>NW_026947493.1:57195000-62632500 GCF_034190915.1 Cavia porcellus
TTGTGGTCCACGAGATGTAAACACAAATGAGATTGGGAGTTGCACACCTGCAGTTTGTGAAGTTATAGTAACTGAAATAAAGAAACAACTTCATGAGCTACAAAAGAACTTAGAAAAGAAATACTATTACAAGTAAAATATTATTACAAGAAATACTATTACAAGATATGAGAAACATAATAAAAGATTTGCTAAACAGCTTTAAGAAGACACAGATGGAAGAATAGAGGAGCATGGAAAAAAAAGGGAAACTTTCAATGAAAAATATAAAAAGAATACATGAAATAGATTTAAAGATACTACCAGGAAGCTTGAAAGAGACTAAAGATAGACTATTAAACCTTGATGACAGGTTTGAAGTTTGTGATCGTGAAAGGAAAGATCTCTTAAAAATAATAAGGGGGCTGGGGATTTAGCTCAGCGGCATAAGCGCCTGCCTTGCAAGCAGGCAGTCGTGAGTTAGATCCCTGGTACCGATAAAAAGGAAAAAGACAAAAAAAAAAAAAAATAATAAGGAACCAGGAAGTAACAATATAAAGGCTAGAACACAACAATAAGATCTATAATTTAAACATAAAAACTGTGAGTGAATAAGCAGGGGAAAATGCAAATGAAATACAAAGGCTATTTACAGAAATAAAGAAAAATTTCCAAGCATAGGAAAAGGAAATGACATTCAGATAAATGAGACCTACAGAACTCCAGCTAGCTATAACCAAAATAGATCTACACTCAAACATATAATAATCAAGATCTCCTGGGGTGGGGATTTAGATCAGTGGCATAAGTGCCTGCCTGGTAAGTGCAAGGTCGTGAGTTCAATCCCCAGTACTGCAAAAAAAAAAAAAAAAAAAAAAAAAAATCAAGATCCCAGAAGTTCAACACAAGAAAAGAATACTAAAATCTGTTAGAGAAAAGAAATAGATCAACTATAAAAAGAATACATCAGAGTCACAACAGACTTCCCAAAGTAAACCATCAAATCAAGAAGAGCTTAGTGTAAAGTATTCCAAGTCCTGAAAGAAAATGACCTCCAACTCAGATTGATGTATCTTGTAAAACTATCTCTCAAAATTAATGGAGAAACAAGATGCTTCCATGACAAAGAGGAACTGGAAGAATTGATGACCACCAAACCAACCCTGCAAAAAATACTGATGGACATTCAAGAGAGAGAGAAAAATGATTACAGTTTCAGGAACAGTGGTAAAGGAGGCCCACTGAACTGGACAGACAGTGGAATGAAGGGGAAAAGTAGACAACCAATGACAGAAAATAACATGGCAGAGATGAGGCAGAGACAGTTGGCCATAATCACTAATATGGATGGCCATAATATACCAATAAAAAGAAACAGGCAGAATGGATAAGGGTTTAGAGACCATCAATATGCTCTATATAAGAAATATAATTAACCTGAAAGAGAGTTTATAGACTGAAAGTAAAAGATGAGAAAACAATGCCTTATGTGACAGGGAAACAGAAAAAAGCGGGGGTAGTTTGCCCATCGGCTGCAGATTGTTTAGAATGCCACAAAACTTTTATACAGTGGAAAACGACTCAGCTATAAAGAAAGAAAACCTTGAGGCTCTTGTAGGTAAATGGATACAACTTGAGATCATGCTCAGGGGTAAAAAGTGTCAGAATCACTTAGGTGAATAGTAGGTTGCCTGACTGATTAAAAAACTAGAGGATTTAGTGGGATACAATATATACAATGCACCTCTGAAAGTGAAAGGGAAGAATTGTCTAAATAGAGAAGGCAGAAGACATTGTTAGTCTTGTATCATGATTTGAAACCCATATTGTTTTCATAACTGTTTAGTTTGATTTTATTCTGTTCCAGTTTGTCTACTTGTACTAGACTTGAGGGCATGGCAGCTATTTCAAAATTAGCAGGATATACTTTGGTAATCATTTTTATTTTCTATTAACTAGATTTGAAGCCTTGTATTGCTTTGACTGTCTTGTTTTGAGTGATTTTATTTGAATCTGTTTTGTTTGATAGGTAATTCTTTTGAAGATAACAATAAGCATTATGATAACCATTGTTGATCACATTGTATTTTTTTAAGTCATGTACTATGTCTATCCTTTTGTTTTGACTGACTTTATTTTGTTTTGTCTCATTTGATTTTATTGTCTTCAAAATAAAAAAAGAAAACCCCTGTAATGGGAAAAAGATTATAGCCAGTTGTCCCTCAGAAAAAAGCTCCCAAATTCAAAGGCCCAATCTAAAAATGGGCATCTGAGATTAATACACACTTCTCAGAAGAAGAAATACAAACTGCAAATAAATATACTAAAAAATGCTTAACATCATTGCTCATCCAAGAGATACAAATTAAAACAACACTGAGACTGCAATTCACCCCAGAAAGAATGACTAACAACAAGAAATCAACCTGTAACAAATACTGGAGTGTGTGGGCAAAACACAGCCCTTCTCCACTGTTGGTGGAAGAAATCAATGTGGAGCTCCCACATATAGCTAGAGATCCCATTTGACTCACCTATTCTTCTTGAAATTTTACCAGAAGAATTAAAAACACCACAGTGATATATGTGCATCTATTTTTCAATGGCAGTACAATTTGTAATATCTGAATCTTTGAAACAACCCAAATTCCCATCAACTGATGAATGCATAAAAAGATGTGGTTTTTAAAATATAATAGGTTACTACTCAGCCATCAAAAGAATAAACTTTATATATTTATAGGTAAATTGATTCAATTAGAGATTACAATCATAAGTGAAATAAATCAGACCCACGTGTGTAAATATTGTATAGTCTCATTACAAGCTTAATAACTAAATAGGACCCCAAATATACATTAGGTATTGTGAATTGGGAAGAAACTATGAGAGAGAGAGAGAGAGAGAGAGAGAGAGAGAGAGAGAGAAACCGAGAGAGAGAGAGAGAGAGAGAGAGAGAGAGAGAGAGAGAGAAACAGAGAGAGACAGAGAAACAGAGAGATAGAAACTGTGATGGGGGAAGGAGAAAGAAGGAAGATATATGATAGCTAAGAAAGATATATCGCTAGTTTCTCTTAGTACACTAAAAAGAATTGTGCTAATATTGTTTGGACAATATATCATGTTTATGTATCCAGATTAACTACTCTGAAGATAACAATATACAATGTATTAATTATTGTTACTCTACTATCTTGTTTTGAAATTGCTTTTTTCTTTTTATAATTTTTTTTTTTTTTTTTTTTTTTTTTTTTTTTTTTTTTTGGTCTTTTTCATTTTTCTCGGTACCAGGGATCGAACTCACGACCGCCTGCTTGCAAGGCAGGTGCTTATGCCGCTGAGCTAAATCCCCAGCCCCATTCTTTTTATAATATTGAAAAAAGAAACACCACATTTTCAGAATTACTTCATATTTAATTGTTCATTCATCTCTTATCTGAACTAATTCTAATTATAGTATTATTAAAATAAAACAAAAATTTAAAAAGGCAGAAGTATACAGAAAGATGTATTTATTGACTAAAGACAGTAATTTCATGAAGGTAACATTACCTTCAATGATCTATACAATTAATACGTCAAAATTACATTTCTCACAAGAAGTTAATAAAAATTGCAAGTTAACTTTAAAACTCAAATGGAAAAGCAAGGAATCTAGGGTAATCAATATAGTTTTGATTATTTGAACAATTCGAAATGATACACAAAATGCACTTAAAAATTTCTAGATAGTAATTAAAACATTATGGTAAATAAATTAATGTAAGATATGATGTAAATATATGCAATTAAAATTATAATAGTGTGGAGAGGCACAGGTACACACTCATGCATAGTTTATAATTCAATAATAATATTAACTTTAAATGTATATAGAAGGCTACAGAAATATCATGGTAAAAATTTGAAAAATTCATGTACTGAGTTCTAAGCACTTTTCATAAGAATTCCATTTTATAAAAAATCGATGAAAATATAAATGATAATTATTATTTTATATAATGCTTATTTGGAATCCAAAACACCAATTTTTAAAACAACTTTACTTAAAGTTAAACATCTAGCGACTTTAAGATGTAGACTTTGATCTGTGGAGCCTGCCCTCCGGGCCCTTGGAGAAGCACGGCAGGACCCAGGCCTGTGGTTCTGAGTGGCCCTGCAGGACCGGCAAAAGCACCCTGCTGAAGCGGCTTCTGCAGGAGGGTGGCAGCATCTTTGGCTTAGGTGAATCATACACTCATGGGTCCTGGCTAGGAGAGATGCAGATACTACTACTTGGTGACCAGGAAGATGATGAGGCGTGACACTGCGGCTGGGGCCTTCACTGAGAATGCTGAGTTCCTGGGGAACCTAGCAAGGCCGCCGTGCAGGAGGTGCAGGCCATGAATCACATCTGTGTGCTGGACGTGGACCTGCAGGGCGTGCGCCCCAGCTACCTCTGTGTGCAGTTGCCCTTGCTGGCTGCGCTGGAGCCCCGGCTGTGACAGCGCAACACCGACCCAGAGGAGAGCCTGACTGGCCATTGCCTGGGCAGATATGGACAGCAGGAGGGACCTGGCCTGCTCCACCTGGTGATCAGCGGCCACAACTTGGATGAGGCCCATGTGCAGCTGACATAGGCACTGTGTGAGGAAGGCAAGAAAGCGCAGGGGCCGGGCCTGAGGGCCAGCGTCCATGTCCCCAGCCTGATGGCCCTAGTGGGGCCTGGCTTGTAGGGTCCTCTCTTAAGGTGGACAGAGCTGGGCCTCCCAAGGCCACATGATGGTTCTGCCCCTAGTGGGCGTAGGCAGCTTCCTCATGCTCTAAGTACCTGAGATGCCCTGCCCACCTCCTGCATAGTCTTTCTCCCTCTCCTGCTGGAGCAGGCTAACTCCCAAATGAAGTAGTTTTGGCTTAAACAAAAATAAGATGTAGACTTTTTGATACATGATATTTAAAATTTCATCTGTGAGGATTTAAAAATTATTTTATAATGTAATATTTATTATTTAACATATATGATTAAATTTAATTAACTAGACAAATATAATATTGATTATTATTATTTGGGCTTATTTGTGCCTATGTAATAAAGATGGTGTGGTATTTGTTGAGGTATATTACAGGATTAAATATGTACCAAACTTTTTGTAAATGTTCTAAGTATTTTTGAGATGTTTATTTTATAATCATACATCATAAAATTTTAACGAATAATTATATATACATCAGGTGAAAAGAACATGTGAAATTTTATTTATATGATCAACATTTTTATACATTTTATTTATAAATGATAAAATATAAAATGTGCTAAAAGGTCTCACTAAGATTACAGGCTACTCCTTGGTTAATAGGTCTTGGAGATTTGTTATTAAATGCATAAAAATTTAGATTTTAAAGATATTTCAAATAAAACATGTTTTTAAGAATTATGTAGTGACTTTCTTATTCTAAAATAATTTTACAACCTTTCCTTGCTACTTTTACTTACTGCATTTTTCATGGAGTTGTAGAGACTAATAAAAGTCTTTTTGCTGGATTAGAAATCGTCTTCATTCTCTTTTTTAATGGTTAACCTTAAAATGTTGTACAGATATCCTATTATTCTTTTTTATTCTAAAATAGCAAAGTATGTATAATATATCAATGTCTTTATCTGCCTAATATGATACCTTCTGTTAGCTCAGACTTCACCTTGAAATTCTTTCCTTTTTCTTAAAGCATCTTTGTTAGAGGTTCTTCATGAGGATTAAAACAGACAAATTCTTACCTAGGAATCCCTTTTCTTTTTTCATTGTTTCTTTGTATGATCATTTAAATATCTTGCAATTATTTGGTGTTGTTTGAACAGCCACCTCAGAGTGTTTCTGGGTTCTATGTGTGGAACCCCATGAGATATGTGTTAAGGGAACCTCCTTCCAAAAGTTGGTTTTGCCCTCACCTGTTGCTTATCCTCAAGCATTCAAGATCCCTCTCATCATCTTGTTCTGTTTTTTTTTTTCAATTATACAGGTGATTTTTAAAACAAATTCATACACCCTAAGGACATTTGTTTATACTTGTTAGCTGAGTGTGTTTCTTTTCATCACCCCTCTCTGAATGTCTAGCATCTCATGTGTTACAACCTCAAAAGACAGTCTGGATGGAAAAAAAAAATCAGCTTTCCTGCACTTCAAGTGCAATGGCAGTTGCATCCCTTAAAAGATTTCTTTTGATTTTTACATTTATTTCTATGTTTAAGTAAACATTCTTCTACATTAGGGATGACTTTTTGTTTGCTGAGGTTAAGTATTAAGAGACATCAGTTTTGCCATTTTGACTGAATATAACATTCCAGCATCTAACATGGTAGCAATTTTCCTTCTTTGAAGATTTTAAATTATTTTCAGCTTACGTATCTCTATGTTCTAAAAAGACAATTGTGTGACTTTGCTTTATATTAAACATTTTAAAAAGTGCTCAGTTAAGAATCATCTTCACTTCTGTTCTTATACCTTTTTTTCAAGAACCAAATGACATCACACATATTTCAACCAAAATTTATTTTCACCCCATTGCCAATCTTTGCAGATACAAGTGAGAAAGGAATAGAGTTTCTTTCATTCAATGGCAAATTAATATTTAGAAAATATGTACAGGTTGAAGCAAAAGGGTTTATGATATGCTACAAGAGTATGAAAACTTTGGAAATTACCAGCTGCAAAGAGAAAGAAACTTTGGGTGAGCAAACAAACATAGCAGAGTTGATCTCAGGACTTGTGCTTGCCCACAGTAAACAGTGCCATAGCACTGGGGCAGGAGAGTATCAAGAGATGAACGATGCTCTCCGTATTGCAGAAATGTTGAAAGGATTGTGTGCAGCTCTTAGATACTCAACTTTGCCTCCTAGTTAATGAAGAAAATTCAGCTGGGCTCAAGGAGGAAAATACAGAACCATGTTTCTATTTTCAAAAGACGTACGAATGATGGGTTAAATGAGATTTGTGATAGATAGAAATTACAGTAGCCTTGGTGATTAAAAAAGGGTCTGGAATTTTTTAAATTAAAAAAAATGCAGAATTCTTTTATCTAGAAAAAAAGTAGAGATTTCGTGACTTACAATTTATTTATTTAATTCTTTGGTACTGGGAGTTGAACTCAGCACTTATGCTTCCAGGCTGGCACTGTGCCACTGAGCTACATCCTCAGCTTCAAGACTTACATTTTAAATCTTTTAAAATCATTGTATTTTCATTAACATGCTTAATGTATTACATACAATCATTTTTTTTTTTTTTCTTTACCAGGGATCAAACTCAAGACTGCATGCTTGCAAGGCAGGCGCTTATGCCGCTGAGCTAAATCCCCAGCCCCTCATAGAATCAAAATTTAACACTGTGTTTACCTTAGAAATGGAAGCTTGGTATTGTAGAAAACATATTAAGTCAGTGATAAATACATAAATACATCCTATTAGTATGTGGAAATTCATAAATGTTTTAGGAACTTTCTTCCTCAGTCTGATATTCCATCATGGGCCTTCAAAGTAAAATTATTTCATTGATTAAAAATATTTGTTCCTGATAGTCTTATTTACCTTAATTAATAATCATGTATATTATGTTGTATTTACATCCTAAAATATTTCAACCGTGGATTTAAGAGGGTATTTCTGGAACTACTTACTTTTTATACATTTTAAAAGGCAGGAATTTATCATGAATATGAAATAAGGGAAGGTGTGCACTGAGGGATATTACTGGAAAGAAAAGCTTTGGGTGACATTTGATATGGTGGGAATGAGAGCCAGAGAAGCGCTGCTTACCTGCAGCAAGGTGACGAAGTGCTGTTTTTAGACTCAGGAGAAGAATACCCTGCCCTGATCCCTGCATTTATAGAGTCCTGCCTTGGTTCTGTTTGAGCTATACCGCGTTGCCTGAGCCCAAATGTGTACTAGATCAAGTGTTCCTACGCAGGGTTCACGTTCCAGGTCCCTAAGACCTTTAAACACCTTTAGACGCCTTTGTCCCTACAACTGTTCGGTTTTCTTCTTTATCTCTCTCTTCCTGAGCGGTGTTTCTTAGCCCTAACATGAATGGCTGAGTTACCGTTTTGGGAAAGTTTTGAGTGGATCTTGGGATTGCATTGGTTAGTTTTCCTGTAGCTGGGACGAAATACTTGCCACCTCAAATTTAAAGGTGGACGGTTTAACAAAAAAAAAAAAAAAACAAAAACAAAAAGGCAGGTTTATTTGGTTTATTTGTGCTCACATTTTCAGAGCTTTCAGTCTGTGGTCAGTCGGCTCCAAGGCAGAAGCACCTCATCTTGGGAGGGTGTGGGGAGGCCAAACCGCTCACTTCTCGACGACCAGGAAGCTGATCGCAAAGGGGCACAACAGGACACAGTCCCAAATCACCTCGCTCATCCAGGCACCTTTGGACAGCCCCAAAGAATGCCATATTAGTCCTGGTGGCGCTCACATTGACAGATCACCTGGCACAGCAGCAAACATCAGAACTCTCAAAGGGCTCCAAGAATCCTTGTATGCAGTGAGTTTCCCTTTGCGGCTTGAGGTCAGGCTGAAGTTATTTCAACAAAATAAATTTAGAGATCACATGGATTTAACAGACTGAAAACATCAATATGAAGATACATAGTTAATATGCGCCCTGCCCCTCACTTTGTAGCCCAACATGTTAGAGGTGGATAGATGTATGAAAGAAGGATTAAAAACACATTTTTGTCTACATAACTTATTCCTGCTTATTTTTGCTACTGAGTCATCAGTTATCCTGGGAGTAAAATTAGATCAACAAAATTAGGAAAGATGTTGAATTCAGAAAACTAAAACTGGGAGTGGCCTTCATCTCTTTGGTTCCAATTTTAGCAGATAATTGAGATGAAATAATGAATTTTGTTTCAAATCATGCACAGGTAGTACTGAACAAAGATTAAAAAAAACTAGAGATGCAGCAAACTTTGTAATTCTTGCCTTTCTAAAGTTATTAATACATGTACTATATAAGGATGTAATCCAAGCAGATCTCTCAAGTCATAAAAACTTTGAAATATCATATTCTTCATAGTTCCTGCTCTCGTGAAGATTGCTGACTGTTGCAGTTTTAATTTTGTATGTAATCTATTATTTATACTGAATCAGTGTTTCATTTTTGGAAGACTATTAAATATTTGCCAGCTAGTCCTTTAATATTTGTAGAAAACTTACTGTAAAATTGAAACTATGATTTCTTTGTACAGGTGATTACAAAAATTTTGAGATAACATTAAAATGGGAAAAACCCCAAACTATGAGATGCTATTTGATGAATTATACTCATATTTATTCCAAACACGGAAAAAAAGTAACATAGATCAAATAAGAAAATAAGTAAGTGAATCACATCTGTGTTATTGTGTTACACTGGTTTTAAAATTGATTTAATAATGACATCACTCCAAAATAAAGAAAAAAATTAAGGTGCATAACTTCCAGCTCTAGTATCTAGATGAAGTTATTACTCTGATTGGATATTTTACATTTTAGAATTCTACTTTGTGTATTACCTTATATATATATATATATATATATATATATATATATATATAGTAACCAAGGGCTAAATTACTATACAGAAACTTGTTTCTTATTTTATGTGCTTGTATCATCATCTATTTAGCCATATCTGATTATCCCATCCAGTTAATTAAAACTTAATGTCCACCCACATTTATCACTTATTATACATTCGTTTCAATTTGTAATGAAAAGGCTTTCGGTTGGCACAGAGAATACACCTGCTCAGTGATGAGCAAGAGGACATCGCTATAGAAATGTGCTTAAAAATGCATCAGGGTAAAAAGAAAAAGAAATTATTTTTAGGATCCTACTACTTATATAGGGTATTAGAGTGTAAATATAAAATTTAAAAATATACATGACTCTATTTGCTTTCAGGATATATTATACAAACTTTACAAAGGTAATCAGCCTATGCAACTTAATATCTTTTCATACATAGGTAAGAAAATAAAAACTTAAAGAGAAAGATAAAACAAGTGTTCTAGATTCGAAGAAATAAATACTGTATTTACTGAATGAGTGTCTACATTCTGAAATCAAATATTTATTGTCCTAATAAGATCATTTATTCCCCATAATTACCACAGATAACCAATATAATTTAGAACTAAGTTTTATCAACTATTTTAATATATAGAGACTGAGGTGTTTCCTTTTACTAAATGCATCACACTTGTTTTTATTGAAAGAAATCAGCTGGCAAAATCATGGAAGATGTTCTCACTATCTTGAAATAAAAAATGGACCGTGGTAAAGGAGTAGAAACAGAAAATAAGACACTCAGCTCATCACTACTAACACCAATGACAATCTTCACTTGATAAAGTCTATAACTATAGCTTCATTTAATCTTTAAAGCATAAATTAGTGAACTTTAGGAGCGGTGCTTGTAGATTTAAGTAACTGTCATAGCTGCTCTGAAATTTAAGATTAATCCAACCATGCCAGAAAGCCTGACTGATTACATGAAGCTGAGAGTGGAAATCACAACCCCTCAAAGGCAGAGCCAACCTGCCGTTTAACACATCAGGAATGGCTCTCAGAAATCATAGAGCTGACATAATTCGTTGAATTTCTTCTAGGTAAAAGATTTTCTAGAGTTTCACACAAAATAAAACTATACACAATCTTTTAAAAAGATGGAATTTATCAGGAGATAGATGAAAATTGCCCTCAGTGTGTTTAGAAGCAAAGAACAAATACAAAGTTCAGAAAATAGAGGGAGATTCACACCAGAATGCTGTACATGTAGGTTTCATCAGGATCCTGAAATGCCGGTCACACCATAAAGGCTGGCCACAAACTAATATTTTTACAAAGAAAGATGAGTTTTGTTTTCCTTCATCTGAACATAGGCTCTCTTGAAATCGCTTTGGTCATTGGTGTGTAGGACAAGTAAGACCATGCTACGAGCAAGCCTAACTTTTAGGTAAGCTGGAAATTCCGCTGTTCTTTTGGAGCCCACAATCTGATATAAGAAGTGAGACTTCTTCACTTGAGGAAAGAATCCATGGTGAGGTCCTAAGATTTGGTGAAGTAGAAAAAGACTTCAATCACATGCAGGCTTCTCTAATCATGCTTTCGAAGGACCAGGAATCAGAATGGAGCTTTCTCAGGGCCTCAAGAGAAGTAGAGTTTCCTTGTGACTATCACTGAGTGACTATAGCCAATACCACAGACGGCAGACCTGCCCAAACTCTGCATCCTCCCAATTGTGAGATCTTAAAATTGACTTTTGCCAGTAACTTTTAGAAGTTTTTGAGTAGCAGTAGAAATCAGAATACATGATTGAGTTTGTTTTGATTCATTTGAAGAAATGAATTGTCCTTACTAGAAATATAAGTGTAAATCCTGAAACTAGTCAGACAATTATCATTTATTGAAACAAACAAAAATGGCCATAAAAGGGTTGAATAAATAACAAATCACAAAATCACTTAAAAGTAAAATGAAAAAGAAAATAGCAAATATTCTGTTGCTATTATCATAAAATTATAATTTTAGTGGAATTTTTGTCTAATTATTTACCTTTAAATATAAACCACATAAGACGTTATAGCCCCTTCTTGGGGCCCCTTAACTGCTTTAAGGAGATGAAATATAAAGTATTCTTCTTAAATTTTACCCTAATATAATCACTAATTAGCAAAATCAATAATTCATCATTAGGTAACTGACAAAAAGATACTAAACTTTTCTTAGAGAGAGAAAATTATCAAAATACTCCTCACTGTTCATTAAAAGAAGCAGCAGCCCACACTCAATAAAATTTTCACAGTTAATTGTTGCATATAATTTTTTAAGTTTCAAAACTTTGAAAGTTCAGATAACTCCATACAAAATATAAAGGTTTTATAAGTCCACTGAGAAAAGATTAAAAAACTGACTAGATAGTAAAAGTGCTCATGTACTTTCAGAGATTTTAATTGACTAAATCTTGGTGTAATGTATTAATTAACTATTTTTATTACTTTAAGTGAACATAGTTAAAATTAAACTGAGATAACCTTTTAATTTCAGAATGGCTTATTCACACTATTTGCAATTATCCCTGAAAAGGTCACCTTTTCTTACACACTAAATGAGAGACGCTCATATATTATCCCTGCCACTATTTCCTAGATTTACCTTGGCCATGAATCATATCTAATGGATTCCTAAGGCAGACATCCATGGCAGGTGATTTCGCAGTCATGGTATAGTTAAGATAAAACACATGTGACTTTGATTTAAATGATTGCTATGGTAAATTTGTTCACAATGTTTACTCATCAGAACCCCCAAGTTTCAGCCTTGAGATTTGGTGCCAGGGGAGGCAAGCATGAACAAGGACACTTTGCTGTGTTAGTTCTGGTAAAGCAAAATGGGCAGCCCCATTTATTTACACTAATTTATTTGCACTAATTATATACAGCTGCAAGGTTTGGAAGTGAAGTTGAATCCTTTTTGTGCCTTACTCTGTTTGCCCACAGAAGCACAGAACTTCTCACCTCAGGGAGAGGAGAGCCTTTCCTTATGGGTGAATAAAACAGAGATGTCTTTTCCTAAATCTCACAAAGTTCCCATTCCTAACAATGATGCAAAGGCCTTGGATTCCGATTTCCCAATTGATACCATGAATTTCACGTGCATGTTTAGTCTGCCATTGCCTGAAACAAATATGGGGGCGACGTGTAAGTCGGAGACACTTGAAGCAAAGTGGGCTTATAATTATTTCCTTGAAGATTTGCATAGGGTAGAGAAATTTACCCTATAGTTAGCAAATTCCAGCAAAGAGAAAAGATTAGTCTCTTATTTTGAAATAAATAGTAACTCATTTGAGGGTTGGCAACCAAAATTACTAAAAGGTGTTGGGGAGGAGAGGAATCGGTCAGTAATGATGGTACAAGCTCATTCTAACAGTGACCAAATTCAGGGTTTGTTTTTTGTTACTTAGAGTGTTGGAAGGTGGAATCAAAGTATAAGCTACTTATGTTAAAAGAGATGTTCTGACACTATGTACGGTAAGAGTTGATTAAAACACTAAAATATGGCTACATTAATTTATAGTACTTGCAATGTCATAAGTAGTATGATAAATATTTCACTTTCTTCCCACAATATCTTTGTTGCTACAGTTTAATCTTAGGTGTTTCCAGAGACTTATGCATTAGCGATGTGGCCCTCAGTTTGGTTCTATTATAAGGTGGTGGCAATGTTAAGAGGTAGGGCCATACGAGAGATGTTTGCATCATTGGAGGCATATCCTAAAATCAGAGTCATGGGATCTTTATCTTTTATTGTTTATCATCTTCATCTTTTATTACTTCACTTCCCAGCTATGACATAGGCTGTTTTATTTCTGCAAAGTAGTCCCACCATGATGTATTACCTCACCACAAGCTTAATGTAAGACGGACCATCGATCATGGATTAAAGCCACCAAAACATGGAAGGCTAAATATACCAATTCACTTTTTAAATTGCTCATTTCCAATGTTTGTTATAGTGATAGAAATCTCACAAACTTATAAAGTCCATATTATCATTTCTGTATTTAGTTTAGAAACCTAACAGGTTTAGTGATATTAAATCACCACATATCCACATATAGAAAGCTGAGAGGGACCTCGGACTTGTAGTTTTAAAATGCTAATATTTTCTCTAGGATACCTCTCTTCTATAATTGCATATAATTCATGAAATGGATCAAATACAGTAGGCATTAGAAATCTTGTTCAATGATTGCAACTTATATAAAGTATAGATATTAGAAATGTTAAAGTTTTAGAAGCAGATCAGGATTCAAGTTAACCTGGTTTATCTGTGTTATACTCCCAGCAAGCAACTTGGGACAATCACACAAGGAGAGACAAAAATCTAGGGAAAGACATGGGATCAGCCAGATCTTTCTGTGAACTACCAGAGCTTATTTATTCCTCCTGAAGGACTCAGGGCCGGGGTGAGAAATATACATGGAGGATGGGAAAGTCGTGTTTTGTTACCTATCAGTTTTCATGAAATACTAGTTGAGATTATTCAGGTTGACTTTCCAGCAGTGCTAACCTGTCGTGTGAAGGCAGAGTGGGCACGGCCCGTCACAGGTTCCTCAGTGCTGCAAGGTAAAACTTCGGCCACGTGCGCTGATGAGACTTCAGGAAGTGGCAACAACACCTGCTACGTTTACAGCCCATCTTTCTTTCCTCTTAGATGATGATTTTTCTGATCAATTTTTGGCAAACTGTGACTTGTGCTTCCTTTAAAGGTATATAATAATCTACTTTAGCCATTGTCTTAAAACTTATTATTTACCATGGTGATACCATTATTATTTGGGTAAACACACTGTGTAATGACAAGACTTGGTGAAAGATATTTCTTTATAAATCATGTGGAGGTCATAGACTTGGCTTTGTGTCTGAGTTTTTAAGCTTTTTATATATTCTTTAATTTTCATTTGGTCCACTTTCAAAAACTTATTTTAAGTATAAAACAACACTTCATTTCTTATGTTGCCTTCTATAACTGGATGATCTTAAACTATTTTGGAGTTTTGTCTGCCCTGTTACTTAGATAACTACTAAATGGTTTCCAGCTCTGACTTTAATTCTAAAAGCCACTCCTGAATCCTGTTCTTTAAAATCTTAATCTCACCAGTTTCTACACTCTGACTGCTCATCTCACTTGGTTTCTCTGGACCCATAATCTGTTCACTGTTTTTCCTCACCTTTGCTGCATTTTTTTGAGTAGGGTGTATTTAGAAACAAGTCAAAGTGCCCTTACTTTGCTATTTGTTTGAATTCTGCCATTTGGGAGATGAGCAGAAGATCACACAGCAAGACAGCACCATCCAGATGTTCCTTCTGCTCGTACTTCCTGAGTGACCATGACTCCTGGATCTTGCTTCTCTCCAGAATCCCCGTTCATTTACTTCTTTCAGCATCTTTATCTCAATGAGCACTCGCTCTGTGTGAGCCTTAGGCCAGGCAGATTTCCACATTAAACTCTAATTGGAGTTTTGTGCTTTGCCTGCACAGTCATAAGTGAGCCAGATTAATTTCTCTTCAAAGAATCAAGTTTGAGTGAGTTATCTGTCCTTGTAAATTTGCCAGACAGATAAACTAATGACTCAATACCTTTTTTTTCTTAGTATTATCATTTTACCAGAATTGAAAATGAATAACTGTCACATCTGTCTTGTTTTATGTCTTTATGTTAGATTGCTTTGCTAAGGCATTGATGATTTAGGCTTAGTTTAAATATAAACTACTTTCTTATGTAGTTTTTCATCTAATATATTACTTAGTAATATTTGAATGGACAAAATTTATACACAAATTCTACTTTCTATTATTTCTATATTCTTTTAAATAATGAAATTGATAATAATGTTCTCAGTGGTTTTTAATGGATTTCTTACTATGGAAATATATTACAAACAATAATATTTTTTTATTCAAAAATTTTCTCTACTTCTTAACATGCTTGTGTAAAATTCAAAGTCAGTGCAGAAATATATTGAAACTAATCCTATGTAAGTTTGTGAATTTTGTTCTTTCTTATTCACTTCAATCTTTATCTTATAGCTAGTGATGTTTACACATATACCACTTTTAAAGCTTTGATGAGAATTTGATAATTGTTATTTTCTAAAATTTACATTAGGCCAAAATTTGAAGAAATGTTTTAAACTAACCCTTAAAATATTCTATGGTCCTTTATACTCTCTTAGAGTATTAGTTATTATTTTGAATGAACATCCAATCAAATTAGCAAGGTTTGTCAATTTTATTTGTATTGGTTTTTTATTTCTATTTTATATTTTGTATATGTTTTATAGAGTTTTATTGTCAAGCATGCTAATAAGGAGAAAAAAATTACTACAAAGAGGGATAACACACCAAGAATATATAATAATTTATCTACTTAGAGATGTCTAAAATATGATGTGAAAGTGTATAAACAAAAATATAGAGAATTATAAGGAGAAAAGGGTAAATCCACAACTGTATATTAGGCAAACACACAAAGAAGTTCAAACAAAAACTTTATACACATCTATCTATAGCTCATGAGGAAAACTGTATTTATGATTTTTTGTTGTATATCAGGTCTTCTCTTTTGCTGGATATTTTGATAGAAAGGACAAACCTATCATCTAATATCTGTAATTTTTAAAAGTACTTTAATATGCACTCATAGATTTTTTTAGGGGAAAAGAATCACTTCTCTGTCCTTAATAGTCCATTTACTTGCTATCTGCTTAAAATCTCATCTTGAAAATCTCAGGAATCCCTAGGAATTTAAGTTACTTAGTTAACATAATGTTGAGATCAGGATTATATTTCCTAATTCTTCCATTTGGAACTTATTAAATTTCTGAAAATCAAACTAAGGCCCATTTCCTGGTATGACACCTTTTTGGAACATAGCAAAGTTCTGAAAACTACTATGTTGTAAAAATGGGTATCATTCTCCCTATTTGTAAGGATTGGAGCAAAAAAAGAACCTACAAATCATAGGCTTAGAGTAGATAATGAAAAAGTTATTTCTCCTACAGAAATACATAATCTAGTTAGGGAGACAAAGCATAGAAATATAAAATCACTTCCTGTAAGGTATTGTGGGCAGATGTGAGCGAAGGGCTTCTCCATATGATCTCAGAATACTTGTCTTCTACACCTCAGGTAGTCCGTCTCCCTAGGAAAGATAATCAGAAGATGTTGGCTTCAACAATAGGTTTTCCAGCTGTTTCTATGGCAACCAAATAAAAACAATCACAACCCTTCACTTCAGCACTTAATGTAATTTAGTCGGCAACATTTGCTGAGCACATACTGTGTGCAGAGAACTTCTCTGGAAGGGCTTGGCGACAGTAAATTTTGTTGTGGTAAATGCAATCTACTAAGAGGAAATAAGTGTCTTTATAACTGTATCTTCAGAAACAAAAAAGTCCGCCTCCTTATTTGCATGTTGTGGTTCTCAGGTTTACCTTGAACTATAAGGACATTTTAGTAAACTTTTGCATAAATAAAGTTACCTAGAAAATTATGGAATTTGTCCTCCACAGATGACATTCTACTAACACTAGGAGGTTTCTCTCTAGGAGATTTCCTAGGGGATATGAATATTTATTAACATTTACTTTTCCTAGGACAAAGATAGATAAAATATCTTTCCTTAAAAATATTTTCTTTCTTTTAAAGTCTCCTCTGAAGGTAAAGTTTAAACTGGAAGAATGTCATTAAATAGCAACATATATAGTTATAGGAACATTTCTCATAAAAGCAATGTGTGTATTGTCAGCCTCAAATGTGAAAAAAAAGAAAGCCCTCAGAATGAAGTACCTTTCCTATAATTTGCAATACCTGTAGATACCTAGTTCATAATAGACTAGAACATATACCAGGTACCTCATACTAACCTTCCTATCTATTCAAAATTAGAAACAGTGTTTTTACTTGATACCCTTTTCTTTTCATTTCACCATTTTCCACCAGCATTTTTTTCTACAAAGGTTAATTTTACATGTATATAATATGCTCTTTCTCCTTCTGCCCTTTTGCCTAACTAACCTAAACAAAATTAGTGAACAATGGTGATATGCAAAATGGATGGATAGTTATTTTAACTGTTTATGTGCTTTCATTTACTCAATTTTGAATGCAATTTTCTTCTGACTACACTATTAGTAGAAGTATCTTATATTAAAACTTGAATTAAGATGTGGCATGGTGTTGCACGCTAGGAAAATTAGCAAATTAGTAGGCTGAGACAGGAAGATTGCAAGTATTAGGAAAATCTGTGCAACTTAGTGGTAACCTTTCCCAAATTTCTGAAAATTAAAAAAAAAATCTGAACAGTATAACTCTACAATCCTTGAGTTCAGCATCAGTGCTCAGAAAAAAATTAAGACTAACAAATATTTCATAATTAAGTCCCTTAGAACATTTTTATTAACATCCATGAATATGACTTTTGTTTTTATTTTATTGTTAAAAAGAAGATAACACTTTTTTGATAAAACATGATTTCCTTTGTGGTCACTATTCTAGCATGGTTAGCTGTGTATATTGTTATGGACTGAATTATATCTCCCTCACCCCACCCCACCCCCAAAATTTGTATGTCCAACTAATAACTCCAAAGTGTTTTATTTAGTAGGGTTTTTAAAAAAGTAAGTTAAGTATACAAAAGTCAACAAAGGGTGTTCTAATCCATTAGGAATAGTATTTTTACAAGAAGAGGAAGAGACACCAGAGAATTCTCTATGTTTCTATTAATTCATTAGCTTATCATTAAATTAAAAGTTGCATAAAATATTCTTATAAATACCTAGTTACTTTTCTCTTGCATATGCATAGAAAAGGTCACAAGAAACACAGATAGGGGTTGACTACAAGCTGAGGAAAGGCTTAACTTGACTCAGTCTTGCTGGCACCTTAATCCTGCATTGCAGTCTCTAGTGCTATGGTCACACATCTATGACACTTGGTTATGGCACAGTGGAAGAATTTACTCTACTTTAACGAACTTTTTTTTTTTTACAATGACGTTAATTAACACATCATAATTTTTATATAATATAGTTTATTTTTATTTTCTTTTTGATTAATTTCTTTATTGTAAAAAGCAATACAGAAAAAAAGGACAGAAGTGATACAGAATTTCAAAAAATAAAAATGTAGGAAGTTAACATGTTAATATATTGCAATATTGTTATCTCAGAATTAGTTGTTGAGGTCAGAAAATCTAGGCACAAAAGTGATCAAACAATGACAGTTTTTGGTGAACTAACAGAGATTAGTAGTGTAGTTATCTATCTAGCGTACATATACATACATATATTCATATATGTTTACCAACATACATATAATCTTTTCCTTTCTTCCTTTTTTCTTTTCCCCTACCCAGTAGTTTTGTCCTTTTGAGCACTTTCTTTATTACAATAACTATTGTGTATTTTGGATCTTTTTACTCTTTCAGTTTTTTATTTTTTTAAAGGGGGAAAAACAACAAGGAAAATAAAATAGAATAAAATCAGTCAAAATAAACCACAATAAGAGATAGAGAACTTCCAAACCTTTTGAAATCAACAATAGTTTCCACAATGCCTTTGTTGTCTTCAAAATAGCTGCAGATACTACTTTTGGACATATTAAAAATTGAACAGAACAGAATAGATTCAAAACAATAAAAACAAAACAATGCAGTAAAGAACCGCAAAACAAATCAGTAGTAAATACATAATAGCTTTCATAACATGTCTTGCTATCTTTCAAATAGTTTCTCAGGCCATCAGAGTTAACATAAGCAAAACAAAAGAGAATAATCTCAACCCAAAAGAAAAAAACAATGAAAATGATATGGTTTCTGGGGGAGGAGCATCTCCTCCCTGTAGGTCTTGGTTCTCTCCCTCTGCAGTCCCCAAATGACACTGACTCTCAGAGTGAGTCTTGGGTCTGGCTATTTTTACCTTCTGAATGGATATTTTACTGACTTAAATACACTTAACTCTTAAAATTTTATTTACCTAGGAAAAGTTTTCATAGATGTTGCTGAAATATAAAGCGATGCACACTTATAAGTACTTTTGAGCCATATCAAAGTCACCTCAATTTTTCTTTGTGTAAGTTGTATAAAAGTAGGAATACTTTACTTTATCTTGACAAGTAAAAGTATTATCACTTGTCAAACATTTCTGAAGAGTCAGTTGCAGTAATGCATACTTCAGGTCCCTGCTACTCTCGAGTCTGAGGCAGAAGGATTACCTGAATCCAGGAGTTTCAGATCAGTTTGGACAACCTAGGGGCACTCTGTCTCAAAGAACAAATTATCAGGAAAGATGTCTGTAAATCTCATAGTCAAAAATTATATCTGGTGCATTTTATTGAATTTTACTTAGATTTATAGTGAATTAAAAGAGTCCATTCTGTATTGTGACTCTCTTTTGGATGTCATTTCAAACATTCATTTTTTTCAATTAAAAATTCCTTATAAATACTGAATGATTTTTTTTAATTTCAAGAAAGATTGTTGTGAGTAGTATTTATTTCAGTGACACAAAAAATAAATATTCTGTGATAAGTGTGGCATTGGGTGGTTTTTGCGATAAAGTGAAATAGAAATTTGGTGTTTCTAATGTCCCCAATTCCTTGTACTTTTTCCCTGGGCCTTCTCAAAAAAACTCTCGTTTCCTCTGCCACTACCTTACAGGTGGTATCTTCCTGAGAAGACCCTTCAGTTTATACGTTGACTTAGTCGGAATTCTATGTACATATGCCCATGGCTGTTCCCTCCCAGTGACTCCTCCTGTCCACTTGAATCCCATTTTTCTCTCCTGATTTGTATCAAATAATAACCTTCTCATCACTCCGGTATCTACAATATAGCATGGATACCATCTGACTCTTTTATCTCCTTCACTTTGAATCTCATAAAATAATTCTTTCGTTACTTAAACAGCAATATGTTGATGCTGCTCCACAGAAGACACTGTTCTAGAGTAGTAGAAACAAAAAAAGCCACATTCTTGTTTTTTACGGAACATGTATTTAGTGAATATGTGTTCTATTGGGGATCCATTCAGAAGACATAAATGAACATACAGCATTTAAAGAATCTTTCACTAATAGTAGGCGATAGTAAGGGATAAAGAGAACCCCCAAAGACACAAGATCATAGGTACAGGGAGCAGTTACTATTTCTAGAGTTTAGAATGCTGATTAAGAAAATGAAGATGGAAAAGTCTTCCTCTACCAAAGGCCACACACTCAGGAAAGCGTGGATCTCCAGCCTCAGCAGGTGGCAGAGATTTAGCGGAAATGCTACTAGTAGTGACTCAAAGAATGGAGACTTTCTACTATGTAGTGATGTGCTTGGAAGTCAGTCATTATGGAACTGGAAAACTTCTGCAGTGCCATCAAGACTTGCTGAGAGGTTGATCACTGGGGGACATGGCCAGGGTTGTTGGCAAGTCATTCACTGAAGAACAATTGAAACTCACTGGAAAACTCACCTTGCTTCATATCCCTGCCTCAAGGCCCCAAGCAAATTCACATAGCGTGGGTACAAGTGAAAGTCCGGGACGCTATTGACTGCTGTCCACGATAGGAACAAAAACACGAACAGGAACAGGAACAAGAACAAATGCCAGGGATTTAGCTCAGTGGCTCAAGCACTTGCCTGGTGACAGCAGTGTCCTAAGTTCCAACCCTGGGTGGGGGGACGGAAATACAAAAATCACAAGTACAAGAACAAAGATGCTTCAGAACCAGAACCATCTTTCTTGCACCTTTCTTCCTATGTTTATTAACACTGTACAAGTTGACCAAAGAGAAGCACCCATGGGGTTTATAGTACATATCATGAAGAGGATTAAGAAGATGAATCTGTAGCTGAGAGGCAAACATTTCTGTTGGTTACAAAACAATTTTTTCTACCTAATTAGATAGCGCTGCTTTAGCACAAACACAATTGTTTCTTATTCTCTAAAATGAGAAGAAATTGAGTACCAGTAGTCGTTTTATTTATTACTGGTTAGCTACAATTACTCCTCAAATTCTGTCATAGTCTTCTTTAAAATTATGCTATTTAAAATAAAAAAAAAATGTAAGCTTAACTTACATAGCAACATATCCAGAAATTACTCTCAGATACATGGAAATAAAATAATACATAGTATATATTAATAAACTCATACATGCACAAGGAAAGGAAAAATAATCGAAATTCAATAGCTTGATCTTAATTCCATATCTATAGAGAAATATGTAACTAGTCTTAATTATCTTCTTCTACTGCAATTCAGGATTTTTTTGTCTTAGCAAAAACCTCAGTTTATTAATATTTTTATCTATGTAACCCATTCCTTCTTTTGGAAAGGATCTCTTACTAAATAATCCTGATCTTTTTGCTTTTCTGTAGTTTTCCTATAGGCATTAAGAAGTATCTCCTGGATTGCTTCATGTACAGACAGAGTTGTTTTATTCCCTGTGGTGTAGGACATGCCTATCTATCTTTGGGCATTGAGATCAATCACACTGGCCAGTATGGTAACCCTTCTCTGCCTATTGGTTCAGGGACTTCAATAGCCCCATACAGTGACGTGACGAGATGATTTTACAATTTAATGGAAACATCATTATGTCCCATAGTGCATGACTTTCTTCCTTGAGGACTGAGAATTCCAAGTCATCAGGGCCCAACGTTTTCATAAAGAAAGCAAAGATTACATTTATTTGAAAGTGTAATAATGAGATACATCAAACTGTTATCTGTTGATTCTATGCCCTCTTATATGTTGAATCTAAGTATGCCAATCATGTAATGTGATTTCCTTATTCAAATAAAGCAAGATCCTCAAAGAAACTCTCAGTTTCCTACCAAGTGTAATATATAAAGGATGCAGGATAGAATGAATGCTTTAAATGCAAACAAATGTTTTCCTTCATCCTTTAATTTTGGTTGGTTTTCAAACCTACTTGTTGACTGCTTCTGTCTACATCCAGGCAGATCTTATCCCTCAATGTGCTGAACTAAACACCAGTAATCTTTGAACATTGTCAGACGTGCATCCACAAGTGTGCTGTACTAATTTTCCAGGTGTCTCTTAATCTATTAAAGTTGCAATCATCATTAAACATCACATAACCCCCTTTTCAACTTTACAATCATTTCCTTAAAGCACATGTAATCTCCAAATGAAGATAATAATAATTTCATTATCATTTTTCATCACTTAATGATCATATATACAACTGGAAATGCTCTAATTTCTTCTCCATAATGAAAGGTAAAGTTTTTTCTTTTGGTAATATTTACTTTTCTTCAGACATCCCATAATGTAATTCCATCAATATTGTTACATGGTGGAATACAAAGACACAGAAGAAAGGTACCTACTTAATATACTTGTATATGTATATATGTGCAAAT
The DNA here is from genome assembly GCF_034190915.1 of Cavia porcellus. Lineage (NCBI taxonomy): Eukaryota > Metazoa > Chordata > Mammalia > Rodentia > Caviidae > Cavia > Cavia porcellus. The sequence continues at coordinate 57,217,937 of NW_026947493.1, forward strand.
ATATTAACAAAATACCAAAGAACTATTCATGGAAATTGTGATTCTCATTTCTGTAATTGATCATGCAGTCATGGATGACATTTATAATTACACCTTCTGACATTCATTCCCTGTATTCCCTGGACCTTCAGCAAGTAACTTAGCTTGTTTTGGTGTTTTACCTGCTAGTATAACTTACACCTTCTTCTCTGAAGGAATATATTTGCTCTAACATTATTGATTTCTGCATTAAAATCTTTGGTTGGTAATTGTCAGTAACTTTATTGTGCCATAGTGGTTTTCCATACACACACCCACACACACACACCGTTTCTCATTGCCTCTACTGAATCATGAAGCTTGAGTGATAGAGCAGTTTACCTTACAGCCTAGACTTGTTGCATAAACTAGTCTTGCTCCGCTCCTACTCATACTATCGGATTTATGGGTGATTTTGTAGATTTCTCTAAGCAATGCTCAGATATGGCACACTGAAATCAACATGTTTGCTGAATGCTTTGCTCCTTTTTCTTTTTTATGATGGTCAAATACTGTAAACTGCATCAACTTGCATTTCATTTGTGATGGACATCTTTAATTTCTCCCGATCCTTGATTCATAGAGCCATCACTGAATGTATAAGCCATAAATTTTAGGGAAATTTCTTTCACTGTCTAGCATTACTAAATCAGCCAAAGTATGTTAAACTTTCCTATTAATTAAGTCCAGTTAACATGTTATCAATGTAGTTCTGATACAACATTTTCAAAATGTCAAGTGAAAGAGTATCTCTAAGTATGATATTGCTGAGTAGAGAGGAGGATATTTTGTTTGGCCCAGTGAAGGTATTATGTTGGTGTTATCAGTTAAAAATCAATTGTGTGTGGCAGGAATCATAGAATTATATAGAGAAATGCACTATTCATATCATATCTGGATAGAAATTTTCTGTACTGTTTTGTATGTAAGATCCCATTTGGAATAGGAGCTTTAGCTGATCTTAATAGTAAAGTTTTCTACATACAAGAGCATTCTTCAAGGGGTATACTTCTTCAGGAGATGCTAATTTAGAATGTCATTTGTCCCTGAGCCAGTTTGAAGACCACTGTTTCATTGGGATTCACATTCATTTTATTCTGATCAGAGGAAGCTCACTGGATTATGTGCTTATCTTATCGTTGATGGTCAGTTATTCTCCAGAATCCATTATATTCATTGAAATCAGGGGTTTATCTCAGTTATTCCATTATGAGTTATAATAGGAAATATCAAGAATAGAAATGCTTAGGGACAATGTATTTCTCCATCCTTAAGTGAAGGGTTACCCTCTGTCTTTCCTTATTTATAGTGAATGTTTAGGATGTATGAATGCACCATGCCACCATTCCTATATTCTTAAAATTTGCATTTTATAACATTTAATTCCTATTAAATTTAGTTAGTGTATCTGTAAGACATATTAATTCCCTTGTCAGTCTCTTCCTGAGAATTTGGTATTTTAATCTCATTTATTGTAGGCCACAACTGTGGCAAAGTTTCAGTCAAACACTGAAGTATGCTGGTAGTGTCACGTCCAATTTTGTGAGATAATACTTGACATCTGGAATCTCTGATATCAATGACATATTAATATAGATGAGGGACCAGTTTAATATCAATGAGATACCTGAGAAATGAGTAAGAAATCAATTTAACACCTGAAAGTAGGTGGTAGAAAACCAGCTCTTTTTCTTTCTGATTATGTTTTTAGTTAAGAATGAGAGAAGAGCCTGGCATTTTCTTTCTGCAATTATTCTGAAAAGATTGCAATATCCACCACCACAGTCAAGTGAAAGTGTTGCTTGGGTACCAAGAACCTTGATCCACATGGCACAATTTCACAACCAACTACAAAGATGTTTCATTAATTATGATTCCATTGTACACATTTTATTACAAGAACTCCATTTTCTATTTGAAAGATCTGAATCTTGGGCTTTACTGTGGTATGGTGGCTTTAAATCTTTTGAGGATATATATCAATACTAAAATATCATAACAGAGTCTGTCTTTTGAAATTATTCCTTGTATAACTGTTCAGTTAGGAAACATTAATATCACTGGAACAACTTAATATAATGAAAACAAACAACTTAATGCAATGTAATAATTTAGCCTAAAATATGATTATATTAACCCCAAAATGAAAGGTTAGAGAAAACCAAATTGACTGTCTCATGGTGCTGTGCCAAATTACTATAATTTTTTTTTTTTTGTTGTTGTTGTTGTTTTTATCAGTACCGGAGATCGAACTCATGACTATGTGCTTGCAAGGCAGGCGTTTATGCCACTGAGCAAATCCCCAGCCCCAAAATTACTATAAATTTTTGACTTGCAACAATATAAATCTACTATCTTGTACAATGACATGAAGTTTACTGAGCTAAAAAGCTATCAAGAGGCATTTGTTCTCTAATAATTTAGTTTCTTATATTTTATATCTTCTAGAAGCCAACTGTCCTTTTTCCCAAGGCTTCCTTTCTTGAACTTCAAAGCCAAACACAGTTTAATCTTTCTCAGATTGCCTTTCTCTGACTGCCTCCACCATTACACCTCTGTCTCAGTACAAAGTGGAAAGCTTCTATTTATGAACTCAGGTAATTAAATTGGACTCACTCATATAATCTAGAATAATCTTCCCATTTTAAAGCAGGTAACCTGAATCATTCATATACATTCCATTTCTTTTTTGTAAAGTAACATGTTGTAAGGTTCTAATGATTAGGGGTGGGTAATCTTTGAGGAAAAACTTTTTGCTTGGCACAGAGCTCCAAAGGACACAAAAGTGGATGCAAAGGCAGCACCTCTCAAGCAAGTCTAAAGCAGAACACCCAAGGCGAGAAGAAAATTGGGCAAAGGTCTTCTTCCAGCTGAGATTTGGACCTCATCAGAGAAGGTGAGAATATGTAAATGGAGACAGACATAAATAGAACCAAATTTTGGTATTTCCTTTTTCTAGTGGTGATGATAAAAGCAAATCAATAGAAATTTTATTAATGCATATTTGTAATACAGGATAGTGAGGCTCATTTTTGTTTCTTACCTGCATTTCACATATCTTCATCTTTTCCACCCAATTATCCCATCTCAGGTTTCCCCTTCAATCGTCCAATCATCTTCATCATTTCCAAAAGTCTAAAGTATACATTCTAGCTTCCTAGCATCTCTTTATGTATGTGTGTATATATGCATTCATGCATGCATGTATGTATGTATCTATCTATCTACTTATTATTTGACTTTCCATAAGAGAAGACTTTCAATAATTTGAATGAGTCTAGCTCATCTTCATTTTTTGAAAGTAAAGAAGTAGATTGTTTTAATCCTTTTTAGGATAAAATATGAAGAACTTTGATCCATTTTCCTTAAAACTACATGATTTCATTTTTATGGCTCAACATTATTTACTTTGCATGTTTATATAGTAATTTTCTTATGTAAGACAATCACAAGATATTTAACTCTCTGTGTTGGCTTATTTCACTTAAAATTATAACCTAAAATTTTATACATTTTCTTGCAAGTAGCATCACTTAATTATTCCTTGGTTGAACAATATTCTCTTATACATCCTACCATGATTTTTTAATCCATTTATATGTGGATGTTTTTGTAAGTCTGTTTTTTTTAGCTTCCTAAGACTGCTTCTCTAGCTGAGATATTATGAATTGAACTGCTATAAACATGATATGGATATATTACTGCAGTAGGATGTCTTTAAATCTTTTGAGGATAAATCCCGGAGAGTTATATGAGGGTCACATGAAATTTATATTTTTAGGTTTTTGAGAAACCTCTGATTTACTTTTCTGATTTCCATTATTTGCTTTTCTACCAAAAGTGCAGGCAAACTTCTTTTTCCCATCCACCTTGCTCATATTCATTTCTATTGTGTTCTTGATAGTAGTCCTTCTGACTGAGATAAGATACAGTTTTAGAGTTGTGATTTACATTTTCCTAATGGCAAAAATAATGAACAGTTTTTATGTATTTATAGTTTTAAATCTCTATTGTTACTTTATATAAAATAGGCTGTGTAATATTGATTTATATGTCAGCTCTTTGTGAATTACTTTTTTAAATTCAAAGATTGTGCCTTTGTTACTTTTAGTCTGTGGCATTTGGTGAAATATTTAAAATTGGATAGGTGCTTCACAAAGGCCTTTGAATGCATATATTAATATATTAGTGATTTAATAAATCAATAAATCAAACAAAATTATTTATTTATTGGAAGTTTTCCAGATATGAAAAAGGACTTGCCAAGTGATTAAAGAAGGTGTAAAGCATTCTTTGAAGACCAGTCTTCCATGGTGCTAACAAGGGCAGGGTGATTAATCCATGTATCTGATTAACATACCTTGAAAGAATGATTGGAATAATAAAAGAGCGACCATCTTTGTGCCTTTTCCAATTTTAAGTGTCTTCATGAGCGGAAATGCTGGTGGAGACTGTAAACACAATGGAAGCATCACTCTGTAATGTGTAATCTGACACTGGATGTATTAAAAGACAATTCAATAAGCAACAAGAGGGCAGAAGCTGGCTACTTACCCCTTTGGAGCAGAGGTTAAAGTCAGTTCATTTATACCTGTCATATTCTTATTCTTTCTGATCTCATTTCTTTTTTTGCAGCAAAATTGCTTCCCAAAATACTGCATAGGCTACTGTGAATGGTGGAACTTTGTATTACACTTTCAGTTCTGCACCTAATTCCACCTAATACCTTTTACTGAATCTCCATTTATTAAAGGACTAGGTATGGGGCATACAGATGAAAAAGCAGGAAAGGAATATGGGTAAATTGATTTTTATATAAGACTAAAATTTTCTTCTAGTTGTTTCGATCTTGGCTTTTCTTATTCTTGGAATTGAGAAAAATAAACGATCTCAATTCTGTTTTCTTATCACTTTATTTTCTTTCATTATCCTTTCCTACTATCATACTGCAGTTTACCTAGTGTTTAATTCCTGAATTTACTAATTCAACTTCTATGCCTACTAGTTAATCATTTTTCTCTTCCCATAAAATTGATTGTTCTTATCAATATTGTCTATAGAGCAAAATTAATCATCATGATACCATACACCTTTTTCTAACATTGTTCTGCCCCCTGAAAGAGGAATAGAAAGAATGGAGGGGAGCAGACAGTATAACAAAGATATGCACTAACTGGTCACATGCTCTTACATGTCACACTATACGGCCGACATGCCAGATGAGGATCAGATCTGAAAATAAGAAAGAATAATGGGGTTAGAAGTCATATGGAGTGTGAAATAGATCTATAGCATTTCAAGCAAGCCAAGAGGAAGTAGGATTGTACACAGAGAAGAGAAAGTTGAATTTTAAAGACTTGACAGAGAAATTTGAATAATAATGAGATGTAATGTATAATTACACTATTAACTGGTGCAGAGAAGAAATGGAGAAATGAGGCAAAAACAGCAGAAGTAATTAAGAATTTATGAGACCCGGTGCTCTGTTATTCTAAAATTCTTTGATGGAGGTTTAGAACAGCTGAGAACATACAGAAATCATACTTATGTTTTATTATTTACATATTATCCAATCTTGATCTGGACTAATCTTGTCTGGTCTAATCATGAAATTTCTTTATACCCAAACTCTTTGTCTGTAAAATACTTAGTGCATAAGGTTTATTATTATATTATTATTTATTATTTAATATTATATATTATAAAGAATTAAAAACATAGGCTCAAATCACTCAAAGACTGCTTTCTTCCTATTCCTTGATTCTTTTCACCTAATTGCAAAACAAAAACTTGGCCTATTATCTTAGATATCTCAGGCAATAGTGTTCTGTCCCCAAAATGAAATATCTAACCTTTTGTCTGCATTATTTCCTACAGTATTTATGACAACAACATTTTTCTTCATGGGGTTTTTTTATTTGACTAAATTGTTCTAGGCTTTTAATAGATTTACTGGTTATTATATTTTATTCTTGATTATTTTGGCATTATTATTTGTTTGCATTATTTAAAATGAATGAAGACAAATCATACTTTTTAAAGCTTTATTCTTCTGATTTAAATTATATTGAATCAGTAATGCACAGGAAAAGAGTGATAGCAGGTTTAATAAAGCTGGTTTTCTTATCTATAAATCATAAAATTAAGAATAAAAAATTTAGATGGCATCAGTGATGAATGTGTAATTTTAGTACAGTAAGTTCTCTGAACTGTTATTAGAGTTTAGCAATCCTGATGTGAATATTAGCTGTACTGATATAGCACATTATTATTATTGTTCAACATTAACATTTACAAAAGTGCATTATGGTATTTCTATAAAAGAACACAATTTTATAGAAGCTGAAATTTTGAAAGTTGTGTTTGAAGAACAAGCTCTACATGTTCATCACATTTGACAAGTTTCATCTTTGACGATTGGTATTCTGTTTCAAATACCAACTTAATCCAGAAACATGATTTACACAATTATACTTTTATTGTTTGTACATTTTGAATTGCAGAAGCTAAACTTTTTATCTATGTCAGAAAAAAATGATTAAAATGGAGAAGCATTTTCCTGTCTTTTGTGAAAATCAATAGCTTGTCAACTAGACACATTCATTTGTTTGCAAAGATGTGCCATTAATAGCTTGAAATCTCTTCATTCAAACTTAACAACCCTAATGTGTCATTATTTAACCAGCTTTGGAGATAATTTGATGATTTCTAAATAAAATTAAGTCAATGTATATCACTTATCATTGACAAGAAAACAGTGATGTCTTTTTTCTTCCTTAAAAATCTGAATAATTATATAATAGCTGTAATGATAAGCATTAATTTGACAGCATAAAAGAATGCATCAGATTGTAAGATGCCTCTTTAAAAATATATTCAATGGTTAACATAAAAATTCATTTTTTCTTCTTAAATAATTCCATGTCAGTGACCAGCATACAAAATTCAGCACAAATTAGATGTGTTAAAAAGAATGTCAAATATTTGGTAGTATAACACTCTATTAGCTATTTTTAAAAATTATCTTAGCCTCTAGGAATATGAAAGAGAATGAAATTAGAAGATTCTGGAAGCATTTTTGTGCCTGACTTGTAGCACAAAGCCTTGTAATAGAAGTACATTAATACCAGCACGATCATGATCATTATGTACTTTTCTCTATGATCCTCAAGAGCTGTTCAGAAGTGTTGACAATGACAGCTGGAAGACTGAAGAGGTAAATGCAACGTTAATGAGAGGAGCTTTTGTGTACTCAGTATTCACAACATATAATCATTCATCGTCAAACTCTTAGAACTCAAATATTTGACATTGTGCTTAAAATTACTACAATAGAAATGATATTGAAAGACAAAATGAAGTATACTTGAAAAGAACATGGATTATGCTGGGGAAACACTATATGACTTAATGGTAATATATAATCTTTGTGACCAGATAAATACTGTATAGATTATATAGCTGACAAGTACCAATAAAACAGATACTAAAAAAAATTGATCTAAAGAAATATATTTTACATGAATCAGCTCTAGTCCAATATTACAGCTTATGTCAGGTATACATGTGTTCTCTGACAACACTTAACTTAAAGCTAATAAGAACATAAGTGGACTTTATCTTTGATATTTTTCATCTAATATATTGAAATATTCAACTGTGAATTGTATCCACCAAAGAATCATAGATATAATGGAATCTTAATTATTAATATGAATCAAAATCTGTTTTAAAAGGTTATTTGTTAAGAATGTGGTTTTTATGTAAGGACAATAGTTTGTGCCTATCGTTGATTCTACATCTGTGCTATTAGCAAAACATGAAACAAAAATATTTTTAAAATTATCTGTACTAAATATGTACAAAAATTTTTTCTTTTAATGTTATTTATTGGTTCAGTTTACATGTACTTAACGATCACATTCATCATAGGGAACTTGTGCTGTACATGATGTATTTTGATTCCTCTTTTATTTCTGTTCCCCAACCCTTCCTTCAACCTTTTAACTTCTGATTTACAAAGCTTTGTTTTCTTTTTATTCTTCTTTTCTATTTTTTCTTTTTTTTACTTCTTTCCCCTCTCTCTCCACCCTAGTTTCCTTTCTGTTTTAATGATTTCTTCCTGTTTTTTAATATGTGTTATGCATTTTGATTTTTATTTATACTTTGTTTTTCACACCAGTGAGACAATGCGATATTTACACATTTGTCTGATTTATTTCACTCTTAAGTGTATGATTTCAAGGTCTAGCTTTTTAGCAATAAATATCTTGTTTATCCTTGATTATTGCTGAGATAATACTCAATTGTATTAAAAATAACTTTTATCTATTCATTGGTTTATGAGCATTTGAGTTGTTTCTAAGATTTAGCTATTACAAATTGTGCTATTATGAACATGGGTACACATACATCACTGTGTATCATGCTTTTAAATTGTTTGGTAAGATTCTCAGAAGAGGGATAGCTGAGTCAAATGGGATCTCGAGTGCTTCTTCTTCTGAGGACTCTACACCAATTTTCACAGTGGTTGCACCAGTCTCCACTCCCAGCAACAGTGGAGAAGGTTCTTTTTTCACCATAGCCCCCCCCCCAGCATTTGTTATTAGTTGATTTCTTAATAATAGCCATTATTTCTGGAGTGTAATGGAATCTCAGCATTGTTTTAGTTTATGTCTCTCAAATGTGCATGATTTTGAACATTTTTTTGGTATATTTATTTGCCATTTCTACTTCTTTATTTGGGATGGGTGCATTCATCTCAGATGTCCTTTTTTGCATTAGGTTTTTAATTGTGGGTGTCTGGTTTTTTTCAATTCTTAATATATTCTAGATATTAGTCTTTTTTTCTGTAGAACAACTAGCTAAATTTTTTCCACTCTGTGGATTGTCTTTTCACTGTGCTAGTAATTTCTTTTGCTCTGCAAAAGCTTCTTAATAAGATGGGATCCTAGTTGTTGATTCTTCGTAGTATTTCACATGCAGTTGGGGTTTTGTTCATGATATTTTGGCCTATATGTATGTCTTCAAGAGTTCTACTTATTCTATCTTCCGCAGTATTTCTGTTTTAATGTTTAGGTCTTTGACCCATTTTGATTTTAGCTTATTGCATAGTGATAGACATGGGTCTTGTTTTAGTCTTTAATATGTGGAGTGTTGATATAGCTTAGTGGGTCATTGCTTACCTAAGCATTTATGAAACCCTGAGTTCAAAAGCTTCAGACCCTGAAACAAAAGTTTCAAAGATGTAGAAATAACTCCAGCACACTCAGCCACCTTATCTTGAAGCTAAACAGGTTCACTAGAAGAAAGCTAGCCTCTTTAAACATTTTTTCTTATAGTTAATTCCTAACCAATACCGTTTATGTAACTATTTTCATAGCATCTATATTGTTTTAAATAATCTAAAGATGATTTAAATTATTAGGGAGGATTTGTGTGACTTCTATGAAAGTATATTTGTTAGTATTATATTTGCTTTGTATTTTGTATATAACAAATTATATTTGTTTTGTATTTGGGGGCACCAATGATCAAACTCACCACCTTGCACTTGCCAAGCAAGTGCTTGTGCCACTGAGCTAAATCCCTAGGCTACCTGGCCTTAAAACTATGTCATTTTATCGGATGATACTCAACAGCATGGATATTGATAGCCATGGTGGTCTAGAAACAAATCTCACTGATACCTGTTGTAGCTATAAATGGAAATTCAGAGTATATTAGCATTCTAAAATAAAGTTGTAGCTATAAATGGAAATTCAGAGTATATTAGCATTCTAAAATAGTTTCCCTAGCATTAAACTAGCTAGCTACATATTATTTGGAACTACAAACAGTCTAATATTTTCCAGAGTAAGTAGAATAAATAGTATTCTAACAAACTACGAGCTATCCATAGCAGTTTTTCCTAGTGCTTTCCTAAAATAGATATTAATGGAATACAATAGTTGCTAATGGGCTATTGAACAGTTATATAGAAAGGAAGTTTGACTGGGGTGATGGATGCCAATTAGTATGTACTGAAAGTAGCCACAGGGTGAAGCATGCTAATGCTACTCACCTATCCAAGAAGCAGTAAAAAAGGGTTTAACTCTAAAATGGGCTATATCTGAATTTCTGCCTAGTAGGAGATTTTATGTTGCTTAATCAAATTATAATTAGTATGGCATATGGCAGAAAACTTTTCCATTTAAAAAAATTCGAAGCTGATTCTGAATATAATTATCTTAATAGAAGTTTTCCAGGATATCTAAACATATTTTCCAAGTGAAAAAGCATGACCATTTGGGAGAAGACACAAAATTTAGAAAAAGCTAAACTAAAATTTTATGAAGTAATAAAATCTCTTCTTTAAAAGCCAGCTAACTGCACATTTGCATGTGAGGTGTGAATAATGATTCACTCTGAAAACAATGTGAATGTAAATTTACAATTTAGTTTAGAGTGTGCATAGCGTGGTGTAAATGAATCAAACAATAGACAATAAATTTCATGGACAGTTAAGTTTTAGTTCCGGTGATATAAATCACAGGTGGGCTCCCATTAAAGATAGATATATTGTTGGGATAATAAAATAGTGAAGTAAAAAAGTCTTATTCTACTTTAAGCATCTGAGCTTCAGAAGAAAGAGAAACTCAGTAGGGGAGATAACGAGTGGTGATACAAACAGAAAAGAACTAATCCCAGTGCCAAAAATAAAAGCAAGAATCAAAGCAAAGCCACCTGTGTGACCTATCTGAACAATCCCAGGCTGAAACGAATCAATCCAACTTCCAATTTGTGTCAGAGCTACAGAAATGGATCTAGAAAAATCAAAGAGGATTGGTGGGGGAGGAGGGAGAGAGAGCCTGTGGGTAGTTGTTTGATCAAGCTCAGCTTTGCTCCATCGGATGAAGAAAAAAATCAAACACTTGTCCTGTACATTGGTAGAACATTTATGGATTTTAATTTTGCTGAAATATGCTTGTTTATTTTGGCTAGGAGTGGAATCAGACAGACTTATCGCCTACTATACTGTATGTATCAAACATTCTGTATACATACATATCTGTATGTATCAAACATTCAACTCTATTCCTTTCATTGTTTTAAAGAGCTAGAAATCAGAGTTCATACATAATGTTTAGCAAGTAAAATCAAATATTTGGGATTCACAGGGAAACTTGTTATGTTTGAAGGTTTAGATACATTTTTAAAGCTTAAGTAAGCATTCTTGAAACACTGAATATTAAAACAGAATCAAATCCTTTTAAGTTTAGGGTGTATGGCAATTTACTCTCCCCCTTGTTTTGGACATCCCACATAGAGAACTGATAATACAGCACAAAATTTGCATGTCTACAAATCTAAATCTTGTAAAAATTAACCTTTTAGTAAATAACACTTTTCCAAAGCAAACAGATAAATGCTCAAGACAATTTGGTAAATCATTCTATATCATGTAAGTAAGGTTTCCATCCAAAAATGAACATGCACAAGAAAAACAGAATTTCTTCAAGTATTGAATATATATTTATGTTGAAGATTCAAATTCTCTGTAGAACAACCATTTAACTTTATCAACTTTATGCAATCTTCATATGCATTAAATATGAAAATAACTGTCCCTCACATAACTCTCTAAGTTTATAGTTAACAACTTAACATATGATTATAATCTGCAGAAATATTAAGAAAATGAAAAGAGATGCCTATTAATTCATGATAGTTGAGTTTTATATTTCTTTTATTGTTAAAAGAAAAACTAGACAAATTAAATTTAGCAGAGTTTATTTGAACAAAGAATGAGTGATGAAGCAAAAAAAAAAAAAAAAAAAAAAAAAACACTAAAAAAACAAGAGAAATTCGGAGCTCCACCTAGCAATGTGGGTAATTAATACTTCAGAAAAAAAGAAGTCAGATGCAGAAACAGGTGATTTTGTTACAGCTCGAGATTTCCCTCATATGACCTTGGTCTGATCTTTTGAAAGCTATGCCTGGTTGTAACTGCGTTGTTGTGCTTAGTAAAGATTTAACTATTTGCTATACATCATTCCTTTTAGTTAGCTTATTTACTTAGGTTATAGCTTTCTATGAAGGAAATCAGTGGAAGCAGCTTGAAGCCAAATGTAATGTAAATTAACAAGGAATTTGGAAAGAAGATAACACTGATTGTGATAGACTTTCAACAGATAAGTGTTTAACCCTGAGTGAATAAATAAGAAATAAATGGGTCTGGAATCCAATGCCAGCTATTTCACTAAATTAGATAGAATGTTACAGTTTCGCTGACTTTTATTTGCTTCGTCTACAAAATGACAATACAAGGTGTAATGTAAAACAAAATACACTTTTTAGATATTTTAAGTACAGAGTAATATTTAATTATTTTAAACATTATTTTTTGTAACTGTACCTACTATTCAATAATAAAGTATATGTTACTTGAAGTACATTGCGTATGACTGGCTAACACAGAGTAGCCGTGAATCCCATTTTAGTACCAACTATAATAACTAATATTTATGACATGAAAAATTCATTTGGAGAAGAATTTACAGAGTTTTGTGAATAGCTCAGTTGTTCAAATTTCTGTCAATATAAGGAAATCTGTGTAGCTTTATTTCATTGATGACTGCCATGCTAGTTTGGTATGCCTCACTGGGAGAACTTTTGTAAATAATTTGCAAGAAGAACAAAAGTTTTCATGTATAAACAATAATTTAACCAAAAATACATTGGAAAGATTATTAATAAAATATTTACCAAGAATTCTTTAGTGATATTTCTAAAGAAACTTCAGAAGTAATCTAGTAGATATTCTTAGATTCTTTGTTTTCTAGCAAATGCAGCAATATTGGATGTAAAGAAAATGTGATTTGTACAAATAATTTTACATTAGTTTGCATAAAAAATAATGTATTCAGAAAGCATGACAGAAAACTATACTGTTTAGGAAGAAGGTTTCTATTCACAGGCTAGTATTATGTCAACCAAATTTAATTTGATTCACCATATTTGATTCCATGTGTGATCAGTAATTTATGTTAGGGACATGAGACTTGATAGAATTTTGTCACTTATGAGAATGTACATATATTAAAATTTTGCTCAAGGATATAAATAAAACTTGTTTTCTGTATCTGAAATTTTTCCAAACCTTTGCAACATAATAATGAGTAAGATACCCTCTTTCTCTCTATCAAGCAGGGAAAACAGACAAGGAACAAAAAATGATCATAAATACTGGTATTTCTGACACTGCACACATTATCTAAAGATTTGTTCATCCAATAAAGATTATCCTGCTGAGAAATTTTAATAGAAAAATATTATTAGAAACTTTAGATATTGTTTACCCCAAAAACAATCTCACAACTCCTTTACATTTAAAAGCAGTAATTAATCTGTATGATTTTCAAATCTAGGATTCATCCTTAATTTGTTCAAATACATTATTACAGATACCACCATAAATTTATTAGAATTATATGACACAGTAAATATTTTTGGATTGAATTTGGATTGAATTTTCAGCCAAGTATCAACCATATAGTGACAATTGATTAGTCTTCTTAATCTTTTAAAATACAAATACTGCTAGAGTATAATATAGCAGATTGCATGAATCATATGGAATTTTACTCAGGAATAAGAATACCCTTTTAACAGCAAAAGTATAGACCATTCTCAAAACAAAAAGTGCCTAGTATGTCTTCTTTGGGTCACTACTACTGTTTCTAAAAAAGTTTACTACTACATATGTGCAGTATATAATGTTTATATTCATTGCAGGGAATATAATTGCCATTGGTACAGGGACATAATGTATCTAAGTGCTTTATTTCCCCTTCTCCTCCACTTAAAATATGAATTGTGATATACATTTTTAAATTTTTAGTTCTCCAAAAATGTCTGCATTATTTCCTTTTCTTTTCTTCCTTCCTTCCTGCCTTCCTTCCTTCCTTCCTTCCTTCCTTTCTTCCTTCCTCTTTTCTTTCTTTCTTTCTTTCTTTCTTTCTTTCTTTCTTTCTTTCTTTCTTTCTTTCTTTCTTTCTTTCTCTCTCTCTTCCTTCCTTCCTTCCTTCCTTCCTTCCTTTCTTTCTCTTTCTTTCTTTCTCTCTTTCTCTCTTTCTTTCTTTCTTTCTTTCTTTCTTTCTTTCTTTCTTTCTTTCTTTCTTTCTTTCTTCTTTCTTTCGTTTTGTTACCAGGGATCAAACTCACGATCTAACACTTGCCAAGCAGTTGCTTATGCTGCTAAGCTAAATCCTTGGCCCCTTGCATTATTTCCTTTTAAAGTAAAAATTAAGTTTTGACATATGGGCCAATATTTTTATATAGCTAATATTCTTAATTATTTTTAAATTTTTTTGTAGATATGATTACTAACATTGTTAAATTACTCTCAGATTAGTTTCCTTAAATTGTGTCTTCTAAGATTTTAAAAATATGTTTTCAAATTTAGTGACTCAATTTATGTAGTTTTTTTGTCATTTGTTACTAAGTTGCATCTTTTAAAGGAAATTTTGTTTTTGAGGAAGTTCCATGGTGATAGGAAAATTGAACAAAAATAAAGACATCTCCTATATCCACCTGCCCTACACAGAGAGACCCTATTCCCCTATTTTTGTCATTCCTAACTATAGTAATGGATTCATTAAAATAGAATGATCTATGTTATCCTTATGATTCCCTTGTTTATATTTGGATTTATTGAAGGGATTACATATTTTATGGGCTTGTGTCATGAATACTGTGCTGTGCATCACTATGAAAATTGCAGAATACTTTCACACCTTTAGAAATTCCCTGAGCTGTGCCTGTTCATCACTCCTGTCCCTTTAACCACTGGCGATATCTACTCAGAGTCTTCTCTGGTTTTGCTTCTCCACAGAGTCACACCGCTAAAATGATGCTGAATGCTACCTTGTGGCACGTCTTAGTTTCACTGTGCAATGTGCATGCAAGTTTTCTCCATGTATTTTCATGACTTCATACCTTATTGGAGCTGTTAAAGCTGGATACAAGTTCAGGGCTGTGGCATAGCCCAGGTATCGCTGAACTGAGAACTAGGGGACAATATAGGCCACAGCTGAGGCCACCTGGAAACTTTTTCCTAGGATAGTACTTAATTAGCATGGTCTGTTGCTTGGAGGGGTCCTTGACTCCCTCCCCGGGTCTTGTTCAGATTTCCTGCATTTCCCACTCTAACCCCTTCTTTGTTTGTCTTTGACAATGTCTCAGCCACCAGAGCTGAGAACTCTGCAGAGGGTTTTGGTCCTCCTAGAGCCCTAAAGATCATACCACTTGTCTCATTCATATGGGCCTTTGCCATGCACTCACTTGGAAGACTGCAGATCTAGGCACAGACCCCAATAATACATCACTCAGTTTTAGTGTTCAAAAACATCCTAGGGTAGATGTAAGTTCTGGAGGACATCTTGTTTGCTTCCAAGATTTGGCAATTATGAATAAAACTGCTATGAGTAAACCTGTACAGGTTTTTGGGTGGCATTATTTTTCAATTTATCTGGGGATATATCAGAAGTATGGGTTCAAAGAGCTATACGCTTTATGTCTTTGGAGTGCTACCATATCATGCATATCCTGTGATGGTTTAAATATAATATCAAAGGTTGAAAATAAAATAACAATTACACATCAAATACTTCACATGAATTATTTAAACATTAATTTAAAAGATGTGACATGTGAAATACCACTACATAAAAATAGGTAATTCAATGTTATTTTATTGGAATATAAAGAATAAAAACTTTAAGATCAGAGATAATAGATGTACACAAGTTCAATTAAATAGAATTCTAGGATTCTATAGAGAATCCAGACCAAAATACATAAATGAAATGATAGACTTAAAATTTTATAAAAATACCAGTAGAAAACTTAAAATCACAATGATCAAGATGAATATATACAAGTGACAAATATTAAAATATTTTAAAGATTGTAGATGAATAATGGAATTATAATTATCATAAACAATATTTTGAATAATAATTGATAATATATATGCAAAATTAAATAATATTCTTCTGTTGCTTAGGTCTAAAAAGCCTACCTATAATCCTCAGTGTTCAGGTGTACATCTTTTGAGAAGTGATTTGATTATATGAGCCCATTATGAGTTAAACCATTGCTGAGATTATATTTTCAAGGCATTATTGATAGATAATGGAAAGTCAAGAAGTGGGCCATAGTTGAAGAGACTAGGCCATGAAAGTCCAGCCTCTGGGACTAGATTTGTCCCTGCCCTCCTCCTGTTTTTCCCCTGCTCTGTCTACTCCAGGATTGCTGTGAGGTGAGTGGCTTTGCTCCTCACACCATTCTGCCATAGTGTTTTGCCTTGTAGTGCTGGAAAACCATAGGCCAAAAGGTCTGAATCATGAGCTAAGACAAAACTTTCTGTAGGTTCTTTTCCGAAGGTATTTGGTCAAAGTGATGAAAAAAATACAAATTAGTGTTGCTTACACATGACTAGAACTTTGAACATGATGATAGTTACAAAGCACATTAAAGCAGGGACAATATCCACTTTTAAAAAATGCAAATAAAGAATTTTTGTCTTAAAAATGTAAAAAAGTGAAGTAATTTATAATTATTTTGGAAAGGCTGTACAACATAACTATTCAACTAGAAATAAACATTTTTATAAAATTAAACCATCAGCTCATTAAAATGCAATGTTGACAAAATTAGCTTTATTCAATAAACATAAGGATGGCTCACTCTTTGCTAATCTAATAGTAAGTCAGACAGTGATGACATTGCAACTTAGAACTTGCTGGTTTTTCATTTCCAAAAATGAGTCATGACAAAAGTACAGAAATAAGGTTAAAATGTGGACCTTCAAAACCATACTAACCAGTGTAAGGAAACTTTGAAAGGTTTAAGACTGTCTATTTGTATGTCTCTCTGTTTTTGTAGTACTAGAAGTTGAGACCAGTGCCTTGCACATGCTAGGCAAGTGTTATATCACTGCCATATTCAGCCTCTATTTTGAAATGGGATCTCATTAAATTGTCTAGCTGGCCTAGAACTTGGGGTCCTCCTGTTTTAGCCTGTAGAGTAGTGGGAATTGTAGACAGCAGCCCCAGCACCTGATTGTAGCATTGTTTTTACTTGATATAGGTTGATATCCACAGAGTACTGTATTTCTTAAGAGATGGCTTGAGAAAAATAACTGGGTTATGTTTCCTTGTTTTTTCTTATTCCTTGCTTTCAGCATGCCCATTTTTCCAATTGTCAAGTTGCAGTTTCACAGATGGGTTTATACAACAAAGTGCATTTAATTTTTGAACCCTAAAAACTAAAATTGCATCTAGTTTTGTGACCTCAGAGACATTTATTAAAATTGTTTAATTATATTACAACTATCTTTCCCATAGAAGTCGTATATAGCTTATATTCCTAGGTAAAGTAAAATGATAAATCAAAAGTAAATATAGAAAATAAAGCATTCTACTGTCTGACTTAACATTTTTGAGTAAAAAATACAAACCTGTACCTTCAGGTTATTAGAGCAAAATAAAAATGCAAAACTAAGTAGTCATAGCAGATGAGATGAGACTAAGCAATAGTCAGATAATATAATAGCTTTATTAAGGTGAGGCCGGGATTTAGCACAGTGAATCAAGTGCTTGACTGGCAAGTATGAGACAGTAAGATCAGTTCCTAATACAAATTCACAAAAATAAGATAAACAACTAACACACTCATGTCACTAAAAATGACATAAATATACCTTTATTTATGTATTTTATAATATAAATGGAATTATATCCATATTCTGGCATAAATAAATATATCTATATAGACAACATGCACAGCTTTGGTACACAGATACATAATTTTTGAAAAGCAAAATATTGCGTGTTAATGCAAATCCACAACAGATTACAGATTAGGGTTACTAAAGAGAGTTATATCTCTTCAAGTTTATTGATAATGTTTTGTGTCATGTCCATACAGGTGATACTTTCTAATATATATATATATAAATACTATATATAGTATTTATATATGATTTTAAAAATCGTGAGTCATTTATGGAATCAGAATAAGTATATCATACAAGCATACTTAGTATTGAAAGAGTTTGGTCTCATTTTCTACAGATTATATATTCTGTCTGAGATGCAGTGCACATCTGGTCATCAATCTTTTCAGAGTTTAAACAAATTTTATTATGTCCCAGAACTGGAAGAGTGAAGAGTCTTATATGACTAATTTGGGACCACTTATGGCTATATATTTGGTTTAATATATATGGTACATCATTTGTTAACACACAAATAAAGTAACTACTGACAATTCTGAGCATTTCAGTTCAGGACAGATGGCTTAGGGTCAATAAATTTAACGGAAATAAACTATAACCATTTAGCTCAGCACTTTTTATGCTCTCTAGAATGCACCTCAGCACAAGGTCTGAGTATCTCAGGCTGCTTATATCAATCTAGAGCAATGCACGCACCCAAGAGCATAAGACAGTGTCACCTTGAATAATTTTTGTGGACATTAATGCTAATATCAAATTGTATTCCAAATATTTTAATGGTGGAAATAATTAAGCAGTTAAATATATATCATTTAATAAAAAATATAACATTTTATTAATATCAACACAAATGTCTATGTTTCAGTAAAGAATTAGATAAATGCTCTTTAGGGGATTGTCACAATCAATCTTTCTAACCATTTTATGAAACAAATGCATGTTTTATTTACCTTTTATAGATTAGTTCCATTGACACTTTAATTAATTGCCTGAATTCATATAGATAGTAAATGCACAGAAAATAACAGAGCTGTATATTCTCTGATTTACTCACATATAAAAGGTCAGGATACATATCATGGGGGTTAATTTCAATAACTTTTTGGCTCAAACATTATAACTGCCACCAAGTAAAGATATAAAATTTACCAAAAATATCTAAGGCCTTTATAGACTATCAAAGTTACTACTTGACCTCACTGTTAAAAGGTCACACTCTTTTATTCTATGTCTAAGACATGTTTTTCTATGTTATTGCTAGTAATAAAACAAGAAAGAAGTCATAAAACACATTATTTTGTATGCTGGGTTTTTTGTCAAATACAATATGTATTAGATTCGTGCATATTATTAAATGTACAGCAGTTCATTAATTGTGATTACTACACAATATTTTATGGACATTATCTTTTCTGTTTCAGTCTTTCTAATCCAGAAATAGTAACACTCTGTTGTGATTTTAAGTAACATTTTATTTATAACCAAAGAGCTTTAGAATCATTTCTAACATTTTTATTTATTGCCCCTTTGAACATTTGTTTTACTGAGTTGTCAGTTCAAATATTTTCTAACTCCTTTAATGAGATTTTTCAGACTTTCTGTTTAGTTTGTACTTAACACCTGACAATGTGAATTTCCAGTTATTTTATTTACAGTTATTAAATTTGATCTGAAAACTCAAATCCATATATCTTTATTCTCACAGCTTCTCATATTATTTCACTGAAACATTTTCAATACAAGACATGTAAATTATACAAGAATATATTAGCAAGAATCAAGCACTAGTAGGCTTTTAAAGACTTACTCATGCAAAGCAGTGAATAAATCTGATCATTTTAGCTGAAAAATGCTACCATTATGCCAGAAACTTTATGTAATTTTATATAAAGATATTTGCAAAATTTTAAATTTAGCTTCAATTTAAAGAATTTTACTAGAGAATATTATTTTTATGATGCATGGTGAGAGAGAAACATCTGGTGCTTAGGCATTTTGGCTAACACACATTTTGGCTATTTTTCTGAGTCAATAAAAATGTTGATTATTCATGTATTGTTGTTAGCTGAATGTTCCACAACTGACCTCTGCTCCTTTAAGTCTTCAACTTTTTATATATTTTGTGGCCTGTCTTTAATTCCAAATGAACTTATTTCCACATTTATTAAATTTTAAAAATATTTTTGACATATAAAAATATCAATTATCAGGCCCATGGAAACTCTTCTGTTATTTTGGTTGATTAAACATAGAGCTAGAGAGGTTTGATTATGTTTCCATAGTTAAATCTCCCCCTGCTGAAAATCTCTGCTCAATTATTTATGGTCTTAACATATATTTCAGTCACGACTTATAGTTTCCTTCTATAGCTTTTATATATTTTAGTACATACAAAATAACTTACATAACTTTTACTAAGATATAAAAGTAAGTTATTGATTTATCTATATTGATTACTGTAATCTATAATGAATCCATATTGCCTGATTTAGGCTGAAAGACAAGACTTTACAATATAAATACAGAAAAGAATTTGGAAGAATTGCTCCAAAGGAGACTCACACGGAAATCTGTTTTATACCAAATTTTACTTTGCTTTTCAAGGAATTTGAAAGGAGCAGTTTTTTCCTAATGGCTTTTTTTCCTTCTGCATTCAGAATAACTCATACTGAATACACATTTAAATGGAACTGCAATTATGACCCTATTTTTCCCATCTATTTTATAAAAGTAATGTTCAGGGGACTAGGTAAGTGGTAGGGAAAACAATAGGCAAAGACTTTTCTTGAGAAGTGCAAAATCAGACCTGTCAACTGTATTAACAAAAGAATTTCCTCTTATTCCAAAGTAGGCAGTTTTCAGAATCCATGTTCCCGGCAGGATTTATGCAACCACTGACTGTTTTATGTGTGGAAATAGTAATTATAGATTCTTATTTTCTTTATGATTTGTAACTACTCAGACCACAAGAAGTCAAATTGAAATCTCATGAAGACACTCTTGAACTCTGAGCTTAATATAGTAATTGGGATAGAATGTTGAAAGGATCATATGATCATTAGTGAGTGTTCCCCTGAGATTTGCCTAAGGTTTGGTAGGTGATCATTACAACCATTCTCTCTTCTTCTATAATGAGAATGCATTGATTTAGGTAGGCACATCTTCTGTAGCTTACAAACCACAATTTCTAGCCTCCATTGCATCTAGGGAAGATGTTACGACTAAGTATTGGGGTTAGAGATGAAGGTATTTAGAGCACTTCCGATTCAGGCCTGTGAGAATTGTGTCTGTTCTGCCTCTTATATTTTTTTCTCTCTTTTTTTATTTTAAATATACAACTGATGTGTAAGCTATAATATATGTCTTAAACCATGATATATAGAAATACAACTTTGAGGATTACTTAAAAAAAACAGTATAAGGAGACTAGGCTTTATATAACATACACTCGCCGTTCTAGCATTGACAGTTTCTACCAGGAAGTTTCTTCACAGGAAAGAATCATGGATCTTACTTAAGCCCTGTGCTCCTACAGATCTGTATTCTAACCAATTTATTTATATTTATTTATCATTAAATATTCAAATCAACTTTATTAATATATGTTAGCTTTTATAAAAATACAGCTTCTTGAATTTCCATATCAAGAGCCAAGTTTGTGTTTATTTATAAGTTTTATTCAATTATACTGCTTTCCTGAGTATATTAATAATAATAGCAGCACAAAAATAGTAACACTGAGATCAAATATTTTATGCTTTTATTTTAAAACTGAAATAGTTTTATCTTCATTTTGTTCTTTTGAATTTTGATTTTTATATGTTTCATACTACCAGGAGATAACAAATATCATACCATTTTTACACAAATTATAAACTTTACATTAAAAATAACTTGAAATCTAAGACTAAATTTGTCATCAAGGTACAGAAATGTTCATCTGTCAGCTCCACATTTATTCTTTAGAATATTTTTATTGATGAATTATTAACTCAATTTTATGAGTTTTGTTATAATAAACAATGAGTACTTAACAGGAAAAATATCACAAAGATAAAGTACTGAATTTTTAGTATGTATTTTGTGTTTATGAAAAGCATCAAAAGTTTCAGCATTAACTGTTTTTTGGGGTATAATTCTAAAAAAGAACAACACATTCTTATATGAACTACACTGAAATGGATCATTTTCATCATTTGTATATAAGTAATCTGATGATTCACTTTGATCTCCTCTGAAATTGTAAATATGGTTTTTCATGTGCCATTGCATTGAGCTAGGTTACTTCTACCAGAAAAATCAAAAGAAAACTTTTTTTAAACAAACCCTGGAGTGGTATGGTTCTCTTGGACCCTCTGTGATGCTAGGGTAAATAAACACAAAACAAAGTTACCTGGAGCATAAGGTGGGTAAAAATCGTGTTGTGTCAATTTTCACACTTGCACTGAATGTTGAAATTCATCATACCAAGTGTATAGACACGTAGATTGCTTCCTATATCCCTCAGGGATAGGTAATGAGACACACAGCCAGCTACTATTATGCTAAGGTTAGAAAATTTATGTTAGAAAAATAAGGGATGGGTTCATTGGACCCAGTCTTGTGTATCTTGGTTAATGCTTTGGAATACTTTTAGTCCACAATAAAACTTAGTGTAAAAAATTTATGAAGTGGCAATACAACCGTAAGACTGGAGAGAAAATACCTATACAGTAAAGCAAGAGAGAAAAAGAGCAGATATCAAGAAGAGATAGTCATATTTTAAGCACAAGCTATTCTCATTCTTGGTTTTCTAATTAATATCACAGGGAAAGTAAAACAGCTGCATTTCTCAATATTAAGCACAAAAAACAAAAGAGATCTCTGACTTAATTAGTCTCATATTCCTTTAAACAAAGTTTCCTATGGGGCGGTAACTGCGTTACTTCTGGATGGTAATTCTTGGTCTCTTTCAGGAAAGCCAGCTCTTAGCACAACCCATGACACACAGAGAAACAGAGATGAAATCTTGATAATTGCTGACTCTGTGGCCAGTCAGTAGTCACTGTGAGACTGATTTTTTAGCAATGACACAAAGTGCCCTGCCAGGATGAGTTGCTGACTTGTGAGTAATATACTGTCTTGTACTGTCCAGGTAGCAGTGACTTTAGAGACCTGGTTGTTGCTTAGACAATCAAAGTGATTTACTCTTTAAGTTAAGCTGGCAACAATGCTCTTGGGAGGTATTCCCCAAGGAAAACGTTGAGGCTTTCCAGAAGGGGATTTAGTGTAAGGTAATCCTCGTGGACTATCCACATAACATTAAACAGAGAACATTGAAGAAGTAAAGCACTGGATCAAAAAAATAGTCTACAGACAAGTTTAGGAGATAATGAAGTGAAAAAGCTGTGTGTCTCCTATGAAAAATAAGCATTTAACATTTGATAAGTAATTATTTTCTATTTTAAAATTATGAGTTTTTTATTTTTTTTTTATTAGTACATGTTTGTAGCACATAACATTTACATTCTTCTTAAGGAGTTAGAACCTGTGCATATCAATCTTGATTCTTTTTTCCATCCTCCACCTCTTCCTTTCCTGCCTTGTATAT
Organism: Cavia porcellus; assembly: GCF_034190915.1. Classification (NCBI taxonomy): domain Eukaryota; kingdom Metazoa; phylum Chordata; class Mammalia; order Rodentia; family Caviidae; genus Cavia; species Cavia porcellus. The sequence goes on from NW_026947493.1 coordinate 57,241,327, forward strand.
CCATCTTTTGATCCTCTTGCCATCTGAGTAAAAAACTATCTTCATACTTCTTATTACCTATATTTGATTTTGTTCTTTGTTCTTAAGCATTGGGAAAGGATCTGAAACCACTAGAGGAACATGACATTTGGAAGATTCAAATGAGTCATGAGTCTAAAATGCTCTAAGCATCCAGGGAAACTTTCTGGGTGTTCATCAGGGTTACAGATGCTTCTAACATTAATTTAGGTGTGTAAACATAGAGGCCATTTTAACAAATTGAGTATATATTTTTTAAATCTGTGCTTGCTGGCTGTAGATAATCCCCACAAACTAACGTTTAGCACCTATATTGTAAACAGTGTTTCTATGCCCCATTTACTTGGTTCTAGAATATTTTCTTTTTCCTGACACATTTGTAGGTGATAGATAAATTCACAGGGTATGTTTTAGTTGAATTACATGGATGTTTGACCAGTTTAGCAAAATCCTCCAGTCATTTTTATAAAAAAATCCAGATAAATGATTCATTAGGAAAATGAGTTTTCACATACAGAAGAGGAAATTTTGGTATTCAAATCAGATTCAAGCTTTTGTAATTGGTTAATTCAAAGGACAATATTTCCCTAAAAATAGTACAATGCATTTAAAAGAACTTAATATCCGAGGGAAATTAATGTTAAAAATATTTATTAGTAGAAATATGTCCAGCACCCACTTTTACATATTTGTAATTTCTTAGTATATAATACTGTAACTAAATATTTTATAATCTCATAATTTATCCATATTTATAAGAAAGTTTATAGTACTGTAAATTAACTATAGCTTTATTTTAGAAATGTAGGAATAAAAAATCACCATGCTACTTCTCCTTAGATATTGTATAATACAGCTATATATCTGTTGAATCTTTCTGTGACTACAGAATAATGGTCTGCGATGTTTAATACCTTCGGTTAAAATCCCATTTTTATGGTTCAAGAAATGTGTGTTGACCCATGCACACCATGTACTGATTTATCCACTGCACATATAGTGAGTCCCAAATGCCTTTAAAAGAGTTCTGAAGATGCCAGTGAACATGTGAAAGTATTTTATGCTACCTATAATTTTAAAAAAGAGTTCCTATTATAAAAGAGTTTAAATTGCCCAAAGTATAAAAGGATTATTTTTCTAACAAGTGAATTTGTGTTTTGTTCCTGGTGCCCTTCTGTATTCTGCAGACTCTTTTCAGTAATGCATGATCAATTCTGCTGGTGCCCAGGCAATTAACTCTTCGGCTGCAGCTCACCTGCTAACTCAATATCCCGCTCTCTTAGTAGATTCTGGGACCTGAGTTTTATCCATCCTAGATTGATCTTTGTACTCAGTGTGGGATTGTTATATCAACTAGACTTTATCTCATTTAAAATTTCTCACTGATAGGAGATAGAGAAAAGTAAAGCGATCTTCAACAGGAAGTATGGGTTCATTACAGATCATATTTGAAGCTGTTCTTTTGAAAGAAAAAGAATTTATATAACATTATCAAATACATGACTTCTCTAAAATATGTCATGTTTCTGATTAAGGTATATTAAAGGTTTAAAAATTAAAGGATTTTCTTCTCAATTTGAAGGAATTGATTATCTTAAACCTTTTTCAAAATGTACCTATTTCTAAATATGCTACAAAGAATTTGAAAATGGTAAAGAAATATTTACTTATCTGTTTTTTTTCAAAAATAGTTTGGTAAATTGCAAGTTAAATTTGAACCTTGATGACCCTCTCAAAGCCATTATGTTACTGTTTCTCTCAGAATGGAAAAGTTTCTCAAAGAGAGAAAACTAACTTCTAGTATTAAGTACTAGGAGTCCAGATGTCTTATTCTATTCTGAATTATAATGTAAAGCCCATTTTTCTGCCATAGAAGGCAAACACAAAGAAGAATGTATAATAGCTTAATGCAGAAAATATATAGTATTTGCTTGTCTCTTTTAATTTGAATACTAGCAAAGTAATGCAATATAATGTTTGTGTGTGCTAGAAATAGCTGTGAATAAGATATTAGATCGTTACTGTTATTGTCATCCTCAAAGTAATTGCTCAGGCTACCAGATACAGACACGCACGATTGATCAAACAATATAACTTCTCTTTGAGCAGTTTCTTTCCCTTTCACTATATCTATTCTAACTTTGGATGTTATTTACTCTTTCAGTTTTTTACACTAGCAAGGCAATACCATGTTTACACATATACGTCTGATTTATTTCACTTATGAGTATGATATGCAATATAATAGCCATTGTTAACTTCCTATCTTGTGTTGAAATCCTATATTGTCTTTTTATGTTGTTGTCATCATTTTGCTTTTCTTATTGTTTTTAATTGTTTGTCCTTGATTTTCTGTTTTTGCTCTTTAAAACGAATAAGAACTAAAAGAATATATTCGACTAGAAATATGGAGAATTTAATTTTTTAAAAAACATTTCTTGGTTTCTAGATTCATACTAAAATAGTGTTCACAGCCAACTTCTTAATTTTTATCAATCAGAAGTTCTGCAGTAAAAGTGTTAACTTGGATAGTAGGAATCAACATCCAATATTCAAAATGTTTTTGGATTTTCCAATTAAGCACAGTTACTTTGAAATAAATTAATCATCTACAACTTTAATTCTAATATACATATATATGCACACAATATTTAAATATACTTCTTTGATATCATTTAATCAGATTCAGTTTTGTAAAGTTTTTATCGTCTTTATACTCATGAACATAAAAGATGGTGAAATCATTCAGAACTTGATCTTTATACAATAAAGAAAATTACCATGGTATGCAGAATATAATCTCAATATGTTTTATTTAAAATCCTATGAAAGGATTGGTAATTACTAAAATAAATTGGCTAATATGTTAAGCAAATATTATTTTGTATAAATGTTCAGATCTATCTTATTTCTAGGTTTCTTAATTCTGTAGAAAAGGAAATATTGTTACCTTTATTCTCATTTTTAGAATGAGACAGTAGTTGATTTAAGATTGATTTCTGTGTCATTTTACTTCAGTTTTCTATTTTCGCTGTCCCCTGGAGATCAATTATATTTCCACAAAGTAAAAGGGTGCTAGTTGCATGGCAAAAATTCCTAAAGTAACAGATTTTATTTCTTTTTGATTTCTTTTACTCTTTTAGCAACAGGATGTTTCAGTTTGATAGTTTACTGAGTGCCTTCTCTGTTTTTCTCAAGTGTTCAATACCAGGCCAAGCAAGAAAAACTGAGTTATCTGTCCCCCGTGAGGAACCTTCCACCTTGGAAGGGAGTTGCGCATGTTTTGAATGGTAGTAACTACAGCTGCACCATGGACTGCCAGAAAAAAAATCATACTGAAAAATGTCAGAGAAAAATCATAGTACTTTTCAACCAATGTTTATTTTAGCAGTAAAATATAAGTTTGTATTGCTTAGTTTAGAAAAGTATGTTCTATGGTGTAAAATATAATCAGTAAATAAGATTTGGAAAACATGAAGGAATTTGCTTTCTCAACAGCATTAGAAATGTATGTTTCAAGTTTTAGACAATTTCAAATAAATAAGAAGCTTGATAATTATAATATTAGAATTATTTTCAAATACTGTTTAGCTTCATATAATGTTATTTTGGATATTGTCTCTGTCTTTGAAACTTCTCAGGTCTTAGCTCACTTGTTTTAAGTTCTTTAAGTTAAAAAGAACAGTACTTATGCAACTCTCTATAAATGACTCTTTTTACTTACTTTTAAAATATTATCTTGAGAATTCTCAAATATTCACTTTAGCATTTCTTTAAATATCACTTTAAATCTATCAAATTTAGTGGCTGGGGATTTAGCTCAGTGACACAAACACTTACCTGGCAAGCATGAGATCATGAGTTCAATCCCTGGTACCAAAAAATAAATAAATTAAATAAATAAATCTATTAAGTTTAGTATGACATTGTATGTCATATTCTAAATATATTAATTTATAAGATCTTAAAAATTCTAATACAGGAGGACTGTTTTTCTATTTTAATTTAGAATCAAAATTCAGTATTCTTGAATCTCTAATTTTCTAATACATTATCAATCTTTTCCAAAGTAACATCCACTAGTAAAAAGTATCATCTAGCGTGATGTTTTGTGAATAATTAGTATACTGTTTCAAAGACTTTTATTTACCCTATTTACCAGTATGGGCAGCTTTTTTGGAAATTGAAAAAGAAATACCCTGTTGAGAAGTCTGCCTTCCAAAGAGTGGTTTAATTTGTTGAAGGATGCAGGTAACTCCAAAATAAGGTAGGAAAGGAATATTTTTCTAAATTTTGTTTCCACTGATCTTTTAAAAAATCTCCTCCTGTTAACAATTCCACCAAAAGCATGAACACACACATGTCCTTCAATATGCCTTGTACGAGTTAGTCTCCAGTGTGGGATGAATCTTGAGAGATAAACAGATGATATCCAACCCAATAGGCTTCAAAAAACAGCCAAACTTCTGGGTGTGGCAATGTAATCGAAGCACTCAGAGGGCTGAGGTAGGAGGACTGCTGCAAGTTTAAGGCCAGCCTGCACTGCCTAGTGTGTTCAGAACCAGCCTGGAACAAAAAATACAACAACAATAAAGAAACAGTCAAACTCCATGTTAAATGAAGAATTCATAGATGATCTTTAGCCCACAAGTATGCTGAAAATTTAGCTAAAAGAGTTATCACTAAAAGTTAATATATATCTGGCCAGCGATTCAGAGAATGAACAAAAGAGCATGCTTAACTAGTATCCTCTGAAACTCATAAATTGATCCCGAAAAACAATATCTTGTAGCTATTTTATTGTTTATGAAACAAGATGGATTGGATTTGTTGCTCACTTCTTTGCAGCAAAATGTGAGAGAAGTTTGGCAGTCCAGTTAGGTGTTAGTTCTATTTCACAGTCAGGTCTACATTGTTACCATACCTTCTGACTTGGGATGTCCTCACATAGTGTGGACACCCCTTTGTCTCATCTTGCTCAGTTTTCATAAACTAAAAGCAGAATTATGTCAACAAAATGGTAGAATAGGTAGTTTCAGACTTGCGTTTTCCTTGAAATTACAGAAACCATTGCAAAACTTACAGAGGAAAGAATGAATCAAGAAAAGGCAACTTTAAAATGGTCAGAAGACTGTGTGCTTTCACTTGCTCTCCATTTCTCACTGTGTGCTCTCTGTGCCTGGTTCCAGAAGAAACAATGCCCTTTATTCACAAATTATTGTATGTTTGTTTTAAACTGGCTGAGGAATCCCTGAAAGACTCAAACAAAACAAAAATAAATCATTTGATTTGGTTTATCTAAATCAGAATTTGGACCAGAAAAGTGGGGATGTGCACTTGAAAAGTTTGCAGGTTAAAGCAACAGCTTACAGGTGCAGGGGACAAGTGACTGTTATTTCTTTTGACTGTCAAAAGCTCAGGGGCAACATCTTGAAAGAATATATTTGGGAAGTCTTACATTCAAAAGTATCTCTTTATGTGGGTGAATATGAAAGTCTGTGAACAAGTTTACATCAAGAAATACTCTCAAAAAAGATCTATAAATATTCTAATGTTTCATCTTAAGTTGATTTTGGAAAATCCTAAAATAAGTTGAATTCTATAGTTTTTAATAATTCAAAGCACAATAAATACTTAAACAAACACTGAAACAGAAAAATTTGGAGAAGTAATGAATTTTCAGAATTAGGATATTAAAATCTTTATATAGTTAGATTTCAATTAAAATATTCAAAAAGTCTATATACCATGACTATATGCTCCATTGAGTGAAAAAATTTATTAGGAACTATCTTTTAGGAAATTCAGATATGGTATTTGACAGATATTTAAGTTAATATATACCTAAGAAAACTAAAGACAAATATGAACAAAAATGAAAAAATTTAGAAAAAAAAAGATGTCTGAACAAAATTAGGCAATTCAGTAAAGCATTAAATTGTGAAAAGGAATGAAACAAAACTTCTGGAGCTGAAGAAGAGATGAAACAATCTGAGTTTTTAAAGTAAAACACAAATCTGACCCTGCAGTTGATTTCTACATTTTTTAAAGACAGTATCGAAAATTCAAAAGAGAGCTTAATTCTTTGACAGATAAACATGTATCGTTCTCAAATATGGACATGTTTAGACAGAATTGTCAACCTTGGAATTAAATGTTTGCTCTGACTTATTCATTAAGGTATTCATTCAAGGGTTAACTAAGAATTGTAAATTGTAAGAGATTTAGCTTCTCTTCTTTGGACTAAATATAATTAATACTTTAAAAGCTTGAAGAAGAAGACTTCTAGAAAACAAATAAGAGTGAATAACGTAGGGTCAGGACACAGAGACATAATTATATATATGGTATTTATGTATGTATGTATGTATGTATGTATGCATATACATACATACATACATACATACATACATACATACATACCAGACCTATGTTTTATAAAAAATAACATGAAATAGCTAGTTATAATTATCAATAGAATAATAGCATCATTGAGAATTGTTTCTACTCAAACGTTGGTAAATGAACAAAGGAATGAATGAAAAAATGAAGAACTTGGAAGTAAAAATAATCAGTAAATCATATTCAAAATATATAACTCAAGTATATAAGCAAATTGACTTTTATGAGGTGTTCATGTGAGTTTAATCTCACTTTATTTATTTTAAAAATATTTTCAAAAATTTTTGCATTCTCTAACAAAGTCAAGAATTCTTTGTGAGTAATAAAACACATCAACATTTAATACATAATTGTCAATTATATTTTTCCATTCCACTACATATAATAATATTAAATTTAATGAAAAACATGATAAATTTCTATCTTTTCAAAGGCGAGCCATTGTGCTAGAATTCTAGTAACATCTGAAAATATTTCACTATACTGATACCAATAGTGTAAAGAATAATTTTGGTGGAGTACATTAGAAATATTTTACAGGACTTCAAATAGAAGAATACTGACTTTATTCTTGAGTATTAGAGCAGGCATCAAAATTGTTATAAATAATACCATCATTGACAGAATAATCATAAATATGACACTTTTGACAAGGTAATTTTATATAATATCCAGAAAATCATGTAGTTTATTACAATGTCCATTTTTCTCTTACATTATTTAATTTACTGAATTCAACTGAATTATTTTAAGTTAGCATTCCATGTGATGTAAGTTGGTATCAACTTATACAATAAACTAATACCTTTATTATCATTATTAATTTCCTATTATGTTGTTTTAAAATTCTGTATCATTTTATTGTTTATTATTTTCTGTTTAAATTAGAAAAATATTATTTTCTTTCACTTTAAAAAGAAAAGACAGATTGCAGGTCACTTATGAGGCATTACCTACATGTTTATAATAGTCACACTAAGTGAAAATAAAGGTCACAGGTCTTCTTATTACAGTTTGGTGAAGGGTTATCAATGTACCAGTTATGCTACACATTTTTTTTATGATAAAGCTTTTGGAATTTGAGTTTATAGCTACAGTATGTTGAATTTACTTTCATCCCTTCCTCTGAAACTCAGGATGCCAGCTTACATATAAATATCTCCACATTCCTACAAGTATAGAGAAGTGTTTACTGTGATTGATTCTTCTGTTACATAACATGGAATACCATTTCATTTATTCAATTGCGTAGGTATATGACTTCATGCCATCAAGAGTGATTTGAGGGTGAACAAGACAGATAATACCTTTGGCCTCCTAATACTGATTATCAAGAATAAACAACATTCACTAAGCGACAATCCAAGAATGATACAGTTCCAACTGGGTTGAGAAATACAGGAAGGTTCTGAGCATGTTAGTGAGGTCCAGAGCCAACTCCTAAAGGAGGGAATTCTTGTTGACCATGTGCCAAGTTTTGAATTAGAAATGGGTTGGCAGAAGAAGGTAACAAGGGAAAGGAAGGCAGGTTGAAGATGAATGTTAGATAAAGCTTGCAGGGAGGAGAGGTGGAACATCAGTTGGGATAAGAGTTTCAGCCATCATAAAAAACATTGTGAGTTTGCCTTCAGTTCTAATAAAAATGAATGATTTCAAAACACATTGTCATGCTCACACTTGTGTTGTAAATATTGCTGTGTTTTCAGCAAGGGAAATAGAGTGTGAAAAAGTTAAAAGGACATTTTTAGAAATACGCTCTCACTGGCAATTCTGGAGAAGCTGATTCTGACACTAATTGACAGAAGGAAGTACATCTAGTGGTCCTTAATAATAGAAATTTAAATTAGAAATGGATGAATTTTTTTGCCTGAAAGAAGTTATGATAGATACAGGCAAATGGTGGAGATACAGAAGGACACAGTCATAAGACAAAAGCTGCCTAGTACACATGGAGCGGCACAATGACAAAAAATGCAGTCTGTTGAATAAATGGACAGTATATATTAATACAGTTTGAAACTAAATATTTTTGAGCACTACTCAGGTTTGTTGTAACCAAAATCCAGATATGCTTACACCCAATGAGATATTACAATGTTATATCTTTTAATGAGATAGCAATGGTGAACTCTTGCTAAAGAAGTGCATTAACTTTTTGTAAATGTGTAAAATTTTGTTGAAGCCTTTAGATTTGTGGTAAAAAAATTTGTAGCTCTAAAGTTTAACAGAAAATATCAGAACTCATTAATTTTAGTTTCTGGGATAGGACTGAGAGAAATGAATTGCAATGGTGAATTAAAGAATAAAGAGAAACACCATCCAAAGTAAATATTCCAGGAAGATGATGAATAGGCACTGTTAGTGACTTGCCATGAACATGCTATAAAGTAGGATATTAATCTATTAATGTATAATTTTGATTATAACACTAATCAGACACTTGATGAGAATAATGATAAAATAATATTAAAACTTATCTCACTAGGGACTTCGCACTCTCCCATATTAAAGAAATCACAATGCAGACAGGCAGAACCACAGAAATAAATCTAATATAACAAAATTTAGTCTGAATGCTCATGAAGAAATCCGGTGCTAATATAACTGCTTTTAATGAAATATTTTAAAAGGGAAAATGAGAGAGGTTTTCTTTTATTGCTTTGTAAGAGCACCACAAGATTTTATTCCTTTGTTCAGGAAACATCAATATAAAGAGTATGTTAATGTGGGCCTTCATATCCAGACCAAGAAAAGCTGATGACTTTTGTTCATCCTTATCACATAGATAACTCTATTCTTTGATCGTAGTATGTGTCAAGAGCTTTATAGTGTTGTGTAGCCTGGTACTGATTAATGACTCCAAACTGAACTTATAATATACTTGATGTGGTTTCAATAAAAAAAATGCAGGCTTGAATGTTTTGTAAGCACACACTGCCCACAGAAAATAGTGTTAGTTTTTTCCCTTCATCTAAATCTGTAGGTAATGTTGAATGACTGAGTCTGAAGGAATCCTGAAATCAAGACCATTATATAAATTAAAATTCTTCCTTCATCTCATGACAAGTGCAATGGATTAAAAACTGGTGGTCATCTTAATACTAGCTGAATTAAATCAGCATGGTGCTGAGTGTATATGGCCACCTGAGGAAAGTTGCCAGCATAAATGGAGCTGTGGAGAAGAGCTAGGTGTTATGGGTCTCTCTAAGTGTTTTTGTTTCAACCCATTGGTTCTCCTGGAGAAACTCGTCATGGCTAGCTTCCCCAATATGAGTTTGGCGATAATCATCAGAGGAGCTTGAATCTCGTTAGTGAGAGTGGCTGTGGCTCACTTTGGGGGAGCACACCTTACATTGAACATAGTTTCCTGGCTCCAGATGGAAGGTATGTGCTGTTAGCCCCAGGAGAATCTTGTCACGCTCATTTCCTGTCACATACTCAACTATTCTCTTCATGAGAGGAGTTTGGGACCTCCTTGTCACTGAGGATGTCTGTGGTACTTTTCAGGAAAGTCCTCATCCTTATTTTGAGCATGACTTCTCGGCTCTAGTGTAGAACCCTAAACCTACTGGCACAGCTCCTCATATGGCTCGCATAAATTTTTTGGCTTCAACTGCTGACCTTTGGGCCTTCCCAGCACAGATCCATAAAGCAGATGGGTGTGAGTCCTTGTTGTGGGCGTCAGGCCTCTAGCTGGACTTATGGAAGACATTGTCATGGGCTCTAGGTCTTCATCTGGACTCATGCAGGACATTCTTGTGGGATCCAGGATCTTGGCTGAATATTCTGGATCTTTAGTGCTGTGGACAGATTTCTTGCACTTTAAGTCTAGGTGATCATCATAAAATAATATTATGAATTCTATGTCCTGATTCTACTTGTTCTTCTCACAACTCCTGACGACTACTAGTACAACTGAAATGAACAATAGTCTCTTTGGCAGATATTACTGATTTCGAATGTTACTTCATCATAATATTAGTATGGCAGTTACACATGTTTTCTAAAATAAATTAAATTTAAATCAACTAGTTTTGCCTTATGTTAAATTCATTACTTAAATCTTCTACTCCTTAGACCATGGGTATAGTTCAATCATGGAGTCCATGCCCTGCGTGTGCAAGACACTGGATTCCACTCTCAGCACCACAAAAATAAACACTATGTTCAGGTACAGTAAAAAATTGCGTCTATAATACATAAGTAAGTTTTCCTTATTTTTCTTTATTTCATTTTAATGATTGAAATTAGAATGTCATTTAATGATACTAAAGCAGTCAAGATAATTATACTAGAAAATTAAACCAGCAATCAAAAAATTGTGTTGAGTGAAAAGTTTCATGGTAAAATGAACTGAAAAAATGTCGAATGTGGTTTATCTTAATTCTGACCTTGTTTTGCAAACTATATTCATATTCATTCCAAAATTTGAAGTTCACTTGGCTAGATTTTTCACTGTAAGGCAAAGTTATTATAAAATCTGCCATGTACTGTACAGAGATACTGTTAAAGGTAGTAGGTAGCATGTGTGGGGGATTTTAAATTCACACAGGAAAGATTCCTTATTAATTTGAAAATAAATTTTATTTTTGGACTTATTTTATCTATTTTATAGGGCTAAATTCTTGAAACTCATGGATAACAAGCTGATAGTTATAATCAAGTAGACTGTAATATGCTACACATAGAAATAGAGCTATATCTGCAGTATCACATCGCCTTAAAGATCACCATCTACATTCTGAGTTCTGAAAAGACATTGTTTTTATTGAATTTATTTATGTGCCATCTCTTTCAAATTTCCACACTGGCCATTTCATCAGCAACCCTCCATTTTTTGAAAGGTAATAATAAAAACTACAAAATAATAGAATCTTCTGACTCAAGTATCACTTGTATGGCAGTTTTGGGAAATTTACTGTATGCTCATGACTCACTTTATTCCTTGAAATCTTTACAAGCTTATCCACAGAGGTAAAGAGCAAAACCACAGAATTCAGTGATCCACTCAGGACAGAGAAACTGCTGATTAAAAGGGGTGTAAAAGGGTTTTGTCTTCCCTGAACTTTTGGCATTCGTTGTCAGTGTGGCTCAAAACAGAAGAACAATTACCTTAGGGCTAGTGATTGAGATGCTTTTGTAAATTTAGCATGTTGGTTACCAGAGATGAACGAACTATGCTTAATGATATTTGAGCATTTTAATTTCTTTGATTCTACTACACATTGTTTAATAGTAACTACAAGTTTAAAATTGTTCTTTTCCTTCGATGGACCTCAAATAAAATTTGGTAACTGTATTGCTGAAGAGATTGAACTGAAGTAGGGCATAAACATGAAAATCAATTAGCATATTCTAAGTGACTGTTATGTAGCAATCTCAATAGGGTACCTCAAGTTATATGAAAGTGAAGAAAGCACTGCTTCAGCTTCAGAGACTTTCACTTAGGACATAAAATATGAATGAAAATTGGAATGAACTGTAATATTCTATAGGACTCTCAGAATTCTATAATGAGGCTATGTAACTTTAAAGAGCATCAGCTTCTTTGAGTTCAGAATTTGTTCAAACTCAAATGTTAATTTGTAGACATTTTTGTCAAATGGAGTAAGACACATCAGTTTATTAAAATAGTCTGCTTCTTACGGATACTATTAAAAATAGAATCTTAAAGGAGTTTTACTGATGACAATCACTAGCTTTTAAAACTAAAGTTAATTATTTACTTATGATTATTATCATTTGTTCAGATAATCTAGATAGATTTCATTTCTATGTAATTTAAAGAAATCAAGATATTAAGTGGAGTATATAATAATGGAACAATAATTGCTTTCTCTAATACTGTGGTTGTTTTTGAAATTTTGATATAAATATTTATGTTAATATATTCATTATATGTAGGCTATTTACAAGGAAGGCTATTTATTCATAATCTGTGTTTACCACCTATTTCATGCATTTGAAATGCTTAATCTTTTCCCCAAAGTTGCATCACTTCTGAATGACTTGTTTTTCATTTTTGATATTATTTGGTGATTACCTGTGAGCTGTAAGGGGCATGTACAGATGAACCTATCCTCTTTAGAGAATACTGTAATGCAATTACTGTATAGCAATTAAATTATGTAAATAAGCAGTCAAATTATAGCTTTAATCATCCTTTTCATTTTGTACTCCAATTTATGTGTCATAAAACAAATTATAAATTACTATTTTGATAAGAAAAATAGCATAGTTTTTTAAGTTGCTGTGAAGAATGCAAGAAGAGGTATACTTTTGAAATAGAGTCAGAATCTTGAAAGCTTCTGTTTTTCAAACTATATGGTAAGAAAATCATAAAAATCAAGATCAGTTTTAAAAAAAACCAAATTTAACCCTATGTACCATTTTTATAGCAATTTGATAAAAATTCAATGATTTTAGGGCTCTTCTATGTAATATTAGTTCAAATATTATAAATGGCACATGTAAAATTAATGCAACATAACATTTTTACATTTGGTTCAATTTTAGAATATATTCTTTTATTTATTAGCATATATTAGCACCATCTTGACATTTATTACACAAGAATTCTGTATTTCTGCTTTTGCTTAATATTTCAACTACTCACATTTAGTATCAAGTTAAAACTTTTACAATACTCTCTATAAATTATAAGCATTTAATTTATAAGCATACAATTGTATGAAATATTTCAACTGAATATTGCTGGTTATAAGTATTAGCAATTACCATCAGTATCACTGCATTGCTCTAAATTCAGTGTGATCCATTATTCAGCAGCTTGGAGGCTAAAAGAGATGACCCTGTACATAGAGACAGGCTGGGTGTCATCACAGCTGTTTTATATTAACTCCCTACATATATCTACTGGCTGTTAGTAGATAACAGTGATATGTAATGTGTATTTCTCTTAATAAAAAAAACCTAACTATCAATAACTTATACATGAAGGGAAAATGAACATTTAAAATGTTTCCAAATAAAAATAAGAATATCATAAATTCAAGCTTTAATGATATGTTTGAGTGTGTATTTTGTCTTACAAACTCTTTAGCAGATTCTAGAGTCTAAAACATTGATAGCATTTCAATTGTTTAAAATTGAATCAAATATTATCTGAAATAAACTATTGAAATTTTTGATAAAAGCAGTATGAAGATTAGTGTCAAAAAGCCAAATAAAGATCTTTGTTGTAATGATGCGAATAATGTGACCTATTATAAAAATGAACGAAAATATATGAGTATGCTTAGTATGCTTAGTCCAGGCTGCTGTAATGTACTATCATAGACTGGAAAGCTTATAAAGAACAGAAAATAATTTATCGTAGTTTTGAACCCGGGAGTTCACCATCAGGTTATCAGAATGGTTGATTTCTATTAGGGGACTTTTTCCAGACTCTAAACTCTTGAGTCTTGTAACCTCAGATGACAGAAAGAGATTTTCTTCTTTTGGAACTGGTCTATCACCACATTTTTTTGTTGTTGTTGTCATTTTGAGAAAAGGTTCTGATAAGTAACTAAATTTCCCAGGCTGAGCTCAATCCTTGGCCAGCTGAGAAAATCTTCATGTAAAGATGCTTTACCTCTCATTATTAGAACAGTGACACCAGTCATGGGGACTCCACCTGCATTATCTAATTACATTTCAATGTATGAAATAGTGGGAACAAATATACAACTTGCATTAGATTATAAACCATGGATTAGGTAATTTTGTTAAAAGAGTGAGACACAACCGGAGACTCCCCTGGAGAAGACTGAAAGATTTTCCTGAAGTTTTTCACATCAGAAAACATCTAATGATGCATACTTCTCAAAAATGAAAGGCTGTGAAACACTGGAAGAAAGTGCAAAGCAAGCAGTTGGATGAAAATGTCTGTGTGACACTGGGGAGAAGAGAGATGCTATTATAAACCATGGCAATGATGAAAACTCTTACTTTCTTAGGAACCTAAAATGTAGTGAAAACACCGACAAAAGCATCCTCAGTCATAGGCCGATCCTTGATAGTTCTTGAAAGACAGCTCTTGCCATGAACTTCTACATGCATCCTTCACCCATGTATGATCACAGAGAAATCAGTACAGGATCTGTATCATGTTACCTAAAACAGAGGAAAGGAAAAGATAAGCTGACGTTAAGGGGAAATGCCAAATACAGAAAACATATTTTGTAAATGAAGATAAAAATTGTGCACAATATATTTGGAAGTTTAAAATAAAGCTGAATAAAGGGAATGCAGGGAAGCAAAAAACAGAATTATAAAATTCTCAGAAGATACAAAGATATAACCAGAAGATAAAAAGTGAGCTGAAAAAGGTGTCATCACTCACTCTTGTACTTAGTCCTGCAAAAGGGATTCTTTCCACAATCTAAGGTAGCGATATTTTGGGTATCAGTATAGAAATGAGAGGATGATTATGACCCTGCCTTTTTGACTGTTTCCTGCGGGTTTCACGAAGGTGTGAGATATTTGTCAGGCCTGAAAATCATTGTAAGCATGCTATTGTTATACCATTAAAATATTTTACTATTCTAATCTCTGTTGTAGAAAGATAGAAAGCACAGTATTTTAACATCTTTAATAAATCATCAGAAAGCTATTATGTGTAAATTTATTATATAATGTATACTATACTTTATATTATATATCCATATAAAAATAGAGACATTATAGAGAGAAAGATATTGTTTTCTAGATTTTGAAAAAGTGTGATTAAATGTTTGGGAAACCACATTAGTTCAAGGCATTTAGAATGAGGTTTTCAGAACATTTTCCAGTTGCATGTATGATATGTCATTGGAGCACACAATAATTAATATATAATATATTCTGTACTGGTTATTTGAAAAAATGAATACATACTGCATTTTCTAGTTTTTAAAACATATGTAACAATGATATCGTCAGAAATGCTTCAAATGTGAAAACATTTCTTTGAGGATTCCAGATACTTGAATACTTGGAAATCATTCATGTTCACAAACTGATGTTAGACATGGTGAGAATAATCAAAGATAAGGTCTCACTGCAAAAGTTAATTCTGGTCTCAACACATTTTATATGCATAGAATAAAAAGGATATCCTTGACCCATTTTGGTTAAGAGAAAAGTTAAAAAAAAAAAAAACTTATGAAACAAATTGAGAGGAAGAAACTAAGAATATAATAGCATTAATTAACAGAGAAAAAGCGTAAGAAATATGCATTGTTTTCCTTCCCATTAGAAAAATAAAAGAATTCAAGAGTCATGTAGGTCATTAAAGTCTAATCTGTTTCTTTTCCTTTCTCTCACATTTACTATTTTTACTTGTGGAAAGACTGAAAAATAATGCAAAAGAGAAACTTGCTAGGTTTGAAGAATTAAATTCATAGGTTCTAGGACTTAAGAGACAAATCAGTGCAGAGCATCATTTGAAATCCTTGGACTAATTTGTTTTGAACTCAGTTTTTGTCTGTCCTTTGGCACCATTTTAACGGCATTTTCCCCTGGGAGAATGCTATTTTGTTAGTAGAGTTAAACTTGCGTATAAACAAATGTCTCCCTAATAATTGTATTCCACAAAGCAATAGTTGAAATTATTCCAGAATAGCACAAACCTAAACTCTTGTAGCATGAACACTGTTTAGCACCACAGTAATTCATTGACATGGGTTACTTGTTCATACCATAATCGGTATGCTTTTCCTTATATGAACATTCTTTCTTTTTTAATTTACAAATTAATGACCTAAAAACATTAATGAAAAGTAAAATTTCTGGTAAATTCTAGAGAGTGACAAATTACATCCTGCATGTAAAAAATTGAACTGGAACTAGTATAAGCTATTAGCCAAATTCAGATCACTATCAGTTCTTTATACCCCCTAATCTTAGACTCTTATACATTTAAATAGATAAAAATATAGAAATCAAAATTAGAATTTCGTGACACATCACAAGTGTAGGAAATTCAAACCACTCAATATACATTTGTTTATTTAGCATGAAATATTTGCTGATTATTGTATTCTATGATTGTTTAAATGCTATTATAATCAACGTGAGTCACCAAGTAGTTAACAAGTAGCAACAGAGATCATTGGTCAATGATCTTAAAATACATACTATCTGGCCTATTATTTTTAAAAAAAGTTGTTTGACCTCAAGACTATAGAAAAAACATGGAATTTATTTCAGAAACTTTGTAGAAGTTGTCAGAAGTAGGGAGTATAATGGTGACACCAGTAAAAATACAGGCATGATACATGAGCTACTTCTTTTTGTAAGAAATTTAGAAGCCAGTTGTGAGGCTTCTGAACCCAAGATGAACATGAAACCAACCCTATGAAAGCTAATAGGAAAGAGCTGATCATTTCTTTATTGGTCTTTCTGTGGAAGGACATGAGAAAAATCTGGACACCACCAGTTCCCAACTTCTGCACAGGAACAGAGAGCAAAGAGAGCACTGCACTTGGAACATTCTGACTTTTTAGGGCAGCATCTGCTTGACTGACTTCTGTGGGCCTAAAGCAAAGTGCTTACAAGAAAGGGCACCACACTAGGCACCAAGGTAGCAAAAATACAGCTGGCAGACCACTTCTCCTTGACCTGTCTGCATTGGGCCATTCTTCCTTCCATTATTCTAAGAGAGTAGAAACAAAAATAACAAGGATCCTTGAGATATCCACAGCTCTAGGCCAGAAAATATGTGGCATGACAATCAGTAACCTTACCCCACTCGAACATCCTTAAAAAGTTCATAAATATGGCTTGCCTTTCAAGCATGTAATTTAATCAGTAGATTCTGGGGCAAGCACGCATATTATGGTGACCCTGAGGGGATTCACAACGTGTGCATTTTATCTGGAGAAAAACAGAGGCACTCAGGCTGGGGAACACATCTTTTAAAATATGAAGGTTAGACTTATTTATGTGCTTTTTATTTTCTTGTCATGTTGATGCCACTTTTCTGCTTATGCCAGCTGAGAATGCCTTTCCATTATCTTCAATAAATGTATCATTTTTTCGTTTAACTCATACACTGGAAATTCTTTGCTTGTTGCATAGAGGAGCCTGGAATCTGTGCATCTGTCATGCAGTATCATTTGCTGAGCATACACAGGAGACTGGCAACCAGAAATCCAGCCAACAATGAAAGTAACCCTGTAGGGATGGGGGTCATAGGTAGGAAAAAGGATAAAATAGGATCTCATTAAGCTCTGTTAAAGAAATTAATAGGAAATCTTACAAGACAGTTACAGACTCTAACAGACTCCAGTAATTAGAAAAACAAAGGTAAAGAAAGAAACTAACTAGATGAGGGAAGGCAGTATAATAATTTAGCAAGAAGAGCACACAGGTAAAACAGAAATGTAGCTAGGAACATGAAAGGCTCGAGTAACTAGCCCTCTCATCCACCTGATAAAATACAAAGGGGATAAGGGACAGTCACCTAAGGACTCCTGTTTACTATATAAAAGCACAGCTATATGTATATAATTATATATGCACATATACATATTCTCATTCAGCAAAATGATACAATTGTACCATCTATGCACATGTCTCCTTTGCTTAATTTCTGACTCTAAGCTACCCTTCTATGAGGATTCTCCCAACCCCAAGCTTACTCATCACAAAAGTGCAGGAGGAAATCAAATAGGCAGAATGAATATAGATAGAGATGCCCAGGTTAGGATCAAAGATAGCCACAGAGCTAATCAGATTGGGTGCCTACATGGGGTATGGAAGAAATCATTAGTCATAAATAGAAAGGAACTGAGTACAAAAGTCCACGGCATTAACTTCTGATGTCCCATGCTCTTCTAGGATAACTGTCTAACTTTTCTTTTTCTGTCTTTTTCCAAATAAGTTGTCTGCATTAATTTTAAAGTTGGTCTTTTTAATTCATTACTGTTGCTAAGTTTATGATCCCAGAAGTTGCATGTTCCAGACAAAGAATGGTGCACATCCCACACTGCCACAGCTCCTCTCTCAGGAACATTTTCCTCTCTCTCTCCTCTTTTTTCTAAGTGACCAGCAATGCTTCTTGTGGGCATGGGACAGGTCTTGAGCGGTCACTGATGTAGAGAAGACTCCACAGAACGGTAGGAAAAGACCAGAACATGGAACACACGTGTTTGGCTTTTGCAGAGGCAGGGTGCCGCCTGTATTTGTATGGCTGCCCTTTTGTGGTTGGTGCTTATGGCATGTGAGTCCCCTTTCAGTGACTGCAATTTCCGACCCCCACACAGACACAGCTGAGCCAGGGGAGGTGGCTGGCAAATGTCCTGGTTCTCATAGTATTGGTACACACTTGGGTGTGGGTGCTTTAATCTGGACAAGATCTTCCAGGCGGCTTCCTTGGTGTTTCACTTGGAGCAAAAACCCAGTCTACCTGATGTTACCATTTTTGGGGTCAGTTTACAGTATATCTGGTCCATGTGGGTTTTAGACAACAACTTGTGTAGTGCCAAGAATGCTTTTGGGACCAGCAGAGAATTTAGGCCTGTGATGAGTGGGTGTCACTTTATTTTGTTTTCCTTTCTTCTCTTACCCTGAGGGGGGCCTCCAGTTCCCTTTTCTTCTCTCTTGGTTTTGTCTACCAAAGAGTTAAAATTCTTTGGCTTCTCTAGTACTGGTCAACTGAGAAAGGCAGTGGTGATAGGTGGAGAATTGAAAGAAAAACTTGTGATTATTTTAAAAGATGTAGTTATGCACCAAACAGTGGTAGATATAGAGGCAGCTGAGCCAACCATGTTCTCCTGGGTCATAGACTTGACCGATACCTAACTCCTCTTACGTTCCCTTCTCTAGTGCCATTTCTCTCTCTATTCCACCCCTTTGTTTTTATTGTGATAACTGTGGCTTCAAGCTTATGTCCCAACCTAAAAGGATGTGGAACCTGCAGTTCCTGCATCAGCCAGTTTTCCTTTGTCACCAGACTTGCATTCTTTTGTTTCTGTATCTAGTGCAAATGAAGGATTCTTATTGGAGGTAGCTCTTACTACCCCTCCTGTGATAGGCTTACTATGGTGTTATGTGGTTTTATAATTGGCTGAAGGTGTCCAGCCAGTGGAGAATCCCAGACTGGATTCCTTGTCCAGAAGATAGGTTGTAGGCATAGCAGAAACCCAAAGGTTCAAAAGATGGGTGGTATAGGCACTCACAGTAGGCCAGATATACACACCCTTGAGTTCAGATTTGTCATAAGACACTGAGTAGAATGGGTCACTGATCTGGAGAATGCCTTGCAAGATTTCCATTAATTGATCCAAGGAAGGGCTCTGTTAGTTTTCTATGATTTAATTCCAAGGAGTTTAGCCCTAGCAGGTCACACTTAGCTGGCAGAACCACCAGGAAATGTCCTGTAATGTCCCCCCAAAATGTCAAAGATTGATCCACAGATAGGCGTACTAGGTTGCCCACAAATCCTATCATAGGGTGTGTCCCGCCTATTCCACCTGACTCTGTTTAATTGCCTTCTTAGCAAGCATCACTCAGAGACTGAGCTTAACAGTAAGAGAAAAAATAAAGGATCACAAGAGCTTCAAAGCAGACTAATGATGAAGCTTTCACAATTTCACCTTCAGATAATGAGTTGATGCAGTATTTGGACTCCAAAATGGTTGTGAGTAGGATTGTAAAACAGGACTATGGGAGTAAAATAGAGGTTACATTCCAGGTCATCTTAGCCAAGGAAGGGCTAGGGATTCCCACTCTTGGAAACTATGATAAATTCAGGTCAATAAGTTCAGATTTTGATGAAAATCCACCTGGTTTCCAATTGTGGCTGGAGAGGCACTCAGTAAGTATGAAGTCTAGGGAAGGTCAGATTATCTCAGGACAGTATTTTATTAGCCAGTCAGTTGCAGATTAGGAAAAAATATTCAAAAACTTCAACAGGGTATATAATCTAAGATAAATTAATAGATTGATGTGGATTTTTGGTCTTTAATTATCATCACAAAGTAAAAGACAAATAAAAACTGAGTGAGAGGAAGGCAGGCTAGAGCCCTAAAATATACAAAGCCTGAAGCGGTACGGGAAATTGATTCAAAGAGTGATGAGTGCTTCAAAGCGAGAAACCAGGGCATTGATCAACAGAGTACCCTCTACCCTTGTTGAACCTGTAAAGACATAGAAAAAGTCCCTTGCCATTGGAGGAGGAATTGCTCCAGTTTTCAGAGAGAGCAAGGTCTTATACCATTATGATGGCTATAGAAGAAAGCCTGGGCAATGAATATCAGTGGCCAAGGAGGCCCATCTGTCTGCAGCACAAGCACACCCTCGGCACCTTTCCAGACCTTTGGGTGGCCCTAGATAAGCAAGAGAGCCTGTGCAATATTGGGATATCTTATTTCAAATTCCTTACTAAGATGAGCTTTCATCCTGATCCAAAGTTGTAGGGACTTGAAGAAATCATCCCGTCACCTTTCTTTAACCCCTTTTCTAAACTACCTTTACTTTGGTAATGCCAAAGTACTCCATCCCAGTAATTAAGAGATATACTCTTCCTTTTCAAGATCACTCTGTCATTCAAAACTCTGGCCCAGTTTCTCTGACCAATCTCACCAAATGGGGCCCATTTCTTAACCTACTGTATAATAACTTTAATTTATCTTGCATTTTACAGAAGTCTATGAATATTTTTTTTTAAAAAGCACCTCCCTACTCCATCATGTTTTGATAAATTTTTGGCTAGAGCTGGTAGTACCATGTTAGTCCATATACCCCTTTTCCCAATAGTCAAGCCAACAGGAAAATATTACATAGCACAAAATCTCAGAGTCATCAATGAAGAAGTGGTACCTATTTTACTCATTGGTAGCAGAACTTCGCTTCCTTTTAGCACAGCCTTCAGGAGACACTAAATGATTTTCTGTCATCAATACCAAAGATTCTGTCTTTCCTTAAGCTCTCAGAATTTGTTAGGTTCATCTGCCCAAACCCAAGTCACCAGAGCAACAAAAAATGAAGACAGAATGCAAGTGTTGTAAAACTGAATGATCAGTGAATGATTTAAAGTTTCTTTTCAGAAAAGAAAACATCAAACAACCCATTGAATCAGACAAATACAATGTTTCCTTTAGGTAAACTGTGTAGCTAGTCTTGACACATTTTTGTTTACTAGAGTTTCTTGCTCTAAGTCATAACACGACCTCTTTTTTTTTCTTGTTTCTCTTGAAGTCTTTGTGGATAATTTAAAAACTGCCTATAATAGAGGTAAAAAGCTTAATTAAAATCTGAAAGCAGATCATGTCTGTTTTCCTGTTATAAATAGCTAACTTGACAAATAACCTACATGAACTTGTTCAGAGTGTTGCCAACCTTCAAGATCAAATAGATTCTGCAGCAGTGGTGGCCACACAACATAAAAAGGGACTAGATATCCTAACCACTGAAACAGAGAGATTATATTTGTCTCTGAAAGATGAAGGGATGAACGTAGCTTTTATATCAACCAGTTTCAACGGTAAAAGTTACAGCCCCAGGTTGACTGATTTGAAGATCCTCCAAGAACTGTCTGAGTCAGGAGTGTCCTGGCCACATATCTGGAACTAGGGGTCTTGATGACTGTACCGGACCTGACCTTTATTTAGGCTTCTTATAATTTTACTACATAGATTTTACACACTTAGTCTCTTATTCAAATTTGTTTCTTCTGGTTTGACTGTGTGAAACTACTAAAGGTGTCCCCACACCCAAGGTCAAAATACACCTTTGCATTCATGGCTCATCAAGAAATCCTTGGAAGACAGGGCTCCCTTACTCCTGAGATCAGATAGGGTGAGAGTTCCTCGATCTTCCTGTAGGTAAAACCAACATCTTAAACACCTGTGGAAGACAGATCTTTCTCCTTCTATGTATCTTACAGATATCTGGGGACCAAGGTGCCAGTGGAGAATAGCATGGATCACATAATTGGAACTAAGATACCACCACTCCCACTTCTCTTACCTGGGTTCAGACAACACCACAGATCCATTTTTACTTACCTAAGTCTAAGATAAACAAACAAAAATGGAAAGTCCTCTGGAAACCTCTGTAACTGCAGGTCACAGCACATGCATATTATCTAATCTCTTGGCCTGATGTTCACTCACATTTTTCCCACTCAGACTTCTTTAAAGGTTCACGTATATGGACTTATGGACTATATCTGACACATGCAATTTAATCAGAGTGAATTCTGGGACAGGCCTGAGCATTATGGAGCCTCCGAGATGGCTCAGCACCCTGTCAATCTTATCCAGTAACTACTGAGAGGCACTTGAGCTGGGGTGCACATTTTTAAAAAAATTCAACAGCCTTATTTTTCAATGTGCCATTTATTTGCCTATAGTCTTGACATCAGTTTTTGTTCGTGTCACTAGAGCACATTTTCCTTTTACCTTCAATAAAAGTAGCTGTTTTTTTTTCTTGAAATTCTTGCAATTCTTTGCTTATTTAACACAAGAACCTGGAATCTACCTTTGCATCTATCACACAGCATCACTAGGGACCCATAAGAACCACTGGCTCACTGTGGCATGACACAGAAAAACCAAACAAATAACAAAACAAAATCACTCAACTCACATATACTGGCTTCTACATGAGGAGGGAAAAATGAAACCGGAACATAATTCATTGTTCAGGCTTTACAGGTTCTTGCCTAAGGGAAAGTTCCTGTTCTGTGTGAATCTGAATGTTAACACTGGAAGGGCACTGAGATCTAAGCTGACAGTCTGGATGACACACTCACATGCTATAATCTCTGCTCCAAGTTCAGTGTAGAATGATTGAAAGAAAAAAATATTCCAATTCTTAGTTTCTTCTTACAAAGGAAAAGAAATGAAACACTGATAAGTAATGGCTTTTCAATGACCTTGCCAAATAATTGGTTTCTATTTCATCTGTCATAGAATGCTGATGTCACCTTGCATAGCTTAAATGTCAGTAGGCATCTGAGAATAAAATGTACCTCTGTGGTTTCCTGGTACAATAGAGGACCAGTGATAGAGCAGACAATTTTCAATAAATTTGGTGGACTCTTTGGAAGAACACAATCAGAAGAATACAATAAATAAACTGAGGAACTCTACAGAGTGATTGAGGTGCTGACTTAACCAAGTAGAATAAAATGCCAGTAAAAGTAAATAAAAGTCATTTGAATTAGTGAATTAGAGTATTAAAATCAAAAAGACATGAAAAAATAGTGAAGAAAACAAATGAGATGTTAAGAGGGCAATCAAGAGGACAATCTATACTTTTTGGTAATCCTAAAATTGTAAGATAGATTCGCAGACTGTGGTGGGAGAGAACAAGGACTCACCAACAAGCAAGGCCTCCACCGTGAACCAGTGCCATGCATGGGCCACCGCAGGCAGAGGGACAGCCAGACCCCAGCTCCTTCTGGTGCATAGGCTGGCAAACAAGAACCAGTCCCACAGCCCTCCACCCCAGAAGCAGCCAGCTGATCTGGAGAAAAACAGACTGTGATGATAACTGTTGATGCCTGGGTTGTTTCAGTATTTCACTGTTCTTGCAGGTCAAGGCCCAGTGGTCTGATCATCTGTCCAGAGGAAGCAGTATGTAATGTGGCATCTGGGGGGTGGGGGAAATCTCTTTCTGAAGGGGTAGACATTGTTGATTCCCTACAGCCTTGTTTTGAAGTCCTGTATCATTTTCATTGTTTGTTAGGTTGGGTTTTATTCTCTTTTGTTTTGTTTGGTTATGTTAAATCCAATGGTATGAGTAGCTGCTTCAAAGATAGCAATCTTGCTATCTATATTATGGTAGCCATTTTGGATTTACTATTGTCTTGTTTTGAAATCCTTTATTGCATTCATTGTTTTGTTTTTATTGCTTCTATTTGTTCTGTTTGACTTTTATGACATCTGAAGATGTCTGCTGCTATTTTGAAGACAACAAGAGGCATTATGATAACTAGTTGATTTCATATTGTTTTGAAGTCTTGTATTGCTTACACTGGGTTTTTAGGATTGATTTTATTGTTTTATTTTCCTTTGTTTTGTCCTATTTAAAATAAAATAAAAATAAAACAAAAGTATAAAATATAATGGCTCTGGGGATTTAGCTCAGCGACATAAGCACCTGCCTTGCAGGCAGGCGGTCCTGAGTTCGATCCCCGGTACTGATTAAAAAAAAATATATTCCTAAAATATAAGTAAACAACAATAGCAAAGTTTTTTGATTAAATAAGTTTGTAGATCTTCTCAAACCTTGGAAAGGAAAGTGATCCATTTTCCAGAAGCCTGCCAAGCCCCACTGTAATCAAATTATTGAGAGTCAAAGTCAGAGAATTTTGAAGGAGCAAGATAAATGCAACTCATCACACAAAATGGAGGCCAAATGAGCTTCTCAGTGGATTTCTCGGTATTAGCTTTCAGAGATAATGAAGTTGGATATTATAATGAAAAAAATAAAAGATAAAAACTGCCAGACTGCTTAATGAGAAACACAAATGCAGTCCTTCAAGTTCAATTAAAAATGATGCCCAACAGAAATTTTAAAAAATGTAGAAACATAAATGTCACTCATGAATTGTCACTCATTTGTATATAGACAAATACAGAATACTATAATGTTATAATGGTGCTTTGCAAATAATTTTTAATTCTAAGAGAAATTGAAAGACAAGGGAAACAATACTTTAGTGGATTTCCAATATAAAATAGACCATTTGTGACATCAATAATATACATAACATTTTGTGTGAGATTACAATTGAGATTAGTTTAAGATGGATTGTTATACTATAAAATATTTTATGTATCATAACACAAAGAAAATGGCTACAGAAAATAAAGAAAAAAACAAAGCAGAATTGAAGTATTTTCACCAAAAGATATAGTCAATGAAACATAAGACAGCAAGAGTAAGAGATGTAAAAATGGACAGAAAGCAGTGGCAAAATTGACGAATTAGGTATTTTCTTGCCTGTTATTATTTTAAATTGCAATTGAAAAAGCTCTCTAATAGGTAGGCATATATATATATGTGCGTGTGAATACATGTAATATTTGCATAATGTATAAATTAAAAAAATAAAGGATCAAAAGAACCTATGTGACATACGTATATCAGAGCAAACTCATAGTACAAAGGCATAGTACAAAGAAACTATGATAATTGTGAATGAGGTGAACAAGTGATATGCATATGAATATTCTAGTTAATACTGCTAATTATTTTTAAACTAATTGCATTTAAGATGTTCTAAAAGTACAAAATGTTACTTTTTCTCATTAATAAAATTGTATATAGAATGAATTATTTTTTGGTATCTGTTATTAAACTCAAGACCTTGTCTTGCCAAGCAGGCACTGTGTCACTGAGCTATAACCCTGGCCAAGAATTCATTAGTTTTAACAAAAGAGCTGGAAATGTAGCTCAGCAGTTCAAAAGCACTTGTCTGGCAAGTACGAGGTACTAAATTTGATTCCTGGTACCAGAAAGTTTTTTTTTTTTTTTTTTTTTTTTTTTTTTTTTTTTAACAAAAAGATCACTTACGTGAAGAATGTTTATAATTGAAGAAGTGGAGACTGTATTTGTGATATCTATCTATCTATCTGTTTATCTATCTGTATAGCTATGTATCTATCTATTGAGAAACATATATTTATTGCCTAATTTTAAAGTAAATTTAAATTTGCTTCGAAATCATTAAAATTTAAATTATTAAAATTTGACAATTAAAAAAGAAAATGAAATATGTATATATAAATACATTAAAAACAGTGATTCTTAGCTTTAAGTGTACTAAAATCATCTGGTTGGTTAGTTATAATACAGGTAGTTGTGCCCTGGTCCAAACGTAGTTTCATAAAACTAATAAAGCACAGTAATTTGTATTGCTGGACAGTATACCAATGCTACTGATTGTTGGGCTACCCTATGATAATGAAAGTTTCTTCCTTAACATAGCAAAATTAATG
This sequence comes from Cavia porcellus, assembly GCF_034190915.1. Lineage (NCBI taxonomy): Eukaryota > Metazoa > Chordata > Mammalia > Rodentia > Caviidae > Cavia > Cavia porcellus. The sequence continues at coordinate 57,267,684 of NW_026947493.1, forward strand.
TCCTTAAAAGGCATGTAAGAAGGTGTTTGAGTAGGGAAGGGAAGAAGAATAAAAAGAATTGAGATATATGAAGTACCTGCACCTATTTACCAAGACAAATGCTAGAATCAAGGATTGCAACCGTGTATCAATAAAAGTCTTTAAAACTTATCTGTGTGCTAGTAACTCCGTACTAGTTTTGAAAGGCTATTTAGTTAGTTATGCCTGACAAATTATACATTATCAAGTAGGTAAGAATCTTCCTCGGATTTCTATTAAAACTGTTTTACTAAAAAAATTATTGTCGCATTCTTTTAATTGAAATTGCACTCACCTTCCATAGTTACGTGTATGAATATTTTTAAATGCAATGTAATTTGTAACTTTCTTTTTGCACTAATACAAAATACCTGATACCCACAAACAAAAGCAGAGGTTTATTTGATTCACATATTTTAGAGAATTCAGTCATAGTCTTCTGGCTCTAACGAAAGATATATACAGTGTTAGGATCTGGTAGAAAGCTGTATCATAATGGTCAGAAAATAGAGGAAAAAAAAAGATCTTGGAAAGGAGATACACTCTTATAGGTCACACCCCAGTGACCCACCTCTAACCATTACCCACCTCCTGGCAGCAAATCATCTATGAATTATAGGAGATTAATTCAAAATGAGTGTGGTGAATCCCCCTTGATCAAACATATTCCACACATGAAGGACTGAGAGCACACTCCAGCTCTAAACCACAGCAAATATGAAAGAAGGGCAAACAAGAACTAGATAAAATAATCACCCATTTGGTATTGCTTCTAATAACAATTTGTTGTCTTATTTAGATACTGTAATATTATAATTTTAGTAACATAGTATGTGGTCACAGCTTTTATCATTGATAGATTAGGTTAAAGTATGTAGGTGTAATATATTTCATGTTTAAGGATTATAAAATGTGATTAATATTTTTCACTGTCATTGAATTGAAAGGAAAAACTATTCTACCACCATTTGAAAAGGCTACAAATGACAATAATACAAATATATTGTGCTAGTATGACTCCTGGATTATTAGGCAGTTTTATCATGTTAATGTCACTTAGAATTGCTTCAAATTTCAGAGACTATAATATGAATTTGCCTGCCATTATTGATATTATTATTATTATTATTATTATGAATGTCACTTAGCTTTGTGCATTCATCATTATTTCTAGATAAAGCTTTAACTCAAGTCATTCTGCAACTGTTAGGAACATCACTTTGTATGATTTTACTGTGATGAGAAATCTTGATTAGGAATCATATAACTGTTTTAGGTCACAAATGAAGAGAGGACTAGGGAGATTCTGTGGTCTTTTGAGTTTAGACCCAGACACTCAATGTGGTGCTCTTCTTCAGTGTTTCTTTGCTTCTGTGTGTTGTAACCTGATTGAAGAAAAAATAGTGCCATGTATCATAACAGACACTGGGAAACAAACTAATGAGAAACAGCTTGCAAATGCTTCTCTCCCAGAAATTCCTTCAGGCAGTTGAGGTGAGTAAAATAGTTTCTGTGAATGCAAGAAGAAGAATTACTCTCTAGGCCAAATGCAAAGCGTTGCAAGTCAAGGCCATGGAGACAGAGCACGATTCCATTATTTTGGGGGATACTGTGAAAGATACTTGATTGGTTTAGATTTGCTGCCTATAATCACAGTGATTCAAATTCATATCTTCATTCTTAAATACTGTCTGTTATACTTAATACTATTCTGGAATTTGAAAGATGATAACCTCAGTAGGAAAGGGAAATTTGAGGCGATAATTCATAACAGTTTAAAGGCATGTTAAAGGTTCCAAAATCCATATTTTAAAATCTGACCAGTGCATCAGAAGAAGAGATTTCCGATGTGCTCAGTGCGGAACTCAGATACATGCTAGCAACTGACACTTGAATCAGATGTTTCTCAGGATCAGAAGAGGAATCTGCTCAGCTCAGTGAGTACAGAGAACTTTATGAGAAGGGACGAGAAGAACAGACTGGAGAATCAGAAAGGACATGATTCCAATTGTAGATATTCCACATTTAATGGACAGGGTGGTAGCACAGAATAATACAAGGGCCCAATTTGGGATCTTATCTGGTTCAGCTCCCAAACTCTAATGGGCGGGCAGTGTAGGACTGACCGTGATATGTTAGCTTTCATTTTGCAGTTCATCTTCTGTGGTTCATGAGTAAGAAGGCCTGGGTAAGAGAAGAAACTCACAAAAGTATATAATGTATTTCAAGTGCCTTAATTATTACTGCATGGATCAAGCAACAGAGAATGTTAAATGATGTTTCTTATGTTAAAAGACCCAATTTGAACTCTTTAATAAAAAATGAATGAATACTATTTCAAAATTCTAGCCTAAATTTATATATAGTTATTTTGTTTTTCACAAATATTCATGAAAAGAGCGAGCAAACAAATAAACACAGTGAAGGGATATTTCTATTTTCTACTCTACATCTGACTTCGGGAAACATTGTTATTACCCCAGAGTTAAACTGTGATGCATACTCAAACTTCAAGTCTGAATGTCTGAACTTTAATCTGAATTGTCATTCTCTAATCTGTGAGCCTTGAAAAAAAGATGTAATTTCTCTGCTAGTTGTTTTCCCCCATATATTAAATGAAGAGACTATATTAAATAATTTTTCCAAAGGAATTTAATATTCTTTTATAGTCAGAAGTCGATGGCTCAAATTTAAAATCTTTAGGATTCTAATCAATCAAGTAGATTTCTTATTATGCATTACTGCTTCATATGTATTCTAGTTCCTGATCGGTAAAAGCATGGGAATAAAATGGAATTGTAAAGTTATGAACTCTTCAGGTATGATGAAAACTTCGTTGGATAACATGGAGCCCAAAGGTAAAATGGAAAGCATATCCCTGTAACTCAGTTCTATGCCTGCGCATTTGAAAATGAATATCCACTATTATCAGACAGTATAAAGTGCTTCTTCCTTTGGGATTCCTGACATTTAGTGTATTAACACTCTACTCAGTCACATACACAGATGTCTACTCCATCAGACCTAAGTACTCCTCTAAATAAGGAACCATTAGTCTCTTTTCCCTCTGTATCCTGAAAATTGCCTGACACTGTGTATATAAGCAGTAATGTTTAGCAACTCTATCGAGAGCTTACATTTAAAGGAACTTAATGTATGACAGAAAACTTGTAAAAGCATTTCTTCCAAATTTCCCTCAAAAGCATGGGAAAAAAACAAAATAGGAACTAGGAGAACTGTAATGCTCAAGGATTTTGATAAATAACAACTACCCTTTAAAATAGATTCTTTTATTGTCACTATGGATATTATATATATATATATATATATATATACATATAAACATATATGTATATATTTATGTATGCTAAACTATAGAACTCATTTTGCTTACATGTATTTAAAAGTTTCAGATATACATGATAAACCAATACATTTTTATAGTATCCAGGAAAATAATATTTTATATAGTCACTTTTACTTCATTAAAATTATAATTTCTCTAATAATCTTTACATTTCACTTACTTCAGATACATACTGAACAGCAAAACAAGTTCTCCTTTGCTAAGAATGTAACACTTGCACTGTATATCTGTTTCAGTAAAAGTTGTTCTGATACAAAGTAAAATAGGTAATTAATGCACTTTTCAGGATGATCCATGAAACTCTTACAAAATCATTTCAAAAATTTTTTTTTTTTTGTACAGGGGATTGAACACACAGTGCAGGCAGGCACTTACACCACTAAGCTAAATCCCCGGCTCTCATATTTCTAAATTTAGGTTTATTATTAGGTTTTAGTTTTATTATTTTATTCTTCTGTGTTAGTATTTACCTTTATATAAATATCAGTTGTGAACATAAGCATTCCCTTGTAATTTACCCATGATTATAAAGTGTATTGGAATTGTAACATTCCCATTATCATAAAATTATAATTCTTTATATATATACATATTCCTATATGTAACTATTTAAATATATAATCTAACTTTAAAGAAGAAAATATCACACACATGAGGATTTTTGTTGGTTTTCTTTTTTGTTTTCACAGATCAATAGTCTTTCTCCCTCTGGTAGCATCAAAAATTTCTCATCGAAAATAGACTGAATTATGTTCTGTATTTCATTGTTTGTATTTCTTAATGTGCTGTTTTCTTATTTTATAAGAATTCATGAAAGAAGTAAAGAATTACATTTTATAAGCTCCAAGAACTACAATGATTAAATTAATATATAAAATAGAATTTTGCAATCTTTTAAGAAATGTGTTATTCTATGAGAAAAAATATCATTCAAATATCAAATAAAATCGATATAGAGTATTACCTAAGAAACAAAAAGTCTGTATTTTTAAAGGATTTTTAAAGAGTAATTGCAAGGCTGATATATTATTTCTAATTTTCTCTAGGTGTGTGCTCTAAATTCTTGACCCAAAACAGACAAAGTCTAAATATGAAGGCATCTCTCTTTGAAGGAATCACCCTAAAGATTGGTCTTTATGATCTCAAGAGATGAGAGAGAATGGTAAAACCAAGAAGCTAAATAAGTTAGCAAGACCAGAAAGTCATTTAAAGGTCAAAAGAGAAGATGTATTCACTTATATTATTTGCAGAGTGGTTCCTGCTCATGCTTAAATGCTAACATTTGAAAATCATTATCAGGATATTAAAAGGGAAGAGGCTTTTTAAAAAAGTTCTTTTCAAGGTGATAAGAGATTTTTTTTATTGTTTTCACACAGAATGAATGTGAATCCCACGTATTACAGAAAAAGGAAAGAAAAAGAATTCAGAGAGAGGTAGAGAACATAAACCTAGAAATATTTATGCTGTAATGTTCTTCCGAGGGAACAGATGATGAATTGTCATATTTGTGACATTTTTTGACAAATACTTTATTTATTCACTGCTGATATTTCCAGGCCCATGTATTTTGGCTTTGATTTGAAAACAATACTATAATGAACTCTATCATGTCTGTTGCATTCAACCATTTAAGGCGAAGTTGCTGTGTGTTAAGTGCTGCCTCCCGCTTTATCTTGGATTTTCAGGGGCAGACGAGGTACCATGGTTACAAAACAAGCATACGGTTTTCATGATCCATCCTCTATGAGGGTTTAGCATAAGGGTTGTCAGTGGTAACCTAAAACCACTGCTTTGCTTGTATCCAACATGGAGAAATACTTGTTCCAGGTGCCAAACTGATTATTTTATCCTATACTTTCAACCTTCTGTTAATTCATGAGGAACACAGTGTCAGTTTATGGTGATGATGGTGTTGGAGTTTTTAGATGTCACTGCTGACCCAGTTGTTTGCAACTGACAAATAAAATTGAATTGATCTGTGGTCAATTTAAATAGAATTTGGAATTTTGTCCCTACTTGCAAATTTGTTTGGCTCATACACATATAATATTTAATTAATGGTCTAAATAGCGAAGTGTCTTGATAACTAATACTAAAATTATTAAAGGAATATATTGATTGAATTTGCTCTTGCATTGCAGAATATTTCTTTGTTGATGTCATTCATTATTCTTCTCATTCTTGAAGGGTTTGTTACCTAGCTTTGTCCATTTTTTTGTCAATATTATTTATAGCTAGAGATTTAGCTCAGTGACACAACAACTGCCTGGCAAGTGTGAGGTCCTGAGATTGATTTTCAGTACCTTTCAAAAATACTGTTTATAGTGTTTAATTTATATTAATTTTGGACTTGCAAAAGATTATAGTCTCTCCTTTCCCTTTATATTACCATTTGCAAAACCACTGAAATTATATCAGACAGTAACATTGATGTAATGCTTGTTATATTACTATACTGAACTATTATAATGAACTACACACTGACTCAATTTCACCAGTTGTTTTCATGAATACCATTTTTTTCTTCCAGGATCCTGTTAGTGATTCCACATTAATTTTTGCCTCTTTGTCTCCCTAGCCTCCTTCAATCTGTAATGGCACCTTAGTCTGTTTTTTTGACTATGAAGTTTCTGACATACTTGAAGAATAAAAATACTCAATTATGCCCTCAGCTTGTGTTTGTCTGATTCTCCCCCACTGCTAAAATTAATTTTTATATTTTCAGCAAGAATAACTGAGTATATATAGTCTAAAGGCACCATACAAAGTTTATACTACTTGTAAGGGGTAATGTTTAGTTTTGTTATCCGATTAGTGGTAGCTGAACGTTCTGCAATACACAATACTTGTCTGTTGTAGGCAATGAATATAGTTGAAGACATAGTTTGAAGATACATACATCTCACTTTTCTCAAACTTCCACACACTATTTTACAATTTATTGCCTTCAAAGTATATGTAAACATTTTGTACACCGTTTCTTCATATTGAGAAAGGCGCAAGTTTTTGTTCTAGTGAATTTCTTTAGATTTAGATCTTCTTTAATGGCCTTAAGTGCTGTTTTCTTATTTGACAATTTGAAATTGCTTTTATGACAATATTTTTTATTTTCTTTTTTCTTCTTATCCATTATGTTAACTTATTCTTACTTTGTCAGAATATACACAAAGCATTAATCTGCTTTCTTATCTTTTAAAAATTATGTATACATATTTATGTTTTTAAAGTGCTAGTAGTCTTTATTAAAATTTTTCTCAGTATTTATTTGGAAGACTGTCTAGTAAATTCCTCATAAATAATACATAATTTGGTGAGTTTGTATATGCTAAAACTTTTATTGATAGGCTGAATATTTTAAGGGTATCTTTTATAGATAGCAGAATCCTGGATACAAACTGTCTTTATGTCATATTATAATCATTGTATTACATAACAACGTATTATATATTTAGGCATATTTAAAATATATAATATGATGTTATGAGATACATTCAGTCAAAAGCTTACTACAGTGAAATATCATCTCACAATTATCCTCTTGTTTTATGACAAGAGTAATTAAAATACAGATAAGATTGTATATATATTTTATAGATTCTCACAGTTCAATTTTATTACAGACTGTTCTCATGTTGTATGTTAGTCTCCATACTCATTTATCTTAAATATCTTCTTTGTATTGTTTTGCTGGCATCTAGTTATTTTCTCCCTACCTCCTACACAAGCTGCTGGTAAGCGTGTTTTGTTTTCTATTTTTTGTATATTTGCCCTTTCTTCAGAGATTCCCCGTGGCTGTGAGATCAATATGCAGTAGCTTTTCCTTTCGTGATTGCCTTATTTCATTTAGTGTAATTTCTGCTAGTTTTATCCATTCTCTAACAAATGGCAATATTTCATTCTTTTTTAGAACTGAATAGCATTCCACAGTGTACGTGTACTACAATTCATTCACTTGTTGACAGAAACTTGGGTTGTTTCTATGCCTTTTGAATATCATGAATAACCCTCTATGAATATGAAAGCACAAACGTCTTTGAAGGTGATTATTTCATTTACTTTAGACAAAAGCCCAGAATAAGGATTTCATGATCATAATAGTTCTATTTTTACTTTATTCAGAAATATCCATACTGATTTTTTACCATGGCTGTAAAAACTTACAATCCACCAAAAATACACAAGACTTCCCTTTACTCTTACACTCTAGCCGAAATTTGTCATAGTTTGATTTTCTGATTATTTTAACATGTTAGAAGTGTTAACCTATAGTGGTTTTGATTGATATTTCCAGGAGAATTAATGATGTTGAACTCTCACTTATATTTCAACATTTTAAAGTTTTCATTGGAGTTATTTTTGGGAGGTCTTTGCATATTTTTTAATTAAGTTGTGTGCTTTTCAATTATAGATTTGTGTGGTTTCCTAATGAAATTTATAAGTTAAAACTTTTCCAGATAAATCATTTGCAGATATTTTTTCCAACCTGTAGGCTGCGGTTCATTTTGTTGGTTGTTTTCTTTGCTGTGCAGAAGTGATTTTGTTTTATGTATTCTCATCTATTTACTTCTGCTTTCGTGGCCTGAGTTTTTGTGCAGTATCCAAAAAATCATTGCCAAGCCAATTACAAGACACATTTCTCTTAGATTTTTTTCAACTAGTTGTGTAGTTGTTGATCTTTTATTTAGTTCTTTTATCTACGTGGAGTTGATTTCATGTAGTATAACATAATGACCTATTTTCATCCTTTTGCATATGGAAATTCAGTGTTTGAAGAGACTATCCTTTCTCCCTCTTGGGGAGAGTCCCTCCCTCTGTCCTCTTGGTTCTTTTGTCAAAAAAAAAAATAATTTGACTTCAAATTCTTAGATTCATTTCTAGATTCTCTATATTGCATTCTACTGGCCCACATTTCTGTTTTTATGCTAGTACCACACTGTATGGATTATTATAGCATTGTAAGATCATTATACTTTGGATAATGTCTTGCTTGTAACTTAATTTTCTTTTTAGAATTGTTCTGTGTGGGATTTTTAATAATTCTATACAAATCTTAAGATTGCTTTTTCTACTTATGCAAAGAATGCTGTTATATTTTTGATAGAAATTCATTGCATACATTGCTTTGAATATTGTGAGCATTATCATAATTTTGTACAACCACAGAATCTGAGTATTAGGTTGTTGTCCATTAATTTTTATTTTCTTTAATTCATTCAATAATGTTCAAAATTTTTAGTACAGAAATCTTTACTACCTTACTTACATTTATCTCTTCACTGTTTTTATTCTGTAATAAATTCATTTGTTTATTTTTTATGAGGTAGGTCATATTTTTGTACAAAAAAGTGATTTGTAAATTATTTGATGTCCTGAAACTTTACCAAACTTGTATTAGTTTTAACAGTTTTGTGTGGATGTGGGATCTTTGCTTTTTTCTTTCCATATGGTATTTGATATTTGCAAATAAATTGCATTTTTGTGTTCCAATTTGTATGCTTTTTATTTCTTTTTATTGTCTGACTGCTCTTGGTATTTTTCCCAGGACTGCTGAAAATGAGCATCCCAGATCTTTGTAGGAAAACTTTTTCCTGTTTTGTCACATTGATCTTAAAGTCAGCTTCATATGTTTCTAAAAATGGCCTGCATTTTGTTGAGATAATTTTCTTCAATACCGAAGCTGTTGCAACATAAAAACTCTACTACAGGAAATAGTTAATTTAATTTTTTTTTAATTTTAAAGAGAATAAAGCTGAACAAAAGAAACCAGAATAAAGCCAATCAAAACAGAACAATGAAAATAATACAGAAATTCAAATCAAGATAATATGAAATCAACAAGGGATACCATAATATCATTTGATTTCTTTAAAATAGCTCTCGATACCATCAGACATAATAAAATCAAACAAAACAAGGCAGAATAAAACCAAACCTAACAATACAATGAAAATGATAAAGTAATTCAAAACAAGATAATAGGAAATTAATAATGGTTGCCAAATTCCTTTTTTAGATGCTCTTCCTCTTCCACTTCCCCAATATCTGTTGTACATGTTAGATCCCATCAAATCCTTCAGTTTTTTATGCTAGGCAGATAACATGATGTTTAATCTTATGAGTCCAAACTACTTCACCATAAGCATTATCTTAAATTGCATCCCATTTTCCTTCTTTATAGCTGAATAGCTTTCTATTGTATAAAATACCACATCTTTCCTTTTCATTCTGTGCTTGATGAGCAAGCTATCCCTACTTTTGACTGGTTTTCCATCTTATGATTGATGCATCCTGCAAAACTGTCTTTCAAAATTGACGGAAAAATAAGACTTTCTATGCTAAAGAACAAATGAAGGAATTCATGATCAGAAATTCAACCCTACAAAGAGCCTTGAAGGATATTCTAGAGACAGATATAGATGACCACAGTTTCAGTAACAGCAGTAGAACAGGATCACCAACCACGGGAGGAAGTTGGAGTGGAAAAGTGAGGGTCCAATAGAAAAGAGATAGCATGGCAGAGTACAGCCAATGCATGTCAACTGTAAGCATTAATGTAGATGACTTCCATTCAGTGGTTAAGAATATTGAAATAAGATCCTGTTATCATTTTAATAGGTAATAGCTCCACATTGTATAGGTCCAAGCTAAGGCACTTTAATCACACATTTTCTTACCTCTGAAACAAAATTAGGAGAGGAAAATATTTTAAATCACTGAAATTATGTGTTATTGTGTATATCTGTGTGTTTGTGTGTGTCATATTCATCATGGTTCTGTTCAAATTCTATGACATTTTGAAAATACTATTTTTTACTGGAAGGGAACTTTTCTTATTATTAGACATCAAAATATTCTTCCTTTAACATACTGAAAAAAATGTAAATGTAAAATTTTAATTGTCAAATGTCCTGATTTTATAAACATGAATTTAATTTGTTTGAAGTATATACACATGAGCATACATTAACACGTACATACATTCATACATCTGTAAAAATATATGTTTATATAAACAGCTCTAATTGTATTTTATAAACTTGATTTTATGCTCATAGCAGGTATTGTTGCTATCATTTTTTTCAAATTCAGGTAAATTTTCTCAAAATAACATCCTTTAGAATGAGAAAAAAGACAGGAATATAATACTAATTCATGGTGAATATGACAAGACATTTCTGGAGATTAATCCAAGACTAACAAGTACAGTATCACAAAAGTAAAATATCTTTCACAGTTAATCATTAACACCGTAGATTTTTGCTAAAGTAGTTCAATAAGACAATAATGTCTGAGATTACTTTTATTGAAAACATCTTTTTGTTAAACTTTTTCATTTGATATTCTGTATTTTTATATCATGTCAGTATATTGATAAGAGTTCTTCCACTACAAAAGCCAAACAAGCAAAAACAAAGCAACCTAATGTTAAATCCATGGCTTTTTGTTTGGATCACTGTTTCTAATTTTTTGTGCTATTTTGTGCTCTACTAAATTTCCCTGAAAAAAAAAGGTCAATCTTGTAATATACTAAAGAAGAACTGAATAACATAAAATCCTTTTTGGGATCATGCTGGACATTTACAGTTATAGCTTCTATAATAATATCATGAATATTCAATTTCTATGAAATATTGTTATCATTAGGAAAAAATCCTACATTTCAATATATAAACAGTAAGAAGCTTTTCAATACATTCAAAATTTAGTTTTAAAATTACTCATGATGTATGTCATAAAGATTTAATAGTGAATTTGATTTTAAAAAGTAAGGTACTTCTTAAAATTGATTGAATATAAAAGATATAACTTTCCATAAATGAAGAAAGAAATCTTTTCTCCTAACATAAAAATATATAGATTCATTTTATATTTTTCAGGAATTCAACTTGAGTATGTAAGGTTTTTATTCCAAGCCATTCCTTGTATAAACTAATTTTTTGACAAAGGTGTCAAAATAACATGTACATAAAGTGATAATTCCCATACTTCTTTAATGTATTACAGTGTTGACCTTATGTTTCAGCAAACATTAATGATTATATTGTTTGCACATAAATCACATAAGGGTAGAGCAGTACCATTACAGAAGAGTCTAAACGACAGTTAATGTGAAATTGTAATAGCCTTCAAAGTGCTGATTACGATTCGTACATATTGTTGATTCACATCATACATAGTATTTTCTTGCGGTAATAATAAATAAGCAATGGGCAGATGAGCCAAAATCAAGAATAAGAGAAGATAAGGCAATGCAAAGAAGAAAAAGGTAAATATGTTTTAATAATTTTGTGTGAAGTAATCAAGTCATTAATTTTAAAAATAGTAGGCAATTGAAAATTTCATGTCAAACATGTTTTGATTATTAAAAATGTACACAAGAAAAGTCCAGACATAAACTGAATGATGAAAAATCAATTAATTATAGAGGAGGCAAAATAAAAGTGCTGTCAATCAGAGAGGTTGGCGGACTAGTTGATAAGTTTAAAATACAGTAAATCCAAAAGACATTCAAAAAAGAAAGTGGTAATGTCAAATAACTGGAAGTCCAAAATCTAAGACAATATTTGATGTGATGCCATTTGATGATTTTCTTGGTATTATTTCTTGTGCAAAGGTTTTATTCAGAAAGTCTTGCCTATCCCCATATCTCTAAGAGTATTACTTCTTTTGTCTTTCAGCAGATTAAGTGTTTCTGTTTTATACTTTAGTTCTTTCATCTATTTTGATTGTAGTTTAGTGCACGGTGAATGATAAGGGTCTAAATTCAAGCTTTGGCTTATGGATATCCAGTGTTTCCAGCACCACTTGTTAGAGAGACTACCTTCCCTCCAGCAGAGAGCTTTGGACACTTTGTCTAAGGTAACATAGCTGAGTGTGCTGCAATTATTTATCTTCTGTTCTGTTTCACTGTCCCATGAGTCTGTTTTTTGCCAATACTATGCTGTAGTTTGTTTGCTTTTTGTTTTTGTTTTGTGTCACTAGTTTTGTAATATAACTTGTAGTCTGTGCCATAAAGAACAAATTATAAAGAAAAAGTTACTAGTATTCCCCTCCTCTAAAAAGAATAAAAAAGAGAATTAAGATGAATCTAAACCTGGAAATGCCAAAGTTTAATGCCAAAATGAGTAACATTCACCTCTTCTATGGAAAAGCAAGAAGAAAATACGTGGACCAGTTAGAAATTTGAAGAGAACATATGTTTTCATTACGTTTCTCTATTTAACTAGGGAAGTTTCATAACTTAGACTCACCTACCATAGTATTACGAGCAAAGGAAAATTTTAATGTTTTTATTACGGACATATCTTAGATGTTTGCTGGTTTGATACCAGACTATTAGGATAAAGGAAAATTTACAAAAAGTGAGTCTTATGTACTTTATTGGTTTCCCATTTCATGTAAAAAGTTTTAACAGTATAATGTCTTAAGTATGAAGTTTATATGTCTTAATTTGAAAAGTCTTCTTTGTTAAAAAATACCAACCACAAGCAGTCTTCAGAATTAAATCTTTTTGCTAGTGGAGGCCTCAGACTTGTGACTTGGTGTTAGTAGTTGAAATGCTGATTGCTGAAGAATGATTGGTTATGGTTCTTTCTTAAAATAATTTTAAAAAACAATAAAATGCGCTACATGGAATGTTCCTGCCATGAAATATTTCTCTGTAGCATATTATGCATTTGATAGCATTTAACTCACAATGTCGATAACAGCTTCACCAAGGAGTAATTTCCACACCAAGAAATCATTTTCCTTGCACACCCATAAGGAGCAGCTCCCTATTCTTATCTATGAAAGCTTTATCACGAGATAGCAATTCTTTTACATTTTCAGTTCCAAGGTCATATTTTAGTTCTCTTGGCATTTTTACTACATCTGTAGTTACTTCTTCCACTGAATCTTAAACCCCTGAAAGATGTCAATGAGGATTGGCATCAGCCTGTTCCAAAATCCTCTTAATGTTGACATTCTGACCCTCCATGAAACACAAATCCCTTAATGACAGTAGGAGAGGTGACTCCTTTCTAGCAGATTTTCAATTTACTTTGCCCAGATTCAACAGAGGAATAACAATCTATGTCTACATCACACACACACACACACACACACACACACACACACACACACACACATATATATATATATATATATATATATATATATATATATATTCTTTTTTTTTTTCAGGACCTCATGCTTGCCAGGCAGGTGCTGCACCACTCAGCTAAGTGCCTAGCTCCTGGCAGCTATAGTCTTATGAAATCTATTTTTTAAAATCACAAGTCATAAAAGTCAAAATTACTTTTCGTTCCATGAACTGAAGAATAACCACTGTGTTAGCAGGTATGAAAACAACATTAGTCTTATTGTAGACCTCCTCAGAGCCCTTGGCTGGCCTCAATGAGCATAAATATTTTGAAAGGAAATATAGGAATCTTTAAAAAAATTTTTTTCTGAGAAATAAGTCTCATAAATGACCTTCAGATATCTAGTAAGCCGCACTATCAACAGATGTCACACTATTAAAACCCTAGACTTCTTGAAGGGTAAATGTGCATTGTCTTTAACTTCAACTCACTAGTTGCACTGACTTCTGCTCTCCAGCTATGAATGTACCAACTTTCATTATAAGACTCTGTGCTTCTATATCATAAAGACGACTTCTTCCCTTAAACCTCATGAACCAGCTTGTGCTGCTTTCAGACATCTCGCCTGCAGCTCATTCACTTTTCTCACACTTCTGATAACTGAAGAGTCAAGAGAGCTGTCAGAACATACATTTAACCATTAAGTTCTCTTCTTCATTTGCATTGTTTGTGGCACCTCAAAGCAACAGCAACATCACGGAGCACAGATATAATGGTAATACAAAGTTTGAAGTGTTAGAAGAGTAACCACAATGTGACAGAGACACATAAAGAATACACACAGTTAATGACGGTATAGTAGACTCACTTTCAACTTATAAATATTAAAGCTATGAAATGCAATATAGTGAAACATAATAAAAATGGTATATTTATGTTCTTATGAGAAATCAGTCTTTTTGTCTGATGTTATATATGCAGTTATATAATTCACTAGTAAATATAATTTCTTCATTTAGAAGGAAAATTTGATAAAGCATCTTCTACAAGTCAAAACATAATATAATGACAGATGATAAAAATCTACCTTTTTATTTCCCTAGAATTCTCTTAGGCTTTTTATTTAAATGAGGAATTATTTAAAAATCCCTAAACTTTTAAAATTTTGATTCAACAATCCAAACTCCCCAAAACCTTAGAAATTCTATCTTATTTAAATAAATATATTAGGTATTCCTACTTCAATTTGTAATACATCTTTGGGAAAATTACTTTAACAATTCACAATATATCAAATGTAAGTAAGAATTAAATGCTTCATTACACAGATGAACGACTGTCTTAGGGTGGGGCTGTTAGGTATCATGTTCCAAAATTTTCTTGTCATTCTTTCTGTCAGAAATCATACATTTCTAGACCAGAGTCCTGTGTAGACTAGTTGTGCAGACTGCAAAAGAGTAAAGTGTGAAATTCAGTACTGCATCATGGCTCAAGCTTAATCTTCTCTGATTTGGGAAATTCTGATTTGGCATCATTTAAACATCTTTCTTGTTAAGTAGTCTTTTCTAAATTTAATTTGTTTCAATTCCTGATGTTTCATGTCATAATTGCCGAATTGATATGCCTGTTACTCAGATTTATTTGCATTATTTATAGGATATACTCAGAAATATCAATATATGTAAGCTAAGACCAAAATAATTTTCTGAAAAATGTTCTTTCTTCAATCTAATTTCTATTTTTCTGTAACTTTGAAATAAAACCTTATGCCTTTAAGGTTTCATTATTTAGTGTTCTTCTATGTAGAAACAGCATTTATACTTAGTTCTAATGCTAAAAGTCTCTTTAGAACCACTTAATAGTGAGAGGATTTGTGCCTCCTTATGTATAGGGTCAATGCTAGATAGGCCGTCTTAAAATTCATATTAGGTTTTTAAAATAAAGAAAAGTCTTAAATAGTTCCAGAACAGGCCAGGGGCCAGTTAATTTATTGAAAAGCAAAAGCACAGGCAGAAGAAAACTACAGATTTGATGTTCTGGTTTAATATAGACCATCTTGTTCATGAAAGAAAGTAAGGTTTCTTTAGACGACAACTAGAAAGGAACACTATTGATAGGATCAGAGACTCTTTGAGAGTGAATATAAGAATCAATTCACCCTGAATTTCTTCTACCGGAAATTTTCTGACATATATTGTAACCTTCTTAGGCAATGCATGTAATTTCCTTGATGGATTAGAATAATCAGAAATGCAATAGCTGAGTAAGCAATTATCCATTAATAATTAATTTCAAAAAACATTAAGGAATTGGATATTTTTGCTCTTCTACCTATATAGGTAGAATTATAGGATCTATTTTCTAGTAGGAGGAAATACATCAGACTCTAACACCAGATAACATAATTTGTTATGAGAGCATAGTGAGCTGAAACGTCTTTACCATATGCTTGTCAATTCTTTAGGGTAGAATGAAATTATACTTTGCATATTAAAGGACAATCACAAAAAACTTACCCCAGACTCATTAATTTAATCATTTCTATGTGTTTTATTTTCTCCAAAATAGTGGAGCATGCTTATATGTCTGACAATATATAAATTCTATTAAGTTCTTTTCTAGAGTTTGCAGTAACTATATTAAGGAAGTAAATCAAATTTGTCTTTCAATTAGTATAAAAATACAGAGATAGGTAGTTATATGATGGTATTATGGATTAATATCTTCTTTTTAAATACGAGATAGAATGAAGTGCTTATACACAAAAGTAAGTTTATGTTTACATAAAAGACAAGTGGAATGCTGGCACTTAAATTTTCATAACCCTGGAGGATGAACCAAGATGTGGAAAAAAATGGGATATCATTCTACAAAATGCTTTACCCAAACTATTACATTTATACAGTTTCTCACCTGGAAAATGTTTGGGTGAAAACTTAACTTTTTCTGCTTGTTTTCATTTTTTCCTCTGTACTCACAGGTCAAATAAAAGATTGAAATGTAATTGAAAACCAAATCCCGACATCCCAAAGTTATTTCAGCTGTGCCCTAAGTTAATAATGGTAAACTTAAACTCTTGAGACTCTTCTGATAAAAAAATTTGCATTCCAAGTCAGAAATAATTTTTTACTGAGAGGTTATTAGTATTTTTCTATGAAGCTTTCATTCAAAAAGTGTAATAAGTATAGAAGCATAACAAGCCCTATAATATAAAAATAAAATGAAAGAAAACTCATTGTGAGATTGAATGCTTTAAGGGAGTGATGTGAAAATTCAGACTACAGAGTGTATCTATTTCTAGTACAATACATATGTAGTGCAATATATATATGGTGCAATATATATAGTGCAATATATACATATATATATAGAGAGAGACAGGCAGACAGACAGACAGAGACAGAGACAGAGACAGAGAGAGACATAGATGTTTTAATGTTCTGACAGAGAAAAATTTAAATATTTGGATAGTCATTTATACCACATAAGGATGCAAATAAATCTGACTTAAGTTTTAAGCCTCCAACAATGCCCTCATAGAAATCCACTGCTGCTGAGGCAGTAATCTGCAATAATCATCTGACCACCTAATCTTATAATAGTAAACTATAAGAATTCAATTTGGTTATTGTAAAGCTATAATTTAAATAGAGCACTGCTGGGATATTCATAAATTGAAGTTACAAAGTAAGTGCCAGAAGAATATTAATTTATCACTTATACATTCAGTTTTGGATTATTCTAATTTCTAAAGTACAACATTTGTACTAGAGCTTTTTCTTCCACCGTGTAGACAGAAACCAGTGTATAATGTAACCTCATAAAGATATCATTTCTTTAATACAAAAGCCACAGTAATAAAGTTTGTCTAGGATTAGAATTAGTTGTTAGGAAAAACTCCATACTTCTCTTAATGGTGGTTTAAATACCTTAATTTCCATCATCTGAATAGATTTTGCCATCGAATAGTCTCTGTAATCAGACCATTGTAGAGTTTCAGATGTAACTTTTGCTTTTGTTCTGCTTGAATGGACTTGAAAGAAACAACCTAAAATCCTATAAAAAGTGAATAGATATATAACTAAATAAAAATTCTTGCAAGAAACTCAAATGTCCAATAAACATATGAAAAAGCACGTATTAACAAAATAATTCTTGTTGACAGCTAAAATACTTAAAATACATATAATTCAATAGTACTGTTATACATGTATTCTCATTCATAAAAGAAAAAAGTACCTTATAAAACCAGAGGTTTTAAATTTTGTTTTACATACATTTCTAATCCTAGTAAAATAGTAAGTCATGCATATACATTTTTCTCACAATTCTGTGCTGACAATGATGGTGATGAAGATGATTATGAGCATGGGCAAAGCTTAATAAAATATTGTCATGCTAATTCATTAAGTATGACAATAATCCCACGTATATGCACTATTATTACCTTTACTTATGAGAAAAGTAAAGACTAAAGAACTTCAGTAACTTTCATAGTTTTTCAGTAGTGGCCACTGGGAATTCATCAAGCTATTGTACCAATGTATATTAGATGTACCACCTAATAGGAGATTATGTTTGACATATTCTTACTAAGTCTCATGAGATAGTTCATAAGACTTAGCAAGAATATGTACTCATATGTATTTGAAATGCAGAAACAAAAACAGAGAGCATATAACAAAATGTTACTGTTATTTCTTCTCTGATAGAACTATAAAGTTTTATTATGTGTCACTCTCTCTGTAGATAGGTACAGATATATAGAAATAGAGACATTTCCCCTATATTAAAAATGAAAATATTATTTTAATTGGAAAAACATTAAGATGTGGGAAAAATCTACAACTCTACACAAAATAAAATAATGTTTTAAGACCTTCCTCATAATTTTCCATTTGAAAATTGACCCTGTTAAAGGAAACACAGCAATGTCGCCTTCAGAACTGGGGGATAGAACAAGTATTTATTAGATAGTGTATTAATCCATAACGGGACGAGAGGGACTATTTTCCCAAACCCACAAAAAATCTAAGAGCAAAAATTGACCTTCCATAAAGAATTGATTACTCACAATGTATAAATAATTACTTTGCTACAAATTCCTCCAGTAATTTATTCATTTTCTTTGCTTCTTTTTTACTTTTAACACTTCAAATTTATTATTTTCAAGTATGAAATATGCTGAGTTCTTAGAAGTCTCATAAATATATAAAGGCATAAAATCTTGACTTAAGCCTGACTTATCATGAATTTTGTGATCAATTGTTTTCACACAATGGGAAAAGTTTAGAAGATATGGTAATTGGGCTGCATTTAACATCTGTAAAAAGTTAACTTTTTAATATATTTGCTGTCCACATTCTTGTTCTGTCCCCACATGATCGAAGGGTTGAGGGAACTCAGTGAGGTCTCTTTTCTAATTAAGTACTAAGAGGCTGGGGATTTAGCTCAGCGGCAAAAGCGCCTGCCTTGCAAAGCAGGCAGTCCTGAGTTTGATCCTTGGTACCAATAAAAATTTTTAAAAAAATTAAGTACTAAAAGCTCAACTTTCCAGTACCAAAAAATAATCAGTAGAACAGCAAATATTTGAATTTTAAGAGGTGCGACTGTTATGGCTGTTGTACTTTCTGTTTTTAGATTATTATCCCACTAATTTGGTTCTTTGTGTTGTAGTCCTCGTTTATCCATTCAAAGAGTCAATATTTATTGAACATCTACAAAGTAAAAATAGGGCACATATTCAATTTAAAATTTGGAATATTAACACATGAAGTTAAACAGGAATGATAGGCATCATATATGATATACAAATGTAAATTTTATTTGATACCACATGTGAGAAGATATTTAAGGAAAAGTATGTTTTAAAATATGAGATCTGGATAGGTGGGGACATTTTGCCTTCCATGCATTTCTTAGTTAAATGCAGTGATACTTCCCATCACCCAAATATCAAGTTGTATACTTACTGATTTAAACATGTATTTTAAGCCTCCTTGTAAAGGGAAACGCAGTTGTTTAAAAAATGAACCCCAAAGCAAATCGCGATGGGACTCAGTAAGCACTGCCAGTGTAGACGTGTTCCTCCCACGGGCAGCCCTGTGGAGGCCTCTGCACACTGAGAGTCATCAAAGTTTTCTCAAATTGGGGCTATGATTCACTTCAGCAAGGCTGGTGTGGCCAAGGAGAAGCTAATAACTAGAAATAACTGGACCTGGCAAAGGAGGATCTGAGCTACCTTCAAAACAACACAAACAGAAGCACAGAAAAATCAAGAGGCTCTGAAGTAGGTCAGGTTGTATTCAATTTTGCCTTTACATTTTAACCGTAAATCTGCCCTGGAGAAATATGAATGTCTTATGTTGCTTAAGAAAAGTGGAAATAACTTTAATTTCTCTTTGTTCTTGTTTGTAAAATTTCTGCTTTTAGTACACAGCAATAATAATATTATCAGATTGCATGTATGATTTTAAAAATAGTTTCCACATGTAGATCCCATAGAATCAAATCAGATATTTATGTTATATAATAGCCTGAAAAAAAAATTTCCCTGTCAAAGAAACTGTTCATTCCATTAGCAAATTTTTTTTTTCTAATGTGTTCCGATCAAGATTCATGCCACAAAACAAAACCATCAGTTTTTGTTGAACAAAAGATTTCTAGCACTTGGAGAATCTGACTATCAGAAGATGTAAAGGTTATCTTTTATATTTTTCTCTGCCTTATTGGGTCTTTTTCTCAAGAGGATTATGATTTATGCGTGCAAGAAAAAGACAAAAGTGATGGAGACAGCACTAAGACTTTATTGAATTTAAAAGTTAAAGTTGAATGAAGTCGAAATTAAAGTTTATATTAAAATATATATCATAGTCAATATTGTATCACTTTTTCTGTGATCTGGTGCCTAAAAATGACTTCACGTTACGATTTAAAGAACCGAGAAAATTATCCATCAAGCCACTTTTTGCAATAAAAGCAGATGAATGGACAAGATTGTGAAGGTCTCGCGAACTTTTAGCCAGTAGTTCTTTTAATAACTGATATGTAAGCCCTGATCTTATTGGCAAAAGTAAAGCATGGCAGAGTTTGACTTTGATGACTTTAAAAAGTGCTTCGAAGGGTCACTATTTATCAGCTTATTTGCTGACTTATCTTGGCTTCACTGGAAGAGATATTTAACTGCTGAAGCACATAGCTGAGGCAATTGAAATTTATGATATTTTTGTAGGTCACCTTTAACATAATTAAAGTAGAGTTAATTATACATATATTTTATTCTACAGGCAATAAAGACAAATAAAGTAGATAGTCTATTCACTAACTTAGAGGCTCAGAATAGACTCAGAATTCTACAGGTGCAACACATTTTCTTCAAGGGCCCGTTGCATTCAGACTATGCTCAAAGTCTACAGTGAGTAGGAAAGAAGTTACTGAATGTCATTAATATTAGCCTCTTCACTTTTTGAACAAAACTAATCTTTTCACTTAATCTACATACATCTTAACCTTAATAAAAAACACTTCAAGAGGAAAGAAAAATTATCATGCTTCTTTCAGATAAAATTAAATTCCTACAAGGACTATATTCCTTACTGTATCCATTTTTTTCTAAAATGAAATTAAATTGTCAGCTGAGTGTAATGTTTCTAGAAACTGACTTTAATTTCTGCCTTTTTCCTGAGGAAAACTGAACTTGTTTCTTTTAATTTCTGCTCATCTGTGTCTTAGGTTTTTAAAAGCACTTCAGAATTCTTCAAATCAAAGCTCCTAGACAACATTAGAGGTAATAATAAAAATTCCCTTTTTTACCTGAACTTTACCTTTTTGCACTTCTGTAATTATTCTTTTCATTCAATAATTGACAATTTGAGCTATGGTAATTTTGTATAATTGTTAAAATGCCTAAATATCTGTATGTTCATTTTAACATAGAAAATTGTCATCTTTTATTTCAGAATTTAGTCTCATAATTTTTTCAGTTTGAATAATCGTTTATAACATAAAAACTTGAATTTAATTGTTATAATAGTCAAAGCCAGAGCAGATGTTATTTCCAGGAGAGAATTTCATTTTATTCTATTAATAAGTATAGGTGACAAAAATCATATGTACTTAAGGGATAGGTCATGTTTTGCCGACATATACATTGTAAAATGATTAATATAACCAAACTAAAACTAACATACCATTCACAGGATAGAATTTCAGTAACAATAAAAAATGTCAATATAGGGGAATCATTAAAAGAATAAAACTATTTTTAATGCAAATAAAGTATGTTGTACCTCTGCCTCAGAATAACATTTTGCCTTCCTGTCAACATAAGTAGAGAGTAAAGAGATTATGATATCCTCATAGATTTTAATAAGAAGTACAAAGTTACTAATTTGGTCCCAATTTTCCAAAACACTATAACATTTATATTGAAAATAATATTAATGGGAGTTCTGCATTTAAACAGGCTTATGATAATAAAATGAAATACAAGCACCTGCTACAAAGATTCTTAAAATATTATTTTCATATCTTATAATTTGGGCATAATTCTGAGTATGAAAAATGGCCTTGATTAATTATAAAATTTAAATGCTTAATTTAAGGCTGTTGAAGAATTCTTTGTCTTTAAATCTATTGTTCCTTCTTAAATATTTAATATTCACCGGTAATTCTCTTCACATAATTTAAATTGCATATACTTCAAATTAAATTCATTTTCAGTTACTTTATCTTTAACATAGACAATCACTACAATTATAAAAGGGAATTCTCTTTGTAACTCTGAATGCTATCATGATCAAAACAAAAAAACAAACAAGCAAACATTTCATTACTAAGTAAACTTCAATCATGTATTGCTGGTTTTAATACTTACATTCTTTCATTTATTGAATCTGTAATTTCAAAAATCATAATTCATGGAACAGAGTATAATGAAAATAAGTGAGTTTAGAAAGCATTAAAAGCTTGAAAAACAAAAAAATATATCTATTTTATAGAAAGGCCAATGCAGTATATTGCATAATTTAAGAATTTTACTGTCATCCTAAAAGAACAAGAGGCCTCTACTGAGGCCAGCAAGTCCATTATATTCCTCTGACCTTCATGAAAACTTTCTATGAACAACCAGTTCATGCCACTATTTTGTATGTATTGCATTCACAAACTATTAGAATAGGGTTCCTGCCTATTCCTTATTCTATCTAACCCTTATTCTTGTATGTTATTTCTGTGCATTTGAATTCCAGGTTAAGATTTTTGTGTCCTTCCATGTCACCAATAATGTGCATGAGTATATTAGTAATATGTACATATTTAAAAATATACATACATACTGTATTTCTAGTAAGCTGAATTTTATTGCTTTTATATATGTTTTGTGTTTGATATTTTAGTTTGCAGTAGTAGACTAGATTTGGTATCTATTAGAAAGAAATAGTTCTTTCTTTATAAAACATCAGAGACCAGGTCAAAAATGAGGGAGAAGAACTCAGAGAGAGGTGAGGGAGAAGGGAAAATATGCTTTCTGGTTTTATCTGAGAAAGTGAAATTGGAAAGATACATTGCCAGATTTCCTGCTAAAAAATAAAAGCACTTTGGTCTGTGTCACAACTGTGAAAAAATAAAACATCAAAATAAGGAAACACATTCAGATCCTTTCAGTTTTGTTTATTTAGTTTTCTAATATATATTCTGTTCTTCCTTGAGATTTAACTTCACATAGTAATATGTACGATTATTAAAAACGCAACTTAATGAAAGTCTGCAATTTTATGCCTTCATGTTATTGAGGCAAGGACAAGTTGTCTAGGAAAGTCATAATACCTCCTGGGGCCTCCCTCTGCCTATCTAATTCCATTTTCTTCTGGTCCGTGATTACTTCTATATTGGTTGTTGCTTCTTCTGTTTGTTTGCTTGAACTTAGTTGTTGTTGTTTTGTTATCTTTACACCTTTAAATTGACTAAAATATTAAGTTCTCCTGTGTTTTTATATCTTACTTTTTAGAGTAGTTTGAAGCTCACAGTAGAAGTGAGAGTAAGCTAGAGACGTTCCTCCCACCATACCTATGACCAGCCTCCTTCATTATCAGCACCTTGCACCAGAGTAGTGCATTTCTTACAGTTGATGAAACCCCTAGCATTATTCTCCCAAAGCAAATAGTTTACCTAATGAATTACTCTTGGTGTTAAATACTTTGTGGATTTGGACAAATATATAATGACATGTATCCACCACTTTGGTGTTATACATCATATTTTTACTGTTTTTTTTTTTTTTTTTTTTTTTTACTTTTTCCTTTTTTATCGGTACCAGGGATTGAACTCACGACTGCCCTGCTTGCAAGGCAGGGGCTTATGCTGCTGAGCTAAATCCCCAACCCCATTTTAACTGTTCTAAAGTCTTATATATTATGCTTTTTTTTTTTCATTCTTCTTTTCCTGAAATTTCTAGTAATCATTGATAGTTTTACTGTCTCTAGATCTGCTTTTAATAAAATATTATATGGTTGAAATCATACAGTATGTAGACTTTTCATATTGTCTTCATTTCCTTGGTGGTATGCATTGTTTTCCCCCATGTCTTTTTGATAGCTCTTTTCAGTGTTGACATAATTTGGTTTTACTGAATCTTAAAGTCTCCCAATAATCCATATTTATTTTGCATATGCTCTCAAGATATGGACAAATAATCAAAGTCTTACATAACTTTGTCTTTAAGTAAGTGGGAACTAAAGAGGGGTAACCTTTAAATCTCAGATATGCAATACTATATTTACCCTGATCAGTAGCTTTTATGATTTCAGGTAAGAAACTAAAGAAATGTTATCCTGCTTTTCAGAAGTGCAGAGTCTATATATAGAAGATCCATGATACCATGTACACAGTAGTAATTATTTCAAAGGTATTTTCTTGAGAAAAAAGTTAAGAGTAAGATGTGTGTTTTAAAATAAGTCAACTGTATTAAAGTATCTCCTCATGTAACATCATTTTAATTCACAAATTAATCTACTATATGGAAATTGTAATCATTCAGTTAGGTGACATGCTGTATTCAAAGTATTGTTTGTTTAACATAAGCTGTTATTTAGTATATGATGGAATAATTATTTCATTATTTTACTAGAGAGAAACAAAATCTACTTTACAGAAGATCTGGAAAACATTCCTATATTTTAAAAATGCTCAGTTCATTTTTATCTGTGGTTCTAAAAGACAGAAACAAATCAGATAAAATTAAACTTAGAGATCAATACCAACTTATGTTATAGTTTAAAGTAATACAATAAATTTAGCTCAATAGCTCTCTGAAAGTATCAGTTCCAGCCTATAAACAAAGAGTAATTGACTAGACACAGAAACAGGAACAATGAAGAAGAAAAAATGATAGGAATGAAGGAAGATGAAAAAATACATACATTTCTGACATCAAGTGAAAAAATCCATATAAGAACATTCTCTCCTGTTGGTTTTGCCTGTCTCATGTCCCCATTTCCTTGGTCACTGGCACCTCTTCATGTTCCTCTGCCAACTCTTTTCCAAGTACAGAGCGATGCAAACCACAGCACTGTATCTACTTTCCAAGAGCAGAAACCAAGAGCAGAAACGCTGCTACATGATCAGTAAAGGTCTTATGAAGTTGAAATAACTTTACTGTTTTGTATTGATGGGATATTAAATAAGCATATTGGATTTTAAAGATCATTCTGGCTTCAGAGCGCTAGATAATGTAAGGAAAATAACTATAAGACTGTGTAAATAGCTGGGAATGAAAAATGACAGTTTGTCAAATTCAGTGGATGTGGATGTGTAAAATACATACGTTCAAAATGTATCAGAATTACTGAGTAAATGTAATATTTTTAGTCCATTATAATCTTATATAGCCATCATCATTGGGCATCTCTACCACTGACCAAAACATAATTATGTGACACATACATAACTTTTTAAGAATATGTTATTTAACATTCTAACACAAATTGAGACTTGTTCTATTATAGCTATGCATAGTTAATTTAGTTTTAGATTTATATTTCCCTAAATTGCATTAAATATATTGCTAATTCATTGAATTAAAGAAATATGAAAATTAGCTCATTGGTAGACACACCAAAATCAAGAAGAAATATTACCAGAGATTTTATGACATCCATTGTATGTGCACACAGTTGCCAGATGGATGAGTATAGTTGACATAGATGTGTGTACATACTTGCTAATAGGTGTGATTTAATGAAAGAAATCATCTAATCAGATTTTGAATGGTATGTGACTGTTTGAATATGTTGAGAATTTTATGAATGTATAAATTGAACACAGGTGTGTTCGACCATTTAAATAAAAAAATCATTTGAATAGTCTGCTGAATAATTATTCATTGAATAACTTTCTACCCAGTGTAACAGATCATTCTGAGCTCTGGTCAGTTCACTTCTGACACACTACATTTTTTGATGAACATTGACTAAATGGAACATAGGCAGAGAGATTAATTAATGTCCTTAGAAAGGGAAAGATGAAAAACTGAAGGCTAATTAATAATAATAATAATAATAATAATAGAATTATTTGTTAATGCTGAAATAATTCCTAGAGATTTAATTAAGAGTTATAGAATTTTCACTAAGGGCCAGAGGACAGAACCAATGAACACTGTATTATTTTATATTACAGCTATAATTATTTACCAGATATTTAGCATTTTAAGTCATCATAAGTTGTTTCATTATTAACTCTTCCAGAAATAAAGGTGGGCTTGGGTCTTTTTTCTTTGGCTTGAGTCTCATAAAGAAGATCAACATGGGCTCTGCCCTGGAGGCTTAGAAAGAGGATCCACTTCAAAATTACCGCCTGTGAAACTTCAGGACCAAAGTCCTTATTTACTTCCTGGCTTTCCACTGTGTGTTGTTCTCAAGTTCTAACAGCCTTTTTGCTTCCAGGCCCATGGTCCCTTCGTCTTCCAGTCCAAATCTTCATGCTTCATATCCTTCTGACCTCTATTTCTGTCCCCTATCTTTTGCCTCAAACTCTGAAAGTCCTTGCTTTAAGGTCTCAGATACTAGATTTGGATCATCCATTATTCACAATGATCTACCCATCTCAAATTCTTTAACTATAATCACATCTACAAAGTCGTTCATCATGAGATATAGAATAATCATAGGTTTCGGGGATTAAGTGTGCATATTTTATTTTTGTTGTGTTATTATCATACCTATAACCATGAGTTTCAGAAAAACACTTTTCATTATAGAGAAGATCTTGAAATAAAACAACTTTGTTCAACACTATTTATTTATTTATTGTCCTATGCTGTGCTACTTTAACTAGAAATATATAAAAACAAGTTACATGTTTGTTTTTCCAAACTTTTGTTTGTTTTTTGTTTTTCAAAACAGGATCTCGCTATATGGTGCAGGCTGGTCCTGAACACTCTGGTAGCCCAGGTTGGCCTTGACTTTCCAGCAATCCTTCTGCCTCAGCCTCTCAAGTACTGGGATTACAGCTATGCACCACCACATGTGGCCTGTTCTCAGCTTTACCACAAGGAGTTTATTCAATTCTATAATACATGATTAAGTATAATTAATATTCTTTTAAATAAACATTGTTTGGGATCATATTCAAGGCTCAAGGATGGGTGAAAAGACAAGGAGTTCACTCAACTTGATTTACTTCCTCTCTGAAAGTTATTCTAAGCTTAAATTAGCTTTTATTTATTTCAATTTCAAGAGCTTTATCTAAATTTTTATTGCACCATAGTTTCAGATGAATACACACACAAGAATTATTATGTGTGCCAAAAAAGATCAGACTAATAATTATATCACCTACTGTGTATAACTTTATGCATTATTTCTTAAAATGACACTGAATTATCTACAGAATTTGAACTTCCAACTTTTTCTATTGTCAATGTGCAAGTTTAAAAAATGTTTATTGACACAAGCAATAATTATTCTGGGAAAGAAAATGATAACCTTTAAAATGTCAAGTTGTTTAAACTTTTCAAAATTAAAAAACACATACTATTTGTGAGGTCCTGTCAAGAATATTTAACTAGTAAGAGCTCTACCAGAGTGTGCTGACAGTAGGTTAACAAGCTCTAAGTCAGAACAGGATCAAGACTGCTTGGAACATTGTAGTAATTATCTATGAAAGTCACACACTGGTCTTCTAAATGTCACATTTTCAGGAGGAAGGGGAGGCGATACCTAGATGAGACACAGGATGCTACTATTGAAATACTTCAAGTCATGACTATCATTAATAACTGGTAGCAGATGAGTAGGATATTTGGCCAGGCCAGAATTATAAAAAGTTTAAACATTTTTCAGGGAGCTTTCAAAAATGCCCTTGTCTTCAAATATCAAGACTCTTTGCCTATCATGTAAATTTCTCTCTGCTGAATCATATTTAGATATTACTCTGGTTTATTTTTCTCTTCATTTTGCAGAGGAGTTTGATATGTGCACAAGTCAATGAGCAGCTGAACTGAAATGAATGCAACCTGTCACTTCAAGAATTCATCTCCATGGAAAATAATGAAGTTGGAATAAAAAAAGGAAACAAAACATATTTCCTGTCAGTCAAATGTCAGAATGTTTATTTGTTTCTTTAAGCAGAGTACTCAAGGAATAGCATAGAAAACAGATTTTCACTTATAATGTAGTTTAATAAAGAATTTGAGTGAACTGAGGATATTTTCCATTTACCTGTCAGGTAATTTCAAAATGAAATTGTTTTCTGATTCTAAAGAAGTCAGGAAATATTTTGCTTAAATTGCCCTATTTATAGCAGAAAATAAATAAGCTAAAATAGTGTTTTCCAGAGACTGAAGAAAGTAGAGGAGACAAAAGAAGAAGAAAGGTTGGTCAACAAGAACTAGATTATAGTCAGAGAAGAAATATAAGTTCAAGTATTTTATTGTATAGTTGATTGGTTACACATAATGTTCCATATGCTCCAAGAAAGAGCTAGAAGAAAGAGTTTTAAATATTTTCAATGTAAAGACTAAAACTTTAAGGAGATAGATATGTGTACTTTAATTTGAACATTTTACAGCGTTTGCATACATTGAAACATCACATAGTACCCTATAAATATGTCAAATGGCATGCGTCAATTAAAAACATTAAGTAACTCTTTGATAGTTTCTCCATATAGCAGGATAGACTCAAGGGCACTTACATAGGGCACAGTGTTTAAAAATCTAATCAAAACCTGACAAGGTGGCTGACACCTGTAATCTCAGGTATTTGGGAGTCTGAAGCTTGATGTGCACAAGTTTGAGGACAGCATGGACAAGTTAGTGAAGCCCTAACTCAAAATAAAGAGGGTTGGGGTTGGAACTCTGTGGTAGCATGTCCTGGGTTCCGTCCTTAGGACTGCAAAATAAATAAGTAAATGAATAATCTTCTAAAAGCCCAAATGTAATGCCCTAGAAAGATAAACTGAACCCAGCAGATGAAATTATGAAGTTAGTTTTATGCTTACCATAGAAATAAGCTTTTAAAAAGCAGTACAATCCTTCATTCCTTAAATACTCATTAAATGTTACTCACCAACCTTTCTTCTTCAATGAGGAATATAACATTAAACAAAATGGAAATGTCACTCTCTATATATTTTGTGTTTGAGAAGGGAAGATACATAGCTAAATTAAAAAAGATTATCTCAGAGAAGTGTTCTGAAAATGATAGGCTTATTATATTGGTGGAGGGGATATAAAGGCTATTATAAAATTGAAAATGTCTAAACCAGGAAGAAGTACTTAGTGAGGTACATAGTACCTTTCTACGTAAACGTTCCAGCTTATAACATCAGTAAGATTCTTTGAGAACTAATTATCCAGTGTTCTCTTAAGAACTTTATAAGTAATTTAGTTTCTGAACATAAGAAACCCTCTCAAAAATTTTTTTAAGAAAACTACCTTTCAGATATAATTATTATCTTGATTGTATGGATAAAGGTATAAAAGATAAACCAATAAAGTTGTCTAAGGTTACAAGCTAGCAGTCAACACGGACAAACTGAGTTCTGACTGATTTGAATGCTCTTCATTATGACATGCAGTGTCCACTGTATCTGCTGGTTTCTACTGGGATGCTGTTTACTCACTTGACACTCAGAGTCATTACCCACTTTCTTTGAGTCACAGTGAAAGGCACTTAACAAAGCATTCCAAGTCTCAAGTCTGGAAAAGCTCACAGTGGGAGCTTAAGGGAGGCTCCTAGCCAGGTTCTCTGAAAAGCAGATATGAAATAGTCACAAAGAATATGTTACACAGAAGTCTAGCATTAATGCCCGGAAAGGAGAAGGAAGAGTGAAAAAATCAAAAAACAAACTGGTATGCAAACATGAAGTCCTGAGATTGTACTTCAGTGTGGTTAGGGGCAGGGGTACTGCTAAGAAATGAAGTTGTATTCAACCTTAATGCACATTACGTGGTTTTGATTGCTACAAGCTTTGCTTTCTTAGAGAACACAGACTGACATTTCATCTTCTTATATGTACAGTTGCCACTTCACTTACACAATCATATTCCTTTAGTGAGAGTAGGATTGAAAGAAGCGTCACTTAACATGCAAACGAAACTAAAGTTGATGCTCAAATCAAGTTGAAATAGAATTTGGTGCATGCTGGTGAGAGCAAATCTTATTTCCTTCCAAATTCAAATAGAGCTAAAAAGTTCCATGTTGCTCTAGGAAGAGATCAAATCTGTAACTAAATTTTATGTAATGACCTTCTTCTAGGGTGCTGTTTTACCATAATGTAGATGTTAGGAGTAAATGAGAATTGACTTCTAATCCACTACTGGCAAGGACATCATCTTCTATTTAATTACTCTTTTAAATAAAACAAAGACTTCGTTTCAAGGAATTGCATTAAAGGTATGATAATTTTGCAGACATTTTACATTGTATGCATTATATCTTCCTATTCATAAATATAGCATAATCTTCCAAATGATACTTCTTTTTAATGACTATAAAACATATTTTTCTAGTTGTAGGGATTGCACTTTGGGAAGTACTTCCCCATCCCATTTCTACTTTTAATTTTGAAGCAAAGTCTGCTATGTCACTAAGCTGCATAATGTGGGTTTGAACATACAATCATCCTGCCTTGGTTTCCCTGAGCAAATATTTTATAATATTTTTAAAGTCTCTATGCATCATAATGCAGGCATATTGGTCCACACTTGGTAATTTAGCATTTAGGATGCTGAGGCAAGAGGATCACCTGACATTAAATGCAAGCATAGATAACATAGTGAGATCAGCATCAAAACCAAGAAACAAAAATGTTATTGCATATTTTTAAAGATGCTTTCCCAGGAAATTTTGTTTTATTATTATGATGATAAATGGTATGTTGTTAAATAGTATTTAGTAACTAGATATGGTGTATTTGATTAGCGTGTCAATTTTATTCTGCCATCTAGTTCAATGCCTCATTAATTCCTATCATTTGTTGGTGGGACTTTTCTATGTCAATCAGCTCATGGTTTGCAAATAAAAACAATTTGTTTTGTTTTTAAGTCTGTGACTTTTATTTTTAAACTTTGTCTCCACTTGTTGGTTAGGGTTTTCAATTAAATATTGAATAATTGTAGTGATACCAAAAAGAGTAAACTACATAGGTGTGATGGTGCGTGCCTGTAATCCAGAACTTGGGAGGCTGAGACAGGAGGGTTACTGAGTTTGAGGCCTGTATGGTATATCAAGTGAGACTCTCTCTCTCAAAAAAAATCAAAACAAAAGAATAAACTAAATAAGTAAACTTGAAGGTAATGAAAGAATTTAACTCATGCTGGATTTATAGGCATGATATACATGGGGTCATCTGGTATTGTCTGAAATAAAATATCTCCTATCATTTGATTTAATTGGCTTTAAACCTGATAATGATAGAAATAACAATAACATGATTTATGTGAATATTCTTTGTCATGTGAGTGAATAATCAGGATTAAAGCTCACCTAGTCTCAGAATAATACCTCAAAATGGATTATTCCAATCATCCTGTCAGAGCTCACTAACTCTGTATAAACTACTTTCTGTCTAGAGGTACAAATTAGGAACAAGCAAACAAATGAGGTAACATGCTTTACGCAGAAGAGATGCCTCTTGTATAAAGGACAGTTGGTATCATTCTACCAGGTGTCTGTCCACTATAATGCACCTGTCAGGAAAGGAAGCCTCCTGTGGCTAGTTTGCATGGATAGAAATCATTTTTCAGTAATTTCATGGATAAACACATTCATTCATAAACTGTTGAACTATATGGCCAAGATTCTCTCATTGAAATTCTTAGATATATATCTTACTATTTGTAATTCTAATTCTTGTACTTCTAGAATTCCAATTGTGTTATTATTGTCACTCAGAATCTCTCATTGTTTCCCGAAACACCAATGCTTTTCCTCTTCTTTCTGTTCTGATTGCTTCTACATTCTTATAACTTTTCTACATAACTTTTCTTAAAACATTCTACATAACTTTTCTGTCTGTCCCTTCATGGTCTTTTAATTTTGTCATAATTTTAAAACACAAAGGAAATAAAATTCAATATTCTATATTAAAATGTTGTATAACTTATTCCTGGAACCCTCTCATAAGAGTTCTTAGAAGTAGTTGTTTATACCATGATGAATATGATATGGGATTTCAGGAGAAACATGGTACACAGTTTATACTTCCAATTTTAAATTAAATTACTATTATGTTAACACTTCATAAACACACAGTTCTCTAAAGAATAGACTCCAATTGAAATATTAGGTTAACAAGAGACAATACTTGTGAGTGCTTCTCTCCAGTTGGAAGGACATCAGGAGTCAGAGATTATCCTAGAGTACTTGTGTAGAGAAAAGAGGTCAATCTAATCAAACAATTTATTGTGGTTGTTTCTATAAAATTTCTCAAGGAAAACGTATATATTTTGGCATCACTTAAATGTTCCAAAATGTATAATCAACTCAACTCCTGAGGGGCAAAATGCGCCCCAAGTGTGAAAAGTTCTGAGAAACCATGTAGTTAGAAAACCTACCTTAAATTGTTCTGAAACTTATTTAACAAAAGCCTTCCATTTAATACTATTTTCAGAAACATTATTTACAGAACAACCATAAAAGAAAATCAAAGCTAAAATTTTGAGGTCAGGGCACTTTGGAATCATTAAAAAAAAAAAAAAAAAACAGCTCAGAGGGTATTAGTTTGATCCTTAAAATTAAGTAACAAACAAATGATACCTATGTGTAAAGACTGAAGAAATATACAGATATTAACTAACCAAAGAATATTAAGTAAACCATAACATACTATGTAACTAAAATAGGGGCAATCTAATAATAGAGTCGTTTTCTAGTGATTTAGTCTGTAGTGTTTGTTGGAAATATAATACTAAATGTCTGGAAAGTAGGAAACTATACATATTATCAGAAATTTGATAAAAAAGTATTTAAGTGTTTTCACACTAAGAGAATACATTAGTGATAAAATTTGTAATTTTTTTTAAAAAGAGACAAAGAACAGTAAAAAATGGCAAGATTTTTTTCAGCAGAACATTATTGATAAAAGCAATAATGATGAATTATTGGAAAATATTATAATTAATACTGCTTTTCATAACCTATGGTATGAATTCCACATTCAAAATTTAACTCCTTAAAGTGTCTCTGTGGCATAGTAAACATTATAATTAGTTTTCCTTAGTGGTCTAAGAAGCATCAATATAATGGTCAAAAAAACGTTTTAACTAGTATTTTTAACTTTTCCATCTGAGCACAGGTGAGGGGGTGCTTCAAACATTCCATCATTGTTAAAGCCATGAGACAGTCTGAGAAATGAATTAACAGTTTGCAGGCCCAAACCTTGAAAAGCTCCCTTTGCCTTCCGCAAAGGTTGCAGACAGTATTTAACTGTAGTGTCTCCTCAGGCTTTCAGACAGTGAAATGAGCACAATTTCTATTTTCATTTACCTTTCCCAGGTAAACTCAGTGGGTCTGCTGCATCCAGTGGGCGTCTCTTCGGGTCCTCTGCCTCTATTTGGGTCCTTGCCTTCACTCCAGGGAATAAGTGAGGCTTTTAGCAGACAATGGGGCAGTCAACATTGGTGCATTAGGAAGCAAGATTTATTTAGAGTGTGACAATGCAGAGCAAGCAGGAGGAGAGTTTTTTTTAGCAGCAGAGTGATGCTGCAAGATTCTGATGTTAAAACTCGTTCAGGGTGTCTCACTGGAGTCTGGAATGTATTCATACTATAGGAGCAAACTAATTTGCTTGATAGGTCTGGACTGTGTCAGTCAGGGTGTTAGCTTTTGTTGCTGGGAAGAGGACAAGATTAGCATACCGTAAATGTCAGTAACACTTTCATAAACAACAGAGTAGGATACTTTTTCTCAAGCACATAATACACAATAAGCAAGAGATGATTGTACCATTGTCAAGCCACAGATAAGCATGTGATGATTGTACAACTTTAGCATCTGTACTTTGCTGTATATTTTTGTGTATTTTTCTCTAATCTTAATTTACAGTATATAGAAAGATTAAAAAACAAATTTGTTTTAGTTTCTTAAATCAGTAGATATTCGTTACTCCACCATAACGCAGTCATTAATTTGTCAGAAACAAGTTCAGAGTAGTACAGGTTTTAAATGAAAGCTATAAACCATTCTCTAATACCAAAACATTTGTTCATAAACTTGTATCTTCCTGTACCTACTTAAATATAACTATTATGTAACATAAATTTAAAAAATATGAAAAGATGTTGCTTCCTGCCCCTCTAGATTAATTCAGTAGCATTAGTAGTTGTAAGTATCACTGTGAAAGCATGTAGTAGGGAAGCTGAAGTATTTTGAGAGGACTAATGAGAAATGTAAGGAGAGATTGTTTCAAAAACTAAATTTGTCATTTACACCTCTTTACTCAATAATGTTTTTATTGTTTCACGTCAGTAACACAGAAATGAAGCCCATTTGAAGGAATCAGTACACATACATAAAATACCTTGATCATATTTATTTTTTACCTTCTTCATTTTTCCCATCCCTCTATCTCTAATTCCCTTGCTTACTGCCAAGTGTCTACACTTTAGTTTGCTGTGATTTCTACTTTTTAAAAATGTATTCCTTTAGATTTTAAGTTCTATGTAAGATGAAATATGCTATTTAACTGCTGGATGTGGCTTACTTCATTTAATTTTATCATGGTGTTCAGTTCCATTCATCTTCCTACAAATAACAAAATTTCAATGTAAATCTTTTTACTTCCAGGTAAACTGATTCCTAAGTATTTCTTTTAGGAAGGGATGCTATTGTGAAGTGTGTGATTTTCCTAATTTCTCTCTTAGTGAGTTGTTTTTTGTATACAAGAATGTTACTGATGTTTGAGTGCTGAAGTTTATCTACCTATGCACTTAAATTTGTTCCTTAAATCTAGAAATCTTTTGGTGGAATATTCTATGTAGAGCATCATGTCATCTGTAAATAAAGATAATTTGACTTTACATGTTTGTTGCTATTTGCTTTATGAGGCTGGGTGCAGAGGTATTTGGTGCATATATATTTATGGTTGTTTCCTCTCCTTTTTGGAGTTTTCCGTTAACAATTATGTAGTGACCTTCATTGTCATTGTTTTAACTTGAAATTCACATTGTCTGAAAATAGAATAGCTACCTGCACTTTTCTTGGATTCTTGTTGCATGGAGTATTGTTTTCCATCCTTTGCCTTTCAGCCTATGATTTTTTTTTTCCATTAGTGTGTTTCTTATGTGCAGCATATGGTTGGAGCATACTTTTTGATTCAGCAAGTCTTTATTGGCAAACTGAGGGTACTATATTGATGGTTATATCTCTTATGTGTTGGTTTAAGTTTCTCATGTTTTTTCCTATTTTTGGTATCCTGTCTTTTTTTTCCATTGGTGGCCCTGCTTGGTGGCTTCTTTGTATTGTTGTTCTTGGAATTTTGGTCTTTGTTATCTCTTTGTAAAACATCTTTCAGAGAATTTTGGAAAACTTACTTTGTAGTCATGAATTTTATTAGTTGTTCTTCAATAAAAAAGTATCTTATTTCTCCATTGATTTTGAAAGATAGTTTTGTAGGGACATCAATCTGAATTGGATGTTTTCTTTTTTAGGGATTGAAATACCTCAATTCAAACTCTCCATGACTTGAAGGTTTGTTTTGAGGAGTCTGCTGTAATTCTGATGAGATTTCCTTTATAGTTGATTTGTTTCTTTTCTTTAATCTTTTTGATGTTCTGTTCTTATGCTGAACTTCTGGAATCTTGAATCATGCATTGGTGTCAATATGATTATGGCTATTTGGAGTTCATATGCTTCATTTATTTGTATGTTAATTGTTTAATCATGATTGAGAAGTTTTATGCCATTACTTCTTTAAAGAGGTGTTTTATGGTGTTTGCACTAGCTTTGGCATTCTTGTTGACTCCAGCCAATCTTACGTTCTTCTTTCCTTCATCTTGCAACCATTGGATTGATATTTCTTGATCCCTTGCTATTTTTAAGATATCTTTTTTTTCATGACCATTGCCATTTTAGCTTCTAGGGCTGATATTCCATCCTCACCTTTGTTTTGTTTGTTGCATGTACTTTCAGTGACATTTTTAATCTTCTGGTTATCACTTTGGACTTTTTTCAGGGATACTATTTCTTTCCTATATTGGGCATTCATGATTCCATCATTTTTCTGTGTTCCTTTTTTTTTTTTTTTGTATCTGTGTCTTCTGTAATGTTTTTATATTTTCTTTTTTTTTTTTTAGCAGAGAGATCATTTTTTTTCAGATCCATTTGTTTTTCCACTTCTGCTGCTATCATTTCAGA
This sequence comes from Cavia porcellus, assembly GCF_034190915.1. Taxonomy (NCBI): domain Eukaryota; kingdom Metazoa; phylum Chordata; class Mammalia; order Rodentia; family Caviidae; genus Cavia; species Cavia porcellus. The sequence goes on from NW_026947493.1 coordinate 57,304,010, forward strand.
AATTTCTTGTTGTTAGCTTCTCATTTGCTCTATCTCATTGTGCTCCTTATTTATCCTGGGTGAATTGGAGTTCCGGGGTTGCATTTTGCCTCTGCATCTTCTTGTCATTTTCTATTTTCCATTTTATTTTGTTTTCTGTGTTGATGGATGTAGATTTCTTATGGTAGATTTATCACTAGTATGGAGGCTTCCCTAGGAGATACCTATTCCTCAAAAATGTCTTCTAAGTTTAAGTGATTCTTGGTCTTACTGTCTAGAAACTGCTATTTGCTTCAGCAATCAGTCCTTTGGTGCTGGATTATGGTGATGCTTATGATCCCAACAATCACAGTGTTGTCATACAAGTGAGAAAAATTGATTATAACAGATACAACATCCTGTTAAATGAATACAATTCTTGATAACATCAAGCAAAGCCTAGCTAATGATGCCGTATGGTAACTATTAACTTGATTGTAACAACAGAAACAAGTTCTGCAGTTACATAACAAACTTCAACAAATACCAGGAAATTGTTTGCAGTGAGTTTCCTTTAGGAAGGTGATTTTACCCTGTATGTGTCAGAGGGTATTTGAAAAGATAGGAAACAAAACAGCAAAATTAATGACAAATTTGGTAGAAGAAAGGTTCAAAGACAAAGGATGATCACTGATGTTTTAGAAAACTAGAGAAGAGCACAGGAAAGACAGAATGAAAGAGAAAGCAAAAGAATATAGAAGCTAACCAGAAAGAGAAGAGACAGTGTTCATATGAAAACATCATTAAATTCTAAGAGATAGTTGAGGAACAAGAGAAACAAAAATTAATAGTTGAAAATAAAAATAAAGACAAAAAACTCAAGCAATAAATAAAAATAAAATTAGAAATACCAAGTAGAGAAAATGAATAAAAAACCAATCCAATAAAGAAAAAATAAAAATGATAAAATTTCACTGGAATCCACAGTTCTGTTACAGTGTCAGATTTGGACACCAGAAATATGCTTTGTGCCTTTGCAATTTGGATTAGAATCTGTGCTGGATATGGCGTTAACCTTGGCCTCTTGATGTGGGGCTGAACTGGTCTTAAACTGACAGTGTTTTGGAGGTCAGTTCTTCTTACCATGGTTGTCTCTACAGTTCTTATCCAGTTGCTATGGTGCCCCTGGATAAGGAAACCCCAGGGTTGCTCACAGATCTGTGTACAATTGGTTCCTTCTTGACCTTACACAGCTTTCTCTGTTCCACACCACTAAGTCCTCTTACATGCTGTCATAGGTTGGGGAGAGTGTCCTAGTCCTACTGCAGGCCTAAACTACTTGCCTGCTTATGTTGCTGGGCAAATTCTGCTCAACTGGTTGCAGATCAAGGGTAAACTTGCACTCCTTCATATTTAGGGCTAATACTGGCTTTTGGTGGCTCCCAGAGTGGAGTGTAGGTGGCCCTAGCTCCTAAATTTCAGCAGAATTCCCCTCAGTCTGTTTCACAACTGCTGGAAGTCTACTGTGACTGGAAGGCTGTTTCCTCATTACACTTTGGGACATTGGCAAGGAAACAACCTGGGACTGTCTTCCCTCTGGAGTTTGCCCCAAGCTCTATGAAATAAAACTGTGGCCCTGCCCTCCCATTTTTGTTGCTGATGTCTGTGTGCCAGCACACAGAGATGATTCATCTCACCCCCAACCTCAGGTAACAGTGTCATGTATTCTCACTTTTGCTTTTGACTTCTCCCTGCCACTGCTCTGTCCTCCTATGTTACCACACTAGTCTCTCCTTTTGTATATGTTCCTGCTTAAATTTCTGTAGGTTATCTATGATGAATGTGATCGTTATATCTATATCTATATTTATATCTATAAAATATGATCAAAGAAGAAAAAATATATAAATTTTTGCATATTATATGTGTCTAGAAATATATTTATATTTTCTGGATTCCCTGATACTTTTAATATAAGGTTTTTTTTGTTGTTGTTGTTCTTTTTTGTTATTGGTACCAGGGATCGAACTCACAACTGCCTGTGCTTGCAAGGCAGGCACTTATGCCGCTGAGCTAAATCCCCAGCCCCTTAATATAAGTTTCTAAACAAACAACTTCTACTAATTCTCCAGATTTCAGTGATGTTATTTTTTAATTTTGGGTTTTTCATTTCTAAGTTTGTTAGTATAGGCCTTTTCTTGCTTTTTATGATAAATTTGATTTGTATTTAATCCTACTTGGTTGTCTTTTCAATAAGCCAACTTTTGAGTTTTTTTTGGTCTGAATTACATTAAGTTTTGCTCTGAGTACTATGATGAATTCCCCTTATCTGGGCTTGTTTTCATGTTTTTGTTGTTTATTATATACCTTAAATGAATCATTAGATTATTTATTTGCGCTTCGTCTGTTTTCCTAATGTAGGCATTCACTTCTATAAACTTTCTTCTTAGAACTGTTACATTATGCTCCATACATTATGTTTTCATTATCTTTTCTTTCTAGTAAATTTAAAATTTCTCCTTTAAATATTTCTGTGACTTGCTGATCATTCAAATATGTACTATGAAACCCCTCAAGTGTTTATATAGTGTTTGTGATTTCCATTGTGATATTTTCTATTTTCATTCCCTGTAATCTTATAGGATGCATAATATTAGTTCAATTTTCTGTTTTGATTTAGACCTGCTTTATAACCTAAGATATGAGAAAGTTCAGAAAAGTTCCATAGGCTTCTGAGAGCAATGCTTATTTTGCTACTGTTTAACGAATGATTCTGTAAATATCTGTTTAATCCCTTATACTGTAGTTTAACTCTGGCATTTCTTGTTGATTTTCTTAATTGGATGGAGAATTTATGAGGATGTGGTATTGAAATCCTCTATAATAGTTGTGTTTGAGTCTATCCTTTCTTTTATGTCAATTGAAACTTTTTCTATGCAGTTGAGTATATTGATATTTAATGGATATATATTTACAATTTTTATAACTAAACTTTTTTTGCTTTATCATTATGTGTTGATATTCTTTGTCTCTTAACTAGTTTTACTTTGTGTTTTGTAGAAGCAAGAAGAGAAAATTATTTTACACTATTATCCCCATAAACACATAAAGGCAAATCCCATTAAAGGTACCAAAATACGGATGGAGAAGTAGAAAGAAAACAAAGGAAAAAAGAGGACATTTAACTGGGTATGGCAGTGCATGCTTGTAATCCCAGCACTTCGGAGGCTGAGGCAGGAGGATCACTGTGAGTTAGAGGTCAGCCTGGACTACATAGCAAGACCTTGTCTCAAAAAGAAAAAAAAAAAAATTCTCTTGGTGCCTTGGTCAGAATGAATATCCTATGGTAGCTAGACATTTTGCTGTCTTTTGACCACTATGTCCAAGAGTGTTCGATGTTCTCAGGATTCTAAAATGGGGCATTCCTTTCAGCAGGTGTCAGCCTTTGGGTCTTAAGTCAAGTTCCTGAGGTTTTCACAGCCAGCTTAACTGCTTTTTTTCTTTGGACTAGCAGCTGTCCTGCTGTTAGCTCAGATTATCTTATATCCATGATTTCAATGGTATCCAAGTTTGAGAAAAATATTGCTCCAGCTCCCAACAGCCCGGTGGTTTCTCTCTGTTGCAGAACCTGTACTTTTCAGCTGCCATGATCCCGTGTCTCTTGGTTTAGGTTTTCACCATGCCTGATGCTGGAAAGACACTGATCAGAGGCAGGATCAACTAGTCCATCTCCCTCTTCCCCCAAGGTTTCCTGCTTCAAACTTTAGTAGAACTCCCTTAGTCTCTCTACCTACCCCTGACCTTCTATCTTTCTCTACCCACAGTGCTTCTTGGAGTTTCTAGCCCTACTTTTGCCACTCTATGGGTCTTATCTTACTGCTTCTTAAGTGTCCAGGTCTTGGGAAGCTTTTCTGGGAAAATATTCAGATTCCAAGACTCCAGTCCTAGTAAGAGAATTTCTCATTTGGACAGTACTGAGAGCAGTAGGGCATCCTGCAAACCAGCCAATGGCTGGCTGTCTATATTAGCTTTTTCCCCAGTGGATTGCATTTTTTATACAACAGTGCATGGTACAAACTTGCACTGCAAGTAGTGCTAGGGTGCAATAATAGTTTGCATTTATTCCAGCCACCTCTATTTCCGGATTATACCTGTGTGATATACATCTCATACTGTCCTCCGTTTGCTGGACTCTGGGTCATGAATTCTGACCTTGATCAATGTCTCAGGAATCTGTGAGTCCTGCTGCTTGGTCTTCCATTTCCACTGAAATTTTAAAGAGGTTTTTGAATACCTAGTTTTCATAATTTTAGTTTTATATCTTACCTCTCAAATTGAGTTTCTATTTATTGTCAAAATTATATGAAAGAGTAGTGAAATGCGTTATCAGTAATAGCACTCAGAAGAGAACTCCTACAAGCTTTTTACTAGGATTTTTCATTTTCAAAAGGTAATTTAAAAGCAATTAAATGGAGAAATTCAAGGTATAACTTAAAAGAAATTAGATGGGGAAGTTGTCACCATTTTAATAGAAGAAATTAAAAAGTAAAATCAAGAGTTGATAAACTGGTAACTTACACAAACAAATTTGTAGATATATGTAATACAAATTTGACTTTGCAAAGCTTAAATACTTTCAAAACTTGCAAGTAGATATTTTGAAAGTTTTGGCAAAGTCACTGCTGGGTTTCTTTTCTAAAAGATTTACATTTTCAATAACACAAATTATAGAGCACAGGAAAAGAATCAGGATGTCATTTCTTAAAGATATCGTGAAAAGGCATTTATTTTAGGGCAGAAAAATTAGCTTGAGACACATTAACATGAAATGTCCTAAAATGAAATACCACGGCTATTAAGATTCAGTGTTCTGTATCTTATTAAAGTAATACTTTGTACTTTGCACCAATTTTTACTTGGGTTTTTAGATACTTTTAAGGTACAAGATTATTATATTTGTCAAAATATACATGTGAAATTGACTATGGCTGAATTGGTAAGAGCTTTTAAAATTATGCACATGTCAATGCAAACACTGAGAATTCCATTTTAGTCCTGTAAGAAAAAGATATATTAATTTTAAGTCAACTCATTTCTTTCTGTACTTATGATGAACAAATATGACAGAAGACTAGTCCATCAAAAACAGTAACTGACCTATTTCAATTCAAGCCATAATCTTATTTCCTTTATTCAACTGTAAAGTTTTTTTTTTAATATTTTAACATTTGGAAGAGAATGCTTTAGTACCATTTTAAAACTGATGTTTTATTGTGAAGATTATTCAGTGTTATTTTTGTTACTTCTATCAGTGTAGCCATTTAAAAGCAGCTTTCAATTGTCCTGGGGGAAAACAGTTTCCCTTTTGCTGTCAAATATTGCATCACATTGAGTCCCAATTGTTATTAATAATATCATACAAATTGTCTGTTTTCTGTATTGTTGTAACTGTTCTCTTAATTCCCAGAAAGTCCAGCAGAGGAGAACTATTTTAATATATAATGGTAGTAATTGTGTTTATTAAACAAATTAATGCAGCCTATTATTTTATATTTTTGCCAAAAGTAGATTTCTACTAGGATGAATGTTAAAATCAGAAGTTTAAGAAAATTATGTTGGTATAATAATGTAGTTTTTAAAATGATCTCTTTTGAAAAAAATAGTTGAATAGAAAGATAAATTTAACAAAACTAAAAATTGTTAGTAGCAGCCATAACTGAATATTGAAAAATATCTTCTTACTACTACATAAATCTTTCTTTCTCCTTTATTCTTTCTCTTTCCCTTTCTTTCTTTCTTTCTTTCTTTCTTTCTTTCTTTCTTTCTTTCTTTCTTTCTTTCTTTCTTTTTTCTCTCCATTCTTTCCTCCTTCCTTCTCCCTCCTTTCCTCTCGCTCTTTTGCTTTTTGAGCCGCATTTTAGCAAAAAATTCTGAACAAGGAATATTAAATTCTCCAACCATAATATTTTTGATAGTTCATCTATTATTATATCTACATATAATTTGACATTGTTAGTTAAGACATATATATATATATATGTAAATTCTGAAATTCATGTTGAGTTGATGCTTTTAGTTATGCAAAACCTATCAAATATGCTTCTTTTATCAAGCCTGCATATTATATCTCTTCCCTGACCTTTCGTGTCCAATTTACTTGAATTTATATTTAGCATTCATCTCATGGAAATCATATTGCTTTGATTTCTTTTTATTCTAATCTTTTATAAATATATTTACAGTAAATTTGAATTTTTGTTGAATCATTTAATCTAGCTACTTTTCTACTTCATGACTGTTTTTTGCCAATTGCTATACCTTCTTTTTTTTTAAATTCCTGTTTCCTACCTTCATTAGGACATTTTTGTGTTTTATTTTAAATTTCTACCAATATTGTGATTGTAAATTTTACAAATATTTTATAGTTTGTGCATTATACATGCATAAATACATCTTTATACTACCACAATCTACGTTATTTCATTATTTAACTCAATAAAAATAAGAGAATTTTTTAGAAACATATTTTACATTTATCTCACACAATCTATAACATACTTGTCACAAATTCTATTTCTACTTGATATAAAATGCATAATATTTATTCATTTGTATACTACCTGTAACACATCATTGCTTTTTAAAGGAAAAGAGTATAGATACATAGATAGACAGACAGACAGACAGACAGACAGATAGATAGATACGATTCATACTCACATATTGTTGAGTCTTAATGACGCTATTTTTCCTATAGATCAGAGATTTCATTCTGATATTATTATCTTTCTTCTGATGATTGATTATCTGGTCGTATAGTTTGAGGTGTAGTTCTTTTTCGTCATAAATTTTATAGTGTCTGCTAGGACTGGCTTCAGATCTTGAGTTTCCAGCAGTGGCCCATGAAATAGTCTCCGTCCCTCACAAAGTAGACTGATGGGTAGCAAATCCTTAAGAGGTGGGAGAGAGTAGAAGTGTTCATGTTAATGGGGTGTGTCCCCAAGCGACTTGTCCTTTTTCTCCTTGACCATATGGTAAATGTTTTGCTTCACCACGTGTTTCTGCCGTGGTGTATTCCCTTACCACACATTAGGGTCAATCAATAATAGACTGAAACCTCAAACTATGGGGCAAAGTAACCCTTTTCTCTTATTGGTTGATTTCTATTGGGTATTTGTTAGAGTAGTGAAAAGCTAACACTGTATCTTCATCATTATTTTTTGAAAGGCATTTCTCTGGTTAGAAAAGTCTTACACTTTCTTAATTTTTATTTTTCAGCAATACAGTCAATAAAGTTTGATTTTTGTATACCTCCTGGTCTTGGTTTGTTTTGTTTTTGACAAAAGGCTAAAAGGGAGGATTTTGTATAATCATTTCCTAATATTACATAGCTTTTTAATCTTCTTATTATTCTGTACTTCTCCTTTATTTTTGAAAATTTTACTTTATCATTGTTTTTAGAAACTTGGTTCTGATATGCCTCATTGTTATTTCCCTTTCCTTTAGCTTTTGGAGCTAAATTAAAAGCATCAAGATGATTTCTTTCTTCTTGGATGCATAAAATAATACTCTCAACAAAAATAGTAGGATATTGTCTACCATTATGCATTAATACATTTTCTGCCATACTTCATCTACTGTTTCCAAGACACAAGTTATATTTTTGTTATTGTGGTTATTACTAGTTTATTTTTATTGAGAAATTTTCTTGTTGATTTTTAATTGAAACATCAGATCGGATCATTTTTATTGAAACGTCTTGACATATTGAAATTTCTTCTGGTTTTTCCAATTATACTGATTTTTTGGATTTTTATTTCAGATCTATAAATTCATTTTACTTTTCAATTTTAAAAGCTTTTTTGCTACAAATTAAGCATGTCAGAATGCTGGTGAAATTTTTTTCTTTCTTTTTGTTATAATTATTAGTGCATACTAACTATACAAAATGATTCATTTCTTTGTCAGATTTTCCTAAATGCATACTGCGTGCTTTGACTATATTTTCTCTCCCTGTTACCTGTTACATCCCCCCTCCTTCCCTCCGTACGCTTTTCCTTCTCTAATATTATGGCTCTACTTTCATATTGCCTTTTTATATCTTAAAATTTCCATATCTGAGATAAAACATGAAATATTTGTTTTTATGAGTCTGATTTATTTCACTTAACATTACAATTTTCAGTTTCAGCTATTTTTCTGTAATTGAAATAATTTTGTCCTTATGCAGAATAACACTCCATTGTTAATATTTGCCACATGTTTACAATCTCTTCTTTAATTGATGAGCATTTAAGTTGATTCTATAATATTGTTATTGAGAATCATATGCAGGAATGTACATTGAGTGTTCATTTCCTTTACACACGTACCCAAGACTGATATAGCCAGACCATGAGATAGTGCTTATTTTTTTTTAACTTTGAGGAATATTCACAGTTTTCCATAGTGATTTCACTAAGTTATCATCCAAACAATAATACTGTGCTGTGCAAGAATTACTGTACTCTCAATCCTTGCATTTATCGTTTAGCATTTGTCTTTTATTTTTAAATGTTTTTTTCAGGATAATGGACATTCTGAAAAGGTTGACAGATATTTTGTTGTGTTGATTTCTATTGGCTACAGATATTGATCTTAAATTGTTTTGCAATTTTTAAAAATTCTGATTGTTGATCTTCTGTCAGATGAATAGCTAGTAAAGATTTAATTTTGCTGTGTAGGATGTCTCATTCTGTTGATTGTTTCCTATGCTGTGCAGAATTCTCTAACAGTATAATTCTATTTGTTGATTTTTGCTTTCATTTCTTGAGTTCCTGAAGCTTTTTTCAGGAATTCATATATCTTCTTGGTGCATTTTCATTTTTAGTAGTACATACTTGGATTTTTTTATCTACTCTAATCAATTTTGGCTTCAAGTACTTTGTCAGATACACTTTTCTTTTCATTTCATTTTATTGAAATCATTTCCCACCCTCTAACTTTCAGTCTTTGTGTAATTTTATCAGAGGTAAATTTCCTGAAGACTGTAGAGAATCACTTCTTGTTTTTAATCTAATCATCTAACCTGAGATTTTTAATTGAACAAGTCAGACTAATTATATTCATGTTATTACAAAAGGAAATGTACTTGTTCCTATGATTTTGTTTATTTTATTTTGATGGATTTAAATACTCTGTTGGATTTTTTCTTCCTTATGCATTTTAGAATTTCCATGATTGCTTGATTACTATTCTAGCGAGATTTATTTTTCCCTTATCTTTGTAATCGAAAAAATCTTGCTTTCTCTTCTTGTGTATATGTACTTTGAGTTTTTATGTTATCCTGGTTTAGTAATAATTAATTGTTTTAGTTTATGTTCTTTCTATAAAGTCATTATTTCTCCTTGAGTTGTGAAGGATAACTTTGCTAGATACAATACTCCTATACAGCTATTTTTATTCAGGAATTGAAATACTTCAGTATATGCACTTCCAACCTTCGGTGTTTTTGCTAAGAAAGCGGTTTTGTTTTTATGAATTCCCTGGCACTCTCTCTTGCAGCTTATAATGTCCTTTGTTTTGTATTTTGCTTTGGTGTTTTATCATGGGAATTTTCATTTCTGCTCATGTATATTTATAGTCCTATAGGCAGAACACTTATATCCATATTTTTCCAAAGATTTGAGAACTAGTCCATTATTATTTCATTGAATAGTTTGTCCAAGTCATTATCTGTAGCTCCATTCACTAACCTAAGTGTATGATTTGAAAATGTAGTATTTTAATATTTTCTCAGAGATGTTCTTTCTTTTATTCATAAATTTATCTTCATTAATGTTTTATTGTGCTATTTCATCCAAATTATCTTTAAGCTAGATATTATTTCCTCTATTTGATCTAGCCTATTAGTGTGGCATTTGACCAAATTTATTTAATAGTGATTGGACTTTTCCATGTTTTGTTGTTTTCAGAATGCCTCACTTTATATAATTGCTCTTCCATGTTTTGCATCGTTTTCCTTATTTGTTACAGCTATTTACTTGAGAAATCATTTGAATTCATTCATCATTTTAAGATCTGTTAAATTCTTTAGTGTTTTATCTACTTTCACATCTTTGTATTAAATTACCAGGAAATTATGAATTTTTAGAGGAATTACTTTGCCTTGTTGTTTAATATTTATTTTGCTTATATGTAGAAAATTGTACATATCTTGAAAAGAACATCTGTAAATTTTTTGGGAAGGAATTTTCAGTGAGGAACATTCTTCTGTTTTGCCCCAGGATCATGCTTCAATATAGAGTGTTGAGTTTAATTCCCAGTGGACTAGAGGTGGTAGTTACCTTGTGACTCATTGGGCTGTGGTCGATTGGATCTTTTAAAAATATTTTTATTTTTTGTACTTTTAATTTTTTTTAATTTAAAAAAGATTAAGATAAAAGAGGACATAACAAAACAGATCAGAACAGAACAATTTAAGCAACATCGTGTTTTACCACAAGACAACCCGACATAACAGTAGCTGTCATAGCGTCTCTTTCCTTGAAATATTTGAGTATAACTTCATATTATATAGTATCAAACATAACAAGACAGTATAAAACCATTCAGGAGAATGAAAATGTTACAGGGCATTCAAAATCAACTAAAAGAAAATGAACAATTTTTAGTATATTATCTCCTTGTTCATAAAAATTTTTGTTTATATTATCACATATAATAAAATCTAGTAAGATACAACATGATAAAACCGATGCAGACAGAAGAACAAAAGCTTGGTATGACTTCAAAACAAGATTATATTAAATCAGCACTAGCTATTATAATATCTTTTCTTCAAAATAGCTGTTCATACCATTGCAGACAATAAAATCAAACAACCTAAAATAAAATCATTCCAACTAATGAATGAAAACGCAATAAGGCTTCAAAGCAATATAAAGGAGGATCATGATTGCCACATATGTTATGTATTCTTACCATTTCTTACACTAGGGAGACTATGGAGTATTTATACATATGAGTATGATTTATTTTTCTTATGAGTATGGTCTCAAACAGTGTTCATTTATTTATAAATATGTCAATGTGATCATTCTATTATCTGAGTAGTACTTCATTGTATAAAAATACCACAACTTTTTTATTCCATTCCTCAGTTGATGAACACTTAGGTTGTTTCCAAGATCTGCCTATTACAAATTGTGCTGCTATAAATATGGATGCACATATATCACTGTGGTATGATGTTTTCAGTTCTTCTGGGAACATGCCTAGAAGTGGAATAGCTGGAACAAATGGGACTTCCAATGCCAGCTTTTTGAGAAATCTCCAGCCTGACCTCCACAATGGTTGCACTAGTCTACGCTCCCACCAACAGTGCAGAACAGTTCCTCTTCCCCCACAGCCTCTCTAGCATTTGTTGTTGGTAGTTTTCTTGATCCTGGCCATTTTTACAGGAGTGAGACGGAATCTTAGTGTGGTTTTAATTTGCATTTCTCTGAGTAATGATGATGAATATTTTTTCATGTATTTATTTTCCATTAGTATTTCTTCATCTGAGAAGCATGTATCCATCTCAGATGCCCATTTTTGGATTGGATCTTTGAATTTTGGAGGTCTGATGTTATAAATTCTTTATATGTTTTACACAGAAGTCCTTTGTCTGAGGGGCACCTCACTAAAATTTTTTCCCAGTTTGTGTGTTTCTTTTCACTATGCTGGAGATTTCTTTTGATGTGCAGAAACTTTTTTGTTAAGAGGTGATCCCAATTATTGATTCTGGGAAGTATTTCCTGTGCGGTTTGACTCCTGTTCATGAATTCTCTACCTACCCCTATGTCTTTAAAGTTCTTACCCAATTTGTCTTCCACTAGATTTAGTGTTTGTGTTTTAATATTCAGATCTCTGATCCATTTAGATTTTAATTAAGAACATGATGATAGGCATGAGTTCAGTTTGAGTTTTTGGCATATGGAGAGCCAGTTTTTCCAGCACCATTTATTAAAGAGACTGTTGTTCTTCCAGTGAACATGTTTGCCCATTTATGAAAGATAAGGTGGTTGAGTGTGTTTGAAGTTGTGGTTTTATCTTCTAATTTATTCCATTGATCTTCAGCTTTGTTTTTTTTCCAGTACCATGTTGATATTATTACAGTAGCTTTGTAGTATAACTTCAAGTTAGGGATTGTGATGCCTCCAGCCTTGCCTTTGCTGCTTAGAATTGTCTTTGCTATTCCAGGTCTCTTCTGGTTCCTGATGAATTTTAGCAGTGATTTCTCTAGATCTATGAGGTATGTTGATGGTATTTTTATTGGGATTGCATTAAATCTGTGTAACAGTTTTGGGAGAATGGCCATTTTCACAATATTTATTCTATCTATGCATGAGCAAGGGATGTCTTTCCATTTTCTGAGATATTCTTTGATTTCTTTTTCAGGGTATTATAATTTTCCCTGTAAAGGTGTTTCACTTCTTTTGTGAGGTTAATTCCTAAGTATTTCATTTTTTGGACGCTGGTGAAAAGGGTGTAGTTTCTCTTATTTCTCTCTCAGTGATTTTTCTGTTAGTGTATAGGAATGCTATTGATTTTTGAGTATTGATTTTGTATCCAGCTACATTGCTGAATTTATTGATTATATCTAGGAGATTTTCAATGGAATATTAGGGTCTTATATGTAGAGTATCATGTCACCTGCAAATAATGATAATTTAACTTCCTCTTTTCCTATCTTTAGCCCTTTTTTTCTCTATCTTGTCTAATTGCTCTGGCTAGTATTTCCAGTACTATACTGAATAGAAGTGGTGATAAAGTACATCCTTGTCTTGTGCCTGATTTTAAGGTTAAAGGCCTTCAGTTTTTGGCCATTTAGTATGATACTAGCTTTGATCCATTAGATTCTCATAGATGGCCTTTTTCATATTGAGGTAAAGACTATCTGTTCCAATTTTCTGTAAGGTTCTTATCATGAATGAATATTGGACCTTATTTTCTGCATCTACAGAAATGATCATGTAATTCCTACTTTTGGCTTTATTGATACGGTGGATTACATTTATTGATTTGCATATGTGGAACTATCCCTGCATGCCTGGAATGAATCCCACTTGTTCATTGTGTATAATCTTCTTGATGATTTGCTGCATCCTATCTGCTAATATTTTATTGAGGATTTTTACATCTGTTTTCATTAGGGAGACTAGCATATAGTTCTCTTTTTTAGTTGTGTCTTTCTTAGGTTTTGGTACTAGAGTAATATTTGCTTCCAGGAATGACTTAGGAAGGATTGCTTCCTTTGAAGGATTGCTTCAATTTCATTGAAGAGTTTGAGGAGTGTCGGCATTAGGTCTTCTTTGTATTTCTTGTAGAATTCTGCAGTGAATCCGTCTGGGCCTGGGCTCTTCTTTGTAGGTAAGGACTTAATTACATTTTCAATTCCATTAGTAGACACTGGGTTATCCATCTGTTTTCATCTTCTTGACCCAGCTTTGGTACTTCATATGTTTCTAGGAATCTGTGCATTTCTTCTGTGTTATCAAATCTATGAGATTAGGGGTTTTTGAAACAAGTGTTGATGATATTTTGTATTTCTAGAGTCTATAGTGATTTTGCCTTTTTCATTCCTTAGTGCATGAATTTGAGCTTTTTCTTCTCTTTTTAAATAAGGTTAGCTAGGGGCTTATAAATTTTATTTATTCTTTCAGAGAACCAATTTTGATTCATTGATCCTTTGGATTGTTTTCTTAGTCCCTGTTGTATTTTTTGCTCTGATGTTTATAATTTCCTTCCTTCTTTTGGCTTTGGGGTGGATTTGCTCTTCTTTTTCTAGATTGTTTGAGGTGTAGCCTCAGGATATTTATTTGTATTCGTTCTGTTTTCCTGATGTGGGAACTCAGTGCAATGAATTTTCCTCTGAGGACAGCTTTCATTGCATCCCACAGACTCAGATAAGCTGTATTTGTATTTTTGTTTGATTGTAGATATTGCTTATTTTCTTCTTTAATTTCCCCTGTGGCTCACTGTTTGCTCAAGAGTGTTATTCCATGTGTTTGTCGGATTTTTGCAGTTTCTTTTATCATTAATTTCTAGTTTCATGTCACTATGATCTGATAACATGCAGTTTCAACTCTAGCATTTATTTAAATATGTTCTGCGAGCTAGTATTAGAGGATGTCCCATGTACTGCTGAGAAGAATGTGTATTCTGATGTTGTTGGATGGAACACTCTGTATATGTCTATCAAGTCCATTGTTCACAGTTGTGATTCAGTTCTGTTATTTCATTGCTGATTTTCTGTCTGGTTGATCTGTCCCTTGGTGTCAATGGCATGTTAAAGTCTTCTGTTGTAATTGTGTTATTGCTAATTTGATTTTTCATGTCTATTTATACTTGCTTTGTATAACTGAGTGCTCTGGAATTTGTTGCATATATATTTAAGGTTGTTATCGCTTCCTCTTGAAGTTTTCCCCCAATCAGTGTGTAAAGACCTTCTTTATCTGTTCTGATCATTATTTGTTTGAAGTTTACATTGTCTGCAAGCAGAATAGCTACCCCTGCTTCCTTTTCAGTTCCTATTGCATGAAGTATTGTTTTCCATCCTTTGACTTTCAGTTTGTGAGTTTCCTTTTGGATTAGATGGGTTTCTTGTATTCAACATATGGTTGGATGTTGTTTCTTGATTGATTCTGCTAGTCTGTTTCTTTTAATTGGTGAATTGAAACCATTTACATTAATGGTTATTACTGTTACTTATTGGTTTATTGTTGACGTGTTATCTTTCTGCTGTTGAATCTTCATCTTTCCATTCTGTTTAATTGTCTCCTTTGCTTAGTAGTTTTTTCCTAACTGTATCTAAATTGTGTTTTAGTATTCTTTTCAGGATTGGCTTGGTGATCATGAAGTTCTTCAGCTGTCTTTGTCATGGAAATATCTTATTTCTCCATCAGTTTTGAAGGACAGTTTTTCAGAATACATCAGTCTTGACTGGAAATCATTTTCCTTTAGGAAAATGCTTCATGCTCTTCTTCACTCCATGCTCTCCCTTATTGTTTGTGCTGAGAAATGTGATTCTGATAGGTTTTCCTTTTATAGGTGATCTGTCTTTTCTCTCTGACAGTTTTAATATTCTGTTCTTATGTTGGACTTCTGGGATGTGATTATTATATGTCTGGGTGTAGTTTTATTTTGGTTATGGCTATTTGGAGTTCCATATGCTTCACTGATCATGATGTCAGTTTCCATTCTCATGTTTGGGAAATTTTCAGCTATTACTTCTCCAAATATCCTCTTGATATTCTTTATGTTGACCCCTTTCTTTTCATTTATCACTATCAATCTTATGTTGTTTTTCTTTGCATCATCTTGCAGCTGTTGAATTGTTATTTCCTGATTCCTTGTTATTTTTAAAAGATCTTTTCTTTCTTGTTCACTAGCTGCAATCTTGTCTTTGAGGTCTGAAGTTCTACCTTCATTTTATTGGAGGCAGTTTTGACAACTTTCAATGAAATTTTTGATTCCCTGTGTATCTCTTTGAATCTGCTTCACGTATTGTGTTTGTTTCTTAAATTGTTCATCCAGTGATTCTGTCCTTTTGTTTTGTTCCTCTAATTTTTTAACTGTGTCTCTTTAGGTATGTTCATCATCTCTTTCATTTCTTTTATCATTTCTTATTTTACCTGGTAAATTATTTCTAGTTTGAATTCCTTTAAAGCTTCCTGGAGTTGCTTCTTTATTTCAGTTGCTATTAGTTCCAGTATTTCAGGAGTATGGCATATGTGTTCTTCTATGTACATAGCTCCTAAGCTTTCTTGGGATTGGCTGGAGGGTAGAGACTGCATTTGGTCTTTTGACTCGTCATTTTCCTATATTTCCCTGTTTCAAGTGTCTAAGGCTTCCACCTGGCCTGTTGGAAATTGTCCTCTATGCCCTCAGCTGCTGGGATTCCGGCTGCCCAGTTCCCTGGATTGAGAGAAGGTCACTGCAGGTGTTGCAGGCAGTCATAAGACTTGCGGAGCTGGTGGAGTGTGGCAGGAAGCTGGGAAGTTCCTTGCCCCATGGGAGCGATGATGTTAGACTCCCTGGTTTGGGATGGTACATGGACACTCACCTTTGGCCGCCCAGTTCCCTGGATTGAGAAAGGGTCACTGCAGGTGGCACAGGCAGGCCCAAGACCTCTGGCAGCTGGTAGATTGAATCTTAAGCCTACAGAATTCACATTCTTTATTGAATTCAGGTTAATAAGGTTCTAGTAATTCAGGCTGGTATGATACGTGAGGTATGCTTTGGGTTCTTAGTATTCCAGAAGTGTCAGAAATGTGTGGCATAGAAGAGGATGACAGAGACTCATGTTAAGGGATTAAGGGAAGCACAGCCATGGGGTTGTTACAGTTGGTCCTTGCTAATGAAGTGAATGCTCAGCAGTGCGCCTTTGTGCCCTCACATCCTTGTCTGCATGGAGTAGTATTAGGTTTTGAGCACTTTGTATTTCTATTCTTTTTAAAGGAGATTAGAAAAATAAAAGAAATGATACAGAATTTCAAAACC
Organism: Cavia porcellus; assembly: GCF_034190915.1. Classification (NCBI taxonomy): domain Eukaryota; kingdom Metazoa; phylum Chordata; class Mammalia; order Rodentia; family Caviidae; genus Cavia; species Cavia porcellus. The sequence goes on from NW_026947493.1 coordinate 57,320,492, forward strand.
AGATAATAGGATATTAATAATGGTTAATATATTGCATATGCTATCTTAAAGTAGTTGCTTAGAGTGTAGATATAGGAATGGAAAATTAATTAAACAGTATAAACACAAACAGTTCTTTTTAATGAACTAACAGAGATAAGTACTATAACTATCCTAACTATCTTGTGTGTATAAATATATATTTTTCCTTTTCACCTTTCACCCATTCCAGTTATTCTTTCTCTTTGAGTAGTTTCTTCATCTTTGCCAGTATATACTGTTTATTTTGGATCCCTTTTACTCTTTCAATATTTTTACACTAGCAAAACAAAATGCTTACATATGTGAGTATGGATTTATTTCATTTGTGAGTGTGGTTTCATATTGCATCTATTTACATATAAAAGCCTTAAGTTTATCCTTCTTGATAGCAGAGAAGTCCTCCATAATGCAACAAAAAACCCACATTTTTAAATCCATTCTCAGGTCATGGCATTTGAGTTGTATCCAAGATTTAGCTATTACAAATTGTACTGCAATTAACATAAGTAAACATGTATTGCTTTGGTCTGATGTTTTTAATCCTTCTGGAAAATAGCAAAAAGGGGAGTAGCTGGGTTGAATGGGACCTTTAATCCTAGTTTATTTTGGAGACTCCATACTGATATCCACAGTATTTGTACCAGTCTACATTCCCACTACCAGTGGAGAAGGGTTCCCTTTTTCCAATAACCTTTTCAGCATTTGAAATTGATTTCTTAATTATAGTCATTTTTTCTGGTATGAGATGGAGTCTCAGTGTTATTTTAAATTCCATTTCATCAAAGCCCAAAGATATGGAACATTTGTGCATATTTTTTTGCCCTTTGCATTTCTTCATCTGAGAAGTGCATATTCATCTCAGATGCCCATTTTTGGGTTGAGTCATTGCATTTGGGGGCCTGATGTTTTTTATTTCTTTAGTGTGCAAAATAGAGGTGTTTTCTCTGAGTGACATTAGGCTAATTTTTTTTCACACTCTGTGTGTTGTCTATTCACTCTGTGATTTCTCCTGATGTGTAAAATCTGTTTAATAAGATGGCATCTCAGTCGTTGAATCTTTGAAGTACTTCAAACGCAGTTAGGGATTTCTTCATGAAGATATATTGTTTCTATTTTAACATTTAGATCTTTGATCCATTTTGACTTCAGTATAGTCTATGGTATTAGACATGAATCTACTTTTAGTCTTCAGTATGTGGAAAGCCACTTTTTCCAGCATCATTTATTAAAGAGGCTATCTTAACATTTTTGCCCCTTTTGTCAAAGATAAGGAGGTTGAATGGTTGTAGTTGCATGTAAATCTTCTATTCTTTTTCTTTGATCTGCAGGTCTGGTTTTTTTTTTTTTTTTTTTTTTCTTGTACTACGCTAATTTTTTTACAGTAGCATTTTAGAATAATTTTAAGTCAGGGATTGTGATGCCTCTTCATTGCTCAGGATTGCCTTTGCTCTTCTGGTTTTCTTCTGATTCAGATCAATTTTGGGAATGTTTTCTATATATCTGTGAGGTACGATTATGATGTTTTGATAAGAATTGCATTAAGTCTACTTAACAATTTTGGGAGTATAAACAATTTCACTATTTCTTCCTACCCATGAACAACAAATATTTTCCACTTTCTGAGGACTTCTTTGATTTCTTTTTTTTAGAGTACTACAATTGTCAATTTATAAATCTTTCACTTCCTTTGTTAGATTCATTCCTAAGTATTTCCTTTTTTGGATGCTGTTGTGAAAGGCATACTTTCCCTAATTCAGTGAGTTTGTTCTTTGCGTGAAAGATTGTGTTCTTGCTTATTTTGTTTTTCATTTCTGTTAATATTTGCATTATATGGTTAGGTACTCCACTATTTGGTGCATATATATTTATTTTTCTTCTTGAAAATTTTCCCTACCAATATGTAGTGACCTTCTATCTCTTTTATCCATTCTTGGTTTGAAGTTCACATTATCTGTAAGCATAATAGCTACCCCTGTTTTTTTTTTTTTTTTTTTTTTTCTGGATTCCCATTGAATGGAGAATCATTTTCCATCCTTTAACTTTCAGCCTATGAGTTCTTTTTGTGTTTTATGTTTCTTATATACAGTATAATGTTAGATCTTATTTTCTAATCCTTTCTGTGAATCTCTTTTGATTCGTGAATTGAATCATTTTCAATGGTGATTGTGAATTATAACGTATTGGCTTCTTTTTGACACGTCTTTTACTGTAATCTGTTGCTTGTTCAATTGTTTTTCCTTTATTCAGCTTTTTACGCTGCCTGATGGCTTCTTTCTCTTACTGTTTTTGAAATTGTGGTCATTTTTATCTCTGTGTAAAATATCTTGTAGTACTTTTTGCAGGATTGGTTCGATGGTCATAAATTTATTCATTTGTTCTTTGACATGGGCATATTTTACTTATTCATTAATTTTGAGAGATAGTTTTGTACCATATATCACTCTGAGTTGGAAGTTGTTTTCTTTCAGGACTTGAAATTCTTAACTCCAAACTCTTCTTGACTTGAAGTTTGTGTTAAGAAGTCTGCCATGATTCTGATGGGCTTACTTTTATAAGTCATCTGTTTCTTTTCTCTAACAATTATTAATATTCTCTTCTTGTGCTAAATTTCTGGGATCTTGGTTATTATATGTCTGAGTGTAGATTCATTTTGGTTATGGCTAATTATGTGCTTCTATATGCTTCACTTACCTGTATGTCAGGTTTCATTTCCATGCTTGAGAGATTCTCTTTGTTACTTCTGCAAATAGTTTATTTTTATGTCATTTGTGCTGACCATGTATTTTGATTTACACAAGTTATTCTTATATTTTTTTCTTTTTGTCATCTTGCAGCTGTTGAATTTTTATTTCCTGATCTTTTGTTATTTTCAAAGGATATTTCTTTTCATTACCACTAGCCATGATCTTGTCTTCAAGGTCTGAAACTCTGGCTTTAGTTTGGTTCAAGCAGTTTTGTCATCTTTCAATGGAATTTCTAATTTCCTGAACATCTGTTTGAATTTGTATCATGCATTCTATTTCTCTCCCTTTTTGTTCATTCAAGGATTGCATCATTTTCCTATGACCTTCTGTCTTAGTCACTTTGTACTCGTCGCTGAGACAAAATATCTGATGCCCAAGTTGGGAAAGGAAAAGTTTATTTCTTACAGTTTTTGGAGGTTTCAGTCCACATTCAGTTGGCTCGAAGACAGGCAGGCGTGGCTGGGCTGCAGTTCATGGCGGCCGCCAACAGCAAACTCGAACCAGCAAAGAGAAAAACACACCTTCTTCCTGCCATTACATTACATTCTGGCTCCACCCCTATGTGGGTGGAGCACTGACACCATCAATCCAAGCACTATGCAATGAACCATCACATATGAACAATGCAAACTCATGAGGCCTGGGGGACACAAACATAAACCATGACACCTTCTATATTTTTATCTATCTCTAATCTGGATTTGCTGGCAATTCCTTTATGAATATTGACGTTTCTTGTGTAACCTGAGAGGGTATTTCTGATCTGATTCCATCTGTACCCTTATGACTTTGTTTCTTTACTTCATTTACTATCGTATCAGAAATTTCAGATATCTGCTTTCCATGTTCTTATATCTTGTTTTCTACTGGACTTTTTCTGGTTGGGCTATAAGTTTCAGATTGAATTTTGCTTCTGCATCTGTCATTTTCTATTTCTAAACCTTTTGATTTTTGTTCTGTAATTATCCTTGTGAGTTTCTGTAGTAGCTAGCTATATCAGTAGCATTAGGAACTCTCTAGGAAAAGTCTGTTCCTCAGGGATCTGTTCTGTGTGTGGGAGATTCCTAGCTGTGTCTATTCGAAGATTCTACCTTCTTACTTAATTAAGAGTGACACATTGGTATCTGTTTGGCTCAGTTCTCATTTTTTAGTGTGGTTATTACTCCAGAGCTTCACAGTATTGTTACAGAAGGGAGACCAACTGATTACAACAGATGTGCCATCTTAGCTAAAGTAATAAAATTAGTAATTATGTATCTTAAACCCTAGGAGCAAAATCTACAATTATATGACAAAACTGATTGAAATTGGAAGCTTGTATTCAAAATGCTTCCCTTTGGAAGAGTAGTTTTACCTACCTGTTGCCTACATTGTTATTGCTCCTTTCAACTTTCCATGCCACTAGTCCCTCCTGTGCCTTAGTTGTGACCTGACTGTGTTGATGGCATTTCCTCTGATCTCTGGTCCTTGTGACACAGGCCACCTCTGTTGTGGCAATTCTGAGTGGAGCATCCATTCTTTGGAACCTCTGGCATGATTTACCTGGGTTCCCTTGGTGGGAGCAACACTCCTCTTTGTCATTCCTCTGGGTTCTAGCAATCGCAGAGACAGTGATGGAAGAATAAAAATCCTCTTATATACAACAAAGAAAAGCCCAGGCCCTGCTGGATTCACTGCTGAATTCTGTTCCACTAAAATAGTCATACATGATCCAGCTAGAAATCATGAAATTTCCTCTGTAGGAAGGAGTAGTCAGTGCTCACATGTCACATGTACTAGAGGGACAGCCAGCCACACAGACAAAGAAATGGGTACCCCACTCAGAGACAGCTCTGAAAAATGAAAATTTCCCCTATTATTTAAAAGCTGTCATAATGCCAAAGTTTAATAGGTTTAGATTTTGGACAGAATAACATGCAATTTTCCTCTATTGCACTGTTTGTATCTCAGTAGTAAAGATGCTACCCAATTTGTTTGGAGTACTGGGCTTAGTCCTAACCACCACTTTGAGAGAATAAATTAACAAATTATACAAAAGCAACTTAAAAACTAGAAATCGAGGTATAAGGGTTCCCAGGATGTAGTCAGGTATGCTTATTCTCAGTTTCAATTTACAAAACCAGCCCAACTTACAAAAACAGACAGGGCAGTGTGCAGACTAAGTCACCTTATTCAAAGTATCAACTGAGGAAAAGTTGCCTATTTTAAGAGTACATTCATTCCAGAAACTTCTATGTATATCTGGAGACACAGTGACAGTAGGAATTTTGCCAGAAGCAAAGTGCTTGCTATGGCTTGTATCTAGATCTACCCACAAATCCTCATGAGCTGATAGTGGGGCTTTTTAGAGCTGGCTAGATATAGGATGTGATGCTGGGAGTACCTGTGCTCCGCCCTGGGTGGAGGTGGCACTTCCCAGAGAGCAGGTAACCTGGGTGAAAAGTAAGGCAGACTTAGCTGCTGCTTCAGCTGCAGCAGCTACTGCCTCCTGCCTGCTCTGCCATGTACCTCGGTGATGCCAATCTGCCTGGGGGCCAACTCATTATGGATTGTTATCTTCAAAGCAGTTACTTAAAGTATGAAACATGAGCATATATTTTCTCCAAACAATATTAGCACAAATCTTTTTCTTCAATGATCTAAGCCAAACTAGTAGTATAATTATCTTGTATTTTTGTCCTTTACCCTTCTGTACTGTCCCCTTTTCCTCACCCTAGTTACCCTTTCCTTTTGAACAATTTCTTCCCTTTCACAGTCTCTATTGTAAATTTTGGTCCTTATTTACTCTATCAGTTTTTCATGCCAGAGAGACAGCACAGTATTTATACATGTGAGTCTGATTTATTTGACTTATGAGTATGGTCTCAGATGTCATCCCTTTATCCATAAATGTCTTGAGTTTTTCTTTTTGATTAAGAAGTATTACATTATATAAAAAAAACTCATCTTTTTTAACCATTCCTCAATTGATAAGCATTTCAGTTGTATCCAAGGTTTCACTGTTACAAATTGTGCTTCTCTAAACATGGGTGAATATGTACTTCTGAGGTATGTCATTTTTAATTCATCCAAGCAGATACCCAGAAAAGGAATAGCTAAGTAGAATGGGACAACCAACCTTAATGTTTTTAGGAATCTCCATACTGATTTTCACAGTAGTTGTACCAGTCTACACTCCCAATAGCAGTGGACAAGGGTTCTTTTTTTTATAAACTGGCCCACCAGAATTGGAGATTTCTGTTCCTGTGTATAAAAGGGACTTCTATTCATAAACTATAATGTGATTGATGTTGAATCGTTTCTTTATGAATGATAATGAGGTAAAAATATTTGGTTCTAGAATTGCTTTATTTTTCTGGGAAAATGTGTCACTAAATATAAAAAGAATTTTATTTTCTTTTATTTTGGAGGATTTTGAAGTATGTACAGTCACTGATGCTTGAGAATGAAACATGACTGACAGAAAAGGCTTCAGGTTTGATAATAATACAGAAATAGGAAATAATAAGTATGTAGTACATATTGTACAATCCTATGTATTCTATCAAAAATAAACTTAAAGCTTTCAAAAAATTTTTCCTTAGAAAAGTTCATTAATTTTCTTTCTTCCTTAAAATTTGTCCTAGGACATGTATAAATATTAGTTGAATGATGGTTCCATTTCAGACCATAATAAAAAAGAGTTCAGAATTTCAATGTTTAAATAACAACCCGATGTATATTTCCTCAGTTTTCCAGAATATGTGTACATTGAGTGAATAAAAATTAAAATATGAATGAACAAATTTCTATTATTTTGTGATATTTACTTTTAAAATTTAATTAATCCATCATAAATCTTCTTCCATCGTTCAAGTCTGACAGCAAATCTGGTAGCTGTCATGTAGAGATCATGTTACTAAAGCAATGTGAGTTATTATTTTTCTGTGAGGAAGAAGAAACACAAATGGAAAACAGCTGTCAGGCACAATTCAATTCATTATTTTTTAATGAAAGACACAGAGGTAGACTCTTATGAAAAATTAATTCCTTTAAAAATAGCAGCATAGCCATGGACATGTCTTTAAGTTTCTGACAGCACTCAGGGAGCCTACATAGAGGCAGATGATTGCAAGGGGATTGTGTGTGTCAGTTAGTCTGTGCGTTGTCACAGACTGAGCTTAAGAATGGTCACAGGTTATGAGCAGTGCTGACCAAAGACAGTTCAAAAACAGTATTACTGAGCAGTATGTGGAAAATAAATCATATACTACATTTAAAACCTTTAGGTTATTGTTATAAATCATTTGATGATAAATTTAATAATGAACCTTAAACAATATTTTTTTGGAGTGGCTTTCCTTAGATCCTAAAAAAGTAGATATTAATACTATATTTTTTTACAAACACGGTAATGCATCTCAATTTTTATCAAGGTAAACATGAGCTATATAAATAGAATATATTAATGTGAGCTATAAAATAAAATATTCTGTGAAATAGAAACACTCTTTGAATCTTAAACATGAGTCTTCTTAAAGCACAATTTTACCTTTTATTCTTTGTATTGTCTGTCAATGACTTTCTGTTTTTTTAATTAAAAATAGAATAATACACACAATAGGACTTCACATGAATTGAGCTTTTTATATCTCAGCAAGATTCTAAGATATTTCATCTATCAACTGCGTTCTGTGAGTTCTAGCTCCTGTAATTTTCTAACCTTCTGGTCTTCTGACCTCAATTCTGTGTAGTAAAACTCACTCCCCCCATACACACATACACTTTTTAATTCTATTTTTATATCTTTTTATTTTCTACATTTCAGAAGTTTAGGTCAAGCATAATTTTCTTAGAGGTATTTTCAAAATTCTTTCTGTTCTTCATAACCATAGTAAGTTGCATGTTACTTATTTCCTTATCTTTAACTCATGCAAGTATTTAATTAAATTTAAAGCATCATTTTTTGAAATATATGCTTGGCTAAGCTCCACAGAAGTGTGCTATCTGTGTTTTGATTCATTTTTAGCAAGCAATAGGTGTGACTATTAGTCAAATAAGTATGTCATAGGTTTTTATTACTCCATGAGCCACAGATTAACAGTGTCATAAAAGTACATGAATTTTAGGGCAACTTGATTATCAATAGAGTTAATACAAATATTTACACTCAACCATAAGATAATTCATATGACACATATGAAGAATAAAGTTTTCCTTAATTTACAATGGTTTTATCTCTGTTTCTTTCAGTTTATAATTGCTCTATGAAACTCTTCAGTTTGTTTCACCTCTGCACATCTCTGTAGTCAATAACACTCTGTCTTTTATCTGCTTTTAGCTCTCTAGCCCTCCTTCCCTTTTGCACCCTTCACAGATTCTAATCCTGTTTTGAGTTTCTTACAGGCATGTAGTAAATACTTCATTTAAGACACTGAAATACATTTCTTATCTCTGCATTCTAATGTCAGTAAATGCAGCTAAGAAAAGATGTAATGAATATACAAACTGATCAACTCATTTGGCATATAGAAAAACAAGGTATATAGTACATTAAAACTGTAGTTTAAATCAGGTTTTGGGGCATAGACATGAAAGTGGTATTGTCAACTTGCCTTTTGAAATGGTACCTCAGGTAGGAGTGCAGGGAAGAGAAGATGAGCAGAGAGCACCATTTTCAAACTGTTATTTAGTAATTTCCTAGTTTGACTTGTGGTTATTTGTTGAGGGGAAATAATTTGTGACAGTCAGAAAACAGACTTCAGAGAAGCTATAAGGTCTATTTTAAAAGACTTTGTACTGAAAGGATGGTAGGCCTAGCATGATAAGGATAAATCAAGGCTCTGCCTAAGAAAGCAATTTTACTGTTGAACTATTTGCTCATTTTTTTCTATTACAGATGGCTTATAGGAGCACAGAAACTTAATTAAAATCACATTATATATATATAGAAAACCAGAATATTAAGTCAATTTAAATTAATACATTCCAATTTTTCTTCATGCTATGATCCATCAAATCAGTTTCATTGTGTTTCCATGTGATTTCAAATTATAACAACTATAATAATTAAATATTCTTCATTTTATATAATAAAATTCTACTTAAAGCTTCATGATATTCAAAGTGGCATCTCTACCAAAGTAATTTTCCTTCAAAAAGCAGGAAGATTATTGTCAAGAACATTCTACTTGATAGAAAATGAGAAAATTAAAAGTGCAATTATCTTTCCTTACTTCTAAATTATACCACCATAGGTATAAAACTGTCAATTAGACAAATAACTATATTTTAGAAATCGCTTTTGGAGCTCTTGAAATAACTTGTGTCCCTAAATTGGATTTCATTTACTGTCACAAAAAATGAGTCTTTTTCTCTCTATAAATGATTGTTTTCTTAACTGAAAAATAAAGTAAAATTATGTTTTCAAGTTTTAAAGCTTATGTCATTTATAATAACAAAATTATTTTAATTAATATATAGTAGCAAGATAATACAGTATGTGAAGAAGGAAATGTATAACAATATCATTCCTTGATTTTTCTACTCTATATTACAATCCCTTCATGAGTATCTAGGTCTGAATTTAACTCATTTAATTCTTTTTTTTTTTTTTTTTTTTTTTTATTTAAGAGGAAAAAGAGAAAAACACAAAACAAACCAAAGCGGCGTAAGGGTACACGCAATACAGAACTACAAAACAAAACAAAACAAAACAAAACAAAAAACCATAACAGTAAGAAATTACCTGCTAGTAGATTACACACTATTTTCTTGAAAATAGTTCCTCAAATGACAGTATCAAAGAACACAAGGTGGACATTCAAACAGGGAGACTGCAAACAGCTGTGTTCAATGTTCCAAAAACATTGATAAAGTCAGCTATTTAACACCCCCAAACACACTTGCTGTTATATCCGTTAGAGCTCCTTTTCTTTTTTTTTTTTTCCCCTCTCTTTTTTACAACAAAATTTACACATCTTGGATTTTATTACTCCTTAGTGCTTATTACTTTCTTTGGGGGGGGGGAAGAATACAGTCAAATATGGCAAAACAAAGCTGTCAGTCAATACCAAGGATAGACGTAGCACATGGTGTAGAACAGAGTACAAGTTTATCAACAATGGTTATCAACGTTGTCCCTTGTTTCCTTAAAAAGAATTGTCTATCTTATTAGATATTATAAAGTTGGACAAAACAGTAGAGAACAAGACCAATAAAACTTAGGCGTTGTAAACATTACAGGACTTCCAAAGAAGACAATAGTCAAACCAGAATGGGTATCTTAGTGAATCTTATTGTCTTCAAAGTAGTTGCCTATGTCTTCAAACTTGATACTATCATATAGAATGGAACAGAGTCTAATCAGTCAAAACAAGATCGTGGGAGTACTACAGGACTTCAAAACAAGTTAATAGGAAATCGAAAAGAGTTACTATTTATATATTCTAATTTTTTTGAATTTTTTCTTTAATTAAGACAAACATAAGAAATGACTAAATAATTTTTTTTGAAACAATAAGGGGGAGATTAAGATAAAACAGGACATAACAATATAACAATAGAGGTCACAGCATGACTGTTTCAATAACCTAGTACTTCACCACCTTATAACCTGACTTAATAGTAGTTACCATAGTGTCTTTTTCCTTGAAATATTTGGGTAAAACTTCATATACTCTAGCTTCAAATATTTTCATATCAAGAAGCCCAGAATAAAGCCTTTCTAATTAATGAGTGAAAACTTTATAAGGCTTCAAGGCCACCTAATGGGGAATCATGATTACCACATATTTTTATATATTTGAATCATTACTTACATTAGGGAAACTATTCGGTATTCACACATGCGAGATTGATTTATTTCACTTATGAGTATGGTCTCAAGCTGTGCCCATTTATTGATAAATATCTCAATGTGATCCTTCTTAATAGCTGAATAATACTCCATTGTATAGAAATACCACAACTTTTTTATCCATTCCTCAGTTGATGGGCACTTGGGTTGTTTCCAAGATCTGGCGATTACAAATTGTGCTGCTATAAACATAGGTGCACATATATCACTGTGGTATGATGCTTTCAGTTCTTCTGGGAATATGCCTAGAAGTGGAATAGCTGGAATAAATGGGATTTCCAGTCCCAACTTTTTGAGAAATCTCCAGACAGATCTCCACAAAGGCTGTACCAGTCTACACTCCCACCAGCAGTGCAGGAGAGTTCCTTTTTCCCCACAGCCTCTCCAGCATTTGTTGTCGGTTTTCTTGATCCTGGCCATTCTTTCAGGAGTGAGATGGTATCTCAGTGTGGTTTTAATTTGCATTTCTCTAATGACCAATGATGATGAGCATTTTTTCATGTATTTATTTGCCATTTGCATTTCTTCATCTGAGAATTGCATATTCATCTCAGATGCCCATTTTTGGATTGGATCTTTGAATTTCGGAGGTCTGAGTTTCTTTAATTCTTTATATGTTTTAGACAAGAGGCCCTTGTCTGAGAGAGAGTTCACTAAAATCTTTTCCCAGTTTGTGGGTTTTCTTTTCACTATGCTGGAGATTTCTTTTGACATGCAGAAACTTTTTAATAAGAAGTAGTCCCAGTTATTGATTCTGGGAAGTATTTCCCGTGCGGTTTGAGTCCTGTTCATGAATTCTTTACCTACTCCTATGTCTCCAAGGTTTCTACCTATTTTGTCTTCCAATAGATTTAGTGTTTCTGTTTTAATATTCAGATCTTTGACCCATTTACATTTTAATTTAGTACATGGTGATAGACATGGGTCTAGCTTTAGTTTTCGACAAATGGAGAGCCAGTTTTTCCAGCACCATTTATTAAAGAGACTGTCGTTCTTCCAGTGAACCTGCTTGGCTCCTTTATCAAAAATAAGGTGGTTGAGTGTTTTCGTAGTTGTGGTTGTATCTTCTAATCTATTCCACTGATCTTCAGCTCTGTTTTGATTCCAATACCATGTTGATTTTACTACTGTTGCTTTGTAGTATAACTTCAAGTCAGGGATTGTGATGCCTCCTGCTTTGTCTTTGCTGCTTAGAATTGCCTTTGCGATTCTAGGTCTCTTCTGGTTCCAGATAAAATTTAGGAGTGATTTCTCTAGATCTATAAGGTATGTTGATGGTATTTCTATTGGGATTGCATTGAATCTGTATAACAGTTTTGGGAGAATGGCCATTTTCACAATGTTTGTTCTTCCTATCCATGAGCAAGGGATGTCTTTCCATTTTCTGAGATCATCTTCAATTTCTTTTTTCAGTGTATTATAATTTTCACTGTATAAGTCTTTCACTTCTTTCGTAAGAGTAATTCCTAAATATTTCATTTTTTTGCTTGCTAATGTGAATAGTCCAGTTTCTCTTATTTCCCTCTCTGTAATTTTGTTGTTCGTTTATAGGAATGCTATTGATTTCTGAGTATTGATTTTGTATCCAGCTACATTACTGAATTTATTTATTGTATCTAAGAGTATTTCAATGGAGTTTAGGGGGTCTTCTATGTAGAGTATCATGTCATCTGCAAACAATGATAATTTAACTTCTTCTTTTCCTATCTTTACCCCTTTTATTTCTCTTTCTTGCCTAATTGCTCTGGCTAGTACTTCCAGTACTATATTAAATAGGAGTGGTGATAAAGGACATCCTTGTCTTGTACCCGATTTTAAAGTAAAGGCTTTCAATTTTTGGCCATTTAGTATGATGCTGGCTGTTGGTTTGTCATAAATGGCCTTTATTATATTGAGGTAAAGACCATTTATTCCAATTTTCTGTAAAGTTCTTATCATGAATAAGTGTTGGACCTTATCGAAGGCTTTTTCTGCATCTATAGAGATGATCATGTGATTCTTATTTTTGGCTTTATTGATATGGTGGATTACATTTATTGATTTGCGTATGTTGAACCATCCTTGCATTCCTGGGATGAATCCCACCTGGTCATGGTGTATAATCTTCTTGATGATTTGCTGGATCCTATTTGCCAATATTTTATTGAGGATTTTTGCATCTGTGTTCATTAGGGAGATCGGTCTATAGTTCTCTTTTATAGTTGGGTCTTTCTCAGGTTTTGGTACTAGAGTAATATTTGCTTCCAGGAATGACTTAGGAAGGATTGCTTCCCTTTCAATTTCATTGAATAGTTTGAGGAGTGTCGGCATTAGGTCTTCTTTATATTTCTTGTAGAATTCTGCAGTGAATCCATCTGGGCCTGGGCTCTTCTTGGTGGGCAAGGACCCAATTACATTCTCAATTTCATTAGCAGAGATTGGGTTATTCAACAGTTTTATATCCTCTTGATCTAGCTTTGGTACTTCATATGCTTCTAAGAATCTGTCTATTTCTTCTGTGTTATCAAACTTTTGAGAGTAGAGGTTTTCGAAATAGGTGTTGATGATCCTCTGTATTTCTATTGGGTCTGTAGTGATTTCTCCTTTTTCATTTCTTATTGCATGAATTTGAGCTTTTTCTTTCCTTTTTTTAATAAGGTTGGCTAGGGGCTTATCGATTTTATTTATTCTTTCAAAGAACCAACTCTTTGATTCGTTGATTCTTTGGATTGTTTTCTTAGTCTCTATTGCATTGATTTCTGCTCTGATTCTTATAATTTCCTCTCTTCTTTTGGCTTTGGGCTTGACTTGCTCTTCTTTTTCTAGCTGTTTGAGGTGTAGCATCAAGTTATTTACTTGTATTCGTTCTGTTTTCCTGATGTGGGAACTCAGTGCAATAAATTTTCCTCTCAGAACGGCTTTCATTGCATCCCACAGATTCCGGTAAGTTGTATCTGCATTTTCATTTTCTTTTAGGTATTGTTTAATTTCTTCTTTAATTTCTTCTGTGACCCACTGATTACTCAAGAGTGTGTTATTTAGTTTCCATGTGTTTGCGGAATTTTTGCAGTATCCTTTGTCATTAATTTCTAATTTCAGAGCGCTATGATCCGATAATATGCAAGGGATGATTTCAACTCTTTTGCATTTGCTTAAATATGTTCTGTGAGCTAATATATGGTCTATTTTAGAAAATGATCCATATACTGCTGAGAAGAATGTGTATTCTGATGTTGTTGGGTGGAACATTCTGTATATGTCTATCAAACCCATTTGTTCACAGGTGTGATTCAGTTCTGTTATTTCTTTGCTCATTTTCTGTCTGGTTGATCTGTCCCTTGGTGTCAGTGGTGTATTAAAGTCTCCTGTTACAATTGTGTTACTGATAATTTGAGTTTTCATTTCTGTTAATAATTGTTTTATATAACTGGGTGCTCTGGAGTTTGGTGCGTATATATTTAAGATAGTTATCTCTTCCTCTTGGAGTTTTCCCCTTATGAGTATGTAGTGACCTTCTTTGTCCTTTATGGTCATTGTTGGTTTAAAGTTCACGTTGTCTGCAAACAGAATGGCTACTCCTGCCTTTTTTTGGATTCCTGCTGCATGAAGAATTGTTTTCCATCCTTTGACTTTCAGTCTGTGAGTATCTTTCTGGGTTAGATGGGTTTCCTGTAAACAGCATATTGGATTTTGGATTCTGTTGGATTTTGTTTCTTGATCCATTCTGCTAGTCTGTTTCTTTTGATTGGTGCATTGAGACCATTTACATTAATGGTTATTACTGTTAAATGCTGGTTAATTGTAGGAATGTTATCTCTCTGCTGTTGCATCTTTATCTTTCGGTTCTGTTTAATTATTTGCTTTGCTTAGTGGTTTTTTCCTTTGTGTATCTAAACTGTCTTTCAATATTTTTTGCAGGGTTGGTTTGGTGTTCATGAAGTTCTTCAGCTGTTCTTTGTCATGGAAGTATCGTATTTCACCATCTATTTTGAATGATAGTTTTGCAGGATATATCAGTCTTGGTTGGAAATCATTTTGCTTTAGGATCTGGAATACTTCACTCCATGCTCTTCTTGACTTTATCGTTTGTGCTGAGAAGTCTGCTGTGATTCTGATAGGTTTTCCTTTATAAGTGATTTGTCTTTTCTCTCTGACAGCTTTTAATAATCTATTCTTGTGTTGGATTTCTGGGATGGTGACTATTATATGTCTGGGTGTAGTTTTATTTTGGTTATGACTGTTTGGAGTTCTATATGCTTCACTGATCCTGATGTCAGTTTCTGATCTCATGCTTGGGAAATTTTCAGCTATTACTTCTCTAAATATCCTCCTGACATCCTTCATGTTGTCTCCCTCTCTTTCATTAATCCCTATCATTCTTATGTTATTCTTCTTTGCATCGTCTTGCAGTTGTTGAATTGTTGTTTCCTGGTTCCTTGTTATTTTCAAAAGATCTTTCCTTTCCTGTTCACTAGCTGCAATCCTGTCTTCAAGGTCTGAAATTCTATCTTCACTTTCATTAAGGCGGTTTTTACAACTTTCAGTGGAGTTTTTTATTTCCTGTATATCTCTGTGCATCTGCATTATGTATTCTGTTTATTTCTTATATTGCTCGTCTAGGGATTCTATCTTTTTGTTTAGTTCCTCCAATTTTTTATCTGTGTTTTCTTTAGATATATTTAGAATCTCTTTCATTTCTTTTATCATTTCTTCTTTTATCTGGGAGATTATTTCGAGTTTGAATTTCTTTAAAGCTTCCTGGAGTTGCTTGTCAATTTCAGTGGCTATTGTGTCCGATATATGAGGTGGATGGGATATATTTTCTTCTATATACATCGCTCCTAGGGTTTCTTGAGATGGGCTGGAGGTTTGAGGTTGTAATTTGGTCTTTCGTTTTGTCATTTTCCTATATTTCTATGTTTCAAGTGTTACTTGAAAGCTTCCTCAGGATCTGTTGAAAATCCCCTTCTATGTTTGGAGCTACTGGGACTCTGGCACCGCGCTACTCCAAGCCATTAGGCCTACAGAACCAGTGGCCCTCCTCTGCCTGCTCAGAACTCCGCAGTTCCAGACAAGCTGGGCCTCAGGGACACTGTGCGCCCACCTGCCCCTTGGAAGCTCCACAGTTCTTCAATCGCAGCCGGGTTAGGGTACTCACCACAGGCCGCAGTGCTTCAGGAACCTGTGGACCCTCCCTGGTTGCAGAGATATCCACAGTCCTCCAGACACACAGAGAGGCCAGTGAGGGCACCCCAGATCTGCCCAGCTCCTCCTCTGCAGACCTGTGGCCAGGTGCAGCAGATAAACAGGCTGGGCTAGGCTGGTAGTGTGGGCCAGCCCACCTATTGGGAGCTCAGCAGGTCTCCAAATGAAGCCGGGAATGGGGAGGCTGATGTGGAAGCCTTAAACCCACTTCTCTCCTTCATTGCACCTGGAAGCCTGAGGGAACTCCAGCAGTCTGGGCGCAGAAATCCAGAGTCCTCCAGACACGCAGAGAGGCCAGTGAGGGCACCCCAGATCTGCCCAGCTCCTCCTCTGCAGACCTGTGGCCAGGCGCGGCAGCTAAACAGGCTGGGCTAGGCTGGTAGTGTGGGCCAGCCCACCTATAGGGAGCTCAGCAGGTCTCTAAATGAAGCCGGGAATGGGGAGGCTGATGTGGAAGCCTTAAACCCACCTCTCTCCTTCACTGCACCTGGAAGCCTGAGGGAACTCCAGCAGTCTGGGCGCAGAAATCCAGAGTCCTCCAGACACGCAGAGAGGCCAGTGAGGGCACCCCAGATCTGCCCAGCTCCTCCTCTGCAGACCTATGGCCAGGCGCGGCTGCTAAACAGGACTCATTTAATTCTTTCAGATTCTTTTTCCACCCAAAAGAACATATTCCGAATAAAGAATTTTCTGAGTCACTAATGTCTTTTCATAATGCTCTCTTTTTTCTTTCCTTTCCTTCACTTACACAAAATAATTTATATGAAGAATTCTAAAATACTTTAACTGGGTTTCTTAGTTGAAATTAAATTTCTCTTAGAACAATTTAGGTAAATACAGATATTTTCAAAGTATCTCTCAACATGATATTCCTCAGTTTCTCTAGATTGTAGCTAAAACGTTGCTGTTTGTGTGTGTGTGTAAGTGTGTATACATTCAAATCTCTGCATATGTCTATGGCTTAAGGACACTGAGTTATTTACATCAGATTGTCTTCTTTTTCAAAATATATGGTCTCATACTTCCATTACACATTGTCTTTGTTGTTAATACAAATAAACATTTGAGTAAACATACAACAGGCTCATTCTTATATTTTTTATTTCCATTCTTCAATGTTCTTTAAATTTCTAGCAACTGACAGATCCTTGAGTCTTTATTGAAAGGAAATTCTTCTTTTTCTTTTTCCCCATCAAAACTTTCATCAATGTAAGCCTCATTATTTGAATATATCTATTTGAACAGTAAGAAAATCATTGTTGACAAGAAAACAATTTGGTATGAAATTATTAGCATTTAGTAAACATTGATAAAGCACATATTAAATATAAGATTTTGTAAAATGTACTGAAATTTTATCTGTATTTGTTTTTCATTGTTTACACAATACTTCATGCACTCATTACTCATAAAAATGAAGCCTGATATAAATTGTCAATTACAGAAAATGTCTTTTCTAAGATTTGTAGTGTCCACTAGCACTGGGCAAAATCTTACTTTAGAAAAGTAAATAAGTATATTGTTGGCTCATCACTTCTCCATTGGGAGAATCACAGTGAGCCACATGGGAGGACAGAAATACCACCAGTCATATCTCTACCACCATAGAACCTCAGGAAGCTGCATGGGAGGGGCAAGACCCTCTCATCATCTCTTCACCATCCTGGAAATCTTGGCCAGAGGAACCCAGGTGCCTGGTCCATTACCCTACACCATGAACAAGCAGCCAGCACAGGAAGCACCCAAGTCTCAGCAATTGGTTTGTCAGGATTACCCCAGGGTAAACCCACTCTACCAAGGGGAAACATATTGAATACAAGTCATAATTTTTGCTTGGCACTGTTATATAACTATAGGCTTTGTACTTATGATCTAAAGTAAAAAAATCAATAGTTATCACAGTTTGTCAATTTCTAAATTGTGCTTAATAATATCATTGTTGCGAATTATACTACTGAACTTAGAATTTCATACCTGTTGCAATCATTTTCCCTTGTGTAACAATATTGGGAAGTTCTAGGGTGATAACCTCACCACGGCCCTATACTAAAAGACTGAGGAATGAGCCAAACAGAAACCAACATTCCAATCTCAATTGATTTGGGAAGGGAGCATTATGGGTAGACACAAACCAACAATCTCCTACACACAGAAGATATCCCTGAAGAGCACACATTTCTAGAGAAGCCTTTATACTAGTGCTATAGCTACCTAGTATCAAAACTCACAAGGATCATTGCAGAAAATAAAATAAAATTTTTTGAAATTAAAAATTTCAAGATAAAGGAGAAAAATGCAATCTCAGACCTCCAGCCCAGGCAGAGCAAGTCTAGGAAACATTAACAGGATACGTTTGGAAGTCACATACCTAAAATTTCTGATTTAATAACAACCAAAGTAAAGAAATAACTCCATGAGACTATAAAGAAAATCAGATCACAAATAGTCTCTTAGATAAAAAAGAAATGATAACCATAATAAAAGAATTACTGAACATATCTAAAGAAGAAACAAATACGAATATAGAGAATCATAAGAAAATGATGGAAATCTTGAATGAACAACATAAAACAGAATTAGAAGGCATGAAACAGATTCCAAGAGATATCCAGGCAATTAAAACTACCTTTGAAATCTGGCAAACTGTTTGGACAAAACTGAAGATGAATTTTTTAGTCCTTGAAGACAAGACTACAGCTATTAATCAGGAATGGAACACTCTCTTAAAAATAACTCAGGGAACCAGGAAACACAAATTCAACACCTGCAAGACCATGCGATATATATATATATATATATATATATATATATATATATATACCCACACACATATATATAACTGATAGGTATCAAAAAAAAGCAGGAGCCAACGAAATGATACAAAAACACTATTTATAGGAGTGATAGAAGAAAATTTCTCAAGGATAGGACAATAATCTGACATACAGATAAATGAGACATATAGAATGTTCATAACCCATAGCAAAATAAATATATACCTAGACATAATAATCAAGCTTCCAGAAATTCAGCACAAAACCAAAATATTAAAAACTGTTAGAGAAAAGAAATAGATCATCTATAAGGAAAGCCAATCAGCAGACTTCTCAACACAAACTCTGAAGTCAAGAAAAACTTGGAGCAAAGTATTTCAAGTCCTGAGAGAAAACAGTTTTCAACCCAGATTGATGTATTCTGCAAAACTATGCTTCAAAACTAATGGAGAGGGCTCAGGATTTAGCAAGTGGCATAAGTGCCTCCCTGGCAAGTGTGAGGTAATGAGTTCAATCCCTAGCACCACACACACACACAAAAAAAAAAAAAAAAAAAAAAAAGAAAAGAAAAGAAAAGAAAAGAAAAAGAAAAAGAAAAAGAAAAGAAAAAAAAGAAAAGAAAAAAAAAGGAGAAATAAGATTCTTCCATGACCAAGACACTGAAGAAATTCATGACCAACAAACTAACACTGCAAAGAGTACTGCAAGGTATTTTAGACAGAGATAAAAATAACCAAAATTCCAAGAAAAAAACACAGAAAGAAACAAAGATGCAGGGCAAGTAATTAAACAGAGAGGAAAAGTCAGGAAAGAACAGCAAGAAGATAACATGAGAAAGAAAAACCTATACATATGAGTTATAATCATTAATATAAATGGCATCAAGAAACAGATTGCCATAGTGGATCAAAACACAAAAAACAACAGTAAGTTCTATACAAGAAACTCATTTAATTTAAAAGAAAATTTACAGACCTGAAACTCAAAGGTTGTAAAACAGTATTCCATGCAACAAGAACTCAGAAAAAATCATGGATATGTATTCTATTTACATATAATGTGAACTTCAATCCAGTAATGTAAAAAAGAGATAAAGAAGGTTACTACATACTTTTTAGGAGAAAACATTAAAAGGAAGAGATATTAATCATAAATATATGTGCACCGAATATGGGAATACTCAACTATGTAAGACAATTATTAATAAACACAAAGTATCTAATAAATACCACAATTGTAACAGGGAACATTAACAACCCATTGTCACAAAGAGATCAATTACTAGACAAAAAAAAAAAAAAAAAAAACAGCAAAGAACAGAACTGATGTAAACTTGTGAACAAATAGACTTAGTAGACTTTTACAGAATGTTTCGCCCCACAATATAAGAATAAGCATTCTTCTCAGCTGCGCCCAGGACAGTCTCTTAAATAGACCATGTACTAGCTCATAGAACATGGTTAAGTGAATGCAAAGGAATTCAAATTATCCCATGCATTTTACCATAGTGCAATGAAATTGAAAATTAATGACAAAAGAAAGCAAAAAACTTCATAAACACATGGAAATTAAATAACACTAACTTGAATAACCAATAGGTCACAGATAAAATTAGACATTAAGCAATATCTACAATTAAATGAAAATGCAGATACAACATAATGCAATTTGTAGGATGCAATGAAAGAAGTTCTCAGAGGAAAATTTGTAGCAGTGAATTCTCACATCAAGAAAATGGACTGAGCACAAATAAACAACCTAATGCTGCACCTCAAGCTACAAGAGCAAGTAAAGCCCAAAGACCCAAGAATGGTGAAAATTATAAAGACCAGCAGAGAAATTGATGCAATCGAGACTAAGAAATTAATACCAAAAGTTAGCAAATCAAGGAATTGGTTATTTGAAAGAATAAATAAAAGTGCTAAACTCTTAGCAAACATTATCAAAAAGAGAAGAAAGGGGTTGGGGATTTAGCTCACCTGCATAAGCACCTGCTTTGCAAGCACGCAGGGTGCATTCATTTTCCCCAACCAAAAAAACAAAAACAAAAACAAAAAAAACAGTGAAATTCATAAAATAAGGAATAAAAAGGGTTAAATTCTTGTAGATCCTATGGAAAGTCTCATGATTATCTCTATTTACTTTGAAACTCTTTACTCTCCTATAGTGAAAACACAGACAAAATGGGTAGATTCCTAGAAATATATGAATTACCAAAGATAGAACAAGGAAATATAAAAATTCTGAATAGTCCAATATCAGTTAATGAAAGTAAAAATGTAACTAAAACTTACCAGCAAAGAAAACCCAGCTCCTGATGGATTCAGGCTGAGATCTACAAGAAATTTAGATATGTAATGCCATTTCTCAAAACCTTTAATGAAATGGAAATGGAAACAATTCTCCCTGACTCACTCTTTTAAGCAAATATTACTCTGATATCACAACCAGAGAAAGACCCAACAAAAAAAGACACGTAAAGACTATTCTCTCTAATGAATACAGATTTTAAAATCCTCAATAAAATGCTGGCAAACGGAATGCAGCAAATTATCAAGAAGATTACACACCATGGCTAAGTGGGATTCATCTGAGGAATACAAAAATGTTTCAAAATATGCAGAAGAATAAATGTGATATGTTATGTCAACAGAGCCAAAGACAAAAATCTTGTGATCATCACAATAGATACAGAAAAAGCTTTTGACAAAATCCAACATTCATTCTTGATAAAATTCCTACAGAAAATCATCATAGATGCTCTCTACCAAATCAGATAAAAGCTATCTATGGCAAACCAACAGTCAACGTCATGCTGAATGGTCAAATACTGAAAGAGTAAATAAAATCCAAAACATACGATGGGTATTGTGAAAGGAAAGAAACTACTCAAAAAGAAACAACAACTGTGATGGGGGATGGAGAAAAGAAGGAAGGAGGAAATATACATGTATATACACAAGATAGCTTAGACAATTGTACAATTCATTCTATTAGTTCACTGTAAGGAACATTTAGTGCTTACATTGTTTGATCAATTTTGCATTGCTATATCTGATAATCAGAGCAACTATTTTGAAGAGTACAATATTCAACATAATAATCATTATTAATTTATCATCTTATTTTGAAATTCTGTATCTTTTACTTTTTTTTTTACTCTTTAAAGAAAGCATTTTGCTAATGGTTTAAATATTTCACCAAATTTGGTGTTTCATAACAACAAATGCAAAATCTCTTTTCAATAAACAATCATAGAACAATTAAAAGATTATTCAAGGTTTTTGTATGTTGGTATAGTATCAATATTCATCTATTAAAAATAAATGATTATAAAAAAATTGGTCAGTCATGTAATGTACTTTGCATTTACCTGATTCAAATTCATTGCCCACTTTAAAATTATGTCTGGTAATCAAGAAGGAATAAATTATAAAGTGTGACTTAATGTATTTACAACCTGAGAAAAGAAAGAAAATATCAGTGAATTAATATTGAGAACTCACATGCTATGTAAAGTCTATAATAATATCATACTGGGCTTTGAGGGTAAGGAGAGATGTCTTTTTGTATAGAAAAGTTCAGTGAGATTCTGACATTTAAGATATTAGACTTCATGATTATTCAGATTATTCTTCATGATCATTCAGATTATTTTATTCCCAATATTCCTACTTTTTTCCTATCAAAAAACCATATTAATTATAGTCAATAAAAATGAACAACAAAATGAAGCACTTGGTAAAATATACCAATTAGTTTAGAAATATTTGAGCATAATATCAAAATATTGTTTTAACATCTAATCAGTACGGTCTGTTAGTGAGATACTGTATATTCCTTTATTTTGCTATGTCTGAGAAGTTCAAAACTGTAATTTACAGTCAAGCACAGCTCACTTTAGCTGTGCTTCATTTTAAGCCACATGTGGTTGATAGAAAATATTGAACAATTTAGCTGTAGATAGGGTAAATACGTCAATATAGATGCTCCTTGATTTTTAATGGAATTATAACCTGATACACATATCAAAAATTGAAAATAATCTAAATCAGTAATGTACTTAATGTACTTGATGTACAGAGTCTCATGGTATATGGCATAGCGTAGAATATTATCCTTCACAAAATATGGCTTGCTGTAGTATTTCAACTTTGCTAAAGAATATTGTATTGCATATGGCTCAAATGAGAAAAGATCAGTTTCAAAAATAAAATGTGTTTTCCATTGGATACATATTTTCTTCACTCTCTTGTTAAGTGGAAAGTGATAAGGTGAACAATATATTTGGGGACTATTTGAATATGAATATTAATTTACTTGTGCTTTCCAGAAATCCTAAACAGTTAGTCTGAAAATATACTGCCATATTTTTCTATCTGTCAATTTCTTTTGTATGACTAAGTATTTTTAATGTTTTTTTTTGGCTAGGCTATATACATTGGTATAAACGTTTATGAGTTTTGTGACTTTTCTAGATTTTTTTGTTACCATTATATAATTACCATCCATTATCCATTGTGTCAATTATGATTTTTATTGTACTTCAGGTCTCCTAAATTCAAGTCTCCTTTGTGCATTATTCTCTTATTATTGAAGTGTTTAGCTATATTTAAAATGTCAAATCATTTGAGTTTTCCTTTATTTATTTTTGCTGATTTCCAGTTTAATTCTATCATGGCCTATAGGCACATATATATTAGATGATTGAAATTTAAATCCACAAAAATTTATTGACAGTATTTTACAACCTAATATATATTTGATTATATAGAGTAGTCCATGTACAACCTAAAAAATGAATATTTGGTATCTGGAATATCCCCTAAAAATTCATTAGGTTCAACTGACTGACAATTTTGTTCCTCTTGTCTATGTCTTCTTGATTTCTGGGTTAAAACCTCAATGAATATTATAGGATTGCATACATTTCTTTTCAAGAATCCAGGATTTTGCTTTATGTAGTTCAACTATCTTTATTTATGCATACTTTTATGATTGTTACATCCCCCAGTACAGATATATTTTAACACTGAAATACAGAACTTTTTGTCACTAGAAAAGCTTCTCTTTTTTCAACTTGGAGAAAAAAACAACAAAAACTATAACAGAGACTTTCAAAATAAGATAATAGTTTAACAATAGATATTCTTTTTAAAGCAGTTGCTCAGATTACAAAATATAGGCATGAAAAATTGATTAAAAATGTAAGTGAAAACTTTTCCTTTAAATGAACTAACAGAAATTAGAAATATAATTATCTGTCTTGTGTATTTACACACACACACACACACACACACACACACACACACACATATATATATTCTGTATTATTTTCCTTTCCTTCTTTTTTCTTTTCCCCCATCCAAGCTGTTCTTTCCTTTTGAGCATTTCTTCCCCATTCCCAATATCTATTTTACAATTTGGATCTTAATTACTCTTTTAGTTTCTTTCACAACGGAAACCAAAAACAGTCTTGAGTTTAACCTTCTTTATATCTGAGTGGTACTGCACTATATGAATTACCATATATTTTTTATCCATTCCTTGATTGATGAGCATTGGGGTTATTTCCAAGATTTAGCTACTATAAATTTTTGCTGCTATAGATGTGGGTATTTTTCACTCCTTTGGGAAAATACTCAGAAAGGGGAGAGCTGGGTCTATTTCTCCTTTTTACTATATTGAGTTCACTTCACTTCCTCAGTTTCTGATCACTTAGAAAAGTGAGTTATTAGTTTTACTGATGTTCTCTTAATACAATTGGAAACAAAGATGCTGAGTAATTACCTTCCCTTGTTCAACTGTGAAGGTCAAGCCATCCTGATAATTATGCACGTTTAAAATTTGGACCACCCTAATTATTATCTGGGATTAAATCTAGGAGCTGGATGCCAGTGCAACACATGACTGACGTCAGTAAAACAGTGGGAGACACCTCAGATAACAGGTGTCTGACCCTGTCGATATTGAATGCAGTGATTTTCGCCATTTAGCCTTTTTGTCTGTTCCTGCTGCTGCTACCTGGTTACTACACACTACAGCGTGCGCTTGGCAACTCTCTCTTTGTCATACACAAGAACTTGGACCAGTTTTGGCCCACTTACTATAGCACTCCTCCACTTAATCAGCCCATTTCTTGCTGTTTTCCATCTATTTTGGTGAACAGCTGACTATTATGAATTGGTGTCACACTATATATATTACATACAGTGTATTAGTGTTTGCAAGAGAACAGACTTAATGCTGGACACATAAACTTGCAAAACTATCTTAAAATATTCACCTACAAAATAAAATGCAGAAAAATACGAAAGATATATGTGCTTGCTAGAGATGCAAACAATTCAGCCATTGGGCTTGGAGCCCAACGCAATGTCCCAAGCAAGCTCCTATCAGGAGGCGGAGGAATCTGCCATGGAGCTAAATTACTACACTCAAGCTGAAGACCTAAGCAAACACCAGACTCATTCAATGACAGCTGAAGTTCCCTGGAGGAAAGAAAACAGTCAAGCTTCTCCAGGAAAATCATCATGGAATCCTCCCATCTGTCCTCCTTTTGTATTGCTCCAACAGCAGTCCTCTAGTTGGTGACTTCCATGACCAGGACCAGCTGACTCTGTTAGCTGGGTGCCCCCGCTCACTCTGCCCATTTATTATTACACCGTCTTAATATGTATATTGCTTTTCATCAAATGTGGAAAGACTTTAGTGAGTGTTTCTTTAAATGTCTTCTCTCATTGTCTCCTGTATTTCCTCTCCTCTAATGTCTATATGTATATTGATGCACATAAATTTTGTTCCACACGTCTAAGATTTATTTTTGCATTTATTTTACCTCTCTTTTCTTCTGAGTATATAATTTCAGTTCCTTTATCTTCCTATTCACTGGTAGTACTTTGCCAATTTAAAATGAATTTTTTTAGTAAGTTTTCAATAATGTTACTTTTTTAAACTGATAAATGACATGTTTATTTTGTTCATGGTTTCCATTCCCTTCATTATTCTCATACTTTTCAAAATTTCTTTAAATGTGGCTTTGCTTATTTCAACATATGTGTGGCAACTGTTTTGAAAAAAAGTACTTGTCTATTGTCTTTTAAATCCAATGTATAAAATTCTCAATAAATGATTACACAGTATTTTTTCTTCTAGGTTACGGAGAACATTTTCCTGTTTCTTTGAAAATTGAATATTTTGATATTTTAGATAAATATAGCAATAATATACTTACTTTTCTGAAAGATAGTTTTGGCTGTTGTATGCTTATTCATTTCTTTCTTTAGTAAATTGACAAGCTAAATTTCTTGACCTATTTTCCTTTGCAGTATGATTACTGTAGCTATCTCTGCTTACATGATTTAAATAAATATTCTTGAATTTATTTTTACACCTGTCTTCACAGGTATCACATCTGTATGTTTAAAAATTAATGCTCAGCTAAAAACGCTCAGCTGTCTCAATTTAGTAAATCTTCTGTTTAACATATCTGATTTTGAGTAAGGAAACACAGAAAATTTAGGCCATTTAAAAATACTGTTGTGCCCTTGTGAATCTCTTAACCACATGTGCAACCCTCAAGTCAGCGTAGGAATATGACACGCAATTAGGCTCTCTCCTTCTTTGTCGATATGCACACCGTCTGACTCTTGCATAGACTTCCTGCAATTGTTCCACTTCACACAGTGAAGGCCACTGGTCCCTTCCTCTGTCCTGTCTCAGAATTCCATCAGCACTCTGTATGAGCGTTACTGTGATCCACTGCTTTATTCAACTGAGTCTCTTAAAGCAGCAAAATCCTACTCAGAAGCAAAGTAATTTAGCACTCAGAATTAAAATGACTCCAAAAAGAGAAGAGTCTGCTTTGCTATCAGTCACAATTCAAACTCATGTCCAGGTTGCGGAGCTAACTGTTCTTTTTTTCTGCCTGCACCCCTTTGTGGGACACAGAAATCAGCACAGCGATAGACTCAAAAATGTTGCTGACTCTACATTTTTTAATCTTCACATTTACAGTCATCTAAGTTCCGAAAGTAAAAAATGTTTTGCTAATTTTATACTGAAGTCCATGGTCTTTAATAGTCTCAGTTACTGAGTTTATGAAGTCCTACCTTATTGCTCTAATATTATGCTTTTTAACATTCTTAGCAAAATTTATTTTAAGCAATATACTTCTCTTTTTCATTCTGTGTTACCTTTGAATACCTGCTCTTCAGAGTGCTTGAATGCTATAATTCTACTAATAATCATATGTACATTTAAAATGATTAAATACTACATATATTTATCCAGTTAGGAACTCTTTAAATATCCTGTAAATATATCTGGCAAAATGATTTGGCCTGCTCTTGAAATCTGTTCCTTCTCTAGTAGCTAGCTTGTATTTTTTAAATCTGTAATTGTAAAGAATATAATTATACTACCACTTTCAAAAGTATTTTGAAATACCAATTATAATTATACTACCACTTTCAAAAGTATTTCTTATGTTGTTGCTTTCAAGCTTACTTTCAAATCTACAACAATTTCAGTTTGTTCCATATGGTTTGTTGTTCTCAAGTTTACAAATACTTTTTTCAAACACTGAAATTTTTGTTTTCAAAGAATAAGCTGTTTGACTACATGACTGTATATGGAACCAAATTTCATAAGTTCATGAAATCATTAGTAAGATATTCTCATGTATTCAACAGTGTGGAGAAAACTTGCATGATCTTTCTCACAAGTATGTATAATTGTTATCATTTTTTAACTTTCTAAATTCTATTTTAAAGAGAATAAAACCAAACAAAATAAAAGCCAATGAAAACAAAACAGTGAAAGTGATATAGGACTTCAAAACAAGGTAATAGGAAATCAGTATTGGCTACCATAATGTAACTTCTTATGTTTAAAATAGCTGCCCATGCCATTAGACACAATAAAATCAAACAAAGCAAAACAATGAAAATGGTACAGGACTTCAAAACAAGATAATAGGAAATTAAAATGGCTGCCATAATGCCTCTTGTTATCTTCAAAATAACTTTCCAGACCACCAGATATAGGCATATAAAATTAACCAAACAATACAAGAACTAACTTGCTTCTTTACTTCAGTTATCTTTTCAGAAATTTTAGGTGCGTGACTTGTAATTTCTACTGTCTGTGTCTCCTGAACTGAGATTGCTTCTTGTCTTGACATTTTCCTGTTTCTCTAAACCAGCCCATTGCTAGATCCAGGTGCTTCCTTCATTGGCTGCCGGTCTTTTGGTATAGTGATTTAGATAAGGCATTTGGGTTCCTCTAATCCTGATTCCCTGGAGAGACACAGGGTAGTGGTTCACCAATGTTCCCCTGATCATAGTGGGGCCTCAGGGCATGGCTTCTTCTCTGAGCATGTACTAGGTTCACTGAATCTGTGAGTCAGTAGTGCCTACCCTTAGGGTGTGGCTTCTTACTGTTCGGTCCATTTGTTGACAAGTTTGGTTCTGCTCTGATATTTCTTTACTGATTTACTCTCTAGTTGATCTGTCTCTCTGTGACAATGGAGTATTGAGATCTCCCATTACAATTATTTGATTTTGCATATCTACCAATAGCTGTTTTGCATAGTGGGATGCTCCTGTATTAGATAAGCATATATTTATGATTGTTATAGCGTTTGTGATTACTTGTTGACCCCAATATATTTTGTTTTGTTCTTTCTTTCTTCATCTTATAAATGAGTTTCTCATGATCTCTTACTACTATAAAGATATATTTCTTTGTATGATCATTAGGTACAATTCTGTATTCAAGATCTGAAATTCTATCCTTTTCTTCATTTAATGTGTTGCATATAGTTTCAACAGATGTTTTAATCTCCTAGATCACTGTTTATTGTCTAGATTTCATTTCTCTGTTACGTTGGGCATTTTTGTTTCCAACTTTTTCTAAGCTCATCTATGTTTTTTTATTTGTGTCTTCTCTCTTATCTTTGATTTTAAGCATCATTTCTTTTTTGTATCTAAGAGATTATTTTCTCTATAGCCTTTTTCACTTCATTTTTTATTTATGTTGTTAACATTTCAAGAAATTCCAGTGTTTGACTTTTAACTTTATCCATCTTGTTGGGATCCGGGGCTGCACCTTGCCTCTGTCTTGCTATTCTCCAACTTCTCTTTTTATGTTTATTTTGTCTTCTATGTTGATGTCTGTCAACCTCCCATGATGTATAGCTGTGTCACTACAATTGAGCCTCTATCAGAGAGTAAAGGTGATGTCCATCCCTCAGGAATATCCTCCAGATGTAGTGGGTTCTTCATACCTCTCCCAAGAACCTAATACTTCTGGTGTTTATAATTCTGGAATAATGTCCATGTTAGAACCCAGAGATATGCTAGTTATGGAGCCAAGCCCGGCCTCTGGATATACAGGTTGGAACTCATCTTCTGTCAGTGGAGTGTTCCAAAGTCCATTGCTATCTCCTTGATGCTGCTTCAGACATTTCCATATTACTTGCCTTGCTGATTACTTCGTTCTCCAAAGCTGTGTGTGTCTGTGTGCCAGGATGTTGAGGTCTTGAGGTTCACATTGGTCTTACAATCTTCTAGTTGCCCCACATATGTGGGTGAGAACTAGAACTTATTGTCTTCTAGCCAATCCACCCCCCAGGATGGAATGTATTAGGCCCAGATCATGAACTCACCTTCTTGTAAGTTTAGATTTTCTTCTAGTTTTTCCATGTGCTAGGAATATTTAAGTGTGTCATTAAATATCCTTCCCAATAATTATTGTAATGAATAAGTAGAATCAAACACATAAATTTATCACAAGTTATTTAGCCATTAATTTATGATGCAAGGCACCCTGTAGGTAAGGATGTTGGCTTTAGTACCTGATTACTCGGGGTTTAATCCTAAATCTGAAAATTAGTAATAATGTGAATACTTGGGATAAGTAAATTAAACTCCATGTCCTTAAAATAATTCCTCCTTCATAGGATTGAGAGGACTAAGCAAGTTAATGAACACAAAATTCAAAAAGAGTTCCTGGCATCTACAAGTAATAACATTAATGCTGTTCATTTCTCCTTAAGCATATTGCTGCCTGTAGTTATTGAATTAGAAGAGAGTTTTACAAATTGATCCCATCCTCAGAATATCTACCCAGAGTGTTTTTGAGATGTCTCACATGGCTCTCTTTCATCGTTTATAGTTAGTATTCTGTTTTCTTTCTCTCTTTTTATTCTGTTTTGGTTAGTGCAAGAAGAATGTTAAATATCTGTATTCATTTTACCATCTCATCTGGCTTAGCCTAGGTTATACTTAAATAACTCATACTGTTCATTTTTCTTCATTATTTTTCAGGAGCCAGGGAAAGCTTTTAAAGGGTCATTTGTTGGTCTTTTTCATTTATAAGCATGTCCTTATTTTGCATTATGATACAAGTTATGACCTTACTTGCAATTTTTACTAAGGTTTTTCTTTTTAAAAATGTTAGTCTAGGTTAGACTGTGTGATGTTACACCTGATTAAAATTTGAGAAATTTATTTACCAGGTTGCAATTTGAAATGAATTTCAGCAAAAATATTAAAAGTAGCACCTTGGGCCCTAATGTAGTTAAATTGCCTTTTTCTTAAAAGTAAAATGAAGCTGATAATATACAACATACATTAATAAGATAGAGAAATCTGATTTGTAAAAGAGAAAAAACATTAACAACTACAAGTTTTCTTCCTCTCCATGGTAAAATATGATCCTTAACTTTTAAAATGTTCCTTTCATATTTTATAATAATCCACTATTCATTATCTCACTAATTGTTTATCACTGCTAATCAGAAGCCAGTTATGTTCTGGACTCTTTCTAGATTCTGGATATATAAAGTCAACAAAACAACATTAC
This sequence comes from Cavia porcellus, assembly GCF_034190915.1. Taxonomy (NCBI): domain Eukaryota; kingdom Metazoa; phylum Chordata; class Mammalia; order Rodentia; family Caviidae; genus Cavia; species Cavia porcellus. The sequence continues at coordinate 57,350,920 of NW_026947493.1, forward strand.
TGTACTCATAAAGTTGGTTGTTGGCTCCCTCTTGTCCAGAGTTTTCTCCAAGAGATATTTCTCTCTTCTAACTCATTTTCACATTATGTATCTGGCTATCTATATGGCTCACTCTTTTACACCTGTAAGTGTTCTTTTATAGGTTTAAAGTGTTCAAGACCTTCTTTGGAGGGATTTGTGCTAAAGGATCTGTAAAACTTTTATATGCAGTTATAATTTGCTGATTATTGTTCAGTATTATACAAAAAATGAACTTCAAAAATTGATAATAGAAAACAATGGTGAATATATTTTTCAAAGTAAACTCAGAATTTCTCAAAAAGTAAAAGATAAACTGTAACAGTTTGTTTGAATATAGTTAAGTAAATTTTTATAAAATACATCCATCATTCATGATGACAAGAAAACACAATATTTAAAATTAGAGTCCATTTTGCAATATAGGTTATCTGCTTATCATATATGAAAGTCAATATATGAATTTCATATATTGAAAGACTCAATAAAATGTGATGACAAATTATAATTCAGACTTGAGCCTGAGATATATCCATTATCTTGTGTATGATAGTCAAGCAAGAAAAGTTAAAATAATCATTAGGGAATATCTCTGACCTCAAAAAGATTTACAACTTAATATGCCATTTTTCCAGCCTGCAAGTAATTTTCAGTCAATATATCTGGCATGTCTAAATTCAGAATTGTCAGAATAAATTGCTGATGAAGAGTGACAGAGTAAGATATACATACAGTAAAGCTGAAATTATCTGGGAGGCAGAGAGAGACAGAGACAGAGAGATACAGAGAGAAAGGAGAGAAGGGGAGGAGGCAGCTGAGGGTATACAATTGAAGTTACTGTGATCTCCTGGAAAGAATAGAGATGGAAAATCAAATCAATAAACCACCTCCCACAGTTTAACAATTACATTTATAATCTTGTAAAAGTCCCCCTAGCTTGCCTGATTTTACCTATTAAATGAAAACTAATTAGACAACATGTCTACCAATAAAACTCATATTTTTTACATTTTTCTCAAGTTATCTGTTTACAGGAAGAATAAAGTTATGACGTACTAGATACTTAATAAAGTAATGTATTATAAAAATAATAAATACTATTGTTTTGAAAAATACTATCTTATTAAAAGAAGTTTTATTTTTTTGTATCAAAGATTGAATTCATGACCTTGTGCTCACCAGGCAAGCTCTTGAGCCACTGAAATAAACCCTCAGTCCTTAAAAGAAGTTTTCATGAAAGTGCTACTTAAGAAAATTTTAAATTTCCAGTCTGAGTTGCAATTTCTATTACCTGATGAATATTTTGAATGTACATGGGCAGACGTATTTTGTGGCACAGAAAATAACTATATTAACAGAGGTTTCACTATATGATAATGCTAAGAAATTCATCAAATACAATTACTCAAAAGTATATTCTGCCATGTTTCTTTTTTATCTTTTATTAGTACTAGTTTCCAATTCACACACTGTATAATCATCCTCAGCACTGGTTACATTTACAAGCTGCAGTTCGTTTCTTTCTTTTTTCCCCTTTCTCTTCTCTTCCCTTCCTCCGTCTTCCACCAGGTTCCCCACTCCCTTTTTACTGATATTTATCTTAGTTCATGTTAAAGCATGTAGTGTTTGCATTAACTGAGATTGTTAGGTTTATTTTCCCTTCCCTTTTCTCACCTCTCATCTCAGTACCCTTTGACAGCTTCCCCACGTGCAAGAGATCTGTCCCCTCATTCTTTTCTATCCATCCTCCATCAAATTCTTTGTTTGTACTTTGCCTCACCCAGATGAGATATGCATACAATATGTTGACTTGCATATCTGACTTATTTCACTCAGTACTATATTTTCCAGGCGCATCCTTTTTCCTACAATGTCCCCAATTTCTAATTCTTTTCTGTCGCATTTACATTATACATTGTTGTCAGTCCAGAAGCAATGTTTAATAAATTGATCAAATAATTGGGATAGAATTTCACATCATTATGAGATATTATAAATTCTGAAATTATTATGAATCTGCTTTCTTAAATAATGTTACTGCAACCTTATTTGTGGCTGAATAATATTCTATAGTATGTATATGTATATTAAAACAAAATGAAACCCATTATTCTGTGTAGCTAATATGTACTAATAAAATAAAAACATTCCTCCTGGAGTATTGCAGAGGATGAAATCTTAACCTTCATCTTCAGTGTCTGGCGTTTATTCTCCAGTTTTTCCTTGAACATTGCCTTAGGCTCTCCTGATCTCTCCATATCAGGAGTTGCCTTCTGTTTTGCCATTTCCAATAAACTTTTGATCTCAGGTTAGTGAGATGGGAAGATGGTTACCAAGGAAAAGGGAGAATACAAAGTAACCTGAGCATCTAGCTGCTGTCACAAACTTTGCTTTGTGCTTCTGTCCCCTTCACTCCCTGTCCAGGGTTAAACTCAGACTTCTAACTCCTGCGCATGCCATTTGTGTGCTTCTCAGTACTTTCCTTTCATTGGCTTGGACTTGACTCTTGGTACTGTTATGTCAATCAATATTGTTTTATTGGCTTTCTTTCTACATTCCCCAAACTCATTCTTCCCTATCATTTGGTGGATAGAGTTTTAAAAGTCTTTTATGATATAGTGGTTTGTTTTTTAATAATAAAGAATAAAATTACAATGTTATTAAAGAAAAACAGACTAGACTTTTTAATAATCGCTATTGGATTCTTTATTAAAAGTTCTGCCACTACTAAGGTGATCATTTGAAAACTTCTTAACTGTACTGTAAAACTGACATTTTGGCCAATTAACATATGCCTGCTTTGTTCAATAACTGTTCTAGTATTAAAGAGGAGAGGGTGTTTTTAACTGTTATGCCTTGAATGTTTGTGTTTACCTAAAATTCATGACTTGAAACCTAATCACCAAACTGATAGTATTAATAGGTGGTATTTCTATTGTTGTATGAGGTATCCAAATTTTATAGTGCATTCTTATCAAACTGTAAAGAGACAGCAATCAAAGCAGTTTTCTGACATTTTTAGATAGGTCTCTGGATTCCAGTGCATTTTGAAATTAGACTCAAGCAATATTGGATTATTCTCCCTTTTTAGGTATGAAAATAGATGCACAAAATTTTATAAAATAAGGAAAGTATCTGAATTTATAGCATGAGTTTTCTATATTCATCTACTTAAAAATATATCAGATAATTTTGATAAGCTAATTGACAAATATTAATAAAATAGCTCCAAAACAATAAAACATTTCTGTTGTTGTTCCTTAGCTAAAGAGAATAGCTACAAGTATTTTCTTTTTTGAAAATAATTTAATTAGTTATAGTATTAAGTTTAACAACTACTTATTCATGAGATGTACTTTCTATTAGTTGTGAGCATTCCATTTCTTCAAAAGCATCATGGTTTCTATTGAAGCTAGGCACAACACATTCAAAAGTTATATTTTAAAATCAATCAATATCTCCAATCATTAATATCTATTTTGTAAAACCTGTTGAGAGACCAATAATATTAATCTAATTGGACCTAGTGGCTCATGCCTATAATTCTAGCACTCTGGAAACTGAAGCAGGAGGACAATGAATTTGAGCACAGGTCGGGCAACTTAGTGAAACCCTGTGTCAAAGTAAAAAGCTCTAAAACGAACTGGGAATGTAGTTGAGTGTGAAGGCCTTGGCTTCAATCTCTAGTTTCACAGAAACAAACTCTAATGTGATTTTTTCTTATTATAATAGAGCAGAAACAACAGTGGTATTACAATCAGTAGAATAGGATTGTAGATACAGTTCTTCATTTCTTGACCTTGTCTTACCTTGGAACAATCATCCAACCTTATTTTTCTATCATATAAAATAATGAATTGGTCTCTTTTATTTAAAATATTTTTCACTATTAAATATGTGAAAATATGGAAGACACTCCCTCTGTTTTTTTGTTTTGTTTAGGTTTTTTGCAATTGTCATATACCCTAATTTTTTGGGCTTTTTCTCTATACCAGTGATTTTTAAAAACATAGTCCTGGGATCAGAATATCTGCATTACTTAAGAATTGATTAGAGTTAAAATTGTAATTTCATTCCTACTGAATCAAGTACTTTTGCAATGGAAGACAACAACATTTGATTTAATTAGCTTTTCAAGAGACATTGATGCATAGAAAAATCTGAGAATCACTGATTCATACAATTAAAAGTCAATGTCTTACTGGATTTCCCTAACATTCTATTAAGAGGAATGTGCTAATAGCCTAAGCAAGTTCTCTTAGACTCACTTGCAGGGAAAAAAATTGTCCTCTGCAAAGTTCCTTGAAGATCATTTCCAGTCAAATATTTAAGACAGTCAGTTAATTTAAAATACTGAGATTTTAAATTAAACTACTGAACATCTAATTGTGGTTTTGGGCTTGAGCCACATACATGTGATTATGTGCAGAATAGAGTTGGAAGACAAGTATTCATCACAAGATACATGTGGCATCTACTCCTGGCAGAGATAAAGCTTGCATTTCACAAACTAGAAATTTCTAATGCTTTGTAGATTGAAATATGAATAAGAACAATGATGGACATGAGAAATGAACAAGAGAGTTTCAGAAAGGGAACGGCGCAGCAAAAATTAATGTTGGGAATCTCCTGATATTAGTCAGACAAAATGATAAGAATTTAAGGTTACCAAGGCAGACGGCATAAAGATTCAAGTTTTTTGAAAAAAGAGAGGAGCAAGATGGCACACTCAAAACTGTATTTTTCCTCTAAAAGCATTTTTACAATTTTTATGCTGCTGAGAGCAAAAGATTAGAGGCTCCTAACAAAGCTGCTGAAAAGCAGGAGAAAGTTTTATAACAGGCAGAGAATCTGAGAATGACAAAAATTGGAGTTCACTATGCAACAAGAAGGTCGAGCACATGAAAATCTCAACTGAGTCTCAACCTTCAGAAAGCACCTATGAATCTCGGAAAAGAACAAGCCATAATTACATCAACACCAACAAACTGTTACATGGCCTTGATTCAGCTCACTTCTGGATTGGATTTGATCTTTCATATATTACACCAGAAGATAAAATGAGTCCTGGTTAAAAAACTGTGGTATCATCTACACTGTAATTCTCATGTACTGTGGTTTGCGCTGAATGAAATTACTAGTCATACTAGAAAATGAAAAGAATAGGCCACATAAACAAAATAAACAGACTCATCAATGGTCCAGGAATTTGAGTAATAGGAAATATAAGTATTGAAGGAAAATTTTCAAAAACAAAACTGAAATGCACATAAAACTGAACTCTTAGAACTCAAGCAAAACAATAAAATTAAGAATGCAATAGACAGTTTTACCAGCACATTTGCCATAATGAAATAAAGAATGGTAACAGGAAAACACCAATATGAAATTTCCAATATATATACCACTTAAGAAAAAAAGAATATTCAGAATATAAAAAGAAAAATATGAGACATGTATGTAATGTATGTAATATAGAATTTCCCAAATAATAAAGTGAGCAAATAAAGCAGAAATAAAATATCAGAAACAATCAAAAAGTGCAATGAACATTAAGTTTTTTAAAAATATGTATTATTTTAAGAGATATATTGCTATTAATCTCCCTCAATATACTTTTTATTTTAAATACTTTCCCATCATTCTTGCCACTTTTTAGAAGTGCTTTTATGAATGTGTTTAGTTGGTCACATTATCATACCTGTTTTCATGTCTAGAATCAATTCAAAACATTTATTTTACATGTTTATTTTTACTTTGATTTTGAAGAATAGCCAAAAATTGCATGGTAAATAAAGTAGATGAAGATTCAGTATATTTACTATGGGTGTGTTTTGTTTGTTTTTTTATTCTTTCTTTCTTTCTTTCTTTCTTTCTTTTTTTTTTGTACAAGAATTGAACTCAGGACCTTGAGCTTGCCAGGCAGGTGCTGTGCCACTGAGCCATATCCTCAGCCCTTACTGTATTTACTGAGTAGAAACAGCTATACCAGAAGTGTTATATGACATTTGGCATTGTCGTGATTAAAGCTGTTTGCCCATTTCTCAGGGCACTTTCTGTATACATGCTTTTTAAATGCTCTAATTAGCCCTTGTAATACACAGAATTCATTCAACTTAGTAATCCTGAATACAAAATTCAACTCCCACATTTCCATGTAAATAAAAAATTATCAATATTCTCTTGATTTTGGATCCAGATTGACACACTTTTTTTTTCCACATGAGGATTACTAGGAGTACTGAGAACTTTCAATCTTGCTCTTCCAATCATAAGCACAGGCCCTATTAAGATGACTTAAAAGGATTGAATCTGAATTGTTAAGATCACACAACTTCAGTAAAATGTATTGTTTGTGATCCATGTTTTGCAGCAGTTTAAAACATACCTCTCTTCTATGCTCACACAGGCTGAGCACTGAACAAGCAGAAAATTACCACACTCTGCTACTAAGGTTGCACATGCTGCTTCACCTATTGGGGATCCTTGTCTTTCGCTGGATGGCACTCACTAGCACCATTCAGTGTATTTTCTCTCACACTGTGATAATGGCCATAATTTTCTCAAATGGATAAAATATATTGCACTATAGCATCAAGAAATTCCTTGAAATCCAGTTGGATTAATAAAAAAAGAAACCATATTGTAGTAAAAGTCCTGAAAATAAAAGCTAAGAACTGTCTATACTGAATTCTACTTACCTTTCCCTTTTAGGTAGCCGACATCAAGTCATCAGCCCATGTAAAGTAAGATGTCATGGCACTCCTGCATCAATTAAAATGTACATAGTTTTCATTTTTTCAAAACTCCCTGTGATTCCATCAGCAAAATTCTTTGCTTTAAAACTATGGGATGTGATCTGTAGGGTGAGGGTATATGTCAAATAGTTCACCAGATGAGAAGCCCACTTAACAACTTTAGTTAAATTTGTTGACCACAAATCTTTAGTAATCACACACCATTTTCAGACAGTTCCATAATATATGTTATATAAGTACGCTGATGTTTGCACTAGCTGAATTGATTATTTATTTTTCTTTTGCTGCCTCTTATCTTAAGAATTATGCCTTATTTTCCCTTAACCATTTACCTTATCCTCCTAGAGAAATATGAGGAAATAAAATGGGAATCGTTTCATTATTTATCACCAATTTTATAAGTTGTTCAATCTGTTTTTCTCTTTTTGTACAGATGGAATTTATCAAAATCCATCTTAAGGCACTCTTAAGCATTTTCAATGCTATATTTCAAGTTTTTATGGACATAATTCTTATAATTGTCTCTATTTTTCTACAGTACACTAAATCCTCTACTTCTGGTGGATGATCCCAAATGACACATAAATTTCAAGCAGCTTACAAATGAAAATAAATCAATTTTGGTGCAACATTTTCCGCTACTATTGCCAGATCTCTCTGCTTCCCCTCATCTCAAAATCCTACTACCCACAGGTTTATATATATTCGCAATTTTCACTTTTTGATTCTTTTGTCATCTTTCTCTAGTGAGATTTTTGTCCCAATCACACCACCAGAACTACTTGTCACTTTAACTTACAAACACCTTGCTACAGTCTTAAAAGGAGGTCAACTCAACATTACCTGGATTTTCTGTAGCATTTAAAAGGTGAGAGAACTCATTTTGGTCTGTAAAGTTGCCATTGCCAGGTTTACTTCCCATTTTCCTGATGGTTCTTTTGCAGTCGTGCATAGATGTATTATCCTCTCACTCCGGACTCCCAAAGATTATAACCTTAGAGTCTCTTTCTAGCTTCCTTTTGTTCTTAAGTGGTTGTATTAACTATCATGCACTCATAGCTACAAGCATTGCAGATTCACTGATAAGTCAACATTTCACTCTTTTTCTAATACTGAAATATATATATATATACATCCAGACATCACAGAATCCAGACATCCAGACATCCAGACATCCAGACACCACAGTTTCTGTGGAGGTCTCCAAGAGAAGACCTTATCTTTGTCAATACTACCAAGGAAAAGTAATTTTAGATAACTTCAGAGTGCAGGATAGAAAGGTTTATTAGACAGAGTTAGGTAGTAAGAGATGGTAGGAAAAAACTCAGTTAAAGTTATAAGATAGGTCAAGGGCATATAGATCAGTGACACAAGTGTCAACTGTTTGTGAGTTTGATTCCTAGTACTAAAAAACAAAACAAAATCCAAAAAACAAAAGCAACCAGTTATTGTAGGAAGCTCAATATGATAAAGAAATTTCAGAATGGCTTGCTGAAATGGAGAGAAAGGTTCAGCTATGCAGATGGCTGTGTTAGGATAGAGTCTGGTTAATAATTATGCCTGTCTGGATATTCTAGTTCCAGAATCCTTCTGGCTCGAGGAACAGTTTGGTTCCTGTAGTACTGCTTAAGAGGGACTGACTGGTTTGCAGCTTTGATTTGAGTGTCTTGCTTCTTTGACTGAGAGGTGATGGTAGATTTGAAGACTTCTAGGCATTGCTAAAGAGGGATCTGGATCAGATATTTTGAATGCTTATAAGGCAATGTCCTTGTGAACCCTGAACTTAGCTTGATTACCCTTATCTTGATATCCTGATATCCTGTCTTAACCATAGATGAGAAACAGTGGGTAAGTTTAGGACTAACACAATTTGTAATGTGGGAAGCCCTTAAGTGATTGTCATTCTGCAGCCAGAACTGAACAGGAATCTGACCCACAATTTTAAAAATAAATAAAACATGAAATGAAGGCAGAGATGCCAAGCTTTCTAATGCTTTTAGTTCTTTATTTCGTATCTTCATGTTGAGTTCCATGTCACTATTAAAATTCCTCACTTGTTTTAGCTTATTCCTCAGTGTTGAAGGAACTCTAATATGGCCCATGTGGATTTGTACATTTTCTTTCTGGGAAGAAAATTAATAGCTGATAAGCAGAAAAACTGAGTTTTGAGCTACTGAAATGCCCACCCATAAGCCCATGGACTAACCATCCTAGAAATAAAGATATTGAGAACAGATACAGGTAATCTTGGATAATTTTGATTGTGTCTTGAAGCTACACGTTTCTTAAGAATACAGTTTTAAAAAATATCTCACAACTATATATTTCATAATCAAGATTCCACTCAAATCTATTCTGGCCAATATAAGCACAGTCGATAAAATGCTAAAATTTACTATAAAATGCTTTCTTTCAGGCCTCCTCCATCTCAGAAATCAGCACTCATGACTGATTCAGCCACTGAGGCTAAAAATTAGAATTTAGTTTCACTATGTTTGTTTCTCTCATATTTTATGTTCAATACATTGCTAATTCTGAATTCTCTGCATCCATTTATATATCTAGGACCCAAACACTTCTTAATGTCTTCACTGTTAGAATCAAATTCCAACATACTAACACCGTACATAGGCCACTGCAAAAATCCTCCAGCTAGTCTACTCTGTTCATTTTGGTTCAGCATGTCAACATCAATTTCAACTACTCACACAGAGTTCTTTCTGCCTCTAAGCATGCCAAACCTATTCTCTACTGGAGTTTTTATAATTTTCTCTTCCTTTTGCTATTACATTTACCCCTAGAAGTTATTCTCTGTCACATTATTTTATAATGATTATTAAGTTTGGAAATTAGCATTAAAGTCATTGTAAACTGCTCTGTTAGCATCCTGGACCTTTACATTATACTAAAAATGCCTCAAGGGGCTCTGAAGTTAGCAGTGCATAGCTCATGGATTAAGTACTCTCTGTCTTATATTTCACTCTACCATCATTTCCTAGGAAATGTCTAAGCACATGGTTCACTATCAATAAATATTTGTTACTTAGCTGTATGGTTAATTCATATGACAGTTCAAAACAAAAACAAATACAAAACAGTTTCAAGAAGTATTATTAGGCTACGTATTCAAAGATGAATAAGAGTTAAACAAAGGTAAGAGAAGACCTGAAGCTGTTATAACCTATATATAAAAAACCCCTTATAAGTCTCCTTGGAGGTAAGAAAAAGATCAAAGGTAATTCTAAGAGCAGAACAAGATGTCTTCCTAATCTAAACTTGCTTATTTGCAGGGAAACTTGCTTGTTTGCAGGGTAACTTGCTTGTTTTCAAGATGTGCCTAATTTAAACTTGCTTGTTAGCCCAACCCTTACCTGAACCTTGCTCTTCCCAAGAAATGTAATCGCTGTGTTCCTGTTCTATAGTGCACCACAAACCCACCCCCCTCCTTACATTGTGAAACCAGCAGCTGTTTGGGGTTTTACAAGACAAAAACCCTGCCCTTCAGCTGTTAGGTGCACAGTCTTCCAAATTGGATACCAGAGGCTGCATTGCCAGGCCTTGCCTAAAATAAAGCCTTTGCTCCAAATTTCTTAATTTCTTGCTTCCTTGGATTTTATTCCGGGGTCTGAGCTATCACAAAGCAAAGGAATAAGAATTTGGAAAGATATGGATAGATAACAGCAGTATAGTCAAAGTTTCCCACCCCAAATAGTTAATATTTTAATATTTTCCCCAAAGTAATTAATATGAGTGTGTAAACACCTTAAACGTTAAATTACAGATGTTTTAATTGTAGATTATTGCAAAATAGCAGCTTGTTTCCAAACTATATACAATTAATTTGTTTTAATTAAAATAGTTTGATATGTTCTCAGTGCAGTTTCTTAAATGTATACAAATTCTGTAAAGGAATATTTTAGTGACACCATTAAATTGGCAATATAATCTGATTATATTATACTTTCATTACTGACCTGAATTCAAATTTGTACAATGAGTCAATAATCTCTTCTTTGAAAACCCTAGTATTCATTAATTTAATTTCATTTTGAACATACACACAAAAATATCATCTTTTATACTACCAAGAAACCAACTTCATCTCATCTTTATCATGTTTTTCTTTTAATTAAATTTCTCTTTCTAGGGAAATACCTAGATAAGTATCACAAGCTCATTCCTTCAGGCCATAACAGTAATAACTTATTTTTTAAGTAAAATATGTCCTGGAACAGCAAAGCTTATTGTTTAAGCAGAGATATGTACATACCTTTATTGATTTGGCCCTATGAATTTTATTTCATTACTTCTCTAATCAAAATTATGTGTAACTTTAACTTTCATATTCTTTTTCTGGTTTAAAAAGTCCAACATAATGTGGCCACTAGTTAATCTGATTCTTTACCAGAATTTTGTTGTTTTTCTTTCAGTTCTTCAAGCATTTCATTTTTTTTCCAGTTTTTTCAAGCCCAAATTAATTTCAGTGTGTACTTTCTCTTCCTGCATGCTATTTTTCTTCTTAGATAGTTATTGGGCCAATTTCCTTACTTTCTTGAAGCCTCAATTCCAGTAGCATCTTGTTAATGTCTGCAGGGTAAGCCCTGCTCTACTGGAAAAACGGACTCCCAGTAATCATAAACCCAGTATCAGTAAAAAATTAAAGAAGCTGAGTTTAAGCTAAGAGACGACATTTTACTTGAAAGCAGAGAAAGAGACAATAGATTAGCTGCTCAACATTTAGGGAGTGTTTGAAAGCAATACACTTGTGGGCTCTTATATGTGATGCCTTTTATTGGGTTTCTTTTTCTGTGTAGGTTTCTGAAATCTGATTGACTCTGTAGCTCTTTTTGGTCCTGCCCTTGAATTTTTTTCTGGTCATGTGTAGTCATATGGCTTCTCCTGTTCTTTAGTGGAAGCTAAAATTATGAATGAGGGCACTTAGGAATGGATAATTTAGGCTTAAGGATTAAGTAAAAGGGTTTATGTTGATCACGTTACTTGGGACCTCCCTGATTTTAGTTTCTTTGCTTTGTCTTTCTGGTTGCTCCAGGCAGATGGCTAGGGCGAGGGGGGGTCTCTCCATTAATTTGTAACCAAGCTCAAGGAGCCCTTCAGCCCATCTTTGTCCTGCCTATTGACCCCTATCTTTACAATATTTTCCAGGATAAATTTATTACCTACTATATCTGAAAATATGGAAACCAAACTCATGTAAATAAATTTTAAAAACTCTAGAAAAAATGCTAAAACATCTCTTTATTTACCCAGATCTGAAGGCCAAATGTCTAATATTCTTCTGCAATACCACATAGCCACAGTACAAACTGGATGATGGTTCATCCTGGCCAGAATATGGAACTTTTGACTTTGCCATTCTGCAGGACTCAGATAACTAGTTGGAGCCTAAATAAATGTTCAGGCATTCTTTACACTTCATAGCCTTCCCACCTGTGCACCGCCTGTGACCACTCCCAAATTCTTCTCCCTTTCTTTTCTGTCCACATTATATCATTAATCTTCTGTCTATGAGAGCTCAAACAAACAAACAATAAATGTCCCATAGCCACAGTTACTAGCTTGACTTTTCCAGTCCCATCTGCATTCAGTGTAATCTGTCCTTTGGGTCAGCATTGGGACATTTAGCTCACCATCTGTGCAATTACATAATAGTCCTACTGTCCTCTAGAGTCCACGCCAATTGTCAAATAACACAAACTCCAATCCATTTCAACAGCCTGTGCACTTTTTGGTCTCTCCCATGGTAGTCACTACTTCACTATGCAATAAACACTTGGGATTTTTAAAGTTGCCACCTCTGACCATGCACCCAGGCAATACTTGTCAACTACCTCCACTCATGCAGGCTGTCTCATGCTGCCTAGCTTCAGCCAGTCCTCAAAATGTCTTTTAATAGCCACCAAAAGGTTCTTCCTCATGGCTCTTTCCACTACCTGCACCTCTTGTCTGCATTACCTCCTCCTTCTCTTTGACCCATGACTCCTCATATTTTTCTCACAATTCTTACAGGACAGGATTTAGGTGATCAACAACTTATAAGTGCTACTCTCTAAATACTCTTTAATATAGCCCCATTACCCATAGTTTTTCTTCCAATTAAGTTGCCCCAACCACCCCATTTGTCATGCACAAAGTAGACATGAAAAATGTTACACACTTTCAAATTCCTGTTTATAAAAACAAAAAGGACAAGCATGTCACACTTGAGCCAGATGAGACTCTATTATGGTTAATACACTGTGTCAACTTGAGAAGTCTAGAAGCTTGATTCAGCAGCTCTCATGCCATTGCCTCTGTAGGATATTTTCCATTGTGTCAATTTGAGAAGGTCCGAATTTTCAGTGATTCAGTGTGGGGCCAGGGTCCTTACTTTGTAAACATCCTCAGCCTATGCAAGAGGAGGGCATGAAGACTGTGTGACTGCTACACACTCCCAGGATGCATAGCCTGTTTACAATATAAGGGTGGACAAGCGGCTTGCTCTGCCCACCCCTTTTTGTTCGTATTGCTTTGCTGTCTTCTGCTATTTGGAAGTGTTGTCCCAGTGACATTCCACCATGTCTTGCAGCCAGCTGATTGAGCTAAATAAACCTTTTCTTTCTTAATTTTTGGTGTCAGGTTTAACAACGAGATAAAAGTAACCAAGACAGACTGTCAGAAAGTGTACCACTGTCAGCAAACAACAGGAATCCACTAATTATGTCCTCATACAGAGAAAGGAACGCCATAAGGATGATAGCAGGACAGGACATGCAATCTCTCCAGTGCCAAAGAGTCTAACATTATCTACACATCTGTACCAATCATTCTAATCATTCTGTGACCCTGGAACACTGGCATTCCTCTTCCCCAAATCCCTTAGCCACCTTTGCAAACTTTATAAAATTCTGTCTTTCCCCTGGATAGGGCTGAAAAATTTCTTGATCTCAACCCATCTGCACCAGGGCAGAATATACCATTCTCATTGTTAACACAAATCCTCTTTGAGTAGTTGCTCTCTCACAGTATTTATCACAAGAAGAAGGTTAGGAGTGACTAGGAAAGGATAGTACTTGCTGTAATACATGACATAATTCTTTTGCCCTTCATTCTTTCTGAAAATAGGAGCTGTTAAAGCTCAGAAGTATCATCCATCAGGTTGACTACAAACGTTTAGCTTCACCATCATCTGGAAAAGCTCATCTGCTGAGCTTAGTTCACTCGTTTTTCCAAACCTAGACATTTCTTCTACTCTTTTATTTTATCTCATTTACAGGCTCTATTGGAACTCTAAATTTGGTTCATAAAACAGTCTCTATAAATCCATTATTTTATGCTATATGGTTTTATTTTTAAAAATATTGGAAGGCAAATACATCAAAATATTTTTAAGGCAAAATAAACAAGCACATATACTTGTGTAAATTTAAATTATTTGTTTTTAATGACATGGTGCATTATTTTTCATGGTACTTTTTATTATTTATTTTTGTAAAATCAGGTTGTATTTATACTTGAACAATTAGAACTTTATTAAAAGTGAATTAACATTTATGAAATTTGAATTTCTTGATTTATAATAAATCATTTAAAAATATTCATGATTTGTATTGCATCAATAAATCAAAGCACTACACTTTTCCTCCTGAATCACATGCACAATTATGTTTATACATCTATATATTCATATATACATACAATTGTTTATAAATACAAAAATATTTTTTTTTCTGTTTTTTTTTTTTTTTTTTTAAATCGGTACTGGGGATCGAATTCACGACCGCCTGCTTGCAAGTCAGGTCCTTATACCGCTGAGCTAATCCCCAGCCCCCAAAATATATATTTTTTTAATTTCTCAAAAAAATTCATACAAGGGCTGGGGATTTAGCTCAGTGGCACAAGTGCCTACCTGGGTTTGATCATCAGCACCAAAAAAAAAGAAAGGAAAGAAAGAAAGAAAGAAAGAAAGAAAGAAAGAAAGAAAGAAAGAAAGAAAGAAAGAAAGAAAGAAAGAAAGAAAGAAAAAGAAAGAAAGAAAAAGAAAGAAAGAAAGAAAGAAAGAAAGAAAAGCTCAATGTTAAAAATTGTTACACAAAACACTTGTTCCCACATTTCCTTACATCCTGTGAAATGTATCATAAATGGGGAAGTTATGTTTGTGAAGTGCATGACCTATTCAATGAGCTATTTTCAAAACAAAATGATCTGATTTCAAAGAACAAATTATTTCTCTTCTTAAACACCTGTGATCTGTGTGCTCTGAAGTAACATTTTTACTTCTTTGCTGATTAATACTTTGCCTTTTATTTTAAATTCTCTATGCAAGGTGTTTTGTTTATCCCTGGCTGAAGGGTAGGAGAAAAATACATCAAGCATCATCTCCTGATCCAGACTACTTGCTTGTGTCTGGTGTCTTTTTCTGCCTCTCTGTGCATCACTTTCAACAGAGGAGAACGATAAGCTTCACTGTTGTTGCAAATCTCTTCATTTGAAGATGAATAATCTATTCCTAATTTAAAAACCTCTTCATAAAGTCTGATATTTTGCCCTCAGTCATAATGGGCTAAGTTTACATAGAGAATGGAGTTTCCGAAGTCATTTAGTAAGTCAATGAAAAATTCAGTTCAATAAAATAATAGATCTCACTCATTCCAGCTGAAGAGTTTTAAAATCCCCAAATCTTTGTAACTGTTATTTCAGACTTTATTTGTTTTTGTGCTTTCTTGCCAATTCGCTATCTGGTTTTTTATAAAACTGATTACGCCTTAAGCTTACATTTTTCATACCGTATGATGTTCTAACAAACACCTGCATATAATGGACTCATCAGGAGTTGAGTGTGATGATGATTTACATGTCTGTAGTCTGCCTTCTGTCTCCTTTTTACCCCTTCCCTTATACTGCTGTGATCTTTTACAGAAAACAGTCCCAAGTTATAAGTTCTAAATTTTCCTCTACTAATTATATATGATTTAGTTATGTTCAAGAACAGAAGTGAGATTACAGAACGTATCATGTAATAGTTAAGCAAACTATAGAGTCCCCTGATTCACTGAAGAATGATTTCTAGTACAAAACCATGATGCAAGATAATATTAAAAGAGACAGAGGATAAATAATCACTGCCTGAGGGGAAGGAATGCTTTAGACAGCTATCAGCATGACAAAGAAAGAAAACTCAAGAATAAAATATGCAGTTACATTATCAGAGACCTTCAAAAATAGGAAAGAAAAATAATAGTGTTTTAAAGAATACAGGACATAGTCAAGGGTGTTGGGATAAAATTTATAAGGAGTAGCCTTGAGGATTCTGAACATAAAATATGAATATTTTAATAATGGCTCTAGGCTTCTATTTTTGTCTACATTTTTTTCTTGAGTTGCAATACATTTTCTTGTTTTCCTTTATCATTCTATTATCAGCTTTTATTTATTTATTGAATTAGAGTGAAAATGTATTGCATATTTATAGAGGTAAATACTCTAAATAAAATTGAAAATTGATAATGAGATAGATTTACTAAGAACAAGCATGAATATTTTTCATTTTGATTTTCAATTCTTCTTTTCTAACAGGCACTTGCAGATTCAAATGTTAGATGGAAATCTTTTAAATCATTTGTAGATTTATTTTGGAGAATGTGGAAGTATTGCTGACAACTGTACATCATCAACTATAAACCGTATTTATACTGTATTTCCTGGAACTGCATCTCCACCCAAGTTATTCTCTTTTAAAGTTGCATTTTCCCATTTGGAAAGGAAAGCTAAAAATGAAAAGTTAACAGCAGAATTAAATATATAATACATGTATGAAAGAATATAAAATTGGTTTTGCCCTATTTTGTGTACTGAATATAACAACAATTTTATTATATATTTTACAGTATTTAATATGTTATAGACAAATGTAAAGTCTGATGTGATATCTTGATATATTTATACATTGAGTGATGATTACATGGTACTTAGTGTATACAACACTTTAAAAATCTTCTTACTGGGCAATGGTATTTCTCCCCTTTAAGCTTTGGTTAATAGTATGTGGCAGCAGAAAATCCTAATTTTGAGATTATACTTGAAGAATATTTCCATACGTTTTTATCTTAAAACTTACTTAACTATAACGAACACAAACCCAGGCCAGTTTTCTGAATATAATGAGAGGAATACCCTCAGTGCAACTATCACCCAACCAAAGAGAAGATATATTCATGTCCTCTTCAGTCTTGTGGGCCTTGAGGCCTACAAATTGAAAGTAGAATACATATCTGCTTTACACTATGGAGGTCACCCACTTTCCCAGAAAAGCTAAAATAAAAAGGAGCACCAAGCTAAGTTTACTTCAAATTTCCAATTAACAAAATCATGTGCCACTCAAATTTCTTATAGTACAAAATTCATGATTTATTCATTAAGCAGCAATAGTTAATCATAGAGAAATCTAAGCACTATGTTGGACACATTGTGCCTTAGTCATTTTTCTCTTGTTGCTGGACAAAATATTTTACCCAAAGTTAAGGAAAGAAAGGTCTTCTTAGCCCACAGTGTATACAGGTTTGAGTCCATAACCAGCTACTTCCAAGGCAGAGTGATGTGGCAGAGGAACAACAGTTCATGTTGGAGAGGACAGAAAAGGTGACAAGAGCAAAGGAGAGACAGCAAATTGATTTCTTTCCTTAAATTGTAAGAAAGCTGCCCACTCTAGTGCAAGTGCAGCACTCACTGCTTTTCCCTGCCGTCCTCTTGCATAGACTAAGGGTGTCTACAAAGGACCCTTGGCTACCTGTCGAGTCACTTAAACTTCCAGACTTCTGAAGTTAAAGTAATGAGTCAAGCATTACAACATCCTATGGCATAAATAGACACTCTAGACATGTCTTCTACACCCTAGGATGTACAACTGTTTAGTCAATTAGCTAAGCTTCTAAACTTCTAAGTTGACAAAATATATCAGCCATTGCAATCTACCACTTGACAAATTGGCAAGCAGACACATTTTTTTAAACCAGTTTCCAGACACAAAGACATGCTTATTCTTTTCATTTCACAGCTTGAATGTTATAACATAGGTTAACAGTCCTTAAGAACTAGTGTTGTTTGTCAACATTATGTTACATTAGAATCATGACATTTTACCTCTGGTCCCCTAAAGAGTCGTATACATACTTTTATGCAAAAGATTATTCCATCTCTAAGCATTGCCACAGTTCAAACCGCTTCAGCATTATTGAAAAGTCTAAGTCCCAAGTGTTCTCCAAAATGTAGGCAAACTCTTAGCTGCAAGCCCCTGTACAAATGAAAATTTAAACACTTCCAATGTTCAATAGCACAAAATGAACATTCTCATTCCTAAAGTTACAAAGGAGATACAAAGCACTGGCACCCAAGCAAATCCAAAATTCAGCAAGGCAAACATTAAGTCTAGTAGGTCAATGTGCAGTATCCAGCCCAATCTGTGACAAGTTTTGAACTCCAAAGGACTTTGGTGGCTGTTCTCCTATGGCACTTCTGGTAGTTGTAGCTTCCATGACTTTTCTCTTTGGCTGGTTTTGCTTCTTTCTTATAGGCTTCCTCAGAAAATCCTTGTTTCTAGCTTCTTCAAACTTCTGGGGTCTCCACTGAAACTTTGATTTTATCCTTAGAGCTTCAGCATTGTCCTTTCAGGGGCACAAGCCCAGTTTTACAGGGCTCCTGAAATTGGGGTGGAATCCTTGTTAATCCCATAACACTTGCATCCTGTATGCACCTCAAAACAGCATGAGGTGGATGATGCCAAGATTTTGTGTCACCTGGAGCCATTTTGATTTCCTATCAACTTGTTTTGAAGCCCTGTATTGCTCTCACCATTTGCCTGTTTTGACTGATTTTACTGTATTCTGTTTTGCTTCATAGTATCATTTGAGGGTATAGGCAACTACTTTGAAGACAATAAGATATTCACTATGATGCCCATTCTGGTTTGACTATTATCTTCTTTTGAAGCCCTGTAATGTCTCCAATGTTTCAGTTTTATTAGATTGGTTCTGTACTGTTTTCTTCAATTTTATTATAATTGATGATATAGTCAATTCTTTTTAAAACAGGAAGAGGCTTTATGGTAACCATTGTTGAACAACTTGTATTCTGCTTTTACATCATGTACTATGTCCACCCTTTTGGTTTAACTCACTCTGTTTTGTTTTGTCACATTTGGTTTTATTCTCTTCAAAAAAAGTAATAAGAATCAAAATTATTACTTATTGAGTAATAAAACTCAAAATGTGTAATTGTTATTGTAAAAAAGAGGAAAAGAAAGTGCTCTAAAGGATATAATTGCATGTATACTTAAGTGTGTAATATAGGTAACCATATTACTAAGTTTTTTTTAGATCATTGAACAGAGCTGTTTGCAGTCTCACTGTTTCAATGTCCACTTTGTATGCTTTAATTTTGTAACTTGAACAACTATTTCTAAGATGACAAAATGTAATCTATTGACAGTAATTACTTACTGTTTAATTTTTGAAATTCTGTATTTCTTGTACCCTTTTTGTGTTTCATTTTTTTTCTCTTTAAATAAAATTTTTAAAAATTCCCAATAGTAGTCATGCCACTGGCTTAATATTTGATTACTTTGACATTTTTCTGCCACTTTAATTAGTCCACTAACCTTAATCTCAGAACCAGGCAAAATCTCTGGAAATGAGCAAAATGTAGGTAAACTTTCTGCTAAGCCATAACAAATCATCTGGAGTCCAGGAGCCAATGCAGTCCTTCTTCCCAGAAGAAACCTCCGGAGCCTGGTCTTTACCAGCAGAATTTCTATAGCCTTCTGGTCTTCAGAGCTCTGATCAGAATCTCCAATACAAAACAGCCTAAGATATTCCAATTCCATGGTTTCACGTGAAATCTCTGAACCTTTGGAAACTCTTCTCACAATGCATTCCCAGAGCATCTTAAACCATGTGATCAGTATATTTATAACCATGACTGCACTTCTGATACAAAATTCTACCTTAGCTAATTTTCTTTCATTGCTGAGACAAAACACTCAGCCCTGAAAGTTAAGGAAGGAAAGGCTTTTCAAGTTTTTTGTTTTTGTTTTTGTTTTGTTTTGTTTTTCTCTCAGTTTGTAGAGTTTTCAGCCCATCATCACCTGGCTCCAAAGCAGGTTGTCATGCCAAATGGGTAACAGTTCATGGCAGTGGAAGACAGAAAATACAAGAGCAAAGAAGGGAATAGCAAATCACTTTATTCCCTTATATTTTAAGCAAGCTACCGACCCTCGGGCAGGTGTAGCGCTCATACTATCTCCTTGCCCTCCTCTTTCACAAGTTGAGGATATTTACAAAGAGAGGAACCTAGTTCCCTGCTGAATCACTTAGTTAAACTTTTAAATTTCTCAAATTGACACATTGAATCAACTATTAAAACATCCTAGGAGATAAATAGCTGCCCTGTTCTTTACCTTCTAGAAAGTAGAACTGCTGAGTTTCTTAGTTAATCTTCTAAATTTCTCAGGTTCACACAAAGTGTCAACCATACACATAGTAAATATGCTTATAATCTAGTTTACATCATCAGAAGTTAAGATTTGTTAGTGCTCCCGATTATTAAGCAATGTGCTTGGTCTACTAAACAGTTAAGACATGAGTTAAAATTGAAGTTGTATTTCATTAAAAATCTCTTTGCCTTTTTATGTATTTGTGAACTAACTATACTTGAAGCAATCTTACCACTCAAAAGCCTCTTTTTGATTTTTAAATTTCTAATTTGAAAAAAATGTGATAAAGTTAATTTTTTAATCTGGATTAACACACAATTCTGTAGGCCAAAATTTCAGTATACTCTCATCTCAGATAATTAAAATATCAACCTAATAATAATATATGGTACAATTCATTTTTTGATCTTATCAATTAAGAATTTTTTTAGCTTTTAATTATTTAATGAGAAACCAGATATCATTGGAGGCCAACTACTGGAGAATTTTTTTTTAATTCTGCAGTAAAACTTGACTTTCTAAAGTTCACCTCAAATAGACATTGAGCAGAAAACTTCAAATAATTTTAAAAAAAACCTTAGAGATATGAAAGTAAAATGACTGCTAAAATTTAAAATTTTGACATTTAAGTAATGTCAAAGTGAAAAAAAAAATCCCATCTCATAATTTGCCATATGTCACTTGTGATTTACTTAGTGCTCATTGCCCTTAACTACCTAGCTTATTGATTATAAAATTAAACTACCATTTTGACAATCTTTTTGAAAAATGAATTAGTGCCTCTTTCCTGTGTCAGTCATTTCAGTGTGTACTACTATTTGTCAATTTCAATTGACATTTAGGGAGATTTCTTTCAAGGTGAGAATTGATATGTAAATTGAGATTACAAGGAGTTGAGAATAGGAATGAGAAATATGAAAAAAGAAATCTTAGAATTTAGGGTTAGTAAGGGAGGCTTCAGTTATTGTTGTCTGTCCACTTGACTTCTAGACTTTACAACAATGTGAACCAGACATAATGTCATTCATCTTGACTGACTAAATACAAGAGTAGAGCTATTTTTACCAATCATAATTTCTTTAACACAGGCAATGATCACATATGACCAAGTAGGATTTGGTTATTATCTACAGATCTATAGCTAAACATTTTTTTTTACATAACAGGACTTAAAATTTTCAATACTTTTAATTTTATGTAATTTATATTATTTATATTTATTATATCGTTATGGTATTTAGCTGTTTTTCTGTTTTATTATATTCTTCCCAACCTCCAGTTCATTAATGTAGACAACATAAAGGTTACCTGATAATTATGATAATTTTTGCAAAAAATGGTACATTTCTAATGAAGTTTTAAGCACAAAGAGCTTCATAGTTAAACCCCAATGCCATATAGAAGACAAAAAATATATTTCATTTGTCATGCACCTGTACTGATGAGAAAAATTTGTTTAAAAGAAAATCCAGAAAGGATTAAAAACTGCACGTTCATGCAGACAGATGTTGGTATAAATGCAAAGCTTTGGTCAAATCAGACCAGTATAATGTATGTGACTCTGCATGGGAGGAAAAGTAAAATAAGTCACAATGGACTGTGTCACATTAACCCGGAGCCTCCTTGTGAATTTTAAGCTAATCTTTGCAGAGATATATTTTAGTGAGCTTCTTCTGCATGTATCTTAGAAGGATACAGTCAGCACTTTAGGAGATAGGGATAAAAAATTAAAGAAAAGTGATATATGACAATTTGCAGTTGGGCTCCAAGTATTTTCCAGCTGTGAGAAGCTATAACAGCCCCCTTCCTCCATCTGCAAAGCACTTTTCACCCCACATCTCTTGGCCTTCTTGGGAAAGGTTTTTTGTTCTGGATCTCATATGATTAGATTGGGTACACTCAAGTAAGCTAATGTAGTCTGCCCAGTTTCAGTTCTATACTCTTATAACTGCAAAGTTTCATAATTAATGGAAGATAAAATACTCATGGGTACTAAGGATTATAGTATGTAAATATTTGGGAAGACATTACACTCTCTACCAAAAATCAAAACCATCAATGTAAAAAAATGCTCAATAAAATACCACCACATCTACTTGTTCTGCATGTGTTGAATGTTCATATTTAAAATTTGATATAATAAATGACACGTTTCCACTATTTTCCCTCAAAACACTCTACCTGTCTGCGAACTTTTCCCATCATTCTTGCCACTTTCTGAAGCCTTTGTAGAAGCCCTCGTTTGTAATTTCTTCATGTTGCAGTGTTATAGCTGCCTCAGTTTCCTGAGTTGATTCAAACATTTGCTTTTCATGGTCATACTAAATTTGGGCAAGAACTAGAAATTTTGTAGTGCCAGATTTTATGAACAAAGTGAAAAGGACATGGCGTGGAATTTTTATTTGGCAACAGTTGCCATTGACATTTGTTTACAAAGGGCTGCTAAAAATATGATGAACGTTTAAATTTTAAGAAGACCTAACTCTTGCAGTAAAAATCACATCATCATTAATCATTCCCAAAAGTGTGAAAACCTTTAAACTCTCTATGCAAAAAAAGTCTATTCTCCTAGACAATGTGTGTTTCATTGTTAAAAGTTGTCTTTAAACATTTATCTTGATTTTGATCATCTTGTATATAAACAATTTATTATATCATGTGTAATTTAGCCCAAGAATATAAAATTGTTTTAGCTTCATAATCTATTATTGTAATTCACTGTTAACAGGTAAAGGTAGAAAAATGATAATCTCAAAAGATCCAGAAAAAGCATTAGAGAAGATTCCA
This sequence comes from Cavia porcellus, assembly GCF_034190915.1. NCBI lineage: Eukaryota > Metazoa > Chordata > Mammalia > Rodentia > Caviidae > Cavia > Cavia porcellus. The sequence continues at coordinate 57,373,966 of NW_026947493.1, forward strand.
CATCTGATTATTTTAAATATATTAAGAAAACAAAAAATGAAAATAAAATTGGGGGGTATTATACCAGGGCTTAATATGCTAAGTGACTCTCAAATCTGGTCATAAATGGGTAGGAAGACAAATTCATATATTTTCAGTGATAAAGGTAAACTGATAAAATCACTGAGAGAGAGAGAGAGAGAGAGAGAGAGAGAGAGAGAGAGAGAGAAAGAGAGAAAGAGAGAGAGAGAGAGAGTACTTTCATGATATTAAACAAACTTGTACTACGCATTAATCTCTTAGGAATTTACCTAAGGGAAATTAATATATGTTTACATGCAAACCTGTTAATATTCACCCATAACAGCTATATTTATATCCATATTTTTCCATTCTAAGTTGGCAACTATACTGTTTTACCAAACCAATTGTGTTTAATTCATAGAAAGTAAACAACATAAGACCAAATTGAAAATTGCAGTGGTAAAAATCAATCACTAGGGAAGGGAAAAATATAATGAGCGCAAAAGGATATGGGATGCTTTTGGAAAGTGAAAAATATTTTAGCTGTCAGGAGTAATGTAGCACAAATTTTGAATTTTACAATAATTAAAAATGTATTTATGGAAACATCAGCTTAGCTTAGAACGGGTATTTTTAATCGATAAAGCTGAAGAAATAAAATTTTATCTCCAAAAGGGCTCAATCATTTCTAAATTATAGAAATTAAAAATTACAGAAATTGGGGTCTGGGGATTTAGCTCAGCGGCATAAGCACCTGCCTTGCAAGCAGGCGGTCATGAGTTCAATCCCCAGTACCACTAAAAAAAATAAATAAATAAAAAAGAAAAATTACAGAAAGTATAGTTTTGTTTGAATAAAAATTTTAATGAAAGTTGGCAATAAAACAATTTCATCAGAAATGTGCTCATAAAAGCATGATAAGACTATTGAAATTATTTGTCATTATAAAAATTAAAACTTACTTGAATGGCTACTAGTTTTTCCTTAAAAAAATATGAAAACAATTTCTGGTGACATGTGGAGCAACTGGAAATTCCATGCATTTCTCAAGAGAATGCATTATATTACAATCACTTTTAAAAACTCAACACTGTGATAAGCTTCAATGGGCACTGACTACACAGCTTCACAATCCTTCAAAGTTATTAAGGAAACAAAAATATCAATTACAAAACTTTAGAAACTTTATTTGTAATAGCCAAAATATTAAAATAACTCAAATGCTTTTGGTAAATGAACGTGCAGTTGAATTTTGGAGTATCTGTGTAATAACAATACATAGAAAAAAACTAGTACGGTTATAATTCACAAGTCATGCTTTGTGAAAGAAGCCTTGTAAATATTGTACTTTCATTTGTGAGTTCCTTTAAAACAGGTAAAACTTTACAAAGAAAAACCCAAATCAATGATCGCCAAGAGATAGGGAAAAGTCAACAGTTTCATGTTTTTTAGGCCAGCCATTTTCACACAAATAACTTTCTTCTAACAAAAGCAGGGCTTGGTTACCATTTCCACTTCACTGCACCTCCAAAGGGCTCCACTCAAAGGCCAGAGAGAACCTAAAAGCATCTCCCCTGCCTGACGGGGCGTCCTGCTTCCTCATCTTCCCTTTACACAGGCTGTTCAGGGTGATGTCCTGAAACTTAAAGTTATACTGATATATTTTGCTAGTTGCTTTTCTGCCTCACTGTCTGTTCTCTTTCTTTCTCTGTCTGCTTGTCTCTTTCTGTCCCTCTGTCTTTTTCTGTTTTTCTCTATCCTTCTCTGTCTCTGTGTCTCTGTCTTTATCTCTGTCTCTGTCTCTGTGTCTCTGTATGTCTGTCTGTCTCTTTCTCTCTCTCTCTCCTTCTCTTCTCCTTCCCTCCCCTTCCCTCTTCTTTCTCTTCCTCTCCCTCCCACTCTCTCTTCCTGACTATGAATGAACACTGCCCTCTCAACTTACCATACCTTGTCTGGTTCACATCTGTAATTAAAACTCATACAAATTCTTAAACAACGGTGGTGCATGTTGAACTGACTCCTTTCTGAAAAATATTTCATGCCAGATTTTCTCTGGATGTCTGGGAGAATATAAGGCCATGTTCTCAACACCAGCACAATAATCAAGCATAAGGCAGACATGACTCAGACAATGATCATGATATCATCTGCCAGTGTAAACAAGATACCTGTGTGAGGGAACCCCAAAATCTGGACTGATAAATGGGTGCTAAACCATCTTTCTAGTAAAAGTGGCACCTTGAAGGGCACATTATAAACTCCTGAGTCCCATCATGTTTATTTTTGGTTATGGTAGGATTACTAGCATCCCTTTGGTACTTGAAGCTCACTAAACAAGGCATTGGGAGATCAACTTCAGGGGGACATAGAAAAAGTATTGGAACTCCAGTTTAACTGAATAACTCACTAACTAAGGAGTATGGAGATTAATTTTTCAAGGAGTTGAGAAAACTTTAGGTATTGGAAGTGTTATTACATATTTTAGTTGTAATGATGGTTAAATCTTTAAATATACATAAACTAAAAATATATAAATATTGAATAAACTCATTCAAAGAATGGACTTACAAAGAGTGTACCTTAATTAAAAATTAATTTTAAAATAAAATAATTCTTAAAATTAATTTTCAGTAAATTATGAGAAGCACAATGAGATCCTACTAAATCTATTGTAGTGGTTAAAAACCTATCAGTAAATAAAAATTAAAACAAGGATACAGAGCAATTGAAAGACATGTGTTTTTGCCTTGTATATAAAATAACGTCATGTTTAAGGGTAGAATTTGGCAATATCTTATAAAAGACTCAGTAAAATTAAGGGAAACTAGCTACACAACTGAAAGTTTTTGCTAATATAGTTTGGACATGTCTATACTTCCCACTCTGTATAACACTACAAAGACAACAATATGCAGTACATAATTATGATAACTCTCTTACTACCTGTTTTGAAACTCTGCTTTTTTGTTGCATCTATATTTTTCTCTTTAAAATTTTTGTCATTAAAAAAAATTCAGGGACAGTAACAAAGACTTTCCTCAAAATCAGCTGAAACGAAATATATAAAATGCTTATTCATAATAGCCTCAAATTGAAAAAAGTTAAACGCATATCAACAGATAAACAGAATAACAAAGTTAATACATTTATACAATTAAATACTATTCCTTAATAAAAACGTACCAAATCTCACACAAATGCCACAAGTAAAAGGATATCAAAAATATTTTTAATTTTAAAAGTTATATTCAATTGGATTCCATTGTATAATCACGATTACATGAAGTTTGGAATAGAAAAAATTATTATATTGATCAAAAAGTGAAAGATGTAGATGTGAATCTACTAATGTAAACAATGAAACAAATCATAAAGCTACTTTTTGGTAGAAATAACTTCATCTTGAGTGGTTGGAATACCTGGTGAAAATAATTATCAGAACTCATCATAATGCTTGGTTAAAATGATTTCATTTTATTACATGCATTTAAACACAAATATATTTTTGCAAACATTTTAAAATATATATCAATTCTAATATATGCAGCTTACCTGAAAGTAGATGCAAATAAATGAATGTCAAATTAAATAGAAATACATTTTTTGGAAAGTAACTAAAATTATTTTTATGGTTTTAATGTAAACTATTCTTTATATACAAATTTTAAAAAATATCATATTTGATGAAATTTTCTTAATATTTGGAGTTTTTTGTAAAATAATTTGGAAATGAGAGAAATGTGTGTGGGACATATACATGCATTAATGATTTATTTAGAACTTTCTTTTTTTGTTATGAAGGGTTTTTAAATTCTAATTCACTCAAGTAAAGCTTTTGCTTGTTTTAACTTCTTTTTCTTATCAAAGGAATCATTTTTGAATCAGATAATGCTGTTAAAACCCGGATTGACATTATGTCTTACACAATGCTATATAAAATACCTTTGGCAACACTCAAAATGTAGGTATTTGCCTTCCTCAGTTGATGCTTCTATGCTTGCTATTCATTAATTCTTGACACTAATTTTCCTCTTGCATTAAACTTTTCTCAATCATCAAGAATAACTTACTTATCCCAGGATAGATTTAATCTCATTTTCATATTTACAATGCCACCCAATCTTACTCATTAAAAAGAGAATGACTTTTGTCTTCATTAGTGAAATTTTATTATTTATGTTTAAATGTTGGTAGTGGAAAGTAGCTAATATCTCTTTATACCTTGAATTCAAAACACAAATAAAAGTCTAATGACAGTCTCCTATTTACTTAACAAGTCGATATTTAGCACCTGTTTTTCATAATGTAGGTGTTAAGAATTAAGGACAGAAGACCTTCATCTACATAGCATGCATGTTCTCCATAAATGGGTAAGAGTAAATAAGTTTTAATATTAACTTAGTATTAGCTTTCAGCAGATATGTTTCATTGAAATATTTCTAAAATAAGTGTGATATGGAGCTTAAAGACTATCAATTTGGGTGTGTGTGTGTGTGTGTGTGTGTGTGTCTGTGTGTATGTATGTGTGTGTGTGTGTGTGTGTGTGTGTAGGTTGATTAGATGAGGTGAGGGTAGGTTGAAGAAATTTGAGTTGAAGTAGAAGCTTGGAGTGTTTTCTAATGGCAAAATTTCTAAGTCAAGATACTTGTATGGTGTGGAATATCCAGAATAACTAGTACATTTGACAGTGATGTATGTCCAATCTTCTTTTTAGAAATCCAGAAGTGAAAAGTAAAATCTCCTCTTGCTTCCAAAAGTGCATTATTTTCTTCTCTCCTGCAATATCACTGCTTTCATCTTCCTGTATCTTCTGTAACTTGCAAGTACATCTATAATCACATTTTCGCTGCTCCTCTAATAGTACAGGAATCTATTCCTGCTGTCATATAGATTACTTGTGATTGTCCCCTGTTTATCTCCTCTGAAGTCTTTCTTATTGGTAATGATGGCAAACCTTTTTAGTATTCCAATCCATTTTCTCTTGGCTTATTCCCTTTGCCTCATATATATTCAATATATTTCCATCTACAAAAACAAATTATATTTCTATTTAGAATCCCTCTCACGTAAGTGTAGTCTTTCTATTTTGCACAGCTCAGCTTCCCAAAAGAGTAATCCGAATGCTCTGCTTCTATTTCTCATTAACAATTAAATTCATTTTAAAAATACATATCGCATCTATGTGCTGCTCTAATCAGTCTTCTAGATGCTGAGGGTGCAGATATAAGATACAATCAGATTCCCATAGAGAACTAAAAAGTATACTGATAGCTCAAAATGTTTATTTGTGCTATCAAGGTCCAGGGTAAAGATATTTAAGCTAGAACACATGATTTACACTGGACAACCAATGAAAGTAATATTGAATAGTTTCAGAAGAAAAACAAATGGGCAGGAAACAGATACTTAGAACAAACAAAAATATTCAAGAAATTGAAACATTAGAGAGTATATTACTTACTACAGACAATTCACTACAGAATCAAATGTTGTGGGGCATCCAAATGATGGAGACTTATTGAATGATAAAGATAAATTATACCAAAACTTATAAAGAAAGAATGACACATTAATTAAATTATTATTTCAATTCATGCCTCTAAATGAAACACATAAAGCCTAAATATCATGATTCCATATATATTTTTAAAAAGACAAAACTCTAGAGACAATGAAAAAGTATCACTGGTTGATGAGCTAAGAGGAGAGAAGAAAAAATACATGGGTTACTCATGCAAGCATTTCTAAGACAGTAAAACAATTCTATGTAATACCATAATGCTGGACATACGACATTATTTCTCAAAACACATTGAACCATTCAATACAAAATGAACTTAGATGTAAAGTGCAGAGTTTACTTTTTGACTATATAATATTTAATTATCAATTTTAGTCGCAATACAGTATTAATGTAGCACATTAATAAAAGAGAAGTCTGGAGGAAAAGTTATCAATTACTTTCTTTGTACTTTCTAATATTTCTATTCATTTACAACTTTATAAAAAATGAAATTCATTTAAAAGTATCAGTCATCTCAAGCAGGAAACGGAATAGTAAAAATTGTGATTATTTTTGTTTTCTTTTTTCATAGAACATGGAAATAAGGGCTTAGTTAGGGAGGAGAGTGTGTTCTTCATAGAATTAGGAATAAAATGGGGGTTTCACATAGTGTATTACGGAAAAGAGTTTACGGAAAAGGGCTCACAGCTGAGAGAAGTATGATTTTATTGAAACTTTAAGTGTTAATAATGGTGGCCTTTGATGATGATAGTATTGTATTCCTTATATAGGTTTCATGAAAGTTTTAAACAATATTAAGTAGACTCTTTCCTTGATTTAAGTATCTTTGAAAATTCACTGAGCATCAAAGAGTAAGTTAGGGTCATGAAATAAAGACTTGTCTTTCATCAGATACTACTATGGGTGTTGCTTGAATATTTAGTAAATTAAATCTCCTTTTAACTTACTTGACACATAAAGATCTATTTATGATCCACATTAATTTAATTTTTCCATGTTATTAAGTGGTAATTTTTTTTCTCTAGAAGCAGTATCTCACTCCTGAGATGTATATCAGCCCACCCGGACCATATGAATAATGAGAATTGACTTGCTCTTACCTAAGGATCTACTGCATCCTGAATTTCACTGGAAACACGTTCACTGATAACTGAGACAGTAAGTTGAGGAGTGTTGTTTATACCATGTAAATTAGTAAATATTACAAATTGAACAAAAACTACTAGATGTTTATTTATTTTAGAAACCCAAGTTTTAAACATTTGTTTAAAATGGCAATGCTTAAGAATAGCACTAAAACACAACCAAGTTATTGTTGATCATCTTTCTCTAATTCCTTTACATATTGCAACTCTTTTTTCAATGATGAAAAAAGAAGTAGGAGTAAAGATTATTTACCATTTTGTAGTAAATTACCAGCCTTCTAGGGATATGTCTGTATTAAACTCCTGTGTTTAATGTATCCATTTCTATCACCTCTTTCCAATGATGAAGAAACCAGGCAATCAGGAAATCAAACTCACCTGTGTGATACCTTTGATATCTATGGAATGAGTAAACACTGTGCTACTGTATTTTTAAGAGATTTCATCTGTGTTTTGGTCAAATATTCCTGGAAGTAAGACTGTATGAGAGATCTAAACAATTTAAAAATTTCTGTACTTGTCAAACTTACTATTATTTCTTGATGGAAATACTGTTGGTTCAATCTTTAGTTTTCCAAAGAGTTGTATATTTCCTAGAGTACTTTCTCTCTCCCTCACTGCTTTAAAGATTGCTATAAATAACCTAATGAGTTTTAATATCAATTTTAACACTTAGAGAAAATTTCCTTTAAAATTAGTAATAAAAATACATTTTAAATATTCCGAAGTGTAACAGGGTGGTTTTATTTTGAAAGTTCCTCCTGCTGTTTTCTGACTATATCATTTGTAATCCAGGATTGCACTAGACTGCTCTGGTGGCTGAGTGTCTTAGAAATTCAGCCAGCTCCCTGGTAAATCAATTTGGCTAGCTGTGAAGTATGGATTTGCAGCAGCATCATTCAGACTGACTACTCCAAATAATACTCTGACAACACTTTGAAAATAGCAAGGTAACTTAGAAAAGTATAGAATCATCTTGAGATATCACATCCCCCCAGCAGAATTCACAATACTGTTACAAAAGTGACAAAATAGAAGCTAAATTGTATTGTGGCATAGTAAAGCAGCAGTCAAAATTTGTTAACACCACAGAACTGTAGCAGTAGTAAAAGTCCCAGCTCCAACTCAATAGGGTAAATGCCAAATGAATAGAAGGTAAGTAATTATGTAGCATTTTCCAACATGATTAATACTAAGTGACACTCAAATAAATTTATTTTGTGATGGATCCACAGCTTACTTTTGGTTTTGAAGCACAATCTCCCGAATGTCAAATTGCCCAGGCTGAGCATTAATTTTGGATCCTTCTGCCTCAGTCTCTCCAAGCATGGAATGATGGACCTGAACCAAGAAACCCAGTTTACAATGACACATTATAAAACCACAAAGGCAACACAGAATGTTAAAGGAAGTGTATACGTTACTATTTGAAACACTGGAATTATTTTTAAAGTCTTCATTTGTTAAATATATTTTACAGTGTTAACTTGAGATTAGGGGAAATTGGTTTTTGCATTGGGATATATCTTATGTTTAATGTTGATTAAAGCATCTATTGAATTTATATAGTAAAAATGGTGTGCTTTTTTATAAGCAACATTTCTTTCACAGTAAAGAATGTTTACATTATAAACTTTTAACATATCATAGTCTTTTTAAAGATATTTGAAAATTTTCCAATTTTAAGTGTGATGGAAAAATGATTGCAGTTTTGAGTAATTTTTGGAAAACATTCCCCTGAGATAGTGCAAAACATAGAAATTTATAGTCATCGGCTGTTTACAATCTGATGCTCCATTTTGCATAGAGAAGCTTAATTTGAAATTCACTCAGTACTGTTATTTATCTAGTTATTATTGACATCTATTTTATTGCTGGTGCAACTGAAAATGCTTTGGCTGCTAATGTAGACATGTTTTAAGATGGATGTGGCCATAGTTGCAAAAAATAATGCTATACACGTAATAGATCTTTAATATTGTTGATTGAGTCATTGATTGGATTCTTAAATAAGGACATGGAAAAGATTAAAGTGAATTGTGAATCTTTGAATACCATATCTTAGTGGAAAGTCTGGTGACCTTTGGAGGTACCATTCTCATCTGCATTTCTTAAAGTTTGAAAGAGGATATTCACTGTTGTCCTTAAATTCCATTTTACAGGGATGATCAGAAGGATGTGAACTCTGTTACAAAACGAAATGGACATTTACTCTTCTGCTTCCATATAAAGCAAATACTTTTTATATCTTCTTCTATTTTTCCCAAACTAGACTATCTTAAAAATCATTCTATCAATATTCATTGCAGTATAGCAATGTATATTTCATTTCATATTGCTTTTAATTTAAAGCACAAGGCCTCACACTGTGAACATTCGTGTTAAGACTTCCAATCAAGGAAAAAAAAATAATTCAATTTAAGACAAAAACATTTGTTCTTTTAAAGAGAAAGATTAAATATTCTTACGTGTATAGTTTTGGTTTTACAATAGATAACTATATTTTCTGACAGTACATATATGTTTGTCTTATTTTACCAAAAGAAAACAATGTATAAAAGAACAGAAATAAGAGGAATGTAACTATAAAGGTAATTAGTTGATTATAGAGAATAATCTATACTCTCAGACTAAGGAAAAGAAATACACAACCACCAAGGTAAGACAGTTCTAGCAGTATGTTATGATTAACAAGGTATGTTGGGGTTTTTTGTTTGTTTTATTTTTCATCTTAGACATATACTTTAGATAGCTGACATCTGGACAACCATCAAAAAGTATCATCAACCATGTTGCCAAATAAACAACAGAAATTAATTTTTCACACCTCTGGAGGCTTGCAAGGTGGCAGCCAATTTAGGATGAGGTTCATGAATGGAGCCCTCTACTTGGGGACTGAAGCTACATTGGGCCCTGAAGGTACATTATGCCAATAATCATATTCATGAGAAATGCATTTTAATGATTTAATCACCTCCACAGTTTTCTACCTCTTAATATCATCATGCTGATGATTAGGTTTCAACAAATGAATTTCTAGAGGAATACAAATATTTAGACAATAGCAAGACATTGAAGTAGGAATTCTTGGTAATTGTCCATAGAACTGGATTAAATTAAGCTCAGTATTTAAAATTGTCTTTAAAACTGAAAATTATCTTCTATTTTGTTATATTAAAATCCACAGTAAAAACGACAGTCTAATTATATAATACTAACACTATTGGGCTGTAAATAATAAGCCACAACAATACAGGATACTGAATTAAATGATCTATTCTTTCACCTCTTTAGAAATACCTCTGTTGCCTACTGTTTCACAAATTCACCCAAAGTCTATGGATTTGTTATATTTGTAATTGAATTACTTCATTTATGTTTTTCCTATTTTTGAGCTTAGTATGTGGTCTATTGGTTTCTCAATAGTTTACTCTGAAATATAGAAGACACATGATGAAATCTGCAGAATGGACTCAACAAAAGAAAGATTACTACCAACCTATATTTTTTGATTAAATGCAATAAATACAAGTGACTGATTCTTAAGGTATCACGCTCAATAACTGTAGTCAAGGTAAATTTTAAAATGTATGGGTTTTCTGCAAGCTCATTTTCAATCTACCTGAGATATGATACCATCCTATGTTTCTGCTACAGAATGTATCACTAAGAGACAAATGATTCTCTAAAACATGAATCTCATAAATTAGAAGCATGATGCATTAATATGATGGTGTTGTTTAATAATAACTGAATTTTTATTTGTTTTTGTTGAGTTGGAAGAGTTTGTACTAGCAAGACTGCTCCAGGCATCTGTATGGAAACTTACTAAAAGAGACCACTGCTATGAGATGACTTTGGGTTGTTGATCACAAAGTGTTCCAAAACTCACAAAGTATGCCCTGTTCAATGTTGATTACAAGGTGTTCCAATACTCACAAAGCATGTGATGTTCAAACAAGGTATGCTGTTTTCATTTTCAACGAGTGTTCCTTTCCTGCTGTTTTTTTTTTAATACAAAAAAATTGTATAATAAAGCTTTTTGTGGAGGTCTCTAAGGCCTTCCAGCAATGGAATATTTAATGTGACTGCTTCATAATTAATGCAAAGGCAAACAAAAGCCCCATAAATAGCAAACAAATGAATGCATGAATAAATAAGTAGATAAATGTAAAAAGTAAAAACACAGTAGGAAAGTGAACTAATAACATTAATAAAGAAACTATTGAGTAAATGAGGATTCGCCTGGAGGCACTAAAAAGAATCCACATACTAATTGCATATGCACATTGAGGAAAGAAAAATTAATATAAGAAAAATAATTATTATTTAAAGCATTATGCTAGAAAATTTGAAAGATAAAGACATAGTTGAATCTCTTGCCAATGTGATACAAATTCAATTGACTCAATAACTTTTCTATTGTAAAACTGAGAGGTGTATAAGTTAGCAGTGGGTTTTGTTAGCTAATTTTACTAAAATATATTTGAATACGAAGAAGAGACTAAAAACTTTTAGAATTTCTTTCGGCTAGTTCTTTATAGACATTTTATTTCACAGCCTGTCTGCACATTTATCTCTTAATTACCTACTCATAATTTCAAGATCCCACAGACTACGTGTGTAAAAATGGAGACTGACATGGCATTTAGTGAGTATTGTTGCAGTATACAATTCTATTTAGATAGGCTTTTCTTTTTACAGAATCATTAGAGTATAATTCCTTCAGGTAGGGCATTTCCATGAGACTCCTCATGGAAGTAATTAATAAAAAGGAAAATCCAGATCCTTTGAATAAAGTAGAGACATATGGCTTTCCTTGCCTTGTCCATTTTTTTTAATCTTGGTGTTTCTTAGGATCTGAAGTATACTCTCCCTAACGTGGTGTGGTAAATCTCTTAACTCTCAGTTTGATGATTTTTATGAGATAATTTAATTTAGATAAAGACATTAGGGTAAGATTTTCATGATGAGATTAGAGACTTACAGGTAGAGGAGGAGAAAAGTAAGAAGGAAGCCGTGGAAAGCCAGGAAGAGAGTCCTTCCCAGAACATAGCCAAGCTGGCATCCGTTTATAGACCTCCATCTTCTTTGTAAGACAAACACCTCCTGTTTCATTATTTTCTGCACTGTCACTTGTCAGATAACATTTCTAGCAAAACAAGTAAGAAGTTCAATAAATGAATTCACACCAACAAGTTTCATTTTGATTCATTCACCAATTTAGAAATGTCTTATTAATCAAAGTAATAAAATTAAAAATCACTTTTTCACTGGGGATTTAGCTCAGCAATGTAAGTACCTGCCTGGCAAGTGCAAGGTCATGAGTTTGATCCTCAGTAGCAAAACAAAAACAAAACAAAACAAAACAAAAACAAAAATTCACCTTTTCTCATTGCGTATACAATTTTTAGAAATAAGTCATATTAAAGTGTTAAAATTAAAAACCACCCTTTTCTTACTGTATATCCAGTTTTTAACTGTGTATACAATTAAAAGCCCTCCTGAACCTAATCAAGTCTATCAAATTGTTTTATTTCAGCTTGGGCTAAAGCAGTCCTTTTTGTGTACTTACACTCAATGTTATTTTGTATATGGAAAGAATTCCCAATGACTCTCAGAAATTGGAGATTTGACAAGGAACACTAGAAGGATTTAAGCATGGCTTATGTGGGACTACTCCTAATTTACTAATTTATATAATTCATGCTTGAGAGTTAAGAGAAGTCAGTTCATCAAACCTGACAAAACAGTGACTTTGAACTTTTCCCTCAAAACTGACTTATTTATTAAATACACTATATTGTTATATATCCTTAGCATATGGTTTTATGCATTCCATTAACTCATTTATATATGATTTGTTTTCATGACTGGATTATTGAGGGAGAACTGAGAGTTTGATTATATTACATAATCCTGTCCATGAACATAGTCAGTTGTGTGTATTTCAAGCCATGCGTTTGCCACAACTGCAGAGGTATACTTAGTATCCAGTAGGCACTGAATATAGTTTTTGTTTCATCTTTATTTTTAGTCTTTCTCTTTAACATTTTCAGGCCATTTAATTCTATTAAGAAATTTATCTTTTTCAAACATTGTATAAAATTAAAGTGAAAATACATTAAAACTTTTATTAGAAACATAAACTTCACTGTATTTTCTAACATTTTCTAGTGCACTGAGGTAGAGAGAAATAGTACTAATCTTTATTGGTGAGTGTTATATTTGATAGCCTTGCTGATTCTCTTATTCATTCTGAATTTTTACCAGCTCGGTAGATAGCTAATTTCATTTCATTTTTCCATCCAAAGTTTCTCCTCTTTTTCTTTGATGAAAGATTTTGTTTCTTGATTACTTTTTCAACATTCTTCCACCCAGACTTTACTCCTTTTAATTCCTTTCTCTGATTAGATTTTATGATTTTTGATAATTGATGACTTCTTTATTAAAGTCTGTATATTCACAGAATTTCCATAGTACATGTATCTTTGCACTTCTGATTAAGTGTTTTTGACCATTCTCTAAGTTGCAATTACCAACATTTAAATGGATTGTAATTATATAGCAGATTGGTAATTACAGTTAAAGCATATCTTAGCTAACTGTACATACCATATTTTATTTTCATGTATAAAATGAGCATTTAACATTTTTTCATATAGTCACTATATGTGTTTTTTTTTTTTTTTACAGTCAAGGCTTTAATTGATGTCAAAAACTAAAATAAGTAGTTTATCTCTTTCCATTTTATAATAAGAATGAATAATAGAGATTTGGGTTTTTGAAATTTTTTAGAACTTCATTAGAAAATTTGAAAAAAAGTGATAAGAAAATTTAATTTATGTTTACATTTTGCTAATGTGGTAAGTGGGATACACTGTTAAGCTGACTCACTTTGAGATCTGCTCTCGGGATAGGCAGAGCACACTTCTGAGAATATTTGTGTGCATTCTAGACACATACTTTTAGGTAATATATATGATTCCTGACCTCTTTTCTTTCTGGCACTATCATCCTTTTATGCTTTCTGCTAACCACAAAGTAAACAACTTTGTTCCACCACACCATCCAATATGAAGTTTCTAGCTTCCAATTTTTTCTAACCATGGACTGAATTCTTTGAAATCATGAGCCCCCCAAATCTCTGCTTTTAATTGTGGATGTAAGGTTTTGTGTCACCACAATGAGAAAACTAATAAATGAATTTACTCTTCTTAATCATGGTTTTATTTCTTACAGTATTTTGACATTTTCAATAAACATATATTTGTTTTATCTACATTTTTAATGTTACAGATATATAGCTGTTTATATGATAATTATATTTCAAATGCATATTTGCTTTTGGTTCTTTCCCTTTGCCATTGTTATATCCAAATATTATTTTTCATTTAAACCCTGAGAGATTTTTGTTTGTCTTATTCATTTATTTAGTTTTTTGAAACAGGATTTTGCTGTGTAGCCCCGGTTGACCTCAAATTCACACTGATCCTCTTGCCTCAGTCTCCTGAATGCAGGTATATTTATTTCATATTTTAGTAACTTATGTTGATTTTAAAACAAAAATCTATTCCTCATCACAAAATGTCTGAGTGAAATGTTTCTTTTATTTCAACATCTTTTGATTTATTTTTCTCTTGGGCTATGAATCAAATAGCAGCTTCTCAATTGTGCCTAACATATTATAAGATTTTAAAACTATGAATTGATGGAATTTTATCAAATTAAGCCTAAGATACTTATGCTGTTGAGATCACAATGTTAGTTGCAGTTGACATTTCCAGCTGATTGCCATCTTCCAACCATCTCTTGTGAGAATGTTTGCTATGATGATGTTTAAGCTCTGAGATCTGCCATCTGACAAGTCCCTGAAGAGAAAAATAAGGTCTTAATTCAATCAAGGCAATATGCCTGACTCAGAATCTTTGAATAAAAATACAAATGATTTTGAGTTTTGAAATACTTTATTATGCATCAGTAGTTAGAATCAAAGGAGTTTGTTACTAAGAATGAGGCATTAATGTAGAAAAATATGCGATACTGCTTTTAGGATAAGCAACTGATAAACTGGTATGGTATGCAGGAAGACTTTGAAAGATTATTCTCAAGATGTGTGTCTTTGAAAGTTCAAACAAAAGTGACAAAAATATTTAGAAAGTGGAGAAAAATTTCAAAAAAGATTATAGGGATAAAAGTTTAAAAATATTTTCACTTCTAATAGTGTAAAAAAAATAGAAAATTTGTCTGATGAATAAATGGATCTCAAAAGCTTATTTCCAGAATGTAAAAAGTGTATTTTTAAATTAATTTTCTACATTATAAGAGATGTGTTAAAGGAAGAATTATTTGTTTGCCTAGCAGCATAATCTAGAGCTACAAGGTTAGCTTGGTTTAAAAATAAAACCATAGGCCATCCTAACTCTCTCTCAGTAGAAGTTTCTCTAATTTGGAAAGAACCTTAGAATAAAGAACAGATTATAGAGAGTCTAGATGAAATATTCTTTAGTTAAAAATGAGGCCAAATGGTGCCTCTAAAAAGTGTTTGATCTTCACAAAAATTTATAGTATTAAATAGACCCTTTCAATAGATGAAAGCCCCTCAAGAGTTGGCTTTGAAGACATTTTTTCATGAAAATTCAGAGCTTCTAAAAAGTTTTAGTACTTTTTTCTCTAGTAGTCTCTTAAGAGGTTAAAAATAGTAAATGACTTCTAATAAAACCTGTGTGTGTGTGTTCCTGCTAATGGAATGGATTCTAAATTGCTCATAAATAATGAGCAACTGTTTGGAATTCAACAATATGCAAGAGTGTATCATTTTGATTTTTTTTTATTCTCTTTAAGTTAAAAAGAACACACAGATAGCTTTTGTAGAATTGTAGCCTTATAAAAGAGAGCAGTAGACAATGAATAAAGATATTTAAGTCACTGCATTTGAGGGTTAAAAAGCACTCAATTTTAATGACAGTTTACATTTTATCAAAATGAGAGAAGAATTTAGTCAGTGAATCCTAGAGCCAGAGAATGGAGTAAAAATCGTGTCAGTTACTCTCTGGAAGCCTGAATGGTACACGTGCCAGGTCACTTTTAGGTATTCTCTACAACAATGACAGCAGTTGTTTTGTTTAGCTAAGTGTCAGTGGATGTTACTCTATCCATCAATTTGAGTGTTCAGTAATTTTAATTTCTACAGAGCAGACAGCAGTAGAAGCAAACTCTGTCTTGGAGGACACAGCATCTCCAGTCAGTGCTAACAGATGTGCTGAGCGTCAGTGCCTGATCATATAGAGGAACAATTTGGTGTTTCAATAATTAGCATAATCTGTAGATAGGCGATGTATACCCTTTAACAGAGTGAGGAAATAATTTTTTATTTTCTTATAATTTGTTTCTGAGTTGTATTAGAATTTTATCTGAATTTATAATTCAAAAATAGAAAAGAGAGATGTTGCCTCTTACGCATTATTTTTTCCTTCGATATATTTTGAGTTGAAAATTATTTTATTTTTATAGTTTCTTAAAGCTGAAGTCTAGATCAGTAACTTGAAAACAATTCTTCTTTTCCTAATATAAGCGGTTATATAACCATAAAATACAGATATCACAGATTTTGATATCATTGGTATTTATTTTTATTCAATTAAAATATTTTCTGGTACCCATTCTGATGTTAAACTATTATATGTAGATTTAAATTACTAATATTTGAAAGGTTTTATCACCTATGTTTATATTATTGATTCCTATTTTAATTTAATTTTGTCAGGTAATGTGCTTTGCAAAATGTTAAATATTTTATATTTATTGGGAATCATTTTTAGGCACAACTGAAGTTCTGGTTTGTTGACAATTCCTTGTACATTTAAAAAAGGTAAGTTTTCTAGAGTTTGAGGGTAGTTACACATATATATTGATTGAATCAAGTTGCCAGGTAGTTTTGCTCAAGAGTTTTGTCTCCTCCACACTGAATTTCTCAGAAATTTTAAAAATCATTCACAGAGTGGTAAAAGCTACAATTACAATTTTGAGTGAGCTTCTTCATTTTATGCTTTCGGTAATGAAGTACAGTTATTAGGTACATATAGATTTCCTTTGGTTCAGCATCCCCAGGCATCTTCCTCATTCAGAAATCTATTTTGTTGATATTAGTTTGGTCACCTCAAGTTACACACAATGTCTACATGTGTACTACTTTTTGTTCCCTTTCTTCTCTTTCTTTTCTTTCTTTCTTTCTTTTCTTTCTTTCTTTCTTTCTTTCTTTCTTTCTTTCTTTCTTTCTTTCTTTTCTGGTACCTATCCATAAGCAAGGATTTTCTTTCCATTTTTTGATATCTTTGATCTCCTCTTTCAGAGTACTATAATTTTTGATGTATAGATCTTTCACTTCCCTTGTTAGACTGATTTCTAAATATTTCAGGTTTTTAGATGCTATTGTGAAAGGTAGTGATTCCCTAATTTCTCTTCAGTAAGTCTGTTTTTTTTTTTTTATGTACAAGAATGCTACTGATTTTTGAGTGTTGACTTTATATTCAGCTACTGTACTGAATTTACTTACTAACTTTAGGACTTTTTTAGTGCAGTTTTTGAGGTCTTCCATGTAAAGTGTTATATCATCTGTGAATAACGATGATTTAATTTCTTCCTTTCCTATCCTCATTCCTTTAATTTATCTCTCTTGTCTAATTGCTTTGGCCATGTTTCCTGAATTCTTTTGAATAGGAGTGTTGACAGTATACATCCTTATCTTTGTTCCTGATTTTAGAGTGAAAGCTTTCAGTTCTTGTCCATTCAGTATGATGTTGGCTATTGGTTTGTCACAGATGGCTTTTGTTAGATTGAGGTAAAAGCCATATATTCTGCTTTGCTAGAGAGTTTTTATCGTGAATGAGTGTTGGGCTTTATTAAAAGCTTTTTCTGCATCTATTGAGGTGATCATGTGATATTTGTCTTTGGCTCTGTTGTTATAGTGTATTACATTTATTGATTTGCAATTATTGAACTCTCTCTCTATTCCTGGGGTGAATCCTACTTGTTCATCTTCTTAATAATTTACTCTATTCTGTGTGTGAGTATTTTATTGAGAATTTTTGCATCTGTGTTTTAAGGAGATTTACCTGCAGTTTTCTTTTTTCGTTGTGTCTTTCTCTGGTTTTGGTATAAGGATAATATTTATCTGTAGGAATGAGTCAAGGAAAATTGCTTCCATTTCCTTTTTATTAAAGAGTTTGAGGAGCATTGGCATTAAATCTTCTCTAAATTTCTTGTGGAATTTAGCTGTCAATCTATCAGGAATTGGCTTATTCTTTGTTGGTCAGTTTTTAATTATGTTTTCAATCTCATTAACTGATACTGAGCTATTCAGAATTTTGTATCTTCTTGATTTAGCTTTATACATTTCTAAGAATCTGTTCATTTCCTCTGTGTTTTCAATGTTATGTGAATAAAGATTTTTAAGTAGGTATTGATGATCTTCTGAATTTTCACAAGATCTTTCATCTTTTGTTTCCTCATTGCAGGAATTTGAGGGGTTTTTTTCCCCTTTTTTTTGGATTAGTTTGGCGAGGGGTTATCAATTTTATTTATTCTTTCAAAGAACCAACTGTTTGATGCATTAATTCTTTGTATTATGTTCTTAGTCTCTATTTCATTAATTCTCCTCTTATCTTTACATTTTCATCTTTTGAATGGACTTTGGGCTTAGCTTGTTCTTCTTTTTCAAGAAGCCCAAGATGCAGCATTAGGTTGTTTATTTGTTCTCATTTTGTTTCCTTGATATAAGAATTTTCCACTATAAATTCCCTTTTATGCCTGATTTCTTAATCCCCATTGTATGATGTACCAGTATTTTTGTTTGATTGTAGATAGTATTTAATTTTTCCTTTAATTTCACCTGTGGTTGTTCTTGATGTGTTATTTAATTTTCATGTGTTTGTGGAGTTTTTGTAGTTTCTTTTGTCATTAATTTCCAATTTTATTGTATGGTGGTTAGATAATATGGATGGAGTAATTTCAAATTTTTGCTTTTACTTAAGCACGTTCTATGAGGTATTTTAGAGAATTTTCTGTGTGCAGCTGAGAAGAATGTGTGTTCTGATGTGAGGTCGAACATTCTGTAAATGCTTACTTAGTCCATTTGATCACAGGTTTGGTTTGTTCTTTTTATTTGTTTGCAGATTTTTATCTAGTTGATCTATCTCTTTACGACAATGGGTTGCTGATGTCCCTTGTTACAATTGGATTGTTATTAGGTTTTTATGTCTATGAATATTTCTCTTATACAGTTGGCTCTTCCTATATTTGGTATATTTATATTTATGATTCTTGTATTTTCCTCTTGAAATTTCCCCTGAGTATGTAATGATCCTCTTTCACGCTTTTGATCATTCTTGGCTTGAAGCTCACATTACGTGCCAGTAGCATAGCTAGGCTTGCTTTTTTCTGGGTTCCTATTGCATGGAGCATTGTTTTCCAACCTTTGAATTTCAATCTATGAATTTCTTTTTGAGTTAAATGTATTTCTAGTATGCAACACATCGTTGGATATTGTTTCTTTATCCATTCTGACAATCTTGTTTCTTTTCTTTAGTGAATTAAAGCCATTTACATTGATGCTTATTTGTCATGTTATTTTCCTGTTGTTGGTTCCCTGATTTTTTCCTCTGTTTAAATACTTGCCCTGGCTAGTGGCTTCTTTCTATTGTTTTCCATGGAATTGTGGTCATTTTTATCTCTATCTGGAATATCTTACAGTGCTCCTTGTAGGGTTGTTTTGGTGATCAGGAATTTCCTCAGTTGTTCTTCGTCATGGAAATATTTTATTTCTGCATTAAATTAGAAAGATAGTTTTGTGGGTTACATCAATCTAGGTTAAAGTTGTTTTCTTGCATAATTTGAAATACTTATTCCAATCCCTTCTTTATTTCAGGGTTTGTATTGAGAAGTCGGCTGTGATTCTAATGGGCTTTCCTTGGTAGATAATCTGTTTCTTTTCTCTCACACCTTTACTTATTCTGTTTTTATGCTGAATTCTTGAGACTTTGACCATTATACATCTGTGTATAGATTTGTTTTCATTATGCTGTTTGAAGATCTATATGTTTCTTTTATTTGTGCACCAAATTGTGTTCCCTTACTTAGGAATTTTCTGCTATTACTCTTGCAAATAGTGTTTTATGTCATTTGTATTGACTCCTGCTTTTTTCATCAACACCTGTCAATCTTACACTGCTTTGCTTTGCATCCTCATACAGCTATTGAATTGTTATTTCCTGTCCCTTGTTATTTTTAAGAAAGCTTTCTTTTTGTGATCTCTAGCTGGGATCTTATCATCAAGGTTTGAAAATCTATCTTCAGCTTCTTTTAAGGAATTTTCCCTGATTTCAAAAGAACATTGAAGTCCTGAAAGACAAGAAAACATTAATTAATAAAGTGTGCTGGTTAAAAAAAAAAAAAAAAAAAAAAAAAGACCTGATACTTAAGAGTGGGTATGATCCTGGGTTCTGTCACAGAAGAGAAAAACAATGCATGAAAACTCTGGACCCCTGAGTCTATCTGTGTTATAGTGATTAGTTTTGTTCCAATATTAAGATTAAATTTTATAAATGTTATATTATTTGTAAAATATTAATCCAAGTAGAAGCTAGAAAAACGAGGTATAGAAAATCTTTGCACAATTTTTGTATGCAAAATGAAATGGTTAAAACACGGCAGTAAAAAAAAATAATTTAGAATAATAAAAGTGACATTTGCTGTGAAAAAAACTGAACAACAAAGCTTTCTTCAAATTTTCCCTTTATTTTTAGAACATTTTATACAAGATTAAGCTTTTAACAAAACACAATAATCACATAAAATAAACAGACTTATAAACATTGTTTGAGAGCCTAAACTAAAATACACAGATTTACAAACATATCTATCATAGTTTAATACAATGTAATTAACTAGAGCATTGCAGATCTTTATAAGGATAGTGCAGAGACCCAGGGACATTCTGATATAACAGTGATAGAACCACAGAAACATCACTATATCAAGTGAAATTACTTCATCGTGAGTATGCAGAGCCTAGCAACTCTTATAAGCTTATTGAGCAGTTGTACTGCAGTGTATGTGAGCTAGTGAAGGAAAGATCCTTTCAATAGACCAGTAGTTCTAAAAGCCACTTGGTTCTGGAAACATAATGATCCATCATATCAATAATCACTGACCTTAAACACTATAAATACACTGTTGATTGCCTTTTGTGTCAAGAATCTGCAATCTAAAAGGTGTCCAAGAACCATAACTTGCAATGGCACAGTCCCTAACTATGACTTTCTGTGATGGACTGTGACTGCTGAAAATGAGCCGTCACCATCCACTGCATCGGTAATCAGCACTGTTAATATTCATAGAAGCACTGCTGTAAAGCCTTCCATACTTGCCAGTAAAGGGAAAATGTACCTTTTGCCCTTCTGTTGTGTAGGTTAATTTCAAGAAATCTCAACCACAGTGTCCTGTAATGCTATCACAAAAGTTTATTGGTAATGAGTACATTGAAAAAGAAAAAAATACATATTTAGAATGTCTTTATTAGGATAAAGAAGAATTTATGCTAAAGAAAATTTTCTTGCATATTTCTATAACTTTCAGTGCATTTCCTGAGTGTGAACTTGGCAATTTCCATTATAACTATCAAGTTTCTGTATAAATTATCAGCATATTTTTATTTGTATGTTTAATCATAAAAATGAAAGGATAATGTAACTATTGAGTTAAAATAAATACCAATCTCAGGCTTATTGTTGCTTATATTTTACTTAATTCTTAAAGAAACTGAATCAATCTTCTCTGCATTTATATTCTAAAAAACACTTTTTTTCTTCTTTTGATTCAGAGATCAAACTCACTACCTCGTGCTCACTAGGCGCTTAGTCATTGAGTTATATTCCTGCTAAAAAAACTTTTCATAAATTTATATATGTTTACCAACATACATATATGTTTGTGAAAAGATTTTTAAATTTATGTATGTATATGTACACTAGATAGATAGCTATAGTTCTCTTGGTTCATCAAAAAGAACAGTTTGTGCTGTCATTGTTTGATCATTTTTGTATCTAGATTTTGAAACCTGAACAACTAGTTCTGAGGTAACCATGTGCTATATATTAACTAGTTTTAATTCCCTACTTTTTGAATTTCTGTATCACTTCTTTTTTTGTTTTGTTTTGCTTTTTAAAATAAAAAATGTTTTCTGTTTTTCTAGGAAATTGTTTTGCTGTCTTGCTACGACTTGGTTTTCCCTATAATACAGAGAGGATAGATATATATGTAGAAATTCACACATGAGTTTTTTTTTTTTTTAATTATTTACGGGAACAGATTATATAATGCAAGATGTAATGAACAGATACTCTGAAGAAGAGACGCTAAGAAACCCGAGGCTAATTTTGTAGCGTTATGATATAAATTCTAGCAATACTGTTGTTCGCTGATTAGAATGACATTGGACTGGTTTCTTGAGTTCAATTTCAGCATTGTAGAGATGGGGACAGCTATCACAAAGAGAATGAGAGATGTGATGGTAGTTATTATTGTGTTCCCTAATGTTAGATCTTGAAGACCTAAAAAGCCTTCATCTTCCTGTAATGATTTGATTAGTTCTATAATATGCAATAAGTATATAAAGTGGGTGAAGATGGGGACAACTATTTGTAAGAAACTAGAAACAGTTAGATAGACAGTGAAGATCTCCAGTGGACTTGCTTTGAAATCTGTATTTCTTTAAATTGTCTTTTTAACTGTTTTGTTCTGTTTTGATATGTTTAATCTTACCCTCTTTGAGATGTAAAACAAGTGTGTAGGACTGATAACCATATTACTGAGCTTTTGTTCGATCATTGAGCAGAACTGTTTGTTGTGTCACCTTTTGAATGTCATTCTAAATACTTTAATTCTATAACCTGAACAGCTATTTCTAAGATGACAATATGTAACTTATCAACCAGCAATTTCTTACCGTTTGTTTTTCTGTAACTTTGTATTATTTCTACCCTTTTTTATCTCCATGTATTTTTTGTTTCCTTTTCTTTAAATAAAAAAAAATGTTTTCATATGAGTAAGTTAATATTCTTTCAGAATCCCATTCCATTTGCTATACTCATTGTATAATTAAAAATTTTTATCTAGTGTTATCAGAGAGGAGCTAACAAGATACGGGTTTTTAATCTCATTAAAATAGTTCACTACTTTCACTCCAAATTTTACTTGTTCACAACACACACAATATGGTGAGTAGACATGAAGACAAATGACCTATGTCTCAGAAATACAAAAAAAAAAAAAAAAAAAAAAATCGAAGCAATCCTTAAAATAAGCTATTTTGAAGTACAGGAAACTGAGCTGAAATTAAAACAAAATGCTTTTCTAAACACTTAACTTTTAACTTGAATTTTTCAATGTCACTGTAGCTTATCAGACTAAGAAAACCATCTGATGTGGTAGCACATGGTAAGACATGAAAAACAGACATAAACAGTAGAAAAAAACAACTTTCAAATTAGATGTGGAGCACAGTATTTAAATTGTGTGATAATAATTGCTAAGTTGAAGTGAGATAAGTAGTGATTTATTTTTTATGGAATAATGCATTAAATAATTAATTTTTATGGAATAAAAATTTCTTTCATCAGTTTACCCCTCTAAATGATTAAATGTAACATTATCATGTCACAAGCTTGCTTTCAGTTATAATGGTAAAAGCTATTTGACTACGATACCCTGATAAATAATTTAATGACTGTTACCTAAAAATATGTGCCATGCATGCTAAATGAGATGTTAGTGTTTTAATCCATTTGTGAGTCAACAGTGCATAAACCCGTTTCTTCTACTCTAAAAAATATTTGGGAATACCCAAACATTTGTCAAGGGGCCCAATACAAATGTACTTTAAGTCAATGAAAAGTTCAGAATAAATTGTATAAAATAAGTTATACCATAAAATATAGTTTTCTTTAATGATATAGATTGTTTTTAACTTGACATTATTAAGGGTACAGTGGATTTTGAACCTAAAGACCTTGTTTTAAAAGCTAAATCTAAAATTATCTATATGATGTAGACTATAAACATTTCTCTAGGTAATCTTTGTGTTCTCTTGAGGGATAGGAAAATACTATTTGTGACGCACATCCAGTATTACATAGGGCTATTTTTTGTAAATAAAAAGTGTAGGTTACATATTGGTGTCTAGAGTTTTGTGAGCTTTGGTAAGGGCCTAGATTGACATCCATCCACCCCAGCGATGATGGAAAGCTGTCCAGTTAGCTCAAAGTTTTCCTCTTCTACTCCTGTTAATCGACTCTAACTCTACTCTGCTTGTATTTTGCTTTTAATTTTTCCAAGTGGAGAATAGTTGAAATAAAACTACATGTGACATTTCAAATTTGGCTTCTTTCACTTAGAGAAATGCACTTGAGATTCATATGTATGATTTTATGTATCAAAAATATGCTCTTAGTTTTGCTCAGTAGTGTTCCAAGTCTTCCAACCCTTGCACATATCAGAAGGTCAGCTGAAAGAAAGGTACGCTGTTTTTTTGGTGGTTATCAGTAAACATACTGTATCATTATAAGTTTTGTTTGAACATAAAATTTCTTTCTTTTAAGGTAAACTTTTAGGAATACAGTATTTTTATCAAGTATTATCTAATTCAGAAAACTGCTAAGTAACTGCCCAAAATGACTTCCCAGTTTGCCGTATCAGCAGAAATATAGAAATTCCTGTTGTCATGCATCCTCTCCAGAAATTGATGCTATCAATTATTTATTTGCATTAATTTTGGAGGGAGGTGGTTTTTTAAATTAATAGCTAGTGAGATCTGATTGAAATTTTAATTTGCATTTCTGTAAGTCAGAACAAAGTTGAGGTTGCTCTACATACTCATTGAATTATTTTTATGTCATCTTTGTTGCAGTTTCTACTTAAATCTTTTGTCCCCGTAGTTATGAGGTTATATTTTTATTGTTGTTTTGACAGTAGATGATCTAGATATGAGATCCTTTTTAATAATATGATTGAAAATATTTTCATTTTTTAATTTGTGTGGCTTTGTATATGAAAATTTTTAATATTGGAGTCCAAATTGTGTTTTTTCTTTTATGACTATTACTTTGGTATTGTAACTAAACTAATGTTTTTAGTATACTTATGAAATTTTTCTGTGCTATTTATTTCCAGAATTAAAAATTCTATAATTAGGACTATGATTCACCTTGAATTATTTTTGACAAGTTGTGAGTTTTAGGTCAAAGATTGTGTTTTTGCATATGAACATTTGCATTCTATCATCATCTGTTGAAAACCAGTATTTTTGCCCCTGGGTTATTTGCAACTCTGCTCTAAAATCTGTTGACTCTATTTATGTAGATCTATTATTAGAAATCTTCTACTAGAGTGTCCTGTATGTTTATCAATTCACCAATATCACCTGCCTAGATTGTTTTAACATGTTTCCATTTGGAGTAGGACGAGTCCTCTATAAATATTAACTATTTAGGTGGGCGGGCCCAAACTATCCCCCGAGCCCAGCCTGTTTCGCTGCCATGCCTAGCCATCGGTGTGCAGAGGAGGAGCTGGACGGATCTGGAGTGCCTGCATCGGCCTCTCCATGTGTCTGGATGACTGTGGATATCTCGGCCCAGACTATTTGGGTCCCTCCAGGCTTCCAGGTGCAGTGAAGGGGAGAGGTGGGTTTGAGGCTTCTACATCCGCCTCCCCATCCTGGCTACACTTGGAGAACTGCTGAGCTTCCAACGGGTAGGCAGGCCCACACTATCCCCGGAGCACAGCCTGTTTCACTGCCTCGCCTAGCCATCGCTGTGCAGAGGAGAAGCTGGGTGGACCTGGGGTGCCTGCATCGGCCTCTCCGTGTGTCTGGAGGACTGTGGATATCTCTGCAAGCAGGGAGGGATCACAGGTTCCTGAGGCACTGCAGCCTGTGGTGAGTACCCTAACCTGGCTGCGATTGAAGAGCTGTGGAGCTTCCAAGGGGCAGGTGGGTGCACAGTGTCCCTGAGGCCCAGCTTGTCTAGAACTGCGGAGTTCTGAGCAGGCAGAGGAGGGCCATTGGTTCTGCAGGCCCAATGGCTTGGGGTAGCGTGGTGCCAGAGTCTCAGTAGCTGCAAACATAGAAGGGGATTTTCAGCAGATCCTGAGGAAGCTTTCAAATAACACTTGAAACACAGAAATATAGGAAAATGACAAAACGAAACACCAAATTACAACCTCAAACCTCCAGCCCATCTCAAGAAACCCTAGGAGCGATGTATATAGAAGAAAATATATCCCATCCACCTCATATATCGGACACAATAGCTACTGAAATTGACAAGCAACTTCAGGAAGCTTTAAAGAAATTCAAACTTGAAATAATCTTCCAGATAAAAGAAGAAATGATAAAAGAAATGAAAGAGATTCTGAATATATCTAAAGAAAACACAGATAAAAAATTGGAGGAACTAAACAAAAAGATAGAATCCTTAGACAAGCAATATAAGAAACAAACAGAATACATAATGCAGATGCACAGAGATATACAGGAAATAAAAAACTCCAATGAAAGTTGTAAAAACTGCCTTAATGAAAGTGAAGATAGAATTTCAGACCTTGAAGACAGGATTGCAGCTAGTGAACAGGAAAGGAAAGATCTTTTAAAAATAACAAGGAATCAGGAAACAACAATTCAACAACTGCAAGATGATGCAAAGAAGAATAACATAAGAATGATAGGGATTAATGAAAAAAAAAGGAGACAACATAAAGGATGTCAAGAGGATATTTAGAGAAGTAATAGCTGAAAATTTCTCAAGCCTGAGATCAGAAACTGACATCAGGATCAGTGAAGCATATAGAACTCCAAATAGTCATAACCAAAATAAAACTAAACCCAGACATATAATAATCACCATCCCAGAAATCCAACACAAGAATAGATTATTAAAAGCTGTCAAGGGAAAGGATAGATCACTTAGAACGGAAAACCTATCAGAATCACAGCAGACTTCTCAGCACAAACGATAAAGTCAAGAAGAGCGAAGTATTCCAGATCCTAAAGCAAAATGATTTCCAACCTAGACTGATATATCCTGCAAAACTATCATTCAAAATAGATGGTGAAATACGATACTTCCATGACAAAGAACAGCTGAAGAACTTCATGAACACCAAACCAACCCTGCAAAAAATATTGAAAGACAGTTTAGATACACAAAGGAAAAAACCACTAAGCAAAGCAAATAATTAAACAGAACAGAAAGATAAAGATGAAATATCAGAGAGATAACATTCCTACAATAAACCAGCATTTAACAGTAATAACCATTAATGTAAATGGTCTCAATGCACCAATCAAAAGAAACAGACTATCAGAATGGATCAAGAAACAAAATCCAACCATATGCTGTTTACAGGAAACCCATCTAACCCAGAAGGATACTCACAGACTGAAAGTCAAAGGATGGAAAACAATTCTTCATGCAGCAGGAATCCAAAAAAAAGGCAGAAGTAGCCATTCTGTTTGCAGACAATGTGAACTTTAAACCAACAATGACCATAAAGGACAAAGAAAGTCACTACATACTCATAAGGGGAAAACTCCAAGAGGAAGAGATAACTATCTTAAATATATACGCACCAAACTCCAGAGCACCCAGTTATATAAAACAATTATTAACAAAAATGAAATCTCAAATTATCAGTAACACAATTGTAACAGTAGACCTTAATACGCCATTGACACCAAAGGAAATATCAAGAAGACAGAAAATGAGCAAAGAAATAACAGAACTGAATCACACCTGTGAACAAATGGGTTTGATAGACATATACAGAATGTTCCACCCAACAACATCAGAATACACATTCTTCTCAGCAGTACATGGATCATTCTCTAAAATAGACCATATATTAGCTCACAGAACATATTTAAACAAATGCAAAAGAGTTGAAATCATCCCTTGCATGTTATAGGATCATAGCGCTCTGAAATTAGAAATTAATGATAAAAGATACTGCAAAAATCCCGCAAACACATGGAAACTGAATAACACACTCTTGCATAATCAGTGGGTCACAGAAGAAATTAAACAATACCTAAAAGAAAATGAAAATGCAGATGCAACTTACCGGAATCTGTGGGATGCAATGAAAGCCATCCTGAGAGGAAAATTTATTGCACTGAGTTCTCACATCAGGAAAACAGAACGAATACAAATAAATAACTTGATGCTACACCTCAAACAGCTAGAAAAAGAAGAGCAAGTCAAGCCCAAAGCCAAAAGAAGAGAGGAAATTATAAAAATCAGAGCAGAAATCAATGCAATAGAGGCTAAGAATACAATCCAAAGAATCAACGAATCAAAGAGTTGGTTCTTTGAAAGAATAAATAAAATCATAAGCCCCTAGCCAACCTTATTAAAAAAGGGAAGGAAAAGCTCAAATTCATGCAATAAGAAATGAAAAAGGTGAAATCACTACAGACCCAATAGAAATACAGAAGATCATCAACACCTATTTCAAAAACCTCTACTCTCAAAATTTGATAACACAGAAGAAATAGACAGATTCTTAGAAGCATATGAAGTACCAAAGCTAGATCAAGAGGATGTAAAACTGTTGAATAACCCAATCTCTGTTAATGAAATTGAAAATGTAATTAAGTCCTTACCCACCAAGAAGAGCCCAGACCCAGATGGATTCACTGCAGAATTCTACAAGAAATACAAAGAAGACCTAATGCCATCACTCCTCAAACTCTTCAATGAAATTTAAAGGGAAGCAATCCTTCCTAAGTCATTCCTGGAAGCAAATATTACTCTAGTACCAAAACCTGAGAAAGACCCAACTAAAAAATAGAACTATAGACCGATCTCTCTAATGAACACAGATGCAAAAATCCTCAATAAAATATTGGCAAATAGGATCCAGCAAATCATCAAGAAGATTATACACCATGACCAAGTGGGATTCATCCCAGGAATGCAAGGATGGTTCAAATCAATAAATGTAATCTACCATATGAATAAAGCCAAAAATAAGAATCACATGATCATTTCTATAAATGCAGACAAAGCCTTCGATAAGGTCCAACATTTATTCATGATAAGTACTTTACAGAAAATTGGAATAGATGGTCTTTACCTCAATATAATAAAGGCCACTTATGACAAACCAACAGCCAGCATCATACTAAATGGCCAAAAATTGAAAGCCTTTACTTTAAAATCAGGCACAAGACAAGGATGTCCTTTATCACCACTCCTATTTAATATAGTACTGGAAGCACTAGCCAGAGCAATTATGCAAGAAAGAGAAATAAAAGGGGTAAAGGTAGGAAAAGAAGAAGTTAAATTATCATTGTTTGCAAATGACATGATACTCTACATAGAAGACCCCCTAAACTCCATTGAAAGACTCTTAGATATAATAAATAAATTCAGTAATGTGGCTGGATACAAAATCAATACTCAGAAATCAATAGCATTCCTATACACGAACAACAAAATCACAGAGAGGGAAATAAGAAAAACTGGACTATTCACA
Source organism: Cavia porcellus (assembly GCF_034190915.1). NCBI lineage: Eukaryota > Metazoa > Chordata > Mammalia > Rodentia > Caviidae > Cavia > Cavia porcellus. The sequence goes on from NW_026947493.1 coordinate 57,403,225, forward strand.
TTAGCAAGCAAAAAATGAAATATTTAGGAATTACTCTTATGAAAGAAGTGAAAGACTTATACAGTGAAAATTATAAAATACACTGACAAAGGAAATTGAGGATGATCTCAGAAAATGTAAAGACATCCCTTGCTCAAGGATAGGAAGAACAAACATTGTGAAGATGGCCATTCTCCCAAAACTGTTATACAGATTCAACGCAATCCCAATAGAAATACCATCAACATACCTTATAGATCTAGAGAAATCACTCCTAAATTTCATCTGGAACCAGAAGAGACCTAGAATCGCAAAGGCAATTCTAAGCAGCAAAGACAAAGCAGGAGGCATCACAATCCCTGACTTGAAGTTATACTACAAAGCAACAGTAGTAAAATCAACATGGTATTGGAATCAAAACAGAGCCGAAGATCAATGGAATAGATTAGAAGATACAACCACAACTACAAACACACTCAACCACCTTATCTTTGATAAAGGAGCCAAGCAGGTTCATTGGAAGAATGACAGTCTCTTTAATAAATGGTGCTGGAAAAACTGGCTCTCCATTTGCCGAAAACTAAAGCTAGACCCATGTCTATCACCATGTACTAAATTAAAATCTAAATGGGTCAAAGATCTGAATATTAAAACAGAAACACTAAATCTATTGGAAGACAAATTGGGTAGAAACCTTGGAGACATAGGAGTAGGTAGAGAATTCATGAACAGGACTCAAATTGCACGGGAAATACTTCCCAGAATCAATAACTGGGACCACTTCTTATTAAAAAGTTTCTGCATGTCAAAAGAAATCTCCAGCATAGTGAAAAGAAAACCCACAAACTGGCAAAAGATTTTAGTGAACTCTCTCTCAGACAAGGGACTCTTGTCTAAAACATATAAAGAATTAAAAAAAACTCAGACCTCCAAAATTCAAAGATCCAATCCAAAAATGGGATGAGATGAATACGCAATTCTCAGATGAAGAAATGCAAATGGCAAATAAATACATGAAAAAATGTTCATCATCATTGGTCATTAGAGAAATGCAAATTAAAACCACACTGATATACCATCTCACTCCTGAAAGAATGGCCAGGATCAAGAAAACCAACAACAACAAATGCTGGAGAGGCTGTGGGTGAAAAAGGAACTCTCTTGCACTGTTGGTGGGAGTGTAGACTGGTACAGCTTTTGTTGAGGTCTGTCTGGAGATTTCTTAAAAAGTTGGGATTGGAAATCCCATTTATTCCAGGTATTCCACTTCTAGGCATATTCCCAGAAGAACTGAAAGCATCATACCACAGTGATATATGTGCACCTATGTTTATATCAGCACAATTTGTAATCGCCAGATCTTGGAAACAACCCAAGTGTCCATCAACTGAGGAATGGATAAAAAAGTTGTGGTATTTCTATACAATGGAGTATTATTCAGCTATAAAGAAGGATCACATTGAGATATTTATCAATAAATGGGCGCAGCTTGAGACCATACTCATAAGTGAAATAAATCAATCTCGCATGTGTGAATACCGAATAGTTTCCCTAATGTAAGTAATGATTCAAATATATAAAAAGATGTGGTAATCATGATTCCCCATTATGTGGCCTTGAAGCCTTATAAAGTTTTCACTTATTAATTAGAAAGGCTTTATTCTGGGCTTCTTGATATGGAAATATTTGAAGCTCTAGTATATGAAGTTTTATCCAAATATTTCAAGGAAAAAGACAGACACTATGGTAACTACTATTAAGTCGGGTTATTTGGTGGTGAAGCACTAGGTTGCTGAAACAGTCAGGCTTTGACCTGTATTGTTATATTGTTATGTCCTGTTTTATCTCAATCTCTCCCTTATTCTTTAAAAAAAAATATTTAGTTATTTCTTATGTTTGTTTTAATTAAGGGAAAAAATTTAAAAAATTAGGATATATAATAGTAACTCTTTTTGATTTCCTATTAACTTGTTTTGAAGTCCTGTAATACTCCCACGATCTTGTTTTGACTGATTAGACTCTGTTCCATTCTGTAGGATAGTATCAAGTTTGAGGGTATAGGCAACTACTTTGAAGGCAATAAGATTCACTAAGATGCCCATTCTGGTTTGACTATTGTCTCCTTTGGAAGTCCTGTAATGTTTACAATGCCTAAGTTTTATTGGTCTTGTTCTCTACTGTTTTGTCCAACTTTATAATATCTAATGAGATAGACATTTCTTTTTAAGGAAACAAGAGACAACGTTGATAACCATTGTTGATAACCTTGTACTCTGTTCTACATCATGTGCTATGTCTATCCTTGGTTTTGACTGACAGCTTTGTTTTGCCATATTTGACTTTATTCTCTCCCCCCCAAAAAAGTAATAAGAACTAAGGAGTAATAAAATCCAAAATGTGTAAATTTTGTTGTAAAAAAGAGAGGGGAAAAAAAGAGCTCTAATGGATATAACAGCAAGTGTGTTTAGGGGGGTTAAATAGCTGACTATATTAATGTTTTTGGATCATTGAACACAGCTGTTTGCAGTCTCTCTGTTTGAATGTCCACTTTGTATTCTTTGATACTGTGATTTGAGCAACTATTTCTAAGATGATAATATGTAATCTATTAACTGGTGATTTCTTACTGTTTTTTTTTTTTTTTGTAGTTCTGTATTACGTGTACCCTTACACCGCTTTGTTTGTTTTGTGTTTTTCTCTTTTTCCTCTTAAATAAAATTTAAAAAAAATATTAACTATTTAAATCTCTTTGGAAATATCATTTTTCTGCATTTCTATTTAACAGAAAAAAGGTGTACTGATAGAAAGCATACTTCAGATTAAAAATCAGTAAGTAAAGATCAGGAGGAAAATGCAGCCACTCCAAATAGCTACATAATTTTTTAATTTTCCAAGTATTTTGGATTTTTGGGCTATCTGATCATAATTTTTATTTTAGTTCTGTAGTTGTTCATTAAAAGACTTTCTTCATGAACGTTAAAAAATTGTTAAACTGGGCTTTAAACCTCAGAATATGTAACATTTTGAGTATGTTAAGTTTGCTTTTAAAGAAAAGTATGTCCTCTTTCTTGGCTTAAGTACTCTATAATAAGTCAACTAAGTTGATAGTATTAAGTCAGCTCCATGTTCTCACTCATTTCCTTTTTCTGTTATCCATTCCCAGGAAATAAATGCCGAAACACTTATTTCTCATTTTGATCATGTTAACTTTTCTTCCTCTAATTTAAACCTTTAATTTTAGGTACATAGATTTCTATAACTCCCTTGAAAATTAAATAATTTACCATTATATATTGCCCTGTTAATTTCTGGTGATAATCTCTTTTCTGGAGTCTACTTTTCTCAGAATAATAATACTATTTCAATTTTATTTTTTTATCAGTGTTTTCATAACATCGATTTTTGTTATTGGACTCCTGTATATATCATTAGCATACTTTATCTTATATGCATTGAAGGTAAACTGTTTATTTTACTTACTTTTGTTTTTATGATATTCAAATGAAATAATCAATGCAAAGTCATTACTTCACTACTTGGCAAATAGAACTTGTTCAATAATGCTAACACTGAAGTGTTTTCAACCTCCAGTATTTGGAAGTGCAACCTGTGTATCATTCAATGTAATTACCTTAAAATTACTTCTTTTTCAGAAGCTTAGAGAGTGTTTATACTTAAATTATCTGATTTTTTTCCTTCTGCTTGTCTTTTATTTATATCTGGGATTATTTCCAAATCTCAGATCCAATCTCTTACTACCAATTTAATTTTCCATTTATTTCTGTTGTGGCCTAATCTTTAACACATACTTACATACACATTTTTAGAGAAGATGGAAACTTTTTCTCAGTGAAAAATCTTTGTTAAACCCTACCCTGTATATTTCTCACAGACCAATCTTCTTCATCATATGGTATTTAGGTTAGAGAAATTTTTCTGTTTCTTTCTTGTTTCTCTTCATTACAAATTTTAAGTTCTCTTTTCCAAATGTTTCTTCTTAATTTTGCACAGTTAACTCTCAAACCATGACCCACAATCATCTATGGTCATTCTTGTTACGAACATGAAAAAATAAAAAGCTAAAAGCTACTCTCTTAGTACCACGAAGTGTTTCCAGGCACACTAACTTTGTTGAAGAAGCTATGGGTTGTTCAAATTCTGTTTTAATGTAAATTTCTTGCATTTATTTATTGTTAATGATTTTATAAAAAATTTTGAAATTTGTTTTGGAGGTCAAATAGAGACAGACCTTTAAGTCCAAATTCTCATTTCTTATGCAGAGTTAAACACATTTAGATAATCATTTGAAGAATTTCTCCCCTCTACTTGTTCTTAAGCTATAATAATTAGCTGATGTGGAGATACAGAAAAAAAAAAAAAAAAACCCTAGAGACTGTATTATTATTGGAAATCGAAGGCAATGATGTATTCTTAGTGTTTCCCATGTATCTAACACATCATGCTTTCAAGAATTAGCCGGTTCTCCCCCTTGCAAGTGTGACTGAGTGTTTCTGGGCGCTAAGAAATTCAGGAGCTTTGCACCATGTGTATTTTCAAGGGACATTTCACGCTGACTACTTTGTTCTGGTTGCTCCTCTATGACTTGGCGCATCATCCAGAGGGTGGAAATAAAGATTGACTCTCACGCTGAAGTCTTTTCTTCTTATCTGTGAGGCCATTAGAAACAAATAAGAGTAAGTACACAGGTCTATATGGTGCTGTGTTCATTAGAGTTTGTTTCTCCAGTGAATAGAAGGTGTAGAAATGAGTAATTGAATTTTAGGGGAACTATGAAGGAGATGATGCCAAAAGATGCAATTTCAGAGTAATTGCCATGTTACTCTCAGTGTGAAAACAGTTACAGTAGCTATGTGCTTATTCTTTTCCAAAGTAGCATTATATTTATATTCATTAGCTTTCCTTATTTCCTTCTCTTCAATCAAAGGAATCCCAATTGTGTTATTCTATGAATGGAACATAATACAGCAATTCTTTTTCATTAAATGCAACTTGGAAAATGGCTTATAGAGCATAGCAACAAGAAAAAAAAGAAACAAGATTTCTTGTTACTGAATTCTATGAAGCAACTTCTCATTTCATCTGAGGAAAACCAATAATATGTTTAACTCTTTTGAAAAAAATTCGTGGCACACAAAACAATTTGAAAAGAATTTCATAGGAAAAAAGGAACTATTGTATCTAAAAACGTATATGTTGTAAATCTAGTATTTTAAATAAGAAATAGTTCATTGTGCAGACAGAAATTCTTAAAATATCCCAACAAACATTTTAGTGTGTAAAAAAAGGGACAAGTTACTTTTTAGCATTGATACTATGCCTTGACATTCAGTCAGTTCTGTGCCTGGAATATTCATATCAAAAGATTTGACAAAATAAAAAGTTAAGCTTTTGTTTTAACTTTTCCCCCCTTGTAATATGTTTACTTTTTAAAATTTCTCTTCTATTCTTCCTATATCGTCTTATGAAAAGATATCTCAGAGTTATCCTTTGAAACGTTAGATCATACGACCTCTCCACCATAAAGAAGCATTCTAAGGTATCCCAAACTCCACTGGCCATACCCAGGCTTAGTTTTTAGACACTACCTTTGTTTACTTCTCTGATCTAGTGACCTTTTCACTTGGTTCACTTCACTTATTTACTCTTCCTTTGTTATCTACCCTTCGTTTGTTATTTACACCTAATATACTACAGAGTAGGCCCTTTCCTTCCCTTTCCCTTTTAGAAATTTCTTCTCTCATCATCTGACATATTAATTTTCTACCAAAAGAAGTCTAGCACATAAATCAGCTCCAAAAAACCTTCCCACCATTCAGCTACTAAATAGCATGTTACTGTTTGTTACTATTTATCATAATACAACACCAAATTACTTTATTTTTTTATTTACTCACTTTTTCTTCCTTTTACAGAAATATAAACTCCAGAGAAACAGTAAGCCAGGATGGGCCATTACTTCAGGATGAAGAAGATGGCTGACGAAGCAAGACAGTTTAGACTGACAAAAATTAGATACTAATTAATTGCCTTCACCAATATGTATGAAGAGTAACATAATTACACCCTGTGGAGGGAAAACTGGGTAACTGAACTGATGAAAAAGAGTAATCGAAGATCTGGTAACTGTTGGAAATAAGGTAGCCAGAATTAATGCCTCTACAAGAGCATATCTACCCTTTGTGAGTTGTTGAAAGCCTAGTTAATCTTCATGTTCTCCTTCATTTGTTTAACATGCTTCAGGGCAAATTATTAGAATATACTTGAGAAATATGTGTCAAGGACATGCAGATTAGGTCAGTGTAGAAGACATTAAAGCAATGGATCTCTTCAATTTCTCTCTGTATTATGAGAATGGGAAATGCCCCTAGTCAAAGGAAGATAGACTCATATCTAAATTACTGTAAACAATAACATTTTTAGAAGACACATCTTTCTTTATGGACTGTACTTAGCACAAGTTTCCTGTTTTATAGGTTTTTTTTTTAATGGTTTGTGAATGTAAGTTCCACTGACTTATGGAATATTTCTAATGGGAAATTCTAGTAGTCTAGGAGGCTTTTTGAAGTATAAAAAGGAGATATATTATGAACTCACTTGTTCTTACAACATGAATCAAAAACCTCATTGAGAGCAACTAACTATTAGTTTAGACTACCATAGTGTATCTGATGAGAAAAAGAAGGACCTAAAGAAGCACACACAGAATGTTAAAGATTTTCCTTGTTCCACTGACTTCCTTGATTTTGTTTGTATTTCCTTATTATAGATTAATGCACGGTAAGATCTGAGTCTGATTGATCCTTTGATCACCAGTGTGACTTCAAGCTTTAGAAGTTACCATTCTTATCATAGTGCTTTTATTTAGGCATAGCATAAGCAAAGGCAGCCTTTTCAAGTATACATGGCCACTTCAACAGCTACCAAAAACATTTCAATTTTATGTTGCACTCCTGTCTTATATACTTCTAAATTAACATGAATTTACCAATGAAGGCCCTAACATATACTGAATTTTATGCACATGACTGAGTTAAATGCACTACGGTATTATAAAATTTGAAGTCAGAATTATTAGTCCCATTTTAAATGTGAATTAAATGATGTTCAGTTAGGTGATTAACTTATGCAAGCTAAAAAGAAAATAAGAGGGCAAAGGCAAAAATCAGTCTCATTTTATTTCAAAATCTATTTTCAGAGGGTGATTCTACATGGATGATTCATTCTATATGTGAAATAAATAAAGATGAAATAATTTTATTCTCAAGTGAAGGTTTGAGGCAATTGAAAAGTTCCATAGATTTAATTTTTATGAAATAGACAGCTACACTTTAGAGGAAGAATTTCTATCAGTTAAATATATTTTCACTCTTATTTCTACCAAATAATATTTACAGTTAAAGTGAACTAAAGGGTATTAGCTGAATTTCTAAGACATCAGTAGTCAAAAATTCAAATAGTTGCATTTAATATAGATATTCATGCTCATTATCCCATTCAGATTTATCTACTAGTAGAAGAAAAGGGGGATGATTAAAATAAAATGACTAGCTTGAATTTTGGCTAAACTTTCAGAAAATAAGCTATTTAACATAATATATATTTTCAAAAGATACAAATAAACAAATCTAAAATATTTTATATAGCAGTTATAAAAGCTTCTGTAGTCATTGACAAATATCCAAACAACATGGAAAATAATGTTTATAAATTAAGAAATAATAGAATATTTTTTAATATAAAAATCACTTTTCCTTGATGTTAGTATAAATTTCAGTTTGATCAACATATACTCTTTTCCAATCAACATACCCTCCTACAGATGGAAAAAGACATTCAACTATTTTTTTAGAAATTAAATGAAAGCAAATAGTAGGCAGTTTTGAAAAGAAGATACAAATTTAGTATTTTGATTCATTTCTGACTCATTAGAAACAAGAATAGTATCATACAAAAATGAATTATGTTTCTAGGAAATTCTTACCTAAAAATGTTCTGCTACAAACTAACATTTGAAAATACTCTTCCAATGATTATTTTTTATCAAAATTGCATAGCATTACTCTCTATTATTTCTCTTTCTTGAGGATCCTCAAATTTCTATTTCTTTGCATTTCATTTGTGCAAAAGCTCAATTTAGACTTTTATGGAGCTGTCCTGAATGTATGTATGTATGTATGTATATATGCACATATCTATCTATCTATCTATCTATCTATCTATCTATCTATCTATCTATACAAAGTATATAAATACGCATATATGTAAAGTAACATTGACTTACAGAGAATATTAAATATGTTAATTCTTCATGAATAACACAACAACATCACATGATATAAATATCTGCGGACCTAGGTTCTTCCTGGTTTAAGATTTTGAGAGTAAATTCACAGTGTGTGTGTGTGTGTGTGTGTGTGTGTGTACGTGTGTATGTATGTGTGTGTTTGTGTCTGTGTGTGTTCGTGCACACTTGCACACAAGTACGTTATCAGAGCATGATACAGTTAGGAAAAATAGTTGGCGATACAGCTCAGTGGCATAGCACCTGCTTGGCAAGTGCAAGATTGTGAGTTTAATTCCCAGTACTCTTCCCTGCCATCCCCAAAAGAAGAATGAAAGATGAACTGGGACTTAGTTTTATTGATGTTTACTTCTTTAAATTTGTATTAATTGAAAAAAATTGAAATACTAAAAATAACAAGAAAATTTGCAGTGTGAGAGTAAAATATAATTTACTACCCATAAGAATAAAAAGGTGTTAATATTAAACTTGGGATTGATTTTAAAATTGAAGTATTGGTATACAGGAAAGGAGATTTTACAATCACATGAGGTGTTCTTCTCTATAAGAGAAATACTGAACACACGGATATCCCTTATATTTTAATCTTTTTAAAATGAATAATATATAGAACTATATACATAAGAGCAATCTTGTCATTAAGAGATTTACTGTTGAGACAAAGTAAATTACTGTTTAAAAGTTCATAGATTTTACTTGTAATCAGGGGTACTTAAAACCTTTATCAGTTGTTTTACATTTTTTAAATAGATTGATTATAGCAGATTGTCAGTCTTATGTGTAAGTAACTATTTGTGGAAACTAAAAGGTGTCTAAATAACAAATCAAGGAAGCTATTAGTTCTTAAAGTGCAGGCCTCTATACAGAAGTAGAGTTAGGAGTTGTGCTTTCAACCTCCCTAGAGCACTAGGAGTGAATTATATATCTCCCATTCCATTTTGTGTTTAAAGCCAAGACTGAGTTGAAGAATGTTATCTTTTTTATTCTCTGTATTTGCCAATTGCTAAAAATTACTATTAACTCAATATTCACGTATTTTATTGGTTATTTTTCTGGAAGTACTGAAAATTTTGAATAGATAAAGAGAGTTGCTTTTTTTTTTTTTTTTTTTTTTGTCTTTTGAGATGGATTTTGCTATGCAGTTCAGGCTGGCCACTTTGTATGCCAGGATGACCTCAGACTTGCACCAGTTCTCCTGCCTCAGCCTTCCAAAGACTGTGATTACTAGCATGCACCACCACGCATGGTGACAGTTGCACTTTTTGCTTCTTTTCATTAAACAAAAATTATTTTTCTCTAAGTAAATACCATATCCATGTAGTTATTTACTATATGTTAGTAGAACTAATATAGTGGATTAAACATCATAGTTCATTTAATAAGCACATTCTGTTTCAAATGCTTATCAAAGTATATAACCATCATGGAGAAAATCCATAAATATAAAGGAAGATGGGTCCAGTTTTCATAGGTTATTAAGGTTTAATGCAAATAAGGATGAATCACTTTTTAATTTCATTATACATATTTCCTCACCTGTAAAATTTTATAGAAAATTTGTGACGACTAAATGAAATAATACTTTAAATATATCTAGCAAAAACCATATAAAATAGAAGCTGAATACCCTTATATTACACTAACCAATATATTTTACTATACAAGTTATTAAAATTTTATTAACAACATGCATATGAAAGTTGTTAATACATTTTTGACTTAGATAAGTTTTATGCCTCTTCATGTTTAGTTATGTATCTTATGAACACTTTATGAGCAAGTGCAAAAGTAAAAGAATTCTTGATTCTTTTACTCATATTTGAAAAATTTTCTGACACTTTACCTAAACAGTTAGTTGACCTTCCATCTAAAGACAGAAAGATATCTACTTAGTTATTTTTTCTGAACATACTACGTCCTTGTGTTTTCAAGCTAATATTTGGAGTGCAGGTAAAGGCATAAAATACATTAAGACTTTGCAGTTTTGTTTGGTAGTGGCAAGAACAGAGCACTTTAACGACAATTTAATGAGATGATAGTCTCTTTGGATTAAATGATTGTCATATAGTGTTTTTGTTCCCCCGGGAATTAAACTCAGGACCTTGTACTTAGCAAGCAGACACTTGTGCCATGGAGCTATATCCCTGGGCCCTCTCATGTTATTCTCACAGAAATGTTATTGCAAAAGTGAGTGGGGCAATTAGGAATAAGTATATTTCTAAGTGAAAACTTTCTAGACAGTTACTATCAATAAAAATTGGACCAATTTTTGAAGCAGGTTATTGATGATCAAAAAGAAATTGATTATTCCTTCAGGTCTCTGAATGGCTAAAGTCAAATCACAACAAAATGAATATTTAGTAATAAATTTCAGCAAAGAGGTAGCATATCTGTATAATTAGCCTATAAACCACTAATAAACTACATTGTAGAGGACAGGAATAAAATGGAAAATGCTTATATTGATGAACTAGAGAAATTAAAACTAATATTTTCAAAATATCATATATCAAAAGCTCTCTACAGAATCAGTGCAATCTCTATGCTAATTCCAATGATATTTTTCACAGAAATAAAAAAAATATTAAAAATTTTATGAAACCACAAAGACTATAAACAGATAAGGCAATTTCAAACAAAAAAGCACTAAACTGGAGGCATTCCCTATCTTATTTGAAATCTACTACAAAGCTATAATAATCAGACAGTCTTACACACACATCATTATAATATGCTCGTTATAATTAATTATTAAAAATAAATGAAAATCACAATGCTATGTCCCTCCATACTTGTTAGAGTGGTTTTTATCATGAAAATGAAAGGCAGATATTATTATGGTTTCTATCTAATGTTCCCCTGATTGTGCTAAGGGTAGTGAATTAACAACAGAATAAAAAAAGACTGTATGATCTCATTTGTGGGGTAAAAAGTAATGTTAGCTCTAGAATAAAGTGGTAGAGGCTAAGTGTGTGGTGAAGGAAAGGGGATGGAGAGATGCTGAACAAAAGATAAAGTCGGGCTGGAGATTTAGCTCAGTGGCTTAAGCACCAGATTGGCAAGTGGGAGGTACTGAGTTCAATCCCCAGGGCAAAACAAAAATAAAAGTTTCACACATAGAAAAAATAGGTATTGAAATCTGCTTCACTGAAGAGTAACTAAAGTTAATAACATGCATATAGTAAGATAACAATTAGGAAAAATTTCAAATAACATAAAAATCAAAGCTAAATGACATACTATTACATAGCTTGGTTTAATCATTCCACATTGCACACATATATAGAAACATCACAATTCAGCCATATACACACAATAGCAGGAAAATAGAATAGCAGAGATGAGGCAGAGAAGGTGGGCTATAATCTCTAATATAGATAGCCTTGATATCATTCCACATTGCACTCATATATAGAAACATCACAATTAATAGGTATGTAGTTTATAGGTATGTAATTTATACCATATCTATATTATAGGTATGTAATTTAAGACTCAATGAAAAATACCATGAAGTATTTATGCTTGAGTCTCTGTTTTATTTTCCTTATCAATTTATTGTTAAAGTATTTGGTTACTTTATTTTTTTATTTTAAAAAGATAAGATTAAACATAACAAAACAGAGCAAAACGGATCATAAGGTAACAAGTAACATGGATTTCAAAGCAAGTCTACTGAGACAGTCACTATTTATCATATTGTCTCTAGTTTTCCTCCTAATAGTTGTCCCCATCTTCACACACAGTGAATATATACTGAACATTATAGTACTAATCTAATCTGAACAGGATGATGAAGGCTTTTTAAGTCTTCAAGACCTGACATTAGGGAAGTCAACAATGGCTGCATAATGTCTCTCATTCTTTTTGAAGCAGCTGTCCAAATCTTTAAGTATGCTAAAATGAAATGTAAGAGACTAGACTAATATCACTCTGCACAGTGAATGATAGTATTGCTAGATTTTATATCATAATGCTACTGAATTAGCACTGGGTATCTTATCTTACTGTCTCTTCTTCTTCAGAGTATCTGTTCATTACATTGTGCATTATATAATCTGTTCCCATAAACAGTTTAGAAATTCTTCACATGTGTGAATCTCTATATGTATACCTATCCTTTCTGTATTATACGGAAAAACAGATCAAAAGAAGACTACAAAACAAATTCCTAGAAAAACTTGAAAGAAAAAAGACATAAAAAACCACAATATTAGGTGATCTTCAGTAGTTACTATGCTTTCTCTTGTTATTTTCAATACAATTGTCTACACATGAGACACAATATAATTGAACATAGCATTACATAATTTTAATTAAAAACACAATGTTGGAGACATGTTAGAACTTCTAAAGCAGTTAATAATCCAACCAGAATGAGTATCTTGTTACATCTTGTCATTTTCAGAGTAGTTGCCTCTACTCTTAGACTTGAGACTATCAAGCATACCAAATTGGAATAAAATCAGTCAAGACAAAACAGCAGACTAACAAACCAGCTTCAACTAAGATCAGTCATAGTAAGACAATGTAAGCATTACAGGGCTTCAATTTAAGTTTATAGGGAATTAAGGATATTTACTGTAGTATACCCTGCTATTTTGGGGATAGCTGTCTGTGCCCTGAAATCTAGTATAAGTAGACAGATCAGAACAAAATAAAATCAAACTAAACAGAACAATAAGACTAATGTGGCTTTTAAATCCTGATACAGTATTAACAATGTCCCCTGCCTTCCTTTTCTAGGTACTTTTCTCTTTATCAGGGTGCCTTGTATATTTTGGATCCCACTAACTCCTTGAGTTTTTAGATTGGGGGGGGGACAACACATTATCTATCTAAGTGGTGTTGAACCTTTTTACCCTTGAGCTTGGTCTTGAGCTGTACTCCTTTACTTACTAAAGCCACAAGGTTTTCCTTCCTTATTGCTGAGTAGTTCTCCACTGAGCAAAAGTGTCATGATTTTCTAACCTATCTGCAGCTGCTGGATGAGTTGTCCCTATTTCTCTCTAGTTCCCTGTCACATAGAGCATCATTTTCTCATCTTTGACTTTCAGTTTATTAACCATCTTTCAGGTTGAGTATATTTCCTACTGAGAGCATCTCTATGGATCCTGCCTCCTAATCTACTCTGCCTGTGTTTCTTTTTGTTACTGTATCAAGGCTATCTATATTAGAGATTATAGCCCACCTTATCTGCCTCATCTCTGCTATTCTATTTTCCTGCTATTATTTGTCCACTTTTCTCCTCATTCTGCTGTCTGCCCTGTTCATTGAGGCCTCTCTGCCACTGTTGCTGGAATCCTGGTATTTTTTTTTCTCTCTCTCTATAATGTCCTTCAGTATTTTTTATACTGGGTTGGTGACCATGAACTCCCACAGTTCCTCCTTCTCTTGGCAACACCTTGTTTCTCCATTAATTTTGAGAGAGAGTTTTTCTGGGTACATCAATCTGGGTTGGAAGTTATTTTCTTTCAGGGGTTGGACTACTTCACTCCAGGCTCTTCTTGATCTGATAGTTTGTGTTGAGAAGTCTGTCATTATTTTGATGGGTTTTCCTTTATAGGTGATCTATTTCTTTTATCTGACCACTTTTAATATTCTGTCCTTGTGGTGAATTTCTGGGATTGCCATTATTATATGTCTGGCTGTAGATCTGTTTTGATTGTAGTTGTTTGAAGTTCTGTATGCTCATTTATCGGATATCATTTCTTCTTCCTATGCTTGGGAAGTTTTCCTTAATTATTTCTGTGAATTGCCTTTGTAATTCATTTGTGGTTACTCCTGCTTCTTTACTCATGCTTCTTATTCTTAAGTTATAGATCCTCTTGTCAATTTCTAGCCTTTGAATTATTACTTCCTGGCTCCTTGTTATTTTAAGAGGTCTTTTCTTTTACGATCACATATTGCAAGTCTATCTTCAAGTTTTGAAAGACTAACTTTAGTTTCTGTTTAGGCATTTTACCAACTTTCAATGGAGTTTTTAATTTCCTGGTAATCTCTTTGGATCTGTTTCATGCATTCTAGATTTTGCTTATATTCTTTACCAAAGGGTTCTCTTCCTTTTCTGGGTTCCTCCATTCTTCCATCTGTGTCTTCTTGAAAGGGGATTAACATTTCTTTTATTAATCTTTTATATCTTACTTCACTTGGATTAGAATTTCAGTTTTAGGTTCATCTATGAGGTCATGAAGGCATTTCTTTATGTCTACTGATGTTGTGGCCAATATTGCATGATTGCTGCACTGGATCTCTTCTGGATTTAGCTCTCCTGGACTTATTTTCTCAGTGTCAGCGATTGGGTTTTTTTGTTGTTGTTGTTGTTTCTTTCTCTTGTCATGTTTCTGGTTTCTTTCAGTTAGTTTTTGGTGGAGTTCTCAGGCCCTCTCCATATTGCTTATTGTTTTTCTGAAGTTTACTCTTGGGGGCTTGCAGCTTTCACCAGTTTGCTGTTATCTGAGGTACACACAGGGATGATGCGGTCTGGCCCCACTTTCCTGAGCCAATCAACTGGCCAGTGCCTTCAGCAATTTAGGCTGTGCTGTGGCAGACATCTCAAGTTTGGGACAGTTTCCTCCCTGGCTATTGGGTCAGTATTTGGTTACTTTAAAATGAGAAGTAGATTTAATTTAGTAAAATAGTTAAGCATAACTCAATAATTGGATCTAGTGGATTCCATTTAAACACAAACTATTTTTACAAGTCTCACATTTTTTCAAGAATTAGTCAATCATGATTTACTTACTATGTATCCTGATTTGGATCATTGTATCCCATGGTGAACAGTATACATGAGCATAGTTTGAGGTGGAAAAAGAATCAAGAAGCTATCTTGGGAACATAAAAACTTTTTATTATTTCACATCAATTATTTTCACATTTTTCTCAGAGTAATATTAAGATATCATTAATTGTTAGTTTTCTTTTACTCAGCTACATTATGTATTTGTTAAATAGATCAAATGATCAATAGATGATTTTTCTTTTCTCCAACAGAAATAAATTCAGTCCCAATTTAATGGCTGTCCACACCCACATTATCAATACTACTATAAAGTGTTTCATCACTCTATACTGAAGCATACTACCCTGCAGAAGAGACTTTAAATTTTTAGCTCATCTCTCTTTTCAACATACACAGGGAATGAATACTTTGTGATATCATCAGACATACAGAGAAATATAAAAATATATTATAGAAAACTAAATCATGTGCTTTTATATTGTTTTTAAAACTCATAGTTGTTTTTTCTATTTTACCAAAATTATGATATGTATTATTTTTAAAAATAAGATATTATACTTTGTTCTTTGAAACTATTTTGGCATCATTGTTTCTTTGCATTAATACTGTGGTAAGAACATTATTTTAATGGTACATAAATGTTTACAATATTATCTAATAAGTAATCTAACTTATTTTATCATTCTTTAGTATAAGATATATTAGTTTTCAGATTTTCAATGTATAAATATCTTAAAAAGAAACTTTGAATGTGCCATACTATATTTCTTTTATAATTTCCTTTAGTTTCTTTTACTTCATACCAGCTCATGATCTTGCAGGTTAAATTTCTTAATAAAATTTTAAATTTCTCAGAAAATATTTTCTTCTACTCTCTAATCATTTCTCATCTTGTAAGAACTTGTGATATGAAAAGTAAATGAAACAATTAGTCTTGAATTATATTTATTTAAGAAATGTAAGAATATATATTGTTTTAAAGTTTTGCCTTTATATATAGTAATAAGTGCTAGGGTTGAAACTCTTATCTTTTTTATCTATACTTTTTTATCTATACCATTTGTTTTTGTTATGGTTACAGTGTTCTCAGATTTTGTTTCCTTTTGGTGAATCTATTTAATTGAAATTGTGATATACTCCATTGTACTATTTTGGTGGCTTTTTTTTTTTTTTCGTTTTCATTTTTATTGGTACCAAGGATCGAACTCACGATTGCCTGCTTGCAAGGCAGGCGCTTATGCCGCTGAGCTAAATCCCCAGCCCCTCTAGTGGCTTTTCTAGAATTTAAAATGTTATTCTTTTAATGTATCTCACTGTACCTACTTTGTTGAGCTGTACAGTATGTTAAGGTATAATGTAGTATATTAAGGTGTATCTTGAATACTACATGGCTTAGTCATTATTTCAGTTTGATATAGTTTATATGTACAGTTTTCAGCCATCACATAAAGTCTATATTGAAGAATATCACATACTTTATACATTTACCCTAATACTAGCTGAAATATAAATTCTCTCTTCTTTTTAAAGTACCATATAAATCAACATTTAAAATAATTTAAGGTATTTCTACTGAAATAACATTTGTAAGTAATGTGAGGAGAGAAAGTTGCCAGAAAAAAAAAATCAGTACATGATTTAACATTAATGTAAAACACTGAACTTGATATGATTTCGTTAAAGTTTGTATCATCTCTGGACCAAATATCTTGGTCACAGAGATTCACAGATTTGATTTCTAGGGTCTGTGTCATTGATCCACATTCACTGTAGTGATCTCAGTTCCCTTCTCAATCTCAAGAAATGGGTTTTCCATGACAGGCAGAATAGCTTCCTGTTAATGGAAGAAAGTGAGTAGAAATGATTGGCAGTTGAGTTTACAAAGTTCCACATTGGACCAGCACAATGTCGGCAAAGAAATGTAATAACTGTACCTATTGTCTTGCACATTTTCTATCAAAAAATGTTTTTTCCAAATTTACTGGTCTATCAAATTAACCCTTTCTTAGCTGCCTACAAGTTTGCCTCCAAATTTGTGCATTACTTAGCATTACATACTCATTTTCTATATAACTCTGAATATCATTTTCACCTGGATGAGTTTCTTTATCTTCAATCTAGATCTATTTAAATTCTAGTTCACCAAATAATTATATATTCCATGAGGTTATGTATTAAATCTACTTATGTTAGAGAACAACAATGAACATTAGCAATTTTCTCTTATTGTGATTGCTATTACTTTTCTAGGAAAATAATCTTTAATTTGAAGTTAATTTTTAAGAGCTATACAAATAAGAGTACATATACGCTACACATGGAGGAGATTTTAAAGTAAAAACTCACTAATGATTCATATCAAGGAACACTCTCCTAGCCTATTTCATGAGATTTTTTTTTTACAAGAATGTAATTATTCTTCAATGGACTATATACTCCTTAAAGCAGAAACAGTATCTTATCTTTTGTTTGCATTCACAATCTCTGCTACATCATAATCTCTCAATAACGTGTTGAATTAATGAATGGGTTATTAATGTGTTAATGAATGAACTTTAACACAGATAAGAGAAAATCTAGTACAACAATCATATGGTATTTGTAGATTATATTATTTAAAATGAAATTTAATTTTCCTTTAATCACTGTAAATTCAGTGATGCTTGAAGTTATGAATATTAGGTAATATAATATGAAAACACCCACACAGCTGCCTTTGACTCTGAAACAATGCATTTCTTGAGCAGAAATGGTAAGATGTCAGAAAAATATGTAAGACTAATACATACTTATTAGAAATTCTAGATGTTTTCCTTATTACCTCTGTGCTTAGTTGGTTCTAACTTTGCCAATGAAGTTAGTGCAGGATTTCTGTTTTTAAACTACCTTGAATTCTTGAGCCATCATTTCATGTTGTTTTTGTTTAATTAACCCAGTTGTCAGACTTTGCCAAGTTTTTCTCTCTCTGAAAATCACACTTCTCACATTGTTTTTATTCCTCTAAATGGAATTTGCATTATATTTAAATATGTATAATAAAATGTGACAGATTTCTGAACTGATCCTGGTAACTGCCATCCATTCTCTCATATACTACAAAGACTTTATTGATCTTTGTTATGTAATTATATTATTGAAATTTTAATGGTGTTCATATATGAAAACTGATTTAGATTGTCACCTTTCTCCACATCCTCCTTCATACCTGAAGTTTCAACAAAACATAAAACACAGATTTAAAGGTGTTGTTTCTTTTTAGTTTATATAAATCAAGGGCATGTCAGTTGTATCATGACAAGTCTGGGAGAAAACAATACCTAAGTCAGCTTAGTGGGTTAAGTTTTCATATGCTAGCTATTTTCTCACATAAAATAATTGAAAAAAATAAATTAATTATATGTGACTTTATTCTCTAGCAGAATAGTCAACACACGTATTCTTCATAATTATTAAAATTAGACATTTTGTGCCAATTAGTAGATAATGAATTATTATACAAAATTATAGGTTCTTAAAATTGAAATACTATGTTATTAAAGTACACATATATACTAAAATACATATATAATGTTTCCTATTAATGTTTTTCCTATTAATTTTTTATGAAATAAAGTCATAAGGCATGTGACTAGGAAATATGGCTATGTAATTAGACTAGAAGAGTAAACTATGAGAATTTGTCTGGTTATTAAAGCCTCAGGTACCTGCATTTGTAGATCTGTCTTTATAATTTTTATTTTTCAATGTAGAGCATTCTTTTTATAATGGGGACATTTTTCTGTTTTTGTTAGGATATGCATTCAACCTGCCAAATATAAATATCAAAATTGTTAGTTATCCCTCAGCATCCAGTGGACTCATCCTCCCACATCAAAACACATGAATAATAAAATCTTTTATAATAAATAGCATGGGAACCCTGGTATAGTGGAGCATGGCTGTCAGTCCAGTACTCAGGAAGCTGAGGCAAATGAATACCATAATTTTATACTAATTTGGAGATTTTTTCCTTTGGCTTACAGATGAAGCAATGAATGTTTTAGCTATTTACAATTAACTATTAATATTTTTCCCTAAATATCTTTATGGCAAAGTCACATGAAGTAATTTCATATTACATTGTAAAAATATAGTCATAAATAAAAATATATACATATACAATGTATCTCTTCTGACTTCACTATAATCAAAATTCTAGTTAACAGTAAATACACAAAGGAAATCAATGACATTCTTATGTTAGATTATCTCCTCAAAACAAGAGGTATAACTTATTTTGAAGCCATTTGCAGTATTCTTTTTCTGAAGAGATAATATATTTTGTCAGCAGAAAGTTAGATTATGAAATTATAAAATCAATTACCAAATCAACTATTGTTAATTTGAAGAAATAGAAAGTAGCCTTTCAAATAATCACAGATTTAAAACATTTTACTGCATTTACTTTATTAAATTAATATCCTGGTTTTTAATGTAAAATTTAGCAAACTCTTAGAAACATCTTATGCTTTTTTAGGAGTAAAATATATTCAACACAAATAAATTATGATACCAACAAAACAAATTAAAAATGGTTTCAATAAATTGATATTTCAAGAATAGGACTGTGTTTGAAGGAAAGACAGTATTTTAGTGCTCAGTTTATTTCAAATACATTATATAGTTTTGAAAATATTGCACAAACAGTAATTTAAATGAATTAAGACAAAGAAATTGGTTTCTAGCACAATGTCAAAAGTTTCATGGGAAACACAAAACTCCTTTCATGCATCAGTTTGTACTGCATCTCTTCTCATCTTTTGCCGTTTTTCTTTATAGTCAGATCTTTCTCTTCTTTATCCTACTCTGCAGCCTGGAGAGGGACTTCTAAAGATTACATAAAATCCCCTGTCCTCTTTGTTGCAATCAGTTTAATCAATGGGGGAAGAAAACCGCACCAGTAGATCAAACAAGCAAGAAGAGGATGAGGTCATGGTGTGTATCCCTCTCTTGCTCACTGTAAATTCATGCTGGATGACTACATCTTGCCCGTGAAGGCCAAAACACTTATCTGCTTCAGTGTGCCGCCTTTCTGGGCTTTGGTAATTGCTGCCTTCTCTTGCCTTCTGAGCTTTAAACTGAAAACAATTTTGAGGTATTGCTAGCTCTGCACTTTCATTTACTGGTTATGCCCAACCCTGTTTATGGTTTTGTAAATAGTCTCTTAAATTACTAATCTGAATGTGCTATCTGATTATTGCCAAGACGTTGACAGATGTAACACTGCTGTTGCCTAGGTAAAGTATCTTATCATTTATTTATGTTGATAGAAAACAACAGTTAAAATCCAAAGCTATAAAGACTTAAATAATGCAATCTGGTGCACTTTTATGTGATGTTACCTTTTTAAGCATTACTTTACGATATTGAGATTTTAGTTTCTTTAAATTGAAGCATAATTATTTAACAATGTGATTTGTAATATCATTTTATCACCCAACTATCACATCTCTGTGCATGTAGATCGACATGACAAATCAAATCATCAGATGTTCAATCAATTAACAGGAAATAAGTCACAAGATACCTGTTTTAAATAATAACTACAATTTAAAGTTGGTAGAAGTCCAAGATTATGAAGACAATTTTCAAAAAATGTATTATGAAGGATACTGGCCAGGTAATGTTTACTGAAAAAATGTGAGAAGTCTTATATTTCCTATTCTGCCTACTATTCCTGTCTCTGTCTCTCTGTCTCTTTCTCCCTTTGTCTTTATTAGACAATTAATAGACCTCTCAGCTTCAGATTATAATTATTTTTTCATGTATTTCTTATGCTTATATTTATTTAATCATGTGATTATTAGTGTAAGTCATAGTAGAAATAATCATTCTGGAAATAATAGTAAATGTGATAGATTATAAATTGCCAATTAATACGATGTTGTATTTGTTATTTTATGTATCTTAAGATTTAAGAATTCAATATTTTGCAGTCTTTTGGTGAACTATTTCAAAATGTCATATGGTAGACATTAAATTAGTCATTACTGCTATTTATATTGATTTCATCAATAACTTTGAATATATCTCTGATATTGCAATATTATATGCATGAAGCAATTGCAACTCAAAAGCTTTAAATCATTGAAAGATGTCAACTTAATTGGTGGAGGTTTCATTAAAGACAGATCCATCACTGCCTCCATACTTTATAATTTAATTTAGATTTTATTATTTTGTCTTCCATATAAGCTTTGGATATCACACAAAACAAAGCCCTTGAAACCAACCCATGTATTCACAGTACAGAATTTTTTTTTGTGCCAAGAATTGAACTGAAGACCTTGAGCTTGCCTGGCAGACATTTGTGACGCTGAGCTATATCCTCAGCTGCTGAAAAAAAAAAATAACTCTTCATTATGTTCTCTTATAGCAATGTCTGCATGTATGCGTATATATATAACTTTCCTTAATGATATACTACATAAGTTTTGGAATTCTACTGTTAATGTTTTCTTTTCAAAGAAATCTAGTTTATAATGTTGGATCATGTCAGTAAAATATTTGTCTGATATGGTTTCCCAAATTCCTTGGGCTTCTCTCTGTAAATTAATAAACTAATTTCATCTTTATCCTAATTTTTATTTAACATAATGCTTTACATTTTTCTTATTTTAGTTATGCTATTAATACTTATACTTTGTGTGTTAACTGATTGTTCACTACTTTCTATAGATCAGGCCTATATGATGCTTCCTATACAACATTGCCATTTTTCATAACAACAACACTAGGCTCAGAAATTCTTATTTTTACTCTCACAAGTTAAGAGATGGTCTTTTAAAATCCAAGTGGCTTTTCAATGTGTCCAATTTCACAACTACATCCTACAGGGGGTTGAAGCCCATGAGGGCGCAACTACGTCTATACTCCTGTCTTATACCACTTTCCCTAAGCAAAGGCGAAGTGAACTCCTGAGCTCCACTTCTCAGGATCCTAGTGCTTTTCTAAGGATGCTAGCTAGTGAGACATACGGTGGGAGTTTAAGTGGAAGGGAAGGTTAGGCAATTGTAGATAGGAAAGCGGCCATTCTATTCTAACATTTGTTTCAGAGGCCTAATCTAGCAAGAGCTGCCCATTTTGAGCTAGATTATCCAAGACTCAGGACGCTGCCAATAACTTCTACTTCCTGACTGCTGAAAGTTCCTTCCGGAGGTTGAAAGATGGTTTGTTCCAACAACATATTTAATGTCCCAATTCATTATTTGTATAAGCATTCAAGTACCTTACCTAGAACTCAAGGGGGAACCATTTATTCCTTTGAGTCCACATTTCTAAATACCTTATTTAAGATATATTTTCTGAGACATAAATGCCTCTAGATCAAATTTCCTTTAAAAATTTGATTTGGAACCGATTGTTTAACCCAAATAAACATATTAATATATTACTGGTTTCTGGATGCATTATTGTAGCCTGATCATTTTAAGAACCTCTTACAAATTGATAAACTGCATTATTGAATGATATTTGGTTACATTAAACTCAATAAATGGCAGTGTTATGAGTACTTACCACTAGTATATATTGTAAGAATAACACTAATACCCAGTAGCCGTTTGGTCAAAGCTAGTATTTTGTGTTTCTCTTTTATTAAACTATTTATTTAAGTCTCAAATAAGATTATTTTCCAAAAGTCTTGTCCTTTCCAACTACTCTAAATTGATATAAATAGCTTCATTTATCTCTAAATTGAATAATTTCTTATAGTTTTCATTATAGGGTAAGAATTTCAGAAGACTCTGATATTTGCATTTCCCATAGTTTATTACTTTATTTTTCAATATTATATTTCCATTTGTATCCAGAATACATTATGAATTTCTTCTTTTTGCCCAGTCAGATGACAATATTATTATGCAACCTTTATTTCCCTCTCACCTTTTTCACTACAATATCCCACACAGGAATTTTAATAGAAAAGAATAGAAGAATTTTAGAGATGCATACTTTATCTTCTTAATATGAAATACAACTCTGCTTTACCTAATAGTTTGTTAGTGATTTGAATTATGACTGTTTTTTTTTCCACATGAAATAACATGACCTAAGAACATTATAAATACATCTTGGAATCCTTATGCTAAATATGGAGTGGATTTTATTATTTCCTTTTATGTTTGGTGCTCCATGAATGAATAATGAATTGGTATCCATCATATCAGTTTTCTACATTCTTAATCTGGATATATAGTTTTTAATTGCTCTATTTTCAATTTAAGTCCTTCTTGATCAAGTCAGCAAAACGTTTTGACTAAAAAATGTTATTTTTTCTTTAGGTTTAAAAAATCCCTCCTTATCCAATACTTAATATTTTGATGTAAATTATGCTTCACCTGCATTACTGTCAGATTTATACATTGTGTCTATCTCTTGCAAAGTCTAGTCACTGAAATGGAGAAGAGAAATGTACCTCGAATTTGAGCCTTAATTCTTTAATATAGTATTTCATTCATATACTCATTCATTTTATAAATGTGTACATGCACATACCTGCATTCATTCATGTATAAGTCAATCATTTTAAACATATATATATATATATATATATATATATATATATATATATTGAATTTTGTATTTATTGGGTTTTGCTGTGTGAAATACTTCCTAATTTTTCTTGGAATTGCATCTCCACTTCAGAATATTTTATTTACCTATTAATCATCACATCAACAATTCAGCTATGGATAACTCTAATTTTAAAATTTCATTTGACACTTCAAAATTATACATGTTTATTGTTGTTACTTTTGTTTCTTCATTTTTAAATCGCCCAAATTGTCTTTTCCAATCGTATAAACATAAACTATCTTGCTATAGTTGGAAAATTAAAGAACAGGGATTATTTAGTATAATATAAGAACCTAAGACTATATATTAGGTGGATAAAATTCCTGTAACTAAAAAGAGAATGTACCAATGACACCTGTTTAGCATGCATATCCATGAACACACACACAAACACACACGGGAACCTTGGACTAGCTACATATGAATGTGTGTCAGAAAGATAACAATGGAGGAGTAAAAAATAGTTCATTAATTAAGAGGAGCTTTATTTACATGATGTAAAGTAACTACAAAGTGACTTTATACCAATGCAATTTTTCATCAATGCATTTTAAAAATGCAAAATAAAATACAATGTTTAGCCACATTAGTAACAACATTTTGCTTTACCATGGTTTATGAGTTAGTGACATACCTAATAAAAACATAGGCTTTATGAAATTTATACTACAGTAGCTATGTACTGACAAAGAAAAAAATTATAGCAGTGTGTGTTCTCTTATGAAATGTGTGATCTTTTAAAGTTACCAAACTACAATAAATTTTGTTTTCTTTCATGTTATATTGTATAATGCAATAGTAGTAATTGTTTTTTTTTTCATTTTTCCCATTTTATTTCTTGTATCCATGTATTTCAGCAGTTTGCCAATATGTGTATTGATTTTGAACCTTTTCCAGTGTCTTCAATTTTTGTTACTAGGCAAAGAAGTACATGATAACCTTTCAGATTATTGATCCTTACAAGAAAGAAAAAGTGCTGCTTTTAGTGTTTATGTATAGTTTATTGTAACATTATTTGTTCACATTTACAATATTATACCCAAACTTAGGACAAAATTTATTTGAATATAGGCACACTAGATTTTATAAATATGTATTACACTGTATCCCTGTCATTGATATATTTAAAAGGGTATTCATTTCTATATTAAATGTATTCTGTAAATGCTGTCATTATCCATATCTAAATGTCATTCAATTTAATCAAACTAATATTTGCTGTGCACAAAATATGCACCAGGCATCCTACTTAAGATAATAGGTTAATTAT
Source organism: Cavia porcellus (assembly GCF_034190915.1). NCBI lineage: Eukaryota > Metazoa > Chordata > Mammalia > Rodentia > Caviidae > Cavia > Cavia porcellus. The sequence goes on from NW_026947493.1 coordinate 57,428,158, forward strand.
ACCTAAATATATGCAGTCATTGGATCACTAACTTGGTAATGACTCACTACTATATTTATGTATCTATGCACATACTTGTCCTTTTATATATTTTCTCTTAAAATGAGGACTAAAACATATTACAAAAACAAGATATCAAGAAGATAAGTGCTCATGAACTAACAGGTATAATGCAAGACAATTAATTAAGATTAAAAAATATACAAATTCAAATTCTTGCTGCAAATAATAGGACACTGTTGTAAATTTGTTTCTAAGAAAAATAGGAGACATTTGGAAACTTTTGATTAGCACATAGGAAAATCAGTCACTGGTGGTTGGTTTTTACTGGAACCATAAATTATAACCATGAATAATTATGTCAGATATCACTTTCATCACATGGTATCTATAACTAGATTCTTTTCATGTCAGCTTCCACTGCCATCTTTGCTATATTCCTATCATCCTTCAAGCTGGCTGTTTTAAAGAACTAATGCTAAAATCTGGCCTCAATCCCTTTCTCCCTATCCACTTCTCAGGATTTGGACTTCCCTAGGACTAACCACCATCTGTTTTGATTTTGAGTACATGAGTTATTTGGAGAAAAGATGTGATGTGAGAGGAGGGAATACCTGGAGACTGACCAGTGAGACTATGTTAGTTTTATCCTATCTGGAGCTTTCCTACTTGAATTGATATACTCCTAACAATACTTGTTAATTTTACAGTAAAAATTGATGTTAATATAGAAGTGATTTTTAGACCTCTAGGAAACTGAGCTAGAATCCATAAATGTATGTTGGGTCTTCATTTGAGGAGATGAAATTTTCTCTATTGGGATGAGAAAGATGAGAAGAATGCCAGGTCTTACGTTGGAGCCTGAATCACCTCTCTATAATGTGATTTAGCAGGTGCAATTTTATGGGAGGTATTAGTCTGCTTGTCTACTTCCCAGTCTCTGAGAAATAATACATGATGCCCACAACTAAAAAACAGAGAGAGATTTAATGTGGCTCTCTGTTTCAGGGATTAACATTCATTGCAGTTTGACTACAAGAGGAAAGCTTCAAGGCTGATAGGTATGGAGAAAAACTGCTTAGGTTATGGTGATCAGGAAGTAGAGCAGGTGAACAGAACTGGAGAAGGAGAAACAAACGACCAGATAAGTAGCCCAAGGTCACAACCAGGCACATTCAGAAGTATGCTTTACTAGTCCAATAGGCAGTGTGATGGTTTATATTTAGATAACCCCGAGTCTCATGCACTCACAGGTGAGGCTTTGGGAAAGTGGCTGAATTATGCATATGTGATGTGAATTAGAGTATGTGAGTATAGATTAAGGATTTGTGATAAATAAATTGTCATAGCACGGTTCTGGATGTGGATAATGGGAATACTGGGTATGGGTAGCAACAATCAATAGGCTTTTAGCCTGGATGGGATAAAAACTCAAGAAGACTTGTTGCTGCCGCTCTCTGTCTGCCCTGTCATGGACTATTTATCCTCTGGCATCCTCTCTGCCTTGGAGCCAGCTGACCTTGGACTGAAACCTCTACAAAATATGAGCTAAAATAAATCTGTCCTTCTTTAACTTGAGGGTGTTGGGTATTTTGTCTCAGCAATGAGACAAGTAGCTAAGACAGGCAGTTCCCAATCCCGACAAGTTGTCAATCTATCTTAACTGTCACACAAATCTTTGATAAATGTTTTGGATCATCTCCATAATAAAACACTCCATGGGAGAATAATAGCATATTTTCCTGGAGCTTTTTCATTTTCTTCTTCTCATTAAGCAATGTTTGCTTTATTCAGATGTTCTGGTAACTTCTTATGAGATTAGGTGCAATGTCTTGTGATAGCTTCTACATGCAGTCAGGAACTATCACAGTGGGTAAGAGAAGCTTTGTTTTGTTTGGCCCTTAAGTGAAGGGAATGTGTGGGCTTGTCCAGAGTTCAGTTGTGGAAATTACTGAGGTGAAAGACAGACTCAGGTGGAACTGATAAAATCCTAACTCACCTGAAAACCAAAATGAATAAAATCATCAAATAAATACAGTAAAGTATTTTTAAAACAAGTCACTTCAGGTTCTATTTCTCCCAATTTTCCTGGAGAAAATTATTTTTAAAAATCCTAGTGAATTTAACACAAGTTTCCTGACAGACGATGGTAGGAGAGTCAATGCAATATTGTAGGAAGCAACACAGACTTCGCATCTATTTATGGGGCCAAAATATGGAAAAAAGATTATTTTAACTTTATTCCCCTGTGGCAATTCAATATAATTATATTTCATTGTAGATTCATTGAGATAGCCTAAATTATAGGGTTAAATGAAAAATAAAAGGGAATTATCAGTTACAATGTAGGAAGTAGCAAGTGATTGTCACTCTCATCTGAACAAGGAAAATAACATGAGCTACAGAATTTTAGCTTTAAGAAAAATACATAGCTGGGAGTGCAGACAAATGCATGAGAATTAAATTCTAACAAACATTTTTTGGTAGTAGGGACGTAGGCTGAGTTTCTCTCTTTCAGTTTTAAAATAAGATTATAAGACTACGCCTCAATGTTAGTGAATGTGCTTCAGAAGAAGCAATATAGGAATTTAATAGACATATAGACTTGTATAACAGACTTGTGTAATGAGTTTAAAACCTAAGAAATACGTGCCACAGAATGAATCTACCGTTATTTACACTTTTTTTCTCACTTTAGTATAACACTCTCTCTCTCAAATTACAAATGTTATTTGGAATCTTATTGTAATCTCTTAACAAAACCCAGAGAATGTTTGGCATGTTATTCTTTATATTTCTTCTAACTCCTATTTTTAGATTCTGCCTATTTTTAGATAGTGCTTGTTACATCATACCATTTTACAGCATGTATCAGTGAATGAAAACTGAGTTCTAAAGAGGTTGAAAAACAGAAAATAATGCATATAGTAACACATTAAAATATCATCTACTCTACACAATACATTTCCATATTAAAGAAAAACACACTTTATGATAACTCTTCAGGGAAGAAGATTTAAACTATTTTATAAACAGGTAATTAAGATGAGGTTTCAACAGAATGGATGAACTTTAATGGATAACAAACCTGGCAAGTTACTTTAGCATTTTTTTTGCTTCCTTATAATACCCATGAATTTCAATGTTATTGTACTATACACTAGTTTCAAATACATATGTGTACACATTTATACATTTTAATTATTTTAAAATACTTCTTTTATTGAATTCTGTGAAATGCTTACTATTTGCTCATTCTATACCAAGTGGATGAAATGGTATCTTCACTTACTTCTTTCAAAATACCTGACACCCAAAGTTAAAGGGGGAAAGCTACAGTTTGTAGGTTGATAATTGGCTGGCTCCAAGGCACAGTGGTACACAGTAGAAGGGCAACAGTTCATGGCAGCAGAAGTCAGCAAAAGGAGAGAGACAGAGAGAGAGAGAGAGAGAGAGAGAGAGAGAGAGAGAGAGAGAGAGAGAGAGACAGACAGAGACAGAGAGAGAGAGACAGAGAGAGCTCTTTTATCATTTTGTCCCTTATATTGTATGCAGGCTACCTGCCTAATGCGAATGTAGCATTTATACCCTTAATCCCAGTACTGGACCATGAATCTACTACAAACTGTAGATTCCTCAACTGTACAGTCAGCCATTTCTGAAAATCCCACCATCCATGACTGCCTGAGGCTTTGAATACATAGAGACACAATGTTTAACAATATCCAATAAAGAAAGGGTCTTAGTATGATTAATATACTGGACCTTAAAACTTTTATGTCTTTTAATTCAGTCACCACCCATCAAAACTGATTAAAATTTTGTAAGAGACATGCTTTGGGTTAAACTTAAATGTGCCACTTTAATCCTATAAAAATTTACATGCAATTATTGATTTATAATGCACAAAATATTAATTTATAACTTTTTTCTTTGCCTCAAGATTGCAAATATATATATACATATATATCTCACATCTCCTTTTTGCTATAAAATTTAAAAATTCATTATTTTTACACTCTTTGTCTCCTGACTGCCTCCCTGCCCTCTGTTTTTTCCCTCTTTTCTCTCTTTTGGAAAAGTAAATGAATAAAACTAAAGGATACAAGGATACAATCAAATGATAATTGCCCAAATGTGATTTTATTGTATTGACATCACATAAATCCTGGGCAATGTAGCCAGGTATACTTGAAATATACTACATGTGAAAGCATGTGTTATGTGAAGGCATTGAAGAGGAGATTAAGCACCTTTACATAAGTTCAGACATGAATTTTTAAAGATGATAAATCACATGTCTTTTGATAAATTAATCACACTAGAAACAAAAAGAGATGACAAGAATTAAAGAAAGCAGAAAACATTAAAGATCGTGGATCACTTCAGAAATACATATAATCTAGTGTGGCTGAGAGAGGAAAACCATGGGAGAATAGAAGAAAATGACAAATATTCAGTCAGGTGTTGATCTGACAGTGCAATTTATATGAAGTAAAATCATGGACAACCTAATTTATTCTTTTCATTTCTTTCCGAAAACAAATATTTTTACTAAAGTTTTCAGAAAGTGATCCACATTTGATATTTCAAGGGAGAAACTTTGACTGAATCTCAGTGTTTAATATTTTTCTCTAACATTGCCCCAAGTTATGTGCCCAAGGCTACACATTCTCAGTAGGACAAGGGGACAATGAGTGTATATCTAAAAATATCACTTTCAACTTGAATTTATCACATTGCCAGTAAATTAGAATATTAATGAAAATTCAGAAAACGGAATTTTTTCTTTTTTTTATTTTAAAGAGGGTAAAACTAAGCATAACAAAACAGAACAAAGTAGATCAGAAGAAAATGTAAGTGACACAGATTTCAAAGCAAGATAACAGAATATCTACCATGGCTACAATAATGTCTTTTGTTTTCTTCCAAATAGTTGTCCATATATTCAAACACAATGAATTCATATAAGACAAAATAGTATTAAACTGATCAGAACAGAGTGATGAAGGCGTTACAGGCCTTCAAACCAGGCAAGAGGAAAATCAAAAATGGTTACCGTAATGTCTCTTGTTCTCTTCAAAATAGCTGTCCCCCATACCTTCATGTATGTTGAAATTAAACAATACAAAGCAGACTAAAACCACTCTGAACAAAGAGTACTAGCATTACTGGATTTCACAGTATGATGATACTGTATCCACAATGAATACCATAATGTTTCTTTTTCTTCAAAGTACCTGTTCATTTCATTATGTATAATATAATCAGTTCTCATAAACTGCTTAGGTGAAATTCTATGCATGATTAATCCTTTATACCTAACCTTTCTGTATTAGAAGGAAAATGACCAAAGCAAAACAAATTACTAGAAAAACATGAAACAAAAAAGACAAATAAATAGCAATAGCAAAGAGCCCAAAACAATGATGACATAGTTCTTCAGAACAAGGTGGTAGGAACATAACTAGGGTTGTCATTTTCCATAGTGTCCTTCAAGAATTCCTCAATCACCAGACACTAACATGCAAAATTGTTCCAATCCTATGAATGTTAGGTGTTTTGTTCCAAGAACTTATAGAATTTGTAGCACAATCATCTTACCTATCCTAAGTGTGATTATAAAATTTCAGATATTTTTTCATTTACCCATCCTTTTTCTTTTTCTTCCTTTTCCCTGAGGTATTATGTTTTTCCTTTTGAGCAGAATCTTCTTCTTCACTATATTTATTGAGTTCTTTGTATCTTATACAGACTTACCATTTCTTATACTAGGGAGACAATATGATATTTACACATGTGAGTTTGATTCATTTCACTTTTAATTATTGTCTCAAGTTGCATCCATTTATTTATAAATATCTCAATGTGATCATTCTTTATACATGAGTAGTACTCCATTGTATAAAAATACCACAGCTTTTTTTAATCCAATGTTCAGTTGAAGGACATTTAGGTTGTTTCTAAGATTTGGCTATTACAAATTGTGTTGCTATAAACATGGGTGCATATTTATCAATGTGATATGATGTTTTCAAATCTTCTGGGAATATGCCCAGAAGTAGAATAGCTGGGCCAAATGGAACTTCCAACCCCAGCTTTTGGAAGGACTTCCAGACTGATCCCCACAATAGCTGGACCAGTCTGTACTCTCACCAACTGTGCAGAAGAGTTCCTTTTTCCCTGAAACCTCTCCATCATTTGTTGTTGGTAGTTTTCTTTATCCTGGCCACTCTTTCTGGAGTAAGATTGAATCTGTCTTAGTTACTTTTTACTCATCCCTGAGACAAAATATCTGATGACTAAAGTTGGGAAAGGAAAGGTTTATTTCTTACAGTTTTTGGAGGTTTCAGTTCATATTCACTTGGCTCCAAGGCAGGGTGGCATGGCTGGGCTGCAGTTCATGGTGGCTGCAAATGGCAAGACAGGAACCTGCAAAAGAGTGAGACACACCTTCTTCCAGCCATTACATTACATCCTGGGTCCACCCCTAGGCCAGTGTAGCACTCACACCCTCAATCCAAGCCCTAGACAATGAACCAACCACAGATGCATAATGCAAATGCATGAGGCCTGGGGGTCACCAACACAGACCATGACAGACTCCTAGTGTGGTTTTAACTTGTATTTCTCTAATGCCCAATGATGCTGAACATTTTTTAATGTATTTATTTGCCTTTTGTATGTCATCTGAAAACTATATATTCATCTCAGATGCCCATTTTTGGATTGGGTCTTAGAATTTCATGAGTCTGAAATTTAAAAATTATTTATATGTTCTAGAAAACTCCAAGAGGAAGAGATAACATTCTTAAATATCTATGCACCAAATTCTAGAGCACACAGCTATACAAAACAAATATTAGCAGAAATGAAAAATCCAATAAGCACTAACACAATTATAACAAAACACCTTAACATGCCATTGAACACAAATGGACAGAACAACCAGACAGAAAACCAGCAAAGAAACAATAGAACTGAATCACACCTGTGAACAAATGGACTTGGTGGATGTACACAGAGTGTTTCACCCAACAACATCAAAATATACATTCTTCTCAGCAGCACATGGGGCATTCTCTAAAATAGACCATATTCTAGCCCTCAGAACATGCTTAAGTAAATGTGAAGAAACTGAAATTATCCCAGGCATTTTATTAGATTATAGCACCATGAAACTAGAAATTAATGAAAAAAGAAATTGAAAAAATTCCACAAACACATGGAAATTGAATAATACACTCCTGAGCAATCAGTGGGTAACAGAGGAAATTGAAGAAGAAATTTTACAATATTTACAAGCAAATGAAAATATTAATACAACTTACTGAATCTGTGGGATGCAATGAAAACAGTCCTCAGAGGAAAAAACAGAACGAACACAGACATCCAGATGCTACACCTCCAACATCTAGAAAAAGAAGAAAAATTCAAGCTCAAAGCGAAAAGAAGGGGGAAAATTATAATGATCAGAACAGAAATCATTGCAATTGAGACTAAGAAAACAATACAAAGAAGTAATGAATTGTAGTTGGTTCTTTGAAAGAATAAATAAAATGGATAAGCACATAGCCAACCTTATTAAAAGAGGAAAGAAATACTCAAATTCATGCAATAAGAAATGAAAGGAGTAAAATCGCTACAGAGCCTGTGGAAATACAGAAGATCATCAATACTTATTTTGAAAACCTTTACTTTCATAGGCTTGGTATCACAGAAAATATAGACAGATTCCTAGAAACATATGAACTGCCAAAACTGGGTCATGAAGATGTAAAACTGCTGAAAAACCAAATTTCAATTAACAAAATTGAAAATGTAATTAAATCTTTACCAACAAGGAAAAGCCCAGGTATAGATGGATTCACTGTGGAATTCTATAAGAAATTCAATGAAGATTTAAGGCTGACCCTCCTCAAACTCTTCAATGAAGTTGAAAGGAAAGCAATATTCCCTAACTCATTCCTGGAAGCAAATATTACTCTAATACCATAACCTGAGACATATAACCAAAAAAGAGAACTACAGGCTAATCTCCCTAATGAACATAACTGCAAAAATTCTCAATAAAATATTGGCAAACAGAATGTAATAAATCATCAAGTTTATACACTACAACCAAAGGGGATTCATCCAAGGAATGCAGGGAAGGTTCAACAAACACAAATCAATAAATGTAATCCGCCATATCAATAGAGTCAAAAATACGAATCACATGATCATTTCTATAGATGCAGAAAAACTTTTGATAAGGTTCTACATTTATTTATAAGAACCTTACAGAAAATTGGAATAGATGGTCTTTACCTCAATATGATGAAAGCCATCTGTGACAAACCAACAGCCAACATCATATAAATGGCATTTACCCTAAAATCAGGCACAAGACAAGAATGTCCATTATCACCACTCCTATTCAGTATAGTGCTGGAAATACTATCCAGAGCAATTAGACAAGAGAGAGAAATAAAAGGCATAAGGTTAGGAAAAGACGAAGTTAAACTATCATCATTTGCAGATGACATGCTACCCTACACAGAAGACTCAAAACTCCATTTTAAGAGTCCTAAGGATAATAAATAAATTCAGTGATGTAGCTGGATACAAAGTCAACACTCAAAAATCAATCGCTTTCCTATACACAAACAACAAAATCACTGAGAGAAAACAAAAAGAAGCCATGCCCTTCACAATAGCATCCAAAAAAAAAATGAAATACTGAATAATCAATCTAACAAAAGAAGTAAAAGATCTACCCAGGGAAATTTATAATACCCTGAATAAATTGAAGAGGACCTCAGAAAATGGAAAAACATCCCTTGTTCATGGGCAGGAAGAACAAATATTGTGAAAATGGCTATTCTCCAAAAATTGTTATACAGATTTAATGCAGTTCCAATCAAAACACCACTAGCAAATCTCATATCTAGAGAAATCATTCCTAAAATTCATCTGGAACCAGAAGAGACCTAGAATAGCAAAGCCAATTCTAAACAACAAAGGCAAGGCAGGCGGCATCACAATCCCTGACCTGAAGTTACACTACAAAGCTACTGTAATAAAATCAACATGGTACTAGAATAAAAACAGACCTGAAGATGAATTTAATAGATTAGAAGATGCAACTACAACTACAAATACATTCAGCAACCTTATCTTTGATAAAGGGATCAAACACGTTCACTGGAAGGAAGATAGTCTCTATAATAAATGGTGTTGGAAAAACTGGCTCTCCATCTGCCAAAAACTAAAAGTAGACCCACACCTATCTCATGTACTAAGCTAAAATCCAAATGGATCAAGCTCTAAATATTAAAGCAGAAACACTAAATCTGTTGGAAGATAAAGTAGGTAGAAATCTTGAAGTTAAAGTAGATGGAGAATTCATGAATAGGAATCAAACCACATGGGAAATACCTTCCAGAATAAATAACTGGGATCACATCTTATTAAAAAAGCTTTTGCATGTTGAAAGAAATCTCCAGCATAGTGAGAAGAAAACCCACAAATTGGGAAAAAAATCTTAGTCAACTGTACCTCAGACAGAAAAGGAATTGTTGGGCTTGGCAATTTTAATCAGAGTTTTCACAGACAATGAAATATTTATAGAAATTGGACTTTTTTAATAAAAGGATTAAGTAAAGGACTGAGGTTAGTACCTACCACAGCATGAAGAAGTAGCTGTATTATTTGGCTACAGCATCAGTAGAAGATGTAAGAGAAAGTCAGTTTATAACACTGAGAAATTTGCATACCAGGCAAAGTTGAATGCTTGAGAGTCCAACAATGTGTTCACATTGGGAATATAGAAAAAGAAGATATTTTAAATGGAAGGAAGATGATCCTTGCAATCCTGAATAAATTGAGTTTGAACTCTTAGTGAAATCCTTAAGGAATACTTGAACCAGTGATTTGTTAGAGATGTAGAAATGGACATTGGGTGAATGGTAATTCCAGCATACAGTCTGAAGAGGAAAACAAAGCCAGTGGAAGGATTTTATGTTATTGGTTTTTCTTCTTCCCTACTGCAGGTGAATGTTAGAGAAGAAAATGAATAATGTGTCCAGATCTCTTTGGAAAGTACTACATTTGTAGTAATGGAACATGAATTGGTCTCAGTAATGTATAATGGATTAAAAACTGGTGGTCAGCTTAACACCAGCTGAATTAAATCAGCATGGTGCTGAGTGTAGATGGCCACCTGAGGAAAGTTGCCAGCATGAAAAAGAGACATGGAAAAGAAGAGCATTGGCTTTGTGAGCTCTCCATAGTGGTGTTGTTTGGAGCCACTGGTTTCCCTGAGGAGCTTGTGATGGCTAGCTTCCCCAATATGAATTCAGTCATTAGCCTTGGAGAAGATCAGAACCTTGTTGCTGAGGATGGCTGCTGTTCACTTTGAGGGAACTTTGGTCCTTACTTTGAGCATTACTTCCTGGCTCTGGAATGGAAGATGTGTGTGGCCTAATCGCCAGGAGAAGCTTGTTCTGCTGTCTTCCTCATAGATACTCAACTGTTCTCATCTGTGGAGGAGCTTGGGACATCACTGTTACTGAAGAGGGTTTGGTCCTTTTCAGGGGCACCCTGGTCCTTATTTTAAGCATCAATTCTTGGCTTCACTGCAGAATCCTCAATCTACTAACATAGCTCCACCACTCCACTGACCTATGGCTTTACCAGTGCAGATTCATAAAACAGACTTGTATGAGTCATTGTCATTGGCTCTAGATCTCCTGTCAGATTGTAGGAGGCATTGTCTTAGGCTCTAGGTCTTTAACTGAACTTACACAAGACATTACTGTGGGATCCAGACCCTTGGCTGGATTTTCTAGCTCTTAAGTGTTTTGGACAGATTTCCTGCACTTTCTTACATTTAATTGTGGGTAACGATCATAAAATGATATAAAATCATGTCCTGTGTGTAATTGTTCTCCTTGCAACCCCTGACTACAACAGTATTTATCTGATATATTTAGATTGCTTATCATTGGTAATGGTATGGATTTGTATTACATGATTTTGTGGATAAAGAGCATCTGCTGTAAAGTCATTCACTGAATGGGAACATTAAAACGAGGAGCATGAAATCAGGGACAACATTTTTTGAGAGCATTACTTCTTCATACATTACTCAAAACTGTTTCATTCCTCTGAAGTCATTTTTGATGCTGTTTCTCATAGATAAGTTCTTCTGCTAAGGAAAGCTACACCTGGAAGTTGGTGTTATTAATATCATTTTTAATTAATTTATTTAGCATTAGTTAAGACCTATGATTTATGAGACTTTTTTGAAAACACAATGCACTTTTAAAACAGTTACATATTTAAATCACTAGAGTTTCATTATGTAGAGACAAGTATGATGGTGTGAAAATATTTATGAGGTGGAGAAAAGACAAAGTTGGAGAGAAATACTTAAACGATTAATTTGTCAAAAGTTCCAAATCACAGAGTGATCCCTGGGGAAAAGACAAAGAAAAATAAATTCCATAACTATTCAATTAGGTTTTTTGAGATAATTTAGAATACCCTCAAAGATATTAAAAAAAGATTTGGCTATACAGATACAAAATCATCCTGAAATACTAGAAGATACAGTGATAGAGAATTGTATGATTAAGGTTTAAATTGGGAAAAATACATTCTTTATACTTATACATATATTGTTTTATACTTATACATATATCATTTTTACCAACTATTGCTTCTGATCGAGTAGTTTTGAAAATGAAAAGTTGAGTTTTCAAAATAAGATCACACACAGAGTATAGTTTAGAGCTAGATTAAAACCATAAATGTTCTTTGTGAAGTCCTCATTTAAATCCTGATGCAATAACCATAGCAAAGCATTACTGAAATTGTAGTTCATGTGGTACAGATTAGTAAAACAACAATTGAAACATAAGACAGCTTATAAACTATGAAATAGGGAAACAAAGCTCAAATAGCATTTTAAATAGGAGTTAGGAAGTGAAAAAAATTAAAGTAGGCAGAACTTTTTAGAAATGAGGTTTACAATTCAAGTTATGGCATTTCTCGGATTTTATAAGCAAAAGGTAGACCTGGGTTGATTATTGTGATGAAACCAGTGCAGGTTCATCAATTTTTCTTTAATTTGTTCAAACAAGGCAGATATTTGAGAGGTATGTCTACATTGTAAAACTGCTACTTTAAGTGCCTATTTAAAGAAGTTCAAATGCAGTTATTTAAAAATTGAATACTAAGAAAATGAAAATAATGTTAACCATAAGATATCAGTTGGCTTCTGAAAGCAGATATTGAGTTAGAAACATTCTCAGGACAAATGAACTAAAAGCACAAAATCAAAATTCAGATAAATTTCATTGGGGTTTAAGAGCAAATCAAGAAAGCTGAGCTTTTTCATCCCTGCTTTTCCTCTAAATTGCTGTGACCTTGGGCTGGATTCTTGACCTCATGCATTTTCTCTTTCTTACCTATTATGATAAAAATATAACCTCTCACCAAGTCAATAAAGGTAATGTACTAAAATCAGACTGCTACTATACTGTCGTTTTGCTAAGTACAATTATTTATGTCTTTATTAGTATTATTTGCAGATATTTTTAATAAAATATTATGTCCAGGTTGTTAGTAACTTACCAGTATTGGTATTTGCATTCAGAGAATTATTTTATGAAGCATTTTATTCTATTTCCCCTAAATTCAAAGCATAAATATTTACTTATAAATTTATCTTATTGTGTTAGAGTTTGCTATACTATCTTCTTCTTGCTCTTTACTTTTCCTAAAGAGCTATTACCTTGCCAGAAACCATTAAAATATCAATATACCTGCATTAACCTTGTTTTGACTCTTTCAAATAAAGTAGATACTTCTACTAACCGCTCGACAATTGAAATGACTTATTTTTTTTAAATGCAGTTGTTTGCTTAAAAATGTACAGCTAGCAAAGGAAATCAATTTGAAAAGCTGAGAGCAAAATGTTAAAGTATTGCCTTTACAATGAGACAAATTTAACGAGAGAGTGCATTTATTTATTGTGCCTGGAATTCACTATATAATTGCATTGTGTTTCCCGTCTGCTATTTGTTCATGAATAAAAGTCTCACTCTTGATATGCAGTGCCTTCTTGCTCCTATTAGAACTTGGGTTTGAGTTATAATACTAGATTAAGTTTTAACTGCAGACATAAAGCTGCCTCCCTATCCGAAAGTGTAGCTTTATGCACCCAAAGTTGCCCTATGGAGCTTTCAGTGTCCCTCTATGCTCCAATTTCCTTTGTTCTAGAATTCTCCATGTACTAAAATGCAATTGTTTGTTTGAAGTATTTTGGTCCCTAAAGCATGTAATGCACTTATAATTTACCTATGAAATTGTATATAACTTCTAGATTTTATTTCTAGTACTTTAAAAAAATCATATGCTTTGTCATTAAAGATTTGGATTTGACTATGATATAAAAAAACTACTAAAGCTAGCTGAAAATCATGGATGCTGTGTTTCATTCTCTGTGTAATTTGGCTTTGAGAATAGTAGTCAATCTTATATGTGCCCTCTATGTTCTTTGTATCACTGAAAAATATTCAAAATAATATAGGAGAATGTTATGATGGGTAGTTAAAAGGTATAATGACTTACACAATTTTAAGTATTTAATTGAATTCTTACAACAACCAAATAAAGTTGGAAATAGTATTACCACTTCTGCAAATAAAAGGAATCTTTAACAAATTCAAGGAACATTGGGAATGTTGGTCACAGCACTCACAAGGCTGAGTGAGGCAGGAGGATCAGCTGAATTCCAGACCATGCTAGGCTATGTAAGCAAGTTTAAGGTTAGTCTGCCCTATATAACCAGATATTGTCTCAAAACAAACAAACAAACAAACAAGAGTCAATGAAGATGTAAATAAAAATTAAGATTGTCAAGCCCTGGAGCTCACTCACTCCAAGCAGAGGGGAAAATGCAGTATTCTAGAAGTCATGATAATACCTGTGTCATTTTAGAGATGTACCACAGGCCAACTATTTACCCTCTATTATCTTAGTCTTTACAAGAATTCAGTATTTGATCTCTCTTCTATGTTGAGATACAGTGAACAAACCACATCACCACCAACAGACAGAAATCTTATTAAATTTTCACTCTTTTTTCACCCAAGAGAGTAACCTATTTACGTATTTTGTAACAAGTCACAACCCTCTGCCACACGTACTTGACAAATCAAAATTTTGGAGAATATGGTCTAACGAAGGAAAAAGAGCAGGCATAAAATAATAGCATTTTCAGCTAAGCTCCACTATTCGGTATTCTAGTTCCACTGCCTCTCTTATAAATCAAGAAAAGGCTTTTTTACTTATTACACTTGAGTGTGCAGAAATACTGTCCTCATCTGCTCAGCATGGCTGGGTCAGGAAGAAGTTCTTGGGAATATATTGATTTTATGTTAAGCTAACTCTGATAAATTGGCAGTAAACTTGACAAAGGATTTTGTTTGTTTCAGAGCTCTAGAAAGCATTTTGTTTCATTCTAGAGAGTAAATACAGTGAAGAAAGAGGGGAACATACAAGAAGGAACAAAACTGTTCTCATAGCTAACAACCTCAGTCAGGTGAGTGGAGAGATCCGAATTACAGGTCCCGCTCTGCCTCTGAAAGTGTGTGTGTACAGAGGGGGCTATTTGCCTGTTTACTTTTCTTAGTTTCCTCATATCTAAAATAGGATAATGAAAAAAAAATGGAGATTTGTAAGGAAAGGTATTTTAAAGCCCAATAATGTATAAAATTACATGAACAGGTGGAACAAACTCCATATTATTGTATCATATATTTTAGAGTATTTGATTTGAAATTAAATAAGAACGAAGTGAACACCTTTGTTAAACGTTTTTCAGGAAATTTGTTCTGTTGATTTGATTACTCCTTGAAAATCAAAGGTTTTTCAAACTGTTTTGTTCTACCTATAGGAAAAAAATCAGCAAAAAAGAAAAAAAATTCAAGTCTAACATAGGACCATTTATCTGAAAAATAGATATTTTGTCATCCAGATGGAAGAATTCTGTGTGGCAAACACATTGCAATAAATCATACGTGTAATAGAAACTGCTACCCTACATAACCTTTGTAAAGCACACCTCTGATATTTACTCTCCAGCAAACACACTTGCATGATTTAATATTTTATCTTCACAAGCATATACAGTTATTTCTACTGCAATACTTGTTTAGAAAACAAAAACTCCATTTCATATAACTGACATATTAGTCAACAATTTAAATAAAATGGAAATTTCATGTTTCCTTATTCATGATTTTGCTTCTGTGAAGCACAAGGTGAACACAGATAACTACACCCTGCTGAATTGAGCTGTGTAGGAATATGCAAAAGACACAGGCAGACCTCAAACATCAGCTACCTGCTTCAGCCTTGCTTCATAGAGTGTGTTACTCAACTAGGTTGTGCTTTGCTATTCTTTAGTGTTTGTGAGATGATAGGGAAAAAACTATATATATATATATATATATATATATATATATATATATATTTACATATATATTATTGTTCATCATTCCAAGTACCTATAATGTAAAAATCCTGTGTCCCTGAGACTTCAAACACATTGAAGTAATAAGAAACTACAGATAGAAAGAAATATACATTGCAGAACATAAGAAAATCACACACACACACACACACACAAATGTTTTACATGCTACAAAATCATAAGAACATGGTCTATAGGAATAGAAATAGAATAAGATTTGTTTTTCTTTACAAAAAAGATTTTAAGAGCAAATATCAAAACTATAGGAACAATCTTTTGAGGAATCAAAACATAAACCCTAACTGAATGTGAAGATCCTAATATGGTAAATTTACATTTTATATGTGGCTCATTTTAAAGCTAGAAGTTCCTGGTGCAATGATCCACGAACATTTTTATTTTCAAAATCATTTTTATAATTCTCTTACCAGTAGTTCTTGACTCAATAGGAGAAATCTGTTTAGAAAAAAAAGCTTTCCCATCCTTACACAGGAATGATTTGAACTAAAATGATATACTTTAAAAAACATGTGTTTCATTTGTATCTTGTTTTCTAGCTCATTTTGATGAACACAGTGTCACTGAGAGGTGCTTGTCTAAAGGATAAAAGACTACTTTGGAATTGAGTGTGAGAACCATTTGTAATCTTGAAGCTGGGTACAGTGAGGCGAGGACAGCCACATTCACCCATATCTGACATTAACTTTCCGTGCTATTTCAGGAATGTCTGACCAATACTTCAGAGAAACTTACAGGCTGCTTAACAGAGACGACCATTTCTTGAAGCAAAGGTCAGATTCTTTGAAGATAATCCTGTAAATTTTTTTTTAATCTTTTTCCTTTTTTAAAAATTTTTTTATCGGTACCGGGGATCAAACTCATGACTGCCTGCTTACAAGGCAGGTGCTCATGCCGCTGAGCTAAATCCCCAGCCCCAATCCGGTAAATTAATGGTAGTGTTTGTGGATTTATAAAACATTTACCATTTGGGTTAACATTTTGATAAGGTTTTTGACTTTTTAAAAAGTGTGTCCCTGAAGATTTATTTCACCATATTTCCATAATGTTTATGATTGTTACTATACAGTTTTGCAAAGCAAAGTCACTTAAAAAATTCAGTTTGCAGCAGAATTCATAATATAGTAAACCAGATTGGCTTACACTCTCCGTATCCTTTATTTTCTTCCTTAATTTTAGAGTTAATATCTCATTTGAGAATATATTGAATAAAACAGCACTGTAAAAAAAAAAACTTAACAGAAAAATTAAAAAGAAAAATTCCATCATCACAATTTCTGCTATTTAACTTTTAAATATTTGGATTGCTTTAAAGTCAAATTTCATTGATTAGTAATTCAGATTTAATACCACTGTTCATAGACAATATTAGGTATAGAATTATAAGCAACTAAGGAAAGATAGTGAAATGCCTACGTAATACTTCATTTTCGAGGAGCCATATAAATAACTAGTCTAGTTCCAGTGACTCAGCTATGTGAAAACCGGAATAATGTAAAGGAAGCCTGTAGTACTATTTAAGCTGTACAATCTATAAGTATGCACAGTGGAATCAACCTTGCTAAAAATCTGTTAGAAATGCAATATTCCTGGCCAAATTCCCAATTTCCTAATTGGAAAACTCTGGGCATCAGGCTCAGCAGTCCATGTTTTCACAAGTTTCCATGGAATTCTGATTTATATTTATACTCATACGATATGTGAGAACCACTGAATTAAATCATCTCAACTCTAAGAATAGAGTTTAAAATTAGATCTCAAAGGATTCAAAAGGTAGTTATTGGTACTTTCCAGTGACCATACAACTTCTTTTAAATTACTTGAAATGCTCAATCTCTTCTTTCAACTGTGTTAAGGATCATATGCAAAATAAGTGGTACTGTTAGAATGTATATAATAAGCCTGCATCAGTAAGAACTCAACAGTTTAACCATGCTTTAATACCATATTATAGTTTCATTCAAAGCATATTGTCTTGTGATCAACTAATAAATTGTCCTTTTCCATACTCTTAATCATAATTTCTAGCCTTTGAGTCATATATGCTCTTGTGTAATGAAACGGCATAGAAGGATTGATAATGGAAAGGAAATATAAGAAAATTCCTGCATGCCTACCACATGTGAAAGGCTGGATTCTCTGAGAAGGAGATTGAGATGGGCTCAGACTGAATCACACCTGAAAAAGAGAGAGGCAGCACATATTTTCTGGCAACAGAGTAACAGGTGGTTTCTGATACTGACCTGATGCAAACTCACCTCTCCTCGTGGGAGCTTCTGTTCATGTAATCTCTGCCCTCAGTCATCTGATGCTGGATAACCCCAGATAGACAACATCCTGGGTGAGGAATTTCTATGTCCTGAAAGCATCTCTGAAGGTGCTGACAAACAGAAGCTTATTTGCCAACAGTGCCCATCACAGGTGAGGGAAGAGGTCTACCTTGCAGGAAGCCCTGAACCGCATGTAACTTTTTAAAAGAAAGAAACAGAGACAAGATCACCCCAGCCACCACAACTTTCTTATCTACTAATGCTTCTGGCAGCTAAGAAGAGGTGGGGATTTATAAAATAGTGGACATTTCATAAAAATCTAATAAAGTACATGATAATTTTCATTGAGGAAAAAGTAATATAAAATGAAGAATAATAACAAAACACAATTGCAGTTAAATACTGAATGTGTCCCCCAAAAGCAAATTTATTCTTTGTTTCCCTGTGCTTTGGAATCAACTTCATGTGATAAAGGACATATCTGCATTGCATGTTGATGCAAGAGTATTGGAAATTAACCCTTAAGAGTTGCAAAATTCTGTATCCTGCCAATAGGTTGAACTGAGGTTTAAAATGCTTTTGCTATCTTTTTTTTTTTTTTTTTTTTTTTTTACCTAAACAAAAGGAGTTTTTTCACAGGTAATCCATTTTGGTCATATAAGAAAAGCATGACCTAGATAGTTTTTGTTACACATTAAACAGCATGAAGTACCAAAAGAGACTTTCTTCTCAAAATATAAGATTGTATAAAAATTCTAAATGTCTGTGATTCAGCAAATTTAGGCTTCTTTAATAACATTTAAATTAGGGCAAGAAATATAGAAATCATATTTCTATATTCACGGTATTTGACTGTCAACTGCCTCATAGTCCAGGGTCTTTATTGACATCTTGACCCAGAGATTCATGACCAGAGGGTTATATGTACTTTCTATTCCCAATCCCCAGAAAATAATTCTCTGCTCACTATATCTGACCCGAGTAGAATCTAGACATGAATTTTTGAATAATCCTACTGTATGTGGAAGTTGATACATCTGATGAGATGTTCCTGTGAAAAGGTTATCTCATCAAGCTAATAAATGAACTGCTGAATAAGCTGACAAACTGTGACTGGAAATGGCTTTTGCCCCATGGCTCAATTACAGCCCAGCCAATAAGAAGGCAGGAAGGAAAGCTAAAGGTGATTAATTGATTGCCATGTCACAGCGAGCAAGTTAACTCTCACTGCTCTAAATGTAAGTTGACACTGTAAATGAGAATAGAGGAAAAACAGAACAGTTGGGATGAAAGCTATCAGAGTATACAGCTGAGAACAACAGAGAAGCAAGCAGAGGCTCAATTAAAAGTCTGAGGACACACTTTCCGAGGAGCACATCTTAACCCTGTTGTGTTTCCACAGCAATCCTTGGCCAGGTCCTTCCTTTTCTCTTCATTTTCTAATTTAGAAAATTCTGACATTTGAAGGGATAAATTTGCCGAAGAAAATAACTTGAAAGTCACATGTGGAATATTTGAATTACTAGTTCCATGATATTTAGGGGGAAAAGTAATCCCTTATCAAAATACACTGTCAGAATCTAAAGAGCTTGCTTTTCTCAATAATGAAAGTTCTGGAAAAGAAACCTCATTTTTTTTTTTAAGGATATCCTTTTTCAGACAATTCCATTTCTCTACTTAAAAAGAAATTTGCTTTCCAGTGGCCCCATCAGTGTGAGTTGCCTGCAGAGTAATCTTTTGTCAATATGGAGACAGTTGGAATGGAAACCAAGAGAGAGGGGGAGAGAGAGAGAGAAGTGATGAGAAGAAAGTGAAAGGAAAGGATCAAAGCAAGGCTGGAGTGCTGTAGTGGACAGATGAGGGGATGTGTTAAAAGCCCTGCATAATAGGAAGATTTTACAACCTGAACAGAGTGGTGTGGAAGCTGCCAAAGAAACTGCAAAAGAGGATGACAATTACAAAAAAGAAAAACGGAAAGATTTAAAGCCTCTTCAAAATACAAAGACAGGGAGGAAATCCTGAGAACAATATCCCAGCTCCCATTATATGAACTCCATAGAGCCGAGGTTGCTCTATTCTTCTTACGTTCATATATCAGCTCAAGTTTTGACAAGGGTCACAAAAAATAAAAAAAGGGGGAAATGAACTCTCTACATTGTGATTAATATATACAGATCTACACTCCCCAGAGCACAAAGCTCTCTGTGAACATTTATCAGGTGCCAGGTTTGTTAGGAAATGAAAGACTCAAACCACTTCTTTTTAATACATAACCAGTGAAAAATTAGGAAGTCTCCTGGGGAAGGAAGAGTAAGGGAGAGAGAAGTCTGGTCTTTCTGTACTTCGTTTCATGCACAGATTTTCAGGGGGGAAAATAACCTAGCCCATCATTCATAATACAGATAATTTAAATGGGATTTATAAAGCTGAACTTAGTTGTATATTTTTAAAGTGATATGATTTAAGCTACCCAGGTTACTTATTATTAATTTCAGCAAAGAATAAAATCTAGAAAAAAACATGAAGCTGCCTGCAATGTAGTTCTTATGCAGATGGTATGGATTATCCATTTCTGTGTCTAGTCTGAACAATCAGTGTGTTTCATACTGTCTGTCTTTCAGTTTGGACATAATTGTGATTCAGACAAAGGCATTTTCAAAGTAATCTGTCATTTTGTTGAAATGTGGTTATTAGCTTAGTGACAAGTGAATTTTATACTATACAAGACTAAAATTATCCTAAATGTTGAAACATAAGAATAAATGTTTTATCACATGGTGTTATATTAATGTGTTGAATACTATATTTTTAAATAAATACTTAATGATTTTCTAAATTCAGTCTTCCTAAAGTATTACAGAAATAGAAGGTAAAACTTTCTACATTAGTAGATAAATGAAGTGTCCGTAAGAAAATTTTATTTTAATGATAGATGTATAGGCTTGATAGACTCCATTTATGATATTTTGTTATGTGTCCTTTATTCAAAATAAATTTATTATACATTCAATTCAGAAAGAAAAATTTTGCACGCAATTTATTATTTTCTCATAGTATTTCTGATATAAGATTTATTTACCAAAGAAAAGTTAGCTAAATCATATATGAAAACATTGTGATAATACATGACTATCAGATTATGTTAAGATTAACATTTCCTGTCAGTTAATTATGTAGCTTTTAATTGAAATCTAGCATATGAAAATAGAAAGATAATTTATTGACTTCTTTTTCATTTTTTCATTAATTTATTAAGATTTGGTGGGGCTGGGGATTTAGCTCAGCGGCATAAGTGCCTGCCTTGCAAGCAGGTAGTCGCGAGTTCGATCCCTGGTACCAATAAAAAAATGAAAAAGACAAAAAAAAAAAAAAAAGATATGGTGACATATTACAATAAAAAATGCAGAGACAAACATGATTAAAAAATAATCTTATTATAAATTTATTTTTGAATGCTATAATCCTAATATATACATATGATATATTTAGATGCAATATTATATCGTAATTTAAAAATACAAAAATTGGATTTTGAAAAAATAGATCTTGAGACAAACTAATATACTTGTCATGATAATATATGTAATTAGTGTTTTTATTTTTTCAGTATTTGGCAGTACTGCTTTTCAAGTGATTTTATATTCATTATTACATTTAGCAAAAGTAGAAATGCTTTTACCGATTATGCTATCAAATAATAAAAACACAGTATTGTCATTCTTCTTTTTTTTTTTTTTTTTTTTTTTTTTTTTGGTCTTTCTTGTTTTTTATCGGTACCGGGGATCGAACTCACGACTGCCTGCTTGCAAGGCAGGCGCTTATGCCGCTGAGCTAAATCCCCAGTCCCAGTATTGTCATTCTTATCCTCTATATTTTCTATTCATGTTTAAATCACTATATAGAAAATTTAACTTATTTGCATAGCACAACAACATTAAAGCAAAACGAAACACAATTATTTTTGTGTTGTTCCTTTGTTTTTTTGAGATGGGGTCTCACTCTGCAGTTCAGCCTGGCTCTGAACTCTCTATGTACCACAGACTGGCCTTGAACTCCTGTGGCTCCTCCTTTCTCAGTCTACTGAGTCCTGGGAATGAAGGAATGCACTACCATGCCTGGCTTAAAAGCACATTGTTAAAAAGTAAGTTTAGATCAGACTAGATTAGGCTCTTAAGTCTGGTTGTTTTGTCTCATTCAGAAATATTTAACTCTTACTTTAACTCCATTTTAGAATAAACAAGGGAGCATATCTCCACCGATTTATGTCTCCTTAGTCCGCACCATTCCTGGCTTCTGAGCCGAGTCTTTCAGAGAGCCTCCGGTAGTTGCTGTTATCTGTCCGCCATGTTCTCCCGGAAGTCCTGACTCAGGAACGAACTGGGCTGAGAGAAACCAACTTAGAATACAGTCCTGATGCTAAAACAGGAACAGACAAGACTCGGTGTGGAGGCTGGAACCGCGCCATTGTAAGCCGTGATTTGGGTTTCCCGCCCCGCGGCGGCTGGCTGCCTCCACAGTGGCTCGGCAAGGGGAGAGACGCGCGGAAGCTCTGAGAACGGCAATCTGCGAACGGCAGGGAGGCGTGCACTGACTTGTGATGAGGTGAGTGAGAGAAACTGACACTCTACCACAGTTTGACTCCAGCAGAGGACTTTTTGGGCCTGAGCAGTCCTGCGGGAGCAGGGCGCGGTGGCGACTCCAGCCACACATCCCCCTCTCGGGCGGGATTGGTGAAAAGTGCCTGGCCTGCGTGACGCTGCCGGCGTACCTGGTAGACTGTCCCAACCCAGATCCCAGAGCCTGACGGTGGCCGGGAGGGGAGACGCGTAGGCTGCCTGGTCCTTAACTCCCTGGTGCGCAGCGGTGAGCAGGAACAACTAACTGGCGCAATTCGATCAGGGTGTGGCTGACTGGGAGAGAAGCTGGGCCTCTTATATAAGCTTGCATATATAAGGAACAGAGAAGAAGAGGCAGCATGGGAAGAGGCAGCAACAAGAAAGGCTCCTTGGCCCCCAATTCTGAGAAACAGGCAATAGCAGACACCACACCAATACACATAAGGCACCATATAGAGAGCCTCATAGACCAATTCAGGAATGAAGTTATCAATGACCTGAAGCTAGAAGTATGCAGAATAGTTAGAGAAATGCTAAGTACCACCCAAGAAAAAACAGGTGGTGGAATGGAAGAACAGAAAAAAAGGGGAGAATTGTTTGATGGAGAAAACAGAGAAAGCATAGAATACGTGAAGCAGGTTCAAAGGGACTACCAAGATACTAAGAAGTCTATAGAAGACTGGCATAACAGCTTGAAAGAAACTAAGGACAGACTATCTGAACTGGAGGGCAGACTTGTAATATGGGAGAATGAAATGAAAAACTTCTTAAAAATAACAAAGAAACAAACAGCAATAATACAAAGACAAGAAGATGATAAGAGGATCCATAACTTAAGGATTAAGAACATAAAAGAAGAAGTAGGGACACAAACAAGTGAACTACAAAAGCTACTCACAGAAATAATCCAGGAGAATTTTCCTAATTTAGCAAAAGGTAAAGATACTCAGATGTATGAGGCATACAGGACCCCAGCTACCTACAACCCAAACAGAGCAACACCCAGGCATATAATAATAAAAATTCCAGAAATTCAATACAAGAACAGAATATTAAAAGCTGTAAGAGACAAGAAACAGACCACTTACAAGGGAACACCCATCAGAATTACAGCAGATTTCTCTGCACAAACCATCAAATCATGAAGAGCGTGGGGGGAAATAATTCAAGCATTGAAAGATAATAATCTCCAGCCAAGATTGAGATATCCTGCACAACTGTCCCTGGAAATTGATGGAAAAACAAGGTGCTTCCAGGATAAAGAGGAACTGGGGGAATTTGCAACCACCAATTCAACTCTACAGAGAGTATTGCAGGATATTCTAAAAAAAGAAAAATACAAAGAATCCAGAAATAATGGCAGAGAGGCCACAACGAATGGAGCAGAGAACAAAATGAAGAAGACAAACTGACCTCTACGGACAGAAAAAGAGCTTAACAGAAATGAGGCAGAGAAGATTGGATGATAGGAACAGCTATTTTGGAGAAAATGACATCTTAATAGGTAATACAGATTTAGTATCATCTTGTTTTGAAGTCTCATCTAGCTTTTGTCCTTCTGTCTCCAATGGTCTAAATAGGCTGTATCTTATTGGATTTTATTATGTACGATAGTATAAGCAAAAACCTTTTAAAGACAAGGAGATTATACAGAAACCATTGTTCATTTTGTTAGTCAATTCTAAATACTCTGTAATGCTGTCATTCTCTTGAATGGTCTTACATTGTTTTGATATACTTAATGCTACAGTATACGAAGTTGTACTCAAGGATTTCAAAGAAAGAAACAATAGGGTAACTACTTTTAGGTTAGGATTATCTGGTGGTGAAACACTATTCTGCTTAAATGGTTATGTTTTGATCTGCGCTGTTTCGTTGTTATGCCCTCTTTTATCTCAATCTCCACTCCATTATTTACTTTTTTATCTTTATCCTTTTAATTAAAGGAAAAAAAATAGCAGGATATATTATAGTAACCCACTTTGACTTTTCATTACCTTGATTTAAAGCCCTGTATTACTCTCACCATCTGGTTTTTAACTGATGTTCCCCTATTCTGTTTTGCTGGATAGTATCAGGTTCGAAAGTTTAGGCATCAGCTGTGAGGATAATGAGATTCATTATGACGCCCATTCTTGTTGACTTTTATCTACTTTTGAAGACCTACAATGTCTCCAATGTTTTGGTTTTGTCGGTTTTATTCTTTACTGTTTTGTTCAATTGTATTATAAGTAATGATATAGGCAATTCTATTAGAGATAGCGGGAGGCATTATGGTAACCATTGTTGATCACCTTGTATTATGTTTTTACATTATCTATTATGTCCACCCTTTTGACTTGACCGATTCTGTTCTGTTATGTCACATTTGGTTTTACTCTCTTCCAAAAAAGTAATAAGAACCGTGGGAGCAATGAAACCCAAAATGTGTAATAGTCATGGTACAAAAGAGAGGAAAAGAAAGTGCTCCAAACTATATAACTGCATGTATATTTAAGTGTATAAGATAGAAAATGATATCACAGAGTTTTATTGGATCAATGAACAGAACTGTTTGCAGTATCATTGATGGAATGTCCACTTTACAAGCTTTAATTTTGTGACTTGAACAATTATTTCTAAGATGACAATATGTAATCCATTAACTAGTGATTTCCTACTGTTCATTTTTTTTTCTGTAAATCTGTATAACTTGTACCCTTTCCCTGCTTTTTTTTCTTTTCTCCTTAAATAAAATTAAAAAAAAAAAAAAAAAAAAAAGAATAAACAAGGGAAAAGATTTACCTAATTGTAGCACAATATCTCTTAATCCTAAAATTTGTGTCATATTTCTAATTCTTTATGTGTCTAATATCTGTGTGATTATTAAGATCAATTGTGCATTTAATTATCTTGGGAGTTACCTGGAGAATTAATAAATATACATCTGTCTGCGTGGGTCATTTTGAGATTATTTTGGGTTTTCTTCTGGTCCCTGAGCATTTCCTTTCTTGGGCTGCTCTCTTGATTTTGTCCCCGGCTATCATGATTAAGCATCTTTTCTCCGCCCTGTCCTCTGTTGTGATGTTCCTGTCTTGAAGCCAGTAAGTGATGGACTGAACCCAGTGACACCATAAGCAAACATAAACTTTTCCTTATTAAATTATTGGTCGCAGGGATTTTCTTCACAGAAATGGAAAATTAATATATATAGTAATAAGGCATTGGTGTAAGAATCAATAATACATTTAAATTTCATTAAAATAACCAATTCAATATTAATGAAATATAATTGGGATTGTAACAAGGAAGCCTGGCGTAATAATGGGATATATCAATTCAATTTTATATGATTAAAAAAAATCTCCCAGAAAAAAGTAATAGAGTGAATAGAAGTTGGTAAGAGTAATTTAATTGAATCTTTACCAAACTCTCATTTTATAAACCAGCAACAAAAGCCTAGTAACTTGTAATTGTAAGACTTCCAATCCATTTTAGACTGAGTGCTTCTATCCATTTCAGACTAAAAATCAGATGCTAAGATATGATAGTGGAAGGAAGAAAAAGTGGTACAGCTAACATTCTCTAACCTCGCTGATGGGGGAGGTGGTGTTATGTAGGGGAACTCCAGATGAGGCAGAATCCTTCCGAGGGGAACTAATTTGTGGGCAGATGAATGAGCAATAGTGAACTGCATCAGGTGTATTGCAGGAGGCTGTTTATCTTTACATTCAACTCTGTTCCAGTGAAACCGTGACCCAGCCAGTGCTTTCTGTGGTAAAGTTAACAACATGGCTTTGTGCTTCACAAACCATAAAATACCGCCCAAATATTCAGTTCACTTCCAGCAAGTGCTAACATTGATACATTTTAAATATTATCATTTTCCAAACATTTCTCAATGTTTGAATATAAGAATCACTTGTATCTGTGGGTTTTTTTTTATTGCCTAGGCAATACTTTATAAATATCAGTCATTAAACTTGCTTCCTTAATATTCTTGTTTTCTGGACTTTTACCTTTCCCATTATTTTTTCTTAGTTTTTGAATGACTCAGAGTTAGGATGAATCAACTAGAACTTCACTGAAAAGTATTTGAAAAGTTATCCTCAACTGAGAAAAGTGTTCAAGAACAGCAATTTTTTAATAAAGTAGGATGATTTTTGTACTTGAGAATTATTTACACTAGGATAAAAGATGCTATATTTAGGGGTGTGAAGCAAAATACTAACAAAGTAAGGAAGGAATCTACTGTACTTTTTGTTTCTATTCTGAGGGTCAATGAGGTTGTCATCTAGTGTCAAGTATACTTTATCTCAGTTTCTCATAATAGCATGTAGATATTTTCATGGATGTTGTGTCAATATCTGAAATGGAACATTTAGAATAAAAATGTTGCCATTCTTCATAAAAACCTTTCTTTCTATGTTAACTGCCTCAATTTTTGTGACATCTAAATTTATGTTTGATGATAGTACATTTCTTCTCACATTTTATGGAAAAAAGTTAAAAAAATTTCCTAACAAGATGATCAGAGAATAAAAAATGCTTAATACAGTGCACTTTATTAGTCTCACTATGTAGTTCACACTGGTCTTGAATTCAGTATTAGCCCAGGTTGGCCTCAGACTCATGGCAATCCTCCTGCTCGGCCAGTTAAGTGCTTGGATTATAGGCATACACCATCATATCGGATTATCACATTTTTCTATTGCCTCCAATTCATCCACAGCAGAGTTGCACTTTTTTCAGACTTTAAAATTTTCTAAGTTCTTTTAGTTTAATTTAAAAAACAATAGTAACTTTAATTATTTTCTAATACTTTCAGTATATTCAGTTTTATGTACATTTTAAGATGAGCAGGTGATCATTTTACTGTTTTTAATCACTCCAGTTTTCCTTCTGTTTCATTTCATTATTCTTTGGGTAATTCAATCTTTTCAAAGTTCACTGAGACCTGCATTCTAACACGTAGCTTATTCAGAGGAATTAACCAAATACCCTTGAGAAGGTGTTCTCTGCCATTTCAGAGTGGAGAGTTTTGCAGGTCTAGTTGGTTTATATGCTGTCACAGCCCACTATTTTAACTTTAATCTTCTGTCTAGATGTTTTACTTATTGCTGTAAGTAAAATATTCATTCTTGCACAAGCTCTTCTCTTGTGGTTATAAAAGTGTTTTTCCAGTTCCCAAATTCTTTGTTGTATCCTACATCAGAGAAGAAACCAGTGATAGTGACTTACAGTATTTTTTTAGGAGCAGAATAAATTTTGGGGAGAAAGAAAACTTCTATTTCAGAGACAGAGACAGAGAGAGATGGAAAGGGAGACAGAGAGAGAGATGGAGAGAGAGAAAGAGAGAGAAAAAGCAGAGAGGGAGAGAGAGAGAGAGAGAGAGAGAGAGAGAGAGAGAGAGAGAGAGAGAGAGAGAGAGAGAGAGACGACAGAGAGAGAGACGACAGAGAGAAAGAGACAGAGAAAGTTGAATGGGTCTCCAAGAGCCCTGCCTTTTCTAGGGATTTTTATAGAGCAAAACCATGAAATGAGGTGGGTCCACTGTGGGGAAAAATTGGAACTTTCAAGGCAGGCAGGAATGAGGTAGGACAGAACTCAGGTCAACCAATAAGATACAAGTGTAATTTCTCAGGTAAAATTGATTAAATCTGGATCAAAGGAGGAGGCAAACTGTAGCAAGTAGAATAGGGTCTTTGCTGGTAAGGGATAGGTGAATGGCTCCTTCTGGTCTCCTCAAGGTGATTATAATTATTCAGAATATCGATCCCTGATGTTAATACTTAGGGTGTGGTTGTATTTATTTTTCCTTTTGTCTTGAGATCTGGCCCAGAGCAGAGGTGCCTGTCTCCCCCACAGTCTTCTGCACTAACCCTGTCTGATTAGAGTGCCTGACCCTGTCTGATTAGAAATATTAACTCGGCTTCCTATAACATTCTTACCTCTGAAGAAGTACCCTGAACTGCAGTGAGAGACAAATGGACAATGATCAATCTGGCTTCTTTAGGCTTAAGGGGTCATAGTTGTTGATCTGCAATCAATATCAGCATACAGTTTTAAATCTGGAAAAGACAGAGCCACAGAAACAGTTAAGTATGCATGGGCCAAATAATAGAATCAATAGGATAATTTTAAGTACAATTAAAAAGATTTCCACCAACAGGAGCTAGAAATGGCTTTCCATAAGAAGGATAAGGATAAGAACCAGGGAATTTTAGACTCTGACATGTCATTGATTCGTCACCTAATATCTTGAACAGTTATTGTAATATTAGTAGTAGAATCAGGACTCTACACACAATATTCCGTTTTTGCAATTGCGCCAATACCTCCTGCAATGCTTTTAGAATGCCTAATGCCATTCTATTTTAGAAGATAGCCTGTCTTGTCAATTTTGCTGCTTTATTTAGGAGAGATCAGCTGTGGTATCATTTAATGCCTGTTGTGTACAGTTAAGATCTTGATATGTGTTCTATAGCCTTTTCTCTGCACAAGATCTGATGGATCTCAGTAAAAGGAATCTAAAAGTAATCTAGCATATATCCCATTGTTATTATCTGTATGATTACTTGGGGTTTGGCATCCTTTAGACAAGAACAAATTTTAATCAAACCCTGTATAATCAAAGTATGTATACAAAGGCAGGTATAATCAAAATCCAAACATTAGCACTGACAGGTAAGTTTAGAAATTGTTCCTAAGGGATAGCAATTGCAACTCATTGACTCTTAGGTCCCTTAACTGAGTCTGCCATTTTGTCATAAATCTCTCTATTTTTAGTTATAATTATCTCTACATTTTTGATAACATATAAGAGCCAGATTAATGCATTATTTAGACCAGTGAAAAACTCTCTTGTAAATTTTTGGACATTAACAACAATACGTACTGTATTTGTGAAAACCAATCTCAGCCTTAATGATTAACTGGCAAGCTGACTGTATAGTACAGTATTTGTAGAAGATAAATTCTCTCCAGGAAGGGAGCTGAGCTTTTAGGCATCACTAAAAGAAATGGGTTAAGAGAAAGTTATTCCAGTTACAGCTTAAGCAAGATATATTTTTAGTAACTGTTTATTGACCTATGGTACCTGGAAGCAAGACCAGAATTGAGAAGGACAAAGAGACACGTGCCAATCAGGACTCAGAGAAAGTGAAAGAGAGAAAACAAAGAGACCCAACAATGGCTGCCTTTGTTGTGACCTTAAAAGAAACAGACCTTAAGTCTGATTCATGGGACTCCAAAAAGAGCTCAGCTAATAGACTCAAGTACAGCTACTGTGGAAATCCAAGCCACTTTAAGAGGGACTGCCTTAAGGGGCCCCCCAAGCCATGCCCTAATTGCAAAGGTGATCACTGGAGTTCAGACTGCTCAGACATTTGATCCTCTGTGCTGGCTTTTTTGAGGGTCTACCTCTGTTTGACTGCCTATAATACTTCTAACTAGCTCAGTTGCCTGTAACATGACAACATTTTGGAATGTTGAAGACAGCAAATGAGAAGTGATTCCACAACAAGCTGAGGTTGGAAAGCATGACTTAAACTGGATTGAGTGATATGTACTCAATCTAGAGAAGCACAAAATATTAAAGAGAGGAGCAAATAGGTAAGAAAAGAGTTTAATAAGGAGACACACAGAAGGAATTACCAAAAGGAAGGCTGTGGCAGCTCTCCCTGCGGACAAAGGACAGGTTCTGCCTGATAGAAGCTCTGATGGGGGTAGGACTCTGGGGACTGATGTGAGCTGATTTATTTTGTGATTGTTCAGGGGATTGGGTAAATCCTTACATGGCTGAGCTTTGGCAGACTTTTGGGAAGGAGAAACCATAGGGGCTTCTGGGAAGAAGGAGGTATACATTATCAGGGCACAGATTTGAACAGTTGTCATGACGATTGTGCTGTCTCTCAGATGGGGGACCTAACGTAACTGACACTTGTTTGCATAATAGCACTATTTCTGATTCTAGAAAGATATAAATTTCAGTGTTTGAACAGGAAAACCTGGGTTATTTCTTCTAAGTTGTACAAGTATAGTATATGGAGTATACTGCTGAAGGCTTGGTAGAAAGAAAATCCACTTTGAACTGAGTTTCAGAGACCAAAAAGAGAGAAAACTGTGGGGAAACAGAAGAAAACAAAAGATTGGATGCTTCAGATATGCCCTTTTATCCTTTTTTTAAAAATTTATGCTTTTTTTTTTTTTTTTGGACAGTAAGTTGGATATTTGAATTTAATATATGGAACAGTAGTGTGGGTAAGGGAAATGACTGGGTAATATAAGTAAATTTTAGAAAAGCTTTTGTTAAGAGCTGTTGAAGCTAGAAATTGAACGTAAGTGCAGGGCTGGGACATGGCCAGGGCATGGCTGACCTGAGAACAAAGAGATGCCTCAAAGGGCATGATAAACCCCCAGGTGAGGACACCTGGCTCTAACCCAATTGACAAGGTAGAAAGTGTAGCTGCAGATATATCACTCCTGTTGTGAAAGTCAATCTGGAGATTTTCCCCTAAGATACTTCTCCTAAATTAATGTAATTTGCTGCTTGGAAAAGCCATTGAACCACTCCCAATGTCCTGCTCAGTTTCCTGTGTTTTACACTCTAGTTTTGTTTGACAAAACTAAATAAATACAGGCTGCCCAGAGACATTCCTTGTCTTAGCCTCAGAGTCAGGTACTCTTCTAGAGGGTTTTGATCCTCCTGGATCCCTAAAATCATACCACTTGTCCCATTTATTTTGCCATATGCTCACTTGGGAGATTGGGGATCTTGACCAGGTTCCTGATAAGCTTTGCTAATAAAAGCTGAATTCACACATTTAAATTCATTTTCTGAATAAAAAGGAGAGAGCTATAAGGTAGCTTTGAAACTGCAAATTAACTCCATAGTTTAGAAGTTATAAAGAAAATTCTAGAGTGGTAATTAGTTTGAATAAGCTAGAATTTGGTCCTGTAAGATGTGTTGGCCTTTGTATGGTGGAAAATCCAAAGAGAAAGTTAAATCATAAGACTCTAAGACTCTAATCTTTCACTCAATGCATGACCATGAAATAATGAAATTCTAAATTAATATATTTCAATTACTAGAATTAATTAATAAACTACAAATAGTTATTCTCATTATGATGATAAGATGGAGTGAACAAAAGATATAGTGAGGATATAGTATTAATTTGTTCATCAAAACATTAATCCCAAGTAAAAATCACCTAAAAATATAGTGGTGTTAAATACAAAAAAAAAAAAAAAAAAACCTGTGTCCTCTTTTCTGTAACCCTCTTTTTTGTAACCTGTTTAAGAAGAAAAATTTTTGTTTTCTACAACAAAAAATAAGCACTTAGTCTCTGGAGTACTTCACAATAGATACCTTCATTTTAGAACTGGTAAGCAATGAATAGAAATCATGGTAGTAACCTTGGACAAGACTTACCCAACAAAAAGATTTTAATTTTCCACAATATATTCAACTATTTTGTAGACAAAATCATGCACAAAAATGAAAGCTTAATTTCTTTACCACAAAAATTCTGTAGATTAAAATAGAATATATTGAGAAATAAGTCTGTACAATACAGATACAAAGAAAATACATATTCTGACATTCATCTTTCAATTGGAAGATGTATAGTTGTAGTGTTCAGTTCAATCAAGTATGAAAAAGCATTATTTAGGAGGCTCAGGGATCAAGGTAAAAGAGGTGCAGTTTGATTTGGCTTACTGTTCCCCTCTGAACAAAAAAACAGGACATTTTTTTTTAAAGTGCCTATTTCCTCAAGTTAAGGGATAAAAAAATATTGTTTCTGTGAATAAATAGTAAAATATCCTAACATCACAGCCATTCAAACTTGGAAAATAAGACACTGCACAATGCACACTAACATTTATATTTCATAATTACGGAGGCAAACAATGAGCAATGAATCTGACTAAACGCTAGCATTTCATTCAGATATACATCATGGCTGACAGTTCAAGGAAATTGATTTAAGCTTTTTACTATGTGCCAAATATGTGACTTCTTTGCATAATTACTTTTTTTTCATTTAGCATACTGTTTTAGGCTTCCAATTATTAAAATTGCACAGATAAATGGGACAGTGAGAAATAACAAGACACTACACCAGCTGTGCTGAAATATCTAGGTTTACACAGCTTGAATATTAAACTATCCAGAAGGTGAAATAGTGTAATAAACATGAAAAGAACCTTCTTTTAGAGAGGCAAACAGTTTTAAGAACTAATTATGGCCATATTCACCTCTCGATTCTCCTTGGAGAGTGGCTGAATCATGCAGTAGTGCACACAGCATGTGTGAAGACCTCCCTTCACTGTATGTCCAGCTCAGCAAATGCTAGCTAAGGAACCAGATTCTCACACAGCTTTAACTAGACAGTACTGTAAATTAAGAAGCTGGGAAGCAATATTGAATTGCAGTGATCATCAGGGTATCCGATTATCTAATATAAGGAAGTAATTGTTATTGTGCTCTGCTTAAAGAACGCATTTTAGAAAACAGTGTGACAGCCAATCTTGCCTCTTTCAACACAAAATCAATAGAAATCCGGAGAATAGAGTGAATGAAAACACCTTCCAAAAAAATCTAATTTGAAGCAAGGGAGTATTTGAGGCATAAAAAGGATACCTGCAGTTATAAAAAGGCAACAGTGAAGATTTGTTATGCAAGTACTTAAGGGGGTGATAGCTAGAATTGATAGGTCAATTAAAATAAAATCTTTTTTAAAAACCACATTTACTTGGTTTTTTGGTCTTATTTTGAATGTTATAGGTACAATTGTATTCATATTATTGTTCTTGGACTCTTTTAATGCATTTTGTTGTTCTTAGACTCAAGAGGAACAAAGTGAGGCTGGCTTAGCACATAACCAGGGGAAGTACACTGTTTAACTCAAATCCAATTGAAGGTGCTGGTGAAATGGTAACATTCTCCCCACCTCCCTTAATGTGGGTCTTAAGAACCGAAGGAGGAGGGGCGGGCAACAGAAGTAGAAAGAGGAGGCAGAAGAAGAGGAGGAGGGAAAGCAGAAAAAGAAAGTGAAGAAGAAAAAGCAGGAGTTAAAGGAGACAAATAAGGAGAAAGTAAGAAAGAGGAGGATTAGAGAGAGTGGAGAAGAGGGAAGAAGAGAAAGTTCAGAGGGAAAGATATTTTTATTGCAGCCCTGGCAAAATAAGCAAATTTGAGGTGCTGCAAAAGTAAATTACAATGAGAAGGGGTAAGCAAATAGACTGTGTGAATAGCTGGAGCAGTGCTGCCACTGCCTTCTTCAGGTACCTCTCCAATTATCTTTACTAACACTGCATATGATACCCACACCAGCAGAGGTTCCCTTTTGCTGAGAAGTTCTTCCTGTTCCTTAAAGACAGGGAGGAAAACTTTCTGTTTTCCTGTCCTTATCTCACTAGATTTTACTTTCACAAAGAAAGAGATTATGTGGTTTTAATATTGCATCCCTAGAAATTTTGAAACCATTCACAGATGACCTTAGAATAAATGATTAAATGTGGAATACCAGAAAATAACCAAATATTCATGTATATCACTTTTTAGTGAGACTTTGAAGTTTCTGGTTTTAGATGAGCCATGGTCTTCTCATTGTGTTATTTTTCCTTTCTTTTAAAAAGTTCTAATTTTAGAATGTAATTTATAACAGCAGAATTAGAGAAAGGTAGGGAAAACTGCACCCTTTTGTGCTTAACTTAATTATGACATTATTTACATTTTGTATTAGTAGAGTATTTTGTCACAATAATAAACCAATGATGATGCATTATCATGCAAATATATTACTTAGATTTCTTGGTGTCATATTTATGTTGGTGGCCCCCAGGCCTCATGCATTTGCATTGTGCATTTGTGATTGGTTCATTGTCTAGCTTGGATTGATGGTGTCAGTGCTATACCCACGTAGGGGTGGAACCAGCATACAATGTAATGGCAGGAAGAAGGCTTGTCTCTCTGTCTTACTGGTTAGTTTCAACCTTACTGTTTGCAGCCAACAACAACTACGGCCCCGCAATGCCATCTTGTCTTGGAGCCAACTAAGTTGGACTGAAACCTCCAAAAACTGTAAGAAATAAACCTTTCCTTTCCCAACTTTAGGCGGATACTTTGTCTCAGCAATGAGTGAGACACTTGGTATTTCATTTCTCATTTATCTATTCTAAGAGTTAATCGAGGAAACCACATTATGTTCAGTCATTATATTTGCTGAAGATTTTTTTATACTGTGAGTTTCTCAGACTTGCTTTTATTGACCTTGACAGGAGTTTTGATGGCTACTAGTCAGGTTTTTTATAGAACATGTCTGGGTCATGGTTTACATGTGCTTTTCTTTAGTTAAATTTGCATTATAGTTTTTTTGAAAGACATAGAGGTAAAGGGCCTAATTTATCACTTCATAGCAAAGAAATGATATCAGCATGATACATCACCATAATATTTACCATTATCACCTGACTAAAGTAAGATTTCTGATGTTTTCTTTGCCTAAAGAAAGTCAACTACTTCTGTTTTCCATACTATCTTATTTGGAATAAATTCATATTGTTCAACCCACATTTAAAGGTTTTGCTTTT
This sequence comes from Cavia porcellus, assembly GCF_034190915.1. Classification (NCBI taxonomy): domain Eukaryota; kingdom Metazoa; phylum Chordata; class Mammalia; order Rodentia; family Caviidae; genus Cavia; species Cavia porcellus. The sequence goes on from NW_026947493.1 coordinate 57,463,167, forward strand.
GTTTCATATTTTTTGAGAATTTCCTTATACACAGCCCTGTCATTATGAATAAAACTATATATATATATATATGTATTGTAATGAATATAGTTATGAATAAAACTACATATATAGCATTTTATATGCTGAATACCATATTATTGTTAAAACACTTATTTTGAGCCATTGATTATTATACTTTAAGCCACAAAATATAATGAGACACAGATTTTAAATCAGATTTTTAAAGTTGCATAATTCCTTATCCTTGCAGATCAATTCCTTCATTTCCTGACTCTATCTCTAACCCTAAACCTAATCCTTACAGGGGGATGACTTGTTCAAAAAGGAGGGCACACTGATGGAGACTGTGAATATTCTAGGGAAGGTTTCCCTATCTGTCTCCATCTTAGTGACTTGGTCTCCCATTTCTGGCCATGCTTCCACTATCATCATCATGATGCATTGTGCTGTGGAAACCTCCATTTCCTTGTCTTCCATGTAGATGTAAGACACGTTCTTGTTGACTACACATAACAAATTGCTGTGACTCATGTCCAGCATGTACATGAACTCCTCTGTTTTGGTAATCAGACTTTTCCAGGCTGATATCCAGGTCTCCCATTATGGACTACTCCCTGGCCCTGGTATAGGCAGTGACTTAGCCTCAGTGTTGCAGGCAGCTGAGTTAATTAGAAATATTGCAGGCAGTGAGACAGGGCTAGGTCCTTGAAGGAGCCAGTGAGGAAGCTCAGATACCTTGCAACTATTGGGGAGAAAGGAACCTCCTGCTGTGGACCAGGCCTTAAGACAAAAGATCAAACAAAGGCATTCACACTCTAAGGGTTGGTATTCTAAATAGTTCCCTGAGGAAGCCTGGAAGTCACCATTCCAACCCCTGGTGAAGAGTCAAGGCTCTCTAAGAATGTCTGCTTTCTGCTATGACTTATTTTCCCATTTGTCCCTAATGTAATCAATTTTACCTGAACTATTAATCTTACTAACTATAGCTATGTCTGTCCCACCTTATGCCCATCTGCCTTGTGAGTCCCAGTTTTCCTCCACCTTAAACCCATCTCTCCCCATGATTTTGCTCTATAAAAGTCCCTGGAAAAGACAGTCTTTGGTATCCCGTTCAGGATCCTTTCTGCCTCTCTCAGGCAGAAGCTTTCTTGCTTTCAATAAACATATTCCACTCTTATCCTCCAATGTTCCTAAAATTAATTCTTCTATTTTAGAGAACACAAATTCTGGAACATAGTAGGTCGAGTTTCATTTTCCCACATCATTAGAAGCAGTGCAGCAGCCCTAAGTTGGATGTTGTAACCCAGGTGACTTTCTCATAGTCCCCTTCTGAGGCACACTGCATCTCTGGGACACATTGCTGCTGTTCTGGTACCAGTGAGAGTCTTGCAGTAAGACCTGTCCTAACTGCTGATGGCCAGAACTGACTGCACTTGTGCCAGCTACTTTTTTGTATGTTGTACTTTATTTTCACCTCAAAATAACATTGTGAGGGAAGTGACATTTTGTTACCATTTTATAGAAGAAAAAAATTGAGTCTTGGACTTTGAAAATATTGCAGTTTAAGATGTGTCTAGCCATATTTAATACCAAACACGATTGAAATCTGTTTTTAAATCTTAGAATGAAGAAATTAAAGTGCAAGGAATATATCTGACATTTTAGCAAAGTCAGTGATTGACCATGCTACCTAAAGAAAAAATAATTATTGCTTGGGCTGGAAAGCAAAACTCAATTTAATGATGCATAAAAAATTTGCACCATCTATTTCTTTTTAACTTATCTCAATCACTTATTTAGTTCTATGCTAATATTTGATGGTTAATATATATATATATATATATATAATATATCAAACAAGATGCAATTCAATTTACAAAATACCATATATAAGGAACTTAAAAATAATTTGTTAGAAATTTCAGATATTTCTGAGTTTTAACTATTAAAAATGACACCCTGCCAATTCTCAGTCACATGGAAGAAGTCATAACTGCAGAAATCATAACAAATACCACCACAACAAATTCTGTCAATCAAAAATTACAGCTGATGCAAAAAAAAAATAATATTAGGAGGCAATTAATTAGCTCTATGACTTGCAAAAGCAAAAATAAGAAGGTTTGGTAATCAAACTTTAATAATAATGTGTTAAGTATATTCTTTTTTTCTAAATATTTATCATATTATGAAATAAACATAAAGAAAAGAATATACATAAAGTTTGGAAAAGGAAGCTGTATCAGTTCATATCATGACAAAGTGAGAGATTTTATTTTCCTGTGCTGCTAGCCCTGTTTGGTTCCCTGAATGCTGATTCTCACTGATTCTTCTTATTACAAATTCCCACCTCCTACCCCTTGACCTTGAAACCCTAATACCTGTTGGTATGCACTCACTCATGTAGGAGATGCAGCAGAAGAAAAATCTCTGCAATCTTGGCAGCTCTGTAAAACTTTACCATGAATAAATGACAAATGTTTGAGAAGACAGGCATACTTCATCTGACATTACACAAGGTATGCCTACTTTGAAACACCTTGTTATCCCATTAACTCACACAGTTTCTATTATTTCGTGTTAGTTGAAATAAAATTAAAAATTTTCCCCGACAGCTACTTTCAGACCTAGTTTAACAGCTGGTCATGCTGTTCTTTTTAAATTTTTCTTAAAGATCCAATGTCTGTCTGTATTTTTCCTCTACAAATATTGACTAGTAACTCTCTTATCTTACAATTATGTTTTTTAAAAAATCACCACCAATATTTAAGGTCAAAATTTTTAAATATTTAATTTGATTCTATTATTTTATGATTGAGTTTCTTACTGATGGATCTTGATTCATACCCAAATGGAAATTTCACATTTCTTCAAATTATATAGTAAAATATTGATAAAAACTCTTAAGACACTCTATTGAATACACCTAAAACAATATTTAAGAAAACTTCACATGAATAATCATTTCAATGAAAATAAGAAAAATAGTAAAGAACCAAATTCAAATATGGAAAATGAAATATTTTAAAAAGAAATATAAAAGAAAGGAGTTAATAAACATAACAATTATAGTAGAAGCAGTCTGAAACATATTGAAAAATAATATATCATGATCATTTGAATTAAGTTTCAGGACTAGAAAAGTTGTTCAATATTAAAATATTTAATAATCACATTAATAGATTGTAGGAAAAAACTATGATTTCCTTATTTGTGCAAAGGAGTCAGTTTAACACATGCTTAAGAAGACACTAATCTTTGATATTTAAACATCAATAAAAGAAGCCAGGCCATTTCAGCTCTAAAAGTACATGCACTTTAGTGAAATTAAGAGTTAAATTTTTATGAACAATTAAAAATGATGATGGGAAGACATTGGAATACATAACTATTTTGCTGATATGAAAATGAAGACTTGCTGAGCGTGATGGTGCATGTCTGTAATTTCTGAACTCAGGATGCTGAGGCAGGAAGATTGCTATGAATTCAAGGTCAGCATGGGCTACATAGTGAATTCAAGACCAGTGTGAATTTTATGTCTCAAACAAACCAATGCATTTTATTTATATTTTGTACAATTATACATTTTAATCCTTATTTACATTATTTACATTTTCGGTTTCTCACACCAGAAAACAGTATGCTATTTACACACATAAAAAAAAGAAAATGAAGACCTCAAAATATTTCTTAAATTCACAAAGAAAACAAGTGTAAGAAGGAATTCAGCAAGATACGATTTTTAAGGTGTTCTCATTTGTGTTTCTCAGACAACATTTCTTTATTTGTATACACAGATTAAAGCATACTTAAGAAAATTTGCTACAATTCAGCCAATTCAAATTTTATCAAGTGGCTCCGTTTTATCATTCATTAAGTATTGTGCTTGTATAAAATATTTCAATATATCCATAGAAATTTCCAAAGTATATGTTTTATGTTTTAGGAATATAGTTACATTTTAAGTGTGCTGAGATTTGCGCTTGCATTTTACTGCATTTATATAGTTTAAATGCTGAATATATGAGTATGATTTTGATCATTTATTATTGAATAAATAAAATTAGTAATATTTATGTTCTTAAATTTTATAATTATTTTCTTTGCTTATATACTTCTTTAGAACTTATTCTATCAGAGCAAAATTAATTAGATTTCAAATTTAATTGGTTTAATATTTCATGTAGTATATAAAAATATTATCTTGAATTCCACATGATTATAAGTCTGAAAATTGTATATTTGGAAAGAACAAGAACCAATTACAGATAGAAACAGTATATGTTCTACATTATGGCACTCTAAAGATGCAAAATGATATAAAGATTAATAAATAATGATTCATCATCCATTTTAAAATAAAGTGTGTTATTTACCAGAATTTTCATTAATTGATATGTTAAATTCCTGACATATACTAAATATACATATTATTATGAAAAACAATTGCTTTATTTTGAAATTGGTAACAAAAATATGAAAATAAGTTTTTACTCCCATGACTTGCAGTGATCTCTTTGCACAAGAGACACATGATTCTGTGTGCCAAATGTCAAATTGCAAATAGTTGTCTTTTTAGGAAATGAACATTTAAAAATTAACTATTGACCATCTGTTCTGTTGACAGAGTGACAGGTGTTCCTATTTTGTTTTACCAAATATTAATAATTTATTGGCTAGTTTAATGCCACTAATGAATATGAAGATTGCTTATTTTTTGGCTCATTAGTGAAAGAACGTAGCTATTTTCATAGGGAAAATCTACATAGTTTCATCCTTAAATGATTGCTTTCAAACATTATTATGCACATGTGGAAAAGAAGTAGTAATCATTTTTGATGTACATCTAATATACCTATGCACTGAATATATCCAATCCATTGTATATAAGCTGAAAAACAACACAGTTGAGATATGTAGATAGATTTCCTCACTCTACTGCATTTATTTATTTATTTATTTATTTATTTATTTATTGGTATCAGGAATGGAACTCATGACCTTACACTTGCTGGCAAGCTGCTGAGCTGCTGATCTAAATCCTTGGCTCCTATCTGTTTATACTTTATATTTTAATTATTTTGTGATATTTTAATGGTTTGCTTACAGTATTCTTACGATATCTGTAAATGTGCATTGTAACAGAATTCTCAGAATGTGCAGACATATAACAATGAATTTCTTGTTAAATGAAGTAGAATGAAATGTTACTTAATTTCTGTTATCTTCAGGCATTCTGTAGCTTTTATACAATCCCTTTAAAATCTATAGTGGAACTTAAATTTAGCATATACCTCTGGAAATTATTATTTAATTGAGATTAGACAAGTATTTTCAACCCCAAAATCTAGTTTTAATATTAATAATAAGACACAAGGACAACACAAAAAGCTGTCAAAATTGTATACCATCAATGTACACTTGATAGAATGTTATAGTTCTTTTCAAATAAAAAATGTTCATTCTATGTAGGGAAGCACATTAGTTCCATGAAGGAAAATGTTCATAATTCAATTGATGTGTCTTCTATTTGGCTCACAATTGCATCCTTTTTTTTTAATAAGGAGCCCTGACAACATGCTGGGTTTGCCCCCTTCTGAACCTTGTGAATTGGACATTAAAGTGACTATAATGATAATATTAGCTACATTACCTAAGGAAAGGATGACACAAATCATTCATAATTTGCAAAATTAAGACATTATCTATGGCAGCCAGCATTGTAATATGGAGTAAAGGCAAAGATGATATTACTCAGATTCATTTTGCTTCACGTTCTTTAGTGTAAGCCATTTAACACACAAGATGTCGTAATGCTTTGACATATTTATAGTCTTGAAGCCATACTGCAACAAAATAATTTCAGGTAAAATAAGATTTTCCCAGGACACTGTGTAGTAAATAGATCAACATAATAGCATTCTTCTTGTTCCAATATTAACTTTTTGTTTCTTTGTATTTAACAGTCATCAGTCATCAGGATCTAAACAATAACCGTAGTATATCTTTCTCATTCATTCATTATCAGCTGCATTTCTTGAAACATAACAAGTGACACTGTCATAGTTACTGGGAATTATAGGAGCTGATACATATATGAATTTACAGAAAATTGCCATAGTCAAAACATGCTTTAGGGTTGGTCACTTTTTCTGAAAGAGGATATTTGTATTTTAAAGGAAAAAATATTTAAACTTGGATGAGTTTTATATTATTTTCTAATATAAAAAGAACTTATCATGAATTCTCTCATATATATTACTAAAAGTAAACTTTTTCATAGTTGGATTATATGTGCTTTATTTAATGTTCTCATTTCATATTTATCATAACATTTTAATGCCACTCTCAGATCTTATGGCATTCTAATCCCGGACAACTTTATATGCATTCCCCAAAATAAATATTTCTTATATAATTTTAATATAATTAATAAACTTTGAAGGTTATATAATTCTCCATCCACATTCAGATGTGTATGTCTTTAACTAATGGCATTTCACTGTTGCTACTGATGTCGGGTCCAAAACTACGTCACTGTGACTATTATAGTTTAAATCTATTTAATCGATAGCCATCTTAACCCTTTTTCTTATCCTCTTATCTTATTAAAGAGAATGAATCCTTTGCAGAATAATCTAAAATTAGGGTTATTTTGTTTAATTTCTTAAAATGTCATTTCATTTGATATTTCCTGTTTTCGTATTTCTAGACAATTTAAAAAAATCCCTGAAGACATGAACAGGTTTAGCCTTTACTCTTAAAAGAATCCTACAAACTGGTGTTTCATATTGCAGCACATCTGGAGTTTTTATTGTCTGATTACCCTACTACTGGGGATATAGAAACTGTAATGAGTGTCTGGTTTGTTTTTTGTGAAGCCACGTTTTGAATTTATTTCTAAAAATTTGTCTGCTAGAAATCTTTACTAGAATAAAGCATTTTGCTTTCTGAAAACCAATATTCCAAACAACTTGCAAAGTACTAGCATTTATTATTTACATTGTGTGGGCAGGAAAATCTTATTAAAGTGTTAAATATAGCTGTTACTTTAAAAAAATTTTGTTTTCAACTGATACATGAAAACAAAAAAGTTGTGCACATGAATGAGTAATGCGGTGCTCAATACATTTATGCACTGTACAACATGTAGACAGGGTAGATATACCTATCTTTAGTTCCCATAATATGTATTTTTTGAGGTAGGTCAATTACCCTGACATATTTTCTTCATTTTCAAAGCAATTGGTGAGTTATATAAAAAGGGACATATTCCACAAGGGTGTAAGAATTAATTAAAATGCTCAGTACAAATTATTCATACATTGTCTGGCATAAGGTCTCAATAAAATTGAAATAATACCTAGAGGTCTCAATTTTTATTTTCCTCAAATCTCAACATTTAAGTCCGATAGAGATACCCATTTCATGCAAGAGTTTAAAATCTGATTGTGTGTGTTAACTTGAAGAATGATGATGTTGAGAGATGCAGATATGCACACCTGTGACCTGAGAAAGCATTTATGTGTCAAAAATGGTAAATTGAGAAAATCTTTTCAGCCCACACTATGGGAGTTCTTTATGAAAATTGCTATTTTTATATGAAATGACATTTTGAGGACAAGGATAGTCTACATAAAAAACTGATAAAGTTTACTATGCAATTTAGTTCTAGTGAATTGTATAAAATTTTCAATACAGGATACAGATCAGTAACTTACCTTATTACTGATTCAAGAGAAATTCAAAATTTAAGACATCTATTCTACATATTCTATTTAGTAATATACTACTTTGGTAAATTTTAAAGAATATTCTTTATAAAATTGTTATAAACTATGTAAAAGTTATACAGTTCCTGGATCTTTTTAGATCAGAATTCTTAAAATAAACCCGATACTTGGTTTAAATGAATTTGGCATTTAATTTTTATTTTCTATATTTTATGCTTCATATGTGTAAACATAGAATAATTAAGTGTCTTAAATCTTGACCTCTGGCATTACTTTGAATTGCCATTAAAATTCTAGAACTTCCTCACTTCATTTCAAATCCCAGAACACATGGGCTATAAGAATCCTTTACCATGTAGTGTAAATTTCAATGCTTCTTAGGCTAAAATCGAATAATCAAATATTCATTAGTATCATTTTATAAGTGAAGTTTATTATATGTTTATTTGTTCATACATTTTGCTTATTTCCTATTGAAAATTAGAAATGACTTTTGAAATAATTAATTTTAGAATGCATTGGAGTTATCTAACTATCAGAATAATCATATATGATATAGAAAATCACATTTTGATTGTTATGACATCAAGCTTACCGGTTTGAAGATTGCTTCATATGACTACTTGAGGAACAATATTGCAAACAATATATGAAATTTTCTACCAGAGCAGAGATCTAATAATAGCTACACTAGAGAAAGAATTCTTTATGTGCTCAAAACAAGAATTTCAATTATGAATCTAATATTATAAATAAATGAAAAACACTCTTCATATATCTGCGATATTGTTATTACTTTAGCAATCTATTCCAAGATGAGGTTACAAGTTGTGCCTTGGATTCTACAATGAAAATTGTTCTGTAGCTTGAAGTGAAAAATTACTGCTTTGAATAAAAATATGCTTGCATTCTATAAAGCTGGTAGTTTATTTATATTGGTAGTTTATAGTAACCCAGTTCCTTTTACTATTCATTTCTACCTTTTTTACTTGTCATAATAAATATTTATTTTATGAATATTGTAAAAAGTAAATAAAATTTTATTATATTGGAATATGTTTCTGTGAATTAAACCATAATCAAGGCAAAATTTTTGTTTTCATTATAATATTTTGTTGTAACATATTTACCACAAAGATATTGCAATAAATGTAGTGACTATTGAGATTGACATTGTGCTTTGGAATAATAACAAATGATAGCAAAAAAAAAAAAATGAGAGTCACTGCCTAACAAATTGGTGAACCTCTGGAATTATCATTTCGGGAGGAATTGAAACATGATAGTGTATAGAAACCTTGAGAACACACCTGTTTTATTTACCTGTGTGTAATTATCTACTCAATTACAGTGTGAATTTTGAAAGTCATCATCTCAAGACTGCCTATAGCTTTATATTTTTATTTATTAATTTAACCAGTTGCAACTTTTGTAAAGAAAAATAATCATAAATAATTTTTCTTTTGAAAAAATTATGATAATCTGGTAGAGGTGCTTTCAGAAAAATTCCCAGTTAAGAAATTGCATGATATTAAATTTTACCAGTTTCTTTTGTAAAGTGTAAAACCTGAATAATCTATATTTTTCTTGAAAAATAATGACAGCAGAGAGAAAGAATTTATATATTTAAGTGATATAATTTTTATTTATTCATGATTCTATCCAGTATGTTCTTACTATCACTGTATCAGATATGCGGTCACGATGGTCATTAAGATAAACCTTTGATTCTCAAAATTCATAATACAGAAGAATAAGGCTATCACAAAAGAATAGGGTTTCATAATATATAGCCAGAAAAAAAGAAGTCTTGCAAGTATTACTTAATTAGCTTCACAATGTGTAGATATGAACAGTAAAATGTATATGGTCCTTTCCTTCATTTTTGATCATGCATAAATTTTTACTTTAGGCAATAATTTAAAAGACATTCATAATTTTAAAAGCTAGACTAAGCATATTTTGAAAACAAAATCTAATTTTAAAGAAATCAATCAGAAATACACAATTTGTTGCTAACTTCTGAATATATTAAAAGAGTTCAGAAAATAAATAGTGAGTTATTAGCATAGAGCAAATGTTTTGGTAGAATTCATTTGAATCTGGAAGTTCCTGTGCTCATATGAAACAATTTTGCCCTATGCTTACCTCACTTCAATGTTTTTATTTCACTTTTTGTAAATAAATCACTGCAGTAATGTGCTCTGGGAGAAATTATATCTCTCTACTTCTCTACCACATTAGTTAACATAAAATATGCACTCATTAATATCTGGCGACAAATTTGGAAGTTACGTGTTGATTCCATTAGTATTAACACTTGACCTGCTATTTAATTATCCTGATACTGAATCTGAGCTTACTCTCATGAAATTCTTGAATTTTGTTTCATTTTGCAGGTAACTGTCACCTTCACACTGCACTTTTTTGGAAACAAGTTCTCATGTTGCTAAAATGCCCAAACTGGGATTTTTGGGATTGTCATTCCTCAAGTTCTCACACTTCTGGGATTATAAGTACCATTATGCCATCAACAAATACTTTTTAAAGTAATTCATTTTATTGAAATGATTTTAAGGACATTATACATAGTTTGTATATATTTATATATAATTATATAAATGTATATAAAATTAGGATTAAAGTTTAAACACTGAGCAGTTCTCAATTTAGTTGATGTGAAGGTTAAGAGACCTATAATTCTTTGTTGAAAAGATTAGGCATCACTTTTGAGCCTGTGGTGTTAGTAAGCATGTATTAACTATCCCCTACTGGTCACTGGAACACAATATTTGTTTTGACATCCACAAATTATAGAAGACAGAGCATTTTTGACTCACAGTTTCAGGGCACTCCAATCACACTGATGTACTGACTGGATCAAGGGCAAAAAAGGGAAAAATGGTATGAGTGGAAAACTAGACAAATCATGGCAGCCAGGAAGAGAGGATAGAGAGAGAGAGAGAGAGAGAGACAGACAGACAGACAGACAGACAGAGACACACATAGAGAGGGAGAAAGAATATACTCAATAATTTATATATCCAGGTCTCAAAGGGGACTTAAGAGAATGGTATTCAAATTGGTGGTGATAGCCTTATCTTTCAGAGAGGAACTCTTCACTATCAGTACCAAGGAGTAAAAGATTATGAAGATATTCTTCTAAGTGAGACATCAGGGGTTCAAGGATTTCTGTTCAATAACATGTTGTCAATTTGGATTAAACTACAGTATCCGCTTCTTTTCATAACAGAGTCCTCTACCACAAAGCATTCTGGGAAAATTCCCAGGTTGCTCAGCCAGGAGGTCAATCATGGACTCTGAGTGTGTTTCTTCCTAAAACATTGCAAAGCAGAATATCCTTTGTTCTGTCAACTTTAGCCCAAACCAGGATATAGGAACTTGTGGTTCACTTGTAGAAAGTTTCTTCCACTGGCAAATACTTTTATTTTTGCTCACAATCGTAAGATCTCTCTGGAAATTGCATCTTTCATGTTAACCTCAGAAGTTATAGGAAAGTGGGAAGAAGGAGAAGGGAGGGAGAGGTATAGAGGGAAGTTGGGAAATAGAAATAGTGAGAGAGATAGAGACAGACAGACAGACACAAAGACAGACAGACACAAAAACACATTCCTTCTCCAGGCCACATCCCCAGTAACCTGCCTCCTGCAACCAACCACCACCACCAAACTTAATTATGAACTCATCAGTGGATAATTTGCTGATGGCCATAGTGTGCCTTGATACAATCACGTCCCAAAAGTTTCACCTTTGAACACAGGAATCTTTGAGTGGATATTTTAGATCTAACTTAGCACAGAGAATTCAGGAAATATCCCTGTGAAAAGAGTCTCACTCTTCAGAGACCTGATTCAGATACTAACTTTATTTTATTTCTATTTTTAAATCATATCTGTTTTGCAAACCAGAAAAATGTTTTGAAACTGTCCTTTGGCAAAAAATGTGCATATATATATATATATATATATATATATATATATATATTTAGTGTGTGCCTGTGTGCATTTAAGACATTATGAATTTATTGATTGTCAGCTACTTAAAGTTATTAATAAAGTCATTAGATAATATCATAAAAATATTTATATATTTTTATTACATATGTTTAAATATTGTAGTTATTTTGAATTTGATAAATTTACATTCAAAGATAGTAATGTCACAAGACTGTGTACAACAATATGAATGGAGGATAAATATTATATTGCATATTCAGAAACCAATAGAATTAACATGAGAAATTTAAAATGAATAGTTTTTTTATTTATAAACTTTTCTCTTACCACCAGTTGTCACCAACTCTTATGATCATTAGAAAGGTACAAATTTTATTTATTTAATGACATAGGCTGTAGATTTATTTTATTTATTTAATGACATAGACTGTAGATTTACCTCAGATATAAATAATTTAAATTTAATATATGTGATATTTATAAATAATTTGAGCTAGAGCTAAATTGTAGATCATCATAATTCATATGTTGGTACCCTAACCGGTCACCGGCTCTCTACATGTGGATGTATTTGAAGATAAAATATTTAAAGAGCTAATAAAATTAAAATGAGGTCATAGGGTTTGGCTTGATCAACAAAACTGGTTCATTCTGAAAAGAGATTAGCACACATATATACAGCAAAAGATGCTGGCATCAGAGAGTCATTGACAGACAAAACTAGCATCTTCAGAATGAAGTCAACCTTGCTTAAGTTTCAGGTTTATAGCATTAGGGGGTGACTATAGTTCACATTTTAGGAAAAACTAAAGGAGAGAAGCTTGAAAGTTTCAATAACAAAGCAACAGTATGGAAATGGCGATGTTAATCACCCTCATTTGATCAGTACGTGTTACAGGACATGTAATGAAATATTACACTATATCTCATGAATATATATAATAACTGTATTTTAATAAAAAAACATTTGAAACATGTTTAAGGATATAGAAATTCTAATTGCTCTGAATCACTACTTGCTCTGCATATGAGGTCATTGTGCTTCTTAAATTTATAAAATGACAATAGATATTAATAAAAGTACATATTTTAATAAAAATAACTTTACAGACAATGATTTCTTGATCAATGATTTCTATTCTGAAAATCTGCGAGTTTAAGCTCCCCCGTCTATACTACCTGTTATTGAAGACCTAGGAAAATAATAGTGTTTTCCTGTTTAGTGTTATAGAAATGATTATAGGTACTAATAAAATCATTCCATTACTGGATTTGATCCGCCTTTTTAGATTCTTTGTGAAGCAATATAACTATGATTTTTTTTTATGTTCACAAATCATGAAGGTGTTAGGCCAGATAAAAGTGTTTTTTTCTTCTCAGACAAGGAAGAACTACTTTCAAATACATTTATAAGTTCAGAAAAAGAAAAATGTTATAATAGAAATTAACTAGACTAGGAATGATAACTTCAAAAACCTCAAAACTAGTTTTTCACTATTTCCTTGTAGATCTATTCCAGCAAATTAGAATAAAGTGTAAGTACTTTATTGGCTCACGATTTTTCTTTATATTTTGACACTTTTTGTTGCTTTAACCTGACCTCTAACTTATTTATGAAGCTGTCTTGAAAAATTTGCATTATATTGTTTGTCTGTAGCCTATTCCTATCACTTCAAGGTTAGTATTGCTGTATACATTAATATTTATGTTCAGAATGATCATTTTAGATTTCTCAGTTGGAGTCAAAGTGGATGTTACCATTCCATAATGTCTATCAAAATCACATTTTTCCCAAGGGTTTTTAAGTAATGTCTAAGGAGACTGAAAAGATCAGTGACTGTCATCTTAGCTAATACTAATTATCATTTAAGAAAATGCATTCAAATATGAGATATTTCAATTTTTCTAGGTTCACTTCAAGGACCATACTCTAAAGAAAATTTACATTTTTTTTTTGGTTTTCTAGATTGGTTGAAAAATCTAATTTTAAAGTTCACATCATGAATTGATTTAACAAATGTTTCCAAAGTAGCACTTTTTGGATGAAATATCTGTGCATGAAACAGCAACGTAAGAAAATTATCAGCATTTCTCCTTTCAAGGAAAAAAGCAACAACCAAAAAATGACAGCACTGCTGCCAGGATTTTAAAACTTTACATAACTTTGAATGCATTCCATAATTGAAATGCATATATATTAGAATTTCTGATATAGACTGTTAAAGTTTTCTTGATTCATAAATTATTTATAGTATAAGTATAGTTTCCCTAGAGATGGTACTTCATATTTAAGATTTTCTTTTTTCATTAAAAATGGAGAATATAAATCTTTTGATGTCTTTTGTGATAAATATTATTGTATGTATGTATACCTATGAATACATAAAATGTATGAATATATATATATATATATATGTATATATATATATATATATATATATATATATATATATAACTTTCTCATTGTGGGACACAAAATTCAGTACTCGAAAATTAAAGGAAGAAGAAAGGTTTAATTGGTTTGATAGTTTAGGGATACCATTAGGGATAGTTAGGGATACCATTAATTACCTCCAAGGCACAAACACGGCAGAAGGTCATGCTAGCAAAGATGTATAGTTCACGGCAGCCAGAAGCAGAGTATCAGGGCCAGAGAAGAAGGGATGAGGGATTGTGTATAGTACCTGATATCAGACCTCCATATCCCATCCCAAAATGCCCAGCAGCATATTTCACTAATCCCTTGCACATTTCTTAAATTGATATAATTAATGTTAATGATCATATTGTAGCTTTTGTTAATTTAACACCCAAACATATCTCCCAATTCTTGATCTGTAAGTATGGAATAATATGTTCATGATTCTGCTTAAGGTGTTACAACTACCTTACCTACAATCATAAACTCAATAGTCACTTCTCCAAATAACAATGTCCTCTGAGACTAGAGGTAAATTTTTAGCTGTGAACATCTGTAAAAAAAAATTTTTTTTTAATCTACATTATAAAATCTCAGGGTTCAATGACACAGTGTCAATATTCCCACTTAAATAGGAAAGAAAGTGGGGAACTCTAAAAAAAAATACACTATAGCCAGCATGACAATCATTATGTCTCATAGCGTGGTACCTGGTTTCTGGGACTAAGAAATCTGAGCTCCACAGAGCTTATGTGCCCTACCCCTATGGCCTTCCTGCTTGCAACCAACATGACCTCTTTTCGATTGCCCCATTCATGACCTACAGATTTCTTTGGCAGGCATTTCGTGTCCCTGGAATCGCCATCTTCATGTGGGCTCTGATGTACTGCTGTCTTTACTCTCTCAGCTTCACATACTGCCTTTTCAGGGAATCCTTTCCCAGCCTCACACATCCTCCTTTGAAATATGAACAGAAGCCTTCCTGACTTGATAATCATTGTTTACAGGCTAAGTCCATCATCATGTGGGAATTGTCAAGATCTGTTGCCAATTCAAGCAGTAGCCAGGAACCCTCGAATCATGACTGCAGTAGCCTCTGAATGTGTGGCTTTTTAGCCAGTTCTCGTGGAGACTCTTCTCAAGTTGGCATGCCTGGAGCACTCATCTCAAAAAAATCTTCTACGCTTTTCACACTTTTCCCTGCGACACGTGGAGATATTAGTGATATCAGAGGTGCCTGCAAGACATTATTCTTCTTGTCCTTGAACAAAGTATTTTGTTTATTTTTAATGGCACTGATGTCTTCAGCAACCTTAGCCTCTAGGGCCCCAAGTTTTACATGAGACTCCATTTTAAACAAACAAAAAAAAAAAATAAATTTTTCTGCCCTGCTTTTTCCCCTAATTCTCACAGAAATCTCTGTAGTCATCAATACATATGTCATATTCTAAATGTTGGGTTGCTTAGAAATTTCATCTGCCAGAAAAATTAGTGCACCATCCTTAGTATCAGCAGTCTTCAGTCTCAAAACAGGAAAATAGATAAATGTTCTAGTGTAACATGACCCACAGGGGCTCCAGTCAAATAGCTAATGGAGTCTTTGTTCTCAACTGAATCCTCCTGAGTTAATTTCACTGTCTGCATTCCTATCAGCATTCTGCTCTTCTGAGCTATGAGAAGAATCACCAATGGTATGTTCAAAGCTTTTAAGGTTTCTCTTGTCTTCTCTAACCCTTCCCATATTCCTCCAACAAACTACTCTTAAAGAATTCTATATCACATAGTCAAGTACAGTAATAGCATTGACCCCATTTCTCCAACACCAATTTTTTATATATGTAAACTTTTCTGTAAATGGATGCAGTACTGAGCACCCGCAATTTAAAAGAGGATGTAAGTCCTTTGTCTGAGGGATTGTTGGCTAAAATTTCTCCCATTCTGTGGATTTTCTTTTCACTTTGTTGTGATTTCTTTTGAAGTGCAAAAACTTTTTAATAAGGTGAGATCCCAGTTGTTGATTCTTTGAGAGTACTTCCTGTGCAGTTTCATTTTGTTTATCAACTCCAAAATTTCTACCTACCTTTTCTTCCAGTAGATGTAGTGGCCTTGTTTTAATATTTAGATTTTCTTTTTGTCTTTTTGAGAAAGGGTCTCACTATGCAGTTCAGGCTGGCCTTGAGCTCCCTTTGTACCCCAGGCTGGTCTCAAACTCGCAAGGATCCTCCTGCCTCAGCCTCCCAAGTGTTGGGATTTTTGATCTACATACTGTGATGGGGACATAACCTTTTTTCTTTTTTGCTTTTTTTCTCTAAGAATAAATAAATAAATAGACTATGATAGTTATGCATAAAAGTAAAATAAAAGAGGAAAAGATTGATTTGGTACCTTGTCTTAGAGGATCTAGTACATAGCAGATGTACTAAATGCTAATGCAGAAACATGTGGTTGAGGTATGTGGTGGAGCAGAGATACCTGGTCTACCGCAGCTAATGAGCAGAGTAGGTGAACAATACGGAGCAAAAGTGACCAACAGTTATATATATATATTATTCAAGATTACACAGATTCACGATTCACACAGAAACACTCAGATAGGTGCTTTACTAATCAACTGGACATTTCTTAAGTTAATGCAGTTGGCAAAAATTAAGATTAACCATGTCAATGTACAAACCAATATGTATAAATATACATATGGAACAGATTTATAAATGTACATACTATGTATATGTGCATACATATGAATATGTGTATATATACAATCAGATACCATGTAACATTTTAGTCAGTGACAAACTATATATGTGACAGTGATAACCTAAGACATTATTACCTTGTCATATCATACTCGTTTTAATTTATGCAAATAAAATTATTTTCTCACAATGATAAAATTGTTTACTGATGCATTTTCTAGAACACACCTGTATCATTAAATAGTATAGAACTCTCTCTATATATGTTTATTTATTCATATATATATATATATAAATACATATGAAAAAAATGCTCTGATATATAAACTCCAAAATTCCTTGGTATAAATGATCCCACCTTCTCAGATTTCAAACTATCAAGATGATTTATAACCTCTCACAATACCTCTGAAAATGTAAAAATTGGCTTTAGGATCCTGTGAGAGCCAATTCTGACCAATACCACACTATGATGGGGACACGTAGTATATAATTTGGGATGTTCTAGATATTTTGTAAATAGCAAACAATATCCATAAGTCACATATCTACTTTTTAGAGGTTACATGCCCTCTATTTACTAACTATACTGTCTGGCAGAAGGTTTACTTCTGTCCACTCTTGTTCAGTGATACAATAGTTGATACACTGTGTCAACTTGAGAAGTATAGAACTAAGTGACTGTAGTTCTACATCCTAAGGTGTAAAGAACATGCCCTAGGATGGCTGATTATTGTTCAGGTTCTTGTAGCAGTTGATTAATTTTGCCAAATTGAGGAGTTTAGAAGTATAACTAAGTGATTCATCAGGGGACAGGAGTCCTCACTTTGTAAACATGCTGAGCTTGGGCAAGAAGAGGCCAGGGAGATGTGAGTGCTACAGCTGCTTCAGGGAACATACTCTGCTTACAATATAAGGGAGGGAAGGTCTTCTCCTCCTTTTTGATCTTGTTGCTTTTGCTATTTTCTGTCACCTTGAACTGTTGACTCTCACCATGTCACCATGCCTTTGAGCCAGTTGATTACAGACTGAAACCTCACACACTCTGAGTCAAATAAACCTTTCCTTCACTTAATATGAGGTGTGAGGTATTTTGTCTCAGTGATGAGAGAAAAATAACTAACACAAATGATTCCTTATAAAGAGTAGAGGTTAAGGGGACAGAATCAGAAAGGATTTTGAAATGTTCTCAAGTCTTATAAGATGTAAATTTCATAAAACATACCAAATGATAGGTGTACGCATTAAGTAGGATACTCAGAAATAAATACAATGTTTTTAATTTTCTGTAGATTTTATATAAAATAATTGTAAGTGCTTTAGCAAATGGTAAAACTTGAGACACTTTATCACTTTATAATATCGTTAGTGACACAAAGACTGATGTGTATAGCCTTGTTGTTAAAGAAGATAGTAGTCTTCAAGGTTAATTTTAGGACAAAAAAATACCAGGAGTAGCATTTATGTAAGAACAAAATGGGTCAGAAATAGAGTTGATTGAAGAAAAACAATGAGATAATTACATCTTTTGGGAAATGACAACATAATTATTTTATTTGGGGACTTTGTATTCCATCAAAATGTACTTTGAAAAAAATTCTAAACTGAAAGCAGCAAACATGCCCTGCAGAGAAAATTGTTTTGCTTTCTGTTCAAGATACACTTGTGTGTTTATAAGTATAGGGATAATAGAAATAAAGTAAAGAGGTTTCTGCCAACAGTGAGCCAGATGGTTTCCAAGCCATAAACTTTTTGGATAGTTCCAATAGAAGCAGAGGTTACCAATTTAAAGTTTTTTATTGTGTGGGAAAATCAATCCCGAATCATGTGCTGGGTTGTGGAGAGCACCATTTGAACACAGCAGGGCAACGGGGAGCAAATCATATATCGGATAGGTCGCAGTTATAGATTTCCTCCTCAGAATAACACTGCCTGATCTTCCCAGACAGTGCGAGGCTTCCTTGCACTATGGAATCATAAAGTTCTATTTTTATTGCCTCCATTAAATTTATTAAAACTTATGAAAATTATATTTTAAGCAGTTTTTATCCTTCCATGATATGAATTGCTTGGAGAAGACTCCACGCATAGGGAATAAGGATGAAGGCTCTTTCTAGCCATGACATTCTGGAAAGAAAGCAAATGAAGTCAACCTTCTGCTCTCTTTCCCTCTCCACACTTCTGTGCAATATTCATTAACTTTCTCTTAATAGATATGTGCAGCTACTAAGGCTGGTGTCTGAGAGGTAATATAAGGACACCACAAATCCCTGTCACTATGAAAAATTGATGCAACAGGTGCTAACCTTGAGCATCATTTTTACATTTTATCCTGTTGAAAGCCAGATCTCATTTATTAAAATTTAAGTGCTTTGTGCAGTCTCACTCTTGTTTCTTTCTAATGACCTAAAGAAAAATGTTTGCATTATTATGCCTTTACTTAGATAACTGTGTAAACAACACTGGGTCACTAATAGAGAAAATAAATGCATTTCATACATTTCTGTAGGCTGGAAAATGCAAAATCAAGTCCCTAGTAGGCTGTGTTGTCTAGTGAGGGTTGCTCTGTGCTTCAAGATGCTGACTTATACCTGCAGTCTCAGCAGGGAAAGAACACCGTGTCCTCATATAGAAGAACAGCAGATGAGAATAAACCAAAAAATTTGTGAAATCTCTTTGTAAAATTCCAATTTCATTTGGGAGGAAGGAGTTCACATGGCCTAATAACCTCTCATGCACCACACTTCTAAGTACTATGACACTGGACATTGATGTTTCTATGCCAGAGTTTTGAAAGGGATACATTCAGCTACTGCACTGATCCAAAGGTCTTACATGGTATGGTGGTGACCACAGATTCTCTTAATGGCTGGAACACACTGTTTGAACAACGTGTAAATACTTTCTAACTCACTGAATGGGTGATAAGCATGTCAAAATTAATATTTATTAATTACAAACTTAACAGTGGCTTACTAAAATACATGCTCATTATGTAAGACCTTAGACATCCCTGTGGTACAAATAATGCATGATAGATACAACATATTGACTAACATTTAACTATTAATAGAAATAATAATATGAGAGAAAAATTATATATATATGATACACGGTTGCATATAAAGCAAGATATACTTGTAACGTGAACAGCATCTAAAAAAAGGAATGATCAATTATAGTCTGGAAACCATACATTATTAAAAATTGTTCAACAGAGTTTAATTGTTCAATAAATGAACATATATTGGAGTAAGCATAACTATTCTCTATAGTTCCTTTTTGTTTTCTCTAGACTCAATCCAGAGTTGTCTGTCCAGTTTTTCTTTAATTCATGAATTTTTCCTTCACTGAAAAATAATTTTTTATTTGTTCTCATCCATATTCAATGGTTAACACAATAGGAGAACAGAGATTAAAGAGATGATTAATGTATTACTTGGCTTCTTTACTATCCACAATGGTTTTGGTGTGACTTGTTTTCCCTGTTAAATCAGGTACATCTTTGAGCTAGAAAATGATACCAGTTTAATGTTACTACTATGAGATGTTTTACTACATTGGTTTTATCTAACCCTGCCTATTCCATTGAAAGAATTCTTTCATGAAATTATTTTTAATCATCTCTCTTAGAAGGTAATTATTTGCTTTTTGGACATTGACTAAAACATAATTTGTCACAAGTGATCCAGAAAACATCTTGTAAACAGACTTTTAAGATATTTGGTTTTACACATTTGATGAGAACAGGGATTACCTTCTAACTTGGGGCAAATAGAGACTAATAGACCATGGCATTACATGAAGTACAGCTGGATGATAAGCAGTGGAAGAATCTAGTTACTGTGGTGACACAGCGGCTTCACAGACGGGTGAGTTACTGCAGCACTTTTTATCCTGGCCCTAGAAAGAGTACATGGTTTTATGTCTGCTTTTATAGTTTGTGACTATCTCTTGCGGCATTGAGATATATATGACTCAGAATTTTGTCTTGAAGGATTCATAATAGAAGCTTGCGCCAAAACTGACCTTAAGTCACTGAGGACAATATGTCAAATATCCTCAGATTTTAAAATATATATAAATCAGCTTGAAACTCTTTATTTCTAATGGCTCACAGGGGCTGTTGGTCTTGCTAAACTAAAATTAGAAAACTATACAAGAAAGACTCCCAAGTCTCAGAGAGTAGGAATACTGAATTGATATTATCATGCACAAACTACTCAGCATCTTCTTCCCTAATCACACTTTTCAGGTGGGGTCAAGAGTCAGGTCCTTCATTATGGCTTCAGAGAAGTTATTCATAACGAAACAACAGAGTTGGAGAACTCTTCTGTGATGGCTACTAAAGGTAGAATGCAGGGCTGATTATGTTGCAGTGCAATTAAACTGTCTGAGACAAGCGGAGGCCTAGATTGTCAGGAACAAGTCAAAGAGTAGAATCTTTTATCTCAGGAGACCTATGGTAATATATAGGAAGGGATAAGAATGTTGCTAGAACTAGACTCTATAAATGAGAATCAACTTACAAAGGTGGTATTGGCATTCAATATTAGAAAATCAGGTTTTCAGACAGAAAATTTAAATTTAAATTTAAATCAACCTCTTAATTTGTTTCCAGAGATAAGTAAGATTTGTCCCTTTGGTGATAGCTATGAAACATCTGTCTTTCTCCAAAGCCTCCCAGAAAAGCTGGCTGCCAATATCTACAGTGACAATTTAATAGAAAAGAAGAAAGATCAGACTTTCTAACACATGATAAATATGGATAATGGGAAATGGCTACTTCCAGAGACTCGACACTTCACTGAGTCTACAACACAGTGCCATGTTTTAAATTAGCGCATTTTTACTATGATGTGTGACATAATCTAAATAGTATAAAAATAAGCTTATATCTTTAATGTTTTCCAACCCTGTAAGTCCTAGATTGATTGACTTTTTAGATATTTGATCTACAGAGAGAGAAAGGGAAAATGTCACATTTCTGGGAGAATTCTAGATCTTTCTATTGACAAGACATAAAGAATTGTTAATCTTGATTTTTCAAACACAAGAAGACTTTGAAAAGCCTATGAATTATGATACAATGGATCTTTATCTGTAGTGATATGCCATTCTAAACTTGGTATCTTTTCTGGAACAGATAAAAAGAATCACTTGCATGCTTCTTCTGTCCTAGGTAATGTGCTATTTTCAATTCCTACCAGCAAAGATAATAAAAAATTGATTGTTTTATATGTTGAGGATTGTGATACATTTTTACTATCGGCCCATCACTGAACACCATTTTGTGTTAGTCTTCTCTTTCATAGTATGGATTGAAGAACAAGGGTTACTGTACTTTTTGAGAGTTTTTGTAATACATATTCATAATACATTATACTTACATTCATTTTGGGAGCTTCGCACATGCAAATAACAGTTTGTGATCATTTTTCAAACCATTTTGGTCACAAAGTGAAGTAATAGCATTTACATTTAGTTTATTTTCTTTTTTCCCCTTGTCCACGACATTTCATATATAAACATAATGCTTCATGTTTCATTTAGGGGTTGTTATCACTGATACAAGAGCTAGTAGAACATTTTGGCTTCTCCATTGTAAATAGAAATTTTCAGTGGGGAAAGGAAAAATGGAAGACTCGGTCATTCCAAATAGTCTCTCAGATTCTATTTCTCTATACTATGATGTTGGCTGGAAATGTGAACTAATCAGTGTGGCATTTAGGAGATTCTTTTAGAGATCTACCATTTTATTTTGTTTGCTTCCTCCAAGAAGAGGCCATAAATTCTAGTGATTTATTATTGATAGCCTCATCTTGAAACCTCACAATGTATCTTGGTTTAAATTTTTAATATTTACTCACTTATTTTGGTAATATCTCAACTGTTTTCTGACCCTTCCCTTCATCTTTGTTCATATATATGTCATATATATGTTCATGCCATTCTTATATATATTTGGATATGCTATACACACTTCAAAACATTTGTGTATGTTGTTAGACTAGAAAATATAATGTGAAGTGAAAGTGAATGTCGTATCATTTCTAAAATTCTATGTTTAAACTTGAAGTTATAACTAAGGAAATAAATGAATATAAAGCATGCACATATGAAATGTATAGAATAAGCACCATTTTATTTTCTTCTATATATCAATGAATATGCTTGCTCCAAATGTAAAATAGGAAGCTTCTGAGACCAAATAACTTCAGACTACAAGTTAAAATATAGGAAAAATGTGCACTGACTGTCTTAAAATCACATAGACATTATTTAAATCTACTATGATCTCTGACTGAAGGTTTTATATATCTTTGGATTTTTGAAATAAACTGCAATTCTTTTATTTTGTCTTTGTCAATTTTCTGAGACAGGATCTTCCCATGTAGTTCAGGCTAGCTTTGAACTCACGTTGCAGCCCAGACTGGCCTTGAACTCATGGCGATCCTCTTGCCTAAATCTCCAGAGTGCCTGGATTACAGGTATGCACCACCATGCCTGGCTCCAAAATTATTATATAATTATAGGGAAGATTTTCTTAATCTGATTACCCCAAAACATCTCATCCCAAAAATTATATTCCCTGTTTTACTCTCAGTCTTCATTTAACATATCTGATAAGATTCAAGTACAACTGTATAGTTCAGAAACCAAGCGTCAGATTTTCAGCCCTTGTTTCCATATTGTGTCATGTATCTTGGCATAGTTATTTAACCACTCTGGGCTTTAGTTTTTGCATCTGAAAAACAGGAGCTATAACATCGCATAATGAGTTGCTTCTAATCAGAGGAAATATACGAAAAACAGTTAAAATAGCGTGCAGTATAAAATGATCACTTTGTAAATTTGTGCTTTTATTTGCCATGCTATTACCCACTGGTAACAAAAAGATGAAATTGAAATAACTCCTGTTCCCCATAAAGACAGATTTATGGGTTCCTGGTGAGCAAGATATATTGTATTTACAATATACTGGGGAATGGAGAATTTGGAGAAAAGTCTGAGTCAATACTGAGATATTGAACACAGCTCTCCAGGAATCTTTCCTGATGGAAAGCAAGATGGATGAAAGATCTGTGCTGAAAATTATAAGGCGCAGACAGCATTTCTGGTTTTTGTCCTTGATTTTAGGAGGAAAAACAGATTATGTTACTATGATAAGCTTACAAGAGCCGTGTATATTTTAAAGATGGGCAACTCTGACAACGTACTTGCTGATTTGTCTAATTCATGTGAAATTTAGTAAGAAATGTATTGTCCCACCATCCCCCCCAAATTAGTGATAAACGTGTTTTTCCATTCCTCAAATTTAGTCACTTGGATTTATATATATATATATATATATATATATATATATATATATATATACACATATACATAAAAAGTAATCCCAAGCTTTCCACAAACAAGGACTGCATTTTACTATTCCCACTGTATTTTTATTAATTATCTTTTGCTAACAAAGATAATGCCCGCCTGTAGTAGTAACTCAAAAAATAAATCAAAAATGATTTTCAAAAGTTTACTTTTCTCTCTATTCTCTGTCAATATTGCTGTATTACAATAATTAATATTTTATATGAATCTCCCATTCCATTATCTGTGCTTATAAATTCACTTGCAAGCACAGATTTGTACACATAGAAAATATTCACACACATATATTTATAACTTTTTTTTATTTTTTGGAAGATTGTTTTACAAAACTTAGGAATATACCATTCATAATTTGTTATTTAAACTTAATGATATACTTGCAGTATAATGCAAGATATACTTACAGTATAAGGAAACACAGATTAGGATGTTACATGGCTTGAGGAAATTTTTTTTTTCTCTGTTTAAGATTGTTTGCAGTGCCAATCAGGGTTTCTAAATATTACAAGACAAAAAACTGCCACCACATTTAATTGACAGAATTCTGATAAAAAGATAGTTGGACATTTAAAATATCATTTCAATAATTCTTATAGCTTTTGCACATGTTGCAAGAAGTTTGAAGTCTATTGTTAATGTCTCAGTCGCTGATGGTTTATATATCCAAATGATGAACTACTAAATTTATATTTTAAATATTGAAAATTATATAACAGCCACAAGAAAAAAGACAGAAATTTTTCAGAATTTCTACTTAGAAATACAAAAATGTTGGATATACTATGCTAAATGTTTCCTAACTGCTTTGAATAGTGTTAATGTACAATCCATCCTACTAACAGAATGTTATAAGTAACAAAACACCCACTGTACGCTCCCTAGTTTATTTGTTATTAGTATGTTTACAAGCTGTATATTTGTATCTATGATCAAGCTATGTTTTTTCTCCAGACAACCCCACACAGGCAGCACAAAATGGATTTCAGATACTATATTCAATCTTTATTTTTAAATGACTTTTCCCTTTCCCTTTCCCAGTCTCTTTCCCTTTTCTCTTACTTTTTTTCTTTTCTTTTCTCTTTCTGTGTCTCTTTCTCTGTTTCTCTGTCTCTCTCTCTGTCTGTGACTCTCTGTCTCTGTCTCTATCTCTGTCTGTCTTTGTCTCTCTCCCTCTCTCTCCCTCTCTGTTTCTCTCTCTCTGTCTCTCTCTCTCTGTCTCTCTCTCTCTGTCTCTCTCTCTCTGTCTCTGTCTCTCTCTCTCTCTGTCTCTCTCTCTCTCTCTCTCTCTCTCTCTCTCTCTCTCTCTCTCTCTCTCTCCATTACTGTGGATGAAACCCAGGACCTTCATGCTGTTTCCTGTTTTGAGACAGGGGTCTTTCTAAATCATTAAGTTACCTACAGTAGACTCAAACTTGCAAAATTTTGCCTCAGTTGGATAGACTACTAGGTTTTAAGATGTGTAACAATTCATTTGGAAAACCATTTTATTCTCCATGATGCATATAAGAATACTCTTTGAACTCCATATATTGTCCTTAGAAATCAGTTATCTTTTGTTATTTGTTCAATAATAACATTTACATTTAATTCAGTTTTCAAAATAATTTTTGAGGCTAATTATAAAACCAACTCATGTACATGTACTAACTACCAAAATGAATGTAATCAATACATGTAACAAACATGAAATAAAAAATAATATTTAAAAAATGGAGAGCAGGCATGTAGAGATGGAGAGAAGGATGAGGGTGGGAAGGGGAACAGAGATAAAAGGAATCAAAGTACATCAACTACACACATCTACACCCTAAAATGAATATAACCATCATGCCTTGCAAACATGTTAAATACGTTAAAAACCAACAAGCTATATTTTTATGAGAAAATCCAATGCTATATTTCTGGACTGTAGTTTTAGAGAGCTGAGTTCTTTTACACTGTAAGACCAGCTGACTTGATGTCTGGATATTTTATCATCACATCAAGCAGTCATGGGTTTTCCGTCCTCAAATAAATGCCCTGAATTGCTTCTAGAAGATCTTAGTAATGATGCTTCCTTAAGAGGCTGGTTCGATGACAGGAAGGATAACTGAAAAAATTCACAACCTGTGCTCTAGGTGATCAAGGCCTATACTGGCATTGATCTTCCTTCTTACTGTCTATTTGAACGCTGATCATTTTCTGCTAAAAAAAAATAACCTTGCAGCCCCAGTGAATTACCTGATGTCAGGTCCAGGCCCTTATTCTTGTGTTGGGTACCCTGTCTTCCATGATTTTTCATGCCATTAGAACCTCTGCTTGTTGTGAACGGGGCAACACAACAGGAAGTGATGGCAGAGTATATCACCAAGTTTTCAAAGGAACTTACATTCACAGGAGTATAACAACTTCATGAATAAAATCACATCTAGAATTGTTTTGCCTGAAAGAGAAGTTATAGAAACTCTTAAACCTGCAGTTGAATAACAGCTTCCTTTGCAAGTCGCGTTATTGCCTTATTTTGTGCTTTTAATAAAATTAAATAAAACATGCTAGCTGTGAAATAGCTTTTAAAAATTATTTGTATGCTATAAAAAGTCACACAGATCAATGAACAAAATAAAAAGTCCTGGATATAAGTCCAGGTGTTTATACTTAATATTTGACAAAAATGCCATTACATGAGGACATTTTCTTTAGTGAATGGTGCTTGAAACATTGAATATCCAGTGATAGAAAAGTGAATGGGACTCCTGTTTCTGGCCACTTACAAAAATGTATTCAAAATGGCTGAGGACTTAACCATAAGACCCAAAACTATAAATTGCTTGCACAACTGTAGGGGAAAAGCCTTATTATATTAGTATCAGAGTGATTTTGCCTATGGCCTCAAAAACATAGGCAATGAAAGCAAAAGGAAATGAAATTTAACTAATATTAAACTAAATGACTTCTTTACAGCAAAAGAAATAACAAATTTGAAACCTGCAACAGAATGGGAAAAAAATGCAAGCCATACATTGATGTAAGCTAATTGTTCATAATGCCAAATCTAGACTGCCTATATTACTCTTTGTCATCTTCTTTGAAAAATGTTTGTAAAAATGATTCTTTATGTTAAAAATATAATAAAGTAATCATAAGAAGAAACTACTCCAATATATTAAATTATTGACATTTACTGATTGCAAAGTTATTTATTTAAACTTTTTTTGGAACAAAAACTTGATTCATTTACTGGTTTGAACAATAAACAACAAACTTCTTCTAATTCATCAAAGGTTTTGTATTCTAAGTAGACTTTAACATGAGTTCTAGATACATTTTCCTATTGTTAATTAGACTTCAAATTTGACATCCCCATTAATGAATGTGAGATTCTAATTCAAGAATTCCTACAGATATAATGTGAGCCATCCTTCATATAAATCTCAGGTTTGACTGGAAATGGGAAAATTGAAAAAAGAAATGCCTCAAATAAACAGAAGTCAAGGTAGTAAAATTTCAGCTTTGGGTTGAAAAGTGACTGCCAGTATAAGCTGCAGACAAGGAAAACAGTCTGATAAACTTAAGTAAATTAAAATCAGGCAGAATCGAGTTCATCTACAACACGTTGTCATGGTTGTTTGTTGTTTACATCCACTGGATTTGAAATATTCCCACTGAGAGTTAATGAAACCAAGAAAAGTTAAAGCATTTCTACAAGGGTCATTCAGGGACACTGTCACTGAGCAACTTGTGGCGTTGAAGAGAAAAGAATTACAGGCAGAAGGATAATGAACAGTGGAAAGTGAGTTGCAATTTCAAGATGTATAAATGCATAAAGCAAATTCAGAGCAACCATGTAAATATTCATTGA
The DNA here is from genome assembly GCF_034190915.1 of Cavia porcellus. Classification (NCBI taxonomy): domain Eukaryota; kingdom Metazoa; phylum Chordata; class Mammalia; order Rodentia; family Caviidae; genus Cavia; species Cavia porcellus. The sequence goes on from NW_026947493.1 coordinate 57,491,219, forward strand.
TGCATGTGGGGAAAGGATTAGAGCTCGATAGGACAGAGATTTACATTTTAACCAGTATTCTATGGACTGAACTCCAGGCTGTCAATGCAGACACTTGATGGAAGATCAAGGAAAGAGAATCATTTAGAGCTTTGGGTAAATAAATAGATCCTAATTTTCTTTTCCTTACTCATCTGATGTGTAAAATTCTCATTTTCTTAATGTATCTTACAGATGCACCATACTTTGTTTAGTGACTGCCAAATTATTATTCATTAATTTCAAAGTGAAGCTAACTTTTCAAATTTTCTTCCAAGGGAAAATATGTGTGACAGAAATATTCAAGGTTGGCAAGTATATGAATTTATTTTTTAAGTCTACACAAATGCAGCATTTAAAATCACCATTATCACAAAAATCTGTTTACTAAGTCATCTGCTTTTGGATTGAAGTCATTTATTTTCACAAAGAATTAAAATAATATATTTTAAACAATGTAATTGTATTGCAACTGGCAAATTTTATTAATGAGGCTGTTTGATTCAAATTAGATATCTTGAGATGAAAATTCTGTGCGCTTAGCAGTCACAGTAATTTTTTAAACAATAATACCATGAAATACTGCATAAACACCCTACAGCTCAATGCTGTTGCTACTCTGATCTTTCCTAAATTATTACAGGTGAAACACGGCAGATGTTACAATGTTAAGGTTTATGTTATCAGTGCTCTTTCACTTGTCCATCTTAGAAAGGTTCACTCGGCACTCCATGAGGCAAACAATTCTGCCTGTCAGCCTACTTCACCGATCTAGGAATAATGACCACATCAGAGGCTGACCTCAAGCAATATTCCTTCTGATTTGTTCTCTTTCATAGCACACTTGGGTTATGCCTCATTACTTCTCATGTGTTGTTTCATCTCATGAGTTTCTTAGAAAATGTAAAGGTGGGGGAGAGAAAGAATTATAAGATGGATTTTCAGGTTAAAGAAAAATTGCTTTTGATAAAGAACCAGATATGTTAAAAAGTAAAATCCACAGCAACTCTCAAAAAGGAGGCTGAGCTCCCCAGTTTCTCCAAATGATTGTAGCATCCATTCCTGGCTGGCTTCCTGGCTGAACAATATAAACATTACAAACTTTGTGGTCCAGTTTAACACTTCTTTGTTTTGAATATTAATGAACTTTCATTTTATTCTTATAAGAAAAGTTAGTTTCATGATAAAAACAAACTATAAAAATAATTTAGATAATTACTAAATAGATTTTTATTAGTTTCTTAAAAATATTTTCAAAGTACTTGTGCACAAATGTAACTTCTTTGTAATTATGTTTACTATTTTTTCAAAATTAAAATAATCTGTTCTGTTTCTAGCTATTTGTTTACCTCTCAGATTTTATTTTTTATGTATTTTGCTTCCCTGTTTGTCAACTTCTATGACTCACGACTATCTTCTAGGATTGGAGTGCATTCATATCCAATAACATTAGACTATTTAAATCACAGTAACATTAATCAAGAAACAAGAACATAGTAGTATCAGTGAGATTTGTCCGTTAAGGTTTTATCTATCAATTCTTGTGGTAATTTATTCCTATCTCATGTTTTTCAGAAGGATAGAGAATCCAGTTTCAGTCTCGTGGATTAGGAGAAACATTCATTCATAAAGATCCAATGTCTTATTTTCAGGATTTCTATCTTGAAGATACTATTATTATTACCACAAAATATTTGTTTTTTGGAGTCATTTATTGTCTTGATTTATAATTTAGGTGTATGAAGTTTATCCAACTTTTTATCTTTGAGCCATGATTCTATTTTTTAGCTTTCTAAAAAACTATGTTAGAAATAAATGAATCTAATACATTCATGAAAATAAATGGAATGTTGCAAATGGACCTACCATTAGTGTCTAATTCTTAGTTTTGTAGAAAAAATAGATTTGAAAAGTAAAAATCCTAGCAGTGTAAAGGTGACAGAAACACAAAAGTATAGAAAATAATATCCAAAAAATGTCTGGCATAAAAAAGGGTATATTGATCATATTATATCTGAAAGAAGATTAAAAAATATAATATTTCCATAAAAGTAGCTCTAAATTATGCAGTGATATGTAAATCTTACAATGCTACTAAGGAAGACTTAAAAATAAATAATAGAAAGACTGGAAAAGATGGTTCAAAATCCAGGACACAATCTTGAGTACAACATGTTTGCTTTGATTCGTAAAAAAGCCCAGAATATATATAAAGAAACAATACCCAAAAATTTACTCAACCTAATGAAAGACCATGAAGAGCAGATTCACATTGTGTGCAGAAGCTCAAACTTAATAATCATAAAGAAAAACACAAGTAAGCACACAAAGGGAAAGAAAGCTTAAAAGAAGGCAGAAAAAAATAAATAGTATATTTACATATACAACATGGATATTAAAGAGATATATGCTCCCTACTTTTTTGTTCAGTTTGGATTTTTATGTAATTTAATTAAATAGAGAGTTAAAGGAGAAAAATCTTACAGACCTATCAGAAAAGGATGCTGTTAGATAATGCCAACTACTATGAAATGAACATAGTCTCTTATGCTGGGAGATGGATAGCATCACATGTATTAACCATTTTATTAGTTTTCATGAGACTCACATGTAATATCCTTCTCATTCAGTGTTAGAAGCAGGAAATAAACTGCAACTAGCACAGCTTGGTAATTCCGATGTCATTTTGGCATGTGTATCCCATACTGGTGAGATTATCAAACTCAGCCACAGCAGGCCTTTCTGATTCCCTTCAATCAGCGTTATTGCATATTTCTTAAATAACTCTGAATTTCACTGCACTGAACATCTACCAATTCAGGTAAGAATCAGTTCATCATTAGATATGATGGCACTTTTTTTATAAGATGGACAATAACATAATAAATGTTTTATTTCTAAATAAAAAGTTAGATTCCCTCCTATCAATGCAGAGAGATTTAGGATTTGTAGGCTTGATCTCTCCTTTAGATCACTTTTTATTAACATTGGACTGGTTACATTTACAGGCACAGAACTGTTTTGTTTATATACATGATCACCGTTTTTGACCCATACCAAATTAATTTTTCAAATCGTAATCTTTGATCATGGCTTAAAAGTTTAAAGTGATTTCCTATTACTTTTGAGTAAAACTTTTTAATTCTTAAAATAAAGAAATATACAGGCTGTTGCTTAATCTTTAGCTTCTTTACTGTCAGATTTCATTAAACTCTACTTTGAACACCACGCTTCCCCAAGAAAAGTGCAAGCTTCACCCCCCTGGGATGGTCCGCTTCCTCTTCCTTCTGGCATGTGCACAGGCTCTTTTCCATGAGACCTGTCTTCTGACCTTTCTGAAAAGGTTGATTATGCCAATCAAATGTGTTCATTTGGAAATAGATTTTTATGTGGACTGTACCAATGTTAAATCTTTTAATTGTGTATCTTTTCCACAAGATTAAACTTCATGAATGAAATTAGATTTATTTTATCCATCAGGTCCCTGAAGATTTAGTAAAGTTTTGTCATAATGTAGGCAGTTGGATATTTATGAAATGGATGAAGACTATGCAAGGAGAACATGGTAAAGTGCAATCCTCCTATGAAGTCATTGTGTCTATATAATATTAAAAATTTTGAGAGGTTGATACCAAAAATTACATGAGTGACACATAGGGGGTGATGATTTTATATTCTAAGCTATTGGTAATAGAAGGCATATTTCCGTGTATGATTTTTCCTGGAACAAAAATTTGAGATGTCTTAAAATCTGTAATAGGGGGCTCTTCCACTACAGCAGTTTTCAGTATTTGAGTAAGGCAACATTTGTTGAGGGATTAGTAATAACACTCCCATCTGGAATATGTGAATGAATTGATAGAAATTCTGGCTTACAGAGAGAAAAGCAATTTGCATAAGCCAACCCCACGTGTTGCTTCTTTCATGTCCTTTGTTTATGGGATTAAACAACCCATTAATAATAGAAAATCTGAAACAATTTTGGCAGCAAATTCTACACATTTGATATTTGCCACATACAATATTTTATATTCAATATAATATCAACACTTTGAAACTATTTGAGTAATAAACTTTTCAACTTCAACGGGAAACTCTTCTGCATGTTTCCTAAAACAAAGTTTAAATATATATATATATATATGTTTAAACAAAGTTAAAATTATATATATATATATATATATATATATATATATATATATATACCAGCCAATCAACTAATCAGTGAAGAAAAGACAAACTATCTCTTGGAGTGTTAGGAGACAGAGTAATATGACATTTAACTACAAAGTATGTTGGTAAATACAGAATTCCAAAAATCACACAGCAGTTAATACCTTGTAAGAGCAGCTACATAAATAAACTCTAAGATATTAGATGTATCAATATAAAATCATCTCATGCTTTTTTTTCTATATCAGAGTAGACTGCTTATAATGATAGATCAAGATGTTTTTAAAATATGTATTTTATTGAAAATTTTATATTATATTGAGTAAATTTATTATAGTCATTGCAATATTTTTGTTGTATTGAAAAATCACTACTATGAACTATAGAAAAAAATAATCCAGGGCCTACAAATCCTTAGAATATACAATTTAATCTGGCTTTCCACAATTTTAATTCTATGACAGCGTGTAAAATTAATTCTAAGCTATATAATCTATTTAGACCATGTAAAATATTTGGCATCAAATATATTTTTATAAGTTTTGCCTTCTATAAAGCTATCTTCAGTCTAGAATGCTTAGGATGAATCATGACTTGCCTGGGTTGCAGTGTGTATATTTTATCCAATCAGAGAATGACTTTAGACTTGATTTTGCTACATTTTAAGTGAGACAATATGGTATGGCACAATTTAGAGGAGGGTATATGAACACTATAGAGAAGATTGTAATGACCAGGTCAGTATTACTAGTCTGTAGTAATACTTTGTGACAGAGAACAAAGGATGTTATATAGTACTGAAGATCTACATTATGGAAAACTAATAGATGACTACATGTTGCTCCAAAAAGGAATATCTGGATAAGTTCTTTCCTAAGGGTCAATATGAGAAACTATTCTTCAGTAATTGATGCTATTGATTAACTCAGTGCCTTAGGAAATTGTCTCTGGCACTGTACTGCTGGATTTTGAATTATAAAATTCTGATTTATTTTTCTGGTTTTTTTTTTTGTTGTTGTTGTTGTTTGTTTGTTTGTTTTGGTTTTGGGTTTTTGGTACTGGTGATCGAACTTAAGACCTTGTACTTGCCAGGCAGGTGCTTATGACACTGAGCTAAATCTCCAGCACCCAAAATTCTGATTTATTAAATGTGGGATGGGTGCATTTGTTTCAAATTCCCTGATTCCCAGGTATACAATTGAAAACGATAATGGTAACAAATCAGAGATTTGTTATTTAGAAGAAAAAGTTTTTAAACATTCACAACATGAACTACTGTTGCATATTATACCATAACTTAATAGAAAATTTTATAAGGAGAGTACTGCTTTGCTATTGAAAGAAGACTGTACAGACATTTTAGGGAAACTTTCTAGCTTAGTTAATAGAATAGAACCATGTGGGCTCTAAAACAATTGCAAATCAAATAATCTCACACTCTCTGAGTGAATATTATAAATGGAATATTTCTTTTATTTGAGTAGAGATATATAATATATTTGGCTAGATAAGAAAGTACATTTCCAATTAACATAGACATAGTTCAAGAGTCTTCCGAGGTAGTAAAATTGACAGAATACACTTCAAAGGGTTTTACTAAGTTGTCTTTTTTACACAATGTGAGACAGGGAAAATGCTTTATAATAGGTTCTTAATAAATACATGTTAAATTATTGAATATTAGAAGGTAAACTAAAAGGGTAACAGTGATGAGTTAACTTTTCTTTCTATCTCCAGTAATATAATATGCATTATTTTTCTTTCAGAATCCTGAAACGATAGACCAATACTTCATGCAGTCAGGATTTAGACATTTTACATTGCAATCAGTGTGAAGCTCAATAACCCTTACGGAGAGAAAACAACCAGAAACAAACTGTTACAAAACCAATTTCCCCAAGGGAAAGCTATCAAGGTACTATGGAGCAGTGCACACCCAAAATATGAGTAAAGCTACATTGTGTTTAGTTTGTTGTTTTTACAAATTGTTTATCTGTATATTGTACTGAAAACTTGACAGTTCATATTGACACAATCTGTTTTTTCAACTAACTGGAGTAAAAAAAATCCACTTTTCAAAAATTCCATTTACAGAAACCACAATGCAAGTATTTTAAAATTTGGAATTTCTACTAAAATTTTAAAAAAGGCTTTCAGAACCAACAAAACTCGTAGTGAATGTTCTGTTTATTTTTCATGTCATGTGGTTTAAATGAGAAGTGAAATTCTTCAGATCCTAAACATATTTACAGCATGACATTTTTCAGGTCATTCAAACTGGTAAAAATGGAAAAAAATATAAGTTATTAGCTATTACTAGGTACTTGACTAAATAAAGGAAAATAGTTTCAGTTTGTGACCTCATTTTCTTCCCTATACGAGTCACTGAGGTTTCAGGTAGGCAATCATATTATTTATTACACAACATTTGAGAAACGGTCCCACAAAAAACTTAGAGAACAATGTGGAGCATAAATTTGTCCAGGCATTTTTCACCAGGAAAGCAGTGAGTTAAAATATGAATTCACATCCAATGGTCCTGCCATTGCTTTTGTGTTATATTATGTGTGCTCTATTATAGAAGTTTTTATTTTCACTGTAAAAAAAAAAGAGTTTCCAATGGAAATGTGCATATTTTATCTGGTCAATGACATTCTATAAAATGATATTTTAAGAAAACTGTTTAAATCAGGAAAGCGATTGTTTAGATACTTAGTTTTGACAGTAAAAAGATCATGGTTAATTATAAATGTAGCTTTTAGAAAATAAATATGACATTTCTGTTGATGGAAATTTTCCAATTTAATTTTACTGGTTTGAAAATGTAACAGGAAGTTCATGTATTGTTTTTTGGAATCACCATTATTTTTGCCTTTAATATCACGAATCAAGATATTTAGACCCCACTAATATGATTCAACCCATGACATTTTAAAATATCCATCTAACATTAGAAAAGGACAGATAATACACAATGTTCTTGCACACACACTAGCAAGTTTATAATTTAATGAAAGAAAACAAGCTTAGATTTACTTTACTGTGCCCATCACAAATGAATTAACACAATTAAAAAGAAAAACTCAGTGTTAAGCTTTGGAACTTGGAGTTCCCCCAGAAACAATAGGCCAACGATTTGATTGCCAGCCAGTGGCACTACTGGGGAGCACTGGAAGCTGAGGAGGTGGGGCTTAGTGGAAGGAAGTTGGGTCACAAGGTGTGTCCTCAAAAGAGACCTTAGAACCCCCACTTCACACAAAAGCTTGTGACAGAGGTGAACAGTCTGCCATCATTCCTACCACCCGCCCCAAATCAATAAAAACAATGAACTGTTCATGTACTGAAAACTTTGCAACTTTGGGATAATTTAATCTCTCCTCCCATTAAATTGACATTCTCAAGTGTTCAGTAACACTTATGGAAATCTGACTCACATGCTTAAGTTATATATGCAAATATCTTCCTACTTCTAAGAATAAAATGAATTATAATTGCTTATATGCATATGTATATTGAATCCCCCAATTGGTCTAGTGTTTTAGACTGAATCAGATCACTCTGTTTCTGTATCATCTACTCAGTCTATTTCAAAGTTTCCTGCTTTGAATTTCACAGGACACTAGAAAGACAGTTTTCTACATAGAGTTAGAAAGTCTTTGTTTCAACTACTGCTGTGATGGTTGATGGAGACATGTTTTATTTTAGAAAAATATTTCATTGCAAATAACATGCTGTGCTACAGCTCTGTGAGGGTAGGGATGTTATTTTATTCACAGTTTGTCTCTCAGTTTTCTTAAATTTATCTTTACACTTTATTAACATATTCTGAGCTATAATTTCCATGGGAGCCAGTACTGTATCTTTCTTATATGTATTTACATCTGTACCTCATCGATGCCAAGCTTTTATTCATCCCCTTATCCCTCCAAATACTTGAGTTTAGCGATGTTTGAGACAATAGACATATAGTTCAAAGAAATGAAGTGAAAAACACATGTCTTTACTATATATTTTAGAAGAAATAAAGTTTTATTTTTCAATAATGAGCCACTCTGTTTCCTTTAAGAGTTAGAAACTGAGTGATTTTTGAAAGAAGAAAGTGAAGCAAAGGCCAGTCTCAAACTCCACTCACCAACAGAGTAAGCTGGTGGTGGACCATCAGAGTTCAGAATTTAAAGATACCATCTCCAATGATTGTTTAACTCTGTGAAATTAATTTTCACACCTTGTTTTTCTTTACCAGAAATATTTCTGAGTTTAATTTCAAAGCGCTTAATGTAAATTTATGTTTTCATAATATGTAGGTCCTTAGAGAAATGGAAGCTTCCCAGGAGTACAAAAATCAAGAGAATCAAGGGCAGAACACACACTGGTTTCAAGTCATTTTGTTGCCTTCGTGAATTGCATCAAAATCCCTGGTTTTCACCTATATCTATGTAGTAAAATTTGGCCACAAGATATCAAAGATCCTCGTAAACTATATAACTGTATGACTAATGACATAAGTAGTGAAAATATATTTAATAATGACACAGTTATATTTTCTTTAATAACACCTAGGAACAAGTTGTTTTAAACTAGGATTTTGTAAATATCACAATTTCTCTTAATAAATCATTAATAATGTAGTTTATGTAGAATGTTGATTGGTACCTTTTATTTGGTTTCTTGTATTCATTATTACAAGTATATATCATTGAATAACACCTGAATTAACTCTGATATCCATTATTTTGTTAGTATTACAATTTAAATTTTTTCTTTGAAGTTCCTCAATATTGTTATTACTTCTTATAATTGCTTTTTAAAGTAACATTTCTATCTTTACATACCCTTCTTGCCTTTTAATGTAGACTTGAATCATTCCTTACAAATAGGATTATGTGAAATATTTACCAGAAACCTATTTACCTTTTCTATGGAAAAAAAAAATAAAAGAATATCTATGAATATACTTTTCAGTACATAGATCACTTATTTATGGAAGGTTTTCAGTTTTGTTTTTATGTTTTCTACATTTCAGAAGACTGATTAACCTTTCCAAATCTGTATTGGAAATCACCGTATAAAGTATTCACAAAATTCTTACTGTCTCTATAGACGTATTCATTCATCAATTTATAGCAGAGTATGAGCACAGCAGTAAATTTGTCCATTAAAAGCAGAAATGAAAAAACACTGGGCAAACATAAGATCATAGGCTGATGTTAGTATCGTACATGGGCTACCCACAGAGACTTGTATCTGTCCTTATTTCCCTCAAGACAACCGTTGCTATGTAAGATATTCTACTGCTACTTACTTAACTTTCACTGTCACTAAATGTAAGTGTAATTTAAATATGAAATGTACCATATACTTCTTTGTTTGTATTTCATAAAATATTGTCACAAAAATAGAATACTTAAATCAAATGAATTTTAAACATAGTAAGAATACCATTTCCTCTAGAGACTATTGAAATACCTACTTCACATATGAGTAAGACCACTGTAGAAAAAGTGATGATGATGATGTGTGTGTGATTATAACACAGTGAATTAAATGAAGTTCAAATTTGTCTTGCTATTATGCAGTCATTGTATTCCTTTGTTATCCTGCTAGTATGTAACTTTATAAATCCAAAATTCCAGTTCTAGAATATTAACAGTATCGAGAAAATTAAATTCATTTTATAAATTTGATGGAAACAAGAGAGCATCATAATTTCAGAATTTTGTGAAGTTATTTTTTCTAAAGGAGCTATTAGCTGAATGTGACAATATGGGGCTGAAATGATCTTTCTTACTGACCTTACTCTATTAAAGTATCAAACCATAATATTTCATAGCCTTTGCCTTTCTTTCATTATGGCTAACTATAGGTTTTATTGACCATAAAACTATGTAACCCCTCTTAAAAGTGATCCATATAAATTCTTGGATCATTTTCTATTCTTTTATCATTTAAACAGCACAGGAGATTTTTATCCTGCCTCAGAAAGATTCTTAGAATATTATGGAAACTATAGTTTTGTATTCAGCCTCAAATTAGTATTATTACATACAGCTAAAGGAAAAAATGTTCAGTTAGTCATTTTCTCTTACCATCTATTTTTAGCATCATTATAGGCATTCATGCCTGCAATTATGTATATTTATTTTTCAAAACACAATGAAATGTATAGTATTCTACAGTATGAACAATATACTTCATATTTATAATTCTTTACATATGATATAAAGCATATTTGATACTTTAAAAATTCATATGTTAAATCAAATTGAGAACATATTATTAGATTTTTAAAATGATCATTAGGTTTAAATTTATCAATCATTTTTAATTAATTTTTTTGTCCTTTGAATTAAAAGAAACAGATGCCTTTTTGATACAAAAATTAATAAGATAATGCAAAATTTTACCAAGAAAGTTTTTAATTTAGAAATACTCTTATCTTTACTTATATTAGCTTATCTTAATAAGGTAAGGTTTTTTTTTTTCTTCTGTGACAGGTTTTGATACCACTAGATCTCTCAGAGGAAATGTACAGAAGATAATCTCTGAATTTGGAGATATACAAAAGGAGAAACTTTAAAATTGTCTGTTCCCTTCTCTCTTTTTGCAAATTTAGTTCATTCTTCAGAAAATTAGATGAAACATGAAAATAAAATTAATATCAGGCAATCTAAGGAATTTTCATGCTTATTCACAATAAGGAATTGGTAAGAAGGTTGAAACTTCATCACTATAACATTTGGTGGTTATCTGTGAAGATCATAGACTCTGCACAACTTTTGAATCATTTTAGCATAGGTTATTAAAGTTTCCGATATACTGAGAATTTCTACACAATGAATCTATCTAGCACATACCCATGTAAAAGTGAGAAGGAAAATGAGATGTTATTTTTCTCTAAATTACTAAGCATATTCATCTCTATTAGATCTAGAAATAAAATGCAACTCTTGCTTGTGTGTTGCTTAGGTACCCAATTCTACCATTAACTCTGTCATAGGATAATATATATTAATGGCCTATGAGAATATTATGGTATTCTCATTAGAGGACTGAGGGTGGCTAGCTTCCAAAGAATACTCCACTCCTCCTTGATCTCAGTTCTCAGTTTACAATATAAACTTCATGTTAATTTGTAATGTTTGCTTTTATTTGTAATCATCTTTCAGAAAAATAGTGTGTTAAGTATTACCAAAAGCTATGGTGAATGTTTGAAATTTCTAAAAAAATATGCTATAGTAAAAGATACATTGTAATTAATTATCTTGTTTCAGACACTTTTATCTCAACACTCTTTCCATTTTCTGACACAGTCCTGAAAGAATTACAAGGGTGCACAGCCATGCCTAGATCGGGGTCAGCTTTTCTAGAAGTCAAGAAGGAATAAGAGCTAGCAAGAGCTTGTTGTCCATTAAGTGCCCTAGTTGAAGCGCTTGTGCATTTGCTGCTGAGCCGCAGGCTCAAGATGTGTTTTGGACATGATGGAAAAAAATTCTGAAGTAGATGAAGGAAGATATTATTAAAGTAAACTCAGACCCAATAGACAGTGCGCAAGAGGAAAGGATCTTCTAATTTTTTTAATGGAGGACAGTGTGTATCTTCCTTATACTGAGTAATAATACTGAGTGCTAAAAGACAAGCAGCCAGTGTAGGAAAGCCACTGGTTATCCTGGGGCTTGAAACAACTGCTTGATTCTCCATTGGTCTCTGGGGTAAATAAACGAAAATATACACGAAGCACCAGGCACAGAGGCTTTATTTATCAGAAAAATGTGAGGTCAAATGAGGCTATTTCACATGCTGTATTCATTGGGGGCATATTAGAAGAACCCTTTAAACTACAAAAAGGAATTAAAGTAGAAAAAAGTGGTTAAAATAACAGATGGTTCAAATACCTAAAGGGCCTGAATGACTTAATCTCGTGGAGTTCATATTGCTTGGGCAGAAATTAATTCAATCTGTTTATATCTTGAGTGTGAATCTGTGCAAATAAACATTGTCTCTCAGATCGCAAACTTGCTACTTTTCTTCTGTTGTGTGTTGTATTGTGGCTTTGGATTAGATTTTTTAAACTTTATAAAATTTCATATAAAAATTTTTTATGCTGAAATTCTAACCCCAGTGCTTTGCAACTGCATTGAGTAGATGGTCTTTACTGAGTCATTCAAGTTGAATAAGGTTAGCAGTGATAGTGAGTGATAGTCCCATATGTCTGGTCTCCTTACAAAAGGAGTTCCGAACTCTGGTACTCCTATATAAGAAAGACTGTGTGAATATAGCAGGACATGATGGTCAATTACAAGCTAAAGGGAAATTTCAGGCCTTGGAAGAAACCACCCTGGTGACATCTTCATCTTAAATTTCCCGTCTCCAGAACACAGAAAATAAATTCCAGTCATCAACCCTTCAACTCTGTGGCACTCTGCTATGCCAGCCAAAACAAACTAATACATCAGATGATTTATTTTCTCTTAGAAAAATATATTTCTTATATTAATCTTGATGCTTGATGTGTTTTGTTGCAATCTATGTGTGTCTGGGGTTCTGTGTAGATTGAAATACTCCGTAAATTGTAAAATTAGTGTTGCTATCTGATCATTTTAATGTACAAACCTTACATAATCTAGACATTGTGATGTCTGCTCTCATGATGAGCAAAAAGTGAAACAAAAGCATTCTTTTATTGTGACATGCCACGTTATCTGGATAGGAAAAATCATAGAGTTCTAATTAGCTGTCTCAATCTGCATTTTCTGATACTCTTCACTCTTGTATAAGATTTATAAATCATTCAGTTTTTTGCATGTTAACCTATATTGTTTCCACACATTTTATTTTGATGTATTCTAGAAAAAGAATTAGATTGCATTTCAGCTATATTAATTCCATCCTCTTTGAACAATAAATATAACAGTGATTTTGTTATATTGTTTCAGCTGAACGAATAAACAGATGAAAGAACACTAAAAACTAAGAAAACTAAAAACTTTTTCCCTAAAGTGAAATTACCTGGAAATCTCTAAAATCTATGCTTCATTTGAAGTGTTATGCATAGCCACCTAAATATGTTAAATATTTATTCAACGTGTCTTAATATTTTAGAAATAAATATCCACTATATAATAATGATTCAATCAATCTGCAAAAAATTGAGGACCATGCAAGCCAGTAACAATAAAATTGACAAAACATTAGAAAAAGGTCCCATCATAGAAGCAAAATTTAATATTCTATTGGCTTTGACTTATCAGGAGAAGGATAAACAAGTGAATTCATTAAATAAAATTATTGCAATATATTCAACTATTAAACATCTCCAAAATGATGATTGGAATTTGAATCCTCAATTCTTAGATAAAAACACAATTCAATGGAAAATTGTGGCTTTGGATTAGATTTTTTAAACTTTATAAAATTTCATATAAAAAGAATCTACTTCCCTTTAATATGAAATTTTAATCGCTTTCTTTCACAAATAATTAATAACTGTGCAAAATTAAGAACTATTTGAAAGTTATAACTCCAAAAAGCTAGTCTATGTATCAAAGTCTCATGGACCATCCACCTGAGCGATGATTATGTCTCAGAAAACTCCTTTCCAACTATAGCCGATCAGAAAGAAGATATCGGTATGCTTGTAAAGAAAATAGATGCATTTTTGGGGGGTTTTTACTGCACTATTTTTTACTGAAACATCCCTTTTAGAAATCATCAACATCTGGAAAGTTTCAAACATAATGGAAACAGCTTAAACATAAGAGCATTTTATATTCTGCCATATATTTATTTTTGCTCTAAATCTCTTGTATATTGTTTCTCTAACTTTAGTAATAATTCTTTGGAAAGCCAATATTTGGAAGTGATTTTAGTAAAATACGCTATAATTTACTGTAAAAAAGATAATCTGTTGATTTGAGCGTTTAACCAAATGATATGTATTTTCCTCACTGTACTTACATTTTTTTTTAGTTTTCACTTAAGAAAATAGCAATAACAAGAACTATTCCAACTGACTCCATTCACCACTCACACTAAAATGGTTATGTAATAAAAGCTATTAATCTTAGAAATGCTGTTTAAAGTACAGAAGAGATTGAACTATGTGGAAGGAAAAGCATTAAACACAGCAGTTCTTAAATTGAAATCTATGTTTCTAAATACTCACGTTGATGTAGCTGCATTTTCTGACACTAGGATGCTTAATTGAAACCTCTTTCCTTGTTCTCCGTAGCCAATGCTAAGCCCAAAGAGCAGTCTGTTCAACTGCTCTTTTTAGTGAACTTATAAATCAACATTATGAGAAATGTCTTCAGTGTACATAGAAGAACAGTTTATGAATGGTAAACAGTAATTTTGGGCCTTTCATTTGACCTCAGACCTTTCCTATAAAGGCTACCAAGCAATGCAGTGTCTTCATTCAATATCTTAAGTGCAAAATTATTGATTTACTTAGATGACTTTTTTAAAAAAAAACAGTGAACTCTTTGGATATGTTTTCTCTTTGTGTTTACACTATTTGGTGTTTTCTGGTAGCTTAGTTTTTTATTAAAATTTAGAGATGTCTGTTCTTTTACCTTCTCAATAATTGAAAATTTGGAGGCTTACTGTAAACACATTACATCAAAGTCTAGAAAGCCCTTTATTAAAGAAAAGAATCAATTTTATTGAAATTGAATTCTGCAAACAAAATGGAAGCACAATCGACCAGTTTAATAGGGTTGTTGGTAGCTTTATGCCTTACCCCAAGATGTTCTGCTGTCTTGATTTTCAACTGAGTTATTAAAATCAAGAAACATTGCTGGAAATTAGAGTGCTATGATCTGTCATCTGCTTGGTCACATCAGAAAGGGAAAATCATATTTGAACTATATTCACTGTTTACAATATTATTTAAAAAACAGTCAATAATATTTAAGGTATTAAAAAAAGATAGCACTTTACAATTTCATGACTGGATTGACTTAGCAGATAGAAATGTAACAATTCTGAAAAATGCGTTAGAGATTCATCCAAATTAATTCAACAGTTATTGAACATTATAAGTTAATAATTCTGGTTTTAATTTTGTGATAAATAATATTTATTGGTGTATATGTTTTGCTTCATATTCATTAATATCTAGAAATTCTAATTGATGTCTTCATATTTTAATAAAAGTTCTATTTGTATTACATCAACTTTAGCAACTCAAGAACTGCATCATTGAGAATGTCCCAAAATTGATACTTACTTGAGACAGTTACAGTTTTTATCAGCTTGATGAAAGTTAAGGATTCAATATCCATAATATTTGGGTTAAGTTAATATTTTCACTAAAGCAAAATATATACATTAAAAAAGAAATAACAAGGATTTTACTTTCAGAAAAGTTACTATAAGGGCTAATTAAAGCTTAATCCTATGGATATCTCTAGCATACAGGATATCCAAATGTGCTTCGTAGTTATTTCGCCTGAGATGTGAGCAAAGGGACTGCAGTACGTAGACATTAACTCTATCACTTAGTGATTAAGAGGTCTTCACAGAGTGGATGACACCAGTTCTCAGTCTCTGTTGATCCGCTGTGCTATCAATCAGAGGAAAATCTTTCAGTTAGAGAAAAATCAGGGAAAACAATGAAGGCAACGTGGAGAGAAAGGCAATTGTGTCCTGAAGCCACCTTTACAATACAGCAAAATACCTTAGGTTCTAATTTGTAATAGGAAATTTTTGTTTCTGCTCAGAGTTGGGACCATAGATGATAGTTGTAATCTAATCATCAATTTTTCTTTTGCTTTGGGCCCACGGGTGAGGTAGTGCATTACCAAGAGCAAAGCATTTATATTACCAGCCAAGAGGAGAAGAAAGCAGGGAAGGCCAGCGACCCCAAATCACCAAGGCTTGAATGACAAAACTCTGCCTAATAGATCCTAATCCTCAAGGATTCCACTACCTCCCACATCGGAGACTAAGCCTTTAACACGTTAGACTTATGGTAGTATGTTTATCCAAACCATAGCAACACATATGTGTATACACTTGAAAAGACAAATTTCAGAATCAAATCTCATCATGGCCATGACGTAAGCCAGAACTCATGAGAATAATTTAAGTGGCTGAATGATTGACTCATCAGTAACAGCAGCATTACACCTTGCATGTATAAGACTTTGCAGTTATACCTTCCCGTCACTGTAATGAAATATCTGAGATAATATATTTGAAAAAGAGAAAAGGTTTATTTTATCTTACTGATTCAGAGCTTTCAGTCCATTGTAGATTTGTTAATTGAGTTGGGTCCATTCAAGTTAGCACACCTAGGTTGGACTGCACACTCAGGGAAGCTGCTTACTTCTGAGAAGCTAGGAAACAAAGAGGGACAATAGGAAGTGGGGTATCAAGATGCCCTCCTACTTCACACTTCCAGCAGCCAATTGCTCCCCACTAGGCTTCTTTCCCTGAAAGTTCCACCATTTCCTGAGGTGAGGATCAAGCCTTTAACAGGCAGATTTTTGGAGGATTTTGCAGATCCAAACTAGAGCAATTCTCTTATATATAAGGATATTTTTGTCTCAAAAATTTGCAATCTTGGATGGAAAAATTCAAAATGCTCCAGCAATAATTTGAGAAATTGTTTGGAGAGTCGCATATTGCTAACTTTGTACCTGTGATCAAGCAATTTTCCTGCTTCTAGAGCCTACTTCCCTAATTAGTTAGAATTCTTGGTGCCAGAAGTAACAAAATCTAATCTGAATTAGCCTATGGCTAATACAGGATTAGGAACTCATAATGTCAACATTGTTAGAAGCAAATGGATCCACCATGTTCTTTGTTTCAGAATTATACCTTTGCATTTTTAAATATCATTTTTCTTCCTTTCTGTAACTAGCTGATCAGTTTTATTGCACATTGGGAAGGAGAGCCATCAACACCTTTGGGTTCCTAACTCCAGCTATAACGATTGACATGAAAATTGTTTCTCTGGCTCAGCTACTGCTGCAGCACGTATGCACCTTAGATTACCTCCTAAAAGTTAAGGCAAATAGTATTAAGACTATGTTCACCCATGTTTATAGCTGCATGATTTGCAACAGCCAGAACTCAAAAGCAACCTAAATGCCCATCACTGAGGCATGGATAAAAAAGATATGGTATTTTAATCAATGGAATACTACTCAGTCATAAGGAACAATAAATTCAAGGCTTTTATAGGTAAAAGAATGCAACTAAAACCATATCCAATAAGTGAAGTGAGTCAGACTTGCCTGTGTAAACACAGTATTGGCTCCCTAGTATAAGAAACTGAAAGTTACACTTGATACAGTAAAAGGGAAATAAACTACTCACAGGGAAATTATATTGCTTGATCAATCTTACAGGCCTGTATTTGGTAACCTGGCTAACTATTTTGAAATAACAATATGCAGTATAACAGCCATTGTTAAACTGCTATCATCTTGCTTTGAAATCCTATATCACCATTTTTTTTTTTTTTTTTTTTTTTTTTTTGGTTATGATTGTTGTCATTTTGCTTTTGTTGTTCTCTGAATGTTTGCTTCTGGATTTTTCTGTTTTTTCCTCTGTAAAATTAAAAAAAAGTAGGTTAGACAATCCATGTTTCTTTATAAGAAGAAAAAGAAGTTTTGATTGGAAATTCTTAGTAAAATCTGATATTTGGAAAAAGGAGTAAGTAGTGTTGGAATAAAAAGCAAAGGGTGCTCTTCTCCATCAGAAGACAAAAGACTAAAGAAAACAACAACTAAATGAAATTTAAACTATATGTGTAAATATATAAAATATATACAATCATATTCAAATGCAAGACTACCTCTCAAGCACTTTTTGCCTATAGATAACTAGCAATTTATGTCTGATTCTTCAAAATGAGTCATGATGGAAAAATCAAATGCAATGTTATGGTTAGTATCGCTGAATTTTATGTCTTTTCTGGATATTTGCTTCCATCTTCAAGTATTACATTGGTGAAACTAACAATCGTGGAAGCTAAAGTGGAGTCGAATTAACATTGACTACATATCCTTTCCTTTTATTCATGTAATAAAATTTTACAAGTTTATAATTCTTTATTACATTTGGTGTGAGAACCAGCTGTGGTGCAAAACACTTGTAATCCCAGCACTATGGAGTCTGAGGCAGAATGATCATAAATTCGAGGCTAGATTTGGATATGTAGCAAGTTCGAGGTCAGCCTGGACTATATATGCTATAGAAGTTGTCTGAAAAGACCAATTTCAGATGAGACTAATTGAATAAAACTGATTTTTTTCTCTAAATTCTCATTATAATTTGGCTACTAATGCTTATCTAATGATCAGGATTCCTTTTCCCTATGAATTTATATTATCACACACTTGAAATGGAATTTAAATTTTCTAGTATCCATTAAACGATGACATTCTTACTAGAACCCTCTTATTTTACAATGGATTTCATATAAGGAAAATAATTTAACAACTAATGCTCACATTTCCGGCTTTGAATCTACACAAGCTGATACGATAATGAAATTGGATTTCAGAACATTTTCAATTTTTCTTCATTTCTCCCCTGTGAAATTTATAACACTGAACAATTGCATCTTTACTATGATCTTGATTTAATAGTCTGTCTGGCCAAAGATGATGACCTTTATTAATACAGATGCACTAAATGAGTAACCAAATCCTGCTCAGACAACAACCTTTAAGTGGCAACCACTTAGAATAAAAGCTTCATCATGAAATTGAATTTAAAAATTACCTTAAAATTATCATGTAAAATAGGAAGATACTGGTCTCATAGATAATTATTAATAATTTTAAAAACACACACATTTGCAAAAACACAAACACATAAACACACGTTTTGAAAGTCAGCATGGCAAAGAGATCAGTTGGAAGTATATTTGGTGTACTTAACATGCAAAATATTCTTTTTGGTTATTGCTTTGGTCAAACTTAATTTGTTTTAACTAAAATACATAAGATATATGATATAAAGAAGGCCATGTTTTCAAAGTAGGAATTTTTTTGTAATAGAAATTGTTACGTTTGATGAAAATTTATTAAAACTGTCTATATCCTATATTTGTGATAAACGATGATGGCAAATACATGAAAATGTTCAAATTATAATTGTGAAGTTTAATTGTCAGCACAAAATGATAGCATGCAAGTAAACAGAGAGCAAGTTAGGACAGAATATGACCATGAGTTCTCCAGTGCTTCTTCCCTTTCAGGATCTTACCTTCCTCCCCAAAGGAAATGAATCCCCTTTCCACAACACAGCTCTGCATTTCTTGGGACTTCACACACCTACATGGACTCCTGAAGGAATAATTATTCTGAGTGTGCTTTATTTCATATTTTAATTGTGATATATATGTATATCATGTTAATAGTCTATTACAGTATTATATAATATTTCACAATATTGCAAAACCATTCGGTCAATTATATACATTATTGTTGTTTTGATTTAGCCTATTTTATGAATACTAGTAATAATTTTATAAATATAGTTTCATATACATATTCACACATTTTTGTTTATCGAATGAAAGGGCAACTACTAGGTAATGAAACACATATAGGTTTGATTGTAGGGAAATACTCTCAAAAATTTTCCCAATGTAGTTGTAATAATTTAAATGCTATATACTACCTAGCAGTGTCTATCAGTTTTAATTGCATTAAATCATATCTCAAAATTTTATTGTCACTATTAAACATTTGTATTAATCTAGTCTTGGGATAATTTGTATTAATCTAGTCTTGAATTATGTGTTTAGCATGGATTTCACTAATGACAAATGCTGAGTGCTTTTCATATTTTTATATATGGTCCACCTGCACATTAATTGGAAAAAATTTATTCAACTCTAGAAGATTTTTAATAGTTTTTCTTCTTTTGCCAATTGATCTACAGGACACATTTTCATATTCTGAACACAAACTTCATGTTGGTTATTTAAAGAAGAACTATAAAATGTATGAATTAAATTATCACATTTTGCAAGTGAAAGAATTTGTATTTTTAATTACTTTGAGACATTTGACAAAACAAAAATAAAAAGAAAGGCATAATATAAAACAAAAACAGACCTAACAAACAAAACTAGAAGGCATAGTGATCCTTATATATGCATAAAAGATATATTTGAATAATGCAAGCTTTTTTATAAAGTCCAATATTATAGTTTTTACTGTTTGTGTAAAATCTATTTCAAAACTTATGGTATCTCTCTATTTTTTTCTCCTCACCTCTCCACTGTAATTATTGTAAACACAGTAGGTTTCAAATTAGCTTGGGTCATTTCTCTTTTTCTTTATTTTCTAAATTTGTCTCTGCTATTCTTGGCCAGTTACATACTTCTGTATTTTTAGATTCAGTATAGAAGTTTCAGTAATAAAGTTTCTGGGATTATTATTGATGTTGTTTGCATGTTTATATTAGAGACACTTATAATCAATAATCATGATGAACATCCTAGTTTTACCTTTTTTATTTTCTTCCAGCAATTTTTTTGAGTTTTCACTGTGTCATTCTCTCCTAACGACTAATAATTTTTATTTAGTGACAAATGTTCTTTTAAAATCTTATTTTCATTTTTACTTACAAAATACTCCATTTCAAAAAAAAAATCACAGTTTTACTTGTATTTTTCCAGTTGTTTTATACTTTATTTCTGGTTACTATTTAACAGAAGATGTCTGGACAATTTTGACTGCTCATTGTGATGACAGGATTCTTTCTTCTTCCTTTTCTCAGAGAGAAAATTCTCCCAATATTTCATTTTTAAGGATGACGTTTTAGTAGGTTTTCATGAAGATTTACATCGCATGTTTAGGGCAGTCTGTTATACATACCGAATCTGCTTAGAATTTCTTACTATTGGATTTCATCAAGTACTTTGTCTATATTTATTTTTAGACTATTCCATTTTTACTTATTAATTTTGTTAATGTGATGATAATTGATTAACTTTTCCATTTTTGAACCAAGTTCATATTATTCAAATAAATTCAACTTGGCTTTGAGATTTTCCTCATATTTGCAATTGATGTATTTATTTTCTTCATGCCTTTCAGGTTCTCATTCATCCATGGTTATGAATGACACTTTCTCTACAAATTTACAAATTTGCTGTTTGTACCAATTTGAAGGGCATTTCACATAGTATCTTGGAAAGTATCTTGTCTTTCATTTGTTTTCTTGAAGAAACAATTCTGAGAGTAGTTACCTTGAAGAAAGATGAAAATAATATCTCCTCTAAACAACTGATGTAATAAGAGAAAAGAGGCTATGATTAGGACTTGATTCAATTCTGGAATTAATGAACACATGTATGGATTGATAGCCAAAGAGTGCAAAGATCCCTGGATTTCAGTTTATAGAAAATTATTTAGAAAAATACCAAGGATAGGCGATGTCCTTGTTAAAATGACTTAGCATGATTCTTTGGAAGGGAAAACTGGGCAGGTGAATATTGAGAATGATCAGATACCATGGTGGGGGATTCCCTAACTGGCTTCTCAGTGTGATTGCTAAACGTGGATTTTGCATATTGAGTACGAATTGGAACTAGAACTAAGATCTAGTTGAGAAAAAGACATAGAGGTCATTAAGATAAGGAAGAAATTCTTTGTTGCTCTGAAATAATTTGGATGCTACAATTGCTATTATCATTTTGTGCTGACTGCCTGCGTATCAAATGGCTTTGGGATTATTTTTCCTAGTAGATTATATTTCATATTTAAATTTATAATAGTTTACACCAAACATGTTTATTTTTTATTTTTCAGTTTTGGAAATTTCTTCTCAATAATTATTTCCACTTAATCAAATTGTACAATGTTTCAGCCTAAGATGCTGGTATATTCATCTAGAACTTTTATACTTCAGTTATTTTTTTCTGAATGCTCCTCTTTTGTTATGAAATACTATAGATTTGTTTGAAAATGCTTTCATCAATAGGATGTTATTTAAATGGCTAGTAATGTTCAACTTAAGACAAAATCACCTCATTCAGACAGATATGTGCTAAATCATTGTTAGAACACTGCAATTTTGAAAAATAATTTAAAAAATCAAGGTTAGTAATATTCAATCATTTTTAGAGATGTGTTATTAATCTTAACATTCTTTTCTTGTATTATTACTAGATTGCTACTTTTAGTCGATTTTCTTCATTTAACAAATTGTTATATAATTTATCTGCATAAAATATGGGATATGGTGATTTTGACTTCCTTTGAAAGAGTTATTGAAAATCTATATGGGTTAATATTCATCTCTTTAATTTTCTGTACAAATGTAACTCCTGTTTTATAAATATTGATTTTATTGCCACTCATCTCTTTAGATTATTTATAGGCTACAACATGTTTTTCCTTATAATATGTATTTCAGTCTGTAAGGCATAAGATGTGTTTAATAAGTTATACATAGAATATTAAGAACTTCTATTAACATTATCAAGGGAATATAACAATATTACTCTGGATAACATTATCAAAGTCTATGAAAGTAATAATTTTGATTCAACATATTCAAAAATAGAGTAAGAAATAAGAATCCAAGTTGATATTCTAGGGAAACAAATTCTATTGTAAAAGTATGTATATGGAAAGTTTTTTGGAAGGAGAAAAATGTTTTTGAGAACAATTTCAGGGGTGTGTGGAGGAAAGGGGAGGTGTAGAGTGCTGTTGCATTTTTAAATGTTTTCAATTTTAATAAATTGTTGGTTTATTTAACAAGATCATTTCTTCATGAGATTGTGATTTGGAGCAGTTATAAAGTGACATGAAGAAACCGGTGTACAATCCGAGATTTTACATCTTTTTTCTTCAAATTTTCCCATCTTCTTGCTTAGCAATAAAAGCCATTTTTATGTTTACATAAGCATACTCTTTACAATGGCCATCTTCACAGATGCAAGAGTATAAATAGCATTGGGTATTTAGTAAATAACTCAAAGGCTGATAGGTTCATCTATGCAGTTGTAACATCTAGTAAGTTTCTGAAGCCTTAAGGCTTGGCCATCTATTATGTTTCCAACATGTCTTCAGCTGCCTTAAGAGAGTGCTCTGTTTCTTTCGTACTTTGATCTGCAAACTGGTAAGTGCTGTTGATCTTAGTGAAGCCTAACTCACATACTTCAAGTTGTCCTTCATTTTTGTACTTGCTTTTAGATTAGAAGCAATATGTCCCGAACATATGCAAAGCTCAAAGTTTTCATGGCTTTGTCGTTCAGGTTCAATGCCTGTGCAAGACACTTCCTTGAAAGTTTGAGGTTTTCAAGTCTGCCTTGTGTATATTTAAATTCCATGTGCAGCTGACAGTACAGATGGTTGTGAGGGTCATCATGGGCTCCTCCAAACAGAGGTTGATTCTATGCAGACATGTCCATTGATATAAAGTTTTAGAAACTCATGCCAGGCTTTTCGGCTGCCAAGAAATTGTTCCATATTCTGAGACCTTTGTCATCTTCCTGGAATTTGGAGGCATTGTGCTGAGGGGTGGGGTGGCCTCTGTTGCATTTTTACAAGAACTGCCCAGTGGCACTTTGAGAATGAGCTTGCCCTACAGAGATACTCTCAGTTGATATGAGTGGTTCATTATTGATTATTAGCTAAATCCAGGGAAAGGCTGTGGCTTAAGGTAATGCTTTTCTATTTGGTGAAGGGAAGTTGCCAAATACAACTGTACATAGGTTAAGTTCATAAAAAGCCACCCAACATATAGTAATTGTCCAAATGAATGCTGGAATCCAAATACAGTGTACATATTGTAGCATCTATTTATTCTTTTATTCTCTCTTTTTCTTTCTCTCTGTCTTTCTGTCTCTGTCTCTCTCTCTCTATGTATGTGTGTGTGTGTGTGTGTGTGTGTGTGTGGTGTGTGAATTCCACATGCTCTTTGTAAATATACTTGAATTAATCTGTTTTTGATCAAGAATACTGGTTTTTAGAAATTTTCTATTTAAGCTTATTTTTACAGTAAGATTAAATAAGATATAAATGAAAAATATGTTCTCAATAAAGATCATTTTAGTATTAAATGTATAAATTTGTAAAACATCTCAAATGTGGAGATGGTAGAGATGCTAATCTCTTAAATGTATACTTACTGAATATTACACACACACTTATACACAATCACTAACTCTTAGAATGGATGATAAAACTAAGACAGGAAGAAGTTAAAAAAATATATGAAAATGCAGTCAAAACTAAGAGAGCAGAATCTCTACCAGATAAGAGTGAATGATTGTTTTGATTTACTTTTGTATTATAAAATTAAATTTTAAAGTATTGTTTCAGTGAAATAAATTTACTATTAAAATAATCTTGGTGGTTTGAGGTCTAACCAAAATACAAGTATTATTCTGTATGCTTACTTATTATTTTAATCACTTATTAATTTACTCACTATAAGTTTATTGTCATTCTTCTACATGTCAGGCACTACATTTGATTTATATTTGTATTATAAAATAGGTTCAACAAAGGTGTATGTTTTTTTAATGAACCTTTTGCTTCATAGAAAGATTACAGTGCACACCACAATCTAGTAATATGTATGTGTGTTTTGCATGATGCATGTAATATGTCTAATTATACATGAAATACGTTATATGGAGTATATGTGTGGTTAATATGCATAATACAGATAAAAACAAAATTAACTTCATTATACCAATGTGTATGAACATTATACCAATGTGTATTACAGATAAACAGGCAGGTACTAAGAAAACTAATGCATTAGCACAGAAATGTGCAATATATAATGATATTAAATACGTATTATGCCTGTAACAATTCAGGGAGGCTTTGCAGAGATAAAATGTAAAATTACTTTCTTGTATTAAATAATTATTTGATATCTCTTAGATCAAATCTAATAGAAAAGTCCAAATGGAAGTAATTATGATAGTAAATATATGAAGAGCTACATTGTAGTCTTAAATACATCAAGGATAGCACATTAAGAAAATTTATCCTATGGTATAAAAAGAAACCTTATGAATTGGAAGTGACTCAAAAGTTTCTGAGAGAAAGTCATACTGCTTGATGTTTAACTTTTTGAAGTCAAGTTCTCTCTCATCTACTTTTGAGTCTTTGGCTTATAAGAAATTTTCTAAACTGTAACATCTAACAAATGGATAACAGCAAGAACTACTACATTAGCATTACAATAGCTAGTGTTGTGTACTAAGTATCAGTTATTATTCTATGCCTTCAATTATCATTCAATTTTTCTTTTTTATTTCTTCCTTATTTATATTTGAGAAAAATTAAAATCAGAAAAAAATGGAAAAAAATTTTTTATACAAAAGGTGAAGAAGAGTTGAAATGGGGGGAATGAAATGGGAAAAAAGAATCAAGATATAGCATATACAGGTTCTAATTCCCTGTGATAAATATTATATATATATATATATATATATATATATATATATACATACATATATGCATATATATATAATATCAATAAAATTCATTAACTAAAAATTTAAAAATACAAATTTCATAATATTTTAGGATAATTTCATAGTTTTCTTATTAGATGGAGTGATTTAGTTGTGAAACAACATACTTACATAAAAAGTGAAAACCAATATGCAAAATCATATATAGTTACTTTTCTGTTTAGGTGAAGTGAGATCTGTAACTTGATAATAAACAAACTTGAATATTTTTAAACAGTTTTGCAGTATAATTTGATGAATGGTGGCTTGTTATTCATTCTTGTTCTCTTTGAATATATTGTTTTTAAGCAATTAGGAGGGAGACAAGTGCAAACTAGTCTTCAGTCTATATGAAAACTGGTCTGTGTCTCATTTATCTGTGTTTCAGGTTTGTAGAAGGAAAGCTTAGATATTCCACGTTATACAAGATTTTCATCAACAGTCCTGAATTCCAAAGTTGGGTACCCACTTATGAGACTGGCCAAAATTTTGTCTATCATTGTGACTGTTATGGTTTGTGCATGAATATCCCCTCAAAAGCCTTATGCAGTCATGGAAGCAGGCTTCTAGAATTTTTGAGTGATTCATGGCTCAATGGTGGGATGATGGGAGTGACTGCTACACCCACCCTAGAATGGGTGGCCTAAACACAATATAAGGAACATAAAGAGTCCCTCCATGCTCCTCCCTTTTTGCTTTTCTTGTTTTTGCTGTTTTACACTGCCATGAAATGTTGCTCCTGTGTCATGCCACCCTGTTCTGGAGCCAGGTATTTATGTACTGAAACCTTCACAAACTGCAAGTTAAATAAAGCTTTCCTTTTTTTTTTTTTTTTTTTTTCATTTTTGGCATCAAATATTTTTTCTCAGCAACAAGGCAAAGTTATCAATAGAGAATTTGGTACCAGAAGTGGGATGAAGAAGGTTTCCACCCAGATTTCAGAAGCCTGGGAGGCAAGTCATTGTGCAGTGTTTAAATAGATAGAGCAGTGTTTAAATCTGTGAGTGTGACACCAAAGGGTCAGTGGAGACATTGGAAGTTTGGAAAGGCCAAGAACATTGATTATCTGAGGAAAATTTCAAGGAGAAACCTGATCAGCCCAAGAGAGAAGCCTTGAGAGTTACAACCACCAGAAATGCTATATGGGCAGAGTCATTCAAGCCCTTTGGAATTACATTTGCCACAGATTGTTTTGGATGTTCTACATGGAAATACCAGACTTAATGTTTGCCCTATTTGATGCTGGATTTACTGTGATCCCATTCCTTTACATCCCCCTGTTTGTATCCTTTGGAATAGTAATGCTTATCTTGTGCCATTGAATGTTGGAAGTGCTTAATTGTTCATTTTTACAAGGGCTCATGCCTAAGAGTTTGCCTTAGATCTCAGAGGAGGTTTGAAACTTGGACTTTCATCAATGCTGAATCTAATAGGACTTTGACAACTGTTGGAGATGACCTAAATGTCTTTTGCATAAAGGATGTGCATGCGTCTCAGGGGGACCAGAGGCAGAATGTTATGGTTTGTGTCTGGGTGTCCACCCTAAATCTCATGCAATTGGGGGAGCAGGCTTCTAGAATTTTTGATTGATTCAAAGTCCAATGGAAGGATTATGATTGTGGTTGCTACACCTACCCTAGAATCAGTATACTACATAAAATATAACAGACAGAAAGAGTCTTTCCATTCTCCTCCCTTTTTGCTCTAGTTGATTTTGCTATTTTCTGCTGCCATAAAGTGTTACTCTTGTGCCATGCCACCCTTTCTTGGAGCCAGCTGCTTATGGGCTGAAATCTCCACAGGTGACAAACTAAATAAACCTCTGCTTCCTTAATTTTTGGCATCAGGTATTTTGTCTCAGCAATGAGAGAAAATTAACCAGTGCAGTGGCCATACAGTGTCTATATTTTGCTCATTTTCTCTGCATTTTTTTTCACTTGAACATTAATACAAGAGAAAATTCTATTAGACTTCCCTCTGATTTTATGTGCTTCTCTTTTTATTTTAAAATGAAAAACAGAAAAAAAAAAGGATCGAAACAATACAGAATTTTGAAAAATAATAGGAAACTAACACAAGTTAATAAAAGATTGCATATTGTTATCTGACAAGTAGTTGCTCAGGTTATAAGATATAGGGATAAAAATTATTAAATAATCAATGAAAGCAAAAACTGTTACTTTGGATGAATAGTTATTAACAGAGATTAACAGATTAACAGAGATTAATAGTACAATTATCTATCTTGTATAGGTATACATACAAACAATGGAATATTATTCAGGTATAAAAAAGGATAATCTTGAGACTTTTATAGGTAAATGGAGGCAACTTGAGATCATATTCATAAAGTGAAATAAATAAACTCACATTAGTAAATATTGTATTGTCCTCCTAGTGTAAAAAAAATTGAAAAGTAATAAGATCCATAATGTTCAAAAGGAAAGAACAATTGGAATGATGTTAAGGAGAAAAGAAGGAAGGGAAAATATAATATGTTCATAGGTATATATGTATGCATACTTCCCTTGATCTTGAATCTGGATGCTCTGCCTCCCAGGATATTTCTATAATGAAAATTGATACATTTCATTATGTTTTATCAGATTTCCTAGACCTCAACCAGCTTCAAAGATATTAATATTGTCAACTGTTGGTGCTGGCCTACTATCTCTGGAAATTGATATATAATTATCAATATATTGACATATTTAATAAAATTGAAATTATAAAATTAACATGGCATGAGGAAAAATTATTCTCTACATATTGATAGTTATTAAAATGACAAGAGAATTCTTATGATATGAAAAGATTAATGAAATTTTATGTAAACACAAATATTGAAGATTTAATACCTAATCTAGGTTTCAAATTATTGATATATTAAACTTGTGTTACACTCATATCTAAATGAGGATTAAAAGTGTTTTATGCAATGCTGTGATTAATGCACAATGATACCCCTCACCCTCTACTTGACAGATCAGTGTCTGTTGAGGAGAGGTTCTAAAATTAATGCTATTGCTCCTTGGATGTGTGTTGAATTTTTGGCTGCATTTTTTGATAGAATAAGAAAACTTGTAATAGGAAGAAAAAAAAGCTAACGTGTTTTTGCAGGTAATGTGGTCATGTTGGAAATTGCTTTAGCCTGAAGAAATATTGCAGAATTAAAACGATATAAACCTAAGAACTTCTGCCGTCTTTTATAAGGGTATTACCTACTCTAACTGGATTATGAAAAACAACTTTTGCCCGGAGTAAAACAGACAAGTGGGGAGAGATTAGGGAAAGCTCAAATATGTTTACTAGCATTCCTTTCAGAACAAATTAACCTGAATTGTTGAATAATTTCATCATGGGGTGGGATTTTCATTACTTAAGGATATCTCACTTTGGGATATAAGGAGAGAGGAATGTTTATTCTTTCATACAATTATTCTGTGACATTTACTGTGCTAAGCACTGTCACTGTCATTCGTCATTTGTCTTTCATGAGGCATCAGTAGTAAGTAGCTTTGTTAGCCTCACGTTACAGTGCAGACAGCTAACTTGGAACAGATCACTAATCTTTTTCAGATTCACAAATACAGTCAAGTTTGGACATAAGCCACCGTTTAAAATGAGATGGTTCTTGTCTCTAACTCTATGCCGTTCATGGCTGTATTATTTTACATTTTACAATACATTGTTCCATAAAATAGATAAAAATGAGGAAATGAAAAGTTAACCAATTTTAAATTCATATTTTTATTACTTTAAAATACAAATGAGTGGTAAAACGAAAGAATAACTTACTGTGTGAAGCCAGAACACTACAATAAAATGGGTTCATGGAAGATCATAGTTCTGGGCTACTCCATTAGAAAGAGTTTGATTTACTCAAATCCTGCTGTAATTGCTTCAAAAACTAAATGAAAGTGGAATCATCTATTGTCATATAGATGGATTAAATTCTAAATTGGATTTTTTTAGTTTAAGATGGAAAAAGTAAGCTAACCTCCAAAATGGCTTATGATTGAACTTTATCTTTTGGTATGGAATAATAGCTTTAAGAGATTCATAGAAGAATAAGCCTGATAAAAGAATCTTTTAAAGCAGCATAGTATTACAAATGATGGTTTTATAAGCAAATTATCCTAAATAATATATTTTGTTCTTGACATATTACTATGAACTATGATACTTGTAAAATATTTTTACAGTAAAACTCCCTTTTACTGTATGGTAATTCTTTTTTGATACAATACATAATTCTAGGCTAAATGCTAAAATAAAACATACACACTCAACACATGGAGATACAACAGCATGATATGCACAGCTCATTACAAATTCAGAGAAATGATCATATGAGAACTTTGTTTTAAAAAATTTCCTTTAATTAGGGGAGTCAGAAGCATACTTACTCTTCCAAGGGCATTTCCATAGGCAGTTCTGCTTACTCTGAAGCAAGAAGCGCCTTCATAGAATTCTAGTTTGAACAGTCATTTAGCAAAGCTACTGGCAAAAACTGAGAGATTTAGGAGAAAAAAATGTCCACAAATGGTAGGCTATTTTAAAGACTCAGTGTAGAAAATATGGGAAGAGCTTAGTGGTTCTGATCACAATGTGAAACTCCCACCTCAAGATATAGTTGATATTGTCTGAAATATTTTTCAATAGCAAAATATGAAAAAAATGCTACTTGAATCTGGTGGGGAAAGGCCAGGGTGGTTGTTAAACATGTCATAATGCATCTCAGCTATACTTACAAAAAACATTTCTATTTGAACCTACAGAAGTTTTCTTTTATGGTTACTATTAGTTTGTATTTGTAGGTTCTGACATTTTTTTCAGGGTTTCAAACTAGGCAATACACAGATGCATGTGAACGCTACCACTATATCTCAGAGCATTTACATGGGTTTTTTTTTTACCAAGAAAATGAAAATTTCATTCTTGTTTATATAAGCTTGCATTTGGAAAGTAAACACTTTCTAATTTATATTTCTAATTTTTGCATGACTAAGCTAGACAATGTAAATTCTCTAAATTTCTTCCATATTAAAATATTTAGGACACGAAACTTACCTGCAGTTGTAAGAATCAGATGGCATGCTGTGGAAAAAACAGGTATTTAAACCCTACACTATAAAGTTTTGATTTCTTAAGTAAACTAGTTTCAAGAGGTTTTTTTCCTAATAAGAATCTCACATGATTCAGATATACTTCATTTCCTTGATGGACATAGAGTGAAATTCCCTAGAAAATAACAGATCCAGTTGCATATTAAACAATGATTTATAAGCTTGCATGTGAACATCTTTTATACTATCATTCAGTATAAATTATGAAGAAATGTGAGCTAAGATTTGAGATATACAAATAAATTATGTAAAAATAAATGCTTCATATGTAATCAATACTTATGCAAACATTTTTTCATAAGTATTTCAAAACTTAACCTTATTTGACATATAGCGAGGCCCACAAATTATTTTTGAATGACTAAGAAAATGAATCATTGGTAGAGAGGTAAAAATATGCTATATGTGACTTTATATTTCTTTTCATGCAGTCAGAGTTCAAGGAGGCCAGATTTTTGGCACAGATGTGTATTAGAGATACCAAGAAAAAACAGAAAAATGCAAATATATCTCTTGATAGTTTAAATTATGTTTTTAGTTTTTTAATCAAACAACTTTATTGATAAGAGTCTTTGTTTGAAATATTTGTCATTTTCAAAGGCTACAGTTAATACATTATTTAATAATAAAATTAGAGACAAATAAAGCAAAATCCATGAATCTAGGATCTATTTGAAATTGGAAGATGAAAGCTAGGACAATGAGAACTGTGTCACATGCTTTCCAGTATATGAGGAACCCAAATTATGAATAAAGAGCAAAATAAAAATTGGACAATAGGAAATAGGGAGATAGATCAAGAGATGAATGAGTGTTGATTGAGAGATGGAAAGTGAATAAAGGATGGAATTAAGACGTAAATATATGAACTTTACATGTAATGAATATAAACCTTATATATTCCAAACATACACAAATAATGAAGAACATCAGGAGATTGAGGGAGAAGAAGGGGAGGTCATGTAAGTAGGGATTGAGATACATTTAGTTCATGCACCAACTCCCCATAAAGACTGTAAACATTATACACCATAAATATGTACCAATAAAAACATTTAGATGTACCAAAATATTATTTTCTATGTTCTCACATCCTTTGGTTAGCTCCATGGTCACTTCTGGATAAAATGCATCTTTCCATACAATGTATCCAAAATCAAGCCTTGTTATGAGAGAAATGTTAAGAGGAATTTGCTTTGTAATTTATTATACAGAATGCAAAGAGCCAAGGAAAATAGGAGCTTACAAAAAGACAGAATGAAATCCAATATGGATTTGTGGTTCATAATAAAAGATTTTGTCAAAAAAGTTTTTAAGAGTGAAGAAATATGAATACTATTCTTACAGGGCAGTGCCACTGCTTACACAATGTACTAATGTACTAAGTCCATCTATCTAGTACTAATGTACTAAGTCCATCTATCTAGAAAGTATATGCTGAAAAGTCTTGCAGTGCCCCGTTTTCTGTTCATTTCCATCTCTCAACCTTTAATTTCAAGTATATTTTGAATTAACTAAAAATAGTATTATTTATTTTCAAATGATAGACAAAGGCTGTTGACCTTTCCACTTAAAAGACAATAATGACAACAACTAAGCTAACACCTTGTTTACAATTAACACATACATGAATACATGCATGTGCATAGTTATACACTTAATCACTCTTTGCTGAAATAGATGAGTATAAGTTAGTATACCACTATCTCTATGCATATGACTGGAAAGACTATGAATGTCATTGATACTGATCCTCCTGCTGCCTTTTTCTTCTGTCATATCTGGGTAAGCTCAGTGACTGCTTAACCAAGATATGATGAGAGTGATATACCAGCTTACAGCTATAAGACTTAAGAAATGTATCACTTCTACTCTAATCCACTACATGTTGTTCTGTCTCTAATCCACTACACGTTGAAGAGGTCCTGCAGAGCCCCAAATTTCTGGTCACTTCTACAAACTACCAGATAAGAAAGGGAAGCCCTTCTGATTCCTATCAGTTGTTCAGCACTAAAGAATATCATCATGAAGTACAAGAATCTCCTACTTGGGATAAAAGAATTATCACTGTCCAAATTGACAAAATACAAAATTGTGAGGTATAGGAGAAGAATTGTTTCAACCTTCATGTGCTGCAATAGTTTATTACACAGAACTGGAAAAGTGCAGAGGAGCCCAATTTTTTACTTTCTGTTCGTAAGTGCTCATCACTGTCTCAGGTACTCACCATCCAGAGGGTGATGCATTTCTAAATAACAATTAATTATCAATGCGTAATATTTTTACTTACCATCTCTGTGCACTTGTATATAAATGTAGTAAACTTTGAAATCACCTGATGTGTTTTCTACTAGACATTAACTCCTAAATGTGCTTGACACATCCCTGGCACTTACTCATCACAGTGTTCAAATGAGTTAAAAGTATTATATTTTGTTAAGCATAATGAGAAACCATACATGCTTTAAATTGAATATCTTCAGAAATTAAATAATGGAAATAGAATACCTTCAGAAACTAAATAATGGAAAACTTACATATGCTCTTAAAGCACCAAGATCAACTGAAAATATGCATATCATACTGTCCATTGTATTTCTTTGTAATATCCTTTGGCCAGATAACTTAGAGACAATAAATGAAGTGTGAGGCAAACGGGCTTCGCATGCTATTAGAAAACACACTTCAATCATGAGCAGATGTCTGGTGTCAAACTCAGTATGACATAAGGCATTTTCTGGGTTCAGGCCAGTACAGCTTAATGATATAAATGAAGGCACATAGGATAGAGAATATCTTTGCTTGAGTGTCAGGGGACTCCACAGGAATGAAGTCCCAAATGAATTTAAACTCCCAGTTTTATTGAGCCACAAACAAAGGCATTGTGTTCTGCTGAACACTGGTATTTATGTGAGATGAGAAAGTCGTGGTGAAAATTATGCCAAGTTGTTAATTTTATCAGTGTGTTCCCACAATGTTTCTCCTTGTTTCAGTGGCAAGGCTTGTCTCTGTGTGAGCTGGCAGTAAGTTTCAGTAGCAAGATGTTCTGACTTCTCAGGGTCAGCGGTCTTCTGCACCCTGAATCAGCTCCAGCAGAATGTAACCTGTTGGGTGCATCAAGGAACTCCACATCTCCCTTTTTTGTCTCTTTAAGCATTTGATTAGGGAATCAAACTTGATGTTGGTTTCAGTGGGACCATGTTTTTATTCAAATTTTACTGAAAGGCAGAGAAGAAAACGTTTCCAAAGAACTTGATGCCCAGGGTCAAGGATCCAGACAACTTAGATTAGATTTTAAAATTTCATACCACTCCAAGTGGCTTATTCTTAAGCAGTTAGGATATTTTGTAGAATTTGGTATGTAGCTTCTGTACATCAAAGGTGACATTATCTTTAGTGGACCCCTTTATGTATTTTTTGTTTTTCATTTTTCATGTATTTTGAGTCTCATACCAAGGAAGAGGTTAAACACACATATGTTTATAGTGCCAATCACAGGCAAGAGAATTTCTCATATTAAATAAAGCAAAGTGAACCCCAAGGAATTCAGTTTCTCCAAGTGGTAATCTGATAAGCAGATTTTTTATCAACAAACCACTGAATAATAAGGGATTCTGTGACTCTAAGAATAGCCTGGATAGCATATTAGCAGTCTGTATAGATTGAATCAAAGAAGCAATCCTAGGGGAGTTGGGGCCAGAACAACTATAGTCGCCTCGAGTGCAACAATAAACATGTCAATAAACAATTTAGGGTGGCAGAGACCACCCAGAGCTTGGGTCAAGGGCACAGGACTCTTTCCAATGATGGGTCATGCTAACAGGTAAACAAGCAAATGTCTTTTGATGCAGCACTAATATGTTAGAATTCAAAGGTACCTGAGGCCAACAAGCATAATATGTACAGCTGTAAGAGGTGACTTCATACAGAGAATCCTAGAGCAAAATGTTAAGGGGCCCTTGTAAAAAAATATAAGCATGGCTACTACACACTTTGATGTAGGAAATACTGCTATGATGCAAGGGAATTTGGTTTGACTCCCATATCAAGGTAATTGCCCTTGCTTTATCTGGAATGATTAGAAGGAAAGTTCACATCTCTGGATGGTGGTCTGTGATGGGCTGTTATCCAAGAAGTGTTAAAGTGCAGATAAACCATCTCTGTCCAGATTGTGTAATCATTGTTATAAACAGTAGAATGTGAAATATTGCAAATACACACAGCAAGTATAAGATTATGTTTATCATGAAGAGAGCCTTGTGGTCCCAACCAGTAATGGTTAAATTGCCTAGTGGTGTTTTATGATTGATAGGTCTGTATGATGTTCCATATTTATTTCATGATATCCAGGGTGTGAATTTTTGATGACATGTTAAAGATATAAAATGGATCTAGATTCATTGGTAGTATTTTTATCATATTTATAGTTCTCCAAAGACAAAATTTCAAGAGTGCAAGTGAAGCCACCTTTGCACATTTAGGAGCTAAATACTAATGATCAGTACCTATGAAATTTAGGGGTTAAGAGGGGGTTATCTTTACTGGTAGTACTGTGATAAAGGATAAGGAGATACTGGAGGGGTATCTGTGCTTCCTCCCTAGGAACTTTAATTGCTGAATATAGGAAAAGGAGAGTCAAACCAAAACATTGGCTCCCAGTAAAGGGAAATCTTGTACAAAGCCCAAATGGGGAAGCTTTTCCCAAAGGGAGATTTCCCAAGATTTTCAAAGAGCTGACTATGGTAAACATGGCCAGTAAAGGGGTCTAAGGCATCTTTGGTTGTACTATGTGCTGAAAAACTTCATTAGCTCACTGATTCATCTTCTTGAGGTTTTTTCAGGTCACCTCTGCAGGGTATCCCAGGCAACACCTATAGAGATTGGTCCTCCCTTCTTCCAGGTCTTTTATTTGTGGGATTGGATTTTTTTTTCTCAGAAGGCCTTGGTAGAGTTTCACCAACCAGGTCAGCAACCACACCAGTACCTGCCGTAACGACACATAAGCAAACCCTTGATCCTATATTAAAAGAGGATGGGGTCTTCCTAGAGTGCTGTTATCACCATTTCATAAGAGTAAAAGATGGCCTGTTTGATTGGACTTAGTAGGCCAATGTCAATTTGTTGGGGTATAGCATTGGTCTTTAAAACTGAAAGGTGATTGAAGTGTTGCGTAACTCCATTTTTGAAGCCGATTTTATTTTATGTTTCATGAGCACTTGGCCTTGAGGCTTACAAGGAATGTCAGCTATACATGAAATATTCCACTTCCTACAGAAGGTTTGAAGATCAGAGGGAGTATAAACTGACCATTGTCTGTTTGGCTTTGTTTAGGAGTGCTGATATGAGCAAAACTGCTAAAACAATGATGTATAACATGAGAAGCAGCTTTACTATGTTGTGCAGTGGTATGAAATATTCTTAAGTATGGACAGAAACATGTGCATGAGACAACTGACCAAAACAGCTGGGATATGAGTAATTCCCTATCCATTTGTCAAATTTGATTAGACCCCACACCATGGGGCTGAGTCCCTGCAGTGGGCCAGTGCTCCCCTACCCTTAACATGAAGCACAGTGTTGAATGATATGCTGACCTTGGTCTTAGATATAGAGAAATCTCTATTTGAGGCTCATCAGTTTTGATATACAGTTTTATGAGATCTGTCTTTTGGAAGAGGCCTCTTCCAAAAGTTTCCATGATCAGCACTCACATTGGTATTCCCTCTGCTAAGTGGCCCTTGTCTTAGATCTCATAGGAGATGATGTTGAAGCATTACCTAGGTACCTACTCAGACTGACTGTCTCTCACAACCCTGTTACTGTTCACCCAGGATTCCTCTGCCTTATCTTCATAGATGTTTTTATTATTCCCTAGTTCCTGTTTGTTAATGCCATGTACTACTACACAAAATAAGTTCCATGAAATCGAGAACTTTGTCGTATTCAGTATTTTATCTTCAGTTGCTAGAGCAGTGTCTGGAAGATAGTGTTGAGAATAGATGAATGATAATTGAATGAATAAATGTAACCACTGTTTCATCATGATTTTAGCCTGCTTTTAATGTAGAATGAAACAGCAGAAATAAAAATGCTCTTACAAAATTCTGATAAAAACATAATCATGGAAATGTAATTCAGACTTTCATTAACAAGAACTTATTTGATGGTAATTAAATACATGTATACTAAATTTACCTTCAACATCATAAAGATTCTTAAAGACATTTGAAAATTCAAGTTAATGAAAATTGATATACTAGAAAATTTTTCTTGAACTGCAAATAGATAGCACCTAATTTCTATTTTAAGAACTGATTAATATGCTTTAAATGAATATGAGATGAATTCAAATATATGCATTCACTAATTAGTAGGCAAAATATATTCATCTCATCTTCAAAATATATTCATGTTATAGATTTTCTTTTATAAGTGGTTTCCAAGTAGATTTATGAATACTTCATGTCAAAAAAGACATTTCTTTTCTAAGCCTACCTTCCACTCTGAAATATGAGAGTTAAAACTAACAGATACTCTTTTACTTTTGTCAGTTAACCTCTTAGGTAATAAAAAGATGGTAAGTTGTCTTTAAAAAAACCAAACAACTCTTCAACCTGAACTGTATCATTTACTTTGTTTGCTGATGAGATATGTCAACATTTACACAGTGAAGTGAGCCTAAGTGCATATTTCTGTTTAAATCAAATTCATCTCCTTCAGAGTTTATGTGTATATTCAAGGAACAAAATTGGATTCTCTTAAAGAACTGAAATCAGTTACTATTTATTTCAGTCAAAGAGGTTATCAACATGCTTGACTGGTAAACTGTTCACGCATTGAGATTTCCTAAACTGTTTTGCACATTCTAAAATATGATATATTAGGACAGCTAGTAAACTAATTTTGGGGTGAAGGATATTAAACACTATTTATGACTCAGGGTCTTGCTGCTGTATGAAATCCTATTAAGAAAAGAACCCTATAGTATCATGAAAAATGAGAACTAGATAAATCTGAGTCAAAAGTGAGTTCATCAACTCATAAATTTAATCTGTTTAATTTTCCAACATTTCGCCATGGGAAGTAGAAAATGATTTCATTACTGTAGAGAGATGTTGAAAAATTATAGTTTGACATGATCTCCAGTTGGTCAACTACTCCAAAGACGTTTTTCCTTACCCCTTATCTTAGTCACTTTTCTCATTCTCTGTTTCATTTCTCATTGCTGGGACAAAATACCAAACACCACGTTAGAGAGGAGAGAGTTATTTACCAGTGCTTTTAGAGGTTTCAATCAATAGCTTGTACCAAGGCAACAGCAGCTGCAGAGATGAATGGCAGAGGAAATTCTGTCCTGGCAGCCAACAAGCAGAGAAAAAGAAGGGAAAACTCTTAAGAGGGAAATACATGGGTCAAACTGCCAGGGACCTGCCTTGTCCTACCAAGCAACACTGCCTAACAGCACATTTAATTAAGAATAACTAACCCACTAATGAGTACAGCACCTCATGATCCAATCACCTTCCAAAATACCTGCCTCCAAGCACAAGAGATTTCTGAAAGACTCTATTTGAAACCCATAACATTCTTTAGCATATATTTTGTTAACATGCCTCTAGAGGACTATTTTCAAAAAAGAAGAAGAAGAAAGAAAGAAAGAAACCAATGAAACAGATTTCGGAATATACCACTTTTTTGCCCTAATTCCTATCAGAATATATTGTTTATTTATGTTAATTGAACGCTTCACAAAAATTATAATGTGTCAAATTTCTTAAGTACAGTAGATACATATGGCTTAGGATAAATTTATTCTAAAATGCAAATGATTATGTTTAGAAAATTCTTTAGTTCCAAATTAACTACATATAAAGAAAAAATTATATATAAAATAAGTATATAATTTAGTTAGAATATATATGTTAGTTCTTGGGCGAGGTTCCTAAGAACACAGAAATCCTCTTTGCTTCTTGGCCAATTCTCAGCTAATATCCTATCTCTTACTTCAACCCATGTCATCTCACAAGAGTCTTGTAGTTTCTCACTTCTCTCTGATTCCTCAGAATCCGGGGTTGTATTGCTAATGCAACATGTCAGCTTCCAGATTGAAAGGCACATCTACCTACTGTCCATTGACTGACTGTTCTTTATATAAACTGCCGGAATTCACACATTCCTTTAATCTTCACAGAACCCATGGGCATCCATCCTACCATCATTTCACCAACAAAGAGACTAAAATTCAATGTCAATTATATAATCAAAACCTAGGTTTTTCTTTATCTACAGAAAAATTACTTTCATGTAAACATATTATTTAACGTAGTGTATTGAAATATTTGGAAACTCAGACATAAGGTATATTTCCATAAATTATAAGTAAATGTAAAGAAAGGAAATGTGATATTTATAATACTACCACCAAATGATAGTTGTTTGTAAACACTTAGTTAGATCAAGTCTTTATACAGATGTCCACATAAATATAAATGTCACTCAACCCCAACCCAAAAGTCTCAGATGTAGATATACAGCTGATACATCTGGGTGTATTTTAATGTTTTTTTTTAAATCCTTTTCCAAAATTTCCAACTACCTGCTAAATATTACTTTAGGATTATCAAACTGACACACACGTTAAACATTGTTAAACTGATTTCATGTTTTAACTACCTCCTGTATTTGTTTCTAGTATTAGCTTTCTGACAGTATATGCCCAACTATGAATGCTCTGAA
This sequence comes from Cavia porcellus, assembly GCF_034190915.1. Taxonomy (NCBI): domain Eukaryota; kingdom Metazoa; phylum Chordata; class Mammalia; order Rodentia; family Caviidae; genus Cavia; species Cavia porcellus. Next base: position 57,530,726 of record NW_026947493.1, read on the forward strand.
CTTTGTTGTCAACTTTGACTTCCTTCATTTTTTTCAGAACCATTTAATTTTATGGGTTTATTTGTATGTGTACTTTTACTTTCACCCGGATATGTTAGTTTGTAAATAAAAAATCTCCTCTTTTTTCTCCTCTCATCCAGGAATGCCCGTTAGCCAAAAGCCTTACCCATGTATTCCCCTTCTTTGTATCTTCCCAGAAGGATTGAAAAGCATCACACCACAGTGACATATGTGAAACCATAAGGTTCAAAATATACAATAGTCACTGTGAAATGGGAGGAAACTGTTCAATAAAAAGAAGAAATTAAGATAGGGGAAAAGAGAAAGGATAGAAGGGAAAAGAAACAAATGCAAGTTAGTTATACCATTAGTGTCACTTAGTTCACTGAATAGGAAAGGTTGTGCTAATATTGACTGAAGAAATTTTTATGCCCATATTTTGTACTTGAGTGACTAAAGATAATGATGTATAATTTATCAACAATTGTTACTTTTTCATTATTTTGTTGTGAAAATTTGTTTTACCTTTTCTTCTTAAAATTAACAAAGTAATTTTTTAAAAAAGAATTGTATATACATGTCCAATGAAATCAAACCCTTTGACTGGAATGAATTAAAAAAAATTCCAATTAATTAATTTTAAAATAACAATAACAAATAACCACTCTTTTAAAGATACTTTACAAAGCATTAAGGATATAGGAAAATCACAATATCCCATTTTAATGGAAATTGACTCAGCAAGACATGTAGATGAGGAAACAGATGTGTACATGTAAGTAAAATGTGATCTAAGCAGAAAAAACTAAAATTTCTCTGGACAAAATAGAATAAAGAAATTATTCCTGAATGACAGAACACTTCTGATGGAAAATTCTATTTAAATTTTCTGAAACAGTTGTATGCATGATTCTGCCTGTATTTCTATCTCTATCTCTATCTCTATCTCTATCTCTATCTCTATCTCTATCTCTATCTCTAATGTAAGCTCTGTGTTTACCTACCTATCTTTCTATCTGTCTAGCAAGATAAAGTGAAAAGTATAGCTCATCCTAAACAATTTTCAGAGCTGGCTAAGTGGTCTGTAAATTTCTGTCTTGTTGCCTAATTCTGGTTGGTATTCTCAAATGTGAACTCCACAGAATAGGCAGCAACAGAGGGAAAAAGAATGTAAAATGTTGAAGAGGAAAAGAACAGAAGAACTCATAAACATGAGCACAAGAGACTGTCCCAGTTCTTGTTGGCTCCAGCTAGATGGAATAGGGGCACTCTACAGAATAGTACCATGGTGCAGTAGATGATGCTTCAATACCAAAAAAAGTAACAGTATACACTTACCTGGAAGGGAGTTCATGAGGCATTAGGTGAAAAAGCAAGTTCAAAATTTGAGCACATAAACATATTTATTATTTTTTAGTGGAAAACAAGAAAACAAGGTGGGAAAAAAGAAAGAGTGAAAGAAAGAAAAAAAGGGAGAAGGAAGTTAAAAAGAAGGAAGCAAAAATATCAAGTATACATTCTAAATGGTCTTGTTACTTTGAAAAATTTCAGTGCAGAGAGTGAGAAGTAAGATTATACATTATATATGAATATAAAACAGCACATGCATTGCATAATGTATTGTACATGTGTATGCACAAGAAACATATTATCACATATATGTTTATAGCATCTTGTTTACATGTAAATTTATTAAAATATGAAAATTATAGAAAAAGTTAAAATGTTACACTACATATTTCAAACCATAGGCTTTCATTGTATCTCACTTCTAAAACATCCTGTTAATAAAAGATAAAGAATTACAAAGTAATCAAAGAACCAAGAATAATAAGTTCTTTAGACAGACTCATGTGTGTAAAAACTGATGAAATTGTTATTTTTCTTGAACCGAATAATATTGTATTGGTATTAATTGCAAAATTAATTTATTCTTAGGCATTTCAGTATTTTTTCTTTAAAGTTATTATATTTTGATTTTAAATTGTATGTCTGTCAGAGTCTCATTTTGCTTCCACTGAGCTAAATATTCTTTTATCCTTTAAAACTGTCAAATTTGCATGTTCATCTCCATATTGGTCAATGATAAATTTAATAAGCCCACACATAATCTTGAGATTGTACACACAATTCATGAGCAAAAAAGCTTTTATGAATTTTAAATCAACTGATAAACATGATTTAATATAAATTCAATTAATGAACATAAATTGTATTATGAAAGCAAAATACCTTATACTTTGCTATACTAAACAATTACTTTATTTTGTTTCTTCCACAAAATTTTAAAATATTATCTATTGCAATGATTAAACCAACCAGTTCCATGATATTTAAATCTCTAACCATACTATAAAATCTAAATTGTCCTTCTAGCTAAGCATGGTAATGTACACCTGTAATCCCAGCACTTGGCTGAGGCAGGTGGATCATTGCATTGGAGCCCAACCTGAACTGCAAAGTGAGGCCATGTCTTAGAAAGGCAAATAAATAAATAGATAGATAGATAGATAGATAGATAGATAGATAAATTGTCCTTTGTTTTTTTGCAAAACAAAATTGTTCCAGATGTTAAACTTCATAAGAACTTTATTAGCATCTACAACAAGTATTTGTACATTTCTTTATTTAGGTCTGGTAAGAAACTCCATCTGGTAGCAATATTATTTCTTTAAAAGTTTATCGCATTTTTTTCTTAAAAATCATTTTTGAATTTATTATAAGAGCCTGGATTCTGAAAATTCTTTCTCTTTTTGAATGTAAAAAGAATTACTACTTAAATTGAGTTTCTAGTTTACTCATGAAAGAAATTATTAAACTATAATTACGCAAAGAAATGATAATTTGTATTGGGACAAGTTCCCAGAATAAAAGAATTCAATATAAAACTGAATAGATTTACTTTCCTATCCCAATTTGTAACTGAGTAAAAAATGGTAAGAAAAAGTTCTCCAGCACAAGTGACATATATGGTAATACCTGATAGACATCAAGCCAGTAGGAAGTATGGTAATTTTGAGCAAAGGCAGTGCATGTTAGAAGATTTTAATGAGAGCAAAAAAAAAAAAAAAAAAAAAAAAAAGACATGTTGGGAAATTAAAGGCAGAAAATGTAACAAAATAAATATTAAGTATTAAAATATCCTGTGGTGAGACCAGAAAGTAGTGGGGCACTGAATCATGCGTCTGAAAAACTATGTTAACTAGTTTAGATTTTAGAAACTTTGTTTTTGTTTGTTTGGTTACTTAGGATCGAACTCACATCCTCAAACTCACCAGGCAGGCACTTATGTTGCTGAGCTAAATCCCCAACACCAGACCATCTCCCAAACTGGGAAACTCAGCTGGCAGCTAGGGTAAGTCTGTGCCCCATCCAGAACCCCAGGAGACTTTAAGATCATCTCTTCTGGAGCTCAAGGACCCGCCCGGAGCCCAGCCACACTAGGCTGTGCGTGGCAGGTTTCAGGCGTGCCCAAGACACACTCAGTGACCTTCTCCCAAACTGGGAACTCTGCTTGAGGTTGAGGTAAGTCTGAGCACCACTCCAAGCCCCAGGAGACTTAAGATCATCTCTTCTGGAGCTCAGGGACAGTCCAGACCCAGGCACATAGACTAGCCTTGGGAGGTTTTGTGAACCAACTATATTATGTCCCGTGGCCTTCTTCAATTACAGGATTTGAGAGTAGGTGAAGTGAGTTCCAGGGCATTGGTCTTCATCTGGGGAGAGCTTTAGCCCATTATCCACAGTGGTTAGGTCCTTGACCAGTTACCTGGAACACGGAAGGTGGCATGGGAGAGCCTGTGGGCCAATTGGACCAGGCTCAACAACCTCCAGTCAGTCCCTGGAGCCTAGGGCACAACAGATGATTTCCAACAAATCCAGGGGAAGCCTTGGAACAACACTTGAAACACGGAAATATAGGAAAATGATAAAGCGAAAGACCAAAATGCAAGCTCAAACCTCCAGGCCATGCCAAGAAACCTTAGGAGCTATGTATGTAAAAGAAAATATATGCCATACACCTGAAATATCTGAAATAATAGTGACTGAAATAAAGAAGCAACTCTGGAAAGCTTTAAAGGAATTCAAACTAGAAATAATCTCCCAGATTAAAAAAAAAAAAAAAGATATGAAAGAGATGCTGAACATATCTAAAGAAGACACAGTTAAAAAATTGGAGGAACTAAACAAAAAGGTAGAATCCCTGGATGAACAATATAAAAAACAAAGAGAACACATAAAACAGATGCAAAAAGATACACAGGAAATCAAAAATTCCATTGAAAGTTGTAAAAACTGCCTCAATAAAACTTAAGACAGAATTTCAGACCTTGAAGACAAGATTAAAGCTAGTGAACAAGAAAGAAGATCTTTTAGAAATAACAAGGAATCAGGAAATAATTCAACAGATACAAAATGATACAATGAAAAACACCATACAATTGATAGGGATAAATGAAAAAGAAGCGGACAACATAAAAGATGTCAAGGGGAAATTTAGAGAAGTAATAGCTGAAAATTTTCCAAACATGAGAATGGAAACTGACATCAGGATCAGTGAAGCATATAGAACTCCAAATAGCCATAACCAAAATAAAACTATACCCAAACATATAATAATCACCATCTCAGAAATCCAACGTATCAACAGAATATTAAAAGCTGTCAGAGATCAACTATAAAGGAAAACTTATCAGAATCACATCAGACTTCACAGCACAAACAATAAAGTCAAGAAGAGCATGGAGTGAAGAAGAGCATGAAGCATTTTTCTAAAGGAAAATGATTTCCAAACTAGACTGATGTACCCTGCAAAACTGTCCTTCAAAATTGATGGAGAAATAAGATACTTCCATGATAAAGAACAGCTGAAGAACTTCATGATCACCAAGCCAACACTGCAAAGAATAATGAAAGTTTAAATACATTTAGGAAAAAAACTACTAAGCAAAGCAGACAATTAAACAGAATGGAAAGAACAAGATGCAACAGCAGAAAGATAACATGTCAATAATAAATCAATATATATAGCAGTTATAAGTATTAATGTAAATGGTCTAAATTCACCAATTAAAAGAAACAGACTAGCAGAATGGATCAAGAAACAGCATCCAACCATATGCTGTGTACAAGAAACTCATCTAAACCAAAAGGGAAACTTACAGACTGAAAGTCAAAGGATGGAAAACAATACTTCATGCAACAGGAACTGAAAAAATAAAAAGTAGCTATTCTGTTTGTAGACAATGTAAACTTCAAACAAATAATTATCAGAAAAGATAAAGAAGGTCATTACATACTAGTTAGGGGAAAACTTCAAGAGGAAGCATCATAACAACATTAAATATATATGCACCAACTCCAGAGCACCCAGTTACACAAAGCAAGTATTAATAAAAATGAAAAATCAAATTAGCAATAATATAACTATAACAGGAGACCTTAACATGCCAATGACACCAAGGGACAGATTAACCAGACAGAAAATCAGCAAAGAAATAACAGAACTAAATCACACCTGTGAACAAATGGACTTGATAGACATATACAGAGTGTTCCATCCAACAACATCAGAATACACATTCTTCTCAGCAGTACATGGGACATTATCTAAAATAGAACACATACTAGCTCACAGAACATATTTAAATAAGTGCAAAAGAGTTGAAATTATCCCATGCATATTATCAGATCATAGGGAAATGAAACTAGAAATTAATGCTAAAAGAAACTGCAAAAATAACACAAACACATGGAAACTGAATAAAACAATATTGAGTAATCAGTGAGTCACAGGGGAACTTGAAGAAATTAAACAATACCTACAAGCAAACAAAAATGCAAATACAACCTACTGGAATCGGTGGGATGCAATGAAAGCTGTCCTCAGAGGGAAATTTATTGCACTGAGTTCCCACATCAGGAAAACAGAATGAATACAAAAAATAAGCTGATGCTACACCTCAAAAATCTAGAAAAAGAAGAACAAGTAAAGCCCAAAGCAAAAGTAGGGAGGAAATTATAAAAATCAGAGCATAAATTAATGCAATAGGGACTGAGAAAACAATCCAAAGAATCAATGAATCAAAGAGTTGCTTCTTTGAAAGAATACATAAAATTGATAAGCCCCTAGTGAACTTTATTTAAAAAAGCCAAACAAAAGCTCAAATTCATGCAACAAGGAATGAAAAAGGTGAAATCACTACAGACTCTGTAGAAATACAATAGATCATGAACACCTATTTTGAAAACCTCTACTCTTATAGGTTTAATAACACAAAAGAAATAGACAGATTCCTATAAACACATGAAGTACCAAAGCTAGGTCAAGAAGATGTAAAACTACTGAATAACCCAATTTTGATTAATGAAATTGAAAAGTAATTAAGTCCTTAACTACAGAGAAGAGCCCAGGCCCAGACAGATTCATTGCAGAATTCTACAAGAAATACAAAGAAGACTTAATGTTGACACTCCTCAAACTCTTCAATGAAATCAAATAGGGAAGCAATGCTTCCTAAGTCATTCCTGGAAGCAAATATTGCTCTAGTATCAAAACCTGAGAAAGACCCCACTAAAAAAGAGAACTATATGCCAATCTCCCTAATTAACACAGATGCAAAAATCCTCAAAAAATATATGCAAATAGGATCCAGCAAATCAAGAAGATTATACACCATGACCAAGTGGGATTCATCCTATGCATGCAGGGATGGTGTAACACATGTAAATCAATAAATGTAATCCACCATATCAATAAAGCCAAAAGTAAGAGTAACATGATCATTTCTATAGATGCCGAAAAAGCTTTTGATAAGAAACAACATTCTTTCATGATAAGAACCTTATGGAAAATTGGAATACATGGTCTTAACCTCAATATAATAAAGGTCATCTATGACAAACCAAGAGCCAGCATCATACTAAATGACCAAAAACTGAAGGCCTTTTCCTTAAAATCAAGCACAACACAAGGATGTCTCTTTTCACTGCTCCTATTTAATATAGTACAGGTAACACTAGCCAGAGCAATTAGATAAGAGAGAGAAATAAAATGGGTATAGGAAAAGAAGAAGTTGAATTATCATTATTTGCAGATGACATGATACTCTCTGTAGAAGACCCTCAAAATTCCATTGAAAGACTCCTAGTTATAATAAATACATTCAGCAAATTGGCTGGATACAAAATCAGTACTCAAAAATCAATAGCATTCCTATACACTAACAAAAAATTCAGTGACAGAAATAAGAGAAGCCATTCCCTTCACACTAGCGACCAAAAGAAGAAGAAGAAGAAGAAGAAGAAGAAGAAGAAGAAGAAGAAGAAGAAGAAGAAGAAGAAGAAGAAGAAATATTTAGGTAGGAATTATTCTCACAAAATAAGTGAAAGACTTACATAGGAAAATTATAATAGGATGAAAAAAAGCAATTGAAGAGATCGCAGAAAATGGGAAGACATCCCTTACTCATGGATAGGAAGAATAAATATTGTGAAAATGCCATTCTCCCAAAATTGTTTTACAGATTCAATGCAATCCCAATAAAAATACCATCTGCATTCTTCATAGATCTAGAGAAATCACTCCTAAAATTCATCTGGAACCAGAAGAAACCTAGAAGAGCAAAGAAAGTTCTAAGCAGTAAGGGAAAGGCAGGAGGCATCACAATCCCTGATTTGAAGATACTACAAAGCAACTGTAGTAAAATCAACATGGTACTGGAATTAAAACAGAGCCAAAGATCAATGGAATAGATTAGAAGATACAACCACAACCACAAACACACTCAACCACCTTATCTTTGATAAAGGGGCCTAACAGTTTCACTAGAAGAATGACAGTCTCTTTAATAAATGGTGTTGGAAAAATTTCATATTCTGAAAACTAAAACTAGACCCATACCTATCACCATGTACTAAATTAAAATCTAAATGGATCAAAGATTTGAATATTAAAACAGAAAAACTAAATCTATTGTAAGATAAGTTGGGTAAAAACCTTGAAGACATTGGGGTAGATAGAGAATTCATGAGCAGGAGTCAAACCGCATGGGAAATACTTCCCAGAATCAATAACTGGGATCACCTCTTAGTAAAAGTTTCTGCATGTCAAAAGAAATTTCTAGCATACTGAAAACCCACAAACTGGGAAAAAATTTTAGTGAACTCTCCCTCAGAAAAAGGACTTCTGTCTAAAACATATAAAGAATTAACAAAAAAATCAGACAACCAAAATTCAAAGATCCAATACAAAAACGGGCATCTGAGATGGATATACAGTTCTCAAATGAAGAAATACAAATGGCAAATAAATACATGAAAAAATGTTCATCATCATTACTCATTAGAGAAATGCAATCTAAAGCCACACTGAGATCCCATCTCACTCCTGAAAGAATAGCCAGGATCAAGAAAACTACCAACAACAAATACTGGAGAGACTGTGTGGAAAAAGGAATTCTACTGCACCATTTTTGGTAATATAGACTGGTGCAACCATTGTGGGGGTCAGTCTGGAGATTTCTCAAAAAGCTAGAATTGGAAGTTCCATTTGTTCCACCTATTCCTCTACTAGGCATATTCCCAGAAGAACTGAAAACATCATACCACAGTGATAAATGTACACCCACGTTTGTAGCAGCACAATTTGTAATAGCCAGATCTTGGAAACAACCTAAGTGTCCATCAACTGAGGAATCGATAAAAAAGCTGTGGTGTTTTTATACAATGGAGTACTACTCAGCTATAAAGAATGATCACATTGAGATATTTATAAATAAATGGGCGCAGCTTGAGTCCATACTCTTAAGCGAAATAAATCAAACTCACATGTCTAAATACCGACTAGTTTCCCTAGTGTAAGAAATGGTAAGAATACATACAAAGTATGGATAATCATAATTCCCCAATATTGTTTTGAAGACTTATAATGTTTTCATTTATTAATTGGAATGGTTTTATTTTGGGTGTTTGATTTTATTGTCTGTGATGGTATGAACAGCTATTTTGAAGAAAACAAGACAATATAATAGCTAGTGCTGATTTAAAATCATCTTGTTTTGAAGTCCCATGAAGTTTTTATTCTTTTGTTTCCATCTGTTTATCATGTTGTATCTTATTTGATTTTATTTTATGTGATAGTATAAACAAAGTTTTTTATAGACAAGGAGATAATATAGAAACCATCATTAGTTTTCTGTTAGTTGGTTCTAAATACCTTGTAATACTTTCATTCTCTTGAATGAATTTACACTGTCTTGTTATGTTTGATGCTATAGTATACAAAGGTATACTCAAACATTTCAAGGAAAAAGACACTATGGTAACTACTGTTATGTCACGTTATCTTGTGGTGAAACACTATGTTTCTTAAATTGTTCAGTTCTGACCTATGTTGTTATGTCCTCTTTTATTTTAATCTCCTTCTTTTTAAAATTATTTTTAATAAAAAAATAAATACCCGACACCTAAAAGGTTTCAACATATTGCAAATTTAAGAAAGGATCATATTTAGATTGTATAAGATTTCTCTGGCTGTAAAGAAGTATAATGCACTTCAGCAAGAAAGAATAGAAATAACAAGTGATTTTGAACGCTCTGATATTTTGGGTAGGAGAGGCAAAAGCCTGTCTACTGATAAAGGCCTTGGAAGTAAATTAATAGAGAAGTAAGATGAATTTTAAAACTATGTTGGAGATTGAAATTACTAAAAAAAAAGTGGGATTCATAGAGCAGATAGGGAATCTGAAGAATAATTCCCAGTTATATAGATGCACCCCCAATAAATGAAGGATACAATTTATTTAAATCCAATAGTACTGTACTTTGATTCTCAATTATCTAAACTATGGTATACATTTTACTATTTAAATCAACACTTACCAGGTATCTAAATTGAACCACTGCCTATGATTTGAGTGCCAGTTCTGTGTAGGATTATCTCACCTTGGAGGTAAGTAAAGTATAAAATCCGTACTCCTGTTTGTTTAAAGTTTGCCACAGAATATTTTAATAGTATGTGTTTAGGAAGAATGCAATGTGATGTATACTTTAGTTATTTGGACTACACATGTATTTAGTTTCCAATTATGTAATCAGTTAAAGGTCTTAAGATCTGGTTATCAAGTTCTTTTTAGACAAAAAAAATCATATTCCTGGGGCTGGGGATTTAGCTCAGCGGCATAAGCACCTGCCTTGCAAGCAGGCAGTCGTGAGTTCGGTCCCCGGTACCGATAAAAATGAAAAAGACAAAAAAAAAAAAAAAAAAAAATCATATTCCTAAAAAGTCTCTATAATAAGGTTTTGTGTCAGTAAAAATTGTCACCCATACATCTCTAGAGAAGTAAAAATAAATCCTTATTTACTATTTAAGAGCTCTAAATAGAGAGACAATTGAACCTATTTTAATCTAATTGAGATAGATTGGCATCATGAGATAATAAAAGCTCTATTTTGCAGACTGAAGTTCATATCATTTTATCTTACTGCTTCAATAAAAGTCTGAGAATAAATATCATCTGATGGGCTTTTAATTCCACTTAGGAAACAAAAGTTGGAAGGAGCAGTATATATTTTCTAATCACAAGAAAAATTAGATAATCTATACAAGTCAAAAATTCTTTGAATCCTTCAGGGAACTGAGGTGACAGGGATAATGATGAAACCTTAAGAGAGATGGTGGGTCCCAAAAGTGGCTGTATATGAGTATTGACACACTGATAGAATATTCTGAGGGGAAAGTGTTGGGTTTCAGCTGAACATTTCCTGAAATTGTAAATGGTCCAGTGACTTTGGTATCAGAATATGATACCCATATAAAGCACAGATATGATGACAGTTTGAAATTCTCTTTTTCCAGAGAATATTTTCAGGAATTACGAGAGAAACTTGAACAGCTCAGGAGACTGGAGAAATTGTCCATTTGTATATGGGAGACTGAGCATAGAAACCATTTTTTTTTCCATTAAAACAAGAATACTTGCCTTGGTAATTCTTTTCTGCAAAAATTAAGCCTTATACTGTTGGCAAATTTCAGCTCTCTGTGTAACTCTGCAAATATAAAGATACCTGTGGCTTTATTTTATTGAAAGATTAAAGAAAAAACACAAAAAAGGGAGAAAGTTATTCCAGGCCAATATTATTTCAGATGTTGAACCACCACGGAAAGTACAGGATTAGTGAGAATGTGTTAGCCGTGGGATGTATGATACATAACTTGCCCCACACTGAGACAGATTAGAACATTAGTTAATACACTCAGCCAACATTCCCAGTTTAATAAGCTATGTTAGTGAATTTCCCCCCAAGAATATAGGACAAATAGAGTGTTTACGTGTGTGTGTGTGTGTTTGTGTGTGTATGTTAAATTGTGTAACTATGAAAGGTGATAAATTTGAAGATTTATACTCTAGAGGCCAAAGAACAAGAGACTCAATGGTATAAATTGTGTTCTGTATCCAAAAAAGATTGATGACCCAGCTCAAGATGATGAGACAAAGACGGCAAATTATTTTTTTACTCAGAATTTTTTGTATCTAGCTCTTAAATGGATTGAAGGGAAATCTGCTTTGTTTAGACTTCAGATTCAAATATTAATCTCATCCAGAATCATCCTCTTGGATATTCTCAGCATAAGGTTCAACCAAATATGTGACACCTGTGATCTAGTGAAGCAGATAAAAAAGGTTAACTATCACACTATCTTTGAACATTAATCAAGGGTACTTCTTTTTCTTTTATTTAAAGAAGAAAAAAACAAGACAAAACAGTAAAAGGGTATAAAGTAATACAGAATTTCAAAATAAACTAAGAAATCACTAGTTAATAGATTACAAATTGTCATCTTAGAAATAGTTGTTCAAGTTACAATATTAAAGCATACAAAGTGAACATTCAAACAGTGAGACTGCAAACAGCTGTGTTCAATGATCCAACAAAAACTTAGTAATATGGTCATCTATTTTACACACCTAAACACAGTTGCAGTTGTGTCCTGTACAGCACTTTCTTTTCCTCTCTTTTTAGCAATAACATTTACACAATTTGGGTTAAGGGTACTTTAATACTCGGGAAGAGGCAGAAATAAGAAGATAGACAAGGTGAAGGGAAAGCATATGATGGAAGATAGAAGAATAAAAACATTTCAGAAAATCAGTCTTCCTATTTTGTGAAAGATAAAATAGAAGGAAGTTGAAATTAAACATAGTTAGATTATAATTAACAATAAAAATAAATTTCCACTTATTAAAGTAACAATTTGAGAGGAATGGATAATCTTTTTTATAGTAATTTCTGAAGTGAGTCCACATTGTAGATTCAACCTATTGGATATGGAAAATATTTGGAAATCAAAAATTTGCATCTGACTATGGGCATGATGTTTAGCTTTAGAATTCAGTGTTGGAGTATGTGTAAGGCTCTGTATTCCATCAGGAGCTTCATAATACAAACATACAAATGTACATATATGTAACTACATGTATAATCTACACTAATATGCAAAGTTTTTCATGCCAGTATGCCAGGTGCCATGGCCAGCGCGGGGAAGGAGTCAGGCGAGAGACTGAAGACACAGGGAGGCCAGTTGCTCAGGAGGCAAAAGACGATTTATTAAAGGACTCTAGAGTTTTTATAGTGTTTTTTTTTTTTCTTTCTTTTTTTTCCTTTTTATCTGTACCAGGGATTGAACTCACGACTGCCAGCTTGCAAGGCAGGCGCTTATGCCGCTGAGCTAAATCCCCAGCTGAGTTTTTATAGTGTTTTAAAACAAAGAGTACTATAAATCACTTTGGGACACTTTCTTGTGCATGCAGTAAAGGTAAACATGTTCCTGGGTCCATGAGAAACTTCTTTGTTTATGTTATGAAGCTATTCCCAGGTTCATATTAGCGCGATGCTTTGTCTAGAAGGCTGAGGTTACTGCAGGATAAGGAACTGGTTGAGGTCCAGCTTCAGTGTGTGGTTTTCCACACCCGTTCACTGCCGGACCCCTGGTTCCTGCTCCCAACATATCCCCTTATTTCTTAGACAAAGCATTGCATGGGAATTTTGTTAGCAGTTTATTTTAACTTAAAACTTTTTAAGTCCAGACGCACATTTTTCATTTGCCCAACAACAATTCTCACAAGATATGGAAAAATCGTTATCATGGTGATAAATGCTAGAGCTCTAATACTGGCTAGAATGATAAAATGTGAAATACCCGTGAGGCTATTAAAGAAATAAGCGTGGCAATTTTAGCTATTAACATCCCAACGAATCATTTGGCCCAATTTAAAAGATTAGTTAATTTTTGCAAAATAATCATAGAAGGATCTTGATACCACTCTGTGGTGATATTAACAGGTAAGAATACAAATGGAGGTTGTTTGACCAGTAATGTGGATGAATGGTTTTGTGAAGCATTAACACAATTGGATAAGATGCAATCTTTATAGGTAATCTCATAATATTTATTGTTTTTTTATAGTAAATTTTCTACTTATAACACCATATGGTTTAGAAACACAAGCAATGATAGTCACATTTTTTATTGTGCCATTAACAGAAATAGCATCTGGTGTCTCTATATGTTGTCATATAACTTTTTTTTTTTTTTTTTTTTTTTTGTAACAGAAATATAATCAAGAGCTGTAACCAACTTCCACAGCATGGTAAAAAAAAGGTGATGTTATTTCTTGTCTATATTTTATATAATAAATTTTGAGGCCTGTAGGTTGTTTTTCTGTAATCACTCTAATCACATAGATCTTTGTAACATATAGTATAATTATGATGGCACAAACACCATGAGGGTCTATATACACTTTTGCTTGGGTATTTTTGTCTATATTTTGGATTATGCTCAGGGGGATTGCCTTTTTCCACTCTAGTTTTACTATTGTTGCGAAATATATATATCATATGTACTCCCCAATGCATTCTTTTAGTAAAGTTTTTATCCCAATCAGAGTATCTTTTTATTAATGTACAATTCTCATTTCTTTTAGAAAAACATAGGGGTAATGAAGCAGACATTTCAGTGTAATTATATAAAATAGAGATAGGTTTTATATGAGTAGAAGAAGGAAAACTTAAGACTCGAGTATTATTTGCAAAAACAGTAACATCATCGTTGTCGCCCCATGACATAGGGTGCAACAAAGGAGCATTAGGTATAAATGCCCAATAATTATCCGCCCGCACAGGCGTTTGAAATGTATGTAAAACCCAAATAATGCTTAGCAATTGAGCCCAAAACAGAAGGGTTTTATTTTTTGTTGCAGGAGGCCTTCTGTTCGTTGTTTTTGTCCTCGAGGTCATGGTTAGTCAAAGCATCTTTTTGCGCAATTTTTTTTTATCTTGCTCTTGGGCATACCATACACAACGTTCTGGGATCCACGTGGGTGTATCAGCGTCTGTGGGAAAAACACAAACATACCCTCTTTCCCATATCAATACTGGGTCAGGGCCATGTAATAGATTAGTTAATTGGTCTTTCCAATAAACCATTGGTTTGGAGGGCAAATCAGGAGACCAATGTCTCTCAGCTGTAGATCTATTGGAAGCATCAAAAGTTAAAAAATTAAGAACGTAAAGAGCGTGGTTAAGAAGGGTTTGGGGACTATATTTATACCATCTTTGGCCTCTACCGAGGTCGGGGGCCCCCCAGAGCCGGGGGCCGCAGTGGTGACCCCCTTGCACTCCAAGCTCCTCAGCAAGTGGTCCTGCCTGTTTTAGCCACCACCACGGATGCCACCACCCACGCAGTCGGGGGATGCCCCGGCCAGCTACCTCCGCAGCACCGTGTGGCCCTCGCGCAGCCCTGGAGGAGGAGGAGGAGGCGGCAGCTCTGGCGGTGGGAGCGGCACCAGAGATGGGGGTGGGTATAAGGAGGATGTCACATTTTCTGTGGATTTGGTTTTTTTTATAAAACTTTTTTGAAGTTTTTTTTTTTTTTTTTTTTTTATTAGACTCAGAGTCCCCTTTTAAACAGTCCTTAATTAGAGTCCAAATCGGAAACGCATCTACAGGAACCTTTTTAGGGCCCCAAGCACAATAATAATCTTTAATCTTTTTTTTTACTACCTTTTATGTCTCAACATTTATTGTCTCTTGCTCTGGAAACCAGGGGCAAACGTGATGTACAAAATCAACAAAACAATGAATTTGGAGCTTAGCTACAGGAATGTCCCTACTCTTTAACAAAGAGGAAACAACTTGTTCGAAAAGTTCCCGTTCTGAAGACGGGAATTACCCATTTTTAATCCCTGCGTATATGCAACTCTCTGTTACTTTTGCTTTTATTTACCCGGGTCCTCGTAGCAGCAGTCTTTTTGGAACTCTTGATTTTTTTTTTTTCATTGGAAAAACGCTCCAAATGCTTGTATTTCAAGCCCCACGTTGGGCGCCAGGTGCCAGGTGCCACGGCCAGCATGGTGAAGAAGTCAGGCGAGAGACTGAAGACGCAGGGAGACCAGTTGCTCAGGAGGTAAAAGGCGATTTATTAAAGGACTCTAGAGTTTTTATAGTGTTTTAAAACAAAGAGTAGTATAAGTCACTTTAGGACACTTTCTTGTGCATGCAGTAAAGGTAAACATGTTCTTGGGCCCATGAGAAACGTCTTCGTTTATGTTTTGAAGCTATTCCCAGGTTCATATTAGCATGATGCTTTGTCTAGAAGGCTGAGGTTACTGCAGGATAAGGAACTGGTTGAGGTCCAGTCAGTGTGTGGTTTTCCACACCCGTTCACTGCTGGACCCCTGGTTCCTGCTCCCAACACCAGTAATCCCTAAACAAGTAAGTATAACAACTATGCACACATAATTTATATTATATTAGGTATTAGAGTGATGATTTAAAATAAAAACAATGATGTTCATAAGTTTTATATGAATACTACCATTTTATAAAATGGACATGTACATTGCTATATTTTGATACCCTCCATGGGTAATTAGAACCATTTTTCCCATGGATACCAATGGATAATTACAGTTTTATATAAACTGAAGGATAATGAAAGTGAACATTTGAGAACATATTACATAAATCATAATAATAACAAAATCTCTCAAGACATAGAGATGAGAAAATTTTTGAAAATCTCACTTATGTGTACAGTTGACCTTGTCTGGAGAAGAAGATAAAAGTATTAGACAACTTTAGAACAACTTTTCATTTTATAGTTGGTATCATAAAAATTAATTTTAAAAAGATAAATTTCATTTCATGTAAATTGACAGCTACTGCTCTTTGAAAAAAAGAGCATGGATGATGAGAAAATATTTACAAGCTTTTATGTGATAAAATCATTTAAAAATGTAATATCTACTCTCCAAACTACATAAAATCAAGAAAATGGTTAACCCAAATCAAGAAAAGGGTAAATGCTTGACTGATTATCAAAAATACATATAGATGGAAGTAGGCCAATGGTATACCCTCAAATGTAAAAGGAGTTACTAGATTTCTATTTAGAAAAACTCAGAACATACAAACAAAAGATACAGAGCTGCTAATGATACAGAGAACTGGAACTCTTCATGCAGTGCTCTTGTCGTGCATACTGGTATAATCAATTTAGGAAACAATGTGATTTTTCTGGATTTAAATGTACATTTTCCTAATAAATTTTTCTTTTCTAATTTTTTGCCTAAAAATTGTGTATATAAAAGTTGCATATAAACATTAGTTTCTGATTTATTAATAAGCAAGAAATTAACTCAAATAATTATTAGTGATGAATGTTAGGTAAACAACAAATTGATAAAAGGAATGCTATATAGCAATAAAAGGCTCAAAGTTTGAGGCACACAATAAAATAATCAGAAGTGCATATGCTAATTGAAACTATGTTTGCATAATAGCATTTATATATATTCTTGAAAATAAGATACACATTTAAAATTGTATAAGTTTCTGTTTGAAATTGTAAGCTTTAGGTTTGACTATAAAACAATATGAAAGAATTTATGCAGGAGCTAGAATTGCTTTACACATTAATCTGGAATAGAGTTTCAGGTTGTAAATTCATAGAACTGTATGTTGAAATGAGAAATTTATTTCATTTGTAAGTTATACTTCAAAAAATCAGACTGATAAAGTAGAGGAAAAGAACATTCTGTGCCTTTTAAACTAGCAAATTTGCAAGAGACTAAAAAGGTGCAAAACACGAAGTGCTCATAATTTAGCATCAGTTTTTGGTTCAAAATATCTTCAAATACTTCATTGATAATATATACCCTGAGTCCAGAGACAAAAGTGTGGTGTGACCGATACTCAGTGCTAGATTACTATACCCTATGGTTATAGGATGCATTTGAATTTTATGTTGCATTAGATAAACAGTGTCACATTTATTTAATATTTGTTGATGATTTCAGAGGAAATTAAGTAGACTAGAATTGCCTTTTAACAGCTAAGTACTAAATTATAAGCTCAGTTTTCAAAAATGATTTTCATCCCTTATCTTAAAGAAAATCTCAGTTCAATGTAATGCCTAAATAATTTTAAACACTGACAATATATATTTTATGTACTTTAGTGTTCGTATGTTCCAAAAAATTAAGATTTTCCATTGACAATGGCCTTCCCAAAGACAGGACTACTGAAGGAAACTGAGATGGAGAAAGTGGATAGGCAATGTGTTTGGCTTGGATACTTACAGGTATGTCTGAGTGTCATAGAGGTGTGGCCTTTGAGTCTAATTCTTGTACCTGATTTCTTACTCGTGGTGCAGTGCTCTTGATTTTATTCTCGGCTGTCATGAACTAAACATCTTCACTCTGCCATGTCCTCTTCTACAATCTTCCTATCTTGAAACCAGTGGGTCATGCAATGAATTATTTGAAACCAGCTGCAAAAACAAAACATTCCTCAAGTAATGGGTATTAGGTATGACATCCCAGCGACAGAAAATCTGACTACAACAGCATTAAATAAGTGTTAGAGATCCATGTCTCATTAATTAGAACAATGAGATCCCAGTTAGAGTAAGCTAAGTATGGAAATAAAAATGTACTTTTCCCACTTCATGTTCATTCTCAAACACAGCCAAGCTCTCTACCTCCTCTATAATCCATACTTCACTTTCCTCTGTATCCTTCCATCTCTGTTTTCACTCCTTAGTAAAATATACATCCGTACTAACTTGCTTTTGTATTAGGATGAACTATTCTTCTTCTGGTTATGTTTATTTTCACAAATATGTTTTTCTATTTAACCTCTTTCCAAATTTCAGAAGGTTCCCCTATCTCTTCAAATCACAAGCTAGAAAGGCATCACTTTATTTCATGGGATGCTGAAACACTCTGTAATATAAATCAGTAATGCACGTAAAAGAGAAAGTCATCATTGTCTTGAAAGTTGTGATTTCAGATACATACTTCAATAAATCTTAAAATTTTTCAAACACTGAACTTACATATTTTTGGCCAATATAGCTTCTATGTCCTTGGCAAGTGTTTCCAACTGATAATACCATGAGATAAGTGATTTTGAATAACTCTTCACTTGTTGACACACCGTAGATAATTTTGACAACTCTTTATGATTTATTTGTAGTAGTTATCTAGGCAGATTTTTCTTTTAATTAGTTTCATGAGATGGTCAGAATCTTGATTGTGTAATGCCAGATTTTAAACAAAGGAAATAAATAGTAAGAGACAACTTATTCAGCTACAGTAAAGCAAGCTTTCATTCAACAGGACATTTCTCTTCTTTTTCATGGTATTTTAGATCCACATTTGCAAACAATGAGTTTAACAAATGCAGAGATGTCTGTACATCTTTATTATAATGCACTTTGGTCTTAACCTACTTCACCTGTCACCAGCATAATGAAATCTGAAATGAATCTTGATGAACATGCTTAACAAGAAAACAAAAACCACCAAACAGAATATAGCAGGCAATGATATGTTTAATCTTAAAGCAACACAACTTATCCGGTACCTTTTAGACATTTGATTGAAGCTATTCATAGAAGCACACTTCATTCCCTTTATCAAGACCTCCAGGTTTGGATTTATTCTCTGAGACGATAATCATGCTGCATGTTCAGTAATTCTGCAGTTCAAGTATTTAGTCACTGATCTATTGCAATAATATGATAGGAATAGTTCTGGTCTTCCTAGAATGAATGAGTTTTGCATTATGAATATGTAGTAATAAGGCAAACAAAGAAGTCATTGGGCAAACATTTCAATATCTTAGAATTAAATGTATTTTATATTGAAGATTTTAAATGAATTTGACATGCTCTTTATGTCAATCGCAAACAGGCATAGTTGCATGCCAAAATGAGACACATTTCAGAGCAAACTGAAAAAAAAAAAAAACAAATTTTATGCTCAGTGGGGAATTTATTGAATTGGATTACTGTGATTACAAAAAAAATTTCAATAAGTATTATAGTCTGATGATATATACTTTTTCCATTTTTAGTTTTTATATCTTGTGTTCTCTGAGTTTCAGTAATATAACTTTCCTTGTTCACATATCTAAAACTTTTAATCATTATCTGAGAGAATTTGGGCATAACCACTCTAATGTCATTATAATTGTCATTATTAGCACTAACACAAATCTGTGACTCTCTAGGATATTTATCCGCAGTCTCAAAAATGTTTACAGGTGATTTTCAAGGTCTTATATGCTCTGTTGTGTCCCTAAATTTTGTATGTCCATGTTTTAAACACCCAATGTGTTTATTTTGAGATGCAGTTGTTTAAAGGTATCTCTAAGTTTAAATGAAGGCGTAAGGGTGCAGCCCTAATCCAATAGAGTGCATTTCCATAAAATGTGAGAGAAATAGGAAGATCCTATGCACAGAGGAAATACAATGAGAGAACACAACTAGAATGCAGGCAACTATAAACCCAGAAAAGAGGTCTGCACCCTGCCAGTACCTCGATTTAGAATTTTCAATGTCTAGAATTGTGACAGTAAATTTCTTTGGTTATGCCACCCAGCCTGTTTTTTGTTATGGCAGCACTAGCAAGGAATATGAATGGCATCTACTATCTTACTGTGTTTAAAACATGCCACGGGGATTATGTTATTGTTTAAATGGCATCTCTGTACTTTTCAGATATTCTGTAAGGACAAGACCTTCACAGTCCTACTGAGTTCCTAAGTCTTTGCACCCTTGCCTGGAGATACATGCAGAGAAGACCTGAGCTGACTGAGCTGGTGATTTATAAGTAGCAGCTGCCGCTGCCACTATGGTTTTTCTTGTCACCTACTCTACACTCTCTATCTCATAATTTTTCTTCCTTTGGTTTGTTTGAACTCTGAAATCTCACCTGACTTCAACTTTTGAACAAAATTTCAAAAGGGCTGACTCTGTAGACCTTACAAAGACAATTTTTCTCCTTCAGTACTAGGAACTGAACCCAACGACTTCACACTGGACTATATTGACGGTATTTTTTAAAACTTTCATTTGGTTTCTTTGTTTATTTTAGGCAAGTTTTTAAGACACACAGGGAGCCTCTAATTTAAGATCCTTTTCCATTAGCTTCCCAATGTGTGAAAATACAGTTGTATATAACCATTCCTGGTTGGAGACATATCTTGATGGAACAATGGATATTCTTACCTAGAAAATTCACTGCATTCTAACTTTAGAATTGATTTGTCTTCTTTGTTTCTGATCAACTTAATTCGAAATGGGATAATTGTAATGGGCAGGCTCAGGAGGAAGCAGAATTTGTGCTAGTAATAATATACAGATGAGTTATCTTGTTATGTTTTCACATATGCGGGTTAAATGTCCACAACTGATTTTAATGTACAATATTAACTTTAGGTACAGAAAGGCAAGGGCACTAGAAAGAGAAATGGGCTCATCGCATGGAACATTCACTCCATTGCAGAAAATATGTTAATTGTAACACAGATGTAAATACATTCGATCTATGCCACAATTTTCTGAATTCTGCTGTTAATATCCTCATTGTAATAATGAGGAAGATAATCTAATGAGATGTTAACAAGGTCAGAAGGCAAGAAATTTGTTCTGATCCTAAAGGTGACATTAACTTTACATAATTAAAATAAATACTTCCCCCATTGACATATATAATTTGTATTTTTATTACAGCATAAAAGACTCCCTATTGAAAAAATAAGTTGTTCTTTGGTTTTTGTGCCAATATAGGAAATAAGTAAACAAGTTTTTTGAAATTTAGAGAATAAGAAATTATTTCCAGTTTTTTGTTGTTGTTTTGTTTTGTTTTTACTTAACGGAATTCAGACATATTTTGTCTCAGGTAAGAAAAGTTAACTCTGGATATTTTCAATTTTTCAAAACTCAGGTGGTCCAGTTCATTTCAAATTTATGTGTTAAATTCTTGTCATGGAGGAATATTAGATAGTGAACCAGAATCTATAGTTACATTAGAAAAATACAATACTTATGGGTAATAATGTATAATGTTTTGACTTTACTGTGCATTCATTTTTGTGTTTAAGTTTTTATAACAAGAATAAATAAAAGTAGCCAAAAATAATATTTCTAAGGTAAATAAATTTTTATTACAGATATCCAAATTATATTATTGAAATAAATGTGAATTTGGGCTCCTGGTGTTGATGCTATTAATTCTGGAAAGTATAACAGCTCTATATATTCAAATGAATTCAGAATAAATTTAAAATTCTAGACACTTAGAATAAGTTTATATCCATTATAGATTACAAAAGGGGTAAGAACTGCTTTGGGAAACAACTTCTGAGAACCTCAAACAATGTGACACCCAAAATTATATTGTCAGGGCTGGGGATTTAGCTCAGCAGCATAAGTGCCTGCCTTGCAAGTGTGTGGTCGTGAGTTTGATCCCTGGTACCAATAAAAAAGAAAAAGAAAAAGACAAAAAAAGAAAAAAAAACCACTATATTACCCTTTGAATATCACAAAATGAAAAATACAACATTATAGCAAATATTTTACCTATAGATCAATTTTATTTATTTTTATCTGCTTTCATTTTTGTACATTTTTGTGTGATACTTTTTTAAGTTTATAATGATACAAATACTTGTTACATTTTCTAAATTTCTAGATAATGTGATGCATTTTGCTGAAGTAGATGTGAAAGTTGAACACTTGTATCACTCTTATTAAACTAGAGATTCTTTTGGTCTGAGTAGCCAAATGGTTCTGTCTTGTATGTATCCTTAACTTACATTCTTTAACACTGATCTAACGAGTCATAATGCAGTCTCTATGCCTGCATGTGGTGCTTCGAGGTCCATCACAATCTTTTTCCATTTATTTAATTCATCCACTACCCTATTGAGTTTGAAGTTTTATTCCACATATCCATATTTAAATTCTGTACTCTAGTTATAGTTTGGGGGAATGATTTTTTCATTGCTCTCCAATTATTTACTTATTCAAAATTCATTTGTTTATTTATTCTACAGGCATATACTGAGCATTAGCTTTGGCTAGGATTACATTCCCTCGTTAGTGAGGCTTATATTCTAGTAGTAAAATCTTAACTGAAATTAGTTTTGTTGAATGGAGATAAAGGAGAATAATGCAATGAACTAATTTTTGAAAAGTTTCATCATGTTATACTGCTGTATTAGTTACTTGTCTCAACACTGAGACAAAATATCTGAGACTCAAAGTTAAAGGATGCAAGGTTTATTTTGTAGAGGCTTTAGTTCGAAATCAGTTGGTTCCATATCAGGGAAGCTTTGCAGAAGGTGATTTAAGAGAAGATACAGTTAGTGGCAGGTAGAAGACAGCAAAAGCTACTCACAAGCCACAGGTGACATTAGCAGATTCTTTTTTCCCTTTTATATTGTATCCAGGCTACCACATTTGGGGCAGGTTCAAAACAATCACACAGCCTAAATACCAGGGTAAGACATTCTAGATCCAACAAACTGCAAAAGCCCCACCTATAAACTGCATGAGATTTTGGGGAAATATTAGACACAAACCATAACAACTAGTTTATATAATTATGTAACACCTGGGGAGAGTTGTACACCATCCCATGCTATGGTATACTGTAATGTCCAGTGGTGAAGCTCAAGCCATTGCTCTGCCCAATCATGCCTCTGCTCTGCTAGAACATGCGGCTTCCCACCGTTTTAAACCCAGCTTCTGTAAAGAACTAAAGAACGAGTTTAAAATAGAAGACAATTTCTGTAAAATTGGGAAATGAAGAAAAGATATGATTGAAAGTTATTCAGCACAGGGGGAATTCCCAAGTAATTTCTGTGTGGATCTCTTGCGTACAGCTGTTTTCAGTGTTCCACTTAGGCTCTTGGAAATTGATTGTTTCCTGGCTTGTCTTTCCTCTTTAGATATCTTCTGGCCAAGTGAACTTTCTCTGCCCTTTAATGTACAGTAAAATTATGAGTGAGGAGTTTATGGATGGGCAGTGTAGGTTAAAGGATTAAGTAAATGGGAGGATTGTGATTCTTTTATTAACTGCACTACCTAGGACCTTCCTGGTTCTCAGTTCTTTACATAGGTTCTCAGTTCTTTATCATTCCTCAGAGTCTAGTTACCTTTGTCCTTTAATTTGCTGGAGTCTGTGTACAGAAGTCAACACTGCCTTATTAATATTTAATAAATCACCACGAGGCTTTCATCCTATTTTTTTTTCTACAAAGGCCTGATCCATATATATATGATTATAGAATTAATAGGCTAAAATAGTAATTTTCTGCTTTAATTTTCTTGAGAATTTTTTATTTTGCTTTAAAAATTTTATTGCATGTTGGTGATGCCTAGTCATTATTTGCAACTTGGTGGATGAATACATATGCATAGCACATTTTAAACATTTTTATACTCCCTGTTTCCAAACTCTCTTCTTTACCTCTGTCATAGATCTGCTTCCTCTTTCCACAGAGTGGACTTCCTGTTTCTTAATATCTCTCAATTATTTGACTCTTTAATTTATTTTTATTTTGTGTCTAAAATGAAAGTGCCTTAGAGAAACCATAGGATATTTAATCTTATTTATTTCACTATTATGCTATTAACATACATCCAATTTTTTAAGAATGACTCAAGTCAAATTCATTCTAACTTATATGCTATGTAGAACCCCACTATGCAAATGCCATGATTTCCTTATTTTTCATCTCTTCACAGCAATCAGGCAACTTCCATGGTGAACTATGCTGTCATAATCATGACTATACATGAATCACTATAATATGATGACTTCAAAACTTTTGAGGAGATACATAGAAGATGCATAGCGTGGTCAATTGAAATTTTCATCTTAGTTTTTTGAGCAACCTGCACGTTACTTTCCATGGTACTTGTACTAGCTCACATTTGTACCAACTATGAATAACCATTTTTCCTCAAACCCTCTCTAGCATTTTTGAGTCCAAAATAATAGCTCTACTTATCAGAGTAAAATCATCTGTGTTGTTTTGAGTTACATTTCATTGAAGACTAAAGATGATGAAAACATTTTTATTTATATTTATTGGCCATTTGTAGTTCTGAGAAGTGTTTATTCTTTTTAATTACTTTTTTTGATTGTTTTATTTGAAGGATCTAATAATTTTTAGTTCTTTATATAGTTTAAGTACTAATCCTCAGTTTGAAGAGTAGCTGGCAGTTTTTCCCATTTTTTGTAGTCTTTTCAGTCTTTTGGTTTCGTTTTTTGTGCAGAAGATTTTTTAATTTAATATGATCTCATTTGTTTGTTTCTGGTATTATGTCTTATGCAGTTAGATTTCAGTTCAGCAAGTACCTGCCTGGTCACATGTCATCAAGCATTTTACCAGCGGGTATTGTGGTCAAGCATACTTTTCCAGAGGGACAGTGCTCTGGCTTTTACAACTATATCTTTGATCCGTTTTGATTTCAGTATAAGATGAGAAATGCAGATCTAGATTCATTCCTCTGCACATAAATAGTAGTATTTATTTTATAACATTTTTCTTCGAGAAGGTTTGGATTTGGATTTTTTTGTTTTACTAGGACTCTGAAGTACACAATTAAGTTATTTACTTGGGATCTCTCTATTTTCATAGTGTAAGAATCCAAAACTATAAACATACCTCTAAGAACTGTTTCCACTGTGTTCCTTAAGTTTTGGAATATTGTATCCACAATTGTCATATGATTCTAAACTTTTCAATTTCTTCCCTGATTTCTTGTGTGATCCACAGATCATTAATTATAGAATTTTCAATTGCTCATGAGTTTCTATAGTTTTCTTTGCCATAGATTTCTAGTTTAATTCTACACTCTATATTAGTTTTGTTTGGTTTGTTTTTGATACTGGTAATCAAACTCACGAGCTAGCACTTGTTAGACATGTGCTTTATGTCCCTGAGCCAAATCTCCAGCCCCTTGTACAGGGTCTGTAAAATGCCACCATCAAACAAGGAAATATCAAGACATAAATTCTGTATTCATAACTTCTACAACATCACTTGCCATGAAAGATCATTAAATGTTCAAGTAAAATTAATTTCCTAATATTTTTTAATTATAGGAAATTTTTATTTGCTTTTTTTATTTATGTGGCTGTTTACCCCAAAGTGTCTTGCATTATGAGTGATAAGGATAATATTTTGGCCCTACTTGTATATTTTTAATTCATTTGAAAAAATAAAATATATATGATTTTATCAACTATATTGAGCAACTTCACTAGTTTTTATGGTTTTTTTTTTTTGCTCAAATCTTCATTGATCAATTTGTCTTCTGCTCTTGTGCCTCTCAAATTTAACCACTGGACATAAAAAATTCCTGCTTTTCATTTCATTTTTTTTTATACTGAATCCTGCTAAATTCTCATTTTGCTTTGACATGGGCCTCTATAGTCCTCATTGTTAAATATATTTTTATTTTTTGCTTCAGGATGTTATATAATTTTTTGTAACTAATTTTATTGGTACAGTTTTGGTATATATATATATATATATATATATATATATTATGATGATCACTTTCATAGTAGGAAATTTGTATCTGTGCATGATGTATTTTTTTGCTTTGTTCTTTAAAATCCATGTAACTTCATATTGAAGTGATTTTTTGAAAAAATTACCTGGGTTGGGGTGCCCTCATCGGCCTCTCTGCGTGTCTGGAGGACTCTGGATATCTCTGCCCAGACTGTTGGAGTCCCCCCAGGCTTCCAGGTGCACTGAAAGGGAGAGGTGGGTTTGAGGCTTCCACATCAGCCTCCCCATTCCGGTTGCACTTGGAGAACTTCTGAGCTCCCAACGGGTGGGCCGGCCCACACTATCAGCCTAGCCCAACCTGTTTTGCGGCCACGCCTAGCCATTGGTGTACAGAGGAGGAGCTGGGCGGATCTGGGGTGCCTGCATCAGCCTCTCCGTGTGTCTGGAGGACTGGGGATATCTCTGCAAGCAGGGAGGGACCACAGGTTCCTGAGGCACTGCGGCCTGTGGTGAGTACCCTAACCTGGCTGCGATTGAAGAACTGTGGAGCTTCCAAGGGGCAGGTGGGCGCACAGTGTCCCTGAGGCCCAGCTTGTCTGGAACTGCGGAGTTCTGAGCAGGCAGAGGATGGCCACTGGTTCTGTAGGCCCAATGGCTTGGGGTAGCATGGTGCCAGAGTCTCAGTAGCTGCAAACATACAAGGGGATTTTCAACAGATCCTGAGGAAGCTTTCAAATAACACTTGAAACACAGAAATATAGGAAAATGACAAAACGAAAGACCAAATTACAACCTCAAACCTCCAGCCCATCTCAAGAAACCCTAGGAGTGATGTATATAGAAGAAAATATATCCCATCCACCTCAAATATCGGACACAATAGCTACTGAAATTGACAAGCAACTCCAGGAAGCTTTAAAGAAATTCAAACTCGAAATAATCTCCCAGATAAAAGAAGAAATGATAAAAGAAATGAAAGAGATTCTAAATATATCTAAAGAAAACACAGATAAAAAATTGGAGGAACTAAACAAAAAGATAGAATCCCTAGACGAGCAATATAAGAAACAAACAGAATACATAATGCAGATGCACAGAGATATACAGGAAATAAAAAACTCCACTGAAAGTTGTAAAAACCGCCTTAATGAAAGTGAAGATAGAATTTCAGACCTTGAAGACAGGATTGCAGCTAGTGAACAGGAAAGGAAAGATCTTTTGAAAATGACAAGGAATCAGGAAACAACAATTCAACAACTGCAAGACGATGCAAAGAAGAATAACATAAGAATGATAGGGAGTAATGAAAGAGAGGGAGACAACATGAAGGATGTCAGGAGGATATTTAGAGAAGTAATAGCTGAAAATTCCCCAAGCATGAGATCAGAAACTGACATCAGGATCAGTGAAGCATATAGAAATCCAAACAGTCATAACCAAAATAAAACTACACCCAGACATATAATAGTCACCATCCCAGAAATCCAACACAAGAATAGATTATTAAAAGCTGTCAGAGAGAAAAGACAGATCACTTATAAAGGAAAACCTATCAGAATCACAGCAGACTTCTCAGCACAAACGATAAAGTCAAGAAGAGCATGGAGTGAAATATTCCAGATCCTAAAGCAAAATGATTTCCAACCAAGACTGATATATCCTGCAAAACTATCATTCAAAATAGATGGTGAAATACGATACTTCCATGACAAAGAACAGCTGAAGAACTTCATGAATACCAAACCAACCCTGCAAAAAATATTGAAAGACAGTTTAGATACACAAAGGAAAAAAACCACTAAGCAAAGCAAATAATTAAACAGAACAGAAAGATAAAGATGCAACAGCAGAGAGATAACATTCCTACAATTAACCAGCATTTAACAGTAATAACCATTAATGTAAATGGTCTCAATGCACCAATCAAAAGAAACAAACTAGCAGAATGGATCAAGAAACAAAATCCAACCATATGCTGTTTACAGGAAACCCATCTAACCCAGAAGGATACTCACAGACTGAAAGTCAAAGGATGGAAAACAATTCTTCATGCAGCAGGAATCCAAAAAAAGGCAGGAGTAGCCATTCTGTTTGCAGACAACGTGAACTTTAAACCAACAATGACCATAAAGGACAAAGAAGGTCACTACATACTCATTAGGGGAAAACTCCAAGAGGAAGAGATAACTATCTTAAATATATACGCACCAAACTCCAGAGCACCCAGTTATATAAAACAATTATTAACAGAAAAGAAAACTCAAATTATCAGTAACATAATTGTAACAGGAGACCTTAATACGCCATTGACACCAAGGGACAGATCAACCAGATAGAAAATGAGCAAAGAAATAACAGAACTGAATCACACCTGTGAACAAATGGGTTTGATAGACATATACAGAATGTTCCACCCAACAACATCAGAATACACATTCTTCTGAGCAGTACATGGATCATTTTCTAAAATAGACCATATATTAGCTCACAGAACATATTTAAGCAAATGCAAAAGAGTTGAAATCATCCCTTGCAAGTTATCGGATCATAGCGCTCTGAAATTAGAAATTAATAATAAAAGATACTGCAAAAATTCCGCAAACACATGGAAACTGAATAACACACTCTTGAGCAATCAGTGGGTCACAGAAGAAATTAAAGAAGAAATTAAACAATACCTAAAAGAAAATGAAAATGCAGATACAACTTACCGGAATCTGTGGGATGCAATGAAATCCGTCCTGAGAGGAAAATTTATTGCACTGAGTTCCCACATCAGGAAAACAGAACGAATACAAATAAATAACTTGATGCTACACCTCAAACAGCTAGAAAAAGAAGAGCAAGTCAAGCCCAAAGCCAAAAGAAGAGAGGAAATTATAAAAATCAGAGAAGAAATCAATGCAATAGAGACTAAGAAAACAATCCAAAGAATCAACGAATCAAAGAGTTGGTTCTTTGAAAGAATAAATAAAATCGATAAGCCCCTAGCCAACCTTATTAAAAAAAGGGAAGAAGAAGCTCAAATTCATGCAATAAGAAATGAAAAAGGAGAAATCACTACAGAACCAATAGAAGTACAGAAGATCATCAACACCTATTTTGCAAACCTCTACTCTCAAAAGTTTGATAACACAGAAGAAATAGACAGATTCTTAGAAGCATATGAAGTACCAAAGCTAGATCAAGAGGATGTAAAACTGTTGAATAACCCAATCTCTGCTAATGAAATTGAAAATGTAATTAAGTCCTTACCCACCAAGAAGAGCCCAGGCCCAGATGGATTCACTGCAGAATTCTACAAGAAATACAAAGAAGACTTAATGCCGACACTCCTCAAACTATTCAATGAAATTGAAAGGGAAGCAATCCTTCCTAAGTCATTCCTAGAAGCAAATATTACTCTAGTACCAAAACCTGAGAAAGACCCAACTATAAAAGAGAAGTATAGACCGATCTCCCTAATGAACACAGATGCAAAAATCCTCAATAAAATATTGGCAAATAGGATCCAGCAAATCATCAAAATGATTATACACCATGACCAAGTGGGATTCATCCCAGGAATGCAAGGATGGTTCAACATATGCAAATCAATAAATGTAATCCAACATATCAATAAAGCCAAAAATAAGAATCACATGATCATCTCTATAGATGTAGAAAAAGCCTTCGATAAGGTCCAACACTTATTCATGATAAGAACTTTACAGAAAATTGGAATAAATGGTCTTTACCTCAATATAATAAAGGCCATTTATGACAAACCAACAGCCAGCATCATACTAAATGGCCAAAAATTGAAAGCCTTTACTTTAAAATCTGGCACAAGACAAGGATGTCCTTTATCACCACTCCTATTTAATATAGTATTGGAAGTACTAGCCAGAGCAATTAGGCAAGAAAGAGAAATAAAAGGGGTAAAGATAGGAAAAGAAGAAGTTAAATTATCATTGTTTGCAGATGACATGATAACTCTACATAGAAGACCCCCTATACTCCATTGAAAGACTCTTAGATACAATAAATAAATTCAGTAATGTGGCTGGATACAAAATCAGTACTCAGAAATCAGTAGCATTCCTATACACGAACAACAAAATCACAGAGAGGGAAATAAGAGAAATTGGACTATTCACATTAGCAAGCAAAAAAATGAAATATTTCGGAATTACTCTTACAAAAGAAGTGAAAGACTTATACAGTGAAAATTATAATACACTGAAAAAGGAAATTGAATATGATCTCAGAAAATGGAAAGACATCCCTTGCTCATGGATAGGAAGAACAAACATTGTGAAAATGGCCATTCTCCCAACACTGTTATACAGATTCAATGCAATCCCAATAGAAATACCATCAACATACCTTATAGATCTAGAGAAATCACTCCTAAATTTCATCTGGAACCAGAAGAGCAGCAAAAGACAAAGCAGGAGGCATCACAATCCCTGACTTGAAGTTATACTACAAAGCAACAGTAGTAAAATCAACATGGTATTGGAATCAAAACAGAGCCGAAGATCAATGGAATAGATTAGAAGATACAACCACAACTACAAACACACTCAACCACCTTATCTTTGATAAAGGAGCCAAGCAGGTTCACTGGAAGAACGACAGTCTCTTTAATAAATGGTGCTGGAAAAACTGGCTCTCCATTTGCCAAAAACTAAAGCTAGACCCATGTCTATCACCATGTACTAAATTAAAATCTAAATGGGTCAAAGATCTGAATATTAAAACAGAAACACTAAATCTATTGGAAGACAAATTAGGTAGAAACCTTGGAGACATAGGAGTAGGTAAAGAATTCATGAACAGGACTCAAACCGCACAGGAAATGCTTCCCAGAATCAATAACTGGGACCATTTCTTATTAAAAAGTTTCTGCATGTCAAAAGAAATCTCTAGCATAGTGAAAAGAAAACCCACAAACTGGGAAAAGATTTTAGTGAACTCTCTCTCAGACAAGGGACTCTTGTCTAAAACATATAAAGAATTAAAAAAACTCAGCCCTCCAAAATTCAAAGATCCAATCCAAAAATTGGCATCTGAGATGAATACGCCATTCTCAGATGAAGAAATGCAAATGGGAAATAAATACATGAAAAAATGCTCATCATTATTGGTCATTAGAGAAATGCAAATTAAAACCACACTGAGATACCATCTCACTCCTGAAAGAATGGCCAGGATCAAGAAAACCAACAACAAATGCTGGAGAGGCTGTGGGGAAAAAGGAACTCTCCTGCAGTGCTGGTGGGAGTGTAGACTGGTACAGCCTTTGTGGAGATCTGTCTGGAGATTTCTCAAAAAGTTGGGATTGGAAATCCCATTTATTCCAGCTATTCCACTTCTAGGCATATTCCCAGAAGAACTGAAAGCATCATACCACAGTGATATATGTGCACCTATGTTTATAGCAGCACAATTTGTAATCACCAGATCTTGGAAACAACCCAAGTGTCCATCAACTGAGGAATGGATAAAAAAGTTGTGGTATTTCTATACAATGGAGTATTACTCAGCTATAAAGAAGGATCACATTGAGATATTTATCAATAAATGGGCGCAGCTTGACACCATACTCATAAGTGAAATAAATCAATCTCGCATGTGTGAATACCGAATAGTTTCCCTAATGTAAGTAATGATTCAAATATATAAAAATATGTGGTAATCATGATTCCCCTTTAGGTGGCCTTGAAGCCTTATGAAGTTTTCACTCATTAATTAGAAAGGCTTTATTCTGGGCTTCTTGATATGGAAATATTTGAAGCTAGAGTATATGAAGTTTTATCCAAATATTTCAAGGAAAAAGACAGACACTATGGTAACTACTATTAAGTCAGGTTATATGGTGGTGAAGTACTAGGTTGCTGAAACAATCATGCTTTGACCTCTATTGTTATATTGTTATGTCCTGTTTTATCTCAATCTCCCCCTTATTCTTTAAAAAAAAATTATTTAGTCATTTCTTATGTTTGTCTTAATTAAGGGAAAAAATTTAAAAAAATTAGGATATATAAATAGTAACTCTTTTTGATTTCCTATTAACTTGTTTTGAAGTCCTGTAATACTCCCACGATCTTGTTTTGACTGATTAGACTCTGTTCCATTCTGTATGATAGTATCAAGTTTGAGGATATAGGCAACTACTTTGAAGGCAATAAGATTCACTAAGATGCCCATTCTGGTTTGACTATTGTCTTCTTTGGAAGTCCTGTAATGTTTACAATGCCTAAGTTTTATTGGTCTTGTTCTCTACTGTTTTGTCCAACTTTATAATATCTAATGAGATAGACAATTCTTTTTAAGGAAACAAGAGACAATGTTGATAACCATTGTTGATAACCTTGTACTCTGTTCTACACCATGTGCTATGTCTATCCTTGGTTTTGACTGACAGCTTTGTTTTGCCATATTTGACTGTATTCTCTCCCCCCCAAAAAAGTAATAAGCACTAAGGAGTAATAAAATCCAAAATGTGTAAATTTTGTTGTAAAAAAGAGAGGGGAAAAAAAAAGAGCTCTAACGGATATAACAGCAAGTGTGTTTAGGGGTGTTAAATAGCTGACTATATCAATGTTTTTGGATCATTGAACACAGCTGTTTGCAGTCTCCCTGTTTGAATGTCCACCTTGTATTCTTAGATACTGTGATTTGAGCAACTATTTTCAAGATGATAATATGTAATCTATTAACAGGTGATTTCTTACTGTTTTTTTTTTTTTTTTGTAGTTCTGTATTACGTGTACCCTTACACCTCTTTGTTTTGTTTTGTGTTTTTCTCTTTTTCCTCTTAAATAAAATAAAATAAAATAAAATACTTGGGAGTCACACTCTCACACACTACTTCATACATACCTAATAATCTTGTCTGAAGCTTCCTTACCATTGCAGCCTAAATAAATAAAAAGTTCTTGGTCAATTGATAATTTTTATTTCATCCTAGAATGATAGTTATTTACTTAATTTTAAAATCAAATGGGACTTGCTTTTGGAACGCAGTGTCTATTATGAAATAGAAGTCTCAATATAAATTATTATATTCATCTACTTAGTAGTATTTTTGTTGATTCACAAGGCTGATGCTTAAATTCCACTGTCAAGTTGTCAGTTTTATATTTAATGAAATTTATTAAATAAAAGACCATTGTTTATGAATGTATGTATCATGAGTCATCTGTCATCATTTTAATCACATATAATAAGAACAGATTACATTGGATCATGAAGGAAAAACAGCTATAGTACTTATCACTGAATATGTGATGTTATGCATATGACTATGAATATCAATATATGATAGGTTAGTCTGGGTTGTATAAGAAGTCTTTAATTTTATCTGTCAATATAAGTATAAAAATTTCAATATTAAAATAGAGAAAGATTTTCTACAACACTCTTCTTAATATTTCTTATGTCACATTTCCTAGTTGGAACTCCAAAATAACATCATTTAGCTTTTTAACTGTATGTTGAAAAGTATTTGTCAATTGATAAGTGGGAAGAACTTTTCTTAGTCTGTTTCTTTGATTTCTCCTCTAGAGAGATCCTTTGTTGACATGATAACTTTATTTTCTTAACATGGTTTCTTCTCTACAATTCATTCCAAAACCATCAATTCATATTTTAAAATTCAAACAAATTCGTGTTTGGGTTCATAATAGAATAACTTGAAATTTGAAATTAATTCAATTGAAAAATTATTTGAATTTATTTCTATAAAGATGAAAGTTGCAAGTAAATGTAAGTAGTTAACATATTATCAATGACATATTTTGGATTTGGTTTGTGTAGGCTTAGCAGGTACAGAAGTTAAAATTTATGTAAGGAATAAATTCTCATAAATCTAAGGATAAATTCTAGGAAAATTAATTGGGGTAATATATTAGCACATACTAGAAAATGTAACTGAAGTGAGTTTAATTGTGTACAGGTGATCTATCAATAAATAGAACAACAGTACCAAATAACAAATCTAGGACTAACCCAGATCCATCAGGGATTCTAGTGTATAAATGCAGGAGGACAAGAATCAATATTCATTGCCTGATTTGGACAGCTGAGCATCTATGAAACAAAACATAGAATTGAATTCATGTGCTACAACTTGTAGAAAATAAACTTCTGAAATGTAATAAAGTTAAATAAAAGTAACAAAACCAAATAACTAGGAGACATTTACAAATGCATCTATTTTTATATGCATATATATATATATATATATATATATATAGCCACACATATATATGAGAAAGACAATGTAATTGTACTAATAAGTGGCACATATATAACTTTTGAAAATAATTTAGAAGTTTGTTAAAGTATAAGAAATATATTACACTGTTTATTAAAAATGAAAAGTGCTTGCAGAAAAAGTAACTTTATCCAATTCACTTCAAGTGAGTTAGTTAAATGTTCATAAATATTTAAAAAGTCTAGGGCAAAAAATTTTATATTTATTGCTCTTACATTATTGACCCCAAAATTCTGATTTTCTTTTAGGAACTATTCCTTCAAACTTATCAATTCCTCGTCTGAAATATTATTCATATTTTATTTTTTAAAGGCTTTATTTATAGTCT
This sequence comes from Cavia porcellus, assembly GCF_034190915.1. Classification (NCBI taxonomy): domain Eukaryota; kingdom Metazoa; phylum Chordata; class Mammalia; order Rodentia; family Caviidae; genus Cavia; species Cavia porcellus. Next base: position 57,565,204 of record NW_026947493.1, read on the forward strand.
CTGAGATCTAATAACAACCCAAATGTCCTTCAGTTGGTAAGTTTATAATTAAACTGTTATAGCCATATAATGGAATAATGTGAATAACTAGGCAAGAACCAGGAGCAATCTTTTGAAACACTTACCTAGAGTGAATTTCTACTGTAATATGGAATAGGCAAACACAAGACCAATAGAGCCCTATGTTCAGTTCAGAGGAAGGAGGCTTATATATTGGATGGGACAAAATGACTTCATCAAAGCTGGAATGTATCCAGTTTAGTTCAAATTAGCATCAGGATATCAGGGATAAACTTGGCTCCAATGGCACTGGAGTCTTGCAAACCATGCCATAGAAAGAGTTGTGCTTTACCTAAAGTCACTCAGCATAGTTAAGATGCTAGCAAGATGCTTGTAATCAGTGCAAACTGAATCTCTACAACAGTATATGCAAATATCTGCCAAAATCTCATTCATCACGTATCATATATCAAATGAAATTTCTTTGTCCATAAAAATAAGATAAAGTGTACTTTATTTTCTGTAGATTAATCTCCTCTTCCTTTTCTTGATTTATTATATCATGTAAGTAAGATTTGGATACCAGAATTCAAAAAATTCATAACTACAGATTAAATTCACCTTCCTATTTATAGATGTTCCCCAAATCTTCACCTTTAGGAGTTATCTAGTCCTTCATAATGTAAATTCAAATTTATATTGTTGTCAACAGTATGTAAGAATGCCTTATTTTCACATTCTGAGAAATATTGTACTATTTCTTGACTGAGAAATATTATACTATTTCTTGACTGTTTTGATAATGGTGTTGAAAACAATATGGAATTTCTTCCAAAAACTAAAAATGGACTACCATACACTACCATATAACTAAACAATCTCTCCTTTTATGCATACATTTTAGAACATGAAATCAGCATCTTAAAGAAATATCTCTATGACATGTTTATTGTAAGACTGTTTACAAAGCCAGGTTTAAAGAAAAAAGCTGTCTAAAGTGCATGACTGGGGAAATAAATGGTGACAGATATACACAATAGCATTATTCTGTAGTGAAGTGAAGTGAAGTAAACTTGGACATTTGTGACAAGGTGGATGAACCTGGAAAACAATATGCTACACGAAATAAGTCTCATGCTTTTATAGAATCTAACAAATTCAAAATTTATAGCTGGAGAGAGTCAGAGAGCTGTTGCCAGGGATTGGGAAGAGCAGGGAATTAGGAGACATCGGTCAGAGAATAAACATCTTAATTTATAAGATGAATAATATGAGAGAATTTAATGTAAAGCACAAATAACAATAGATGTGTTAGTTAATGAAAATTTTATAATCATTAAGAATGTATCTGTATATGAAGTAATCACAATGTACGCTTTTAACCTTTTCATTCCATGTTTGACAATTAAATCCCTTCCTAAAAGGAAAGTCCTGTCTAAATTTCTTTTACTGTACCCTGCAGCGTGGATGGAAATAGAATATATTTTGACCCACATTGGCTCATCTACTTTTTACTAAAAGTTTCTGAACTAACTGGTTCTAAATTGCCCTATAAAACCACTTTTCCATTAACATGGACCTCATTTATCTCTCTAGTGTGTTTGATGAAGTCTAATTACCTATTTAAGGAACACCGGGAATTTAATGTTACTATATGTAAATAGCCTTTCTGAAAATATGGGAAAAAATAAAGATTTGAATAAATTTCAGAAGATGATAAGAAAGAAATCATAAGTCAATTTTAGACATCCAGATGTACTTACTGTGATTTTCTGTGGTTCTTAATACTTTTTCACTAATTATAGTTACTTTTAGAAATCTGCACAATTGTTACTAGCCTTTACAGAACAAATGAATGTAGAAAATTTCCTGAAGTTTAGCAACACTTTGAAGTACTTCACTAATTATATACTTTGCTAATTATACACTTTCTTTAATTTTGTAGGCTTAGAGAAAAAATAGTTTAAATTTAATGATTTTCTTTTTCTTTGTGTTAAAGTTTAATAGAATAACTTCCAAAAGTATTCTTCAAACTGCTAATTGGAGTAGGAACAATTTATTGAATAGAGCATATTGCTTATTAATTTTTCTATGAACTGAAGTTAAGAAATTGAGAAATGAATTTATGTAATGTAAGCAGATATTTAGCACCTTATTAGTCATCTGCCAATATCAACTAGGAATGGCTAATAAAATTTAGTGCCTGGATAATTTTGGATCCTTGAAAAGAGTCTGGTTTAGCTCCCAATTAAGCTGTGGGATGCAAAATTAAAATAGCATGTACTTTTCAACATGACAGACTTAAACTCATTTGGTGTATCAAAGGAAGGCATGGACATCCATAGTGGTTTTGCATCAGCAAGGCAACAGAAAACAGAGCTTTCTAAAACTGTATTGTCTATAAAAATAGAGCAAAATAAAAATATTTACTTTTGTAGTATGTTTCTGGGTTTGCTTAATGATTAGATACTAAATTATAAAAATATACACTGAGTGAAAGCCAATCCAGCATAAAAATATGACAGAAAATATTTTTCTTCAGAAAATTTCTGCATGAAACTGAAGTGAATTCAAGGCAGCAGATGAAATTTATGTGAAGTGTGAAAATGTACATGAATTTTAGGTGGATAAATTTAATTTCCGTTAGAGAAGATTCTCGTTAAGTTATATGATTTGCCCTGCACTTGAGTGAACTCTGGCCATACAGTCTGAACCTATAGATATATATTTTTTTAAGTTTGGAAGTTAGTAATCTAAAACTGAAACCATATTTATGTGGCCAATAATTCTGGGTCAAGTAGATATTCTATTTCCTAGGTGTGTAATCTATCTATTAGGTATTCATATTTTTCATTAATCTAGTAGTAAACTATACTGTTAATTTTTTGTTAATTATGATCTTTGCATTGTTGTAATACAAATAAGCATGTATCACTGTAATATGATGTATTCAACGCTTTCTGGACTGTTACTAGAAGCGTTGTAGCTGAGTCACATGGAATTTCTAGTTTTAGTTCCTTGTTTCAGAAGAGGCATACTTCCAAAACTGATACAGAGATTTGATGCAACCTCAATCAAAATACCAGTTGAACTCCTTACAGAACTATTTAATAAAGACAGTTCATAAGGAGTCACAAGAGACCAGAATAGCAAAATCAGTTCTTGCAACAAGAACAAAGCGGGAGGCATCACAATACCACATTTCGAATTATACTAGTGATTAGCATGATATTAGCAAAGTAAACAAACAAACAAACAAAAAAACAGGGGGGATCAATCAAAGAGAACAGAGGAAGAAGAAACAATATATTCAGCAGCCTGAACTTGAAGAATCTAAAACTTTACCCTGAAAGGAAAATGATCTCTTTAAGAAATGGTGCTGGGAAATGACACTTTTATAGCTGGGCAGTTGAAAGTCAGGATGAGAATACTAGATCTTTAGTGTATATTCTGAGGCAAGAAAGACTACCTTGGAGACAGATATACTATAGAGTAGACATACAGATGTACACAGAAAGGGAAAGTTGAAGAAACTTTGTGAATGAATAGCTAGGTTATAGATGTATCTAACGCATACATTTCCACCTGTGAAATATTCTAGAGAAAATGCAGATAAAGAAAAAGAAAAATGTAATACACATGGAATTCTTTTCCACAATTCACAGTGGTTTTTTATTCATGGTATAATGATGAATTTCATTGAATCTTTGATAATCACATGATGGTATTATAATGCTAGGGAACATTTTGTACATTCAGAGAACAACATTTGAGTTGCATATTTTATAATTGCTGAGCGACCTATACAAATGCACTTTGCTCCCCACAGTTTTAATCTCATTCTATTTTCTTTTATTTTGTAATAAACGTCAACTTTTTGTACAATGAAATGAAGCAACAGGCATCTCTGTTCCTGATTTTCTCTGAATTTTCACATAGTCTCAGCACATGATCCAGTGATTTTTGTAAGCACGAACACATATCCATGTTATTTTAACCACATGATTTTAAGCACCAAAATATCAGAGAGTGCATGTGAAAGACTTAAATCATTTTAGTATTTAAGAATACTAAGAAATGATTATTTCTATCAGGTTTGATTAGTTCTAAAAGAAGATGTACTATGTGGTCATCATAAATAACATATCTTTGTAATTTTTGGAAACATATCTTTAGATTTTTTGAATTCTGTCCAAGAAAGAAGGAAAAAAACTTCATAGCCAAATATAAGCAATTACAAACAATACAAAACAGGTACTATCTTCTATGCCTTGAGATAATTAGTTAACTTTTTTTTATTATGAACTCATTAAAAATGTATGTAGGTCACTCACAATTTAATCAGTTCTTAGGTGAAAAGTCAAATAATACATTCTTAGGAGTGTTTTCTGAATATTTATTTGTAATTTCATCACAATCCTCAAAGAATATTGTCAAATACAACATTTCTTTGTTAAGCAAAAAGGAAGAAAATGGAAGGGAAAGAATTGATGTAATACTGTCTAAGTAATTGGTATAGCTAGAGATCCAATAGAGTAACATTGTCATTGTAGCCTTAAAGCTAGTTGGTTCCTGATTTTTTTAAGTAAATAAGAAAGAATATTCATTTCTATATCAAGACTGAAAAAAAGTAAATTGAGTTTCTCAGAATTACAATCAACCTGTATTTGTTGGCATTTTCTATGACTTTGAATTTATAAGTAAAAAAAGCTACAACTCACATGATGTTACTATAATTTAGTTTAAAAATTTTTGAATGATGGTTAGCGATGAAGGGAGGGCAACACTTCATGGGCAGCATTTGTTTTTAGTTCCTAGATTTCTCACAAAAGTAAAGGTAAACTAAGGTAGCATCATAATTTAGGGAAAGTAGTTGCTCGTACGTTACTTTTTCATTAAGAACCTAAATACTGACAATACCCATTTACTTCCTGAAAAAGCAGGCAAGAGGAGGAGCCAGAGGAGTAGTGCAAAACCAACTTGAATGATTAGTAGTTTCTCAACTTTTTACTTTCCTACAACGTTTTCTTGAACAACCAATATTTTAAATCTGAATAAGTCATAATTGCTACCTTTTTTGGGGGGTCAAATGCGATAATAAACTAAAAATATGTGAGAGCTCAGTGGTATGCTAAAGAGGACAAGAATTGGAAATGTCAGAACACATGTAAGTGATTCGGGGTATCTGAATCACTTGAGTGGTAAGACTGAGGCAGAAATATCATGATGCTTAATAGAGAGCATCCTTAGATTCTGATAATATTAAACCATTTCATAGTCATTACTTTTTGCCCTAAGCCACAAAATCATCTATTTTTCAAAGAATGTGATGCCTTTCATTGGAAAATTATATCAGAATCTAGAGCCTTAATAACAGGAGTGCCTGTAAATTTTTTCTGCCTGGCTATAAATGAGAAGGGTGGTTCTGGTTATGTGAACAACAAAGCAATAGATTTTTCTCTATATTTAAGTTGAGAGTCTATTAATCTACGTTTCTTCATATAATGAACTGCTACCTTTTATCCCTGTCCCTAAGTTTAGCATACCAGGCTATACTTAGTATTTGTAGAAAGCATGAACCAGGCATATGCTTCTTTTTCCTCTTCCTCTTCCCCCTTATGCTTCTCCTTCTTTTTTCTTTCCATTTTTTAGTCTAGTGTGTTGTCCTCAAGGAATTTGCTTCAAATTGACCCTATATTCTTACAACTTGATAGAAGGAAGAGAAAGACAAAAAATTCAAAGAAATATAAGCAGACATTTTAACAGAAGAATTATATGGACTGCAAATGAAGTCATAAAAAAAATGCTCTATGGTATCATTAGCCATTACGGCAGTGAAAATAAAACCCAAACTGAGACATCATCAGTCATGAAGGACAGGAGTTAACATTAAACTCAGCTCACCATATGTAGTGAGTTGGACAAGAATATGAAGCAACTGAAAATGTTATGTACTGGTTTTTTTTACAAAAAAAATTTATGTCTTTAAAAAAGATAAACATGCCAAGCACGGTGGCACTCCCCTATAATTCCAGCACTCGGGTAGGAGATGAGAGGATTGAGGCAGGAGTTTGAGGTCAGTCTGGTCTACATAGTGAGTTAAATGCCAGGCTGAAACAGCAAGCAAGAAGTGAGATCCTGTCTCAAAAAACAAACAAACAAAAACAATGTACATACAACCAACATAGTGCTCAGGCATTCCAATTTACCTCCAAAATTTAAAATTTCTTTTTACATAAAGACATGAAACATAAAGACGGGATTTTTTGCAGTAACTCAAATATAGAAATAAGTAAAATGCCCATCAAAATGTGTGGAATAAAACTATAGAATACACATATGATGGAATTGTAATTGATAATAAATAAAATGAATTATTGATAAACATAAAAACATGAAATATTCTTAAAATGTTTATACTAAATGGCAATACTAGACAAACAAATGTATACTACTTATGTACTATTTATTCCATGTATATAAAATTGTGGGAAGTAAAACTAGTTTATAGTCACAAGAGATAGATTAGTGATTGACTCAAGGAAGTAGGAGAAAATGATCCAAAACAGGCAAAATTAATTTAATATATTTATTATGTAAACTGTGTGTTCTAAACCTTCCCAAAAGGTTCATTATTACACAAAATCTTCTTGGTCTTATAGCTCAAGTTAGCTATTACGTATATCACATAGTATGTAAATATCCCAATCAGAGAATTTGCAATGGACAATGTTTTTAATTTATTTCAAAATATTGAGTGTGTTGTCATCAATGATATGGAACTAATAAATTCAAATCAGAATGTATAAATTAAAAATGCATATATATTACAAATAAAGTCAAGAGATTACAGTTCTAATTTTCCCTATCATATCTTGTGAAAGTTTTTCTCAAAGAATAGCTTAAGAACTACTTTGTCTTGCCTGATTAATATTTCATACCTGTTAAAGGGCAACTTCCTGTTTCTCGCTCCCCACACTTTGGTAATTACAGTTCTATTTTCTATTTCAATGAATACTTTAGATTCTTCATCTATGCAAAAATGTGCACTATTTGTCCTCTTTGGGACTAGCCTATTTCACCGAGGATGATATCATATTGCCACACTAGCAAGCTTTTCTTTTCCGTTAGGCCAAATTATATTGCCTCTTATGTGCATACAAGTTTTTAAAAATTTTTTTCATCAATAGACATTTAGATTATGTCCAAATTTTGGTTATTGTGAAAAGCTACAATGACTGAATTCTAAAGATCTGTCATTCAGCATTCATTGTATCTATGCTAAACAATACTTCTTTGTGTATTTAAGAATTTTTCAAAGGGCAACATCCCATGTGTGTGTTTTCATCACAATAAATATATAAGCATTAGAATTAAAACTTTTCAAAAAATAAATTAAAAATAGTTCAAGAGTAAATGTACTGTGATTATTTGAGGTAATTTGTTAAAACTATAGTTTTTACAATATCTCCTAGACTAATATATCAAAATTATTGTAACTGGGATATAAAAATTCATGCTTTTAAAAGTCCTAAAAAATTTTATTTTCACAATGAATATGTGAATGTTCTTATAGGAAAAAACCATATTACTAAATTACCTTGTTTAAATTTTATTTCCAATTTTAGGTATCCATTTCATGGCTTTTTATACTCTTGCTGAAAGCTTTGACAAGCTCCTGTTTGCTATGTTTTTCCCTAGTATTACATACAAACAGATTAAACTGTAATTCAAAATTAATAGATTTAGCTTGAATAACAAACAATATTTTGTTATGTTTAATTACTACTAAATGATAAAAATAAACAAAACAGATTCATGTTACAAACAGAAAGGTTAATGAAATAAATATGAGATCATTTGAAAATCTAAGCATCACTTAATAGGAATATTAGTATTGTAACTGGATGCTTTTCTAACAATTTTGGAAAACAATGTATCTTTTATTTTACTGAGTTAAACTAGTGAACTATGAAAGCCGTGATGCATATACAATTTCTTCATCCTAAACACTAACATCATTACAAAAAAATTGTGTTATGAAAATTGTGTGACAGTAATATACAAACGTAAAATACAAATATGAAGCAAATTTATGATGAGCAACATGGGCCTCATTAATGTAAGTGGCACTATAAATTAATATAAAATTGAACTTACAGTAACAGGACCTTGATTTTTAATCTTAAAATCATTATTTTTAAATAATAATGCATATCTCATTCATTTCTTAAAATCATTAAAGTTAGTATCAATAGATGTTTAAAATATTAAATCAATTCTTTGTTGGAAAACTATCAGTAGTAGTAAATTTTAAAATACTTAAAGCATCAATTACACATATCAATTTCAAAATACATTCAGAATGTGGTAACACCACTTTTCTTTGTGCATAGAAGAAGAAATGGAACTTTGCCAGCAATATTAAACCTTGTCCTAGTCTCTCCTTTCAGTCATCTCTATGTCTTACAAAATGACAGATACTATTTCCTTGGACTAATCTATAATTGGAAATTTCTTTAAAGAGTCATAATAGATGTACTTATTTAGAGTCACTTTGCTGAACATGAAACTTTAGATGTCCTATTATATTAATACATGTAGTTTTAGATTCTGTTGACTTTCAGTGATAGTATCATACTATATAATGCTTTGTTTTGCCTTTTGTTCAATTCCATTTTGAATGAACATTTTATAATTTCAAGTTTTAAGTTTAAATTAGGCATTCTGCTGTAAATGTCCTCACTCTTGTTTCAGAGTATACATTTACAAGTAAACAGTAGTTCACAGTGAGCTATGAAAGTTCAGTTTTAGTAACGGTTTTCATACAGTTTTCAAGGTGATTATAACAATCTATGATTTCATCAACCACAATTACATGAGGTCTAGTTGGTACACATTATAGCTCCCCCACTATATTATACTTTCATTTAGATTTATGCATTAAAATAACTGAAATAATATTTCTTGTGGCGTTAACTGTCATTTATCCAAAATCTCAGAGTGCTATGAGTTGAACTGGACTAATCCCCCAAATTCTTTAATTGGAGTTCTAACCTCCAGTACATCAGAAAATGACTGTATTTGACCATGGGATATCTCATGAGGAAAAATGGAGTCACTGAATTAAGAACTAATTCAATATAAGTGGCATCCTTATCTATAGGAAGATCATGTAAAGACAAGGGAAAAGAAGATGGTCTATGAACAAAGAAGAGAACTGTCAGCAAATAACAACCCTTTGCTACTGATGCCTTGAACTGAAAATTCTAGCCTCTGGAGCAATTAAATTTAAATCACTCAGACTATGTTTCTTTGTTATGATAGCCTTATTAATCTAATACAATATATTTATTGGCAAGTTGGCTATTTTCATTTGTTCAATATTTTCTAGATACTATATATAAAAACGTGCACTTCTAGTGGATTTATAAGAGTCCTTAGTGTTTACTGGAATGTTTATTTGCAAATATTGGTATTTTAAGAATCTTCCCTGTTCTTTGAATTGTCTATTAAAATATCTTAAAGAGATATTTTTTCAATGCTTTCCCATATAGTTATTTTACATAAATAAACTTTTTTAAAGCATTGACTTTTTGAAATTTTCCTAATTTATGGACCTAATATTAACCATGTTTGCTTAATTTTTCTTTAGTTCTGCTTTAATATTATTTATAATTGTCAGTGCAAAAGTTTTACATTCATCTACTATCTAGAGAATTGTGTACCCAGGACTTGGTGTTATCACACAACTTATAAATATGTATTTGTATAAAAAACTGATCAGAGACTTAGGGGACTTAATTGACTTAGTTACTGCTTAATGACAAATCTTGGTTTACAGATATATTTCCTTATTATTCATATTTTCTTTGAACAGATATCTCATGAATATGTCAAAATCTTATATTAGTACCCTGCAATTTTTAAGGTACTGTAACTATAATCATTTATGATATTTGAATACATTTTCTGTAAACAATGCCAAATCACATATAAATAACTGAAATAAAATAACTATATTAAATGTGTGATTCCTGTTACTTAATTTAAAGGAGAAAAATAAACTAGAAGATTAAGTAAAATTCTGCATGACAAGAACACACTTGAAGATTTCTGGCATTATATTGGAATGATATATTTTCTCTCAGCTTTAGCTTATCCTAAACCCTCTCTCTTTTTATCCTAGAGACTTCTCCACTATCTTTAACAGTCCATCCAGGTTTGAAGAGCGACATAACCTGTTTGCACAATGTTTAACAAAGAAACACAATACTTTATGATTTTCCAGCAAAGGAAGCAGAAGTGAAATAGAAATACATGCTCGAAGGCATATTTTGTCAGCTGTGTTGTGACGAATTGAAGGTTTTGGATGTTAATCCATAATGTAGATTGACGCTTTCGAGTATAGATAAACACACCTATAATAGGATCTGAAATGAACTTGTGTCAGTTGCTTGTGATAACTGAGGTGATGTGAAAGAAACAGCTTATTTATTTATTTATTTATTTGTTTTTGCTTTTCTTCCTCAAGTGATCATGAGTTTGTTGTGGGAAATGGTACTGCAAAAGAGATCCAAGTAATATGCCTCTTGGATATCAGAACAGTGAAACATATTTTCAAAGTGTCTTTTTTGTATCTAAAGAATGAGATATTGAACATATGAATATAACAAAATAAATATTTAACACAAACTATTCATTTAAAAATATTTTATATATTCCTAGTAAGTACTAGGTAATGCATATGATGCTAAATTAGTTTTTCATGAAGTTGCTTCAAAAATGTTAATTATGATTAAATGAAGGAACTGGGAATTAAAGGAAATTTGGAACAATCAATTTCTATACCTTCAAAATTTAAATGAACATTCATTAAATGTTTGTTGAATTGCAAAAATCTCAAAATACTGTTGCCTAAACAATATTTTTATTTACCATTTTTTCAATTCTCTAGCAATTTGAAATTTAAATATGAATAAAATTATTATGACACTTTTTATTTACTTTTGAAAAACATTGCAGCTCTATAGACTCTTTTTGCTATCATCTCAAATCTTCTGTAACGTAAACTATTTTAAAGTACAAGGCCTTATCAACAGATAATTCTTAAAAATCATATAAATATCAAAGTGCTATTTTTGGATAGGCTTAATATACCTAGAGAACACTGAATCTATTTTAGTACGACAAAAGATACTATCTAGGATTAGAAGAGATTTTAGGAATAAAAAGAGTTTTTCCTTTGGATCTTTTATTTTTAACTTTTCCTTGCAGACTCAAAGATGCACTTCTTCCTGGTCAAATTATAGCTATCCCATCCTAAATTTACATGATCTTACAAGAGAACATTATCTTTTTGTGACTAATTAATCTTGTTTATCCCAACCCTAGATTCTGGATAGAACGTACATATATTTTGCTCAGCTCATAGAGTGGCAAAAACTCTGTGTCATTTTCATGTCTTGTTAAATTATTAGTGGCCAGAGATCTGGGGGTCACATAAAACAAAGCAAAAAATGTAGACACCTACAGCTTCCTTAAGTTTAAGAAAACAAAATGTGTTACAGGGGCTAGGTAAAATTCCTACAAGCTTCATTGTCACTTGTGATGCAGTTATACAAAGAGAGCAAAAGATGAGTTTTCCTTTGTTAATGACAGAAACCTGACAATACAGTATTGGAGAAAATAATACTTAACAAGGGCTATTATCATTGCCTGGCTGTAGGGTTGGCCCTGAATATCCCCAAACACACATGAACTGAAGGCTTATTCCCTCCAGTCATACTATTGAGAGGTAATAGAAATCTTATGAGGTAGGATTTAGTGAAAGTTTGGGAGACCATTGGAGACATGCCCTTGGAGGGATAGCAGGTTCCAAGGCCCTTCCTTGTTCTCTTTCTGTTCTTCACATCTCAGTAATAGGGGAACAGTTTTGCTTCACAATTGTACACTGCCACTATGATGTAAAGCTCCCCTACCAGAACCCTAAAATAACAGTTCCACTGAATTATTCACCAGAACTTCCAAAACTGTGAGCCAAAATATGCCTTTTCTCTTCATAAAGTGAGTACCTGAGATATCTGTTAGAAACAGGAAGATGACTAACACAAACACACACACACACACACTCAATGAATCCACTAAAATGACAGGAATGATTCTAACTTTTATGTATTTCAGTTTTGATGGCAAAACGTTGGACTGGTAGACATTATACTGCGGAAGTTAATATGAAGTCAGAATTTGGACTTAGCCACAAAGAAAGTACATTGTTGTCTGTGGTACAGTTGAAGCAGTAATGTTAGCCCCGAGAAGTGGCAAGTATAGAATCAAATTGGGAAAGAGTGATCATAATAGATCAGTTACTTGCAGATTAATATCAAAACTTTATCAGTGGCTGGCAAGTGGTGATTATCTTACATCTGTAGAAGGTTTCATAGTGGCAAGCCACTAGATGTACTTCAGTTGTACAGCTGTATCTGGCAGACCTTAAGTCTAATTCTGACACTTACTTTAGTTTGAGCATGGCCCTCCCACTATTTTATTTACCATTTCCATCTGCATCTCTTTCCTGTGATGGTGCAGTTATCATGTCACAATTTCATTAAACTCAGAAGTTAGCAGTAGCCAAATTTATTTTTAAAAATATCACTTAAAAGCTTTTTTACTCAATAATGAGAAGATTGAAGACAGTAAGACTCCCCAAAAAAAGAAAGCTGCGTTGAAAATAAAATATCAAGACATCTACTTAAATCAGGGTGTCTGTGCTATGTGACTCACTTTCTTCAAGACCTCTTTATATGGTAATTCAAAGCAACTGGTTATTCATTTAAACCATGCAACTTTCAAAGGTGTGTCGCCACATGGTTACCAAGCACTCTGCATTAACGGGTAAGCTTTTTGAGTTTAAAAATAGAAACATGAATATGAAGAAAAGTAACTGAAGGATATCGCCTCAATAAATGTGTTTTTATGGAAAGCATCATTCTTAGGAATGGCTACATGGCTAAAAATCTCTCCAGTAGAGGTGAGGAACGGATCTTGCTTCCTGGTAAGGACGTCTGTCTGAAGTTTTTAGGAAAGGTTGCAATTCAAAAGGTGACACATGTTCCTCTTTTAGCTACACCATACTAGACTAACTGAAGGCATTTCTGAAGTTATTAAGTTAGTGTGGTTCAATGAATCACCATAGTACACATTCAGATTGTCTATTAATGTTATTAACAAAGCAACAATGCTGTTCTTGTGTGATATAAATTTTAACAGGATTCACATGAGGATATTTTATGAGCAACTTTATTGCCAACCAACACCACAGATGCAGAACTACTCAAGTCCTTAAATGGTTACAAGTTGAAAAAGTTAAATTGGTTATTTTGTGGTGTATGCTTGGATCCATAGACTGTCATGACCGAACAGCTTTCTGATTTCACTACTCATGTTAAAGAGGTCACTTTGTATTGTGAGTTTCCACATTCTGTCATTCATAGAGAAATGCTGGTCAGCTTCAAAATGTCACCTACACTTAGAACATTTTTCAGGACATGATTAAAATTATCAGCCACATCAAAGCTCATACCTGTAGCTCATGTCTGTTCATGCAGCATTGTGAGGTGATGTATGCATCTTTTATACATGAAAGTGAGATAATTTTCTAAAGGTAGATCTCTAGTCAGAGCTTTTAAGTTATGAGAGCTCCTTCAGAGATTTTATTCCCTTAGGAAAAATAGACACAAATAGCAACACATTTCAGTAACACAAAATGGGTCCTCACATTTGTTTACTTGTGTAAAATGTACAATATGCTCAGTGTACTCACTGCCACTTTGAGGTAGAAAAAAACTGTGTTCAAATCAGCAGATAAAGTGACCATATTCAAAATCAATCTGGAAATACAAAGGCAATGAGTGGACACTGGGGATTTTTTATAACTTTCAAATATCATCAAGGATTTTGAAAGACACAGAGCCAGGGTCTTCTTTCTCCAAGTTAGTGCGTGATCTCATATCTTAGCTTCCCAAGGAGTTTGAGCATTGATTCCCAACCACAACTGATCCTCAAACTGACAAGAAATGGTTCTTCAATGCATTTATGAATAAACAAAGTAAATCAACTTTGTCCATTCAAGAACAGGAGCAGCTTCTTGAGATCACAAATTAAGGTGGCTTTAAAAATGTATTTGTGACAACAACAAGTATCCATATGCCTGGATTAAAGTCAAGGTAGAATATCCTGAGATTGCCACAAGAAAAACCTTCAATGCTTGCTTTTATTTCAAAGTCATATTTGTGTGAAGTAGAATCTTCTGCAATGACAGTAACCAAACTGTGATTGTGAAACAGACTGTACGTGAGTAACATATTTTGGGTGTCACTGTAACCCATCATCCTCAGATAGGACTATCGAGTTGCAGGAAACAAAAACAAACAAACAAACAAACAAACAAAAAACAAACAAACAAACACCTTCAGTTTTCTGTTGATCCTGCACTATGGAGAGTTGTGTAATTACCTCAATATATACTAAAATGAAATAATAATTTAAATAAAATACATAGTGAATGACATGCACTTGAATCATCCTGAAACTCCTCTGGACCTTGCTTTGATTCATGAAAAAATTGTGTTCCATGGAACCAGTCCTTGGTGGCAAAAGGTTGAGAGCCACTAATTTAGACCAGTCATACTAGTTTATTAAGTCATGTAAGAAATACAAAGTTGTATTCACCTCCTCATTTTCTCCATAATACAAGCTTCTGTAACTATTTGCTTACTTTACTATTATCTCCATTTTTATACTGTGTCATGTTTTAGACAAAATCTATCCATGTCAAGTTTTTATTGACATTTTAATATCTTTTTAGTCCATTGACAATTCGCTCTAAAGTTTGTGATGAACAATTTGTTGTAGTTTTCCATAGAATCCTTTGTGAGTGATAAGTTGTTTTTTCTCTACTATTTTTATGATTCTTGCTTTGTCTTTGAAATGATTTCAAAAGCATTTGTCTTTCAAATTTGGGAAGTTTTCCTAATCATTCTTTTTTCAAATATTCTCTCTTTTTTCTTCTTTTCTTTCTTTTCTAGTTCTCTTTATTTCTTTGTTTCTTTCTCTTTCTCTCTCGTCCATCTAATTTCAAAATATACTTGTTGGTCCTCTTGATAGTGTTCTCCACGTTTTTTGGGCTGCAGTCAATTTTTTTCAACAAATTTCTAATTTTCAATATAATAATTTCCATTGTTCTATTTCTAATTTGTTCATTCCTTCTTCTACCTGATGAAATCTGCTTTTGCATACTCCTACTAAAGTTTAAAATTTTAATTATGGTTATTAAAAGCTCTCCAATTTTTGTTTCTTTTTCAATTCTTGAAATTTTTAACAATAACTTTCACTTTGATCATATTTAGATTCCTTGACTTTTTCACATTTTCTTTTTTGTTCATTTGAATGTGTTTAGCATATCTTTTATCAGTTCTTTTACTAGAATAGTGTCTGTTGGGTCATTTTACTTTCAAATATGTTATATATTTATGTTTTTTATAACATATTTAAGTTTTCTAAAAAAAAAATTAGACACTTAAACATGGCAGTGTGAGATTTCTATTTCTTTTTCTTTTTGTGCACAAGTGATTGAACTCATGACCTCCTGTTTGCCAGGTAAGCACTTGAGCCACTGAGCTAAATTTCTGGCTGATATTTCTTGAATTCAAATTCTCCTCCTTTGCCAAGGTTTGTGCAGTTTATATTTGTTATTTTTATTCTGACAGATCTCTTTCCTGCCAAGTATCACTTGTGGAGTAAATTTAAGGTATTTTTAAATCTTTATTCTGGGAGTCTTGGTCTTTCTCTGGACCTGTGCAGTAATCTCATTTTCTCATATCTTTCAGGTACTCCTCTTCAATGACTGTCTCGCACAAAAGAAAAAGGAAAAAACTAAAAAAGAAGATGACAAAAAACCAAGCCTTTTCAATCCCAATAAGTTATTTCTCTCATAGAGATAATGGTTTTCAACAGTAGACAGAAAACAATGATGGTTTTTATACTGTGCATCTCAGATCAGAAGTAGCAATCAGTAATCAGAGCACACATCCCCTCCCTGTGGGATACAACCTCCCTTTGGCCTCTTTGAGGCCATCAGCTGTTCTACAACACAAGTACAGTTGCTACAAAAGGGCTGAGTGGTGGGGTTGGGTAGCTGGTTCTGTGCCAAAGGCTGAAATTAACTAAAAGCCACTACTGGACAAGCTTTCACTTATATGTTACAAGTACAATATATAGACTTTAGAGTCCCAAAATAGTTACATCAGACAGATTCTATCAATGCAATTACTAAGTGAAGAAACACTTCTTATAGTTCATACTCTGTTATCTTCACAGAATCAATGGACAAAATGTAACTCTGAACAAGGAAAATTATAGTCAAAACTCTCAAAGTCCTTCAGTCTTGTTCATCTCCTCACCATCTTAAACTACATGATGTTTCTGGCGGAAAAATAGTCTGACAAAAATAGTTGAAATTTACTATTTCTGAAAACCATGGTCAAACATACTCTAAGAATATATGACATGTAGATTAACATAGATTATTCTCAAAATAAAAAAAAATACACAAAAATTATGTTTGGTCTATACCTGATCTGTCTTTTGGAGCTTTTTTCTAATTCTGGAAATGCCATACTTTTGTGGTTTTGAGTAAAGTGAAAACTAACCACAGGTGGCTATTAGGCATTTAATGTGGCTACCATGATTGAGAAGCTAATGTTTAAAGGTTTATCATGTCATACTAATTTAAAATTAAACATTCCATGTTGCTAATAGACATCAAATATATATAGTAGCCACTTGGTTAAAAGTTTTAATTTGAACAACAATTTTTACTTGATTGAAGACAGGAAACTTTTACTGTGAGTGAAATTGTTGTTGAAATTGATGACACTCATTAAACTGATAGAGTTCACATGACTGTTAAGCCAAACAATTGTTTCCTACTTGCAGACTGTCAGTTTCACCACTGACTTGAAATTCTCAGTATTCAGTTTAAATTTTAGAAATCACATATTTGAAGTATTTTCCCAGAATTTGGGGGTATTTAAACAATAGTAGTTAAAGAAATAAGTAAATAAACAGCTCATAGACTGTAGCACCAATGTGCTTACTGTATGTAAAAGATAATGCTGTAAGTTGTAATATAGAATTTATTAGGCTTAATAATCAGGCAAACTGAAAGAAATATATACAAATTGAATCATCATATTGTATATAGATTGTTAGCAACTTAAAAGTCAATATGTATATGATTAGATATTCATTATATTTGGGAATCTGTTTAGATATTAACTTTTAGTTTTTTCTTAATAACTGCTTTGATAAGATTGCTTGCTAATTTTTAAATAAGTACATATTTATTTACATATTTATGAATGTATGACTTTGGAACTTGTTTACTTGTTAAGAGTTTTAGGGAAACTACATTTTTAAAGATATTAACATTCCTGCATAGCAACATAGACCTTTACATTTAGTAGTACTTTGTGAAGATATTTCTTCAATTTAAAATTTAAAGCATAAAATTTTTCAAGATATTTATACTATAATTTTGGTAATGATTTGTGTAGTAATAAGTGAGATTGCAATCATTAATAACAAAACAACAGCTGTTACTGTTTACATACACTTTCAACAGCAATCTATGAACTCTTCACGCAGTTAGATAAATCAGTTTCAATCTATTAAATGTTCAGTAACTATAAGAACTCCAACTAATATCCAAACAAAAAACTATCATTATTTGGTAAATATACATTTATTATGAAATCAATATGCAAATTCTTATATAAAGTAAATCAATTGATATAAATGCATTACAAAGCAAAAGCATTACCCACAGTAATATTAATAAACTGGCAAAGAATATCTGTTGTTTGATGTTTATAATTCCTTTAGTTTATATTATTAAAATACATGCATATTATTTTAAAGTAATGTATTTTGCGAGTTTAATTAACATTGTTAAATGATCATGTTATAATCATTGATTTTCTTTTTTTTTTATTTAAAGAAAAGGAAACGAAAAAAAAATACATGGAGATTAAAAAAAAGGGTAGAAATAATACTAAATTACAGACAAACAAAAGGTAAGAAATTGCCAGTTGATAAGTTACAAATTGTCATCTTCGAAATGGCTGTTCAGGTTATAGAATTAAAGTATTTAGAATGACATTCAAAAAAGTGACCCTACAAACCATTCTGCTCTATGGCCGAACAAAAGTTCCGTAATATGATTATCAGTCCCACCTATTTGTTTTACATCTCTAAGAGGATAAGGTTAACCATATCAAAACAGAACAGAACATTTAAAAAAAAAAAACCAATTTAAAGAAATACAGATTTCAAAGCAAGTCCACTGGAGATCTACCTTATCTAACTGTCTCTAGCTTCTTACAAATAGTTGTCCCTAACTTCACCCACTTTCTATACTTATTGCATATTATAGAACTAATCAAATCATTACAGGATGATGGAGTCTTTTTAGGTCCTCAAGTTCCAAATTAGGGAAGACAATAGCAACTACCATCGCATCTCTCATTCTCTTTGAGATAGCCGTCCCCATCTCTGCATATGCTGAAGTTGAGCTGAAGAAACCAGTCCAGAGTCATTTTAATCAGCAAGCAATAGATTGCTAGAATTTATATTATAATGCTACAAAATAAGCCTCGGGTTTTTCAGGTCTCTTCCTCAGAGTATTTGTTCCTATCCTCTCTGTATTATAGGGAAAACCAAGTCATAACAAGACAGCGAAACAATTTCCTAGATAAACATGCAATGGATAAGACTTATAAAACTATAATATAAATGATCTTCCGTAGCTACTATGTTTTCTCTTGTTATTTTCAATAGATTTGTTGACAACACTGGCTTATTATAGTTAAACATACTATCACCTATTTTTATAAAAACTTATCTTTGACTGCATTGTAGTATTTGAGAGCTGTTACTGATTCATACCAGTATGGATATCCTTTACATCTTGTCATGCTCAGAGTAGTTTCCTCTACTTTTAGGGTTGATTCTAACACGCATACCGATTTCAAATAGGATCAGTCAAGGCCAACCAATAGTCTTATGATTCAGATACAATTAAGATCAGTCATAGTAAGACAATGTAAGTAATACAGGATTTCACCTAAGTCAATAGGAAAGTAAGGATAGTTACCATGGTATAACCTGCTATTTTTGGTTCTAGAGGTCTGTGTCCTCAAATCTGATATGAGTGGACAGACCAGAACAAATTTGATTCAATCTAAATATGGCACTAGGACTACTGTGTCTTTTAAATCGTTATACACCATTAGCAATGACCTCTGCTTTTTTTTTTTAAATATAGTTTCAGAGCTGTCTCTACTAAAGACTAGCTTACCGTCTCTGCCTCATGTCTGCTACTCCACTTTTCTGCTATAATTTGTCCACCTTATTCCCTCATTCCATGGTCTGCCCCGTTCACTGAGGCCTCTCTGCCACTGTAGCTGTAATCCTGATATCTCTTCCTCTCTTTCTCTGTAATGTCCTTCAGCGCTCTCTGTAGGGTTGGATTGGTGGCCACGAACTCCCACAGTTCCTCCTTGTCTTGAAAGTATCTTATTTCTTCATTAATTTTTAGAGAGAGTTTTGACGGATATATGAACTTAGGTTGCATATTTTTTTCCTTCAGGACTTGGAATATTTCTCCCCACTCCCTTCTTGACTTAAATAAGTCTGCTGTTATTTTGATAGATTTCCTGTTATAGGTGACCTGCATCTTTTCTCTGGCTGCTTTTAATATTCTGTTTTTTTGGTGGATTTCTGGGATCTCGATTATTATATGCCTAGGCGTAGATCTGTTTTGGTTGTAGGTAGCTGGCGTTCTGTATGCTTCTTTTATCTGGATATCATTTCTTTTTGCTATACGTGGGAAATTTTGCTTTAATATCTCTGTGAATATTTTTTGTATTTCATTTTTGGATGTTCCTGCTTTCTCACTCACATTCTTTATTCTTAGGTTATGTATCTTTTTATCATCTTCCAGTTTTAGAATTGCTTCTTTCTGCTTTCTTGTTATTTTTAAGAGGCTTTTTCTTTCACGTTCACAAGCCCTAAATCTCTCTTCAAGTTTCAGAAGGTTGTCTTTAGTTTCTGTCAAGGCATTTTGCCAATATTCAATGGAGTTTTTAGTTTCCTGATATTCTCTTTGGATTTGTTTCATGTACTCTAAGTTATGCTTAAATTCTTCTTCAGATGCTTCTCTTTCTTTTCTGATTTCCTCAGTTCTTCCATCTGTGTTCTCTTGGGAGGGGCTTGTCATTTCTTTAATTAATCTCTTTATATCTTGCCTCACTTGGATCAGGAGTACATCTTTAAATTCCTCTATGAGATCATGTAAGTACTTTTTAATTTCGGCTGATGCTGTGTCGAGTAGAGGATGGTTACTGTGCTTGTTCTCTTCAGTGTTTAGTTCTCTTGGGTTTAATTTCTCCTGTTGAACAGCTGGAGATTTTTTTTTATTTTTATCTCTTGTCATGTTTCTGGTTTCTTTCAGACTGTCCTGGAGTTCTCTGGCCCTCTCCGAATTGCTTAGGGCCTTTCAGAAGCGTGCTGGCTTGAGTTTTTGCTGTCCTCCCCAATTTGCTATTATCTGGGGTAGGCTGGGATGTAGGGGTGATACAGTCTAGTCTCTAGCCTCTGTGTCAGTTAGTTCATAAATTAGGCTGTACTTTCTGGTTGTCACTGAGTTGTGACTATTTTGTATCTGCTTATTGGGCCCCAAGCAGAGGCTTGGTTTAGCCCCAGTAGCTCCTGCCAGTTCTCTTTGAATCAGAAGCAGCTGAGTAATGGCACAGGATTCTGCCCAGGTCCCAGCCGTTCTCTTCCAAACCTCTCTGTGATAGGAGCACCAGAAAAGCAGATCTGCCCAAAACCAAGATGGCTCCCACTAAGTTCTCTGTGTGGAGCTGAAGCCAGCAAGTAATCAGGCTCTGCCAGGACTCAAGATGTCTTCCACCAGCCCTCCCTACAGGGGGACCTGGTGATGTCACCAAGCTGCGGTTTCTGCCGCCAGGCTAATATGTCTGCACCAGACTCTGTTATTGATTTCCCCGTGGTGGTGGGCCAGCTGTTCTCTGGCCAAACCCAGCAGCCGCGGGGTTTTCTGTACTCACCAGAGTCCGGTGCAAGTCCTCGTTCCGGGACCGCCGCACACCAAGCTGTCCACTTTTCCCCCACTCGCGGCTCAGTGCTGACCGGTCAGATTTCTGTGCCCCGTTTAGATTTGAAACGCCAGAGCTTTGTACATCCGCTCTGGTGCAGCGGTGCAGAACTGGCTGCTACTTGGAGTCTCGATCTGGGTCTCAGTTTCCTGCAGTCCCCAAAAGCAACTCAGCTTTTCGTGTTGGGTCCACGAGTCTGTTTGTTGATTTAAGGGCGCGGGATTTGCAGCCTCCGGTCTCAGCACGACTTTAAATCCTCCAGCTGTACTGTCTTGGTTAATAAGAATCGCTATCGATTTGTCTGGTCCTCTCCATGCTGTCTTTTTTTTAGCTTTGAGTTTGAATTCTCTGGAGAGACTCTTCGCTCGATCCCCTAGCTCGCCGCCATTTTCACCAGATCTAATCATTGATTTTCAACACTTGGGATATTTTCAATTTAAAATTTAGAACAATATTTCATACTGCCATATAATACAATATATTTTAAAAACTTAGCTAATAAAATCTTAAGTATACCAGAAAAGATTTACAATGCTATATTTCATAAAAATGATGTAATATATTGTTTTTAAACACATAGTAAAATTATTGTATAAAAATGAAATCATAAGCTATAGACGAGCAGAAATCACTAATTGTTCTATGTGATATAGTAGAAGAGCACTATTGTTTTTAAAAATTTATATTTAGTCCGTAATCTATAATTAAATTAAAATCAAATGGAAAAATACTGGAAAATTGTGTTTAGGACATTTTATATAAGTTTGATACATGAAAATTGAAAATTATGCACACGGTTAATTCTCTTATAATCTGTATCTGATCCTTGTTTTTGTTTCAAGCAAGAATGAGCTTCTGATGCAATCACTTCTCACTACCACACGGCCACCATCCTGGTGCCAGGTACCATTACCTCTCACCTGGGTAATACTAACAGACTCCTTCAAATCTCCAATTAGCAGCAAGAGTGATTCTCTGAAAATGTAAACCACATCATGTCTGCTTTTGATCATTATGATATAATATCCCGAACAAGCTGGCCTTTTATTTAAACAAGACTTTTTCTAGCTCCTTGTTTGGGGGTTGAAAGTCTAAACTTCATGACACAGTCTCTGACTAGGGCTCCTCTTTGGCAAGGTTACTTTGTGGCAGATCCCAGTGTCAAGGAGAGAATGGGTACGCCACTGCTAGAAGGAATTCAGAGTGGGTAGGAACAGAATCAGGCTTTTGTAACAACTCATTCTCTTGAGAGGCCCCCTGATCCCTCCTGAGAGCACTGACATGGAGATCTCAACTAATCCTCACCTCTCACATGTTCTGCCTCTTCCCGTATCACCACTCCAGAGACTAAGTCTCTAGTATGTGAATTCTCAAGGGTCACTTATAACACATTCTAACCATCAGAAAACAATAACCTTTCAGCAAAATTCTCTATTTTTTCCCCAAATCATTCAAGTTGACATTATCACAGAGGACCATTTAATACATGACATAATTTGGATCTTTGTTACATTTGTATTCTACATGCTGTTCTCCATGTTCTCCCTCTACTTAATCACCATTAGTCTCTCTGCTATTTCTTCAGTATTCCGAGAATGTTTTCACCTACCTCAAGGGCATTTCATCAGCTATTTTTCTTATAAATCCCTTTCTTTCCTATCTAACAACCTTCCACTCTTTACATAGGTACTGCCTTCTCAGTGAAGTTACTCTTGCATGTCTCTATAAAATTACATCCTACCTTATTAATGCTTAATATTCCTTTCCCTGTTTAAATTTTCTACATAACAAGCATGTTCAAAACAATCTCCTTTTATTAATTCATTATGCAGACAGTATCTAAGACAGTGGATGTCACAAAGAGGGTACACAGTAAAAATATGTTGAATTAATGCATACAGTAGTTATCTGCATATTTAAAAATCTAAGTTAAAATACAAAGTGTGGCCAAAAGTTGGATTTTAGTGTATGCCACTAAATTCTGTAGTAGATAGAAACCTTTAATCTCCACAGTCTACTTCAAATGTAGCCTAAAATATGAGTGACATTAGAGCTATAATTCTTGGCAAAGGACATATTATTTGAACCTCTGTCCTCTCTTTCAAATTAACTGAAAATAAACTCCTCATAGTTGCTTTATAGAACACTTTTGTACTTGTAGTCTCAGATGACAAACTAGACATAAAAATATTATACTTGGCTATTGTCTCTAGGTGTGCTCCTCAAGGCCAGACTAAGACATACTGATCATGAAGGTAATAGTACTTTAGCTACAGCTGTATTTGTTTTAGAGGTAATTAGTTTTCCATCTGGCATTTTTCAAGAATGTGTTACATTCGCTTTAGGGGGAAAACAGAGAAATACTCAGAACTGTGTAACCAAGCATATTCTTCCAACGTGTACAGTGTAGAAATGACATATAGTACTTCCTGTTTAGTGCCTGAGCAGTTAAAGTGATAAATGAGTAAACTAACGCTGACTGTATGTGCAAAGATCTGTGCAGAAAAATATCAGTAAACAACTATACTGTGGCTGATAACCTGCTTCATTGTGCATTAATTTGCGATGCTTATCAATTGGGTGAGTCAAAATTCAGTTTGAAAACTAATTTAGCACGCATGAATTTATAATGAACAATTTAAAAAGTGATATGATGCTTACCTATTTAGGAGGAAGTGCTCTTGAAAATTAAAGGCATAAATTCCAATCACATCCTTCAAAAATAAAATGCAGAATGCCTTGCAAATTTATTAAGCCACATTGTAAATTCCCCAACAAATGTATGCAAAAAGGGTGTGATGTTCTTGGTACTCTTGTTATAAGTAAAGCTATTAATAATTGCTGATGAAAAATGTATCTAGGGTAGAATAGTAATAATGTCTTAAAGTTATTGTGAAACCTTTGTGTGAGGAAAAGGCCAGATAACAAAGGCTGTCAGTGATAGTAGATGGAATGTTATTATATGCTGCAATAGGTTTATCTTTCCTTCCTGTTCTATCATGTGGCATTTCAGTAACTCACTATTAAGAGGAAACTTTACTATGCATTTCTTCAGTCAGACATTTAAATTATTCCTCCAGCAATCAGTATGCAGTCTAATGTGGAATCTAGTTGGTTCCAGCTGATATTTCAAAAACAAGGTTCTTAAACAAGTCTACATGGAGGTAAACAATAAAAGGAACACATCTATAGCTGTTATTTCTGTTTGAATGACTATGTATTTTTCAGAATCAGTAATTATTAGTAAAAACAAGGAAAGTTGCCAAGAGCATTGATTGATGTGAGATGCTGTAAATTCATTTCAATTCTGAATTGAGCTGTTAATACTGTAAAAGTTTGTGTATTATTCAAAACTAAAATTGTAAAGCAAAGAGTAGGCAAACATGAGCAGTCACTATTAGTAAACTAATACAAGAAACATACATCATTGCATTCATGTTCCATTGCATATTCATTAAGTGGTAACAGTTCCACTATTTTCTATAAGAGAGCTTTTAACTCTTCATCAAAAATAGAACTTCATAGTCTTCCTTTTTAAAGGTAGCTCTTGGCACTACCTAACGATTAACTTAGAAGAGAAGGCAAAATTATCTAATAATGTAGTACAGTTCTGAGTTAAAAACGATATAACCTAGAAATGTGAGTTTTGTCTTTTTTGTTATTCCCATAAGTACATTCATGGGATATTATCAGGAATTATCCTTTCGATGCGTACATTTCAAACAATAATTAACCGTATGAGTCAGAACTCAACAAAAACCTTCAAACCTATAGCAATCAATGAGAGAACATTGTAAGTGAAGGAGAAATTAAGGTTTCCATTCATATTTGAGCACTACTGAAAATATTGCTGATCACTCCACCACTTAGTTGGTAGTTATTATGTTTCAAAAAACACTCAAAATTCAAACAGTCATCATAAGAAGTAAAAAACACAGGAATCAATGGCATATCTTTATTCATGGATTGATTATTTAATTGAAATTAGTATATTTTCACCAACTTTTATAACATCAGATTATCAGAGACTCAGTGAGTAAATAATAGCATTTAAAATTATAGTACAAATGATCACTTTGATTTCTATGAGTATTTCATACACCTAACTACTTTTCTTGAATTCTTTGAATTTCATTAAAATTTCTACATTCAGTAATATAATTCAACTGTTTGGAGATGAATTGTCCTTAGTTTTACTGAAATAAAAGCACACAAGTCTGGTTTTGCATATGTTTGCCTGTTGCACATTTACATATTTAATTTATACTTCTATGATGGTGACAGGCTATTCTCTCAGACCTGGCACTAGCAAAATGTTGAAAGACATGACACATTTATCTGATTTCAAAAGTTTATTCATGAGATATTGCATATCACATACAATCTGAAGAATCTGACAGCATCACAATGATATTCGTACCACAGCAAGAAGGTCACTCTACCTTTTTAAAAAGGGCAGGTTCAAACTTCAAAGACTGATTTTAAACTCACTATTTGCAAAAATAATTTCCCATTACTCTGCCCCATTACAATTAAATGTTTCTATCTCGTCCATCCTGTGTCTTCTTCAGCACTCATTCACGTGATAATGTAAGAACAGTCTACTAATTCAGCCTCCTGCCTGGGCGCCTTTAGTCCACTTATCCCATTATCCTTTTTATTTCTGGTATTCCATTTTTCTTCATTCACCTTTCTGATTTGGTTCAGACCATTGCTTTGTCATTCCTACTGCAAATAAAGGCAAGTGTCTACCTTTGGTCTGCTTTCTATCTCTAATCAAAGTGTCCTGCTTATAAATCAAAAACATAAGCATGTTCTTGGACTAATTAACTTTCGAATGACTTCATCCACCATCAGGAAAACATCAGAAGTGCTTAACTTCACACGTAACAGGACGTTCACCTGTCTCCTTCTAGACTTCCGTCATCGTCCATTAGCAAGTCTGTCTAACACACTGACTTCCTGTCATGTTGTGTTATTGGTAGTTGTCAGAATAGTGAGATTTTTGTTTTGTTTTGTTTTAAAATGAAAAAGAATAAAAATGATGAAACAGAATGTCGGAACAAAGTTAGAGAAGATTAACAATGGTTAATATATTGCATATTGTTATCTTCAAAGCAGCTGCTCAGATTACAAGATATAGGCATGAAAAATGATATTTCTTTACTCTGGGATTGTATCTCTTATTCTGTCTTCATGAAACATTCATATTGTGATCTACTTAGTATTTATCGCATGTGCCTCAACAGTTCTTTCCCCACACAAAATGGTTCAATTGTGCTATGCATATATATTATACGAAACTTACTTTATTAAATTGGATTTGGAATTCAGCTATCCATGTCTTCATTTAAATCTTTAACTCATTAAATGAATAAATTTTGTGTCATTCCAGTATCTAGTATGTTATAGCTTCTTAATACACAATTTTTGAAAAATTTAGTGCAATTTCATCTACTTATATTGACTGATATTGATTCATGTTAATTATCTATACTGCACATGCTATTTTAAAGCCATTAGTTCCTAAATTAAAGTTTACAGTACAATTTGGCATTATTTATGTTTGTTTGTTATGACTCATGTGGATTAACATTTAGATACATTTAGATAGTTTATAATATAGGGAAAATTCCCATAAATGACAAAAATAACACTTTTTCACATTGGTTTTCTTTTCTTTCTTTCTTTTTTTTTTTTTTTTTTTTGATACCAGGGATGAAATTCTAAACCTCATTCTTGCCAGACAGGCACTGTGCCGCTGAGTTATATCCCTGCCCCATGCATCATTTTAAATATTAAGTAATTTGTGTTTTCCAACTTCTAATTTTCTTTATTGTCTTTCACTAATAGTGCAGTTTTGAATAGGTTTAGATAGTCAAGTAACTGAGAATTTTGAGTATAGTAAAATATATGCATGAGAGAATAAATGAGAAAATTCATAGTATCTAAATGTGATGTTCTGTTGAATTATTTTATTATTTTGTCATCTTAGCAGGAAAGAATTCTGAATACCAGTTTATTATTGCATATTTTTACTATTTAATGTAGTAGGTACTGCTAAAATGAATATTTCAGTTTCAAACAATGGTTTCCATGTCAATTTTTGTTTGTTTGTACCGGGAATCAAACTCATGACCTTGTGGTTGCCAGGCAGGCGCATATTCCAAGTCAAATTTTTTAAAAAGACACTAATTTACTTTAATGAGGAAGCCACATTTTCAAACAATTAATCTTGGGTTCTATAAAGAAGTTGTTAAAAATGCAATATTATTTTTGTAAAAACAAATAAGAGGAAAAAATAGGGAATTCAATTATATATGTGTGTTTACTGTATTTCTACCTTGTTATAAAATATGAATTCATATTTAGATTTTTCTGAGATCACATCTGCTTAATTAGTGTCTAACTTAATTTTTAATTTTTTCTATATAAATGTTAATTTTAAACTAATTCAAGTCTATATTGCATAATGTAACTAAACAAATGATACTAAACTAAAACAGGTAAAATGCATGGAATGTGAAATATCTGCTTAGCGGAATGTCTACCTTATATGCAACAAGGTTTGTCTTAGTTACTTTCTCATGGTTGAGTAAAATAACCTACCCCTCGTCTCTTAGAAAAGAAAAATTTATTTTGCTTTAGAGTTTATGTAGGTATCAGGCCAGTCACTGGGCTACACGGCAGTTTAATATGGCAGAAGAAAATAGCAGAGCAGAAATCACTTATGGTGTTACAGGCACATGAGTTAGATAAAAATATTATAGGCTGTCAGACAGGGCTAGGTCCTCTAAGGAGCCAATGCAGAAAGCCAGATACCTTTCAAACTTGGAGAAGGCAGACATCTCAGACTGTAGGTCAAACCTCAAGACAAAAGATCAAGCAAATACATCCAAGTCCTAAGGAATGATATTCTAAATAGGTCTCTAGCACACTGAGGAAGTCAGAAGTCACCATCCCAACCCCCTACAAGTCACTGCTCTTTATGCACGCCCACTTGCTATGTGACTCACTTTCTCATTTGTCCCCGATTTAATCAATTTTACCTGTGCAATTAATCTTATTGGTTGACCATAGTTCTGTCCCACCTTAAGTCCACCTTGCAAGTTCCCATTTTGAATCTGCCTCACCTCATGGTTTTCCTCTATAAAATCCCTAGAAATTGATGCAGACTTTAGCAACCCACTCAGGACGCTCTCTCTCTCTCTCTCTCTCTCTCTCTCTCTCTCTCTCTCTGTCTGTCTCTCTGGCAGAAGCTTTCTTTCTCTTAATAAATATTTTCTGCTCTTAACAAATATTTTCTGCTCTTAACCTCCATTGTTCCTAAAGTTCATTCTTTAGTGTTAGAGAACATGAATTTGTACCAGACATACAGTAGGTTTAATTCCCTTATGTCAGCGTGGCAGTGAGAAACATGGTGAAATCAGAGAGGAGGAAGGTCACATACCCTTCCAAGCCAGGTCACAATGCCCACCTGTTCCAACCAGTCTTCACCGCCTAACATCACATTGGGCTTTAAACATGAGTGGACTATTCGATGATGAGTATCACAGGGCCATGACCCAGTAATCTGCCAAAAGATGCACCCATGAGATCATAAAGCTTTGGGAGCACATCCAAGTGTAAACCATAACATAATTCTAGAAACTCTATTATTTTACTTCCTCTCAACACTGACTATGGTCGTAAAATGTAAGGATGTTAGAGACAAGGAGATTATACAGAGACCATTGTTCATTTTCTGTTAGTCGATTCTAAATACTCTATAATGCTGTCATTCTCTTAAATGGATTTACATGGTTTTGATATACTTAATGCTACAGTATATGAAGTTATACTCAAGGACTTCAGGGAGGGAGTCAATATGGTAACTATTTTTGGGTCAGGATTAGCTGGTGGTGAAACACTATTCTGCTTAAATAGTTATGTTTTGATCTGCCCTGTTTCGCTGTTATGCCCTCTTTTTTTTTTTTTTTTTTTTCTCAATCTCCACTCCATTATTTACTTTTTTATTTTTATCCATTTAATTACAGGGAAAAATATAGCAGGATATAATATAGTAACCCACTTTGACTTTCTATTATCTCGATTTGAAGCCCTGTATTACTCTCACCATCTTGTTTTTGACTGAGGTTCCTATATTCTGTTTTGCTGGATAGTATCAGGTTCGAAAGTTTAGGCATCAGCTGAGAAGATCATGAGATTCATTATAACGCCCATTCTCGTTGACTTTTATCTACTTCTGAGGACCTACAATGTCTCCAATATTTTGGTTTTGTCGGTTTTATTCTTTACGGTTTTGTTCAATTGTATTACAACTAATGATATAGGCAATTCTATTAGAAATAGCGGGAGGCATTATGGTAACCATTGTTGATCACCTTGTATTATGTTTTTATATTATCTATTATGTCCACCCTTTTGACTTGACCGATTCTGTTCTGTTATGTCACATTTGGTTTTACTCTCTTCCAAAAAAGCAATAAGAACCGTGGGAGCAATGAAACCCAAAATGTGTAATAGTCATTGTACAAAAGAGAGGAAAAGAAAGTGCTCTAAACTATATAACTGCATGTATATTTAAAAGTATAAGATAGAAAATGATATCACAGAGTTTTATTGGATCATTGAACAGAACTGTTTGCAGTATCATTGATGGAATGTCCACTTTACAAGCTTTAATTTTGTGACTTGAACAATTATTTCTAAGATGGCAATATGTAATCCATTAACTAGTGATTTCCTACTGCGCATTTTTTTATTCTGTAAATCTGTATAACTTGTACCCCTTCAATGTTTTTTTTCCTTTCTTTTCTTTTCTCCTTAAATAAAAATTTAAAAAAAAAAAAAAAAAAAAAAAAAAAAATGTAAGGATGTTTCTTGGTATTCAAAAATTCCACAGAGGGCTGGGCGTTTAGCTCAGCAGTACAAATGCCTGCCTGGAAAGTGAAGGTTTTAAGTTTGATCCCTGGTACCAAAAAACAAACAAACAAACAAACAAAAAAACCCCCACAAATCCCATAGATTGGAGGTTAATTTCCAAAGCTAAATTATAAGGAATAAGATATAACGTATATAGCAGGTTAAATAGAACACACAAACAAATGAAAATTTAAAACCATACCACAGTTACGCATTTGCTCTGTTGACCTCCAAGATAGCAGAATCCTCTGTACACCCATCCCATAAAAATAGGCACCAATTATGAAGTCTTCTTGTGTTTGAATAAATAACAGAGTTGAAAGAACTATTGAGCAATGACTTCTGAGTACTTTAATCTACTGTAGAGCTGCTGATTGCAATGCAAAGTTTTCAAATAGATTTTCTTGTCTTAAAATTGCTTATTTATTGCTTTTACAAAACTGTAATTTTACACCATGAAAAAACTTTTGCAGCCATTATAGCCATAATTAATCAATGCATTTTAGAGTAATTTTTCAATTCTTCATAGATTTATATATATTCTTTCATCCAGCTTTTCATACATTTCTCCGTTAGAAAGATGTATAATTTAGAATCAACTGTGCCAGAACATAACATCTCTATTTTGAAATTTATTACAGTAGTATTACACTTATATTTTTAGATTTTATTTTGTTATTTTCCTTTTTGACCAGTTAAAGGGAATTTCTACTTTCCATTTTTTGAGGACTCTCCATATTGATTTCCATAGTGATTCTATCAGTTTACAGTTCCACTGACAATGGAAAAGTATTCTTCTTCTCACAGCCTACCCCACATTTGTAATTGGTGGATTTCTTGTTGGTAGTCATTATTTCTGGCATGACATGAAGTTTTTTTTTTTAATTTGCATATCTCAAATGGCCAAGAATATTGAACATTTTCTCAGGTATTTTTGGTCATTTTTATTCATTCATCTGAGAAATATTCATTCATTTTAGATGCCTATATTTAATTAGTCTTAAGTTTGAGTTTTTTGCATTGTTTAAATTTACAGTAGTATTACATTTTTAGGAAAATTTAAATACATATTCTTTTTATGAATTTTTCTATGAATAGAACCTAAATATAAAAATATTATCTAAAGTATTTAGTTCCTTCTTATTGCCCTTCACTATAGTTACTTAACAGCCAAAGCACAGGATGAACACTAAGTTTTTTAGGTTATTCTTTCACTTGATTTGAATGATTTACATTCAAAATTTTACATTGATTTACATTCCAAATTTGATAGATAGATAGATAGATAGATAGATAGATAGATAGATATACCAGGAATCAAACTCATGACCTCATGCTTGCCAGACAGCTTATGCTGCTGAGCTAAACCTTGGCTCTGAAATAATACATTTTAAAATTATTTTTCTTATTATTTCATTATAATGCAGAAAAGATAGCTTGAATATATTATTTTTTTCAGCCTTGCTAATTTACCAAATTAATTTTATTAATTTTTAAATATATTTATTTGGATTTTCTCTGGAAATCATAGTACTTACTAATAATTAGAGTTTCAATTCCTTTTTTTTTCTAATATTATGTAACCTGCTGTTAATGTTTGCTAAGCAACTTTACAACTTGGCATAGTGATGGTCAAATTTAAAATGTAGGATTTATACTTTAAAATATTTATAAAACTTTAGTGCTTATCACCATCTGGGAATTTGTTAACATAAATATTTATGGACCTTATACCCAATGTTTTGATTCTGATATTCTAAATCTGCTGTGCTGAGAATTTGTAATTCTAGTTTCCACATACTGATAATTTGACAATTTTCCACTAGATGATGATTGTAGCTGTGCAATAGCAATTGAAGAACACAGATTCACAAAGCTGTATTTGAAATCTCAATTCACTGCTATTAAACCTGTTACTTTCCTGAAGTAATTTTAAATACTAGCTTTTGAAACTAGTTTCAAATGCTGTATAGATACTATAAGGCTAGTATCTTGTATCATATGGAAATTTGTAATGGTTAAATATTGGAACATTTTAATGTACTTTTTTGTTAGAGGTTTTAGTACAAAATGTTGCTTGTTTTGCTCCTCTGTGTCAACAAGGATCATATCAAGAGATGGAGGAAGGGAAAAGAAAGAATGGAAAAGGGGAAAGTGAAGAGTAAGATGTGATACATACATGTACTAAACATAAACTGATAAAAAAAGAGAGATCATCACCTGAAACAAATGGGTTAAGGAGATGTTTTCACAGAGCCCCAATGCATTCTAAATCAATTTAGGAATTATAACCCCTATTATAACAGTGCATTCTATCTGTTCTAAATTAGACCTCTTCAGTTAAGTTTTCAACCCAATCTTTCATTTGCAACATTGCTAATGAAAGAATGAAATTTAATTCTTGTGTAAATATATTAAAACTGAGTCATAATTACCTGTGGGGAAACATGTTAAAGTCTGGTCTTAAGCTTGAAATTTAAATGCATAGCTCACAAATTGTCTTGATGGGGATTATTATATTGTGTTTCATCAACCCTTAAATTCATAAAATGCATATTGAATACAGCCTATAGGATGCATGCAACCTGTTGTACATTTTCCAATAGAAATCAACATATTTAAAATAAAAAAACACAAGTTTTGCCTAATTTTCCCATTGGCCTGGAGCAGTGTAATTGGCCAATTTATCACAAACATGAAGAGACCTCCTTGACAAAACAAGTAAATCTGGCACCATATATCATTCTAAAAGAGGTAGAAATGGATTTATTTTTATGTTTTCAAAGTTTGTGTATAGGGAGACCAGCATCATTTTATTGCTTTATAAAAATTGTCTAATTAGTTTTTAGTTCTATCACTTGAGAATAAAAGTTAATTTGTTGCTTGCTTATTCTGTCTATATATGTAGTAATCATCCAGCTAGCAGAATATCAAACCATTAGAAAGCAACATTTCTATACTACTTACTGGATTAGAGAGAAAGCACTGTAAATTTAATTAAATTGCTGCTTGTTTTAGGAGCTATTAATTATAAAAATAATAAAATATTGTTACTATCATGGAACTCATTGAGTGTATAACAATATATTTCTTGAGAAATTATTTTTTTTATTAGGCTGGATCAATCAGCATCACAGAACTGAGATTCTCCTTTAACTAATGAGAAGTAAGAACTGTTGTCCATAATATCATCACTCTGAGTTTTTACATTTAATAAATAATTTAATTACTGTCTTTAAAAACTAGTCACATTCCTCAAGAAATCCTGTAATTAAACTGAAATTTTATAGAGTTTAATCACAAGATTAATGCGTGTCAGAAAAAAATCAATGTAAAGACCATATTTCTCTCTAGTATTAAATTGAACAAATGGAATACTTTTAAAACTATGTGTCGTAGCATCTCTATCAGTGGTAATATGGAGGTCTTTAATTATTTCTTCAACAACCTTCAAAAAATCATGTAATGTTAAAAATTCACACCCAAAATCCCTATCACATTAAATACAATTGTTCAAAAACCTCAATCTAATATATTATACATGCATACATTTTTCTCTAAATATGTATTCATTAGTTAACTAAAATTTTTATAAAGAGGACTAGTTTCATACTTAGATTCCAGGTAAAAGCAAAAGGCTTAACGAAGAGTGTAAATAAGGACTGATCTGTTTTTGGAAGGAGAAGGAGGGTCTACAAGGATTCTACAGTGATAAAGGGTTTTGTTTCTGTTTGTTTTTATCCACCTAGAACATTTACTAACTGACACTTCTTTTAGAGAAAGTCACTTACTCTTGTCATTTCCAATCCCACTCCTACTCAGAAATATAATATAATAGCAGAATAAAAATTTGAAAGTTACCACTAGTCTTTGGACACACATTTTTCATTTTTTTTCATATTATCTGGCATACTAGATTTAGAAAATATGAACCTATGTGTTTTCCTTAAAATGTAATTTTTTAATATTGAATCTTTGATTTGATTCTCAAAAAAGAAATTCAGTACAAAAATATTACTTAAGATTTCAGTTCAAGAATAATAAATAAAGAAGAATCTGTTTCAGCAGAGGTTATATTACTAGAATGATAATTAGGTTTAAAAAATTTATAATATAAAATTTTAATACTAATTATCTTAGATTAGCACATTAGGTCTTTTTGTTGCCTAACAATATAACAAAACATAATATGACATGAATATGAATAAATAATTATTATTTAGTAAAAATACACAGTTATTTGCCTTTTTGCATTATGTTCAAGATGAAGTTCATTTGCTATGTTAATGTTTTTCAATTTTAAGGAAATTAGATGATATTTTGTGCTATCAGCCAGAAAGTTAGTTGATATGCAAAAGTATTTTTATGATACTACAGTTGATCTGAATTATAATACATAAGAAATTTGTCTTAAAATTTATTAATTTTTTCTTATAAAATTAATGTGCACATTCTATAGTTTTAAAATAATAGTTATTATATATTTTACTTTAGTTTCCTAAACTTTCAGCTCTGATATGCTGATAATCTTTCTGTGAACCTAAACCCTTCAAAAATGACATATGAAGCCATCATCTAAATTCTTTTCAGCGTTAATGCTGTATCTATCTTTGTGATAATGAGATGATTCTTGTATTTAAAGTTCTGGAACATTAAAAGGAGCAACTTAGTACTTTGAGAGATACATTCTCTCTTAAACAACCTACATTAAATGAAATTAATGGAAGAACCTGATCTTCCTTACATGCGGTTCTGTTCTTAAAATAGACATGTCAGTGTGACTTTTCTTCACATACTACAAAGATGTCAGCAGAAGCAATACCTGCCAGTAGTAATGCACATGCCTAAATTTGATAATGTCACTGTATTTTCAACATCCTAAGTCAAAGTCCTCTGGAGGAAGGGTTGAAAAAAGGACTTGCATTATCAGTTTTTGGCACAGAGTGACTCAAGGGATAGATGCTTGATGACTGATCCAAAGTGATAAGGAATCAAACCCAGGATAAAGACAGCAAACACATTATCTATGAAAAGGCAAATAAAAAATTAGGAGCAAAGATTGTCAACCTGCATGAAATAGATGATGAATAATCAGTCATAATCAGTCGTATGCCTGATCTGAGGGTGGCCCAACCCAAAAAGATGATCATTAGTGCAAAGGCCTTGATGATGAATCCTGACAGCTAAAATGCTAAGGCTTGGTCCTGGCACCAGCACTCTGAGAGGATGAGACAGAAGTATCTCAAGTTCAAGCCTTGCCTGGGCAATTTAGCAATATGAGAGACTCTGTCTCAAAAAAGGTAAAAAAGAACTGAGAATGTAGCTCAGTGCAATCATATGAGTTTTAAGAAAGTAAAAGTGCCAGAGAGAGTGGTTTTAAATGACTATAAAACCTCTAAAGAAAGGAAAACAGAGACAGTTTTAATAAAGTGAAGAGTAGAACAGATCACTTGGAAAGTTATAGATCACTATCAACACTAACAGTTCTTATTCTGACAGTAATTTTGATGCACTGTGTGTGTGTGTGTGTGTGTGTGTGTGTGTGTGTGTGTGTGTGTGTGTGTTTAGATTTACTTTACCGAATGCCTGCTAATGTATGTTCCCTTCCCTCACCACATACTAAATCTCAAAAGCTTAAAGTTTAGTATTGCTTCTGGACTGTCACTGTCCAGATTATCCAAGAGGTTGAGTAGGAAACAGTGACCACTGCAGCTGTATCAAGCTACCTGGAAAAGCCTAAATTGTGTGCATATTTTCTCAGTAAACTTACTTTTTTCTATTCTCTGACTAGTTAAGTTACAACAATATTGCTTGGGCAATGAGCCTGAAAAGAGTGGAAGAAACGTGGTAGAATACACTTTTCAGAAAACATTATGTAGATTCATTTTAAATGGGATGAAATTAGACACCATAGGTTGTCATTTTGTCTGATATGCTTCCTCTACCATGTCCCCCAAAGTCTTTTCCATATAAGTGCTTCTAATTTTAGAAGAAGTTCTGTCTATAAATGATGAGATTTACAAATTGGGTGTTGTAAAATTTTTATCTGGTTGTCAAAACTTCCAGTGTGCTGACAATTTTCTCACAAGTGCATTCTCACATGTGGGAAGATGAATACAGTAGAAAAATATTATAGGTAAACCTTAAGTACTTGGTCTCTGATTTTGTTTTCCCTCATATGAGTCTGTATGTTTAATATAAATTACAAAGATTAGGTTAATTTTTGTTAAATGAGAATATGTGAGCATATAAAACTCATCGGGAAACTGTAGTCACTAAGATCAATATGTGGCTAGTCTATATTGATCTCTTCCTTCGCCCTAGGAATATGAATTCCAGCCATCTTTTTCTGTATTGTGCTCTGAGGTAATTCATAAATGGACGTAGCCTTGATTGCAAATGAAAAGAGATCCATTCAATTAAACTTTTAAGGTTTCTACCTCACTTGTAAGATAATAAATGAAAACGTAGTATTCAATGTGCTATGAAGTATTTTTGTATAGTAACTAGAAATGGGAATTGAATCAAATACTATTTATGTAAATAAAACTATTTTGAAGTGAAATACTATTTTATAATAATATATCTAAAATTTAGAGGTGGGGGTTTAGCTCAACAGCACAAGCACCTGCCTGGCAAGCATAAAGGTCATGAATTTGATCCCTAGTACCTTCTCAAAAAATAAATAAATAAAAATAAAATTTAGTATGTTCTTTATACTTGGTAAATCTTACTATTTTCATGAAAATTTAAAATATTTAAATAGCTGGAAAATGTGTCAACATAATGTAGTATCTTTATGTTATTGCCCTATGAAATCGGGCATAACTATCTGGATAAGGCTAACTGGAAAATGTTGGTTTTAAGAATAATAAAATAAAATAGAACAAAATCAGACCATAATCCCTAGTCATATTAGAAAAGCATTTTAATATTCAAACACACAGGATGTTACCTATATTGACATATGACAATGATTCAAGAGAAACAATGCCTTTCCACTTATCACCTTTTCTGAGAGTGTATGAAATCTAGCATATTCTTTAATGAATATGCTATCAATTGTGGCTGATAGCCATGTTCATTAGAAAAATTAGAATCAAATAACATAGATTTTTTTAAACGTTTGAAATTTTATTTTTTATTTTTTTATTTTATTTTTTATTTTATTTTTTTGTCTTTTTCATTTTTATCGGTACCGGGGATCGAACTCACAACCGCCTGCTTGCAAGGCAGGTGCTTATGCCGCTGAGCTAAACCCCCAGCCCCAAACGTTTGAAATTTTAAAGACGATAAATAGTAGCATAAGCACTGACACCAATTTAAAAACTATTACATTTACCAAAGATTATGAGATGCATTGACATATAGTGCGTTAATCATATTCACTTTAAGAAATTTTTTAATATGATCTGATTTGAGAAAAAAAGGTACTCCAACAAACTGTGCATGTAAAGACTTTAATGTTTGGTGTTTCAAGTGAAGTGGAGAGTGAGATACATTAGGTACATGTGAGCTTGTCTTGCATGCAAGGTTAGAGTCCATTACAAAGTAACATAGGGTGGACAAGTGGAAAAAATCATTGCTTCCTCAGTTCCAAGTGAATAAGAATTGTTTAGTCAGAATATGCAAACATCAATTATGCTAAGATACAGAGACAAGACTCCAGAGAATCTCGAAAAATGAAGATTAAATAACAGAAGTGGGTTTAACTCTCAGCTGATTTAAATATTCTTCAAAAAGAAATACAAAG
Source organism: Cavia porcellus (assembly GCF_034190915.1). NCBI lineage: Eukaryota > Metazoa > Chordata > Mammalia > Rodentia > Caviidae > Cavia > Cavia porcellus. The sequence continues at coordinate 57,603,121 of NW_026947493.1, forward strand.
TTAGGACAAATATAAAAAAGAAACAGAATTTAACTTTGGATATTTATGTGTGCATCCTACAATTTGTGGTGTATATTTTAAAGTTTGTGATAAAAGCAGTGGTGAGATATGAATTTGCCAACACCTGGAAATTTTTCATAAAATTAAGGAAATGCAGAAACTGGATTTTAATTTACAGAAAAAATCAGTGTACACAGAGATGAGAGCATCTCTTAGAAGATAATGTGTAATGCATAATAATACTAATAAATTAACAAATCCTACAATAGGCACTGTCAGATATAAGAATAACACATTTAACTGAATTATACTCTATAATTCAGGCCCTGTGATAATCTGAATGATGTCTTCATCTACACTAGAAGATTAGTAATGAATTTGGCTCCATATTTCCTCTGGAGACAAAATTTCGCAGCTCCATACCCATAGTGTTGAGAATAGGTTAAAGAATAGGAAAATGAATAAAAATAATGTGTGCAATAGTTTTGCAAATACCTAATTATACTGACTTTCAACTCTCTGGCTGGGAAAACTTTTTGGTTTGGATTTTAATTTAGTTAATATTGACAAAGTTATGATGCCCTTTATCCATACCATCATTTTTAGTGATGATATCGCTCATAAATAGCCAGTGATAGAAAGTGAAGTTGTATCACTTAAAATATCTACTAAACTTCTTTATAAATCCACCTGACACTTATCTATACAGCAATACAACCGGTAAGGAATTAATCTGTTCTATGATTTTGAGGAAGATGAACTAATTTGCTTTACAATTTTGAAGAATAGTACCAACATAAATCTTCTGCTTTTTGTTTGCGAGGGGAAGATGACTGCAGTTGTGTTTATCACCCAATGTGGAGTTTGTGAATCGACACAAAATGTTGTCACTTGTGTTTGAAAATCAAATTGTTTGTGAACTGATGTATATAGCTATAAATGTATAGATATATTTATATCTACTGACTAATTTTATAACACATCATAAAAATCACAAATTTAGCAGCTTAAAACAACATAATTTACTCTTTCATAACCTCTTTCCAGGCAAGAAACCTGGAATAAATCTCCCTGGGCTGAAATCAGTGTATCTGCAGTACTGTGTTCCTTTTTATAGATTCTAGAAGAGATTTCATTGTCTTAGCTTTGTAGCATCTAGAGACTTCCCACATTTCTTGGTTCCTGTATTTATGCCTTCATAATAAAACCAGCAATATTATTTTCTCTCTCTCTGACCCTTCAGTAGTCATACCTGTTCTAAAACCAGCCGGAAAAGGTTATGTGCTTTTAAAGACTCATGTGATTTAATTGAACCACATTGAATAATGTGATTCCCTAAATGGGAATAATATATGCAAAGTCTGTTTTACTATGTGAGTTATGCATACAAGACATCAAAGAATTAGGAAGTCAGTATCTTTGGGAAGTTATTTATTTACTTTCTGCACATACATATATACCAGAATTAGTTAATTAGGGGACAGAAAGCATCATCAGATGTCTTGCAACTTTAAATCTTCCTGTAGCTTAGAGATGCGTATCATCTTCTCAGTGTAAAAGGGATTAAAAATAGAACAGTCATAAAAGAGAATTCAGAAGTAAGCTCTGTGCCTTACTTCTCCAAAGATGGGGGTTTTCATGGAACATACGTTAAGAGCTGAGAGTAATATATTGAGAAGGGAATAAAAAGTACATTTAGAAAAAAGATTTGGCATTTTTCTAAATATTAGAAAGGTGAAAATGAAAAATGTGTACATAATCATTGAAGACAAAAGAAATATTTATCAATAAATGGGTGCAGCTTGAGACCATACTCATAAATGAAATAAATCAATCTCATATGTGTGAATACCGAATAGTTTCCCTAATGTAAGTAATGATTCAAATATATAAAAACATGTGGTAATCATGATTCCCTATTATGTGGCCTTGAAGCCTTATAAAGTTTTCACTTATTAATTAGAAAGGCTTTATTCTGGGCTTCTTGATATGGAAATATTTGAAGCTATAGTATATGAAGTTTTATTCAAATATTTCAAGGAAAAAGACAGACACTATGGTAACTACTATTAAGTCGGGTTATTTGGTGGTGAAGCACTAGGTTGCTGAAACAGTCATGCTTTGACCTATATTGTTATATTGTTATGTCCTGTTTTATCTCAATCTCTCCCTTATTCTTTAAAAAAAAATATTTAGTTATTTCTTATGTTTGTTTTAATTAAGGCGAAAAATTAAAAAACATTAGGATATATAATAGTAACTCTTTGTGATTTCCTATTAACTTGTTTTGAAGTCCTGTAATACTCCCACGATCTTGTTTTGATTGATTAGACTCTGTTCCATTCTGTATGATAGTATCAAGTTTGAGGGTATAGGCAACTACTTTGAAGGCAATAAGATTCACTAAGATGCCCATTCTGGTTTGACTATTGTCTCCTTTGAAAGTCCTGTAATGTTTACAATGCCTAAGTTTTATTGGTCTTGTTCTCTACTGTTTTATCCAACTTTATAATATCTAATGAGATAGACAATTCTTTTTAAGGAAACAAGAGACAACGTAGATAACCATTGTTGATAACCTTGTACTCTGTTCTACATCATGTGCTATGTCTATCCTTGGTTTTGACTGACAGCTTTGTTTTGCCATATTGGACTTTATTCCCCCCCCCCAAAAAAAAAAAAGTAATAAGAACTAAGGAGTAATAAAATCCAAAATGTGTAAATTTTGTTGTAAAAAAGAGAGGGGGAAAAAAGAGCTCTAACGGATATAACAGCTAGTGTGTTTGGGGGTGTTAAATGGCTGACTATATTAATGTTTTTGGATCATTGAACGCAGCTGTTTGCAGTCTCTCTGTTTGAATGTCCACTTTGTATTCTTTGATACTGTGATTTGAGCAACTATTTCCAAGATGATAATATGTAATCTATTAACAGGTGATTTCGTACTGTTATGTTTTTTTTTTTTTTTGTAGTTCTGTATTACGTGTACCCTTACACCGCTTTGTTTGTTTTGTGTTTTTTTCCTCTTTTTCCTCTAAAATAAAATAAAAAAAAAAAAATTGATGGGGGCTGGGGGTTTAGCTCAGCGGCATAAGCACCTGCCTTGCAAGCAGGCGGTCGTGAGTTCGATCCCCGGTACCGATAAAAATGAAAAAGACAAAAAAAAAAAAAAAATTTGATGACCTAGAGATTATTGATTGAAATAAGCATGTTACTTTTTCTTAAAAGTCACTTCAGTGAAATAATTGCTTCTTAGTCAGACATCTTGTTAGATTCCTAATTGCTGCTGAGACATTTCATCTGTGGCACTGGAACATAGAATGCTTTACCATGGAAGTCTTAAGCAAATTAATTTTATCTCAGTCTCTTTGAATTAGTTTTTACTTAGAAAAGAGAAATCCTGTTTATTAACAAGTAAATACATATTTGATGCCTTAAAAACTACATTGTATATTTTATATCAATTACAATAGGATTTTTTAGATTAGCTAGAATTGATATAATTAAGTTCTAAATACAAAGAAAATCCTGTGATTTCATTCACAAAGGTGGGATGTTTTGAAAGAATGCTAAAACACTTTGACTTCTTCCTGTGCCATAAATCTATATGCCATGTCTTCCAATTCCTGTGTATACTGAGACTGACTCATTTTCTAAGTTATGTATTATTGTAACATTTTGAATGAATAGTATTGAAAACATTAGTAATGAAGAAATGTAAATAAATAAGAATACAGACATATTCTTTGATTTATGTATGAGTTAATTGCAATACTAGTTTTTAAAAATTAAGAGTTCCCAATAAATAAAGTTGTCATTGAATATCATCTGTAAGGTTAGTTTTTAATTTAATTTTTACATCAAAAGTGATTTGTTGTGTTGCTTAGTAAAACATTTTTAATAATATCCATTTTCTAACTTTTAAGAATTGCTTATGTACAGTTATGCTCCTTCAAATGTTTTATTCTCATATTACACTGGATTGTAGTTTTGGAAATAATTTGCTTTGTCAAAGTAACTTAAGACACAATGTTTCTAACAAATAGAAATGATGCTTACGTTGAAAGTAGAATCAGGCTGAATGTCACCTTCTTTGTGCACCTGCTGATGGAAGAGAATAAACAAGTATAATAGACATTTAAGAGTACACCAACTACACTTTTTGAATCAAAGTTATCTACATGAGTGATTTTAGCTACCCTATGTAGTTAAACTTGAAATTTACTTTTTCAACTGGCCTGACACTATGTGCTCCACAAAGATATGTGGAGGAGAGATTTACAAAGTTGAGTCATTTCTCCTGTCTAGAATTTCAGTACATGAAAGTCTTGTTTATTTGACACTTGTTCTTTTCGCTTTGTGAGTTTGTCTTTTTCTCTTTTTCTTCTCCTGATATTTTTATCACCCTAGTGAAATACAGTGGCTAAATATTTCAGATGGAGCCAGGGCCCACTTTGCTCTGGATAGAAACCAACAAAAATCACCAAAACTTCTATTCTTTTTATAGCCTCTTATTTTGGACATACTGTATAAGTCTGATATTGTGGATAACCGACTTATTATTTATGATTTCTTATAGGTATTCTTCTGAACTCCCCCAGCCTCTTATTTGAGCTATTTTCCTTATGTAACAGAAGAATAGATATAAAAACTCCACCAATTAATATTTAATCACTTTTACTTTCAACATACCAGAAAATAGTATCTTCTGTCAATCTAGAAAATACCTAAAACATAGGAACTATTTTAGTCAGGGACTGCTAGGAGAACAATTATAAATGCAGAACACATAATTTATAGTATTATTTATAATAGTCATTCCCAAAGAGTCAAGTACAAAGAACGTAACTAAAGACCTGGAGTATCCAGCTGAGGGTCTGGATCCCATAGCAATATCCTTCATAAGTTCAGCTGATGACCTAGAGCCCATGATAATTTCCTCCATGAGTCCAACTGGAGGCTTAGAGCTCAAGACAAGAACTCATGCAAGTCTGTTTCACAGATCTATGCTGGGAAGGCCCCAAGGTCAGAAGTGAAAGCTGGGAAGTCTATGACACCAGGGTGAAAGATCTGTGGCAGCAAGTGGAGAGTTCTGCACTAGAGTCTAGAAGCAATGCTCAGAATAAGGACCAAGGGTCCCCTGAAAAGTACCACAGCCATCCTCAGTGACAGTGAGGTCCCAAGTTCCTTCCATCATGAGAACAGCTAAGTTCACATCAGGAAGGCAGCATAACAAGCTTCTCCTAGAAATTGAACAGCACATATCTTCCCCTGCGGAGCCAAGAAGCAATTGTCAAGGTAAGGGTCAGAGCTTCCCTAAAGTGAACTGCAGCCATTCTCAGTGACAAGGAGGTCCTGAGTTGCTTTATCAAATAGAACATGTTCATATCAACAAGACATGTTCATATCAACAAGCTTCTCCAGATGAACCCACAGCACAGGAGAACCAACAGCCCCAAACGATATCATTCTTCCGCTATAGATCTCTTTTTTATGTTCATAATAATCCTAAGGTAAGACATCTACACTCAATATCACAATCATTCAGTTCAACTGTTGTTTAAGTAGACCATAAATTTTCAGACCAACACAAGGACTGTGCATGTATCAAGGAATGTAGATAGAATATAAGCTCAAATGAAAATTTTAGCATACTTCCTTTTAGCGTATTGCCAATTAATTAAATAATTGCAATTGTTAAGCTGGGGCTTTAGCTCAGTGGCATAAGCACCTTCCTGGCAAGTACAAGGTTGTGAGTTTGATACCTGGTACAAAGTAAATAAATAAATAAATAAATAAATCCCAATAATTGTGATAGTCAATAAATTTTAAAGAACAAAGGAATGTACAGAAGTTGTTTAAATGGTGAACTATTTCAGAAATAAAAGAGATCTGACAGTAGGATGTATACACCATTTCTGTTTTGATTAGTGATCAAATGATGACTTTCACTTTGAGAAATGGTAAACAAGATACCTCACATGGCTTTTCACCTAGGAAATCTATAGCACAACAGAAGACTACAAATGAGAAATACTGCCCTTCAAAACTCTAGAATACAGGATTATAAGTATGAGCAGAGAAAGAATTTGGATAAGGACTTAGTACAATTAATGTATTTATAATATAAGAGGATGAAAAATAGGTTTAACAGTTTGATATAAATGGATGTATAAAATTTAAATATAGGACTTAAATGATAGTGGAGAGAAAAGCTTATAAGCAAACATAATTTTAATGCAGAAATTGAATTTGTGTAACTTGAAATGAAGGTGAACTGGGTTTAACTGTCACTTGTCTACTCAGGAGGAAAATTGAAAACATGTAACAAATATTCATGGTTGTTTAGACACTGGAACAAAAGTTGAAGTGCCTTATAAATATTAAATGAATTCAGTCCACATCTAAATTATTTACAATTAAATTAATATACATATAATTTCATAGGGAATACATCACATCATTCTTATAAAAATATTTTACAGAGAATAAAAAATAAGGTTTTGGTTATAGTTTACATTATTATATTTGACATAAATGTATGGAAGGACATTTTTTGGATGGGGATTTGTACTTTCAATTACAGATATAAAGTCACAAACTACAAATTTTATAGCAGAATGAATCTAGATTCTTCAATAGATAAACCTTTATGCATTGACAAAAATTTCTAAATCCACTTAAATAGCAACAAACATTTTTAGAACATAAAATCATATTTGAAATATTAAAGAATTTTCTTTTGAATTAGACAACAAGGAAAAGATGCTTACTTCCACTATTTCTATTTCATTAGTGTTAATTACTATAATACAAAACAGTAGATTGTGTTTTTCAAAACACGAAACAGTATCTCTCATTTCACCTAGTTTATAAGTTTTTCAAATTCACTGATCAAGATATGAATCTCTGTATCCTCTTTCAAACTGTTGGAACTTTTGGGATATCAGAGCCAATAAATTGTGATGAAAGTGTTGTCTGGAAATCAGAATGGTAGGACATAAATATATGATTGTTTAATTGTTTTTTGTTGCTGACTCTTGGATCCTAGCCAACAGAGTTGGATCAAATAGCCCTTGGAGAAGACCACAAAAGGAGCAAATAAAGCCCACAAACTGGATATTCCATAGGGCTTGAGGTTGAAAGCCAGCATGTAATTTCCAAACATGCAAATGAGCTAATTTATAAATCAATTCTTCAGTTTGGCATCAAACTAGCCCAACTTGCTACGCATGGCAAGAAACAAAATCAAAGCCACAACTACTAAGCTCTACTCAGACTGAAGCTTTTTAGGGTAAAATATATTTTAATCCATTAGTGTTTGCTTAGCTTTTTATGCAGTAATAGATAGCAGATATGAAAATGGAAAGCTGTAAATGTTGAAGAGTAAGAATTAATCATGTGTACAACAAATCCAAAAGAATCCTTGGAATTATATTATAAATAAAATGCTACTTAATAAGATTCTTTAATATGTCTATAAAACAATCAATATTCTTTCTCTATATGCTAGCTACAAACTATTATAAAATAAAATTATATCATATAAATTATCTGACATTATAAAAAATCATATTTTAGTATACACAAAGCAACTATGTTTCAATTTGTAAAAAAAAAGATGAATAATATTTTCACTCTGAAAATCATAACACACTTTGAGAAATATTAAGGAAGAAATGAGAAGAAATAGATATAAAATGTTCATGTATTTTTGACTCAATTGTTAAAATGTATTAATTTTAGCATAACGGTTTAAAATTTTATGAAACATCAACCACAACACAATGAATTGTGCGCATTTAAATTTTTGGAAACTCTTAAAATTTTGTTTGAAAAAAGAAAATGTAGGTACATGGCCAAACATTCTGTTCCAGTCCTTCGTGGTAGGAAAGATTCAGCTCTGCCTTAGGCACCTTTTAGAGACTGACTTACCGGTAAACTCTTACAGTGCTTTTCCTCATGACATATGCTATGCTTGTCATATTTTTAACAGAGATTAAATTTTCTCTTGAGGCTTAAGAAACTGAGGGAGCTAGTTAATGCTAATGTAAACACATAGAACAAGAGAAAATAAAAATGGCTTTCCTAATGAGTAATGCCTTAGATAATAATATTTAATGCTGGCTATTACAGTTTGTGTCTAGATGTTTCCCCAAACGCATTCCTAGGGTTTGTTCAGAGGAGACTGATTGATTCATAGTGCAATGCTGAGATTAAGGGTGTGAGTGCTACACTTGCCCTAGGTGGGTAGCCTGCACACAGTATAAGGGACAAGAAACGATCTGTGTTATTTTTTTCCTTCTTTTGTTGGTTTTGCTGCCTTCTACCACCATAAACTGTTGCCTTTCCACCCTGTGCCTCCCTGCCTTGGAACCAGCTAATTACGGACTGAAACTTCTACAGACTATGAGCTAAAAAAAACATTTTCCCTTTAATTTTGGGTATCAAGTATTTTATGTCAACAATAAGAAAATAGTAACTAAAACACTGGCAGATAAATTCTCTCTCATCCTTTGCTACTGATTTGAGATGTAATACCTTAAGGTTCTTGAGGATGGATTCTGGCTGAAACTCTGATATCATTAGTAGCCTTGCAAAAAATAAGTCAAAATCCATAGTGGATCTTGATAATATATGTCTATAAATTACATTTTATTTCTCATTTTAAACACAAATTCTCAAAATTTTAACAATCAGTTAATCCATGCGATTATCAATTTTGAATTCCACTCCATATTGGATGTTTGATTACTTGTGTATAATTGTTTGAAAAGACTTCCTGTCTAAAGGAGTTTTAATATTTTATCACTTTATATTGACAATTAAAATAAAAACTTGTTTTAGGGGCTCTATAGTACAATAAAATGAGCACTAGTCTTAATGTCAGATAAACTTCAAGTCTTTGACATTCAAGATACAGTACTTTTATGTAATTATTTGCTTATATATGGGGTGAGGATAACATTTGAGTTGAACATACTTCTCACTTCAAAAAACTGCATAATCAGTTGCCATTTCCTATTGATTTATTTCCTTTCCTTTTCTCCTATTACAGCTGTAACCCCTGCTCTGTACATTTGAATTTTCACTTAGCTTTTAGAAAATTTTTGATTTTGCTTATGTATTTACTGTCAATGTATATGAATTAATAAAAAATTATTAAAATACAATATCAATTTTAGTTTTGACTGACAACATTGTTTATTACCCACACAAACTTTGTGAACTATTAATTTGCTATTTTTAACTTTTTACAATGTCCATCTGCACCATTATATTGGTACATTAGTGTTCTAGATGGCCTTTAATAATAATCTGGTGCAGTTTGAATAATGCAAATTAAATGAATATATTTATGTATTTCATTCTCAGTTTGGGGAATTTGGCATCTCAGAAGTTGTTGGATTGTATGATATATGCATAGTTAATTTGATGCATTGTTAAACTGATTATATATATATATATATACAAATTTCTCCAACAGTAAATGAGATTTTTATATCATCTCATTTCCACCAATATTTTGGTACAGTACTTGTTATTATAATCAAATCAATTTACATTGACAGTTTATAATCAAATAATCAAATTGGCTATAGTAAATAAGCAGTCAGTTGGCCCAAAGTCTTGAATTTTTGTACTTCTCTTCTAATTTATACCGCTAAGCAAATAATATGAGTAAATTGTTAACAAAGAATGAATTAAAGTATATTTTTCTGATAAAGAAATATTTTTAGGCTATAAAAATGAAATATATAGCATCCTTAAGTTATCTAACCCATATTTTAAGATTGATCACATATTCTGTTACTTAGGAATCTTTCATTTGTAGGAAAGAAAGGCTTTTACTTTTTTCCAAAAAAAAAAAAAAAACATTTGTTTATTTTTTCACATAAATTAAAAGTGTATAGAAAGAATGCAGTTTGCTGAGATTCACATACTGACTCCTACTTGCAGCCTAAGATCTAATCCTGAAATATCGGAGTCTGTTTTTCTCAATGTACATAAGTTTTGTATGACTGGTTAGCACATGAATAAGAATTTGCAGCTTCTCAAAAAGTAAGCAAGAATTACAAGCTCATTCAGAAATTTTATCCCTAGGAATATATCAAAACATATTTAAATGAACTCCAAAGTACACTTAGGCAAAACGAAATATGGTAGAGTTACTGGTAACAGTCAAGGTGGAAACAACTCAAATGTGTGTCTATCAACAGGTAAAAAAAAATGTGTTTCACAGATACAATGAATTATTATTATTGAGAGATGAAAATCAGTGAAAATTCCACATATACAATAACATGAGTGAAATTCTTATGTATGATAATGAAATAGGCACAAAACAAAAAGAGAATTTATATAATCCCATAAATGAAATGTTTAGAACAGAAAATTATAGAGAGATAGAAAATAGTTTAGAAATCACCAGTGGAAACAAAAGCATCATTAATGTGTACAGGGTTTCTTTTTGGAGTGCAAAAAAGATTTGGGAGTAGATAATTCACTGACTGCACATATTTTAAATGAGATCAATAGCAGTACATTTCACATGTATAGTTGATTTAAATAGGCTAAATGCATCATATCTGTTGTACCACAATGCATGAAATAGGTAACTAGAATTCTTATACTTAAATGTAATAAGTTAGTTTTCTCAGTATTTAAAAGTGGAAATGCAATTGTTTTTACACCTATCTTTGTAGTCAAGTTGTTCCCAAACAATTGTTGTCCCCAGTGACTGGTTTATTATAAACCTTCACTACTGAATTTTCACTTTTTTTCTTAAAAAGTTCCTAGAAACTCAATTCACTTTAACTCACCAATGCATGGCTGAATATGAAAGAGTATTTGAGAAAACACTTTTTAAAGAAATAACGTTACTGCCCTTGAAATAGGAAATGTGTTGCATTGAGTTCTATAATAACCAAGATAACTTTTCAATTTCAAGACCAATGCTATCTCAAGGGTCAGTTTTTCCATTCAGTTTCATACCTTCATAGTGTTGATTTGAACAGGGAGTTTCCTTAGATTTCAAAGGGTCTCTGTACAGATATACTATAAAATTGCCAGGAGCTCCAAATGAAGTCAGGATAAAGACCTGACACAATATGAAATCTGTTTTTGGATTCACTCAGTTGTAACATGATTATAGTAATACATAAAGTTTGTATTTTTCACAAGAAGTTATACCAATGATTTTCAAAAAATAATTGATATTTACCAAAATCTGTTTGCTTAAGACAAAAATCCAACCTAGAGACGATTCAGTTGTTTCTACTTAAGTATCTTGCTTAAAATTAGTAACTCTAGTTACACAGTTATATAATAGTACATATACATATATATATGTATATATGTATATAGTTTTACAGTGTGTATTTCATCTGTACATGATGCAGTTGCTGATACTCAAAAGTAATTAAGTTATATATTCAAAACATAAGTAAGCATTATTTTCAAGTGCGGAAATCTATTAATACAATCAGTTATTATATCATTTTATACTATTTTAATTTCTGTAAGATTTGAATAATAGTTTCTCTATTTTCAAGTGTATATCAGTATTTTTGTCACATAGTTACTTCAGGGGAAAAAACAGTAAAAACTACATGTGGTGTCATTCAGTGTAACACAGCATTAATGGGATACAAGAGCTGATGTATTTTCAAAGAGGTATTAGTAGAAGCAAACGAGTCATTTGTATTCTGCATTGGTACATAAATGAAATGCTGAATTTCATGATTGAATTGGTAAAATGTATGTTAAAATTTGGGGTTTTAAAATGTTGGTTTGTGTGATTTCTTACCATGTAGAGTTCTATGTACATTTTGAATTCAAGTTAATATGGAAAATAGAATCAAGAATTATTTCACATGAATTTTGCTTTATCTTTTCTCAAGTTCTTTTGTAGAACAGCATGGTACTGGCATGCATACATGATCCTATATATTTGAAGTCATCTGGTGACTGGTAATACCCAGTACTTTGCACATTATTTTACTTGCACAAATTTGGCATAGTACTCATCACATGGTAAATTTAAGTGCTGATTTTTGCAGTCTTCTGGAATTCTTTTTCAGAATATTTTTAATCCACAGTTGGTTGAATCTTTAGAGTAAAATTCATGAATACAGAGATCAACTCTGTTGTTGTTATTTATCTTAATGACTGAACACTGAAGCATATTTTTACTCATGGTGGAGAGGAAAACATCAATAATTCTCAAGAAGTAAAGAATGTTACAGAAGCAGATAAAGAAGTCACGAATGGATGGGATTCAAGTTGTAGGTGAAAGAGCTGACTTTTTGAAATTAATTTTACTGTTACACTTTTGATATACATAACCATCACATTCATCACTGGAAATTTGCACCTGTACATCATATATCTTGATTCTTCTTTTCCCCCATACTTCTCACTTCCTTCAACACTTCTTCCCCTCCTTATTTATAAAAGTTTGATTCCATCTTTATTCTTGTATTATTTTCTCTTTTCTATGAGATGAGATCCATCTCAACTACCCTAATTGGATTTTCTGCTCAAAAGATGGACCCAAGTTAGATATGCAGAGAATTTATTGGAAAGAAGAAGGAGAAGGACCTCCCAGTTGATTGCTTTGTCTTTGATAAGGGACTTCCAAACAGTACTAATTCTTACAAATCAAGTCTCATTAAATGTAGACAGTTGGAAACATGAGGAAATGTATGAACTAGATGCTTTGGAGATCGAGAGAAAAAGCACACTAACATTTAACATTTGAAACAGGTTTATATATTGCTATTTTTAGATACAAAGAAGGATAAAAACAACAAGACTTTATGGAACTTGCAACAGATTATACTACTAAGATGGAGTCAGTCTTCACAGTTCCTCTGCATCAATGAAGAGAATGACTGTGATTGATTTAATTTATAATGATGGGAATAACTAGTTATTAGGGAACTGCTTTGCTGATGCCTTTGTTTGACATCAAATTAAGTAACAATATATCCACAGCACTAGAAGGCGTTTTATTAATAATGCCAAATACCACAAAATAATAAGATATATTTATTATCACTTCTGTGGGCCAAAAAAATACATTGAATCCTTAAATCACTTCTCCCAAACTTATTTCTCTTACACAATTTTCAGAAAATTTTATGATTACTTATATCATCAGCCTTATTTTCTTTATTTTTCTTCCTATTTTTGCTTTTCCTATTTTTAAAACAGGAAATCTATGCCTGAGTGAGATTAAATGGCTTGGCAAGTGCCAAAAATCCTACTCAGTGTGAATTTAATATTAGCAAAGACTGTTGTGCTCAAAACTCACAAATAATTTGGATTGAGCTGTCAATTCTCTGATAACCTATCTTTTGGCTGAGAAAGTACTGAGGTACTTTTTAAATGTACTGAGAAAGTACATTTAACTTTTTTAAACTTGTGTTATTGTGAATGTTTTTAGTACCTTTTGGTTGCTAATTTGATCTTGAATTTTCTAGTAAATTGTCCTAAAGAATTTATAATGAAGAGAATAAAATATGCATGTAACTATAAAGAACAGGTACACAGCACTGTAAGATTTTGAGATCATGTACTACTGAACAATGTTAGAATTTTATATTTCATTACTTTTCCTGATAGTATAAATGTAGCGATTGTTTAACAATGAGCTGTTTATCATATAAATAATTTTCTCTGATGTTTACAATATCCTACATGTAATTCTTAGAAATAAAAAATAATTTGTATAATACTTACAAATAATGGTCTACGTGAGCCATAGGGGATAAAAGTTACTCAAAATTTTCAGTGATTTAAACATGTTTCAAACTAATGTACAATTCATAAAGTAGTAAACCAACATAATGTTTTCAAAATATGGAAAATTCTTGCCAAAAGATCCTATATGAAACATGTAATGTGATATTAAATTGGTTGCATAACACATCTAGAATATTAAATTCTAGACTCAGAAATTACTTAGAAATGTCAATCAGTTTTGAAAGCAATAGTTTGTTATTGTGAATATATCATACATAAAACCAAACTCCATGAAATAGTAAGATGAATTCCAATTGTTTAATAGAATTCTAGCTGACTGTTATAGATGATTCAATGTTATAATGATAAATAATATGTTTATGCAATACACTAATTGATGCTAATATTAACATGTTATCACTTTAATATTAAAACAGTATATAATTATAATACATATTTGTGTCTATATTTGAAAAATATTTTCATTGCTGCTTGATCTTTGCTAGACACTCCAGGAACTAAATGCTGCTCACATTGCCTTTTAAGTCTCCAAACTCATAAGAGAAAGCACATAAACTTAAGTTATTGTATTTATTCACAATACGGTTCCCCAGAAATTGCCATAATATCATGTGTGATGGAATAAATACATTTCCTTTCAATTGCATTTGGTTCATGATTTGAGTTTATAAATTATTAGTTGGCATATCTAGTAGCTTAAGAAATGGAGTCATGAAGACCAGAGTCTCTACAAATTATGTGATTTTAATATCCTTCCAGCAGTAATGTACTTGGAAGAATATATTCTGTTTACCTTGGTTTGGAAATTCACAATAAATGTTGTTTATAGAATATTAGAGCTATATATTCACATAAAATGTTGTGTCAAGTAAATACATGTGTGTGCAGCAGAGCTTGGGTACTTAGTGAAGTTCGCATTTTTGACTTATCCTCCTGAAGAATGTGCTTTTGCCTATCAGTCATACACAGAGTCCAGGCAGATGAGTGATAGACGCTGTCTTAGCTATTTTTTCATTGTTTAAATAAAATACCAAACACTCAAACTTAAGGAGGAAATATTATCTAACTCACAGTTTGTAGAGGTTTACATCCATAGTTATCTGACTCCAAGGCAGAGGACACGTGACACAGTGGTACTGCAGAGACCTCTGGTATTCAAAAGGTAGCAAAAGAAACAAGTGAGGGGAAGACAAGCCTCTTTCTGCCTCTTGCATTGCATTCAGTTTACTGGGATAAGGACAGTGCCAGTCCAGTCAGTGGACTGATTTAGTTATACACCCTTAATCCTAGAATCCTTGATCATAGCATTGTAGCACGAATCAGGCACACACTCTAGATCAAACCACCTCTGAAAAAGCGTATCTATGACTGCATCAAGTTTTGAGGAGACACTTAAATATATATGATAACAGACACTTGTTAGATAAAAAAATTACAAAAGCATGTTTATTCTAAATTAATTTGAATAAATGTTGTTAAATAAGTTATTTAAACATGTTGTATTATTATGTTATGTTATCTTATTTCATTACCCTCTGAATATTCCTCAAAATTGTTAACTGAAAGCAAATGAGAACATTTTAAAATATATCCAAATGATAAAGAATTTGTGCCAAACATAACCTAACATTGCAGAGTGGAGCATAGAAATATGGAAATCTTTAATGCAATATATATATATATATATATATATATATATATATATATATAAGCCTCTCTGAGAGTTCCCATCAAGAAACCAGAGTATAGCAACATGAGGAACACAAGGAAAAAGGTGGGTCTCCTAGATCCAGGAAGAATCTGAAGTGAGAATTGAAGCTCATAGGGAGAGCTAAGAGAGAAATTTCAATGAAAAAGAAGGAGTAGCTGGTGGAACCTGTACCTAAATCAGGACTTACTGCATGAGAGGAGAAGTTCAAACCTTCAGACTCATAGTGACTGCTATCAACATCAGAGGCCTCCACAGAGAGATGCGGGAGTGGACATAAGGCACTGCACTAGTTGTGGGTGAGTTATGAGGGCTTGATTGTCCATGAGAGAAATTGGCTAGGAGCCATTTTGAGAGGGTCAAATGAGCTCAGAACTCAGAACAGCTGTGTCTATCTAATAGTTCCCACCTGATTTGAAATTTGCAGATGATGTGCTAACTGCTTCTGGTCTTGGCCCCATGGACAAACTGGAGCCTGAATTTCAGGTGAAATAAAGTTGCAGCACACTGAGATTATCCACTAACCTTGCATAAAGCTACTGCTGGCTTATTGAAATAAACCAACACGACCTGGACCTTGTTTCCACACATCTACCAGTGAAAGCAGAGACCAACCTGAAAGTAGACTTTTTTTCCTTATGTTTTTGGTTATTTCTCTCTCTCTCTCTCTCTCTCTCTCTCTCTCTCTCTCTCTCTCTCTCTCTCTCTCTCTCTCTCTCTCTCTCTCTCTCTCTCTCTCTCTCTCTCTCTCTCTTTCTCTCACTGTCAAGACGTCTCTGCTGAGATCTCTCTTTCTGTCTCTGTGTCTCACTTTTGTTGTTGCTGTTTTTTTTTTCTCCTTCACTGTTTGATTTTGTTTGTGTATGAGAGTGAAAATGGTGTCTAATCTCTTTGTAGTTGTTGTTCTATTTGTTATTCCTTTCATTTCTTGCTTCTCTCTTATGTTCTGCACCAGATTCTCAAAGTCATTGTGATTCCCTCTTTATCATTCAGCCTTAATTCTAATCTCTTCTTCTTATATTCTCTACTTTTCCCTAATTCCTTTTAAAATTCAACATTTGAGAGTAAAATTGACATGTTAAGAATGTATACGCTGCATATAATTTTCTGTTTTGTTTTATTACACAATCACAAATCTGGTTCATACAATTAAAGGTGGCAAATTAATAGTTACCTCAGTTTCTCATTTTATGGGCTGTATTTGGTGCTGTTGTTATGGTGGTGCTGATGGTACTCATTTAGCCAAAAGTAACATAATTGTTTTTATCATCTATTCTTCCTGACATTCCAAGCCTGGGACCGATTAAGGGACATAGAAAATATTGTGGGGCAATGCCAAAGAACCAGAGACCGGATCAAGCAGGCATCAACTTATAATCTCCAACAAATTGAAGAGTTAGGATCTTGCAATAGCCTCAAAATGCAAAAGCCAGCTGTACCCAGAATACATCTCAGAGAATTAGTCATTTCCTAAAAGTTATAAATACTAGCAATAAAGCAAATGACCATAGGCAATTTGTAAGTATTGGCCCAGGAGTTAAACTTAAAAAAAAAAAAAAAAAAAAAAAAAGAAAGAAAGTTAGAAGACACTTAAAGAAGATGCCTTATCAGACATCCAGTTCACCAAAAGTAAACTAAAGGGGCAATGAAGTGGGACAATCCTAAAATCACTTATCTCGCCTCTCTGAAATAATAACAACAGATCAATTGAATGTGGCTCTAGAAAAAAATCATACGAGAAATTATTTCTCAGACAACTTCAGAGATGGTGTTCATAATGAAAATCATGCTTAGTGACTCTAGAGCAGATAAAGTTAAAAAAATAAGTTTAAGAAAACAGTGGAAATTATCAATGCCCAATATTGGAAAGAAATCCATAAGACAGATTCATGGAGACATCTAGGACAATAAAAATTCCATTTAAAGTATTTTCACCAAAATAAGCCAATGAGAGGACAACATCCTAGATATAGAAGATATATTTGCAGTTAAAAATCATGAAAAGAAAAATTTCTTAAAAATAACTATGCACAAAGATAATTCAATACAGCAGATGTTAGATCAGGCAAATAGAATAAATTAAAGTGATTTAAGTCGACTAAAAAGTAAGAGAGGGCATAAATGTTAGAAAAACAAGATCTTCACAGATGTCATGGCAGAAAATTTCTCTGGTAGAGAATAAGAATTTGACATACAGATAAATGAGACATATAGAATTCCATAATCAAAACAAGCAAACAAAAATCTACAATCAAACATTTTATAGTCATGATTCCAGAAATTTAACACTATTATTAAATATTAATAGATTATCAGAATCTATTTAGGATAAGAAACAAATCACCTGTAAAGGAGAGCCATCAGAATCACAACTGACTTCTCAGGATAGACCCTCACTCAAGGAGAACTTGAAGTGAAGTATTTCAAGATTTAAAGTAAAACAACCTCCAACCCAGATTGTACCCCACAAAGCTATCTTTCAAATTGATGGAGAAATATCACCACAAGCATCTGAGGAAATTTGTGACCACCAAACTAGTGCTTGAAATGTTCCAAAGTATGTTTAAAAAGCGAAAAGAAGGACTACACTCCATGAACTCCAACAGAAAAAAACACCAGGCAAAGCAAACAATTAAACAAAAGGGAAGAAAAAGTGGGGGATCCTACCACAGGGACTTCACACAATAATGATAAGTCAATACATATCAGTTGTAACAATGAATGCTAATGATCTCAATTCACCAATCAAAAAGGCACAGACTGGCAAAATGTATCAAGAAGCAAGATCCAGCTGAATTAAAAGTGTTTCTTACATGTCATATTTTACTGGACCTTGTAAGAAACACTTAATTCAAAAGAGAATTTCATATATCAAAAGCCAAAGAATGAAAAACAATATTTCATATAATAAGAACTAGGAAAAAGCAGGATAGTTATGCTATTTTCAGACAAAGTGAATTTCAAGCTAAGATTCATTAAAACAGACAAAGAAATTCACTACATCCTTGTAAAGGGAACAATCCAAGAGGAAGGATAACAATCATAAATATATATGAAACAAATAACAGTGCATCCAATTATATAAAAAGAAATAATAATGGACATGAAAAATCAAATAAGCTCTAATGCAGTTGTTTTGGTGGATTCTTGGTACTCCACTGTCACAAAAATACAAATCAACTAGGTAAAAAATCAAAATAAAATACTATAATTGAACAAATTTTTGAACAAATAGACTCAGTAGATGTCTACAGAATGTTACAAACAACACCATCAGAGTATACATTCTTCTCAGCACTTGGGATATTTTCTGAAATAGACCACATACTAGTTCAGAGAGCATGCTTAAATAAAGGAAAAAGAAGTGAAATTCTTCCATGCATGTTATCAGACCATAGTGCAATATAATTGAAAATCAGTGTCAAAACAAACCACAAGTACTTCACAAACACATGGAATTAAATAACAATCTCCTGAGCAACCAATGAATTACAGATAAAATTAAAGAATAAATTAGGCAGTTTCCACAATTAAAAGATAATGATAATATAAAATACCAGAATTTATTGGATACAATGAAAGTAATCCAGAAAAAGGGAAATTTATAGCAGTGAATACCTGTAACAGGTAAACAGTGCAAATACAAATAAAGAATTTAATGGTGAACCTCAAACTTCTAAAGAAGAAGAGCAGGCCAAGTCCAAAGCTCATACAAGGGAAGATATTATAAGGTTTGGACCAGAAATTAATGCACTGGAGATTAAACAAATAATACAAAGAAACAATCAGTCAGAATTGATTCTTTTAAGAATTAAATAAAGTCAACAAACAATGAGACAAACTTATCAAGAAGAAGAAGAAGAAGAAGAAGAAGAAGAAGAAGAAGAAGAAGAAGAAGAAGAAGAAGAAGGAGAAGAGGAAGAAAAAAAAACTCCCTCAGGTCAATAGCCCTCAGGCATGGTGAGCCACATGTTGAGCAGCATGATCTGAAGGCCTCCACAGGGGTCCCTACTTAGGCCTACTGAGGGCCTTCCACAGTAAACTCTACCTAAGCGTGCTGCCCTAGGAAATTCTCAGAACATGGTTGGGCCCTGCCATTTCCCCAAGATTCTGTGGAGCTTTGGTATATCAAGCTGAAGGCATGCCTCGGGTACTCCACATAACATTCAGGCTTTGTATACTGCTTGGAACCTGGGAGGGCCCAGCCAAGATTTTTCAAGCAACCAGGGAACTTCAGTGAGTCACATGGGATTTTCTGAAGGTCTACCCAACAAAGCCATCCCTTTCGGTGCCACTAGAAATGAGTAAGGTCTGACAAACATCCCTCACTCAACTGGGGAAACTCCCTGCAGTACAGACAGCCATCTTTATCCAAGAAACCATTGAGACATTGCATTCAACTTCCCCAGGAGAATTAAAAAAAAAATGATAAAACAAAAGAACAAAATGTGATCACAGTCCATCTCCCAAACAAGACTAGGAGACATGGACAGGGAAGAAAATGTAATTCATACAACTGAAACTTCTGAAATGATAGTAAATGAAGAAAACAAAAAACTCCAAGAAGCTGTACAGGAACTCAGATCAGAAATAATTTCTCAAATAAAAGAAATAATGATAAATGTAATGAAAGAAATACTGAACACATCTAAAGAAGATATAGTTTAAAAAATAGAGGAACGTAGTAAAATTATTAAAACCTTGAATGAATAGTATAAGAAGACTTCATGCAACTGATTCAAAGAAATATCCAGAAAATCAAAAACTCCACCAAAAGCAAGTAAAAGCACCTCAATGAATGCAAACATAAAATTTTAGAACTTGAAAAAAATATTGAGTTAGTGAACAGGAAAGGAAAAATCTTTTAAAAATAACAAGGTATTAGGAAATAAAAATTCAACAGTTGTTAGATGATGCAAAGAAAAAACGTATAATAATAATAGGTGTAAATGAGAAAGGTGACAAAGCAAGCAAAATCAAAGACTATTTACAAAAATAATAGCTAAAAATTTTCCAAACATAGGAAAGAAAATTAACATATAGATAAGTGAAGCAAATTGAACTACAATTAGCCACAAGCAAAATATATCTACAACAAGACATACAGTAATCAGCATCCCAGAAATTCAACATAAGAACAGAATATTAAAAGCTGTTAGAAAAAAGAAACAAATTACCTATAAAGGTCAGCCCTTCAGAATTACAGCAGACTTCTCAGCACGAGCTGTGAAATCAAGAAGAGCATGGAGTGAGGCATTTCAAATTCTAAAGGAAAATGACTTGCAACCCAGACTGATGTATCCTGTAAAACTATTCTTCAAAATTGATGGGTAAATAAGATACTTTCATGATAAAGAACAGCTGAAAACTTCATGATCACTAAACAAACCCTTCAAAGAATACTGAAAGATATTCTAAATAGATATACAAATAACTATGACTTCAAAAACACCAACAGAAAGAAATCACCAAGCTGTAAAAACAGAGGGAAAAGGTAAAGAACCAACAGAAGGAAGACAACACAAAAAATAAGCCAATATATAATAGTTATAATAATTAACATAAACAGCATCAATTCATCAATTAAAAGAAACAGACTGACAGAATGGATCAAGTAACAACATTCAACCATATGCTGTATACAGGAAACCAATCTAATCTAAAAGGAAATTAATAGACTGAAAGTAAAGGATGGAAAACAATACTTTATGCAACAGAAACCCTCCCAAAAAGCAGGAGTAGCTATTCTGTTTGCAGACAATGTGAAATTAAAACAAAATATGATGAAAAAAAAAAAAAGAAAAGTCACTACATAATCATTAGGGGAAAACTTCAAGAGAAAAGATAATAACATTAAATAAATATGCACCAAATAAGGTAGCATCCAGTTATATAAAACAAATAGAAATAATAGAAATGAAATGAAATATTAATAAACAATTAATAGAAATGAAAAATTAATAAGCAATAACACAATTATAATGGGAGACCTTAACATGCCATTGACACAAAAAGATAGATCAATGAGTCATAAAATCAGCCAAGAAATAAAGGCCCTGAAAAAATTTGTGAACAAATGGACTTAATAGATGTGTACAGAGTGTTCCACCCAGCAACTACAGAATATACATTCTTCTCAGCTTCACATGGACATTCTCTAAAATACATCATGTACTAGAACATAGAATATACTTAAATGCAAAAGAACTGAAATTTTCCCACACATATAATCTTATAGTGCTACAAAACTGGAAATTAATGACAAAAGCAACTGCATAAACTCCATAAAAATATGGAAATTAAATAATAAACTCCTGAACAATCAATTGGTCACAGCAAAAATATGTACAAGTAAACAATATCTACAAGTAAACAAAAATGAAAATACAACTTACTGGAATCTTTGGGATGCAATGAAAGCAGTTCTCAGAGGGAAATTTATTGAAATGAATTCCCACATCAGGAAAACCAAACAAACACAAATAAACAACCTGAGGCTACCCCTCAAACATCTAGAAAAAGAAGAGGAAGTCAAGCCTGAAGCCAAAAGAAGGGAGGAAATTATAAAATTAGAGCAGAAATAAATGTAGAGACTAAGAAAACAATACAAAGAACTGATGAATCAAGGAGTTCATTCTTTGAAAAAATAAATAAAATTGACAAGCACTTAGCCCAACTTAATAAAAAAGGAATGAAAAAAAAACCTCAATTACACACAATAAGGAATTAAAAGTGCAAAGTCACTACAGACCCTATGAAAATAGAGATCATCAATACCTGCTTTGAAAGTCTCTACTCCCTTAGGTTTGATAATAGAGAAGAAAAGGACAGATTCTTAGAAACATATGAATTACCAAAGCTGAATCAAGAAGATGTAAAATTGCTGAATAACTCAAATTCAGTAAATGAAATTGAAAATGTAATTAGAACCTTGTGAACAAAGAAAAGCCCAGGTTCTGATGGATTCACAGCTGAATTCTACAGGAAATTTAAAGAAAGCATAATGCTAACACTCCTCAAATTCTTCAGCGAAATTGAAAGGAAAGCAATCCTTCCTAACTCATTTCTGGAAGCAAGCATTACCCTGATACCTAAACCAGAGAAAGACTCAACCAAAAAGAGAACTACAGGCAGGTCAATCTCCCTAATCAATATAGATGCAAAAATCCTTAATAAAATATTGGCAAACAGAATGAAGCAAGTCAGCAAGAAGATAATACATCAAGACCAAGAGGGATTCACCCCAGGAATGCAGTGATGGCTCAACCTACACAAATCAATAAGCATGATATCAATAGAGCCAAAGATAAGAATCACATGATTATTTCAATAAATGCAGAAAAACTTCTGATGAAGTCCAACACTCATTCCTGATAAGAACCCTATAGGACATCAGAATAGATTGTCTCTACCTCAGTCTGATAAAAGCCATCTGTGACAAACCAACAGTCAGCAATATATTAGATGGTCAAAAACTGAAACCTTTCACTCTGAACTCAGAAATAAAACAAGGCTGTCTACTATCATCACTCCTATTCAATGTAATGCTGGAATACTAGCTAGAACAATTAGACAAAAGAAAGACATAAAAGGAATAAAGATAGGAAAGGAACAAATTAAACTATCATTATTTGTAGCTGACATGATACTCTACATAGAAGAACCCCAAAACGCCATCGAAAGACTTCTAGATGTCATAACCAAATTCAGTAATATAGCTGGATAGAAAGACAACACTAAATAAAACAACAGCATTCCTCTACACAAACAACAATCTCACTGAGAAAAAAAGAGAGAGAAAAATCACACTCTTTACAATAGCATCTAAAAAAGTGAAATAGGAATCAATCTAACAAAGGAAATAAAGGATTTCTTCAGTGAAACCTACAGTATTCCGAAAAAAAAAAAAAAAATCCAAGAAGATCTCAAAAAAAAATTGAAAGACATTCCTTGTTCAGGGATATGAACACTGTGAAAATGGCCATTCTCTCAAAATTGTTATACAGATTTAATACAATTTGAATCAAAATACCATTAGCATACCTTATAGATCTAGAGAAATCATTCCTAAGATTCATCTGGAAACAGAAGAGACCTAGAATAGCAAAGGCAATTCGAAGCAGCAAAGGCAAGGCTGGAAGCATCATAGTTCCTGATTTGAAGTTATACTACAAAGCTACTGTGATAAAATCAGCAACTACAAACACACTTAGCCTCCTTGTCTTTAACAAAGGGACCAAAAACATTAACTGGAAGAAAGATAGACTCTTTAATAAATGGTGCTAGAGAAACTGACTTTCTATTTGCCGAAAACTAAAACTAGGTACATGCCTATCACTGTGCACTATACTAAATTCAAACTGCATCAGAGATCTAAATATTAAAACAGAAACCCTAAGTATGTTGGAAGACAAAGTAGATAGAAATCCTGAAGACATAGGGATTGGAAGAAAATTCATAAACAAAAATCAAAGTGCATGTGAAATACTTTCGAGAATCAATAACTGGGATCTTGTCTAATTAAAATGTTTTGTATGTCAAAATAAATCTCTAACAGAGGTAAAAGAAAACCCATTGATTAGGAAAAAGTTTAGTTAACTGTGCCTCAGACAAAGGACTTTTATGTAGAAGGACTTCAATTTAGAATAAAAAGAATTTTTAAAAAGTCAGGTCCCCAAAATTCAAAGACCGAATCCAAAAAATGGGCATCTGAGATGAATACACAGTTTTCAGATGAAGAAATGCAAATGGAAAATAAATACATGGAAAAATGTTCAGCATCATTGGTCATTAGAGAAATTCAAATTAAAACAACACTGAGATTCCATCTCACTCCAGAGAGAACGGCCAAGATTAAAAAAAAACCACCAATAATAAATACTGGAGATTACTGGAGAAGCTATAGAGAAAAGAAATTCTTCTGCACTGTGGGTGGGAGTATAGACTGGTGCAACCACTGTAGAAATAATTCTGGACATTCCTCAAGAAGCTGGGATTGGAGGTCCCATTTGACCCAGCTAATTTCACTTCTGGGCATATTCCCAGAAGAACTGAAAACATTATACTACAGTAATATATGTGTACCCATCTTTATAGCAGCACAATTTGTAATAGCTAAATCTTGGAAACAACCAAAATGCCTATCAACTGAGGAATGGATAAAAAACATGTGGTATTTTTATACCGTGGGGTACTACTCAACTATAAAGAATGACCACGTTGAGGTTTTTATAAGTAACAGGTGCAACTTGAGAAATTCTCACAAGTGAAGTAAATCAAACTCACATGTTATAAATATCATCTTGTCTCCCTAGTGTAAGAAATCGATAGAGTAAATAAGATACAAAATCTTCATTAAACATTGTGAAAGGTTAAGAAACTGCTCAAAGAGGAAAATATACCTCAGATAAGTAAAATCAGAAAAGAAGGAAGATATAGAAAAGATATACACTCAGATATATACACGTAAGGTTACTCAGATGATTGTAATACTAATTCTATTAGTTCTTGAAACAAAACAATTAACATCCATTGGATTAGTTCAATGTGGCATGGCTATATCTGGTAATTCAAGTAGGACTTTCAAAGATAACTGCAAAACAGCAAAATTAGTTATTTTCCTACCACTCTTGTTTTGAAAGCTTGGTTGTTATTGTTTCAGACTTTTTGATGGCTGCTTCTTATTTTTCTTTGTTGTGTTTTGCTTTGCTTTTCCCTCTAATACAGACAGGATAGATGTACATATATAGGCTTATATATGCCTAGAATATCACATAAAGAGTTTACAAGAATTGGTTTTGGTATGTGTGATGGTGTGAGCAGCTACACTGAAGAAAATAAGGTATCATGGTAGCAATTGATTTCCTATCATTTTGTTGTGAAGCCTAATAATGCTTCTATTTTTGGTTTTGATTAGTTTTATTTTGTTTTCATTTATTTGATATCAATATGTGTGAAGGCATGGATAGCTATTTTGAAGAAAACAAGAGACATTATTGTAGCCATTATTGATTCCCTATTGCATGGTTTTGAAGATCCATAAAACTCTCATTCTTTCATTTGATTTCTTTTATACTATTTTATTTTGTATTAGCTTATTGTGTTTCAAGGTATGCACAACTATTTTGAAGAAAACAAAAGACATTATAGCAGCCATTATTGAATTGCTGTTATCTTGTCTTGAAATCTTATGCTATCTGTGTTGTTTAACTCTGCTCGGTTTTGTTTTGTTTTGGTTTGCTTTTGTTGGTTTTCTATTTCTTTTTTTTATTTAAAAAAGATTAAAATAAAAGAGGACATAACAAAATGGGTCAGAACAGAACAATTGAAGCAACATAGCGTTTCACCACAACAATCTGACATCACAGTAACTACCATAGTTATTTCTTTCCTTGAAAAATCTGAGTACCTTCACACATTATAGTATCAAACATAACAAGACAGTGTAAAACCATTCAAATGAACGAAAGTATTACAGGGTATTCAGAACCAACTGACAGAATACGAACAATGATTACTATATTATCTCCTTGTCCATAAAAATCTATTTATACTATCACATTTAATAAAATCCAATAAGATACAAAATGATAAAACCAATGGAGACAGAAGAACAAAAGCTTGGTGGGACTTCAAAATGTGGTGATCTTAAATCAGCACTAGCTATTATAATATCTTTTTTTCTCAAAATAACTGTTCATACCATCACAGACAATAAAATCAAACAATCCAGAATAAAACCATTTCAACTAACGAATGAAAACATAAAGCTTCAGAGAAATATAATGGTGAATCATGATAACCACATACTTTTATGTATTCTTACCATTTCTTATACTAGGGAAACTATTTGGGATTTATACATTGAGTTGGATTTATTTCACTTATGAGTATGGTCTCAAGCTGTGTCCATTTATTTATAAATATCTCAATATGTTCATCCTTTATAGATGAGTAGTACTCTATTGTATAAAAATACATCTTTTTTATGCATTCCTCAGTTGATAGACACTTAGGTTATTTCCAAGATCTGGCTACTACAAAATATGTTGCTATAAACATGGGTGCACATATATCACTGTGGTATGATGTTTTCAGCTCTTCTGCAAATATGCCTAGTAGTAGGATAGCTGGAACAAATGGAACTCCCAATCCCAGCTTTCTGAGAAATCTCTAGACTGACCTCCACAATGGCTGCACCAGTCTACACTCCCAGCAACAGTGCAGGAGAGTTCCGTTTTCCCCACAGCCTCTTCAGCATTTGCTGTTGGTATTATTCTTGATCCTGCCATTTTCAGGAGTGAGATGGAATCTCAGTGTGGTTTTAATTTGCACTTCTCTAATGAGTAATGATGATGAACATTTTTTCATGTATTTATTTGCCATTTGTATTTCTTCATCTGGTAAAAATTGTGTATTTATATCAGGTGTCTATTTTTGGATTGGATCTTTGAATTTGGGGAGTCTGATTTTTAAAAATTCTTTATATGTTTTAGACAAAAATCCTTTGTCTGAGAGACTGTTCACTAAGATTTTTTCCCAGTTTGTGGGTTTAATTTTCACTATGCCGAAGCTTTTTTTTGATGTGCAGAAAGTTTTTAATAAGATGTGATCCCGGGTATTGATTCTGGGAAGTATTTCCCCTGAAATTTGATTCCTGTTCATGAATTTTCTACCTACCTCTATGTCTTTAAGGTTTTTATCTAATTTGTGTTTCAATAGATTCAGTATTTCTGTTTTAATATTCAGATCTTTGATCCATTTAGATTTTAATTTTGGCACATGGAGAGCCAGTTTTTCCAAAACCATTTATTAAAAAGACTGTCATTCTTCCAGTGAACATGTTTGGCCTCTTTATTAAAGATAAAGTGTTTGAGTGTGTTTGTAGTTGTGATTGTATATTCTAATCTATTCCATTGACCTTCGGCTCTGTTTTTATCCCAGTACCATGTTGATTTTACTACAGTTGCTTCGTAGTATAACTTCAAGTCAGGTATTGTGATAACACCTGCCTTGCCTTTGTTGCTTAGAACTGTCTTTGCTGGTCTAGGGCTCTTCTTGGCCCAGACAAATTTTAGGAGTGATTTCTCTAAATATATGAGGTATGTTACTGATATTTTTATTGGGATTGCATTGAATCTGTATAACACTTTTGGGAGAATGGCCATTTTCAGTATATTTTCTTATCAATGAGAAAGAGAAGTTTTTTCATTTTTATGAGATCCTCTTCAATATCTTTTTCAGTGTATTATAATTTTCCCTATATAGATCTTTCATAACTTTCATGAGGATAATTCCTAAATATTTCTTTTGTTTTCTTGGTTGCTAGTGTGAAGGGTATGGCTTCTCTTATTTCTCTCTCTGTGATTTTGTTGTGGGTGTATAGGAATGCTACTGATTTTTGAGTGTTGATTTTTGTAACCAGCTACACTGCTGAATTTATTTATTATATCTAGAAGTCATTCAATGGAGTTTGGGAGTCTTCTATGTAGAGTATCATTTCATCTGCAAATGATAATTTAACTTCCTCTCTTACTATCTTTACCCCTTTTATTTCTCTCTCTTGTCTAATTGCTCTGGCGAGTATATCCAGTACTATATTAAATAGGAGTGCTGATAAGGGACATCCTTGTCTTGTGCCTGATTTTAAGGTAAAGGCCTTCAGTTTTTGGCCATTTAGTATGATACTGGCTGTTGGTTTCTCATAGATGGCCTTTATAATATTGAGGTAAAGACCATGTATTCCAATTTTCTATAATGTTCTTCTCATGAATGAATGTTGGACCTTATCCAAAGCTTTTTCTGCATCTATAGAAATGGTCATGTGATTCTTACATGTGGCTTTATTGATATGGTGGATTACATTTATTGATTTACATGTGTTTCACCATCCCTGCATGCCTGGGATGAATCCCACTTGATCATAGTGTATAATCTTCTTGATGATTTGCTGCATCCTATTTGCCAATATTTTATTGAGGATTTTTGCATCTGTGTTCATTAGGGAGATTGGACTGTAGTTCTCTTTTTTAGTTGGGTCTTTCTTAGGTTTTGGTACTAGAGTAATATTTGCTTCCAGAAATGACTTCAATTGCTTCCCTTTTGTTTTCATTGAAGAGTTTGAGGATTGTCGCCATTAAGTCTTCTTTGTAGTTCTTGTAGAATTCTGCAGTAAATCTGTCTGGGCCTGGGCTCTTCTCTGTAGTTAAGGACTTAATTACATTTTCAATTTCATTAATAGAGATTGAGTTATTCAGCAGTTTTACATCCTCTTGATCTAACTTTGGTACTTCATATGTTTCTAGGAATCTGTCTATTTCTTCTGTGTTATCAAACCTATGAGAGTAGAGGTTTTCAAAATAGGTGTTGATGATCTTCTGTATTTCTTCAGAGTCTGTAGTGATTTCCTCTTTTCATTTCTTATTGTATGAATTTGAGCTTTTTCTTCCCTTTTTTAAATATGGTTCGCTAGGGGCTTATCAATTTCATTTATTCTTTCAAAGAACCAACACTGACTCATTAATTCTTTGGATTGTTTTCTCAGTCTCTATTGCATAATTTCTTTTGGATTTTTATAATTTCTTTCCTTTTTTTGGCTTCGGACTTGACATGCTCTTCTTTTCCTAGGTTTGAGGTGTGGCATCAGGTTGTTTATTTGTATTCGTTCTGTTTTCCTGATGTGGTAACTCAGACAATGAATTTTCGTCTGAGGACAGCTTTCATAGTATCCCATAGATTCCAGTAAGTTGTATTTGTATTTTCATTTGCTGGTAGGCATTGTTTAATTTCTTTGTTAATTTTTCCTGTGTCCCTGTGATTGCTCAAGAGTGTATTATTCAAATTCTATTTGTTTTTTGGGCTTTTTGCAGTTTCTTTTATTATAAGTTCTCTTGTCATGGCACTATTATCTGACAACATGCATGGGATAATTTCAACTCTTTTGCATTTATTTAAAAATATTCTGTGGGCTAGTATATGTTCTATTTTAGAGAATGTCCCATGTACTGCTCAGAAGAATGTGTATTCTGATGTTGTTGGATGGAACACTATATATGTCTATCAAATCCATTTGTTCACAGGTGTGATTCAGTGCTGTTATTTCTTTGCTGATTTTCTGTCTGGTTGATCTGTCTCTTGGTATCAATGATGTGCTAAGATCTCCTGTTATAATTATGTTATTTCAAATTTGGTTTTTCATTTCTATTAATACTGGCTTTATACAACTTGGTGCTCTGGAATTTGGTGCATATATATATATATATATATATATATATATATATATATTTAAGATTGTTATCTCTTCCTCTTGAAGTTTTCCCCTAACCAATAAGTAATAACCTTCTTTATCTCTTGTGATCATTCTTGGTTTGTAGTTCACGTTGTCTGCAAACAGAATAGGTACCCACACTTTTTTGGGGTTCTTGTTGCATGAAGTATTGATTTCCATCCTTTGACTTTCAGTCTCTGAGTATCCTTTTGAGTTAGATGGGTTTCCTGTAGACAGCATATGGTTGGATGTTGTTTCTTGATCCATTCTGCCAGTCTGTTTCTTTTAGTTGGTGAATTGAGACCATTTACATTAATGATTATAACTGTTATATATTGGTTTATTGTTAACATGTTATCTTTCTGCTGTTGCATCTTTTTCTTTCCATTCTGTTTAATTGTCTGCTTTGCATAGTGGATTTTTCCGAAGTGTATCTAAACTGTCTTTCAGTATTCTTTGCAGGGTTGACTTGATGATCATGAAGTTCTTCAGCTGTTCTTTTTCATGGAAGTATCTTATTTCTTATCCATTTTGAAGGACAGTTTTGCAGAGTACATCAGTCTAGGTTTGTAAATCATTTTCTTTTATGATGTGAAATATTTCACTCTATGCTCTTCTTGACTTTATTGTTTGTGCTGAGAAATTTTCTGTGATTCTGATACGTTTTCCTTGTAGGTGATCTGTCTTTTATCTCTGACAGAATATTAATATTCTATTCTTATGTTGGATTACTGGGATGGTGATTATTATATGTCTGGGTATAGTTTCATTTTGGTTATTGTTATTTGAAGTTCTATAAGCTTCACTGATCCATATGTCAGTTTCCATTCTCATGTTTGGAAAACTTTCAGCTGCTATTTCCCTAAATATCCTATTGATATTCTTCATGTGTCCCGTTCTTTTTCATTTATCCCTATCAATCTTTTGGTGTTTTTCTTTGCATCATCTTGCAACTGTTGAATTGTTATTTTCTGATTTCTTGCTATTTTTAAAAGATCTTTCCTTTTCTGTTCACTAGCTGCAATCTTCCCCTAGAAGTCTGAAATTCTGTTTTCACTTTTGTTGAGGTGGTTTTGACAACTTTCAGTGAAATTTTTGATTTCTTACACATCTCTTTGAATCTGCTTCATGTATTCTGCTTGTTTCTTGTATTGCTCATCCAGGGATTCTATCTTTTGTTTTGTTCCTCTAATTTTTTTTTTTCTTAGACATGTATTCAAGGATGTTCCTCTAATTTTTTAACTGTGTCTTCTTTAGATATGTTCAGCATTTCTTTCATCATTTCTTTTTTTACCTGGGAGGTTATTTCTAGTTTGAATTGCTTTAAAGCTTTGAGAGTTGCTTCTTTATTTCAGTTGCTCTTGTTTCAGGTATTTCAGGTGTATGGCATATATGTTTTTTTCTAAGGACATAGCTCCTAAGCTTTCTTGGGAAGGGCTGGAGGTTTGAGATTTTATTTTGGTCTTTCATTTTGTCATTTTCCTATATTTCTGTGTTTCAAGTGTTATTCCAAGGCTTTCCCTGAGCCTGTTGAAAATCCTCTTCTATGCCCTAACCTCCTAGGACTCTGGCCGCCCAGTTCTCCAGATGGGAGTGTTTCACTGGGGCTGGAGCATGCAGGCCTAAGACCTTCTGAGCCAGTTGAATGTGGCCAGAAGCTATGAAGTTCCTTGGCTGGTGCAAGCAATGATCTTAAACTCGTGGGGCTTGGGATGGTGCAGGGACTCCCACCTGCGATGGCCCAGTTTTCAAAATTGATGGCACAGGCAGGCCCAAGATCCCCAGAGCCAGCTGAATACAGCAGGAAGCTGGGAAGTTGTTGCAAGCAGGCCCAAGACCCGCAGAGCCAGGAGAGTGCAGCAGGAAGCTGGGAAGTTCCCTCTGTTTTATTTTCTTAAAACAAACAAACAAACAAAAAATTAACTTGACAAGGAAAAACTAGATGTGCTTATCAAGTACAACATGATGGGAAACTTTGTTTTGTTTCATTTTCAATTTTATTTTTAAAAAGTGAAACAAAAAAAGGATAGAAAAAATGTGTAATTACAGAATATAAGAACTCTGAAGGCCACACAATGAAGAATGAGAAGGATAAAATCATAATGGATCCTGCAAAAATGAAGATCATCTATAACTACTTTGGAAATTGTACTCTAATAAGATGGAAAATGCAGAAAAAAATGGAAAGGTTTTTAGATAAACATGAATTAGCAAAGCTTAATCCATAAGATACAAAAATCCTAAATAACAATCAATGAAACCCAAGGTGTAATTTAAAAACATAACAAAAAAAGCCAAGGCCCTGACAGATTCACTGCTAATTTCCACTAGAAATTTAGAGAAGACATAACACCATTACTTCTAAAACACTTTAGTGAAATTTAAAGGTAAACAATACTCCCAAATTGATTTCTAGAAGCAAGTATTACCTTGGTACAAAAACCAAAGAACCCAACTAAGAAAGCAAACTAGAGCCCAATCACCATAATGAATATAGATGCAAAAATCATTAGTGAGACACTAGTGAATATAAATAAGTTCAAGAAGATTATACATCATGACGAAGTTTGATTCATCTCATAGACACAAGAATGGTTCAACACATGTAAACCAATAAATGTAATACACCATGTTAACAGAAGCAAGGACAAAAGCCATATATATGATCATTGCACTAGATGCATAGAAAGCTTTTGACAAAGTTCAGAAGACTTTTATGATAAAAACCCCTGTAGAAAATAGAGGTAGATGGTCTTTATGCAATCAGATGAAAGCTATCTATGAAAAACTAACAGCTATCATACTAAATGACCAAAACTGCAAGCTTTCACTCTAAAATCAGGAGCAAGACAAGGATGTACACTTCTGCAGTCTTATTCACAATTAGACAAGTGAAAAAAATCAAAAGGAATAAAGATAGGGAAGGAAGAAGTTAAATTGTCTTCATTTGCAGATGACATGATATTCTGTAAAGAAGAACCCAAAAGCTCCTCTAAAATATTACTAGATTTATTTCATAAATTCGGTAGCATTCCTGGATACAAAGTCACTACTCAAAAATCAATAACCTTCATTTACATGAATAACAAAGAGAAATTAGAGAGCAACACCTTTTCCAGTAGCATCCAGAAATGAAATACATAGAAAGCAATGTAGTAAAGGATGTAACAGATCTCTGAATTGAAAACTATAGTATTCTGGAAAAGGAGGCTGAATAGAATATCAGAAAATAGAAAGATATCTCTTTCTCTTGGGTAGGTAGAAACAAAATAGTGAAAATGGCTATATTTCCAACACTGTTACATAGATTTAATGCAATTCTGATCATTCCAGTGTATCTCATAGATTTAGAATAAACAATGCTTACAGTCATTTGGAACCACAAGAAACCTAGAATAGCAAACACAATTCTGGGCAACAAAGGGAAGTTGAGGGCATTAGATTCAATTTATACTATAAAGCTATTGTGTAAAGACAAAATGATAATGGCACAAAAACAGATTGGAGAGTACAGAAACAGCTCCAGATATAAACAGCTCCTTTATCTTTACAAAGTTGCCAAATGTCTTCACTGGAAGAAGATAGCCTCTTCAATAAATGGTGCTGGAAAAACTGGCTTGGTGTATGCGGAAGATTAAAATTGGACCACTTTTTTGACTATGCTCTAAATTGGAAATGTATCAAAGATCTAAATATTAAAACAGAAACATTAAATCTGCTGGAAAACAGAGTAGGGAAAACTTTTGAAGACATTGGTGAAGGCAATGATTTATGGCTGAAACCCCAATTGCACAAAAACTATTACAGTGAATCAATAGCTGGGGATTCTCATCTTATTAAAAATCTTTTGTACAGTAAGAGAAACCATCAAACAGAGGGAAGAAATAATCTACAATATGGAAGAAAACATTTGCCAGCTGTTCCTCAAATTACCATCAAGATCATATAAGGAACTCAAAAAAATCAGACACCTCTATTTTCAAAACCCAATCCAAAAATGGGGATCTGAGATGAATACACACTTCTCAGAAGAAGAAATATAAACAGCAAAAAAAAAAAAAAAAATGTTCAACATCATTGGTCATTCAAGAGATTCAATTATAACGCTGATATACCATTTCAACCAGGAAAGAATGGTTACATCAATCAATAACAAATGCTGACGGGCCTCTGGGGGAAAATTAACACTTCTTCATTGTTTGTGAGGGTGTAGACTGGTAAAAGTCAGTGTGGAAATCAGTTTGGATATTTTTCAAAAAACTACGATTAGTAGTTTCCATCTGATGCAGCTTTTCCCCTCTTGGATATCTTGTTAAAAAAATTTAAAAGCATCATAGTACAGTGATTCATGCACACCAAAATTATGGTGGCACCGTTTGTAATAGCCAAATCTTGTAAACAAACCAACAGCCCATAAACTGTTGAATAATTGAAGAAGATATTATTTTTATACAATGGAGTAGTACTCTGCTATAAAGAATATGCTTGAGACAATTCTAGAAAAATTGATGAACTTAAGTCCATATTCTTAAGTGAAATAAATCAGGTATATATGTGTAAATACTGCACTTTTTCTGTGATGTGAGAAACTGACAGTATATATACGGACCAAAATGTAAAATAGGGTATTGTGAAATAGGAGGAAAATGTTCAGATAGAGAGGAGAACGAGAGAGAAGGAAGAGGGGAAAATGAAAAAGAGGAAAAATATTTAAAAGAGAGAAAAAAAGAAAAACATGGAAACAAAGCTTTGTAAAGGGAATGAAAAGGCTGAATGGAGGATAGAAAAGTGTAGAAAAAACGTTGCATTGTGCACAGGTACAAATTATCTATGATGAATGTGATCATTATATGTATCTAAAATGCACCAACAAAATCTATTTTTTAAAAAATAGGCACTTCTCAGATGGGGAAGTATAATCAGCCAATAAACACATGGAAAATATCTAAAACAATTGGCCATTCAGAAATGTAAACCCAGATTGCATTTCACTCCAGAAACAATGGCTACCATCAAGAAATCAAGCAATAAAAAATGCTGACCAGGTTGTGGGGAGAAGGAACACTTCCCTATTGTGGATGGGAGAATGGACTGGTGCAACCACGGTGGAAATAAGTATTCATAATTCTTATAAACTAGGAGTAGAATTCCATTCATCACAGCTATTTCCATTCTCAGTCCCTTCCCAAAAGAATTAAAGACATCATACAACAGTGATGCATGTATTCTCATATTTATAGTAACAGAATTCATAATAACTCAATCTTGGAAATAGCATATATGTTCATCAACAGAAGAATGGATAAAAATGTGGTTTTTATACAAAATGTAATAAGGAATAATGTTATAAGGAAGGATAAACTTGAGTCATGTGAAGGAAAATAGATGGACCTTGGGACCATAATGTTAAGTGAAGTAAATTTAAGCATAAATATCACATAACTTCTCTTATGTGAAAAACTCAATATATAAATTTCAAAAAAGACATAATAAGTGAATAATAAGAGATAATAAGATAATAAGACAGAAATGTATTGAAATCCAGTGAGGACAACATGTTTAAAAGTGACAATACAATTGTTTGAAATGTTTTATATGTTCTTGGCCTGTGAATCTGATTTCCAAACTGTATAATGATATTTAGCTTTATGAGTTCATGTAAAATAAATCATTCTGATGCTAGAAAAATAAAAGGATAGTGAAGGGAGTGAGAAAAAATTGAAATGTGTTATGTGTATATATCCATTCCATACAATGAATGCAATCATTATGTGCAACAAATATGTACTAATACAGTAAGAAATATAAATGAAATTGAAAAGAAAACAAGAAACGGAGTGAAGAAAGGATTGCAAAAGCTGAGAGACAGAGAGAGACAGTGAGAGAGAGAGAGAGAAAGAGAGAGAGAAAGAGAGAGAGGGAGGAAGAGAGGTTCACTTAGAACCAAATCAGAAGCAGAAAAAAAATATCTGAATTCTAATAGCATTTTGGTCAGATGACTGACAAAGAAAAAGGCCTTGAAATTCCTAGAAATTGTTCAATACATTTTCCCATCAATTCTTTTCAAGTTATGGAACAAAGAAAGTAGGGACAAGAAAAAAAGAACAAAAGGAAAAAAAATGGAGATAAAATTTTGGTAAATCAGGAGAATGGGTAAATAAAGAAGCAAGCTATGTTGTGTACAGCAACAAACTCTCTATGATGAATGTGAAAATTCTGTATACCTAAAAAATATTAATAAATTTTATTTTTTATTTTGAAAAGTATAAAACCAAATGAGAGAAAACAAAATGGGGTCAGTCAAAACAAAAGGATGGCCATAGTACATGACTTAAAACCAAAATACAAGGTAATCAACAATGGTTACTATAATGGCTCTTGTTATCTTCAATAGAATTGCCCATATCATCAGACATAATATAACTGAACATAACAGTACAGAATAAAATTAACAAAAATAAAACATTGGAGACATTATAGGACTTCAAAAGAAGATAATAGTTAAATCAGAATGGTTATCATAGTGAATCTTATTGTCTTCAAAATAGTTGTCGAAACCCTCAGACTTGTATATCAAACAAAACAGATTCAAATAAAATCAGTCAAAACAAGACATTGATTAAACAAAACAGACTCAAATAAGATCAGTCAAAATAAGACAGTGAAAGCAATACAGGGCTTCAAATTAAAAAATAATAGAAAATCAAAATGGTTACCACAGTATATCCTGCTATCTTTGGAATAGCTGTCCATGTCATCAAATCTAGTACAAGTGGACAAACTGGAACAGAATATAACAAAACTAAACAGAGCAATGAAAACAATATAGGTTTCAAATCATGATACAAGATTAACAATGTCTACTGCCTTCCCTTTTCAGACAGTTTCTCCCCTTTCATTTTCACAGGGTGCATTGTACATTTTGTATTCCACTAACTCCTTTGTTTTTTAGATTAGGGAGGCAATCTGCTATTCATGTAAGTGATTCTGAACATCTTTACCCCTGAGTATGATATCCAGTTGTATCCATTTACAAGAGTCTCAAGGTTTTCCTTCCTTATAGCTGAGTAGTTCTCCATTGGATAAAAGTGTTATGTCTTTCCAACCAATCTGCTGCTGTTGGGTGAGCTACCCTTTGTTCTGGTTCCCTGTAACATACAGCATTATTTTCTCATCTTTGACTTTCAGTTTATAAACTCTCTTTTAGGTTAATTATATTTCTTATATAGAACATCTTGAGGGACCCTGTCTCCTGATTTACTCTGCCTGTGTTTCTTTTTATTAGTGTATTAAGGCCATTTACATTAGTGATTATGACCAACTTTCTATGCCATGCTACTTTTCTGCCATTGGTTGTCTACTTTTCTTCTTCATTCCACTGTCTAACATGTTCAGTGAGCTCCCTCAGCCACTATTTCTGAAACAATGGTCTTTTTTTCTCTTTCTCTAGAATGTCCATCAGTATTTTTTGTAGGGTTTCATTGGTTCTCATGAACTTACACAGTTCCTCTTTGTCATCGAAGCCTCTTGTTTCTCCATTAATTTTGAGGGACAGTTTTTCAGGGTACATCAGCCTTGTTTGGAGGTCATTTTCTTTCAGGGCTTGGAATACTTCACACCATGCTCTTCTTGATTTGATGGTTTGTATCAAGAAATCTCAAGTTTCTGATGGGTTTTCCTTGAGAGGTAATCTTTTTCTTTCTCTGAAAGCTTTTAGTATTCTGTTCCCATGTTGAATTTCTGTGATCTTGATTATTGCATGCCTCAGGTGTAGATCTGTTCGGTTATAGCTGGCTGGCATTCTATATGCCTCGTGTGATTGAATATCATTTCCTTTTCCTATGATTGGGAAGTTTTCTTTAACTATTTCTGTGACTAGTCTCTGTATTTCATTTGTGTTTACCCCTGTTTCTTCACTCACATTTTTTATGCTTAAGTTATAAATCCTCTTTTCATCTTCTATCCGTTGTATTGTTACTTTCTTGTTATTTTTAAGAGATCTTTCCTTTCATGATCACAAGTTGCAAATCTGTTTTCAAGATTTGATAGTCTATCTTAAATTTCTTTCAAGCAGTTTTGCCAGCTTTCAATGCAGTTTTCAATTTCCTGGTATTCTCTTTTAATCTGTTTCATGTTCCAGATTTTTTATATTCTTCATTATTTTTTTATGCTCCTCTAATCTTCCATGTGTGCTTTTTTGAGAGGTGCTTAGCATTTCTTTTACTATTTTTCTCATATCTTCCTTCACTTGTATTAGTATTTCTGTTTTAAGTTCTTTTATAGTTTCATGGAATTGCTTGTTTATATCAGTTGCTGTTGCTTCAGAAACTTTGGGTGTGCAACACCCAATCTCTTCTGTATTTACATGTCCTGGGCCAGTACTGCTTGGGTTGGAGGATAGAGAGTCTTTTGTTTCTTTTTCTTGTCATGTTCCTGGTTTCTTCCAGACAGGTGGGTAGTGGAGTCCTCGGCACTTCCTGTATTGGTTATAATTACTCTGAAGGGTGCTAGTTAGGGATTGCTGCTTCCCCCAACTAGTAGTGGCTGAATGAAGCAAGCTGCAGTTCTGGTTCCATGCTTATCCTGCTTGACTCCAAAATGGCACCCAGCCAATCACCCACTCTCATGGGAGGACTGCGTCCCCCACACTCACTGCCAGCCAGTGCATTTCTCCTGTCTACTGCTCCCATCCACCACCACATCTTCCTTCCGAGGCCTTTACGCATGCTAACCCTAGTTTCACTGTGCCCATGTGTCTCCAGATTCCAGTGCCACTTCTTGCACAGTGGGACTGGCTCCAGTGACAGCACTTCTGGCTACCACCTTCTGTTTAAATTTTTCTTTTCTTTTTTTTTTATGTACTCTCTCTATGGGCTTTGATTCTCACTTTAGTTTCTTCCTGGGTCAAGAGGAGCCATTTACGTCCCTCTTATCTTCTCCAGAATACTATATTCCAGCATGTGGTCTGTTTCTCTCTGAAAGGCTTTTTACTCTGCTGCTTACTGTTCTGATGTCTTCCCAAAATCACTAATAAAATTTTAAATACCACAATAATAAAGAACTTTTGGCATGGATAGTTTCTATTCTCTGAATTTATCCACCTGCTCACCTACTTACTAGTTATTAGTTCAGTTTTTCAGGATGAGACTGAAGCAGAATAAGATCTAGTTAGAAGTTTTGTTTTGTTTTGTGGCTGCCTGGAAATATTGAAAATACCTGAGAATATCAACTTAAACTATTAAATATTTATTTTGGTTCATAGATTCAGAGCTTTTGGTCCAAGCCTATCTGGATCAATTGCTTTTAGGTCTATGATGAAGCAGAAATATTATAGCAACGTAGCATTGGAGAGGAAAGCTGCTTACTTCCTAGTAGTCAGAAAACATACCAAAAAGAGAGAGGGCAAGAGTCAGATAGAGACAAAGGTTTGGCAATAAGATACATTCTGCAAAACAGTGTTCCCTCTGACCTTCATGCTTTCTCCAACTGGATTCCATCTCCTAATAGCTTATTCAGCTATGAACTCATCAGTGAACTGATGTAGTTAACATCCAATCAGTCACCTCTCCAGTGCACATCTTTAGACACTGCTCTATTGTGGATCAGGCCCTCAATACATAAGTCTTGCAAAGGGATACTTCATATGCAAACCATAGCCATAGAAGAGAATAAAATATTCTTTGCTTGGTGATAAAGTAACTGTGCATCAAGGTTCCTGACAGTTCAATCCCCAATTAACTTCTTAAATTACCTCTTGTATAGCTTGGATACAACCAACATCTTTTTAATGGGAGAAGAATGCATTCTTTCTAATTCCTTTTGGCAGCAACACCTCTTCTAGATTACCCAAAGTGCCTCTTCAAGGACACCTGGCTTTGGGTCTCATGTTTATTTGAAAAGAAGTTTACATATTCGATTAAGCAGAAACTGATGGTGTGAGATGCACCCACTTCAGTGCTTTGTATTATTCAGGCAGGATGACATTATACTTTCCCCTTGCTTTTCAGTTGGTACCACTGGGGGGAAAAAGAAAAGAAAGGGTCAAAGGAAGCAAAATGTAGAAATCACACCCAGTATTCTCTGTTGCCCACCCCTGGCAGAAGAAGCATACTCAGCCTCACTTAGATGAAGGATGGGACAGTTTTGATGTGTAGAAAGTCTTCAGCATGCTATCTTCGTAGAAACTTTCACTCACTGATATCATTAATCCTTTTTCAATGTCTTAAGTTTCAGGAAAAAACA
Organism: Cavia porcellus; assembly: GCF_034190915.1. Classification (NCBI taxonomy): domain Eukaryota; kingdom Metazoa; phylum Chordata; class Mammalia; order Rodentia; family Caviidae; genus Cavia; species Cavia porcellus. Next base: position 57,643,107 of record NW_026947493.1, read on the forward strand.
ATTGATAAGAATTCCCAAATTTGTTTTGAACTATTGTTTTCATTTCTAGCAAAAGAGATAAGTTACCATTATTTTAAGACTTCTTTTAAATTTTAAGTCTAATTTTATTTCTCCAGATAGAGAAGTGATTCTGTTTTATTGATACCATTTTGGCAATATGTATTATGTCAGTCAGTTTGAAGTCATGGAGAGAAAATGCTCAACGTCCACAATTTAGAGCTCTTGTTTGGAGATTTTGGCAGGGGAGGACACTCCCATACTCTTGAGGAGAAACAGTCCTCCATTATGGAGGTGGTCATCCTCTTTCAAAGCATGCAGCTTCAAGAGGGACTCACATGAATTGTTGAGAGAGGAAGATGTCACCCACCTAACCAGCCAGATCAGCTGAATCAACCCTGGTGATCAATAGAGTGACATGTAGCAGCCAGATCACCCTCACATGCAACATCCACAATTTACAGGTGGAGAAGTTTGTTACTCACAGTATTCAGTGGGTTCAGGCCACAATTTCTTAGCTCTGAGCTTGAAACCTCATGGAATATATGGTGGAGTAAACGCTGCCCAGCCCATGTGAGTCAAAAAGCAGAGTGAGAGGAGGGGAGCAGAGAACAAGAATACACACATCCAGATTGCACCGCCTTCAAGGAGGCTGATCTCTACCAGCACCCTGGGCTCTGAACTTGGCAGCGAATGGATCCACTGATAACACAGCACACACAGAGTCCAGTCATCTTCCTAACACATGATACTTTGGGGGAGTGTTTTAGTTTAGATAACATATGAAGCTAGGCGCTGAGAATTTTCAATATCTTTATATTCAGAAATGTTCACTATATGATGACTTATGTAGGAAAACAAGAAATATGCTAAATTTTAATAATGAATGAATGACTGTAGTATTAAATAAAGTGGGATGTTATGTAATTTTTGAAATTAATAATGATTTACTTCTTTGAGTAGCTATGTAAAAATCTAGTTATTCACCCAAAATTAACAATGAAACTGTTATGTTTTCTGGTTTCTAGCATGTTTTTTGTTGTTTACTTTTCTTAGCATAAATGTATGTATAGTGAGTCATTTTAAATAATGATCATCCTGATAGTTTACAGTAAATTTAATGTGTACCTTAAAACGTTCATCTATAATAATTATAATATAGTTATAATATGTGCCATATACAACTAATTATATTATTATTATTAATATTCTGATGGTATTAGGTCATTTTTTTATATATTTAAAGTTAACATTGCAATTTAAAAAACCCTTTCATAAATATACCAAGTGGCTACAGAAGACTTCCCTGAATATCCTGCTACATTTCTGTCTATAAATGTTTAATACAGAATCACTATGTTATTACTATGTAAAGGAGATGTAAGCAGGGACTCTGCATATAGTGTTGAAGCTTTTGTTTTGCACAACTCCAGGCAATGCTATTTCCTTAGATTTTTATCTGAAAGGCACTCTGGGATTGTGCAACATTCACAGTTCTACTGCCAGGTAACATTTCTGAAAACTGTCTGATAAAACAATTCTAGAAAACTCACACAGATTTCTAACTAAAGATGTAGAAGTCACTGTTTGATTTAATTAGGACACTGGCCTACAACTTCAAAAGAAATTGCAGGGACGTCAACATTAAAGAGTTTCTGGCTCTTGGGTTTAAGCCTCAAGTTCAACAAGTTAACTTTGCCTGTTTCAGGGAAAATCAAAGTAACTCCTTCATAACTACTGTGAGGTTAATTTTTCTTCTTCATTCCTGATTCATGGGAAGGACAACACCTATTAATTAAACAAATTAATTCCAGAAGGACCAGAGTTTTACCATGCTTGGGTCACAGTGATCAGAAACTAAAGATTCCATGTTGTTTTATTCTTTCATTCTTTATAGAATATATTGGTGACTTTCATCCTAAGAAAAATTCCAGAAGTGACAAAGATGATTTCAAACTCTTACATGAAATAGGAAAACTGTCACAACAGAAAATGAATACATAACTATTTAAAGTTGGCATCCTGAGTCTGTGATCGCTGCTGTTTTTCCTGCCTGGCACTGTGCCCCAGGCCTCCTTTTCTGCGGCCTTGGAGATGATCAGCTGTGCTCTATCCCATTGCCCACCAGGCCTCACCATGCCAGGTTTCCATGATGCTAGACAATGCTGAGATTTTTCTTTTCAATAAACCCTAAGCAAGAGCATTACTGATCCTATGGCTCTGCTTTAGTAACACCCAAAGCTCAAGTTTTATGCTCTGTTTCTATTCCGTGCTTCAAACATCCTCATTCTGTGTACATGAGGAGAATGATAATTAATCTACTGCCTGTTCAGATTTTGACTTCACTATGAAAAGGTGTGTCATTCAGCTTTTCTAATGGGCAAATTGTGGGACCATCTCTATCTGTAACATTTCAATAAAATATTAATAACAATAAAAACCAGCATTTACTTGATATACCTCCATCCTAAGCACTTAACAGCAAGGCTGTAAATAGGTTATGAATAGGTAATCCACTCCCTTAGTTTTTAAAATAACTATATTTGTATCATTATTATTATCTTCCAATATACAACATATGTAATATGGAGTCACAATTACTTTTCAAACATCAGAAACCACAGTGACTATTATTATATGGGCAACATAAAGGAATAGGTTAGAATACAAATATTCCATAAATTTGTTTTTTTTTTATTTACATAGTTTTGAGACTGATTTTTTAAAAATTTTTTTATTTAAAGAGAAAAAAGAAAGGACATAAAAAACAAAGCAGTAGAAGGGTACAAGTAATACAGAATTTCAAGAAAAAAATATGCAGTAAGACATCATTAGGTAATAGGTTACATATTGTCTTCTTAGAAACAGTTGTCCAAATTATAAAATTAAAGCACATAAAGTGGACATTCATACAGTGAGATTGGAGACAGTTTTGTTCAATGATCCAACAAAAGTTCAGTAATATGGTTTTCCATCCTACACACTCAAACATACATGTGGTTATATCCCATAGTCCACCTTCCTTTCCTCTCTTTTTTACAATAACAATTACACTTTTTGGGTTTTATTACTCCTACAGTTCTTATTACTTTTTTTGAATAGAATAAAACCAAACGTGACTAAGCAATACAGAGTCAGTTAGAACAGAAGGATGGGCATAATACATGATGCAAAAATAGAATACCAGGTGATTAAATGTGGTTACCATTGTGCCTCTTGCTATTTTTAAATTGAGTTGCCTATATCATCAGGTATAATATAATTGATCAAAACAGTACAGAACAAGACCAATAAAACCTACACTGGAGAACTTACAGGACTTCAAAACAAGATAATAGTCAAACCATAATGGGCACTATAGTATATCTTATTGCCTTCAAAATGGTTGCCTATACCTTCAAACTTGATACTATCAAACAAAATAAAATATAGTATAATCAGACAGAACAGGATGGGGAGAGCAATACTGGGGTTCAAATCAAGTTAATAGGAAAACAAAAAAAGTTTTATAATATATCCCACTATTTTTAAATTTATTTTTCCCTTAATTGAAAAAAAAATGAGAAAAAATATGTTAATTAAAAAGGGGGGGGGAGATTGAGATAAAAGAGGACATTGTAACAGAACAACATTTTGATTATTAACAAATTATATAATGAATATGAAAACAAGAGCCACAAAAATGAAAATGACAAACACTTTCCTGTGATACAGTAATCCTAAAATAAAATTCTACATTCTCAGATTATGGGAAATAAATGAAAATCAAGTGATGATATCTACGGAGAAATCTCCTGGATGAATGACAGGAATTTCTAAAGATACTCTTGATTCTTTCTTCCAAGTAGTGTTAATGTTAGGAAAAATAAGTTTCATATGCTGAAACGTGTGATAGTACTTGGAAGTGTGTCTTTTTGGACTTAGATCATGATAATAAAGTGTTCATGAAGATGAGTTCACACATGAAAGACACCAGACACACTTTTCCTTATTGTGCTGTCATCACCAAACCAAATACAAGTTAGAGGTAATGGCACATGGTAGAATCTATTAGCTTCCTGTGAAGAGAACAGTTTTCCACAGCTGAAGAAAAGGAATTGAGGAGGAAGTAGAACCCCTTATCAAAATAGTATCTAGGAAAGAATACTTGTCTAGCAGGCACAAGCTTCCGGTGTCTATGCCCAGCCTAACAAAAGAAAGAGGGAGAAAAAGACAGAGAGACAGAGATGGAGAGAGAGAGGGAAAGACAGAGACAGAGACAGAGACAGAGACAAAGAGACACAGAGAGAGACAGAGACAGTCACAGATAGAATAAAAGAATGAAATATGAAAAAATGGGTTAAACTTCCAGAGAATGAATTTGAGCTCTCAGAAAACTGTACCACACCAAATTAAATCAAATATGGGCTGATATGACATGCCAGGTAGCAAAAAAACATTGTTTTTAATCATCATTTTATAGAACCATACCTTCAGAAACTAGATAGTTTTTTCTGGTACATGTAGGCCTGATAGATCAAAACTCTTCACAAATGAAATGTTCATTTTAAAATAGATTGTTTTAAATAAATTTATTATTGAATTATATCAAATTTATACATGGTCTAAAATAATAGATTGAAAATAGATTATTTGTTTAGAAACAGAACATATTGACCTTTTATCTTACTTAGTAATCATTTATTATCCAGTGTGACTCTTGTATGAAAGTTTTCTTGAGGCTACAAAACAGACTACAGGCAAAGGGTTGGTTGTAAAGATGCAGATCATGTACAAATGGACGTGGGAAATCTAAGAGGTTGAGAATGGGCCTGGCCAGGTCACAGTCCCTTGAAAAAGGTTTTCAATCCCTCAACCACATGAAATGACATTTTGCTAAAAACTTGAAGACTCTTTGTCTTATTTACTTTTTACTCATTGCTGAGACAGAATACCTGAAGCCCAAAGTTGCGAAAGTGAAGATTTATTTCTTAGCTTTTTGGAGGTTTCACTCCATACTCAGTTGGCTACAAGGCAGGCTGGCATAGCAGGGCCACAGTTCATGGTGGCTGCAAGCAGCAAAGCAGAACCCAGCAAGAGAGCAAAACACATTTCCTTCCTACCATTACATCACATCCTGGCTCCACCCCTATGTGGGTGGAGCACTGACACCATCAGTCCAAGCACTAGACAATGAACCCTTCACAAATGCACAATGCAAACTCATGAGGCCTGGGGGCCACAGACATAAACCATGACACTCTTCAAGCAAATTCTCTCCAGAAGTCTCTGTGTTATTTTTTTCCCTCATTCTTGAGACAAAATACCCACAATGAAAGTCAAAGTAGGAAAGGTTTATTTTGCATACACTTTGTAGAGGTTTCAGTCCATAGTCACCTGGCTCCAAGTCACACGTGGCCTGGAAGACAAGCATCACAGAAGAGAAACAGTTCATAGCAGGCAGAAGATAGCAAAGCAAGAAAATAAGGAGACTTAACAGTGTTTTTTTCTGCCCCTTGTATATTGTAAGGCTAGAGAGATAGGATTGTGCCCACTAATCAGTGGACTGATTTTATAAACATGTACTTTTAATCCAGCATCACACACTCTGGATCCAGCCATGTCTGAAAAAGTCCCACCTATGACAGCATGAGGATTTAGAGAAACATCTAGACACAAGCTATAACAGTCTCTAATTCAGAGCTCAATTTAGTTATTTTGATTCTGCCCTTATGAGGTATTTGGCAAAGTATCCCAACTAACTCCAACTGGACTTTTGAACATAAAGAAAATCAAAGTGAGTGCTGTTACATCTCTGACAATCTGCTATGGCAGCAACAGAAAATTAATACACATTCCTTGAAATAGCAAAACACAAATTAATTTTTTAGTTTTAATAGGAGTAATATAAGAAACTTGAACTAGAGGATGGAAATGTTTTCTTTTCAAATCCAATGACTCATGATTTTTCTTTAATTAAAGTTCAGAGAAAAATTTTACCTGAGATCATATTTTAAATTGTAGTGTGAGTTTTAGTTTAGAATGTTTCTCATATGTTTAACTGAACATCTCCTATATTCTACATTAAATGACACATTTAATACATTGATGAAGATAGTACAACTCTTGAGGATACAAATAACGCCTTTTAAAGTCTTTTACAATTTTGGTATTTATTGGTCATCCATGTACTTCTCCAATAATGCACATGAAGTCTTCATAAGAGTGTTTTGGCCATTTAAGAATTCCTTTTTTGAAAATAAAAGTGTTTTGAATATAGCATCAAAACAAGAATGCTACTATTGTCTAATATATTTCAAAACTATGTTAATGAACATAGTGTGATACATGTTACCTGAAACCAGTATTTTGTGAACATTGATAATATTGCTACTAAAAAATCAAAAAAGATAGAAATCAATCCAAAAGAGATCTGGTGAAGGAAGATAGAAAGAGGGGGTGGATGAGAGAGAAAGGGAAAGGAAGAGGTGAGAGACAGACAGACAGACACACACACACACACACACACACACACACACACACACACACAGAGAGAGAGAGAGAGAGAGAGAGAGAGAGAGAGAGAGAAAATAACTCAGACTCATTTGGAAGGCCCTGGCTGGGATCAGCTGGAAGTCAGTTGATAGTACATCCTGGGAACTGCAGACCACAGGATCAGTCAGTGTGTGATGCAGAGCAGAGCAAGCATTAGGATAAAATCAATAGAAGAGGAAGCAGAGCAGGCTGGGAACAAATAACACATCAGTTCTTCTTGGTCTATTACATTTAGAAAATGAGCTAATTCATATTTTTAAAAAAAATTATTAGCCATAAAATAGTGACATGGGCTTATCTTTCCTGAGCAATAGTGGTGTATAATTTGATTTACACATATTTTATTCTTTTCACAGCTTGATTAATGTAATTATTTAATTAAAATTACTGATTTATTCAGAATTTTTGACGGTTACAGAAAGATCACTCAATATAGTAGATCACCCAATAGTAAGTAGGTGAGAAATTTAAATTTAAATAGTAAGTAGGTAGGAAATTTAAAATGAGAATTTACGTGGTTTACCAGAAATTTTTCTAACCTTGTGCAATATCTGCCATTATGCAAATTCCTCATTAAGAATTTTGATAAGAAATTTGTTTATAATAAAAGACAAATCTTTTAGGTGAGAGTATAAATTTTCCATACAAAACTTACTTATGATTGCAATTTAAGAGAATCACAAATAGTATAAAGAAACCTACATTTTTCTTGTTATATTTATCAATGTGTGTAGTAGAACATGATGTTACACATCTTAAAAGTTGTCATGGATAATAACCTTGTTACCAGTGCTAAAAAGGACAGTAATCTGTCTGCAAAACAGCCTAACCATTCTTTTTCATTAATTAAATTTTACCAACTCAAAATTTTGGCTCATTCAACTCGCCACATTTAGGGCATACATTAAATCAAAGGAGATGAAATCATTAAGGAACCAACAGTAATTCAGAGAAAGGGAACTGTGTAGCATAAAACATTGTGAGTAAACCTCCAACCTATTTTTAGAAAATAAGAATCACGAAAACGAGGGAATAGCGTCAGTCACAGCCAAATCATAACGCAAATGAGTGTGGCACAAACTCTGCTGACTGAGCTGCAGCTGAGCCCCAAGACCTGCACTGGGACTCTTGACTCTGCACTGCTGCTCTGCCAGCAGAGCTAGGCCTAACAGGGGAAAAAGAACCTGCTGCAGCTGGATCCAGCTAAGAGTTTCTGTTAGCCTGTTGGCTCTAGTAATTTGCATCACTTGATCACAACTGAAAGTAAGCAGCTGGTGCACTTGATCAGCTAAGCCTAGTTCAGCAGCCACTGGGAGTAAACTCCATCCTCTCCCTTCAACTATCTCTGGCATAATGCTTTCCATTGAAGAGATGAGAAAGCTAAAAAGAACACTTCTGCAAATGGGAAGGGGACCAAGAGAGGAAAGAAAGGTAGGGGAAAGAGGACATAAAAAGAAGTAAAATGTGTTCTGAACATGTTTCCAGCTTCCCATGAGAAATACAATCATTATGCACCACAAAAACACACTAATAAAATTTTTAAAAGTGCATTTCTGAAATCTCCTTTGCAGAAAAGTTAATGTATTTAAATCTGACCATTAGATTTGCTTTGGCCAAATGTAAGAGTCAGAGGCAAGTTACTAGAGCATGGCAAGCAACCCCCCTGCCGCACCTCTTTGCTCTGCTGGCATTATACTGTGGTGATGCAGTGTGGGAGAGCAGAACTTGGTTCAGCAGCATTTGAATAGTGTGAGTGGCAGGAGTTCTGTACTCACTCTACAGTGATCTTGGAAATCAGATTCAGTAGCTCAGACTCTTAGTGGTTTCTTTAATCTGCCCAGTGATGTTTTAGGCCACATATGTCTCCATAATTTCTTCATGCTTAAATTTGGTATGTATAATTCTGTTTGTAATAACAAAGAATGCTTATTAGCATTATAATTATAACTTGCTATGGACCTCAGGAAAGTAAGATTTTATAGATTATTTCTTCTGGTTTATTTAAAGAATGTGAGAATCTATTAACCTTAGAAAAGGAGACTTTGTAGACAGAAGCCACTCAGCAACAGCACTGTTAAATTAGCTCCTCACATTTCATACAGAGCAAATATTGAAAAATATATATTATAAAAAATGGCAAATATGATAACCCACTATGGAGATTCAAGAAATGTAAGAAATCAGGAATGAGATGATCAATTACAAAGCAGAAGTTTTAAGCTTCAAAGTGCTAGCTCTCAACTCAAATTTGTCAGAAAATCCTAGACTTTCTGTGTTGTATTCTTGAGTCCTTGCAGCTAGAGTGTTGACACCTGAAATTCAAGTACAGCAAAAGTTCCTGTGATGTGTTGAAATGAGGTCTGTGATGGACAAAACTGAATCTAGTTGCTTAAGAGGGGCAGAATGCTAATATATCTTCACTCACACTTCCAAAGCTTTTGTTCTCTTCAAAATTTATTTGAAAATTATATCCTCTCTGTGATAAAGTTTGGAAGTAGGGCCACTTGGGACATATTTTGTTCAGATAGATTCCACCCTCATGAAGAGAGGAATGCTGCTGTGCATGTAGCTTGGTATCTTTCTTCTGCTCTTCTTCCTTGGGAAAAGCAGACTTGCTTCCTTCAGGAGAATTCAGCATTCATGGTACCATCTTGGAAGAGGGGCCTAACCTCTGAGCTTGTCAGTTTTTGGGTCTTGGATTTTAGCCTTTTGATGAAAAGGAAATTTCTGTTTTTTGTAAATTATTCAGTCACAGATATATGGTGATAGCAGCAGAAATTGACTACAGTATAGTTTTATAGCATGATTTTATATGGATCACAAAGGATTAGTAATAAGTTATTGATTACGAAAATAGAAACAAGTAACAGTAGCCATTACTCTCAAATGGTCATTATGGATAGAGATGGTAAGAGACAGAAATAGAAATGCTAGCAGATTTCAGCTTATTTTTATAATCTATTTGGAGACAGATACAGGAATTCTTTTAAATTGACTTTAATCTCACTAGTCAGGATCCCATCTCCAATTCTGTCTTTTTATTGTCCAATCTGTTGGCTACAAGTAACACCACCAACATGGCTGTCAGTTCTCTTTCATAACTCTTCTCTGTTACATTTGGGTATAAGATGGCTGGTGAGTGAATCCCTTTCTGTCCTTGATTTTCTCTTTTGGGCTCTTGTTTCCCAGCTTCTTCCACAGTGCTACAAGATAATATTCTTTTAAAAAGAATTTTATTTTAACCTATTCAGTGATTTCTGTTTCCCTTACTAAAACTTCATGGATTTGCCTTGCTGGAGAATATCAGCTTCCTATACCTCATCTTAACAACCTTCATTATGAATCTCAATACAGTATCTCTTCAAAGTCCTTCCCTGTGGAAATATTTTGTGCATGAAAAGAGTTGCAAGTGTAATACTTATATTGGTATAAACCTGGGGACTAGGTGTAGGAATTTATTCTGTAGGTGATGTTCAAAACTGCAAGGATCTTAAAATCTGATTGATATGTAAATATCGTTTCCCTTATAAATGAATGTTGTGGTATCATCCTGGTTGATTAATAAAGGATAATTTAAATTGTTTAGACAGTTGATTAAATCATAAACTGAGCCCTTTGACTATATTGAATTTAGGGAGAGATGGATACAATGCTTTTATTCACTCTTTCATAATGTCCTTTAAGACACTGTCTTGATATGTTTGATACTATAGCATATGAGGTTATATTCAAATATTTCAAGGAAAAAGACACTATGGTAACTACTATTAAGTAGGGTTATTTGGTGGTGAAGTACTAGGTTGCTGAAAGTGTCATGCTTTAACATGTGTTGTTATGTTGTTATGCTCCCTTTTATCTCAACCTCTCCCTTAGTCATTAAAAATTATTTAATTTTTTAAATTTCTTTTTTAAACTAAGGGGAAAAAAACTAGCAGGATATATTATAGTAACTTTTTTTATTTCTTATTAAGTTGAAGTTCTGTAATACCCCTGTTATCTTGTTTTGACTGATTAGACTCTATTTTGCTCTGTATGAAAGTATCAAGTATCAGAGTATAGGCAACTACTTTGAAGGCAGTAAGATTCACTATGATGCCCATTCTGGTTTGACTATTATCCTCTTTTGAGGTTCTGTTAGATTTACAATGTTTAGGTTTTATTGGTCTTGTTCTCTACTGTTTTGTTCAACTTTATAATACCTAATGACAATTCTTCTTAAGAAAGCAAGAGGCATTATGGTAACCATTGTTGATAACCTTCTGCTCTGTTTTTACATCATGTGCTATGTCTATCCTTGGTTTTGACTAACTGCTTTGTTTTATCATGCTTGATTTTATTCTCTTACAAAAAAAGTAATAAGATCTAAGGGAGCAATAAAACCCAAAATGTGTAAATTTTGTTGTAATAAAGAGAGGGAAAAAAAGTGCCCCAAAAGATACACCAGCAAGGGTGTTTAGGTGTGTTAAATAGATGACCATATTAATATTTTTGATTGGATTACTGAACACAACTATTTGCAGTCTCACTGTTTGAATGTTCACTTTGTATGCTTTGATCCTGTGACCTGAAACACTGTTTCTAAGATGATAGCGTGTAATCTATTAACTGGTGATAGTTTACTGTTTTGTTTGTTTGTTTGTTTTGTTTGATTTTTTTTGTAGTTCTGTATTACTTGTACCCTTACACTGTTTTGTTTTGTTCTGCTTTTTTTCCTCTTTTTCCTTTTAAATAAATAAAAAAAAAACAATGGCATTAGTAAACATTTTGAAAAATGTCAGTATTCTTGCTAAGTACTTTACTCCAAGAAGGACCTAAGGCTATGTAAAGACTAAATTATAATGCAGTAGTTCTGACTAATGTTGGAATAGAAAACAAAAAGTGCATTAATTAAAATCTAAGGAAACCTGATGTAGAGTTTAATAATGAAAGATCAAGATTAGTTTATTAATCTTTTAAAATATATGAGTAATAGTGGTAGGGGAAACAGATTGATATATGATCTCATTACAGTTTTTCCATAAATATATAATGGTTCCAAAATGAAACATTTATTTAGCAAAAAGTATCCCAGTTACTTAATTTCTAATGTCCTGAGATAAATGTGGGTAGTGTCTGCAATAAAAAAAGAATCTCAAATTTTAGTTCGAATAGTGAAGTTGAGGTTGGGATAATGTAAAGTTTCAGCACTTTCTTATTAGAGGTAATTGGCACTCTTATAGCTACAGGGATAATACAATAATGTGAATGTTTTGACATACAGCGTATTTTGAAGGTGACTATTGACCTATGGTGCTTTCAGTTTTGAGGATATAAACAATGCAGGAAGTTTTAATTCTGTTTAACAGTAACAGTTGACTGTCTTTAGTTAGTAAATTAGTTGTGGCCCCTCATCAGCATCCCCATACTTGAAACAGTTAATATATCCAGGGATCTTTGACTATGCCTTTTTGGCAGCCCCATGGAAGCATTGAAATATCACTAAAGTCATCCTCCTGGAATTCTCTGGATAATAAACTGTTTTCTTAATTTATATTCACATGCCAATATGAATGTCAGTTCTTTATTGAATGCAGAGCTTAGAAATAGTGATGGAGTGGGAACTCGAGGGTTTAGGTAATAAGCGGAATTTGGTCTAATAATATCAACAGTAGCTTATGGATGCCAGGAACCTATTATGCGTTGGATGGAGACATAAAGGAGTTGCAAGAAATCAAGCATGTGGACTGCCCTGCCAGGGTCGATCCTGGTACAGTCTTCCTATTACCTGTGTAATCATTAGCAGTAGAAGCCAAAGGAAATTGTACATCAGAACCAGAATCAGGGAAAATATTACCTACTCCTTAACTGTTTTTATTTTGTTGAATACTTTCGGTCAAGAAGAGGGCAATAATTTATTCTCATAAAAATATATACTTGTTCTAGTGATGGGTTTACTTTCCTGCCTCTAATGCTTCTTTTTCAGTGTTAAACATAAATTATTTAAAATCTAATTCCACTTAATTCATTTCACTTTGTTTCTGAGCCAGATATTCATTGGTAACAAAATGTATACCAACCCTATTACTGAGAATGAATTGGTCACATAGAAAGGTACAATTACCTACTGAGGACTCAGCTATATTTTCAGCCATCAGACAATGTCTTCTGATGGTGAGTTTCTGTGATGTGTTCTTTGAATCCATGACTAGAGTATGAAATTGTTTCTTCTGTGGTCAATGAAATTAATAGGTTCAATTATAAGTGATGCCTCTGTTCATTGTATCCACTTTCCATGTCTCAGTTCCTGCTGCGTGAAAATAGCTAAACAGAACTGAGTTTGAGCCTAACACTTAAAAACACTGAATCCATTTAAATACGGACCAAAGAGTAAGACACAGTGATAATTGGGGTGGGTAAAGTGGAGTATCAAGAGAAAATAAATAAAATATTTCTTCAAACTGAGGATCAGGCAGAAAATTCATGCAGCCAAAAAAAAAAAAATCTGTTAAGGTATACTTTAGTAGTTCTGTATGTCAAATGGTAAAAAAATAAAACATCTTAGCAATGTAATAGAAGTAGTAATAGTAAGATGTGAAATAATTCAGAGAAGTTCTGGTTATTAATTGCAGAGGACCATCTCAAAACAACTACCTCATCATGAAAAAACTTAAGCAAGGTAATATCTTAACAATAGTGCTATTTCATTAATGTATATACACATGGGCATCAAATTACTTGAATATAATGTACATTTTATTATGTTTTTATAATAAAATTATCTTTAAAAGAAACTGACAACTTTACATCTAAATTTATCTTATGGAAAGTGCATCATGTAAAGACATTACTACAAATAAAATTTCATATCTAGTTCCTTCACTAATAAATACTGTACAAATTTTTAAAAATGAAATGTTTCAGAAAATTAAAGTTATGAAAAGGCTTTTTATCTTCATAAATAATTTTTATCCTCATTCTAAATGACAAGAAATTGTGATAAAATATTGCTAAACAAGTATGAAAACATTACTATTAATACAATATTTAAAATCAATCGAAAATATAACAGTTAATACATCATTATCAAGAAGGATTCATCTGGGGCTGGGGATTTAGCTCAGCGGCATAAGCGCCTGCCTTGGAAGCAGGCAGTCGTAAGTTCGATCCCCGGTACCGGTAAAAAGGAAAAAGACAAAAAAAAAAAAAAAAAAAAAAAAAAGAAGAAGGATTCATCTTAGCAGTACAGAGTTGTTTTGACATTTTAAAATTTATCACTGTAAGTCATTAGATTAATAGAATGCGGAAGAAAAAAATTTCCAGGGAAAGAAGAAATATATCTCAATACAAGAGCATTTACAGAGACCTTTTGATTACCATCATACCTATCCAATAGTGAGTCAATGCCCTTTCCTAACTCAAAAAGAGGAAAGAATATTCTTAGCACTAATGTCTTTCTTTTCAGTGTTGTACTAGAGACCTAATTACTGAAATAAAGTTAAGACAAGGCACTCAGACTCAAAATAGTCTTGAACTGTTTTTGTTTGCACTATTTTTATTCTAAGGGACCTGATATTACTTAAAGAAATAATTTTCTATGAAATCTATAAAGACAAAATTAAAGTAGTATATTCAGCAAATATGCACAGTATTCAAGCAGTAGATGAAGTTAAATAGTGCACATGTTACTGAACTTCTTTTAAAAATCTGTTATTTTTAAATTCAAAATTATTCTTTTATGTTCTAACCTTTAATTCTCATATAAGAACACGTAAATACAAAATAAGAACACATAAGTAAATGTTAATGACAGAGACAGGTTTTGAACTTTCTGGGAATAACACAGAAAAAAAGAAAGGAAGATATCTTGAACAAATCATTTAGTATATATCCATATATTTGCTAACAGCATTGAGGTGAGTAGAACTAGAGACAGCAGCATTCTAGTGACAGTGAACATCCCAGGTGACATTCAGATCATGATTTTAAAACATATTTCCTGAAGAAAATCAAATGATACTTCTGGTGGCTAATGGTGATTGTCAGTCTGAATGGATAAATAGATACCTAGCAGATTAGTAAAGCACATGCAGTGTGTGTTTATAGGAGTGTTCAGAGATTATTTGTATGTGGGCTAGCACACTAAAGAAAGAGACCTAAACTGATATGGATAGCGCCATCTATTAAGCTTGTAGAGGGAAGAAGGAAAAAATCAGATTGCATTTAAGAAAACTTCACTTTTCTTGAATGGTGAGTCACTACTGAGTTGCCATTGCCAAGGACATCAGAGTAGAGCTTCTTCAGGTTTTTCAATATAGATTCACATCATCAATTCTCATGCCATCTTCTAGTCCCTCAGTTTTGGATGGACACTCTTCCCTTCTTTTGCATGCTATGTTCTGAGAATTAAGTAGGTTTGTGGGAGAAGTTTGGAAAGGTTTGCCAGTGTGAGCCAAAACAAACACAGAGAGCTGTAAGTGAATCTGATTGGCAATTCCAGTCAGAGCTCAGAAGGTCAGAAGCTGACAAGGATGCACATAATAACGTTCATAATAATTAGATTTCAGTTGAGAAAAAGGACTCTAGAGTAGGTCTAGAGAACATCTATGCTATACTCTGGGGGGAAAGTGTGTTGTTTTATAGCCTGAGGCTTTTCAGGAGACTGAGTTTAAGCATAGCAGACTAATCGATCTGGAAAAAAATTTTAACACAATATTCAGAGTGTAGCATGTACACTGTTGACTAATTTTTGGCAGATTTTACAGTGAAAATTAGGAGCAAAAATGAAGCAGAAAAAAAATGAAAATTTTAAATTAGGCCCAAAAGGAAACATGCAAAACTGTGAACAAAGGAGTCAGAGTTGCTATAGAAAATAAGACATTAAAGAGAAATCAAGTACTTTGAACCAGAACAAGAAAGTGCTTCAAAGTCATCCCAGGAAAGGGTAGAAGAGTGCAAATATTTCATTTAAGAAGAAAGCCCTTTGGGCCTTAAGCTAGAAGTTCCATCTATGGAATTAATTCCTCAGGATTTATTTCACAATGTTTTATGCAATGTCTATGGATGTAATTATCATATGCAAGTATAACAATTGTACATTTTATGCATATATACATCTATGTACAATACATACATGCATTATATATAGAAGGTTTATATACACATTATTGATTCATATACATTTGTAAACTCCCAGTAAAATGAATATTTATTGAATGGATGAGCTTGCTATTAGGGACTGAGGAGGAAACAAAAGAATAAAGGAAGATTGAGCCTTTAAATGTATGATAAAAATATACCAGGAACTGCAAGTATGTGTCAAAAACTGTCATGAAAGTAAAGATAACTAATTAAATATACACAAGTAAGAAATATTCCAGTAATTAACAATTATACCATCTGTCTCACTAGATCAGCACAATTTTTGTTTAATGAAAGGGAAATTATAATAGTTTCCTCAGAGGTATGGGGATCCGTCTCCCTGTTATGGCTGTGCTTGGAGGAATGTGGAGTTCTAAGCAAGCAGATGAGGGCCACCAATTCCAGAGGTCTGGTGGCCTGGGGGAACTGGTGCCAGAATCCCAGGAGCTGAGGGCATAGAAGAGGATTTCAAACACACCCTGCGAGAGTATTAGAATAACACTTGAAATACTTGAAAAACAAAAATACAAGAAAATGAGAAAAAGAAAGACCAAATTACAATCTCAAACCTGCAGCCCATCCAAAGAAACCTTAGGATGTGATGTATATAGAAGAAAATATATGCCATACACCTCAAATATTGGACATAATAGCAACTGAAATAAACAAGCAACTCCAGGAAGCTTTAAAGGAATTCAAACTAGAAATAATCTCCCAGATAAAAGGAAAAATGATAGCAGAAATGAAAGAGATGCTGAATATATCTAAAGAAAACACAGTTAAAAAGTTGGTGGTACTAAATAAAAAGATAGAATCCCTAGATGAGCAATATAAGAAACAAACACAATACATAAAGCAGACACACAGAGATATACAGAAAATCAAAAACTCCCCTGAAAGCTGTAAAAACCACCTCAATGAAAGTGAAGATAGAATTTCAGACCTTGAAGACAAGATTGTAGCTAGTGAATAGGAAACAAAAGATCTTTTAAAAATAACAAAGAATCAGAAAATAACAATTCAAGATGATGAATTTGCAAGATGATGCAAAAAAAAAACATAAGATTTATGGGGATTAATGAAAAAGAAAGGGATGACATAAAGGATGTCAATAGGATATTTAGAGAAGTAATAGCTGAAAATTTCCCAAACATGAGATCGAAAACCAACATCAGAATCAGTGAAGCATATAGAACTCCAAATAGTCATAACCAAAATAAAACTACACCAAGACATATAATAATCATCATCCCAGAAATCCAAGACAAGAATCGATTATTAAAAGCTGTCAGAGAGAAAAGACAGATCACTTATAAAAGAAAATCTATCATAATCACAGCAGACTTCTCAGCACAAAATCAAGAAGAGCATGGAATGAAGTATTCCAGATCCTAAAGGAAAATGATTTCCAACCTAGACTGACGTACCCTGAAAAACTGTACTTCAAAATCGATGGTGAAGTAAAAAACTTCCAACACGAAGAACAGCTGAAGAACTTCATGATCACCAAGCCAACCCTGCCAAGAACACTAAAAGACAGTTTAGAAACACTTAGGAAAAAAAACAAAAAACAAAAAACACTAAGCAAAGCAGATAACTAAACAGAATAGAAGGATAAAGATGCCAAAGCAGAAAGATAACATGTCAACAAATAACAGTTATAACTATTTATGTAAATGGTCTCAATTCACCAATTAAAAGAAACAGACTAGCAGAATGGATCAAGAAAAAAAAAAAAAAAAAAAAAAAAAAAACCAACCATGTGCTCTCTACAAGAAAACCAAGGAACCCAAAAGGATACTCACAGACTGAAAGTCAAAGTGTGGAAAACAATAGTCACACAACAGGAACTGAAAAAAAAAAAAAAAAAAAAAAAGCAGGAGTAGCCATTCTGTTTGCAGACACTATGAACTTTAAACCAATAATGATCAGAAGAGACAAAGAAAGTCACTACAGACTCGTTAGGGGAAAACTTCAAGAGGAAGAGATAACTATCTTAAATATATATGCACCAAATTCCAGACCACCTTGTTATATAAAACAAGTATTAACAGAAATGAAAAATCAAGGTATCAGTAACACAATTATAACAGGAGACCTTAACACACCATTGACACCAAGGGACACATCAACCAGACAGAAAATCAGCAAAGAAATAACAGAATTGAATCACACCTGTGATCAAATGGACTTGATAGACGTATACAGAGTGTTCCATCCAACAGCATCATAATACACATTCTTCTCAGCAGTACATGGATAATTCCCTAAAACAGACCATATATTAGCTCACAGACTATATTTAAGTATATGCAAAAGAGTTGAAATTATCCCTTGCAAGGTATCGGATCATAGCGTTCTGAAATTAGAAATTAATGATAAAATATACTTTAAAAATCCCACAAATACATGGAAACTTAATAACACAATCTTGAGTAGTAAGTGGATCAGAGGGGAAAATAAAGAAGAAATTAAACAATACATACAAGAAAATGAAATTACAAATACAACTTACCGGAATCTGTGGGATGCAATGAAAGCCATCCTCAGAGGAAAATTTATTGCACTGAGTTCCCACATCAGGAAAACAGAATTAATACAAATAAATAACCTGATGCTAAACCTCAAATATCTAGAAAAAAAAGAGCAAGTCAAGCCCAAAGCCAAGAGAGGAAATTAGAGCAGAAATCAATGCAATAGAGATTGAGAAAACAATCCAAAGAATCAATGAAACAAAGAGTTGGTTTTCTGAAAGAATAAATAAAATTGATACGCCCCTAGCCAACCTTATTTTAAAAAAGGAAGAAAATGCTCATATTCATGCAAAAAGAAATGAAAAAGTTGGAATTACTACAAACTATAGAAACACAGAAGATCATCAACAGCTTTTTTGAAAACCTCTACTCTCAAAGGTTTGATAACACAGAAGAAATAGATTCCTAGAAACATATGAAGTACCAAAGCTAGATCAAGAGGATATAAAACTGCTGAATAACCCAATTTCTATTAATGTAATTGAAAATGTTATTAAGTCCTTAATGACAGGAAGAGCCCAGGCCCAGACAGATACACTGCAGAATTCTACAAGAAATACAAAGAAGACCTAATGCTGACACTCTTCACACTCTTCAAAGAAACTGAAAGGGAAGCAATCCTTCCTAAGTCATTTCTGGAAGCAAATATAACTCTAGGACCAAAACCTGAGAAAGACCCAACTAAAATAGAGAACTATAGGCCAATCTCCCTATGAACACAGATGCAAAAATCCTCAATAAAATATTGGCAAATAGGGTGCAGCAAATCATCAAGAAGATTATACATCATGACCAAGTGGGATTCATTCCAGTATGCAGGGATGGTTCATCATACGTATATCAATAAATGTAATCCACCATATCAATAAAGCCAAAAGTGAGAATCACATGATCATTTCTATAGATGCAGAAAAAGCTTTGGATAAGGTCCAACATTCATTCATGAGAAGAACTTTACAGAAAATTGGAATAGACGATCTTTCCTCAATATAATAAAGACTACCTATGACAAACCAACAGCCAGTATCATACTAAATGGCCAAAAATTGAAGGCCTTTACTTAAACATCAGGCACAAGACAAGGATGTCCTTTATCACCACTCCTATTTAATATAGACTGGAAATACTAGCCAGAGCAATTAGACAAGAGATAAGTAAAAGGGATAAAGAAAGGAAAAGAAAAAGTTAAATTATCATTGTTTGTAGATGACATGATACTCTATATAGAAGACCCCCTAAACTCCATTGAAAGACTCTTAGATATAATAAATAAATTCAGTAATGTAGCTGGATACAAAATCAATACTCAAAAATCAATAGCATTCCTGTAAACTAACAACAAAATCACAGAGAGAGAAATAAGAAAAAAAACACCCTTCACACTAGCAAACAAAATAATGAAATATTTAGGAATTACTCTTATGAAAGAAGTGAAAGACCTATACGGGGAAAATTATAATATACTGAAAAAAGAAATTAAAAATGATCTCAGAAAATGGAAAGACATCCCTTATTCATGAATGAGAACAATAAATATTGTGAAAATGCCCATTCTCCCAAAACTCTTATACAGATTCAATGTAATCCCAATAGAAATACCATTTACATACTTCATAGATCTAGAGAAACTTCTAAAATTCATCTGGAGTGAGAAGAGACCTAGAAGAGCAGAGACAGTTGTAAGCAATGAAGGCAAAGCAGGAGGCAGCACAATCCCTACTTGAAGTTATACTACCAAGCAACTGTAGTAAAACCAACATGGTACTGGAATCAAAACAGAGCCAAAGATCAGTGGAATAGATTAGAAGATACAACCACAACTACCAACACACTCAACCACCTTGTCTTTGATAAAGGAGCCAAGCAAGTTCACTGGAAGAACGACAGTCTTTTTAATAAATGGTGTTGGAAAAACTGGATCTCAATATGCTAAAAATTAAATCTAGACCCAAGCCTATCACCATGTACTAAATTAAAATCTAAATGGGTCAAAGATCTGAATATTAAAACAGAAACACTATATCTATTGGAAGACAAATTGGGTAGAAACCTTGAAGACATAGGGGTAGGTAGAGAATTCATGAACAGGACTCACACCACACGGGAAATAGTTCCCAGAATCAGTAACTGGGAACACCTCTTATTAAAAAGTTTCTGCATGTCAAAAGAAATCTCCAGCATAGTGAAAATAAAACCAACAAACTTGGAAAATAACTTAGTGAACTCTCCCTCAGACTAAGGACTTCTGTCTAAAACATACAAAGAATTTTAAAAAGTCAGACACCCAAAATTCAAAGATCCAATCCAAAAATGGGCATCTGAGATGAATACACACTTCTCAGATGAAGAAATACATATGGCAAATAAATACATGAAAAAAATGTTCATCATCATTACTCATTAGAGAAATACAAATTAAAGCCACACTGAGATTCCATCTCACACCTGAAAGAATGGATCAAGAAAACCATCAACAACAAATGCTGTAGAGGCTTTGGGGAAAAAGGAACTCTCCTGCACTGTTGGTGGGAGTGTAGACTGGTTGCAACCTTTTTGAAGGTCGGGCTGGGGATTTCTCAAAAAGCTGGGATTGGAAGTCCCATTCGACCCAGCTATTCCACTTCTAGGCATATTCCCAGAAGAACTGAAAGCATCAGAACACAGTGATATATGTGCACCTATGTTTATAGCAGCACAGTTTGTAATAGCCAGATCTTGGAAACAACCCAAATGTCCATCAATTGAAGAATGGATAAAAAAGTTGTGGTATTTTTATACAATGGAGTACTACTCAGCTATGATGAAGGATCATATTGAGATACTTATAAATAAATGAATGCAGCTTGAGACCATACTCATATGTGAAATAAATCAAACTCATATATATGAATACCAAACAGTTTCCTTATTGTAAGAAATAACTCACATATATAAAAATATGTAGTAATCATGATTCTCCATTATGTGGTTTTGAAGCCTATAAAGTTTTCACTCATTAATTGGAATGACTTTATTCTGGGTTGTTTGATATTATTGCCTGTGATGATATGACGGGCTATTTTGAGAAAACAAGATATCATAATAGCTAGTGCTGATTTAATATCATCTTGTTTTGAAGTCCCACCAAACTGTTGTTCTTCTGTCTCCATTGGTTTTATCATTGTTGTATCTTACTGGATTTTATTATATGTGATAGTATAAACAAAAATTTGTATAGGCAAAGAGATAATATGGAAACCATTGTTCATTTTCCGTTAGCTGGTTCTAAATACCCTGTAATACTCTCATCCTTTTGAATGGTTTCACACTGTCTTGATATGTTCCTATAGTATTGGAAGTTATGTTCAAATATTTCAAGGAAAGAGACACTATGGTAACTACTATTAAGTCGGGTTATCGTCTGGTGAAGCACTAGGTTGCTGAAATTGTCATGTTTTGACCTGAATTGTTATGTTGTTATGTCCTCTTTTATCTCAATCTCCCCCTTTTTCATAAAAAAAACTTATTTATTTATTATTAGTTTTTAATTAAGGGAACAAACCAAAAAATTAGCAGGATATATCATAGTAACTTTTTGATTTCCTCTTAACTTGATTTGAAGTCCTGTATTACTCCCACTATCTTGTTTTTACTGATTTTTACTCTGTTAATTTCTGTTTGATAGTATCAAGTTTGAGGGCAATAAGTCTCACTATGATGCCCATTCTGGTTTGACTATTATCTTTCTTTTGAAGTCCTGTAATGCTTCCAATGTTGAGGTTTTATTGTTCTTGTTCTGTACTGTTTTGTTCAATTTTATCATATCTAATGATGTAGGCAATTCTTTTTAAGGAATCAAGAGGCATTATGGTAACCATTGTTGATAACCTTGTATTCTGTTTTTACATCATGTGCTATGTCTATCCTTTGTTTTGACTGACTGCTTTGTTTTGTCATATTTGGTTTTATTCTCTTCCAAAAAAAAAAGTAATAAGATCTATGGGAGTAATAAAACTCAAAATGTGTAAATTTTGTTGTAAAAAAGAGAGGGGAAAAAGTGCTCTAAAGGATACAACTGCAAGTGTGTTTAGGTGTGTTAAGATAGATGACCATATTACTAAGTTTGTTGGATCATTGAACACAACCGTTTGCAGTCTCACTGTTTGAATGTCCACTTTGTATGCCTATATCCTGTAACTTGAACAACTATTTCTAAGATGACAGTATGTAATCTATTAACTAGTGATTTCTTACCATTTTTTTTAAGTTCTGTATTACTTGTACTCTTATACTGTTTTGTTTTTTTTTTCCTTTAAATAAAAAAAAACAAAAAAAACAAATAGTTTCCTCAGAATTTAAGACAATTTTTATTAACTCATGTCAAAATTGTAACCCACATAATTAACAGGACAAGAAGAACTAGAAAAGACTTATTAAATATCATATTTCATACAAGGAAGCTAGCGGATATATTATTAGCTCAATTCTGACATTTTACTGGAATTAGGAATTCATTCTTCTTTTACACTGGAGGAAATGTAGATTCAGATTTGTATTACTTGCTTAAGGTTACAGGAATAATTTGTGGATGAGAAAATATAAACCTAAAACTAAATATAGGTTTGCCAAATTTTAAAAATAACATTTGTATTTCAATATCTTTATTTACTTTAATTCTTCTGAAAACATCTCTTTCTATTCTGAGTGAAAATTTCACATATCAACAATATATTATGTTTAAGAAGATTTTTTCTTATATACTATGAGAGTAGTTAGTTAGAAACTTCCTTGTAAATAGTGGGATTTTGTGTTGGAGCAATTAAGAATATTCCTTTTCTAAATATTCAGTCACAGGTGAAGCCCAGTATCTGTACAAAATTCTAAACAGATATTTCTAGCATGAGATGATATGACTATTTACTACCTGCTGAGTTTTAGATTAGAGAAATTCACAGCAGTGTGTCCATGTGTGCTGTCTCTGATTTCATAGAACAGAAAGTAAAATATTTATTTTTTATTGCTATACACTTTGATATGTAGTCTATGACATATTCTATTAAATTCAAGCATTGAAAATAACCATGTACATTCATTTGTTAAATGCTATTCATTTTATAACATCTCCATTATTAGTGAGCTGCAAATGCTCAAATAAAACATATAAAGAAATGCTTTATTTTCTGTGAGAGATTGGTATATGCTTTTATTTGTTTTATATGAAAAATTAGGGACAATATTTTACTCAAAAAACAAAAATTATTCTTGATGCTAGAAAAATATGTCTCTAAGGTCACCAACATTATGATACTATATGAAATACTATATGATAATCCAAAAACCCCTCCTGTCAAGTCACAGAAAAATAATCGAATATCACCATTATTAGAATAGAGGTACATTATTTCTAAAGTTAACTTTGTGGTCATCTGAACTTACTTAATTTTCCTAAGTGTGGAAGTTGAGGTTACCATAAATAGTCCAGAAATTTAAAATGGAGCAGAGACATTTTCCACAATAAATTCATATGTGGCCCTCCTGTTTTCAATGTTTCATTAATCATGTTTTACTAATATTTAATTATAGGAAAATGAGGAGCTGAGGATTTAGCTCAGCAAATAAGCGCCTGCCTTGCAAGCAGGCAGTCATGAGTTCGATCCCTGGTACCCATTAAAAAAAAAAAAAAAAAAAAGGAAAATGAGAAAAAATCTATATGCCTATTGTTATGTCAATACGCCTATTGTTATGTAAGGAGATAAAAACTAAATAGAGAAAAGCATGTACTTTTCTCTTTTTTGTTATTGTTTTTGCTATTTTACATAACTTTAAGCAGCTGACAGGTTTCCATTCAAATGTCTACTTTGCCTTACCTCAGGTAAAACAAAGCCATTTTAGTTTTAGCTTATGTTTTATAACTTTGATTTTGAAATCATTATGTGTAAATTATTCATAACAAATTCCTATTATGCAGTCTCTCTGTAAAACTATTTATAATATGTTATGAATGCATTGACTGCTGAAAAACATTTTAAGAACTGAGATTTTATAAATAAAATGTGAAGAATAGCATCCATTAGATAATTTTAGAGAAGTAATGTAGTGGCAACACTAACAGAAAAAAAATTTAAGGAGCAATTATAATGATAACATACACATACATGTTTATTTTTTTCTATTATTAGGCTCAGACTATAGAAATTACATTAATAAATCGCACTGATTACCATTGTTATACAAAACTCAAAAATATATTTGAAAACATGGAAGAAACATTAGTAACTCCTGAGATTTAACTTCTTTTGTGAAATAAAAACAGAAAAATTTATTTACAATACCTAGACATTATTACCAAAGACTTGTAACCTGGATCCAAAATAGCAAGGATGTCTATACATTCTGATCAAGATATTTCTCTTTTTACATTTAAATATTTTAACTAAAAATTTTAAAAGTCTTATATTCTTCCTTAAAGAATTTTGTTCCCCTTACTTAAATTATATTATTTAATCTAATTCTGTCATTTCCTTTCTTGTACTAAAGAATAAAAATGTTTTTCTTTATAATGCGTTTAGATTATCATTTCAAAATATACATGAAAAGATATAATATTTTTATCTTCTATATATCAATAGTACATTGTAATATTTGCTATATGTGGAATGAGAAAAACATTCATATTATGAGTTCTCTTTCTATTAATATATACCCTCTTGCTTTGCTTTCTTTTAGTTATCTATAGAGCTGAGATTATTGGTCCTTGTTTTTTTCCAACGACTTTACCATCTAATTTACTATTACACTATTACTTAGCCATTACCTTTATTTTAATAGCCTGCATCAAAATCTTTTTTAAAGTTCTTGTCTCCCAACTTATTTTAGACACTCAGTCCATTCATCTTTAGCATATAATAATAAATTTGAAAACTTTCAGAAGTCAGAATTTCATGCTACCAAATCTTCTTCACCTCACACTTCTTTCCTCTTTTGGCAGTTGTAGTCAAGAGATTGCAAGCAAAATAATTTAGTATAAGACACCTTATTTATAGATTTGTTTTATAATAGTCACCCAAATAGTCAAACACAAAAAGTACAGGAAATCTGTCCACAGTAAACACTCCAAAGAATTCAACTGAGGGCCAGGATCCCACAGCAATGTCCTGTATGAGTGAGTCCAGCTGGAGACCTAGAGCCCATGATAATGATACCCACAAGTCCAACTGGAAGCCTATAGAGTCCACGACAATGACTAATGTGAGTCTGTTTCACAGATGTTCGGTCGGCAGACCCAAAGTTCAGTGGTAGGCTAGAAATTCAGTGCCTGTGGGATAAAGGGTTTGTGCCAATAGGCCCAGGGTTCTGCACGGGAGCCAAGAAGAGATGCTCAAAGTAAGGAACTGGGCTTCCCCAAAAAGTACCACAGCCACCTTCAGTGATAACGTAGTACTGAGCTCTTCCACTGATGAGAATAGCCACCCACGTTCATATCAGGAAAGTTCAAAAAGCTTCTCCAAAAGAACCAATGGCCACAGGAGAACCAACAGCTTTTCTTCCTCTCTAGTTCTATTTTTACATTGGCACCGATCCTTAGATGAGCTATCAGTTCAGCTGGTTGCTACATGTTGACTCCAGTTGTCAATCAACCACAGCTGTATTGGTACTAAGATTGAACTCAGGAGACCTCCAAACTGAGCTGTATCTTCTGCCCTTTGCATTTTTTATTTTGAGACAAGGTATCCCTAAGTTTCCTAGGTAGGATTCAAGCATGTGCTCCTTCTCCCTGACCTCCCACAGTGCTTTCCTAACTGGAGAAAAGACATAAACATAACATTTGTCACTTGTCACACACACACACATCAACTCCTAAGGATAAATCATTTTAAAAGGAAATTTTATTTTCAAAAAGACAATATCTTGCAAATTCTGAGCAAAACATTTTCTAAAGAAGGCAAATAAGTATTGTCTGTACAAGAAATAGCAAGATTAAACACAGTAAAAGGAAGAACTCCATTTCATCAAGAAATACCATTAAGATGGTAGGCACATAAGAAAACTTGAACTAAACACAACAAAAAATATAATTGAATAAAATTTTTAAAACTTTCCAAATCTCTTAGTTAAACTAAAAGAACAACAGTCATACCAAAACAAATATATATTCAATTGTGGTAATTATTGTTCATTAGTGAGGAAATAGTTCGACATGAATCGCCAATTCTACATTTCAAGGTTGAGA
Source organism: Cavia porcellus (assembly GCF_034190915.1). Classification (NCBI taxonomy): domain Eukaryota; kingdom Metazoa; phylum Chordata; class Mammalia; order Rodentia; family Caviidae; genus Cavia; species Cavia porcellus. The sequence goes on from NW_026947493.1 coordinate 57,669,498, forward strand.
AAAATGAAAGCAAGAAAATAAAAGACGAGAGAAAGAAAAGAAGAAGGAAAGAAAGTTGCATTCAAGGAAAAAATAGAAAGGGCAAGGGGAGGAAGGAAGCAGGGTTGGGGAAAAATGGAAAAGAAGGAAAGAACAATAAAAATGCTACTATTGTTTGAAATGTAAGGCAACAGGAATGCTCACACACTGGATAGACAACACTTCACTGATGTAGCATGTAAGACTGAAATATTATATTAATATTTTAAATATGTATAACATCTTTACTTTTTCCTAGCTATACATCATGAAATCTTTCTTTCTTTCATTCGTTCTTTCTTTTTCTTTTTCTGTCATTCTTTTTTTCTCTATTTCCTTTTTGCTGCTTTTTTTTTTTTTTTTTGAAACAGGATGTCACTATGAAATTCAGGATAGACTTGAACTCACTGTGTGGCCCGGACTGGCCGTGAACTTGCTGTGATTCTTCTGTCTCAGCCTCACAAGTGCTGTGACTATGGAGGTCCACCACCACACCCGGCCAACACTTCTCACAAAAACAAAAAAATAATATTTTCACAAAAACTTACTTCAGTAAGAAACATAAATTGAAAACAAGTCAAATTTTTCTAAATATTAAAATGCTTAAAGAATGTGTACTGTCTTCCAAAACTAATAAACAGTGGTAAAAATACTGGGGAAAACCAAGTAAGAAGACAAACACAGAAGCTATATGAAATATGACACGTTTATATTATTGAATTGTAAAATAAAATTTTAATATCAGCAAGTTTTAAAAACCATTATAAAATCAAAGGAAAAGCAAAAAAAGAGAAAATCATAAGAAAGGAAGTGTTTTAAAAATTAACAAAGAAAGTTAAATAGAATATTTTTGCTAGAAATACTGGTGACTGTAATAAAATATGAAGGAATTTTTAATGTAGTTAGCGCTGTTTTATTTAATTAGTACTTGCCAAGGTGTTTTCTTTATGATAAAATGTAAATCTATCCTTTTGTTCTACTCCTGTGAACATAAATTATTTTTCACATTATAATGTCTAGGAAACTCAACCTGACTTTTTAATCTCACAAGATATTCTGTAAAAAAGTAAATATTAATACTTTAGAATTAAGTGCTTATAGTCTGAAACAAATAATACTTATCTGTATTAGATAATTGATAATGGCTTCTTACTTCACTTTTAAAAATCTATCTTACTATGGATTACATCCACTCAAATCCTATGACAATGAAAAGTTACTATACAAAGTTGAAGGCAGAGGTACCAGAGTCCGTCACTTTATAAAAGAGAAAGTCAAGCTTCACTTTTACTAAATATTGTACTTCAGGTTTCACAGTACAACACATAGAGACAGAAAAGAATCCAAATTCCAAAGTCAGTGTCCTTACCGATGTTTATGATTACCACAATGCATATTTATCCAAAAATGTGACATCTTCTACATGCTTTTACTGTTTATGCCTCTGTAAAATCATTGTTCATATTTTCCAGAGATTTCAGTATCCAAGCAGGTTGAAATGGGAAAGAAAAATGTAGGTTTAGAAATATCTGGAAAAAAACACATCTGATGCAATAAGAAAAGCTTTGATGTAAATAGAAAATCCTAGAGGCTCCACGAGCCAATCTGAAATATCCAGTCGCTAGAGGGAGTTTTCTTGAGCAAAGCATTTTTCTGTGTATGATGGAGCACATTACTTCAACCATGCCAGTTATCTGTCTTTCTATAGGATTCAAGTTTTGTAATTCCAAGAGAAAATTTGACAATGTGAAATTTAAATAAAATTTATATCAAAATGAATAATTAGAAATAAAAACAGATAATGTTTAAAGAGATAGTTTCATAAATATGAAAGAACTGACAATACAGTATATTAAAATTGGTCCAGTAATAATGATCAATAAAAATGCAGTATGAATAGACAAGTAATTTCACTTCTTACTATGCTTAAAAATTTATTTGATCTGAATTTCTCCATAGATACTATAGTGCCATATTTTTTGTATCCTCCCATTGTATTCTCGTTTTCCACTAATTCCCCACTCCCTTGAAATGAACTTACCTAAAATAACTATATTAATGAAGGACAAATATTCTTTCTATTTTTGTACTCCAATGGAATATTTCAGCCGTCATCACACTCAATTCTCCTGAAAATATTTTCTATGTAAAGTTACCTCAAAGGATTATACCTGGAAATGATTACTTGTACAATTGCATGTTCTAAAAATTCCCTAAAGGAGCAAAAAAATTTCAACACTTAGCTGTGTTTAGATTATAAATTGTAAAGATATTTGACATTAGATTTACTCTTATATTTATGCACATAGTAAAATATTGCTAACAATAGGTAAAATAATAGAATTTATTTATCTTACATAATTAAATTTTCAAACCTTAGTGTAGCAAATTATCCTCTTCCTTTCACCTCTTAACTGCGAACAACAATGGTTCTATATTTTCCATTAGCAAGTTTGACTATCTTGATCATTTATATTAGTAAAATTAAGAAGTGTCTAACCACTGTTACTGATTTATTTCATTCTCCATCATATCCTTAAAGTTCATTAGTGATTTTCATATTGTAGAATTTTAATATTTGTAAATGCCTAGGAATACTGATGTGTATCTATGTATAACATTTTCTTCACCTATCTATTGTCTATGAAAAGTTAAGGTTGTTTCCATTTTTTGGCTATAAAACAATGCTATAATGAAAGTGGGAATGAAAATATCTACTTAAGATTCTAATCCTTGTGAATAAATACCCAAGTGTGACTCATATATCATATGATAATTCCATTATTTAACTTTTTCTATTATGCTATACATTATCTTTTGTTTCCTGTGCTTTGGTGTTGTAACAAAAGTATCATTGCCAAAATCACTATCATGAAACTTATTATGATTCTTCTGGAAGGTGTGTAGCATCACTTTTTTTAACTTTAAAACAGAGAAAATAAAAATGATGATACAGAATTTGAAAACAAAGTAATAGGTGGTTAACACTGGTTAGTAGATTACATATTGTTATTTTCAAAGCAGTTGTTCAGAATAAGAGATATAGGGATGAAAAACTGATCAAACAATCGAATAGTGAAAGCACAAACTGTTCTTTTGGATGAACTAACAGAGTTTAGTAGTATATTTATCTAGCATATATATTTTCTCTTCTTTCTTTTCCCCTTTCCTCTATCCCAGTTGTTCTTTCCTTTTGAGCAGTTTCTTTCCCTTCCACTTTCACAGCATCTGTTGTACAATTTGGATCTTATATACTTTTTCAAACTTTTTTACACCAGGGAGACAGTACGATATTTACACCTGAGTCTGATTTATTTCACTTAGCATATGGGCTCAAGTTGTACAACCCCTGTGGAAATCAGTATGAATATTTCTCAGAAAACTAGGATTAAAGTCCAATCCACCTATTCCCCTTCTGGGTATTTTCCCAGAAGAACTGAATACATCATACCACAGTGATGTATGTGCACCCATGTTTATAGCAGCTCAGTTTGTAATGGCTAAATCTTAGAAAAAAATCCCAAATGCCCAACAACCAAAGAATGGATGAAAAAGATGTGGAATTTTTATACAATGGAATATTATTCAGATATAAAGTAGCATCAGATCTTATATTTAAATCTTTAGCATATTTTAACTATTTTATAGGGTATAAGAAAATTATTAAATTAAAGAAATGAATATCCAGTCCTTAAATCCCCCCAAAATCTAAAAATATCGCTAAAAACATAAATGCAAAACTTCTCATATTTAGTTGCACATTAACAAGCGCATACAACATAAGATAAAGAGTTTCATCTCTAGGAACATGAGTAATATTAGGAAAAATCACTTAAAGTTATATACCACATGAACAGAATGAAGGATTAAAAAATCCCAATTGAAAAAAACTCATTTGTCAAAAGTACTGTGAACCTTATTTGCTCAGAATTTGTCCCATCTTGAAGTCAGAATCAGTCCAATTTCTTTTACCATGGTAAAAATTACATATTTAAAGCTCAAATTCAGTCCATATAAGATATAAATTAAGATATCTTATACTCTTACTATAGCATTGTATTTTATATGTTAAATTAATAATTTTCTAATAATTTAATTTCATAAATTAATTTAAATATGAGAATTCACTCATTTTTTCTTCCATCTTTATAGCAAATACTTTGATGATATGTAATCTGTGTAAGAGTAGAGGCATTTCATGTTTGAAGCTTCAAGAGATAGATTATAAAAAGGTATAAAAAGGGTGAAAAAATCAATTATTTATTCTAATATATTTATGTATGACCAGAAACTTAAAACTCTTTAATTTTTTCATTTAGATCTAACCTAAATTAGGAATGAATTTACAATTACATTAATTTGCTTTACATCTATAGCAACTAATGTACACAGTATACTTTCTAAGAGATTTTTTACTGTATGTTGTAGAAAAAGAAACTACATGTTTTAGTTTTTAATTTTTAATTATGAGTTTAAGAAAAGCAAAGTAAATTCTGGGAATTTTAATAATGCTTGCTATGATTCACTAAATATGTAAATGTAAAAAAAAATACTGAGAAAAACATTTAATTAGTAAAATGTAATCAGTCTTCATGAACCAAAAATAATTAACACAGCATGTTGCTATTCAGTTGTTGATTAGAAGTATATATTAATATATTTGTAATAATTATCTTTCCCATTATGTTTCAATGTGCATAGAAGCCAAAAATTTAGTTTTTCACAAATCTTTTGTCTAGAACTAAAATATAGCATTGAAAGATTTAGTTAGTGCCAATCAGAGCATAGAAAAACAGAACAAGCTTACTGTTTCACTGAATATATTTTAGTAAAGAAATCCAAATATCAATACCATGGTTAAAATGGTATCATAGTGTACTTACTCTTTTATGTACGTGTATGTGGCAAAGGAGGTTGAATCCAGGTCCTTCTTAATGAACTACATCCCTAGCCCTTTTGTGTTTTTTATGTAGAGACAGGAAGTGATTAAGTCAATGAGTTTCCCAGACTGTTCTTGAACTTGAAATTCTCCTGCTCAGCCTCCAAGAGTTCTGGGATTACAGATGTCTGCCACCATATCCACATTAGTAACTGCTCCTAAACTGCCACAAAATACTTAGAACAAGCTTAAAAACCACATGGGTTTTTATTATATGAGAAGCCCAAGTAAAAATGAATTAAAGATCAAGATAAAAGATGGATAATAGTAAACAAGGAGGTAGATCTTTTGCAAAAAGAAAGTGACCATGAGACAAAAAGAAGGAAGAGGGATTAAAAAAGGAATGAAGATGTGTTACATAAGTGAACCAAAGCCTCACAATGAATCGAATCATTTCATACTATAATCACCTACTAATAAAATTATAATATAATTTATAATAAAAGGGATCATAAAATTACTAAATTTTAAGAATTATGGATAAAATTTCAAAAGGAAAATGTAAACATAGAAATACTATTAATTTTAAAATTATTTGTACTATTTTAAAGGTAAAATGTGTAGATGTCACTGTGGAAAAAAACGCTTTTTTAGAAAGTGTTAGAAGTTTATGTGTACATCATTTATTTTCTCATTTCCATTTGAAAACTATTATATCTAAGAACCAATACTAAAGCATACTGATTTCTTCTATGTGGGGCAAAGCTCTGGTATTTTTCAAATATTTTCTCCAATATTTTTCTATGTGTCCTCATACAAAGCTGTTGCAGGTGTTCGGCGGGAAAATTACTGAGAAATTTGTCTCTACAAAGTAAGAGATATACTAAAAAGGAGAAAATTATAGATTTAAAATTTAAAACTAATTTGATGAACTACAGAAGCAATGTTAACTAGATGCTAGAAGAATGATGAAAAGAATGAGGTGGGAAAATGCATACAAAACTTTGGAGTAAACTATTGTGTTCTGACTACCTTTTGCATTTATAGATTTTGGAAAAAATTCATGCTATAACAGAGAAAAGGCTAAAGTATAAAACATACAAATATAATGACTGTCAAAGAGTTAATATGATGTGTTAGTGGAAGATAATTTAATTTAAAATTAGTAATAAACAATATCATGCTCCTTATAACCAGACTGACAAGGATAGAACAGGAATTTAAGAATTGTAGCTCTTGAAAATTGTACTGCTCATATCCTATCTCCTTTTTTCAGTGCTAGGGATTAAAACTAGGGATGCTGTGCTTTAGATCTCCATCCTCAATGTTTTTCTTCTTTTTAATTTTGAAACATAGTCTCACTAATATGATTCTGTTGACTCTCATGCCCAGCTACCAAGCAGAAATTACAGGCATGTGACAACATGCCAGGTTCCCATTTTAACATTACCATTTTTTCCTTTTTTTAAATAACGTATTTTGTAATTTGTATTATGATCAGGTATTTGGTTTTGTACTCCTTATTTTTATTATTGTAGGAATACAATACACATTTTGAAATCAATTCTTAACAGATGTTTTTTGCAAATACTATTTTATTTTTACCTTTCCATAGGCTGCATTTTCATCCTTTTGATTGTTAGTTTTGCTGTGACAAAACTTTTTGTCTGATTTGATCTGACTTTTCCTTTCTTAACTGTGCTTTTGATGTCCTATTTAAAAAAAAAATCACTTGGCCAAAGTCAAGATTTTCCCTTATGTTGTCTAAAATAGTCAAACTTAGATGTAGAGAATGCACGAGTCTCAGAACCCATTATTGAGTTTGTTGAAATGGAGGTTGTTTAGGGTAGAAAATTTATTCAATAAAATGAATAAATTTTAGAGATTGCTTGTGCAAAATACTATAGCTGAAAAAATGCTGAACACTTCTAGACTGGGCAGTAGGTCATATATTAAGTGTTATATTACACTCATGCATGCTCATACACACACAATGGACACACAAGAAAACACTGGAAAGTGTTTTCTGTGCCTCTTACTTTGATCTGACAATGGTATCAACAATGATTCCTGTGTCTACATTCCTGAATACACTCACTAAATACACGAAGTTATTTATATGTCAATTATCAGTAAAGCTGTTTATATTATATTGGAAAAAATATTTAGTCCTGATGATCAAAAGGAAAGCATCATTAACTGATGTGTTATCTTTGTGAAACACACAAAAAACAGAACATTGTCTGATAACTTGGAAGAAAAATGCCTAGAAAAGATAAATAATGAGAGGATTAAATAAATACAATTTCTGGAAAAACTCAAAATAAGTACAATAAACTACACTAGAAATAGTAGGGAATAAAATAGGTGATACCAAGACTAAAACAATTGCTTAAATAAAAAACGCAAAAGCAATGTAAAAGAACTCAAATATGAAAACATAAGGAGAGCAAGTGTAGTGGCACATGCCTGTAATCCCAGCACTCGGAGGCTGAGGCTGGAGGATTATTGCAAGTTTGAGCCCAGACTCGGCACTAAAGTGAGATCAAGACCAGCCTAAAATAAATAATAGCCAGTCTCTGATTCAAAAATGACCAAAACAAAAACAAAAACAAAAACCCAGTAAGGCAGACATGTACATACACAGTGGTGGAGAATACTGATAAAACTGTAAAGCAGGTACTACGCTTCCTTTGACACTGTATTAGTAAGATGAGTATTGGAAAGGAAGTGGAAGAGTGAGGACAAAAACTAAAATGTAAAATAACTGAGATGCCAGAGTCAGAGAGAAATAAGGGCAAAGTCTCAAGATCACTAGAATTCTTACATGTCTGCAATGACAGAGATCTTAGGAACAATGAATTTAACAACTCATTGATTTGATCAATCTATAAAAGCAAAACTTGTCAGTGACTTTCAATGACATGTCATAAACAATGAAAAGCTAATTCGTGAATCTGAATAAAAGAAATACTTACTGAGGAGTTTTTGATATCAGTGCTTTTTTTTCTAAAAAAAGAAGAAAGAAAGAAAAAAAAGCAAACACCTGTGAGAAATTGATGGAACCACAGTAACAGGAAAGATTTCAAGTGATTGACAACATGCATCAGATAATAAGAGCAAAGGCAATAAAGAGAAACTCTAGCATGGGATTTCCTATGAGGCAGTTAGTTGCCTGTGGCTCAGCTGTTCATACCCACAAAAGTTCTGCTCCTGTATACTCTTTGCAGTGAAAACCCCTACAAGTCATAAATCCGCATGCTTACTGCAAGACCAAGTCAGCCCCAGTCAAGACATCCCATGTCAAACAACTACTAGGTGTTGCAACACATAATATTCCTAATAAGTTTGTAAGCAGAAGAGAAAATCAGAAGACAGAATTATCAGGAAAATCTTATCTACCAAAAAAAATTAAATTTCAGTTAATTTTAAAACTGAATACTACCAATGCTTTGATTTCAATCTCATTTTCATGAGTCTTGGTATTTCAAGTCAATAAAATGTTTAATGAAATTTTGAATATATTTTAAGTAAAAGCTCCAAAGTATTAACTAAGCATGAATATGATCATATTTTGAATTATTTAATTTAAAGTACTCATTATTCATTTAGCTGTGGTTAACTAGCTGTGCCAGTAGAATTCAACATACATTAAGCTGCATACAAAACTAGGGTGCAGTTATAGAAGGTGACACACTAGAGCTAAATCAGTCCCAAGCTATACAGAAACATGACCTTAATCAAGGGAAAGGACCATTGTGCCTCTGGGGTCCCTCTCAGAGTTAATGAAGAAGTCAGAACGTTGTACGTGGATAAGTTTTAATGTTATAGAAAAGTTACAAAAGTTAAGCATTTCTTTCCTGGATTTTGGTTCTTGTGTGTCTTTATTTGGAGATTAAGAAGTTGTATTTGGGGATTGTCAGGGGATGGGATGCGAGTAGTAAGGTAAGTTTCATGATTTGCTTGAGACCTGTCTTGAGAATTAAAGAACACTTCTGGGTGTGCTTTGGTGGGTCAGGGGAACCTGACCTGGTGAACTCTGGTTACTGTCCCCTTCATCATTGGCAGTTTCCCTGTTCTGATTCCCCACTATCTTGACCTAAGCAACTTTTCTGACTGTCATTCCACCCCCATGTCTCTGTCTTGTTGCCAAATGATCATAGACTTAATAATCTGAAGCTGAGTCAAATTCATCTTCTCCTACTTTGATATGTGGGTGTCAGGAATTGTGTCTCAGCAACAGGAAAATTAATTGATAGAAAAGCAAAAATACTATATCAGAATGGGATATCAGAATGGGATTATATAAAGCAAGGACAACGTACATTATTGAATAATTTTACCAATAAAAATGAAAGAGATTGATTAAATTTCTTTTAAAATAATAAAATTATAGTAATGCATATAGTACAAATACAAAGATAAGTAATACATACAATGAATCAATCAACATAACAATTATAGACAAGTTAACACGAAACTTCAAGATGACAATCATGAGAAAAAGAGCACGATGATACAAATATAAGAGATACAGGAGATTACAAACACACTCAACTACCTTATCTTTAATAAAGGGGCCAAACATGTTCACTGGAAGAATGACAGTCTCTTTCATAAATGGTGTTGGAAAAACTGGATCTCCATATGCGGAAAACTAAAACTAGACCCGCGCCTATCAACATGTACTAAATTAAAATTTAAATGGATCAAAAATATGAATATTAAAACAGAAACACTAAATCTATTGGAAGACAAATTGAAGGAAAACCTTGAAGACATAGGAGTAGGTAGAAAATTCATGAACAGGAATCAAACTGCATTGTAAATACTTCCCAGAATCAATAACTGGGATCACCTGTTATTAAAAAGTTTCTGCATGTCAAAAGAAATCTCCAGCATAGTGAAAAGAAAACCTAAAAACTGGGAAAAACTTTAGTGAACTGTCCCTAAGACAAAGGACTTTTGTCTAAAACATATAAAGAATTTTTAAAAATCAGACTTCAAAATTCAAAGATCCAGTCCAAAAATAGACACCTGAGATGAATACATAATTTTTACCAGATGAAGAAGTAAAAATGGCAAATAAATACATGAAAAAATGTTCATCATAATTACTCATTAGAGAATCACAAATTAAAACCACACTGAGATTCCATCTCACTCCTGAAAATGGCCAGGATCAAGAATACTACCAACAACAAATTCTGAAGAGGCTGTGGGGAAAACGGAACTCTCCTGCACTGTTGCTGGGAGTTTAGACTGGTGCAGCCATTGTGGAGGTCAGTCTGGAGATTTTTCAGAAAGTTGGGGTTGGGAGTTCCATTTGTTCCAGCTATTCTACTACTAGGCATATTTGCAGAAGAACTGAAAACATCATTCCACAGTGATATAAGTGCACCCATGTTTATAGCAGCACAATTTGTAGTAGCCAGATCTTGGAAATAACCTAAGTGTCCATCAACTGAGGAATGGATAAAAAAGATGTATTTTTATACAATAGAGTACTACTCATCTATAAAGGATGAGCATATTGAGATATTTATAAATACTTGGACACAGCTTGAGACCATACTCATAAGTGAAATAAATCCAGCTCACATGTATAAATCCCGCATAGTTTCCCTAGTGTAAGAAACGGTAAGAATACATAAAAGTATCTGGTAATCATGATTCCCCATTGTATTTCTTTGAAGCGTTATAATGTTTTCATTCATTAGTTGAAATGGTTTTATTCTGGGTTGTTTGATTTTATTGTCTGTGAGACATGAACAGTTATTTTGAAGAAAGTAAGACATTAAAATAGCTAGTGCTGATTTAATATCTCATCTTGAAGTCCCACCAAGCTTTTGTTCTTCTGTCTCCATTGGTTTTATCATGTATCTTATTGGATTTTATTAAATGTGATAGTATAAACAAATTTTTTTATGGACATGGACATAATATAGTAACCATTGTTCATTTTCTGTTAGTTGGTTCTCAATACCCTGTAATACTTTCATTCACTTGAATGGTTTTACACTGTATTGTTATGTTTGATACGATAATGTATGAAGGTACTCAAATTTTTCAAGGAAAGAGACAACTATGGTAGCTACTGTTATGTCAGGTTGTCTTGTGGTGAAACACTATGTTGCTTAAATTGTTCTGTTCTGACCTGTTTTTTTTATGTACTCTTTCATTTTAATCTTTTTTTAATAAAAAAGAAAATGAAAACCAAAAAAAGCAAACCAAAACAAAATAGAACAAAACTGATCAAAGTGAAATCACACAGATAGCATAAAATTTCAAGACAAGATAACAGCATTTCAATAATGGCTGCTATAATGTCTCTTGTTTTCTTCAAAATAGTTGTCCATACCTTCAAACACAATAAGCTAATACAAAATAAAATAGTATAAAAGCAATCAAATTAAAGAATGAAAGTCTTATAGATCTTCAAAACTATACAATAGCAAATCAGTAATGGCTACAATATTGTCTCTTGTTTTCCTCAAAATAGCTGTCCATACCTTCACACATATTGAAATCAAATATGAAAACAAAATAAAACTAATCAAAACCAAAATTAAAGCATTATTAGACTTCACAACAAAATGATAGGAATCAGTTGCTACCATGATACCTTATTTTCTTCAGTGTAGCTGCTCACATCATCACACATACTAAAACCAATTCTTGTGAACTCTTTAAGTGATATTCTAGGCATATATAAGACTATATATGTACATCTATCCTTTCTGTATAGAGGGAAAAGCAAAGCAAAACACAACAAAGAAAAATAAGAAGCAGTAGTCAAATAAATAACTCTAACAAAAAGTCTGAAACAATAATAACCTATGCTTTCAAAACAAAGGTGGTAGGAACAAAACTAATTTTGCTGTTTTGCAGTTATCTTTAAAAGCCATACTTGAATTACCAGATATAGCCATGCCACATTGAACTAATCCAATGGATGTTAACTGTTTTGTTTCGAGAACTAATAGAATTAGTATTACAATAATCTGAGTAACCTTACGTGTATATATCTGAGTGTATATTTTTTCTCTATCTTCCTTCTTTTCTGATTCCATATCTGAGGTATTTTATTTCCTCTTTGAGCAGTTTCTTCACCTTTCACAATGTTTAATGAAGATTTTGTACCTTATTTACTCTATCAATTTCTTACACTAGGGAGACAAGATGGTATTTATACATGTGAGTTTGATTTACTTCACTTGTGCGTATTTTCTCAAGTTGCATCTGTTTACCTATATAAACCTCAACGTGGTCATTCTTTATAGTTGAGTAGCATTCCACTGTATAAAAATATCACATATTTTTTATCCATTCCTCAGTTGATAGGCATTTTTGTTGTTTCTAAGATTTAGCTATTACAAATTGTTTTGCTATAAACATGGGTACACATGTATTACTGTAGTATAATGTTTTCAGTTCTTCTGGGAATATGCCCAGAAGTGAAATTAGCTGGGTCAAATGGGACCTTCAATCCCAGCTTCTTGAGGTATGTCCAGAATTATTTCTAGAGTGGTTGCACCAGTCCATACTTCCACCAACAGTGCAGAAGAGTTTCTTTTCTCTACAGCTTCTCCAGTAATCTCCAGTATTTATTACTGTTGGGTTTTTTGATCTTGGCCATTCTCTCTGGAGTGAGATGAAATCTCAGTGTGGTTTTAATTTGAATTTCTCTAATGACCTGAAGAGACCAAGAAAGCTCGTTCCATCTGCTGCTTCCCCTTCCCTTCTCCCTTCAAATCCAACTAGGTTAAGTTTTAATTTCCTAAAGGCCATAAAACAAAGGCCTGAGGTAATAGCTCCTGACATCCTGGGTCTTCCCTATCTAGAAGCCCCATCACAAATTGTGTTAATTGCATCAGATTGTATTAGATTGTACATTCTTCACAAAAATAGCTTAGTTTATATCATAGTAATACCTGTAACTGTAAATGTGTGTCTTCCTTTTCCCCTGGGTAAAAGATTGATATGTTAATCAATGCTCTCTTCTGTAAAGAATTGTAAAATCTTACCTAATTGATATGCTAACCATTGTTGCCCTCTACAAATAGAACGGTTGTGGTGCTAAAGTAAGGTAATTAAGGTTGTTAATTGCTGTTAGACTTTTCTATTCAGGAGATATTAGGAACAGCTACCCACCCCCAGCTAAGAACAGAACTGAGTCCCATGACCCGGTTGACTCAGTTCTAACTCAGCTCTGTGAGAGGCCCAAAAGAAAACATCTGCAACCGTGGCCGGTTAATCAGGAAACTCAGAGATAAAGTCTGCTGACTATGCTAGTCAAGATTGGGAAGTATGTCAGAACCAAGCCACACAGGAGCTAGATGATCTAAAAATAAGCTGTGCAAAACAAGACAGTTAATCAACTCTGACCCACTGGTCACCCCTTATGATCTGACCAATCACAAATGGACAAATCACCAACTGTTCTACTCTAACTGCTATGATTGGCTTCTGTAACAACGCTTGCTTTGCAGTTTTCATCCTTAAAAACACCAGCCTTGCCCCAACTCGGGGTTCTCTGTTTCCACCTGTTTGGAGGACCCCGTGTACACGGAATAATAAAAACCCCTTTGTTTTTACATGAGAGCGAGGCCCTTAGAGTCTTCCTTGCGACACCGGTCTAACAGACCAATGATACTGAACATTTTCCATGTATTTATTTGCCAATTGTATTTATTCATCTGAGAACTGTGTATTCATCTCAGATGCCCATTTTTGGATTGGGTCTTTAAATTTTGGGGACCTGACTTTTTAAAAATTCTTTTTATTCTAAATTGAAGTCCTTCTAGATAAAAGTCCTTTGTCTGAGGCATATTTGACTAAGGTTTTTCCTAATTAATGGGTTTTCTTTTCCCTCTGTTGGAGATTTATTTTGACATACAAAACATTTTTATTAGACAAGATCCCAGTTATTGATTCTGGAAAGTATTTCACATGCAGTTTGATTTTCGTTCATGAATTTTCTTCCAACCCCTGTATCTTCAGAATTTCTATCTACTTTGTCTTCCAACATACTTAGGGCTTCTGTTTTAATATTTAGATCTCTGATGCAGTTTGAATTTAGTATAGTGCACAGTGATAGGCATGGACCTAGTTTTAGTTTTTGGCAAAGGGAAAGCCAGTTTCTCCAGCACCACTTATTAAAGGGGCTATCTTTCTTCTAGTTAATGTTTTTGGCCCATTTGTTAAAGACAAGGAGGCTAAGTGTGTTTGTATTTGTGGTTGTATCTTCGAATATATTCCATTGACCTTCAGACTGTTTTTATTCCAGTACCATGCTGATTTTATCACAGTAGCTTTGTAGTATAACTTCAAATCAGGAACTGTGATGCTTCCTGCCTTGCCTTTGCTGCTTCAAATTGCCTTTGCTATTCTAGGTCTCTTCTGGTTCCAGATGAATCTTAGGAATGACTTCTTTAGATCTGTAAAGTATGCTAATTGTATTTTGATTCAAATTGTATAAATCTGTATAACAATTTTGAGAGAATGGCCATTTTCACAGTGCTCATATCCCTGAACAAGGAATGTCTTTCCAGTTTTTTTTTTTTTTTTTTTTTTAGATCTTGGGTTTCTTTTTTCAGAATACTGTAGGTTTCACTGAATAGACCTTTTATTTCCTTTGTTAAATTGATTCCTATTTCACTTTTTTAGATGCTATTGTAAAGAGTGTGGTTTCTCTTTTTTTTTTTTTCCTCAGTGAGTTTGTTGTTTGTGTAGAGGAAAGCTATTGATTTTTTGAGTGTTGACTTTGCATCCAGCTATATTACTGAGTTTGATTATTACATCTAGAAGTCTTTCATTGGAGTTTTAGGGGTCCTCTATGCAGAGTATCATGTCATTTACAAATAATGATAGTTTAATTTGTTCCTTTCCTACCTTTATTCCTTTTATTTCTCTCTTTTGTCTAATTGTTCTAGCTAGTATTTCCAGCATTACATTGAATAGGAGTGATGATAGTAGACAGCCTTGTTTTATTTCTGAGTTCATAGTGAAAGGTTTCTGGTTTTGACCATCTAATATAATGCTGACTGTTGGTTTGTCATAGATGGCTTTTATCAGACTGAGGTAGAGAAAATCTATTCTGATGTTCTGTAGGGTTCTTATCAGGAATGAGTGTTGGACTTCATCAGAAGCTTTTTCTGCATTTGTTGAAATAATCATGCGACTCATATCTTTGGCTCTCTTGATATGTTTATTGATTTGTGTAGGTTGAACCTTCACTGCATTCCTGGGGTGAATCCCGCTTGGTCATGAGGAGTTATCTTCTTGCTGACTTGCTTCATTTTGTTAGCCAGTATTTTATTGAGCATTTTTACATCTGTATTCATTAGCGAGATTGACCTATAGTCCTCTTTTATGGTTGAGTCTTTCTCTGGTTTTGCTATCAGGGTAATGCTTGCTTCCAGAAATGAGTTAGGAAGGATTGCTTTCCTGTCAATTTCACTAAAAAATTTGAGGAGTGTTAGCATTATGGTTTCTTTGAATTTTCTGTAGAATTCAGCTGTGAATCCATCAGAACCTGGGCTTTTCTTTGTTCACAAGTTTCTAATTACGTTTTCAATTTCATTTTCTGAATTTGGGTTATTCAGCGATTTTACATCTTCTTGATTCAGCTTTGGTAATTCATATGTTTCTAAGAATCTGTCCTTTTCTTCTCTATTATCAAACCTAAGAGAGTAGAGTTTTTCAAAGCAAGTGTTATGGTTCGATAACTAGTGGTCAACTTAACGCGAGCTGGATTACATCAGCATGCATTGAGAGAAGATGCTCCACCTGAGGAGGGCTGCCAGGATAAATAGGTGGAGAGGAGAGCTGTTGGAGAGGGATTGAGGCATTATGGAGGCATTGTTGGTTCTCCTAGAGTTGCTGTCTGAGCTGTTGGTTCTCCTGGAGAAGCTTTGGTTTTCACATCCAGCATTGCTTCCTGGCTCCGGAGGGGAAGACATGTGCTGCCTGGTCTCCAGGATGAACTCCTCACGCTGCTTCCTGGCACATACCCGACTGTGCTTGTCGGAGGAGGAGCTTGGGGCCTCCGTGTCGCCGAGGACAGCTGTGGTTCCTTTCAGGACAGCCCCACTCTTTGTTGTGAGTGCGACTTCTCAGCTCCAGTGTAGAACCCTCATCCCACTAGCACAGCTCCTTCATCCTGCTTGCATGGACTTTCTGGCTTCCACCGCTGACCCTTGGGTCTTCCCGGCACGAATCTGTAAAAGAGACTGGCGTGAGTCCTTCTTGTGGGCTCTGGACTTCCAGTTGGACTCGTGGAGGCATTGTTCTGAGCTCTGGGTTTTTATCTGGACTCATTTGGGACATTGCCATGGGATTTAGACTCTTGACTAAATAATCTATGTCGTTGGTGTTGCAGATAGATTTCCTGCATTCCCCTGTGTTAACTTTCAGTGACCATTGTAAAAATATTATAAACTCCATGTACTGATTTGAATTGTTCTCTGTGTACAACCCCTGACTACAACAGCAAGTATTGATGTTCTCTGTTTTCATAGGGTCTGTAGTGACTTTGCCCTTTTAATTCCTTATTGTGTGAGATGGAGGTTTTTCATTCCTTTTTGTTAAGTTTGGCTAGGTGCTTGTCAATTTTATTTATTTTTTCAAAGAATGAACTCCTTGATTTATCAGTTCTTTGTATTGTTTTCTTAGTCTCTACATTTATTTCTGCTTTAATTTATAATTTCCTTCTTTCTTTTGTCTTCTGGCTTGACTTCCTCTTCTTTTTCTAGATGTTTGAGTTGTAGCCTCAGGTCATTTATTTGTGTTTGTTTGGTTTTCCTGATGTGGGTATTCATCTCAATAAATTTCCCTCTGAGAACTGCTTTCATTGCATCCCAAAGGTTCCAGTAAGTTGTATTTTTATTTTTGTTTACTTATACATATTGTTTACTTGTACATATTTCTTCTATGACCCATTGATTGTTCAGGAGTTTATTATTTAATTTCCATATTTTTATTGAGTTTATGCAGTTACTTTTGTCATCAATTTCCAATTTTGTAGCACTATGAGATTATAGATGTGGTAAAATTTCAGTTCCTTTGCATTTATTTAAGCATATTCTATGTTCTCATATATGATCTATTTTAGAGAATGTCCCATTTGAATCTGAGAAGAACGTATATTCTGTTGTTGCTGGGTAGAACACTCTGTACATATCTATTAAGTCCATTTGTTCACAAATTTTTTCAGGGTCTTTATTTGTCTGCTGATTTTCTGACTCATTGATCTATCTCTTTGTGTCAATGGCATGTTAATGTCTCTCATTTCAATTGTGTTATTGTTTATTAATTTTTCATTTCTTTTAATATTGTTTATTAAAATATATAATAAACAATATTATATAATATTGTTTATTAAAATATATAATAAACAATATTATATAATATTGTTTATTAAAATATATAATAAACAATATTATATAATATTGTTTATTATATATATATATCTGGATGCTCCCTTATTTGTGGCATATATATTTAAGGTTATTGTGTTTTTCTCTTGAAGTTTCCCCCTAATGAGTATGCAGTGACTTTCCTTTTCTCTTTTGATCATTATTGGTTTTAATTTCACATTGTCTGCGAACAGAATAGCTACCTCTGATTTTTTTTGGTGGGGGGGGGATTCCTGTTGCTTGAAGTATTGTTTTCCATCATTTACTTTCAGTCTATGAATTTCCTTTTAGATTAGATGGGTTTCTTGTATACAGCATATGGTTGAACTTTGTTTCTTGATCCATTCTGCCAGTCTGCTTCTTTTAATTGATGAATTGAAGCTGTTTACATTAATGATTATAACTATTATATATTGGCTGATTTTTTTGTGTGTGTTGTCTTCCTGCTGTTGGTTCTTTTTCATTTCCCTCTGTTTTCACGGCTTGGTGATTTCTTTCTGTTGGTGTTTTTGAAGTCATAGTTATTTTTATATCTATCTAGAATATCTTTCAGTACTCTTTGAAGGGTTTCTTTAGTGATCATGAAGTTTTCAGCTGTTCTTTATCATGAAGGTGTCTTATTTATCCATCAATTTTGAAGAAGAGTTTTACAGGATACATCAGTCTGGGTTGGAAGTCATTTTCCTTTAGGATTTCAAATACTTCACTCCATGCTTTTCTTGATTTCACAGTTCCTGCTGAGAAGTCTGCTGTAATTCTGAAGGACTAACCTTTATAGGTGATTTGTTTCTTTTTTCTAACAGCTTTTAATATTCTGTGCTTATGTTGAATTTCTAGGATGATATTTACTGTATGTCTTGTTGTAGATTTATTTTGCTTATGGCTAATTGTAGTCAATATGCTTCACTTATCTATATGTTAATTTTCTTTCCTATGTTTGAAAAATTTGTAGCTATTATTTTTGTAAATAGTCTTTAGATTTCACTTGCTTTATCACCTTTCTCATTTACACATATTAATATTATATGGTTTTTCATTGCATAATCTAGCAGCTGTTGAATTTTTATTTCCTGATACCTTGTTATTTTTAACAGGTTTTTCCTTTCTGTTCACTAACTACAATATTGTCTTCAACGTCTGAAATTTTATGTTTGCACTCATTGAGGTGATTTTCTTGCATTTGGTGGAATTTTTGATTTTTTGGATATGTCTTTGAATCAGTTGCATGCAGTCTAGTACGTTTTTATATTGTTCATTCAAGGTTTTAATAATTTTGCTACATTCCTCTATTTTTTAAACTATATCTTCTTTAGATGTGTTTAGTATTTCTTTCATTATATTTATCATTTTTCTTTTATTTGAGAGATTATTTCTGATCTGATTTTCTTTACAACTTCTTGGAGTTGTTTGTTTACTTCATTTGCTATCATTTCAGAAGTTTCAGGTATATGGCTTACATTTTCTTCTATGTCTATGTCTCCTAGTCTTGTTTGGGAGATGGGCTGTGATCACATTTTGTTCTTTTGTTTTATCATTTCTCTGAATTCTCCTGGGGCAGTTGAATGCAATGTCTCAATTGTTTCTTGAAGATGGCTGTCTGTACTGCAGGGAGTTTCCCCAGCTGAGTGAGGGATATTTGGCAGACCTCACTGGTTTCCAGTGGCACCGAAAGGGATGGCTTTGTTGGGTAGACCTTCAGAAAATCCCATGTGACTCACTGAAGTTCCCTGGTTGCTAGAAAAATCTTGGCTGGGCCCTACCATCTTCCAAGTGGTATACAAAGGCTCAATGTTTTGTGGAGTACCCTAGATGTGCCTTCAGCTTGATACACCAAAGCTCCACAGATTCTTGGGGAAACTGGGCAGGGCCCAACCATGTTCTGAGAATTTCCAGGGCAGCACACCCAGGTAGAGACCCAGGTAGAGTTCACTGTGGAAGGCCCTCAGTAGGCCTTCAGGTCATGCTGTTCAACATGTGGCTCACCATGCCTGAGGGCTACTGGCCTGAGGAAGTTCTTTTTTTTTGGGGGGGGGGGATACATTTGTGTTAGTGTTTATTGATTTTATTTAATTTTTAAAAGAATCAATTCTGATTCATTGTTTCTTTGTATTGTTTGCTTAATCTCCAGTGGATTAATTTCTGGTCCAACTCTTATAATTTCTTCCCTTGTATGAGTTTTGGACTTGGCCTGCTTTTCTTTTTTAGAAGTTTGAGGTTCACCATTAAGTTCTTTATTTGTATTTGCACTGTTTACCTGTTACATATATTCACTGCTATAAATTCCCCCTTTTTTTTTGGATTACTTTCATTGTATCCAATAAGTTCTGGTATTTTACATTGTCATTATCTTTTAATTGTAGAAATTGCCTAATTCCTTCTTTAATATTATCTTGTAACTCATTGGTTGCTCAGGAGGTTGTTATTTAATTTCTATGTGTTTATGAAGTACTTGTGGTTTGTTTTGCCAATGATTTTCAATTTCATTGCACTATGGTCTGATAACATGCATGGAAGAATTTCACTTCTTTTTCCTTTATTTTAAGCATGCTCTGTGAACTAGTATGTGGTCTATTTCAGAAAATATCCCAAGTGTGGCTGAAAAGAATGCATATTTTCTGATGGTGTTGTGTGTAACGTTCTGTAGACATCTACTAAGTCTATTTGTTCAAAAATTTGTTCAATTATAGTATTTCATTTTGATTTTTTACCTAGTTGATCTGTATTTTTGTGACAGTGGGTTACCAAGGTTCCACCAAAACAACTGCATTAGAGATTATTTGATTTTTCATGTCCGTTAATATTTCTTTTTATATAATTGGATATACTGATATTTATTTCATATATATTTATGATTGTTATCCTTCCTTTTGGATTATTCCCTTTACAAGGATATAGTGAATTTCTTTGTCTGTTTTAATCAATCTTAGCTTGAAATTCACTTTGTTTGAAAATAGCATAACTATCCTGCTTTTTCCTAGTTCTTGTTGTATGAAATATTGTTTTTCATTCTTTGGCTTTTGGTATATGAATTCTCTTTTGAATTAAGTGTTTCTTACAAGGTCCAGTAAAATATTACATGTAAGAAACATTTTTAATTCAGCTGGATCTTTCTTCTTCATATATTTTGCCAATCTTAGCCTTTTTGTTTGGTGAATTGAGATCGTTAGCATTCATTGTTATAACTGATATAACAGTAAGTGTCCGTCAACTGAGGAATGGATAAAAAAGATGTGGTATTTTTATACAATACTACTCAACTATAAAGAATGATCACATTGAGGTATTTATAAATAAATGAATGCAGTTTGAGACCATACTCATTAGTGAAAAAAGTCAAACTCACATGTATAAATATTGAATAATTTTCATAGTGTAAGAAATGGTAAGAATACATAAAAGTATGTAGTAATCATGATTCCCATTATACTGCTTTGAAGCTTTATAATATTTTCATTCATTAGTTAAAATTATTTTTTTCTGGGTTGTTTGATTTTATTGTCTGTGATGGTATAAACAGCTATAAAAAAATAAGACACTATAGCTAGTGATGATTTAATATCATCTCATTTTGAAGTCCCACCAAGATTTTGTTCTTTTGTCTCCATTGGTTTTATCATGTTGTATCCTCTTGTATTTTATTATAAATAATGGTATAAACAAAAATTTTGTAGACAAGGAGATAATATAAAAAACATTATTCATTTTCTGTTAGTTGGTTCTGAATATCCTGAAATACTTTCATTCTCTTGAATAGTTTTACACTGTCTTGTTATGTTTGATGCTATAGTATATGAAGGTATACTTAAATATTTCAAGGAAAGAGACGCTATGGTAACTACTGTTATGTCGGGTTGTCTTGAGGTGAAATACTATGTTCCTTAAATTGCTCTGTTCTGACTTTTGTTGTTATGTCCTCTTTTATCTTAATCTTAAAAAAAAAAAAAGAAATACAAAAGATAAGAAAATAACCACCGAAGCAGAGAAATGTTTAGTCAACAATATAGAAGTTTTTTAAACCTCTAGTTTATAAATTTCAAAACTCCAATAAAATGGATAATTTTTAAATTATACGTGATTACCCACAATGACTTAATCAGAATTGGAAAGAAGAACAAATAAGAACTTAATACCATCACTTATTTTCAGCTACAGGTGAGAAAGTGGTGCACAGAAAATGAAATGAGTCAAAAGTTTGAGAACATAGAGGGACTGAGCAATTCTAAAAAATCCTTATATTTTTATGACCATCAGAGAATAGTAACGTTTCATTTACTCTTTACATATTCTACAAATAAATTGACATTTAAAACAATCATCATAATAAAAGTAATCAAAAATCATTCTGTTTTTAAAAACTAATATTCAGTGAAAGGATTTTTAAATACTAAGACAATTAGTAAATTTGTGGGAACTAATTTAGGTTTTTTAAGAGAACAAAGGGACTAAATTGAAGGACATCTTGGTATCCAAAACAGTATTAATCTGAGCACCAATAATGGCATTAAAATAACATTGGATGAGAACTCTATTAAACATAAATGAGTCCATATTGACACAAATAAGCAAACATACAAATGAAGCCAAAGGAAAGTTTTTGCATGAAAATTTCAATTGAAACATGAAAGAGGAGACATGAAAAAAAGAATTAAGTAAATGAAAGTTCATAAGTCTATAAATATGAACTACTTAATCAACTCAATATGTGCAATAATAGACATATTGACATCATGAATCTCATGCCAGCCAAGAAGGGGACAGTATAAGTTTTTTGATATTATTGATAGAAATGTACAACCTCATGTAAATCAAAAAAATCAGATTAAATATATGTTGTACATCATCATAAAATAATGTTTTCTTTGAAAATGTCAGTAACATAAAAGTCTTGGAATAATGCTTATATGATCTAGAAGAGATGAAAGTAGAAAATGTAACAGAACACAAAGTGAGATCTTCAGTAGAATTCTGGAGCAACAACACAATATTATTACCACAAAAATTAATGATAATTAGTCTGTTTGTAAGCCAGTTGAAAATTTTGTCCACATGTTATTGTCTTTTTCTATTAATTATAGCATTATATATGTGACGACACTGTATGAAGCTGGTAAAGAACATTTAGAAATTCTATGTAGTATTTGTACAAATTTTTGGTAAGTTTAAAATTAGCTCAAATTTAAAATTTTTGTAAAAATAAGTTTATTCTTTTGTAAAAAATAAGCTTATTATTTTAATGATATAACTAAATTAGCTTATTATATCAGGATACCATGAAATTCTGCTCTTTCTGTATTTTACTTCTGCATTTAATGTTGATTTTAATTTATATTTTTATGATACATTTTCCAAACTTTATTAATTTCAACACCTCTTTTGTACCTAAACGAGTCACTCTATTATAGTATAATCTATGTCAGGATTACCTATATATTAGTAACATTTCCTGTTTAAAATGTAGCTTCTTTACTATAACAGGCTACTAAAATATCTGGAATTTTCCAAATAGGTGGAAGAAAAGTTTCAGAAATCACTTTCATAAGCTACTTAAGTCAATAATAAGCAATTAAGATAATATTTTTAATCATGGCTCTATGAAATGATTTTAATTAGTTTTGAATTGTAGATTTGGGTATTCTGGTGACCTGAGACAAATAATTTTGCAGAAGAGCTCAATAAAAATGCCTAATTAAATATTTAAATTATTATTTAAATTACTTTTTCTATCTTCGTCAACATATTTAGTTTCATGCATCATATGTTATTTGTAAGCATTTGTACCATGTTTTATCTTTAAGTACTTTAAGATTAAAATAAATTCATTTCTTGCAGATGTATTTAAAATAGGTGCTTTCTCATGAAAATTACAATTTACAATCATCAACATATTTGGGGAGGTGCTGAGCAGGATAAACTACCGTAAATGTTTAGTTTAATTCATATTCATGACATCTGAGTAAAATGTCCAATTAAGAGTCTGTATCTTGATAAAAATGTATTCCTATTTACTGTATAGCTCTTAAGTATACATAAAATCAGATGACAGATTTTTACTATATATATGTATTTAAAAATACTGTTTTATTTTTACATTACCTCTTACATTTATTTTAGAATCATAAGGGTAATTTCTATTTTCTTTAAATTCAAACTTTTAAAACTGAATATTATAGACTACAGATTAAAATTCACCAAATATGTAGAAAATATTAAAATTCACTTCAGAATTTCAGAAATTAGTTCATTTTTACAACTTCAATACAAGTTTCAGTTTTTTGAAGTTGAATTTGCATTAGAAATTCAATAACCCATCTAGTGCTTTGAAGATCACTTAATATTCTTTAATCAGCACAAGATTAACCAGAATTAATAGTTTCCACAGTATTTGAGCCTCACTACACACTTCAGGGCTTACACACTGATAACTAGAAAAATTTCACTAAAATTTTATATAGTTAAACAAGTGAGTAAGATTCCCACCTAAAGATTTTTGTTTGGATAATTTTACTTAGTAAAATAATGTGCCACATTTCACATTAACTTATGCTTCTATAAATAGTCTATGGTAACATTTAATATCTAAATTTTTATATTTCTTTTTAAACTTACTGTAGTTTGGTATAGTAGAACAAAATATAACACATTTGAATTTTTAAATGTTACTTTGTGACCACTTTCTTATCCTGCTATGGTGTGATTTTTACTATGTTTTCTTTTTTCCCTGATGGCTAAGTCATAATTAAATGAAATAATTTTAAGTTTAGTTTATGTGTTTGTTTTTGCTCATTTTTTTTGGTTTAATTCTGCTTTAAGTAATTCTCTAAATTGAATCTCATTTTTTATTAAGTTTATTGGTACATTTTAGATATACACAATGATTACATTCATTATAGGGAATTTGTTCCTGAAAATGATCTAACTGGATTTTTTTCCATACTTTTACCCTCCTTCAACCCCTCTTATTTACATATTTTATTTCCATTTTTCTGTCTTTTCTTATCATTTTTCTTTTCCCTTTCTTTTTTCCCCATTTCACAGCACAGGTTTTACTTCTCATTTGAACATTGTTTTTTCCTATTTTGCAATATCTATTACATATTTTGGTCCACATTTACACTTTTGGTTTCCCAAACCAGAGAAACAATAAGGTATTTACATATATGTGTCAGCTTTATTTCAGTTCAGAAAATGGCCTTAAGGTAAGTCTCAGAACTTATCTCTTTTAACTTCTTTACTGCAGAGTAGTATTTCATTATATTAAAAACAAACTGCATCATTTTATTCAGCTCTATTTATTAAAGAAGATTTCTTTCTTCGAGTAAACTTGTTTGGATCCTTTTTCAAAGATAAGATGAATATATGTGTTTGAAGTTGTTTCTGCCTCTTCTAATCTATTTCATTGATTCTCAGATCTGTCTTTTGCCAGTATCATACTGATGATTTTATCACAGTAGCTCAAGTATAATTTATCAAGTCAAGGATTGTGATGTTTCCTGATTTGCCTTTGTTCGCCAGAACTTTTTTCCCATTCTAGGTCTCTTCTGGTTCTAAATGAATTATAGGGATGTTTTCTCTAGTTCTGCAAGGTATGGTAATGGCACTTTGATTATGATTGCATTAAATCTGCACAATAACTGATAGTATGACTTTTTAACTACATCTAGACCCTGTATATCATCATGAGCTAAACAAAATCAAAATGGCTCAAAGATCTAAATACTAAAATAGAAATACTAAATATTCTGGAAGAGAGAATAGGGACAATCTTGAAGACATAGGTATAAGCAAAGACTTCATGAACAAAACCTCGGCTGCTCAAGAAATGCTACAAACAATCAACAACTGGAATTGCATTTTATTAAAACATTTTTGCATAGCAAAAGAAATGACCAATGGGTGACAGTCACCCCACAAAGTGGGCAAAAAGCTTTACCCACATATTCCTCACACAAAGGGCAAATTCTAGGGCATAAAAAGAATTGGAACAAATCAGACACTCAAAATTAGAGACCCAATTCAAAATTGACATCTAAGTTGAATAGACATCTCTAAGAAGAAGTAAAAATGGAAAGTGAGTACATGAAAAAAAGATTCATCATCATTGATTATTCAAGAGATGCAAATTAAAACAATGCTGATATATTTCACTCCAGAAAGAATGGCTATTATCAACAAATTAACCAATAATAAATGCTGGAGAGGCTGTGGGGGTAAAGGAATTATTCTCCACTGTTGCTGGGAGCATAGACTGGTGCAACCACTGTGGAAATCAGGGAGGAAATTCCTCAGAAATCTAGGAATAGAAGTCCCAGTTTACCCAGCTATTTCTCTTCTTGATATGTCCCTGAAAAAATTAAAAGCATCATTCCACAGCAATATAAACATACTCACGTTGATAGCAGCACAGTTTGTAATAGCTAAATTTTGAAAACAGCCCAAATGTTCAACTGATAAATGAATGAAGATGTGGGATTTTTTAGTAATTAAATTTTTCAGTAAAATTTGATATGCATGATGATCAGATCATCATGGGGGATTTGTTTCTGTACATGATATATCCCAGTTTCTCCTTTTCCCCATTTTCCTGCTTCAACTCTTCTCATTTTGAAGATTGATTACATTTTATTTTTTATTCATTTTTATGTTCCCTTCCTTTTCTCCTCATTTCTCCTTTCCCATTGAATAGTTACTTATTATTTCACAAAATCTGTTATACATTGGTTCTTATTTGCCCTTTCAGCATCTCACAACAGAAAGACAATGCAATATTTACACATATGTGTCATGTTTATTTCACTTAATATATAATCTCAAGGTCTATCCATTCTTCATGACTGAGTACTATTTAACTATAATTTTAAAAACCCACATCTTTTTTGTTCATTTGTCAGTTGATGGGCATTTGTGTTGTTTCTAAGAGTATTGATATCTTTGTTTTTTTTTTTTTTGTCTTTTTCGTTTTTACCGGTACCAGGGATCGAACTCATGACTGCCTGCTTGCAAGGCAGGCGTTTATGCCACTGAGCTAAATCCCCAGCCCCAAAGTATTGATATCTTTGATAGTTCCACTCTTCAGATAAGTTCATGTGTTTTTCTACTTGTAGATAGATATTATATTGTGACACAATTTTTCTCCCATTGATATTTTTTGTGTGATATAACATGATGTCAAAATAGAAAATGGTAAGCAGAAACCTGAGGTAATGGACACACAGTCTATACCCCAGGAACACTAGATATTGGCGGATAATTTGCATTCATTGGTGATATTTTCTAAATTAATATTTTTCAATAATTATAAAATTAATGAGTTTTTGCTACATTACTTTTCCATTTTTGTTGGTCAATCCGTAATTTCATAAGAAATTAATCTCCCAATCTATGATATTTTATGCATGTTTTCAAAAGTACTTATTTATAATATATAAAGTTCATAAAATTTTTCATCCAGAAAACTACATCCTCATTTAAAGTTCTGATGAGTTGACTACAGCCAGGATAACCATGTTTTTTGCCTGTTACTAAATTTCACTTTGCAAGTAAGAGAGAAAATTTGTCGTGAATATACAAATAATAAATGAGATTATTTGTTGCGTATATACAATTAATCAATGATATTATTAATACAGTTTGTCGATAAAATGTAAAGTATAAGCCACAAGGAATGATTTACCCTTGTTTATCAATATTATTGTCATGCAAATAAAATTGCCAAATCGGTGTTTTTTTATCTAAGACTCTGATGAATTTACCAGACCTTTTCAGACTCTCAATCTACTACTTAGATTACTGATGACATTAATCTTTCAGTATTTACCAAGATCCAATAGCAAACCTGATTCTGTTTTGGAAAAAAATCATTATTTGAAAAAGATGGTTTGGATTTGGCTCCAAATCCCCAAGTTGTCTATGACGTTTGAGTTGGAGCTTTCTAGTATTTGCACAGAACATGCCCATTTTTATCCCCATTTGAAGGGTCGTGCAGTATACTGAATCATAAGCATCTAGTGCTAATGAAGGTTATATTACAATATGAGATTGCTATGAGACTTTTTAAACAGACATGTATTTGGTTTAATATATACATGAGTCCAAATAGAAATATTCAAATGTTGCCTATGCTGTCTCCAAAATAGCCACAGGACTAAGCAGTTGCCTAGAGTTTTGGCAATTCATGGTTCAACTTCCATCAACTTATTTTTCACCCACAGAGTTTTTTTTACATGCTTATTATTATAGATCATTATGTAGATTAATATAGATTATTATATAAATATAATATAGATTATTATAATAGATCATTATTATTCCCATGAATATTACTGATATCATTTCTGAAGTTTTCTATATTCTAGATCTTCTGTTTTCAAAATATCTTATTAAGTACTAAAATCCTGTTTTCTATCTTATCTGTTCAAATCAGCATAATATCATCAATATAGGACCAATATGATACTTCATGAAAAAAAGACTTTATGAGAGTAAGGAATAGGAAAAATTATGCAATCTTCTGGCTACATAATTCATATAGTATAAATTCCTATAATGATCCTGGGAAGTGAAAGTAAGCTACTTCAAGTAATCTCTGAAAATAAGTAAGGAAAAAATAAATTAATTGTATAAATAGCAGGATAATACATACACACAGAGCTGCAAGTGAAGTCATCATAAGTCTACGGTCATTTTCCAACATAGCTATAACTTCAGCAAAACAGAAATCTGCTAGACATCAATATATATTTTCTTTTAAGTATTCAATCCAGATCTTAACATTGAAGTATCTCTTAAAAATTTTTTAATAAGGTGGGGGAAGTTTCAGGAGCTTTCACTTAGCCTTTCCTGTGAATATGATTCCCACCCTATGAGTCCTATTGCCAAGGTAAGTATTTCTACAATTATTAACTATACCTAATCAAGTTATAGATTTAGGAACTAAAATAGAAACATTAAGGACTCCAGAATCCGGCCTAAATTGCCATCTATCACCAGAGAACTTTAAGTGTCCACTGTGCTGGACCACAGTGCATTTGGACTCCCTGAGAACTAGCATCTATTGAAAGCTAATGGTATGCAATTTCCAGAAAGTCTGAGCATTTTATTTCCCACTGTACACTCTTATAAATGGTCACAGTCCTTTGGGGAAGGCTGGATGGAAGATTTATTGTGTGTACATATGGCAGTGGTCCATTATTGCAGAACAGGTAGTAAAGAGTGAATTAGGGGCTGACAGGCAATAAATCGATAACCAGCATGGAATGTGAAAAGAATATTGAGCATTTTCAAGTGAAGGATAGTGATGATTAAAATAGAATGTGGCAAATTTTATATCAAATACAATTTAATCTCTAAGGGAAATAAATGTCAAATAAGAGGAATGTTTCTTTTAAGAAACAGATATTTGACACCGCATTGTAAAACATAGAAGTTAGTTGCCCATACTTGACTGCATTGTAAGGTTAATAATATTAGGGGTTGTGTCCTGAGAATTTTATCTGTTCTCCTGGAATGGAAAGTGTACTTGACCCATAATAAGATTATACTGCATGCTGTTTTCATTTCAATGAATTCTATTTCAATTTATACATTTAATAAAAATGCATAAATAATTCTAATCATTAAACTGTTCAAAAGCACTTGTTCTGTAGGGGACTACAAAGTTCATCCAGGGACATACCTTACAAAAAAACAAAAGCATTGCACCATAAGTACTATACCTCTTTCTGATTTTCACCAGTTATTTTATCATATCTGTTACCTTCTGTGTACATCAGATGTCAAACATTTATTAATTTCCCCAAACAGATAAAATTTTCAAAATATTTTATTGCATTAGTTGACATTGTTATTTTTTGCTGACAATTTAAATATTTATAGATCTTAATTAAGTTGGAACCTTCATTATTGTTAGAATATAATTTTGAATAAAATAATGAAGATAAAGAAACTAACTTCACTACTCCTATTTACAAATATTATATCAAAAACAAGTGATTATTTATAAATTGAGTGATGAAATGTCATTTTATACTATCATAATATTCTTTCATTATATTATTTCAAATAAGTTATTAGATATTATTGAAAATATGGCTACATAAATCACTTTAATTTAATTGTTTTTCATTTAGAAAAACAAATTAATTGATTAATTTTTCAATCTCCATAACCCAATATTTAACTTAATTACATAAAATCTATTACATTTAACTGGCAAACACAAAGACAATACAAATGGTTGCTTTTGCATTTGATCAGAGTTCAATATTTTATACACAGAACACACCTGAGAGCTGTGCTCGGATATCAAGTAGACTTATTTCCATAATAAAATAGAAGGACTAAATAAGCATAGATTTCAAAAAAAGAACACATGAAATTAAACATATGCATAAAGTGCATACCTCTTATCACTGAACTTGTCAAAAATATGGCAAATTTACTTTATGCTACTATTTAAAAATCATTTATTCATTAATTATAAATATCACAATCGTTATTTGAATATTTGATGTATCCTACATGCTTGTAGTCAAATTGAGCAAGAATGAGATTAAGTCATTCTAATTTTTGGCACAGTTTTCAGTAGTTAGTAGTTGAAGCTTATGCTGTAGAAATAACATGCTGTTCATACATCAAAGCAATTTGGATAAGGCTGAATATTTTTGTCCTCACATTATACATCAGCACATTCGACATATAAGTAAGGGCAGCTCTGAAATCCAAATATAGATGACTAACATTTAAAGAACCCAAATTAACAATTTTGCAGAGTAAAATGTTTTTGAGAGTAAAATGTTGGTTGAAAAGTAGTCTGAAGAGATCTGGCCATGGAAGACTCAGGCAGCTTATTCACCTGCCCTCTTGTTAAGCACCTGCAGAGTGGGCCTAGAGAAGAACCATTTCCTGTGAGCCTACTGCCAGGCGGGCTGAAAATCAACCACCCTTCCCTCACCTGCCCCCTCCCCCCATAGCTACTGGCGATAGATGTCTCAGCATCTCTTGGGAGGATGACCATATGCAGTATAGCAAATACGGGAGATTTCCTTCTATCTTCTGTTCGAAAGCAAAGGTTGTTTTCACTGTTTTGTTATGTTTCATTTGCTCTAGTCAGTAGTCTCAATTGGTTTGATAATGTTATATTTTTGGTTTGATTTTACTATACCTAATTGACTGGACAACTATTGTGAAGTTAAAGAGATATACCATAATAACTATTACTACTATCCCAGTATCCTACTGTGAAATTCTGTACAAATTTCACTGTATTGTCTCGACTGGCTTTGTTCTGTCTTGCGCTGTTGCATTTTTATTACTTTCAAAAAAAAAAAAAAAAAAAGGAAGAAAATAAAAGCTGTCTGAAGTCTTCGTTCGTTCCCATAAATAAAACACTTACAAGCTTAAAAATGAAGAATTAGGGGCGGTAATAACACTCTTCACTTTTTCAGTACTTAGAAATACACTTCAGAACACACATGGGCACACACATTTCTAAGTTCTTTTCCTCTTGAAACTGAAAGCTTTGAGAAAGATGAAAGAGGAACTTTTGTCATTGCTCTTGTTACTGATGTCATATCTCTCTTGCTATTTAAAATGATTTAAAAGTTTTATGTCATATTTTTTGAAAAATAGAAATTCAAGGAAAGCTAAAGAATGATTTAATGTTTTAAAAATGGTAAAAGCAATAACAAATACATTAAATACGTAATCCATAAGCTGTCATGAGATTACACTAGTGATTTAACATTTTCCATTAATTTTCAAGATACTTTCGACTCTTGAATTTCCATTAATTATATACAGCAAAATTATTGTCCCAGTTTGCTATTCCTCAGGCAATTCCCTGTTAAAGGCTGTGCTCTCATCTCGTTAGTAAATTCACTTGGAATGTAAATTGATTTTAATATTAATATTACACGAATATGATTATGCAGTTGACCCTAGAGCACTACTATCATTGCCATGAAACTTTTGCATAGAAAATCATAATTTCATGCATGTCTTATACTCCATAATGAGAGTTTATAAAAAGATGTATTTTTACTCATTTCATCCCTACTGGAGATATTTTTAATGATTTATTGAGTGTTTAATGACATTATTAATATTACATGATGCTCATCTCTGTGAAGGTCCCATATAATTTGTATTAAAATGCTTAAAATTATTGCAGTAGAAACAAAATTAAGCACAATGAATGAAGACAAGTCATAAAATGTAATTAAAAATGCCATAAATTATTTATCATTGAAAATATCTGTGGGAGAATAATATACTATACCTCAGTGCAAAAATCTTTTATCAAAAGGGCAGGAAATAAATGAAGAATGTGAATGAGAGAAAGATTTTACTCATAAGTTATAGAAATTCATATGAATGTACTGGACTGTTCATGTCTTTATTAGAAGCACTCACAATCCTCTGAGCCTGTATTTGTGTGAACATTTTTGTGACTTCCCAAAAAAAATGACATGATGGGTACTAAATTTATGCCTATATAATTAAAAAAAACAAAGAGTCTTCATATCATCAAATCTATTTCCTTTTCTTTCTCTTCTGTTCCTCTTATTTTCCTCCCTTTCTTCCCTCTACCCTTTTATCCTTCCTTTCTTCCTTCCTTCCTTCTCCTTTATTTCCATTGATAAGTGAAGGGCTATTGTTTAATGACCATTCCACTAGATCTTTAGAAATACAGAGATGAAGAGTCATTCTTAATATACCTGTCTGGATCTCATTTTATTTAAGGCATAATAAATCAAAAGTATTTTTTATCAAAAGTATTTTTATGCAAAAAGTAAAGAAATTTACAAAACAGAACTACCTTTGAGATTCAAAACTTGTGCAATCCAAAGTAGTTCTGAGTGTCAGAAATGAAGGTTGCAAACTTTCTTTAAAGTTCAGATGGTAAATAAATTGAGCTTGGCTAACCACACGGTTTCTGTGATAAATGTAGGTTCACTCACATTTATAACTCTTGAACTCTGTCACACTGTCATATCAAGCAGCTACCTCACCCTTGGTCTACAAAAGTGCCTGTTCCTTCAGATATTGATTAAAAAAAGTTACTATCACATATATTCAGCATATACCACCTTTGTACTATTTCTTACAATTTTATGTGTAAATAAGAATGCTTGATATATAAAAATAAATTATCCAATTTCAATATGTATTATTTAATTATACATAAAACTGTGTTAAATAAAAACAAATTTATACTTAGATAAAAAGAGGCTGTTCAGAAAAAAAAAACATTGCAATTGGGAGTATGGTCAGTCTTTATAAATAGGTAAGCATCTGAAAATAAAACCAAAAGGTTTTTATATTATAGTTTAGATAATCAATTCTTAGCCGAAAGTTTAGAGGGGGCATATTAGTAAAGGTTCAGTGGAGAATAAATAGATCATTTTTTAAATGTCTGTTAATAAACACAAATGGTGTTTTGTACTTGGTCTGAGGCTTATTTTGAAAATAGTATAGTATTTAGTTACTGGTAGTAATTTAGTTATAGGTAGTAATTTATAAGATACCCCCACCTCTAATAAGATGGACCAAAAAGAATGGCTTTAAATGTTCTCCTTTTAAAGAATATATTGTTAAATAAATGCACACATAAACTATTTCAGATGGTGCTTGTTGAAGAAAACTAAATAAATTAAATTTTTGAAGTAGAGATTCTTTTAAAAATAAATAGCATTCTACTTGCCATCTATGATGGAACCACATGGATTAAATTTAATTTTAAACATAAAACAACCAGAAAAAATAAAAACACAATGTATTCAGATACTGAAAAATAATGCAAGAATATTAATCAAAAAAATTAAGGTGAGCCTTTTGCTTATGCCAGCTCCCCTGTAAGAGTTAATTTTCAGACAGAAGTATGGGTGGGAAGGGAATTTAACTACATCCAGAAGTTCCTTTGGTGTAGGGTACAAAGTGCAGAGTTTTCAAGGTCAGGACAGAATCCATGGTTGAAGTTAATCGGTGGGAGACGGGGATAGAGATAGAACCTTCTGGAAAAGTGTAGGTGTTCTGTTTCAGGCCTTAATGATGTATAAATCATCACACGCATAGACAAAAATGTCCTGAGACTACAGAAAGCATCTTAGAACTAGTCCTAAAATTCCCAGGACAGGAGGAATTTGTAACCCCAACAATCAGAACAGAAATAATATGAATCACTAAATTTCTGACTATGTATGAAAAGAAATTTTGTGATACCAGGGAAGAAATTGCCACTCAGTTATGGCTCTTTATTGGTGTCTTTTCAAGTCACTCTATTTAATTTTTCAAAAGAATAAAAATTTTATATAACCAGTAAGGATAGATACAATTGATATTTTACCCATAGTCTAAATTGGAGAAGTAGTTGTTATCTTCTTACTCTTCTTCTAACAAAAGGTAAGTTAGTAGTTAAAATTCTCTCAATTCATTTGAGAGATGCAAGCCAAAAATAATGAAATAACTTTAAAAAGAGAAAGAAAGAAAATCAAGGAGCACTAAAAGCTCTGGAATATGTTGTGCTACCTTGTGCACCTGGAGAGACAGAACTTTGTCATAATGTGTTGCTCTGCAAAGAGAGGAGCTGAGGAAAGGATGTAATGAGGAACCAGGTCATTGTTTGAACCAGGTTAGAGAAAAAAGAGGAGCATCTTTTCTTTCAGGTTCTCTTTCATCTCTTTCTTATTATTTACAGTGTATTGCAAACTGAAACTTTCTTCTCTGCTCTTTTGTTTTGGATGCCCATGAAACTAGATCCTAAAGCCTGAACAATTTCTTTTCCTGAATTTCAGGATAGAAAGAGAAAGTATGAATCCACGTAAGTGAGAAACAAGAGAAGATTGACAAAAACAAAACAAAACAAAACAAAACAAAAAGATTTTGAGAATATGCCAAAATTTGTATTTTATACATTTTCCAGCATCACATGCTTTTTTTACTTCCAATTTTTTTCTAAAGATGAATGTCCCAGCCTATATTGAAGGATTTAGTTATGTGTAATAAATCCTGTATTTATCAAATTCTTCATCCTTTTGAAACTTTCATACTTAAAGTTCTTCTACTCTTTAAAATTACATATTATTTTTAGCTGGAACATGAACAGTAAACCAAATAAGTGTTTAAGTAATCAAAAATATTATTGTACTTAGGAGTGGTGAAGAGAGGGAGAAGCAAGAGTTTATGATTTATTCCATCAAAAGGAACTGGGTTTTAATTTTGTTTTGTTCAATATGATTAAATCCCTATTTTTCTTTATTTTCAATATTATGATTTTTATTGACTGCTGAAACATTGCTATTTTCATTAAAATGACCTAATTTTCTTCTGAGTAAATCGCTTATTCTCTTGATATTCTATTATATGACACTAAATTGTGGGTCATAAAAAATGTTAAGATATATTAGCATTGGACAGGATATTCAATTTCTTCTCTTAAGTAAATATTTTTGTGTTGGCTGGATTTCTGCACAGTAAATATGAATTTTAAGCCCAAAATGCCAAAGGAGTGACACTTTTAAATTTATTCATCTATTTATTTCTAAGAGAAACAGCCTAAAATGTGTGGTAAGAGTGAAGAAGAAATCAAAGAAATGTGCACATTCTGAAGCTTCATAGTAGAAGAACATGTGAAATACTTCCAAGAGGAAATGGTGAGTATGGAATGTGCTAATTTATTCTCAGGAAAGTTTATTAAACTTAGGATCTTAAATTTTACATATAAAACTTCAGCTCTCTAAGCCATCAAACATTAAGCAAAGTTCATGATTTGGATCAATAATTAACTCTGCCAAAGT
This sequence comes from Cavia porcellus, assembly GCF_034190915.1. Lineage (NCBI taxonomy): Eukaryota > Metazoa > Chordata > Mammalia > Rodentia > Caviidae > Cavia > Cavia porcellus. Next base: position 57,704,606 of record NW_026947493.1, read on the forward strand.
TAGATACATTGAATTTTACATGTATGTTGCATTTTTTCCAGATAGATCTATGATTTTGATATTATTAGGAGTTTAAATATAAAATTATTGTGTGAATATTTTTAATTTCTAAGTATTATTGAGGATTTATTAATCTCATTTTCTTCCCAAAGAAGTCCTAGACGTTATATTATTTTTTTTTAAATATAAAAGTGGCTTATAGAATCTATATATGATTGGAAAGTTCCTGATATATCAGGTTTTTATAATTTAATAATGATTAAATTACCAAAGCACTTGACTCTTCAATCAATTTCTTAAACATATTATGAATTCAATAACAAAATTCTCATCTCTCTCAAGTTTTTTATAAGGTAATTTACCAACTTTTACAGGGAAATAACACAAATTAAAACAAATGTGACAGTGTGAAGCTGGACACTTCAGGGTACATTTGTATTCACATAGATGGCACATAGGTGCTTTTGACAAATCTGCTCAAAGTAAATTGAATTAGCTGCTTGTCTTCCCTTTGCATTTGATGAGTAGTTTTGAGTTGTCTAAGCTGAAAACTTGCATGAATGCTTACTATTTTCTGGCAATAGTTACTCAGCCATTTCTACTACTTTTCAAATATCTCACAATTATAAGCATTACAGAGTTTCATCCTTTATTTTTGGATTTAACAGCTTCTTTAAGGAATCTGTTTGTGTCCAGTATTTCCCACAACATCAAATCAGTGTCCTATAACCTGAAGCAGAACTTACTCCTTTTTAAACGCCTTTGAATTGTTAAAATGTATTGAAGCTTCCAAAGAGCTTTTTAAAATACTTTGTTTATATGTAGCAATATTTAGGATATTAGTCATTAAAACCAAAAGCATTTATTTTTTAATGGTTGGGAAATAACAATAGGTTTACATGACATATTAAATATATCCTTTAATTTCCAACACATAAACAATGAAGAAAAGGACAATAGTTTTATATTTGAGCTTAATAGATGAGCTTAATAGATGACCACTGTATGCTTTTAAAATAATGTTGTATATAGTTGTAGTACCTCATGAACACATTTATCATGGGTAGTTGGTAGGAGTACATGAAAAGTCCACTATATTGACTATGTTGTTTTATGTGAGTTTACATTCACTATGTTTCATATGATGTTTTGTTTCAAGGGCTGAAACAAACAAACAAAGATGTCCTCAAACACTATCACATCATTGTGTCATCAGTATGTTAGCCAAAATTCTCCAGCAAAACAAACCCAAATGGTAGAGTGAGGCACAGAGCGGGTGGGAGATTGGGGGTGGGAGTGTGGGGAAGAATGAGGTACCCATGATTACGGAGGCTGAGAATTCACAAGAGGTTCAGTTAGCAAGCTTGGGACTCAGAATTGCTTTTGGTGCAGAGACAGGAAAAGACAATACCCAAGTTAAGACAAGTAGGCAGAGTAAATTGTCTCATTTTCCATCTCTTTGTCCTGTTGAGGAATTTTTTGGATGGAGCAAGTCTCACCACAGAGGGTAGTGTTTGCTTTGCCCCATTTACCACATCAAATGTTAATCTCTTAAAGAAACACCTTCAGAAATACACCTTAATATTTAATAAGCCAAATATGTTGATGTTGGTTGAAGAGCTGGCTCTGTTTAAACGTCATCATACTTTAAAGGACTATGGCCACATAGAAAGGAAAAGCCTTTCAAAACAATTGACAGAAAGACATCTAAATTTTGGAACAGCTGAAATGATGTATTTCAAAGAGATTATATGTGTACTGATAACAACAGAGAACACAAAATTATTTAAGATAATAAATAGCATAGTTGTATTTGTCAGCTGTTTGCTTATGGTACAAACACTTGATATCCACTAATTGAAAGGAAAAGAAATTCAGGTTGGTTCACAGTTTCAGAGTTTTTAGCCCACATTTTCCTGGCTGCATGGCAAAAAATCAGAAGAAGGGCATGATGGAAAAGAGTGCTCGTTTCTGGCAACTGCAAGCAGACCTCAGGGGAAAAAAGCAAAAGCAAATTACACCCTCCAAAATTATGCCCTCAGTGATTCAGCTCACAATAGGTTTCACCTCTGAACATCACTGCCACAGTCCCAAAACAGTGAGCCAAGTGGGTATGGATTAAAATCTTAGAACCATGAGCCAAAATAAATCTTTTCCACTATTCAGTTTTACTCTGAGAATTTTGTTATAGTAGTGGAAAACAGACACCGGAACTGTATAGGTCAGAAATCAGCAGATACTGCCATACTAAATTATCAAATTAGCATAAAATATAAGAAGATGTATTTATATCACATCCTTTTCATCACATCCTTTTCATGCTACTCTTGACAAAGACAGAGGACTTCAATGAAATCATGACAAACACCAGAAAATACCAGTTATGTAACACTTTAGAAAGTATCTGGCAATATTCTTAAAATATCTTGATCATAAACACAAAAAATCACTGATAATTACATAGTAAAGGTGCTAAAAAGATATACAATTAAATATATTCCCAGAAGAACTGAAAGCATCATACCACAGTGATATATGTGCACCTATGTTTATAGCAGCACAATTTGTAATCGCCAGACCTTGGAAACAACCCAAGTGTACATCAACTGAGGAATGGATAAAAAAGTTGTGGTATTTCTATACAATGGAGTATTATTCAGCTATAAAGAAGGATCACATTGAGATATTTATCAATAAATGGGCACAGCTTGAGACCATACTCATAAGTGAAATAAATCAATCTCGCATGTATGAATACCGAATAGTTTCCCTAATGTAAGTAATGATTCAAATATATGAAAATATGTGGCAATCATGATTACCCATTATGTGGCCTTGAAGCCTTATAAAATTTTCACTTATTAATTAGAAAGGCTTTATTCTGGGCTTCTTGATATGGAAATATTTGAAGCTATAGTATATGAAGTTTTATCCAAATATCTCAAGGAAAAAGACAGACACTATGGTAACTATTATTCTTTTAAAAAATTATTTAGTTATTTCTTATGTTTATTTTAATTAAGGGAAAAATTAAAAAAATTAGGATATATAATAGTAACTCTTTTCGATTTCCTATTAACTTGTTTTGAAATCCTGTAATACTCCCACGATCTTGTTTTGACTGATTAGACTCTGTTCCATTCTGTGGGATAGTATCAAGTCTGAGGGTATAGGCAACTACTTTGAAGGCAATAAGATTCACTAAGATGCCCATTCTGGTTTGACTATTGTCTCCTTTGGAAGTCCTGTAATGTTTACAGTGTCTAAGTTTTATTGGTCTTGTTCTCTACTGTTTTGTCCAACTTTATAATATCTAATGAGATAGACAAATCTTTTTAAGGAAACAAGAGACAACGTTGATAACTATTGTTAATAACCGTGTACTCTGTTCTACACCATGTGCTAAGTCTATCCTTGGTTTTGACTAACAGCTTTGTTCTGCCATATTTGACTTTATTCCCCCCCCCCAAAAGTAACAAGAACTAAGGAGTAATAAAATCTAAAATGTGTAAATTTTGTTGTAAAAAGAAAGGAAGGGGGAAAAAAAAAAGAGCTCTAACGGATATAACAGCAAGTGTGTATAGGGGTGTTGAATAGCTGACTATATTAATGTTTTTGGATCATTGAACACAGCTGTTTGTAGTCTCTCTGTTTGAATGTCTACTTTGCATTCTTTGATACTGTGACTTGAGCAACTATTTCCAAGATGATAATATGTAATCTATTAACAGGTGATTTCTTACTGTTATGTTTTTTTTTTTTTTTTGTAGTTCTGTATTATATGTAACCTTACACTGCTTTGTTTTGTTTTGTGTTTTTCTCTTTTTCCTCTTAAATAAAAAAAAATTGAAAAAAAAGAAAAAATATATATAGGTACCTGGATTTGTCTGGGAATAGAATAAACAGTGAAAAATAAGTTAAGCAAGTTAGTTATCTGGTGATAATTTCTTAATTGATAGTAGTATAATTGTTTTCTGAAACACTAACAAGTGTAATAGAAAACTGTGCCATTCTGAAAATCATTTATGATGTCTAAAATTATCTCAAATTAGCAATTTTAATCTAACTTTTTTGCTCTACTAAAATTATTCACTTTTCTGTTGAAAATGAAATATCTTGAGTTATCTACTTTGCCTGTGATGATAAATCACTGTCATTAATGTTCTAATAAAGTTCAAAATTTATCCTTTTAAACCTGAGTGTAGGGGCTGGGGATTTAGCTCAGCGGCATAAGCGCCTGCCTTGCGAGCAGGCAGTCGTGAGTTTGATCCCTGGTACCGATAAAAACGAAAACGAAAAAAAAAAAAAAAAAACCTGAGTGTTTATAAAAGTGAATTAAAAAGTAACTGCTTTTGAAAAACGTAAAATATTTTTTAAAAGATGATGCTTGCAAATGGTTCACATTATACAATCTATTTTCTAAAAATGTTAAGAGGGTGCCATCTGTAGCTGACTACCACATTAACACATTCTAAAAATTATTTGGAAAATCATGGCTGATTGAACACAGAAGGAAATGTTAGATAATTTATTTAAAAAAGAGAAAGATGGATTTCTGCTGATTCTTCAGAGGCAGAGTCCGTCAAAAACTGTGGCTAAGTATGTACAAGTCATTGAGAGTAGAGGATGTCTCTGTGTGCTCTTTTAGTGCATAAAGGATGAAGTAGGAGGGTTCATCTCTGAGGACCCCTCAAGGCTTATTGTTATAAAATACCTCGAAGTTGAGTTGACAGTAAGATTAGGAATAATGTGTTATAATCTGTATGACTAAAGTAGCAAAAGTTCATCAACTATTTTAAGAGCTTTCTATCCAGGTAGAATAAAGTAGTTGTATTTTATAGACACAGTACGATGAGTCACAGTAAAGTCATGGTAAAATGAGACAATGCATAAATTCACTTTTGGCTTTTATCACACTGATTCAGAAATCTACTTGGGATATTCCTAATCTTTGGCAATGATAGAAATTTTAAACTATCATTCGTATTATTAAAATGTCATTGCAAAATTTATTCTCCGGTTTCTCAAAAATTGTGTATTTGGAGAAAACAAGAGTTCTCTGGAGTCTTATGTTAATTTCATGGTTCAGAGCATTATTCCTGTAATCTTGTAAAACAATCACACTTTGGTATTTTTCTGAGAGTAAATCTCAAAATATGTAGGAAAAAGGAATAAACTTTGATGTATAATATTTGTATTTTGGAACCTATCAAAGTATTACAGTTAATTTATAGAATGATTTTTAAATCAGCTTATTTTAGGCTCAACATAAGATGAACTGCTATTGATTTACTGATCTTCTTCTGATGCTATCAATTTCCTGTATGACTAAATTAGTACCTATTGGTTAAAGAACATATTCTTTTCCATTTCAAACTGTTTCAAATACATTTGAAAATATCCATGCCATTAAGTCAATGTAAATTGGGTCATTTTGAAGAGAGAAAAAATGAAATAGACCCATAGACATACAAATTTGTTTTCTTACATTAATCTGATGAAAAGCAACTTATCTGAGTACACAGAGTTCACATGGACACAGTGATTATATTTTTTCTTCAAGAGTTCCAGTCAATGCCTAAAGGAAAGCAATTTACTAAGTTGTCCCTTGGGACATTGTAATTCACTACACAAGGATGAACACTTTGCTTTGGGAAGGTAGTTCCTCATTGCAAGATCAAATCTACCCAGTTCTATTTTGCACAGACAACAGTAACTTGAAGGAGAATAACTATCATACTTTTCTTTTGTTGTGATTCTTCAGTATGTTAAAGTTCTGTCTGCTTTTTAGCACCTTCCTAACTGATTTTCTTTGTATCACAGTATAACCTTAACAGTGTGACATAAACTGAAAAATGAATTACTAGGACATTGTATGTGTATCCTCATCCTGTTAAAAATGTCTTTCTCTTGATTACAAACTATACGTTGATCTTCCTTTGATAATAGGTCTCAAGGCACAAATAGTGTCTATTACTCAAAGTGCACTTAATCAATTAAAGATTTATACTATTTTGCTATTTGCTCGGGGACCTTAGATAATACTATATAGTAATCTTCTAAAGAATATTTAAAGCAGATACTGGTCCCTTCCTTACATTAATAAATTAACATTGCTAAAGATCAACATCCCTAGGATCACATTGTTAGGAAGTGACAGAACTTGGGTTCAAAATTATTTTGTCCAATTTGTAGATAAATTCTCAGTTATATTTATCATGTTAATCCAAACTGAGCAGTTTATCCTGATGTTCTTGATACGGTCCACACTATGCTTCAGCAAAAAGGTAACATAGAAGGAACACTTAAAGTTTAGACTTCTTTAAAGCTCTAGATCCATGCCATTTAGTTATCATAAAAGAGAAATGTTATTTGTTATAATTGTTAGTTTGGCCCAAATGCAAATAATTAGCAATAGGTATCCATTTTGTATACCTACAAGTAGTTAGCCATCCCCTGGAGTTCTGAACTCATTGGTGATGGAGTTCCATACCACTGGTCTCCACAGATCAAGTAATTGGAAAGTAATTCTTGCGAAATATTCTAGAAAAGTCTTATTAGGATGCCCCCTCCCACAGGACCATGCTGTACTTACGTTCTGATATGTTATTGTAACTATGAATTACCAAACACCATTTCACTCCTGATTGTCATTGCTTTGAAACTTCTCTAACCAAGTAGAATCATAAAACAAAGAATGTTTAATGTGACTGAAACTCCCTCATCTGTTGAAAAACTGAAAATTAACATGAAGAAGATGAGAGAGGCACATTACCAGTCATTCCTGCCTTCTCTTTTTTTGTTCTTTTTTCTTTTTCTTTTTAAAAATTTTTGCCTTTATTTCTAATTTCATAGGATGTGTTTTGTTCAGTCAATGGCTCCATGTTACCTTCAGGACCAAATTCAAACCCCTTAGCTTGGCACACCATCTTTCCGTAATCTGCCTGGTGATTAGATCTCCAGCCTCATAATTTGGCAGTTTCCTCTCACACCTGTGCTCCAGGCATCCCAAAAAACTTGCTGTACTTGGCAGTGTGGTGTTTGTCATGTCTCAGTGCCTTTACAAGTTCTGCCCAACGAGTTTTCTGCTCATTTCCCTCCTTAGTTAAATCCCACTCATCTCTCAAAGCATAGTTCACAAACTAAGAATTTTTTCCCACTTGATTTTAGCTGAATAAGCTAAACACATAGGGATATAAAAATAGCTATAAATGTAGATATAGCTCAGAATTATATACCCCATGCACATGTAAATTTCCGTAAGATTTTTGAATCTATATTAAAAGGAAAGTACACTAACTTCTGTCATCTCAATACAACCAAAGTGGATCAAAGATATTAAAACAGAAACACTGAATATACAGATAAAAGAGTTAAAATCCTTGAAGACATAGGCATAGAAAGAACTTTCTGAACAGAACCCAGATTCACAAGAAATAACAACAAACAACAAATAGGATTATCTCAAATTTAAAGATTTCTGCCCAGCCAAGGAAACAACCAACAGAGTGAAGAAACAACTTACAAAATGGTGAAGAAATATGACCAACTGTTTCTCGCACAGAAGGCAAGATCTAGACTATAAAAAGAACTAAAAACTCAGGCCTTGTTCCAAAAAAAAAAAGACATAGTCAGGGAATTGAAATGAACACAGAAGAAGAAATACAGATAACCAACAAGTACAGGAGAAAGTGTTCACCATTTTGGGTCATCAGAGAAATGCAAACTGAAACAGAACTGAGATTCTACCGTACTCCAGAAAGAATAACTACAATCATAAACTCAAAAAACATGAAATGTAGGTAAGGTTATGGGGGAAAAGCAAACCATCTATATTGTTGTTAGGAATGTAAACTGGGACAGCCACTATGGAAATCAGCTGATTCCATATTATTGTTTGAGAGGCATTCAATTTAACACATAAAAAACTAAAAAAAAAAAAAAAAAATCAGTTCAACCCAGCTATAGAATTTCTGGGTATATTTCCCTCCAAAAATATAAACAAGAGTATTAGAAATGTAAAGTTTAGTAAGATTTACTATGAAAATTGAATGGTGTAAGTGTTGAACACTAGCAAGGAGTTCATAATCTCAACTCATTTTCTCTTGATCCCGATGTATCTCACAACTGGTTTGATACTAGAATTGAATAAACAGCTAGAATTTTCTATAAGATACTCCACCTCCTTCTTTTTTTGTGCATTGCAAGTGCTTCTTGTATTTTCATATATATCACCATTCACACAAATCCATGTATAAAGTATTTTTTCAAATAATTTAAGGAATTTCATGGTGACTTTGGAATTGGAATTTTAAGCATAAGTACTAACTTTGGAGTATATGCCTTATTTTAATTGAGGGGGCTCAATTATTTTATACATTAACATATTCATTTACCATCTGTGGTTTATTTTAGTCTGTTCAAGCATTTCTCAAATTGAATATTATGTATGTATATATACATATATATATATATATATATATATATGGATATATGCACACATACATCTTTTTAGACAATTGTATATAATACATATGTATATATGCATGTATTATATATTATATATGTATATACATATAGTATATGTATATACTATATTATATTACATATGTACATATATTATATATATATACATATGTGCATATGTATAGTATATGTATATACTATATTATATATGTATATATGCATATATATATTTTTAGACAATTGTACCACATTCTTTAAAATCAGGAGGTATGTATTTTACTCTGTATAGTAATAATTTCATTTTAGAGGTGAAACAACTCAAGGAATTGCAAAACTAAATGAAAATATACATGCCTTAATATATTCATTTTCCCAGTTCACAAGCAAACTTTATCATTACTTTATTACTAAAAATTAGAAGGTTTTACACTCTACAATACATCCAGTGTACCAACTCTATTGCCCTAATCTAATATAAAATTTTTAGTAAGATTCATATAACATAAACCTCATACATTTGAAATTATCTCTTTAACAATGAGATAATTTTCGTTGGATAAACATACACTAATCATCATAAAATAAAAGTAATCATTAGTTTTATATAGTGGTTTGGAAATGTTGTAGGCTCAAATGTATTTTTTTTTTTTTTTTTGGTACTTGGAATCGACCTCAGGGCTTGCCAGGTAGATGCTGTACCTCTGATTTATATCCAGTGGTCAAATATAATTTTGACAACCTAATGATGAATAATTGTGTATGCTACTATTTGTTCTGACACCATTGTTGAATATTGCCACATACCAAGAATGACTAGAGTTTTAAATAGTTATTCATTTGTCGCATAAGACATTGTCTATTACACTGAATCAAAGTAATATATACGTATACTATGTAATATATAATATACATATATAATATATATGCATATTATAATATAATATGCATATTATATAATATAATATGCATATTATATAATAATATATAATATGTTATATATATATATATATATATATATAATGCTGCTTCTCACTGCCAGGAAATATATGATTTTTATATTTATCAACTTGATTGTCTATAATAAAGTCACTAGACACCAGGAAATGTGATATAAATTATTTTGAATATATGAATACTCGAAGACTTTGACCTCTCTTCTTTTTTGCAAAAGTCATTGGAATAGATTTTGCATTTATAATGACAAATGTGTTTGTTGCCACTTGGTGGTTTAAATGATATTTCTTCTGATTTGTATGATCATGGATTAATCATTATTCTGCAGATTATATGTCTGCTTTGACCCAATAAAACTATAAAATGATTTTAGTTTGTAACCTTAGAAGCAAAAGGTTTTTCAAGTTTTCAAGATACTTGATATACAAAATTCCTATAAAAGATAACTTCAATTCTATTCCATATTATTGTTTGAGAGGCATTCAATTTAACACATAAACGTCATATTTCATGTATGTTCTAAATATAAAATTTTTTTTAAATTACACTCAAGCTAATCAACTACTTTCTGTTCTTCCTTATCGATATTTCTGCTACAGAATTCTACAGTCTCTTTTGTATCATTCCTTAAATATTGCCTGGTAAGTTACTTTTGCTTGGGAAAACACTGTAACTAAAAACGTTGTGGCTTAAAACAACTGCACAATTATACTTTATGATTTTGTTTTTAGGCATTCTGTCAGTACTCATCTTTGTGATCTTTGGCTCCAAATGGACATTAACTACATCATTTGGTGGCCTTCCTCTATTGGAAGCAATGTGGTCAAAATTCCAAGAAGGTTTTACTCACAGGCTTGTCATTTTTGTAGCTGGAACGCTAAACTTAGAGAGGGCTGCGGAAAAGCCCCATATTCAAAATATGTGACTGCTTTCCCAAAAGCCCTTTTGATTCTATCATATTATTGTCTTATGGTATCTGGCTCAAGCAGCTCATCAACTTGATTGGGTTCAGCTGCTGCTTAGGGACCTGCAATTCAGTCTCCCTCCTACAGTATTGTGAGTCGTATGGAGGTATCTGGACCAAAGAGCTGTGTTTCATTGTTTCCTGTAGCTTCATAATTCAATGGTAATATAGGGAAGGTGGGAAATAACTGTCTCTAAAAAATCATTTTGGATTTAGACTCATATGAAGCCTACAAGGACCTGTCCCCTCACCCCACCCTGCTCGATAGCAGTTCTTAACTCCAATCAAGTATATTTTGCCAGTCCTTTGATTGGAATTTACTTTTCCTTCAGAGGAAATATTCTCCATAGCATTTGGAATTCTTAGATATTGAGATGCTTGCTGAATTACTCTATATCTTCCACATGAAGGGTCTCTTACTGGTAACTGAGCAGCTTTCTTCACTGTGGTACCAGTAATTAAACATATTTGGTGTCCTAAGGTGTTTTGCATTTCATGTTATCTCCAATGTGGCAATACTTTTGTTGATACCATCCCTAAAATTTTGAGAGAGTGCTAGCAATTCACTGAGTTTTATTCTTCTACACAAAATACAAACACTTACTAGTTTTTCCCCACAGTTCCTGCACTCTTGTGATATTTACAAGTTCATGACGTTTACAAGAAGCCACACCTTTACAGTTCTTAGATATTCTTTAACAAGGTGCAACTGCAAGTAACATCTCAAGAATCATAGTATTTTTCTATTGAGGATTCTACATACTTCTAATACTTTATAGCAGGATTTACAACCTAATTTTGTACTAGATATTTATCCTCAAAATATTTCATATATATATATATATATATATATATATCCCTTATTTTTTCCAAAAATGATGTTTTTATATTTTACAACTCGTTTTATTGTCAATAACTAGCTAAAACCAAATTGTACCTTCTGTACTGTGCCTAGAAATCTATTTCATTCCAGAATGCATTAAGAATTCTTCCAATGTCTCAAATTCAAGTAGAAGTGTGGCCTAATGCCTCCACGCCATTTCTCCTCGCCAACATCATTTTCTTCTTCTTTCATCCTTCATCCAGTGTCTCCAGACCCTTTCACATCTTTGCAACAGTTCCCCAAAGCAATTCTAGGTTTAATTTTCTGTCTTTTCCCAGAGCTGTCACATGCTTTAATTTTCATTATGGTAACACACCACCACTTTCCTTAGTGAATTAATTTTTAAATATCAGTCTCTTATAACAAATTATGCAGATCAGAATTTAGTGTTACAGAATATAAAATATTTTATTATACTTTATATTTGTGTGTATCAATTTGTTGAGGCTTCAGAAAGACAATAACTTTGCTCCCCTGTTGTGAATGGACTTGAACTGGAGAAATTTCGAACTGGTCTTTCAGGTACCATGTGAGTACCTTAAAGGCTGGATTCTATTGAGTGTGACCATCACAACAATACATGTAGCCTGCCTTGTGAGGCAGTCAGAGGTCATTCAGACTTTTTTTTTTTTTAATAGAATGTACTTGTTTCTGGAGTGTGCATGTCAAGAGATCCAGGAAGAAGTTCATGAATGCCAGACATGATGTTGCACACCTATAGTCCCACTACTATGAAAGGCTGAGGCAGGAGGATCTCACTTTGGAGACCAACCTGGGTAATTTAATTGCTTAGTGAGACTATGGGCTGCAGAAATAGCGAAAAGGCCCTGGATTCAAACTCCAAAAATAAAAGTATAAAAGGAGAGAAAAAGAAAGAAAGAAATAACATGCTTCTCTTCTAGCCTCATCAGTGCAAAACACTACATACACAGCTTTCTGGTCATCAAAAAGTCAGTAAAACCAGCCCACTTACAATGAAAAAAAGCAGTGGATTGTATTCCCAATAATTGCATAACAATTACGATGTAGGCATTTTTAAAACAAGATGTTTTATAATGACCATTATGTTTTCTGACAATGATTTTAGTTCCTAAATTTTAGTACTGAAAAATACTCTGGTATACATAATGTTGATTTTATGCAGAGCTATCGCAGCTGAGCTTAATAATTTATATTTTTGGCAATTTGAACAAAATTTCCTGGTTCTACATCTTTTATTAACATTAAGGCAGCAATCTAAATCCTTATTATCTACTGCAGTGAATCTTTATCTTCTTATTTTCCCTTACATTAGAGCTGTATTATCCTCAAAGTGAACACATTATACTCACATCATCTACTTCCATATATTCTTTGCTCCTTTTTCTGTACAGTCTTTTCCTTTATCTTTCACTGGATTATAAACTGAATACTTAACTCAGATCTTAAGCTAGAGTTGTTTCCCATATCATTATATATCTACCACCCTTGTCTAGATGTTATTTATTTATGTAATGATGTTTTATTTTCTGAATTGAATATCATTAAGGAAAAATTCTTTTTTCATCATTGCTCATTTATAATTCTAGAAACTTTATTGCAAATTTCACTTCAAAATATTTTCCTAAACACATATATTAATGTCTATCTTGACTATGAACAGTTTCCAATTAATAAGAACATCTGATGTTTTAGGTGTGTAATAATCTAAAATACAAAAAATCTAACATAATTCTATAATCTGATTGGTGCATCAGTTTTCTGTACATAATAGAATACATAAAATAAAAATTTTCTTCAGACTTAGGACTGGAAAAAGAAGCCTGCAGTCATTTCAGTCTGTCATTTTTATTCATATTATTCTCAAAGCCTTTAGAGAAATGCAAACTGAAACACTGAGATCCCAGATAGAATTGCTGTCATAAAGAAATCCAGATATTCAACACTTACATGGCAAGCCTGAGGTCTTGAGTTCAATTCCCTGTACCCCTTCCCCACAAAAGAAGGTGTGGAAGGAGAAGAAGAAGAAGAAGAAGAAGAAGAAGAAGAAGAAGAAGAAGAAGAAGAAGAAGAAGAAAAAGAAGAAGAAGAAGGAGGAGGAGGAGGAGGAGGAGGAGGGGCGGGGGAGAAGAAAAAGAAAAGAAGAAGGAGAAGAGAAGAAATCCATATATTGGCAAGGCTAAGAGGAAAAGAAATACTTTTGGTTGTGGGAATGTACATTTTTGTTGAGAACTTAAACTTTTACAACCAGTAAATAAATCAGTATGGCAATTCCTTAAAAAATAAAAATAAAAATAAAATCACACTCAACCAAGCTATTCCCTTTTAGTTATCATCCTGAAACTTGTAAAGATACAACATTAGAGTGATACATGTGTATCCATGGTTATAGTAACAGAACTTATAATAGCTAAATTTTAGAGGTGACCTATATGTCCATTAAAAGCAAACAGATACAAACTTTGTTATGACACATTTGAATTATTTGTAGGAAAATAAATGCAAATGGAGACAATAATGCCAAGTGGAATATATCAGATACATAAGCCTAAATATCACATTGTTTCTCTTACATGCGAGACTCAAATTATAAATAATTTAAAGAGAAATGTAAACGACACAACATAGGACAGATTGGGATAGAGTGTTCACAAACACAAAGAGGACCAAGATGTAGAAGGGTAGTGAGAAAAAGGGGAGCATGACGGGTGAATAAAATTATGTTATATACATCGCTCTGTTTTTCACAGTGAATATAATCATTAAGTGCTGAAAAAATGTACTGACAACTGAATTAAAATAGCCAAAAAAGTACTTATTGAACACCTGTTTAAAAGTTTTGTGTTTTTCCTCCAAAATATTACATTAGGAGTGTGTATGATGTTAACATACAATCACTTGTTACATTTATTTTTAATTTTTCACTTGAAATTAATATGTTTCACTACTTCAATGCTATATTGTTTTTAGACTATGGAGTAACATTATAAAATATACTAAAAATACTTTGGGTATGAGGTACCTGGCCTAGATCCCCAATCTCTCAAACAAGGATATGGTGAAGGCTTAAATAAATGAGATAAGTGATAGGATTTTAAGGCTCTGGGAGGGTCAAAACCCTTCTGCAGAGTTAGAGACTCTGAGGACTAAGACAAAGATTGTCTTGCTGGCCTGTGTTTATTTAGTATTCAAGGAAGGGGTTAGAGTGAAAATGCAAGAGATTGAACAGAACTTGGGAGTGGTTCAAGAACTTTGACAAGTAACAAATTACATCTGATTTAGGAGAACTACTTATGAGAAAATCTCCATGTTGTATGTGAAATGCCTGCAGCTACAATCTTTATTTAGTGAACTGGAGGTGGAGGCAGGTGCCCTTTGCTGTGGTCTTATCTTGCCTTGGCCATGAAGCAGCCCTGCACTTGTGTTCAGTTTCCAGTTTCAATGGCTCCCAGAATTTAAGTACACCAGAAATCCATACACTTATAAAAAGGTTAATAAATGTTGGCAATGTTTAATCATATACTTAAAAATAATCAGTTTTTGGTGGGGTTTTAAAGAACATTTCTGTGACAATATATGAGAAAGGATATTTTAGAGTGTGTAGAAAAATGGCCAATGACACACTGCAGAAATAATTCTGTGTATGTTATTATTTCTTTTTAATTTTTTTTTGTCTTTTTTTTTCTTTTCATTGGTACCAGGGATCGAACTCATGACTGCCTGCTTGCAAGGCAGGTGCTTATGCCGCTGAGCTAAATCTCCAGCCCCTGTGTATGTCATTCTTAGAAGAATGTCATATCCATATTGTATTTAACATTATTTTTAAAAAAATATGAATGAATTTCAATAGGTAATATTTAATATAACTTTTATTATATAACCAAAGTTTCTTAATATTCTTTAAGATTAAAATGCAGTTGATTCTGAAATTGTATCTCTTCTTTATATTTAAAGTTTCCCTATAGCATCCCTTATAATGTTAAAGTAGCTTAATAAGCCAGAAAATAACTTGAAATAGGCAAATATCTTTTCTTTCTTTACATTGTTGTAGATTT
This sequence comes from Cavia porcellus, assembly GCF_034190915.1. NCBI lineage: Eukaryota > Metazoa > Chordata > Mammalia > Rodentia > Caviidae > Cavia > Cavia porcellus. Next base: position 57,719,907 of record NW_026947493.1, read on the forward strand.
TTTTTTCAATTTTAAAGTAACTAAATCAAATGTTCCTCCTCCAAAAATGAATAAATGTATCCCAAGAATAATGAGAAAAATAAAATCCAAAGTAAACAATGGATTTCTTATTTTTAAAATGTGGTCATGTATAAGAACCAACTTATGACCAATAAATAATAAATGTTGTATGCATATAATTTTACCACATTCGTTCAGTTCAGTAAATAATTTCAAAATTTTTTCAGCAAATAATACCAAAATGTCTCATATTGTAATCTCCTGAATGGAAACTTTTAAGAAATCATATAAGGTTGCTATAGAATAAATTACAAGAGGAAAATATAGCATTAAACTAAAACTTTTTAATGAACCAAATGTATTTTCAAATGCTCATTTTAAATTGAAGATTCCCTAGGATTGACAGGTTGAACATAATTTCATGGTATGATTCCTTAAAAATGGAAGGAAAAAAAGCAGGAGAAAATATCAGGTAACGATGGCATGTGAAAAGTTGCTAAGCCGGAGAAAGTGCTTCTCACAAAGCAGTGTGTCTGTCTTTAGGATCGGAAAATGAAGTGGCTGGAGCTGGATGTCCCACTGGTCTGCTGATACTATACTCATAAATCTACTGGTATTCTCAGAGATTTCTGTAATTTCACAAGTTTATACACTTGTGGTAATTTGTAACAGAAAGAAAACAAGGACATATTGACATAATCAATCTTCATGCCCAGGTAGAATCAAAAACTATGAAAAAAGCTATTTTTTCCTACAGTAAGATGGTGATTTATGAGTAAGAGTGACACAAAATTACAGCAACCAGTTAAACTTAAACCTGTCTGGATATTAATATTGACTACCATTCTTGATCTTGCTTCTTTTCTTTCTTTGTTTGTTTCTTTCTTTCTTGTCAGTCTTTCTGTGAGAGTAGGTTTGAGTTTTAGTATTCCTGGATGTAGGCTAATTATACAAGGTTTTTGGTTATGTATTGACAGATGTTCGTCTGTGCTTTTCCCAGTTACCTTTAGAGACATCAGTGTTCTTCTTTTGGTGAAAGTGTCTCAGAATGCTGAACTTGTTAGCTGGAATTGCTTCGCCCACATTCTGTTTTTCACGCTTTCCTGTTTGATATCTGGACATGGAGACATAGTATTTGCCATGCTGGGTTTGCTTTTGTTTTGTCTAACTTCTTCCTGTCCTCATTTGTCTTGTTTGGATTTGCAAGGATTACCCAAAACTACTGTATTGTGGAGGTATTTAGCTTTCTGATTTTTCAAGGTTGCACAAGTAAGAATTTGCCTTGAGAATGTGAAAATTGTTTTTACTTGGACTTTTCAGCAGTGCTGCCATTGTTCAAATTTGACCATTCTTAGACATAAATTAAATACATTTTGTATCATCTGTAAACATTTTGGGGGCTAGGGGAGAAATGTTATCCTATGGAACTGAAATGTCCTCCAAAGATCTCACGTGTTTAGAGCTGAGCTTTAGGAAGGTGATTAGATCTTGGCAGTGCTGCAGTCATCAGCAGATTAATGCAAGGGTGAGTTACGATCTTCCTGTGCTATCAGAAGGTGGGGTCTGCTTGGACGTGGTCACTGACGATGTAAACGAGGAAGGGGTATCTCCTGCCAGACTCCTTCCTTCACTGTCTGCTCCTGTGATATCTACAGGTTTCCTCCCCGACAGGACCTTCCACCACGTCATTGCTTCTTTTAGTTCACCATGGACTAAAACTTATAAAACAGTGAGCCAAAATCAATGTTTCTTCCTTTAAGGTGTGGGTATTGGGCATTGTGTCTCAGTGATGCGAAAATACCTAAGAAGGAAGAAAAAAAATATTTTCCCATTAGAAAATACTTTACTCTGTCAATCTGGGAAAAGATAGCGGTCATTATTTCAAACATAAATACAGTGCAATTCTTGGTGTTCTAACCCAGTCAAGTTATCTATATTTGACTGAATACTGCCAAATTCACAGGAGAATTTTCTCTTCTCCATAATTATTTTGCCAATTGGAAACTACTGACTATTTTATTTCATTAATGCAGAAAAAGCAAAAAAAAAAAAAAAAAAACAAACTAAAAAAAACTTATTGAGGACTTACAATTCTCAATCGTACTTTAAAAATTATAACATTCACCTTAAAATTTAATTCAATATTTTTTCTGATTTAAGTCTAATCACAAATAAAATACCTGTTATTTGTTTTTATTTTTCCTAACATTAAAGTCACTTTAAAAATTATTTGAAATCTTTGTCCTTTTTCCTTGAGACTTTATTTCTTTTGGCAATACTCCTTATAAATTTCTATCAATCTATCCTATGTGCCCTCCTCTTTAATATAAATCCTTTTATGAATTAAAGTTGATTAAAAAATTAAAGCTGCTTAAAGATTTCCCTCTGCAACCAGAGATAATTTAGTGGGCATGTACCATATTTCACCAAAATCATAAGAAGCATTCTTGATTATAAAGTCATGATTATAATACGAGAGCTCTGTGAATTCTTTAATAATGTTTTACTTTGCATTTTTTCATAACTGATTTTGATAATTACGTGAATAATGTGAAAGGAAATAGTAAACACCCACTGCCTTGTCATGTTTCATTTTTTCCATTTTTCTTTAATCTTATATGGACAAATAAGATCATCTTATTTTCTTAATGTATAAGTATACCTCATTTGTATGAGTGCACTCTGTGGCAGCTGTGAAGAAGAAAGGCAGATAGAGTCAGATGGGAACGGAGTGCTTATACTATTGTGTCATCTTTTTCTCAAAGAAGCATGATTCTGTTACTCTCCACACAAACTGATTTTTAGGAGCCTGATCATAGGACACACAAACAAAACAAGGTATTAGAGTCATGTCAGATCAAAATTCACAAAAATTGTTTTGATTTTTATTCTTTAGCATCAATTGAGTCCTACTATGAGTACAATAGCAATCTACTATGAAATAAAGTTGAAGGAAAAAGTTTGAGTACATTTATGAGTAATTATTTAAGGAAGGGATATGCGTTGCATGTTTTCAGAGTTCTAAAACGTGTAATTTATCTTTCTTTCTGGAGCATATTTGAATAGCATAGCTGCGTGTGCATATCTTGAATCTTAATTGTTTTTAGCTGTAAATTAGAAATGTCATAGCTTGCTCTCTCTCTCTCTCTCTCTCTCTCTCTCTCTCTCTCTCTCTCTCTTCCTCCCTCCCTCCCCCTTTCATTATTTCTACTGACTTTTGTTGCTGAGTGTGCTTTTAGTCTGTGAATGAGACCCCACTTTAGAATTCACAGTGCCTGGAGCACCCTGATGTGAATGCTGGCTGAGGTATCAATACTTCAGAGGAGGTTATAAGTCTCAACTTTTAGCCATGTCTTGTCTCTGCCTTTGAAAGCTTGAAATAAGATAATCTCACCACTTCTTGATTTGTGCTGACAAGGCTTCTAAACTGTCAGAAGAACAAAATAATGCATGACACAGAAATCTTATAATCCTATCTAGAGAAACAGCCTTTCACGCAATTCCTCACTATCACAGGATATTGTATTCTCAGTATACACCATAGGTTTTTCTGTGAAATGCGAATCAGAAAGGTGGTTGGAGGAGTAAGTTCAAGGCCCATTAGGAAATGGGGCTGTGAACAGGAACTTGCCAGTGCTTATTTTCTTATATCCTTTCCGAGTTAATTATTAGGGCCAAAAAACACTGCTCTGCTTTTGAGAATCATATGCAAGATTTTGTTAAAGAATTTCATACTGATAGAATAATGCCATAGGCATCCCTTTGTATTTGGCTTATTTTGCCACATGCAACATTTGTCACATATATTCATGCTTTGTACATGTAAGTAATATATTGTTGTTCATTGCTAAGTACTACTCTACCATATAGATGTATGTCACACTTATTTTAACATTATTTACTTTTCTTCATTATACAAACTAGCTAAAATATCAGGTCCAACCACTAGGGTAAGGATATAAATACTTTATAGCGCCAGAAAAAAAAAATTGAGGAATACATCTTTTCTGTTTGCTTCACAATTTATATTAGAGAACAAATTACCAGATTATAGACTTGTATTTTTACAAATTTCTGAACATAGAGTTTATCATATGCAAACCAGCAGGAACAAAACTGATTTCTTGTTGAAACATTTCACTGCTTATAGTACCAAAATTGTTATTTTGAAATTGCTATGCATGAAACCATAATACTGGAATAATAGAATCCTAATGAATGTAAGTCACTATTTAAAATAGAAGCCAATCAGTGGGATAGGGCTGTGAGCGATTAAAGATAGCTATTACTGCCATGTGGTAACACCAGTCCTATTTCTAAAGCATTTTCTGCATATGTTTGTTAAATAGAATTCTATCATTTAGTTCTAAAAGATGTGTCATTTAGACAGTCATAACTCCAAAACAACCAATAAAAGGGAGAGTAATTTACAGTGTCCTAATGTTTACTCTGTTGTATTTTTTCCCTTTCAAATTTGTCTGCAGTTAGGCAGAAGTAGAAAGGAAGTAAGAACAGAGTTCTGTCTTTAATGCATGTTGAAATTTAATGGTCTTCTCTTGACCTACTGTGGGTGATGCCTATTCCATGATGTCAGCAGTTATTAATCAATGGAAATGTTCCACCTGGAATGCAGCCCTTTTCCACATGGCATCCACCATTCTACTCCATATTCTAAATATCTGGTATTCTTTTTAAAAAGATCTCTAGTCTGGCAAGCATAGCGCACATATCTGTAGTCCTAGTTGCTGAGTCAGGAGCATCACAAGTTTGAGGCCAGCTTGGGCAACTTAGGGAGACCCTCTCACTAACATTTGTAAAAAGCAGTGGAGATAAAGCTCAGGGATAGAGTGCTTCCCTAGCAAGTGCAAAGTCTTGGGTTTCATTCCCAGTACTGCTCAAAATAAAAAATTGTGAGTCTGTTTCTGATTCCTGTCTTGGCTTCTTTCCTAGTACCTTCTTCCAATACAAATTCCTAGATCCTAGAGCAGCAGATCTGCATTAGTTACCTGAACCTATCAGGCAAAGAAGCCTCACCCATGGGCGATGGGCCAGCAGGAGACAACATACAACTCTCCATTTGCTGCTGTCTTCTATGATAGTTAGATGAGATACAGAGAGCTCTAAAATTGAATTTATTTACCAGATCAATAGGATGGTAATTTTTCAGAAAGAAATGCAGTGCATTTTATTTAAAAAGTACTTGGTTTCTTTTAAATTTTACTTTATTTATATCTGTTGTTGGAGAGTGCTGAAGCTAAATACACATGCAGGCTGTGGCATGGCCCGGAGCATGATTAAACTGAGAACAGGGAGACACCTCAGGGGGCAACAAAGGACCCAGCCAAGGCCACCTAGAGACTTTCTGCATAGTCTTCCTTCATTAATACTGTCTGTTTCTCTGTGGGGTCCTTGAACCCCCTCCCAAGCTTCTGTTCAGGTTTCCTGCATTGTCCACCCCACTCCTTGCTTGTTTTGATTAAATATGGGTTGCCTACATCAGTATGCTGGCCGGCTAGCTGCAGAGGATTTCACTCCTCCTGCAGCCTTGAAGACCATGTCATGTGTCTCATTCCTTTGAGTCTCTGCAGTGCACCCATTTGGGGGACTGAGGGTCTAGGCATAGACTTCAACAACCTATGGTAGATGAATTTCTACCTTTATTCTTGTCTTAGTCCTAAAAATGTTAGGGAAAAACTGAATTAATGTTTCATGCCCTTTGTTGAGTAAGTATTACAAGCCATCTATAAAATACAATTTTAAATATTTTTATGTTTGAATGAATATTTCTTAAGATTACTCAACTGTATTCATTCATTCAATCTTACAAGACTTACAAGTTTAATGGTATGTTTCTTTCCTCTGTCTCCAAAAAGTGACAGGCAGGAGGGAGTCTTTAAATTGTTTTGTGTTGTTTATTTTTCTGACTATGTTTTAGTAAAAAGGGATTGTTTTTATTCCAGTCTTGTAACCACAGATCATTTGAAATAGTAGCCAGTGTTTTGTACCCTTCTTTAAAAGACTGTTTTTCATCTAGCAACAGTTGATGTTCTGTATGTTATTTGTCATACTTCTGTTTGGTCCAACAAAGACTTTACAAGAAATAAAAAAAAAATTAACTCTTCCAATGACTTTAAATATATATATATATATATATATATATATATATATATATATATTAAATGTTAACTATTTTAGAATGGATAAAGAATGTAGGGAAATTTTATTTTATGAGTTGAAAGTTTTACAAAAAGAATTTTATGAAGTTATATTACCTATGTTAGTATTTAACACCAAGGATTTGGCATTGGAATTTATAGCTATGTATGGCAAATATACCATAAATAATATTAAAATAAAATGATAAAAATTTGTAATAAATTACTCAAAGTAATATATATATATATATATATATATATATATATCACATCTAGAAGAAAGCAAAAGCAAGTGTCTCTAGAGTATTATTGGATAAATGTAAAAAAACAATTAACTAGAAAAGTAGTTTTTATTCCCTACTATCAAAATGATAAAATTGGGCCAGGGATGTAGCTCAGTGGTGTAAGCACTTGCCTGGCAAGCACAAGGTAGTTGGTTCAATCCCCAGTACAAAAAAAAAATGTAATGGAGAGAATGAAAAATAAATTTTCAAATTACAAACTTTATGACATGTTAAGATTTAAATAATGTACAGTATTTGAAATTTTTCATTAAGAACACACCACCACATATTTTATATACATATTATATATGTATATAAATATAAAACATATTATCTATGTGCATCATCTAAGAAAATAATCTGATACATAGTTATGGAAAATCATAGTCATCTAAGAATTATTAATATGAAAACAATATAAGAATATTTATAATTAGATTACAATAAGCATGCAGAAAATTTTTCAAACACTGAAATAATGTTCAAAAAGGTTGATGCTGCTGAATAACTTAAGTGCAAATCATATTTCAAAGATTACACATTAACTGAGGTTTTCCTTAGCACTGTAGTTCTTCAGAGACAATTTATGTTTGTTTTCCACAATCATGTAAGCTGCTAAATGGGTCTACTATCCAAATTCTCATTAATCCAGTCAGAGGAGTGACAGTTGATTTTAAGTTCCGATAATCTAAATTTAGTCTTATTCCTACAGTAAGAGAGCTTAAGATCCCAATTAAAAATGGAGACTCTCTACCGATGTGTTTCTGTGTTTTCTACTGGCTGATTCAGAATCCCAGTGTTTTCCTGTCAACACTGTATCAGCTCTGCTTATCTTCACAGCTGCCCCATGTCTCTATCAGAATCATCAGATGCCTTGAATACTGCTCCAAATAGAAGTAAAATACAAGCCAAGAATTTCAGATGTAATAGAAAATTTTCTTGTATCCATATTAAAAAGTAGAAAGTAATGGGTAAATTAATTTTATCAATATCTTATACTGTACCTATGACTAAGCAGTAAGGTCCACTTTCTGCTTAGTCAGAATTGGACACTACTGCTTAGTCAGAAGTGGACCTTACTGCTTACTCAGTGTTACAGTGACACTTGAATTGTCAAACTCGGTTCATTCCAAATTTCCAGTCAAACACTAAAAAGTAAGAACTGAAAATGCTTTTCCCATAAGAAATAAAGGAAAGTAGAGACTCAAAAGTTATACTTTTAAATTAATTATTAATAAACTTTAACAGAGTTTGCAATGATTTCTTTAACTCTATAGTGCTCTTCACAGTTTTCCTCTCACTTTACTGCTGGCATCACTAACCTTTTTTGGAGCCATGGATATCATATTTTATGCAAATAGAATTTAAAAAACAAGAAAAGTTCAGTGTTGTAGGATTTAAGGCATTAAGAGGGCCACTGTGCTTTGCAGGGCAAGGAAGCATTTAGACTAGCCCCTTGTGTCTGTGGCAAGAGAGACCTGCAACTCATTCTTGGCCCATAGAAATTTCTTCAGGCCATATTTTGGGTTCAGCTAATGAGCAAAGATTGAACATCAAGCAGATGTTTTTTCAGTCTTTGCTGTTGAAGTTGTGGGAATTTCAAGCCTTGAGCCATTTAACAACCAAGGCATTTTTGTCTAAGCATCCAAATATGGAACTAGTATTACAAAACTTAATGATGAATATACCTTATTTTTTCACAGTAAATCTTCAAAATATGCCATTTATTTTACAAATACATCATAGCTCAACTTGAAAGAAACACATTGCAAGTGCTTTACCAGCATTTTTGGCTAGTTGTAACAGAATTATCAGCTGTAGAGCATCGTTTTTCATGCTTTGCTCAATTTTTCCAATTTCTCTCATTGTTTGAGCCACACTCTTTTTTCGTCAGTTTCTATTAGTAGAATTGAACTTCCTTTTCTAGGGTGGCTAAAAGGAGAATTTCCTAGTTTATTTTGAAATTTATATTTTTCTTATAGTTTCTGAATTCGGGAGAGCTGGAAGATCCATTTACTGCTTAATCAAAGAAGCTAGAGTATAAAGAACTTGAGAGATGATGCACTAGTCTGAGACTGAAGGCCCGGAAGCTTTGCAAAGTAGCTGATAGGATTCTGGATAGAAAGTCTGAAGGAACTGGAGTCCAGTATCCACAGGCAATGGCAGCTGCAAAAATGTACCAGCTTGAGTAAATTTAAGCTTTTCAAAGGCAGGTTGACTTCCTATTACGCTATTACCCATTTAGGCTGCAAGCCCATGGATGGGGCCACGCGCTGTGAGGGAGATCTTTCCTGCTCAGTTTGCTGGAATACATGTCAGTCAATTGTACAAACAGTCCACAGATAAATCCAACAATGTGCTTCACTAATCTGGTAGGTGTTGCTTAATCCAGTCAAATTGACGTGTTACAAGTACAAATGGAAACATCCTCTGCAGAAGTATTTAAAACTTTAGATGAAATTGGATTCCTTTCAGATAATAAAGTATTCCTTACTGTTAAATATCGTGGTTTGGAACTATATTGTTATTCGCTTTCTAAGCAAGCAGAAGCTTGTAATAGGATTTTTCTTACTCAATTCTTTTTTGTAAAGTTGGATTAGCTTATTTATTCTAGATTTTTTTAAAGATTTCTGTTTGCATTTCCCTACCTTACATAGAAGCAAGTTTTTTTTTTTTTTTCAATGTTATTTAAAAGGAAAAAGAAAAAAACAAAACAAAACAAAGCGGTGTAAGGGTACAAGTAATACAGAACTACAAAAACAAAAACAAAAACAAAAACAAACAAACAAACAAAAAAACAGTAAGAAATCACCAGTTAATAGGTTACACATTATCATCTTAGACATAGTTGCTCAAGTCACAGTATCAAAGCATACAAAGTGGACATTCAAACAGAGACACTGCAAACAGTTGTGTTCAATGATCCAAACAAAAACATTAGTATGATCAGCAATTTAACACCCCTAAACACACTTGCAGTTGTATCTTTTAGAGCACTTTTTTTCTCTCTCTTTTTTACAACAAAATTTACACATTTTGGGTTTTATTACTCGTTAGTTCTTATTACTTTCTTGGAAGAGAATAAAGTCAAATATGGCAAAACAAAGCTGTCAGTCAAAACCAAGGATAGACATAGCACATGATGTAAAAACAGAGTACAAAGTTATCAAAAAAGGTTACCATAATGCCTCTTGCTTCCTTAAAAAGAACTGTCTATCTCATTAGGTATTATAAAGTTGAACAAAACAGTAGAGAACAAGACCAATAAAACCTAAACATTGTAAACATTACAGGACTTCCAAAGGAGATAATAGTCAAACCAGAATGGGAATCTTAGTGCATCTTATTGCCTTCAAAGTAGTTGCCTAAACCCTCAAACTTGATACTATCATACAGAACGGAACAAAGTCTAATCAGTCAAAACAAGATAGTGGGAGTATTACAGGACTTCAAATCAAGTTAATAGGAAATCAAAAAGTTACTATAATATATCCTGCTATTTTTTAAAATTTTTCCCCTTAATTTAAAAAACCTTAAAAAATAACTAAATAAGTTTTTTTTAATGAAAAAGGGAGAGATTGAGATAAAAGAGGACATAACAACATAACAATACAGGTCAAAGCATGACTGTTTCAGCAACCTAGTGCTTCACCACCAAATAACCCGATTTAATAGTAGTTATTGGTCATTAGAGAAATGCAAATTAAAACCACACTGAGATTCCATCTCACTCCTGAAAGAATGGCCAGGATCAAGAAAACCAACAGGAACAAATGCTGGAGAGGCTGTGGGGAAAAAAGAACTCCCCTACACTACTGGTGGGAGTGTAGACTGGTACAACCTTTGTGGAGGTCAGTCTGGAGATTTCTCAAAAAGCTGGGATTGGAAGTCCCATTTATTCCAGCTATTCCACTTCTAGGCATATACCCTAAAGAACTGAAAGCATCATACCACAGTGATATATGTGCACCTATGTTTATAGCAGCACAATTTGTATTCGCCAGATCTTAGAAACAACCCAAGTGTGCATCAACTGAGGAATGGATAAAAAAGTTGTGGTATTTCTATACAATGGAGTATTACTCAGCTACATAGCAGCAAGTTTTGTCTCACATAGCATCATTGAAGACTTTACAATAACTGCCTGTTTGTTCCTAAAGTTATGTGTCCTTTCATTTGATAATTTAGTAGATGTTAACCTTAAAATCCAGTTCTTCAACTCCATCAGTCATTCTACCTCCTCTGTGGTCCCCAATTTTCTTTGCTTTTTTCTATCTTAATTACTCTTTAAAATACATTCAGTGGGGCTGGGTATTTAGCTCAGCAGCATAAGCACCTGCCTTGCAAGCAGGCAGTCATGAATTCGATCCCCAGTACCGATAAAAAGGAAAAAGACAAAAAAAAAAAAAAAAAAAAATCAGTCAATATTTTTAAGGTTTTAAAATCTATTTATTTTTGCTTTTTCAATGTTTTACAATCATTTTTCTCTTGTATTTTCTTGAAGATAGTTAGATATTTGTTTCTACTTTAATTTTCCAGTTCAAATTTTATATCATAAAATGGCATTCAAATCATTAGATTATGAAAATGTAACACATATTATTTAGTAATGTAATATGTAAATGTAACTTTTTAGTGTATACTATACAATTAAGCATTCTATTTAATAAATAAACTAGCAAAGTTGTCTTGAAAAAAATGTTACATTATCTTACTTTGAGAAATCAATGACTTTCTAAAAATTACTCAAAGCTTAATATATTGTAAATTAATTATTTGTATTGTGTATTATAGAAGTTGTTTTCTAAATTCAAAATCAGAAATTTTGGAGAAGAGGGAAAATGTACTGGAAAATAAAGTACATGTTAAAATAAAATAACAACTAAACAAGTAATATTTTTTGTGAGTGCTTTATGCTTTGGATGGCAGTGATTTTTTTTTTTTAATTTCGATTCTTTCTACTCCTCAACCCGACTTTTTTAAAATTTCTGAATTATGCCTGCAGTCATGCTCATGTGTTTTTTTATGTGCTTAGTGTTCCTTTTTCATTTTGTGGTAGAAGCAAATATTTTTTTTAAAAAGTGAATTAGGGCAGAAAATCATTTACTAACAAGTAGAAAACACAGCATGATTCAAAGTTGAAATTAAGCAATTCAAAATTTCATTTTTATATCTAGAAGAGATAAACAAGCAATAATATAATATTATTGTACACTAATTATATGTGGAAAATTAAACGCAGAAATAACTATTTTGTATAGAATTAGATACTTTAAAGCTAAGACTTAATACTTGGTGACATAACCAACCCTAGGGTGATACTGTTGGTCTCCAGGATGACATCCTTGCTAAAAACTTTGAAATAGTAATTAAAGTTCAGAACAAATATGATGAAATAAAGGACCTTCTTTATTCTTCATTCAAAGGGAGATTCATGTGTGTATGAAATTCTAGTGAAGCAGCAATAACAGTATTTTAACTCTGGGCTCAAGAAGTGTGAGATTGTATTATGGTCTTAAGTATACCAAGATAAAAGCAACAGAGAGGAAATAAAATGATCAAAAAAACCCAACTCTGAGAAACTGAAAATTTTAAATATTAACTACTCTCTCAAAAGATATAGTCAATGCTTTATTATTATTGAGAGTCATGTCTAATGCAAGACTAGAGCACCAAAATTATTCTCAAAGTATAAAAAATGCAAAAATTTTAAATATGTAAGATAGATACTGAAGGAATAAAATGAATATATAAAGTAAGTGGAGGATTCATCATGTTACTAATACAACTTACAAGGTTTTTAAGATGTTAGGAACATGGGGAATACCACGGGTTAAATTCACATGTACTTGATTTGTATGCATGATTACATGATATATTTCAGACATACATTTAAGAGATATATTGACACATTAAACATTAAAATTTGTAACAATTGTATTCGAATGCACAGATGCTATCAATCAAAAAATGTTAATTTTCAGACAAAGCAATCTGAGAAGACTAAATTCTGTCCTTTCAACTGGTGGTCTTATGACTTTTAATCCAGGTAATAACTGGAAACAACATCAAAACATCACTATTACTTGGTATATGAAGCAGAGAAGTCAAGATAATATAAATGATTGACAATATATTTAAGATAATTGTATTTCCTTTCTAGGAGAACCATGCTACACTAATTTGTATGTGATCTAATATTTTGTAGGTGGAAAAATGGTATAAAGGAGACAAAAAAAATTTAGGACTGGATTGATTCATATTTTGAAAATGAGAATATTTATAAATGATCATATTCATCAAAATTGCTAAAGAATAATGCATTCTTCTAAACAGATTTCAAACTGCGTATTTAATACAAAATGAAGGAAAATGAAAATAAATAAATTATAAAAGTGCTTTAGAATTGAATTTCTCAAAGTAGATTATTTCCATGTTCTTGGTAATGAAAAAGACTACGTTGGAAATAGTGTTATCTTTTTCTTCTGATACATTGTACCATATGGGCTGTGCTGTCATGTGTTTTAGGCTGATGAAATTCTTTGCTGAAATGCATTTGACATATGAACAGAGTGAGATGGGAAATTAAATAGCAGGTTAACTTCAAACTAAAGTAAAGAGTGGTTGAGTAATTTATTTAACTCTGTATTTGCATTAATTTCAAAGCTTTCAGAGGCAATACTCAAAGATATTGGACTTCCTTAATGTTCTCTTTTCTAGAGAATTCAGCAATATTTCCAGAAAACCGTATCATTGTTTTCTTAATAGGAAAGAATGAGAAAGTACATAAAACTTCAACTTTATTTCTATTCTTGATCATTAAGGGAAAAATTCAGAATGAATAACATTGGTGTCTTTGTGGTTACCAGTAGATAACAGATGAAAAATAGTCTTATCTTAAAGGATGTAACGCTCTCTCACATGCACTCTATTTTTCTGTCTCTGTCTCTCTCTATGTGTCTTTGTCTCACTCACAAACACACAAACCACATACATATCTTCCTCCTTCACATCATACACATAGTACTAATTTACTTTCTCTGGTATTAATCTCATCTCCAGTGCGGTGGTTCTTAGTATTATTGAGGTTTACAAAAAATTTCTAGTACATGTTTATAAAGTGTAAATTCCAGCACCCTTTTCAGAAAGCTCAGATTAGGACTCAGGAATTAGCATTTGAGTAAGAAAAGAAATCCTTTAAACTTTAATAATCACAATCTACACAACATTTGAAGTCCCTGGTAAAAAATGAGTGATCATCCGGTATCAAACTTTTCATAATATGTTTTATATCTACCTAATGGTATCATAAACCCACGTTTTATATACAAATATACATATGAAAATAACTATAATTAGAAAAACATTTGGGCATGTGTGTACATACACACACACACAAACACAGAAGATAGATGTGTGGAAAGTTTTTGAATGTTTTTCCAACAAAAATTAATTCTCCATCTTAGTCTACTCTGAGTATACAGGTTCATGAAACTGCTAGTTTCCATTGTTTTAGAGAAATCTGTATTTACTAATGAAATTTATGTATCTATTACAAAAATTATATTAAGAACCTTGAAAATGATCAAAACTGATGGGTAGAATTATCTTCTAAAAGTACAATAAAATACTAGTTGTCTTTCTGAATTTAAAATGTCTAATGAACTCTTATGTATGATTTGATCTACATTAGTAAATTTCTCAATTGTATTGGAACTAATCATATAAAGGAATTTAAATTCTTTCTTTTATAATAACTTGAAAATGTGTGCAAAACACCTAAAAATTGGTTAATTTTTTAAATGGAAAATACAATGAAGCATAATAATGCACATTTTCCCTAGGAGATTTAAATTATTTATAAATAAAAGTGCTGATATATTAGAAAATCTACAACTCTGAATTAATGCTTCATTCACTGTTTGGTGATAAATATCTATGAATGTAGGTACAGAGTGCACTACTAAGAAATTTCAGTTGTTGCCTCTGGCAGCAGATCCTGATAGTGTTTTATTTTGTTTTGAATTTTACTGTTTCATAGTTTTGATTATTTTTAGCTTTGTTTTTTTAATATATTGCAAGTTTAAAATTTATCATGGATGTACCTGTATTATGGAGATTTTAAAGTAAAAATTTTCATGTTTTAGCAAAGAAAAGAATGTCAGACATGTTGTATGAAATACAGTGATTTATGAAAAAATACCTCTTGTTGCTTTATTTTATATTATATAAAAATATCATTATCTAACAATATATAAATGATAACACATTCAATCTCTGTTTTATTTCTCATAAATCAAATTGAAATGTTCCATATTCTCCAACAGTTGTGGGGTTAGAGAGAAGGTAGGGAGAAAAATAGGAGATGAAGACACTAATACAAGATTGGAAAACATTGTAATTATAATGTTCAACAGGCATAGAATTATCCCTGAAATGCTTTGCATGCAGTAAACAAGATTTTTATATGACCTTCAAGTTGCTTTCATTGCATATGTCTCTATCTTATATTGTATTCAACTCAGTAGTTTGTTTAGAAAGAAGGAAAAATAACTTTGTTCTCAATACCAACACTAAAAAATAATTTTAGGATAAAGATATACAGAAGTTATTGAAAATGTTGTATCAAATCCTTTATAATATAAACATTATCTTAATTTGTGTGACTTGCAAAGAAATACTTCTGTGAAGTATTCTTTCCTCTAAAGACAACTATAAGTCAACTCCAATAACCTGAAGTTCATATTTCTAAGCCTAATATTTTTAAGCAAATATTATTTCCTGCATTACAGAAAATATAAACACATCTTGAATCATCACGGGATTAATTAATATATCTGATTCCCCTGAATCAGGAACATGTAAACGTGGTACTCCAGTATTCAACAAGATTACATTACATTAACCTTCCCTCCACAGCCCGTATGTTCTCTTATGGAAATCTTGCATTACATTGGGTACCACTATGAAGCAGATCTGTTCAAGATTTAAAATCAATTAATTGGCTTTCTATGTTTATCTGTGAAAGTCTGTCCTAGACCTACACCCCTTACTTGGTGATGGAAGCCAATTCAAAGTGAACTTCTATGAATCACTGATCCTGGCTGAGGCCTGTAGTGGCCTGTGAGGTCAGAGATAACTCAAAGGGCAAGACAAGGCCATAGAAGTAGACACTTGGCTCAAATATCAATTAAGTAGATAGAGAATGCAGTTGCAGAAATTACTCCTGCAGTCAAACTCCTATCATAAATGTTATGATGGAAATGAGTCGGTTCTCCTAAATTGGAGTAATTTACTACTTGGAAAGTCTTTAAAGTGACTCCCTAGGTCCTGCTCATTTTCCCATGCTTTCCTCAGTTTCCCTGACATTGTTTGGGACCTAATAAATATGGGCAGTAAAGTCTTTCCTTAGCCCTCAGCATGTTTAACTCAGCTGAAGCATTTTGATCCTTCTGGAGCCCTAAAATCATACCAATTGTCTCATTTATTTAAGCCTTCTCAGTACACTCATTTGGGATACTGAGGATCTAGGTCAGGACCCAATACATTACTGAGATATGCTGGTTTCAATAGAAGAATAAAATACCTGCATTATTTTCAACTGAACTACTGTTATATAAGGGTTCAATCATTATGTTACATACTTTTATAGATTTTAACAAATACAAAATACAGGATCACACATATTTGCTATGTTGTTCTAAATCCCCCTACTTATCTTCAGGGTAACACCTAATCCAAGGCAAAATGACATTTTTTGCAGTCTTCATAATTCTGCCTTTTGCAAAATATCCTGTGGTTGGAATCAGACCATACGTATTGTTCTAACAATGCCTTCTTTCACTTAGCAATATGTATATAAATTTCCATTGTCTTTTGTCATTTGATAGGTTCATTGTTTTTATCATTGAGTCTAATGAATGACTATACTATCAACTGTTTATACATTTATCTATTAAAGTACACTTTAGTAGCTTCTAGTTTTTGGAAACTATCGATAAAATTATTACAGATATTATTGGTTATTGTGTAGATGTACTTTTTCAACTAATGTCATTAAATACCTAAGAGCATAGTTGCTTAATTGACTATGTTTATTTTTTAAAGAAATTAGCATCTGCTTTCAACCTGGGGAGCTGAGGCTGCACAAGGTGTCTACCAGTGCACCAGCAATGGCCTGAGGAGAGCTTAAAACCATCACCCCCAGTGAGTAAGTGCCCATCCAGCTTCCAGCACACTGGACTAGGCTCCGGAGGTTTCAGAGGCCTGACTGGACCATGCTCATCAACTTTCTTTCAATCTGGGGAGCTGAGCCCATGCTAGGTAACTTCCAGCACGTAAGTGATAACCCAGGGAGAGCCATCATCCCCAGTGGCTAGGAGCCTGCCCAGCTTCCTGGAACACCAAAGGTGGAACAGGAAGTCCTACAGGCCTGAATGAGCTAATGCAGCAACCTCCATCCAGTCCCAGGAGCAGAGAGCATAGGAAACTATTTGCAACACACCCAGGGGAAGCTTTGGAATATCACTCTAAACACAGAAATATAAGAAAATTACAAGATAAAAGACCACAATGCAATCTCAAGCCTCCAGCCCATTCCAAGAAAGCCTAGAAGCCATGTGCATAGAAGAAAATGATAAGCCATACACCTGATATGCCTCAAATGATAGCAACTGAAATAAACAAGCACTCTGAGAAGCTATAAAGGAACTCAAATGAGAAATAGTCTCCCAAGTAAAAGAAGAATTGATAAAAATAATGAAAAAAAATGCTGAACACATCAAAAGAAGACACAGTTAAAAAATTAGAGAAACAATGACAAAAAAACAGAATCCCTGTATGAACAACATAAGAAACAAACAGTATACATGAAGCAGATTCAAGGAGATATTCAAGAAATCAAAAATTCCATTGAATGTTGTCAAAACCATATTAATGAAAGTGAAGATAGAATTTCAGACCTCAGAGACAAGATTAAAACTCGTGCATAGGAAAGAAAAGAATTTGTAAAAATTACAAGGAATCAGGAAATAATGATTCAACAGCTACAAAATTATGCAAAAAAAACCAACATAAGATTAACAGGGACACATGAAAAAGAAGGGGACAACAAAAATGATATCAAGAGGCTATTTACAGAAGTAATTGCTGAAAATTTCCAAAACATGAGCATAGAAACTGACAAATGGATTAGTGAAGCATATAGAACACCAAACAGCCATAACCAAAATAAAACTACACCCAGACATATAATAATCACCATTCCCAAAACCAAACAGAATAACAGAATATTAAAAGCTGTTACACAGAAATGACAGATCACCTATAAAGGAAAACCCATCAGTATCACAGCAGACTTCTCAACACAAACAATGAATTCAAGAAGAGCATGGAATGAAGTATATCAGATACAAAAGGAAGATGACTTTCAAGCCATACTCATGTATCCTGCAAAACTGTTCTTCAAAATGGATGGAAAAATAAGATACTTCCATGACAAAGAACACCAAGCAAACCCTGCAAAGAATACTGAAAACATTCTGGATACACATAGAAAAAAAAACACTAAGCAAGGCAGAAAATTAAACAGAATGCAAAGGTAAAGATACAACAGCAAAAAGATAACATGTCAGCAGTAAACAAATATGTAACAGCTATAACCATTAATGTAAATGGTCTGAATTCACCAATTAAAAGAAACAGACTGGAGAAATGGATCAAGAAATAACATCCAACCATATGCTGTCTACAAGAAATCCATCTAACCCAAAACAAAAATCATATACTGAAAGTCAAAGGACAGAAAACAATAGTTCATGCAACAGGAACAGAAAAAAAAAGGAGGGGTAGCTACTCTGTTTGCAAACAATGTGAACTTCAAACCAAGAATGATCTGAAGAGATAAAGGGGGCATCACATACTAGTTAGGGGAAAGCTTCAAGAGGAAGAGATAACAATTTTAAGTATATATGCACCAAATTCCAGAGTACCCAGCTATATAAAGCAAGTATTAACAGAAATGATAAGTAATAACAAAATTATAACAGGAGACCTTAACACACCATTGACACAAAGGGGCAGATCAACCAGACAGAAAATCAGCAAATAAATAACAGAAATGAATCTCACCTATGAACAAATGGACTTGTGAGACATATACAGAGTGTTCCATCCAACAACATCAGAACATACATTATTGTCAGCAGCACCTGAAACGTTCTCTAAAATAGGTCATATACTAACCCACAGACCATATTTAAGTAAATGCAAAAGTATTGAAATTATCCCATGCATGTTATCAGATCATAGCACCATGAAACTAGAAATTAATGGTAAAAGAAACTGCACAAACACATGGAAATTGAATAGTACACTCTTGATCAATCAGTGGATCACAGACAAAATTAAAGAAGAAATTAAACATTATCTAGAAGCAAACGAAAATACAAATCTAACTTACTGGAATCTGTGGAATGCAATGAAAGCGGTCCTCAGAGAAAAAAAAATATTGCACTGAGTTCACACATCAGAAAAACAGAATGAATACAAATAAGCAACCTGATACTATACATCAAACATCTAGAAAAAGAAGAGCAAGTCAAGGCAAAAGCCAAAGGAAGGTAGGAAATTAGAAAAATAAGATCAAAAATTAATGCAGTAGAGACTAACATATCATTCCAAATAATCAATGAATCAAAGAGTTGGTCCTATGAAAGTATACATAAAATAGATTAAGTAATTAGCCAACCTTATTTTTAAAAAAAATGAAAGAAAAAACTCGAATTCATGAAATAAGAAATGAAAAAGGTGAAATCACTACAGACTGTAGAAATACAGAAGATCATTAACACCTATTTTGAAAATCTCTACTCTCAAAGGTTTTATAACACAGAAGAAATAGACAGATTTCTAGAAACATATGGACTAACAACACTAGATGCAGAAGATGTAAAACTGATGAATAACCCAATTTCTATTAATGAAATTGACGATGTATTAAGTCCTTACCTACAAAGAAGAGCCCAGGCCCAGACGGATTCACTGCAGAATTCTACAAGAAATACAAAGTAGACTTAATGCTGACACTCCTCAAACTCTTCATTGAAATCAAAAGGGAAGCAATCTTTCCTAAGTCATTCCTGAAAGCAAATATTACTCTAGTACCAAAACCTGAGAAATACCCAACTAAAAAAGAGAACTATAGACCAATCTCCCTAATGAACACAAATGCAAAAATTCCCAATAAAATATTGGCAAATAGGCTGCAGCAAATCATCAAGAAAATTATACACCATGACCAAGTGTAATTCATCCCAGGCACAGAGGGATGGTTTAACATATGTAAATCAATAAATGTAATCCACCATATCAACAGAGGCAAAAGTAAGAATCACATGATCATTTCTATAGATGCAGAAAAAGCTTTCGATAAGGGCCAACACTCATTCATGATAAGATCCTTACAGAAAGTTGAAATAGACGGTCTTTATTTCAATATAATAAAGGCCATATAAAACAAACCAATAGCCAGCATCATACTAAATGGCCAAAAACTGAAAACCTTTACTTTAAAATCAGGCATAAAACAAGGATGTCCCTTATCACCACTCCTATTCAACATACTACTGGAAATACTAGCCAGAACAATTAGGCAAGAGAGAGAAATAAAAGGATTAAAGATAGGAAAAGAGGAAATTAAAATTGCAGATGACATGATACTCTACATAGAAGACCTCCAAAACTCCATTGAAAGACTCCTAGATATAATAAATAAATTCAGCAATGTAGCGGGATACAAAGTCAATCCTCAAAAATCAATAGCATTTCTATACTCTAACAACAAAATCACTGAGAGAGAAATAATAGAAGCCACACCCTTCACACTAGCATCCAAAAAAAAAAATACTTAGGAATTAATCTAACAAAAGAAATAAAAGATATATACAGGGAAAATTCTAATACCCTGAAAAAAGAAATCGAAGAGGACCTCAGAAAATGGAAAGATATCCCTTGTTCATGGGTAGGAAGACTAATTATTGTGAAAATGGCCATTCTCCCAAAACTGTTATACAAATGCAATCCCGATGAAAATACCATCAACATACCTTATAGATCTTGAGAAATCACTTCTAAAATTCATCTGGAACCAGAAGAGACCTAGAATAGCAAAGGCAATTCTATGCAGCACAGGCAAGGCAGGAGGCATCACAATCTCTGATTTGAAGTTATACTAGAAAACTACTGTAATAAAATCAACATTGTACTGGAATAACAACAGACCTGAAGATCAGCGGAATAGATTGATCTACACAAATACACACACACTGAACCACCTTATCTTTGATAAAGGGGCCAAACATGTTAACTGAAGACCGATAGTCTATTAAATAAATGGTGCTGGAAAAACTGGGTTTCCATATGCCGAAAACTAAAAGTAGACCCATGCCTATATTCATGTACTAAACTAAAATCTAAATGGATCAAAGATCTAAATATTAAAACAGAAACACTAAGTTTGTTGGAGGACAAATTAGTTAAAAATCTTGAAGATAATGGGGTAGGTAGAGAATTCATGAACAGGAATCAAACTGCACAGGAAATACTTGGAAGAATCAATGACTGGGATCACATCTTATTAAAGAGTTTCTGCATGTTTAAAGAAATGTCCAGCATAGTGAAAAGAAAACCCACAAACTGGGGAAAAATCTTAGTGAACTGTCCCTCAGATAAAGGGCTTCTGTCTAGAACATATAAAGAATTTTTAAAAATCAGACCCCCAAATCAAAGACTCAATCCAAAAATGGGCATCTGAGATGAATACACAGTTCTCAGATGAAGAATTACAAATGAAAAATAAATACAGGAAAAAATGTTCATCATCATTATTCATTAGAGAAATGCAAAATAAAACCACAATGAGATTCCATCTCACTCCAGAAAGAATTGTCAGGATCAAGAAATCTACCAACAACAAATGCTGGAGAGGCTGTGGGGAAAAAGAAACTCTTCTGCCCTGTTTGTGGGAGTACAGACTCATGCAACCACTGTGGAGGTCAGTCTGGAGATTCCTCAAAAACTGGGGATTGGAAGTTGCATTTGACCTAGCCATTCTACTTCTAGGCATATTACCAGAAGAACTGAATCATCATATCACAGTGATATATGTACTCCCATGTTTATAGCAGCACAATTTGTAATAGCCAGATCTTGAAAACATCCTAAGTGCGCATCAACTGCAGAATGGATAAAAAAGTTGTGGTCTTTTCATGCAATGGAGTACCACTGAGCTCTAAAGAATCATCACATTGAGATATTTATTGAGATATTTATAAACAAATGAGTGCAATGAGACCATACTCATAAGCAAAATAAATCAAACTCACATGTATAAATACTGTATAGTCTCCCTAGTGTATGAAATGGCAAGAGTACGTAAGATTTTATGACAATCATGGTTTCCCATTACATTGCTTTGAAGCCTTACAATGTTTTCATTCATTAGTTGGAATGGTTTTATTTTGTTTTGTTTGATTTTATTAGATGTGATGGCATGAACAGCTATTTTCAAGAGACAAGATATTATGGCAGCCATTGCTGATTTAATATCATCTTGCTTTGAAATCCTACCATGCTTTTGTTCTTCTGTTTTGATTGGTTCTATCATGTTGTATCTTACTAGATTTTAATATGTACGATAGTATAAACAAATTTTTTGGAAGATGAGATAATATGATAGCCATTGTTCATTTTCTGTTATTTGGTTCTGAATGACCTATAATACTTTCATTCTCTTGAATGGTTTTTTACTATTTTGATATGTTTGCTATTATTGTATGTGAAGGTAGTCTTAAGTGTTTCAAAGAAAGTGACATTATGGTAGCTACTGTTAATATTCAGTTGTTGTGAATTGCTGTGTTGCTTACATTGTTCTGTTTTGATCTGCTTTGCTCTGTCCTCTTTTGTCTTAATCTCTAAAATAAAATTTAAAAAAAAAGAAACTAGCATCCAAGAATTTTGTATAGTGTCATATTTCCTCCAGCAATGAATGAAATCTTCACACACTGCACGTCTTCACTAGCACTTGCTGTTCTCAGTATTGCTTACTTTGGCCATCCTTACAAATTTAGTGTTATGTCATGACAGAAGGAATTATCTGTAATTCCTTAATGATAGATGTCTTTTCCTATGGTAACTCATCTTCTATACATAATCTCTGATGCATCGTCTGACAGATTTTTTCTTGTCTTGTTTTTTTACCTAAGTTGTTTGTGTTTTTCTTGAGATTTATACCTTGCAATATTTTACATACATCCTTTAGCAAAGATGAACTTTTTTTGTAAAAGTTTTTTGTATTTGTCTTGACTACAGTAACAATGTCTTTTGAAAAACAACTACTTTTTAGAGCTGTATTAGTCAACACTTATGGGAGTCAGGCGTAGAAGAATACAAAACATCTCTCTGAATGCTGGAGACTTGAAGGATCTAGTCAAAGTCTTGGAATCCATGACAAATCGATATCAGGTGGCTGAAAAATAGGTAATGGGGACTGAAGAAGCTGAACCCGAAAGGTCAAAGTGCCAATCCTGGAAGATGAAGTGTCTGTCCCAAAAGACTGAAATATCTGTGTGAGAAGACAGAAGGATCTGCATTGTATGCCAGGAAATGATCTCCAAAGTGAAGACAAATATTGAAACCTCTCCAAAGAAAGAAAATAGCCAAACTCTTTTAAAGAAAAACTGCTGAAACTCCTCTGAAGAGAAGCAGCCACGTTGAATCTTCTCCAAATGGGATGAGTTTATATGCTTCCTGTTGTTCTTCTTCTATACCATCCCAACAACAATCCTTGTTAAAGTGGCTCTTCCTTGGCCAGAACCATTCTGAATCAATTTAGCTTAATTCCCCACTCAAGTTGATAATTAATCATTTAAATACCACAGATGTTGTCCAATCTCAAAACATCTTTTCCAAGAATAGTGATATTGCTGTTTTATCTACAGCCTTCACTCAGTTAAAGTATGCTAGATTACCTGCTATTGTTTTCTAGATGATTTGTAATTATATAATTTACATATATGTCAATTACCCATTTTCAGCTAATTTTTAAGAAAGTGATTTCTATGCTAATTTCATTATTTAAAATATTTATTTTTGTATGTGAATGTTCACTTGTTCCAGCATCATTTACAGTAAGTACTATTATTTTACTGTTCCTCCTTATAAAGATCTACAGTTCTTTTATAAAAAAAAAAGTCTAGTTTGATTTTCTTTCATTCTATTGTTCTATTTGCTTATTTTTTTTGTTAATATTGTACTAATTTGAGATCCTAGAAAGTCTTGAAGAAGGGTATTGGCATTTTTCCTACTTTGCTCATCTTCAATAGTATATTATTAGCTATTAATGGCTATATTTTAACTTCCATTCCACTATGGTTTATATTTAAAATGTTTCCCAAAAGTCTCACATATTCAGAGGTGAAAGTTGTAAAAGGCTCATGGATCATGGTGGTGAGACTGTTATTACAGAATTCTTCACTGATGAGTTCAGGGCAGAATGTGCTATTAGGAGTGTGACTCAGTTGGAAGAGGTGAGACATTAGAAGTGTGACGTGGAAGGCTATGTTCTTGTCATTACTCTTCAGTTCTTTCTCTATCCCTCTCTGGTTCCTGGCAGTCATAGCTAATGAACCTTTTTCTTTTCCATACTATTCAGGCCTTGGAGCCAGCATACAAACAGTGAAATCAGAAGCAATTAAACCCTCCTCCTTTAATTTATGGGCATTGGGTGTTTTGTTACAACCATATAACATGACTAATACACAATATACAATTTAGAATAAGTTTTTAAATATTCACAAATTAACTTTTCAGAATTTTTATTTGGATTATGTTACCTCTCTGGATTCAGCTGAAAAGAATTGACATCTTAGTAATATTGAATCTACCAACAAACATGTGATCTCTATGTACATTTTCATATATATTTTTATTTATTTTAGCAGTTATACATCTTTCTTTCTGTATTGGTCTGTATATATTTTGACATATTGAGGAGTATGTTTTATTAACATGCAAGACATTTCTTAATCCTAGCAATTGGAAACTCATGACATAAGGTCACACAGTTATTTTTCCAGGCATTTTTAAATAATTTTTTGTATTTGTTCATTTCATTTTTTTACATAGACCAGCATGTTACACATGAACAAAGATAACTTTCTTTAATATTTCACTTTACTCTATATATTTTTTTGCCCACCACTACCTCTTTTGTTGACCTATTGGATAAACTAGCACTTCTAGTACATCATTGAATCAGACTGATCAGGTCATAATTGTCTTATTTTTAAGCTTAGTAGGAAAGCATTTTCTAGACTTCTTTAAGTAAAATACAAGCTCTTTTATATTACTTGTTAACTAACAGACTTCTTTTAAAAATCATGAATGGATGTTGAACTTTAAAAATGCTTTTCATGCATCTGCTTCTGTGAACATAATTTTTTTAAATTTCAACTTGTTAATGTGTATTATTTTAAATCCCTTTATACACATGGAAATAATTGAAGTGTAAAAATGATATGAATATGATGATGACACTATGCTCTGTGATTTAAAATTTCTACTCATGAAAATTTTACTACCTAGTTTTTATGTACGAGGAATATATAGTCAAAAGCGCGTTACAATGATTTTCTCTAGAAGCATACTAAATTAATATATGTGGTGAAGTTAAAAGTTTATATTTTTGTTTATTTTGTATTTTTGGTTGTAGGTCAATTTTTTTATGGATTGATACATATCACTGGTAAAAATTCCTTTACATTCTTACTCATGAAGTCATATAGCTTTAATTTTTATGAATAATAGAGCATACATGAAACTATGCATCTCTAAATTATCACTAAATAATGTAGTTACAGAAGTGTTTTGTTCAATTGATATATTCATTCCAAAGTAATATTTATATTAAGTCAATGAACTTATTTTAACATAGACTATACAAAATCATTATCATTGACAAAAAGTAGATAAATGGAAAACACAGACTTTCTCCATAGAGAAACTTGCATTCTATTTAGAAGAGTAATATGTGAATGAATATATTGTTTTTAACATAGTGAATGCAGCTGAGGATTCAGCTCTGCAGAACAAGTGCCTGACTAGCAAGCATAAAGTTATGAGTTCGATTCCAGGTACAAAAAATTTTTTACAGTAATATTACAAATCAGTGACCTATAAAAGAAGAAATGAAATTTTCTAAGGAAAAGCTATTGTGAAAAGGTTAAAAAACTATAACAAAATATAACACAAAATTCAAAAATAATTACTCTAAAGTAGAATTTGTTTTCATTTACTTTTGTCATATAAGAGAGAGTAACTATTACTTCTCTTTATGAATTCTCACTTTATACTTTCTCTCAAATTATTTTCCACCCACAATCTCCTTGTCAAACTATTCCAGACCATAACAAACATATCAACAAATTTGGGCCAATTATTCTTTGAAATGATAGAATTAAATATATACTTCTCTGTTTTCATATATTTTATGACTATATATCAGCCCTTACCAAAATATATTGTAAATACTTTATTATAGATTAGTGATAACACAGTGCTAGATAGATCTTTGAATTTATAGTATTTCTCAACATCAATTCCAGAGATGAGCATAGAGTAATAAATTAAAAATCTAAGTTTCCAGAAAATTTGTTTGAGGCCATGAGAGTTATGAAACTCACAGGACAGAGACTAGGATAGTAGTTGTCATGGGTAAGGGATTGCAGGAAATGAGAGTGTTTTTCAACTGGTATTCAGTTTCAGTCAAGTATGACAAATAGCATCCAAAAGTTTGCCATGAACATAATGCCTGTGCATTATGGTACACTTCTTTTTTTAAATTTCTTTTTTAAAAAATTTTACTTAAAGACTAAACAAAACAGAAAATGAGTAGAAATAATACATACTTACAAAGAAAAATTAAACAGTAAGAAATCCTAGTTGATGATTACATATTATCCTCTAACAAATAGTTGTTTAAGATACAAAAGTGAAACATACAAAGTGGGGATTCAAACAGTGAGAATGCAAATGGTTCTGTTCAACTATCCAACAAAAACTTAGTAATATGATTATCAATCCTATACATTTAACATACATGCAGTTATCCATATCTTCAATTATGTTGAGATTAAACAAACCAAAGCAAGCTAAAATCACTCTGAACAAAGAATAATAGTATTGCTGGATTTTATACCATGACACTATGGGATCACTACTAGGTACTGTAGTGTCTCTTTTTTTCAAAGTATTCATTAATTTCATCATGTGTTATAAGATCAGTTCTCATAAACTGTTTATAGGTTCTACGCATGCATAAGGCTTAACATGTATTTTTATCCTATCTATATTAGAAGGAGAAACAAAACAAAGCAAGACAAAACAAAACATATTCCTATAAACACATGAAATGAAAAAGACATATAAAACCACTGTATAAGGAGTTCTACCATGTTTACTATGTTGTCCCTTGTTATCTTCAATAGAATTGTCTATATCATAAGACATAGTATAACTGAATATAACAGTACATAACAATATTAATAAAAACTCAACTTTGTAGATAGTGTAAAACTTCAAAAACAGGTAGCAATCAAACCAGAATGGGTATTGTAGTGAATTTTATTATCTTCAGTGTAGTTGCCTATACTGTCAGACTTGATATTATCTTTTTTTTTTTTTTTTCCCTGTGGTACCGGGGATTGAACTCATGACCTCGTGCTTGACAGGCAGGTGCTTATGCCGCTGAGCTAAATCCCCAGCCCCAGAGACTTGTTACTATCAATCATAACAGTTTTGAATAAAATCTGTCAATACCAAACAGTAATCAAACAAACCAGATTTAACTAAGGTCATTCATGATAAAACAGTAGAAGTTATACAGGGCTCCAGATTAAGTTAACAGGAAATTAAAGATGATTGCTGTACTATATGCTGTTACTTTTAGGATAGCTGTCTGTGCCCTCAGATCTAGTGCAAGTAGACAAACTGGGACAGAATAAAATCTATCTAAGCAGAGCAATGCGAGTAATATGGGTTTTAAATCCTGAGAAACTATTAACATTATCTTCTGCCATCTTATTTAAGACTATTCCTTCCCTTTCACTCCCTGAGGGTGCACTGTGCATTTTGGGGTCTTACCAACACCCTCAATTTTTAGGTAGGGGGGTAACCTGGTGTTTACCTAAGTGGTTGTGAACCTTTTCCCTCCTGGACTTCATCTCTAATTGTATTCCTTTACCTATTAAATCCTGTCTTTCCAACCTATACTACTAATTCTAGTCTAGTTTCCCCTATTACTAGTCTAGCAAATACTTCCCCTAAATACTAGTCTAGTTTCCCCTATTACTCTCTGGTTCCCTGTCACATAGAGCATTGTTTTCCCATATTTGATTTTTGGTCCATAAACCCTCTTTTAGGTTAATTATATTTCCTATAAAGAGCATCTTGGTGGACCCTACCTCCTGATCTACTCTGTCTCTCTGTCTCTCTGTCTCTCTGTCTCTCTGTCTCTCTCTCTCTCTCTCTCTCTCTCTCTCTCTCTCTCTCTCTCTCTCTCTTTTAGTGTATCAAGGCCATCTGTATTAGAGATTATAGCCAACCTTCTCTCCCTCATTTCTGTTGTGCTCTTTTTCTGTATTAGTTGTCTGCTCTTCTTCATTATACTTTCTGCTCCATTCATTGAGGACTCTCTGCCACTCCTCCTGTAATCCTGGTATTTTTCTCTTTCTCTAGAATGGCCTTCAATATTCTCTGTAGAGTTGGATAGGTGATCATGAATTCCCCCAGTTCCTCTTTGTCTTGGAAACATCTTGTTTCTCCGTTAATATCTAGAGATAGTTTTTCAGGGAACATCAATCCTGTCTGGTGGTTATTTGGTCTCAGCCAGGGGTATGACCCAGGCCACGCATACCCCACCAATCTCATCTGTTCTTTGTCCTTACCAGTCCTGCCTGATTCAAAAATGTTAATCCATTTGTGCCCCTTTCCTATGGAAGGGTTTTATTCCTGACACTCACCACAGGTTGATGCAGGTCCCTTGCTGGCTCCATTCTCTTTTGGGCTCAACAACCTTGGACTTCTATGTGACTGCACTTCAATGTGATTCTGGTTCCAGAGAGTCCAAGCAGTGGGAATTGGGGTGCTCCAGAGCACAGAATCTTGCTGCCTCGATAGTAGCACAGGGGCTGCATGTTTGACTGATTCTTTTCACTTTAGTTTCTCCTTGGGTCAAGAGGATCCATCTCCCTCTGTCCAGCACTCCCCACGCTGTGTTTCAACATCTGAGTTGTCTGTCTCAGGGGGCCTCTATAATCTGCTATTATCTATCTGCCAACTTTACTGGAAGCTCCACTTCAAAATTTCTTGATAGATCCATGCTATACACTCTTATTCCACCACCAGAAGTATTAAACACAAAAAATAACAGAGAATCAATTTTGGAAGGTTTTCATATGTTTGTTACTTTGATGGTGGGGATAGAATCACAGGTGTTTGCACATTTCAAAACTCCTTAAACTTTGTACATACATATGTTTTTTTGCAGGATATCATTGGTGCTTCAATAAAGCTGTTAAAACTAAAAAGAAAATAAGGCTGTCTCGTTAACATAAAATAATATTGGATGCTTCAAAAATAGCCCACAATTTTTAGTTGGTTAATAAAAATTTGCTTTAATTAAAACACACAAAGAAAATAAGAGGTTGTTTAAAAGATTTGTATGATGTAGAAAAAAACATTTGAAAATTGAAGGTTTTGTTTGAATGTATATGGAAGACAATCCATCTGGAATTGGTAATAGATACTTGAATGAACAAGATCATGTGAGATACAAACTAGATTAAAGAGTGTGATATGGTCTGGATCTTCAATTTATTTGTTGCACAATTGGTGCCCAGTGCATGTCTTTATTAAGAAGTCATGGTAGTTTTAAGAGGTGGAGCCTGGTGGGAGTAGATTAGGCTGTTGCACTGTGTGCCTAAAGGGGATATTGGATCCCAAGCACAAACCTCATCCCTCTTTGGTTCCTAGTTAGAATGATGAGGTAAATAAACTTTTGTTGCACAGATTTTCTCTGTAATGTATTATATAGACAGCCCAAAACAACAGGGCCAAGTGACCATGGACCATAATCTCTGGAACTGTAATCCAAACAAAATAGATGTCTCCTCCTTTTAATTGATTTATCTCAGATATTTTATTGCAGTGACAGAAATTTTACTAATACATGAAAGACAAAATGGGAGGTCACATAAAATGGTATATGACTTTGGTGAGATGTACAGATATAAAGAAACAGTCTTAGCTTCATTTTTACTTAAGTCGTATTCACTATTCACTGATTTCTATTTGTATTTTGTTCATAATTTTTTATTTACTTCAGATTCCATGTTAATTCTTTGATATACTTTTAAGAAAATATTCCTCTTTATCATGACTTAAAGTGTTGATCTGATTTTCACTTTGTTTACTAAAATAAATGTAGAGGAAATAATAAATATATCTTTTGAAATAAAACTACACTGAAATAAGACTGAAAAAAAAATAAGATGAGAAGATCAAGGTTAAAAATTTATTTCCAGGGGCTGGGGATTTAACTCAGGGGCATAAGTGCCTGCTTTGTAAGCAGGCAGTCGTGAGTTCAGTACCGATAAAAAGGAAAAAGACCAAAAAAAAATTTATTTCCTCTCCCAGTATCATTTCATTAATACAGAAAATAATTTTCTATTATTAATTTAATTATATTAATTCTTAATTATATTAATTATTATATTAATAATTATAATA
This sequence comes from Cavia porcellus, assembly GCF_034190915.1. NCBI lineage: Eukaryota > Metazoa > Chordata > Mammalia > Rodentia > Caviidae > Cavia > Cavia porcellus. The sequence goes on from NW_026947493.1 coordinate 57,750,190, forward strand.
ATAATTATATTAATATTATAATATTATATATTATATATTATATATTATATAATATAATATATATAATAATTATATTAATATAAATATATTAATATTAATAATTATATTAATTCTATTATATTAATTCTATTATAATTTCTATTATTAATTTTCTATTATTATTAATCTTGATGGTACAGAGGATTGAACCCTAAATTATTCACTGTTGAGCTACATGCCACAACTTTGTATTGTTGTCTTTTGAGACAGGGTCACAGGGAGTTGACCAAGCTGGTCTTGGACCTATGATTCTCTTGCCTCAGTCCCCTGAGTAGCTGGGAATACACACATGTGCTCCCATGCATGCTTTAAATCTTTGTTTAATAAAGCTAATATGCTTCTTATGTCATTAAAATACTTAATTTTATCCCAGCACGTAAGAGCCTGAGGCAGAAATTCCAGGCCAGGCTGAGCTACATCATGAGACTGTGTAGCAGGTTATGTTTCTTTTAAACAAAATATGAACAAAATTTTAAAAATATGCAATTTATATGATAAATCTGTATGTGGTAAATAGTATAGGGGCAAATTTAGATTTTTAAAGTGAAGAGATGAAATAAATCCATGACAGTACTGCTCTTTGAGATTTGGGCATACCTTTGAAAGGTTAACAATTTTGTCATAAGAACAGGAGTGTAACAACCTCCAGGTGCCTACATGTTTCTTATTTTTCCATCTCTCCTTTCTTGTTAAAAAGATTCATCCTATCCAGGTGGGCAATAAGGGCTGGCACCTTGGGGTTTCATTTTTATAGCTTTTCTATAGAAATACACTTTCATCTGGCATTTTCAATAGTTATATATAATGTATGTCATAATGTTTCTCTCTGAAATTCTTTAGCATTTTAGTTATCCAATTCCTTTAAGAAGCAATGCATTCTGAATGTTAAACATGTGTGAGATATTTGACAAGCTTTTAGAAAGCTTACTAGTATAAGGAGACATAGAAAGTGCCTATCAGTAATTATAGAAATAGACAATGGTGTCTCTGAGTAGTAGTAATATTTTATAAAACTGAAGATTATTGGACTTCATAGAGAAAATTACAATCGTCAGCTTGGGAGAATATTTATCTTTAAAGACTTAAGTGTTTGGAAATTAAAGATGAGACTGAGTAAAGCAGGAACTCATTTTTATAATTTGAATGTAGTAATGTCTATTATAAAATAGACATTTTGACAATTTAAAGCATGTAATAGTAAAAATAAAGATAGTAATTGAATGTACACAATGTATATATATCCATATAGACTACATGTAGGTCAATCCTGAATATATGTGCATGATATAAAATGGATATTCAGTTTGCTTTTCTATATGACATTTAATATTACTGGGGTCTCATTTAGTTTTAAATTTTCATCAGTGCTATTCATTGTATTCCATTGCCTTTTTAAGGTATGCAACTTCTCACCTCAAAAGTTTTAATCTCTATTTTTCCATTTATTCTATATCTTCTGCTTTATAGCTAGAATTTTTTGAGGAAAAGTTTTTAGTCTTCTAAAAACATCTCTTGTTAACTCATCTTATGCTGGTCTCCCTAAAGACTGTAAAATTCAGTTCATTATCCTGACGACTATGTTGTTAGTATTCTCTACTCATTTTGATGTCTTCAACACTTCCATTTATAGGTGAATAATTTTAAGTCCTCATCCAAAGATTTTCACATAAATTAGCCTAGCATTTATTGTTATTACTGAATTCTAATTTCTGAGGCATTTCTTCCCCTGACTATGAAGTTTTCTCTAATATTATAATTTATTTCCCTTTTTCAGAACCCAGAAAAAGGCTTAATGGTTCCATTTATGTCTTACTCCTTGCCTCAAGTCCCTCAGCTTTTACCCATCCTTTATATTCTTCAGACTATGTCCCTTTCGGACACTTAATTTTAATCTTTGTGTTCATCATGTGTCAGAGAGACATGTATTTTATATAAATAATGTCAACAAGAAATTGACCAACCTATCAAGTCAGAAATTGACAATGTTAAATACTGTTTGGGTTCATTAGGCTAAACCTGGACTCAGTCCTTCATACAAAAGAAATCCTTGATTCTAATTAGTATCAGTTATTTGTGTCTTATCCAAAACCCTTGCTAGTCTCCCTAAGACTACTGCTACACACAACAGATAGGACAATGTAGTAAAAATGGATCATGAAAGCTAATGATCCCTGGATCTGCCTTTTGTAATCTGATCAGAAAGGAAAAGCTCTGGACATCCACACTGCTATGAAAAAATACTGCTTAATAACTTCTCCAAAGAATATTGGGACTGTTAGCAGGTGGATAAAATAAAAAAAAATGGATAGAATAGAGTTTTCCAAGCATCACTGAACTGCTTTGTTGGCTTAACCTACTATAAGGAGGGGGGGCATATTACATTGTTGCATTAAATACCAAAATTCCTATAGAATATTTTCTGAAAAATCTTATTTCTTAAATTGACTATTCACATGTTAAAGTATTATTTATTCTAATGCTAATACCAAGTATAACCCATTTATAATTTTCCAAGTATTTTGAATTGTTTCAATTTTGCTTATTATTCATGAGCAGTCAAGTTTGAGAAGTCAAGTTTGCTTTGGGAAAAAATAAGCAATACCCAAATGATATACTCTTTGCTAAATTGATAGGGTAAGATATAAGTTAATTTATAATGAACCTACAGACACTCCTTCATTCCACACTAAAATAATTAATCTTATTGATAAAAAGAAGGTAATCCCTAGGTATAGCCTTACCTTTCACAGAATTATGACTATACTTATCACATTGAGTCAAATAGAGAATTACAAAATAATTCTTGAAATAGGGAATAATATGCTTTCTACATCCATTAAAATCATAAAATGATATATTGTGTCTTCTAATGAAAATATAGCTTACATTTGGCTAAGGTCTGAAAGGATTATCTGTGACTTGGGGAAATGGAACAGGGAACATATTGGAAAAAAAACTATATGTTTAAAGGAATTTTTCATTTTAAAAATGTAAGTATATAGAGTTAAAATCTTCAAATGACTCTTGCTTGAAAAACACATGATTACTATATCTTATGTACTTACAACATTGTGTTACTTGGTGTTACCATTAACACTGTTGAAAAATGCAGTATATGTTTACAATGGTAATAAGATTATTAGCCTTTATTACTTTCCTAAGATAAGAATAATGTCATATTTCTTTTCTAAAAAATACAATGAATAGATTTAAACATGTCTTCTAATGGTTAATTTTTGTTTAGTTGTAACTTTATTTAACATTTTCCATTCTAATGTTCTTTTGCTTTATTTTAGCAAACTAGAAGTTCTAAATTAAAACAAAGTAGAAGAAAGTGATATAATACTACAGACAACATATATTCAAGAAAAAGTAAAAATAGATACATGTAACATAAACAATATGGTAATCAGTATTTACAAGCAATTTGAACAAAATTAGGACAAAATTTTAAAGATGACAAAATAAATCAATAAATACTGAACTAAATTTCAAATACAAACATTTTCTCTAAAATAAGCAAGTGTTTCAGTATATTAATTGTTCAAATTTCACTTAACAGTAATAATCTTTATGTCTTAAAGAGAAAAGGATTAAAATATGTTTAAAATATTTATCTTAAAAAGTTAAGAACCTGAAATTATTAGGAGAAATATTTGATATTGCACAAAATATTAGGACTTTTAGCAAGTGGATAAATATGAAATATGAAGTAAAAATTAAAAGTAAAGAATGTCAGTATAAGACTAGAAATAATTACATTAAGAGAAGAGTATATAACCATGAGAATTGAGATAAATTCTCATATGCTGTTGCAAATAGGTGATACACAATATGCAAAGATGATAAATCAAGAACAAATGTATGACTGTATTATGGAAGTCTGTTGATTTATCTATCTATGCTATCCATAAGAATGAAATCGTTAAAAGTTGCGTGGGAAATGTGTTTGGACAGACAAAATGACAGAATAAAAATGTTCCACATTATGATCCTTCCTTTTAAGACTGTTTTCACTGTGCCCCATGGCTCTGATATGTCATGATGACATTATCATTTGATTTTAGTAACTGTTTTATTTCTTCTTAAATTTCATCAGTGACCCATTGATTATCTAAAATAGTGTTTTTAAATTTCTATGAGTTTGTGCAGTTTGTGTGGTTCTTTTAGCACTGTTTTCTAGCTTCATTGTACTATGATGTGATAATACTTATGGGATAAATTTGATTCTTTTGCATTTACTTAGTCATCTTTTTGGCTCAGCTGTAGTCTAATTTGGAGCAAGTTCCATGTGTTGTTTAAAAAATATATTCTATTGTTGAATGGAACAATCAAACATATCTACTAAGTCCATTTCCTCAACCTTTGATTCAACTCTAATATTTCTTTGCTGATTTTTGGAGGGTACATGATCTATTTGTGACAGTGGGTTATGAAGGTCCACCATTACTATTATATTGCTGTTTCCCTGATTTTTCATATAGATTAGAGTTTGTTGTAGGGAGCTAGGTATGCTGGTATTTGGTACACACATGTTTGTAATTGTTAACTTATCCTGTGGAATTGTTCCCTTAACTAATGTATAGCGACCTTCTTGTCTATTCTAAACAGTCTTAACTCGAAATCCACTCTGTCTGAATTCTACAAGAGCTTTAGAAAAGATCTAATGCCATTACTCTTCAAACTCTTTAATGGAATTGAAAGCAAAGCAGTACTTTCATCCCTGGAAGCAATCATTACCAAATATTGGCATCTGAAATGAACATACACTATTCAAAAGAAGAAGTAGACAAGGCAAATAAATATATTAAAAATTGTGCAACATCACTGTTCATTTACAAGATGAAAGTTAAAATAAGACTCAGTCCATCTCTCCAGATAGAATAGCCCTTATGCAGAAATTAACCAATAAAAACAGCAAGGCTATGAGGAAAAAAAAGGAACATTTTTCAACTATTGGTGGGAGTGTAGACTAGTGTAATTACTGTGGAAAACATTTTGGAGATTCCTCTAAAAGCTAAAATTAGAGATTCAATTTGAATCAGTTATTCTTCTTCTTGATATTTTCCAAAAAGAATTAAAAGCATCATATCACAATGATATAGTTACACTCATGTTTACAGCAGCACAGTTTGAAATAATTAAATCTTGAGAACAGTCCACATGCCTATCAACTGATGAGTTGATAAAGAAGTATGAGAACACTTTTTTTTTTTTTTTTTTTTTTTGTCAGTACCAGGGATCGAACTCACGATTGCATGCTTTCAAGGCAGGCATTCATGCCGCTGAGCTAAATCCCCAGCCCGAGAACACTTTTTAATGTAACTAAGTACTACTCAGTCATAAAGAAGCATAAACGAAATATCTATAGTTAAATGCATGCACTATGAGACCGTATTCTTAAATGCAATAGATCAGAGACATGTGTAAATATCACATTGTTTTTCTGGTGTGAGAAATAGAAATTATAAATAAGGACTAAAACATATAATATTGTGAAATAAGAAGAAGGTATTCAAATAGGAAAGGAAACTAGAGGGCGACAAAAGGGAAAGAAAGGAATAGAAAGGAAACAAAGCTTTTGTAAATAAGAAGGGGAGCAGGGGATGAAGGAAAGAGAGAGGGATGGGAAAAATGAATCAAGCTGTATGATGTACAGCTTCAAACTCCCTAGCATGAATGTGATCCCTATGTATACCCAAAATGTACCAACACACACAATTAATTTTAAAAAAGCAAATGAAAGGATATTCCGTGTTCCTGCATAAGCAGAAACAACATAGTCGAAATGTCCATGGTTCCTATAGTATGATAGGATATGAAATTAGTACAATCCCAGTCAAATCACCAATACCATAATAAAAACTGTATTTAAAAAACCAGCATTTGAAAAACTGACAACAACAAAGATTCAAGGACCAACAGATCAGGAGACACACCAAAAAAATCAGGCGTACTAAGTATGTTATTTTTAACAAGGGGGCCAAATCCCTTCATTGAGAGAAAGAAGACTTTAAAACATGGTGCTGGGAAAATTGGCAATCCACATTCTACGGCTTGAACTTAGATCTATATCTCTTTAATACACTAAATTAAATTAACTTGATCATTGATCTAAACAATCAACAATAGAAACACTCTACTGGAAAACAAATAGGTAAAACTCTTGAAGACATAAGAGTAATCAAAAACTTTCTGAATACCCTGGTTACATGAGAAACAATAGTGTAATGAGAGTCAAGAAATGGGAAAACAATTTAAGAATCATCTTCACAGCAAAGGAAACACTAACAGAGAGAAGACAAAATGGGAAAAAATTTCCAACTACGCCTCATAGAAAAGAAATAGTATCCAGAATACATAAAACACTCAAAAAATTAGTCCCCTCAAATTTAAAGACACAATTAAGGAATGGACATCTAAAATGAATAGACATTAGTGGGAGTGAAAAATACAAGTGTGCAATAAATACATAAAAAGCATTCAACATCACTGGCCATTTGAGAAATGTAAATTAAAACAACACAGATTCCCTGTGACTCCAGAAAGAATGGCTAGCAACAAGGATTCAAGCTATTAAAAGTACTGGCAAGGTTATGTCCATTGTAGGTGCTACTGTAAATGAATACAACCTCTATGGAAATCAATATAGAGAATCCTAAGAAGTCTAAAAGAAACTCCATTTTACCCAGCTAATCCCTTCTAAGTATCTTGCCAAAATCATTAAAGAAATCATAACACAATGATGTATGTCTGTAACAGCACAATTCATGATAGCTAAATCTTGAAACAGCCTGTATGCTCATCAACAGATTATTGTATTAAAATTGTACTCTTTATTGGAAAGAAATACTACTTTGCTATAAAAAATAAAAATGAATCATTTGTAAGACAATTAGTGTACCTTGAGACCATAATATTAAGTGAAATAACTCAGACACATAATCTTAAATATTGCATGGTTTCTCTTACATGAAAAACTCAATAGGTATTCAGAAAGTCAGTCCTTGTCTTACAAAAGGGTTTTGTTTCAGAATAAAGATTTTAAATTGGATTTATTCATAAGTCTGACAAAGGGAGTCTCATATTCCTTTGACACAGATATGCAATATAAAGCATATAAAAACAAAGCACAAATATATTGGAAATAAACTATTTTTACTTTTTCAGTTACCTTAAAATGGTGAGATAGACAGGTGAGCTACACCTGTGGTTTGTTTGCGCCTGTGAAAAAGTGTAATGTGAGATCAGCTCATATCTATGAAAGATTGTAGCTCAAAGTTTTGTAAGTCATTTACATATGTATAAAGTATAAAATAAAAGACAGACAATAGAGGGTAAAAAGAAAAGGAAAGAAAGATGTTATAATCCAGTATAGACATCGTATCTTAAGTGTACTTAGTACAATGCCGTACTGCTTCAAGTTTCCTTTGAACCATTAGTATAGTTTGTAATCTGCATACCTGATAATTAACTCTGTAAGATCTTAAATGATAAGTAAATAAAACTGAGGCTGAAAAAATAAAAGGACAGGAGAGAGAAATGAAGGGAATTAAGGATGTTACGTTAATATATACACCAATTCCCTACCGTGAATGTAATCATTATGTACTGCAAACAACATGTACTAATAAAAAGTTTTTAACAAAGAAAAATATTTGTTCCATATTACAAATCTATTGTATTCTTCTGACCCTCTGTGATGTTTTTGAATGACCAAGCATAAAATACTCCAAAAGTATGACAGGGAGACTTAAGGATGATATTTATTAACATCTATTGAATAACTGATTTATGGAGGGAAAGACATTTTTTCATTATGGGTGAAGATGTTTAAGGTGAACAACTATTTACACCATCTCCAAATAGTCTTATAGAGGAGTGGAAAGCGAGGCTAGTGACTTTCAACAAACTCCTACAAAAATGTATACATTAAAAAATTCATGTTAGTTACTAGAGAAATACATTTGCCAAATATATATGATATTATAAAATCATATTTTTCTAAATATATTTTCAAAAAGGAATCAAACATTTACCCTATCTTTAATGCTCCAATATAAGATAGACAAATATTTCATTTGGGGATTTCTAAACATTTTCAGCCAACAAACAGAGAAATGTGACTATATTAGAACATGGTAAATTTGTGGCCTTTAGTTAAATGTCGAACCTAAGAAAATCATAAAAATGTAATGAAAACCAGAGAGAAATCTTATAGTAGGTAGATAAAAGTGACATCACATAAAAATGGTTAAATACTACTTACTACTCCATGTATGGAATTGCTTGATTCTTGACTTAAGACTTTTACATAAAAATCCTTTAATCAGTCAGTGAAACTGAAAATCTAAAATGACTTTTGGTGATATTAAGGAGTTATTGATCTTTTTGTGGATATTATTGGTATATGAAACAAATTTATCAATTTTGTGGAACAGAATGTTAAAATATTTACACAATAGTGATATGTAAATCGATCCCAAAATAATTCATTGATTTGATTTGGCAATTGTTCTAGGGTGGGATTGGGCAGTAAGTGGAAACGAAGAAAGGGGTAGACCTGATCTTGTGTTGCTGAAATGAATGACATATATCAGGGATTTTTTGTGTTTATTTTCTCACTGTACTTGGATGTACTTGGATTCACCATTAAAATATTTCAAAAGAACACAGACAGTGTTGATAATTTAAACAATAGTGGGGGAAGGGTGGAAACTAACTATAATCTCTCTTTTTTTTTTTTTTAAGAGTAGGAAAATTTACTGGAGAAAATAAATGGGGGAACAGGTAATAGGAATAGCTCCTGAGAGACAGGAGGGGTCGCAAATGGGTTGTCTTATAATCTCATCTTTTTAACATAAACTTATAATTTATCTACTCTATCACAATGTAATTAAGATCATACCTTGATTTTTAAAATTAAGATCACAAAATGAGTGTTTTCCTAAATTATCAAAAAGTTTCAAGTACATATTTAAGTTGTTCTATAAAAAGTGAGCATTAATCAAATCTAATAGAAAAATACTAAATTAATGAAAACTAGAAAGATTAAAAAGTTGTTTATGAAACTATATGAAATAAATATAAATGTAATTAAATATAAACATAATTAAATATAAACATAAATGATCATTATAATTATTATATTTTCATATATTTATCATTCTAATTTATCATATTTATTGATAATTCAATAAATTATCATATTTTATTTAAGGATATTTATAAAACAAAATAGAATTTAAGAGTCTTCAATTCATTTGTATTTGATTCCAGTGGTATTTCATTTTTAACATGAAATAATTATGGGAAATATTTAAAGTAGTATCACTTTATTTCTAGTTAACATTCTTTGAATAATATTGATACTTTTAATGTATTACATTTGAGTTATTGCCACACAAAGATACATGATAAAGAGAATCATGTAATATTAAGAGATAAAGTGTGTTACAGTAAAAACACCTTGCAAAAAATCAAGAGAACTATGTTTTCCTTTTCTTTAAATTAAACTTTTATTTCTGAAATTTCAGTATGACTTGAGAAGTCAATAACTTTTACAGCATATAAGCCCAATGATATCAGTCTGTGAAATGGAGAAAATAACCTATAATGGAAATTGCAGATTCATAATATATTTGGAAACCGTGAAATTTTCTTGCCAGTGCTAAAGAGGCGCTTCTCTATTGAATTTTCCTGAATGTACAATAAAATTTAACTGACATAGACAAATCCTTAAAGGTTATCTAATTCAGAATTTTAACTTTGTCAGAAAAGTCATACTTGACTTATTCCCAAGCAAAATAATGCATTAAGATCAATTTTAATTCTCTGGACTTTTCTTTCATATTTCAGCCTTCCAATGAGAAATTTACCTTTTGAAAATGTGGGCTACAAAATGTGTTAGTTGTAGAGAATTAGTTCATGATGGAAATGTTTGCTAATTAAGAAATCATTATCTAGCCCCTGAAGAATAGTAGCTCTCTGGGTACTTCAGTAAAAATCAGCTGGCAAGAGAATTTACCAATGTCCACAGCAATAATTATTTATTTACAACTCAATTGGATAATGGGCAATGACACATTTCTATGTACTGGGTACTTCTAGTAAATGGCATTGAAAGCTTTTTCTATGTATTTTAAGAAGTAATTGTCAAAATATGTTTCCTTGAAAAATGTATCGCAGATTTGAATAATGGTTTCTAATATTTCCCCTTTGAAGGTGATGAATGGCACTCACTGACAGTGTAAGATTTGGTGCATTGAAAAGATCTGGTAAATTCTAGTTTAGTCTTTTCAATACTGTGATGTGTCTTAGGAATTCTGCTACCAGCCAGGTAGCACATGGGGACTGAGGAAACCCCATTGCTCTCTATCCATTTTAATTATGTCAACAACTCAGGACCAACCTTCCATTTTTCTAAGAGCATCTTACGGCATTCACCTAGATGTTATCCCAAAGCTTTATACAGAAATAAGTGGAGCTTTTCAGAAGCGGATGAATCTAGGATTTATGATGCTATAATTAAGGATGTGAGGTTGGACTTTACTCCTGGTGTGATGCTAGAATTAATGGTGCTCTCCTCAAGTTGTGACTGCTAAGCACAGTGAGGGCCGGTGGCCTGGATAGAACATAAAGGACTCAAAGAAGGCTGTTGCTGTTGCAAGCTGCTTCCATGCTACCTCTCTGTTTGCTGCCTTGTGCTTTGTTATAATCTGTGCTCCATAAAGTTTTGCTGTCTAGTGCCCCTCGCCCCTGCCACGCCACCCTGCTTTGGAACCAGCCAACTATGAACTAAAACCTCTACCAACTGTGAGCTAAAATAAACATTTTTCTCATTTAACTGTCGGTGTTGAGTATTTTGTCTCAACAGTGGGAAAAGTAACTAAGAAAGAAAGGTAAACAATAAAATGGCGAATGCCTAGGAAATATCTGAAACTCTATGCACGACCACAAGCATGTTAGATCTCTTGTCCTGAATTCCAGGAACATTTTCCCCATAGAAACCTTATTAAAGACTCACACATCCCAAACATTTAATAAAGTCAGAGTGAATTCTGGGACAGACTTGTGTGTTGAAAGTCCTTGAGATGATTCAGCACCCTGTCAGTCATTCTGGTCAGCCATGCCTTAGAGGCACACTGAGAGGTAGCAGCACAGGAATACATTTCTTTCAAATTCAAAAAGTCTGATTTGTCTGTGTGCTTTTTTCCTCATTACTAAAGCACCACTTTTCTGTTCTTGCCATATTTATTTGTATACATAGCCTGAGTATAACTTGCTGTGATCCTCAATAAATGTAGCTAAGCTGGGAATACAGCTCAGTGGCAAAGCATTTGACTAACAAGTACAAGGTCCTGAGTTTGATTCCTGTTACCAAAAATAAATAAATAAATGTAACTAGTTGTTTGTCATTTACCACTGGACATACACTTTTGCGCCTCTTTGTTCATAGTACACAAGAGCCTGGATGTTTCTCCTGGGTTCATCTTATGGCATCACCATTAAATAGGAAAGATTTGCTTATTCCTTTTTATATACAGTTCTATATTTTTTGGAATAATCTTTTCCCGATCTGGATTGATTTTTTTTTCATGTGCACATGCTGATCATGACTCTGCCGTATTTTATAGAGCACCAGTCACAAGTTCAGAATGCTCTCTGACTCTGTCATCAGTATTCCAACCAGTTAACTTTAGCTGTCTGGCTTATCCTAGGTCTGTCTTTCCCATTCAGGGATCCCACTGAGTTCTTTCTGGGTTCCCTTTCCCTGGGGATGAAAGGTGATTCAGAAACTCTGTCTAAGAAGTACAATAGGCTTTGCCTCATTTCTCATTGTCAGGGACCATCATTCACTGCTACCTGATGCTTAGTATTTTAGAACTACTGGATAGAATAGTGTGTCTGTTGTTTTGCTTGTTCCAGAAAGAACAACAACAAAGAACTAGATCTCTCTTATTGTGCCTTGGCTTCAAAAATCTTTACAGAATGGTGGAGAAGTGGAGGAAGATGTTTTTCTGGAAAAATCTTCCTGTTACTTTATTGTTTCTTGTAGAATTTCATACTAATGCTCAACAAACTAAGGCTAGGCAAACTTGTTAATGTGATATACAGCCTCAGCTAATAACATGCTTAATGTGTAACTGAATGATTTTCCCCTAACAAGACAAAGATGTCTGATTTTACTTCTACTGAACATTTTACTGTAGATTTGATCCAGTGAATTAGAAAAAAAGTTACATAGATTGTAAAAGAAACAAAATCATTTTATTTTGTAAGTTTTTCATAATTCATAAAAAAACTTGTCTTCCTATTGTTAGAAATATTACACATTTTGAAGTGCTTTGTCCTTTCATGAATATACTTTTGAAAAAAAATTGCAACATGGACATATTAAAATAGAATCTTAAATTATCTCATTTTTAATTTTGAAGAGATTTTAAGTGTAAATGTACAAAGTTACCATGTATGTGTGTTCACTTGTACATGCACACATATCCATACATGCACACACATGTAAACAAATTTAAACTAAAATCGATCATACAATGGTCATTTCATACCATCCTGTTCTCCGATCTGGCATTAGTCTTTTGTTGATTAATCATTCAGGATGGAAGCCATACTCTCCTAGTTTCTTCATTATTCAATCTTGATTCAGCTTCATTTCCTTTTAAGGTTCATTGGGATTAATGATGCAGTCCATTTAGCACAACAAAAAGATTCTAATTTTCTGCAAATTTAGAGTTTCTTCTCCTGTGAATTTGCACTCCTCTAGTAACTGGATAGCTTAGAAATATGCTAGTTTTTTTATGACAAAAATATCAAAAAGAAAGGTCATAGTAGGACTATTTTTAATGAATTATTAAATGAGTGAATTTTCTACATAGCTTAATCCCATCACTAGACTTCAAAATTCTTTAAGGAATGTCTTTAAATATTTATGTGAGTTCTCAATTATCTATTTTAATGGAGAGATGCAACGGTGCATATAATGCAAATTGGATGAACATATACACATATTTGACTTACAGAACACCTATGTCAAATGCTCTTAGAATAAATGAAACACAAGTCCCATACTTTCTGTGGCATAGTATATTACTCTGCAAAAACATTTTTCTATTTTCTCTATTGCATCTGACTGTTGAAAATACTACCCTTCAGATTTAAATAAAGGCGCTAGTACAAATAAAGAAAGATATAATCTCTTTTGAGTTTCTATCTAAATGACTTAAGTTTTTTTAACATATAAACATTTATAAACATAAATGACTTATGTTTTTTCCTGGAGTAGGAAGACAATTATACTGCACTGTAAGAAGTCTTTCATTCATTTCATGTGTATATCACAAAGTTTAACAGTGCTTAGAGAATTATGATACATGAATGGGTAGGAACTAAGTATTATATTGAGGCCTTACTAAGAGCTACCTGTTTAGCCCAGTTAAAGGTGATGAATAATTAATTCTGATAAATAATTAATTCCAAAGCACTGATTCAGATTTGCAATGCATGCAATAGAATGTCCTAGGAACTGAACTGATTCCATGCTGTGCAGAATATATGGTGCAAAGTATCTGTATCAGACAAGTAATCATTTAATGTATAACAAAAAATAAAGATTGGGAGATATTTGTGAACAGAGGAAAAGAACAATTTCATGGAATAAACTGGACTCATCAGGGAAGATTTTGGATGACTATGACCAGAAATACCTGGCATGATTTTTTTAAACTTGTATAATGCAAAAGGCAACACAAAACAGGATATTTATGCAAGCAACAGTCAAGTTTATAATTTCTATTTAGGCAACTATATAGTTAATTCTACCTTAGCGTCATGTAGAGGTAAATATACAGAAAAGTGGCAGTAATTTGGGTTGAGAGTTCACCACTACTTGTGTCTCTGTGAGAGCTCTCTGGTGGTGTACATGGAGCAAAGCAGGAAGTAAGTTTTCAATCCAGAGGCATTTTAACATGTACCTTAGTTTCTTACAATGAACATATTTTTCATAAACTGTGAAATGAAAGAAACCGTGATTTCTTGTAACTTGATGTGAATTTTTTCTCTTTCTGATACTTATTGTTTTTAACACCTAACATTGTATTTGTACTTACACAGTTTTTTTATTACAGAGAATTTCTCCACAAGCTCTGGGTTTCAGTAAGCAGATATAAATTGAGCACATGACAATATAACACTGAAAAGTCATTGTGACTCATTTGGAATATCTGTTATGATATTTCTAGCTTTTAAGATTAATAAAAATCATCCAACATATTTAAATTTTTTGGTGTGTAAATTTTTTTAGTCTTTGTTCATACCTGTAAGATGAAAAGACAGCACCAGCAGTGATTATAACTTTAAAGACAAGTAAATATGATTCGCTTTACTTTGAAAAACTAACAAGCCTTATGCTAGTCTTTTCTCTTTAGAAATAGTCTTTCTCTTTAGAATAAGCTTTTCTCTTTAGAAAAAGTTCATTAGGTGAAATTCTGAATAGACTCCAATGAACTGGATATATATAGAAGTTATTTAGGAATGGTTATTTGACTTTAAAATGGTCGTAATATAAAATAGAGACTATTCTGCAAATGAAACAGGAAACTTGACTATAGTTATTTTAGAATCTTACACATTCGATTTCTCCTGAGGAAAAAAAGGAAAAACATGTAGATCTTTGATCCATTTTACTTTAGGTTAGTGCATGGTGGAAGGCATGTACCTGCTTTTATTCTTCGGCATGTAGAAAGTCAGTTTTTCCAGCACCATTTATTTCATTGTAAAGAAAACTTTATGCTAATATTGACTGGACAAGATAACATGCCTGTGTCCTGTACTCTGAATAACTACTAGGAAGACAACAATACACAATATATTATTGTAACTCCCTCACTAACCTGCTTTGAAACTATTTTATCAGTATTTTTATCTTTTTTTCTCTTTAAAATAGAAAATACATATGCCTTGGGATGTATTTTATAGGCCATAAGCCAGGGCAGTATTTTATAGTAACATCAGAAATTTTGAGTAATAAAGTACACAAAGACTGCAATAGCAAAATAAGTCAACCACACATAGGCTAGTGAAGTTACTCATATAGATGAAAGAAGTTTGACAACCCTCTCCCTGAAAAACAATGCCCAAAAATGTCCATCAAAAGAGCAGAAGTTGGGCCATATACTCAGCCTTCATTCCTTGTGTGAGAAACATCCAGAAAATACACGAGTCCAGAATAGTCACCAAAGTGTCACAACAGGTAGAAGAGGAAATGTAGGAGCAGAATACGAAAGCAATATCCACTGTGTTTGAAAAAATATTTATTTTCTCACCTTAACAGCTAACAAGATCGCTGGAAAGCTGACCTAGCCTAGTTCAGTGAAGAGGATCAAGTGTCACTCTGTGACATACACACATGTGACCACTGCTGACCTGGTAAAAGGAACTGGAAATCTAGGATGAAATCATGCTTACAGTGGGTTCAATAGAGAATGAGACGAAAGGGAAAAGAGGCAGTTGGCAGTGGCAGTTCTTTTGGGAAGTTTTTCTAGGAGAAGCAAATAAAAATGGGACATTAGTTTGTTTATGTTTTTTAAAGGCTCAGCCACTCTTCGTATTTATAAGAATAATCCAAAGAAGAGGAATACTTGATATGGAAATCAAAGTAAGAATTTATAAAATAATCGTCCTGTGTAGGCAATATATTGCATAAATTGGAGGCACTTTTTCATGGCCAAATGAGACAAGTCTAAGGATTCACCATGTCAATAGAACAGCATGGTAGGAGAGGACTTAGGGGCTAACTTTAAGTTGTGCTGCACCATTTGCTCATATTCCTGATCATTCATGGTGCCTGATGAAAAAATTCACATAACGAATATATCTGCTGAGTATAAACTTAGAACTGAAGACATCTCTTTTCTTTAAAGTACTAAGAAGTTTGTTGAGTGCTAATAGTCAAAATAACTAAATATGAACACGAGATGAATTTTTCTGGAGGTATGCTAATTTAAAATTTTCTATTTTCTGATACTGTGTGCTATTTAGTGAAAAACTTACACACAGTTTAGTACTGGAAAGGACTGCAATGGCAATACGTGGATAATGTATGTGTTTCTTAGTAAATGTATAATTTACATTTTTTAAAGCAAATAAAAGAAAATAATCTTAACATAAACTACCTTGGATAGATTATTTGGCATAATTTTGTAGTTGTCTAATTTATTTGCTCTTTTACATTTTCATTACCACAATTATGCAAAGATTATAGCAGAGGTTTTAGATGAAACATTTATTTTAAACCATAATAAAATATAGGAAGATGCTAAGAATACTACCTGGATCACAGTAGGCCACCAAATAGTTATTTAAAACATGAAAATGTGTATTAGCATCTGACATATGCATTTATTCTGCAGATACTGGCTTTTAAACTATGTGACGGATATTACATGCACACTAACTCAAAACTCATTTTTCTTCCTTAGTTTAAAATCTCAGAGTGTATGCAAGAATTTTATTTCAAAACAGAAATATTTAAGTTGATGGCTCTAGAAAAAAGAAGTAGAATATAATTCGGCATCCAATGATCTCTGGTCTATTAAAATTAGTTGATTTTAAAATGAAGTTTTGTCATCCATTTTATGTTTTGATCTGCTTTCTTTATCCTGTTGGAAATACTAAAAAGTGGTGATAACAACAACACAAAAAAACAGGGAGATGTTGTAAGAATTACTGCTGATGGGTCACAGAGCTTGCACAGCAAATGTAATAATGATTGTGGATGACTTCAACATTTTATCTCTCTTTAAAAGTAAATTCATGTTTAATAATGTACATACATAAGTGGAATACATAAGTGGCAGCAGAGATGAATATGTAGCCTGCATTAATAAAGCGCCACAGATTACTAGATATAGGAATGATAAAATACAATTTAATAAGTACTCATTTGGCATAATGTAAAATTTACACATACATGCTCATTGTAAATAATTTCTTCTAGGATATTATGTTACTCTCCAAATCACAGACTATATGTGAGAGATATATTGATAATAATGTGTTGCTTTTGACTTTATTTTTAAGTGCTTTCAATTTTAAACTTATAGGGAAAATGTTTTCTAATCTTACTTTTAAATTATGTTCATTTACATATTACTTAAGTTTTTCCAAGCTGTTCTTTAAATTGTCGACTATTCAACTTTTCCTGTTTCTATTGTAATAAATTAAGAAGCAATGACTTTATCATGGGAGGCCCAATATGATCAGAGTTTATTAAATAAACACATATTACACAGAAAAGTATAAGTGAGTGCAATTTAGAAAAACATATTACATATGAAAGATTGTAGAAGAAACCATAGTTTTAAAAGACATCCATTTAAGCAGCTGTGCTTTAAAATTTGAAAGCCCCTCTGTTTCGTCTAAGACTTAGAATGAACTACACAGTACATGACAAGCAGTGTTTCTGAGATTTAAGTACAGAATAATGATACGTAAGGTGTTAGATATGTAAATATGGTTAGCTTTTATACATAGACTAGTTAGGGGCTGAAATAAACATATTCTTCCTTTAGTTTTCATTGCAAGTTTCCACTGCTAACTGCACTTACCTGTGAAGTTCCAGGGCACATACTTAGGTAATGAACACAACCATTATCAAGAATAATACTTATTTTCTCTTGTTTCCTACTTTGGATATCAAGGAACTCCAGTAACTCAAAGCAGTCATTTTCTGTCTCATGATCCTTAGAATGTTTCTAGTTAGGAGTAGTTTGTAACTACGTAATTTTCTTGAACCTCAAAAGGCTGTGTATGGTACATGTACATTTCATGGAGCATACATTTCTTATTTTATCTGAGTACGTTTTTTCAAATGTACCCAGAAGAATCCCCAGCTAGATGTGTAAGTTATGATTAAAATATAAACTTTTAACACTCAGCTTCTGCCCAATATCTGAAATGATATCAGTGACTAGATGTAGCATCATAACTACTTCATCTCCTGTTGGATCATTTGAGTTAATGCCTCCTTTTTGTTTCCTAAATCAAAAGCACAGTCTATACATCTATCCTAAAGTATATAAAAGTTCATGAAAAAGTGTCATGCCAATATAAATATATGGACCCCATCCAGATAGTTTTCATCACACATAGACTTTGCTTTAACTTTCACATAGTAATATTTATATCTGGGAAGATAACTAATTCATCATGATATCATTTTCCTTTTGAAGGGCATCACCAAATGAGATCATATAACTATAATTGTAAATTCAGAAATTTAGCAGAATTTAGATGGCCATTAAGGACAAGAAGTTATTTATACTGATTGACTTTCATGTTTCTGCTATAGTAAGCATTTGAATGCTGACTTTTTCATGGAAATTTTTAATAAACCCATTGGAAGCCCATGAGCCTTTGTGATTGGTTCATTGTCTAATGTTGGGATTGATGGTGTGAATGCTGCACCCACCCAAGGGCAGGTAGCTGGCATGTACTATAAGGGAGGGAAGGAGGCCTGCCATGCATTTCCCTTTTGCCCTTTTCCATTTTGTCACCTGCAGCTGCCATTAATAGTTGACCCTCAGTCATGACAACATGCCTTGGAATGAGCTGAGTAGGGAATGAAATCCCCCAAAATTGTAAGCTAAATAAACATTTCCTTCCCTAATTTTGAGGGTCAGGTATTTGTCCTAGCAACAAGAGAAAAGTAACCAAGACAACTACCAAGTGATCAAGTATTTCTATACCTTTCTGCCACTTCAACTAATCATCGTTGTATATATGCTAATTTTTTCCCTCCTCGATTCCACAATATAAGATATTCTTGGTGTCTTTTATACAATGTTGACTAGCTAATTCAACTTCTATTTAAAATCCCACATTCTACTGAGATATCACACCAACAGAAATTTGTCAATTTTTCAATCTCAATCTCATTCTTTTTACTATCTTTCATAATCTTAATTATCACAGCATAAGAGACCATTAGGAAATTTTCATCCCCTGGCAACCATTTAAAACAAAAGGTCAGCTGCAAAATATCACAAAAACCTCCTTTTCAAAGGGCTAAATTTTTCTGTTGTATACTAGTAGCATGTTGCCAAATCTCAGATTCACAGTCTGGTTATGAAATAGAAGAAATGTCAAGGACAAACAGATGCTCAGATTTCAAAAATATGTTGTGACCAAGATGGGGCCCTAAAAAGAGAACTGTAATTATTTGAGATTTGAAAACATGAAAATAATATAATCCGAAGCCTGAAACTTACTTGCACATAGACGCAGTCTCTCCATCTAGGAAGAGCAGAACAATCTGCCCTACAGAGGGACCCTACAACAACATCATCTAAAGTAGGTACCTCACATGATGAGTATTGAACACTTCCAGATACAGAGCCTACACTTGTCACTGCCTGTAGGCTGAGATGTAAAATCATATCTTAGTATAGTTTGAGTGGAAAAATTAGAACCCTCATTTAGGAGACAAGAGACTATGTCAAAAAACTAATGACTGACTTAAAGGAAGAAAGGGTTATGAGTGTACATTCTTCATGTTACCCTAGATGCTGGAGAGCATAACGTTGGATATGGAAATGTAAGAATAATTTTTTATTTTAATATGAAAAAGAGTAAAAACAATGTATGGAATTTCAAAACAAAACACTAGGAGATTAACAATGGTTAGTATAGTTTATATTGTAATCTTCAAAGTAGTTGCTAAGATTACAACATGTAGGCATGAAAAAATGATCAGACAATAAAAACAAAACTCATTCTTTTTGATAAAATAACAAAGATTAGTGTGATTATCTGTCTTGTACATGTATATGTATTATACATATAATACTTTTTAAACTTTTTTATTTTAAAAACATAAAAAAATTCAACAAAGCAAGTCAGAATAGAACAATGCAAGCAACACAGCAAGACAACAGGACATCAACAATGGCTACTATAAAGTTTCCTGGTGTTTTTTTAAAAATAACTGTCTATGCCTTCATACACAATTCAATCAAGCAAGACAAAATAGTATAAAACTATTAAAAAAGAATTAAAGCATTATGAAACTTCAAAACAAGACAATAGAAAAATCACCAATGGCTACTATATCTCTTGTTCTCTTCAAAATAGCCCTACATACCCTCATACACAATGAAATTAAATAATAGAAAACAGACTAAAACCAATGAAAACTAAATAAAAATGAAAGCATTACAGGACTTCAAAACCAATTTACAGGTAATGAGCAATGGTTACTATAATGTCTCATTTTCTTCAAAATAGCTGTTCATACTATCACATATAATAAAACCAAACCAAACAAAGCAGAATAAAACCAATTACACAAAAGCAGAAAGCATTAATCATAAGAAACCAACCATGATTACCATAATATATCCCATTATGTTCAAAATAAATGCCCATACCATTAAACACAGTAAAATCACACATTCTCCTCCTAGATGTTTTCTCCCCTATTACTTTTATATTATCTATTGAGTTTTTAGAGCCCACTAACTCCTTCTGTATTTTTTTTTCCTGGTGTTCACTCATATGAGTTAAAACAAGTTTCACCCATGAACATGATCTCTAGTTGCATCCATTTACCTACAAGAGTCTCAAGATTATCCTACTTTATAGCTGGGTAGCTTTCAACTACATGAAAATATCATACCTTCATTATCCGTTCTGTGGGCAAGTTATACTTACCTCTTTCTCATCTCCTGTCACATGGAACAATTGTTTTCTCTCTGATTTTTAGTCTGTGAACTTTGTTTCAAGTTAAAAGTATCTCTTGTATACAGTATATTTATGGATTTTGTTTCTTGACCCACTTTGCCTGTGTTTCATTTTCATTGCTGATCTGAAGCTGTCTACATTAATGGTTACAACCAGCATACATTGGTTCATCTCCGCCATGCTATCCGCCTTCGGTTGGCCATCCACTTTTCTCCTTCATTCAATTATCTGTCCTGTTTGGGGATCCCTTCTGCTCTTGTTTCTGGAACCATGTTCATCTTTATCTTTCTCTTTCTCTAGAACACCCTTCATCACTCTCTATTGAGTTGGTTTGGTAGTCATGAATTCCTTCCATTGCTCTTTACATGGAAATATCTTATTTTTCCATCAATTTTGAAAGATAGTTTTGCAGAGTTTGTCAATCAGGGATGGAAGTTTTTGTTTTGTTTTGTTTTGTTTTGTTTTTTTCAAGATTTGAAACACTTTACTCCAAACTCTTCTTGACTTTATAGTTTGTGTTGACAAACCTGCTGTGATTCTGAGTGGTTTTCTTTTATGTGATCTGTTTCTTTTATCAGCTTTTGATATTCTATTCTTGTTCTGAATTTCTGTAAGGTTGATTATTATATGTCTGGATGTAGATTTACTTTGGTTTGGCTAGTTGGAGTTCTGTGTGCTTTAGTTATCTGTATACCAGATCCTCTTTCCACGTTTGGGAAGTTTTCTGCTATTATTTCTGTAAATAGCCTTTTAAATTCATTTGTGTTGACCTCGCTTCTTCACTGATATCTATCACTCTTAAATTATTTTCTTTGAATTGTTTTGCAGCCATTGAATTTTTACTTCCTGGTTCCTTTTATTTTTAAAAGATCTTTCCCCTCAGATCGCCAGCTGCAAACTTGTCTTCAAGATCTGAAAGTCTATATCTCTTCAAAGTGATTTTGCCAGCTTTCAATTGACGTTTTAATTTCCTAGATATCTCTTTGAACTGTTGTATGCATTATAATTCCTTTCTATAGTGTCAAGGTTTCCATCATTTTCCTATTCTCTTCTTCTAAAGGAATGAATGATCATGTATTAGAATAACTATACACTGGGGAATGGAGATTAGCATATTTTGTATCTTTTTGATAATTGTTCTGAGCAAATACTGAGAAAGACCAAAAGATCAATATCCTCTTTGAGTTATAATAGGAGCTCTTGAAATTTAGAGAAAATGAAAACTTGCTCAAAACAATCTCAGCATGTGTTTTAAAATATTCTCTGAATATTTCCTCAACCCACAAATTCAGAGAAATAGTTTTCTTGTCTGGAAAGTAAGCATCATTATTATAAAAGGACCCAATGGATATCATTTTGTCTCTCACTCAATCATATATACAAAATCAAAAGAAAAACAATGTTAATGAAAAATTACAAATAAGGATGAAGTTGTAGAAGTTTTCATCATATCAACTCATCATTATTACATTTGTATAATCAAAATAACTATAGAATATAGCATGCCTAACACATAAGATTATGCCTCCACATTTAATAATGTGATCTGCTATTGGAACCACTGATATTTCTAGCCTTTGCTCTCATTTAAAAATGAAGCAAAATCTTTAATTGAGAATGAAGAGAAAATGACAAGGCTCTTTAGTTTGAGGAGAAAAACAGCTGAAAGGAAGCAGCCCTGAGGGAAAAAATAAGGCTGACCCATTAGTAGAAAACTATAACTAAAAAAGAGAAGCTCTAGGAGGGACAAGCTCAGATTTGATAATTTTCCATTGATTCACAATTACGGAATTAAAGTAAAAAAAAAAAAAAGAAAAACTTTTGACTAATGGTTTAGGGCCTTCTTGACTTGGGAAATATTATTCCTTGGCACTTTAAGAGAAGATGAAGGCAGTTGGAAAGAGTAATACTCCTTTATTCTCTTGCTTCAGGGCTCTGTTACATTGCTTTCTTTATCTACAAAAGTCACAGAGGTCTTGATGATCTTAAATTTCATGATTATATCACAACAGTTCTTAACACTAATGACATAAGGTAATTTAAATCTGTCAGAAGATGAATGTGCAAAGGACGGTATTTGCCCTGTTTGATTATAGGTGTGTCAGCTGGTAGATGGCAATGAGAGATTTAGAGATCTGATACATCTGTGAATGTTTTAGGAGTTTAGTAGTTAAAACAGCAGAATCTCCACACTAAACACCTTCACTAAGTAAGAAAAAGTAGTGTAAAATGAGAGAGTTCTTTTGAGTTTGTATAAAAACATATATGTATATATTATTTAGGGTGTTAATCTCTTAATAAAATAGTCTCTTAATAAAATAAATAAAATATGCCTGTTGCATAAATTTCACAGAAGGAGAAAGTGATAAAGCAGATCCATCTTGCAAATACATATTCAGCATTTGTAGAAGTCTGTAGAGTAGGAAAGAATGTTCTACATAACTGTGGGTATATGGTAGCAAGTGAATACGAATTTCAAAAAGAGTACTGTTTTCTATTTATGAAGAAATCCTGTTATATTACACTACCCAGTAGATTTTAGTTCCTAATCATATTGATGAATGGAGATTCCTACATGCGATTTAGGATTCAGTGAGCATATGAAAAATTCATCGTATATTGGAAAAAGTGTATTCAGGATCCACCTCATGCAGATCTGGAAAACATGAAATAAAATTCTTCATACTACTTTTATGATACAAAGTGTACCTCCTTTTGAACAAGTGATGGAGAAAGAAAGTCATTGAGGTGAGTTCAAAGATATGACATTACACTGTTTTGAAAATAAAGCCTGCTATTTTATTTCATACCTTGATGTAACCCTAATACTATTGAAAAGCATAACAAATGAGTGATTGCAAGAATCTCCAATGCCTTGAAGACCAGTGTTGAAGGAAAATCTGTAGGAATATGTAGTATGTAGGAATCATGGTTACCCAAGAGTCCAACAGAGAAAGTGACTTGCTATAGGATGTGGTAATTTGGTCAGGGTTCTAAAGAAAACAACCCTAAAGGACAGATACATGGACATCTAAAGAGGAGAAATGTAGGTAGGTATAAGGAAATGGGACTAATAAAATGGACCATTGGAGGACATTCGCAACAATAAAGTGGACAGAGTGATAAACACTGATATTCCAACTATCGTTTCTGCTTGAGAAATATGGTGGTCATAAAATAGGTACATAAGAACAATTGTTAAGGTTCAGGAGGGGAAAGAATGTTTCCTATTTCTAGTGTGATTTTACAGGAAAGCTTTGAAATGAACCCTGCACCTTAATCAGTTTTTGGTGGTGATAGAGTTGAACATCCAGGCTTTCATAAAATGACCACTTTATGGAGAAGAGAGTGGCTGTGAGTTGTCATCTTGTTTGAAAGAGATCTGGTTGAGGCAAGGGCAATATCTAACACAAGGAAAATATTAAGTTTATATTAAACATTATTGCGGGTTTTCAATTTGACATCTGTCTTCCACAACAGTAGAATTGAAAAATCATATTATATATATATATATCCAATATATGTATCTATATATATATATATATATATATATACACATCCAATATATGTATGTATATATATATATCCAATATATATATATATATATATATATATATATATATACAATATATCCAAGAACTTTATACATATATGTGTGTGTGTGTGTGTGTATGTGTGTGTGTATAGACATGCAGTATGTATATATAAAGTTCTTTGCTATTCCTATTGTTTCTAAGTTGATTTAGACATTTTTTGAGGAGGAGTAGGAAAATTCATTTTGAGGTACACTTCATAAGAGTTTATTTTTAAAATTTATTATGGATTCCTAAAAGCTTACTGTATACTGAAATTTCATTTTATATTAAATAACTTTACAGTTTTATGAAAATTGATGTAATTGGTAAAAATATATCTCTTCAATTACGATGAACTATTTGTCTGATTTTGCAGTGCAATAAATTGCATATGCCAAAAATATTTCTTGAAAGTTTGTCCTGTTATTTAAAATACATATAATCTATTTGGTTACTAAACCCCAGTAAGTCAACTTATATGCTGAACTTGTAAGTTGTGTATACTTTTCAGGAATATCTAAACTTATTGCTGAAAATGTGTACATAGTATTGTACATTACAGTTTAATGTGTATGTAGTATTCAAAATGCATTCTCTGACTTTAATTCAGATAATAAAATTTAAACACAGAAACTCTCTCTCTCTCTCTCTCTCTCTCTATATATATATATATATATATATATATATATATATATATATCAACCAGCAACTAGAGATGCAGTATGAGTAGGCAAAGAGCTGTGGTCTCCCTGTCTAAGATAGGCAGGTTGCAAGGCTGTATGCAGGTTGTATCCTGATGTACAGAAATCATCATCATAGGCAACCTGAACACTACATGAAAGACATCCTGATTCACATGAGATTGAAATTCAGATTGTCACAGACTCTTGGTACTTTGTAACCATAGTTTTATTCTTTTTTAAAATCTTTAAAAATCTCTAACCACATTATATGCAAGTCAGCATAATGGAGTTTAGATACACCATTGTATACTCATTAATATTCATTATTTTTTGTCAGCATTTAAAAATTAAAAGTGTAACTTTTTTATGGACTGCAAAACTATCATAATTCCTGTACACTATGCTTATGGGACTTAATAGAAGGTTAATCCTGTAAAGCCCACTGTATCAACATATGTAACTATTTTCTCTGCATGCAACCCCATTTTGTTCTATAATGTACACTACTTAAAATTCCCCTTTGATTTCTCCTAAAGGGAAACATTTATATTGTGGATCTTACATAAATATATGATAGATTTTTAAAGTGTAAAAAGAAAAAAAAAAGGATTATGTAAGGCTTTTCTTGTGAAGAACATTTTTAAAATGCTAAATAAGTTTGTTATATAAGTGATACTGTCATATTTTATGGCAAACCTATTTCCTGGTCAAAAGAGGTACTGTTTGATGCTAAATCTACGAGTTTCCAAAACCAATGGACTGTTTATAGAAATAGAAACGTGTCTAATACATTTAAAAGTTGACAAATTAACTCTTATATTCCTTAGTCACCTTTAGGAGAAATCTCTAGTTAATAATTTTCTTTGTGGATTTTTCATAGTAGAAATGTTTGGTGCGAATACTGGTAATTTGAAAGTTTCTAGAATCCAAAGTTAACAAATTCTTTACAAAAAATGTACATTTTGTGCATTATGATGTAGATTCCATAGCAAGTAATAACCACAAGGGACACAAGTAGAAAAATTTTACTTTAAGATCTTAATGATCATAGCATCTATTGCCTATTCTGTAACTATACTACAAATAAACTGCTCTGTGATGAACAAGGAATAGATTAAAAGAAAATAAAAGAATCAATAAGGAATTGCATCATAAATTTTGAGAGCTAAATCGGCCAGTGAAAAGTGATCTACTGCACTATTTATTGGCAAACTAGTGAACAAACATGTATTTTATTTAATGAATAGAGGGAAAGCAATATCATAATTATAAATATTTTACATAAGTTTTAAAATCTTAGTAGAAATTTAAATCCAGTATAAAACTCAACAACATAGATCTATATTTTCAAAAACAATACATTTTATTGTATTAATTTTATAACCAAATAATATTGATAATAAAGTTAGCAATAAAGACATTGACATATTTATGATTTGTATTCTCTTATTTGTTTTGTATGTTTTATTTTATGCATATTGAATCATTTAACTTGATATATAAAGCCTACATATTGTTCACACTGTAGGTATGAAGAAGGAACACATGATTACAGAAATTTGAGGGTTGCTTCTTTTTCCTTTGTGCGTTAACTTTGTTCTCCACCAACAAATAGTGCTAAAAGTAAATGTCTAGGCCAAAAAATTTACACTTGAAATGTCAAAGAATTTGGAGGAGAAAGCAAATATCTTTATCAAATCATTCTCAAAATAAATTTTAAATATTCTTAGAAGTTGTCACTTATCAACTTCATAGTGTGTATATCAGTCATAAAAATAATGGGACTCATCTACATTACATCATATTTAAAGTTATTGATAGGTTTCTAAAATTCAGATATAAATTTCAGACCATATATCTTGAAATTATTGCTATTTATAATTATCTTTAGAAACTATGTTAGCCACTATGAATTTCACAGAACCATGCTGAAGGTGATAGCGTTGAGAGGGGATAAGAATGCTATTTTGTAACGGAAACAAAGACATTTGGTATTCTGGAAAGTCAAAAACAACACAGAAAATATTAATGAGGTCAGTTTTGAGAAATGTGACAATTTAGCTAAATCTACTTCTTATACTCGTGGTATTTTACTCTTTCTAGCTAAGGGTTCCTTACCCTGACACCAACTGTTTCTATTTAATCCTGGGTGTACTTTAGATTTTTGTGATGCTTTTGGGGGAGATTCTGACTATATTTGATCCCACAGTATCAGGTCATACATCAGAATTATATGAAGTGGGCTTCATTTCTACTCTTCATACTTATCATGGGCAGCATTATCTCTTACTGAGTTATTACTGTGTGAGTTCTATGGTAGAAGTGGTGGCTTGGTCTTCTTGTGGAATCACTTGTTCCCCATTGAAACATGCAAAAATAGCGAGTCTCCAATAGTCTTCCAAATCTACTGTATATTCTTCTCTTCAATGTATTTCACATTTATACTATTTAAATGATTAAAGTCCATAACTTTTGATAATTCATATGGCTACAGATGTGAACTTCAGTAAAATTACTTTTGAGGTTCCTATAGTTACTCATGCTCAGAATTAGAATTTCCATGGAACTCATACACAAAGTCCAGTACATAAGTAATGCAGCATTTCCAGATCAGTTATTTGAAAAGGACTTCCTATTATACCCCCATTGCTTTGAGACTTTTAAAATATTTTTTCTTTTACTCATTATAGATCACTATCTCTTTGAAAGGAGATGAGTGATAATCACTTGTTAGAAAATTTGAGGTCCTCAGAGGAAGAAACCATACAAACTGAAAGTAGCTTTAGGAATATCACAGATACAATATAAATGCAAAGAATTAAGCAATGAAATCCTGGAAAATCTCTGCCTTTAGCTTAGATTGAGTAACACACAATAAATAATTATGTGAAAATGAGTCATTTATTCAATATAATCAACCTGCATAACATTTGCAGTGCAAATCAGCCAGAACTATAGAATTAAAAACGCTTAGGGTTGCTAGTAACCAGAACATTTCTTGCATGCATGATGTCTCAAGAAACTACAGTTAGTCTGGTTATGCCAACAATTGCTTTTTTTGTTTAAACTGCCAAAAAAAAAAAAAAAAAAAAAAAAACACCAAGTTGCAATAGAATTAATTTCACTTCGTTTTAATCACAGTATACTTGCATGGACAAGTTTCTTTTAAACACTGATTTATTCTCTAAATGGAAAGGCATAGTTGTTATTTAAGGTCTAATGTTTCCCGCTGGTCACATTTGGGAGGCTTTCCAACAGCAGGGCCCAACTGTTATTTAAGATCTAACGTGCCTCACTGGTCACATTTGGGAACTGTTTCTGGCTGTATTGATGCTCTCCCCCGACTGGCAAATAATATGCCAGTGCCAGAAAAATTGCATTAATTTTTGATGTCTCTATGGACCTTTCCAGAATTAAGTTAAGCTCCTTCTTTTCTAATTAAAATGTTGAATCAATATAAATAAATACATATGCATGTATACAGACAAAAATGCATATAGAGTGTGTATATATATATATTTTTTTTTAACTGTCTATTTTCAGAAAAATTCTTTGGGTATTTATTTTAGCTAAAAATCATTTAAACATTATTAGAATCCTGAAAAGTGAAACAAATCACAACCCAAATTATAGGGTAAAGTGGTACTTGTGCCCTTGTTTTGCGTTATAAAGGGACAAAGGGCAGACACAATCAATCCCTAGAGTAGTAATGTAGCATTTGAAACATCTAATGAATGTTGTCTTTCTTAATATTAATAAAGTCACCCTTTGCAGCTAAAAGCTCAGGGGTATTATTATTTTTACATCTATTCTAGAATCATAAAATCATGTTCTAGGCTCTAGTGTAGCACTGAGATTAAAAACAAGGAAGAAAACAACATTGTTTACTTTTTTTTAAAAATGAGTTGCAATTTATAAACAATAAAATGCATGCATGGGTTTTCAGTGTTTATCTTGATGAATTTTGTAATTCTGTCACCCAGCAAATGAAATACTCGATTTTTGCCACCTAGAAAGTCCCTAATGCCCATTTCTAGTCAATTTGCACTCATTTCTAACCCCAGATGGTCAACCCCTATGATTTCTACTTCATGGTCTCTTTTTTGTTCTTTTGCTTAGGGTTAAAAATTGAATCATATAATATACATTACTTTCATTCTTACATCTTTAATTCAGTGCAATAATTCTAAGATCAATCCATGTTACTGCCCTATATCAGTATTTTATTCACTTATTATTTAAGCATATAACACCACGCATAATCTAACCACCTTTTGTTAGTTTTCTTTTGTTTTCATAGTATTACAAATAAGATTGCTGCAAATATTCTATGGCATTTTCATTTCTCTTAAAATTATTTAAAATAGAACTGATAACTCACTGGAAGGATACATATTTCATTTTTATAAATCACCACAGTTTTCTACAGTGTCATTTTCTTTATTTTATTTTCTTAAGCAATATATAAATATCCAAGTTGTTTACCATTTTGGTGAACCTCTTTTAATTTTCCATTTCACTATTACTTAATGGTATAACATACATTTTTCTATTGACGTTTTTGGTATATGGGTTTGCAAATGAGTAGCAAGAATTCAACCCTTTGAAAAATAAATTTAATACAAGAATTTGTATTCAATGTAGTAAAATTTTCAGTCAAATACATGTACATTTTAAAAGAATGAACAAATTGATAACTTAAAATTGATAATATTTAGGCCTTGTGGGTGCCCTGGTACAGCTTGGCAGATCTGGAGCACCTGCCTCCACCTTCCCGTTCTTGGCTGTGCTTGGAGGAGTGTGGAGTTCTAAGCAAGCAGGCATGTGCCATCAATTCCAGAGGCCCAGTGGCCTGGGGTAAGTGCCCCACGCACTTTCTGCAGAGTCCAGCTTGTTTGGGACCCTCGCGCATTCCAGGTGCACTGGTACAGCTCGGTGGGTCTGAGACACCTGCATTCACCTCGCAGTCTGGCTGTACTTGAAGGACTATGGAGTTCTAAGCAAGCAGGCTAGTGCCACCAGTTCCAGAGGCCTGGCGGCCTGGGAAAAGTGCCTACGCACTTTCCCCTGAACACAGCTAATTGGGGACCCTCTCTTGGCCCTGGGCAGGGAGCCTTGTGGCTTCTAGGTGCACTGAAGCAGCCCAACTGGTCCCAGGAGCAGGCATCAGCCTACCCTCTCCAGCTGTGCTTAGTGAACTGTGGAGTGCTAAACAAGCAGGCGAGTGCCCATTGGATCCAGAGGCTGGGCTTGAGCTGGCCTGCTCCACTCACAGTGACCCTCTATCAATCCAGGGTACGAGGTGCCAGAGTCCCAGGAGCTGAGTGCACAGAAGAGGATTTCCAACAGACACTGAGGAAGCCTTAGAATAACACTTGAAACACAAAAATATAGAAAAATGAGAAAAAGAAAGACCAAATTACAATCTCAAACCTCCAGCCCATCCAAAGAATGCTTAGGATGTGATGTATATAGAAGAAAATATATGCCATACACCTCAAATATTGGACATAATAGCAACTGAAATAAACAAGCAACTCTGGGAAGCTTTAAAGGAATTCAAACTAGAAATAATCTCCCAGATAAAAGAAGAAATGAAAACAGAAATGAAAGAGATGCTGAATATATCTAAAGAAAATACAGTTAAAAAGTTGGTGGTACTAAATAAAAAGATAGAATCCCAAAATGAAGAATATAAGAAACAAACAGAATACGTAAAGCAGACACACAGAGATATACAGGAAATCAAAAACTCCCCTGAAAGCTGTAAAAACCACCTCAATGAAAGTGAAGACAGAATTTCAGACCTTGATTGTAGCTAGTGAGTAGGAAATGAAAGATCTTTTAAAAATAACAAGGAATCAGGAAATAATTCAAAAACTGCAAGATGACGCAAAAAAACCCATAAGATTTATAAGGATTAATGAAAAAGAAGGGAATGACATAAAGGATGTCAAAAGGATATTTAGAGAAGTAATAGCTGAAAATTTCCCAAACATGAGATCGAAAACCAACATCAGAATCAGTGAAGCATATAGAACTCCAAATAGTCATAACCAAAATAAAACTAGACCCATACATATAATAAGCATCATCCCAGAAATCCAACATAAGTATAGAATATTAAAAGCTGTCAGAGAGAAAAGACAGATCATTTATAAAGGAAAACCTATCAGAATCACAGCAGACTTCTCAGCACAAACAATGAAGTCAAGAAGAGTTGGAGTAAAGTATTCTAGATCGTAAAGGAAAATGACTTCCAACCTAGACTGATGTACCCTACAAAATTTTCCTTCAAAATCGATGATGAAATAAGATATTTCCATGAAAAAGAACAACTGAAGAACTTCATGATCACCAAGCAAACCCTGGAAAAAATATTGAAAAACAGTTTATATACACTTAGGAAAAAAACCACTAAGCAAAGCAGATAATTAAACAGAACAGAAAGATAAAGATGCAACAGCAGAAAGATAACATGTCAACAAAAAATTAACACATAACAGTTATAATCATTAATGTAATGGTCTCAAAACACCAATTAAAAGAAACAGACTGGCACAATGGAACAAGAAACAAAATCCAACCATATGCTGTCTACAAGAAATCCATCTAACCCAAAAGGATATTCACAGACTGAAAGTCAAAGGATGGAATACAATACTTCATGCAACAGGAACCCAAAAGAAAAAAGCAGGAGTAGCCATTTTGTTTGCAGACAATGTGAACTTTAAACCAATAATGATCAGAAGAGATAAAGAAGATCACTACATACTTTTAGGAGAAAACTTCTGGAGGAAGAGATAACTATCTTAAATATATATGCACCAAATTGCAGAGCACCCAGTTATATAAAACAACTATTAACAGAAATGAAAAATCAAATTATTAGTAAGACAATTGTAACTGGAGACCTCAACACACCATTGACACCAAGGGACAGATCATCCAGACAGAAAATCAGCAAAGAAATAACAGGACTGAATCATACCTGTGAACAAATGGACTTGATAGACATATACAGAGTGTTCCATCCAACAACACCAGAATGCACATTCTTCTCAACAGCACATGGGTCATTCTCTAAAATAGACCACATATTAGCTCACACAACATATTTAAATAAATGCATAAGAGTTGAAATTATCCCATGCATGTTATCGGATCATAGCACTTTGAAATTAAAAATTAGTGATAAAAGATACTGCCAAAATCTCACAAACACATGGAAACTGAGTAAGACACTCTTGAGTAATCAGTAGGTCACAGGGGAAATTAAAGAAGAAATTAAACGATACCTACAAGAAAATGAAAATACAAATACAACTTACCGGAATTGCTGGGATGCAATGAAAGCTGTCCTCAGAGGAAAATTTATTGCACTGAGTTCGCACATCTGGAAAACAGAACGAATACAAATAAATAACCTGATGCTATACCTCAAACATCTAGAAAAAGAAGAGCAAGTCAAGCCCAAAGCCAAAAGAAGAGAGGAAATTACAAAAATCAGAGCAGATTTCAATGCAATAGAGACTAAGAAAACAATCCAAAGAATCAATGAATCAAGAGTTGGTCCTTTGAAAGAATAAATAAAATTGATAAGCCCCTAGCCAACCTTATATAAAAAAGGGAAGTAAAAGCTCAAATTCATGCAATAAGAAATGAAAAAGGTGAAATCACTACAGATGTTGTGGAAATACAGAAGATCATCAAAACCTATTTCAAAAACCTCTACTCGCAAAGATTTGATAACACAGAAGAAATGGACAGATTCCCAGAAACATATGAAGTACTAAAGCTATTTCAAGAGGATGGAAAACTGCTGAATAACCCAATTTCTATTAATCAAAATGAAAACGTAATTAAGTCCTTACCTACAAAGAAGAGCCCAGGCCCAGATTCACTGCAGAATTCTACAAGAAATACAAAGAAGACCTAATGCTGACACTCCTCAAACTCCTCAATAAAATTGAAAGGGGAAGCAATCCTTCCTAAGTCATTTCTGGAAGCAAATATCACTCTAGTACCAAAACCTGAGAAAGACCCAGCTAAAAAAGAGAACTATAGACCAATCTCCCTAATGAACACAAATGCAAAAATCCTCAATAAAATATTGGCAAATAGGATGCAGCAAATCATCAAGAAGACTATACACCATGACCAAGTGGGATACACCGCAGGCACGCAGGGTTGCTTCAACATACGTAATTCAATAAATGTAATCCACCATATCAATAAAACAAAAAGTAAGAATCACATGATCATTTCTGTATATGCAGAAAAAGCTTTTGATAAGGTCCAACATTCATTCATGATAATAACTTTACAGAAAATTGGAATAGATGGTCTTTACCTCAATATAATAAAGGCCATCTACAACAAACCAACAGCCAGTATCATAGTAAATGGCCAAAAACTGAAGGCCTTTACTTTAAAATCAGGCACAAGACAATGATGTCCTTTATCACCACTCCTATTTAATACAGTACTGGAAATACTAGCCAGAACAATTAGGCAAGAAAGAGCAATCAAAGGGGTAAAGACAGGAAAAGAAGAAGCTAAATTATCATTGTTTGCAGATGACACGATACTTTACATAGAAGACCCTCTGAACTCCATTCAATGGCTCTTAGATATAATAAATAAATTCATTAATGTAGCTGGATACCAAATTAATACTCAAAAATGAGTAATATTTTTATACACTAACAACAAAATAATAGAGAGAGAAATAAGAGAAGCAGCACCCTTCACACTAGCAACCAAAAAATGAAATATTTAGGAATTACTCTTATGAAAGAAGTCAAAGACCTACATAGGGAAAATTATAATACATTGAAAAAAGAAAATGAAGATGACCTCAGAAAATGGAAAGACACCCATTGCTCATGGATAGGAAGAATAAATATTGTGAAAATGGCCATTCTCCCAAAACTCTTATACAGATTCAATGCAACTCCAATAAAAATACCATCAACATACCTCATAGATCTAGAGAAATCACTCCTAAAACTCATCTGGAGTGAGAAGAGACCTAGCATAGCAAAGACAGCTCTAAGCAACAAAACCAAGGCAGGAGGCATCACAATCCCAGACTTGAAGTTATACTACAGAGCAACCATAATAAAATCAACATGGTACTGTCATCAAAACAAAGCTGAAGATCAATGGAATAGATTAGAAGATACAACCAGAACTATAAACACACTAAACCACCTTATCTTTGATAAAGGGGCCAAACATGTTCACTGGAAGAATGACAGTCTCTTTAATAAATGGTGTTGGAAAAACTGGCTCTCCATATGATGAAAACTAAAACTAGACCCATGCCTATCAACATGTACTAAATTAAAATCTAAATGGATCAAAGATATGAATGTTAAAACAGAAACACTAAATCTATTGTAAGGCAAATTGGGTAGAAACCTTGAAGAAATAGGGGTAGGTAGAGAATTCGTGAACCAGACTCAAACCACACAGGAAATACTTCCCAGAATCAATAACTGGGACCATCTCTCTTATTAAAAAGTTTCTGCAGATCAAAGGAAATCTCCAGCATAGTGAAAAGAAAACCCACAAACTGGGAAAAAAATCTTAGTGAACTCTCCCTCAGACAAAGGACTTCTGTTTAAAACATATAAAGATTTTTTAAAAATCAGACACCCAAAATTCAAAGATTCAATCCTAAAATAGACATCTGAGATGAATATATACTTCTCAGATGAAGAAATACAAATGGCAAATAGATACACATTACTCATTAGAGAAATGCAAATTAAAACCACACTGAGATTCCCTCTCACTCCTGAAAGAATGGCCAGGATCAAGAAAGCTATCAACAAATGCTGGAGAGGCTGTGAGGAAAAAGGAACTCTCCTGCATTGTTGGTGGGAGTGTAGACTGGTGCTACCATTTTGTGGGTCAGTCTGGAGATTTCTCGAAAAGCTGGGATTGGAAGTCCCATTTGTTCTTGGTATTCCACTTTAGGCATATTCCCAGAAGAACTGAAAGTATCATACCACAATGATATATGTGCACCCATGTTTATAGCAGCACAATTTGAAATAGCCGGGTCTTGGAAACAACCTAAGTGTCCATCAACTGAGGAATCGATAAAAACGTTGCAGTATTTTTATACAATGGAGTACTACTTAGCTATAAAGAAGGATCACATTGAGATATTTATAAACAAATGGATGCAGCTTGAGACCATACTCACAAGTCAAATAAATCAAACTCACATATATAAATACCGAATAGTTTCCTATTGTAAGTAATGATTCAAATATATAAATGTATGTGCTAATCATGATTTCCCATTATCTGACTCTGAATCCTTATGAAGTTTTCACTCATTAATTGGAATGGCTTTATTCTGGGCCATTTGATAATATTGTCTGTGATGATATGAACAGCTATTTTGAAGAAAACAAGGTATCATAATAGCTAGTGTTGATTTAATATCATCTTGTTTTGAAGTCCAATGAAATTGTTGTTCTTCTGTCTCCATTGGTTTTATCAGATTGTATCTTACTGGATATTATTATATGTGATAGTATAAACAAAAATTTTTATAGGCAAAGAGATAATATAGAAACCATTGTTTGTTTTCCATACCCTGTAATGCTTTCATCCTCTTGAATGGTGTTACACTGCCTTGATATGTTTGATGCCATAGTATGCAAAGTTATATCCAAATATTTCAAGGAAAGAGACACTTTGGTAACTACTATTAAGCTGGGTTATCTTGTGGTGAAGCGCTAGTTTGCTGAAACTGTTATGCTTTGACCTGTATTGTCATGTTATTATATCCTCTTTTATCGCAATGTCCCTTTTTAAAAAAAAATATTTATTTTTTTTTATTATTCTTATTTTAGCAAGGGAAAAAATAAAAAAAAGCAGGATATATTAAAGTAACTTTTTTTTTTATTTTCTATTAATTTGGTTTGAAGCCCTGTATTGCTCCCACCATCTTGTTTTGACTGATTTTACTTTGTTCTGTGCTGTTTGATATTACCAAGTTTGAGGGTATATACAACTAATTTGAAGGCAATAAGATTCACTATGATGCCCATTCTGATTTGACTATTATCTTGTTTTGAAGTCCTGTAATGTTTCCAATGTTTAGGTTTCATTGGTCTTATTCTGTATTGTTTTGTTCAATTTTATTATACCTAATGAGATAGGCAATTCTTTTTAAAGTAGCAAGAGACATTATGGTAACCATTGTTGATAACCTTGTATTCTGTTTTTACATCGTGTGCTATATCTATTCTTTGTTTTGACTGACTGCTTTGTTTTGTCATATTTGGTTTTATTCTCTTCCAAAAAAGTAATAAGAATTATGGGAGTAATAAAACCCAAAATGTGCAAATGTTGTTGTAAAAAAGAGAGGAAAAAAATGCTCTAAGAGATACAACTGCAAGAGTGTTTAGGTGTGTTAGGATAGATGACCATATTTCTAAGCTTTTGTTGAATCATTGAACACAACTGTTTGCAGTCTCACTGTTTGAATGTCCACTTTGTATGCTTTAATCCTGTAACTTGAACAACTATTTCTAAGATGACAATATGTAATCTATTAACTAGTGATTTCTTACTGTTTTTTTTTTGAAATTCTGTATTCCTTGAACCCTTGTAATGTTTTTTTCCCTTGAAATAAAATAAAATAAAAATTGATAATATATAAATACATAAATTACTGCCATGCAGAATGTGAATCTGTATAAACTACTTAGAAAATTAAAGCAGAATAATACTGTACTTTTTTGTAAACAAAGTAGTATCAATTTTTATCTTGAAATGTTTTTGTTCAATTACCTGTTTTTATTTTCTTTTTGGTATATGTAATAAAAGTTTGTAAAAACATTTCTAAGCCCCAAAGATATATTGGGATAATTATGTAAATTATCAAAATAATGTATTTTCAGGAAAGAATGAAAAGTAAGCAAAAAAGCAGACATGTCTGAGCACTTAAACTGTACAGAATTGATGAAGGCAAGTTGACTCAAAAGTTGGTCTTGTGGGCATAAATAATCACTGTGAAATGACTATTCTGAAGTGCAATTTAAACACTGTAGTTTTGAATTTGGATAAAAGATGGCTCCAAAGCTTTAAGACTTTTAACATTTCACTTAGCTATTCATCAAACATGATCTATACTCTTGTATGCACAGCGACCCTCCATGTATACTGAAGTTTGAAGGGTATATATGACTTCTCTTTCAAATTGAAGTTCATTTGTGTCTACTTTCTATTAACAGAGTACACTATATGTTTTATTACTGTAAAATATTTATAAAAAATTATCATTCACCACTATGAGAACTGTGAAACATGCATAGCTGTTGTCTTGGAAATGTGCTGCAGATCAGAGGAGAATTAACCTTCTCACTTCTAAAAGCACCATATGGGAGAATCAACCTAATGTCCAGAAAAAAAAACTTTAAGGTTACATTTACTTATAATTTTAACATCATTCTTTGAAATGTAATATCTAGTTTCATTATATTTCACAGAGTAAAATTTTTCTTAAAGATTTAGATTAGGTTTTTACTGTTGAAGAAGGAATTACAAATTATGACAATTTTGGTAAACAAACATTTTCTTCAAGAATGCAAAGATACTAAGTCTAACATCAGATTACAGAACTGTTAGAGTAAGTTGGCTGTCAAGTCATTTCAATCTTTGGTTCTATGGTATCTGTGGAAAATAATTTACTGCTCCTGATAAATTTATAACTTCATCTAGAGGGCAATATAGGGAGTATAATTTTGCAAAGTTCTCTTCACACTGTGTCAAAGGGAATGGAGGCCATTGGCAATGTATTTCTAAGTTAGAGACTTGATTTTACATTTCATTCCCAGTATCTACCAAAGACTTCCAGGAAACCTAAAACAGTTAATGGTGACCCATGTTCAGTGTTTGGAATACTTTCTGCTGAGAAATGATTGAAAAATGAATTTCCCTTACAATAACTGCTGCATAATCAGTCCACATTTGATCATGTCTGGGCGGTACGTCATAATGGATGTTTGCATAAAGAAAGACTACCAGTCATGATGAAATTCCTTTGCAAAAAGTGCCCTAAATCATCCACATAATAACTACATTATAAACTCACAATTATGACACAGGAAACACTGCAGAGAAAAAATATTCTCCTTCCATAAATCTTAGCACCTCAGGGGGCATAAACCACCTTCCCCACTTCTGGACTCTTAGTAGACAAAAAATAAAAGGAGAGTGAGAGAGAGAGAGAGAGAGAGAGAGAGAGAGAGAGAGAGAGAGAGAGACAGACAGAGAGACAGAGAGAGATAGACAGAGAGACAGAGAGACAGAGAGACAGAGAGACAGAGACAGAGACAGAGACAGAGATAGAGACAGAAAGAGAGAGAATAAGACAGAATTTCCTGGCCAGCTCATCACGTTGGCCCTTGGCCCACTGTCACTCAACAGTAACCACCTAGCCAACTCTTGCTGTGATGTACCATAAATAGTGGATTATGAGACACTGGCCTGAGCTGCCAAGACTTTGACAAAAGAACAGGCCAGAGAAGATTTTTTAAGTCTTATCCAATTTTTAATCTTCTCTTTGTCTTTTCATAATTGATATGAAAATGTAATTTGACTATTAGGGTCTGAGTCAGATAAGCATTTCAAACTTTTTCTCATTTATGGGCTTGTTTTCATTTATTAAGGTGACTTTAACAGGTATTTCAATTTTGTTGTTTAGCAAGTTTTCTTCTCTAATTAGGAGTTCTTTGCTGAGACTAAGAAAGCCGTGTCTACTCAAAGGTCAGAAACATGTTTGGCTTGTTTCTTGAAGTTCTATAGTTTTAGACTGCAATTAAGTTCACATTTCACCATGAACTAATTCTTGAATATGAGGTGAATTAGAGTAGGAGCGAGTTTTTTTTTTAATTATGTTTTCTACAGATAATCATGTTCCAATACCCTTATTTTTTGAAAAGATGCTTATTTTAGCTAATTGCCTTAGCAAACTTTTGAAAAAAACATATAAATGTTTGAGTTCCCTTTCCCCA
Organism: Cavia porcellus; assembly: GCF_034190915.1. Lineage (NCBI taxonomy): Eukaryota > Metazoa > Chordata > Mammalia > Rodentia > Caviidae > Cavia > Cavia porcellus. The sequence goes on from NW_026947493.1 coordinate 57,789,286, forward strand.
AATTGTGCTAGTGTTGCACTTGCAGGTGCAATGAAGCCAAAATTTTTACAACCTGTCTACTGTGCATTGCCCTGTTTCTTTCTCCATCACAATTTACAATAGTTTTATTACCTTATGTTATTAAGAAGTCCTGAAAACAGGTGGTTTTAATCTTTCCTTTTTATTCAAGGCTAATCTAGATATCATGGGTCATTTGCATTTTCAGACCATTTTCATAATCCACAGGTCAATTTCCACAAAGCTTTCCAGGTTTTGAATGAGCTTTTGTTGAATTGTTTTGGGAGATATTCAAAACAAAATTGAGTCTATCAATCAGTAGTCTTTGTATGATTTAAGTTTTTCATTAATTTCTCTTAGCATCTTTTCTGGGCTTATTGTATTTGCTAGTATAATACTAACACAATACAGGGAGGAGATGTTGCATTATTTCAAATCTTAAAAGAAAAACATTCAGTGTTACATTATCGAGTAGAAAGATATATTAGAGATACCTTAGGGTTCATCTTAGCCCAAATGTAGGAAATCTACTATTATCCAGAGAAAAATTGGACAGAAAACATCTCCATCAATATGAGAGTTAACCAAACATTACTTGCAACCCACTATAAAACATTGATAGTAACATTAAATAAGTGATCTTCTATGAAAATTCACTAATACCTTATAGATCAACTTGAATTATGAAAATAACAGCATCAATTATGTTGCCATAGTTAAAATTCAAATCTGGCTTATCTGGGATCTGGCCAAGATACCCAATTTCCCAAATGAGTGTACAGGAAAGGCTTAAATTAATGAGACAAGTAGTATGATTTTTAGTGTTCCAGGAGGATCAAAACACTCTACAAAGTTCAAGATTCTAGGGCTAAGACAGACAGTGTCTCTGGGTGACCCTTATTTATTTAATATTCAAACAAAGAAGCGGTTAGAGTGGGAAATTCAAGAAACCTTACCAGGACATTTGGAGGGGTTCAAGGACCCCTCCAAACACAGATGATGCTAATCCAGGAGAACTATCCTAGGAGAAAGTCTCCAGGTGAATCCCCTATGGGAGTGAAATGCCTGCAGCCACAATCACCCTCCTATTAACTGTGGCTGGAGCCAGGTGTCCCCAGCCACAGCCTATTGCCCCCGAGGCATGTCCCTGCCCTCAGTTCAGCCATGCCCTGGCCATGCCACAGCCCCAAACTTATATTCAGCTTCAGCCGCTCCCAACACTGGCTGGAGGGAAGCCTTCTCATAAATGTGGTACTAAGTATGCATAGCCGTAAAGCAAATACCTGTATATGAATGATATATGACATATTCAGCAAAGAATATCTACAACCATTCATTTCTGGAAACAAATTGTGTTCCTCTATTGGACAATATCAGAAAAATGTACAGGTTTCATAAAGGTCTCAATGTCTTTATTTAGAGCTTTGTTCATATCCCAGGTCCGCCCATGGAGGTGACACTATCCTGCTGCTTTCTCGCATTTTTCTGATCTGTCTTATGTACTAATATATATGTATATGGCTTTTCTGTGACTGGAAGAACAAAATTCTACAAATCGATGAAATAAGAATGTTTTGTCTCATAGTCCTTGAATCTAGAAGTCAAAATCATGATTTTGGCAAGGATATATTTATGGAAGACAGTTCGTAACCTCTTCCAGATTTTGGCATTTACAATCAATCCTTATCTTTTATAAAGATTTAGCACTCCAATTTCTATCTTTTTTTCTCAATGGCTATTCACTTTTCTGTGTTTCTATGTCTGTATTTCTTCCATTTGCTTTATTAAACACACCAGTTACATAGTACCTATGACTCAGCAATACCAAAGTGTCATCTGAAAACATCAAAATACATATTGGGACCTCTACTTCATTCATAATAGTATATTCCAAATATTAGAACTTTTCAAGAACATATTATTACACAGATCTTTAAGAATAAATAGGGTGGCAACCCAGAGCCAATCAACTCTCACTGAATTATTTTACAGTTAGCCTCACTTGCTCTTTTCTCCATGTGTAAAAGGTGACACTAGCATTGCCAACTACTTCAAAGGGCTGTTGTGAAGAAAGAAGATTAGTCTGTATGTAAAATTCTGTAAGGTGGAGTGTGTTATATATAAAATGGTAGATTTTTATCTAATTTAACAGTGTGCTTATTTCCTTTTATCTTTTTATTACTAGGAATCAAAACTAAGGCCTCACATATGCTGGGCAGGTGCTGACTGCTGAGTTACATCCCCAGCGCTAATATTAGGATTTGAATTCAAAGAAGCTACCTCTTTACCTTTGTTCTCAAAATGTACCATTACTTACTTTCATTTTATAACAATGGTACTTTAATACTATGTTGCCAAAAACATTTATCTATTAATAATATAGATATGTATCTGTTCGTATGCTCCTCTTTAAATACATTCAGTGATTTATCATATATGACTCGAATCTTGGTTAGAAAAATCCAAGATGCTAAACATTGAAGACTAATAAACTATAAGACTTCTCAGTAGCTACATATGTCACTATTTTCTTTTACCATATTTTGTGAAGCAATATATTCAAATGGATGTAGATTTGTTTTATAATGTCATCAAAATGACAAACTATACATGTTTTTCTAAGGTCAATACATGAAATTTCAATGAAATTATGGATTCAAAATAATACCTTATATTTCTTATAAAATGACAGTTTGTCGTAAGGTAACATGATTGTGACTATACTGTTACTTCTATCTCAAAGAGTGAGTTGCTAGTGGAAATTTAGAACTGTCAGCCACAGAAAATGTGGCCTGTTATCTACGTGCTTTACCTTCCCACGCTGAAATTCTGTCTTTACTCACTCTTCTGATGGGAAATATTAATAAAAGAGAAAGAGGATAATGTGGAGGAAAGTGAAATAATTCATTTGTAGTCACAGTGATGTGTTTTATCAGTGGTGATCGATGCCCTTAAACTTTGAAGGACAGAGAAAAATGAATATCTCTTTTTCGTCTCAAGCTCAGACACTTTAAAATATTTAAGTGATAACAAAAAAGCCACTCATATATTTCTGCCTTTATCTCAAACTCGGTTTTGCATTTTATTAACAAGAAGTGTGAAATAATTCTCCCCATTTATAAATGTGCAAAGTTATTTTCAATCATAAAATCTCTGATGTTTTGTTATATGAGAACAAAACAAATTTATATATAATTTGTCAAACCATTAGTAACTTTGAATATAATTATATTAGAATTTAAATTATAAGACGTAATTATATAAATATGTGTAAGGGTCTGAAAATTCTAGTGAACACAATGTAGAAATGCCTCATTTCCAGAGGCAAATGCCTGTTGAAGGCAAAACCATTAAAAATACAATACAGATAAAAAATATGATATGGGACAATACTAGAGAAAACCTGAAGACAAACTTTAAACCAGAAATCAAGGAAAACGGATAGACATCAAAACATTAAGAATCATTCAGTGTCCTCAGAGGCATGGCAACTCTCTGAAATGCAGTGAATTCCCACGAAATTAAGCAACCTAATCATAGGAGGAGGTGAATCTGACAAAATCAACTCTGAGAACTGGGAAGTATCCATTCTGCTCTGCTATTACCTGCTCTGTGTTCTTAGGGTAGCCCATCTGTGTGGAACAGATGCCTAATCCCATCACAGAGAACGGTGACTGCCACTGCTATCTGCCATGGAACAAGGAAATGAAACAGTGACCTGGTTCAGAAGCGGATTATCATTCAAAGCATTGAAATAGGAAGGGGGCCTTGATGTTTCCTTTGAAGGATATTTCAGACCATGATCACTACTGCTTCCTACATTACCTGAGGTGCTGCATCGACTCAGTCATTGGGTAGCATCATTTCAAGGTATATATTAAGAAATCTTTTCTGGTTCAATAGGCATGAGAAATAATAGGGTGATTTTGTATGCCAGGTCTGGAATTACTGGTGAAGCACTACAGCTGCATTTGACATGAAGAATCAATATTCCACATAAGCTTGTTCTATTTATGGTAAAACTGCTTTCATGATTCCCTTGCCTGTGTAAGGTGCTTTTACAAAAATTACTAATACTGACTCTAAAAAGGATATATATATATATATATATATATATATATGTCCCCATTATATAATATATATATATATATATATATATATATATATATATATATAAAACAGTTGTTTAAGTATGTTGGCAATGAGCCCATGAAACACTTTGAAAAATACTATTAAACAAACCCTGCATGCTAATTCTTATGCTATTACAGTTCAAAAGTATATATATATATCATTTTTGGCTTATTGATCATATGTGTTTGTAGACATTTTATTGATAATTTAAAATCTAAATAGAATACCTGCAGAAAGATTACCATACAAAATATTTCAAATTTTTCCGTTAAATGATTTTCTATTTCAAACTTTCCTCCAGAGAGACCAAATGAATACATCAAATTAAACTGTTTGGAACCTGAGAGGTGGTAGTGTTTGTGTTGTTAATATAGCAGGAAAAGAGCAGTACAGTGAATGGGAGAAATCACTGAAAGAACAAGAAGTTTTGACACTTAAAAGATCAATATTAAAATGTCACTTTTTCACAGAAAAAATCTTGTTAGCCCTTACTTTGTGACTTTAAATAGCCTATAAACAGAATAAAAATATTTGTCAATTTCTCCTGACCTCCAAATGCATAGAAAGATCAACATAAGTCATAAAGGCTGGGGATGTAGATCAGTGCACACCTGCCTGGCAAGTGCAAGTTCTGAGTTCTAGTCCTAGTACAAAAAAAAAAAAAAAAAAAAAAAAAAAAAAAAAACAGAGCTGTAAAAATTTTACATGAAGTCAGATTAAATATTATTAGTACATATTATACCCAAGGAAACAAATATTAATTTTAAATTTTTTAAATTTACAAGTTTTATTGACTATAGAGAAAATCTGGAAAATTTTAACATGTTTCCTAAATATGTAAGTATGGTGAAAAATATCACAACTATTTGCTATGTTCATGAACATTCAACAATTTACAGAAAAAGACAATTAGAAATAGAATTATCTTTTGTCCAAATTTACAAAATGATAACTTTGTAAGTTTTGTCCATTTTCTGGACTGCAACTGTGCCTGGTGCACAAAGCATATTATGTGGAATACTTCTTAAATACATTTATAGTTTGTATATTCTAGTAAATAAAAATGTCAACAAAAATAAAATCTTACAAGTACCATAAGATTACAGTACTATTTTATATTTCAGTACGATTTTATATCAAGTACCTAATAAAGGTACTTGATATTTTCCTTTCCCTCTAATCATTTTACCCTAAAACTTTTGCAAACCAAAATTAAGAATAGAAAAATGCGTTCACTTAGCATTAAATATTCTCCTTCTCTTCTGCCTCTTTTTTTTTTTTTTTTTTGAAAGATTGCTCTTCTTCACCTGGCACAACAGCAAAATAAAAGAGGTTACATGATAAACTGACAGTTTTGTTCTACTACTTACAAAACAAGTGAAAAATTGAAAGCAGTTCTGTAAGTAGGATGAGAGCACGGCACACGAAGCTAACTCGTTTTGTGGTGACTTGTGTTTTGGTTTTATGGCTTGACTCGGGCATACTGGGGCAAATTAACAAGCATCGCTGGGAGTGGTGGCACTGGGAGCGACAGCAACACTCTGGGAGGCAGAGGCAAAAGGACCATCATTGTGAGACCAGCAGGGTTACTTCTGGTCTTCGGGAAGCCTTACCTCAAACTACAAAGGGAAAATGGGGTGGCCATGTAGTGCCATGCAAAGTCTCCATATTTAAACCTCTATACTGAAAAAAAAAAAAGAGATAAACACGAGTCTAAACTAGTGATATCAAATATCAGCTTATTTTAGTGTCCTTAATAATAACATAGAAGTTAAAAATGTATGTTTTTACTTCACATTAAACTTTGTTTCAAGAACTCATTTCAAAAGCCTAAAGATAATAAATTTATAGATAAAGAATATCCAGACAGATTAAATAAAATTGGGAATTCAAAGAGTTAACTATAATTATTGTTAGATCCAAATCTCCTAACTTGGCAAGAGTGATCTTTAAATTTTTAGATTTCAAGGTGGAATCCAGTAATTTTAAATAATCAAATCTATCTCAAAGAAGTGCATTTACCCTTTTCTGTTTGACCATTTCTTTTTTGTGTTTTTCTTTCTATTTAAAATTTATTAATATGTGCTTGCAGTACCTAAGTATATTAATTGTAGGGAGCTGGTAACTGTACATAACACATATTAATTCTTTTATTTCCCTTCCTTCCACTTCTTTTCCTTTGTCAGCATTAGATTCTTCTAAGAGGGCTAAAAATAAAAATTATCCATGCACATTCATTTGTATGTAAGTATCCAGGAGAAGAAAATGTTGCTTCAAATCTCCAAGGAAAATATAAACAGGAACAAAGTTAAACATTTTATGTGTCTACCTCTAAATTCTTCCTCCCTTGTCAGTTAGTTCCTAGCCTGTCCCAGCTGTGAGGAAGTATTTGACATCACAACAGCTGGACCCTTTGTGGAAGCACATAAGCTTTCTTTGTCAGTGTTTGTCTGTGGTTCTTAGCAATTGCATCTGGTCAGGCTTATGTGTTAAATTTAGTATTACAGTTCTTCAGGCTGCTCTTCTTTCAAGCTGCCATTAATACTATTTAGGGACCAAGAAACAAAATGCTTGTTCATTAGCACTATTTTTTCTTCAGCTAACAAACAGGCAGAATGTTCTTTCATATGTTAGTTTTGTAGATGTAGAACAACATAAGGTGAGTTCAAAGAGATTGTGGCTTGCTTTGGGTGAAGTGTAGTGCTTTGAAACTGACACAGGCACTTGAAAGTATTGGGTGAGAAAATTATCTTAAAGTAATTGTCCAAGAGAGGAAAAGAAAGTGCTCTAAACGATATAACTGCATGCATATTTAAGTGTATAAGATAGAAAATGATATCACTGAGTTTTATTGGATCATTGAACGGAACTGTTTGCAGTCTCACTGTTGGAATGTCCACTTTACAAGCTTTAATATTGTGAATTGAACAATTATTTCTAGGATGACAATATGTAATCCATTAACTTGTGATTTCCTACTGTTTATTTTTTTTTTCTGTAAATCTGTATAACTTGTACCCTTTCTCTGCTTTTTTTTCTCCTTAATAAAATTAATAAAAAGAAAGAAAATTATCGTACAGTAATTGTCTAAGTAAAATATAAATTTAAGTCTCATTGATATTTGTAATTTTATTATAAAGTATACCTTATGTCTTAGTTACTTTATGCTCGTCGCTGAGACAAAATATCTGAAGCCCAAAGTTGGGAAAGGAGAGGTTTATTTCTTACAGTTTTTGGAGGTTTCAGTCCACACTCAGTTGGCTCCAAGACAGGCAGGCATGGCTGGGCTCCAGTTCATGGCGGCCGCCAACAGCAAACTCGAACCAGCAAAGAGAAAAACACACCTTCTTCCTGCCATTACATCACATCCTGGCTCCACCCCTATGTGGGTGGAGCACTGACACCATCAATCCAAGCACTATACAATGAACCATCACAAATGAACAATGCAAACTCATGAGGCCTGGGGGACACAAACATAAACCATGACACCTTAGTATATATACATTTAAATTTCTATGGAAAAGATTGTGTGTGTGTGTGTGTGTGTGTGTGTGTGTGTGTGTGTGTGTGTGTCTGTGTGTGCCTCATGCTGTCTTCAGAATTTTCTATCCAATTGTGAAAACCTTGTGTTGCACCCCCATTGCCTCCCTCATGAAAACTTTGTGCAAAAATTACATAATTCTCAGTGTATAAGTGATATTCAAAGTTATTTTTCTGCCATTCTTCTAATACAAAATGAACCCCCTAAGGCTTCAAAACTTTTTCCCGAACACCTGTCACCTTTCTTCTTGCTCTCCTTCAATTGTTATGAATGGTGTGATTGATGGTTAGAATTAGCCCTTTTGTCCTCCAGAGTTACACTGTAAATCAAAGTCTCCTTGAATGGAACTCCAACAACAATTTGGACTCCGCAAACTTAATTTAAAGAAATGGAACTTGCCTCGTTACCCACAGTGACTGACTAGAAAGAACTTTTGAATTATTTTTGGCCAGATTGCAGTAGAGTGCCAACTCCCACCTGTCATTGACTACTAACCAGTATAAGCAACTATATCCCACCACTGCATAGAAAACTCTGTATTTGTCTTTGATTTTCACTGGGAATGGTGTACAGGAATCATATCTCTCATGTTTCTACTAATAAGGATCCAGAATTTACTTTGTCTCATATCAAGTTAGAATTAAAGGAATGATATATTTCTAAAAGTTCACATTAGTTAGACAGATATTTTCAATCAGGTCTGTTGCCACTCAAAGCAGACAGAAAAGCTTTTTGAAATACTTCTTTTTGAAGAAATTTTATAATTTAACTCTGTTTTAGGAGCTGTGTTCTTCAAACCTAAACATAGTCACAAAAATTGGTGTTGTTGTTCCATTGAAAGACATTAAAACCATTTCTGTGAAAAGTTTAAATACTGATGATGTGATCAAAGGATGCCAACGGATATAAGGACTTGAGATCACTGAATCAGAGATCTGTGATTCCTTGAACTTGAAGATGTCATGAAAATGCCAGGGGCCAAGGAAATCTCCGGACCAGAGTGGTGATTTTCCTCCATATTTTGCAATTTTTCTATCACTGTATTGGGACTTTCTCAATAATTTTAACTATTCCAGCCACTTTCCTTCTTTCTGGTCAAGAGCAAATAGCTAGTAATCACCTTAGGGTATTTCTGAATGTTTACTTCAAAATAGAGAAATTTACCATGCATATAATCCCTTTACCAAGTCCTCAAATTCAAGCATTCATGAATATAATCTTATCGGTACTAATAATATATTAGTAACTTTTAATGGAAATATAATATGTGGTGAATAAAAGTACATAAGTCATAATAAAGGTAGAACAATACAATTTCTACAAAACGAGCAGGCCATAGTTGAGGTGGAGGTTGGTGGTAGATTATTTGCTAAGCATGCATGAAGAGATAGGTTTAATACTCTGCATCAATAAATAAATAAAGTGAGTGCATGTGTTGGTTTGAGCTTTCTAGAGGCAAAGAAGATTATATATAATACATATATGTATATTTATATATGCATATTATTTAAATCATATATTATATGCATGTATATAGAGTATACATTTTGTCATATGTATACATATATATATATATATATAAAACATACAAAGAAATTTATTAAGTAGTTTACAAGATAAGAAGCAGGAGAAGGACATCCACAATGGCTGTCTGTATTCTGAGAGACAGAGAATCCATATAGCTCCTCAGTCTAAGAAGTTGGAAGTCCAGAACAAATGGAGTAAAGAATCTAGCACCAATCTGAGACCAAAGGCCTCAAAGATCCGTGGAGAGCTTCTGGCATGAGTTTACTTTAGGCCTAAGAAACTGGAGAATGCTGTTCACGGGCAGTGGTACCAAAAGATGCACCCACTAAAGAAGAATACATGATCTTCACATGCAAGGCAACTTCTTTTCTCTTTCCCTTTTATTCCATTAAGCTGCAAGCCTATAGATTGGTGCCACTCACAAACAGGGTGGGCCTATCCCTCTCAATCTGTTGACCTACATGCCAGTCATCTCTGTAAAAACCTCATGAACTGATCTGATAGACATCTCTTACTTAATCAAGTTAACAAATCATGATTAATGTGCAAAACACATCTGTGTGGACAGCACATAAATGAAAAATCACGCCAGCATTCTATAAGGGCTACTCTGCCACCTCCTATTTCTTATCTCAAGGATAAGCTAAGCCAAAATCTGAACACTTAAATAATTTTGCCTGTTTTTGAGCTTTGTATAATTTGGATTGTATGGACTATGTCCCCATTACTTTTCAAATTAATAAAGTTTGTAATAAATTCATTCAAGTAGCTCTGTATCGTAGTAGCTTGGTAATTCACAAAACACACATGGCAGCACACACACACACAAATTTTGCAAACAATTATTTTGTCAAGTGTATCTTGTGAAAATTTTCTTCTATTTTCACTGTATTGCAGTATTTTGCTAAGCAAAAACTAGTATTGTAGTGTCCAATTGATCAGTTTTTCACTTGTGGCCAACATGTCATGCTTGAAATTTCTTTGGCTATGGTGATGAAAAGATGGCATCCTCTAATATTATTTAAAAGCTTTATAGTTTTATTTGCTTGTTTCTGGATTCTTTCAAATCTAGGTATATTGAAGGACACCTGTGGTCCTACAACTCTGGGAAGTGAAAAATTAGCACAATTCAAGCCCATCTTGTGTAATTTAGTGTCTTACACTAAAAAAAAAAAAAAAAAAAAAAAAAAAAAAAATTAGGAAGACTGAGGATATACCTCAGTACAAAGACTGAGTTCATTTGAAATACAGAAAGCAAAACACTTTACAGCTTTTGTTTATATTTATATGTAAAATATATCAAGTGTCCTGACCTGCGGGTAAGTCCATGGAGACCCTAGAGGGGGATGAAAAGGAAAAAACAGATACAAAGAACGGAGACAAGATGAAGTCCGATCAAGTCTCATTTATTCAAGGAATGAGTAACAAATATATAGGGTATTGGGAAGGAGGGAGTTGGGTTCTGAGAGGTCAGCAGGTAACTTAGCAGCAGTGGCAAGACTGAGGGTCATAGATTAAATCAAATTTTCAAATTTCCCATGTGTGGGCTCATAAGTATAATCCCTGAATAGGCCAGGCCAAACAAGTTAGGTAGGCAAAGTGCTGCTTAACTACCAAACTTAACTCTTAGAGGGAGTTAAGGTGGTACGGCCTGCAGATATAAGGTGGCAGCCAATTACAGGGCTTCCCACAATCAAGAACTTATTTTTGTTTATGATACAAAACCAAATTTTTATATGTGACTATCAAATTTATCTAACAATTCACAAGGCAATTCTTAAAAATATCATTAATCCCCAATGCAGTAAGTCATTTTGTTAAATTTCAAGTAACTATGTATGCATATTTCTGTTTCTGAAGTCTATTGGGTGATTCATATCTAGTAATTCATATTTTTATCTTTTTAACTGTAATACACTATTGCAGTTATTTTATTTGTATGTGGATATTAACATCTCTACGTCTACCTCTATCTCTGGCATCCAGTATATTCTAAACTTTGTTATGTTTTTCATGATTTAGATCTTCTTCCCTTTTAATTTAAATACATATTCACAACAGTTTGACATTTATTAAAAAATACAGGATGTGATATTACAGGAATTAAATTTATTAAACCAATGGTTGTTTTTCTTGCTATTTAGATATCTTAATAGATTCTCAGTTGCTATTTTAAATAAAATTGAATATATCTTTTTGTCTTAACAAAAAATATTACATCCCCATAAAAAATAGTTACCACTTTATGTGAGATTTTATCCAGCAATTATTTGTTGAAATATAACAGAAAAATATATATATATATTCTATGTGTGCATATGTGCTTAATATAGAGAAAATATATTTTGAATATACATTTTAATATATAAAAGAATACGTTGCATGATAACAATTAATTAATGAGTATCTTAAGATTTATCAATTATTTCTTGAGGTATTAATTTGTTTTAGTAGCATTTTTACTCCACATCTTATCTCATTAGATGACAGATATAATTTCTAATCCTATGAAAAAACAGGGCAGATGTTGAATACATTTCTAATTTTAAGTGCATCTAAATTTTCTATTAATCAAATGCAGTAATTATTAGTTGAAAAATATTACTACAAAAAGGTAAAAACAAATAGCCCCTGTTTTACAGGATTATCAAAGTAGTAAATACAGTGAGTAAGCACATAAATAATCATCTCTTTAAAACTTGACTCTTGTTAGGTAGAAAAAAGAAGACAAGGTTTAAAATTTGTCTTAGATGATCACAGATATGAATTTTCTTCCTACTAATATGCTTTTTTAACCATTATACCTCTCATTTACTTTCTTTTTGATTTTTTTTTCTGCACTGGAAATCAAACTCAGGACCAGGTACTGTGTCGCTGAAGTGTATCAGCCCTTTTATTTCTTCTTTGAGACAGAAGTAACATTCCTAATGTTGATGACTAATGCCAAATCCCAACACACAGCATTTAACACAATGTTTTAGCTATAACTGAATCAAAAGCTATCTTCTAAACTGCAAGCTTCATATCATATAAAATTTAAACGTTACCTAAAATTTAACTAGCTCTTAATAATGCTGTCAATAAAAATTTTGCAGATCTTATTAAAAATATGAATATGCACTTTGTTTTCTTCACGCACAAACTAGTTTTTAGTTTGTGTATTTGTTGTAGTGCTTTTTCACTTAGCAGTTGCACACATTCTTCTGACAATATATAAGAACTAAATATATAAGAATCTAAATTTTTCTGAGTTTGGTTACTATTCACAAATTGTTTTATCTCTAAATGTTACCAGTTAGCAGCCCATAGATATTTAATACATTTTTAAACAATTCCAGTTTCAACTGTCATTCAACTCAGAATTAGAACTCATATTTAGTTGACTGAAAAATAAAGGCTTGAATAAGCATAAATTCTGTTGAAGATATTGAAATAACCAGAAATATTGAACTAACTCAACTTCAATGTAGAATTTTTTCATGGAATCATTTATCTTGTCCTACACAAAGCGAGAATTACATTAAGAAATTCAAATGTATTTGCACATACATACATAGTAGTCCTATCAGGTTAGTTGATTACTTTTTGATGTTTTTGCTTATGCAAGGAACATGAAGAGAAAATATTTTGAAAGGGAAAAATAATAGCAGATGGAATTTGTTTCGTTCCATTGGGTTCTGAAAACCTGAATGTCTGGCATGATTATTTAGTAAGTTATTATACACTTACAAGAAGGAAAACACCTGGGCTGTTTTCTCCACTGAACAGAGGTAAACAGAAGCAACACAGCTCTATATCCTAGTTGAGACATTTGCAAAGCTATCAGCTATCAGAAATACTGCAGAGGCTTCAAGGTCAGAGTGGTAATTAAATTGGTATTTATAAATGTGGTGTCATAGGAGTTGGCCTGTCTGGATATAAACCTCACAGATTTTGTATTAGAAATTTAGATTATTTCATGATTTATATCTACATGTCTCCCAAAGACTCAGGTGATCACAGGTGAAGTTTCAGGGAGGTCATTATATCATGGGTGTGTGATATCATCACTGGAATATTCCACTGATGGGTTTATATCTTGGTGTGATTTTGGGAGGTGAGGCTTGTAAGGAGGAGTTGGGTCACTGTGGTAGTAACCTGGAAGAGTACATATCTCGCCTGTTCTCTTGACCCCTCTCTGCTGCCTGCCTGTCTTGCCATGAACTGTTTGTCCTCTGCAGTGCCTCTCTGCTAACTGTCCTGCCTTAGAACCAGCTGACTATTGGACTGAGATCTCTGCAAACTGTGAAACAAATGATTTCTCTTCCTTTAACTTGTGGTTATCTGTATCTTATCCCAGCAACAAGAAAGAAACCAAGACAGAGTTACACTATGATGTAAAGGAAATAGAGTCATGCTCTATTTAGAATAATAGAAGAAGAGAGTAATAATGATTAGGATGATTTTCTTTTCTGACATTGGTCTTACTTAGGCAGAACTGGTTTGGTAGTTCCTTATTATATACCAATCAATTTACTTCAAATAACTTTGACGTTTCAGTAATCATGTCATGAAATAATATGTAAAGTATAAAATGTGTGGTTTTGGCCATCTTTCTACTGGGTTCCATGTTTTTATTCATTAAACAATAATAAATCCCATTTTTCCTATATATGAGTTCTTTGTCACATAAAGCAGTTCTAGGTAACTTCTCCTACTTTAAGATATTTTTAGTATAACAATTTTGATGAATATATATTATCTTGAATGTTGTCTAACTTACCATTTTATGGGGATTCTTAAGTCTTTTTATGAAACATTGCTTAGTGTAGTTTTAAAAAATATTTACTAATGTCTTTTCTAAAGATGATACTATCTTAACCTTCATGTGTACATTTACCTCTGTGGGGAACTGATATTTTTGTACCTGTTGTGGTGTAGAGATTAAACTCCATCTTTTAACATAGATATCTAAGTATGATCCTTTCTTCAATAAATACAGGCCATATACATGAATAAAATTAAAACAACGTATTTTATATACAAATGCATTCACATACATACATACATTACATTTCAAGGCAGTCTAGGAAATTTACAATAGCATAACCTTTGTTCAGCAGGCTCTGAAAAGTAATTTGATTGGGAGCTATTTATTTGAAAGATGATCATAAAAAGCAGCTGCGAAGCATGGGATATGGAGACAGGAAAGGAAAGAAAGCTTGTATCATTGTGAAATTAATAAAGTTATTTCTGTGAACCAGTAGCATTGAACACCATTAGGTGCATCCAGGAGAAGGTATGCACCACTGGTTAGTTATATTTGAGGGCTAGAAAAATGGGGTATTTCTACTTGTACAACTATTTTCCGATAGTAGCAACGAGGGGTTCTAACTCCTTCCTGGAACTGTTTATCTACCCAAAATGTGAATCTAGAACAAAATCATGCAAACATGCTTGTAGTAAGACTTCAGAATAGCGGAAAATGCTGAGGGATCTGGTAGAGAGGCTGACTGTGTGCACCAAGAGGCAATCATAACGTGAGAGGAAGAATTCTAAAACAGTGGCTAAACCGTGGACGGCACATGCAATAGAGTCCCAGCCACTCAAGAAGCTGTGGCTCGAGGATGCAAGTTAGAGGCGAGCTTGTCTAGTTAACACTGAAAGATGTCACCATCTTGACACATGGCCATTGTATAGTTAGAAATCCACTCTCTAATCAATTTGTGTGCTTTGAATTGAAAATTATTTTGAGATAAAAAAAATCCGTATTTTTCATAGCTGCTAAATGATTTAAATTAATTAAAAATGTCTGAGAAAATTTGAAAGAAACTGATATATTCATATTTTAAGTAAAGAAAAATTCTAGAGTTTACTAGACACCAAAATATCTTGTTATTCTTAGGTAATACTAGGACTATTTATATGTGAAATAATTGTGTCACATTTTAAAATATGTATTCCATTCCCCAGGTAGCATGCATAGCAAGTTAATAAAAAAAAATACAACACTTTTATTTTTACATGAAAAGATTTGCTTATAATAAGGGAGTGATAAAATTATTATAGCAGGTAAATTATAAAAACATGTTGGAATGTTTATGCATACAGATAATGTTTTTTTAAGATTGAATATGTCAAGACATATAAAAATAAAGTTATTGCAAAGTCCTATAAAATCTTGCTCTAGTATTTAGTGAAAGCTTGTTTTAAAAGCTCCAAATAATAGCAAACCTGTATTTACAGGGGCAAACTGAATTGGAGGATGAAGTCATTACTTGCTAACAGTTGAATTATCTGCCATCAGTTTTTTGACAAAAATTCTCTTTAATTAATTACTCCAAAGAGTACCCTTACTAGAAATGATTCTATTTCTTATAGCTGTGGACACTGTGTGATTGGAAAATATATAGAATACTAACTTGTTTTCTCACTGCCTAGAGCTCAAAGTTTTACACCACGGCATCAGGGAAAATTTACTTCCATTATAAATCATGTAGTTTATTGAGAAAGATGTTAATTACTATTAAAAGGTAGAGCTTTACTTTACGAAGTTTATATTATATCCATACTGGCTGGGGATTTAGCTCAGTGGCATAAACGCCTGCCTTGCAAGTGCATGGTCGTTAGTTCAATCCCCAGTACTGATAAAAAAATACATACATATATGTGTGTATGTGTGTGTGTGTGTGTGTCCATACTGTTTGTGTTACAAATAACACAATGTTTGAGTTTCTTCTGAAAATTGGAGCCTGACAGTAATTTATGGGCTTTCAATGGATTTTCTATGGTCAACAGTAAAAATCAATCTATGTAACTTTTGTTAATAGGTAAGATTTCATGCCCTGCATATGTTAGAAGAACATAATTTTGATGAAATTTTTAAACACATTTAACCTCTGGAAAACCTCCTCTGCAGTCATAGAAATAAAGAACAAATATATAGAGATTTGTTTATTACTTTTTTCCTATATTTTTATTCATTTATCTAGCATGTAAACCATTGTGATTATTGTGTTAAGTCCAAGATGTTAAAAGACAATGAAAATGACTAACAAGAAATAAAAAATTTTCTAAAAAAGCTTTAACGACAGGAATTGAATGAGTAATGTTAAATACACATGAATTAATTGTGAATGATTAACTGTTTATTATATTGAATAAACCAAACTTCTGGTCCATTTAAGCTCTTTTATAGTAGTAAATTACAATGAGAGATGACAAGAGGCTTATAGAAATTTGAGAAAGCACAATATAGAATTCAAAGAGAATATTTTCTATAAATGTATCAAACCAAAGATGAATAACTGAGATACTGTTTTAAAATGCATTCTATTGAATATGCAGGAAATATAATAATTTGGACTTCAACAAAAAAAATTGGAAGTATGGAATTGTGAAAACACCTTCATAAACACCTGCATCACTGTTTGGATTTTGCAAAATTACTTCTAGTCCAAAATTATACATGTTGTTTAGATGCAGGCTAGTGAAAACACACAAGCCTTAACATAATATACAAAGTGAAGAAGGCTCATGAAACAGACAGCAAGAGCTGAAAAGTCAGATTACAGGTGTTAAAACGAGAATTGTACTAGGTAAGTTAAAGCATCAAGGACAACTTTATGCAAGGGTATTTCCACAGAGAGGAAGGAGCAGAAAAATCTCAACAGAACTTCACACACACACACACACACACACACACACACACACACACACACACACCAGGAAAGGGGGATGATGGGCCATAGTTTTTACTAATTATCTTTACTAAGAGAAAAAGTTGGCTTTCTCCTATATTTATGACATGAGATAGTTTTGCGATTTCAGACAAGCTGGCTCTTATCCTCTCTCAGTGATTTAAAAATAAGGAAACAATTTTCTTTTGTGATTACATTTCAAGAAGATAGCTCCCAAGTCCTTGAGAAAGACATTCTAGATTATAAAACTGGCAAGAGGCTATTAGAAAGATTTACATTTCAAAGCTACACCGAAAGCACTTATAATGTTTCTAAGGTAAATGTTCTAAGAAAAGTACTATTAGGGGCCAGAATCCAGAAGAACCAGCCAGAAAGAACTCTGATCACTAGAAAAGGAATTTTAAGGCCCCATTGGACAGTAAACCAGATAAAAATCTCAGTAGTGTTGATAATTAAATGTCTTGCCAACTAAGAATACAATGGTTATTATGACATAAGTACTTTCATATACTCTTAATATTGTAAGAGTATATGAAAGAGTATACTTTCATATACTCTTAATATCTTAATATACCACTGCATATATTTTACTACCCATGTGTACATCTGACTGCCAACAATGTAGTCACTCTGAAGAAAAAATTTCCAGTGGCAACGGTATTTTTCCCCACTGTGTTTGTTCATTTGGTCATGTTTTCAGTTATTTTGCTTATTTTTCTATAACATGTTAAAAGTTGCTGATAGTTGACTATAATTAAATTTAATGTGTTATGAGATTAAATGTATACGAATTCAAATTTAGTGCCAGGAAGGAAATTAGAAATAGAGTACTTCACAATACAGACTTTTTACACTATAAGGTCACACTATCGTAGTTTTGCTGAATCACATCATTAAAGTAGATCTTAAGTGACATCGTCTCAAGTCTATTCCTAACAGAAGCACAATTTAGGGTGATGTTTACTAAGTGGTCTATTCATGTAGCACTGAGAAAATCAGTGATGCTACTCATCCACCTTCCTGACTTTCCTTCTTCAAAACACACCATGTGGGTCAGCTTCCTGCACATTTAACACACGCATGTTCGTATGGCTTGCTTTGGCCAATGAAATATATCAACCACAAATACACCTGAAACTTGTTGATTCTGGATCAAAGTCTAGAAAAGGTATATACTTTTTATTTTCTTAGTCCTGCACTGAGGAAATCACTACAAATTGTGTTGATATGAAGGTTTTAACTGTCTATGTTTCAGTAATAAAGGGAAGTTTCCCTTCCTAACATGTACTGGCAAATATAAATACATGTGTTTTAAGCTATTGGCATTATAAGATTATTTGTTTCTACATGATCGTCTAACTTATGTTGATTAATAAATTTACTACATGGCAGTGGTAGATATTTGACTTCATTTTGTTTTCTCATAATCTATATGTGGTGCATGTCTTGAGTGGGATATATGTAAATTCTCCATGATCAACCTATAGGTACACAGGCTGAGTCTGGGCTTTCAGGCTAGAATATATCATATTTTTCCTGGTTATTTATATTTAGAGTATTTGCTGTTATTTCTTTTTGAAAGAACTTTCAGCCCTCAGATCTTTTCTGATGGATTTTTTCCATCTGGAATCCTACAAAGCAAAGATTGTATTATCAGCTCCTCCTCCTCAGAGATCATTGCTTTCTATTCAAATTGATGCATTTTCTGTGTCCCAAGGGTCATAGGGATTGGCAGCCTTAAGAAAATTACAAAGACTTTCAGTTTTAACCTAAAATCTTTCACTCTTGCCTAATTAAGAGAAATATTCAAATGACTCTCTCTCTCTCCATCCATATATATATATATATATATATATATATATATATATATATATATCTTATATACCTCTTACATCTCATATATATAGAAAAAAGAAAAAATATATTATATATATAATACTTTTCTTTTTGTTTCTTGATTCTTCACCAAGAAAAGCAGCTATGATATACTTCTGATCTGTGTTTAAATATCACTAATAACACTTTAGAAGAAATTTGCAATTATGTGATCTAGAATTCCCCCAGAAAATAATTACCATGATATTAATATATGGTCCTATGGTAGGACTGTCATTACCTCAGACAACTGGCTAGTTTTTTAAATTAATATACTTTTTTTTTTTAGATCAAGTTTAGGATCATGACAAAATTAAGCATCAGATTCAGAGATTTCCAATAAACTTCCTGCTCTTGTAATAATGCAGATATCCCCTCCCTTATTAACACCCCTGACCAGAGCAGTGTATTTTTTACAATCAATGCTTTGATACTGACACATCCTTAAGACCAAAGTCCATAACTGAAACCATAGTTTACTTTTTCTAGGTTTCATTCTATGGGTTTGTGCATATTTAACCACAGCTGTAGAGAGGATAAAACAGTTTCATGGCTCTGTGTTACATCCATCCATCTCTCTCCTTCCTTTCTAACCACTAGAAATAAAAAAAAAAAAGTCTTTCACCATCATTATAGTTTTGCATTTTCTAGAATGTCAAATGGCTGGAATTATTCAAATACTCAGCCCTTTAAAAAAAAAGTCTTTCTCTTACAAGTGTGAGTTAAAATTTGATCCATATGTATTCACAGCTGGTTAGCTAATTTCACATTAATGTGAATAATATTTCAATGGCCAAATGTAAGATTGTTTATTCATTCACCTACTGAAGGACACTATGGTTCCCTCCAGGATTGGGAAAATATGAATATAGCTGCTACACATATTTGCTTACTGGGATTTTTTATAGACATAAGTTTTAAATTCGTCTGAGTAAGTGCCAATGGAAAAAATCATTGAATCATATAACATAATTTGCCTAGTTTCATTAAAAAAACTACCACATTGTCTTTCAAAATAATTGGGTAATTTTGAATTCCTACAAGCAATAAATAAGAGTTTCAGTGTTCTCCATCATCATCACCACTTGATATTGTCAGTGTCCTTGATTTTGACCATTTTAGCAGATATGTAATGGATGTCATTGTTTTAATTTGTATTTCTGTGATGACATCTGAATTGTAGAATTTTATCATTTGCTTTATTTCATATGAATGACTACTTTGGTTACCATCTGTTAAGGTCTTTGACAAATTTTTATGATATATTTTTGTTAATTACTTGGTTAGAATTAAATGATGGCTTCTAAGCTTCAGAGAAATCCATAGTCAATACATCCAACATTTGACTTTATTTTAGAAACTTTATGATTTAGCAAAACTAATACTAATCAATAAACAAAGAACAATAGAACATAAAAATTATCAATGTTAACAAACTACAGATATTTCGAGTCTGCAAAATACAGAAGATGAATATTTATAATGCTGTGGCAGTGTAGTCCTCATTGGTGAGATTAAAAACCATCACAGTCTGTTTGAAAAAGATTTGAAGAAAGAGAAAGTTGATTACATGTTTTGTATTCATCCCAATTGTTATGAGTATGACACTGAAAAGTACACTAACTATATTACTCACATATGGGAGTTGCATTCTTACATTCATAATAACATTCTTTTCATGAAATGAAAAAGACTGATAAAATTCTTCTTCTAAATAATCTTACACAATTGGTCACCTGCAGACATTCAAAAACATGCAAATGATTTAGAAAAGCAGAATTTGAAGATGACAAAGTGATACAGAACCTTTTATCATTTTCAGGGCTAATAATAGTATTATATTAGAAATAACAGCAATGTTTGCAGTCAAACTTAATATTTGTTACGCATAAGTAAGATAAAGTAGATCAAAGCCAACCCAATTATTCAGACATGATTTGAAGGTAAAAATTATGTTAGCATTAAATTCAAGTTTTCCTAGAAGAATATATAAAAATGCTAGCAATTGAACATAAAATCAAGTAGTTTCAATTATGTTCTGCATTATTTGGTCTGCTTTCCACAAAACTTCTTCAAAAGTACTGATATAAATTTGGTATCCCATTGAGTCACGAGAAAAAAGTTTAAAGATATGATTCTTTACATTTTTTTTAATTTTATGGAAAAATTAAAATTTCATGACAAAATAATAGGAAATAACAATGGTTAACAGATTACGCATTGCTATCTTTAAATCAGTTGCTCAGGGTACAAGACATGGATATAAAAATGTCTCCAATCCATATTAGCATAAACTTTCCTTTGGACTAAGAGTCTCTAACAGTATAACTGAGTTGTATTTTTCTCTTTTCCCAAGAGGGTTATATTTAAAAATATCAAACTTCTCATATGCTTACACAAAATACAACTAAGAAATGAGACTTTTGCTGTAATACTTTTTAAAACAGTGACACATGAAATATGAGAAAAGCATAATGATAAAATAATGAAACTACAGAAAGTAAATATTCTCAATAACAGGAAGTACAGGAAGCTATTTTTCCAGGGCCTTTAGATGATATACTAGTTAGAACCGATTGGCTGCAGAAGAAAGATGTAAAAGTTATCTTAAAATCACTACAGGATATACTAGACCTAAAACTGAAGCATAAAATGTACACAGGCTTAAATATTTTATGGTATCTTTCATTTGAGTGATTCAAAATACAAACAAAGAGAATAATAAAGAATTCATAGGAGGGAATAAGGATATGGCTATCTTGTAGTAAGGATCAAGCATGAGGAATGAACAGTAGGGAAATAGAAAATAAGTAGAATAAATATATCCATGAACAACAACCTAATATCGTCTATTAATGTACACATTATGCCATCATTAATAATACCAACAAGAATGAAACCTGGGGTAGGGGAATTAGAGAAGGAGGTTGGGTGGGGGCGAAAGAGGGAAAGGTATTTAAAAAATAAAACAAAGATACATTACGTAAAGTTATTCATTCCCCAAGATGATTATAACCTGCATGTACTGCAAACATGTACTAATAAAATAAAATTAAAATTTTTTAAAAATTTACAGAATACATTATGAAAATCTCAGGTAAAAGTTTATTGCCAGTACAAGAGAAATACATAGCTATAGGTATCTGTGGTTTGAAATGACTAAAATTTTTTAGCCCATAAAAAGTATCCAATTTTTGTAATGTATACATATATATTGTATGTATTAATAATTCAAAATACATCATAACATCAAATAAAAGAAAATGAGAAAGATGAAACACATATTATGGATAATATTTTCCTGGAAAAGTAGAAATGTTGAAGATTCTGGAAGTATTTTGAAAAGTGCAGAAATCTGCATGTAGGTTAAAAGAAACGATACAAGTGAGAATATTGAAAAACTTGAATTGGAAGCAACAAACAGAGACTTCTGGGTTTATTAGAATTATTTGTAGAAAAAGAAAAAATTTAATACATTTCATTATAAAATATTATAAAAACATTTTATAATAAAGTTATGAAGAGATGACTATCTAAAATGGAAAATATATTTAGATTTATAAGCTCCTGCTAAAATATAACTTATTATATTAACTTATATTTGTTACAAATAGATTACTTTAAAATCATAGTTGAAATACTATAGATGTCTATAGATTCAGGGAAAAATGAATAAAAATATGATTCAAAAAGTCTAGGGAAAATATTACAGATAAAGTTTACAAGGTATTTTTTGTAATATAACATATGAGAAGTAACTGAAATACTAAACTACTCAAATGCAAGGTAGAAACTAAGTATATTGGAATCCCACACATTTATTTTAGAGATATTTAAATGGCACAGTTATTCTCATAAGTATCAAGAAAGTGAGAATGTATTGGTATATTTCACTTGTGAACATATTTAGTAGCTTCAGATTCTATACAATCTTACTAATTTAAAAAAAAATTAGTAATTCCCATATGAGTGTAGTTTGTTTATCTGAAAGGAATTTCTTATATCCACGTTTTATAGAATTAAACTGCTCTAAATCTTTATATTATAAAAAATATTGAGTTGTATTCACTTAGAAAAAATATTATAATGATATTTTTAATAGCTCATTTTGGTTTTCTGAACTTACATAAATAGCAACTTTCAACTATGAGTGGCTGACATAAGGGCATAATTCTATTCAATACAGGACCAGAACTTTAAGGTTTTAGGCTGCACTTTCACTTTTGTGTCCTCCTTACCAAAATCTCATTCATACTTTGGTTTCAGTAATAGCAGCTATAGATTTAGTAATTTAAAGAAAAAAGCTTTGCAAACAGATTGTTAGAGCAAGATAGCCTAATATATCAACTAGCCAAGTGAACTTGAATGACCTGTTTTTTTATTACTTTTGCACAGAAAAGAATTATTTAATCCAAAGGTGATCTCTCTTTGATATACTTGCTGACAGATTAATTTACTTACTGTATAATTGTGCTGTCACTTATTAAAAATTAGACTGTGTTACTTTAGCATCATGATGACAGAATTGAGTGATGTAAATGATGAAATGAACAGATTATATATTTTATTCTGTTTGATTCTTCAACGAAGAAAACCCAGACATAAGTTATAGTTTAATTTTAAAAACAAGTGAATTGAAATTTGATGCTTTTAGTTTAGACTAGAAATACCAAAGCTACTTTTGGAGTTGGGAAATGTTGAAGATTGGTAATGGAGAACTAAAAGGAATAGAAAGTGAATGCCAACTACCAAGTTTGCTGTTCTCCTCAGCACATCACACTGGATACTGGAGATGTTTTGCTTTCCCTTTCAGATTCACTTTTCACCCTCTCGCCCACCACCTGCTCTGTGGACTGAACACTTAACTTATGTGGGTGATATTAATGCATTTCTTTCCCTTTGGCTCCTCATTGCATTCAGCCCATAAAGAGCAGTGAGAACATGGATGGGGAGAGGGTGTCTGCTAGAAAACAAGACTGCAGGAGTTTCTGAGTTATGTAGTGAGAAGGCAAAGCCTCAGACATGTATGTCAACACAAAGCGGTGTCTGATTGTCAGCTGTAGTAATTCTTTCATTTTCTATGTAGACCAAAGCTCCATTATTAATGATTTACTATTATTACTGTATTATTTCTTGTATAGTCCCTATACCTTACCCATAGTTGTGTAATCTTTTTGTTAAAGCCTCCTAAAAAATCATTTTGCACACGTATGTGTAGATATTCCCTATTTTACTTTCATGTTCTTGATCACTACTAAGAAAGTTCTTTTGATGAATTTTATAAGTAACACACTGGGAGCTAGAGTCAAACTGTACAAAAACTGAACTGTTTCTAGGAAGAAGCCTCAAGTAGAGAACATTTCAAGAGAACAGAGAATCATGAGCTTATTTGCATGTTAGGAGTCTAGAATTCCTCCACCTAGTTAATTTTAGAGTTAGTCTTATTACTCATTGGTGGATGAATGAAAAAGAAAATATGGTTTATATATACAATGGAAGATTATTCAGCCATGAACAGTACTGTAACTGTGTTATTTTTAGGGACATGGATGGACTGAAGGTCATTTCATCAGGCAAAACAAGACAAAATGAAACACAAATATTGCATGTTTTCTTTCACATGTGGGAACAACAAACAAAACATCTGAAAGCAGAAGAATTGCTAGGGGAGGGGTAGGGGGCATGGGAGGCCAGAGAAAGGTGGGCAAGAGAGGGTAGAACTGAAGTTTGACTTAACAAAGCACATATAGAAAGTTACATTAAAACCCATTAGTTTGTAGAATTAATATGCATTAATAATTATAACAAAAATTATACACAGAGAACCTGTGCTAGAGAGATAAATAAAGAAAGAAAGAAATTTGGAATTGCAGTGGCTGTAACAGACAATTTATAAATTAAAGTTGTCTATATAGAGAATGTTGCAAAAGGAATGATACTAAGTGCCTAAAAAATTTTAGAGTATATTTTAATTGACATTAAAAGTCTTCCAAAGAATTAAATCAAAGATGAATGAAAACCTTAAGCCATTAATGAAAGTAAAATAATAATAAAAAACTGGAAAATAAATAATGTATTTCAAATCTTATAGCATCTTTTATTTTTTTCTCTCTATCCTTCTGGCCTAATTCTGAATTGTTTAGAATTTTTCACTTGTGTTTTATTTTTTTCCTCCAAAGATGAAAAGAAAACTAGGCAAATACCTTCTAAAATTAGGATGACTTATCACCCAGTCCTGTCTTCTTTTATGCTTTAGTCAAACTCTGATCTCAGAGCAATAGCAAAAAGCCTTCTCTGTACCAAAGGAAAAGTCCCAAATATTTGCTGAAGAATTTAAAATCCTCACTGGATTATGTGATCCATGGCTTGTAGCTCTTCGTTAATTTATTCACAATACTGATACAAAGCAAAACTCGCAGCTCGATGTGCCCAGATATATAGCAGCATTTGTTTAAAAAAATGTGCTGTCAGGGGAGAAGTCTAGCATTTATGTGGAAAAGAAACACAACATAACTCTAAATATGTAACTGTATTGTGAAGTCAACAAACAGGCACAGGACTGAAGCTCAAATCTGCTTTCGGTGTTGCTGGTAGTCAGAGAATTTAGAGGAGCAGAGAACAATCTGGGTATTATCTGTTAAGAAAAAGGTAAGAGTTGGAGTCTATTTGCACAGGCATAGATGATCATAATGCCACTTTACAGGTTGCATGTTTCTTGCTGGTAGTAGTTATCGTGTTTTGCACCGGAGATGTTGATTTTGTGATGTCAGTGTGTCAGGGACTGGATGAGTTTGCTTCTTCTGCAAATGTCCATCTTTGATAAGACAGTTCTAAACTGTTCTTGAGAAGATATATAACAAGGTCTCTTTGGGGACATTGTCCTTTTTCCTTTCCCTTTCCTCCACTTTTGTGTTGTTTCTTTCTGCTGTTATTTTTATCTGGAATGTCCTTCAAAATTCTCAAGCATTTTTAGGGAGGCTTTTAAGTGACTGCATGATGCCATGTGCATTCGTAGCTCAATCCAGTAATGAGCGCAGTGGATTAGTTTGCTTCTTGAAGGTGGAGCCTGGTTAGAGGCGTGAGCTGTGGATGTGAGCTGAAGTGGCATATCCTCCTCCCCGGCTCCTCCCTTCTGTCTCTACTTCCTGGATCCCAGCAGATGGGCAGCTTTCCTCCACCGGATCTTTCTGTCTTGGAGTCAGCTAACTGTTGACTGAAAATGCAAACCAAATTAAAACTATCCTCATTTACGTTTCTGGTGTGCGACAATGGATCTCAGCAAAAGGAAAGTGACTAAAACACCCTTTCTTATTCATTGTGCAAGCTTTCATTTTCCACCTTTTACCCACTGTTCTAAATTGTAAAGAGAAACTCTACCAAAATGATTAAGGTATTAACTGCTAAATAATCTTTTACATTTACACAACCCAGAACATCTGGTAACTTTTATAATACTATTCCTTAGTCTTCAATTCTGTGCATTAAGTCACCCAAAACATGTAAATTGATGTGAGGTTTAACTTGAAGAAAAGCAATCTGACAGTCTAAAGAAATCCAGGAGATTGCCCTAGGAGGAAAATCCATTGTGATAATCTAGCAAATTAATAAAGAATAAAGAAGGCTGCACAGACCCTAGATAATAAAGTACCCAGTCCTGCCCTGTTCCAACTTTTCCTCTATATAAAAGTCCTCTAGATCTCTGAAGTCCCCAAGATGGAGCTTTGGGGATGACACATCCTTCATTTTCTTTGGGGAAAACTCTTAGTTAAATCTGACTTTTTCCTATGAAACTTCTTCTAAATATTGAAGTTCAAGGGGCAGACAGTCAAAATTTTAATCTGGGAAGAGATTATGGAGGATTTATATGAAAAATAATTCGAGCACTATGCTATTTAAGAAATGCACCTTGGTGTATTTAAGTGTATGACAAAATACTGAGCCCTGGTACAATGTGTCTCTCTATCATTAGAACTGATAGGGTCAGAGTCCACCATGGGGACAAAGGACAGATAAACTGGGTAATTAAACTATTAAAAAGCAAGTTTTCTTCTGAGACAGGAACTTAATTGTGTTTTCAAAACACAATCCACTCTTCATTTGGGTTTATAGATACCAAGTAGATAACTGAAAGCAAAATAAGGGTTGATTTTCATTTCATATTCTTTATTGCCATAAAACCTTGGAAACAGGATGCTAATCATTTAGGAGAAGCTGCAAAAACAAGGTTTGTTAGCCTTAAATTTACATAGCCTCTTTCAAGACTGAGGATACCAAGATAATTGTAATTAAATTTTCAAAAACTCAACTGCCTGCTTTCATAATGTCCAGTTTTAGATCTCCTTATGAAAATGTCTAATAATTCTCTAGCCTTTGCTGTACACGGTAGTATCTGGATTCCAAAAATCAGTTCTTCAGAGCAGTTCACAATGAGATCACCCTCCCAAACAAAAATGGTCCTCTCTTGGAAAATGAATTGCTCTCACGTCAAGTGGATTCCCCCCAAACTATGACAAGTAGGACTGAGATAATGTTTTCTCTGGTCCCTGGTCTGTCTCAGCTAATGTTGAGAACTTGGCTTCATGCGTTTTGTGAATCTGTGCAGCAAGGTGAGTTCCTTCCAGTTACTCCAACTGAGTGGTTTTCCTTTCTTCACTTTCTATCTAACTCCACTTAATAAACTTTGCTATGTCTCAGCCAGATGCATGCCCAAAATTGTTTTCTGTGAAGCAAGAATTTACTTGGTAGGGGAAATTGAAGTCCCCATCTTTTGGGGGAACCACCTTGACCTGTCTTGGTGAGAGACTGCTTTTTTTTTTTTTTTTTTTTTTTTTTTCAGGTTATTTTGAAAAGCTTTTAATGTATCTCTATTTGTAAGGCTGTCTTTCTCTCCCCGGAAGAAGAGGATTAAATCAGCAGAGAAAAGAAAAAATGTTAACTTAAACCTACTCCACAAAACTGTTCTCTTTGAATATTATTTTCCTTGTCATCTTATCTGAGATTTTTACCATATATTATTGTTTTTGTCAGTGAAATTCCTAGCCTTCAAACTAAAATTTTTCTACCTGCCTTTCAAAAGACAGCTGTCTTTTGAAAAGAAAATTTAGTGATATTACTTATCAGAAAAGCTATTTGGCAATCAGGCAAAAACATACGCATCGACATCATATATTCACATATAAATATGTATATTTACAAAAATCAAACTAAATTAGCAACTTCCTACTATGTGATTTAAATGTGTATGTGTATAAGAAAACAAATTAAATAAAGGGCCTCTCATTAACCTAAATTCTCATTAACCTAACATCCTGAAAGATGGAGGAAAGAATGTAAAACTTGCAATAATTTTCACCGCAGTTACATCTCAGAGTTATTTACATTAGTAAAAAGAAATAACAGACCAGTTCTTCTGGCTACCATGGATTAATAAGGCTTATGCATAGGCATCTGTCTGAAACAACCAAATAAAGAAATGTATGAAAAATGATGTTCAAATTGTTGGATTTAAGTGAAAATCATTGATTCATGGAAGATGAAACAAATGAATGAAGAAACAAATGAAGTAGCCCTTAAACTGTTCCAGATGAGTGCTTTGACCAGGGAGGTATACTCATCAGAGCCTGTTAGATTTCCTGAGTTGAGGAAGAGCAGAAACTCTAGGGAAACCATTGGGGTTCAGACACAGGGATGTATCTTTATTTCACAGTGTGTACACAGTATGTACAGCCTTGCCATGCTGAGCACTACTTCTTTATTTAGTTACTTAGTTATCTTGATACTGAGTATTGAATCCAGGACCCATACATGCTAGACATGTTCTTTATCACTTAATTACAGCCCCAGGCCCTGAACACTGTGAAATAAAGAAAAGTGAATGTTCTTAAATGACGCCTCACAATATAGATTTTTTTGACCTTCTCTTGGTTTTTGTCTCCTAGCTCAAGCACAGGGAAGGGCATTTTCTAAACTCGCTAATCTGGACTGAAGGATATTCTTTGAAAAGAAATAAAATGGTCTTGCATTGACTCCCTACTACATAGGTGTAATACCAGCACTCAGACGTCTGAACCAAGCTTATTTCAGTTACATACTGAGACCCTGTCACAGAAAATAAAAAAAAAAAAAAAAAAAAGCATCCAACCAAATCCAAAGAAAGACAGAAAAGTCATTAGGAAGTTATTCACTAAGGAAGAAAGTAAGAGTTATCAGCATAGAGACTTCTTCCCCATCTTTCTGAGAGAAACATGGGGTACTGCCTGAGAGAATCTATCTTCACAAGATGGTTTTGCTTATAGTACAGTCTAGCTTGCACTTCCCTATGATAATCCTCCCTAGAGCCCAAGAGAACCCTGTGCCAGGATACTGTCTGTTTTGCAGTGCCCATTCATTTCCCCTAAAAATCATCTACTGCTCTCTAAATTTCCTAATTCTCAATCTTCCTCTTTCCTAAGTAAGCAAGATGCAAATTACTGAAAGTTAATTTAAAAATAAAAGAAAACCTGAATAGCTTCACAAACAATAATGAAATTTCATTGATAATGTATTTTACTGCAAAAATGAAAGAATATGCTCCATTGGCTTCACTGTGAATTTGTCAAATAAATGTTGAGGTAATATACAATTTCATTCAGAAAATACAGGGGCAGTAAATAGTCCTTTTTTGTGAGACTAACATTTCTCTGAAAACAAATTAAACAAAGACATTTTTAAAAAAAGAGAACTGTGTCACTAACACTCATGAATAGATAGAAAAATCCATAGCAAAATATTTGCAAAAAGTACTGGAGCATATAGAAATTTTTCATTTTTATTTTTGCATTATATGCTTCTTACAGAACAGTTTTCAGTAATATATGCAGATACCCTGATCCAGTAGCTGGGCTCAATTCCATCTTCCTTTCACTTGAGAGTAAGCTTGACTTTGAGGTATCCTTTCAAAGAATTAAATAGAAAGAGAGGAAAAATAGTAAATTCTAGAAATCTGACAAGCACTGAGTTAATCATGTGCTGAAGGCTGACTTCATCACTGATATGCATAAAAAGTAAAGCTCTGATGCGATGTGACAAAAAAAGGTACTGTGTTTCATGTTGTAAAGGAAAAGCGGTACTCACCAGCTTTTAAAATAGTCAGTATGGCTCATTAGATCACATTTAGCTATCAGAGGTTACCTTTTGCTATCATAAAATTTCCAACAACCTAATTCAATATTACGTTATGCAAAGAAAGTCTGCTAAAATTATAGAATATAACACTGTCCTCTGTGTACAAACTCAGCCTCCAATAACATTGCATTTCTCTTACCCATTACGCATCCTGAGTTTGCAGAGATAAAGGGAATAATAAGAATATTATGTTGGTAGCTAAATATATAGTTTTTTTAAAAGGCTTTAAAAAAGCACACCTCTGCTCACAAATTTTCAGCTTCTTTATATTTCTTAATACGATGGGGGAAAGTAAGTGTTTATGCCTATGTATAACAAGGTAGCAACCTCATGTAGTTGAAGAGTAGGAATCTCTGCTAAACATTTTTTGTAAACAAACATATATGTTTGTCTCATAAAATTTTAATTCCCAATATCCTAAAAATTTATCCTCCACATACTTGCTTTAATACTATCTAACAGTTATTTTCTGATTTGTGTCTAAACATAATCTGGTACTTACATGGAAGTGTTTGGAACCTTGAGACAGTAACATTGGGGTTCTTTATCCAGCACACTGTTTTTTGTTAGTGCAACACTGACTTCACACACCATTTTTAACCTATAGATTGCCTTCTTGTCCTGATATCCATTGTGGGAGAATTACTACATCAATATCCTCTATATTGCAATTTTCACTGCATTTGTACTATCTGGTACTGGCTTTCCCCCACTTATACTGCATTGAACATGTTCGTGGTCTGTAAGATAGCAATAAAACAGATGCAAAGAAACTTGAACAAGTGTTCATGAGTGTCTACTTCTATTCTTGAACTTCTGATCAGAAGTCTGAGATTATTTATGGAAATATCCAAGGAAGTTCTGCATAGAAAATTTTAAGTTGTCCTGACTAAAGCCATTCTAGACCATCTATTCCTATTTGGTTGCCAGCTGACTACATGCCTGAGAGCTGAAATCAACCGAGATGGGCTCAGGCAAGTGGAAGTATTTATGAACACATAAATATGAAAAAAAAAAGAATAAATTGTTATCATGTTGCTCACTAAATTTTGGGAGTGGTTGCAGCAATAATTACAGTACATTTAGTTATTTGTTTCTCGGTTTGTTCCTATATTGCTACCTTTATATAGTTTTTCTTCTTTTTCTCTGTATGATTATATGATATCTGTATATTATGTTGTATGGTGAGCTCTTCAATCTTCCTTATGAACTATTTTTCTTTCACCTCAAATTAAGTGACTAGAAATTGCACTTTATTTTATTTCTTTGGCCTGTGCAATTTCCTATGGCTTGGAAATGTCCTCCAAAGGCCTACGTGTTAAAGGTTTGGTCACCAGCCTGGAGAACTACTTGGAGTTTGTGGAAGCTAAGAGTAACTGCTTTAATTGGAAGTTAGGTCACTAGGGTTGTGCCTTTAAAAGAGATTTGGAGACCCTGAATATTCCCTGTCTCTGCCATTGCTACCCTCCTGCCATGAGATAAACAGACCTCTACCATGGGTTCCCACTGTGATGTGCTGTGCTGCCACAGGCCAAAGCAACAGGGCAAGGGATCATGGACTGAAAACTCTGAAATCAGGAGACAAAATGATTCTTTTCTCCTTTCAGAGTGATCATCTCTGGTATATTATCACTGTGACTGAAAGCTAACTAATGCACTCATGTAAACAAACTACTTTGTATTTATTGTCACGTGTCCTCTAATGTTTTTCCTTGCTTATAAACAGCTACAATTTGTGTCTTTATTCAATGGTCATGAATATATATCCTTAATGAACTCTGCCTGATTTTGTATGGAAACCTCTTGTTGATTGTAATTCTAATGGCGAAAAATTGGTATTATCCACCCAAGTTAGCACTCTATCTCTTTTATCATCTTTATATACAAAGTGTCAAATCTTTTTTTTAATATTGGAGAAAAAACGATGGCTGCATTGGGTATAAGAGATGATCTATTATCCTCCAATGTTACATCTTTACAAGAACTATGAGAAAGGATTTGCATTATATTGTCTTATATATCGGCTTTTGAGATGTACACTCTATAAGATCCAATGTCATATGTGGCTGAGTACATACAGCAGGTATCATAGTAAACAAAAAACCAGTACAACAAAGCAAAACACTTCCACCATTTCTTCTTAAGTACTATAAATCTCTGAAGTGTTTCTCTATATCCCTATTGTCTATCACACTTTCTCTAATGTAATCTCCTGCCTTTTCTTAAACATAACTATGTCTGGTTTTGAATCATCTCAGTTTTTCTGTGTAATAATGATGCTCCTCAGATTAAAATTTCAAGGATTGTTTGCAGAACTACTATTCTGTCTTAACCATAGAATCAGGGAAGAAGACATCCATATTCATTCTATAGCATAACTTTACATTTCAGAATTCCAAATTACTTGAATTTTTTTAAAACTAGATTTTGTTTTTAGCAAATTTAAATTAGCTTTATTTGTGATTCTAAAATTGATCAGTAGTTGAGAGCAAAATTAGATCAGAATATTCTGTTCCACCACTAGAATAGGTTGTGTGAATGACCATAGAAAAAAGAGCTGAACCTAAGTTTGATGTTACAGTCTTTTCCTAGCATGCAGCAGGAAATGAATTCACTATAATGAATCTAATCCTTAGCACTGCAAAAAGAAAAAAAAAATGACACACAGAAAGCAGAAGTACAGAATATAGCATGAATTGTCTTATTTGAACCTGATTTGAATGGTTCGTTGCTTGATGTTTCCTGAGTAGAATTCAATTCTGTTGACAATTTTATGCAATTTAATTAAATTATCCTTTAAAGTTCTTAGTATAGTCTTGTTTTCACCCACGTTGATTGAAAGGTTTTCAAACAATTGACAGTTTTCTCATAACCTATAGTTTATAAAATTGTGTATTTTTAAAGGTATGTATAAAGTCATGACAGTCTATATTGCTTATAAATTACACATGACTTATTTTTTAAATTATCAAGCTCTGTGAAGATTGAAGCAATCATTTTCTGTTTTATTTGGTTTCACATTACATAAAGAGAAATCTGAAACTAAATCATACCTGCTTGAAACCTTCCACAAGGAAAATATTATAAATATCCACAGACTATTTATTTTGTTAATACAATGTAGTAATTTCACATACATTTAGTTAGTTCTAAAAGTAACAGTTTGTAAAAACAGATAAGTTTACTTAGCAACTTCAAACAAAGGGTGAACCTAAGTAACACTGTAGACAACAATAATACAATCTTTAATGGCCTAATGATAACCAACATCCTTGAATAAATTAACAAGAAATGATTGTTTTAGTACTGGGTTCAGAGGAGTCAGAAATCTAATTGAATCACGAGGAAGTTATGCTCATTGGTAAAACTTAATGTCTGACATTATTGCAAAACTAACTCTGTTCATCTTTTAGTAGAGTATGCATGAAGCAAGAGAGTACAGGAATGCATACAGGCTTCAGGAAAAATTATGTATGGTTAGTTTATATATACATATATATTCAATATAGATAGATAAATACACACATATACTGAATTTATCGAGATATCATGAGATTAATACAAGTTACCTTTGGCATCTACAAAGGTGGCTGTTAAATTTCTGGCATTTATTAGTACAGCAAACTAACATTTGGGTGATCTTGGTCAAAGTGTTGACTGAAATTGCTGCACATGCATTTTCAGTGTCTTGTCTAAGGGTTGGCGATATAGTAGGTTTCACGTGCTATACAACATCTTTTAGGGTCCTCATGGGTAACAGTACTAAAATATTTATGTAAATTTTTCTTTTAATAGAGTGTACATATTTTTCATACTCTATTGACAAATATATACTAAATATGTGCTTGCTATATAGTATTTATTAAATATATGGTTTATACTATAGGTAATACAATATATGTATATTTATAAATACATGAAACATACTTGTACATAAAAATTCATTAATTTGTATTTGCATATACCATATGTGTGAGATATATAACATATACCCATATACATAATATAGTCACCTGTATTCAAATATGGGTTCATAGTAACAGCAGCAAACATAAAACAATATTAGAAAATTCTAGATCACCTAGGTGAAGATTCCTGAGTATTCTCTGGGTCAAGAAGCTGAACTTGGTTTCCAGATAATGGATCACTTCTGTTGTTTCAGAGTTGGTGGTCTCATCCAGGTTCTCAATGTCTTCAACAAAGAATTGAGCATGGAATTCAAAAGTAATAACAAGATCAAAGCTTTATTTGAAAGAGAAAAGATGAAGAGAAAGTATAGCTCTCTTAGAAGTGGGAATGGGTCCTAGAGACTGAGAGTGAGAGGAAAGGGGAAGAGAAAACAGAAAACAGAAGTTTAAAGATATGTCACGTACGCAAATCTGATAACCTCACTGAATACATAAACATGCCACAACTATGAGTGATTTATAAAACACAAACGCAAATGGAAATAGAATATTCAGAAGAGGAGGAAGATGTGAGGGAAATTAGAGGGTTTTAACAAGGATCTCTATTTGATTGTGATCATGGTTGTGTAATTTTGTGCATTTGCTCCAATCATCTGAATCATACCCCTTAAGCGCGTAAAATGGACAGTATGCAAGTTATAGTTCAATAAAGCCATTATTTAAAATAAAGAGAATCAAGCTCTATTAAGTACCTGCATCCATGCCCCAATATGGTTGTAAACAACACGTATTACAAAAATGAGCTTTAGAAAGGATACACTCTAGAGGTAGAGTTGGCCACCATGAAGAGGGTGATTTTATCTGTGAATTTAAGCCTGCGATTTTAACGTATGACTTCTACTAATGAGGTGTGACTCAATCCTGCCAGCTTCATTGGAGCTTCTGACACGTTATGCTTATTGGAGGAACTGTCATGGCATCCAAGTCCCACAGAGGCAGGTGGCAGAGGAATGAGAGGGGTGGGGGAGCTCAAGTCTGCATAATGGATAACATAGTATTTGGTGTTGGAGTCATTAAGGGCTTAGATGCTTACCCGATGAATTACTGCAAATAATCTAAGTTCCCTGCATGCCCTTCGCAACGTGTGTAGATCTGGACCTCCTGAGCCTGGGCTAATATTTAATTCAGGAGGTAGATCTAGTCACAGAATGTAGGCTCAAAGGTGGGTCCGCTTTCTTTTTTCCTGTTTCCTTAGTGACTTCCTGCCACACTAAGAGTAATATTCCACTCCTCATATAAATTCACAAGTCATTGATCTCACAGATACCAAACTTCAAGGTACTGGTACAGCCAGAAGCCAGCGATATTACCAGATATAATTACACCATACAGGCTAGAAAATCAATATAAATGTTTTGAATAAGCAATTTTGATAAATCTGGTACAAGTCTCTTCTTGGGGAATTTCCATAAGTTGAACACTGTGAGTCCATGGTAGCACTTTCTATTTGGCAAGCTCTGGCTCATGGCTGCTACTGTAACAGGAGACCAGCACAGAGCTTCCATGGAACAACCAAGATGTAACCCCAGCCTTTTTCACAGAGGGATTTTAAAGAGAATCTACACCTCTACCTTCCTCCAGGAGATACTGAATACTTACAACCTGTACAATTAGCACATCTTGTCTTTCCATTATATCACATTAAAAGCAAAGTTTTAAGAGTCACCTTGGAAGCTTAAAGCCATAATTGTTTACTTTTTGTGTTTCTGTTACAACATTTCAGGTGGCTTATTAAGTATGACAAATGAGACAATTGGTACTTAGGCTTGGCTATTACTCAGTGACATTCCCTGTGTAAAGTGAAGCTAGTGTGAGCTGAATGCATACCTTTTTAATGTCTGTGTTGTGTATATTAATTCATTCAACAAATCATTTAATAAACACCTACTGTAATCCACGCATAGGCTTATGTGCTATACTACTAAGAATGGAAACAAAGTTAAAATACAATTAGATACATCAAAAGAGAAATATCTATTTATCTCTGTAACTATGTAGAACAAGAGAGAAGAGAGAATAGAATAACTCCTTAATCCGTATTACAAAAGTTCCTTAAGCCACAGTGAAGAATCATAAATTTTTCTTGCAGTAAGTGGACAAATATAAAACTATTTTGAACAATAAAGTAAGATTAATGAAATGTATTTTGGAATTGTAATTCCAGAACAAATGTGAACAATGGATTGAAATAATGAGACGAAATATGATAAAAGAAACTTACATAAATGTTTTAGTGCTGAGCAACTGATAGTTTCACAACACAATAATGAAAATAGCTGTGGCCATGAGGAGATAGATACATTAAAAAGACACAAAGTGATTAGACATTGTAAACTATAATTGTAAACTAAGCACAAATAGATGCAGGGGCTTAAGTATGGGAATTTAGATTCTGAACCAAATTAGTTTCTGGGAATATAGCAATGCATTTTATATTTGGCATTTAAGAACTCAAAGAACTTCTTAATGTAAAATGCCATGCATATAAAATTACAAGTGAGCAAGAATGGGCACTTGGGTCAATCTCAGAGACAGAATATTTTTATTTATATCTGCCTCTGATCAGTGGTTTTGGGGGTGATAATCTCTTCTAAGAAGATTAAATGAAACAATCCATTTAACTAATAGGTCTGGTACACAGAAATGTCTTAACAAATGTAATGATTTTGTTTTGTTATTTACTTAAATTTTCATTAAAACTGACTTCATTTTATTTCTTTATAAATGATAGCAAATTAGAAATCCAGATGTAATATTTGTGTTCATTTATTGACTTTCAATTCTTGTTAATACATTCATAAGGAATTCGTACATGTACATAAATCTCAGTTCTTGTTTTTCTCCTTCCTCCGGTTCTCCTTTTATTTTATCATCAGATTTATTTATCTTGCAAGTACTTTTAAAGCTAATTATCATTTAGGTGCTTTAGAATTCCTTTTGTTTTCTTTTTCTTTATTTTTTGACTTTTTGAGACAGAGTTTCAGGCCTGGAATTTAGCTCAGTGACATAAGCCCTGTCTGGCATGCATGAGTTTGTGAGTTTGATCCTCGGTACCACACACACACACACACACACACACACACACACACACAAGTGTCCAACCTGTTCTCTAATCTAGAACTCACTATCAAGCCCAAGCTGGTCTTATATTCAGGAAAGTTCTCTTTCTTCAGCCTGCTGAATGCTGAAATTATAGACATGTAGCAACCAGACTAACAGGGCAAAAAATTGAATAGCTTGGTTCTTCAGCACTTCTGTTCAAGGACAATTCAGTTCACATAGGCATTGGGCAAAGCTGTGCTTTCTTCATGAGCTACTCATCATGACCAACAGTAATACAGCCATTTTCCCTAGAAGTGTGGAATAAATTGAATTTTTGAACTAAGGTACCACTGTATACTAAGTCAAGATACACTTTTAGATTCATTAGCCGTGCTTTTATCATTGCATTTTCCTCTCTCTGTTTTTTTTCCTACTATTTGTATTTTATTTTGCATTTTATATACCTATCAAGTTTTTCATATGAGAAACCATGTGATATTTAATCTTATTGTCTGATTTATGCCACTTAACATTATGTTCTCAAGGTGCAAGCATATAAAGCAACCCTTCATCACTGTTGGTGGGATTGTAACCTGACACAACCACTATGGAAATCAATATGGAAATTGCTTAAGAAAACCAAAAATAGAAATTCCTTTTCTAGGAGTAGCTCTTTCTTGTCTAGATATTTTCCTCAAAATAGTTAAAGATATAACACAATAGTCGTGTATGCATATCTATATTTATTACAGCACAGTTCATGATAGTTAAATCTTGAAAGTAGACTTTATATATATCAATAGATGAATGGATAAAGAAAATGTATTTAATCACAATGAAATATTATTTGGTCAGGCAGACCAAATTATTACATCAGGCATTGCTTCTGTTTATTTGTTAGTTGGTTGGTTTTTGTTTTGTTTTGGCTATTAAATAGCCCAGCTCTTTTGACTGTTTTCTTCCATTACCTTCAAGGTCAATAGTGACAAGAAACCTACATAATTTATCTTCTTAGAACTACATATATAACCAGAAAAAGAAAAGTCCCTGTTGTTTTCTTCTGTAAAGATGAGAAAAAAGGAAAACAAACAACAACAAAGAATCAACTTATATTAAATTCTTCAGTAGATTTCCTCAACAAATCTCACCTAGTATAGAGTCATAAATCTACATTTAGACCAACCATTAACAATAGGAATGCGTTGGCCATGACTGACCTATCACACTTGTCACTTGCTTACCAACACCCAATCATTGCAGTTGGGGACAGGGCTACTTTTCTTAAGTGTATTGACTTCTGAGATCTGAATAAAATTGAGTTTCTTTAGACAAGTAAGAAAATTATCAAGATGTAGTTCTTTGGTAACGAATGAACTATTTTTGTGTTATGAAACCGGGTTATTTGGTGGTGAAGCACTAGGTTGCTGAAACTGTCATGCTTTGACCTGTACTGTTATGATGTTATGTCCTCTTTTATCTCAATCTCCTCCTTATTCATTAAAAAATTATTTAGTTATTTTTTATGATTTTTTAATTAAGGGGAAAAATAAAAAAAGCAGGATATATTCTAGTAACTTATTTGATTTCCTATTAACTTGATTTGAAATCCTGTAATACTGCCATTATCCTGTTTTGACTGATTAGACTCTTCCCTTCTGTATGATAGTATCAATTTTGAAGATATAGTCAACTACTTTGAAGGCAATAAGATTCACTATGATGCCCATTCTTCTTCTTTCTCTTTTTCTAGACCTAAACTAGAAGTCCTGTAGTGTTTACAAGGTTTAGGTTTTATTGGTCTTGTTCTCTACTGTTTTGTTCAACTTTATAATACCTAATGAGATAGGCAATTCTTTTTAAGGAAGCAAGAGGCATTATGGTAACCATTGTCGATAACCTTGTACTCTGTTTTTGTTTTTGGTTTTTTTTGTTGTTTTTTTTTTTTTTTTGTCTTTTTCCTTTTTAGTTGGTGCTGGGGATCGAACTCACGACTGCCTGCTTGCAAGGTGGGCGCTTGTTCCGCTGAGCTAAATCCCAAGCCCCTTGTACTATGTTCTTACACCATCTGCTATGTCTATCCTTGGTTTTGACTGACCGCTTTGTTTTACCATATTTGACTTTATTCTCTTCAAAAAAAAAAAAAAAGTAATGAGAACTAAGGAGTAATAAAACCCAAAATGTGTAAATTTTGTTGTAAAAAAGAGAAGGAAAAAAAGTGTTCTAAAGTATACAACTGCAAGTGTGTTTAGGGGTGTTAAATAGATGCCCATATTAATATTTTTGGTTGGATCATTGAACACAACTGTTTGCAGTCTCACTGTTTGAATGTCCACTTTGTATGCTTTGATATGTGACTTGAGCAACTGTCTAGGATGATAATTGTAATCTATTAACGTGATTTCTTACTGTTTTTTTTTTTTGTAGTTCTGTATTCATTGTACCCTTACATTGCTTTGTTTTGTTTTGTTTTGTTTTTTCTCTTTTTCCTTTCAAATAAAATTTAAAAAATAAAATAAAATGGATAGGTAAGTTTACATCTCAATACTAAATTAAAACCTTATATCCCATAGAACAAGTCAATATTGTACGATGTGTCAGTTTTCTTTAGCAAACTGTTCCTCATCCTCCCTTTAGTTATGTAAGAGTTATAGATAAAAGTAAGCTACTCTCTTCCCCAAAGTCATAGTTGATTAGTCTAGGGGTTGATAAGTGACACAGATAATAGAGAAATGGTGTGTGCTTTCAAAAAAGCGGTTCAATTAAGGATGGTGAATTTCAAGGTGGAAACATGTGGATCCTCTCATGCCACATGCTGTGAAAGTACTTGGTCTGAGGGAATAATACTGATTTTCAGTGGGAACCGTATAGAAAAATAGAAAGAGGTCCAATTTACCTGGTTCTACTTGCTGCAGCTACATTCTTGCTGGAAGAGATACTCCACCTTCATTCAATAATTTATTTCTAGACCTAAACTAGTTCACATTGTTTGTCATGTGAATCAACTGTTCATAAACCAGATTCTTCCCTTTACAAAAACATATTCTCAGTTGTCTGACCTCTATTACCATTAGTTGACTTTGCTATTTCCTACAAATGTGAGAAAGACCTGCAGTCACCTCCGAGATTTGCACTTTGTAGTGTTTTAGTTTGGAAATCTCTTTTCCCAGATAGCTGTGTAGCGTGCTTTTCTCATTTTCATCAAGCTTTTTTTCACGTGTCACCTTTTAATGGAGGTCTTCCCAGAGCAAAACAGATAAAATTTCACATCATTCATGACACTCATAAAATGCAGTTACAAAAAAGCATCTTCTTGTGCTTTCACTCTGCATTTATCTTTCTGTGCCAGTCAGCTTTATATTATGGTAGCAAATACTTGAAATAAATCAACTTTCAAGCAGAAAGGTTTCACCTTGGCTCAGAGTTTCAGATGTTTAGACTAGGATTATAGGGTCCAATCAGTGGGGCACAGTGTACTGTTAGGAATGTGTGCCAGAGAACGTCTGTTTTCTTCACACCAACTAGTAGGTAGAAAAGAGAGCCACTGAGCCTGGCTCTACTGTCTCCTCTGAGCGTGCCCCAAGCAACTTTTGCTCTTCCTGCTCTCCTTTTACAGGTCACCACATCCCAGTATCACAGTGAGCAAAGATGGAGCCAGGAGATTTTAAAGGACATTCACAATCACACACACACAGAATCACAATCACAGCACTCTGTTCATTAATTATGTCTTCCACCAGAATATAAGACCAAAGAGATCAAGTTACTTGCATTGTTTGTTATAAACAGCACCTTAAACAATATCTGGCATATATCAGACATACTGTAAATATTTGATGAATAAAAACAAAATAGTAAATTAAAATAAATTTATATGCAAAAGATAATGCAAAATTTGAATGGAATCATCAACATTTTCCACATTAAAAGTTTAAACCCTTTTAAGAAAGCAATACTTAGTAGTTTTGTTCTGTACCATGTATTATATTTAATAACTCAAAAATTACTACAGAAAGACAAAACTAGTACATTCTAATTGAAGCAAATTATTAAATTGATGGAAAATAAATCATCATATACAAAAAGCTGGAAAAACTTTGAATATTTTTATCATAAAGAAATGTTCATATTTCAGGATATAGAATGCTGTACTGACTTAAACAGTACACAATGTGTATATCTGTTCCTCTATCACACAATATACCTAAATATATTTTTAATGTTTTATGATATTTGTTAAAAATAAACATAAAAATGTCCACAGTATCACTCACATACAATAACAACATGAAAACCATAACTATAAAATATTCCATTTAAAATAGATTCAAGATATATAAATCTAAGAGTAATACTGACAAAACATTTTGAGGGGAAATAAAGCTCTAAAGCCCTACTAAGGAAAATTAAATAAAGTTGAGTGTAAACAGCACTACATTTACTTTTTGAGTATTCACAATTGTTACTATATGCTCAAGAAAGTTACCCATGAGCCACCGAGATTTCAGAATCAGGTGAGGTTTGTTTCAAAATTGCAGTGGTCAGGCAGCTTTGACCACTGAAATTGCTGGCTATTGGCTGGCTGGCTTTGATTTCTTTGTTACTCTCTGCTATGAACTCCTTTGTGAGTTCACAAGGTCAGGGTGTTTCTATGGATATCACCTTTAGTAGCACTGTTTTTGCCCTGGAATGTTACAAGATCTTACACATCTGGTTAAGTGACGTGCAGAACGTGGCATCAAGCAGTTGGTGACTTGAGAAAAATCCATTTGTTTCCCTTTCCATAATTTTTATCACCAATTAAGGGTGAGGAGGAGGCTTTTGGGGATTTGACCACTCTCTGTTTAAGAGAACTGCTACCGAAGTGTCTAAACTATAATGTATAGGTCATAAAATAAGGGAAGTTTTCAAGACTAGAGTTTGAGGAATTTCAAAAGGGAAAAAAAAAAAAAAACTCAGCAGAGAAAAGAATGCAAACAGTGAGTTACGAATGCCCTCACATAATAAATACCATTAAAAGTAACTTCTCTTTATATTTGTCAATATATTTCTGACATGATTTTCCTAAACAGATGGTGAATTATCACATATCGATGGGTCTCTTCTTCAAATCCAAGTCCGAGGAATTTATGGATGCAGGACTGTTAGAGTTGAGACTGTTACAGTTGAGAAAACTACTTTAAAAACTATATAAAGCACTAAAGAGGCAGATGGTGGCCTTTCTTAGAGTAGCGACTGAGGTCAGGAAAGGGATGAGTTTTTAGTCAAGACCCAACTTGGGCTGCCACCGAGTGAAGGAATCTGGCAGATCTGTGAAGAGAGGCTTTCTTCCTTACACATTTTATTGTGTGCGCCCTATTTGACTGTTGTTACAAAGCATCTGTGTGTTAGTTTTTTAATTGCAAATGTAAGTTGACAATTTCAAAACAGTTTCTGTGATTATATCATTTGGCTAAAATCTAGGTATTCCTTACATGACTTAAAAAGGTCTCCTAGGCTGCAGTGGAAAAGGAACACTTCTCCACTGCTGATGGGAATGTAGACTGGTACAGCCACTATGGAAATCATTATGGAGATTTCTCAGAAGACTAGGATGGGAAGTTCTATTCGATTTAACTATTCCTTTCCTGAGTATTTTTCCAGAAAAATTGAAAAGTTCATATCACAGTGATGTATCTGCACCCATGTTTATAGCAGCAAAATTTGTAATAGCTAAATCTTGGAAACAACCAAAATGCCCATCACCTGCAGAATGGATGAAAAAGATGTGGTATTTTAATATAAGGGAATATTACTCAGTTGTAAAAATGATTTTGAGGCCTTCATAGGTAAATGGAGGCAACTTGAGACTTCCTCATAAGTGAAAAAAATAAGACTCACATTAGTAAATATCACATTGTCTCTCTAGTGTAAAAAACAATAAAAGCTGAAAGAGTAATAAGATTCAAAATGTATAATAGATACTGTAAAAATGAAAGGGAAGGAAAGTGGACATAACTCTATGTATAAGTGTGTAAAATAAATGACAATATTAGTAAATTTTTGTTGGATCATTGAACAGAATGCTTTGCACTGTCAATGTGTGTGAGTGTTATCCACTTCTTATACTTTGATTTTGTAACTTGAACAACCATTTTGAAGATGACAATATGTAATGTATCAACTAGCAATTTTTAGTGTTAATTTTTTAGAATTTTGTATTGCTCTTTATATCCTATTTTATTTTTTCTTTCTTTCTTTAAATAAATAAAAATTTTTAAATTAAAAAAATAAAACTCACACCTTACCACACATTTTCTTCTTTGCTAGCTCTCACTCATACAACTTTCTTACACTGTGTTAAAGTTAGAAATTTCTCAAATGGGATTATCTGGCTGCTTAGAAGGTGTACTTCTTGGAAATATTTGAAAATTAGACTCATTTTAAGTTTTCTGTCTTGAGGCAACCAAATATTAAGTGGCCTATAAAAATATCTGAGATCTTATATTAATTTTCATCATTTTCAAATCTAATTCAGTTTTTATACCAACATTTTATTTAAAATAAAATAAACACAGAAAATAAACGCAAAAGATACAAACAATCACAACAAACCCCAAATAATTACAATATAGGCTTTCAAAGCAAGATGATAGGAATTTAACAGTGATTGTTATATTGCATATTGTTATCTTCCAAACGATTTCTTAGGTTACCAGACATAGACATGCAGAATTGATTTAATCATATTTTTTCAGTAGATAGTAAAGTAGAAGGCAATTTTACCTTGATCATCCAGAAATGATTATAAATACATTTTAAAGAGATAGAACACATTCTAATATCTTATTCTATTACAGATATTTCAAGAAACACTTTCTTTCCCCTAAGAAATTTCCTTAGGAAAGAGACTTAAGGAATTAATAAATTTATTTATAAAGAAAGTGGCATCATCTATGACAAGTGGATGAATGGAATGGCAAACCACATTCTAGCTCTGAGACATCTACATTGTATTGGTGTGAGGCTATTTCCCTGACTCTCCAAGTTCTTACAAGACCGTATTATGCAACAATTTCTGAGTACATTATCTTTCAAATTATGCAAAAAGACTTTGTTAACACATTGACACAGTCCAATGTTACTGTCAGGTTTGTATTATTAAACTCAAATTCAGCTGTCTGGAGCTCCACAATGACAGTAGAGGAGAATATACAACTTTATGTACTATACTGTATTTAAATAGCCAGTTTTAAAAACTGAAGGCAAAGCCAATTCATAATGAGCCTTTTTAATTTCATATCCTTAAATGAGAAATTTATCACTGCAAAGCCATGCTCATAGCCAACTAT
This sequence comes from Cavia porcellus, assembly GCF_034190915.1. Lineage (NCBI taxonomy): Eukaryota > Metazoa > Chordata > Mammalia > Rodentia > Caviidae > Cavia > Cavia porcellus. The sequence continues at coordinate 57,833,543 of NW_026947493.1, forward strand.
GCTGTGAGGCTAGGAATGTAGCTCAGTGATAAAGTCTTCTTCTAGCATGTGGGGAGCCCTGTGTTTGAGCCCCAAACCTAAACAATAGGAATGAAACACAGAACCATAGTTATGGTATAAACCTGTCACAATATACATTCATGTCAAGAAAGCACAAATCAAGCATTTATTTTAATTAAAGTATTTATTACTTCATTACTTAATCTATCCACCATTTGAGCATTCATCTTAAGCAGAAAGCCCGTGCATGTATTTTACAAGTGTATCTATGCATTTGTAAAGTGACTTCATCTCATATACTTTCACTAGCACTTTCCTTTACATATAATAAGGTAGTTTGCCATATAGTGCTCTTCAGATGTAACAGAAAAATGAATTGGAGCTGGAAAATATGGCAAGAGTTAGGAATTAGAAGTAGGAGCTGAGTATTTAGCTCTGCAGCATAAACACCTGCCTGGCAAGGGCAAGGTTGTGAGTTTAGTCCAGGATACCAAAAGAAAAAACAGATTAAAAGTAAGTTTGTATTTGTTTTCCTCACTTGTTCCACATTCATGGAAATAATATCTTCTCTTTGAGTTTTAGCTTTACAATCACTCTAATGTAAACAGGACCAAACAAATAAAATTCAACGACATTTAGTAGTCCATCAAAATTCATGTAAGTATAATTAATGGAAGTTATTATCACAATTATTGTTATTATGTATAAAAACACTCAACATGAAATTACATCCTTAAATTACTAGGTGGGCAACACAGTGTTGTTTATTATAGGAATGTTGCATAACACATATATGGATGTTAGCAATTTTGTGTAACTGATGTTTTCTCTCATTGCTCAGCAAATTCCTATTTTCCCTTGTACCCAATTCCCTGATATCTATCATTCTACTCCCTGCTTCTGGGAGTTAGGCTATTATTAATATCGCATATAAGTGTAATCATTTAATATTTGTCCCAACATGGCAGCATTCTTTTCTTTTTAGGATGTATAGTATTCCTTTGCATGTACATGCTATTTTTTTTCTTTCTCTCTCCATTTGTTTTTGAACATTTAGATTATTTTCATATCTCACCTCTGTGAATATTGCTACAATGAATATAGAAGTGCAAATGAATCTTGGAGTTATGTTAGTCAAAGTCAGTGCAATAAATGTCTGTTTAATGTTTATTATTTTCTTTATGACATGTTTCATGTTATAATACCAATCATAGCATACTGATTATATGTCATAAATTTATTGATACAATTAATGTTCTCACTTGCCCTTTTCTAGCTGGCTTCATTTAGTTACAATGGAAAGCGCAATTTCTTTCAGTTAGGAGTACTCTTCGAGTATCCACTTAAAATTTTATCACTAAGATTCCTGCTTCATAACCAAAGCAATTTGGAAGAATCAATGCTACTTGGAATAATTTAAACATATGAAAGTTTTCTAAGTAAACTAGAAAATAAATCAGGATCAGGAAACAAGCTGGGATTATTCAATCACTTAGAACACTTTTGAAATTGGGTTGCTGGTTGAGAACATATTTTAAATGAAGCAATAATCATACAGGATACCTGAGATGGTAGAATATAACCTTTACCCCTACTGCATGCCAATTTTTTGTTTTAAAAACTCTCAAAATTCTAGGAAATTAAATAATACAAATTACATGACTATAATACTGGATATTACATTTGAGTTAAAAATTTGGATGATACATGCTTATACCTTGTATGTACTTACTATGTAAATATAACCACAGTGTACTGAGGTATAATGATGGAAAGACTTAGCAGGAAATAAACTAAAGATTCATGGATAGTAAAATGCCCTTGTGTGATAACTCAGTACTAACCTCAGTACTAACACAGTCCTCTGGAGTCTGGTGTTATGGAAGACAGTGTACATGCCATTCTTGCCTTCTTTGTCCTTGAGGACATCTTACTTCACATTTGGTTACATTGGATGTTAGCCTTTGGTTGTGGCTCATTAAGAAATATTGGATGCATTAAAACTTGGCTTTCACTCACACGATTACTTTTGCTCTTGAATATGTCCTTTACACAGCCTATTACATGATTTAGCGGTAAAACACAGTACAAAAAAAAAAAAAAAAAGAATGTGTCGATTCCAAGTAATCACTCGTGAAACGTCAAATTCAAACCTGTGATGAATTTTGTTTTCTTCTTTAATATTTCTCAGCATTAAATTGTGTTTACTTCAAAAATTATGTAAGATTTATTTTTATGAATAACATTAAGCAATAACTACTTCAAAAATTGTTCACAAAACCTGCAGCAGAATAAAGAAAACAGAAGTCTAATTTCATCACATCTGTCAACAAATCAGTAATGTCAAAAGCATGTATTATTTACTATATACGTCATGTATGGTTCTGTGTATGCTATACACATGATCATTACAAATTCTTTATGATATAATACTCTAATACTCCTTTTACAAGAGTAAGACAAACAGAAGCGAAGTAAATTGACTCAGCTAGAAAGTGAGAAAAGTGAGATTTAGAGTTGTCAGTGTGTCTTAGTTTCATATTCTAAAATACTGTAGTCTGTCCCTAATCAAAAGGGAGAGTCTCAGGGAATATTAATGCCAATATTGTAGAACAGTCTCAGAAACTTTCAGAAATGGATCAAATTGGTGAGAACTGACATACTATTCTACATTTTTCTCCTCAGTCTTTCAAACTAATAATCACCATGGTTTCACTAATATCATTTTCCATTTCCTCCTCACCTCCTTAAATATGAGACCAAATTCTATCTGGTAACATTTTTCCTATGATGACCACTTCAATTTTAGAGAACATGCTTACTGACACTGAGGACTTGGATGCTTGTCTAAAGCAAAATTTATCCTTTGGTTTTATCTCTTGAGTATTTGACTGCTTTATGTCCTAATGCAAGACTCTTGAAATCAGATACCTGCCACCCATAGATAAGAGAGCCACTGTAATCCTGATATTCTTCTAAAGGAGGGAATTTAGAGATTCATGACTTAGTATCCACCCATGTTGCAGAATTATACGGAACATTATGATCCATATAGTGCTCTGCAATAATGCAAAACAATTAGTTTGAATTTTCATGGGATAATGACTTTATTTGTACATGGCCAGATTGTGTGCCTGTACATGTACTTGATTATTTGGAAATGAAATTGTAATATATTAATATAAAGCAATAAAAAGTACAGTTAAGAAATATTTTGCTCATAGAAAATTTTTGTGGGCTGCATTTTATGTCAGGTATTTTGCATAAAATTCAAAGTAAATTTTCAGAACTTTTTTTCCTTTAAATTGCCTTCCATGCTTATTCTTTAGTTTGAATCTTTTCTTGTATAAAATACACCCCTAAGTTTAACAAAAAGTCTTGTTATTTCTACAAAATATGCTATTAATATTCATTTTGGCATAGAGAAAGCAGTTCACACACTGGAAACGCTTCGTGAAGCACATCGAATATTTTATCATAATTATATTAAGTGAGAAAAGGGAATTGTGAGATTCACTTAGATTGATTTATTTCATTTGTTGATAATGATATCAATTATCAGTTCCAGGTTGCTTTGTTAGAATAAAAAATTATTAGAAAGCATTGGCTAACTCAGCATGGGCACTGCATGTGAAAATGAAAATGATATTAGGAACGTGGAAGGATTTAATATTATAAGCATGCACATCAATCACTCAAAGAAAATTAAAATTCACCATACGTCTTGCAAATCTGAATCTTTAACTTGCTAATTGAACTTTAATTGGATTTTATTCTAATTTAATTGTTAACACAAACCAAAAATGTTTACTTAAATATGAATATTTGAGAGATTCAATGGTCATATAATAGGTTCTATTTAAGTCCATTAATTGTTAGTCCTTGCTTTCCAGAGAATATGACTCTGCCACAATGCTATATTGCTAAGCAAATTTGGAAAAAGCATTTCTTAGTGAGATGTTCAAAATGATTTTTTCATTAAAATAGCTCATCTGATGAAAAATCGCTATAAGATATTTCAATATGGCACTTTTATTCTGTGCAACAATATTTATACAAGTAAGAATTGAAACAGGAAAACTTAGTCATTGCTTTCCCTGTTCCTTATATTTTGGATCAAATAGCACTTTTGTTCCAGTGATTATAAGACACTGTCTAACTGTGTTCTTCTTTTCAATCAATTTTCTAAATGCAATCTTATTATAATTGATAAATTTATCTAAGAATTTCAAAATTGGAACTGTTTCCATTTATAAAGTATGTGTTCTTTTAATTTATCTTTAAAATTAAAAGTTTATTAGAAATATTGACCTCAAAATTCATAGATTTATTATAACTGGGAAACCAATAATAACATAATAAAGGACAAACTTGATAATTTTAGTATCACAGCTCTGAAAACATATTTTTTGATGAGAAATTTAAAATTAGTAAATGTTAAGTAATGCATTTAAAATTGTGAGCCTGATCACAAGTACACTTAGTTCTCGGTGCTCCAGCATAAGTTTTTCTTACTTTTTCTTTCGTCGAATAAGTAAACAAGATGTTTCCTTATGAATTATGAACTATTCCCCCAAGTAACAGAAACAAACAATAAACTCTGTCGTAGACTGACATTCTCAGTAATGGTAGGTAGTAGTGCTGTTTCAGCAATTTGGGCTTTTTTCTTTCCTTTTAGTAACTTCCAGTCTCCTGATCCATAATTCAGGTATGTACTGATGACAGTTTTTACAATCGGTGCTGTTTGGGAGGAAAGTGTCTAAGTACAACAGAAGGCAGCAGGAGAGTTTGGGATTCCTTGGCATTTCATTATTGATTTGCTCTGAGATGAAGGTTATCTGCTCCTCTTTTGACCTCGAGTCTTCCCATCAAGTGCTATCAATCTGCAATATTCTCCTTCTGACAAGCAGAATATATAGTCTGAGTTCCAGCCTGCCCTCTGTTCTCTGAAAACATGATATATGAAATATTTCCCTGTATCCTCAAGATTATAATTATCTATTTCATTAATATTTATTCATTTAATTCTAACTGTTCAGGTATTATAAAAGATGCTTGGCATTTCCAGCAAAGTAGAAATTCTGAAACCTTTTCTATTCTCAAGTTTATGATCATAGTAGCAATTTTTTCCATACTGTGACAAAACCACGAATTATCATAAAGCAACCCAGATAGCACTCAAACACATATTCTATCTAGTTTTTGGAAAAAAAAAAAAAAACACTAACATGCTTATTAAATAAAAGTTCACAATCTATAACTATGTTTTTCCAAAGCATAAGTGTTCTAGAATTTTCTGCCTGAACCTCCTCTCAAAATTCCTGTTTTGTTTAGCTGCACATGACTTGGTTTCGCATCTTGAGAGGAAATGATGTCAGCCATATGAAATATCACTCTTCATTGGTAAATCATCGGATTCACAGACATCTTCTGCTAAGAACTATGATACTCCTGACACAAGATACTTTCCATTATTGCGTTGCCTTTATTTGCAATACAAAGTAAGGACTAACCAATGATTTTGGAGATGGAATTTCTGTGAAGGTCTAATCTTCTCTGACTAGATAACTCTAGTCACTATTATGTGAGTGATCTGGTCTAACGCTGAGTCCATAATTTCCTTAGTTGGGCTGTGTTTACCAGATCTCCCTTTAGGAAAAAAGGCTCAAATCTTTTCTATTATACATTTTCTCCAAATTTTGTGTGTGTTTAAATACCAATTCTCCATCTACCAAAGAGAAAAATGAATGATCCAGCTTCTTGAATGTGATAAGCCATGAGTTCTTCTAGCAAATGTTTTTGTTGGCCTCCATTTCCCTTATAAAAAAGAATTAATACAATTTTCAAGTCAACCGAATGTAGTAATGATGTATTCTTTATTTTTCTACTGTATTGTTTACGCTAGGTTTTCATTGACAAGTATTCGGAAAGTGCTTGTTCTCACCATTAATTGTTAGGTACTAGATTGTATTCTTTAAAAATTCCTGAGTTCAAGCCTTTATCCCTAAAGTCTTAAATATATTACTATATTAGAAGGAGCCTTTAATAGCTAATAAAATTGGAAGAGATTTGCATGGACCCTAATTTTACTTTACTGGTGTAAACTCTCAAAAAGACCTTGAGAAGGCACAGGGAGGAAACAGCCATCTGAAACCCAGCAAAACCTGCAACAAATCCATCCTTCAGAAAACCATGACAATACATTTGTTTTCTTCAAGCTGTGGAGTCTGTGATATGTTTTATGTTGTCCCTGACACTAGTACTTCAGTCTTGAGTTTCCTTAGTTTATTTTGGTCCAAAGCATGGAGCTTTGTTTTTTTTTTCGTAATAATTTTGCTATATAATTGCCAGTCCTCCAGGAATGAGAAAATTCTTTGAAGAGAACAAATGATGTACCAGGAAGGAAGAGAACACACAAAACTCTCATTTATTATTTTGATATTTCAATACATTTGTATGCAATGGAATTGTTATAAGTATAAATTTGCAATCAAATTTCAGTATAGAACATTGAGTCCAACTCTGATTCTATGAACTATTCATTTTAAAGGGCTACATTTATAATAGAAGCAGAAGTTTAGCACATTTAAATTAGCAATAAAAACCATAGATACTGAACAAAATTTACTAATATTTTATCCAATTATACCAAACTACTGTTACAAAACAATACACAGAAGAAAGAAGTTACTAACCAGAGTAAAATAATGTATTTGTGGAATACAGGAAAAAAAATTGAATCTCGATCACTTAAGTATGCATATCTATTGGTTCCTAACCTAGATCCCCAATCTCCCAAGTGAGTGTACAGTGGAAGTTTAAATAATTTTAGGGCTCAGGAGTGTCAAAACCCTTTAGCTGAGCTGGAGACTCTGAGGGCTAAGAAAACCACTTCTCTGGACCAGCCCACTTTTATTAGGACCAACTACAAAAGGCAGGGAAAATGAGGAAAGCATGGGAAATGAGCTGGACCTTGAAAGTCACTTCAAAGACTTCTCCAAGTAGTAATTATTCCAACGTAGTAGAACCGTCTTATATCCAAGATGACATTTATGGTAGGATTGAGACTGCAGGAGTGAAGTTCCTTCAACTGCAGTCTCTATTTACTTAATTAGTGTTGGAGCCAAGGTGTCTTCAGCTGTGGCCTTAATTGCCCTTTGAGGTATCTCTGGCCTCACAAGCCACTACAGACCTCAGCTAGGACTCCCGTGATTCATAGAGATTCATTTACTATGAAGCAACTCCAGTAGTCAGGCAAGGGGCCGAGCCCTAGGACAGACTCGCAGATAAACATAGAAAGCCAATTAGTAAAATGTAGTTCCTGCTCAGAGACGCTTTGTAGTGGTCTCCAACACATACCTACCTACTTTTTACATAGAAATTAAATGGAAAAATATGAGAGACAGTATTCACATGTGGCTGGATAAAACAGAAAAAATGATGCATGTGTGAACATCAAACTTGAATAAAACAAATACTGCTAAAAAGATAGCTTTCTAGGGTTTGGAGGAAGTTTTCATACATTATACAGCATGTGCACCATACCCCGGGAAATATTTCCTTTTCTAACTCCAATTCTTATGTCTTCACGGCATGAACATCATCTCAAAGAAACTATATGTGTTAACTTCAACGAACTGTAGCTGGCTAGTCTAGTTCATAGTCTGATGGCTTTGAAATAGGCTTGCTGATTCATGTTACATAATATTATGCACTGGATAATAGCTTCAGCATTCAAACCAGAGTTTTGATTTTTTAAATTTGCAGGCACAGAATAATAAGGCAAGTTAAGTATAAAATGGGCCTTGTAACTTGAAAAGGAATCACAGCCATTAAGAAATGACAGATATTAGTTGAAGCATCTTGAAAAGCAGGGTTTCAAAAGTCATGTATCATTAGCATGGCAGCAATGCCTATTGTGTCAAGAAGAAGCGTTTACAGAAAGCACAGACCCATTGATCAAAACCAAGAAAAATGTTTCAAAAGACAAACTTGATGTTTAAATGTTTTCTAGAGAGAAATACTTTTCTTTCATTTTATGCTTGATTTAATTATATTCTAAATTGTGGTTATCCCAAAGAAAACAGAAGAAAAAATGACTGTCAGTCCAAGTGAATAACAGTAAGTAAAGAAATGAGACCATAGGTATAAGCATGTGTGTGTGTGTGTGTGTGTGTGTGTGTGTGAGTGTTTGTGTGTGTGTGTGTGTTAAGAATAGATGCCTTGTTTCAAATTGGAAGATAAAAATAATGATTTTTAAAGGCCAAAATCTTTTAAAAATATGAGTAATTTATTCACTGAAAAGTAAAATTCTGTCCACAGAAAAGTAAAATTCTGTCCAGAAAGTGTTTGCTGGTAGTACATAAATTAATTCTATTTTAATGTTTAAATAGAATTTAATCTATTAATGATTTTTTAAATTTTCTGTTATTACTGGAAATTAGTATGAGTGAAAAAAAAAAAACAATTATACCAACAGTATATGCTCATTATTACATTCTAACAAAGCTTGACAGGGATGTGAAGTTTTTCCATCAAGGCAGTCTACAAAAGATATCTAAAAGAAAGGAAGCCTTACATCTTTAGTAAGAAATAATTTGTACATAGAGTTTTGAAATTTATTTAAACCTTGGGAGATAACATAGCAAAAGACATATGCCTCTGAGAAAACACATTCTAGAAACAGCTGAACTGAACAGGGTTAGTTCTTCCTTTCAAACTCAGAAAACAGAGCTTCTTGGGGTATGAGGAGACTATATTCTCCACTACTTAGAAAGCATGGGTGTTCTCAACTTAGGTGCCAAGGTAGGAAAGATGCTAGAAAGAGAACAATACTCACTACTGAAGGCCCTATTAATCCTCTTCAAAAAGCAGTTGAAAAAGGACTATCAGAAACTAGATGTCACTCAGTAGCACAGCACTTTCTTGCCATGCACGAAACCCTGAAAATCTGACTGAAAGAAAGAAAGACAAGAAAACAAAAGAAAAATCTGTCAATTAAAGCTTCTCTTTTACTCTGGAAATACGGATTAAAATTGTGCATACACAATAAGTGAAACTTTAATTATACTCAGGTTTTTAACTAGGGGTGGTTCATTTAGAATACATGATAGTCAAATTTGAAGTTCAGTTAAACAACAAATAAATTCTTTGCAGTACTGTCTATTACAGTATTTGGAAATTACTTATATTTACGTTGATTCATATTGGTTTCCAATTTGGTTAGATTGGGACATGCCTAAAACATTAGTGAAGCACACTTCTGGATGTGTTTATAAAGGACATGCCTAAAACATTAGTGAAGCACACTTCTGGATGTGTTTATAAAGGTGTTTCTAAAGTTCACTTGCCTGTGGTCAAAAAACTAAGGGGCCTGCCCATACTACATGTGGATAGGACCATCTACAAAAAACAAAAGTAAAGAAAAGCCTGAATACAGAAATTTCAGTCTTTTTGAGCAAGTTTTTTGTTTGTCTGTTTGTGTGTCTGATTTTCGCTGCTCTGCTATTACCTAAGGATATCAAATTCCAGATTCTTCAGACACTGAATATGGACTTGCACGGAGCCTCTGCTGGTGGCTTCCCCAGACCTTCAGACTTGGACTAGGCTGCATTGCTGTTCACTCTTATTGTGAAGCATCTAGCTTCTTGGACTTGTGCTGTAGCCATCGTGAGACTATAAAGTCACTAAAGATGTAAGCCCCCCCCCCAAATTTCCTTTAATCATTATCTATTAGTTCTGTTACTCTACCAACCCTTGAATAATATTTAATTTGAAATTTTAATCTGAAATTAAAATTTGACTTGATTTTCTGCATATTCTATAGCAAAAATGATTATGGAATAGATGACATAGAGACATGTGATATTTCACACAAGTCAAGTAATACAGTGGGCTGTTATTGATATTTTTGAGGCATGATTTGATTGGATGATTTAAGTAAGTTTTGTGTCTTGGACCATTCTTTTGGCATTCGTGTTTTCTAGACCACAATCTATGTAGACATCCTATATTAAAAGAAAATTATAGCCAGCTGGGCCTCTAGGGAGTCCCTTGAATTTAGAAAAGTAATCACTAAAATACTAGGAAATGGGGCATGTAGAAGCTTACTGGTAGTATATCAACTATGATTTGAAAAGAAATATGTACAATGTTTTTGCAAATGGCATCATGTTTGGAAACATCAAATATTCCTTTCAACTCTAACTTCCTATGATCAAAAACCAGAACCAACAATGCTAAGTTATTCACTTAAAAATGGTTAATTTTATGTTATATAGATTTCATTTCAATAAACTAACATTTTAAGCAAAAAGGCATATTAAAATTTTCTTTTCATCCTCAATTAGTGTGTGGGCAATATGGATAACATTTTTGTCAAATGTCCTTCCCCAGGAATTCATATACTTTTTTCTTAATTTTTTCTTTATAATTTAGTGACCAATAAATTAGCTTTATAAAAATGTGCTCTCCTCCTACCCCTTAACTACTTGACATATTATATGATTGTTTATCTATGGAATTGTTGGTTCTTTTATTTTCATGTCTTTCATATATGCTGTGCATGAATCATGTATTGTTTTGCTATTTAAAATTTATTTGATAAAAAGGTTTATTTTGATGTAATGTAAATTGATATACAAGAACTTATAAAGGGAGCTTAATAGATTTTAATTTTTACTACTAATTGTCTTTTAAAAGAGAAATAAAAAGGTGCTGTCAGTCTATGGATTTTTGCAAAGGTTTATGTGGGTAGACCACTAAGGGCTATAATGAACACAGTAAAACAGACAGGGTATATATATTCATTTAAAAAATGCTTGGTCAATCACAGATAATTGGTACAGAAATCATTAGGCAAAACCCCTACAAGTAATGTGTTTTCAAAATTAAAATATAATATTTTAGCCAAATATTTATAGTAGTTTGGCTTTAAATATTAATAAATCAGTGAGAGATATGCCTTCTGCCTAAGTCATAACAACTTGGAGGAACAGAGCCAGTAAAATACAACTACTGCTCTGATGCATGTGAGCGTGGTACGGGAAAAAACCATAAACCATGCTGCAGCCTGCACGCCACATTTCCTTTAAGATCCCCTGGGGGATCCAAACTGCTCCTTCACCTCTCACTGGGAAAGAAGGTCGAGAGCACTGGGGATGGCACACCGCAGCTATGAGCACCATTTTGGACACTAGTCATAGGTGTTCCATAGAAAGAGCCCCTGATTTCTGCAGTGGGACGTGTGGGTAGATGGAAGATGGCATCACATCCCATTTTTGATTATAGACCTCCAAAACTGTTCATTTTTTCACATGTGCCTGGTAACAAGTTGTCAGCTTAATTAATACTTATGGATAGATTGATGTGTTTCAAAATGTCTTGTTTCTAAAAAATCTGCCTTTTAAATAGAAAAAATATTTTGGAACAGTCTTGCAGTCATTTGTTCCAATGAGTTCTTTTCAGGTACATTATCTATTTTTTTTTTCTACATCAACATTACCCCACAGGCAAACTACCCTGTTTCATTCTTGAAAAATCTCTGCAGGATTTAGCAGTGATTTTTCTCCCTTCTGTACTCCTCCAGTTCTAATCATTTCTTCAAGGTTCCCCGTGCCTTTTTTTTTTTTTTTTTTTTTTCAGGTAATCTAGTTCTGAAAATTCCAGTCTTCAGTAATTTTTTCCTTCTCAGAAATTCAATACTGTTATAACTGATAAATTTATGAGATTCAGCAAGTAAATTTTACTTAGAAAAGTGCTTTCAGGACACCTCATATTTATTTTGGTTTGGAAAAAGGCAAAAGAAAATTTAGTAGAATATGAGGATATTTTATTCCAACCTTTTGTGATCCATTTCAGGTTTAGTGGTTGTTAAAATTGATTATGAAAATGTTTGGATCAGTGCTTCTCTCCCTTTTTTGCCTCACTGAATAAGGCCTTGAAACTAGTGATGGAGACAATTTATGCCTTTATTCACCATCGTGTACCCTCCATGACTTCTCATGATCACTGTACCCTACCGCTGTCAGCTTTGTCTGCCCTTTAAACCCGAAGCCTATTTTGCTTTTGGGGTCTTCCTCCTTACATATCTATTTGTCTTTCCTCATTTTCTAACCCCTTCCTTGCTTCTGTGTTTATGTACCATGAATTAGAAACCTACAACTATTCACTATTTCACTCTTATCATCTAGATCAGTGCCTAGTGTATGACAAGTGTTTAAAAAACATTTGCTGGTGAATGATGAGCTGAAAGACTGACCGAATGGTGGAAATAATGAAAAGGCTAGTAAAAATAAGCAAGACAGATTGAGGAGTATTTTTCTCGATTATAAACTTACACATTTAGGACATTAGGATGTCCTAAAAGCCCTACAGTTGGACTGAATTAGTAGGATAAAAGGAGATAGATTGTATGTGTGAATATATTATTTGGTACTGTGAGTTTTGACTCTACCCCTTTAGCGTCTTGCAGTAAAACTTCAGAGTTATTACAATCAGTGGCACAAAGTAGACAAAACATACCAAGGTTTGTAATTTGTAAGGTACTTTCTCTTGAGTGTCTGTTGCTTAGATATCTAAATGATTGAAAGAAATTTTCAGAATCTTTAGATTGCTGGGGATTTAGCTCAGCGGCATAAGCACCTTTCTTGCAAGCAGGCAGTCGTGAGTTCGATCCCTGGTACCGACAAAAACGAAAAAGACAAAAAAAAAAAAAAAAAAAAAAAAAAAAGTATGGTATTTGAAATCAAGTTCCATTTATTTAGTATTACTTGCATATTTCTCTTTGTCTTGTGGTTCAATAATGCATCAAGCTCAATAATCAGCAAGTATACCTGGTACACCTTCAAATAGTAAATAATTTACATATGGACAATTGAAGTCTTTTCTCAGTATTGTTTTTGGTGTGTAGATGTGATTAGTGCCTATGCACATGTGTGTGTGTGTGTGTGTGTGTGTGTGTAAGCTTATACACCTATTTAAAATTGTAAAAGTTACTTTACAATTGCCAATTAGACTGAGTAATACTTTGCCTACCTCTGATAAAGTTTTATTTATTTCTTGCAGTCAGATTACTCTCTCAGGTCCTGAATCATCTCCTTCTGTTCTTCCTCCTCTTTCTCTTCCTCCTTGTTTCCCCCTTCCTTCTCTTCCTTTCTTTGTAATATTATTTCTTGAAATTATAGTGTCCCATGCCTCTTGGATCACTTATCTGCCTTGATCTTTTTATTACAGACTTCTTTCTTTCTGTTCTCCAACAACCTGGTTGTTAATATCCTTGTGCACTCATTTTCTGTCCTGTAGAAAGTACATATCACAGTCTGAATTACAAAGTTCAACACCTCTGCTGTTCCTGACAATCTTTACCCAAGATTCTGTTGCCTACTGAAATCTTTCAATATGCTCAGTTCCTGAATTCCAGTCACATGGTTCTAATAACCTGGGAAGACATGTTTATCATCTCTGTTGACTCATTCAGATGTCTGTGGCTGTATAGGGATATAGGCATTTTCTTTTCTTTCTTTTTTTTTTTTTTTTTTTTTTTTTTACCAGGAATCAAACTCAAGACTTTGTGCTTGTCAGGCAGGTGCTATGCCACCGACCTATATCCCTGGCCCACTGTGACTGTGCAGGAAATTTTTATTGTTTTCATATTATTTTGCTACCAAGACTTCTTAATTAGCTTCATTAAAATAAATTAAAACTAACCTGGTGCATTTCCTGCCTTTTCATTGTTAGTACTAGAAATTTTCCCTCTCTATCTCATTCATTCCATGTTTGGGCAATATGCAGCAAGATACAACATTGCTGTTTCTTCCTTTTAACAGTGATCAATTTTTAACTCCAATTTTTCAGTAATTACAGTTATTTTGCTTTGTCATTATCTTCATGATTTGAGTGACTATTATATTCATCTGTTTGTTGAAACATTCATCTTCTTAATGAAAAAGAAATAAAAACTCACATGATAAATTTTCTGTTAGTATGACAAATACATGAAACAATCAATTTATAAAAGAAAAGGTGTATTTTCCTCTCATGGTTTCAGAAGTTCCACTTCAGTATGTTGGCTCTGTTGCCTTTGGATTTATGCTGAGCAGCACATCTTGGTAGGAGCTATCCTTCCATGGTTAGCAAGGAAGAAAAGAAGAGAAATTGGCTGGAGGCCAACAGTTCTCTTTGGGGACTCTGGTCCAGTGATCTAAAGACTCCCTACCTGCTGCACATTTGAAATCTCCTGAGCCTCCTAACAGTACCGCTCTAGGATCACGTCTTTAAATCATGGTCTTTTGAGGGGACATTCAAGACACAAACTACAGAATAATCTAGTTTCTCTTCACAAAACTATATCCTTCAAATTTCTAATCTCTTTAAATGCTAACTAAAAGTTCTCAAGAATATTTATCCAATTTTCCATCTTTTTATACTCCTCAGAGATTTATGAATATAAAAACAATATTTTCTTTCCAATGATTTATAATACTTTAAAATTTTTTCTTTGGGGGATGGGGATTTAGCTCAGTGGCATAAGTACCTACCTTGCAAGCAGGCAGTCGTGAGTTCGATCCCTGGTACCGATAAAAAGGAAAAAGACCAAAAAAAAAAAAATGGATAGTTATATATATTAAAATATTTTTTCAGATTTAAACATTTAATGAAATATTAAAATACTGAGAGAGCTGGAGGTTTAGCTCAGTGGCATAAGCACTTGCTTTGAAAGCTTGAGCCCTTGAGTTCAATGCTTGGTAGCAAAAAGAAAAAATTGAGAAAGAAATCAAAATTTTTTCAAGAATATTTGTAAAATAGAATAAAATATTTTCTTGAATTTGTTAAAACTGGTATTTCAGTAAATCATAAGTGGACTATGTGAAAAGTCTATCAATTTTAATTTAAGTCTCATTCAATGATTTCATTCAGTCTATAATTTCATTCAGTTAATAAATACTAACCCAATTCTAACTGTTATAAAAGGGAAGTCTTTTATAGGCCAAATAAAAGCTGACACTTATACTGCATATCGCATAATATTGATGCTTTTGGGGAAACACATTAAATCATTTTAGTTATTTTTGGAATCTCCACAGTATTTGTAAAATATTTGCATACTATCTTATATTTTGGCTATACCATTTTGTAATAACCAGTTAAAAGAAAAGAAAAACATGAAAAGGTCTATCCACCTCATTATGTTACAAAATTTTCAACAATTCTGGTTAATCATCACATTTGCCAAAGAAAGAGAGATAATAAACCAAAAAAGATAGTCATCGGGCCTGAAGAAATTGTTCGTTTTGTCCTACTTTGTGTGAAAATAAAAAAACTCAAAATTTCAAAATGCTGGAAGTATATCATTGAACATTAAATCTACAAGTCACATTAGATGTGATTAAGAAAACCAGATTTCTGAGAATGTAAATCTCTCTTGTCTTGTTATAAGAAAATAAACATTTTTGTTTTCAATTTTATATGCATAGTTTTGGAGGTTTCTGTACTAAAATTAGGAATTTTCTGAAATTTCTTCTTTTTATTTTAAGGAGGATAAAACTTAGGAAAATAAAACTAATCAAAACAAACCAGTGTAAGTAATAGTGGATCTCAAAACATTATGAAATCAACAATTACTACAATGCCTTTGCTGTCTTTAGAATAGCTGCAGATAACCCACATAGTAAAAATCAAACAGTACCGAATAGAATGGAAACAATGAAAACAAAACAATGAATGTAATAAAGGATGTCAAAACAAGACAATAGTAAATCCAAAATGGCTACCATAATAAATCTTGCTATCTTGAAATAGCTGCTCCTGCCATTGGATATTAAAAAAAAAAAAAAAAAAAATCAAGCAAAATAAAAGAGACTAAAACTCAGCACAACAAAACAATGAAAATGATATAGTGCTCCAAAACAAGAAAATAGGGAATCAGTAATGGCTATCACACTGAAAAGGAGATCCTCCTAGATGCCACCCTGCCTAGCGCTATCTTCTGAACAGATGATCAGACCACTGGCTCTAGACCTGCAAGGTCAGTGAAACACCAAAACACCACAAACATCAAATTGCATTTCACCTAAATAGCTATCATCACAGCAGGTGTTTCTCCAGATCAGCCGGTCACTTATGATACGGGGCAGGTGAGGGTGGGAGGGATGGTACTTCTTGTTCGCCAGCCCATGTGCTGGAAGGGGCTGAGGTCCGGCTGTCTCCACTTTGGCTGTCCCAAATCTGGCAGCAGCCTGTGCATGGTGTCAGTTCGCAGGGGTGCTTGCTTCATGGTAGGGGGCTTATTCTCTCCCCTCACTGTCAGCAAAAGGCACTGAACCTTCTCATGGGCCTCGTAAGGCAAGAGATCATCATTTTAGTTATCTGAACAAGTTTGAGTATTACTTTTGTGAATTGGACATAATGAAACATAATTGTGTATATTTGACATACTCAAACAAATCAAAAGAGAATAAAACCCAACTCAACCCAACAATGGAAATAATATATGACTTCCAAAACAAGATCATGGAGGATAAAAATGACTGTCGCCTGCAGAAGACGATTTCCTCTAGATTCCACACTGAGTACCTCTATCCTCTGAACAGATGATCAGACCACTGGCCCTAGACCTACGAGGTCAGAAAGCACCATAGACATTCAATTGCATTTCACCTTGATAGCTATCATCATAGCCTGTGTTTCTTCAGATCAGCTGGTTGTTTATGGTGGGGGCTGGGGATGGTACTTCTAATTTTCAGATTGCATGCTAGAAGGGGCTTGGGTCTGGATGTCCCCACTCTGATGGCAGCCTGTGAATGGTGCTGGTTCCCAGTGAAATTACTTTAAAGTCAATGACTTTTTACTAATAAATAGATTTCATACCCTTAAAAATTCACATGTTCTAGTATGTTGTTTTATAATAATGTTAGAAATTATACTATAATAAAATGTTACATAGTATAACCACATTACATAGTATAATGAATATAATGATTACCATTCAATTAACATTCTACAGTAATGAAATAGCTTGATTTTATTTCATAGCTCAGGACAATGCATAGCAATGTTATTTCAACAACTAATTTGCTTTAAATTACAGCTTCAAGATACTTATTTTTAATTCCCTGTTATTTATAATGACCTGTATTTTAAGAGATGTAAGAAAAACTTATTCATCCTCAAATTTTTTCATATTATACTTTTGATTATCTCAAAATATGAATCAAATCATACTTAAAGCCTTAAAATGGGAAAAGAACTACACCAATGAGATCTTTCATCAACATCCCCTACTGTGTGCAAAAGGATTATTTCAAGAATGATGCAACCCAAATTTACTCAGATAATCACAGATTCAGAAGGATCATATAACAATGGAATTCTCAAATATTACCTTTTGATGGCACCTTTTCAGATACCAAATTATTAATACATGACATTCACTAGAAAGAAACTTTATATTATCACAAGTGTTGTAAAATGCATAAATGAAGCAATATTTGATAAACTGCTTTATAAATCACAAAATGCTATGATAAAAAACATGATTAGCATTCTGGGAATGAATAACTACAACAAAATTAATGGAATCATTCTGAAAGGCTTTGCAATTGACAATTTCAGTACAGATATACTGAACTGGAATATATTCTTAATAAAATGTTCTTATAGAATAGCAAATAAAAATCAAAATATGTTTATAATAGAATTTTATTTCTTTAAAAGTTTTGTCATTTATTTTTTGCCTGCAAAAAATGTACATCAAAAATGGTATCTGTATCCAAAATATTTTTTCATCATGATTAAATGAAGTTTAGGGAAAATGAATTAAGGTCATTATCACTGGAAAGCTTAATTATTTTCAGAGTTGGTTTATAAAACTCCCTCTTATACTCAGCTTCATTTTTTTCCTCCCTCCTTTCTGTCTCCCTCCCTATCTTTCTCTCATGTTTGTTAGTCTCTCACCACGGTCACATTTTCCATCACGTTCTGATGCAGCAGGAAAGCCCTCACATGATGTGGTTCCTGAATTGGAGACTTACTAGCCATCAGAAAAAAGCTCTATTCTTCCTAACTTACCCTTTTGAGGTACTACAAAATAGCAGCAGACAATAAGCTAAGATACCAAATAAGATATAACTATCAGCACAGTTGTGTGTAAATAGTTCATAAATTTATTATAAATATAGCTATCATTGTTAAGTATGTGATCATGAATTATATTTAAATAAATATAATCAAATGGTAATTTAAATAAATGCTCTAAAATACTAAAGCTTTTAACAGTCATCAATTTCAAACTTAATTACCAAGAGGCTGCATGCAGTAAACAATGATAATATTTTTTGTGTCTAATAACAAATTACCTTTGAGTTCCCTGAATCCCTATAGCTTGTTATAAAATATTATGCACACATGGGAACACACACACACACACATGCACATGCACACATAGATATAATTGTTAATTAACATTTAAAGTACAGTGAGCCCCTAAACAGAAATTTGAACAGTAGTTTAATCATAAGTAATACTTCTTTTTTTTTTTTTTTGAGAATTGCAACAATTAACAAAAAACCTTGCAAATGAATCATGTAGCCTAGGAATATTAAAAAAAAAATTCAAGAAAAATGTACACATGTCATAACTACAAAGTATCAAATACAATATCTTACTGTGCCAGAAAGCAAAAATGATATTACAGAGGAACAGAAAAATACAGTGAAAACAAAGAGACAGGAGAAGAGAGAACAAATAAGGGAAGGATGAAGAGGAGGGAGAGGGAGGAGAAATAAAGTCAGGAAGGATAAAGACTGACATTTTTCAAAGACACTGAGATGACCTGAATGTGTTCCCAATAAACACAGTATGGGAAGATTTGAAAATCAAAATAAATAAAGGGCATGGATTACACCATTTATATTTTTGGGAAATAAAAATCCCATGAGCCACTCATATTTTTGCACATCTAAGTAAATGTAACAACTTTTGCACAGGATTATCTTTTATGTATATAAGATATAGATATACAGATTATCTTTCAGATATACAGGAAATTGCTTAGAAAATGTGACAACTATTTCATTAGGGACAGAAGAGATTTATTTACTGGGTAGGGAAGAAAGATACTATTTGCTCTATGGGATAGTTCAAGAGGTTTACCAGTATACTACTTATAATGTTCGGAGTTTCTTTTCTATTTTATTAAAAATATAATTATTATGAAGCACAATAATCAACAAGTTTCATATCTTTTAAATAAAATGCTATAAAATTATATATATATATATATATATATCCCCCTAAAACCATAGAACCATCACCTCACTCTAGATAATGTATATATCCCCTAAAAGTTAGCTTCCACCTATTTTTACTTATTTTCTCTAACCTCTCATCTATTCTTCTCATTCCTAGGTAACTAACTAATGATCTGCACTCTTTTTAAATTAATTTGCATTTTCTGGAATTTTATAGAAACTGTACTAAGCACTATGTGTTCATTTTTATATGATTTCCTTCCCTCAGGATAATTATTTTGAAACTCATCCATAATGCCATTTTTTTTTTTTTTTTTTTTGTACTGGGAATTGAATTCAAGGCCTTACAGTTGTCAGGCAGGCACTTGTGCCACTGAGCTACATGCCCAGTCTTTATCCACGATGTTTTACAAGTTAACTTTATTTATTTATTTACTTATTGTATCAGGAATCAAATTCATGACCTCACACTTACCAGGCAGGCTCTGTACCACAGAGCTATATTCCTAGGAGTTAGCTTTATTTTTATTGCTAAGTGATTTCCACTGAACAGTTATATACCAATGTATCTATTTAGTTGTTGACAGACAATTGCATTATTCCTAAGTTTTAACTAGTACAAATAAAGCTGTGATGAATATTCATAAACAATTATTTGTATGGCAATATTATTTCATTAATTATGAATAAATGATTAAAAGTGATATGGGTAGGATTTATGTTAAGTATACATTTACATTTTTAGGAAACTGATTTTTAAGAATTTTTAACAGTCTTAAAAAGAATTAGTAAATTCCTAATAATAACCTAAAAATGGGAGAGGACCACTTTTTCTGCTATTTTTTTTTTCCTGCTGAAAGGCAATAATCTAACCATAAAGTCATTATTTACAGTCACAAAAATGATCATTTTTTAGTCAGACATGATGACATGATGCCTGTAGTCCTAGTAGTGAGTTCAAACACAGCCTCGGCTATGTAGTGAGACTTTGTCTCAAAACAAATAAACAAAATAAGATTGTCTCTAGCAAGGGAAACCAATTTAAAAATGCTTTAAAAAAAGAATAGTCATATGTTCCTAAAGCAAGAGGAAATCTCAAGAAGATTTTCCACCATTTAATTACATGGAAAAAAAAACACATGGAGTTCACATGGAGATATATTGCAGGTGCTATCATGAAACATAACTCATTCACAATGGAAAGCGCTTATGAATCTATGGATGAGACAGAATAGAAATGCCCAGATTACCTATGCTGTGTTAGTTCTAAAAATGTCTCACATGAATCTTATTATAAATTAGCAAAGAAATACCGATTTGACCCTTGATAAAACAAAAAAGAGGTCCTTCAAAAATACCTCTGTGTACCCAGTTCCAAGAGCCTGGCAGCCTGGGGTGATTCCTTGGATCAGAGACAAAAAGAAACCTACGCTGTTGGTCTGTCATGTGGGAACTGATAAACTGTGACTTGGACGCGAGGTCACTTACCAGCCTGGCTCTAGTATCAGTAGGCCCGCAGGTTCTCTAGCCTGCTCTGAGCTCGATGTCAGGAGAGTGAGATCCGGGACAGGGTATCAACATCAAGACAGAAGCGCCTCACAGGTTTGAAGACGGAAAAGTGAAACTGCACTTGGGCGAGGAGGAGTCCTGGAAGTTTGGTGCCCCACCCAGACACTGCTCTTGATCTGAGATCTGGGACCACCGCTGGCATCTGAGACTTTGTCCTGACTCCGTGTCTTCTTCATGGAGTCCTTTTGGTTTCACTGTCTCCTATGTAACTTCCTTCACATCTTTCCAGTCCCCTCTTCCAGAGTATTGCTGGTGCTACTTTTCTCTCCCTCTGGACTCTTGAAGAAGAAAACACACCGCTGGGGAGTGTATCATGAGTGAGCTCCGCATGAAAAGGATGCAAGGGACTGAAGGTTCTTCTTTAAATCCAGATTGTTGGTAACTCTTTGAATGATAATCGGTTTAAACTGGGACAATGATTTCCATCCATTTTCCTATAAATTGACATAATTTTATTCTTTATGCCTGAATGCTCCTCCATTATACATGTATATATATAAACAATGCTTCTCACCAGTGCTCAGGCCTTGTCTGTTTTTATGAATTATTCACATCCTATAGGTGAGCGCATTTTATCAGGTCATCTTTTTTTTTTTTTTTTTTTTTTTTTTTTTCAAAAAACTGATTAACATAAGAGGCCATTCATTTTAGGCAGCATCACCTAACACATTAAATACGTAATGTAAAGATATTCTGCTAGACTTTGCAGATACATTTAGTAAAAATCCATAAAGCAAGTGCATATTCCACTGTCTTTTTGGAAATTTATGATTTTCTTTAATCAATGCAATTTATCTTTGCTTTTTAAATTCTATTTGTTTAATTTTAAACTGACAAAGCTTCTCCAGTTTATGTACAAAATACTGTGATAAGAAACATAAAATGGTGAGAAAGTATTCCATGCTATAAACCTTAAGACAGGAGAACCAAATGGCATTGGAGGTATTTGGTTCTTTACTCAGTTAACAATACAACTAAAAACTTATGAGATATGTGGGTGAAGTAGAATTTTACATTATAAAATGTATCACTATTATTATTGCTGAATTTTTGAGTTGTGATAAGAGACCGTGATTAAAGAGATAAAGCAAATGACACAAAGTATTATATGTTAATAAATCAAAGTAAAAGGTGTTAGGGCACTCCTGGGGCCACTTTTAGTTGTAGTATTTTCAAAATAATACCCAGAATTTGTGATCATTATATAATGCAGTTATGTACTAATAAAAAACAGAAAAAAAAATCTTTTCGTTATATTTTTATAAATAGTCAGTTGTTCGGTTTTTCTTTTTGTTTTGTTTTGGTGCCGGGGAACGAACTCAGGATTCTACACTTTCTTTTTTTGGAAATTTCAGACAGGATCTTGCTGATTCTAAATTACCTGAGTTAGACTTGAACTTGCCATCCTCCAACCTTAGTCTCCCGGAGATCTGAGATTATAGATATGCACCAACATGTCTTTGAACTAGCTGTTATTCCTGACTAAATCACATACGAAATGCAGATAAAAGCTGCTGCATAAAAAAAATATAAAAACAAATAATTACACAACACCTTTCTGGAAAGTATAAGGTTGTGAGTTTGATTCCTATTATCCCCCCTCCAAAAATTAACCTTCATAATGAAAGTGTAGCCAAAACACAAATATGATACAAAAAATCTCTTACCATGAAAACTTGTTCAGCCAAAAGCTAGGGTGACATCAGACACCAGAACTGTGAGATAAATAACACAGCTTCAGGTTTACTTTAGATGTTCTTCAGCTGGTTTGAATACCATTGACCGCTGCAGAAACCTGCTTGTCAGTGCATCCTCTGTTGCTTTTTCTCTTTTATCATCTCCTTTGCTCTACTTCCTCCCTTGGAATTCCTGGAATTAGCTCCCTGAAAGTTACCAATACTCTGGTCCTCGCCACAGGATCTTTCAGAGGATCTCCAACTGAGATCGATTGCCAAAACACCGGGAATAAAATATTTAATATCTAAAATATCTAAAATATTTAAAATATTTTATATTGTGCTGTCACTTTAATTTTACAGTAAGGAACGTATGCTGTTATAATTGAAATGCTGATGTGATAAACCTTCTCTTAATCCATCTATCTCCCATAAAAGTAAAAGTTCTTATGAAAATCCTGAGGATCAATAAGGTTCTTTTCAAGCATATTTATCAGAAACTCAGTAATGACATTAGGCTCAAGTTAGTAGTGATAGAGGAGTGTGATTAAGACAGCAACAAAATTTGATTTTTACTTTTATAACCTCTAGCAACATCTCATTTTTTCTTTTAAGTTATCTACTTCAATTTTTACCTCGATTTTTCTTAAACAGAGTTAAAATACCCAATAGTTTATCCATCCTATATTTTCTGTATAATGTGTTAGAATTTTTCTTAAGTGCATTATCAAAATAGGCTATAACTAGTAAGGTATAAATTTCTTTATATTATAAAGTCATTTATTTGCTACAGAATTTGAAAACAAGGTAAGACATTTTCTTATTTTATATAGAAATAACTCAATTATCAATATTTCCAGATATTTACTTTTATTAGCATATACATGAAGAAAATATAATACAAAATATTCATTGGACAAGTTTTAATCAAAAGATAAGAGAAAGAACTGTAGGAAATAGAGAGTTCAGTATGGAAATATTGGCTCTATTGAATACTGCTTTTCTTTGCAGTATTTTCTTAAGATTCATAGGGTTTGGGTCCAAGATCACAAAGGGATAGAGAAGTCTGCAGATGTCTAAGTCCCTTATATAAAATGACTTATTGTTTACACATAGCCTTTGTGCATCCTGTATATGATTTATCTCCAAATCACTTTTAATACCCACTGTCATCTAAATGCTGTGTAAATAGTCATTAAATTTTACTCTTTAGGAAATAAAGACAAAGAAATGTCTGTGCACATTCAGTATAAACAAATCTTTCTTACACTATTTTCAGTCTCAGGATGGATGAATCTGTAGGTGTAAAACCCAGAGATTCAGAGGTCCACCTGTACATGAGTTAAAAAATGCTAATATTTTGCTTTCTCAAAAGATAAGCATGTACTTATATAGTATTATTTATTTTAATTTAATTTCAATTTCATTATAACTTTAACCAATAAAACTGTAGATATCTAAGTGCTAAAAATGTATTATCATTAAAGATAATGAATACTTATATAAATATAAAGACAAAAAGTGAAAATGTTTCCTTTGACAGAAATAAATGTATTTAAAATCTGTGAAAGTCTTTTATTTTAACCATTTCCTTTAACAGAAAGTTAGAATATGGGTAAATAGCATCATGTCACAACTTTTCACAAAATAAAAGTTTTTACAACTATTTGTGACTCTTTTTAATAAATATCTGAAAAATCCGAGATGGATAACATAAATTGACTTTGAATGTGAAAGGGTAAGATATGCTAATAAAAACATTAACCTTTACTGTGTTCTCAAAATATTAAAACACTGATAGACTGTGAGGTTATTAAAATGTAATGTATCTCTTAATTCATGAAAATAACCTATTGTCCAAAGTATTATTGCTTCCATTGACAAGGATTCTCTAATCATCTTTGACAATATTATAGGTTTAAATCTATACTTGATTGAAGTTACAATGATAGATGAACAAAGCAATATTTTTTCTATTTTTCTCTTAATATAAATTCAACTAAAATATTCACAGCACATACTGGCAAGCTGTATTTATATTAGAGGAAAACTGAAAATATCCCTTTTAAAGAACCTGCCACAAAACTTGGAACCCTCAGTGGGTTTTCATATTTTTCCCAATGGACAAAACTGAAATTCTCTAGGTATTGTATAAAATGTAGTATCAGTTCAAAAATAATGACAATGAACTATCCCAGATATTAGGAGTTTTCCCAAAAGCAGTATTTTTCTATTTTAAGTGGATGTTTGCTTATAAGTTTTATTAAACTAAAGTTAAAATAAAACTAAAGATTTATACTACCTGAAGCATAGAAAAAGGATATAGAGATATTAGTTTTGCATGTGCATTGATCTTCTCTGTTATTGTTCCAAACTTTCAGTCTTTAAATAATCTGGCCAATTTAAAATCTCTAAATTGAGAAACAGATGACTAAGATTTAAATATCATTGAAAAACACAAGTACTTTACTGAATTACTTTAGATTATTATTAAACGCTGCCAAAATTTGTATTTCTTTATATAATTACAGATTTCTCCTGAATATAGAAAAGGACCACCATAAATCACTATTTCCTAAACTCTTACTGGGCACTTTAGTATAAGAGCATTTCAGTTAATGATTTACCTGCTCACCCAGCCTGCATGCTGTCTGCTGTTTACTTATAATATAATTTGACAGTGTAGAATTACTGGAAAATTAAGGAGGAAACCTAGTGCCATTCTTCAACTACTGACACCTAGGTGAAAAGGGAAAATAGTGCCTTCAGCTACCAGAGAGTCTAAAAAATATACTTAGCTTGAGAAAATACACTAAGACTAAGAACTGATGTTATTATGATAAAGAGTAAATAAAAGAGAGACAAAATGAGATTTGCTAGAAAGTATACTAAAAGATATTTGGTCACTAAAAGTCATTTCTCAAAATCAAAAATGACAGAAAAACGTCTGAGACACTCAAAGTAAAAACCGCAACGTAATTTGTAGTAGCATAGTTTTTATGGGTCACACAAAATCTGGACATTGAGGGCTGGGAATATAGCTCAGCAGCGTGCCTTGCAAACAGGAAGCTTCAGACAAAATCTGATCATTAACAGTATTTATTTCTAACTTCTCAAAAAATTTAAAACAGAGTTTTTTGGAATGAGCAGAGTTTTTATATTTCCTTTCTGCATGCACCAAATTTAAAACATTTGACAAACTTTCATTTTGTTAAAGTTTAAAGAATATGTTGATAAATATTGTCACTTTATTTGTTTAAAGACATTATTATTCTAAGAATAGCGCATATCCTCCCTCCCTATTCTTTCTCATCTTGCACTGACCCTGCCAAACCATATTTGCCAGTGTCTATGCTGTACCATCTGTAGTGAGAGGCATTATTTTGAGTAGCAGAACAACTTACAGTATAGCTTGAAAAACAGGCAATTGTATAAAAAATACTGTAGCAACTGAAAATATACTACCATGCTCCAAAAATGTGGACTTTACATTTTTTACTCTGAATAACAATTATGAAAACAATACACAATGTATCAATGATTGTAACTGTCCTACTAACCTGATTTGAAACTGCTTTATTATTTTTTTTATTTTTTCTCCTTAAAAATACATAAATAAAAAAATCTATTACAAATAATATGTATATATTTCATATTTATTCTTCTGTTTATTAGAACCCAAACTCAGTAAAACCAGAGACTACATCTTTCTTTTTCCCAGTATAAGAAAAAGAACTTTTGAAATCTTTTGTAGAGTCAGATTTTGATTTTTGATACACTGACATCAGAATAATTAGTTATAATTTTCACAAGTTTTTGAGTTGTATACCTATCAGGTATTAACTATATAAAGGAATCTAGTCACTTTCTCAAAATGAAAAAATATTTAAATATTTTAAGCCTAAATAAATAGAAAATCAAATCATATGTCATCATCATTTTTATGGAGATAATTAATAACAATATCATAAGGATTATTTATAGGTGCATTTATATATAATAAAATATAATAAAAGTAATTAAAACAAATATTTCTTCTTGAGCATTTGGTATAGTAAGGCAATGTATACACCAACCTTCCTCCTCTTGCTGTCTGTCCAAAGATAAATTGTAAAATTATCATATGATTTTTTGCTCATTTTTCACATTTTTTGTTCAGTATGCCACCGAGGTTTCATTTCTTTCTTTTTTTTTAAACTTTTAAGCTTGCTTCACTTCTGTCCTTTATTTTACTTTTTTGCTTGGCATAGTTAACAATTTGTTAACTATGGTTAACAATTTGTGCTGCATATTTTAGTATATTTAATTGTTTAATAATAGAAGAGCCCTTTGAATAGAATACCAAGTATATTTGCTTCTTGAAAAAGTGTGGAGGTTCTAATCTCCAGCACCTGTGAATGTAATGTTAATTGGATATAGCATGAGCCCTAATCCAATATATGATGCCCTTAAAGAAGAGACAAATAGCCCCAGACACATACTATAAGGAAGCCAAAGAAGACGCTGGAGGGATGCATCTACAAGCCAGAGAGTGCCAGTGATTGCACGTAACACCAGAAGCTGAGAGGAGAGAATGGCGAAGGTTTTTCCCTAGAGAATACAGGATGATGAGTGCAAGAGTGCAATGAAACATTGATCATAGACTTCCAGTATTTAGGACTGAAAGAATAGATTTTTGTAACCTACTCAACAGTCAGTGGGAGTGTTTTGTTTTGCACTGTTTTGTTTTCATAACCCTGGTAAAAGACAATAGCTATGCTCCTATATTCTGATGAATTGAAACAATGAAATATCATACAAATTAGACAATTAAAATGTCTCTTCACCCATGTATGAAATCCAAAACTTTTAAGTATCCACAGCAATGTGTTAACATAGCAGGCTGAGACTGCTGTCTATTTAGGGGCCTGCTTTCAAGCATGGGTTTAGATGGCATTTGGGAACTTGGCTGTCAGAGTTTTACCAAGGAACCCTACTTGGAAACTACGCTCAAAAGTTGCTTTCCTTCTGAGAGTGTATTAGTCAGTGCTTACTGAGGTACAGAAAAGCCCAAACATCTGTTCTCATATTGGAAGCCCAAGGGCTCCAATCAAGGGCTTGAAAACATGGTAATGTCCTGTGTAAATCTGTATCAAGGATCTGCACTGGAAAGGTCCGAAGATCAGGGATACAAGCTAGAAAATATGTTCCAGTGGGCGAAGGATCTGTGTCAGAGGTCTTCACCCAAAGCCAGGAGATGACATCCAAGATGAGAGGAGGACTGAAACCCTTCCAAAGGGAGATAGCAGCCTAAGTTCCTTTGAAGAAAAATTACCAAAAATCAGCCTATACAGGAAAATCAGCACCATGCAATCTTCCCTGCCCATTCTCCTCTTTGTCATTCTAGCAAAAGTCCTTTGGTGGATCTTCCATGCCCAGAACCATGCTGACTTGGTTCAGCTGGGTGTTCCAACCCAAGTTGACCCTTAATTAGTCAACTGCAGAGTGTTTTACCTTTTTATTTATTTATTTTGTTTTTTGTTTGTTTGATTTTGTACCAAGAATTGAACTCAGGACTTTGAGCTTGTCAGGCAGGCACTTGTGCCCTGAGCTATGTCCCCTGTCCTAGAAGTACAATTTCAAAGTAAAGATGATATAGGTTTGAACTATAGTTCTAATAGTGTGTAATTCAGGAATTTCTTCATTGTCTTTCTTTCTTTCTTTCTTTTTTTTTTTTTTTTTTTTATGTGAATTGAACTCAGGACCTCGTATTTGCCAGGCAGGCACTGTGCTGCTGAGCTATGCCTCTGGGTCCTCGGGTATATTTCTTCCTCTGTATATCTTTATTTTCACTAATAAGATATAGAGTGCATTACTTTGCAATCACAATCTGGCACACAGTCAATGCTATGATTGACTTTTAAATATATAATATGTGATGGTAATGGTGTCCTCAGTCTTCTGAGTACATCAATAATCTCTGAAATATTTTCCTAGTTCAGGGAATTCTTAGCATTCTCACCTATCTTTGTAGTTCTATATAATATATTATATATATTCTCATTTTCATTCAATTGCCAAAGTGCTATTTAATGTTTTTAAATGAATATTCTTTGTAGGCAATTAATCATTTTCATCAAATGACATATTACTTCAAATAACTGTAAAAATTTCCACCCCACACTCACTTCATTGCATTTTTCCATTGATTTTCCAGCAGCAATCATTTAGCATTTCCCTTTCCAAGATCTGCTCTGCTCCCAATTCTTCTAATATTCATAAATTAATTATTATTTACCAAAGTAAATCAGTAGCACTCCCAGCAACATACTTAGGCTTAGAATCATTATCTTTTAAATGAAACTAAATTCAGAGAAAGGAGAGCTTTTTTTTTAAATTATAAAAAGTAAAATAAGAATGGAGGGGGTGAGGTTTTAGCATAAGCAGCTGCTTGGCAAGGGCGAGGTCATGATCTGCCATACCAATCCATAAATACAAATAATCAAGAATGGAATGGAAGAGTTGCAAGAGGAAACTATTATTAGCCTAATGATTGTTTGAAAGATATGGAGACATTCGATTTGTCCAATCTAAAACTCATTTTAAATTAAAATTTCCTAATGTAAAGAACTAAGATTCATCCAAATGAGAGACTATAATAATGTACTAGAACTTATCTCCAATTTTATAGAATATATTTCTTAGAAAGCTCTTCTTTGGGGAGTACAATGCCAATCATCACTTCGAGTGATGACAGCCAAACATTTGGGAAAATGAATTGAAAATGCTATTCAGTTTTGGATGTTTAAAAAGATTCTATGAATCTCTTTTGATGAACTGAAATAAGCAACTTAGCTTCTTTAGATCCCCATGAAAAAATAACCATGTTTAATTAGATTAAAAGAGATATAATTTGTAAAAACTAGACATGCATATAAGTGTACATAGGATTTTTTTAAAATCCTAAAATATTATTGTATTCTATCCACCTCCCTACACTGCTAAGATACAGAAATATATTATATAGTCTTTCTGATAGCCATAAGTCACAGGGAATTAAATAGTAGTTTGTTTTCTTTTTCCTCTCCTTTATAGTTTTTCTAGAAATAGGCAAATTTCCTTTCTCTGTTGACAAAGTGAGTGTTTAGTAGACACTAAAGTGTCAGCCCCTAGGTTTAGCATAGAATAAATACTCAACTTGTGTAGAGGACAACATTCCGGACCTTACTCTACCCACTTTCATTATTAAGACAAAGTTGTTACTGTGCTTTAACTGGCTGATAGTCCTGTCCTGTAGTTATTGCTAATATTAATGGTTTGTTGTTTTATTGTTTTACTATGTATTACCTAGGAATTTTTATAGACTATCTCCCTCAGAATGAAAATTTTACTTTCTTATAGATTTACATTCTTATTCTGATACCTAAAACTTTTAAAACAGCAAAATGAATCAAAATTATCAGTATGGAAGGCTCCTTTGACTTTAAACAAAGACTCAATCATTGCAATTTAGAAATAGATAAAACTGATGTTGTGATTAGAATCATTGCATTCTATGCTATGAAATACCACATTGTATAAAACCTATTAAAATAATTAGAGGGGCTTATAGCTCAATGACAGAATTTGTTTTTATTGCTAATTGGTACCACATTTTGTACAAAAAACCTAATTCATACTCAACAATGATATCACCTCATATCAAGAAAGCATCCTATGACAGTTTAAAAATCAGTTTATTGATAAGTTTCATATAAAACCTTTTATCAAAAATCTGTTACATGCACATCTCATGAATATGTACAGTGTTCATAACTGTCCAGTATAAAATGAATGATATGAGAGTTTTCAAAGTGGAATAAAGAATAGAGAATGTTAAAATGGCTTTTTGAGTGTGTCAATGATTAACCTAGCTAGTTGAACATATTCCACATGTATTACACCATTTAAGATGCCAACAATAAGTTCTGGTCACCTAAAACCATTATTAATTGAATAACCATTGGCACTCATAATATTAATCTATTAAAAATAATATTAATCTGTTAAAATAGAACATACTTTATCCTTAAAATAATTTGTTTTGTATAATTCAATTCACTAAGAAAGGTATCCTTGTTTCTTTAATTGATTGACAATGGTTGTCCAGATGTATTTAATCTTATAGCTCACTGAAATGATGCACAAAACTCAATGAGATTTAACTTTATAATCTTTTGGATGTGCTGTAGAACGTCTTTTTAGCCCAAAAGGCTAGAAGTTAGTATAACTTTTAATTGTAGTATTTTATTGCTGCTTAGAGTTGTATTAATTTTGCCATAGTTCAAAAAATGGTATATTCCCTGAGACTTAATCACTTTCAATATAATCTGTAAAAGTCCTCTTAGGTAGTTTTTGGAAGAAAATCTAAAGAAATTTTAGCCTGTAAAAGAAAAAATTTCAACATATAGGAAAAACCTAAGAGTAACACATTATCTTTACATATCCAATAAGGTTTTATGTGCCAGCATTGTGAAAGTTTCTATGATATGACTTTGTATTAGTAGCTATAGGAATAGCAAAGATGTTTTTACAGTAATGTATATTTGTGGTTAGAATTTCATGTATAGTCACCATATTATGTTCTTCCTTACTAGTTTTGGAACAGAGAATAAATATTCACTTAGTAAATGAACTTGTGAGTGTTTTTCAACACTGTGAATTAGATTTCTTTAGGAAATGATGTGGTTCTATTTTTGGTTGCACTGCGGTAGCCAGTGACCTCAGTGTGCACTCTCTGGTAGCCACACTTTGTTTCCCTTTGCCTCAGTATGACTAGAGGCTCTTTGCAATATCCCAAGAGAAATGATTTGTTATAATTTAGACAGTTTACCAACTGTTAAAACAATGATTAGCTTTTGCTATTCTGGTTTCAGGACCTGGAAGAAAGACTAGCCTGAGTTTTGCTTCCTGATGTTGCAATACTAATGGATTAAATGTATCATGAATATTTATAAATTGTTGAAAGCTACCTGAAAATGCTTTCTCAGCATGGTCCATACTATTTTTTTTCTTTTTATAGTACAAACACACATGCAAATACACAGTAATAAACATATATATATATATGTATATCAACTACTGTACACATTCATATTCATATTTTTGGTTTTTGTATGCATAGTATATGTTTAGTATTTACTATATATTAAGGTCCTATCAACAAAATGGTGAATGCTTAAATGTTTTAAAAATTCCAGTAAAAGACACACTGCAGCAATCCTCTCAATACTGTCTTGCTTCAAACTCAATTATCCCATCAGTCCTGCCACTTTCCGAAGCAGTACTGGAAGTTCTTTCCCAAATGTCTGGTTGGGCTGTCATGGCTGCTTTGTTTGCCTGAAATGATGGAAAATGTCTAACTTTCACATTCATTTTTACTATGGACAAAAACCAGAAGTCACAAGATGCCAGATCTGCTAAATAAAATAGAGGAAAACACACTAGAATTTTTTTTTTTTACAAGCCTGACTTTCTGTTGGTCGCTACTCAGTAACCATATTCATTCTGTTTTTATCCCTTTTTCTAAAACATTTATGAAGGAGGATTCTGTAACTGCTTCAGAAAATGACAAGAATGATAGAGTAGCGTGTATGATATGAGAGCAGGTATTTAGAGAGAGATTAATTACAATATGTCCTTTACCATCATAAATTTTATATTTAATAATACCTTATATGTAAGTATAGTATATATATATATATATATATATAGTGCAAATATATGTAAATATATATTAAATTCATATATTAAATAGGTGATGATAGCCACATAATTTTTTAAAACTATTATTTATGAAAAAAATGTCTTTGAACTCTGCAGTTTACCTCTCTACCTCTGTAACTTTAAGAATAAAATCAGGGGATGATAATAGTAATCTGTATTTAGCATATGATGTTGCACATGCATTGTGGAAAGGGCATTGTATAATTAATGTAAGGAAGATGTCATCATTGTCATTATGTAGACAGAATATAGAAAAACTGGTATTGCAAAAAGGTTGAGGAAATTCATTCAACTAGGAGTTACTGGAGAAAAGATTCGGTCTCATGTCTTTGCTGTTAGATTATTTTCTTTCTATGAGGCCAGGTTTTAACAGTGGTTCTCAGAAAACAAAGCCAACAGATAGCTGGGCACAATGCACAATTTGGTTCAATCGTTACCATGTTATTACTATGGGTCTTTACTGAATTGTCACTCATCTTTTGAAAAACTGTTTCCTCACATAAGAAATAATATCCTTAATAGTACAGATATCATTAATTTACATAGAACTTGCAAAATAGCTATTGAAAAATAATTAAAGAAAGTCAGTATTTGTTACACATTTTCAATAAATAAGATTTATGTTCATGTGAATATTTGTGAAACAGATTATGTGATGAATGTCTCATAGCATGAAAGAGTAAGAAAGGCTAAGAATTCTTTAACAAATAACGAAAAAATTGTTCAAATGTGCTTTCAATGTAAATAGTGAAGGAGATAACCAATAACAAGATTTTCAAGTTTGCTAAAATTATTTTTCTCCTATCATTTTTCTGTAAAGAAAGAGAAATAGTTTTCAAAGGGAAAACAATTATATTAATACTATCTTTGATATTTGAAACAGCTTTTGAAGTGCAAGATGCAGTGGACTCCCTATCTCCATTTTCTTTTGGTGCAATTTCTTATGGAGTCCATTTCAATTATCGAATTCTTAGGAGTGTGAAAGTAAGTATACTAGTAAAAGTTATTAAATCTCTTTCAGAAATTATTCTAAATAAAACAACAATGAAAAAAGATATTTTGAAGGAATTACTTTTTCAAGGTGATTGGACTGGCATCAATTTGTAAAGTAGGAGACAACTCCATAGGCATTGTTTTTTTCTAAGCATTTAGTTATTGCATTATAAATTTGAATTTTTCCTTGTAACATTGTATTTTTCACTTTAAATTATTTTGGTTGATATATATATATATATATATATATATATATAGCTTATGATTAAACATTTATGCACATCTTTTGCACTGATTATGAAAATAAAAACAACACAAAAAATTTAATATAAGCAATAACTGGCAAGTAATTATGGAACTTTAAACAAATTTTTATTGTATATATTAAACTTCTTAAAATTTGTGAGGTAATTTAAATGATTCCAAGTTCAATGATTTATAGTCACAATTATTACCATGGTACATTAAAATCTAGTAAAATTCCATTGTAGATTAAGCGGTTTCTATGTTCAGGTAGAGAACTTTTCTATTGAATACGAGTGGATTTGCTACAGAGAACTGCACCTGCTGTTCAGAAACCTCGCTCCTTGCTGTCCATGCCCTACTGTGATTTTTGAGGGAAAAGAAGACACCAAAATCTTTGCTATGGGAGCTAGAAAGTGACAAGGAGTGGTGAGCTTAATAAAAATCTGCTTCTGCCTCTCACTCCTGGGTCCTCCCAATATTTTTCATGAGTCAAGGACCTACTCCTTAGCAAGAGTGGAGAGTTAAGATCCTTATCATTTCTTTTGGAGGAATTTCTCAAATCTTGTATGAGGACAGGAAGCCTTTCCATTCTCTCTCTGTCTGTCTCTGTCTCTGTCTCTGTTTCTGTCTGGCTATCTGTCTATCTATCTATCTATCTATCTATCTATCTATCTTTCATTGATATTCCAAATTTTTTACTATAGATGTATTTCACTTCTTTGGTCAACTTTTTCCTCTTTTACTTATTTATTTTTAATTCAAGCATTAATGGGTTGGTTTTCATGATCTCTTTCTCAATAGGTTTATGTATAAATGCTGCTGAAATAAGGCGATTTTGTTATCCTAGACCTTACTGAATTTGTTCATCAATTGTAGTTGTCCTCTGACCTAAAGATTCTTCCACACTTTGAATCATATAATCTGGAAAACAGATGTGCACCATTGATAGCTATAACTAGTTTTGTGGACTGTAGAATCATGTAGTGACGTTCTTACTGGTTCTTTCCCCTGAGTTCATTGTCCTATATCTCATTAATTTCTGGAAAAACTCACACCTACACACACACACACACACACACACACACACACACACACACACACAAATCCCTCAAAAATATATATGCAGTTCTTGTGTACATCACATTTTTTTTCTGTTTTTGAACACTCCAAGAATCTAGAGTGGCTGGATGTGTAGCACAGTAGCATAGTGCCTGCTTGGCAAGTGCAAAGCCTGAGTTCAAATCCCTATATTTAAAAAAAAATAAAAGCTCTTCTCAGGAATAGAGGGCAACTCCATTTGTGAGCTGGTCACCACAGTGAAACTTTCAATCAAAGCCTACCTCGCATGGTCAAATTTCCTCATATTTTGTGCATAGTTTAGGATACATTGTCATCCTTACATTCTTCTTAGTTCTTCATGTTCTTTTGCTTAATTTCTAGAAAATAATGAACACTGTTATTACAATTTTTTTCACTCTCCTAATAGTTTTAATCTTGAAAATATTTAATCTTTGGGATGATTTAAAAGATTTTTTTCTTTCCAATATTTCTAAGTATTAGAAACTATAAAATCGTCCATTTGTGTAAGAGTAATGTTGCAAAACAAAATGAATACTTAAGCAGGTGTAAACATCAGTGTTAATATAAAATAGTTTATCATTTATGTAATGAACACTAATCACACTCTGACCATTCTCTCGATGTTTTAGAGTGTACATTGCTCAAAATGTTGAGGGACACAAACTCTCTGTTTTTAATTTTCCTTAAGTTAATTTTTCTCAAAGGTTTGCAGAAAAGAAACTATATTTATCTGACTATCGTATTTTAATTTTAAATTAAGAATAAAGGCTGCCATTAGAAAAATGGAGGGTTATCACCACAGGTTAAATATTAACTTATGAAAATATGCATGATGTGTGCACTAAGTTGGAAATATATTATTAAAAAACTTTACATCAATTAGTTACTTCTCATATTATTGTCTTAATGCTAAGTAACATCTGCATGGCTTGCAGATTTTTGTAGGTTTTATTTAATTTCCTTGATATGATACTCACAAACTTTCATGCTAATCCACATATTGTTCTCCTATAAAATTTGGAGTGAATTTTCCTTGTGTCTTAGGTAAAGTAGTGTTCTGCCCAAATACCTACTACTATGTCCACTAATAAAAAATTCCTCCAGCTTCTGGAAATGTTATTGGTCATTGCTCAAAACAGAGCTCCTCATTGACTTTCCTGCCATTACAGCGAACTGGTTCGTCCAAAGTTTCTCTCACTCCACATAATGGCCTGCAGCTACTGATTTACTAATGAGAAATGAAAAAAGCCTAATCTCCTTGCATGAATTGTAAACAGTTCTTAAGTGTCTTCCCTGTTTTAGAGCTTTTGAAGGACATACTGACAGATAAACTTCAGCAATGTGTTAGCTTTTTCTTCTACCCAATGCTACTGTAATTATTTCTTTATAGGTATATCTCTTGAAAATACTCTCAAATAAAACCTTTTAATGTGACCTCCTGTTTGTTGCCATGCAGTTTATCTTAGTCAAAATCAAAATTACCTTACATGGTAGATATGGCACTGGGGCTTTTAAGAATGCACTTTCTGCTGGTGAACAATGATGACCCCATAATTGTCCACATATGGATTACTGACAATCCTTGTCAAATTGAAAAGTGTAATTCTTAAACTTTCATTAGTGAAAGCGCAGCATTACTACATTATCTTTGATGACTAGGAGACATTAAAGAAATGGTAACTCTAAGAAAAATGAATGTGGATGATTATTACTGAGTGTCATTGATTCATTAATGAGAGATAATAACAGGCTGAACACAATTAGCAAGTTCTAATAAAATGTAAAACCTGGAAGCTGCCCTAGGGAGCTATTACCAAATATTATTCTGTGGCCCAAGGATAGGTAGAATAAAAGCTCAGATTCTGAAAATACCAGGAAATGGTGTGATTCTGCAGAAAATGTTGAATGCTCAACCCCTGCCAGGTTTCTACTCCAGTGTAAGTGAATCAACAGAGAAAGGAATCATAACAGAAAGGAATCATAAGATTTCAAAGGAATCAGCAGAGAAAGGAATCATAAGATTTCATAAGCAAATATGTGACTAGCTGTGCTTGAGAGAGCTGAACTAGTGGGTTTGCTGAGCATATTTGACTTCAAATATAGATAACTTGTCACTGTGAACAGGCAATACTGGCCTAATTACAAAGAAAGAGTAAACACATCAGTGAGAAAATTTGAGAACTTGTAAGGAAACAAGGATTTATACCAAAGAAAATATAGAATTTAGAAAATGAAAATTAATAGATGGGGAAATATACATGAAGCTAGATTTGGTGAAGATTAAAAATAGAAATGCATTCATGTAAAGGATACTTGATGAAGAGCATTTTCCTGTGATAGAGGATTTAAAATCCCAGAAAAGATTCCAGGAGACATTGTTAATGTATTTTTAAGATTACTATAGACAAAAACTATGGGCTATTCTAACTAGCAGTTCCATAGCCACATGACAAAGAAGTGGATTGATATGGATGTTTATATGAAGCCAGAACTTCAATTTCACTGTATTCCAAAAGAAGATTTGGAGAATTCTCTGTTCACAAGAATGTTTAGAAATACTCAGATAAAAAGAAAAGAGAAACTTATGGGAGAATGGGGAAAAGAAAGAAGAGAAAAGCAAAAAAACATATATGTATACACACAAGATAGTTAAGAAAGTTATACAGTTACTTTATCCTACTTTTTTAAATTAAGAGGAAAAAAGACACAGAAAAGAAAAAACAAAAAGCAAAAGAGACGAACAACAGCAACAACAAACTCCAAACCATAACACTACAGGTTTTCAAAACAATAGGAGTTTAACAGTGGTGGTAATACTGTATATTGTTTCCTTCAAAAGGGTTGCTTAAATTACCAGATACAAAATGTAAAATTCATCTAATCATGTAAGTATTAACTGTTCTTTTCAAAGAGATAACACAATTAGTAGTATAGTCATTTTAGCAATCATACATACACACACACACACACACACACACACACACACACACACACAATTTTATATCTTTTTTCTTTTCCTTTCCTTCTTTCCTCCTTTTCCCACTTGAGTTATTTTTCCTTTTTGAGCAGTTTGCACAATATTCTTTGTAGATTATGGATCATATTTGCTCTTTCAGTTTATTGCACTAGGGAGACAATACAATATCTATACATGTGAGTTTGATTTATTTCACTTATGAATATGGTCTCAAGTCACATCCATTTAGTTATAAAATTGCGATCTTTCCTTATAGCTGAGTATTATTCCACTGTATAAAAATATCACATCTCTTTTATCATTGCTTGATTGGTGGGCACTTGGGTTGTTTCCAAGATTTGGCTAAGACAAATTATGCTGCTATGAACGTGAGTGTACATATATCTCTCTGGTGTGATGTTTTCAATTCTTCTGGAAAAATGCTCAGAAGCTGGATAGCTGGATCAAATAGAATCTCTAATTCTAGCTGTTTGAGGAATCTCCACACTGATTTCAACAGTGATTGCATCAGTCCACATTCCCACCAACAATGCAGAAGAGTTCCTTTTTCCCACAGCCTTCCTGGCATTTGTTATTGGTTAGTTTCTTGATCCTGGATATTTTAACTAGAGTGTGATGGAATTTCAGTGTTGTTAACTTGCATTTTTGAATGATCAATGATGCTGAACACTTTTTCATATAATTATTTACCATTTGTACTTCTTCATCTGAGAAAAATTGTGTATTCATCTAGATGCCCGGTTTTATTGCACTATGGTCAGATAATATGCACAGGACTATTTCAATTCATTTGCATTTACTTAAACATGTTCTGTGGTCTAGTGTATGATATATTATAGAGAATGACCCATGTGCAACTGAGTAGAATGTGCATTCTGATGTCATTGGATGGAACACCTGTACACATCTACTAAGTCCATTTGTTCACAGGTTTGATACAGTTCTGTTAGTCTTTTGCTCATTTTTTGTTTGGTTGATCTGTCTCTTTGTGACAATGAGGTGTTAGTGTCACCTGTTATAAGTATATTAATGTTTATTTGATTTTTCAAATCTATTAACATTTGTCTTACATAATTGGGTAGTCCCATATCTGGTGTAAATATATTTATGATTTTAATCTCTTGTTCTTAAAGCTTTCCCCTTGATCTCTTTTGGTAACTCTTGTTTTGAAGTTTATATTGTCTACGAGCAGAATAGCTACCTTTGCTTTTTTCTGGGTTTGTATCACATGAACAGGTGTTTTCCTTCCTTTGAATTTTAGCCTATCAATTTTCTTTTGTGTAAAATATTTTTCGTGTACACAGCATATTGTTGGATTTTCTGTCTTAATCCACTCTGACAGTCTATTTCTTTTTATTGATAATTTGGGACCATTTACACTGATGCATATAGATGGTATGTAGTGACTTACCCTTATCATGTTATCTTTCAGTTGTTGGTTTTCTACTTTTTCTGTTAAAGTGTTTCCCGTATTAGTGGTTTCCTTCTGCTTTTGTTCTTCGAATTGTCTTTAATCTCCTTCTAGAGTATCTTTCAGTACTTTTTGTAGGTTTGGTGGTCATAAAGTTTTTCAGTTTATCTTTGTTGTGGAATTATCTGATTTCTCCATCAGTTTTCTTTTTTTTTATTTTAAAGATAGTAAAATACAGCAAGACAAGATAGAACAAAGCCAATCAAGGCAATGCAGTAAACTGGTACAGAACTAGAGCAGGATACCAGGATAACAATAGTAAGTACCATAGTATACCTTGTTATCTTTACAATAGTTGTCCATTCAATCAGGTATAGCAAAATCAAACCAAAAAAAGAACACTATAAAACCAATCAAACAGAATACTAACTAGAGCAAGACCACTAATCAGAACAAAGCAAAACAGTGAAAACAATATTGACCTTCAAAGACAAGATAGCAAGAAATCCCCCATATTTGCAATATTGCATACTGTCATCCTCCCAAGAGAGGCTCACACCTCTGGCCCATGTCAGCATAATGAACCAAACAAAATAAGCATTTAGTTGCTTTATGTACCTTAGTTGCTATCAATTCCAGCTGACCACTAAACCATCCAGTTCCTAACGGGGTGAGAGACACATGTGATTCTCAGCCCCTGTGTCATTAGGCTCATGGAAACACTGACTCATTCTCTCCCTGCCACGTTCACAGCTTGATACATAAGTGTATCAAGAACGATGGCTCATTGCTTTCTTGCTTGGTCCCCCAATTTCCAGACTGGCTGATTCTCAGGAATTGCTGACTTGTTTTCTCCCTGGTACGCCCAACAGCTTACTCACTCAACATCAATTTTCAAAGATAGTTTTGCAGGGTGCATCCATCTGGGTTGAAAGTTGTTTTCTTTCAGGACTTAAAAGACTGCACTCTAAGCTCTACTGAACATGAAGGTTTGTGTTGAAAAGCCTGGCATGATTCTGGTAGGCTTTTCTTTGTAAGTGATCTGTTTCTTTTCTCTGACAGCTTTTTTATTCTCTTCCTGTGCTGAATTTCTGAGATCCTAATTATTATATGAATTATTATATTGTTATATGAAGATTTATTTTAATTCTGACTAATTGAGGTTCTATTTGCATCACTTACCTATGTATCAGATTCTTTTCCCATGTTTGGTATTATTTCTGGAAATAGTCTTTTTTTACTATTTGTGTTGGCCTCTGCTTTTTTGCTGACACCTATCAAGCTACATTGTTTCTCTTTGTATCATGTTACAGCTGTTGAGTTGTTTCCTAGTTCCTGGATATGTTTAAGAGATCTTTTCTTTTGTGATCATAAACTTCTATCCTGTCTTCAAGTTCTCAGAGTCTATCTTCAGCTTTTCCTCTGGACTTGTGCAGCTCGCAAGGTACCCTTCTGATTGACCGCACTTGAACACTGCTCTGGAAAGAGCTTCAATTCTCCAATATATCTGTGGCTAGCCAGAGTGCATCCCTGAACTATGGCTCTAGAGTCTTGTACTCTCACCTGTGAGGCTAGCCAGGCATTCCCCTAATGCATTGTGCTGGGTTGTCCTAGGACCCTGGGCTGGGAAGAGCTCAGATCCTCCATGCAGCTAACAGTGACACATCCAGTGGAGTGCGAGTGCGTCACTGGTGACTTGCATCTGGCTGAATGGAGCTCGGAACCTCTAGCACCCACATGGATAGCTAGGATGCACCCCTGAACTATGGCTTACCTTCTCTTGTGTTCATGAAATGAAACGTATGTGCCAATATTCTCTGGTAACTATTTTGTGCCTATATCTTGTACTCTGAATAACAACACTGAAGAAAATGTACAATGTATTAATTATTATTGCTCTCCTGTTAATGATTCAAAACTATCTTATTTTGTTTCTATTTTTCTTCTTCATTTTAATTTTTTTTTTAAAAGACACTGTTAGCATAAGGTAGTTTTCCTTGGTAGCCTTCCTCCTCAGAATGCTATTGTGTTGAGGTGGTAAGTGTAAATGACTACCATTATCACACTTAGTGGTAAGACCAAAGCAGTTCTCAAAAGGAACTTGTCTGCAGATAGCATCAAGGTAGTTAGCAGAATATATTACTACAGACAACATAGATAAGTAGCACTGATTATATTGCTTAATTTATATAATTATAAGAACTTCGTAATGAATAATCAAGGAAATGAGGGATCCTATAGATATATTTTTTGTCATCATCACTTATTTTTGGAATCAAACTGTTTTCAAAAGTAATTGACCAAGGGTGTGAGTAGATTCCTTTATGGAAAAGAGACTAAAAAACATTATAGAAAGAAAAGGCAACAGCAGTCATCCTAGGTCTTCCTGCAGATAGACTCATAAATGCATCTTTTAGATATCTGGCTTTAAGGAAATGTCTATACCTTTCTCAACTTGTTTAATACATGAGGAGAATTGACATTGTTACTCATAAACAAAAGTACTGGGGCTGGAGGTTTAGTTCAACGGCATAAGCACCTGCCTTGCAAGCAGGCAGTCGTGAGTTTGATCCCCAGTACCGATAAAAAGGAAAAAGACAAAAAAAAAAAAAAAATACTTTCCCATTCTCTTTGTGTGAGCCAAATGAATGCCAAATAATCTGATTTCTTGCTAAGATTTCATGGGTCTATAGTGATCTGATTGCAAAAATAGATCTTAAGTTTTAAGTAACTGAAAAAGTAAATAAAGTCTAAAATGTACAATAGGTATTCTGAAATGCAAATAAGTTGGTCAAAAAGAAAGAGGAACTAGGGTGAGATGAAGGGGAAAGGAAAAAATACAAGATTATTCTATTAGTTTCTCTTTGTTCATTGAAAAGTCTGTGCTAGTATCATTTGGAGAAGTTTTATGCCCATATGTTGTACTGTGAGTAAGTACTTTGAAGATACCATCATATCAACAGATACTATCAATAGTTTTTATTCTACTTTTTTGTTCTGAATTTTTTTCCATAAAATAAAAAAAATAAAAAGAATGTGGCAGCTAAATGATAGAAAACAATCTATTGGAGAGAAATGTGGATTGAGGCAAAAGTGAACACTAAATCTGAAGACATTTGGTCACATATTAATAATATACAAAGGATATTAGCATGAGAAAGATAATGAAAGTCATCAGGCAGAAGGACACAAATGCAACTTTACAAAGCTTTCTTCTCCCATGTAGTGGTAGTGGAAGTGTACTTTGCAGCATCATAAATGGAGGAGTAATACTGAAAGATGAGGAAGTATGATTTCTCTTACCAAGATTCATCTAGCTATTGATGTTGTTTAATAGCTAGAGTCTTAGCAAAAGAGTGAAACATGCTACTCATATGGTATCATCTCTCAAAGACACAAGTTATTTGGTGTCAAGTTTGACTGGGATGGATCCATTTGATTGTGAAAGAAATAGAACTGACCTTAATTGGAATTGACCATGTTCCAAATATGGGATTACCTGTCACACATCAAGTATCTGTACAAGTTAAACTTGTCTCTGAGACAAAATACTTGACCACAACAATTTAAAGATATTTATTTGGTACTTGGTTTCAGTAGGTACACTCTATACTTGTTGGTTGCAATATGAAAATGGTATAGGAAAGGGGAAAGCTCCTTAACATATAGCAGTCAGACAGCAGAGCAAAGAAACAGTATCAGAGAGCAGCTATCATACTCAAGATCAAACCTTCATGGCCCACCCAGAAATATCCAGAACTGTGTTTTATTCTTTGGCAGTTATAAAGCTAACCAAGTGAATCATTAAATGAAACTGTCTCATTCCAAAAGCATATGTCTAAAATATGTCATATTCAAATAAGGATATTAACAAAATCAAAATGTCGCCTAATACAAGTGTCCTGTATCCAACTGAAAATTCAATAATTCCAACCCCACAGTCTGAAAAACTCCAGCAACAAAATCTTTGAAATGCAAGATAGACTTTAAATAGGAACTCCCTATAATAATCAAAAAGCAAGATACATAATTGCAAAAAATAATGGCACAAGGTAAAAGTGACCATTCAAAACAGGACAATAAAGGGATAGAAAATAATTTGACTGATGCAAAAGCAAAGCAAAATAAACATTAAATCCCGTAACTCCATGTCCAGCACCCAGGGCAACTGGTGAAAGATGTGAGCTCCAAGAGCTTGGGGGACCCCTTTCCTAGGACTTTGTTTGTTGCACCCCATATGATATCTTTCTTGGGCTGGTTCCATTTATAGCCTGAGCCTCTCCCTGGGAGATGTTCTATGTTTCTGACGTCTACAAATTCCTGGGATCTCCACTTCAACATTAACTTGATATCCTTATCAGGGTACATTACTTATCCAGGGTATTCTTGGAGATCAGGAGAAAGTCTCAGTGACTCTGAACATTTTGAATTCTGTATGCCT
Organism: Cavia porcellus; assembly: GCF_034190915.1. Lineage (NCBI taxonomy): Eukaryota > Metazoa > Chordata > Mammalia > Rodentia > Caviidae > Cavia > Cavia porcellus. The sequence continues at coordinate 57,876,927 of NW_026947493.1, forward strand.
GAAAAAATTGCCATCATGCAGATGATGTTAAGAACTGCCAGCAGCTTCAGTGGTAGCCATAGTCCACTAGTGGTCTCACAATGACTGATCATAATAAAGTGAATCCCCTGGAACTAATTCTCCTACTTTAGGAGAGAGTACAGGGGATGTTTTCCCAAATAAAAGATTTACACTTTATTTCAATATTGAGCCTGGAATGAATCTGACATTTCCATTCCTGAGATGCCCTCGAGGCATCTTTCTTCTTATCCCTGTTCAAAGTATTTTTTTAATAATTCCCATCTATTTAAAAATGACACTTATTTGGTTCCAACTTCACTATTTCAATTTAAAATAATAGCTTAATTTTGCATACTGTACTCTTTGCACACTAAAATCTAGGACTTGGTAGAACAAATTTATACAATATTTGTTATTCCAAAACACAAATCTAGGCAATCAATGAGCACTATTTAAATTCATAGATTTTTCTATTCTGGAGATTTATTTTTTTTTTCAATCAAACTAGACTATGCTCATAACAACAGTGAAGACTTTAATATATCCAAATAAATGGAAATATTGCAAAGTTAGGTCTCACATCATGTTAGAGTACAACTAGAAATTGCAGGAGAAACCTACTTAGAGTACAACTTTTATTTTTCTCTCTCTTTGTGTGTCATATCTCATTTTTGTCTATTGTCTCATTCCTTATTTATATGTTAATTTTCCTATATGAATGAAAACCATGTAAAGTTGTGTATCTGATTTAGTTCTTTAAACATTATGGTCTAAAGCATCTATTTTCCTATAATGTCTGAAGTTTATCTTTCTTTAGAGTAGAATAGATAGTACTCCAATATATATATATATATATATATATATATATATATATATACTATATTTTTCAAATTTGTTTGCAGCTTTTTTCAGGATAAAATTTAAATTATTCAAATATTTTACTTTAATTTTTACTGTAAGTTTTCACCATAAATCTAGGTAAAAAATCAGTCAGTTGTATCCATGCCACAGCCTGAATGTTGAGATGCCTTAATATTTTCTCAGCCAGAACAATGCTCTTTTCATGAGTGAACTCGACTTCTCATAAAGTCTCAAAACTTCAGCAACATGCAGACAAGTTTTTTAACCAAAGTGTAATAGGCATAGTCCTACTCCAGTTTCTAATAGTACCCTCATTCCTATATGAAACCTTCTGACCATATACTTATCATCTGCATCCTGTCAGCATTCTCATCTACTGAATGCTCACCAGAATCATTCGTCAAGATATGTGCATAGCATTCTAGGCCTTCCAGAAACATTCCCTAGATCCAAATCTTTGTAAATTCCTCCAACAAATCAATTGTGGATCTTGGAACTACATACTCAGTAGAGTCAAGCAATGAATCTACTTTTCTAATATAAATTTGAGTATTATTCAACTTTTTTGTCACGGATACATAGTATCTGATATCCTCTATTTAAAGAGGGTTCAGTTTTCTTTTGAGTCATAATATTTCTACAGGTTTATGGATGGGATGACAATACTGAAAAGAATGGAAACTGTGTAAGAAGCCAAATTTGATCTAGCAGTGGACACTGTTTAATGTCTAAGATACTAGGTACAGAGAACCATTGCTCTATCAATATGTAACATTTCCTCAACAACATGTGTAATTTGGTAGCAAGTTGATTGAGATGGATCATTTTATCATGAAAGAGACAACAACTGATTTTGACTACAATTAACTATATTCCAAGTGTCTGATTCTGACTTAGATCCCCAATCTCTCAAACCAGTGTATGGTGAAGGCTTAAATAAAATGAGACAACTGATACGATTTTAGGGCTCCTAGAGGGTCAAAACCCTTTAGCTGAGCTGGAGACTCTGAGGGCTAAGGTACAGACTTCTCTGGACAGCCCATTTTTATTAGGTCCAACAACAAAGACCAGGGAAACTGAGGAAAGCATGAGTAATGAGCAGGACCTTGGGAATCACTTCAGTGACTTATCCTAGCAAATTATGCCAATTCTGGAGAACTGTTTTATCTCCAGGATGACATTTATTGTAGGAGTGCAATGGCAGGAGTGAAATTCCTTCAACTGCAATCTCTATTTACTTAACTAGTGTGGAGCCAAGGTATCCTCACCTATGGCCTTATCTTGCCTTTTGAGGTATCTCTGGCCTCTCAAGCCACTACAGACCTACAAGCCAGGACCAGTGATTCATAGAGGTTCATTTACTATGAATCAGCTCCAGTAGCCAGGCAAGGGGCCGAGGCCTAGGATAGACTCGCAGATAAACATAGAAAACCAATTAGTTAATTTTACATCTTGCTCAAAGCCACTGAGTCATGGTCTCCAACAGCTCCTGACTACAGTTGACCATATCTAAGTATCTGACACACCTTGTATATCTAAACGAGTACCACTATCCAAGTATACGCATTCATTTTTCCCCTACTTCTCCAATCTCTTTTCTACTTTAAATTTCTTAATATTTTATTAGTTAATTTTTATATTACATAACAGTTATACTTACTATAGGGAAGTAATACATGTATAAAACACTTCTCAATTCTTACCCTTTCCTTCCACCACCCCTTTATACTTGCATCAGATTCATTTATTTAAGTCCTTCTAAAGTTAATTATCATAAGGCATAAGCAACTAGGTTAATAGGCCAAAAGCATATAAAATATGGAAGGTAATCATACTTAATTGAAGTATGGTTTTAGATATAGTATCCATGCTGGATTACAATAACCTTTTTTTTCTCTTTGTTACCATTTATCTTTTATACTGCACTGTATTTTATATTTATTTATACCAACTGTATTATCCCTTTTCTAATTGTAGCAGAGGACACACTTCTCCTTGATGGAAATGTTAGTTACCCTGATATACAGTGATGCCCCTTTAACTGTTGGTGAAAAATGGTGAGGATCAAAATTTTTTATTGAGACTTGAGGCTTTCTGATATTACATCTCTAATATTACATGGATTTATCCTCAGTATAGGGAGTTGCCTTACAAAGATTATACATTCTCTAGGAAAAGACTTGTGACAATTATTATACAAAAATGAAATTACAGACACACCTAAGGACCATTCCTCTTTAGATTTCCAAGTAGATTTTGCTGAAAACTTGCTAACAATTTCATTGAAAATAGCTTTTGGGGGCTGGGGATTTAGCTCAGTGGCATAAGTACCTGCCTTGGAAGTAGGCAGTCGTGAGTTCAATCCCCAGTACCGATAAAAAGGAAAAAGACAAAAAAAAAAAAAAAAAAAGTAGCTTTTCCTTTTCCCAGACTAGTCTTTCTCACTTCTTTATCAGATATTACTATGCTACACTCTCCAGTAAGTAATCTATTTGTCCTCATCTGTGTCATGCTCTATTTCAAGGAAATGTAAATTAATATATTTGAAAACGTATGCCTTACCATAATTTGATACCTCCAGATATATCCATAGATAAATGTGTGTATGTGCACATATATGTGCTCACACGTGGTTATAGATAGATAGATAGATAGATAGATAGATAGATAGCACATATATATGTGCATTTCATAACTTTTCTTAAGTAGGATTGTTAAAATATATTTCAATATTTTTATAAATTGTGAATTGTGAATTTCTAGCATGAATCTTTTATATTTCCCTGTAAGTAGAAAAATGTATTTCATAGCCTTAGTAATAAATTATGTTAAATTAATCAGAGTCCACATAAATATTTGAGTACTCACTGAATTTACAAGAATATTTAATAGTATGAGTCCAAAATCATACCAGAATACTAAAATAAGTATCATTTCCTCTTACTAGAGATTTAAAAAGCTTTGGCTACTAGCTACTTATTAGCTTCTTTGTCTTTTACAAATCCAGTTTTCCAACCTTCCTAGTCAATTTCTCAGTCCTTTGTTCATTGATTCAACATGTGTCTTAAGCCATCTCTGAAATGTCCTGAATAATAGACCATAACAAGTAAAAGACACAGCATCCTATTTTCAACAACTAAAAACAATCACAATTCTTGGAAATTTTTTTAGAAAAATAATGTAATATGAAATAAACTACTACTTTTGGGATGGAAATATTTCTTAGAGAGGTATATTGTGACAATCTATAAAGTGTGTAGTCATACCCAATCTAAGGAAATCGAACATCTAAAATATTACATTTCACTATGTCTTTTGCTTGTGGGAAAAGCTTTTTAATATAGATATTAACATAAACTAATCTTAATTTTTATGTTTAAACTTTTAATTATCAAAACTAGTTTAAATTCATGAACAAAAGTCTTTAGAACCTTGTAATGGTAGTTGTTATCAATCTCATGCTTGTTATAATTTTTATTCTCTTCCTAGTCTATTGGATCCTTTGACACAATATCTCACACAGAGTAGATCTTAATTATGAATAAATCATTAATTTCATATAGAGAGATTATAAAAATACTCTACCATGTATTTGTGAATCTTCTTGAGTCTCAGAGAGTAAAATTATATTAGTCTTGCTATAGTAGAATGTATAGAATCTCATGTTCTTGAACACAATTTTTTTTATTTAAATTTTCTAGAAAAATGTATGTAAGTTCAATTTTTAACAGATAGAATCAACTGGCTAACATTCTTACAGAATTCTGGCTACAATTCTAACAGAATCATACTTTTAAGATTATTAACATTAATACATTTATTTTAAAGATTTTATAGTCTTACTTTGGAAGCAATACTTGGCTATAGTGGAATCAAAAGCATTGAAATATAGTCTACCCTCCAAATATTTTAAAGATTCAAATTTGAATACAATATCATTTTAACTTACCATATCATTTTGCCTTTTACCTTTTGTTTTCTTATTAAATATTTTAAGTATTGAATTAAAGTTCTGTTATTTGTAATTCTGGCCTCTGCTTCTATTCGCAGTGTCTTGAATTAGGCTTTTCAAATTGCTTCTCTCTCATACAGTTTGACGGTACCGCCAAAATGCAGTTATTACTCATGTTATAGATTAGAGTTGGGGACTCGGGAGGTGAACGGACCAGGAGGACTTACCCTTCATTAAAGGGGTAAGAGCTCTGTTAAAGAGAGTTGTGGATGAGAATAACAATGAGAAAAAAAAAGATAAAATTAAAACAAAATTTTGTAAATCAAGATTGAAAGAAGAGTTGAAGGGAGAGGAGAATGGGGGAAAAAAGAGAACTAAAATATATTGCATACAGGTACAAGTTCCCTATGCTGAATGCAATCATTATGTATATCTAAGTTATATCCATAAACTTAATAGAAAAAAAAAAAAAGAAACTTCAAGTAGCCTTCTGGTAAATTGCTCTGTTTGCCTTCTGCATGTTAGGATGCAAGAAGGCCACTCCAAATGCCTTCATTTTAGACTTTTTAGCCTCTAAAATTTTGAGAAATACATTTCTTTTCTTTCTAAATTACCCATTCTTAAGTATTTTGATACAGCAACCCAAATATATTAAGACACTAAGAAACATATCTCAGTTTATTATCTTGCTTTGTTAAGTATATTAGGCCATAGCCAACTCTACTTAATAATGGTTCCTCCCTGTTAGGGTTTTATGAGAGAGAACAGATAAAACATGAGATATACAGATATAAAAGGAACAATAAGATTGGCTTATGATGGTCAGCCATAGTCGGATGAGGAAGGGTGCAGAGGGTGTTTATACACTGGAGGCCGAAGAGTTCAATCCAAGGTCTGGAGCTAGTGTCTTGTGCAAGTCCACACCAGCAGGCTCATGGGTCTGCCACAGAAGGCCCAAGGCTCTATGATGAAAAGCTGAAGAGTCTATGCTGGAAAGCTGAAGAGTGTATACTGGAAGCCAGGAGATGAGGTACAAACCAAAAGTGAAGACCGAAGCTTCTCCCAAGAGTGAAATGCATTTGTCTTTTCTCTTTTTCTTTTATACCTCTAGGTGATGAGCCACCCTGTAGTGGGTCTTTTTTTATACCCTTGGGTGTAGAGTTGCTAAACCTATTTAATTAAGCTTGTAAATGTCTCAAGTTGATGCAATCAATCAACCACTACACTCCCCTCCTTGATTTTGAAGTGGTAACATTTTCTATCCTTCCTTGTAGCTAAAGGTAACTATGAAACACAGTTGTGAACAATCAGATGTAAATTGGAGTTGCTTGGTTGAACTACTAGAAAGCACTTTAAAAAGCCAGAACCAGGGTCTTGCCATGAAACTAGCTAAAACTGCCTTACAGAAGTGATTTTTGACTATTTCATCACAATTTTTTTAGTGATATCATGTGGATAGTTTTAATTCAATGGTAATAGATGTATTTACAGACTAATCAGAAACCTGTTGAAAGTTGGAATCATTCCCAACTCACCTCTTTCTACTACCCAGAGAGGGATTCCATTTTTTTTCTTATTGTTCAAAAACCAAGCAGGAAAGGAAGTAAACCAATTGGAAGCTATCATGAGGAAGTAGGGGGAGGGTGAAGTGGGAATTGTCTCATATTTGTAGAGTTGTTGCTTGCTCTGTAAATACAGCTACCACAGGTGCATTGGGGTTACCACATGATGTCACTAATAATAGTGGATAAAAGGCAAGCCAACAGATATTCAGTGACTTTTATTTGGTAAGTATATTGTGTCAACAAACCGAATAGCAAGTATATGGCCAAGGATACAGCTCAGTGGCAAGGTGCCTACCTGGCAAGTGTGAGGTCCCAAGTTAGATTCCTGGCACACACACAAAAAAGTCTACAATCTGATGATTCCCGTTTATAAGAATGCAGGATTCGCATGAAAGTTTTATTAAGGTTTTGACAAGTGAGAGATGAGTTACAGAAGTTTACTAAACAAAAGATTGAATAAAATTGATATTTCATTAGACAATGCAATCTATAATTTACTGGAATATGTACTCCCAAATTCCCAAAGATATTTACACTTATGTAACAAGTAGGTAGCAAAAATTTGTAAAGCCCAGTAGCCCAACTTTGAGATAGTCTTCTCAGACGACTGTAATTTAACATCTATTATTCACAAAAACACTGAACAGAGTTGAATGTGGGGGAAAAAAGACAGTTACTCAATTAGAGTATTTTACTAACTACAAGGGTAAAAAAAGTTTCATCCAAAATACAGTATGAAAAGTCTATACCTTTCATATATAATATGATTAAGAAATAACTTTGTGCTATTCAGAAAAGCTAGTCAATGAAAAAATGAATTATAATTTAGTGAAACAAAACTATTTGCTAACTTCATAAAGTGTTTCTATTATTGAGTTTGAAAGCAATTTTTATAATACATGAATGAGTCATTACATTCTTTTCTTTACTACAGTGTATTTGTGCTTTCACTACATTATTATGCTATTTTACAGAACAATAAAAGGAAGACCTGGAAAATTATTTAATATCACTCATAGAAGGCTAAAAATTAAAGATATAAATATGAGTTAAATAAAGAAAAAAACATAAGAAACTAACAAATAGGCCTTCTAAAAGATTTCTTATATAGAGTTGGAAGGAAAAATAGATTGTTATAACTTATTATACATTATATAATTATATGTAATATTATATATTATAACTCTTATGATATAACTATTATCTTATGATATATAGTATATATGATAACATAGAAATTAACATGAATAAAAATACTCTGCTTTCTTAAGATATCAACAAATAAATATGTCAAAAATACCACATGGTGGTTGTAGATGAAGCCTGTGACCAACATTAGAGAGCAACATTAAAAAGATGAAAAATAAAAACAATAAATGCTTAGGTCTGATACTGATAGTATGCCACCATCTAGGTACACAATTAATTTGAGTAATTCACTGGTATCTGAGAAAAAAGTTTTTAAAAGCATCAGCATGTTACTTAGTAAAACCAATTGTTAAAAATCTTATAAAAATTTTTTTTTCCTGGCATGGTAGCACAACTCTATTATAGCAGCTTTCTGGGAAATGGAGACAGGAGGGTCACAAACACCGGCCTGCTTTGGCAACTTAAGAGACTTAAGAAGACCCTTTCTCAAATGGAAACATTAAAAACAGGCTTAGGATATAGCTGAGCATACAAATCTGGTGTTCATTCCCAGTGTTTACAGAGTTGAAATCTTGTTAATGCTGCTGTCAAAAGGGTTAGATATGTAATTATATAAGTCAATAGCAACTTAATTGTAATCCTTTTAAAATGATATCTACCATAATTACCACAGGTCTTCATAAATTGTACTATTAAAAAGTCTTATTCTAAGTACATGAATTAATAAAACAGAAGTATTAACAAATAAGTATAAAAGTCTCACCTCAAAACTAGATTTTAATTTAAGGAAAAAAAGTAAGAAAAATACTAAAAAAAATCAGCAAACTCAAAATAATATAATAGACCATGATATTTTTGAATTTTTATCTAAAAAAGCATAAATAAGTACCACAATGAATGGTACATATAAAGAAATATAACAATAACATCCAAGTGGAGAGAAGAACAAGGAGGGGGGAAGCAGAAAGGAAGGAAGAGCAAAGGAAAAGAATAAAAGACTAAAAAATGGAAACAAAGGTTTTGCAAATGAGGAGGGAAAAAAGGATTGAAGAGAGGGAAAGGCAAAGAGGGAAAAAGAAACACGACACATTATGTACAGGTACAAGCTGCCTGCGATGAATGTATTCATCATGTATATCAAAGAGTACTAATAAAATTAATTAAAAAGAAGACAGAAATGAATTTTAATAACAAGTGATGTAAAAATATAGATTCAATACTAATTGAGGAAAGAAAAATTCTAAGCTGCAGGGTTTTTATTTTGTAAATATATATTACTAAAAATGAAATTAATCTGCCCTGGTGTTGGATTTTCTAATATCTTATATGTAAAATGTCTTATAATGAAAATATTATATGCTTAAGATTGTAGAACACAGTTTTGTAGAAACTGAAATTGAATAAAGCTTATTGATACTAAGATATGAGAAATACTATGAAAAATTTAGATCTATTTTGTTCTATGATTTTCCTCCATACTGAGAATCATTAATATTAGGATTTTCTTCCTGGAAGAGTCTCAGAAATGCTGTGGGGAAAAACAAAGAATCATGATGAACCTCTGAAAAATGATACTTTATGCATGAAGCATAGTCATTGGATGAGCAAGATAAAATGAAAAGGCCTAATATCATATTAAATAGAATTTTGGCCCTGGCTTATCAAAAAACATCAAAGCTTTATTTTCAGGACTAAAGGAAGCTCCACAGCATGTGGATATGGCATCATCTGATAAGTTTAGGTCGTGAATGTGACCCTAAGTATCATTTTACTTGAGGGAGTCTACAAAGGCAAATGAGGGCAAGAATAAGCTTCTCACATTAGTTTGGGACAGAAACATTGCTGACGGTGTCTACGAGGTTAACAAATGTGACAAGAGGTATGTGTCAGTGCAGTGCTCCCCAGAGGCTAGCCATTCCAAAAGCAATACATAGGGTTGCTGTGTTCTCTACCTTACTAATTTAATGCAGCATAATGTCAAAAGACTTTGTAAATGTTGATTTTATATATCTCTTCATTTATTTAACAAACTCTCTCTTGAATATTCATTCACCTCTCATTTAATTATTTGCTAGGAAATAAGGAAAAAATAAAACAAGAAAGGCCTCACTCTTAAAGCTATAAATATAAATAGTCATGTATAAATAACTCATTTATGAGTTGGATATGCTTTAAAACATATTTTGGCAACACTTAGAATTAGTATTAATATTCTTGTCACATAAGTATGCTCTATCTCGCGCTTTGCAGTTCCTTAGAAAAATCAGATAGCTACAGCAGTAATAGAAATAGATTGCCAATACATAAAAGCTTTCTTTTTACTTTAATTGCTGCATGACATTTCAGTTTACAGGTAATATGTATCTTTAATCTGAATACCACAGCCTTTAACTTTCTCAAGTTAAATGCACAAAAAATGAACAGCCTTACATTTACCAAAGTCTAAACTGGGAACAGAAGCTCAAAGCTGAAGCATTCATCTTGATAATAGCTAAGAAGTCAATTGAATTTCTGTTCTAAAGAAGAACTATGTCACACCAAGCTATTTTCAGTGAATTTTATGTTTGTTCATTCAAGTTCAAATCTAAAATGGAATGGTTTACATATTGAAAACACTCATCTAAAATGTATTGAAAGAATATCAGAATTATTCCAAATTGTATATGCTTACTGATCTCTAAAAAAACATATATTTTTATCTTGAAAAAATTTACAGTATAGATATTGTATCCAAATATATAACAACAAAAGCTATTTCCTTATTTTGTTTAAATTTTACGTTGATCAGTGTTCACAATTTGCTAGTTGATATGGCCCAACCTTCTATATATGTTATGAGCTATTTATATCTATAAAATCTATATATTTTTTATATGTATAAATTTTAAAAACTGAGGAACTTGATGCTTTTACTGGTTAGCATCATTCAAGTTAAATTTAATGGTAAAATAAGAAACAGTAAGTATCAAATAAAATGATTACTACAAGAGGCCATTGTAAAAATTGTAATCATGAAAAGATGGAAGAGATTCAGACAAGTACCAGGGTCATCTTTGATTGAATCTATTTAAAAGTTTAAATTGCTAAACAGCAGTTATTCATTCTCTTTATTTCTTTTCAGTAGTTACAAGTTTAACAAATACCTCGAACTCACATAGGCAACTAAATTGAGTACTGAATATTGTTTCATGAAAAACAAAACTGTGAAGATATATATTTGTGACAGTTTTGATCCAAGAATGTATTTCATCTTCAGGAAATATATTCAATGTATGTATAGCACTCAGAGATTAAAGAAAGTTAGGTAAACTTTGAGTATCTACTAGATGATTATTATTTAAATTTCAGAATTACTTTTATAACATGATATTACTCTGATGTTAATTACTAAGAAATGTGTTGAGACAGATTACAGTGGTCACAAATCTACTTGTGAGTGGATTGAGATTTTCATCTACGATTTCTTAACTTCATAATAAAATACTATGTACAGGTTCAATCCAAGAAAGATAGTTTTATGGATGGGTGCATACCCAAGTATGAATGGAACCATGAGTTCTCTCACCAGTGCTACAGCATACATATGCCATGTGTACACACACACACACACACACACACACACACACACACACACACACACACACACATATACACAAATGTGTGCTTAGGTTTAACCAATTTTATTTTTTAAATTTTTTTATATTAAGAAGATAAAAGTCAGAAAAGAAAAACAAAAAGCAAAAGACATAAACAGTAGCAAATTCAAAACAACAATTATATAGGTTTTCAAAACAGAATGAAAGAAATTTAATAATGGTTGCTATATTGCATATTGTTCTTTTTTCAAAGAAATAAAATAGGAAAACAGAAAAGAAGGATAGACAATACCGAATTTAAAAATTACCATTATATAATCGCTAGTTAATACATTACTCATTGTCACCTTAAAAAATACTTGCCAAAGCCACAAAAAGAATTTTATTTTTTAGAAACTGTCCCTTCTAATAATGTAGAGCTGGAGGATCATTTCATGATGAGTCATTACTGGTAAATGGCATGTGGAGGGCAAGGAAACTTTGTGGTTCAGAGAGATTGTACTCAGACCCAGAGTCAAAATATCAGGCAAAAGGAAGAAAGTTTTACCTGATCCATATAATATTCTACTGTAACATGTATCCTTTCCTCTCATAACCCAATAAAATATGACAAGGTCAATGGGCACTCAAACTCCAGTGAGGTCAAGAAAATGCAATCTCAGTTAGGAGTAGGAGTCCTCAATCCCAGTTCAAATTTATAAGCAGAGAAATAGCAAAAAAAAAAAAAAAAAAAAAAAAAAAAAAAAGATGACTTTTAGTAGGCAACTCAGTCTGACACAACTGCCACTATCAAATTCTAATCTACAGAAATCTATGCCTTACTGGGAAATGTCTTTTCGTTTTTTACCTGACACTTATTATATTTGGTTTGGTCCAATATATTTCTATTTGATACAATTTTTCTCTAGATCGATAAAGAAACTAGTATTTTTCCTCTGTGTCTTGAAGGATCCTGTGAACCAGTTCCAACACCCATGCAGGCTGTATTCAAGTGGATGTAGTCAGAGGAGCCTGAGAACAAAGGCATATAATAAAACTTATAATTCTAAAGATTACTGAATCATCAGCAAGACATTTTGGATCCTACAAAATGGGAAAATTCAGAGTGAAGAAAATTTATTTTGTTTGAATTATACAGGGATTAGAATTATTCTGTACACGGTGAAGTTTTTAAACATTTACTTTATTGACATACGTAGTCACAGTGAGATGATCATTAAATACTTTTGATATGTATGCAATTCTTTGAGTGTATCAGTAGAGTGTTTTTTTGTTTTGTTTTGTTTTTGCTGAGTAGTATTTTCCTAAGTGTATGTGATCTATTTTTAAAAGTCTATTTTCATGTTGATTCATATTTGACCTATTTTCAGTTCAGTCTAATTTCTTTGGACTCTTTTGTGTAATTCTCTTTGTGTATGTAAAATTTCATTATGCTTAGTTAAGTACTTGAGAGGAGAATTACTCTGTCATAATGTAGGTATGTATACCTTTGCAGTAAACTGCTACTGTGACAGCATCGTGTTATTAAGTATCCATTTATATATTCATTTTATTATGTACTATGCTTTAATAAACTATACTTGCTGCATTTCTACAATATTTCAAACTATGTTTCAGTACATGCATTTTTAAAATAATTTAAATGTATTAAAGAGTATGTGATTATTTTAAAGTGGTGTTAGCAATTTCAAATACTTATCATTTACATATTTTCTTGCTTATTTTCTTATATTTAAATAGTTTTTGATTGTTCATTTAGTCTTTTATGTATTCTGAAAAGGACAATATCTTATGCATATTGTTCATTGTATAACTCATCTGTTGAGTTTTAAAGGTGCATTTAGAATAACAAAATTTCATTTGGGAAGAAATTTAATTTATTTCATTTTATGATCAGTGTTACATAGATCCTGTTTAAGAAAACAAGCTGTACTAACAATCTGAAGAAACTCTTATGGCTCCTTGTAGAAATATCATTTTTCTAGGTTTTAGGTTTATACATATGGTATGTCTCCAATTAATATTTACGTATGAATGAGTAGAAATTTAGACTAGCACTTTTCTTTTAGATATCCACATGTTTCAAAAAGATTTTCTGGTTTCCATTGAATGTAATATTGCCTTGGCAGACCTATTTACTTGACTAAATGTCTATTGCTTTAGTAGTATTTTTCATATTTGTTTCTTTGATTTCTATGGCTATTCTTATACTAGAACACACTGCTCTGAAAATTGCAGCATTATAGTGTTTATTAAAATTGATTAAATTATTTAAGCTTTCAATTTTACTTTTTGTGTTCAAAATTATTTTTGCTATTGTTTTAACTCTATTTTTCTAAATATATAGAGTGATAAAAATTACTAAGAATGCTCAAATGCAAATAAAAGCCCATGACAGTAAAAAGACACATTGCCAAAATTAATAGGTTAAGCATGTCTAAGTGAAGTGAATGTGTATATTTAGAATATCTTAAAGGAGATAGATAATAGTGTTTTTAACATAGTTTTTAAAAAAATTTAAGCATTTGTCTTTTTTGTTGGTCATCTTTTATTGATTAAATATTTTCAGAAGTTTCCCACAAATAAAAATACGACACTGAGTATACATGCACTGTACTCATCAGATCTGGCACCTTGTGAATCTTTGGCTCTTTCTCCAAGTAAGCATGACTATTAAAGGTAAATATTTTTAAATAAAATCAGTATATTGAGGAAGTTAAGACAGCACAACTGATCTCATGAAAGATCACTTTTACAACTGCTTCAGAAAGTAGCAAGAAAGTTATACAATTGTTGCTAAAGCAAGAGGGAGTATGTTGAGAGCAATGAATCTAATGTCTCATATAAATATTTTTTTAAAAATCAATATTCAACATGTTGCCATCACAGCTTTTGTATGTTAGATTACAGTACATTAGTCTTCTAAAATTCAAATCCTGCTTGAATTTTGTTATTTTTTTCAAAAGATTCTTTAACAAAATTATGATTATGTAAAAGTAGATTTAAATTGCTATGTAATTTCCAAATTTGCTCATACCAAGATTTGTACCAAGGTTGTTGAATCTCTAGAATACACATGCATGTTTTTGCTTCTTCCTACACACATAAATTTTGTATTGTATGTTAGACTTTGTGAAAACATCATTAAAATTAATATTAATTCTTCAAAATAAATATATTTTGTTAAATTGCTTGCACTGAGATATGTTTGCTTATCTTTTCCTTTTGTGCATGTGAAATAAAAAGAAAAAACAAATATATGAAAAAATGTTTAAAAACTAGGACTAGAAGTAGCATTTGACCTGGTTATTCCTCTTCAAGATATCTTCCCAAAAGAATTAAAAGCATCATATCACTGCTATATATGTGTACCCATTTTTAAAACAGCAAAGTTTGTAATAGCTAAATCTTTGAAACAACTCACATGTCCATCAACTGACAAACAGATACAAAAGATTTTCTTAAGTATAATAGAAAAGAGGAATTGGGGTGAATAGAAAAGAACAAATGAGAAAAATAGGCTAAAACTGAAACAAAACTTAGTAAATGAAGTTTTTGAGAGGAGGGGAATAGGGAAAAAAGAGCAGCTAAGATGTATTATATGCAGGTACAAATTCCCTACAATGAATATGACCATTGCACAAATCTAAGTCACAGCAATAAACTTAAGTTTAAAAATAATAAAATATCTCGATCAATTTCAATACTGTTACTCTCCTGAACTTTCCATACTTCCCTTCCTAATCTCCATTTTCAATTACAAGTAGTCTAACTTCTCATTCCCTAAAACTCTTATTTATGTATTTAGTTATATTTTATGTATAAGAAAACACAATATTTAACATTATAAGTCTAACTATTTTTGTTTTATTATGGTGAACTTGAATCACGTCTAATTTCCTGCAGATATTGCATTATTTTGTTTTTGATGACTGAATAATATTCTACTTTGTGTATGTAATACATTTTCTTTCCCTATTCATCTGTCAGGCATACAGGTGTTCCCCAGAGCTTATTTAGTATAAATTGCACCTCTAAAAACATAGATATGCATGTATAACTATATTATGATGTTTTTAATACATTCAAAAATATAATCAAAAGAGGTCTAGCTGGGGAAAATGGTGTTTGTTTCAGTTTGTTGTTGAGTATTCTCCAATCCAATATTCATGATTGTTCTATTTACATTCTTACTTTCATGCTCACAGAGTACATTTTACTTTGCATACTGCATGCATTTAATCTTTTGTGTGTGTTTACTGACAATAGCCATCCTGATGGGATAAGATAGAATCTCAAAATTTTTTTTTTGGCCTCACAGTTGTTGTCTGCATCACCTCTGTCCCAAGATTACATAAATACTTTCTGCAACACCGGCTTGATTAGCATGCATACTTTTATTGTATTCTCATCATGTAAGGTTTGTATTTTTTCTTGAATATTTAGGAATATCCTTGGAGGGTAGAGACATTTAGATCAGTAATTATTATCTTGACAAACTTTATACCAAGTTATACTAGTTTTTTTTTAGTTTCTTTTGACAAATCTGCTATTATTTTGATTATTTCATCATTATAAATCATTGGATCTTTCTATTTACGAACTTCTAATATTGTATGTTCTGAGTTTCTGGCATTTTGACTCTAATGTGTTACTGAGGGATTCCTTTTTGGTCATGTCTCCTTGGAAGTCTAAATATCTGCTTTACTTGTATATCAATTTTATTTCCAAGATTTGGGGATTTTTCTGCAATAGTTTTGTAAATGTGTATCATATTGTACTAACCTGTGCTTTAAAATTGAGTCCCTCCACAATAGCTCTAAATTTAAATGTATTCTCACAGACTAATTTAACAAGTGTAGGATTACTTTTTCACTGTTTGTTGTTGTTCTTATTACTGACTGAATGACCTAGTGTGTTCACATTGTCATCATGACCTGATGTCATCTTTGGATTCATCTTGCCTTGTGCCAAGAGTTCTTCGATTAACTTCATTTAATTTTTTACTTTGCCGTGTTGAGTTTTTTATTCCTAAGATATCTTCTTGATTCTTTTTCATAATTTTTATCTCTTCACTGAAGTGGGCTTTTATATCCTGAATTACCCCCCTTAATATCTTAAGCTGCTTATTTTCTTCTTCTTTGATCTCATTAATCAATTTAACTGCCAGTATTAAATTTTTCTAATACTTTGGAGTTTCATCTATTTTAATATCTCTGGGATCAGTTTTTAGAAAATTAAGGGATTGTGCAGCATTCTGTCTTTTGTTTTTTAATGTACTTGTGATTTCATGTAAATGTTTGCAGCTCATGAAAAGTTTTCTCATCACCCAAAGTAGGATATTTTTGGGTGTCTCTCTTGGTAAAGAGACCCAGAGTTGCAATATGCTCTGTGAAAGTTTCCCTTTAAGTTTTTCTAAATATTATACTTAGCTCCAATGCTGTCTTGAGTGGAGTTGGAAACTGTGAGAAATAGTAACAGTTGAAAAGCCAGCAATATATACTATCAGGTGATTATGTATTTCTTTGAAGAGATTTTTTGCTATTTGTCAGTTTTGTTTAGCTTTTCAAATGAACATCTCTACTTGGTTGATCTCTTTTTATTTTTTTATGATTTTTGTTATTTTCTTTCTTATGCAAAGTTACACTTTGTTCTTTTTCTAGTTATTGGGGGGTGATTTTAAGCTTTTGTTGAAGGTGTTTACTCTTTTTTAAAGTAGTCATTCATTGTTATACACATTTTTAAAAGTGCCTAGAGATAACTCTTAAGTTTCGGTATTCTATGTTTTCATTTTTGTTTGTTTTATTTTAAAGTTTTTCTTTTTAATTTCATTAATACAATGATTGTTCAGAATAATGTTTCCTTTCTATGTAATTATATTTTTTTCCAAGATATATCTTGACTGTCATTTCTAGTTTCATAGCCCTGCGGTTTAGAAAGATACTTTGTATTATTTCATTCTAGTTAAATTTTCTAAGACATTTTGTGCCTTAATATTAAACTGTCTTAAACAAATCTTGTATGAACTTAAGAAATATGAGTAATTTGTACCTGTTGGACAGGACTCTGGTAGTTTTATCTCTAGAATGTTACTCTGATATTTTCTTATTAAAATTCCATCTGAAAATTTTATCCATTGAGGTACCAAACTATTTCTGCATCCCCTTTAAGTGTTTTCATATTGTAAGTACATATATATATATATATATATATATATATATATATGTATAAATCATTAAATATATGCAAGTTTCATATCCCCTTAGTAAATTTTGTCTGTTTTTACAGTTTTGAATCAAAGAATTTTAACTAATACAAATAAGTTGCCTCTGGTCATTTATGGTTTCCATTTGCACAGAACATATTTTTTATGTCTTTATTTTGTCTGTGCCTGTCCTTAAAAGTGAAGTGGGTTTCTAGCTGGTAATTTATATTTTTTTTTCCTTTTTAACTTATTTAGTCACTCTATCTTTATATTTGAAAATACCTATTTATATGTCAAGTAGTTACTGATAAGTAAGGAAAAAACATATTACTGTCAATGTGTTAATTATTTCTTAAAATATTTTTTCTTCCTCCTTCTCTTCGTTGTCTTCCTATACTGATTGATAGTATTATATAGTGTTGAGCTTTGAACCTTTTTGTTCTTTATTTTTTTGTGATTTTACCTGCCACTTTTGCTTTGAGGGTGCTATGATTCTTACCCAGAACATTGTGCATTTACACAGCCTGTTTCAAGCTGGATGCACTTTGGTCTTCATTGTGCACACTGCCTCTAATCGACCCTCCCTTCTGCATGTCATTTCTTAAGTTGAGTGTGCAAAATTGTAAGATTTTAATAACTTTGCAAAGCATTATTTTCAAAGAAGTTGGTAAATTTAACTAAAATGAGTAAGAATGACTGACGAGTAGTATTAAAGTGATGGACAGGTCAGTGGGGAAAATGTTATACTGAAAACCTTGTTTACTATGAGTGCTTTATATATAAATGCTCTGCATTTACAGTTAGAATGCTTATGACTTACATTTAGCACATTTTGCCCATAAAATAAAAAAAAAAAAAAATCCCATCACCAGAAACAAAAGTATCATATTTTCTTCATTTTGGAAATATTTCTCGCAATTAGGGAAACTACTTTCAAATTTTATTCAATATTCATATTGGAATAAAGCATCTGCTGCAGCAGATGGGGCAAATAACATCGAGTAAAGCTGTCTAAATAACCCTTGAGGATCAATGTGTAGTTTGCAAAAATAATTTGTAACTCATTTCGGATTAATTAATTTGAATTTATGGTGTTCTATAAAGGCATATCACAGCTGTTCTTAGCTCTGAATTGATTATATTTAACTGGTTAGTCCTCTTAAAACATGTATTTTGACAGAAATGACAATGCTTAGCATTGTTTTTGTTTTGCCAATAAATAGTATGAAAAAAAAACCTGAGAGGATAATATACCTAATAATAAAACTTTATTTACATAACTATCTGAAATGTAATTTTCTACATTCTAAAATTTCTTAAGTCTAGTGCTGTTACAAGTGAATTTAAAAAAGTATCTTTAGATACAAGGTTTTCTTTACTTTTTCTACCCATCTACACCCTTCTGCAAATGCAAAGAAAGATAAACACACATCTGTACTCATATAAATAGACCCAGGACACTTCAATTCTATTTTTGGATGAATTTTAAGAGACATGAAATCTACAATTTAGTGCAAGATTCATCAAATAAAATTCAATCATATGTTTAAAAGACTTGTTGGCTTGCATAAGAGTGCATTAACCATTAGAACTGTCTTTTGATCTTTATTGCAAAGTTAGGTCTTTTTAAAATTCACTGACAAATATGCACATGTAGCAATTTAACTAATTTTCTCAAAGAAGAAGTATATTACTTGCAGAAAAACTGATCTTACATTCCAGTTTTTGGCTTTTGTTTTGGCTTTCTAAATGCTTTACATTTCACTGAATTTCCATTTAGCTACAAAGTATTATTTTAAAAACATGCCAGGAAATAACCCAAGATGTAATGTGTTTATTTCCTCTTTGAACTTTCAAGTTCTGTAATAATTTTACCCAACTCTACATAAGATGAACTTTTATTGAGCAAAATTCTCCATTATAATATTGGGAATAATGGGTGATAACCTATTTTTCTTATCCTTAATCTAACCAGACAAAACATCTCTAACAACACCCTTCATAATTGAGAGCAAGGCACTCACTGATTGTAGTGGGAACACTCATACAGGAGAGATTGATTTCAAGATGAGGAAGTGAAGCAAAAAATACAAAATGCTCTTGTTTCTGTCAATTATGTGGTATTTAATTGTGTCTTGGCTCATGGTGAGCTTATGACGCAGAAGACCACCAGGCTGCAAGTGATGGAATTTGTGAGAAAAGTGAGAATTTATAAAAATGAGTAAGTTATATGGGAAAACACAGTCCTGTAACAAATTGTACAAGCTAGAAAAATATTAACTATATTTCTATAATATTTGCCGTTTATTTAGTGGACTAAATCTATAATTATATGCTTCATATCGAATTCAGTAATGATACTTTTGAACAGTTTTGAATGTAAAAAAAAGAAAACCAATGTATAAAATAAATAATTGTTGATTTAAGCTTTCAATGATTTTTTTTGTAGGATTCTGCACTTTACTTTTTATTGTATATTTTGACAGGTCACAATTTTACTTTTTAAAAAAAATACCGCCTCTCTTTTCTATATTTCTCTTAAATATAAAAATACATTAACTGGATCAACTCTAAACTTGTAAGAAATGTGCATTTTCAATTTCTGGCAGAACTGAATTTCTTATGAAGTTTTTGAGAAGACATGGTTAAATATTCCAAGCATACCATAATCTCAAACTCAGAAAAGTATATATTAGTGATGTACACACTAGTAGAAAACTTTCTATTCTGGGAGGCAAATGGAATTTACCAGTCAGTGTTACTAACTTCATTTAAACAAACTCACTGTTGCTACAAAAGAGAAAGGAGTTATGGGTGTAAATTCCTTATTTTTGTAGTTATGGGATTTATATATCTGCCCTAGGTTAGAGCCCCTTAGAGAATTCTGGTCTCATCATAAAGAAGTAGAGGGAATCAATTCACAACACCCTGTACCTAAACATATTTAGTCTGTTTCTTTAACTTAAACTTCTTCCGTGGTTATGAAAACATATTAGAATTTATTTCCAGATTAGTAACAAATCACCATATTCCCTAGCCCATTCTCCAAATGTATAGATTCCCTGCCTCTAAAGAGGCTGTTTCATCATAGAGTTTTGCTGTATATCTAATAAAAAGTATAGTAATTGGTTATCATCTAAGGCTGAGTTCTTACCATTCTTTAATCAATTTTAGTATTGCTAAATTCTTCTCTGCTCATATACAGAATTTTATAAGCACTTTTTCAGTAGGCTCTTGCTTATTGATCTCAACCATTACACAGTCAGGAGGGCCAATGAGATGAAAAATTTACCCACCTATCTTGTCTCAGTGTTTTTCTTATCATTTCCCACAGAAAGTTTTCTGAATTTTCACTGCTGTCCAAGGGCTTTTTCATCAATGGTTCTCTTAAAGATTATGCACAGTCCTTTTATATACAAAGTACTTAATGTGGCTATAAATATTATTTAATAGGATATATTTATCATAGATATAGATAGACATTTTCCCTCTTAGCAGAAAACAGTCTTTCTACTCAAACACACACAAAACATGTAGAAAATGTAAGCAGATACTAGGTTATATAAAAAACAAAAGTCCAAATTCTAGTTAACATACACACAACAATTTAAAAGTGAAAAATGTTACTATATTGATAAGATAAAGGCAAAATTATGAGCAGTTTAAAAATAAAGAACTACAAATGTTTGATAACCATTTATAAATGTTTTCAAATGCTATATGAGCAGGAATATTAAACTAACCAAGAAAGAATTAAAATGTGTCACATACAAGTGTCAACTGCCCAGGATGAATGTAATCCATATGTACTTCAGACATGTACTAATAAAAACGTTCCTTCTTTCTCCAAAAATAACAAATACTAAAACGCTGTTCAATTTATTCATAATTTCTCAAATATAGATGTTAACAATGTATCCACTTCTAATAAATAACCATGGTTTTTGCTTTTTTTTTTGTTTTAACCAAGTTTATATTCCATTATGTTTCTCATTTCCACAAGGAAATGAATATCAGCTATAAATAATCAGTTTGCTTTTTATGCATCTTTTCCATCATAAAAGTCCAACTGCTCCATCTGCACATTTTAATCATTTACTCGCTTATTGAATTTACTCCACTAATTTTGAAATAATAAAATTTGAATATTATAGGAAACATGATTCTAATTACTATTTTGTTGTTTTATATGTAATCATTCATTTCATTATAAGTATCAGTCATTTGAATTTTGAGAGAAAAATTTATTTTCTCTTTCTAACCTTTTTTTTCCCATTTATATTGTCTCTTTTCTTTCCATTTATTTGTCTCTTCTGGTTCTTTAAGCTTCTTTTAGATTTCCACTATCAAATATCTCTTAACTCACTGACAGAGGAATCTATCAGGAGGTATTTTTTATCTATCCTTATATGATTTCATTTATTATGAGCTATGATATAGCTGCAGTAATTTGCTCATGCATCAACTTTGCACTAAATAAAATAAAAAGATTCAAACCTTCAGAAATATCTGTACATTCCATTTCATTATGTAGTGAAGGCATTAAATATAAAAGTTCCACGTTACTTAAGATATTGATGTACCACATTACACAGATGGAGTTTTATGCATTTCACTCTAGTAAGATCTTCATGTGAGAAATGTCTCTGTTTCTTTCAAAATATTTAAATTATATTTCACAAGCTGAATTTTAATAAGCATTCAAGGACAACTTGTCAGTCCTATGCATATATAGCCTAATGCTATGAAAATGCTAGATTTTATCATTATGAATATTTGTTTTACAAGCACTCATTATAGTAGTCTTATTAGCACACAAAAGTCAATGCCTCTGATCATTACCTGTGGGTTTTAGAAGTTGGCATGCGTACATGAAAAATGAAGTAAGATGATTATTAATACATTACAGTCTATTAATTATCCATTAAATAGTCATTTCTTTTAAAATTGATGTATGGCTTCTGATTCTGTAAATTGTACTAAGATCCATAAATATATACAGGGAAAGTTAGCAGGTGCAAATGTGGAATAAGTCAAGGAACATTTAGATTTCAACAAGTTACTTTTTTCTCTTTTTAAAATATGCAATGACCTGAAAGGGTTTGTATATCTAAATATCATTAAAGAACTGTATATTTATTCTGATCCTCAACAGACTTTTTCATCTAAAAAGCTTAATGTATGGGTACACATTAGTTTTCTAGAAGAATAATGATTGATTTGATGTACTTCTTCCTTCTAAACACAGATGTAATCAACTATTATCTTCTAGGCCACTCTTGATTGTGAACTGGACTGTATTGAGAGATTCCCAAGAGACATGACTGAATTATGAATTATGGAGACATCAGTGGATAAGTTCATTGAAGTTCATAGCAGAATATCATATTACAGAGTGGAGACCAGTTTGAGATGGGTCACTGGGACATGTTGCTGTTTTTCTTACTGATACTCTTCCCAAAGGCTCTTTTTCCTGGTTACTAGGAAGTTAACACCTTTCCCACCCCTGACCTCCACGCCAACAATGGGCTGAAACCTTTGAAACCTGGCATCACTTTAAAATTCAGAAAATACTGAAGAACATTCTAGAGAGAGAAAAAAGTACCAGGATTTCAGGAACAGTGGCAGAGAGTCCTCAATGAATGGAGCAGAAAGTGGAATGAAGGAGAAAAGCAGACAACTAGTGGCAGAAAAAGAGCAAAATAAAAATGAGGCAGGGAAGGTTGGCTACAATCTCTATTATAGATGGCCTTGATACAAAAAGAAAAGATAAAAAGAAACACAGGAAGAGTAGATCAGGAGGTAGAGTCTACAAAGATGCTCTATGTAGGAAATATAATTAACCTGGGTTTGTAGACTGAAAATCAAATATGAGAAAACAATGCTCTAGGTGACAGGGAACCAGAGAGTGATAGGGGCAACTCAACCTGCTCCTGCAGATAGGTTGGAAAGACAAGTTTTGTAAGTAAAGGAATACAACTTGAGATCAAGTTCAGGAAGGAGAAGATTCGTAACCATTTAGGTAAATAGCAGTCCCCACCCCACCAATCTAAAACCTTGAGGGACTTGGTGCGAAAAAGCACAGTTCATGAGGTGGGAGAGAAAGGGGAGGAATAGTCTGAAAAAAGAAGGCAGAGGATATTGTTAATAGTGTATCAGGATTTAAAATCCACATTACTCACACTGCTCTATTAAGATAGATCATATTCTGTCCCAGTTTGTCTACTTGCACTAGATCTGAGGGCACAAACAGCTATCCCCAAAATAGCATGATATAGTACGGAATCATCCTTAATTTCCTATTAACATAATCTGAAGCCCTATATAACTTATACTGTTTACCACGACTGATCTTAGTTGAATCTGGTTTGTTAGATTGCTGTCTGGTATTGACAGATTTTATTCAAAACTATTATGATTGATAGTATCGAGTTTGAGAATACAAGCAATTACACTGAAGATGACAAGATTCAGTACGATATCCATTCTGGTTTATTATCTGTTTTTGAACTTTTACACTATCTACAATGTTTCATTTAATTAATATTGTTATGTACTGCTATATCCAATTACACCATGCCTGATGATATAGACAATTCTATTGAAGATAACAAGAGACAATATAGTAACCATTGTACAATACCCTGTACTGTGGTTTTATATGATTTTTTTTCATTTCATGTGTTTATAGGAACATGTTGTTTCTCCTTGTAATATAGAAAGGATCGAAAAACATGTAAAGAACCACACATGTGTAGAACCTATAAACAGTTTATGAGGACTGATCTTGATGTGTAGAACCTTGATGTGTAGAACCTATAAACAATTTATGAGAACACATGATGAAGTGAACAACTACTTTGAAGAAAATGAGACACTACAGTACCCAGTGCTGACCCCATAGTGTCATGATGTGAAACCCAACAATACTATTATTCTCTGTTCAGAGTGATTTTAGCCTGCTTTGGTTTGTTCAGTTTTAACATACATGAAGACATGAATGTATAAGTGTATAGGATTGATAATCATATTACTAAGTTTTTGTTGGATAGTTGAACAGAATTGTTTGCAGTCTCGCTTTGTGAATCCCCATTTTGTATGCTTCACTTTTGTAACTTGAACAATTATTTGTAAAAGTACAATATGTAATTATTGATAGGATTATTTCCAAAAGATGTGAAGTATAAAACAAAAGAGGCCTTTATTCTGAGAACATGGAGAGAAATAACCAACACCCGCCAACCTCTGGAGTCTGGTGATCTCTCTGGCAGACATGTGGGATGGGGGATATATAAGTAGCCTAAGCTTAGGGTAGTGCCCTAGGGACATTAGAGATGCACAAGTATTTCATTGGTACATGTTTGGCGCCAGGGGCAGGTTCCTAAGGGTGGGGGGAGATAGAGTCACAGGTAAATCTCTAGGGGTGGGAGAGATTCCAGCTGAGGCTTTTTTGGCTACAGTGTCCCATCTGGGCCAAAACCCCTTCAATTAATACTAGTGATTTCTTACTCTTTAATTTTTCTTTGAAGTTATGTATTATTTCTACCCTTTTACAGTTTTGTTTATTCTTTCTTTAAATAAAAAAAAAATAAAATTTTCCTCTTTAAATTACAGGTATTAAGCACTTTGTCAAACCAACAAAAATAATACAACTGTAATCAAACAATTATTTATTCTTGTATCACTTCAGTTTTGCTTTGCTTTTCAATGTTGTGATCTCTCGGATGTAAATCACCAAGTATATATTATTGAAAACTGCTAAATATGTTTTTAAATTCTCAGATACTTGAATTCTTCAAATTTATTTTTATTATTTATTTCTAACTTATTAATATGGATGAAAAATACACATTAATTAATTTTAATTTAATTGAGACTTGCTTTATGACCTAATAAATGGCCTATGTTTGAGAATATTTCCTGTCTCTAAACAAAACATTTAGCCAGTTGTTTTACGTTAAGTAGTATAAATGTATACTAGGTCTGATTTATTACACTATAGTTAAATGTGTAACTTTCTTTTTTTGTTTTAAAATATTCTTAAGGAGACAGCGTATTTTCTTGGTTCCTTTTTTTATCCAATTGTCTGGGTAATAAAATTTCCCCAAATTAAGTGAGACTAAGTTTTAGTTGAAGTACTGTGTAATTTGTTTCACTGGTACTGGGATATTTCTTGTGGCAAAATTCCAACCCAGCACGATCAGGTGTCTGCCTTCATCACCAACACTTCTCCAAAGGAAGTTACTAGCACGTGCCACACACAAACAAGCCAGATACAACAATACAGCAAAATTTTAAAATTCATTGTCACACCACACATAACAATAAAAAGAGGCAACAATATTAGGTGATGTGTTAAATAGTCAAAATTAATAAAGTTAAATAGGCAAAGAGCAGAAATAAAGTAAAAAAAAATTAAAGCAGGTAAAAATGAGAAAAATTTAGATAGGAAATTAACCTATCATCTTGATTTGAAATCCTGTGTCATTTTATTGCTTTGTTTTTATTGTTTTGTTTTCTTTGAATCTCTTTAAAAGAAAAAAAAAATAAAAATTAGAGAAAAAAAGATGAGAAAGACATAATTCAATTAAAAATACAGTGGGGGCATCTGGAACATTAACATAAGTTCTCTGATATAAAAATATTGAAAAATAAAATTGATAAAGGATAGATTCTACAAGAAAAATAAGAAAGAAAAAGGAAAGGACGGAAACAGAAATGCAACAATACCCTGGGACAGAAGTCTCATGACCCAGTAACTGAGTTTGGATAAACAAAGTCTGCAAGTGTAGGATGTATAATAGAAAGCTTCTGAGGTCTGTTTTGCTTTCTTTCAGCTTGCATGAAAGGAGCTAGAGCAGATTTCAGGCTACAGGGCATGTTTCTTGCTGGGCAATTTGAGTCAATTTTGCCTGTGTCCCAGGTGTAGCCCTTCTGCAGGATGATTTGTATGCCCACCTGAGGTCAAGGCAAATGAACTGTCACCACGTGTCCTTCAGTTTATCTAGCTTCAACAACAGTTGGAATGCAAGATGTTTGCAAGAGTGTGGCAAGTAGTTGGGCAGCTGCTAGAGCCCTCACCAATCTAGCCTTATTGGCATGTAAATTGTGGAGAGCTGGTATTCTCAAAGTCCTCAATCTCTGTAGCTAAACCTTTTATGGCAGCAGCAACTCTTCAGTGAATGCAGTTTGGTAGTTTCTTGACAGCACCTCTTGGGCATAATCTCAGCTGATTGAGAAGGACGGAAGAGGGAACAAGACTACACACTTCCAGATCAAACCTTTACTGACTCACTTCCAAACAGGTCCCACCTTATAACAGCAAGTAAGCTATCGCATTTACCATCCAATCACCATCCAAAAACTCTAGAATTTTGGTGAAACTTTAGGCCTAATCAATAGCACCTACCAACACTTCAGGGCATTTACAGAGACTTCCAATCCTCAGGATTTAACCCCTAATATTTGGACCAGTCTCATGCAGCTTCTTTTTAATCTCTCTCTGAGAGAGATTAAAGTCCCATAATGAACTTCCCTAGTGCCAGGGTCTTTTACAAGTAGCGTTACACTCTGACAAAATCTCCAAGCTATCTTCCATGTTTGTGTGTCAGTCATCTTTTAATATCAAAGGTTGTTTGTAACATCAATTTACACTTGCTAGGTTGGGTTCTCTGCTTTCCCCAACTCTCCTCCAGATAGCTGTAATTGAAGTTACATATTGCTCCCTACAGACTCTGAGTTGCTTTTCCAAATTGTCATGCTGTTTAATTTTGTATTCACTTTTCCACTTGTTTGCATAACTTCCTCATTTTCTTTAACTTGGACATGAATTTTCCTTTGTTGGATCTGCACTTTTAATTCCAGAGTCACAAAGAGCCTAGTTCTAATCAATCTTCCTACCCCTCCTTTATTTTTTTTCAGTTTCCTTTTTAATCTCTTGTCATTTGTATTGATAGTTACATTAAAGAGCCCATGAGACTCAACTATTTTTAGATTTCCCTTTTCCTATTCTCAGAATTTTCTTTTACTTTTTTGATTATTCAGTTTCATCATTTTTTCTCTATATTGATTTACTATTTAGTTAGACAGAATTTTTATTGTCCTACTACCCATTTATACCTTAGAGAAAGTCTGCCTTAGTTTTTTGACTGTACAATATGTGTAAGAAGTGAGTTAAATTCTTTTCTAGTTAATCTAGCATCTGAACTTCCTTAGCAGCAGTGTCTATTGATTGTCTTCTTGCTTCTGTATGAGCCATACCATCCTGTTTCTTTTTCTCTTTCATTTTGGTTGAAAGAGCAATTTAATAAGGTGTCAATTCTAAGATCAGGCTTCCTTTTCTACATGGTGGTGTTTATAAATGGTTGTCATAAGTAATTATTTCTTTAGAGGATTTAATAAAAAAATCATATTATTTCTAACATATGATCCCCAAGAACTTGGATCAGTTAGCAAAGTGAGTAGGGACCTCCTAAAGATTTTCTTATTTCTTGGCCTGAGATGCAGAACTCCTAGTTTTCAAGGTTACTCAGAACTGAGTAATTACACTCAAAAAGATCACTGTTCTTACAGAGACTTGGCTATTTTCTTGACAAATCATGTTTGAATTGTCAAGAATCTGATTAACTATTAAAGTCATTTAAAAGTTGATTTTTGAAAATCATTGCCAATACTTGTAATATATTTATGTAGGAGCAACTTTCTAGATGTGTTTCTGCTCAGTTAATTTTTGAATAGTAAAAAAAAAAAAAATCATTAGAGTTAGTTTAAAAATTATGTTAGAAAAATTGGACATTCATATGCATTTCAATACATTTCCAATTAAACAGAACACCAACTAATGATATTCACCCAACTTACAGCTTCAATTCGTACCTAAATATTTTGATAGCTGTGATCATGGAAACTGATAGAACTGTGGGGGACCGGCAGTGGCTGAAAAGAAAAGAAGTATGAAATATAAATGACCTTTATTTTGAGAATGCGGGGAGAGACACCCCCGACCCGCTGGGGTGCGTCATCTCCACCCCAGAGTTGGCGATCTCTCTGTGGAACACGTGGAGTGAGGCACATAAGTAGCCTTGGTTTGGGGTGGAACCTAAGGGGGCATTAGGGATGCACAGGTAGCCAATTGGTCTTTGTTTAGTGCCAGAGGTAGATTCCTAGGGGAGGGGGAAAAAGGAGCTCCTTCGCTTTACCAGCTACAGTGTGGGGCTGGGGCCAAAACCCTTTCATATCCCATCTTATGATAATTATTATGAAAAGGGGCTAAGATTTCTTTCTTTAACTGCTTCCTGATGGCAGGGGGCACTGTACTGGGGTTTAGGGGAGTCAACAGGATGATGGTTGATGTCCAGGTAGAAGCTGGTGCCAGGTGTTTTAGCCAGGACACCTTCACAGGTGAATGCACGTATGTTAGACTGGAAAAACAAAGAGACAAGATGTTATGAGGAGACATGGCACTGTCATATTTAAGGATTCAGGTGAGGTAGAAAGAAAGGTGCCTTTGATTTAGACATGTCATTATATCAGGACCATGTTGAGGTAGAAACATTTGCATGGTAATGTAGAATTCTGAAAAATAAATGTGAGGTTAAGAGGAGTGAAGTTATGAGAGGTGATTACTCCCCCATATGAAAGGGTAAAAGTTAAGATGGTAGGTAGGTAAGGCTTGTCTCTGGCATGCATGACGTTGGAGTCTTTAGGAAATACTGTTAAGAGTCCTGCTGTAGAAAAGAATAAGAAATTAGAATCCAAATTGGATAACAAAACATGATAGCCCGTGAGTCGTGGCCGTGAGACCTTAGTAGGGCAGAGATGAGTAGGAAAGGGATGGTCAGATCTAGGGCCTGAGTGATGTGAAACCAGAATGATAGTCTAGCAACTTTGATTGCTGTTGAGGTTACCAAGAATATCAGGTATGGGTCACTGTAACCTGGTCAGCAGTTTCCCTGGTTGTGGGTAAGGCTTTTATGTATCCTGAAAAAGTATAAAAGTGAGAAGACAAAGTGTACCTGTGAGTCTTGACCAGGGTTGCCTGAGAAATTGGTAAATAAGAAAGGAAGGAGGTGATCTTATATCACTGACGAGAGGTTTATTAGTGATAACAGGTGGAAGTTGTTGAGGCCTCAGTGTGTCTAAGTCAGCCTGTATAAAAGGCATTTTAAGATTTAGGACTGGGACCTGCACAAAATAGGCCCTGTTTATAAATGGTATAGATTGACCATCAATACCATGACATAGAGATTGAGGACTTAGTATAGCAGTCTTAAAACTCAGGAAAAAACTCTGTATATATGGCCTCTATGCCCACAAATATAGAGAATGTCTTACCTGAGAGTTTTAGTGTGACTTGGACTCTGAGACGGACACTAATAAAGGGGGTTGTTGTCGGCCCTGAGCCCTGTCAGTCTTCAGCAGCAATTTTACCTGTGGGTGACGAATCTGGCAGTGCAGGCATTTCCTGTGAGGGCTAGAAGTTAGGATGGCTTACCCACTCTCTGGTAGCTAGGACAGTCCAGCAGCCCTGGAGTAAGGTCTCAAAGAACGCCAGGATGGGGCACTCTCTTGCCCAACATCTGCTGCATTTGAGTGTGGTCCATAGAGGGGACCAGGCAACTCCACCTTGTGTAGGTTTACCTGTCTCAGAACTCCAAGTGTTACAATTGTTAAAATATGAAAAACCATAATAAGATGTATAAGGTTTGAAGGTCAAGTTTTGCCTTTTTGTTTGGGATTTGAACTATAGTAGAATTAAGTAAGTATGTAGGAGTTTAATATTGGCATTTTAGATCAGAGAGCATGCTTTATCTGGATGGCACACTGCTTTTTTGTAGGGTGCCGCCTACAAAAATTAACAAAAGAGGCTCTAATCTGCCCAAAAAGTCTTTAGTCTGCCCTCCACCTTTTGGAGTATAATCTCATTTTAATGGAAACATTTTGCAGTAAAGTTTTACCAATCTTATGAATAAATCTATCAAAACTAATCTAATACTGTAAAATTTTGAGCAAGTTTACTTGTTTTGAAACCTGTTATTTGCAGTACTATGAACACAAGACAAATAAAATAAAACTTTTAACAAAACACTTGGAACAGAGCTAGTGGTTTCCAGCAAAAAGGAATTTATAATTATCTGGATCTAAAAGAAAACCTTGGTCATGGCTGGAACACACACACAAAAAAGACAGCAGAAATAATCTGAACTTAATATCTGAAAACACAAATACAGTGTCAGATTAGCAATATAATGAGTTGTCTGCGGCACCTGTTTGTGCCGGCAGACAGAGCACGCTTGCAGAGACAGCTGTATCTGAGCTTGGAGGCAGGGGCTGGGATCTCTCTGGCATGTAGCGCATAGGTGGAACATGCAGAGTGGGTGGGGTAAGCATTGGGATGTGGCCTGAAGGGCTGGGCTGGGACCGCCCCCAGAAATGCGCAAGGCGGAGGCTACGAAGGTGCAGCCATGAAGGTGCACAGGGGAGGGAAGGGCCTTACATGCTGGGACTCTGTCCATCAGGCACCACATGAAGCTGGAACTGCAAGGGGCACCCATATTGGGGTGTGGTGTTAAAGCCAAATGTGTGTGCTTGGACCTGGCCGCATGAGAGCCAAGATACCATGCACCGAGTTAGGAGGCGACATGAGAGCCCAAAGCAGCTTAAAGTAGTCCCACACATATCTCTCAAAACTGTCTGGGCTTATTTCCCATCTTGGCGGGGAATGGGTTGGCAGGCACAGGAAACAAAGGGATGCTGACAGCTTGGGAGGGGGGAGGGGAAGCAGGGAGGAAAGGAGAGGAAAGCTCTGAAAGGCTGCAAGGGAAGATGCTGTTATCTCTTTAAGTGTGGGGAGGGGGAGGGATCCTAGAGAAGCAGGAAAGGACACACATTCTCAAAACAAAGGCTTAAAGATAGAGAGTTTTGCAAGCTTGTCTGCAGTGTGATAAGCCATAGATAGTATGGTTTTTGGAGGGGGGGACAGGAAGTGGTCCCTGAGATAAAATCTGGTGTGGGGTCTAGCCCATGGGGCTATAACTAGATGAGGCAATGGGCCATGGTCTGACAAGCTTAAAGTCATCACTTTTTTTTTTACTGTAGACCAATTGGTTATATGGCTCCAAAACTCCTAATAATTGGCCATCACCAATATTATGAGTGGACTTTATGTGGGTTGAGTAACAGCTCTGCCATGAGAACTTAAAAGGCTTTGAAGAACATGAGGGTCTCTCAGTGTGAGCAGTCCAGAGTGGACACAGGTTGCCCAGAAAGACCCTGTCTCGGGCTGTCTACCCATGAGCATTTAAAAAGTTCTGAAGAACGTGAGGGTCTCTCATTGTGGGAGGTCCAGAGTGGACACGGGTTACCCAGAAAGACCTTGCCTTGGTGTGAGGACATGAGAGCTTTATGTGAACCCACAGGAAGGGGGAGAAAACCCTCTTGGGCCTGGCCCAGTGGCAATCTCTGGGAATTGCTCATCTGTGGTAAAGTGGGTCTGTGTTGTTTGCGAACTGACAGCAACAAGCTTACAGCTCCTGAGTGTAGAAGTGAGGAATTAATGCAGGATGTAGTCCAGTGGGTCCTGGTCCTGAACGGCACGGGACTGAAACTAGGAACCAGCCCCAGGAGACTCTCATCTGCCATTCCCGGTCAGGGAAGCATATGATAGAACTGTGGGACTGGTGGTGGCTGAAAAGATAAGAAGTATGAAATATAAATGACTTTTATTTTGATAATGCGGGGAGAGACACCCCCAAACCCCCGGGGCATGACATCTCCACCCCGGGGCTGGCAATTTCTCTGTGGAACACGTGGAGTGAGGCACATAAGTAGCTTCCATTTGGGGTGGAACCTAAGGGGGCATTAGGGATGCACAGGTAGCCCATTGGTCTTTGTTTGGCACCAGAGGTAGATTCCTAGGGTAGGGGGGAAATAGGAGCTCCTTGGCTTGCCGGCTATAGTGTCCAGCCTGGGCCAAAACCCTTTCAGAAACATAATCCATTCATTGATATTAAGGATTGTGAACTTACTTTTTAAACTATTTCCTTAGGTTCTCAAATATTTGAAATGCAGTTGAAGCCTGGGTTATGGCTCAGAGGCACAGTGACTTGTTGCTCCCTCTTCCCATATTCTTTGTTCCTTATATATGCAAGCATATATAGGAGGCCCAGCTTCCTTCCTTGTTGGCCACAGTCTGATTGAATTGCACTGGCTAGATGTTCTGGTCCACCACAGTGCACCAGGGAGTTACAGACCAGGCAGCCTATGTGGTGCCTGCCCCTCCAGGTCACCTTCAGGCGTTGGACCTGGGCTGTGCTAGCCTACTGGGTCTCAGCCAGCAGCGTCACATAGGCTAGGCACTGCTCACCAGTCCCGCTTGAGAGGGGGATATGTGACTGAAGTCACTACAGCACACTGTTCTGGCAAGTCTGCCAGGCCCCAGAATGTCTTGTGTTGGAGCCTCCTAGATCGTGGAAGAGTCCCAGTTTCTCTGACTCACAACAGGGAGATGCATGGCTCCCCGCCTGTCCTGCTCTCAACTCTGTTCACTGAATCCCTTCTCAGAGCTTTCATGCGTCTGTCTCCCTGCCAAGCAGATTCAGACACAGCCGCGGCAGCAGGAAACCCAAATCTTGGCTTCCAATGGCACAGGCTCCAGCTTCCATGCTGAGGCTTTATATGTTCCTGTTATAGCACCAGGATTGCATTCCCAGTTGGTTTCTCTCAGCCCAGTTTCGTTCTTGGGTCAGCAGGGCATATTTCCTCTCTTGCTTAGGATTCCTCACTCTGCACCATTCCTGGATTCTAAGCTGGGTCTTTCAGAGAGCCTCCATAGCTGCTGCTATCTGTCCACCATATTCTCCCCTCAGCCCCCAATACTGAGAAACAGGCAATGTGGACACTGCACCAATAGACATTAAGTGCTATCTCCAGAGCCTCATAGACGAGTTCAGGAATGAAGTTATTAATGACCTGAAGCTAGAAATAAGCAGAATAGTTAGAGAAATGCTAAGCACCACCCAAGATAAAACAGATGGTGGAATGGAATAACAGAAAAGAGGGGAGAATTGTTTGATGGAGAAAATAGAGAAAGCATAGAATACGTGAAGCAGGTTCAAAGAGATTACCAGGAAACTAAAAACTCTATCAAAAACTGGCGTAACAGCTTGAAAGAAACTAAGGATAGATTATCTGAACTGGGGGCCAGATTTGTAATATGGGAGCATGAAATGAAAAACTTCTTAAAAATAACAAAGAAAAAAACAGCAATAATACAAAGACTAGAAGATGATAAGAGGATCTATAACTTAAGAATTAAGAAGATAAGAGAAGAAGTAGGGACACAAACAAATGAACTACAAAAGCTACTCGCAGAAATAATCCAGGAGAATTTTCCTAATCTAGCAAAAGGTAATGATACTCAGATGTATGAAGCATTCAGGACCCCAGCCACCTACAACCCAAACAGAGCTACACTCAGGCATATGATAACCAAAATACCAGAAGTCAAATATAAGAACAGAATATTAAAAGCCATCAGAGACAAGAAACAGATCACTTACAAGGGAACAACCATCAGAATTACAGCAGACTTCTTGGCACAACCATCAAATCACAAAGAGCAGGGGGGAAATAATGCAAGCTTTGAAAGATAATAACCCACAGCCAAGATTGAAATATCCTGCACAACTATCCCTGGAAATTGATGGAAAAACAAGGTGCTTCCAGAATAAAGAGGAAGTAGGGGAATATGCAACCACCAATTCAACTCTACGGAGAATACTGCAGGATATTCTAAAAAATGAAAAATACTAGGAATCCAGAAATAGTGGCAGAGGCCACAATGAATGGAGCAGAAAACAAAATGAAGAAGACAAACTGACAACTAATGACAGAAAAAGAGCTCAACAGAAATGAGGCAGAGAAGATTGGATGATAGGAACAGCTATTTGGGAGAAAATGATGTCATAATAGGTAATGCTGATTTAGTATCATCTTGTTTTGAAGTTTCATCAAGCTTTTGCTCTTCTGTCTCCATTGGTCTTAGCATGTTGTATCTTATTAGATTTTATTATATGTGATAGTATAAACAAAAACTTTTATAGACAAGGATATTATACAGAAACCATTGTTCATTCGCTGTTGATTTTAAATACCCTACAATACTGTCATTCTCTTGAATGGTTTTACATTGTTTTGATATGTTTGATGCTACAGTATACAAAGTTATACTCAAAGATTTCAAGGAAAGAGACAATATGGTAACTACTTTTATGTCGGGATTATCTTGTGGTGAAACACTATTTTTCTTAAATGGTTATGTTTTTTTCTGTGCTGTTTTGTTGTTATGCCCTCTTTTATCTCAATCTCCATTTTATTATTTACTTTTTTATTTTTATCCTTTTAATTAAGGGAAAAATAAAAAATAGCAGGATATATTATAGTAACCCACTTTGATTTACTATTAACTTGATTTGAAGCCCTGTATTGCTCTCACCATCTTGTTTTGACTGATGTTCCTCTATTCTGTTTCGCTTGATAGTACCAGGCTCGAAAGTATAGGCAACAGCTTTGAAGATAGTGGGATTCATTATGATGCCCATTCTGGTTGACTATTATCTACTTCTGAAGACCTGTAATGTCTCCAATGTTTTGGTTTTGTTGGTTTCATTCTTTACTGTTTTGTCCAATTTTATTATAACTGATGATATAGGCAATTCTATTAGAGATAGCGGGAGGCATTATGGTAACCATTGTCGATCACCTTGTATTATGTTTTTACATTATCTATTATGTCCACCCTTTTGATTTGACCAACTCTGTTCTGTTATGTCACATTTGGTTTTACTCTCTTCCAAAAAAAAGTAATAAGGACTGTGGGAGCAATAAAACCCAAAATGTGTAATAGTCATTGTATGAAAGAGAGGAAATGAAAGTGCTCTAAACGATATAACTGCATGTATATTTAAGTGTATAAGATAGAAAATGATATTACTGAGTTGTGTTGGATCATTGAACAGAACCGTTTGGTCTCACTGTTTGAATGTCCACTATATAAGCTTTAATTTTGTAACTTGAACAAATATTTCTAAGATGACAATATGTAATCCATTAACTAGTGATTTCCTACTGTTTATTTTTTGTTTCTGAAATTCTGTAT
The DNA here is from genome assembly GCF_034190915.1 of Cavia porcellus. Lineage (NCBI taxonomy): Eukaryota > Metazoa > Chordata > Mammalia > Rodentia > Caviidae > Cavia > Cavia porcellus. The sequence continues at coordinate 57,912,412 of NW_026947493.1, forward strand.
AACTTGTATCCTTTTTCTGCTTTTTTTTCTTTTTCTCCTTAAATAAAATTAAAAAAAAAAAAAAGAGGCACAGTGACTGCCTGGTAAGTATAGGGTCCTGAGTTTGAATCCTGATATAAAAAAGAAAAAGAAAAATTCATTTGAAACTATTGAGAAAAGAAAATAATAATTTATATGCATTGTGTGTCTTCCATCTATGAATCACCATACCATGCATTCTACATACATTAATTTTTAATATCAAGACATTATTAATAAGCAAGTAGCATCATTTTTCTCATATTGTAATATAAATTTATTAATTATTTAAATTTTTTAAATAATTATTTTAAAGTGAATAAAAACAAGCAAAATAAAACATAATGAATCCAATCAAAACAAGACAGTGCAAGAGACAGGATTTTAAAACAAGATGATAGGAAATCAGCAATGGTTACCATAATTCCTCTTTGTTGTCTTCTGCATAGCTTCTCATACCTTCAGACATAGTCAAATCCAAAACAGAATGGAATACAACCAATAAAAACAAAATAATGCATGCAATACAGGACTTCAAAAAAAGATTATAGTAAATCCAAATGGCTACCATGATATGTCTTGTTATCTTCGAAGCAGCTGCCCATGCCATCAGATATAATAAAATCAAAGAAAATAAAACAGTATAAAATCCAATGAAATAAAACAATGGGACCAATGCAGTATTTTGAAATAAGATAATGTGGAATTAACAACAGCTACCACTTTCGGAAGATAATCTGCCATGTACGTTACACTGTATTTTTATCCTCCTAATAGATGATCAGACTACCAGCTTTAGCCTGCAAAGTTAGTGAAACACTGATCACTGCAAGCATTAAGTTGTATTTTACCTCACTATCTATCATCACAGCTTGTGTTTCTCTGAATCCAGCCAATCGCTTATGGGGTGGTAGGGGACTATTGGCTTTTCTTGTCTCTCTCCTGCACTCTGGAAGGGGCTGACATCTGATTCTCCCCTAGTCAGCTCCTAAATGACACCCTCCCACAGAGGTCATCATTTCTTGTTCTACTCCCACATTTTAATGTAAATTTAGAAGGGAAAATAATCTAAGATCACACAGCTACTGAAAAAAATCTCAGCTTAAAATAAATAATATTTAAAATTGATCCAAATATGAAGCTTTTAAATCCATATGTGGTTTCTCATAAGCTTAATATTAAAATAGTTTTTTTTAGGTTTCTCAGATTAGGGCTTTTTTGCTAATTGCTTTGCTAGAAGAAGTTTGGTCAAGCATATCTTTCAATGTACAAGTCATTTTTAAGGTCATTTTACTTTTTTTTACCATGATAATCTATAAAACATAAACTACCTTATAAATTCCATAGGAACCTCATAACTTTATATTCAAACTCAATTTTGTGCCTAACAAATCAAGTGGAAAAGTCTCATAAGACGTTGATCCTGTTTTTATAGGGATTTGTGACCACAGTACCAGAGAACATTTTTCTTTCTTGTAAGACATTAATGTAGTTATTTTTTCTTTTATTTTAAAGAGAAAAAAATAAAAACAATTGTACAGAATTCATATCAAGATAATAGGAAATTAACAATGGTAAATATATTGTATAATGTTATCTTCAAAGTAGTTGTTCAGATAACCAGATATTTGTATGCAAAATTAATCTAACAGTATAACCCATTCTTTTCAATTAACTAAAAGAAATCAGTAGTGCAATTATCTTAGCTATTAGGTATTTTTTTCTTCCTTATCTTCTCCTTCCCGCCATCCCAACTGTTTTCTCCTTTTGAGCAGTTTCTTTCCCTTTCAAGGTATCTATTATACATTTTGGATCTTATTTACTTTCAGTTTCTTATACTAGGAGCCAGTATGATGTTTTCATAAGTGAATTTGCTTTGTTTCACTAATGAGCATAGATTTGTAACAGCTAATTCTTGGAAACAGCCCAAATGCCTATCAACTGAATGGTTAAGAAAGATGTGGGGTTTTTTGTATTTTTATAAAATGGGATACCACTCAGCTATAAAGAAGAATAAACTTGAGGATTTTATAGGTAAATAGATATTATAGTTATTTTTAAGAACACAATTCTGAATATCACTGTAGAATTTACAAGAGAGAAATATGAAAATGTAACTTGAAATTTTATCACTGCCCTTGAATAGAATTTACTAATTGAACTGTTATACTGTGAGTAAAATGTAAAATGTAGAAAAAGTATCAGAAATGGGGAAAGATGTGATTTCCCTGGGCTTGATTAGAAGCACACAATGAGTACAGCAGCAAATTCATCCTCCATTTTTATGGGAAAAATAAATGCCAACATTGTAATGTAATATCCTTTTTAGTAATACCCTTCTGAAAGGTTCATTTCCTGCAAGTCAAAGCCTTCTTTTAATCTGTTTCAGTTCTGTTTTTGTCATCGTGGTAACAAGAAATCAATAGATAACATCTAATAAGAATTTGCACTTTTAACTTCATTCATTTTGATATTATTACATCGGTTACAAATTTGCTATAATTTAATGTAGAGGTCAGCTTTAAGGTCATTTTATCTTTGTTATTATGAGGATAAAATAATCTATTCCTTTATTTAAGTGAGTGACCAGTAGATATAATCACATTTAATTATAGATTTAATTTGCATCAATTCTGTAGTGGTAGTTTCTTTTATGTTTTTATTGTAAATTTCAATTTCATGGGCTTTTTCTTTCATTTTCAAATTCTGTAATGATGGAAAATTTTGCAGCATATTTTAATCTTAGTTTCATATAATACATTATAACCTTAAATATATGGTTTTTAATGTGTTTTGAATTTTTAAATATTCCAAATTTTGATAAGCTCTTTGCTTAATTTTACTTTGAAAAGTAAATAAAAAATTTTAAGGTTTAAAGTATATGTTCATAGGACATTTTAATGTTTGTATATACTATATTTTTGTTTAAAATTTATACATTTAAAAATATAACTTTTGATCAGGTGTGGTGGCACATGCCTGTAATACTAGCACTTGGCAGACCGAGACAGGAGGATCATTGAAAGTTCAAGACCAGCGTTGGTTACAAAGTGAGTTCAAGGCTAATCTGAACTGCATAGTAAGACCTTGTCTCAGAAAGATTTTTTTTAAAAGTAAGAAAAAAATGTAACTTACATTATATATATACACACACACACACAGTATATAACACCAAGGAAATATGCCATCTTGCACATGTGTCTGATAGAGACAATAATAAAATGTTGGCCAAAGGAATATAAATTTATAAACAAGAACTGATTTTAATGAATAAACTGACCATTTAATGAAATTGTATTTATATATATATGTCAATTTATAATATTAGCTTTTTAAATTTTTCAAATGAAACTATCATGTGTAACCTGTAAATTAATAAAATATATTATATGTCTGGTAGTCTCAAAAGTTTTAAAACTGGACTAGTAATTCTGAGAGTTGAATTTTGATCCAAAGATGACTTATTTAATTTGGAAATGGTCATGTTGTGAGTTCAATGTAGCATCATCAGTGTATCTTGAAAGTTTGCTCATAGACTACTGAATGATATAGTAGACCTAAATAAATATTTTTGTCACTTACTGGAACTTATTGATAGGTTGACTTCATATTTTGTGATATTGAGTAAAATTCTAATGCCTTACTTGGGTTTATTTGATCATACATTAATTAATATTTTGAGCATAGAAAAAACCAAAGCAAGTTCATGTGTCATGTATTTAGGAACAAATTTGTCAAATAAAGTGTATCATATAATACTAGTAGGTAATACCATCTCATAAACATTGATTTTGAAATAATTCACCTTAGGGCAATTATAGTCTCTTATCTATCTATCTATCTATCTATCTATCTATATATATATTTTTGTCTTTTTGAGACAGGGTCTCTCCATGCAGTTCAGGCTGGCCTTGAGCTTACTTTGTAGCCTAGGCTGATCTCGAACTCGTAATGATCCTCCTGCCTCAGCCTCCCGAGTGCTGGGATTACAGGCGTGAACCACCATGCTAGACTCAGTTTCTTATCTATTTGACAACCAATGTGTAATATCATGTAGACATTTTCTGTGCTTGAAATAATGTAGGGTAACTGAACCGAAATAAGCCTGCCAAGTAACATATTACTTTTTCCTTGTATGGAAGCCATATTCAAACTGCAAAGTTCTGCACCTTATTTCTTTACTATAAGTCATAAGAAAATAGAATACTTATATAACTCATAGATGAAAAGCAGGGGTTTTTTACATAGAAATGCCCCTAGTGTAATCTTTAAGACTATCTTAGAATATAAAATTACATCACTTACTTGTGGAAAAATGACCAGTGTCATATGACAATTCAAACCTATTATTCTAAAGCGGAAGTATATAACCTGATCTGCCTCTTTCCAACCATATACATATGGTCAAGTTACAAGTAACTTGACAAGAGCTTTATTGGATCCAAAATTTTTTGAATGTCAACTTTGAGAAATATAGTTCAGTGTTAGTGCTCCACCATTTTACTTATTTATCTCATGAAAATTCATCACTGAAGAGAATACAACCTATAATATAAATGTAAAATAAATGTTATGTCCTTCTCCAGGTTTTTAACTTTAATAATTCAAATGGAATAACTTAGTCTCACTATTAGCCTTCATTTGACATGTTATTATTTACAAATAAGGAAGAAAGCTTGCCTGATGAAAGATTTTCTTTCCTAAAAAAATTAGGCATTATTGTCAAGTTCCCTGTTACAAAAGGACCTCAAAGAATAAGAAAATAAATAGTCTCTGTGATGACTACTATTTGCCAGAACAGTTAATATATCATTTTCTAAAAATATAAGGAATTAAAATGTGGAAATTATTGTATTTTTTCTTCACTTACATTTTCTGGCTTTTCTTTTTATTGCACAGGTGTTCTTTCAGTCTTGTGTTTATTTCATATGGTGTTGCAAGTTTTCCAGAAAATGACGTCCTTCTTTAGTAAGCAAATGAATGCTAAAATGTCAAGGGCACAGAGATAGAATGTTAAGAGAAAAACAAACAAACAAACAAACAAACAAACAAAAAAAACCAGATTTCATGAGGCCAGTGTATATGATGTCTCGATATAAACTGCATGATAATATCATTTTTGAGATGTGTTCAATAATAGAGAAAAATGCCATTAAGAAAAAATGATGAATTTCTAAATCATTACACCCATATATTTTGTGCATTCAAGAGACTTCAGTATGTCTCAATGTATTTTTATACATCTACTTTTTGACTTTTTTATTCCTTTTGGTACACAAATAGCAATGATTTTTTTACAATTATTTCTTTTTAGCACTATTCATTGGTCATTATTCATTTGAACATCATCATTATGTTACTTTCAATTAAATATATGATTTCATAAACTCTGTCAACTGATTTTAATGATAAGCTTTCAATTATTGTTATGGCTTGGATATAAAAAGTCCTCTCAAAGTTGAATGCATTTGGCACATGATTGGATCATGGCATCACTATATACTCATCTGTGTGTGCTCACTCACTAGTAAGCTGATAGCTGAATGCACTGCTGGAAATGAGACCTTGTCTGAAAAGACAGGTCACCAGCAGCCTGACCAGGAAGGTAGTTCAGTATTTTTGTGCCCACCTCCTTCCTGCTCTCTCTGCTTCCTGGACAACACAAGGTGAGCAACTTTATTCTTCAAGCCCTTCCATCATAACATGTCTGTCTTTCAGTCTGTTTAAGTTTCAGGACTGAACAAATTGAAATTGAACCCAAATAAACCTTCCCTCCTTTAAATTGAAAATAGTAGGTGCTTTTTCTCTCTTAGTGACAGAAAGTGATTAATATAATTATCATGCAATATGGTAGATGCAGTATAAAGAGAATTCATCCTAAATTATACAATGTATTACACAGTTCAATCTGATCTTATGCATTAACATGATTCACTCTGTTAATTTCTTAGTAACTTTCTTTGTCAGTGTGCTTTTCTTTAAACTGTATATTTCACAGTTACTAAAGTTACTATATCAAAAATTAGTTGGTAATACTAGTGAAAATGTATACTGAATTGTAACTACAGTATTTCTGTTTTTCTAGTAATATATTTCAGTGATATATATAATATATATTATATATTATATATATTACATATATATCTTATAAAATTAATGACACCATCCTTTGTACCTGGATTACTCAACAGATTACATTCTATATTCCCATTTTCATTTCTATTTATTTTTAAAAACTTAGCTACAGTGATGTCTAAAACTTATTGTATCTGGTGCACATTGTTGCTTAAAATTGAGCAATTATCTGATAATAATGCCCAACCCTATAACATGGCCCATAAAGCTCATGTGTTTTGCCATCCTTTAAATTTCATTTTTCAGTCTACTATTATTTCATGTTCATTATATATCAAGCTTTTTTTTCTTTTTAGAGAATTATCATCCCTAGAATCATTTTGTTTTTTCTATAAGAAATGTTGCTATCCATGACTCAGTGTGCCAAAACATTTTTTTTCTGTCCATCATATACCAATATGATTACTTTTCATCTTGAAGACCAAAGTATTACTATTTTAGTATTTTCTGATGCATTTTTACATTTTTTAATTTATTGATTTATACATATTTTCTCCTGTTTATTTATTCCTTATGTCACAATGTGTTTAAGGTGATTATTTAGCATTTTGTTGGGAAATGGAGAAGTCAAATTATTTTGGCATAATCTACATTTATGTACCCCAATTCACAGAAAAAATATACAAATGCTAAATCAAAACAGGTGAAACCAACTAAGCTGTTAGAATATTGGGTTCACTCCTAGCCCAGATCCAAGAACAAATACTTATTCATTGTGATCTTTTAAACAAAGGCTAATAAATGCTGAGTTCATAATTTTTGGTTTTTTAAAATTTTATTTAAAGAAAGGCTAAACAAAACATAAAATAGGTAGAAATGATACATACATTCAGTGAAAAAATAAACAGTAAGAAATCACTGGTTGATGTTTACATATTGTTGTTTTACAAATGATTGTTCAAGATACAAAAATGGAACATGTAAAGTGGGAATTCAACCTGCGAGACTGCAAACAGTTCTGTTCAACTGTCCAACAAAAACTTAGTTAACATGGTTGTAATTCTATACACTTATACATACATGCAGTTATCCATATCTTCAATTATGTTTAGATTAAACAAACTAAAGCAAGTTAAAATCAATGTGAACAAAGAATAATAGTATTGCTGGATTTCACATCATGACACTCCATGATCAACACTTGATATGTAGTGTCTTATTTTTTTTTAAATTCAACTTAAAGAAATACTAAACAAAACAGAAAATGGGTAGAAATAATATATAATTTCAAAGAAAAAATAAACAGTAAGAAATCACTACTTGATGATTACAGATTGTCTTCTTACAAATAGTTATTCAAGATACTAAAGTGGAGCATATAAAGTGGGGCTTCAAATAATGAGATTGCAACCAGCTCTATTCAACTATCCAACAAAACTTAGAAATATGGTTATCAATCTTACACTCTTAAACATACATGCAGTTATCCGTATCTTCAATTGTGTTGAGACTGAATAAACCCAAGCAGGCTAATACCACTCTGAACTCTAAAGAATAAAACTATTGCTGGGTTTCACATTATGGCACTCCAGGATCAGCATTGGGTAATTTAGTGTCTCTTTTTCTTCAAAGTATCTATTCATTTCATCATGTGTCATAAGATCAGTTCTCATGAACTGCTTATACATTCTACATATCCATGAGTCTTAACATGTATTTCTATCCTTTATATATTTGAGGGAGAAACAAAACAAAGCAGGGCAAAACAAAACATATTCTATAAACACAGGAAATGAAAAGAACATATAAGTCCATTGTACAAAGAGTTCTACTATGGTTCCTGTGTTGTCTCTTGTTATCTCCAGTAGAACTGACTATAACAGACATAGTATAATTGAATATATCAATACATAACAGTATTAATAAAAACAAAACTTCGTATGTAGTATAGAACTTCAAAAACTGGCAGTTATCAAATCAGAATGTGTATCGTAGAGTCTTGTCATCTTCAGTGTAGTTGCCTATATCTCAGACTTGATTTATCAATCATATCATTTTTGAATAAAATTTTTTCTGCCTCATTTCTGTTATGCCCTTTTTTTGCCATCAGTTGTCTACTTATCTTCTTTATTCTGTTTTCTGCTCCATTCATTGAGGCCTCTCTGCCACTGTTCCTGGAATACTAGTACTTTTCTCTCTCTACAATGCTCTATAGTATTCTCTGTAGAGTTGGATTGGTGGTTGTGAATTTCCCAAGTTCCTTTTCTCTTGGAAGCGTCCTGTTTCTCCATTAACTTCTAGAGACAGTTTAGCAGGGTATTTCAATCTGGGCTGGAGGTTATTTTCTTTCAGGGCTTGGAATATTTCGTTCCAGGCTCTTCTTGACCTGTTGGTTTGTGCCAGAGCCCTGCCATTATTCTGATGGGCATTCCTTTATAGGTTATCTATTTCTTGTCTCTAATAGCTTTTAATATTCTGTTCTTATATTAAATTTCTGGGATCTTGATTATTATATGCCTGGGTATAGCTCTGTTTGGTTTGTAGGTGGCTGGAGTTCTGTATGCCTCATATATCAGAATATCATTTCTTTTTCCTATGTTTGGGAAGTTTTCCTTAATTATTTCTGTGAATAACCTTTGTAGTTCCTTTGTTTGTAACCCAACTTCTTAATTCACATTCTTTATTCTTAAGTTATAGATCCTTTTGTCATCTTCTAGCCTTTGTATTGTTACTGCTTGTTTCCTTGTTATTTTTTAAAAATTTTCCCTTTCATACTCCCACATTGAAAATTGTCCTCTAGTTTGGATAACCTATCCTTAGTTTCTTTCAAACTGATTTGCCATCTTTCTATAGAGTTTTTAATTTCCTGGTGATCTCTTTGAATCTGCTACATGTATATTATACTTCTTAAAATATTCTTCATCAAATGGTTCTCTCTTTTGAGTTCCTCCCTTCTTCCATCTGTGTCTGCTTGAGAGGTGCTTAGTATCTCTTTTATTAATTTTCTTATATCTTCCTTTATTTGGCTAAATATTTCACTTTTGAACTCATCTATGAGGTCCTGAATATATCTCTTTCTATCCACTGGCACCATATCTGATATTGCGTGTTTGCTGTTCTCATTATCCCTTGTATTTACCTGTCCTGGGTCAATGTTTTCAGGTTGGAACCTGGGGACATTTGTTGTTGCTTCGTCTTCCCATCTTTTTTGTTTCTTTCAGGAGGCCCCAGTTTCTTTCTTTGTTGGTTACAATTCTTCTGAAGTGCGCTGCCTAGATGACCCTTCCCACTTCTGTGTGCTAGTGAGTTGCAGACAGGGATAGTGTGTACTGGCCCCTCCCCTCCCAATTAGTCAAGCTGCTGTGGCCTCCACTGTATTACTATGCATTGCCTCCACTCTGGGTCAGTCAAGCTGCCATGGCCTGCACTGTATTAATTTGTGCCACCTCCCTTCTGGGTCAGTCAAACTTTTGAGGCTTCACTGAGTTAGTGTGCACCATCACTGTAAGGACTTGATTTCTAATGACCCATTGGTTCTCAGCTAGGTTGTGTGACCCAGGCCTACCTCACTTCACCAATCCCATTCAGGAAGGGAACAACTGACTGAAATCACTGTTGCCCCTTGTACTTGCCAGTCCTGCCTAATACCAGAATGTCTTCTGCCAGAGCCCCTCTTTCTGTGGAATGGCTCTACTCCCATCACTCACCACAGGTCGATGCAGGCACCTTGTCACCTCAGCTCTCAGTTCGGCTCGCCATCCCCTGAACTCAATGTAACTGCGCCTCCAGTGAGTCAAAGCAGCAGGACCTCAGATGGCTCGGCAAGTCATAGTGGGACCTTGGCAAGTCACAGCAGTCACAGTCTCAGATGGTCAGCAAATTGCCCACTGTGGCAGGAACACTGAACCTTTAGCTGTTCCAGTAATAGCTCTAGGACTGTATGTTTGGTTGGTTCTTCCCACCTTAATTTCTTCTTGAGATGAGAGAATACATTTCCCTCTGTTTAGGGCTCCCCACTCTGTATTATGTTGAATTCTAAGTTGACTATCTCATGGAGCCTCTGTAGCCAGTTGTTGTCTATCCACCATCATTTTTGGAAAAATGAAAAAAGAACTTCTATGATAGCTTATCTGAACAGTGTCAATGTAACACTCAATGTCATTAGTAATGAAATATATTTTTGTACTCTAACAAATTTAGAGTACTTTTAATGGATTAACAAAGGATCTGGCACTTTGTAATTAATATGAACATGAAATGCTATTGAAATATTTCTTCTAGATTTAGGAAATCATATATTGAAACCCTCATAAATGTGTAGAATTATAATATTTTCTGAGATTTTATATGTATGTTAGCTATACAATTACATAAAGAAAACTGAACAATAAATCAAAGGATAATTTTATTTAAAATTATTTTTGATGGGAATAAATGTTTCTGGAATCAGACAACTTGAAGAATGACATGGAATCACACTATTTCAATATCATGTGATGATATTGTGACCCTTAACCAATAATGAATGGGACTGTTATTCTTCTTGAGAATTATATTTACTCTTTTAAAACATTATGGAAATAAACTATATGAAGAATGCTAATAGAATGATTAAAAAGAATCAATGCATCATAATAATGTTTACCTGTAAAATGTATAAAGCAGTTAAGATTACATCAAACTAGAAATGCATCTTGTTTTTCTTCTAAAATAGTTCCTTAAAGTCTATGTTTATGTTGTGTTGTTATCCTTACTTAAAAATACAAGCTAGGTCATTATTGTTTTCAACATGAGTTTTTCTGTATCTACAAAATGATTATTTGTAATTAAAGAATAGTGATAGTAAAGATTTCACAATCTGAAACCATCCTTAATCTGAAATTTGGTTTCTAGTTTATAAAAAAAAAATGATACCAAACAAGGATAACATATAGTAGTACCTCTTATACTTTGGCATAATGATGATAAATATAAAATTAAATTTTCAAATTACCTGTGAGTAGGAATATAAATCCAAATACAGTAGATCAACAGGAACTTAGGTTACAACAGAATGGCCAATATTGTTTAGTAAATAGAAGACTAAAATTCAGAATAACCTTGTTGGTGTAGTACCATTCCCTGAAACAGTGAGAAAGTATGGAAATAAAAGGCATTTGATGAAAATTGTAGAGCAAATGGAAGAAAAAAATGAAGAAAATTAAGATCTCAATAATTCATATCTCAATCACACAAGCATTGATTATTTATAGCAGCAAAACAGATATGCTTTAACTTACTACCATAGTTGCTAGGTAAATTTTAAAAGCTACTATTGGGAGTTCAGGATCATATACTTCAAAAAAGAAAAAACTTATACAAGGCTTATCAACTAAAGATAAATTACAAAACAACCCAAAATATATCAAGAATAAAAATTCTTTCTCTAAACATGAAACAGAATTTTCACATACTGCTCTCACATGACTGTCTTTTAAAAATAATTTACAGATATGCAAAGTTACTCAAATTAGAAATGCATAATTTGAAACCAAAATGAGCAAATTTGATCCAAAAAATGCACATTGCAATTTAAAAATGGAAAATAATGACAACCAAATTGCACCAGCTAAAATCACCAGTAATAACTCATGTCAACATTATGTAAACGTTCATATAATGTGATGGCACTTCAGCTCATTGATTTTATTTTCATAAATCTGTAGCACTAAACTCATCATGATAAAATATCAGCTAAAACTACATTAAGAGACATTTCTAAAAACACTTGACTGATAACCTTCAAAATGTTAAGTCATGAAAAACAAAAAAAGGTAAGAAACGGTAAGGAATTAGAGTCATCTTGTATTGGTTATTGAAATACAAATAAAAGACAGTGATAAAGCTAAAGAAATCAATAAGAGCTATAATTTAGTTAATAGAACTGTGAAAAATTCTTTCTTTATATGACAAGAGATGTTAGCAAGATTAAATAAAATGTTAATGTTGGAGGAAGTCATGATATAGGGAATATGATAAAGGAATGTCTATGGACCTTCAAATAATATAAGGAAAACATCAGTGCTCCGAGTCTGACATATGCCCAGATACTGAGTTTGTGTTTTCTAAAATTGAGGGATGAATTCTAGGAACAACAGAGGTTAAGAGTGGGAAGAATTTGAAACAAAGTTTCTGTAGAAAAGGAACAGAATGTGGTCCTAGTGGGCATCAACTGTCCCTGCTTTATTGAGCAAACCCACAAAGTGAGCTGGGTTCCCAGTGGGACAAAATTATGGTCAACTAATAAGGTTACAACCTCTGTCAAAATTATTTTCTGTGCTAAGGGTCCAACACAGTTTAACTGCCTCTAATATTTATAACTAAGCTATCTCCAATAGTTGGAAGAACACAAAGAAATTCTCTTTATTATTTTTGCAACTCGTCTATAAATATAAAATTATTTCAAAATGAAAATTTAAAATACAATAAATATTAGGAAAGAAATTGAGTTAAAAACAATGATTTAGTTCACTTATGAGTATGGTTTCAAGCTGCGACCATTTATTGATAAATACCTCAATGTGATCCTTCTTTATAGCCAAGTAGTACTCCGTTGTATAGAAGTACCACAGCTTTTTTATCCATTCCTCAGTTGATGGATATTCAGGTTGTTTCCAAGATCTGGCAATTAAAAATTGTGCTGCTATAAACATAGGTGCGCATATATCACTGTGGTATGATGCTTTCAGTTCTTCTGGGAAGATACCTAGAAGTGGAATAGCTGAAACAAATGGGACTTCCAATCCCAGCTTTTTGAGAAATCTCCAGACTGACCTCCACAAAGGTTGTACCAGTCTACACTCCTACCAACATTGTAGGAGAGTTCCTTTTTCCCCACAGCCTCTCAAGCATTTGTTGTTGTTGGTTTTCTTGATCCTGGCCATTCTTTCAGGAGTGAGATGGAATCTCAGTGTGGTTTTAATTGCATTTCCCTAATAACCAATGATGATGAACATTTTTTCATGTATTTATTTGCCATTTGTATTTCTTCTTCTGAGAAGTGTGTATTCATCTCAGATGCCCATTTTTGGATTGGGTCTTTGAATTTTGGGGGTCTGATTTTTTTTTAATTCTTTATATGTTTTAGACAAAAGTCCTTTGTCTGAGGGGGAGTTCACTAAGATATTTTCCCAGTTTGTGGGTTTTCCTTTCACTATGTTGGAGTTTTTTTTTTTTTTTTTTTTTTTTTTTTTTTTGACTTACAGAAACTTTTTAATAAGAGGTGGTCCCCGTTATTGATTCTGGGAAGTATTTCCCGTGCCGTTTGAGTCCTGTTCATGAATTCTCTACCTACCCCTATGTCTTCAAGGTTTCTACCTAATTTGTCTTCCAATAGATTTAGTGTTTTTGTTTTAATATTCAGATCTTTAATCCATTTAGATTTTAATTTAGTACATGGTGATAGGCTTGGGTCGAGATTTAGTTTTTGGCAAATGTAGAGCCAGTTTTTCCAGCACCATTTATTAAAAAGACTGTCATTTTTCCAGTGAACCTGCTTGGCTCCTTTATCAAAGATAAGGTGGTTGAGTGTGTTTGTAGTTGTGGTTATATCTTCTAATCTATTAAATGGATCCTCTGCTCTGTTTTGATTCCAGTACCATGTTGATTTTACTACTGTTGCTTTGTAGTATAACTTCAATTCAGGGATTGTGATGCCTCCTGCCTTGCCTTTGTTGCTTAGAATTGCCTTTGATATTCTAGGTCTCTTCTGGTTCCAGATGAACCTTAGGAGTGATTTCTCTAGATTTATAAGGTATGATAATGGTATTTTTATTGGGATTGCATTGAATCTGTATAACAGTTTAGGGAGAATGGCCATTTTCACAATGTTTATTCTTCCTATCCATGAACATGGGATGTCTTTCCATTTTCTGAGGTCATCTTCAATTTCTTCCTTCAGTATACTATAATTTTCCCTGTATAGGTCTTTTACTTCTTTCGTAAGAGTAATTCCTACATATTTCATTTTTTTTTTTTTTGCTTGCTAGTGTGAAGAGTGTGGCTTCTCTTATTTCTCTCTCTGTGATATTGTTGTTAGTGTACAAGAATGCTATTGGTCTTGATATGTTTGATGCTATAACATATGAAGTTATATTCAAATATTTCAAAGAAAAAGACACTATGGTAACTACTATTAAGTCGGGTTATTTGGTGGTGAAGCACTAGGTTGCTGAAAGTGTCATGCTTTAACCTGTATTGTTATGTTGTCATGCCCCCTTTTATCTCATCCTCTTCCTTATTTATTAAAAAATTATTTAATTAAAAAAATCAACCAATAAAAAATGCTGCTGGGTCTGTAGGGAAAAAGGAATCCTTTTCAACTGTTGGTTAGAGAATAGGCTAGTACAAACACTGTGGAAATCAGTGTGGAGATTCCTCAAAAAATTAGGATTAGAGGTCCCATTCAACCCAGGTATTCCCCTTGGGTGTATCTTCCCAGAAGGATTGAAAAACATCACACCACAGTGACATATGTGCAACCATAAGGTTCAAAATATACAATAGTCACTGTGAAATGGGAGGAAACTGTTCAATAAAAAGAAGAAACTAAGATAGGGGAAAAGAGAAAGGGTAGAAGGAAAAAGAAAAAAAATGCAAGTTAGTTATACCATTAGTGTCACTTAGTTCACTGAATAGGAAAGGTTGTGCTAATATTGATTGAATAAACTTTTATGCCCATATTTTGTACTTGAGTGACTGAAGATAATGATGTGTAATTTATCAACAATTATTACTTTTTTATTATTTTGTTGTGAAAATTTGTTTTACCTTTTCTTCTTAATATTAACAAATAAAGTTTTAAAAAATGGTGTAACAATAAAGTTAAACTTACCACAGGATATGGTAGAGTCTACTAAGCAATTAAGTTGGGCATACAGAACCTTGAAAACCATCAAAAATTAGAAAAATTCATAAAGAATGCATATGTTGTGAAAAATAAGGAAATCGACATTTTGAGACTTTGGAGTCCTTGGGGGTAAATAGTTGAATTTTAAACTGTTTTTATAAATGCCCAGGAATTAAGAACTGAACTAAATAGGTCCAGTTCTATGATTTACTAATGGAGTGTTAGCCAAAATGTAAAGGGAAACTTTCCACCGTGTCTTCACTAGAAAATACTAAGTCATCTGCAGTTGAAAGAAAGACTTTTAAAACCAGCATACAAAACAAATAATATTAATTCAACATTTTGAGAAAGTCAAGGAAAAAAAAAACTTGAAACAATGGCTTGTACATATCAAAATTTTCTTCATATATAAAGAGTAGGAAAGCAAATTTTAAGAAGTAAATCAGGTAACTCTGCACTTTATCTATGCTTGAAAAAGCCACAATAAAAATGTTGTGACTCCATAATCAGAATAAACTATATTTAAGGAATAAAAAAACAAAAATACATTCTCTTTAACATTTGCTGAGCCATTGGAATGCAAAATGAAACAACTTTGGAATAGTAGAGGAGTTTCTCTAAAAAGTAAATATATAGCTACATTATTTAGCCATCACATTTCTATATATTTATCCAAAAGAAATGAAACCATAGTCTACCTAAAGACAGGCATATGAATATTTGTATTAATTTTGCTTGCGACATCCAGAATCTAGAAATAAGTTAATTGCCCATCAATAGATTAATGGGTGAATTTGTAGTACTGTTGTAGAACAAAGTAATACTCCACAGTAGGAAATGGATTTGCTATTGATACATGGAACATAATGGTTCTCCAAACAACTGTCAAATTAAGAAAGTCAGCCATAAAGAAATGTGCTACATGATTCTATATATAGCATAATTTTAATCTGGACTGAGCAAATAATGACATATGTTTGTCTAAGTGTGAAATAATGAGACATAAAAAGGAAAATGAGTGAAATGTTATCAAAGAGCAATGGGAAATTTCTATTACTGATAAACATATTCATGTTATTGATTATACTAGTAGTTCTATACAAATATGTAAAATGATGCTTTAAGTATATACTGCTGAGTGTGTGCTAGTTAAAATAAAAACTGTTAAGAAGTATATCAAGAGGTGATAGATTTCTATAATCATTTAGAAAAATTTGTGACGATACTTAGAAGTATAAAATTTTTTTAATTCATGCTTATAATTAAGGTATAGCCATGAGTGACTTGTACTGATCTAAATAAAATATGTTGTTTTTACAATACTATTATTTATGTTACATATTTTCAATAACTATAAAATTTGAAAATCAGAATATCAATTATTTCTATATGGGTTCTTATTAATCATTGTTTTTTTTCTTATTTTCATTATTTTAATGAGACCTTGGCACTTATTGTGTTGGTTAATTTTTAAAAAGTCATACGTATTATAGAATATAATAATGGCCTGATCTTTTCACAATTAAAATATAAAGTTTCTGAAAAACTCAAGAATATTGAACATGAACGTTATCAGTCGATATGAGGTATCTCAGTTATAGTGAGCATGAAAAGAAGATTATGATGGGGTTAATATAACCATTAATTCCCAGAATTTGCATTTCTTGATGGCTGAAAGGAGTGATAATGGATTCAATATGGGACAACTATGTATTACATATTTTAAGCAGATTAAACAGATATAACTTTTTAAAATGTTTGTACAATTGTTTATTTTTAAAAGAAAATTATGCTATTCCCAATAAAATAAAACACAATCTCAAAATAAAAGATAAAGCTTAGTACTGACTTTTGCAAGTATCACACATAATAGGTATCACATACAAATCTTGGGAAGTGATTGCTTACTGAATGTTTCTCCCAGGGGACTGTGAGCTTAATAAATCTAAGAATTTGTTTGTTTCATTTCCCATTTGGTTATCACTAGTAACCTTGGTATAGAGTAGAGAATCAATAGAACGTGTTTGGTTTTAAAATAATAGTTCAATGGACAATAAAAATTAAAAAGATAAAATCTGCTACAACAAATTGACCACCAAATATAATTTAGATTTTAAAGTATTTATGAACAAGTTGAGCTTATATAAGACATTAAAATATCTTTAATAGAGAAATTTAGAGAAAATTAAAAAATAAGTTAAACTAAACTAAGAATTTCTAAGTAGTATTATATTTGGAACATGTTTTATGTTGTGGTGCATATAACAAAAATCAAATGACTAAAGTCATTTAAAGCAAATTAAAGTAGTAATAGTAGTAATAGTAGTAGTGGTGGTGATAAATAGAAATAAATATTCTCTGGCTGTGTAAATATTTATCAGTATCATTATTTAATGAAACATTTTATTGACCATAATTGGAAATTAATGGGGTATCTTTGGTGTTTGAATACTCTAATTTGTACCAAATCATCTTTCTCAGGTGTAACTTTCAAAGCAGTGATTAATGACACACTAACAAAATCTACTTTGGTAGTTTGAAACTAATGTCACTTTTATGGATGAAAATAATTTCCTACTAAGTGGAGTTTTCTATCAAATGGGTTGCTTCTAATTGAAGTAAATCTTTAAAACTCTCACACTAACCATAAACTTAATAAGAAAAGTAGTATGTATTTGAATTATTTAAATGAAATCAATAAGATGTTTTCTAAATTTTAGTCATTTAATTTTATTAATATTTATTTATTTAGTTATTGTTGAAGCCTTACCTGACTCTTATTTCAAAGTGTCAGTGGAAATCATTTTTATCAAATACCAGAAATAACCACATTTTACAATATCAGAGGGTAGTTAAAATTTTTTGAACATGTATTTCTCTTTCATATCTATGACTCTATTTTTTCTTTAAAAAATCTGCTTTTAAATGAACAAATATCACTATTATTTATATTTCCCTAGTAGATATTTGAAACCCAATGAATTGAATTGACAAGCACTTTAATTGTAATAATTTTATTTGAAAAATTTATATATAAAAATACACAATACTTAATTTTGAAATAACGTGCTTTAAAAAATCAATAAACCTATCACTAGTTATTATGTAAAATATCTAGTTTATTATAAATGGCAAATATTTAATATACTATATATCTATATACTATATACCTTATACTAAGATTGATGTCTATAACTATCAAATACAATGTCTAGTTTACAGCAAGTGTTAAATATTTTGTATATATTAAAAACTGGAATTGCAGATGCAAATTTATTTGTCACTTATTTTATTCTGAATTAGTAATTTTTAAAAATTATAGGTCTCCAGTGCTAGCATTTGTCATTTATTCCTTCCTGTATTTATTTTACATATATGTTTTATGCAATCTAAGAAACATTTGCCCACCACATGTGTGACATCAGATTGAGGGCGTTGTTGTGACATACTGGCTTCAGTTTTACTCTCAACTATACGAATATCTTTTCCAGTATATAGAGTTAAGTAGTAAAGTAAAATTATTTAACTTACTTTTCAATGATTGGTTCCTTCAAATTTTGTCTTTCTTTCTAAATTACAACTTAGTTTAATGATATAACTACCAGTTTCTAACAAAGACACTTCCATTATTTACAGAAAATCTAAATCAAATTTAAAAATATAAATAAAACATGAAAGCCTACAACAATATTGTGTCTTAAAATATATTATCCAGCAGTCACAGGAATTGGTGGTATTTGCTTAGAAAATGCAATAATTTACCTTCATTGTTTTAATTTCTAAAATGGAGTGATATCACTTATCAGGAGGCAGGTGGAAATTATTTTGTGTTTCTCATGAATTTCTGTACAAAATTATAGTGTTTAGGCTAACCCAAATCCATGTGACTGTGTTTTTACTGCTATAAAGTACTGCATATTCCTACAAGAGCAGTAGTGTGATCCACTTTTGCTTTCTACTTTTAGCACTTTAAGAGAAACTTGATACAACATATTAATAAAAGTAAAATTGAAAATAAGAATATCTAAAAGAACATTTTGCTAAAACAACATATCGATCTTGTATATCAAATTTTTGCTGCAACACATTATAAATTGATGATGTGGCTCTTTCTTATGTATTTTACTATTGCTAATACCATTTCTTATAAAGATCTCATAATGATGCCATTAGTGACTTTGGTACTTTGTCACTATTTTCAGTTGCTTTAATAGTAAAAAGCAATTTTATTTTGCTTAAATTTCTGTATTTTGTACTTTCTGTGCCTCTATGCTTATGTTTCTTATTTTATTCATGGTATTTTACTTGTTTCATTTTCTCATAGATTTTCCAGTTTCTTAGGATATGATTTAATTATTCATTTTTTTCAACTTTATGAATTTTTTTCTGTAAATGCTGTTTTATGATTTATCCTCTAACCCTGTCATAATCTATGTCTCCTTTGTATTTTTAAGCAGTCACTCAATGCTCCAGTGTTTTTACGTATTGTCTTAATAATTTTACTTTTAAATTTTCTTTAAAAAACACTTTTGGAGATAACTATAAAAGTACATTAAACTGTGGGAGAAAATAATACATAGGCTTTGCATATCTTTACTAAATTTTCCTAAATATTAATTTGTAAAATTATAATTTAATATTGTTGTGAAGGTATTTACATTGAAATAATCTAATAATGTTACTTACATTCCGTACATTATAACATGCATTCGCCTTATGACAAAGATTCCCCATACTTTCTATTTATAACAATAACTAACTTATACTCACTTCTGCTATTCTCATCAGATTTCCTGTGACTCATAGTTTAAAGGAGGAGAAATTTAATTTGACTTATGGTTTAAAAGGAGTCAGTTAATGGTTTATGGATTCAAATTATAAATGTCATAGTTAGAGGGGTATTGCATAGCAATGATGTTCAGCCCAAGCAGCCAGGGAGTAAAACAGGAGATGATACCAGAGAGGAAAGGCCAAGGGACAAGACATAGCACTCAAGATCATGCCTTCATAAGTCATCCAGACTGATCCAGAGTGCACTTTACCAAACATCTTGTTGACTCTCAAGCCAATCAAGGTGACATAATTAAGCTTTCCAGCACATCTCACCACTTTCCAACTTGACACTCAATACATCTCTTTAAATCAACATTCAGTTGTTAAGCCTTGTGTCTAGATGTCACCCCAAAACCTCAATCCTGCGTAGCTCGGGATTTCAGTGGTGGCTTAATCTAGGGTATGTGAATATAGATAAAGGGTGTGTGATAACTAAATTTGTCAAATGATTGGTTTAGTACAGTTCTGGGTAATGATAATGGGAAGGTCTATGCTGCATATGTTTGGCACAGTCTAGTAAGCTTATAGCCTAGATGTGACCAAAGTCCAGAATGCTTGATGCTTCGTTGTCTCCTGCCTACCTGGCCACGGGCTGCTTGTCTTCTGACATTTTTCACTCTCTTGGATCCCCATGAATATGGACTGAAATTTTTATAAACTGGGAGCTAAATAAATCTTTCCTTTTTGACTTTGATTATTGGGAATTTTGCCTCAACAACCAGAAAAATAATTAAGATATCAATGCCCAGTAAAACACAGTAACAAATTAATAATCCAATATAACAAGTCACAACTGTCCTGCATACAACAAAGACACAATAATCCCTTCCCTAATGTCTCAAAAGTCCCAGATAATCAGCCTCCTCAAAATTCAGAGCAAACTATCACTCTAAAACTCCTCTTAAAAAAAAAAAAAAAAACATAATCCAAAAATACAGTGGCCACAAGGAAAGAATATGTGGATAGAAATGAATGAGACCAAAGCAAGACTGAAGCCCAGTAGGAAAGCTCCTGTAGCTTCATTTTCAGGGTGCATGGCACAAGGTGGTAAAAAGTGGCTTCTAAAGGGGTTGGGTGGCCTCACCTCTTTGGCCTTGCTAGATGCTGATCCCATGATTTCACTCAGATATCTCTTGTCTCCATTCATGTCCTGCACATTTCCTCATTAGATGTTTTACATGGCATTTTCTACTTCCTGGGATGTCTATTGCCTCTTCAGCTCCGTTTCTACACCTTCATACACTGCCCTCAGACTCTACTTGACTGGCTTCTCAATCTTTTATCTGAAATCTCAGTTACATCCTCTCTGACTCTGCAGCTTTCCCATTCTGCATGCCTATAAAACCCACTTCACATTGGCAATTTCGTGTTCTGCTGTGAGCAGAAGCAAAAGCCAGGTCCCCTTGGAATATAGTTCCTATGACCTGTTAAAGCTTGCATGAATGAGTAACCGTGAAATAAACCCCTGGACAGCTTGCAAGGTGGCCCTCTTTGAGTAGAGGTCCCTTTGCTCTTGAGACTGTGATGGGAAGAGTCTTTCTGGTTTCTGATGTGTTCTCAAGTCATCTTCTTCTACTTGTATAAAACATTGCTTTCTTTTAGTGGTATTAATCTTTTCAGCAGGCTCACTTTATTTAGCGCCAGTTTAACAACCCAAAATTCACATTCATTGTTCTGAGTTGAAACAAATATATTAGTGTATTTTTTCACTTATTAGCCCTTGCTATAATCAGTTATAAAGTTTTTTTTTTCATTACATGCTACTGCATTAAAAGGTTTTTCAGATATTACCTACTTTCTTTTACCTTTCATTCCTCATTTTCTAAATAGAAATATTTTATGAAAAATATTCTGTATTGCCATGCAGTATGTTAAAATACGTATTTCTGTAGCCAGCGATGTGGCAAATTTCCCCAGATTTCATGTAAATTCAGCAAGGAAACAATTGCATTTCATATTTCAGGAACCTCCAGGACCCTGATCCTTAGCCAAAAAGCTATTTCTATCTCAAAAGACTAAACCATATCCCATTCTAGGGGCTTTCACTGACTGACTACTACTGCCTGTCATTTGTATCCAGTAGACAGGCTGTTCTTTTCAAACCAGTGCCATTTGGTTTACATAAATAGTAGATATTTTAAGTCAAATATTACTTAAGGAGGAGTTATTTCTTCCAATTATCACTCTTGTGATGATCCTATACCTTGACACTTTTCATAAAATTAAATTTAATTAATATATTTTGCAAGTGTAAATTTGTTTTTAAGACGTGTATAATTAAAATTAACATACAGTAACTAACTCCCAAGCCTCTGTTACGATCATTCAACAGATCTTAAATACTGTCCTGTTGCTAATATTTTTAAAGAAATAAGTTACTTCACACAGTTTTTTTTTTTAATATGATTTTGTGAGTTCTCTGTAATTCCTGCACTAGCAATAATGGTACCCTTTGAATCCTGTCCTGGATCTCAATTATTGGCATCATTTGTTTTACTGTCTATATTTTACAGATGAGTAGTAACATTCAGTATCATGACTTGAGGCTTTTTATTATAGAGTATATACAGGCTTTGTTATTATAGAGCTCAATTTATTGTTCTAGTATCCTGCTACATTCAGTACAATACAATAGAGTAGACATAAATTACATTATTGATGCTTTAAAAAATCTGTCTCAACTCATTTCTGGTAAGATTGAAAATTTCTTGCTTCATAATATTAGTTTAATATACTTACCACAGGTCTGACTTTTCTTAGATGAAAATAAAATTGTTCTTTCAATTCTGTTATAAAAGATTTGAAGTCATGCTTAGCTCTATTCATCCTCAGAACAACTATAAACACTGCATAAAATATTTATGAAATTTTATTCAAAAAACATTTGAGAAAGCTTAGGAAATTTTAGAAAATGTCTCAATGAGTTGTCCATTCCTTCCTATTGTAATGTTAGCATTTTGATTGTTAACTGGATGTATGATAAATTGTTCTGGGATAAATGTTCATAATTTACTACATTTATTTATCTAATGCATTAAAAAGAAGTGGTTATGTTTATTTTCTGTATGCGTGACACGTTTGATAATCTCATACCATTCAATATTTTCAGACTTTTAAATTTCCTAACTACTAGAAGAATTTAAAATATCTTGTCTCCATTTTAAGGTCTCTATATATCATATATTTCCTGATATGTAAAGAAATCAGACCTTATTGATCACCCCATTTTGTGTACCACTTTAATACTTTTCCTTTTGGCTTAGAGGAAGCTACACTCATACCTTTCTGTGTGCACCTTTCCAAACTATCTTCTACTCTGTCCAACTTTCTTACTCTTAGTCTGAAATCTCATGAAGTGTCTTTTTAATCTTTCCTTTTTTTATCATATATATGCATTTACTATATATATATATATATATATATATATATATATATATATAGTACATATTACATGCATAATATTTTCATTGGTGGGACAAACTACCCAGCACCTCTCCCTTAAAGGAGAAGTTTATTTTGGCTCACAGTTTGAGAGGTGTCAGTCCGCGGTAGCAGGCACAGATGCAGGAGCCGCACGGTGGAAGAGCCTGGAGGGGAAGAGGAGAGCTAGCTGCCTGCAAGGCGGGGCGCCAGGAAGCCCAGAGAAGGGAGGAGCCAGGGAGGGAGCCACACCCCCTGCTGGCAACTCTCTGCCTTCCTTTGACTCATACTCCACAGTCTATAGCTTGAATAAATACTATAGACTTGAGACAGAACTTCTAGTGTAGTATGTTGCTTTGATTTTGAGATTCTGTCTTGTCCATCTTACTTGAAGATTAACATGGTGGTGAAGGACAGTGCTCTGGGTGGAGGGCAGAGCG
This sequence comes from Cavia porcellus, assembly GCF_034190915.1. Classification (NCBI taxonomy): domain Eukaryota; kingdom Metazoa; phylum Chordata; class Mammalia; order Rodentia; family Caviidae; genus Cavia; species Cavia porcellus. The sequence goes on from NW_026947493.1 coordinate 57,936,085, forward strand.
TGTGTGATATCTGAGGGCTAAAAAGTACAAGTAGTATATACATGCATTTCCTTGGTGATCTTAGTAAGTGTAATAACTTAAAATTAGCCCTAAACAGTAGACAACCCCTAACTTAATGTCATTATCAAGGATTCATCTCTAAACTCCAACCTATCGGGCTTTTTATTTAAAACTGCTTCACATACTCAAACAAGGAACCCTCAGAGGGTCCAACTCTCAAAATATCCAGAATCTCACACTGTGTTCTTATCTCAGGAAAATGCAATTCTCTCACTCTGATTACTTACATGAAGAGTTCTGGAGTTATCCTTGTCTTTCTCTTTTCTCTTATTTTTTTCTTATCCCAAACTAATTTGTCAATAAATGATGTCATATCTGCTTTCAAATTATCAGACAGAATCTGCTCACTTCCCAGTATCTTCTAGTTATATCAATAATCCAAGTCAGGATTATTTCTGGACTGCTAGCATTTCAAAAGCCCTCTAATTCCCTTATTACTATTTTATCATTTTACTGCTCTCTATAAAGTATGACAATGCTCTGGGTTTTCTACAGGGCATACATTCAGCCTCTGCTCAAAGACAGATGCTAACTTCTGATCATTTGTTGGAAAGTCAAATATCCTTCCATTAGTTACCAGTTTGCCTTTCTTTGTAACCCACTACATTTTAAGAAGGCCAACTTTCTGATTCATTTTCAACATTCAAATCTAGTTGCTCATTTAATACAGAGATTCTGCATTGTTAGTTTTCCTCGTTTCTAATAGTCTTTCTTCAGATGGTCACGTGAGAATCTTCACACCATCCTTGTCCTCTTTACTTCATGCCCATAATAGCTTTGATAGTCAATCATTTAATGCCCAGTATTTTTTTTTTTGAATTACACCATCCGAAGTTCCTCATGATGTATTTGTCCATCTGCCTTCAATTGGATTGAAGTACTATAAAGCAGTGATTTTTAAATTATTTTTTAACTTACGAATTTTATATTACTAGAAGAATGGTTGACACATAGTACTTTCAATAAGTATTTGCTGAGTACCTTCTGAATATAACACTAAATTGTAGATGGGCTTCATTTAATTCAGTTATTCCTCACTTTCTAATGATTTTCTCTAAAAAGAAACTTTTATGTTATGCTGTGTCATTGTTTTTTTAATTTATTTTCCTTGTTTTCCTGATGCCTAAGGACAAAACTCCACAGATAATGTCTTAGAAAATAGGTAGCTTATAAATTAGTCACTGAAACATAGGGGCCAAATTTAAAAGCTAATGTTCTCTAGTTTTATTTTTAAAAGCCAATTAAATACATAATATCTTTTACCAACTCCTTGAGAATGCTCAGTTTCCTTGAGAGCCTGAATATAAACTGATAGGAAGGTACAATATAGGATACAATATAATGCAAGATAAGCATTTAAAGTTTTCAGTGCAAAGAATATTCATAAAGCACCAAACATATTCATTAAGATCAGTTTTTCAGACACATTATTCACAAGGTAAGTATTAAAATGCATGCATAATCTTTATAAAGTTTCAGTTAATCAAGGAGTAAGAGATAAGACCCTGGGTACAAAGGACCACCACTGCCATAGCAGTACCACCTGGGAATATCATCACTGCATTTCCCAGGTTTGTTCTTCTGTCATACAAAAAGATGTAAAAGTTATGAGAGATAATATGTAAAAAGTTTCAGTAAAGCTATGTGTCACTTTATATTGTGTAGATTTTAAAATATGAGAGATACAACTCAAGTCAAAGTTATCTATTGTTAGAGAACTAAGCCACAAAAAATAGAAACCTCTTTATGTTATCAGTAATTACTTACATCAGAATAATTTTAGAATCATCATACTGTGACATGATTTTGGATATTATAGAAAGGTCAAATTTTGTAGAATATATGCAAGGGTCTGCACAGGCTATTGGAAACCTTTTCCCTTTCCAGTTGTTCACAGAGTATGTTCTTCCTCTGAATTTTGTGGTACTGAAGGACAAAAGTTCTATCTCAAAATTTTAGTAATTCAGTTTTCTCTTTTACATATTAGGGTAGCCTTTTCTTGAGTATAGTTATGTGTTTTTCTTTTAAAATTCTTTTTCTTTTCTTTTTTTTATCTGGAATCGAACTCAGACCTCCTTGCCAGGCAGCACTGTGCCACTGAACTACATCCCAGCCAAAAGTCATTTTTAACTATATCTACACTGGAAGAATACCAAATTTGCTGCTACCATCATATTTGCACATTATTTTAGGGTTCTGCAATGTGATTTTTCTGAAATTGGATAATGCTATGAATAAAAAAACAGAATTATACTGTTTTTGCATTTAATCATTTTATGCCTTAACTTTCATGTAATTATGACTATCCTCTGTGAATAGAAGCAGACTAGACTGTTAGATCTTTTTCCACATCATCCATTGACATTTAATTTTTTCCAAAATAGACACTTCACCCACAAGAATTAATATGCTTGCATAACTTTAACTTACAATTTTTAATTTTTTTTATTTTAAAGAGATTAAGACAAAATAACTTGAAGTTTTTATGTCACATAATTTCTACTTATATAATAAATCACTCATAAATCAAACATTGCAAGATTTTACTTTGCATTTTAATAATATGTTCAACATTATCTCTCAAAATTTCTGAGTTAAGAAAATTAAGCTCTTCACCTAAGATTTCCATTCCAAAAGATTTATAGGGCACATAAGTATTTTTTGCAAAGAATAAGATTGTAACCTACATGTTATTTGCAATAACACAAACACACACACTCACACACACCCACACACCCAAACATTTTAGGGTAATTTTATTACAAGTGTATAATTTAACCTAATTTCATATAACAGATTTTTAGAAGGTAAGTATATGCAATTCAACTCAGTTTTTATGAGTATATTGTTAAAGTCTAGGCTGGTTATGTCTTTGATAATTCAATAATTATTTTATCATTTTATCAATATTATTTTATTATTTTATATTATCTGCTACTACATATAGTGCTATAATAAGTGCTATTATATCTATGTCTGTAACACTGAGTGTTTATTCACAGAAACAGGTTCATTAAAATGATGTTAGCGGGTCATGACATTTTGTATTTAAATTTTTGGAGAAACTTGTACATTGTTTTAAAAAATTCCTATTTTCACATACCTACAAGAAATACATTCAAAGTCTCCAACTAAACATTTAACGCATTCATTTCTAAGAATATTTCAAAAATTTATCTTCTTAGTATTCATCTCTATAAATCTTAGTATACTATGCTATCTTTAACTTTATGATAATTTATTTTTTATATTTTATTTTTTCATTTATTTTATGGAGGCCATCTCAATTTCTTAAAATAAATAGCTACTTCAATGATTTTCAATATTTTATAATAATACTAAAACTAAAATGAATGAATGAATAGTACCAATAGTCTTCTGGTCATAGTTTTAATTTTATTTACAAAATTTTAATTAGTAATGTCATTGGATATCACAGTAGATAATTTGTAATTACAGATTATTACTCATTTGTTACATAGGATATCATTAAATAATTTCAATGAACTGAAATATCTTTTGGAATTTTTCTTTTAAATTATTATTGGAGAATTAAATAATTGTGCAAGCTTTTCTCATTAATATATATAAATTTTGTTACTATTTTATCAATTTATCATAAACATATATTCTTGTAGACAGTATGAATCAACTGTAACTGCCATAAGTTGCTGCAGGAATGTAAATATTGTGCAATTCTTTTGACACTTTCTTATAAGAAAAAGAATATATGTATTATAATAATTGGATTTTTTGCTAAAGTTTTTCATAAAATGAAAAGAAAGAAACATGTCACTCATGAACTTTATATCAGCTTATTAATCATAGTTCCAAACCATAAACAACCTAAATTTTCAAGCATGAGAAATGAGTGTTTGTTCAAAAATAATGTAATATTGATTAGTAATAAAAACAAATTTTCAACAAGTGAAATATACAAAAAGTGATTTATTTGGTTAATATGAAAATTTATGTTGAAAGAATGAAGACAGACTGAATATACACAATATGTGTTGTATTATTCTATTTATATGAAATTTTCAATTTGCTAAGTCTAATTCAGGGCGTTATGCGGTAGAAACTGGAAAGGTAAGCAGCAGAGAAACAAATTTAAAGAAAACAATAAACCCCTCAAGGCGATGGAAAAATGAGAGAATGAAGTACATTTGGGATATAGTTATTTTTACATTTCACAATAAATATTCTGGGAGATGCTGATACTGATGTCCTGGCCCTGAAGCTTGCCTGTGGGGCCATCAAGTCTGGCCATTTTTACCTCTTAATGTAGTTCAATTAACAAAAAATGGTGATGAGACCAGAATGGAATTTATCCTTACTTTAACCAAATAGAGAAAACTGCTATTCCTGAAAACCATTTCCTGGGACCTGACAACATCCCTAGGACTGTGAGGGAAGAGGCAAACAAGGAGCTAAGAATTTTGCATATGCATAGCAATCTTGGTCAGGCTGTGCCTTACTAAGCCTAGAGGAATGCACATGTACACCACCACAAGTCTGGTTCTGCAGTCCAGCTGGAACCAAGCTAATGGGATGGTTTCCTTTCCCACCTTGGGATAAGTTTGTGTTGGGAAAACAAAAGAAAGAGAACAAGTTAGAAAATGGAGTTAGTCTGGTCAGTGGCTGGGTGCTCCCATAAACGCCCCCATTTCAGTGGGGATACTACTAAAGCGTTAAATACGAGGAGTGGGTCATTGAAATAAGATAAGAAAACGCTAACGTCACAGCCATAAAATGCTTTTAAATGAAGTATGTGAAGTACTAATGAGGAAATAATTTAATTTATTGTAGAAGCCTCAGCACACATAGATTTATAAACAAATACACGGTATATTTTTATTCCTGTAGTTTTTTTGTGGTTCTAGAAGAGAGGGTGTAAAGTGATGCTGCTGGATCTTTTCCTTCCAGAAGTTACATTCTTTCAGTTCTCACAGAAAAAACACTTCATGAGGGATGACTAAGTACTTTTGTTAAATATTGCTGATGCAATGATCTCATACACCATGGGCAAGTAGTCTTTTCTACACTGAAACCAGATTAAAAGGAGAAAAGGTTTATTAATTCTATGAGAAATTAACATAAGTGAAGAATATGTGAAGAAGGTCACAAATCGAGATTCTGTGATGAATTTCTGTTAGGGTCATTGACTTCCCAGAAAGAATGGCATCCACACCAGCTAAACTAAATGACACAACCACGTACTTGCTACTGAATACCGTAGATGACAGTGTTCAAAATTACCTTTGACACAGAATAATGTATATTTAGCATGATACTTTGTTTATTTACCAAATCACACAAAAATACACAAAAGATATGTGCTCATTAATACAACATCTTGGCTTTATTTTTTCCTTTTAGGTGATCTCTAACTCCCCATTTCAAGTCCATATTTTAGGATTTTGTGAGTTTAATAATTATTAACTATGTCTAACATATACTACTGAAGGCAATAAATCCAAAGTTAATTAGCAAAAAGGCAATCAGAAATAGGTGTGAAGAAATCATAAATTGATTTTATCCCCTTTATTATTAAGTAAAAATAATAACCATTGTACAAAGTCATTCTACAGATGCTTTGAGATTGTGTTAAGGACTGCAGTTCTTATATAAAAGGTTGATTTAAAAATATAACAAAACTAAAATCATCTAATTTCCAAAACACCAAATCTTTTTGGTGATTATTTTTCAGTTACTAGAGAGAAAATGTTAGATGCCACTCACAAATTGTTCAAAATTTAATGTTATTTTAGTCGATGCTAAGAAAATGAAGTCATGTAAACTGTAAGGGCTTTGAATGTTATATTCCCTGAACATATTCTGAAAAGAAAAGTAATTTTCAAAATGGGTGTGGAAACTGAGTGAAAGTCTAAAAGACCTTGTTTTGTATGCAACTGTAGCTTTTCTTTAAGAGGGAAAAGAGGTTCCCAGGAGTTGTAGCAAATGAAAGGGTGCCTGCCTTCCTGTCCTCAACTGTTCATTAACATGTAAAATACAAAAGAAAGTGCACTAGCTCTCCATGCGTTATCACTCAAGCTCATCTTCTGACATTCGACTAATAGTTGTGTCAGCTACAACTTGGACATATGATGTTAAATTAGGTTTGAACATTTTTCTAGTTCCTATTTATAAAAGATCTCATTGTGGGAAAATGTCCAAATGAAGCAGCCTACAAGTCACCATCATTTTCTGGCTGTGTGATGTTACAGTTTCATTTGGATAGTTGTAGTTGGGGAAGGCTTTTTCCATATTTCCTTTGCTAAATGCAGTTTTTGGGTAAAAAGTTGATCGCAGATATTTTTCCTCTGAAGAGTATTTGAAGTACCTAATTGAAAACACAATTGAAAAATTAAATAGTTTGGTTTTCTTTACACTGCCTTATTCAAATATTGCCTCAGATGAATAGGCGTAAAATTATTACTTTAAACAGTTGAAAAGATATGCAAGTGTGTTTATTCAAAATATTTTGTATTTCAAATTGGAAAATAACTAGTGGATTTTAATACTCAGCTTACGTAAACATTCAATGTATTGAGTTTACTGAGTGTATCATTCTATTCTATTCTATTCTGTGAATTTAGATCAAGAAATGGTTGTACTAAAGAAACAAATATACTATTTTACTTTTAGAGTTCATAGTCCAGTAGGGAAAATTAAATTAGGAATGCTAATGAAATGTGATAAATGCTGTAACTCTATGTAAACCATTATGTAGGACTTGTTGTACTTGAATCATCATAACAAAAAGCTGTACGTTTCATTTCTGTATATTCTTTTGCCGTGGGAATTTAAAAAAAAAATGAATCAAGGCATGGCAGCCATGCATGCCAGTTGTATTGCCCTAAGAGCCATTTATTTAAATACCTATCAGTTTTGTTGCTTTGGGACCTCAGATAATGTATCTTTTACTTTTACTCCTAAAGTTTGCAAACCTTTTCTGGATAACTACCCTAGGCACAGATTTTGTTTTCTGAAATGTTTAAGTAGAAAACATGCTCCATGCTTCATAATTTCATAAAACCATTCACTTCTGTAGAAGGTGATGGAAAATATATCCTGACTTTCTAAATGCAATTTTTCTTATTTTTTGTTTTCCTTTCCTTTCTTCTTCTTCCCTCTCTACTTCTCCTTTCCTTATGAAAAGTTTCCCCCCATTTCACAAAACCTGTTATATATTTTGGTTCTTATTTATACTTTTAGTTTTTCACACTGTTAGTAAGAACAAATGCAAATCAGTGTGGCGATTCCTTAAACAATTAGGATTAGAGGTTCCATTTCATCCAGTTATTCCCCTTCTGGATATCTTCCTGAAAGAATTAAAAGCATCATGACACAGCATTACATTCACAGCCATTTTTATAGCTAAATCTTGGAAACAACCCAAATGTTCCTATTTTTTACTCCACTGTAAAATTAATAGCCAACAGATAATATATCACCCTTTCCTTCTGCTCTCCCTAAACTGTAAGAGTAAAAGAATAGATGCATATGGCATCGTGATGCACATCTATAGTCTCAGCTACTCAAGAAACTAGGGAAAGATTACTTGAGCCCAGGGATTCAGTGCCAGTCTGGGCGACATATCAAGGACTTCATCTCAAAAACCCAAACAAGAATCCCACATATTCATACAAGAACAGATAAAAGGAGAAACGACCAGGCATGGTGGCGCACATGTTACTCCAGCACTCAGAAGGCTGAGGCAGAAAGATTGCTGCTAGTTTGAGGACAGCCTGGGTTACACAGTTAGTTCAAGGACAGCCTGAACTGCCTAAAGAAAACCTGTCTTCAAAATAAATGAAGAAACAAACTGAAAATTATGCTTTAAGTATCTACACAGAGTTTCTGTGGAAAAATTGTGAGCCTATCATCCTTTTCTGTTGTATTATTGATACAACCTATATTTCTTTTCAGAAATTACAATGAAAACATGAAGAAAGTTAAGAATATCTCTTAAACCAGCTACTGGTCTATGTGGGAACCAGAGCAGTTATTTCAACTGATTAACCTGTATTCTGTTCTAGACACATCAACATTTATGAGTTCATGACTACATACTAGTTTATGAAAAAATCAACAAACTGAAATTTTCCTTTATGAGAAATTGCAATCTGACTGTAGACATCTTAATATTAATTAGCAATTGTTGATAGTTGCAACTACAATATTTATAGTATAGTTATTTTGAAGTTTCATGTCTCTCACTGTGTATCAATGCAATGTAAATAATACCATGATGAAAATGATATTTTTCTGAGTAATTTAATGCTGTGAACTATTATAATTAGCATTTACGGAATATTTTATTACAAATTACTAGAAGTATTCAGTTATGGATGTAAAGTAGGCAAGGAATTAGGAAGAAAGAACCCAAATAATACAGACATAGATACTAAAAGACCATTTAAGTGCATGACAACTCTAGCATATACATTTTTGCTATTGTGCATGAATGTTGGATCTTGCATATCCTACACATAAAGATTCTACAACAAAGTCACCCTAGTCACTAATATTTTAATGGTACTTAAAGGTCATTATTGGTTTTACTGATGAAGTTCATTAAAATTCAGAATGTTACTCCACTGTCAATACTAAGATACTGTGTTAGTAAGAAAGTATCTTTGCTTATCAGGTAGATAACTAAAATATTAATCAGAGAACTGAAAAATTAACTCAAGAAATTTTCCTGACTATTTAAGATAAATTGAAAACGCCAGAGTAATTGTAATAGGGGGAAATAATGGTCAGCTCAGGTAAATTTGATTAATACAGATGCTAAAATTTAGCAATTAAAGTGTGGTTTAAGAACAGTGTTCAGGAGTACATAAAATTAACAATAATTTTCTTCTATTATCTCAGGCAAAAATCAATAGAAACTAAGTTTGGAGAAAAAGTTAATGAGAAAAAGCTGCAAAATTTTAATTATCTCAAAGTGATAAATGACTTTCCTTGTAGCCTACTATCAGCAACTTTTTTCTACAAATTGTTTTTAGTATTGCTAAAATAACTAGGTTAAAATTGCAGGCAAAATAATTCCTTGGCAAGAATCTTAACAAAATGAAAAGAATAAGTCTGTGCTTCACCATAATCACATATGCAATATACTTAGTGCAAGTTTTGGCCATCCTTAAATCACAACCAATCATTGAAGAGTTAATTATGTTTTAACTATTTGTCCTAAGTCCTCATGAAGTACCATGGAAAATGCAGAACTGTATAACAGGCTTGTTGTCCTTGTAAAAACTCACAAGTTAAGTTAAAAGTATTGACTATGCGAAGTAACAACATTCTTATCCCTTAAGTGAAAGAGTCTTCACTTTAATTATTATAAGAAAACGCCATTACATGCTGCCATGACTATGGTGCCACATATGTGGCTTTTGAAATGTAAAACAATGTGGGCATGGAAAACAGAAGGAATTGGGTTTTGTTTATGGTTCTTCCATTTGTTGGAATCTGTTTCATCACAGTTTACTGCTTATGAGCTTAAATGTTCCTACCATAAAATAATGTTACTAACTCCTTTCTTCATTGCTGTCAGATGGACTTAAAATAAATGTCTATCATTCAAATGTGCTTAATTATAATCAGAAACAACATTTTCACATGAGTAAAATTAATTTGGTTTTATCTTATATATACAGGTCAAACAGCTTGAATTATTGAAAAGCAGTTGCAAGTGTTTAGTCCATTTTCTCCAGAAGAATACGCTAAAAAAGAAATTGTAGCAAGAAAGTTAACATCAAATTAGGACAAAGGAAAGGAATTTGATTTTGTGAAATATTGAATTGTAATAGGCTGATGCACTATTGTTATTTGTGGTCTAGAATAAGATGAGGGTACTTTCTGAAGTCCCTTCTATAAACTTTATAATTTGTATAATACTTGGATACAGGAAAAGTTAGCATCTAATGATTTTTATCCCTTCTTCCAACACATTTCCAGAAATTGGTCTAACTTACGGAGAATGCTTACTCAACCTAATTCCTTCCTTGTGGCTTTCCAGTATCATTAATAGGATGTAAAATTGCCTCAGAATCACTGGTCACCATATGTTGTTTTGGGAAAGCTGAATAATGTTTGGCATTTGTGCTTTCTTAATTTCTTTTTCCCAGAATAAATAAATCTGAATTCGGTTTGAATCTCTTTGTTGTTCCTATGAAGAGTCTATTAATAAACAGTCCCCAAATGTTGCAATTTTAGTTTCAAAAAACAAAATAAAAAGTTTCAGCAAATTTCACAGTAGAAATATATTTGCAATGATCATCTGTGAAAAAATATGTTTACTTAAGAGTTAAATAGCTTTTTTTCTTACAGATGATGTTTGCTGTCTTCATTTAGTAGAAGTTCCAAATTACCATGAGTTTTACAAAGAATCTCAATTCAACCTGAAATAAACTACCTAAGTGAAAAAAATTTGGTAATCAAAATGCTGTTGAGGGACAAAATTTTCCCTCGTTATCTTTTTTCCATTTCTTCGTGTCTTCTTTTTCCTCTTCATCCTTCTTACTTTCTTTTACATTTTTGAGTTTTGTATTGATTTTAATGTTTAAACTTGGCTCTAATAAATGGAATTCTGGTAATTGTGTTATATATTTACTGTTTTTTCATTCTTTTATAAAATCAAGAAATGTTAGCTCGATAGCCATTAAGCAAAACAATTGTTTTATTTTTTTTTCATTCTCAATGTGATATAATAAATCCATACAAAGGATTAAATATAAGACTAGAGTAATTTCAGATTGAAGATTTCAAATATTTTATTATACATTGTCACTGAATCTTTTAAACATATTGCTTTCTTCATAAATCCATAGGTTTTTATCTATTATTTAAGTTTATACAAGGAGACAGTATGGTAATTACAGATCATCTAATTCTTGTGTAAAGTTTTCTGCTTATGTTACAAAAAAGTTATGCAGAATGTCTGACTCATGGGTGAAATGTTAATTTGTAAAAACAAAAATTGACTTGAGTTCATTTTCCCTTTGTGGGAGGAACATAAAAACCAAAGAATAAGAACATCCAATTTTTCATTGACCTCAAGTTCTGTCTTTCTATTTAACAACATAAAGCTTTGGTTAAACACTGACTTTTTTCACAAAATTGTTTGCATAATAAAAACTAATTATTTTCTTCCCCATCTGTCTCAACTCACTAGAGTGCTTAGGTAATTGGATATACTCTGTCACTTTAATGCTTCTAGTTATGTCTGATTTAACTAATTAAAAAAAAATAAAACTATTATGTTAGACACTTTGAAGTCAAAGAGATATTTGCTTCATTTTCATCACTTTAAATGCTATAAGCTATAGTTCCTTAATGTCCTAATTTATGTGATTCGAATACATGTCATTTTAAATGCAAAATTCTTCTTTACATTTGTGTTGATGCATGTTAACTTCTAGTATAAACCAAAGATAAATAATAGCAGAGCATGAAGCTATGCCAAATTTCCAAGAAAATAGGATGGTTTATAGAATATAAAAGCTGAATTAAATTTTGACTGAAAGTAACTAAATGCATTAATATACATAGAAATTGCAATATGGTGAGATTGAAATGTTGTTTATATGGAACTTGAAATGTCACATAAAGCAAACACAGGATTTTGAGTATTTATACATATCCCCAAGCCTCCATTCTTTATCTTAGCACAAAAGCAATGGCTTTCTATTACCCTTTTTTCTGTTTTTGGTTTGTTTCTTTTGTTGTTGTGGTTTTGTTTTTTTGGTACCAGAGATCGAATTCAGAACCTCACGCTTTCCTGATGAGCCAAAACCCTGGCTCTGGTGTCCTTTTTCTGTAGTGCTTATCATTCCTGCAAGCCATGGGCAAAGTAAAACAAACATTTCATGAGAGAACTAAATCATTTCCTGGGTCAAAAGATTACAGACAAATTGCTATAGCTAACTAGCTTTCATTTTCCTAAGATATAAACCTTCATATACATCATTTTAAAAGACAAATTTTTATTCATACTTAATGAAAGTTTTCCTGCATAAATTAAAATTTATGCCATGATGATGCTAAAATTATGGAGCATTTGATGTTGAAGGTTTATTCCAAAGCTATTAATTCAGTCATTTGTAAATCATATAAAATATCTATTCCTGCTAAGAAAATGAGTTGATAAACGTAATCAGATGAACACTGATGACCACAATGGCCCTTTTTTAGAAAAACTACTATCCTAGACTAAAAATTACATCAAAATATTGTGCAAGACATGAAAACGAGCAAAAAGAGACAATGTAACAGAAAGTCACTTAACATAATTTTAATATAAGGGGCACATTTCTATAGAAAGATAAGCTTAAGCAGCACAAGTGTCTGCCTGGCAAGTACAAGGTCCTGAGTTTGATAACCTGTACAATAAATAAATGAATAACAATAATGTTGCCTACTTTCTAAAACATTAAAAACAAGGAAGATAAGCTTCAAAAATTTGAGGTAATTTTAGTAGTTGATCTAAGAAACTCAAAAAATAAAAAGATTAAAAAGGACTATGTACATACAAAGAATAACCATGGTATAGAAACTAAGTCATCTTTCTTTATATTGATAAAGCAATAACAGTATTTTTCAGATACCACTCAAACAACAAAATATATGAAAATGTTTAAGAGAGGTCATTCAATTTCTCCAATCATCATAGAAATAATTGTTTGTATTTTATCCATTGTTATTAAAATGTCTTTACTCATTAATAAAATGTCAAAGCAATTCATTGGTTAATGATGATTATTTAATAAAATTAGGTAAGACCTAATTTTATTAAATAATCATCATTAACCAATGAATTGTGATAATAAATTGATATTCAGAACATTTGTATATATAGTATTGTAGAATATAAAAGAATCTCTCAACTAAATAATATTAAAATAATGAAGCCCTTGATGAATAATACATTTTCTTCTGATGTTTGTGATAAAATGTTTCTTTAAATGTGCCAGTTAAGCCTGTTTCAATACTTCTGATTGTCACTGAACATGAATTATCTGCATGTGGGAATATGGTGAGTCATACGGGAAATGTGTCCACTAGGAGGGATTACTTTTCCTTTTGAAACGAAAGAATTCTCTTACAATGTTTTTGCTCTTTTTTTTTTTCTTCCAATATGGGATAACTTTCATGGAGATGTACTGATTCTATTACCTCTATATTGAATCTAGATGAAGGGAAAAAAGCCAGATGTTGAAACATGAAGCAGACAGCACCTGGGTCATTGTTGATATTATTGAGCTAGTATCCTGGGTTTGGAATTTATGTCTCCAAATTCTCATTATGAGAGATAATTAAGTCTAACTTTGAAACTACATTTGGCTGTCATTTTGGTTCCTGTAGCCAAATCCTGTGTCACTGGTGCACTATGAAAGAGCATCAAGTTTTCAAAGAAAAACAATTGATTTTTTGAGATAAGAAATTGGAGTTGCTAAGGTTTTACACAGAACAATTAGAAGTGAAGTTCCTCTGCATGCAGAGGAAGTGTTAGTAAAGATCTGAATTTGAGATCAAAGAAAATTTTGAGAATTAAAACTAAGAAGCAGTATGGTGTTGGAAACAACTTGGGAACAATTTGAAAAGATAATGAAAACAAATATACTTCTAAAATAACAACTTGCTTTCTAGATAGATTTGTACATTTTTAATATAGGAGAAGTATAACCCAGGAAATCCTTGCAAAATTTCTAAATAGATATCTGTAGATTAAATAACAGAGGAGAGCACTCAACTAGTAAAGCAGGAATACAAAAATCATAAGTACATTCTAATAAATGCAACTCAGGTGCTTTCATTTATTTTGCAAGTCCTTATTATCTATTGTATGCCACAGTGCATTCTTATGGGCTTAAAATGTAGTATTTAAAGAAAAAGCAGCCAAATATCTTTCCCTGGTTGAGCTTATATTTGTAAAGTGGAAACAGAAATGAAAATTAAATTTGATAAATATGTAAAATATGTTTAACAATACACTGTTTACTGACATTTTGTAAATGTTATGAAAATAAGGGGAGAGAGGGAGGAAAAGAGAGAGAGAACGAGAGAATAAAAAAGTTTCTCTGAATATGAGTCTGTTGTATACGTGTCATGTCAGACTAGGGCAGTCAGAGTGAACTTCATTATGATTTCTACCATGTAAGTGAAGATCAGAAGGAAGTCAGGAGCATAGTGGTGCTAAGAAAAGCACTGTGTTAGGTGCTAAATATATGTATATATTTGGTACCAGGGATCAAAGTCTCGACCTCACACTGGCCACACAGACGCATGTGGTGCTGAGCTAAACTCCCAACCCAGATGCTAAAGATAAACCAAACCTCAAGTAAAACGTTTCTGTCTTGTTTCTAGGTGAGTGAGGGGGAACAACTGTTGACTAAGTAAGGAAAACAGAGTATGTTCAAGTTTAAAGAACTGCAACTTGGGAACATGTGACAAAGGAGCCCTTGGGAAGGGGATAGTAAGATGAGAATGAGAAATAAATGTTTATCAGGAAGCATGATCATAAATATCTGTACAGTTTAAGGGACAAAATCAAAATTATGCAGAGTTGAGCTGGGATGAATTTTATAATACAGATTACCAAATTAATTGAGAAACAGGAAAACTAGATGGTCCTTCAAAACAGTATGTTTTGCAGAAAACGTGCTTTCAGTTCTGGGGAAGAAGTTAATGGATTTCTCTTTATATGCAGGATAGTTGTAACATGTTAGGGATAATTATGAGCTTGTCTTTGTATCAGGTTTAAAGAACTGTGTCTGTTTACCAAGTTGACAAGGAGTGGACTGTGATGGCTGAATGACTGTGTCAGTTTGAGAAGTTTAGTTAAGATAATTTACTTAGCAATTATCTTTGCTTAGCAATTACACACCCAATGGTAAAACACCCACCCTGGGAAGCTCATCACCAAGGGGAAATGAGAAGGATGGATCTGCTTCTGTCTCTTCAGAAGAGCTCCAGTCTTTGCCTTCATGTTGAACATAATCTCCTGACTACCAGCACAGACTCTTAGGTCTTCTAGTGCAGACCACTGCCCCCCAATACAGACTCACATGGGACACTTCAGTGACCTCTAGAACCCAGACTTATTCCTTGAGTTTCCAATATGTAGACAGATCTTCTGCACTCTTTCTTATTTTTACTCTGTGGGCAGCCATGGTAAGCTAATATTATATTCGTATACACTTGTATATCTTGTGTTACGTCTGTTTATCTAGTAAAGCACTTATTGATACAGAAAGCTTCCTTCAGTACTCTACTGGAAATTGTCTCCTGGAGAAAAATTATGAGGTTAGTTTGGTGGAGTTTTGGCCCATGCCACTGCAGGTACATGTAGCTAAACTGCTGTCCTTCACTCTGCTTTTCGTCATCCATTTCAGCTTGTCCTCGGTGTCCCTCAGCAGCACTGCTGCTGCAAGGCATTTATGCTAGCGTGATCCCGAGACTATGCCTAAGGTGATTTTTTCCTGTTACTCTTCTTGAGACATGACCTCGTCTCATTTGCATTTGCCACCAAATTGGAGTTGGAAATTATGAGATATACCCCACTGAATCACCTGGGTTACATTATATCCTGTATGCCTCACTGTGTAATAGCAGTATTATCTGCTCCTGATAATTAGAATCAGTTACTTTTGCATAGGTGGCATGATTTTCTTCTGGACTATTAATCCATTTGTCCTAGGAGATGAATATATCTATGGATAATATATAATATAATTATATATTCATCGGGATGTAAAGAAATGCATTTACCGTATCAATGGCCTTAGAGTATATATTAAGTATACAAGGACATCTTGAGTTTTGGAGTTATAGTGTATCTGAAAGATACAACAGAGCTCTCCCTGCATATTATTATGTAGCACTTAGACATCTTTCCAGTTTTTAAGATAGCATCATGTCAGTTAATCTTAAGTATCACCTTGACTGAGTTGAGACTCCTGGAGGAAGAGATAGGATCATAGAATTCACATGCCATTCACATTAGTGAATTAATCCACTGAATTGCGTATCGGAAAGTACTGTTTGTGGAGCCCAGTCAGAAGCGGGTCATTGTGCGCATACCACTGAAGGTACACCTCTCACTGCTGTTCTTCTCTTGTGTTCTGCTTACCGGTTGTGGTGATGTGAAGAGTTTTATTCCACCCCACCCAGCATCATAATATCTCTGCCTGGCAGGCAGCTGACCATTAGCTAAACCCTCTGGAGCCACAAGCCAAATGAAACCTCTCCTGTAAACATAATTGTTGGCTATGTTGTCCCAACAATAGGAAAGCTGACCAGTGCCCATTGGTTTGCCATTTTCCCTCAGACACAACATCTGGCCAAGAGAAGTTTCATATATTTTCATTGGGCATTTCTCATTTTAACTTTTCTTACCTCCCAGCCAGAGTATCAATGTGGATATCTGATCAATTTCCAATTATATTTAGTCCAATTACAACAACCAAAGTGATAAATGTTGATACAGCAATCTCACTTTCAGCTGATTTTCACTTTTATCTGTACAGCTCTCTCCCTATTTCATGAAGCTGAGCATGAATTGGGAGTTCACTCAGGTCTGCCCTATATTCTGTTTTAACTACTCCAGAGTGCGTGTACCCTGTCGTATGTTCACAGCTTTCCTATTCCCAACATTCACTTGGATCCTTGGAGGATGTGTGTGTGTGTGTGTGTGTGTGTGTGTGTGTGTGTGTGGTGTGTGTGTGTACCTTTCCATAATATCATTCAATAACATATTAAATAATTTCCTCCAGGGCCTCCCAGAACATAGTTATAGGCTCATTTTCCAAACTTACATGTTCCATCTACTTCTTAAGCCCTGTGTCCCCAGTTCCACTATCTTTATAGAAAGCCTGGATTTTGTTCCATGCTCAGTGATAGTGATCATTTTAGTAGTAATTGCAAAAGTTTTTGGCATTTTAATTCCTGTCATAACAATAAACTTTATATTTAAGAAGACCTTTCCTACATTGATAAGTACTTCCTGTTTTTATTTTGAGATCTGCCTCTTTAGGTAGAGAACCCTAACATTCGACCTTTATACACGTTCTCTCCTGCTAATGCTCCCTGGTGATGTGGTCTCTTCCTTCTTTAGCAGGGCTAGCAGTTAACACTATTTGACTAAGGTATGGATAAGCAGGATGGCAGTGGGAGGAACAGTTTTATGGAGCATATGTTGTTCTTATAGGATAGAGACTTCCAACTGTATTCAAATAAATAGAAGTGTTATTTCCTTCATTGGAGCAGACTGTTTGCTATTCAAATTTGGCAATGTAAATATGTCTTTATTCAATTCTAAGAGCCAATGTTTTCTAAGTCAAAGACCTGAGCTTGGCATAGCACATCTTTTTAGGGTAGGAATTAAACTCTGAGTCTCTGCTATTCTTATGATTAAACCTTATGCCCAGTTCTCAGATCCTTTGCTCTTACATCCAGGAAAGCACTGTCTCTGTAAAGACCTCTAGCTAGCGCTCTTACTTTTCAATTAATTATTAATTATTTTGGTTTCTTAAGTATCAAATTTTGCCTTGAAATCACTATTTACTATTATTTATAATTTGTGTTTATTCTATATTTGATAATATTTCACTAGTATATTTCCATCTACTCATAAAATATTCTAGTTTAATACATTTGAAAATGTATTAATCTTGCAAAAAACTTTATTTAGGGGCCCTGTGTAACTGTATGAAATTTACTGAAGGGTTACGGGATGAGAAATAAATAAGAAGTGACAAGGAATTTGAGGATAATTTTTTTTTTCAAAATGTTTGAGAATAAAGGGAACTGAATAGATAACTAGAGCAAGTTATGAAATAAAAAAAGTTTAATTAGCTCATTTTGGCATTTTAGAAGAGGCTTTAGTACATTTACATGCTGCAAAGTACAAACAATAAAGAGTGGGAACTTGGAAATGAGGAGAAAGAATAATGACTGAAGACATAAACAGATGAGATCCAAATTTGCCTTGAGCCAAAATGTTTTTCACTTGAAGAAATGGAGAGAAGAAAATGAAGCAATAAAATAGAAGACAAGATGAAAGATGATTTTGCCTTTTGAAATGAAAATAAATACAGATGGGGAGTGAAGAGGAACCATGAATATTGGGTAAGAAAGAAGGGTATTGGAATTCAAAAGTTAAAGTTGGAATCTTTCTGAATAAGAAACTATTGTACAGGTCATTTGGAAGAGATGTCATAGTGAGTGAAAAATCAGAAAAGATGCTACGCTTCAGGGAACCACAAGCATTTCGCTGTAGGCTTCTAGAAGCATTGTTCGTAAAAAAAAAAAAAAAAAAAAAAAAAACCTTTACATCCAGGACACCTTTCAGAAATCTACAGGAAAGGCCACAGTATCAGGAATAATAAGACTGCGGGAAGACAGAGTGATTATAGATTTAGATGTAGACTTCAGTCTCAAATCAGAGAAACTTATAACAACAATGAAATAGTCTGAGAGAGTCAAAGAATACCAACTCTATTCTTTTGTGTCTAGACAGATGAGAAAAGATTACCCTTCTCTAAGGACAAGGATAAACACAAAAGTCTTTCCTGAAATATGAGTTGGACTTCAGTGAAACAAAACAAAGATCAGAAACATCCTGACATACTCAAGATTTGAAATACACAGTGGAGTACTACTTTGTTATAAAAAATGATACACTTAAGTTAAGAAGAGTGAACTTGAGTCATTTGCTAAGAAAATGGATGCACCTTGAGACCATACTGTGAAGTGAAATAAATCAGACACACAAGCTTACATGTCATTTGGCTCCTCTTAATACTGTATGAGGAATACAATTATAAGTAAATCAAATGGCAAAATAAAGGAAGGATAACAAGACACAGGGAAATAGATCTTTGGCCAAAGGGGCAGAGACAGAAACATTTGGGGGAGGGAGGAAGGAGAAGGGGATAAACAAAGAGTTAAGAGGTGCTGTGAGCATGTACCAATTTCCCAAGATAAATGTAGCCATTATGTGCTGCAAAGATATACTAGTAAAAATTAGCAAAAGCAATTTTGAGAAGCTTAGTAAAATTATCTACAGAAAAAACAAAAAGGTTTATAGATAGAGTGATTATGCAATGGAAACCTGGCTGCTCCTGCAAAGATCCAATATTGGCAAGTACACAGTAACAAGTTCAGTATCAGGACACCGGTATGCACCGTCATCTCAGACATAAAGGATGCAGTTGCAATACTCTGAAAAACTTTCCATGATAAAAGATGAGTGCCAAGAGGATTTCGAATATACAAAGGGGCTTGGGAAGAGAAAGGTATATATTAATAATTACAGTCAGAGAGACAGAGACAGAGACAGATTATAATACATATTCTGAAATTTGGAAAAACAATCATTACCAGCATGAAAGCTGTCTTTCTCACAACTATTTAAAAGCCATTCATGAATTCAACCAGTGATATCCATAGGAAAGCAAACTAACCCGAGCATGTTAGAAAACTTCTTACTCAAACTCACTCTTCTGATATAAGAGAATAAAACAAAAGGATTTAAATATATGTGCAGTGTTTCATAGCCTTCCATTCAAAGAGAATATCATCTAAAATTTGCTATACTAGATTTACTCTGATGTACAGCTCATGGCAAAGTACTTCATAAATCATACAATGCTTGGGTTTTTAAATATTTTATCTTACATATTTAACATAAAAATAGATATGCACATTTATGTGCATATCCACATGACATGCTATATTGAACCTATTTGTGACATTTTCTACTGAGTTTCTTGATATTCTGTGATACTATAGAGTTTTCTATGTAGTGGAGCTTGTTAATGTTTTAAACCTGTTTTTACAAATTCATCTCTGTCATTTACTGTATGCTTAACTATTGTAACTCCAATTTACACCTCATAACTATGTCTATATTACCTCCCAATACCTTTTCTTTATTCCTTCCTTCTCTTTCTTTCTTTCTTTCTTTCTTTCTTTCTTTCTTTCTTTCTTTCTTTTTCTTTCTTTCTCTTTGTTTATTTCTCTCTGTCTTACCATCAAACATTTACCATTTTGTTTTACATTATGACTAGGTCTGGTGCTGGGGATATAGTTCAGTGGCACAAACATCTGCCTAGCAAGAACAAGGTCTTGAGTTTGATTCCTGGTACAAAAAAAAAAAAAAAAAAAAAAAAAAAAAGAATTACATCTAATAAACCATGTATTCATGTGCCTGGCTTTTTATAAATTGTATTTCAGCACTATTTTTCTAAAAATTAATTAAAATTATTGTAATGAATTAAAACATTAAACAATTAGCTTCTTCTGCAGAAAGGAACATTTTAATAGATTGATTTACATTCATTATTGATGCTTTCACATTAAATCAGAAGAAAATAAATATAAACTAGTAAATTATTAATGTTACTCAACAAAAATCATTTGATTGCATTTTGTCAGGTCCAAAATTATTGAGCTTTAAAAATTAGCTTAAGTGCTTCAAATGCAGTGAGAAAAAGACAATTTTTGGATCAACTCTGGACTGTGCAGAGGTGTGTCTCAGCAAAGTGTTCTAAAGGATTTTATTTATAAGTAAATCAGATGGTACACTGAGTGCATGTGTATCAGAGTATGTGAATGGGAAATAAGAGAAAGAGAGAGAGAAAGAGAAAAAGAGAGAGAGACAAGGGGGGCTCCTGTTGTGTGTTTGTGAAAGACAGAATAATGAATTGTGCTGATCTCCTTCATAAACAACAGCAGTAAAAGATAAAATAGTTAATTATTCAATCCATTATAATGTATAAGGAAAGAAAATTCTAGTACACTCACACACCTGTCCTTTGTGGTTTTGATCCATTTTGGCACTGAAAAAGGAAAAAAAAAAAGTACTAGAAGATTAAGCCTATCTTTCTGTACTGAATTGGAAATTAATCTATGAATATATATTTAGTGCAAACAGGTAAATTGCTTATGTAGATCCTTTTTTTATTCTTAATTGATAAAGATAATATATTGAGTATGCTTGAGATTTTTTTTTTGTTTTCAATGTCATGATATTATGAAGCTGAGAATCGAATTTACTGCAACTGATTTTTGTTGGTAGATTAATTTATTATGTTTCTGTAAATACTTTATGCACCTTTAGTTTAATAATTGTTTATCTCCTTAAGTGCTTTAAAGCAATTACTTTAAGTGTTTTATTTATTTATTTATTTATTTATTTATTTTATTAGTACAGTTTTGTATTCATCTCAGGGAATGAGTAAGTGTACAAAATATAGCTTCTGTTAATTTCTTTTATCTCTTTCCCGTTCCCCACCGCCTCTCCTATTCTGCTCCTAAATTGCCTTTTTCTGTTCTCACTCTTATTATAATTATTTTTAACTCATGTTTATGGTATATGTTTATCTTCACTGAGGTTATCAGGTCCCTGTACATGGTTTACCTCAGTTCTGTTGATTTCCCTTCACCTTCTCTTCTCCCTTCATCCTTGGTCATTGGACCCCTTCCCATTTGCTAAAACCTGTCCCATTTTCCCTCTGTTCATCCTTTATTAGGTTCATTGTTCTTTGCCTCATTCATCTGAGAGCTACCATTAGTATTCAAGCTCGCTTGTCTATTTCACTCAACATTATATTTTTCAGATGTATCCATTTCCTGTAAATTCTCAAATCTATCTTTCTCTATCTCCAAATAACTAGTACTTCATTAGGTATAGATACATTTTCTTTATCCTTCCTCGCCTGATCATTACACCAGCTGCTTCCAGGATTTAACTATCATGAATCATGTTGCTATAAACATTGGTATGCATATATCGATGTGGCACAACAAGTTTTGGCTATTTAGGAGGGACACCTTGTAGAATAGTTGGGTCATATAGAATTTCTTATTTTAGTTATTTGAGGTATCACCATACTTATTTCCAAAATGGTTGTGCTATTTTACATTCCCAACAACAATATAAGGGATTTTTCAATGCAAATCATCCCAGCATTTATTATTCTTTGACTTCATAATGATTGTCATTCTTTCTGATGTAAGATTAAATCTTTGTGTTGTTTTAGTTTACATTTCTGTCTGTGTTAGTCTACATTTCTCAAAGATGATAAATATTTTTCATATTTTGGATAGTCATTTGTACATCCGAGAAATGTCTGGTTATTTTGCTTGCTTGTTTCTTGATTGGGGCTTTTGTTTTAGGTGCACTAATCTTTCTTAAATTTTTAATGTATTTTAGATATTAATTCTCTATCAGAATAATAGCTAGTAATTTTTTTTTTATTCTGTCTCTTCATTTTGCTAATATGTGAATTTGGTCTGTGGATTTTTAATTCCATATGAACCCATTTAAAGATTGTTACTGAGGTAATTTTGTGTAGTTGTGGCTCTGTTTTGAAAATCCTTTCTTACATTAATGACTTCAAGTGTTTTATGTATTTTGTCTTCTGGACAGCTCAGTGTTGACATTTCAATATTGGGATCTTTGATCCATTTCTATTTTGGCGTTAGTGCATTTATATGACTGTTACTTTGCAGTACAGTTTGAAGTCAAACACTACAAAATTTCCTGGTTTGATCTCATTACTCAAGATTTTTTTGCTATTCTGGGTCTCTTCTTGTTCTATATGAAGTTTAGGATTGTTTTCTTTAGATATGCTAAACATGATGTTGGTATTTTCAGTGGGATTGCATTGACACTGTTTCAGTACTGTAGTGTAGTGGGTTTTTTGTTGTTGTTGTTGTTGGCTTTTTGTTTTGTTTTGTTTTGTTTTTGTTGAGGTCCTTCACTTCCTTGAATAAGTTATGTCTTATATATTTAATTTTTCTTCATGCTACTGTTAATGATGTTTTTATAATTTCCTTCTAACAGAGTTCATTATTGGTATACAAAAATCCATTGATTTTGTGTGTTGATTTTGTTGAATAGAAGGATTCCTTGCCTTGTTTCTGATTTCAGCTGATATGATTTTATTTTTTTCTCCATTTAACATGATGTCAGCCATTTTTTTCTTTCTTTATTTATTTTTGTCTTTTTTGTTTTTATCGGTACCAGGGATCAAATTCACGACTGCCTGCTTGCAAGGCAAGCGCTTATGCTGCTGAGCTAAATCCCCAGCCCCAGCCATTTGTTTCTTATAAATAATTTCTATCAAATTTGGATATAATCCTTCTGGGACTGTATTTACCAGAATTTTTATCATAAAGGTATTTTATACTTTACCAAGAGCCTTTTATCCATCTATTGAGATGATCACATGCTTTTTGTCCCTGCTTCTGCTTATGTAGTGTATTATATTGATTGATTTGTGTATGTCAAACCATCCTTGCAATCTAGAATGAAATCTTCTTAGTTATAATGTCTGATACTTTTGATAATGTGTTGCATTATATTTGATAATATTTTGTTGAATGTTTTTCTCATTAAAGAAATTTATTCTTAGTTTTCTTTTTTTAATTCAATCTTTGTCTGATTTTGGGATCAGATCTAATCTGGCTTCCATAAATGAGATTGGAAGTACCCCATTAAAGGTATTCTAAGTAAACTCTTTTCAATATCTGGTTAAAAAATTCATATCTCTTTATAGAATGAGTTTTGATATTTTGCAGTTCTTTTGCAATACATACTGCTTGGACAACACTAGGTTTTGGCAGACTGATAGAAACTTTTTGTTCACTCTCCTCCGTCTGTGATTCACTGGATTGACTCTGCTGTATTGTAAGCCATTTACGTAATCTAGACATGGATAAGTGACTGACAGAAAACAAATACAAATACAATTTTCCCAAAGGATTATTGAATCCATTTTATCCTATTAAAAACATTTTGCATACCTGTGAAATTTCAGCATTGTGACAAATGCCAGGAATACAAGTAAATATATATTCTAATTAAGTACTCTTCCAATGCGCCTATAGCTTAATATGGCAGACAGATACAAGAGAATACATATGATGTAACTATGAATATTTAACAAAGTCCTTAATATATATATATATATATATATATATATATATATATGAATGAAAACATCCTTATTAACAAATATTATTTCTGTATTTTTCAGCATCATACATAGAGTCCCATGCATATCCTAAGTCGTACATTTATTGACATCACATTAGTTGAATACAATCTTAAATGAATGAGTAAATGAGTAAAGTTTGAAATTAAGCTTAACTTAGGTACAAGAAAGCAGACAATGCATGAACAATTCAAAGAAGAACTGATAGTAGAATAAAATAATCAAGTCAATTCTTTCAAGGCAATTAGAAAGTGACCATCCTGATTTATGCAGGGCATGAAAATACCAAGAAGAGTCAAGGATTTTGTAAAATCTCAGAGATAAGGATCTAATTTCAGGACTGTGAGTATATTTACATGTCTGTGGGATAGTGGGAAAGGTAAGAAGTAAGAAGAACTAAAGCTGAAGTGTTTGACGGAGAGATGTCAACCACCCATCTATATTAAATACTGGTCTGGTCTGTGTGACAGATACCATTGTAAAGGAAAAGTGATATATTTCTTCTATTTGTCTTGCTGAGGCCTCAGAATTCTTCTCATTATATCACTCCAATTAGCCACTAATACTATTTTTGAGTAGTCAAAAATGTGCTTAATGGACAGCAATAGCACAGTAAATCATTAAAGATTATTAATCTAGTATATAAAAAGATGATCTTGGCATTTTGGAAAGATTCCCTTCGGGCATCCTGAAGCAGGAAATAGAGGCTATAGATGATAAGTAACATTTCCTTTTGTGTTTTAGATTTTGTCAGCCTAACATTATCTGTTTAGTCAGAAAATGTTCTGAGTATTGAAAAGATTGTATTTTTTTTCCACAGGTAGATTTAAATAGGGGTGAGAAAACAGGGACACTTAACACTTACTACTGCTAAATAGCCAAAGGATACGTTTTAAATATCTTTAAATTAGATTTCTGTATATTTTCCCCAAGAAAACATTGCATTTTAAACCTCAAGAGGAGACAAAGAAAGAAACAATGTAACATCTCTTCAGTTTACCTTTACCCACTTCTATCACCACTATCAGCCAGGACCCTCACTGTAAAAGCAACTCTATTACAGGGAAATAGATGATTGTGTATCACAGTAATTATGAAACTCATAAATTAGAATCCTAATATACCCAAGAAAAGCATACCATCTTAAAAATCTTAATAAAATGAACTCATGTTCTTTTCTACACCAACTAACTTATTATTTTTCCTTCCTTAAATGAAATTCTGTGAGAAAGGAATTATGAATGTTAGGATACTATCATTTTATTTCATTTGGATTCAAAAGATTTAACAATTCATAAACAATGGGAGGTGAGTACTCCCATTGTGAGTTGTGGTTGAGTGTCAGATACTAAAATAAATGCTCTTTCCAGTTTGTTATTCAATGAATACCAAAACTGAATGAAAATATATGAAAAATGTGTTTGTATTCACCATGAGACCCACTAAAAGTACTTCATGGCTAGTTTTAATGATATTAGGTCAATTTCACATATAGATTAATATATTGTCTGTAAAGGACTGAGTGTAGCTCCACAGAAGAGTGCTTACTTTGTATGTTCCAAGATTGAAGTTTAATTAATCTCCAGCACCAAACAAAAAGTATACTTCATGTTCTTAATGCAGTATCTACACATATAGGTACTCATAAATAATATATATTTCAATGGCAGTGCCCATGGACCAGAAATTAGCAAATTGATTCATTTATTTAGTTCACATGAATTTTCCTAATAATTTATTTAAGGAGCTAGCAAATACATGAGATAGAGTCAAAGCCAAGAAAGTAGAATTTGGACTTGGTGTCTAATGGCATATAGTTCATGTAAGCTCTAAGTTTCCATCTGCTTCACTTTAAAACCACAATTCTAGAGGTGTTATCAAAATCAATTAAATGCTAGTGATACTATTTCTTTGATATCCATGATAATCATAAATATCAGCAGTGTCATTGTCACTGGCTAGTGTAGAAATAAATCAAACTTGCATATGTAAACACTGTATTGTCTCACTAGTGTAAAAACCTGAAAGGGCAAATAAGATCCAAAAGTTATCATAGATAAACAGAAAGAAACTGCTCAAAGGGGAATTTTACTGTTTGATCATTCTCGCGTCGTGCCTGTATCTAGTAGCCTGATCAATTACTTTGAGGATTACAATATAAGAACAATTTTTAAATTTCTGTCATCTTATTTTGAAATTCTATATTGCCATTGTTTTTGTTATCCTGCTTTTGCTGTTTTTTAATTGCAGAAACTTCAGCTTTCCTGTTATCTGGTTCTCAGCCGGTTTGAAACTAAGTGACCCTACCTCATCATGGAAGTCCAGTCTCCATAAGGTTGAGAAAATTTCTGCTTTTTAAAATTACTCAGTTTTCAATATTTTATTATAACAGAATATTAAAATGATAAATTTTATTTAATATCAGTCACGTAAATATTTACTGAATGAAAAGTGTTATGGTTTTATTTTTTTAGGCGGTAATTAAGACTTAAGGGGTAAGAAGGAGGACACACATTTGACAATTATTGTTGTGTACTACCTGAAAACTTTAAATACTATGAGTTTTGCAGAATTTGGGTTTCTAATCACTATTATATGGGAGATCCAGCAAAATGAACTGAAACGTTTTGCAAGGAGTTTTCCTGCATTCCATATGGCATGTACCTTTAGAACCATCTTCCCAAGCATGTGTTTCTTTCCAAGCTCTTTGTAGGTATGTAAGTGACTGTGTTGCTATTAGTAGCTTCTCTACCTTTATACCTGACATTCTACTGTTCAAAAAAATATGTTCGAACCAGAATCATAAATGCATTCAAAGTATTGCACGACCTTTCTCAAAAGCATATGTAAATGACACTGACTTTCTTAAGGTTGGAATGATCAGTGTTGACCGTATAATAACGCTTTATAGGTTTTCATTTTATATGTAGCCAAAGACAATTAAAACTACTGGTTTATATCATTTATTTGACTCATAGAAGTGTGTATCCTTTAAAAATGTCCCATTTAAATTGCAGAAGTAAAACATTATGCAGTTTTTATTGCTTGCTGTTATTTTGAGAGACATAGTTTTATATAATATTGAATTAAATGCAGAAATAACATTAACAATGCAGTTCTTCAGTGCATGGATGACAGCTAGAAGGGAATTTACATGTGCTTAAAGATTGTTCCATGTGCTGTCATGTTTATGGTTTAATATTAACTATGACTATTGCTTGAAACTGAACTATTATAATGTCATTCACCTAGAAATCCAGCGCTCGAAAAATTGCAGGCTTCTATTTTTTGTTTTGTTTTCTTTTCTTAAAAGTGAAATCTGTAAAGTGATTAGGCAAGTATGACACTGAGAAAGAAGAAACAAGCAGCGCTGCCAGGTGATGATTAAACATGCAATGCTTTCCTAGTGGTATAACACTGTGATCACAGCACTTTATGCATAACTTTCAAGGTTCAACAAAACTATTGAGTGCTTTGATAACCATATCATCGTGTTGTGTTGCCTTTTGGCAGCTGTTATCATGACTGGCTTGTTGTAATGACAATGATTTTGTGGATGCTTCATTTGGCTGATCTGTTCTTGGCTTGTCTTTCTTTAAAACCAATGAGAGCCAGAGCAGTGACCTGGGATCAAGCCAGGGTAGAATTTTGTCTGACATTTTGTGGAACAAAGGCTTATAATGATTATACTGTAAAATCATATAAAACTATAAGCCCGATATTCACTCTACTTGATTTTCTAAATTTTATAGAAGAAAATACATTATTGTGAATAAACAAAGCAGCCTAGGTTAAAACTCAATTTTCCTTTTGACTATTGGTTTTTTATTCTCAGATTTAGTTTGTTTAACTAAAATTTGGATAAAAATATTTGACTTTTCAAGATTGATGTTGTTATGGTTTGTTTGTACATGGCCCCCCTGAAGCCTCGTACAATCATGGATGTGGCTTAATTTAGCGTTCATGATTGGTTCATTATCTAGCACTGGAATTGGTGGTGTAAGTGCTACCCCTGCCCAGGGGTAGAGCCAGCATACAATGTTAGGGCGGGAAGAAGGTGTGTTTTCTCTCTCTTTTGGCTCTGTTCAGACTTGCTGTTTGCAGTGGCCATGAATGGCTGCTCCCCGTGCCATCCTGCCTTGGAGCCAGTTGAATATGGACAGAAACCTCTAAAACTGTAAGAAATAAACTTGCCCTTTGGGCATCAGGTGTTTTGTCTCAACAAGAGAAATAAGTAATCGAGACGGGGGTGTTGTCAATAGCAACATTAGGATAAACTATCACAACGAGACCATTTCTTGTATACTTAACACTTTCACAAACCGTGTCAACAGTTTGAAGCCTCAATAAAAAGTGCCCGTAGAACACCTGAAATGAAACCAGCGATGTCTTTAATGTCAATTTAGTGTATTTTTATGAATTAACTTATATTTCATATGAATTTATTGTATGTGGTAGTGTAAACACAAATTGTTATAGGCCAAGAGACAATATAGAAACCATTGTTCATTTTTCTGTTAGCTGGTTCTAAATACTATACAATGCTTTCATCCACTTGAATGGTGTTACACTGTCTTGATATGTTTGATGCTATAGCATATGAAGTTATATTCTAATATTTCAAGGAAAAAGACACTATGGTAACTACTATTAAGTCGGGTTATTTGGTGGTGAAGCACTAGGTTGCTGAAAGTGTAATGCTTTAACCTGTATTGTTATGTTGTTATGCCCCCTTTTATCTCAACCTCTCCCTTATTCATTAAAAAATTATTGAATTTTTTAAATTTCTTTTTTAAACTAAGGGGAAAATAAAAAAAAAACTAGCAGGATATATTATAGTAACTTTTTTTGATTTCCTATTAACTTGAAGGTCTGTAATACCCCCGTTATCTTGTTTTGACTGATTAGACTGTATTCTGCTCTGCATGAAAGTATCAAGTATCAGAGTATAGGCAACTACTTTTAAGACAATAAGATTCACTATAATGCCCATTCTGGTTTGACTATTATCCTCTTTTGAGGTTCTTTAAGATTTACAATGTTTAGATTTTATTGGTCTTGTTCTCTACTGTTTTGTCCAACTTTATAATACCTAATGAGATAGACAATTCTTAAGGAAGCAAGAGGCATTATGGTAACCACTGTTGATAACCTTGTACTCTGTTTTTACATCATGTGCTATGTCTATCCTTGGTTTTGACTGACAGCTTTGTTTTATCATGCTTGATTTTATTCTCTTACAAAAAAAAGTAATAAGATCTAAGGGAGTAATAAAATCCAAAATGTGTAAATTTTGTTGTAATAAAGAGAGGGGAAAAAAAGTGCCCTAAAGGATACAGCAGCAAGGGTGTTTAGGTGTGTTAAATAGATGACCATATTAATATTTTTGATTGGATTACTGAACACAACTATTTGCAGTCTCATTGTTTGAATGTTCACTTTGTATGCTTTGATCCTGTGACCTGAAACACGGTAACTAAGATGATAGCGTGTAATCTATTAACTGGTGATAGCTTACTGTTTTTTTTTTTTTTTTTGTAGTTTTGTATTACTTGTACCCTTACACTGTTTTGTTTTGTTCTTCTTTTTTTCTCTTTTTCCTTTTAAATTAAAAAAAAATAACTTTGACACCAAATCCGTTAGCCTTAGAATTCTTTTTAATTCATGTTCACTTAACAATGACTAATACTCAGTTTTCTTGAGAAGGTTTATTAATCAGCCTTATTAATGGGAATTATACTTACCTTCTTTATGTCCTGTGCAAAACTTCAAAAGATGTTTTTGCTTCATGAGTATCAATTAGAAAAGCGGGTGAATCAGTAGAATTCTAGATCAATGTCACTTAAATTTTCATGTATTGCCTCATACATGCCTGTATGAATTAAATAGCTTTCAAAGAGGAGTGATGAAATGCAAAGAATTAATGAAAAAAAATCTTTTTTATTTTTGTTTTGTCTTTTTGAGACAGCGCCTCACTCTGTAGTTCAGGCTGGCCTTGAATTCAATTTGTGGCTTAGGCTGGTCTCAAACTCTCAGCATCCTCCCTTTTCATCTGGGATTACAGGTATGTGCCTGCCACCATGCATGGACAAAAGTGATATAATTATTACTTTTTTGTTCTATGTATTTGTAGGTGTTGTTAAAGATGCTGTTTTTGTATTTTATTTTATACTTTATATGGCCAGACAAAATTATATTTACTACATACAATATAATGTGAAATATGTTTACATTGTAAAAATACTAAATATGATGAATAAAAATATTCTACCTTATGCAGTTATTATTTTGTAAAAAAAAGCTTTAAATATATCACTTAGCACATATCAAGAATATAATACATTAACCAGAATCACCATATTGTACGGTAGATCTCAAATTTATTTCCTTAATGTAACTAAAATTTTGCATACTTTGACCAATATCTTTCATCCACCATTAATCTACCCCCAATAGCCACCTTTTTACTCTTTACTTCTATAAAAGCAACATTTTTTTAAAATTCCACATGGGAATGAGCTGATGCGTATTGGTTTTTTGTGCCTGGCTTAGTTTAATTAATATAATGTCCTCCAGCTTTATCTATGCTGCTGTAACTGTCAAGACTTTCTTCCTTTCAAAGATTGAAGTATTCATATATACAACAAAATTCCTTTAATAACTGATGGATACTTAGACTTATTCTGTATCTCAACTGCTGTGAATAATACTTCAATTAACATGGAATGGCATATATCTCTTTGACATATTCATTTCATTGTTTAGGCTGCATACAGAGTACTGGGATTTTTGGATCATTTTAGCTATAGTTTTATTTTCAAGAATTCATGTGCCATTTACATAATAATTGCACTAATTTTCATTTCCAATAACAATTGGCAAGAGTTTCCTTTCTCCACATTGTCCAACAAATTTATTTTCTTTAGTATTTGTGATCATAGCTATTCAAAATCATGAGATGTTATTTCATTATAGTTTTAAATTGCAACTCTATTCTAATGATGCAACTGTTAATGATATTAAGGTTTTTCTGATGTATCTATGTGCCAATTGTATATTTCTTTCAAAATTGCTTTACTTGCAAGAATTTTTCGTGGTTTCATGTGACTTTTTGAATTATCTTTTTTATTTCTTGGATCACTACCATTGATAATTTTAATCTATAGATCAACTTAGGTACCATAGAAATGTTAATGATACTGTTTTCTCGATTTTTTTTCAGATTTTTTCATTACTAATGTATAGAAATGCTACACATATTTTATACAGATTTTGTAAAATATTACTTTTATATAAATGTTCACAAACTTGGTGTATGTTTTCCATTTATTATAACATTTATTCTTTCATTAACATAGAGAATTTGATCTAAAATCAACAAATTTGCATGTTTCACAACATGAGTTGAGATATTCTTGTGAATTACACAATACTATATTGTAAAATCTATGTACATACATATGTATGCATGTGTATTTCTTATAATTCAGTCTTATCACACTTAAAAATATGAGAGTGAAACATATACATATTATTCATATATTCTATATTTGCATATGTATACATTGGAGAGTATAAGAGTTTGTAACTTTGGAAGAAAGCTTAGTACAAAGTGAAAGATTTATACAGTCTAAAGAGAAACCAAAGTAGTGGAAAGAGGCTTAGAAGAAGTGTAAATAAGAGCTCTTTCTGAGGACTTTAGGTAATAATGGAAAACTATTGTAAGTTTCAGCTTTCTTGGCTGTTTGTAGACTCCCAAGAAATATTCTAGCAATACCTAGATGTCTGTGTTATATTTCTAAGAGAAATTGTTACTATAGAGTGAAACCCTCATATTCAGTTGTCCTTATCAACAGAGAAGTCTGATCATTCTGTCCACAATAATGTACCATTTCCACACTAAAATCACTTGGTTGTGATTTTAAAATGTATCCATAATGCCCTTCGAAGATGAGTCACTTTGAGGAAATTCCATCTCTGGTCAGAATTTAAGCTTTGTAAGCCATGAAAGACAGAGTGAGTAGTCAAACAAGACTGTTAGGTATAAGAATTACAACTTTTGAACCATATTCTTTCTGCACCAGTGTTTATATTTTAATTAGATAGTAATGTAAAGATAATACTTTCTATGAAGCATTTGATCACCCTAATATGATAATGTGTGTCAAATTTTCTTCTATTCAATTCCCCAAAACTGTAACTTAACTTGCCTTCAGCTAAAATGGGGAGAAATATTTCAGAAGAGAATCAAAATCAGAATTCAGAGTCAGAATATAGACAGGAAGATAATATGCATGCATAGGTTAACATTATATAAAAGCTAGATTCTAGAATAGATGTTCAAAAGATGTCATTGTGGAGTTAGGGATATAGCTATTATAGTCCCTGATATGCTG
This sequence comes from Cavia porcellus, assembly GCF_034190915.1. Taxonomy (NCBI): domain Eukaryota; kingdom Metazoa; phylum Chordata; class Mammalia; order Rodentia; family Caviidae; genus Cavia; species Cavia porcellus. Next base: position 57,968,552 of record NW_026947493.1, read on the forward strand.
AAATTTGACAATACGTAAGAAGGTTTCTGACTTTACACTAGTGTATCCTTGAAGTCCTTAGAGTTTAAGCCATTAGTTATGGCTGTTTTGGATGGAAGGACAAATGATTTGATAATCAAGTCCTTGATACATACACCTATACCCACACTAACACACAGCAACTTTAACAACAACTCCATTTTAGTCTGTTTAATAAAAATATTCACACTCTTCAAAATCATCTGAATTAGTTCTAAACCACAATGACATTTGGAGGTCAAGTGTTGTGTTTTGCAAAGTTGCAGCTGACTTTCTGAGAACACTTCACTTTCTGATTGACGTATTTGCATGCTAGAAGTTCAGTTATGATGAACAAAAATGCCTACTATGTAGTCAGAAATGATGGTGATGTGTTAAAATTATACCTTTTGTACACTTTCTTCAAGAGAAGTGAACATTAGAGTGCTGGAATCTGAATGTTTCATTTCAATGCATGATGACCTTGTCAAGATATTGACAAAAAGGCAGCAGGTAAGTATATTGTGCATGGGTCACCAAGCTTTAGGCTTGTCAAAAACATAATCCACTGCTGTGTTTACCTTCATCTCTCAGCAGGATTCTGTCTGAATTTGTAGTACAAGAAAGTGCACAAATATTTGGAAAAAATAGAAACAGCAGACAGCGAAAATTTTCTATTTGCTATTCTAATATTTAATTAACTCATACTATACTAACTATAGACATTGCTGAATCATAGTGAAACATTTTAGCTTCCTCTCTTTCATCATAATGTATCAGCTTTATTTCCATTTAACTTTTTAATGTGTAATTTTTCTAGTATCATACTGCTCTAAATACCATACACACACACACACATACACACACATATATATAGACATATATATATATATATATATATATATATATATATATATAGTATATTATAACTTAGATGCTTTTTTATTTTCTTTCACTAATATCACATAAGGTAATCACATAAAGTATTAATAAAATAAATAAGTTCCTTTAGTATCAATTTTAAATTTCCATTATTAATTTGCTTCATGGTTAAAATTAGCCTTTGCTATCTCTTAGTGTTATCAAGAATGCACGAGGATTTTATCTTAGAAATACCATAAAGGTTGCTGAGATGTGCTACTTAAATGCTCTTTCAATACCTAAAGTGTACTTCCTTTTCCGCTAGGGTTGTTGCCTCCAGAAAGTCTTCCATGACCATGTCAAAATTAGGAACAGTCTACCTGAAGAGACTCCTCACATCTACGGCCCCAATCCACTTGCAAGGCAATTTACATCGAATTTATCAGTTGTTATAGGTGTATAAAGACCTTATTTCTGACCTGCCACTATCAAGAACTGCTTCAGAAAGTGGCAGGATCAATGAGAATCGCTTTAAAAACAAGAATGAATATTTTTATGGGAATTAATGGTGATATGCCTTTTATTGGTACAACTTTTTTTAATTTAAACATTCATTATGTCTTTAAATCATACCACATTTGCATTTTTTATTCATTCATCCTCCTCTTGACATTTGTTTTTGCTCTTTAGCTATTGTGAATAATGTTTCTGTGAACTTTTATATTCACACATCTGATGGAGTCCTTGCTCTCTGCTTTCAATAATGGGATGTACCTATACACAGAATTATATATGCTGGATTATATGGCCTTTCCATTAAATTCTTTGAGGAACTGCTATACTGTTCTCCACATTTTACATTTTTACAGGTTTACATTTGAGGAGAAAGCATCTCAATTAATTTCTCCACATCATCACTGCCCTGTTATTTGGTTTTTGCTTGTTTTCTATTAATAACATCTGCTCTGTTTAAATGTTAGCCAGCATCTCATTTGAATGCAGCTCAGATTTGAAACTCCTAATGCTTACTTTTCATCTGTGGACCATATATATCTTCTGTGAAAAATGATCTACTCAAATCATTTCCAAGTTTTCTTAAAGACTGGCTTTGTTGTTCTTGAGATTTATAAGCTTTTGTTTTATATTTTAGATATTAATTTTTTTGCAGGTATGTGCTTTGGAAATGTTTTCTTCCAATTTGTTGGTTCCTTTTTCACTCTGTTGACTGTGTCCTTTGATGCATCAAAATTTTAACTTTGGTAAAGTGTAATTTATGTGTTTGGATAGTAGTTTGAATGATTTTCTTGAGATACTAAAATTGGAAGGAGAAATCAGGTGCTTTTTATTGTTTTGTGGGAATTTTCTTTATGCTACACAACAGTTCTTTCTCCTTCATTAGGGCTTTCTACATAGCATCAATAAGAAGTTGCTTTTGTTACAACTCTGTGATAAGTTCTTTCACACAAGGATGGCACTCATCTTTGACCTATAATTAATTAGACAATCTTGACAAACATCATATTGTCTTCTCCATCCAGTGACTGTCTAACTTTGGGGATGGATTAGGTGATCTAAGATTCATTAGCTGAGTCTGAAAAATGAGACTTTCTGTACCTCATTGGACTTTTGTAAAAGTTAACAGACTTTTAAAAAAGCACTAAATAGAAAAGGGTATAGCTCTACAATAGTACACTTACTATCATGCAAAAAGGCCCGAGTTCCAACACCAGCACTATACACAAGCTCAACCACGAAAACAAGAATTGTAGGAATTCACAAAATAAAATGTTGTAGGTGGTTATTTAACCTTTATGATTCTATTGTAAAGCATATAGATTAATTCAAGTTTTTAGATAAAGCAAAAATTCAAGTAGATATATGGTAAGGTCAATCTAGCAGATGTTGTATATGGAAGACCAGGAAATTTAAGCTCTAATTGATATGCAAAATACCATGTTTTTGCCAGAATGGCACGGTGATAGCTAATATACATATATACACATATATTATAGAGTAAATAATGTTGATGAAGTTATCTGAATAACAGATTAATAATAAGGGAATAGCAAATATAATAATAAATATAAATATATGAATATATTTATATTTATATAAACAAATAGTGTAGCAATGCCTTAGATCAGAATACAAGAAAAAAATTAATTAGAAAAACAGATATCTTGTTTGTTTTTTGTGCCCTCAAAATTTCTTCCCAGTAAAGCTTTTTCTTAGTCACTAAAGTTTCTTTTAATCCTACACTATTCTGGGTACCCTCTCATTTGTTATTTGCTAGTTCCATCCAAATAATGGGTAGAGGCAGCAGACAAAATGAAAAAAAAAATGTGAATAGAAACACACACTAAACTTTTTTGTATTTATTGTCACCAATAAGTGAATCTGAAACCTTAGGCATGAGTTGACTGCTGTAAGCACGTCCCTGAGTGCCACCATTTTGAAGGTTAACAGAATAATCATGATATATAAGAACTCAAAGTAATCTCTTAAAACACTCACCATCAACAATTATTTTATTCATGTATTACTGCAAGGGTCCATAGTATCCTGGCTTGGATAAGACAGGCTTTCATTAGTACCATTGGTACTTACACTAATGAAATGTCAGGCATAATTGTCTTATCTTTGAAATAACTTCCTGATTTTGAGCATCAGGGTGATTTTGAGGAGTGAGAAAAAGTAACTGATACAATAATAGAATATAATGATAATTCTATTATGCAACAAATCAAAACACTCCAAAACCTTATCCCAAACTAGAATTTCAATGTAAAATTATGTCAGTTAATTAAATGTGATCTACCATACCACATAACTAACTACAACAAAGTAGTTAATCACGAATTTATTGTTTTTACAAAATATTAAAGCAAAGACAGTTAATTATAGCATGGGAAAGATCATTTCATACATTAAATTTTATAGAAAATTTTGAAATTAATTTAAACTATTTGCATGGTTGTGTTACTATTGTAGTTGCTATTTGTGCTGGGAAAACTGGATGAAGTCAGAAACAGAGTAGTAAGGTAGAATCATAATACTTTATATAACTGAGCGGTGTTCCTTTATATTAAACCAATATTTAGCAATGGAAATTATTGCTAAGTCCAAGAAGAAGTAAATAAAAAACACTGAATCAAGTTCTATAAATTTCAACTTCTTTTCGAATTTTTTGGTAATATTCACAAACCCAGCTTTGATGATTGGGAAACAAATATATTATATAAGGATAAACAAAATGTTACCTGATTTTTATTCATTCATGAAACAAACTAAAAATATGTAATTTTGAAGCACTAATAAGTTCCATCCAAATAGCAACAGCAATAAAATGCATAAAAAGAACAACATAGCCCTGATCTCAGCCCTACATTCCAGCTATTTACACAGGTGTGATGGTTAATTTTATGTGTTATTTCAAAAGGTCACAATGTGCTCAGATTAAACATTATTTCCAGTTGTGTCTGTGAGGGACTTTCTGGAAGGGATTAGCATTTATCAATGAACTCAGTAAATTTAGTTCTACAGTATTAGTGGGTATCATTTGATTTATTCAGGAAAAATATAGAAACATGTAAAAGACAGCGGGTTTCTTTTCTTTTGCCTTCTGTTGCCTGTTTGAATCGGATATCTCATCTTTCTCCTCTGGTTCTAGTACTGAAATTTACAGGATTCACTCTTTCAGGTCTCAGGCTTAGACTGTTATACCACCAACTTTCCTGGGTGACAAGCTTGCCAATAAAAGCCTGAGCCTTTCTATCTTCCATAATCACATAAGCTAAATTTTCATTGGAAATTTCTATATATACTACAGATGCGTATTTTCTACTTTTGAAAAATTTCACTCATATATATGAGTACATTTTTTTATATTTGTGTTATGGCTTGTACCTAGACATCCCCCAAAGCCTGATAAACTCATAGATGAGGGTTTTGGGAAGTGGCTGGTTTGTGTGCATGTGAAAATCCCGTCAGGGTTAGTCCACTGACTGAATTAGCATAGTTGTGGGAATTAGCATACGGAAGAGGGAAGACCCCGACTAGACACTGGATGGCACCAACCAGCAGGCTTGGAATATAAACAGGAAGAAGGAAGGCAGGTTCACTGCTTTCAGCCTGCCCCAGCATGAAATGTTTTTTTTTTTTTTTCTATCATGCCCCTCTGTCATGCCACCCTCCCTTAATGCTGCCTGACTATAGACTGAAACCACCATAAAATACGTACTAAAATAAACCTTTCCTTTTTACCTTGTGGTTATTGCGTATTTTGTCCTAGCAATCAGAAAGTAACTAAAACAATTTATACTCTTCAATTGCAGTCTGAAGACCTAACTTTCTATCTGTCTGTTCATCTAACTATCTGTATGTATGCATCTGGGAAACTATCACTGATATTTGTATTCTTTACTTTGGTCTTATTAATATACTAAAAACCAGTAGATAAATAATTGGAATGAGCCAAGGAAGTAAAACATATCATAGCTGAAAATAGTAAAATGTTTAGGTATAAATTTAACCAATGAGCTGAAAAATATTTACTTTAAAACTATAAAACATTGATGAAGGAAATTGAGAAAGACAAGTAAATGGAAAGATACCTATATTCATGGACTGGAAAATGTATATGGATACAATGTTGACCCTATCCAAAGCAGTCTATAGATTTAATATAATTCTCATCAAAATTCAGTGGTATATTTCAGAAAGATTTTTAAAAATCTTAAAATTTTTATAGAACCACAGATTATGAAATGAATATTGGAAAAGAATTGGGATGTAGCATCATGATACCTAATTTGAAAATCTAGTTCAAAGTTATATTAAAATAAGAAGTATGGTAATATCTTTAAAATAGATATAAAGAGCAATGGGAATAGAATAGACCACCCAGAAATGTATGAGTAATTACTCTTCTGCAAAGTTGCCAAGACTGTAATGGACAAAGGAAGTGCTCTTCAATAAATAGTGTGGAGAAAACTGGATATCCCCAAGCAGATCAATAAGAATGGATGTCTACAACATACACAAAAGTCAAGTCAAAGATGGGTTAAAGAATTAATCATGAGGCCAAAACTCTGCAACTACTAGAAAAGAAGCATAAAGAAAAAGTTTTGCTACATAAATCTTGCTAGAACTCCAAAACTATAAGCAAGTGTACTTAAAGAGATGAGATGGCATTAAACTAATGAGTTTCTGCATAGGAAAGGAAGTAATTAACAACTGACTAGAAAATCTACAGAATATATCACACAAAGGCTAAGCTAATATTTAAAACATGTAAAAAAATCAAAGAATTCAATAGTGAGAAAACTATCCACCTGACAAAATGGAAAAAGGACAAAAATAGACATTTTTCAAAATAACACAAGGCCACTAGGCTTATGAATAAATGTAAAATCAAGTATGAAATGTAAATTAAAGCACAGCAAGATGCAACCTTGTACCTTTATAATGACTGTCATCAAAAAGAGAAAAGATACCTAGTCTTATCTAAAGAAAGTAGAAAATCCCTGGACAATATTTTTGAGAATGTAAATTCACATCTACATTATGTAAAAGTGTGAAGATTCATCAGAATTATTTATAACTGCCATAAGATCCAACTACCCTGCTATGGGTCTATATATATGGAAAATGATACCACACTGTATAAGAAAAATATGACTTTAATTTTGGTTACTGTATTATGCATAATAGCCAAGTTATGGAGTCAACTAAGTATTTGTCAATCAATAGATGGACAAAAATATATATGGTGTGTTCTCCTTTTTTCTATATGTGTTATAAAACAGTATATACATAAATATATATTATTCAGACACAGATGAAAAATAAACTCATATTTATGATAAAAAATATATGACCCTGGAGGGCATTATGCTGAGTGCAATAAGCCAGGCACAAGAAGAAAACTGGGCATTATCTCATTTATATGTGGAAACTGAGGTATTTGGATTAATATAATTAAACAATACAGACAGTAGAATGATGGTTTCCAAGGGTTGAAAGTGGAATGCGGGAGAATGGGAAGATAGTGATCAAAGAGTAGAAAGCTTCAGTTATGCAAGTTTGAGTAATTGCTAAAGATTTAATAAACAGCACAGTCACTGTAGTTATTAACAGTGCATTGTTTACCTGAAAATTACTGACAGTAGATTTTAAATGTTCTTATCACAATGCTACCTACGTGAAGTGATAGATATACTAATTATTGTGATACATACACATATATTAAAGATTACATTTTATGCTCTCAATACATATTATTAGGTCTATTCTGTGTTTGGAAAAGGAAGAGAATGGAGAGAGAGTTCAAGGAAAGACGAAAAACAGAACAAAGAGTTGAAGAAGAGGATCCAAAGAGTAGAAAGTAACAGCCAGTTGGAGATGAAAACATGCACATGCAACAAGTGAGACTAGAGGATTGAAACGATGCTAAATAAAGATAAAATGGGAAGAAAAGATATGACTGGATTCTAAATTCTGTCATTAAGGAGAGCTCATGACCATGTGTCTTATAAAATTTCTTAGAAACAGAAAACATATATTTTTTAAAATGTGCCTCATTCCTGAACAATGAACACTATTAATTCCCAAAGTTATGACAATCGGCATGCTAGAACCATGCTGAAATGTTAGTTTACGAAAAAAAATACAATTTATCTATCGGGCTTGCCTACCTTAACAAGTTTATGTCAATTCGATGTGTCCTAATAGCTTCCAGAGCCTCTCTGCAGCAATGATCATGAAGATTCTAAAAATTGCAGTACGCCATTATAAACAGCCTTAACTTTTGATAGATCCCCAACTCTGTGGATGAATTACTAACAAATTGTAGTAAATCTGTTGGGGAAGTTACCTTGGTTCTCTTTCGATCTTTAATTAATGTAACAAAAACGACTGACCATTTTAACCTTACTATGTCATTCTTTAAAGAGGAAGCAAATAAGAATGTAAAAGAAACAGGTTGTTCTTTAAGAACAGTGTCCTCACCTTTGAGTGACTGACTTGCATGGAAGAGGGTAACATTTAGTTTTCTGGAAGCAATCATTTATCAAGTGGTGCCCTCAGCATGCTAATTTACATCTAATTGATAAGCACTTTACCCTAGAAAAACTTACTCGCCTTGTTCAGCATTTGCCAGAGTGACATTTCTTTTTGACAATGAAATCTTACTCACATAATAAAATGTCCTCTTCAGGGTCATGCTACACAGATCAGCATGGCATGTCCCTTCCAAGGTTTTTGAATTAATTTGTATTAATTTGGCTTGTGACAGATACCCACTACTTAGTCTTAATTACAGTGAATGGATCATCTAATTCACATGGACAGGTTTCAATGATAGCTTTTAAAATTCTTCCTTTCTATCACATCCAGATGCTCAACTGTCACAGACTTTACCAAGTAAACCCTATAAAAAGTGTTTGTTCTTCTGTATCCAGGGTTTGAATGCCATCCATTGCTTTCTGGCTGCTTTTAAATGAGGTTTCCTTCTTATCTGCAAAAACTCAGACAGGCCATCTGCTTTTATTTCAGGGCCTGATAGCTCAACTTTATTCCACTGCTACTTGGATTAAACGACAGATAATTTTGAAGCTTTATAATATTGTCATAATTAAAAGATAAAACTAAGACTCTTTTTTAAATTTTTATTCATGCATGAAGAGATATGATGTGCAGATTTAACATATCTTTATCATTTCAAATTCCTTTTCTTTCGCCCTCTCAATGACCCTCTTTCCTCTCCCCAAGAGTTTACCTCATTTTCTGTCATCACTCCTTTATTTTATTTGTTTTTTTTTTATTTTTTTTTTATTTTAGACTTTTTATATAAGTGGCCCTTCTGTGTTGCTGCTGGGCATGCAAACTAGTGAAACCACGATGCGAATCCGAATGGAGAGTCTACACTAACTGTAGAGATACTATTTGATCTGGTTGTATCATTCCTGGGTTTATTTATGAAAGAATTGAAGACAGGATCTCATAGTGAAAAAATTTTAAGCATAATGATTTAAATAAATTATTAGCTGAGACCTATGCAATTTGTGATTGAAATATTTTTCCTTTGGCATTAATTTTCCCCTGATAGGAATGTTTTTAGAAAGTGTTGTTTTTGGATCTGATTATGGTATACAAATTAGTATAAAACTTGATATATATTTTCTCTCCAGTAAAAAGAGCATGCCTACGATACATTAACTAAATATTTTGTCAGTATCATAATCAAAACCAACTGTTGCAAGAGAATAAGCAGTGTTACAATGTTAATCCCTTTAATTGTCTCTAATTACTTTTAGTGAGGAAATGTGTATTTACAATTTTCCATAAGTTTCTTTAAATCCCAACTTGACATTTTATTCATTCTTTTATCCTTGGTCCTGAGTCTCCCTTTCTGTAAAATTCAAATATAAATGCAAAACATGTATGTTAAATAAACTACATTATAGTACTTATATTTTTCTAAATCATAAATATAGACATTTCTTTAAATAGAAATTCCTTTAAATGAAATTTTCTGATCAGTTTTCTTCAAATATCTAGAAGAGTTATTTATTGGGCTTTGAGAAGACATTCGTAAATATAACACATTTTCTACCTCTTTTTAAGGTAGGCCTGCCAACTGGAGGTCAATTTTTTTTTACTTCAAGTTAGTAAAGCAAGTGCTTGTTACACTCAGCTGTAGTGTCTTCTTTCTTGGTCAAAATACAGAATTCCATACAGGGTACTCGGTGTTCTCACCATCACATTACGCACAACAAGTAGGACAGAGTCCTCCTATACCTGGAATTAGTACAGGCTCTCTGAACAAACATTAAACAAACAAAGTCTGATGAGATCCTCTGTTGCACTGTACACAGATGCAATTGAATTGTGGATTTGGGGTAAACAAAATTTAGCTTGAAATCTGAATATATCAAAAATCAAACAAAAGAAGGCATTCAAATAACCTGGGGGATCTTTTGCAAATTCCCATTTAGATTCAAGATAGATAAAGAATAACCTGAGCTATTTCTAATATGCAAAGTGAAACAGGTGAATCATACTGTGTGTAGCACACAACTAGACGATACATGTGTTTTAATATTTCCTTAACTAAAACATTTAGTAAATCAAAAAAGGACCTGAGCCAGTTTGTACCCTGGAGAATATTCATTTCATTTTTTCTTAGAAATTCAAACTTTATGTTCTTTTATTAACAAAACCCTCATGTATAACCAAGCACCAGACAGATATGGATGAGGGAAAATACAAAAGCATTTAAAGTTTATAGTCAGCTTTAGCAAGCTGTGTTTTGAGCTGCCTTTATGTCTGCTGTGTTTATGATGTTACAAAGATAGAGCTGCCCATTTTCCAAGATGAAATTGTCAGAAATTGAGCCAATTTTTCAACAGTCAAAAATGTTATACCAGGTCATAACCAAGGGTGTGTTTATGAATAGCATACAAATAATTCAGTGTAGGTTAGGGTAATTATTTGTGTGTTTATTCTAAGTAAAGTAATGGAATAAAAATGCAAATGGGTTCATTTGTGTTGAGGTTATATTTTAGCTTGAGCGATCCACTCTATAAAATGTGAAGAGTGAGTGAGAGCAAATTCAATATGCTTAAGAGACATCCATTCATCTTACTCACCATAAACCCCACATTTGAGTCAATATTCCATTTAATAATGACACAGTGTAAGTATAAGTTCATTTGTGACCAGATATGTAAACATATGAGAAATAAAATGAAATGCAGTGACATTTATTTTGGTGAAATAAAATAGTCTAAAGTTTTAAGGAAATTGAGATAAATAATATTTTTCCACTTTATAAGAAAAAAAAGTCTGATTGTAATTATATATATATATATATATAAAACTTTACTATATATAGTCTTTTTGGAGATGTCTTGAGGCACCTCATGTATATGCAAGGTTTCTGGAGGGCACTCTCTTATGAAAGATACCATGTTGTGCATTTGTAAATTTTTGCATGCTCAATTTTTACATTAATAATTGAATAGAAAATAACAAGTTGAGTCTGACAAGCATGCTATTGAAACTTAACTATTAGTACTATCAACACAATTATTGTTATTTTATTTTAATTATAGTATCACAAATACACAATTTTGAAGTAAAACATTTTAAGAATAGTAGCAAAACATAGTATTTAAGCACTTAGTTTAAAAATACACACTTATGCCAATGGAGAAGTAAGACTCATAAAAACTAAAGTATGGTTGGGTGATAAGCAGATAGACTCTCTGTTTAGCAGCTGACACATGGAAATTATCTGAGTGCAGGGAGTAAGTTCAGTGTTTCCTCAGATTCTAAATGCATATTTGAATATCAAAAAATTAATTATTTGAAATGTAAAGATAATACCGAAGTATTTATAAGGTGTGAATACATTTTCTACAGTAAAACTAATATTCCTTTGATATTTAAGGAGTCAAAAGTGAGGGTAAAGTTGCTATATCATCCACGATTGAACCACCAAAGTAACTGGCTGAAGAGTAATTAGCCAGCCACTAAAACCTCCCTATTTAGCCAAAGACAACTGCTTCAAAAATTTGCTTATTGTGAATAAATTATAACCTGCAAATTGAAGCCAAACTGTAAATTTATATAAAAATGTGTTCTACTGTAGAGAAATACATTTATATTGTATCATGTGTTTCTGTAGCCCAGTGTCACAGAATTATGATGATTCTTTTCAGATTATCAAAGCAAATATAGTGAAATTAAATAATAAGAAAGAAAAGTCTTATATCTATCTTAAAATTTGTCTAGTACATTTTCTGGACTTTGAGTTCTCCATTTAAAAAAAAAAGAATAGAAAAAAAATTCTTTCAAAACATAAAACAAAAGAAACAAACAAGCAAAAAAGACTCTCCAGGGTAAGTCACAGGAAAACAGTGGGCTTCCTTGGATGGAGAGAGAATGGGTTTAAATTTTATAATGTTTAAATGAAAGTATTAATAGGTTTTTATTAGCATATCCATCTTCTAAAACATGTAAGTTAGCATGTTATCTTTAGGAAAAAAGGGTTTACATATGATTGTATGTATTTTATAGTAAATTAGCTTATACATTCAGCAAATCTTAATAAAGAAAGTTCATAACAATAAGGAAAAAAAAGAGACTGGTCTCAGTATTTAGTGTACAAACAATGAGCCCTAGACTTCCTCTTACTAGAATTCTATTGAATTTTAGTCAGTAGAAAATACAGGTAGTAAAGGTTAATCTGCTAGTGGATTAAAAATTTGCTGAGAAGTTGGAGATGAAGCGTTTCCAGGCAGTATTAGTGAACAATAGAGCAGGGAAACACTTGCCCACATAAGAAGGTGGTAGAGTACACATTAAGGTTAGGAAAATCTGCTGATTTATGAAAAGACACTATGAACCAATCACTGCAAAGGGGCTGAACAGTAAGATTTTGAATGTTTCAGATAAACCAGGAGCACAGGGGCAGCTAAATGGCTTTTGCACTCACTGTAGGGAATGAAGCTAGGACATAAAAAGAAAACAATAACAGGAAACCTCTTTCAATGGCTGCCCATTTTGCAAACAAGAAGACATAGGAAACAGACCAGAAAGCACAGAGAACCTCACAGGGTACATTTGTTATGGTTTGTGGTTTACTCCTCATACTTGCTTCCTCTTCAGGTCCCCTTGCCCTCACCCTGAAGTACTTTCTGAATTTAGGCCATATATTGTATGCCTGAGATAGATATGGTTGCCCTAATGTTAATAGTACCCAATGTAGGCTGTCGTGAGTCAGCTCCCTATCCATAGCCCAGAAGACTGTGTTAAGATCATTGCTCCCAGAGCTCAAGGACCCGCCCAGAGAACAGCCACGCTAAGCTGTGCTCACCTGGCAGGTTTCAGGCCTGCCCAAAACACGCCAAGTGACCTTATCTGGAACCACGAACAGGGAACCTCAGCTGGCGGCTGAGGAGAATCCCCATGCCATCCGGAGCCCAGGACATTATGTTAAGATCATTGCTCCCAGAGCTCAAGAAGCCACCCAGAGCCCAGCCACTCTAGACTCTCCTGGGGAGGTCTTGCAGCCTGAGTAGATAACCCTGTGACTTTCCTCACTTATGGGAGTGGAGAGCAGGTGAAGTGAGTTTCAGGACATTGGTCTTTGCCTGGAGAGAGCTTTAGCCCATCATCTACAACGGGTAGATGCCTGCCCAGCTACCTGGAACACTGAAGGTAGCACAAGAGGGCCTGAGGGCCTGACTGGACCACACTCAACAACCTCTATTCAGTCCCAGGAGCCTATGGCATAGGAGACAATTTCAACACATCCAGGGGAAGCTTTAGAAAAACACTTGAAACACAGACATTTGGGCAAATGACAAAACCAAATTCCAAAATGCAATCTCAAACCTCCAGCCCATCCCAAGAAACTGTTGGAGCAATGCATATAGAAGAAAATATATGCCATACAACTCAAATATCAGACATAATAGCAACTGAAATAAAGAAGCAATCCCAGGAAGCTTTAAAGGAATTCAAACTAGAAATAACGTCCCAGGTAAAAGAAGAAATAATAAAAGTAATGAAAGAGATGCTGAATACATCTAAAGAAGACACAGTTAAAAATTTAGAGGAACAAAACAAAAAGATAGAATCCCTAGATGAACAATTTAAGAAACAAACAGAATGCATGAAGCACATTCAAAGAGATATACAGGAAATCAAAAATTCCATTGAAAGTTGTCAAAACCGACTCAATGAAAGTGAAGATAGATTTCAGACCTCAAAGAAAAGATTGCAGCTAGTGAACAAGAAAGGAAAGATCTTTAAAAAAAAAAAAGGAATCAGGAAATAATTCAACAGCTGCATGATGGTGAAAGAAAAACAACATAAGATTAATAGGGATAAATGAAAAAGAAGGAACAGCACAAACGATATCCAAAGGCTATTCACAGAAGTCATAGCTGAAAATTCCCAAACATGAGAATGGAAATTGACATTAGGATTAGTGAAGCATATAGAACTCCAAATAGCCATAACCAAAATAAAGCTACACCCAGGCATATAATAATCATCATCCCAGAAATCCAACATGAGAATAGAATACTAAAAGCTGTGAGAGAGAAAAGACAGATCACACATAAAGAAAGCCTATCAGAATCACAGCAGGCTTCTCAACACAAACAATGAAGTCAAGAAGAGCATGAAGTATTTCAGATCAAAAGGAAAATGAGTTTCAACCTAGACTGATGTGCCCTGAAAAACTGTCCTTCAAAACTGATGGAGAAATAAGATACATCCATGACAAAAAACAGCTGAAAAATGGCATGGTCACCAAGCCAACCCTACAAAGAATACTAAAAGACTGTTTAGATACACTTAGGAAAAAAAAAAAAACCCAAGCAAAGCAGACAATTAAACAGAACAGAAAGATAAAGATGCAACAGCAGAAAGACAACATGTTAACAATAAGCCAACATATAACAGTTATAACCATTAATGTAAATGGACTTAATGCACCAATTAAAAGAAACAACTGGAAGAATGGATCAAGAAACAAAATTCAACCATATGCTGTCTACAAGAAACTCATCTAACCCAAAAGGATACTCACAGACTGAAAGCCAAAGGATGGAAAACAATATATCATGCAACAGGAACCCCCCAAAAAGCAGTGGTAGCTATTCTGTTTACAGACAATGTGAACTTCAAAGCAATAATGATCAGAAGAGGTAAAGAAGGTTATTGCATACTGCTTAGGGGAAAACTTCAAGAGTAAGAGATAATTATCTTAAACATATATGTACCAAATTCCAGAGCACCTAGTTATATAAAACAAGTATTAACAAAACTGAAAAACCAAATTAGCAGTAACAATATTATAACAGGAGACCCTAACACACCATTGACACCAAGGGACAGATCAACCAGACAGAAAATCAGCAAAGAAATAACAGAACTGAATTACACCTGTGAACAAATGGACTTGATAGGCATTTACTGAATGTTCCATCCAACAGCATCAGAAGACACATTCTTCTCAGCAGTAGTTGGATCATTCTCTAAAACAGACCATATATTAGCTCACAGAGCATATTTAAATAAATACAAAAGAGTTGAAATTATCTCTTAAATGCTATCAGATAATAGTGCCATGAAATTATAAATTAATGGTAAAAGATACTGCAAAAATCCCACAAACACATGGAAACTGAATAACACACTGTTGAGTAATCAGTGAGTCACAGGAGAAATTAAAGAGGAAATTAAACAATACCTACAAGCAAATTAAAATACAAAAACAACTTATCAGAATCTGTGGGATGCAATGAAAGCTGTCCTCAGAGGAAAATTTATTTCACTGAGTTCCCATATCAGGAAAACAGAACGAGTACAAATAAACAAACTGATGCTACAACTCAAACATCTAGAAAAAGAAGAGCAAGTGAAGTCCAAAGCCAAAAGAAGAGAGGAAATTATAAAAATCAGAGCAAAACTTAATGCAATAGAGACTAAGAAAATAATCCAAAGAATCAACAAATCAAAGAGTTAGTTCTTTGAAAGAATAATTAAAATTGATAAGCCCCTAACCAACCTTATTTTAAAAAGAGAAGAAAAAGCTCACATTCATGCATTAAGGAATGAAAAAGGCAAAATCACTACAGACTATGTAGAAATACAGAAGATCCTTAACATCTATTTTGAAAACCTCTACTCTCATAGGTTTGATAACACAGAAGAAATAGACAGATTTTTGAAACATATGAAGTACCAAAGCTAGGGTGAGAAGATGCAAAACTGCTGAATAACCCAATTTCTATCAATGAAATTGAAAACATAATTAAGTCCTTACCTACACATAAAAGCCCAGGCCCAGACAGATTTACTGCAGAATTCTAGAAGTACAAAGAAGACTCTTCAATGAAATTGAATGGGAAGCAACCCTTCCTAAGTCATTCCTAGAAGCAAATATTACTCTACTACCAAAATCAGAGAAAGACCCAACTAAAAAAGAGAACTACAGACCAATCTCCCTAATGAACACAGATGCAAGCATCCTCAATTAAATATTAGCAAATAGAATATAGCAAATCATCAAGAACATTATACACCATGATGAAGTAGTATTCATCCCAGGTATGCAGAGATGGTTCAACATACATAAATCAATAAATGTAATTCACCATATTAAAAAAAATCAAAAGTAAGAATCACATGATCATTTCTATAGATGCAGAAAAGCTTTGATAAGGTTCAACATTCATTTATGATAAGAACCTTACAGAAAATTGGAATAGATGGTCTTTACCTCAATAAAATAGAGGACATCTATGACAAACCAACAGCCAGTATCATACTAAATGGCCAAGAATTGAAGGCCTTTACTTTAAAACCAGGCACAAGACAAGGATGTCCCTTATAGTGCTCCTACTTAATATAGTACTGACAATACTAGTCAGTGCAATTAGACAAGATAGAGAAATTAGAGGGGTAAAGATAGATAAAGAAGAGGTTAAATTATCATTATGTGCAGATGACATTATACTCTACATAGAAGACCCCCAAAACTCCATTGACAGACTCTTGGATACAATAAATAAATTCAGCAAGGTAGCTGGATACAAAATCAATACTCAAAAATCAATAGCATTCCTATACACTAACAACATCACAGAGAGAAATAAGAGAAGCCACACCCTTCACACTAGCAACCAAAAAATGGAATATATAGGAATTACTCTTACAAAAGAAGTGAATGACCTATTCAGGGAAAATTATAATACACTGAAAAAAGAAATTGAAGAGGATCTCAGAAAGTGGAAAGACATCCTTTGCTCATGGATAGGAAGAATAAATATTGTGAAAATGGCCATTCTCCCAAAACTCTTATAAAGATTCAATGCAATCCCAATAAAAATACCATCAACATACCTCATTGATCTAGACAAATCACTCCTAAAACTCATCTGGAGTGAGAAGAGACTTAGAATAGTAAAGACAGTTCTAAGCAGCAAAGGCAAGGCAGGAGGCATCACAATCCCTGACTTAAAAGCTATACTACAAAGCGACTGTAGTGAAATCAACATGGTACTGGAATCAAAACAGAGCCGAAGACCAATGGAATACATTAGAAGATACAACCACAACTACAAACACACTCAACCACCTAATCTTTCATAAAGGGGCCAAGAATGTTCACTGGAAGAAGGCCAGTCTCTTTAACAAATGGTGTTGGAAAAACTGGATCTGCATATGCCAAAAAATAAAACTAGACCCATGCCTATCACCATGTACTAAATTAAAATCTAAATGGGTCAAAGTTCTGAATATTAAAACAGAAACACTAAATCTATTGGGAGACAAATTGGATAGAAACCTTAAAGACATAGGGATAGGTAGAGAATTCATGAAGAGGACTCAAATCCCACGGGAAATACTTCCCAGAATCAACAAATGGGATCACGTCTTATTAAAAAGTTTCTTCATGTCAAAGGAAATCTACAGAAGAGTGAAAAGAAAACCCACAAACTGGGAAAAAATCTTAGTGAACTGCCCCTCAGACAAAAGACTTCTGTCTAAAACACAAAGAATTTTTTAAAAATCAGACCCCAAAAATTCAAAGATCCAAATCCAAAAATGGACATCTGAGATGAATATACACTTCTCAGATGAAGAAATACAAATGGCAAATAGATACATGAAAAAATGTTCATCATCATTACTCATTAGAGAAATGCAAATTAAAACCACACTGAGATTCCATCTCACTCCTGAAAGAATGGCCAGGATCAAGAAAGCTATCAACAAATGCTGGAGAGGCAGTGGGGAAAAAGGAACTCTCCTGCACTGTTGGTGGGAGTGTAGACTGGTGCAACCATTGTGGAGATCAGTCTGGAGATTTCTCAAAAATCTAGGATTGGAAGTCTCATTTGTTCCAGCTATTCCACTTCTAGGCATATTCCAAGAAGAACTACCATCATACTACATCATACCACAGAGATATATGTACACTCATGTTGATAGCATCACAATTTGTAATAGCCAGATCTTGGAAACAACCTAAATGTCCATCAACTGAGGAATGGATAAAAAAGTTGTGGTATATTTATACAATGGAGTACTAATCAGCTATAAAGAATGATAACATTGAGATATTTATAAATAAATGGGTACAGCTCATAAGTGAAATAAATCAAACTCACATGTATAAATACTGAATAGTTTCCCTACTGTAAGACATAATAACAGTACATACAAGTATGTAGTAATCATAATTCCCCATTTTATTGCTTTGAAGTCTCATAATGTTTTCATTCATTAATTTTAATGGTTTTATTCTGTGCTGTTTGATTTTATTGTCTGTGATGGTATGAACATCTATTTTGGAGAAAACAAAACTACATAATAGCTAGTGCTGAGTTAATATCATCTTGTTTTGAAGTTCCATTAATCATTTGTTCTTCTGTCTCCATCAGTCTTAAAATGTTGCATCTTTATTGGATTTTATTATATGTGATAATATAAAGAAAATCTTTTATAGACAAGGAGATAGTATAGAAACCATTATTCGTATTCTGTTAATTGGTTCTAAATACCCTGTAATACTGTCATTCTCTTGAATGGTTTTCCATTTTCTTGATATTTTTGATGCTACAGTATACAAAGTTATACTCAAATATTTCAAGGAAAGAAACACTATGGTAACTATTTTTATGTTGGGATATCTTGTGGTGAAACACTATGTTGCTTAAATTGTTATGCTCTGACCTGTGCTGTTTTGTTGTTATGTCCTCTATTATCTCAGTCTCCTTTTTATTATTTTTTTATTTTTATCTTTTTAATTAAAGGAAAAATAAATAAAAATAGCAGGATATATTATAGTAACCCACTTTGATTTCCTATTAACTTGATTTGAAACCCTGTATTGCTCTCACCATCTTGTTTGACTGATTTTATTCTATTTTGTTTTGCTTGATAGTACTAACTTTGAGAGTATAGGCAACAACTTTGAAGACAATAAGATTCACTATGATGCCCATTCTGGTTTGACTACTACCTTCTTTTGAAGTCCTGTAATTTCTCCAATATTTAGGTTTTATTGGTTTTGTTCTTTTTGTTCAATTTTATTATAACTGATGATATAGGCAATTATTTTTAAGATAGCAAGAGGCACTATGGTAACCACTGTTGATCACCTTGTATTCTGTTTTTATATCATGTACTATGTCCATCCTTTTGATTTAACTGACTCTGTTCTGTTATGTCACATTTTGTTTTATTCTCTTCAAAAAAAGTAATAAGAACTGTGGGAGTAATAAAACCCAAAATGTGTAATTGTCATTGTAAAAAAAGAGAGGAAAAGAAAGTGCTTTAAAGGATATAACTGCATGTATGTTTAAGCATGTAAGATAGATAACCATATTAATGAGTTTTTGTTGGATCATTGAACAAAACTGTTTGCAGTCTCACTGTTTGAATGTCCAATTTGTATGCTTTAATCCTGTAACTTGAACAACTATTTATAAGATGACAATACACAATCTATTAACTAGTGATTTCCTACTGTTTATTTTTTTTTGAAATTTTGTATTACTTGTACACTTTTTCTGTTTTTTTTTTCTTTTTTCCTTAAATAAAATTTAAAAATAAAACATTACACAATGTATACATGTGTCAAATAACCACACGGTATCCAATAAATATGCATAAATCTATGTATCATTGAAAAAATAAAAACAAAGTGGTAAACTTTTTAACTTAAATCGAATGAAGTAAAAATAATAAAGCAAATCAAAAGATACTACATAACAAGTCAGAGACATCCATAAGTTAGTTGAAAAATATTTGAAGTCTGTATTTTAATGATATTTAATAATAAAAGAACAGAGATGTCAAGTTCATGAAGATAGAGTCAATTAAGACACTCATTTGACTGAACATTTGTTTTATTAATGCTGATTAATGTGGGTGAATTCATTGTTTCAATTTGTTTTGTTTTTCATGGTTTCAATATTTGAAATGATAGTATTAAACATTTTAAAACTATTTTGCTCTCCAAGTCATGACTTAAAAATCACTCACATCAGCATTTTTAAACTAGTGTATTATGTTAACAAAAGAATTTTTGAGGTATAATTAAAGCTATCTATATTTATTTGCTGTAAAATAAATTAAAAGTTGGAAAGATGATGTACTCCCATGATAGAACAAGTATATTCTGTAATGCATATTAATTAGTGAAATTATATTTTAAAGATGTCTCCACATCCTCCCTTATTGCTAAGTCAATTTTAATGCATTAAAAGATTTAAAACAGTACTTCCTTATAAGTAAGTGAAACAATTTACAACTCTTCAGTTTTTTTCCTTTACTTGTTTTTATAAAACTGTTCTTTTGTATTTAAAATGAGGAAGATATGCGTCTAGGAAAAGTCTCTCATCAAAGTAATGACTATTTTATAAAGACTCTGAAGGAACAAGGGAATGTTCATTTCTCATGTGTGTTCCTCGCATAGTGAACTTCTTTCAAATTGGAGAAAGCATAGCTTTCAGTCTATTTTACATACTGTATTTTTCTTCATTAAGCTAATGTTTTGGAATCATTCCCGGTACCAGAAGTCATTTTAAGCTGTGTATCAGTTTCTATCAGCTGTTTCTGAAACACACGTTCTAAGTAAAAGGGAATTAGGACTTTCTTGCACAACCTTCCAGCTTCTCCTAATTTTCACACAATACATTCTTGTAGTGTAGCACTTCTTACAATCTTCCTCACTCAAGTTTTATATTTATTTCCTGCAGAAAGACTTTTCTAATTGAAAGCATGACTTACGAGTCCATTTAATCCTCATTTATCAACATTCAACTATTACATTTGCTAGTCGTTCTTTCTTTACTGTTTGTCTTTTATTCTCCATAGATTTCAAAATACATGCAGGGTGAGGAATGACGGCTTTTTGTCTTTGCTCTACTATGTGACTTCATTCACCATGATTCTCTTCTGTAATATATAATGTATGTACTAGGAATCTGTAAGTATTTTTAAAAATGAAACTAAGATTTCATCACAGCTAAGCAGGTTCTAATATATTAACATTGATACTCAATGTTTATTGGTTCAGTGTGCCTCACTGTAGATCTTCACTTGGTTACCAAAAAGATAATTTTTCAAGAGATTATGGTAAAATCTAGTTAAGTCTATTTGTTATGATGCATATTAGAAAAACCATGATGAGAACAGCAATAATAAGGTTACCAATACAATGTGTTTACCTCTGTCTACATTTGTTGTCAACTTTTTTGTGTTCACTTTTCATGTATTTACCTGTAACTTATTCCCCTAACTTATACCTATTCCCCTATATGAACCCCCCCTATTTTCACCTTGGTGGCATTTATTCCCTTAAACATTTAATCAAATTAGTTATTTGTAAATTGTCTTTATTTTCTTTTTTTGTACATTATTGTTTTGAAATTTTCAGATTTGAATACAGATTAACATGCTATAAATTGCCTTTTAAATTTTAATTATACTTATTCTTTCAAAGTATATTTGTAAATTATATTATTGTGAATTTAATTGACAGATGGATTTATAAAAAAATAGGTCACTTAAAAATAGTATATTAGCATTAGTGGGGTTGAGAACCAATGGTTTCCAATAAATAAACGCATGCAACTAGGTTATGGAGCCAATACACAGGAGGAGAGGGATTAATGAATAAGCCAGATTTCAGTTTTTG
The DNA here is from genome assembly GCF_034190915.1 of Cavia porcellus. NCBI lineage: Eukaryota > Metazoa > Chordata > Mammalia > Rodentia > Caviidae > Cavia > Cavia porcellus. The sequence continues at coordinate 57,990,141 of NW_026947493.1, forward strand.
TAAGGATCGATGATACACTTCAAAAAAATATTAAATTTTTCTGAATTTGTCAGTGATGATTTAGAGAGACATTCAAATAATAAATTTTCAATGTAAAATGAAATTCTAAGTGGCAGCAGGAAATGTTGAGAGTATCATTCTAGATAGATTAGCAAATCATTCATACAGAGAGGCCCAAAAGAGTTTCTCAAAATATTTATGAAAACTAAAAATGTTGTGCTAGGTTTCAATCTTCCACTTATTCTCTGAGATAAGTCAAATGCCTCCTCAAAGTACAATTCCCTTCTTCACCCCCCAAAAATGAAGTACATGACATACTTAAAAATCCTACATAAATAATCAGAAAGATTAAAAAGTGAAAGCACCTAGAGAGAAGCCATTCAAATTAAATTAAAACTAAGGGCTATCGATTCTTAAACCACTTCAATTTTTTATTACTTTGAGTATGTAAAATACTCAAATAAATTAAGAATGGATATCATTTTCCATGCCACTGTTGAATAATTGTAGAAGCATTATGTTTCTCATTAAATATTTGAAAGTACTTAAATGTTTTTCTTATACTTTGATTTCTTAAATTGTAATGTTATTTCAATAATATTTTGTTTTTCATGTTTCACCAATACATCACATTGGTATAATTGTGAGATTTCATGCAAACCAATATTTTATTCCCTTCATTTCACAGCAAAATTGATGCTTATTTAATTGAAATTCCAATACATTAACATGCTTCTCATATTTTTAATTAATTATGCATGTCATTTATTTTAGCATCTGCTATAAAAGTAGAATATTGCATTTGTGGATTAAGAATAGCAAACCTGTTGATCTCAGCTTCAGGTGACATCGAATATTTTTAAAATATCATATTATTTTTGAAAATAAAGAAATAGAAATTATAAGTAGATCTTTTTTATATACAGGGTTTTGTTACAGACCAGTATTTTTGAGTCAGTAAATGTCCATTAAAATTTATTCTTATTTTAGAAGCTGTGTCAGCCAGTACTTACTAAAGAAACAGATTTGATGCAAGGTATAAAAATGTGTAAGAATTTATAGACTGGCTGACAATGACTGCACAGAGTGAGGTGTGGAACAGAGCAAAAGATTTGCACCGGAGATGTGAAGTATCCAATGGAAGGCCTGGAGTTCACTGTAGTGACTTGTGCAAGTCCGTCACGATGCCTTAGATCTGTGATGGAAGCCAGGAGTGGACATTCAAGGTGAAGGGGAAGACCAGCTCTTCTGAAGAAACAGAGCGAGGCTTTCTTCTTTGCTTTCCTTTTACACATTCTGGTGGCAGTCCTTCCTAGGCTGGGTCTTCCACATCAAGAGCTGTGCTGAGCCAACTTAATTGAGCACTTCTTATTCAAACTGATACAGTTAATTTTCACAGAAGTATTTCATTAAAACAAATTAACTTGGGATGGACAATGACATTTTAGATGTTAAAAATCTAAATTTTAACTAGAGAAGAATATGCATTTATTTGAGAATTGCAAATTATTGATATTTATGTGAAAGTAATTTTTTGACCAGGAGTAATTAAGAGCAATGAAAAGATGATTTTTAAACTTTGGCTGTGATTAGAAACACAGAGAGAAGAAAAGGAGAAATAAAATATATCATAAAAGTCTCTTAAAATATTATTGTAGTATAAATTTACCTTTTTTCAGTATATTTTATGCCTGATTAAAGGGAATAAGTGTGTTTCAGTAAAGTTAATGTAGTACTATGCAAAGCAATTGTTTATAAAATAGCTCGGTTTTATATCTTATCATCCCAAATGTTTCACTATTTTAAAACGGCACACAACTATAAAAGAGCTATAAAAGTAGATCTTCGAAGAATTAGATAAATAGCAGACAACAGAGCAAATTTTACAAGATTTACTGTTCCTTTTTTGGTCTTTAAACAAGGTAAGATGTAGTTCTTGACTTCTTTCATTGCTAAATTAAACTTATCTATTTAGAAAGTACTAATAAATGGGTTTTAGAGAAATACATGGATTTGAAAATAAAAATTTATATTCCTAATAGAATAAAATATATTTTAATAAAAATATTAATATATAAAATAGAGTATTTTAAATGAACTTACTCTCTCTGGAAACAAAAGATGCTTAGCAAGCTAACCAATATTGCCAGAACTTATGTTATTTTTAGTATTCATGAAATTTTATCAGTTCTAAGAGTAGCTGTATATATTATTTGAATTTCAATTTTTATTAGTATTTTCTATTTTCTAATTTATTTTCAACAGAATTCTTAAATACTACTTCATTTGAAGCATTCTTTCTTCAGAAATGAATCAAGGACTTCGTAAATTCATTAAAACTCACTATACAATAGTTGAGAAGTTATACACTGATATAGTTAAGATTACAATGTTGTCTAAAAACTTATGATTGTATTAATAATTTATGAAATACCTGAATTTACTAATATAAAATATGAGTGCAGATATCTCCAAAATAGCATCTGTGATTGTTCATTTCTAGCCGTTCACCAGGAACCTCATGCACTCAGACTGGGTCTGGTGGACAGGGCTTGCATGATGGGCCTTTTATCTGGAAGGCTGGAAGAGGTTATTCACTGCGTGCATGGCTTGCAAGGGTTCGCATTCCTCTCTCATTCTCTTTGCCTCTTTGCTTTTTAGATACAGTATTGTGAGCAGCTGGTCATGTACCATGAGCCCTGCAATGCTGTCTTGCCTTGAACCAGCCAATAATGGACTAAACTGTGTGCAAAATAATTTCTCCTCCATTAATTAGTGGAGTTAGCTACTTTGTCTCAGTGACAAAGGACAGCTTTATATATTTACTTTCCATCTTTTTCGAATAGCTATAATCACATTTTGTGAGTTTTCTTTGGTGTCAATCCATCTCTCTGATTGCTCGTTATAATTTTGATTTATTGACACCCTTTTGTCTCACAGTAAAGTAGAAATGAAATCATAAAAGGTTCTGCTTTAGAGTTGTATCAGAATTGTAAAAAATATTTTCATATTCCATTATTGCATATTCTTTCTTTAGAAATTTCTATGTTAAATGCTCCTTGAGATGTCTATAACCATTATTTTCCTAATCTCCATTGTTTTTTCTTTGTTTACATCTTTTAAACAATGTATATTTTCTTTACACAATTGTTACTTTTACACATGCTTAACTGATATACTTTTTTTAACTTATTTTATGAACTTAATAAAAGTCATAAACTTATTTCATAAGCCTTTTCCAGTGCACAAGTGTCAAATTTCTTTTCCTTTTTATTATGTAATTTATCTTATGCTACTCTTTTCAATAAACAATGACTTTGATATACTTAACTGACATTTAGTTTATGGAAGAATATTTTCATGATTTTAAATGCTATATAGCAGAATAATTATTATGGCTTATAATATAAATCTTATATTATGCCTGATTGTGTGCACAACTGTAAGCTATTTTAATTTTTTAAATGTTAAAACCACACAAAAAAATAGCATTTTATGAAGCATGAAAATTTGCAACAAAGAAAGCATGGCTTCAAAATTTATGTTCTTCCTTAAGAGACAAATATGCTAGACTCCATTATACATAATTTTCCTTCCTTCCTTCCTTCCTTTTCTTTCTTTCTTTTTCTTTCTTTCTTTCTTTCTTTCTTTCTTTCTTTCTTTCTTTCTTTCTTTCTTTCTTTCTTTCTTTCTTTTCTCTCTTTTTTTCTTTTTCTTCCTGTTTTCTTTCATCAAATACTTTCAAGTATTTATTTACTTTTGTGTTACTAAACACTTTTTAAGTGCTGACATCTTTACAGTAACTTTTTTAGATAGTTTAGTGTCATAAACCATGAAGCACTGCATGACTGTTCTTACAATCATTGATTTTTCTCCTCAGTACTACACAAATAGACATACCACTTTCTATAACTACAGAGTTTAGGTGAATTTCTCTTGATCAGTGTCTCCCCTATTATATTTGTACTTATTTCTTTTTTTATTTTTATTATGGTTTATTGGTACAATTTAGATGTACATAATGATCACTCTGGACTCTGAGTTTAGCAATCTTCTAGCATTTTTTGCCCATATTATTTTGCTCTGATTTTCACATTTGTCCCTACTTTATTCTTTGAAATTTTAGATTACTCTGAGACTAATTTTTGAAGATCAAAGCTTTCAGGACTGTTTTCTGAATTTGTTTGCTATTCTGAGACTTCCTTGTTTGGAGAGTTCTGAAATACTAAGAGAAAAATCTGAACTTTAAAGTAGTATCTTCAAATAAGAGGTCTAATATAAAAGATTCCATTCATCTGATGCAGAATGCACATTCTTCTCAGACATATAGAATAATGCCCAAACAAATCCAGGCCACAAAATCAAGTCCAAAAGTTTAATACTGGAATTATAACAGGTTTGTTTTATGATCATTGTGGTACAAACCTAAGAATCATAAAAAAGAATTTCAATAAGTATGCAGATATTAAGCAACCTTCTTAAAGATGTGTCAAAAATTAAAATGAAGTAAAACATCTTGTTACAAACAAAAATAAAAACAGAACATATAAAAACTTATGGAATGTAGTAAAAGCAATTTAGTGCAGGAGTTTAAATAGGTGCAGTGACACATACTTACAATCATGACATTCTGGGAGGTGTCAGCACAAGGATTGTAAGCATGAACCAAGATGTGGCAATTTAGTGACCTAGGAAAACCCTACTCAAAGTACAAAAGTTCTAAGCATAGCTCAGTGAAAAGGCACTGGGTTCAATCCCCAGAACTAAGAAAACAAAAGAAGTTTACAGCAATAAACAAATCATAAAAGAAGAGAAATTCCCAACAAAGCTCTGAAACTGAACTCTAAAAGAAAACTTTAGAGAAAGGTAAAAGCTCAATATTTCTACAACTTTGATCTGGCAAAGATATGCTGGATATAACTCCTTATAGAAAAATGAAAGTGCACAAAACTTAAAACATACAAAAATATACTTTACAGGAAAAAAAGCTATCAACAAAATGAAGAGACATTTTATGAAATGAGAGAATATATTTCCAACCCATGTATCAGATAAAGAGAAATTTCCAAAATATTTAAGGAACTCAAACAACTCAATAGCAAGAAAAAAAAACCTGCCAAATTAAAAATGGACAAAGAATCTGAACAAACATTTCCCCAATATATAAAAATTGTCAAAGGTCATACATATTCAATTTACTGATCATTAGGGAAATGCCAATTGAAATCATAATAAAGTACTACTGAATAATTTCATTAAATGGATGTCTAAAGAGTACCAAATCAGAATGTCAGAAGGTATATGAACTTTAGTCATTGTAACAGAAATTTCAAAAGTCACAATATGGAAGCCACATAAGCATCCGTCAATAAGTAAGTGCATGAACTTTCATGCACATAAAATGGAATCCTATTTTACCTTAAAAGGAAGACATTCTATCATTTTTGATAACATGAATAAGCTGACATAATAATATAATAAGTGAATAAGCTGACATAAAACAAATCTGGTGTATGATCACACTACAAAGTATGTCAGATTATAAAGAGAAAATTGAGAGTATTAGTAGATAGAGGATGCAAAGATTGTGATGTTGATCAAAGGACCCAAAATTCCAGCAAGACAGCAGGAATAATTCTAAAGAAATATTTCCCACATCATTATGACTATAATTATTAACTGTATTATACACCTGATGAGAGTAACATTTAGATATTCTCATCACAAAATATGTGAGAAAAAACAGATATGAAATAACTTGATATCTCCTTTTCACCGTCTACACATACATGAAAACCTTATGCTGTATATTGCAATTATATGCATTTTTAATTTTTAATTAGAATAACTATTAGAATCCAAACATTATAGTATTATGCCCACATAGTTTCTATAGAAAATAATATCTTATTACAGTTACAATACATTAATTGTAGTATGTCTCAAAATTTCATTTTTGTTAGACTATTCAATTAGGACACTGGATAAAACAAAAATGCATGAAAGTATGAAGATTGACAATATTTGGAAAGAAGATATAACATTCTTGATCCTACAGTCTTCAACTTATATTCTATTTTCTTATCATCTTCAAGTTTTACATCTATTTAAACAAACAACACAAGCCACACAGATTCGCAATGCTGAATTGATTATTTAGTTACCACCATCTATCCTATTGTTCTCAAATCAGGAAACATAGCAGGGAGGAACTAAAATCAGAATGATGATTACCTGCTGAAATTAGAGCTCTATTCTAAGTTCAGCATTTAGTTTTTTGCAAGGCCATTTCCAGATGACGTCTAAAGTGAGTGAATTTTTAAAACATAAGATACAGAAAGACAATCTGCCTCATTTCAAGAATCTGAAAATCAAAACAAATATTGGAAATCTTTAAGTTCATCATTTCAATCGATCCATTTAAAATTGGTTTTTTTTTTTTTTTGGAAAACAAAAATAAAGAAAACCATTATTTTTAGTAGTATGCTTATGTTGACTAAAATTAATAAGGAATTTTTTTGTAATTGTCTTTAATCAAAATCTTGTCTAACGTTTATTTTTTAATTTTTATTCAGCCACAACATAAAACTGATAAAGAATAAAATACACAAAATAAACCAGAAATATAAAATAAGAATTTTGTAATAAGAATTATTATAAATTTATTTTATAAAATAAGAATTTTATAAGAATTATTATAAATTTCTTATTTTATTATTTCTTATTTTTAATAAGAATTTTAAAATAAGAAATATAATCAGTATTTTCCTATATTGAATTATCATGATAATTTTATTCTACTTTTAATTTAATTATAGTATTTTATAAAGACTTCAAGTAAGCACTTCTCTACTAAATACAATTATATTTTAAATGTACAAAGTTAGAATAAGAAAATGCACACACATTATACAGAAAAAAATGTTAATTTATCCTAGGTTTGCAATATTGTTTTAGGTCATGTCAGTTTTCAATGACCAAATTTTTCAAATTCCTGTCTAGGCCCTAGCTCACTCAGACCATTGACCTGACTTTAAAGCATTTGTTGTGAGAATAAGTTGAGAGGATTAGTAGAATCTAAATTTTAGTTCAAAATAAAAGAAACAAAATTAAATACAAAAATATGTTTTCTTGAGACCCCGTCTCAAAAAAGACAAAAAAAAAAAAAAAAGATGTTTTCTTAAAGGATATTTTTAATTTTTAAAAGTACCATGTTCTAGGAGGATCAATCAGGTCGTGATATAACATAGAGAAAGAATTTCTTGATTGCTGCCACCATTGGTCACATCCACTCACTCAGTAATGACGTTAATAACACCTCTAGATGTTTCTTTTGTGACACTTTCTAATATTAACCTTAGAAAAGGACCAAAGATGACACTGCTGTCATTATCAACTAAAGAATAGACTCTGCATCGTTTAGCATCTTTTGTACAAATATTCAAGATTCACAATTTGAATTAGTCCACTGAAAATTTCAGACATTGTCACATGTTCCAGAATTCAAAGACAATCAAGACACTGAGATTGGACACTGTTTCAGCAATGAAATGAGTAATAGTGAGTGACATATTTGGCACAGTCTACAGCACAGGGAAAACAGCAAAGTTTGTATATGCTGGATTTTGCTCGATATGGGTGTGGAAATGCTTTAATCGAGAAATGAAAAACACTAAATTTTCAGAATAAGTAATGGTGGCGAAAAAGTGATTTTGTATCCCTTAAAAACATGAGGCTACTGCAAAGGTTTATCTTTATCACAATTATTTCAGGGACAAATTTTCTCCTCATATATCCTCAAACAGTGTTCTAAGATACTCCTTTTTCATGGAACAGTATATGACATATTCAGTGCTGCTTTCATTCTGTCATTCTGTTCCTTTTTCAAGGTACTTTTTTTTTTCATTTGATTGTCAGAGAAAGATTTTATTTTAGAAATGTAACTACAATATGACTAAGCTACTGTGTGAATTCTATATTTATGTCCCTGATTAGTTCTATAATTTTTAAATATTGAAATATTTTTAGACTTCTGGAAAAAGTATCATAGGCTAAGGTGAGAAATAAAGAGGCAAAATCTACATTCATTTCTGCAAGGAAATTAAGTCTTTGAAACCTACTATAGAGCATATACCTGTATTTTTCAATACTACAATGAAAACTTAAAATTTTGCTAAACAGATTTTAAGTGGTCTAAGTTTACATTTTAGGAAGTAACAATAATGATTTAAAAAAAGAGAATAGGAAGAAACACTGAGAAGCGATGGCTATGTTTATGACACTCAGAATAGTGTCATGCTGTAATTTTCCTCAGACTCGTCAAAATATGTACATTAAATACTTGCAGCTCTTTATATATTAACCATCACAATGTACGCATCGAATATAAACAATCATTCATATATAATTCATACCTCAATAAACTGTTTCTTTTTTCTAAGTTAAGAAAAGAGTGTAGTGAGTCCCTAACCACATTTCACTCACTTTCTCTAAACTTACCATCTCATATGAAGATGTTATAATTTTGAAAATCAAGACATTAAGAGTGATGTTACTGATATCACACTATTGAATAATCTACAAACCTTATTTGAATTTTGCCAGTGTCACTAATGAACATCTTGGGGATTTTCTGGTGGGAACAGTCTGTGACCCAAATCAGTAATTTACATTGTATTTGACTATAGAATCTTTAGTAATATTTAATATAAAGTATATTACTTACCTTTTATTCCTTTATAATTTTCACTTTTCTGAAACTGAAGAACTAATAACTTCATACAGCATATTTCAATTAGTGTTTGGATAATAAGTTCCTATAATTAGTTTTAGGCCATACATTTAACAGAAAATTTGGCTTGTGTTTTATCAGTAAATCATTGGAGGAGTAATATTACTGTATGTAATATTAATTTTTCAGTTTGTATTTCTAATGTGGTCTTTACCTTCTTATCTACTGTAAAGTAACTATTCTCCCTTTGCATTTATCTTACAAAATTCTTCAAAATTGCCTAGTCATTAAAGCCACATTATCTTTTATTTCTCTTTGCTTGCCTTTACTTACATATTTTTTGAAACTTTCATTTTTAAATAAAGATAGGTAAATATGGGCAAAAATAGTCACTCATTAACATTACTTAGATATCTGTCATGAATAGAGCATAAAAATAGATAAGAAATACAAGATCTCCCCAATCTATAGGGCACTATATAATTCCCATTGAGAGTGATGTAAGTAAAAAATTTGCTTGGACTATTCAAATCTTAGTACTATTATAAACAAACAACTTTATATATTAAATGAACAAGTGTTTAATTTTACATATAGAAAATATGTAGAAATTTATTGTTGATATTTTACTTCTACTATTGTTGATTAACATCTACCAATTCTTCTACTGGGTATGTAAGATTGTACAACCATAAGGTGGGCACTAGAGATTCAATGCTGAATCAGGAAGATATGACTCCTGTCCACAGGAGAAATCAAACAGTCTAAAACAGCTGGAAAATAAAGGGTGATAATTGCCATGGGAACATATAAAGTAATATAAAATTTGGAAATGTCTACCTATTTCCATGTGATACGATACATTACTAATTAAAAGAAAAAATAATTGAAACAACTGGCTACCAGCTATTTTTCAAACCATGAGGTTTATCAATACTTTCCAACTGAACTGCATTTCAGTGTTCTAAAAAGTAAGAAATTGTGTGTGTGTTTGTTGGGGGAGGGTGCACGCATTTTATTTGTAATTTTTTTTTTTAAATCCTGAGCATTGTCTCATACTGAAGAAGCATCTCCCGAAAGAGACTATTAGAAATTTGGTTTAAATTTGCTGCAAGTAGTAAAATAAATTGTTATGTGTGGTAAATGAAAATGATCCCACAAATTTCTTATTTGTTGTCATCTAGTTGTATAGCAAATTACCATACAGTTAGTTGCTCAAAGCAATGCTTATTAACACAATGTTGTAGGTCAGATGTTAGGATGCAACTGATCTCCTCCTCCCCACTCCAGTTTTCAGCAGCCTGGAATTAATGTTTCTGAGACAGAGGTTTCTTCTGAGGCTTGGTGTTCTCTGCCAAGCTGGCATTTTACTGCAGAATGTCTTACCTGGCAATTATATAACTCTTAGAAGCTTCATTTTCAAATATAGCGGTAAAAATGTCTCTAAAAAATCACCTGATTAGGTCAATTCACCAAAAATAATATTTCTTGGTTTACTGAGTCAGTTGTTCCATAGCTCAATCTTGAGAACAACGCCATATTACATTTGCAAGTTTGCCCATATCCAAAGAAAGATAAACACATAGTCTATATCTAGTAATATGAATGTCATCTGGACATTCTGCCTACTACCAATCACATGATGTATGCTTTTACTCACAGGTTCTACATTAACAGCCATTGCTTCAGGATAAAAATTTTACTGGCTTTCAATATTGAAAAACTAGAGAGCTAATCAAAATGTGCATTCATTTGTAAAGTTGATGATTAGCAATAACAATACTTCTGAATATATAATATATGATAATTTAAAATTACTTTCTAGTCATTAAATGGCATATAAATTAATATACTAGAGAATAGATCCAATAGTACATAACTGAGAAGGATCCACAGAAATATCTATAAAAATCTTTCAAAATTTTGGTTTCTATGAATGACATTGTTGGCTATAATCTAGCATTACCATATGGTAGAGTTCAATTGGTCTGCTTTTTATGTTAACAGAAAATCCTGCAATTTTCACTTCATAACCCATGAGAAAAAAGATAGGACGATCAGAGAAGAGTGAAGTTTTGGCAAGGTTATTCTACACATGCTAATTAATTTACTACTGAATTAAACTCAAATTATTTCTCCTCTAGAGAGAACAGGATTGATTAAGTCACTTTGACTGGATACTTTCGTTTCTATGGTGAGTTTATGTTTGTGTGTGCATTTCCTTGTGTCTATTTGAATGTATGTACGTTTAGTCTCAAATTTTATCTCAAAACTCCTGATAAATTCTGAGTCACTTGTGCTTTTATTTGTAACATTTCAAATATTTTATTCAAATATATGCTGTCTTTATAATATCATACTATTGCGGCTGTCCTGTAAAGTTATTTCCAATGTAGATTAAAGCCAAAAAGTGAAACTTACATTTCTAATTTTTATACATGATATAGATATACTTAAAAGACAGTTAAGATCTAAATATAGAATCTGGCATTGTTTGATTTAATGGATGTTTCTTCCCAAAACAATTTTTACTCTGTTTTTCTTTTTGTAACAGCAATGCACAAAGCTTTGCAAATGTTTGGAGTTTATAGAAAACAGAAGGAAAAATGAAACAGCAATAAGAAGCTGAATAAATGCATGTCCATTCATATATTTTGATAATGCTTTTATGTACTAAACTGAACTTTTACTTAATGGTTAATTTGTATTTAAATTTATTTAAAATAATATTAAATTTTAATGTCAATTCTGGCAAGCAAGACCTATTAAAGGAAACAGTAGTTAGGAGATCCCAGTGATAGAGATAGATCATTGAGTAATCACAACACGCAAGCTTAAAAACTTTAAGTAAAAACACCCAAAGAAGTCAATGATTCAAGGACAAACAAAATGTGAGTTACCCTGCTGATAAGTGTAAATGTAGTGATATTGACATTGTCATTGTAATCAGTTTGGATCCCAATCAACATTTGGAAATTAGAAAAAACAGAAGATATTGAGGAAAATTATTCTTACTGTAATGTAGGCTTGAGTTAATTGTAATATGCTCTATAAACATCTAAAATCCCATAAGTATTTTCTTCATTCACTATTATACTCAGAGAAATTAGTATAAAAAATATATAGCATAGTGTTTGCCAATGGTCTTTTTAAAAGAACATCATGATATGGTAAAGCTTGTTTTCCTAATTTAAAAGAAAATGACACAATTACCTCTGCAATCGCAAAAATAATCACGGGATCGTTGGCTCATCTGGCATACTCATTTACATAAAGCAGACAGAAATTCATTACTTTTAAAAATTAGTTGCACTGAATAAACAAGCAAGGTACAGGACCTTTATTGAATAGATGTTAACAAGATCTTTGAGACGGCAGAATGAAGATGTGATAATCTGTACATTTCAGGAAATTCTATTAAACAACATTTATAGTTTCAGACGTCCTAAATTATATACCTATTATGCTTTACATTGATTTTTATCATTTAATTTCCTACTCTTTTCAGTGAAATGTTGTTTAATATACCACAAAAGAGGGGGATAAAAACACCTCTATTTCTGGCAGAATCCAGATCTCAATCGGAATCAAAGAAGTGACATTAACTTATAAACATACACAAATATAGTTACTTTCATTATGAAATAAAAATTGACTGAAAAAATAAAGGGTACACGTCCTAAAGAAAAAAATAATATTCCCAAGTAATAAGTTTGCCATTTTGAGTAACAAAAGAGTAACAGAAATGATATCTTAAGATTAGCCTTTGAAAATGTTCACTATAATCTTTCATTTCAGAATATATTCTTTTTTAAAGTACATAGTACATTTAAATTATCATTTTACCATCATTACTTGAATGCAATAAAATTACAGCAATTTAGATTTCATTTTAATTCTCTTAAAATAGAGTAATGTATTTCTCTTCATTATATTTAGCCAATATGTTAATTTTGAATTTTATTAAGCTTTATTTAGGTTTTTAGCTTAATTCCTAATTTTTTTTACAGACATTTAAGGTAGAAACCACACATAAACAGTTCAGTGTCTGGTAAATTAACTCTAACTGATTTTCTGGTAATTTTTATAACGGGATTTACACCAAGATATTTAATGGTAAAAACATGAAGATAAAAATATTTTTTCCTCATCAATAAAAATATTCTTTGGAGTGATCTCAAGTTGAATCCATCAGACTTGTGTAAACATCATATTGTCTCCCTAGTGTAAGAAGCTGAAAAAGTAAATAAGATCCAAAATATACAATAGATATTATGAAATGGGAAGAAACTGTTCAAAAGAAAAGAGAAACTGAAATGGAGAAAGGAGAAAAGAAGAGATGAAAAAGGAAAAACAAATTACCACCAAATAGTTAAGATAGTTATACTAATTACAATTAGTTCATTGCAAAGAAAGATGTGTGCCTGTATTGTGTGATTCATTTTTCGTGCCGATATCTTGTAATATGAGCAAATACTTTGAAGATAACAGGTAGTGTATTAACCATTGTTACTCTCCTGCAAGCTTATTTTGAAATTTGTACTATTTTAATTTTTCTCTAAAATAAAACATAAATACTCATCATAATAATCAAATTACTAGAGGAAAGAGGAATTACTTATGTCTACTTTACTTTAACATGAAGCAAAGCTGGGAGCCAGTCAAAAGCAAGGCATAGCTAGAAAGCACACATGCAGCAAACTTCCTGTCACTTAATATTCTGTATAGGTCTAATTAGAAACAAAATTAACAACCACCCCTGTTAGAGCTGCTGCTTGCAAGCATGAAATTACTTTTAGTAATATCTCTAGTCTTGCCATTTGCCACTAAAATTTTCCTGTATAGTATCTGATTGGAGAATTTGTGTTCCCAAGCATGCTTGAAGATTTTTCAAGGGACTTTTAGGCAACCTGTGTTCTTAATCAGTGCTCATTTCATTAACTTCTGTGTGAACTCTTCCTATAATTGATCTGTCCGAGATTGTGCCTTTAAGGCACCTTACAAATTCTTCTTTTCAATTTTTCATGTTTTTCTTCCTACATTAAAAACAACAGCATGACCTTCATTGACTCTTAATTTGGAATCAAGCATTACCCCAGAGTGCCAAAAACCCCAGTGGACACGGAAAAGGTCACTGTAATGTTTGTCCTGGGCAACCCTCCTTAATGAATGACGGGTTGCTGCAAAGTGTGCCAGGGTCAACAACGCACATGGTGAAACCAGGTGCTGCGAGGAGATCTTTCCTTGGTACAACCCATTGTAGGAGGCAAACAGCTAGTTTCACTCTGCTGCAACTTAATTTCACCAAATATAAAATGAAGATACTCAGGATATTTGCTTCATAGGACTGATACAGAGATTAAAATTTTCAGTAACATTAAATGGTCTTAAACAGCTCAAGCCCAACAAATGCTATTTTGGTGTTTGTATAACATCAACACACCATATATACTCCCGATGTCAGTAATTTTTAAATCTTTCTACCTCTCCATGAGGAGGGAATATTGGTACTGCAGGTGTGTAAGAGTGGATTGCTAAAGCCTTTCAGTGTTTCCAATTCCCGTACTTATAAGGAATGGAGACTTGAGAAAAATTCCTAGGAAAGTCAAGGTAGCATCCAATGTACTAGTAAGAATACTTCAGATATTGGAACCATCTTTTCCAGACCTTGCATGCCACTAAGATATAAATATTATCTCTCATGGTCTCTGCAAAAATCTCTAGGATATGTCATTTTCTGGGATGGACTTCCGTTTAATAGAACTGAGAATCCATACAAGTAAATGAAAATGATGCTTTAAATGAAAACTCGGATATATTTTATGACACCCAAACCTCATAAATTTATGGTATCTCAAAATTAATAAAAATCTGCTACACAGATCTTCCTGCACACACACACACACACACACACACACACACACACACACAAACACACACACACACACACACACACACACACACAGCACACACAGCCATATTTATTTTGTGGATGGTTATGGTCACTGTTGGAGTAGCTCCAAGGCAGAAATAGGGCCTGGGTACCACATTGTGATCGCCGAGAAAGAAGTTCCACAAAGGAGATATATTCTTAAGGTCACACTCATATCGACCAACCTCCAAGCAGGCTCCACTTAGCAGCATTATTAACATATTTCGAATAGCATCTCAACAAGCCAATCACCATCCAAATGCATGAAACTTGTGAGGCACACCAGGTCAATATAATATATATTTTAGTGTATGTGTGTAATACATACTGTTTATATTCCTTGTAGGGAGTTGATAATACATCTTATCATCACCTTTTCCCAACTTCCCTTCTCTCTCAACCTGCCTTCTGATCCCTTTTCATGCTCTTTGTATGTTTTTGGAGTACATAATGTCTGCATCCCTTGTGTGTAGTTGGTGCATAGAATGATATAACTTAATTATTTTTCATCTCATCTATCCATTTTATAGATTCTAACACCCAATTCATATGTACATCATCCAAATACATTCTCTTTATGTATATTCTATAAATTTATAATATATGATACCTAATTTCTGTCATATTCTTTCCAGGACTTGACAAGGTAAATTTCTCCATTAATAAATCCTTTCATAGTTATCCACTTTATCTTTCAAATAAAATTTTCTTGAGTCCAATTACATGTGGGTATTAAAAAATAATCATCCTCTTCCCTGGATAACATTTTCCATAGCCTACCTTTAGATGATATTGACCAACATTTCAAGTTATAATACTGAATAGGCTAACATCTGATATTAAAAGGAAAAAAAAACCTTAGATTTTATGTTAAACTATGCATGCACAAAAGTATTTTGAAACTTGTCTACAATGTATCTTAATTAAGCAAGATGAATTTGCAAAAATATCTTAGAATTTACACTATTAATTTATGTTGACTTATGCAAGAAAAATCTCATCATCACTGTAAAATAACTGAAATTTGAAATTTTGGTAACACACCAATTCTAACTAGGGGTTTTCACTGTGTCACATTGACAGGTACCTAATGTGGAAGATTTAAAAATATCTTCTAAATAAAGGTTGATAACTTTCAACTCAATTTTAAATTAGTTAGTGCCATGAATATTGAAATCAGTGATTATAAAAAATAAGATATATACTCTCTATTGCTAAAATATAATCCTAAAGTAATTTTTACTTGAAAAATAGAAAAAGGTGGTAGGGAATATAGCTCAGTGTCACAAGTGTCTTCCTGACAAGATCAAGGTCCTGGATTTGATTCCCAGTACCAATAAATAAATGAGAAACACTAATTGTAAATTTCATTTTCTGTAAAACATATATCCCTATAGCATACCATATTTATGATATGTTTTCAAATGTAAAATATTTGAACTTTATAAATAGAATACTGTAGTTGTAGTAGTTGCATCTCTCATTTACTCATCAGTAACCATTAATCATAAAATTTTTCACAGATGTTTGTTTTTACCTATACCTGATTTACAAAATCAGAAACTTTCATGTGATTGGAAGGTCTGTCAGGAAGATTCCCAGTGAGTTCCCCTGAGAGAAATGGGTCTTCTTTCTTTTTCCAGTGTGCCCTCGGAGCTGTTTATGTATCATCATAGCCTCTCTTTATTCCAAATGACTAATGCTAGTGAAAATACAGCCTACTTCTTTGATTTAAAAGTTTCTTTTATGTTTTGCTTTTGTTTTGATATTTTAAACCTGATAACTTGTTCCCCATTGGTGGCAATGGTGACTGGGATCTGATAGTCTACTTAGAGTATCTTTTCAGGTGATTAACAATTTATACATTTCTGGGATCTTTTGGCTGAGGGAATGGATTATCTGCCATGCTATTGATGACTTCATTTGATTGTTTCATTGTTTCTTTATTTACCTTCATTTATGCTTAAAGCCACTTAAGAATTCTATGCCCACTAGCAAGGAGAGCCGTTCCTTGATATTAGGACAAATGATGTTTTCATTGTTGTACAACTCTTGACCCATAATGAACATTGTGGAATTAAATTTATAATCATTCTCCAGGTACATTTGTCTGTTTCTGTCACTCTGGAATGCATTTATCTTTCAGTGTGAGATTGTCTACCTTCTTCATTATCCCAGAAATATACGAGTAACACAGATTCCAAAGAATCTAAAATTTAAAAATTCCATTTTGATTGAATTATGAAAGTAATATAATATTTATAGAAATTGAAAGATCTTAAAATTCTCAGAAATATAAGTAAACAAATTCTCTAAAATTTTAAAAGTATTATATATGTATTTAATTTTTATGATTTTTATAAATACTAATTCATACATATGAATATTGGTCTGCAAAAATTAGGTAAAACTTTGACAAAAAGGCTAACAATCATTTTAATGTAATAAATTGAAAAAAATTGTACCAATAGTAATTTAATAAAAAATATACGAGCTATACCTACTCTGGCTTATAAATGTTAAATGTAATACAAATGTACATTGGATATGATTTTCCTGAGTGTAATAAATTTAGTGCTTAAATTAGTTAATATTTTCACATGTATTATGTAATGCTATGAAAAATGCAAGTTTCTTTTCAAATAAGCTGAATAATTGTTTTACCACGTTGGTTAAATATCAATAGTAATTATGTGTCATAATATGTCTGCTTTAAGGTATTTTCCAAGATGTTAAGATGACTTAAACTTTGCACTTACACTGACATTATAGATAACCGTTGGACATTGATGTGTGTTACAGTAAATAGGAATCAAGTGTAATTCTAAGTTGTGTGATTTTGTACTTTATCTTTTGCAAACTTTAGAGGGGTTATTTCATTGGACCATGTTAATGAAGATGTTAACTTAGACCACCTCAAAAAGTTGTAGGAAAAATATTTGTAGTTATAGAAGCTAGAGTTACATGTATTCATACATAAGTTTTGTAAGCCTGTCAAGCTTTCTGGATTCAGCAAACAGTGCTTAACTCCTCTTCATCTGGTTTTGCTTTCCTTCAGATGTAATATGTTCAGTGTTAAATTACAAACACACATTCATTATTCAGCCACACTAATTTTAACTCACTTTGATAAAAAGCTATACTCAATATAAGTGATGGCGCCTCTACGGCAGAGCGATCGTAACATAGAAATGAAACTGCATTTTTGCTTCCTGCTTTTCTTTCTTTCTCTGTCTGTGCATGTGCACAGGTTTTTATATCTAAAACACTCTACAAACTAAAGCTTTTTGTTAACCTTTCAAATTTTTTGGCATCGTTGAGAAAAATAAATACACATTTACCTTGTGTAAATTTAAATTGATTATTGAAAAAAAGTTACAGATTGATTCCTTTGAATATAGCAATAATGTATACATCTTATGTTAATAAAGTTTGGTGATATTTTGTAGAACTTTATGATAGATTTTAAAGTAAATTATCATGTTGTTATAGAATATGAACGAATGTAAGGAAAGACAAAATATGAAGGGTGCATTTTATTTGCCCTTGCTTATAATTTATGACTGAAAATTTATTAAACATGTTAAAATTTATCAAAATTCACCCAACATTTTTGGACTTAGGTATAAGTCACCTCTCTGTCATTATAACAAAATACATGACAAAAACTGCTTGCAAAGAAGTTTATTTACCTCAAAGTTGTGGAGACTGAAGGGTCTGTAACAGGAATAGGCTCCACCGTTAGCTGTGTGGCATCATGACAAATAGCAACAGTAGAGAATTTCGGCAGCAAAGATAAGTGATTACAGCTCTGCAGCCATGAGAGGAGAGAAAGAGGACAAGAGAAAGCAGGCTTGCTTCCTTTTTTGCAACCCTCTGTATCAAAGGTGTTGCAGCAGAAATAATTCATACCTGCAATGACACCATGGCAATTCATTCCACCACTTTCCAACAGAGTATCTCTGGGAACTAAAATCTGGACTACAATGGACCCTGCAGGGACACTCCAACCAACCCTATTGTAGACCAATTACGAAGGCCCAAGCCACAGTGTATAGTGTCCATGATTTGTTTTTAGCTTTTGCATTATGTAGATATATTATTTTTTTCTGTTAAATTAAACTTCTGTTCTTACCAGAGAAATATCCTGTTTTTTCTCTGACTATACCATGTCATTATTTAAGAAGACAGATAAAATTGTCCTCCTTGTCAAAGAGCTAATATTCTTTACAGCTGTATTACATCTTTATTATTACATATTTTATTTTCATTTGCATTAAATAAGTAAACACATATTATTTCTAAAGTACACATAATTACTCTGTGGAATTGTACTCTTCCATTCAGAAATCAGATCTAATATTCATTTTCTCTCTGAATTGAGACACTATAAGACTTTTTTGTCTGGAATTCTATATGAAGTGTCTGTGTTATCTCAGCATTCCATAGAAATTACAAAGTTTTCTTCTTGGTTATACTATTCTTGACATGAACTCTCATCAGAATTTTAAATTTGAACATTACCAATAATAAATTAATCACATCCACTTAAACCTCTGCCACCTACCAATATGTGTTAATTTACTCTAATGATTCTATGCAGCTTCTGCAATCAACTACAGGCCAGACTGTTCTTTGAACAAAGCATGAATACTACAGAAATGCAAGAAAAGTATTGTATGCAAGAACTGTATTAGATACTGCAACATAGTGAAACTTGAAAGAAAAATTCTTGTAAAGGGGCGCTATTGGCATCATTGAGAAAACTTTCAGATTGTTTCAGAAGGGTGGGTCTGGATTTTTCACAACTTTTAATCAAGAAGAAAACATTGTTAGACTACGAGCTTAAGAAATAGTTGTCATAATAATTAATTTTATAAGGTCAAAGGAACTGATAGGTATGCTCTTACATACCTAAATATCGAGGGTGCTATTTAATGTGCACTTTCTAAATATCTAAGACATTTCCTTGCTTCATAGGTTACCGGGAAATGGTACCGATTTAGTACACTCAGTTTTTACAAAGTAAAATAAACCAATTTTGAATAATGCATTATTTTAACAATCGTCTCTTTCCCAAATCACAAATTTTCCTAGATTCTGCTGTTTTCCACAAGAATGTATTTTCCCATACACACCAAAAATCTCTCCTTTTATTGGAATGTAACAGGATGTATTTAGTAGACAATCAAGGTCTTTCCTTAAAGAATTACTAAGGCTAATACTAAGAAATATCTCTCAGATAATCTGGTCTGCCTTGCAAAGCCCTAAATTTGTATGTAGTATGGAAGATAACTTCCAAGAAGGCAGAGAAAAGGTTTAACATGGCACAAAGTTTTGTAGTAATCACTCCATCATAGACTGGCTGTACCATTTTTTGCCCTGTTATACTGGTAGTGCATAATGGAGCCAAACTCTTGCCTGGTGTTTGAAAAATGAAAGAGAGAATGGTGCTGGGGTCTCAACAGTTCCCATCAAGAGCATGCAGCCATTGACCCAAAGGACTCCCACTAGAAGTCCCTTATTTTTCTTTCTTTGTGTATTTATTGCAGTACTGAAGCTTGGATGTAGGACCTTTGCCCAAATTCATGGCCCTTTGCAAAATATACATATATTGAGGCAGGGAGTTACTAAATTGCCAGTCTAGGTACAACTGTGTGATGCTCCTGCCTTGGCCTCCAAAGCTCTGAGAGTACAGGTGTGTACCACTCCACCTGAGTAACTCTCGTCTCTTAAATCTTGCACTAGCTCCCAAATTATCACTCTGGACATTTTTAACACATTGACCTTTGTGGGACATTTAAGATCCAAACTACAGCAGTCTCACAGAAAACTCCGGGGGAGATTATCATGATCTTGAATTTCTAGGATCCGTATAGCAAATAATAGTAGAATTTATAAATCCAATCTGTTTTTCATTAAAAATTTTAGAAGTACTGTTGAGCCATATTCTGGCTGGTATCATTAGGTTTAATCAAAAATGATTATTAAGATGTTTTAGAACAAGATGACATAACAAAATTTTAAGTAAGAAAAAATAGAAAAAATGTCTTTCATGGAAATAATTATTTCAGTCATGGAAATAAAGATACATCCCTTTACAACATATTTTATAGATGATTATTCCTCTGCTATTCAGCTGTTTTGCAATTCTTCATGATATGGGTAACTTATAAACATGTAAAAGGATTCTCAAGTATGGACATACAAGTAAATTGTTGCTGATACAGTTTCAATGGCATTCCTTCTCAGTTTAGAGGGAAATTATATTTTTGTGCTCTTTTTCCATGATTTCAACTTTCCTTCATTACCATAAACCTGTACCTCTAAATTTCTCCTTTAAACCAGCGCATCACCTGCCTAACCCTGAGTTAAAATCTTTAACACCTGAAAAATATGTGATAATTATGTTTTATAAGTTCTCTGTAAATTAGAAAGTAAAATAGATAAATGTTCAAAAGAGTCAGATATCAACATCTGTGTTCTTAGATAGCACGAATTCCTCAATAAAGTTGTTGAGCCTAACAATCTCAAGTGAGACATATTAAACCTTTGCAAGCAAGGAAATATTAAAGGTTAGTAAGATTGTGCTATTATAATATCAAGTCTCAAGTTGAAAAGAGTAGTCTGGGTGAGACTGCAAGAGTGGCCATAGTGGTAAGTTTAACAGAGTATGACATACATAAAGCAGCATTGTTACTGAATACTAGGTAGGATATATGTGAAAACGAGACAATAAAGCCATGAGTTTAAATGTAGATTGTGAAACATTATGTGAAGATTTTCTTATTAGAAGCAAAAATGTCTTCTTATTGTTAATAGTAATTCACACTGTGCAACTTCTCATTGTGTTTCAGGATTCCAGAAACTTATTGAAGTTCCACAATACGGTGAGCATGTTCAGTAATAGGTATGCATACAAATATTCTCAGATAAGATTTCCTTGTTTTATTGACTTAACTAAAAATTTCTCTATTTGTAATAAAGTGTATTTTAATTTCACATATACGTATATGCTAAACAAGCTACTTAGTATCATGACTTCTGACTAGGACTTTTTCTTGAAATTTCAGTTTAACCTGAAAGTGACGAGTAAGATTTGACAGGATGTTTTGAATCACTGTGCATCAGCTAGCCTTAATTCCTTTGAACATTTTGTATAACTTTTAGTTCAGATTTTAAATGACTCATTTCTTGAACTTCTGCTCAATAATTTCTGAAGTAATTTAAACACATTATGCATGGTAATGCTCTTGATTTTCCAATGACTTTTTTCCTCAACAGTTTTAAATTTACCATCATTTGTAGGGGGGAAAGTTAGACTGAATTATTTTAAACAGAAAAGTTGTAGCATATGACTTTATAGTGCCAGCAAAGCATATTTAACTCTATTTTTGGTAAAGGAAGCACTTTTATGTCTTCAGAAAATAACAACAGTCAAGAAAGCATCTATCAATTTGCAAATTGTCAAGGGATTTTAGTCACTGGAGCATGAAGGTGGACAGAAGGAGGAAGCATGATTACTGGTTATGATTTTATTCAAGCACTATTTTAATACTGAGTCACAGATGAAATACAAGTCAGTTAACACACTGAATTTAACTCTAGCACTTGCATCCAGTAGTGAAGATAGAGTTGTTAAATGTTTGCATTGATTTTATGGTTTTAATTAAGAGTAAGGATCATTTTCAAGACTCTGAATAAGAAGTGGTGGCCTGAGTCAAAACCCATCAGTTTGGTATTTTTGCTTCATAATTCTATGGTCTGAGCCAATGTTGAAACCATCATGGTTTTGTGTAACTATTAAACACAGCAAGGCAATAATACTTAGTTCCTTGTCTTAGAGTGCATGATACTTACTTTCACTTAAAATATCAGTGAAACGTTTTTGCCCCAGATGGGACACTGTAGCCTGTAAATCCTTGGAGGCAGCACCAAGGTGCTCTATCTTGGGGTCATCTTCCTGCCCTTAGGCAATTCACCTGTGGTGCAAAACGAATACCAATGGACTACTGGTGCATCACTAATGCCCCTTAGGCATCTCCCCAAAACTAAGCTACATGTATGCCCCCACACCATGTGTCTGATAAGAGAATGCCAGACCCCAGAGAATCATGCGGTCTCTCCCCACATTCTTTAAATAAAGGTCTCTTTTATTTCATACTTCTTTCAGCCGCACCAAAATTCTATCAGATGGTTCCCTGACGGGGAACAGCAGAAGAGAGACTGCTGGCGAGTCCCCTGCTGTTCAACTATCAATCAGTGACTTTACTATAATTTATTATTTGTTTTAGATACCTCATCTATGCCATGAGGAATTTTTTTTAAATTTGTGTTGAGTTAATGCTTAGTTTTGCAGAAAATAGTATTTATAAAACTAATAGTTGGTAAAAAATGTATATAATAAGGAGATGAAAAAGGTATTTGTAAATATTTCTGAACAGAGTAAGGTGAACTCTCTCAGGTAATGACAGTATCCTTTGAAGTTTGCCCGCACTTAGAAAACAATCGTAAGTTTTGGAGTTCTCCTGGCCTTCATCACTTTTCACCAACTGCATAAGTGGAATAACCAAATTTGGAAATTGTCACTACTCATTCAGGCTCGATAATTTACTAGGAATTACTTACATAATAGAGAAAGGTGCTATGTTTACAATAGTTTTATTATAGCAAAAGGGTAGAAATCAAAGCTGGGCCAAAGAAGGGATTCATTGTGCAAAATGTGGGCAGGCTGTGCACACTACAGGGAGAGAAAAATCAGTATCTCCCAAGAATCAGCCATGCTGGGACTGGACCAGCCAAGAAATCAACTAGCCAGCCTTCTTGGTAAGTTGTGCAGGAATGCAAACACTTCAGAGAGAGAAAAATCAGATAGCACCTCCAGTAAACTTATGGGCACACAGGCTGAGAATCAAACACCCTTCACTACCTCCTAACCCCACTCCCACAAGCAATTGGATGGTTCCCAGATCAGTCTGAGTTGACAGCCACTAAGGTACATAAAGCAATTAAATGCTTGTATTGTTTAGTTGATTATGCAAGCCTTGGGCCAGAGGTCTGAGCGTCTCTTGGGAGAACAACAGTATGCAATATAGCAAAATGGGGAATTCCCTTCTATCTTGTCTTTGAAGTTAAATATTGTTTTCACTGTTTTGCTTTGTTCTGATTAATTATTTTGCTTTATTCAATATTTATTTTGACTGGTTTTATAGTGTTTTGTTTTTGGTTTGATTTTGCTGTACCTGATAAAATAACATCTATTGTGAAGATAACAAGATACTCTATGGTAGCTATTATTTTTCCCCCAGTATCCTGTTTTAAAGTTGAAGTTCTGTACTAATTCTGCAGTATTGTTTTGATTGGCTTTGTTCTGCATTGTTTTGTTGGACTTTACTATCATATATATATATATATATATATATATATATATATATATAATCCTTTTCTCGCTGAGTGAGGAGTGATATGTCCGGGCAAATAAATATGTGAAAATATGAAAATTATGCCAACCAGAGAAGCTAATTAAAGCCTTAATGTATAAAAATATTTGTGGAGTTTGATTAGACATGACTGTTCGACCGCTCAGTCATGTAGATTAATTCTTTCCCCCAAAATTCCTCGCTCTTTATAGGACAAACTAACGACACTTATCTCAATGCCTTAACCTATTATCCCAAGGTTGAAATTGCCAGGTTTTTGACATGGCTAACCCCAACCTTGAATCATTTTATTGGCATAAATTCAAAGCATCAGCTCTATTTGTAGTATTTACCACTGGGAAGCACTTCAAGAAATTCCAAAGAACAAGTGGCTCACTCCCAGGAATCAGTGACAGAGGCTGATCAAATGGTTTATTGCATGAGAATATTCATTTGCTATGAGTAGAGAAGTGTAGCAAATAATAGCTTCCATAATGCTTCAGGGCTCATGACATCAGTACTTTCTTTCAGGTATCTAAGGAACCAATGTCTGTTCTGTAATGTAATTGGAAGGCTGCAAGAAGTTATAACAACTAAATTGAGATTTTGCTATGAAATAAACCAAATTGATTGATTCTCTTTCCAATTGAAAAAAAGAATTACATAGTGCATAGAAACCAAGGTTTTTTCCAGCAATAGCTTCCCTATAAAGTAATATATATATATATATATATATATATATATATATATATATATGTATATTCTTTTCCCTACTAACATATGTTAGAAACAATGTGGCTTGAAAGTAGCCAGAATTTCTTCTCAGAGACCACATGCCAGGGCAGTTTTGTTGTGCCGATAAATGCTGTTATTGCATTTGTGTGTTTTTACATTGGACAGTTGCCATTTGGTTATATTTATTTTCTCCTTCTCTTCGTTATGGAAAAGCTTTTTCTGCCCATATTTTCTTCCACTGTGAAGTATCCTTCATGATCCTCCATTAAAATGACGTTTTCTCTTTCCCCTCTCCATTCTAGCATTTCTTAGCCAACGCAACTATCTCATTAACATGTATCTTATTACCCTAAGCTTCTATAAGATCAATTTAAGCCAGCATTTGAAAATATCTCATTAGACATAGCTATTTCTATGTGAGGATCTCTCTTCTAGAATGTCATCAATTATTTAATAACTGAACAGATATTTGCAATTAGAGTACAGAAAATAAAGAAAAACATATAGTAATAATTACATAAATATGCATTTACATTTTCAGTTACTAGAATTAGTTTGTCTAAGTTTTTTACTTAAAATTTTTCAATGAGTTTGTTTAGTGTTATGAAATCCCTTCACAAAATACCTGTGGTCAGTAAGATGCATGTGGATCATATGCATAGTTCACTAGAAAATTGCACTTGGTAATATAATATGAAAATTTTCATCTGATTCTATGCAGAGTTGAATAAATCAAGAAAGATCTGTCAACATTTTCTATATGTTGTGTGTAATTCTTTAGAAAATATTGGATAACTGAACAATTTGTCTGGAAACAGTATAACACCTCCTAGATTCTGTATGGCTAATATTGCTGATTTCCAGGTGATGGAGCATCTAAAATACAAAAGAAATAAAATTTTATTGCCAAGAAATGGACTGTCAAAATTCTCAGTTGGAAGCATGTGCTACTTTTGAGAAAGAGAAAGGAGTGAGAGTAACACTCAAATCAAAGGAAAAACACAGAACAATGAACCCTTGCACATTAAAAACAGAGAGTGTCTCATCACATTAAAAACAGAGAAAGTCTCATCGTACTGGATGGTGGATAAGAGCACATAGACAAGGATTGATATATCCTTGAATATTCACAGGAACAAAGACCAAACTCAAAATTGTCATTTTGTGAGATGTTAGCAACACAATTTCTTTCTTGAGCAAATTACGACATGATGTCGCTCTGTAGATTTAAGTTTTACTGGTGCCTTGATTAATTTTTATTCTTTTTTGCTAATTATTAGCATCATACTTGCTTTAATATACTCCATTTTTCCCCCTTTGAGAGGAATTTACACTTTCAGATAAAGTGTAAAAATTAACCTGCAGTGATATCTTGCACAGTTGTCATAATAACTCTGGCCAACAACCAAAGTCATGGAATTGAAAGAGAAATTGTAGCTATTTCTTCTTCTGAGGGAAGACTCGTAAGTTTTCCTCTTGTGGGGCAAGTTGGGCATTAAATATTCATTCTTCTTTGTAAATGTGACCTAAGAGGCAAGATAGAATAATTATTGTATATTGTGTCAAATGTTTCTTTGAAAAAGGAATACTGTCATTTCTAACTCCAGCTGGAAACACAGTCTGCAAAATTTTAACAAAGACCTTTATAGACATCATACCAATTATACGTGCATACATAAATGCTAAAATAAAACTCAAACTTATATAAAAATAGAAATTCAATGAAAAGCTAACAGTACAGTTTAGTAAAGTGAATAATAATATAAGAAGATAATCAGTATAAATGTAATGAACAGTTTTATGAGATTAACAGTATTTCAAATATGCCACTTTTTAGTGTTTTGAAACAAAACAAAGTCATGCTTAATTTAATATTCTATTTTAAACTAATGATACTTTATTTTGATGAATTTAATGAAAGTTATTTGATGTGCACCCATATCTGAAAAACTCTTAAAATTCTATGCATTAGATTTATTTTGTTAATTCAAATATAGAGAAGTTGCTAATTTCTAATAAGTGATTCTAAGATATTGAAATTACTGAGTTTTTTCTAAAACTAGAGTATAGGCCTGAACATATGAAGCATAGAAATATAATAGAATTAATTTAAATTTGTTCATAAATTCTGACAAGTAAAAGTTCAAATAATTGAATTACTTGAACCCTGACTGCTTCTATTTGTAAGTTATTAGTAAAATTATTCCACCTATTCAAGAGGAATAAAGGTCTTAAAATTGTGATTTAATTTCAAATTTCATTTATACTACAAATAAACTGTGAAATCCAATTGATACTATCCTTCATACTGTTGAGATGCTCTCATTGTTAATAACCTAGATATATTTAGCTATTACTGGAAACAAGAAACACTGCAAAAATATTCTAAACATTTTGATATCTGTAAAAGTGTTCAAATGCTATTTGGTTTCTAATACTTCTAATTATCAGAATTTGGTCTTAAAAAATTTAAGTCGTATGTTTAAGTGTGTACGATTGATAACCATATTACAAAGTTTTTGTTGGACAGTTGAACAGAATTGTTTGTAGTCTCACTGTTTGAATGGCTGCTTTGTGTGCTTTAATTTTGTAATTTGAACAACTATTTCTGAGAGGACAGTATGTCATTCATCAACTAGTGATTTCTTACTGTTCATTTTTTTGAAATTATGTATTTACCGTTTTTGTTTTCCTTTTTTTCTTTAAATAAAATTTTAAAAAATTTTAAGTTGTGACATCTTTGAAATCTATCCCACAATTAAATGACTTGAGGTCATGTTCAATGGGTTTCTATTATATTTTCTGTTTTGGTCTTATACACAGAAAGAACACAAAATCTTTTGAAAGAAAAACTCTAAATATATGCCTAGATACCAAGATAAATAATTCAGCAACCTTTTTAACAGTTCCCTAAAATGTCATTAAGAGATATTTGGTTCTCAAATGATATTGATTTGAAACTTACAGAATTGTTGCTAGAATATAATTTAGGTTAAACTAATATGCTTTTGTGTGAAGAATGGCCAGTAAATACATGGAAAAAGATTTTAAAGTCACTAACCACTAAAGAAATAGAAGTCAAAACTACCAGTGAAATGTCATGTGATTCCTTTAAGGTTGATTCTCATAAAAAGAGAAAAAGATAAATGTTTTATCACAAAGAAAAGGAGGAACTTACACAGTGTCGATGCAAATGTAAATCAGTACAGCCAGTATAGAAAAACACACAGGGATTCTTCCAAAAACTTAAAAATAGAACTACCATATGATATTTAGTCCCACTACTGGATGTACATTTCCAAAAGCCATGAAATGTGGATGTTAAAGAGAGAACACCCTTCCCCTGTTTATTGCAGTACTAGTCACAACAGCTATCAGCAAGACTTACAATGTATAGAGTAGTATTAGCCCTAAATAAATTATAAAATCTTCCCATTTTCAGCTATATGGAGGAGGAAGTTGGATGTATGAGGTTAAGTGAAATTAGTGAGAAATAGAAAATGTCACAGGGTGTCTCTGGTGTGGGGAATTGAAAACCAGCCATAGAAGCTGCTAGACTGGAGGCTACTGGGGCCTTGAGAGAGAACGTGGAGGAAGGGTAACAAAAAATTGATTAATGGGCATTAATTGCCAGTTTGATAAGTACAAGAAGTTTGGTTGTGCACAACAGGTGACCACAGACAATATTAATGTATTTTAAAAAGACTAGAAAAATATTTTTTAATTGTCATAAGGAAACAATTTTAAAACATCTGGAAACGTCAAAAAGTCTTCTTGTTATTCAGTGGTTCACAGAAGAAATCAATGAAAAAATTAAATAATTTCTACAAGTAAGTGGCAATACAAGCACAACAGCCTACAGACAAAATGAAAGTATGTCTTAGGAGGAAGTAAGGGGAAGCATAAAGATGAGAGTAGAAATTATAGAAATTGAGCCTAAGAATCCAGTTACAAGCATAAATAAAAGGGCTAGTTATTTGGAACAATAAACAACAGAAATAAACTCTTAGCCATTACCGAAATAAAGACTTACATCAATGTAATTGGAAATTTATAAGGCAAAACCCTATAATCATTTATAATCAAAATCACTGTTGAAATTCAGAATATAGTTTATAAGTACCATAAACATTATATTCCTAGTGTACTGGAAAATCTTGAAAATGGACATATATCTAAATGCATACAAGTTACCAAAACAAAATGATAAAACATACCTACAAATAAAAGTTTAGGACCTGAGGAACTTAGTGCCCAATTCTACAAAACCTGTAAGGAAGCCACGTCACCAATACTCTTCAAGCTCTTCAATGAATTTGAAAGGGAAGGAGTGCTTCCAAACTCATTTCATGAAGTGAGAATTACTACAATCCAAAGACCAAAGACCCAATAAAAGATCAATCTCCTTCCTTAACATAGATGCGAAAAAATTCTCAATGAAATATTGCCAAATAGAATGTAACACATCATCAAAAAGCTAACACATTATGACCAACCAGATCTCTTTCCAGGTGTGCAAGAATGATTCAACATATACATATCAATAAATGCAGTTTACCCATAAACATAAGCAAGAACAAAAGAAACACAATCATATTTATAGATACATAAAAACTTTGGGAATCAAGTCATCACAACTTGCAGATAACATGATACTTTACACAGAATGTTCAAAGAACTCCACTAAAAAATTCTTAGAATAAATAACCAATTATAGTAATGTAACAAGATACAAAATCAACCCATAAAAATCAAAAGTAGTCCTAATTATCAATAATGAACTCACTGAGAAAGAAATTAAGAAGTTAAATCATTCACAATAGCATCAAGAAAAATATTTAGGAATTAACCATAACCAAGGTAATAAAAGATCTCTACAACAAAAACAATAGTACTCTGAAAAAGGAGATTTAAGACGATATCAGAAAACAGAAAGACATTGTCTGTTCTTGAGTCGGCAAAACCAATACAGTAGTCAAAATGGTCATGTTTCTCAATGAAATTTTATGCAATCCAAATCAACATAACACCATTTCTTACAGAACTAGAAAACAATCCTAAAATTTATATCTAACCAGAAGAGACCCAAAATAGCAAAAGCATCCTGGGCACCAATGACCAAACAGTAAGCATCACTGTACCTCACATCAAGTGATACTACAAAGAAACAATGATTAAAAAGTGACATGACACTGACAGAAACAGACATGTCTACGAATGAAATGCAATAGAGGAAAGAGAAATATTCCTAGACATGTTCGGATTTGATTTTGGCAAAAGGCCAACAACATACTTTAAAGTCAGCCTATTTAACAAATTGTGTTTGGAAAACTGGTTACATATAACCAGAAGATTGAAGCTAGGCCTATATTTCTCACCATGTAGGTACTGACTAAAATTAAAATTGATCACAGATTTAGATAAATGGAAGAAGTGAACCTACTGGAAGATAAAACAGATAAAATACTTGAAGTCATAGATGTAGGCAAGGATTTTTTCAACAGAATCCCCATTGAACCAGCAAGTGGGAATACATCAAATTAAAAAAAGCTTCTGCAAAACAAAAGAAACTATCAGCAGAGTGGAAAGACAAATCTGTAGAATGGGGAAAAGAACATTTTGTCAGTTACTCCTCTTTTATATATAGAAGATATACAGAACTCAATAAAAAACCTTAAAATCTTCAATGAAAAATGGCAGGTCAAAAGGTGAAAAGAATAAATATTTAGCAAAAGAACAAGGTCAAATGAACAATAAAAATATGTCCAACATCACTTGTCATTAGAGAAATGTAAATTAAAACAAAATTACAATTATATCTTAAAGCAGAAAAAATCCCAGTCATCAAGAAAGGGAGATAAATCTTTTGCACATGGAGAAGGGGAAGGGAAGGAGAAGTAAAAAAGATTTAAAATGTGTTATGCTGTATACCAGATACATTGAATACAAGCACTATATATCATAAAAATAATAATAAAAATGGAAAAGGATCTAGTGGAGAAAGAAGTGGACAGGCAGAGAAAAGAAATCAAAAGGAACCAAGAAGTTTTGTGTTCATATACCTACTCCCTACAATAAACACAAAATTCATAATGTGCAAACATGCAGATCGAGACTAATTTAAAAAAATAAATGTTTAACATTAAAAAGTGCTATATGTTCAATCTTATTCAAATATTACCCAATATATAAATGTATTTTCACATCATTTGTCATCACATTAATGTGTATTCTTTTGTGTTCTTACAGACTACTTAAAAGAAATTAATTTAAATAAAAATATTAAAACAGACAAAGAATTTTTGGAAACTTTAAACTTTATGAAAATCACTAAAATTTTTCAAGGGGCTTATATGTTGTTATTGCAGAGAAATAATATCCAGAAGGTGTTTATATTCAAAGTTTATAGAAAGAAGATAAAACCTTCATCTGATTGTGACTTTACTTCTTTACCTCTCATTATATTGTTTCGTAAATGTTAAATAATAATTTTATTTTTGATCCAAAATGAGTGCATATAATAGAGCATAGCATATAATACAATAGAGTTTGAAAAAAATTGCATTTTTCCAAATCTTAATTCTTTCTTTGTGACACAAACTTAAATTTAAATCTGACTGCATATAAAATGTAGATTATTTATTTTTGGAAACTTTTTACTCTGGTATCTAAGTGTCTTGACAATGATACATTTTTAACAGGAAATGCAAAAGTAGGCAAAAGGCATTGAAAAGCAATAAACATTCCAGTGGGTGTTTCTAGTACATTCACAGGACACTTGACACTGTCCAAAAAAGTAAAGTAACCATGGTGATTAATGTTGACCCATAAACACTGGGCTTCTACTTATTTCTGGCAAAACTCATTGTATTTGCTCTGAAAATTGGACTTGAAAAGTGCTATGGACAAAGATCCAGTTAACAGGCCGAGGATACAGCTCAGCAGCGTAAGGGCCTGCCTGGCAAGTGAATTTGATTCCAGGTAAAAAAAAAAAAAAAAAAAAAAAAGATGAACTAGTTAAAAAGAAAAGATACAATCATAGAATGGTACTACACATCAGTATTTCAGACATGTATAAATAAGAAAAATTCATAAAATATTCTCAGAATACTTTGCGATCATATTTCCTATATAATTTGAATATTCAAATTCTTGCATGTATGTATTTTAGTATTCTCAAGATTTTTCATGATGTTTCCTTGGTAGAGATCTTTATGTCATTTTAATATACATTATATTATTCTCAAGTGTACAGACTATACAAGAAGGAACTTATTTACCTTTACAGTCACCTTTCCTATTTTATTGCTCAGGTGCCTAAGACTCAGATAGAATGTATGATGCATCTGTGATCAATAATGAAACTAGTATTAAAACTTGGATTTTTGAGTTAAAACATAAAGAAATTAGTGGCTACTTTGAATAAAGATTTTCAAACATAATTGTCTTGGATAAGGTCATTATACCAATAACTACATTCTCAAAATAATGGAAATTAATCACCAAATCTCAAATTTAATCTTCTTTGTTTTTGCTTAGTGCTTGGGCCAGAAGGAATACAAATATTTACATCTCATTTCGAAGGACAGATGAAGGGTAGAGGATTTTACTCTGCATTTCCATTTTTTCCTACTTTTCTATGCCTGAAGTGCACATGTGATGTCTCACATGAATCCATTTTTTAAAAGACTAAGCATTGTTACAAAGCAGATATAGCAAAGATAAAGCAGAAATATGACAGGCATTTGTAAAGTTAAATGCTTACCTGAATCCTGACTTTTCACACTACCATTATTTTTATTTAGTTTTCATACTTTGCAGCCCTAATTAATAACTGATATTCAAGTAGATACATTTTTAGTTGTTTTCCAGTTGCTTATTTTTCTTTTTTTTTTTTTAATTGAGAAGATTCTAAGAATCTGGTTTGAAAATTTCACACCAGAAAATTTCCATTGAGCATCATGTAAAAATATTCTCTCTACATTTCAAAATTTCCCATATTTCAAAGAGTATTCCTTTGTGTGAGCAAATTTTCTGGAAGCTGTACACAGCAGAGTCCTTCCAATGAGAAAATCTAAACTCTAGCCTTAGACATTTACACGTTGTAGTTTTTCCTAGGCCAATGATGGCAAACATTATTGAGACAAGTGCCCAAACTGCCACCCAAAATCCATTTATTTGTTTATCACAAGGCGCCAACATTGCAATTAATACAACCTGAATACAGAGATAGTAGTTTAGAAAACATAACTCGTACATTAGCATCTTTTGCCTTAAAAACCAAACCAAACAAAACAAATATGTGCTATAGCTTCACAACCTCTGTCCTAGTCCATGTTCCACATAATCAGCCATGAAATCTATATCAATTTTTGTTTCACAGTAATATATTTTTGTCTTGAAAGTTCAAGGAAGTAAAGGAAAATAATTTAGAAAAATTTTAAACACAGAGTTATTATCCATAAATATACCTCAAATAATCACATTTGAAAGCAAAGATCAATGGAATATCACAGCCTTACTGGATGCCCAAAGCTCTTCTATGATAACAACAGCAATGTCAATAGTATAACATAACCTTGTTTATTGGTATAATTTATTATAAACACAATAGACCATACTTAGGACTGATGTCCACACTGAATTTTCAAGGTAAATAGGAATATAGTTTTTTGATTCAGGAGACATAATGGCTTCTCATGAAAGATACAGAATAGGACATTTGTATTTCACTATGATGTATATTTATACTGATGGACTAAAATGAATAAAATGTGAAAAATCCAAATTCCCTGTAATTTAATATGTGATCAGTTTAAGTTCAAACTATATACTACACTAAGCATTAAAAATGATAAGTTTTCTAAGATTGAATTTAAATGTGTTAGGAAAAGTATTAAGAAACACTAACAGTTGTTTCAAAAACCATTATCTTTATTCTGGCAAGATCAAAATCTACACTTAAATACATTGGTGTTCCTTATCCTGAGAGCTGTCTCTTTAATAGCATAAAATGATCACATTAAAATAGATATCCTCAACTTTTCACGAAGTTGCATTTGTGGGAAGCATTTAAATATGCCAAGAGTTCAATTATGCTAGTTCTTCTTTTATTATGTAAAACGTGATTTTGTTCATGTTTATTATTTATTATTTATTTCTCAAGGTGTAAAGATCAGGCTGCTGCTTGGAGAAATAATACAAACACTAAATTCCTAATTAAGGAATCTAAAATATCACTTTCTTCACTTCTATGATCCATATACATAAATTTAGCATTTCATTGTTTCTGTACTTCATCCCACAGAGAATCCTTTCACAGGTGTCTATTTTCCTTTATGGAAGCTAAATTAGGGAAAATAAATAGTTCTATCAAAAGCTCCCCATCTTGCTAGAGTTGGCTCTAAATTGTAGTTAAAATGTTTATTCCTTTCATTCTGCCTTCTTTCTACATTTGAGCTTAAATCTCAGTGGCACTGCTGTACTTACTTCCTTCTGAAGTCTATATATATGTATCACTGTTTCTGGGCCATGGCTATAGCTCAGCTACACAAACAGTGTGCCTGGCAAGCACAAGGTCCTGAGTTTGATTCCTGGTACCAAGAAAAAAATTACCCTTTTCCTTGCAACGGATCAACGGATCATGATGTATTTTATTACTAATTTTAACAGTTTTCCCCTTCAAAATATCTAAAAATCTTGTCAAAATGTTAGGCTCTCTCCTTTATTTTTCCTACTCAAACTTGTTCTGTGTTTCAAAGAATCAGGTAGAAAGTAAAGTTTTTACTATGTCTAGAATTTTTTTTTTTTTTTTTTTTTACGTTTCACAGTTATATGTTTAGCCCAATGAGAGAAATAACTTCTTCAAATTAAAGCTGCCTTAAAAAAGGAACTGCTAGATTGCATTGTGTATCTGAAGACACATCAAGAAACAATTGTAAAATGATTCACAAAATGAGTTATTTTTATATAAAGGAGTTAGCAGTAAAAAGAATAAAAATGTAAGTTTCATAGAAAGAAAAAAGCCATCTAAACTTGAGTAGGAAAGACCATAAAATAATTGCACAGGCATTTGCTAAATAGAGCTGGAAAATGAAAGTGAAATCTAATCTTTATGCTAGTATATACATTAAGGTGTAAAATATCTTATTTAAGGCAACATCTGTCCAAAACTCATTTGGTGAAAAAAATGGCCACATTAATTTAAAAATTATTGTGATGGTTTATGCATATTCTTACTTAATATTTTAATACAGATTTTTTAATGATAGTAGGAAAGATGAATGAAGAGGTTAGAAAGGATTCCTCCTCATTCCCTCTTAAACATATAATTTAATATTACTTACATGTTTGTCGAAAGAAATACTCATCTGGGGATGTGCTGTACTTTGGATCCAGAATGTCCTCAAAGGTATGCACATTGAAAGTTACTACAGCTGTGATCTCACTGGGTTTGGGCATGTGAGTGGCTCAGGAAAGCTCAAACCTGGCTGGGCTTTTAGAAGGTGGGACCTGCTTGGCGGAAGTAGGTCAGTGGGCCATAATTTAGAACCAGGTATGTCTCCCTGGCTCCTTGCTCCCTGGCTTTCTCTTTCTTGTCTTGCTGCCCACTCTGTAGTGAGTTGTGTTCCTGCCTTGATGCTGCATCCCGCACAGGCCCAAACGCAGGACAGCCAGATGGCTAGAGTGAAATCTCTGAAATCATGACCCCAAATCAACTTTTCTTAAGTTGATTTTCTTAGGTATTTTGACACAGATCCAATGAATAAATAAATATTGACTAAAGAGTGGCATAAATTAGCATACAATTTATTTTTGTATAAAAAGGCTTTTGGTTTTTCTTAAGTAAGTGTTAATATTGGTTTATCTTTTATTCCAAAACAGTTTATGTGAGTAGATATATCCAAACACTTTTCTCTATTTTTATAATGAGAGTAAAAGGAGAGGACAAAAAGTAATGGCTTCAGTTAGTTACAATGCCTAGATTCAAATTCTGATGTTATATTAACAGTGTGACTTTGGGAAAATTATCAATCTTTTCAACACATAAATTTCTTAAATTTTATATAATGAGAATAATGCAGCATTACTTGATATATCATTATTAAGTTCTGATAAGTTTCTGGAAAGGCACAAAAAGAAAAATACAAATAAGATACCACTATCTTATGTCAGAAATGAAAAGATATTATTTAAATTTCTACAGACATTGGAAAGTAAAGGTGGGTGTTATGAAGGATTATATACTTAAAGTATTAGATGAAATGTTGATAAACTAAAACAAAATGTACCAAAATGTTCCACAGGAAAAGCAGAAAATTTGAAAATAAATAGAATCACTTTGGGAATATAAAACTTACATTCAAAGAAATCTCTAAAACCAAGATGGCTTTATTGGTGAAATGTTTCAGACGAAAATATAGTGAGTTTACACCAAATTTTCCAGAGAATTAAAACAAAACAGAAATTTTAATCCTATAGAATCTACCATAATTATACAAAAAATTAAACAAATATTGTGAGAATAGTCTAAGTTATTCTCCTGGAGATAAAAACATATACAATGTTCTAAGAAAATCTTAACTTTTATGAGAATGAAAATTGAAAACTAAGGTATATAATCTTCTCATACTTTACAAAATACACTAAATAACAGATATTTGAAGATCAATAAACATAAAGAAGGTAAAAAGGAAGACAAGTACGACGAGCATGTCTTACGGAAACTGTGAAAATAAAAGTTAAGACAGAACATCATGGATGCAATCAAACAGACAAATGGATAGTTTAACACAGGGCACAATAATTTAAAGGAATGTAGATCTCACATCAGAAACTGCTGAGGCAGGAGAGTGGGGTACAGCCACAAAACAAAATAAATCAAATAAAAAAAAAGGAAACCTCAAAATCTATACTCAGTGGAACTATACATCAAACATAAAAGTGGAAATATGACTATCACTATTTTTGTATTCTGTTTTAAAATCTACTATCAGGTAGTTGTTTTGTTTTTAATGTACCTTCTTCTTTTAATAAGAATCCCAGATGTATTTTTTTTCAAGTTTTCTTTGTATTCCTGAATTTTTGCTATAAACTTTGGACTTGGTATGTATTTCAGTTTCTTTGACTTCCTCAAAAAAGTTTTATTCATTGTTCCATTTTATTGTACAATTCTCTGTCTTTGGATACAATATTTTTTATGTTCCTCTTCACCTATCTTTTTATGTAGAATGCATTTGTTTTGTTGCTTTATTTGCAGGGATTATAATATAGTTGATATTGTTTTTCTTTAATTCTCATTAATAATGATTGACTGGCGGTCAAGCTTTTTTGTGGGAATTTTGTCTGAGAATTATTTAAGAAAAACTGGCCACAGCTGTTTGAGTAAAGACCTGCTAAGAGTAGGTCTGACATTTGATTGCTCTTTCTCATCACATCTTGCCTGAAGACTTTGGTCTGTTTCAGCTGCTGCCCTTCCTGGTCCACACCATAGCTCTGTTGTGCAAAGCCCTGTCTACAGAACTACGTTCGATAGCGATAAAAAGAATTTTGACTCCGTTTCTCCTCCTCTTTTCATACGCTGTTGTTAAACTAAGAGATGTAACAAGTACAAGGTCCACGACACCATAGTAAGAATTTGTTTCTGGCGTTTGAATGTTTTACTTATTTAGGGAGAAGTCTAGTCACTGTTGGTAACCTGCAGAAAAATGCATTAATGCTGACCATTTTCCTTTTATTTTATTCAAATAGTACTGAAATTAAAAGTTAGTTTACACAATTCATAGTTTGAAAATAAAGCTAGTTCTGATGAAAATTGAAATTTTCTTTTTCATTTTTTATCCATGGTTTGCTTGATACAGCAGGTGGTACATATTGCAGACTAGCTTTTATTCTGTAAACTTCTACATTTTTTCTTTGTATATGTGCAAGTGCAATTTTAATGTCCATTTTGTATATGTATATACACATACCAAAAATTAAAACTTAAAGTATTAGCAACAATGGCACTCTTTTTCAAAAATTTCCTGATGAAATATAATTATTTTAAATACTTGATTTTCCTTGTCAATTACTACATTTTTATAAATTCAGGAACATTAAAGTTTTGATATTCAAAATAAATAAGTAAATTAATTGACTAATTTTATCACTCACTTAGCTTAAAGGTTAGTCATGTAGTTCCAATAAATGTCATCTCATTCATGGAGGACAGAAATGGTTATATTATAATTATTATCATTAATTATAAATCATGATTTTAAACAAGGCCCTCACAGTAGTGAGACATCTAACAGGTTCCCATCTGAAATATCCTCAAACGACTCTTGGACTGTAGTCAAATAATTGATGCCAAAATTCCACACAGCCAGGTTTTCTGAATATAAGAATACCAGGAGATAAGTCTATGAAACTCAGACTGGCATATCAAATCATCTCAGAATAGTTTATTGTCCTTTAAGATTTCATTTTTTATATCTCCACTGTGTAATCTGGAACCCTATTTTAACACATAGTTATAGTTTTGTTGTTTACATAAAATTCTTATTTTTTATCTATTCTTTTAAAAATTTTTACAGATGCTTCTACATAGTAAGTATTATTCTGGGTAAAGTTAAGGAAACAAAATTCTTTCATAGTCTGCTAAATTAGAGCAAGTGATCATTAACCAAGCATCTATATAATGTGTCAGAGTTTACAAGGCATTCTATTTTCAAGAGTTCACTATCCAGTGAAATAAGACTTCACTGATAAAATAATATTTGAACAATGATCTGAAAGAGCTAAAGGTCTGAGTCATTAGGATACACAAACATGAGCATTAAACATAAAGGCAGTAAAAGTAAAAAGCACTAGGATATATACTATATTTATAAACATTAACAAATTTGTGACTGTGAAATAAGGGGGCAAATTAAGGTCTGAAAGTAAATAATATCAATAGCATCATGGAACCAGCAAATAGTTAATACCTTGGATTTTACTTGGAGACAGACACAAAAATATTTGAGACTTTAGAAGAGGTCTGATAGGATTCACCAGTGTACTTTCTCATCACCTTGTATGTGAGGCATAGAAAATTGCCGGAGATGGTATGCAGGCAAATTGAAAGCTATCACAACAGCTCAGAAACAAAACAGTTGGTGAGTTAGAACATGTGGGCGGTAAGACATCAGTTTCTACATATATTCTGAAAAATTATGTATTGTAATTTGTTGATGGATTCTTTATGGCAAATAAATTGTAGTCAAAGATGATTACATCATTTTTGAAGCAGAAAACTAAAATAATAGCTTGCTATGAATGTGAAAGCTTGGAGACAAGTCAGTAAAGGGTGGAAACCAAGGTTTCTATGTAAG
Organism: Cavia porcellus; assembly: GCF_034190915.1. NCBI lineage: Eukaryota > Metazoa > Chordata > Mammalia > Rodentia > Caviidae > Cavia > Cavia porcellus. The sequence goes on from NW_026947493.1 coordinate 58,029,315, forward strand.
TACACAGGCATTTGAACTGAGAGTTCAGGAAAGGATCTAAAACATACAAATTGTATTTATTGATAATGTCCATATCCATATTGATAATGTCCATATTGATAATGTCCATAATGTCCATATTGATAATGTCCATTGTTATAATTATAACAATGAATTAAATATCTTTAACAGTGTATGAATAAGAAGAAAATTGGCAGTTTATTGTGGGCTTTCAGTGTGGTAAATTGAGAAGTAGGAGCCATGAATTCAGCAAAGGAGACTGGGCCCGGTACAGTGGAAAGATAAACGGGAAAGAATAACGTCCTCACACGGCAATGCAAACATAGATGCAGAATTGGTGTTTACACTCTGTCTACTCATCTTTTACCTTACTATTTTGAAAGAAGAGTTTTATTTTAAAAAGAGCAGAGGCCTGACAAAATACCTAAAATAGACAGGAATTACATGATGTTTTCTATATTGATTTAAAACAAAGGAATGGATTTCTTGCAAATGGGAAGCTGTCAAAGAGATCAAAGTTGAAAAGTGAGACAGAGGGGAAGAGGAAAAAAGTAGAATAAAAGATATGTCATATACAGGAACTTAATCACCTCAGGAATGTAAACATTACATACCATAAATAGGAGTTAAGATTAATATCAACAAGAGTGAAAACAAAGAAAAGGGAATTAGAGGATAAGAGGGCGTGTGGGGCCGGAGGGTAAAAGGGATTTAAAAAAAAAAACAAGTTGTAATACATGTACATACCCTCGTCCAAAAATAACTGTAAACTTCATATACGGCAAACATGTACTAACTAATAAACACAAAATGTATTTATATCCTGGTAAGGAAAATTCAGAACAGAAGGTGAAAAGCAAGTTGTGATACAGAAAACACTATGCAATCACAAATTTGAAGTCTCAATAGAAAGAAATGGGTGGATCAAATTACATTAGACTGATGGCAAACAGTAGCCTGCACTGCCCACAGAAAGTCTGATGTGAGAAACTGGGCTGCCCTACTAATAGTCCCCATTTCCTTTCCAAAGCTCCACTCCTGGGGAACCAGCCCACTCTCAGTTTTACAAAACATTTTCAAGATCTAACATAAGCAGAATATTTTATACTAGTTATTATTTGTAATTACATAAGATTCAAATTTTTCAGATCTTGCTTTTATAATCAGAACAATTCTATTTTAATTCAAATCAATAAAATAAAACAAGTTTAAAATACTAATTATCATCTAAAGTAGAAATTGTGGGAACCTAGTTCAGCTACTAATTTGTTACCCTGACTCTAGGGAAAAAGAATGTATAACAAAAAGATGCAGAGTTTAGTTTACCATATAGGCAGCCAAGGGGCTCTTTCCTCTAGGCAGAGAAATCCCAGATCCTTTTGGCTCAGCTGTCTTTTATTCACTCAAATACAGATATAGGAGAAACACAAGGCTCATCTACTTTCAAGTATCCATTTAGTACATGTCCAGGTAAACAACTTAATCTCAGCTGTAAAAACTTTCTCTAGAATCTGCATCCCTGCATGATGCCTTTCTCCTTTGTTCTCACAGAGGAAGTCAGTTAAGCCCCAAGTCACATCTGGTCTGCTACAGTCATGGAAGGAAGGGCCAGATCCCGATATTTTCATATAACTTGGGGGTAGAGAATGTCGAAGATCAATTTGTAACTCAATCTGTATTCTTTGCATACCTGGAAACAGTCCTTTCCTCTAAGGCTGACAAGAGGAAAGGCATAGAATACATTTGAAGAAAGAAGAAACATTGTGAGACAATATTCTCTCCAAAAAGAGAAAATTTAGTTCACAAAGGAAGTTATTAGATAGTCCTCTCACTACCAATTTTCCGCTTGAGATTTCTGGGTCTGAACTTAGTAGGAACTTGTTACAAACTAAAACCAGTCAACAGGGTTGTTTTTCTGTGCCTACATTCTGCTCCTTGAATGGTGGCTCAAAGACATGAATCCTGATTAGTGGATGAATGGACAGACAAGCAAATGGGGAAACAATAGATACGAATAAATAACAATTATCTGGCTTTGATTCTTGAACAGACTAATAGTCTTCTTTTAATATTCTGTGCAACTCTGCTCTGCGTTGAGCTTCTCCCCATTTCCCTTATTTTCAAGGAAGCTTACGACACAGATTTTTCTCTTATTCTCACATATTTTCTGCATAGATTACTAAAAGTTTTGCAGAACAAAGGCTACTAATTTTGTATTTTTGCTTTTGTTTGTTTTATTTTGTTTTTAAGACTAATAATTTTGGAATAATTCTAGAATTCCTATCATTGTTCTCACTCATCTTTCAAGACAAAATAACTTTTTGTGTTCTCCATATATTTCATTCTGATCAATTAAATAAAAACCTAAAACACATAAAAAGTAAGTTTATTTATTAGATTTATTTTTATGGTTAAAACCAAGTTTATGTATCAGAGAGATACCTTATTTACAATTAAAAAGTATATTAATAATATTGATATACTTTTCTTAATTAGAAAATTAACTATGTTTTCAGTTTTAATGAAGGCTACTACAAAAGGAACAAAACGTTTTCAAGATTTAACATAAGCAGAATAATTTATACTAGTTATTATTTGTAATTATATGACTCTAATTTTTCAGATCTTGCTTTTATAATCAGAAGAATTCTATTTTAATTCAAATCAATAAAGGAAAACAATTTTAAAATATTATTAATTATCATCTAAGGTAGGTGTGTTTGAATATGTCCTTCAATTCAGTTAAATTGCACATTCAAAAAGTAAATTATTATGAGCAAATAAAATAATGAGTTCATTTTATTCAATAAGATGACTATCAGTTAAATATGAAATTAATGTTATTTCTGCTAATAGAATCTTGGGAGCTAGTGAAACTTAATAAAATATCTATTACAGCAACCTCTATACTTACGAATATTTTCAATTCAGTATCAAAAATAAAAGTAGATCAAAATTTCTTATAGAGGTTGTATGCAGTTTCTGACATTGTGGACTGGTGAATCAGAATAAATAAAATTTTCATTTGTTTGGCTTTATTTTAATCTGATGTGTTCTTCAGTACCATCTCACATTTTTAATAATCAAATTTGCAAATAGTTGAATATTTTCTTTATGACAAAATCCACTTCATTGGAAGTCAACTAATCTTCATTGATTAAAATTCCTGGAATAGATGTTTAAAATATAGAAAATATCTGAGAATGAAGCCAAAGAATATATTGCTTAAGTGTATGTGTTTGTCTTCAAATAAAAACTAAAGTCAGATTTCACCTCTTTTGAGAGTTAATTACAAAATTAGGAAAATAATAAAATAAGTGGTCTGCTCATTCCAAAACTCTTTAATTACTATTTATATATGACTTTCTATACAATCCATTATGTTAGCCATCTATACTATAGCAAGTAATTAGAAAATGAGTTTTATAATGTATTATAAAATTCTGACTTTTTTGATTATAAATGTACTACTTTGTGTAAAATATGCCATAATTATTTCTGAATAACTGTGATTTAACTAATTTAAAAGAAATTAATGTGCTGTTATGGAAACCTCCCAACATTTGATTTTGTAATTTTATCCAAAAATTAAAGGATTTTAATAAATTTTAATTGATTCATTTTATACAGATCATAGAATATAATTTTAAAATTCAGGTTTTATCTGATTTTGACGTTTGAAATACTCACACAAGTATAGTTCCAAGTCAGAAATAGGTTTTTCAGTTTGGGAAAAAGGAAAACTTTTTTGTGTCTACATATGGATCACTTTATAATCAAATAAAATTACTTGTGGTTGACGTACAGATGTACATACTCACTGAAACAACCCTGGGTCTTAGACTGTGTGGTTCACTCCAGATGGAGGGAGATGTGACTATGTACACCTTGATACTGTCTCCCCCCAAGAACTAGTCACTTGACCCAACTGGGAAAAATGACTTTTTGCCAACTTTGGTCATCCTTAATGTCGAAGCTACCTCGATTTCTTAAGTACGTTACTTTGAGAAGCAAGTTAAGTATTTCAAAAATGGAAAAGCAAAGAAAATGTCCTATGTTCACAACTGAGTAATATTCATACTAAAATACTATCATTTGAAACAATTTTTGATTAAAGGAAATATATAAGAAATGGGAAGAAGCCCTATGATTTCATTCATGAGTGGCATGTAAAAAATATATTAAAATGGTATAACTTTCCTTGAGATAAGTAGAATGGAAATAAATGTTTAAGGAGAAGAAACATTTTAACGTCTTGAATATAAATTAAAATATGTTAACACATCACAGTGGCATGAGGTTATTATTTTATATAGAATGCAACATTATTTTAAAGAGCAAAATTTAGAATTTTGTCAAGTGATGTGTATTTTGCAATAATATGAACTTTTCTTTGAACCATACTGAGGATTGAACACAGGACCTCATACTTGTTAAACAAACTCTCTCCCCTAGCCCTCTACTAATATAAATTTTGATAATGGACTTTAGATATCACATTGAGAGTTTCAGTTTTTTTTTTCTTGTAGTAGTAAGGAAACATTGACAATAACTGGATAATAATTTAATCAGATTTCTAGCTTAATAAGTTAAAAAATAAGTCTATTGATCTTTAAATATGGGATTAATCTTAAATCTTAAGAAATAAAAATAAATTAATTAATTAAAATGGGCTTTAAAGAAATTTGCTAAAAAACAAAGTAGAAGCAGAAAAAAGATTGTTAATAGTCACTGATATGTGTGTATTTTTTCCATTCCAGGTCTTGAAGTTTTATGAGGCCCATCTGACTAGCTTCTAACTCAAGAACTGTGAACATCATTTTGGTTCTGAGACAAACTGGATTGTTTTTACCATTTTTATTTTCCCTTATTCAGTGACATGGTGGGGGGATTTTTAAAAAATGACATAGTTTTTTATTGGAGGAGAACCTCTGACCAACATCAAAACATATTATACTAGAAATGATACTTTTAGTACTACATGACTTTGATTTTTAAGGTGTCTGTTGCAGTGGTGAGCATTATTCTACAGTAGTAATTACCCAAAGTGGTAATTTGGGGTAGAACATAATAATAAAGAAAATCCACATAGGAAAAATTGTTGTAAAAAGGGTGAGGTGACGCACTCCTATAATCCTAACACATGAGAAGCGGAGGCAGGAGGATTGTTGCAATTTTGAGAACACCCTGGTCTGCAAAGTGAGCCCCAGGCCAGCCTGAACTGCATAGTGAGACCCTGTTTCAAAAAGACAAAAGAAAAAACAAAACAAAAACACCACTTGACAGTATTTGTGTACTTAATAGAAAGGAAAAATGAAAATCTGTATTTTTTATGTTAGTTTGTTAAATGCATATCTTATAATTAAAAGCTACATGGCATATGAGAAAATGAGGAGAGTTACTCATAGCTGGAGTACTGGTCAATGGAGAATGATGACTGCAGTTACTAAAACAGACTACTTGAAGAATAATAGTCATTCTGGATCTGGAGCATGCATATAACTCAATTTGGGCTATATCAATTTAGAATCCTATTTAAATCCCTGATACATATGAGTCCAAAGGCTTTATTTGGTTGAAAGATAAATTTGAATATATCATAAAAATGAAATTTAAAATATAAAACTCAATAACATTACCAGAAGTGTGGTAGTGTAGCTTAAGAAGTTGAAGGAATAAGCTATAGATACTTCAAATATTCAGAGTGTGGCACATGAAAATATGAAGACACAGTAGTAAGTATGAGACAGAGAGAAACTGACTATGAATATGAGCCCAGATGCTAAGTGAAGAGAAAAACGTAAGTTCAACTTTGACAAATTGTTGGTAATTAGCTAATAAGAATCATAAGGGACCAGTACATTATACACGGTAATATTAAGAACATATTTGTCTATCTGGTTAAAGGACAGGAGCAAAAGTATTAGAATTTGTACGAGAAATAGAAATAGTAGGCAGTTTTATATATCCACATTTTAAATATCTTACTGAATAAGAAATAAAGAGCTGTATTTAAAGTGAAAAGTGAGAGGACAAAGATGTCTACATATATTAATGCAAAAGAATCAGGAGATCCTTTATGGTTCATGAGAATTCTCCATTAGAGAAAAACTGTAGCCACATAAAGGATAGAAAACATGCTAGAAACACTTCCTTTCTTAGAGTGTAGTTTGAAGTCTCAAATTGTTAGGACTCTTATTAGCTCAGTGATTAGAAAGTTTACAGTAACAATAGAGGATATAATGGTCAACTAATGATGGGAAATTGTATAAATTATACCATGGCCTTCAAAATTAATTTTAGTTCTGAGCTGAACAATACCTTAAATCTTTAAATACTTGACTGTGATATTTGTAAGTGTTCTCCTACATACTTTCCCCAGGGGAAACGCGATTCATGTAATTCCCTAAGGCTGCAATCAGCAAAATTAGCAGCAAAGAAAAGAAGTTATGTCTAAGAAAATTACATATAACCATGAAAAGGAATATTATAATAATTAAAATTGATATAGAATGCAATAGCCTTGGTAATACTTTGACAATGTACTTCAGAAAGATAGTTGTGCTTAATGATCTCTTTAATTCCTTCCTGAGCAATAAACTTTTACCATGATTTTTACACAGAGGGAATATTTAGTACTTTGAATATATTACCAGTGGTTTGGTTTGGGTAATTCCTGAATGCTCCACCAAGCCTCTGGTTTCCCTAACCCAGTAATCACTTAGTAAATTGTTCCTGCAGGAGTGCTCCTTTGTTGGAAGATATGGGTATGCCAAATATTTTCATTCAGGGCCCAGACAGTTATATACTTTATCTCCTAATATTAAAAAGCAATCAGGTCTTTCAATCTTTTAAAAATAGATATGGCTGAGTCCTTGTAAGGCTTGTATCACATTACTGCTAGCAATTAAGAATATGTTTATATAGTCTACAACATAGTTCCTAAATTTCTCCTGATGAATTTTATGGCACAACTTTGAAGCAATTGTTTTGTGATAATGTTTCTCTTAGTTTAAAGCAGAGAAGCCACATACCACTGAGAGATAAAGTTTTCTACCTAAGTCATTTAGAAAAATACCACAAAATAATACCATAAATATACAACAACAATGGCAGAAAACAGATGCTTTATGACTTCCCACACATTTTGAAGATGGGATACTGTACTTTTATTAATCAAAATGAATTAAAAAAATCCAAGCTTTAAAAATAGTATAAGTAGAAATGCATAGACTCTATACAGTGAGGAAAAATAAGAATAGATAATCTTCTGGAAAAGTAATGCAAGAAAGTTAGAGAAAAAATAGGTTAACAGAGAAAAATAACAAGATAATATAACACAGAGTAGAAAGTAATGACTAATTCCAATTCAGAGACATAAAATATGGTCCATAAACCCTACAATGAGAAGGCTACATTGAAAAAAAAGAGGGTTTTATCACATAAGTTCATAAACAACTTCTTAAATCTCCAACGACCTAGACAAAAACCTTTGGGTAATCCCTTCTGGAATCAATAACAGTCTCAATGTTGCTTTTAAAAAGAACGTTTAGACTAAAAGATGGACAAACTAATAGGAATTACTTTGACATTCAGAGAATGAACTAATTATGAGCTCCCAGTAATGATAGACTTAGAAAGAAATCATTAAAATTTCATGTTACATTCTTAATTTAAAACATAACGGAGTATATCTACTCATAATTGGACTAGGAAAATCTGCTACATTTTATTCATGTTGCATAATTCTGAAAAATGCTACTTTATGTATACCCAGTAAAAATATTATAACAATAGAGAGAACTATGTATTATCTATTTCAGAAATCTCTGAAAAGTCATTGGGATTTAACTTTTGCTTACTGTCCTAGTGCCCGGGCTATAGTTCTTTATTATTTCAGAAATTATTTTAATAGAAATCTAAATTACTTAACAAGTTGAGATAATGATACACATAAACAATCTTATTACTGCAGAAGTAGGAAAAAGATCAATATCGAGTCCTTGGTGTAAAAACAGTAACCCTAAACTGTATGTCAGTAAATAGTACATTAAACTCATTTAGCTGGGAGAGGTGGGGCAGCATTCAAGAGGCTGAGGCAAAAGAGTCGCTGAGAGTTCAAGGCCAGCCTGGGCTACAAAATGAGTTCAAGTCCAGCCTCAAAACACAGTGAAACCATGTCTCAAAAAAGATAAAACAATAATAATAATAATAATAATTGAACAATTTGTCACACAATTCAATTTAATGTAAAATTGTAATGTAGCTGGTTGTGAGTTTGTTATAGTTGAAAAGGTCCATTTTCCTTCAAACATTAATGATATGTAGATTTATTTTAATTAAACCTAAAACATAGGATTCTAAAATATGTTTCTGATATTATAAAGGATACAGATTCGTGTGCTTCATTAAAAAAAAAAACTGATATATGATAAAACTGTACCTTTATATAATAGTAGTTTATAAAACCATTAGGACTGTAACATAATTAAATATAAATATTTAACTCATTTATCATCCTCATATGAAACTGTAACAAGCAATCATAATTGAAAATGTGATATACCCCTTAAATCATGTTAATTCATACATGTGATATAATTAAAAGTAAAGCTATCGAAAACAAATGCAATAGAAAATATAGAGGAGACATAGTCATTATCCTCACAGTAATTATTTTAAGGATATTGAAAATGCAAACCACTAGGCACTTCATCTAAGAAAAATACATAAAATTCCAGTAAAATTTATTTATAGAATTCAGACTAAAAAGGTAAAAATATTAATGAAGCAATTGGGCTGATTGAAACATAAACAAATGAAAATCTCAAAGTGAAGCTACCAAAACACGCAGGCAAATGTCACATGCTTGTAGACATCACACAAACATTTTAAATAATACATCTTCTTTTAGTAATATTTTCTAAGGGATGGGGACATCTTCCCAAACTGTCACATGGGATAATACTGCACCTGCTTTGATTTTGTGTTTACTTTTTTTTCCTGTAAGGTCAGTCTATCTGCTAGCAATGGCTACTTGACTGTTATTGTGTGGATAAAAGTCATATGTAAGTATATACGTAATAAAAGTCATATGTAACATTGAAACCATTAAGGTTTATACACTAGTTTTAGGTTTATGAAAGAGACCTCACCTCTAAAGTAGGCTTCACCCAATATTTGGGTAAAGAGTATTTCTGAGTCTTAAAGACTTATATCCATGACTTAAACATTGGAGAGTCCCCCAAAGAAATGGCAATATGGGAGATTTCTTAGTTATCAGTCAGTCCTCTCTCATAGAGACACTCACTTTGGCATTAACTTGAAAGTTATCCCAAATGTAATTGATTATTGAAAATCACAAAAAAGATGGATTTTTTCTATTACTATTTGCTAAATTTGTCTACTCACTTGTTTTCCATTTTTTCTATTCTATTGTTTTCCCATTGGTTGCACATACCCATTTCCTATAAGAAACAAAACCCATAATTTTGGATAGATGTGTTTTGTGTAAATCAGTTATATTTGCATTTCATATAAAATTGTGGAGCAATTTTTATAATATGGCAGAGAATAACCTGTTTCTAATATTTACTGGATTCAAAATTGACTAACTTCTTCATAAACTTCTTTAATACAGAAATAGTTCATAAATATGATAAAGGATATACGATAGGAAAACTTCAAAATATAGTTTTGCTTCATAGAAAGAAATTTTTCTCCTCTACTAAATTATCTTCCAATAAAAGCTCGTGTTTTGTTTTCATACTAAAGCAAAATGAGATATATTTAATTCTGTCTCACAAACTTAGTAACATTGATCAGAACACATTCAAAAACAATAAGGAAATTGCTTTGCTGAAACATATAAAATAAATTCCATTTTCATTTTTCAGTCTTCTTTAAAGTTCACTTAAAGAACCTTAAGGCATTTAAAATACAACTACTTGAATATCAATAGAGCACATGGAGGCAGGCTTGGTGGCACATGTCTGTAATTCCAGTACTCTGGAGGCTGAGACAAGAGGATCATTGTGCATTCAAGGCCGAGCTGTACTGCATAGTGAGACTCTTCTAAAAAAGACAAACAAAATAAAGTAAAATAATAAAATGTTGACTGGTGATACATACTTACATTCAAACATTAAGAGCAAGTATTTATTTTCTTTCCTCCTCATTAAAATCCCTCTGAGAAAATTTCAGCAGGATGTGAATCTCAGTTTTTTAACCTTTCAGATTTAATAACAGAAATGCATTGAATTTGTTTAATTTGATTAAAAGTTTCATTGAAATAAGAGTTCTGGAATTTAAGGATAATTATTTTCCCAAGAAAAGTGTCTGCTCAGTATTATTAAAGCCATCAAGATTTGTAACTATCACCTTAACCTGAGTGTAACCATTGTACCATAAAATATACACAATTCCTTCCTTGATATTGTTTCATCAATACTGGAGAATTATGCTTCAGTTTTATTCTGCAATATATTTCACCTAGATTTATATGGAGAAGGGCTCTTTAAATATCTGCTCACTGAAAGTTATCTATGTGGACAAAGAAATGGAGCAGCAAAGAAACCTGTGTTTGATTTTGTATTCTCAGAGCAGAATGTTTAGATGACTTTTAAGAAGTAGACAGATTAAAAAAAAAATAAGAAAGATGTACAAATCCCCTATGCCACCCTCTAAGAGGTCACAATTTAATAGGGCTTCTCTTATAACCCTTCTGATGTGGCATTTCTATCTTTCTAAAGATCAATTTCTTTTTGCAAGTAGTTCACTTGGCAAAAAAATAGATAAGTACAAACCTCTTAAGGTTTATATCAGTATGTCACCTCAAAGCCTTCTACACTCATAGGAATGATTTTTGGAAGGTGATTGGATTTATAGGGTTTTAAAGTGGACCTGACACTAGTAGATGGGTCTGGCCAGAAGACATGATCAGGAGCCTATGATCTGATAGGATTTATCTCTCCCTAGTTCCTCCCTTCAATCCCTGTCTCTCTCTACTCTCTGGATACTATGACAGGGACAACCTTTCTTCCCCAGGCCTTTCTAGCACAATTTCCTTCCAGAAATAGCCAATTATAGACAAAACCATGAATTAGAATAGAGCTTCCTCTTTTAATTTTTTGGATGTCAGGTGACCCAGTGATGAGAAAAGTGACTGAGATAATTGTATGATTTTTCTATAACTATGGAGAAATATGTTGTCAAAATCATATTGCTTTCTTCAGGTAAGTCAACTCAAGACAATGATTTAAGTGGTCAACCAACATATGTGTGTTATAATTCTACATACATAACATATGCAAATATATTATAATTCAGAATTTTTAAATGTTCTAAGTATGTTGCCCTACTAATTTAGTCCTCTGGGAATATGATATCTTTTTCATATGCTTTCAATTATCTAAGTGTATCTTGAGGTAAAGCAGTTTATGTACTGAGAACACATAGCAAGTTTTTCTGAAATCATCACATCAGCCTCAGTGCCGTCTAGTCTGTGTTCATTACTAGATGAGTAAGAAAGTAAAATTTGCAATGGAAAATAAAAGGGATGTGGAAAATAGTTTACTAAATAAATCTTTCCCTCAAGCTTTATACACTGTGGTATTTGGTTAAATGATTAAATTTAGAATTGTAGTCATGATCTTTGTACCCTTGGTGTAGTTTTTTTTTTCCATCTGTATATTTTTCATCATTCTGGCCTTTTCTATTGAAAAATTACTGATCACTACATGATCTTCATTATCAATGCAGAGATATTATGCAAAGCAAATGAATATTTTATTTAATAATTAAGGGTGTAACTTAGTTATATTTTCATTTTTCATTTATTTAATAGTTTATTGATAATTTTAATTTGCTGTTTTTTGTTACTTACTAAGGAAGAATGGATTTGGACAAGGATAGGAGACATTGTGAAGGTGTCTGATCATTCTTAAGAGTTTAAAAAATATTCCTAAATGATGATGGGGCTGAAGGAAATTAAGATAATGTTGACTCTTTGAGTTTATACAAAAATGTTATACTCTAGAAGTCCAAGTTGAAAGGGATTTGCTGGCAACTTGTGAAGAAAAGAAAATAGTTTTTTCTACTAAGAGGTTGAAAAGTTTCAAAAAGATTCCTAGGCCATATTATGTTTTCCACCCTTCAGCTGAATTATCTTACACAGTCACTAGTGTTCTGACAGCTACATTCTCTGTGTCAGCCCCTCTCTATGTCCGCTCAGTGTTATCTTCACTATTAATTGTATAACTCTCTCTTCTTCTATTGTTCAAATTATGGAGACTACTAGATTGGGACACTTGAAATTACTATGCCTGACTGGCAAGATTTTCTTGCTGAGGAATGAGCGTAGGCCATGGCTAAGACAACAAGTTTATTATCTTGGTTTGATTGACTATGTCAGATTCAAGAAGCTTTTACCGCTGTGGCCATAATATTTGTTTAAAAATCTGATCATCTATTCCCAGGGAACCCGTGGAGCCATCCCCTAAATCAAAGCTATATTTTGATAATTTTCTTACATGAGGGATATCCTGTCATGGCCTTTTCTAAATATGACCTGATTCCTTATGAGAACAAGCTAATCAAAAAAAAAAAATGTTACAAATTGTCATTGAGCTAGCTGACAGCTGAAATTAGGAAATTATAACCTATAACATCTTACATCCTAATATCTTACATGGGTATCTGGGTCTTCAAGGGATGGTTGATGTGTAACATTAATGAAGGAGTGCCTGATTATTGAAAGACAAACTCGAGAGTTACTGACAGTTATATATAATCATTCTTCTCCATGTATAAAAGATCTCTTTCATGGTGGAATTAATGTTTCCATTTTTAAAATTTATAATACAGTGTTATTTAAAAGACTTGCTATGTTAAACAACTTGACTGTGCATTCTTTCATTCTGAAACCAAATAAAAGTTTACCTTAATTTTACTTTGGTTCTACTGGAACTTTCCAGAGCTCTTACTCAGCAGTAATTCTACTCCTTTCTGATGGTTGGCTGCCCCAGCTGGACTTCTCTATCATTCCTTCTCTATCATTTACCGAAGGTTGTATCTCTGACACAATACAACACTGAAATTGTGTATCAGTGCTTTCTTAAGAGTTTGGCTTTCTGCCTGTCTGGACTGTGATCACCCCTTTACTGAACTGAATAGTAACTCTCGATATTGAATATGTATAATTTCAATCCAGTATTGTTATTGTAATAAAATAATGCACCTAATCAACATGTGTTGTATGCTAACTCTAGTTTCTAAAGATTTTATTGAAATTCCAGAGATTTCTTTTCAAAGACATTGTAAAGTTAGGAACTGAAGGTCAAATAGTTTTCATTCCGAGCATCAATCTTTTAAAACCCTGTTATCAGCAAGGTCTTTTCTAAAGCATGTATTATATATAAATGTTTCAATCATGGTTCATTTTTAAAAATAAAGATGGAAGGTCACAAATGTTTTATCTGATTGCCCTTGGAAATATAGAACTGTGCATGAGATTAAGAAGCTGTTTCCCACTCCACTGCAGTTTGCTACACTCATCTCTAAAGGCCTGTTCGCACAAATACAAACCACCACTGCTTCAAGGCCATTCAAACAATATTTAGTGTTTGCTAATGAAAACAAAAGATTTATACACAAAGAGAAACATATTTCAAAATAACGATAGTCATATTCAACGACTGTATTGAGTAGCAAGTTACATTTATTGTTGACAAAGTTAATATTAAAGAAACATTTTGTTCTCACTCTCACAGGTCTTTGACACAGTACTCATACTCTATATAAACTGAAGCATTTTCATTTTTTCTATTTATTCCAGAATACCAACTGTTAGAAATGTGATTAAAATTTTATGCCATCATTATTTCAACTACAATTTAACTTCTGTCTAACTGTATAATTAATAATTAAAAAATGAATATTCACTCAAAACCAGTTTTTACATATTGGTTAGCATATTCATTATATCATAGTTTTTGCTACATGATATAAGCCCAGAATAAAATTATTTTAGGCGGAAAATTTCATTTTTATCAGATTTTATATCAATTTTTTAATTTGTATAGTAATGTTTTATAGAAAGGTATACACAAAATGATTGCTTGAAATTAATCATTTGATCTGAGCTCTGGATAGCAGATTATTTATTATTATACATTGCATCAATAAAGCACATAAAGACAAAAAAAAGATACTTCTTAGAATTCGAAATCTAAAAATCCTTTATCATTTTATTTTCTTCTAAGGTCAATCAACTTTTGTCTCTGTAGCTCAAAATGGTAGAGTAAATAATCTGAAATTAATGCACTTATGTATACAATTATAATCACTTGCTTTAAAAATTGTTGAATTTACTCAAACAGCATGTCTTCAAAAAAGACTTATTTCATATCAGTGCAAGCAGATTTTGATATATTAAAGTGATAGACTATGCTTGGAGAGGTTGAGTACTGTCTAAGAAAATACTGAACTTAATTATGAAATAGATTATAGGAATATTCTGATCAATCATTCGTCTACTCAGGCACCCAAATTTACTGGATGTCTCTCATGTGCTAATCTTGGTATTTTTGTAGGGGGAAAAAGATAACTGAGAGTTTCTTGTCCTGAAAATTTATAATCTACATCTACATATATATATGTATATATACATTTTTAAATATGCATGCATAATATAATATATTTTATATATTTAAATATTCATAAGTAAGTATGTATATTGCACATACTTATGAATAGGCATATGTATAAATATATAAACATATATTTCATTTATATGAAATAATAGAAGCCATTCAATGTTATAGCTATATTTTTGTGCACAAAAACAGACATGTGGATCACTGTAATAGAATAGAGGATGCAGAAACAACCCCAGGCCCATGCATCCATCTGATCTTTGATCAGTGTACCAAAGACATACATCAAAGGAAAGATAGGCTCTTTAATAAATGGTAAGCAGACTATCCATATGCAGAAGATTGAATCTAGCCCAAATCTCTCACCATGCACTAAATTAAAATTAAATAAATTGTTAAAACAGAATATTAGTCTATAAAACGAAAAATAAAATAGTTAAAACTCAGATATACAGGCTTAGGCAAGGACTGTTCACACAAAACCCCAGTTCCACAAGAAACAACACCAAGAGCCAGCAAATGATATCATAGCAAATAAAAATTCTCTGCACAGTAAAGAAAATAACCAACAGAGTGAGCTAATATGTTACAGAATGGGAAACATTTTGCCACCTAGTCCTCAAACCGAGGGTTAATATTTAGAATGTATAAAACCACCTCAAAAAATTGTACCCTTCAAGTAAAAGACCCAATAAAAAATGGGAAAATGAAGTGACTAATTTCTTCTCAGAAGGAGTATAACTCACCCCAAAAAAATGTTCAACTCCCCTGGCCAATGGAGAACCCTAAAGTGCAACAACCGAGATTACATCTTACTCCAGAAAGAATGGGTATTATCAAGAATTTAAAAACAACAAAGTAGGGGCTGGGGATTTAGCTCAGGGGCATAAGCACCTGCCTTGCAAGCAGGCAGTCATGAGTTTGATCCCTGGTACTGATAAAAAAGAAGACAGAAAAAAAAAATAATAAAAACAACAAAATTTAGCAACACTGTGGAGTGGAAGGGATGCGATTTCTATACTGTTTTTGGGCATGTAAACTAGCATGAGCTCTATAGAAACCAGTATGAAAATTACTTGAAAAACTAAAACTAGAAATTCCAGTATACTTAGCTATTCCCATTCTAGGTATCTTCCCAAAGGTCCTGAAGAGACTGTATTTCAGGGATACATGCATACCAATGTTTACAGTAGCACAACTGATAATGAAGTCTTAGAAGTACCCTAACTGCCCAAGAGCATATGAATGAATAAAGAAAATGTGGAACTGATATACATTGTGGTACTATTCTACCTTTAAAAATTTGAATTAATTGTATGAAAATGGATGCACTTTGAGGCTATAATGTAACATGAAATGTAAATCAGAGACACAAGTATAAATATTCCATGGTTTCTTTTATATGAAACCCAGGACATAAATAAAAAAGCAAAAGAGAGATAGCAGGAAATGTGGACATAAATCCACTGCAAAAACAAAGGTGTCCAAGAGTCAGAGGTAAAGGAAGGAAAAGAATGTAAAGAAAAGAGGGGAAAAAAAGAAATTAACATATGTTATATAAATATACTAATTTCCACAAGGAATGTAATCACTTAATAAAAATTGAAAAAAGTTTTAAAAGCAAAGCTCGAAAGTACTAGTATCGTATAGATATTTTAAAGTATTAATATGATGCATCTGTGTTTCAATTTAGAACATAAGTTTGAGATGTTCTCAGTACATTTAAAAATATAAAATAATACACATGGCACTGGATTTATGGAGAGTAATAAAAAGAGAGACTAAACAGCAATGCAAGATTTATAAATTATCCTGGTACAGATTTTATTAAAGAAATAGAAGGAGAGTAGGCTATATGAAACAGTAATGAGTTATTAATGAGGAAAATTGGGCAAGACATTATTAATAACATCACAGATGTAGAGAAAATGAAACAATGTTTGATCTCTGAAGTAATTAGAAAGTACTTAGGCTATAGTCAAATGTGGAGAGTTTCAGCAAAAATTTGGCAGTGGGAAATGATAAACACTATGAGGATGGAAATCACAATATGTATGTGATCATAGCTCAGTCAAATGATCAAGAGAAAGCTTAGTCAGTGTTGTGTGTCAAAGATGGTAAGAAAATGAATTCTCTATACATATCCAAAACATTCAGGTCATTGGGCGTGGTTTGTATCATTTTATTTCATAGAAGTCTTTGTAACTCTTAATCAATACAATTACCTAAAGCCTAAGTCAAAGTGGACTTTCCAGATGCTTAAATACTGGTAAAAAGGTAAATAAAATTGAATGATAAAGCACAAAACAAAGACATTTAAGAGAAGCACTGATTATACTAAAATATATGCAAAAAAGATTCATATTGCTATTTACTTAATGCACTCATGAAAATTCCCAAAAATGCCAATTGAATAGATTTTGTGTCATTAATTACTGTTATACATATTACTCTACACTGACACATTGAGGTAACTAATTATTCCTGATTTCTATCTGCTTTAGGAAAAAGTTCAGAGCTAATGTATTTGCTACTTTAAGATTATCTTGAGAGTTTTTTCATTAATTATCTCATATTTTAGTTGTTATTAACTTTTATATAAATGATTTATTCCATTAATATTAATATTTCCCCTTCAGGATATAGAGAATGAACTAATAAAGTTTATTAAACTTTAAAAAATGCATGATTAAGAACAATCTAAAAACCCTTCCACCTTCACAGTGTTTCTATTTGAAGGATAATAACACAATAAAGCAATGGATTTGAAACTTCTTGTCAGACTCTTATACCGCCTTGTTCCTCAGGTATAATTAAAATGATGCAACTTTCCATGCAGAACAAGGAGAAAAACAGGGTTCCTATAAAATTTTAATATCAATGTCTCCAGTTCAAAATTTCATAAGGTTTATTTTTAACACAATTATAAGAGAATATTAAAATTTGGAAAAAATGTTACAGGCCTAAAGCACAGCAATTTCTTATCTAATGTTAAATAGTATCTGGAAACCAGTAATTTAAAAGATAGCTGTCACTGTCAGTACAAGTGGCACAGTGACATATTTTATGAAAGTCACTAGGAAGAATGTCCCTCATTTGTTATGAAGTATGATCATAAATGTGGTAAATACTGATATATATTTTAATTATATTACAATAGAAGATACTTTGCCATTAATCACCTAACTTTATTTTCCATAATTCTTGCCACTTGAAACAGTTCTGGATACCCTTATATATGAGTGTCTTTAGTTTCACGGTTAGTAGCTTTGTCTGTATCCTGAATTAATCCAAAATATTTAATTTTCATAGCCATTGTTCTTTGGGGTAAAATTAGAAGTTTTACGGTGCCAGGTATGGTGACTGAAGTGAATGATAAAACTACATGTTTTCCTAAGCCTGCATTTTTGAATACCACTCAAAAACAGCATTCATTGTATTTTGTTTTTAATTACAATGCTTAAAAACACTAAAGAAAAAGAATTTCCAGAACTCCTTCCAAAAGAATAAAGATAGGGTGAGTGTATTCACAGCCATGGGGAGCTTTTTTTTTTGCTGAGGCGAGTGATTGTGATGTGACTTTTACCATCATATTTTTAAAAATTTAAACACTCACAGTCTATTTGGATCTCCACTTGTAGAATCCTGAGACATAATAGAATGTGATATTAACATTTTAATTAATAGAATATGAAAGAATTATACATGGAAACAATTTTTAAATACTAAGCAACACGTTTGACTGTGGACCTGAAAAAAAATTAAACTCTTGAAAATTTTGATTGTTTACATATTAGGTTATTAATTTTTATAATAAACTTTAAACTACAATCATTGTAATACTGTATATATATTGAAAGCTATCTTGCCAAAGACCATATATTATATTTATGAAACTATTTTTTTTTATCTTAAGATCACATAAAACTACACCACTGGACTGATTTTACAAACATAGTGACATATAGAGCATACATGTAAGAGTGTGAAAATGTATATTTTGGTGCTTTATAAAGGAAATATAAAATTATGTAGGTACATTGACACAGAGGCTTATTATACCTGCTATCTCTAAAACAAAGAGAAATGAAGCAAAGGTAAAAGCTGCCAGTTTGGGTGAAGCTACACTTTAGAGGCTTGAATGGTCACTTTTTAATTAATGGCTATGTCCTGCATTTACTAGAAGGGCCACAAATTTATATATAAAGCATTCATCACATTTTCATAGAAAATGAAAATCACCAGATAATATGGAGAACACACTATATTCTGAGGAGCCAGGTAATTTATCTACAAAGGGTGAAGAGTAGGTTGTGCACCCAGAGCTCAAACTTGTGCAACAGCCTGGACACACTGCAAATGGCAGTGTTGCAATTACTACAAATGTCTGCTTAGTGCAATCCATCTTTATGTCATTTAATTGTCTAAACTATAAACCCTTGGCTTTTAACTGAAACAATTACATAAGTGTACCAGTGAAAGAACAAGGAGATTATATGGTTTCAGGAAAGGAACCAAGCACTAAAAAATTATAGACATTTTAATTAATGACAGGAACAATTGAAGCAACTTGTTTTAATGCTTCATGTATAAGATTTTGAAAAACTAAACAACTCATTTACAACTTTTTTTTGTAATTGGGCTCTAAAACCAATTCGATTAGCCTGTCTTGGAGAAGCAGTGCATTTTTCTAGCAAACTTCTTGGGAGTTCCTTAATCCTAATATCCATTCCTATTTTATAATAGGAAACCTGTTCAAATCTGGAAAAAGCAGCTAAACTCAACTAAAATTAAGGTAAATGTATTTTGCTATGTAGATCACTGGGGAATAAAAGTTCAGCTAATATTTTATGAATCAAAAACAGAATTTGCATGTGGTTTTTCATAAATTAAATAAATCAATGCGTCAATGGAAATTTTTGGTCACAAATAAATAGAAATTGGAATTGTCACATTTTGTGATAGAGGACATTGGCCTGACATAGGAACCAAAAAGTGAACTAGGAATGAGTAAAGATAATAAAATTCTATTTAGATCATCAAATGAACATGTTTATTAGGCAAACATATGCATAAAGCTATGACAAAAGGAATATTTTAAAATCTGGTTGTATATATTTATGAATTTTCTTCATACTCATACAATTAAGAGCTGTGACACTGCATTTGATCAACAAGACATTAGCATAAATGCACGAAAATGAAGAGCTCAGGGCTCTTTTTGTTCTTAGAATTATTAGAAATGGAAACAATAAATATAACAAAATGAGAAAAAAATTGTCTATTGAATGAGATGTATACAAGTACCATGGTGTCCTGAAGACCAAGAAAACATTTCAGGAAAAAATGAGATGTGGATTTGGAAGCATAGTGGTGGTGGTTTGAAACGAAAATGTCGGCCCAGTGTCCATGTGTTAAGGGCTTCATTCATAGCTTGGTGCTACTGGGATGTGGTGGAAACCTTAAGACACAGAGACTTGCCAGAAATATTCCAGTCACTGTGAGTGTGCCTTGAAGAGGTTAAAAATCTGTCCCCCTCTTCTTCCTCTCTTGTTACTCCTTGGCGTGAAGTGAAAGATTTCTCAGCCACATATTCCCCAACAGGATGTGCTATCATATCAAGCCCACAAGAAATGATGATAACTTACCAGAGACTGAACCCTCCTATACCATAAGGGAAATTAACCTTTTGTGAAATATACTGATTTTCATACATATCTGCTAGAGTAGTGGAGGATGGACTAAAATAGTTCAGAGTGGTGGCAAAAGTACTATCAGAGAAGGTTTAAGATATTGCAGAGAAAGAGGAATTAGAATTAAACATACAGATGGCCCTTTTTGAGAAACATTACTAGCAAGTGAAATGAATCAATAGTCAAATAATAATGTCTAGAAGAAAAGTAAAATCACGAAATTTATGTTTGTTCTAGTTGTTTATGTTTATAACATAATCACGAAAATTATGTTTGTTCTAGTTTTAATATGGGAGTATTGGTGTCATGCAATGAAAAAGATATAACTAATAAAATAATAAGACTTGATTCAGCATAAATAGCTATATCTTCACATATGCCAGAGAGGTTTATTTACGTATTTATTTTTGGTACCGACAGTCAAACTCAGGACTTGCACTTGTCAGGAAGGTACTGTGCCACTAAGCCTAGAAAAGTTTATTTTATTTTATTTTATTTTTGAGACAGGTCTTCCTATGCAGTTCAGGCTGTCCTTGGGCTCACTTTAGAGCCCAGGCTTGTATCGAACTTGCAACAAACCTCCTGCATCAGTGTCTGAGCTGGGATTACAGGGCTGTTGCACCAAGCCCAGCTGAGAAATTGATTTTAATCAGCCATTCCTGTTGAACTCTAACTATTTGTGTGAAAATCAGTGACTGTTGTAATGGGAGTTAAGTTGTGATGTTCCCTTATTGGTAATTTATACTGTTTGCTACAGTAGAGTTCTTCTACATACCCATTTCATTATTACCTCATTTGACAGTTCAATTGTGTGTGAGAAACATCCCATTTCCCTCACAATAGTGACTGTATCAGGTAAACAGCAGATAAAATAATTACTGCATGGCATTAGAGAATGAATGTGTGCCCTCCTCCCAAATATATACATTGAAATCTTAACCCTAAGTGAATGGTCATAGCAAATAGGGACTGGGGTGGTGATCAGGGCATGAGAGTGGAACCCCCATAAATAGGCTTAGTGATTTCATAAAAATAGGAGAGGGCATGCTTTTTCTCTCTGCTTTCTAACAGTATATAACAAGATAAAATTCTCTGAGCAAGGCCACAGCCCTCATTAGACATTGTATTTGTGGGCACCTTGACCTTGAAACACAGATTTGAGAACTGTGAGACCGAAAGATGTGTTGTCACAGTCTGTGGTAACTTGCTATAGCAGCCAGAACACACTGAGGCAAGCATTGTCTTCCTGGCTAACAGATTGAGTTCAGTCATGTTTCTTACAGTGTAAAAGTTGATCTTCACAGGATGGCCTGTTAATTTGAGACCTATAATGCTGGAATTATTTGTCAAAGTGAGACAAGCCTATCTGAAGGAGATGTTTGAACAGCAGAATCACAAGCCTAGAGAATTTTAATATATCAATGCTAGTGGCTTTAGCAAACTGTACATAGAAAATTTAATTATATGAATCAACACATTATCCATATTGTTTAAATAGGTTTGAATTGAGTTTTTATATATCCTGGAATTAAAATCATTTTTAAATTGGTGATGAACAATAAATCAAATCTCAATTTAAGTGGGTCTAATTAATAATTATGCAGCGATAGTGATGTTTTCTCATTTTGAACTGCTAATTAAGCCCTAGATAACCAAATTTATGAATACTTTAGAAAAGGTTTTTTGATAGTAGACAAAGCAGCTGAGAAAAAAATAGCTGTTCTTTGAGCATAAAAACACATGTGAAAAAAATATTACCCTCTCCTTAGGAAAGCAATAATTGGAAGCAGGATGTACAGATCATAAATCTCACTTTATTCTATAAAACTTAATTTCCTGTATATTTAAAGTGAGAAGTTCAAGTGAATCACTTGTATTTCCTTTTAAACTTTAATATATCAGGAAATACAGTCAATATACAGTATAAATACGCATTGCCAGGAACCATGGGACAACCATGTTCACTGTGAGGGGGAATATTTTTAAGGAGATTAATGACAATGTGTCTTTTACTATAATACAGTTTTCAATTTAAACACTCACCATGTGTGTGTTCACCTTTTACCAATAGTTTTCATTTTTAAGACATCATTTTGTTCAAATTATGTTATATATTATCATAATACAAGCATTTTAACATGATCTTAGATGTAAATAAAATGGATTTCAAATTTATATATACTTCTCAAAGGATTGGCACTCAAACATTGTTAATTATGTAAACAGTGTTGAACTTGCACTGTGTGCTCACATTCATGTATTACATAGAGCTAAAATCCAAAGCCAACATAGATAACAACTTCCATACCCCCACAAAATAAAAATTATTGAAATATTACAGACTTTGAGATATTCAATCTACAAACTTTTAATGAGCTATTGCAAATGTTATCCATGCTAGATGTTTTTAAAAGCAAACTCTTAGTTCATAAAGGAAAGACTTTTTCTTCTGCCTGAAAGTTCAGATTGATTTACTAAGAGATGGATATATTCAAGATGAAATTTAAATGTATGAGAGAAGATACCAACAATCAAATCAGTAGCAACACAGTATCTCTTGTCATTAAACAGTACACTCCTTGAAAGCAAGAGGGTTACATGGTCACTAGTTTATCTCTATGGCCCAATACTGCAATGGTGACATAATAGACAACTGTTAATTTTTGCTTTGAGCACACATTTCTATAATGAAAACTTACTATACAAGTGGGAAATCAGGGAAAATGTGTGGAACCCTGAGAAAGCTTGTAGAAAAGTTGTCATTTGCGATGTGCATTGCTGCATGATAAGTAGGAACTAGAGTAGACTAGGTGGAACACTGTTTTATTAGTAAACATGTATAGCAATAGTTATCACACACTTAGCAGAATGGGGAGATTCATACCAAGCAGATATTTAAAGAAAAAGCTAAATTATATTATTCAGTTATATAAGTACTACATATTGAAGAGTTTTCACAAAGATCATCAAAAATGCTTTTTACAATAATCACATAAGAAGCATTTTGCAAAGTGAATTACAGCTGTAGAAAGGTTTAAAGAAAGGATACTATTTAGAAAATTGTTGTAAAAGACCAGAAAAGAGAATATTACTGCATGAATTACAAGCATGATACTGGTTTGAAACAGAAAAGAGCTTCAAGTATCTATCAATTTAATAGGTAGTAAACCAATTGGTGTAATGATTTATTAGCTAGAGTGGACCTTAAGAGACGGAGGTGTGAAGAGGATTTCCACATTTCCCGTTCCCATCATTGAATGCATAGCTCAGCTATTCTTTAGCCTGTCACTACACAAAAAGTACATATGAGTGAGAATTGAACTTTTCCTTGTAGTTTAGGACATAAATCTCCAATCTGAAAGATCACAAAATTCAGACTTTACAAACTACAGATGCTTTTATAAATCCTGGAGTTGTTTCAACAGTGAAATGTGTTTGGCATGGCACAAATAAAGATGCCTTAATGGAGTCTTTGTTTGGTGCTTTGGTGAGTAGTTTTTATACTAGACTAGATGCCCCCAGAATGCTACAAAGTGGCACAGGAAATATTTTCAATATGTACTCAGATCTTCAAATCTTTGCAAAATGTATCGATTTATGAAAAATTTATATTGAGGAAATTCCATCATTAGAAAATACATAATGTCCTTTATTCCACATTAACATTTCTACTACTTTTAACAAAAAAGTCAAATGTCCCACTTTCTCTTAATCTTACTATGTTTCTTCTTATGTAAGAATTCATAATTAGATACAAAAATATCAGTTTGTCTTAAGGAGCTTGAGTTTTGATGATTTGAATGATCAGAATTGAGTTTATAAATGTGAATGATAGTAAGTAGTTTTAAATATGTATTTTCTAATTACTTTGAGTAAGATATACTTTTTTGTTACATAGTATAAAAAGATCAAATATCCAAATCACGGTGTTCTAACAAAACTTTCAAACTATTTCTGATCATCCTTTTCAACACATGCAAAATATTAATGGTAAAAGAAATAGATAAATAGGAGTTGCATAATCTTGGCATTTAGAATTGAGTTTATTTTTCTAAACCTACACTATATTATGAACCATTTTTACTAACAGATTTTAGGATCTAAAGGTCAGTGTTGCTGCCCTATTCATTTTAGGATCTACATAATGTCAACTTACTAAGTGTACTAGTTACTTATTACTGAATAACAAATTACCCCTAATTGAGTAATAGTTATTATCTCACACGTGTTACAGGTTAGGAATCAGAGCAGTAGCGCTTAAATCTCTCAACTTTGAGTCTCACAAAGACTTTATTCAATGCCAGGCTTGACAGGAAGGATTCAGTCTCTGCCAACTGTTTATTGACAGGCTGGCTTTAGTTTTTTATAGGTCATTAGGTTTAGTCTCTGTTACTCATCTACTTTTGTTTGAGGACTCCCTTTTTCCTTGGAATATAGGCCTCCAAATGGGACATTTCACAGCACAGCAGGATCTTTCATCAGACAGCAAAGAGATTAGACTAGCAAGAAAAAATGACAATATTTGTAATATAGCGTAATCACAGAATTGGTATTTTGGTAAATTTATATTATTCTGTTGGCTCTGTTATTTATTCTACAGCATATCATTACACCCAGATCACAGTAAAGGGATCAGTGCTGGGATATGGGGTTACTGGGAGCAATGTAATAAAGATTCATACGGAGCAAAGTAAATGTGTCTTTGATAGGAATTTACATGAAGTCAAGAAATAAATATTTACTAAGTAACTGTCACAAACCAGGATAGAAAGATGTAGCTTTATTTATAAACTAAATATAATTTCTACATTTATTTGGTGTAGCAAACTGTGCTATGCATCACTGTGGCCCTACATCTATAGCCGCTAAATTAATAAAACATCATAGATAATGAAATTGGCTTAGAGACATCACACGATGGAATTCAAATTGCCTGTGCTAAAGAGGCTGGAGAATTTATGTCAGAGTCAGTCCTTTGAGAAATGCTCAAAACTGAAGAAACAACTAGTCATAGATGAATCAAACATTTAAAAAAATCTTATGGGAGGATTATTCATCACTATTACATATGTAATCAATTATATTTTGGTGTCCTAAACCATACACTTTAGGGGGCATAATTTTGTCACAACATAAAAACATGGGTCTGTCACATTTCTATTAAGGATTTTAAATTTATGAGTTTTATTAAACTAAACAATGACAATAAACAATAAAAATATCACAAAAATGAAGTATTGGATTTCTAGTATTTAATAAACTTGTATTTCTAGTAACTTAATAAAAAATATCAAAAAACGAAGTATTGGATTTCTAGTATTTATTGCTAATAAACATCAACATTTTCAACATCAACTGCTTTTGGTGTACTAAGTCTAAAAAAGAACATCAAAATAAATTCTTATATGAACTACAATGAAATTATCAATATCACTTCACAAAAAAATCTTTACTTCAATTATCACACCTAACGTAGTCTATACACATGACAATAGCATGTTCCATTCACACTTATCATTTACACTGACAGCACAAGTGTTTTGCTCTTACAGCCCTTCTGCAGTACAAAATTGACATCTAAGTGGTCCTGCTGTTTTGTCAGTAGGTTCTTATTACTGTATACAATGTATGGTCAACAGAAACATAAAAAACTATTAAATTCTTAACAGATATTGTGCATTTAGAATAAACATCAAAATTTTCACATCAGCTGTTTCTTCCTTACAAAACATAAAAGAGAACATCAAAAATAAATTTCTACATCATCTGCAATGAGAATAATAGAATTCCACCACAAAAACAAGCTTTGCTTCAACTGTCACAGCCAAGCTAGTCTTCACAGGTGACCCCTAGATGTTCCATACAAGTCTTGCTTACACTGATAGCACATTTGCTTAGATTTCCTTTCCTATGAACACTTTGGTCACCTCTTTCTTTTCCCATTTTTTTCCTATGGTATTTGTACAACATGCAATTACCAAGGATATGAGATATCAATAAAATAAAATATTAAATATATAATTAGTGCTTAGCATGGACACCAACGTTTTCATATCTGTGTATATCTTTTATATCTGTGTACTTGCTTACAAAAGCTAAAACATAAGAAATAAATTTCTCTATGAACTTCAGTGAAATACCAATTGAACTCTACCTCAAAAATAAACTTTGCCTCATCTGTCACACCAAAGACAGTCTTCACATATGACAGGTATATGTTCCAGGCACAAATGATGGTACAGTTGTTTTATTGTCCTATACTTTCTTGTAGGTACAGTTAACATCTTTTTTATTTTCCTATTGTGCATGGTAAGTCTTGTGATGTTCTGTCTGCTTGTTTACTGGGCAGCTCACCAGCGTGTTCCACAATTTTTTGCATATTTTGCTGTGCAGAAACATTCTGATTTTTCTCTGCTGTAAATGATCTCTTATGGGCTCTAATTTCAATCCTCTAATGGAATTTCTTTGTATATTTTGTACATATTTTGTAAACTATCAGTATTTATGCAAAACAAGTTTAGGATCAAGTAAAACACAAACATTGCCCCCTAACTTTATGTTTCAAGTAACATCATAGGTGCTGCTGCACTCATCAACATCTGTTCCTTTGGCTTTGCTGTGTCAAGTTTCCATCTCAAGCTTCTGTTTTGTGAACATTTCCCCAAAAACATTTCCGTCATGGTGAAATGTTGCCTTCAGCAGCACCTATTTCTTTTCT
Source organism: Cavia porcellus (assembly GCF_034190915.1). Classification (NCBI taxonomy): domain Eukaryota; kingdom Metazoa; phylum Chordata; class Mammalia; order Rodentia; family Caviidae; genus Cavia; species Cavia porcellus. Next base: position 58,056,380 of record NW_026947493.1, read on the forward strand.
TTCTTTCTTTTTTTTTTTTTTTTTTTTTTTTTGCCATATACAAGCCCAATGTTATATTTTACTAAAATCTAAAGATTATATTGTATAATCTGTTTTTAAATTACAACATTTCATTTGGAATTTGTGTTTTGTTCCCAAGTACAGTTCCTACACTGATCCACCTGTGCTCTGTTAGCAAATGTAGTATCAGAGGGAATTTAGTAAAATAACTGTCAAAGTCACATTTTGGTTAGTTTGAAGATGAGAGCAACAAGTCTATTCACAACATCACTTAGTCTATTAATCCACAAATGAGGTGTTGATCGCTGAATTTCAGGATAAATGTTAAATAGAAAGTATAATAAGTTGCTGCATCCACAAGGGCATAAAAATTTATGCCATATTTGCTCCACCATTTTTTTAATAAGTCTGTTACATCCCTCTAATCACCATGAGTAATCCCTGCTATGTACATCAGATCTATAAATGCTTTCAGTTCAGCCAGTGAGAGTCATAATCAATACATTTTTAATATGGTACTTGTATTTGTGCATTTCACAGCATCTTGTAGCATCTTTTTATAATGTTCAACACTGATGGCAGTGCTGGAATGTTGTCTAATACTTTTCACTCTTACTTTTCACTAAGTAAGAGTTGGGTGCACTGGACTTATATTGTAAATGGTTCTAAAACACAGTCCAGGAAGACCTGAATTTCCTTAAACTCTTTCAAAGTGCTTACATTGGACTAAAATTATTTTAATAATAATATGAGATACAATTTATCTTTTCATTCTTATTCTCAGGACTATACAGTATAGTTTTTTTGGAGCTAAACTGCATGCAGTTCTGTTTAAAAAATATATGAAAAGAGATTTCAAAATTCATTTGATTTCATTAAGAGAAATATATCAGAGAATACTTACACTATTTTAGAAAGTATAGCTATTATTCAAAAACTTTCATTCATGTAAACATTATATAATATTTTAATGTTAAACTAATGACTTAATTTTAATATAAGATATTATGTATGTCTATCTATAGATAGACATATAGATATGTGAAATTCACTATCACAGTCTAAAGCTCTTTGAGGTTCTTAATGACTTTAAGGAATCTTAAAAGTTTAATAAGCATAGAATTGGTAATATCTGAACCACCAGCATATTTCTAAACATCTTAGATGGAATTATATCTGGATTAAAATGAATTTGTATCATTATATAATTAGACCTACTTTCTCACAATATAGTTTACTAGCGTTAAATTCAAAACAGTGACCTTACTGGAAAGTGTTAATCATAATTTAAATAAGAAATTGTGTCAGTGTAAAACAAATGATCCCCTTTAATCACAGCAAGATTACTTATTGTAGTATATTCATTATGGCATATAACCAAAAATTATCTTTAAAAACTAATGTTTCTCAAATCGATAAAAGTATAAAGGCAAGATTATGCTTACACCATAATTATATCAACAATTCCAATGTGATGGCAAGTATATAGTCTTTTAATGGGTTCTAGCTGTATATTTTTAATAACATTTGTATTTTATCTTGAAAATATCTAAAGCATCTAAGCAGGATGGGGTGAATGCTATTAAACTAACTTGAAATGCATTAGCTTTTTATCATTAAAAATGTTCTTATCATTAAAAAGATTCAGTTATTTTGGGAGGAACTTTTAGTAATTAGTTTTCATGGTATGCTATGATAAAACATTATCACCAATTGGTATTTTAAATGTAAGAGTTGAGAAAAATCATTATTCCTAAGTAGAACATTGGTGCTTCACTGATAGACTATAACAGAAAAGCTCTAATGGCAGATAAAAAGACCAGGTTTTATTTCATTTTATTAAGAGCTACTGAATATAAAATGAGAAAAGCCAGCAACAGATTACTCATTACAACTCAAATAATTTAAAGTGTTAATTTTATATTTCTCTAAACGCATATTCATTCAAGATTATTCTCATTTGCTGTATTCCAGGGGCTGTACATATACTTTGATTATGCATCATAAATATGAGATTTTTTTGAAAAAATCCAGTTTTATTGGAAATGAACCTATAAAGTAATAAGATCCACTTTCCTAAAGCACTTAGTTCATAAAGTGAAAGTTAGAGATGGTAAAACTCATGCCATTTGGCCTCACATCCTGATGAGAATGTGGAAATTTGTAAGAGCCTCATTCTGATAAAAATAAGGAGAGCAAACCATTGAACAAATAGTGATCTGGAAATAAAGTCCCTGAAAATCAAATTGAAACACAAAAAGAAGAAAAAAAAAAAGAAGTTTGCAATATATGGGACAACATTAAATACTGAACATATCTGTAATTATGATCACAGGATATTCATATAAAGCATATATTGAAGTTTGCATGCACATATGTATATAAATTTACAAACAGTTATGTAAGAATCAACATATGGATAAGAATATAAATCTCCTTATATTCTATACCTAGATACAGAGGTAGAACATACTTGAAGATTTTATTTGAATTGACCAATCTGATCAAAGCATACACTGTAAAAGCATTGACAGCTACCATTACATATAATTTGAACATATTTACTTCTTTCTTTCATTGGATGAACAAGAGAAAAATTGTGTTTACACCCATCCCCTGACTTGTTCACAGAAGTATCAATGGTTCATAGATGTCTTATTAATTAAAACAAGAGATAAGTAAATGAAAAATTTAGGATTGGAAAGGTACCCAGAAAGTTTCCTTGTGGCAGAAAAAATATCACATGCTTACATAAATACTCACCAATCTACATGCAATATGTGTACGTGCCCATATGTACGCATATATGTCTTTGTTTAAAGCCTAGAATTATGAAAGAAATTATGAAACTAAGAAATTGATCCAGCTTTCAGTTTTCAAAGTCAACATTAAAAAATCAATTGCATTACTGAAGACTAAAGTAAAAGAAATATTTTTAAATATCCTTACCAATTCACTAATAATCACCAACAATTTAAGCTTAAATGTACCAAAAGACTTTCACACTGAAATAAAGGTAAAATATTTTTAAAATATGTTAATTAATGTAACACTTTACTATGTTTAGAGATTACAAGTATAAATATTGTTAAGAAATATAGACTACGAAATTTTTTGTAGAATCATCAAAATACTATAAAAATTCTCTAGGCATTTTTTAAGACCAGTTAATAATTACCTTTTAAATTTGTATAGAAGTCTAAAGAATCTTTAAGAACTAAACATCTTTTTAAAGAAAGGATGAAGTTACAGGCTTAAACTGCCTATATGTACTATAAATATACAACAATTGAAAATACCTTATTAGCATAAGAAAAACAAATCGATAATCAGACTGAATTAAAGACATAAACAGACACATTGAAATGTCATCAATAGGTTTTTGACATTTATTACAGGGCGATTTAACAAGGAAAGGCAAGACAATTCAAAAACGGTGTTGAAGCATCAGGATAAATCTATGGAGGGATAAATTTTGAATCCTACCTCCTTATATAAAAATTAAAAATGGATTATAAATCTGACCCCAGTTTAGAACTATAAACATTTGAAAGAAAACATAAGACCAGTGACGGTAATTTTATATTTTATCATGATTGAGTCAGGGAATGTATTATGGAGGATATTAGCATTGGTATCCGTGGACTAAATAAGGAAGGTGAACAGGCCTCATCGATAAGAAGGGAGGACACCAATTCACTGGTGACACGGACTGAGCAAAAAGGCAGAGGAAGACAAATTTGTTCTCTCTTCCAGCTTTGGGATTTACCTTTCCTGTGCTCAGATACTGGCTCTTCCCTTGTTAGTAAGGCTTCAGACCAGAAATTACACCATTAATTACTCTTCTCAGAATTTTGATTTTTTTTTTTTTTTTTTTTTTTTTTTTTTTGGTACGAGGCTCCAACTCATAACCTTGCGCTTGCCAGGCAGGCACCATGGCACTGAGCTAAATCATCAGCCCTTCAAATTCTGAATTTTAACAAAATTACCCCAGTGATTTTCTTGGTTGTTGAGCTTACACAGAGTATTTTATGCAACTTCTCAGCCTCCAGGTTATGTGAACCAATTTGCACATAGACCTGCTCTTACATATTTATATGTATCCTATTGTTTCTATTTCTCTAAACAATTCTAACACACGAGTAAAAGCACTTTAATCTTATAGTATGCAAAACATGTTTTCTGTAGGTAACAAGTACAGCACTAAACATCAGAGAAAGCTAAATTATTTTAATTCCAAAAAATAATTGTAAATTACCAGAAGCTAATACATAGTATAACATAATATAAATTCTATCAAAAGACAAGATATCCTTATATGTATTTTGTAAAGGAATTATATCTATTAGTTACAAAGTTTTTACTACCATTCAATGATGCATATATTTCATATATATATATGATATATATATATATATCTTCTGCTTTATATATATATACATATATATATATATATATAGCAAAAGATGACATACTAATAGCTAATATACACATAAAAATATGTTCCATATAGCTACATGATAAAATGTAAATCATAATATAGTGTTATGTCAATTTATATTAAGATAGTAAAAAGAAAAATATTGACAATAGTGACTATTGCTAACCTTGTGGATTAACTAAAACTTTCCTTCATTTCTGATGGAAATGTTTTAATCACTTTAATTATCTGACAGTTTCTTTTAAAGTTAAAAATATTCATCTCAATTTTTATTCAAAAAACTCCTATACATTTATATAATGAAATAAAATATATTTTCATAAAATATCTTGCATAAGAAGACTACAGTTTGCTTTATAGTAGCCAAAAACTGGAAACAAACACTAACATAAGAATGAAAAATAAATTGTGATGTATTGTATATCCCTGCAATGTTATAGCACATAAAGATAAAAGTTACCTACAGCGACATGAATAAATCATAGAAAATATACTGAACAAAAGATAGAAAAGAATACTTCTTTCCAAGAGTAAAAATAAAAGAAGTGAATTCTATAGAAAGGAAATATTATGTCTCAACTTGTTTAGAGATTATATGAACATAATACAATAATCAAAATTTATTGATCCATTAACTTAAGATCTGTGTCTCATTTCATTTATACCTCAATAAAATTCCGATCATTAATCTGACACTTTTATTACTTAAATTATTAAACAATTTACCTGAAAAGTACCCTATGATAAAGACCACAGGAATTCCATTTGAGCAGGATTAAAAACAACACTTGTAATCACTTGGGTGAAGGTTTAGAACTTTTTTCAATATTTAGCAACATGACAACCATATTTCATTCAATGTATATTCTTGAGCACTACTACATAACAGACTTTGTGCTGTTTTTCAGGGATATGGTAATATCTTACCCTTTGTGTTGTTATAGTAAAACATGGGCATTTATAATGAAAAAGAAATATATTTTGCAGTTCAAAGGCTGAGAAGTCCAAGTTCAAGATGCTGACAGTATCAGTGTCTGGGGAGGATTTAGTATATGCTTCGAAAATTTTGCCTTGTTGCTTCCTCCAGAAAGTGAAAACACCGTGTCCTCAAAGAAAAAGGGGATGAAAGAATTAAAAGAAGATAGTTCTCACCTGCTCTCATAACTTTGCTAAGCTCATTAATGAGATTTATGAATATCATAATCATTACTTCCTAAAGGACTCACATGTTAGTAGCAATCACATTGTGGTTTAAATTGAAACATGAATTCAGGCTTTGAAATGATTTTGATCCCTTTAGTTTGTAATGATAGGAATCATGCTAGTCATATATGAAATACACAATCTAGGAAGTGAAATTACTTGTAAAATGTAGACAATGTATATTCATACTATAAAATATAGTTAAAAGTATGCTAACTTGAAAAAAATTTCCTAAGATACAATAGTATTTTGCTCTAATTCTGTTTTCCCAGACATTTAATATTTACAAGAATTTTAAGAATTTCTCTTCCAAAATTAGACATTTGGCTTACACATGGGATTTTAAAAATCAGTTCAATAGGGAAAAGCATAATTAATGGAGCATTTGAAAGAACATAATATGCATATAGATATGAACATTAATTTTATCATAACCTGGTTAATATAATCAACATAATATTAACAAAATATAATGTTTAAAAACTAAGTTACTGTGCTTGATTAAAATACATTGAGACATGAAATTGGGTTGGACTCTATCTTAACCTATATTAACTAATATTTTCTGATCACTTTTTACTAAAGATTTTGAAAAGATCTCATCAGTGAAGCATTGAAGTTACACCAAAAGCCACTTCAAAATATTTATTTTAGTTTTTCAAGGATATCATCCAATACAACATGTTTAATTATAAACATACAAATACAAACTTTAATAAATAAAATATATCAAATTCACCAAAGTATTTTAATTTTCATCAGGATTTACCCAAGACGTTTTGGTGAAATTATTGGAAAGTATTATTTCCTTGTAATATATGAATTCTATTTATCATTCAAATCAAATGGCAGAGAAGTGAAAAACTGGGACAAACTGGAAAATCACCACTAATACTTTGCTTTCTATATAGGACAAGTGATTATTTTCGGATGTTTGAATTAGTTTGTGGTGGCTCCTATACAAGCTACCATGAACTTGGTGGTCTAAAACTAATTAAACATTGTTTAATTTTAAAATTTTAAATCACTGAGAATCTTTGTTTCTCTCTTTCAGCTCTTTGAAGTTTTAGATGTACCTTAACTGGGGGTTAAGGTACTCTCCACCTCTGCCTCTGAGATTACCAGATTTTTGTTCCTCTCAGGATGTTGTCTCCCTAGGCTTCTCCCACAAGCATACTTGATATTTCATTTACGACATGATTAGTAAGTACAAGTGTTTTCTCATCCCAAGTTTTTAATTTAATTACATATGCAGAAATATTTCCAGTATCATAGAATTTTACAATCTCAAGGTTTATAATCTAATCTCTTGGTGGAATCATTTTTAATTCTTTTACACTTATTTTCTGAATAGTTTTGATTTCTTTTCTTTTCATATGCTATTTCATTCCCTTTCTCTTTATACTTCCATAAAATCTTTTGAAAGATTGATGATGACTCTCAAGATGATCTCTTTCAAATTTTAAACATAGGGACACAAAAATAATCGCTTTCATTTGTAATCCAAGGCTCTTGCATATAAAAACAGCAAAAAAGAGACAGAAACACACAGAGAGAGAGAGAGACAGAGAGAGAGAGAGAGAGAGAGAGAGAGAGAGAGAGAGAGAGAGAGAGAGAAACAGTAGGTTCAGAGAAACAGTGAGGTTCAGCATGAAGTACTATTCACAATGCAAGACATCACTTGTCAAGTTAAAATATCTTAGAAATGTTTGCTCCTCCTGTGAAACATTTGGTGCCCAAGTTACTCACAATCTAAGGTTTAACAGTATAATCAACTAAAATGTTACTTTCTATATTGAAAATAACAAGCCTTAATATAATACTCAATTCTTCAGTGTACCATTATTGCCTGCTATGTTCTACATAATGCCATAAAGATAAATATAAGTTGAAGGAGGCTCATTTGGGTTAAATATCTTAATATTAAGAAAGAGTTTAAGACAAAGACAATGAAATATATTTTTATTAAGAATTTTAAAATTAAGTTTTTATAGTGTCATTTTTGAAGGAATTGTTGAGTTTTACACATTGTTTACTGGTAGATCTGTAATGATACATATTAACCATAGTGCTTAGCCATTGATTGCAAGGATTATGATTTAAAATTTCCACACTGTTTAAATATCCATCCTATATTTACTTTCATTTTTTTTTTATTGGTACCAGGGTCGAACTCATGACCACGTGCTTGAAGGCAGGTGCTTATGCCACTGAGCTAAATCCCCAGGCCTTCCTTTTATTCTCAAAAAAGCTTACTGAAAAAGTTCTGCACTTTATCAGGAAACATACAAGTAAGAATTGTGTTTAATACCAAATCATTATATGAGCTGGATTTGAATTTCTCTAGGTTTAACCAGTAAGATTGTCACATAATCTTATATGTCTTCATATGCAACGTGAGCTCACAAAGGTTCTTTGGGCCAAATATTTTCTGGTTCAATTGATTAAAATTGTAACAAAATGCAAAAGAGTCACTTTATGTTATAGAATCTATACCTTTGATAGATTACTGTACTTACAATTTTTTGCATTTCTATCAGCTTGTGTTTAATATATATATATATATATATATATATATATATATATATATATAATGGTGCTGATTAATCATATATATCAATAGATTCTAATTTTTTGGAGAAAACTCCTTGAGCTTTAAAGTCTTAGTTATTTTTAACTGGTCACTGAGACAAAATACCTGATGCCCAAAGTTGGGAAAGGAAAGGTTTATTTCCTATAGTTTTTGGAGGTTTCAGTCCATACTCACTTTGCTCCACGGCAGGGTGGCATGGCGGGGCCACAGTTCACAGTGGCTGCAAACAGCAAGGTGAAACCAGCAAGAGAGGGAAAGACACAGCTTCTTCCTGCCATTACACTGTATGCTAGCTCTCCCCTATGTTGGTGTAGCACTGACACCATCGATCCAAGCTCTAGACAATGAACCAATCACAAATGCATAATGCAAATGCATGAGGCCTGCGGGCCACCAACATAAACCACTACAATTAATAACTCCATATAGTTGCTATACAGTAATTTTATAGTTATAGTTATAAATTATTCTATGTGGTGTTAAGATATGCTTTTAATGTTTAACACAACAATTCATTATTTATTGTTCTGTAGCCCCTAAAATCATTTTAGTTAAATAAAGGAAATTTACACACTTGGATAATTATGACAATGAATTTCATTTAATGATTTCTAACACAGTTCAAATTCACAGGTCAGTAAAAAGCTGATTTCTTCCCTTTCTATGGATTATAGATTAAAGATAAAATTACCACATGGTATTCTTTATTCTCTCCATGGTTTCACAAACTGTTCTTATAAAAGTAAACTGATTGAGCATGCAATTGTCTATGTCATGATAGGTTTCCAGTTTTCATTATTTTGCTGCCTGTATAATTACACGTTTTAAGATATGTTAGTAACCATATTCTGAAATCTCAAGGGATTTAGCAGAAATATTTGTAGATAATGTGTTTTAAATATTTTAAAGTCAGTATTCACAGTTACAAGATAAGGTTACTTATTTTGCAGAAGTCACGAAATCTTTCATTTGCTGATTTACAATCATCTCTTTCTATATGATCATTTAAAGTCACATTCATAATTTTAGTTGCAATGGACTTTAGAAATCATTTAACACTGTTATGGTGGATACAATGTGCCAGTTTTAAATGTTTAACTCAGACACTCATCAGGGAGTGATGGTCTTTACCAAGCAAGAAGAGGTTATGGAGATTTTATGATTGCTACACCTACCCCGAGTGAATGGTAACTTGCTTACGGTATGGGAGAAAAGAAACTGTCTCTCTGCCTAGTACCGCCCCAGCCCCATTTGCTCTAAGTGCTCTGCTGTCTTCTGCCACCTTGAAGTGTTGCCCCTCTGCCATGCTACCCTGCCTTGGAGTCAAAAGATTATGGACTGAAACCTCCATAACAGTGAGCTAAATAAATCTTTCCTGCCTTAATTTTGGGCATCAGGTATTTTGTCCAAGCAAAGAGATAAAAGTAAGCAACCACTGCCAGCTCATTTGATTTTTATTTTACTTTTGTGTTTTTGTGACAGGGTCTCACTATGCATTCAGCTGGCCTTAGGCTCACTTTGTAGCCCAGGCTGGTCTTGAACATGCGAAAGTCCTCCTACATCAGTGTCTCAAGTGCTTGGACTACAGTTGTGTGCCACCACACCTAACAAACTCATTATTCTTAAAGTAAAATATTTTCCAAAATTTTTACAAATATTTTTATTTAATTATTATTATTTCCATTTGAAGAGTAGGAATAAAAAGCTGAGCTAATCAGATATACCTGTGATGATCCTCGTGTCTCAGCCTCTCAAGTGCTGGGATGACAGCCATGCACCACCTTGCTTGGCTGTCAGCTCATTTTAAACATGGGGAAATAGAGTGTAAGAAGACAGAGGGCAATTGTATCGACAGATTTTGATTCAAATTCTAAATTTATTTATAGGTTGTCCTTATTGGTTGTATTTTGCTATAACAATATATTGGTATAACATTTAGTTGCTTCGAACAATGTTTACTTATTCTCTTAAAAGTCTTAGCAGCTAGGAGTTCACAGTCCTTAGATTTCTTCTGGACACTTCAAAAAAAAAATCATTGCCTTTTGAAACTTCTAGAGGATGCTCTAATTCCCAAGTTCATAGTGCATCATTCCAACATCTGCTCCTGACAACATACTTTTTAACACTTTGTCTTCTTGCCTTCCTGCTATATGGAAACATGCAAGCATATTGGACCAACCATCCTAAGCAATGATCAATAGGCTCATCTTAAGATACTTAATCACTTATAAAATCTCCCTTTACATGTGAATTAATAGACATGAATTTTATGAATTAAAATTCAGTTATCTTTAGGTGGTCAAGTTACTGGATAATATCCATAAAACTGGGATAAATAATAAATTTATAAAGTTATTCTGAAGCTCCTCAAGACTCTATTAGCACAGTTTTTGTTTCTCATCTACAGTATTTTAATCTTCTGTATCATCAATTCTCTCTAAACTAAACTGTTATTGTAGCTACTAAAATTTTTGAACAATGTCACATTATTCAATAAAGTCTTGTTTTCCTAGTTCAAATGTCCAAATTCCCCACAATAGCTTATAGTTCCCTTTGTAGCTGAAGTGTAACCACCCAGGCTAGATTACATCAAATATCCTATGATCTATATAATAGATAAATGTATCAGTATAACGACCCTTTCATGGACATTCAGATCTTTGCATGTTATTATTTCCTGCTGCAAATTCCTTATGCTGAAGTTTTCCCGTCTAAAATAATTCTTTTCATTTTCTCAAAGTTATTTCAGTGTCTTCTACTATGCCATGTCCTATGAAATATACTTCTACCATATTTTGCTTTATCTGAACAATTACATTGCCATCTGCACCATCTTGAGTTCTTCAAAGGTAATGCCTATGCTTTATCATTTCAGAGTCCCAAGTGTGCAAATGCTAAACCAAGACACTAAATTCTTTACTGATCACTTCAGTCACTACCTCTTTATTCTATCATCATTTATACATTCTCTTAAATATCATGCTATGATTTATGACCTCAGCTTTTTCATTCCCCCGATGGAAAAATGCTAAGAAAGGGGTAAGTATTAATAATTTCTTTGAGTTTGTTAGAGTGAAATAGACTAATGAATATCTCTTTGAATTAACGTATGAGTATATTTGAAGTATTACAGTTAAAATAAATGTAATTTCCTTTTCATTACAATTAAAAGGAGAATTTCTCCAGTGAATCCAAGTGTTTGCTCATAACACTAAATCCTGCAGGGGAAAATATTATATACTATTTACAAATATAAATAGTAATCTTCATAGTGACATATAAGTAGGGAATTTTAAGCCATTCAATAATTGTATGAAAATTTCAACTTTTAAAAGAGAATAAAAAGCAATAAATGCATAATTTCAAAACAAGAGGATAGAAAATTAACAATGGTTATCATATAGTATACTATTATCTTCAAAATAGTTGCTTGGATTACCAACTAGAAGCATGCAAAATTGATCAAGCAAAATAAGCATTAACTGTTCTTGTCCCAGATAAGAAGTTTGAATAAATATTATAATGATAAATCTGAAATGCAATACTGACAATTGCTATCTATGGAAGAATAAAGTTTATTTACTAAAACATGGTTAGTGTTGGTTTGATATGAGTTTTATCCTAAGTAATAGGCACCTTTAAAACCAAAACCAAATTGATAAATCAAAAAAAAATTAGATTTGATTGCCCACTTTGTAGGCTGTCCTTAAACCCAAAGCAGTTGAAAACGAAAGGTTGGAATCATGATCCCAGCCTCAGACCCTACCCTCAAGTACTCAGAAACTAGTCCATGAAGCAGCTAAATTATTGTCATCCACTCCCTTTGCTTTGTATCTGTGTCTTCACTCCCAAGGCCACCGTGGTCTTTATCCTTAGTTCCATTAATATTTCTCTTACTAGGTTTGCTTGATGATCAGAAGACAAATATATACTAACTCAACTTAGATGGTGCTGGAATGGAACATTTTTGGGGAAAGGCATTAATAGAGGCAATAAAAATAGAGTTCTGGAAGCTAAGAATTTGGATGAGAGTCATTTTTATACTCACCTATTAGACAAATTTGTACACACTGTATGTTCTTAGTATAAATAATTGAACTGTCCAAAGAGCAAAAGATAGTAATGTATATACTGTAAGCATAAGTTGTTATATCTTTGTCATTCAAATTGATTGTGCGTACATGTATAAAAATAGAGCTTCATTTTTTTTACTAGTTAGTATTTTCTTGGTAGAATTATTTTCACTCGTTTACTTAAATTACCTTTAACTAAATTTCTACCATTATGGTAAAAAAATGCACAGTCCAAGTCACATTGGTAAATTTGCTCTGAAAAATTATTACTTATTAGATAAAGATATAACTCAATTTTCCAATGCCTTTCTCACATAAAAACATTTTAAAATATTTTTGATCTCTTCAGTGTAAATATCAACATTCTGTTATATAAAGCCAAATATTTATAAATTGAAACTCTAGATTCAGCTCTGATAGACCATTTTTAGACTGCATTAGTGTATTAACTGCTAAAGCTCATGAACTTTATATACTTCACTATTACTATTTGGAGGACTGATGTCTAATTATGGCTGGTAGCCCATGTTCTAATGCTGGTTGTAGAATCTTCTCTAGAACTCAAAATGATTTGCTTCCTGGAATTTAGACTTTACTCCCTAGAGACAATATTTTGGATGCTGACATCACTTTGCCATGTAAAAATGTAAAGAATCAGTAATTTGATTAAATGAACTTTCTTTGCCAAAGATATAAATAGCTATAACATTTCTTGAGCTAGTTTCAGCATTTGACTTATTTTAAAAAATCTATAATACTTCAGATTGCAACTTCAACTGTTTGCCACAAATCTTCAAAACCAAAGTGTCTTTGCTCAGCTGACAGTTGGATGAATATAAAACAGAAAATGCAATTACATTTTGCAAATTCAGGAACGCATGGCTGGGTGAAAATTTCCATGTTAGCCTAAATTAAGTAGAAAAACATTGCTGTATAAAATATTACTAACAATTATCCCAGGTAAAATATTATGTAAAACTTTCACATTAAAGGAAAGTACAATAGAAACAGGCTAACCTGCCTACAACTTACTGGATTATGGATAAATTTAATGATCCATAACTCTCCAGGAAACTTTTTATCAGTATTTCTACATCCCTTATGATTAAAAAGACTTGATATTCAACTTGAAAGTTCCCCTTGCAGGTTTCTTTCAGAAGATATAAACACCTGACCTCACTTTCTTAGACAATTTACCTTAGAAAAATTGCAAGTGCATCTCTGAGGTGTAAATCTCTGTCCAGCCTTCTGTCAGGTTAACAACCTACAAATGTATTTCTCAAAGACAAGGTGGCCATTTTTTCATCTCTGTGTGACTTCAGTTTACCAAGGACAATTGCCAAACACCTACAGCCTAGTCACACTGACCAGCCTCAACTCCAGTGTTCTCTATTGCTTTTCCATTAGTTCATCTCAAAATTTAAAAATCTTGTAGAATTTTATTTCATGAAATTTGAGTTCAGCTTGTCTATGCTACTGCAACAAAGTTAGTCTCTCTTGCCTGTTTAATTGTGTTCTATGCAATTTTTTTTGGTGACTACAAAACTACCACTTTAACTTCAAAAATTCCTTTTGTACGAAATTTATGCTAAGATGCAGACTTCCACTTCCATATAAATTCATACATTATGTTGAATGATTTTTCAAATTGGTTTGCTGCACAGTAATACACATGTCAACAACCTAGTGCATAGTTCAGACTTTTACTTTGGGATTTTTACCAAAGAGGAAAAAAAAAAATAAAATCTATTTGTTTTGACAAAACGAAATACGTATTTTATGAATGCATACAACAGCTTACAAGAAGCACCTCATACTAACGAATTCAGGAAATTCAAAGCACGTTTTACTAAATATGCCTTGCTGAGCACTACTATGCTGCCAAAAATCATGTTGATAACCCCGACCGAATGTCAGCCCTAAGAACAAATGCCCTCTGTTCAACTTCTAGCTGAACTTGCTGGTGAGCAATGAAAGACCAACATGTAGACATTGTGCTGCACAGCTAACAAAAACCAGTGGTAAACAATTTACAAAGAGAAAAAAGGAGTATTTTAGCTGACACTTTTAGAAGTCCTATCTATGATCAGTTGGCCTTGTTGCTTTTGAGCTTCTCCGTAGGCAGTAAGTACATCACTGTAGTAGTACCTGATAGAGTGAAGTCACCCACCCCAGAGCTAGGAAGCAAAAGAGAGTGAAGGGCCCCACTATCCCCCTGGAGAGCATATTTCCAGTGAACTGAAAGCCCCTCAAGAGCTCCTACTACTTTCTAAACTTTTTATGACTTCCAAATAGTTCCAAGCTGGATAATAGCTCTTTCACAAATAAGTCTTTAAGGGACGTTAGTTACAGATCTAAAGTACAGCAGGCATTAAAACAAGGATGAAAAAGGCATGGAAAATGAATTTTAAATAATTGAAGCTTCTTGTATTTAAAGAGCTGAAAATGAAAAGTGATGTAAATTTGATTTTCACACTAATTCATTAATTTACTTGTCTCTTTTCTTATGGAAATTTGTGACTTAATTAAATATAAAAAACTTTATGAATGCTTTAAAAGTTAAAATTTGTACAATGAGTTTAATAGAGGAAGAGAATGTCTGGGGCTTTTTAAACAAATGTATGTGTTTAACTCTAATATAGAATGTAGTTGGCAACAACATTTGGCTTCTAACAAAGTTTGATAAATGTTTATTATTGCTAGCTTCATTGTCATTATTAATTATAGGACTGGCTTATCAAAATACAGAACCTGAGTTTGAAACTCGGTTTCAATAAAAGCTTGCTCAAGCAACTTGTATACTATTTCGAATTCCATTTGCTTTTCTCTGAAAGCACTTGTTTCTTTTCAAACTTTGTGTTCAATGTATGATATAAATGAAGCATATGGTCATAAAGTCAGTTAATATACACAAACACCCAAGCAGATACACACAGACATACACAAACCTATCTTAAATGTTTCTAAAATGTTATTTCCACCTTAGCAGAGGATGTCTTCCTCATTTTCTCTCTATAATTGCTCTGGGCGATATGTCTCAGTCCTCAATGCAGTACTAAGATCTTTTTTAATCCTGAAATGTCAGAAATATTAGAGGCATCCTTCTCCGTAATCTGTAAGTGATGGCCCAACATTTGTCTTGCATAACGAAACAGAATAAAGGGACAACAATTAAAGTTGTAGGATCCAGAAAAAATGCATTTATAATAATTTGTATTTAAACTCTATATGAATTTTCAGTTTATCCTAGAGTTTTCAACTTGTAGGAGAAAAGAAATATCTAAATTTATACATTTACAAAAACACAGTTGTACCACAAGATATAGGAGTGCACATACATAAATACCATGTACCAAATACCATAAATGCTACAATCAACAAAATACAAAAGGCAGTGTTTTGGTGTAAGAAATGTGCTAAATTGAGCATTTAGGCAGGAATTTTTGATATCTTGAAAAAGGGATTTCTGAGAAGGGAGAGAAATAAACTGGCTCTATGTGCTTCATGCACTGAGGATATTTCAAATATCTGAAGCCAAATTTTTCAGAGTTAAATAATAAATATGCCTTATATTGCAAGTTGGGAAAATTAATGCTTAAATGAAATAAAAACTTTTAAAAAAGAAAAGAAATTCTAGCAAAATAAAATATTTAACGTTTGAATAATCAGAGAGTTGGAAATATGCAAATATTTATGGTATATGGCCTGAAGCATGCAGAAAAAAATACTTACAAATACAATGTTTTTCATTCTACATTTCTCTCTGGAAATATGAAACAATTAATCTTTACTAATATCATTAGCTGTCAGGTTTCATATAAGAATAATTTCAATCAATGTTAATTAAGCATGATTGTAAAACATAACCAAATCATCTAAACCAGTGATGCTCATGTACTTTTTTTCTTCCAAAGAGACAAATTTCTATAAGGATGTTTCACATTAAAAAAAAAATATGTCCAAAACACGGTTGATATTTCTTGATTGAAGTGGACATAGAAACAACAGAGTATCCACCCAGCAGGAATAATTCACCAATATACAATCACTTAGGATAAACAGTGAGATTATATATGCCAGGAATTTCCCTGCAGGACCTGTGTTCCATGTATATCAGTAACAGGCAGCACATGCTGAGCATGGCACAAGTTTTCAATTCCAGCACTTTGGAAATTTCATGCAAGAAAACTGAAAATTTGAGTCCCATTGTGAATTAGTGTTAGGGACCACAAATTATAATTTGAGTGCAGAGGATGTCCAATCTTGTCCATGTTTTGCCCTCTGAGAAAGATCGGAACTCAGAAACTCCCTGCTCTTTTCTGGTCACAGCTGGAATCCTCAGGGCTAATGACTGTTGTAGAGCTCACAGGGCAAGAACTGCAGAAGATGATAAGGCACCTGCAGAAGCTACTGTGTCCTTACGCCTCTCTGCCTCTGCCTCATCTTTGTACTTTCAAGAATGCTTTGTTCTTCTTCCTAGCCTGCCGCAGCCACCATTACTGTTCCTGGGAACATTCAATGCCCTTCATCCATCCATTGTCCTTGACTTACAAGTAGTGAATAAATTCCAAGGTTCCAGATACCTTGTGATCTTTTTTCCCTGTGAACTACTAGTTACCCAGATCTCTACCTGCACCTCTA
The DNA here is from genome assembly GCF_034190915.1 of Cavia porcellus. Taxonomy (NCBI): domain Eukaryota; kingdom Metazoa; phylum Chordata; class Mammalia; order Rodentia; family Caviidae; genus Cavia; species Cavia porcellus. The sequence continues at coordinate 58,073,331 of NW_026947493.1, forward strand.
TTTTTGTCTTATTCTTCCTTCCCTCTGTGACCCATAAGACTTGGCAGGAAACTGAGGACTCACTGTAGGGGCCCCTGATAACTCAAACTGTGAAAAGAATCTGCAATAAATTAGTGAAACTGTGCCTCAGGGGGAACAAAACTGGAGTTGTAGCTCAGTGTTAAAGGCTTGAATTCTATTGCTAAATCCACAAAAATAAAAACAGGCAGCACTGCTGCAAGAGATGCCTACAGTACCTACACTAAAATTAGTTAGTCTGTCAAATAAAGGTTATCCTTTAGAAATAAACAAATACAATGATGGATTAGAAATAATAGTCTGTGTAAATCACTAAGAGGTATTGCGCATTTCCAAATACTTTGATCATAATTTTAAGTACCATCTTAACCATCTTAATTTCATATGTGTACTTTTATATGCAAGTTATGAGAATATATACAATAACAAACTTCAAACAGTTCAAAGTTCCTTGTTCAAAGTTGATAGCATTTACAGAATAGTTGTAACATCAATCAGTTTCTCCTGTGCCTTTCTGATGTAATTCTTCACAATGTCTAAAATTATGCAATCAGAGACTGCCAGAGTAATTAAGTTCAGGATACAGCTGAAGCACTATAGATCAGAGTAATATGAAGAGTTTTAGGAAAATATAAAAACAGTAAGAAGGCATCTAGATTTATATTTGTTGACCACCAAGATACTTCACGGATATTTTGAAGACAGTATGCTTCCCCAATTATTTTTGGAAATGTTTCATTGGACCCTCTCATATTGTTGTAAGCATGAGACACTGGTGAAATACAAATTTGTAGAACATCATCATACAATATTTCATTCACTGCTTTGAAAAGGTGGTCAACAGCAGTAATAATGGCAATACCTTAAGCAATGAAGCAAGAAATGGGAACTTATTAATAAGATAATTTTGTCAGTTTACAAATTGTACTACAAAGAAAGCTATCTAAACACAGAGTGATTACAAATTAAAAAGAAAAGTATTATCAAACTATTTTCCTAAGGCCAACGATTGTAAAGAAATAATGCCACTTATGGAAGGGTTAAATAAGGTCAGCGGAAAGCAAAGACGCTATAGTTTTTCAAATTACAGCTTATTTGCTTTCTGCTGACCTTATTTATAAAACAATATTTATGAAAGGATTACTGAAAATGTGACAGCAAGCAGAAATTTGTTCTTTGCAAAACAAAGAAAATAGATCACATAAATAAGAGATGAAACTCAATGCATTTACCATCACTGTAGGAATGTGTTGCTATAAAATAATGAATCAAAAATTTAAAATAGTAATATTTGAATTATACAACATTCTATATGCAGTCATACAATGATTATTTTAAGAGACTGAAGTGAAGAAATCTGAGTGATTATATTCAAAGATTGAAGCAAAATTTAATTACCCTGAACATCTGGAAAATTTTGTTAACATACTTTATTTATTTGATGAGTTATATGCCTTGAATAATCATTTAATTTATACTAAATTTTGCTTTTTTGTCTGTAAATAAAAGTATGTGATATATATTTTACCTTATTTTTTCCAAACAACTGGGAGAGGTTAGATTAGTGGGTTATACATTGTGTGTAAGAAGTCTTGTGGTTTTTCAGTAAACTCATAGGAATACCTTAATATACTAAAATATTCAATAAATGAAAGTAGAATATTTCAAAGAGCACATAGACTGATAGTATGTGCATTTTCAAATTCCTATTTTAAAAGGGGAATTTATCAGAACTAGGAAAAAAACTACAGAAGCACAGAAATGAGGAGGTTTTGGAATCTGGAAAGTATATGACTTTTGCAAAAGTCATTATTATTTGGATTATGTCCAAATCCAAATTTATATGATTAATTAATAGTGAATTTTGTTCAAAATAAGTTGCATCTCTTTTAAATGTGATATTTTAATTTTTTTCTAAAATTGATAAATTAAAACTTTGACTTTGTTATCCCTTAAGAAATAAGATTAAAGTTCATTTTATATTTATTTATTTTTTGGTACTGGGAATTGAACTCAGGGTCTCACACTTGCCAGGCAGGCACCATGTGATTGACCTATATCACTGGCCCTAAGACTATGATGTAAAAAACATTTACATGAAATCAATAAAATTCTTTTCAAGCAATTAATCTTCCAATTAAACCTATGTAAACAGAAACTTAACAGTTACAACTGTTATTTATAAGGACACCGTATCACCGGTTAAAAAATTCAGGTGTAGGATGAAAAGTGTCAAGCATATAGAGCATATGAGTCATCTTGAAATAGCTGTTCAAATTACAAAATTAAAGCATACAAGTGGACATTCAAACAGTGAGATTGCAAACAGTTCTGTTCAATGATCCAACAGAAACTTAGTAATATTGTTTTCTATCTTACACATTTAAATATGCATGCAGTTTTATCCTTTAGATCAATTTTCTTTTCCTCTCTATTTTTAGTATCTAAATCTTGAAAGCAATATATATCCATCAACAGATGAGTGAACATTTGATTTATACACAATGCAGGATAGTCTGACACAAAGAAAAATAAACCGGAGTCATTTATAGGAAAATGAATATATCTTCAGATAATAATTTTAAGTGAAATAAATCACATACTCAAGCTTAAATGTCAGAGTTTTTCATATATGAGATAGCCAAAGTGTAAATAATTTAATGGTTAAAAAGAAGATGGATAATAGGGAGGTCAAGATACACCTTTTGCAAATGGGAATTGGACCAAGAGATGAAAAGAAGAGCAGGAAAGAGGAAGTAAAAATAATTTAAGATTTTTTATGTTCATATAGCAACTCCCCATGATGAATACAACGATTGTATATTACAAACACGTACTAATAAAAATCTTAAAAATTTAAAAGGGAAAAGTACAAAAACTATAGGATAGGTACATTTAAAACAGGGATAATATTCTGAATGGTATTAATGTAATATGTTTTTATACGATTTTTTATAATTTAAACATTCAACTTACATGTTAATCGTGTCTCATAGTTCTTATTATGTCATTGATTATCGTTTCAAGGTAATATTAACAAAATATTTTCATTATCCAATTTTCAGTGTTTTGGGTTCTTTCTTTCCTTTCTTTTTCTCTTTTTTCTTTTCCCACTGTGATAATTAGACCAATTATCACAGTCCTAGGTATTGAACCCAGGACCTGAAACATATTGGAGAAGTGCTCTACCACTGAGCTATATCTCCAAGTCAGTCAATGATATTGTTTGTGCAGCAGTGTAGTAGTTTATAGGTTTCTTTAGATACATTTCTCAGTAACATCATGTGACTTAATATAATCTAACTCAGCAATATCTTAAAATATATGGGAATAATATTAGCCTATGTATAAAAATCTTATAAATTATGACTCTGTGGATAACAATAGTTTATATAAAGGAATAAAATAACGATAATGATATCTCATTTATCACACATACTATACATGTGGTTCTTCTGTGGTTTTAAATAACCTTCCCTTTTTTTCTGCTGTTTTGCATAGTCAATTCTCCTACTTTGCTTCCATGATATTCCAAAAGTTTCTAAGCTGCTGATAGGGATGAATAAATTATTCCCAAACTATCCTTTACATAGATAACAACTATCAACTCTAGTACAAAATCAGTATCACTAGACTTATAGTAAGTGATGAAAAGTAGGCAGAATGTGGAACAGTCTCAAAAATTAGACCAACTATTAACAATGAAATGAGTTTTACTTTTTGAAGGCTTCTATATAAGAAACACTTACAAACACTATATCACAAAACTCCAATATCTCATCATCAGGAATCAGGGAAGGAACCTGCACCATCACGAACCACTTGAAACTGAGGCAAGAAGAGGAATAATGCAGAGGAATGCTGAGTTTTGTACAGAAGCCTTGGGCAAATTTCTGGTATTCCTGAACCACATAAGTGTGAAACAGCTTTAAAGCATCCTGAAGTCAGAACCAAAATGGGCGGCAATATGACAATCTGAAATTTGAATCTAATGAAACTATCAGGAAAAACATAAACATCAAAATTGTTTGGAGTGCTCTGACAGAATCAGGTCTCTACAAAATCATCATATTATAAAACTAAACAAGTATTTTATGAGTAAAAGTAGTCAAGGGAGCTGAATCTCAAATTAGGCCTGTGACAGAATGATGAAGTCATCACTGTTAAGGGTTGGTACAACCGGATTCAGTGCACTAAAGAAAAATACATTGTGAAAGGATGAAAGGAAATGTGCACATAAAACATGAAACACACTTTGAAACGTGATATTTTAAAATAAAAAATAGAATATGCAAACATTAAACATATTTATCAGGTTTTAATAGAGAACTGGAGACATTTAAATAGAATCAATTTGAAGATAGATCAATAAAAGTTACAAAGTAGAAGTATAAATTTGAAGTTAAATGTAATAATTTAGAAATGATTATAAGTTGTTTATAAATAATTATACTGTTTTTCCCAATGAAAGGTAAAAACTATAACTGAAGAAAATAATTTTAGTGTGTGAATTATTGTAATAACTCTTAAAAGACCTTAACATTTTGGAAGTTATATGCTAGGCAAATGCATAAAAAGAAATATATAAATTTAGATTAGACCCTAAGGGTATTTTCAACTTATAAAAAAATCCAGATAAAGGAAATAAATAAAATATTTTACTCAAATTAAATAAAAAAATTAGAAATGCAAAGAGTAAATTATTAAAACATGTAGTTTGTAGTATTCCTTCAACTTAGTTACTAAAGAAAGATTATATTGACAAATAATAGAAAATACAAACTAAGCCCATTCAAAATATTATCTTACCTGGGCCTCAAAGAAAAGCAGCTATTTCACAAAATTAAAAATATATTGAAAACAAAAATCAGCGAAGTAAGACACCAAAAAATCCAAGAAATTCAAGAATTAGTGTCAATTAAGCAAAAAATTACTAAAAATAATAAAGCAAAGTTTGAAGAAAACATAAAAATTTGAAACAAAATTTGATAAAAATGATTTAAAATATACAAAAGAAATGATTACTGGAATAAAATGTTTCTAAAATAGATAGCTTAATGATTAATTAAAAGTAAATAATATATTAAAAATCAGATGTGCTATACTAGAGTTGACAATCTAGGTACAATGAATAATAATCATAATGTAATGTTGCATAAATTGTCATAATGATCATATGACAAACTATAATGTCTCAAAATATTATAACAGTGTTTAACTTTCTTGTATCAATATTATTGATACAGGAAATATCAATAATAATATTACAAGAAAAGATCAACAACACAAATCAGCCAAAACAGATGACATAAAAAAATAAAATTTGGCAAAACACTCTATCAAGATGCCCTTATTTAAGAGTTCCAGACAAATATTTCACAGAATGAGTTATCTCCATGTGACATAAATTATTTGGGGTGCAAAAAAGTAGAAATCTCTTTGCTGGGAAGTGGAAGAAGGCTCACATGGAGGCATGTTTGGACTGTGAGCTCGGCAAGGTAACTTGCATGTTTTCAGATAAACACTTAGTACCCTGTCACAGGAAACATGCCCTGATGTGTCTCCTTACAGAACCACAGGTCGAAGAAAATTACCATGATATGCTGTTCTCCTCAGATAAATATTTAGTAAGTAAACATGTTCAGTAAAACTATCAATTTTAATGAAAACTTAAAATCCATATTCTCTTACATAACTGCTAAATTGCATTGAAATACTGAATGGAAGTTAAAAATAATCTATATGAATGCATCAAGACTATATCGATATAAATAGCTATAGAGTAAGTAATAAAGTTTGTGTATTACACATTTGATGAGGTCATGCTCATCCTCTGAACCTCTGAACACACCAGAGGGATAAATAAAATTGAATACATACAGTAATGTTAACAGCTTCAAAGGTGAATTTAACACTGATAAATATCATTTTGAGTCAAATCCATAAAAATACAGGTGACACGTACCACAAGAAGCAATAAACAGGGCTGGGGATTTAGCTCAGTGGCATAATCGCCTGCCTTGCAAGCACATGGTGGTGAGTTCGATCACTGGTACCAAAACAATATTTTTTTTTAAAGAAGCATTGAACACCTGAAACGTAGTTCAACCAAATTAAGATGTGTAATAGGCACATCATATATACTGGAATTTGGAAAAAAGAAAGGAAGAGAGAAGAATTTCACACTGATTACTGTATTAATTGCATTTTATTACATTTTCATACCAAAATACTCAACACCTGTGACCCATAAAAGCATAGTTTTATTTAGCTCAGAGATTCAGAAGATTTAGTCCATGGTTGGCTGATTCCAGGGCAGAACTGGCATGACAGAAGTGCATGGTGTAGGAAAGCTGACCAACAGTGGAAGGCAGGAAAGAAAGAGGAAGGGAGGAGTGAATGAGAAGAATGTACCCATCCAGGTCATGCCCACAAGGACACATCTTTCTGCTGGCGCCTCACCTCTGAATCACACATTTAACTATGGACTCATTAACTGATTACCCCATTGATTAATAAAGCACTCCCAGAATTCCATGCCCTTTTTAGAACTATGTCTTTTAACACAAGATATTTTGGGTGTTACTTTAGCTCTAAACACTGACATTCCTCCACTTACCACACAAAACCTGCTGTTCATCTCATTACACAAAACATTAATTTCATACACTTATAAAAATCAGTCTTAACAGCTTCAGTATTTCTGAAAATCAAATCCAAAGTCTTCTGAATTTCACAACAAACCTCTCTAAAAATCAGAAAGAAAGTTAAATTCTTCCAACATCTATGATATAGGGCAAAACTTACCTTTTATGACAAAAGAATAAGTGAATGGAATCCAACTAGACCAATGTACAAACAATAGCAATAGTACAAACCCGCTACAGTCTCACAGCTTCCCACATCACCTTCTCAGGGGCACATCACTGTCCTCTCAGGCTTCCTTTGAAGTCTAATAATAATCCTCTTGACTTCTGCAGGCCTAAAAACTCAGCACCATGTGTCTGATATCAAAGTCTGCCACCTGCTGAACGTGTAGTTGTAGTGGCCTCTGAATAACTGGGTGCCTGAACTCAGGGAAACATGCTCCTACCTGAGAATGATTGAGCAGGGTGGCCCGGGGCTCTCTTCTCAAAGAAAGTTACACACCTTGAACCTGTTATGGACAGGATCTGGCAAATTTCTGAAATACTCTCTAGTCTTTTTTTCTATTGTCCTGGTCCAAAGTACTTGTCTTTCTTTTAATGGGACTAATTTTTTCAGCAACCATACTCTCTTTCTGCCAACTCTCTCTCTATATATATCTCTACTTTGCCCAATCTGGAATATTTTTGACATCTGTCATCTTTGGTTTTGATCTTGATTCTCACTGAATATATGGATAAAAACAGCCAGGAGAAGATATCCACAGCCTAACCCTGGGATGAGATATTTACTTTGCCATCTTTAAATTCAGTCTCATATTTCCTTCCAGAACATAGACAAAACCTGGACCAATTCTGTGCTAGAATAAAACACAGGAGACCTCTTGCCCAATTTCTAATACCATCTTCATTCTCAAATGAAACTTCATGAGCTTTTCTGTTACTCTCTCCATTACTATCAGTTTTCTGATTTTCTGAACTCCCATCAGTATCACCCATCAAACACTGCTTGCAATATTCTACTGCTTCTGCATTCTACTCCAAATATTCCAAACTCCTTCTACAAACTAATGGCAAAAGCTTTTCAGCCATGTATACAGGCACATCAGTGAGCCCTCTCTTGATATTGGTTTTCTATATTACTTTCTTGTCACTGGGAAAAAATCCTCCCTAAAACTTTAAGGAGAGTTTTATTTGGGCTCATGGATTAAGAAGGTTCAGCTTACAGTTAGCTGGCTATCAGGCAGAAACAGTATTGACATAGGGGACTGAAACTCTTGACCTAAATGTCTGGCATGAGTTCCGTGTTTTGTAAAACTGAAGAATAAATTTTCGGAACAATAGAGGTTAAGAGCAGAATGTATTCACTGAGAGAAAGACAGCTTCTGTCTGCAAGAGACAGAAAGCATCCAAAACGGTTGTCAAAGACTCTATCTTTTCTAGGCACTTTTAGAGACCAAAATCATGGGGTGAGATGGGTCCACGTTGGGGAAAACTGGGAACTCACAAGGCAGATGGGCATAAGGTGGGCAGAACTATGGTTAGCCAATAAAATTAATTGTTCAGGTAAATTTGATTATACTGGGGAGAAATGTGGAATTGAATCACATAGAAAAGTGTAGAAAGCAGGCATTCTTAGGGAGCAGTGACTCCTCCCTTAGGAGGTTTGAATGGTGACTCCTGACTCCCTCAGGGTGATAGAGAACTATTTAGAATATCAGTTCTTAGGATATGAGTGGATTTGCTTGATCTCTTTTGTTGAGGCCTGGCCCACAGCAGGAAGTGTCTGTCTCCCCCACAATTGCAAGGTATCTGGGCTTCTGCACTGGCTCCTCCAGGACATAGCCCTGTCTCACTGCCTATAGTATTTCTAACTAACTCAGCTGCCTGTAATAGACAGTGGAAGGGCATGGCGGAAGAAAACTGCTCTACCTATGGCAGCCAGAAAGTAGAGTGTTAAGGAAGGAGACAGGGACAAGAAAACATCCTCCCACTTCATGCTCTCAGTGACACTTTTCTACTTGGCCCCACCCTCTACTAACATATTCAGCTATGAACTCATCTATTGATCAATCCATGAGATATACATACATATATATATATATATATATATATATATATAGTGACCCCATGATCTAATCATCTTCCAAATGCCCTTCGTCTGATCCCATGAGACTTTTGGGAAGAAGCTGGATCTAAACCATAACAATTATATGTCAGGATAATACTTTAGCTAGATTGTTTAAAAATACATTACTGAAAATAATTTCAGTTATTTTCAGTAATGCTAATAAATTTAAATGTATAAGTTACTTAACATTTTCATACTTGATTGTAGTGCCTTAGAAACCTTTTTTAATGCCACCATAGTGTTTCTGCCTGATGGCCAGCTTGTAACTTTTATGCACCTTTATGTATTCACACATAATACATCTTAGTTATGAAGTGCCTATCAAACAAAATTTCAGTTTAAGAAAATAGGTCAAATATGGCTAAGACTGTTGCTTAAAAATCTTAAGGAAAATAGTAACAAATATAATTTTGCCAGGTAGCAAAGACCTCTAAAATTTTTCATTAGCATTTCTCTCCTATTGGAGAAATTGACAACATATGACAAACTAGTATAACTGTGAAAAAAGTAATTTTACCAGACCCCTGGATGTGAAGAAGACACAAGATATAAATTTATTTCCTGAAAAATCTATTAGCATCAGACATACATTGCTTATTTACATAATGTAGGCAAATTTGTCCTAACGAAAATGTTTTATCACAGTGAAATATGAAAACTAGTGACATTTTCATAATACCAAGAAGCTATAAATATTTGCTTTCTCACTTAATGCTTAGTATAAACTTGATCTTGATCAAAAATATAAGAGACAGAAATCAATGAAATATATTGATCATTGTAAGAAAAATATCCCTATTATTGGTGAATAATATTATCAAGAAGCACAATTGAAGTATTTTAGGTTCAATACATACTCAGAAGCTACCAGTAAATATAGAAGTTTCAATAACTAACTTGAGTTTTGAAAGCAACTGGTTTTATCCCTCAATAGCAAAAATTAATATATGGGAATGATTTTAGAAGTTAAGATGGTTTAATGAAGGATCTAGAAGTAAGAAAAGAAAAAGGGAATTCTCTCAAGGGCTTCGTAAATGTCTTTAGTAAAGAGAGCCATGTCTACTTAGTGAGCGGTGATAAATCATATTGTAAAGGTATAAACTCCTTTCAAAACAATTTGTCTATTAATGAAAATCTAATAAGAAGTTCATTAGTCTTTATTTAAGATGACTTTAAAATTTCTCTGACAGAATAAATATGTGGCATAGCCAAAATAAACTTGGCATAAAAAAAAAAAAATTAAGCAGAGATTTTCCTTACCGGATGTCAAAACACAAAGTCACAATGGTTAATTAGGTCTGTCTGGCAGAGATTGCTGTTTTCCTATCCAAAGTTTATTCTCTAATTTTTCTTTAGCACTACAAATCTTGATTGAGTACATTGGTTTTCAACTTAATTTATATTTCATATTTCTTCCAGCGAGATGCGTCTTTGTGACTAGATTCTAGCTGATAAGCTTTAAGGAACGGTGTTATATACAATTCTTCACTTATAAGCTTCCAAACAAAAAGCTTGGCAGTTCTTTTTGAAATGGTTATCTTAGATTATCAGTAAAAAATGGTTTGCCTGGGAAATATGGAGCCCATGTCCCAGGTACAAAACAGAAAACTACTTAAGCATGGAATATAGATGAGAGATAAGTTTCTCCATAGATGAGAAATGTTACTCTCTTTCAAAAATGCTGTTACTTCATCTCTGCAGCTAAAAGCTTTAGAGTGACTATTGAAAAGTAGCATTCTTATATATAAAATAGATTATTACAAACTATTAACCTCTTAAAAATATAGTTACATAAAGGTGAGGCGTGATGTTTATTTTGTTGATGATATTTTAGGATATTTTCAAAATGAGAAAATTGAGTGCATATGTCATATTATGTTGTATTATATTGTATATCAAATAAATACAAGTGAAAAAAAGTGAAATATAAAGAATAAAAAATAAGAGATAGCAAATATTGTTCCAGTCAAGTTAATATTTTTAAATTAAATATAACATTAAAATACATTTTGATATATTTGATTTCATAAATATTTAAGCCTTGTTATGAAAAGGATGATATGTCAAATTAAGAACCACCGTATGTACGAACACTAATATCTTTGTATTATAAGAATACTTACTAGTGTGCAGGGTGTGGTGGTGCATGCTTCTAATCCCAACAATCAAGAGGCTGAGGTAGGAGGATTATTGTTAGTTCAAGACCACCCTGGGCTACAAAAGGAGGTCAATGCCATCTTAAACTGCATAGCAAGACTCTGTCTCAAAAAGATAAATAAATAAAAATAAAGAATATTTATTGGTTTTCAAAGTAGGTATTGATGATTTTCTGAATTTCCACAGGATCTAAAGTGATCCCAGTTTTTCTTTGCTCATTATATGAACTTGAGTTTTTTCTTTGCTTTTTTTTTTATAAGTTTGGCAAGGGATTTCTCAACTTTATATGCTTTTTCAAAAAATCATTTCTTCGATTCATTAGTTCTTTATATTTTCTCATGAAAAATACAAGACATAGATTCCTAGATGCTTATAAATTATCAAAACTGAATTAAAAAGATATAAAAATTCTTGATAACCCAATATCAGCTAATTAAGTTAAAAATATAGTTAAAAACTTAACAACAAAGAAAGACCCAGGTCCTGATGGATTCACTGCAGAATTTTACAAAAACTTCTAAGAATACTTATTGTCGATACTCCTCAAACACTTTAATGACATTGAAAGGGAAGCAACACTCCCTAATGTATTCCTGGAGGCAAGTGTTACCCTAATACCAACACCAATGAAAGAAACAATTAAAAAAGAGAACTACAGACTAATCTCCTTAATGAACATAGATGCAAAAATCCTTGACAAGATACTATCAAACAGAATGTAGCAAATCATCAAGAAGATTATATGCCATTACCAAGTGGATTCATCCCAGGAATGTAGAATAGTTCAACATATGCAAATCAATAAATGTAACACATCAAATCAATAGAGTCAAAAACAGAAATCACACAATCATCTTAATATATGAAGAAAAAGCTTTTGACAAAGTCCAACATTCAGTCATGTTAAAAATCCCTACAGAATATTAGAATAAATAGTCTTTACCTCAATCTGGTAAAAGCCATCTATGACAAATCAATACAATACATCATTCTAAATGGACAAGGACTGAAAGCGTTCACTGTAAATCAGGAACAACACAAAGACAACACTTTGTGTCTATTACCACTACTATTCAATATAGTTCTGAAAACATTAGCCAGAGATATTAAACAAGAAAGAGAAAAAAAGGAATAAAGATAGGAAAGGAAAAAGTTAAAATGTCATTATTTTCAGATGACATGATAATGTAGCAACATTATAAAATATTTCAAAAACTGCACCAAAAATCTTCCTGGTTTAATAAGCAAATTCAATAGTGTAGCTGAATACAAAATCAACACTCAAAAATCAGTAACATCTCTATACAAAAACAATAAACTCACTAAAAGCTAAATTAGGGATACCACACCCTTCAAAATACCATCTAAAAATTGAAATATTTAGGAATCAAACTAACAAAAGAAGTTAAAGAACTACATATTAAAAATGTTAGTACTCTGGAAAGGGAAGTTGAAGAGAATATCAGAAAATGGAATGACATCCCTTTTTCTAGGATAGGAAGAAGCAACAGAATGAAAATGACCACACTCCCAAAACAGATTTACTGCAATCCTAAACAAAATACCATTAGCATATCTCATAGTTCTAGATAAAACATTCCCAAAATTCATTTGAAAATAGAAGAGACCTACAATAACAAATGCAATTGTGAGCAAAAAGGAGGCATCAAAATCCTTGACTTGAAATTATACTACAAAGCAACTGAGACAAAATCAGCATGGTACTGGCCAAGAAACAGATCTGAAGATCAGTGGAACAGATTAGAAAGTGCAGACACAACAATAAACACACTCAACCACCTAATCTTTGACAAAGGGGCCAAACATATTCATTGGAAGAAAAATAGCTTCTTCAAAACATGGTGGTGGAAAAGTGGGATTCCACAAACTATAGACTAAAGACAGACCCAGACTACCTACAACCATGCACAAAACAAAACTTGAGCCCATTTTCACAAGTGAAACAAATCAGACTACCATGTGCAAACGTTGTATTGTCTCCCTGATGTTAGCAATTGGAAGAGTAAATAAGTAAGACCTAAAATGTAAAACAGATATTTTGAAATGCAAAAAAAATAATCAAAAGGGAAAAGAAACCAGGTTGGGGGGAATGAGAAAAGGAAGAAGACAAAAGGAAGAAAAATGTTAGCTATACTGTTAGTTTCTCAGCTCATTGAAAAGGAAGGTTTGCGCTAATATCAATTGGAAAAAAAATTTTTTGTCTGTATTTTGTATCTGAGCAACTACTTTAAAGATAGCAATATATAATATACTAGCTTATTTTCCTATTATTTCACTATGAAATCTTATTTTATCCACATAAAGAAAAGTAACTTGGTTATATTGAAACTCAACAAGATCTGTGGAATCCCTTTACACATACATAAAAAATCACCATTCATAGCATTTTAAGGACATATTTTGGCCATTATAATAAATATTTGTTTTGAAATAAACAAGTTGTTTTCATTAAGGTTTATGTGAAAAAATTCAAATTTTAAAAGTGAAGAAAGACAATGTGTTTTATGATTATTCAAGCAATAGAAAATGACTCATCATTACTTTATTTTCAATTTGAAAGTTATACCATGTCAAAAGAGAACTTCAAGACTGTTTCACTTCTATGAAATTGATCTATCGTACATTACAGTTATAATTTTACTAAACAAAATAATTTAGTAAAATGATCAATATGCTTCTAATTAAAAATGCTAAGAAATGCCAAATATATGATGTTCTTTCAAGATCACTGTCTTGGTTACTTTTCTCTCATTTCTAGGACAAAACACCTGACATCCAAAATGAAGGAAGAAAAGATTTATTTAGCTTGCAGTTTCTGGAGGTTTCAGTCCATGATCAGCCAGCTCCGGCAGGGTGGAATGGCACAGGGGCAACATCTCAAAGGCTAGCAAAAGGAGCCACAGCTAAAAGGAGGGAAGAGCAAACCTCCTTTCCTCCTTATATTGTAAGCAGGCCATCCCCTACCCAGAGCAGGTGATAGCACTCATAAAATCTTCTTGCCCTCCTCTTGTACAGGCTGAGGATATTTAAAAACTAAGATGATAGGCTCCCTGCTGAGTCTCTTAGTTACATTGCTCAAGTTAACACCATAACATGTACTATATTAAAATACTATCTTTTGACAAAGCTAAATGAGAACAAATATTGAACCTTTCTAAAAAGGACATAAAAACATCCATCTTGAGTGGCAATTTCTTTTCAATGTGAATAGAGTTCATGAACATTATTATACATCGCTAGAAGTTTATCTGTTGCTACTTCTTTTTAACCAATGTCTACCCTGCTCCTAACTTAGTAATTGTTCGATTAAATTGATGACTGAAACAATGGTAAGAAAAGATAAGAGAGACACAAAGGGATAGAAAAATGAGGGTAATCTTTTTAAATGAACATAAGAATATTAAGAAATGGAGTTAACTTTAGTGTTTTTAAGTCTAATAAATAATACTTCTACTAACAGCCTAGAGGGTGCACAATCTTTGCTTATTTACTTAGGAGGCATGGAAACATTACAGGAGGAAAAATAGAATTTACCTTTTCCTGTTCTCACAAATAAGCATTTAGATTAATTGCAATTTGTATCATAACTTCTCAACATAAGTTTTCTGGGAGGAAACATTTTGAGTTAATACTGAGTTAATACTATAATTTGTCCTTATAATTCATACAGCATAGGATTGTCATGGAAGTAATTAGAGAATATAAGTAATTCCAAAATACATAATAATTTAGTCTAAAATTTCTTTTAAAATTACATGTTTTTGAAAAATCAGCCAGCATTCATTAAATAGGCATTCTTCTATGACAGTAGTGTTGATTTCTTTGAACATTGATGATTAAAAGCACTTTGACTTGGATGATAATGATGTGTAGAGAAAAAAAAATATGACTATTGTTTTTCTTTTCACAAACACATTAGTTAAACTTTTATTTCAGCTAATTATTTCTGCTAATTACAGTTTCACAGAATTCTGACAGTTTCAGTTTATTTATAAAATTACATGGGCATTTACTGAATATTTTACAAGCCTACCATGTCAGTATATTTTCCATGCAAATTATTAAAGTTGGTCAAAATGATTCAACCAAAAAAATATGTCGATTTCCCCCTTCCCTTATCGTAAATAGGGCTTATGACTGATTGGTCTTATGCTCATAGTGCAAACCTATTTAGATAAAATAATATTTTGCAAGTAAAAATGTTCAGACTGTACCTCTAATCACTAATATTTTTCAGCTGCTTGTGGAAGTAATATTCTTTTTTTTATTCATTAAATAGAAATGTGAGGTGCTCTACTGTAGTATACATTGGTTCACCCAGTGGACCAATGTATACAGAAGATATATTTAAACTTTATGATAGTAAAATCTAGATGAAAAGAAATTAATGGGAAACATCAGAAAGTTATATATAATAGAGGTAAGAATTTATGCTATTAATTTTCATGCATATATAATTTAAATTCAAAATCACCAATTATTGCATTATTAAATGGAAAAAATATCTTGTTCATGAATCACACATAAGGTAGTATGTAGAGCAGAAATTCAAACTCAAATTTATCAGATTTAATACTGTCTTCACCTTCACCCAAATCCCACCACAAATAAAACATGCACACACGTAGTGTTCCCTACAAAAATATATGCTGAAGACCTATAATCTCCCTAAATAACCAGTTACTTACTAAGGTATAATGTGTGACTTATGCAATTTGTAAACATCTCCAATGTTATCCAAATTCCTCTTTCAGAAAATTATTTTAGCTTTATAGTGACTCAATAATACATACTTTAGATTTTATACTTTTACTGTGTTTATCCTATGCAGTTTTTTATCCTATGCAGAAATAAGGTAAAATTTAGTCCTAGGTTAACAAGTTTATATTCACCGTGATTCATAGTTCGAGTTGCTAAAACTTTATTATTAAATTTCTTAAATATTTTTCATTGAAAATGGAAGAATCCTGACTGTTTCATTTAGTTTTTTAATATCACTGGAAAAAAAAAAAAAAAACCTGTTTCATTTAGTTTGCTGATACCATTGGAAACAAAACTAACTGCACTGTGAAATAAAGAATATTTCTCACAATTTGTAAAGTTTATTGAGAACCATTTTCTAGGAAAAAAAAAAAGCTTCAAATCTGCAAGAAGCCAAAGTTCCTAGTCCCAAATGAGCACTGAGCATTCTGGAGCACTTCTAGAGACACTTGGTCTGAGACAGGCTCCTGCTAAGTTGCTGAGTTGCCCGGGTTGGGCTCAAACTTGCAATTTCCCTTCTCAGTCTCCTGTAACAGGCATTATACTCATACTTTACCACAGCTATCTTGTTTTCATCTACAAACAGAGGTCAAAAATATTTGCTAAGAAAATCACAACATTGACAGTGCTGAATTAAGAAGAGAAAGAGACTATCTTGTATTCTTTTCAGTTACTGTATGAATTAATTTTGTTTATAAAATATTATAGTAATGTTTGACAACATAATTTTTACCATTGGTTTTCATAGTTTAGTGGGAAAGCTGACTAATTATCAATTCATGACATTAAATAACTTCAACTTTTACAAAATGCGTAAGTATGTTACCAGGAATGAGCAAATGTCCATGGAGTGGTAGCAAATACCTTGTTTATAAATTTTGCACTCCTGATAATTGTGACACGAGGTAAAATACATTGTCCGTTGATCTTTTTTTATAATCTTCTTTTCTGAAATGATTTACATAAATAATTCTAGTCCTTTCACTCTTCTACGCTTTCTAATTTTTTTTTGATTTTTTCTTTTTGATATTTATTGTATAATTTTCTCTCATTTTACTGTTTTACATTTTATGCACAAATACTATTATCTAAGTTAAAAAAAGAAACAACTGTTTCATGTAAAATTACACAGAATCACAAGCAATGCTTTCAGTATTTTATTAGGGTATGTTAGTTATTCTGATTAATATATATCTTTTAGCATATGCTTACACACAAAGAATGTACATTCTTCATGTTTTATTGAATTAACTACAAGAGCATGAGAGAAATCAAGTGAAAAATTATTAAAGATTCATAAGGGTTATACTTCTGACAAAAATTTATTTTAAATCATATTTTAAATACAATATTAATTTACTGTATTTACCCATTAAATAAAAGTTAACTTACACACTTACTTTCAAACTCAGCATATAACATAGATTTCCCAGAGAGTAACATCAGTTTAACATACAAATTTCAGTTACTCCCATTACAAAGCACAAATACAGATATGCCTTAGCCAGTTTGTAAAACAAAGTTGTTTGCTGATCCTGTGATATAAATTAACTTTTCCTTGAAAGTCACTTGTGCACTATTATTTTCAAGATCAAACTAGACAGAAATTATGAATGCTTTGTTAAGTTTTTAAGAAGGCAATAAAAATTTGGTATTCAAAACTTGGTTGACATTAATATTTTCAACAAAATTCAAAGAAACTAAGCCTTTGTGGCAAAATTAACTATACAGAAGGCAACCCATTTAAGCCGTAAATTTTAATTCACTCAGTGTCTTGATTTCAATGTCAACATTTTATTTATACAACTATATATCAGTTTGCCTTGGCTCTGGATGGTCTTTATCGCCTATTATTGCTTGGAATTCTATACTGTGAACAAGCATTCAATACAACTCAAGCATTCAATTCATACCAGGAATTGAATTCAAGCATTCAATTCATACCAGGAACAAGCATTCAATTTAAGCATTTGAAAATTAAATCTCCTAGTTAATATCACTATGCCCCAGTGTATTGTTAGATGATGTGAGCCAGAATAAAACAAGGATAGAGCTAAAAGATTTCTATTCTTAAACTGGCATACAAAAAAAAAAATCAGAATTCAATACTATAGAAATGCAATCTAATATTATAGTTGAAATTGAAGAGCTTGAATACCTAGGATGGAAAGAAATAAGACCATGTCCATGGAGAGTCAGACATCCTTTCAAACCATGCTCAAGCCCAGAAACAATGGAAAAAAAATAAATAAAAACAGGATGCATGTTAAACAGAGCATGGATGTTCAAGGGTAAGAGATGAATCCAAATATTTTCCTTTTCAAAGAAAGTTAGTTTCAGGTAAGTAAAATTTTAACTATTCCATAAAATTTACTGTAAGAATTTTTATAATAGGTTACTATAATCATTTTTCTCATGTAGCAAGTTATTTCAAAGATTTTCAAGTATGTCTAGGCTAAATCAGGAGAGTTGCTCTGTTTGAAGATGAATTCCAAGGATTTCCTCAACTCATAGAATGCTTATCAGACTATATGGTTTCCCTAAGGGCCTCACCCATTTTTGTACTTCTAAGCCTCGGTTGGAACCTCTGACCCCTTTTCCTCCTGACCTTCCCTCTGCTCATCACATGTCATTTACATTGTTCCTGGCTGATGAAATTCTAGTGTTGTTTTGTATAGCATCATCTTCTATTTAAAGACCCTTCTATCTCATTTGATTAAGTCTACCATCTGGCCTTGTACCAAGAACAGTTTGAAATGAACAAATGTCTGTTGAATCTATCATTGTGGTCAATGGTGTTTTTCACACTATAAATAAAGGGATGAAACATTATATTATGACTTAGAGTGTATTTTTAAAGTTTCTCCCATGTATTGTGACTCTGTTGAGGACTGAGACCGTGACTCCTTGTGCAGGGTTTTCTGCACTGTTAATTAATACCAGCACATTGTGTCAGGTATTCCCAGTAAACTGGACCTGGCGTGCCACAGCTGTGCTTTGAAACAGTTGGTATTCTGTTTGCCTGGGTCATTAGTATCCCTTATCTTTGGTAATGTCATTGAAGATAAATAAATAGCTTTACATTTCTCTTCTGTTCCAAAATCAGAGAATGTATGCTGTCATAATTTGTTTGCTTGCATGTTATAATTTTCTTTTTGTGGGAGAGGAACTGGAGATGGAACCCACCAGTTCTTGTAACACTGAGTTATATCCCAAACTATTATTATTACTATCATGAATTGTACTTTGCAGCAGAGTCTCCCTAAATTATTCAGATGACACTCAAATATTCAATCTTCCTCTTAAACTGTCAAACCGCTGATAGATAATATAGGTATGTGCTGTTGTACAAAACTGTCACTTTAGAAAGCTTGGCAAAGTTTTAAAAGAATTGTGTGAATAACAGAAGTTGCTAAAACTTTGAAGAAATTATCTCTGTTCTTCCTTTCTTCTTTTTGAAAATTTAAGTAAAGAATTTACTTAATATAGCTATGTTGTAATAAGTTCCTGTGAAAGTAATCAAAAATTATCATGTCCGACCTGTGTCACAATTTTAGTGAGTTTATTACAAAATGCAATAACCCAAAATGTTGCATATCACACTTTTACTGCTCAAAGTGTTCTATTGAATTTCTGGGTTTAAAAGAATATCTACTGTTGTGTCTCTGTATTTGGAATGAGCACCTGTATCTTGATTGTATATCAGATCATTTAGAACTCAATTTTGAGGGAAAATACATAAATTATTCTCAGTGTTAGTCTTATATAGAAATTATACCTTTATATTCTAAGTCTCTGAGATAGGAAAGGTAAATTGTCTTTCTCTTTTCTGACTAAAGTATATTTTCATTAATCTAAACATACACTTCTATAAAACAGATATATCAAAACAAAAAATATTGAATTTACTTCATAAACCATTTAATAGGAAAAATGTTCTTCTAGAACTCTACTTTTGTAGATTTAGTAAAATATTTCATTTTCATTAAAATCCTTATATATTCCCATAAAAAGATTTTTCAATTTTCTCCTTCATTCAATTTCATAAATGTATGCTGTTTCATAAAGGTTTTATCAATATTATTGTGAAGTTGTAGTACAGTTGCTGAATATAACATTACAAAAAATATAAAGTTGTCTTAAATTTATTTGAAGATATTAAATTCAAGGAATTACAGTTAGTATATTTAAAATGTTATAATCTTAAATGTGCCATTTTTATTAGTTTTTGCCATATTCAATACATTACTGTCTACTTAAATTTCCATAACTATATTCTACCAAAAGTCTTCAAGTGGAATAGATAATCATTCTAAAATATTTAATTTTGGAAATATTATGCTATTTTTATAAATATTTATAATTCTATACATTACATTTTGCATATTTAACTATTGCTTTAAAAATCATATACATATATACATATTTACAATCTTTCTTTTATTGCTCTATTAAGTCATTTCTACAATTTCTTCTTTAAGTCTTTGCATGTATATTATTTTCCATCTATTTTCTGTGGCTTTAGCATTCTATTATAAAGCAAAATGCCTAATCCCAAAACAGCATACTTCATATTCTATGTTGATTTTCTTTGAAAGTGTATGTCTTCTAATTAAATATTTGCAAGATGACAGTTTTAAGCAACAGATAATATGTTAATACTGTATTTCATCTAGATGTTTATTGTGAATCATATTTTCTATCTACGATGCATGTTGCTCCAGAGAGATACCTAAATTGAGATAATTGGTAGATTTCAGTCATGTTGCTATACTGACATTGGTGCATCAATTTTCTGATATAGTCAAATACAAACATGAAATGCATATTCCATCATTCATCAATTGCAAGAACAGCTTCAATAATCTCTCCTGAGACTATGATTGAAACAAATCATCATGATAGAGTAAAATGCTTCAAGTCTACCAAATAATACTAGGAAAAGAAGAAATATCAACCAAACAACAAAAATATTTTCTTATTAATTTATAAGATTATCACTTAATTGTACTGATTAAAATGCATTATAAGCCCTGTTTAGACACTAATGTCAAACATTCAAGAAAATGATGCCCAAAGTAAGAAGGTGAATATTTTGCAGCGAGTGATAAAATATTACTCCTTCATACCTAGCCAAGAATTAGTGCTATATATTTTACAAACAATTCAATATGTATTAATTATGCTCTCCCACCTTACCGTTGTACTGTGAGCCGATATACAAGAGCAAAATTATACCACAAAGAGCACTTCTTTATAAGAGTAGGGTTTGTATCCTAGGTTTAAGTTCTTTAGATAGTAATGATATCAGTTCTCTAACCTTAGTTCTCTATATGTGGACTTTTTAAGGTGACTACTCTCCTCAGCAGTGCATTTTTTTATCAAGAGGATATAAGATTTTTTTAAAAATAGAAGTCAAAAAGTGATACAGATTACAAACTTATTTTAGTTACACTTCACCTTTATTTCTTTATACAGAATTAAATATTTTATTCCATTGTTATTAAGATTTAAAATTTCTTTGCTAACAAGTCTTCTTCTCTATGCATTTATAAGGATGAAACAGGAATAATCACTAACAGTCTTTAAAATGGATGAGATTCATGCCTTTTGTTGGTAAAATAATTTTATGAGTTATTAATTATTTTAAACATATTTATCAATGTTATATGGAGACTAAACGATCAAGTATGCTAGCATTTTTCCCTTGGATAATCTTAGCATTATTTTTGTATTGTTCAGTAAATATTTCTATTATCTCCCAATGTATTGTATTTGAAACTACTTACATTACTGGTGCTTATCAACAAACTAGTTTTTACTCATGAAACAATGAAAATTATACTATTTATACCTCTTAGAAATCACATAGAAGATTTCTATATTCTTTACTTTCAATTCATATTTTTCTGCATTCAGAATGGAATTTGATAGAATATAATACATATTTTGATGATGTACAAAATAGAACACACTGTGAACAGAAACTGTTAGCAATTTTGAAAAGAGTTTTCTAAAAGCTGATATTACTTTAGGTTAATGGATGTAAAATGGATTAAGCTGGGTAATGTATCTCCCAAGCACTGCCACTTTTTACAGTGTTTATTCCCTCTGTATATAAGAAAGAATCAGAAAATTTGTAGAAAGATATCCACTTCTATTTGTTGGACTGTATTAATGCACTAAAGTCCTAAATTGCATGCATTCTCTTAGTGAGGTTTATGAGCCACCTCTGAAGGTCGGTAAGAGCATGAGAGAATCATATTGCTTCAATTTTATCTTTTTTTCTGAAAAACATGCTTTTTAAAAAAATAAATATCATATTTTCAAATACTTCTGGTTTCACAATAGTACCCTGGAATTTGGGAGTCAGAAATAAAATTGAACAGAAAAGCCTTATTGACACAACCAAATGACATTCTTGAAACTTTCAGAAGGTATAACTGTGGCCACTTCTAAAGGAATTTCTTACACAATGCAAGGCATGAAAAGTTTTTCTATCATGTGCTGATCAAAAGGAAAAGTGTATACACAGACCTTCCCTCCACTGCCATAACTACAAGGGGCATTGAAGTCTAAACATAGCAAGAACTGATTTAAAAAAAAAAAAAGCTGCTGACATACATGTTTTCCCAAGATTTCTTTTAATTCTTGAGTCTAAGCCAGTGAATCACTACTGGTGCAGAGCCATGAGGTGTTCCTTTACCAGTCTTAGAGGGTTATCTGAAATCAGTGACCAGAGTCACCTAGCAACCCATTTTCTCATGATATCATAACAGAAAAAAGAAGCACCATGATAACTGGCAGAAAAAATCTACTTTCCAACAAAACCCTCTATTACTAGGTCCATCTGCATGGGGCTGGGACAACCCAGAGCTGTGACTCTGAAATCTTTAGAGTGCCAATTTTCCCTTAGGAACACTAGCAGAAGGTAATGAAGGACATTGAAGAAAAAGTGGGCCTGAGCCCACTTGGTTCCTAAAAGGGGTGGACAGGCGAGGCAAATCCTGGCAGACATGGAGTACTCAGAAACTTTTGAGGAAGGTGCTTTAACTTTGAGGAATTTGCAGAGCTACGGCCAACACAAGAATGCTCTGCTGGTTCTACCTGTAAGAAAATCAATTTATTCTCTCCTGTAATGTCAACTACTTAAGCAAGCAATTAAAATGAAAAAAAAAGTAGTATCAGGTAGTACTTATAATTAGGAGGAAAATAGTGTAACAAGCAAAAATGGCAATGAAAGCAATGATTGTCTCTTGGGAATAGAAATGAAAAGAAAAATATTTATGAGCTGGAGGATGCTCAATTTAAAAGTTTCATTTTTTGAAAAACATTTGGAAAAATTAAACATTAATTTTAAAATGTTAATCATTACATAAATGTTAATTATATATAATTTAATGCCAACATGTGGCTTTTCTTAATCCCAAGAGAGGAAAGTTTTTACTATATTGGATGAAAATGAAGTGAGTCTAACATAGTAGATAGACCTTTATTTTGTAAAGACTAGACAGACTATCAAGGTTTTTTGCAAAGTTTATACTAAAAATGAATGAAAACCTTTTTAGAAGCCCAACTTAAATATATATAAATGTACAATTTAATCAAATGTACAAGTGTAGGAGGAGTCTACCAAATGTAAATTTTTTAAAAAAAGTGATCAGCAATTGAAAGGTATGCAAATATAGAGAAATAGAAAAGAAAAGTTAAATTTGTAATATGCTGAAAATGGAGTATATGTTAATTTTGTAACAAGTATATATTAATATTCTAATTGACTAGTTAGTCATTGATGTGGTCTGAAGTAGTTAGGTAAAACAGAGTGAAAGATCCAAGGAAGGATTACATTTATCCTTTTTTAAAATCATATTTGTTTTTATCTACAAAGATGGTTTTATTTTTGAATCTTTCCTCCAACTGACTTCTGGATAACACTGTTAGTCCTTATGCTCCATAAGTGTTCTACTATATTTGATAAAATATTTTAGTCTTATCTAGCTCATCTCCTGGCTTTGCTTATGCGTGCAACATTTTGTGATTTCTCTCCTTCTTTGGCACTGTTCATCCTGTTTTCATCGATTAACTCTAAAAGCTCTGCATCTCCTTGTTACTCTACTCCATACATCCATTGCTTCGGTGACTTTTGTCATTTTTCAGTGATCATCATTCCCAAGCAGTTGACTACTCTTTCTACATTCAAATTCCGATCACAACTCTGCACTCAATAACTGAAGTGCTCAATAACATTTTAAAACAAATGCATTATTTATTAAAACAAATGTAGTATTAATTAAAAAATAAAGGATTATAGGTATAAGCACTAATTCACTATGTAGAATGTGATGTCATAGTTGGAAATGATACAGAATCAGTAACCATATTCTTATCTCAGATGTTCATTGTTATACAGATGACCTATAACTTTATATATATATATATATATATATATATATATATATATATAATTATTGCTTCATGTGGTTGTTAGATGATTTTTATAAAAGTTTATTTGATTCATAGTTGTAAGTAAAACTAGAAAAGTAGGTATCAGAATGTTTATGTGAGTAACAAACTTTTGGTTGAAGGGCTAATAGAGGTTTTCATTGATTGAATTATCCAGACCTTATCAAAAAATTATAATAAATATTTCTAACTTATTATTTTATCTGTGAAAACCATTGCTGAGAGGGAAATAACTTGTCAAAATTTGCCACATTTTCAAGAAACAAGGGCAAGGACAAAGTCTTACCAAAAGTCTTCCTTATTTTCCTCTATTGTAGGAATGATAATTATTAAAACCTATTACATGAATAATGTGCTAATTATCATATGAAACTGTAGAATCTAATTATCTGGGAAAATTAAAGCATATGTTAATTTGGTCAAATCTTATTTTCCAAATTAATGCCAAGTCATATATAGTACAATTATGTGAAAATTACGTTTTGTTTTTTGTTTTGTTTGTTTTTTTATCGGTACCGGGGATCGAAACGACCACTTGCTTTGCAAGGCAGGTTCTTATGCCACTGAGCTAAATCCCCAGCCCCTGTGAAAATTATGAACTTCATTTTTCAATGTCTCATTTTAAAAATAACTCTGAATATTGATTGATGAAACATAATCATTAAATCTGTAATAGAAAATAAAAATACAATAATTGACATTTGTATAGATGCTTGTAATTAAACCACATGTCATTAAGGTCTAGTTCCTTTGATCAGGAATATGGTAAAAGGGAATAACCTAACATCAAGATAAGTTAACATCTATAATGCATAATTCCAATATCACATTAGCTTTTTTCAAATTATAAAGTCGATTACAGAGACTCTCAGCTTCTTATAATCAAGAACAGGATGCACTGTATGTTGTGGGACACCAGTTTTCTTGTGGTCTTTAACCATAAAGTGGAAGAGAAAACTGTAGCTAAATGAAAGGCTAAACTCAGCCCATAAAAATGTAGAAAGGAGCTTGAAACAGAAACAGAAGTCTCTGCCACAATTTATTCTTAATTTTCATGAATAATTTATGCTCCAAAAGTGAAATATTAACACATCACCATTTAGCAGTGCGTCAGTCCATGGTTCAAGAACTCTAGGTAATGTACAGTACTTTCTATAACAAAATCAAATGCCACTCTGGGTCTAAACAATTCATGATCTAAAAAGAACACAACCAAAATCTTTGTAATGTACTGTAGAATAGGGGGAAAGATTAACTACCACACAGTGTTCAGTTAGAAAGGATGAGCTGAAGAGATTCTGAGCCATTCCACTGAATTATTTTGCTATTACGCTTAAGTATAGAATCTCTGTCCTGGGAGCCTTATGGGTGTTCTCTGATTAGGGCTGTTTCTATTCTTAGAGCAGAACTTTTTCCACTTTTTTCTCCTTCATAAACTCTGACACTGTCCTTTAGGGGGAAGAGACAGTTACGTTGGGCATGTTAAAGATGAGTAAGATAATTCTTGGATAATGAAGAGTGTTTTTTTTTTTTTAAGTATGCTTTTAGAAATGGACTCAGGTCTTTGATAATATAATTTCTCCCAGAAAAGTGATTTGTTTCCAGTGAGTTCCTTGTGCCAATTAATTACTTCTCTAGTCATATTTCTTAAGTATTCATCATTTTTTGCATCCTTTCACAGTATATCTCTAAGTTAAAAGCTGCTAAATGGAGAGTAATATGAGTGGAAAAATGTAAAACCTGGCTCTTAAAAGATGTTTTGATTAACCAAATTTATTTTCTCTGTTTTTGTTTAAAATTACATATTTTTTAAAAGATTTAAATGTCATAAATGTCTCTTTTCTCCTCTGAATTACTTTATTCTTATTGTACTATATCTAATTGTCTGAACATATATTTTGCCAAATATAAGTGGTAATTGGCAACACACAAGTTTTGATTCTTTCTAGCCACTTCCCAGGCCTCAGTACCCTGTTTAATATTTATTATCATTACTAAAATTATATTCTAATCCTGATTCATTGTTCCTGAGGCTGAATTTTCTCTTTATTTTTAATCCCATGATCCAGTCTATTTCCCTGATGTCAACACAACATTTTTCTTGTATTTTGTGTGTCACGTCAATAAAACTTGCCAGATTCTTGATTGTAACTGCAGTGTTTTATTTCGCCTTTTATCACTAGACCTTAATGTATTCCCAGGCACACTGAAGGCACACAATACTATTTTCTGAATGATTGAATGGAAGTAAATATTAGATACTATCCACTCTCCACCTCAGCCTTATCAATCATTCAAATAGTTCAGGAAGCTGTAGACATCTCTGTTACACAGGGCATTTTATAAACATCATCAAAATGCACTGACAGCATTATTGCCTGATATGCATAGTCCAGATTTTAGTGTCACAGAACCTCAAGTATGTTTGGAAGTACTTGTTGACCCTTATACACCAGTGCGTAACAAACACCTAGTGAAATATGGACTACATTGCAGAATCTGACACATTTTTGTTCTTCTGTTTTTCTATTGAAGAAAACAAGTTAGATGCCTGAAGTATTTTTTAAAAAGTTCCTTTGATTTTTTTTCTCCTATGTCTTAACTTATAGCACAGCATTAGAGACTAGTGAGCAAGTAGAATATATAGCTGTGGTTTATATAAATACTGTTTTAGACCTTCATGCAACCTGGAACTTTAGGTTTGCAATTCTAGGATGCACATTGCTATAGAACCACCTCAGAAGAGTAACATAATTTAAAGGTTGGTCCTAAACAGAATTTTTCACAAAAGTTCCAGAATCCATACTAATAATTAAATACATCAATAGACTCTGGATAAGCTCAGTGGTAGAAAGCTTGCCCAGCATGTGTGAGAGGTTCAATACAGTACCCTGCACTGTCAAAAATAATTTAAACAAATACATATGTGCACACACACACACACACACACACACACTCACAACAAAAGCACAAATTCAAATTCAGTATATTCAAAATTGATTTACAATTTAGTATTTTAAATGAACATTTGTTATGATTTGCAGCTGGAGTATCCTGTAAGGAGGAATTAACACCAGATGCCAAGAAACTTTAAAGTAATGGATTTTAATAAGTAATATTTTACAATATGCTGATGTAGGATATGATATATATATATATATATATATATATATATATATATAGTTAGACTAGTATAGTTGAATTATCCTACTTTTTTCATGGAGCATATATGTAACACCTCTAAACCTTAACACTTTTTTTAAGAAACATCATTATTTATTGCTTTGAAACAATATATTTATGTGGTTGTAACGTAAGACTTCAGGAGAAACTCTATTTCATGATTCTCAGCAGGCCTCTCTCACCAATTCTCAGCAACAATGTGACTTTTCCTGAGAACTAAAGCAAGTTTCTCATTCGACTGGACTCAAATTTAGATTTTGTCTCTTTTTTTTTTTTT
This sequence comes from Cavia porcellus, assembly GCF_034190915.1. Taxonomy (NCBI): domain Eukaryota; kingdom Metazoa; phylum Chordata; class Mammalia; order Rodentia; family Caviidae; genus Cavia; species Cavia porcellus. Next base: position 58,100,986 of record NW_026947493.1, read on the forward strand.
TTTTTGTCTTTTTCCTTTTTATCGGTACCAGGGATCGAACTCACGACTGCCTGCTTGCAAGGCAGGTGCTTATGCCGCTGAGCTAAATCCCCAGCCCCTAGATTTTGTCTCTTAAAGAAGATTGAGAAAGGATCATAACTATGTGGAATAAAGTACTACTTGGCCCACAAAGTGTGCTTCAAAGAGGCAGAGCTAAGTTGGAACTAACTAATGCTATATTTTTCTATCAACTGATACAGACCATTCCCATTTCTTATCAGAATTGTCTTCTCATTCACTTATTTTGTATTTTTGAGTGGAAAAATTCAACACAATTAATTTTCCAATAAGAGAGAAGACAAAAAAGATAATATACCTATCTTCATCTTCTTTTTCTATACAGTAAGTTGCCTGTGTCACTAGTTTTTTCTTTTTCAGATTTGAAGTTAGAGAATCTTAGAGACAATATTTCACTAGTAATTAGTTACTAAATTTTAATTTCCTATGCATATGTTCAAATGAAGTAAAAATTTAAAATTTCCTAAATTACCTGATTAACTGTCAGGTATCAAAATTTCATGTTACACATAGTATTTACACATATCATGTAATAATGATAGTGGAAAATATTAGTGTTGAGTTGGAATAAACTTTACTAACAATTCTGTCTTCTCTGAGATAAATGGAAAATTTTAAATTGATTAACTGACATATGGATCCTAAAATACATTAAATTTTATTTTTATTGATCCTAAGGAAATCTCAAATGAATACTTAGAATAAAATGAGATTAAGGTGAGTGAATGTTGCCATGTTGGTTCTTTTACTTAGCTACTTATTTATTCAATATTTCTTGAACATTTGGAGGTTAAAAACAATTCCATATTCTAGAGATACAGAGATGAATCAGATTTAAATGTTTGATCATGAAATTTAAGTTTATTGAATAATTCCAATGAAATAGTTGAATAAGATGAAGTTAAACTCAATACAATAAGCACTTTTGAAGTCTTCATAGTTCCTCATTCTGCAAAGTGGCTCCATTATACAGTATTATTAATTAAAATTTTAATTAAATTTTTACTGAGGTAATTTTAGATTCACATGAATTTATAAAAAAATACAAAAGAACTCCTATACATGTTGCCTACTTTTCCCCAGAAGATATATTTTGCCACCAATGTTAGATTTCTTCAGTTTTCCTTGTTTTCTTGTGTGTGTGTGTGTGTGTGTGTGTGTGTGTGCGCGCGCACGCGCGCGTGTTAATTTGAATTCTATACCTTCTTAGTACCTATTTAGTTTCATGTATTCACTCTAACAGTGAAGATACTAAATAGCTCTAAAATTAAATGAAAACTATATATTTCCCTTTTATAATAAATCTATTTCTCAACTTACACTCCTTTCTCTCTTTTTTAAAATTTTATTTAAAAAACAGAAAATGGGTAGAAATAATACATACTTTCAAAGAAAAAATAAACAGTAAGAAATCACTAGCTAATGGTTACATATTGTCCTCTCTTAAAAATAGTTTTTCAAGATACAAAAGTGCACATACAAAGTGGGAGTTCAAACAGAGAGACTGCAAACAGTTCTGCTCAACTATCCAACAAAAACTTAGCTACTTATTTATATGGTTATATGGTTATCAATTATACATGTCTTCATTTATGTTGAGATTAAACAAACCATGGCAGGCCCAAATTACTCTGAACAAACAATATTAGTATTGCTGGATTTCACATCATGGCACTATGGGATCAGCACTGGGTACTGTAGTGTCTCTTTTTCTTCCAAGTATTTGTTCATTTCATCATGTGTTATAAGATCAGTTCCCGTAAACAGTTTATAGGTTCTATAAATGCATGAGTCTTAACATGTATTTCTATCCTTTCTATATTATCCTTTATATATTTGAGGTAGAAACAAAACAAAGCAAGACAAAACAAAACATATTCCTAAAAACACATGAAATGACAAAGACATATAAAACCACTGTACAAGTTCTGCAGTGGTTATTGTGTTGTCTCTTGTTATCTTCAATAGAACTGTCTATATCATCAGACATAGTATAATTGAATATAGCAGTACATAACAATATTAATAAAAACAAAACTTTATAGACAGTGTAAAGCTTCAAAAACAGGAAATAATCAAACTGGAATGGGTATCATAGTGAATCTTGTCATCTTCAGTGTAATTACCAATACTTTCAGACTTGGTACTGTCAATCATAAAAGTTTTGAGTAAAATCTATTGACACCAAACAGCAATCAGACAAACCAGATTTAACAAAGATCAGTCATGATAAAACAGTATAAGTTATACAGGGCTCCATATTAAGTTAACAGGAAATTAAAAATGATTACTGTACTGTATCCTGTTATTTTGGGGATAGTTGTCTGTGCCCTCAGATCTAGCGCGAGTAGACAAACTGGGACAGAGTAAATCTATCTACGCAGAGCAGTGTGAGTAATGTGGGTTTTAAATCCTGATACACTATTAGCAATATCCTCTGCCGTGTTTTTAAAGATTATTCCTCCCCTTTCACTCCCTCAGGGTGCACTGTGCATTTCTGGGTCTCACCAATACCCTCAGTTTTTAGATTGGGTGGCAACCTGCCATTTACCTAAGTGGTTCCGAACTTTCTCCCTCCTGGACTTGATTTCTAGTGGTATTCTTTCACCTATTAAAGCCTGTCTTTCCAACCTATCTACAAATACTGGTCGAGTAGCCCCTATTGCTCTCTGGCTCCCTGTTACGTAGAGCATTTTTTTCTCAAATTTGATATTTGTCCCATAAATCCTTTTTCAGGTTAATTATACTTCCTATAAAAAAGCATCTAGGTGCACCCTACCTTCTGATCTACTCTGCCTGTGTTTCTCTTTTTAGGTTTTTTTTGTTTTTGTTTTTGTTTTTTTTTTTTTTTTTTTAGTGTAAGAAAGCCATTTATATTAGAGATTATAGCCAACCTTCTCTGCCTCATTTCTGTTGTACTCTTTTTCTGTCATTAGTTGTCTGCTTTTCTTCTTCATTCTACTTTCTGCTCCATTCATTAAGGCCTCTCTGCCACTGTTCCTAGAATCCTAGTATCTCTCTCTCTCTCTCTCTCTCTCTCTCTCTCTCTCTCTCTCTCTCTCTCTCTCTCTCTCTCTCTCTCTCTCTCTCTCTCTCTCTCAGGTCCTTCAGTATTCTCTGTAGATTGGTGGTCGCAAATTCTCCCAGTTTTTCTTTGTCTTGGAAGCATCTTGTTTCTCTATTAATTTCTAGAGACAGTTTTTCAGGGTACATCAATCTGGGCTGATGGTTATTTTCTTTCAGGGCTTGGAATACTTCTCTCTAAGCTCTTCTTGATTTGATGGTCTGTGTCGAGAAGTCTGCCATGATTTTGATGGGTTTTCCTTTATAGGTGATCTGTTTCTTTTTCTCTGATGGCTTTTAATATTTAGCTCTCATATTGAATTTCTGGGATCTTGATTATTATATGCCTGGGTTTAGCTCTGTTTTTTTGTTTTTTTTTTTTTTTTTTTTAATTTGTTTGTTTTGTGTGTTTTTGGCTTTTTTTTTTTTTTTTTTTTTTTTTTTTTTTTTTTTTTTTTGATAGGTGCCTGGAATTCTGGATGCTTCATACATCAGAATATCATTTCCTTTTCCTATGCTTGGAAAGTTTTCCTTAATTATTTCTGTAAATAGCCTTGGTAGTTCCTTTGTTTGTACCCCTGCTTCTTCATTCACATTTTTTATTCTTAAGTTATAGATCTTCTTATGTTATAGATCCTGCTGTTATCTAGCCTTTGTATTGTTAATGCCTGTTTCCTTGTTATTTTTAAAAACTTTTTCCTTTCAAGATCACACATTGCTAACGTATCTTCCAGTTTGGATAATCTATCCTTAGTTTCTTTCAAGCTGTTTTGTCAGCTTTCAATGGAGTTTTTTGTTTCCTTGTAATCTCTTTGGACCTGCTTCTCATATTCTATGGTTTCTTTATACTTCATTAAACATTTCTCTCCCTTTTTTGTGCCCCTCCATTCTTCCATCTGTGTCTTCTTGAGAGGTGCTTAGCATCTATTTTATTAATCTACTTATATCTTGCTTTACTTGGTTAAATATTTCACTTTTGAACTCGTCTATGAGGTCCTGAAGCTATCTCTTTTTGATCACTGATGCTGTTTCTGATATTACATTGTTGCTATTCAATCTCCTTTGTATTTACCTCTCCTGGATCAACATTCTCAGGGTTGGGGTCTGGGGATTTTTTTCTTGTTGCTTCCTCTTTTCATGTTTTTGGTTTCTTCCAAACAGGGGTATAGAGGAGGTCCCAGTCCCTTTCCTTGTTGGTTATGGTTCTTCTGAAGTGCGCAGGCTAGGTAATCCTGCCCACTCCAGTGTGTTATTGAGGTGCAAACAGGGATTGCACATGCTGGCTCCTCCCCTCTGGGTCAGTCAACCTGCTGAGGCCTTCACTGTGTTAGTGTGCACTGCAAGTAGGGAATTGGTTTGGTACAACTTATTGGGTCTCAGTCAGAGGTGTGGCCCAGGCCGAGCATACCCCACTAATCTAGTCTGGGAAAGGAACAATTGACTGAAGTCACTCCTGTTCCTTGTTCTTGCCAGTCCTGCCCGGTTCCAAAATATCATCCCATTGGTGCCCCTTTCCTGTGGAATACTTTTATTCCCAGCACTCACCACAGGTCAGTGAAGGTCCCTTGCTGGCTCTGTTCTCCACTGGGCTCACCGACCTCTGACTTCAGTGAGACTGCACTTCAGTGTGACTGCGGTTCCAGCGAGTGAAAGCAGTGGGAATCCAGGCACTTGAGAGCACAGAATCTTAGCTGCCTCAATAATAGACCGCATGTTTGACTGTTTCTTTTTGATTTAGTTTCTTCCTGGGTCGACAGGATCCATCTTCTTCTGTCTGAGACTCCCCATGATGTTTTATTTTGGATCTGAGTTGTCTGTCTCAGGGAGCCTCTTTATTTCGCTCTTATCTATCTGCCATCTTTACCACAACATAATTTCTACATTTTATTGCAGCTCTAAAGGCTAGATAGTAAGATCAGGGTGCCAGTCTATATTCCTATCTCTAATCACTGGCAACCATAAATGTTTCCATATCCATGATATTTATCATTTTGAAAATATTATTAATGAAGAATTAGAATGTGTCACCTTTGGAGTTAACTGTTTTTCAGCATGCTTTCCTTGACCCTATTTTGTTCTTTCCTTTTCATTACTAAGGACAGCAGTCCCCTCAACCACTTACTTATTGGAGGATGCTATGATTATTTCAAGCCTATTACTAAGAAATTATAATAATAACTTCAATAAACATTCCTAACAGGTTTGATATGGAATACATTTTCATTATTGGATTAATATCTATTTGAAATTGCTAAGTACAGTATATCATTACTTCGTATGTTTAGTCATAAGTACTATATGAGAAATTAGTTTAAAACTCATGAGCATTGCATGCTGTTCTTATTTGTCATTCATACACGTTTCCTATACAAAGTGATTGCATTCATTTTGGAAATTTGATATGTATACACATCATATCTTGCTCATTTTTAATCCCACTGCTCCACCAGCCTCCTCTTGTTCCTTCCCCAGATCCTTTTCCTATCTTCACAGAAGCTGCCTGCCTGTTCCTTAACATACTTCTTTATTTTGCTTTTTAAATTATTCCCATTTTGGTTTTCTCACACTATTGCAGTCACTATGATGGCTGTAAAGTGATATCCTATTGAAAGTTGCCGGGGTGACTATATTTTCATATATTTATTTGCTAATCATTCATTTGAATGTCTCTGCAAGTTTTAATCATTACTTGTTTTTTGCTTTGTCTTGATATTGTTGATTTGGAGAATAGATGTATAAGGGTATAGATGTTTAGATATAGATAGATATAAATGGATATAGATATAGATACTGATATATATACATTAGTTATGCACACACACACACACACACACACACACATATATATATATATATATATATATATATATATATATATTCTGTATATCAGACTTCCATATGGCTTGCAAATATTTTCTTTATGTGTCTCTTACCTTTCTCATATGAAGTTTTGCAAAACCAGAGTTGTAAATTTTGATGAGGGTCAATTTATCAATTGTTTACTTATTAATAATGTACTTGATGACATTTAATATCTCTTTGATAATCCTTATAACATAAACATGTTTATTTGTTTTACAAAAGTGTTATAGGATTTAAAGTAATCGGTCCATTCTGAGGTAATTTTTGTACTGTTTAAGGCTTAGGTTTATTTTGTTGCATATGGATATACAATTGTGGGATCACCATTATTAAGCAACAATATTACTGAGTTTTAAAAGTAATTGATTAGAATTGGGTCTCTTTCTGATTTCCCTGTTCTATTAAACTAGTTCCTTCTTCTACCACTACCTTACAGTCTGGGTTACTTCAGGTATTTTGAAGATAGTATCAAGTAATGTGATTCCTTCCACTTTATTCAGGTTCTTTGCTAAAAAAATATTTTAGCTACATTATAGCCTTTCCCTTTCCATATAAATTTTAGAATAAGCTTCTATATATTTATATAAATCTTATGGAAATATTGCCAGAAGTTGCATCAAATACATACATTAATTATGGGATATATGACTTATTTACTATGTTGAAATTTCCATTATAAATTATGCTGTATCTCATTATTTATTGAGGTTTTTCTTTTACTTCTTTCATCAGCACTTTATAATTTTCAATATCCTGGCAGACTTTAGAATTACTTTATTAGGTGAATATCTATTTTTTAATATGGACCAATAATAAATATATTTTGTTTTGAAATTCTCAGCTCATTCCTTATACGTAAATTTTAATTGATTAGTGTGAGTTGATTTTGTACCTTATAATACCCTTAAATTCACTTAATTCCAGAGTATTTTGAACGGGGCAAATATATATTTGCCCCGTTCAAAATTACACACACACACACACACACACATACACACACACACACACACACTATATATATATGTATGTATGTATATATATATATATATATATATATATATATATATATAATCTGCATGATTTTCATGTCTTTCTCACATGTTTAAATGACTATTTGCTTAAAAGTATTGAATTAAAGTAGTGAAAACAGACATATTTGTCTTATTCCTGATCTTGTAGTAAAAAAATACTATCTTTTTTATAATTGTTAGCTACAGAATGTTTAGAAAAATTATTCTTTACATAGTTTTTTTTTTCCAAAAAATCCTTCCTTTTTGTATTTGTCAAAATCTTGATTATAAGATCAGTGTTGGAATTTGTTAAGTTTTTTCTATATAATTGGATAAAGTTATGTGATTTAATCCTCTAGCTCTTTGAAATTATGAATTAAACTGATTTTTGATTGGTTGAACAAGAATTTCATAGCTTGATGTTGCACTTTTCTTTATGTATTGCTGGATTCTGTTCATTAATATTTGTGGCAGATTTTTGTATTTAAGTTTATGAGTGATATTTGTCTTCTTTATCTTTTTCTATTTTTTATCATGATAATATAATTCTTATGCAATGACTTTGGAAATTTTCCAAATATTTATTTTGGGAAGAAATTGAATAAAATTACTATAAATTCTCCTGTAAAATTTTGGTACGTTTTTAACTCTAAGATCAACAGACTCTAAAATTCTTGTTAAGAGCATCTCTATTAAAAAAAGAATTTTGTTAATTGTTTTAAGTTTATTCTCACTTCATTGAGCTTTGAGTTTTAAGAGGCTGGATTATTGTTTTACTAATGTCTTATTATCATAAAGCCTTTTGTGTTTTTCTCTAAGTATTTCTTTAAGGGTACAGGATTTGTAGTTATGTTCGTTTCATTCTTGATAATGGTGATTCATGTCTTTTTAAAATTTTTATGAACCTAGGGGAATCTTTGAAGATATAACTGATTGTTTTCTGAAGAATTAGCTTTTTTGTTCAGTTTTTGTATTTTATTATTTTCAGTAATTTCAACTTTTATTATTTCCTTTTTTGTTTGTTTGTTTGTTTGTTTGTTTGTTTTTGTATGCTTCCCTTTTTAGTTTTGAGGAAGAGATTTGTGGTAGATTGACAACTGGTGGTCCACTTGCAACAAGCAGCTAAATTGAATCAGCAGGATGCTACGTCCAGATGGCCCACCTGAAAATTGTTGCCTACATTAAGAGGGAGAACTGGAGAGGAAGACATTGTTGTGTGATTGGTTCTTCTGGGTGTTGTTGGTTCTGCTGTTACCATGGGTTCTACCAGAAGAGCTTGTGAAGCTTCTTTCCTGATATGAACTTGGCTGTTCTCAAGAGAGAATCTCAGGACTTTGTTGTCACTGAGAAAGGCTGCAGTTCACTTTGAGGGGCCTTTGGTCCTTTGAGCATTGCTTCCCGGATCTGGAAGGGGAGATGTTGTGCTGTTCAGCCTTCAGGAGTGGTTTGTCATGCTGGCTTCCTGATTTGAACTTGGCTTTTCTCATTGTGGGATGGGTGTGGGACCTTGTTGTCACTGAGGATGGTTGTGATATTTGTGGGGAGGAGCTTTGGTCCTTATTTTGAGTGTTGCTTCTTGGCTCCAGTGCAAAACTCCCAGTCTACTGGCACAGAACCTTCATCTTACTGGCATATTCTTTCTGGCTTTCACTGTTGATCTTTGGGCTGTCCCAACAAAGATCCATGAAACAGACTTGCATGAGACATTGTCATGGGCTCTGGGTCTTCAGATGAACTCATGCAGGACACTGCTATGCGATCTGGGCCCTCAGCTGGATTCTTTGAGGACTTTAGTGCGAGAAGAGATTTCCTGCACTTTTTGTGTTGAACTCTTTGGATGACTATTATAAAAGAATTTTATAAACTATGTGTCTTGTATTAAATTGTTTTCCTTGCAAACTTTGACTACAACAGACTTAGATTATTGATTTGAAGTCTGAATTTGCTAATATAAATAATTTTTGCTATATCTCTTCCTTAAAAAACTACTCTAATTTAATCTCACATTTTATTTTCTTATTAATTTTTATCAGCTTTATGTATTATTTTATTTTCTTATACATTTCTTTTACTAATAAATTTATTTAGAAAAATATTGTCTAATTTTTAGATTTGTAGTGATTGCATTTGTTATTAATTTCTTTTTGATTTCATATCTATCAAGAGAATCTACTAAGAACAATATAAATTATTTTAATTTTGTTGAACTTATGGTCTACTTTATCTTGGCGACTCTTTCATGGATATTTGATAGATATATATGGCATATTTTTGTTGTTGTTGTTGTTGTTGTTTGTTTGTTTAATGTTACTTGGAATGGAACACAGGACTTCACACTTGCCAAGAAGGCAATACAGCATAATTGAGTGAGTGTTGTAAATATAATGATTAGATCTTGTTTGTTGATTTTTTATTTCTTTCTTCTGTATCTTTACTCAGTTTATTTAGTAGGTCTATCAATTGCTATAAGGCAAGTGTTAAAATCTCTAATCATAATTGTTTTTTTGTGTGTGTGGTTTCTCTTTTCAACTCAGTCAAGTTGTGTTTTATTTGCCTTGACTGTTTCATGGTTGGTATATACATATTTAAGCTCATTTTATTTTACAAGTAAACTTTCCCTTTTTTCATTGTGTACAATATTGTATATTGTGTACAATATACTCCCTTTTTCCTCTATTTTCCATGCTTTGAAGTCTACCTTACTTGCTTCTAATATTAAGGACGATACTGCTCATTTCCAGTGATTGTTTTTATTCTATATCTTTTTACATCCATTTATTTATTTATTTATTTATTTATCAGTACCAGGGATCGAACTCATGGCTTCCTGCTTGCAAAGCAGGCGCTTAAGCCGCTGAGCTAAATCCTCAGCCCCTACATCCATTTATTTTTAAGCAGACCATAAGTTCAACAAAATTAAAATAATTTATATTGTTCTTAGTAGATTCTCTTGATAGATATGAAATCAAATAGGAAATTAATAACAAATGCAATCACTACAAATCTAAACTTATTTACAAATCTGAACTTATTTAAAATAGCCTTTATTTAGAAGACACCTACTATTTTCCAATCTCTTGTTGGATTGTTACATTTGGAAGAAATGCCTATCCCTACTGTCCTTTATGAGAGCCTGATTTATCCTTTATTTTTGTCCCATAGCCTTGTGAGACCCTTCAATTTTTAGCCATGCTGTTTGCTTTGCTTTCTATTGTCCAGGGTGGATTTACTGCCTTGCTCTGATTATATAAACTTTCATCTACACAGTGCTTTTGAGTAAACCCAGTAGGTTTTTATTTTTTATGTCATCTTTTCAGTTATATAAATTTTACGGGGTTCTTTGTTTTTTTGACCTATTTCTCTTCTGGATGTTTTGTCTGTTTCCTGTTTTTGGCAATACCACAGCTATTCTGCTTATCCATGTCAAGACGGTATGATGTTGCCACAGTACCTGTTACATGGTTTGTTCAATGTTAGGTTTGGAGTTGTGGATGCAGAATCCAGGTGTTCTTCTTAAAGGCTAAGAAATACAGGATTCCATGAGATTGTGCTGTTTCCTGGGAACTGAAGTCCCAAACGGATGTGGTTTCTTCTCATTAATTTTCGGGATTGCCTTATGGTTGAAATCTTTACTACATCTAGAGATTACATTTATGCTCATTGTGAAGAGGGAAGAAATAAGTATATTCTATCATAACTGGACCATAATTTCATTATTTTTTAAAAATTGCCTAAATTTCAGATATCAGTACTTTGTATGTAAATGGAAAGCTAAGGAATATATTTCAAGCCCCAAGGATAATGTTATTTTAAAATATTCATACTACTAAATTCTTATTAAAGAAAAAACAGTAAAAAATAGAACACACAAAGTCTTCTAGACAGTGTTTTGGCAGCAATTTATTATTTTTTCAACAGATAGATAACTTATTTGTATTATATTTTTATAGTTATTTTTAAAACAAAAACTTGTTATTTATCAGGACATTCTGCTTGCTAGATAATTGGTAAAACCTAGTTATGTTTTACTACTAATTGAATTTCATCACACAAACCTCTCTACTAATTGTTTTAAAATTTAGGATGCTAAACTTCCCCAAACAGAATAAAACATGAATAATCCTTAGGTTGGAAGTGCCTCACTACCAGTGAAATTAGCAAACTTAATTTTCTATAATTTTAAAAAAGATAAGAAATAGAGCACAAATTAGGGAAAAAGAATTTAACATACGATGTTATTAATTGCCTGCTTAACTTTGCTTAAATTCCACTTTCTTTGTGTCTCCTTAAAACAGTGATGAATATGAACTAGGAATCTGAATTTAAATACATACCATAACTCTATCATATACTCTGATTTTCACAAGAAAGCTCTTCCCTGTTCTGTTTTTAAAGAATCATTTTTACAGGTCCCATTCCTGCCAGCTATTCCCCTTTTAGGTATCTTCCCAGTAGAATTAAAAACCTCACACCACAGTGGTATATGAGCACCCACGTACACTACATTTTAAAGAGTATTTAAGCACTATTTGCTTGGAAGGTAGAGTATAACCTACTTTATACTTGCAGCATACATATATGTGCAACTTGGCAGAAAAATAGCCATTGTTCACTCATACCAAAAGTATTTTTATACATTTCTAAAGAAAGAAAACTATGTGGTACAATAGAAATCAAATTCAAATACCAGACAATTGTGTATCAAAGATCATCAGAGAAACATTCATGACATCCATTGGCATTGCTAACTGCCATGATGTTTGAGCAAAATCCAGAAAAAGAAAAAATATGTAAGAGTTCACTACGATGCCATCCTAAGTCTGCCATTTTTAAGGTACTTACATGATTCTTGAAAGATAATAGGGTAAATTTAACAGAATAATTTAGTAAATTTGAACTTTTTAAACCAAATGAATGCAAATTGGGTATAAAGCTATCTGAGTTTTGTAAATAAACATTTTCCTTCATAGTTAAGGAAAATTATTTTACCATTTTTTACTTACCAACTTACTAAACTGATGCAAGTTTAGTTAATTATGTCTTCATGAATTCATCCATTTTTATTTTGAATAGTTCATATTTCTTGAGAAATGTGGATTTCTCTTGTAACTTTCATCTCACTACATGAAAAATTGTCATTTGGAAAATACTAATTTTCATGTGTCCCATACTTTGCTGACAACAAATTTGTTTGCATATTGAATAACATTTTCTGAAGTAGCCCAGTTTCACATTAGTACCTCTTGGCTTTTCAAGCTCAGAAATGCTTGATGAGTTTTTATAATAAGGAGAAGAGTAAAAATGGAATATTTGAAATGAGCAGAAAATTGCTAGGACTTTCAAATGTTTTAAGATATATTGCTGTCATATAAGATCACCTCTATAAACATTCTTCTCCTTGTTTTCTCCAGAAGTATTTTCTATATAAATTACATATTGTCAAGCTTATATCATAATTCTTGCCCTAAAAGCCTTTGACAGATCTTGCAGCTGTAATAAATAACAATCATAAGATACTTCTAAAAATATTCAGCTATAAATTTAACCATTTAAGTAATAGAATTTCACCTAAAGGGCCAATGCTCTACTTTCCCTGAGTTTGAAGCTTAAATAAATGTAGATACTATTCTACAGCATTCATTATTATTTTTGGTAGAAGCAGTTTATTTTTTGGTGCAATGAGAATAATCTGCTTTTACTCATTCTTATATCTGTAATCTATTTCTCTCAGAATATCTACCAAAAAATTTTAGTGTTCAGAATTAGTATTTGAAGAATAATTTCACTGTTTTTTGAAATAATCTAACTTTGCATTTTGATATAAAGCAATTTCAAAGACTTTAGTTTTAATATATACAACAGATTTCATTGCTACTATTTTATACTGCCACCTCTTGTACCAAAGCTCTAACAAAACAATTACTACAAAGACTACTTGAAGAAATTAAATAATATGCAGAAACATACTAAGATTTTATCACACCATCACCTTATTATTGATAATGATGTGGACACAAAGAAAATTTCTAAAACAACCTACTTCATAAAGAACTCCAATTTTAATGGAAAGGGCAGATAATTAAACAGAGTAAAACTTATGTGCAACTCAATACACACTTCAGGAATTTTGCAAAATATTTTATTTTATGGAAAAGAGGTAAAACAAAATTTCATAACAAAATTATAGGAGAATAGCATTAGTTAATATATTACATGCTGTTATATTTCCACAGTTGCTCAGAGTATAAGATCTGGGCATGAAAATTTATCCAGTTGATATTAGTATAGACTTTCCTTTTTAATGATCTAAGAGACTAAATGTGTAACTGACTTGCATTTTTATCCTTTTCTCTCCCACCATTTCCCCTTTCATCCATCATAATTCCTTTTTTTACTTTTGAACAACTTCATTCCATATCACTACATCTTTTGTATATTTTAGACCTTTTTTACTCTTTCAATATCTCTCTCATCATGAAGACAACACAATGAACATGTGAGACTGAACAACTTCACTTGTCAAGTATGGTCTCAAGTTGCATCCATTTACCTATAAAAGGTTCAAGTTTATCTTTCTCTTCATGTTTAGGTCACAGCCAGACAGTGTGGCAAAAATACAGTCTGAAAAAAAAAACGATGAAAATTTCATGGAAAGAAAAATAGTATGATATTTTTTCAATAAATGGTGGTACTATTGTATGAGGACCCTAGAAGATGTCATGTATTGCAGAAACTGCTGGCCCTTAGAGAAGAAACTGAAAATGTATGTGTAGCAATCTCAGTAGCCAAAGTTACCAAGCAACAGTTCACCACAGTCATAAATATCTGGAAGCTGATGGCCACCACTTTGAGCACCTCTCATAATTGTAGAGGCCAAAGGTAACATGTGTTAATCTGACAGTGCCTCAGAAAATTTAAGAATAAAATATTGATTCAAGGTTTTTTGTTTCTTGGAATGCATTTACATATTTGGGGGGACTCTTGCTCAATATTCTGTGCAAATGTTCATATGTAAACACATAGAATCTTTTATATATTTTGTTTATTAAACAGATTCTTTTCCTCCTTTTAACAGTAAATTTAAAAAATAAATATATGAAAACATGAAATCAATATAGGTGAAACATATAACTATAATTTTTAAGAAGACTACCTCATGTTATTAGTGATACCATAGAACTATAGTTTTGGTATTACTAATAAAAAATTATGAATGGCAATTACAATCAGTACTCAAAGGATTTTATGAAAAATAAGTATGGAAACTTCCATAATGTGATGGCATTAGAAAGAGATAAAGATATAGTGTGGCTGATGATTGGCAGGGATAACAGGCAGCTCCGAGCCAGGAATTCTATCATGTCAGAGCCCTGACAGGCAACAAAATCAACAACCACTTTTACATGTAAAGCACTTTATCATTCAAACACATCTCTCAAGGTACTTTTTAAGACTGTACAATGACTAGAAGAAATAGCTCAAAAAACCAAGCAAGCTACTGAAAGTTAAAAGATGGGCTGATGATCCTTAGGGATTTGACTGAAGAGAACAGAGAATCTTTAGTATTCAGATTTACAGAAAATGACATTAAATGTCAAGACAGGAGGCTCCACTGTGGGACCCTTGCTCACCTCAGTAGAATTATGCAAATAGCAGTAGGGACTACTTAAGTTCAACAGAGATCGTTCACAGACACAAGATGCATACTTTCAACCATATTCTTTCATTTTTTAAAGATTATAAATAAGATATCAAGTGAATCACTTCAAATTTTTATGACTATTTTAAAAGTCATAAAAGTGTGTAAAAATCAGAGGAAACACATGAACTTACAAAATACAGTCTATTCCTTTGTTTACATTATTTTGAGAAAATCTGTCCTGCAAAGTCCTGCAGTAAGTTAAACTGCTTTCCTTAGAAGTCTTTAATAGTGTGCACTTTATTGGTATAGAAAGAGATATCTATGTTGTCACAGTTTAAAACACTTGGTTTGCTTCAAGATTTCTTAGTTTAGATGCTATCAGCATTTTAAGACACACAGTTCTTTGTAAAAAGAGCACATGGGTTGTTCTGTCGTATACTGTAGGATGTTTACAGCTTCTCTGAACTCTTCTTTCATTACAGCTAGATTCACTTGTAGACCCTGAGTCACGAAAATAAAAACTGCCTCTGGATATTGAAAGATATGCTGTATGTTAAGTTGTGGTTTTCTGTTGGGGCTACAAGAATAGCAAAATGGTCTGAGAACTACTGTTTTAATATGATAGAAAATGCATTTTACTGAGCTACTTCTAAACCTCAAATATGAGAATTGGCCCTGACTTTAACAAGTCTTTAATGTGGCCATTTTTATCAGTTCATTAAAATGTCCCACAATATTGAGATAATCAAGTTCCCAGAGAGCTGCTTTACCTGGGCATTGCTGATTCAGGTTCTCTGAGGATAGAACAAAGGTTGGCATATAGTAATTAAAAAGAAATAGGCATGTGGTGAATAAATTGCTTTCTTTACTAAATATTGTGAGTTGAATTACAAAACAAAGAAAATAGCATGG
The DNA here is from genome assembly GCF_034190915.1 of Cavia porcellus. Lineage (NCBI taxonomy): Eukaryota > Metazoa > Chordata > Mammalia > Rodentia > Caviidae > Cavia > Cavia porcellus. The sequence goes on from NW_026947493.1 coordinate 58,116,532, forward strand.
AAGCATAGTTTGTAAGTGTGGGGTATGTTCATTTTATAGGCAAATGGCTTAAAAATCCAATAAACACCACCAGGCTAAAAGGTAATACATGGTTATGGAAAGGCTGAGTCTAATGGCTAAATTTATCATTTCTTGGGTCATAAGCATAAACATCACATTATCCTCCTGAGGCAAGAATGCATTAACTCAGGCCTCCAAAATTAAATAATTTCAATAAAATAGATTGGCCGTATGCATGCTATTATAGAATGTAGGAGTATACTATTACAGGCATACTATCCTGTTTTATAGTGAACTTCACATCATCATTGTGGGGCCATTCAAATCATTTTATCAAGATTATAAAACATAGTCTAGAGAGAACTATTATATGTTTAATGCAACCTTGCAAGCAGAAGATTTTAGAACTATATGTCTTCTGTGAGGTCTTAATTTCTTTGGTTCATCAGGGAATAAAATAAATGAATAGGCACACATTTTCTCTTATAAAAATGACAAAAAGTGACACAATATAAACTCTTATTTTGAAATTCTACTACTGGTATGAAATTAACATCTATGGCATCAATAATTTCCTGTAGATCTAGTTTACATTTCTGAATTGAGTGAAATATTCATGATAAAAGAGACTTTCTGTTCCTTGATTACAACTTTAACATATTTGCCTTCCACAGTGTACTCATAGATCAGCTTTCTCATTGTGGCTAACATAGACAAATTCAGCCATTTTATGTTTTTCCTTCCTTTTCAATTCTTCTCAGGACGTGCAGCCAAACAATGTCCTTTGCCATGTTATATTTGTGGGCTATTGCTCAGTATTTTTATTTTTTACCTTTATAAACTTCCTAAACAATTAAAACAATGTATAGCTAAAACAATTAAAGTCTTTTAAAAAGTATGATTTTTTAGCATTAAATAATTCAGTGATTTGTTCTTTTAATTCTTATTCAGCTACAATAACCTCCAAAAAACATTTATAATTTTTTTATTGTGGTTTAAATCTCAGATGTCTCCAAAAATGCTGATATGTTGAGGTAGGGCTTTGAGAAGATGATTATACCTCGAGGGATGTGAAGTTTTACATCATCAGTGAATTAACTTATGGTTTTGATCATACTTTGATGGCATTATGGATGGTGGTGCATAATTGGAGGGAGCGAGATCCCTTAAGAACTATCTTGCCTGGGATTCTTCTTGTGTCTCTCTGTCTCTCTGTCTCTTTCTCTGTGTGTGTGTGTCTCTCTATCTCTTTGTCTTTTTCTGTCTGCTCTCTCTCTCTCTCTTTCCTTCTCTCTCTCCGTCTCATTCACTCTTTCTTTCTCCTTCCTGGCTGCTGTGAGATTAGCAGCTCTGCTCTAACTGAGTTCTCCTGCCATCATATTTGTGCCTTGCCACAGACATAAGTAATGAAGCCAACTGATTGTGGACTGAAATCTTTCAAATAGAAGCAAAAATAACTCATTTTTGTTTTAAATTATTTATTATCTAATCTTAGTGACTGACTCATTTTTATACTACTTTATGTTTAAAAATATCTTAAATAGTTCTCTGTCTACTACTTAAAGTCACCAGTGCCTGTGTTTGTAAGTGTCTTCAACAATAATTTTGAATGTTTACTATGGTGTTACATTGTTATGTACAAATATGGTAAAATATAGGCTTGTTCCTAATTGTTTATACTAGTTTAATCTAAAGATAAAAGCATAAATAAGTTTTATTTATTAAATTCCCACTATGCCAAACCGTTCTGTCCATATTTATATGTATTATTAAATTTGACAAATATTATAGCCAGTGCAGCATTATCTTCATTCTGCATTAATAAGATTGTCTTATTTATAATGCTCATACGTTATTAATCTTGGGCCAACCTAAAAGTCGTAGCCAATTTTCATTCATAATGGATCATTGTAACTTAATAAGAGCAGCAAATAAATGCAAGGAGCTGACCTTTAATCTTTAGTTAATATATTACCTAACACTTGTGTCTATTGTCTAGGTCTATAGTGGCTGAGATAAAGAAATTGTTAACTATCTAGAAAATTTAACATCTATTTGCCTTAATCACATATATTGTTTTAATTTTATGGTATATGACATGTAGATATGATCATATTAAGGTAATGTGACTAAAATACATGAATACATATCTCATGGAGATATAAAACATGATTAAGAAAAATGTGGGGGAGCCACAAAAGAACTTTATAGAAGGGAAAAAAAAAGTAAGTTTGGAAGACACAGTGAGGAAGAACAAGTAATATGCAAAAGTCAGAAAACACTTCCAAAAAGGAATGATTTAGGAGACATCAAAAATATAAGTGGGAATTCACTAAGATGAAGCTTAAAGACACATTGTGAATAAAACCATGGACATCTGTGACTCTGTGGCCTGACTGGATAAAAAGTAATAGTTATACAAGGAAAGTTATATAAATCCTTAAAATGTATTAAATTCTTACTAAGAAAGATCTTGTGTTTTACTCTTTCAACAATAGAATAACTATTTAAAATTCCAGTTAAAAAAAGGAACCTGATTCTATTTAGTGTTTCAAAATTATATAATTATGATAGTTTGAAGCAGGAATTAACTTTTTCAGGGAAGATAATTAAAGAAGGATAACCACGAGTGAAATACTTTTTCTTGCCCAGCCAAAGCTCTGTGTTCCCAAATTCCTAACAGTAGCATAATCAGGAACATACTCTCTTGCATTGTGGTACTCATCTATAATTTACACAGGATTCACCTTTGACTGGTCCTACCATTATTACCAAAAATATGTGCAATCCCAGCATTCTGTTGCTCAACAATTTTCCAGGGAAGGATTTGGTCCCATGTCTAGACAAACAGGCATTACTGTATGCTTGGGGCTTGGTTCATTGGGATCCAACCCACTGGAACTGATACATTTTATTCACTTTTTTGAGTCAAGTATTTCACCTGCTTTCCTCTCTCCTGATGTAAAATGGAGGCATGCAAACTAATCTGAAGGCAGTCCTTTAGTCTGCATATAAGTCTTGACTTTTATGAACTCAAGGTGATAAAAACTGCAGAGAAACTGAAGTTAATATCCAACTGGCCTGCCTTTATTATTTAAATTGGAGTTGAGTTATTTGTAACTAATTGTCCCATAACAGATTTTTAAAGAAAGTTACTACTGCACCCTCGATGCACATGAATGACCAGCACAAGGTCTGCAGCAGAAAAATTAAAAGTTTACTTTGAAACTTAAAATATTTGGTCTAGTTTTATTTATTTACATAATAAAATCCATATTATTAATAAATATACATTACATGCAAATAAGACAGAAATACCATATTATCAGGGACCTGGTTAAGATTCCAATCTCCCAAACAAGTATACAGCAAACATTTAAATAAATGAGACAAGTGATATGACTTTAGGGCTCCAGGAGGATCAAAACAAACAACAGAGTTTATGACTCTGGGTTAAGACAAGGGATGTCTCCGGGAAGCCTGTATTTATTTAGTTTTTCAAAGAAGGAAGGGTTAGAGGAAAAATGCAGGAAACAGAGCAGAATCTTAGGAGTGGTTCAAGGACTTTTCCAAGTAACAGATTAAGTTAATTTAGGCAAAGTATCTTAGGAGTAAAAGTATCTTCAGGTTGACTTTCACTAAAGGAGTGAAATGCCTGAAGCTATAATCTGTAACTTATTAATTGGGGTTAGAGCCAGGTGTCCTCATCTGTGGCTTTATATTGCCCTTTGAAGTACCTCTTTATTGCTGGTCGACCATATACCAGCCATACCATAGCCCTGTACAAGTGTTCAATTTCAGCTTTAATGGCTCCCAACAGTTTACTAGTTTAAATATTTCATTGAATTAAGATTTATAGCAACTGCATTGAACAGAATTCCTAAAATGAGATTTCAATAGATCTATAAGTAGTCATGTAACATGCACAACACATACAAATATGCAGCCCTATATATAAATTAAAAGCCAAGGAAACTTTAAAATATCTGAATACTGCCTCTATATTTCTTGAATCTAACATGCCATTATTAGTGAATTAGAGTACAGAGAATCATCTGTATAAACCAACATTGAATTCACAATAAGATTCTTCTGCTGAGGCTTTTAAACCATCAGCATTTGCAAATTATATTTCACAAATATATACAAATAAACCACTAGAGACTGAATTCTAGCTATGAAGAATAATGTTAAGGAAGATGGGCCCAATGGTGTATATCATAACTACAAATTGATGACAGGTGTTTTAGTAAGAGTAAAATGCTCCAGAAAAGCACTCCAAATAACCAAACTCTTAATTCCTTTCCCTGAACCAAAAGCAGATGTGTTAATGGTAGAAAAGGCAGGTATACAGTTATCAGAACCTAATTCAATAAAGTTGAGAAAATTATTCTTCTGAGATAATCTAAGATAGGGAAAGACAAGGATATAAATAGAAGACATACTCAGAAAAAGCATTTTCCCAAGTGATTTCCTACATTAATATAATATTTTTCACTTATTTCTTTCACAAAAGAAAGGAACAGGTTCAGATTGGCATTGAATCTGAATGCACAATGGGGTCCTCAGAAAATTGGAAGCACCCTAAATGTAGAACGCTATTTAAAGAATGATATAGGATATGGGCAAAGTCAGCTCAGAAGTGAGGTTATGTGAGCCACAACCAGCAAAGCCATAGGGGTAGAGCCACCCATGCCATTTATAGTCTGTTTGCCTAATACAGAGCTACAGAAATTAAGATTCGTCCTATTTGTTTTACTCTTGTTTTCGATCAATTCTTTTTTGTCCTTCTGCTTCTTCCTTTGGAATGGGAATGTACATCCTGTTTCATTATACCTTGGGATTATGTTACTTGCTTTTTATTTTTACAGATGTTAATAGCAAGAGTCTGTTTCATCTCTAAGAAGAAACTTAGATTTATGAAAAATTTTGGAAAAGTTGATACTCTGGGAGAAGGACTGTTCAATTTGGTTGAATATATGATAGTTATGTTGTACTAATTAATATTACAAACTTGTGATTGACTTAGTTGGAACACTAAGTATGGTTTATAAAGTCCAGAAGAGGTGGGATGTGGTAATTAAAGTGGAATGTCAGCTTGCTAAGTTTTGAGATCTGCCTAGGGTATTGGTGAGCCACACTTCTCACTGTGTCTGGGTGGGTCATGGCAGCAGCATGGCCCTGAAGTCTACACCCAGTCCCTCACCATTTCCTCTCTGGCCCTGTTCCCCTGCTACATTTCCTAACTGCCAAGAACTAAGTGGCTTTATGTATCGTATCCTACACCACAATGTTTCTGCATTGGAATCAGCCAGCCATGGATTAAATTATCACCAGCCAATTTAAATATCTCTCCTTTAAATTCTAGGTGTTGAGTATTGTGTTTCAGCAACAGGAGAGCTTACCAATATAAAGTTACATATCTGCTATAGAAAGAAAATAGTGATTTTATGTTCTGTTTCTCATGGATGATCAGAACAAAAGGACCAAAAGCATTTCTTGGAACTATGTGCTGTTCTGAGTTCTGAGAGCTTTAAATTTTCAAACTTGCCAGTTTATAAAGATGGACTCACTGAGTGAAGGAAAATTATATGAAAAATGTGTGACCAACCTGCTTAATATAATAATTTTTGGGAAACCACACCAATATATTTAGATTTCACTTGTTAGAAAAATGGTCTGCAGGAATAGGGATGTTTTTACTCTTCTTCAAACTTTTTGAACAACAACACTACTGCATGACACAAAATGTAAACATGGATAAAGAAGAAAACCTAATTAGAATTATATGTTAGGGAAAAATTTTAGCCTTGCAAGGAAAGTTTTCTTTTTTAAAAAAATTTAAGACTACAAATCCATTCTTAGCATATAACAGCTGTGTTATCTCCATGCTAAGAACTAATACAATATGTAGCTTTGGAATGCAAATTCATGTTTATCAGAGATCAAGAATATCCCAAGAGCCAGGAAGCTGGAAAGAGTCCTGGGAGAAAGGGTACAATTTCATTTGGGAGTAATCTGATGGTAAATAGGTAGAGATCTGCTGATCCCTAACATTAATGTGCTTCAAAATACACTGTAACACTTGTGCTTTTTTCAGTTAGCGATATAAATATAAATGTACATGAAATTAGCACTCTGTGCTCATTTTATATCACAATATCTAAATTTTTTCATAAGTAAAAGAGCTTATGACAGATGCATTTTAACTCTCAGGGAGAAATATTATGTAGAGAAAAGTTTATAGATAATATATATTATCCAGGTAGAGATAGAAAGAGATAGAGACAGAGATAGAGATAGAGACAGCGATAGCGATAGCGATAGAGATAGAGATAGAGATAGAGATAGAGATAGAGATAGAGATAGAGATAGAGATAGATAGAGATGGAGATAGATAAAATTTCCTCTCCCATGAGGCTTTCTTTGCTCCTGGGATTTAACCTACATTAAGAAACAGATTCTTACACAGAGGCTTCAATTCAAGTTTCCTCTCTGGAGATGACTTCCAGAACAAAGGCAACAAGTCAAAGTCTAATCTTGTCTTTGCTTATACTTTTCTATTTTTTAATTTTAAATCTTGATAATACTGTGATATTATACTGCCAATTACTTGTTTAAAATATTCTTTTAAAGAACTTTTAATGGAGGGTTATATTAATGAGAAGAAAAGTAGAATTTTCAATACAAATGCAACATTGAATTTGATGTTATTAGAGCCACTAGAGTTTTTTTTTTTTTCATTATTTCCATCACACTTTGAGTACTCACTGTCGCTACTTCCCAATTATATTTTTATGTGAAATACAATACTCATAATAAGAAAAATGACAGTTTATTTCACACTCTCATCTAACCTTGCATTTTACAAGTTTCATTCAATCATTTACCTTTAGCAAAGCCCATATATACTCTTAATGTTACACTTTGGTATGTTACAAATACTTTCATATGCTTAGAATTTAATATTTGATTATTAATCATCACTTAGTTCTAAATTAGAAGTTACTAATTCCCTTTACTATCATCGATGGTAGACTTCTTATGTAAAACAAAATTGAACAAGATTGTTTCCACAATCTTTGGAGATTTGGATTCACTTTCAATGTTTATTTTATATTAACACTTTCTTATTTGGTTTCAGTTTCTTGGTACTATCCAGACAAACCATGCAGATTAATTTATAGTGCCTCTAGGTATTTTTATGTATTTATTTACCTTACTGAAGAGTGTTTCCATCTGCTAAAATTGTATCATATGAAGATGAAACATCACCTATTTGCTTCAGATTTCACTTTCTCCACTCCTATCTTCCACTTTTACTTTCTCATGCCCGATAAAGTTTTCTGTTATATGGAGGTAAAAAAGGGATCCCCCATATTTTTCTCTCCTACATACCTAACCATTTGGTATTTGTTATTCGTATGTTATACTTAGGACTACTTAAGTTTAACGTAGCCAATTAAGATGTTTGTTGTAGCACAGAAAAGACATACCAGGTCTAAAATATAAAATAAATAGAAAGTAGAACAAGCTTGTGCTCATCATTACTAGAAGAAGAGAATTAATTTGCTAGGCTAACCTATCTTGATTTACCCAAATACTATCTGCTGTTTGAAAGGTTTTCCTGGGAGTTGACATTCTTCTGTTTTCTCTTCAATGTTACTCCTGGAAGACCATGTTAATTTTGTATTTTGTATTTGTAAGGATGAAAACGTTTGTAAGGATGTATTTTGTATTTGTAAGGATGCAAACTATGGAAATGTGGCGTATGGTCCATGATGGTAACATTTCTGGAAGTACAGCCACATGCACTGACGTATTTTCTGTAATTGATTTCATGGTATAAAGGCAAGATGAGTAGTTGCAAAAGGAATTTAATAGTCTACAAAGTCTAAAATAATTGACTTTCTCAACACTAACAGAAAATGCTTGCTGAATGTTAAATTTTTAATATGTTGCTGAATGTTAGATTTTTAATTGATCTACAGTTTAAGCTTCACTAGACTGATTTATTGTATCCTAATAAAGAGAAGCAAACAGATGCATAGTTTCAAGAGCTCAGGGCTGGTCTTGAGCCTTCCCAGATCCATGAATAATATTTTTATCTTGAATTCCCTTACAGATTAATACATATTTTAAATACTCTCTAAAATACATTTAGTTCTATAATTTAGATTTTGGTTTTGTGACTTCTTTTTATTGCTAAAGATTCTTTAGAATCTGTTGATTTTACCCAACTATCATCATCTCTCTGACAATCCATCCTTAGTAATGTTTAGTGAAAGTTTAGGTGTCATCATTATTACCCCATGAATAAAACAGCAGATCTAAAAACCCAAATGCAAGACATTTCAAATATATTTCAATTTTTATAAAAGAACATTTGGATGCACCAAAATTAATACATCATCATAATGGAAGAGTGTGACCTACTAAACAGTTTACACTGCTGTTTTGGACATCAGATACTTAGTGATGTCCAGAGATGGTCCACCATACCTTCTGCTCTTCTTACATTATATGATAGATATCCACCTTTGTTTCTGCTAATCACTGTTATATAACTACAATAACCAATATCTTTTCTCACTATATATATATATATATATATATATGGCTGGAATTTAATAAAGGTCATTCCCACCTCAAATGTATATGTAATGAGTAGGAACCATCTAGAAGCATCTGGTTCTCATTGCTTCAGGTTAATCAAAATGCAGTGACTGTTCATTTTTTTATTTACAGTAAAAGGCAAATTCTTAAGAACAATGAAATAAGTGTATTTGAAGCAAGAGGCAATATTTTGAGTGGGCTTAATTACAATGTGTCTTTTACTGAAATTTTTCAATTTAGGCATTCATGTATTTATGATCAGTCTGAATCAATCAAATATTTACAGGAATCTCTGACAAATAAAAATATTATGGCATGTCCTGACTCTCCTTAGTCATGAGATCAGGCATTATGAGACTTCTAGCTCTTTCCCAAAGTCAGAATGATAAAGAAAGGAAAATGTTTTAAATCAATTCATTATCGAGGCAGCCATAAGAGGGCAATAAAAGGGATTCACTGATTTCTAGAATCCCTCAGAAAACAATAGGAAAAGTGTTTTCCAAATGAGGGAAAGTATATTGAAGGAGATTAGTGATAAAGTAACTTTTACTGTAATAAAATTCTTAGAATTGGTTATTCATCAAAGTGTTTGCAAGCCCCCTAGGATTTCCCTTATTTATATAATTTAAACAGTGAAATGATTTATGAACTAATGAAAGTGAGGATGCAGGAATGCAAGAGGGAATGAAGAAGGATCTTTATAAATACTCTCAAGTTTTAATTACTCCCTTAAATAATTCTCAAAGGAATCTATGTTTCCAATTAACTGATTATTTTATGATTATCATTTACTGATTGTTTTATGGCACTCATTTCTCTCTCTCTCTCTCTGTCTGTCTCTCTGTCTCTCTCTCTCTCTCTCTCTCTCTCTCTATATATATATATATATATGTATATGTATATACACATGTACATATATGTATATGTATATGTATATGTATATGTATATATTTTTGATACATAATAAATGCATTCATTGGGGCACTAGGTACCTAATTCATACCATCTCTTGATCCTTTCACTTCTTCTGCTTCCCTTCCTCTTGTCTTCTCTCAGCCCTAAATGACAATGCAATGCACCGTGCAATATTTACCCTCTTAGGTAATTTTGCTTTTGATAAGAAGAGTATATACCCAAAATTTTTTGCCTAAGTCTTCTTTTCTTTTTAATTTCTGCCCAAGAGACTTAAAATTAGTCTTTGCCTGACTGGAATTTTGCACTGCAAAGATTCATGAAGTTGAGTAAAAACGCTTAAAATTAAGGGCAGCACTTCCTAACTATGAGAGATTTACTTATAGAGTACTCCTAGCTCCCAGTGTGGGTACCAACCATCGATGAACACTTTTATTATGATAATAGGCTATATAAATATTAAATCATTAGTTAATGTAAGAAATGTGGTTGAAATTTAAGTATATATAGCTTATACATTTCATTTAATAAGAAACCAGTTACTGCCTTTGGTCATTTTAAAAGAATGTGCAAAATTGATATAGACGTACATAGATAACAGAACTTATCTATGACTGAATATCAATGTATATGGTTGTATAAATTCTGCATTGATACCACATTTGTAGGTGGAGAGATTATAGCAATTTAAAAATATACTTTATCAAATCAATAGATTTGACTATCTGCAATATAAAAACTGCCAGTAGCATTAGTTTTCATTTTTTGTATGAATAGCCCAAGACTTAAAGAGTTTAGAAAAACCTTTATGCTAGGAACTCAGCTTTTCTAGAATTTTCAGAAAAAATCATAATTAATGTATGAAGTTGGCACATGTGTTCAAGATTCCACATGGCAGCATAGACAAAGGTTATAAGCAGTGGCAATAAAACACAGATAATAGTGAGAAATTTCAGCATAAAATCTGTACAAGCAGCTGTTAACAGAGAACTAGCAGGAAAATATGACTTGGAGTTGCAAGGCAAAAAATAAAATCGTAGGGTAAAAGCCAGGAATGGATGCAGGCAAATTTTTGAAAAGGTCCTGAGGGCTATGTAAACTCCAAATGTGTCAAAATAAATCCAAGGATTAGGAAAAGGAATGTGAATAAAATAATACAAAATTTCAAGTAACACAAAAGATTAACAGAGGAGAATTTGGTCAAATACTTCATCAGTAATTCTGTATATATATTATTTAAACTTCAAAAGATATTAAGGCAGTTTATTCAAAGGATACACCAAATGTCAGCCACAAACAAAAAGAATGTTTACTTTTAGAAATTCCTTTTCTTTTTACTTTTAATTCAAACAAGGGAAGCACATAAGATCTAACTTAAAAATGTGTAATAAAAACATTGATTTATCAAAATGTAGGATGAACCATGATAATGGAATTTATTGTATATGTGTCAAAATACTTTTTCTTTTCTTTTGGTACTGGGGCTCAATCTCATGACCTAGCACTTGCCAGGCAAGTGCTTTTGCCACTGAGCTAAATCCACAGCCTCTCAGGTGTCAAAATAATAATAACAATAATAATTTCTTTTGTGTATATCAATTAAAACTGTTTAGATTCCACACTTGCTCATTCTTATGGAACTTGAGATTGATCAGAGGACAAATGATTACAGTTAAATGGGAGGAATTTTTTTTTTAAATCCAGTATAGGCCAATATATAAGACAAAATATAGATAAATGTTTTCCTGGAGTTGAAAGTTGAATTACATCTGTATCTGTATCTGTTTCTATATCTATATCTAGATCTAGATTTAGATCTAGATCTATGAATGTGTATATGTAATATATAGCATATATGTATACATATATCCTTTAAAATGCTATATATATATATATATATATATATATATATATATACTTTAACTAAGTGAATTTATGCTAAGTGAATTTTTATCCCAATAAATCTTCTTGTTTTTTAAATTATACCCAACGATTTTAGGCATTATAAACATGCCATGGTAACAATTTCACTTTCACTCAAGACAAAACTTAGGCACAGTTTCCTAATAGGTTATGGGGTGATCTTATCAAATGAAGAAAAGAATTGAAGATATCTGGAAGAGGAAATAGAAAATATACAATAATTTGTGATTAAGGGTATCTTGTACCATAATTAAAATTTCCTCTACTCGTTAAAATTCTCACAATGCAGTTTGAAATTATATCTAGAAAACTATGCCTAAGTACAAAAGAAACACATTTCTACATAACTAGATTTTTAAAAAATAAACTATCAGTTCTGATTCACTTAGAGAAATCTGAAGACACAATAGAAAAAATTTAAAATTTGATTTATAAAACTGTTAACATGATTAGTTTTCTTTTGTGCTATGATCATTGTCATTAAATTATAAATTGTGCTTCCTTCTTCTTTAATATATTCTGTCTTTAAAATCTAAATTATGACCTCCAAATTTTGAATTTAAAATAGTAAATGTAGTTGAATATCAGATCTAGTTAAGGAAGTTTTAAACTTTTTAATAATTTTAAATGGATATTGAAAAATATATATCAATAGGGCATCATATTATATTTCATGCTTGTGTACACTGCAGAGTATTTAGATCCTAGTAATCATGTTTATCTCCTCAAACATTTATAATTTCCTTATGATGAAAATTTCCAAAATCCCTTCTTTTAGCTTTTTGGAATATTGTTACATGCACTTCCCTTCTGTGCAATAACAAACTAAAACTTTTATATCCTACTCTCCCCACACTCACTCCTGACTCTGAAACTGCCAGTTGGTTCTTAATTTCAGAAAGCCTATTTTCAGATTCCAAATTTGAGAGGTATCACGTGGTACACATCTCTCTGTGCCTGCCTTATCTGTTTGACATGATTAGTTTCCAATTCCATTCATAGTTCTACAAATCCAGGATTTCATTATTTTTAGTTTTATTAGTATGATACATAATGAATACATTCCTTGTTAGTAGTACCTGACACAGCTGAGGCTTTTTATGGCCCTTTTCTTCTCTCTCCTTCCATTCCTCGGTCTCCTGTATATTTACAAAAGGCTGATCTTCCTGTTTCTTACTAAAGGAGAAACCCAAACTATAAATAATAAGCAAAGTAATAAATTTCATTATTTTATAGACTAATACTATTCCACTATGAATCTATTCCTGATTTTCTCTTTTACCCACTCACCAATTGATGGACCCTCAGGTTGTTTCCCTTTCCTGGCTATTGTGAATAGTGATGTAATGAACATGGAGTGTAGATGTCTCTGAAATTCTTTAAAATTTTACAATGCTCAAAAAAAAAAATAAGATGCTACCTAAGAGCAGTGGATAAAAAGATAAGGAAGTACAGTACTAAGGGTACGTAGCCTCTTGAATTTAAGCCATGCTAACGTTATATAAAGCCCATAAAATATCAAGCCAGTTATCTATTTGAGATACATTAAAACATGGCAAAATACTTCATTATGGCATTTCCCATTGTTCTCTACACGATCACAACAAGAGTGAGTGAAGGCAATGTAATAATATGTCATTTTCCTATGATACAGGGCTGTGTTTACAGGTGTTTGTCTGCTCATGTGTGTGTGCTTGTGGGGTGTGTGTGTGTGTGTGTGTGTGTGTGTGTGTGGGTGTGTGTGTGTGTAATGGGTAATATGTTTGAGATGTGAGGAAAGTTAGCATGCCTATATTCTACTAATATAACCTCTCCCTTATATGCAATTGCTATATGATAATAAAGATCTTACACAGAGTTATACGTAAGTATTTTTATTTTAGCCAGGCTGATTTCTCCAAATCCAAAAACTTTAGCTATAAAAGAGCTTCATTAAGTATATAATTTATTTTATAATAAGAGCAACTATTTTTAAATATAATTATATCCTATTTAATATAAAATTTAGTGGAAAAACATTTACTCCATCTACAAATATAAACTGCTTTACTGTCACTTTGCATTTTACTGATTAGCGCATTATAGTGCAAACATTTTCTTATTTCAGTGAAGACTTGAAGATACAAATTAACAAGGCTGCTTAATTTTCCCTTGTTTGCTCCTGTTTAGACAAGCCAATTCTAAGATCTTCTAATACTCTGAGTCATATGTAGGGAAAGCTTATTATGCTAATGTTCCTGATATTTGCATATTAGAATACTCTCCACAGCCCACAGGAAATAAAGTGTTAATGTAATTAAATGTTTTACTTTCCTATAGTTAAGTCCTTATTACTACTGCATATTAGGTACATAACACATATAGGCAGACATAAAACTCTCGATACTAATTCTTTAGGGTCCAACTTGCTTTTTTTACTCTGATAATTAAAATATAATAGATAAGAAATTTTAACCTGTACTATAGCTGGTTTGGCTTCATAATTAATAATTTATAATATTTACAATGGGATAAAAATTGTTGAGAATTACTGAAATAGAATGCACTCTGAAAAGATACATACACTTGTGTACACACACATGGACACACATATATATACACATTCTTATAAGTCATTCATTATTTGCATCATAATTGTGTGGTTTCATGCCAATTTCTCAACCGGGATGATGAGATGGTGGTAAAGACTAGATTCTCTTTAATCTAAAATTCTAAGAATTCTGTTTTTATGTTCCATCACGATCTAAGCTGTTCTGATGTCTATGTAGAAGTCAGCTTCTTGTTTTAAATAATGTGAATTTCTAGTATGTTAGTACATTTTTAAATAAAAGTTCATTTACCTGAAAAACATAATTTATTATTTGGAATTCCATGACTGTCTCTTTATTTAACCAGTTTATAAATAATTGTGCCCACTGATCTACTCTTTAACATAAGTTGTTTAGTACTAAGAATTAGATGTTTTGGAACTGAACTGAAACATACTAATCATTTTAGCAAGTGAAACAGGCGGAAATAGTTCATCTAATAAAGATTAGAACTAGAGATGACAGCATCAAATTGTATTTAGCTGTGGTCAGGCATAGTGGTGCATGATGGTAATTTCAGCACTTCGGGGCTGAAGCAGGAGGGTCACTGGAAGTCCGAGACCAGCCTGGGCTCCAAAAGGGGCTGAAGGCAAACTTGATCTGCATAGGGAGACCCTGTCTCAGAAACACACAGAAAAATTGTATTTAGCTGAATGTAGATACTGATAACTATGTAAAAGTGCCCATAGATGTGTGTTTTCATTCTCTTGGCTTAAGTCTTAAACCAAATGCTGCAACAATAGCAGTGAACACATATTGTGTCAATTTCCTGATTTTTAACAGCATTCTCAAAAAAAAAAAAAAAGAATTTGTTCTTGAAAAAACAGATGATATGGCACAAAGAAAACATACAAAACGAACTTGGAGCATCTGTTACTGTCAAAATATTAGGAGTGTTCAAAACATACATAAACACACACAAACATACACTCACACATATGACAATATGTTAATAGGACATAGGAGTCAAATGAATAAGTTCCTATCTACTAAAGCACTAACAATTTGATCAAGAAATGGAGTATGTAATACTAGACCTCAGCTCATACTATAAATAAATAAATGTCCATGGGTCCATGGTCATATAAATATATGATATGATAAATATATGATATCAGAGAGAATGCACTCTGATATGCAATATGTGACTGAATGCACTCTGAAAAGTTACATACACTTGTGTAACGAGTGCCTAGCAGAAACTGATCTCTAACACCTAAGATGTCAAATAATTTATTTGTATTGTTTAATTTTATTTGTGAAATTGACTTGGCTAAGCAATTACAAATAGTAGGCATTGCATGATTATGGATATGTCTGTACAGTTATTTGTGGAGGAAACAAATTAGTAAAACTGAGTAAAAAAGCTTTTCATCGGGGCTGGGGAATTAGCTCAGCAGCATAAGTGCCTGCCTTGCAAGCAGGCAGTCCTGAGTTCGATCCCTGGTACCGATAAAAAGGAAAAAGACCAAAAAAAAAAAAAAAAAAAAAAAAGCTTTTCCTCAATAATGAGGAACAAAATTATCCAATCTATTGACGACGGCAAAGAACACAATGGTAGTAATAGGACAAACACTTGTTATTCATGATAAAACATGGTATACTGTGTCTGCTTCTTGGAACTTCCATCCAGGTTCTTACTATTTGTCATGCCCACTCCCTGTCCTCCACCCACTTAAGACTCAGACTGAATTTTCCACTAACTTTACTGGCTCTCCAGTTTGCAGTTGGTACTTCTGACTACCTCCCTAAAAGCTGTAATTTCAGTCTCCTTAGAAAAGCACCATAAGAATTCCTGTAGGTAACGTGCTACAAAACTGACCAGTGCTCAAATCTATAATGATAATACAAATAAAATCTTAAAAACATCACACAAGAAAATAGGTTAAGAAAAATGACTACTACAAAGACTGTGATGCCTTGCGTGGGATCCTGAAAAACAAATATAATATTTAGTAAGATTTTTTGAAATCTAAATAGGCTATTAATTTTAATTATGATGTATATCATAATTGTTAAATTAATTATAAAATGTGTTACCCTGATATCAGATGATATTAATAGAGAGAATATCTCATGGATGCTGGATTCATGAGAATTTCATCACAAATTTTCTGTACAACTGTAATGAGAATAAAATTAAACTAATGAAAACTACAAGGAAAAATAATTCTTCATGCCTTGAACACCCCTTCCTCATCCACTTTCCTTGAACAGGATGTAATACTTTCCTGAAAACACGATAAAACTTATTTAATGAACAAAAAAGAGAACATAAGATATAGAAAATTACCTGAAAGTTGACAGTTTTGAGTATTTACCACAATTGTCTTAAATAAACATATTTTTAAAATTACTAATGACTGTGTTTAACTGACCCACAATATATTTAAATTTTAACAAATAACCATTATTTCAATGTCTCCTCCCTTACACCACTGCCTGCAGTGTTTGTGCCTGCATGTGTGTAGAAGTAGTGTATAGGAACAGGCATGAGTGTTGTACATGCTTGTGCACTTTTAAAAAATCACTAGAAAATTAACTTTATATAAAGAAAATATTGTGACGCAATATAAAAGTTTTGAAGATTTAATACTTTAGGAAATTCCATAATAATTAGTTCATTTCCACAATCAGTTAGCAAACACTACTTTTATAAGGTGCTTCCCAGTTGCAATTGAGAGAAATAAAAAGGGAGAGGGCCTTGCCTGGTACTCCATAGATGATGTTATAACATCCTAATTTTGGTGGTGTTCTTTGTTTTTCCTAAGTGTTCTTGTCTCAGGCATAATTTATATGCTTTCCCTACCTTAAAGTCATAAAAAGAAATGTAGATCATTTTATATGAAATTAGAAACCAGATATCAGAATGAATTTTACAGATAGTATTATAATAGAACTCAAATGTTAAAAGAAAGATTTTATATGCCATGTGGAGAATAAGAAAAAGGGGAAAGAGGGATGGCAAAGGTTATATAAATTTAGAACTCTCTTATGCATTCAAAAAATAGAAACATCTTCCCCGCCTTGTATACATTAACAATCAGCACTGAAAAAAAAAAAATTAGTGCAGTACATTTAAATATATCATAATAGAAGTATGTATGGGATTGTATGGAAACATAATTTTTAATGTCTCTCTCTGGCAGCTCATGCATATATTGTCCAGTCTGATTTATGAAGTTGGTCATTGCTCTACATTTGTGGGAACTGATCCGTGTCGATCTAATGCTTATTACTAGCTGATTAATTGTGCTCATTACACGTACTAAGTCAGAGTCAGCACCTCTTCATCCTAGAAGCTTAGTGCTCTGAAGCCAGCAGCAATCTGTCGTTTCACTGCTACAGTACAGTTTGTTCCAATTTACTTTATTCCCTCCTAGATCACCCAGAGCCTTTTCTCAAACCTCCTGCCTGGCTTCTGTTCATGGCTTGATGCTCTGTTACAGAGAGACTGAACCACCTTCCTACTGCCCTACTGTAAAACATATTCAGTGAAATAGAACTTCACTTCTTTTCTCATCCTGTTCCCTTCTGGACTTGTACCTAGTCTCATGCTTTGGATTTCTGATCACTGAACCTAATCAGCCTCTGCTTTCAGTAGAGTTACTCAGTTCAGGCCCCTGAAAAACTACACCAAGCTGTTGTCTTCTTCATTGCAAACAATCTTGTCAGAAATGAAGCAAAGGGTCAGAGTAGTTTAGAGCCCTGTGTGTTTGAAAATCTCAAAATAATTTAGCAATTAATCACAGCACAAATGGAATAACAAAAATATTTCCTGAAAACTACAACATAGACAGATGTGTTAGCACACACCTGTAATTCCAGCTAACTAAGGAGGCTGAGGCAAATGGTTCATAAGCCTTAAGCTGGACTAAGAAACCTAGGGAGATTCTGTTCTGAAAAATTTAAATTATAATTAAAAAATAATAAAAAGGCTTGAG
Source organism: Cavia porcellus (assembly GCF_034190915.1). Taxonomy (NCBI): domain Eukaryota; kingdom Metazoa; phylum Chordata; class Mammalia; order Rodentia; family Caviidae; genus Cavia; species Cavia porcellus. Next base: position 58,134,515 of record NW_026947493.1, read on the forward strand.
GTTTAGTTTTGTAATAAAATGGTTCCTCGCATATGCATGGCCTACAATCCCCAGTACTACAAAACATAAAAGAAATCCAACATGAGGATTTTTAAAGTTAGTAGTGGAAATGATAAAAATATATGAATGTGTATTCATAGGATTAAGAAATTATACCTATAGCATCAGCCCTGTTTCTATTTTTATTTTGTCTCACTCACCGCTAAGTTGCACAGGCTGGAGTCAAGCTTCAATCTTCCTACTTTGGTCTCCCATAATCCTGGGATTACAGGTATGCACCACCATGCTCACTTTAAGTACATTTATTTTAATGTGAAACAATTTGCTCATCATTAGAACCAGATAATGTATTTTTCCATAGATAATACCAAAATAATATTCATCCCTTCTCTGTGTTTCATTTCAAAAAATCATGATGATAGTTGGTTCTATTACTAGTGATGATATCTTTGACCTGTTGATAAAGTAATGTTTCCCTATTTATTTCATTGTAAAGTTACTGTTTTCCATTTAAAATCAGTAATTGTGAGTAAAGAGTCTACACAATTATCTTGCATTTCATCAAAAGTTTGTCCACATACTTTAGTCTTTTAATAATCATTGAAACAAGTTGATGGATGTAAATATTTAATATGTAGAATAGTATACACAACACTAAAATTTTGTATCTATCACTAAAAAAAATTTGTATTTAGGATAATAAGTGTTATAAGTGATATGTAATGATAATTATTAAGAAGTCACTCCTTAGGAAAATTAGTGGTAGATTAAAGCTGAATGTGTTTCGACAGTGACACATGATCTGAGAACTGAATGCCGGATAGTCAATAATACATAGTTTGAGAGCAGAAATTTCTAGAGCAGAAAGAACAGCAAGAGCAAAGATTCTGTAGAGGAAAGATGTTAATATCTTCAGCAAACAGGAAGAATACCAGTGGATAAATCACAGAAATTGAGCAGAGGAGTAGAAATGTGCTTCCCATGTTGAAATCTATAAAAGAATTTTAGGTCCTGATAATAATTATAAATTTTATGTCAAATGCCAGAAAAAAACACGTACCTGAAGAAACACATGAACAGTGTAGAAATAAGATATGTATACATCAATATTACATATTATATTTATATGTGTCCATGCATGTATACATTATTAAATATAATATTAATATATTTATTTGGGAAGCTTTATCTTAAACAGTATCTAAATGTCTCATATTATTGAAAAATACTTTCAATAAATATTTCTTTAAATTCAATGCAAATAGTCAACAAGAATAGGTAAATTTTCATATTATATTTTAAACTATAAACTAGCAGTGTATATTTGGATAAACAATGTGTGGATCATTTAAATAATTGTGCATATAAATAATATAATAAACCAAAAGGAATATGAATAAGATGTGAATATAAAATTTTTACAATAATGATTTTTAAAACCCTTTTTGTTCTAGATTTGACAGAATGCTTGGAAACTATGTTCTTTCTGGTATTTCCTCAGGGATACATATCAAATATGAGTTAATATAAGATAAGGAATGGCAGGTTCCCATACATCCTCCTGGCTCTCTCCCTTTCCTGAGTCAGCCAAGGTGAATCTTTTCTCATCAATCACACACTTCGCAAGTCTAGGACATAGTTGCTTCACTGCTCTTTGGTATTCTCTCCAGCCCTATGAGCACATATTTCATAATTAATTGGAAGATATTACCAGCTTAAGTAAAACTTTAGGATATCTGGTGTACTGTGCCATCCCAGGGGACAGAAAGCATGCCACAGTGAAGAGATAACTTTGTAATTATTTCAATTTACCACAGCACAATCTTTACAGCATGTAGCAATTACTAAGCATGACTACAAAATAACGTCTTCTTTTCCTACAGTTCCTCCAGCATAAATCATACTAGAAAGCCTAGAGTTATCAAAACTTAGTGTATAAATTAAATAAAGTCTGGTATCAAATTTCCATAAAAGTATATGGTATAGCATAGTAATTTGTATATTCAAGAAGTTTTCCAAACCAAGGTCAGTCTTCAGGGATTTTTGGTCTTTTTAGCATATAACCTGTTTGCAGCAAAACTCACGCAGCTCTGCAGGCTAATTTAGATTTTTATATCTCCAGAGAAAATAAACCAAACAATTTTCACATCAATGAAAGCTGGTTGGTTTTCTAATAGGATTTTATGAATTCTTTGCGGAAATGTTACTGCTGAAAGAAGAAAAGAAGGAAGTACAGGAAGGAAAGAAACAGAGTGAGGGATGCAAAAAGCAAATAATTTTGGAAATCATATGAGAGGATACACAACCAAAATTCTTTACTATTCAATCTATTTTTAGTGAACTGCAGAAAAAACATTGTAGATGATTCTCTGAAGGATTAATCACACCTTCCCGGCAGTACAAAGCTGACAAAAGCAGGCAGATCCAAACTAAAAGTGGTGATTTTTTTTTAATTTCATTAAATTTTATTTTGTCCTTCCAACAGAAAAGCTCATTTGGCAGTATTTGCAAATTATAGTTCTCCATGTCACAAAAAAGTAAGAAATATCTATGCAGTAGGGCAGGAGATCACTATATGTGTATCAAAGGTATTGCTCTCTCACATTTCCTTGAAATATTACTCACAAATATGAAAGACTATGAAGCTTCCACGGGCTACCAGATAGAGACAAAACATGTTAGTGAGGCCAACAAACACTTTTTTGTGTGCTTATTGGAAAACTATTATTTTTCTAATTAAATAGGACTGAGTCCAGATCTTGATTCTTCTAATAATCAACCATGATAATTTGAAGAAATGACTTACCACATAATGGGAGGTACTAAATAACCATCTCATTGTTCAGGGCACAAACTAGATGCGGTGATGTATAAAATGTGCTTTCAACTTAATAGGCATTCAATCTATCACCACCCTCTTGTCTACTTCATCATGTTACCTATTTCTCTCACTATAAATGAGAGAAGCTAGCACAGTAACTTCTGATTTCATTTGACACTATTTTTAAATACTTACTTGGTCAAGGTCCATTCTAGACTCAAAAAACAAAAGTGGAAAGAATAATACTAAAATGGATTATATTTTATAATATATACAGAAAATATCATACTGAAGGAAAATTCTGTCACATCCAAGAAAAATGGCTACGATTTCTGGCCTATCTCAATATGATAGGTAGTGTACTAGTATCTTTCTAACATGATCTGTGTGTTCTTTAAATTTGACCAGTCGCATTTTAAATCATTCAGAGATACATTTTCTTTCTTATGTGTCTTAGTTTGCTTTGTGCTAGTATAACAGAATCTTTAAAGCTAGATAATTTATGAAGAAGATAATTTTTAAAACCAGTGAATTCTAAATTACAGCATTAACAGTTTTGTGTATCTTGTGAGAGCTGCCTTCTCTAGAGAAAAGAAGCACTGTTCCTTCACACAGCAGAAGGCAAAAGGCGAGCAGAAGCCAGTGCTGTGAGAGACTGCATTTAATAGGCCCTTAATCCCATTCGTGAGTGGGACATCTTCATGGTCTAATTCATTACCAAATAAATAAAAGAAACAATTAAATAATGGGCTATATACCTGTGGTGGATTAACTAATGGTCTACTTACAGCACCCAGCTGAACTGAGTAAGAGTGGTTCTGGTTATGAAGGTCCACTTGAGGATTGTTGCCAAAGGCATAAATTGGAAAACAGGAGGGGAAGATGGTGTGCTACTGATTCCCCTAGAGAAGCTTATCACGCTGGTTTTGCTGATATGAACTCAGCTGTTCTCATCACTGGAGGAACTCTGGTCCTTCCTGTTGCTTTTCTTTTTAAGGAGCTCTGGTCCTTACCTTGAGCATCACTTCCTGGCTCCAGTGCAGGCCTGTTAGCCTGCTGGCAGACATCCTTCATTCCACTGGCACAGATATTCTAAAATAGTTTCTACCACTGATCTTTAGGCCTTCCCACCACAGATTCCTGATACAGACTTCCATGAGAGATTGTTGTGGGCTCTAGGTCTTCAATTGGACTTGTGCAGGACATTGTGGTAGCATCCAGACCCTCAGATGGATCCTTTGGTCTCTCAAATGTGCACAGCTCTCCTGCACTCTTCTACATTTACTCCTTAGGTGAATATTAAAAAACAATCCTATAATTATGCATTTTGTATTAAATCCATTCTCTTGTAAACCTAAAGAGATTTTTTTTTAAAATACCATGACCAATAACTTTATAAACACAAATTCAGCTTCACTAATCATTAGGAAAGTGCAAATCAAAAGCACAAGGAAATACTGCCTTGCTTATGCATGGAAGGTAGTTATCAAAAAGACAAAAGATAACAAGTGCTGGTAAAGATATGTAGTAGAGAGAACACTTGTACATGTTTGATGGGGATGTAAATTAGTATAGCCAGTACAACATGGCAATTGTTCAAAAGATTAAGAATATAACTGTTATGTAATTCAGCAATCTTGGAAATATATATGTATGACAAATATTTGCATTATTGTAATTATTACAGCACTACTCACAACAGTCAATATACAGGAACAATGAAAGTGGATACATTAATAAAGAAAATATAGTACACACTTGATAGGTTTCAGCCCATGTGAAATTCGCCGAGTCATCGTGGTGATTGTTTAACATGGTGAATGAGCCAAAAACCACAGCATATCAGTCTCCTTTCTCTCCTCCATGCAGCACCAAAATAAACTTCCTATCTCTTTTTTCCCACACACCAAGGCTCCTCCCACGTGGCTTTTAATATGTCACCTGGCCCACCTCCCATACTCCACCCCCAGCCAGACCTGACAAAAACCCAATCACTCCTTTGCTCCGGTCTGATGGAATCTTGCACTCTTCTTCAACCCTCCTGTGCCTGTAGAAAAGGTCTCTTTATCTCCCTCTCTCTCTCATTTTGTCTCTCGACTGCACCAAAAAAACCCTAATAATATTGTGCGCACAACAGAATATTATTCAGCCATAAATAAACAAAGGGAAAGAAATAAAATAAAGGTAATCCTGCCATACCTGATGACATAGCTGAAACTGGAGATCAAGCTCTGTGAAACTAGCTAGACACCTACAGAAAAGTAGCTTCTGAGCTTCTGGTCTCACTCATGTGAGGAATCTAAAAGGTTGAGTTCATAGATGTCTGGAATATTATGGTAACTGTCAGCAGTTATCAGAGGCCTGGAGATAAAGAGAGAGAGAGGGAGAGAGAAAATACATAGAAAGACTGACAAATGGATACTAAGTTGTAGTTAATGCAAGAGAGAAGTTCTGGGATGCTGTTGCATTCTAGCTTGACTTTAAATAATTACATGCATATGTTTCAGATAGTTAGAAGAAAACATTATTAATGTTAATAGAAATATATGTGTCTAACCTGATTTGAACATTATATATCTGTGTATCAAAATATCACTTGGCACCCCATTAATATGTTCGTTTGTTTTTATATGTCAACTAAAACAAATTTATTCTTCAAAAAGCCTTGCAATGAATAATTTAACTTTATCGAACTAACACTGCCTGCCTAATGTATTTTTTTCCTCGAAAGTGAGATATAGGATCAAAGCAGAACCTTTCAGTTATAATCCTACTATCCAATCTTGATATTTTAGATATTATATCATTTTTGTTGAATTAACATCTAGAGATTTTCTTCAGAGTTTAAAGGATTTAGAAAGGATAAAAGCAGAGGATAAATGGTTCAAATATGTTTGCTATACTTCAAAATAACTTTACAATTTACAATAAAAATTTTATTTGCTTTTCTTAATGTCAGGTTAACTCAATGTTATCCTGACATAAAGATATAAAGAAGAAAACTGTTTTTAATATTAGATCTCTAGGAATATCTGCTGTCAGGTTGCATTAGTCTGATCAAGTAGCATTTGCCCTTAGAATACTATGCAACATATGGTATTTCTCCCAGAAAATTGTCTGAGTTTCAAACACTACCAGGATTACCCTAGAGTTTCTGTTGTTAAAGAACTTGAGCAATTAGCTAAAATTTTAGATTACCTCCTATTCTTTTATTCTGGTCAGTTTAAACTCACAAATTAGAGCACAGCATACCTCTGTAACTAGACTTAGGTTGAGATTTTCGTTCTATAGATGTTCTCATGACCAAATGATGATGTGGATATTATTGGCCCATTTGTCTCCAGGTATTTTCTGTGCTCCCTACCTGTAGGATTTCTAGCACCACTCCTTTAATCTTGTCTTCAGTCATATTCTTTTAGGATATTCAGCACAGCTGGAAGCAAGATATAATGTCACAATGTCAGAAAACTCATAAAGGGCTAATTCTAAAGTCCATGCAATGTCAGGACAAAAGCTAAAGAGACAAAGTTTTCAAAAATTCTTAGCAGAGCTTTGTTCTTTCTGCCTATATTATTTGTCACTAGTTTTTCTTATGCATAAAAGAAGAAAATGATCCATGTCTTGCTCACTTTTAATAATACCTTTCATCATAGAGCCATATGAACATGCACATGTAATAAATATTATTATTTTCATAGCATATGCTCTTTCAATTATCCAAATTCTAATTCCACATAAAGTTAACCCTATTTTTAGTTGATGTGGTTTTGAGTTGCAGTTGTTGGCTTCATGCAATGCTTCACATGTGATAAGGCCCTAGCACCCTTATAATGGATTTTATTTTCTTAATGGTTACATCAAAATGGTTGGTAGATAAGACAGGAATGGTTAGCCAATAAGCTAGCTAGGTTACCTGTCATAACTTTAAAGGTTGATAGAGCCTCTTTAAACTTACAGAAATTTAATGTTTCTCCCTGTTTCTAAAATTTATTTTCTGTTTTGAATGTCTAAGAAATGAAATATTCTTCATCTAGTGTTTATTTTGAAAAGTAATAGAAATTAAATTAGGCTGCTTAAAATGCTAAATCATTATAAAACTACAAAATATTATTTTTGACTTTTAATCAAAATTATGACATTTCATTTTCTCATTCATTTTAAAAATTTAAAAATTCGTCACTGGATTTTTGATAGGGCACAATTAGGTAACAGAGACCTGATGTTCATAATTATAAAACTTTTAAACTAAATTTCACCATTATAAAACTTTTTTAACTAAATCAAATAATTATTGTGAGCTAACACCTGCAATCACACATTTTCATTGAGTTTTAGACTTTCATCGCTCTGTCCAACATGTGTTTAATAGCAACAACAAATCAAAAGTACTGTTGTTTGATGAATTTCATATTCTTATACTTTCCACTTCAAATTACAACACATTTATTTACTCTAACATCCAAACTAGAATTACTAAAACTATTTTTGTTCCACCTCACTTTTACATTTGAACATTAACAAACATTGATAATTATTCAAAACTTCATTTTACCCATTCAGTAATTCTTTTTTGCTATACCTATCATTATTTCCACATGTCAATTTTACTGGCATCTGCTTTTAATCCCATGACCTTCAAATCTTTCTTTTTTCCCCCTACAGATATTTATCTAAAATGTGAATTTAAAAGCTATTTCTTCTTAAAAGATGATTACAAGGAGATTGCACATTGCTTCAAAGAAAATTATGTTCTCTATATACTTCTGTGAATTCATCTAAAGTGTGTAGACTCAGACAGCCTAGGTATCTTTTACTCCAGTCAAGCTTTACATAAAAGAAGTTTTTATCAAAGGTGTAGCCACCACATCTGCTTGACTGCAAAATACTTTTTAAATGAAGTAAAAATGTACTTGTAGATTTAATGAAATAATTGGTTGATGGATGAAGTTAAAATACGTAGTTGAGAGGCCACAGAAAAGAGGTTATGAGAAGTTTGTGGGAAATAAAATAAACTGATTTCTTGCCAAGATGGTAAATTAGGAAAGACTGTAATCCCCCCATACACACAAAAATCAGCCAGCTTTCTACAATTTTTAACTATGTACTACAAACATGTGCTAATATAAAGAAGAAAAAATCAGTCACAGAGAAATTTTGAAGGGAGTGTGGGTGCTGATATGAAATCAATAATAAATTGTTGTGAACAAATCTAAAAAAAAAGGTATTTTAAATGGGGTGGAGGAAGAAAATATATTTTGGAAGTCAAGGTGATTTTAAGTAGGAAAGAAAAGTTGAGTAGAAGAAAGGACTTAGTTGCTATGCTTTCTCTTTTGCTGGGCCAGAAGTATATTGAAGTCAGGTTCCATGCAAATGCATATAAGCATAAAATCAAATGGAAACTAGTAGTGAAACAGATGTTTAGATACCAAGCACATGAGGTCCCCAAAATGAGTAAAGCAGAATATTGTCAAGGAGAGGGCTATACTGAGTGAGAAGGGCCCAAATATCTGCAGTATTTATCTGAGTAATGGTTTGATATGTTTAAGAATCTATTTAAGATCAAGGAAAGATGGAAGGCATTAGATAAAATAGTTCTTGGAGCCCACAAGAACTGGAAATCATGTTCTTGATAGGTTGAGTTGAAAAAAAAAAAAAATAAGAGTTCTGGGACACTGGATACAAATATCAGAGGGGTATGACCTCATTAGAAAACAAAACTACTTTACAATAAATACTACTTTGCATCGGCTATGCTAAAACTTATAAATGGTCCAAGTATCAAAATAACCCCTGAGTTATTTACTGCCTATCATACCAAAACCCAATGCTCTTATAAAGAGGTACATCAAAATCCTTAAAATATCAGATACACAATTTGTGAAACCCAAATTTTAAATGATCACACATGTAAAGAAGCAGGTAATTACTATCACCAGTAATAAAATTACTCAATATAAATAAAACCAGAAATTTTAGGGAAAAGAAACCTATTAACTGACTAGAACTTTAAATAATAGGTAGGAATCTTAAATAGAAGATAAAAAATTATTATCAGTGTTGTAAAGTATTTTCCCTAAAGAAATTACTATACATATTATTTTAGCCTAGAAAAGTACGCTAGAAAGGTTGAAGAAGTATAAAGATACATTTAAAGAGACAGCATTTGTGAGAGATATAATAGAAGAATAAAAAATGCAAATGAAACTTTCACAGTAATGTGCTAGAGGAGATTAACAAAAGGCTAAACACTGCAGACGTTAAGATTCCTAAACTTGAGGCATAGCAGTATGACTCATGAAAAGTGGAGCCAAAAAATATGAGTTGAACAGAAATTTAGAAAGGTACAATATGAAGCGTTATAACATGTCATTGGAATATAAGAGGTAGCTGCAGAAAATAATATTTTACTACTTATTACAAAAATGGTCCTAGCCTAATTTAAAGAATTAACTCACAGATAAGAGAAATTCAATAACTCAACTAGAGGTATACACAATATAATATCAAAGTACAACTTAATAAACCTTTTTAAAATTAGAAAGAAGAGAACATCTTCAAATCTTCACCTGGAGCTGGAGGGAATTAATTTGCAAAGTACAAATTTATTAATTTTAGCATACTTAATAAATTCTGTATAAACAGAAAGCAGTAAAATGGGATTTTAAATGTACAGACAAAAAACACCAAAAATCAGTCAAATTTGAATTTTATTTAGAGTAAACAACCTCTTTGTGATTGCCAGGCGTGTACTTATGCTGCTGAGCTAAATCCCAGCCTCTAACTTTTGAAAGTACAGACAAAAATTTCACAGTTAACTTCTTCTTTTAAATTCTGCTTCTTCCAAAGGTCTGGATAAAATATTCACTGAAGCATGAGACTTATTTAGGAGAGCATAGGAATGATTAATAATGATTTTATGTTGTTCAAGTCTCGATACTTTGAGATTGATATAATTTCTTTTTCCCAAAATACTGCGACAAATAGAGATCAAGGCCTCATGTTTTCCCCAGGGCACACTACCAAGCAGCATAGATGAATGCTTTATGTGAAGTTGAACTCACACACCAAACAGATATTTGAAAAGTGTAGCTACCACAAAAGTGAGATCAAGAGAAAGCATAATGGCATATATATATATATATATATATATATATATATATATATATATTCAACTACAATCAATTGAAAAGGCAGATCTAAAATTAGAAAATAGCTAATAAAAATATAAGATGCTAGTAACATCCAGTAAGAATAAAATACTGGGTTGGGGATTTAGCTCAGCAGCATAAGCGCCTGCCTTGCAAGCATGCAGTCTTCAGTTCGATCCCCAATACAAAAATAAATAAATAAATAAATATAATAATAATAATAATAAAATTCTGTTTAAAATTACCAAGATAAAACCTTGTGTGACATTATCTAAAATAAAACAGCACTCTGGTAAGTTAAATAGTATTATGAAAATCTAAACAAAATATTGGTTTGTCATGATCCGATGGAGAAATTTTAAGGATGCAGAAAAGAGAAAAAAGTCAAAAGGTATATAAAGAATACAGAATGCGTAGATAAAAAGGAATCCACTTCCAGAAATTGTTTCTTCAAGAAGAAAGAGAAAGGGAGTGGAATGACAGAAGATGGCTTTTACTTGAAAAACAAAAATATTTTTTTTCTAAATCCCAAAAGTAACAAAAGAATTTTCAAACATAACACCGTTTAAACTGAGATTATAAGAGTAATTCCTTAAACATTTAAACTAAGAGATCATGTGTCAACAAAGAAGTGGAAAAGCCATTGTTTTATGTCAAAGTTTCAGGATAGCTCTAATATTCTAATAAATTATGAGACTGAACTACCAGCAAAATATACTTAAAAAAAAAAAGAACTACGTGTTTTACAGATATACACTTCAAATTATGTTTGCTATTACACACACACACACATATATATATATATATATATGTGTGTGTGTGTGTATCTGTTATTTGATACTTTGAGAGAAAAATTTCTGTACTCATTATGAAGCAGAAAGACTTTAATTGTTGTAATAAACTTAAAAATTGTTCTGTCATTTGCAGTGTTTTACATAATGTTTGTGATAGTAAATATATTTTCCATATTAGCAAATTTATTTGCAAGTTTCCTATGGTAAGATATTTAGACAAATGCTGAGAAAAATATTGTTATGGTTTGTGCTTAAATGGCCCCCAAGGCTCATGCAATCATGGATGCAGCTGAATCTAGCTTCCATGATTTGTTCATTGTCTAGCACTGGGATTGGTGGTGTGAGTGCTGCATCTGCCCAGGATGGAGCCAAAATAAAATTTGAGGGTGGTAAGGAGACATTCTTTCCCACTTTTGCTCTGTTCACTTTTTCCATTTGTGGCTGCCATGAATGGTTGCCCCTCAGCCATACTACCCTGCCTTGGAGCCAGGTGAGTATGGATTGAAACCTCCAAAAACTGTAAGAAATAAACGTTACCTTCCCGAATTTTGGGCATTAGATATTTTGTCTCAACAAGGAGAAAAAATTAACCAAGACAAATGCAAATTTAAAAAACAGCTGTAGCTCCAAACCACTGCTTAATGAGCATAAGTAGAAGAGTCACCTTAATGTTAGTAAATGTGAGATAATTTTATATTTGTTGTGAGTAATCACTAGAAATTTTATTATAAAATATTGTGTTACTAGTTTAGCTTCATTTGTAAATGTTCTGCAATGTGCTGTCCTAATTCTGGATTTCATAGTTTAAAGGTTTGTAGTTTATAGTTTAGTTTTATAGTTTAAAATACTGTGACTTCACCATATCTAGATTTTTCAATGCATAATGGTATTTGTAAAGCCTTTAATAAATATTTCACAACAAATATCATAATAGCTTAAACATAGTCTATGTATAATATATATACATAGACTATATACATATATATTCTTTTTTTCTTTCTCTGCTTATTTCTTCTAGATTAGGCTAATACATTCCATATATTTGAATCCTTATTTTCAAATCCTCCTATCACAGGTAAATGAAAGAATATACTTATCATATAAAGAACACAGGAGATAGTGATCTATAAAGAATTTGCATCAGAAAAGGAGGAAACGAACACCTAATTTAGCTACTAAGAAGTTGAATGAAAGTTTTAATTTGAGAAAAAAGTAATTCAGGACACTTAAAATGAAGAACACAAATGAATATAACTTGAGATTAGAGAGAAAAAATATTTTAGAATACAGAGATGAACTATATATTGTTTCCTCAGACAGTTAAGATATGTAAACTATGGAGCATTATAATCAAATACAACTAAAACTCCTGGTCTATATTCATCAGACATGTTCTATTTTTAGTGACCTCAACAATGTTGCACATAGTTTTATAATAATCTCAATATCATTTTAAAAAATTCCATTAAGCTAAAGAATAATGTGTAGGCTCCATCTAGGTAGAAGATATAAAGAATTTTACAATAATATGAAATGCAGATGGAAAACAAAATCATGACAGGAAAATACTACTTTCTGAATAATTTTTAAAAATTAAAATTGAATTTATATGCTTCAGAGAATAAACACAGATATTTTTGGCCTGTGTCTTGGTTACTTTTCTCTCAATTCTGGGACATAATATCTGACACCCAAAATTAAGAAAGGAAAAGTTTATTTAGCTTACAGTTTGTGGAGGTTTTAGTGCATATTCAGCTGGCCCCAAGACAGGGTGGCTTGGCTGAGGAGTAACCATATGTGGTAACTATAGCATATGCCAAAACTAGCAAGATCAAAAGTGCAACAGGGACAAGCAAAATACTATCCCTCCTTTATACTGTATGCCGGCTATTCACTCCAGGGCAGATGTAGCACTCGCATCACCAATACCAACTCTAGGGAATAAACCAGTCACAAACTCTGGATTCAGTCATCTTTGAAGGCCTGCCCACTATAACCACATGAGACTTTGAGGATACATCCAGATACAAATCATAACATTTTTTTCTATTAGCATAGATTCTCATTAAAATTATTGTTAAGTAATGCATCTTTATATGCATTAAAACATGTTATTGTGTAGTCTAATTTACAATATGAGTGATTGAAATAGAATTACAGAAATCAGGAATGAAAAGCCAGAAGACTTCCTGGCTAGCTTACATAAGAGAATTATAACCCTGCTGTTTGGTCAGCTTCTGCCACTATCATCTGGAGAAATTCAGAAGAAAAATATTCAATATATATAGATTGAGTATGTTATTCAGAACATGCTTATAAAACTTTCTAAAGCAGTAAAAGCAACTAATAAAGGGTAAGTGAAATATTTAATACTCAACTACTTCCCCCAAAATATACTCTGTCAATTAATTATTTTTTACTAATTAAAATAATCTAAATTCCAAAAGGAAATTATTCCCAACTTGAAGAAAAGAGAAATACATCATTTATCAATGTTTTATCTTAAAGCATGATAGAAAGTTCATAGAATTAGAAATCATACTATTTATGCAAATTATTTCTTTTCAATTTAAGTAAAATTTAGTTAAATGGAATTTTGGTCTCATCAATTATGAGGTAAACATATATATTTTTGCCTCGTTGATCTGTTTCTACTAGCAAAAATTCTCATTACAGTCATTCCTAAGTAATACATTCTATTAAGACGTATTATTATAAAATTCATTGACCAATGAAGTATAAATTGCAAACTCACATAAAATTGAAGAGCAAGGTGAATATTTGCTATTAGAACAGTTTAACAAATTTCATATTATGAAAAAAAATACTTGTGTTTATACTTTCACTGTGTCCAGTCAGTATTATCAAAGTATTTTATATAAATAGATGATATAAAGACACAACACATATTCAATCTTTTTAATAATTTTAAGTTCGTTCAATTAAGAAATATCAATTTAAGCTATGTTTGCCACTTATTATGTCAATTATAAATTAGGATATTAAAATTATTCTTCATTAAAACGGGACTTACAGATTACCTAATTTATTTCTTTGAAAAGGAAAAACAACTTTAAAAATAATATACATATTTCATTTGAAGAGTCTTTACTCAAAATGAAAGTACTGCATTTGTTAATATTCAAAGTTCAAAAATTAGTAGGAAATCTGTAATAAAGTTTTTCAAAACTATAGTGTATGTATTCTCTGGAAAAATTTCATTAATGATGTCACTTGCATACATGAATATTGATAATATTATAATGTTATAAGATATAAATTCTTACAAATTCACTATATTTTATTTCTAAAATTAAGAATGGAAACACAAATATACACATATTTTTAGAATGGATTAGTTCTAATAAATTATTTCCTATTATTCCCTACTTGACCTTTAAATATAAGGATCAATTTTTTCGGATGTACTATTATTTCACTTCAAAGATAACAATCTCTTTCTTCTAACTTTCCTCTTAGTATGTCTAAAATAATAACGTTAATGTTTTATTTTCATTTGTTCATCTTGAGTGATCGCATTCTTTTTCTGTTATATATTACTCTATGTGAGAGAATAGCTTTCCCTCACATTTTACTGATAAATCTCTGCTTACTATTTTCTGGAAGATGCAGAGAAAAGCAAGCTTTCACAATTCCCTTATAGTGTTATAAAGCTAAAAACCCTCTCACTTTTTCTGCAGCTCCCAAACAGGCTTCTTGGCTCAAGACAAACAAATAAATGAGAATTGTGACTAGAAAAAAAAAGCCAGTCTGTTCATAGAAACTCCAGGATCAGTCAGATTTCTCTAGAAGAACAGAGTAGATCACAGTCAGGATAGTCTACATGACTACCTACTTGATAGAGAATCAGAGAGGATCCAGCAGCTGAATGGTCCAAGGTTTAGGAAGTACCAGAACAAGAGAAGTGAAGGATGCAGTGCTTGCTAACACTAGGGCATGAAAGCTTCCTGCAGAATCACTGATGTAAGGTCCTATTGAATGAGTGAAAAAGTTGGTGTCTGATGTCCACTGGTAATGGCAATACAAAAGCAGACTGGAGCTTTTAAAACACAGACCGTTTTCCCGTTTTTGTAAATAAAAATAGGAAACTGGAAAAAAACAAACAAACAAAAAAAAAAAACAAACAAACAAAAAAAAAACAAGACTGGTATCTTTCTTCTCTTTCATTCTAGCCAAGTTACAAACCTTTTGGATGGTGCAATTTGCATCAGTGCTGAGCTCCCTTAATTTGCTGACCCAAGTACCACGAATTTCTGAATAATCCCACAGACAAACCTAGAAGTGAGCTTTGCTTCTGCCTTAGGCACTCATAATCCAGCCAATTTGAAAAAGATCAGTTTTAGTCACCTCTAGCTTATTTTTTTTTTATTTGACAACAATCACTTCAAATCATCTGTAGCCTCTATGTGGCCACTAGCCACCCATTTATTTTTTTAAATTTCATAAAATCTACCATCTATCATATGTTATCTGTCATCTTTCCCAAAGCCTTGAATCAACTGTTACTGATAGAAAAAAAATGGGGAAACATGATCAATGAGACTCAATGCATGGAACTTACCTCCTCATCCCTTGATCATCTTACACTAATATATTCTCATTTTCCTCCTCATTTTGCCCCATCTTTCATGCTTTCATTTGTTTCATGATTGCTCATCTTTCACACAGCTGTTCCTTTCTCTTTTTCTCAGTCTGGAAAGTCTCCTGTAAAAATGCAGCTCAGGCTTTTACCTTCCTCATCCTTGCAGAAAACAATAGTCTCAGGTTCCTAAGTGCGCTCACAATGTTCTGTTGTACTGAGGTATTTAGTACAGCTTAATGGATGAATGCATAAATGAAAGCACATGTAAAGCAAATACAGACAATAATTTGGGAGAGTGGTTTAATACAGCAGTAATTTGTTGTCAAAGGTGACTGCCAGTATGTTTTCTAACTGAGGCTATAAAGAAAGTTTTTCTAACTCCCTTTATAGGTAGTCAAAACATAACTCACATATAATTCAAATAAAAGTGTCAAAGTAAATCTCTATGGCAGCTTTATTCTTCGACATGTCAGGTTTCATGAGGTGATGAATACTAGCAAAATAAGTTAAGTAAATATATTCAACTTTCAAGTAAATTGGATATAATATTAATTAAAATATAAAGTAAATTTGAGCATGATAACGTAGTATGAACTGTATTTGGATTGATTCATATATTTGTAAAATAAACTTAGAATTTCTTGTAAGTATACAATTTTGTTGGAAAGGGAACAATTTCATCTGCATCAATATTTTAGGTAAAATCATAAATCTTTTAAAGATGTTAAAGATTTTTTTTAAATTTACAAACAGAAAAAATTGTGTCATTAAAATCCACAATAAATAAAAAACTATCTTCTACTTTCATAGGTTATTAACTTTAGAAAACATTGTGTTTTTCTTCCACTTGCCAAAAGATTAGGAAACTTCATTAAACACAGGGTTTGAGCTCTAAGAAGTGCCATCGACTCAGCAGTATTTTTTTGCTGAGTCATCCAACTACCCAACTAAAAGCATTAATTTCCCCTTAAAAGTATTCTTGAAAGCTGTGCTGTTTCAGAAACAGAAGCAAAGTCAGCTGAAAAAGTATAGTCAAATTCACCTTTAAGTAGAAATATATGTATAAAAATCAATTCTGAGTAAAGTGTTGTTATTTATTATAGGATAGAATTCAATCCAACTAGGTTTTTTGTGGAGGAAATGTAATATATATTGCTTGATCCTGTAGACCTTTCATATTGAAATGTTAGCCCTATTTCCACTATTTCAACTGTTAAACCTAAGCTTTTGTCTCAGTGGGTTTAACTAATGTGTTCCAAAACCCTGACTTGCAATATGTTGTAAGAAATAACTTTAAAAGTATAAGATATTCAGTCCTGACAAACAGTTGCTCTTTTCTGCAAACTTGAAAGCTTCTATCCTTGCCTGATTTAAAAATATAATCAAAATCTAGTATGCATCAGTACGAGTCTATTCTAATAGGCAAGTAATTAGGCAAGCCTTTATTTCTTACAAACTCAAAATAATTAAGGTCAATCAGGTCAATAATAGTCCTTGTCATTCTTGATTCTTATCTGTTTTAAATTTCAATATCATTTAAAATCTAAATCTGATTCATCTTACCCCATTCTGGAAAACCAACATGTTAAACTGTATGTGGGCACAGAAGTGAGAAGCTGAACTAAGGTACTTCACCATTCACAGGAAACACTAAATGGTTTATATTGACCTATAGTCACAATCTAAGTAGTCATGATCAGTTCCACAAGTCTTGATTCTAAACTAACATTAAATCACATTATGTAATATTCATATTAAAAAATAAGATACTGATTTCTGAAAATTCAATATCTTCTATTTTTTGCACTATAAACTTGTAGGATTATAGATTAATTTTTCCAAATAAACCTTTGTTCTAAAAGGTTCCTTTAAAATTCAGGAAATCTGTAGATATATAATCCCATTCTACTATTTAAGTAACTCTGACTTACTTGTGGTTTAATCATAACTGCACTGGTGATTCTTTGAGTTCTTTACGTATCTACTGTGATATTTTGTTTGATGTAAGTGAAAGGATGAGTATGTTTAATCTGGTAAAATACATATAAATTAGAACTCAATTCTGCATCCAAATGAATGATCTTTCCTATTTTTGAACTAAACTAAATAGCCTAAGGATTTTCTTCTTTTTGTTTCATAAAATAAAATAAAATTCAAATGCAACTTAAAATATGGAAGGATTTCTAAGTAAGCATTTGAGAACAGTATGATTTACCTAAGACAACTACTTGACTGCTTTTTGCTGAAGCTCTTTATTATTTTCAAAATCATATATTATGGGCCTTCATTTAAAATACATAATTTATTTCACTAAAATATATTCTACTGTTGAAAATCAGAACATTTGAAGTATTTCATTATATGATTTATAATGACATTGAAGAAAAATTAATTTTTCATTACAATGATAAGAAAATGTAATACTATATTAGGGTCTCAAAAATGTTTTCATTTCACAATTCTCTGTTCTATTTAGTGTTATTTAATTTTACTCCATAATAGCCTTATAATCTGATGTAAATACTATCATTTAGAAATCAAATATCTAATAAAATGTTCAAAATAAAATTTAGCCTTCTGTGTATATTTAAACTGGATCATGTTACTGTAGAATGTGTTTGATAATTTTTATTTAAATCTTAGAAATTTCATTAACATGAAAGTTAGCGTTATGAATCTAACTAAAAAGCCTATTCCACTATTTCTGGATGATTTATCACACAGTCACTTTGTTTGCTTTGTAGATGAAGTTTTAAGCATGCTTTTATATGACTACAATTTTCAATAACATTGAAATAATGTACATATGATTTATTGTATAATATACATTTTAATGTTTATTTATCTAAACAAAGATAAACTTGATCTTTCAGTACAAATCCATTGAATAATCATTCTTTCAACAAATATTGGTAGAGTACATTTTATGAGCTCAGAGCTGCATTTGAAAGGGCAGACTTTCAACTCAAGTTTGTCTATTGTGCATGTTTTCAAGTGGTGAAACTGCTATTGTTCCACTGTCTTTTGCCATTATATATTACAACTCTCCTCTTTCCTTCCTTAAAAAAAAAAACAAGCACTATCGTCTCTCAGGAGACGAGAAACATGTATTCAGAGTGTTTTTTATTAAATTATTAATTATGATTTAATTGCACAATTTCTAAGATTTACCTGTTTCTGAAAAAAATGTGCACATTAAGATAGGACACAATTTTCCTTAATAACGTTTAAAATTTTATGAACATATTAACTAAGTTAGACATTATGTTAATCTTAAGTAAAAATTTATTAATATAGTTTGCTTAAAATTATTTTCAACAGTAAAATACATGTCAAAAGTATATCTGAAACCTTATAACCTACATGTAGGTCATATTTTATTAAAAATAATAGACATTAAATACAGAACAAATAGTACTGAAAGCTTGCCTTCAAGAATATACAATTACAGTTACACGTCAAATACTTAAGAATTCTAGATTAATATTTCATAATTACTCATTTAATTTTAATATGTTTTATTAATGGTCTTCGCTGTATCTTAGTTTTCAGTTAAAACTTTAGTATCTTTTAAGTCTCACAATTTACAGTTCAGTGAAAAGAAAAACATGACAATAGGCAGAAATTAGAAACAATTTATCTATTATTTTTTAAGCAGTTAAAGCACACAAATTGTAGTACCCTGTTGTGAGAATCATCTTTCTTAAGCATCCTTTAAAATAATCCAGAGTACCCTCAAGCAAAAATGTTCAGGCGCTTATATATCAACCATACAAAATGTACAATGAAAATCAATCATCTCCAAAATATTTAAAGAAGTACTTACCTACACTGACTCATGCCAGTCTGAGCAGAGAACCACCAACTGCTGTCATCTGCACCATCTATCCCAGGCCATCTCTGGTCATGACATTTACTGGTGTCTTGTATAGCATACAATAAAACAAAACAAAACAAGAAACAAAAATATGCTAATGATAATTCATGTGTTTTTGTAAGCAATTTGTTTTTGTAAAAAAAAAACAAAAACAAAAACAATTTTGTCACAATTGTTAATCATATTTTCTGGGATATTTTTTCCCTTAAATTATTGTGTTACCTTCTGTCCTTGAAACAAAAGAATAGCTAGGAATTTTCGTAGTCAAAGCAACCAAAGAGATGCTGGTCGGGGTATAAGAATATAGTAGAATCATCAGATTTATGATCCTTGTTTGTTGGTATAATGTAACTGAGTAGTGATTTTATGTTACTAATCCTTTCAATTCCGGACAGAAATTAGAGTTGAAGGGTTAAACACGGCTCATTCACAGGATGTATTTCCCTCATAATAATGTATTTTCTTAAGATAGACATGTATTTAATGTTAATAGAATATTTTCTTATGATAAAACCAAGTACATGAATGTTATAATAATAGAATACTAATTATCATACAAGTATTAGGTTTATTTTAGTTAATTTTCCAAGATAAATATGTTGTAAAGAAAATAAACAGTGATCGTTCAACCTGTATCTGACCCATACGTTCAGATTTTGTGTCCCCTACGCAGTTGGGATTGAACTGTTCAGTCATTTCATCTAACGTAGTTACATTCTCTCACCCCTGTAACTCTGTCAACTACACTTTGAGGATTTTCAAGTGTCCACACCTTTGTCTGTGATGACAACTGTGCTAATTACGTTTCTTTCCGAAAATTAAAAGTATTTCATTTAATTATTAATAAATCACAGTTGTTACATTTCTAATCAATAAGTCACAAATTTAAAAGATTTATCAAGAGCAAATAGATCCCCTAGATTTTTATTTTAAAATACTATCTGTAATAGTTAAACAGATAGATTTTTTATATTTAATTAATTGTACTCAGTTTTTAAATCTCTACCAAAAACCATATGTTCTAACATCTTCATTTCCAAGCACCACATTTTGTATTCACACATTTACTGTGCAATTTTTAAAGTAGACTATATTAATACTTCATGAGTAAATTTATATTTTTTCTCTAATCAGACTTCTGTTTCTCATATAGCATGTTTCTTTTTGATCTAGATGAGAAGTGATTGCAGTTCTTGCATTACCTGTACAAAGAGGAAGTAGAATCTGAAACAAAATTGTCTATTCCACTTGCTTAAACAATAAGTGAAATAAAAACAGAAACTGCTGCATCACTGTAGCTACTGATGAAATGAGAACAAAACTCACTTTTCTTTCCATGTCTCTGTAAAACTTTTGAAATGAAGAAAGATGATTAGAAAAAAATGAACATAAAATGAGAAAATATGAATTTTATAAGAATGACTTTATGCAACAACATTATATCTCCTAATTTCCATGTTGTAGAAAATTTTAATTGTGGGCTAGAGAAATAAATGCTTTTTTAAATACAAAAATAGATTACTTTTTTTCGCCTGATGTTCGGTTACAATCATTTCTTCAAGGTAAGTGCACAGAAAGAGATTGTTAACTTTCTGTTTATGAACAATATTCAATACTAATCTGTATTTTAAAACTTAAAAATGTGTACAAATTTATAATGAAAATGAACCTGAGTTCTTCATGTTTTCAGGTTTTCAAGTCTTTACTAGCATTTTCTTGTTTAAAATGTGGCAATATAAAATGGTTGTTGTTCTTATATTCTTTAATTTGTATTTCTGATTACCAAAACTTAGACTATCTTTTTATTTATGAATCAATTATTAATCAGTTGGTGTCATGTATCATGGTAACAAACCACTCACTAGGTGATTTAAAATAACTAAAATTATTGCTTATTAATGGCAACTCTCATTTGGTTTGTTTCTCAACCAAGATATGGCTTTCTTTATTCTATAGGTTTTCTTGAAGTTTGTTTCATATATCTTCTTAATTCTAAGATACAGTATGTGTACAAGTATATATTGAAATTTGTGCTTTTTATGGCTATAAAGAATTATCTATGACTTTAGTACACTTATGTAAGTGTTCTAGCTAAAAGTCAGTTGCTCTTAAACCATCTTAAACCATTTGCTCCCATGTTACATGATCATACTTCCTCTTGGAACTATGATGAATGCTTGTTAAATGATCAAACCAAAAATAATGTTTGGCACATTGTTCAAGGGACAACACAGATATATTGTGGTGACTTAGCCTAATTTTCAGCTTGCTTGCTTGGAAATCTCCTAGAAAAGTAAATCAGACTTCTTGGTGTGATGGTTATGAGGAGGTAACCTGGAGGTCAGTATCTGCTCCCTGGAGCCCCTTTCTCTCGGGCATCTTTCGCCTGCTCTGCTTCCCAGCCGTCAAAAGCTAAGCCAATTTGCCTCACCACGCCTTTCCACCGTGCTGTTTCTTGCAGCTGATCATGGGCTGAATCCTCTGAAATCATAAGCCAAATTAATTTTTTCTTCCTTTAAAATGTGTAGTTCAGGTACTTTGTCTTAGCAATTGAAAACAAACATTACTATTCAGAAGAAAGGTAAACTTCAAATGATTAGAACACATAATGCAATCATAAGTAGGGTATGTGTGTTTCATTTTTGGGTACATGTCATCTTCTTAACTTTCTTTGAATTCCATTGAACTTTTCTTCTTCAAATAATTTTAAATATTCATGGCATAGATCTCTTGTTTTTTTATGTTAAAATGTCTTGTTCCATTTGCAGATTATCTTTTCATCTTCTTTACGAGTTATTTTGATGAAACAAATTTACGATGTAAAACATATTCCATTTAATTTAGTTTACTTTTTGTATATCTTACGATGTTTTTTAACATGCCATTCCATTATTTAGCAATTAAACATATATATATATATTCCTCAAGAAAGTTTACAATTTTTTTTTAAATTAGTATACTTGTATACTTGGAATTGATTTTTAAAATATGTATATGAAGATATATTCACCAAATTGGAACAAATACAAATGTCTGAAATAACATAAAAAAGTAGCTTCAAAGAATAACAATCATCTTTAACAAACTCTTTTAAAAGACAAACAGATTTTAGATCTTAAAAAATGCTAATGGTATATTTAACAAGGCAAAGGCTGCCTGAAAAGTATTCGCAATGTATTTATCCAACAGCAATCATTTACATAAACTATGTAAAAACTCTTACCAACTCAATGTATAGGTAAACAATTCAACTTGTGGAGGAGGAATGAACAAATAACATGTCACCAATTTTACATTCAATGTACTTTGTATTTGTGATTCTATGCCATGAATTTTTATCTATTAAAAAGTGATAGCCGGTGTGGTTGCACACACCTGTAACCCCAGCACTCAGGGTCTAAAGCTGGAGAATCCTTGGAAGTTCAAGACCAGACTGGTCTACAAAGTGAGCTCAAGGCAAGTCTGAACTACATAGAGACTGTCTCAAAAACAAACAAAAGAGGCGTGAGAAGGGGGATGGTGGTGGGAGAAATGAAAGTAATAAAAAGAAAATAATATATTTGTTTAATGATTTATTGCTTTCCAGCTACTGTAAAATATGTGAAAAGTACCAACAGCAGAGAAAACAGATCAGTTCTATTTGTGACATTTATAATAAAAGTGAGCTACTGTTTTCCTTATTGACTAGGAAAACCTCAGAACAAGAAATTTTTAAAAATGTATAACACAAATTAAAATACAATCATACTTAATTGGAAAAGCTCAAAAGCAAAATACAACGTCTCAGGTAGAAATATTTTCCTAATATTAATATGCGTATTTAAAATAAAAATAATTTATATTGACATTAATATACAGTGATATTAATTTTTATGAAAAATCATGCTATTTGAAGGTAATTCTTTCCCTAAAATGTTGCTAATAATACACAAATACTTAGTGTGGATCTTAAAATTTTATCCCAAAATCATTACATACATAAAACTTCATTTGTTATGTATATTATTCTTGAGTAGCTATAATACACGTCATGCATGATTCCTATCAGCACAGAATTTTTCTACAGTAGTTTAATGTTTGCACAGGCAGAAACTGCTGAGTAAAGGGAGTAGAAACTTAGGTTAAAAGATGAATAAAAAAGAAATTGCAGATTTATAGATTTCTCTCCCCCAGAGCTATTCACTTGTGTTGAGGCTGGTAATGGACTCAGAGACCATCTGGCTTCCCACAGAGGATCTATTTACCTTAAAAAAATTGAAATTTAGGCTTGGCAAATGTTGAAAACATGTAATCCCAGCACTAGAGAGACTGAGGCAGGAAAACTGCTATAACTTCAAAGTCAGTCTGGTTACAAGATGAGTTCAAGGCCAGCCTAGATATACAGTGAGTCCCTGTTTCAGAAAACAAGCAACACAAAACAAGGTCTTTTTCTTCTGGGCCTTTTCTCATTCTCTTCTTCCATTGGTTGTTCCTCTCCCCCTCTCCTCTCCCAGCTCCTTCAATTCTTCTCTCTCTCTCCTATCTCTCTCTCTCTTTCTTCCTCTCATTGTCTTTATTCCTCACTCTCTCTCCCTCTCACTGCCCTTCTCTTTCTCTCTCCCCTCCCACTTCCCTCCTTTATTTAGAACTTTAGTTCACTAGTTCTCTGGATCAAATTACTACATATCTTCCCAGGCTCACCTCAAACTTTTAATCCTCCTGCCTCAGTTTCAGTGAATGTGAAAATTCCTGCATTGTGATATTACCAGAGTACATTGCAGCATGAGGAGAAACACAAATTGCTCATTTTGCTTTTCATTCTTAAAACCTGTTCTCCATCCATCCAGTATTTGTTTTTCCTAAGTGAAACCTCTTGTCAGCATAAATTTTACCTTCACCATAAAACATTTTATAGTTCACGTTAGATAATTTTCTAAACTTGCTGGCGAAATTCTAAGCAGTTGTTTGTTTGCTTGCCCCACTTTTAACATTTAAGTTGTCATGGTTTATGTCAGTGGCCCCCAAGCCTCATGCCTTTGCATTATGGATTTGTGATTGGTTCATTGTCAAGCCCTTGGATTGGTGTGTGAGTGTACTAGGTCTAGGTGTGGAGCCAGATGTGATGTAATGGCAGGAAGAAGGTGTGTCATGCTCTCTTGCCCTTTCCACCTTGCTGTTTGCAGCCGCCATGAAGTGTGGCCCTGCCATACCACCCTGCCTTGGAGCCAACTGAATATGGACTGAAAACTCCAAGAACTGTAAGAAATAAACCTTTCCTTTCCCACACTGGGCATCAGTTATTTTGTCTCAGTGACAAGTAAAAAGTAACTAAGACACAGTTAGATAAATGAAATGAGCTAGAAAGTTCTTAACACAAGTAATGTTTAAAAGATGCAATTGTTAATTACTCAGATCAAATCATTACATATTATCTATGTATATCAAACTGTCACTTCATAAATATGTACACTTATGTGTTAATCAAAAAATTTAAAATTTTGAAATATGAAAAAGTTAGCTTAATTTGATTATTACTTGTTGAATAGATGTGTTTATCATTCTGAACCCCATAAATTTCTGTAGTCAAAAGAAAACAATAAAAACATTTAAATTATTTTGTTAACAGTTAAGAGACTATGACAATAGAGATCAGTGCTTGTTAGACAAAGGTAATGGACTTAGAATCAACCCATGGGTCAGTGATTAGTTGAGAAGTGAGATAATATTTAAGTATATATTGACCCAATAAATATTTCTGTATGAAGAATCATATAGCAGTTTTCTGTACTTAGTAAATATGAATACTGTTCTACACATTTTAATGCATTCAGTAGCTTATTTTAATAAAAGGATATGCTAATACTACAATTATTGTCTTTCTTTTCCAGATAAGATTCAATTAAATTTTATTTAAATTATCAGTACTAAAATTTTTAATGCAGTAGATTCAAGCACAGGTTAATATTTCCTCTGTTATTAATCAAAATTTTGTGCAGTTTTTCTGTATGTACATTGTCATTCTTGCAAATAAATGAAAAGATAAATATATGCATGAGTAAAGCATGAGCAATAAACACAGAAATGTAATACTGCTATTGTATTCTCCATTATTATGCATTTATTTCTGTCAATTGTATATTTTCCATATGTCTTTGAAACACGTTTATTCTCAGTCAGAATATATGTATTTTTGTTGTTTTGGTTACTAGATGTAGTTATTGAAATAACAAAATTATAGTGCAGTCCCCATGAAATTAGAAGAAATTTTGATAAGTAACATTAAGCTCAAACTTGGAAAAACACTCTAGTTTCTAAAATAGTGAACTAAACAGTGAGGTGTAGAAGTCACATTTTCCAATTTCTCAAGAAAAATTAAGTTTGTAAGCTGCAAAGTATTAAATCAAAATCATTCAATGCCTGTGATTGTCTTGAACATAGAGATCAACTTGAGATGCTCCAAAAAACTGAACAAATGGGTACCAATTGATACATTTAAAAGAGTTAATATCATCATCCCCAGAGTCACACTGTTCAATTTCAGATGCAATTCTGCTGCTCTCCAACTGTTAAGTAAGGAATTTCATAACATTTTTAGCTTTTATGTCTTTATTAGAAATAAGGAAAATGTCACTTCTTAGTAGGGTATTTGTATGCCTAGCATTAATAGATTAAAATCCATGAGAGAAATAATAGTCACATATAAGTAACTTATGTGTATTTGATGATAGATTTTGCTATTTTTAATTGACTGAGAAATATGTTAAAATTAAAGTAAATTCATATTTCAAGTCATCTAACATTTCAAAATTGTACTAATGAATATATATATATATATATATATATAATTTAATTATATGCATACATATGTATCTCTCCAAAATTATTGGACTAAAGCTTATCATGAAAAAAGAAAACTGAATCAAACAAAAAATTATAATTTCAAAATTTAAAAGTAACTTTTGGGATGTTTCTAAACATTTTTTTTTCTGGTCAGAATCTCTTCTCTACATATTTCACAGTTGTTAAAAGATACAAGGTTGGCAGGGTATTTCATGAAATTAGTTCATTATTTATCACATAATTTTCTCTTCTTACCTAGAGAAAACTAATTTGATTCAGGTATCTGTGACCCGCTATAATTTAGCAAAGAGAGAAATGGAACCTCATCTGCAGCTCCAGAAATGGATACTGATTAACTTTAGCCATTTGGTGTGTAGTGTTCCCCAGGTAATTGCTAGTGATCAAAATGGGAAAATGTGACATAATTAGGTCTAGATTAAAATGAAGATACATATTGCAAGTCTAAGCAAACTGTTGCTCATTCTCTTCCTTTTCTGTCTCTCATGGCTTCCCAGACTCTAAAAAAGATCATGCCAAATAATGTTAGCTAGTTAATTAATGTTAACAAGAAAGGAAGATACACATATTTTGGGATGTCAAAAGACCCTGAAATTACACTAAAACACAACATAACTTTGTAGTAAAGCTTTATGAGCACAGATCATTCAGTTCCCATACTTAAATTTTATTTGTTGACCATAAACTTTTTTTAAAAAGTTAAAAGCACATTGGTAACTGTAATTTTTAAAATATGCCTGAGTTACAGCCTTCCTAATTCAAGTTCTACACATTACCATCATGTTCATAAAGCTTTAGAGCTCATAATGCAATTTTACTAATAGCTGCCCCAGCACTGGTACTCAGAATAAATACTGATTATTAACAACAGCTATAATATTTGCCCATATTACATTTATTTATATGTTTCAAGACTGAACAGTGCTATGATTCTATGAATTCTTATTGTCATAAGATTTACTACAGAGGTTTATTTTGCATTGCTACAAAATATTTTGTTAGAATATAACTGTAATTAAATAAATGTTAAATTCAAAAGTTGAGTAAACATTTTTCTCCAAAGAGTCAGTAGTGTTAACCATTATAATTTTTATTTTAGGAAGAAACGAATTGCTTTTTCATCAACATTTCTTAAATAGTATCTTGTAAATCTTCACTACATAGTCAAAATGCTAAAGGGGAACTCTTCCTCATTTAAGAGATGACATTGTGTACCTTCAAGGCTGCCTTCAATTGATTCAGCTCAATAATATTCACTGTAGTTTCAGTTCCCACATGTATCTGGAATCTAATAATCAAGATGCCAATCACAACATGTTCCTTTTAAAACGGTTAAAATAATACAGCATTTGGAATTTGCAAGTAGTTATATAGTGGAATTATCACTTCTCGTAGTTAATACAATTATTTTTGAATTATGACCTCATTTTCAGATAGCTCACTGAAACAAAATAATAAATTCCACCTTCATGACCCAGGAATAGATGTTATGACTATAAAAAATAATTTTCTGTTTCAAAAAGAGAACATGTTTGCTAAGAACCAGTAAGTGATTAATAATTAACCATCAAAACTATAGAAAGTAAATTGAATTTGTAAATTACACATGTAAATTCTCTCAAATCCATCTTTCTTTCTCTCTCCCTGAAAAAAATATTAATTAATTCCCCTGTCAACTTTTGATGAATTTCTCTAGTAACTGTAAATTTGACGTCCATGTAGTTCACTTCCTACTAAAATCCATTTATCCTCTATAACCAGAATTAGCATTGTAAAACATGGAATCTAAGTATGTCTCCAACTAGGTAAAACTTCAGTGATTCCTTACTGTGTAGAAAGAAGTGCAAGTTGTTTAACATTAGTTGGATTGGAAATAACTAAATTTTCATCTCTCACGTTTCACTTCAAAACTAGTGACATATTTTTAGCACCTGTAATGTACTGTACTCCCAAAATCATTTAAGCTTTGCTTTTATCATTTGCTTTGTCTTTATGTTTTGTTTTGTTTTGTTTTGTTTTGTTTAATCAGTACCGAGGATCGATCTCACGACCGCCTGCTTGCAAGGAAGGTGCTTATGCCACTGAGCTAAATCCCCAGCCCCTATCATTTGTCTGGGGAACAGTAATATTTACTGGGATAATAACTAACAGGGATTGAGCTTAATAAGCGTATTTGAGGTATTAAAAATGAATTCCTTGTAAATTTGATTAAAAATGAATATACAGCTGCAAATTTCCATCTGTATTATATTTGACAAGCTGACCCTCACTGTATGTTTCAAACTTAAATACAAATTTGAAAATAGCAAAGCAACCCTAAAACAGTAAAACAGCCACTTTTAATCACCTTAAGTGGTCTGATAAATTTATTTTAGGCCTTAAGTAATCTGTGATGGGAGGGAAAAATCCCTCATATTATTATGAGTGAATTATGAATTGAGAGTGTCTAATGGGTTTAACTGACTGTGAAGCATACCTTGATTATCCCTACTACATTGTGTAACCACGAGGTAGGTCCAGACAGCCTTGTGGAATGGAAACTTCAGGTCAGAAACACAGGAGCTCTAACACTTAGTTGATTTATTCCCAGTTTTAAGAAGTGCTATTTTGGGGCTGAGGATTTAGCTAAACAGCATAAGTGCCTTCCTAGCAATCGCGTGGTTGTGAGTTCAATTCCTAATACCGATTAAAAAAAAAAAAAAAAAAAAGTGCTGTCTTTCAGAAGCAATGCTGAAGATCACAAAGTACCTGTGAAGCAATGGCTTCCTGTGCAATAGCATGAGTTTAATGATAGTAATATAAAACAAGATAGTCCCTTAGACAGGAGCTTCAATGGCAAATGTACGTGTCTTGGCAGATATGAGCAAAGATAGTGGATTCCTGTATTAAATTACATGTTATCAACATTGCATATAACCCAACGTTGCTTGTACTGCCTCTTTTGTCCTCTGTTTGGTTATAAGCAGAAATCAAGGGAATGCATGGTAATGATGCAGAATCCACGGAATTTTATTCATATTTAAATATTTATATTATACACAAATCCTGTTTCTATTTGCAAGTATTGGTACATGTTTGAAATGCATAATATTTATATTCATCTCTGGGAATTGATACATATGCACATCACATGTTGATTATTTTTACTAAATAATTGAAAAAATCTTAAATTTCCCCATCTTTTTGCTACAGATAAGTAAATTGTTTTTTAGATACCAAACTTTAGAAATCTCTACTTGAAGTACTTTAACCATAAAGTTAAAGAAAGCACAATTAAACATAAAACCAACAACCTAAACAGACTACTACTCAAAGCTACTTCGTACAATTTTTTATTCTTTTTTATTTATTTATTTATTTATTTTTTTAATCCTGGGGATTGAACTCACAATTGCACACTTGCAAGGCAGGCACTTATGTCACTGAGCTAAATCCTCAGGCCCCCCCCCCAATTTTATTCTTACCATGGAATTTCAACTGAATTTCATTACAATATCTCTAATCAGCATGTTATCTAAAATTATAATTTAATATACAAAGGTTTACACACCAGTGCCGATTGAGACAATGTATACATAATTTTAAGTTTTTAAACAATCTATGTGAAAATTAATAACACTGTTTTATGTTTAAGATGAATTGACATAAATATTTTTATTAAGCAATAAACAAGTTATACTTTGGAAGATGATGTATGCTGCTAAAAATGAAATAGAGCAAATTTATTTTAAAATCCATTTATTTTAATAAAAAGAATAAATATGATTCATCTGAGCATACTTTGACATTTTAATATAGTAAAAGCAAAACTAGAGAAAGGTAGCTACCAAAGTGATAACAGCAATATCGAAAAGGAAAGTAAATTATGATACTTCTATTTTACTCTCTATGGTCCTTTATTGTCTTAATTTTAACCACAGTAATATATTTATGTTTTCTTTGTCAGTTAGAAAAATAAAAATATGTAAATTTAGGTCACGATATATTGTATTCCCAAAACTAATGTTGTAAATAAAAGCAATTTTCAAATTATGCTTAAATATAAAATTTGGCAAATGATATTGTGAGTTCTAGTTACATTATGTTAGTTCCACAGTCCAACTTACTATTTTCCATTTAACCTAGGAAGAGCACAGTAAAGGAGACCCGGCATGCCTAACCCCCAGGTAATAATATCAAAACAACTAACCACACAGTGATTTAATATTTTCCACATGTAGGTTTTAGTAAATGGATATGTTATGGTATTCTGCACAATAACTTTATCATAAATTTAACTATGATACCTTGAAATCCAGAACAATCTGTAGTTTATGTGAGACGTGATGATAATAAAGGAGTATATTTCTTTTTCATAATAAACCACAAGAAAATGTGTTATGTACATATGGAAGTATTTTTAAAATACTGCAATCAACATAATAGATGAGAAAAGTAATGAATAAAATCCAAATTACTGAAGTTGTCAGGGCTGAGTGACCTTATAAAAGACTGATAGTGTCATTGAAATATAATTACATTCCATGAAAGCATAAAGGACACAAATAAAAATAAATTTTACCTTATTGGTGCTTTTTTGTCTACATCAAATTTATTTTGAGTACCAGGCACGTATGATAGTACCATTTTATGTCCTGAGTATGCAACTACAAACCTCATTTTTGAGCAAACAGTTCATGTGCTTTGTTTGCAGCAATTTACCAACATTAACGCTCAAGTTTATCTGCCTAACTGGGTAAATCCTCCTTAAAAAAATTAGAGGACAAAAGTGTCCTGAAGAGAACATGGAGATGCCAGAAAATGATGAATATGAAGCAGTTGGCATCTGAAACTAAAATTAAAACTTCAATGAAATATAGCTGCCATATATGTAATTGCCATGCTTTCTCTTCTGAAAATGTTTAAAACTTGGAGGACAAATGCCAATACACAGTGCCACTGTTTGACATTCCTTTCCCTTAACTAATGGAAAATGAGATCCACCAGATATTTCTTCTGCAATCATATTTTTATGCTGAGAGTTGTTTAAATGAACATACTAAATTCATCTTCAGGCAATCACCACAAAAATGACTAAGTACTGCATGCATCTTAAAGCAAATGTGATTCATCACATTCTTTTAAAACTGCCAAAAACCAAGGCTTAGAATGAATCTGTGAATTTCTCAGCCATAGCTTTACTTAAGGAATGGGGTATTCTGGGAAACAAAGGAGACAGAATGTGAACTGTATGAGACCAGGCTAATTTTTGTTTCTATCCTTATATCATGTGGCATGTAATGGTTGTCAAAAATATAGTAATATTTAACCATTACTGCTAGCAGAAAAGATAAGAATAATGGAATTAATTTGCCACAATTTTATGAAATAAGTTGGAAAATGACTTAATTTGCGTCAGGCCACATTAATGATAAAATGGTGAAAATACCAGACAGATACTGAGAGTTTGTGCAAAGATAATGTCAAGGGCAATTAATTACTCAATTATTCTAATTCATGAAAGCTTTTAAAAGGTTTGAAAATCATTCAGCATCTCTCAATGGATTAATGAATGGAGATAGATGTGTCACGTACTCGATTATTAGTAATATTAATTTGTTAGTATTAGAATGAGAACATTGTGAATTGAATATCCATGTCTTTAGTAATTAAGATGTAAAAAGTCCCCAATAGACATCCATGATAATTGTAGAAGATAGCAAGGTAAGGTAAACATTTTTCAAGGGACCACTGAGCAGGGTGGCAGGTGTAGAAATCATCTCAATGGACTCTTTCAGTGCAGGACACAATTGCACCCACTCTGGCTACAGTCTGGATAGGGGAGAATTCACAGCCTGTCAGAAGAATGGACTAATGAAAGCAACAAAGGAGCTATAGACTGTTCATGCATCTCCAAAATTCATATGTTGAAATTTTAATGTAGATATGATATTCAGCAATGTATGATAATCTTTTAGGAAGTAATTGGGAAGTGAGTATGCAGATCTCATAAATGGGATTAGTTCCCTTTTTTTACCAAAAAAGATACAGGAAGGAGGACTGGTCATCTATGAAAAATGAAACGGAGTATGCTGACTCCAACTCTTCAAAAGCCTTGATACTAGATTTTCTAGTTCCTAGAATTATTATTAATAAATGATTGTCATTTAAGTGGTCTGGTTTATGATACTGTATTATCGCATCCTGAAAGGATGAACAAAACCGTCAAGGGATAGTCTAACTAAACCATCCTAGCATTATTCTTACTTATAGCAAGTTAGGCGGTGAAATTTTAACTGTGGGATGTTGGAGGATGATGAGCTTGAGTAGGTATCAAAAGTGATCAAAGGATTTGCTAAACTGACTTTAGAGGCTCCTGCTAAAACTGGAGTAAGGTCATGTGCAGAGAGGTTAGGAGAAATTTTAGAAACCCGCCTACACTTTGATAAAGAAAGAATGTTTGTCAGCTTGTTTGTATTGGTCAATGTGATCTTTATTTATTTTTTTTATTTCTGTAGTGATGGGCATTGAAGCCAGAGTCGTGATTATGCTAGGTAAGCACGTTTAACTTTGCACTGTCGCCCCTGCACTAAACAATGTAAACATTTTCAGGAAAGAACTAGGGACTAGTCTATACTGAAACCAGATTGTTCATTTTATTTACCAGAAAACTAAAAATAATGTTTATACTGGTGATTTTGGGCTGTTAAAATTACTATTTCCCTCTTATGACTTATTCTGTTGAAACTGGAAATAGTTCAAAACAGATACAGCTTTTGGAATGATAATTAATTATTCTCTATAGCCTCTCCCATGACTTGCAAAAATTTATTGAAGGAATGACAGATGGCCACAAGTCTCCATAGTGACAAATGAGTAATACAAGAGCTCAAAATAGGTCTTTAAACTGTTTACTATAAAAAACAAAAAAAACTTGTTTACTACTTCTGAGAAACTAAGCTTCTTCCTTAATGTCGAAATCATCTTGTTGAGGAAAAACCACTCTATAAAGAAATAAAAATAATTCAAGTAACCAACAGTACCAGCGCATAATACATAAAAATCTAAACCTTGCTTCACCTCTGTTTCTCTGTCTCTGTTTCATTCTGTCTCTCTTCCCCTCCCCCATCTCACCCACAGAATAAATTTCATTTGATACTGCTAATTTAAACTTCCCAAAGATACTTTGAATGACCTGATCCTCCTAATAATTTTTTTTTAATTCTAGTTATTTTTATGGCTGCATGCTGGTATTTCACAAAGATTTACCCATTATTTGCCTAAATGAATAATGGTATGGATATTTTCAGTTTATTGAAAAACCAAAAGCCCACTTTTATTAAACGCAAATTTCCCCCTAAGTACTTACACTTCTATTTAAATTAATTTTGAACATTTTTACATATGTAGAATATTTTTCAAACTTATGTATTTATTGTTTCCTATAATCTCTTTATACTAGTATTAATGTCTTAATGTCATTAATACTAGTATTAATGATTAATGAAATAAATTCATGAATAAAATATCCTAATCACTTGAGGAGTGTGTATTTTTACTAAAATGTACATAATCTATATATATGTATATATATATATATATATATATATATATTAAGATCTCACTGTGTAGTTCAGACCAGGCTCAAAAGCACTACATAGCCCAGGTTGGCTGTGAACTTGCATCAATCTTCCTGACTCAATCTCTTAATGCTGAGATTATAGGCATAAGATACCACAGGCTAAATCTGCATTTTAAGATGATTTATTAGTTCAGTGTACACACAAGAATAAACTACACTTTATATGAAAAAGAATTTTAAATGAGGTCAAATTTATATAAAATAAATGCTCAGATAAGTGTACAGTCAGATGAATTTTGATAACATAGATATCTAGAGGTATAAAACATTTTCATATCTCTGGGAAGCTCACCGATTTGTTCTTGAATCCCTGCTCTCAGGAGACAATGTCCTGATTTCTAGCAACATGAACTAATATTCCCTTGTTTGTGAATAACCTCCTTTCAGAAACTTAATTAATAGTTTCTCTCATTCTTTGTTGGTAAATATCCTGTTTTCAGAAACTTAATTAATAGTTTCTCTCATTCCTTTGATCATCTCTTCACAGTAATTGTTGAATGTGATGAGCAGAAGCTTTTAACTATTTGCCCATTTTTGCTCGTTTTCTATGCTTTTGGTGTCTCGTCCAAAAACAAGTTTGTCTATTCAAAAGTCCTGAAGTATTTGTTTCTTTTCTATCAGTAGTGTTACTGTTTTAGGTTATAATGTTCATTGTTTAATGCATTTTAGGTTATTTTTCCAAACTAGTGAGAGATAGGGAGCTTGTTTTATCCTTTTTCATGTCTGTATCTGCTTTTCCTGACAACATTTAGAAAAGCTGACTACTTTCTGCAATGCATGTTCCCAACAGCTTTGTTGAAAACCATTTAAAAGGCAGTAGGGCTGGATGCTTACTCGTGATTTCCCTATTCTGTCCGCTATTCTACTGTTTGTTTCTAGGTCAGTACCATGCTGTTTTCCTAACTGCAGCCCTGTGCTGCATTGTGAAATGTGCTAGTGCTGTGTCTTCTACTATGTTGTTTTTGACTAAGACTGCTTTGGCTATTTATAGTTTATACAAATTTGAGTGTATTTCCTTAATTTGAGTGTATTTCTGTGAAGAATCTCATTGGTGTTTTCATACATTTAATCTGTAGATTTATATTTTTGTATATTTATTTTAGTATGGAGATTGTAACATTACTTCTTCCAATACATGAACATGGGGTGTCATTTTGTTTGGTGTCCTTTTTAATTGCTTCTATGAATGTTTTATAATTTTCCCTGAAGAAATCTTTCATCTGTGGTTAAAAATCTTCATAGACTGCTTATCATGTTTTGTAGCTATTGTAATTGGAAGTTCTTTCTTAGTTTGCATTTTAGATAAGTTTTATTGGCTTATAGAAATGTAACTGATTTTATATATGAATTTTTAATATTAGGACATATCACTGAATACATTTATTTGCTCTAATGCCTTATGTTCAAGTATGTGAGACTTTCTATCTATAAAAGCATGCCATCTGCAAAGAGTGAAATATTGTGTTTTCCAATTCGGATTCTTTTTATTTCTTCCTTTTATTTGATTGCTCTGGGTAGGATTTCTTGCACTATATTGAGTATAAATGGTAAAAATGGGCATTCTTTTCTCATCCTAAATCTTAGAGTGAAAGCTTTTATATTTCCTTATTCATTCAAATTTAGCTGTTAGCTTGCTATAAATGCCCTGATTATGTTGGCACACATTCCTGTTACACCGCATTTTCCCAGCATTTTTGTACGGACGGGATATTGACTTTTATCAAACACATTTTCTGCACCTATTAAGATGAACATGTGGTTTTATCCTTTGCTCTTTTTAATTGTATTAATTTGTTAACCTAATTATTGATTTATATATGTTGAGCCAAATTCACATTCCTAGGAAAAGTTGTTTGATCTAAATGGATAAAATGTTTAATGTGCTATTGAAACTGGTTTGCTAAGACATTGTTGAGAATCTTTGTGGTTATATTCATCAAAGATCTTGTTTAAAATTTTCTTTTAGTTATCTTCTTATCTGGCTTTGTAGAATGAACTTTGAAGAATTTTCTTCTCTTTAATTATTTAAATAATTTAATAAGAAATACTACTAAATCCCCTTTAAATTTTTATAAAATGCAGTTAAAAATTTTGCCCCTGGAGTTTTCTTTTATGGGAAATTTTGTTTTGGCTTCTACCTTGCAACTTGTTATTTTTGTACTAAAATTAAATTATGGTTCAGCTTTCATAAGAGTCTAATTTGTCCACATCATCTAGATTCATA
The DNA here is from genome assembly GCF_034190915.1 of Cavia porcellus. NCBI lineage: Eukaryota > Metazoa > Chordata > Mammalia > Rodentia > Caviidae > Cavia > Cavia porcellus. The sequence continues at coordinate 58,170,440 of NW_026947493.1, forward strand.
AATTCTGTTGTATGTTTGTTCATAGTAATCTCTAAAGATCTTTTGAATTTCTGTAGTGTTCATTGAAATATCTCCTCTTTCATCTTATATTTTGTTCATTTGATATTGTATTTTTTCCTTAGAATATCTAACTAAGGCTCTGCTAATAATGTCTATCTATTGGAAGAACCAAATCTTCTTAGATCTTTTGTATTTATAAGTCATTAATTCTTTTATTTTTATTGTAGTCTTTAGTATATCTCTCCTTCTAGAATTTGTTTCTTTCTATATTTATTTATTCTTGTCTTTCAGTTTCTTGGAAATAAAGTCATAGCTTGTTTAGTTGAGAATGTTCTGATGTGCTTTCAATGTGTGTGTGTGTGTGTGTGTGTGTGTGTGTGTTAATTGCTACAGACTTGTGTTAATTGCTACTACTTTTTTGTAGCCCATTGATTTTCATTTGTTTCCATAATGTTTTAATTTTGTTCTTGATTTTTTCCTTCATAATTTGATTTTTCAAAAGTAATTATATATATGTATATATATATATATATATATATACATATTTCCATTTTTTATTTTTAGGCACACTTAATTTTTGTTCAGAAGGCATTACATTTTTTAAAAATGTATTGAGATTTGCTTTGTTGTCTGCCATATGCTCTCACTTAGAGAAAATGCTATCTGCTAATGAAAGTATCATGAATTCTTCAGCTGTTGGAATGCCCTATAGTTATCTCTTAAGTCCATATATGTAGTATTCAATTTAGTTTTGCTCACTCTTTGTTGATTTTCTGTATGCAAGAAAAGTCCATTGGAGAAAAGGAGGTATTAAAGTCTCCCACTAGCATTATACTTACTGGTGTCACTGTCTCCCTATTTTCTCATGACAACATAATTGTCACCTTCAATCACCTGATTAACATGATTGTAAAGACCGTCCAATTATGTACACAAACTTTCATCCATATCTCTCAATAACAATCAGTTTAGTCAAGAATATGAATTCAAACTGGGTGTAGTGGTAGGTGCCTGTAATCGCAGTACACTGAGAGACTAAGCAGGAGGATCACAAACTGGAACCTAGCAATTGAACAAAACAGTATCTTAAAAAAAAAAAAAACTCAAAAAGGATACAGTTTGAATCCCTAGTACAACAACAACAAAAACAAAAACAAAAGTGTATGAGTTGAATCACTATTCATTTTAATCAACATTTTCTCTGTATGTGTAAAAAGAAAAAAAAATCCCCAATCAGTTTTAAGAGATAAATGGATCAATTGAACTATATGCATTTCTTTTAAAATTATGTCACTCACATACACATAATGAATTTTTGTAACTTTTAAATGGCCACGTGAGAAGCCATGCAAGACACATCTGCGGACACTGCTAGGAAAGTAAGTGAAAACAGGAAGTTACGTATATACAAAATTTGGATATACATTAGATTTCCTAGATCATGCATTAGGTAATTTTATTTTTAATGACTAATGAAATGATATATAGTAAAGGAAATGATTATAAAGGGAGAATTACAGAAAAATATTTTAAAAGAGTCTACTAAACATATAACACTCATTTATTCATGCAAAAAACATCCTTGAGTCTGGTAAAACTGTGGTAGACCCCAGGATGATAGGCTATGAAAGTATGATTACCTAGTTATTCTAGATGGTAAACTCTGAAGTTACTAATTATACAGGAAATGATGTAATTCATTATACTTATATAGAAAATAATTTAATTTAAAATTTGTTACCTATGTGATTTTTAACCTCTTTATATAGCTTCGATCTCATTTTTTTAAATAAAACATAAAAGACTAAAACACAGAAACAGTATAAGGGAACATGGAGAAAACACTGTTTAATCTGACATATTAACTTCAAATACTATAGCATTTATCTATCTGTCTATTCTGTATAGCCTATTGTACTCTTAGTACTAATCAATATATAATTCAGAGGGCTGACAAATTGCTCTACAGAGGTACATGTCCTATATTTTGTTGTTTTTATTGTTCATATTTTTAATACTTGATAAATTAGTTCTCAGATACAATGGTTCATATTCACCATATGCAGCAGTTCAAATGCATATCACAGTATCTAAATATATAATATATATGAAAAATATGTGATATGAAATAAAATGAGCAAAAATATAAAATAAAATGTATATCTACATATATAATATATATATAAATAAAATATTAGTGTATGTAAGATATATAATATAAATTACTGTAATGGATAAACTGAAAGTTTAACTGTAACCTGAGTGGACATTCAGGATATGCACACATATCTGATCTTTGATATTTAATGAAGATCAGCTTCCAAACAAGACTGTAGAGGCGGGGCATGATGACACATGTCTGTAATCTCTGTACTCAGGAAGTTGAGGTAGGAAAATTACCATGAATTTGAGGCTGGTCTGAGTCACAAAGTGAGTTAAAACCATCCTGGACTACCTAACAATACTCTGCCTCAAAAAAGGTATACTTAGTAAAATTCATCCTTTTAAAGAATGGCATTTATTTTCTGTAACTTTTAATATTTTGATAAATGTTATATTGAGTGGTATAACTGAAATATATATCAAATAAGATTATTGTTTGGAACTAATTTAATAATTTTAAGTTTTTATTTTTAATACTACATATTTGTATTGCAATTTCCTCGTGGGAAATTTGTAAATGTATATAACACATCTTAATTCTTTTTTTATCCCTTGTCCCTTCTCTCCTTTTGCCTTCTATGTCTAGATGTCCTTTTCATTTTAATAAAACCTGTCCCTTACTTCCTATTATCTGTCTCTCATTTTGCTCTTTATTTTATATTTTCAGTTTCCCATAGAAGAAAAACAGTGTTTAAACTTGTGGGTCGATATACTTCATTTAACATTGTGGTCTCAAGGTGCACCTATTTTTTTTTTTTTTTTTTGCAAATGACTTGTTTACCTTTTATTTATGCAGAATGTATTCTCCTTTATATATAAGTAAAATGTTTCCTACCTTCTAATCTATTAAAGAACATATAGGCCACATTCAAGGTTTAATTATGATGAATTATGCTGCTCAAAACGCGGTTACATTTTTCTCTTAAATATATTCAAATATATGTTTAGGTCTACTTAGATTAATCAACCCACAAAGTAAGTTTAGATAATTTTATTTTTACTATCCTAACATATTGAAATTTTTAGCAATAACATAACTCTTTTACTTCCATAAATCCAAACAATGTTCATACAGAGTCCTAAGATAGGTAGTACATCTCTCTCTAAAAGATTAATAAACTAAATTTCAGAAGAATTTCCAGAGTTCATAACTCCAGGAAGACAAATACTTCATAATTTTCATACACTAAATCTCACGAGCAAAATATGATTCTCAACTATCCAAGGTTTTCATGTGTTCTGGTATGATCTTTTGAATCCTATGTCACATTGACTATGATCTAATAGAATAAGGTTCAAATAATGCTTTATAAAAATTTTGCTACAAAGTCTCTGTCAGGTATCTCCATGAACTGGAAAGATTACAGGATATTAGCCCAGCATTACTTACAGCTATCATGCAGAGAGAAGGTGGAGAGAAATTCACGGGGAGCAGCTAAAGCAGGCTATCCTGCGGTTTCCAAATCAAGGCAGCACTGGTGCCAATCCTGTACAGTAACTCACTCTATCCTGATACCTTAGAAAATCAGTTAATCTATTAGAGTTTATTTTTGTTTTATCAAAAACAAGAAGAAGATGGCATTCCCTTGGCAAGTTTGTCATAATGGTACCATTTAATAAGCACGTATTGCATTCGAATGTAAGCAAAAGTTTATTTTGTTCTATAGCTCACTTGATGTTAGCTTACTGTTTTACTAATTGCCTTAACAAAAGTTCATTCCAATTTAATGTCTCTTTTAAAACAAGATTCTCTTTGGGAAGTCCCTCTTTTCAGGTCATTTGTTCTGTTTCTTTATTGTTATTTGTAACAGAAGTGACAAGCCTTATTCCCACTTGAGTATCAGTTGATTGGTAATTTTTCTTCCTTAGCTTGTTAAAGTATTTAATTCTACTTGGAATATAATGTTTGGCTTTTTATTCATTTATTTCCTCCTAGTAGAGTATTCATGCATGGACACTAGCATCTTGCACCTATATGTTGTTTGGTGCCAAGTTTTTCTAGACTGTTCACATGTTGTGCAAGCAGTGTTATAAGATCACATGGATCTACCTTCAGCTCTGCTTGGGAAAACCTGGAATTTCTCAGTAATCTTCTGCTAAGCCTGTGGCTCTTCTGATTTAGTAAGTTTCTCCACATTGGAAAATCAGGAACACTCATACCTTCTTTCTGCAGAGTATCTGCAATCTAATAAGCTTTTCTCGGGTGCATCTACTTAGTACTTTCCACAGCTATTGCTGCTCTATTGTAAATGTGTCACACTGGTTTTGATATAGCTGATTGTAAGCTATTTGCAAAAAATTTGAAACTTTTCAAAACACTGAAATTTACCGCTTAACTCCACAAATCGATTTCTATATTTTTATCATTTAATTAGTAGTGGATAATTCTTTCTTATATTTTGAAAAAGTAAAAAAAAAAAAGTCAAAACCAAATAACAAGAAAATACCATTCTGTATAATTTTATTACACTCTGTAAAGCTTTGTTAAATGTTATTAGCCAATAGAACACATAAACTGAGATGATTCTCACCAAGAAAGAATAAAAAACAAACAAGCACAGTAATAGAAATTTTCTTTTCAAGGAGCAAAAATATTCTATTAATATACTATAAACATCTTTCACTTTAAAAAGTTGCACAAACCAAGAGTCTAATTTTGTGTCTTTATGTTTCTTCTTCCCTAAGGCCTTTGCCCCAAAACTACTATAAAGCCAAACCATCTTTTGCATTATATTTGTAACCTTCCTATTTTCCAGTTTATATACGGGACCTTGATTCACAATCTGGTTCTTATTATATAACTAAATTTAAAGAACTTCAAAAATTTATTTTTGTCTCTATTTCTCTTTCTGTATGTCTCTCTGTCTCTCGAATTTCAAACTTTTAGTAAAGAAAAAAAATTATGCATGAGTACCTAAAATAAAGAAAGACATCTTTCTTCAGCATTATTTTCTTTCATTTCTCCATGAGAATAAGCCTTAGCCTAGTGGCCTTACCTCAACAGGAAATGGTACAGACACGGAGAAAAAATTACCCTGAATAGAAACTAAGGTAGATTTAAAAAAAAAATACTCCTGATACATACTTTAAAAGCTCACATTATCTGGCATATTATAGATATCTAATTAAATTAAAGTATTATTGAATATAATTTTGATATATAAACACATATGTATAAGTATATTTAAGTTACACACAATTTTACATGATTACCTGAGTTTAGATAAAATTAATCAAATTGTGCACCCAGAAAACAGTCATTGCCATATTTGTTACTACTGTATTCTCCTGGTAAGCAGAGTTAGTTTTCAAGGTTTCGCTTGATCAAAACTGAGGACATTATTTCCATGCTGGATTGACATTCATATGTGTGAGCATCAGAAAATTATTACTTTTCATTTTGCAGCAAGAAAGAACTAGAAGCGTAGGTTAATTCTTAGCCTTAAAGTTTCATGTTGAATCCATGTTTAGAGAAATTCAGATACTTCCAGCATTTTTGTTGTGCTACACAGAAAGGTGCCTTTATTTTTTAAGTGTCACTTTAAATTAAATCAATTTAGTAGGCTATTCTGTCTTGTTCTGTGTAGTTTCTAGAATATTTCAGAAGGAGCTAGAAGAACTGAATGCATTTTTTAAACCACATGCTTCTGGGTTTATGTGTATGTATCATATATGTGTATATACTCATATTTAAATATTATTTAAATGCATCAAAATTTTGAAATAAACTACTATGTTTTCTCAAATATTATTCTGGAATTTCAAGGTGGAATTTCTATAGGCATTATCCTATGCATTATCAGAGATTTCTTAATTCTTAATTCTTTGTTTTCCAGAATGTTATATGGCTATTTATTGCAAAGAATTGAAATAAAAGGGGAGAAATACTGTCTTTTCTCCAAAAGATTGACCTAATTTGTAAAAGATATTTTTAAAAGTTTAAAGGGTAGATACCATGGTATAACCGTGTAAGAAAGATAGGCTTGCAAGAAAAGATAATATGAATAGTATTTTACATTTATTTGTAATACAGACACCATTATTAAAATTTATATAAATGCATATAAAATAAAATTCACCAATTATGAGCATACAAGTTTCTGAATTTTTGACAAATATTTACATTCATATAAGTGGTGCCATCTCCATGGTAAAGGATATTTACAACCCTTAGAGGTTCCCTATGTCCTGTGCCACCAATCCTTCTCCTTAACTCTGAAAAATATTCAATTGCCATTATCACAATAATTTTGCATTTTCTAGAATTTCATAGAAATGGAATAAGATAGTATGTCATGTTTTGTGGCTAGCTTGTTTTACTTACTTTTGAGTTTGTGTTATTATCTATATTAAACCTCCTTTCTTACTCAGACATCTTCAATCCTGTGGATATATCAAAATAGACATGATTTCATAAGATAGAGCACATTTTATTTCCCATTTGATTGAAGATTTCTATCCTGACTTACAGTGATACTATAATCACTGTATTTTAATTCATATTTAACGAATATTATTTGTATTATTTCATTGTCTATGTTAGACAATATTTACTTCCTTCAACAGCAGTCATTGGGGACATTCTTAAAAAATTTTGCTAAGCTCAGAATGCAGATTATAAAATTACTAATTATTTAATGTATGTAAAATATTTGTAATTGTGATATTTGAATATTTAAAAGCATTTCTGGAGAAGAATATAAGTATGAATAATGATCAGAAAAGAACAAAAATTAGCATTTTATTAGTTATGTTATCTGAAATTATTTTCTTAAATAATAATTTTATAATTTATATTAATAAATAAATTTGATGCACAAAAATGTAAAAAGGATGATTCAAAATTCAGATAGAGAGCCCCGTATTAAGTATACTACAGCCACAATTCTAGTATTTTTTAAAATTAAATTCATTGTTACAATTTAAGTATAAATAATGAATATATTCATCATAGGGAAAATTTTACCTGTATATGATATATCTTCATTCCTCTATTTTTCCCAATTCTCTCCTCTCTCTCTTCAACCCCTTTCTGTACCTTATTTAAAAAGCTTTGTATCTGTTTTATCCTTTTTTAATCATTTCTTTTCTTTGCCCTTCTTTCCTTTCTCATGCTCCCTTCCTAGTTCCCCTTTCTTTCAAAACATTACTTTTTATTTCACAATAGCTATCTAACACTTTGGTCTTTATTTACATTTTATTTTTCACATCAGAGAAATAACATGATACTTAAATGTGTAGGCAATTCATTATGATTAAAAGTATGAACTCAAATGAGTCTATTCACTCAGAAAAGCCTCAAGTTTATCCTTCTTTGAAACTCAGTAATATTCCATTGTATTTAAAAGAACGCATCTTTTATCCATTTGTCAGTTGATGGGCATTTGTGTTGTTTCCAAGGTTTAGTTATAACAAATTATGCTTTATAAAAATGGATGTGCATACATCTCTGTGGTATGACATTTTAAATTCTTCTAGGAAGATACTCAGAAGGAGAATAACAAGATCATATTGGACCTACAGTCCTATCTTGAGTAATTTCCATACTGATTTCCACAGAGGTCACAGTATATACTCCCACAGACACTGGGAAGTAGTTCCTTTCTCCCCGCAGCATCTCTAGGATTTGTTGTTGGCTAACTACTTGAAAAGAGGCATCATTCCTGGAGTGAGATTAGTGTTTTAATTTGCATCTGTCAAATGATCAGTGATGTTGAACATTTTTTTATATGTTTATTTTCCATTTGTAGCTTTTCCTCTGAGAAATACGTATCCATCTCAAGTGTTCATTTTTGTACTGGATCGTTAAATTTGGAGTTGTCTAATTTTTTATGGTTCTTCATATGGTCCAGATGTTAGTGTCTTATCTGAAGGAACACTCTGTGGGATGGCTTTTAAGTCAAATGGTAATTTCTTTGGGCAAACATTTTTTAAAGGAATGGGATCCCAGTTTCCACTCTTTGCCATACCATCAAGGTTTTGTTCATAATGCCTTTGTCTACACTTATGCCTTCCAGACTTCTTCGTGTTTTAACTTCCAGAAAGTAGTGCTTCTGCTTGAACATTTAGAAGTTTGACTCACTTTGATTTTACTTTAGTACACAGTAAGAGATAGACATGTGTCTACTTTTAGTCTTCAGTAAGTGGAAAACCAGTTTTTCTAGCATGACTTACTAAAAAGACTGTCTTTCTTCCAGTGAATGTGCTTGGTACTTTTGTCAAAAATACAGTGGCTGAGTGTGTTTAGAGCTGTTCCTTCATCTTCTAACTTGTTCTATTGATCCTCCTGGCTTTTTTTCTGCAAATACCATGCTGTTTTTATTCCAGAGCTCTGTAGTATAATTCCAAGTCAGGAATGTGATGCCCCCAGTTTTATATATATTATTCAGAAGCATCTTTGCTATTTTAGGACACTTATGGTTCCGAACGAAATTTAGGAATGTTTTCTCTGGTTCTGTGAATATGAAAATTGTATTTTGATTGGGATTGTGTTAGGTCTGTACAACAATATTGTGAGTATGGCCATATTCAGTGTAATGCTTCTTCATATCCAAGAGTAAGGGATACATTTTCATTTTCTGCTATCATTTTCAATCTCTCTTTTTAAGAGTACTATAAATTTCAACATGGAGATATTTTATTTCTTTTTATAGATTGATTGCTAAGTATTTCATTTTTTATGCACTTTCCCAGTGCTTCTGGGAAAATTGCTATTTCTCTAGTTTTTCTATGAGTGAGTTTGATATTTGGGTACAGGTTTGTAAATGATATTCGAGTGCTAACTTTATAACTGGCTAAATGTCTGAATTAGGATATTAAGTCTAGATGTCTTTTGATGTTGTTTTTAGGACCTCTATGTCAAGTAATATCTCATCTGCAATTGATAAATTAACCTCTTCATTCCCTGTCTTTATTCTGCTTTTCTTTGTGTCTAATTGTACCGACCATTCTTTCCGGAATTGTATTGAGTACAAGTAGTAATAGTGGAAATCCTTGTCTAGTTCCTGATTTTAGAGTGAAATTTTTCAAGTTTTTATTTTTCAGTATATTTTTAGTTGATGGTTTGTTATATATGGATTTTACAGATTGATATAAAGACCATCTATTCCAATTTTCTGTAATAAATTTATAAGGAATTAGTGTTGGAGTTTGTTAGATGTTTTTTTCTGCATCCATTGGGATGACCATATAATTTTGTCTTTGGCTGCTGATACGGTTTATTATATTTATTGATTTGTGTGTGTTGAAACATCCCTGAATCTGTAGGACGAATTCTACTTGGTCATGGTGTGTAATCTTCTTGATGATTTTCTGCATTCGGTTTGCCAGTATCTCATTTGATAGAGTAAACTGAGGCACAGCTGAGCTCACAGGAGGAGGCAGAATTGAAGCAACTGGTGAGAACTTTATAGCAGAAACAGTGTGGTTGGGCCAAAGGCAAAAAGACCATTTTCCCAGAGCAAGAGGTGAGAACATGTTTTATAGGGGAGTTTAGTTATGGGAGGGGAGGTACAAAAATTTGGGTCTATGAATAGGTGTTCTAGGGCTAGCTGATAGACATGGTGGTGTCTAGCTCAGAGACAGGTTGGTTTTTGGTACAGGGAGTGCTGCAGGCACAGCATGTCTCTTGTGGTTTTCCAAGGATTCAGTTCTCTGCAGGTTGAGCTATGTGGAGCAGTGGCCAGCTGGTTGAGCTCCATGGGAAAGTTATTGGTTTCCCGTTGAATGTCATCTCCCAGAGCTATGAGTAACAGATCTGCCTGGGAAATTTTCTCTCCTACCTGGGTGGAGGTCTAGTTAGATGACCTGACATCACTGAAGATTTTTGCACGTATGTTCATTAGGAAGACGGGCCTGTAGTTCTCTTTTCAGTTGGGTTCTTCTCTGATTTTGGTTTAGGTTGATACTTGTTTCTAGGAATGACTTTAGAAGTACTGCCTCCCTTTCAACTTTATTAAAGAATTTTAGGAATAGTGGCATTACGTCTTCCTGAAATTTCTTACAGAATGCAGCAGTGAATCCATTAGAACCTCAGATATTCTTTGTTAAATTTTTAATTATACTTTCAATTTTATTGACTGATATTGGGTTCTTTAGATTTTTTATATCTTCTTAATTCAGATTTGGTAATTCATATGTATCTAGGAATTTATTCATTTCTTCAGTGTATTCCATCTTATTAAAGTTTCATGAAGAGTTAGATATTGATCTTCTGGATTTCCGTAGGATTCACTGTGATTTCACCCTCCTGACTGCTAATTGAATGAAACTGTGTTTTCCTTTCTGTTTCTGATAAGGTTGGACAAGAGTTTATCAGTTTTACTTGATCTTTCAAAGAACCAACTCTCCAACTCACTGTGTTACTTTCTTTGTCTCATTGCATTAATTTCTGCTCTGATCTTTATATTTTCCTCCCTTGTACTAGCTTTGGTCTTGACTTGTTCTTCTTTTTCTAGAACTTCAAGGTTCAACATTATATTGTCTATTTGAGCTCATTGTATTTTCCTGGTATGAGTCTTCACTATTATAAATTTCCCTGATAGGACTGCTTTCATTATATCTCATAAGTTCCAACATGTTTTATAAGCATTATCATTTAATTGTAGACACTGTTTAATTTATCTTTTAATTTCATCTGTGACCTATTGACTGTACATGAGTGTGTTGATTTCCACATGTTTATGAAGTTTTTATTGTCACTGATTTCCAATTTTATTGCGCTATCATCAGACAATACACATTTGCTGAGGCATGTTATATATGGGCTACATGTGGTCTGATTTGGAATATTTCCAACGTGCAGATGAGAAGAATGTGTATTCATATATTGTGGTGTAGAACACATTGAAGATATCTAGTAATTCCATTTATTCACATGTTTGATTCAACTCTGACATCTCTTTAATTTTTTATTAGGTAATTTTTTATTTACCTATTTCTTTGTGACAGTGAAATATTAAGGTCTTCCACTGTAATTTGGTTAGTGCTTAATTTATTTTTATGTCTATTATATATGTATTATTGTTATCTTCTTGGAGTTTCTTCTTGGAGATTCTCAACAGTATGTAGTGAGCTTTTTCTCTTTTGATCAATCTTGGCTTGAAATTCACATTTTCTGCAAATAGAATAACTACCTCTTTTTTTTTTTTTTTTTTTTTTTGGTCTGGTTTCTTGATGTGTGAAGTACTGTTTTCCATCCACTGACCTTCAGTCTATAAATTTATTTTGTGTTAAATGTGTTTCTTGTATCTTGGTCATTGACACATTCTATTTTCTTTTTTTGATTGATGAATTGAGACCATCAATTTACGTTGATGGTTATAACAGATACGTATTGAGTTTTCCTTTTATATTACTTTCCTTTTGTTGGCACCCTATCTTTCCCTCTTGTTTCAGTATTTTCCCTGCCTGATGATATATTTCTATTATTATTTTTGGAATTATGGTTTTCATTAACTCTTTCATAAATATCATTCACAGTATTTTATAGATTTGGTTTTGTGGTCATGTATTTTTCTGTTATTCTTTGTCATGGAAGTATATTATTTTTCCATTAATTTTGAAAGAAAATTTCTCAGGGTATCAATTTTGGTTTGCAGTTGTTTTCTTTTAGGCCTTGAAATACTTCACTGCAAGCTCTCCATGAATTGAAGGTTTATGTTGAGAAGTCTGCTGTGATTCTGTTGGATTTTCCTTTATAGGTGATTTCTTTCTTTTCTCATACCCTTTTTAATATTCTGCTTTCGTGTTGAATTTCTAGAATCTTGTTTGTTGTGTGCCTTGGCAAAGATATGCTTTGGTCTGGGCTATTTGGAGTTTTGTAAGCCTTACTTGTTTGTACTTTATATTCATTATCCATGGAAAGTGTTCTGCCATTACTTCTGTACAGGAGATTTTTGTGGCATTTGTGCTATCTCTGACTTTCTCATTGACACCAATCTGTGTTATGTTGCGCTTTTTGGCTTCATCTTGGGTTGATTTTTCAGGGTGCCTTGCTATTATTTCTAAGATGACCTTTAAAGATGATCTTTCATTATCACTATTTGCAAACCTATCTTCTAGATATGATTCTGTATTTGCCTTCATTCAATCCATTGTATACACTTTCAATGGAATTTTATATCTGAATATTTGTTTGGATCTGTTTCATGGCTTTAATTTCTTTACTATGTCACGCATTTATGGTTTTCATTGCTTTCCTAAGAGCCTCTATTTTCAATCTGGATCTGTTCTAGATTCATTGGGTATGTCTTTCATTTTGATTGTCATTTCTTTTTTTTTTTTTTTTTTTTTTACTTGAAGGATTATTTTTATATAGTCACCTCAATTTGTTTTGTTTTTTTTCACTTCTGCTGCTATAATTTCAGATATTTCCAATGATTTCAAATTTCTTGTATCTTGTTGTACTCAAAGTTGCCCTGGATAGGCTGGAGGTATGGGGTTACATTATGCTAGTTTGTCTTGTCATTTTCTACTTTCCATTATTTAGTTGTGTTCGTGCATGTAGATTTCTTATTGCAGATAACTTTGTCACTGATACTGAGGCTTATCTAGGAATTAAGTATTACTTAGAAATGTTTTCTAGGTGTAGATGGTTCTTGATCTTTCCTAAGAACCTGCTTTCCCAGTTTATTAAGGACGAGAAGTTGCTATATATTTGGCTCAGTACCCTGTCCTTCAGTACTGGATTATGGTGATGGTTATGACAATCACAGTGTTGTCATGTGAGGATAAAAAACTCACTATGACATCCTGGCTAAAATAGTACAATTACCAATAACAATAGCATTTGGCACAATCTAACACCTGACAAATTGTGCTAATTATTATTTTGGGACCCTAACTAGAGAAATAAGTTCTATAGTTATATAATAAAATACAACATAACTGGTACGTGATGAGTTCCCCTTGGTAGATTGCTTTATTCTTCTTTGGGGGTATTTAAAAATGATAGGGAATCAAACAGAAAGATGAATGAGGAGAAATATAGTAGAAGCATGGCTGTTAGTCAAAGAATGATCACCCAAGTTTTGGGAAACTAGAGGGGAGCACAGGAGATAAACAGTGAAACAGAAAGCCAAAGAATATTGAAGTGAACCAAGAAAAGAATAGACTATGTTCACTTACATGAAAGTATCATAAAATCAAGAGAGATAGTTGAGGGAAGAAAGGAAAAAATATGAACAGAACAAAGCAAAAATAAAGTTAAGAAACCTAAACTGTCAGAAAAAAAAAAAAAAAACAAAACAGAAAACATACCAAACTATACTAAAACAAAACAAAAACACCCAACAAGATTGAAAATGGACTAATAAGCAAACAAAAAATTAAAAAATAGAAAAAATTCCTCTGGTGTTTACTTCTGTGGTAGTGTGCAAATTATATTCCAGAAATCCGCTGTGTAACCCCACCAGTCTGTAGTAAGATTTGTGCTGGGTGTGGGTGTGAGCCTGGAACTAGTCTTCAGCTGACATTTTGGATTTCCATTTCTCTTTACCACATTTGTATCTATGATGGTTTCCTAGTTGTTATGGCGCCCTTGGGTAGGGAGAGACCAGTATTGCTTCCAGACCCTTGTACAATTGGCTTGTTCTGGACCTCACACAGCTTCCTTTCTTTGCTTTATACTATGAGGCTCTAACCTGTGATGTTAGGGCATGGAAAGTGCCCTTGTCACAGCACAAGCTAAGGCTGCTTGCCTGCTTGCGCCACTGGGCCATTGTGGCCACCAGAATGGAATCTGGTTGGTCCTCATTTACGTCTCAGCATAATTCACCCTACTCTGTTTTTCATCTGCCACAGTCCAGACTGGTTGGCTTTTCCCTCCTTCCACTTCAGGAATTTGGCCGTGAAGGGACTAGGTACTGTTGTGATATTGGGGTTTGATCAGGACTCTTTGATATAAAATGTTGGCTCTGCCCACCTGCCTCTGTTTCATATGTCTGTGTGCTGAAACACTGCACCAGTTCACCCCCCACCATCACTAACCGCTGGCTCTGCAGGGCCTCTAGGGAAATAGTGCGCCACTGTGCTGGACCTGCTCCACTGGGGTGTGCCGGGGCTGCACCTGCTCTGGCAGGTAGGGTTGAGTCTCTAGCATTTCTTAAAATACATCACAGAATGGTATATACTGAATTAAATGTATTTTCTCAAATATATAGCACACTGAAAATCATTTCAAGTATTTGAGACTCTCTAAGTAAGTAAACAATTTAAATATTATGACAAATTCCATATGATGGAAAACCAGTTCTCTCGAAGATTACTATACAGTTGAGCTCTTGTCTGATCTCAGCTAGTGTGCATAATTTGTAAAGAATGGTTTGTCCTCTGAGATACATGTATATATTGATTATATACATAAATCAGAGACTGTTCTTCTTATAATGAAGAAAATAAAAACTCAATGAAACATGAGATTCAAAAATGAATATATTAATTCCATTTATTATCACAATAATACTTTTCACTGAGAATTTAGCATTTGATTTATTAAAGTTATATCTCAATTCTTATCAGAAGGAGAATGTCTAACTCAATAATATTTTTCTCTTTTTTCTTCTTTTGTGATATAAAATTAAATTATTTGGTGCTTGAAATATTTTCACAAAGGGGCTATTATATGTGTGTGTGTGTTCCAAAGATTTAAGAAAAGAAGAAAATAAATGGATTAATATATTTAATACTTATTGTATACTCTATAGTAGAAGATATTCAAAGACAATTTTTCCAAAGCACAAGTAAAAATTGAACTCTAATGGCAATAAAGAAAATTTAACTTCAAAATTTAGCAAAAAGACAAAGTATATTTATTATGTACTGTTTATCTCCTACTCAATTCTGATTTCCCTCAACATTTATCAAATTGAATTAAATATGTCCCATACTTAGTTTGAAACAAACTCCATCAACCTACTGTATGATTCTCTCAGAAGGAGGATTTACTTTGGTTGATCAATATATAAAAATGCTACTCATTGATTTAATTAGTTATTTATGCCTCAACATTTAAGCTGAATTAAACTATACTTTAGTAGAGTTATGTCACTAAAGAAAAAATGAAAACAGGACTTTATTGCACTCTGATTTCACTCAGAATCATTCTTTAAATATGACTGCAGTTTTGCCAAGTGAATTTAAAAATCCTCAAGTTTTCATGGAATTCATCCATTGCCACTATCAACCACATATAACTGACAAATCAAATTTATTTATTGATTTAAAATCTGAGAGGAAGCTGGGCATGGTGGTGTACACTTTAATTCCAGCATTCGGGAGGCTGATGCAAGAGGTTTACTGCAAGTTCTAGTCCAGTCTAGGCTACCAAATGAGCTCAGGCCCAGCATGAACTGCATACCAAGACTTTATGTCAAAAAGACAAAATAATAATTACAATAATAATAATAATGATACAAAATAATAAAATAAAATTTGATGTAGACACAAGGAAACAACTGTCCTTGTTTCAAATGAATGTCTCTTAGTTCATAATGAATATAGGGAGATTCACAAAGATATCATAGACTTGCGTGTTTCAAGTCTATGATTGGGCCAGAGACTACATCCTGATTATCAACTCAATTCCTGTATCTAAAATTGGATACTTTATATACATGCATATAGGACAATAAAATTACTATCCATTGATATATTTAAGATACTAAGCGTATGAGAGCTTACCATGATGCAAGCCTTTTAGGGAGTGGGTAAAGACCTAGAAATTATAAAAGGAAGTTTCTCTCTCTCTCTCTCTCTCTCTCTCTCTCTCTCTCTCTCTCTCTCTCTGTGTGTATGTGTGTGTGTGTGTGTGTGTGTGTGTGTCTGTCTGTCTGACTGTCTGTCTTTAATGCCAAAACGAATATGTGTATATTTTAATGTATTTGAAAAATCTTGATAACAACAGTGAAGGGAGTAAAGTTCTTTTATATATTTGACTGTAAATAGCCCCTTTCAAGATCTTGAGCTAATACCAGATGTAAGCAGCCTACTCACTCAGCTTCCGAGATGGAAGTGTGAAGGAACATTGGACCAGAGACTAGCTGCACTTGCACTGGGCAACGTGTGACCTCACGCATGCCTCTATTGCAAGTGAAGATTTGAAATAGGGGCCCTAGAAAAACATCAGTTCTTGTGTTCCACAAAAACTGGTACATTTTCCTTACTTGATTTGTAAAAAGAAACTTTTGCTTTAGTGAGTTATAGGAATATATAAATGACATGACACGTTTTAGTCATTAAAAGTATCAATAACACATAATTATCCTAATTTCAAGGTTAACTAACTTATTCTGTTTTGCCTCAGGTCTACCTGAAGTGTGACCTCACTGAATCTGTGTCTCAAAACTAAATTGCATAACCTGAGGCTTAAACTGTGTTCCTTATATTAAAAACTCTTTAAATCATATTGGAAAAGGGGAAAGGAATCTGTTTTTTCAGAGTGTTGGCATTTTATAGTTGTTATTATTTTGCTCACAAACATCTGCTTAGTTTCCTCCTCACCAACCTCTCCTCCCTTAGTGACTTCCCTTCTTCCTGCTTACTGGGCTCATCAGAAGTTTTGGGAATTGTTACCATTGTTTCTTTTAAAAAGCGTCCCATAGAACTCTAGTCCTGCATTTACATGACACACCAGTTATCAAACTTACTCTCAGTCCTAGGGTTTCTCTATCTTTCTATGCCTGGGTCCTGCACTGCATTTTATGATTTGTTTCTTTCCTTTCCCTGAAGGGGCAGGAGAAATCTTACCGTGAGTTTTTGATCTTCATTTCAAATCTTAAAGTTATGTTTCTTTTGCAATCGGGGTTCCATGGGAAATCTCTGCCTTTTGTACCCAGCCTTCGTTGTGCCACTATGTATTAAAGAAATATATGCTAAGAATACACTATGTGCTAGATTCCATGATATTTCTGTGATAAATGCCAAAGAATACAGGTGAGTGCATCTAGTGGAATGGCAGAAAATAAACACTAGAGACTCTGCTCTCTAATAATGGTGAGCAGTGCTACTGGGAGCACAATATAACCGAAAATACAAAGAAAATTGATAGAAGTAATACTTCAAAGTTCACCATGCTAAAATCATTAAGCAGGTAACACACTGTCCAATAACTGACTGATATCTGAGACACCTAAAAAGAATTTTTGTGTCTTCCCTATTTTAAAAATTCTAATAGTGAAAAATTGTATGTGTTGTAATTTTGGTCTTCTTTTCTTTTAGTAATCTATGGATCCAAATGCCTGATTTTTTGGTAATAGTTGACATTAAATCTAAGGGCTTACATATCTCTAGCCCTTTTATTTTTTATTTAGAGATAGGCTATTGCTGAGTCTCTAAATTGCCGAGGCTAGACTAAAAATTTCTAATTTTCAATTCTTTTGCCTTAGCCTTACAGAGTGCTAAATTTACAACAGTACACCACCACACCTGACTGAGATGCTTAATATAGCCTTTCTGACAATGCGCTATATAAGAATGCTCAGTGCAGCCATTTCTGGGTCTTAGTTTCTAGATATGCACAGCACTGCTAAAAAATATCTCTTAGAATTTAGTGTTAACTTAGTGAATTAATTTATATAAACAACTCAATGATGTTTACAGTTTGATGAATGTTCAATAAGTTGTTATTAATCAATTTTCAAAAAACTTAATTTATAGCTTTTTGGGATGTGGAAAAAATATATACCAATATTCATCATTATAGGCTTATAAAAGTGGGTGAAATACCTTCTTTGAAATATTAACTATGTTTGAAACTCTCCAGGGTCTTGACCTTTCTGCTAGTCCATAGCACTTGGAATTCTTAGAAACTGAATTTGTTCATCTATTACTGAGTTTCTCTTAGCCCCACATCCCACTGGGTCTGTACCCCTTCCTCACACATTGCCTTTAACTCAGGACAGAGCACATTGCTGTAGGCAACCCCTGCCAAATGCTCTCATAATTCACTGAAATAAATAGCTATTGTATAATAGAAATGGTAAATGAATTTGTGATACCTTTTCACATTAACAGCAAAAACCACAATAAATTCAACTAATCCCAAGAAAATGCTAGAATAGTTTAAAACACATTTTTAACTTCAAAATCATCTTACTGCTTTAACTTACCTGTTTTAGTGGATTTTCCTGCTTGAAAGTGTGGCATTTAGATAAACTTGAATAATAAAAACAGTATAATAAATTTTATCTGTTTATTTCATATAGTTATATGTGCTATCGTTTGACAACTTCTCTAGAATAAGAAATGCATGAAAACATGACAGCTCTGCTTTTAAACTGCCTGGCTCTGATTCAGTGCTACATTTCTACCTTGTTTTATGAGTTCTATGATATCAGCCTATTTGGTTCATAATGAATGAATGATGAATAATTCATAACACAGAAAAATTAATCAAGGGTGTCTGATTTTACAGACCTTATTCTGAAAATAGACAAAGACTCTCTAAAGATGATGAAATACATTTCAAAAATAACATAGCCTTTGGTTGTTGTTAAAATTAGCCTAAAATACAATATATGGTGTAAGCTCAAAGGCAATACTTTAAGTGAAAGCATTTATCTGAATGGGCATATTATAATTATGTATAGATTTATGCACAAAATTCAGTGTAATCATCAGTCGGCAAGCAATCTTGCCGTGTTTCTTTTTCTATCTAATTTTAAATCACATTGAATAATAAATCAGATGACCTGATGACTTGTATGAGGTCAAATGCTTTGGATAAACAATATTGCTTCTTATAAATCCTGTAACCTTAGAAAAGTACGATTGTGATTTGTAATGTGGGTAATTCATTTTAGTATAAAATGACTGTACTCTATAAAATGGAGAAATATGCCTACTTCAAAGCTTACCTAGATATAATATCCTTACAAAGACCTTATCCACAAAAGATTCTTATGGTGACTCAAATGTCCTCCATTCAAATTACCTTTGAAATTTGACCCACATTGTGAGGTATAGAGAGTAGAAATGTAACGTGACTATGGTATTAAGAAGTAAAACCTTTGAGAAATAATTAAAATTGAAATGCAAACCATAGGGTGGAGGCCTAATCAAAGACTATAGTTTTAAAGGAAGAGAGCCCTGAGCTAGGTTACTATCTCCTCTTGTAATGGCCTATACCAATTTTGTACTCTACACAGTCCCCATCAGCAAAAAGACATCACTCAGTGTTCCCAATTGAAGTTCTTTCCAGCTTCCAGATCTACGAGTCAAATAAATCTTTACTTTTTATAAATAAGTGTGTGATATACAGTTAAAGGAACAGAAAACTGACACAGAGAGAGTAAAACTAAAGGGTGGAAATCCTGCACTTTTATTCCTGTTGCCTCTTTTATAATTTGTATTTTAACCTCAATAAAAATATTTTTAAAAACCCAAAATACTGAAATAGATTATCTTATAATTAAACATAGAACAAGTTTGATCTCATTAAAATGTTTTTATATTTTGTACTGAAGACAGTGATATAGTCGTTACAATTATAATTTCAAGTATAATTAAATATAATTGCAACACTAAGATGAAAACTAACTTAGTGAAAACACACTAAGATATTATTTTATTTTTTGTAGTATGCTTGGCAACAACAGAAACTCAAAATCATAAACTGAACAAAGCGGTAATTCAGAAAGAAGGCAATTAACTACACATTTGTATAGCTGTGTATGTTTGTGTATGTATAAAAGGCAACACCAATTGTTTATCAATGTAATAATACAAACATTTGGACAATAGAAACAAAAATGAAGCATCCAGGATATATGTGCTAAGAAAAAGATTAATGAACAGTATATATAATATTTAAATATTTTATTTTTTAAAAGTGGCTTATTTTGGAAATAAAGAAGTGTCATAAAAACAGGTTAGTTTTCCCTTTAAGAATGTGAGTTTCATCAATAATAAATGTTATAGTACATTAAAAACATTCAAATTTAATAGTATCCTTCAAAAGATATATAAAAAATGAACAATGAAAATAACATGGAAAAAGGAAAATATAGAAATTGTGTAGATTTTGGAGCTTACAAGTCTCCCAACGGCCCATATGATAAAAACTTGTTTCCATGTTGAAGGTGCCATTGGGCGGTGACAGAAGCTTTAGGAGGTGAACCCGCTGGAAGGCAATGAGGCCATGGCGGCAGGGCCTTGAGAGGAATATTAGCACTCTCCCATTTCACTCTCCCTTGGCCTCCTGGCTGCCCGGAGAGGAGCTAAGCTGTTTCACCATGGGATCCTCACCACCATGTTGTGCCTCACCACATGCCAAAAAAACAACAGACACTGACAGTGACAGAAATCTCTAAAACCATGAGCTAAAATAAGTATTTCTGTTCTTCTAAGTTACTTATCTTAGGTATTAGTATTTTTATCCCCATCATAAAAAACCAACTAAAATATATAGTATCTTTCCAAATGGCTAGAAGTGTTTAATATCATCATCACAACAAAATGATAAAAGAGAGGCATATACTAGTTACTCATATTCAACCATTATATACTGTATACGTTAATGTGAATAGCAAAATGTACTCCATAAATATCAATAAAAATAAAATTTAGAACCAAATATTTGGATGTTATTATTTAAAAGAGAATAAGGATGACCTAAGGTTACAAAAATAAATAAGATTAATAATATCTGAAACATGAGAAACATTATCCTAAAGATGTATTTAAGATTGCTTATGATTTAGCAAATATACTAAGAATTCAAAAAGCTAACTACACTTAATTGAGAAATAATTAATATTAAAATAATCTATCAATAGAGGTGTTACATAAATAATACATTAGAAATGTTTTACCTTATGTTTTTATAAGCATGATCCCAAATTTAAAATTAAACAACATATATTAACTAACTGAAAAGATACTTTGAATTATGATGAAGCATCTCTGTGGTTGAGCTTGGAAGATATTTATTTTGCTCTTTTTTCTTAATAAAGTACTTTTAAAAGTATAATTATCTAAAATAATTTAAAGTGCTTAGAAAATTTTATTATATTTCTCTAGCTGTAACAATAAAAGGCACATGAACAAAAATCTTTGTATAAGAAAGTTTCATTGAGTAAGTACTAATTTTATAGTTGGCTACAAAAGCACAATTTGGAATATAAAGAAACTGAGGGACATGGAACTCTCAAATAACTGTTACAAGATAAAAATGTAACAGAAGTTTGTCAGACTATATAATTAATTTAGATTGGATTCTGAATGGAGATTTCAAATTAGAAAATCACAAACAATACTGTGAAGGAAAGCATGTGAAGAAATATGTACATAGAGGGAACTATTAAGTTACTAATTTTCTGACTCCCATGTGTTTGAATATTAGTTACCCCATAAAACACAGATTGACGTATTATTTTATGTATTTAACTCATTTCTCTATCTTACAAGGAATTTTCATGTCTTTGTACAAAATTATAAAATATGTGTGAAATAAATTAAGATATTCTGTAGAGAGATGCTTTGATAAAGATATAAATCCTTTCTTTGAAGAAAATATAAAGAAATCTTCCTTATAAAATAGCAACAAGATTTAATGTAGAATTTAGTTTTCTTAAAATTAATCTCAAAAAGCAAAGATTGAAAGATATGAGATGATTCTGATGGAGAAATTCCTATTGAATATTGAGTATTATTGAAAATTTGAACCTATGTTAATTAAAACAGTGACCCTGGCACAGAAATAAAAATGCATAACAGTAAAATAGAGAAAACAATACAAAAAACCGTGCATACCTGGGCCTTTAGTATATGACAGCAGTGATAGGAGAGACTGATGATCCCAGGAGGGGCTTTATAAAGAAGGAAAACTTATACTCCATGAAAAACAACAGCAAAAACTCAGAAAAATGCACAAGAATCACACTCAGAAGATTTAAATATTTAATAATCTAATGAAGATGCTTTAAATATTTAGGAGAAAATAAAGGAGTATATCTGTCCACTGGTATATGATTTCTTAAACAAAATATAAAAGACAAATAAACTGTGATTTCCCAGTTTCCCGTAATCCCAGAATTCAGGAAATTGAGGAAGGTTGTGAGTCCAAGACCATCTTAGACCATGTATTAAGATTCAGTCTCAAAAATATACACATATATAAAAATAAGAGCAGAAGCAATTAAAAATCTGTGAGTCTCATAAAAGATTTCTAAATTTAACTCTTGAAATTAAGGTCCTTTGGGGGGAAAAAAAACATTTCTGGGAAAAATATATTTCATTGGGTACAAAGCATATAAACTACAAATAACCAACACAAAGCACATAGTCTTGTGGAGAATGGCAAAAGCTGTGAAAGTTGTGGGTTACTGTTCAACCAGTACTGCACCATCCAAGCTTAATATCAATGCATCTAACTTCTTCATTATTGGTCACATATCTGTGGTTTTCCCCACAGCAGTTAATAAATGTTTATATCACTCCATAAACAGGCATGCCACATAATAGAAACTACATATGACCAATAAGCAGAGAAAGCAAGCAATGAGGGTAACATATAAATTTTGACAATACCAAATAATAAAATGAATACAACAGGAACATTTATCAGTGGCTTTTGCTGAATATTTTACTATATCCTATAGGCTTTTCATGCCACATAGGAACATAGCCAAGAGCAATTCTTGCATATGTACAGTACAAATGCCATTTCCTATTTATTTAATGTTTCTAGTGTTAGGGACATTTGTACTTATTTCTTCTTTGAAAACATTTATGTCTTTAAGTTCTCTGTTTTCCTTAAACTCAGTCCAGTAACTCAGGCTGCGTGATGATAACTTCTGTATGTATACCTACAACACAAAGGAAATATAAGTAAATTTTCCTGATCTTTGATGGTAATGTATTAACCTCTACTCTTAAATGTTCACTGAATGTCAGCTGTTATCAAGTCAGTTAATCTTCAAAACCCTTCTGTCTTTTTTTTTCTCTCTCTCTCTCTCTTGCTTTCTTCCTTCTTTCTTTTTCTTTGTCTTTTTTTCTGTTTGCTATTTTTTAAGTGCCAGTGACTGAACCAAGCCCAATCATACTAAGTTAAGCCACATCTCCAGACCCTCATTGCATTTTTTGAGATAGGGATTTCTTAAGTCACTAAATTGTCCAACCTTAGAGTCTTCTTGCCTCTGTCTCCCAGAGTCCTGAGATTATTACAGGTGAGATCAACCCCATCCAAAGAGCTCCTAAATATTTCTTTGAAATTGGTTTACCATTATTCTAACACACATGATCAGATTTTTCAGTCCCTTTCTCAAGTATCTTTCCATTTCCTCTCATCAACCCTACTGGGCTTTAGTAATCACGCAACACTTCAAGTAACCCCTGAACATA
Organism: Cavia porcellus; assembly: GCF_034190915.1. Taxonomy (NCBI): domain Eukaryota; kingdom Metazoa; phylum Chordata; class Mammalia; order Rodentia; family Caviidae; genus Cavia; species Cavia porcellus. The sequence goes on from NW_026947493.1 coordinate 58,193,942, forward strand.
GTTCTTTGCATCAAATTTGTGTGATTAATCTCTCGGGAGATTCAATATGTGACCTTGTTTAAAAATTTGAAATAAGTGCTGGTAATTCAGAATGAAAAGCCTAAGAAGGCAAAGACAAAGAAACAGAGAAATAGGGGTTTATGATACAATATCATGCCATGAAGATCTCTAGTTTATTAATAAATTATAGTTAATAAAAATAACATTATCTTTTTATTGCAAGTAGATAACACATTTACTAGCAAATTTAAAGTTGATTCCTCAAATATATGACATTTCGGCTAATAAGGAGCTAAATTGACTTAAGAATTTATCTAATAATATTTTAATGGTGCCCTGCAGCTTTCAAAGTACTGTTAATTTTATACATTGTCTCTGATTTTTAAAAAGAAAATAAATAACAATAGAGAAGGAAATTGAGAGCCGGAGAGCTGAGATGCCTATCCAGGATCATTCTATCATTTCTAAATTCAATGCTAATGCCACATATTCAAATTACTGTTCTTTAGCCAGAATATTTTATAATTTTTATGTTAAAATTAATGTATTTTTTCTAAATAAGATTTATGCTGTTTATTCACACCCTTTCCTGGTCTCATCAAAATATCTTTCCCCTTGAATTGCTTAGTGAAAGTGGTAGGTGATTGCATTTTCTTTCTTCACATTAACTGTAAAAAATAAATTTGTTTTCATGGAATAATGCAGTGTCTTAACAAATTAAAACTACTTAATACAGAATATAACCCCAGGTAGCTTCTTACTGAGATAATGTACAAGATAGCAGAGTCAAGCCTGATAGAGTTTATTCAGGAGGACCTCATTCAAGCACAGCTCAGAGGCACAATTCTGACTTCACAGCATGTTACAAATTCATTGCATCTCCACGATGAGAAAGGGAGGATGAAAAACATTAAGAATTATTTTATTATTGTTGTTAGAGTTGCATGAAAATGCAGTCAACAGTAAAATGTAAGGCATTAAAAGATACAAAAGATTATATTATACTGTATATTGGTTTAACTCAACCATAGTTTAATTTGGAAAATGTCATATGTAAATATAGCTTTAGAGAATCCATGTAGATTATACTGAAAAAAGAAATCTGAATAAAAGGATATGTACTCAGATAAAATAAATCCAAAATGTATTAGACATTATTTATCCAATAACTTAATTAACAATGAAAAAAAGCAGCATATAATTACATTAGTTATTTTAATATATTGACCAAAACCTTCAAAGGTTATATGGTTTTCAGAGAACAGGTTTTATGTCATGGGTTTAAAATATTTTAAACACTTCATAAACATTTTAATTATTTCATGCAACATTTTATATTAAATTATAATTGTTTCATGAAATCCTATGATGATTGAAAGCAGCATACTAAATTTTCTTTGATGTGCTTTTGGTGTTTACAAGTCCTTTCATTTTTACACACTGCTCTAGAAATACATTACTAGTAATTTGTCTTCATAGAATATTTTTTAATACAACCCCATCCTCTCAAACAATAATTTACACAGGTATATGATTTTTCCAACATCCTTCTTGGATAAAAAGAAAGAATGCATACACAATAATATGAGGGAAAATTTTGCAATTATTTTCCCTTAGGTACTATTCTACAAACAACAAAATGTCTCATGATTTGCAATGTGAAAAATTGTATTTCTAGTCTCGTATGAAATGATCTAAAAGCAACAAAATTTTACCATAATTTTATGACACTAGCAACAATCATAAGGATTAACAATGACCATGTTTACTGTTAAATGTTAGAGGAGCCACCTTGGTATAGCTGGCATAGAATTTGTGAGATAATTGGGAGAATGTAACATTGAAGATTAGAGGAAGAGATGCAAAAACAGAGTAAATGTCAAAGCAAGTGGTCTTGAACTGAGAAATGTGAGCAGCTTGAAAAGCTTAAGAGATCAAGAGATTCTCTACCCTTGACTCCCCAGGAGAAATACAGTCCAAACCTAGTTTAGACTTTTGACCTTCAGACCTGTAACAGAATACATTTGTAAGCTACTGGTAATTAGTTACAAGGGCAAAAGAATGCTAATACATCAACAGCAGCATAAGCTGACATGGATTTCAGCATACACTTCCTTATATTTTCTGTATTAGTAAACAGGAATTATGTGTGAAGGGCTCTCATTTTTCTCCATTCAAATGAAATTTAAAACTCTGAGGATCAACTGAAAATATTAATATAGATTCATGGCAAAAGTACAATATATTATTCATATAGATTTTGATCAATATAATAGTCAAACATAATTTCAGTATTTTAATGAAAAGCAGTTTTGAGTGGAAAATCTTTTAAGAATAATTTATTGATAACCTTAAAAAGTAGAACTCAGATCTATTTCTACTATAAAAACTCATTGATAGAGTTATATTTAAGTATCTCAAATTGTCTTCTGAATTGCTTCACTCCAAGAAATGTGTGTAACCAATTTAAATATAATACAGAATAATAATTTTGTGCAGACTTTTGGACAGAGAATAATGACCTTAACCATAAGCTTAGTAATCTGAAAGATGTGGCTTTTAGACTCAAGGCAACCCATGTGCATAATACTGCCTATTTCATCTCACTATAAAAAAAAAACCTATTAAATCCTCTATTTAATTTTTACTAAAATTGGTGTTTGTCTGTTAGAAAAATAAAAGTTTATTTTAGGCAATGTTATTATCAAATTAAAAAAAAAAACATTACCTTCCTTGATACTTTTGGAAAAAAAATAGCTGCGTATTACTGGAAAGAAAGGATAAAAGAATTAAGGTAATTGTGAATGGTAGCCCTGATCTGAAGATATCTGCTATTAGTCATAAAATTCAAAACTCCAGAGGATTGGTTCTGTTGATATGGAAGCTGAAAAATAGATACATGTGTATGGAAATGAGAACATTGATAAAAAATGTCAGGCAATAGATCACTGTAAAAGTTTTGGGTAAAATTACCATATCCTGACTTTCTTTACAACTAATAGTCACAAAAAAAGTATGATATTTTATACTGAAGAAAGATACTGACTCAGATATATAACAGCGGTGTTTCTACTCTCAGAAAATTATAACATCATCAAACTAATTGTGCTGTAGTAACAATCTTACCCTCATTCTCACTAATTTTCCAACAGTCCACTACTGGATGTTATCTATTCTCAACACTATATCCCTAATAGCTACTGACTTACTGATTTAAGGATTTGAGACAATCGTCTCCATTTTTTACATAAAATCTAAAGATGTTTCTCTTGACCTCATTTGTTAATTTCCATTTCTAACCTTCATCAATCTTTTCATCTCTTTCCCTAATTCAGAGTAAACACCTTATGGATCACTGTGGAAAGACGGTAACTTGTATTACACAACGTGTGGCACACACGAATGGATATGAAGTGATTAACAGCAGTAACAGAGCCAAAAACAATGCATTTTCAATCCATTTCCTAAATAAAAGATTCAGCAGGCAGAATAATAACTCATGAAATGAACTGGGAGAAAAATGAGATAACCTTACAGGAAGATAAATTATCCAGTATGCTGGTAAATTTTACATGTCAACGTGGCTATGCAATGTTATATACATATTAGGTTTATCAATAGGCTTGAAGTTGCTACAAAAATATTTTAGATCAGTTTAAAACTAAATTCAGCACACTAAGAAAAGTAGATTATCTTCCATGATGGGTACTCTGCTCTCTCTGTCTCTCTGTCTGTCTCTCTGTCTCTCTCTCCCTCTCTCTGTCTGTCTCTCTCTTTCTCTCTCTCTCTCTCTGTCTCTCTCTCTCTGTCTCTCTGTCTCTCTGTCTCTCTGTTTCTGTCTGTGTGTGTGTGTCTGTTTGTCCATCTGTCTGTCTGTCTCTGTCTCTGTATAGATGATAGACACAGAAGATATTAATCAATAGATGATAAAGAAGTATCACATTAATTAATCAATAGATGATAAAGAACTATCACACCTATTGCATCGTGTTCCTTTTGCTTCTCTGGAGGACGCAAATGCACTATATTAATAAAATAAGAGGGACAGAGACAGACAGAGACAGAGACAGAGAGAGAGAGAGAGAGAGAGAGAGAGAGGAGAAATGTGTTTCCAGTTCCCTTCATTATCTCAATTAAAAATTTTTAAAAGGTGAAAAATTTGTATAGGTTGGTGTTTATATGTCAGAACTACTTGGTGGAATTACTAAACCTTTAACTATTTTTTGTTATTAACATTATGTGTTCAAGAATATACATATACATTCACTAGAGGAAGGATTGTGATCTTTACACTTGACATGAGGAGGGCTGAATCTCTTTTTTAGAGCAATGGCACAGTGTCTGTGTTTGCTAAAAAGATATATATTGGGTTTCCAATATATATATCTTCTATTTTGTGTGGATATAATAAAATTCCAATAGACATCTTTTGCTCTTACCTACATAAAACTGATGACTCAAGTCCATGGTTGAGAACAAATGGCACATAATTCTTCAAAGTCCAAGTTAGACAATTCCTCACGCTTTGTGCTGACCACAATCCTGTGGTATTCCTTGCCCATTTCTATTCTGGTCTCACTTTCCCATAAAAAAAACTAAGATCAGTAATTTCTCAAGAGTTTGTTTGGCATACAGCTTTTATCTAGAGCAATAAAATGCAAACATACTGAAGACAAATATACTTGCTATATAAAGCTAAGAGTTTATGTGGAAAGATAGAACATATTCAGCACATAAATTATAAGGAGGGTGCTAACTAATCGTACAGGAATTACACAGGCAAGCTGCAGACTAATGAGACTTTCAATGTCTGAGGAAGCACTTCTTGGTTGCTAAAGTTATTGAATTTTCCAATTGAACTATTGAAAAGTAGTTATTATGGGCAAAGTTGTTCAGTTCTACTTAGGTCAGTTGAAGGTAATTGTCCTACTTAGGTCAATTAGATCTCATTCATTATTGGGAACTTGTACCTATACATAATATATCTTGGTCCTTTTTTTTTTTCCACTCAAGTACCCTCCTTTCAACTCCTATTTCCTATTTACATACAAAGTTTGTTTCCATTTTATCTTTTTTATCATTTTTAATCCCCCCACCCAGTTTCACTTTCCTTTTGAACAGTTTCTTCCTATTTCCTAATATCTGGAATACATTTTGGTTCTTATTTATGCTTTCAGCTTCTAATACCAGAGAGAAAATGCAATATTTACATGTGTGTCTAGGTTTTTTCACTTAAGAGCATGATGTGAAGGTTCATCCATTCAGTTATAAAAGTTTCATTTATCCTTTTTTATGGTTGAGTAATTCTTCATTGTTTAAAAAACCCCATCTTTTTATCTAGTCATCATATAAATATTTGGGTTGCTTCCAGATTCAGGTATTACAACCTATGCTACTATAAACAAGGATGTGAATATATTACTGTAGTATATAATATTTTGGGAAGATACCAATAAGGGGAAAAGTTGGGTTGAATGGGCCCTTTGGGTCTAATTTTTTGAGGAATCTCCACACAAATTTCCACAGCTGTGGCACCAGTCTACACTTCCACCAACAGTATAAACGGGTTCATTTTTCTACACAGCCACACCCCCAATATTTGTTATTAGTTTATTTCTTGATAATAGTCATTTTTCTGGAATGATATAGAATATTAGCATTGTTTTAATTTCATCTCTTAAATGACAAGGGATGTTGAACATTTTTTCACATATTTATTTGTCATTTCTACTTCCTTACCTGAAAAGTGTCCGTTCATTTTAGATCTCTGTTTTCAGACTGGATCTTAATATTGGGGGAGGGTCTTATTTTTTCAATTATTTATGTATTCTAAGTGTTAGTCAATTTTCTAAGAAACAAATGGTTGCCTTCTTCCACACTATGGATTGCCTTTTCATTCTGTTGGTGATTTCTTTTGCTGTCCAACTGCTTTACTGTGATGGGAAAAGGGGAAAAGGAAGGAAAAAAAAGAAATATATATACAAGATAGTTAATATCGTAGTTGTTCAGAGTACAAGATAAAGGAGTGAAATAATGTACAAAAAAGCACAAAATTTTCTTTTCAATGAACTAAGAGAAACTAGCTGTAAAATTGTGTGCTTCATTGTACAGTTTCATCCCTATACATTGATGCTGAGCAACTATGACTATAACAGTATACAATGTATTCATTATTGTTACCCTCTTACTAGTCTCTTTTAAAACTCTGCTACATTGTTATTTTTACTTTTTTATGTTTACAATAAGAAAGTAAGATCATATCTCAGTTACTTATTCTTCATAGTATCTTCCATGCAGTCAGCTTTTCATTCATGAAGTCTCTCCCTACACCAATATCTTCAAGAGTACTACCTATTTTATATTCCAATTAATTTAGTGTTTCTGTTTTAATGTTTAGATCTTTGTTCCATTTTAAATCTCGTTTGCCCTATGGTGCTAGCCATGGGTCTAGTTTTAGTATTCAGCATGTCAAAAGTCAATTTTTTCAACAACATTTTTTAAAGAGGATGGTTTCTTCCAGTGCATGTGTTTGACCATTTGCCAAAAATGAGGTGACTGAGTGTGTATGTACTTGTTTCTACATTTTACAATATGTTCTATTGATCCTCAGCTCTGTTTTTCTGCCAGTATTATGCTATTTTTATCACAGTAGCTCTGTAGTATAATTTCAAGTGTTAAGGTTTGTATCTAGTTGTCTTTCAAAAAACCTCATGCAGTCATGGAGGGCAGGCGTTTTCAGAGGTGGTTGATTCATAGTGCCATGCCGGGATTAAGGGTGCTGGGATAAAGATTGGGTTATTACTGGATCAGTCCTCTGATTGTTTTGTCACCATCTTAATCCTAGTTGTGTGGATCAGGCAAAAGGGGAAGGAAAAGGCTTATTCTTTCCATTTTGGCTTTTCATTCTTCCACTGCCATGAATGTTTGCCCTCTACCACACCACCGTGCCTTGGAGCCAACCTATTATGGACTGAAGCCTCTTCAGACTTTGAACTAGATAAACCTTTCCCCATTTAATTTGGGGTGTTGAGTTTTTTATCTCAGCAATGAGAAAAGTAACTAAGAAATCAAGTCAGAGATTGTGCTTTCCCTGTCTTCCTTTGTTGCCTAGATTGTTTTTGTTATTCTAGGACTTTTCTGGTTCCAAAGGAAGTTTAGGAATTTTATCTCAAAGTTCTGTAGGAATGGTAACGGTATTTTGATTGATATTATATTTTAATCTATATACCAATTTTGGGAGTATGGACATTTTTACTATGTTAGTTCTTCCTGCTCAAGAGAAAAAGATATCTTTTCATTTCTGATATCCACTTTGATGTTGCTTTGCAGAGTACTGTAGTTTTTAATGTAGGGTTCTTTTATTTCCTTTGTTAGATTGAGTCCTATTTCATTTTTTTCATTGCTATTATAAAAGACATTGTTTCCATAGTTTTTCTTTCTATGAGTTTATTATTTGTGTGTAGTAATGCTATTGATTTTTGAATGCTGATTTTCTATCTAGCTATACAACTAAATTTGATAATCAAGAATTTTTGGTGGAGTTTGGGTATCTTTTATTTAGAGTATCATGTCATCAACAAACTATGATAATTTAACTTCTTCCTTTCTTATATTTCTTCCCTTTATTTCTTTCTCTTGTCTAATTCCTCTAGATATTTCCGGAACCATATTGTACAGACATGGTGATACTGGACAACTCTGTCATGTTTCTGATTTTAGAGTGAAACTTTCCAGTTTTTGTTCACTTTGCATGGTGTTGGCTGATGGATGATCATAGATGGCTTTTATAAGGCTGAGATAAAGACTATTTGTTATGATTCATGTCTATAAGTTCCTCCTCAATCCTCCTGCAGTCACAGAGTTGTATTTTTTTTCAAGGATGGTTGAATCTAGAGTGAGTGATTGATTTGTAATGCAACGTTGGTATTAGAGTTGTAGGGCTTAAACTACAACAAAAGTGAGTTATTATTACATCAGTCCACTGACTTGATTGGCATTAATTTAACCTTGGTAGACTGAATACAATATGAGAGACAGAAAAAAGTTTTTCTTTCTCTCTTCTCTCACTTGTTTTTACTATCTTCTGCTACAATGAACTATTTCTCTTTTGGGATACCCCTTTGCCAAACAACTCTACTGTGGACCCAACCAATTTAGACCAAAACCTCTATAAATTGTGAGCTAAATAAGCCTTTTCCACTTTAACTTTTATGTGTCAATAATGAGAACAACTTTGTCTCAGCAATGAGAAAATAAGACACCACTGATTCCAATTTTTCTCTAGTTTTTGTTTGTTTGTTTGCTTGCTTATTGTTTGTTTGTTTGTTTTATGTTTTGGAGAGAGTGTTGAGATACGGTCTCAAAATGCAGTGCAGGCTGCCTTTGACTCACTATATAGCCCAGTTTGGCTTTCAGTGCACAGAGAATCTCTTGCCTCAGCCTCCTGAGCCTCCATATTTTTTCAGGATTACAGGAGAGAGCCACCACACCTGCCATCTGTAGGATATTTTATCATGACTAGGTGTTGGGCTTTGCCAAATGTTTTTTCTGCATCTGTTGAGATGATCACACGGTTTTCTTTCTTTGTCTCTCTGTTAATATGCTGTATTATATTTATTGATTTGCATGTTTTGAACCATCCCTACATTCCTGGATGAATCCCACCTTGTTATGGTGTATAAATTTGATGATTTGCTGCATTCTCTTTGTTTGTATCTTATTGAGGATTTCATGCATCTATGCTCATTAAGGATAATATTTGTCATTCTCTGTTGTGGTCAGGGCTTACAAGGGAAGGAATTTAATACAGGACACATAATGTATAGGACTATTTTATAATATTGACCCAAAAAGTCAAATGCAAAAGAATACGGGTGATCTGCCCACACACTAGAGACCCAATGAGTCCATTCTGGATCCACAATGTCCTACAGAAGTCCGGTTGACGGCGTAGAGCCTATGGTAATACCCACAAGTCCAACTGAGGTCTAGAACCCACAACAATGTCTCATGCAAATATGTTCGAAGGATCTGGACTGAGAAGGCCCAAAGGTCAGTGGTGGAAGCTAGAAAGTCTCAACCAGTAGAATAAAGGATCTGTGTCAGCAGACTGAAGGATGTACATTAATACCAGGAAGTAAGGCTCAAAGTAGGGACCAGACCTCCCTCAAAGAGAACCACAGCCATCCTCAGCAACCACGAAGACTGGAGCTTCTCTGATGAGAACGGCCAAGTTCATATCATGAAAGCCAGCACAGCAAGCTTCTCCAAGAGAACAGCATATCATCTTCCCCTCCTGCTGGCAACAATCCTCAAGTAGGAATGATAACTGCTAATTCAGTGTTTCTAACCATAAGAGCAAGATCTATAATTATGTAGCAACATACAACATAAACCAGTAACTTGTATACAATGAGATTTCTTTTGGTAAGAGTGATTTTATTCTGTGGAGAATATAAATTTAAGAAAGGTACAGAACAAAACCTAATGATAACTGAGGAGAAATATTAAAAAAAAAAAAAAAAAACAAGGCTGGAGGACAAAGGATGATCATCTAAGCTTTGTAAATCTATAGAAGGGGATAGAAGAAAAAAGAATGAAGGAGAAAGCAAAAGGATAGCAAAACAAACCAGAAAGACCAGACAATGTTCATTCACATGAAAATACATAAAAACTAAAGAAAAGAATGCTGAGGAAACAGAAAAATATGACAGACAAACCAAGCCCACAAGTAAATATCAAAACCTAAACAATCCCCTCCAGGAATACAAAGAAAAGAAAATCCTCTCCTGTCCCCAGTTCTGCGTTAGTTCCCTAGTTTGAATCTGAATGTGTACTAGATAACCTCACCAAGTCTACAGTAGGATAACTGCTGGGTATGGAGCTGCTCTTGGCCACAATATTACTCCTGTCATGCATTGGTTTTAGGACAGGGGTGTCCCTTTGTGCCACCAGCCAAGGCCATTTGCATTCTCACACAACCAGTCTCAGAGCAAGTGGCTGCCTCCAGTACTTTGCATCTAAAGGGAAGACTAACTTTTGGCCCCCAAGGTAGTCTCAGTTCCTACTTCTCAGCATAAGTCCCTCCAGTCAGCTGTCCAACTTCTGGCTGTCTATTGCGACTACAATGCCCTTCTCTTATTCTAGTCCAGAACCTTAGCAGTGAGGCAACCTAGGAGCTGTTCTACTGCAGGGATTTGAGCCTCAGTCTCTTTAAAATAAAATGGAAATCCCACTTGTCATTTGTTGCTCCTCAAAGCAGCTGTGTGTCAGATATTGCTCCAGCTCACTCATCAACCACTTCAGAAAAGTGTCTTGTGCTCTCTTTTCTGCTTCTGAACATACAAGACTTTCCCAGTACAAGTCAGGTCTCCATCTCCCCCCAGTAAAGACAAAATTGTTGTCTTCCAGACTGCACCTCCTGGTTTTCATGTGTGTAGTGGTGAGCTATCTTTCTTTTGTAGCCATGAATCCTGTTTTCTTCTCTTCTGTCACGGCTCCCGTGTGCCCTGCTCTCCTTCTGATTCCTCTCCAGGCTGTTGGTTTCCAGTCTCTTGACACTTTGTCCTGGAAAAGCTGAGGTGCTGAAACTCAGCCCTCAGCCCTTTTTTCCTGCGCTTACTCCTTTATATTAAAAGTTCCTATAAATGCTGCCCTTACCTGGAAAATTTTAAAAATTTTCTTGTTTATAAAAAAAAAAATAGAAAAGAAGGGAAGCTAGGGAGTTATCTCATTCTTCAAATAGAAAATTTGTCTAGACAATTGTCAATGCAATTAAGGCAATATGTTTTTTCTTCTTAGTCTGTAGGATTTGGTTGAAATTTTTGGCAGAAATTGGATAAACTTTGAGATCATGGTACTAGATTCCATTTTTCTGCATTCAAGACTTAAGAGTGATGACGAATTAAAATGTTACAGATTTTAGACATTTAATTTTTGTTTTTAATTTTGTGATGGACTGTCCATTTCTTTTGTTAATATAATTTGTGGAAACATCAAGAAAAATCAACTGATTGTACAAAGATTACTATTTCTTAATTTCTTTCTGAATATGACAGGGATGACTTGGATAGGATTTTCCCTGAAATTATCTTTTAATTTTCAGAATATTTTGTTTTTCAGTGTTTCCCTGAATAGTATCCATTCAAATTTCATGTGATATAAATGTTTATATTCACGCCACATTCAGCAACAAATACTTACTGAGTATAAAATATAAGAAAAAGGGAAATTACAGTTAAAAGTCAGAAAAACAAATTTATAACAATGTTAGCATGGTGTGTGGATCTATTACATGTGTATGTCAATATATATGTATTACATATAGGTCATTACATGTGTATGTCAAATATGTAACTGTGACAATCAGCATTATATATATGCCACTTATTCAAACATTAAAGACTAAATATGTTCATATGTTTATTTAGATGAATAAAGCTCACATATTCAGTAAACTGATGTTGTAGAGTATCTTCCAAGCTTCACATTGTATAATAAATTCTTTCTTTAACTTAATGTTATTGCCTCCTTAAATGACTTTTATAAAAATTCAAGTAGAATAATATGAAATAAAAATGAAAATAAGAATTTTTAATAACAATTAATGAGTGTTTTCAAGTATATTGATTGTATAAACCTTGATCTATGTATATATTTATCAAAATACTTAAGATTTCTTAATAGGTTCTAACATAAAATTGTTTTGAAGTTAAATACCTCTGCAAAATATTTGGCATTAGTTGAAAGTGGTGCCAGGTGTCCTTAGTTGTGATCTTCTCTTGCCCCAGCCATGCAGGAGCCCTGAACATGGGTTCAGTTTCCAATTTCAGCAGCTTCCACAAATGGTGTATGTTTAAACTTTAATATTCAGAAATATATAATAGTGAAATAGACAACAAATAAAGAAATATTAAGTAGAAAAAGAAGGAAAACATGAAAAGAAGTTGAAAAGAACAATGAAATCTGTAAAGATAATAAAACAAGAAAGAAAATGGACTAAAAACTGTTGTGGAGTATACAATTTTACGTGTAGGTTAGAGCTATTAAAAAGAAATATAGTTAAAACTTATGGGAAAGTTACCATTTCTTTATGGCTAATTTAAATTTGAAATGATAGCATGAATTTATGAGAAAACTAGCAAATATATATTTACTATATTTATCTGATCACAATTTTAATAGTGTCATAACATGAAATGCAATCTTCATAAGAAGGAATGAGAACAATAAAATAAAAAGTACATCTTACTCAAGCTACCAAATTCCTTTGAAAATTCTAATTAGTTATACATTAGAACTTCTGGAAATACCATGTTTAACAACAATAATGTTCACTGTGAACTTGAAGTTATACATTTCTTTACATTTATATATTATATGCTCGCTCATTACTTCAAAACATGTATCGTGTTGCTTCACACACAGCACATAGTGTAGATATCAGATATCAGAGCCCCTATCGTGGTGTACACAAGCAGCGACTCTTACTCTTTTTACCTCAGCAATATTTGTACACGAATCCTGTGTGCTGGCTCCAAAGAGCTCATAAGAACAATTAAACATACTAAAAGAGAATTAAAACCTAATCAAAGCAGAGCACCAGCAGTCGGCCAAGACAGATGCAAAGTCTTAGGGCTCTATTTTCCTGTTCTGAGTACAAAAGCTCATGGATGAATTCATGGATGAATTATTCAACTAACTGTTAACTACTAATGACTAAGCTTTCAGACTAGTGTTTGTTTTTGAAAATTTCTGTAACACGTCTAAACCTTACCTTTTTAAATTTAAAATAGAAATAAATGTGAATATCTAATTTAATTTCAGAAAAGAAACTATTTCGGTTTGGTCATTCTCTCCTACCCATCTGCAATTCTTAATTTCTCTAAATCATTAGTATTAATGACCATAAAATTATGTACCATTCTCCTGCTGGCAAATTAATCTAATTTGATAATTACATATGATTTCTTTAAAACACAGCTATCTCCTGTCATTAAGGACAACCAAAAGTTGAGACCTGTAGGATTCATAACTTTCAAATGTTAAATAATGTTTGCAGATATGAATTTACACAGCCCAAATATACTCACAATTGCAGTGTTGCTCTTTCACATATGTTTAGATAAAACTGATGTCTCACTCAAATGTTATTGAAATCTAACTGAATTTTTGATCATATGACTATGTAAATCAGCATGTTAGAAAAAAAACGCTATTACAAGTATACTAAATATGGTTGATGAATATAATTTACATCCACTAGAATGGATGGTGTTTCTGGAAAACACCAAATGAGTATTTTCCAGAAAGCTAATTTTTACTCTAAAAACAAATTATACTCCACTTTCAAAATTTGTTTGAGTCCTTTATCTAATAATAGTGCATAACTCATGGTTTCCTCATTTTGTCACCAAATTATCTTCTTTCAAATTCCTATTTGCTGAATGTATAGACAATTTGTGTTGTGTAGTAAAATAATCCTGGTTTTGTTGCAATCTGAAATTTTTCTCTTTTCTTCCAAAAAATCTGATAAACATCCAGAAGGTAATCCCTTGTTCCTACAGTTGGAGGTATTGATATTAAACAAGCTGATTGGAGGTCCCAGACACCATAGGAGGCTAAAAAGAAAATTAGGGGACCAGAAAACAAGCAGACTGAAAGTCCATACAAAGAATAACCTAAATCCTTGATATTTCTATATGTATGTGGCATGTACTCAGGTGATGTCTGGCTGCTATCTAAGGATGTCATGACTGACTCCCACGTTGAAAGCACACAGTGAGGCCTGGAAAGAAGTGAGTCCTGAAACAGAAAACCTGAAACTTAAGTAAAAATCTCCTCTATTAATTATGAAACGTTGATGTTCACTGCTGAGGTCTGGGGTATCCATATCCAGGCCAATAAGCCATAGGCAAGGGACAAGATTCTTACCTTCAATGAAGCCAGGTAGCACTCGAAGAAAATCCCTACACATCCAATACGTGAAGGTACAGACTGAACAGTCTGACAGCAGCATTACCATCCCATACTGACACACAAACAGCAAGTCCTGTTTGTACACAGAGAGATTTTTCCACACCCTCAGTTATAAATAGAAGAATTTCTATAATCATGAAAAAGCTTCCACGAAATGCAGAGAAGCCAAACAATCACAGAAAGGAAAATACTGGTGATAGTAATGCTTCTATATAATTTGATTCATAGAGGTTTCTGAAAGAGCAAGCAAAATACTTGATAAAGACAGTATATTAAATTGTTTCTTCTCAAAACAAGGGTCATAAATCTAGATGGGAGAAATTACAGTGATACAAACAATTCTAATTTTGTGAAATTTTAGAGCATTGGAGATAAAATAACAATTTTTTAAAATTTCTGATAAAATGAATGTGCATGTATGTAAATGAAGTTTCAGAATCAAAAGTCTATCTGGATTCACAAAAGCAATACTACCTAGAAATCAAGCTTTAAGCTTGTGAGTTAATTTTCAAACTAAAATTCTAATATATCTAACTGATATCAAGTCTGTGGAAAAAATCAACAGAGTTTTAGACATGCCAGGTTCAAAAATAAATCTGACTTCCATTATCCTTTTCTTAGGAACCTAAGATGTTCCCATGTTTCAACAAAATAAATAAATGTTTCAAAACAAATAAATGTACCCAGAAGGAGTTCATCAGATATCTAGAAAGAGGATGCTCAACATCTACAAGAGATGAAGGGAATTCCAAGGATGAACAAGATTCTGCATATAGTAAAAGCTTTGAGAACATAAGTAAAGTCACGTACGCCAAAATGGGCCTAATGAGTGGGGAGAGAGAGACCCCCATGTAAGTATGTGCATGAAAACAATTATTAAAATAAAACATTCCTACGAGTACCTCTCCACAGCCACAGCCAATACCACCCATAAGAATGGGTGGACTCTTGAAGTAAGTTTCAATGACCAATGAAGTTTGCTTTAAAACTTTTATGTGTTTTTCCTTTTACCCATAAGAGGACTGACTTTCATCCTTTATGGATGTTCCCATGGTCTGCCATAGCATGCTCATTCCAAATAGCAACTTCTTACCACTCTAATATTTGAACATTTCGAATCCTTGCTGTTTTCATTAGGTTGACAAAATCTGCAAAGCAATATGAGAGAACTCCAGAATTTGATGAGAGCCTGAGGAAGGGATAGGCAGGTAATAGATTATTACATATTACCTAAATATTTTACAAAATCTCTCAGTGGCAGAGCAGCTATGCTAAAGACTAAGCAAAGCATTGTAAGAAATAAAGTTAACTATTTATACTGGAAAATGTAATATGCATATATGAAAAAATATGCATATTTCATTGAGATAGAAAAAATACTAATATCTTAGATATATGAAAGTAAACATAGTGGATATATTTATAGTACTTTAAATCACTTTGTTTCAGTTGGAAAATAGGTAAAACTGTGTGACACAGTGATAGCAGTTATTAGTTTGTACCTTCATAAGTAGTATCAAAATACTATATGCAAGTAGCACTTTATAACTACAACATAGGATTTTTCTCATAAGAGCATATAATAAGCAGGTAGAAATATTCTAAGTTAATTACATCAAAATAGTAGCCAAATAGTAAACTATCATTTTAAGTTTGCTAGAAGTAAAAACAGATTGTAATTGTGTTCACAAAAATATCGTTTTGTTCTTTCTAGGATTTTAAAATTTATTTTATTTTACTATTATTATTTTTTTATTCCTGGGATCAAACTCATGCCCTTGTGCTTTCCAGGCAGGCACTTACAACACTGAGCTAAATCCATGGCCCAAATACACATTCTTTTTTGAGGTAAGGGGTACTGGAAATCAAACTCAGAACTTTGTGTTTGCCAGGCAAGTGCTTATGCCGTATTTGTTCTTTCAAAACAAAGTTGTATTGCAGTAATAACTATGTTCCAAATCAAAGTTCCATAATTGCTGGAATTTTTAAATGAATCTCCACTAATTTAATTTTGCGAAGAGTAGAATTTTAAATATTGCCACACTCATAAAACATGGAAAAAAATGGAAAGTACATAACATATATAGCCATATATTAATAATATTATAATAGGATACGTGTGGTTAACACATGAATTTCTTTATACACATCAGTATTTCTCTACCAGATAAATATGTATCATGATATACTGTGCTGTGCATTAACATCAAAGGTAGTAGACATACCTGCAAAGGTAGTAGACCAATATAGTTATAGGGATGACTGAGAGAATATGTTTTTAAATTTATGATTCAGAGGAAAAGAAAAGTTTTGATTATTTCCTAAGTATAAGTATATTCATATTGTTTTACAAAGTTCAAAAGTTTTATTTTGACTTCATTTATCATAGCCACAGAAGATTATCACTTCAATTTTACTTGAATTTTCCGTATCTTATACTCCAGCTTAATATCTGCGAGTACTATACTGCTGGGAATATCTTATGTGAAGGAAAAGCTTTTACTCTGTAGGAATTTGAAAATAGAAAGTAATAAATACAATACAATAAAGCACAAACACAGATTCTGCTTATCATAAATAGGAACACTGATAGGAATCCGTAGTGAACAATGACAAATAGACAGGAGCCTGAACATTTCAAAGCATTTCAAAACGCGTAAAATGGATTACTGCAAAGATATACAGAAAATAAATTGTCGTTAAAAAATTTAAAGATCACACTATAGTAAAACTTTACATTAGATCTATTTGTATTTATTTATTAACAATGTTTTTCTGAGTCTCTCTAAATACTAGAAATGGTTCATGTACATGAATATTTAGTAGTGACACATACAGATAAAAAAATCATGTCTTCATGGAAACTTTTGTTTACTGTTTTAGATAGATACAAATCAAGATATATAAAAATATATACAGTAAGATAGATGATAATAAATGTTTTGGAAAATATAGATACATAATAAAGGTCATAAAATATCAGAGGAAAATGATTCTGAAACCAATAGGCAGATTAGAAAAGATGATGCCGAGTAACTTTTAAATAAATAAGAGCCTTCTATTCACACAGTAATAAAACTATCTAGAAAGTGAAAAACACCAAATGTGAAGGCATCAAGCAAAAAAATATTTTCTGCCCTTGTGTCAGACAGCAAGAAGACCTGGGTGATAAGGAGATGAACAGAGCCAGAAAAAAGTCAAGGGACTTGCTGGGAAGCTTTGGGAGTCAGGGGAATCTCATGGTCTTTATTTTGATAGAGACAAGGGTCTTTTGAATACTTATCTCAGATTTAATATTTTGTGCTTTATTCATGTTTTATATTTTACCTTACCAACTTCATTGAGATTAGACTTGTCTGAGGCAAGAGAAATAACAAGAATTCTATTTGAGACTGTTGCAGTATTTGAGATGATAGTACACTGGACTACAGTCATGGTGGCAAAGTGCTGAATTATGTATACTTTTGGAAAGATTTTGAAGCAGAACTGGAAATAAAAACTGTTGGTGGATTGACTCTTAGGTGCTGGATAAGATGGAGAACCATATTCTGTGTCCTAAGTAATCAGAATTATGGAATTACAATTAACAGAGAAATAGAGAATTTTGACATCTAGAAGGAATATCAATAGCTAAAATTTAGGCATTTTATGTCTAAATTACATCCTATACTAATACATACTAGAGTTTGTTAATATATTCTACATTTGTGGGAGAGAGTGATGGCTTGCTATGAGTAAATGAAAACACTGGAATATATGAGATCTCTGAAATCAGATGAAAGCGTATAGAGAATCCTTCCTGACTAGGATCACACCAAAGTAAGAACTTAAAGATAAATAATTACAAGTGAATATTGTAAGCAGACAGTTAAATAACAGTTCACATTACACTCACATGCATTTTAATGTTCTATTATGTAGAATTTGAACACCTGATTTTTATAATGAATAAAATAATTTTGTTCACGCACATAAAAAGCAATTGATAAAATCACACAGATAACATAATTTTAATGATTAATATCTTAATGAGTACTTTGCCCATCCAAAAGGTATATTTAAAAGGCCAAACTTGAAAATGTACACCTCATTATCAAAAAGTGAAAACTACATTCTTATAATAATCAAAGTCACCAAGATAGCTGCAATCAAATACATTATACACATTAAGTATAGTAAAAATGTGGAACAGTGAAACTATCGCACACATATAAGGAGTGAAAAACAACTTAGCCACATAAAGGTAGTCTAGAAAATGTTTGGCATTAGGGAGTATTTATTTAATATTTAATGGCCATGTAATTTCACTACTAAATATGCACTCAAATGAGTACATATATGAGAAAGATACATGCAATTATATTTACATCAGGATTGTTTACAACATTCTCAAATTATAAAAATGTCAACTGAACATACGGTAAAATGGAAAGTGGAAATTTCATAAAATGAAATACTATATACATTATGGTACTAATGGATGTAATAAATAATACTGGTGCACTCATAAACATAATTCTTAGTGAAAAGAATTCAGACACAAAAGAACATACAATGAATTATTCCATTCATTTAAATCCAAAACCAGTGAAAATTGATAGATAGTATTACAGGTCAAGAAGGAGTTAGCACTGTGTAAAAGGAGGAAGTTATGTCTGTGAGCAGACATGAAGGAACTTCCAGGATGATGACATTGTTTTGTTTTTTGTTTTCATTTTAATATATATGATCGTGCAAAGTTTTGTTGCACTATGCCCTACTGTATGTGTTTTTCCTACATATATTATATTAATATATAATTTTTTGTACTTGAAAATGTCGATGCTTGAAAATCAACAAAACTATATATAAAAGTGCTATGTAAAGTGAGAACATTTGAAATCACCTTAACCATCTGCCTAATCTCACCTAAAGAAAGAAGGTAAGAATTTAAGAATAAATGTTGTGTGCATCACAGTTAACAGATGGAAAAAGTCAGTTTGGTAACAGGCAGATACCATAAAGAAAGAGGATCAACTTAGATTTACAGGAGTACAGAAGAATAAAATAGAGCCTGAAAGAGAAAAATACACAGGAAAAATGATAGCTGACAGTTTTCTAGAGTGCAGGAAAATATAACCTTACACCAACAAGTCTCAAATATGATGAATAAAAAGAATGCCTTAGCTCTGAGCAGCAGTCACATGGCACATTAGTAGAAACAGAGATCATAAAAACAGCCGGAAAAGAAAGATAAATTATCCATAAAGCAGGGACATCAATTTGACAGAGCAACACTAGAAGAAAGTTGAATAGCTTCAAAAAAGAAAGAAAATAGCTACCTAATGAAAATTCTGCACCAGATGAAAACTATCTTTCAAGAGTGAGTTTAAGGAAAACATGTAACCTTATGATGAAGGGAACATGCTGCCAGCACCCTAATCCATGATCAATCTTTGTACTAGTAGTTCCACAGCTCTGGGTATTAGAGGTCTTCTACAATGAAAAATGATAAACTACCCAATATAACTGGTGATGGATTCTGACTTTAATTTATCAAGCCTCTACTCTCAATATATAGAAAAAAAAAAGAACAAGGGTAAGAAAAACCGAATGTATTTTATATTTTTTGGTTTGTTTTGGCTTATTTGAAAGAGCAATAATGGACTTATTTTGGTGAACAGGAAATATTTTAATAGGAAATTATTATTGGTTGACACTTAAAAATTGTTTTCATTTCCATTCAACTGTAAAATTGTTATTTGACTATGTATGAAAGCATGTGCATTTTGTGACGATTCATCCAAAAGTTAGAGATCACTTTTTCAAACTTTTAATTAAATTATTTATTTTTAGGTAAATAATAAGATAATGTAACAACAAAATATTTTCAGAAGAATAACTAAGTGACATATGTTATTATAACAGGAGAATCCTATTCTGTTGTCTTGATTTGGGTCACAAAGACTGTTCTCCATACCTAACCATATATCCTAGTCCATGGCCTTCCTTATAAATGTGGAAGAATAAACCTAGAGGTTGGATGATGATCAATGATTTGTATATCCCAATTAGAAAGTAATATGTGAGAGGAGTACAAACATTTGAGGCCTTTATTTATATTACTTCTTTTATAAATATGATTTATATTCTTTTTTATATCTCTCTGAGAATAAATAAATGTGAAAATAGTGTCTTCTTTGCACACCTAACATTAAGTATGTGTATATCTGTGTCTAAGGCAGCAAGCTGCTATAATTTAGATCTAAGGTGTCTTCATGAAGCCCTGTGTATTCAGAGGTAGAGATTTTAGAAGGTGATTGGCTCATAAAGATGATATCTACCATGGGTTAATCCACTGATGACTTTATCTGTAAATGCACCACTTAAGAGGCAGACCTGGTTGGAAGAAATTTTATCATTGGGGGCCTATCTTTAGATATTTTCCTTTGCTTCCTGGCTATAATGGAGTGAACAATATTCCTCAAGCAAGTCTTTATACTATGCAATTTCTGCCTATGGGCCAACCAGCCTTGAACCTCTCCTCCTTTAAATTGTGGATGTTGGGAATTTTGTGCCCAGTAATGAGAAAGCTAATATTGACAGTTGGTATTGTGGGTGAGGCTATTGCTGTGACTGTACTTCATCTTCCAATTTAAAAGCTTTTGAAAGTGATTTGCAGAAGGAGTTTGGAAAGATTTTAAGGTACAATTTAAAGAAGCCCTTAAATGCTATAAACAGAGATTTGTGAGAGATTCTAGTCAGAGGACAAAAGATTCAAATTATGACAGGAATGCAATCAGTAAAGTCAGGCTCATGAAATTTTGCTTAGGAACAAGGACTGCATTGGAAACTGGGCTAGAAGCCATGTGTGTTATATTCCAACATAGAAATTGACTATGCTTAGCCCATATCTAAAGATTTATGTGCATCTGAATTTAAATATATGAAATAATTAATATGGCAGAGTAAATTCCAAGGTAGCTCAAGGTTCTGGCTGTAGAATGGGTACTGCTGGCTGTTTTAAACCAGTTCTATAGTGAAAAATCAGCAGAAAATAGTTAAGTTGAATGATTTGAAAAAAACATAGTGTGATGAAAAAGAAAGCACTTTAAAATGTGGGGTCAAAGGAACCTTAGCTGCTAAAATGATTAGCCTTAAAAGAAGCAAAGAAGAAAAAAGGTAATAAAGGTGACTTGAAAGAATCTCAGGGATCAGTAAGAATCAATCCATCATGGACTGAAAGGTACAAAGATGTAAATTTTCACTTGAGAAGAGATTCTAAGTGGCCCTGAACAAGCAGGATCTCCTGGAACACAATGGCAAAATTTCTAGAGATCAATTACCCAAATGGCTAAGACCTACTTTTTATTGCAAAGTTCCAACGTTTCAATTAAATCTGATTACTGAAGTTTTAGTTTAGAGAAAACAACTCATACATTAACATCTTTTGTATTGAACAAAAAACACAATTAAAAAATTTCATTGATACCAATAACTCTTCAGTAAATGGTAAAAGTTTGTATGTCCCATACTTTTACACAATTAATGTGATCTTTGCATAGCTGTTGTATACATACTGATAATTTTTCAAGCTTTGACTCATAATTCATTAGTTTGGGAGCAACAGGTGCAGCACTCAGGTCACCTGTTAGTTTGTTTCTTGTATATTTGATATAATTCAAAGCTGAATACAGCTGTTCAAAATCATAGGATGATGCTAACAAAGCAAGTACCACAATACCTTGTGCTTTACTTGATTTAAAATTGCTTGGCACAGAATTTTATACTTTGAGGATTTCATCTCCAGAACCACTTGACTGTGCTGTCCTTTGTCGTCCCTTCACACTCTGTCTTCTTTACCTTCTCAAGTGTTACACACATGTCATCGAATTTATTTTTACAGAATTTTTTTGCAATTCCAATATCTCCATTTCCATATTTCTAAATCCTAACCAGGTCAAGCAGAAAGATCATTTTTTTTTTCAAACTTGGCTTTTACTGGAGAAGAAAGAAAACATAGAGTTGTTTCCATCTTATGAAACTGTAAAAATCTGTTACTAAAATTCTCCTTTGCAGCTGTGACAGTGCTAGAAAATTCCTTGTAGATTTCCCGGTGGCTTGTAGGACTGTCTGCAAATGTAGAATTTTTTAAATGTATTTTTAGATTCGGTAAACATTTCAGCTTCTCACTTGCAAAGTCTCTTTCAAAAACCTGGAGTTGACTCTCAAATGTTTTGATATCATAAAACATCCTTTCTTCTGCTTTTCTCCATACCTTGTAGTTTTTTAGTCAGTACTTTGAAATGTAGTATCAAATCTGTGAAAAACATGAGATTGTTAAGCCAAGCCATGTCGCTGAGCCGTAAATATTCCTGCCTTTTTT
Source organism: Cavia porcellus (assembly GCF_034190915.1). Lineage (NCBI taxonomy): Eukaryota > Metazoa > Chordata > Mammalia > Rodentia > Caviidae > Cavia > Cavia porcellus. The sequence continues at coordinate 58,216,284 of NW_026947493.1, forward strand.
CATTCATAAGCAGCCCAATTTCATCAAGCAGTCTACAAATCTCCCCAGGACTTCTCTGTTCAACCACTGGACATTATTGTAACTAAGTAAAGCATTATAATGTGCCTGAATGTCACCAAGATGTGCCTGAAACTCTCAAAAATTAAAAGCATGAATCATGATATAATAACACTATCTTTGTGACATCTTTGAGGATTTTGTCTAAATTTTTGCTGCTGATCTGTTACGATGATCTTCTTGATATATAACACAATGAAATTGATTGATTGCAGATTTTGCTTCTTTAACAAAGAACTGTAGGAAACCAGATGTTGTCTCCACCATACGAAGTGCCCCTCACTAGTATTTGAACCCACTTTTTCTGGCCTTATGCCTTGTAAAAAAATGGCTGCCTTCACAGCATTGTAGATATCTATCTCTTTTATTTTATTCTTCCAGGCACTACTTTCACCAACTCTTCTCTCATCATGTCACGATTACCATAACACAAATTACTGCCAGCCTTGTGTGATTGTTTAATATCTGCATTTCCATCCAATAATTTGGAGGGGCAGTCCACCTTTTCTAAGTCCACACTGAGCTGACTAACATCAATTGCCATACATAGGATTCCATCTTTCTACTGAATAATGTCTCAGAGATGAATCGCATAATTAAATCCTTATTTGGGAAGTCATAAAAAAGAAAACTACTCTCAGAAAACATGGCCATTTTGATAAATGCCCACCAGATATGAAATTACCATATTTTGAAAGCTGACAGCTGTCATATGATTTGTTTTTAAAAGATAGTTGTAAAAATTAAGACACAGTTAATCATATTTCTTTAATTTCTTCCCCTCACAGGTGAAGCATTCAATCCAAATCTGTATCTATTTGAAATAAAGCTAAAAATATTAGTTAACAGTGAATAATTTGATGTTCCTTGATTCAGTAAACTCTGGCAGGAGTTCTCAGCTGAAATGCCCCCAAAATTTGCTAACGACAAGTACAACAGGGCAATACTGACTGCCTGCCAGCTTTTGTGATCCTCTGAAAAGGCATGTGAGTAATTTTCCTACCTTGTGAAGTCTTCTGTTAAAATCACAGCCATTTTAAAGATATATATATATATATATATATATATATATATATATATCCTTATATATCCTTCACAAACAACTAAACACATGCTGCCAAGGAGCTGCACAATATTAAAAGAATCTGTCTCTTAATCAGTACACATATGTCAAATTTCAATTATTTATAAGAAAAATCAAAGCAAAATTTTTGTGTTAACGAAAATGGATATACTAAAACAGACAGTCTAAGCAAATATATACATATCCTTGGCCGCATGTCCACTAGTCATGCAAAAACTCATATGAATTACAATTAATGAGTCCCAGCCCTTAGCATCATCACCTGGTGCGACTACTGCCCTGGGTGCACTGCTGTCAAATATTAAGTTGCTGGGGTGACTTGGTTTACATGGCAAGAGAGAAAACTCTGCATGCCCACTGTGGCAAACAGGCCATCATTTCAACACCAATGACCTAGGGAATTGATTCCCTGGTATTCATATCACTAATCTTAGTCGTCCAGGTACTAAGAAATCACTGAATCCATTGTCCAAGTGAAGCAGGCAGCTGGTTAATTTGACAGATAATCTTGGTATCATGAAAGTTTTGTTGATTTTTCAGGTATTTAAAATGCAATAGTTTGTTGGCAATAGAATATTTTACCAAAATTTCAAAAGAAATGCTGGGATACAAGGCAGCATGCTCCTGTGAGGATATGCACAAAACTGTAAATGAAGCCAAAGATGTAACAGAGACCTCAGGAACTTAAAGACCAGGAACACAAAATGTCTGCTAAGAAAATCCTCATGTAGTGACCAAACCCAGGCCAAGAGAGCAGTGTATGCTATAACCAACAAAGCCAAGAAAATGGGATCTCCCTTTAGAGGTCATGTCTTCCTTCCATCTGTTCTGGCACAGGGCAAGCCTTTTCATATTTCCCTCTGGGGTTAGACATTGAGGTTATAGAATATAATTTTTTCTACTGAGTATCAGCTTTGCTCTAGTCTTCTTCCCTTTTATCTTATATTCTCTATTTCAGACAACCCATATTAAACTACAGACTCATCAATGGACTAATCTGCTGCTAAATAGAGTGTCCAATACACAAACAGTTTCCAAATCCCTCACCTCTGAAGATGAGACATTTTAGATATAAACCACAACATTCCACTTCTGGCTCTCAGAAGGCTTATATCCACCTCATTAAGAATATACATTAATCTATCTTTAGGATTTGCCAGAGTCTTAACATTTCCAGAATTCCACAACTCCCCAGTGAGAACTTTAACTCATGTAGCTCTATGTGGCAGGGTGAGGTGGCAGGGCCTGACTGGGCCTCATTCCCTAAGAATATGACCTGGAAAGTTGTTTTCATCTCCCTGTCTCCTCTCTTCCCTTTCAGGGTCTGCTTCGCGGGTACCCTGGGTTAACAACTTTCCTCTTCTATGCTCTTTTGCCATTTTGTCTCTGCCTTGGAGCCATCCAATCAAGCATTAACTAAGACTCTGAGAAATGTGAAGCAAAATAGATCTCTCTTCCTATAAATTCTGAGTGTTGAGTATCTGTCTAAGCAACAGAACACTGACTAATACAGAACATACTTTTCTTTCATACTCAGTTATGTGTTTAAATCAAGGTATACTGGTCATATAGTTGATTATTTTTGTCTTTTTATATATGGATTCATTTACTTTATTTCTGAGTTCAAAAAGTGTTTGTGTTTCTCTTAATTTCACAAGGTCATAAACATATTTTCTGATAGAAAAAGTTGAGAAATAAATAAAGACTAAGACTGTGGTAACTCGGTAATTTACAGTGGTACTTATTTAGGTAGATAGCTGAACTGAGTTGTTCTTTCAACACAGAAAACTTTCAGTTTTAGAGAGCTGGTGTGTCAAACCTGTGATTTTAGTAAATATAAAGTTCAAAGCAAAATTCATTGTCAAGGACAGTACAGAATATTTCATATTTAGAGACACAGAGATAGGGTATATTGTGTCTCTTGAAGAATAATGCCTGAGAAATTTATGGAGGTAGCATGCTAAGGAAACACATTCCAAGACAGATGTAATAAAGGAGAATAAGGCAAGATAATCATAGATTGAATTATAGATAGTTTGGGTGATACAGGAAATAACTCCTTGGTAAGAGTATTCAGTTGAGAAAGTGAAGTTGGCCATTATTTGATTGAAGTACAGACATTTTTATATAAATCCATAGTGTACATTGTAGAAGACTTTTTCAGGAACAGTGTGGATGAATATGCTGGAGAAACTAATATCTGGCCCAGAAGACAAGTAATAAAGGCACTTAAATGTAGCAATACTACCCTTCATGTGGAAGAAAAGGAGAAGGATCACTTAAAAACTGCAGATTCTTAGAAAGGTGACTGAGCCCTCTTAAATAGACTTCACAAGAGCAAAGAATAATAATATACTGAAACATTGCTCACTTCAGAAAAATAGCTTTTATGGTTTCAATCTAAAATGCCCCCTAAAACTTTCAAATGTTGAGAGATGGAACTCAAAAGACTATTGAATCATGAGGACACTATATTAATTAGTGGGTTCATCCATTGACAAGTTCATAGTTTAAAGTTCTGTTAGGAGATGTTGCTTGTTCCAAAGAGGCATGAGCTAGAATGCTGCATTTTTGTCCCCAGCCCCTCTCTTTCCTTTCTTTACATTATGGGTATCATTAGTTGAACAGCTTTCATCTGCCTTGCCCTTCCACCATGCAGTTTCTGCCTTAGAGTTTGGAAACCATAGGCTGTACCCATTAAAGTTAAACTTAACCTCTCCTCTTTAAATTGTGAGCGTGGAGTGTTTTGAGCCAGCCGTGAGAAAGTGACTAATACAGTGGCCAAGGATAGAGCTCAGCCAGTTGAAAAGGAATCAGTGCTCTTCACAACTCTGAGAATTAACATTCAGAATCATCTCAGTATCTGTACATAATGTGATTTCTTGGTTAAAACAGAGGCGATGAAGGAAAAGTCTTTACTCACCAGAAGATATCACTGGTATAACACACCCTAATGCTGGTACTGTGGAAGGATCTCTGAGGCTGCTTAGGAGACACTGTGAAAGCTTTAACACCAACCAGTTGCCCAACCCTGTACAACCAGAGAACAGACACAAGGAGGCTCTGAGCCTCCAAAGGGAGATTTAATAACCCTGTCTAAGCACGGGCCAATATTACAGCAAGTTTCCCAAAGGGCCAATGATATTTCTCTAAGTCATGAGTTTAAATGACCTTTTCTGTGAAAGGGAAAAAGAATGTGAATGCTTATTACTGTTCTTCACATTTAGTAAGTGTATATTACATATATATGTTATATATATATATATATATATATACAGTTTTTTTTAATTTTATAAGTTGTAGATACTATAGTAAAATTTAACTGGCCAGAGTCTTAATATCTACTTGTATATATCTTAGTAGCCTTTCTAATACCTTAGGAAGTCAGTTCCTTAAATTTCTCTCCTTCAGTAATATTGAACTCCAATTGATATGGTTTAGATTGAGAAAAAAACCTAAAGCTTTTATCCGCTAATAGGAGGTGCTTTTGGAAGATGATAGAATTATGGTGGTTGCTAGAGTTGACTTGCTGCTACAATCAGAAGAGCTGGTTGCAAGGAGCAAGACCTGGAAAGGCACAGCTCCCTTCCCTTTACCTCCCCTCACTCTTTGGTTCCTGACTACATGATATGAAGAGTCATCCTTTGCCAAACCCACTGCCCTGCTGTTTCTACCTACAGCCATTTGCTTATGGACTGAAACCTCTAAATGTTTGAACCTAAATAAATCTCTCCTTCTATAAATTGTGGCTGGTAGTTGCTGTGTCTCAATAAAGAGAAAATGACAAAAACAGATTTTGATAACAAGAGTATGTCTTTCCTGTGACTCTCTGACCATGTGATTTGGAAGCCTCTGGAACTGGTCTATGGGAGGAATTTGGAAAGGAATGTGAAGACGCCATGTAGGGAAGCCCTAGAATGCTGTAAGCTCCATAGGAGAGTCTAATCAGACTATAGAAAGCCAGAATACTGGTAAAAACATAGAAGACAAAGACCAGACTCATAACAATTCAATTGAGAACAGAGACTCCATTGGCAGCTAGACTTAAAGTCAGGTGTGTCATTCTCTAGCAGAAAATTTGTCATGATTTTGTTTATGTCTTAAACTTTTTCAGGAGACCAATATTAAGGGCAATGGACTAATAAATATGACAGAAGAGATTTCAAAGCTCAGTGTTGAGGCTGTGACATGGGTGTTGATGGTAGCTGGACCAAGAAGCAGAGCTGAATAACTTGAAAATGTTTACTGCAGTCTGAGAGAAAGATCCTATAAAGTTGGAGCCTATCAAATTGGGGTCTATAACGTTTTTGGAAGAGAGTTTGGTTGATGACAAAATTGGCATTAAAAAGAAGCCAACCATTTTACCTCCGAACAATGAAAAGATGCCCAGAGCGCATTCTCAGAATCAGTAAAACATCCCATAGGTTCCATAGTCTAAAAATCTAAAGAGTGAGAAGGAAACTCCAAGGTACCTTTTTTTGAGAATTTTTTTTTTTTCGCTAGGATTTTGTGCACAGTACTCAGACATCCAGGCACTGAGAGAGGTCTCCACAACCATGATACAATAAGGCCCTATTAATGCTTGAGTGTCGTCCAAGTGGTCCTAGTTTCAACAGCATAGAGAATGTAAGCTTTTTAGAGTCCGAGAGACTTCCTCCTTAATTCCAAGACAAGACCTTCCTGGCCAGGAACTGAGCTCCTGAAACTATAGTGAATAAAGCTGTGAGAATGAAACCAAGAGTGCATTGGAGGTCCAAGAAAGTTGAAGGTGGAAATGTGAAATGTCTGCTGATGAAAGCCTCAGGCAGAGAGCAAAGCTAACCCAAGTTTGACGCCACCACCAGTGCCACAGAGCCAGGGATGCTCAATCATTTGATATCTTCCTCCGGTGTTCGACATTGAGATTATAAGATATAATTTTTCTTTGCTGGTTATCAGTCTTGTTTTGGTCTTAGTCCTTTTGTTTCCTATTCTTTCTTTCAGCCTGAGAATGTTTACCCTGTGCCATGGTCTGTTAGCAGTGCTAGGTTTTATTTCTCACAAGGGCACCCAGCTGAGTTTGCCTTGAATTTCAGAGACCTGAAACTTAACACTTTTCTGAAAGGCTCAAACTGGTGAGACTTTGGCAACTCTTACGGTTGGACTCAGTGCATTTTCAATAAAGAGATATTCATGATTGTTTTGAAAGTCAAAGGTATAATGTTACACTTTGCATCAATATTGTCCCACAAAGGCCTCAGCTTTCATAAGCAGAATTTTTGGAGATGATTCAATTATGGGAGTGCTATAACTGACCTGTTTCAGGAAATGAGGTCTGTTAAGAAGAGGCTGGAATGACATAGAAGGGTAGCTCTCCATCCTTATGTTGAGGGTAGCAGGCACTGTGTTTCAGTTATGAGAATTTGACTTAGACACCATTTTATTTCATCTTTTCACTCACAATCTTTAAGCAGATCCAATAACTTCAAATCTTCTATTTCTACTTCATTGAATTGCCTTTTCTTTTAATTCTTATACCTACTTATAACTCCTGTAACTACTTCCTCCATAACCTAGCTTGTAATTTGTAGATTATATCCTCATAATTACATTTTATGTTAGGTGCTACTTTTATTTTATGTAATTTCTTGACAAAAGTCTAAACTGGGATGGGGTTGTCACTTTCTAATTTCCTACTGCACATATATAGCTAAATGTAACAAAAGAAAACATGCAATCGTGTCGACTACCTCCCATTAAAATTCATGAGCTTTGGAATGTAAAGTAAATGATTTTTATAATTATATTAGGATGATTAACACAATTGGGGACTTTCCCTAGATAATCAAGGCATATGGTCACTCTACTAACAAAAAAACACACACAAAAGAAACACAATGATATACATACAATCTCTGATGAACCAGAAATGGCAATAAAATAAAAATGAGTAAATTTATCACAATTCTTCATTAAAAGTCACTAATGAGATAGTTTAAAATGTAAATTGGATAATAGGAGAATATGTTTAGAGCATTTTGAATGAGTATGTTTCTTCTATTCAGAACATATTAGAATTCTTACTGATTAAAAAGAAACAAGCAAGAAAACCCTTTTCATGTAAAAATGAACAAGAAACTGTTAGGTAGTCTACAGAGAAAAAGACTACACCTGAGGAAAGTAGCATATAAAATATTCCTTAGCAAAAGGAAAATTCTAATTAGGCCTATGTTATGATGTCTTTTCTACCAAGAAGACTTTAAACAACATGGAATACATCAAGTGTTGGTGAAGATGTGGTACAGAAGTCACATACACTCATGGTATGAATGCAAACATGAACAACCACTTTTTAAAACAGTTCACTATTATCTTTGATTGTGAAATCTTCAATTTGGCAAATGTCACATATCGTGCAACCCAACATTCTAATACAAATAGACTCCAACAGAACTGGATACACATGTATTACAAGAAATACAGACTAAAATATTTTAGCAGTATCATTTGTAATAATTTAAAAATATACAAAGTGACCTTCATTAGTAGGATAAATATGTAATTATACTACATGATAGATAAATGTCAGAAAAATTCTTCAGGATAACACATTTAGTAAACAGCTGCCAAAATTAGATCTGACACTTACAGTCCTTCCACGATGTAATGATGAAACTATATTCTTTTCTTAACAATTACAATTGAGAATCTCCCATTGGGTCTAAGGTGAGAAAATAAGTCATATGTTTTAAACTTTCTACTTTCCTTGTGTGCTTCTATGTTTAATTTTCTAGTAATGAGTCACAGCTCTATTTTCATTCCAGAAATATTCTTTGGCAAAACTATGTGCATAGAATGAAACTATTTGAATTTTATTTTAAAAAATCTTTTAACTCATAGATAATGTACTGGATCACGCAACTTGATTAGTTGCTATATATTATTAATTACTATATATCTTACAAATGAGAAAATTCCTTCCAAAATTAATACAACATTTTATTCAAAAATGTATAAAAAACTACATACAATAATAGATTACTCTTATCCACATAAAATATTAAAAATAAAAAGTACACATAGTACATGATTCCACTTGTCTAATGGTATAAATATTCCACAAAATTAATTAACAAATAAATAAAAGAAATGATATAATTAGAAGTAAGTTCTGTTTTGTTGGAGGGGAGGAAGATTTGGTGTTTTCAAAGTGTTTTTAGCTATTTGGAGATGCAAGCAATAGGATTGATGTTATATGGGTTACATTAAGAATGTCTTCATAATTTTTATTATACTTTAAGCTATGCATTTATAGTTGATTAACTAGTTGGGCTTCTATGTCAAAAATGCATGTGTGTAATACATTAGTTTCTAGAGATGTATCTTCAATACTAGTCAATTTACATTATAATAGATAAATGCAGTTACTAAAGGACTTTCTTTGAAAAGTACAGTATAATGAGGTTGCTTATTTCTATTCCAGAAAAAAGCATTAAATTATTAAAATGAGGATGATAATGCTTTTTAAAAATTTTTTATTTGTGATATGATTTTTTCTCACATCAAAGAAACACGTTTGTAGTTTTAGAATTGCAGATGGAAATGTATCAACAGCTATTGGGCCTATGCTTTGCATACTCTGACATGCTCTACCTTTGCCCATTCTCCAAAAATTAAAACCTAAACTAAAAATATTTCAAAACACTGCCAACTTCTACTATTTCTAATGCAATCTCTCCTGCGGTCTTTGACAAGCAAGGACAGTATCTAATCAGAGATGTTTGGTAGGCTAAAAGTACCTGAATGCAAATTATTAGGAAAAAATTGTATCACATATACACCTCTAACTCTCATACAAGATAACAGGAGGAATGAGTAAACAAATGACAAGTTAGCTAACAGGGTGACAAACATTTATAGTTTCATGGAAAATTACTTGCTGAGTTGTAATAATCAATAGGGAGTACTATGGTTGTTTGCTTAGTTGGTGCTTTTTTATTTTGGTGACAATTTCTGATAAAGCTCTCAAAATTAAACTGTCATGGTATTTTGAGTTGTATTGACTCTCAGAAGTAGCAGACATGACTTGAACATATTAGAAAGATTGAAACATCTGGGAGTGGTGGCACACGTTTGTAATCCCAGAACTCACAAGGCTGAGGCAGGAGGATTAGTGTGAGTTCAAGGCTAGCCTAGACTACAAAGTAAGTTCAAGGCCAGTCTGAACTGCATAGTGAGACTCTATCTCAAAAAGACAAAAACAAAGTAGCAACTGACTCTAAATATTCTCTTTACTAACCAATAGTAGAAAGACTCAAATAAAAGTGTATGAGAAATCCTAGTGAAGAACAGAAAATGGCATGAGTTGTAAACCCTTATTATATTGTTTTAGGTTAGATAAATATTATGTCAAAAATATCAAAACACAATCAAACCTTCTTGATATTTTCAATGTTTATGTTGTTAACAGTTTACACATAGGAAGATCAGAAATTTGATTGAAATGCAAATTGCATTCAGTTAACCAAGATTTATTATTTGATCTTTTGTATGAAGGTTTTCACATGAACATGGTGAAATTTGAGTGTATTTTTGAGCTTAAACATCCACCAGGGAAAAGTTATATTTCTTACCGTGACCTAGATACACATTCATTTTTCGAATACACAGGCAAAATAAGACACTAATGATATAGAGTAGGAACTTCTGTCCCTGCTGTATAGTTATTGAACATTTTTATATTCTGTCTTTCTAACCATTTGTTACAACAGCATCTTTCGGCAAAGACTCTCTAATTGGAAAGGGGGAATTCTAGATGTTGTGTCCACTCATTTTAACTGGACAGTCCTCATGATCTGCCAATGTCAATGACAATTAATGTCAATCTTTTCTACATTTCTGAGATACGCAGTGAAATAGTGAAGTCAGATAACAATCTTTAAATTATGAAATGTCAGACTCCGGTCAAGCATCTTGCTTGATAAATTTCATATAATTCAACTTGTTTACCACCTTACAATGCATACAGCAGGCTTTATATCCAAGGATAAGGGAAGAGAAGAGGCTTGTTTTCCACTCCTGTATCTTTTGCTCTTACTGCTTTTGCTAGCTGCTGAAGCTTTGCCCTGGTGCCATGCCACCCTGCCCTGGAGCCAGCACTAAACCTCCAGATACAGTGAGCTAAATAAACCTTCCCTTCCTTCATTTTGAGTGTTGGGTACTTTGTCTCAGTAATGGGAGGAAAAGTAACCAAGACACCAGTAATATGTCAATGAGCAATTTGAGGATTGGAGAGAGGGTTAATTGAATAATTCTCCTCCTGATAGACAAGGCAGAAAGCTACCACTTCTCTGGCAGTTCTCCACCTTCCTGCATTCACCACTTTCTTTCTTTCTTCATAGTAATAAAAAAAATGACAAAACTATTCAAGTGCTCTGTTAAACCATTTTTATTCTAGAGATACAGAAACTTAAGGGCCATAAGTGAGCGTTATAAATTCAACTTTTCTTTAAAGAATTAACTAATTTTGCTTTCTAAATGTTTTTATTTTTGCATTAACAAAACTATCATGTGATAACTTCCTTGTAGAGGAAAAGTTTTGTTTGCAACAAAATTTTACATAATCTGTGACTTATAAAAGCATAAGTTCAACATATAATATACATATATACATATATATATATAATGCCTTTATGTCCCTAAAAGGACAGACATTGTTAAAGTTGTATTTGCTTTGAATGCTTTTTAGTCTATTCTGTTTCTTTTATGGACTATAAAATAAACAAGGACAAAGATATGAACTAAAAATTTACATTGAAAGGTGCCACATTTTACTGCTTACAATTCTAAAACAAAGCATCATTAACAAGAACTGTTAATATGACGTCTAGCTGGTGATTTGCCAGAACCATCTCATATAGCCTGTCTTTGGACCCAAAGTGTTTTAGTTGCAATAAGATACTTTAGGCATCTTTGAAAAGCCTACGTGAGACAGTAAGATGTGAGATTTTCAAAGAAAAATAAAAACAAAAATTAGACTACCAGAAATATATTTTTCTATTAAAGTCTGAAATTTTCAGTTTTTTGCGTTCTTCAGAAATATAGGCATAAATACTGATACATATTATTAATTATTAATACATATTGTTAAGAAGAATGAATGACTCAGGAAGTCATGTTATCTTAAGTATAAGTTTAAATATTTCGTAAAGGGAAAATTTTTCATATGATGTACAATAAAAGAAAAGTTTTATTTTGCCGGAAATTGCTAGTAGTCATTGTTTAAACAATAGAGCTCACATTTTCCACTTTAGCCAGAAGAATGCTATTAAAACATACTTGGTAAGGTAACAAAAATATCCAAGGCACAAATAACTTGGATTTGCTATTACACAATCAAAAGAGGTACAAGAAAATGCACAGGAATGGTAGTCAGATTACTCCAGAAACCAACCCTGAGATGCAGTTTAGTGTAAAGTAAATCAGCTATTGAGTGCTGTTGGAATTCACAGCTACTAAAAATTAAAGAAACATGATTAAGGAAGAGTTGTGGGTGGAGGAACATTTCCACTTTGACTCCACCTAGTTGATCAGGAGCTCTGAAGCTGAGATGGCCATTCAAACTCAAAAGAATCACCCATGACTCCCTGAACACCTACTGGTCCACATTTCTCTTTCCATTTCCAAGTGTCTACTAATAATTAAGTCATGCTTGAGTCTTGAAGTGCTGGATTTCTAGAAAATGGTAAAAGAATTAGTTTAGAAAATTACTGGAACTAGTAGTATATTTGTGTTGGCTTATATTTGACCACTGAGTCTTTCAAACCTATCTATATTCCATGAATAGCTATTACAACTCAATCTTGCTTAACGTTGTATTTCCAAATGAAAATACATTATATCTATCCACAGATGTGCTGTAATAGAATTATTGTTTATTGAGGTATATTTTTATATAAAATATTGTATTTCTAATGTATATATATTATGATGAATTTAGACAAATGCCTACCACGATAAAAGTGTCATACATATTACAACCCCAAATCTCTTTTATGTGTGTATTTAATTTTTGTGTATGAATGTGGTAAGAACATTGTGTTGATTAAGGAGGCTTGTCACCTGCACTGTCTTGGCAGCACCCTGATTAATAAGAAAGGATACTTCTGATTATATCTGCACTGATTATGGAGATGAAACCTTGTAGTCCTTATCAGGTTCCTGGCTCCTTCCTCTCTGGTGTTGTTTCCCGGCTTTGCTTCACAGCTACCAAAAAACAGAGTAGCTTCGCTTTTCCACAGCCTTCCACCAGGATGTTTCTCCCTTGGATTCAGGTAACCATGGACTGAATCCCATGAAATAGTGAACAAAAATAAACTTGTCATTTTTAAAATTTAGAGTTACTTTGCACAGCAATGGGAAAGGAAACTAACATAAAACTTAACATGAGATTTTAACATATTGTATCAGAGTTCACTAGTGGAACAGATTTAATAGAAAAATATATACCACGTAAATATATATGATATATAAAGGATTTACTAAATAGACTCTCAATGCTTCCCTGCAGAATCAAGGTGGAAGAATAAACATTGCTATATGTGTATTGAAGAGTTAGAGAATCTAGTCAAAATTCAAGGGCCCAGAGCTCACTGCTGACTTCGGTGCATGTCTGCATCAGAAAACCAAAGGGGCTACTTTGGAAAACTGAAGGGTCTGTACTGGAAGCTTGAAGGAAAAGGAGAAAACTACCAAAGGAAATGCTGCATGTGGAGATCCACTGCAAGGGCAAAAGGGAAGACTTTCTTCTTTTCCTTTTTACTCTACCTAAGCTACAAGCTTATTTGTGCTGCCAAAATCCAGGATGGGTCTTTCTTCTCAATTTTCAACCTACCTCTCAATCATAGATAAATACACTCAGAACTGTGCTCGATTAGTCTGCTAGGCAATTCTCAATCCATTCAAATTGACAGTTTAATTACTATCACACATTTTAAAATGAAAAATAACTATATTGCCAATAATACCTGCCTGGTTTTCACTATCTTTTAGGTTCATCAAAATCTTATTTAAAATTTCCAGTAATTTTTTGATTCATGTATAAAATTGACATCGACATCCACATATTACAGTAAAAATTTATAGGAAATACAATTATATAGACATATTACACATGAATTCCAAGCAGTGGCCACAACCAGACTGGACTGGCATATAGCAGTCTGTTACTAAGTATATGTTCCTTCCATGGAAACCACTTAGTTTATGAGTTTTGTTAATAGTCATAGAACATGTGACCTTGTCAACTGACTGTTATAGTTTGCTTGTGTCTGGATATTCCCACAAAGCCTTACATAGTCATGGGGGGGCCTCTTGAAGGCAGCTGAGCCTAGCATTTGTGATTGAGTCATTGTCTAGTGCTGGGAATGATGGTGTGGGTGCCACACCTACTCAGGGTCAGATAGATGGCAAACAATAGAAGGGAGGGAAAGCCGCTTGCTCTTCTCTTTCTGTCCTCCCCCTCTTGTCAGTTGCAGCTGCTATGAAAGGTTGTCCCTTAACTATGCCACTCTGCCTTGGAACCAGCTGACTATGGACTGAAACCCACAAAAACTATAAGCTGAATAAGCCTTTCTTTCCTTTATTTTAGGCATTAAGTATTTTGTTTCAGTAACCAGAGAAAAGTAACCAAGATACTAACTTTGAATGATTTGTTTGCAAAACTATCTCTTTGTCCAGTACAAGCTCTGCAATACCATGTGTCTATTTTGGCAGATCCATCCATATAGTTAAGACCAGGCTTTCTTAGTACCCAGCCTGCAATATTCCTTTCCAGTCCCTGATTATCTGTTGAAATTGTTGCTTTCTATACAAATTAATATACACTCATACATTGGAACATCTCTCCACTATAGCAGGTCATGAAATTCAGCATTCTGAAAGATGGTTCTTCTACAGGAAAGACTTTATTTCACTGTCATTGGGTTCCTTTTGTGTAGGATTTACCTTCCTGAACCGTGGATATGGCTCAGTGGCTCTGCGCCTACTTGGCAAATGCGAGGTTCTAAGTTCGATTCCTGGCACCAAAAGCAGAAAAAATAAAAAATAATTTAACTTCTTATTGCTACTTTCATATCAAGTAAAGTCATCTTTAAACCAGGTTTCCTTATAGATCCTTCAGAAATTCATTGGTAGTTTCCCATAAAACCTTCAGCGTAAGTTGGTAAAGAGAAAACACAGTAGAACTACTAGCACGTATGGCCTCAGAAGGTTTTCAACCACAAATTTAAGAACATATAACAAAGAAGTCCTACCTAGAATACTTGATATTATGGTTTGGTGGATCAGGGAAACCTTGGGTCAAATGGAAGCTGAAATACCTAGAATTGGGTTAGACTTCCTAGAGAAACCCAGTAGCAAACCCTGAATTGCCTATATATAAGAAGATGGATTTTTCTCAAAAGATATGGCTCTGATTGAGCAAAGACAACTGCAGCAACAATGGCCTAGTGTTTCTGTAATTGATCCAGCTGAAGTTGCTTCAGAGCTCATATGTCACAGGTCACACAAATAATGAACTTTAGCATTAGATCCTCAAGATACAAACCACTCATGCTTGTCCTTCAGTGTCAGTCAGGATGAATTTGTTGCAGTTTAAAGCAATGGTTCACTCAGGAAATATAACACAGAAAACTTGGGATTCAAAATTCACAGAAACTTGTTTGATTCAAAAACAAAATGACATTCGGGAAGACGTTTTGTTTCTTTAACAGTTGAAGATGTTACAGGACGCGTAAATTACGCATCCTATAACATCTCAAAGGAACACTCTCAAAATCAATCAGGAAACTACATTTTCATGTGGTTTATTTTTCTCTTTCAGGCACAAAACTAATTTGCATAAGTTACTAAAAACTACTTTTTCTTTCCTACCACATAGACATATCACACTCAAGAATAATCAACATAGTCAGTAGGTGAAATTATTCATTTCATCTTAAAGTTATCAAAGTTTCTACGAACAAGATTGATGTGAGTCTAGAAGCCTAAAATAAATTTCTGCCAATTTTGTAAAGGCACATAGTTAAGTTTTTAAATTAAATTTAAATAAATGCTATATTAGTGCATCAATGAGATGATAACTAAAAACAACAGCTGAGGTTGAGCAATAGGTTAATATGAAGTTGCAAGACTGGGGAAGACATGACCTTGGCCTCTCAAGGTGTGGAGGATGAAGAGATAAGAAATGTAGTCAGGTAAACATTAGTGCAAGCCTATCTGAGGTTTATATAAATAAATTTAGAGTATGACGATCTTCTTTCTTGCTTCTTTTTCTTTTTTGCATTAACATGTAATAAGTATTTACATTTCCACTTATTTTGAGAAATGCTATAATTTGTTTTTATTTTTAATGACCATTGTTTTATGATATATGGTTCAGTATGCATATATCTGAATAATTTCTAATAGCACATTACTCTTTATTTCAGTATTATTCCAGAATACTGAAATGTGTTTGTAAAAGATGCATGATATTATTATTTTTTATTTTTTTAGTTGGTTGCAACTTATTTTCTGGCCTATGAAGTACTCTGTCCTGTAGAATATCTCATTTGCTGATGAAAACAATGTTTATTCTGCAGTTATTGGGTGGAATGTTCTCTAAATGTCTGTAGTCTTCATTTTATCTATAATGTAGATTGATGTTCTTTGATTTTTTTGTCTGATTTTTCAATTAATGAAAGTTGATGAAATCTGCTATTATTGCATTAGAATCCATTTTCTGTTTACATGTAATAATATTTGTTTTATATAAATTGTCTTCTGGCACACAATATGAATTTATTTACAATTAAAATTTATTGAATTGACTCCTTGAACACTGTTGTATTGTATTATATTTTATTATTTGTCGCCTTTTATGGTTTCTATTTTAAAATTTTATTTTTAATTGATACAAGTTTATCTGCTTCAAATTTTTGATTTTCATATCATGCAATACATTTTACATTGTTTCATGTTCAGGCTGCTTATCTCTTAACTGGCAAAATTACTTTCTATGGGTTGCGTATTGTTGGGCCCATTCAATCAGTCTACATCTTATTTGGGAGTTTAATAATTCATATGCAATGCTATTATTAATATGTTGTGGCTTACTTCTGTCATTTGGTTATATTTCTCTTCTTGTTTTGAATACCCCCATTCTTGTTTTTCATGTTCATTGTTCATTATTGTGTTATAGTGATTTACTGTAAGGATACGGTTTGATCATTTTTATTCTCTTTCTGATAGACGTAGGGCTTTCACTAGTTGTATGTTTATTTTACTTTTTCTGTATATAAGGACTTTCTAGCTTTGTTTATAATGCCATTCTGTTGGCTGTAAATTTCTTCAGTTTTTGTGTCTTGAAAGGTGTTTATTTTTCCTTCATTTCTGAAGTATAACTCTGCTTTATATGCTATTCTTGGATTGTAGTTTTGTTTTTTATTTCCCTTCGGCTCTTGAAATATGTCCTTTCCTTTCTCCCTTTTTTACTAGGCTCCAGTGAGACACTTGCTACAGCCCTAACAGAAATCCTCTTAAATGTTACTTAATGTTTTTCTTTTAAAGCTTTTAGAAGTTTATCTTTGTCTTCTATTTTGCTAATAACCTACCATGAGAATATTCTCTCCTCACATATATTCAAGGTTCTGTGAGTCTCCTGTACATTTATGTCCATGTCTTTCTCAAGATTAGAGATATTTTTTTTTTCTAATATATCATTGAATGGATTTTTGGTACCTATTTCATTTTATGTGTTTTCTCAGTTTCCTAATATTATTCTTTTCTTATTTTCTGGAGTCCGATGTCTCAGATGTTATATTTATTTATTTACTCATTCATTCATATGTTCTGGGTAGACAATTTCAAAATACCTATTTTCAAGTTCAGATGTTTGTTCTTTGCAATGTATTTTTTTTTTTTTTGGCTTTTTCTTTTTTTTATCGGTACCCGAGTTCGAACTAACCACTACCTGTTTGCAAGGCAGGTGCTTATGCCACTGAGCTAAATCCCCAGCCCCAGCAATGCATTCTTTCAGTATTTTTTGACTTATTGAATGCTCCATTGCCAAACCTTCTATTTGATCACTTTTCACAATCTCTGTGTCTTGCCAAATTTGTCATTTGTGATATGAATTGTTTTTATAATTTTATTTATGAGTTACTCTGAATTCTCTGGAATCTCATTCAGTTTCCTCATAAACATTCTTTAAAATTCCTTATCAAGCATTTCATCAGTATCAGTCTCTGCAGCTGATAAAGAGTTATTGTATTCCTTTGGCATCTCCAGTTTTTTTTTTTTTTTTTTCTTTCAAATGTCTTGTTACTGTACACTGAGATTTCTATATCAGATAGTTCAGTAGTCTCTACTGGGCTCAGGGATCATCAGCTGCTTAGGACACAGAGGAATTGGAAAATGCTTGAATCTGACTTTTCAACAAAATTTTCATTAGGTTATTCTCCATGAGAAAAGAGCGAGCACAAGGATATTGTCAGAAGCCCTTCCGAAAAGTTAATAATATTTTTCTTATCATTCAGGTAACATTACATATTTGCAAAAAAAAATTCAGTTTGTAGCAGTTAACACTATTGCCTGATTTCACGCCCTAAATCACCATCTCAATTCTGACATAGAAAGAAACTTTCATACATGGTAACCATTCAATTAATGTTTGTTGAAGGCACAAAAATTGTCTTAAGGTCATAATTATAACAGTCAAGATTCATCTAATATTTGCCAAAAATCTCTTTAAATGTTTCCCATATGATAACTCCTTTTACATTAACAAAAAAAATCAAAATTTCTTACCTGAAAAGTACATTTTCCATCCATTGTTGTTTCTTTAAATTTATTTTTCTATTCTGTTGGAGAATATTTACCATTTCTATGTGAAAATCTCAAGTACTGTTCTGGCTTTCCCAGCACGCTTTGAAGCTAGGATGTGAATTACTTGCTAAAGAGATGCACAATGGTTATCAGACACTGGATTAGAAGTAGTAACAATAAAAAAAAAAAAATAGTGCTATAAAGATTCAACCCAATTGTAACTGCCATCAACTTCATTTCAAAAAAGCATCATCAATGATTTTTGGGAACAAACTGTAGGCTGAGTTGGTGTTTTGGTATTGTTGATATGACAGTTAATCTTAAGGGGTTTGAGAGACATCCAGGAGGTTAGTAAAGCACATTTCTGGTTAAATCCAGTCCTGTCATAGAGTTTGGACCTTGGCCTCTTCCTTGCTGGCATTCTTTCTCTGCTTTCTGGATACCCTGAGTTGACAAGCTTTTTTTTTTTTTTTTTTTTTTTTTTTTTTTTTTTTTTTTTTTTTTTTTATTTAAGGAGAAAAGAAAAGAAAGAAAAAAAAACAGTGAAGGGGTACAAGTTATACAGATTTACAGAATAAAAAATGCGCAGTAGGAAATCACTAGTTAATGGATTACATATTGCCATCTTAGAAATAATTGTTCAAGTCACAAAATTAAAGCTTGTAGAGTGGACATTCCAACAATGGTACTGCAAACAGTTCTGTTTAATGATCCAACAAAACTCTGTGATATTATTTTCTATCTTATACATTTAAATATACATGCAGTTATATAGTTTAGAGCACTTTCTTTTCCTCTCTTTTGTACAGTGACTATTACACATTTTGGGTTTCATTGCTTTTTTTTTTAAGAAGCTTTTTGTTTCCGCCTTGTAGTTACCTGATCAAGGGCTGAAATCTCTTCTCCTTTAAATTGAGAGTGTCAGCTATTTTGGCCCAACAATGTGAATGCAGCGTTCTATACTCTGAGAAATTTCTCAGCTATACAACATTCAAATAATTATCTTAATTAATTATATAAAGTCAATCTTTATTTTTTTGCTACTAATATCTTTGGCTATTACATTCTTATATTACCTTAGATCAAAGTAGACATTCAAAATTAATTTCCAATTAATAAAACTAATTAAATCATTTGATAATATACTCTTAAGTGTCGTACAGAGTCTTGTGGGAGTATATTAATGAATAATAAATTCCTTGTGACCTTCTCTTTGCAGGAAGTGAGTTAAGCTATGTTAATAATTAACTTATGCAGAATTAATAAGTTCTGTGTGAGAAAGAAAGTATCCAAATAATCTAATGGAGAGTAAGAATAAGTTTATGGAGATTTTTCTGGGAAGATTCGCTTGAAGTAAGAAACTGCAGTCTGCACCTGGAAATAGGGGATGATGAAAAGAGGTAGAACAGACAGAGCAGAGCTGGATGACTCAGAGGCATGACTCAGGGCTCAGTTTCTTAGAATACTGAATAGAGACCTCAAACTCACACGTTTACTTGATCCAGTGGCGCTAATTAAGGGTGTCTCAATGGTGTTGGAATATGCTTCATCTTTTTAGCACTTGGCTTTGTGTGTTTTAGATAAATATTCCAGGGAAAGAAACAAAGCCACAGCTACTAGATTTTATTTACTTTCTCATATTGCTAGGACCAAACACCTGACAACCCACTAGTTAAACACAGAAAGATTTATTTTAGCTCATAGTTTGTAAAGGTTTTAGTCCACATACATTTGGCTTCAAGGCTAATTAGCATCGCAGAGGGATGTCACAGAGAAGAAAGAGCTGACAGTAGGTTAAGCAGAAAGCAGAGTCTTCTTTTTGTCTCTTTATATCTATCCAGGCTATTGACTGTTACTATCTGTACCCCAAAGTAGAGCTTCCCGCTTCAGTAAATCCATTCAGCTATGATCAGAAACAATGATCTAATTAGGCACATAATCCAGTTATCACACATTTAATCCAGTATCACACACCCATGACCTAGTCATCTCCCAAAATCTTCACCTATGAGTACATGAGACTTTGGAAGACATCTAGATATAGGCTGTGGCTAATACAATTTTCAATATTTCAGTAGAAATGTTTTTCTGCACACCTATCTATACTGCATTTGATGTTCAAAATAGCATTGAAATTGTCATAATTTATTCAGAAACTTATATTTTATATTTTTTCTCAAAAGACTACATATAAGATAAAAGTGAACCAGCAGATTATAGAGTCTAAGAAAGAAACTGTGATCAATTTGCAGTAAAAATAAATAATTTATTTCCAGATTTCTAAGACTATAAAACAATTAAAAATAAACAATGAAACTCACTACTTCTCCAGCTCTAGGGTCTGGTGCCAGGTTACAACATTACTGACCATGACAGTTCTACACATCTTTTCCCTATAGTTCTGCACAAAAACCTTGGTGACTGGTGGAGTAGGAGAAAAGATGAATTGCCCCTTCTCCTTCATTAGACTTCTTTACTGAGTGAATCCAAACAGAAGGTTTGAGGATGGGTAGGTATTCTGACATTTAATCAATGACAAAATATGATTTAGACATGGCATCAGGGATCCTGGTAGCTAAATAAATTGCAATTTGTACTATAAAGGTATTTGAATAAATGTCATGAGAAGAAGGTTATATATTTGATCTAGTGGCAGTCAGAAAATAAACTTTCTATGTAAGGAATAGCAGGAAACTAAAATAAAATTGATTATCATTAAATTCACAAAGTCATGTATTTCACTATAATAGTTTGATGGAAAATATACAGAATTACATAGACCTAAAATAGATGACAATTTCATTGATATGATTTTTTCTCTAACACGCAAGCTATTTTTTGCTTTAAATGTAAATAAGTTAAAGCAACATACATTATCAGACTAAATAATTTCTGTTCTTTCATTTTGTGAGGCTCTACACAATATAAAGGAATTTTTCTTTCTATTATGAATATAACTAGTTGCTGTAGTCTGATCAGCACACATACAAACATCTTAAAATTTATCCAGGCATATTCCACTTTGTTGTATTTCTTTAGTTTTCAGTCACATTGTGAGGTGCAGAAATAGACATACTACCACTTTATATAGTGGACCCATGGAGTCAGCATAGATACTGAATAAGCTATCAGATTCCTGAGAACTTTAGAATTTCAGCTCTGGTCTTACAAAGTATTCTAACAGACATTCAGATAACCCATGTATATATATATATTTAAACAAAAATCTAGAAATGGTAGAGATAAATTGATTTCTAGCCAAAACAAACTCGTTTAAATGCCCCTAGCATGCAGCACAAGCCGTACATATTGCTCTCTTTTAAAAGTCACTTTGATAATAAATATTTTGACATTTATTTGAAGTGCTGAAAAATCCATCAATAGATGTTTATATTTTAATCTCTATTTGTATTGGAAAATGATACAATTGCATGTAATTTAAAAAGGCATGTACTAGGGAAACAAACATAAGCAATAAATTTTAGATCTATGCATTTTAATAACTTTCCGTGTACTTTCGTATTAGAAAAAAATCAATATGCAATCCAGGCAGTTTAATGTTATGGACTAATATTTTAATAACAAATGTTATCATGCCTGTCTTTATAAAATTAACATAAAATGGAAGATCTAAGATTAATAAATACAGTTTTATTATAGTTAGTTATAAGAAAAAAGAAATAACTATTAATACTTTAAGAGCACTGTTAGTCATGGCTATGTGTTATTTACTTAAGTATGATCCTTTTAAAAAGTTAAAAAAGTAAAGAAGCAAAAAGTAAGAAAATCAAACTTGGAGCTCTAAAATAAAGCAGGTAGAACATCCTATAAACCTCATTAAAAGCCAGCACTTCAGGATAAAGGAAGGAAAATTCAGACTGATTCTTTAGTCTACAAAAGGCAATTAATTTTGACTGATAGCATTTATTGAATAATAATAAAATTCTCATAATTTTGATATCAGTGTAATTTGCCACTCACAAATATAAATTCAGAATCTGGATTCATTCATAAACTGTGACTCTCCAATTGGTGAATATGTTTTGTAAGGTACAGAGAGTAAAGCATGTTTTTATTGCATTTTTCCTTTTATTGTTTATAACTAAGAGAATTTAAGAAAAAACAACATCTGTCCAAAATCCGTGGCTTGACTATTTTCTACCCAAACAGGAAAAATGTCTATCTCTAGCATTATAATACTTCACTACAAGGTGTTCTCAGCAAATTCCCATTTTTCTTCCCTCAGACACAATAACTATTTAATTTATAGTAACTCTCGACCTCTTGCTTCTGCTAATTTTAGCAGATCTTCTAAACATGGCAAAAATCTTCAGTTTTAGTCAAAGCAATATAAGCTCCCACCTGTAACTTAAAATGAAAAGAAGCAAATAAAATATCTTTCTTTATTATCCTTAACCTTAAATATAACAAACTCAAACTCTATCTTGAAAGTTTACTATGTCATGTGCTTTTTAATAAATCAAAGTAGAATGATTGAAATTTCTGACCCACAGTTCTAAGAAAGAATTACCTGAAGTGGTTTGACTGTAGCAGGATGTGAAGCTTATAGCATCACCCATTTCAGGCAATACAAATTCTTCAAATGTCAGTTAAAACATGTAACATGCAATTAATAATTCTCTCTCTGTACAATTATTTGAAGGAAATGACAACTTATGTAAATATGTCTGCCAGAGTCTCTGATGACAAATAATTTATATTTATGTAATAAAATTTATTTCTAATTCTTCTTAATTAGTAAAGATATGTTTCCTATTGGGGATCTTTATAAGTTGTAAGTTAATTTATATGAGTGTTTTATGTAATTGTGTTCACATTTATTTTTGAAACTTTTTCTTTAGAAATTCCTTTTTCAATTGCTTTTTATTTGATAATTTTCACCAAAGTAAAATTTTAGTAAGATTTTACCTTGTATTTAGTGTCTTGAGTGGAATAATTCTCACAAAATAAGTATATACAAATTTTAAAATTCAAAAACTTTTACAGTTATATTTGTTAAAATCATATATATGCATATATATACATATATATATACATATGCATATATATGCATATATATATATATATATGCATATATATATATACATATGCAGTCTAAGATCTGGGAAATAGAAACTAAATGCATTATATTAAACTAGATGTATCAGTAATCCTTAATAAATTCAATATTATTATAAATACTGCCA
The DNA here is from genome assembly GCF_034190915.1 of Cavia porcellus. Lineage (NCBI taxonomy): Eukaryota > Metazoa > Chordata > Mammalia > Rodentia > Caviidae > Cavia > Cavia porcellus. The sequence continues at coordinate 58,239,477 of NW_026947493.1, forward strand.
ATAGAAAGAAAAGTTAAGTATACAAACTACAATCCAAGATCATATTGGGATTTTTTGTACTATTTTTTTTTTTTTTGGTCTTTTTGTTTTTATTGGTACCAGGGATCGAACTCACGACTGCCTGCTTGCAAGGCAGGCGCTTATGCTGCTGAGCTAAATCCCTAGCCCCTGTACTATTTATTTTAAACCATGAATTTTTACAAAAATATTTCCCTTGTGTGCATATCTGGTAAAGCATATATTCTTTCAGACTTTAGAATTCACAAAAATAAAGATTTGTTTTATTGATTTCTGACTTGTTTCAAGAACAGATGGTAATTTAAAAAATAAAACAGAGTAACTTTACTTAATAGCCTAAAAGCTTTGGATGAAATTTCTCTTTCAGACTTCCTATCCATAAGAGAACTAATTAGGACATCTTGGAATAATCACCTCTGCATAATACATAGGCCCTCTAGTTCTGGTTTATTTTGTTTGTACTTCAAACTAAAGCAGGACAGAATCTAGAAAATTTATTAGTGCTGATTCCACCAAAGTACTCTCACGCTTCTTACACAGCTCCTAAAAACTTACTTAGAAATAAAGGACTACTATTCCCAGTCCACCAGCGTAACTGGTTTCGCCTTTCTACATGTCTCCGAACTCTTAGTTACAAAAGACAGTCTTGCCTTGCCATCCTGACCTACTCATTTATTTTTATTTTACAATTATCTTCCATATTATTATTATTATTTTTGAAAATTAATGAACATCAAAGTAGATATATTAACAGGAAGCTTTTGTACTGATGAGTCTATACCTATTCATAATATAGACTCTTGGCACTACATTCAAATGGGAAGAAGTTAGAAATGGTTCAAAATGAATTATGTAATAATCTTTAGATGTTGGTGGCATTTAGTACTTGAAAGATAGGTCATGTAAGCAGTCTAATTTTTAAAAAGTAAGACATTTCCCCCTACCTCTTCCCAGAATTCCAAGTGTTATCTTATTAAGAATTCAGTGGTTTCTTAATGGTATTATGATTTGATATATATTATGAGGTTTTTTCAGTAATAGTATAATTAATATTAATAAAAATAGCTTTACATTAATTCTGATTTAATTGATATGACTTTTGTGGGCTAGAACAATTAGATGTGCAATATTTTCACAATATATGGAAAATATTAAATCACCTTAAGATGAAGCAGTCTATAGATATCAAAAAGAAAAGGGCTAGGGATTTAGCTCAGCGGCATAAGCATCTGCCTTGCAAGCGTGCAGCCCTGAGTTTGATCCCCAGTAGCAAAAAAAAAAAATAAAAGTGAGATATTGAAAATAAAAACAAATGTGGAAGATACAAGTACAAGATAGTTGCAGGGGAAACAGTGCCTGTGGTGCATGGGTATGTGTCTGTCTGTGCATTAGTATCCTGTATTTAATAAGTACAATGTAATAAATGTGTACCAATCAAAACAAAGACAAATTTTCATCCAAATGCATATTCTCCCATATGCTTTAAGGGCAGGATATTCTGTTAGGCATCTCTGATTTCCATCTTCATGGATGACTCAGTTTCCATTCCTCTTCTACTTCAGTGTCTGTTGGTTCCTTGGCATATTTAAAAACCTTGGCTCTCTGTTTAAAAAGTTAGACATGAATCCTCATATTTACTACCAAATAAATCATTGCGGAATTGCTACAGCTAACGCCTCAGACACCAACAATTAAAGAGAGACAAACACTGCTCACCAAAATAAAAGCTGCATACTCTTCCTTTTCTTTTGTGTTCTTCAATGATTTTTATCACAAGTTCAGAAATTTTCCACACCTTTTGCTTCTGTATGAAACAAAATATTTTCATACATCATGTTGCATTACTCTATAGTTGATACATTCAGCCACAAAGATGGCTAAAATTTAATTTTATAGTCAAACTCAAGCTTGCTGAAATGAAATGTCTAAAAAAATCTTTGCAAATATGTGGTCTTTATGGTAAAAATCTAAATCACATTTCAAGATAGTTTCTGAGCTCAAAGCCAGTAAGTTCACAGATTTATAATTAAATTCTTTTAAATTTTTTTTGTTCCTAAGGAAAATAAGCCTTTTCTTATGATCAATTATTAATAGCAGAAAGATTTTACAAAGATATATATTTGCAAAGAAAGGAGAAAAGCATCAAGTTAGAATATTTCATTGTTGTAAACAAAATTATTACTTTTAATAAAGCAAAATAGCAACAAATATGCTTATTTTTTATTTTTAAAAAGGCTTTTTTATGTCAACAAAAGAAGAATGATAAAGTGAATTAAGAAAACGTAAGTAATTCTGTTCTCCTGAGTAATAGCATGAAAGTAGGAACAGTCCAGACACAATGACATATGTATCCATGGCTTTCCTAAATAAGAGTTAGTAAATTAGACTAAAGTAGAGAGTTTGTCTCCTCTTACAGTCCATCAAATAACTGGTTTCATAATCAGTGGTTTATGAGAACACCCACAGGTGCCTTTTGAAAAACTCAGCGTTACAGTGACTCTGGGTCTAAATGTCACTGAATAGTTTATCATTTTAATTTCTTCATGAACAGCTATCTTGAAGAAAACAAGACATAATAGCCAGTGCTGCTTTAATATCATCTTACTCTGAAGTCCTACTATGCTTTGTTCTTCTGTTTCCATTTATCATGCTGTATTTTATTGGAATTTATTATGTGTGATAGTATAAACAAATTTTATACGGAAAATGAAATAATATAATAGCCATTGTTCATTTTCTGTTATTTGGTTGTGAATGCCCTGTAATACTTTCATTCTCTCGAATGGTTTTACAGTATTTTGTTATGTTTAATACTATGGTATATGAAGTTATGTTCAACTATTTCAAAAAAGAGACTTTATGGTAATTACTGTTAATTACGGGTTGTCTCCTGGTGAAATACTGTGTTGCTTACATTGCTCTGTTCTGATCTGCTTTGTTATGTCCTGTTTTGTCTTAATCTCTTGGAAAAAAAAATAATTCTTCATGATATAAATATGTTGGGCTTCCAAAGCCTTTCAATATTTGTAAGCTATCAGCTTACACATTTAATACTTAGTAGGAGAGATATGTAAGTCAACAATGTTGTAACCATCCTCAGTGCCACAGCAATTCTTAAATATGTACATACAAACCACATACATAAAATTTTATTCATTTATGACTTTTCACATGAAAGCATAACTAAAGTAATTGTTACTTAAGGTCCAGCTGTCTGGTATTCTCCTGGTTCCTTCATGACTGATTTTGATATAAAATAATTTCTGTAAACTGAAATGTAGCTTAAGAAAGAAATTCCAGTTCTGTTTTGCTAATGGCTACTAAAATCAAAGCCAAGAAATTAACTTTTTGACCTTACTTCTCTGCACTGAGAATCTTTTCTACAAATATGATCAGTAAAGTTAATTTCATAATTTCACACTGTTTTGAATCTGACAAATCACTATAGATGAGCAAAAACAATTTAAAGACAAGTGTTTGTAAACATGGAAGATTTTGTTTTAGTAATGGTTATTCGGAGGAAAAGTTCTTTATGCATCTTCAAAACATCCCAAAGAGTAGGTCTATTTTACTACAGGTGGGTCATCTAATCAATTGAACCTCAATTTCCATGTTTAAAAATATTGTAAATTCATGTTTCAGTCAAGATGAACTGCAGCTTTAAGCTATTCAGAAGAGAATATGACTTGACCTATATAAGATCTTGGAAAGCTCTGGCAAAAGATATTTTTAAAATACGATCTCACAGTTATCGCAAAATATAGATTAGTGACAGATGAACTGCCTGACCTTAGAAACTGATAACCTCCTAACAGTAAAGCAGCAAAGTATCTTACCTTTGGTCTGACATTAGGAGCTCTATGTGGATGAAATAAGATTATACATATTAAATCATTTTAGAAATAAGTACCTTTTGTAACTTTCAGGTATTATTAGATAAAATAATCTTAATGTAATCACATGAAGTAATGTAGGCCACAATATTCTGTAGTCCAAAAGCCTTTAGAGGTTCCTATACCTTCCAAATTCAAGACAGACTTCTTTGCTTGGCATTTACTATGCTCCACGATAGAGTTACAACCTATTTCCCAGACATGTGTATTATTATTACTTTGCAAATTCTGGACTGCATCTGTTTTCCCGGCCTCAACTACATTTCTCATAATTTGGCGTCTCAGAATTCTTTTTCATTATCATCTCTCATCTTAAAATATTTCTTTCATTTATACCCAAGAGTAGCTCTTTTCAGTTCTCTTCCCAGAACCTAGAACAAGGTCAGGCAAACAGTGAAACTGCAGCACGTAGAGCAGAATCAAACCTGTTACTAATCATAGTCTAATACTACATTTGCCTTTTGATTTAACTTGATGCCCAGGATCTAAAAGACCAAAAATACTTGGATAAATAGTATATCTTCTTTTGAATATAATTATATGAAAAAGACAAATTTCAAAGTGATTTTAACCTAAGATTGAATAGTTGGTAAGATGAGTTTAAATGTAAGGAAAATTCTATAGCATTTTAGGGATTTTAGCCAATAATATTACTTACTTAATATGAACAGCTCCATGTAGTACAGTTGTAAATAAATTACTGAAATTATTACCTATCATCATCTGTAATAAATAGCATTTAAGACAGCATTTTGGTTGAACAGTAGATGGCAAATATAGAGGTTAATAGTGGGCATAAAGAACCATGATAATAATAGAGTTGGTTGTTTCTCTGTAAATCTGAGGCTTTACATGGAAAATGTTTAACATTTTATGTTTTAAATTCTCAGATGATGGTACAGTGTAGAAACAGCTGAATGCCATGATTGCTTCCAGAGACTCATCTCTTTAGTTGTAAACCTGAATCAGCTTTAAAATACTAAGTGACTGTACTGTCATAATTTGGTTTCATAGTCTTATCATGTCTCTTACAAGAAAATCAGGAAGTAATTGCAAAGAAACTTGCCAATAAAACTGGAACTGAAACAGTTTGAAAAATGTCAAACTCCCAATAACACTAAACTCTACTTAGCACTGTTGGTTCTAATTTTGTGAGAATGGTCCTATGTTGCTTGAAAATCCAATCTAGGACACATCTGAGGTATCATAGTTACCTTAAAACTCTTTTCTAATTTTCATGCACCATTAGATCTAAAATTAGATTGTGCTTCCACTTTGAAAAATAAAAAATTATTACAACTTATCAGCAAGAACAAGTCATACACACACACACACACACACACACACACACACGTATCTATAGATAGATAGGTTTATAGATTTATGTGCATTATCTATATCGCTCTTTATATATTAATATATAGATATGGATAATGTACATGTATCTATAGTTACATAGAAATATATAGAGAGAAGTAGATACATAGGTATAGACACCCATATATATGTATATATATGGGGGGAGAGAGGAATATCAAAATCTTTCAACTAAGAAGAAGGATAGTTATGCACATATATCTATATCTATAGATATATATATATATTGATTATATCTATCTCCATCTCTATCTCTATCTCTATATGGAGGAGTAAGTGTCAAAAGCTTTAAATTAAGAAAGAAGGAGAAGACTTTTAGTTTTATGCACACATACCTATATCATATATATATATATATATATATATATATATATATAGAGAGAGAGAGAGAGAGAAAGTACCAAAAATTTTAAACTAAGAAGAAAGGAAGAAAGTTTTAGTTTTACATCAGTCTCATTAGTGGCACTGACCCCTCTTCTAGAAAATTTGTATTAAAGAATCTCTCAGGCATCTGGAATTGTTAAGCTGGTTGTTTGAAACCTATAGTCAGTAGATACAAATTGTAATGAAACTGATTCCTAAAGGAACTAATAATAGGAAACTAGATGTGGGAGGACATTTGCCTTAAGTAACCTACCCTTTTAGCCCTTAATTTTCTTCTAGAAGACACTGAAAACACCCTATTTTGTGTATGGGTTTCCTAGGACTCCTATAACAAAGTGCTATAGGGTCTTAATAGAAATGTTTTCATTTACAGATCTGAAAATTAGAAGCCCAAATTCTTGTTGTCAGTTGGACAATATTCCCCCTTAATTCTCAAGGAAAAAAGTCTTCCTCACCTCTTCTAGTTTCTGGTAACTCCAGGATCATCATGGCTTGTGGTGCCACCCCTCATGTCTCTGCATATCTATTTGTATTGTTGTCTTTTCGCTGTGTCTCTGTCCAGATTCCCCTCTACTTATGAGAACAACAATCATATTGGATAAGTGTCCACCTTCAAGCCTGTAAACATACCATTTCCAAATAAAGTTATATTCAGAGATACTAGAGGTTACAGCTCTGTTAAGAGAGATGAAAAAGAAACTGATCATAGGAAATTGGACTATGAAAACCTCCTCCTAAGTTTCCTGAAAATGTATTATTTTTGCCAGGGATATAGCTCAGCAGCCAAGTGCCTGCCTGGCAAGCACAAGGTCCTCTTGAAAATATGTTGATCTCATAGCAATTCACAGAAGTCCAAGCTATCTGACTGATTCATCCACCAATCTTCCCTGAATAAGCAGAGTTCTCTGTGTAGTTCCTGACATGGTTGATTGGAACTGTGCATCACTTGCCAAAGTTTAACAGCCACACACCTTGCCAAATCTCTAGAGCAAAATGTTGAGATAGGCTAGGAATTTTCCATATTCTTATAACTTTCACTCCTCAAATTATGTCTTTGTTTCTACATTTTACAAAAGAACATTTCAACTCTTTATTTCACAGTCTTCTCAGCTCCATGTTCATTGCTTACAAAGTCTACTTTCCATCCAAAAGGCACTATTGAGCGAAGTGGTCTACCCCTTCTATAACCAGCATCACCAGTGTCCAATAGCATGCACTTCATTTTCATGCAAGGCACTAGCAGAATAAACTTTAATGTTCTTACTTTTTACATTTTTTATGTCTCTATATTCTTTAATATGATGGCATTTTTTCCTAGAGTGCTCATATCTTTACAGTCCATATTCTTTACTAACAGTCTGTTCAAAGCAGTCTGGACTTACTATACTAGTAACTTCAAAATACTTCTAGCTTCTACCTATTACTCTTCTTCAAAACCATTTTCACATTTTTAGGTATCCATTAAAGATGAGAAAAAGCTTCTATTGAAAGAGAATCCTTGATTTCAATAGGAATTTCAAAATACCACAGCAGAAATCTCAAAATACCACATTTATAGTCTGTTCATCAGCCTTACATCAGAGAAAAAGGAATTGGATTTCCAAAACACAGAGAGCAGGAAGAAAGATGTGTTTTAATAAGATTCAATATTCAGGAATTCTTGTCAAAGACTAACTTTACCATGAGACTTCCAGAAATGAGCATCAAACTAAGGTGGCAATACCTGCATAACAAAAGAAGAAAACAAATAAATAAAAACTTGTGTTTGGCGAATGGAAACCTGACTTGAAGAACTGTAATGGGTGCCTCGTTTGTCACCTAGTGCTCAATAGTGGGTCATTCTTCCTTGTAGTTTCCTTCAATTTAGTGGAAGCTCAGAAGTAACTTCTGATAAAAGATTATACAGTAATGCAACATTTAAAAATAATTGTCTTGTTAGCATCCATGAAGAGAGCCACTACCCTAATTAAAATCATATTACAGCTGTCATTTTGAATATCTTCTAAATTTCTAATTATTATTCCATATTTTTCAACCTGTTCCCTTTTTCTGAATGAATAAGTAATCCTAATTTATATTTACTTTCTAGTTTACAAATTCATTTTTAGGCTATCTCTACTTAATGTTAATTCCATCTGTCATGTTTTCAATAATCATGATTTTTTTATTCCTATAAAGTTATACATCTACATATATTATATACAAAAATATTTGCACATTAATTTAATAGACATTTGTTTATGTGTGTTGATATGCAAATTTTTATCATTTAATTACTAAGTAGTATTTTTTATTTTAATCACAATTTTTTATTTTCCTGTAAGCTATCTAAATATTGAGAAGTATACTTTGTTCAAAGGTATTTCCAAATATGAAATGTTCTTATTTGTATATGAATTATGTTTTGTTGATTTAAGAATGAGGGAATGGAAGAAGAAAACTTGGAAAACTTAACCTATAATTTAGGGAGAGAAAAACAGTACAAAGGATCTTCTTATAGAGAATAGAAAGGTTTTTATAGAATTAGAGAAATGTTTATAAAATAAGAAAAAAAACTGCCAAGAAGTAAAAGATAAAAGAAAAAGTGGAAAAAATCTTATTATGTGGAGAAATAAGAGGAGAAAGATCAAAAAGGAGAAGAAAAATAGGTAAGACACAAGGTCAAAGGACAAAAGAGGTTTTCCCACGGTTCTGGAAACTGGGGAAGAAGAAAAGAGAGGGGAAGAAAGAGTAAGCACAACAATCTACAATGATGTTCATGTTACAGAACGGAACAGGGGCCCGCAGCCTTTCCAGGTTCTTATTGCCCCGTTCAATTAATTTGTCAGGACAATTGGCCAATAAGAAAATTATTGTTCTTTAGTTGGTTGCACAAGTAAGAAGAAAAACAAAAGAAGCACACAAGGAGAAAAGGCAGTCTAAAGGAAAAGAGAGGATGCTTCCTGTCAGCAGAATGGATTCCTGTAATAGCAAGAGAAATTCATGAAGGAAATTTGTATCTGTCCGTCATACATCTTAACTCTTTATTTTCCAATTTCCCTCCCTTCCCTTCAGTCCTCCTTTTTCCTACCATTTACCAAACTGTTTGTATTGTTTTCTTTCCATTCTTTTTTTAATCCCTATTCCCTTCCTTCCCTCCCCTCTCCTCCTCCCCTTCTTCCTCTTCTCCTTTTAGTATTTTCTTCCTACTTCTCAATTATCTATCTATCCTCCATTAGATTCCTTATTTACCATTTGGGCATTATGTATGTAAAAATACACCAATAAAATTAATTTTAAAGAAAGAACTACAGAAAGGTAAAACAAAGAAATAAACAAAACACAACAAACAAAGAGGGCAGTGGTACAAAGTCATTGCTGTGGTCATCTTGTAGTTTCCCCCATACTTGGGCCAGATGGTCCCACCGATCTCATGCTGGAAGATTCACATCATGCACTACGTCTGGTTTGTTCTTGTGTCATCAGATTGAGATCAAGTTCAGGGTTTCATGTGCTCTCCTATCAGGAGATTGGTACCAGCTGCAGTGTTCAGGTTAACCTCATGTCAGGATGGAGAGCTGCTTTGTGCCTGTGGTCAGGTCTCTTCAGCTGGTAGGTGGTGTCTAACGGGTCCAGCCCTGTTGCCATGTCCTAGACCTTTACTTTATTCACACACACACACACACACACACACACACACACACCACCACCACCACCATCACCACCACCACCACCACCACCACAACAACAACAACAAAAAGCCCCACAACCCATACAAATACACACAAACAATCTTAAAATCTTTTTTGTTGTTGTTTTAAAGGCATTTCTCTGTGATTTTGAAGGTGTGCTGGTTTGTTTTGTTTTGTTTCACCTGGGCCTTCAGTTTAGAGGCAGTGTCCAGTCCCAGATGTGTCTTTGCTGTCACTGGTAGGTAAAGTTGGCAGTCAGAGTGCAGATTTCCAATCAATTCTGAGCTCAGTCACCAGCAAGCAGGCAGTAGGATCAGAATAGGATTCTCAATCACCGTATCTTTAAACCCATGGAGATTCAGACTGAGGCTGGCCCTTGGTTAGAGGCATGGGGCCTGAGTCTTTTAGTTTAAATTTCTCGGGGATCTCCTGTCAGCTTGATCCTGGTTCTCTGACCATGGACGGGCAACTCCCATGGTTGTCCCTCAACCACTCACTATGGGAACGTAGCACTGGGAACCTTTAAATGAAGTCAGTCCATGGCTGCCCTGAGTATGGGGTTCAATCAACTCCTCCCTGAAATGGCATTCAACCACTCTCTCCAGGGACTGAGTCAGACCCTTGGACTGTGGTCACTCAGTAGCTATTGCAGCAAATAGCATCTGCCTGTCTATTGCACTGCTGCGTTTCTCTCTGAAGTCCCTTGATTTTGCTGTCTCTTTAGAGACAAGATCAGTTTTCCCTTCTTATAAACACAAGCCAGTGTGTTTGCCCTTTTCTTTTTCTGCCTTGTGGTCTGTTGCTACAATTTTTCTATAGCCTCCATTTTTCCCTGTCTGACCTTCCTGGGTCCCAGTAATCTACCTCCCTACTTTTATTTCCTAAATTTTTGTATTCCAGTGTCTAAATTCTGAAGAATTTATACAGAGGAGAGGCTGATCAATTGTTACTTATCACTATGGCATTTTCCTCAAATATTTATGTTTATTTCTTTTCTCTTGATTGAATAAATGAATTATTTCTTTTACACATTTTTCTTCTATTGATGATTTTGATTTATATATTATTTTTAATTTTTTAGTTATTACACTTATCATGTTTATATAAGTTAAAATTTAGGTATACATTTTAAACTTTTTTTCATCAATACACATATTTTACAAAGTCAATTATCTTTTGTTTTAATTTATGTCCCATTTTAAAATCAAATCCATGACACTTACTGTGATTCATTTACATGCATGTTTGATTTACATTTACTTTTACTTTTTCACTTAATATTCTTTTTGCTATAGGAAATCTAAGAATTCTTTCTTCTAGTAATAAATTATATCTTTGTGCAGTTCTCTTGGCTGCTTAACTTTTTCAATATTTTATTTATAAACATTTTCACATTTTATTTCACAAGTAATTGATTAGAATATACATTACTGAGCAAAGAATCAATTTTGTTATACTGTTGAAATTTTTTCACCATTTATTGTTATACAACATTGCTCTTAGAAACTCTTATCCATTGGTAATGGGGCACATCAGTAATCCCAGCAGTCAGGAGACTGAGGCAGCTGGATCATTTGATGTGAGTTGGAGGCCACTTGCAACTATATCATGAGGGCCAGGGATTTAGCTCAGTGGCATAAGCACCTGACCGACAAGCGTGAGGTCATGAGTTTGATTCCCAGTATTAAAAAAAAACAAAGAAAGAAAGAAACTACATAGTGAGACAGTGCCTCAAGGAAAAAAAAAAAAAAAAGGAACTTCCCATCATTACTGTTGTCATTTCTTTATACGTGATTCAATTTTCCTCTCTTTTAAAGCAACTTATTTGAGGTCCTATGAATTTAAATTGGTATGTTTACATTTGAATTAATTTTTTGACTTCAATTCATTTTTCAGAGTCTATATGTTCACATTTTTATTACTTTGAAAATGTATGAATTATTGCATAAACCCATTGTTATTCACTCTATTCCTAAGTAAATTAGGATTTAATTTTTATCACCCTTAGATGTTTCCATTTTAAGATATGAATTCAATTTGCAGTAATTACAAGCACTGTAAATTGCTAGAAATTTATTTGCCTTAATATATATAGAAGCATATATTCATTTGTAATATGCTTATTGTAAGTCAATTACATATAAGATTGAATTTTTTTACTTAAATATTCTATATTACTTATCTGGTAGTTCTAGAATTTGTTCCACTAACACATATCTATTTTTTTTAGATACTTAACCTTAAGTTCACTCTTGAATTTCTAAGAATCATACACATGCTTGCACATGCTTCATGATATCCTGATACCTATTTTTAATAAAATTTAAATACCAAATAGACAAATATAGTTTCATAATTCATTAATGGCACTAGAAAAGACACAGTACTTACGTGAAATCTTTTATTGTTGCACAGGTGCCACATTTCTGATCTTTTATACCACATCCTAGAACAAAATTTGTTGTTTTAAGTGAAGATCAGGAATACTTTACTACTTCTAAATTCTATGTAATAATATATCAAGATCGATGAACATGAATGTTTAAACATATTTTTATTGAGAAAAATTTGAAAAGCAAGTTTGGGGAAATGATTCATTGTTAGAGAATTTTCCTGGAATGTCTGAGGCCCTGAGTAAAAATCAAAAACAAACAGACAAACAAAAAAAAAAAAAAAAAAACTGGAATACACTACCTAGAAATGTTACTGCATATGAAATATAGTATCAAATGGAATACAGTTCATTTTTATACTCATAATTCCAAACTCTATTCCATTAATTATTCTCTATTATTAAGATTTGATAAAACATAATATACTTTAAATTGTACTTTAAAAATAAGAATGAAACATTGAAAAAATGAAGATTTCCTTTATAGGTATTCTCTTGATTTCCTCATATGAAATAAAAAATTTAATCATGTTGTCACTCTCATCACATGAGCTACATTCTGTGACATGGTTAAGAGATGTCACAGATACTGTTGAAAGTCAATTCTGACTCTCCTATCCTAAACATTTAAGCCATGAATCAAGAACAAGCTCCTAGAATGCAAGGTCTACCAATGTGATGCCAAATGTTAGATAGTTTGCTTCACTGGAGTAAGAGACATAATTGATAAATCACATTAATTGATAAAGGGAAAGACTCTCTGAATGTGGGCAATGGCAATCAATAAGCTGGGGACTCAGATGGTACAGAATAGAAGGAAGCAGAAACACATTACCTCAGTTCCTGAAAGTGTGTGGCTTATTGTTGTTGCTGTCATTCTAGGATACAAGACTCAGATTCTTCTACCTTTGAATGTGGACACAAATCAGCAATTCTGCAGTGGCCTTCCAGGACTTCTGTCCTCCGTTGGGAATGCATGATTGATTCCTTTTATTCAGAGATGTCCAGTTTATTAGACTGACCAGCTACTGATTTACTTGACTCTCTAACCTGCAGAGTCAATGTGGGACTATCCAGCCTCTTAATGCATACACCAGTCTAAATAATCCTATCATAGTACATTGTATAGATTCTTTTTGCTCTAAAAATTCTTAACCAATGCCATAAGCTTCCTAGATAACACTCTCTAATTTACCCATTGTTTTTGACCTAATGGAAGCCTAATTAATTTAGCAGAGAAAGAAAATAGAATTGACTAAAGACTAACAGCTAATCCTCTCTTTTAAAAACTCAAAATACTTTAACAATCTTGCCCTCATTCTCACTGGTTTGCTAGAGGACACTAATTTATCATATTTAACACTTTACTGATGATATTCAGCAAATAATTATGATATAAAGATTTTAGTTACAGATAATGGTAAAATAGGAATATTTCCATACTTTTATTATGTTAGACACAACAACTGTAAAAATTAAGTTTTATTTCAATCAGCAAAAATACACTACTGCTGTAAAGAAAATAGGGACCACATACTGAGTTTGTTAGAAAACTGGAAGGAATTTAGGAAAGGAGAGTTTGTTACACCCAAAAAGCACTTGCTAGTAATATTATCACAGAGATTACCACACAAAAACTTCACAACAATTCTCAGAGATCATTGTTATCATTCCAGTGAAAAAGTTATATTAATTGGACTCTGGTCTGCTACTTCATATTAAAATGTGAATTTCCAGTGTTGGTGATTTTTCAGAAGAGCATAAAATTTAGTTCAATTATCAAATCCTTGTTACAGCTCCATTACAGTATTTCCAAAAGGAAACTGGAGTTTTATTGTGGCTATTTTTGGGATAAAAACCACCACTCTCTGTTTGATTTCAATCAGAGCAAAAAATTGATCTTACTATGTGCTAACTAAGTCAGTAGTAATCTCTTCTTCTACACTGAGATCTTCCTGCAATTGGATTTTTGTTTTAAGAGACAGTTTTACCGTAGAATACCATAGACTTTGCAATATATTTTTGATCTAATTTTCACAAAATGTTAGAATGTTATTGTAAACAAATCCCACATAATATATTGAAGAAATAAAAGAAGAAATGTAAAATAAAAATGCAGTTTGAATACTAAGTCCTTTAATTTTTCATTACAGTTTAGAAACTCATACTGTTTGTTCAGTAGTAATTTGATTTAAAGCTTATAGAACATTGCACTAGTATAAATTCCTTTGGGTTGTTTGTTTTCCACTAATTAAATATTAGTATTTTAGCTCTGCAACAGTTACATATTATTGGTAAAACTTTAAAATGAAAGTGTTTCTTCATATAACTTCTAAAGAATGAAAACCATTGTAAAAGGATTAAACTGTTACCAAAAAAAAAAAATCATTCTGTATAAGGATTAACTAACTTGACATTGAATTCTAATTTATAGAAGAATGCCTATCCCACATTTTGGCTACTTTAGCTTTCTTGACAAGTATTTATTTTTGTATTAACTCCATTCTATTAAAAACATCTACTTAAATATATATATATATATATTTAAGTAGATGTTAAGCAGTATATATATATATATCTGCCTCTTGCTGAAGAATAAAAGCTTTCTTAGTCTTACATATTTTTATGACATATTTAGCCAAATACCATCCAATCACATTGCAGTCATTTGAAAAATACCTGTTATGAGAATAAATGAATAAATAAGTTAATTTTTAAAACTGTAAATTAGTATATTATTTTAAAACTGTGACATGTAGTCACTTACACTAAGCATAAGGCACTCTAAACCATAACTATTAAACCAGTGAAATGAATTAACTTTGATTTGGGATGATTACTAGTTTCTTTTCTTAACTCTGCCATATGGTATCCCTGATCTCTCTTCTCTCTGTTTGTAAACTTATAGCAGACAAGACAATCTTTAGAAATTTTCATTTTTCATCTCCTATTTCTTATTAAAACTAACATTCTGGCATTCATTTTCCTGGCTACCTATTATGAAGAAGACTCTTTTTTTTCTCTGTCCTATCTTAATGTATAGTAAGGCTAGTTCCAAAGCCCATGCTAATTCCAAAGTTATGGGTATCAAGGAATAATCTACTCATCCCACCTAAGATATATAGTAGGATTCTAAGAATGTAAGAATATATTGAAGTGTTATAGTGGAGAACCTTCAGTGTTGCTGAGTATTTGATGTGCCATAGCTCAAAGTCCATCCAGGAACAGAAACTACCCCTGAAACTTTTTAAATTCACATTAGCCATGTTGTCAATAAAAATGTGTTATTGTTTGTTTCCTTTTGTAAGAATCTTTTTGGTTTCATTTTGTATTCTGAGGAACTGCTTTGAGAATATAGATATGGAGTATAATAACTATTATATTTCTCATTACTTGATTATGAAATTGTTTTACATAAAAATTAAAACTACATATTATATATATAATACATTCAAATAATATGTGTTGTTTAATATTTGTTAGTAATAGATTTTATGTCACTTGAATATATCTTATCTCAGATTACTATATCAAATAATCTCAAACTCAGAAGGGTTTTGTAAGTTAATAACTTACTGTAATTTAAGTAATATAAGCATCATAAAATGAATTTTTGTGATATTTTTGTTTCTTCATATACAAAGAAAACAAGACAAATTTGTTAAGGAAGTGGCATCCCAGGGTGAAGATGCAGCTCAAATCAATACGCTCAGCAATACTTTTATATCTAGAAATTGAGTTTCCTGTGGAGTAATTTCCCACTAGCTTTTTGCATTAAAAACAAGTTCTTTCAAAATTTCTACAGTTTTTAAAACTTTAATAATAGAAGATTATTTTGAAACTGAATCATTACTGATTATTCTTTGAGAAGGAATTAAGTAATGAAGGCAAGTCCAAGAAGTTATGCACTGTGTACATATACTGATGATTTAAAATGTACTTAAATTCATTTCCAAAACAATTTGCATCACTTTTAAAATGCTATATGTTTATATGTTTAAAATGCTACATTTTTAATGATTCCATTAAATAAGTAAAGCTTAACTTTTACATAGGTTATAGTTCAATATAAAACTATGTACTTAAGCTGCAACAAACTCTAAAGTCAATCACCACCACCAACACTACAACAAAATAAATAAGAATCTACATTATGATTACAATTTCTGTAATTTGCAAAATGAAATGGTTCAAATATGTATCAGGAAAAATTGTGTGTGTGTTTGCATGACTGTATATCCAGATGTGTAGATTTTTATCATCAATAGTTCAACATTATTAGAAAGTACATGAAATATAATTTAGCAATTTCTTAAAATGCAGAGATAAATTTAGCAAATGTATTGATGAGTGGATAAGTACTAGGTATCAAAAGACAAAAATATTGTAGACAGAATCCAAAGACATCTATCAAAAACCCAGTGACGAAATCAAGAAATCAGAGTCTCTTAATGATGGCTACCGATTGAATATTTTTGGGACTCAACCTGAAGTGGAGCAGGAATGATAAGAAAGAGACAAATTATGAAGAAGCTTTTAATGCGGGGCACGGGAGAGACTTCAAAGAAATTCAGAGGCTCTCTCACTAGACAAAGGACTGGGGTTGCTTATATTAACTCTCACTGGAATGGTGCTAAACTAGCTCATGACAGTGGAACAGGAGTGACATTGTGTATAGGGATTGGAGTGCCTTTGGGAATGAGAGGCAAGGAAAGGTAGGAGGCTATTTGGGTCTGGAGCACCAGAGGAAGAAGATTGATAAGGTGGCTTTTCCTGGTCTCCTCACCACGTTGGACCTTGCCCATGATGATTGGCAGATTTATGTGGCTAAATGCCGATCTGCTACAAACACCCACACTGACCCTCTTGTAGACTCAGAATAAATTATGAGAACTAATATGAATGAAATTCTGTATATTATTTATCTTACATGACTGCTTGATTAGTAAAATTATTAAGTAATAAAGAATTCCACCCACATTCCTCAAATTATGAGTGTCATCACTTGTGTCTAGATGTCTCCCAAAGCCTCATGTAGCACAGGTGGGGTTTTTGAGAGGTTGCTGAATATAAAGTGTGCGATGTTGTGATCTGGGATGCAATGCGAGGAGTACAGGAATGAGCACTATTTGCCTTAAGTGGGTAGCTTGGAAAACACATAAGTGAAAGAAAGTTGCTTGTCCTTGTCACTTGTTGCTTGTTTCTTGCTGCTCTCTGCCTGCCTGCCCTGAAATGCCCTGCTATGCCACCCTGCCCCGGAGCCAGCCCACTATGGGCTGAAACCTCTATAAACTGAAAGCTAAAGAAAGCTTTTCCCCTCTAATGTTGGGTGTCCGGTATTTTGTTTCAGCCACAAGAAAGACAACAAGTATGATTCACAAAACTCAAATCTTTCTTTATCTTTTTCACCTTTTGGCATCTCTCTATGTTCTTTGGCTTACTGCTGCACAATTGATTTCAGCCTCTTCCTCTGTTATCATCTTCCATGTAGATGCGGTTGGTTGGTTTTTTCTGTCTATGTCATCTTTCCCTCTCTTTCTGTTATAGAGTAACATGTCATGAAGTTTAGATCCATCTGTTTAATACAGAGTTGATTCATCTGGCTATTCACTTCATCTTAAAATACCCACACTGTACACATTGTTGGCTACGTACATAGTTTCCAAGGTTCAGGAATTACAAATATGTTTTGGAGGTATCATGACTCAATGATCAAACTTGGAACTATGCCTTTTTCACTTAATAATATAGCAAAAAGGCCAGCAAATAATAAACTGAATATATTTTCATTAAATTATAAACAGAAAAAATCTGGCTTTAATCAAATTGGATTCAAATTATCGATTTTTTAAAATTTTAACTACCATGCCTAATGATATATTTTATACCAATAAGAAGAAACTATTTTGAGCTAATCTATATTTTAAAAGAGTTGTTATTGCAAAATAAATGCCTATCTGAATATGTATAGAAACTGGACCAGAATGCTCATTTCTGCTTAATTTAATAATAGACATGCATCTGTTATTGGAGAAAGAATAAGAAAACTTTAATAAAATAATTGAAATGATAATCATTATTTTTACCAATATTAACATTTGTGGCAGTAGTATTACTTCTTTAATCTTTGAGTAGGAAAGAATTTTGTATGGTTAAAAATATTACCAACTGATGTAGAGGAAATTGTGTCTTTAATACTCTGTTTTCATCTCTTAAAATTAAGTTGGATGCTTTTTAAATTTAAGAATTTGTGACTAAAGAAATATGATTATAAAGAATATAATCAATTTCCAAAAATGACACTGAAATCAGAAGAAAATATTTTATTGTATCTTATAAATATTAATATATTTTAATAATCTATTTATAAAATCACCATATGTCTTTATGGTTTCAGAAAACATGATGAATACAAGTTTCTAATGGTAATAAAAAAGTAGCTCAAGGAAGAATTTTAAATTAGTAACACTGGGATTTGAAATGAAAATGGGCTCCAAAATGCTGAATCCTCAACTAATATGCTACTTGAATATCTGAATGGAAGAATAAAATATTATCTTATGCTACAAAACAAAATTATTATGATTATAATTAAAATAAAGTTACAATCGAGAATTGTGAGTTACATTAACTTAGGAAAAACTACAAATTTCAAAAATATCTAGAGTCATACAGTCATTTAAACTTCTAGAAAGAATGTGTAGTGAAAGTATTAATGCTGGGATCTTGGAGGTATTAAATCTTTTTTGAAAAGCCAAAGTTTTACAGGTAGTGCTTTCATCTGTTAATTACTACTGTTAATTATGTGGTAGTACTATATATTCCTACATATAATGAAGTCCTTCTACTTATTAATGAATATAACCCACCCATTAGCCTACATTTTAATGCAGTCTTTCAACTAATGATAATTACTGATGTTTTTAGTGTCCAAGTATGATATTTTCACCATAATACATATCAATAATTGTAAAATTATGAAAATATTGCCAATGATTTGATTAATAATTCTTCAACGTTTTGGACTTATCCTTAATTCTCAATATAAGAGGTTCAAAAATCCTTGAAAAACCTGTTCAAAAGCTAAATTATATGTACATTTATATTTTATCTATCTTCTATAGTGATGAAATAAATATGTCCAGTGTTTATTAGATTCTGCTTTGGTTGCTATCTTATATTTTTTTTCATCATTGAGACAAAATACTCCAAGTCCAAAATTGAGGGAGGAATGTTTTATTTTATTCATGGTTTATAGAGGTTTCAGTCCTTAATCAGCTAGCTCCCAAACAAGGTGATAACATGGCAGAGAGACAACAGTTCATGAAAATGGGAAACAACAAAAGAAACAACATGGCGGAGGTGGGGGTAAGACTCTTTTGTCCCTTAGATTGTATGCAGGTTACCTAGCCTAGGGCAAGTGTAGCACTCACACCCTTAATCCTAGACAGAACTTTACCAAACCAATCAGAGGGCTGACTTACTAATCACACAATCTTAATTTCAGCACCACATCCTCAAGATTCAGCCACTTCTAGAAAAGTCTTATGACCATATGAGTCCCTGGGAGAACACCTAGACACAAATCATAACAGATGCCAGAAAAAAAATGTCAATATTTATGAATATATTCAAAATATTGGAAGTTTATAGTGTATATACTAAAGTTTATGTTACTTTATTTTATTGAATGCAATCTATATAATTTAAACATGTATCTCTCATTTCACAGTGGTACTACCATGTATCCAGGCTCTTAGAGAAAAACAAATATTGTTTTTTTTTTAATTTAAAGGAAAAAAAACAGTATAAGGGTACAAGTAATACAGAATTTTAAAAAAAGTAAGAAATCACTAGTTAGTAGATTAAATATTGCCATCTTAGAAATAGTTGTTCAAGTTACAGGATTAAAGCATACAAAGTGGACATTCAAACAGTGAGACTGCAAACAGTTGTGTTTAGTGATCCAACAAAAATTTAGTAATATGGTCATCCATCTTAACACACCTAAACAGACTTGCAGTTGTATCCTTACAGCACTTTTTTTTCCTCTCTTTTTTTACAACAGCATTTACACATTTTGGGTTTTATTACTTCCATAGTTCTTATTACTTCTTTTTGGAAGAGAATAAAACCAAATATGACAAAACAAAACAGTCAATCAAAACAAAGGATAGATGTAAAAACAGAGTACAAGGTAAACAACAGTGGTTACCATAATGCCTCTTGCTACCTTAAAAAAGAATTGCTTATATCATTAGGTATAATAAAATTGAACAAAACAGTACAGAACAAAACCAATAAACCCTAAACACTGGAAACAGTACAGGACTTCAAAAGAAGATAATAGTCAAACCAGAATGAGTGTCAAAGTGAATCTTATTGCTTTCAAAGTAGTTGCCTATGCCCTCAAACTTGATACTATCAAACCTAACAGAACAGAGTAAAAAAACTAAATATTCTTGACCACTTTCTTTTTTATTTCATGCATACTATCCCCCAAAATTCTGATTGGATTTATGGAGAAATTCATTACAAATCTGACAATTCCGTTCTACCCCCACTTCCTGTCCACCATTGCAGATTAAGACTTTTTCATTTGAATAACAGAATAAATATACAAACTGGTATCTCCACTTCTGAACTTACGAGATTATAGTCCTCTCTACAGATGATAGTATTATGACCCAAAAAACAAACAAGCAAACAAAAATCCAAACAATATAAAATAACTTTAGTGTAACACAATTTGCTAACTTGGTTTAGAAAGTACAGTATGTTAAAATTACATGTAACTTTTTTATGAGACTCGAGAAAACCTAGTAATTATTTAGCTTTCCATCCTTATGTCTTAATTTTGCTCTCCTCAGTCAATGTACTTCAGTCAGTCATGTTTTTGTGTTCTAAGAAAACCACTGCCTTTTTTACTTATGTCCTTAACTAGAAGTTATTTTTTCGTATTTTTAATAGTCCTCTATATTTTTTCCAGCTCATTTCAAAGGTCATCTGGAATCTTTACCTGAATGCTTTAAGTTTAAATAAGCTTGAATGATGACCACAATAATATTCATTTTGAAAGTCATTATGTCAGCCTGAAACACTGCTATTTTTGGCTTTGTGTTTATGTTTCTTCCCCCTCACAGAAAGGCAGTCTCCATGAGGGCAGCACCACTGCATGGTTTACCACATTTCTGGCTCTTCAAACAATCTGGTGTATTGCATCATTTACCACTTGTCTGAAGAATGAATGAATTTACAAAATGAAGTGTCTTACTATCAATGATAATTTCTCTATGATTAGTGCTTGAATTTGCTTGCCTTTATTAATTCAGTTTATTGATACATTTTAAATATGTATATTGGCCAGGTGTGGTGGCACATGCGTTTAATCACAGCACTTAGGAGATTGAGGCAGGAGGATCATCTTCAGTTTGAGGGCAGCCTGGGTTATATAGTGAGTTTGAGAGCAGCCCGAACTACATGAGACTCTGTCTCAAAATATAAATAAATTAACAACCAAGCAAACATACTGATCACTCTCTTCATGGGGACTTTGTACCCGTACATGACTTTTATCCTTCCTCCCTTCCTCATTTATGAAAGCTTTACTTCCAGTTATTTCTTTTTCTTTTCCCTCTTTTTATCCTCCCCCTCTCTGCTTCCCCTTTGTAACTGAGCATTTTCTTCCTATTTCCTAATATCTAATATACATTCTGTATATCATATATAATATACATTTTCACTTTCAGTTTCTCAAACTAGAGAAGAAATGAGATATTTATATATGTGTGTTCAATTTGTTTCACTTAAGTGCATGGCTTCAAGGTGCATTCATTTACCTAGAAATCTTTCAAGGTCATCCTCATTTATAACTGAATAATACTCCTCTGTATTAAATAAAACCTTCTTTACCATTTGTTGGTTGGTGGCTATTCGTGTTTTTCCAAAATTAACCTATTACCACTCTGCTGCTATAAACATGGTGTGTTTGCATCACTGTGGCGTATGTTTTTAATTTTGAAGAGAAGATACTAAGAAAAGGAATAGATGGGTCAAATTGACCTGTAGTCCTAGTTTTTTGAGGAATATGGACACTAATTTCCACAGTAGCTTCACTTGTCTACACTCCTACAAACAGTGGAGAATGGTTCTAACTTCTAGAAATACAATTTTAATCTTTATATATCACTCAGCATCAGGTATTCTGTTACAACACAAAATGAAACAATTTAAAATTTATAATTGGAAATTATGTTTGTGGAAATCCATTCATATGGAGAGGTAGTTTTTGTTTCAA
Source organism: Cavia porcellus (assembly GCF_034190915.1). Lineage (NCBI taxonomy): Eukaryota > Metazoa > Chordata > Mammalia > Rodentia > Caviidae > Cavia > Cavia porcellus. The sequence continues at coordinate 58,261,509 of NW_026947493.1, forward strand.
TTAAGAAATATCTGGATACAATCCCATTCTGTATCTAGAAGTCAGACTAAGTATAAATGTGTATGTATAGAATTACCTTTAATATCAGTCACAGAGCATACACTTTTTTGTTTTATAATATACTGTTTCATTATCCTACTTTAAATCTTCTCCATCAGTCAAAACAATGTCATATTCAACAATGGTATACTACTAATCACTGAACCCTTACTTGCACTGCCATTTTATTTTAATAACAGATTCTTTTATTCTTAATTGTAATTAGAAGGAACTATTGATAAAAATAGGTCATATCTGTAAGCTGAAAGGAAAGATTATAAATATTTTATTGAGCCACAATCATTTCCTGAATGGAAGATTAAGCAAGCAGTAGCTTGCAATCTATGCTGATGCACAATTCTGGGCAATAATAAAGAAAGTTATTAAACTGGTCATGAAGTGTAGGTTGATCCCACAATGACTTATCTTCATAATAACAAAGCAATAAAAGCTCCACACTGATACTCAGAAAAACCCAATACATAATTTGCATCTCTGGTGTCTTTCCATATGGGCAAACATTAATATCTGACCTTACACTGCTGGATTTGCTATTTTAATTTCCTCTTTTGCAAAGTCCACTGACTGTTAGGCATTAGAAATGACAATGAGTTTAATCAGTTAGACCCAGAGAAATCCTCAAGCCATATAGAAATGAGAGAAATGGAAAAAGAAGCCTATATCAAGGAAGAGGGCAATGAGACAGACCACAAATTGGAAGAGACAGAAAAAAAGAAAAAGTAAGAGTGATGAAGAATCCAAGATTGAGCGATGATGAATCCAAATCTGAGAACTACATGTATGAGCATATTTGCCTTTTCAATTTTTAATTGTATTACTTCAAGCATTTAATTCAGAAAAGTTAAAAAATATAATTCAATATTATTCAATAAAAGTCATTGTTTTGCATTCCAGATAACAGAACCACCATGGTGTGGTGGATTGACAACTGGTGGTCAACTTGTAACACTAGCTGAGCTGATTCAACATGGGTGTGAGTCCATGTGATGGCCCGCCTGAGGCCCACCAACATAAAAGAGAGAACTGGAGAGGAAGAAGTATTGTTGTTGTTTCTCCTGTTGCCATTGGTTTTCCTGGAGGATCTCATTGAGCTTCTTTACTGATAGGAACTTGGTTGTTCTCATTGTCAGATGTGCTCAGGATGTTGTTGTCACTGAGAATGGCTACAGTTCACTGGGGGAGTTCTGGCTCTTCCTTTGAGCATAGCTTGTTGGCTACAGAGGGGAAGATGGTGTGTTCAGTGTCCTGGAGAAGCTTGTCACACCGGCTTCCTGACATGAACTTGATTATTCTGATCAGAGGAGCTCGGGACCTCATTGTTGCTGAGGATGGCTGTGGCACATTTTGGGAAATCTCTGATCTTTACTTTGTCACCTCCTGGCTCCAGTGCAGAAGCTTCAGCCTGCTCCCACAGATCCTTCATCTCCCCAGCACAGACTTTCTAGGTTCTATCACTCACCTTTGTACTTTCCTAGATCAGATCCAAGAAACAGACCTGCATGAGGCATTATCATGGGTTCCAGATCTTTAACTGAACTCAAGTAGAATGTCGCCATGGGATCCAACTGGATTCTTTGGTTCTTAATGCCTGGATATATTTCCTGCACTATTCATGTTTGACTCTTTGAGTGACTATCATAAAATAATACTATAAATTATTTGTCCTGTATTAAATTGTTTTCCTTGCAATAACTGACTATAGTAGATGGAGAACAGATAGGTGCTGGTTCTGTGCAAAGAGATAGATAAAGGCAAACATAAATCAAAATGGGGAAGTTTCTGACAATTATATGTGTTTGAAAAAGATAAACATGAAGTAGTATAATATAGCAAAAGATTAAAATGGGCAGTCAGAAAAATGTCATGAGGAGGTGACTTTCATGAATGTATGAATTGCAAGCTATTGTCAGCAGAAGAAATATCAGAGAAGAACTAAACAAGCAATGATAAAACTTTAAACTACCTACCTAAAGCACTCTACAGTTGAATTTAAGACCAATTGTATAAACATGCTTCCTATGTTTGGCTGCATATAACCTAATAAGAGCAATACCAATATGGCCACATAAAGAGACAAAAACATTTTCAAACATGAAATTATCACAGGATGAATCATTTAATGATATTTTATACATTATTATTAGTTCAAGTATTGATTTTTTCAATAACGTCAACAGTCTTTAAAAACTAAAATTATTTAGTATCTTGAAGATGCTACAGTAAAACCTATTTCAAGCTTCTCGACCAGTTGCAGTTTCATGTTCAAGCTTTGCAGGCATTTCAGATGTGTATTACTGGATGGATTCAGGCTCTGTCTCTGTACTTTGGTTTCTTTGGCTTCAAAAAGTGAATTATAGGGCCTGGGGATTTAGCTCAGTGGCATAAGTGCCTGCCTTGCAAGCAGGCAGTCGTGACATAAACTTGATTATATAAACGATCCCTGGTACCAATAAAAATGAAAAAGACAAAAAAAAGTGAATTATAGAAATGTTTCTATAGTTACTTCATTTAAGTGAGCTAGCACAAGCAAAAGTACAATAAAGAACATGTTGTAGGTTGTTAATGATTAATATTCATTATTTTTATATACCATTCACAGAATTAAATATGTACATGCCTAAACATGTACATATGTATGTAATATACAAATATATATTATATATAAGACTTTAAAAGATGTCATTTTATGTACAGAAACATGTACTTTAGAATTAGAAATTAATACGGTTGATTCTAATGTCCTTCAGTTAGTTTGACAATAAGGGAAAACTTCCACAATTTAATTTTCTTGACCATCAGTATTGACCATTTTGAGAAAGGAACAGTGTTCAACATGTATTGTAGTTATTAATAAAATATGAAAATGAATGTACAGTACCTAGCACATGTATTTAAAGCATGTAAGGTATGTAAGCTTTGTATAATGAAATTTAACATACTTGATGCCTGTAAGATTTAAAGACTTTTCAAAACTCAAAAATCAAATTTTTCTCAGAAGGAGATAACAGCTGATGTTAAAATTCTGATAAAAGAGAAAAACCAACTAAAATCAGAGTTGTAAGTTTTATTAATTAGTCTGATTTAGGCTACTATTAATTTTTAATAGAGAAACTATGTTATGAAAAGTGGAAATACTAAATTTGAAAATGTATCTGTATGCAATGCAGCACTAAATAGTACCAATTCATTAGAATTGTCAGTTTAAAGCAGACCCGCATATGGGTGCATTTGTGATGGAGGCTATGATAGGATTTTAAAATGCACAACCTGTTTCATATTTTAGCATTGTCAACTCAATCTTGTCTGTCTTCGGATTCACTAAACCTCTTTCCTCAAAGAACGCAGATAAACACAAAAACTTTTTTATTCTTGCATATTAGAGAATCATGTGATTCCCTTTGTTATATTGGTGCAACAGGCAGTTAGGTTAGATAGAAATATTACAGGGAATCAGAGCAGAAGGCCAGATACCTTGTAACTGTGAGAGAGACAGATACCTCTCCTGGTGGGCCAGACCTCAAGACAAAAGATCAAATAAATGCACCCACATCCTAAAGATTGATATTTTAAATAGGTCTCCATTACCTGAGGAATCTCGGAGTCACTAATTCAATCCCCTGCAGCTAAAGGCCCTGGTCTGTAGCCATGCCTGCCTACTGCGTGACTCACTTTCCCGTTTTTACACATGTAATCACTTTTACCTGTGCAATTGTCGTAATTGTGACTATATTGTGGATGTTATGACTTATTGTAACTATCACTATTGGGGTTGATACTAATATCATTATCAATACAGTATATACTTCATAATTCATTAGAAATCTGTACTTAATAAAATATCTCCTGGAATATACATAAATGTATTTTACATATTTTTTACTTGAATAGCTATATTAACAAAGAGAGCTTGTCACCAACAGAACTTAGATAAAAGATACTAAAAACTTTAATTCAGAATAAAATTTTCATCATTATACTTTCTTTCAGGTCCTCCTTTCTTCATCATGTTTCATCTGAGACATGATGAAACTTTTATTCCTGAAAAAGCAATGGGAAGATTGCAGTGTTATATTAATATTAGATATAAGACTCAGGAAAGTTACAAAAGAAAAAAAAAAGTTATTTATAAATAGTTTGGCTCATGGGAAAATTGTAAAAATCATGGTCACAGAAGAAATTAGTTTTTACAATATGGAATATATAATTTTGCCTTTATACAACAAGTTTTCAATAACACTCAGAGTAAATAAGAAAAATTAATAACTGATAATGATAATAAATGTTCAACATGAACAAACTCCTTACCAATAAAATAACACATTTTTTTTCAAAAACATACGGATCATCTATGTAAACAGCACAATCTTTAGCCATAAAATGTCTTATATTTTAATCTAACTTTAAATTTGAAAATTCTACCTCTTAAAACTAGTAAAATATCTATATATTTTATAAATAACACTATTTAATCACACATATTAAATGGGAAAAAAATCTAAAATAGAAATATGAAAGCACTAGTGGATAAATACTACATAAAGTGAAGTAAGCCTGAAAAGTAAAGACAAATTCCATATAATGTTTTTAACATGGACTCTAAACAAAAGAATTAATTAATCTCAAGAGTAGAGAATCAAAATGATGGTGACCAAATGCTGGGCTAACTGATGGATGGGGGAGATGGGGATTGGTCAAAGATGTATAATCACTTCTAGGAGAATACATTTGTGAGATTTATTGCAGAGTAAACGTCAATGGATCCAACTGACAGAAGCAAAGGACTTTTGAGGTTCAATAATTTTGAAATTCATAAAAAGCTTTGAGGATAAAAACTTGAGTACCAAGTAGTATTTCATTAAAATGGTGAAAATGAATTTTAACTACATTCAACATGGATAATTTAAATATATATATAATGGTACAAAAATCATAGGGGAATATATGTATTTGTTTGCATTTATGAATAAAATACAAACACTACTATATTTTGATAGATTTTTTAGCCACATAAATCTGCCACATCCTCATGGTGCAGTCCAACACGAGGTATTAGCAAAGAAACCACAAAGAACACCTTAGCAGACTTTTTCCTCATCCAAGCCAGTCTCTGTCTCTCCTTCCCGCGTGAGCCACGAATTCCCTAATCCCCAACATGAGAACATTAACACGTGGCAATAACCTATTACTGTCAACTAACCAGACCCCAAACGGTGATTTTTAGAAGCAGCCCCAAACCTGTGTCCAGTTAGAGCGCTCCTGCATTCCCAGTGTGTGAATCTCTCCCATACCTGCATTAAAGTCCTTTCCTTTCGGTTCCCTTTGTCTCTCTCCTCATTACTTCTGCACTTTTACATTGAGTCCCCAAAATAACCACATTTAACAGCAAAATTATACATATTCAATTTTGGATTTTTTTTTTTTTCCTGTACCTGGGATAGAACTCACGACCGTGCACTTGCCAGGCAGGCGCTTATGCCGCTGAGCTAAATCTCCGACAATAATTACTGTCCTTTGTGGATTAAGAAAAGAAAGATAAGATTCAGAGGCCACACAGAAGAACATTAGGTAATATTTGTATTCCTGTGCTACACTGTGTTTTGGTATGCTTATGGTTCATTATATTATACTTATTCTATGTCTTTTGTTTTTACATTTATTTTATATTTGATAAAATGTAAACAAAATAAAAATGAATTATCTTTCAATTACTATGTGGATTAATTTATTTCAACTAAGCATTAACTTTGAATTTATTTTGTATTCTGTGATATCTTTAGTCACATAATGGGGATGAGATTCTTTGCTCTGTTAGGAAATTAGTAAAGCTGAGAATTCCCCTATAATAGGATTTCATTTCCCTGTTATATATATTCTTTATGTCCATGAATGTTATAATTCATTCTGATTTTTAAGATAGTCATTTCAAATAGGAAAATATTTTTGACTGTATGACAAATAAGACTTCAATTCATTTATTATTATACAGCTGATAAAGAAAAATAATTTAGGGCAATAATGAGCATATCTATATTAAATTTTAACTAATGTTTAAAAGAACTTTATAAAGTTCTAATATAAACATAAAATTTTTGCTGATTCAGTTATAGTTCAGTGATCATTTCAATTACTCAGAAATAACACCTCTGTTAAGTATAAAATTACACTACAAACAAAACTTATTTAGCTATATTTGAAATGTGTATTGTATTTTACTTTGAAATATACTTAGAACAATTTTTTATTTTAGGTATGATATTATGGAAATTACTTTATTACAAATTGTTTTACCATTTATTACTCATTGACATAGAATATTGTAACTTTACAACTGAAAAATATTTCAGGCTTGGAGTGGTGCTGCATGCCTGTAATCCCAGCATTCAGGAGGCTGAGGCAGGAAGATTGCAGTGAGTTCAAGGCCAACCTTGGCTACACAGTGAGACTCTATGTCAAAAAAGAAAAATAATTAACATTCTCTATGTTAATATTTGAAAAAATAAATATGAAATGCAACTTTTCTGCTTAAAGTCAGTTTAGTAGCAAGAGTTTGTCACAACTTCACCCTCAGTCTTCAACATGCTAAGATTTTGAAATTGTAATATGGGAGAATGAAATGAAAAACTTCTTAAAAATAACAAAGAAACAAACAGCAATAATACAAAGACAAGAAGATGATAAGAGGATCCATAATTTAAGGATTAAGAACATAAAAGAAGAAGTAGGGACACAAACAAATGAACTACAAAAGATACTCACAGAAATAATCCAGGAGAATTTTCCTAATTTAGCAAAAGGTAAAGATACTCAGATGTATGAGGCATACAGGACCCCAGCTACCTACAACCCAAACAGAGCAACACCCAGGCATATAATAATAAAAATTCCAGAAATTCAATACAAGAACAGAATATTAAAAGCTGTCAGAGACAAGAAACAGACCACTTACAAGGGAGCACCCATCAGAATTACAGCAGATTTCTCTGCACAAACCATTAAATCACGAAGAGCTTGGGGGGAAATAATTCAAGCTTTGAAAGATAATAATCTCCAGCCAAGATTGAGATATCCTGCACAACTGTCCCTGGAAATTGATGGAAAAACAAGGTGCTTCCAGGATAAAGAGGAACTGGGGGAATTTGCAACCACCAATTCAACTCTACAGAGAGTATTGCAGGATATTCTAAAAAAAGAAAAATACAAAGAATCCAGAAATAATGGAGGCCACAACGAATGGAGCAGAGAACAAAGTGAAGAAGACAAACTGACAGCTACTGACAGAATAAGAGCTCAACAGAAATGAGGCAGAGAAGATTGGATGATAGGAACAGCTATTTTGGAGAAAATGACATCTTAATAGGTAATACTGATTTAGTATCATCTTGTTTTGAAGTCTCATCTAGCTTTTGTCCTTCTGTCTCCAATGGTCCAAATAGGTTGTATCTTACTGGATTTTATTATGTACGATAGTATAAGCAAAAACCTTTTAAAGACAAGGAGATTATACAGAAACCATTGTTCATTTTCTGTTAGTCGATTCTAAATACTCTGTAATGCTGTCATTCTCTTAAATGGTTTTACATTGTTTTGATATACTTAACGCTACAGTATACGAAGTTGTACTCAAGGATTTCAAGGAAAGAGATAATATGGTAACTACTTTTAGGTCAGGATTATCTGGTGGTGAAACACTATTCTGCTTAAATGGTTATGTTTTGATCTGTGCTGTTTCGTTGTTATGCCCTCTTTTATCTCAATCTCCACTCCATTATTTACTTTTTTATTTTTATCCTTTTAATTAAAGGAAAAAAATAGCAGGATATATTATAGTAACCCACTTTGACTTTCCATTACCTCGATTTAAAGCCCTGTATTACTCTCACCATCTGGTTTTTAACTGATGTTCCCCTACTCTGTTTTGCTGGATAGTATCAGGTTCGAAAATTTATGCATCAGCTGTGAAGATAATGAGATTCATTATAACGCCCATTCTCATTGACTTTTATCTATTTTTGAAGACCTACAATGTCTCCAATGTTTTGGTTTTGTCGGTTTTATTCTTTACTGTTTTGTTCAATTGTATTGTAACTAACGATATAGGCAATTCTATTAGAGATAGCGGGAGGCATTATGGTAACCATTGTTGATCACCTTGTATTATGTTTTCACATTATCTATTATGTCCACCCTTTTGACTTGACCGATTCTGTTCTGTTATGTCACATTTGGTTTTACTCTCTTCCAAAAAAGTAATAAGAACCATGGGAGCAATGAAACCCAAAATGTGTAATAGTCATTGTACAAAAGAGAGGAAAAGAAAGTGCTCTATACTATATAACTGCATGTATATTTAAGTGTATAAGATAGAAAATGATATCACAGAGTTTTATTGAATCATTGAACAGAACTGTTTGCAGTATCATTGATGGAATGTCCACTTTACAAGCTTTAATTTTGTGACTTGAACAATTATTTCTAAGATGACAATATGTAATCCATTAACTAGTAATTTCCTACTGTTCATTTTTTTTCTGTAAATCTGTATAACTTGTACCCTTTCTCTGCTTTTTTTTCTTTTCTCCTTAAATAAAACATAAAAAAAAAATACTATCGATAAAAAAAAAAAAAAGATTTTGAAATTGTACTTTATAATCTTCAAAGTCTGAGAGGTGCTGCTGGAATAATATAGAATCATAATCTAGATTTTTAATTATTATACACAAGATTTTTACATGTTACCCAGATGATAGAGTTAAAATTAGAGTGTGTGTTTCTTCCATATTTGTCCTCTGCCTTCTGTTATGATTTGTGTCTGGATGTCCCGCCAGATCCTCATGTGCTCACAGGGTCATGCCCCCAGAGTTTGTGACTGACTCATAGTCCAGTGCTAGGATTATGGGTGTAAGTGCTACACCTACAGAGAATGGGAAGCCTACATGCAATGTAAGAGACACAAAGTATTCTATATATGCTCCTGCCATCTTCTCTTTCTCTTTTCTCTTTTTCTCGCCGTGAACTGTGGCCCCTCTGCCATGTACCTTGCCTTAGCCAGCTGATCATGACATGAAATTTCCACAAACTTTGAACTAAATAAACCATTCCTTCCTTAATTTTGAGTATTGGGTATTTTGTCTCAGCAACAAGTAAAAAATAACCAACACACCTTCACTTTTTATCTTTCTAAGTGTTTCCTTCAAGACATCTTTTTAACCATCAAGCTTTCCTTAGTATGGTGCTAAACCCCTTAAACCTTTGTAACATTTCTAGTTTTTATAGTATGTTTTTTTCCTTAACTTTCACAGCCCATTTCAATTTTCTGTAAAATTTCAAAAGGTAGTTTGAGGAGAAAATTCTAAACTTTTTTCCCAACTTCATTTGTAAAATACAGTGACAATCATATCATTCAAGTTGAGTTTGTTTCTTGAGTCCACTAGAAATCTTGTTAGACTTTCAGAATCAGTTTTACCAAGGAAAACCTAGAGTTAGACAAAAGAAGTAAAGTTTATTTTTCCCCCTAGTTTTCTAATAATTTTAAATTCCAACCCCTCTCTGGCTTCCTACATTTTTCTAGTTACAGACTTTGCACCTGGAGAAGTAGAAAATTACTTGCACTTTTCAAGCTGCACAAAAATTATACCTTATGTGAGCTAAACTCATGAAGTTTCACTATTTAATAATGTTTCCTTCAAGATGTTTCTGTAAAAACCTCCTAGGAATATTTTGGAAGCTTCTGGTCATTAAACTGTTTAGGAAGATAATCAATATTCCTGGAATTTTACTTGGAGAATATGTATTTAAGTGCATATTGAATAAAGAAAAGATCATACATGTCTCTAGATGACTAAGTTACTTTCCTTCATTATTTGTGAGGATTATTTTGTAGTAGTGAGTTCAGTAAGAGTCATTAAGGCTAATAATGACTTTTGTCACAGTTTGCTTTTAAAATTCTTGCAGACGAAAAATCTTTCAAATTTTGAAGCCCTGCCTACTGTAGACACATTGGTATGATACATTAGAAACTAAGAGAAAGTAGCCAAAATATTTAAAACTTATTTGGAAGATCATTTTTAAAGAAAAACCTACTAAACTGTCTTATGGATTGCATTTATTATAGCCAAACGTGTAAGTCAGCAATTGAAAGCATCATTGTAAGAAAAATGGACTATTAATTAAAAGTATTATTTAATATATAAAAGAATAGTAAATGGACTAATATCTTAAATTTAATATTTTATTACATAAGAATATTGGACATTTTCAATGAATTACGCATTCCCTGGAAAAATTGATTTAACTATCTGAAATTATTCCATTGGAAGAACCAGAAAAATATACATATATTGAAGTTCATGGCAGGGTAAAAGGATATTTAAAATGTCATTTATTCTCTGAACTATTTATAAATAGTCTACAAGAATAGTCAAATTACTTGGAACAGGAGAATTAGGCATTTATATAAAACTAATATTACATTTGTTTATGTGAAAGAAGATAGTGAGTTAAGAAATTCTCTATTATGCATGGTATATCACTGGTATAAAAATGCTTTTTATAAATGTAATCATACTACAGTTCATGAACACTTCTGTTCACAAACATTCAGTTTTCAAATAAAGACATTTGACAGAATTTTGCTTTTATTAACAAACTCCACTTTAGGTGACAACACAACCATAATAATCTTCCCCATACAAATATAAATAGAGCCATCTTCCTCAAAACCATAAAATATTTAAGTTTGTGAATCCAGGTGCCATTGTAATAGTTAATATGTCGCACATGTAATATGCTTTATCTTATTTAATCTTTAAAAGTGTGAATTAATTGTTATCAGCTACCTTTTATGCAGTGTGCAAAATTAAAATAAAAATTATAGGAAGCTTACTAAATGTCATAAATCTTTTAAATATTTTAAATGTTAATACATATAAAAATTCAATAGAGTTTCTGTCTAGGTATAATTATTTTCTCCATCTTGTGGATAAAACAACTGACACTCAGAAAAGTTAAATAATTCACCTTTATGCTGTGATAGAGCTGGAAACCTATGTTCTAAAAATAATTTTATGGTAGCACATGCCTTTTTAAAGAGTGCATTAATGGGGATGAATTATTGCAGCTTTTAAAAGCCACTTTTTGTCATGAAGGCAATGTTGCTTCTGGATTTAATCTCCTCTTCATAATATTCATAGTAACCCATGAATGACTCCATCCTGTCCCATGACTGGCTCTACATGAAGCCCAAATACTTGAAATTGAAACACGTGTGTTCAGCCACTTGCTAAACATCAGTGCTTGGATATATATCGTAGCTGACAATGATATTTAAATATTTTATAGGCTATATTTATTTTTTTTTAATTTCTTGAGTCTCTCACTTGTTTTACAACTATAACATGCTTGCAGTACACAGTAACTACACAAATATCTGTGGGGTTTGTAACCTTCACAATATATCTTAACTCTTTTATTTTAACCTCATCTTCCACCCTTCCTCTATCTCCTGAATCTTTTCAACTCTCAGGGCCTTTCCTATTTGAAAATGCTGTTCTAATCATTTTCCTTTTAATTCTTTTATTTTGCACCTCTTTCCCTCTTATTTATCTCTCCAGCACCCCTTGTCAAAAAATAATATACACTTCAAAAGATTAAAGTAAAGGATATCAAATGCTTCCACCAAAAAAGTAAAAAACATGCAAAGTGATCGATTTGTTTACCTTTGAACATTACAAAATATATACATATATAAAAATATCTTGCAAACCCTAATATGTGTGTACAATTTTTGTGTTTTCATATAGTCATTAAAAATTAAAAGTCAGAAAAATAGATTTAAATTAAAAATATAAGAATTAACGGGAATTCTATTTGAAGCTCTCCCTCCTGATAGTTTTATAATTATATTTTAGACTGGTTATGTGTCAATTTTCTTACTTGTAATATGATATTAAAGAAGCATGTACTGATAATATATTGTTTTAACAGATTAAGATATGAGAATCTACAATAATGCATTTTAAGCTTTGAAAAGGATCTACAATAAAATGAAGAGAGAATAAGTTAAAAAAAAAAAGAACAAGAGAGAAAGTACATAAAGAAAAGAAATAACAAAGAATTAAGTAAGGGAAATTTTAATATTTCCCTAAGGTTTGAATTTAACTGTGAAACTAAGCAGTGTGGATGGTTTGTTAGACAATGTAGAACTTGTGAGCTTTTGTACAGCATAGAAGAAGGGTTACAGCCTAAGCATATTTTAGGGAGTTTAATGTGGATGCCATGTGAATGCTATATAAACGTGTGAGCAGGAGAACTTAGATTCACAGGAAATCCTAAATTCCTTGGAAGAGATGAAGTGTAATATTAAAAAAAAAAAAACAGGAAAATGATAGATTTGTGTGTTGTTTGTATACAGAATTGTGATCATGTTTTCATTCTGCTTTCTTGCACTGTTGTAGATTGGCATCATCACAGACTCTCTTTCCAAATCTACTCGGTCCACTCAAGCCTCATTTCTCCCAGCTCCTTTTTCCCTTTCTCCTTCCACCTAGCAGACTTCCTCAGCCACGTTCTCTCCCACTCCCAGGAAATGAACGATGCCAGTGAAGGAATTTTCCTAAAACATATTTCACTTTTCAGAAATGCATAATAACGTTGGATCTGATCAGAGAAAAGAGAGATCTTTGGAGTAAAAGGAAATTGCACAACAGGAGGCCGCCAACAAATATATTATAGAAATCCCATGCAGAAAACACGATCTCTCAGATCAAAAATCTCAGCTGGTTTTTCCTTCTGCTTATGATAGATGCAGAGGGAAACATGCCAGATGCAATCAATTTGGGAAGATGTGAGTTTCTAAATATACTGCTGAGGTGAGGTAAGTACAGCCAATAATTCATCGATTGTCTCCTGTGTTCTCTTGGTACTTGGTTCAGTTTCCCGCTGAGCAGCCTTAATCTTAGATCTTTTTAAGAACTGCCTCATCCTAGCACAAATAATCAGAAGAGCAGCAGGTAAAATGCCCATGCAGCAGGCCGTACCAGTTCTCTTTCCCAAATTCCCAACATACCTCATTCACAGCACAGCCTGGCCATGGACGTGTATTTGGGACAGTGAGGAGAAAATAAAAGAAACTATTGCAAAAGGAATAATACCAAAGTCAGCAGACAGCTGGGAGCTCCTGTCAGAGGGAATATCACTGGTGTGTTTTAAGTGACTTGAAGTCCTAGGAGAGAGACAGGGCAGGTCTAATGGCACATGGTCTCAGTGCCCAGTTGCCTGTAGAAAACACCCACAAGGATGGTGAAAATTAGTGGCTAAGCATTTGTAATTGCTTCAGTGGCACCTAAGTGGCAGGCTGATCATAATGCTCTGGGCTTTCTATAAGCTTAAGGAATTTGCCATTCCTTACTCTGAGACTGTGCAAATGGTAATGAAGGGAAATAATAAAATGCTTTCAGCAATTTACTAAATCTACTGAAAAACAAAAGCCGAATATTTTATAAGCTTTAAATAGTCAGTGGAACAGAAGGTTCAGAATTTATACAACATTCCAAATATCAATGTACTTGAAATTTTATTGACATGCTAATTAGAAAGGTATGCACTATGATCTATCCTGATCTTTACTTGCTTTGAGTCTGAATAGCATAAGAGGAACTAGGTTGGATTAACACACTAAACAAAAGACTTGCAGATTTGATTAAAAAATGAAAGATGTAGACTGTAATATGTAACACAGTTCTGGAAACTATGGGAAAAAAAGATACCAGGAAGACACAAGAGGGATAAGCCTCAGAAAATATAGCACTCCCACATCTCGTCCGGTTTCTCTGATCCTTTACCTCTTTTTTGCCATGTCCCTTCTTGCAGTACCCTTTGTATCTCCCTTTTTTGTTTTAGTCTCCTGCTTTTTGTTGCAGTAAAATTCCATACCTATTTATATTTATATTGCATCAAGATAGGAAATAACAGATAAGAAGATATTTGAACCACCTTATAGCTTTACTAATGATGAAGTAATAGCAATTAGCATTTACTGAAGACTCTCTAGGCACCAGATGTTAGAACTAATAGCTTTTGCATATTACATTATTTAACTTAAAATAATACTTAAAGTATTGTTATCTCCATTGTATAAGCAGGGATAAGATTAGAGACAATCATATGGAGGTATTAAGTAATAAACCAGCATTTAAACCAAAGTAGTTGGCTCATATATATTAAGTCATTTTGTTAATTTGCTCAACTAAATATATAGGCTTAATATTGCATGACTGAAATTTTTCAGAAAGCATGTGAATAATGATAGATAAATCTAAGATAAATTTTATCTTTTTCTTACTTTTTTACCTATCTTCATCCACGCACCAGCCTTCAGTCCTTCTTTACCATACTGTCTCATGAAAATTAGTGGCCAATGGTGGTGTATCTGGCTTCACTGACTGATAAACATAAGATTGATATAAGATTGATGTAAGACTTAAACATAAGTCTGATAAATATGATTGCTTTTTACCGTTTTTTTCTCTGTATAAAAAGAATAATTAACCATTTTCATTCTAGAATTTAACTTTAAATTACACAATTAGTTAGATGTAATAAGAAAATAACATATCATGTGTTAGATATTAAAATACATTAGTGTCATGCACTCTATTAATGGATCTACAGCAAGAGACTTCCAAGAGCACCCAAATGACCTTGCCTCCTGGTACACAAGTCCTTGTTTAATTCTCCTGCAATCTTAACCAGTAATATAACAAGACATCACTTCTGTAGCTGGGTTACATTATACTATGACTTCCATCTTGCTAGCAAACTCACTTACTACTTGTTTTGGTGAATTACATCTACATGTTCAAGAGGTCCCCACGGAAAAGAACTGTGTACAGACAGCCTCTTAACAGTAGTGCATTGAAAACTGAAATCCTCTGTCCTGGAGGAAGGAGGACCTTAGTTTTGGTGGCCTTTGAGGAATACAATTTTGTTTGTATGACTTTGGCAATGACTTTTCTTTTATATAGGTTTTAGAAAAAAATCTAAATTGTACCTAAAATTTCCTTCATCATTTATGAAAAGCCGTGAAAATTTATCCTGCACTCATTGTTTTAAGCTGCATAATATCATGTTTCATTGTTTAAAATAGACAACTCATTCAAAGTTTAATCAAGTAGAGCCTATTCTTATTATTTAGCCTGCTTGGGTTTGGAATTTCTATAAGCAATATAGTTCCACTGCTCTGAATTAGCAAATAGTACTCATTGTAAAAGAAAGTTCTAATTATAAACAAAAGAGTAATCAGGTTAATTCATGATGTAATCAAAAGACCAAATTGTGCATACAAAGAAGAAAAACATAATCTACACTCTATCCTGCCTATATCCTGAATTTGCTAGTTGAGCAGCCCACTCTCTATGAAGGACACTGTGACAGTTAATATTGCCCACTATTTTGATTGGGTTAGAGCCACCTAGAAAGGAAACTGGGTTGTGGGGGTACTGACTCCATCAATGGATCAATGGATGAATTCATTGATAAATCTGTAGCTGAATGGGCTTTTAGACAGTAGTGCACAATTGGAGGAATTGAAGGAATAGATTTGTGGGGAGGAAGAAATGCCTTTTCAGGGTATAATTTGTCCCTTCATCTTAGCTCTTTACTTTCTTTCTAGTTTCTAGCTGTCACAAAGTGAGCAGCTTTCCTCTGCTAGGAAGCCACCCAACCATGAACTGAAACCTCTGGAACTGTGAGTGGAAATAAATCTTTCCTTTTCAAATTATTTTGCCAGGCATTTTATCACAGCAATGAAAATCTCACTAATGCAGATCCTAATTACTTAAACTCCTGGAGACACAAGCAAATTCCAGTTGATCCTTCTCTAATGACAGGACCTGTTCAAGGAATCTGGCAAAACAAAAATCACCCCAGAAAAGGTTAAACAAGCAAAGATGTCTCTAGCTAAAGCAATTGCAATATAACTAAAATCTGATTCCAAAGCTGTTGAACCAAATGATGTGAGAATTCACTGATTGGCTTGATGCAAAGTGAAAGTAAACTTTTTATTTATGATAGAAGTAAATTTTACAAATTGTAAAAAGTGTTTGCCCAAATTAGGTTCTATAAACAGAAACTGGGAGTTAGGGGCTCAATATTGAAGGTTACATTTCAAAGAGATGGCTCTCAGTTTCTTCAGAAAGACATTCCAGGCCTTTAAAACTGGCAAAAGGTTTTAAAGAGATTTACATTTCAAAAGCACAGAAAAAAATTATAATTACTTTTTCTGTCAAATAAATGTTGGAAAGAAAGATGTTTAGGGGACTAGAGTAAAAAAAAGAATCTTGCCTAAATTTTATTCAAGCTGTGGGGAACATTAAGTCATGTTAGGTGTCAGGAGTAAGGTCAGTTAAAATAGAAGAAAACTGCTTTTTCCATGCCTTACTATGCCAAGTGGGCTGGACATCCTAAATGGCTGTAAGCAACATGAGGCATTAGAAAAAGGCAGGGGTTTGCTTCCTCCACATAGTGAGTTTAAAATGTAGGAGAACATATCTTCTGTTTACTTCTTCAGTAATTTTTCCAAGTTTAGGTCTAGAACAAGATATATAGATTAACTTTCATTCTTTTGTGGGAACATACTAAATAATCACATTTGAACTATACCTTGACTGCATTATATTATAGATAAAAATGATGCTTTGTTGTGTAAACAGAAAGGAATCAACTAGTTTATCTCGGTATGTATACACTGAGTATATGTGTTAAAAGCATCCCCAGTTGGACGTGTAGTCAAGTCTCTTTGATGAGTCTTTTGTCCTCTGTCTGGGAATACAAGGCAGGTTGATATCTGTCTACTTCTAACACTCATTTATAATAGAAAAATCAAAATAGCCACAAAGATTTCATTTTATTTAGACGAGGTTTTCTAACACGGAACCAAATTCTCCCAAGATAAAGTCCTTTTGCTCAGTCAAAAAAGTTATTTTTTATTATTCCATTTAGTTTCTAGTTTCTGAACATTTTTCCTTTGTATGGTTCTCCAGTTAGTAATCACAAATAATTCTTTATACATGTCACCTGACACTGTTTCCTTTTTCCCTGAGAAATCACACAATTGTCATTTGGGTTCAATTTTCATTGATGTGAAAGTCTCTTTCTACCTTATTTCAATAATTATGACACAATATCTATTAAGAGAAGAACACAACTTACTCATTTTTGTAGTCAAAGATTTAGACACATTTGCTCTCTAACATTTTAGTGAATTTAACATTCCTTAATCTACTTACCTAACTTTTCTGAAAATAGAAACCTCCATAGTTAGGCAATTAGAAAGCACATAATAGTTAATTGATATCAAGCCAACTTTTTATAGACATTATTTTATAGGGAAACAATCAAGTGGTGTTTTAAAAATGTGAAAGACATATCTGTGATGGTTTGACCTTAGGAAAAAAAAGAAAAGGATGTAAAGTAACTGTAGAGTATATTCACCAATGATAGCAATCTCTTAAAAGCACCTAAAACAGAGGACAGAGTTAGCCAATTTAGACAAAATCATTGGAGAAAATGGACTAAAAGTATAAGCATGATATAGCTACAACATTTTAGGAGAGTTCTGAATAGCATATGTATGGAGATGGGCATGGACATATATATTCATATTTTTGTTTTAAAATATATAAATTGTATATGACTATAACATATTAATTATTCACATTTTATTTATAGAAAGCATAAAAACTTAACTCCCAAAATCCTGACTTTGCTCTTATTCCTCTGACTAGCATTTAGTTAATATGTTCTACGCAACTATCAGGAAATATCTTCTAGGTATTTTCCAAGAATAAAGAGATGTGTTAAATCGGAAAAATTTGTTATGGAAGACAATTCCTGAGTTCTATTTTAGCATCAGCCAATCAAAATCTTTCCACTCTTCTGTGAAATAAATGAAAATAGTAAATAGATAACTATTGTCTACTGTCTTAGTGTTAGTGAGACATACATGCACTATTTAAAAGAGATAATTTGTACAAATCACCAGAAGTTTTCTTCCAAATTAATTTTCTTTCCAAATTAATAGCATAAGTCCTAAGTCTACAGAATTACTCCAGGGTCAGTGGATCCCCCTTTAAAAAGAAGTAATGAGATTCTGATTGGATCTCACCAACAGTAATTATTTCTGCCATAAGAGCCTTTATAAAATGTTTAACTCCTACTTAAGAAGTCATCAAAAGTCATCAAGCAAACAAAACAGAGAAATTAAACCTTTCCTCAGAGGAAAGGACCTCACCAATAGAAGGTTGAACTCATGGCAATGTTTACATTCTTTGTAATATGGTTATGAATGAAAAAGATGAAACTTAGGTTCTGAACAGACTTCTAGGTTCCTTTGTATTGTAAATCTGCTCTGTTTGAAGAGACTCCAAATATGTTCTACTTAAGAAAATGACAAGAGTATGTATTTGGAAAATTACTGAAAAGGATAGCACATAGGTTTTAGTAATTTAGTAATTGTTGAAGCAAAGATTTCTTGTTCATTTAGATGTCGCATCACTCTCTTAATGAAGCCAACCTGCAATGCTGCTGTTTACTGAAACTTAGAGATTTAATCAAAAAGGGTGACTAACTCACTACTTTTTACTGTTGATTTGATGTTCCACTGTGTGCTACAATCTTAGTGGAAGACACAGGATTGGTGTTACAATTCTTGGTGTATAAGTGGCATGCAAAGATTTGACATTTTTTAGTACCATTGGTTTGTTTTTATATATTCCTTTGGATTACAGCCATTATTCATAGACTCTTTCACATTTTGACTGGTCTACAGAGGATCCTCTAAATGCAAAAAGAAGTTCTTCGACTATATGTTATATGTAGCCAAAAGTGTCTGACCCAATACTGCCTATGGCTTCAAGCCTGAAGTCCTCTTGAGTCTATTGTCAACTCTAGACTAATCTGTAGCCAAGAAAATTCAACCCTGAAGAGAATTTGTGAATTTATTTGATCATCTTTCTTCACCTTTGCCCAGAGGATGAAGGTAATTAGTGCAGTTTCCTCCTGCCCTAGTGATGAAATTTCCAGATCGGGTCTAATTCCTAGAAAGGGTGTTGCCAAGGACCCTTCTACTCTCTTCTTTCAATAATTCTGAAACATTGAAAGGAATGCAAAAGATAGTTTACTACAGTTTAATTAGCTCATGAATATACAGTTAGCTAGGAAAAGGTAGAGTGCTGGCCACTTGATAAGAATTTAAATAAGAACAGCAGTGGGCTAGAACACAGGAGAAAGAAAGGAATTCCTCAGGTAACATGGAACCATCCCCTCCCTATTAAAAGAACCACACCCATTCTTACTATTTCCTGAGTTTCAAGAACTTAAGCACCAGTTTTTTCTTAAAATACCAGTTTCCTTCAAATCATACATATTGAGTAATTAGGTTACAAAGCCTGAGTTCCAAATGGTCCATTTAAACCCACAAAATCACTTGTTACAGGTGACCACTCCACAATGAGCAATTCCTATGTTCCATTTATCCATAAAAAATTCTGGATCAAAAGGCCAGATGGCAGCCTCCCTCAGATCCCCTCTCAAAGCTGGAAGTTAATTTTCTTCTTATATTTCTAACTCTCTTCATATGTAGTACTTTTTGTGACTTATTCTTTGAGGGAATAGGCTAAAGTTTACATCGTCTGCACAGAGGTAAAGATTTCTGGAAGATGTTGGAGTTCTATATTCAATTTTTTTTTTTTTTTTTTTTTTTTGGCAGGATCTGATTCCTATATAAATATATGACTGGAAAAGTTTCATATTTCCTTAATTCCATCTAGCAATTCTTTTTATGCTTTCTTTTTATTCTTTTTAATAATAAAAATGTTATTTTTTTTAACATGTTTGCAATACCTAATGTTTACATTCCTTATATAGAATTAGTACAATTACATTAGATTCTAACATTTTTGTCCCGTTTCCTTCTCCTCCATCCCGTCGTCTCCCTCCATTCTTGAACCTCTAAGATTTATCTCTTAGTATCTATGTTCTATTTTGTTCTTAATTTGAAAATAATATATATCAGAAAAGAAAAATTATTTTAATACTAAATTTATTGAGATATCATGTGATCAATATAGGCTAACTCTAAAACTTTAAGAGATGGTCAAAGAGGTGATCATTAGCTTCCAATCATATAAGAGAAGCTATTTAAGCTTCTGGCCTCTGACTTATCTCACTTACCATTATGATCTCAGGATGCATCCATTTTCCTAGGGATGACTCTAAGTTTATTTTTTTGGCAGAGTGTTACTCCATTGTGTGCAAATGCCACATTTTCTTTATCCATTAATCTGTTGATGGGCATATAGTCAGCTTATAAGATTTAGGTATTACAAAACACACTGCTATAAATACCTTGCCACTGTAATAGCTTGTCTAACTCTTTAGGGAAGATATCTAGGAGGGCATTAACTCAATCCAAAGTTTGCTACTTTTGCTACTTTTATTTTTTGAGGAATCTTCATGCTAATTTCCATAGTAGATGTTCTAGTTTATATTGCCACCAACAACATAACAGTGTTCCTTGCTCCCAGCAGCCTCACTGGCATTTATTATTATAGTATTTGATTTTTCCACTCTTTCTAGAATTCCAATGTTGTTTTATTTGCTTTCTCAAATAGCCAGTAACTTTTAACATTTCTTCATATATTTATTGGCTACTTGTACTTCTGTGAAGTGTCTATTCATTTCTTTTGCCCAATTTTTGATTGACTCTTTCATTTGAAGTCTGAATTCTTTCAAGTTCATTATATTTTAAAATTAGTCTTCTGGCTGGGGATTTAGCTCAGCCGCATAAGCGCCTGCCTTGCAAGCAGGCAGTCATGAGTTCGATCCCTGGTACCGATAAAAAAAAAACGAAAAAGACAAAAAAAAAAAAAAAAAAAAAAAAATTAGTCTTCTGTTTGAAGAATAGGTGACCTAAATTATTTTCCCTATTTGTAGGTTTTCTCTTTATTTTGTTGCTTGTTTTTTTCTTGTGGTGAAGCTTTTTAATTTGATGTGATTCCCTATAATTATTGTTGTACTACTCCCTACATGAGTGAGTTTCTGTTCAGAAAGCCCTTTCTTATACCTGTGACTTCAAGTACCTGTTTTATCTTCCTGCAAGTTGAATGTTTCTGTTTTAACATTTAGTCATTGATCCATTTTGACTTTAGTTTAGTATATAGTGAGAGATGTGGATCTGAACTGAATTTTCTGCATGTGCAACTCAGTCTCTCCAGCACTATTTATTTACATAGAAAGTGAAACAGCATCCTCCAAATCTGGAAAAGTCTAAGGTTCAGCTACATTTAGTAATAAAAATACCAAATATATAGTGTTAGGCAGTGTCTAACTATTGTTAAAATATTAATACATTTATTCATTCAGTCTAAATATTCTTCTTTTTATTTTTTTGTACCAGGTATCAAACTGATGATATTGTACTTTCTAGGCTGCTGCTTTGATACTGAGCTATATCCCAGGCCCTTTTTAAAAAAAAATTTTTTAATTTATTAACACACAAAAAAATAATGATCTAGGAAAATTTAGACATCATGGTGTTGGTTCTTTCTCTCTTATTTTTAAGAATATATTTATATTATAATTTGGAACTATTGACTCATGCTTCAATCTGTCATTCTGTTTTCATTTGAGCTAAACTGGTAAAATGAGCAGGAAAAATGCCAAATCGTAAGATTACAGAGAAAATAAAAACTAGCATGGCTCAGAGCAAAATGAAAGCTATCATGCTCTTCAATCTTTTTTGGACCACATTTATTTACAATTTTGAGCTACAGTATTTTTATTTTGACTGTGATGTGAAGTAAGATTTTAGATTTCTTAGTGTTTAGAAGGGTAATTGATTTTTTCAATACTAACATCATTAAAAAATACCTTTGTATTACAGATATATAGATATATAAATATAGGTATTATGCAAAAGTACAGAGCTTACTTTAAAACATTGAAAATGCAAGACATTTTGAAAACAATGATGCTTAAAAATATTATAATTTGCTCTGTCTCTTGGATATTTTCCATGTTATTAGATGGAGGATTTACTGTGTATTATGTATATTTTAGACATGGTCTGAGTGTAACCTGGATTCAAGTATTGAGAGACTGGTTTCTGTGTGCCTATACTGAGAGGTGTTACACAGATTTGGGGTCCAGGAGGAGATGCTTTGATTATTGGGCATGATGGTCTCAGAAGTGACTGAGGTAGATTTAGGGGAATCTCTGAGCTGTTCTGAAAGTGAGTGGCTGTTTGAGTAAGGTTTACTCCTAGTCTCTCCCCCAGCTTCATGTCTGGCAATGTAACTGAAACAGTTAATCCTATATAAACTGTATGAAGCTGAATTCATTGTCTCACAAAATTGAAGAATGAAATTACAGATAAAAGGAAGAAATTAGAAGAGGGTTTATTGGAAGTAGAGAGAAGAATAGCTTCTGAATTTCTAGGAGTGGTCCCCATTGACTAGTCACATGGTCTCTAGATTCAGGATTTTTTATGAATGCGTGGAGTATGGGAATTGCTCAATTATTGAAAAGCAACCTACCACAGGAACCTTTGTCCATTTAAAATGACCAGCTGGAACTCAGGCTCTTTAATTTGAGCATGTAGGATTTAACAGACACTGGAATTTTAAAGCAAATCTGATTCTGAGGTTTAAATTTTTCAGAATAGAAGAGCTTAGTACGGAGAGGATGTATCTGTTTTAGAAAAAGGAGCTACATTCCATGTCTGTCTGAGGTTGTCCACTCTTCTTCCAAAGTCCATGTACACTGTCTAGTCTTATTTTAATTCTTATCAATGCATCTGATCAATTTTATCTCAAATCTTTAGCTAGCTACCAACTCATAGCCAACTCAAGTGTCTATTATGCTAAAACATCTTTTCCTTCTATGCACTTTTTGACACAGACTGCCGTTATGTCCTCACTATAGATCACATCAGTATGTCTTATCATCTGATCTTTACCTTTGAACTTAAAAACACTTTTCCTTCCCTATTACATAGCCTGCCTTTGGCATTTTATTATAGTAATGTAAAGTTGACTAATAATTATATCAAAAATCTCAGTTTTGGAATAAGACATGATTTTAGAGATGAATCTAAAATCATCTTTCCCTTACTCTATACCAATAGTATGCTTCTGGATCACACAATAAGGTATGTGCAATCAATACCAATATTTTATTGTTGCAGTTGTGGAATTTCCTCTAGATGGTGAGATGTTGTCTTTTTAAGTTTGTTATTTTCTATGTATTTATTCCTTATTTCCCTTATATTTATTCCTTATTTTTTTAATATTTTAATCAACACCTATGATCCTCAACTATATACTAAACAATATGAAGCATCAATTCTAACCCACTCCTGACAAAATTGACAAGTACTTACTGCCTTGTAAGGTCAATATAGTCCTTCTAAAAACAACTATTTCTAAGTCAATACCGCCTTCTAATTACCTAATTTATTCATCTGCCACAAAATTATTTAGAGAAAATAAGTGCATACTTACAATGTTTTGTGCCATTAGAATCTACAATCTCTAATTTCAGCAGATTCCTAACATTGGTAGGATCTTATTCTGCATGTCCTTGTTCAGCATGTTTTCCCATTTCTTTTCCATAAGCAGCTACTGAAGAAGGGATAACTCTCAGCTCATGTCACAAAAAAATACATAACAAAACCAGAATAAAGAGAACCTTAGCATGCCTCACATGATGAGATACTACATACAAGAGCATACCTTCTAGTTTCCTTCTACCTGAATAATATATCAGGACTTTTTTATTGCCACTGTAACAGATGACCACAATCTTAGGGCCTTAAATAACACAAATCTACTATCTAACATTTTTAAAAATCAAAAGTATGACAAACCATGTTAGTCCTAAAATCAAGGCATTACCAAGGGTCTGCTCGTATCTGGTGGCTCTGATAGAAAATCCATCTCTTTGAACATTCAGGTCTCTGGCAAAATTGAATGTTGCCTTGAGTTTCAAAAGAAAATTCTTTAGTTCTTTGCTGGCTGTCAATTAATGGTTTTTCTTAACTATTAGAGGATACCTATGGATTTGGGTTTTTGATCTGTTTATTCCTACCTCAAACTCAGAACCTGGGTCAAGTGTTTTCACAATTACACCATTCCTTCCTCTTCTGTTCTATCATTTCTCTGTCAACAGCTATTTAAGATTTTGTTTGTAATTTTCACGTGATTAAATTGAGTCAATCCAGATATTCTAAAAGTGATCTCTCCATCTCAAGGGCTGTAATATTAGTCACATTTGCAAAGTCCATTACACATGCAAGATACCATAATTTAAACCTTTACAAACCAGGGAGTAGACTTTTATGTGGATCCATCAATATGCTCACCTCAATGCACATTTCTGCTTTATGGTTCACCAAGGAAACTGATATTATAAAACCAGCCTATTTCTTGCTCTTGAGACACTTCTCCTCCCCCCACCCCATACATACAAACATCAGCTGACATTTCTATCTTCTCCTTTGTCATGATTCATCAAATTCTTTAACCTTTTTCTAGTGCAGTTCCTTTTAGGGGTCAATTACAGCTTGGCAATATTTATAACTCTACTCAGAATGTTGTTTCTGATCATCTGTTTACCTCACACAAAAATGTCCCTCACAAACAAAACAATCAAACTTGAAATCATCATTTTTTCCACTAATTTATCTTTTCCTGCATTGTGCTAATAAATGAGGCCACCATTACTAAAAGCAAGATGCTTAGAATCCTTTTCATTTCCTGATTTTTGTAACAAACACATTAGTTCAGAAACTACATTTTAATTTAATTTTCTGTTTATGTATGTGCTAAGCAGCACTGCATTAATATACGATATAATAAAAACATATGGAGAACGCTTGAATTTTTAAAAATTACAGCCAAAGGCATTTACCCTTAGCCTCCCAAAAATACTTCCCCTTGCTTGAACTCACTTATGCTATCATTCTAGCCATCTTCTGAAGCAGTTCTGCAAGTTCCGTGTTAAGACACTGTCATGGCAGCCTGCATGTCCTGAATGAACTCAAAATGTTTAATTTTCAGGGTTATTTTGACTTTGGGTGGGTGAGAGCCAAAAAGAGCTCAGTTCCAGAACCAGTGAAAAATGTAGATGATGACAAACTATAATGTTTTTATTTGACAAAATTGCTGGAAATGTTTCATCAATGCGATTATAAGATACAGTGAATGTTTACATTTAAAAAAAATTATTGTGGTGAAAAACTCATTGTCCTTGATCCTCATAAAAATAGCTAAATTTTCCCCTCATTTATTTCAACTCATTTATTTCAACATTCTTAGCAATGTATCTTTACTGTTAATGTTTTTATTAATTTAGAATTCATCATATCTTCTGATCTCCCTTATGTGTATTTCTGCAGTGCAGCCCCTCATCTTTGGCATTTGTGACCTGTTCTTAACTGTTCTCACCACTGTGCAAAATATTACAAATTTTCTCCTAAAGTTAAAATACTGTTCAGGATTAATCCCTACTCTGATGATTCATTTTTTCATATTAATTTCATACATTAAAAGACTAAAAGAAAGAAAATTATGATTTCCAAGAGAAGACTAGATGATGATTCTCAAACCATACATAGGCCTTTTGACTTATGACTGCCTTAAGTGAATGTTTGAACCTTGTTGTCTGAAAAGAATTAGTTGTTACTATACAAAATACATAAGAAAAGGCAGAGGAATGATGAGAAACAATGCTTTTGAAGATTTTGGTGAAGAATAGCAAGGTTTATGATGGAATATAAACAATGCATAGAAAAATAGGAAAGCAGGGCGAGTGCAAAGATACATGCACACATGCATACCTGTATGAGGGCTACAATGTGTGAAAGAAATGGTGAAAGCATCTTGGACCTAGCACTTTATATGTGTAAAAGTAGCTACTTACTCAATATAATGGATGAATATGTAAGCATCATTATGATCATGGACAATGAATTAATATAATAACTAAGGACTATGTCAAATTATCATTAAAAAGTGAACTAAAACAGATTTTAATTTTTTAAATTTTGTTTTGTCTGAAAAAGAAACAAAATGGCTTATAGAGGACCTAATACGTTAATGGGCATTATGCCAGACACTCAGACATCAGGGCAGTCAGGCATAACTTGATTACTACTTTTATATTTTCTAGAAATGAGTGTTAGCAGAATCAGATTATTTAT
This sequence comes from Cavia porcellus, assembly GCF_034190915.1. Classification (NCBI taxonomy): domain Eukaryota; kingdom Metazoa; phylum Chordata; class Mammalia; order Rodentia; family Caviidae; genus Cavia; species Cavia porcellus. The sequence continues at coordinate 58,287,823 of NW_026947493.1, forward strand.
TTATAAGAAAATATATGAATATTTTCAAGGATTTAATTATTATTGGTATAAAATAATTGTGTCATGAAAATTTAATGGAAATAACTACTTTTTAAATGTATGTTAATGTTGTATTATAGAATGCCGGGCTTTGTTTTGGAAAGTTGATTTGTGCATTTAACATATCTTAATCTTTTCATACTCATTACAAACTCTTTATTTCCTCTCATCTGGCGCTTTCTCCTTATTCTCTTAGTTTCCTATCATCTCTCTTAATAATCCCTATCATTAATAGCCCACTTTCTAACTTTTCTAAGCTTAGGAAAACCTATGGGTTTACATTTTGAAATATCCTAACATTTCAAAATATCTGATTGAAAGTGAATCATTAGTTTGCATAACAATTTTTATAAAATACAATGCTTTTTAATTTTTAAAGAGAAAAAGAGAAAAAAATATATACTTAATAAAAGTAAAAAAATGTTAATTATTTGTATAGGCTACCTAATTGTTTAAACCATTTAAACTTATTTCTATTGGTGAAACATTTAAGAGAACAGATAAATGCATTTATCTATACATTACTATGATTATGTACTTATTGTTTATAAAGATTGAATATATAAAATAATTCTCCAATCTGGTTAAATATTTTTCATATTTTAAAGTTCTTTTTCATATAAGTGTAGAAAATCAAATTTTTTCATATCAAAACCGAACTTTTTATATTATAAGGTGTAAATAGGCACATTGTATTCCATGTAACTAAGACAGTGACTTCACACTAAAATTATCATTATTCACTTACACAGGCTTCCTCAGATTGGGAGATTTAGATAGAAAAATTTTAACAATGATACTGCATTCAGCTTTCAATCTTTATGTTGCTCTAACATTAAATGATAAAAGAATAGAAAATTACATGCTACCATTCCACCATAGTCATCAGTGATAACATAAATCAGCTCCTATCCTTGACTTTGTTACTGTAATTAATGAGGTCATTCCAATATCCTGACATATATTTAATATTACATGATAAGGAATATCATTGTGAATTCCAACAAAATCATATTTTAAAAATATAATTGTTCAGTTACAATTCATAGTTAATGTGCATACCTAAGTGACAGACTTACATTTAAATATGTTGTAGCTCAAATATCGAATACTATCTAATGTAGATTACTCAGAGTTGTATCATTTTAAATGTTCTTTACACTTATATCACGGATTGAAAAGCCTAATATTGACTGATGAAAACTTCCAAAGTGAAATTTTCCACTTTCTGAGTAATAACAGATATGTGAAAAATTATGTGTTTCATTATGTCTGAAACTTGTTTTAGAGGAAATATGGAATCTTCTTATCCTTTTGCTTCATAATGATGGATAAAATAACTTTCTGCTACATAATAAAGGGGAAAAATTAAAATACCATCTTAGCTGCAAATATAAGAAATATTAAAGTTACTTAAAATTTGATCACCTTATTAAAAACACTGCAATATGTCTCTATTTCTAGCTTTTCCTCTATCTCTCATTAAAAGTTAAGATTCTGTCCACAAAGGATAACTTCATAGGTTTTGATGAAAGAAATAATGACATACAGCCTTATAGAAGTGAAGTTTAAAAGACTCTCAAAATGAATTAAAACCTATTCTAAACTCCTTTGATTAAAAACTTCTAGTGGAAATTCAAATTTTCAAGTTATATATTTAGAGTCTGAGTTTCTACTGTTTAATCTCAATTTTTAAAAATATACCAGACACCATTGTAAGTTTTCTGTGCTTCAAATTTTGATTTAGTCCAATGGGTCTACAGACAGATAATTAAGGATGAAATGTTTAATTAAATTTTAGTAATCCAAATATAAGCCTAACTTGGAAAACCAGATTTGAATTAAATGGAAGTCATATGAATTTTTCTCTAGGTAGTTTTTGGCGTCAAGATGGTTATTCATCCTATGCTTTCACTTAAAAAATACATTCTATACTGAATTGTAACAAGGCAATAAAAATAACAAATAAGTTTCCTTTGATTTATGTTATAATCAACAAACTACATTAAGCACATATTATGCAAATATTGTGTAAGTGATTTTTTGTTTAAAATTATAAATACAGTCTTGCATCACTTTACAACAAATATATGTTCTGCAAAATGAATTCTTTAGCAATTTCATCATTGTACAAACATGATATATTTATCCAAATCTGGATGATACATCCTGTTATACACAGTGCTTGTGGTGTATATCTGCTGTAACTTATTGTTTCTGTGGTGATGGCAATGAAAACAACAAAAGATGAAATCAAACACAAGAGAAAGTGTGAAGAGAAACAGCAAATGGAAGACACATGAGGCTTTGAAATAGCATGCTACTTGACAGTCACCCTTTTTTATATATGTAGACAGTCATCCTAAAATAGTGCTATAATCAATAGCTACATAGGTCAATCATATAGTCATTTATTTCCTTAGTGAAAAATTGTGCACTATATTGGATAAACAGTATCACCACATTTTAATGTATTGTGTTATGATATGACAACTTTGATGCCTTTATATGAAAGGAAACTTTAAGCTCATTTACATGTTATGAGATTAAAAACATTGTATGTAGACTCTTGGCAATTGAAATCTTTTTGTGCAATATGTTACTAGAAATTAGTTTATTAACTTACATTTAAAATCTATGTAAAACTTAATCAACAAATAGTAACTACTAATAATATCTGGGAAATAATAAAGCAATATACAATATTTCAGAGCACTAGATAAAGAGGTAGCTATCATGAAGACCATTTTGTTACAAGAATAGTGGAACCATATGTGATAACGTACACCTGTAGCACTAGTATTCAGGAGGCTAAGGAAAGTGGATCATCATGAGTTTCAGAACATTTGGAATAATAATGAGTTGAAGTACAGCCTGAACTACATACGAAGACTCTGTCTCAAAAAACACCAATAAATAAATTACTACTCTGAAGGATGTTATGATTACTTGGCATTTTCAAAAAATGTAATTTTAAAAATAATCTTAATATTTAAAAGGCTTTAATAATTTAGCTTTAGATTTAAAATTTTATTTTACTTTAACCATTCCAATACACATTATGTAAGGTGTTTACAAATTATATTTGTCAAATACTAAGTCCCCTGGGTCTTAGTTACTTTCTCAATGCTAAGACAAAATACCCAACACCTAAAGTTAAGGGAGGAAAATTTTATTTTTCTCATAGTTTGCAGAGGTTTCAGCTCATAACTGACTGGCTCAAAGACAGGGTGGCATATGACAGAGGCACAACAGTTCATGGCAGCACAGGATGGTAGAAGAAACAAGGGAGAGAGGAGAGAATCCTCATTCTGGTCCTTATATTTTATCCAGTCATTTGGGATTAAAGCAGTGCGAATCCAATCAATGCCCTGATCCAGCAATCACTCATCCTTAGCCTTAGCACCTGAATCCCAGCATTGCACTAAGAATCAATCTCACACTTTAGATTCAACCACATCAGAAAACCTTATGACAACATGAAGCTTTGGGGGGTACATTTATACACAAATGTAACACCCTGTATTAAAAGTTAAGCAATGGTCTGAAGGAAATTTCAATCAAAAGATAAAATGCAAAGCTTCTATATATTTATTTTCTATATATTTGTTTCTATTTGTTAACTACAGAAACTCTGTATTTGTTTTTATTTTTTAACTGTATAAGTTAGAGGTTTTGCAATTACTTCATCTATAAACACCCTAGAACTGTTTATATCCAATAATAAAATAAAGCTGTAATACATTTTGTATTGAAAACAAATTTTTTTCCATACAGTTTCTTCCAAAATAAAGGACACAATTTTAAAATATACAGTGCATTGTAAGGTATGTTTTTCATCCTATGAACTAAATATCACCAGGTCTTTTACTTAAATGTCTTTCTCATGTAACATAAATAATTTTTATTGTTTAACAATTTTAATTAAGGTAATATTAAGTTTCATCCCAGATCATTGATTTGTTGAGTTTTCTAAAAACCAGTCCTCTGTACTTACATATTTTCCACTTCACAAAATATAATATTGTATTTTAAGGTCAGTGCTTTAGAAACCAGTGTTAAGGAGTCTACTGGCTGTTCCTAAGAACAATGAATCATTAATACATGAATATTGGTACAAATGCAGATATACCCCTAGTATTTCACATTTTAAGGGCAAATAATGTAGCATGAAAAGTCAAACGTAAACATACTAGAAAATAATGATTGATGTCATCAAAGATTTAGTTGTATTTTATTTTTTATTTTTAGAGCTTGAAAAGGCATTTCATATATGTAACACAACTATATTGTAAATCTTTCCTGATTTTAAGGAGAACCATATATGAACTTAACTATTATAAGAGATACATCCTTAAACAGGGCATACATAAAATTAAGCTTGATTCATGACTATAATTATTTTAAAAGAGATGATACAGTATAACTTGCTTATAATGAAAGTGAATTTACCCAAACTCAGAATATAATTTCAACACTGGAATAAATGTTCCCACATCAAATCACCACATTATCATTAAACAAGTGTAAATTGTAGCAAAACCTTCTGATATCACAGACATTTTTTTATTGCAAACTGAATGGTGAAAAGATTCTTAATGTGTATGACTTTTATTCTTTGATGGTTTCTTTTATGTTCCCCAAAACTAAGCTCTTTGAATGTGTTACCCCAGACCCTAAAGGTTGCTTTACACATACACGTAAAAACACAGAGGACCGCATGTGAAGAGTGTAGCTATACATTTTAGTTAAGAATGTTTATAGTCTATTATTTCTTTGTGCTCTTTTCCAGCCTGTCACTTCCACTGCTCACTTGTAACCAGAGAATGACTGGATGAGCCCACTGCGGCAGGCTTCGTTAACATGACACGTTGCACAGCCACTAAGAAATGCTGAACACAAAGAATGTAAACAACAAAGAAAGATTCTAACCATACTGAGAATGTGAGCCAAACTACAGTGAAAACAACTCAAAGGAATAAAGTCAAAATCGTGAGGGTAAAAAGGATCCATAGCTATGCGGTTTTGTTCTCTGTTTTTCTCCATAGCAAAATGACCAAAAAGTGTCTTCAGACCCATAAACCAGATATATTTTCTTTTTATAGTGATAAACTAAATCTGTGGAAATTCACCTTAGACAATAGCAGAATAAGATTGTGTGGAAGGAAGTCTGAAATATTTAGTGGAAATAAGCAATAATTGACAAATAAATAACATAATACCAAATACCATAAATAGGAATTAGCAGGTGCATCATAATAAAGATAGTATAGTTAAATTGATTATTAAAAGCAATTCAGAAAAAATTTAGATTGATCACTGACTAAATTTGTAGCCATAAGACAAAGTATTATGAAGCAGTATGTAGTTATATTTCATATGCTAATATTCTTATTTGTTCATAAAATACTTATAAAAATATAGATTAAATATTTTAATTATACATAAGATATCAAATAAGAAAATATTTGAAAAAAGTTCATTGAAAATCAATAATTATAGACCACTAAAAGAAGATAACAGTAACTTCTCTTACATGTACACTGAAATGAATGATAAGTTCAGAAAGTTAAAACATTGCTCAGGTTCATGATAGGAATAGACTTCATTAGTACTGGAACTTGAGAACATTTGCCTACCCCACTCTCATAGAGTTTATAATAAAAGCAGATCCTGTTCAATTCGGAGACAGCCTTCTTCAAAATGCTATTGAAATAAATGAAATCATAAACTTCAACTGTTACCTAAATTCTGATGTATATGTACCTCACAGCAATCTCTGAGTAAAATGACAAAATATCAATTCAATAAGGCAAACACATAAAGGCCAAACACAGTATAATCTAAGAGTGAAATTTATATTACTAGACTTAGTCAAAGCCAAAATATATAGACACAGATCAGATAAATAGAAAGATAGAAAGGTAGATAGATAAATAGATAGATAGATAGATAGATAGATAGATAGATAGATAGATAGATAGGATTTTTTTTTTTTTTGGTACTGGGAATTGAACTCATGACCTTGCACTTTTCAGGTAGGTGCTTATGCTGAGCTAAATCCCTGACCCTCTGATATTATATTTCTGCATGCCATTGAACCAGACATTTGCATGACAGCAAAGTAGAAGGTGTCCACTTTACCTAAATAACTTGTCACTAACTGAACAAATTGGATTGGATATGATTTGATGCTTAGACTCTACTTGTTACAGGTAAAGGCACAGATAGAGTAAACAAATATGTTTTCTCTTTGTCTTTTATATTTTTGTCGTTATGCATCTTTATTGCCAATATTCAACCTTTATTATTAAAAACTTGCTGAATTTTGATTTTAATATTTCCAAATCAGAAAACAAAGTTAAAGTATTTGCTTGTTTGAAATCAACTAACTAATGACTGTTTCATGAGTGTAACATCTGATAAAACCTGTTTTAAAAATTAAAACTCATGGGCCAAAGCTAAACTAGGAATAAAATAGTGCACACACAGTTTTCCATTTCACTTTCAAATTAATTATATAATGATTTTCCCAAAACATAACATCATAAATTTTTAGACAATGTCATTTACAATTTTAGACATTTGAAAACAAAAATTCTGGCTTGTATTTTCAAAAGGGTTTAAAAATTACTGAAAACCTTTAGTATAAATAAGATTACAAGAATGAAAGGACATGGACCACATCCAAGAACTATTATAAAAGGTGGGTTTAGAAAAGTTTATATTTAGGCCAAGATGAGGTTCTAATATATTTCACATTGAAGAGAAATGAAAAATGAACCACTACAACTTCTTCACTTGGAACTTGTTTTATATCTTCATATTGCTATAAAACCATGTAGCCTTAATGACTTAATTATGAATATTATCGTTCATCATTTACAGTTTTCTTACTTGCTATTTGAAGAAATCAAGGTGCATGAAGAAGAAAAACATAAAAAATGCAGTGATCATGAGCAATAAAAAATAAGGCGATAGATTACCTTGTCTACACCTTGTCTTATCCTAGAACTATAAATAAGTGTCCTAGCAAACATTTTTTTCCTCTGGATTCGTATTCAAATAAAATCACTGAAGAATTTAATGGTATATGTTAAATAAATTCACAGTCATTTGTGGAAGTTGGAATGAGTTGGATTAACTTTCTATTTGTCACAGCATTTCTCACTTTTCCTGTTTGCCTTTGCCACTTTATCTTTATTAGTTTATTTGGAATCTTTGATTATGCTTCTATATATGGAGTCTTGGAACAGGAGAAAAATAAATAGGCAGGGAGTAAAAATTTAATGTGAAGAAAAAGATTAGTTTGGCTATAGATTTGCCCTGATAATTTTCATTTTTCCTTTTCAATCACTGTAAGAGCAAAAAGATAAGCAATTGTGCTTACTACTGTATTCCCAGTGCAAACATTGGATGTGTCATTTATAGGTACTTAAAAGATATATTTTGAATTCATTCTGAGAGTTGTCACTACAAAAGGATAGGTGAATCAGTCACTGGCTAAGGAAGCCATCAGTGAGTTATCTTCTGGTGAATATCAATGAGAATGCATTAGGATTTTTTACAATATATCTACTCTAGGAACATTTTTGTATTATGGAGTATAAATTCATTTTCTGTGTTGTCGGAGAAAGGATATCTTTTTAAATAAAAAATATTTAAAAATCCCTTGAATGCATTTTGTCCAATAAAGTATTTCACATATATTATCAGTCTTGCCACAAACAAAGTCATGTATAAGGTGATGGGAACAGTATACTGATCCATCCTGATTTCCCCGACTTTTAGCATATCTTCCCAGCATTCTTAAAGAAGGGTTCACAAAATATGGAAGGTTAGGAATTTTCTTACCATCAGCTGATCTTGCCCTTACTAGTGACTTATTTTCAGGTTGCCTTTCAACATGCAGTATATCATGGTTACAGGCTAAAATGTCAAGTTTTCTAATTTTACTTAGATTATGTAAAGTATGATAACAATCATTTCTAACACAACCAAATAATACTTTCAACACATAGTATAAATAAAACCACATTTTTATATCATTTATGAATGAAATAGTTGTTTTTCTTAGAAATACATCTTAGAATTAATTTTAGTATAAAGATTCCAAACTTTAAAATATCTAATAGAAACAACAGAGTGTAATTTGAATTTAATGCCATTTTTCCCTATCTTTATAGCCAAAACAGATAGCTTCAGAAACTATCCATTATTATCAAATAAATATGTAAGTACCAGAATAGTTCCAAATTCCACACACCATCAGTTTTTGGGGCACACGTAGACATCAGACTAAATTCTCATTACATTCTTATACCAAATCTTTAACAAGAAATATGCTTTCCAGTGCAGGGGATTGAAAGTGGAGACAAGCAATATATTACTGAGATAAACTCTAGTTCTTATATTAAAAACTTTTAATCTGTTCTATGTTGATGTCATATTTAAGTATTCAACCACATTTTAAAATTTATTTTTTATTATCTGATAGATCAAAATATTCAAGGAGTATTGTTTAATTCTCATAACACTTACTCTGGTGACCATGTTAAGTAAGCATCCAAGGTTACTTAAGGTTCAGAAAGCCAAGAATCTAGTTCTGCATCCCCCTATCAAAGACTCATAATGACAATGTTTCCAAAGTAGGGTGAATAAAAAAGCTCACTACAAATGAATATCAGCAGGAAATTACTGTCTTAGCACTTTGGTCTGCCAATTCAAATGTCAATATCTGCACAACCATAAAATCACCCTAGACAATTTATTTTATTGTTGTGAATCTCAGGTTCAAAGTCCATAAAATGAGAAAAATATGTAGTTGGTGAATGTTTAAATGCCATTGAAATAATACAAGGCAATGATGGGCATTCTTCACTGCTTTTCATTTTATTCCAAAATATTTGAGAGCTTAATATATACTATTCACTTTCCTGGTCATGGTCAAGGCACCAATAAAAGACAGACATAATTGTTCTTCAGGAATGAGTTCAGAATTTAGTTTATAGTAATGGCATGACTTCAAGCAAATTATACTCCTAACCTCCTATTTAATGTATTTACCCAGTTTTAGCTATTATAACATCTTGTATGTTCCATATTAATTGTTATTATTAATATTTGGAATAAGAATTCAAGAATAAGATCATTGAAAATTTTCTTGTATTGCTACATAGACAGCCTGAACAATGAGTGGTTATCAATAAATATTCCTTACATAATCAATGTTTATTTTATCTATGCTTAGGTTTTTTAGCTTAAAAAATGAGAATCAATGTAGTAAATGTCTTGTAAGGTTGTTGAGAATATTAAAGACAAAAGATACAGTCAAATCTTAGACAATGATATTACTTTATTAAACTAGGGTTTTTTCTCACCTGTAACTATTTTTTCCTTGAAAATTCATCTATTGGTCTCAGTTATTGTTTCTGAAAGAAAATAAAAAGCTAACTCTTTAAAGGAAAAATGTGAAATCAGTAAATTATTTGTTGCCAGTAAGATCTGTTGACATCATTAGGTCACATAATTTAGGGACCCCTTCAAATCAGCGATTATATGACATAAATTGTACCCCGTTTACTTCCTGGTTGTCTCATCTTTTCTTCCCTTTCCTGATTGAGCTGGAAAATTGTGGCAGGACATTTCCTATATCATCATTTTTATCATGTTTTCTCTCCCAATGAGCCTCTTTGAAAACTTTCCTATTGTCTATATTTTAAAGATTGAACTTGAGAATTTCAGTCATGGACATATCAACTGGGAAAGCATGGCATTTCACACTTAGAAAAGTACCATATTTGGTTTCGTGATCTAGTCTCGTTATTTTGAAATTCTTAATTTTTTTTTCATTTCATCCTTAGCCCCTTCTTTGATACAGACAGGCCTTAATGCTTGACTTTATCATTCCCGAGATCCCTACTAGGTATCTGAACACATAGACAGCAATGAACCCTGCATGTGTTATCTTTTTTCCTATCATACATACCAATGATAAAGTCCCATTTGTAAATTATGATTAACAACTATCATTAATGGCAAAATAAAACAATTGCTATACTATTGTTATAAAAATTCTGTGAATGTAGATTTAATATATTTTATGGCACTACAAATCTCAGGAATTTCACCATTAAAGAATCTGTTTTTCTTTTCCTGAGAATTCAGCAATGTTTCACTTAAAGGAAGCATTTTCTAGCTTTTCTCTGGCATGTTTGTAATGTCAGCATCACTTTCTTTATGCTTGAGGCCATTATAGAGTAAAATAAGAGTGGAGATACTGCTGCTATATTCAATCATATAACAGTCACTAAACAACTAATGGGTGGACCACAGCTACAGAATGCACTCCCAACAAAGATGACTCGGCAAGACAGAGTTAGATGTTACAAAATTCCATCAGACTACTCAGAAAAGCATGCAATTTAAAACATATGTATCTCCAAAACTTTCTAGATAATATTTCTGAAGTAAAATTGGCTATAGGTAAATCAAACTGTGGAAAGTGAAACCATAGATGAGAGAAACTATTATATGTCTCTTTTTTTCACCATTGGTTCTGTTTCTCTGGAGAACTCCCCAAAATAAATTTATAGTCTTCTCACATTCCACTATAAATTTTTCATTTGCTTGTAACATTTATAATGTCCCTCACTGCCAAAGTCTATCTCAACATAGAGTTTCTATATGAAATTGATGTGACCATTCAGACATAATAAATAGCTCTGTGTGCAGCATTTTATTTGCCATACTCATATATATATATATATATATATGTATATATATATATATAATATATATAATATATAATTTTATTTTGTTTTCCTGCAGATGCCACTGTACCTAATTTAATAATTCCTTAAAAATAAGAAGGCTTATTTGTAAGATGGTTCATGTTATATACACTACATATATTAAACTGCTTATCACGGAATTGCAGTTCAATAACTAATTTACCAAAAAATAAAATGACTAAATTGTCTTAATAAATTTGATTATAAATGGGTAAATTTATATGGAAATGGCATCAGATAGTCTATATTAAATTGCTATTTCCCAGCATGAAGGAAAAGAAAACATATTTTTCTGAGCCATAACTCTGTGAAGAAAATATTGCAAAATATATAAATAGTTTAAAACCATTCAAATTATCCATTTGACTCTAATTCCCCCACTATAATTCCTAGACTGTTAGATTTTTAGTAATCACATGCCTAAATTATTCCATTTATATGCATGATGAACTACGTCAGTCGCTTCTTTTTCCTTCCAACCACACACACAGTTTGTGTGGTTTCTCCTCATGACATTTATTTCGTGTCTCTGAGCTGAGATTGTTTGATTTAATAATGGATCTGTTGGTGTTTATACCAAGGTCTATCTTTCTGGCAAAAATTGTTGCCCCTTTTGCCTCCAAGTTATCATTTGATCCTTGATTCTATATGAAAGCATGTTAAAAGAAATTAATTTCCACATCTGTGTCTCTTCACGTTTCTCAGACACCATCCATTTTGAGGCCACTGGCTGACATCTCTTTCCATTCTCTATTCTCCATGCAGATACTAAGCAGTCTTTCTAGATTTTTAATGAATTCTCAAGGAATTTGTTAGAAATACTACATCCTATATTCTACCAAGATTATTCCTAAAGGAATAATTTAAATATAGATACTCACAGTTCAAGCCAACAAACAATCAAAAACACAAGAAAACACAGCAAAAAAAAATAATAATAATACTGTTCAGGTTAACTGAACTTTAAAACATCTATCACAGATAAACATATACATATAGCTTAATAGCTCCAAAAATCACTGTGTATCATGTTTTAGTTTTTTGCTCATGCAAGTGTTTGAAGCTGAATGAAGATTTACTTAGACATTTTCAAAGACAAAATGGTTGCAAGCAAGAAATTAAATAATAAACACAAAACTATAATTTTAATAGCTAATAATATTAAAAATAAGACTTTAAAAGCTATGTGTATATGCATGTAAATTAATATAAATTAAGATATATACTTTCTTTGCTTTGCATTGTTGTGTTTTCTTAAAGATGTCAAAAGAAATATATGAAAACAATAGATATTGTGAAAGTGAAAGGGGAAAAACTGCTCAAAAGAAAAGAACAACTGGGATGGTGGAAAGGAGAAAAAAATAGAGGAAATTTATATATGTATGTATATATAATATATGATAGATAATTATACTGCTGTAAGTTCATTAAAAGAATGGTTTATGCTTGCAAGGTTGGATCAATTTTTCATGCCTGTATCTTGTAATCTGAGCAACTACTTTGAAGATAACAATACATATTAATCATTGTTAATCTCATATTAACTTGTTTTGAGATTCTGTATCATAGTTTTAATTACTTTCCTTATAAAATAAGAAAAGAAATACATAAATAAAAAATCAGAGGAATTCTTATGCCATATTTTGAGGGAGAACATCTATTTCTCCTAAAGCTATTTATAACGTTATTAGGCAGCTCAATAGGTTCATTTGAAACATATTTGAACGGTAATAACTTTTGACAAGTTACACAGGTAAAGTAGCTTATTTAATGTTGACACAATTGTTAACCATGATTCAAATTTTTTTGAAAATGAATGCATTGATTATTTCAACATAAACAACATGCAATAGCAAGAAATTAATTAAAATCTGATAGCTATTGATGACAGCTGAGTTTTATTTTTAACTATGAGTAGTCTTACATCTTATATTTCTTATAGCACAATTCCAGTTTTTAAATATTCTATATTTAAATATTCAATATTTAATTTTAGTTGCCTAAGTTAAGCATCATGTAACCAAAGTTTTGTTAATTCACAATTATTTAAGCAACCCTGCCCTGGTTTCTATGAATTAACAACTGTTTAAGCACAAGTAAGTATCCAAAAAGCACCTGTATTGTCAAATACGTTGAAAATATTCATTGGACATTCCACACACAGAAAAAAGAAACTATTTCTCCAAATAAGTAAGCATTTTAGAATAATAAAATGTGTCTAAATGTTACAGAATAATTTCAAACTTCCTGGCTTTGTTTCTACTTACTACTTTTGTTTCTGTGTTTTCTGGTCATAGACCACATTTGTCTGCTGGTATATGGCATAAAAATGTAACTAGTACTTAAATTTTTAAAAAATTATCAAAATAAAAGTTACAGTGTCATTCATTACTTTCCATAAAATATCTCCACTTCAGACCCACTTTTGTTCATGTAATTTCTGAAGCAGTTCTGAAATTCTTTTTCTATAACTTCAGATACACTGTCATGGCTTCTTCTGTGTCTTGAATTGATACAACACACTTGTCTCTCGTGGTCATTTTGATGTAGAGGAAGAGTCAGAAGTTGCATGGCGCCACATCCAGGAAATAAGATGGATGAGGACATACTGCAGTGTTTTTCCTGTTTCCTTTTCCACTGGAAGGCGTTCAGCAGCAGCATTCAACTTGAACTTACCTCAAAGAGGACTTCTAGAACTGTTTCAGAGAGCGCCAAGAATGATGGAATAAGTGTGTCCTAAGTGAAAGGGATATATTTCAGAGGGATTAATACTGTAGTCCTTTTTTTAAACTTACATTCACCTTATATTGTGGGGATACCTTAAAATTCTTTTATTAAAAGTTAAACATTTCAAATAATATAATGTGGAAATTCTAAATTTCACTTCTCCACTGGGTTTTTTTTTTTTTATTGCTTTTGCTTTTGTTGTGACTTAGTGATAGTGGTGGATTGTTTAAAATATAGCTCATTCCCTTGCCAGCAGGCAGTCATGAGTTCGACCCCTGGTACTGATAAAAACGAAAAAGACCAAAAAAAAAAAAAACATAGCTCATTTGTGCATGTGTGGACTCTAATATGTCTGCTCAGCTGTCTTATGGGTCCTATTTAATACTACAAAGATTTCCCTCAGTACTCTGAATCCATCCTGGATTTCCATCCTGGTCAATAGGATTTCCATCCTGGTCAAGAGGTGCCATGTGTGTTGAGGCATTCTCATCATTCAAAGAGTGAATTTCCAAGTCATTTAGAATATCCTATAGCTTCTACAGATGTTTCAGTTCCAGAATTTTTTGTGAGTCTTCTCCAGGAATGTTATATTTTGTGTTGCTTCAAAACAATTATGTTCCCTCCAATGACTACCTAATGACTAGTTTGCACTATGATTGCCAGGCTGCTGATTTTCAAAGTTTCTATAGAGCTATAGAAAAGTAAACAACACAACACCTACTGTTCTTTTTAGCAGGTACCCATTTTGCTTGATACAATTTCTTTAAGTAATAGCAGAGCTTCTTAATTTTTAGAGTTCTAAAAGAGTTAATGTTCAGAAATGTATTTGTCCTATTCCTTTTTGTTTTATTCAAACTGGTGAATTCTATTGTTGTTTTATTTAAAAGTCACAGTAGTAGCTTTCTGACACAAAGACACCATGTATATGATGTAAGGAGCTGATATACAGTATACATTGTTTATCTAACTTTTATTATTTTCTCAAAAATTTTAATTGATGGGGAAATAGTAAAAATAACTATATAAAGCAATTCATTATAAGATAAGCTATAATACTAAAGAAAAATAAAAGTATGTGGAACTACAGGAAACATTTCATCAAAGACATATTTTTGCAGCCAGAAATGATTAATTGATGTCAGTTCAAAGAGGCAAAAAATGTTCTGATCATTTACTCAGGCCTCATTTTCTTTCTACAATTCATTGCTTTGCCAAAATCTATAATTGTCAGCTTCAACATTTTTGAGAAAGCTAACATCTTGCACTTTGGCTCATTTGCTGTTTACCTTCACAAAGCTACACTTATTCTTCAGTTATTCCAGAAACAAGAAGAACCCACATTATACACTCAAAAGAACAGGACAGCAGCAAGCAGGTCACTCCCTCTTTATTTTATTCATAATCCTTTTCATGTACTGTTCCTTTCTCTTAATAGGATTAAAACGAATTAGATGGGTATGTTTTCACTGAAAATTTGACATTTAAAGTTTGTAAAGGACTAGCTTAATACCAGAGTAGGAAGAAATTAAAAAAAAAAAAAGAGTGGTTTGTATTTCTCCATTCAAAAATAGACATTATGATCAGATTTTGCATCATCATCTCACCTTTAAGTACCACCATTGCTGTATATATTGTCATAAGTTATATGAATGTTATGGATAAGACATTGAAATTCAGAGTTTTTCAGTAAGGATATTAATATTGGTGTTACAGAAATATAGTCTATGCCCTTTCCATAAGTTTCTTTTGTTAAACCTTAACCCTGGTGTAATTTTATCACAATATGTATATGTGTGTTGTCGTTCACTAGAACAAAGAGCCTTAGTTTTCAGTAACTGACTACTGAAGTAAAATCGTATAAATATCAGTAAGTTGTGCATCCCTGAATAACAATGTGTTCTTTACTATCATAACATAATACTTCGAGTATCCAATCTGAAAAATGGAGGGGAAGATCTCAGACTTCTTACTTTCTGGCAAAGGACTTATATTTTCTGATAATATTCTGCCATGTCAAGTTCTGAAATGGAAGTTCTGATGGTCATGGGAAGCAGTGTCTCCTGTCCTGTAGTCAGTCACTTTTCTGTCTCTGAGTCAAAATACCCCACATTTGAAACTTAAACAAGGATTTATTTGGCTCATAGTAGAGAGTCTAGACTATGGTTGGTTCCAAAGTGGTAATTGAATGATGCAAAGGTATGGTGGAGGAGAGCTGATTAACCCATGGTGGGCAAGGAGAAAGACAGAGACAGAGACAGAGACAGAGACAGACTCAGAGTCAGAGAGGCAGAAAAAGACAAACAGGTAATCTCTAAAGGTGT
Organism: Cavia porcellus; assembly: GCF_034190915.1. Classification (NCBI taxonomy): domain Eukaryota; kingdom Metazoa; phylum Chordata; class Mammalia; order Rodentia; family Caviidae; genus Cavia; species Cavia porcellus. The sequence goes on from NW_026947493.1 coordinate 58,303,703, forward strand.
GTGACTAGTGACGTAGCTTCCCCATTGAGGCTTTATCTCTGAAAGACAATTTGTGTTATAAAGTTGTCAATCCACTAATGACTATGTCACACACATATTCCATGCACCTTCTGAAACTACCACCTCTGAACAAATGAAACTTTTGGGAGCTGTTTGAAATTGAATACATAGTACATCTAAACATTTTCTCTATGTGTAAATTTGACATAATTATATATTCCTTCAAAGAAGCTATCTCTACACATGGAAAATATACAAAATAAGCAAAATTGAAGCTTTTAGTGAATTATGTTTCCCAATGTGATATGGAATATGATTTACCAAAGGGTATCTATCTTTCTATCATCTATTTATTTCAGTATAATCACTTTTTATTTAGTTTTACCTAAAGTTATTACAAGAAAGTATAGTTAAGGCTCATTTGCTATATTTTACATCAGTGTTGCTTTATAGAACAAAAAAAAAACTAAAGAGAGCATTATAAGACATTAACAGACACCTCACCAAGGAAGATACTAAATAGCGTAGGAAAAAAATGTTTCACAGTAAATGTTATGAGGGAAATGTAAATTGAAATAACAATGAGCCACTTACCACTGTGCACACCTGTAAAATGTCCATACTCTACAAAATTGACAAAATCAAATATTAGGAAGTGGAGCAAACAGAATGCACATTCATCATTGGTAGGAATATGATGAAAGAGTACCCACTTTGGAAGACAATCTTGGTTTCTTACAAAACCAAAAGTACTATTACAAGATGACCCAGGAGTCCCATTCTTTAACCTCTACCAAAGAAATTGAAAAAAATACCGGCAGAAAATCCTGTACACATACACTTATGTCAGATTTAAGTATAATTGTCAAAACTTTATAATGGCCAAGATATCCTAGTTTTTTTTTTTTGTTTGTTTTTGTTTTTGTTTTTGTTGTTGTTGTTGTTTTGTACCAGGAATTGAACTCAAGACCTTGCATTTGCCAGGCAGGCTGTGTGTCATTGAACTATACTACTGGCCAAGATATCCTTTTGTAGGTCAGTGAAGAAAGAAGCTGTGGTACATCCAGAGAATGAAATACTGTCCTTTGTCAAAAAGAATAATTATCAAATCATGAAAAGAAATGGAAGACTTGTAAATGCATGTTTTAAGTGAAAATAGTCAATCTGAAAAGGCTATATCTTGCATGATTTCACCTATATGACATTCTAGAAAACACAGAATATGGAAACAGATAAAGCATATCAATATTTGTCATGATTAGGAAGAAAACAGTGATGAATAGGTAGAGCCTAAAGAATTTGGGGAGGTAGTAAAACTCTCTGTGTGATAATGTAATGGTAGGTAAATTGGTGAAGTCCATAGTAAATATAACACCAAGAGTGCACATTAGCTGTATGTCACCTTTCTCATTGCTCAAACATGCTACCTTAGCAATGTGGTTGTAACTAACTGCTCATAATAGGAGAACTTTAATTTGCTCACAGTTTCAGGCCATAATCAGCTGGCTACAAAGCAGAGACATCATGGTGGAGGGCACAGAAGCAAAAGCTACTTAGTTCATTTGGCCATGAAGTGGAGCAGGGAAACAGTGCAGAAAGGAAGGGAAAGGCACCATGTATAGTGCTCAAGGCCATGCTTCTGTGAGCCACCCAGAGGTATCCAGTGTGTTTTAGTGATTTGCTAGGAATATTTTTATTCAGTGAAGTCCACACATCAGAATTCATGGTCACAGTAAATGAGAGGATTTGATGATAGTGATGTGTCTACATGTGTTCACCAGTTGTAAGAAATGAACCATTCTGATGAGGAATGTAGTTTAATGATGGAACTTACACATGAGCGGAAGGTAAGGAGTGTGTGGAAAATTTCTATACCTTCCTCTCAATTTTAATGTGAATGTAAAATATGAGATGCTATTAATGGACATAGTGTATATTTAAATAGAAAATTTATTACACTGAAAGATTAAACACCATTAAACTGCATCAAAATAATCCTCTCATTTAGAACACACACATCCTATCACTCTTGGCATTTTGTGAATCAGTTCTGGAAGTCACTTCTTGTCCTCTGTAGCACTGTCCTGGCTACCTTAACATCCTGGATTGATTCAAAACAACCACCTTTCATGATAATTTTTACTTTGGTAAACAGCCAAAATATCTCAGTCCCAGACCCATTAAAATGGTGGATGAGGACATCACTTAATGTTTCTATAAGCCTGCCTTTCTGTTGAATGCCACTCAACAGCATCAATCGCTGTATTTTAAAATAATATTTTGTAAAAGAAAACCCTCAGAACTATTTCAGAATGTGAAAAGAGCAGTGGGATATGAGTATTGAGGCAAGGGCAATTATTTTAAGGGAAATTAATGGTAATGCATCTGTTAATGTAATAATATTTTAAATAAAACTTTCACTGTATATTTGAATCAGACAAAATATCAATATATTGTGATAGTAACATTATTATTATTTTTCCCAATCCAATGGTTAGATAGACAATTGTGATTTCTTTCAATTTGTATTTTTCCTTATGCTTAATAATATTGAGCACTTTTTAATGTACTTATTTGTCATTCATATAACTTCCTTAGTGTAATGCTATTTGGCCTATCATAGATTTTTGCTAGTTTTTTTTTTACTGTATTTGAAATACATTATCTTCATTATGTATTCAAGATATGATTTATTTTCTAAGTTTCTGTATTCTAAATTTTGCTTCCAGGCTGTGTGAATATTGTATCAATGAAATCTTTTAAAGAGAAAAGTTATTAAAGTGAAGTCTAACAAATCAATTTTTTAAAGAGAATAAATCAAAACAACATAGAACAAAGCAGGTCAGAACAAAACAATGTAATCAACTCAGGATTTCAAAACAAGACAACAGGAAATCAACAGTGGTTACCATAATGGTTCTTGTTTTCTTTGAGATAGTTGCCCATAGCTTCACACACAATGAATTCAAACAAGACAAAACAGTATAAAACCATTTAAAACAAATGAATGAACGCATTACAGGCCTTCAAATAAAATCAGATAATAGGAAAATCAACAATGACTCCATAATGTCTTCAGTTCTTCTCAAAATAGCTGTCTATACCTTCATATATACTGAAATTAAATAATAAAAAACAGGCTAAAACCAATAGCAACAAAGAATAAAATCATTACTGACCTTCTCAACAAGATAATATGAAATCAACAATGGCTACCATAATGCCTCATAGTCTGTAAAGTAATTATTCATAACATCACACATAACAAAATCAATCCTTTTAAACTCTTTAGAAGAATTTCAAGGCATATATAAGCCTATACATGTATATCTACCTTTGTATATTAAAAGGAAAAACAAAACAAAATCTAACAATTTATGAGAAAAACAAGAATCAAAAGAGACAAATGAATAACAATAACAAAAAGCCCCAAACAATGACAATTTAGGCTTTCAAACAAGGTGGTAGGAAAAAAAAAAAAACTAAGGCTGTTACTTACACAGTGATCTTCAAAAGAGTTACTCAGATTACCAGGTACAAACATGAAAAATTGATCCAATCTATGAATGCTTTCTTGTTCCAAGAACTAATAGAATTAATAGCACAATCATCTTAGCTGTCTTAGGTGTGTACATAAATGTTTGTATCTTATTTTCTTTTCCCTTCCTTCCACTTCTCCTTTTCCCTATATTATTTTTCTCCTTTGAGCTCTTTCTTACCCTTTTGCAATATTTATTTGAAGATTTTATATCTTATTTACTCTTTCAATTTCTTACGCTAGGGAGACAATATGGTATTTACATATGTGAGTTTGATTTATTTTGCTTGTTAGTATAGTCTGAAGTTGCATCCGTTTACCTATAAAAGCCTCAACATGATACTTCTTTATAGCTGAGTAGTACTCCATTGTATAAAAATACAACTTTTTTATACATTCCTCAGTTGATAGATACTTAGGTTGTTTCTAAGACCTGTCTATTATGAATTGTGCTGCTATAAACATGGGTCCACATATACCACTGTGGTATGATGTGTTCAGTTCTTATGGAACATCTAGGTCAAATGGACATCCAATCCCAGCTTTTTGAGGAACTTCTAGACTGATTTCCACAGTGGTTGTACCAGTCAGTCTACACTCTCACCACCAGAACAGAAGAGTTCCTTTTTCCCCACAGCCTCTCTAGCATTTGTTGTTGGTAGTTTTCTTTATCCTGGCCATTCTTTCTGGAATGAGATGGACTCTCAGTGTTTTTTAATTTGCATTTCTCTAATACCAAGTTGCCATTTTTATTTCTTCAGTTGACAACTGTGTATTGATCTCAGACGCCCATTTTTGGACTAAATTTGCATTTCAGGGATCTGATTTTTTAAATTCTTTATATGATCTAGATAGAAGTTCTTTCTCTGAGGGACAGTTGATTACTTTTTTCCCAATTGTGTGATTTCTTTTCACTGTGTTAGAGATTTATTTTGACATGCAAAAAATTTTTAATAAGAAGAGACCCCAGTTATTGATGCTGGGAAGTAACTCCCATGCAGTTTGATTTTTGTTCATGAATCTCTGCCTATTCCTATGTCTTCAAGATTTCTACCTGCTTTGTCTTCCAACAGAATTAGTATTTCTGTTTTAATATTTAGAACTTTGATCCATTTTGACTTTAGTGAATGGTGATGGGCCTGTATTTAGTTTTAGTTTTTGGCATATGGAAAGCCAGTTTTTCCAGTACCACTTATTAAAGAGGCTATCTTTCTTCCATTGAGTGTGTTTGGTCCCTTCATCAAAGAAAATGTGGCTGAGCATGTTTATAGTTGTGGTTGTATCATCTAACCTATTCTGTTGATCTTCAGGTCTGTTTTTTATTGCAGTACTATTCTGATTTTATCACAGTACCTTTGTGGTATAACTTCAAGTCCAGGATTGTGATGCTTCCTGCCTTGCCTTTGTTCCCCAGAATTACCTTTGCTATTCTAGTCTCTTCTGGTTCCAGTTGAGTATTAGGAATGATTTCTCTAGATTTGTGAGATATGTTAATGGTATTTTTGAATGGGATTGCATTAAATCTGTATAACAAGTTTGGGCGTATGGCCATTTTCCCAATGTTTGTTCATCCTACCTATGAACAAGGAATGTCTCTCCATTTTCTGAGATCCTCTATGTTGTATTCATGGGGTTGTACACAGAGAACAATTAGGATTAGGACATGGAGTTTATAATATTTTTATAATGGTCAAGGGAAGTTAATACAGAAAAATGTAGGAAATCTATCTGCAACACCAAAGACATAGATTATTTAATCAAGAGTCTAAACCCCATTGCAATGTCCCACATGAGTCCAGATAAAAACCCAGAGCTCAGGACAATGCCTCCACGAGTCCAACTGGAAGTCCAGAGCCCACAAGAAGGACTCATGCCAGTCTCTTACGGATCCATGCCGGGAAGACCCAAGGGTCAGTGGTGGAAGCCAGAAAGTTTATGCCAGCAGGATGAAGGAACTGTGCTAGTGAGCCAAGAAGTTACACTCACAACAAAGACCAGGGCTATCCTGAAAGGCACCACAGCTGTCCTCAACAACACGGAGGCCCTGAGCTCTTCCCACGACAAGCACAGTCGGTTATGTGCCAGGAAGCAGTGTGATGAATTCATCCTGGAGACCAAGCAGCACATGTCTTCCCCTCCGGGGCCAGGAAGCAATGCTCGATGTTAGGACCAAAGCTTCTCCAGGAGAACCAACAGTTCAGACAACAACTCATAGGAGAACCCACAATGCTTCCTTAATCCTTAACCCTCCACATCTCCCTTCTTCTCCACCTATTTATCCTGGCAACTTTCCTCAGGTGGAGCATCTTTGCTCAATGTCATGCTGATGTAATCCAGCTGGCTTTAAGTTGACCGCCAGTTCTCAATCCATAACACTCTTCAATTTCTTTTTTCAGAGTATTATAATTTTCACTGAATAGATCTTTCATTCCTTTGTAGACGGATTCTTGTCTTAGTTACTTTTTACTTGTTGCTGAGGCAAAATACCTCACAACAAAAATGAAAGAAAGAAAGGTTTATTTTTTGCAGTTCTTGAAGGTTTCAGTCCATACTCAGTTGGCTCCAAGGAAGTGTGGCACGGCCAGGCAGCCCTTCATGGTTCCTGCAAAGAGCATGGTTCCTGCAAAAGTGAAAGGGAAAGCTAAAGCAAAAGTAAAAGATCTGCCTTCTTCCCATTACATTGACTATACCAGTGTGATGTTTCTTGATCTATTCTGCCAGTCTTTTTTTTTAAACTGATGAATTGAGGCTATTTACATTAATAGTTATAAGTGATACATATTAGCTTACATTTGTCATGTTATCTTTCTGCCTTTGGTTCTTTATCTTTCCCCTCTGTTTAATTGTTTGCTTTGATAGTGTTTTTTTTTTTTTTTTCTGTTGTTATTATTGAAGTCATAGTTATTTTTATGTCTCTCCAGAATTTCTTTCAGTATTCTTTGGAAGGTTGGTTTGATAGTCATGAAGTTCTTCAGCTGTTCTTTGTTATGGGAGTATCATATTTCTCCATCACTTTGATGGACAGCTTTGTAGGGTACATCAGTCTGGGTTGAAAGTCTTTTTTTTTTTTTTTTTTGAAACACTTCACTCCATATTCTTGATTCCATTGTTTGTATTGAGAATTTGCTGTGATTCTGAGGGGGGGGGGTTCCTTTATAGGTGATCTATCTTTTCTTTCTAACAGCTTTTAATATTCTGTTCTTATGTTGAATTTCTGGGATGTTGCTTATTTTGTCTGGATGTAGATTTAATTTGCTTGTGGATAATTGGAGTTCTACATGCTTCACTTAAATTAAATGTCAGTTTCCATTCCCATGTTTGGGAAATTTTCAGCTCTTACTTCTGCAAATAGCCTTTTGATACTTATGTTGTCACCTTCTTTTTTGATTACACCTATCAATCTTATGTTTTTCTTTGCTTCACTTTGAAACTGTTGAATTGTTATTTTCTGATTCTTTGTTAATTTTAAAAGATCTTTCCTTTCCTGTTCACTAGTTGCAATCTTGTCTTCGAGATCTGAAAGTCTATCTTCACTCTCATTGAGGTTTTTTTGCCAGCTTTTGATGGAATGTTTTTATTTCCTGGATATCTCATTGAATCTGTTTCATGCATTCTATTTCTTTCTTATATTGTTAATTAAAAGTTTTCATCTTTTTGCAGTGCTTCTCTATTTTTTAACTATATATTCTTTAGATGTATTCAACATTTCTGTTATTAAACAGTTACCATTTCTTCTTTAATGTGAGTGATTATTTCTGATCTGAGTTCCTTTAAAGCTTTATGTAGCTGTTCTTCACTTCAGTTGCTGTCTTTTCAGAAGTTTCAGGTATATGGTTTACATCTTCTTCTATGTCCATATCTCCTAGGCTTCTTTGTGATGGGCTGGAGGTTTGAGATTGCATTTTCTTTTTTTTTTTTTTTTTTTTTTTTTTTTTTTTTTTTTTTTTTTGTCATTTTCCTGTATTCCCCTGGAGAAGCTGAATGCAAGATCTCAACTTTTTCCTGGGATTAGGATATCTCTCAGTATTGCAGATTGTTCCCAGCTGAGTAGAAATCATTAGTCAGGCCTTACCTGGTCCCCAGTGGCACTCAAGGTCTCCTTAAATGTAGGGAGTACACTGGGCAGGCCTTCAGCACACTGTACATGGTACTGTGAAGCTACCTGGCTGTTTGAAGTTGCCGGGTGGGACTCTAACAGATACTAAGTGGCATACAAAGGTTGAGCAGCTAGGTAGAGAATGCTATACAGGCCTTCAGCTCAAACCATGTGGTGCACAGATGCACCACAGCTGCACAGGGCAGGGCTTTACTAGGTTCCCAGAGAAGTGCTGAGGTGTACGGCTAGATGGGGTTTGCTGTGCAGGCCTTCAGCTCATACTGCTGAAAGCAGACAGTTCCCAGCCACTTGGGGTCACTGGACCGTGCCCAACTCAACCCTGCCTCATGGGAATTACTCGAAGATCCGCAGCTGATTGGAGATGATGGGTGGGTCATTACCAGGGTCTGAGCAAGGTGCCAAGGTTGCATGGCCGGATGGGGTTTGCTGTGCAGGCCTTTGTCTTTTGCCACTGAGTGCAGGCCCAAATAACATATTTGAGTTTATATTTAGTGCTTTCAAGATCCCGTCAGACAATTATTTGCCTATACCAATATCAAAAGGATATGGTCCCCTCCCACATTTTCTTTGGAAAGCTGCATAATTTGAGACTTTACATTTAGGTTTATAATTCATATATATGAAGGTTTTACATAAATGTTACAATTCTTATTTTCTATATTGTATGCAATTTATTTAAACCTTTCTTTTTTGCCATTGAATTGTGCTAAAGAACTGGTCAAACATCAATTGAACATATGTTTTATATTCATTCTAGTTCAAGACTTTAACCTTTGGTAAATTGGCAGTTTTAAAATGCATGAAACTATGTGCATTACGATAGCTGTATGATAATGTTGAAATATGGCTGTATAGATCCCTAACATTAATTTTAAAAATTAAACATATGTTTCAGGTCTAATTCCAGATATTATCTTCTGGTAAATTGATAGTTTTACACTATGATAAAATATCTTAATTAATGTTTCTGTATGGCAATATTGAAATCTTGCTGTATATACTTTTTAAAGTTAAAATTTATTTCCAAATTCAAAATAGTTCACATTTTCATGAAGACTTATTTTCATAAATAAATTATTTTAAAAATCATAATTTGTGATTACAATGATTTTGGATCAATCCATAAATTATTAGACAAGTGATATCAAATCTATGTATATGACATGTATCCTCATTTATCTGATCTTCAATTTCTCACAGCTACATTTTAATTTTATACATAGATCATTAACTGAGTACTCAGTGCTTTATAGCTTTTTGATGTTTTTAAAAAGTAATACTTTTAATTCAAATTTTAACAATAAAGATGACATTTAATCTGTGAATATGATTTCAATATCTAGTTTTTCCACTTACTTGTTTAGAACTCTGAATGATTCCCTTAAGTGATCTGCATATTTACTCATAAAGTAATAAAAATGCATATCTGTGACAGTATTAATTTCTTTTGTTATTTACCATTAATCTCTTCTTTTTTTTTTAATTTGGGTATGCTACCTTATATGAATGGTAAGGGGAAAATTTTTTTTAAATATTACTATTCTTTTCTTTCTTGACTTTTAGGGCATAGACATACAATCAGTGCTAGATCACTTACTTCCAATCACCCAGAATATTAATTTAAATTTATTTTTTCCAGGCAGGCAGGAGGATATAAAGGATAGGTAATTAATTTTGGCCACCAGGACATTGACAGACAATTGAAACTTACAAAGACAAAATGGCAACAATGTCAGGAATCAGTCCCGTGTCACTGCTGCTGATAGGAGTTGTGGGACACACATTTCTTTTTAGACATGTTTTGTTCTAGGAATGTTGCTATGATCAGGATGCCCAACTTCTGCTCATGCTTGCATTGTGATGTGTTCTTCAGACTTTCCATGGAGTCCATGAGATATCCTAAATGATTGCAGCAATTTTTTTTTTTTTGCTCTTTAAATTAGCTAGAGTCAACTTGTATTGCTGACTAGTCTTCCTCTTTATAGCACTTAGTAAAAATTAAATGAATTAAGCAAATCTGACACATTACAGATCCACTGATGACATACAGCTTCAAGATAATTAACATGTTTAACAAACAAGTAAACAACCTTCAATTCATATTTTCTATAACCAACCAAATATATAAAAAGTTCTAAACTTAGTAATTTTCCAGACTTTCACAACTGAAAGCTCTTATTTCAGAGCTGTAAATTACATTAATAACTAGAGAAATAAAGACATTCCTAAAACTTAATCTATTCCCTTACAAGCATTTTAGCTTGAAAATTATCAGAAAGTAAAGACTTATGCATAATATACAGTGTTTACCTTTTTTTTTTTTTTTTTTTTTGGTACCAGGAATCAAACTCAGGACCTTGTCCTTGCCAGGTAGATACTATGCTGCTGAACTGTAATCCCTGACCCTTATATATGATGTTGAGACACATTTCCACCGCATTTATAAGAATCCTAACAACTGACATAATAGTTTTTATCTAAAGATGTGTCCAATATTCTGCTGAAAATTATTTATCCATTCTCATCTTTCCTTAGTTGGGTATTTGTTTGAAAGTGTCAAGGATTTTTTTATAATAGGTCACTATTCAGTGACATTTTGACTTCTTTTTCTACAAATAAATACTCTGTTTAATGTCTGCTCTGAAAATTGATTATTATTCTTATATGGAATAAGTTTATCATTTATCCATTTTCCTATATGCATTAAATTTTCCTTAAACATATGGCATTCATCTTACATTTGATAGCAATATTAAACCAAGATCTTGGCATTATTAGCAGCCATGGAGAGAATATTCTTCAATCTTCTCTATTCACTATATAGGGATTTTTATGCACCACTTGCTTTTTAAAATACTGGCTTTTTCTACAGATTCTCCATTAATCACAGCACAGAATATAATTTTATCTACATTACCGAGGACCTTTGTTAAAAATGAGGAGTCCTAGATTACTGGGCCTGGGCTTTAGCTTAGCAGCATAAGTGCCTACCTGGCAAACACAAGGTTGGATTTCTATCTCTAGTACAAAAAAAAAAAAAAAAAAAAATCAAGGTTTATTCATCAGATAAATATATTTCCTGGGTTGACCATAGGGTTAAAAATCAAAAGACATGGTTTAAATTCCAAAGCCACATTTTGTCATTTCACTGGGCTTGACACTGTGTAACTTCAGGAAAATTAATTTAAATTTACTCAGTTTCCTTCAAGTATAAAATTTGGGTAATATGGATAAGATGTACCTCACTTGCTTAAGCGTAGTACCTAAAGTGAACTGGGGCTTGATATTTGTGTGAGAAATTTGCTAAACTAAATAGGACTTTCAATTGCTTCTCTCTATGAAAGCACTTACCACAATATCTTTTCATTCTCTGTTAACTTGTGTGTCACCCCCTTCAAAACTACTTCCTCCTTGAAGAAAGATGAATAAAGGAAAATGTAACTTACAATTTCAAAGCTAATAAAAATGTCATAGTACTTAAAATATGAGATTTTTTTATTCAGTGTTTATATAATCTTGTTTTCTTCCCTAAATTTGACAAGAATTTTTTTTTTTTTATAAATTCTGTTCCCACTGTCTTTTTTTTTTTTTTTTTTCTTGATGCTTTCTTAAGCATGAAATAAGGAGAACGGGAAAGGAGAATACCACAGTATAAAAATTCTATTATAGGAAAAAATACATATATATGCATATTCCTATACATAGTATAGGAAAAAATACATACATATGTATGAACAGGTGTTGTGAGTAGTTAATAACAGGAAAAACTTAGATTTTGTTTATTTAATTAAAACTTTGATTTTTACATTAAATGTTCACTACAAACATTAAATATTTTATTGTTTTATATCTTTATAGAACCTATATGTGATTAGAATACTTTTTATTATTATAATTAAAAATCACTAGGCAAAGAGGAGCATTGTGTATGATGGAAGACAGAAATCATTTCTACATCAGTGGTTATAAATTTGAGGTATGTCTTCATTTTTTAAAGCATGCTAATATCACTTATCACTTCGCATGCATAGAATGCATGAATATTTATTTGTTTTGAGGACAGAACATGTCAAAATAATTCACTGTCGTGCCCTTACGAATGCATAGTCCATGAAGTTGAGAGTTGGAGTAAAACAAATAGCCAGAATTTATGTAGAAAAAATTTCTACTTTGCATGCCAGAGGCCCTGGAAAAGAACTTCAAAACTTTCTGGATAATCTTTTTATATTTTTTGATTTCCATCTTAAAATAGAAAAAGAATTAGAGATTATAAAGCACAGAAGCAGAGCTTTAAATATATTTGAAACCCAGACTTGCTATGGTAAATAACTGTAATTATGTAAAGTATATTTAAAAGTAGAGCTCATTGGTCTGTATGTCTGTTTCTGTGCTAATGAAATGCTGTTTTGATTTCTCTATGCAGTATATGTTGAAGTCAAGTAGCATAATGCCTTCACTATTATTCTTTAATCTCAAGATCAGTTTGGTCATGCAAAGACTTTTCTACTTTTTCATATGAAGATAATTCTAATTTTGAAGAATGTCAATGTTTTTTTACAGGGCGTGGTTGAATCTACAAATTTCTTTGGGTAACATGGACATTTTAACTGTACTATTTCCACCACTCTGTAAACATAGAACATCTTGATATTTTATAGAAAATAGATGAGTAAACCAACACAACGATTGATTTAAAATTACACTAAATCTTGTGCACATATTAATCAGAATACAGTAAGAGTATAAAATGTTATAGTCTTTAAGCTTTGGTAACAGACTCAGGTGGCATCCTGGCTGTATTACTCTGTGTTTGTACTTAGGAAAAAATAAATAAACAACCTCCAGACTCTGGTTTTTTTTTTTTATCTGTAAAGCAAATTTAATAGTAATAATGTTATCCACTACTTAGAATTACTGGCTTTTGTTATTTGCATGCTGTGGTATTCAGTCAGATGCTGTTACATAAAAATCTAGAATAGTGCCTGGTTCAGAGTAGGGTACATGAGGAGTATTTGATGAAAAATCACTACTACTGCTCATGTTGATGTCATTATTTGGTACTCAAAATAGACTGACAGGCTCATCATTCAACCTGTATCTTTTTCTGCTACTGTCCAGTATCATGTGCACAAGTAAAGAAAGAAGTGGACAGATAACCTACAGAATACAAAATATATGTACAAGAAATTAAGATAATAATTTAAGTTTCTATATATCATTTATTTAAAAATATCAGGTAATCGGAAGATGGGAAGATGGTGGATCAATAAGCAGCAAAATTAAAAGCATATATGAGAAAAACAGCTCAGATGCTGGAAAATAGCATCATGGAGAAGACCAGATGGAAGGAGATGGATCCTCTCATCCCAGGAAAAAACTAATGTGAAAAAAAAAAAAAAAAGAAAGAAGGAAAAACATGGAGAGAAGGCTGTAGCCAGATGTACTCTCATTGGAGCCAGTCCCACCACTGCAAAATGCCACTGCAATCTGAAGATGCATGGTCACTGTGAAGCTGGGATTCGGCAAGTACAATGCCCTCAGCAGGAGGACGAGGTCACAGAAAGGATTGGTGAACCAACGATCTGCACTGGCTAATGGTGAGTATAGGGAACTTAGTCCTCCCATGGGTGTGGGTGATTGTCTGGGCAACAGTTTTGAGTCAGGCAGGATAAGCCTGGAACCAGAACTGCAGTTGGCTTCATTCAGCCACTCCTAATGCAGCACAGATTGGTGAGAATCGCTTGCACTCAGTCTCACCCCTGTGCATGATCCAATAGCCAAGGATGAGGTTTCCCTGAAGCTGTCCCTAACTGGCTCCATCCATGTGGCACATACTAATATGGTGGAGACTTCCAGTAGTTGACTAGCTCAGAAGGGAGGTGCCAGCCTGCCCCACTGCTACTTCTATTCCAGTGGTCACCAGCAGACTGGGGAAGGCAGCAATCCCTAGCCAGCACGCTTCAGAGTAATCATAACCAATACAGGAAGTGCTGGGGATCACCACTATCCACTTGTCTAGAAGAAACCACAAACATGACCAGAGGAAGAAACAAAAGGAAGTCTCCAGCCCCCAACCCAAGCAGTACTGGCCCAGGAGAGGTAAACACAGAAGAGATCAATTTGTTGTGCACCTGTGGTGTAGGGAAAAAGCACTATCTGACATAAAGAACTATCTTCATGACATTATAAAGGAACTTAAAACAAAAATATAATACAACTAAAGGAAGACATAGGAAAATAATAAAAGAATGCTAAACACCTCTCAAGTAGACCACAGATGGAAGAATGGAGGAACATAGAAAAAGGAGGGAGACTTCCAATGAAGAATATTTTTAAAAAGTCTAGAATTCATGAAACAGATTCAAAGATATTACTAGGAAATCAAAAGCTCCATTGAAAGCTGGCAAAACTGCTTGAAAGAAACTAAAGATAGACTAACAAACCTTGAAGACAGGTTTGCAATGTGTGATCATGAAACAAAAGATCTTAATAATAACAAGGAACCAGAAAGTAACAATACAAAGGCTAGAAGATGACAAGAGGATCTATAATTTAAGAGTAGGAAATGTGAGTGAAGAAGCAGGGGTAAACACAAATGAAATACAAAGTCTATTTACAGAAATAATTAAAGAAAACTTCTCAAGCATAGGAAAAGAAAATGATACTCAGGTATATGAGGCATACATAAATCCAGCCAGCTATTACCAAAATAGGTCTATACCCAGACACATAATAAGATCCCAGAAATTCCACACTAGAACAGAATATTAAATGCTTTCAGAGAAAAGAAACAGATCATCTAAAAAGGAAAACCCATCAGAATTATGACAGACTTCTCAACACAAACCCTCAAAGCAAGAAGAACTTGGAATGAAGTATTCCAAGCCCTAAAAGAAAATAATCTCCAACCAGATTAATATATGCCACAAAACTATCTCTCAAAATTAATGAATAAACAAGATGCTTCCATGACAAATAGGAACTGAGGAAGTTCATGATCACCAATTCAAACCTATTAAAAATACTGAAAGACATTCTAGAGAATGAGAAAAAAGACCATGGCTTCAGGAACAGTGGCAGAGGGGGTTCACTGAACGGGGCAGCCACTGGAATCAAGGAGAAAGGTAGATAAACAAAGATAGAAACATAGCACAGATGAGGCAGAGAATGTGGACCAAAATCATTAACATGGATAGACTTGATACACTAATAAAAAGAAACACAAGCAGGGTGGATCAGAAGAGAAGGTCCATCAAGATGCTCTATATAAGAAATATAATTAACCTGAAAGTGGGTTTATGGGCTGAAATTCAAAGATGAGAAAATAATGCTCTATGTGACAGAGAACCAGGAAAAAGTGGGAGGAGCTCATCCTTCAGCTGATGATTGGTTGGAAAGACATAACACTTTCATACAATGGAGAACTACTCAGTTATATGGAAGGAAAAACATTGAGGCTCTTGTAGGTAAATGGGTTCAACTTGAAATCAAGCTCAGGGAAAGGTTCAGAACCAATTAGGTAAATAGTGGGCTGCCTCCCTAATATAAAAACTAAAGGAGTTAGTGAGTTACAAAATGTACAATGCACCCTGTGAAAGTGAAAGGGGAGGCATTGTCTAAAAAGAGAAGGCAGAGGACATTGTTATTCTTGTGTCATAATTTGAAACCCTTATTTTTTCATTGCTCTGTTTAGTTTGGTTATATTCTGTTCCAGTTTTTCTACTTGTACTAGATTTGAGGACATTAAAAGCTACTCCAAAGATAGCAAGATACACCACAGTAACCAATTTTGATTTCCTATTAACTTAATCTGAAGCCCTTTAATGCTTTCACTGTCTTGTTTGACTGACTTTATTTGGACTTGTTTTGTCTGATCACACTCTTGTTTTGACTGATTTTATTCCAACCTGTTATGTTTGACAGTTTGAGAATATAGGCAACTACTCTGAAGACAATAAGATTCACTATGATACCCATTCTGGTGTGACTATTATCTTCTTTTGAAGTTTTATAAAGTCTCAAATGTTTTGTTTTTTATTCATTTTGTTCTGCACTGCTGTATTCAATTTTATTGTGCCTGATTACATGGGCAATGCTATAGAAGATAACAAGAGATATCATAGTAACTATTGTAGATCACCTTGTATTTTGGTTTTTAATTCATGTACCGTGTCTATCCTTCTGTTTTGACTGACCCCATTTTGTTTTTTTCTCATTTGATTTTATTCTCTTCAAAATAAAAAATAAAATAAAATAAAATAAAATAACAGCTAGTATTCTACAAGCAATCAGGAATCATGTCTGCAAAATATAGTTTGGATACCACTAAACATGGGGGTGTCACTTCATCACTTCATCATAATTAGCATGAAGATTAACACAACAATACTGAATCAATGACTGAGGCCATTACAGAGTAAGTAATAGAGTAAAATCCCAGGCCATTTCAGTTAGGCATAAAATCTGGCAGGATATCTTTAAATGTGCTGTGTTTTAATGCTGCAGCATACTGGAGAAAGTTACTAGTTAGAGTTCAGTGGGCTCCTTTTCCTCTAACCCTACGCAGCCACTATAGTTATTCAAATGTTCTTACTCCTAATTCAAAGCAGAGATAGAGACAATTTGCAAATCCAAAGCGGTCAGAGACAGGTTCAACTGCCATTTCCTTACAATATTATTGACTTCCTCAAAGACCACTCAGGAACATTTAGCTATCCATGCGGAAATAGTAATATTTGAAATAGAAATGAATGATTAAAGGGTCTGTATTCACCCTAAACAATGAAAAAAAGTCTATTTTTATTTTCCCAAACAAGCACCCAGCACTCCTACTGACCTCAACAGGCTTACACTTACAGAATACAAAGAACTCTAAGAAATGATAATGTGTTATCAAGAAGTAGATGGCAATAATAGAACCAGAATGAAAAATTTTGTTGAAATTTATTTACAAAAATTCCATGAAACTTTTAGTTATATAAACTACTTAGAACATTATCCATTTCAATACATAAATTATTTCACTCACAGATATAAACTATGTATTTTACCTTTAATCCTTTTTTGTCTCATTTTCTGGTGGACGCTATGAGAGATATCCACAATTCTGATTCTTTCATCACAGCTTGATTTTGCCTGTCAATAAACTTCATAAAATCATTGCAGCAGCTAATTAACATTTATTCCTGGCAAACTTTCTTACTAGATTTTTTTTTTTTTTTTTTTTTTGGTCAATGTATTTGAGAAACTTTTCAGTAACCAACCTGTTCTGCTAGATTTTTTAAAATTCACAATATTTATGTGTATCATTCACTGCTTTATGATGGCAATGGCAACTGCAAGCACGAGTCAGCTCCATATTTGCGGGCAAACTAGGCAAACAGTGGTCATTGTGGAATAATGATCCATGCTTGACAAAAATCTTCATATGCAGCATTATACTTTTACTATATCAGAAGTGTTTTACAGGAATGCTTCACTTGACACGATAGAACACTTTAATAAGAGTGCGAACAAGTTTCCGCCTTTTACTGGAGATTGTGATAACTCTAAAAAAACTAAAGTGAGAGATTTGGCACACAAAAGGAGTCTTCTCCCTTCCTACTACTACACTGCTGCCTTTCTTTGTAGTGATGATTTTCCTACTGTCTAACAGTGGTATATTATAGGTATTCCTATGGCTTAGCTCCAGACTGCACCGTGGCACTGCATCATGAAAGTTAATATTAATAATTCTCTCTCTGTCTCTGTCTTTACCTCTGTGTCTCTCTGTCTATCTCTGCCTCTTTGTCTCTGACTGTGTCTCTCTGTCTATCTCTGCCTCTTTGTCTCTGTCTGTCTCTCTCTGTATCTCTGTCTCTTTCTCTCTCTCTCTCTGTCTCTCTCTGTCTCTCTGTCTCTCTCTCTCTCTCTCTCTCTCTCTCTCTCATCTCTCTCCTTTTAGATTAACAAAACAGAACACATGGTGCTATTTCCAGAAGAAAATGGAATAATCATAGCATAAAAATAGGTAAAAATAATCAGGAAAATAAGGCAATACCTAGAAAATATGAGATTCTAATGTCACTAAACAACTGCAGAATATGCTGAGCACATTATGCTATAGTCATGTTGATTCCTGATCATCTCAGGAAGAGGAATAAAGATACTCTTTCACTGACTTCTTTTCCACTCTTGCATGATTTTCAGAGTTCAGAGGCCTAAATTAAATGTGAATTTTAACTGTCTCATAGAGGTGGTTTATGTTCTGTCAATCTTAGTCGAAGAGTGGAATGGACTATATTACATTTTAACATTTCTTCCAGCTCAGGGTTTTATGATCCTTTGGAGATTCATAATTTCCAGTACCTATGACATTCCTTGGAATTAAGCTGGGCTTTTCTAATTTACTGCACCATACTAAATGGTACTCTAGCGATCTGAAAAATGAATGTGTGCACCCAACCCAAAATACTGTATTTAGTACACTTCTTTCCTCTCTTTGCATATTCTCATTCAGGATTATTGCTTATGAATGGGGAGGAAAATTTTGCCAAAAAATTGGTACCAATTGAATCCACTGTGTCAGACTGCAATTTCCTCATAAAAAAGAGAAAAGGAAATTATATTCCCTTCCAAAACATTCAATGAATTAATGTAGATGAATTTGCTAGCAATATACATGAAACATATAATAAGAATTTGTAAATACTAATATATGAACATCTATGAACAAATAGGTTTTTTTTATATTATCTAATCCATCTCTATACTCACTGAACCCTAATTCTGAGTTAACTTTCATATTAATGCCTCACTCTATGTCATGTTGTCATATTTTCTTCACCAGGGATAATATAATAGCATCCTGATTAGCTTTTATCCAAAATTTAAAATAAAAAAAAGAATAAATGATGATACAGAATTTTAAAACAGGATAATTGATTAGCAGTGGTTAATATGTTGCATATTGTTATCTTCAAAGTAGTTATTCAGATTACCAGACATGCATGAAAAAATGATCAACTAATGAAAGCACAAACTGCTCTTTTTTGGCTAACAGAGATTCATAGTATAATTATCTATCTTGTGTATATATGTATATTTCCCTTCTTTCTTTCTTTTTGCCTCTCCCGGTTCCTAGTTACACTTTCCCTGTTTAATCATTTTCTCATCTTTTCACTTTCGCAATACCTATTGTACATTTTGAATCCCACTAACCCTCCAGTGTTTTATACTAGTTAGACAACATGCTCATCCAGGTGAGTCCAAACCATTTTGCCTATGACCATCATTTCAAGTTGCATCCATTTACCTTCAAAAGCCTCAAGACTGTCCTTCTTTACAACTGAGCAGCACTCCATTATATGAAAATACCATATCTTTTTTATCCATTCTGTGGTTGATAGGCAAGTTGCCCCGGCTTTTTTCTGGGTTCCTGTTGCATGGAATATTGCTTTCCATATTTTGGCTTTTAGTCTATACATTTTCTTTTCAGTTAAATGTGTTTCTTGTATACATCATATTGATGTATTATTTTTCTTGATCCACTCTCCCTGTTTCTTTTTTATTGGTGATTTGAGGCCATTTACATTGATAGTTATAACTGATACGTAGTGGCTTCCCTCCTTTTTGTTATTTTTTTCTGAGGTTGTTTCCCGACTTTCCCTCTCTGTTTAATTGCTTATTCTGCTTGGGGATTTCTTTGCATTATTGTTCTTGAAATTGTGATCATTTTTATCTCTATCGAATATGACTTTCAGTACTGTTTGTAGGGTTGCTTTGGTGGTCATGAATTTCTTCAATTGTTGTCATGGAAGTATCTTATTTCTCATTAATTTTGAATGATAGATTTTCAGCGTACATCAATCTAGGTTAGAAGTTGTTTTCTTTCAGGACTTAAAATACTGCTCTTCTTGACTTGACTTGGATTGTGTTCAGAAGTCTGTCATGATTCTAATGGACTTTCCTTTATAGGCAATCTATTTCTTTTGTCTAGCAGCTTTTAACGTTCTGTTCTGGTGGTAAATTTCTAGGATCTTTATTATTATATACCTGGGTGTAGGTTTATTTTGGTGATGACTAGTTGGAGTTCTGTATGTGTCACTTATCTATATGTCAGGTCCTTTTCCTGTGCTTGGAAAGATTGCTATTATTATAGCAGATAGTAGATAGTCTTTTTATGTCATTTGTATGGTCTACTACTTTTTCATTGACCCCTATCAATTTACATTATTTTTCTTTGTGTCGTCCTGCAGCCACTGTATTGTTATTTTTTGGTTTCTTGTTATTTTTAAGACATTGCTAGCTTCCATCGTGTATTCATTGTCTGAAAATCTATCTTCAGTTTCATTCAAGTTGTTTTTCCAGCTTTCAGTGGACTTTTTAATTATCAGAATATCTTTTTGAATCTGTTTCATACATTCTAATTCTTTCCTATATTTGTCAGTTAAGGTTTCCATCATTTTCCTATGCACTTCTTTTTTTAATCTATGCTTTCTTTAGATATGATCAGCAATTCTTTGATTGTGAGAGACAGCTCCAGTGACTCCCCTTGAATTCAAAACAATCGCTCCAACTTTGATTATTTGGAGACTTATATCATTATACGGATATGTAGAGGGCTGGCTGTAGTATTTCCTTCTCTCTTCAAATGGCTCTAAGCATTGCAAACAAGGCTAAATGAGGTACTGGTATGTAATCTCTAAAACCAACAGAGAGAGAACACCTATTTCCTCGCATAGTGTTCTCTTTAAAAGATATGAGCACCAAGACCATAGGATGTTAGGGCCAACAGTTCCAGGAATGTCAACTGGGTATGAACCTCAAGGTAAAGAGACTATGACTCCCCAGGGAACAAAAGTTGACATGTCAGAAAGGGAAGCAACAACCTCCTAAAACAATTCAGTTGTAACTTGATTGAATTATGCAAATTGATCCTTCTGTATATTGGTATCTCTGCATTTTGCAGAGATTCTTTTCTCTCTACCTGGCTAATCAGCTCAAGTTATGCATGTAATTCCCACCATCCTCCTGTCACTCATCCATGAGCCACCACCCTTCTTCACAAGATAATAAATTCTGGGAGAGGCTTAGGATCAGGGCCTTTGTCTTCACACCCTCAAAGGGATTGGATTTATGACCTCTTGACTGCCCTTCAGTTGGAATGTATCTTGGTGTCTCTACTCCTCCCCATGGGTTGCATTAAAGGTGGTAGATTGAAATTAATTTGCTAGGATTCCAATAATGTCTCAATGGGATTAAAATTATAACTTCTTGGATTGTGAGGAAAACTGGAAAAGGAATTATAATACTTGGATAACTACTCAATATTTGGGATTAGAATATTTGATTATGGTTAGTCATTTCTTCTTTCTCCTGAGATATTATTTCTGATCCGATTTCTTTTACAAGCTCATGAAGTTGTTTCTTTATTTTAGTTGCTATCATTTCATAAATTTCAAATATGCAACTTCCAAATTCTTCTTTGACTCTATCTCCTAGATTAGTTCAGTATGAGCTGTATATCTGAGGTTGTATCTTGCTCCTTTGTCTTGACATTTTCCTGGATTCCTTTGGATGAGCTAGTTGTGGGGTCTCAGGTGCTTCCTATGTTGGCTGCCAGTTCATAGTCTAGTGGAATGGACCAGGCAACTGGGTTTCTTCAAACCTATGTTCCCAAGGGATAGTATGGGTATATAGTGGGCTTCTCTGGACCTGTTCAGTTACACCAACGCTTCTTTGATGGTGGCAGGCATGTGGGGACAGGACTGCTTGTTAATCTGGCTTGTGATTACTACCAGCAGGAGGCTTCCCAATGGCGGCAAAATGATTAGCTATTTTTTTTTTCCTCTATCATCCTCACTGCTAATGCAGTATAAAAACTCACTTGTCCACAAAACTTACAATGTTAAATCAAACTTGCTTAGTGTGGCCAACAAAGCCATCACAATCTTGTCAAACTTAATTTCCTAACATATTCTGCAGCATCCCATACCACCACACGCATGTGCCATTTCCTGCAATCATGTTGGACCACATTTGACTACTAGATATTTATTAAATTACTATTTACATGTGCTTCTGGTGCCATTACTTTCTCTCCATGAAATGTGTTATTTTTTCCCACATCATAAACTCTAAGTCATTCTTCAAGTTTTGATAAAATATTGGCTTCCCAAACTTCTAGGCAGAAATTTACTTCCAGGCTTCCATGGAGTGCTATCAACTCTGACAGTATAGTGTTTATCTAATTATATAACAATTAGATACGGATGCACAGCTCTTGACAGTTGTGACAACAGATGTCATCACCCTCGGGAAGCACTTAAGTCAAAGGTGTCAGTCTCTTCTCTGTATGTACAGCAACTGCATGTACTAGGGTTCCAACATGTAAACTACATTGTTGGTTAAATTTTATCTCTTTCAATCTTGTCTGTGAACTGCAAGGCAGTGCAATTATTTATTATTTGTTCATTTTTTTTCTTCAATACTCCAGAGCTTGATACAGAGGATTACACCAGAATGTTGACATTAAACACATTCTTTATGCAAGATATTATAAAATGAGCTAATAAGATCATCTTCTTCAGATAGTATAGTTTTTAAAAAAATGGAAAGGAAAATTATTTCTCCCAAACTCAGTAATATAGAAATCCAAATAAGTTACCAGGAATTTTTAGTTTAGTAGTATACTCACTTATTCTTACATTTTAAAAACATGTCTGTCAATTGTACATATACATGTCTGTATATTTGTAAATACTGTCCTTTCTTGCTTGAAATTGTATAGGACATATTCAGCTTAATTGACATGGTTAAATATTTGTGTCCTTATCACTCTTGGTCCACTGGTATCTTCTGTCCTGTGTTCTGAGTGGAGGACAAGACTAAGTCAGTAATTTTACCTCTGACTGTATTTTTACATTCAAACCATTCAAATTCTTGAAGAGTACCTGACTTATTATCTGTGCCATTCCATACATTACTCATGTTCTAAGCACTTCATTTTGTTGCTGTCTAAGACAGTTATTAATATTGTCAATCAGAGACAATGAATTAAAATACTAAAGTACTCATTGTATTACTTCAATGTGTAACATGCATAGAACTGCAAGTATAATAGATTATCTACAGCAACCACCTTTTACTAGGTAATGGAGATCCAGGAAGAGAGTGACATGTATGAACAGAAATAGTGGCACTAGAATACTAGCTTGGAATTAGTGTGTATCATTATTATTCTTATTCCTAAATACATCATGAGAACAGCCTCAAATATTTTGTGTGTTTTCATGGAAGGTTAGAGAAAGTAGAGAATGCATTTTAAATTTATATAAGAATCAATTAAATTTTATTTTCAGCACAGTAAGAAAATAGTCATTGCTACTCTAAAACAGTATAACCCTTTCTTTTTGTTCCTTCCTTTTTCTATATTTTATTCTTCCTACCATTGCATTTGTCTTTGCAACTTCTTTCTATTTATTCTCCAACATTTCATATTTCTTCTTCCATTTCTACTCAAGTATTTATCAATATTCTTTTTGTGAAAAGAAAATTGACAAAAAGCTTTATAATTTAAGAATTACTATCTAATGCATATGTATATAGGGTGAGGAAGTAATGGTTAATTTTCTCAGAATAGAAAAGCAGAACCAAATTATATCTATGATAAATAATTATAATAAATAAGATCTACTATAACAAGTAATGATTTCTAAGTATCAAGAAATATACTAAATCCTGTATATGGATTATATATTTAAGCCTTGCAATATCATAGTTCTATTAGAACCTAAATAAATAACAAAATTGACAGTTGCAAAGTCTTATATAGGGGAAGAATTGCCTTTATTTTAGGATAATACTTGAAAGATTTCAGAAAAGCTATAATATTTGAATAAGGGCTGGATAACTCATTTAATAAAGGTATAGTTAAGAAATTTGTTCCCAAGCTTAGTGGTACATATTATCATTTAGAAACCTTTTGAGTAAAAGTTGATAGATTTCTTATTAAATTCTTAATGTAATTCATTAGAAGCATGGACACATGCTAAAGAATTTCCTTTTTTACAGATTACTTAAATAAAGTAGACTTCTATTGATGCTTGCCAAACCCTGTATCCTGAGACAAGTCTCCACATGGGTTGGGATTTTAGGTAATTCTTTCTGAAATCACATAAGTACTGTACACATAAAGGTAAAAATGCTGGTAAATAAAGAAAGTCAGTATTACCAGAGTCTAAAGTTCTCAATTATAATTATAATATTTCTAGAATTTAACACATTTTTGAGATCCAAATGAGTATCTTGGGCGTTAAGAATCCAGCAATGGTCATATGTCTTTATGCAGCCAGCATGCTACCTAGGACATACAAACAAGCAAACCAAAGATAAGAAAGAGTATCCTAGAAACTGAGCACTCTGACAAATGACTGTCTCTAGAAGGGTATATTATTACAGTAATGTCATCACATGAAATAGTCCTAAAACACAACACTACTTGACAATGGACTGTTTTGAAATGCTTTAATGTTGGAGGGGCTGACATTACTTTACATAGTTTCTAGAACAATAAAAATTTAGAGCTTAACTGAAGTTTATTTTTACCAGTCAAGGTAAAAAGTAGTGAAATCTTTCCCCAAGCCAATGACCCTCGGAATGACCAAACAATGAAAAAGCACTTTGCAAGATGTTTTGGAGATGGATCAAATGGGACACTGCTCTGCTTAAATGTGAGCTACCAATGTAGAGAAAGATTGATACTACATTCAAATTTTGTTTGTGTGGTTACTTGATAGATATTTTTGTATTTTTTGTATAGATATTTTTTTGCATTTTGTACATCTGCGATGTACAAAAATAAGGATCTTTGAAAATTGAAGGCATTTACAAATTTTACATTAACTACAATAAGTTCAGTTCTCTACAGAGACAGAATGATGCCTTGTAGAGCTTTATGGGTATTTAAAAATTTCTTGAATCAGAAAAAGTTTTTGATACATAGTCATTAGTAGAAAAAGAAGCATTCAATTTGTGTCTGGATCTAAGCATTAATTAAGCTTTGTTTTTTTTTTATTTGACTTGAATACAGTACTGAATTATAAGGTTTAGAGTCCTGCATTCACAACTTAGCTCTATCACTGATTATGTAATAAATGAGTCATTTTTCCGATACCCAACTTTCCTATTTAAAAAAGGAGCCTGTGAGTAGGAATTTTAATTTTTTCTAGCTCTTAAAATGTATGATTTTGGGGCTGGAGATTTAGCTCAGTGGCATAAGCGCCTGCCTTGCAAGGAGGAGGTCGTGAGTTCGATCCCCGGTACCGATAAAAAGGAAAAACACAAAAAAAGAAGAAAAAAATGTATGAGTTTTCTATTTTAACGTATGAGAAGGGCTATTTTTAAATGCTTTAAGTGTAAGTTAATTTCATAATGTAAACATGCTCTGTATCCTTAGTGATTTTAAACTTGCAAAAATATCAAAAGATACAGAAAGAAACAGAATTAATGATGGGAAAAGAGATATTCATGTGGCTAGTTAAATCTATACTGACTAACATACAAGAAACTTTCATCATAGACAGTTATCAAAAAGTGAAGGTGCATGGTCAAGATCAAGTTTTTATAAATATTTCCTATAGGAAATGTTCACATGACTCTCCACACATCTAAGTGAATACTTGTAACCTTAGGCTAAATTTTCTTGCAGGAAATATTATTTTAAGATGATATTATTTTAAAAATTAATTTATCCTTATGAAATTTGGAAGGAGAAATTTTATGCAATGATTAAAATCCAGAAAAGATATCAAAACACCCATATTTGCTTTTAAATCCTAAGACTTTACTGTCAAAAAATGAATTATGCTGACACAAGGCAAAGAATAACTTTTGTGAATTAAAAAGTTAAGACTAATTGCAAACTCTGCCAAATACCTAGGGCAAACCATTTAAATGGAAGCAATTGATTCTCCTTTAAGGTAGAATAAAGATAATTGTACCTGTCCCCTACCAACTGTGCAGTAACATTAAGAAGATTAGTGATTCAGTCTAGTACTCTGAGGTCCTCAGAGAATGACACTAGTAAGTAACAAGTGTCACCACTTAATTGGAGCCTGGAGCATATATTTTAACCTCTCTTACCTTTGCTTCCTCATCTGTAAAATGGGAAGACTAATAACACCCTGCCTTATGTAATTAAACTGCATGTGGATTAATTAGTAAATGAGAACTTTATATTGTCTGATATGGGGAAAATCACATTACTGTCTGGAAAATTCACAGTAAATTACAGCTTTGTAATACTCAGCTTCATTTTGAAAAGCACATATGCTTTGACACTTTATGACTATACTGCCTAGATCCCACCTATTCAATCTCTACAGGCTAAACAAATCAAATTCTTAACAAAATTTCTGAAAACATGTCCCTTATTTATGTCAACAGAAATTAAATATTCATTTATAATATTCAATATAGCTTTCAAGATGAGTACTAGAAATTAAACATGCTTTCTCTGTATTTGATACAGTTAAAATTACTTTAATTTTCTTTTTGCTTCTTTCAACAATTCAAATATTCTAAGACAAAATAATAATTTCTAAAATATACATTTGCATTTGTGGTTATGAATATAAAACTAATTCACTAAGTATAATAAAAATAAATGTCTATGTTGTCTATATTTATCAGAAATTATTATTGTGTAAATACTATACTCAAATTTTAACTGTAAAACTTATTAATCAAACAAGGCCATTAAATCAACAGTCACTTGTATAGGAACTTACTTGGATATAGTAGATGTTTACATTTTGCTAAATGTGTTTCTGTTTGCTCTCTCAAATAGATCAACTTTAAATTAAAACTTTTTGACATATTAATCCAACAACAGTATAATTTCCCTCCATATTTCCAAATTTTATTTTGGGATTACGAGGTGTATGTATTATTATAATAGATCAATTCCAGCTAATAGTACTATTTAGTATTTAAGATATCTATTTCCATTTGCCTGAGACAAAAAGTACAGAATTGTGAATTTACCACGAAATGGCCAATCTGTTCTTCAAATAAAAATATTTTTAAAGTGAATGAATCTTGGCTGTCATTTAGCCTTGGTTTTTGTGTCTGTGGCCAGGGTTTTTTTTTTTTTTTTTTCTTTCAACTTATTAATTAATATGTAAAAAATAACTGAGTTTCAAAGTGACTGTGATGTTCTGAAAATTGGTCTAAGTATGAAGCTTCAACTTTTTAATGTAACCATAAGGGATAGATTTACCCAGGATGAAATCTAGTTCTGATGGCATCCTGTTGTGTTTTTGCAGTCCCCATTAAGCAATTCCACAGCCACCTAATTGCATTACATTGGCTACACAGACAGGGGATTTTTTTTAACATTTTCTTGGAGTCAAACTGACTTGGTAATGATACTAGTTCACTAAGCAGGGAAATCTTAATGCTGAATATGTTCTCCAGGTATTCTTAAGGTGGTTTTCAGCTGATAATAAAAGAATACTTTCCTAGGGTAAAGAACAATAGCTCCAGTTTTCTATTTCCTTTGTATCCCACAGTGCTCCTCTGCAGAACATTTCTTGATTCAGTTCAGATTCAAAACTAGATAAAGAAACTGTCCTAAGATAGCAGTAATTAATGAAATGATAAACTTATATTTTAACTTTATACTTTGTCAAGTAAGAAGCATGAATGATATTAGTATATCAAAAAGGAAAGTGAAAATAAATGTTTTATTGCTTATATCACATATATGTATATTTGATATTCATCAGTTGATTTTTAAATTAAATACTGCATTCACCAGGCTTGGTGGTATGTGCTTGTAATCCCAGCACTTGGGAGCTTGAGGCAGGAGGCTTACTGCAAGTTCAAGGCCAGCCTGGGTTACATAGTGAGTTCAAGGTCAACCTTAACTATATAGTGAGACTTTGTCTCACAAAAAGAACAAAACAAACAAACCAAAAAACTGCATTCAATTTGAAGGTTACATTTTGGTTCCAGAAAAGTCAGTTTACTGTCAATTAAAACTTTATACAGATAAATAATTTCTTCTCAATAATTCTAATATATTTGGACACAAGAAATATAAATATAGTAGTTTAATCAGAAATCTGCATATATAAGTCTATGCCTGTGCACATCAATATGGAAGTACAAAATTATAATATTTAAAGAACTGTTTATAGAGATTCAAAAAAAAAAAAAAAGAAAGAAAGAAATGAAGATTATCCCACAAGCCTCTACTCCAAAGCATCTTAATAATACAACATAACTTCACTTTCACATATTCTCTGAGATTCTCCATTTGACATTTCAAATGACTAAGAAAACAATCTGGTTAGATTGATTTGGAGGACTTGACTATCACTGATTTAATCAGCTTAGTCAGCTACAGATGCAGTACTAGCAAAATTTTTGCAGATAATTTAAAAACATTTGAATTTAGAGTGAATATGGGCATGTAAATTAGAGTGAAAGGATAGCTATTACCAATGTGCAACAGAAAGATTTAAATATTTGTTCAATATCTACTTGCTCTAGATTTTTTTTCATTTCATGAGCAAAAGTTTTTCTCTTTGCCAAAGTTTATTTGAAACGCTCAGTTATATTTGAAGAGATCAAACTCAGTGTAAAATAGCCAAAATGAATTGGTTATCAGAATACGCCAACTGCCAAATCGGATCAACCATATATAACTGCGTCAAAGAATTTAGAACTGGAAATAAATACCTGGTTTATACTCATAAAAGGATATATTTATAGACAGCAGACGTGTTATTTTCCCTAATAGTAACTACAAGAGATCAGTAGTATATTTCTTAATGCAACTGCAGAACTGTTTTCAAAATAGCATTGCTCATCTTTGGTATTTCCGGAAACATCTTTTCATTAAATGCATGAATTTCAAGATAAGAATGATGCACCATCTCCTACAGCAGTGCTGCACTTAATCTCTCCATGTTACCTCCAGATCCCTTCTGCACATTTGTTTATTTTCTCTATAATATTGTTCTGCAGCGATTTAACACCTTTCAGCCTTCTTTTCCATAGAGCTGACACTGTGATTTCTGTTAGAAGCTTCTGTGTATCTACTGTAGTCTGTCTTCAAGAAAGTTCTTTTAATTTTCTATCCTAAACTTCCTGTCTTTTCAGCACTGTTAAGATCTCTCTGTATCTGTGCCTGTGTGTGCTTCTATGTCTGGTGTGTGTGTGTGTGTGTGTGTGTGTGTGTGTGTGTGTGTGTATGTCTTTCTGCATGACACAAATGCTCATTATATACGTAGGTATTTTCTGTTGTGATATAAGACGGGTTGAAAAACAGGGCCTTGTATATTCTTAACTTTGATCATTTTATTATAATCGTAATAATACAACATAACAAACAATCACAAATTGCAGCAGCATGGACCACAAATACTCCTTTCTGTATGCATGCATTGGTTAACTGGATGGTTTTGTTTCATGGCCCTAGCGTGACTGATCTCAGTTTAGATTGCTCCTAGGACTTTGTTAACTTAGTAAGTAGATTGTGCGAGGCTTGGTCCCAATTGCTTTCCATAAATCTATCATATTATAACAGAGAAGGCCAGAGATAATTTCATGGAGATAACATGGAAAGAAGATATGTGAAAATACACAAGCATTATTTCAAAACCACTTTTGACTTAAATTTGTAAGTCCTAAATAGAGTTTGCATTTACCACCAATAGTATAAAGAAAATATTTGGAGAATTTTGATAAAAAGAATTAAATGTAAATTTTAACAAACATTTTAAGTATGTAAGGAATTGTCCTATGTTCAGTGATATATACAAACATGCACATCTAACATGTTAAAAAAATAACATCTTTTTGACCTAGATTACATTTTTATGGGTACTTACTTTTATCACTGAAGTTTAATTAAAAATATAGAGAGAATACAACAATTTAACTAGAAAAACTCATCTAAACCTTATGTGTAATTTATTAAATAACAAAAATAATATATACAATAGTTGCTTAATTTTTTATTAAATGAATTGTGGTATGTGAATTGTAAAAGACTCTGAAAAAATAGTTTCCCATTGTGACCCTTGAAAGATTTTCTACTCACTGTTTTATCTACCTGTCTTGTTAAACTGAAAATAAGCAAGGAATGATTTGTATCCTGTGACCACAGTCTTGATTTTCTGATGATTGTAGCACAGTTTAACTTATAAAGCTTCCTCACAAAAGATTATCTTGCATATTTTCTGATATATATATATATAAATTTAGCACTGAGAATCAAACTCACAACCTCCCACTTGCCAGGCAGGAGCTCACACCTCTGAGTTAAATCCCCAGCCTTCAAATTGATAGATTTAGTAAAATTCTGAACTAATATTTCTACTTTTTTCTTTCAAATTCCACTTTAAAAGTATCTTTTTTTAATTGACATTATAGAAGAGACACAACAGTATTAAAGACTTTGCAAAAGTCATTATTGAGAATTTATGATTGCACATATGAAAAGTATATACAAAATGAAATATAAAATGCATGATCCCATCTTATGTTAAAATGAGTTTGCATTAAAATTCAACTATATAAAATGCATGTTAACACATGTATATGTAGGCATGAGATAGATATATACAAGACTAAATATGGAAAATGGAACAGTTATATTAGGTTGGTAACAGGTGATTTTTTTCATTTTGCATTTGTGGAATTTCTGAACTTTCTTATGTATTTTGGTTTATGCATCTTGAAAGAATGTAAGAACATTTACAATGCTTTCTATTCACATAGATGTAAAGATATATTTGAAATTCATAAAATAAAATATTTTCATTTTAAACATTTATTTATCCCAACCTAATAAGTTTTTTAAATCATATATATTTCTGATTATGCTCAGGTAGAGGTCTCAAATGTAATTTAGAAATGAGTAAGTAACTTAAAGTACTACAAATTGAACATGAAAATCATTAAATAATCAGAAATGTTTTAAATACTGTATCATACTAATTGTAATACTTAATTCCCCAAAGTTTAACATTAAGCCCAAATATCTGGTACATGGTTATGATTTCTATTTGCTTACTGACATAAAACAGAATATTGAAAGTCCATACTGTTTACTCAAGTGACAGAAGAAAATACTGTTATTGTATTTCTCAAGAACCATTCTCACCATTGTATATTCACCATTGTTTTCAAAATCCGTATGGAGAGTCCCTAAAAGCTAAGAATAGAAATTCTATTTGATGCAGCTATTCTTCTTCTAGTTATGTTCCAAAAAGAATTAGACTTCATGCCATAGTGATGTATATGTACCTATGTGTATAGGAATGCAATTTATAATAGCTAGATGGAAGAAAAAGTCTATATGTTCATTAACAGGTAAATGGATAAAAAAGTGGTGTCATGGTTTATGTCAATGGCTTCCAGGCCTCATGCATTTGCATTGTGCATTTGTGATTGGTTCATTGTCTAGAGCTTGAATTGATGGTGTCAGTGCTACACCCACCTAGGGGTGGAGCCAGCATACAATGTAATGGCAGGAAGAAGCTGTGTCTCTCTCTTGCCAGTTTCTGCCTTGCTGTTTGCAGTCGCCATGAGCTGTGGCCCTGCCATGCCACCCTGCCTTAGAGCCTAGTGACTATGGACTGAAACCTCTAAAAACTGTAAGAAATAAACCTTCCCTTTCCCAACTTTTGACATCAGGTATTTAGTCTCAGTGATGAATAAAAAGTAACTAAGACAAGTGGCTTACCGAAAATAAAGTACTAATCTACCATAAAGAAGGATAAATTGAATTATTTTTTAGGAAAATGGATGCACCTTGAGATCAGACTGTTTATAGAAATAACCCAGACACACAAAGTTAAACACAGTACTGCATGCGTTCTTTTACATGAGAAACTTTATATATTACAAACTTTATATTACAAACTTTATATATTACAAAGTAAAAGAAGATGAGACATAAAAGAGAGAGTAAGAGAAATTATTTTAATTCATCAAGGACAATCTATCTAAAAGGTACCTTAGTACAACTATCTTATATGTTTTATATATTCTTTGCTCTAGTCACTTGGTTTTTAATCTGTATATATGATAATTAACTTTCTAAAGCCTTATGAGATGAATATTTGCATCTGATGATGGAAAAGTAAAAGAAGATTGGAGGGAAAGGAGTAAAGAATTGAAATGTGTTATGTATGTGCGCCAGTTCCCCACAGTACACATAGTCGTTTTGTATTGCAAACGTGTGCTAGTAAAAATTTTTTAAAATGACAAAACCTATATTCTAAATAGTGGACTGAGCCACCTGAAAAGCAGTGATAGTCTTCGATTGAATACATTCTTGTATAACCCATTACAGACTGACTCATATCAGATGCAAAAATAACACATTACTAAAATGTTTAAAAGCACAAGTTAGTATTGACAATATCATGCAAAGCCACACTTCTTCAAAGCTTTACAACTCAAATAAATGTATGCATAAAAGAAAAATCTTTAATTTCAGCATAAAAACACACTAGAAGACACAAAGTAAATTATTAGGATTAAACATTTTTAACTGTCTTTAAGCACTCACAAATTTACTAGTGACGAAATAATATGATAGTAGTAATTTGGAGTAACTCTCAGCAGGACATGCATACAACATAAGCCAGTCACCCTGAATCAATAATATATCTGGCAAAGCATATTGCAAGATAAGGAAGGAGAAACAAAGAATGAATTCCTGGGGAACATAGTAATGAATCTATTTGACAACACTGTCAAAGAGAATTTTTAAATTGATGAACATGGTCTATATCTGTCCTGTCAAATACAGTGGCCACTGGTCACATATGGCTGCTGAAAGGTTGAATTATGACTTGTACAGTGGAGAAGCAGAATGCTTACATATATAAAATTGTTTTAAAATTTAGATTGTAATATGTGTTCTTGATAGTAACTTCCAGATAGAATAGCTTTATAGCTACACTAGTCAATCAGAATCTATATGCCCATGTAAATCTATTTCTTTAATGTGTGGGAAAATTGGATTTAAAAATAATCAGTGTAATTCATTTCTTTTTCTGTAGTTCTATTTTGAAATCATGATTGTTGTTTGAAAATATTTTTGCCTGTTTTTTAAAATAATTTGGAGTGCCAGAGATATAGCTCAGTGGCACTCCCCTGCCTGCAAGGTCAAAGTCCTGAGTTCAATTCCCAATTCAAAAAAAGAAAAGAAAAAAAAAAAAAAAAAAAAAAAAAAAAAAAAAACCACAAACTTTAAGCTTCAAATTTGGACAATCAAAGTGCACCTAAGGAATTCATACAACTGGATACATACTAACTATTGATAAAATCAAAAATTTCAAGATCCAAAATGTGCAATAGATATTGCAAACATAAAAGGGGAAAAACTGCTCAAAAGGAAAGAACAACTGGGATTAAGAGACGGGAAAAAGAAAAAAGGGAATATACAAGAGAGGTAATTATACTATTAATTTCTGTTAACTCTTCAAAAAGAAAGGTTTGTGCTTTCATTGTTTGATCATTTTTTTTCATGCTTATATCTTGTAATCTGAGCAACTATTTTGAAGATAAGAATACACAATTATTAACCATTGTTCATTTATTTTATGTTGTTTTGAAATTCTGTATTATTGTTTTTGTCCTTTTCTGCTTAAAAGAATGTCAGTGCCAATAAGTGAAATCACAGTGTATTTATTCCTTGTATAGTTACAGTGCTGTTAAACTTTGAGATTCTGTTAAATATGTTTATTTCACTAGCAATATTTAAATACTATATTGTAAACTATTTCAGTTGAAGATTTAAATTGTTACTATTGTTTACTCTTTAAATTATCAGTCAGCACAGTTGGCACAGAGCAGGCTACAGAGCTCTGTCCAGTAAGCAATGCTTATTCATTGTTAGTACCCAGGGACACTCATGACCTAAGTGATATGAAACCAGAAGCAAAGTGGATGTACTGTTGTTGTGTTTGCATTTATAAACTGAAATGTATTTAAAATGCTTTCCAATCAAGTTGCACCTTAGGCTAGGCTGATTTACCTTACCTTAAAGAAGTGATAAAGAGTGAAAAATCTGAACAGATTATTCTCTAACCTAAGCCAAAAACTAATTTTTAAACTTTTGGTAAAATATTGAGGACTGGAACATGTGGATTGTAGGGTAAGTCCAATTTTAGTTGTTATCTCTGTATAACTTTCTTCAATTGCTGAACTAATTTATATTCCCAACAAAAGTGTGCCATTACTGGTTTTCTCTACATCCTTCCTCACCAACACTATTTTTCTTTCTCTCTTTTTATTGTCCCTTGTTCAGCCAAGTCACTAACTGTCCTCTGGCTTACAGGGCTCCTGCACCAAGAAAATCAGATAATTTTCTTTCATTATATTAAGTCAATTGAGAAATCTGTATTCCATTTTCAATTATTATCAAAATAATAATGTATTACGTAAAGCAATCGGAACAAAATCTTACCAGTTCAAGCCAATATCATCTCTATATTTGATTGTTCTTAAATCGGGGGATGTTTTCTCCTCTAAACAGAGAGGAAAGTTATAGTTATTTCACCCAGTCACTATAAAGTGAAATACGAAATGCTTGGCATATTGTAGGTAGTAAATAAAATCCCAGCTCCTTTTTCCACACAATCTTTCCAGAACTTATTAATATTGAAATTTTATATTCAGCTTACTCTTAACGAGCCATAACTGTAGTCATCGACCCAAAGAAAACATCAACAATGAGGTTTAGAATTACACTTTACAGAAAATTCTGTTCATTCTCTACCATAAACTTTCTCAAAACTATTTTGAAAGTTTCCAATGATACTTTATATTTTTGCTTTAATAATTCAGTCTTGTTTCTAGGTTGTAAGGTTCAGGAATCCAATCTCTTAGCATAAACATTAGCTTCTAAAATTGTGTTGACATTTGGCTGCTATAATTTTTTTTCTGCTATTCAAAATAACAAAATTGCATATTACCGTATATTCCAATAAAAATAAGCATGGCACCTAAGAAGAATGCGTATGTAGCTTCCTTATGCCAAGCATGTAGGGATGCTCCTAGCTGAATGCTTTTCAGGGTCAAAGGGCCATGAACTTCCCTGGGAACCACAGGTTGTCTCTAGTTCAGAGTTTGATTGTTTACCAGAACTGATCTGGATTTCCAGAAATGAATTTTCCAAGAAATAGTTAACTAGGAAAAAAGTTCAAACTGATTGAACTTATACAAAGTGACTATGTAAAAGAAATCTAATTATAATGCACACAAGAAAACATAACTACAAATAAAGCTGAATACTTTTATTGACTATCCTGTCT
The DNA here is from genome assembly GCF_034190915.1 of Cavia porcellus. Classification (NCBI taxonomy): domain Eukaryota; kingdom Metazoa; phylum Chordata; class Mammalia; order Rodentia; family Caviidae; genus Cavia; species Cavia porcellus. The sequence continues at coordinate 58,338,681 of NW_026947493.1, forward strand.
TTGAGTTAACAAATAAAAAGAAACATTTTCCTGAGAAATATAAGATCAAAATATAGTCAATTGATGTTCTGTGATATTTTAAACAATCAAAGGTAGGATATTTCTAATTGCACAATCATTCTCACTTCTTGGTTATCTTGTTTTTTACACTGGCTTAAAAACAGCATATAGGTAGGCATCTATCTGTTGTACTGCTGTTTTTAAAAATTGTCTTTCTCACTTATACAATATATGCCAGAAGGGTAACTTTGATAATAAAGGAAATGAAGTTCAATATGTTGCAGTAGACTCATATCGTAATTTAGATATTATGGAGTCGGGAATGATGAATTTTATTCTGTACTTGGTTTTTACTTCACAAGAAAAATGGTCTGTTCTGCCCCTACTTAAAATATAGGTTTTCAAAGGAGGTTCTGTGTGTACGGAATCTATTAGAATTGTAAAACACACCAGAAGTAAGTATGTCACCCCAGCTGCCACAGGCTTATTTCAAACCCTTCATTACACATTTTGAGACAGCTAAATAACACATTAAAAATCATTATAAATTGTTTAGAGTATGACCTAGAGAGAGGATATAACCTCTTCTCAGTTATCTATGAAATTTATGCATTAATAATAAAGTCAGTAGAATATTTTATTAAATGAATTAAAGGATGCCTTGGCAAAATGTATTAAGTGTGTTTATAAATCCAATATAATGCTTAGTCTGTGAATACAGTTATACGATAAACACAATATTAACAGGAAATGGAAACGAGTAGCTGCATAAATTAATCATAGCTTATGGGAGGAAATGATAATCATATTGAGACTAATAGGATTTGCCTAAGAATTACTTTGCTTAGATTGCTAGAGTAAACAATGATGAAATGACTTTCATGATCTCAGCACTGATCTGTGTATTCCTCTTATTATTCTCACTTTGGTGCAATAAATAGTCCCTGTGTAGATGACGAGTTTAGTGAATGTGAGGACTGAAATAATGTATGTTGTCTAGAATGTCACTGTAGTACTGTCACACAGCTCAAAGAGGTTTACTCTGAGAATTAACAACCCACAAACAGAAGTTGTGAAATATTGTATAAGGGTCTCTTCAAACATCTCATTTTTAGAGTGCTAAGAATAAAATGTGGAGGAACAAATATGTAACAGTTTCCCATTGTATAGCAATTTAGGTTGGATCCCTCACATTCTCATAATTCAATCAAGACCACAAGTATTTTAAATCAACACCGCCATTTTTAAATGTTCATATGTGGATATTCTAATGTAGATATGTCTGCCTATGCCAAAAGAAATTAATACTGGAAAGAAGCTTTCTATTCATAAAATACAAGAATAATAAGTAACCTAAATGGTTCTGGACAAGGGCTGCTAGAAATAAATTTTAGAACATAGTGTAATTTTAGAAAAAGACCCTAAAATACTGAATATATAACTTTATTTCTCAGTTATGGTGTAAAAGCCAAAGACAGTTTCCCTCATATTTGCCATAGCATTTGTATTCCCATTGCCATACTAGGAATTATCTCTAGTAATTAGCCAGTCATTAAGGCCCTCAGAGAATTAATCTAATAACCCGCAATCTCCAACTTTCTCATCTCAAGGCCGCCTCCTCCTGTATGTCTAGATAATTAGTAAATCTTCTGTAAACCTATTTTTCTACTTAGAATTTGAAAATAGCTCAAAAATTTCCGTTTCATCATTAAAAGCATATTTGTGTTATAAGATTTCACAGTGACCTGCATTTGTGCAACTACTGAATCTTTCAATTTTCTGTCAAACATTATTTCATTTGATTCTGTTTGTTAGAGCGATCATGCTTTCTGCTTTGCTAGCTACATGCTTGTGATGGTGCTCACTTCTTATAATTACTACTAGGGCACCATCGGAACTTTAAGAAGTACCCTGATTTGTATAAGAGCATCATGGCCATTTCATGCTTGGAGTTAAAGCATAGAGATTATTCTCCCATTTTACAGTGATGAAATTTAAGATACAAAGTTATTTAGTTAATTAGTTTTAGTAACACTCAACCTACCAGATAACTTTCTGCTTATGTTTGTGTAAGCTTTTTTTATTAGGAAACATAAAGGAACAATATAACAATAATCATCTTCATCATCATCCACTGCAGTGCTTAAAATACATAAGACACTATGTATCTCCATTCCAAGTTTAATAATTTTGATATTCACAATAAAAGCTATAAAATTTCTGATAGTACCAAAGACCTAATTAACATCTGATTTTGTGAACAACCTACTCATGGAACAATGTACTCATGGAAAGGAAGACTATGCTTGTCCTTCAGGGTAGTCAAAATTGTATCTGTTTTATTTGAATTACAACACTGTAGCCTACATGATTTCCCTTGTAAAACTGAATTCTCCAGAGAAAAATGAAAAATGCTATATACATTTATCATGATGATGCTTGATATAAACATATGTAATCATAGAATATTTGTGACCAGGGACATTAAAATCTTACGTATAGTCTCATTCAAGTGTTAGTTTTAAAAACGAGGTAGCTATGTCAGAGACATCACCTCCTAAAATCTGAGAACAGAGAATGCTATATACACCTCCTTTAAAATTGTAAAAACAGTGTGCCTGGGGCTCGATGGTAAGACACCTGATCATCAGGCATAAAATCCTGTGCTCCATCCCTAACAGGTTTTAATATCGATTAACCCTTCCTTTCAAAGCAGGTGGCTAAATATTGATTGAGAAGTTCTATTTATAATTGCTGATATAAAGGCATAGTTTATAATCTTTTGAATATTAAACCATTCATTTTATTCAATAATCTTACGTACATTTAGCATAGTTTGAGCAAGGAGTAATGACAAAGATGTTAAGAATACTTCAGTAACAAGCAAGTATTACTTTTTGCAAAATACTTCTGCCTATTTACATAAGATCTCAAGGTAAACTATAAACAAAGCTAGACATGATAGAGTGGTCGAGATAGACCAGTGACAGATATTCTTATTTGTTTAGATGACTGTTGCTTAAGAAAACAAGCAGCACAATCTTCAAACTAAAGATATATAGTCAGAAAATTAGATAGGGCTAATAAGTGATTAAGGAATAGAAAACACAATCCTAAGGAGAGAAGTAAAGGGCAATAAAACCTGAGTTGTGCTTCTGACTTAGTTGAGTCACCTGGCCCTCAACAGCACTAAAGAGAAACAAAATTAATTCTTCTTTTATTTCAACTTAAATACTTTTTCTAGGAACTTCTACATGCCTCCATTGTGTAATTTTTAATGTTCAAGAGTTAGGGCCGAGAAAATTCAGAACTGCTCTTGTACATGTTGCACATTTAGATTTCTCTCTAAAGCTTCTGTACTTTAAGATTATGTTTCCTCCTTCTGTGTGGGACATTGTTCTGATAGTGAGATACTTTCTTTCAAGGATAGTTTAATAAGAAGCTGCTTCAGGTATCTGGAAAAATGAAAACTTTAGTATTTTTGTTTATGAAAAGTGTAACTGAGAATGTGGTTCATTATGTTTTTCTCTAAAGATCAAATTAGTTGCTTACTTACTATGTGTTCTTTTTCAAATTTTATTCTCTTTAGTTGAAATGTGTTTTCCTCCATAATTCCCCCCAAGAGTTGCAAACATGTGTTCCCTTTATTAGAAACAAATATGTGCTTGCTACATGTAATAGTGTTTCTGTGGCTTCCCAGAACTAACTCAGTATCCAGCCACAACTCTTTTATGTCTAAATTTTAACATACATGCTCAATTAATTTTTAATTGAGCACAAAGTACAGTTCAGTTTTTCACAATGAAAGAAAAATTATATAAAGGTGTTGGGATTCTTATAAAATATAAATAATAAATTTGGTAAGAATCCTAAAAACCAAATTGACTCTCTTCCTCATTCCACTTTCTTTTCCATCATTAGCAAAGGAGACTAGGACTGCAGTCAGATCCACCTGCCTCTAAGGCTGTAAAGTCTCAGTCAGGAATAACTGTTTGGACTGAGGATATTACCAACATATTGTGTTTCAAACTGAAGCTTTTGCTTTCAGATTTTAGAATACTAAGGAAATGTCTAATTTAGATTAAATGAGCATTTATCACATGTACAGACTGCTCATTCGAAGGACTTTAAATATATAATTTGTTCATGGAAAAAGCCTTGTGCCTTCATCTCCATTCTGGCATTATGAAAACTGACACACAATCAATTTAAGGCATTTATTTAAGAATACACAGATCCTATTTGAGAAGCCACAATTTCATAAAAACAACCTATCCTAACCCCAGCTAACTCTTTTCAATCGAGATCAAGATGTTTAAAGTGTAATAGAGCCCATGTGTAGCACAGAGCAAATAATCTACATAGATACTTGAGCTCTGAACATTCAATATTATAGCCATGGAAGCCAGAGAAAAGGCCCTCCTAGATGAGATTCAAATTGGATGAGCATACATTGAGATATACATTAGTTCATTATTTCCATTTCTTGCTTGGTTGCTCCTTATCTGAAAGAAGAATTCATTGAGTGGCTATATGCAAAGACTCTTAGATGTCAGTTTTAGTACCCAAGAACATTGTTGCTCAAACTGTAGCTATTTCTTTGGCAGAATGAGAAAGAAACCTCTATAACAGAATTTTCAGGTGTGGGGATAAGACTCAAGCCAACTAAAATCCACAAACTTTAGTTTGGAGGGAAAAATATCCTGTTAATTTGAAATTAAACTTTTAATCTTTATCAGATTAAAGTGAGAAAGGAATTGTTTAGTTGTGTATGCACAATGTGATATACACAATTTTATCAATAATATTACTGAGTATTCCCCGGTACCGATAAAAATGAAAAAGACAAAAAAAAAAAAAATATTACTGAGTATTCAGCTGAAATCTTTTAAATTTGTGTAATTTTTTTTTAATTTTTAGAATGATGAAATTCAGAGATTGAGTAATTTATTGGGGATCATATACCTAGTTAAACTGCAGTATTGGCATTCAAAGGCAATAGTGTCAACTCGTGAGCTTTAATTTTTCTGCAGTACAACATACTTCTGCAAATTCAGTGTCTATACCCAAGGAAACAGGAAAAGAAAAAAAACATTTAAAAAGAAAGTACTCCTAGAAGTAAGGTGTTCATTTTCTATCTTCAATGTCTTTTAGGTGTAATATCTAAAAAACAAAGTGATAATAATATTAGCAAGGGTTCTTTTTCTGATTCTGTCTCTTAGATGCTACAAATTCTTGAGAAACTTTCACTCATCATTATTCTTTCCTTTCCTACATTCCTTATCTGATTTAAATGGATTTTAAAATAACAAATTTTGAATGAGTTCAAATCTCTCACATAAAAAACAAAACAAATCCAAATAGCCCATCATTCCACATCCTTCATCCAGTTATCATTTTCCTTTCTTTTTTGCATCAACATTCTTTCAAGCTCATGATGTTTAAAAACAGCACTACATTTGTATTAAATTCTACATATTAGACTCACTCCACAAACATTCACATGACATCTACAACAACACTTTGTAACTGAAGTTGTTTCCTCACCAATGTTTTCTACAGTGGTGGTATCAAGCTTCAGCAAAGTGGTCCTCTCTCAGAAGCTGCCCACAGTACGGATGCTGCCCATGCTGACATCTTTCCCTTGGCTTCTATGGGTCCACACTCTTTCCAGTCCAACCCTTTCTCTCTTGCTGTTTGCTCATTCCACATGGTTCTTCAAGACATAAATTTAACAGATATTTACCATATTACTAAATATGCTTCTCTCACTAAGTCCAAAATCTTTTTGTAAGTTTCTTTCTTTTCCGAGTACATTCCTGGAAGCCTTGAACACATGTGTCCAAAATTCTTTGGAATATTTTCTTGGACAATCATAAAAAAATAATTCATATTAAGCCTTCCATATTCATGTTCTCACTCTCTACACTTAACTCAGTAATCCTTCTGTATTTTCTCACCCATCAACATAGCAGCACCCCTTATCACACTGTTCAAGCAAAACAATAAGAAATCATTCTGGTCAATTTTATATCTACAAAATCAAACTTACTTATTTTGTTATGAAATTTTCTTTTACTTTTTTCGTAAAATAAAAAATTAATAATCTAATCAATATCAGACTTATCACTACATAGTGTTGACTGACTGTCTATTAAATAACTAACTATATGCATGACTGATCTGTGTTAAACCACCTATGGATGCTGCTTTTGCTCATTATCTCAAGAAATCTACATGGAAAAACCAGCTGTAAATTGTGCCTGAAATACTGTTGCACACGGGTGGAAGAAAGTGTCAGTTATTTTCAGTGCTACTGGATATTTCTGTCACAAAGCTTCTCTTGCATTTAAGGGTTTAACCACACACACACACACACACACACACACACACACACCCCTTATGAAAATTAACCTTATTAAAAAAAAAAAAAAACATTCTTCAGAACTAATAGCCTGTACTTACAGAGTCTCAGTTTGGACTCAAGTGAGTGGGCTTCAAATTTGAGTATATTAACTTGATCCTTAATGTATCACTTTAGGATGGAATATTGAAAGCATTGATTAATAGAAAAAAACTTCCTCCTTGGTTCAAAAATCTCGAGAAAATTTCTAGGATAAAGGAACATTGTATGATGGATGTCTATTTAATAAAACCATATTGACATCATTGAAAAACCAGCAGACCTCACAGGAAAGTGCTTTTGACTGTGCTATTGATGTTGCTGAAGGTTTTTCATAATTGAAGTTTCCTGCTCACAGTTCCTCATGATCTTGACATCTCAGGTTTGCAACAGTCAAGAGCAAAAGAATGGACTCTATCTAGGTATCTTAAAATACCATTGTGGTACTCAGAATCCTGCTTCTCACAAGCCAAGGGTAAATATTTTTACAATGTTCAGAATATTTTTCTTGAAAAAGTCTCTGTGATTGGTAGGAGAGGAGAGAAAATTCAGACAGCTAATAGAAGCTTCTCTGTTTTCCTGCCATTCAGTCTAGTCCCCTTGCCAGGTGATAGAAATTGCTCAAGTTAAAAACACTACCCATACATAGTCAGCAAATTCTTTGTGGTATGCATCCTCTTTAAAAAAAAAAAAAAAAAAAAATTGACCCAGGCTGGGGATTTAGCTCAGCGGCGTAAGCACCTGCCTTGCAAGCAGGCGGTAGTGAGTTCAATCCCTGGTACCGATTAAAAAAAAAAAAAAAAAAAAAAAAAAATTGACCCTCAGTTCCGGAGACTGGGAGGCCTGAGGTGAGTGTCCCTGCACCATCCAGAACAAGGTATTTTGGAATCTTTGCTCCCACCAACCAAGGAACTTCACAGCTTCCTGCCACACTCGACCTGCACCATGGGTCTTTGGCCTGCCTAAGCCACCCCCAGTGACCCTCTCTCAGTCTGGGGAACTGGGTGGTCAGAGTCCCATGAGCTGAGAGCATAGAAGAGGATTTCTAGCAGGTGCTGGGGAAGCCTTGGAATAACACTTGAAACACAGAAATATAGGAAAATGACAGAACAAAAGACCAAAATACAATCTCAAACCTCCAACCCATCCCAAGAAACCTTGGGAGCTATGTACTCAGAAGAAAATATATGCCACACGCCTGAAATACCTGACATAATAGCAACTGAAATAAAGAAGCAACTCCAGGAAGCTTTAAAGGAATTCAAACTAGAAATAATCTCTCAAGTAAAGGAAGAAATGATAAAAGAAGTGAAAGAGGTGCTGAACATATCTAAAGAAGACACAGTTAAAAAATTGGAGTAACTAAATAAAAAGGTAGAATCCTTGGATGAACAATATAAGAAACAAACAGAATACATAAAGCAGACACAAACAGATATACAGGAAATCAAAACTTCCATTGAAAGTTGTAAAAACCGCCTAATGAAAGTGAATATAGAATTTCAGACCTCGAAGACAAGATTGCAGCTAGTGAACAGGAAAGGAAAGACCTTGTAAAAAATAACAAGGAATCAGGAAATAACAATTCAACAGCTGCAAGATGATGCAAATAAAAACAACATATGATTGATAGGGATAAATGAAAAAGAAGGGGACAACATAAAGGATGTCAAGACAATATTTAGAGAATAGCTGAAAATTTCCAAAACATGAGAATGGAAACTGACATCAGGATCAGTGAAGCATATAGAACTCTAAATAGACTAAACAAAATAAAACTATACACAGACATATAATAATCACCATCCTAGAAGTCCAACATAAGAATAGAATATTAAAAGCTGTCAGAAAAGACAGATTGCCTATAAAGGAAAACCTATCAGAATCACAGCAGACTTCTCAGCACAAACAATAAAGTCAAGAAGTGCATGGAGTGAAGTATATCAGATCTTAAAGAAAAATTATTTCCAATGTAGACTGATGTACCCTGCAAAACTGTCCTTCAAAATGGATGGAAAATAAGATACTTCCATGACAAAGAACAGCTGAAGAACTTTATGATCACCAAGCCAATCATACAAAGAATCCTGAAAGACAGATTAGATACACTTAGAAGAAAACACCAAGGTCAGACAATTAAACAGAACAGAAAGATAAAGATGCAACAGCAACAAGATAACATGTCAACAGTAAACCAACATATAACAGTTTTAACCATTAATGCAAATGGTCTCAGCACACCAATTCAAAGAAAAAGACTGGCAGGATGGATCAAAAAACAAAATCCAACCATACGCTGTCTACAAGACACCTATCCAACCCAAAAAAGATACTCATAGACTGAAAGTAAAAGGATGGGAAATAATACTTCATGCAACAGCAACCCCAAATAAAGCAAAGATAGCTAATGTTTGCAAACAATGTGAACTTTAAACCAATAAAATCAGAAGAGATAAAGAAGGTCACTACATACTGGTTAGGGGAAAACTTCAAGAGGAAGAGGTAACAATCTTAAATATATATGCATCAAATTCCAGAGCACCCAGTTATATAAAGTGAGTATTAACAAAAATGAAAAACCAAATTAGCAGTAACAATATTATAACAGAAGACCTTAACACACCATTGACACCTAGGGACAGATCAACCAGACAGAAAATCAGCAAAGAAATAACAGAACTGAATCACACCTGTGAACAAATGGACTTGATACACATATATAGAGTGTTCCATCCAAAACCATCAGAATACACATTCTTCTCAGCAGTACATGGGACATTCTCTAAAATAGACCATATATTAGCCCACAGAATATATTTAAATAAATGTAAAAGAGTTGAAATTATCCCATGCATGTTATCGGGTCATAGCACCATGAAATTAGAAATTAATGATAAAAGATACTGCAAAAATCCCACAAACGCATAAAAAATGAATAACACACTCTTGAGTAATCAGTGTGTCACAGGGGAAATTAAAGAAGAAATTAAACAATACTTGCAAACAAAAGGAAATACAAATACAACGTAACGGAATCTGTGGGATGCAATGAAAGCCGTCCTTAGAGGAAAATTTATTGCACTGAGTTTTCACATCAGGAAAACAGAATGAATACAAATTGATGCTATACCTTAAACATCTAGAAAAAGAAGAGCAAGTCAAGCCCAAAGCCAACAGAAGGGAGGAAAATATAAAAATCAGAGCAGAAATTAATGCAAGAGATTAAGAAAACAATCCAAAGAATCAAATAATCAAAGAGTTGGTTCTTTGAAAGAATAAATAAAATTGATAAGCCCCTAGCCATCAATATTTTTAAAAAGGGTAGAAAAAGATCAAATTCATGCAATCAGGAATGAAAAAGGCGAAATCAATACAGACTCTGTAGAAATACAGAAGATCATCAACACCTATTTCAAAACCTATTTTGAAACAAAAGAAATAGACAGATTCCTAGAAACATATGAAGTACCAAAGCTAGGTCAAGAATAGGGCTACTGAATAGCCCTATTTCTATTAATGAAATTAAAAATGTAATTAAATTCCTACCTACAAAGAAGATCCCAGGCCCAGACGGATTCATTACATACTTCTACAAGAAGTATATAGAAGACTTAATTCCAACACTCCTCAAACTCTTCAATGAAATTGAAAGAGAAGCAATCCTTCCTAAATTGTAACTGGAGGCAAATATTACTCTAGTACCAAAATCAGAGAAAGATTCAACTAAAAAAGAGAACTACAGGCCAATCTCCCTGATGAACACAGATGCAAAAATCCTCAATAAAATATTGGCAAATAGATAACAGCAAATCATCAATATGATTATACACCATGATGAAGTGGTATTTATCCCAGGCATGCAAGGGTGGTTCAACATAGGTAAATCAATAAATGTAATCCACCATATCAAGAAAGCCAAAAGTAAGAATAACATGATCATCTCTATAGATGCAGAAAAAGCTTTTGATAAGGTTCAACTTTCATTTATGATAAAAACCTTACAGAAAATCGGAACAGATGGTTTCTACTTCACTATAATGAAGGCCATCTATGACAAACCAACAGCCAGCATCATATTAAATGGCCAAAAACTGAAGGTTTTTACCTTAAAATCAGGCATAATACAAGGATGCCCTTATCACTGCTCCTATTTAATATAGTACTAGAAATACTAGCCAGAGCAATTAGATAAGAGAGAGAAAAATAAAAGGGGTAAAGATAGGAAAAGAAGAAGTTAAATTATCAGTATTTGTGGATGACATGATACTCTACATAGAAGACCCCCAAAGCTCTGTTGAAAGACTCCTAAATATAATAAATAAATTCAGCAATGTAGCTGGATACAATGTCAACACTCAAAAATCAATAGTATTTCTATACACTAACAACAAAATCACAGAGAGAGAAATAAAAGAAGCCACACCCTTCACACTAGCAACCAAAAAACTGAAATATTTAGGAATTAATCTCATGAAAGAAGTGAAAAAATCTATATAGGGAAAATTATAGTACACTGAAAAAAGAAATTGAAGACAATCTAAGAAAATGGAAAGACATGCCTTGCTCATGGATAGGAAGAATAAATACTGTGAAAATGGCCATTCTCCCAAAACTGTTATACAGATTCAAAGCAATTCCAATAAAAAACACCATCAACATACCTCATACATCTAGAGAAATCACTCCTAAAACTCATCTGGAGCCAGAAGAGACCTAGAATAGCAAAGACAGTTCTAAGCAGCAAAGACAAGACAGGAGGCATCACAGTCCATGACTTTAAGTTAGACTACAAAGCAACTGTAGTAAAATCAACATGGTACTGGAACAAAAACATATCTGAAGATCAATGGAACTGATTAGAAGATTACAACCACAACTACAAACACACTTAACCACCTTATCTTTGATCAAGGGGAAAACATGTTCACAACAATGAATGACAGAGAACGACAATCTCTTTAGTAAATGGTGTTGGAAAAACTGGTTTTCTATATGCCAAAAACTAAAACTAGACTCATGCTTATCAACATGTACTAAATTAAAATCTAAGTGATCAAAGATCTGAATATTAAACAGAAACACTAAATCTATTGGAACACAAATCGGGTAAAAACCTTGAAGACATAGAGGTAGGAGGGGATTTCATGAACAGGAATCAAACTGCATGGGGAATAATTCCCAGAATCAATAATTGGGATCATGTCTTATTAAAAAGTTTCTGCACGTCAAAAGAAATCTCCAGTATAGTGAAAAGAAAACCCACCAACTAGGATAAAATTTTAAGGAACTGTCCCTCAGACAAAGGACTTCTATCTAAAACATACAAAGAATTTTAAAATCAGACCCCCCAAATTCAAAGATCCAACCCAAAAATGGGCATCTGAAATGAATACACGTTTCTCAGATGAAGAAATACAAATGTAAAATAAATACATCAAAAAAATGTTCATCATCATTACTCATAAGAGAAATGCAAATTAAAATCACACTGAGATTCCATCTCAACTGAAAGAATGGCCAGGATCAAGAAAATTACCAATAAATCCTGGAGAGGCTGTGGGGAAAAAGGAACTCTCCTGCACTGTTGGTGGGAGTGTAGACTGGTACAACCACTGTGGATGTCTGTTTGGAGATTTCTCAAAACCTGGTACTAGAAATTCCATTTGACCCAGCTCTACTTCTAGGCATACAGTGATATATGTGCACCTATGTTTATAGCAGCACAATTCATAATAGTTAGATCTTAGAAACAATCTAAGTGTGCATCAACTGAGGAATGGGTAACAAAGTTGTGGTATTTTTATACAATTGAGTACGACTCAGCTATAAAGAATGATCACATTGAGATATTTATAAATAAGTGGGCGCACTTGAGACCATACTCATAAGTGAAATAAATCAAACTCACATATATAAATACTGAATAGTTTCCCTAGTGTAAGGAATGGTAAGAATACATAAAAGTATGTGGTAATCATAATTCCTCGTTATATTGTTTTGAAGCCTTATAATGTTTTCCTTCATTAATTCGAATGGATTTATTCTGGGGTGTTGGATTTTATTGTCTCTGGTGGTATGAACAATTATTTTGAAGAAAACAAGACATTATAATAGCTAATGATGATTTAATATCAGCTTGTTTTGAAGTCCCATCAAGCTTTTGTTCTGTCTCCATCAGTTTTATCATGTTGTATCTTACTGGATTTTATTATATGTGATAGTATAAACAAAATTTTTATAGACAAGGAGATAATATAGAAACCATTGTTCATTTTCTGTTAGTTGGTTCTAAATACCCTGTAATACTTTCATCCTGTTGAATAATTTTACACTGTCTTGTTATGTTTGATGCTATCATATAGGAAGGTATTTCAAATATTTCAAGGAAAAAGACAATGGTAACTACTGTTATGTCGGGTTATTTTGTGGTGAAACACTATGTTGCTTAAATTGTTCTCTTCTGACCTGTGTTGTTATGTCCGCATTTATCTTAATCTCCTTTATTTTTTAAATAGAAAAAGAAAAAAATTCAACCTTATTATTTAAAAGCAGCTGTAAACACATAGAATAGTTCAGTGGGAAGCGCAGAAGACCCCTGTACCCAGTTTCCTTGGAAAGGTACATCATCCCACACTAGGATGGGATATTTATTTATTTATTTATTTGGAACTGTATTTGGATTGAACTCAGGACCTCGCCCTTGCCAGGCAGGCTCTTATGCCACTGAGCTAAATCCCCAAACACAAATGGGTCGTTTATTACAATCCATTTGATAGATCAACATTGACAGAGCTATATTATACAAAAATCCATGTTTTACATTACTGGTCAGTGTTGTTGCATATTCTATGGGCTTTGACAAATACATAGCAGCATGTATACACCATGATAAAATGATACTCAGTATTTTCACTGCCCTAAAATTTCTCTGTGCTACATTTTGTTCTTCCCTCATCTCTAACCCACGAACCCACTGACCTTTTAACTACCTCCGCAGTTTTTCTTTTACAGAATATAATATGATGAGATTAACATAGCAGTTGCCTTTGTCACATTGGCTTTTTTCACTTCCTAAAATACACATTGCTCCATATATTTTTGTGATGTTGTTTTATTTGTTCTTTATTTTCTCTTTATTGTGTTTTAAAGTGTTCCCTAATCATTGCATAAGTCATGCCCACGATACCTGCCATAATTGTCTTCTTTTTCCCTTTACAGGGCTTCAGCTCATTTTTATTCTCCTTCCCCATCACTCTTCACAGAGACTAGGACTTCTTGCAGAATCATCATGTCCTTCCATAGCACAGCACTTGCATATGTTACCAAGGTTGTGCAGACAATTTGACAAATATGGTACATTTTCTAGCATACTTTTCTACATTATACTAAAAAGACATAATTTAAATTAATAATGATTAAACTTGAGCACATAATTCCTTTGATTCTGCTTAATCCTTGATCAAAACAAACACAAATTTTGTTGTCTCCTTCACATGAAAATAAATTCCAATTGTTTCTATATGACATTTGAAAATATGCTTATTCTGATATCAGCAAAATTGAATGTGTGAAGTGTTTACATGGTAGAGTTTGACCATTTGGTAATTTAAATAATTAGAAGAAAAAAAGAAGTAAAGACTCAGTCACTGGAAGTATGAACTGACAAAACAGTGTCTAAGAAGAACAGATCGTGCTAAAGTGACAAGTTTTGTAAGTGGATGAAATTAAGGAGCTAATCTGCTGATTCCAAGGAATTAGTAGCTCCTACCGATAACCCTGTTTTCTTTGAGCATAAAAATTGCCAGTTTTCCAGAATCACACCTGTGGTTTTATCACTCCAGAGGCTCAGGCAAAAGAATCAAGAATTTAAATCAAGCCTGAGATATACACCAAGTTCAAGGCCAGTCTAGATTGCAGAGTAAGACGCTGTCACACACACACATAAAAAAAAGTAAAAATAGTTATAAATCGCTAACTCTTATTCATACTTTTATGTAATCTGTTAATTTCAAAATGATTTAATATTAACCAAAGCTATATTTGCCTCAACTGAAAACTGAATAAAAGAGCCTGGATTATTTCCTTATATAATGTCAGACTAACACTCCTTGCTAGTATCACAGACTTTCTAACTTTTCCAAAGAAATTGACCTAATGTCAGAAAACAGAAAATATGTGCCTTTGAGGTGTCTCGGAAACATAGCCACAGTAGTTTAAAAGTTACTTTTCTTTGTCCTGAAAAGGAAAGCATTTAACTCAGTAATACATCAATATAAATGTTTTTCGTTGGAATTTTTTTATGGAATCATCGATAAACATGTCACCATATTCTGTGGTTTCTTTTTCCCTTATCACAAAGTCAAAATATTTGTACAAAGCATTTTCTGTCATGGTCCTTGGTGAGATCTTCTTTGTATCACAGATTTAAAATTTGGGGATACATTTAACAACTATTCTCAGCTCCCATTTCTCTTGATGGACAGGTCAGTTCAGAGGTTTGTGATTGCTTTGGGCAAACAGACAAGAAATACATACAAATCATTACTTTCTTCTAATTAATGTTTTATTTGTGAGGCAAAGTACAAGTGAAGTAATTCTTTGTTCCTGACCTCATTCTCATAGTGAATAATTGGAAGTAATTTCATTAAAATTTGAGCATTTAATCTTTACAAATAAAACAAACTATTGACATACATTACTTTTTTTCTTCTGTTTACAAAGGAGAAATTTAGTAACTATCCAAAGAAAAAAAAAATGTAGGCAGCTGACCTAGATAATGTGAGTGGTTTTTTTTACACTACCAAAAACTGCATCTCATGCTCAACCTGTAATTCATTTTGACTGCAAGGTCAGATTCTTGGCTGTATTACCTGACTCCTGTGCATAACAGGTACTTCATTCTTGCTAAATGACTACACTTATATAGCAGGTTCCGAAACAGAGTTCACAATCACCTTCACTAAAGCAAAATATTTCACCATCACTGTTAAGAGTGCCATTCAGTATATCCATCAACTGCACTCCAATATGTCCTGGCTGCAGTTCAGACCATTCGATTTGCAAAGGCCTGAGAGCCCACTTGAGAGCCACCAAATCACTTCCTACTGTAATAATCACATCTAGCTTTGGCACTCAGTCCCATCTCATTCTCCCCAAATGAACAAATAAAACGATGGGGGGAAAATGTTTCTTGGCAACAGCTTCAACTTAAACGGTGACAACAGCTGGTTCAGCAGATGTTATTCATATGATATAACACCTGTGCTCTTGATGATCGAATTTTTACTAAATCCATATGGTTAGGTGTCCTAAAAACTACTTTAATAGAATCGTGCAAGTTAAAAATAGGAAATACTGCTTAAAACAAGAACATCAATGACTATAAAGAAATGATACTCACTTTTACACTTTTAATAACTATGTACTTCCAAATGTTAACACATTTTATAAACTTGCAGTCACAATCAGAAGGGCAATCAGTTCTAACTCACTGTCTTGCTAAGGTAGAAATGGTTTAAATAAAAAGAATGCTATTCAACAAAATGAATACATACTTTTAAACAAGGGTAATTGTGAAGTTTTCTTCTACTTCAAGTAACTTTTTAAGTGTAATGTCCTTCTTTTCTAAGATTAGTTTTCACCCTGGGATATCAAATTACTCAACAAGCACCAATTAAGCTTTAGAGCTGCTTATATAAGTATATGAGTAAGTTGGTAATAAATACAGTTTTACTAGTGACATTGATAAATTTTATTATTAAAAAGTAAATTCAATTTCAATATCAAAATATTTTCTTGCTTTTTTTCTATTTAAGGTCACTAAAGTGTTCTATGAAGGATTGAAATTTTACCACTATGTCATTTCTTTCTCTCTTCCTGGATACTTTTTTTTTTTTGCATTGAAGTTAATGCAATATTAATGAAACGTTTCAATGGCATGCCTTTTTTCCATTTTTGGACTTTCGTCTTTTAATCTACCAGGGCTATTCCTTTATACTTGACATAAACTTTTAAAAAAGAATATACTGGATGGATTATATTCTGTTGTTGTTTTTGCTTGTTGATTTGGATAAATCACTCTAAATATGATTTACTTTTATTCACTTACTTTTTACTGAAATAACAATATTCTCAAGTTTTATACAAACCCAATTCTTAGAAATAGCTTTTATGCATGAATGCATTTTATTTTTAAAATTTTTGTTGAATTTGTATAAACTTATTTTGTCTTTCATTTTATTTTTAATTGTTATTTTGTTAGTACATAGTTGAAGTAGTTGTGAAATGAATACCTTCAACATAGAGTTGATCCATCTATATAGCACATCTCAATTCATTTTACTTTCCCTTTTCTTTCCCTTCCCTTACTTATCTCCCTTTCCTCTTTCCATCTTTTAGTCTCCCCATTTGCAGAAGATGGAACACCCTGTTTTCTACTACCTGTCATCTATTTTTTATTTATTTATTCTTTGGATCTCTCACATAAGAGAAAGCATGAAATATATATTTGTGTGTTTTATTTATTTCACTTAACACTTGCTTCTCGAGATATATGCATTTTCCTAGCAATGACTCAAAATGATCATTCTTTACTATAGAGTAGAAACAATGTAGATTTAAGATGTACAGTGTGATATACTGTTTTACACTAACATGGTAAGTGATCAAGCTGTCTAATGTACCTGTCATATGTTATTTTGTTTTGTTTTCTAAGTGGTGTAAACACTTCTGATCTACTCAGTAAAATTCAAGTAGCAATATACAATTATTAACTATAGTCTTCATGACCTGTATTAAATACTGTTATGGCTTGTGTTCTGCCAAAGCCTCATGTAGACATAGGTGAGCGTTTCGTATGTGATGTCGAGGTTAAGTGTGCGATGCTGTGATGGAGGGCGTGTTATTACTAAATTAGTCCACGCATTGGTTTGGCACAGTTCTGGGGTGGATAGAGGGAAGCTTCATACCGGGTGTGGGTGTCACCACTCAAAGGGTAGGTAGCCTGGATGAGTAAAAAGGAAAGAGAAGGCAGGCTGGCCGCTGCTGTATGGTTACTTCATGGCTTTGCTGCCTGCCACAGACGGTTTCTCCTGTGTGGTGTCTGTCTGCCATGCCACCTTGCCTTGGAACCAGCCAATTACGAACTGAAACTTTCACAAACTCTGTATTATAATAAATCTTTCTTCCTTTAACTTTGGGTGTTGGATATTGTGTCTCAGTAACGATAGGAAAGTAACTAAGACAAATGTTTAAAACTTATCCTGTGTAACTTAAATTTGTACTCTTTAACTGACAGCTCACACCCCAGTTTCCCCAGCTTGCTATCTTCCTGCTAAAAGCCATCCACCATTTGCGTGCCTGACTTTGATATGTGTTCATTCTACCAGGTAGAGCACCCAGTATATTACTTTATTGTCTACCTTATTTGACTTAGTTTTCTATTTCTCTAGATTTGTGCATGGTGTTATAAACAGAAGAGTTTCCATCTTTTAAAGGTTGATTAAGATTATATATATAATAATGATTATTTATAAATATATGTATATTTTATATATTTATATATAATATATATGACTCTATATAAATTATAATAGTATTTTATAACTATATAGTGAACATACTATTATATACACTATAATATCTTTTATGTTTATTCATCAGTGGGCCCATGTATTGTTTCCATATTGAACTATGATAAATAACGCTGTAGAGCACTTGACTATAGAAATCTCTCTTTGAGATACAGATCTCATTATGCTGTCCTGCAGTGTGATATTGACTTGGAATATTTATCTATGTCACATGACTGTAATCTAGAAAGTCACTTCTGAATATGAAAATCTGCATACCTATAAGTATATCTGAGCATGAATACTCATAGAAGTTTTACATACAGTAACAAAAACTGGAGGCCTTCCAAGAGCTTAACAACATGTTAATGGCTTAAAAATCATTTTTTATGATGGACTATTACTCAGCAATACAAAGAATATAGTATTGGTATATTGATGAATACATATGCATCTCAATAATTTTACTGGTAAAATAATCTATGTATAAGAGCATTGCAAGATTTTCATTGTGCAAAATACTAGAATGCAAACTAACATATAGTAACAAAAAAAGACTAGTAGTTACCAAGGAATAGGGAGTAATGTGACAGTGTTGATAAGGGTTACTAATGGGAAAAGGAACCTTTTGGAGTTGATGAATTATCTGCAGTGTGGAAATGACTTTATAAGTGCACATATGGCAAAGCATCAAATTTTATTGCTTAAATATGTGTGATGTAAGTTATATCAATTATACACTTACAAAATGTTAACCAAAAATAAATTGTAAAATTTCAAGTATGTATAGATCAAAGTAAAGCAGATCAACTTGATGTGTAATAGATGATACAAGTTTTTTTTAATACAGAGCTAAAAGTTACTATCATTAGGTCAACAGCAATTCGTGGAAATAGCAACATTGTAAAATGCCATCAAATTTCAGGTAAGGCAGTAACTGCTTTAAGTCTCTGCAAGAACAGCTGAAACCTTGAAGCTGTTCCTGCTATGGTTCCAAGTTCTGATGAGAACTTTAAGTTAGTTTCACATTATCATTGTCATTATACGGCTATAGGAGCACACACTCAATTCTCACCATTCCATTTTTCACCCTACCCAATTACTAAGCCTTTTGTGAGCAGGACTTACTTCTTTCTTAATCCAGAGTTCAAAGACTTTTCAAAAAAATATGCTCTTTATTAGACTTACTATTCCTGAAAACCAACATTTTAGCTTCATAGATAACTATTAACTCCAAATTCCACAAAATTTGAACTTTTATATGAGACTTTTTTAAAGAAAAAGTAGGTGTTATTCTTTTGCAGGTTTTCCTCCAGGTATGTATGCTGAAAAAGAACTTCACAAATGAGAAATGACAGAAAGGTGTTTATAAAATTTTGTAGACTGGCCAAACAGCTTCAAATGATAAGGCCCTAACCCTATTAAAAATTGATTTTAAAAGTAGAGAATTGGAGAATATATAAGAACCTTTGAATGATAGAACGGCTGTCTTGAACACTCCCCTCCATCTGTGTATGACGAGATATATTGACTGCTCCTTGCCATCTGTATTTTTGATGACCTCTCTGCAACCAACATGAGGCACAGCATCACTTTCAAAGCCCTTCATGGTAACTCATTAAATCAGCTGGCAAAACAAGAGTGGGGCAACTTCATTGAAAAAGACAGGGGCAGCTCAGAGACATGACTTCAATATGCTGAAATGTCTGTTACAAGCCATGCCAACAAATATCCTAAAGAAATAAAACATTGTGCATTCTTTTATACTGCATATAACAATAACAACTCGCTTGGACCTTGTGTCCTTATCTTTCGCCTTCCTCCTTGTGCTTTGATAAATTTCTCTTAAAATTATGAACTATGTCTGGTGCAGTCATGCCTGTCCATTATCCCAGTTGCTCAAGAGACTGAGGCAGAAAGATCACAAGTTTGAGCCCAGCCTAGGAAAAGCAGTGAGATTCCCTTCTCAAAATAAAATAAAATTAAGCTAGGGATATATCTCAGAGTTTCCCGGTTTTAACTTTTAATCCCCGATAACAAACACATACACACAGAGGCACAAAATTATAATGTAAATTAGGACATAAGGCCACTGAGAAACACAAAGAAACTCAAAACAAGAAATTAAGAATGATAAGGGCCAGCCTCTGTGGGAAAAAAATTAGAAAACAGAACTAACTCTCATGAAGTCAGTGTAATGCAACACACAACATCCTGTACTTGAAAGCGAAGCCTCTAAATACCATAACTATATTTTTTATTCTATTTCTGCAGGCTTTCTGAATGAAATGAGAAATGTTTGTATGTTAAAAATTATGCTTTCATGAAAATCAAAATAAGATAGATAAAAGTTATTGCCTTTAAAATATAAGTATTATCAAGTGTCAAATATAGAGAATATGTTAATATATTGATAATCTCAATACCTTGAAATATAATTATCTCTGTAATTCTCTATTTATGTAGTAATGAAAACTATACATGTCTTTCAATTCCAAGAAATAAAATAGGAAATCTCACATTTTCAACCACACCAGACAGCAATATTCAATTCTACAAACACAAACACTTTTATATTCTGTTAGTGGACATAAAACTGCTCCTACATAAGCCTAATAGAGGTACATACTTAGTAAATTTCATTGATTTATTTTTTCGTGGTGATAGTAAAGCCATCCCTGTTTTATTCTTACTCATTTTCTCTCTATATAAGGAAGTTTTCCTGAAAGTACATGAAGAACAATGGTAGTTCTATTTGTGACAGGAAGATATAATTGAGATAAAAAAACATATGAGACCTAGCTACTACATTGAAATACTGTCTTTTTTTTTTTTTTTTTTTTTTTTTTTTTTTTTTTTTGTACTGGGGATCAAACTCCTGACCGCCTGCTTGCAAGGCAGGCATTTATACTGCTGAGCTAAAACCCTAGCCCCTGGTTAACTACTATTAACGTAATAGTGAAAGCATAACCAAACCAGGAAACTACAAAAAAAAAAAAAAAAAACTCATATGAAAAATATACTACGTTATGTACAAACGATATATGCATCTCACTTCCTGTTACAGCTATTAGCTGAAAATTAAGAGTATTTAATCAGTTAACCTTAATCAATTCTTAATGTGTTTATTTCTAATTTATGATAATTGAAGAGTTTAATGATTGGATGTTAAGCTCTGAATACTAGTCAGGTTCAGCCATTTAGTAATCACTTGTTAAATCTCAGAGCAAGTCTTGTCTTGATAGCCAGGCAAAAGCAACATTTAATGTTTAATGCAAATCCAATGTTTTGAAAGGATTTGGGGAGACTTCAAGAATTCCCTAAAACTCAGTGGGGTTACATGTCAGCAGTCTGTGTGTGTGTGTGTGTGTGTGTGTGTGTGTGTGTGTGTGTGTGTGTGTGAATACAGATAACAAGCCTCAGTCTAACCCCCTGCCTAGCCAGCCACACAGCCCAGCTTTACAAAACTGAGGTCATAAGACCATCCATTTCTTGCTTATTCCAATCTTGTCCATGGTCGCTGATAATGTATCACTTCACTTATCAACTCACAGTCTGCACAACATTGCTATGATGTAGCAGGCACATGACGAAAACTCTTAGTAAAACGTATCACACAAGATCTGATCAACAGTACAGAAGAGCCCACCAGCTGTATAACACAAACTAGTCTGCAACTCTTCCCTCCTATCAACTCACAGTTCCATCAAACAGGATACCACAGGAGAATCCTAATCAAGAATTTCTATGCAGGAGCTGCTTAGTTAAAGGAAATCTATTGGGAATATGGTAAGAAGGCAAAACTTGATTTACCTTGATCCTGAATTTGCATTTCATGTACTTGAATCTTAATTAGAGTGCATATTTAAGTAGATACGGATATTCAAAGTGGCTTTAGATTGTTAGGCAAGGAGACACTAATGGAAATCTTGACCAGGTTTCAGCTGCTCCCTGCAGATGCCTCCAATACACATCCCACACACAAGTGCTCATTAGAGAAACCACAAACCAAGAACACAGAGGCCAAGACCACAAATGTGGAATTTCATAATACTACTTTTTGTCCTTAACTGCAGAAAAATTGCAAAAACATCAAGCTTTTATATTTCTATTTTCCATTCTCCAAACAATATAACTTTATTTTGACTTGAGCAAGGAAGGAAAGATCAAATAAATGATAAGCATTGCTTTAGATGCTCAACATCATGAGGCATTCCTCCTGTCAGTCAAATACAATTAGAATTATTATCCACAGTTAGTTTTTCTAAAGACCACAATTATTCCATAAATTATCCCCTAAGAATGTCCATCATTTTGCTGGTTGGTTAATCAAGTAGTTCAGTCAATAGAACAAATCATTAATGGTGATTATGATAACCAACAATTTACAACACAAAGTTGAACAAGTTTCTGAAAGACCTCACAAAATACAATGTGAAGCAATACAATTGCAAGACATTTATACATGTCATTTTATTTGTCAGCTAACTGCAAAAATTGGAGGGGAATAGTGTACACCCTTGAAAATAAGATTTTAGAAATGTCTGGCTTTAATTTTAAGTAAATTATGCATTTTTTAAACGCAAGCAAGTATACCATTATCTATAGATGAAGATAAACATGTTTATTATTCCCTGAATCTGTGCTAACCTGTAGTTAGACATAATCATGTAAACTGCATCTCTTTAGTAATCAGAATGACCTACTAAGTCTTGTGAGATATTTGAACATTGTTCCTTACAAGTCACTTGGTGATAAGGAATAACTGTATCATTGGTTTCCTTTTCTGTTGGGGCCTGAGTTACAATTAGTTGATCTCTGAATGCTACTGAGATTTAGAAATATGTGATAAATAATTGATCCCTCAAATATTCAAATCGGTGCTCAAAAACCAACTTTTTTCTTTAGTAAACTTGTAACATTTTAGGATGGAAAGTTGTCCCCCAACAATGTAGAGAGAGCCCAGCAGCTGTTCAAATCTGGATCCTCCCCTGTGCTGGTGGTGCCAGCCCTAACCACTGCCAGGGACCTGTATCTATGGACCTTACTGCATATGCAGAAGCTGGAAACCCTTGAAAAGCAGTGAAGATTGCACTTTGTTTGCTGTTTTCCAGGGATGGATTTATGACCATTCTACCCACAGACAACTTCTCTTCAAACATTAAAATTGTAAATCTCAAAGGAAAAGTGGAGATGGAGTTGCTAGAAATCTTTGTGTTTCTTACACAGCAAGAAACCCACTTCAGCAACCAAGGAATATTCCAGTGCAACATCCTAAAGAAGGAACTGTGACACTGAAAAAACTTCAAAAATATGGTAATAATTATCCTTTCTATCACCAAGAACAGTTTTTAATAATTCAGTGAAAATTGCTTAGATAAGAATCTATTGTATATCTGTCCTTTAATGAACAATATTAAAGAACTGCCATATGACAGGTGATCAAAGAGTATTGCAACCAAAACAAATTAAAACATTGTGGATGTGCTACATAGTTGCTATACTTATTATTTTATGTTGTTGTTTGTACCCCTCAGTATTTTAAAAGTAGAGTTTTTATTTAATCTATTTTTTCATTTTGTTTTATTGTAAAGAGACTAAAACACAACAAAACAGAACAAAGCAAATCAGAACAGAACAATGCAAAGAACACCAGACTTCAAAATAGACAACAGGAAATCAACAATAGCTTCCATAATATCTCTTATTTTCTTCAAAATAGTTATCCACCTCACACAACAAAATTAAACAAAACAAAACAGAATAAAACCAATCAAAGCGAAAGAATGAAAGCATTATAGGACTTCAAAACAGGACAATAGGTTATCAGCAGTGGCTACCATAATGTCTCTTGTTTTTTTTCAAAAGAGCTGTCCATATTTTCACACATAATGAAATCAAACAATTAGAAAACAGACTAAAACCAGTCAAAACAAAAGAATAAAGACACATATAGGACCTCAAAACAAGATGATAGGAAATCAACAATGGCTACCGTAATGTCTCATTTTCTTCCAAATGGCTGTCCATACCATTACACACAATAAAATCAAGCAAAGTGAAACAGAATACAATGAATTAAACAGAGAATAAAAACATTATAGGTCTTCAATACAGGATAAAAGGAAATCACCAATGGTTATGATAATATATTCTGTTGTCTTCAAAATAGCTATACATACCACCAGACACAGTAAAATCTAATAAAACAAGACAGAAAAAAATCAAAGTTAACAAAATTATAAAAACAATATAAGAATTAAAAACAGGATAATAGAAAATTAACAGTGGTTACCACTTTCTCTTTTTAGGCATTTTCTCCCCTACCACTTTAATATAATCTACTGTGGTTTTTGGATCCCACTAACTGCTTCAGTTTTTTGTGCTATGGAGATAACGCAGTGTCCACTAATATAAGCTCGACTCATTTCCCCCATGAACATGATCTCCAGTTGCATCCATTTACCTACAAGAGCCTCAAGAGTATCCTACCTTATAGGTGGGTATGAAAATACCATATCTTTCTTATCCATTCTGCAATTGATGGGCAAGTTATTCTTGCATTTTTCTGGTTTCTGGTCACATGGAGCAAATGTTTTCTTTCCTTTGATTTTCAGTCTATAAAGTTCCTTTTGAATTAAAAGTGTTTCTTTGATACAGTACATTGGATGGATCTTGTTTCTTTATCCATTCTCCTGTGGGTTTGTTTGTTTGTTTTGGTTTTGTTTTCTTGCTGAATTGAGGCCATCTACATTAACCATTACAGCTGACATACATTGCTTTATCTCTGCCATGCTATCCTCCTGCTGTTGGCCCTCCACTTTTCCCCTTCATTCAGTTGCTTGTCCTATTTGGTGATCTTTTTCTGGTGCTGTTCCTGGGACCACGATCATCTTTATCTCTCTCTAGAATATCCTACAGCACTCTCTGTAGGGTTGGTTTGGTTGTCATAAATTCCTTCAGCTATTCTTTATCATGGAAGTATCTTATTTTTCAATCAATTTTGAAAGATAGTTTTGCAGGATGTGAATCTGGGATGGAAGTTGTCTTCTTTCAGGATTTGAAATACTTTACTCCAAACTCTTCTTGACTTGATGGTTTCTGTTGACCAGCCTGCTGTGACTCTGATTGGTTTTCCATATATGTGACTCATATTGGTTTTCTATAAAGATAGGTGATCTGTTTCTTTTCTCTAGCAGTTTTTCATATTCTATTCTTGGGCTGAATTTCTGGGATCTTGATTATTATGTCTGGGTGTAGTTACTTTGGTAAGGGCTAGTTGGAATTTTATATGCTTCACTTATTTGGATGCCAGATCTTTTTCCCATGTTTGGGAAGTTTTCTGTTATTACTTCTGTAAACTGACTTTTTATTTCATTTGTGTTGACCCCTGTTTCTTTGCTGAAATCTGTTAATTTTAAATTATTTTTCTCTGCCTCTTCTTGCAGCCATTGACTTGTTATTTCCTAGCTCCTTGTTATTTTTAATAAATTCCCTTCAGGATGTTAGCTGCAATCATGTCTTAAAGATCGGAAAGCCTATCTTCAGTCTCTTTTAAGTAATTTTGCCAGCTTTAAATTGCCTT
Source organism: Cavia porcellus (assembly GCF_034190915.1). Lineage (NCBI taxonomy): Eukaryota > Metazoa > Chordata > Mammalia > Rodentia > Caviidae > Cavia > Cavia porcellus. The sequence continues at coordinate 58,364,239 of NW_026947493.1, forward strand.
TTTTAATTTCCTAGATATGTCTTTGAATCTGTTGCATGTATTATAATTCCTTTCTATATTGTCAAGATTTCCATCACTTTTCTGTGCTCTTTTCATCTATGTCTTCTTTAGATATGCTCAGCATTTCATTCATTATGCTTGTGACTTCTTTTACCTGAGGCATTTCTGATCTGATTACTTTTACAATCTCATGAAGTTGTTTCCTTACTTCAGTTGTTATCCTCTCAGAGATTTCAGGTGTGTGACTTCCATTTTCTTCCATGACTATGTCTCCCAGACTTGTTCTGGATGGCCTGGAGTTTTAAGATTACCTTTTTTCCCTTTCATCTTGACCTTTTCCTGGGTTCTTCCCAGCAAGCTGGTTGTGGGGCCCCAGGTACTTCCCACGTTGGCTGCCCCTCTACAGTGTAGAGGAATGGGACAGGTACCTATATTCCTCTGATCCCAGGTTCCCAGGGAGGTAGAAATTCAGGGACTGGGCTTTTCTAGACCTAAACAGCCACACTGGAGTGGCCCCAGTGTCCAGGGGCACCGAGTAGTGGAGCTGGTTCTTGTCTCAACCTGTGTGTCTATACCCAGACTCTGCCGAGTCACAGGCACCCAAAAGTATGCTTGTCTGATTCTCCCAATGGACACTGACTGCCCAAAGGAAGCAAGGGTCTCCAGTAATGGCCTGCTGATGCTCAAGGCTTATCTGGTTGCATCTCCCTGCCTGTGCTGGTTGCCCACAGGAAGTAAGCTTTCCAATGATAGTGCCAGCAAGCAGAGGTGTATCTTGCTGGGTCTTCCTGCCCACACTGACTTCCCATAGGAAGCAAGCCTTCTGATGGTGGCAGGTAGAGGCAGATCTGGCAGGCTGTATTTTTTCATTCTTTTTGTCTTTTTCTTTTTTTATCCGTACCAGGGATCGAACTCACAGCCACACACTTGCAAGGCTGGTGCTTAGGCTGCAGAGCTTGCACTGTTTTGTATCTATACTTTGCTTTTGTTTATTTATTTCGAAATCAGATGCAAGCCAGCAAACTGAGTTTGCTTCAGTGTTAATGATTATTACTTAACCAGGAATGGCTGCTATAGTGTCTTGGGAGTACATCTCATAGTACTATTTTGTTGTGAACAAATCACAAAGCTGATAAATTTCTTTTGTATTTTTCAAGTGTCCTTTCATATGGGACTAGACAGGTGTCATCTCTGTCTCATGAGTGTTTCTTTTCAAGCCCCTTAGATTTTACTCTTCTGAGACACTTTGCAATACATGCTTTCTTGTGTGATTCTCACACAACCTTTTTAAATTATTCATTTATTTCTTCATTTATTTATCTTTGTACTGCTGACAACTGAGCCCAGGATCTTTTCATTGAATCAATGAGCTACATTCTCAGACTATTTATTTTAACTTTTTATTTTTGAGCAGGATTTCATTTAGTCACTAAGTTGCCCAGGCTGGACTCAACTTGTGATCTTCCTCTTGCCTCAACCTTCCAGAGTGTTGGGATTACAGACAGGTTTGTGTCTCATTCATTTCATTGCTCACCTAAACATCATGTTGTAGTCAGCGGTTGTGCGGAGAACAATTAGAATCAGGACATGTAGTTTATAATATTATTTTATGATGTTCACCCAGAGAAAACACAAGAAAATGCAGGAAATCTATCTGCAACACTAAAGACATAGAATATTTAGTCAATGGCCTAAATCCCAAGGCAATGTCCCACATGAGTCCAGATGAAAGCCCAGAGTTCATGACAATGCCTCCCATGAGTGCAACTGGAGGTCCAGAGCCAAAAAGAAGGACTCACACCAGTCTCTTTTATGGATCTGTGCCAGGAAGGCCCAAAGATCAGCGGTGGAAGCCAGAAAGTCCATGCCAGCAAGGGGAAGGGGATGTGCTGGTGGGATGAGAGTTCTACGCTGGAGCCAAGAAGCCACACTCATAACAAAGACCAGGCCTATCATGAAAAGCACCACAGCCATCCTCAGCAGCACGGAGGCTCCAAGCTCCTCTGATGATAAGCTAGTCTAGTACATGCCGGGAAGCCAGGGTGACCAGTTCAACCTGGAGACCAAGTAAGTGGCACATGTCTTCATCTCCCAATCCAGGAAGCAATGCTCAATGTGAGGACCGGAGCTACTCCAGGAAAACAAACGGCTCAAACAGCAACTTGTAGGAGAACCCACAATGCCTCAATTCAGTAAAGTATTAATGCCTTCTTTCTCCTCCACCTCTCTATTTATGCTGGCAACTTTCCTCAGGTGGAGCATCTATGCTCAGTGCTATGCTGATTTAATCCAGTTGACCACCAGTTCTTAATCTATAACACATCCCTTCTCCTGTTTTCTCCTCCCCAAATTCGATTATGCCTGTTTGTCCTCTTTTCACTTGCTAATAGTGAAAGTTCTATTTTAATGTACAAAGGAATAAGTTTTGAATAAATTTTAAGAAAATATAAAACCTATTATTATCTTAATCTTAGTTTTAGATGTTAGTATAAAGTATCTTAGAAATACAATTTCCTGATCATTAAAAATGAAATTTTGTATTAAAAATATATTTTATCAAAAATACATTTTATCATTATTTAGGTTTTGGGGATCTTTTATATTTTCAATTAAATTTTGTTTGTTGTTGTTGCTGCTGCTGTTGTTATGTCTACGTGCCTTATTGGAAAAGTTCCATTCACAGAAGCAAACTTATAGAGTCTGCTGAACCACAGTTTTAGCAGAGCCTTGGATTTTTTTTTTTTTTTAATTTAGTAACTTTTCAGCAAGTTTGAAATTTCTTTGTGATGTCATTTTCAACCTTACTGTATTTGGACAATACCTCATTTCTTATATTGTAATGGATCCATGACAGACAGACCACATGTAAATAACACGAAATTTGAACTTAATGAAAAAAATTTTAATGTTTCACTAGTGTCAAACCAGGCTTTTAAATGTTCATGTCAAACTATTTTTGGTAATTCGGATGCATGAACTCTGTATGTGTGTGTGCATGCATGTGTGTGTGTATGCAGTAGCCATACACTTTGTAGGAAAATATTGATGATTGATATAGATTTTACTTCTTTCTTCAATATCCCAAGGTAATGTTTGATAGAAAGTAGTTCAAGGAAAACATTTAGTTTTTTAGTGTTCTCTTGGCATCTGAACTTATCCCTGTTCCTGAGGAATTAGAGATAAACATTAGCTTTATCTTACACAAACTGAAACAAGAAGAAGAAAGGAGGGTTTTTATCCTTGGGTTTCCTATCATCTGGGCTGTCACTTACTTCTATATTAATGCTGTTTTAATTAACTGGAGGCTAATTTTTTATTTAACTAAAGTTGAAAACTTTATAGTTTCTTTTTAAAATATTTATATGTGTCCAACTTTATTTAATTAGAAAATGAAGATTCATTTTCTTTACCTAAATAATATTTCATTTTATTTTAATTGCTTGTGTTCTTATACTCTGGCATCAGCAATCAAAGCAAAATGTACACAGATTTATCAATTAGCAACTTTTTAGTGAAAATGCTAAAAATATTCATTTAACATTCATCCTCCAATTTGAAAGAAATTATAATATAGAAAGGAAGATTCATAGTGATAATGAATAGATATCCCTTTATGTTACCTTGAAAGAAAGAAATGTTCTATCATGATCAAGGGTGATGTGGCATGCTACTCTGGTCTATTCCTCTGGACTTCATTATGCAGCAGAGTATGTCCCACAGCTTTCCCAGAAGACTGGTGCAGCATAATCAACTGCCAGTTTGCGAACACCATCCAAAGACCAGATGCATTTCCAAAGATTTATCTGAAGCTCATGAAAATCATGAGGAATGTTTATGAACAATCATTTATTACTTCCACTGGGCCCATATAATTAAAATTGCCTACGTTCCTGATTTGCTACTGAGTGAAATGTAGAAGAGGAGTAATATTACTATAAAATAACAGCCACAGACTTTATTACTGTCATCTAGGGGAATCATTTGTCTTTCTACTGTATCCTCTTATGGTTGCTCATCTGTGGCTGATCTGATGTTGAGTTTCAGAAAGGAAGCCTAATCCCACTAGATCCTAATCATATTAATCATAATTACCACTTGTTGTATTCCTTTTATGAGAACATACCACCCAGGGTTTTGAAGGATTTATAAATGTGTAGAACATGTCTACAAAGATGCTGTGTGGATTTTACTGTACATTCAACTGAGTTGAAAGAAATTAAATGAATCAAATAGTAAGTGCCTGCAAATATTTAAACTTGTGACTATCCATAGAACCATCAGTTCTAGTTTTTCTTGTGTTTGTTGTGCCAGGTCTATGTATTTGGTATTTTCTTGGAGAGTTAAGTCAGTTGGCATTCATTTCAATTTCTAAATCTAATACTTTGCTCTACCTAGAGAAGGTTCTCACTGTAGTTGACTGTAAAAATTATACTGGCTAGGGGCTGGGGATTTAGCTCAGCGGCATAAGCACCTGCCTTGAAAGCAGGCAGTCATGAGTTCGATCCTTGGTACCGGTAAAAAGGAAAAAGACAAAAAAAAAAAAAATTATACTGGCTGAATATACATGTATCATTTATAATAAAAGGATTGGAGGTATTTTAAAAATATATTTGTTCCTTATGGAGCAGAAAGTACTCTGATACACACCAGTGCTAAATTATATAACTAATGACTGCACTGATTAGACTAAGTGCATATGCATAAACTCCTTCAGCCAAAGTATGAATTTGCATACAAAAATAGCTGTGATCTATGATGTCATTCTTGAGTCTAAAAACTAAGAACAGATTTATCATTATAGTTTTGATTAGGGACTGTGATAACTGTATTACTTAGATTCCTCCAGAAGGTGGATTTAGAATAGTTGCAAATGAAAAATCATGCGCCCATATTAAATATATTTTAGAAAATTCTGAATAATTTGAGTATAGGCTAATATATGACTAAATTAAGAGTCTTCAGAACTAATATGTTATATACTTACAGTTATATAATACAAACATAACTGTATTCACATATTTAAACAAAATATGCTCAAAGTAAACAGGAAAAGATTTTCAATGATCATCTCAGGTTCAAAAGCTACAGATAATTTTCTTAGTTTCCATTTATGCAATTTCCTGTTAGTATTTCATATTTTACTGTTGTAAAATTCATTCCAAAAAAGTAAAAACACCACAAAATATTTTTAAGATCCTAAAATGCATTTTTAAGATCCTAACATTTGGCAAGTTCTACAACTAAATGATAATGCTAATACACTATATCATAATTTATACAATGTAATGAAAACAATCATACGAGGGTTTCTTAGTTACTTTTTATTCTTCGCTGAGACAAAATACCTGATGACCAAATTTGGGAAAGGAAAGGTTATTTCTTACAGTTTTTGGAGGTTTCTGTCCATATTCAGTTGGCTCCAAGGCAAGGTGGCATGGCTGGGCGAACAGCAAGGAGGAAACAGGCAAACAAACAGCGAGACACACCTTCTTCCAGCCATTACATCACATTCTGACTCCACCCCTATGTGGGTGTAGCACTGATAGCATCAATCCAAGCACTATACAATGAACCAATCACAGATGCATAATGTAAATTCATGAGGCCTGGGGGCCACTAAAATAAACCATGACATTCCACTGGACTCCAGGACTCAGGTACATCCTTTATGCAAAAGACATTTAGTCCATCTCCAAGAGTTGCCAGAGTCCTAACAGTTTCAGAATTACTGAAAAGTTCAAGTCCCAAGTCCCTTCCTATATCTATGGCAAAATCTTAACTGTAACCCCTGTATGAATGAAACAAAACAAGGTCAAACATTTCTGAAATGCAAAGGCACAAGATAAACATTACCATTCCAAAAGTTACAAACAGCATAATATAAAACACTGGAAACAAAGCAAGTCCAACATCCAGCAGGGCAAACATTAAGTCCTAGAGTTTCATGCGCAGCATTTGAAGCAATATGGTTGCAAGCTCCAAAAGGCTTGTATGATTTCACCACCATGGCATTTCCAGGGATATCAGCTCCCACAGCTTCTCTCTTAAACCATTTCTGCTCACTTCTTGCAGCTTTCCTTGCATGATCCACATTGCTGGCTTTTCCAAACTTCTGGGGTCTCCATTGCACCTTTGGCTTCACTGTTACATCTTTACATATTGCCCTCTCAGGGGCACACTGTTTGGCCTCCCAGGCTCTTGGCAATTGAGGTGGAAGCTGTCTTACTCTCAGATTTTGTGCATTTTGCTTGCAACTAAAATCAGCACCATGTAGATGCTGCCAAGGTTTGCTGCCAGCTGGAGCAGTAGCCAGGCTTTTCTCTCACTTGGCTATAAGGGTTGATTGCCTAGATCATTGGGCTTGTGAACATGATTGTGAAGAAAAGCTTCTCTATGTTGCCACCATTCTGGAACCTCATGTGGCTGCCACAATTCTGGAACCTTATGTGGCTTCTGTCCCCATTCTGGAGCATGGTGCTCTGCAGCTTTCTCCTCTGAGCAAATTCTCTCTCATTTGCAGTTTTGAGGCTGCAAACGGTAGAGACTCATTGCTTCCTGGGATGCCCTGAGGCCAACTTTCTTATCTCTCTGTTTATCTTCAGCCATCAAGTCTCAACTCTGTCTTTGCAATCCACAACTTTCCTGGAATTTTCCTTCTGGCCAAATTTACAGAGTTGTAAATTATCCTGCTGGACTCTTGGCTCTTAATTTGCAAGATAAAGCTGGCTAAAATCCCCCAACAATAGCCATGCCACAGCCTCAATATTCAACGGCTTTGAAATTTCCTTTTCCAGATTAATCAGTCCATTGCCCTTTGTTTCAGTCTCAGGCAAAGTCTCTGAGCATGAGCAAAATGCAGACAAACTTTCTGCCAATCCATAACACACATCATGGGGAGTCCAACAACCAATGCAGTCCTTTTTCCCAGCAGAAACCTCCCAAGCCAGGTCTTTATCATTAGGCTTTCTATCAACCTTCTGGTCTCCTGAGCTCTGACCAAAATCTTCTCCACAGAACAGCCTAAGCAGCTTCAGCTCTATGCAGCCAGGTGACACATCCGAGCCTTTCCAAACTCTGCCCACAAGCCATTTCCAAAGCCTCTGGAAAAACATGATCAGGTATAGTCACAGCAAATGATTCCAGTCCTCAGTGCCAAATTCCGTCTTGGTTACTTTTTACTCATCACTGAGACAAAATACCTGATGCCCAAAGCTGGGAAAGGAAACATTTAATTTGTTACAGTTTTTGGAGGTTTCAGTCCATACTCAGTTGGCTCCAAGGCAGGGTGGCATGGCAGTGCCAGAGTTCATAGTGGCTGCAAACAACAAGGCAGAAACTGGCAAAAGAGAGCAAGACACACCTTCTTCCTGCCATTACATTACATCCTGGCTCCACATCAGGCCAATGTGGTACTCACACCACCAATCCAAGCACTAGATAATGAAACGATCACAAATGCACAATGCATATGCATGAGGCCTGGGGACCACCAACATAAACCATGACAGAGGGAAATTTATAATTTTTTTATTTAAAGAATGAAAAATCAAAATAGAAAAAAGGTAGAGCAAAATAGAATTCAAGAAAATTTAACACTAAGAAATTGCTAGTTGATACATTACATATTATCATCTTAAAAACTGTTGTTCAAGTTACAAAATCAAAGCATAAAAAGTGGGTAGACGCTCAAACACTGATAGTACAAACCTTTCTGTTCAATGATCAGAATTTAGTAATGTGGTCATCCATCTTACACATTTATATATACAGTTATATCCTTTAGAACATGTTCCTTCCCTTTCAGTGTTACAATATCTATTATACATTTTGGATCTTATTACTCTTTCATCTTTTATTATTTTTACACTAGAGGACAATGTGATATTTACTAACACGAATCTTGTTTATTTCACTAATAAGGATAATCTCAAGTTGCCTCCATTGACCTAAAAGGCCTCAAGATCATCCTGTTTATAGCTGAGTAATATTCCATTGTATAAAATATCACATCTTTCACATACTTTCGGTAGTTGATGGGCATTTTGGTTGTTTCAAAGATTTAGCTATTCCAAATTGTGCTGCTATGAACATGGGTGCACATATATCACTGTGACATGTCCTTTTTTCAATTTTGGTGGGGAAAACACCCAGGAGGGGAATAGCTGGATTGAATGCAACTTCCAATCTTAGTTTTTTGAGGAATCTCCATACTAATTTCCATAGTGACTGCACCAGTCTACACTCCCATCAATGGTGGAAAACTTTTCCTTTTTCCCATAGCCTTGCCAACATTCGTTATCATTTGTTTTCTTGATGGCAGCCACTGTTTCTGGGATGAGATGAAATCTCAGTGTTGCTTTAATCTGCATTTTTCGAATGACCAGTGATGGTGAACATTTCTTCATATATTTATTTGCCATTTGTATATCATCATCTGAGAATGATGTGTGTTCATCTCAGATGCCCGTTTTTTGAAAGGGTCTTTGAAATGGGGGGCTTGATGTTTTTCAGTTCTTTATATGTTCTGTATATAAGTCCTTTGTCTGAGGGATTGTCAGCTAAAATTCTTTCCCATTCTGTGGAGTTTTTTTTTTTTTTTTGACACTTTGTTGGTGATTTCTTTTGAAGTGCAAAAGCTTTTTAGTAATATGAGATTCCAGTTTTTGATTCTTTGAAGTATTTCCTGTGCAGTTCACATTTTGTTCATGAATTCTCTGCCTAAGTCTCCAAGACTTCTACCAACCCTCTCTTCCAGTATATTTTGTGTTTCTGTTTTAATATTTAGATCTTTGATCCATTTTGACTTTAGATTAGAGCATTAGTGATAGGCATAGGTCTAGTTTTAGTCTTTGGCATGTGGAAAGTCAGTTTTTCCAACATCATTAAAGAGGCTATCTTTTTTCCAGTGGACATGTGTAGCCCCTTTGTGAAATATAAGGTAGCTGAGTGTCTTTGTAGTTGTGTTTGCATCTTCTAATCTGTTCCACTGATCCTTGGATTTATTTCTTTTCTAGTCCCATGCTGATTTTATCACTGTGACTCTATAGTATAATTTCAAGTCAGGAAATGAGAAGCCTCTTGCCTTGCCTCTTTTGCCCAGAACTGCCTTTGCTATTCTAGGTTTCTTCTGTTTCCAAATGAATTTTAGGAGTGTTTTCTCTAGAACTATAAAGTATGTTAATGGTATTTTGGTATTGTTAAGAGTTTTGGGAGTATGGCCATTTTTACAATGTTAAGCCAACAGCAAGGAATATCCTCCCATTTTCTAATATATGAGGGAAATTTATACCATTGAATTCCAATACCAGAAAAATGGAACAAGCTTCAATAAACAACCTAATACTGAACTTCAAACTTCAAGAAAAAGAATGGCAAGTCAAGCCAAAAGATCATACAAAGGAGGAAATTATAAAGATCAGCACAGAAATTAATACAATTAAGACTAATAAAACAATACAAAGGATCAATGAATCAAAATATTTATTCATTAAAATATTCAATAAAATTGGCAAACCCTTAGCCAACCCTGAAAACAAAGGGAAGACTCAGATTCATGTCATTAGAAACAAATAAGTGCAATCACAATAGATCCTGAAGAAATCCAGAAAATCCTCAATACCTAATTTAAGAATCTGTGTTCTAATAAGATGGAAAATACAGAAGAAATGGATAGATTCTTAGATATATATGAATTACCAAAGATGAATCAAGAAGGAATGAAAATTCTAAATAACACTTAGAATAACACTGAAGAAGTAATTTAACATCTACTAACAAAGCAAAGCCAGCACCCTGATGGTTTCACTACTGAGTTCTACAAGATACTCAGAAAAGATATTATACCTTTACTTCTCATACTCCTTAGTGAAGTTGAAAGGGAAATGATATTCCTAAATTCATTCCTCAAGGAGCTGGGGATTTAGCTCAGCGCCATAAGCACCTGCCTTGCAAGCAGGCCGTCGTGAGTTCGATCCCTGGTACTGATAAAAAAGAAAAAGACAAAAAAAAAATTCATTCCTCAAAGCAAACATTAACATGATACCAAACCTAGAGAAGAATCCAACCAAAAATAGAGGTACAGGCCAATCTCCTTAATGAACCTAGATGAAAAAACCTCAGAAAGGTACAGGCAAACAAATGCACCAAATAATTAAGAAGATTATGCATCATGACCAAGTAGAATTAATTCCAGGGATGCAAGGATGATTCAAAATATACAAATGAATTAATGTAATATAACATGTTATTGGATCCAAAGATAAAACCAAATGACTATCTCAATAGATGCAGAAAAAGCATTTGACCAAGTCCAACACCAATTCATAGCAAAAATCCTCCAGAAAATTGGAATAGATTGTCTTCTCAATGTTATAGAAACCATAACAAACCAACCATCAACATCATACTAAATGGACAAAAACCAAGAGTTTTATTCTAAAATTAGGAACAAGATGAGGATGTCCATTATCACTACTATTAATCAATATATTTATGGAAACATTAGCCAGAGCTATTATACAAGAGGAACAAATAAAAGGAATAAGGATAGGAAAGGAAAAGTTAAATTATCATTATTTAAGGGCGGCATGATATTCTACAAAGAACACCATTACCAATGGCATAGAATTATACTGAAAATTTTGAGGTATAGTAGAGAAATACACAGCTGAAAATACACATTACAAATCCAGTACAAACATTATCATAGCATAGAGGAAAAATAAGTTGTTCTAATAAAGTGATACAAGGTAGAATTGTCAAGTTTATTATTCTTTACATACTATCAAAATTATACATGATGTCTGGAGTACAGCTTCCATATTAGTGCCACTGAATTATGAAAACGTTCTGTGATATCATTAAAGACAACATTGCACATCACCATAGGAATTTTTCATTCATCATTTGCTAAAAAAAAGTCAAGATTTTAGATTATTTCACCACAGTTGCTGCTCAGCATCCCAAGCTCACCGTATTGTCCACTCTCCACTCCTTTTTAACATACTTCTATGTAGTATTTGAGAAATCTCCTAATCTCTCTCCTCTACCTCTTTTTCGCCATGTAATCTTTTCAAGGTGCCTCCAGAGTCCTTCCCCGTTTTTTCCACTACACTTTGGTTTGATCTCATTTACTTGAGTAGCAACATGTCCACCATTATTAATTCTTGTCTATGTGTTCAGGAATATTTTTTTGAATTTCTTTAGGGATGATTTTTTTTTCCTACTTTTTCTATGCAGATGCCAAATTTCTTGACATAGTCTCCAAATGATTTAATTTGCTTCTATCTTTTTTTATTTGCATTTCTCTTTTTTTTTTTTCTTGGAAGATTTTTGGAAAATGTATTCTACTTTTGCTCACCACTCTTCATGAATTTTTCATTTCTATATTCATTTGCAAAAGCTAATGTATTTCTCTGAATCTCTATATTTCATAGATAGAACTTTTTTTATTTTTCTAAAATATTTAATGATAAAATTCCAGTTTTGAATTTTTGACATGCATGATCTTTGTTATGTTCAGTTTGGTTTCTTTTCCAATATTAGTCAGGGTTTGTATTAACTTTTAAGAATACACAAATGTGTTTGTTTTGTTTTGTTTTGTTTTTGGAAGTGGGAATCAAACTCAGGACCTTGAGCTTGCCAGGTAGATGCCTTGCCTCTGAGCTATACCTCCAACCCACGCAAGTGTGCATTTGCTATACTTCAGAAGATGTATATGTTGCAAATGTTCACCTCAGGATGGTGGTGTAGGGAGGCAGTACCTTGTAGAAAGGCTTTTGTCACTGAGGTTGTGCTCTGGAAGTGGACTGTGAGACATGGATCTTCCGTGTTCTCTTGCTTGCTTCCTGGACATTTGGCCAACAGCATTGCTCTCCAGTGCTCTCCATCATACCGTGCTACTTCACTGTGACCCAAACGCTGTGGGACCATTAGATCATGGACAGAGCTCCTAAAACTGCAAATTAAAATAAACCCTTTTTGACTACAAGTTAGCTGTTTCTTGGATTTCATTACAGTAACAGAAAGTTAACGCATTACTTTTTAAAGTGTATTAATAAAAATATAAAGTAAAATTTTAAACATGCAATGTGATTTGTATGAAAAAGAACTCTAACATTGAGTTAATAATAGTAATAAAGTCCCCTTATCCTATAGGTGATCTTCCTTCAAAATCTAAATTGTATATAATTTATTGAAAATTGTTCAGAATTATCTGTTGAGGTAGTTGCTGTAAAAAATATGTATGTATACATATTCACAAACAGTATAAAACATTCTTCAAATATCTCTACCACTTATTGCTTGTATTTCTCTCATATACCCCATTAGTTTTATCAGTACTAAAATAAGTTTTCTATGTGCCTAACTAGTGTTTTTATTTATACAAATATTTAAATGACAGTAAAAGTATACGGCCTCCTGTAACTGTAGAGTTTGATTTGAAACTGTACATTCTTCAAAACATTGTTCTGTCTTCATTATCAAATGGCTATTTTGGCAAAATGTTGAAAACAAAGAATGGCAGAATCATAATTCTCAGAATTTTTAGTTAACCGCAGAGGATATATTAGGAAAAGATTTACTATTTTTTATTTTTATTTGACTTTTAATAATTGTGCATATGTATGGAATAAAATGCAGTGTTTCAAAATATATAATGTTTCTTTAAAATATCTAAATATCCCAACTATATAAATTCTCTTTTCTCATTCTAATATTCTTTTGTAAATACATGATTTAACCTCTAAGTTTCAATTTCATCCTCCATAGAATTTGTATTGATTTACAAATAAACTTATTGCACAGCTTCAAAAAAAGGAAAAGTATACTGACCTGCACTCCATGAAAGAAGACTAATAATTACACAAACATTATCTAGTTTAACAGAAGACATATAACGGTAAATAAATAAACTCAAGATAGCCTTCAGTTGTTTACAATGGGACTAAAACTGTAAATGAATATCTTTCATACCGAGTTTGAAACATGGGTGATTTTTGGCAATGTCTTTTTGTCTGTCCATCTATTCCTGGTTTATAAATTGGAGGTGTTCACATTACTCACTCTGTAATATTTTGTAAAGGTTTAAATGTATTCATGCAAAGTTCTTATAACAATGCTCAGCTAAGTAAATATTGCATATCAATATTATGAAAACTCAAACATAATGGTCATGTTCATTAGGGAAGGTTTAGCATAAAACACTTTCATATTAGGCAACATAAAAAGGGTTTTCTCAATTGGAAGACCTGGGTTAAAGGGTCCTACATAACTTACTAGCTGTATAACTACAAGGATATTACCAAAAGTCTCTGACAAAAATAACTTATTGGCCCAATTTATTCATATATTCTTTTTTTAATGCTAAACAGAAAAAAAATAAGAAACAGCAATAAAACATGCTAATAGGAGATTAGCAATAATCCACACATTGCATACTGTAATTGCACAGCTGTTGTTCAGAGTGCAAGATACAGGCATGAAACATTGTCCAGAAAATTACTAGCAAAAATCTTTCCCCTCAGTGAACTAAGAGAAACCAGATGTATAACTTTGTTACTATCTTGTGTTTGTATACATATATTTTTTTTTCCTTTTTCTTTCCTTCCTTTCTCCTTTTCCCATCTCAGTTTTTCTTTCTTTTGAAGAGTTTTTCCTAGTAGCGCAATTTGTAGCAGTGAAATCTCAAAAAGAACCCAGATGCACATCAAATGTGATACTGATTAAAAAAATGTGGTTTTTAATATACTAGACTACTACTTAGTCATAAAAAGATAAACCTGAAACTTTCACAAGTAAATGAATGCAACTTGAAACCAACATCATAAGTAAAAAATAAACCAGACTCACTCATTCTTTCTTTCACCAATCATTTATATGATAACCATGGTGTGCAAGGAATAAATTACAAAACTAATGGCAAATAGTATATTAATTGGCTATGTAAGGCTCTGAGATTTAAGTTTTTAATTTATAAAAACATAAATCTAAGAAGCCTTTTTTTCCATTCCTTTTTTTCATTTTGATTACATTAACATCATAGAATTATAGTTTAAACCTTGTCATATCAACATGGATACCCCGGGAGATCACTCTCCCAGGACTCTGTCCAGGTGGCATAGGGGAGCATAGTGTTCTTCCCTATGATGTACAGTCTCTTTCCACAGCACTGGAGAAGAAGCTGGCCCTTGTGTCTGCACCTGCATATGCCTACAACTTCTCAGAGTTCTTTGGGCACTGACTGAGGAGATAAACCATGCAGGAAACAATGTCTAGTCAACTTAAGACTTCAGACTTGATCTACAGGAGTTTAGGGTTTAGCTCAGCTGCACAAGCACCTGCCAGGCTTGTGCAGGTGTGAGGTGAGTTCAATCTCTGGTATCAAAATAAATAAATAAATAAATAAATAAATAAATACATAAATACATAAATACATAAATTTGAATTACAAACTTCAATAAAAAGCCTTGTCATAGAATAATAAAACCATATCAGCAGAAAAGGTATAAAATAAGTAACAAATTCCTTCCTTTAATTTTCAAAAGACAAATGAGAAATAATTTACATAACAGGATTTTTAAGTGTAGAAGCTAAATCAGAACACTTATATATAAGTAGTCACATGTTTTCTGGAAGCACATTAGGGTCATTGCGATTGTAAAGAAAATTTGCAAATACAATATATCACCTGTCTGTTGGAACAGATGTCAGCAAACTATTTTTACGGCCATGGGGTAAATATTTTTAGTATTTATGAACTATTTAATGCTTCAGTCACTTAATCTTCATCTTTAACTTTTTTAAAGATTAAATTCATTCAAGGCCATATAAAAACCATGTGTCAGGTTAGGCTTATATTTCTTATCCCAGAGCACTAGCAAAATATCGGAAACCTGTTTGGTTTGCAGATAAAGCCTCTTCTAAATAGCTCTTCATCTTTGAAAATGATGCCACGCAGTCAGTCATTCTTTCAATGCCTGCAAATTTAGCACCACCTGATGCCAGGTGCCACTGCAGACTCAGGCAATGCAAGGGAAGGTGTGGCCTGAGAAGTTTCCATACCAGGCTTCTGCTGT
Organism: Cavia porcellus; assembly: GCF_034190915.1. Taxonomy (NCBI): domain Eukaryota; kingdom Metazoa; phylum Chordata; class Mammalia; order Rodentia; family Caviidae; genus Cavia; species Cavia porcellus. Next base: position 58,379,316 of record NW_026947493.1, read on the forward strand.
TGATGCGCTTCAGCAAATACGGATAAAAGCAAGCGAATTGAGAGTGAGTGTGACCAGATATGGATAAAAACAAAGAGTTAAAAAGACACAAAAGGAGAAGGTATTTTCTTGGTCTCAGTGCTGGAGGATGAAGGACGATTGTTTCCAGAGGAAGTGATGTGAAATGAAAATAGATCAGTAAAAAAGAAAGAAAAATCATGTGCAATATTTAATGGTGAGAGAGATCATCCTATGTTTGTGAAAAGAAAAGAAATTCTTTATGGCTAAAACATTTACAGTTGAAAAGTGAGAAAGTCAGGACTGAGTAATAGAAGAAGCCAGAGAGATAAGCAGGAGGTGAATCATAAAAGTCTCAAAAGTTGTAACAGAATATTGACCTTGTCTAACAGAGAGCAGGGGAAAACACTGAAGGATGTTAAGCACATGAAAGTTACAATCAGATATGCACTTTAGAAAAAAAATTCAGAAGAGAGTGGGGATTTGAGAGCTACTAGAACGTAAAATTGATGGGTGTCTGTGATTTTGTGAAAGATTTTATGAGGCAACTAAGGACAAAAAAGGCATCAAGATCAATGTTCAGTTATGTAACTTTCCTTCACTTGCACCAACTTAACCTTTCACACACAAACTGTTTTCTTGTCATTTGCTCAGGTTATTTACCCTTTGCAAGAATACTTTAGCTACCTACAGAAACTTCTTTAAATTGTACATCTTTTCCAGTGCCCACTTCAATCAACATCTCTAGACAGATTTTCTTGTACAAATTGATTAGATTTTGTTTGTTTTTTTCAGCTCCTTTGCTATAGAAATCAACAAAACATAGTAATTGATTCCATTTTATGAATTTTGTTATCCTCCGATCAAGCAGAATACTGTTGATTGCATAAGTATGGATAGTATATCATTGATAGGTGCACAGATTTGTGTAGCTCTGTGCATAGCCAGCGGCTATCCACACACTTGATTTTAGTAATTTTGTAGCTTTCCACACTGAGGGATTCTCAAACATTCCTGCAGATAAATGTCTTGCAAAGTTTTCACTCATAAAATTCTTCTTTAATCAGTTCAAAATCTTTCATATATTTTAAATATATCTGATTCTGTGTATTTATACAAAGAAGTAGGCATTCTAGACTTTATCTCTAGAGAAGGTATAATGCCATCATAATGCTTCTTCACAATGATTTTGTCCCAATCCAATTTAATCTTCAATTCATGCTATTTTAATAGATGTTCGATTATGTTGTTATTTTGCTTAAAATTCATTAATGAACTCAATCTGAAATCTGAGTCATGATTTATAACACGCATGCACAAACCCTTGCAAATTCTTTAGCCTTACCTTGCTTTCCTTATTATTATTATGGATGACCGGGACCAGTTTTCTGTCTTCCAGTGGGAATTAGCTTACTGTTTTTGTTGTTGTTATCTCAGTTATTAACTGAATCATCTCCACCAGGTACATGCCTTCTTCAATGATTTTACTTCTCCTACCTATATCATACTTATATCTCCCAATCAAACATTAATTTAGTAAAACCTCTGATATCTTCAGTTTTGAAATACATTCACACATTTGCAAAATTTACACTCACCTTCCAGTTGGTATGCACATTCAATGTAGTACAGTATTTTTTTATTTTTAAAATTTTTAAAAATGTGATTAACTCAATACTATATATGAAAATATTCAGCATCTAAAAACTGACATAATATGGTGTGTTCTGAAACAGCAGGACAGTGTTCTCTTACTCTAGTTAAAGCCATGGTCTTTTATTCCTATCACCTGAAACATACCATGAAGGCTTGCCAGTGGCTGCTCAGCCACCACTTGACCTGCACCATTTAGTACAATGCTAGAATCTAACCAGTAATAGTCACTATTTTTAAAGTAACCTCATTTCATGTAATTCTCTAGAGATAAGTATATGGTATTGAAGGCTGTAAAAAAACATGCTGATGGTTCCAGAACTTTGAGGTTTTAGTTCAGTTTGTTTCAAATCACAAATTCAAAACTTGGAAAAATCTATACCTTCAGTGACCATTTCTGCTTTTCCATTTTGCCTTGTGTGTTTAACTTATTGTAGTCCTGTCAAGGTCTGCCTGCAACTTGCTATCCAGTTCAAACTGTCAAATACTTCCAGTACAAAGTAATTCTCACCAAAAATGTCATGATATTTTTTTCTTTGTTTGATTTCAGGTTTGTGGCATCCTGATTGAGGAAGTTCATAATTTTCACCACATCCAATTTCACTACCATTATGGGGTTTCTCTACCATTAACCTTCTTCTGCTTTATAAAAACTACAATGCAAGTAGCCAAGCCACAGTCACTGGATCTGTCTTGACTCTGGCTATTATTGAATGAAATTCTCTACCTCTTTACTTGAATTTTATTCTGGTTCTTGACTGTTTCAGTATAAAAGATGAAAATAAGCGCTTTTGAAATTGCCAGGCTTTTAGATACTTTAAGCATGGATAAAATCAACCTCGTTGGGGAAACAAGAAACACACAGGAATATAGAACAAGAGCAGAATATGAGTTTTTTATGATATGTCACTGAGTTCTGCTTCTAGATTTAGCTTTTACTCACTGTGTAACCTTGGGCAACCTGCCCAATTCAAACATTAGTCTCTTCAAATGTCAAATGATATGGAAACACTTGTCACTTAGGTTTGTTGTAAAGATTAATGAGATGTCATATGGAACCTGCCAAATGTGGTGGCAGCCACGTGGTTACCATTCAGTTAAGTTATCCTGGTTAGTGTACATCAGTGGAAATGGCCATTGATCTGTGTAAAATGAAAAAGAATGTTTAGGATTGTAAATATGATTTGGGTAAATTTTTGTTCAGTTGACAGAGCTTTCCCATATGCACACACATCTCAACTCTGACCCAAACCCCATTCCATTTGTCTTTGAAGAGTTGTGCTTACCTTGCAGAGTTGTGGATAATTATAGAAATGGATCAAAATATACAACCAGGGTTCAAGCATAAAAGTTTAGAATTAATGCTGTAAGTCTTAGTTATTATGTTCAAATAATAACTATTAGGTCTGTGTTATGATTTAATAATAGCATTAGCTATTAATCATCTTATTTTTAAAAAATTATGAGTTTCTTTAGCAAATTAGCAAATGAAGGAAAATAAAATCAGTTCTACACTGTAATTTTATTTCACAGCATGCAGTTATGTTACAAATATTCTTACTCCATCATGAACACTCTAGTTTAAGAACTCTGCTAATAAGTTCATCTAAATAGAATCAAGACCTCAAAGCCTGAAGATTATTTTTTTTCTGATAGATTAAGATATAATTTTCAAAATGATGAATATTAAAACTTAAGTTAATTATAGAGGTTGTATTTAATTATTTCAAGTGTTTATTAAGATTACAAAATCCCACAGAATTTTAAAGAATGATATTTGGTGTAGAATTTAAAATGTATTCAATTAATTAAATTCATTTTAGTTGTATTTCAAGTATAGTCAGTCATACAATGTCTATCGAGTTCATCTTACACCCCAGGACCAGTAATAGGAAGCTATAAAACAGTGTTTTAGAAATTAGACATCATCTTTGACACTGCAGCCAGTGGGATGATCCTCTGGACATTAGCGATATAAAGATATATAATATAAAATTAGATTTTGTGAAAATAAACATCAGTATAATTTACTATGTAAATTTTTAAGTTACATATTGCAAAAGTGCCATAAAATACAAAAGATAAAATGACTAGAAAAATATATTCTTTACACATAACAAAAGAGTTGTTAAAAACAATTAAAATGTTAGTCAATAATATTTTGCATATTGTCAATACCTGTATTTATTAGTGAACCCAGAAAAAAGTGGAAGTACATTAAACATAACAGGAATATCCGTTTGTCACCAAACTAGGTTAGTACGAAAAGTGAAAGCAAATTATTTGGTTACTTTTCATTTACTTGCCAGAAATATTATTTAAGTTTATATTACTATACATTTTAAATATTTTGTGAAATTTTCAGCAACAAAAGCAATGCCAACAACCCTAAAGTATAGGGTAGTCACCAAAATTTATACCACATTACTTCAAAGTAAAGGCTAAATATGTGAACTCATTATGCAATAGAATAACTTTTTAATCTCCTACTAGAATTCCTTATAAAAAATAGTATGTATGCTAAGAAAATAATCATATGATTAATTCATGATGAATTTATGCAGGGAATGAATAAAGAAATCACACTTAGAAAATAAATCTTTTTAAAAAAAATATGTCAACTGATGTCTAGAAGGAATTGCAGACAACCAGTTAGGTTCCAAATATACTAATTCCTGGTATATCACTGACAATATCAAGATATTTAAGAAAGGAATAGTTTCTCTAGTCAAAAATAAAACACAAGGAATAAAACTCCAATCACATTGCTAGAACTTCCATACGAAGTTTTATAGGAACAAAAATACAAAACAACTAACTGTAAGCAGAATCTATGATGGTTATTAGAGGCTAGAATATGCCAACATGCTTTGTAAGGAGAATAAAGCTCATTAATGGAAAAACGGTAACATGGTATTGCAGCCAGAAAGAATTCTATCAGTATATTCAGGAGTGTTGTATTAGAGAGGAGAATTTAATCTGAGGCTAACACCAGGATAAAATTAACCGTGTGTAGCCTCAGTGGTACAGTTACCATTAAGGCACTGGGTATGATACCAAACATGTATATATTAACATGCCTTATTTTTAAATAAATTGTACTCTGCAAACGGATGAGCATGCAAATCATCTGGAAATGAAATGGGAATGCAGATTCTGATTCAATAAGTCTCAGGTGAGGCCTAAGAAACTGATTAATTCACAATCACTGCGATGAGCTTTACTCCTCAGCTTTACTCAAGAATGTTCTTGAGAAACAAGGATATGATGTAGTTCACAAATTGTGTTATGTCATGCGTTTCATTATGGATCTCTCTATTCCCTTACACCAACCTCTGGATTTCTAGAAGACACAAGTTAAATTCATTCCTGCAGAACAGCTAATCATTTTATATGATTTTTGCTTGCCAATTGTGGTTTGATTTTTTTTAAATTCAGATGAGTTTATAGTTTCAATGATTGTTATTTTCATTTTATTCTATGTTCCTCATTTCAATAATTTGTACTCGCTTGTTCTGCAGTATCAAGTTTGTTAAAACATCTACTATTTTTGGCAATCATCTTCATAACAGCCTACAGTAGCATAAAAGAAAGAAAGAAAATGAGTTACCCATTCTTTGCTTAGCAGAGATGACTAGTAGTTGGCATGTGTGTGTGAAACACATAGTGTGGACTAGATCATTGCCTCTTTCCTTTCATCACCTACCAAGATTGCTGATCTCACTCATCCAAGTCACAAAGGACAGATCTCATCTCTGAAGCTATGTTCATAGTCATTAAGAATTTAAAATCAAAATTTTAAAAATCAGATCTACATTACCCTTAAAGATTTAGTGATTTGAAACAGGAATGTCAGTTTCTTTGTCTGTAAATTGGTGACTATTGGAACATTTCCAATAAAGTGCATAATGCATATAAATATTTATCACAGTATATAGTAAATCATAAGTACATACTACATGGCGTGTTGCTAATATTATTGTAGTGGAGTATAAATATAGCAACTACAATAGCTATAAATTTCAAACGCAATAAAATGTACCTGTTTCTCTATAATTAATTTAGCTTGAGAGTTCCAAATTCCTCTGATGTTATAAAAAGCTCTTCACATCTTGAATTTCTTTTTGTTACCTGATCAGCACAGAAATGCCACTCTTTTTCTCTCCTCTTTTCGTTTCCTAACTTGCTGTGGTGGGAGAAATGAGGAGGCAGGTGATGTGCACCACTGAGTTGTCATCCTCCCCTGGTCACCATGGAGTTACATGCACCATGTTATTTTTAAAAACCAGTCTCTATCTGCACCTGTTTTTGATCTCCCTTGAGTTCAGGTCACCAGGGCTACAGAGGTCACTGTGTGAGTGTTCTTATGGCTGATAACAGACTTGTGGTGCAATCACTTTAGTTTACCTGAGCGATGAAAATTTGGGAAAGTTCTCCACATACACAGCATAAGTTCTGTCAGTGCTGACTTCATTCTTGGGCCTCTTTCTCATCACTTTGCACTTCTAGCTCTGTTCTGTATCAGAGTTTCTCTAAATACTACACCATCTTCTAGGGTGATTTCACTAAAAGTACAAAATATAGGCTCTTTCTTTTGTTTTTCTGACTAACATGCTATTTCAAATGTCACTTTGGTATCTAAATTTTTTGTTCTCTACTTCTCATTAATTTTTTTCTAGGAGTAAAATAAGATTTAAGTTCCTCTTTGTGCAGCATAAAAATTACATTTCATAGTGTTCTTTATTCTTAACTTGTCTTTTGATGAATCAATTTTGTACTGAGTTTTTAGACATATCTCATCCTAAATCAAAAATTTGAGCTTTTGTGAATATTTCAAGTCTATTGTCTCTTCCATGGGTTTTAAAAATCAGAAATTCCTCTGTATGTTTCTGTTTTTAGTAGATTTGTATTCTACTTGAAAGAAATGTGGATGGAAAGCTATTGCAACTGTCAAAATCATGAGGGAAAAGACAGCATACGATGGCAGCCAGGAGGAAGGAATTTTCTGTTAATGCTTCAGAAATAATTGCTACATTTTCATTAAATTTGTATTAAAATTTCTCATATATAATATTAATAGCTTTTAAGTAGAAATAAAAAAATAGCAGAGAGACAGAGAGAAGGAGGGAGAGAGAATTTTTTTTCTATTAAAATATTTCACTTTCAGATGTTTAGGGTGAAAAATTGTGCAAGTGGAGTTTCTATACTTCCTGAGTTTATATTTTCCATTTATCTTCATTCACTCATTCACTTATATTCCATTTATAGATTATTAATTTTTTCAGTGTTTCCCTTTGAAAACTGGTAAACTGGTATTCATTTTAAAACATTCAACTAAAAAAAGATCACTTCTTCCACTGAGATATTTTTTACCATCCCATGAAGAATCTCTAGTCTCCTACCCGGTGTTCTGTCTTTCTTTTACCTTTCTGTCACCAAGATCTTCACAATGGACTTGAATTATGACCCTTCTGTAGAGCCAGGTTTCCTTAAATATTAATATGAGGACTAATTTAGCATGTGTATTTTGCATAATCAAATTTAGAGAATCCAAAACCTATACCATAGCTACTACCTTTTAGAAGGGGAAATGAATCTAGTAGAGATTAACTTTCTCAGACTTGCCTTAATGGTTTAGACAGTGAAGTCAGTTCAGAAAAGACACAGGAAATAGGGGTTTACACAGGTACTTCCTCTCCACCAACCTTGGAAGAAAAACAAGAAGACTGTCATTTTATCACACACTTTAAAGATTGTAGTAAATATCAAGGATAAGATAAAAGCCAAAAACTCCCAGGAAGAAAGATTTTACATATGATTTTATCGAGAAATAATTTCCAAATACTGCAGAAATTTGCAATCATACAGGATTCAGGTACCACAGAAAATATTTCACCTCAGGAGTTTCTGTGTGTGATCAATATGTATCACAACACTATGATATGCTTTGAGAGTGATTAGGACTCAAATAATATTTCAGTAGATCAGTTTTATCTTATTCAAACCTCAAACTCTTTTCTCAATATTTTGTTTGTATTTCCCAATTATATACCTGTTTTATGTTCTAATTGTCTCTTTGTGTATCTGCAGCCTCCTCTGGGCTAGATTTCAGGACTCTCATCTTTCTTCAACCTGTTATAAGGCACATAGTAATTTCTTAACAAATATCAGATGAACTGAACCAACAAGTACTCGATTCTGTACTAAAGAACCATTACTGCAACAGGAGTGAGGAATAAAGAGACAGAAGATGAGATGAAAATTAGAGGGATCACACAACATTTTGTCTAAAGTCTTACCGCTACGAAAAGAAGTTAATTTTTCCTTTCAGTATGTGAGTGCAAATTTTGATGGTTCTTACTTTAAAGGGACATTAATAGCCTGGAGGATGTGGATGATCATATAGTATCTCTTCAAATATATTTTCTTATCTCAACTTTGCATGAATTTGCAAGAGGAAAACATTGGCATTGCTGATCACATTTCACTGTGAATCCTCAAGCAAAGTAAGATGGCAATCCCTTCTGATTCAAAGGGCATAACTATGAAAATTTGAACATTATATGTAGGCACATGCTCTTAACTTTATGATTAGCACTGTTTTTTTTTTTTTTGCAAGATACCCAAAGATATAATTTGTACTCTATCTGCATTTCAGCATTTCCATCATGACCCTGATGAATTTCTCCTATTTCTTATGTACCAAGCAAAGGGAAGATATATAACAGTAGCTGTACAGTACCTATATATAAGAACTAGACAACTTATAATTTTTTTCAAAACATGGACAGAAAATGCAAGTAAATAAATAAATAAGGAAAGAGTAGGAAAATAGAATCAAGATGAGATAGAAAACAAGAAATTAAAAGGTAAAAATAAAATGGGAAAACGTATTATTGGAAGAAAAATATGATAGAAAATAAAATTCCTCAGAGCTTCAACAATGTATGCCATTGCTAAACATAATCATTATTTGAATATATTTTCCTTTTTATCATTAAACAATGTAGAACCACTGAATATAATGTTAGCATTCCTAAGAAACAAAATATTGGACACTGGAAAGTCTGATATTTAGATGTGATCTAACTATCACTGAATATATACTGATTTGCTTATTTAAAAATGTAAAACCAAAAGCACATCAATAAAAGACAGACCACATTACTGACTGGTTAAGGTTGTACTAATTTTTTAATGTGGAAAGAAACTGAGCAGAGAATTATACTAATTTGCTGCATTAATTAGGGTAGGCTAAACAACCATAAAAATAGACTTTGAAAACATAATCTCTAAAAGCACTAAGATTTTATTTTTTGCTCACATACTAGTTCAGGGCAAGAAATCTCTTTGTGCCTTTCTTGCTTGTAGTGACTCCTGACCCAGTGACCCACATTTCTTCCATCTGAGGAGTGTATAATCTAATAGAACTGTGTCATGTTTTACAACACCTTGAAGAAAAATAAAGTGTTTGAAACAGAGATGCTGTCTTAAAATCTGTGATCCGTAACAGCTCACACCACCTCTTCTCACATTCCATTGGAAAGATGTAACCACATGCACCAACACACTACATGGAAAATATCATTCTAGATCTCATCTTACACTATTATCTACCGGGAGCATTACCTGGCATCAGTGTCCTATTCTTCTACCTAACACACTTTCTTCAATTGGTTTCTAGCATACAACATTCTCTGAAATTGCTTCCTATTTACTTAGCTGCTCCTTCCTAGTTGCCTTTACAATTCTTTGCCTTTTTATTTAAACTATTTGAAATTCTCCAGAATTGGCCTTAGCCTTGTAATCCACTATCTTCTCTATCAATAATCTTAAGTCCTTTGTAGTTTTATTCAGGATTATGGCTTTAAATATGATATATGTGGCAAAACAAAAACAAGAAATAGGGAATAAAACTAACTTACTAAATAAATAAAAGTATTCACTTCCCTAAAGGATCCAATTTAAACTTTTCTCACCTACTCTGGTCACTTTTCATAGCGCAGCACATTTTAGCCTCTTCACTGAAATGTGTAATGAAGGACTCAAACACCAGTCACAAGTTAAACAAAATTTAACAGATGATTTCCTATTTTAAACCTGTCCCTTTTAGTGCCTTCAACAACTTAGCTCACAAAGACTCCATCAGTCCAATTGTTAAAGTCAAAACCAGTTTCCTGGATTGTTTCATTTTCATATCCATATACAATTCAAAAGAATGCCCTTTGAAGCATACCTACAAAATACACCAAGTCCCATATTTTGTCCCCATTTATACTCCTAATAACCCCATCTGACAGACTGCAGATAACTTCAGTAACTTTTTAAATAATTTTACTGTGTCTGTGGTGGCCCCAATAATCTTAATGTAACAACTAGGGGTAATCTATCTGCTAAGAAGTTTAAAGTGTAAACGAGATTATGTCAACTCAAATGCATTTAAATGCCCCCTTTTCACACAGTATGCTAACAAAGTTGTTTCCAGTGGAACATAAGGCCCTTGTTAGAACCTGACTGTCTTAGTCACTTTATGCTCATCGTCGCTGAGACAAAATACCTGATGCCCAAGTTGGGAAAGGAAAGGTTTATTTCTAACAGTTTTTGGAAGTTTCAGTCCACACTCAGTTGGCTCCAAGACAGGCGGGCATGGCTGGGCTGCAGATCATGGCGGCCACCGACAGCAAGTCGCAACCAGCAAAAGGGGAGACACACCTTCTTCCTGCCATTACATCACATCCTGGCTCCAGCCCTTTGTGGGTGGAGCACTAACACCATCAATCCAAGCACTAGAAAATGAACGAATAACAAACGCACAATTCAAACTCATGAGACCTGGGGGACACAGACATAAACCATGACACTGACCCTTGCTATTTCGGTTTCCATTTGCTTATGCTCTGCTCTCCCTCTTGGATTCCCAAGTCGGCCCTCTCAGAGGTTCTTCCTTGAAACCTTGTCCCTGGAGACCATAAGTGAGAGATGGAAATATTTTCTGCCAAAGGAGGATGCACTGTTGCCAGAATCCCTCTAGCTGGGAGAAGTTTGGAGGCAGGGGCACACATTTAAGGTTTGAACGGTCCTGGCATTTAAGGCAAAGATCATTTCATTGGCAATAAATTTCTCTCAAAATCTTGGTAATTCAAATGCTGTACTTCTGGGATGTTCCACGTGATAATGGCAAAACATATTTAATTAAATATATATATATATATATATATATTAGTTCAATTTGCTTTTATTTTTGTTATCATTGTTTCATTGTTTGCTTTTTATTTTCTTTTGATCCTGTTCTGTTAAATGTTTTCTTTTATCTAAACTTAATTGTTGTTACAAAAGAAACCATGTGAAACAATGAGCTTCAGCTTTTCCAACTGTGAGATTCTCCGTTTTTGTTTGTTTGTTGAACTTTTTTTTCTTTGCATTTTTTATTTATCTCAACTCTGTTTCCTATAATATCTTTCCAAGATTTGGAAGCAGAAGTTAAAAGACTGTGACTTTCTGTAGTTTTTGTTTGTTTGTTTAACATTTCTTAGAGATCTGAAAGTTCAAAATATGCTTTCATAGTTTTATCAATTGTTTATCACCGTTTGACCTTCCTAACTTGCTTTCCATTTTCACTTTTAACAAATAGAATCTTGATTTTTGCAAACAGGACATGGAAAACAAATTTATATTCCTGTATTAATTGTGGTCAAAGTGGGTGTAATATAAACTATAAGATTGTAAGATGAAAAATACATTAAATAGCAATGAATAAAAATGGCAAGAATAGCACATTCTATGTTTAGATTTTCCATTACTCATCTTTCCAGGAGAAAAATAAATTAACACAAATTGAATTACCTCTTAAACTACACACTAAAATATGATAGTAATTGGAAACTAGGGCGAAAGTATTAATTATAATAACAAATTGAGAACAAAAATAATGAAAAATATTTTACTGCAAGGATCTTCCTTTTCTGGAATACATTATGGCATTCCTAATGAAGTTATAGAATATTTCATGTTTCATCAACTCCCCAAAATTGATTATATGATATCTATTTCTAAACGTGAAATTTGAGATAGAGTGGAATAATATTGGGTTAGTGTGAGACATAGAAACATTTCAAGGTTAGAATCTTTTCATTCTGTGCACAGAGAAAACATTACTTCAAATGAAAATGGAAAACAGGGAGGTGTCATGACTTTTGTCATTACTAAACAGGTTTTTAGATAGACTTCTCATCTATAAAGAATCCTTGGGGAAAATATTCATATCTTCAAAAATTGGGTCTTGTAATGGAGGAAATGATAAAGCCATAATCACATCAGGAGATCCATTCTGTATTGAAGTTTGCAGGTTTATCTAACTTCATTAGGTTTTCACCCCTTATTATTGTTGAAACTGAAAAATGGCAGGTATGTAGAAATTAATCCATTAAGAGTGAACGTTTCCATTTCAAAGTATGTTAATTCTGTTTCACTTTGTCAGCTTTAATTTGTCACTGAAGCTAAAATGGGATAATTGTGCCAGCATTTAAGTTCTTATACATAGTCAAGGCTTTGCCTAGTTCTATAAAATTACATGCAGGTTCCGTTGACACTGTTTAATGTATTACAAGGTAACATGTGTTGAGACTTGGCTCTCAACATGTCAAATTAAATCCAAATATAAATTAATTCAGCATCAATTCCATGTTGATATTTGTTCATTATGCTCTAAATAGATTGTCTGTGGAATCCATGCAATTTGGCCTAAACTTGTACAAAGTACTTCTTACTATGGGAATGTTACTACTTTTTAGACCTTGTATGTTTAACATTTCAAACCACCAGGTACAATAATGCTTTCTTTGGTATGGAAGGATGCACAGCAATAGAGAAATAAAGACATTAGCTAATAGCAGAGCTAACTTCAAAACTTCTATACTCTGTAAATTAATTTGGAGCAGTCAAGATGAAAGTGTAAGACATTTGAAAAATTAAAACAAAAAATTTTAATACTCAAAATGTCTATTTTTTCTACTTAACGAACATACTGTTCTATTAATTTAAAAAATTACTCTGAGGAAGGATTCTTTTTAGAAGTCATACCTTAGTGTAAATGAAAATATTATGTAGATAACAATTTTTAAAATATGATCAGGAAAGAAGAAATGGAGGAGCAATAGCTATGATAAAAAATATTTTACAAGTTAGTTTAGAGAGTAAAAACTAAGTAGAGTGAGAATAAAAGCAAGTAAATTTTAGCATTTCTTAATCCTAAACTTGCACCCTGTTCTTCCTATAATGTTAGCCATCATATTTAACCATATACTGAGGATAATGCAAACATTACTTATCACTGGATGATGTCTTTGACAGTACAAAGAACCAAGACACTGCACAAATTTAAGATGAAAATAATCTACTTAATATTTAAAAGAAAAACATTTTATAAAACATTTTCAAAATGTCACATTGTATATAGTATATAAATATTTAAATGTTATTTAAAATGAATAAGTTTGTTAAAATTGTGTAATACATTTTGTTTATATTATGTATAACTAAATGCTAAGTACCTATTACGCTTTTGAGTAAATTTTAACTTTCTCCTCAAATATTAATTAATTAATGTTGAATAACTAATTAACTTTTCCTTTTTATAGTTGTTAAAATATATTAGTGCATTTTACTCACAGTATATTACTGTCAAAAAGAAATCAAGAACAAAATAAAATATGTGCCTAAAGTTTCATAAATTAAAAGAACTGAAAATTCTTATGAATGATACTTTATGGAAATTATTGACATCTAGAGTAAATTTTCCTAAGCTAATTTAATTGATAAAATAGTCTATGAAAATCTCCATTTTATTTTGGAATTCACTTAATTTTATTATTGAAATTATCTTATCTATTTTTGATTGTTTTTGCAATGAATTATGTGGTTTGAGAAAAAGAATGTGGAAATGATTATTACCATGTTTGTTTCTACTTTTAACTATAAAAGTTATCAAATTTTTGAAATCCTGGAAAGTGATGCTATTTTTTTAATAAATGTTTCAATGGCTATCACATATTTAAAAGTATTACTTTCAAAGAAAGAAAAGAGTCAACATACATTCATGTCAATAATACTTTCTAAAATTTTTTCCAGTCATACGGACATACATGAATATTGTAACCATATTTAATTTCAAATTTTTATTTACTTATCTTCAAGATGGTATTTTTTCATAGAATATAATACAGTCTTGTAATACAAAATTTAAAAAATAAAACAAAAATAGAACTGACCCAAAGTTAGCATCTATTAGTACTTTGGTATATTTCTTTGCAGGCATGCTATATTTTTATGTGACAATTTTATTATTTCATTTTATTTTATATTTTTTATTTTATTTTATTGGTAATGGGCATCAAATTCATGACCTTGTGCTTGCCAGGCAGGCGCTTGAACCTCTGAGCTAAATCCCCAACTATATGACAGTTTTAAACATAAATAATATGACAATATTTACAGCTCCTAAAAGAAAGACTAGCTCCTAATTTTAAGTGCTTTTTTAAAAAATGCAGTGAACAGACTTCAGCTTTTACTGAATAAAGTATAACAAGTGGTGAGGAATAAAATAAATTTATTTAAATCTGTAAATTTTATTTATAATAAAATAAAATAAATTTCATATTATTTATATAATTATGTTGTATCAGTTTATGTTTTGTAAACTGGTTAAAAAGTCTTGTAAGTGGCTAAAATTTCTACAACAATTTCTAATAACTTGTATTAGCATAGCATAAGAGCTTGATTTAAAGAAAGTATGTTCACATACAACAGTGAAGTATGCAAGGTTTTTTTTTTTTAAATGCCTTGCTTCATGTTGTTAAATCTTTGTTACACGCAGATACTAAATTTTTTAAATGTATTTTAGGTTCCTGGTATTATGTTCACATGTCTTTTGGCTTCCTTTAATGGAATATATTACATTAAATAATTTCTATTAAGCAAGCCATAAATTCCTACTTAAGTACATGCTGGTACATGTTTTGGTTTTGTTTATATTTGCTTTTAGTAAATTGCTGAGATTTTTTTCAAGACCCTTGCACTTTTATGTAGTTTATATGCAATTTCACTTTCTATCCTGACATCTGATTTGAATGCATATTTAAAAGACTCATTCAAAAGACAGATATTCCCTCTTCCTTGGGAGACTTTGTAACAGTGGGAAACAACTGTAATATAATTCAAAGAATAATTCTCCTACCTAGATAGCTAAATTTGTATTAAGGGATTATTTTGAATTATTAACTTAAATGGTATATAATTTAAAATATTCCATTTTCTTTAGATGGCTTCAGGATTTTTACTTTGCCAAGAAATAATTTGTAACATCTAAATTTGCATGTTTATCTGATTTTTAATTTTTCAATGTTTTATTTAAATATATACATGTAACTATGGGGTCCTTTGTGACATTTTGATACATGTATAAATGCTTATTGTTCAAATTTGAATAATATTATAGCAGTCTTTCTTTTATTATTTGAATATTCAAAATTATAGTTTTTTCAAGTACTTTTTTAGGAGCATTGTATATATTTGCATGTGATCTTTAAACAATTTTTACCTTTTAATATTTTGGTATGAATTATAATTTTAGTGTAAATTATATTTCTTAAAGTATGAGTTATTTTTAAATGCTTCTTTCATTGTATTCAAATATTCAATTATTGTTTTTTAGGTAATATATTTTCATCCAAGGAATCTAAAATGTTTGAACCTAGCTAGTGGCTTTTAAAGTATGTACGATTTTAATGTAAATTTCCATATGTGATTACAACAAATGAGAAATCTATAGATTTTAGCTAAATTTTCATTATAAGTTTATTTTAAGTAGAAAAATCTATAGATAAAGAATAAGCTAATTTCTTCCTGTTTTAATTCATCATATTTGCATACATCTCTGTTAATTGTCAAGAAAAATAATTCTAATAAATGTAATCATGAAGTGGTAATAATGCAAAAATATATAAAATCTTATGTTTTTCTCTATAGTTTGAATCTTAATGACTCAATAATTATATATGATATATTTAAATGAATTCCTAAGATACAATCTGGTAACTTTTCTAATTATTTTCATTTACTGCATTTGAAAAACATTTTATTCAATTAGATTCCAAATAGCAGCTTTCTATCAAAAGAAATTACATCTTGAACCTCTAAAACAGACTAGATGATATTTAAAATATTTTACCACTGCCCATCAAATGTCTTTAAATTAAACCTTTGTCACTGTGATTTATCTTTGGACTGACTTTACTATTGTACTTGAAACAAAAAAGGAAGATAAGTTATTTGTAAGCTATATCAAATTTTTTGTAAATTTATTTGCTTTCTAAGCACTTTTTCAATTTTTATTTTTTATTCATACATATTTTCAGTGCAAATTTTTGCATTCCTCATGTTGTATGTGTGCATAACATATCTTAATTCTTTTTCTAATTCCCTTTCCAACAGCTCTTTGCCTGTTCTCTCCTTCTCTTAATTCCCTTATTACATGAGTCACTGTATGTGAGGTATATATAAAAACCAAGTCATGTTAGTTTAATCTCAAACATATGTTATTATTAAAGGCAAAAAGCGGAAATTATAAGTAGCAAGAATTATTATAAAAATGATTCTTATTTCAGTTATTGTTTGAATACTATATGTTATTTGAACTTTTGATATCAATTAATCTGATCACATTAACGTTCAGTTTGTTGATAAGTAGGACAGGAAACTGTTATCCGTGTTCAAAACCATCCTGTATCACAGCATGTGAGTGTACCAAGTTTCAAGAAAAATACACTTCAAAATTTGATTTCTATACAAGCTTGTTCCTGACATTGTGATCAAATTTATTAATGAAAACAACATAAAGAAAAACCTGGGTTTCCTTGAACACAAAGAATATCTCAGTTGGAAAATAAAAGTAAATATATATATATATATATATATATATATATATATATATATATATAAAATATTGTAAACTCTAAGCATCAGTATGTTAGCATTATTTATTCTAGCCCATGATGACAGAGTATATGATGAAATAATATTTAATGAAAACATGGCACAGTATTATAATATTCTTTATATATATGGAGATAATTTCTCAATGAAAAATTGAGAAAATCTATTCTTTAAAGATCTTTTATTAGTCATATCTATATTATATTATATATATATTATCATATTTTTATTATGGGTACTTCATATGTATATAATACACTGTTATATGTAGGGATTTCAAAGAGGCATAGGGAACACATCAATTGCAAAGGCAAAGAGTGAAATATACAGATCCCTGAAAGGGTTCCTTTTTGAAAAGGAGATGAAATCAATAGGCTACGTTAATTGGACTACAAGGTTGAAAGCAGTTATTCTGAAGTTATTATGGAGGAAAAATTCACAGTTTCCTGGTTGACAGAAAGGTCAAAAGAGAGAATGTATTTAGTAATCATTCCATGGCTATTTGTGAATAGTAGCAAATTAAGTAGGTATTAGAAGTACTTTAGCAAGAGCAGCATTTTAAAGAAACAAGAAACGTGAGCAAATTATTGTTCATGATTTTGCAAATTGTGATGTTAGTGAATTATTTGAATATAAGTATATAGTATAATTTTACATACAGAATGAGAACTTTGGATGTGAAATCAGACTTATTAGATTTAGGGATCACTATGCCATATTTGTAAAAGTAAAAGTATATAAAATGTATGACCTGATGCCTAGGAGCCTTATATACAAACAAAAATGAAAAGCCCACAAAGAGATTAAAATGAAATTGTATAAATGTATAAAAGAAATGAGGAGAAACATAATGGAACACACTTTTTTAAAAGTGAATCATGAAGAATCAGTATGTTCTATCTCATGTAAGGGAGAATTATAAACCAAAATATGAAGCATGCAGATATTGACCAGAGGCATGTATGAGATGGATACACAGAGAAAGGGACTTTTGGAGCCATGGTTAGAATTTAAAAGATACTCTACAGGGCCTCAAGTATAAGTGGAATCAAACACATTGCCTCAGTGAATGAATGCTCTTGACCTCTTTTCCTCATACTATGATTTATCACTTAGACTGGCACCCAGGTCAATCATGTAACATGAATTCTTGCACAATGTATTGTTTTATACTTTAATTCTTACTTCCTGGATCTATCAATAAAAAACACAGAAGCTTCAGTTTGGGTCTATCTTAATGAGAACCACTCATGTTCAGGGGTCTTGGTTAAATGCAGACGCTTGGGCCTTTTTTCCAGTTTGAGTTGGACATAGACTCCCAGTAATCTCTTGTTCTTTGTGCCATGAACTACAACTGGTTTGGAATTGCAACAGTAAAGAAAATTGGGTTATGAGACACACAGAAAATAAGTAGCAGCTAAAAATATAATGAGTAAATTACAGTCTAGATAAGTAAGTGACAGTTAAAAATATGAGTAACTCACAGTCTGGATAATGAGTGGATA
The DNA here is from genome assembly GCF_034190915.1 of Cavia porcellus. NCBI lineage: Eukaryota > Metazoa > Chordata > Mammalia > Rodentia > Caviidae > Cavia > Cavia porcellus. The sequence continues at coordinate 58,397,459 of NW_026947493.1, forward strand.
AAATAAATGTCTTATGAATCTCATTTGATTGTAAGGATCACAGAATGGTTAGACTGTCAATTGTTCCCTGTGGTAGTTGCCATATGTTTACCCTCAAAAAGTAATTAATTCCTTAATTCCTTAATTCCATTAATATATTTTTATGTGCATATATTTAGGGTATGTTTATATAGATATTGCTTCTATTAAAGTAATTTGTGGACTTGATTTTTTAAATCAAACATCTCTAGGCACACTGATTTAACTGTTTTACGTAGTGATGTCAATCATATTTTACATAACATACTTATGTAGATATTTCTGCCTTTATCCCTGTATATACTAATTTTTGATAAGTTCAGATTTGTTATGATTTATTCAATTAAATTTACATCACCTTTTGCACACAATATAATTATAATGCCAAGTGTACAAATTCTACTGCTTAGCTTTGTATAAATTCAAATAAAATTACCTATATTTTTAGTCTAGAACATAAAGGCAATATTCTCATCTGTTGTAGGGAGCAGTGGGGTTAAAGGAAAGCCAGCCTGAAAACATGAGCATGAGCGCCTGAAGCAAACCAGACAAACAAGTTGTTAGGCGGGTCTTCTCTCCCAGTAGGGGAGGGCTTTCATTTTTATCAACCTCTTGCTGATTGTATAAATAAATGCACTGCAGTTGTTGGGCAGTTCCTTTTCTCTCACCAAGAGGGAGGGTTCCACCTGTACTCAGGTTTCTGCATTCTGATTCTTGTCCTCATTTTTTCCTCCTCCAACATCCCTTCCCACCCCACAGGCCAAAATTTCAAGAGCTGAGCTGAATATGGCAACCTGTAAATACTATCTGTTATTGATTGTACCTAGATGTCCTACACAAAGCCTCATGCAATCATAAGTGAAGCTCTTTCATAGGTGGCTGGATCTAGAAGCTAGGTGTGAAGCTAATCCATTCAATCAGGAAAATTAGTTTTAAATTTATTTTGAAATCTAAAATGAATATATTGGTTAGACTATTATGAGTATCAAAAATATTAGTGATTGCAACCTTGAAAATTACAATAATTTAATTGTTCAAATGTTTTATTTTTATTGCAGTTACAAATTGCCTCAAAAAAACATAGTATTGTCACTTTCCCATATACACTCTATGTTCAGATTGTGCTGTTACACTGTATAAATCTACAGAGCTCATCTTCCAGTTCAATTGCTCTTTATGCCCCACTCCTGATATTTAAACCTGATCTCCTGTTTGCTTTTATATTTCCTTTCACTAATCTTGCATTGCTCCTAGAACTTTAAAGCCATCTTATTTCTTCTTTTGGATAATTTATTTTATTTCTAGATTGTTTTAGCTTTTCAGTTTGAAAGTTTTAGGAATTCCCCTTTAGATTTGATGTTTCCACATTTTACACCATTGTGAATAGAAATACATTCTACATAGGTCTATTAGTACAAGTATCATATCCTTTAGTTTGAGAAATTTTTTAAAATTATTTCCTCTTATGTGTTCTCTATCATCCCTTCCTCAAATTGCAAGTAGGTAAATGTTTGAGCTCCTGCTTTTAACATTTTCAATTTTATCTTCTTTCTGAATATTTTTTCTTTGTTTTGCAGACACTTTGTGAAATTTTTAGTTCTATATGCACACCAAATATTTGAAGTCATTATTTCTATGCTTTAATTATTGCCTTATAACATATTTTTGTTTTGCCATTTGTGAATCCCTCTACTATTAAAGCTTGTTTTAGACTTTAATTTTTTTTGTGATTCCTAATCATCACTGCTATATCAAAGCCTTCTGGCCTATCTGAACATATTGGGTTATTTTATGTTATACATTTTGTCAAAACTCAGGTCTTCTTTAGTCCAATGAAGGAGACAATAAAGAATTGACTATAACATCTACATATTGTGCAAGACTTATCAATTACTTGCTCCCAGGAGGAAGGAAATCATATACTTTAGAACCTTAAAATTAAATGCTCTGAACTTTCCAGGTCCATAATAATTAACTTACATCTTATCAGAGAGTGCTTTCAGCTACTTTAGAGAAGAGCAAGGGCTGTTGAATGTCTGAAATGAAGAAAGGTGACTAGTCGACCATTTAACCTATTGATTTGTAATTAATCCTCTTCCTTTAATCCCACTATTTAGTTGACGTGTGAAACACCCAACCTGACCCTCATCAAGATACACAAAACCTGCTACTCTCTGGCTGCAATCTCTTATTTACCCTAACCTGCTATTCTGATTTAACTTGTAACAATTCTTCAATTTACTTTTAGTATTTCTAAACAGTGATATTTTTTCTGTAATCTTCAAATAATTTTCTTCATTATGAATGTAAATTTTTAATCCATAAGTGTCATTGCAGTGTTGTCTTTGGAGGAAAGAAATTTTCAAATGTGTATTTAGTTTCTTACTTTGATCCAGAAATTAGGGTTTAAACTGAGCATTTAACCGACTTTAGTGTATAACTGAATGGATACTTTGGGTAAAATATATGATTCAACCTTTTATACCAAAATTGATCCAGTGTACCTGGAAAATTTCATGCCTCAAAAATATGTTTTATTTGCTAGAGCACTTAATACTCCTAGCCTCCTTCTGGAATTATATGATCAAATTAGCAGAAAAGAAATTTTTATTATTTGCATATATTTTAGAAATTATATCTTCCAAAAGCACTATTTGCCTATGTAGCTTGAATTGATTGGCATTATATCACCAGGACAAAATGTCTGGCATACATATATTAAGGGAGGAAAAGTTTTTATTTTATTTATTTATTTATTTATTTATTTAATTATAGAGATTGAAGCTTCTGGCCTCACACTTGAAAAACTTGCATAGGCGGGTGCTATGCCACTGAATTATAACCCTGGCCCAAAACATTTATTTTGTGACATCGTTTCTGAAGTTTAAGCCCATGTTCAACTGGCTCTAAAGAAGAAACATGGTCATAATAGAGGGCCATAATAGAGGAAAACTACTCAACTCATGGCATTTGGGAAGCACAGAATGAGGGAAGAACCAAAGAGGAAACTGAGACCAGATATAGTTCCTAAGGTCTCAAGGGCCTACTTTCTCCAACAGGTCCCGCCACTTAACAGTACATTCAGCTCTGGATTAAGGTACTGATGAAGTGGCATCATAATCTAATCACCATACCAAAAGTCTCTTAATCCAGTCATGTTGCCAATCAAGATTAACCAGCACGTGAGAATTCACACCCTCCCCCAAAAGATATGTAACAGTTCACAGCTTCTCCTTGACCTGGAATTAAAACAGCTATAACATAGCTACTCAACAAGGAGAAAGAAAAGAACTTCAGAAATCAACAGAGAGTTGACAACAAAGCTAAAAATTATGGAGAAACAGAAAGGCAATATAAAGAAAAGCACAAAATTGTCCACCACAGCAATATCATTTCTGGGAAGTGGGAAAAACTGACTCCACAAGTGTGTATTAAGTCCAGAGAGACTAGAACCCCAACTGAAAAGCAACTGATCCATATTGCTAGACCAAGGAAAATCCCATGGTTATTATAAGTAAATACAACATGGGGAGTTACTCTAAAAATGACTCCTCTCACTTGACTCTAACATTGGAGAATATATCAGCTACAGCTCACCATATTGCAGAAAGACATAACTAGAATCCATTTCAACAGGGGACTTGCATGTGAACGAACTACTCTGGAGGTCACATGTCACAGAGCAATTACATATCTGGGTACTTGGGGATGTCCTGCTGCACTGAACAGGTAGGAAATTGCTACATAGAGAATCCAAAAAAGAGGAAAGGCTCATTTATGACTACCAAGAGATCTAAGCAGAAAACATTTAAGACCCTGGCATCACCACCCTCTGTAATAAGAAGCCAGGTCTATCATGTGTGATTTTCTAAGTAAGCTTAGGCTAAAAGTACCAGGATCAAATCCAGTGGATTGTTTGGCTATACTCACTGCCCCCATCCACCACAGAGCTCAATGATTTGTTTGCTATGTTCACCAATCAACATGAGATTACACCTCCACTTAGATGTTAGGCCAAGGCCCCAGATGCATTAATGAGAGGGTTTTGGAACAAGTGAGGCAACTGACCAATCTACCAGCTACAAAGGTATTTGGGGACAGGGATGAAGTAGTGTGAACAGACAGCCAGAACCAAAAACTAATTACCTCTGAGGTGAATGCAAATAAGACCTGTACAAATAGTGGAAATAACATCTATTCCAACAGGTGCACATATCTTAATATAAAAACATGGAATTATGGGAAAATAAGACATAATGCAACCAAATGTCAACAACTTATTAGTGACTGAATACATAGATATTAAAGTGGATGAAATGCCAAACACAGAAAAGACTAATATATAAACTGACTTATGATTTCAAGAAGAACACAAAAAACTCCTTAGTGAATTGTGGAATACAACACAGTATGTAAAGAGAAAATCATCAAAGAGATATATACACTCTATAGAAGAACCCAACAGTATTTCTGAAAATAAAAGGTACAATAATTCAAAGAAAAACTTTAATGAAAGTCTCACCGATAGACAACATCAAGCAGAAGAGAGATTTTTAGGACTGAAAGACAAGGTTGGGAAATTATTGTATTCAGACACTAATGCAGAAAAAGTATAAACAAAAAAATCATGAACACTGAAACACTGTTAAAGAGCCAAATTTGTGTATATTTGGTGTAGGAGAGAGAACTGAACACAGACAAGGGGCAAAGAAAATCAGTTTCATGAAGTAAAAACAGAAGACATCCCACATTTTGAGATTTGCAATCACAAACAAGTGTTACTGGAAAAGAACCTTCTCACATCACATTGTAGTTAAAACTTCAAGACTAATGCAAAAAGAAAGAATAATGAAAGCCACCAAAAAAAAAAAAATTAGAAGTCTCTTATACAGGCAAATGAAGCAGAAAAGTTGCAGAAATCTTTGGATACATCTTAAAGGACAGTAAGACATTGAGTCTGACCCCCTGTACCAAAAAAACAAAAAATAAAAAAATTTTTTTTAAAAATTGAAAGAAAAGAAAAATAAAACATGGCTATTGGTTTGAACTAAGGGACATAATGTTTTAAATTTAAAGCAATGGAGATTGGATATGAAAATTTGAAATGTGCTTACCAACAAGAAAGTCTATTTCTGTATATGACTGGTCTTTGTATAGTTTAATTACTTTGACTTTAAAACCCATGCAATTTGAATCAGGATATTTTGCCAGATGAGAGAAACGCTAAAAGTAAAGACAGTTCCAATTCTTAAGGAAACAATAAGGGGAGACTTTACAACTTCAGGGTCAGGGACTGACTACAGAAAATGAAGGGAGGCACGAATCTTTTAGAAATATTTCTGCTACATTAAAGTCTACCACAGTCTATCAATAAATCAATAGAATCCAACTTTCTTCTTTCTCCACCTTTAGTGTCCCAGGACTATCCTAGGGCACCATCAGCCCCAACATATGATAAATCTAATCCTTTTCTAGATCCATCTCATATGACAATTAAAAAAACATTGCCAATGACCGCAGTAATAAGGCTTTTGTTCAAGCAAAACAAGAGGGTGATTTAGATGCTTGTCAAGCTTTTGCTGTGTATTGAGTCACTATCACACAAGTGCCAAGAGATCAGCAAAAATTACATTGGACTTGAACATAATCCATTACCTTCTAAAACTATTAAAGAATTAAAACAGGCTTGTATATCTTACAGAGTAAACTCTCTTTATACTTTTGGATTGATTTCAGGATTGGCTCAATCCGAACATTTGCTCTCTTGCAATTGGGAAATGGTTCTCAGTTCTGTTGAATTTCTTTAATTTGAAACTTCTTGGAGAGATGAGTCAAAATTGACTGCCCAATATGACAAGCATAAACCCTCCAGTCCCTATTTCTGCTGATCATCTCACTGGTTCCAGAGACTGGTTCCGAATAAATAACAGTTACTAAATGGATGATGTTGCTTTTGTTCAGACAAGGATGTGTTGTTTAAAGACATGGAAAAGGGGCTGGAGGTTTAGCTTAGCGGCATAAGTGCCTGCCTTGCAAGCAGGCAGTCGTGAGTTCGATCCACAGTACCGGTACCGATAAAAAGGAAAAAGACAAAAAAAAAAAAAGACATGGAAAAAGATTGCTCTCCCTGGTCAAGCAGTTCCATAAGTGCTCAAAGAAGTTCAAAGTGCTAATAAACCTTACATAGAATTGATAGCTAGATTAAAAGGAGTACCCCCCCAAACATTGTATTAAAACAATGTCATAACCAGATTCGAGGGACCTACTATTGCAGATGTTATCCACTGACAATGCTATTTCAGAATGCAAAAAGATCTTAAGGCTATTAAAATCTCAGGTGAGTATAAAAAAGCCTGTCAGGATATAAGTTCAAAAACTTTTCAGACCTGATTACTTGCAGCTGCATTAAAAAGCATTAGCCTGTTTGTTCCCAAGACTATTCATGGGTAAAACAATGAATACATCCTGCTAACTTACCTATATAGATTTATCCAATCTAGTCACACACTTAATTTTTCCATCACCTCATTCTCCTACGGCTGTCGGGTGGCAAGAAGAAACTGTTTTAGAATGGATTTTTCTTCCACACAAGGAACACAAGTGACTACCTACCTACAGAGATAAGACAGGTTTAATTGTGTATAAGGGAGGATCTCCTCTAATGCAGTTAATAGGAAAAGACCCTAAGTCTATAGTTTTCTCTTTGACAAAATAGCAGATAAATCATGTGTTACAAATGAGTGAACAGAGGCAAATTGGGCTTGCTGACTATATTGAAGGTAGACAATCATTTTCCTAATTCTAAGCTTTTGAAGTTTTTTTAAATAGTATAATTGGATTTTACCTAAAATTGTACATTCTGAACCAATACCTAGAACAGACACATTCTATAGGGATGGTAGTAACAATAGGAATGCTGGGTGTGTGAGGGAATTTCAAAGGTGTGGCAAACTCCCTTCAGTTATTCAGAGTGAAACTTCAGGCACTCACCTGCGTTTATCAGATGTTCCAGAAGCCATTAATACTGCTATAGCCAGAAATGTAGCTTGGCGATACAGAGCCTGCCCGAAAAGTGTGAGGGAAAAAAAATAAAAACATACATATACATATATATATATATGTATGTATATATATATGGATTTTCTCAATGTATATGGTTCACAGTTAATCATATAGAAACGGCCACTTTGTCTAAGGATAATATCTTTGATCAATTGTTCCACCAACCACAAACTCATATTCATAATTGAAATTTTCCTATTTTTGTAACTCAAATTCATTCTCATTCACACCTTTCTGGTGACATGGTTATGTAAAAAAATAAAGTTGATGTATTTGTTGCTATTCCTTCACAAAATTCTTTAGCCACTCAAATGCATAGTTTAACTTGTGTAAATATCAAAGTTTTAAGTCAAAACTGTTCTCAACTTTAAAATTTTCACTTATTAACTAGAAAGGCTTTATTCTGGGCTTCTTGATATGGAAATATTTGAAGCTATAGTATATGAAGTTTTATCCAAATATTTCAAGGAAAAAGACAGACACTATGGTAACTACTATTCTTTTAAAAAATTATTTAGTTATTTCTTATGTTTATTTTAATTAAGGGAAAAATTTTTAAAAATTAGGATATATAATAGTAACTCTTTTCGATTTCCTATTAACTTGTTTTGAAGTCCTGTAATACTCCCACGATCTTGTTTTGACTGATTAGACTCTGTTCCATTCTGTGTGATAGTATCAAGTCTGAGGGTATAGGCAACTACTTTGAAGGCAATAAGACTCACTAAGATGCCCATTCTGGTTTGACTGTTGTCTCCTTTGGAGGTCCTGTAATATTTACAATGCCTAAGTTTTATTGGTCTTGTTCTCTACTGTTTTGTTCAACTTTATAATATCTAATGAGATAGACAAATCTTTTTAAGGAAACAAGAGACAACGTTGATAACCATTGTTAATAACCTTGTACTCTGTTCTACATCATGTGCTATGTCTATCCTTGGTTTTGACTGACAGCTTTGTTCTGCCATATTTGACTTTATTCTCTCCCCCCCCCAAAAGTAATAAGAACTAAGGAGTAATAAAATCCAAAATGTGTATATTTTGTTGTAAAAAAGAGAGGAAGGGAAAAAAAAAAAGAGCTCTAACGGATATAACAGCGTGTGTATAGGGGTGTTAAATAGCTGACTATATTAATGTTTTTGGATCATTGAACACAGCTGTTTGCAGTCTCTCTGTTTGAATGTCTCCTTTGTATTCTTTGATACTGTGATTTGAGCAACTATTTCCAAGATGATAATATGTAATCTATTAACAGGTGATTTCTTACTGTTATATATTTTTTTGTAGTTCTGTATTATATGTAACCTTACACTGCTTTGTTTTGTTTTGTGTTTTTCTCTTTTTCCTCTTAAATAAAAAAAAATTCTAAAAAAAAAAAAAAAAAAAACACAACTCATGAAATTATTCCAGCATGTCCTATTTAAAATGCTTAATAATCCTGCTTTTTCAGCCTGATACTAATCCTAGAGAACTCCAAAGCAATGAGATGTGGCAAATGAATGTAACATGTATTCCTGATTTTGGGAAACTTGGTTTTGTACATATTGTTATTGACACTTACTCTGGCTTTATATGGCCTTTGCACGATCTAAAATATATATATATATATATATATACATGTTAAAAATCATTTGTTAAAATATTTTGTCATTATAAGTACACCTAAAGCAGTTAAAACCAATGATGGACCTCCTTATACATCTCATCCCTTGTGAAAATTCTGTGCCTCATGAAATGTTAATCATTATACCAGCAATCCACACAATCCTCAAGAACAGGTATGATTAAAGGATACATGTAACTTTAAAGACCATGTTAGCAGAGCAAAAAGGGGAAAATAAGAGTATGAACTCACCACATCAATTACTACATAAAGACCTATTTATTTTAGTTTTTTTTTAATATTAGCAAAGACTACTACAGCACCAAAAAAAAATTTGGAAAACTATTGTAAAAGAGCTGCCAAAACCAATAGGCAGCCTATATTTCTGGAAAGATTCATACTGGACAATGGGAAATGGCATTGTTCAAACTTGGGGTTGAGAGTTTGCTATACGGATGGTAGCAAATCTAGAGAAAAAGTGTGGTCATCTGCTAGAAAAATTAAATCTCAAAATTAGCCACAAAAAGTCAGATTTGATCTAGATCTCCTGGTGGAAAAAATGAGAGCATTGTCACTGCAACAACACCTCCCAGTACCAACCAGGAATAATCAAAATAAGAAACTGTTTTAGAGTTGGGGACAATGGGAGAATTTGACCCAAGATGCTGATTAGATTCTGCTGGGCAGGTGTTCCCAGCTAGTAATATTCTTCTAGTCATGTTGTCTTTAATAACCACCGTGGTAGATGCAACCTCTTCAGGAAATTTAGCACATCATTATTGGGCTTATATCCCAAATCCTTCACTAAATAAAGTGACGAGGCTGATGTTCCTGCATTGATAAATGTTAATGAATCTAGATGGCTTCCTTGTTTTTTGTTTGTTTGTTTGTTTGTTTGTTTTTTGGTTTTTTTTTGTTTTGTTTTGTTTTGTTTTTGTCTTTTTCGTTTTTATCGGTACCAGGGATCGAACTCAGGACTGCCTGCTTGCAACACAGGCGCTTATGCCACTGAGCTAAATCCCCAGCCCCAACTTTGTTCTTATGACATATTGGGACCACTAATGGCAGAAAAGAAAGGAACAGAAATAGAAAATTATTCAGTGGAGGACCCACCTACCTATTTGTATGGGCCATGGAGATCATTGTTTAAAGGCCAAACCCCAATATTGGTTATCAACAGTCAAAAATAGTTCTGCTAATCATAGTTATATATCTCTATTTTTATTTCAAGGTTGGGTTTTTCAAAGGATCGACTTTTGTTAATTCTACTCCTCCAAAATAACCACCATGCCATCAATAGGTAACAACAGAAATATCTGACTGTGTTTACTGCGAGACATTAGGTCCAATATTGAACATGTTTTACCTAATACTTCCTATGAAAACATCACTGAGTGGAGCCCTTATGGCTCTGTTCAAACTAAATATTCCATCAAAGATCTTAAATAGAATAGAGAGCAATACTATTGTACATAGGTATTGCATGATGGAGGCATGTCAGAACCTCAATGTAAAATAGAATATAGTCCTCTTCATTCATATTTGTGAAAGTTAATATCAGCATTACATTTTTTCACATGCTTGGAAGGGATCTTACATCTAAATATGGGATTGATATCAGCTCTCCTATTATTAATTCAGTTGTTTACACATAAGCATGTGTTCATCCTTATATTATCATGATCAGTGAAGCAAATTGGAATGCTCACAAACTCCTGCTTACATGTACTAATTGTAGGTTTTATACCTGTCTAAATACTTCTATACCATTTAATCATTCTAAGGAATATATATATATATATATATATATTTATGAATATATATATATATATATATATTCACAAACAAAGAATAAGGATATGGATACCTGTTAATTTAAAAACATAGTGGCGGCAAACCCAGGCTGTTTATATTACAATACCTTCTAGATAAATTAATAAAACAAAGTAAGATATTGGTAGGGATACTGATTGCAGTTATCTTAGGAATTATCATCATCGTGGCCACTGCAGCAGTAGTGGGAGTGGCTCCTCATCAGTCAGTACAAACTACTCTGTTTGTGCAAAGGTGGCAGAACATTCTGATAGATTATGGCAAACCCAACATTTATAGGTGAAAAACTGGCAAATTAACTAGCAGATTTGCAACAAGCAGTGGTATTGTTAGGAGATCAAATAATTAGTTTACAAAACAGCTATGGCTTAAATGTGATTGGAATAGCTCTTCCTTCTGTGTTACTCCTCATCATTATAATAATACCCATTTCCCTAGGAATAATGTCAAACAAAATTAATGAATCAAGGAAACTTATCCTACATTTAACAACTAACTAGAATTACTACAAGGAAGTGATTTCTTACGAATTAGGGGAAAACCATAAAACATTTAATCCTTTAACACAATTACATTTTTCAAAACTTCTACCACATTCTATGTGATATTACAATTGTTCTCTGTTTGTTCCTTTTCGTAGTCTGGCAACACTCATCCAAAAGGTGCCATAAAACCAGGTGAAAAATTGCAGCCCTCATGAAGAAACTTGTTAATAAACAAGATGGGGAAAATATAGTTCATAGATTAATATAAACTAGTGTAACCTGAGGTTATTCCAGGTACTTTGTGCTCTACTAATCCATGATTCTTTCTAGGGGAAGTCTATCAAAGCACTGTGTTAAAGGAAACAAATGCATAGAATGCTACTGGGACAGCAAGAAATGCTTTGCTAAAATGTATCTGAAACAACAATAAACTCGAAGGCCAGGTATAGCCTGAGATGGTCCCAGGTAGTTAAGCAATTAAGTTCTCACTTAACTATACTTTATCTCACTTTACACTTCTGCAATTTTGCTGTTGCTGCTGCTGCTATTTTTAAAAAGCCAAAAAAAATTATAATCAAGACTTAGGTCCTAGGGGGCTGGGGATTTAGCTCAGTGGCATAAGCGCCTGCCTTGCAAGCAGGCAGTCGTGAGTTCGATCACTGGTATCGATAAAAAGGAAAAAGACCAAAAAAAAAAAAAAAGACTTCGGTCCTAGAGGTTGTGTTCCCTCATAGAAACCAACAACTTTGAGTTTAGTTCAGCCTCTTTTAGACTATAGGATGGAGAGTCTAATAATGTATACACATGAAAACCAGCTGGAGAGCTTTTAAAAATTAAGTCAGTCACCCTCTTCTAAGGCGGGGCTGTAATTTTAAATCTCTTGTGATTTCAACTTAGAGTAAAGAATTACTGCTATGATACCTGCAGAACAGCAATATATTTTATTTAACTTTAAAACTTTGGTCTCTGATATAGGGGCTAGTGCAGAGAGATTAAGATAGTTTAAAACATTTATAATATCAGCCCATCACATTTCATTAATCAAAATTAAAAGATTTCAAGCTCTCAATATTTTATCAAGCAACTCAGGATCACATTTGAAAAATGAAATGATTATTCAGTAATGGTCCACATAAGTCAATCTATGGATAAAACATTAGATGAAAGTAAATATGTATCTTTCATAAATTAAGTGGGATGCAAGAATTGTCATTTAAAAGTGGCTGATAGAAATAAAGTAACACTGGAAATGCTGTCCTAAGAGAATTGGTTGTATTTTTGGATAACATTGTTAAAATAAAAATAGGAGAGAAGAAACACAGAAGGAAACAAATACCATGTAAAGTAGATCTCATCCTGAATTGAAAGCTAGAGATTAGCACTGCAGGTAGACAAAGGTTCTGTGAAGAAACCATTAGTAGAAAGCTTTGGATTTCTGTTGCCCAACTCCAGCTGAAAGGAAAAATACATATGGATAAACGATGGACTGATAACTTTATTTCACACATAAAACAAGTTTCCAGGAATAGATTGTAATTCAAAAGAATAATAAATGGGTTTTTTGTTTTGTTTTGTTGTTGCATTCAGCAGCTATCCTAAAACCATCTGGGTAACAGAAGTTGTCCTTAAATATTTTAGCTTATAAAGAAAGGATTTGGCACCCCTTCTGAAAGAGTCCAAATTACAGAATATCTTGTAAAAGTTAAATCATCACATATTAAAACACTTATTCCATTTCAGAAAATAATTAAAATGGTATACATACTTTGTAAACACACTGTGAATTAGTTGAGACCTTAATACAAATAATTTGAAGCTGCTAGCTGTCTGTGAAATAGTGTAACCATTGTGCATTTGAATCCTTTTAAAATGATAATAAGTTTTATTCTTAGCCCTGTCTTATAAATGACAACTTGTTATATGGTAGAAAGACAAATATTTTGTTATAAAAAGTACATAAATCTTTATAAGGTATCTTTTCTTCATTAGAATTGAGAGAAAGGCTTTGATTGATAAATAGTAGATATAGGGCTCTCTCTCTCTCTCTTTTCACAATCATATTTTAAAGTGTTAACTTCCAGGAATCTGAGAAGACTTTCCTTGGAATAATCTAACATGTAGGATAAATGAATAGTATTAAAAATGTACAGTAGTGTAAACGCCCAGTGTCTTATAATAGCAACTTATTATTGTTATCTGTTCTGTTTTTAAATAGGATAAATACTGAAACCATTAATATTCTAATAGGTAAAGATTGTGATTGCAATTCTTCAAGTAAAATCGAGGTGGATTTTCTGTACATTTGAATAAATATACTTTCAATAAGATTAGAATTCCAATCATACATAATAAATAAGGCCTACCTTGGTAAATATGTATCAAAAGTAGATTCTGCACTCTCAGTTTCTGAGTGTCTATCATACGCATAATATGCTTTAGCCAGTCACCAAAATTAAAGATATATATTTCCCGGATCCATCCCCCACTCTCTGTCACTGAAAATTTCAACTATAAATTTTGAAGCTATTTGTAATATTTCATAATTATATGTAAAGTGTACAATTCATTGAATTATTTATAATACAGACAAAAGACAAATTAGATTGGAAAGTAAAAATCTCCTGTATAACAATGATAGAGTCTCTCTCTCTCTCTCTCTCTCTCTCTCTCTCTCTCTTTCTCTCTCTCTCTCTCATTCTTCTGCCTCTCCTCTAATCTAATGAACTTGGTGCTTTTGTTAAAGATGTCATTAAATAATTCCTCTCTTAATCAGGACCTCCATCCTTTGCAGAAAAAAAAAATGTTCTCTAATCTTAACATGCATTAAAGTTAAAAGCAGATTATGCTAAATAAAGCAATAAAAGAACACATGAAACCCAGCAGGTATAGAAGCGAAGATCTTTCTGGAAAGAAAGCAAAAATAATTACAGAAGACAAATAGGAAAAAGGAAGTGTAAGTTTAAATTTTAAAATGCACAATGCATCATGCATGTTAATATATGGCTCAGGAAACAGGATGGCAAGACTCCTGAATTCGTGATGCTCAGAAACAACAAAAAGAAGATTAAAATTTATGAGAAAAGAAATGAGTGTTTGCTTTAGCTTATACACTCACCTAAAGGACCTGTGGCTATATATTTCCTAGGCTTTCTAGAAACATAATCTGTTAGAGTTTTGTAAGGTCTTACGTTGACCTCATTTATGGCTCCATTATTCCTGAATCATAATAACACAAGGCAACCACCTGTATCGTGTGGGGTAGAAAAGAGTGAACCTTTGGTTCCTGCCTGGAGATTCTAAATGACACTGCTCTTTTGACTGCACCTCCCCTCAGACAGTTGATTAAAGCACTACCCAAAGCTTCTAGGGAAATAGCAGCTAAAATCCTCCCTTATTTCCAAGGTGCTCTTGAATTCTTTCTTTTAATTTAATAGTCATTTTTATTCAACACTAAAAATAATTATTAAACATTTTCTGTGTCCTGGGTTCTTCGAGATTATAAAGAGGAAAAAGACATGCACTTGGGAGTGATTGTTCTATTCAGAGAGCTTATTATTTTCTCTTTGCTTTCTGTGTCTGGATTTCTCTTTGCTCCACAACAAGGTGAAATCTTTGGACTGCTTCCATTTATTCAATAAATACTCATAATTTTCTGTTTTTCATGCACTCTGTTAGAGTCTGGGAATGCAATATTAAGTTGATCCACAGGAAATTGCTTATGATATATGCTACTTAAAGATTGAGCTTCAAGGAGCTAGCTATCTGAAAATGTCACAGAAAAATTAATGTTGCCAAGAGTATGTTAAGTACAATGAGAACATTGCCCTTACTAGAAGGAATAGTAACTCCAGGGATCTGGAATTAAGTAAGGACATGGAGAGTGTGAGTCTATGAGAGAAATGGGAAGTAGGACCAATGTTTACTGAAAAGTCAATCAGGAATTAGAATATCATTTGTGGACTTCCTCCAAAGAACAACAGAAGTATCCAAAGAATTATAAGCAAAAGTAGTTTTTAAATCTTCAAATCTTGAAATTGTAATTTTTTAAGATTACAATTGAGAAATCTATAAATTAAAATATTTAAAGCCAAAGTAACTCATTCAAAAAGATTTATTTGATCTCTTGCTGTTATAAACACTAAGTCAAGCACTGATATGAGAACATAAAGAATAATCATTCCTATCAAAGAGGTAGGTCTTCCACTTCTCAGATGAAGAAGTAGAAGCAGTATAAATATTCAAAAACTGCTCAGAATCATTGATCATTCAAAATATGAAAAGTAAAGCAACACTAAATTTCTATCTTATTCTAGAAAAATGACTATTATCAAGAATAGCCAGTCAAGAAAAATGCCTATTATAAATGCTGACTGGGCTGCGGGACAAAGGAACCCTTCTCCACTCTTGGTGGGGGTGTAACTTGGTGCAAACACTGGAAATTCATCAAAAACCTAGGACTACAGATATCCATTTGACCCAGTTATCTCCCTTCTTGGTATCTTTTTGGTATTATGCCACAGTGATATTGGTGCACCCATGTTTATAGCAGTACAGTTTATAATAACTAAATTTCAGAAACAAGCCAAATGACTATCAACTGATGAATGGATAAAATGATGTGTTTCCCTTTACACAAAAGAATGTTACTCAGCTATAAAGTAAGATAAAATTAGCCATTTAGAGCTAGATGGATAGAACTTGAGTCCATAATTTTAAATGAAAACCATTGGGCACACATGTAAATACCATACTGGCTCTATGATGTGAGAAACTGACAGCATAAATAAGAACCAAAATGTGTAATAGATATTTGAAACAGGAATAAATTGTTCAAAAGATAGCAGAAACTGGGAGAGAAGGAGGAGGAGAAAAAAAAAGGATAAATTAGAAATAAACAAGGAGATGGAGAAGGGCTGAAAGGAGGGAGGGGAATGAATATAAAAAGAGGAACTAAGATATATCATATACAGGTACAAATTCCCTATGCTGAATGAGAGCATTATGTATCTAGAGTATACCAATAAACTTAATTAATAAAAAATTTCTAAAAAGAGTTTGGCCTCCTAAGTGAACTTGGAATTGGATAAAATAGTTGTGTTATAAAATAGTATAACCTACAAACTGATTTAGAAGGAGGTTAGGGGAAAATTTCATGAAAAACAAGGTACTTTTAAATAATACTCAATATTAGTCATCTAAATAGAGAACAGTTATGTAAAGATATGAACTTCATGCAAGTAAGCCAGCATTAATTTGGCCTGGAGACAAGGTATATGCATTGGAATTAGTAATTGTTAGGAGAATTCCAAGAATTTTTGTAGGAATGATTTAACAGATTGAATGTTGGAGAATACTATTACAAATGAATTGAGATTCATTAATATGAAACATGTTTGAAGATACAAATTATACATTAAAAGAAGAATGCAGCTCTTTATCTTTGGCTGACATTAGATTTATGAGGCTGTGAAGAAAAAAAAATAATTTGCACACATGGATTAGAGCAAGATAATTTAAACATAATGGATTGATATTTACAGACACAGTGCTCCAGATTAAGAGGAAATCATTAGAGTTTATTTTTTAAAAAGAAGTAATCAGATTTCTTTCTTTTAGGTGGAAAAGTGTTTGAAGGCAGAAAAATCTGTGAGCTTCTGAAAAGGAAACTCAATAATCCAAAGAAACCTCAACTCAGTTAATGAAGGAACAAACAAAAGATAAAGCGTCTTTGAATATTTAAATTTGTTTTATATGTTTTAATGATTTGATGGCTTTTTTGTTATTTGTTTATTTGCTGTTGTTGTGCTTTTGCGACAGGGTCTGGCTGTGTAGACCGCACTGATCCAACCTCAGCCTCCAAAGTGCTGAGATTACAGGTGTGTGCGACACCACACCAGGTTTTTTTTCTTTTTAGAACTAATATTCCATTGTCTGTATTTTCCAGCACTTTTGGATCTTACAATTGAGGAAAATTCAGAAATGGAGAAACAGTTATATCAATTTTTATTTTAAATTCTGTTTGTATGTGTAGCCCATGACTGTGTTAAACTTTGACTTTTCCTCGTGGTAGTTATTTGAAAATATTAATAAAATTTAATTCATGAATAGTTTCATTTCTTAATACAACTCTATATGACACGTTATTTTTCTCTGTATATTAAAAGTTAAAAATCTAATTGGAAAAATTATCAAGTAAATTCACCAAAGTTAAGCAGCCAATGTTGGAGGGAGTTTTCATAGGACTACAGATTTACGATTTTTTACTCCAACTCCTTTCTCTAAATACAAAGATAGAGAAAGAACAACTTGTTTCTATAATTCATGTTCTACATGTGGGTGGATTTACCAATTAATGGAAAGGTGAGAAGATTGTTTTTCTGTTACATGTTTCTCTCTTCCAAGATTCCTAATACTTTTTGTTATTTTACTTCATTTGCGTTAGAATTTAAAGGACATTATTTCATTACTCTAAATCAAAATAATTAACATTGTAAGAATACATTAATGATCTATTCATTTGATAAAATATAGAAAAATATGAGAGTTTGAAATATCTGAAAAGTCCAAAGCACGAGGAAGTCAGTTAGTGCCTAAATGGAATTATGGTTTCTCTGTAAACTATGAAAGATTACTGTTTTCTGTGATTGTCAAACACTCATCTCTTCATTGGAAACCACATATAAATCAAATATTTGCATTTAGCACTAATGAATTTTTAAGTATAAAAAATAAATGTGAAAAATTTTGCATATGCACTCTTAATTTGGTAGCACTGCTTAAATCCTGTATAAAATAATCATTCTTATTTGAAAACATCTATTTCCACAGTGCTCTTCATTCACTAAAAAGAGTGAATGTATTTATTCATAATAGGTAATTTGCAGCTGAAATGGGTTTACTTAGGAAGTGCTTTTGTGAAGAAATAGTACACATTATGAAACCCCTTTAAAATTTCAAACTCAAGACTGAAAGCTGAGAACATGAATCAAGATTTTAGTGAAGGAAATGGATAATATTCAGAGGAATGTGCAGTTATTTATATGTTTTACATTATATTTGATATCAAATACTTTAGAAAATATTCTTAACAGAATTTCTCAATTAACTGTATCATAACAATTTTCTGTAAAATTTTTCCTAAAGAATTTTAAAACTATGTTTTAAAACTTTTCCAGTAATTTTCAGATATGCAGCTATTTTTCAAATCTTAAAAATTACTTAGGTGGTGTTACTGCTCACTGATTCATTTAGTGCACAAGAGATTGAATTGATGAAAAATAGTTTTTAATGTTTTCCTACAGTGTAGCTACTTTCAAATATTTTAAAGTTCTATTTAATTTTAAATTCTAAAAATAATTTTAAGTACTATAAAGATTACAAGCACGATATTAACAGGAAAAGTTATACAATGTGGAAAAATATCTAGACAAAATAATTAATCCTTGAGTAATAGACACTTGTTTGCTGTCAGTAACTTCTATAAATCTTTATTTTGTTCTCACATATTAAATGATTTCAAGAACTTGCTGGCATTTCCAGTAATTTTATCACATTGTTTTCTGTGGGAAAATTTCCAAGGTTATCATTAGGATATTTTATGTAAAACCCCTCAAGTTCTCGTGTTACTTATTAGATTTTCTAGAATTAGGAATCACTCATCCCAAAATGAAAGAAAATTGTGAAGTTATTGGAATAAAAAATTCAATGAAGATGAGAAAGAACATGATTAGTAGGAATGAAGCTGTAAGTTCTGTGTCAAAGAAAGACAATGTCTATAAATCCTGCTTGTTAAAATTAGTATTACAACCTAGCTTACATTTATAATGTTATTTGCATTGTGTTATTTATATGATAGTTCTTTTATATCTTCACAATAATTCTGTATGAGAGAAATGATTCACAAATATTTTCTCTCATTTTCTGGTTTTCATGTTTTCTCACTATGACTTTAAAATGGACTTTTAAATATGTATCTTAATTGCTTGGGCTTTTTGTGTGTGTGTGTGTGTGTGTATCTAAGAAATGTTTTGAGTAATCCAAGGTTACAGAAATTGACTCATATTTTTTTCTAAGTATTTTACATTTTAAATCTCTTAGATTTAAGCACCAGATTCGTTATGGTACAATGTTTGTGCTCACTGAGAGGACAGTCCAACTTAATCCTTTGCCAGTTGATACTTCATTCCTCCACTGAATTATGTCAGCCTTCCCTGGTGAAAATCAGTTGCATTTCATCAATTATATCACAGTAAAGCTAAAGGGGAAAATTTTTAATATAGTGAAGAATAATCACTGATTTATGAATTCTCAATTCAATTTCTATGACTTATGTGTCTCCTTTATTTTAAAATATTTATACAAAAAACAAATATTGAATATATTTAAGGTATATAATGAGAGAATTTATCTGTGTATACTGAATAAAGGCTAATACTATCAAATTAATTTATCCAAAACCACCCATGATTTTCTGTATTAGCTAGAATTTCTTAGTATTATGTTCATGTTTGTATCCTGTTACCAGTATCTCTGTCTTTACCTTAGTTCTCATATATATATATATATATATATATATATATATATATATTATATGCAATATTTTCATCTTTCCAATGATACTTCTGCTATACCTATATCTTGGTTATTACTAATGCTTCATCTAACAAAGAAGTGCAGATATTTCTGCAGATTATTAACATGTTGATTGCATTTACTCTAGCTATATACATAGAATTGGGATTGATAAATAATATTGTGGTTTAATTATAATTTTTTTAGGGTTCTTCATACTGTTTTCCACAAAGGCCATATAAACTTTCAGCTTCCTTTTTCTTTATATTCTCTCAAGCACTTTCTACCTCCTGTCTTTTTAATAGCCATCCTGACAAGTTTGAGATAGTAGCTCATGTTTTCGTTTGCATAGCCCTGAAGAATAGTAATGTTGAATAACTTTTTATATACTTGTTGGCTATTTATATGTCTTCATTGAAAAATATCTATTCAGTCTTTTGCCCTTTTATGTAATATGGCTGTTGTTTTGCTATTGAGTTATGTGGATTTCTTACATATTTTATATATTAACCTATTATTTATTTGAGAAATTTCCTTTCCCTATTGGTTATTTTGACAATCTTGTCAAAGAATATTTGATCACATATGCGTGGGTTTATTCGGTCTGTTTCATTTGTCTGTATGTTAGATGTTATGCCAGACCTATGTTGTTTTTCATAATTATCTTAGTAAACAAATTCGATAACATGTAGTGTGTTTACTCTAGCATTGTTCTTTTTTCTTTAGATTCTTTCGGCTCTTCTGGGTCTAATGATATTCCAGTTTTGATGGGAATTACATCAACTTTGTACATCACTTTCAGTAGTAAAAGCATTTTAACAATATTGATTTTCCCAGAGCTTGCACACGTGATACTTATCTTCCCTTTTGCCTCCTTTGCAGTTTCTTCATCAGTGTTATCAGTGTAAAGACTTTTCAAAATCTTACTTGCTTGTTGCTTAGCTAACAGTTACTTCTAAGTATTTTACTCTTTTCTTATGCATTATGCTATTGTTAATGCAATCCTTCTTCTTGATTTCTTTTTCATATAGCACATTCACAGTGTAAAGAAATACAACTGATTTTTGATTTACTATATCCTGGAATTTACTGTTTGTTTATTAGTTCTAACAATTATTACCATATCCTGTAAATTTTGGTATGCTGTACTATTGATTTATTTGTTTTAAGAAATTTTTAAAATTTTATTTTGACATATTCATTGTTTAGGGGCATGCTATTTCATTTTCATTTATTTATGGAGTTTTCAAATATTCTCCTCTTAGTTATTTATACTTTCATATCACTGTGATTGGAAAAGATATTTTATATAATTCCACACCTCTTAAATCTCTCGTGAGTTCTTTGTGAATCAATGTATAATCTAATCTGAAGGATATTTCCTATGTGTTTGAGAAAAATGTGTATAGTGTTGTTGTTGGATGGAATGTTCTGTGTATGATTGTTAGGTCCATTTTGCTTATAGTGTTCAAGTTCACTGTATCATTATTGATTTACTGTCCACATGATTCATCCATCTCTGAAAGTGGGTCATTGAAGTCTTCTACTATCGTATTCTTGCTTGTTTTTCCCTCTAGTTCTGTTAATATTTGATTTATAAATTTATAAATTTAGGTGTTCTAGTTCACTATCTTGAACATTGTCTTTTTGGTATCAGACTCATATAAGTCACACGGAATGCCTTAGAAAGTGTATCTTCCTCTTCTTATGTTTGATATGTAAATGAAGAGTTGGCATGCATTAGTATTTAAATATTTGGTAGCATGGTAACAGTTACTAGTTAAACCATCTGCACTTTCTTTGTATTAATTTTTTTGTATTCACTCCCTAATAGGTTTATTGACATGATTTTTCCTTTAATATGATTTGTTGTTTTATGCCTTTCTAGTAATTTGTCTGTTTCGTTTGAGTTATTTGTTGAGGGGAAATCCAACTTTTCATAGTAATACTGCATCTTTCTCTCTTTATTTATTTTTTTTTGTCTTGTTTGTTTGTTTGTTTGTTTGTTTTTTGAGACAGGGTCTCACTGTGAAGTTCAGGCTGGCCTTGAGCTCACTTTGCAGCCTAGGCTGGCCTTGAATTTACAACAATCCTCCTGCCCCAGCCTTCCAAGGGCTGGGATTACCGGCATGTGCCACCTTATCCTGCTTCCTTTCTCTTTCTTTGATACCAGATGCTCCAGGTTTTACTATAATTAACTATATCCTTTTTAAAATACATGGGATACAGTGGAACTGAAATTGTAGAGCGCTGAAATTGTATGACTAGTGCATATGAAGCCTTGGATTTCATTCCTGAACACCACATACACACATGCAAAAAACATATATTGAAAAGAAATTAAGTTTTTAAAAATGTAAATGGTTATTGAAGTAATTTTTAAAATTATTTTAGTAAAATAAGTGATTACAATACCTAAAATATATACATGTATGAAGTATGATCAAAGGATACTGTGAAAGTTTAAAATTTTTAAAAATGTGTTGCAATAAATGCTACATTGTGATTAGCCATGATAGAAATACCCTGCTTAGCTTCAAACCTATTTATCCCATTGCTTACCACTTTCTGAAGCCATTATTGTTGCCCTTTTTTGTTGTCTTTAGTTATGCTACAATAGCTGCCTTGACAACCTGAATTGAATCAAAACACTTACTTCCATGGTCATTTTGACATTGGGGAACAGCCAGAAGCCCCATGTTGCCAGCTCTGGTGAACAGGTGCAGAAGGACACATTGTAATATTTTCATTGCTGTAAATATCTTGAATTGATTCAGAGTATCAAGTTAGCTACAGAGATTCACAAAAGAGGACTTTGACAACTTCTTTAATAAGTGGCAAGAACAATGGATTAAGTGTGACTGAAACAAAGAGGAATATTTTGAAAGGAATCAATGGCAGTATGGTCTTTTTTTTTTTTTTTTTTTTTTTTTAATTGGTACCAGGGATCGATCTCACAACTGCCTGTTTGCAAGGCAGGTGCTTATGCCGCTGAGCTAAATCCCCAGCCCCTGGCAGTATGGTCTTTAACAAATATTTTTATTTTAAAACTCCATATTTTCATTATGTTTAATATATAAATAGGTAAATAGTATCTAAATGCATGCATAATAGTATATGAAGATTTTTATGAAATACATTTAGCTTCCTCAGGCCAAAATAGAATAGAGTACTATATCAGCAAATATTATGTTCACCCCTAATATGTTATTTAAATTTTATTATCTTATTCGTTACAAAAATATCAACACATAGAAAAGTGGTAAATCTAGGTATATTAAAAAGCAAACAAACAGACCCAAGAGACTCTTTAATACTTTTGGACTGAGTGTGACAGTTAACTGATTGTGTAATCTTTAGTAAGAAAAGCCCAGCTAAATTGAATCAGCACAGTTCTGAGTATAGCTGAGGACACTGACTGAGGACAGAAGAGCCACCCTAGGGTGACTTGTCACCTGAATGGTATAAAGAAGAAACAAAGAAGGAAACCTCAGTCCTGCTTCTTCAGAAGAGCTCCAGTAGTCATCCTCATCTTGGATGTCCTCTCCTGGCTTTCAGCACAGACCTTCAGCACACAGGCAGACTTCCACATCTGGCCCAGTGAGTAGCCACTGCAAGGCCATGTTGTACATTCTTATATATTTGTATATCTTGCATTAAATCTGTTTCTCTAGTAAGCACTGAATGATGCAAACAGCAATAGTATACCCCTTTGGTAAGTGTTTTATTTTTTCTTTCCTTAAATAAAATATCACAAAAAATGTCTAATTTGAGTCCATATCTTATATAATTGTAGAAATACTTTTAATTTCTACTAAAAACATTAAGAACTATTTATTTATTAGCTTACTTAGTCCTCACACATTACACAAGAAGTGCTTTTAACTTAGTAGTAGATGGGAACTTGTAAAGATATCAACAACAACAAAAATGTGCCAATGTGATAAGTGCAGAGCTACCAGTACTTGTTTCCTAGGAGTTGTTCCAAAGATGCACTGTAACATTTTACATTCTGGCTAAGCCAGAATAGGTTAACACTGGGCAGGTAGTGGTTCAAGAGATATATGAGTGATGTGATCAGTGACTCATACTGCTAAAACTGCTAAGTGGTCAGAAACATGCTCCCACATCTGCTACTTCTTTAATTTCCTTCTTTTTTTCAGAAAACATTGTCACCAAATTGATAGCAATGGACAATCCAAGTGAATGATTAACTGTCATTTTGAAATTCTTTAAAATAAATGGAGATTCTCATTTTTCTTTCTGAAATAACAACATGAAGAGAAAAGGTTGGCTTATCAAATCTAAGCGCCAGTCTTTAGGAACTGGTATATGAGTGGTTTTTGTGCCTTTTCTCCTTTGTAACACATTACTGGCTCCCATTTCGAGATGGATAGCAGAGTAATGAACAAGGAATAAATATGCCTATGAGCATTTTCTTTTTATTTTATTGCTTTCCTTTTCAAATAAGAAAGATATGACTCACATTTCGTAAAAAAAAAAGGTCAGAAAAGAAAGAAGTTTTAAAGTGGAGGTGGTGGCACACACCTGTAATCCCAGCACTTTGGAGCCTGAAGCAAAAGGATTACCACTGAGTTCAAGGCCAGTCTGAACTACATGGTAAGACTTTGATTAAAAACTAAATAAAAAACCAAAGCAAAAGCAACTAAGTTTGTGTTTTCATATTTGTGATGATTTAGAATTACAATGTCCCTCAAAAGGCTCATAATACAGAAGCTGAGCTTTCAAAAGGAGATTAAATAATTGAGAGAGGGAGCTATATTCATCAGTACATGAATCCACTTAAGAATTTAGGGCTGTGTGGGCTGATAGGAGGTGTGGGTGTGATCTGTAGAGCTGTATCTACCTTCCCCAGCTTCTCTCTTTGCTCTCCGCCTCCTGTTACCTTGAGTTGAGTATGTTTTCCTCTGTCACACCAGCCACCATGTAGTTTTAACCTTGGAACCAGCCAACTATGAATTAAACCATAACCTTAAAATAATCCTCTTCTATTGTAAGTTGAAGGAGTGGGGTATTTTGTCTCAATGATGAAAAAAATTAATAAGATAATATTGAAAATAATTTTCAGTTTTTAGCATAGATGTCCAGTTGTTGATGAGGTTCGTTATTCGAGAAGTTGATAAGTTTGTTCTATATATTGGAAAGCATTCCAGTACTCAAAGAGTAAATATGATTGCTATTATTCTACTTCCCAACCTATTATCAATCATAAAGCATTGACATTTTTCAAATTTTACAGATGCATTTTCATTCTACTTATATCCAAATAAACAGCTTCGTGACTGAAACAGTATGTGGTTAAAAAAAAAAAAAAAAAAGAATAACAAGAATGATATAATTATGCTTACAATGGAAAATATAATAGGGATTCTGTCTGAATAAAAACAATATAAATCTCATTACTTGTTGCATTTAAGAATATGAAAAGATGCATTATGATGAAAAATATAATTTAATTGTGCAGCTAAGTAGCAATATTTCTTCCCAAGCAGTCAAGTAGACAAATTAAGAAAAAACTGATTATAGCCTTAGAAATTAATCAGTAATCTATGAGAATGAGAAAGGCGAATATGAATATGTTACCAGATCCTCTGAAACCAACAGGGTAGCTATTTCCTTAAATAAGATTTACAAAGTGAGCAAGCAAAATAAAGAATTTAAAGACCGAAGTAAACAGATTCTGCCTAGAGGACTATTAAATATGAATAAGGTATAAAAGCAGCAAACAACCATTCAGACAAAAGACTTGCATTAGGAATTTCACTTAATTAGAATAAAGTATGGCCTGACAAAAAATAAAATATTTCACATAACAAAAGACAGAATGACTCTCAAGTCTATAGGGTCACACAAAAATTTCTTAGACCTATGTTCCAGCAATGCAAGCAGCATACAAATGAGTCTAAGAAATTCCATTTTACAGAATGAAATACCTTCAAAAATTGTCAAATTGCCAATAAGATAAGATAAATTAAGATAAGAATTTTTGTTAACATTACACAGTTCTTTGCAGTATTACAATACAACCAATTATTCCTTCCAAATAGGTACACAGTGGCCTTAGGAATTAAGGTTGACAACAGTGAATGCCTTTGAAAACTTCAGGAGCAATGCTTGGAAAACACCTATAATTCTTTGAGGAGTTTCTCTTTCTATGTCTTTTCTTATCCCTCCCATCTGAAGGTAATTTTGTTTTGCACACAGAAGACTCGAAAGATTAATTTCATATTTATTCCACTAAAAAATGAATAACAAATCCTTTTATAGGTTTCTGTCATCTTGTAAGGATTCCTAGTGTTAAAAATGCCTTCCTAAATAAGCTACGTTTTCTCAAGTTTATATTTAAGTGGAGTTTATTTATAACTCTCTCACTGAAGAAATACAAGAGTAGTGTTTTAATTACAAAAGAAATTTAGTTCATACTGTTTGGCAAGTATACAAATTTACATAGTGGGTTTTTAGATTTGTTTGTTTTGTTTTATTCCCCTAATAAAATGTGGTGACATAGCTAAGCTTCAACTTCAAGAAAGAACTGTTATTTTCAGTCTAAACTTACAGTGAGCAAATCAATTTAACAGAAAAGTAAGGTCACCTCACTCGGTTAGTTGAGTTTTTTCTACCTTGAATAAATAAATAGATCACTTCATACTGTTAATCATCGCACATAGTGTTACAAATAAATTTATAAGAGCCTAAATGATCAACTGAAGTAAAAAGAGACACCTTAACAAATTTAAGCACCTGTGCCAAATGGCAATCATTTAAACAAAAATTTTTCAAGAAATGGCTCAGTTTTAATGACAGCATGTGAGCTCCAGTTGAAAGTCCAGATGCTGCAAGTTTGCACCTTGTTGGTACAGTAAAGGCTGAAATCCTAGAGTAAAGACAGAAGCAAGTGGCAGAGCAGAAATAACGAGAGTCTAGACAGTTTTGCCTTTTGCAATACTTGATTTTATAGGTTTTGGATTCAGGAAAACATGTTTGTGTTTAATACTCTCCTTGTGGAAATGATTGTCAAGCTAAAAGTTACATGATAACAAATTAATAAAAGGAAGATGCGATTTTGCCCTCCAACAACTGTCAGAGGAAACAGGCAAAGTAAAATTAACATCTGAAAACATTGTATCTACCTAACATGAGAAAAGTTCTTCAATTAAAAAAAAAGTATATTTCACCAAGAACAGTTTTAGTTAAATGTTTATGATATTCAGACACCAGCTCAAAATCACATACTTGACAAATATATTTTAGCTTTAATATATATCATATGTGCACATATATATTTAACATTTATATATATATATATATATATATATATATATATATATATTATCATATCAGGGCTAAAATACTATGTTATATATAATTTAAACTACAATGATTTTTCAGTCATAGAAGGACTTTGGAAGGCCTTTAGGGGATCATTTTGACTTTGAGCCAAGCAGGAATGTGAATTATGGGATTTAAAAAGTGAAATCTCAGGTCTGTCATATTTGATGAGACAATGTTGTGATGGCTTAGTAGAAGATCACACTATGGAATGGAACACAGATCTGATGAAATCAATTAGCTGTCATTTACTACCACGTTGTCAATTACCTAGCCTGTCATTAAGCCAGCATCTGTGCTATCTTTAAAGATCACTTACATGTTAAAAGATTACCTTTTCATCAGTTTTCCTGTTGAATTATAAGTTCACTATCAACACAAGAGCACAGAAGTGTTTCTTTCATGCATACAAATGGCACAATAGAGTATTTAGAACATATTTTATGAATCATTGATGAATGGAAAAATACATATATTTACATAGATTTAGATATCTATACATTATATTTATATATATTATATATTTCTATATACATATATATTTCCCATTCATCAATGATTCATAAAATAGGCTCTTTATATTTATATATATAATTGTTCAGCTCAGTTTTCTTATTACATTGTACACGAAGTACCATATTGTGTTCATTATCATATTTTCAGTTTCTAGCATTGTACACGAGTAAATAATAAACATTTCTGAATGAAAAATAGTTATGTTGCTTGTTTTTGTGCAAAGAAGAGAAAAAAGAAAGAAGAAGGGAAGGAAGGAAAGGAGGGAAGGACAGGAAGGGGA
This sequence comes from Cavia porcellus, assembly GCF_034190915.1. Lineage (NCBI taxonomy): Eukaryota > Metazoa > Chordata > Mammalia > Rodentia > Caviidae > Cavia > Cavia porcellus. The sequence continues at coordinate 58,425,177 of NW_026947493.1, forward strand.
GGGGAAGGGAAGGCAGGACAAAAAAAGGGAAGGGGAGAGAAGGAGGGAGAGAGAGGAGAACACTCAGGCAAAGAGTATTCACTCTTCAAAATACTAGGACATCCTTTGTGCCAGTAAAACGTGGTTGTTTAGACAACAGGATGCTTTTGCCTGTACAAATGTGTCTCCAGGGGAAAATATTAGCTTCTCTTTCATGAAGATACTTAGTGGCGATCAGTAGGTGGCAAAGAGAGTTATGTAGCACAATTGCTCCAGGAGGGTCACTGGGGTCTTTAGTCAGTTTAAGCCTCTTCGAAGGAAGAGGCCGGCAAAGAGAGCTCTAGCTGGAGGTGCTTTTGTGGAGACAAGGAATTAAAGAAGATCACCACTATCTGGTAATGCAGTCATCAGAGGGGCCTCCAACACAGACCAGCAGGGGATGTCAACCCTGCTCCTGAGTCTGAAGCCCCCTGAGTCAGAATAGACCCTCTTACATCAGCTTATGAGAGTAATTTTAGCTTTATGTCTCTGCCATGATCTTTGCACTGGAAGGAAGGATTTTAAATTAGTTTTGTGGATTAAATATCATTTAGAATAAATTTGTGTTTGCATCCTTACAGGATTTCAAAAAAGAAGCTTCCTTAGTAAGTGGAAATAATAAGTAAATAAAATGAACAATCGAATTTCTACCTTCTAGCTAAGAATTTATACATCTGCTTCTGACCAGCTAATAGAAAATTAAATGATTAGTCCTCTAATGGAATACTGTGGCTCTATGATTAAGAATACATCTAATTTTGACCACCAGAAGTCTAGTGTTAAGTGTAATATACATTAATTTTTATAAAAGATTGCACTTTCCACAGGCCAACATGTTGTGAGTTATCCTAAGTAGACTGTTTATATTCACATACTTAATGTGTGGACAGTATAATAACATCTACCAAAATCTTATTTAATATAAGAATTTAACAGTTGTTCATTTAAATAATCTCAGATTTTCAATATTCCAAGTTCTAGTACTCATTCTATAATAGTTAGATCAAAATTAGATGTCTTAGTTTTCCATTTTTTAAAATTTTAATTCTGATAGCGCGTATTTGTGGTATATAATGATCACATTCCTCATGGGGAGCTGGCACCTCTATGTAATACATCTCAGAACTCCTTCCTTCATCCCCTTCCCCATCTCTTGGTCCCCTTCTCATTTGCAAAAGCGCTATCCCCCTATTTCCTATTATCCATCTATTATTTTGCTCTTTATATTTTGAAGTTTTCATCTAAAAGAAATCATGTAGCTTTTAAGCCTGCATATCTCATTTATTTCACTTAATGTAATGGTCTCACGGTGCATCCATGTTCTGAGAAATAAGTTAAGTTTACCTTTCTTTGTGGCAAAGTAGTATTTTTATAAATGCCATTTTTTTCTATGCATTCACTGGATTATGCATAGAAAGTTCACATCCAAGTTATAGATATTACATGTCGTGCTGCTACTAACATGAACATGCAGATAGCATTGTGATATAACATTTTAGCTCATCAGGGAAGAGTCTTAGAAGGGGAATATCTGGATCAAGTGGTATTTCTATTTTTAGTTTTTTGAGGACTCTCCATACTGACCTCCGTATTACTTGCACCAGTCTATACTCACAAGGGCTCCATTTCCCCTAAAGCTCCACCAGCATTTGTTGTTATCTGATTTCCTGATAATGATCATTTTTTCTGGAGTGACACGAAATCTTAGTGTTGTTTTCATTTTCATTTCTCTAATGGCCAGAGATATTGATATTATCATACATTTATTGGCCATTTGCACTTTTTTCAGTGAAGTAGGATATTTATTTTAATAGTCCGTTTTTAATTGGGTATTTTATTTGGGGGCTCTTTTTTTTTTTTTTTTTTTTTTTTAATTCTTTCTGTACTCTTAAGACTTAGAATTCGGAATGGCTGACAAAATATTTTTCCCATTCTGAAGGTTATCTCTTCACTCTGTTTATTGTTTCCTTTGCTGTTCAAAACTTTTTAATTTGATATGATGCCATTTGATATGTCATTGTATTTCCTGTGTCTTTGATGTTCTTTTCAGAATTTTATTGCCTACATGTATGTCTCCAAAAGTTTTACCTATTTAATCTCGTATCAGGTTAATTATTTCTGGTTTAACATTTAGACTTTGGCTTGTCATTAATGTAATACTTATGCTTTTACAGTGCTGTGAATATTTTTGCTTTTAAAATTTGTGTGGCTTAGAAAAAAGATTTGAGCAGAATTGACTTTATAACATAAATGTTATTTTATTTTGGAATGCTGAAGTCTCCATCTGAAGATGATTTCTAGGCTCTTTCTATCCTGAGCAAAGAATTTATCAAGACAAGTGCAAATGCTAGCAAAGTTTTATTAAAAATAGGAAGAGAAACAAGATCTGAAGAGTGAGTTTGAGCCCAATAAACATAGGAAAAGAAGTACACTCTAAAGCATGAGAGAGGGGCACATGCAACACGAAAAACAGTGTGGACTGTAATTTTTTGTGTCTCCCACTCCTCATGCTGAAATAAGGTCTAACCCATCCAGTGGGAGACCTGCTTGAGTTCTCTTGAGATACCCACATGCAAGGGCTTTGGAACTGTTCCCCTGAAGAGTCCTAGGATTTTGTAATTAACAAGTCACAGTGGCTTCCCAGCTACTTTGCCATGACCTAAACTCGTTTCATTAATTTAAATAAATTTTGCATTAAAATATAATCATACATTCTAAAATAAAAATAATAACCATCAACCAAAAGCTTATATAAAGAAGTTACTTTATTTACTTAAACTTCTAAAAGTTGGAATACAAAGCAACTGGGCACAAGAGCAACACTAGCCTTAAGTAAATGGATTGGTGTTATTTTTCTGTAGAAAATGTGAAATAAGATCAGTTTTCAGAATTTCTATGTCTCTTTCCCAAACATATTAAAAATCCCATAACACTGTGTAATTGTCTCCCCTCCATATTTCCTTTCATCTAAGTAGTGTTAACCACAGACTATTAAATAATAAACAAAATCTTCACCTACTATTTTCTGAATGAATCATATTTGTTAATTTTTTCCTTCTATTTGCAAATGATAATTAATACTATTCTCAAAACAATCACTGGCTGCCATTACTTAAGCCCAAAGTAAGACGATTTCAGTTGGCTGACCACAGATAACACCTATTCTTACAGTTGATTTTTAGTCATAAACTTCCTGACAAACTGCCTTGAATTTCAGATTCAAGATAAACGTGAAAACCCCACACAATCCTAGTATACCTAATTTAACTGCTTAATAATTAAAATGCTTATTTTATATTATTTGCAAAAATAAAATAAATCAACATTCCTTTGCGAATGTAAGTATATGCAATTTAATACAGGGGTTTTTTTTTTCTTTTTTTTTTTTTCCAATTGCAGTATTTAAGGCTACTTTTTCTTGTGTCTTCCCATTTTTCTCTGAGGAACTATCGAGGTCTTAGCCTCATTTCAGGGCTTCCACTGAAAGATGTTTGAGACTAAAAGAAAAAAAAAATATGCAATCAGGACTCCATCCTCCCTTCGAATGAACATGTCACATGCTCATGTCTAAGCCTGGAGAATGAAATACTCCCAATAGCACATCATGTCACAGAACGCATTGGCCATAGGCTTATCTTTCTCTTGAACACGTTTCATATTCCAGGTTTATCAAAATGTCCTGTATGACAGCATGTTTTCTCTGTGAAATATTATTAAATCTGGCTTCAATTTTTGTGAACTAAGTATGCATGTAATATTCACACATTACTATCCTTTTCTTGAAAGTGTAAAGTTGGAAATTTGAATGCAGGGAGGACAGATGACAGTATTTTATATTATTTTCTGTGCATGGCTACTTTTCAACATTTTAAAAGACTCTGAGTTAGTGGGGAAATGAAATTCAGGTGAGATGGTATAAAAATGGCCTCAGCAGATAATAGATACCTATTCCAGTAGACAGTCTCAAAGCAATAAAATGTTGGTTGGGGAGAGGCATGGAAGTCATAATGAATAGCACCTAATCTAAATGAAAAGAAAGACTTCATTGATTTATTAATTAAAACTGAATAGTACAAGCATATAGTACATAATGATTGTATTCCTTATAGAGAATTTGTGCATGTACTAATAAAAATAAAATTTAAAAAATAGGAAATACAGAAAATATCATAAAGTCCAATGGAAGAATAAGGACTTCAGTATTTTGAGTATTGTCCAAGTGGAGGGTTAAGCTTCCTTTCTATTATACCACAGTAGGCAAATGCTTCAGATGTAAATGGGAAGGGGTAAATTTGTCCAACTTTCTTCATCTGGAACAGATAAATATGAAAATAGATTTTGGCAGGATGTGGCAAATGTCTGGTGTAATTTTGAAACAAAATTGAAGTGAGAGGTATAGATCTCAACTCTGAAAATGACCAGTCTAAAGACAGAGAAGTCAAATGAAGGCAAAATAAGTCTGAATTGGAGACCACAGTTAAAATAATTAATAATTGTGCGACTGAGCAAATTTTGTTGACCAAAGTTTACTGCCATTGAGAAATAACAAGTCATTTAATATAATTTTATGGACTTAAATGTAATGGTTGGGCTGAAGATAGATACTTAATACATGTTCCTCATACTGAAATTAAGAAAATAAGATAGATTGTTACAGAATTAGAAATACAACAAAAATTGGGAATATATGCAATGACAAGATTAGTTTTTCTGAAACAGAATGATGGGGACATGGTTTCAACTCACTGTAAATCCTGATGAGATGTAGTATTACCCATCAGCTTTTGTCAAGAAGTATTGTCTATTCTTCCTTGACATTAATCATTATGTTCACTTTGGCACACAATTCCCCAGAAAATGTTATAAGATAATTTTAATCATGTTTGTGACATGTACATGTTTGAACATCTTTGATCCCAGGGTAGCAATTCAATAAATGGGTATAACCAATAATATTGGAAAGCAGAGATAGGTGCTCCTTGCTCCTTGCAAGCTAAAGAAAAGATGTTTTCCAAGACATTAAAAATAATATCTTCTGGGGCTGGGGATTTAGCTCAGCGGCGTAAGCGCCTGCCTTGCAAGCAGGCAGTCGTGAGTTCGATCCCTGGTACCGATAAAAAGAAAAAAAAAAAGGAAAAATAATATCTTCTGCATGCATTCTTTATTCAGACTTAGTAATTTCCCCTTAAAAGGATTTGATTTTTCTTTTTTTTCCTTTTTTTTTTTTTTTTTTTTTTTTTTTTTTTGTCTTTTTCGTTTTTATCGGTACCAGGGATCGAAACTCACGACTGCCTGCTTGCAAGGCAGGCGCTTATGCTGCTGAGCTAAATCCCCAGCCCCAGTATTCGATTTTTCTAAATCATATTTCCTGATGTGCGTTATGGAGACACTACGCACAAAAGATCCACTTGGGCTGTAATGTATGCATTCCCCAAGAAAGGTAGGGAAGAAGGTGTGTGGTGTGCACTTAAGACTTAAACTACCTGCTCTGCTGTAACAAGTCCTTTGGCTTTTCCTGGAGTCTCACGTCTTTTGCCAGCATCAATGTAACTGTGGTAGGCTAAGTAATCAACCTGGAGGTAGGTTCAAATTTTATGAACTTCCTAAGGTTGGAACTGTTTTTATCAGCCTATATTCAGTCACATATGGCTGCCTGACAGACCAATGAGTCTTGTGCAGAAGTGTTTTATGCCATCCACATCACGTCTTTAAAATTAGAGACCAGACTTGTGGAGGTTAAGGTGGAATGTCATCTTGATTAGGTTTAGGGTTCAACTGGGGAGCACAGTCTTCTGTAGGTCTGGAGAGTCATGAACACATGGCTTTAGAATCTATGTCTGGTCCTTCAACCTTTCCTTTCTGGCACCATTTCCCTGCTCTGCTTCCTGTCTGCCATGAACTAAGCATTTTTCCCAAGTATGCCCTTCTGCCATGATGTTCCTATCTTGAAACCAACAAGTCATGGGCTGAATTCCTTGAATCTATAAAGTAAATTAAACTGCTCCTCCTTAAGTGGTGGCTGCCTGGTATTGTTTCCCAGGAATGGGAAATCTGACTAATACAACGACCTTTTATTCTTCCTTACCAAAGGAACCACAGACAAACATGCTGTGTCTTCCACATCTGTTGAACAGTGTTCCAAGTGCAATTCTTGTAGGACTGAGCACAAACTGTGTTGTAAGCCTCTGACACTATGTAGGATTTTAGAAGTTAAATTTTCAATTTTCATTAAGCATTGTAATGCACTAGTCATTTGTTAAACAATGAAAACTCATTAAAACCCTCAAACCCAGCAAAAAAAAACATTAAGATCTTACTGATAGCATTTTTTAAGCTTGGTTTTCAAAAACCTGCCCCTTAATACACGAAACTAGAAAATAGTATAAAATTAGTGTATGGCATTGAATTAGAAAAGGCCCGGTACAGACAGAGAACTAAATCATAACAATGCGACCAAGCATAATACCTTTAAAATCTGTAAGGGGCAGGAGCATGCTTATTCTTTTCAGTACCATATACACAGCACCTGAGAACATGCCTGGTACAAACCATTGAATGAATTAACAAGTTGAAATTACTTAATCATACTTGTCCACAGATCTCTCACACACATATAAAAATAAATATTTTGTTAAAATGATGTTATTAGGATCATAAATCATAGATGCATAAATGTTATTTTTATTGGATACACAATTAAAGACTGTTGTATCTAATGAGAATATATTTGTAAAATGGCAGGTAATTCATTCTCTTCTTCTGATCTTTATTGACCTGCACCTCCTCCAGGGATTAATTACACTAAACATACCAAACAGAGACTCTACTTTAGTTGAAATCTTGTTATAAATGATATTTTTAATTTTACATGCTGTACATTGAAATTGATATTTATCATTTGACACAAATAAATATAGCATGCACTAGATTTTATTGCTTGTGTATTTTTCAGAGCGAGTAACTGTTAATTGCCAATCAGGTCAAAAATTGTCTTCTCTGCAAAACAAAAAACAATGCCAAATGAGTTAGCCCTTACACGATGATGAAGCCTGGAGATGAATAAATTCCCAAGCAGCTGCAATTCACATAATTAAAATTCACATGTTACTTGACAGCCTGCATCTTCCTAACCCCCGGCACTTTTCTTGGGTCTGTTTTTACCAAGCAAACAGAAAGAATGAGATGATGCTGAAACTAATTGAAAAGGAAAAAAAAAAAAAAGATTAAAGAGAAATGAAGGGAAAGAAACAAAAATAAGAAAAAGAAGAAAGAAAATTGATAAGCATTCTATACTAATTTATAAATTTTGAGCAATTATAACTGAAGATACAGAGATCTCCACAGCAAATTTATCAAATTTAATACATAAAAAGGATCATTCCAACAACAACGGCCATAAATCAATAGGGAATTTAAAAAGTACAAGGATGAGACTGAATCAGCTTGATTTAAAGAGCAATATCTAAATAGAAGCAGAGGAGACATTCTCTTTGCTATTGCTAGATTTTAAGAACTCTACTAGATGCCTGATAGAAATAATTGAGTTGATACCAAACAAAAAGTCCTCCAGAATTATTTAAATAGCTAAGATGTTACGACTACTCTAATGTAGTTCACTCAATAATGTTGGACATTTTTCATTTACAAGCTAATGATTTTTCCTTATGAAGATTTGTATGAAACCATAATAATAAGTGCCTTGTGTTGGTTAGTTTCTTTATTTTATTCCCTGTTCTTCTTATAAATTTTAACAGAATATGCCCTTGCTCATTGTAGGTAACCTTTTCTGGCAAACATAAAAATTTAATAGTCTCCAACAGAGCTAAATATATATCTTTATGGATATAGATACAGATAGATATACAGCTTTATGTTTTCATATGCTATACATGTACCAAAACAAACATTTTAGAATACTATTTAAATTTCATTTTAGAATTATTCTGTGTTATATAAAATGTAAAGGTACAAAATACACACCTATAAAATTGATCATTTGGAAGTAAGAGATTTAGTTCTCCTTTAGTACATCATTGTAGACCCAATTTTTTCTTGCAGAGCAGATATAAAATACTATTGCTGCCCCATTTCTTGCTACAAACTTTTTAACTATTTTGAGATATGGTCCTATTTTGGTCAGATTTAAACTCATTACTACATTCACTTGGTGAAGAGAAATTATCTGTCATCTTACATTTGACAGGATCTTCTCATGGGCTATATATTTTAGGTTCAAATATAGATTCTGCCTCCTTCTGTCATCTTGAGTCATGTCTCGTTGCAATGACTGACGAGGTAGAGAATATCATATTTGTTAACTGCTGTAAGTATTGCTGATCTAAAACAGTCCCTGAGATATTCTTTTATTTCAACATCGGATGCGTTCAATTTTCTCCTTATTTGTTACACTATTTTGCAATTGGTGGCTACATCTTAAGTGCATGCTGCATTTGTTTAAGAGGCAGAATCTACACATTCCACAGAAGAAATGAGCCTGAGACCCCAGCCAGCTATATTTTAAATTGCATTCTTAACTATGACTCTTGCTATTTTTGTAACAGCTACTATTTCTGAAGACATGTTATGAAGCTACTATCAATCACATGCCTAAATGATGAAGTCACTTCAAGTTAAAAGATACAGAGAAAAACCAGCTTTGCCTAGGAAAGCAATACAATTATTGACTTAAGATCAAATTATCTTGCAATGTATTTTTCAAGTGATGGTATTTATTTATTTTTATTAGTACATGTGTGTAACACATACTTACATTTCTTGGAGGGATCAGTGAATGTTCATAACACATCTTCACTCTTTTTTTCGTACCCTGTCCCCTCCTATCTTCCTCCACCCTTCATCTCTTGATTCCTTCCTCTTATGCGAAAAATCCATCTCCCTGCATCTTAATATCTAAATTTTGAGTCTTTATTTTTATATTTTGAGATTCTCATGTAAGTGAAACAATGCGATATGTGTCTGATTTATTTCATTTAATATTGCAGTGTTGCAGTCCACTCATTTGCCTACAAATAACTCAACTTTATCATTCTACTTCTTCATTGTGTAGAAGTACTACATTTTCTTTACTCATTCATACTTTGATAGACATACAGGCTGCTTCCAAGATTTGTCTGTTATTAACATAGATATAAACATAGATATAACATAGTGCTCTAAACATAGATATGCATGTATCATTGCAATTGACATCTCCAACTCTTTCAGCAGGATACCTAAAAGGTAAATAGTTGGGTGCTAGTACTATTTTAATTTTTTCAAAAAATTTGATATTGCATAGTTTTGAATCTTTTCAATTCATTTTTTAAATGTTCTTTTATAAGAAGTGTCCACATATTTTTAATACTAAAATTGCACAATATCTATCCTTTTTAAATAAAACTTCTGACCCGTGTCACTCTAATGTAATTTTAGTGACTCCTGAGTTCTCTCATTTTTGAAATAGAAGAGAATTTCTAAAATTTTCTATGATATCATAAAATAAAATTTAAAAATTGATCTTACTTTTTAAAGTGATTTATTCTATCATTAAAAATTGTTTTCAAGGGCCAAGGATTTAGTTTAGTGGCACAAGCACCTGCCTGTCAAGTGTGAGGTCATGAGTTAGATCCCTGGTACCAAAAAAAATTGTTTTCAAGCCAGACATTAGTAGCATATGTAATAACAGTACTGTAGAATTTGAGGCAGGAGGATCACTGCAAATTCAAAGCCAACCTAGACTACACAATGAGCTCAAGGCCATTCCAGACTACAAAGTAAGACAGTGTGAGAGACAAACACAACAAAAACTTTGTTTTCAATATATTATGGAAAAAGCACATTGTATCAACAGGGAAAAAAATCTCATTCTTAAAATTTTGAGAATAATTACTGCAAATATCAAAATTATGAAATGATATGAAATCCAGATAATTAGCTCCCAGGGGAAAATATTGCCAACCGACTTCAGACAATTTCAAAAGCCATATAGTATTCAAACCAAGAGTAAATATTATCACTATTTGTGAATGTATTTTGAAGTGTGTACATGTTTCTAAAACTAGATTTACAATATTGATGTTATTTGCTGGTGGTCATACAAATTTTCTGCAAAGTATGTATCCAGGATTGTGCTGTAATTTCTAAAATACTGGCTGAAATGTGACAAAAAGAAAAAATAAATAAGAAAAAAAATCAACTAACCATGAGAAATTTAATAAAACATTGATTATCTTTCCTACTAGATATTCAGAAAAAAGTTATGAATTGGAGATTTTCCTTAACTAGAAGGATCAAATGAATGTTATCCAAGCTTAGACAGCTTTGAGAGTGCAAAAGGAATATGAACAATCACACTAAAATAGTGCAAACAGACAGCCTTAACCAAACCAAGTGTATAATGAGCAGATCATTAAAGTAGATGAATGATTTTTGGAAATCTAGTTTTTATAAAGGACTATTAAAGGATTGTTAGACTATTATTGAGACCACATGCTTAAAATCATGGACCTCAATCTATTTTATTAAGATGTAATGAGACTGCATATTTACATGGTGTAATGTGATATTTCATGCATACATGTGGCATGTGATAAAAATCAGGATAATTAGCAATTCCATCTCTTTATCGTATTTCAAGTCTTCAGTTTCTTCAATTTTTGTTTTTCCCTTTTTTGTTAGCACTTGTTTTGGTCACATAATGAATACCTTCACCGTTGGTAGTTGGTGCATGTATATGGCATATTTTAATTATTTTTAGGTCCTTCTCATTTGCAAAGGGTCAATCTCCCCGTTTCCTATCGTCTATCTTTTATTTTTCTGTTTAATTTCTTATACACATTGGATTTCTTCACATTGGATTTCTTTATAAAAGAAGCCATACAATATTTAAAATTGTGTATATGATGGAGTTCACTGAATACTGCTTTCAACGTGCAGCCATTTTCCTACAAATTCCTCGAATGTATCTTTCTTTACAACTGAATCGTACTCCACTGTGTATAAAATCTACATTTTCTTCACCCATTCATCTGTTGTTGGACATAAAAATGGCTCCAATTTTGCCTCCTATGAATATCGTGTCCTTCATAAAATATATACAGCACATTGTGTATGTTAGTCATCTTACTGTTCTTAGAACACTAGAACTTACTGCTACTAACTGTGTTTGATACTCCTATTTTAAAGGACATTTTAATCCCTTTTGGTAGGTTAAAGATAATGTTCCATCACAATCTAAGTAAAAAAGATCCTTTTAAATGGAAAATGACATTTTCTTTCCACTCTTATTATTGGTCTCCATACAAAATATCAAATGAGAAGTTGAAAGGGAAGTATGACTGAGACATATACATAGTTTTTACTTCTCCGTTTAGTTCTCAGAATGAAGAGGAACATAGATTTATAGATGACACTACAAAGGAGACCGTGGCTCATGAATAATTCTAAAGTGCTCTGAAATGATTTAGTCATATTTGGTCAGAGAATGGCATGAAAGGTAATAAATTTAATATTATTATGAATATCTAGAGAACAAATAGCACTTTGTATACAACAGGCAGATTTCTAAATACAGTAACTATATAACTATTTTAAATTTTGTACCAAATTTATGAGATCCCTTTGACTATTATCCTCATTTTGTAGATGAGGAAATCAAAGCACAGTGAAGTCATATAATTTACTAAAGATCAAACAACTATTTACCAGTAGATCTGGGACTGAACCCCAAGCAAATTGAATCTAGAACTCTCCCAGTTAAATTAACCTCCCAGTTAAATGTAAAGCAACAGAATTAAGATTGTAAAGACACTATTCTTCAGAGATGAAGTAAACGTATCCTCCCAAAACCCACAAAAAACAGAGCAATGACAGCAAATAAAGAAAAATTAGCAAAGTCCGTTTCAATTGGCAGCTAATTGCCACAATCTTTCTCTCATGTTCTCTGTGACTTTAGAATTAGAAAAAACATTGCCTATGTTTTTGTGAATATGTACATAAAATATGATAAAAATAAAATACAGCCCCCAAAATATGAAACGTTCCTAAATTCACAAAGCTACATGAATCTGACTATAATTCTTTGTTTATTGGTCAAAATAAAATTATATGGCTACCCTCACCTTCAGGTGATATTGACAAAATTGTTATTGGAAGCTAACCATTTGATCTTGACCACTAAACAAAGAACGTATTACTTTTTGGTTTTAATGTCCTCATGTGTCAAACATCAACACATCTCAGGACAAAGATTTCATATATTAAAGTTGTTACACATTTTCCTATTATAATTTTATTATTTAACATAATATACATAGTAGGAGCATGAACTACAAATGTGCAACTCCATATCATAAAGTGTCATTATCATAAAGCATATGTCCATGTAACCACACTCAGAAGCCACCCTTACCTAAGCTTCATTCTTTCCTTCCCCAAGTAAAGAGTCACTGCAGCTTTTAATGGAAGAGTTGAGTTGCTTTCCTCAGAGTTCTGTAAAAATGGAGATATTTGATATTCATTCCTGGATTGCCGTCCTTTGGTCAGCACTATTTCCCCTTTTGTTTCTCTTATTATATATTTTTCTACTGAATAAAAGTATCATTTTTATTTGTCTTCTATGTTCCTCAGACATATTCCTCCTATTACAAAGAATCCTGATACAAATGTTTTTCTTCATTTTCTGCTTATACTCTTTAATTTGAAATTATTGTTTGCAGTATATGTGTTGTTCCAAATCAATTGATAACACCAAATTCCAGAAAGTACTTAAATTCTTGGGCCTCTAGAAACTCAGAATCTCTTCGTTATATCCATGGTTGAGACAGAACAGGGAAGAGTGTGAATGTGAATCTATATCTTAGTTATTCACTCTTGGCTGTTGCTTTATTCTGCTAACAGAGACTTAGTTTGATTTGTTTTTCAAGGCAGATTTTTTTCTCTTTGCCTATTCTAAATCAAAATTATTATTATTATTAATACATATTTATAAATAATGAGATTCATTCCCATTTTCACACAAGCATGTAATGTACATGGATTACATTTGTGTACTTTTCTTAAATCATCCCATTTCCCAAACTTTCTAGCACCTACTAATCCCTCCCATTCCAGACCCACATGCCAGTCAAAATCCGTGCTCATCTTCTGAACCTCTTAGAATCACAGAATTACTGAAAGAAGAATTTATGCCATTCCTTGCTTTTTCTCTCTACTTCAGGTGTGTGTGTGTGTGTGTGTGTGTGTGTGTGTGTGTGTGTGTGTTGTGCACCTGTGAGTTCGAGATCAAATTTACTTTTTAACTTATGGTACTTTAATGTCAGCAAGAGATTTTTTTTTTTTCTAGCCAGCTATCATTACAAGAAGTGGGACTAACCAAGTAATCAATATTTAGTGCACTAATACAGACAAGAGAAGAAATATGAAAGAGAAAAATCAAATCTATACAACTTGAAGATTTTTTGTAAACTACAATTTGAACTCATTCACAAGGAAATCAAAAGAAAAACTACAAAAACAGATACATGACAAAATAAGTCTCACTTGAAAGAAAAACTTTATAGTTAAAACAAAATTCTGAACATGCCAGAGAAGCAAACAATTGAAAAAATTCAGTTAAAACTAAAATAGTATCAAAAAACTATGAAAAGAGAATTATTTTATAAAAAGACAAATGACTCATAATATTTCTAAATAAGTCATTAAAATAAATCTACATCAGTGCACATATCAACCTTATCACTTACAACTTGCAATGCACAATAAAAGAATAAATTTAAAATATAGTACAATAAACAGTGAGATTAACAATAGCTACATAAAACTTTTTTTCTCCTAGTGGCTTTCTTTCAATGTATGTTAAAAGCATTCTCAGTATTGGGCATAAATAAGAAATCCAATGTTATCTTATACAAACAAGTGGAAAAAATAATCTATTAGGGCTGGGGATTTAGCTCAGTGACATAAGCACCTGCCTTGCAAGCAGGTGGTCGTGAGTTCGATCGCCGGTACCGGTAAAAAAGAGAAAAAAAAAAATAATAATCTATTAAGAAAGATAAATTTAAAAACAGGAGATCAAAAGAAAGGGCTATAATTATTCCAAGTTCTGCCTCTTAAGTACACACATACTCATATACATAAAAAGAAAAAAAAATCTGGGATAATAAAAGGTTTTTAAAAATTGTATTTAAATGAAAAAAATTATGAAATGAGGAAGGAAATATGTTCTCAGATGTGAATAAGATTGAAAATGTATGGTAAGGTGGAAATCAATATCTATTCTCACATACTTGACATTTTCTATGAAATAAATATTTTTCAATAAATAGTATTTAATCTCATGTATTCAAAATGTTGAACTAATAAGAATAAAAGCAATAGGAAAGTTTTCTCTAAGGAATTAGACTTCATAATGCAAGGGAGATATTTTTAATCAAAATCATTTGAAGAAGTTCTTTTCTAGCGAGGCTACCTCTGCCATAGTACTAAAAAATAATTATTCAACTCAATAGATATCAAAACTGACCAAGTACTTTTTTAAAAAGATAGCATTTACCAATGTTATTTCCAAATTAAATGCAGAGAAATTAAAATGAAACATCGGTAAAATGATATTGATCATATATTAGAAGAATGATATATGATTCTGTCAAATACAGAAATGAGAGAAAAGGCAACATAAAAGTAAACTATTAGAGATAAAGATGGGCAAGTGGGGGGGGAGGAAGAAATGGGTGTGGATATGATCAAAGTATCTTATATGCATGCAAGAAAATGCCATAATAAAACCCATATTCCTCTATAATTAATACACCCTGATCTTTGAAAATGAAGCAACATGACTTTCTGGTCTCATTGCATAAGAATACAATTAATTTTAATGTAATATTGAACATGAATAATTTCAATATATTAATGGAAAAACAACCAACCAGAGCAATGACGAAATATATTTTAAATCTCAAGAAAATCACTTCAGTAAACACAGATAGGATTTAAGAAAAAAACTAAATATTTATGCACAAATAATGTGTTCCTTTATGATCCTAATCAAAAATGACAAAGAACTGTGGCAACCAGCAAAACAATTTTCAATGTCATATGGAAAAATGTACCTGTACTTATCCATATCCTGCACAGTGAATGGGGTTATAAATATCTCTGTTCGTTTTGTTAGCTCTTGCTCTGTAATTTAAAAATTTAGCAGCATAATAAAATACTTATTGATTCACAGATGCATTGTTCAGAATCCTGGACAAGACCTAGCCAGATCTTCCTTCAGATTCCACTAGTCTGCAATCAAGGCAATATCCGAACTATCTTTCCCTCTCAAGTCTGAAGAAGAATCCGCTTCCAAGTATATTTAAATTGTTAACAGGATTAATATTCTTTTCATTATATGACTGAAACTCCAATCTTCTTACTGTGAAAGGAAGCCACTAACACCTCCGTAACACGCGGCCACTCAAGTTTAGCTAGGGAATATGCGTCTCCAACTGGCTAACACGAAAGCTTATGCAACGTATGCAAAGCAACATAATTAAGGCAAAGCACATGACTACCTCTGCCATATTCTTTTGGTTAGAAGGAAGTCATCCAAGAGAAAGGAATTCCGTACTCCTAAATTTCAGGAGCCAGCCTGCAAACTGACCGAGGGGGATACAACAAGAAATGAAAGAGAAAAACACAAATTTCCAAGCAAGAAGGATCAAGGAACTCCTATCTCCAAGAGACAAGAGCCCTGGGAATCTAGAAAGTTCTGTTTTTATTAGTAAAAACAAGACAATGTAGCAATCACTCAATCCAAGGTTCAAGAAACTGTAAGTGATTAAAAATGAACATAGCAACCTCACATCCAGATATATAATTTTCTTTGTTTAGCACTCACCTGATGTTGTTCAGGTGTACAGCGATACTGTAAGCATCAACATTCCTGCACACAAGCAAGGGGTGCAGCCTTTAGCCCCTTCTCCTTTGTTGCTGGTCAGATAGTCTGGTCTCCCCCACTAAATTTTTCGAACTAAGTTCTGAAGTCAAAACGAAAGATCTCTGTCTGTCTCTGTCTTTCTCTCTCTCTCTCTCTCTCTCTCATAAAATGGTTCCAAACTAGGAAGTAGGACACTTATTTGAAATGGTTTATGTATTAATTTTATAAAGAAGTAAACAATATGCTGTATCTCAGTCACAAAATATAAAAAGCAATACCACCACCAACCTCCAAAATAATAAGTAAATACAGTATTACAAAGCTATTTGGATAGAATTATTTCAAAAATATGCCTATTTTGAAAATATGAAATTTTTGCTAAGTGTGCTGGTACAAATCTGTTTTCTTAGCACTTTGAGTGACTGAGGAAAAAAAAATGTGAAGTTGGAGATTAGTATGGGCAACTTAGGAGATTTAAGGAGAACAAATCTCAAATTTAAAAAAAAGGGAGGGCTAAAGACATAGCTCATGGAAAGGCCCTAGGTGCAATCCTAGTACCTCAGAAAACAAAACAATCAGATCATTGCCACATTTGTTACTATTTAGAAGGACAGAAACATTAGACATTTTTTTTTCTAGTAGCTTCATTTTTATGAAGAGGTGATACTGGTGTTCTTTTCAGAAAAATACTGTACATTTTTTAGAAAAAAATAAAAAAGCAAGGCCTAACATCCTCAACTTTCTGGTAACTGCTAGTCTTCAGACGGTAAGTTCAAGGACAAGACTGAATTTCAAGGGGATGTAATTTTTTCCTTTCATAACTCCAGCTTCCGATTATAGGTATGAACATGACAACTTAAAAGTCAGTCTTAAAAGTCACTTTAAAGAACACCTGGTAGGCTCAGATGTACCTAGCCAAAACGAGCATCACACACTCCTATAAAACATTCATGCACAGGGACACAGCTAGTCCTAATCCATCTGTTGTGGAAAAATACAGAAAGAAAGTGAAAGAGTTGAAATGAATGGTCCAAATCTCCCTCTGAGGGAGCTTTCTCTATTCAACCTTCTGTGGCAGCTGTTCTAAAATGATTCAACTGGTTTCCTTTTCATGTTTCTTACATTTTAATTTGGTTGTATTTTGTCTGTTTTCCCCTGTGAAACAAGACAAATTTTTCAGATGGCTTCTATGTTGTTACAAATAAGATGTCAGGATTATTAAGGTAGCAATAGATAAGAAAGGCACAGCAAAACATTCTTTGATTTAAAATTAAACTAGTCTTTCACATATATTTCCAAAGAAGAATGGAAAATCTTCAGTCACATTTTCTATTTTAATAATGTGCAAGCTACAAGTTAAACATTAGGAATAAAGTTTGATAGAGTGATGTATGGCTTCCCCAATAAAAATGTACAAGCAATTACTGGTAAATTATCAGGATAAATTGCCACATTTTGCAATTTTAATGAAACCTATATAAATCTTGTCTTACTCATTTATTTGTGAATAATTTATCTTCCTATAAATGTTGTTAGTGTCATAAAAGACAATGCCAAACATCATTTATTATAATTACATAGATACATAGATCAAGATTTAGAATTGGGCACTGACTTAATCCAAGTATTTGAATTTATCTCTTATTTTTCACTTACATGAGTCACAATTGTCATGAATCAAAAGTTCAATAAACACATAATGTTCATATCAAGTAACTTTTGAGTGAGTAATTGACCATGTGTACAGAAATTTTGATCCCTGAAATGGGGTTATCATTTAAATGCAAGCATGCCTCTAAAGGACTGTTATTTAATCCAACAGGTACTTATTATGACTATGCTATCAGTGGAGAATAGTAATGAAAATCATTTCTATCTCTTTGTGAGTTTATAATTTATAGAGAGAATTAGAAATGAAAATATGTAAGATTCAAGTTCCACATCTTTATTGTATACATAAAAGAATTAAGAAATTTAGTAATCAGCAAAATCAACGCAGCAGTAAATACGATAGAACCAAAGATTCACTGAGGGGTTACAAGTAACAAGAATGGTTTCCAGAAAAAACTACATGAGTAGACTGTTCTTCACTTACTGCATCCCATTGTATCTAAAGCTCTGAATGATAATGACAACATTTCAAAAGTAACATGAGATTGTATTATGGAGATTATATTATATTATACTATATTATATTATGTAATATTTATTGTACTGTGAAGAGGATCAGTAAACCAAATCAGTTTATCTTTTTCTCTGTTTTTAGTCATTTGTATGCTTTCCATTTTTTCCAATTGAAAAAGCTTCCAGGTATGCACAGTTTTGTACTTAAATACTGTTGTTCTGGTAAGAAAAAGTGAGCTGTAAAAGTTTCAGGTCAGACAGCATGTACTTCAAAAGTTTTGGTGCATATGACCAAAGTAATTATTACAATTATTTTTATTGAAAAGTTGGTATTTCATTTAATACTGTAACTATACAATCCAGCAAGGTATTCTAAATTCTCCAGTCTAACAATTACCATTCTATACTGGAATAAATCCTTGCCCTTTTAAGAATAAGACTCAGAGGGGAAAAAAATGACAGAAATCAATCTTATGTTTTACTTTGAGCCCTTTTGAGCTATGAACCACTATTTATCCATGGTAGGGAAAGGAACACAGTGTGTGACATGTCTCATGTATTCTGTGATCTAGCTTTTGCATTCTCCACTAATCCTTTCAAAACAGGGAATGCTATGAAATATGACAAACTTTATTTAATTTATTTTCTGGAAATTCAAAATTATTTCTCAATAAAGAAAGTCCTTCAACACTTTCAAATGTTTATCAAATTAAGGCATTTTGTACAGGGTAAAATATTTTGAAGCTGTGATTCGATACCTTTTCATTTTGCAGTGTCACAAGTGATCAATGCTTTGTTGTGTATTTAGCTATTATGTCCACTCTCTCCTCTTTTTAGACTTGTTAGACGGTTTTTCACTCTCAGCTACATCTGCCATGACAGCGCAGTTTTGATATTACCTGCACGTAAAAGCTTCTCCTCTCCTGGGAATTATGTAGTTTCTAGCTAAGCTCCAGCACGACCTCACCACTTCCAAAGGTTTACAGAATTAAATACTTCTGAGACATTGAAAGAAGAACAAATGCAAAATCACTATGATTCAAAATGGTCTAAACATTTCATGAAACTGATGACTATTTTGTCTTTCTAATCATGTCATGGGATGGTAAATTGAAACCACAAATTTAGCCTTAGATTCCTCTGGCTTCATATTCTTTCCTACCGAATTCTTGCACAAAGCAGTTGCCACCTTCTTTCCTTCATGAAGAATTATATCACAGATGTAAATCCTCCAGGAAGGGACAGAAAAGAAAATAACAATGCTGATTTTTTAAAAGCTCAACTCGAGATCGCCACCATGACCACATATTGCCACGTAGAAAAGTTTTTGTATTTCATATAACTACTGTAAAAAAAAAATATGCACATGAAAGAATGCATGCATATGCCAAGAAGATATGGAAGGGTGGTAAAAGGCTTAATTCCAAAGTACACCTCATTTTTTAAAGTGTATTGATACAATTTAGGTACACATGATGACCACATTCATTATCAGGAATCTGTATTTGAACATGATATATCTTAATTTCTCTTTTTTTGCCCCATTTCCTTTCCCTCTTTACAAACCCCTTTCCTCTTACATTCACAAAGCTCAGTTTTCATTTTACCCTTCTCTTTTCATTGTTTTCTTCCCTTCCCTAGTTAGATTTTCCTTTTAAACAGTTTCTTCTTATTTCACAATATCTATTACATTTTTCTTTTTATTTATATTTTCATTTTCTCACACCAGAGAGATAATGTAATATTTACATACCCACTGTCTGAGTTATTTCACTTATGATTATGGTCCTAAGATCCATCCATTTAGCTATGAATGTCTCAATTTTATCTTTCTTTATGGCTGAGTTGTATATATATATATATATATATATATATATATATATATATTTAAAAACCACATCTTTTTATCCACTTATTGGTTGACGCACATTTGACTTGTTTCAATAACTTGGTTACTACAAGCTGTGCCACCACAAATTTGGGTGTGCATATATTGCTGTGATATGATGCTTTAACTTTTCTGGGAAGATACTCAGAATGAGAGTACCTTGTCAAATGAGACCTCTAATCCTAGTTTGTTTTAGGAAACTCCACACTAATTTCCACAGTGGTTGCACCAGCCTACACTCTCACCAACTGTGGAGAAAGGTTCCTTTTTCCCCATAGCTTCTCCAGCATTTGTTATTAGTTGTTTTCTTGATGATAGCTGTTTTCTGGAATGAGATGAAATCTGAAGATGTTTTAATTTACATTTCTTGAATGACCTCTCATTTTTCACATATTTCTTTGCCATTTGTACTTCTTCTGAGAAGTGTCTATTCACCTCAGATGCCAATTTTTGGACTGGGTCTTTGACTTATGGAGGGTATGTTTGTTTTTGTTTTTTCAGTTCTTCATATGTTCTAGTTATTCTAATTATTAGCCCTTTGTCTGAACAACAGCTGGCATAAAATTTTTTTCCCACTCTGCGAGTTGTCTTTTCACTCTACTGGTGTTCCTTCTACTGTGCAAAACCTTTTTTTCTTTTTAAGATGAGGTTCTGGTTGTTAATTTTTGTGATATGAAAAAGATATTTCTGCATAAACATTTCTTAAACTCTGGAATTTCAGCTCACAATAGCATCTTCATGAGAGACAAGACCGATACATGAAATATTGTGATTTTAAAAATAATGTCATACATAATAAGGTGGAAATTGATGAGCAAAGGCAGGGTTACATAGTATTTTTTAAATATTATTTATTTTTATTTCAAATTGTAAAGACATAATTGAATTATTATTTCATAAACATAGACAAGTTCATCTTTCTCATGCTACAGAGACACAAGATTTGTGATCAGTTTAAATATTTCAGCTATTTTAACAATCAGTCCCTATCACTACAGCTAAATTGGTCTTTTCATGATCAATATCAATTACTAAGCTGCAAAGTTTATGTGTCTACTCTAGTCAAATACTTGTATTAGTAAGATAAATATCAGTGAGGCAACATTATCAATAATAGTGATAATCTTGTTTTTCCATTACAATTTTCTATTTCTTGGATAAATGGGCTAATTGGTAGCTTGATATTTTTAACTAGAAATCAATTTTTAAAGTTTTAACATGATGAAAACCTGTATCTTAAAAATAATCAATTCCCTTCCTCTACACTTCTTCCCTCATAAAAATACGAATAAATACATCAGTATCCATGTCCACTGCAATTATAATGCTCCTTAAGCTTTACCATAAGCTCAGAACAATTTGTATAATGGGAAAGCAGTTTATTTGTAAGGGGAACGATAGTATTTTTCTGTTTTCTATCTTATACCTCCATTATTAACAGTATTTACAGCTTCTGAATATTTGAGTGTAACTAAAACTGTGATTATCTTTTAAGCAAAACTATTTTTCTTCACAGTTTATAGGTAATTTACCCAATATCAATAATACACTACTTAACAGTTGTGAATATATCTAAATAAACTCACTGATAGTTGTTTATAATTTAACTTATTTTATGTAAAGCAAATATTTTGTAAACCTTCCAAATATTGACAGTACTTAAAGAACTGTCATTGAATTGTTGTTAAATAGCTAACAGGCACAGATTATGTTTCTCTTATCTCTGGCTGTCTTACCGCTGATCTGCAGCCTCTCATTTTTCTTGAAATGGAAAATAGAAGAGATCTGATAAATAGCAAAATTAAAGGGCAGAATGAGAGCAAGGACATGCGTTTCTATAAGCATTGACTCTGAGCACAAAATACAATTGTTCAGAAATTCTGCATATATTTATGTACTGAAAATATCTGTCATACAGTAATCACTAGACAATCTAAAATAGCACCTAAACACACTAAACATATTTGTGTTTTTCATCATAAAAATAAGACAACATGAAGAAATAGTCACAGCTTATACTGAAACTAAACCATGAAATTTAAAATCTTGACATTCTAAGATAATATACTTATTTTTTGAATTCACACAGCTAATGCTTGAGCCAGACCTGAATGCTTTCCAACAATCTTCACTGCTAAATATGCCTGCAGGGCCCAGTAAAGAAAGACTCTCTACCCAAAGAAAATGCATTATCTTGTAGTGTACTCTAGGGCTCAGAAAGCAAATACTTTGAAATCTTGGTGACTATGGCATATGGATTTCTGTGTTCATAAAGATATCAAAGTTACTGATTTTGCTTTTGTTGTAAAATTGTAAGACCCTAATAAGGCCACTGTAAGTACAAAATGAAAGGAAAGTATGCTTCACTGTGTCTCTAGCTTTAGTTGAATCTATCCTTTAAGCATAATGCTGACACGCCAGGTACTGCCTCTGAACTTACCATTCTGCCTAAAGAAGTGCTTCAGATTATGCTGTTTCTTTACTTCTTGTTAGGTTATCTTAGTACTATTTCATTTTTAGGACAAAATTTCCAACGCCTGCAATTTAGAGATGTTTATGTTGGCTCACAGTTTTAGCCCATGGTCAGTTAAGTCCAAGGCAGAAACAGGATAGCAGAGGGGCATGGAGGAGCAAAGGATATTCAATCCACAGTAGGCAGGAAGCATACAAAGAAGGGAAGAATCAGGAACAAGAATACACTTTTCCGCCGATCCACACCCTCAGTGATGTGCCTCTGGTCACACTCCCCCTCCTAACAGCACATGTAGTTACTGATGTGTGATGAGTGAATCCACTGATAAGTACGGAGTCCCCAGGATCTAATCACTTTCTAACAACATGAGATTTTTGGGGGAAAATTTTTTATCTGAATCTCAGTAGTCTATAATGCCAAATATGTTTTCAGAATAAATATAATAAAAGTTCGAATCTTTATTTTTTTTTAAATTTCACTTTATCACTGTTTAGGAAATCATGGTTTTTGTTCACTAGTAAATACACGTCTTTTGTACAAAGAATATGCTGTGGCTTTTGATATCTAGTCCTTGATTAAAAATGTATTAGCCTAGGTATGGCTAGGCCCCGACAGATAATACAGTTGGGTAGTGTGATGGTTAGTCTCCATTGTCAATGTGATCTGTTTAAGAGACAACCAGTAGATTAGAAAAAGGTACTTTTGGTTGTGCTGTTGAGGCTTTTCAAGAGAGTACAGACCTGCAAGCCAGCGAAATAGGGGAGGAATAGCTGCCATGTTTGTTGGTAGCACGGCCTTATAGGCAGCTCAGATGGAACAAAAAGCAGAAATGGGAGCAAGTCAGTTTGCGTCTCAAGGCTTCCTTCTGTTTGACCAGGTTCTTATTGCTACCACCATCACCTGTGGACATCAGACTCCAATTTCTTTAGCTCTTAGACAAGGGTTCAATACTAGCAACACTCTAGGCCGCTTCGGGCTTCACCCTCAGTCTGGTGCTGCTCAGTCACTGTCTCTTCTTCTGAGGCTTCCTGCTGAGCAGCTATGGGATGCTCCTGAAAGCCGCTGTTGTGCTCTCAGGCTTCTAATCCAGTAGGGCGATTTTAAATCTCCTTTTAGATGTTATATCTAATGTTCAATTGTATTTAATCTGTTCCTCTAAAGACCCCTAACAACAAAGGTTTTTAAGTATTTCAACTTTGCTTTCGGGGTAGCATTCAATATTACGTGTCTGTCAATTTTCATTCAGAAGGTTTTTTTTTGAGCAAATAAGTAGTTTTCCTATGCTTTAAGAGTACAAAAATTCTTCATACATGGGTGCACATATATCACTGTGGCATGATGTTTTTAGTTCTTCTGGGAAAATATCCAGAAGAGTAATAGCTGCATTGAATGGGACTTCCAATCCTAGTTTTTTGAGGAATGACCACACAAAAGTTCCAGCGATTGCACCAGTCCACACCCCCACCAACAGTGGAGCAGTGTTCCCTTTTCCCAGCAGCCCTGCTAACATTTGTTATCAGTTGATATCTTGATGGCATTGATTCTTTCTGGAGGAAGATAGAATATCAATGCTGTTTAATTTGCATTTCTCCAATGACTAGTGAGGTTGAACACATCTTCCTGTATTTATTTGCCATTTGTATTTCTTTTTTTAATACCTAAATCTTGTAACCTGAACAATTACTTCTAAGATAACAATATACTTTATATTAACTAGTGTTAATTTCCTATTTTTGAAGTTCTATATCATTTCTATCATGTCTTCTGCTTTGCTTTTAAAAAAAGTAAAAAAAAAAAATTAAAAGAGCGCAAGTATTCTAAATATTGCTTCTATTAAATAGTTCCTTGTGTAGTTTAAAGAACATTTGAGTTACTTTATTTAAAATAGTTTAAAAATTTGGTTAAAAGAGAACTTTTAAAAAGTTATAGTTTCTGATCTTATTTTTTATATTATTGACTCTACCCCACAAGCTGTTCCTTAATTTACAACCAGAAAGAACGATATAATTTGAATGGCCAAGTGTCATTCCTGTGTAATGACGAGCTAACCTTGTTAAGCTACTACTTTAAAAATTGGTCCAATCTCTTACAGGTTATACAAGTTGATGTGAGATTATTTTAAACTATTTCAAATTTTTGTCCCATTTTCATGTTAATATCTCCCCTTTAAGATAATGGTAAAAGCATCTACAGGAGATAATACTTCTGCCTATAGGCAGTATGAGATAAATTATCAATATAATAATTAGTGGAACAATGACTAGTCCAGATCCATAGTCTAAATGGTGTATCTCTGAAGGAAATGTAATCCAAGTTTCAAGTAAAGTTTATATTTCTCCCTTTCTTAGAATGTTTTAGGCATTTGTTTTACTATTATATAACTTATATATGGAGCCCGATTATTTCTAAGCTAGGTATCATATATTCACTTTTGCTTTTGATATGGCAGAGACACTGAACAGAGCTGGAAACTTCACACTTTTGTAAGATCAAAAGAGAAGCTCAGGATCCCCCCAAACAGAGCCTTATTAATCTGGTTTTTCATTGTATCCTTTAAAAATTTAATGGAAGATGATAGATAAAGTGGGGGAGGGCAGAGAACTCATAATACAGATAAATCCATGGGAGATCCAGATATTGACATTGTCAGATATATACTTATTTAAAACAGTAATTAACGTATTGAATAAAGTAAAGAACCTATATTCAGCAAAGAATGAGAATTTAGGAATATAATTAAAATAAAAATTTCTGCTAAAGTAAATGTTAATGGACAAGCTTAACAGCATATTTGACAAAAATTTAAAAATTTAATGTGAGCTGGAAAGTAGTTTAGTAGGTCCAGACTCCAGGAATAATGGAGGTAGAGTAGGACAGGAAATACATGAAGGCACTCAGGAGACAAATGGCATAAGTTAAAAATGCTTAATGTAACCTAGATTCAAAGGATACAATGAAACCCTTGAGAAATGAGTAGTTGTACATATAAGTACATCATAGCACAGGATACCTAAGGATAAACAAGAAAATCTAAAAAGCAAGCAGGTATTAACAAATGGACTCATTATTTACAAATAATAGCTGCAGAACCAACAGCTGCTTTGTTATGAAGGAAGCAGATAATAGAATTGAATTGTCAACTGAATGAGACTTTGTAATAAAATTCTGCTTCTGGAAGAAATTTGGTACACAAGTGAAGGAAAAATAGAAGCCTACTCAGATGTAGAAGAGTCAGGGAAATGTTTTACTAATAGATACTGACTAAAGAAAACTCTTAAGAATTACTGAAACAGGAAAAATGATCACATGTAGAGGACAATATTAAGAGGGAATAAAGGTAAGGTTTTGGGATGTAAGGTGATCTTATAGATGCATTTAAATTATTTAAAAATAATATTAATGCTTTATGTGATTTCAAACCATGAATAAATTGACAACATAACAAATAACAAGAAGTGAAAATTTGAATTAAAGCATTTAAAGGATTTTCATTGTCAAACGAGTATTAAAATTTAGCTTACACCACAATAAACCAAAATGCATATATAATATTCTTATGTAAATACTCAACTATTATCTTAAAAATGAGAGATTAGAACATTAATATTAAAAATAAATATGACTATTAAAATATTTCACAAAATGAATGCAAAAGAGAAGAAAACCCAAAGCAAAGCAAAATGTCAGAAGGCAGATTTAGATACAAACTGATGAGGAATTATATTAAATAGATCAGTTAAAAGATAACATTGTTATGTATATTTATAACATAAAGATATAATTAAAATCTGATGAATTGGAAAAGAAAAACAGGCAAATAAACTAAGACAGTAAATTAAAACAGAAATTAAGTCTGTATTCAATGTAAACAAAATGAATGTGCTAACATAAAAATAAGGATTATACTTGATTAAAAACAAAACTCATGTATATTCACTACTATTAAAACAAAGTAGACTGTAAAATGGGGGAAAAAGTAGATAACAAGATGAGAAACAAAAAGATGCAAGATAAAAAGGCATTTGAATCAATCAACTCAAATTATTTCATTCAAAATATGAATGTAATTAAAAGCATAGTTTCAAAATACATATACAAAAAACAGAGCTACAGCAATATTGATAGTAGACATGCAGCTTCTGGGTCAAAGACAAAGGAAAGTTTATTATTTGCTACAGTAACAGTTGAAAAGTAATACCTACTGCAGTTCTTTGATAGCTGGTTGCTACAGTGTGTCTGCTCAAGTGATGCCTGTGAATACTGCGGTGAATTACTGGAATCGAACACAAGATAAGAAGCCACCAGCACATGTAAACAACCTTTTACCCAAAAGATGCTGTATGTATTACTGCCCTGGTCTGCAAACATCTTCTCTGTGCTTGAAAGAAAAGCACTAGCTCAGTCTTCTAAAGTGATTCCCTAGATATTGTTGAAAAGAAAGTGTGAAATGAAGGCTTATTTCTGGTAGGAAAAACTACCATAAGAAATTGCCACTAATCCTATATGTTCATATATAAAACACTTTACATACCATAAAGAGGCACAATTTTGATTTATCAATTAGAAATCAGTTAATTATATAATAAACAGGAAATAAAAAGCAAGCCCCACTGTGGAAGAAAAATCGAATTGCATATGACATAAATAAGGCTTGTATTCAGAAAACATAAATAACTTACAAGTCAGTAAAAGAGAAACTTAATTTTTAAGAGCAAATTAATAAATTTGATTCCACCTAACAAGGATAAAAGGTGACTCTTGGATCAAAAAAGATAATGTAACTCTTATAAATTATTAATTACTTGTGTCAAGACATTATGAATTCTGACACTCAAATTTAAAAATTTGAAAAGAGAAAAAAAATGTCCAGAACTTGAAAACAATAAATTCACTGAAAAGAAAACTGAATATCTAATTAATATATGACATAATGTCAAATCTCTCTGGGAAACAAGGAGAGACAAACTATAACCATAGTTACCATACCTAAAGTGGTAAAATAGATAAAAATATTAATATAAAAATAAATATTATAACTGTTCTAAAGGTGAAATTTTCCAATTTAAGGTTTCTCAGTGTGACAAAGAACACACCAGTATGTTACTTATGAAAATTTTACAGAATTATATAATGTGTATATATAAGGAATTGATTATTTAGGATTATTTCAGTAAAGATTCATGTAAAGTGCTTAACTTTCATTAGTTGCTGGAAACTTTTTTTTTTGCATGCAACAATGTTGGAACTTGGAAGTATCATGAAACATGGAATATACAGGAAGCATCATGAAGTAGGAATATATAGTTACACTACTGTTGGATTTTTGGAAGTAATACATAGAAATTATTTCCTTACTTGAATATTAAACTAAGTAATACATGTGTGGTCATCAGGCAATAAAAATCAAAGTCATAGCTGATCATTTAAAAATTCCAGTTTGAATGTAATGGCCTCATGACATGATGGTATTAGTCTTCAAACCATGAATCCAAGGATGAGGCAGAGTCATGTAATCAATCATAGACAATGCAGGCAGACTGTAAGATACGTTTTAATTTGCTCTATTTAGCCTCCCCACAGTGCCAAGAACCATCAGGAAAGAACACGTTCTGGAAAAGTCAGGAGCAAACTAAAAGAGAAACATGCAGAAATCTATATGCCTGGGTCCTCATCCTACAGTGTTTCCTTTTTCAGAGGAAAAGAACATGAGTGATGTTTGAAAAAAGTCAACTCTTAATAGTTGATTTTGTAGCTGCAGGAAACATGAAGTGTGATATATGGTTTTCTGCAATGTCAATCTACTTCAAAGAGAATTTGCAATATCTTATACCATTAAAAATGCATAATAAAATCATATCTAATTTAATAGACGAGTAGAAGAGTGGAAAATGACATGAAATATCTAAAACTGGATGTTTTACTCTTTAAGAACTAACAGAATTGCTGTATAAAACATAAACATTTATTAAACCTAGATAGAAAGCCCATTTCCTTTTCAGTACATTAGAAATATTTCAGGAATAATTTGTTAAGATATACATATCAGAAGAGAAAAATATGAAAAATATATGAAAACTCAGCAGATCAGTACCTCATGTATGACCAGTATGTAATGTAAGATTACTGTCTTATGTAAGATCAGTATCTTCTTTATGACCCCAATCTTTTCAACCTCAAATGCCTCTATTGTCCACATTCCAATGATAGGAATCTAGAATTGTCCATACACTTACTTGTGAATATGTTGTTCCTTGTCAATCTGTCTTATTCCAAATAATTCTACAAAAACATTTTTCATGTCTTTGCAAACAAGAATCACTTGGGGAGGTTTAACAAGTATCACTGCCAAAGTTCCTCCCTGCAAAGTTATTCTGATTAGATTATTCCTAGGCGAGCCTAAGGCTTTCACATTTGTTTCTTTCTATTACCCAGTGTTTCTGATGTGTAGGACAATGGTTTCAGTTTGAGCTATAAGCACACTTTAATAAAACTTTATAGTGATCTCTTGGCCACTTGCAGACTGTCATTGAACCTTGTTCATTAATCTATCACTTGTGGCCTTATTATTTTGTGTTGAATAAATAGACAATAGACTGATAAAAAGATCCCTCTACAGACTTAATCTATGGGAAAACAAACGGCTATGAACACCATTGTTCTATGAGTGCTAAGAAAAGGTGACAATGTCAATAATATGTTCTGAATCAGTAACCTTCCTAGAAAGTTATGTATAGTAAAATATTGCATTTCTAATCACAGGGTTAATCTTAATATCCAGTACAAAATCAAAGATAATAAATAAGCTGAATGCATTCCTAACATTACTGGAAGGTTGATGGTGTGCTGTGAAATTGTACTGTACTGGCTACTTGAAAATGCATGTTCTGAAGGATTTTCTAATATTTTCTAAAAGCTACAGCTATGAAACTGTTTTAATTTCATAATGATTCAAACTCCTAAAATAAAACTTCATGGCTATGGTTATATTACAGATTCTGTTGTGTTTTCATGTGCAAATGTACATAAAATTTGATATTTTAATTTATATAAACTCACAGACCAATCCCTGAACTCATTTGACCACAATACATAAAATACATAGTTCTGTATCATAATTCTAACATAAGAAAGCAGAATTTGAGAAATATTAAATAATTGTTGAAAGCCAGTTAGGTAATAAATAGAAAAGCTAAGTTGAAAGTGAACTCCACTTGCTCACAGTACTCAGATAGTGTCCATTAAAAGTCAAACATTGGTAAACATGATAAAAATTATAGAGAAGTGTTGAACATTATTTTGAGTAGTTGTTGAATTTTGAGTATTAAGAACTTCTTTTGATACATAGTCATAATTACAAGCTAAAAGATATGTGGACTATTTAAATTTATTTTTTCATTTCAACTAATAATGAAAGTCTTCTAGTGTCACACTAATTACATTTGTTAAGCATAAAATCTAAATAATTATTTCTACTTGTTTGTTTCAAAAATTGAGAATCTTTCCCAAATTTCCTGGTAGAAGTTTCTAGAAAATGGCAAAGGGAAATGAGTAAAGAACAAGTAATTTTCATAGGAAAACTGGAACTTCATCGAGCTTAGATGAAAGCTTTTCTTCTCTTTCTCTGGTGGTGGTTTTACTTAAGAATCAAAATGTAGAAAGCTGAAGTCAGGTGGAGCCTTCTCCCCTAATGGAAGGAAGGAACTACCAAATACTCTCAGTGCCTTTATTTATTCAATCAACACAGGATAAATTCATAGATTTTTAAGGGAGGAGAGGATCTAGGCCAGGAAGAACATCTAATCTTCAGCAAAACAGCAGGACCGATGGTTTCCTGACGAACAAGACAGGATGTGTCTATGTTACAAGGTAAAGGTCACTATGTGCGTCAGCTCCCTGAGCTACACACACTTCTCATGGGGCCCTGACAAACTCATGAAAAGCAGTGGCCCGGTTCTAATATCCAAGGTACAGACTACTTCACCCCAAATAGTACTCATAATTCATAATAGTTAAGTCACAATTTGATTTTTACAAGCTGGGAGAAAATACATCCATTTTGATCATGGTCTCAAAGAAGTACTAGAACTACCTATAATCCAAAGTTG
The DNA here is from genome assembly GCF_034190915.1 of Cavia porcellus. Taxonomy (NCBI): domain Eukaryota; kingdom Metazoa; phylum Chordata; class Mammalia; order Rodentia; family Caviidae; genus Cavia; species Cavia porcellus. The sequence goes on from NW_026947493.1 coordinate 58,455,707, forward strand.
AGGATTATTCTTTATTTTGAAACTTTCCCACTGCCATATCAAAAGGAAAAATTCTCTTTATTTTAGCAATTTTCAAAATCCAATTGTTTGATTTTTTAAGAACAATATTCATCTTCTCATTTTTAATCGTCTCATTTGTCCTTCTAACATTGCATCTTAAATAAAATTGCATTTTCTATTAGCACTTAGTTTAGTTATTTTTAAGTACAGCTGAATTACATTCAAGTAATAAAGTTCCAATATTTAAAGTTATTGGCTACAGTACATGAGTACTAACAATAAATGATGTTGCCTGGTAAAACTAAAGAATCCATATTCATCCATAAACTACAGGGAAATTATGCCATATAATTAATACAGACAGTAACTACTACAAATAATTCACAAAATTCTTGTGCTTTTCCAAGAATTAAAAGTCATAGTTCTACTTTGCCTACGTATGATCCAACAAAAGCAACTTTGGAAAATAATTACTCATGTAGAAAGTGTTTATAAACAAAACAATGTTAAATTATAACTTTAGTATCTAATATTAGTTTGTTCTAGATATTGCAAGTAATGGACCTTAGATTTGGAATTATATAATTGTTATAATTGTTATCTGACCTAGTTTAATTTTGAAAGGAATTGCCTTTCTTTACAACCTGCAGCAATGTTGTTTTATACACAATTTCAAACTCTGATAGGTAATTGCACTCATGGCTCAGAAAATCTTTCTATCTCTTGAGAGCCCAGATTAAATCAATTTACAAATTTAAAGGGGAGGGAGCAATCAGATAGCAATCCGAAGAATGTTTTAAAATGTATTATATCTTGAGTGTCTTAACAGAGATTAAATTGAAAATGAGTTCTGCCTTCCTAAAAGGAGCTGATCTTTGGTACTGGTAGCAGCTGGTGGCAGCTGGTAGCAGCTTTTTGCTACTATTCTGATAGCAGCATTTGCTCTTGTTTGTCGAAACTCTGGGTTTAGATGCCTTGGCAGAACATATTTTAGAGACAAAACCCATATTGCTTTATATGGTGAGACTAAAACTCTCTTGTTTTATTAGAAAAAAACATGTTCAAAATTAGGTTGGAGAGTTGCCAACTTTTCCATGATTGCTTAAAGGGCAATGGTTTGATAAAATTTGTAACAAGGGAAATATTAAGGAGAAAGATACACTTGACTTCCTATAAACATAAAGCCTAAATGTAATTATATAGAGAAAAAGTTTATATAGCTTGCAAAATCTACTACATAGGAAGTCAATTAAAACACAAAGTTAAAGTAAGATAACTGAATTACTTACACAGTACTAATCTCCAGCTTTGGATTTTTTGTTTTCTCGCCAAAAATATTTAATACAGTTTTTCAAAGTACAGAATATTAATAATTCATTTTGTCATCAAAATTATGAGAATTTTATTTTAAAATGAAATCAGAAGAAATTCTAATGTACCTCATAAAATATATTCTTACAAGTAATTAAAACAATCTCAAGAAAATATTAATCACAATTTTTGATATTTAATAATGACACTGGTATTTCCTTCTAAATTTTCTTTATAAAATGATATATGTTTATCATTTTTATTATCAGGTTCTTTTATTAAAGGCACAAATTATATTTCTGTTTCTTTGCTTGCTTTTGCTTCTCAATGTCTTGCGAAGAAACTGAAATCTAATTTTTACCAAGATAAAATTCAAAATTTCAGAATGACAGCAACTGTTTTGATGAAATATTTACACTTTTACTACATTCAACAAAAATGATAGAATATCTTGAAAATTCTATAACAATAAACCAGTGCTGCAAATAGATTTTAGAATTTCACAGATACCTACCCTTTGTTTATGAATAAGTAGATATGCTAAAAATAGAAATTTGGCCAACACTATTACTAAAAAAAATACAGATATTCTTACTATTTGAATTCCCAAATGCACTAGTAATTTCTACATTTATACAACACTGCTAATTTCTTTCTAATATTTCCAAATTTAATATTTCTTTTTAATATTTCCAAATTTCCAACGCTGATAATTTCTTTCTAATATTTTCAAATTTTGTTATCAAATCCTTACTTCTAAAAACACTAGTCAATGAAAAATTCTTGGAAATCATCAAAATAAAACTGTGATCTGGTGCTGAGCAAATCTGAGGCCAGAGGATACCAAGTTATGTATCCTGCCAGAGCAATTTAAGGAAAACTGTCTCAAAATTAAAAAAAAAAAAAAAAATTACGAGGGGTGAGAATGTAGCTCAGTGAAAGAGCATCTGAAGGTGTAATCTCCAGGAGTAAGGGTAAAAGGTAAAACTAAAGAGATACTCCATGATGCAGCAGATTTTCCCAGTATCAACCTGACTGCTCATTCTGCACTGTGTTCACACTCCTCACTGTGTGTGTGTATTTACATTGTGTGCGTGTGTTCACAGAGTGGTGCATGCAATAGTATTTGAACTGAGAAATTATCAATCTCATTTTTAAATGTTCCTAGTTTAATTGAAATTCCCTTATTTGCAATGAGAAAAAATGGGCTATTGAAGTTTAGCATGTTTGGGATACAGAGCACGTGGTGCCACAGCTCATCCCGGTATGCAGTTCAGGATGGGCTTGAACTCACGTTGTAGTCCAAGATGGCCTCAGACTCTCAGTGATCCTCCTGTCTCAGCCTTCTGACAGCTGAAATAACAGGCCAGCCTGCTATGGGATGGATGAAAACAGTTACTACATCTCACAGCTCAAGGATGTCTACAACAGTTATGATACCACAGGGACACGCTTCCTGGACCTAGAGGAGCTGATCCAACTCTGCTGGAAACTCCACATGGATAAGCAGCTGCCAGCCCTCCTGCAGACTCTGCTTGAGGATGACCTCGATCTCAGGAGTGAGGACACAAGATGAAAAGTATACAAGGATACTCAGCTACTCCCAGAAGCCTCCAGACACTGTTCTGAACCTATGATCACTTTGATTCCAGGAAAGGCACAGAACCTCATATGACTGAAATCACTGCAGACAGAATCCATCTTTCCTGAGAATGCAACTGTTCTCAACTACAAAGATTTCAGAACTATGACAACCAAGATTGAAATAATAATCAATCAGACTCCAGAATACTGAGCTAATCCTTGAAAGCTTGCTTCCCAACGTTGCATTGGGTCACTCTGGCCCGCTCTATCACAGTGTACTCCCTACATCTACCTAAGCTGGACCTTTCGTAACTTTCCTCTAACCTTCCAATTAAAACTTTATTTATTGCCTATAAAAATAAAAGCCAAATAATTTTCACTGGAATAAGAAACATACTTCGACAGCATATCGGCCATCAACAAGATCTATCCTTTTCAAGCTTGAGAGCTCAAAAGTGAAAACCTTTCCATTTAGAAGAGAGCCCTGAGCTTCCTGTTCCCACCTGACTACACCTCAGGATTAATTTCATATGCTAAGCCTATCAGGCACTAAGAAGACACTGTAGCCATGGCCTAGGGGGTCCTGGCTACTGCCCACTGTAGTTGCAAACTTTAGTGCTGCTTTTGTGATGCTGGTTTTTGAGGTATGAAGAATGATTAAATTACAAGGTCACCACGGTTTCTACCAAAATTGCAAAGGAAGGTTTTCTAGGCTAGGCAGTGTGTTATAGGTCCAATATCCCAGCCAGGAGACCTTGAGAGGGCAGTGCATAAAACTGTAGGAATGAAGGTGAAGCTCCAGGAGAGACTCCAGGAAATTGGGTAGTCTAGGAACATGGCATGTATGCTGATGAAAGCTGCAGCCAATTAGCAGAGCCTGTCTAAGAGATGTCATATGGGCATGAACTAGGAAGGCCATAGGGCAGAGCTGCCAAAGCCCTCTGGAACTCATCACACCACCATGTGGCACAGTTGTTGATATGTAGCTATAGGATTTAATGTTTTCACTGATGGGTTTCAAACCATGCTGTCATGTATTTCCTTTCTATTCCCTTGTTCCTCCCTTTGGAATGGTATTGTTTACCCTGGCTGTGGAATGTTGAAAGCACATTATTTTCTCAATCTTATAGGAGTTCAAGACTAAGAGTTCACCCTGAGTTTCAGAGGAGATTTTAGACTTCAAGAGCAGTGCTGGGACTATTAAGATTTGGGGGAAAGCACTGGTATATTTTCAGTTGTAGACAGAATAGTTGCATCATACGGTGGAAACATGATATTATTATTGTCTCTATCTGGAATGTAAGTATGGTTTAATAAAATATATTTGAGAAGATACACTCCATGTTGGAACTTAGGGCGGTGGGCAACTTGCTTCCCTGGTAAGCAACCGTGGCTCAAGAGAGCAGTGAGTGAGCCAGGGAGAGAACTAGCCAGACAACATCTCCCAAGATCTAGGCAAAGTTGGAACTTAGGGCGCTGCTCAACAAAGAAACACATTCACCTCCCTGGTATGCAGCCATGGGCCTACAGGTGCACAGGGTGAGAATCAAACATCCCATCTTCCCCCTCCCCTGATTAGCAAATGGGAGCAAGAAGTTTGAGTATCTCTTGGGAGGATGACCGTATGCAATATAGCAAATATAGAGGATTTCCTTCTACCATCACTTTGAAGGCAAATATTGTTATCACTGTTTTGATTTGTTCTGATTAACTGTATTGCTCTATTCATTATTCTGTTTTGATAAGTTCCATAATGTTGTGTATTTGGTTTGATTTTGCTATACCTGATCTAAAGCACAACTATTATGAAGATAACAAGATATACTATGGTACCTATTACTGTTACCCTGGTAACCTGCTGTGAAGTTCTGTACCAATTTTACCACATTGTCCTGATTGGCTTTGTTCTGTCTTGTTCTGCTGTACTTTACTACCTTCCAAAAAAAAAAAAAATTAGAATATTCTTTCCCAGAAACAATTTCCCTGTTTAAACTGAATCTTATTTAAGTTCTTTGAGGGAAAAAAACAAATTTTGATATTCCTGTCCATGGACAACATACATTAGATTTTCAAAGATTATTTAATAAATGAATTATAAATGAACTGTCCTGCTAATCCAATTCTTCTTTATTTTAGAAAGAAGATGATTGGATAGAAGCAAGAAATAAATACCATTTAACCTATCTCTGGAAATTCATAGAGCATTTGATAAATTTTCCTTTTTTTAAACACCAAGTACATTTATTAGTGAAAGGGTTTTGGCTCAGGCTTGACAGTGTAGCTGGAAAAGCCTCAACGGGAACCAAGGAGCCCCTATTTCCCCCACCCCTAGGACTCTACCTCTGGCTCCAAACTAGTACCAATGGGCTGCCTGTGCATCCCTAATGCCCCTCAGACACCACCTGTAACCTAAGCTACATGTATGCCCCCACTCCACCTGTTCCAGGAGAGCCGACCCTGGGGGGAGATGCTGCACCCCAGGGGATCAGGGGTGTCTCTCCCCACATTCTCAAAATAAAGGTCATTTATATTTCATACTTCTTATCTTTTCAGCCACCGCCAGTCCCCCACAGTTCTATCAATAGAAAAGAAGAAAATTATGAAATAACCTAATATATTTCCTTAAGAAATTAAAAATAAAAGACAGAATAAAACCAAAAACAAATAGAAGAAAACAATAAATATCAGAAAACACTAGTTGGGTGTGGTGGTGCAGTCCTGTAATCCCAGCACACAGGAGGCTGAGGTTAGGCAGATTGATGCAAGTTCAAGACCAGCCTGGGCTATAAAGTGAGCCCAAGGTCAGCCTGAACTGCACAGTAAGACCCTGTCTCAAAAAGAAAAAAAAAAAAAAATCAGAAAACACAATCACTTATCTAAATGCCAACATCATTTTTCATACAGATCAGAATTTTGATTCTTACATTTCTTTAGTCATGATAAGGTTTTTGTTTTGTTTTGTTTTTTCGTTTTTATCAGTACCAGGGATCAAACTCACGACTGCCTGCTTGCAAGGCAGGTACTTATGCCGCTGAGCGAACTCCCCAGCCCCTCTAAATCCCCAGCTCCTAGGCTTCTTATGATGTATTTTTTGTAAAAAAAAATTTAAAACCTCCATGAACTAAATTTATAGTGGTGACTATGTTGTTTACTAAATGCTTATACAATCTACTATTGAAAAGATTAACACAATTTTTCAGGCCAGGAAGGAGGTCTCTGAATGAGCAATTCAGTTTCTGACCCTGTCCTGTTTCATATCTTTACAAACAAGATCCAAGAGCATAATTACAAAAGTATTGAATAAAGTAACTGAGTTTCTTACTATAGATATTTTCCTTTGCATGAAGTCTAGTTTCTTTTCATCTCTCTTAGATATGTCCCAAAATTGCATGAAAATTTTCGACATAGATCTTCAGGGTTAAGAATGACGTATGCTAAAACTTGCTTGAAGAAACTGTTCTGTGGTATTCTGCTTGGACAAGTGTCTCCCAAAACCTCAGGTCTTAAAAGCTTGATAACATTCTGCAGCACCTTTTAGTAGTGGAGCATACTCTAGGGAGTCAGGTACTTGAAGTATACCTTTGAAGATAATATTGAGACTCTGCTCTGGCCCCTTCCTGTTTCTCTCTCTTTTCATTTTCGTGCATCTAATTTTGTCCACAGTGTGTTTCCAACAGGATCTGCTGCCATACACAGTCACAAACAACAGGATCAACCTAACATGGACTGAAACTTCCAAAACGTTAAGCAAAGATAAACCTTTCCTTCTTGCAAATGGAATTTCTCAGAGAATTTGTTATAACAGGAGAAATCTCACAAACATACCTCCTAAACACAAATATTTCATCTGTTGTAATATAAAACAATCAAAATATATGTGCAAAATAAATAAAAACTTCAAAAAGTTTTTTTATGTCATCTCCAGATATAGACATACATCTCCCTGCAAGGATCATGTTTCTTGCCCTTGAAAAATGAAGATCTAAATTTATCCATGCTGTCACAAATGAGTTTCAACTAGAGTACATTATACTGTGTAATATACACCTATTACAAAGAAACAAATATCAAATAAACTCATTAGTATAAGGAATCTCATAGTAATACAAGAAGAGATAACAAAAGAAGAAAATAAAATGATGAATAGAGAATTTGGATGGTGGGGAAAGTTAAAACACAATGGCATATGAAAGATTTTGTTTCCAGTCATCCAGAATCTAAAAGAAAACATTTCCATTATCCATGAAAATATATACCTATTGCATTCTTTATGTTTAATTCTTAACTCATTCTTAAGCATTTTCTTTTTTCTGCAGCCCTGTGTTTTCTTCAATTGGAGGTAGCAAAAAAACAAATGTTTTTGTCAATTTTATTTTACACTGTTTATCATAGTCAATTTTATTTCACAACAATGATATGAATACAGTAGCACTAGTCTATCATATAGCTGAGAGAGATGAATCAAAGCAAAAGTAAAAACAAATATTGAGACAATAAAATTCATTATGACGCCCATTCTGGTTGACCATTATCTTCTTTTAAAGTCCTGTAATGTCTCCAATGCTTTGGTTTTATTCTTCACTGTTTTGTTCAATTTTATTATAACTGGCAATTCTTAAAATATCAAGAGGCAGTATGGTAACCATTGTTGATCACCTTGTATTTTGTTTTTACATTATCTATTATGTCCATCCTTTTGATTTGACTGACTCTGTTCTGATATGTCACAATTTGGTTTTACTCTCTTCAAAAAAAGTAATAAGAACTGTGAGAGTAATAAAACCCAAAATGTGTAATTGTCATTGTACAAAAGAAAAGAAAAGAAAGTGCTTTAAAGGTTATAACTGCATATATGTTTAACTGTGTAAGATAGATAACCATATTACTGTTTTTTGGATCATTGAACAAAACTGTTTGCACTCTCACTGTTTGAAAGTCCACTTTATATGCTTTAATTTTGCAACTTGAACAACTATTTCTAAGATGAGAATATGTAATCTATTAACTAGTGATTTCTTACTGTTCATTTTTTAAATTTTGTATTACTTGTACCCTTTTTGTTTATTTCTTTTTCTCCTTAAATAAAAAAAAACAAATATTAGCTAGTTGATTTCTTAATTAAACACTAAGAATAAGTAAAACACTGAGAACAGTGAGAAATATGTGATATGCTCAAACTAGTACATTTAGGGAGGCAATGAGAAAAATCAGGTAACTCCAATTCATTGGGCCTGGTACCATGGTAGAAATATACACAAACTATTATGGCAGGCTGCAGAAGACACTGTTTTGATCAGGCCTAGGGTGCTTAGAGAAGAGTTCTAGAAGGTAATTGCTGAGTACAATCAAACCAAGCAAGTAAAATATTTTCCCATCACGTAAAACGTGTCATTGTAAGCACAACTTTGAAACTTCATCTCATAGGTTTGTATGCAATATAGCTCATGCAGAAAATATTATGGAGGTAAATATGAAAACATGAAATGGGAATACGCCTGGATAAGTTGTTAGTGGTCAAATTTTAAAGGATTTTGTCTGTCATGTTCACAGATTAAATTTTATCAGATGAAGTAAAAGAGATGTGGTCTAATTTAGTTCTGTCCCTTCTTACCTAGTATAAATTAAAAAAGAGTCTGAGCCAAGGAAATTAGTCAGTAAAATACCACGATAGTCCTTGAAAGAGATGGAAAATGTCTATGCAGTAAGAGCCAGAATTGTTGAGCAGAAGGAAGCTATTTAGGAACTGTATATTAGCTCAATTTATCCTGTGAGATGAATTGGATGAGGATGTTGAAGACAAATAAGAGATAAGAATCTCCTACAGTTTTCAGATTTTGTGAGTGGGTGAGACACCAAAAAGTGAATCAGAATACACAGCACATATTTTAGATGTTTTGGGTTAGAGATAATTGTGAGATATTCTACTATTGGTATTTATTAAATCTTGGATTTATGGCTCTGAGACAGGCAAGTAGTCAGAACTAAAAATAAGTACCTGAGCCATAATGACAAGAGAATGTGGTTAGAACATTGAAAGGATATTCTGTGGCAGTTTAAGAAATAAACAAAATTTAGCAACAGCAGGAACTCTAGAGTTATCACTTTTTTATTACTGCATATGAAATCAATGAATATTTTAAAGGATTAAAACAAAAATGGTAAATTTCAAGGCTTAATAAAATGCATCTTCTGCCAGTCCTGCCTTCAGTGACTCACTTCGCTACATTTAACTTCCACATCACCTGGAGCTGCACGCAGGTGAGACACCTGGTTGATTGGCCTGCACTTCTGTGCTGTCTTTTATTACAGACTGCTTCGTGACATAGGGATCTGACGTCAGCATTCCAGAGAGCAAGGCTGACTCTACAGTGAGGATCACAGAAGGGTGGAATAAAAGAAGAATCATAAAAAAGTTCTATCACAGACAGAAAAAGATAGACAGACAGAGAAAGAAAGAATCAAACAAACAAAGGAAAAGAAAGCTTAAAAACAGAAAGTGATTAGCTAACAAGATCAAATGGAAAGAAAATATACTGTTTGACTTAGTGAGCAGGTATTATCTATTACTAGTAATTAGGGGTCACAGGTGTATGGAATAAGAACAGTTTTAGTGCCAAGCAAGCGAAACCTCAGGTGACACTTAATAGAAAAGTAAATGAAATTAACTTACTAAAGAGTTAGGTTAGTTTTTCTAAAATATTAAGTGAGAAGAAAGTAGAGGGGAATTGAGAATCATTTGATGGTTGTATTTTCTAATGGCAAAGGTATGAATATATGTCCAGGGTCAGGAAATAGAGACAACAGAAATATAAAAATACAAGACGAGAACAAGTGACAGATACAGAAGGACAGGGATACAGCAGAATTGGAAGAAGAGATGTGAGAAGAGGAAAATGAGAGGGAGAGATAGGAAGAGACAGGAGGGCAGACACAGAGACTCAGAGAGAAGCAAGTTCAGAGGAAGAGACGCACAGAAAAACAAAGAGGTATACAGAAATAGAAAACACACAAACAGAGGCAGAGCACTACATGTTAAAGTGCAAGCTATACACAAATAGAGGGATACAAGGAAATAGAGGTATACATATCAGTGTGAAGTCCCTGGGTTCAACCAGTGCCAGGAAAAGAAAGAGAGAAAGAGGGGAGGAGGTAAGGTAGAAGAAAAGAGAAAGAGAGTGACAGAGAGAGAAAGAGAAACAGAGAGGAAAAACAAGAAAGAAAGAAAGAAAGAAAGAAAGAAAGAAAGAAAGAAAGAAAGAAAGAAAGAAAGAGAAAGAAAGAAAAAAGAAAGAAAGAAAGAAAGAACGAAAGAAACTTTCTATGCTAATGGATACTAATACGTAATTTTTTTTTCATATCCTGGAATGCAAAATAAGATTTTCTTTCAGATAGCATTTTTCAAGACATTGTATTTGATGCTTATTTTTATACATAGTTTTGTTGTAAAAGTGAGCAAATAATCAAATGTGCTTGAGAACCAGCGAACTAACAAGCTATATTGAAGTATTTCTTAGATCCTTTAATCTGTTAATGTTCCTTGTGAGCATCCAGGACAAAAACAAAAATGAAGTGATTTTAAATATTATGTGATCACAAATTGCTTTTAAACAGAATTTCTCATACCTGTATGCTTTTTACAAATACAATTTGGAAATGAAAATATATTATTCAGGCCCTGAGTACATGAAATCATGTATTTAGTATTTTCCTCCCTGGCATAACATCTGTATGCTCTACCACTTTCTATGAGATGATGATGTTGGCAAATAAACATGTCATCACAGCCATGTAGTTTATGCCGTTTTCACTTCCACATCTTTCCAAATGTAAGGAACTCTCAGTTCTATTAATAACTTCAGCATTTCTTCTCCCCATCTTCACTGCCTTTGACATATTTAAAATGCTAAAACACTAAAATATTGGAGTTTTTCTGTTTTTATTTTTTAAACTGAAATTATGTTAGGTAAATATACTATTACATTTAACCATGAAATATCATGATATTTTGTGATTTTGCTTTAATTTATTAACAGTGTTTAACTAATAAGTAAGGCAATGATCTAAACTCTAGGAAAAAGTTGGAGACCACTAAGAAGCAGCTCTGAGCAGGACTTAAATTTTACTAATTGGCTTTGTATGTTTATCTGTGATTCTTTCCTAGGCCTAGGTCCCTTGCTTCGTGACAGGTGTTGATTCATATTAAGTGAACCTCTATGAATCTCTGGTCTGGCTGAGGCCTGTAGTGGCCTCTGAGGCCAGAGATACCTCAAAGGGCAAGATAAGGCCACAGCTGAGGACACTTAGCTCCAACCCCAATTAACAAGATAGAGACTGCAGCTGCAAGAAATTACTCCTACAGTCTCACTTCTACCATGTCTTCATGATAAGACAGTGCTACTGAATTGACTTGATTCATGTCATGTCGGATACATCCTTGAAGTGACTCCCAAGGTCCTGCTCATTGCCTGTAGTTTCCTCAGTTTCCCCACCTTTTTTCCTTGGTCCTAATAAAAGTGGGCTGATCCAGAGAAGTCTTTGTCATTGCCCTCAGAGTGGTGAGGTCAATTAAAGGGTTTTGACCCTCCTGGAGCCCTAAAAAATCATAAAATTCATCTCTTTTTATTTAACCTCTGCCATACACTCATTTGGGAGATGGGGATCTAGTTCAGGGCCTGATAGAAAAATATATTTTAAATTAGAATGTCTCATTAGAGATGGGTAATTGTATTGATTCCTTTATTTTCAAAAAATCTGACAGTTCACAATTCTGACATTAATACTCTAACTCAACACATGTTTTCCGATTAGAAAACTCAGGTTACCTAACTGACATCCATATGTGGTGATGATAAATTTAATACACACACACACAATCACACACACACACACACACCTATATGTCTATTGTCAATCCAGTCATGTGGGCTGTCCTAATGATATACATCTTTGCACAATTTCATCAGCATTAGTCATTGGTATTAATTATTGAGGTGGTTCAAATAATCATGTTGGCTTTATTTCATTTTTAAAATCAGCCTTTGCAAAATCACTGTAAATAGATTTGAAAGAGGAACATTTCTTCAATAAGCCCTCACAACAACTAGTTCTATGTTTTGTATTGATGCAATAAAAATATTATCATTTTCCCTTTGCACCTCAAGAATGGAATAAAACATGCTATGTAAACATTCTGATATTGCAATGATTTATCATCTGGAAAAAATGAGATTCCAATATTACCTTGAAGGAGATGAGGAACTGCCAAACCAAACAGTCAGAGAAAATTCTCATTATGCTGAATGAGGTGCATCTGAGCCATTTTAATGTTTTTAAATCCACATTTTGCAGAGTAAACATATACTTTTGTGAAGGTACACATTTGAAATATAAAGTTTGAAGTGACCAGCGCCGCACATTTTTAAAAATCAAACAATAATTTGAGAAAATCTAATGGTAATTATAGAAATTTAATTATACATGAATTAACCACAATATTTTAATTGTAAAAATAACAATTTATAAACTTAATTTACTATTATAAGAATACTGATAATATAGAATTCAGTTTTTTGGAAAATAGAATTATGCCCCAGGTAATAAGTATATGAAAGCCACATCTAAGAAGATATGATCTCCCTCTTTATGAGACCAAGATAAGCAACTGGAATCACAGTATCTGTATGTGAACTAAGTATATTAAAGTAATTTGGCCTAGTATTTATGACCATAGCATGAATCTAATAATTTTAATCACCCCAAGAAAAAATTAAATCCATATAACATCAGTTTCCTGAAACATGTTCTCTCTCTACTATAGTACACATTTTTCTCTGGTATCATATCTCAACTTATCTTAAATTCCACATAAATTAGGTTTATTATTCAGAGATTTTCTTGTTTTCTTAGCTACAATCTTGTATTCCTAAGGAGAAACACTGTCAGTGTAGCACAATGAGAACATGACCTTTGAGCTACAGATACTCCACTGCCATTTAAGATTACTTTATTCTGTCAAATTCCATTTTCATTGTTTGTAAGATACTAGTTAGCCAGATATATACACAGTATCATTCAGTATATATTCATATATATATATATATATATATATATATATATATATATATATTTTCACATCACTTTATACATAAAAAGACCAAAATACGGAGATGGCTGTATTTGGGATCATTTTATTATATTTTTCAGTTATCTCCCAATTTTCCCTATCTTTTATCTATGATTTTATGAGTTTTAATTTTGAGAATTCACTCTAGTAAATTTTAGCGATTATTGTTAAGAAATCAGTATGAACTTGCTAGCCTTTTAAAAAAAGATAAACAATAATTTAAATGTTATGGCAAGTATATATAATTGACCCAAATCCTGTCACTTCATTTTATTATTCACAAACCATAGATGTTGCTTTCATTACTGATGATTTTTAAGATGATCTGTTGTATTTGTTTTGTTTTGTTTTGTTTTGTTTGCTGTTTTGTCCTTGGAATTCTATGTCTCTTCCATTTTAAATCATTTATGCATTATTTTCAGATTTTAAAACACTTTTTCACTAATACATTCATAAATAAAAATATAAAATGTCACCAAAGGAAATACTATGCTAAAATTAGAATTCATTCCAAGAAAGAAAGATCTACTTTAGGAAATAAGTACCATTTGTCATTATTTTATAGTTTTAATAAAAAAGAAAGCACACATACCTCTTGGTAATGCAAGAAAAACTTGAAACCAAAGTTTACCACCACTGAGCATGGCGGCACATGTCTGTAATCTCAGCACTCAGAGGGCTGAGGCAGGAGGATTGCCGTAAATTGGAGGCTAATCTGAAATATACATAATGAGATCGAGGCCAGCCTGAACTACCTTTTAGAAAGACAGTGCCTCAAAGGAAAAAAAAAAAAAAAAAAAAGGTAACAATTATGCTTAGCAAAATGTTTAGTAAACTGGAAAAAGAAATAAAAACCTTTATTATGGTTAACCTTTCTTAGAAAATGATGTCAAATACTATGCCTTATGTGAAGCAGCACGTTTAAAGTCAGGAACAATGTGAAGACAGTCAGGCTGCTGCTGTGCACAGGGAGCTGCTTCATGGAAGAAGAACACCAAGTTCTGCCCCTGTTCCGGCAGCTGGGTGTGCCTGTGCACCCCAGTTTCCCCCCATCCCCCACCCCCTCTGCCCTCTTCCTCTGCCGAGGAAGCTGCCACGTGGAAGCCACTGAACTCAGCCCCAGCTAGGACCACTGGGCATACCTGTGCTCCTCAGTGCCTCCCCACCACTGCCTCGTGGAGGAAGACCACCGAGCTCTACCTTGGCTCAGGCAGCTGAGCCTGGCCTGCCTGCATTAGCGCCCTCCCACTGCCACCACACAGAGAACAACCATTGTGCTCCTTCCCAGATCAGGCTGAGCAGTGCCTGTGACCCAGCACCGTCCTCCTGTACGTGTTGACCCGGAGGACTGCTGCGCCCACCCACCCTGGCTCAACTTGCTGTCCTCAGCTACACTCCCCATCCCTTAGTCCTAGCCCTGTTGTGAATATTTGGCTCCCACTGGCCTCCCAGAACCTTGAACTGCAGTGCACTGGCAGCGCTGGTTGACAGGAGACTTGATGACCCCTCACCCAGACAGAGGCCGTTGGTAGGTTCCAGTCACTATGTACCCAGCAATGGAGTGGACATCACCACAGCAGGACATTGGGACATACACTGCCAACAGTTGTAACTATTGAGATTAAATAACCAGATATTGGCCAAGAAGGTGAAAATGACATAATGAAAAACCAAAATGAAATCTCAAACATCTAGTACATCAGGTGCAAGAACAGGCGACAGCAAAATGGAGGACTTTAAAAGTCATACACCAGAAATCCCTGAAAAGATAGCAAATGAAGTAAAGAAACAAATCCATAAGGCTATAAAGGAAATCAAATTAGAAGTAATGTCTTATGTAAATACAGAAATGACAACTTTAGTAAAGGATTTGCTCAACATAGCTAGGAAATAAATAGATTTAAAAAAATATAGGAGCATGGGAAATTATTTGAAACTTTGAATGAACAATGTAGAAAATAAGCAGAATTCATGAAACAAATTCAAAGAGATATCCAAGAAACAAAATATTATATTGAAATCTGGAAAAACTGTTTAAATGAAGCTGAGGATAAAATTTCAGACCTTGAGTACAGGATCGCAGATAGTGACCATGAAAAGATACAACTTATAAATACAAAAAAGCAGCATGAAATGACAATCCAGCAGCTTCAAGATGATGTCAAAAGAAACAATGTAATAGTAATAGGCATCAGTGAGGAAGCAGGAGACAATGCAAGGACATAACTAAGCTGTTTATTGAAGTAATTGAAGAAAATTTTCCAAACATGGGTAAAAAAATCTGATATACAAATAAGTGAGGCATAGAGAATGCCAAACAGTAATAACCAATGTAAATCTACACTCCAACATATAATAATTAAGATCCCAGACATACAGTATAAAAACAGAATACTCAAAGCTGTTAGAGAAAAGATACAACTCAGCTATCAAGGAAAGCCTATTAGAATCACAGCAGACTCCTCAGCACAAACCTTCAGGTTAAGACGAGCTTGGAGTGCAGTATTTCAAGCCCTAAAAGAAAACAAATTGCACCCAGACTGATGTACCCAGAAAACTGTCTTTCAAATTGAATGGAGAAACAAGATACTTCCATGACAAAAAACACCTGAAGAAATTCATATCTACCAAACCAACCCTAGAAAGAGTACTGAAAGACATACTAGAAAAAGATAAAAATGACCACAATCTCCAGAACAACAACATAAAGAAACCACCAGGCTGGACAGGAAATTAAACAAGGGAAGAAACCAGGAAATCAAGAATAGGAACACAATATGGCAAACTCAAGCCAGTACATATCAGTGATATCTATAAATGTAAATGGGCTCAATTCACATGTAAAAGAAAGCAAGTTGACAGAATGGATCAAGAAATAGGGCCACACAATATGTTGTATACAAGAAACACATCTGACTCAAAAAGAAACTCATAGACTAAAATTCAAAGGATGAAAAGAGTATTTCATGCAACAGGAACCCAGCAAATGCCAGGGTAGCTATTCTGTTTGCAGATGAAGTGAACTTCAAACCTAAAATGATTAAAAGAGATAAAGAAGGCCACTACATACTTAGAAGTGGAAAACTACAAGAGGAAGAACTAACAATTATAAATATATATGCACCAAATACAAGAGCACCCAACTATATGAGACAAACACTAATGGACATGAAAAATTGAGTACACAAGAACACAATTGTAATAAGAGGCCTTAACAATCCACTATCACAAAGAGATAGATCAGTTAAATAAAAAGACAGCGAAGAAATAACAGAACTGAATCACATTTGTGAATGAATGGACTTAGGGGATGTTTACAAAGTGTACCACCCAACCACATCAGAATATACATTGTTATCAGCTTCACATGGGACATTCTCCAAAATAGACCATCTATTAACTCATAAAACATTCTTAAGTAAATGCAAAGGGAATGAAATATCCCATGCATAATATCTGATCATAGTGCACTAAAATTGGAAATCAAAGGCAAAAAACCTGCATAAATACATGGAAATTAAATAACAACCTTCTGAACAACCAGTGGGTTACAAACAAAATTAAAGAAGAAATAAAACAATACCTACAACACACAAAAACCCAGACACAACATACTGTAACCTATGGGATGCAAAGAAAGCAGTCCTTATAAGGAAAATATATAGCAATAAATAGTCACATAAAGAAAATGGAATGAGCGCAAATAAATAAACTAATGCTACATTTCAAACTTCTAGAAAATGAAGAACAAGTCAAAACCATAGCTCATAGAAAAGAGAAAATTGTAAAGATTAGAGCAGAAATTAATGCAATTGAAACAAAAAATACAAATAATTAACAAATCAAAGAGCTGCGTTTTTTTAGAGGATAAACAAAATTGATAAACCTCTAGCTAGCCTTATCAAGAAAAAGAAACAGAAAACTCAAATCCACGAAATAAACACTGAAAACAGGGAAATTACTACAGATCCCATGTAAATTCAAAAAATCATGAACACCTATTTTGAAAATCTTTACTCACAAAACATAGAGGAAATGGACAGATTTCTAGAAATATATAAACTACCAAGGCTCAATCAAGAAGCTCCAATTAAAAACTTACCAACAAAGAAAAGCCCAGGTCCTGATCGACTCATGGCTGAATTATATAAGAAATTTAGAGAAGATTTAATGTCAATACTCCTTAAACTCTTCAATGAAATTGAAAGAAAAGCAATCCTTCATAAATCATTCTTGGAGGCATGTATAACCCTGATACCAAAACCAGAGAAAGACCAAACCAAAAATGAGAACTATAGGCCAATCTCACTAATGAACATTGATGCAAAGATGTGCAATAAAATACTGGCAAATATAATGCAGCAAATCATCAAGAAGATTATATGCCATGACCAAGTGGGATTTATTTCAGGAATGTAGAGATGGTTTAACATATGCGAATCAATAAATGAAATCCACCACATCAACAGAGCCAAAAATAAAAACCACATGATCATCTCAATAGATGCAGAAAAAACTTTTGATAAAGTCCAACACCTGTTCATTATAAAAGAAAAACCCTACAGAATCTCAGAATAGATGGCATGTGCCTCAATCTCATAAAGGCCAATTATGACAATTCAATAGTCAATATTATACTACATGGAAAAAAACTGAAAGCTTTCACTCTGAAATCAGGAACAAGACAAAGATGTCCACTATCACAACTCCTGTTCAGTATAGTTCTATAAATATTACCTAGAGCAACCAGACAAGAGGCAAAAATAAAAGGAATAAAAATAGGAAAAGAAGAAGTTAAATTATCATTATTTGCAGACAACATGATACTCTACACAAAAGACCCCCAAAACTCCATTAAAAACTACAAGAGCTAATGAACAAATTCAGCAGCATATCTAGATACAAAGTCAACACTCAAAAATCAGTAACATGCCTGTACACAAACAAAAAACTCACTGAGAGAAAAATTATGGAAATATCACCTTTCACAATAGCATCTAAAAAAATCAGATACTTAGGAATCAACGTAACCTAGAATGTAAAAGATTTATATTCTGAAAATTTTCCTACTCTAAGAAAGAAGATTGAAGAAGATATTAGAAAATGAAAGGATATTCCTAGCTCTTGATTAGGAAAATCCAAAATTGTGAAAATGGCCATAGTCCCAAAACTGTTATACAGATTCAATACAATCCCAATCAAAATACCATCAACATACCTTACAGATCTAGAAAAATTTATCTGGAATCAGAAGAACCCTAGATTAGCAAAGGCAATTCTGGGAAACAAAGGCAAGACAGGAGGTATCTCAATTCCTGAATTGAAACTATACTACAAAGCCACAGTAATAAAATCATCATAGTGATAGACCTGAGGACCTGAGGATAGACCTGAGGATCAATGGAACAAATTAGAAGATGCAAACACTACTACAAAGGCACTCAGCCACCTTATATTTGACAAAGGGGCTAAACATGTTCCCTGAAAAAAAGACAGCCTCTTCAATAAATGGTGTTGGAAAACTTTGCTTTCCACATGTCGAGGACTGAAAATAGACCCATGCTTATCACTATACAGTAAACTAAAGTCAAAATGGATCAAGGATCTAAACATTAAAACAAAAACACTAAATCTAATGGAGGACAAGGTAGGTAGAAATCTTGGAAACATAGTCAGAGAATTCATGAATAACATGCAAACGGCACAGGGAATACTTCAAAGAATCTACAGTGGGATCTCATATTGCTAAAAGTTTCTCTACTTCAAAAGAAACAAAGTGAAAAGAAAACCCACAGAATGGAAAAGAATTTTAGCCAAAAAAAACCCTCAGAAAAAGGACTTGTGTCTAGAACATATAAAGAACTGAAAAACATCAAGCCCCCCAAATTCAAAGACCCTCTCCAAAAATGGACACCTGAGATAAGCACACAGTTCTCAGATGAAGATATATAAATATCAAATAAATACATGAAGAAATGTTCACCATCATTGGTCATTAGAGAAATTCAAATTAAACAGCATTGAGATTTCATCTTATCCCAGAAAGAATGGCTGCTATCAAGAAGACAACTGACAACAAATGTTGGCAAGGATGTGGAAAAAAAGGAACACTTCTCCATCGTTGGTGGGATTGCAGACTGGTGTAACCACTGTGGAAATCAGTATGGCGATTCCTCAAAAAATTAGGATTGGAAGTTCCATTAATTCCAGTTATTTCCCTCCTGGGTATTTTCCCAGAAAATTGAAAACGTCATGTCACAAAGATATATGTGCACTCATGTTCATAGCAACACAATTTGTGATAGCTAAATCTTGGAAACAACCAAAATGTCCATCAACTGCAGAGTGGATGAAAAATGTGGTATTTTTATACAACGGAATATTACTCAGCTATAAAAAGGATGATCTTGAGGCCTTTATAGGTAAATAGAGCTTTAAAATATCTTTATTAGTGAAATAATACTCACACGAGTAAATATAACGTTGTCCCTCTAGTATAAAACTATTAAAAACTGATAGAATAATGTGATCCTAAAAGTATAACAGATATCATGAATGTAAAGGGAAGGAAAGTGTTCTAAAGAATATAACAGTATATACAATGTGTAAGATAGATGACCATAGTACTGAATTTCTGTTGGAACATTGAACAGAAGGATTTTCATTGTCAATGTTTGAGTATCTAGTCACAATTTATGCTTTGATTTTGTGACTTTGGCAACTATTTTTTAAGATGACAATGAAAATATATCAACTAGCGATTCTATGATAATAAATTTTTGTTGAATTCAGTATTGTTCTACCCTTCTTTTCTGTTTTTATATTTTCTTTTTCTTCTTTGAATAAAAAGAGAACAGTATGCAATGTAACAACCTTTATTAAATTTCTTTCATTATGTTTTGAAAACTTATATTATTATTTTGAGTTTGCTGTTGTTTATGCCTTTTGCTTTTTGTTTTTCTTTTCTGACTTTTCTTTTTTGTAAATTAAAAAAAAAAGATTAAGTCACTGGTTGATATTGTGCTGAAAATCCAACCCCATGCTGCAAGGTAAAACACCATCAGGTGATATAAAGATAGGAATAAATTGTTATTACTTGTAAATTATGTTACCTGTATATGTAGACACTCAAAGAAAATCAACCAGAAAGGATTAAATGTAAGAAAACAGGCAACATTATTTTTTTAAGATTTACATTAAAAACATTTTCAATATTAATAAAAGATTATGTAAAAAGTAATGGGCAAAAGCTATATCATGACAAGACAGGAAAGCAGGAACAATTGGAATATTTTTCACTCGTGTAAAAATTAAGAGTAAAGCTAAGAATCCATAAAGACAAGGTCTATGTTCCTGCTTGAAAAAAAGCAATTTAACAGACCTAAGCCAAATCATACTGAAACATCAGGTGTGATTTTAATCCTGCTGATGTTAACTTCACTGGATTAAGCAAGGCCTAGCACATTAGTAGAACACACTCTGGAGTGTGTCTGGGAGGCTCCTGGACTCATGGTTTTGGAAACTTTGTATGGTCAGCCACTGGTTACTCTCTGGCACTGCTCCCTTCATTTGCCATGAACTAAGCTGCTCTGCTCTTCTCTTTCCTTTTTTCCTCCTCTCTCTATCTTGAAACCAGAAAACCACAGACTGAAGCCACAAACATGTTCAACCTCTCCTCTTTTAAGTGTGGATGCTGGGTATTATTTTGTCTCAGCAATGACAAAGATGACTTACACCTCGACCAAAATTTAATTACTCTTCACTGTGACTCACAAGTTCCAAAATTCAACAAAACAGAATGTGCACATTTACATACAAGGGCATTCAAGAATTGTTCATATTATTAAAAAATTAAAAGACAACTGGAAATGACCCAGTGGCATCAATAATGCAGTGGCAAAAGTGAATCGTACAGCACTCATTAATGTATTATTGACAAATGTAAAGGGTTACCTCAGTAGGTGTCAGTTGTCCACACTTTGCCATCACAAAGGAAGGTTGATGGGTTCTGAGAGATAATCTACAAACTTCGAGACTGGTGTGCCTCATAAGAATTTTTTACATAGGAACTTTGGGCAATGACAGATTATGTTAATGATGTGATATGTGGTTGAAAATTAGACCACAGGTGTGTTAGCTTGACCTCCAAAGGGGATGGAGCTCTCTTGGTTAGATACATTATTCATGATATCACACATCCTGGATGACAGAAGTAAGTGCAATCCATATAATTTCAACAGGAAATGACAATGGAAAAATTTATTCCAGGCCTCTCCTAGAACTTGCCATGTATATCATTTCAATTTCAATTTTAATTTATATTCTTATATCATAATATACTATCATTAAGTGGTTTTACTAATTCTTATAATCCTTTTAGTTACTCAACCTCAAGAGTAATCATAAGGATTTCCCAACATGTAGTATGTTATCCAATAAGACTATACTTAGGTAATACCTTTACATTTCTTAATAGCATTATAAACATAGATGCATACCTACATAAACACACATGCACATTCAGAAAAAATGCTTTTCAACAAAAGCAATAACCTTTCTCAAACTTTTTTTGTGGGGATTGTTTTACAATAATTTGTACACTTGAACAATTTATGTAAATCACAGTTTCTACAAAGCATAACTTTATATATTTTCATACCTTGGGCCCCACCACTAGTGTGACGTCACAATTCCTGAGGCAGCATGGCAGAGTGATTGAATTCATGAATAAATTTTATCCTAGATTTTAACATGTTCCACTCATACCATTTTATTTGATTTCTTTATTGATAAAACAATAATTTTGGAGATTTATTTTCTTATATTTCAATTACTTGCTATGCAAGACGTCAGAACAATGTGTTTTAGCATTAACTGAAACAATATCTATTTTTTCATTAAAATAACTTTGATTAGTTTCAGCATGTCTTTTTGGCCAAAAATGAATATTTAGTAGGAATCTTTGCTAGATAAGTGCATATATTAATGTACTTTATATAGAGGTGAAGTTTATTAGAAATAACATTCTAAATTGACAAATTATTTCCTGTAAAATTGTCTTCTTTGCTTTGGGGGTTTAATGTAGCATGAAAAGAAAACTTAAATGACCTTAACTTTTTTTAGTAGTTAACATTTTTTTTTGTTTGTATGCTGATAGGAACTAAAATTTATTTCCCAAATTCATGCAAAAACAATTTTTATTATAGTAACTTTAGACTCTTTCTACTTGTAATAAAAATTTCCATTTCAGTAACTATATTTCATTTTTATTTCTATATCATTTCCTTTCTAAATTTGGAACGTGTTTTCAAGTTTGTCATCTCTTTAGTAATCACAGGTTGGTAATATGCAATAAACCTCCTAATGCTGATTTTTGATTATTCTTGTAACTTTTTAAATGTTTCATCTTTATTTTAATCTTAGTTAATGACTTAGCAATTTTTAATCTTCATTGTATTTTACAGCCTTAATTTTCCATTGTTTTTGCTTTTTGCTTCTGTTGCATCTCATTTGTGCTGAAGAACTATAAAATGCATAGAAAATGGATTTGGAGTTAGGAAGAACATACTTTGAGTTCTTCTTCAAGCAATACTTGCCAGATGTTAGGCTACTTGGACCTGCATTTTTGGAGTAATTTTTCCAGCAACTTTGTCCATCTGCTGACTCATAAAACTCTGTGATCATTCATAAAATACTTTTTTTCATTGCTCTGTCCTTACACATGTGTTAGTTGATTGTTGATTCAGGCTAAGAAAGAAACTAAAACTAAAATGTCTCCTTTAAACCATTTATAACACAATAACTAC
Source organism: Cavia porcellus (assembly GCF_034190915.1). Classification (NCBI taxonomy): domain Eukaryota; kingdom Metazoa; phylum Chordata; class Mammalia; order Rodentia; family Caviidae; genus Cavia; species Cavia porcellus. The sequence goes on from NW_026947493.1 coordinate 58,478,531, forward strand.
ATACTGACAAACAGTAAGTGAGATAAACAATAATTTATCATTGAGATCTTAAAATATATAAACACAAGTAAGCCTTAAGTAATTAGGAAATAGCCAAAGAAATCACCATTCCTTTACAGGCCATAATTGAATCAAACACACTTAGTGCTAACACAATTATATGGGGTTCTACATTTACAACCTCTCAGCATCTTGTATTGCCAAAGAATACTCAAAGGAAGAAAGAAGGCAAAAGGGGTTGAACTAATTAGAGCACATTCTAATTACTATGTTGATACTTCAGCACAAGCATCTAACTAACCAATAACAGAGTCCAAGCCTAGTTTTATGTTGTCTTAAAAATCCCAATGAATTTTCAATGACACATTTATATCCTTGTAGATTGATACTGACCTTGTTAATTTGCAGCAACTATTCTTTAATACATTTATTTAAAAGTTTTTACTGTGGAAAAGTATATATGTAAATATCTGGTACTTTGGAATACAGAAGAAGGATCCACTAGCTGGCCTTCACACTTTAGTTTTTGTCTCCTAGATGACCATTGACCCTGACACAGTAGCTTTTGGTTTTGAGAACTTTTCCCTACAGAAGTATCTGGTAATGAGCTCAATGTATTGCTTTTTTTTTTGCCTAATAATTGATATATACCCATATTTATTTTTAGATAGTCATACACCAGTTAATTCCAGTGTTTCAAAACAAACTGATAGTTTTAATCAGCTAGGAATTTTGAGTACTTTCCATATCATAAAGGCTAACATTAAAAATTGAACAGATTAACATGTATCTTGTTTAGCTTTGAATTTTAACACAGTTATCAGAGAAAATTTTGCTAAGATTCTCCAAATGGGGATTTTAAAAAAAGGAAGAGAAATCCTGATTACCACTAGTATTTACCACTTAATAAATTTCCTCTTTCTTCTTCAAAATAATGTTATAATATAAAACTGCGTATGACTGCAGATCTTGGAAAAAGAAATTTTGAAGTCAGGAAAATTCAGTCATAGTCTCATTTAATATACTTATTAGATGAGTGATTTTCTACAAGATATTTAAACTTGTAGCAAAAAAAAAAAAAGAACAGACCTCATAAGATAGCTGTGATGATTATACAACTTCATTAGAATAATTCTGTTTCCAAAACTTTTGTAAGAAATTGTTTCCTTTAAAAACTCTGCCTGCTTGACTTTTTCATTAAGTATTATGGAATAGATAAGGATGTACTCCCTGGACTCTCTCAGATGAAGTCAAGACTTTCTGGATGTTATCCGTGTGCTCTGGTTTTATAAAATAAGATCAACAAAAGTTTTGGTATATTTATACCTTGAATCAGCTCTCCAGGGGCAAGCAGAAACCAGTGTCCATTTGCCCATACTGTGAAAACATACAATAGCAAAATAAAAAGTAAATACCAATAAAACCCAATAAAAACCCTATTCCGTAATGGTGACTTGAAAATAAATATTTCAAACAGAGAGATGAAGTAAGTATGGACAATAATGAATGACCATATTTTGTTTCATAAACATTTTAGTACCTATTCTATGTTGATCATTGCTGTAGGTCCTGGAAATTCAAAAGTGAACAGAGCAGCTATCCTAACTTTCTAGAATTACATTGTAGAGGCAGGTGAAAGAAACCTTATACAATTAAATAATATTTTCACACACATAGAAGGTAATAAATTATATACTTAACATGGAAAGTACAACTGATTAAGGGGGTAAAGGAAATTAGGAAGGCTGGTAAATGGTATGCAGTTTAAATAACATGGTCAAGATAGATCTCACAGCAAAGATAAATTATGAGAAGAAATTTCCAAGAGTTTTAATATCTTATTAGATAATAAAAATAACTACACTAATGAGAGAAAACGAAAACTTTTTTGATCTCAAAATGCTGCCAAATCCCTTGAGTGGAAAAAAGGATAGAGAAGTAAACAAACTTTGCTTGTGACAGAGACTGAAAACATTAAAGTAAGTGTTGATAATATAACTACTAGAGAATTACTATAGTTTTGCCCTTGACAAAAACTGTCACATGTGTTCTTTCCAATTCTGGGTTCTTTCTCTCTATCTATTCGTCCTTCTATATAGAAAGATTATTGTTTAGACTATATAGAGCTATCAAAAGGTTAATTGAAATATGGTAAACACATTTTTTCAGAATTAGCTTAGCCACATATTTATATTTAGCCAGTAATGTAGGACCTATGTTGAGACTCAGATATAAATGCTAGACTTAACTGAAGTGATAGATCCTTATTATGGATCTGTTCTTTCTACTGATTGCCTGTGTGAACTGTTGTCACCTAGAATTGTTCTTTGAAGTGTTAATCAAAGCTTTATTCTTACTTGCCAATCAAAAGCTTGAATAAATTTCCCTGGGAGTAAGTTTTATCAACTGACTGTTATTTGAATTGTTCACACGCTATAGTCTACAAAAACCAAACTGCTGCTTCTTCACTCATCCATGAATGGATAAGTTCTGCTTCAGCCATTTCTATGAATTAGAAATGCAGGATTCTGCATCCTTGGTAAATCCAAGGGAGCGTGACACTTTGTACTAAAGACAGACAGAATTTTGACAGCTGCATCTAGCACATAAGCAGGTAGGTAAATGAGAAAACCCTGCTGCTGTAGAAAAATAAGTTATAAAATATGTACCTTAAAGTATTATGGTGGTGATTACATGAAATAAAGCACATATAATTTATGGCAATGCTTAAGAACATATAATATACAGCAAAGCTTTATATGTGATTGAAGATTTTAATAAGTTTTGCCAAATTCTTTTTCAGTCATACTCAAACAAAACTCACTATTGGGAAATTATATCTAGATATCTCTAGTATTCAGTGTGTCAGCCTGGGGATAATGTAGTATGCTCAATAGTGCTCAGTAGTGAGCATCACCCTTAGTAGGTTATGGAATTCTTTAGGTGGGCCCAATACACAGTCTATAACAATTCCTGAAAGACAAACACCTTGGACTGTCATAGTCAAAACGACTACACAGAGGTAAACCAATAAATGTCATGGATTAATAAAAAACTATAAAAGAAAAAAAAAACAAAAAAGAAATGTCATTTTGAGCAGCCCACTGAACTGAAATGAAAGGAAACAGAAAATAGTTAACAGGTGTTTCTTCCTTTAACAAAGACCAAGAACAAGTGTAAATAGAAATACAGTAGCTGGCAAAATCAGAATTGGTTGCTGAAAGAATGATGGAATCTCATATATCGAAAATCTTTAAGAGACTGTCGCATTACGTGGGGTTGCTTAGGTAAAGCCCAACTGAAGATGAAAGGATAAATTTATGCCCTTACTCATTTTTTTGTTTGTCGTTTCCCTGATTCCACGGATGAGTTTTTGCTGTCATTCAAGAGCAAAATGAGAGGACATTAAAGTTTCTCATGGCAAAAGATGAGTCCTGTCTTCTGCACTGATAAAAGTTACCCAAAGGGTAGCTAATATTCCAGAAAAGTATGTATGTCTAATTTATATTTTGCTCTCTGAAATTATAAATTCATGTTATAGTAAAATTTAATAAACACTCACCAAGTAGTAAATTTGCTAGCCTAACTGGTTCTTTAGGAGTAAGAAATATGGTTTTAGATGTTACTACATTATAGGAATAGCTATAAAATAGTAAAATACAGTGTACCATTGTTGTAGTTTAATTTTGTATAAAAAGCAGTGCAATTTTTTCCTGCCTTAAAAGTTTAAATAGCTTTTCATTTCTTAGAAAATGTCTCATGAGTAGCAATGAACCATAGCCACCTCTAAGTTTTTAAATTTAATTGTCTGCTCTTTGGACCATTTGACCTGTTGTTTCTTCTCCTCATTCTCTAAAATATCCTCCATTCTGGCAATATTAGTATTCATCTAAAAATATCCCAGTGGATGAACAGAGAAATTAAAAAAGAAAGATGTAATACCCATCAGTTAATTGGCTTCTTTTTAACAGCAGATGAATTATTTAATGTAACCTCAATACAGTAGTTTAAAAATAGGTCTGAAAAACATTATGATTGACAAAATACTCTCTTTATTCAAATAAGTCAATACCAAGATTTAGTATATTAAATATAATTAGATTTCTGATTTAAACAACTAGTCATTTCTTACTGTTATTATTTTTTTAATTCTGTATTATTTCTACGGCCTTTTTTCTGTTTTTCTTTTTTCTCTAAATAAAGTTAAACAAACATTTTGCTTACTAGGAATTATTTTCATTGTAATTTTTAACATTGATAATATTAAAATATTAACATTATGTTTTTATTTTAGGCATTTGAAAGTTATCTATCCCAGTATGTTTTTTATTTTAATTTACTTATACTCAAAGCTAATCTCTCAGGTCTGATACTTAGCCTCTGCCTTCACTCAAAATAACTAGCAGCATATTCTGTTCTGCTTCTTCTTCATTCACAGTGACTGCGGACTTTCTCAAAGGAAAAGCTTTCTTTGCTCAGTGTGATATATTTCACTCTAAAAAAAATTAGTGTTTACCAAGGTTAAATCCGCTTTCTGACAAGTTTAAGTGTACTCCTATTCCACTTCAGAATGCCTATGAATCCACACTAAAAATGGTCTCCTCTGGGAGTGCAGATGATTGTAGTCCACTGCTATGGCCTCCTGAGTTATTTCCTTGAACGAAACAGTTATATTAAGTTTCTCTTCTTAAATCACTCACTCCATATACTTAACAAGCATTGCCTTTTCCTTATTTTTTTCTGAATTTTTATTCTATTTTATTTCAGGGTCAAAACTGGTGAAATATTTTAAGTTACCTCCCTGGAGCCATGCAGAAAGTTCAGTGACCTCTCGATTCTTTCCTGTAGTCCTGACTCTCCACCTTCTCCTCTCAGGCTGTATGCTAATATACTGAGAATTCAATAGAAATTCATTTCAGAGGAGAAAACAAAAAGCGAGTCGGACAAAAGGCAATTCATTTCACAACAGTTATCAAGAAGTACCCTTTTCCCCAAAGGATTGCAAATGTGAGAGATGATCTGTTCTATTGGGAAATATCTCTGAAAGAAAATTTCCCTGGCATTCAAAAATGTTTCCAAGCCTTTTGGTCTGAAATTGCTAAAATCATAGAATATGATTTTAGAGAAAAAGTTAATCTCTAGTCCTTCATTTAATCCTGCATAAAAGATACGTAGTGGATTTAAAAGCTTTAGACAATGTTTAAATATACAGTCTATATAATTGTAGCTGAAAATGCCTACTGCCTTTAAAATATGTTGGTATCAACAGAATTAGTCATAAATAAAAGACCTCTACATATATCTTTATCCTCCACATACCACAATCCCTGTTCTACATACACAAACAGATATAACCTTTAATACTAATTGGATAAGCAAAAAAGCCCTCAGGAAGGGCCTGGATAAAAGAAACCTAATTCATCTATTCGTCCTGATTTCCCTAAAGTTCAAATAGGCATGTTTGTTCAGTCAATTAATAACTTAGTGGAAATAAGATACAAAAGGATAGGTGACCGTGGCTGTGAATAGAAATCAAAAACTATTTTAAAAATTGGCTACCATTTCAAAGCCAGTCTGGAAATTACATTTCTCATTGTCATCTTTCACTTTCTATTACACTGGAAAACATTAATGCCTGATTTTCAAAGTATAATCAGTTTTCTAACTTCAAAATTTCTTCTTTTATGTAACCTCTGAAATATAAAATCTTAACTATTCAAAATAACACAAAAAGAAGTTAATTACTAAAATTATGCTCTCATAAATGTTAATGCCCTAAGTGGCACCTTGATCTTGACATTTATTGCAAAAAGTTAATAAACCTTATGCACGTGGAAAAAAATTCAAAACAGAAAAACATATGGTAAAACTTCAAAAGGCTTAATTAGAAACAAATAAATCAGTGTAAATATCTGTCACATTTGAGTAGAATAAATGACCCATCTGAGAGCAATGTTTCTTCATATATAACAGACTTTTCAGAACATTTTTTTTCTCTTGCAAACCACTCATTAGTGCAGAATTCAGAATTTTTCAGTGTTTTAATAGAGAAAATTCCTTTGACCTCTGTTTTCCTCCCTCACAAAATACAAAGTATGCTAAAATTAGCTGTTATTGAAGTCATGTGACTCCATCTCTAAATCTCATTTACAGATGTGTCCTTTCAAAATTGTGGACCCCATTTCCAAACTATACAAGATGATGAGTTTCTACTATTTTCCATTTATCTCCTATGACTTCTAAGTATGTGCTCTCGCAATTACATAGAGCTCTAGGCATTTCTACAGCACACCCAAAGGCCCTTCTATCTCTCATCTTTCATCTTTTTCCATATTTCCTCTTTTTATTACACTTGAAAGTTTCTTTGGTCTTTTGATTCTTTCTTCTTTGTTTCAGGTATAATTTGCCACATATGTTTCAAGCTTACTAAAGAATTCTCTATCTTTGAAATGTTCAAACAACATATTTTTAATAATATCCCATAATGTTTGTCCTCAAAAAGGCTCTGTGCTTACCACAAATATTGATAAACAGTTCCCCTACCCCTCCTGTTTGTCCTGATTTCTAACTCCAATGGGCTGGCTCAGTGTTAAAATGGATTTGGCATGACCAGACCAGCCACTGATGAGAATCCAAACCTTCATTTGCTTATAGTCTCTTGATTATTTCTATATGAATTCTTCATTTAGTCAACATAAAGCCAATTATTGAAATTACTGATATCATAAAATTATGTGGAATAACTTTAATATGTATTTTGCTTCCATGTACTAAGATACGTTAATTTAAAATCTTGATTTAAACAGAAACTTACAATCTTACAAAAAGTTTTATTCTTTTTTAATTTGAGTAGATTTTCATTTTAATCATATTGCCTCAAGGCCAAAATTTCACTTTCATCTTACTAGTTCTATGCCTTGCATCAATAAGGTATTTTCTCTTCCATTTATAAAACAAAAGAGCTAACCAATATAAATATATCCCTTGATAGTAACTTCTTTTCATATTTTGAAAAATTGTGGTATGAATAAAATGCTATATTATCAAAATTCTATTAATTTAACACTTAAAATACATTATCAGTCAATCATGAAAATATTTTAGATGCATATATTTCATATGTTTTATTACTAAAAATTAAATCATGTTAACATGTTTATAACATAGCTATTTAAAATATGAGTACATATGTGTCCATTTGTGTAAGGCAACATATAGAATGGATTTTTTAAGAATAAAGCCATTTAATAATTCACACTAAATACTCATAAGTATGATGGGCATGTTAATATCTGTGCTGCCAAGTTAGATATAAAATTGAGACCTGAGACTTTAAGTATAAAATGATACATAGAACATTTATAGGAGTTATGAACAAAATAGAAGGGATCCAAGGTAAATATGAAAAATAGTTTTTCAGGGGAATGTGATAGCAATGGAAGTATATACAAAATAAACACTGGAGAGTTACATTTTGGCAGGATCCTCTAACGTCCAGTCCAAAGGAGAGGCTTCTTTGCCAATGACTCAATCATACCAGGTTCTTTGGCAAATCTAGCCTTCACATATCACAATGCCAATAAATATCTGGATCATAAGAATTTTGTGCCCTGCTTCAGCAAACTCTTACATAGAATTTGGCTTCCAACAGAGATCTACTTAAAGCAAAAATCTGTTGGTCATGGTCCCATGGATATGGTTGTCCACATGATAGCTCTATTATATTTGGAAACTGGTAAATTGGCATTCTGTGTTTACAGTACTCTGTGTAAAATTGGAACCCAAAATCTGACGCATGGTAAAGGCTAAAAGTCAATCATTGCCTGAAAAAATTAGTAATTAAGAAGCAGATCTATGAGCACTGTCCTTGCTGATAATATAAATATTGTGAACTTGTCAATGTGAGGGAGGACCAAGTGAATTTTTTATGGTTTATGATGACACATGTGCCTTACTGACAATTAAATAATGCTCTTGTTGTTGAGATACCTCTAGCACAGCCAGTGCTTTTCCTTAAAATTTTAAAAGGTTGTTTCACTGATTCTAAGAGCAAAGGGAATGCTTTTGTAGTTTTCTATATGGAAGGACGGAACCACATGTACTCTGAAAATAGTTAATGATGGTAGGTCAAAAACATTCATGTACGTATGTTGTTTTCAAAAATTTAACATGCAGTGTATTTGTTAGAGATGTAAATTTGCACAGTTAAATAGTGGAAGAGTACACTAGAATAGTAAAGGGAACACTAGAACAAAATTTTAGAATCAGAAGGTAGAAAAAAAGAGGAGAACAAAACGAAAACAAAACAAAATTTTCTCTACCTAAAACTGTTAACATATGGAATATAGAAGATAAATTTATTCTGAAGAACTTCTAACAAGGCTAAAAGTAATTAGCATGAGGGTATCTAGCAATAGGAATGAAAACAGCCATCTGTAATTAAGCCTAAGTATTGACTGCAAGTCTAAGTTGGATAATTCCGTACATCTTGCATACCATGCAAATGAGTGATGACACTTACCCATTCCGGCAGGTTATTGAAATTAAATTTTCCAAAGAAAATAAATCAGGGGATCCTGGGAAACACCAAGCATGGTTGATGTTCATGCCAGTGATACTTCACTGAAAACATAAGCAATAAATACAGTCTTGCAAGCTGAATGTTGATTTCCTAGCCCACTTTCTACTACTGTTGAGCAATCGTTAGAAGACTGAAATCAAGCCTACATCTTGTGAGGAAAAACTGGGGGTAAGAAAAACGTTCTTCTGGAAAGTCTCACAACAAAAAGAATAATATATAAGCATAATGTTGTCAAATGTTCCCCAATAAAATGCCCCCTGGCCTGCTCACTTTGCAAACTCGCCAACACACAGAATACCTGAAAGCTTAAGTGGTTTAAATGGTATTTATTTAATAATTTATGATGTATATATTCTGATCTTATCGTTGCTATCAGAATATCTAACTTGGAGAAGAAACTACTAGAATTTTTTCTTAGTACAGTAGTCTCTTTCAAAGACAAATGTTTTTAATTTTGATGTAATCCAACATATGAATTCTTAGTACACAATTGGTATTTTTTGTGTTCTAAGAAATATATGCATAATATCACATTCAATGATTTTTTTATTTAGTTTTACTTCTTTTTAGACTTTTAGACTTTTAGCTTCTTCACTAAATCTATGATCTATTTCAAGTTATTTTCCATACAGTTTAGTTGGTAATTGAGGTTCTCCCTTCTTTTTTCAGCACCTGATATTTATCTACAAATTCTGTTTTTAAGAAATATTAGGACTTGTAAACAGTATTTCTTGAATAATCTTTTGTAGTTTGTGTCTCCAAAAAATCTGATAATTGTATTAAGTTCTTTAATTGATTGACATTAAGTTGTTCCCAGTGTTACCCCATAATATCTGTAGAAAACACATAGTGACATTTGTCCATTTTGATGACTGAGCTATTTTTTCTTGAATCATCTGGCTAAAAAACTCTTTGATGTAATTTCTCCTTCAGTGTGTATAATTTAGATTATTATTGTTATTATTGAGATAATCTCACTACATAGTTCAGTCTAGGCTGGAACTCAAGATGTAACCCAGCTTGGCCATGAACTTGTGTTGATGCTCCTGCCTCAGTCTCTCAAGTACTGGGATTACAGGTATTCACCACAATGCCAACTAGAAATGTATTACTTAATCTCTAAATATTATTGAAATTTCTAGGTATTTTCTGAAATTATTTTGCCTTTTGTCTCTAAATATATAACTTAGTGTCTTTGGGCTATGAGTATATACTCTGAATAATTCTAATATGTTAAATTTATTAAAGTTTGTTCCATGGCACTAAATGTGGTTTATCTCATTAACATTATAGGAACATTTGAAAATAATACTTACTGTTCTTAAATATTCTATTTTATTTGAAGTTTCGTGTTTTTTTTTTCTTTTTGTTCTAGGTTGGATGATTTCTATTGACTTTTCTTCCAGTCTATACATTCTTTTTCAGCTCTTTCAAATATCATAATTTGATGAAAGAGATTTTTCATTTCAAACATCATATTGTTTGTAGCTTTTCCTCTGAACTTTTTATTACAATTTCCATCTCCATTCAAATTTCCAGGGGACTCAGGGGTGTTCGTCTCTTGCCTGACTCTTCAAAGGGCCTTAGCATGTAGCGCACAGATGGCATCACCTTGCACTGGTCACAGCTGATGAGGTCCTGGAGTATGCACTCGACAGACATCTCGTTGATGGCCCTTTTCTGCTCCAGCAGTTGGTAGAGCCTGTGGAAGAACGTGTTCCACTGGGAGGCACCTCCAGGATGAGCGTGTGTGGGGGGCAGCTCACACTCCCTCTGCAGCTCAGCCAGCTTCTCCCTGTCCCTGGGGGACCGCTGCAAGTGCTCACAGCTTCTGCGCCAGGCTCAGCAGGTGCTGCACCCTCCTTTGGCTCTTGATGACCTCGCTCATGATCAGGTTCTCCTACGGGTGAAGCAATGCACGCTCCATGCCCCGCCTTGTGCAGCCTCTTCCCTGTGCTCCGGCTGTCCTCAACTGTGATGCAGATATGGAGGCCTAAGCTGGCCACCCAGCCCTCCCACCTAGTATATGTCATTTTGGCTTGTTTCTGGTTTAATTTTCTGCTGGTTGTTTGTTTTTGTTGTTGCTTTTCCTTGTTTGCTTGCTGTTCTTATTGTTTTCTTCCTTCCACTTTTTTGCTTTGTTTTCATTTATGTCACATAATTTTTTATTGAACGACAAACACTGTAGTTACAAATAGTAGATGGTGAAGAAAACAATGTTTATACTCAGAAATGCACACAATGGATATTTGTCTTTTCATTAGTGGAAGAGGGTCAGCCTTGAGTTAGCCAATCAGTCTAAAGCTGAGCTAAGTTAGGTCTTTTCCCTTTACAGTAATTACTTTTGGTGTGTTCAAATTTCTTCGGTGTAGGCTGTTGATTCTGTGTGCCGAACCTGAGGCCTGGAGTATGAAAAGATGCAGCTCAGTATTCCTGGTACACCCTCATTGGGTTGGTTCTATATCTCCATATCTTTGCCCTACTGGGACTCTCTTCTCTTACTTGTTCCCCGGCAATGCACTCATCGCAAAGCTGGCGGGTCAGCCCTGAGTTTCTTAGTTCTCTTTCTCTCTTAATAAGATTCTTTGCACCTTAGCCTTAGAGGGACAGCTTTCTCCACAATCTGCTTTGTGTCAGTAAAGGATGTAGGATTTATGCAGGTTTTCTTCCTATGCGCATCCTCTCCCATCAAGTAGCAGAATTTTTCTCATGCTGTGTGTTGGAAACACACAGGACCAGGAAAGAAGAGTTTATGTGCAAACAGATTCCTTTCACCATCCTCATATGCCATTCAAATTAATGCATGTTGATATATGAAAAAGCATAAATTTTTCTTATGATACATTTGATAAAAATGATGTCTGGATATGTATAATATAATTAGAGATAAATTCCTGGTGTCTGGGCTCTCATATCACCTAAATTATCCTCAATTTTTAAAATGGTGTGCTCATTAAAGTACTTGTTTCCTCAAAAAGCTTATGGAGTGTAATTTTTATAAACAATTAGTGCAATGAAGAGGAGCAAAATCAGTCAACAATGCAATGTTTTCAAACACCAGTCTAGTGGGAAAATCTCAAATAATTTCATTGACAAAAATTCTGAAGGAATTAGAGCTTGCTTCATAAAATAAAGTTAAATTTGTAGTGCCAATGAATAAATGAAATTCCCAGTTGATAAGCAATTATCATAAGGGGAAAAGCCACTGTAATAAGTGCCAGTTGGCAAGTACTATGCTACTTGGCAGTCTGTGTTAAAGCCACAGACTGAATCAACATCCCCACTGAACCGTCATCTCACCTATAGAGGTGTTCTGTGTACAACATGGTTGACACATTTTTGTAAGCATACTAGAAAGCACTTGTGCTATGGATATTCTGTAAAAAACACAAGGGAAAATAAAAGAGGTTTTGTTTCATTAAAATATATCTTGTGTCCAGAAACCACTAGTGTGTCTACTTTTCCCAATTTCACTAACAAGTAGAATATGTTTTTTAAATGTTCATATGTAACTATTAAAATAGGTTTGACTATTTTCCTAAAAAACATACTTTAGTTATCTTTGACTACAATCATGCCAAACTTTTGGAAGCAAATGTTTATTTTATTTAAATAAATGTGAGCTGCTAAATTACAGAGAAGAGTTAACCTAAAACTCAGGGGGAAAAAACCTCCAGTAGAAGTAAGAGTTTAAGAAATTCATTATATTTTATCCACATGGACAGATCGTGACCATAGAGCAGGTGGGCTGCATCTTTTCAGAAAAGTCTCTCAAATAAAAGAGGATACAATAGAAGGACAAGCAAACTGAATTTATCACATGAAAGGCACACTGCTCTCCAAATTCATTTGCTAAGCTCAGAACAGATATTTTTACTATGATGAGTTGACATGCTACATATAAAGCATTAACAAGAGAAAAAGGTTCCTAGACCTACATAAACTCTGTCATTCCCAGATTGTGCCTTTCCAGGAGGCTTTACATTCCGCCCATACTATATCTGCGTCCGTACATTTTCTATGGTTGTATTTGTACCTGAAAATAAATGACTGCATTATCTGTGAAAAAAAAATATGCATGTAAAGAGCTGGAAATTCATTGTTGTTGTTTGTGATTTCTTCTTTTGTATATGTGAGCAAAATAATTTTAGTGTCAGTTTTAACTTTTTAGGCCAATATATTTTCCTTTATATAATTTTAACTATTACATGAGTGCATTATAGATAATCCACAAAAATATATTGAAATGGCTAAAACATAGATAAATATGATAAAGGAAAAGGTTTCCTTAAAATTAAATATTTGGTTTTCTTAATTATCTCAATGCATATGCAGTCATTAATCACAGAAATAAATATTTCATATGTTCATCTATTTTTTACAACAAAAATCGGTAGCTCATATGCTGTTTTAGAAAGTTTTTCACTAAAAATATATTTTACCACTCAAAATGAAAAAATACTGTTAGCTATTTTTTTTGCATATATCATTTTATCATTACCTAAAGTTAAATTCACGAGTCTTACTATAAATGCATAAAATTTTGAAATTTTGGGTTTGTCACATAAGTTCTAAGGTCGCTAAAATTTTAGGTCTAAAATATCCTCATCATATTTGGTTGGCTCTCTCTTTTGAAGTTTATGCTTTTAATTATATTTATATATTTACATAAATATCATGTATAGACATATAAACACCATATACTATATATACATTTGTATATATCTTTATATATGTATATCTGTCTTTCAAGGTGAATATGAAAAAACAGGTCATGTAACATTATTAATGTACACTTAATATTGTGTCTGGCAGAAAACACTCATTAATTGATGTCAATTATTCATTTCCATATCATTGAAAACATCTGGAAAAATTACTCTGGTGATAAAAAAAATCTAAATGAATTATGGTTATTTCATGAAAAAACAGACTTAGTTTTCTCACCTGAATTGTGATCAATTGTTTAAAGAATTTGAAAGTTAAAGAAAAGTCAAGTTTTACTTTAGATGTTTAAAGATTGCTCAGGTAAAATGGAACCTTAGCTATTTAATAGCTTGAGGGATAACTTGCTTCTGAATGTGCAAATATACAAAAATCCTCACAATTTCTAGTACTTTATTTTTGAAAATACACTTTCACATTTCTTAAAAACATACATTGTTAACCTATACATGGAAGTAGTGCAGTTATTTTAAACTGTCCCAGGGTAGTGAACTATTTCAGACAGTTATCCTGAGTTAGATATGAGGTGTTTGGATGAATAAGCTATGCAGCTGTCAAAGTCATTGTAAGCTAGTAGAAAGGAAGGAAGTCACAAAACCAAGATATAAGGTAAAATTTAATAAAGAGAAAAACCCTCCCAATGAGCCACAAAAAAAGGAATTAGTTAAGTTTAGAGGATTAGAATATATTTGAAGAGGAAGTACTATTTATGATCACTCCTAAGTCTGGGTAAGATTCTAAAAGCAAATAGGAACAGAGATGGGTTTGACAGATAAAATTCAGGCCTCCTACTTAAAGGTGCTATTCAGAGAAACAATTGTTTTCACAGAAATATGCCCTAGGTAACCAAATGGGACATACATTATGAATATTTTTAAGATTTTATCCTTAAATTTAAAGTGTACAGTTTAGTTTTTTATCTGATAATGTGGCAACCCTAGAGCAAGAGAGTCCAGATAAAATAAATAATATTTTTATTTTATATATTATAATTATGAAAGTAATAGGGTGATAAGGTAGGGTTATTCAGGGGGAAGCATGTGATTCTTTGGACTGACACAGAGACACGATGCTGTGGGTGTTAATGCAGATTTCCACACTTGTCTGGTTATATGATTTTGGACAGTTGGTAAACACAATAATTTTGTCTCAGGTTTTTCCTTTATAATGAAAGTGCTATTTACACCTCTCCTGATCTCATGTAGTTGTGGAAATCATGAGATGAGGTATATGACTATACCTGATGAGTTATGGAAGCTGCATAAAATGTTAGATACTTTCAGGGCCATGGTATGAGTGCAGCGGAGAACAGGAATGCACGGCAAAGTACAGTGTGGTTTCTAAATTTAAAGCATGAGTTCTCCAACAATGTTTAACTTTGATGCAGGTAAAAGTCATAAAATGTTTGGCAATTAGTACACCATCAATTGAAATAGATACAATAAATATCACGTTCTCGTTTTCACACTAGACCATCGTGTAATACACATACTGTTCTCTATAGTGTGCAAGTACCAGAAATTGAATGTAAAAAGAAGACAAAAGTGAAAGTTTACCACTCACAGGATGACTAACAGTGCTCCAATATTAAGACATTTCTAAAATTATTTGCTCAGTAACTTTAGTCTTTTTGAGACAGGGTTTCACTATACAGTTCAGGCTGGCCTTGAACTTGATATGTAGCCCAGGCTGGCCCCCAATTCATAGTGATCCACCTATCTCAGCCTCCCAAGTGCTGGGATTACAGGCATGCGCCAGTGTGCCTGGCCCAATTTTAAAATAATATATGTTTTATCTCTCTCTGTCTATAAAGATATTATATACTTGTACATACTATAAAACCTGGAAATACAGATAAAAGAAAATACAATAACAGAATGAGTACTTAGGAATACTGTTTTATAGCATTATCTATCATTTAAATTAAGTAGGAGAAAACTGACATATTAACAATGGCGACACTAATAACAGGTATAAAACCACATGCATATATATATATATATATATATATATATATATATAATATACCATAAATAAATGAAATAGAGTACTTTCAATAATCAGATCATAGAATATAAATAGGAAACAACAGATGAAAATAAAAATGATCAATAAACAAAGATGTTGAAATTCACTAAACACAAATGAATGCAAATTTTAAAATGAGTTTATATTCAAAGCAATAAATATACTTTTAAAATAGCATTATTGGTAAATATTTGGGATCTTAGAAGTTGTTTTCTCCCAGTAGGGAGGAACTCAGCATACCACTTTTAGAGGTTCAGTTGAAACACAAGAAAAATGTTTAAAGTGAACAAATAAATGGTTGATAATTGAAGGCCCCATCATATATGGGAAATGCTTATGTAGAGATATGTATAAGATTATTTTCTCTGATACTTTTGTAATTTTGAAAAAGATGGATATGGCCTAAGTGTCTGTATCATTAAAGTATGGCATATTTATATATTTTAATTTGATTATAAAAAAAGATATAGCTCTGATATGTCCATTAAATATAAGAGGTAATTGTGAGCTCTTTTATGTAAAAAATATTTCAATGCATCTATATCACTGATTTTATTTCATGTTATGTGGTATATAATAAATAGATATATAATACATTATGATATAAAAATAAAAGTGAATGCTTGGGTGTACTGCATGAAAAGGATGTGATTACAATGTGTAAATTGACTTCTGAAGCTGAAAGACGAGGAAATGAAGCCCTAAAGCATAATGAAGTTGTGAGAATAGACAGTAAGCTGCACCTTCAGGAGACAATAAAAATACAACTTTAAAATTGTGGTGAATTTTCAGATGGAACTCCAAAAATGACAGAATAAGAGAGAGGATATTATCAAAGAAGACCGAAATTTCATGTTCAGATTTTTATAGAAATAAAGATATCTGAAGTTGCAAAGATAATCCCTGGTACTGTGGATAAGAATTGAAAAACATGAGCAGTAAAAGCAAAATAGGTATGTGGGATACTGCAGTGCCCTGCCACGGAAAAGGAAAATGCTCAACAGAATGAATGAACAGCCTACAGAACAGGAGAAAATACATGCTAACTCTGCATTTGACAAGAAGCTAATATCCAGATTATAAAAGGTATTAGCATCACTCCAGTAAGAATGCTTATCTCCAAAAACTGACAGATAAAAGTACTAGTAGAGTTGTAAGGAAAAATTAATCTCTGTATTTGTTAGTAGAGATAGAAATAAGTGCATCCTTTGTAGAAAGGCTTCTAAAAGCTCCACAAAATTAAGTGTAGAATTACCATATATGTGATTCATCAATTTCATACCTGGATATAGAGCCAAAGGAACTGATACCAGTTTATTGGAGAAATATTTGCGCTCCCTGTTTATTGCAGTGCTATTAACAGCAGCCATGAAATGCAAATAAACTAAGTATCTAGCAGAAATTCAAAGGATATTTAAAAACCGATAGGCTTCTATTAACACATTTGTGACTCTAGAAAGAATAGTCAAACAGATTTTGGGATTGAATAGTTGTTTTCATATAAATTATAAACCTGGGAATTAATAAGCTTATAATTAAAGATATATAGTATTGAGTACAAAAGAATCATGATTTATAGGTCATGGGCTCAAGAGATCAAAAGTTCAATAAAAAAAAATGCTACTTGCTGGGCTGGGTGATACATGCCTACAATCCCAGAATTTGAGAGGCAGAAGCAGAAGGGTTGCCACGAGTTCCAGGCCAGCCTGAACTACACTGGGAGTTCAAGACAGGCCTTAAGTACATAACAAGACCCTGCTTCAAAAGAAACAAAAATCAAAACAAAGCAAAAAATAAATTCTGGTTTTATTTAACATCTTTCACTGCTACTACCTATAAGAAAAATTATTATATTACTGAGAATAATTGATAAATTTTCTACCTACCAAGATGCAGAATGTCTTTGAAGATTAATAGTGTATGTATTCCACCAAACTAAAGGTTGCCAATCAGAGAAGATGACTGATAATACTTTAAAAACAGTCGGTTCCATGTGGATTTCATATTTCTCTTTTTTTTCACTTCATCAATGCATTCTCTGACTATTTATATGTGTGTTTATTTGGTGTTGAAATTTTAATTCATATACAATGTCTGTCTTATGCAATTAAATTAAAATTTAAAATGTTTACAATGAATAGACTAAAATCAAGAAAACTCCACCATGTGGCATCTTTTCAAATTGTTATCAGACTTGAAGGACTTCAACCACTCAAAAGGCCCAGCTAAGAGATGATTATGCTACTAGTACTGTCTATATCTCACTAAATCATACAAGAAAAATGATGTTCTACTCTAAGGAAGTATTTGGCATGGTGTAAAAAAGAAAATGTGACATTTAAGAAGAAATAACAGTATATTGAAAGAATTTCAACGTGAATCTGAAATCTCCATCTTGGATGCCAGATAGAGTCACTCATTAAACTAGGTAATACAGAGTGTGGGTAAGTTTCTGGACTCCGGTCAGTTGGAATGATTTGTTGAAAGAACAAGTATAGGATCCAATAAATTTTCTTTACCTTGAGTATTCAGATCTGGAGTTAGGCAGGAATTTGGAAACCTGATTTCAAAGCTATCAACTTCAATAACTAGGGAAATTAATGAGATCAGAATGAGATTGTATAAAGTGAGAACAGAACAAATCATATGATGCAAAGAGTCAGCAGTACAAGAACCATAATAAAATAATGGAGACTGATACACAATATTCAGTTTAAACTACTAAAATATCATATGCACTATCTAATTTTATTTATTTTGTATTATAACTTTTCTTTTTTTTAAATTTTATTTAAGGAGAAAAAGAAGAAAAAAACAGAAAAAGGGTACAAATTATACAGAATTTCAGAAAGAATAAAGAGTATGAAATCACTAGTTAATAGATTACATATTGTTATCTTAGAAATAGTTGTTCAAGTTACAAAATTAAAGCACATAAAGTGGACTTTCAAACAGTGAGACTGCAAACAGTTTTGTTCAATGATCCAACAAAACTCAGTAATATGGTTGTCTACCTTAACACTTAAATATATATACAGTTATAACCTTTAGAGCACTTTCTTTTCCTTTCTTTTGTACAATGACAATTATACATTTTGGGTTTTATTACTTCCACAGTTCTTATTACTTTTTTTTGAAGAGAGTAAAACCAAATGTGACATAACAGAACAGAGTCAGTCAAATCAAAAGGATGGACATAATAGATCATGTAAAAACAAAATACAAGGTGATCAACAATGGTTACCATACTGCCTCTTGCTATCTTAAAAAGAATTGCCTATATCATCAGTTATAATAAACTTGAGCAAAACAGTAAAGAATAAAACCAAAACATTGGAGACATTAAAGGACTTTAAAAGAAGATAATAGTCAACCAGAATAGGCGTCATAATCAATCTTATTGTCTTCACAGTTGTTGCCTATACTTTCGAACTTGGTGCTATCAAGAAAAGCAGAATAGGAGAAAATCAGTCAAAACAAGATGGTAAGGGCAATACAGGTTTCAAATCAAGTTAATAGGAAATCAAAGTGGGTTACTATAATGTATTCTGCTATTTTTATTTATTTTCCCTTAATTAAAAAGATAAAAATAAAAAAGTAAATAATTTAAGAAAGGAGATTGAGATACAAGAGGGTATAACAACAAAACAGTGCAGGTCAAAGCATAACCATTTAAGCAAAATATTGTTTCACCACAAGATATCCTGACTTAAAAGTAGTTACCATAGTGTTTCTTTCCTTTAAATCTTTGAGTATAACTTCGTATACTTCAAGACAATGTAAAACCATTCAAGAATGACAGTATTACAGGGTATTTAGAACCAACTATCAGAAAATGAAGAATGATTTCTGCATAATCTCCTTGTTTATAAAAGTTTTTGCTTATATTATCACATATAATAAAATCCAATAAGATACAACCTGTTAAGACCAATGGAGACAGACTAATAAAAGCTTGATGGGACTTCAAAACAAGATGATACTAAATCAGCACTAGCTATTATAATGTCTTGTTTTCTCCAAAATAGCTGTTTCTACCATTCAATCTTCTCTGCCTCATTTCTGTTGAGATCTTTTTCTGTCATTTGTTGTCAGTTTGTCTTCATCATTTTGCTTTCTGCTCCATTCATTGTGGCCTCTCTGCCACTGTTTCTGGAATCCTGGTATTTTCCTTTTTTAGAATATCCTGCAGTATTCTCTGTAGAGTTGAATTGGTAGTAGCAAATTCCCCTAGTTCCTCTTTATCCTGAAGCACCTTGTTTTTCCATCATTTTCTAGGGACAGTTGTGTAGGATATATCAATTTTGGCTGGAGGTTATTATCTTTCAAATCTTGAATTATTTCCCCCCACGCTCTTCGTGATTTGATGGTTTGTGCCAAGAAGTTTGCTGTAATTCTGATGGGTGTTCCCTTGTAAGTGATCTGTTTCTTGTCTCTGATGGCTTTTAATATTCTGTTCTTATATTAGATTTCTGGAATTTTGATTATTATATGCCTGGGTGTAGCTCTGTTTGGGTTGTAGGTGGCTGGGGTCCTGTATGCCTCATACATCTGAGTATCTTTACCTTTTGCTAAATTAAGGAAATTCTCTTGGATTATTTCTGTGAATAGCTTTTGTAGTTAATTTGTTTGTATTCTTACTTCTTCTTTTATGCTCTTAATTCTTAAGTTATAGATCCTCTTATCTTCTAGCCTTTGTATTATTGCTGTTTGTTTTCTTATTTTTAAGAAGTTTTTCATTTCATGCTCTCACATTACAAATCTGCCCTCCAGTTCAGATAACCTATCCTTAGTTTCTTTCAAGCTGTTATGCCAGCTTTGGATAGAGTTTTTAGTTTCCTGGTAATCTCTTTGAATCTGCTTCACATATTCTATGTTTTCTCTATTTTCTCCATCAAACAATTCTCCCCTTTTTTTCTGTTCTTCTCCTCCACCATCTGTTTTTTTTCTTGGGTGGTGCTTAGCATTTCTCTAACTATTCTACTTATATTTTGCTTTATTTCATTAAATACTTCTCTTTCAAACTCATCTATGAGGCTCCGGAGATATCACTTTATGTCTATTGGTGCCCTGTCTGATACTGCATGTTTTCTTTCCTCATTCTCCTTTGCATTCACCTTTTCTGGATCAGTGTTCTCAGGATTGGGAACTGAGGACCCTTTCTTGTTACTTCCTCTTCCCATACTTTTTGTTCCTTCTATACAAGCGAATATAGGAGGCCCAGTTTTTGTGTTTTTTTTTTTTTTTTTTTTTCTCTCTTTGTCTGTTACAGTTTGTTTGAATTGCGCCGGCTAGGTGTTCCCGCGTGCACTGCAGTGTACTAGGGAGACACAGACCTGGGCAGCCTCTGCTGGCCTGCCCCTCCAGGTTAACCTACTGAAGGCTTCACTGCTAGGGTGCACCTCCAGGCTCTGGGACCTGGTTTGGGCTAGCCTACTGGGTCTTAGTCAGTGGTGACACCCAGGCCAGGCACTCCCCACCAATCTCATTTGAGAGGGGAATATGCAACTAAAGTTACTGCAGAATCCTGTTCCAGCAAGTCTGCCCATTCCCAGTATGTCCTTTGCTGAAGGCTCCTACTCTATGGAAGGGTCCCCATTCTGCTCACTCACTGCAGGTCGATGCAGAACTCCCTTCCAGCCCCATTCTCAACTCCATTCATCGATTCCCACTCTCAGAGTTTTCGGGCATCTCTCTCCCTGCCGTGCCGATTTGGACACAGCAGCAGCAGCAGGAAATTCAAATTGTGGCTTCCAATGGTGTGGTTTCCAGCTCCTGTGCTGAGATCTTATCTGTTCCTGTTATAACACCGGGATTGCATTTCCAGTTGGTTTCTCTTAATTTAGTTCGTTCCTGGGTCAGCAGGGTATATCTCACCTTGCTTAGTACTCCTCGCACCACCCCATTCCTGGATTCTAAGCGGGGTATCTCAGAGAGCCTCTGTAGCTGCTGCTATCTTTCTGCCATGTTCTCTAGGAAGTCCATATACCTTTTCTTTAAAACTTTTTATGTATTTCACTCTGCAGTAGTCATTAATCTTCTGAATGCCGACTTATTTGTGGCTAAACCTATCACATTATGAGTGCCTTTTCATATTCAGTAGTAGTTCCAACAGAGACAATTATTTCATGCATATGGGTATTATAATTTGTATTTTAAAAGGAAGCAACACTACTAAATTTCTGTAATAACCATTTTTATTATGTACATGTTAAAAACGAACAAAATTTAGAATTTTATAATTCACATTAAAAGATACCTGTGTGATTACTTTATATGATAATAACAAATGCACTCAGCAAGTAAGCTGCTATACCATGCTGATTCCAAACATCTTGCTGTGTGCAACAAAGATATTATCTGGAAAAGCAGTTCTTTTTGGAAACAAAAAGAGCAGCTTTGCTACCTTATCAAAGAGATAATCCCTGTGAAAGTGCCTATGATGGTACCGCCCAAGTAGGGAAGATCAAATTACATCTATGCCAGGCACTTTACTATAGATCAAGAAAATTTCAAGTTTCACAAGAATTGATAAATACCCTACGGACATTCAAAATTCTCTTTTTTATTAGTATTTACAGCTCATAAATGATAGCTGGCACCAGGATTGTTTTATTACTTTTCCATATGAATTAATAGAGTTTTCCTTCTGATTAATAAATTTATGAGCAAAGGATATAATTTAATGTTTTCCACTTTTAGCAAAATGTGCCATTTTAATTCAACTTAAATATATAACAACTTTACACATTTTGAAATATTATTTTAAAAATAAAATTATGTCAGCCAAACACTATAAGACCCTGTGGTCTTTTTTTTTTAATTAAAAAAAAAAAAACAGCTTTCAAATAGATCCTAAAGCAGTTCTACGTCCATTTTTGCTATTTTGATCTAAGTCACCAAATTTATCCAGTATTTAAATTGATTTCCTTAAATATCCAGATTATTGATTTGTTGAATGAATGTAGCCCATTGCACAATAGATGAGTATTCTCTATAACAGATCATTATGTAATTTATCTATATGACTTCATACATTAGAAAGATGAATTGGCTTTAGAGTTGTATTATTTTCTTTACTCCCAAAGCATCAAGACGATTATGTTACATGGAATATCTCATTTGGGGAAGTGTTTAAACTTCACTCTATTCCTTATTTATCTGTCTTCTACTTTGCTTTTTAATGTTATATATATTTTTTGTCATGAAAATATATCTTCCTTGTCTTATAAAAGAAACCATGTGATTTTTGACCATATCTGATTTATTTCACATAATATTATGTTCTCAAGTCGTATCTATTTACCTACAGACCCTCAAACTCATTTCTTTGACACTATATTACTCCATTATTATCTGCTTCTTTCTTTTTTATAAGACTCTTTTTGGCTTATGTTTGGTACTCTGCGTAATTACTTTGAAGATAATGATACATAATGTGTTAACTATTGTTGCTCTCATTATTTTATTATGAAATTTTACTTTAAAATTTATAAAATAAAAAAAGATAATTACACTAATAGTCTTCCTTGCACTGGGCTGGGACTTGTGTACATTTTGTCTATAATTTTTATAATATCTTGAAAGGTAGATCATATGAAACTTCTATTAAAAATAAGAGCTGAGACTCAGAGAAGGTAACTGACTTATACCAAATCATATAATTAGTAAATAATGGAGATCAGAGAAAACAAGATTTCTCTTAAACCCAATTTCTGGGTCTGAATAAAGAAAAATGGAAATTTTTTCCCACATGTGCTTCTTAGCACTTGTGATTATTGAATCAGCGAACCAAGAGACTAATTTAGCAAAACATTCAAAAGCATTTGAAAATTCCAAATAATGATTACATAAGCCTTCCTTTGACGACAGGTAAATTATTACTTTGCAAGTCCTTCTCTTAAAGAAAAGAAAGTAAAATATGGATTATTATATATTCTGAACTGTAGAGTCTCTGTTTCTACCTTTGTAGTCATGCATCATGAGTTCTTGGGAAACTGCCCATCTATGCAAGATTTCCTATTAACATGACTGTCGCTGCTTTCAGTAAGTTCAAGTAAAAGAGTGGGAAATTCAAAGACTACAAAAAGAATTTTTTGTCACCAGCTGCTGTGGCTGACTAGGAAGATTACAATTAGGAACCATTACACTCTAGCTGGCCCCACAAGAATACAAGAAGATAAAGAAAATCATCGACCACAATGAATCAAACATCTGCATAATTTCAGCTACCACACAATACACTGCAGTGTTTTTGTTTGTAAGGAGAGACAGGATCTTGTCTAAAATGAGATATGGTAGGTTTTTCAAAAGGGGAAGCCCTGCTTCAAAGATTTGTTACATTGTGCTCATACAAGAGAACTGCAAAAAGTTAACATCTTTTTCAACTGAGTTTGTCTCCACCTTTTAATAAAACATGAATGCTATGTGCTCTTCATTTTTTTCAAAAGTGTGAGATTTTGCAAAAAGATGAAGTGCAGAGCTATTCAAAGTTTAATTAAGATGCAACAAGGGAGACTTTTATTAATATTTTACATCCCTTTTCTAGTAAAGATTCCTAGTGCACTGAAAAAATCCACCAAGAATGAACTCATTATTTCAAATCTACATATGTTTTGGAATATAGAATTCTTCCTCTCATATAGGAGATGATAGTATGGATTTTAGAATTTACTAAAGCAATGTGCAAATCTATTTTCAAAATAAATTAAATCTTTTTCCTGCAAGCACTGGAAACAAAACAGGCTTTGCAAACCTATTTCATAAGGGACACAGAAGCAAACATTGCAAAAGTGTCCTCAATATCTGTCTCTTTCTATATTCTTGCTCTTTCCTATGTGACTTTCAGGTTTTCTCAGAACTGTTTCTCCCCAACACAACATACCTTTATACCACTACCACCAACATATTTTTAATCTAGTTTTGTGAACAAGCTTGAGGAAGGTGTTATTCATACCATGAGAGCTGCATGACTGACCAGCTATTGAACATAGAAGCATAAATGAGATAGCCAAAATCACTGCAGCCCATTCCAGCTAAATTTTTGTGAGTCAAGTAAGTGTGCATTTTGTTATCTCACTGATGTGTTTCAGTTCTCTGAAAGTTAACATTAATAAGGCTTTGATGTCTCAATCTAGTACAACCAAGAATCAAAATGCATTCCATCTAAAGTCTTCTCCAAGTAGAATCATATACCATTGTAAGAAGAGGATACAAAACAATGAGCTACTCATGGCCTGGACAGAACTATTTGCTCCTCACTGCCTAATCTATGCTTCTTTCAAATGATTTTTTTCTTTGGGAGAAAAGCAAATAATTTTTTTTTTTGGTCTTTTTCCTTTTTATCGGCAACAGGGATCGAACTCACGACTGCCTGCTTGCAAGGCAGGTGCTTATGCCACTGAGCTAAATCCCCAGCCCCTGCAAATAAATTTTTAATCAGAACTCATGATAATTAGCTTTAGTTGTCAATTTGGCTATGTTAGGATTTACACAGATAACTGGCAAAGCATTACTTCTAGATATGTCTGGTGTGGATATTTTCAGGAGAAAGCGTGTGAATCAGTGGATTAAATTAAGATAACCTACATTCATCAAATATATGGGGACACAGTTCAGTCAATTTTGGGTCTGAATAGAACAAAGAATAAAGGAAAGGTGAGTGTACTTGCTTCTTGTCTAAAGCTGAAATACCCTCCTTCTGCCCTTGGACATCAAGGAGTCCAGGTTCTTTACCCTTGTGTTCTAGGATTTGCACCAGTGGATCTGCATGCTCTCAGCTCCTTACATTGGGAACTGAGCTATGCCACAACTTGCTCTAGTTCTCCAGCTCGAAGGAGGCACATTGTAGGACTTCTCAGCTTCCAGAATCACACAAGCCACATACAGAAATTTGTATAGTCTGCCAACAGAAGAACTCATGTTTACAATTAAAATGAGTGAAAAGAAGTCATTGGAATAAAATGTAACAGACATGTTAAACATGGAAGAACTTACTCAAGGTTATTGATCTAGAGTAAACAAATAGAACTCAAATCTGTAGAAATAATGACAGGATAACTTTTTTTTTTTTTTTTGTACCAGGGATTGAACTCACAATCTCACACTTGCTAGGCAGGCACTTATGCCACTAAGCTAAATCCCCAGTCCTGCTAGGAGAATGTTTAAAAGCTATCAGAAAAGTATAGAGAATATTACTGGGAGATTGTTCAATGTGACTAATACTCTAAAGTAGATCCTCTAAGAAAAGTAAGATCAGAGCTTTACAGTGAGGAGCAAACCTGCCTGAGGTTTTGTCAGATTGAGAGGAGTGTTAAGGATGTCTTGGTCAGATATCACATAAAAATATTGTTGAAAGGGAGACAAAAAAGCACATCTGGTCATATTCTCTTTTTCCCTTCAATTTGGGTATAGTTTATTTTAATTCTTTCTTGTGTTTTATAGTTGATTATTTTCTTTTTGAATTAGAAAAATTTCCTTGAGTCATTCAGCATTTCTAAAACATACTGATAGCAGTAGTATGTGATTTTTATGCATCAAAAAATTAACATTGGCTCTGACTCTGCAAGTATCATTGATTAATGTTGTTTTTCATAAAAGTACTGTAATAGAGACATAGAATCACTTCTCTTAGCAGAAATAAAAAGGTAGGTTCCTGTGAGCCTCTGCTCACATATTTTTATCCGTCTATTAATATAAAACCTTGTTTTAATGGGCATTTGTTTAATGATGTTCTATTTGATAAATATTGTTGATTCAATAACAGCAAAGAAATAGCTAAAGTATTTTTACAGATTTTTTGTAATCAATGAAAAGTATGACATGAAATATAACAAATTCTAACACAGCTTGAAATAAAATAATAATGGAAAAACTATTGAACCTAAAAATAAAGATGAAAAACAAATTTATTATTTATTGATGATAAAATGAATACTTAATTTTTCCTATAGTAAATCAGTCATTTCTTTTTAATATAGTAAGACATCAGCTGTGAGATACAGTTAAAATTAATGTAAAGTTAATGTCAGTCCAGAAGTATCAACATAATATAGATACCTGGCTAAATCTGTTAGGTAAAAACGTTGTGTATTGTGAAAAGTTTTAAATTAATTATTTTCTGTCTTTATACTATGCTCAAACACACGTATAAAAATAAAATTTATCAAAATTTTAAGATAATCTTTTCATTATTGATTATATTTGACTATTATCATAACTTGGAGAATATTTATTTGCCTTCATTAAAACTAATGTTGACAAATACATGGCAAATAGAGGCACACTTTAAACTAACCATGTTTATTAGCACTCAAAAATATGAGTTACATGAGAAAAGTGAGAATGTTTCATTTACAACAATGACTGATTTCATTTATAGTATTGTTCAAATATGTTGCATATTAAGTGTCAAAAGGGGAAAAATCTGTATAACCCTAAGTTTATCTGCCTATGGGCATGAATTGTGACATTTCAATTTTGCTGGATTAAGAAAAAGATTAGTAAAGCACAGTTCTGTGTGTGTCTGGACAATGTTTCCACTGATGATTGCCATGAAAATGTGCAAACTGAGGGAAGAAAACTCATCTCCACTGTGGGTGACACCAACCAATAAGTTAATATCCTGGATGGAAGAAAAGGGTAAGAAAAGAAAGCTGTCACGTGTTTTTAAAAGGTTGATCATTTTGCTTGGGTAGGGGCAGTCTCTGCTTCCATAGCTTGTGGACACCGGGTTCTAGTTTCTTAAGCCTTTCAGTGACTCCTACCGGAGACTTCTCAGGAAACTTAAGACTTTTGGTCTCTAGCTGGTGCTGTATCCATCCCTCCTATTTCACAGCTTCGAGCTTCCAGCTTTTTATAGAGCAGCTACTGGATCCTCAGCTGTCCAGTGTGTAGGCATTGTGGACTCTCGTGCTTCTTATTCTATAAGCCTACAATATAGCTCCATAATACATATGTATATCCTTGGGTATTTCTGCAAAAAGGGCAAAGAAAAAGAGAGAGAGAGAGAGAGAGAGAGAGAGACCATATCTCTACATATATATATATATATATATATATATATATATGGACATAAATATAGATATAGATACTATTGATTCTGTTCCTCTAGAGGTACCTGCCTACTATACCTACAAGTCATATTTCTGATAGAAAAGTGGTTCCAAAGCTCCAAAAACAGAAACGCAAACTTTGCTACCACTCCAGGACTCAATATATGACTTCTAAATTAGTGAAAAGAAGACATAAATACTTGTTTCAACTTTGTTCCAAGAATATATACAAGTCATTTATAAAGTATACAAACTCATTGTAAACATCTACTAGGCAGAAATGACATCCATTATGATGATGGGTTGAAAAAATATTGATCACATTTTAACTACAATATCAGGAAGAAATTGAAGCATATATACATACAAATAAGCATACATAAATAAAGAAGCAAAGCAACTTTATATACAAAATAAAATTATGGAAATATTGGACTTTGCAATGATCTATATATTTTGTGGGTCTATGGAAATATAATTGAAATTCAGATAAGAAATACAAAATATATTTGGCATTGCAATTAAACACATATTTTGGGACTCAATGAAAAATAATCAAGAGTCATACTATCTTTTTATGTGTACCTTTTTTCTTTAGTGTAACATATTCTCTAGCATGTTCTTTGATATAACTAGAAGCTGTTTTATCTATATATACCATTATATATGCCAGGTGGGCCAAATACAGTCTGACAGTTATTTTGATATGTCTAAAGATCAAACAATGATTTATATTTTAAATACATCAAAAATTCATGTGAAAATCACATAAAATTCAAATGTCAGTATCTTAATGTATTTTATTAAAAATGTTGCTACACATATTCATATATCATCTAGTAGGGTTTTTGCACTAAAATTATAGAAATGATTTATAGGATCAAGAATTTTACAGCTCAAACAGCAGAAAACATTTACTAACTGGCCTTTTACAGAAAAAGTTTGCTGGTTATTATAAACTGTAATGTACACAAACAACTGAATAATAAAAAAATCTTTATTTGACTCAAGCGATTATAGGTAAGTACCCATTCTCTCCTACCTGAGGCTTTCAGAATTAAAAATCATAGTAGCAATAACAATGGAGCAGGAACAAGCAAATGGATGAAGGTTGAAGGTCAGTTTGATTGAACTTCTTTTTCCACTTTCAAAAAGCACAAGAATTTCCTAGAATAATGCATCTAAAGGAAAAGAAGAAAATGAAAAAGGGAGAAACAAAATGTCACAAATAAAATATTTGACTTTTAACAACTCAAAGCAATAAAATTTAATGTTTCTGTGATTTTGTAACTTTATAGAAGAGGATTTAAATGAACTAACTCTGAAAATTAAGTAATGCTAGGTTCCTAAAGATGTATAAAGCATTTTATAATGTGGAAAATAGGTCAAATAAGTTGGTAGGAGTTGAAAATCTTACATGCACAGTTACATATTTACTTCAAAAATAGAGCTCTTGCTTTGTGAAATTCCTGCCAGCTATACACCTATTTATTAAGGACAAACTATGAGGCCTAAGAAAAAGAAAATAAAGTGAATGATTAATTTGTCTGGAGCATGAAAATAAATAAATATGTTACTTTACTTACAGACCCAGAGTTTACTTATTCATAATTTCTGCTAAAAATAATCATGTTCAGCTACAGCTACAGCTGAACATTTTCCTACATTCAGTATAAAATTTCAACTTTCACAGGTGTTAATGAAAGAGATATAAGTGTATGGGAAAGAGAATAGGCACTGAATTATTTATAAAGGTGAGTGATAAAGAAGTATAAAGAAGCTGGGTGCCTTAGAAGATGGTGATGAAATATGGAACATTTTCTTCACGACTTCTGATCAGTGGTTTGATTAATAGACCGCTGTACTCATCAGATTAAACAAGTTCCCTTACCAGAATGCATATATAAATTTGTAGTCAGAATGACTAATTTGTTTTACTCCATATGAATAGCTTTTGTTACTTTATATTCAAAATTTACTTTGGAAACAAGCACACATGGCAAATTAATACAGATTTACTGTGAATATCATAAGGTAGGAATAAAAATATACATAGCTAAAATCATCAACATTATACTACCTACAGTCTTATGAATACTTAAAAATTTTGAACTCATCCTTATTTAACAAGGTGATGTGACAGAAAAAGCCACAGGTTAGGAATCCTCCAGCGACAGTAGATCACTGCATTTGGCACATCATTACCAGGCTGATTTTAATGGGGTTATAGAGCTTTAAATTTCACATCACAGTTGGTACCGACATGCATTTTACTGTTATTGTCTTCTCTTTCCCAAATAAAGATAATTGACAATTTTAGTGGATTTTGAGATTTTTAACACTGTCTGTAGTTAACTTTGATTTCAATTTTTGCATCATCTTCACTTATTCTCAAATTCTGGGTAATTGTAAAACATTTAAATTAACACATAGACATTCTTTCAGAATCCAGTTGAACGATTCAAGCCAATAACATTTTTTGAAACTAACATACCATATATATGATTGTTTATTTGTATCATGCAACCAAGTATTTTAGGAAAATTCTAAAAATTTTCAAAATCTTTATGTCAGACTTTATGTCAGATATTTTGCACCAATTTAAGGTATAAAAATACTTGAGCTACATGTATTGATTTCCAGTTTATGCAATTTATATGCATTTTCAGTTTTCTGAACAACTATGAAGTTTATGTTTATTATCATTAAATTGAATACACTTTACATAAAACAAACATGCAAAATGCAGTTTTCTAAATTATTTGTGTATGTATATATCCATGATTTTTCCTTAATCCAAGATCTACTTAAGAAGCAGGAGTGTTTATCACACCACATATACCTCTCTCACAAGAAATGGCTCAATAACTGACATGTAATATTATCCCAAGTAATTCTTGCTATCTTTAACTATAGATAGGAAAAGATCAACAGGTTACAGAAAGCTTTATCTTGACCAATGCATTCCAAAAAGTGAAATCACTGAATATGAGTGGAACAAATTTGATCAGAATTCAGATAATAGCTTCTCACTGAGAGAGAGAAAAAAAAAGAGGCAGATAGACTTGGACATTTTGAGATAAGAATTTGAAAGAAAAACAAAATTTGTTCTCTTGGAGACTTGTTCTCCACTGAGCTTTGAAATTTATATAAAAATCAAGTGAATTAAAATGTCATGGGATGTAGATTATGGGCTTTGCGCATTAAAAGAAGGCAAGACTTAATACATGGGCGTCACAGTGGCATGATAAAATGGAAACCATTTTTGTAAACTATAAACCGGATTTTACATATCATGTCATTTTTAATGGAATACTTACACTAAAAATCAACTCATAAGAAATAACCTTTCTAAAACTTTGTGGCATTCTGGGAAAATTTAGCACTATTAAGTTACAATAACAATACAAATACCCCATAAAACGAATAACTGGATATTCTAGAGTTAATTAGAATTTATATATCATTTAACACATTTCAAAACCAATAATACTGATACTAGAAACACCTACGAAATCGTATCATATGTCTATGCACTATGACTTCAAAACAATATATAACCTGTTTTTCTAGATGACAGCATATCAGTTATGTATCTTGAAGTCTTCTTTGTTTCTTCCTTCTCACCAAAAGCTTGTTTTGTAAAGTTATTTTCCATTTCTTCCTCTAATCCCCTTTGCTACTATTAAGCTCACCGAGCCTCAGGGAAAGCTAACACTACTTTCTTGTTCCATCAAGAAATTTCAGGAGTTCAGTAATGAGGAGCCCAGCCACTTATGAACAATAAAGTATGAGAAGCATGTTATGGGCTGCTGACAATTTTACATTTTAAAAGCAGATGTTGAAAACAACAGTATTTTTTTTCTAACGGGATTTTGTTAAACTATGATGTGTGGATGTGACCATACTAATCACATTAATGTTTCTCATAATACACAAATGAAGTCACTTGATGAATACCAGATTTTCACTGTGTCAACATATTTTAACTGATATTTAAGCCACCTCCTAACCATCAATACAATGTCTGTGAATTTTTATGTATACAATATATTTTTACTAACTAAGCCAGTCTGCTTGAAATTTTTCAAATACATGCTAGCTGATTTCCAAGGAATTTTGATAACTATTGAGGATCTGTTTACAAGTGGACACAAAATTAACATCACTGGCATCAAGCATTTACATTTTTTATGCTCAGTATTCATTCTTTCAGCAAATTACTGCAATGAATTTCCCAAGAACATACACACAGACACTAAGAGATAGGTGTTACTTTAGCCACATTATCTAACATATTTGCAGAATCAGGATCCAAACTCGGGCAATTTGATGACAGGGCTCAATTTATGATGGTATCTAGTAGTTTATGGATCCTAATAGGAAGTCCGAAGACTAATAAGTTCTGTGTATTATTTTGGATCTGAAATTTGAAAATCCAAAAATAGGAAAGTACTCTTTGAGAAGTATAATTACTGTGGGATCAAGAGAAATCACACATCTTAATTTGTTCATGCCTCTATAAACAATGCCCCTGACTAGGTAACTTCAAAGCACCAGAAAACTATTTCTCCCAGTTCTGGAGACTGATATGTCTAAGATCAAGGCTCAGACTTCTTTCAAGAAGCATCATGAGCTTTAATATCTATTTCTCTCAGATCTTTTATAAGAAAGCTATGCCATCCATGAGAATGGGTCCCTTTTATCCCACTCAAACCCTACAGCTGCCATCTCTTCTGTACCTAGCATTCAGAATTAAAGGTCAACATGGGTTTTGGAGGGAATATGAATATCTAAACCACTGCAAATCAGGAGGTGAAAACATCCAGGATATAGTGAGAGAAGAATTCAGGTGAAAGGACACAACGTAAAACAAAAGTGGACATAAGCTTTTGTTTTTCTTTTTAGGGAGACAATGTAACACTGACACTTATGAAACCACTGAGACAATAGAAACCTATAAAGATGTGTAATATGATAAAAGAATAACATCTCCCCTACTATATTCTCACCCCAATCCCTGATAACTATAAATGTGTTATCATACATGCAAAATATATTTTACAGATGTGTTTAAAGTCAAAGACCTCCAAATGAAGTGGGATTATATTGGATTGTTTTGCTGTGACAGTGAGAAGAATGAAAGGAATCAAGAAATTTGAGATGTAAGAATGTTTTAACATATCATCATGCCTTTTGAAGATGAAGAAGATGACCATAATACGAGAAATGCAGATGGCTCAATAAACTAAGGGCCATCTGCTAGCTCACAATCATCAAGGAAACAAGAACCTGAACCTTTGTAAATGAATTCTGCAAAAAACATAAGTGAGTTTGAAAAGGGATTCAATCTCAAACCCATGAAAGGATTTTTAGGCCTCCTACACCTTGAATTTGGGCTCGTATGTCCAACAGCAAAGAGCAAGCTGAACCAGGCATTCTGGTTCACACAAGCAGGATGTAATGAATAGTTGCTATATTTTTTCTAGTACTTTTTCACGGCTGCAATAGAAAATTATTGAAAGTATCCAACAGGTACAGGAGATAGAGACAAAGC
Source organism: Cavia porcellus (assembly GCF_034190915.1). Lineage (NCBI taxonomy): Eukaryota > Metazoa > Chordata > Mammalia > Rodentia > Caviidae > Cavia > Cavia porcellus. The sequence goes on from NW_026947493.1 coordinate 58,511,475, forward strand.
AAATATAACAAAACCATGCAAATTTCTGTGTCTCATACACTTTTCTGTAGAAAACCAATTCTTTTAAATGAAACACAATTAACAAAGTCCTAAATCATTTGATGTCTTTCATTTAATTTGTAAGTGAAACCCAGAGGTGAATGTCTAAGACAAACAATGTGTAGTACTTTTCAAACTTATCTAGGTACATATATCCTAGTTTATTACAAATCATTGATCTAATATAATCAACTTAAAATATATTCAAATAAATAGTAATTTAAAATTTATGACAAGCAACTATGTACTAATTTATTCTTATGATCTTAAAATTTATTTTTCAGAATATCTGATCATTTTGTCAGCTCTCCCTCCTTTCTCACCTTTTCTTTTTTCTAATTCTCTATACCTCATTCACTATTTTAATACTTTAGTTATTAATATTTTTGAAGAGAGTAAAATGTAAAACATTGCAGTTACTATAAAACAATATTCTATAACTTCTAGATAGCTATAAATTGGATACTTTACTTTTAGGAAATTGTACAGCAAAATAAAACACTAAGACATGAGGTTTATTTTGACTGCTCAAGAGTTCTTGGTGAACTTTGTTCGACCTCAGTCACACAGTGAATGAGTACTGCCTTCTGCCTGCTGTATCATATCATGAATACTATGGGACATGTTTAAATTAGCTATTTGGTAAGCTAAAGTAGAGAGTCAACAAAGAACCATCCAAGTAATAAGTAAAATGACGCAATGCATAAATGGAAGCAGGAAGCAATAAAATTGTATCAGTTTAGCATAGCAAAGATCTATAGCAATATAATTTTTCTGTCAATGTGAGGTAATACTAAGTAGTAAGAGATTTAGTACAAGAATTTAATAATGTTACGATTCATATATTTTGATGCATGTGATCTTCACAAGTCCTTAATTACATATCTTTAAAATTTCTACTTAAAACTGGGGAACAATGAACTTTTTACACAATTTTTATGAAACACAAATGCACAATGTTCAAAATCAAGTATTTCTCTTTATTTTCTTTTTTTACAATATATGCTCCACTAATTCATAAAATGGTGTCGTGGTTTAGACCCAGAATGTTCCCTCAAAGCCTAGTGTATTCAGAGGGAAAAAAGAGACAGTTTTCTTTATTTCTTCTTTCTTCTGTGATTGGCTTACTAACTTTCTATGAGCTCATTAACATATCCTTGAAATAAAATTTTTGTTACCAATGTAAATTAGAAACATTACACAATGAAACAAAATAGCAATGTTCCCTGTATAGTCAGATCATATATTATATCTAGATTATATACTTTTGTCTTATATTTTCAAAATGTTTGTCTCTATTATCAATATTTGTATGTGAATTAATGAACAAAATTTTATAAACATGATACACAGAAATATAATTGACAAAATGTGTCAGGCTGTCATTCTTTCGATTCCAGATACAAAATCCAGCTCAAATAAAATTTTATTTTGTTAATTTATGTTAAATGTAAAATTTCATACAATTTTATACAATCATTGCTGCAAATAATTCAAAGATAGAAAAATCATTAATTCATTAATTATAGTAAAAATGTATAGCACTGACTCAGCTTGCAATGATCACAGCATAATATTCACAGATTTTTATACCACAAGAGCACTTGTTAATGCACATTTGTTTAAATTGTTTCATTTTCATAAGTACCTGAAATCATATGGTAAAACTTTATAGACATTTGCAAATAAGCAGTTTATAATTTTACGGTTCACACATATTCAAATTCTTCCAGTAAGCAAATGTAATTTACTCCTTACTGTTGTACTCATTTTCTTTTTAAATAAAATGTATCACATTGTGTAATTATGTGTGCTATCCTTGTCTTTGCTCATACACTTTCCTCCATCACCCAGATTCTCTTGCACGCAGACATACAGCCTCTCACCTGGAACCGCAAAGATGCAGGGGTCAGAGCATAGCACAGAATGAAGCTCTGTAACTCGTGCATAACCGGTGTGCCAGGTATCCTGAGATACCTAAACCACCCCACAAAACTGAAACAACAATGAATTTGTAAGGAAATTCCCTTTTAATCCCACAGGAAAAGCAAAATAATTTCATTTACTATTTCTCTTGCAGTTATGCTAAGGAAGAGAAAGAAGAGAAAGGTAAAATTATTCTGCAATGAGTATGCTAAATTAATGAAAATAAACTGGGCACAAGCAGGTGTCAGCATTCAGAGATGTAATTGATTCTACTCTGTAAGGCAACATTACTTGTAGGATGACTCACTAAAACCAAAAGCCTGGGCTGGGGATATATCTCAGTGGCACAGCACCTGCCTGGCAAGCCCGAAATCATGAGTTTGATCTGATACAGGAAAAAAAAAAAATCTTGCTTAAAAATTGTGTAAAAGTAAGAAAAGTGAGTTGAGAAGCAATCTAAATTTTTGTGCTTAAATTATTTATTGTCATATTTATTGCATAATTTCTATGAATCACACTTTTAATATGCATGAATTTTTAAAACGAAATTTTTAGAGATTACATTTGCAGGAATAGAAAGATAAATACTGTGCAATCTCACATATGGAATATGAAATCATCTAACCAGTTGAAGCAGAGAGTAGGATGATAATTACCAAGGGTTGCATGGCAGAGTGTGAGGGGAACCAATAGAATTTGGTTACAGGGTCCAATGATTCGATTAGAGAGAATGAATAAATTCTTGAGATCTGTTGTACATCATGATGACTATAATTAATAATATATGGTACATTTGAAAATTGCTAAGAGAATAAACTTTAATGTTATCACAAAAAGGTCAATATGAGGTGATAGATGTGTTAATTACTTTGGTTTAATCACCTCTTTAAATATAATTGTCAAAATATTGTCCTATGTATCATAGATACGTGCAATTTTACATGTCACTACACCTTACTAAACACTTGGGAAAACAAAATTAATTGAACACACAAACAAAAATCAGGAGCTTTTATATTGAGGAAAGCAAATGGTTTCTACTAAATTGAGTAACTGGTTTTCTTGGCTAACCCTAAAACAATATACAAATATAATGTTTTACAGATTTGAATTTAAAATTTTTGAGCCAAACTTGAACTACAGTAACACTCTTGGGTAAAACCTATTGCCAAGATGCTTTTCTCCATTTAGCATCTGGATATACTGACTGTCCTGAATACCCTGAATATTTCCTGCCTTGGATTACAATATGCAAATTTCATTTCTCCTCTGTTTCTGGAAGTTTCAGCCAATAGGTGACACAGTCAGAAGACTATAAAATAGGAGAAAGGAGAGCATGTATTTCATCTCCTTTTCCTTCCTGCAAGTTTCTAAAAGTAACTAAAATTTTCTGTGGCTAGAGTCCAGCTGCACGGCTCACCTTTATTTCTAGACTCTGACTTCCTTTGTTCTTGCGGAGAGGTGATGGCTTATCATTCACTGTACTAAACCCTGGAGCTGAAACATTTGTTAACATTTGTCAAACTTTGCTTTCACCACTTGCTGGAATTTCATTAAAAATGCCTTTTCTTTTTCTGTGGAACTATCAAAGGATACAATGGTAACTATAATGGCTTGTAAGAATGTATTAAGTGAGAAAACAACCACAGACTATTATGGCACTTAAGTCACTGGCCAAAGATGATGACTGATAGGTGGGTGTGGTGACACAGGAAAGGGAGGAGAAGCAGGAAGGGGATGGAAAGAGGAGGGAAAGGAGATTGGGGAGAGAAGAGGGGGCGGTTCAGGAAAAGGAAACTAGAGAAACTAGAATAGCTGGAGTAATTTAAAATAGAATAATCTGACAGATTCACACTACTCAATCTCACATATTCCTATAAAAACTACAGCATTTGAGACTGACTGGTATTGGTAAAAAGACAGACACACAGATCAATGAAATAAAGTCCAGAAATAAGGCCACATATACAAGATCAATTAATTTTCAACAGAAGGCCAAAGTGAATTCTATGCAGAATGGTGTTTTCAAATGAATTATAAAATAATAAATATATAAAATAATAAAATTCAAAACATTTCATGCTAGATAAAATGATTAAGACAAATTAATTATAGACTTAAATATAAACTAAATATATAACTTCTAGAAAGAAAACAGTGAAACCATAATGTTGGGTTAAGGAAGTACAATTTAGCTACAATCACAAAAGCACAATTTGTAGAAGAGATAAAATGGTCTTCATAAAATATAACATTTTCTCTGCGAAAAATGTTGTGAAGAAATTTAACAAAAAACAAAGTTACCTAACAGAGAAAATATTTACAGAACAATGTCATAAGAATCTTGTGTACAAAATGTATCTAGAACTCTCAAAGTTAAATGGTGAGAAAATTCAACTTACAGACAACCAAAAAATTTGAACAGATACAACACCAAAGAAGGTATATAGATAGAAAATAAGCCATGACAGCCTCAACATTGTCAGTCAATAGGAAAGTGTTAATAATAATTGTCTCCATATTACTAAGTTTTTGTTGGATCATTGAACACAACTGTTTGCAGTCTCACTGAATGTCCACTTTGTATGCTTTAGTTTTGTAACTTGAACAACTATTTCTAAGAAGACAATATGTAATCTATTAACTAGTGATTTCTAAGAAGACAATATCTAATCTATTAACTAGTGATATGTAATCTATTAACTAGTGATTTCAGCAGTGATAGAGTTATTTCCAAAAGATGAAAAATATTAACAAAAGATGAGAAATATAAAATAAAAAGCGGCCTTTATTCTGAGAACACGGAGAGAGATGACCGGCACCCCACTGCTGGCGTCCGGCGATCTCTCCGGCGGACACGCGGTGTGGGGGCCTGTAAATAGCCTCGGTTTGGGGTGGAACCTAAGGCGGGCATTAGGGATACACAGGTAGCCCATTGGTCCTAGGTTTGGCGCCATATGTAAATTCCCAGGGGTGGGAAGATGGCGTCACAGGTAACTTCCTAGGGGCAGGGCAAGATGGGGCTTCCTGCTTCCGGTTGTGGCTTTCCTGGCTACAGTGTCCTGTCTGGGCCAAAACCTTTCATATCCCGTCTTATGGTTATTATTATGAAAAGGGGCGAAGATTTCTCTCTTTAACTACTTCCTGCTGGCAAAGGGCGCTGTACTGGAGCCTAGGGGAGTCGACGGGATGAAGGTTGATGCCCAGGTAGACGCTGCTGCCAGGTGTTTTTGCCAGGACAACTTCACTGGTGAATGCACATATGTCAGACTGGAAAAACAAAGAGACAAAATGTTATGAGGAGACATGGCACTGTCATATTTAAGGACCCAGGTGAGGTAGAGGGAAAGGTGCCTTTGATTTAGACATATCATTCTATCAGGACCATGTTGAGGTAGAAACATTTCCACGGTGAGGCAGAATTCTGAAAATTAAACGTGGGGTTAGGAGGAGTGGAGTTATGAGAGGTGATTACTCCCCCATCTGAAAGCATAAAAGTTAAGACAGTAGGTTGGTAAGGCTTGTCTCTGGTATGCATGATGTTGGAGTCTGTAGGCAATACTGTTAAAGAGTCCTGCTGTAAAAATGATCATTAATAGAATGTAAGAAATTAGGAACCAAAGTGGATAACAAAACACGACTTAGCCTGTTAACTGTGGCTGCGAGGCTTTTGTGAGACGGAGACGGGTAGGTGACAGAAGATGAGATGACCACTCAGAATGATCATATTTAGGGCTGGAAGGGCACCTCTTAGCCTGAGTGATGTGAAACCAGAATGGCAGTCTAGCAACTTTGATTTAGGCATGGGTCGCTGCAACCTGGTTGTAGTCCTTGGAATGATTTGCTGTAACAGAACTTTAGCAAGTATGAGAAAGGCTTTTATGTATCCTGAAAAAGTATTAACCAAGTGAGAAGACAAAATGTATCTGTCAGTCTTGACCAAGGTTACCTGAGAAATTGGTGAATAAAATAGGAGGGGGGTGGTCTATATCACTGAGGAAGGGTCCACCAGCAACAACAGGTGGAAGCTGTTGAGGCCTCAGTGTGTCTAAGTCAGCCTGTATAAAAGTCATTTTAAGATTTAGGACTGGGACCTGCACAAAATAGGCCCTGTTTGTAATGTAAATGGCATAGGTTGACCATCAATACCCTGTCATAGAGATTGAGGACTTAATATAGCAGCCTGAATACTCAGGAAGAACTCTATATATATGGCCTCTATGTCCACAAATATAGAGAATGTCTTACCTGAGACTTTAGTGCAACTTGGAATCTGAGACGGACACCTTAAAGGGGGCTGTTGTTGCCCTGAACTTCCTCAGCCTCCAGCAGTGATTTTCTGTCGGTGACGAATCTGGCAGTGTCAACATTTCCTGTCAGGGCTAGAACTTAGGATGACTTACCCACTCTCTGGTGGCTAGGACAGTCCAGTAGCCCTGGAGTAAGGTCTCAAAGAATGCCAGGATGGGGCGTCTTCTGCTGCATTTGAGCGTGGTCCATGGAGGGGACAGGCAGCTCCACCTTGTGTAGGTTTACCTGTCTCAGAACTCCAAGTGTCACAAGTGTTAAAATTATGAAAAACCATATTAAGATCTCTCTAAGGTTTGAAGGTCAAGTTTTGCCTTTTTGTTTGGGATTTGGACTATAGTAGAATTAAGGAAGTATGCAGGAATTTAATATTGGCATTTTGGATTAGAGAGCAGGCTTTATCTCGATGGCATACCACTTTTTTATAGGGTGACATGTAGAATTAACAAAAAAGCTTTAGTCTGCCAAACAAGGCTTTAATGGAAACATTTTGCAGTAAAGGTTTAGCAATGTTATGAATAAATCTGTCAAAACTGATCTAATTTACTTTTAAAGTTGTTATTTGCAGTAGTATGAACCAAGACAAACAAAATAAAACTTTAAAGAAAACTCTTGTCTTGAAATAGAGCTAGTGGTTCCCAGCAAAAAGGAATTTATAACCTTAGTTGTTAAACAGGAGATTGGTGAAGGCTTTGATTGATAAACAAGGCTGGTAAAATTATCAGGTGGCCAATAACCTTGATTAAATGGTTTGAGAACTGTAATAAAAAACATCTTTTGAGCAGAGCCAAATTGTAAAAAAAAGCATGGCTGAGCAGAGCCGCTGAGCTGCTGTTTCGAGGCGCTCCGGCAGAGCACGCCCAGTGGGTGGGGCAAGCGCTGGGATGTAGCGTGCAGGGGCGGGCTCAGACTGCCCCCGGAAACATGTAAGGTGGCAGCGGCGACGAGGACGGCGCACAGGGAAGGGAGGAGCTGGGACGGCGCATGGGGGAGGGGCTGGGAGGCGGCCCGACACAGAGCGCGAAGCTGGAACTGCTTGCAGGGCACGAGGATTAGAAAGCCAATTTAGGAACACAGCTGGGTTTTGATTAGCTTCCTGGACCTGTTTTAAAAGTTTGTTATAGTTAGTATGTTTGACCTGCTCTGGCACACCTATAGGCCCAGAGTCATTATAAACGTCCTTAAAATGTAAATCATAACAATTAGTAATAAATTTAAATTGCCTGATATAATTCTGTGGGTCAACAGAGAGGCTACCTAATTTAAGGGTAATCTGAGATAGATCAGAAAGGGAAAAAGGCACATGGATGTTAACAAGTCCCTCGGGGCTAACTTGCTCCCGAAGTGGTAGCAGAGCCTGAGGAGATTCTGGAGCAGAGGGCTTTTGAGCAGCCATCCTTCTGGTAGGCGCATGTGAGCAATCATCTGTATAGCGGCTACAGAGCTGCTGCCGGTCACCCTGGGAAACACGAGCAGATGGCGTCTCACTGTGTGCCTCGCAGCTAGAGGACTGCTGTCGGCAGCACAATGAAGCATCATGTGCACTGCAACAGGGCGGCTGTTGTAGTTCACAAGAGGAGCCACAAGGAGACGCCTGTTGACAGTGAGGGTCCTGGAAACATGGCGGCGCCCTGTCACGTGGCCCGAAACATGGCGGCGCCCTGTCGCCATGTGGCCCTCCGGAACATGGCGGCGCCATGCCATGTGGCAGAGGGTTGCAACATGACGACTGTTCCCCGAGCAAGCTGGAACAATCACGCGACCTGCTGGAAGGACATAACGACCGAGACCTAGTATGGTGGGCAGGCAGTGAGAATGCTGTAGGGGATACAGAATTCTCAGGAGAGGAAGTCGGAGACTGCGAGGAAGCGCTAACAGAGGGATCAGAGCCGCTGGGAGAGTTATGGGTCCCAGGAGAAGGCGGGGGAGAGGATGGAACATCAGGAGATAACTGCGACACAGAGGGATTAGAGCTGCTGGGAGAATTATGGGTCCTGGAAGGCGGAGAGGGAGACGATCATACAGTGGGAGGTATCTGCAATGGAGAGGGATTAGAGCTGCTGAGAGAATCAGGCATAGAGGGAGGAGAGAGCGGTCCGGCGGGAGGTAACGGCAGGGAACGAGTTTGGTGGTAGGCAGGCGGTGGCTGGGAAAACAATGGAGGGCAGCACGGAAAAGTTTGCGGCGCAGTAGACTTAGCTAAAAGTATCTCAGCTGGAGCACAAGACTTAATGAGAGATGGGCGTGTTCTCAGAATAAGAAAGGCTTGGACATAAGGGAGTTCTAATAACTTGTTGCCAGCTTGACAAAAATCGTACAAGTTCCTGAGAATGCAGGGGTCAAATGTTCCTTTTTTGGGCCAAGGCTTGCCGATAAGCGGGTAGGTTGGCCAGACCTCCTGGCAGTAAAAAGTCAGTTGTTTAGTTTTTATGGTACCTTTAATTTTTAGAGTACGTAAATTAGAAATTAGGCATTGTAAAGGCATCTTTTGGGAGTTAGAAAATACGTTCCCCATGACTGATTCAGGCAAGAAAAAAAACCGGAGGTCCAGAAAAAAGTTGTCACTTATTTGTGGTACCACGCGGCGGCTACGGTTCCAAACCGTAAACTCCAGTCGTCACTGAGATTTACGAATGGAGTCTACGTGGGGTCAGTAACAGTTTTGCCCGTGAAAGCGCAAGGCTTTAAGGGAAGTGAGGCATTCTTTCAGTGTGGGCGGTCCCAAAAATCTCTGCTTTGGGCTATCCGAACCCAAAGAACGTGAGAGATTTTGTGGGCGCAGGTTTGCCCAGAAAGAACCCTGCCCTGGGCGGTCCTAAGGACGTGTAAATGCACAGACCCACGCAGACGGGGAGAACATTCCACTGGGGCTGCCCAGTGCGAAAAGTTCCCCGGGGAGTGCTCACCTGAAATCAGTCTGGCCGATGCAGAGTGCAGGCGGCTGGCGACAGGAACGTCTCGGGAGAGGAAAAAGCTCGGGATTAATCCAGGATGTTATCTGGTTATTGGCTAGAAGACTCTGGGTATGTGGCCCGAGAGTCAGTTGCCTGCCAATCGAGTCACGGCACCAAATGATAGAGTTATTTCCAAAAGATGAAAAATATTAACAAAAGATGAGAAATATAAAATAAAAAGCGGCCTTTATTCTGAGAACACGGAGAGAGATGACCGGCACCCCACCGCTGGTGTCCGGCGATCTCTCCGGCGGACACACGGTGTGGGGGCCTGTAAATAGCCTCGGTTTGGGGTGGAACCTAAGGCGGGCATTAGGGATACACAGGTAGCCCATTGGTCCTAGGTTTGGCGCCATATGTAAATTCCCAGGGGTGGGAAGATGGCGTCACAGGTAACTTCCTAGGGGCAGGGCAAGATGGGGCTTCCTGCTTCCGGTTGTGGCTTTCCTGGCTACAGTGTCCTGTCTGGGCCAAAACCTTTCAAGCAGGACTTAACAAATGGTGATTATCTGACTCTATTATTCTTCTCCACTTATTCTCTGGAATTCTCCTGTAGAAAGAATATCTGATGTTCAATATATTTCTATTCTGAGATTCAGTTTACATGGAAAAGGCAAAAACAAGCTGATTCTTTAATAGAAGTCTTTTAAAATAATGAATTGAAACCAAGCAGTTCTCCACCAGCAGCTAATGAGCTGTTTATGTGTTCACAAGTGTGCAGATTTAAACATCATTATAAAATGAAATGTTATGTATGCGATGTGATTTGATTCTTTGCAATTATTTTTTCCTCTCTAAAACCTCACCACTGTAAACACAGTCAGACATTTCTGTACCTTTGTCACGACTCTATCGAACATTGGTTCATTTCTTGTTTCTTGACACAAATTTATGCCCCAGTTGCATATTTTATATTTCTTTCAACATATCTAGAAAAATACCTTGTTAGAAGTAGACCCAGTTTATTCTGAGAAAGGGTAGTAAGATATTTTTGGTCCTGGAGATATTCATTTGTTATCTTTGCTTCTAGGCATTTTTATTGTTGAGTAGGAAAGTATTGTTATAAAGCAGAAAAAAAGAAGACATGGGTTAATCTTGATGTTTTCAAATACAGTTTAGTATTATAAAAGATTTTTACTTGATTTTTAAAAATGTCCCTTGACTTTTGTATTGACAATTTTGATACCTGAAAGCATTAGTATTTTGATTTTATCTTAAAAAACATTTGCAGTATTTTTGCAGCAAAATATGATTATTTCTAATAATAGTGAAGACAATTTAGAATTTCTCCATGGTTTACCTTTGAAAATATGCTACTAAGTATACAAAATCAAATATTATGTTATAGAATTACTTGGAATTAAATTTCTTAGGAAAATTATATCATATACAGTATCAGAATAAAATTGTCCATGAAAACTTACTATGTTTATTTAGTTTGTTAAATATCAATTTTTTTAGTTGAGACTTATTTTGCTAATTGGAACCAACATATTTTCATAAACTTGTTATTCATGTTTTGTATACTGTTTACAATTTTATAGTAGCCATATGTGGTATATTTATGTAGCTTTTAAATGTGATATTATACTAATTATGATTTTATAGTTTTTTTACGTGGGACTTTTACGTGGAACATTTGAAATATGTTCAGATGTTTGAGATATTATGTCCTTCTAGGTTTTTCATTCTCCTGACTTTTTAAAAAGAGAAAATAAAGCACAGAAAAATCAGAAAGCAATCAAGCAAACAAACAAAAAACTGACAACAAAAGCCAAAAAATAACAACAGCTCTTTTGAAGATAACAATATGTATTATGGCAACCATTGTTACAATTCCTATTAGCTTATTTTAAAATCTTCTATCTTTTTTGTAGTTGTTATCAAGTATCTTTCAAAATATATTTGTAGAAAACATGCTCGGAAAATTTAAAAAATTTAAATAATTTTTCTGGCCAGGGTGCAGATTTCTTTCCTCAGGAAAATAAAAGTAATGCCCACTTCTGGGTAAAGTTTAGGGAAGTTTGCAAGAAAGTCCCTTTTAAAAAATGAGGAATTCTTAAAGGTTCACTAGTGCCATAAATCTATTCTATTTCGAGCATTTACCTGGTCTCCCCCATGTCACTTAGAAAGCAAGAGAAACTAATAAAGATGCTTTTGCAATGTCATAAGTTATAAAGCCCTTGCTTTCTGTTCCAGAAATTTTATGTCTTCAGCCAGTACCTGTGAAATGAGGCAATCTAACTTGGGCCAAATCTCAGAACCTTCATAGTTCTTCAAATAGTTAGCTTAATTACTTTCAATTCATTTTAACTTTTATCTATTATCTTTCTCCATTTCTGATTTTAGCTAATCACTGCAGAACATACTGCTATGATCCTAAAGTCAAATCTTATGTAAGTGTATTCACTGAAATCTGTCTCTCACCCATGTCTATGTCTACCCAACCTCCAATTTCTTCTACCCACAGGTAAGCATTTTTACTATTTTATTGATAGTTTCACTTATTTAAAATAGAAATTCAGATAGAAATATAGATATAGATGGTGTAAAGATAGACATACACAGACATGGATAATGTAGACATAAGTATATAGAAATATAAATGGAGATAGACTAATATGCATGAACAACCTTCCACTGGATTCTGGAACTATTAACTCTAGTGCCTATGGGAATTGAGAATTGGAAAACTACAATAAATTTTCTTGTAAAAACTGAGGTCTTAAATCTAGACTTTCTTGGAGCACATTAGTGCTCAGTGAATAGCAAAAAAGTCCCATGATGCTATGCCAGTAGAACTTACTGGAAACTCACCCTAGGTTTTAGGGCTTGTTTTATCTACATACTATTGGTGTTTCAGTTACAACACCACTCTTTTACAAAATAGGCAAAATAGAAGAGACTAATACAATTTCACAATAATAAACTAGATCTCTAGGAAAAGAAAAAACAAAAGCAATTCTGATTATAATTGTAGCAAATTTCCATGATACAAGTATTCCCACTGCAGGGACAATTTCAAGCTATCAACGTGGTGGCACAGAACATGAACTTCTGTCCAGATGAGTAATTCACATGCTGCAAGACTTACAGAATAACCTTTTTCCTTTATTTTCATTTCTCTTTTCTTTTGTTTTGTTTTCTTTCAGTCATATACTTATTGGATATATCTAGCTCCCAAAACAACTAACAACAGTGACACTAAATTACACCTTGTGCTATATTCACCTGTGCACCCTCATGGGAAGCAAAGACACTGAAGAAAACATGGTGCTCATGCTTCATGCTGTGCTACCTCAAAATTGCCTGTCTTATTCCAAACCCTCATGGTCAAAGTTGCCTGAAACTTGAATACAATCCAAATTTGAGGCAATAAGTTTTGTCCTTGGAAAGATCCATAGTGCCTGTTTTTATTTGGAATATAATGAATATATTACTTTTCTCATGCAAAAAAATTGAAGTAATATCCAAAAATTACATATTTAATTAAATATTATTATGTTAACCTAGGTATTTCTTTTAAGAAATGCAATTAATTACAACTAATGTAATCAAAGGAGTCACTGACACATTATCTTTAAATTAGAAGGTAGAATTTCTTCTTCCGCTAAATTAAAGGGCTGACTTAGCCATTAAAATGTGCACAAAGATGTATCAATGAAATGCAAAATATTCACCAGAAACATCTTCAAGAGAAACTATAAAAACTTACTTTACAATTAGCAATATTTTACAGGCAGGAGGTGGGATGACTCAGTAAGATTTGCAGGTCCTCTTCTAAAACAACTGTCTTCAAACTCTGAGTAGACAACCTCCTGTTCCTTCCAAGCAGTCATACCTAAACTGGACACGGGGGGCGGGGGGGTAGACATGCGTGTAATTCTAGCACTTAGAAAGCTAAAATAGGAAGATCACTGAAATTTCTATGTCAGTCTGAACTAAATAGCAAGACCCTGTCTCAAACAAATTTAAAAAAATAAATAAATAAAAATAAAGCAATCATACCTGAAAACCTAAAATAAAACCCTGGTGAAAGCCAAGTTACCACTGCTAGAAAAGAGATGAGGGACCTTGTCAGCCCTTGGGGTACAGTCAAAAACTCAGCTTTTTGAAGCACAGAAAGGTGTAATAAAATAACAACTGTGAATATTAAAAACAAGCAGCCTAGTATAAACAACCATTATTTAGTTCCATGACTAAAAAGTATCCAAAACCCCTGAGATTAGTCAGTGAACAATAACAGAAAAGAATGAAAAAAAAAATCAACAGAAAGAACCTAAGATCCATAAGCTTATTCCGGCTAAAGACCAGAGATTTATACAGGCAGCAGTTAATGAAAAGACTAACAATGCTGTGTTGCAAGAAAGAAAGAATGCATTTTCATAATCATTACCTTCCAGTTTAAAAAAAATCCTCAGATTTGAAACTCACAGTAGTATAATATGATTGGGGAGTGTATAACACACAAAATGACAAAATGTAGTTTATAACTCTAAAATCAGTTTATTCTTTGGAAATGACACTCGTTACATACATAATATACAAAGAACCAAAAGCATAAGCAATTGTACATTAAAATCAAAAGTACTCATAACATTTCTATAGGGCTGTATTGGAGAACCACATAAATACCAAATAATATCAGCCAAATAGAATATGCTGTACATGAATATAACCAATATGTTAAGTGAGTAGAATTGGATTTTTAAAAAAAATTAATTGCTCTCTCTTGGCCCAGTCAAACCTATTTTGTGGAATCGTCCTTTCTCTCCTTCTAGTTGAGATCTAGCAGAAGCCCAGTAGCTTTTCCACTTTTTCTCAGACAGTTAAAATGCCTGCAGGTTCAATAACCCTTATACTCAGTCTTGTATTGCAAAAGAATAAATAAACTGCAACTTTCATTTAAAGCTAAATCTCCAGTTTAAGTTTACCTAACCTCTGCTAGAAGAAAGGAAACTAAATGAAAAGTTGAACACAGAGAAGAGAAAGCAAATAAAAGGAAGAGAAGAAAATGTCTAAGCTGATCACCCTCTCGGGATTGCTTGAGGCTAGCAGGGGTGAGTGGGCATCCTTTAGCTACATCTCTCTTCACTGATGGCCAGTTCGTCCCATACCTGCCTCTGAAGAGGAGGGGATAGAGGAGTAGAAGTAAGGAAAAAAAATGTTAGGCTTGAGAGTTGCAATCTAATCTTCCATTTCTGATTCTGGTGAAAGTCTTAAACCACACTCTTTCTTTGGTAGCATTTTTCTTCTCTGAACTTTACTGATCCCAACTGCCAAATGGGAAAACCTGCTGTTTAAAATCTCTCCTCAGAATTGGTATATGTTACCTTATCTGACAGGACATCATTGCAAGTCCGACTCCTGAAAATTCTGGATTTACCAAGAATGGTATTAATTTCATGTCTTATAGAACCTGTTCTCTGCCATGTTGTCTCCTTAAACTCTGCTCATCTCCAATTTAGTTTGTTAATAAACATCAGTCAGGTATTTTGCTTTCCCTTTCTCCCCATCTCCAGGAGACATTCAACTCTTGCAACAATGTCCTCCTTGAGGCCACACCAGAAGGCTTGGACTGCTAAGAAAACACCATAGCGGGGAGCTGAGTCACAGCATAGTATGCTTTACAATTTACATTAAGCATTAAGAAAGAAATTCTCTTCGAAGTTTCTAGGCCCCTGAAATTCCAATCCATCCACAGCTCAGGTTTTTATAATACCATTGTTCCTATGCTCCCTTTCCAACTCCCATCACTGATTTGGAATCTGGGGGAATTTATCACTTGTGTTTTTGCATTTGCCCTTCTAGCTTAGACCAAAACTGAGACCAAAATAGAGCCATTATAACATCCTATAATAACAATTAGCTGTGCATAGATGATTTTGCTTTTCTTCACATGAAATATAACTATCTCAGTAATACAAGAAAAACATATTTAAAATGAAATATGGTTAACTGGTTACAGTTAAACTGTAAGTTAGATCAGTCCTACCATGATTTCAGGAAAAAACTGCATTCTTGTACATGATCCTGGTAAAACATAAAAATAGCTACTATTTACACAGATAATTTTAGTTTAAAAAGCAATGTAAAAATGAAGCAGTAAATCAGGTATGACTGTGGCCCACACCTATAATCCTAGCTACTTAAGGCAGGAAGATCAGGGCCAGTATGGGATTTGATTTTGTTACAAAATAAGAAATATAAAGGTTGGGAATGGAATTTAGTGTTAGAGTATCTCTAGGATCAATTGCCATTGTCACTAGAAAAACAAAATGATTGAATGGCGAATCTTAAATTAATCAAGCAACAGTCTTTTTGAACTTGATGTTAATATCCAGTATCCAAAATGCATCACACACACACACACACACACACACACACACTGCACTGATTAAATTGATGAGTATTTCTAATGATATGAAAATGGACCAGAGCATATAAAAATCCCAAGTGTTTCGAAAGGTTGCATAATGACTAAGGTACTTACAACATCAGAGTAAAACAAAACCAAATACAATACAAGCATAGAAACAAAAGTGAATTGGATAATTAAAACAATTATCTTGAGCATTCATGACTAATTTGCTGAAATAATTCCTAGAATATCCAGATAACAACAATTACAAATTGTGAGTGCAAAGAGTCTGAAGGAGGAATCATCTCCAACCAGCCCTACGCTGTTGGGGAATGAAATACTCTTTTTGGGGGGAATAAACAGATTTTTAAATTTTCTGCTTAATGTATGTATGGTTACCAAGGGCAAGTTCTTCCCAAAAGAAGAGATACTAATGAGCATATGCTAAAAGAGTGAAATTTGGTGGAAGGATCTGAAGCCACAGGCCATGTTTACCAGTAATTTATCTCTTGATAATGGGAAAAAATGTTAGACTTTTCTGAAGTTTTTCTCCAAGTATTTTCTGATTCCCTCCCTCTCTCCCTCATTAACACCCTTCCTTTCTTCTTTTCTACTTTCCTTTCTTCCTTCCTTCTTTTCTTTCTTTGTTTTCAAGAGAGATGGATTTTTGAACACATTTTCAAATGAAATATAAAAATTTAGATTAGTTTGAGATTTTTATAAAAGCTGGAAAAGTAATTTCCCTATACCTTTCACCATAGCATAACACCTTGCATTATCAAGGTATCCTTGAAACACTTAAGAAATCAACATTGCATATTACTAATAATTCAATTTAGATCCCTTTAGTTTTCTATGAATGCATTTTCCATTGCAGGATCCCATCCAGGATAACATATTATAATTAATCATCTTGCTTCTTTTATCTGTTCTGTAATATTTTCTCAGATTGCTTTGGGGACTTTGATAGTTTTCTGGGTACCATTAAGGTATTTTGAACAATTTGGATCTGTGGCTCATCCAAGGCTGTATTTTAGGAAGAATATCAGATAAGTGTTACTCCTTATGAAGTACTGATTATGTTATCAACATGACTGATAATGTAACTTTGCTCACCAGTCCAGGTAGTATTTGCAGAAACTCACCACTGTGAAGTAATATAATTTTTCCTCTTTCTACTTTGCAGTCTTTAGAAGCAAGTAACAAAGTGCTAGAATACTCAGGAGAAAGGGAACTGTGCGACACACATTTTAAAGTGCATAATTGTCTTTCACAATCTTGAGACTGCTTGTTTCACTGAATATCAAGTAAATTAATCTACACTGTAGATTAAGAAGAAAAAAATAGTTCCATGCAGCTTTATGTATCATTCCAATTCAGGTACATTTTTTTTTTTTTGCCCTTTCAATGTCTGATGTTGCAAAATATGACTCAAACCTTCTATAAACTATTTCAAATATGTTTTTAGCATTTAATGGAAACAGTGCATTTGTAAATAAAATGTCTACTACCTGATAGTAATCTTGACATTATACCAATTATCTTAAGACCTAAATATACTTACAAATAACTTACCCATACTTAAATAAGCCTTTTTATTGCATTAAGTCTCACTTGTTAGTACTTTCTATATTCTTTGTAGATAAAGCTACATGAAGGAAATTTAAACTGCTTATGATCTAAAATGCATGGAATTTTAATTGTCTGGTTATCAATTACATGTATTTATAAACTTTCCATTCAAAATGCCTTTCAGAAAGATTGTACACATTTGCATTTTCTCCTTCCATACATTGAGTACCTTTTTCTTTTATGAAAAGCAGTATTTATTTGGAAGCATAGGTCAACTTGTCATAAATAATTGGGGGAATATTTTCAGCATACACTTGAAGGGATCCTGCTGCACATATTGACATAGCATTTCCTTTTGCTAGAATAACTTTCCCCACTGCCCATGTTCCATCAGTCAGAAGCTGTGATTGGTACTATGCAGAAAATATGGCAATACTTTTAAAAGGAATGCAGAAATAATGTTGCTAGCGGAAAAATAAACTGAAAATTAAGCATATTACAGACACAGAAAACCCACTTGGAGAAAATGGAAGAAGGAGTGGAAATAGCAGTAATGGAAGAAGTGAAGGAATAAATTCCACATGGAGTCAGAGAGTAACCTCCAGCCATTAGGAGCAGCAACCTAGTTAAAGCAGAAGGCTGGAGGAGACTGACCTGCTCAGAATGAGAAGAGGAAGGAGAGAAGCATAAGAGGAGCAATGTGCCGATCGAATCAAAAGAAACAGAACCTTCCTTACAAACATGCCTTTTGATATGAGACAGCAGTTCCCAAAAGAAATGATGAAGTGGCTTAGGTAGAGCTCTCAATGGATACAGAAGGAAGTTCAAGGGGATCTGCAGTCCTTCACAGAGCAAAACAAAAGCTGGTGAAGTTCTAGATACATCTAGTTTGCATGGATGGCCATGGAAGGACAGAGAATATCCTGATGGTGACCGTTCCAGGAGACCAATGCAAAGACAGGCAGATTTGGAAGCACAGTATTTGGAGTGAGTCTGGTTTACAAAATTTACTGTAGGCTGACCTGAAAATGTTGACTGGGAAGTACTAGGAGTGGGTGTGGTTAGATTTCAGTGGCCAGGCTAAAGTGAGAGACTCTGCCCAGATGACTGGCAGGAAGCTATGTGGCCTAGAGAGCGACTTTCCAACCAACAGAAATGCTTACGCAGTTAATTTTTTAAACATCAATGCTAGGCCTCTGAATTTGTATTTTCTCTTGTTAGCCATTTTAATTTGTTGTTTGAATGTATAAAACTTTTTGTAAAATCCATTAGCTTTTTTGAAGTGATTTGAATTATACTTTGAATGTCTGACGTTCTATTTGACTGACTGCATTAAGATTATAATGTGTGCGATTTTTTTGCAGTTGTACCATCTTGTTGACATCGAATATGATTTTGATAATAAATACCAGATCTTTAAAAAGGGCGAAACACCTTAGAGAAACACAAGTTAGCTTTCAGTACAGGATAAGATTTTTCTACAACTTAATTCAAAATAATAACATCCACTTACATAATCAACAAATATATATCAGTTTTTTTTTAATACTGTGTGACAATTGCTGATCTTGATATTTGAGTTATAAGAAAAAATTGCTTGCCTATCCAAGGTGTTATTGGATCATTGTTTAACAGGCATATGCAGGACTACATAAATATCTAGGAGAATGTGCCTTGGCTTTTTTTTTTTTTTTTTTTTTTTGCCTTTCATTAACTATTGTTCAGAGGCTGTGAAATTACTTCATCTTCATAGTTTTTGACTAATAATGATTAAAATTATTTTTCTCCTGGAAATGAAACCTTAAGTTTCTTATTGTATTATCTTGTAAGAAATTAATCAGCTTTATATCTGAACTATCAATATTATTTTTCTTGTGTGTCTGAGTTTCCTGATACTATTGTATTTTGACATCCTACTTGTCTTCTCATTAGAGTCAGATAAATTATTAATGTATTTTATTTGCTATTAGATAAAAGTCATTTTGCTTTGGTATGAGGATGCCTTAGTATAATAATAAACAAAAGCTTCATGTTTTTACAGTAATAACCTAATGGAATAAAAATAAAGCAAAAAGAAATAAGGTGCATACATGATTGTGCTAGAACTTGATAATTATGGTATAGAAAAATATGCTGGGAAATTAATTGTAGGAGTACAAATTATAATTTTAAATAGGGTGATAGACAAGGCCTGAGTATAAATGTGATATTTGAGCAAATATTAGTAATGAGAAAAAGTTATGGGAGATTTCCATGAAAAAGCCTTCTAGGCAGGAAACATGTCCAGAGTTCCTGCAGTGGAAGTATTCTTGGCGAATACTATAGTATAATAGCGACAAGCTAGGGACCAGAAGCAGATGAGAATGGAAGGGACATTACTGTGATTGAAACTGGGAGCTTTTGAGGATTAGATGATAGAATCTAATTTCCGTTTTCAGAAAATCATTCTAATTGCTCTATTTAGAATAGATTTGTGAAGCCAAAGAAAAGTTAAAAAAATATTTTAGAAATTACTGCAATATAAATGAGAGATGGCAGGATCCTACACCCGTGTGATAGTGAGGGAGTAGGTGAAAAGTATTCTCACTCTGTAAAACAATATTACACCATCTGCCAAAGAGTTCCACCACAGAGGTGAAACCAAATATCACAGAGAGTAAAAACATCTGAACAGCCTTCTCATTACATCCTCCTTTGCAAGGTTTCCCTTATTGCGTTTTAAAGAATTTTATGACGCACTAACTGAGAGACATTTTTTTTAATTTTATGAATATAAATAGAATGTATGCTCACTGTAGAGCAATGGAAAATATAAAAGATTATTATCAAAACTTAAAATAATTAATCTCTAGAGCAGTTTGTAATTCAAGAGTAATTCATACAATAAAATACACCAGCTATGATGATTAAGGTTATTATTTTCAAAGTCAGAGCTAGGAACAAATAATTTGGGGCTTTGCTTCTTGTTTTAAATCATTGAATCCACTGTACAAATATCTTACTAGGAAAATAAATATCTAAAGAGTTAAATGTAAAGTGATTTTGTTTCTCTGTGGCACTTAAGATTGAACCCAGGGCATTCACTTCAAGTTACATCCCCAACGCTTTCTTATTTCCCAGGTAGAGACAGGTGTTCATTAAGTAGCTAAATCACCCATGTTCGGCTCCATCCTGCACTCCTCCAGGCTCTGCCTACTGGAGTGCTAGGAATACATGCATGTGCTACCACATATCAGGGTTTTAGCTACGTGTGTGTGTGTGTGTGTGTGTGTGTGTGTGTGTGTGTGCACGCACGTACCAAGGATGGAACTCACAACCTTGTACCTGCTAGGCAAGCACTTGTGCTGCTGAGCTGAACCCCAGCCCTAGTTACTTTCTTAACAGGGACAAAATACATGACACCTACAAGCTAA
Organism: Cavia porcellus; assembly: GCF_034190915.1. NCBI lineage: Eukaryota > Metazoa > Chordata > Mammalia > Rodentia > Caviidae > Cavia > Cavia porcellus. The sequence goes on from NW_026947493.1 coordinate 58,532,048, forward strand.
AGGAAGAAAGTTTCATTTTAGCTCAGTTTGTAGGGGTTTCACTCCATAGTTGGCTGGTTCCCAGGCAAGGCTACATGGCAGACAAACATGGCAGAGCAGAAATAATCCATGGTGTGGCTGGCAGGAAGCAGTGAAGCAGTGAACCTTACTTTCCCTTTTTATTCCCTTTAAGCTACAAGCCAGTTGGTTGATACATTTCACCCCTAAGGTAGACCTTCCCATAATCCATACCCAGAACTGTGCTAAACCAACCAGTGGATTAATCCAGTTATCATCCATTAATCAGGTATCACACAATCATAATCCAGCCAACTCCAAAAAACCTCACCTATGAGTGTACAAGGTTTTTGATGGAACATCTAAATGTAATCCATAACACTTAACAAGACAACACTCCTTGAAACTGGTTATGTGAACAGGAACCCAAATTATTTAGATACCTTCCCTCTGTACCAACCTGTACCTCCCTAAGACATTCAGGGTTCAGGAAAGCATGAAAACATCTTTTATTAAACTGTAGCTTAAACCCAGATAAATAGATATTGTCATTCCAATAATATATATTCACTTTCACATTTTTCACAATAAGTGATAGATTAAGAAAATGAAGCTATAGTTTTAGGCAGAAAAATAAGTAAATAAGCGGGGGACAGTCATCAATCAATCATCTTTCTATCTATGTATGGTTCTGACTAAACTAATACAGTTGAAAAGTTTTAGGAGTTGTCCAGTAAAAGCAAATATGGGTCAACAGTTAGGACTTCAGTGTGCCAGTTCAAAAGTCACGTTTACACACTTGCTTTTTGTTGATTCCATATGTCAAGTGGCAAGATTCAATTTAATTGCTTACAAAATATTTCTACCACTTTTTAAAGAGGAGTTGAACTTTTAGAACAGACTTTTAAAATAAAAACAAAATGTCACCACAAGAAAAGAAAAAACATGGTATACTACTATGTGCTATGTCATCTCAATTTGGTTATTGGTTTCCAAGTATATAAAATATTGTAAGAATAAAGAATATATTTAATTCCTAAATGGAAAAATAAAGGGCAGGGGAAATTTGAGTCTCTAGGATGTCTATTAAACATCTTATCCAGTTGCAATAAATGAACATCAATTTTTTACTATATTTTAAAGATAAATATAGTAAAGTACTGCATTCTTTTTTACTATATTTTAAAGATAAATGTAGTAAGAGTTTTAAGAATCTACATCATGTTCAAGGCCAATCAAATAACCTTAGCAAGGACTGTAGACCTTTGCCATAGATGTTTATGCATTCTTTCTTGACAGCAAAGCTTCATTCAGTTCCATTTTTTTCCTTCTCTTCTAGCCACAAAATTGCCTTCAGCTTTGTTGCTTTCTTTAGTATAAAGGGTCTCCCAGCTTCACACACACACACACACACACACACACACACACACCCCATATCGTATCTTATAACTCATGTTCTCAGTTATATTTGTGTTACTTCCACTGTTAAATGTTGTCAGCAGTCATTTAAATGACTATGATTTTCCATTTATGTTGTCTTCAATTTTCATAGTGAAAGGTTTGCATATGCTCATCTCTTTTTTAAATTAAATGTTATTGTTACATTTTTGATACAGATGAAGATCACATTCATCATAGAGAATTCGTACTGATGTGTATTAAATCTAGATTTTTCTTTTTGTCCCCATTCCCCTACCACCCTTCCAAACCGTGTTTCCCTCCTTACCAAAGCTTTGTTTTCATTTTTTCCTTCCGTTCTCTTTTCTTCCTTTTACCTTTAAGATACTATACAGCAATCATGATTTCTTAAACTCCTAAAAATGAATTTACAAATCAAAAGACCTGAATATTTTATGACTGTTAATATATATCACTGACACTTTTTCTGGAAAATTTACTGATTTTGATTTTAATGCATCAAAAGGCTTTACCTATTGTCATGGTTTATGTCTGTGTCCCCCAGGCCTCATGAGTTTGCATTGTGCATTTGTGATGGTTCATTGTCTAGTGCTTGGATTGATGGTGTCAGTGCTCCACCCACATAGGGATGGAGCCAGGATATTATTAATGGCAGGAAGAAGGTGTGTCTTTCTCTTTTGCTGGTTCCTGCTTGCTGTTTGCACCCACCATGAACTGCGGCCCAGCCATGCCCGCCTGCCTTGGAGCCAACTGAGTGTGGACTGAAACCTCCAAAAACTGTAAGAAATAAATCTTTCCTTTCTCAACTTGGGCTTCAGTTATTTCATCTCAGCAACAAATAAAAAGTAACTAAAACACCTCTACTTTCTCAAGTCAGATCTTATTTTTTAAATCTTATTTTTCCTAATCATCAATTTGATTATGATGTAACATGATCCAATTTACAGTTTACCATAGATTTTAATCAGTTTTTAACTGAGGTAATAAGGTAATAATTGCCAACTTTTTATTTCATTGGACATTAAAGTTTGGAAATATATCAGCAGCATAAGTGGTTTCAATAGTTATGGAAAACAACCATACTCTAGTGTTTCTCACTGCCTTTTCATAAGTTTCTTTCTTTCCCAGGATGGCTTTATTCTGCAGACTCTATGAGAATATTCAGTGGGCCCTGTGATTTAGACATGTCTGCTTTCAACTGTACATTAACCATAAAGGTATAAGTTATATCATTATTGATAATTTCACCAAAGCAAATATTTGAATGATGCCATTATGAGTTTGAGGTGGCAGTGAGTCAATCAGATAAATCATCTTGCTACTTCTGCACATTTTTTTCACTGACAGAATCCTTTCTATCTTTATGAAGGAACCAATTCTCTTTTACTGTGAGAAATAGGGAACAAAGGGAAAAAATTCACCTAATAGATTTGAAGCAGAAACAATAGAAAAAATAAAGCTTCAAAATATTATGAGTATTTTTTTTCTTTTTTTCTTTTTTTTTTCTTTTTTTTTTTTTTTTTTTTTTTTTTTTTGTGTGTGTGTGTGTGTGTGTGTGTGTTTACTTTTTATTGGTACTGGGGATCAAACTCACAACTGCCTGCTTCCAAGGCAGGCGCTTATGCTGCTGAGCTAAACCTCCAACCCCCATGAGTATTTTTCTAAGAATGGAATCTTCTGTAATAAAGTAGCAGAAACCATTTGGTTGGCTGTTGATTTTATCTAAGATTTTTCACATTTATTCATGCTAAGTAGAGAAAATCAGGCAGTTTTTGCCTTTTTACAGAAAGGACTTTGAGAGCATGGAGCATCAATGTAAAAGCAAAACCAGACAGAGTTTAAAACTGGTTCATTTTTTAGCACATTCACAGCAAAGACTTACCTCTCAAAAAAAATGTAATTCAGGTGAAAATTCAGAAACCTGGACAAACATTTCCATAAGTTTCCAAATAAAGGGGCATGAATAAAGTTAGTGTGAGAATTTTAATTATGTAACAGAGGAACTGATGTTCATCAAATAGGTGTCTGCCAAGACTTATCTTTCCAAATCAAAGAACTGTACAATAAAAGAACCACAGTTGGGAGATGGGAGTCAATAAAGATAAGCCTGTTTGTCTTGGAAGAAAGTACTTTCCTGACTAGGCAAGCATCTCGTCCAGGTACTGCTCGGCAGTAATCATCATTCATCACCGTGGATTCACTGTGCTGACTTAGAGAAGTTCATAGGTAGGTTACCACAGTAATAACGTAATGTACTGTGGAGTATATTTTAAAAGCAGAATTAATTTTAATAGCTTTATAAATTACTTAAGTTCTGTATTTTAGAGAATCATTAAGGTTATGAAGGGGCTACTCATAATTTAAGTTATAATTTCCTGCATTTATAAGGAAATTACATATTATGTTGATATGAGTAAATTAAAAGATTCCATTAGTTCTGAGAATATAGTCAAAAATCTACAGTATTCTGAACTGCAACTTATAAATTCTCCCACACTCCAGCTGCAACTACTAGTTTATTTGGACACTTAGTTGAGTAATTCTTCCAAGCATCTGCTTTCTCATGGGAATCAACAAATTGAGAAAAATCTAACCACCTTAAAAAGCAAAATGCTGATTAACTAAAGGTACAACCAGGCTTTTTTGTAAGTGCCTCCATTATTTTACTTTTTCATCCATCATGTTCTCCTATTTTAGGCACAGGTTGTGATCAGCCAGGGAAGATACGAATCACAGAAGCAAAGACAGAAATATCAAGTCCTATGTGGCCCATCTTTCCAATATATAAAGTGTAATGGTTATACTTAAAAAATAGAAATTAAATTAGATTATTACAAGTCTATATAGGAAAAGAAATGTGAGCTATGATAAACAGATGTTAAAATAATTATGATTTTGTATGTTGACATTTTAAGCTGATGTTTGAAATTTCCTGAGATATTGTCTCATAGATAATTATATCTATGTCTGTGAATTCTAGGAAAGTCACAAAGATGCTGTCAAACATATTTCAGTAAGCAGCAAATGAACCTCACTTTCAACCATAAATCATTAATCTTTAATCACTAGCCAATTTCTCAATAAGCTCATTGGCACGGAAACTCTGAGATACTCAAAGGATAGTTCTCACAGATCTGGCGTGCATGGCTGGCTGGTGTGTTTAATTACTGTTTATGCATCGGCAGGATCCAGGCTTTTGTATGTAATAAATAGAATGCTGTCATAGTGTCCAGATGGTTTTAGATGCAAGGCCCAGAGAGCATGTTTGGAGATTATAGGACTGATTTACTCTTTGTTTGCACCAGTTCAATTGTAAGAATCATGCTACTAGCATGCAGATCAAGAAATCTGAATTAGGGAAATAAATATGCTGCTGTATTTGTTATTTTAAATGTTATTTAAATGTATCATATCAGAAAATTTAAAGCGACTTGATGCTACATCCATGCCTTTATTAAAAGATATTCTTTTGTTTTTTGAAGATAATAGAATAATATATACGAATGGTCCAAAAAAATAATCCTAAAATAAAGGATTATCTGAATGGTTGTTTTCTAATACCACCTTTGAAAGCATTCTTTTGCAGACTGAAGAAATCCTCATTAGTCATAACAGAGTGCTTAATGGTAGCTTGTAGAAGGGAGGAAGAATATCCCTTGAATCTTATTGCTTTTGGCTCATTTTATTTTCATGTTATGTTATTTTTCTGTCTGGACTAGGAAATTGTCAACTATGTAAAATATTTAAATAATAATAATTGCATATTTCTTTATATGAACAATTTGGTTTTAGGAAAATCCCAATGCAAATTGTTGCATTCCATTTTTGCTGAAAAACAAATTTTTCAGCATACAATTAATATAAAACCCTTCAATATTATAAGAACTGGTTTGAATGGTGACATTTGTAGCCACTCTTATGAAAAAGGAAAAATTTCAAAAAAAATGTTAAAGTACTTTTATATAACTTGGTTGCAGGCTAAATTATATTAAATAGAGAAAATAAGGTAGCCCGAGGACATTTGTTTCTAAGGATCTGGAATTGCATATTTACTGTTTGCTGAGAAACACCAATAAGAAAGACAATTATTTTATATATATATATATATATATATATATATATATATATATATTCTTTGTTGGAATTTTTGAGCCTACAAAATTATCCTTTCCAGGGAGTAATTAGCATTCTTGGTAATGTGTTTCAGCAATTTTATAATAGTCTTCATGTTGTTAGAGTCACTTTGGAAAACCCACGCACCTGTGCGACATTCTTGGGAGAAACCCAGCTAGTCACACAAAAACTGTAACTAATGTGCTTTTTTGGATGAAAGAGGAATAATGTTTTTCATTTTTGTCAATTTGGATGAGAATTCACTTGTAGTTTCTTGTAACAAGCCAAATTCTGGTGTGTACAAAAGGATAGTATAGCAAATTCAAATATAATCTGGAATGGAGATCCCATTTTTTCTCCTTTGCCCTCCCTTCCTTCTTTCCTCTTATCCCATTCTTCTTAATAGTCTCTATTCTACTTTCATGACACCCTATTTTTCCCTAGACTCCAAATATGAAGGACAATGTTAAATACTTCCTGAGTCTGGCTTATTTGGCTTAACATGATGATCACCAATTCCACCCATTTTCCTGCAAATGACATGGTTTTGTCCTTTTTATAGCTGGATGACTTTCCATTCTGTATATGTTATTGATATTGATTATGACATGTACCTCATTAAAGACAAATATAAAGGCATTCTTATAGTATGCTTTCTTTTAATATTAGTATGATGCATTCTTATAGTATGCTGACTTAAAATTTTCTGGGTGCCCTCCAAGGAGAGTTATAGCTGGATCAAATGGTACTTCTATTTTCAGATTTTTGAGAAGTCTTCATACATATTTTCCTGTAACTTATACCAATTTAAATTCCAAATAACAATTCCTTTTTCTCCACATCCTAATAGCATTTATTTTTTTTTATTTGTGATGATAGTTGTTCTTACTACAGTAAGACAGAAAGCTCACTGTAATGGCCTCACTGTAATGGCTCACTTTAATGGCCTCACTGTAGTCTTTTTCTTTTTCTTTCTTTCTCTGTTGTTGTTGTTGTTGTTTTGTATTTTGTTATAAGATCTCACTATGTAGCCTAACCTGGCCTTGAATTCATAATGACCTTCTTGCATTAGCCTTATAAATGCTGGGATTGAATGTAGTTTTAATTTGCATTTCTCTGATGACTAAAGATATTGAACATTTTATCATATAATTATATAATTATTGGTAATTTCTATTTCTTTTGAAAATTGTCTGTTCATTTCTTTTGCCCATTTATTGGTTGTATTACTTGGATTTTTGGTGCTAATTTTGAGTTCTTTATATATTCCATATATTAAACAAATGAGGAATAAATGTAATAATGAACACTGGACTGATTAACAGATAAATCATTTTGCATAAGAATTTTTTTAAAGTCAATAAAACATATATATGTACAATATGATCATTTGATTTATGATAAAGATAACCCTGAAATATATTGGTTAAAATATGTTCTGTTCTGTAATAATGCCAAGTGAATTGTATATGGGTACAGAAACCAATGAATCTTGAGCTCTGCCCCTTACCATACATAAAAAACATTTCCTGACCTGTAAATACCAGACCAGAACATACATTCAACAGTGATGCACAAATAAGCTTGCCAAAAATCTGAGAAAGAATATCCATAGAGGCATTCTTTTTAATGGCCCTAAGCTCTTAACAACATAAACTCCATAAATAGTAGAGAAGACAAATAAATCTAATATATTCATATAATGTTATGATTCAGCAATGAAAATTAATCACTGACAAATACAGTATATGCAAATAAATTTCACAAATAACAATGTTCAGCATAATTGTCAATAAAAAGTATGCACCACACAATTAAATTTTATCAACTTCAAAAAACATTTAAAACTAATCTACTGAGTTGTAAGCCATTCTGGTAGAGGTCTAGTGTTGCTTTGAAGGGAATACAAGGGAAGTCTTGTGAGTGCTAGCAATGTTCTAGAAAATTATTTTGAAACCGTTTCATGGGCATTTATTTTTGAAGTTTCACCAACTTTCTATGTATATGTGCATCTGCATGAGAATGATGCATATCCTTATCTTTCTACAAAATTTACTATAAACTACCTAAATGTGGTAATGCATCCCTATAATTCAGCAGTCTATGAAACTGAGGCAGCAGGATCAAAAATTTGAGCCCAACCTCGTCAAATCAATCACTTAATGGATTATGCCTAAAAGTTTTTTTTAAAAAATTAAAGGTTGGAGGTATAGCTCAGTGCAAAGCTCTTGGTTTCAATCCCCATACCATGAAACACATGTTTACTATGTAATAAGTGAACATTTTTTATTTTTTTATCCATATTCACCAAGATTTTTGTGAAGCTTAAATCAATCCCCAGCATTGCTACATTCGTGCCCTCTGCATTCTGTTGCTTGATTTTTCTCCCTTGTAGGTGTCAGTCTCCCCCATTACTGATTCTCATAGGCTTTGTATCATTTGGACTTCTTGTTTTGTGAACATTGTGTCATAAACGATTTAAAATTGTGGCTTGTTTTAGATACTTAGTTTGTCTGTTACTGTGACTGTTACTCCTGGCAACTTTGCTAAACTGAAATCTCTAGAAAATTAGCAAAACACTCTGGATGTGCCCGAGTTTTTCTGTGAAAGTATGCAAGACAACAAAATGAACCAAGTGCTTGTCCTGATTGCTGGTGCCACAGTACAATAGATTGGGGGTCAGGTAGAGCAATAGTGGCAGGAGGAAACCTAGAGCACGATTTTTGCCTATCTTTCTGCTTCCTGGTTGCCATTCGGTGGGCGTCTTTCCTCCACCAAGCTTTTCCAAAGTATACATCCGCCCTACCAAAATCCTAAAAAAATAGAGTCGGCGGGCTATGGATTGAGACCTCTAGAACCATGGGCCAAAATAAATCTTTCCTCTTTTAAACTGCATTTCTCAGATATTTTGCCACAGCAATACAAAGTTCACACCCAGTCACTTTATATCATAGAATAAGTACATATCTATTATCAAAGACAGTAAAGACTGTACACTAAATTTATATCATATAGAACTTTTTACACACACTACATTTATACCTCATATAGAACTTTGACACTATCAAGACCCAACCAAAGAATATGCATTATTTTTATTATAAGGCCATGCTTGTATGGATGCAGGAAAAAATACTTTTAAACTCAATCTCTCAAGCACTCAGTGCCTTAGACACACAGATTGAGGCAGAGTAGAAGGGAGAGGCAGTGCCATAACCTTTATTAGAGAGTGAAATTTTGATTAAAATAAAGAGAGAAAGCTAAAAAAATTGATGTTTACTCAAAATTAAGAGTATGGCTTTGCTGGCTGGCATGAAGTGAAATCCCAAAATAGAAGACACATCTATATGCCAGGAAGGAGAAAATGACATTCTAAACTGCAATATAAATGGTCATATAAGGGAGACTACGGGACAAGGAGAAGAGAAGAAAGGAAGGGAGGAGGAAGGTAATGAGGAGAGTTTAGAGATAGTCAAAATACATTATGCTCATGCATTAAAAATACCACATTCAAACCCCGTATTTTACAAAATTAATATCCACTAATAACACATTTTTAAAACTTTATAAATGTAATAGTATTTTGTGTTGCACACAATTTATTCTGAGCCACTAGTATTTTTAAATAAGACAATATATAATGTAATTCTCAAGAAATTTTGAAAGCAAACACCTCTAATGGCTTAGGCTAACAATAATTTTATTTTGGAGAAATTTGAAATAGAATTTGTGTATTTAAATTTTAAGTATTTTTTTACTTTGGATCATATTCATTTTGAATTTTTTAAATTAGTAGATCATATAGACCTTGTACATTCTACAGAAACACACCAAATGCTGGTTATGAATTTTTGTTGAATGAGGCAAATATAAATACAGAATGGGAAGATTCCAACACATGAGTGTCTGGCTACACAGAATATTGGTGATACTGCCAACTATCAGTTGTCAGGTGAGTTTTATGAATGTTTGAGGGTATATTATATCTTTTGTGAATAGTAAGAGTAATTTAAGGGAGCGTCTTAGCTAAGACATTGCAAAGCAAAGATGCACTCACTTACCTGAGGGGGGATTACAAGACAGTTTGTTAAGACTTATTTTCCCCACAATCCTTTAGAAGTGCTTTGGGTCTTGGAAAAGAAAAAGAATGTTTTGTCTAGACTTTTGAAGACAGTAAATTAAATATCTACTTTTTCCTCTGAAGTTCAGAAATATTGGCATTTCTGCATTACTGATTAGTTGTGTCTTTTAAAGCTATATACAGGCTTATTTTACAATTTCTCAATCCTATCCCTAGTTTATATCCAAACAGATATTAGTTCTTGTGTTGGCCAAAAGACATGCTAAAATATTCTTAGTAATACAATTCATCATATTCCTAAATTGAAACTACTCAACTGTCCATACAACAATGTTTACAACCTTGAGAATAAACAATTATATTTAAAGTATGATTGAGTATCTTTAGGAAAACATAATATTGAAGCAATAAAATAGAGCAAATCATGCAAAATACTGCAATTAAACCTTATATTTAAATTTCAAAGAGTTATCACTTAAGGGATAATGTCTAACACAAGACAGAATTTCTTATATGATATTGATCTTCAATTTCTTGTTCTGGGTCCTAAGGCAGAGAAGTGTATAAGTCATAAAAAATTCATTACATAATATGCTTGTGAGATATATATATATATATATATATATATATATATATACATACAAACACATACATACACACACATATATATATATACATATATATATATATATATATATATATATATAAAACACTTGTCTTACTCTATATTTTGTGTATACTACATATAATAAAAATGTTTCTGGTTTTTAAAAATAAACATGTAGATTTATAGCACAGAGCTACTAATTCTTGAATGAGTAATTACAATCATTTATTAGTAAGCAAACTTTTTAACATACCATAATGCTGAAATTGGCTCACTTTTTTTTTTTACTTTATAAAGAAAAAATAGAAATAAAAATAAAACAGTTTGAAACCAGGATAATAGGAAAGTAGCAATAGTTAATACATTGCATAATGTTATCTTCATTAAAGAAGTTTCATATCTATACGTGGAAGTCAGAAAGAAATGCTTGATCATGAAAATAGAAATATGTTTTTAATTGTACGTCCATCTATTTCACCCCTCCACATACATTAGTCAAACTCAAATATATAGGACTGCTTCAGTCTGTGGAGAAATGGTATTACGTGAGATTGACTTAGCCCAGAATCTCTGGAACTGAGTACCTGGAGTGGTTTTATGCCATGGTTAAAGTATGTAAACAGTATGTAGAGAATCTGAATTTAAAAAATAATAAAAGTTTTCTTTTAGACACCATACTCTTTGTCATCATGCTTGTAAGAAAGATGAAAATGGGATGGGGATTTAGCTCAGTGGCTCAAGCACTTGTGTAGTAAGTGCAAGGCTGTGAGTTCAATCCCCAATACCAAAATAAATAAAGAAAAAGAAAGTAAAAGTGCTACACTTTGGAGTTAACAGTAAATCACTTATTATCAGTTCATTAAACAGTTTCAGAAACTCAACTCACTCGGTGTCTAAATTTTGTAAAAATATGCCAGGAGAACCATACAATAGCTTTCCTAGAAAAGCTCCACAAAAGAACATAACAATATCTAGCCACAACTTTTGTTAAGTCCGTGTTCTAAGAATTCTGCTGGAAAATGGAACACTAGTGTTACATTCAGTCACTCAAAGGCAAAAAAAGGGGGGGGGGGAGAAAGATAGACAGAGACAGAGAAAGAGACAGAGACAGAGAGAGAGAGAGAGAGAGAGAGAGAGAGAGAGAGAGAGAGAAGAAAAAACCCAAAGCCTTCTAATTTTAAAAAAATGATAAAATGAAACAAAAAGAGAAACTTACTGATCCCCAGATGTCATTCATGTAATGAACCTATATCTGTGCTGCTGTGTTTTGCCCCTGAGAGCTTCAGTGTGAGCCACTTCAATTATCATTCTACTTGTCCAAGCTCCACCATCAGTTAAAATGCATTAAACACTTGCAATGTAGCAGAATCTAAACTAGAAAATGCAGAGTAAAATACATAGAAAAATTTGCCTTATCTTCAAGATGCTCTCAATCTATGAAATTAAATCCACTTATAATTAATAATATTATGAAGTATAATTTTTAATTTAATACAGCAAAGACCACATCCCACATTTCACTTCTTAGAAATCACTTAAAATAATTAGAAGAATAAAACTTCCAAGTTTCACCCTCTCTGAAGCTGGTAAATATCTTCTCTTGGATCGCAGTAGTATTTGAAGTAAAAAAGCAGTGTCAGAACACATGGAGAGAAGCTGCTCACTGATGCTGAATCAAGCAACACTACTCCAGGAAATTGGCAAACGCCTACACACAAGCTATTCCATGTGGGAACCACAAAAATCATTCCAAGTACTTACTTCAAGAATCTCCCTGAACCCAATAACCAGCAGACAAGTCAACTTTACAGAAAACATGGTGAAGAAGACCACATTGTGAGGAATGAAGCCAAAAAGGGTCTCTGACTTTCTGTCCCTCCCATCCTCCCCACCTTGGCCCCTTTCTTTCTCTCATACACATAAACACACAATGCACATCAGTTTCACAGAGAACTGTTGCAACCAGAAACTAGGTTCTATCCTTTTCTCAACTTAAACATCGAGAAGAATACATCTTATAGAAAGGCACATGATATCACAAGAATACCAAAAAAAAAACATAAGATGTTCAATGGCAAAAAGAAAATAATAAGAACAGAAAGGGACAATGACAAGTAAAAGTTACTTGTCAGAAAAGTCTTTCACGTAGTAACCATGCCCATGCATAGGGTCATAAGTGTATAAAATATACAAAATTTGTATTTATAAAATAAGAGACAGTACCAGGTGTTTAGTTTAGCAGCAAAGAGTCTGTCTGGCAAGAAGTCATGAGTTTGATCCCTGGTACAAAAGAGAGAGAGACAGAGAGAGACACAGAGAGAGAGAGAGAGAGAGAGAGAGAGAGAGAGAGAGAGAGAGAGAAACAGAGAGAGAGAGAGAGAGAAACAGAGAGAGAGAGAGAGAGAGAGAGAGAGAGAGAGAGAGAGAAACAGAGAGAGGGAGAGAGAAAGAGAGAGAGACACAAACCCAGAAATACAAGATATCAGGGGTATAGAGAAAACAGCATAAATAAATAAACACTGAGTTGATAAAGCTTGAGATTAATGTAATTTAACATCAAACTAACAAAATATAACAAATACTATCTACAAACTATATCTCACTTTGCCTGGTAAGAATTGGAAGTTAAAGAAGAGAAAACAATTGATATAAGCATTAAGAAAAGAATGCATGTGAAGATAACCAAAGGAGGAAAAGAAATCCAGTCAAATGTAATATGTACAAACTCTTGAGTGTACCTTCAGAGAACTAAAATGATTATTTATACCTGAAGTGCAGGTTATGAAGAAAGAGAAAGGATGAGCAGAACTGGGTTGTATTTATAATCAGTAAATTCTGGAGACTATTTTAGGTCATGATAATGAAAGTAACTTCAAGTTACTAGTACAGAAGTCCCACTGGTGATTAAATTTGAAGCTTAACAAGATCATTTCTATTTTAGAAAGATCACTCTACCATCATTGAAAGAGGTGAACAGATTCGGGTCAAAATTGGGCAGATAAAATGCTAAAAATAATAGGAAAACCGTTCAGTAATCCAGAAAAAAAATGCAATAGTTAGAAAAGCAGGACTCAAAAATGATTCTAAGTTTCAAATTGTCTGACTGACTAGATGGTGATATAACAATAAATATGAAAACTATAAAAACACTATTCTGTGTACAACTTGGGTAGGGAAAAAAGAGAATGTGCTACCCATAACTGAGCATGCTACAGTAATTTGATAATATTTAGTCAATGAACTCTACCTAAAACTAAATACCAAAACAGTATTTGGCTTTTGTCATTGTTATAAGAATATCATCTATAGTTTTCTGTTAAATTTATAAAGAATTTTCATTTTGTATGTTTTTGAATGTCATAAAACCTTAAAATTACGATGAACTCTGTCTCTCACAAGCAGTAAAATCTCAGAGAAAATTGCACAGAAATCATATACTTTTGAAAAGGCTATCCTTTGAGAAATCAACCTAAAGTATTAAAATCTTGTTATAGATTTGGTTAGGAAATATTCATACTTTTTTTAAAAATCACTGTTTTTTTTTAAATTTTCTTTCTAAAGTAAAGTGTACTTTCTTTCCTTATAACACTAGTAGCCCCATCTTTTTCTAATTATTGCAATCTTGTCATTTTACTTTTACTTTCATATCAACTAATATGATGAATATAATGCCAATTTTCCATTGTGCTCTATGAATTTAAGGATATCTGACACACCATTTAACAAATGCTGAGAAACGTTAGCCCCAAGCAAAGTAGACAGCGTAATGGGAAATTCAAAAGAAATGTAATGGGAAGCTGTGTTCCCCAAGTACTGTTCTGCTGCTCGGTGTTAAATTGCACCACATTACTTTCTTACCTGTAGTTTTTCTTACTACTCCATAAGAAATGAGGCACTTTGTCTTTTTCTTAAATTCTTTAAATGTTCCTCTTTACTTTGCTTTACAATTTGTGCTTCACAATTATTTTGAATTCTGTTTTTCACTTTGTTCATTTTCTCTCTGCATAGCTACAAAAGACATAACTTCAGAACATTTAATCTGTCCCATTTTTAGTGTAAGTTTGAGATACATATAAATGCATTAATTGCGTAGAACTGATACATATGCAATTGTATCTTTATCCTTTTTACTTTCCCTTTCCTCCCCTTCTTTTGCATCTCCTCCTGTCTCCACAGTTATAGCACAAAAAGAAAGACTTAAGGCAAGACACATAATTGAAATTAGGTCAGAGTGGAAGATGTCTATTTAAAAATTGTCCTTAATCATGCAGAGATTTTTGCTGGTGTCTACAGTATGTAAAACTATTAAGCAAGGAAATCTGTTCTCTTGTAAAGTTTATAATATACTTGCTATGAGAGGCAAGGGCTTCAGGCTGAATTATGTCCCTCCCGAAAGGTCTATGCTTAAGCTCCTGTGTGACTTTATTTAGAGATAGGGCTTCTAGGAAGCAATAAAGGTAAAATAAGTTCATGTAGCTGGATCTCAAGTCCAATAATATTAGTTTTCTTATAACAAGAGACAGCAGAGAACTCATCTCCTTCATCAGCCTCAGTGCACAATGTAAAAGGGAAAAAGGTGTCAGGAGCAGAACATTAGTATAACCTCTAGATCTTTTTCTAACTTTGTTTTCCACAAAGGAGAGATGAGACGAAGGATGGATACATACACATGCATACCACATATATATAATAGATGAAGGCATACACACACACATATAATTTCTAGCATTGTTCACCATATGAATAAGTTACTTTGCCCCAACTGTGCTATCTAAATAACATCTCTTAAAGAATATTTGGCTGATTCCAAGTCTGAGGCATGAAACTTACAATATGCTACTCTCCTCTAGGTTTATCAAAGAATATTTATGTGATAACATGACAGAATAGCAAGCACAAAGTCTGCATGTGGGGTTTTGTATTT
The DNA here is from genome assembly GCF_034190915.1 of Cavia porcellus. NCBI lineage: Eukaryota > Metazoa > Chordata > Mammalia > Rodentia > Caviidae > Cavia > Cavia porcellus. The sequence continues at coordinate 58,547,189 of NW_026947493.1, forward strand.
TGTACTGAGATGCATTACAGTAGTTTGGCAGTAGTTCAGTAAATGAGACCAAGCGTGGTTGTAGATGGGGCAGATAGTTTGGAGGTACACTAGGTTGTGAAGAATTTTGCAGATGTTTTTTAAGGGCTTTGGATTTTCTTTAAGAGATCATAACCCATTTAGAGCAGAGAATTATCAAGATATAAGTTCTCTTTTAAAAGAATCATTCAGCTACCATGTTGTATTATATTACCAGGGAGGAAATAGTTCAGAACTTAGAACAGTATTATTAGAAGAGATTTGGTGGGACTAGTCACTAGTAGTTGTGAAAAGTGATAGCATTTCAATATATCTAGAAAGTACAATAAATGGAATCTGGTGATGGTCGGATGTTAGGTGTAAAAGAAAGTGAAAATTAAAAGCAGTCCTGATATTCTGTATCTGAGTAATTTTTAAAAATTAATATGCTAATTCCTAAAAAAATGAGGAGTCTGAGAAGTGAAAATATTGAAGAGAAAGATCAAGTGTAACATATGCATCATTTGCCCAGTAGTAATATTGTTAAAATTTTATAAAATACATTCATTTCAAAAATACTACTTTTATCCCAGTGCTACATTTCATTAAAAGTTTTAAAAGTCAGTCTTTCCAAGTGCATCTTTTGTGTCACAGGCTTTGTCAAAATAAGGGCATATTTGCAAGCCATCTAACACCTTTTTAAGACTGCATCATCTTCACCTCCTTCTGGGTTGCAAATCTTGCGCCTTTTCAATTTAGGTGTGATATTTTCCCTGGAGGTTTCATCTCATATATATAATATTAAGATGTACTTCAGAAAAATTTGTCTTGTAAGTGTGAATATGTGATTTCACAATATAAACCACTTCTCATGTTATACTAAATTTTAACACAGTCCTATCAGCTGTTTTTTAAAGGACTAAGTGAAACACTGTGCACTATTTGCAATGGAGATTTTGACACATTAAGAAAAAGTTATTTACACTTCAACATCACTTTTGACTTTTTTCTAATTAAAACTGATGATCTCATTCAAAATGAACACTGATTTTGATTGCAGTCATTTTAGAAGAGTTTATCTTACTCAAACAGTATTCTATTATTTAAAATAAAGTATGAACATTCTTTTTAATAAAATAAACATTTCAAAAGCAAGCAAAAGTCAATGCATTTTCAAAGTGATAATTTTTTTGGAGGGGAAGCAATAATCCATAGTTAGGAATAAACAGTATACTGTTATTTTTGGACCAAATTTTTAAGTCATTCTCTATATTGTTCTATCATTATAAATTCATTCCTCCTTTACCAATTTCATTCAATAGTCAAACATTTTCACTAAATCCTGGAGTTTCAGGAAGATAACTACATTTACATTCTATCTTTAAAGCCAGCATTATGAGACTTATTTTAGCCAACATTTTATTGACAAGATAGCATCATCAAAAATATCAATGCTTTAATAACTAATGCAAGCTTTCAAAGAAAATAATATGATTTTTGAGGGTAAAATTAGAGCTTAACTAATAAATGGCACAAAAATAATTATGCAAAACTTTCTTGTGAAACAGCACTCCTAAGACCAAGGCGTTCTATGACACAATTTCACGAACTCACATATTTAACAAAATAATACATCAGGCAGGTGTGGTAGCACATGGCATAATCTCAGCACTCTACAAGTTTGAGGCAGGAGGGTCATGAGTTTGAGCCTAGTCTGAGCTATTAGCAAATATTATGGTTTAGACCTAAAATACTCCTTAAACTTTTCATGAGTTCAGAGGTAGAACCTTTGGAAAGAGATTGAATCACAGAAATGCTGCATTCATCAAAGATTTAATGCACTGATGAGTTCACAGCAGAATATGCTGTGAGGAGGCAGGGCTTGGTTGGAAGTCACACTGGGGTTATAATCTGGGAGGTTATGTTCCTGTTATGCCTGATTCTTTCCTTTCCACTTTGCTTCTTTGATGCCATGTGTTGAGCAGCTTCCCTCTGCCATGCCTGCCCACCTTATTATTGCTGCCTTGGAGCCAGACAACGGGGAACTAACTAAGTTTTCCAAAAACGTGAGCCAAATAAACCTCTCCTCCGTAATACTATAGCTATTAAGTATTTTGTCTCGCTGACAGGAAAGTGACTAATACAACAACTTAATGAGATCATGTCTCAAAATTAAAGTAAAAATTTAAAAAGGACAGGAGTGTAATTCAAGGTGAAAGTCCTGGGCTCAATCTCCAGAAAAGACAAAGAGGAAGGAGAAGGAAGGAAGGAAGGAAGGAAGGAAGGAAGGAAGGAAGGAAGGAAGGAAGAGGGAGGGAGGGGGAGAGAGGGAGACACAGAAAGAGAGAAAGAAAGAAAGAAAGAAAGAAAGAAAGAAAGAAAGAAAGAAAGAAAGAAAGAAAGAAAGAAAGAGAAAGAAAGCAGGAAAAAGAAAAAGGAAATGAAAAAAGAAAGAATAAAGAAAGATAGGAGAGAGGGAAGAAATTTTAGACAGAAAAGAACTGCCACCCAATGGCAAATTAGAGGCAAACTAGCATTAGCAAAATTGACACAGCCATCTGTTTAGGAATGACAGCATTTGACCCAAGTCATGTTCCACTGATAAACATCTCTGTAAAAATTAAATGTAGACATTCATCTTTTTTATAACTTATCTCACCTCATTCATTCTTGTTACATATTTTTTAAATGAATTTCTAGGCAGAGGTTATATTTCAGTGGTACAATGCTTGCCTAGTATGTATGAGGCCCTGGGTTTGATCCTTACACTGAAGAAACAAAATCCTAATTGTGTTTTCTTGTACAGAGATGAGTTGGCATCTATGCATATCAAAATAATTCAATTGAAAGGTGTAAAAACGATAATAAATTTCACATATCCCTTTATAACATTCATCGTTGATTTTCTCCACGTTATTCTTCCAAAAATATCTCTGTGGTTTCCCTTGATAACTCCCTGTCATAATTTCATTTAAATGTAATCAAACCAGTATACATATGTAGATATGTACATACATATGTGTATGTATATTTGAGTGCTAGGGACTGAACCAAAGTTCTTACACATACAAGGCAAGCATCCTTACCATTAAACTACATCCCTATTCCTCAAGCCAGCATTTTGTCACAGTCTAGCCACTGAAACAGCTCTTGTAAAGGTAACCACTACAATGTCAATGCCAATAGTGAAGCTATATTAATTACTTCCTATCAGAAGTTTTTTAAAAATATCATTAATTTTTAAAATATATGCAAAGCTAGAGAAAACAATTAAATAAAACTCCATCCTTTCCATATTCTCTTCTTAACATTATTGTGGTGGTAGAGACATTTAACTTGATATCTACTCAGTTAAATTAGTTTTGAAGTGCACAGTATTGTCAAATATAGGCCTGATGATGTACAGCATTCATCTGTGTAACTTAAACATGATATCTATTAAAGCACTCCTCCTCATCTCCCCTTCCCTCCAGTCCCTAGCAACTATGTTTTTTACTCTCTATTTCTGAAAAAACTATTTCAGATACCTTATGTAAGTGGAATCATGCAGTATTTGTCCCTCTGTGATTTGTACCTGTCAACAAGATGTAAAACAGTATAGCCTCTATGGTAAAGAGTATATAGATTCCTTACATAATTGAAAATCCAACTACCCACTCTGGGGATATATTCAAAATAACTGAAATAGGGCTGTGAAGAAATGCACTTTCATACTCATTGTCACATTATTTACAGAAACAAAGATAGAGGGAAAAACCTAAATGTTTATCAATAAGTGAGTCAAAAACTAGTATATTCTTGAAAAGATGGAAATCCTGCCTTATGGGACAAGATGGGTATACCTAAAGGACATGATACTAAGTCTTACATGTTTCAATTGTATCCCTCACTTATCATTCATATTATAGTCATTATCAAAATTTTATCACATTTTCCATTTTGCCTTTGAAATATTCAAAGCTCAGGGGACTGAAATATTTTAAACCAAATCCTCAACATCTCAACACTTCATGGCTAACTATATAAATATATAGTACTGAAAAATAATTGCCTTGCTGCCATAACCCAAAAAAACATTACCACTTGTCATACCTAATAAACTAAACAAGTTAATTTAAAAAAATAATATCCAGTAGGTAGCCAAATTTACCCTGTTGTCTCCAAAACTGTTTTTGCATAGTTGATTTATCTTAAAGGGAACCCAGAGAAAATCTACATATTATATTTGGTTCTCAGGCTTTTTAGCTGTCTTTCAAATAGAGTCATTCTCTCTGGGCTGTTTGTGGTGGTGGCTCATTAATTTTGACTTGTTCCCATATAATGGAAACTTAGCCAGTTATCAAATATTTTCAGCATTTTTTCCTAAAGAATTACTCTAATAGTTCTTAAATGCTATTGGTAAAGATAATATATTATTATAACATATATTATTACTACCACTAATCATTATTAACTTACAATAATAATCATGCCATTATAACATAATATAATTTTTCTAATTGTTGCATAATTTCTCTTCAGAGTTCATTCCATTTATCATTTACAGGATATGAGAGTGTTTCCCCACAGCTTCCCAACCAGGTAATGTCAGAAATTTTCATGCCTTCCTCCATAATAGAGATGAAGTAAAAAATAAATCTATTTTAATTATTTATACTTCATTTGAGGAAATTAAATTATTTCAGGTACTTAAAATCATTTTTTTTGGTTGTCTATTTTTGATGTCAGCAGCTTTTAAAACATTTGATCATTACCTCTTAGACAAAATACTTTCTGCACTGATTTTCAGGACACCTCACTCATCTCGCCTCTTTCCTCCTTTTTCTTATCCATTCTTATGCAATTATTTTTCTGTTCTCAACCTGAAATATCAGATAACTCAAGGGATCAGTCTTTGAACATCTTTTCTCAGTCTACACTCACTCACTAGGGAATTTCCTCCAATTTTGTGATACCATCTGCATATTGAAAGCCATTTCCAATTGTATGTTTAGACACTCTCTTTCCCTTAAATTATAGAAAAATATGAAATCGAGTACTCAGTGTATTCACTTCCATGTCAAGCCATACTCTTGATCACTCCCATCTCATTAGGTGAACCTCCCCTTTTTTCTGTCTCCATTCCTGAAACCACCAGAGTCATCAGGACTGCATCTCTTTCTCTCACACCACACTTCTAACCTAGAAACACATCCAGTGATTTTTACGAAAATCTGGCCATCATATCAGCACCTGCATCATTGTAATCTTAGCCCACTTCACCATCATAGTCATGTATTATTAGTATCTCTCTCACCAATCTCCCTGCCTTCACCTCCTCTCTATTTTTACCTTGTCTTCTCAACATACAGTAGCTAGAGTTATTCAAAGACTCAACATTCTCATAGAACCTTCAAGGTCTTACTACCTGCACACATCCCCTCTTACCATTCACCCTTGATTTTATTTGCTATTTGTCTCTGTCTGGATTTACCACATTTTTCTTGCTGTTCCTTCAAATGGTTAAAAATCATTCTCTCTTGGACCCTTCATATTTGACTCATATCCCCACTTTAGTTTCCTGCTGAGATAAGCGTTACCTAATCTCTCTAAGAAGTACTCGCTTCACAACACTTGCCTAGCCCTTATCTGATTTATTGTTTCATAACCATAAACAATGCTAGAAACTAGAAAGAAACTCTAAAAGAAGGACAGCCTTTATTTTTTGTACTATTTTCATAGCCCATTAGATTATCAATATCAAACGAGTAAGCACTCTATTTTTTATAAAGTACTGTTATCTTCCCAGTGGCAAGACAGTGTCCAACAGAGAGGACTTAACAAGTATATGATAAGTAAATTGATAAATGAGTGAATGAATTGTATGAACTATCTCAATTCCCACTTTAATTGCATTTTGATATGAATGCTTTGAAATTCTTATTTGAGAAGGCTTGTTTATTTTGAGTATACCATGAACAGACCTATCTGCTTAGAAAACTGATAAATCAAATTTCTTCATCATCAAGACTATATGTGGTAATAAAGTTATCAAAGTAAAGGCTTCCATTTCTTTATACCCATAGAGGTTTCTTACTCTTAGGGGGCTTTACTGCAAGGATGGCTTTCCTTTCACTTCATGTTTGAGTATCTTACCTGATATCTTCCCTCTCCAATTACAATACTTTTTTTTTATTTTATTTTGAAGGTCGTAAAATAGAACAAGACAGAACAAAGCTAATCGAGACAATGCAGTGAAATTAGTACAGAACTTTATAGCAGGATACCGGGATAACAGTAATAGGTACTATAATATATCTTGTTATCTTCACAATAGTTTTCCATTCAATCAGGTATAGCAAAATCAAACCAAAAACAGAACATTGTAAAACCAATTGAAAGAGAATGTCGAATAGAACCAAACAATCAGAGCAAAGCAAAACAGTGAAAACATTTGTCTTCAAAAAGAAAATAGAAGGAAATCCCCTATATTTGCTATATTGCATAGGGTCATCCTCCCAAGAGACGCTCAGACCTCTACCCTCAGTTATTAATGTGGGTGGGGAGGTGGGATGTTTGATCCTCAGTCCACGCATGGGTAGGCTCATGTGAGACTGGTTGTCTTCCGGGCTCACACCAGGGCGCTCACCAGGAAGGGAGGCAATTGGTTTCTTGCTCAACCACCTAAGTTCCACCATGGCTGGATCTTGGGAGATGCTGACTCCAATTATGATATTTTCATAAGACCATTTGATCAATTGACCAGTTAACTATGACCAAAAATAATGTTGAACAATCTAGATTCTTGTATAAACTAAAATCTTGTACAAACAGAATCCTCAGACATGGTGAATAAAGTAATATACTTACCTGAATTTTTGTTTTGAAACAATTTTATTACCCCTGTGCATATAAAGTATAAGTGTAGCTCAAAAAATGATAGTATTCTTGTATCTTTACAAACCCAGCTTGATAGAGCACAAACCATATCTTTGACACACCCTTACTCTTCCTGTATCACATTTCCCATAGACTACCAACTATCTTCAAATATAATTTTACCACATATGCAAAAATATAAGATTTTACTTAAATGTACAAGCATACAGTGTTAATTAATATTAAATAAATTATATATATTCTGCTGGAATTTTTATGTTGTTTGCTTTTATGCCATTCAGGGAACAATCCTCTGACTGGTCTTCTGTGCCCAGAACCACACTGACTCAGTTCGTTGCCAACAGTCTTTGACTTTCTGACCCCTCTTCTATAATAGCATATTTATAAACATAACTTCTTAACATAAGTTTTTAATTATAATTTATCACATTAAATTTTAATGGTTTCAGTTTTAATGTCTTATTTAATAAATATTGTTTTAATTCCCAAGTCATTTTATTCTTTTTCTCCCTTAAAATCTTTAAATTTCATTGTCACATTTAAACACTTAATTCACTTGGGAATTATTTTCATAATAAGCAGAAAATTAAGCACCAGTTTCTCCTTTCCCTTCTTTCTTCCTCCATTTATTTCTGCCATTTCCTTTAATTCCATTCCTTTTTTCTTTCTGGTTCTCATTTTGTTTCTTGTTTATGTAACTAGTTTTTCTACTTCCAGTTACTGAACACATTTTTTTTTCATCTCCCATTTTTCTTATGTATTAAGTTACTAGTTATGTTTAGGGTTTTGTCTTTCTTGTTTTATTCCCTGTGATAATCTCATACTGCCTTTATTTCAAAAGATTTCCAAGACTCTTGATATCTGTTAGATGAAGTACTATAACTTTCTCTTCAAAATTATTTCATCTATCCTGTTTTATTGTTCATAGCCATTTTGCTTAATGATGATTAGCAGAAATTTTGATTGAATTTTCCTGGGAAAAGTGCATCTTTTGTTCCCTAGATTTTTCTGTTACAGCCATATGATGCGAGTCACTTAGGTCTTCAATATATTTTAACGAGGGTATCCTTTCCTTTTATATGAAAATTTATTACTAATGCCTTTTTGTCATCAAAATTTATGGTTTCAGCCTTACCTTCTTGTCTTTGTAGGGAGCCAAAAGGGAGACACTCACTACTTATCAAGCTTAAAGCAGATTCCTGGATTGTCAACAAAGGTATGATCTTTTCAACCAAATTCATCAACCAGAACTTCATCTTTTCCCTCAATAAAGTTCAAGCATCCATTATTAGGGATAAAAGCTCAGATTTTGTTACTGTTCTTGACAGTGAATTCTGATACACTTCCTGATGGCAGAACATGGCTGTTTGCTTTTTCCGGCATGATTCCCTTTGCAGCGGGAGCACCTGAAAAGGGATTGACCTTGAGGGCTGTGCCCAGTTGTGCCTTCTTATATTGTGTATCACACCACTTCTGATAGTGCCAGTGACTGAAGAGCTTTCTGCAGCATGTAAACCACGACGTTTGTCCTTTCTGCTAGCATTCGGGCCCAAATGAAAGCGGGTTGTGATTCTTGGAAAAAAAAAAAAAAAATTAAAAACCTTTTAGGTATTGTGGAAGACTTATTTTTACTGGTGTAAATTTTTTGTTGTGTTTATAAATAACATTTTAAAATGAAAGTTAATGTTCTGGTGTAGCTAAATGTCAGAGAATTCACCTCATACCTAGCAACCATCCTAATCTCTAACTCATTCAATTTGAAGATTTTTTTGTGGCTTTTGTGGTGTTAATAACCCATACGTGTATGCCAATAGTTGATAGCTTTGTTTCCTGTTCAAGACCATGTGCCTTTTTTTTTTTTTTTCCTTATGTGGCTAATCCTTTTAAGACAATGTTGAGTACAAATCAGCCCAGTAGTATGCTTGTCTTATTCTTTATTTAAAAGAACCAAATGTTTGATATTTTATTAAATTTTTAATAAAAATTTAAATTAAATTTTTGCTGACTTTATCATGCTAAAGAAATTTTCTTCTATTCCTGTTACTGGAGTCCTAAATCTGATTCCCAGCTTTCAACAAATCAGATTTAACCTCTACCCCTAAAAAGTAAGTGAAAAAAAAATAATGCCCAAGTAGGAAAAGGGATTAATCTTATAGCTCCATTTAGGAGGATAAGAAGAAACAGACCTCCTTAACTCTATCTTCAGGGATATGATGTGTTTGAATAGACAAAAAGTTGGAGAACATGGTGAATAACATGCATCACATCACCGAATGATCTGCCTGTGAAGTGCTATATTTCTAAGATCCAAAGTGACTGTAATGACCAGAGATTTCTAGGCACAGCTTCTTTGGGTCTAAAATAGTACATTGTAAAACCTAATATTTAAATACCCCTGAAAACCTAGAAAATAATCTTAGCTACCCTTACTTTCACTTCCTCAGTCTTAAAGGAGGATGAGCTAGGTTAGATAATTTTAGAGCTAATAAAACTTCTCCTACTAGTTTTTAAACAGACTAGCTTTACATAATTAGCATGTCTATATACAGACTTGTGGAGGACTCTAACCCAAAGTTTACAGTAATAAAGGAGACAGACATAAATCAAAGGCATATGTGCTCATCATTATCTTTCTTTTAGTTAACTACTGGCCCACATGAAGAGTCAACTTCTAGTGAAAGCAGTTTTTAAGTCTCTGTTATATTCTTATATTGCTAAGTATTTTTTCTTTTAATTTGTGAATTTTTTTGCTTTTACTAAGATTATCATATTTTTACCTTTTTTCTGTAAGTGCAACTGTAAATTGTTCTGCTATAAACATGGATATGTATGTGTCACTGTGGTAACATATCTTTGACACATTTGGTGAAAAACTTTGTCAAATGGAATTTGTTTTAGTTTTTTGAGGAAACTTCATATGGACTTCCTTAATGGTTGCAGCAATCTGCATTCCAGCAACAATGAAGAAAGTTTCCTTATTCCCATAACTTTGCAACAGTTGTTGTTACCAGTTTTTTGATGATAGCAATTCTTTCTGGAATAATGTAGGAGATAATTTGCTGGGATTCCAATAAAGCCTCAGTGAGATTACAAATATAACTTTTTGGATTGTGAGGAAAACTAGAAAGAGGATTACAATACTTGGATGACTGAACTCGATATTTGGGATTACAATACAATAATATGGAATCTCAGTGTTGTTTTAATCTGTATTTCTTTAATGGTCAAGAATGTTGAATATTTCTTATGTGTTAATTAGAAATTTGTATTTCTTCTTAAAAGTGTCTGTCCATGTCAGTTGCCCTTTTATTTATTTATTTACTTTTTGTCTTTTTATCAGTACCAGGGATTGAACTCACGACTGCTTGCTTGCAAGGCAGGCACTTATGCCACTAAGCTAAATCCCCAGCCCATTTTTTTCATTGAGTCTTTTATTTGAGGGTGTCTATTTTTTTTTTTTAGTTCTTTGTATATGGTAGATATTGGTCCTCTCTCTAAGGAATAACTGTCAAAAATAATACCCCATTCTGTAGGTGGCCTTCATTCTGTTCATTGTTTCCTTTGCTGTGCAGAAGCTTTTTAATTTGATGTGATCTGTTTTGCTGATTCTTTATATTAATAATGTATAACTGGAAATCTGCTCAGAAAATTCTTGACTACGTAGTCCTATGTATTCAGCAGTTTTACCTGTCTTATTTTCCAGCTAATTAAGTGAAGAATTCTTAATTTCAAAACAAAAAAAATTATTTCATAAGAGTTTTGAATAAGATGTTGTGTACTTCTGGTTGATGCATTTTCTTAGTTGATTTTAGCAAATTATATTTTTTTCAAAACAATGCCCATTTCATTTATATTTTAAATCATGTTACTATCATATTTTTATATTTATCCTTAACTTGAAAGTCTCTGCTGTACCTTTGCTTATAATATAATTTTATAATTTTTTCTCTATTTTTTCAGTCATGCAAAATGTTACTGTATTAATATTTAAAAATAATTTAGCTCTCATGATCTTTCTTGCATCAGTTTTTGTTCTTTCATTATTTTGTTCTAATCTTGTTTTTCTCTCATTTACTTTTGTTTCTGTTACTTTTACAGCCTCATACATTAATTTCATTGGAATTCATTAGAATTTCTTAACTAACAAGAAAATTTTGTTTCACTTTCACTCTATACCGTGAGTTTTGCTATAAATAATTGTTAATATAATAAGTATTTTCTGAACTCTAATATTGACCCCAACTTTAGTATTTATTTAGTTTTTCTTGGTTTTAGTGTCTTTTAATTTTAGTTTTATCAAAAAATAAATTCTGTATATTTTAGATTAATGATTAAAAGCAACATATGAACTATCTATCATAGTTTCTCACAAATAATAGTACATTTTTAAAAATGACAAGTAAATAGACCCTCATATATTTGTCTTATACACTTCATTATACACAGATTCTGGATTCTTTTTTACAATGTTTTATAATATAGTACTTTTTATAATACAAGTATTATTCTTGACTAATTGATCAGTTGAGTAATTAATCATAAGTCAGTATTTTAGAAATTTTTATTCCAATTTCACGTATTAATATTAACATGCAAGAGAAGCAGTTGGTCATGTCAGAATAGCATTTAGTCATGATCTTATCTGATAAGTCTCTCTGATCTTCAGAGAAATAAGTTTCTTTCCATCTTTTCTAAACACATTAATTTTACTTTAAAATACTATCAAGTGACCGGGGATTTAGCTCAGTGGTGTAAGCGCCTGGCTGGCAAGTGCAGGGTCATGAGTTCAATCCCTGGTACCAAAAAAATAAATAAATAAATAAAAATTTTAAAAAAACTATAAAAATTGCAGTTTTTCATATATTTGTATAAATTCTGTTTTGTTTTGTAGCTCTGGGATATGCTAATTTTTATCAATACCTATCACCTCAACGAGCAATGATATTGTCCTTTTTTTCTTTTTTCTAGAATATTTGCAAGGAAGAAAATTCTTTATTTTTATAATCACAGAGCCTAGAGAATTGTATAATATGCAGAATATATGCTGGCTAGCATGAATAAATCAGTAACTAATAACGCTAATTATACCTGACTTTTAGGCACTTTTTCCATTTTGAGTCTTAGTTTCTTTGTTTTGCACAATACTAAGAGTTGAACTTAGGGCTTGAAAGTCGGAGGTGAGTGTTCTACTCTTAGGTCACATTCTTGGACTTTTTAAAAATTTAATTTAATTTTTTTGAAAGAGTCTTGCTAAATTAACTAGGCTGGCTTGGACTTTGAGATTCTCTCAACTCAACCTCCTAAAGACCTGGGATGCCCAATTTGAATTTTTGCATTCTTTCCTATTTTTATATTCCTTCTTATATTTTTAAACAACTCTTCTAACTGTTCTTTTGTCTCCCCATCAAGCCTCCAAACTATGTTTAACCAGTCTTTCAAATAATCTTTTGAAAAAAAATTAAAATACTGCAATAATTCACCAGAAAATCATGAATATAAATTCTATCAAGATATGCCAACGATCTGATTTCTGTCTTCTCCAATTCTGCCTCACATTACATCTCCAAATATTTCTTCAAATATAGGGATCTACTTATAGTAACGTAGTTTCTTCAATTACCTTTTTCTGCCTTTGTATCTAAAGGCCCCTCTCAAATAAATAAACTATGATCCTATATCCTTTGCTAACTCATATTCCAGATTTCATCATTTTCAGTTGACTTCCTCTAGAAAGCATTACCTAATTTCATTGTGTTCTATATATTACCTACATTAGGTGCTACTGTATATAATAATAATTATATAGAGAGAGAGGATGTAGACATATTTATAGCACTTTCTATGTGTGGACCTGTAATCTCTATACTAGTAATGAACTTATTAGAAAAATGTGTGTGTTCTCTTGTGGAGCTGTACCAACTAGTGAGCAAATGCAATGGAGAATAATATTAGTCAAATGATTAAATAAGTGATTCCAAATGTATAGCCTGGTAAGAATTATTAAGAAAAGACAGCACTCATGTAGTCAAGTGTATATCTGGATCACAGAATCTATCTCTTCCCATACTTACGTTTCAATACTTATTATTTCAATAAGTGAGTGACTTGAAGGATGAGTTAATATATAATCCTTTACTTCATTTCTTCTTATTTAAGCAGAATGTGTCTTTTGTGTTGTGTAATACTTAGTACTTCTAAATCTTATTCTGTCCAGTGTCCTATGACAATTTTGATTGCAAAAATTACTCTTTTGCAGCTTCACATTTGACCTGTGGATACACCAGCATCACTCTTTTAGTATGTAAGCAACCTCAAACTAATATTTCCAGTCAAAACAAAAAGAGAAAGATGTAACAAAGATAGATGATGAGGAGAGCCCCCTTTATCCTGCATCCTAATCCAGATTACTAATTTTCTTCTGTTGAGATCCATGTCCTTGGCAATAACAATTGACATTCTTATATTAATTCTGTCATCTGTATTTTTCCTCTACCCTTAGGAATCTAGTCTGTTTCATTCTTCAAAACTTTGGCTCTCTCCAAGACCACTAGTCATCCCAGATATAATTTGTGCCTTCTTACCTTGATTTGCCTCTTTACTTGACCTTCTTATTCATTTAACTTCTGCATGTCTAATGATTAATAAAACTGGAATGAGTGGTAAAACCCAATTTTCCTTTCATTAGTTAAACCAAATGATATAGAGGGTAAGCAAATTAAAATTTTTGATTAATGTATTTTTTCTATAATAATTACATATTTTACTTAAATTAACATTGTCAAACTATTTGCAAATCAATCATTTTTTTATTTTCCTATTGATGCTGATTACTCAATATTAATTTTTCCCATGACAAATATAAAAATTTAGTATTTTAATGTATCTTCAGAAATACATATCAAATTATTTAATGCTGTCAGAAATGTGTTACTCTGGCCATGTATGGTAGTGCATGCCTTTAATCCCAGCACTTGGGAGGCTGAGGCAGGAAGATTGCTGAGAGTTCAAGCTAGTCTGGGATACCCTGCAAGTTTGGTAACAGCTTAGACTATATAGCAAAACACTGTCTTAAAAAAACAAAGATAAGAAAAAAGAAAAGAGAAAAAGAAAGCAAAGGAAGGAAGGAAAGAAAGAGAAAGAAAGAAAGGAAAGAAAGAAGAAAGAAAGAAAGAAAGAAAGAAAGAAAGAAAGAAAGGTTTCAATGTGTTTTAATATTATATACTTTCTGATAATTGTTCTGCTTAAGTGATCATTTTTGTTTATTTAGTCTCCTGCTTAATCAAAAATTTAGAAGGATTTTATATTATTTATATAAAATATATTTTATATATGTATATAAAAATATAACTTATAAAAATTATATAAATTATATTATAATTTTATATAATTATTAAATATTATCATATTATATAATATGTACTTTATATTTTATATAATATATAAAATATATATTATATGATATATACTATATATCATATAGTATATATTTCAATATACACTATATATCATATAGTATATATTTTATGTAATATTTTATGTTATATAAAATATTAAAAATTTTATATTTTATATAATATATATATTTATATTATGTAGTATATATAATAAATATTATATAAAATTAAATATTGATAATTGTTTTGCTTAAGTGATCATTTTTGTTTTTAGTCTCCTGCTTAATCAAAAATTTAGAAAAATTTTATATTATTTACATAAAATATATTTTTAAATATATTTATATAAAATATGTTATTTATGTAAAGAATGTTATATTATGTATATAAAAATTTAGAAGAATATATATTAAACTATAGGCAGGATGGTTAGATCTTTGACAAAGGAAAAAAAACTGAAGCACAGAAAACCAAAAGATTTTTTTAAGCTTTGTCATAAGCTAGAGAAATATAATAGCACTTCCAGAGCTTTTTTTTTTTCTTTTTCCTTTTTATCAGTACCAGGGATTGAACTCACGACTGCCTGATGCAAGGCAGGCGCTTATGCCGCTGCTGAGCTAAATCCCCAGTCCCCAGAGCTTTTTTTAAAAAGTCAGTAGTAAAACTAATTATTCCCTTCCAGTTTCTATGATATTTTTCTACTGTGAAAATATATAAAGAAGTCCATGAAATTTCCTCCAAAAAAAGTTTGGAACAACATTTGTGTCCCATTCCATGTTTCCACACAGTCAACTTTTCTCCCTGACAGGTGCTTCTCTTTATTTTAATACTTCTACCAGTGTCCTTCTTTATGAAAAAATTTATATCAAGTTGAATTCAGATTAATGAGTTCTCATTCAAACAAATAAATAAATGTTAGAACTGCATTATGTCCTCCAACAGTCAGAACACTCTGATGTTGGAATATGGTAATAGGAAAATTAGAAAGAGCCAACAGCCATGGTGGCCATGGTGGCACTCCCCTATGACAGCTATTTAGGAGGCTGAGCTAGAAAGACCACAATTTTGAGGCCATCCTGAGCAATGTAGCAAGAACCTGTCTCAGAATTTAAAAACACAGAAAGAGAGAGAGAAATAGTGCAATTAAGTTTAGAGTTATGTTGTGAAATTTGTTAAGAAATGATGCAATAAATTTATAGTAAAATTTTGAAGTTTGTTAGGTGAGGGCGCGTGTTCTCATTGCATCTCTTTGTAGAGACTGGCACAGAGGAAGAAAGAGATGTGACAAAGAATATAGTTACTGTTTTTTCCTTCAATGGACTGGCAATTTTGTTAGAAAAGAAAAGAAAAATGACAACACCTTGTTGTACGCCAGCCCTGTGCTGGACGCATTAAATGTATCATCACACACAATCCTGAAACTTCCTGAAAGGGACCGTCGTTATCTTCGTTTTACACACAAGGATAATGAAGATGAAAAAGATCAAATAGCTTGTCCAACTCACAAAGCTAGTAATTGACTGACTTGGGATTCAAGCCCAGATCAATTTGAATTCAAAACTTATGCTTTATCCATTAAGGTGCATATTTGAAAAATACATCAAATCCTAAATGACCTTTATGTCCTCAAGAAAATTGAATATAGAAATTGAAACAAAGTAGTCAGGTCTTCCAGTGTATGATTTCCTTTCTGTCAAAATGAGTATAGTTGAGTTCTATTTGTTATTCTGGTTCCCTGGACAAAGCAAAGTTTTCAGTATGAAAAGAACAAAAAAAGTCACTTATACTATGCACAAATCAGTATTGTACCAGATTTAAATATAAATTATTTTAAAGACATTATTATAATGCTGAAAACTTGTACTCCTGCCCAGATGTTTACATGTGGAGAATATTTTACAAATTAAGGTAAGGCAGATTTTGTGCAATATCTAGCTTTCACTAAAAGAGGCAAAGTTTTCCATGAGAGTTTAAATATTTGTCAAATAATCTAATTAATGAATATGCAATTATTTTAATAGCTAATGTACCACTGTGTCCTTCATTTGTGTGTGTGTTTGTGTGTGTATCCTTCATTGTAAAGACAAGTATTACTGACCATGGCAGGTGATTTGAAGCATCTGATAGATTTCAACTAAGCTTTCTGCATTTTCTTTAACAATATATGAATTAGACCTCAGGCACTGCTATGTGGACACACATATTGAATGAATTAAAGCAGGCGATTTGCATCTTTTTTGTATTTATATATATTTATTAGAATTTCTCACAAGAAGTTCAGTTTTCTAAAAGTACTTTGCATTCTTAGGTAGTCATGAGATGACACTTTGAAGACCCAGATGATAACTGAAGATAGTAATCAGAAGTCATTCACGTTGACCATGTAATTTATTAACTCAATTAAGATATACTTTAGAGCAAAAACAAGTGTTAAAATGTATAGATACCAGCACAATAGTTTTATAGGACTTTTCAAGAGAAATAGATATATATCAATCCAGCCCAGTTCCATATAAAAGGAATCATTACAGGGATCCAAGGATCATGTGCCCATCTGTACCATATTTCCCTGTTCTGGTCTCCACACATGTTTGGTCTGTACTGAGCTGAACTGATTATCATAATACACAGAAATGAAAAGACAAGACTATCTGAGAATGTCTTAAGGGAAATAAAAAGTTTCAAACATTTGAAAATATCAGACTGAAAGTTTCTTTAAGATAAAATTTTTTCTCATTTTATATTCATATTGCAATGCCTTTCAGAATAGCAAACAATTAGAGACATTTTGGTTCTATAATTATTATTCAAGGAAAATGTTTACAGAGTGTATACTATGACCTTAACACTGCCTAATGCCCTGTAATGAGAATGAATAAGATGCACTCAAAGTAAGAGTGTGATTATTTGTGTGACAGAAGAATTGAATGCATTGTAGATTAAGAATAAGTAGCGTCAGGTGTGGTGACACCCATTTATAATCCCAGAACTCAGGAGTTTAAGGCAGGAGGATTTCCATGAATTCAAGGCCAGCCTGGGCCACGTGACCGAGTTCAAGACAAGTCTGCAATATGTAGTGAGGCCATGCCTCAAAAATAAAAGAATAAATAATTTTGTGGGCACTCCATAAAGCTGACTAATGTATAATACAATAAACAAATTGTTGAGGTTGTATATTAATATGAAATATTGAAAAGAACTAACATTATGAATAATCTGTTAAACTTTCAAATAATGATATAAACTTAATAAATATGTTTTGTTGGATCATCACTAATTTAGACAAAAAGTTAACAATAATAAAGAAAAATCATAAATGGTTCAGAATGCAGTGTCAGTAATTTAACTAGATACAATTACTTCTAATTCAATAAGAATATAATATTTAACATATTTTATCAAATGTAAGAAGCTTTTGGCAATGCCTCAGGAAACATAAATCACTGGATAAAACACTACATCTAGTAGCAATGAAACTGTCTATGACCAGTAAAAGTATTTCATTTGATGCATCCAGAACCTAAGACATAAACAAGAAAATGAAATTAAGTCAAGTAAAAAGCATAATGTCATTTTCTCCTTAATCCTATACTATTTATTTCTTACAGGGAGATCATTTTGGAGGCCATAATTTTTCTTTGGGCACAAACATTTTTGAGAGTGAGATGGGAGATGGCACAAACTGGTAACTCCATTTTACAGAATTCAATACAACACTTAAGCAAATTTTGCATAAATGAGAGCAACCCTCCTTTATTAAAATAAATTCATATTTTAACAAATAGGAAGAGAACAATTCAACTTTTAAAATTTAATGTAATTTAACATTAATTAACATTATAGAGAAAATCTATAGGATTCTTAATTATGGTCCTCTGTTTAATTCAAATGACGATTCATCTATTACCTCTAGTTATGGTTTAGTCTCTTATGTTGAAGGTTCAGCCCTCATTAGCACCATGCTCAGTGGCTGAGATTTTGGAAAGTGACATGATTGTGTGGATTCATACCTCAACAAGAAATGAATGATGGATTTATAAATAAATGGATTTTTTAGTGGAAAAGAATAAAACAAAATTTTATAACAAAATAATAGGAGAATAACAGCAGTTAATACATTGAATATTGTTACTTTAAATTGGTAAGTCAGAGATTAAGATATGAATGAATTATTGCAAAGTGGTGAAAGCTGTAGAAGATAGAAACTAGTTTAAGAGAAGAGGTCATTTAAAGTTGTGCTCTTGGGACTAGAACTCTGCTTCTGCCACAGTGTTGCTGCTGCCAGTGCTCCTCCTCCTCTTTCTCCTCCTCCCCCTCTTCTTCTTCCACTTTTTCCTCTATTCCCTCCTCCTCCTTCTCCTTCTTCCCCTCTTTCCCCTCTTTCTCCTTTTTCCCCTTTGTCTCTGTCTCTCTCCTCTCCTCTCCTCTCCTCTCCTCTCCTCTCCTCTCCTCTCCTCTCCTCTCCTCTCCTCTCTTCTCCTCTCCTCCTGCAGTGCTGTCATGGTGCTAAGAGATGAACACCTCATCCCACCATAATCCATGGATCCAAGTGACTATGAAATGAAACTGTCACTCTAAATCTTCCTTTCCTTTAAATCTTCCTTCCTTCTATTTTTTCTCCAATATTTTGTCAACAATGTAAGACCAACAGACATAAGTGCATAGGAATTTCCATGAAGGGCTTTACAGGCTCAACCATCCCTAGGTTTTTTTCACTATTTATTACAGTTTACTATTTATTGCAGTTACCTATCATGGAATATTTCTCACTGACAGAAAGTGTAAAGTATTATAAAGTAAATATGATAGAGAAAACAAGCTAAAATAACCCTATGTAGTTTACTGGTTAAAAAACAGTTACTGTAAAATATGTAGTGAATAACTAAGATAAACAAGAATAATGTAAGACGATTTTTTGTCCTTCCTAAATAGGTTTTCTCCATTGGTTCTATTTATATTGCTCTTCCTCATATCACCAGCCTGTAACATATTCTGAGCAACTGTACAACTTTAATCCACATTAATAATTCTGAAGTATTTTGCTTGGACAATTTGTATCATCCAATGCTGATTATCTTTCCTATAGTAGACTCTTCTTGTAAGTAGACCACAACTTAAGCAAATTGGGAACCTATTGCTGTCTTTGAGGTATTTGTAGCCTCAGGGGTCAGGCAACCAAAGAATAATATAAAAGAGTAAACAAGTAAACATAGGTGTGCCATACAAATGCAGTGAGTCCTTAATTTTTAAGAAGAAAAATTACAGTATAGGACACAATGCTATTAATCCCCCTGAAAAGGCTTTACAGGCTGAACCATCCTTACTTTGCATACACCTATCCCAACATTCCTGGATTTTTTTTCCCCTTACCAGGAATTGAACTCAGTATCTTGTGCTGACAAGGCACTTGGTGCCACTGAATTATATCCCCAGCTATCCCCAACATTCTTGCCACTTTCTGAAGCATTTCTGTAAGCCTCTTTCAGAAATGTCATTAGTTACACTGTTCTGGCTGCCTCAGTGTCCTGAAACAATTCAAAATGTTTACCTTCCACGCTCACTTTGACTTAGACAAAGAGCCAAAAGTCAAAGTTAATATGGTGGATGAAGCTGCACTGTGATTGTTTTTACAATTCTGCCTTTTAGTTGCAGAATACTCCACAGTAACAGTCACTATATATTTGTTATATCCCACAAGGACACTCATGGGAGAGGACTTCCAGAATTATGTCAGAAAGAGGCAAGAATGCTAAGTATATTTAAAGGGCAGGAGGAGTATTTTGAGAGAAATTGATGTTCAAGTGTGTTTTACTATAATCATTTTTTTAAAAAAACTATATTTCAATCATCTTTTATATGTTTATTGAGTAGAAGTGTTATGGGAGAAACTAAAGTCTGAAAGAGGTCTAGAAAGTGTTGAGAGGTCAAATTCCATTTTTAAAAGATTTATTAGTAAAGGTACTAAAGAGAAAATGACATACAAGCAAAGGCCCAAGGAAATGAGAAGCAAGGTTTCTGTTAAATCTATGAAAAAGCATTTCAACAGTGGCAACACCAAATGCTTTGGTTTTGGAGAAGTGTACATCTCCTCTTCCTGGAATGGCAAAAAATGTCCTGAACTTCTTTGGCCTAAACAGAGAAATCGAAAAAGAGCAAACAAAAAAATGAGATCATGAGCAAATAGAATGCATGTGCAGTAAAGATTTGTTCATCAAGGTAAGAACGTAGGTGGTCTTAGAAAATCTTAAATAAATTCGATTAACGTTTTGATTTACTGAACCACAAATCAGTTATCTCTATATAACTAGATTTTAGTAATTTCTTTATACACATTACCTTGTTAATAAATCTTTTTTTTTTTCCAGTACTTGGCATCAAACCTAGGGCTTCATAGTTGTCACTCTACAACTGAGCTACATCACCAGTCTTGAGTTATTGTAGGGTATTTTTTGCTTTTGTTTATTTTTTGCAGCAGGTTCTTACTAACTTGTCCCAGCTGATTTTAAATTTATAATCCTCTTTTTTTTTATTCTGCTAAATTAGGTGGGATTCAGGCATGTGCCACCACACTCTAGTACAATTAATTTCTAAAGTACATCAACATGTCAACATGCCAATCCATTTCCTAGATTTGGTAACTAAAATCTAGAAAGGTTGAGTAAACTGTGTAAAATTACATAGTAACTGAAAAGTAGAGCTAGAATCTGAAAATAAATCACTGAAATTTATTACACTTACTCAACAGCTGCCCTACATCTCCAGTCTCCATTGATAAATGCGACAAAAATTGATTTGGAGATGAGCAGCACCATGAGAAAATTTGAAGTATGATATAGTCAAGGTATAATTATCTTTGTGATTAGTTATTCAGTTTTTAACATTTTTATCACATCAGTACTTCTGATTCTACCACTTTTAAGTTTAACATTTTACATTACAGATTTTGAGTTCCTAAGAGGAAGCCAGTATTTTTATGTCTTAAAATACTAACTATAGAAAGATTGCATTTGGATAGGTATCTAAAGCAATTAGCTGAAACAAAAAAAATGAAAAACAAATAAAAATTTCACTTCATTCACATCTATTTTGCCTGGAGAAAACAGTAACAGATCTCTTGATAAATCACTTAGGGAAAGATGACAGGGTCTAAATGAAGAGATTTTGAGATTTCTGTTTACTTCATATCAATTTTGTTATAAAATTAAGGTCAATAATTGGCTTCAGCCTCTTTGGACTTTAACCCTAACACTTGTTAATTCTCCTCAAATATTCAAAGCGTGGACTTCCATAAAAGTTTATAAATTAATTCATAGCATTTAGGAATTACTCACTAGATAGCTCTTGATTGAATCAATTAAAAAATAAATGATTGAGACTAGAGAATCTTCAGCTACACTCATTGTCCATTTATAAAAGCTTGATAATCTTTGTTGAATTTCTTCAAAAATAAATAATTGGAAATAGCAATAAACTCAAAATTTGGCTTCATGAGATATACACAGCTACAATCCCAATTACTGGTAGGGGGACAGAAACAGAGGGACTGAAAATTCAAGGACAGTGTGGACAAGTTAGTAAGGATCTTTGTCAAGAAACAAAAAAGGCTGGAAGTATACTAAAATTCCATGTTGATGTGTTAATATTTCTTGAAGGACAGACTGCTTTGGTTTTTACTTTTGAGCAGGGATCCTACCATAACTTTCAAATTGGCCTCAAATTTCTGCATTTGAAGTGATCCCCCCACTTCTGTCTCCCAAGTAGATGGGATACAGGTATACTGCAGTCAGTTTCCAGCAGACAGAATGAAGACGTTTTTATTGATATGAGATTGTGTTCAGGATCATCTCCAGCTTGTTGTACAGGCAAGGAGAACACTCTACCACTGAGCTACAGCCATAACCCAAAGATGTCTAAATTAGTGGAGAAAAAAATAAAAAAAAAAAAGTGAAGATGAATCTGGAAGCCTGAGGATGATGATTTTAAAAAGACAATGGCAACCACAACAGCAAAACAGTAATAGTGGACATTATTTGAGTGCTTACCATATGTTGATCATTGCACAAAGCTGACAATGCAATTCACCTCTTCATTGTATAACTCAACTATGCTATGAATACAGCGCAGCATAGTTGGTGTTCAGAGTCAAGTTTCTACTGTTGCTGTTAGGTAAGTGTCCTAGGAAAACTGGGTGAAAAGATCCATGTTTCTGTTACTTTTCTATAAAATCATATTATAATAATTATATCTAACTTGTAGCTTACATGCTTTACTAAAATGCTTAGTCATGCCTGAGAAATTGTTTAATCATGTCAGCCATTTAAATTTCCAGTATAAAAATTGAAGTTGATCTGAGCAATGATTTTTGGATATGACACCAAAACACAGGCAACAAAAATAAAAGTAGACAAATGGAATTACTTCAAATTAAAAGACTTCTTCACAGCACATGAAATAAATAGAATGAAGGGACAAAGTACATAGTAAGATAAAACACTTTCAAATTATACAACTGATAGAGAATTAATATTCAGAATACATAAGAAATACAAGTGACTCAATAGCAAAAAAACAAATAGCCCAATTAAAATAGTAGCAAAGAACCTCAATAGACAGTTCTAGAAGAAGACATACAAGTGACCAACTGACATAGGAACAATATTTGACACCATTAATCAACAGGGAAAGTAAAATCAACAACATAACAAGAAAAAAATCATACTAATTAGAATGACTACCATTGTGAAAAAAATAAAGAAAGCAAGCAAAAGAGAGTGTTGGCAAAGTCTTGAAAAAGAAACTGATGCCCACTGTAGGTAAACGTATAAATTAGTATAGCCATTATGACAAATAATAATGAGGTTCCTCAGAAAGTTAAAAACAGAACTACTGTATGATCCAGAAAAGCCATTACAGAGAATAGATAGTTAAAAAGAAATGAAATTAGGGAAGTGAAAAGTCAACGTCTCCCATGAACCAGCCATGATGGGACTGGCAGGATCCAACAAGAAGACAACCAGCCAGTTTTTCTGGTAACCTGCGAAGCTGCACGTGCCTTCCAGGAAGACAAAAGTCAGTGCCTCTGGTGAGCCTACCTCCCTACCCCACCACACCTCTGCCCTGTAAGCAACCCTCTGGATCAGGGGACAGGCTGAGTTGATAGTAACTAAGGTACATAAAGCACCTAAATGCTTGTAATGTCTGGTGATTATGCAGGCCTGGGGCCAGAGGTATGAGCTCCTCTAGGGAGGATGACAACATGAAATATAGCAAATATAGGGGACTTTCTATAGTCTTTTAAATCCAGTATTGCTCCTACGGTTTGCTTTGTTCTGACTGTTTTTGCTTTACTCAATATTCTGTTTTGATTGATTGTATTCTGTTTTCTTTATGGTTTGATTTTGCTACACCCGATGGAATGGACAATTCTTGTGAAGATAGTATGGTATAATACACTATGGTAGCTATTGTTGTTTTCCTAGTATCCTACTTTGAAGTTCTCTATCAGTTTTGCTGCTTTACTTTGATTGGCTTTGTTTTTTTTTTATTTTTTGATTTTACTATCTTTAAAATAAAAAGTAAGAAATGAAAACAGTATTCTAAATTGCAGTTTGCACTCCCATGTTCATTGCAGCACTATTTACATTAATTAAAACATAGAAACAATCTAAGTATCCATCAGTGGATACAATGCTGAAAATTTGAAATTCACAGTCTTACAGAATAAAATTTAGCATAAAAATGAAGGCAATTCTATCTTTTACCAGAAAATGGATGGATTTGGAGGAATTACATTAAGTGAAATAAGGAAAACATATAAAGTAAAATACTGCATGATTTTTCTCACATAAAAGCTTAAAAAGATGGTAGTATAGAAGTAGATACTAAAGTGGTGACTACCAGGAGTTACAATGGTTAGGAGTTAGAGGAGATGCTGGTCAAAGCATACAAAGTTTTACTTGGGTAAGAAGAAGGGAACTATTCAACTAAGTGGCTATACTGAACATATTTTATAATTTAAAATTTCTGAGCTAGAGTTAGTCCTCCACATAAATACTCCAAAACATCATGTTGTATACTATATACACATTTTAGATGCTAATTTAAAGGTAATAAAATAATAATAAATAGAATAGAATTTAAGGTAATTCAAAAACCTAAAGTACTTGTGACCTAAGAAGTCGTCTCTTTCCTGAGCTTCTAATTGTATCGCCAATCTTGATTTAAAATGATTCTGTTTATCAAATGTGAGAGTGGGTATAAGCCAGTGTTCATTAGGCTGATAAGAACAAATCAGGGGCCTTTAAGTAGTAACAAAGTCTTTCTTCATCATTTTCCTCAAGATTGTATATATATATATATATATATATATATATATATATATTCTCACTTTAAATAAATGTATCCCAATTTTTAAAAGTTTACTTCAGGTAAACTTTTAAAACATTATGACCTATAATATAATTTGACTCTTTTGTTTCCCATTACCCTCCTCTCCTTTCTACCATTCCTCCTCTCCCCACTTACAAAATACTTGTTTCTATTTTTTCTTTTCTTTCTTATTTTTTTTACTTTCCTTTCCTTCCTTTCCCTCTATTCCCTCCCTTGTTCCCCTTCTCATTTTAGTACTTTTTCCTATTTCACAAAACATGTTATATACATTTTGGTCCTTATTGAGACTTTCAGTTTCTTACACTGGACCAACAATGAGCTAATCACTTTGTGTCTTTATTCACTTAACTGTATGGTCTATAGGTGCATCAATTTACCTAGAAATGTTGAGTGTATACTTCTTTGTGGCAGAGTAGTACTCCATTATATATAAAGCCCACATCTTCTTTATCCATTCATGAGTTAATGGGCATTTGGGCTGTTTCCTATATTTTGCTTTTACAAACTGTGCCACCCTAAACATGGGTGTACATATATCACTCTGGTATTATCATGGTAATTCTTAAAGTAATCAGTATATGATTATCATGGATGGGATTTGAGGAGGTTTGCCTACAGAGCATACGGGGATCTCAACTCAGCCCAGACAGGTTCAGATCATCTCTAAAAGAAGTATTTCAGGGTATATCAGGGAGTGCCACTGGTTAAATTACCAACTGAGAAAAAAAATAGGATCTTCAGCTTGAGTAGCTACAGGTGTCACAGCTCTGATCAAGAGGATCAAACTGTCCTTTCAACAAAAGAAGGGAACTTTTAACAAAAGGTTTGGTGGGTGAGGTTGGTAATCATCTCAGTTCTGACTTTTGCAAGACTGCTCTGTAAGAAAACCATACTGCTTAATCAGTCTCCATGAAATGACTGTTTCCACTTGGGACAATCTCAGTTTTGGCAGTGTGTACTGGAATCTAAGGTAGCTAACTAAGAACAGAACATTTAGCACAGTATTGGAGCCTTCTGAGCACTCACTTATAGATGAACATACCTGTAAATCTCTTTATTTTGGTGTCCTCAATCTTGAAAGGGGCGTAAATATGCTATGAAAATTTAAGGCTACGAAACTTTATATTGCCAATCACTATTTAAAGGGTTATCTTGCCTTTATGAAGACCCGAGCAAAGATCTAGTCCAAGGAGACACACACAAAATGAAAGGCCAGCTTTCTGTAGGTTCAGTCACCTTACTTTTTTCAGCATAAGATTTCAAGTCCCTACCTTTTTAAAAAGAAAATACAAATCAGGTTTTATAATGAATAATAGATTGATAGCCCCTTTGTTCATCCTGTCCCTATAGTGATCTCTGTTTCAGACAGAATAAGAAGCCTAACAAACATAGAAAAGTAACTACATGCAGTGACAAATATACTAATGAGCTTGATAATGAAGATTACATCACAATAAATATGTGACGCAAAACACTAAATTGTACGACTTAAATATATTTAATTTTTATTTGTAAATTTTACCATACTAAAGCTGAGAAACAAAACAGACTGGGAGTTATATTTCCCTCATATCATTTGGAGGTCCCACCAAGATAATTGTTTGCTTTTGTGTTGTAGATTCTGGAGCTGTGTGTCATAGCCTAGTAGTGGCATGATGCAACAGAGCCATGGCTTGCTAACCACCCTTGAACATTATAGTATGGCATAGTGGGGCAGGGTATACTACCCTCACCAAACTTAAAACTCTTTCATGTTGTCGCTTTTACATTCCTAAACTTATTATGGTATAAATTAGCTCTGAACTCAATACACGTATCATTTTCCTTGTAATGATCTAACTCTGTGTTATAATCTATCTCTCACAGACTGTTTCTAAGCCAACTAACTAAATTGTATTTAACATTCCATTCCTTGAAAAGGTAACCCTAACTCCCATTAGGAAAGGTGGATGAAGATCTCAATCTAGCATTTCTCCACTGAAAAAAGTATAAGAGCCCAGAAGTCAAGGGTGTTTTTTAATGAACAAATCTAAGGAACCCTTTATAGAAGTTATGTTGGGAGCTTAATAGTTGTGGCCTTTCTTTAGGGGGTTAGATCCCAGAAAGAGTAGTCTGGCACATTGATTGCTGGCCCCAATCCATGACATTTAGAGATGACAGCCTAATGTGAAAAGAAAAAAAAATTATTAAAAGATTAAGAATGTAAAGCCCAAAAATAAAAAAAAAGCAAAAGAATATACAGCCCAAATACAAGAACAAGAGACTGTTGAGGATGATTAAGGGGAAGAGTCAAATCTAGATAACAGTTTTTAAGAGAAAAAAGTAGGGATTAAGTCCAGACAAAAGGAGATTAAAGGGGAAGTGTTCACTACAAATATAACAAAAGTAGATCCTAGTATGTATCCAGGAATAATCTCCAAAAGTGGAGTTCCAGGGTGTTTCCTTTGTTTTGGTCTTATGTAGGTAAGTAGAGATCAGGAATTTATTTGGTTATTCAGAGGTCACTTATTACAGGTGGCTTTGTAGGTTTAGAAAAAATAATTGGGGTTTAGAGTTTATAATGTAGAGGGTAAAGAAAATCATTACCTCAGGTAACTGAGTTTAAAGAAAGTCAGATTCAAAAGAAAATAGTCACGCAGAAGTTGAAATCCAGCCTAGGGACTAGGGAGGAGTTCATATTTAATTTAGCATATTTATCAAAGAAGTTTTTTTTTTTCTGAGAATCAGAGGTCTTATCTTAACTCCTATCATTTTCTTTGTGTTTGTTTTATAGTTCTAAGCTTAACTAGCTATGTTGCTTAAATAAGCTCTTAATTTAGTATATGGATTATCTTCTTTGTAAACAGAAGGATTTATTCTAGATCCTGTTTCTTACTTATTGTTTAAAAACTAGCTAACTAAACTGTCTTTTACAATAGAAAGAGTATAAAGACAATTTCAAGTAATAAAAAATAAAATGATACATTTGCATCATTTCAACTAAGCATCTACTTGAGCATTCTGTTTAATATATGAAATGTTTCATAGTACAAAGAAAGCAATAAAATACTATAAAGTCAGCTATGAAATGTTTTGTCCATCATATAATCAATTTGAACATTTTTATTTCAGTCACTAATAGATGATAACCAATGAAAGGTTCTTGTCTTGGTATAAATTACTGTACAATTATGGCGGTGGTCTAATGTAGTGGAAGGCCTAAGCAGGAACTCTTACCATTTTCTCCTTCTTCTTCAGCAACTCCAATTGCAACTCCTCTTCCTGTTTGTGCACAAGGAAAATTCTAGCCAATTCCTCACATATGGTCAATGTCCATCCCCATCCACCATTTCTGATCTGAGGTCATGTAACCTTCTGCCTCTCTGTGATTACGTTGAAAGAGACAGCCCAACCACCATGGGTAATGTGCTCCTTCCACATCTTCAATAAACCTTTGCTTATCCTTTTTGTACTTTCTGCTTCTCTATAGTACCAGAAAACTAATGGGCACTGAAGGAAGCTTTAAATTTTTTTGGCCAAGAATAGAAGTGAGTGATTAGAGTTGCAGATCAAATTGTCAACCTCTTTATGGTTGGGAAGTTAGAGATACATGGTGAAACAGATGAGTGGAGGTATGTTTTTTTCTTAGAATAAATACAGGTTTCCTGGGAATTTGGACATCACTTTCCATCCCCACCCTGGCTTTGGGTTATTTTTGGTCATTTCATGGAAATTTTCAACTGTCATGGCTCCTGGATTGTGTTTCATTTAGCAAAATGATGAGATTATAACAAAGTTAGAGATTGTCCAGTGGCTATGCTGGCCACCATTTTAGACTCAGCCAGTTTTTTCATCTGATTTGAAGAGTGACATTTGGCCTGTTGGCATTCTTTTCTCAAAAATAGACATAGGTAAAAATTAACTAGGTCAACCAGCCAGCACAAGACTAAGGAAGGACAACAAATCTTGTAACAGGTAAATGCTTATTGATCTAATAGACCTACTGATTTTATTCTCTATTACTGAAAAGATTTAAGTAATAAAAGTAATGTGAGCAAAGCAGAAAGCCACCATCCCCAAGATTCAGCACCCTCAAGTACCCTGTCACCAAAGAGAAACAAGATATGCAAGGTAGATAGAGTAACTTTTAGAGCCAGGTAGGGAACCAGATATACTAACTCAAACCTCAGCTTCATTCTTTACTACTGGGTAATCTCTGGAAAATCGTATTTTCTTCCAAACCTTTTCATTTGTGAAATTGATGTCACTTGCACAAGAAATATCAGTCTGACATGCAGAAAAACAATTCAAGTGCATAATATTCCTTGAATAATTAGCAAAGGGAAAATTCTTTCATAATATACTATAGAACTTCTTTACATCCATTCTCTCAGTGCGCAGGTCTGGGCCATACCTGAGCTCCTCCCTCAACCCCTGCCATCCCAGCCAACTAACTACCTTGAGGGACCCAGGAACTCCAACCAGCAGTACAAGCAGGGCTAGGCCGGGCTGGCTGCCCACGTCAGGACCAAGGAGCTCCAGCCAGCAGCATTCACCCCCGCAGTTCCACCGCTGCTGTCAGGGACCTAGTATTGCTGTTGATCTTTGGCTCCCAGTCCTCCCCCAGAACCTGGGACTGCAGTGGATTAACTGTGCTGTATCAAGAGGAGACTTAGTAATCCTCATCCAAATCAAAGTTACTGAGGTGAGGTTGCCCCTAAAATAGGAATAGAGTTTGCCACCTTCAGTGGATAAACAGGAGCAATAGCTAAGTCCCCTCCAGAAGTAGGCCACAGGTGAGCTTGGCAAGGAGTTGTGCAGAGAACAATAAAAACAGGACATGGAGTTTATAATACTGTTTTATGATGGTCAACCCAGAGTTAATACAAGAAACTGCTCAAAATCTATCCGCAACACCAAAGACATAGAATATTTAGTCAAGGGCCTGAATCTCACAGCAATGTCTCACATGAGTCCAGATGAAAACCAAGAGCTCATTACAATTCCTCCTACAAGTCCAACTGGAGGTCCCGAGCCCACAAGAAAGACTCACACCAGTCTCTTTTTCAGATCCATGCTGGGACGTGCCAAAGGTCATCTGTGGAAGCCAGAAAGACTATGCCAGCAGGGTGAAGGAGCTGTGCTGATAGGTTGAGAGCTGTACACTGGAGCCCAGAAGTCACACTCACCAAAAAGACCAGGGCTGCCCTGAAAAGCACCACAGCTATCCTCAGTGACACAGAGGTCCCAAGCTCCTCTGACGACTAGCACAGTTGAGTACATGCCAGGAAGCCAGTGTGAGGAGTTCATCCTGGAGACCAAGCGACACACGTCTTCCCCTCCAGAGCCAGGAAGCAATGCGCAATGTGAGGACCAGAGCTTCTCCAGGAGAACTAGTAGCAAAAAAATAGCAACTCATAGAAGAATGAAATTTCAATGAAATTGAAAGGGAATCAATCCTCCCTAAATTATTCCTAGAGTCAAGTGTTTTATACCAAAACCAGAGAAAAATCTAACCAAAAGGAGAGCTATAGGCAAACCTCACTAATGAACATTGATGCAAACATTCTGAATAAAATATTGGCAAATAGAATGCAACAAATCAACAAGAATATTATATAACATGACCAAGTGGGATTCATTCCAGGAATGCAGGGATGGTTTAATATATGAAAATCAACAAATGTAGTATACCACATCAACAGAAAAAACAAAAACAAAAACCACATGGTCATCTCAATAGATGCAGAAAAAGCTTTTGACAAAGTCCAACACTTTTTCATGATAAAAATCCTTCAGAAACTCAGAATACATGGTGTCTACCTCAGTCTCATGAAGGGCATCTATGACAAACCAACAGCCAAAGTTCTACTAAGTGGACAAAAGCTGAAAGCTTTCACTCTAAAAATCAGAAACAAAGATGTCCAATATCACCACTCCTATTCAATATAATTCTGGAAACACTAGTCAAATCAATCAGAAAGAGAGAGAAATAAAAGAATAATGATAGGAAAGGAAGAAGTTTAATTATCACTATTTTCAGATGATGTGATACTCTATATAGAAGACTCAAAAAACCTTCATTAAAAAATCACTAGAGGTAATAAAGAAATTTAGCAATGTAGCTGGATACAAAGTCAACACTCAAAAATCAATAGCATTCCTGTACACAAACAAAAACTCACAGAGAATATTGCCTTTCACAATAGCATCTAAATAAATGAAATACTTAGGAACCAATCTAACCAAGAATGTGAAAGAACTAAATGCTGAAAATTGTGCTATGCTAAAAAAGTTGAAGAGGATATTAGAAAATGGAAGGATATTACTTGCCCTTGGTTAGGAAGAACCAACATTGTGAAAATGGCCATATTCCCAAAAGAGTTATATAAATTTAATGCAATCCCATCAAAATACCATTAACATACTTTACAGATCTAGAGGAAACACTCCTAAAATTCATTTGGAAATAGAAGAAATCTAGAATAGCCAAGGCAATTCTGGGCAACAAAGACAAGAAAGGAGGCACTCGGTTACTGACTTGAAACTATACTACAAAACCACAGTGATAAAATCAGCATGACATTGGCAAAGAAATAGACCTGAGAATCAATGGAACAGATTAGAAGATGCAAACACAACCACAAATACACTCCATCACCTGATATTTGACAAAGGTGCTAAACATGTTCACTGGAAGAAGGATAGCCTCTTTAATAAATGGTGTTGGGAAAATTGGCTTTCTACATGCCAAAGACTGAAATTAGACTTACGACTATCACCATGCTCTAAAGTTTAAATGGATTAAAGATATAAATATTAAAATAGAAACACTAAATATACTGGAAGACAAGATTAGTAGAAGTCTTGAAGACATAGGGGTAGGGAGAGAATTCATGAACAAAACACAAACCACACAGGAAATACTTCAAAGTATCAACTACTGGGTTCTCATATTATTGAAAAGTTTTTGCACTTCAAAAGAAATCACCAACACAGTAAAAGAAAACCCACAGAATGGGAAAGAATTTTAGCCAGCAACCCTCAAAGGATTTATATTCGGAACATATAAAGAACTGAAAAACATCAAGCATTCAATTTCAAAGACCCTCTCAGAAAATGGGGCTCTGAGATGAACATACAGTTCAAATACAAATGTCAAATAAATATATGAAGACATGTTCACCATCACTGATCATTTGAGATGCAAATTAAAACAGCAATGAGGTTTCATCTCACTCCAGAAAGAATGGCTGCCATCAAGAAATTAAGTGATAACAAATGTTGACGAGACTAGGGGGAAAAAGGAACACTGCTGCACTGTCGGAGGGAATGTGGACAGGTGCAGCCACTAAGGAAATCAGTGTGGAGATTTCTCAGAAGACTAGGATTGAAAGTTCCATTCAATTCAGCTATCCCCCTCCTGGATATTTTCCTAGAAAAACTGAAAATGTCTGTGTCACAGTGATACCCATGTTCATAGCAGCACAATTTGTAATAATAGCTTAATGTTGGAAACAACCAAAATGCCTATAGACTGCAGAGTGGATGAAAAAGACGTGGTATTTTTATACAATGGAATATTACTCAGCTATAAAAAGGATGATCTTGAGGCCTTTATACATAAATGGAAGCACCTTGAGACTATCCTCATAAGTGAAATAAATAAGAATCATATTTGTAAATATAACATTGTGTCTCTAGTTTAAACAGTAATAAAAAATGTAGGAGTAATAAGACCCAAAATATGCAATCATTTGTTAAGAAAGGAAAGTGCTCTAAAGATATAATTGCATGTATGTTTAAGTGTGTATGATAGATAACCATATTACTAAGTTTTTGTTGGATTGTTGAACAGAACTGCTTGCACTCTCACTGTTTGAATGTCCACTTTTCATGCTTTAATTTTGTAACTGGAACAACTATTTCTCAGATGACATTATGTCATTTATCAACTAGTGATTTCTTAGTGTTTATTTTTTGAAATTCTGTATTATTTCTGCTCTTTTTTTCTGTTTTTTCTGTTTAAGTACTTTTTAAAAAAAAATCCATTCTCTCTCAATTTTTCTGAGGGCAATGCCTCTCAAACTGTGAAATGATTTGGGGGAATATTTTCTGTGAGTTTTTGCTAATAGAAATATTTTAATTAAAATGTATAATCCAAGAAAAGAGATGCAGTCCAGTGTTAGAGAACTTACACAGTGCTCAAGACTCTGAGTTTATTCTTGAAATTGAACTTCCCTCCACTGTTCATTTTGCCTTTCCACCCTTCCTTAATCTTTGACTGAAAAGAACCCCACTTAGATGTTTTGGTGGTAAATGACATTGGTTAAATCATCAACAAACACAAGCCTATGCTTTCACTTGCAAAAGAGTGAAGTGTCTGTTTGGAAAGAAAATTCAAGAACTGGCCCAAGGTAATTGGCATATGTGGTTACATGGGATGCTGTGGAGAAGACATTTGTTCCAGCTGACCAAGAACTTTGCCCAGCCTGAAGTTCACTGCTTTCTTCCTTCCTTGTAAAAACCTGTTGGGCCCTGAGCCCTAAAGACAGAGGCTTGAGGAGTAAGCTCCTCTACTTTCTTCAGGAATGTCCCCAAAAAACTTGATTCTTTTTTGCATCAACAGTTATCTGAACACTGAAGCGCAAGTTGTGGACATCTCCAGCATTTGACTCTGGTAAAACTAGAGGGTTGGAAAAGGGAATTGCATAGTTGCTTACTTTTCAGACAGTCCATATTAGGGCACTTTGGCACATCCAGGTACCTGCTCGTGTCTAAAAACCATTTATTCCAGTATCTTATTGTCAAATGTGCTATTCCTATAGAATTTTGTATTTGCCATTATAAGAAAGAGGTAGCTACACTATTATTACTCACAAAACCATAGCTATTTGGAAACTGTTCACATTAAAACAATATAGGCCTCTTGTCACTAAAATTCCCTGGTACCATTCACTTAATGCTGGTTATATGTTCACTCATGATTCTGGATCATCCATACAATCTAGGTATATTGGCTTTCAATGACTTTCTTAAAGTCATTGATATCCCTAAATGCAGGTTTTAACCAGAGAAAGAAGAAAAAATATGAGAGGTGATTGATTTCCTGACCATATTAAACTTTCTGTTGTAATTTTACCAATGATAGAATGCATCGTTTTTATATATTTATAATTTTAAATGATATTTTAATTTCATATATCTTTATGGAACATACTGTGGTAATTCAGTGCATATATATAATGTATATTAATTCAAACCAAGGTAACAAACGTTTCCATCTCCATCTGTTAATCATTTTTGAAGATTTCTTGCCCTTCTTTTCTAGGTTTTGTGAAATGTATCATAGTTTTTTAACCAACAGTTATTCTATTGTGCTAAAGTACACCAGCCTGATTCCTTTGTCTATAATTTTGAGTCCCTTTCTTTCTTTCTTTTTCTTTCTTTCTTTCTTTCTTTCTTTCTTTCTTTCTTTCTTTCTTTCTTTCATTTGTTTCTTTTTTTCTTCTCCTTCTGACTCATTAGGACATGCTTGCAGTATATATTGGTTACATTCACTGCAGGGGATTGGTACATGTACATAACACCTTCTGTTTCCCTTCTCTCCCCACTCCTATTTCCTTTTTTATTTTTCTAACATTGAATTGATGTTTTTATCTGATAAGACCTTATAAATTTAATTATGATATAAACAGACTGAAAAACAGACGAATAGACAAAAGAATGTATAAAACATGTAAGACAACTGTACTAAGTAAAGAACACTTTTACATATATTGTCCTCAATGGAATGCAATACCTTTTCTCTTTCCCTCTTTGCCTATTATCTATTTCTCATGGCATATATTTTTTTCATGTAATTCATCTGATATTTAAACTTGTGTGTCTGAGTTACTTCACTTCACAATATGGTTTCAAGTTTCATCTATTTTCCTATAAAAGATTCAAATATATAGTTTTATGGCACTGTAATAATCCATTGTGTATCAATATCACATTTTTAATACATTCATCTGTTAATAGACATACAAGTTGTTTCCAGGACTTAGCTATTATGAATTGCACTGTTATAAACAAATATAATCATACATCACTGTGATACGATGTCTTTAACACTTTAGAGAAGATACCTAGATGGGAAATAGTTGGGTCAAATGGAATTTCTGCTTTTAGTTTTTTGAAGAATCTTCATACTAATTTCTATAGTGGCTGGATCACTTTACAGTCCCACCAACAATGGAGAAGGATTCCTTTCTTCTCACTGCAAGCCAGCATTTATTATTGGTTGATTTCTTGCTGGTAGGTAGGTATTCCTTCTGGTGTGAGACGGAATCTCAGTGTTGCTTTAATTTGCATTTCTCATATGGCCAATGATGTTGAACATTTGTATTTCTTCATCCAAGATGTATCTATCTGCTTTAGATCTAATTTTTTATTAGCTTTACTTTGTCTTTAAATTTGGGGGGGGTGTCTTAAATTGGACCTTAAACTTGAACTTTAATTTTTTTTGAGTTCTTTATATATTTTAGATATTAGTCCTTTGTCTGAGGAGTAGTTGGCAATTTTATTCCCATTGTGTAGGTTGTCTCTTCACTCTTTCAATTGTTTCCCTCACTGTGCAGAAGCTTTTAAATTTGATATAATTCTATTTGTTGATTCTTGGTAGTATTTCTCATGCAATTAGGGTATTGTTCAGAAAGCCTTTGACTAAACCTTTGGCTCCAAGACTTTTACCTTTTTGTCTTCTAGAAGATTAAGTGGTTCTATTCTAACGTTTGGCTTTTTAATCCATCTTGATTTTAGTTTAGTGCTTAGTAAGGATATTAGTCTAGGATAACCGCTTTTCCCTCTACCATTTCTTAAAGAAGTTATCTTGCCTTCAGTGAAGGGTTTTGGCTCCTTAGTCAAAAACAATATAACTAAGTGTGCCTGAAGTTGTTCTGTATCTTTTATCCTGTCCCATTAACCCACGTCTGTGTATGGTTTTTTTTTTTTTTTTCAATACCATGCTGCTTTTATCACTGTAACACTGTAGTATAAATTGAAGACCAGGAATATAATGCTCCCTCCCTTGCCGTGTTGCCCAGAATTTCTTTTGTTATTCTAAGTCTTTTCTGGCTTTATATAAATTGTATGATTACTTTCTCCAGTTCTGTAAGGAATATTATAGGTATTTTGATTGAGATTGTTAAATCTATAGAACAGTTGTGAAAGTATAATCATTTTGATTATATTAGTTCTGTCTATCCAGGGACATGGGATGACCTTCCATTTTCCAATTTTTTTCTCCAACCTCCTTTTTTCAAAGTACTATAGTTTTCACTGTAGACGCATTTCACTTTTTTGGTTAGATTAATTCCTAAGTATTTCATTTCTCTTGATGTTATTTTGAAGTGTTTGTTTGCCTAATTTTACAGGAATGCTACTGATTTTTGAATGCTAATTTTATATCTTGCTGCACTGCCGAATCTGAATATTTGTTCTGGAGTCTTTTGGTTAAGTTTTTTTGGGACCTTTATGTAAAGGATTATGTTAGCAGCAAATAATGATAATTTAACTTCTTACTTCCCTATCAATAACCCTTTTGTGTGTCTTGTCTTAGCTCTCTAGCTAATGTTTTGAGAATACGTTAAACAGAAGTGGTGGTAGTGGATATCCTTGTTTTGTTTCTGATTTTATAGGGAAAGTTTTCATTTCCTCTCCATTTAGCATGATGGTAGCCTTTGATTTGTCATAGGTGGTTTTTATCAAGTTGTGATAAAGACCTTCCATTCCTATTTATTTCAGAGTTTTTTAAAATCATGAATGAATGTTGGATTTGTCAAATGATGTTTCTGTGTCTATTGAGATGATCATGTGTTTTTTGCTCTTGCTTCTGTTACGTGGTGTATTACATTTATTGATTTAGGTATCTTGAACCATCCCTTAATCCTTGAAATGAACGTACTTGGTCATGACGTATGATTTTTTTTTTCAATGATTTGCTGCATTCTGTTTGCCATTGTCTTATTTAAGACTTTTGCACCTGTGTTCCCTATACATATTGGCCTATAGTTTTCTTTTTTCAGGTGGGAATTTATCTGGTTTTGGAATCAAGGTAATGCTTGTTTCCAGGAATGACTGGGAGTACTGCTTCATTTTCAATTTCATTCAAGAATTTGAGGAATACTAGCTTTAGATTCTCTATAGTTTTTGTAGAATTTGGCAGTGAATTCATCAGAATCAGGCTATTGTAAGTTGGTTGATTTTTTGTTATTTCTTCAATTTCACTGACTGATATTGGCTTAATTGGGATTTTTTTTTTTTTTTTTTTTTTTTTTTTTGGACAGGGATCAAACTCACAATCATATATGCTTGCACGGTAGGCGCTTATGCCGCTGAGCTAAATCCCCGGCCCCCATAATTGGGATTTCTGTATCTTCTTGTTCTATTATGATAGCTCCCATATATCTAAAAATTTACACATTTCCTCTGTTTTTTCTATTTTATTATAGATTCTCAAATACTCATAATCTGAACTTCAGCATTGTGATTTCACTTTTTTCATTTCTTTTTTTTTTTTTTCTGTTTTTTGGATTTTTTAAGGAGTGAGACAAGGTCTCACTACGCAGTTTAGCTGACTTTGAACACACTGTCTAGCTCAGGCTAGCCTCAAACTCATGGAGATCCTCCTGCTTCTCCCTTGCAAGTGTTGTGATTGTAGGAATGCACCATCACATCAGGCTTCTTTTTTCATTTCTAATTGCCTAGATGTTTGGTTCTTTTCTTGTCTTGTTTTGGTATGATTAGCTAGGATGTTTCAATTCATTGATTTTTTTGCCTGAATTTCATCAATTTCTACCCTGAGGTTTATAATTTCCTTCTTTGTGTTAGCTTTGAGTTTAAATTGTGCTCCATCTTCTGGGACCTTGAGATACATCCTTAGTTAGGTTATGTATCTGAGCTCATCTGTTTTTCTGCTGTGGGAATTCACCACTATGAACTTCCTTTTTAGGACCACTTTCTCTGAGCCCCACGTGTTTCAGCATTCATGCTGTTATTCTCATTTAATTATAGAAATTCTATAATTCTTTATTTAATTTCATCTGTAACTCTTTGATTATTCAACAGGGTATTGTTTAATTTCCACATCTGCACGATTCGTGTGGTTTCTATTGCTATTGATTTCTAGTTTCATTACACTATGATCTGATAATATTCATGGGATATCTTACATTTATTTAAGCTTTATTAGTTAATATGTGATCTACTTTGGAGAAAGTCTAATGTGTATTCTGTTGTCTTTAGATGGAACATTTTGTAGATATCTATTAAGTCCATTTATTCAAAAGTTTTATTCAGCTCTGATTTTTTTATTTTAAAGAGAATAAAACAACAAAACAGTGAGAACAATCTTGTATTTCAAAAACAAGACAGTAGGAAATAAACAATAATTATGATATTGCTTGTTATCCTCTAATTAGTTGCTCAGACTATCAGTTATAGGCATGCATAGTTAATCAAACAATGTTAGGTCTTAAGTTGTTTTGTTGTTGTTTTGTTTTGCTTTTTGGTACCAGGGATCAAACTCAGGACCTCTCACTTGCTAGGCAAATATCTTCAAATATTAACATCAGCATAGTCATGCTAACATAGAGTCATCAACCTTACTTCTAAGAAATGATATATGTCACATGTAAGGTGCTGCTAAAGTAGATTCTTCCTCTAATGAAATTAAAATTTATAAACAAGGTAATATAGCAGTTACCAACAAAATGTGGTGCTAAAATGACCAAATTCTATTTCTGAATTGAGTCCCTGTTGAAGTGATTTTAGTTTTTTATCTCAATTTTCTTATAGTCAAAGTGTATTTAGTATTTTCCTTTTGGGATTTCTTTCAGGTGCCGAGTTACAGCAGGGTATTACACATAATTATGTGAAAATCTTAGTCATTTTCTCTAGTTTCTCTTATTTAACAAAAATATCAGTGGAGCTGGTCATGGTGATACATGCCTGTAATCCCAGAATGTGGGAGGCTAAAGTAAGAGGATCACCATGAGCTCAAGGCCATTCTGGGCTATAAGGAAAACTCCTATCTCAAAAACAAACAAACACACAAACATCATTAGTGTCCCATATATCACTTATGCGACCTGCTTTTCATTTGATGACATTTTTGAAGGGATTTAAAGACTCTCAGGTATAATTGTCACCACATCTTAAACATCAGTAATGGAAAGCTTCTGCTCATAGCCAGTTTCACTCATTTTCTATTTTACCACGTGTTGTGGTTCTAAGGTAATATAATGTGAATATATTTAATATGGGCTCTGAAGGATTGTTAAACTTGTGTTACAATGTTCAAGTTGTGAACTGTTAAAAAATAACCATGTGTTGTATCTGAAAACTGGTTTAAAGAAATGTATCTGGTGCCAAGTTTACAAGGGTAGAATGTTATGGTTGATATATTGTGACAACTTCTGAAGTTTAGAAATTTAAGTGACTCAACAAGGATCCAGGATCATTTCTTTGTAAACATCCTCATCTTGTGCAAGAGGAGGTTGCAGAGATTTTGTGACTGCTACAGCAGCACTGGGGGACCTGTGGGGGTAACCCTCTTACAATATAAGGAAGTAGAAGAAGGTTTTCTCCTCCCTTTTTGTTCGTGCTGCTTTTGCTGTCACCATGAACTTGTTGCCCCTCTGCCATGCCACCTTGACTTGGAGCCAACTAATTATGAACTGAAACTTCCACAAACGGTGAGCTAAATAAACCTTTCCTTCGTTAATTTTGGATGTCAGGTATTTTGTAAAGTAATGAGAGTAAAGTAACCAAAACACCATGTTAATTTTTATTAATATTTTATATTCTTGGAGCTTTATTTTCATAAACAGAAATTGTGTGTGTGTACGTGTGTGCATGCACACACACATGCATGTGTAAAACAGGTTGAGGGAAGTACATAATGAAAAACTAAGAATAGGATTGGATATTTGAAAAATTCTTTTCATTTCTCTCATGTATGTAAACCTTAAACCTACCAATTATTGTGTGGAAAAATAAGCATAAGCTGCACATCTTCTTGGAAACTTTTCATCACTTAAAGGGATATGTGCATAAACATTATGCAATCCAACAATATACAATAAATTTCATATGCATGATACAAATAATGTTATGTGCCAAAATAGTTTGTTGAAGGCTAACAAAAGAAAATCCTGATGATGTGACAGGATATCTGGTTAGTATTTGAACTATCTTGAATATGTCTTGCATTCTAATTTATATTTAGTACCCAATGTCAAAATGTTTAACTATTGCAGATTCTCATGCTTAGATTTTAAATAATCATTCTCTGAATTTGTGTGATAATATTCAGCATGGAGCAAGAGAGTAAGCCCAGAAAATGAACGTCTTTCATTCACTAACAGATATCAAAGGTCATCACAGGTAGTTAAGACTCTTAAGAGAAAAATGGTAATTTGTGTGTATCTTTAATGAAAATTGGTGTTTGACCAAATGCAACATAGTTACGGTCTAACAATCCATAAGAAATTGGTGTAGCTCTTCTACATAGATTAAAGACATCTTACTATACTTTGTGTTTTTTCCTGAATTTTGCCCAAATATATTTTCTAAGTGCAAGTATCACGCTTCTAGATGATATCTATCAGTAGATATCATATAATCACTCAAATTCCACAGCTTTTAATTACCAAAGTTGATCTTTCATTAATTTGGAGACTAGAATCAGTTTATGCCTGGCATGGAAAAAATTCTTTAAAAATTAGATAGTTATTGCTTTCTAATTAAAGTTATTGGTAAAAATTAGAAAGTTACTACTTACTCTTGAAAGCCCTTGTTTATCAGCTCTGACTTACCAGCATTGGGTTCAAAGAGACTATGTTTTTGTATCTCCAATATCAAAAGTCCTCAATTTATAGAAAAGTTGAAAGAGAGAATAGAAAGTAGAAAAGAAAAATACAAAATTCCCCATGTCATAGGTCTGACTAAATTATCTGGGGAAATGATGAAGTCTGCCAGACATGGTGATACACACCTGCCCTTAACTGTAGCTTCTTAAGAAGCTTTACATTTATCTCACAAAGACATAGCTTAGTGTTTGCACTGTGGCTGCCTGATAAGGTTATTATCAATGGAATAATTATACAAAGGATGGGTATAATGTCTTCTTTATATATTTAAAATTTTCTCAGGACATCCTCTTGTCTATTTCTTTAAGCACAAGGACGGAGGTAAAACCTGTGTCAGAGGTAAAACCTAGGGCAGGACATTAGAATAATACCTGTGATAGAGCAGAACAAATGGAGAAAGAAATCCTTGGAACCCTTGGAATTACATGATCTTGTGCAGCAAACATGTTCATTGGCCTAGACATTTTGACTCTTACATGAAAATTAGATATAATTAGTAAATTTTCATCTTATTTAAGACATTTCATTGTTTTCTCAGTTTTTTTAAACAGCCATTTGCCCTTTACTCTTCTGGTTAACAAAGATGATTTTCATCCTAGAAAACCTACTAGTCTAGAACTGACTTTTTACAAAAGTTTACATTTTATGTACACATTCTGCAGTACATGTTGTTAATAAAATTGTTTCGGAATGGTTACATGGACATATCATAGAATCTTTCTTTCTTTCTTTCTTTCTTTCTTTCTTTCTTTCTTTCTTTCTTTCTTTCTTTCTTTCTCTTTCCTCTTTCCATTCCCTTTCTCTCCCTCCTTTTTCCTACAGTTCCAGTTTGTTTTCTACCCTATTTTCTCATTCTTCTTGATATTATTGTCTTAACTCATGTTATGGCACATAATGTTTACATTAATTGGAGTTATTAGACATATATGCACATAGCATGCTGTTCTGATTTTGGTGATTTAAAGTTATATGAAATCTGATCAAACAGATGGAATTATCACCATGAGTTTTTTAAGTGATTGGTATTGTTTATAGCAAATGTTTCCAAAAACTTGAATGTATTTCTTCATGTGAACAAAAATGTTAAGATTAAAATCTATTGCTTTTTGTTTTTAACAACTGTCTTAAAATTATTAAATAATTGCTTAGCAAGCAGCAATTTTTTCTACATAAGCACATGTATGTATGTGTATAAATAAATTTCATGATGTATATCTCATATAATTGTCCATATATGCACTCCAGAAACTACCTGCAATTCACTTTTTTTGTATCTAGAGCTGAAAATTTTTAATATGTACATAAAATTATCATTTATCCCATAGCTAGTGACTTCACATTCCTACACTTAAAATTATCTTGTATATTTTTTATTCTATTTGTAGACTTATCGTGCTAAATTGCTGGTCATATTTTCTGCCAGGCCAACTAGTAAGACAATCACAAAAAAAGCATGAAAATAAAACACAAAGCCTGGCAGTTCAGGATTGTAGTACAGTTAATCATGAGGCTGAAACAGGAAGACCACTTGAGGCTAGGAGTTTGAGGTCAACATAAAATACATAGCAAGATCCCATTTCTACAAGCAGCAGGGGGAAAAAGTTTTGCTGTTGATACGGAAAAAAATAGACTATGTAGGACCAGCTGTGGAAAACCAGATTTGTGTGCTAAGATGAAAGGAGAGATTTTGATGACATGCATGGGCAAGCATAAAAAGCAACAGATATACAAAAGCACTGAGGGAAAATAAGAGTTATAGAGATGCTCAATTTATGTTTTGCCTTCATCTCGGGGTTTTTACTTCATAGTATACTAAGACATCCGCTTTGCACAAAACCCTATAGGATCGGTAACTAACCTCAACTCTCTGTATTTATCCTCCTAGAATAATAATTTCATAAAGGGAGAGACTCTAATGGAGAGATTACAAAAATATTTGGTGTAGAAATTGAAGAAGAATCACTCCATATAGGAGACTGTGAGTTAATCTGTGCTACATATCAAACTTCAAGGGTGGATGATCCTAAGGCTATAAATATTCTCAATCATTTTGATCTGTTTGATCTTTTATGAGACACTGTTGTAGGCTTAGTGTTCCAGCCAGATTCATGGGGCACATTGCCATGGGCTTTGGGTCTTTAGTTGGACTCATGCAGGACATTGCCATGGGTTCCAAGTCCTCAACTGGATTCTTTTTGTCTCTACTGTGGAAACAGATCTCTGGCACTCTTCTGCATTTGCCTTTTTGGGTGAATATTACAGCATAATCCTATAAATTATGTGTCCTGTATTAAATCTATTCTCTTGAAAACCCTGACTATAATAGTCACTAAATGAGGAATTGTAATAGTATGTTCATTACAATATTCAGAACAAAGAAATGGTCAAAGGAAATTGATGGTTTTGCTTTTATTTGCATAACTCATATGCAGTAATATAATACATAACAGCATAAAACTACAGTAATTTGCTGTACAGTGCAATCAACAAAATTATACCAGTGTGTAAACAAGGTGCACTGTACGAAAAAAATATGGGGCTTTGTGAATAAGTACTGAACTGTACAAAAAGACAGGTCATAAGTGTATATATTGTGCCTTGGTCATAAATTCAACGGTTAAACAGATGGGTCATTAAACAAGGGATATCTACAAATAGAAACATTTCAACTGCACTAACATTCTAAGCTTTTATTAGAACTGTGGCAGGTACTGGAGTAGCAAAGGTTTCAAAAGCAATCTCTTAAATCCATGAAACTATGGAATTCAATTTCAAAAGTCACCATTTTACAGAAAGCATCACCTTTGTCATAACCGAAAGGCTTGTAGAATCAATGTAAGAGCACTTCAAAAGACTTGATGATCAAAATACAATACTATCTATTTATGCAGTTGTGCTTACTAACTGTGTAGTCAGGCTTTGATGACATGCACTTGGTTT
Organism: Cavia porcellus; assembly: GCF_034190915.1. NCBI lineage: Eukaryota > Metazoa > Chordata > Mammalia > Rodentia > Caviidae > Cavia > Cavia porcellus. Next base: position 58,590,684 of record NW_026947493.1, read on the forward strand.
TTTGAGGTTACTGACAATTTGCTATTGTTAATATCATCGCTGAAATGTGTAAATGATTTACATGGCTAATAAAGTACATTTGTGTGGCAATATGCTTTCCTGGTAGAGGAGTACGACTACTTGCATCTAGCAATTGAATAACCTCAGACAGTGCTGCACACATTTGAACAGCCCTCTTCAGCAGAAAATAAAATGGTTAGGACTGTGACTGTGTGTATCAGAAAAACGGAGCTATCACTGATGTCTTTACAACTCTGAGCCATTTCGCCAACAAAATCTGGCCAACTCTACATGATAGATCCTTATATCTTTCCCTAAAGTATGCTTCACTTACTCAAAATCTTTATTTGACAACTGTTTATTATTCAGTTCTTTACATGATGCAAGAGTAAGAGAAATGCAGCATTTGTAGGTATCATGTTGTAATCCAGTTTGAAGGTGAGTGTGTTTTTCCGTTACTAAGTATGAGGGATGCCTTAGCAAATGCTAAGTAACTAAATGTGCCTGACACAGGTTTAAAGACTATGGGAATAATAATGCCATAGACTAATTTCCTAAGTCTAATATCCATAATCACGTCCATGTTCCATTGTTGTTTACTGTGGATTAGCATAAAATATTTATCTTTAAATTCTAACAAGTTGTATTAGGGTAGTCAGCATCTACATGTTCTGAAGTCTTCTCTTTTTTTTTTCTTTTCTTTCTGTCTCTCACATACATACACAGTCACACAAATACACAGTTACTGTTAAACAGGAGACAAATTAGGCAAAAACAATTTAGTGAATATTCCAGACAAGTTGTACATATAAAAATTGTGACTGCCTTGTATGGTATCATGTGAAAATGCATGAATGGATTCTTAATTTCGAGAGTAAGGTTGGAACTTGAGGACAGGCCATGTGGCATTCATGGAATTCACCTAGGAATTTCCATGAAATAACTCAAGGAGACTATAATAATGTCGAGAGTTAGGCCTGTGTGCTGTTAGTTACTACAGACCTCCTATACTGACTAGACAGTTTGAACAGTTTTGGTTTTCTTTTGTTTTGCATTTTAATTTAAGGTCTTGCCACCTAGACCAGGCTGACTCTGAATTTTCTATGTTATTTACCAGGCTGCCCTGGCACTTGCAATCCTCCTGCAGCCTCTTGAGTGCTGGAATTACTGAGGAGCACCACCTCACCCAGGTAGACAACACCATTTTCTAACGTGAGGACCAGATGAAAAGTTCTGAGGTCCGCTGCTTCAATTTTAAGTGCTGAATTGTATCCCAACTGATACATACATCCAACTTGAAGAGAGAATTTTATGAGACACACTTAAAGTAAAGTGCAACCAGGGTTTACTTGCATAACTATGGTTTATGAATTTCCAAAGCAGTAATGCGAAAATCAACTATCTTTACAACGTAATGGATTCAGTGTCAGAAGAAATATTGAACTGAAAACAGGGAACTAAGATCCTAAGCACAAGGAAAGAGAAACAGGGAATTAAACTGTTTTGAATTAAGACTTCCAAGACATCATTTTGTTGAGTTCCTATGTTGTGGCAATTCTGTTCTCTTAGTTTAGCCTTAGTTCCTTTTGCTTTGATATTCCCTGATACCTATTAAGCCTCTCCTTAGAGTTCATTTCTCCAAGAATTGTGCCACTTAAAAGCAACACATTCCTTCACACAGCATAATTTTAATATAAAATTCATAAGATCATTTCATTGAAATATGTTAGCCATTTTTTTAAATTCCAGACAGGACTCACCCCTATACTTAATGTTTTTTAAAATCAAACAAAAATAAACTAAACTAATAGTAATCCTATTTTGGTGGCTTTTCTTCCATTCATAGAAGAATTTGCTTTCTTGCTTTCTTGTTGCTCTACTAACCACTTTTGCCTCTATTCTAGGCAATTCTGCTGTCAGCTGCTTTTTTCAGTTCATATCAAAAAGAATAATGTCAATATCCTAAATTCTTCTGCCAAATTCTTCTCTTAAATATATAAAATTTCTTCCTCCTATTTTAGTTCTGTATGTATGTTTATACAAAATAATTTTGGCTACTTTTTATTATTAATATCACCAAGTTTGAATCTAGTTACAGTTTTTTTATAGTAGTTATTAGGGGAATATAAAAAATTGTTTCTTTGTAAATATTATTTTGCAGTGTCATTATGGACCCAATTTGATCACATATTTTAAAAGTTAGATTAACATGATTTATACCCCAAATTTTGCTAACACTTTTATACAACTAGTTTTCAAAATTGCAATGCAAGCACTATAGACAATATGAAAAGTTATAAATATTTGCCTAATAAATTAGGCTTTTTGAAATTACTATCACAATAGGCATTATAAAGTATAGTATCTGCATAACAGAACTTAAGTTTTTAATGATTAGTTTGGCAATTGGACTTGACTTCCAGATGGAATTTGAAAAGCCAGTATTTATTCTTCATAATGCAGAGTTTATAATTAATAAGTTTATAATTATGGTTTTACAGCTGCCTATTTTACCTAAATATATTGGCAATTAGTTTTTGTTGATAGAGGCTGGAAATATTTTCTCTTTTGAGATATGAGCATTGTCTTAGTTACTTTTCTTGTGGCTGAGACGAAATATGCAACACTCAAAGTTAAAAAAGAAAAGGTTTATTGTAACTCACAGTTTTTAGAGATTTCAAGGCAGTGTGACATGGCAAAGGGACACAGCAGAGAACAGTTCATGGTGATCAGAAGGTAGCAAAGCAATGAGGTAGTGAAGCAGCACCTGACAAGCATTCCTTTTGCTTCCCCTTATGTTCTCTCCAGGCTTGTGCCCTCAGCATGGGTAGCACTCACACCCAGGGTGGTCCTTCCCATCATCTACACCCAGAAGTATGTCAACCAATCAGTGGACTAATTTCGTCCTTACATATCCCTGATCTCAGCATCACACACCTCTGAAAAGCCTCACCTATGACTTCATGAGTCTTCAAAGGAACATCTAGACACAAACCATAACAAGCATCATATTTAAGAAAAGCAGACTGATTTGAATACATAAGTTAGACAGATTTATATAAATAGTTATAATTTGTTATTCGGTATCAGCAATTTTATACCATAACTACTCCACCTTCTTAATATGTCACTGTTATTAGTGTTTGCAAATATCCTATTTAATCTTACATGTTACTCTTTCTTAAATTTTCCTTTAAAGAAATGATTCATGAAACTTACTCATTTTAAGTTCATTTTACACTGCATCCTAAAGGTTGCATTTAAACTTATCACAGTACGAATAGCTATTTTGAAGAAAACAACACAATATAAAAGCTAGTGCTGATTTAATATCATCTTGTTTTGAAGTCCCATCAAGCTGTTGTACATCGGTTTCCACTGGTTTTAACATGTTGTATCTTACTATATTTTACTATATGGGATAGTATAAATGAAATTTTTTTATAGGCAAGGAGATAATATAGAAACTGTTGTTCATTTTCTGTTAGCTGGTTCTAAATACCCTATAATTCTTTCATTCTCTTGAATGGCTTCACACTGTCTTGATATGCTTGATGCTATAGCATATGAAGTTATACTCAAATAATTCAAGGAAAGTGGCACTATGGTAACTGCTATTATGTTAGATTATCTGGTAGTGAAACACAATGATGCTTAAAATGTTCGGTTCTGACCTGTGTTGTTCTGTTACAATGTCCTCTTTTATCTCAATCTCCCCCCTTTTTGAAATTAATCTATTTTTTCTCATTTTTTTCAATTAAGGGAAAACTAAATTTAAAAAAGCGGGATATATTATAGTAACTTATTTGTTTTCCTATTAACCTGATTTGAGCCTCAGTATTGCTCTCTTCATCTTGTTCTGTCTGATTTTACTATATTCTATTTTGTTTGATAGTATCAAGTTTGAGGGTATAGGCAACCACTTTGAAGGCAATAAGATATACTATGAAGCCCCTTATTGTTTGACTATTATCTTCTTTGGAAGTCCTGTGAGGTCTCCAGTTTAGGTTTTATTGGTCTTGTTCTTACTGTTTTGATCAATTTATTATACCTGATGATATAGGCAACTCATTTTAAAAATAGCAAAAGGCACAATGGTAACCACTTTTGATCACCTGGTATTCTATTTTTGCAGCATGTACTATGTCCATCCTTCTGTTCTGACTGTTTGCTTAGTCACATTTGGTTTTATTCTCTTCAAAAAAAAAAAAAGTAATAAGAACTGTGGGAGTAATAAAACCCAAAAAGTGTAATTGTTATTGTAAAAAAGGAAAGGAAGGTGGACTAAGGGATATAACTGCATGTATTTTTGAGTGTGTAAGATGGAAAACCATATTACTGAGCTTTTGTTGGATCATTGAACGGAACTGTCTCCAATCTCACTGTATGAATGTTCACTTTATATGCTTTAATTTTATAATTTGGACAACTGTTTCTAAGGAGACAATATGTAACCTATTAACTAGTGATTTCCTACTGTATATTTTTTTCTTGAAATTCTGTATTACTTGTACCCTTTTACTGCTTTGTTTTTTTTATTTCCTTTCTTTTTTCTCTTTAAATAAAAAAAGAAACAAATCAAATAAAGAGAAATAACAGTCAACTAATCAACAATACTGCTGTTGCTGTCAACCTTAAGTCCTTGAGGGATTGTACCCAACAGATGCCACTAATTTATTGTTGTGAATATATACAGGAATAGTCAGGTTTATTTTCTGAGTTTTTCTTTATAATGAAGAAGCCAAAGATCAGCTACAGTTTGCCTAGAGTTATCTATTCTTTCTGCTTCTTTTTCATGTGCAATAATAATAAAGCCCTTTTGATGAGTTCTGTTGATGTAATATAAGGCAATTTAACTCTTAAAATTAATAAAATCTTAGCATACTCCTTTAAAAAAAACTTGATTATCAGTATCCTTATAAATTCAAAGAATAGGTTGCCTTTTAGAAGAGAAGAGAGATAGGGAATGAAAAAGAAAGGAATACATGAACAGCAACACCATTCACTACCTACTATGTGTCCCCAAATCCCTGAATTTAGAAAAAAATAAAATAAATGAGCATAACAAAGAAAAGAAAGGAAAATAAAAACTAGCTCATGTCACTATTAATTTTAATATATAGGAGAAAACAATTAAGTTTACTAGTAATCAAATAGAAATGTTATATCATCATTTATTAATGTAAAATATAGCTTACTATGTTTTTTTCATTTATAATTAACCTCTGATTACTCCTTATAGTAGAAAATTAATAAAGCACAGAGAAAAGAACTTGAAAAAGTTCAGATATATATACTTGATTCACTATTTATTTATTTTTACTTCATTTTGAGTTAAAATTTTCAGCAATTTCACGGAATGTTTTTGTATTTCTTCCTCAGTGTTTTCTGTGATATTCTGATTTATATTCCCTCCCTCCTGTACTGTCTTTCTTTCTTTCTTTCTTTGTTTCTTTTTTTTTTTTCTTGCAGTCTTCCTGCCCCAGATACAACAAGAACTGAGATTACAGACATCTGCCACTATGGTAGGGCAGATTACTTCTCTATTGAATGAATAAGTATCAAGTCATGCTGTTGCAATTCTTGTGATTCACACCAAAGATCAGGGACATTCTGAAGGACAGGAAATCCCTAAATTTTTGTTTCTCTTAGGATCAGATAACTAATTTGTATGAAAAATTAGTTACCTGAAAAATGCTACTAGTTACCTTAATGATAGCTGTTTTCTCCTTTTTTGCTTCTAATAAAACTCTGATTTTTTTTTCAAAAATGCCACTTTAGTATGGTCACTCTCTCAGCTCCCTTTACTTGTTGACCTCTTGATCTTTTTCTTCCCTGCTGGTCAAAAGCATCAGTTTTGGTGTGTGAATAATGAAAAGCATTGCCTAAGCATAGAAAAAGAGATCTATATAAGATTTGGGTATTTCTTAAGTTCTTTAGACAGTGCCAGATCCTAGAAAATCATGATGGAGGGGCAGGATGGTATGGAAGAGAGTTGGCATCAAAATTGTAAAGTATTCTTCGTTGCTGTTAATTGAATTTAGGAATGAAAATAATTTACTTTTATCGACCCTGAAAATTTTGTTAGAATATTAAGTTCTTTTACATAGTATGTCTTGTAATTTGAAACACTCATTGTGACCAGCACATCTCAATTTTTATTGCTGAATACATAAGCCCAGATACATTAAAAGGTATTTAAAAGTTTGTTTTCTGTTAAAAATGTAAAATAGAAAATTCAGAGACAGAGTGTACCATCTTCAGACTTTGAAAAATTAAGTTAGTTTTTCTAATTTAAAAGCCTCAGTCTGGATGTACTTAATAATTATATTTTTATTCTAATTGAATACTGTTGATGAGTTGAAGTGAAATTTCCTTCTTCTGAGATGCATTTAAAGTCAATTTCACTACCTGCCCCCACTACTTTCTAAGAAAGACAGTACATGCCTTGTTATTCATGCCAGCTTTGGTACTGTTTCAATTATCTTATAGTTCAGGGAGTTGGTGGGTTTTAAATGGATACTCCTGCCATGGGAAATAGCTGCTGTTATTTTTACCATATTTTCTCTGATCATCCACAGATAATTAGTTCTGCCTGACAAAGCACATCACAGGGGACAACTCCATAGCTTTCAAGACTGTCTCAGCAGTGTCTTCCTTAAGGCTAATTCTTCCTGAACCTGTTTAAAACGTTTCATTATAATCATTATTCCTTATTCCCTTGCCCACATTATAAATGTAGGCAGCCTTAACAGTATACATAGCAGATATCTGCATGTCGTCTTTTTAATGCTTCTAGATATTTGCAAAGCAGGACACTGGGGCATTAAAAGAAAACCCTTACTTTGCAGACTCTTAGCATTCACATTCATGTGATTGGTGTCCTGAATAGATCATTAGTGAATTTTAAATTCCCAAATATATCACCTCCCTCTTTTCTTTACATTAACTGAGTTAACATGAAAGATAACAAATCTCTGCCTGTTAGAGAACATAGTGTATACAAATCATAAATGAAAGTCTATAATATCAACAAAGTATATTAAATAATACAAATCATAAATGAAAGTCTATATCAAAATTTCAATAAATTTGGTAAGTTCTAAAACACTATCAAATAAAAATATAATATCTATTCAGCAAATTTTTTAAGAATGAGAGAAAAACCTTCTATATTAAATATCTACATACATTGAGAAAGATAATCCAATTAAAATATGTTAATGTGAAAATGTACTTTACATTATTGAAGAAATGTGGCAAGAAAATCTTTCTATTGAATCTGATAACTAATCACATGTTCAGTAAAACATGTATCAACATAACCATGCTCTCTATTTAAACTCTTAACAGCTCTTTTTCCATTTTTCTCACTTTTTTCTTTAACTCTGGACTCTTAAAACTTTAGTCTTTGTGATCTCTTCAGGTACTTCCTTTACAGAGCTCATCTATTCAACTCTTAAAATCTATGCCAATTACTCTCAAAACTGTAAAGAGCCAACAGGGAAATTTAAGTTACAAGAAGTACTTTTCTTATCACCTAGCAGGAAATTCTATTTGTATATATTGCTGTCACTTCTGGCACAATATGTGCTGAAACCAACTGAATAACTTTTTTTCCCAGACAAACTCAACCACTGACTTATCACCAAACATCACTAAGAGGGCTGGGGAAATAGGTGACATCAATTTATCTTCTCTATTTTCTTCTCCATCTTCCAAATTTTCTTCCCAAATTAATCTCAGCTCTCTTGTTAACTTTCTTCTAGAGCTATTGTCATGACACTACTGAGGTTTTCCTCTTAAGCATAAATAGAGATATTATATTTTTCTGCAGCTATGGATGTTCTGGTGACACAGATATACCAGTGAGATATGTTTGGGATTTTTCTAATTTGTTTCTTCTATATTGTATACTTCAGCATAAAGTCTCTTTCCTCCCATGTATTCTCAGCAACATTTGCCTTTCCCCAGAAGTCTTGCCTTAATGAAACTCTCCTGGTTTCTTTACATTTGGACAACTCCTTGCAGTCTTCCAGAGTGTTGGTGGTCCTCAGGAGTTGTAGAAGAGCTTAAAGTTGATAGACAAATTATGCCATCTCTCTTTGCATCATTTCCTCTTCTGCATAATAGATATCATATGGTTTTCATAATTTTAACTGGTCTTATCTATATTTATTAACTCTATGCCAGATCACTGTCCTGAACACTAGCTGGTATTTCCAATTCTACAGTGGAGATCTCCACTGAGATTTTTCACAAATTTGCTTTACCCTTCATTTTCTATTGCTCTCTTTACACCCTCACCTTCTCTCTCTTTATCCCGCCTCTTAACACTTTACGTTATCCTTTAAATTCTGCTTGGCTGTAACTATAATGTAAGATCCTATGCTCAGAGACAACACAGCAATAGTGCAAAGGTGGTCAGTAAACATTTTACTAGCAGCAGAGAAAGGGAATTTATTCAGGACCTTAAAAGGGCTACACAGAGATTGGAGATGCTTTGGATATTAGATATTTCAACTTGCTTCCTCTCTTTTGTTTTTCTAGTGTTGTGTATATAGAACAGTGAGAATTGCATATTTAAAATATAGCTCACTTCTGGGGGTGAGAAAACACAGATAACAGAAAAATGAACAAATAAGTAAATAAAAGATGATAGTCGTGCTTTCTGAAAATTCTGTCCTCTGGCATTTCAGAGGGGTTGCAAACTTGTAACGACTACAAAGTCACCTATTCTTGGTATGTAATGCAAAAATAAGTTTCATAATATTGTTGGGGCAGGATTCTTGTATTATCAAAGGGATAATAAGCAATTTCATTCAATAGGGACATGGATTTGGATACTTCTAAAAAAATTTTAGACTTGGTAATCCTGCAGATACTTAAGAATGCAGTTCTAAAAATCAATGAAGTTTTTCTTGATTTTAATGTATTCACATATGACAGTGGCCAGACTTGGTGATCCATGCATATGAGCTGTGAGACTGAGTCAGGAGGATCAGTAGTTCAAGCCATGCCTAGGCATCCTAGTGAGTTAGGGAGACTGTATAAAATTTATGAATAAATAAACAAATGAAAGTGTTGGAGATGTAGCTCAGTGAGAAGGCTCTGGTTCAATCTCTAGATGAGAAAATAAAACAGAAATGTAGAAAAGTATCACTTGTACCCCCAGAATATAGTTATTATAGTTGTTATAATTATATATATATATATATATATATGTCATTAATATAGTTATTATAGTTGTTAAAAAAACAAAATGTTAAAGCTGTTTTTGCTTGAGCTACTTATTTATTTGAACATTGTTCAGGCCTTTGTTGCTTTTTCTCGTTGTTATTACTTGTAAAGATTCTAGATCTTTTAGATTGCATAACTGAATAATTTTTTTAAGCAAAATAGCTGTACCTCCCTACTAATACAGACCCTATATCACATTGGACTGAGGATTGGAGGTGGTCTCTAGCTAACTGATACATACAGATTAAGTCCTCAGTTTTCACGGGGCATAGTACTTCTACTGCTTGAATGCTTGATTTGTAAAATAGAGGGGCACTTACTCAAAACACACTCTGTCAGCATTTAAGGCACTTGTCAAAGAATGCAACCATGATTTAACTGTTACCCAATACTTGGGCAGAGTTCTTTTGAAAGCTGATATTTACAAATGTGTGGGGACACATTAATTTTCCATCACTCTAAATTCTCAAAAATACCCATGAAGTGATAGAACATAGAAAAACAGCATCATTCAGAAATATTTTGAATTGAGCTTGTATATTAGTGCTTCAGTTTTTATAAAAATATATTAAAATATTACTTTGAAATTATTCTTTATCATAAAGGAATCATTACAAGGATCTAAGAAATAAGCTCTATAAGATCTTAACATTAGAAAAAGTTAATCTTTCTTAGTAAATTTGTGCAGTTTCTTTAAGAGTGAGTGAGAACAAGAGTTCAGACTTAATTTAGTATTTTGTAAGGAAAATAATACATGACAGATGCTGAAGTCGCTGATTTCCCTACAACCTTTGAAGAAATTGTTTTATTAAAAATTTTTAAAAACTTTCAAGGTAGTACATTTTTTATAAATAGAAAGAATGTAAAAGAATCAATAAAACGTTAGTTTTGTTTTAGTCTGAATTTAAATATTGAGAATCTTTGCATATGGTATGTATTAATTCTCTCATAAATTATGGGTTGATAAAAATATGATTCTGATGTTTCTGATGTTTCCAATATTGACATTGTTTCTTAGAAAAGCAAATGGAATCACAAGGTTCCTTTGAATACACTTTAAGTTGCATTAAAACATTTCAATGATGAGATTATATATATATACATATATATTTTTTACGTAATTTACATCCTGCCCCTTGCTTGAAGAATTTAAAAAAATAATTCTACATATTGTTAATTTACAAACAATGAAATATTTTAAAATAGCCAAAGGATTATTTTCTTAACAGAATACATTTTTCAAAGTGATATACAAATGTACATGTGATAATTATTTAAATTTCACTCAGTTTACAAGCCATGAGTTGTCAACTTACATGCTTAAATTACCTATCCAATCTGATCTACTTAAGTACTTGAATGTTGCACCTGTCAATTCATTGTCATATCCACTTGATGAACAAGTACACTGTAGGCCAGGGATTTAACTCAGTGGCATAAACACCTGCCTTGCAAACACATAGTCTTGAGTTGTATCGCTGGTACCCCAAAAAAATAAAAAAGAAGGAAAAAAAAAAAAGAAAAAGTACTCTGTAGGTAACATTTAAACCAGGAAATTTTATGGTACATTATGTTTCAGGATTTTAATGAAGATCCTTATCAAAAGCAAAAGAAATATTAGCATCATTAATACCTATATTTAATTCCAAAAATAACCTTACCAAGCAATAGAGCTTTTGTCTATCTCCATCCAGTAAGCTGTAGCAGAAATTCCAGTTTTTGACAAAATTCAATTTATAACACTTTGTTTGAAAAATAGTATATTTTTGAAATCAGTATTAAAATTTTAATTTTATATTCTTGTTTTCTCTGTTAGGTTTAATTTGTTTGTCTATAATATTTTCATGAAAATTTTGAAAATTTTATTTTGTCTTTTTAATTCTAAAGAGAAAAAAATAAAATAAAAAAAAAACAGAGTTTCCAACCAGCTTAGGAGAGTTACAATAATTAATACATAGTATATTGATGTCTACCTAGCAGTTATTCAGAGTGCAATATATAGGCATGATATCACGTCCAAACAATACTAGCACAAAACTTGCTATCTAGGAGAACTATCTTGTGTATGAATATATTTTTTTTTCTTTTTCCTTCCTCCTTTTGCTCTTTTCCTCATCACAACTTGCTTTTTATTGTATCTTTCCAAGTCACGATATCTATTGTGCATTTTGGATCTTGTTTACTCCTTCTGTTTTTCAACCCAGTGAGACATGAGATGTTTACACATATGGGTCTGAACTGAAGACCATACTAATAAGAAAATGTTTTAAATAATACTGATTTTTTTCTATAGACCTTAAAATATCTTGTGTTGAAACACAAGTGATAAAAATTACAAATGTTATACATGTGTTTTTTTTTGTAATTTGTACAGAAAAAACGCATGTGAAATAGAGCTTATACAAGGATATGTGTAACTGTGTAATAAATGGTGAGCTGCGTTCTTATGATATGAAGCTTGACATCAGTGTTTGTATATTTATAAGCTTGTAGTTTGAAACATTTATATTTTGCCCAGTGGCCTCCTAGTAGTTCATTACACTTTTATGTGGAAAGCCAGGATGATCTTTGCTCTTGTTTTTTCTAGAGCTTTAAATGAATAAAACAAATAATATATTGCCCTAAAACCAAACAGCCAAGGGTTGTGATCTCTTTAAAATCATAGTAAGTTTGACCTCTCTTTATACTAGGAGACAAACATCCATAGACAAAAGAGAGAATCTGGGGAATATATGCATCTATATCTACACGTAAGTCAATTTCTATCTATATTGAGATATCTTAAGTATATAGATACTTACTGTATCTTATAATCATTTCTTTGTAGTATTGACTAGGGATTGAACCCAATCACCGCCTTACATCCTTAGCTTCCCTTTTTAATTTTTGTTTTGCAGTTTAGTCTTGCTAACCTGCCCGGCATTCAAATTTTAGATCGGGTACCGTCATCCCTTAGTGCTGAGATTACTGGCCTCTGTTATTGTGTTTGGTTCACAATTATCTTTTAGCTATTGTTGTCAAATGTTTGCTAGTACAAATAATTTTTCTACTAATATTTAAATAAAAATCAGGGAATAAATATATGAAGATGCCTTGTGACAACAAATATATACGGAATATGTATAAAAATGCATGATGATTGCTGAGACCGAAAGGGGAAATAAAAACTATAAGAGGAAATGAAAAACTGTATATAAGAAAAAACTAGATAAGGCCTGGGATTTAGTCAGTGGCATAAGCGCCTGCCTAGCAAGTACAAAGTTATAAGTTTGATCCTTAATACCAAACAAACAAAAAAACCCAAAACCCCCCAAAACCAGCAAACAAAAAAGCCCACTAGATAATAGAAAAAAATATTATTATAATTGAGTAAAGACAGTGTATCTAAAAGTATACCTTGATTTACACTGAGATTAACAACACCTTGTATCAGAAGTTACATTCACAAAATGTACAATTGTTTTACATGTTTTATGTGTTTTTTGGCCTATTAGTCTGTTTTTTAATTAGTACATATGATAATTAACTTTATAAGGTCTTATAAATAAATGAAACTGATGTGAGAAAACTAAAAAGGGGAAGAAAAAGAAAATAATTGAAATATGGTATGTACATTTATCAATTACCTATAGTGAGTATAACCATTATATACTACAAATATGTACTTATAAAAGTAAAAAAAGTGCATACACAAAAAAAGATAAGAATATAAAAGAAAAGATACAAGAACTATTTGTGTTATGAATGAAAACAAAGAGAAAAACCTACATAGTACAGATATGCACGTATCATAAATTTAGGTCTTAGTGACTGTCACCTATAGTTGATGTTTTTCAATGTTATTTATATACTTGCTAGCATAAATACGCAAATGAGTAAATATTGATAATTTAAATATTCAGTTCTACCCTATGAATCTTGAAGACCTATATGGTCACATGACATATCATAGAATTATTCTGTAATTATAACCTGCCCTTTGAAAACTCTTAATTTTATTCTTAGAAAAAGAAATATGGACTTATATTAACTAAATTATATAATAAATTTCATGGAAATAGGAGGCATTTAAGACTCCACAATAACTATCTGTCCTGTGCATTCACTCTTTTATGTTACAATCTTCAAAGGAATAAATGTTAACTTAAGGGAAAAATTACAAAGTTTTATTAAATTAAAATTGATACTTTTAATGTAGTTCATCTCTAAACCCCAAGGTTTTAAAAGTAAAAACATAAGAAAAATTAAATTGGAGAAAAATTATCTCGTTCTACATAAAGAAAGCAACTTCTTACCTTACTATCTTGTGAGTGAACATTAAAATGTCAGTTTTCCCTTGTATATCTTCCAGATTTTTCTGAGACAAAATTAATTCCGCAGTGAAACCAGTCTGGGTCATTTGGATAAACAAATTGCTTAAGTTTCTCTCTTTTTGTAAATGTAACTTCTTCTGATACAGGGTTTTGTTAATCTCAGCAAGATTGTTTTCTGCAGCTTTCAGGCAATATTTAGTCTTACTATGGAAACACTACAAAGGCTGCACTGCTTTTTGAGGTACTTATGTCACATGTCTTTTAGGACTCATCTGTATGACCCAGATCTGTCCAGTATTTGCTCTTATATTTCTCAAGCATCTAGGAGGCAGATTTTCTAGGCTCCCAGTGCTCTTGGTTATAGTTTCGCACATTTCCCTCCTTCTCTCCAACATGTCCTTCCTCTCTTCCTCCGGTTTAGTTCATTCTTTTTCCCTGCCTTGCTTTCTGTACTATCTTTTTCTAAGCTCATCAGCTGTATTGACTGCACTGTGTCATTAAAGGTACTTGGTGCATTGCGTAGTCAGTAGCTGTCTCACTAGATAACAAAGCCCTTTTCTGTCCCATTTATTAGTTTGATGGCCTTGGCCAAAGTATTTTAGAACCTGAGTTTCAGATTATGAGGAATTTATGACAATACATATTTTAGGCATTCAAAAACAGCAATACTAATTAGCACATATTTTTCCTGTATGATATTTCTCAATTACATTTTTGGCATACATTTTTTTTTTCTTTTTTATTCAGGTTTTTTTTTTTATTACGTTGATGTTAACGTGTATCAAAATATTTAAAATTAATTTAATATTTTTAACTTTTAGAACTATTTCTTATACCTATTTCTGGCTCCAGGATTCATCTTTAGGCTGAAGATTTAAAAAAAAAATCTTGAATAAATTTTCAGCTTCTAAATTTAAAGATGAACATGTTTTATAGTCTCTTTAGAATGGACTATCATAAGACTAGTAATCAATGGATTTTATAAATAATAACACATGGTGTGGAAGTCTGAACATGTGAATTCTGTTTTTCCTCTGACTCAAGTGTGTTAATCAGGAAACTTGTCAGTGCTTTCTTGAGTAAACTGTCACTTTGTTGCCATATTTACAGAAATTACACACACTAATTCAAAAGAAATATATTCAAGTAACACTATTAATAGAAACATTGAGTTTACTTCCTTAGCAGTAGTCATTTTATTTTTATATGAAAATTAACACAAATACACATAATCAAATTTGATTTATATCTTATATATACATTTTTGATCCCATAAAATATACCATGTAAGACTAAAATACTAATATTATTTGATAAATTACATGCATTATTTATGTTTCAGTGTTTTTAATTCCCACAAATAGGGATGATGGAAATATTACAAGTTTCATGAAAATTTAAAAGAGAATGTCAACTATGTTTATAGTTACAAATGTGATACACAAAAGAAAAATTTACAAAAGTAAAATCGTTAAATTGTAAAAAAATATATTAAGCAAAACAAAAGGATTTGAAAGTACTAGATGTTTTTTCAAACTCTGATATTATAACTTATAATTTTAAAGTAAACCTATCTTCCTAAGTGTGTATGCATACATACTTCATATTTCTTGATATTTTAAAATGAAAATTGAGATGCAGCATATATTTCAAAATAGATTTTTCCTTAGATATTATCATTTCTTTGCAAATCCTCCATTACTTCAGAATGTTAAAAAAATAAATAAAAGGCAAAAATGGCCATTTGAAACTTTGAGAACATGAATATGACAGGTTATGTCTTTCATATTTGTTGCTAAGAAAACTTAATTATTTCAACTATATTTTAAATATTTCCTCTATTTTGTTTTATGCAATTGATATACAAAAATGTGTGTACAATTGTTACTTGTGGCAAATAATATAGCTAAATTATTTCCACAAATGTACCTTAGAGGTACTGAATACAGATAAGGTCTTTGTTAACTGGCATCAATAAGAATAGTAAAAAGTATTTAGTATTTTTATGTAGCTTTTATAAAATACTGTCAAACCACATTTAAGATTGGATAATTTCATTTCTTCTGAGAAGAGAGAATACTCCGAATCCTGTGCCAATTACTGAAACTCTGTCTTCCTGAATCTTTAAAACGAATATAATAGTACCAATGCCATAGGGCTGTTTTAAGACTTAACTTAGAGGCTATGCTTTGTAAATACTGGTTTCTTCACTCCGACTTTGTTTACTCTTGTTTTTAATGTGATGGTGCAAACTAACGCGATAAAAATGGCACTTCGGAAATAAATGGTAGTGGAATATTTTGAGCACTGTTCTCCAATTATGTAAGTAAATAGAAGCGCAAGGAGGATATTGATGGCTTGCTTTTCTTCACCAGAGCTGCATTTAACATAAAGGGGAGTCATTTTATTGAATAATAAAAGCCTGACAATCACTGTGATTGGCTGACAGCCATTACTGCAGTGCAATTCTAAACAGCTTGTTTTCAAAGTTATTTTTGAATACTTCTTTAAAACCCAGACTTTTCCCAGTTGACTCACAAGTTCAAAACTCATTTTTAAAATGAAGTTTCACATATTTCAATATTTTTCTGATGTAAGTGATGGGAAAAGATATGCGTTATTTTGTCTAAATCATTAGACTTTGATGTATTTTGAATGGAAATTCGGAAATTTAACTAAGGTTTACATGGTAGAAAAAATTATGTCATAGAAGAAAAAAAAGACCGTACTTGAGATTTACAAAAAAATGAAGTTCAACATCATGCTTATAGAAAAAAGCAAATCACTGATCTGTATAACCTAGCTTAAAATTTTGTGATTTCTGAATAGAATTTAAGGGTTCTAAAGTTACCAAATGCACTTTGATGCATTCATCTCTCTCACTCAACCATTCTAAAGGCATCCTCACTGCAAACTATGTATAGTGAGTGTACATTTGGCAATTCGCCCAAATATTTAATATTTTAATGGCCATTTTAATTTGTTTTATTTAAATTATGGATTAATATTTTACTTGGTCAGTGAATTCTGGCAAAACTTTGAGAAACATATTTGCTATTGAGGTTCTCTGGAACGGATGTGTACTTTTCAGAATTGTCCTGTTAGATCTTTTTCTGATGGGAGTATTTTATCTCAAATGTCAACATCAGAAACACTGAAATAAAGACCGGAAGCACGAATCTGACAAGTGCAAACTTGTTAATTGGTCGTTTTCAATCACCGAGATCATCATTAATTCCCTATAAACCAGACTCAAAGCAAACCAGGGAAAATTGGTCCTGATAGCGAGTACTGCACAAAAATGAAGAAAAATAGATGCGTCCCAGTGTCCAGAAGGCTGATTCTTCAACAGGCAGCAACAGAAGAATCCTAACGCATCCGGCGATTGGCTGATGGCATCTTTGTTCAGGCGATTGGCGTCCTGAGCCAGATGCTGGGTGGAGAAAGCCTCTCTCACCCTCACCTTCAGAATCCAGGGCTCCACCACCTGGGCTTCCCGGGCCGAGCCGCCGCCTCTCTGCGGTGCACGTCTCCCCCTCTCGACCGCGGAGCGCCGGCTCCTTCCCGGCGGCGAGCACTCACAATGGACTCACTTGTTTTCCCCGCACCTCTCCTTTGACTTCCAGTCTGAGCTAACAACTTGAGCAAGAGTCAAGAGGAGTCTCAGCCACCGAGCTTGGACCCGCAGAGCCTTCCCGACGAGCTGGGCAGCAGCTGGCGCGCGCACACGCGGAGCAAACAATGCCCAGTCCGCGAACGGCACAAACTCACGACACCCGCGGCCCCACCCGCCACCCTGCAGCCGGCACCGAATAAAATAAAAAGAAAGCCGGGACGGCATCTTTCTAAATAAGCCATGGTGCTTTGTTCTCCCGAGTGCAGAGGCCCCTGCCCGAAGCCGGCGCGAGAGGGGCTGCCCGCTCCGCTCCGAGCGCCCCACAGACCGCGGCGGCTTCGCCCCGACAACGCCCCCGGCTCGCGCCAAGAACCGCGAGGGGAAAACGCAGGGCGCGGGGGGAGGGAGCCGTGAGGCAGCGGCGGCCGGGAGGGGCGGGAAACCTGAGGCGAGGGGGAAAAAATGAAGGCGCGAACCCAGGCTTGAATGGGGAAACTTCGGGGAGCAGGGGACGGGCGCTCTCCGTAGGTAACCACCCCGAGAGGGCAAACGCGAACGCCGAGGCGGCAGGCAGCAACTTTGAGGTGAGCGGCAAGTTGCGCGCCCCCTCGGGGCGCGTGGTCGGCGGCCCGTCGGCGCCCCCACCCGGGACGCGAACACACGCTCCGGCCCGGAGCAGCGGCGGCGGCGGCGGAGGCGGGAGCAGAGGCGAGCGCGGCGGCGGCAGAGCGGCAGGGGCGGCGGCAGCGGCGCGCCTCGGGCCCAGCCCGCGCGGCTCCCCCTCTCGCGGCGCCCGCCCGCCCGCCCGCCTTGCGTGTGCGTGGGCGCGTCTCAGCCTCGGCGTGAGCGGCACCTGCTCGTCTCGGCCCACAGCGGACGTAGCTTCGCCGAGAGCTGCCGCTCACCGTCGCCGTCTCCGTCGCCGTGGCCGCCAGCCCGAGGCGGGCTCCGCGGGGTCCCCTCGCAGCCTCGGTCCTTCCCCGCCGCCCGCGAGCAGCCTGGCTCCGAGTCACGTGTCAGTGCCTGAGGCAGAGACAGAGAAAAAAACGCGCTTCATTCCTTCTTCCACCGCCATACTGTATTTTATACTAAATCTCATTTTTATTCCAACATTTTACTCCCGCTCGGTGAGTACCTTCTCAGTGGCATTCTTGTCCTATTCTTTTTTTAGTCCTTTTTTTTTTTGTTTTTAATTTTTTTTTTGTTTTTTTCTTTCTTCTTCTTTTTTTTTCCACTTCTTTGATTATTGTTTATATTTGGGAAAGCTGAAGGAGCATGGTTTTGAGCCTTTTCCTGAATCCAAGTTTTTCTAGCTTGCGGTCGTTGTGTAGACAAGGCGCTGTGTCTGGGAGTCCGTGGCGACCGTGCCCGCTGGGAGCGACTCCCAAGTCCAGCAGAATATGCAACTGGTTTTATGGAAAAAAAAAAAAAAAAAAAGCGATGTGAAGTATGGTGCCTATTTTTTCCTTTGTAAACAAAATGAAAAAGCATGTTTCTAACTCTTTTTTGGCATATTTTTCTGATAACATTTTTGTATAGGTGAGATTTTACAGCAGTATTTACAAGTTTGTGGTCTTGCAATACTGGTGCAAACCACTGAGCAAGGATAATTCATTTTATATTTTTTAATGTCCTTTTTGGAAGCCGGTGCGAAAAAATTCGTTTTTTTCTCCTGTTTTTGATTCTCACTGATAACATAAAACTTTTCTTACAGCTGGTGACTGGGATCATTTTTAAGCAAAATACTTTTTTTTTCTCTCTCCTTTAAATTAACTATGACTTTTGCATATTTGACTTTTTCAAAAAAGAAAAAAAAAAGATAATTTTATGATAGATATCCTGATATCTATATCTGTATCATCCCTTCTTCCTTCTCCTCCCCTCCCCGTAAATCAATTTTCAAATGATGGCAGTGGAAGGTTTTTCTGGAAAAAAAAATGAAGTGCGGTTTGGTTTCCTTGTCAACGGAGGATGAAGTGAACAGCTGAGCAGCTTGCAGAGAGCAGGTACTTGGTCCCCTTGGAGGCGTTTCCCGGGTGTGCGATGGCAACACTGGTCCTGGCAAAGAGTGTGTGTGTGTGTGTGTGTGTGTGTGTGCGCGCGCGCGTTACTCGGGCAATGTCCGACCGCGATGGGGAATGCCGCACCGGGAACCAGGGAAAATCCAGTTCTTTTCCCTGCTTTTGGATAATTTTTTTTTTTTTCTTTCTTGCTTTTTTTTTTTTTTAATTTTTTTGGGTGCGCAAAATACAATCCTCCCTGGCTGCGCCCAGGTTGTCTCTGTGGCGGGCAGACAGCTTGTGCTCCGCGGGCGGTGGTGGCCCGAGCGCGGTGGCCGCGGGCCCAGTAAGTTCTCCGAGGGCCACTTGCAGAGCAGGAGGGTCAAGGCCCAAGTGTGTGGCGCTGGCCATCGGGCCGACCAGGGTGGCCCCTCACATACTCGGGAGATGAGTCTGAGAAGCGTCGGGGACAGCATCTTCCGGAGGGGACTGGCTCCTGGCCTCCTTTGCAGAGTCTTGAGTGTGGCAACAGTCCCCGCACGTTCAACTCCCACTCCTCCAATTCGCAATGAGTAAACAACGCTGTAGGTCTTTCCCAGCCTGTCTTGCTTGTTCAGAAAGGCTTTGCCTTTTCAGTGGTTTTGCCTTTGGATCTTTTTTCTCTGTTGTATTGCATTGATTTTAGGTTCTTGGTGACATCTTTCAGGGAACAGGGAAATATTTAAGTGATGGCCATTTGATTTTCAGGTTGAGGATAAAACTCGTACTTTGCATTAATGAGACTACACCTCACAGGTGCAAAACAGCCTTTTAAGTGTTAAAGAGACAGTGTTTCTCTTTTTATAACCCCCTGATACTGATTCTAAAATCCCCCCCAATCGCAAGCTGGGAACAGGGTGAGTGGGGGCCAGGGGTTAGCTACTGGTTTTGTTATATTGGTATCATTGAATTATTCAGTGTTGTATGTATTCTATGGTATTTTGTGATTGTCCTGTTACATGTCTTTAGTATACAATCTCGCATTACTTTTCAAAGATATATCAGTTCGCTATGAAAAGCCTTTTCTATATTCAATTAATTCAGTGACAGAATGAGCTCGAAAATTTATTGCACAAATAAATTTAGTAAAGTTATACTTTAAATTTTAAAATCTAGCAACTTATTCAAATGGCTTTGAAAGCTTTATTATCTTCCTTTTCCTCCCGTAAATGAAAAGTTTAGCCATAAATTTATCATGCATGTATATTTTGGATTCTGATAAGGATAAACAGAAAGCAAATGAAATAAAATTTCCCCTCACAGATTCAGTTTTCTTCTAGGATATCTATAGAAAGAAAAACTAACTCCAGCCCACAGAAGCACCCATGACAAAGGGGTCAACAACATTCACAATGGTGATTTTTTAGTCTGCACCAAACCTCTCATTGAATGTTCACCTTCAGTTTGTAGAATGAAAGTTTTACATCTTTTTTTTCCCTTTGTGGTAAAAGAATAAGGAGTACAAAGGGTCATTTATCTGAAGATTAGAATGTAGTGTAACATCTATAAGGCTTTTATATGTGTTTTCATTCATAATGCTGCCACGTATCTCAAAAGCCGGTGGAAGTTGCATTATATGTGAGTTATTTTTACTCAGGTCAGCTTTTTTCCCTGTAAGGGAAGTCCTCTTGGCATTTATATCAGAAAGAGGAACTATGCTATTGTGTGGACACCAGACTTGATACCTTGAAGTACATAGTTGTAGGATTTGCAGACAATGCTATGCCACTAAGCCTTAGATGTGACTTTTCTTATTTTTGTGTAATGAGCTCATTGCTCAAAGGTAGCCTTTCGTATGGCTCAGAAAGCTAACATAAAACATTTAAAATACACTTGTGACACTCTGTGCTTAAAAAAAAACCTTTTAAATCATAGCACATAAGTAGAAATGCTTATTTAAATTGCAATATAGTATGGGTAGAATATTTTTTCCATTGGTTATATGCATTGTAAGACATTTAGTTCCTTTAAAAGAGAGAAGGCAAACAAGCAAGAAATAACTTGAGTGTTCAAACTTGAATTTTCACTAAGATAACAATTGTTAACCTAAGTTCAGTTTGTGTTTTAAAAGTGGGCAAATGAAGTACTCTGTGATATTTCTAAATGAAGTTGAAACCATAAACAAAAAAAAATACTCATAACATTTTAATGTGAGAGCAGGGACAGTTGCACTTTTAATCTATAAGTAAAGATCTTCTAGAACCTTGTCATTTTATATTTTCATTTATTTAATAGTCATTTTGTTCTATTAACTATTGGTAGTAGTTTTCTATTTGTGATGTTCAAATGTCCATTGTTTCCTCCTGTGTGAATCAAACTGGGAATACTACAATTTTGAACTGACTCCTTGCTCTGTGTGAGATTTTTGGTTTAAGATTGTTGAATTGTTGAGTTAGCACCCCCTACTGGTTTTTCTTGGAAAAAATCTATCCATTTTTCATTGACCAAGAAACCTTTGCGGGTTCTGTTAAATTTAATCCTAAATTTTTTTCCTACTGTTAACTGAAGAAAACATTTTCCAGGAGAAAGAGCTTCCTAAGTGAAAGCAAGAGATGAATGAAAGAAAACATATAAATTAAGTTACTGTACATTTTAAAATAAATAATAAAAAATTCACCACAAATTTAGAACTGTCTATTAACGGTTCCTGTAATGTGGACTGGGCACTTATCTCAGTGGTAGAGTGCTTGCCCAGCCTATAGCAGGGCTGAGTTCAGTTCTAGCACTATAGAAAAACATTCTATAATGTGCTGTTTTTCTGTGGGAAGGAATTGTGGATGTTATTAAGAATCCTGTATTCCTTAATTACTTTCAAGTTTCTTTCCAGTCTTAAACATTTAGAGAAAGAAATTGTGGTTGGAATTGATTTGAGTGGTGGTTTGCTTGAGAGTATTTAAATAAATACAGTTTTACATTTAAATATACATTTTTTTGAAATTTATCCTTAAGTATAAGCAATCAAATTGCATACATTTTTTCCATTAGTATTTATCAGGTAGCCACATTATGGTGGTATTACATAGGAGGAGGGAAGTTCCACACGTTCTTGATACTCTTGCATATTTATAGTTAGCAGGATGTGTTGTTTTAAAGTGAGAGCTAGTTTATTTCCTGTAACTTCTGCAAAATTCTAGTAGTTTCAAGTATGTTAAAATACAGTATGAGTTATATTTTAAAGCAATTAATATAAAAAGGAAGAATAGAAAAATAATGAAATAGAAAATAATTAGACATTTAAAAATCAATGCTTAGTTAAAAAAGCAAATGTGCTATTTGGAGAGCTATTTCATAAATAAAATAGATACATTTTCAATAAGCCATTAAAAAGTATATGGAATCACCAGTGGAAGTGTGTGATTGTTACATTTGTAAGCCTTCCACCTTAAATGTGCAGTCAAGCTTTGTTTAGTGCTTACTGATATTATGTGACTAATTACATAATACATCGTATCAAATCATACTCTACATTACAAATCTTCAAAAAGTTCCATTCTGGAAGTTGAAGAGAAGCAGGTATTTGGAATTATAGGTATAAAAAGAAGAATTGGAGTGAAATATTTTAGTTACAATTTATTTTCTTTACTGACTTTTTGAAACTTAAGAAATACAGATTAGCTTTGGCTTTTAAAAGTTATTTCTTCATTTCTTTTGCCATCCTCTTATTTAGGGAACTATACTGTACTGTGAAAAACTGAGGTAATGATGAATTTTTTTTTTTCTGAAATTTTCATACAACTCTGGAAAATAAATAAAAATTACTTTTTAAAAAATCTCACTGATCTACATTTTAAAAATCATTTTCTTATTGTTATCATTGTATGTTTCATTCGGTGTCTTGCACAAATCTCTTTATTTATAATTTAGTATGTTTCATTTAATAAGTCTCTTTAGTAACTGACAGTGACACATAAATTTTTATAGTAGTTACAATGAGAATCATTAGCTTCATTGGGCCGTGATTTTGAGAACACTGACTGCTAAATAAGGAAAAGGTAATTTCTGACTATAACGTCAGTTTCACAGTGTAATGTTATATTTGTCATCACTCTTCGATATATTGTTAAATTTTAACTTTCTGAATACATAGTTCTATCCTAGTTGTTATCAGTGTTTAGCAAGTTCTCTTCTTCTTCTTTTTTTTTTTTTTTTTTTTTTTTTTTTTTTTTTTTTGTCTTTTTCATTTTTATCGGTACCAGGGATCAAACTCACATCTGCCTGCTTGCAAGGCAGGTGCTTATGCCACTGAGCTAAATCCCCAGACCTCCAAGTTTTCTTATTTAACAGCTTTTAGAGTTACAGCAACATATTGGGGATTTTTGTCTATATATTGTTAAGTTTATGTTAAATATTAAAGTTATATTGTGAAAAGTCATGGTTTTATTATTCCTCCACGCTTTAAAAAAAGTTATTTGTTTTGCAGTAACTTGCTACTTTTTGAGAATGAATCTTGGAAAATACTGAAGTAGATTTATGTTTTCCTATCTATTCCTAGCCACAGGGATGGCAGTAGGAGAACTTTATTTATTGTTTAGGATAAATGTCCTCTGAACTCTCCCTGAGACTTCGCAGGTTGGGTCAAGAATGCAAGAGTTAGCCAGGGATTCAGCTTGGTGGCATAAGTGCTTGCCTGATAAGTATAGGGTCATGAATTTGATCTCCAGTACCAAAAACAAACAAGCAAACTATGTGTACACACACACACACACACACACACAACTCAGAAGAATGCAAGAGTTATGTGCTAGCAATGTAAAATTTTAAATGGAGAGAATTATAGGGGACATGATGATTTTACATATTGGAAAGATGTGTTAATTACTCAGAGATTCCACAGGTGGCAAAGGGAGAAATGAAGGGCTGGAAGTCTGGAGTGATACTTCCTGAACCATCCTGTAGGAGGGGATGGCTGGTTTGTTTTTTTTTTTTTCATGTAAGACAACTGCTATATATTGATCCTTGAGACATTATTCATGATGACAATAGTTTTGCAAGTTCTCATTAGTGAGCACCTTTCACCAATAAGTACTTTTGGCAAAAATGACAAAAAGTGGTATTGATTATATTAACTCTTTCTGGTTATGAAGGAACCTTGAGGTGACCATAGAATCACACTCTGGGACTGTTGAAGTTTTTGAGGACAAGCCAAGTCATAGAAATTTGTAAGTTATCACTGTTGTTCTGGTGGTGACAGAATAGGTGGTTCTCTGTCTGCAGTGGCTTTATAAGAGCCCAGGGAAAGGCAGTCAGTACAGAATGTAATATGTACTCTTGAAGTTTTTGCAGTATAATGTGGAAAATTAGTCTTTTGCACAAAAAAACCAAACATCCAGTCCTTTCATCCTAGCAAACCTATAAATACAAGTGTCTCTTATGTCTACCAACATCACACTGTAGCATCATCTCTATCTCAGCACTTTACCGTTACACATACTTAGACGTGCCACTTTCAAGCTCATTTCATGTTAATATAAAACATGTATAACTGCAAGATGTTATTTTAGGATGCTGTGTTTAGTTGCGTTTTCAGATGTGTGATGAGTCTTTCTTCATTAGTTTCTTGGGGACCTAAAAAAAGTGAGTATTTCAAGAAT
This sequence comes from Cavia porcellus, assembly GCF_034190915.1. Taxonomy (NCBI): domain Eukaryota; kingdom Metazoa; phylum Chordata; class Mammalia; order Rodentia; family Caviidae; genus Cavia; species Cavia porcellus. Next base: position 58,615,483 of record NW_026947493.1, read on the forward strand.
GTGAAACATTAACCACAGTCCACTGTAGCGGTTTGAATGAGTGAGAAAAAAAAAATGGTTCCAGAGACTTTTGATGGTGCATCTACAATTTTGTGAAAGAAGTGGGTTTGGAGACCAAAGTGGAAGAAGAAATAAAAGTTATCATTTTTTTTTTTTTATGAAATTGGGATATACTGAAAACTAGTAGTACAAATCAAAGCTAGAGATAATATCTAAAGGAAAGTCTGATATAATTTGGGTATGAGAATGGTTCAGTTTTGTATATAACAATGATTTGAAGTTCCAAAATTAGGTTCTGGATGATGTGACCAATGTTTTATTGAAATTTTGGACTAAATCTGGGAAACACATTCAAGGCTAGAAGGAGACATAAAATCAACCATGTAAAAAGGCATATTTGATGGCTTAAATTTAGGATATGCTTGTTCTTTCCTGTATGAATATAAAAAGGACTAGTAAAAGGCAGAAAAATAGAGAGTCAAGTAGCCATAGAAACTCAGAATAGTATGCTTGTGTGTGTGTGTGCATGTGCGTGAGCGCGCATGTGTGCATGCATATAAAGAAAAGAAATACTGTTCATTAGAAGTAATTCCTAGGCTCAGAGGAACATGAATCCTGAATAAAGAGCCCTTGAAAACAACTTGTGGTTAAAATCAATTAGTTGTAAGAAAAAACTAAGTGAATGGGATGTACCAGCCTTGGGCAAATGAACAAGTGATCCATGATTCCAGATAAGATGTGACAACATCTTAAATAAGTTTATTGAAGTCTATTGTTGCCAAACTTCATGTGTCGTGTGTGTGTGTGTGTGTGTGTGTGTGTGTGTGTGTGTGTGAAACATATTCTTAACTGGAAGTCACTAAAATATTTCTGCATTAAATAGAGTTTTAAATTACACATAGAAAAAAATAAAGCAAACCTAAGTAAGGATATTAAAAGAAAAATAAAGAGCAAGTTTATCAGATATTTAAATACACTAAAATTTTCAAAACCAAATTTATTTATTAGTTGTGTCCACTGAAAAGACTTTATTGCAGTGTCTGTCCTATAGCATAAGTGTTTCTAGTGCACAAATCCTGACTTCTGTGTATCATTCCCCAACCAAAGTGGCTGGAGCTTTTTAGACAATTGACTGAGCAGAAAAATTAAGCTGGGATCTTATCTTTGTTCCAGAAAGTAAAGAAATGTGCAAAGATAAAATCAGGTTATGTCAGTGTAAACAGGAGCTAGCTTGAAGTGACTTCTAGTTGCCAAATTTCAATCAATTCGAACATCAAGGATGATGGAGATGGATTGTAAATCACTGAATAAAGTAAATCCATAGGTTTGTGGTGATAATCTAAATAGAAGGTATCTAGATGCAAAGAAAAAATAATACATCTACGTTATTGGTGGACTGTAGATTAGTGTGACCACTATGGAAATCAGTTTGGGGTTCCCACAAAAAAAGTAAAACTAGATACTCCATTTGACCCCACTATTCTCCATCTAGGTATCTTCCCAGAAGAATTAAAGAGATCATATTTCATACATGCATATCCATGTTTATAGCCATGTAATTCATAATATCTAAATCTTGGAAAGAACCTATATATTCATCAACATAGATGCATGGATGAAGAAAGTTTTTATTTACACACAGTGCAGTACCATTCTGTCATAAATACGGATAAACTTGTCATTTGTAGGAAAGTGGATGCACTTGAAGACCATATATTAAATGAAGTAAATCAAATACACAGATATTGTATGGTTTCTCTTATATGAGAAGCTTCAAACACAGATAAAGATAAAACTAAAGTAATAATAAAAATAGATCTTTCTCAGATGTGATGAGGACTAAGGGATGGAGAGAGAACAGTGAAAGGAGAGGGAAAAGAAGGAAAATACGGAGGGGTGGAAGGGAAGGGAAGAGGGTATAAGAACTGAGATGTATAATCACCGGGACCAACTCCCATATATACTAATCAAACAGTTTGAAAAGGTGCATCAAATTTAACATAATAATATGAAAGCATTAGATTTTAGTGTTTAAGAGAAGCTATTACATGGGGGATAATTATTCATAAAATATGAGTTAAATGGAAGAAATGCTAGTATTAGCAAATTATTGCTTGCAGATCTTAATGAAATTATTGAAACAGTGAGTTATGAAATAATTAAATGGATTTTGGAGAACAATACATTCTTATGGTGTTCAAGTATTACTTCTTACTGCATCTGGTAGTCATGTTAAATAACTAAGTGGGCAAAACCACCATCAGTGACAAACTGCCTGGCACCAAGGGTCTCCTGGTGTGATGCTATGTGGAGTAGTGGAGTACACAGGCCGCTTATGATATATTTTTACTAGAATATAAATCTGAATCAGATAAAATCTTTTGAGACTTAACTTTCAGTTTATAGAAAACACAGGGAAAGAACAAGTTAAGTTTAAAACATAGGAAATAGTGTAATAAAGCCACAGAGTGAAATATTGAGGATTGTAGATAAACGGACATGTGGCTTTCTTGGAAAGTCACTTTTGGGGGGCATTTTAGATAAGAAGAAACTAAAGGAAAAGAAATACAATGCTTAAAGATTTATTTCATATTAAAGGAGGGACACAAAGGTCAGATTTTAATAGAATTGGGAAAAATTGTATATTTACTACAAAATGATAGTGGGAGATGCATATTTAATTATTTTAGTGATAAGTGCCATGATGTTACAATCAGAGAGAGAGTGGAAGAAGAGGAAAGTGGAGTAGGAGGAGGAAGAGGGAGAGAGGTGAGGGAAAGAGAAAGGAAGAGGAGGAAAGGAGAGGGGTAGGGTTGGGGAAGAAATACAAATTAATTAATGAATGTACGGTAAATTATCCTTTGTTAGCCACGTTTAAATTCAGAAAGTGCTTGTACTAGTTTTGTTGCATTTTTATTTCAAATATTTTGTATGTTTGCAGTTTTTCAGTAAAGAATAATAGTAAATAAGACTTACAAGGACTATGTAAGTCTTATATAACTTCAGTCTTTTCAGGTAAGTCTGTGAGGTCCTAGGTTGAAATTAACTGGTGTAGATATAGGACCTTATAGGACATAGCAGGATATGAGGTCTCTAAAAGATTCTAGAAATATAAGGAATTTGACAAAGTTAATATTTGTCATCATTTTAGTCACTATAATTGCATCATATTCTCTAACAACACTTAGCCTCTTTCTGAGTGAGTCAAGAAACATGGTGTGTGGGGGGGGGTTTAGCTTAGCAGCATAAGCGCCTGCCTTGCAAGCAGGCAGTCGTGAGTTCGATCCCTGGTACCAATAAAAATGAAAAAGATAAAAAAAAAAAAAAACCCAAACAAACAACAACAACAAAAAGAAACATCAGGGGTTGACTTGGTTAGGAGACCAGGGTAGAATGCATAGCATACAGACAGGTGGGCTGTCTTCAGGTAGTTACTATTTGTAAAGTTACAAATGAGTCTGGACTGGGAAAGGGCAACTCTTGAGAGTTCTTGCTAGTAAGATTTGAGAGCTTGATGGTCACGATAAAAACTAAAAGCAGGTTCATTATTTTTCACAGAATGAGAACGCTGCAAGGATAGGTGGTTTTGCTCAGATTTTGAAAGCTGCACGTAGGTGAGGAACACAGTTGAGACTATGATATGGCTTGTGGCTAAGGAAAGTGCTGCAGGTTTGTGATGTTGACACTGTGATGTGGGACTCAATATTAAAAGTTGCATATGAGAGGGATAACTGGAAAAGAAAACTATAAATGTGCTAGAAGTATTAATGGTATTTATGGAGGTTTATAATCAACTAAGTTCAAAATATCTTTTTTGTCAATTTGTGATTTTAACTATTTTAGTATTTTGTTTGAAATATAAAGAAAGTTATAGGTATGTAATGTATGTATTTAACTTAGAATAGAATTTAGATAGTGTAGTAAACAATTCTGTAGTGGATAAGGCATTGGAACTATTAATTGATCATAATAAAAAATAATATAAAGTAATATAATTAGTACTTTCTAAATATAATCAGTCAAATTGAAAAGAAAAGTGTAACTTGCTAATACATGTTGTACTCCAGCTCAAACTTTTTAAAAACTAGAAGTCCATAGAGCAGGTATATATGAATACTGCTATTTTTATTGCTGCTGCTACTGTCTCCTTCCATTTATGATTCAACTTCAGACCATACTGATAACTGGTGCTTCATCATATTTTACCTCATTTTGTAACACCCTGTTAGAATATATTAGTATTGTAGATAATAATTATCTAGGATAAAATGAGGATCAGTTAAGTGTCTTGTGCAATGTCTCTGTGGTATTAATTTGCTGAGTAAAGAGATGAACCCAGGACTTGTTGGCTTCACAACTTGAATTTCAACTACTGTGCCTTGAGAATAGAAAAAAAATGGAAGGAAAAACAGATGGAAACAAAGATTATGTAAATGAGGAAAGAAAGAAAGATTGGAGGGAGGGAATGATTTAAAAAAAGAAAAGAATTAAGATATATTGTGTAAAGGTACAAATTCCCTATGATGAATGTGATCAATATGTATGACAAATACGTGCTAATTAAAAATATTTTACCCATAAAAAAGAGAAAAAGTCATACTTTAATTTGTATATCCATTGATTGGTTGGTGACATTTAAATAAAATGGATATACTCAAATTAATGCTTCCACTATAACTCCCTATATGCAGGATACTTTTTAAAAATGGAAATATAATGTACATGATAAAGGCAGTTACAGAATGTCATTTTAAATTTTCCAGAAGGCACATTAAATAAAAAGAAAAATAGATGAAACTAATTTTTATAACATTTTTATGTAACTCACTGTAGCAAAAAGTGTTTCATCATGTAACAGTATAAAGCTACTTTAAAATATTCTGCATTTGAAGGTCTTTGAAACATATCTTGTATTTTATGCTTTCAGCACAGAACTAGTTATCTTTAGATTGCTCATGTGCTATTGGCTGCCAGAAATTCTGTTGCAGATCTGAGAGTTCAGAAGTCTCAGGACTGTGTCATGTTTTAAAACTCTTTGTGACAGTGCTTGCTTTGGCAGCATATATATTAAAACTCTTTGTGACAACTTATTTCTTATCAGAGCTTAGCCAAGGTAGATTTTTAAAATACTGTCTGATTGTTTCAATTTTAGCCTTCACTTTTTATTAAGAATATAAATTGAAATCTATTCAAGTTCATTTTTGGCTAAATAGAAATTCCAAAATATGGTCAGTTGACTGAGACATATTGAATTCATCTTGATAGTTATTGTTATAGGAAAGGAAGATAGTCACTTTTACTAAGTTTGCTTTTCCAGAGCATTTGGTGTTAGTGGGACCTAATAGGTAAAGAAATAAGGGACTAAATGAATAAATAAGTTTTAAAATTTAAATAATAACAAATGGAGAACATCTTCATAGAGTAAGCTTTTTTAATATTAAGTCAGTTGGTACAGTTTAGATCACACTCATTCTTGGGAATTCATGCCTGTTACAATTCTTGGTTCCTCTTTTTTTTTTAAATCTTCTCTCCCCTCTCATTAACCCCCTTCCCTTCCTTATTTACAAAGATTTATTTCCATTTTACCCTTTTCTCAGATGAAGAATAAGCTTTTATATTACAGCTATTGGTCTAATTTAACTTCAGTGAGAACTGTCCAGAGTCCTGCAAAGTTGTTCTCTTTTAAAAAACCAGAATGATGTATTTCATATGTGAATTCACATATAGATCAGAGGCTCAGTAGTTATTGTGCAGGCTATTTTATTTTATACATTTGTGGACTTCAGTAACACATAGAATACATGCTTAGAGAAAAAAATCTTCCATTTTAGTTGCACATAGATAAATGACTAAGACATATCCTTATAATCAGACCCATTTCATTTGATTCACCTACATATATGATTTCTAGTATATTAAAATATTTTATTCATTATTAGGTCCCAGCTCTTATATGAAGAATGTGATTCCATAGCATTTCAACTTTCCACTTCATATTCTATTTTACTTGAGGTGTTAACAGTGAAAAAGGTAAAAACATTAAACATTAATAAAATAAGCAACATGTAACTCATTTTGGGTGTTATCCTCCAAAGTGTTGCCTATGTCTCCACTTCTCCTTGATGCCTGCTCTCTGCACATTTCTAGATGAGACTTACTAAGTTGCAAAGCTTATTTTCTATTTTTATCAATGCTTGAAAATTTATCTCACATTGTTTTAGTTTGCTTGTTGGATGCCTGTATTCCCTTACTGTATTATAGATAGCTTCATAATAACACAGTTTATCTTAATGCTGCATTCTGGTATGTGGATAATGTCTGGCACATAGGAAATGCTTGATAAACGTTTTGGAATTAATTAGTGAATTGATTCCTCATTTGTGGCTTACTGCACTTGAACTGTTTTCTAGATATTTTCAGTATCTGTAAATTCTCTATTTCATGGGATGTTAGTAGCAGCTGAAAACAATAAGATAAGTATCTCTTGGCACAATTTGCCACAATTACCGCTAAAGACATACAAAGAAAATACAATTTCTCAGCAGCAAGGACTTTATTCCAAACCGTTTATATGAATTTTACTTAGGTAATAATTCATTTTGAGAGAGTAATCTTGACATTGGTATATTTAAGCATTCAGAAATGATTTTTATATACATTTTGATTTTATTCTCACACTTAATATTTGAATATGGTGGTTTAGGTTCAGAGCTGAGGTTTAGGTTCTATTTCCTTAGTAAACATAATGAACTGTAATGAACTTGAATTATGTCTGCCAGTTACATCAGGAGGTAACAGTGTACTCTGAGTTTATGAATTTTTAAAACATAATGCTAATCATTAGCTTGGCATAATTTGAAAACTTTTATAAGTTTTAGATATTTATGACAAACAGCTTAAAAGATTATATATTCTTAAGATTCAATTCAAACTGACTTCTTTTACTATTATTTAACCAAGCTTTTTACAGTAGTAGAATACCATGAGATATTATTTATTATAGACAATAAAATTGCTACTATTTAAACATACATAATTATATTGATAAGAATACTCATAGTACAGTGCAGCAAAGAAAATAAGTGTACTGGTTTCTATGCGTGATATAAGATTGGAGTAATGATCTGTAAACTCCATATTGAAAGATTTCTATTCAAGACAAACCTCAGGTTAGTTACTCATTGACTTTGTAAGAAAATTTTATAAATTGTAAGTTAAAAGTAATTTTAAACAAGTTACTACTTTTTTCTTGATTTAGGTTATTTTGTATAAACTTACATTGTGAAAGTATTCTATAGCTTAAAAATTTTAAATCATTTTATGAATTTTTTGCCATTTTAATTATTTGCAGACTATTTCAGCATTTGTCACTTAAAAGTGTAAAATTTATTTTGATTTAAGTAAATTAAGGTTTGAATAAAAGCATTTTGTTATTTAAAAAACATTTTGCTAGTGATATATTTTGGCATTTTGGGGCCTTTTTTGAAAATAGTCTATGAATGCAAAATTAAAATGTTTAACAATGCATTCTTAGTGAGGGGAAGAGGATAAATTTTAATTGTAAAGTTGAATGATCATTAGTTTTTGGATTTTATGTATTTAACATTTCACAAACTATGAATATACCGCTTTTATTATGAAATATATTTCCTTCACATTATTTCATGACTGTTAATATATTTATCCAATTAATATTTCTGGAAAATTTAGTCTTTAATAACTTTCTGCGTCATAAAATACTACATAATGCATGAGTATGAATCTTAGGATGTAGGGAGTGGACAAAGATAAATTTCCTCACAAAAAAACAAAATTGAGGGTTAGTCTCATCTTTTTTCTATTAATTCAGAGGATTAATTTCCCTGTGTATTTCCAGTTCCATAATATGACTTATGAAGTAAATAAAGCCAAAACTAATTCTAAAGATCATATGTAGCATGAAAAACCTCAAATCTGTAGAATGTTAAAACAATTTTGTGTAGTCATTGAGATTAAAGTGATTTAATATTTTTTAATATAACTAATAGATCACTGTTTTTGATGAGAATGTAAGATCATAGAATTTCAGTTCAACAGTGATTTGGGTTTTCAGGTAAGCTTATGTACAATTCTTTCAAGATGTGTATGAGTTAAGAAGAATTCATGCTTTCTGAGCATGACTGTAAAGTTTTGTTGAATTTATACTTGGGAGAATCAATTGGTTTTAATCAGCTTTAGGAAATTATATTATGTATAGTATTTAGTTGCCATACCAAATTAATGGAATGGTTCTCATTTTTTTTACATTTTTTCAATAATATTACTGTTTTTCCCTAAAAATAAGTGTGATTGATTTTCTGGTTTTGATGCCTTGATGAGAAAGTGGGATTTTAATGATTATATACCATTACATTGTAATAATGCACTCTTCTACACCCTATTTTGACTAGCTTTGCTGATTCTTTTTTATTGTTATTTTTAAAGAGTGTATAGTACTGTACCATTTTTGGTGCTTTTTTTCAGTTTTGTAGCATTGCATACACTTTTGGTTATAGTTTTATTGAAAGTACAATCTTAGAACTGCAGCTAGTATTCATCTAGGAAATCATCTTCTTTTCCAGTGTTGGCAGAAAACCTGGGTTGAACTTACATAATGATTACATAAAACATATGAAATCATATATACATATATATGTATACATGATATACATGTGTATCTATATATGTAGTGTGTGTATGTGCTATCTATTGAAATTACTTTCAGAAACAGTTTTTACATCTTTCAAGATGAAGTGAGCATCTAAACACCAGGAATTGTATTATATATTACATTTGGTAGAATATGTTGGTATGATTTGTTGAACATTTAGTTTTAAAAAATTCTAAACCTCTTTTTAAATTTTAATGTTTACGTTTTTAACATTTTAACCAATATATGGACACTGGCTTTTTTGATAGCAAATAATGTAATTTATGGGTGAGGATCAATTAAAGCTTATAATATAAAATGTAATTGCATAAGAAGGGAATGAAAATAACAGTATGTTGAGTAGTTGTAAATAATATCCAACCATTTTGCAAATAAAGTTATTTGCAAAAAAGGCCAGATGGACATGAAAAATACACTTATGAAATCTAGCTTAATTTATCATTGAGGTGATTTAGTTTTCTTTATAAGGAAGGTACCTGGTGTTGTGAATATTTTCTAAAGAAGGGAGACTGCACATGTAGACCCTCCTTGTGAGTCTGTGGATTTGCCAGGATGACTACAATACATTAACCCAAAAATTCAGAACTATTCGTTCTTTTTTTTTTTGTTTTGTTTTGTTTTGTTTTTTGTTTTTTGTTTTTTTGTACCAGGGATCAAACTCATGACTTTGTGCTTGCGAGGTAGGTGCTTATGCCATTGCACTAAATCCTCAGCCCCTCAGAACCATCCCTTCTTAAATAGTATCAGAATGAATAAAATCTTGCATTATTCTCAAAGGAGTCACAGTCTCCAGAAAATTTCTGTGAGGGTATTTGATGTAGTGCTTATAAATTTAAAAATCATGCTGCAGTTGAATTGTCTGTATAGAAATATATGTGTTTGTGTGCATATACATACATATACAATGTCTAGATGCTCATAATTTTTAAAAAATCTGGCATTTTATGTGAATTTAATAAAACTTGAAATTAACCATTATGGATGAACCATATTGGGTTATTCTTATAATCTAATAATGTTGAATAATGCCTGGCAAGTGTGAGGTCCTGAGTTTGATTTCTGGTCCCCTAACTCTACAATAATCATGAATAGGAGCACAAAAAAGGAAAAGCCAAAAATAACTATCTAGTTTCCTCTTTCAATTAAAATATTTTGAATATTTTGATGAATTAAAGTTTATAAATTATATTCTGTGATCATTTTAAGATAAAAAGGAGACTAATTTTTTTTTCTTTTTACAAAGATCACACACATTTTGACTCAGTCTGTGTTTTAGTGAACACATTCAGACTTGCATTTTAATGTCACATGCTATTACTGCTTACAGGTTCTGCTAGTATATTTTTGCATATAGCTGTATTACACCAGTTTCCTAAATTAAGTTCTTTTGCTTTATGTTTGTTTACTTGTTTATTTTTGTTTGCTTTTAGAAAAGCATCTCACTTTACTATGTTCCCCAAAATATCACTGTAACATTGTGCTTCTTTATAATTTTTGGTGAATTCCTAAATGTATCTTTTTGGTGCATGCCATATGTTCAGCTTCTGCTTCCAATTTCTTTATGATGCTTATGTGGGTATTTATGTAATTCTTTCTAAAAATAATTCACTTTGAATCATGACTTAGTAATCAGATACTAAAGATCAAAATAATACATACCACTCCACTGTAATACTGAGTTCAAAAATAATACATCATGATATAATTATCCAGTGGGCTAGACAAAGTCTGTTTATCTTATTTTTCACAGTAGTTCTTGGAACTTCATTATTTTTGTTTCTGGTTTTTAGATGATGAGCTGGAGGTTCAGAGGGCTTAAGTTACTTGCTTATTATGAAAGGGCTAGTAACTGGTAGAGCTAAATTTTAAGGTCAGTCTGACTCTAAAGGCCTCTAACTCTGACCCATTAGGTTACTCTTATCTTTTTTCTAGGATGTGATGATTTACAAAAATGCCCCTTTCATTTTACAGTTATTTTTTATGCCTAACCAAATATATGTTGATACTTCTAAATACGTTTAGATCCTCTAGCTAGAGGATTTTCAAAATACAATTACTGAACACTTGATACCTTGGTTCAAATCAGTTAAAGTGTCAATGTAAGAGTTTTCAGGACCAACTCCTCTTATAACTGTTGTCTTTAGCATTTTAGTGTAAAATGAACTGAAAGGTGAAAGCCATATGGTTGGAAATCAACAGCATGAACACCTTGTCTTTTTAGTTCAGTTGAGACCTATTCAAGTTTAAATTAAGAATCTGAAAATATTCTGTAATGCATTCCACCACTTATGAAAAATATTGCAAGGAAAAATCAGTGTGGTTATTTTACTTGGAAGTTCTGTCTTTCCAGTATTCTTTGACTTTCATCCGAAGCATGTCACTTGAAGGGATAAGTGACATGAAAGAGTAAGTTACTTGAAAGAATAAATTTAGTCTTTGGGGCTGAATGTTAGATGTATTAGCAATTTTTCTAATGTGCTAAATTTTAATAATGTGCTGATTTTCATTGCATTTTTAGTGCTATAATAAGTTTTCTAGTGCAATAATAACTTGATATCATCTATCTTTGCAAAGCTGTCTTTAAGTAACTGGTCTGAGAAGTAAAAATAAATATCTGTTTACTCATTTTAGTCAAGTCAGCAAATAAATTCTGAGATTGGGTTAGCTTGCTAGGATTGACATAACAAAATACTACAGACCGTTTGGGGTAAACAATGAAAACAATGTTTTTGTGATAGTGGAGGATAGAAATCTAAGATCAAGATGTTGGCAAGTTTGGTGTTTCTGAAGCCTCCTCCTAGGAATGTAGATGACCACATTTTCACCATAGCTTCACTTGGTCTTTCCTCTGACTTAGTGTACTTATTGATATCTCAATCTTCTTTTCTTAATGAATGGTATAAAAACACCAGTTTATTGGATTAGGACCCCACCTATATGATTTTGTTTTACTTCTATTACCTTTTTAAAGTCCCTGACTCCAAATATAGTCATATTTTGGCAGTACTAGAAGGTTATAATTTATAGAGCTCTGTAAAATTAGTTCATTTCTCATCAAGCAACTCTTCTAGCACTGTGGGAAGTCCTAGGGAAGAGATCATATTGAGTCTTTCCCAGAGGTTGTAGCTCTGCACAGGATGGGTCAGACAGCCAAGGAATGAGTGTGCATATGATCTGGAGATTGCTCTACTCTTCCTCAGTCAAGCAGCCTCATCTGAATAGCAGGGAAAGTGTTTTCCACTCAGTCACTCAGATGCTATTCATTTTAAGAGGGCACTTTTCTTGTTAGAAAATGTAATTATTTCATCAAGGCTATGTACATGAGACACTGGAAAAACAGTTCAATGAGAGCATATGATTAAGGATGGAATTAATGGTAAAAGTAAATTCAATTAGAGGATAATATGAATTCAGTTTTTTAAGTGAGGAGTTTAAGGTGTCAGTAGATAGAATAATTGGTATGTACTTTCTGGAAGGAAAAGATTTTTAGAATTATCTTAATGGAGGTGACATGTGATAATTGAAATGAAAATGGATTTATCTATAGATGTGGACTTGCAAGAGGTAAAGAGTTTATGATTTGGATTTTAATCACAAGAAATACTGAGATTGAGTAAGTCAAGGAAGGCAAACCTGTGAGAAAATGAAGTTTGTGTAGTTCTGTGGAAGCTGAGGGAAGGATTACTATGAACAAAACTTCCATCTCTGAAAAGACATTTCTCAAAAGAGGACAGAGAAGTCGCCAAAAGATAAATCAAGAAATGCTTAGCTTCACTAATCATCTGAGAAATGCAAATTAACCACCAAGCAGAATCAGCTTTACCTAGTTAGGATGGCTGTTACTGTAAAGATAGAAAACCTAGAGCAGTGGTGCACACCTGTAATCCCAGTACTCTGGGAGGCTAAGGCAGGCCAATCAGGAGTCCTGCCTAGCTTATGCAATTTGGCGGCTGAGACCATATCTCAGAGTAAAAGGTAAAAAAGAGCATGGTAAGTAGTTTAATGTGAAAGTCCTGAAAGTTCAGTCCCTGGGCGGGAAGGGGGGGGGGAATAGAAAAACAGGGTGTAATGGTGAATGCCTATATCTTCGTGCTCTGGGAAGCAGGAGCAGGAGAATCTTGATTTTAAGGCAAATCAGGACTATGAGGCTAGGAGAAATTATCTCAAAAAAAAAACAAAAAACAAAAAAACAAAAAAACAAAAAACAAAAAACAGATGAAAAGATAGCAGTTGCTGGTAAGGAAGTGGAGAAAAGGAAGCATGGCCTGTTCTTGCTGGAAAATAAATTCATACAACTATTAATGGAAAACAAAATGAAAGTTTACCCATAATTCCTGCTTTTCCTATATAATCTTCGGTTTCCTCACATTTAGAAGTGATATTAAATTTCATTTGTCTGTCTTACTGATGATGGGGTGATTGACGAAAATACTTTAGTATTATTAAATTGTATTATCAATTATTATTTAAAAACTGAGGGTTAACAAAAGAAGATTTTCAAGCAAAGCTTGAAACTGTTCCTCTATAGTGCAAGAAGACGGTCTAACTTAGATACATATGTGTAGCAACCTTAACTAAGTGAAATTTCTGTTGTGTCTGCAAGTTGGGGTAAAACAGATAAAAAGAAAGGAGGCTGTGAGATTGTATTGGCCATAGGAAACTCCCATTCCTTTAGGAAGTAGGCAAATCCTATGCTTTAGTTTTGAATTGCAGAGGTTATATATTAATAATAAAACATTAAAACATTAAAAAGTCTTAACTAACCAATATTGCAAATATGCCTTTCTCTCTTATAGAAACAAAAAGCACTATACATGCAAAATAAAATTCTTCAGGAGAGACTTTGAGTTCATTTTCCTTGACATTCAGCAGATGCATGTGGATTTCACAACAGCACCTGCAACTTGGAACTTTCAACAGCACTTGTAAAACTGTTGACATATTAAGACTTTGTTTTAGTTACTTTTTTCATTGCTGAAACAAAATACTAAACACCCAAAGTTACAGGAGGAAAGGTTTGTTTGGGCTCACAGTTACAGAAGTTTCACTTCATAATTGGCCAGCTCTGAGTCAAGGTGTTATGACAGAGAGGCAGTAGACAGAGAGGCAGTAGAGGAGAAACAGTTCATGGTAGGCAGAAGGCGGCAAAAGCAGCAAGTAATAAGTGATAAGCAGTCCTCTTTCTGCCCCTTGTAGTCTATCCAGCTTACATGCCCTTCGGATAGGTAGCACTCACTGCCAGGGTGGGCCTTCCCCTTATCCATGCCCAGAATTATGCCACACTAGTCAGTGGACTACTTAGTAATCATGCATCCTTGCACCCAGCATCACACACTCTAAATCCAGACACCTAGGAAAAGCATCACCTATTATTTCATGAGGCTTTGGGGGAACATCTAGGCACCACCTGTTAAAAGCTTCCTTTTGTTATTTGGAAAACAGTAGGTCCAATGTGTGACTCTTAATGTTTGCCATGAGAATCAGCTTCTGTAAACTGAACTTTCATAGGCCAATGTATTTAATAACTGTTGGCTTCTCTATTGTAACCCGGTGTTTCCTACATTAAATTGACAGTTATTTGGGGGTTTGAAAAAATAAGTACTTTAATTGAACTCTCTGACTCAGAATCACCTGAGCCTAGGATGGAACTTGTTATGGGGTGGGAAATATGACCAAGTAGATTTAACATTTTGATGCAGCTTTCTTTCACCTCTCTATCCTAGCTGTGTGTTTATTATACTCTAATGTGTCCAGTACAGTGACAATTTTTGCAGATGCAGGTTTTGCTTGTGCAATATGCTGATTTGTACTTCTGTCTCATGTTATTCTTGCTTACTTGACAAGTAATATATTACTACAAATTAAAATGCAGCTGCTAATGGAAAATTACCAAAGGTAAAGCAAGTTATTAAAGATATCTGAGTTCTATGTGAACAGTAGAATAAAGGAGACAGCTGATGTTGGCACTCATACTATTGGATCCTAAGGTGATATAAAGACATTTTTTAAACACTCATTTGGAAGGACTGGAGGTCTGGTTCAGTGGCAGATCATGTGCTTAGTGGCACAAGGCTTTGGGTTTAATCTCCATCTCAAGAAAAATCTATGTCTTTAGTAGCAGATACTCAGGAGGCTGATTCAGGGTGATCTCAAGTTCACGACCAGTTTAGATTACTTAGTGAGTTTTTGTCATAAAATTTAAGAACATACAAAGTGTTACGAGCTCATAGTTCAATAGGAGAGCAGTTGCCTAGCATTCATGAAGATGTGGGTTTAATCTCCAGTATTGAGGTATATGAAATAAAGTTATCATTGGAATAAATCATTGGAATACATTTGAAGCCAGTGATATTGAGTAAAGAGTACACACTTTGTGGTACATATTCCGATGTGCTTTTCAAATGAATATCATTTCTTTATATGCTGCATATTTTTATAGCTTCAGAATTGTACAGATACAATAAATGCATGCATATAATGTAAGTGTACAATGAAAATCTATTTGTGTATTTTCATTATTTTAAAATTACTTTTACTGTATGTTGATATTATAAAATTTATATTGATAGAAAATTACTGTATTTATATTGGTATAATACATTTATGCAGTATACTGTATAAAATGAATTTTTTGAGATGGAAATTGAACCCAAAGCCTTGTGCTACTAAGCACATGATCTGCCATTGAACCACATACCGAGTCCTTTCAAATGAATGTTTTTTAAAAAATGCCTTTGCATCACCTTAGGATCCAATTTGAGTGACAGCATCAGCTGCCTCCCTTATTCTATTGCTCTCTAATAAAAAAGTACTGTATATGTATATATATATATATATATATATATATATATATATATATATATAATAGATCATGTAGATCACCTCCTGTTACAGATCATACCCTCTACTGGTGCAAAAAGAAATGAAGACTGTTCATAATATATATTTTCGCTTTACTGACCAGTAATAATCAGCTTATTAATTAGCATTATCCACATTGTAGGGTTATGAGTCACCAAAAGTGTGCTGAGTACTTTTGATTACATTTTATTTTCACAAGCTTAATGTTTTCAGTGAGTCTCTGTGTCATCTAAACTTGTATGTGGATTTTTTATTTCACTCTTCTTTCAGTTGCACCATCAGCAAATATAATAGCTTGCTATGTGTATAGCTGATGTGTACGAGGCACTGATATATGAACTATTAGCACAAAATCCATGTTTATCTGATTCTAAGAAAACAATGTAGTTTTGTTCAAGGTCTTAAGTGTTCATTCATTCCTGTCATTTAAAAAAACTTTTTCTTATGAAAAATTTTGATAAAATAAAAATAACACTCTAATGAGCATCCATAAAAGTATTACATCTGGACTTAAGTAATACTCCATATTCAGACTAATTTGGTTTGTCTATTTTTGTTGAAGTATTTTAAATTAAATTACAGGCCACGTATGGTGTTGTGCTCTTATAACACCACTATTTAAGAATCTGTGTCAGGAATGTCACAAGTTTACAGGCAAATTAGACTATATAGTGAGACAATATTTTTAAAATACAACAAGAAACAAAATCACTGGCATACTTTTAAAAATCTCTAAGTGGATTAAAGAAATTAATGTTTCCCAAAAGGATACTTGCCTCCTTAACAATAATACTATTAATATACATAACAAAGTTAAAATTCTTTAACATTTAATTCAGTCTATATTCAGACTACTGTAATATTCCCCACATGACTACAGTATTTTTTCATTTGTACTCTTTTATTCTAAGTCAATTTCATTGTAGGTACATATTTGCAGTACATCATTACTAATAAAAATTAGCACCAATTCCTTCATACTAGCTATGTGCAGGTATTCTCTGGTTCTTAGCTGGAGGATGAAGTGCATATCTTGCAGATAATGGAGCTGAAAAAGGAAGTCCCTTGCTCATGTGACTTCTCACTTAGCAAGGAGCAGAACAGAAATCTAAATTTTATCCACCTTTATATCTGAACTTGGGTAGTACACTATCTCATTGTACTTCCTACTTCAGGTTTGCAGTTTCTTAAGGATCATAGAAATTGGAGTTTCAGTTAGAGCTCCGATAGCCCTTTAGTTAATTTCTAACAACTGCTCTTGATTTGAAATGTACAGCTACTGGCTTTCCAGTCACAACTTGGACCAGGGCCTAGAATGATCTATTGAGTGTTTGGTTGTATAAATGACTGCAGCAACTTGCCCATCTTCTCCATCAAGCTACTGAATAGTAATGTAATTAGGCCTAGCCCTTAGATTTTGCTTCTTTCCACAATTTTTTCATCATTTGGTGATTAGATTACAATGTCAATGATTAGCCTGCAGTTTTTCCACTGTAAGCAACAAGAAACTCTCTTTTTCATGTTTGAAGATGACTGCTGGGTTAATCCACTAAATGCCTGTACCTTGATCCAGAATTATGCACTGATGAATGATGATGAATTCTGTAAAATTTAGAAAGCTGTTTTGTTGGCTGACACTATGATATGATTTGATGTGTCTGTGTATAAATGTTTGCATGCAACTATAACCACAAAAATATATTTAGAATTATAGAAGAGGAAATGCATGAAGCTGAAAAATCTTCTTTAGGGAAATAAATCTGTGGAGATAACAATATTTTTATTGTTAAAATTAATAACTATTATTGATAATACTAAGAATAACTATCATCAATACTGTTATTGATAACAGTAATATTATGGTGATGATGGTGCATATTACCAAAACCTTAGTAGTTTCCACTGTCAAGCAATATTCTAAACACATTACATGCATTATATTACATTTATTTTTTATAATAAAGAAGACCTTGAGGCACAAGGAGGATAAGTCGTAGGTCACATAGTAAATCTAAGATGGTGACTGAGGCAGTTTTGTGCCAATTTTACTTTTTTAACAATTGTGAATTTTGATTTTTTGAAAGCCTTATCAGAAGCTGTATTTTAGTGCAAATTTTTGCTTACATGAGGATTTATACCACGGAAGTTAATCATTCTGAATATACATTATGTATATAGTATATTTCCATGAATTATGTAGTTTTTTTGGCAAGCTAGTGAAAATTTTTCACATTTTTAAAATGAGAGTTTTTATTCTAACTTTCTGCCTTGCTATGAACAATATTATTTTCTTTCTTTTTATTTTCAGAAGTATTTCCAGTAGCCAATACTATCATCATATATCCCATGTTATCTGGGAAGATATGCTTTTCTAAATTTTTAATGAGCAGTTTATTACAGAGATATGTAATAAGTAGCACAAAATCACCAGTAATAAATTTAAGGCTTATAAACAAGAAAAAAAAAAAACCACTAATCTTTGAATACAAAAGGGTTGTTGCATCATCCATACTTAAATAGTTTCAGGCTTTAAGAAACAAGATTTTGGTAGCAATATACAGAGCTGTTTATTTTTTTTTTTTATTTAAAGAAAGACAAAACAGAAAATGGGTAGAAATGATACATACTTTCAAAGAAAAAACAAACAGTAATAAATCACTAGTTGATATTTACATATTGTCCTCTTACAAATAATTGTTCAAGATACAAAAGTGGAACATATAAGTGGGAATTCAAACAGCAAGATTGCAAATAGTTATATTCAGCTATCCAACAAAAACTTAGTAATATGGGTATCAATCTTATACACTTAAACATACATGCAATTACCCATATCTTCATTTATGTTGAGATTAAACAAACCAAAGCAGACTAAAATCACTCTGGACAAACAATAATAGTATTGCTAGGTTTCACATCATGACACTCTGGGATCAGCACTGGGTACTGTAGTATCTTTTTTCCTTCAAAGTATTTGTTCATTTTGTCATGTGTTATAAGGTCAGTTCGCCTAAAATGTTTATAGGTTCTACACATACATAGTCGTTACATGTATTTCTATCCTTTCTATATTAGATGGGGAAACGAAACAGCAGGACAGAACAAAACATATTCCTATAGACATGTAAAACAAAAAAGACATATAAAACCACTGTACAAGGAGTTCTATCATGGTTACTGTGTTGTCTCTTATTATCATCAATAGAATTGGCTATATCATCAGATATAGTATAATTGAATATATCAGTACATAACTATTAATAGAAACACAACTTTGTAGATGTATAAAAGTACAAAAACAGGTAGTAGTCAAACCAGAATGGGTAACGTAGTGACATTTTCAGTATAGTTGTCTATACTCTCAGACTTGATACTATCCATTATAACAGTTTTGAATAAAAATCTGTCGATAACAAACAGCAATCAAACCAGATTTAACTAAGATCAGTCATGATATAACAGTATAAGTTAGACAGGGCTCCAGATTAAGTTAATAGGAAATTAAAGATGATTACTGTGCTATATCCTGATATTTTTGGGATAGCTGTCTGTACCCTGAGATCTAGTGCTTGTAGACAAACTGTGACAGAATAAGTTCTATCTAAGCAGAGTGGTGCAAATAATATGGGTTTTAATTCCTGATACACTTTTAACAATATCTTCTGCTGTCTTTTTTAAGACTATTTCTCCCCTTTCACTTCCCCAGGGTATACTGTGCATTTTTGGGTCTCATCAACACTGTCGGTTTTAAGTTGGGGGGGGCAACCTGCTATTTACCTAAGTGGTTCTGAACCTTCTCCCCTCTGGACTTGATCTCTAGTATTTCTTTACCTATTAAAGTCTGTCTTTCCCACCTATCCTCAGATACTAGTCTTGTTGCCTCTATTACTCTCTGGTTCCCTGTCACATAGAGCATTGTTTTCTCATATTTGATTTTTGGTCCATATACCCTTTTTCAGGTTAATAATATTTCCTATAAAGAGCATCTTGGTGGACCCTACCTCTGATGTACTCTGCCTGTGATTCTCTCATTTTTTAAATTTAATGTATCAAGGCCATCCATATTAGAGATTATATCCAACCTTCTCTGCCTCATTTCTGTTGTGCTCTTTTTCTGTCAGTAGTTGTCTGTCTGTCTTCTTCATTTCACTTTCTTCTGCTCCATTCACTGAAGCCTCTCTGCTACTGTTCCTGGAATCCTGGTACTTTTCTCTCTCTTTAGAATGTCTTGTGGTATTCTCTGTAGAGTTGGATTGGTGCAACTGTCTCCAGAAATTAATGGAGAAACAAGATGATTCCAAGACAAAGAGGAACTGGGGGAATTTGCGATCACCAGAGCTGTTTATTGATGTGCAGTAAATTGAAGTAGCTGTTATTGGGGTAGAGATGGCATACATTAGGAGAGGAGATGTGAGCCCTGTACAAGTAAGAATTGTCTTGCTGAAGAATAAGATTGATAATCTTATTATTTCACTAAAGATACATGTTATGAATTTATGAATATTAACCTGAAAATATTACTATCTCTTGATCATGTATTTCTTCAAATATACTTGTGGATTTTGAAACAAGCTTATATTTTATTGGCATGTTTATTGTAAAATACTTTGAAAGAAGATGTGTTTGTAGCAGAAAGGAGATTTTAGTAGTAAATCAGTAACTAGATTGTAACATTCCAAACTAAACTTTTCAACCACTAGAGATCGTTTTTATAACATGAGTTGTCAGTGTTCTCTTCTACTTACTTTCTGGGTTGAACACAAGGTATAGAGTGATAATTGTGTTATTTTTTGAAAAACTTTTATTTTTTTGCTTATAATGAAAGATTTACTTTCAGATTAATTATTAGTTTGAAGATATAATAATTCCATGTAAAGGGTATTCATATTTAAAATTTTTATTTTAGTAACTGGATTACCTTTCTTACTCAAATGGAAATTATGTGCCACTTTCTAATTTAAGATAAAAGTAATTAAAGTGCTGTCTCAAAGTACACACTAAAAGTCAGATTTCATAATCTGATGTTTGTCATTTAAAAAAAATTCTCTGAAATTTATTTCATATATTTTTCATTAATTCTTTAAAGAGTACAATAATTGTATATTATTTCAGTTGTGTTCTTATCATATGCACTCACATTCTAGAATGACATTTAAGGATGAGTGACATGTATGATTATTATCTGTTTTGCAGTTTTCTTCAATATACTTAGAGTAAGAATAATTTACTTATAAAACAAATATGGACTGCTCACCAAATTATTGGAAAATGAAGGAGTAATATTTTACTATTAAAGTTTATCTGTTTTCTAAATTATGAATTCTTTGAGTTGTTTTACTTTTAGCTAATTTTCCTTGCTAAGGTGGTGGTCCATTATTATCAATTGCTACAACTTGTACCTAATACATTAGTCCAATTATTTACAGAATATGCTAAATTAGGTCATAGTACAGTTGTTACCCTCTGGTGGTAAAGATAAGGCAAGGTAATTAGGTGGCATGCAAATGCACTTTGAGTAATGAAAATTGATAAGTTGTATGTAAGAAATTTGCATTATTTAATGTTCATAAAATAGGTAGTGGACTTACATGTTTTCATGAACTAACTTTGTAATATTTAGATGGATTTGCACAGTTTGGGATGGAATGTGTCTTTGTTCTGCAAGAAGTTACACAAACTAAGTGAAATTAACATATTTGGCTATATTTGATATGACCAGAATCACACATTTACCTCCCAAAGCCTCTTTTTACTAAATATTTCTAAGATCTTAGGTATATATTTAGCCCTTTTAGCTAAGTGAAAAATGTTTAAAATATTGTGCAAAGTAATTTAATATCATTTACTATAATAGTCATGATAATGCTAGTATTCCTCAACAGTTGCCTGGTATCTGTGAGGTCATGGGTATCCCCTAACACACGCACGTGCACACACACACACACACACACACACAGATACATGCATACAACCATAGATTTTGAGGCTAAGGATGCAGCTCAGTGATAGAGCTCTTGCCTCACATAACTAAATGATAGGAATATGTGAGGGATTTTTGTTGAATTGTGTATTAGCTCTCTTGGGTATCACTATTAAGGTGGTTTTTAGGGCCACTGTTATTCCATTGGTGTTTAGTTTGGGTTTTCTTGGAGTTAGCGAGAATTATCATTTAAGAGGATTTATACCAGTCAACAGGGTTAGTTTTTTCTACTAAGTTGATAGGTATTTTGACTTGTTTTTTTGGTGTAGCATATTATTTCACTTTTTCCGGTGATTTTTGTTCTAACAGTCCATGAAAGACTGTCAGAAGTGGGAAAAGGAAGCCTCATCCTTCATTCCAGTTAAAAAGCAGTGATTTATCTGAGTCATGATTCAAACAGTTCAGTAGTACAAAAAAAAAAAATGTAACACACATTTTAATGCTATCAGTGTTTCTGAAAAACCTATTTGAATAAATTTCATGTTCATGATTTTTGACTTATAAAATCTAATAACTAACTTTATCATTTGAACAAAACATTTATTGTAATGGTCTTCTGAAATAAAATGGATTCTTTCTGTTTATAGAGAAAATATTTTATATCATTCTTTTTGTTTAATGACCTTACTTTAAAATATTATTTAGGAATGAATATTATACTGGAGCTTTTTTTTTTTCAAAGTGTTTTTTTTTTTTTTTTTTTTTTTTTTTTTTTTTTTGGTACTGGGGATCCAACTCATGACCTAGCACTTGCCAGGTAGGTATGTATACTGCTGAGCTAAATCCCCAGCCCAAGAGGAATATATTAAGTATGCCTAAATTTGAATTTTTTGAAAAATATTCTAAGTCATATTTCTGAACTTATCTCTTCTACACTTTACACCTTATTGTTTTGTAGTTTGTCTTTTATTCTTGCTGATTTACTTAACTTTTCTTAGAAGCAGTCATTTGTTAATCTTAAATTTGTATGCCACTCGGTACTTTACTTTTTAATTCTGAGAAAGTTTGGTGGAATTTTGTAGTTTCTTGGTCATACTATCTACACTAATGTACCCTTGGAATGTACAAAGAAAAGCACAGCAAAAGAATCATTAAGGAACATTAAAATACCAGTGATCCTTTGCAAGAAGTAATGCCTTCACATGACAAGCAAAAACAAAAAAAGAGGCCTGGCGTGGTGGTGCACTCCAGTAATCCCAGCATGTAAGAGGCTGAGATAGAGGAAATTCCTTGGGGGTCTAAGGACAGCCTGGGTTACAAAGTGAGTTCCAGCCCAGCTTTAGCTACATAGTGAAACCTTGTCAAAAGAAGAAAGAAGATACAAAAAAGCATAAACTGTAATTTAAATCTACTTTCTCTGCACTCCTTGAAAGAAACTATGGCAAAGTACTTCTATGAGAAATACAAGTATTTTCCAAATTTATAGTCCCATAGTAACATTTAAAAGGAAATAATTTCTTCAGTAAGCTATATATTTTGAACTTACTATTTACAAGGCACATGACTTTTCCTCCTCCTTATTACTGTATATGGCCCAAGGATATACGGACATCTCTTGTATCCATGAAGGATTTGTTCTATGAACCATAGGAGGTACCAGGTTCTGGGAATGCTCAGATCTCTTTGATGAAAAGCATAGTAATTTTGTTTAACTTGCACAGTTTCCCCATATACTTTATAGTGTGTAAAATAACAGTAAAAGATATATACCATATAAAGCATTTCTATACTGTATTGTTTGGGGACTAAGGAGAAAAAATATCTGCACATGTGTCAGCATAGAGATAACCATTTTAAACTGAACTATATCATGCATGTTAGGAATACTATAACATTTTCTTTTAGAGTATTCTCAATTTGCAGTTGACTGAATCTATAGATGGATACAGGAGGCCTTCTGTAACTATCTCAGTTGTTCAGCTGAGGAAACTGAGCCTTAAGTATTAAGGAATTCATGCCAGATTGTTAGTGACTTAACAAGTTTGTTTCTAGAGATTTTACAGATATTTAATTGATGATTAAAATGTGTATCCTTGAAAAATCCAATATTTTACTAAATTATGCACTGATGTTTGCAAGATTTATGAGGGAAATAGATACAGGGTCATTCCAACATATGTCTGTAACCAGATTGTGAAGAAATATATTACTCTTAAGAATATGTGAGCAGAGTTAAAAAGAAATGTAAGTTTCCTAGTAAAGAAGTAGCAGGGCATGACAGTGGCAGATAGACAGGTTTACGGAAGGGATACCATGAGAAGTTATGTTGGTGAGCAACCTGTATGAAGTTCAGGGATGGTTGTGCAGTAAGCATTTCCAAGGCTTGATAACTCGCTCAAATAAGACAGAAAAACAGGCTTATTGCTGTCAGCTACATCAGTAGATTGTGTTCACCTGCTGTGATAGGTGGCACAGACTCTCTTTAAAATCTTAAAAATGTTATTGTGAAAATGAAGGTATACCTCGTGGTGTGGGAGTACACATAGTAAAATGATTACTGTACTTTAATGCAAAATTTTATTTGTGTGCATCTGTCTAGAGCAACTAAAATCTACTTATTTAACAAAAACTCCTTATACAGACTCTTCTCTTCATTGGAAATACTAAGTTTCAGCCAGCACTGTGCAGCAGAACTGTCTTTATTGTGGAAAGTGCACATGAGAACTGTAGTCACATGGGGCTAATGAACACTTGAAATGGGAGTACTGTGATGGGGAAAGTGACTTAAATCTCACTTAACTTTCATGTATTTATATTTATTTAGGTATACATAGCCAATAGCTACTGAATTGGATATTGCAGGTATAAATAAACTTATTTCTACATATAATAACTTCATTTCTCTGTTCATTGATTTATAAGCTAATTTATATTCCAGATAGACTAGGCAGGTGTTATAACCAATAATAATGCTCCTACCCTGATATACAATTAGTACTAGTTAACATCTGCATGCTGCTAATATATAGCTACTTCTGTAAAAATATCACAATGGATTATTATGTGTCAGAGCTCTGTTAAGTACAAGCCTGCTCATCACTGAACACAGCTTAGCCTCTGAGCTTGTGTAAACTTTCTGTATCATTACTAAGGAAAGCTTGCCTACAGGAGGTAAGGTCTTTCAAAACTGTTATCCACTAGTGTGTCCTTGTTTCCCCATATATAATCCTCCTAGACAAGCACATATTGCATTTTAATTTATCATGTGGTTATTTGTTAAAAACTACTAAGGCATTTAATGACAGCATTTTTATTAAACAAGAACATTTATGATTTCCCAAATTATATGACAGGTGAAATATACTAAATATTCTATATATTTGATAAACATTCCTCATTTCAACTCATTTATACATATAAACTTATTTTTAAATGCTCAACAGAAGAGGAAGATAAATTGTACATTAAAAAAAAACTGGAGTATTTATACCACTTCAAATCTACATTGTATAGTGTTAAACAGATAAAAAAATTACCAGTTAAGTTTGAGAACTAAGTTAATTTTAAACCACTCTAATAGTTCTCTGTCATCTATATTTCTTTCAGGCTTGTGTGATTTGATGGTAGGAATTCCATCTCTAGTAGGAGCAATTCTCATATCCACTTGCAAATCAAATGGTAATATTTTATAGTAGCTCATCCGGACATAGTTTGTTCCACAGTCTGAGTTTTCAGATATATTTAATACTATCTGCATCTTCTGCAATAAAATAAAGATTAGAGTTAAAACTAGGGGGGCTGGGTAGAACGCATTTTTCATTAACTTGTTCTCATCAATGATTCAATATTTTAAGCAGTGTTTTTAATACATACACACTGTGGAGAGGCTAAATCAAGCTAATTAGCGTATCTATTATTGTACATTATTTTGTGGTGAAAACACTGACCATCTTTTTACACAGCAATTTTACAGTATACAGTGTGTTCTAACAAGTTTGCTAAAAAAAGAGATTAGACTCTCAGAGGTTTTTGAATATTTTATTGCACTGTATATGAAACATATGGGTGAGTGACAGCAATTTGATAGACTAGTTAAAGGCAAGTTATTTTAAACCAGTTTCCAATTTTATAGCTAAAGTTATTTAGGCTTTAAGTCTTTTTGGAACTTAAGTGGAAAATGTATCCTATATAATCAGAGAGAAACTAATCAGGCCTTGTTGTGCTATACAAATAGAAGTTTTGACCAAGTCTTATCTTATAGAACAATAACTTCTGTATATCATTAAAGCTAAATCACATATAAGATGCACTATTTTTTCTTAAGGTGCAATATGCTCTCATTATAACAATTACATTTCTTCGATTTTATGTTGTTACCTGCTTACAGTCCGTTATAATGCAAAAAAAAAAAAAAGAATGAGATTGCTTATAGTTTTTAAAAACAAGGTATTTTTCACAGATTCCATTGGAACATTAATTTTTGGAAAATATTATAGACTTAAGGGAAGACCTTCATAACTTGCATGTTAGAGTTTCAAAGACATTTCTGTCTCTGGAGAATGTTTCTCAGTACAAGTCTGATTCAGATTCCCCCTCCTCTCTGCTCCCAGAAGGCCTGAGCACATCTCCACTGAAGCTTATCTCAGCAGTCGATTTATTGATCTCCTGTACCACCACATGATTTTCAGAGCTCTGAGGCCATCTGATAGCTGTTGCAAATGTGTAGCATAGAGCCTGGTATATTGGTTGGTGCTAAATGGCTCTTATGAGTGAACAGTAACCAAAAGAGATCGTTGATGTAGTAGTCACAATACCAAATAAAGTTTTTCCTTATACATTCCTCCCAAAAGTAACTGACAGAATGAGTTTCTCATCTCTCAATCACATTTCTAAGTCATTTTCAAGTTATTCTGAAATCTGGAAAATTCAGCCCATAGTCTAGAATAATATGATTCCAAACTACTGTATTGCCTGGGATAAATCACAATGAATTTAAATGGAAAACTATAGACAACAAATTCAGGATTGCTTACTTTATGCATTTGATTCATGTTTTTATTTGTGTAATGATCCACTTGCTAATTTTCACTTACATTTTATATTATATGTAACTTGAAGACCAGTAAGACTTTTCTGTCTATTATTTTAACAAAGTCGAGAAAAAAAAAAAAAAAAACATATTCCTTTCGAGGAAGAGAGATGAGATTGCACAGTGTACCATAATATAACTGAATAAAAAGAAATAAATTCTGGTAAAATTACTAAAGAATAATACCTGTAACTAGATCTAGCATGGAGAGTATGATCTCCAAGGCAAAGAAATAAGGATGTTGGAATCAGATTACTGCTTTGATTTTCCAAAAAATAAACAAACAAACAAAAAACCTCACAAAAAACAAACAAGCAAAAAAAGAATGAAGGCGTTGATGGGTAAAACATGAACTGTTTCTATAAGATAGGTGAAACATTTGATATGGCTTTATCTACATGTTCCCCCAACATCTTATGAGCTAATAGGTAGAACTGTTTACTGTGATTGGGTTATGGGTGCATGATAACTAAATGATGTTAGGCTTTGGGATTTGTGACCTAGAGGGTATATCTCCTTACCTGCTCCATGCTGCCCTCTCTGCTTCCAGGCTGCCATGAGATGAGCAGCGTTAGCATTCTTTTACACATGCTCTTCCCCCATGATTTTGTGATTGACCATGCCAAAAATGGACTGGAATTTCTGAAACACAAGTTACCTTTGAGTGTCAGGTAATGTGTTCCGATGATGAGAAAATGACGAAGGTAACATTTCTTCCTATGCCTTGATGACTCTTAAGGAGTCTTATGTGTTTACTTATTTTTTAGACGCCTGATACTCCTACACTAACTATGTGAATGAAGATTTCACTAGGTGTATCTGTCACCTTTTTATTTTGCTTGGACCAAATACCCAGATACACAATTTAAGGTAAAAGAGCTTATTTTTGCCATATTTTTAGAGGATTCAGTCCATGAATATCTAACTCCAGGGCAGAAAAATTATGTGGAAAATTTGTTCACTTCTTGGTGGTGGGGAAGCAAAGTGGGTATTGACAAACAGGAAGAATCTAGGAACCAGATACAGTACTCAAAGTCATGCATCTGTGAGCTAGACTTGTGCCAAAGTGTGTTTTACTAATCTGCTAGGCAGCTTTCAGCCAATCAAGTTGACAGTTTAGCTTAACCTTTAGAATGGTGTACCTGGAATGTTTGAATACTCTCAGTCACATAATTTAGATAAGGTAAATTGATTCTGCCTGACAAGATTGCTAAGTATATTTGATAGCATGTCAATTATTCATATTTTAAACATGTTATATTACTAAATTATAAGGTGAATGCTACTATATACTTACGGTTTCTTAAATATTTTAAGACAACAAAAATGTATTTGTAACATATGCATATATTTAATCACATTGCCATTTGTATATGATGCAGCTTTTAATGATTAGCTTGATGTTACATACATGATTTTTATTTAATTTGAATCAAAAGCACATATATATGTATGTATGTTAAAATTTGGTATATTTACTAGATAAATTAATAAATGGAAGGTAGGTAATATTCTTGTTCTGTAAAACTAGCTTTTGAGAAATACTAGTCATCCTTGAAAGGCCATAGAGCTCATTGTTTTACAATACTTTCATTGAGGTAGTAAAGAAAAAACTCACTTCCAAATGTCTTCCGAATTTTATTTTAAACAATTTCTGTATTAGCTAATACTTTATTTCCCCTAGGCATTGAAAGTAACCACTGACTTGAGTTTCTTTTGTAATGAGTTTCATGCAGTTAAATCAAACAAGGGGAACAACTGTAAACTAAAATCTAGAAAAAGTCAATAGAATTTATATGTAAGTCATTAAGAGTACATTATAGTAACAAAATCCTCTATTTCTTTTCATTGATTTTGTTCTGATCTCTATTTACTTTATTAATATAAACTATACCATTTTAGGAAACCCCACCAACCTATAAGTTATTTAAGTATTTCTACCAATATATTTTTATTATACGGTGCTGGAATTTATCTTGAAGAACACTTCACAGAAACGCTTTTCTCAGTCAGTATTTTCAGGTGAAGTAAAATATATTTTTCTTACTTTTCCTCAAATGATATGGTTTATTGTAAAAGAACAATAATCACTATTGCTTCAAAGTAAACAGACGTTGAGACTCATTAACCACCTCAGTTTTGCTTCAGCTATTAATCTGAGAAAGCATTTATTACTTTGCATATTGTGGTGTAATAAAAAATATCAGTTAATTAATTCTACGGGGAGATTTTCATGCCAGCATACTCAACATTTAAAAAAATAAGCTCTTATAAGAAAATAGAAAATTGACTATATACATATTTAATACATATACAAGGAATAGAACTGCATGTAACTTTTTTATCTGTAGAAGAAACAAGTAGATAATTCAGGAATTCTTCACAGAAATAGAGAAAAGGGACAGACTTTGACAGAGTGGGAAGCTACTTAAGTCACTTGTGTAAACTGGGAAAATCTTGAGTTTGTATACCTACTTTGATTATTGGTGCTGAAAACTTATGCACATTATTTATTTTCTCTGAATTTGTGTTTTATAAACATAAAGTGGAATACAAATGTAACTAAAAGAGATTGTTTAAAGAATTAAAATACTAAATGTAAATATTTCTAGTAATGCTATATATCTTATTATTAGATATCAGAGGTCCAAGTGATATAAATGTGTTTTCCCAGTTGTGTCATGTCACAAGAAGAAATCTAAAGTGAAATAAAATAGTACTACTTACATTTCAGGAAACAGATATTTAATTGTAGGCTAACTGAATTGTAAATGGGATGGAAATATTTGTACAATTTGAGTTCTGGTATATCTCATCTTTCAAGTCTTCTAGTCTTTTTTTTTAAATACACTGTAGATAATCAGTATATTTAATACATGACTTTAATTACTTATATTTAAATATATTTTATTTTAGGAATCCATTTTTGTGTCTAGGCTTAGTGTGACTCAGATATTTTGCTTCAGGTACATACTGTGTTTGTGATAACAAGCTAGGAAAATTATCATTGCTTCATAATCTATGTAATGGATACATGACTGTCAGCCCCCTTGTTTTTGAAAGGCTACATAATATTATTTTGTGAAATAGTGTGCATTGTTAAACTTAAATAGTATGTAGAAGTAAATTTTTATGCTTACAATACTTAATATATTGCAAGCATAAGAAATTGAAACATGTCCATATGAATCAATATGAATCAATTATGTATTGAACACTTGCCATGTTCAATCCTCTCTATTACATCTGTGTTCTTCTGACTTGCTAAATAACCTTATTTATTAAGCAGCATATATTTAGGAAGTCTTGTACACTAATTGGGGATACAGACACAAAGTAGATATAGTGTTGACCTTGCATTGTAAAAATGTAATAATGAGCTCCATAATAGAAATAAACATGGAAGTTTAGAAATGGATGTGCCTTACTGATCAGAGGATTCTAAAAGTGTTTCCTTGAAACATTGATGCTTACCAGTAGAGTGAAGGATATGCAGAACAATTTACTATACGGAAAGATAGTTCATAGATACCTGTACCATTGAAATTTATGAATAATATTATTTCATGAGATTAGTAAAACTTTAATAAAAAGGCATATTGCGTCACTTTGACCAATAGAAATGTGATTACTATTGTGTGAGAGGTCTTGAAGGAGCTATGTATGATTGAGAATGAATTACAGCCTCATGCAGTAAGCAAAGGTGAAAAAATGAGGCAAATCCAGAGTGCTTTAAGAATATTAAGGCTTTTGTTGTGAGGTGATGGTGTTGCAATTAGCCTTGACGTGTGTACCCTGTTTGGAGCCTTGAAGGAACCCACATACCAGAAAAGTAGTCATAAATATAGTGCAATTCCCTGGCACATCCACCTAAGAGAATTTCTTCTTCAAGTGGAAAGTGTGTCTGCAAGCTTCAAGTGCAGATACTGAGAAACAGGTGAAGTGGAGAAATCTTTATACCATCATATAAAAACATTTACCTGTTTAGTGCCAAATGATGACAGGTAAAGGTGAGTAAGGGTAAGGATACGAGTTGATGTACTCACAAAAGAAAAGGAAGAGGGAGCTGACCAGTGATATACAGAAGAATTCCAGATGGCAAGGTATCATTACATGTATCATAATTCAACCATGAATTCCATATTGCCCTATCTGCATAATGAATCAATTTTATTTAGTAACTCTCCAAACAGGATAATTATTTTGTTGCAATGAATTTTCGGGTGTCTGAGTGAAATTATGGGACCTTAATATACTGTAGTGGGATAATTTTAAGATATAGGGATTTGGAATATCCTGTTCTACAATCTTCCTACATTAGGTGTGTAAATGGTGCATAGTGGTCAATACATGTGAATACATGTGCAAATATCATTTAAGTCAATGTGGCCAAGAAAATATATCACCATGTTGTGCATTAGATGGTCCCACTGTATCAGAATTTAGATGAAGAAAAAGTCATGTACGTGACACTCAGACATTATTTGGATGTCTCACATTTATGTTTAGTTGCCTAGTGGATATCATCATATGAGGGTGCCTAGGCACTTTAACCTATTATAGTTAGCTTTTATTTTTTCATACTTCTCAATTTCATCCCTTGTTTAATTCTATCCCTACATATAGATAAAATGATTCCTCACTCTTGGCTCAGTGCTTTCTCTACCCTCTTCCAGTGGCCATTTATTCTTTGAGGATTAAATTGACATAACCACAGCAGGCCAGTATTGTACTTGAGTTCTAGACAAAGCTCCAGGTATCCAGAATCCAAGAATTGGCTTCTTAGATGGACCATTTCCTTATTTTGGCTATGTAAATTACTCATCTCTGAGTTTTTTCTTACAGGTGTGAATGGTGTTTCTTAGTGTAAATATGTAATGGCTTTAGTGAGTGGCTGTTTGTAGGTAAAGGAGAGTGGAAAGAACTGGGTGTGTTTATGACTAAGGATACTGCAGTGCAGGATACAGCAAGGTTTGGAAAATAAGATAGCTAGACTGGGGTCACTGTAATAACATTCTTTAGGGTGCCATGCTTTTGCACAGAATTCCAAAGGAATTTGAAGTTTCTATATTTAAAGTAAGCATGGAGACTTATTAAAAAGGTGTTAAAGTACAGTGATGCAACATTATTTAATGGGTTATGAACTTAATTTGTAATTTTAAAATCAACACAAGGTTTGTTTATTTTCATTTGAAATCTAGCCTTGAGACATGTAAGTATCATGGATAGAGCCAGTCTTCTAAATTTTTTCATATTGATGGGTGTTATTGCTATCCATCAGTTGCTCAAGATAGTTAGAATAATTCTTAACTATTTTCCCCATATTTTCTGATACTGAGGAAGTCTTATAGATTCTCTAACAAAATGTATCTTATTTTTTTACACTTTTCAAATGTGTATTGCTACTGTTCTAGTCGTGCTACTTCAACCCTACATTTGCTTTAGTTATGCCTAGCTGGACTTTCAATTTATACTCCAATCCATTCTTTACATAGAAATTAAGATGATCTTTCAGAAATGGAAGTTAGATCATGTCGCAAGCTAGCTTAGTCTTTCAGAAGTTTTTCATTACACCTAGAACAAAAATCCAACTCTTTACTGTGGTTTACAAGGCTCTGCCTGATTTGGCTCCTGCGTATTGCCGCAACTTTATTTTACTCTCTGTTGCTGATAATATTTTATCAACAGAGTCCTTAGTTCCTGAAAGATACTTCATTTCTACCTAGAATATTGGTCATATCTCTTTCTCTGCTGGGATATTTTCCCTTAGCTCTTTATACTACTTTTTTTTTCTCATTTTGGATATTTTAGATGTATTGTATTTCTTGAAGGTCTCTCTCTCTCTCTCTCTCTCTCTCTCTCTCTCTCTCTCTCATGTATTTCTATTGTAGTGTTTAATACAATCTAGAATGTGTAACTATTTGTGTACTTGATTGCTCTCAGTTTGCTGCTTTGTAGTACATACTCCATGAAGACAGAAAGTCTATCTTCCTTTTACTCTACTGCCTCTTTACCACTGAACTCTAGGTCTGAAACATGTGCTCCCTCACTCAGCATGCTTTTAGAGATTAGCCAACTTTTTGATACTATAAAAATACTTACAATAATCAACTTTAACAGAAAAGTATATTTTGATTCACAGTTTGGGGATTTTAGTCCATGGTCTCTCTTCCTTGTTGCTTTAGCCCTGTAGAGGGGCAACAAAACATGGCACAAGCTTGTGGCAAAGCAAAACAGCTCAGTTGATGGCCTGTAAGTGAGAGAGTGAAACAGGAGAATGGGATACTGTAGTCTGCTCTGAGGACTATGAACCCAATGACCTAAGACCTCCCATGAAGTTCCACCACCTTCTAATTCCACTGTTTTCAACACTAGATCTTTAATACATCTGGAAGACATTAAGATTCAATCTATAGCAATAATTGAAAAGGAATGAGAAGTAGATTTTTCAGCAAGCTTAGTGAAAGGATTAGAGGAGTTGATCATTAGGAGTGACAACATATCAACTATTTGACTTGGGACTGATATAAAGAGGAATAAGTATGACTATCTTTTTTTTTTTTATCAAGTAGTCATTGTATTTCTTTAGGTAACAATGGAATCATTTATGTCCTCACAAATTTCATTAGTTTAGAACCTGAAGATTATAATGGCCAGGGAACATGAATCACCCAATTTAATGCCACAGTTAATTTTTTTTTTTTTTTTTTTTTTACTTTTCAGAGACTTGTTTAGAAGTGTGTTAATATTATAATTCATACAAGGAATATTTTGGATTTTCACACAAGGAATATTTTGGAAAAATGCCTTTGTAAAACTCAGCACATGAAAGGATATGGATTTAATAAATGGTAGAAAAGCAACACTGCTTTAGAAAGAGATAATTTATATTTATTGCTTTTAGTTTTATTTAGTGAAAGTTTCTTCAAAAATCTCATTATTTTATGGAAAGTGATAATTTTACATGTTTTAAAACTAAAGCTTCTATTAAAACTTAAATTACATCTTATAATATTGTTTAAAATGATTTTCTTTTTGAAAATCCAGTTGGACTATGACCAAGATTTTGTGATTTTTTTTTTTTGGTAGGGCATAAATTTTAGGGTGTGAATTACAGGTAATGCATTATTATTGGTATCTGTTGGTGAATCTAAACTGATGTTGCTCATGAAGTGATAGAGTGTGATGGAATGGATTAGAGTAGACAGAATATAGAGTACCTTGCACGGTAGGTTAGGTATTTCATGTTTTAATTATGTGTTTGAGCATGTTGTTAACTTTTTTCATGGTTCTCACGACAAAATGTATTTCTTTTACGTATTTTTTTTTTCTTTTTGTATCAAGAATCGAACTCAGGGCCTTATACTTGTCAGGCAGGTATTTATGCTGCTGAGCTATATTCCTGGTCCAAAAAATGTATTTCTTAAACATTTTGACAAAAAGTTCTGGGTTATAATTTTTGTTAGTATAATATTATGAATAATTTTATTGGGAGAAAATTTAACAGATTTTGTTTGTGGATATTAACAAAAATGATACCTTAAATCAGTATTACCAAACAGATATTTGTGATCTATTCCCACAGTTTAGTTATTTTATACTTTTTTTGCATTTACATGCAAGTCGTCTTATTGTATCAGAGTTCCCCAACTATTCTTTATAACTCTGCTGCTACTTTGAAGGACTGACATAAAGTTGATAAGAATTAATCAGGATGACAATTGTAATGGGTCATTAGGAACAATGAATCAAGTCTTAGAAATCAGTTTCATTATTGTAAAAGTCACTTAGGAAGTGTTTTTATTCTCCTTGACTTTAAAAACTGTTGATAGTATCATATGTGATATTAGTGCATCATTTTATTAAATATTAACCTGTGCCTGCCACTAAAATTGTAAGGCACCTTGCTAGTCCATGAGGTTAATGCATTTAAGTGAAAAGTACAGACTGATAAATAACCGCAGTATACTGTAGAGAAGTGCTTCTGTACATACAATATAAAGCTGTCAGGGAGTAAATTGAGGGAAAATTGTCATTTTTGAGTTTTCAGTTAAAATTCTTTGTCCTAAAAGGACCATTTATTTTTTATTTATTTATTTATTTTTATTGGTACCGGGGATCGAACCCAGGACCGCCTGCTTGCAAGGCAGGTGCTTATGCCGCTGAGCTAAATCCCCAGCCTCTCCTAAAAGGACTATTTGAACTGAGACATAAGGATGGATATAACTTAAGGAAAAAAACTGTGATTTTTGTAGTTAACATTGCAATAAAAGAAAATGCCAGAGTATGGGGAGATGAAAGTAGAGAGGATAATGAAATGGAGTGGCAAGTGTAATCCACATTAAGGAATTCCAACCCCTTTCCATGTTTTTAAATAATTGCTAAGAGTTGTGAGACAGCATATATAAAATTTCTACTGTGGAAGAGTTTTGGAAATTAGTCCTGCTAATCTAAGTTGACTTGATCGAGATTAAGACTGACCCTGAATAAAAAAGCCATCTGTCCATGAAGTTCTGCAATGTTTGTGTGCAGTTGGAGAGGGTAAGAATATTCATATTTTTAAAAATTGCTAAACTGCCAAACAGAAGAAAGCATCTATATTTTATCTCATAGTGGTGAAGGGTAGCTTATTTTTCTACCATTTTCCTTTATATAAATGGCTCATCTCACACACATACACACACACATTTTGTCCAGATCATCTAACAGCATCGCCATAGCAAGGTCTCAGATATTTTTACAATTTTATATCTTGCCATTCATTCATCTTTTTATAAATACCCACACAAATATATTTAGTCACTTAATGTCAGCAGTTTTTGGTGAAAAATTTATAAAGCAATAAATATTTCAATTTCTTTATTAGCTATGGCTAATGATTATGATCATCTGAAATGTAGTTGCTGAAAATAGAGTGTGTTTCAACTCATAAGAAAGTTGTACTTACGTTGTTCTGGGTGTTCATAAGGAATACAAGAAACATCTTGAAACAAGCAATTAAACTTGAAAGGAGTCTGAAAAAAAGGATTTGGACATGTGGGATGCATAGTAAAGGATGAGCAAGTTCTAAATTCAGAGAAAAATGCATGTAAAATGACAATAACCGTTTTCTTTTTAAAAATATTGCTTTGAGTAGGAGAGAATCTGGAACTGTGTATTCCATGATATTAACATTCCATTTGAAATTCTGGGACTAACTGAGGAGAGTTAACAGAACTTTCAGGGCTTTTACTCATTACTGCTCTCATTATTTGTAGAGCTACTTATAACTGCCATTAAGCGTTAAAGTGACTCAAGTTTAAAATCTGAGAATAGTGAGGAATCTTAATCGAGAAAAAATAGCTCTTTAAAAAGAATGAGAAATTATAGTCATAATAAAGATACTTCTTATTGTCAATACGTTTGCACTGATTTAACTGAAGGCCTGAGACTGGCTAAATTTTTAGAAATACAAAATTGTTTTCTTACAGTTCTGGAGACCAAGAAGTCTAAAGTCAAATCTCCATCACCTGGTATTTGGTGAGGGCTTTCTTGTTGCCTTTTCTCATGTCAGAAATTGGGAGGGCAAACGAGAGATAAGGGCTGTGTCCTCACATGACAGAGTAAGATAAGAAGTTTGCATTGATTAAAATTTTGCATTGAGAGGTGTGATATCAACGCCTCCATTCATCCCCAATGTTGTTGCACCAGGGCTTAAGTTTTCAAAGTACCACTTTCAGTAGTGATAAGAGGAATATTGGAGCATAGCACATGTCCAAGTTTTACATCTTATAGATGAAATCATGTTGTGTGGCATCCAGAGTTGAGTACTCTTGTAGGGCCGGAACTACAACTGATTTCCAGTGATATTCTCTTTAGAGAAAATCTGACTGTGTAATGTAGACTGAAAAATTAATACCTGAGGATTTGAAGGTAATAGAAGTAAAATAGGAAAATAGCAAAATAACACTTACATATAGGTTTATTTTGGTGTCATGTTTAATTGACTTAACAAGTATGGGTTATGAAAATAAAATAATTTATACTTGGCTAGTCAATATTTGATATTGCCCACGGATTCATCATTAATATCTAGTAGTGACACTACATGTAGTATTACAGAAATTGATTCAAATTTCTAATTTTGAAAAATATATATGTAAAACATAGATTTAGAAGATTTACATGTTGTTTAAAAAGCTATGAAACATTTTATGAAGATGTTAGTTTTTACCAACCCTATACCATAGTACATATTGCAGAAAAATCATTAAAATGCTAGAAATGCAGTTGTTTAATGTGGATAAGGATGATAATAAGATAAAAATAAACAGAACTTACAGTTCTAAAAATTTATTGTATTAATGACCCATGAGTTCATTAATGAAAAATAAAAAGAACACATTTAATGTTCAGAAATTTATTTATTTACATAGGTCTTAAATTAATTATACATAATTGATTCTTAGAATTCTTAAAAATCTTGAAAATCTCCTTTTTTAGTTTTCACACTTTTGTAGGTACTGCTGTACAAACGACTTACTATTATTTACTACTACCTAAGAGCTACCATTGTTGAACATGTGTTTTATTCCACTGTACCAACTTATTTACCTGTATCATCTTACTTAATTGTAACAATGTTTTTGTAGGTTTACACTATTGTTCACGTTTTATAGAGAAACACAATCTTCTAGTGTCAAAAGATACTAATTGTCAAACCACAAGTAAATAGTATAGGTGGAACGTAAGCCTAAATCTCTATAGCTTTAAAGTCCATATTCTTGACTTTACACTACACTCCTGTTCAGTGGCCACATGCTTAGGGAACTTCTGGTACTTTCTCAAATGTTAGGAATAGCAAGATGCAAACAAAAAGATTCTACCTTTCAAGATCTTCAGAAGAGCAGGCATTTACACAATTTGGAGTGGTATAAGAAATACGTCAAAGAAGTGATATTATTTCTACCTAGGAATTTTGGGAAAACATTCTTAGGCCAAAAAATAATACATGTTTATAAGGTATGTATTAAAAGAAATAATGATTAAATTTGAGATAAGGAACCATAATCTGAGGAATTATGAGCACATGTGTGATTTTGGATTGCCTGAAGCAAGAGAACAGAGAAAAAAATCATATATAAAAACATTAGATTTTACTCAATACTCATGCATTAGGAAAAAGCTGCATCATTATTGGGAGATTGTGATGGTTTACTGCTGTAGGAAAAGTAGTTGCATGTTTTATCTGTGATTACTGTGGGCATTACATGCTATGTCATGAAATTGAGTCACATGAGAAGGAAAACTATCAATAAGCAGATGTAACAGTGATTGCAGGTGAGGGCTGAGAGACATTTGAAAAAAAAAACTTTTTTTTTTTTTTTTCTGGTCATAAAGTTTGTTACTTTGTTTATATGCTCCTAAGTAAGTTTGTAAAGGTTCTGTTTATTTCCTACACACTTAAATTGTATAATTATATCTGTAAAAATCTGTAAATGTGGATTGTCTTTAAATTTCATCAAACTCCCTTTCCAAGTAGTCATTTAATCCTTTCAAGTACATATGCATGCAATATCTATCAGATGATTTATGCTTAACCTATGAGAATACAAATAATATTCCAGGATTTTGAGTAGAGCTCCTCCTCTTGTTCATAAAATTGGAGGACATAGGAACAATCTGAGAAAGAAATACATTCATATGGAATTTGCCAAATACACCAGGAATGTAGGTGTTTAGTACAGGTTAAAGATGAGGTTTCAGCTCATAATGGATTAAAAACAAACAAACAAACAACAAAAAAAACATTACTTAGAAGTAACTCAAATGAAACCAATTGATTGGAATTTAGATTCTGAAACACAAGATTTAATTGCAAAAATTGAGAAACATAAAAATACCAACACAAAATTTGACTGACATATAAGCAGAGATATTTCAGGCAATGATATGGAAATAGAAATCCAAAGAGAATGTTTGTTTGCATAAAAATGTAAAACTTTCCTGTTATGAAAATTACTTATACATGTTGTATGAAAAAACTATGAAAATTGTTTTCAACAAAAGAGAGCGATGAATGCTTAATATGGCCAATAAAGTATTCAAATGTATTCAGACTTACTAGTAATCTATAAAATGCAAGTAAAATAATACTGATATTCCATTGTAGTCTATTAAATTGAGAACTTCTTAAAAACTTTATATTCAGTATTGTCTTAAAGGAGAGGAAATGGACATTTGAATATGCTATTACCGGCATCTAAATTAGCATGCCCTTTCTTTATTGTAGCTTAGTAATGTGTATCAGAACTATTTAGAAGTGCATATAATTAAGCTTTTAAATCATAATATACCCTTGAGACAATTATACAAGTTGATAATAATGTTCAACAAAGTCATTTTATAGTGTCAAAAAACTAGAAACAACTTCAATTTCTATCATCTGGGAGTAGTTAAAAACTAAGTCATACAAATGTATGATTACCTTAACTATATTACAGTTGATTAGATGGATATTTATAACTACATCATTGTACAAGGTAATAAAATGCATCTATTAAAATGATAGAATAGTATTTTTAGGCAAGGAAAAGATCCTCAGTGTAGATCACTCTTAGGAGTTAAATTTTAGGGATTTTATTACATACAATTCGATTTTTAATTTTTTTATTTTATTTTAAAGAGACTAAAACAAAATAGAACAGAGCAAATCAGAACAATGCAAGGAACATAAGACTTTAAAACAAAGCAATAAGAAATCAACATTGGCCATAATGTCTTCTGTTTTCTTTGAAATAGTTGTCTATACTTTCACAAACAATAAATTGAAACAAAACAAATAGATACAACCAATCAAAACAAAAGAATGAAAGCATTACAGGACTTCAGAACAAGACAATAGGAGATCAACAGTCACTACCATAATGTCTCAAAATAGCTGTCCATACCTTCACAGGTACTGAAATAAAATGATAGAAAACAGACTAAAAGCTATCAAAACAAAGGATTGAAAGCATTACAGGACTTCAAGCATTACAGGAAATGAACAATGGTTTCTATAATGTCTCATTTTCTTCAAAACAGTTGTCCATACTATCACACATAATAAAATCAAATCAGAATAAAACCAATGAAAAGAAAAGAATACAAACATTATATTACTTCACAACAAGATAATAGGCAATCAACAATAGCTACCATAATGTCTTGTTTTCTTCAAAATAGTTGTTCATACCCTCACACATAATAAAATCAAACACAACAGAATAAAACTAAAGAATGAAATCATCATAGGACTGCAAAACAAGATAATAGGAAACCAATAAAGATTACCATAATACATCCCATTATGTTCAAAATAGCTGCATCAGACAGTAAAGTCTAACAAGGCAGAACAAAACCAAACATAACAAAATTGTGAAAATATTACAAGAGTTCAAGACAAGACTGTAAGAAATTAACAGTGGTTACCACTTTCCCCTCCTAGGTATTTCCTCCTCTAGCACTTTTGTAGTAGCTGATGTACTTTTTGGGTCCTACTGACTTTCTGTTTTTTTTTATGTTTGGTTGCACCTGTATGATTTCATTTTGCCTATGAACATAGTCTCCAGTTGTGTCCATTCATCTACAAGAGCCTCAATATTATCCTACTTTATAGCTGGGTAGTTTTACATACAATCAAAATAGCATATCTTTCTTACCCATTCTGTGGTTGATGAGCAAATTACCCTTGCTTTTTTCTGGTTTCATGTTGCATGGAACAATTTTCTCTCCTTTGATTTATTATTCTGTGAATTTCCTTTCAAATTAAATGTATTTCTTGTATACAGTATACTGATGGATCTTGTTTCTTGATCCACTTTTCCCGTGTTTCTTTTTATGGGTGAATTGAGGTCATTTACATTAATGGTTACAACCAGCATTCATTGGTTCGTCTCTGCCATGCTGTCCTCTCCTTTTACCCTTCATTCAATTGCCTGTCCTGTTGGGCAATTGCTTCCTCTATTGCTGTTCCTGGAACCGTGGTCATCTTTATATCTCTCTCTAGAATACCCTTTAGCACTGTTTGTAGGGCTGGTTTGGTGGTCACGAATTCCTTCAGTTGTTCTTTATCACAGAAGTATCTTATTTTCTCATCAATTTGGAAAGAGAGTTTTGTAGAGTACATCAATCTGGTTTGGAAGTTGTTTTCTTTCAGGATTTGGAACATTTCACTACACCTCTTCTTGACTTGTTGGTTTTTGTTGACAGATCTGCTGTGATTTTGACTGGTTTTCCTTTGTAGGTGATCTGTTTCTTCTAACAGCTTTTAAAATTCTGTGCTTGTGCTAAATTTCTGGGATCTTGATAATTATATATTGGTATAGGTGTACTTTGGTGATGGCTAGTTTGAGTCTGTATACCTCATTTATCTGTATGCCAGATCCTTTCCCCATGTTTGGGAAGTTTTTTGCTATTACTTTTATAAATAGATTTTTCATTTCATTTATTTTGACCTCTGCTTCTTCACTGATATCTATCTTAAATGTTTTTCTTTGTGCATAGCTATTGAATTGTTATAGCTATTGTTATAGCTATTATAGCTATTGAATTGTTATTTCCTTGTTTCTTATTTTTAAGATCTCTTTCTTTTCAGGATCACTAGCTACAATCCTATCTTCAGTGTCTGAAAGTATTTTCAATCTCTTTCAGGTAGTTTTGCCATCTGTCGATTAGCTTTTTAATTTTTTGGATATTTCTTTGAATCTGTTTCATGCATTGTAATTACTTTCTATGTTGTTCATTCAAGCTTTCCATCATTTTCCTATGTTCCTCTTTTTTTAAATCTATGTCTTTTTTAGATATGCGCAACACTTCTTTCATTGTGTTTGTGATTTTTTTTCTTTTTCTGAGTCCTTATTTCTGATCTGATTATTTTTCCAGTCTCAGGAAGCTGTGTCTTTACTTTAGTTGCTTTCCTCTCAGAGATTTCAGGTGTGAAACTTTCAGTTTCTTCCATGACTATATCTCCTAGACTTGTTCTCTGTGGGCTGGAGGTCTGAGACCACTTTTTGCTCCTTCATCTTAAAATTTTCCTGAGTTCCTCCCAACAAAAATTTGTGGAGTTCCAAACACTTCTCATGTTGGCTACCCCTCATTGATGTAGGGGAGTGGGATGGACGCCTGGGTGTCTCAGACCCCACGTTTACAGGGAGGTAACAGTGCATATGCAGGCTTCTCAGAGCCATGCAGCTACACTGGGGCTTCTTTTAATGGCCAAGGGTGCCTGGGGGGGGGGCTACTTCTTGGCTAAGCATGCGGTCTACGTGTGGACTCCCGGGTTGGTGCCAGGCACACAGGGGTATTTTTTTCTGATTTTCTTAGTGGGCAGTGACTGCTTGAAGGAAGCAAAGGCCCTCGGGGGCAAGGAGCTTATGTGGTTGCATGTCCTTGCTCCCACTGGCTGCCTGCAGGAAGCAAGGCTTCTGATGATGGCAGCCAATAGGCAGACAATGATCTGTCTGGGTCTTTCTGGTAAAGCTGACTGCCCATGGGAAACAAGCTTTCTGATGGTCAGGATTTCTATTTTTAATGTATATTTATATTTAGAGTAAAATAAAAATTTTCTTTTTTAAGAAAATTTGATGATTTGCTGTGGACAGTTGATTGCTTTGGAGCATTAAGATATTAATATATCTGTGATACAATATTACAGTTGTAAAGGAGCTAAACTACTTCTAAACTCAAAGAATTTAACCACTTTCCAATCCAGTGGTATAAATACAGGATTGTCGGTGTCGCTCCCGGCCGGCAGGAAGAACACACGACAGGATCTGGCAGTGGCAAGGCGCTTTTATTTTCTCTCCCTTTTACAGTCTGCCCCGGGAATCCTCCCGGCCGAAGCCTCTGTTGGTCCGCTCCCCGAGGCTCCTTCCGTGCTTCTCACTCGCAGGGTGGAGGCACTGGCTTATATACCGATACAACCTCCAATCATATCGAAGCAGTTCGGGCGAGCTGATTGGCTAGCGTCACTGGTGACTAGGTAGACTATTCTGCTGAGCAGGCGCTTAATGCAGAGATACAGATCAGGAAGCAGGAAATAGGCGCCATCTCGGCGTGCTCGATGGGAGGGGTAATCTCAGGCTTTGCTCTTTCCTACGGGCCTCGCGACCATCACTCAGGGTGACCTAGTGGTGCTGTGGCTCCCAACATCTCCCCCTTTTTTATTTTTTATGAATGTGCGCATCGTAGCCCTTCCTGGACTGGGTGCAGAGGCTTATGCCCTATGCGGAGGCCCAC
Organism: Cavia porcellus; assembly: GCF_034190915.1. Taxonomy (NCBI): domain Eukaryota; kingdom Metazoa; phylum Chordata; class Mammalia; order Rodentia; family Caviidae; genus Cavia; species Cavia porcellus. Next base: position 58,658,302 of record NW_026947493.1, read on the forward strand.
CGTAGGTCCTTGGCTTAGACCCTGGTCGGCCGTCCCATGGTCTGCCAAGGCCCTGAGGCCCTCGTCCTTTTTCTAGGGCCAGGCACAAACTTGACGGAACCTGGATGCACACAAGCTTGTACTCATTTCCTCTCCATAAAGAAATCCCCTCGGAGAGAAATTTAGACCTGGGCAGCATCTAACAGTCCAGCGGCTTACGTGCAGGATGGGGTAGGGCCTGGCTTAGGTTGAGTTGCACCGGGGGAGTATGCTCTTACCCGTCATTGACTCTCCTACCCAGCTATGTCATAATTTTTTAGAGGAGGAGTGTGGGAAGCTCACCGCCCCTAGACTCGGTCGTAGGCTAGGCGAGTGAGCCATGCATATGCCTGAGGATCTTCTTGTCCATTTCGGGCTACCGCTAGAGCCGCATGGGCAACCAGGCGGACCTGACGTCGGGCCGCTGCAAGGCGATTATTAACAAAGGATGTGACCCATCGAAGCACGCACGGGCCTATAAGTAAGAGCAGGACCAAGGAGCATAGCGGGCCTAGCAGTGGCAGAACATAGGGAAGCAGGCCGTTCCAGGCCCCCCAGAAGGGATTATCTTGTAACTCCTTTCTTCTCTTTTCTAAGTCTTCTTGCAGCTTTTTCAGCCGATCTCGCACGACTCCGGATTTGTTTGCATAGAAGCAGCATCTTTCCTGCAAGGCAACACAGATACCCCCCTTTTCCACAGTTAGTAGGTCTAGACCGATGACGTGTATGTGGTTGGAGCGGGGGAGACTATGCCGCCCTTGCAATCACAAGGGCTGCCAAACAAACTCTGCCTCAGGTCCCCCTTAGACACGGGACTTCCCAGGCTAGCATATACCATACCAATCCTAAGGAGGATTAGGGTAGCTATCCCATGGAGGGGGGCAGCCCTATTTCTATTCATCTTGTTGGTTGGTCTGTGATGGATCTCCGGTAGGGCAGGTCTGATCTTCAGTCGAGGGCTTTTGTCGCCCGTGTCAGTCTCTCCGGTACCCACAGTGGTTCTCGTCCTGGTTCCTGTGGGAAGACACAAACCGCACCTCGGTTCCAGCTGACCACTGGATCCGGGCCCATCCATTGTCCTGTCAGGACATCTTTCCACTTCACCCACCCTTTATGGTTGGGGGAAGGGTTGCAGTGCTCCATAGCTGGGGAGCAATTATCATTATTTAAATTTAAAAAATTGTGTGTGAATAGTGCCATGGATAATCGTGCCTTTGGGGCCAGGCCTTGGCCTACTCCCCCTTTTTGTTTAGCTAGAATTGCTTTGAGACTTCTATGAGCTCTTTCGATGATTCCTTGACCTTGGGGATTGTATGGGATACCATGTTTTAATTGAACCTCCATCATTTTGCAGAACTCATTGAAGGCTTTGCCTATATAGGCTGGTCCATTATCAGTCTTTAATATTTTTGGTTTGCCCCATGCGGCCCAAGCCGCCAGGCAATGATTGATCACATTAGACACTTTTTCACCTGTTTCTGCTGTTGCAAATATGACGTGAGAACAGGTGTCTGTGGAAACATGAACATATTTAAGAGTCCCAAACTCCTGTATATGTGTGATGTCCATCTGCCAAACATCACCAGGGATCAAACCTCGAGGGTTTACTCCCATCGGTATGGCAGGTTTGTATGTGGCACAGGAGCCACATAGTCGCACGATATCTCGTGCATCTGCTCTGGGAACATGGAAATGGTTTGCTAGTGTCCTGGCATTGACATGAAACTTATCATGGAAGGCACGGGCTCGCTCGATTGGTGTTAGTAAGGTAAAAATCCATAACGGGCGAGTGGCAGTGTCAGCAGCCGCATTCCCCTGTGCCATAGGCCCTGGCAGGGATGTATGTGCTCTTATGTGGGTGGTGAAGACCTTATGGTGTCTGTTCTGAAGCAATGTCTGGATAGACAGGAACAGCCCAGCCACTGTGGAAGTGGATCTAATTAAACCGGCAGTCTCAAGCACTTGCATAGCATTGACCACATACCTAGAATCGGAGACAATGTTAATGGCTCCTGAGAACCTTTCAAGAATCATTTTAACGATCTGCAGTTCCACCACCTGAGGCTGATCTGGTTCAAATTGTATGGTAACCGGGGGCTTGCCTAGGATCACATAGGCGCCTATCCCCGTCTTGGAGCCATCTGTATATATTGTAGTTGCTGGGACTAATGGCTCAGAGGCAGTAACCTTTGGAAAAATTACAGGGTGCTGAGTAACAAATGACAAGATAGGGTCTTTAGGGTATTGATTGTCTATATCCCCATGGAAAACACATCTCAAAATGGCCCAAGTATCTATGCAGGCAGCCAGGGTCTTGATCTGGCTGGCGGTATAGGGTACTCGGATGGCTTGTGGTCCTGAGCCAAAATGTTGGACAGCTCTATCATGCGCTTCAAGGGCCAATGAAGCGACTGCCTCCGGGTAATGTTCTATGACTTTTGCAGGTGAGACCTTAGGGTGTATCCACAGGAGTGGTCTTTTCTGCCAAATCACCGCTGTGGGCTATAGACTAGTCTGAGGCAAACAGACGTCAAAGGGTCGCCCTGGTTCAATTCTGTGTAAGGTAGCCCCACCTAAGGCTTCCTCCACTCTCTGTAAGGCAGCTCTTGCCTCAGGAGTGAGCCTCCTGTAGGAGGCTATATCTGGGTCTCCCTTCAGAAGGTCGAACAGGGGTTTGAGATCTGAATTTGGTATATGTAAATATGGCCTAATCCAATTAATGTCTCCCAATAGCTTTTGCATGTCATTTAGGGTCGTAACGCCATCCGTCCTAATGGTGACCTTCTGCGGAGAGACTAGCATAGGGGAGATTCTCGCGCCTAAGTAGGTCACCATTTCTCCTCCCTGAATCTTGTCGGGGGCAACATGCAGATTGGCTTGTCTCAGGGCCTCGACCAACTGGCCGAGCATATTATTTAGCATGTCTGGGTCCCTGCCACTGAGCAAATGTCGTCCATGTAATGCACACATCTTATCTTGGGAAAGGATTTCCGTAGGGGGGGCAGTAGGGAATCAAGGTAAATCTGACACATAGTGGGACTGTTGGCCATACCTTGGGGCAGCGTTATCCACTCGTATCTGAGATCAGGGCTTTCTTGGTTAATGGTGGGTAAAGTAAAGGCGAACCTATGGGTGTCCTCTGGATGCAGGGGGATTGAGAAGAAACAGTCTCTAAGATCTATAACATAAATCGGCCAAGACTGAGGGATGGCTGAGAGAGCTGGCAGCCCCCTCTGGACCGCCCCCAGGGACTGCATCTGCGCGTTGACCGCCCTTAGATTATGGAGCAGCCTCCACTTGCTAGACTTTTTCTTAATTATAAAAATGGGGGTGTTCCATGGGGAGGTCGACGGCTTAATGTGTCCTAATCTAAGTTGTGTACTGACTATTTCTGACAAGGCTAATAGCTTCTCCTTAGGCAGGGGCCACTGAGGTACCCAAACCGGATCATTTGATTTCCAGGTGATTTTGATCGAAGTGGGTAGGAGAGCTTCTTCAGCGGCCCCTAAGAAAAACCCAGCCCTTGCCTACCTTTTCTGTTCTCTACTGGTATTGGGGATGTCCAACCCTGTAGGGCATTGCCCAAGCCTTTGCCGGGGGTATATCCCTGGTTCCTGAGTATATCCTTAGCCTGGGGGGAGCAGTTTGACGTAAGTGTGACATCCATCTGAGTGAGGATGTCCCTTCCCCATAGAGACACTGGCAACTGCAACACAAATGGTTGGAAATGGCCCTGATGACCCTCCTCATCGCACCAGAGAAGGGTTGAGGCGCTAACCTGGGGGGCTGACACCATCCCCAGACCTTGGAGCGTGTTGTCTGCAGTGTTGGTAGGCCAGCCAGAAGGCCAGTCCTTTCTGGAGATAATGGAGCGATCAGCTCCTGTATCTAAGAGTCCTGTTATATTCCTACCATTAATCTTAAGTGAGAGCATAGGCCTTTTATCAAGTGTCATATGCAGTCCTTCGAAGACTTCTCCTGAGGAGCCAAAATTCTGACTGTCCCTAGTCTTTTGTTTTGAAGGGAATCTCTTATGGAGACTGAGAAGCAGCAGGAGCTGCGCTATCTTATCCCCCTCATTAATTACCATTGTGCCTACAAGAGATTGGACCATGATTTTGATATTTCCTGTGTAATCCGAGTCAATGACCCCTGGGACCACCGTGAGACCCCGAAGGGCCGTGGAGGATCTCCCGATCACCAGACCCAAGGAATTTTCAGGTAACGGTCCCTTAAAGGTGGTTTCAACCACTTGAACACCCATGTCAGGCGCTAATATGAGTCTGGAGGCGACACTGAGGTCCACACCTGCTGACCCAGGGGTGGCCCTTGTTGAAGGCTGCCATCCTGTGTTGTCCTGTCTCTGGGGCGGGGGCCCGCCTGTGAGAAGGGCCCCCTCTGGCCGTTTTTTTTGCTCACTAGTTTCTCGCCCGCAGATGCGGTTACCCTGGGCATCATAAACCGACCTGCACTCCTCAGCTTTGTGTGGCCCTTTTCTGCATCGCCCGCAAACGTTATGTGGTTCTTCGTTTTTAGGGCGAGGCCTGGCGTCTGCGTTGTTTGGGCAGTCACGCTTAATGTGTCCTGGTTCCCCGCAGGCAAAACACCCTCTGGCCTTGCATTCCCCTCCTGACCCGCGAGGTCCCCTCTGCTGTACAGTCACGGCCAGGAGAGCAGCCACTCCTGAGTTGGAGAGCGGCCCCCCTATCTCTCTGCATATCCTAATCCAGGTGTTGAGGTCCTTGTTCTTATGAGGGGCTATCGCTGCCTTGCACTCCTTTGTGCATTGCTCGAAAATCAGCTGCCTTACCAGCGGTCGAGCCACTCCCGGATCAGAAAATATTTTATCGGCAGCATCTTGCATTCGGGCCACAAAGTCAACAAATGGCTCTGTGGTACCCTGAATTATTTTTGAAAGACACAGGGAGGCTGTTCCGGCACCACTTACCTGCTTCCAGGCGCGGAGCCCTATGGCATTGATTTGTTCATAGACAGCGCCGGGGAACTGAGTCTGATCATCAGCGTGCTGACCTTCTCCCATAAGCATTTCCTTGTTCCACCCCCGGTTTCCCCGATTGGCGTTTCTCTCAGCCTGCTCGGCAGAGAACTCATCGTACCAGGCTCGCCAATCCAGGTAACTACCCGAGGACAGACACGCCTTTGCCAGCTGAATCCAGTCTGCGGGGGTGAGGGGCCCAGAAGACAGGTTCTCCAGCATGGCAATGGTGTAAGGCGCAGTCGGCCCAAAGGTTGTAACTGCATTTTTAAGTTCTCTAATCTGCTTTATCTCAAAAGGCTCCCATGCATTACGTCCCTGGCCCATAGCTATTTGTACAGGAAATATCCCGTAGGGGCCACTATCTATCCCAGGTAGTGGATGTACCTCATGAGACAAACGTCCCCCCTGCCAAAGCCGCCTGTAAAAATACCAACCCGCCGGCGGCGGAGCATCATAAGACGGCGGCCGTGATTGGGCGGAAAATGGCGGCCTGTGCATCACTTCCTGTTCTGGCGAAAGGGGAGGGAGCTCCCACGCGGCCGCCTCGTGGCGAGGGATCGCTTCCGGAAACAGCCCCCAAGGCGGGGCGGAAGGCTTCGCCTCCCTCTCCCGCCAGGGGGCGCTCAGGAGCTCTCTACTCCTCCGCAGACCAAGTTGAGCGGAGCGCAATTCGCGGCGCAACGCTGCGAAAGAACCCTGCGACTCCTTATCGAGCGGCCTATCCTCTTGGCATCTAGGCTCCTTGGTCTCATCGTTGTCTAAGCCTTCCTCCTTCTCGGAGTCAGACGACTCCGAGGCCTGAGCCCCGTCTTCCTCCTTTATATCTTTGTCCCCCTTGACGGACCCCTCCCGGGAGCTCCCTGACTGGGCCTGTTCGAATGCCCTACGCACTTTAATGAGCTCTTGAGAGCCTTCCCTGCAACCACCCTCGCTCTTCAAGCATGCATATATCATTTCCCACAGTGGCCGAGCGAAGACCGAAGCCCTGCCCTCCCTTTCCGCTAGAGAAAGATCCCTGCCCAACTTCTCCCACGAGGGCAGGTTTAAGTGCCCTGTGGGCAAGAACCAGGGAGCGAAACTATCAATCTCCTCAAAAAAGCTCTCCAGCGTTTTGCGTCCTACCTTGAGGTCTCTGGACTTTAAGAGCTTCCGGAGGACCTGTACCAAGGGCTGGGTGTCATTACTCGGTACGTTACCCATATTTAATATGTTACTCACCGTGTGAGGCCCAAAAATCTGCCACTTACGCGTGAGCCTGAGGGGAGTCTACAAACCCTGTAGGTGTGCGCCACCCAGGGCCCAGGTTTATCCTCTACTCACCTGTCCTGCAGCTCTGCGTCAGAGAACGTCGTCCACTGCCTCGTCTCACGGCTGATCAGTTCCCCGTACGGGCCACCAGATGTCGGTGTCGCTCCCGGCCGGCAGGAAGAACACACGACAGGATCTGGCAGTGGCAAGGTGCTTTTATTTTCTCTCCCTTTTACAGTCTGCCCCGGGAATCCTCCCGGCCGAAGCCTCTGTTGGTCTGCTCCCCGCGGCTCCTTCCGTGCTTCTCACTCGCAGGGTGGAGGCACTGGCTTATATACCGATACAACCTCCAATCATATCGAAGCAGTTTGGGCGAGCTGATTGGCTAGCGTCACTGGTGACTAGGTAGACTATTCTGCTGAGCAGGCGCTTAATGCAGAGATACAGATCAGGAAGCAGGAAATAGGCGCCATCTCGGCGTGCTCGATGGGAGGGGTAATCTCAGGCTTTGCTCTTTCCTACGGGCCTCGCGACCGTCACTCAGGGTGACCTAGTGGTGCTGTGGCTCCCAACACAGGATGACCAAAAATTGCATAATTTTTTTAATGTAACAGGAACTATAAAAATGACAGTTTTATCAAATTTATTCAATGCAAGAATCAGCTGATTGAAATTACACCTGTCTGAGCAGTATTTGGGGAAAACTGTGAAGTGGTTAACTCATTTTTGCTTTTTTTCTGCTTTAATTTTCTCTGCTTTAGTTTGAACTAACACTTCTATTTTGATATTTCTGACCACAGAAAAGAATAACATAGCTGCTTTGTTATCACCTTTCTAACTGTATCCTTCCAACCACTCAAAATTCTGAAGTTACCTGTGAAATTTCCTTTTCTTTATTCTGGTCACCTTTACCACTCTCAAAGCTCCAGTAATACTTTCTTTTTTTCCCTTTTACTTCCATTGTTCACCATCATCATATTCTGGGATCTGGTTTGTAGAGAATGCAGTAGCTTCCTAAGCTTTTTATATCTTCTTTGCCCCTTTCTCTTCAGTTTGTTTTAACATCATTGCTGTGGATTTCTTTATGTGTGTGTGTGTGTGTGTGCTTCCAGTGTTGGCTAAGAAATTTTAGTTGGCTAATCATTGTCCTGTTGATGTACACTGGGATTTTCAGGCTCATTTGCCTGTAATATCCTTTGCCTGATGATGATAATGACGATTTTGATATCATTGATTGCTTTGCCTTTCCTTATTTTTTATGGAGCTTTTACTTTTTTTTTTTCTTTTAAATTGGTACTGAGGATCGAACTCATGACTGCGCTTGGCAAGGCAGATACTTATGATGCTGAACTAAATCCCCTGCCCCATGGACTTTTTACTTGTTTATCTTTTTTTTTTTTTTTCCTGTCTTTTTGAGTCAGGGTCTTGTTACGCAGTGCAGGCTGGCCTTGAGCTCACTTTGTATCCCAGGCTGGTCTCAAACTTGCAGTGATCCTCCATGCCCGGCCCTGTTTATCTTTTTGTATCACTGCATGTTTTATATATATTATAAGCAGAAGTATCACAGAGGAAAGGTAGATGATTTCTTTAATTTTCATTGCACTAGGGATTTTTGGAAAAAGTCCACAGTAAAATACCTTTACACACTCATGAATCTCATTGCTGATTATTTCTCTTAACTCAGCCATTTCTTAGTTTTGATGGGTTCTGTCATTTGTCCATTTTTTTCTGATCCATCTGTAAATGGAATTTTATTTTTCTAAGAGCTCTGTAAAATATACTCTTTCTACATGTTTTTCCTAGTCTGTGTGATCAAATAGCATTTTTTTCCTCATATCTTCATTAAAGGTAACATTATTCCATAAAACTTTTAATCTGAATCTTTAGTAGCCTTGGGTACATAATCCTGGCTCCAGTTGATCCATTTCTTATTTTTGTACAGTAAATTTGTACTTAGAATAATAGGAGCTGGCTTTATCTCTCCATACATTTACAGAGATACAGGAAACAATCGGTGTGTTTATCCATTTGGTATGATGGGCAGCATGGTGTGTGCATGTGTGCAAAGTAGCAAAATGGAATTTTTAGCACCTAATGCTTTATATAACTGGTTTTTCAGGTGTTTAATCAAGCATTGCAGAGGGTCTCAAACCAGTACAACATGTGATAAAAATTTTTTTCTTTTGGTTTTTCTGATAGAAGTAGCACAGTTTAGTATAGTAGCACATACACAAAAAAACACATCTGCAAGTTTTGGAGGAGGGCAAAAGTGAATTATCAGATTACTAATGCATGGATGGTAAAGATAATTCATTATGGTAAGATAAAGGCTTTAATAACTGGTATGGGTATATGATGATGACGATGATGATCATGATGATGATGACAATGACTTTGATATTAAGCATGTGAACCAAAGTTCCTGTGACAGTGACATAGAGCAAGAATTGACAATACAGACACAGGGAAAGCAGACCTCCTTGATTTACATGATGAGAAAACAGCATTGTGAGTATGCATTTTACTAATTGAAATATTTCAAAATGGCCATGTAACAAAATAGAATGGTCTAATGTTAGAACTGGGTCTGAAAATAAAGTGAGGGTCTTGGTCGGGTTGAATGATATTGAACAGAATGCTAGCACTGCCAATAAGTATTGGAAGTTGTAACAGATAAAATGCTATAGATTTGTGTAAAGCACACAAAGGCTGAAATGTAAGTAAAACATTTTTTGTTCTCCATTAGTCATATTAAAAATATAATTATTATTGTACCTCACTAGCTGAACAGAAAGCATTCTGACTGCTATACTTAGGATGGATTCCTTGTGATCATGGCTAGAATGTAGAAGACTTAATGAAAAATATCTGGTCAAATATGACATAGAAATGTATGTCCTTGTCGCTGCAAAGACATATTGTGCCTTCACTTTAGACATTTATCCTGGAGCTCAGTCATCAGGCCCTTATTCATACATGTAATAAACCAAATGATGTTATGAGCAAACCTGGTACTCCCATTTTCCAAACTAATGGGAATGTGATACTGGACAGTTGGTTTAGTAGTTTCTAATTCATGCTGTATTTGCTGACAGAGCACAGGTTGACCCTTGCAGCAAGTGTGTACAGGAACAAAGCAGAAATCCAAATGAAATATTGCAGTTTCAAAACAGAGAATTGTATAGTACAATCTTTGGATTTAAAAAAAGTTATAGCATTGGTCATATATATTGCAAAGCAAAAAAACTAGGTAATGCTGATGTCAACATTTCACCATGATGGATTACTGATAGGGAAAGTTTGGCAAAATTAAAACCCATGATGGAAACTTTCTGCCAAAAAACCAAAAGTGGAGGAAATGTTTTTGATGAGTAATTCAGCAACTATGATGTCACTTGAAACAAAAAGCATTGGTTGTATTTTACTTGACCCTAACCATCTGTGGCATAAATAATTTGATAGTTTACTAATAAAATAACAAGTATAAAATATCACAGAGGAATTTTCTTAGAAAATTGGGACTGGGGTCATAAGAGATCATTTAAAGCACACACACACTCACACACACACACACACACACACACACACACACACACACACACACACACAAAGTGTTTCTTCTCTCCGGGAACCGTGCAAAGAAATAATTGTGGAGCACACTGGTGAGCTGACAGGTGAGCAGGCAAGTAAAGTATCATAAAGGCCTACTATCACAAGAAAATGGAAAAGATGTCCACTGTGCCCTATAAGAAAGTACAGGAAAATGAAACATACATGCAATGAGTATAAGCGATGTTTGTGTATGGAACATAGGTTTGTTATGTATGAAGACTGCCTTTGGTGTGATAGTTGAAGCACACCTTATTTTTGTGGTAGAATTTATTGGTATTTTCACTGTAGTTAAATAGCAGTTTATTTCTGATATATTTTTGGGCTTGGAAGAAAGTACACAGCTGATGTGAAAATGTTGATATCTATTCTAAACACTGATTACCTATTTGATATTTTATTTTATTGATGTCTTATTTCCTTGGTAAGTGCATGTTGTATAATATGACAAAGCAGGAAATAAAGAGATGAAAAAAAAACCCTAATATACAGGAAAGGGAAGGTAAGTGCATGTGATGTCAGTTGAAGCAAGAGATATACGATGGAATATGCAGTAGTCACGTGGTAAAGACTGCCTTGGTTATGGCAGTTGAAGCAAAGTTTATTTTTTGGTAGAGTTCTATTGGTATTTTCATTGCAGTTCATATAGGAATTTCTTCCTTTCTCTCTCTCTCTCTCTCTCTCTCTCTCTCTCTCTCTCTGTCTCTCTCTCTCTCTCTCTTTCTCTTTTTTAAGATAGGCTCTCACTATGTGGTTCAGGCTGGCCTTGAACTTACTGTGTATCCCAGAGTGAACTGGAACTCCATGTGAACTTCCCAAATGCTGGATTATAGGTGTACATCACCGTGCCTCACTTAGGAATTTATTTCTGATGTTATCTTTTAGGTTTGCAGCAAAAATGCTGGTGGTATGAAAATCATAATGTCTATTCTAAATGCACAATACATATTAAGAATTCAATATTTTATTGATATTTTATGTTCCTGTTGAGTACACACTATATAATATAGTAAGAATCTCTTGACAAATTAGCAATACCCATACAATATCAGGTATGTCCGCCAAAAAACCAGGAAAGCCAAACACATGTGCTGTCAGCATAAGTGTTAAATGTGTATGGAACATGTTATTGTCATGTGAAGACTCAGGTGTCATACTGAAGTAAAGGTTTTTTTTTTGTAAAAGGCTATTGTTATTTCTGTTGTAGTTCATATAAGAACATATTGTGTTGTTCCTTTTTAGACTGAGTACACCAAAAAGCAGTTGATGTTGAAAATTTTTATGCATTATTTATAAACAGTAAATTTAAAAATTTAGAATACTTTATTTTTGTGATTATTTCCTGTTAAGTACTCATTGTTTAATATAATAAAACTCATAAAATTAAAATTAATGTTTCATCAATAGATATATTCTGAAGAATAAATGTGGGTCTGACAGAAATATGTTTCTGAGCCTTGATTACAAATTAGTGGGGCTGGGGATATAGCATAGCAGCAAAGTGCCTTCCTGGTAAGCATAAGGTCATGCGTTTGATCCCCAATGCCAAAACAATAAACAAACAACCTAATTAATGTTATATTTCAGGCTTGAAACCTGAAGACCAGGATACCGTGTGGCATAGATTTAAATAAATATTCACAACTGATCCAGATGCGTGACTTTGGCAACTTATTTAATGTGGTTAAACTTTAGTTTCTTTCCAGCAAGCACTATTGCATTTGTGTGATTTGCCTTCATTGCAATATTCTTTCTACCTTTTGAAAAGTGAACCATCTTAAAAATATTTTTCTAAGAAGACTTACAGCTTAATTTTGTTATTTACTGAATTAAAAATTATACAAATAATAGAAACACCTTGTTTCATTCTAAAACAAATATGATTACATAAAGGTGGAGGATATGAAACAAGAGCTGATCTATCAGGAAGTTGAAGCAAAAGTAACATCTCAGAAAACAATGACTAAAATTTTTTCCAAAAAAATAAAAGTAATTGGAAGATAGCTATTAAAAGATGATTATTTAAAGAATCATAAAATATAATCATAATGTTTACCTGAAAATTTCTTCTGTAAGTACATTTGTAGTTGCTTGAAGTAAGATGCACCTTTTCTTTGTTCATTCATCCTGCTTACAATATTTTTATTTCCAGAATTTTTGTGGTGCCGTCATCCTAGATGGACAGTTAATGTTTGTTACTGTTTACCGTGTTGCAGAGACTCGTGTTTTTTAATAGAGAGGAACTGAGTGAATCAGACCAGGGAGTGGTATTGACTGAAGCTGGCAGGGAGGTAATGGAGAAAATGGGATTGTTTACCTTGTAATGTAGGTTGCAATCAGAGACCATAACTCTGGGGTCACTCAGTCCCTGTGAAACTCAGATTTCACCACCATGTGCCCTCAACTTCAGATGTGGGACTACAGGATTTAATGTTTGTAATGCTGCATTTTCATTTTGCATCAGATCTCACGCCTGATTATTTCTCCCTGTTCCAATCTTTGAATTGGAATATTTAACAATAAGCTATTCCTTTGGGATGGGAATGTTTATCTTACTCCTCTGTACTTTTGAGATAATGTAAGTTATATATATATATATATATATATATATATATATATATATAATTTTTTTATTTATTTAAGAGGAAAAAGAGAAAAACACAAAACAAAACAAAGCAGTGTAAGGTTACATATAATACAGAACTACAAAAAAAAAAAAAACATAACAGTAAGAAATCACCTGTTAATAGATTACATATTATCATCTTGGAAATAGTTGCTCAAATCACAGTATCAAAGAATACAAAGTAGACATTCAAACAGAGAGACTACAAACAGCTGTGTTCAATGATCCAAAAACATTAATATAGTCAGCTATTCAACACCCCTATACACACTTGCTGTTATATCCGTTAGAGCTCTTTTTTTTTTTCCCTTCCTCTCTTTTTACAACAAAATTTACACATTTTAGATTTTATTACTCCTTAGTTCTTGTTACTTTTTGGGGGGGGGAGAATAAAGTCAAATATGGCAGAACAAAGCTGTCAGTCAAAACCAAGGATAGACTTAGCACATGATGTAGAACAGAGTACACGGTGGACAAAACAGTGGAGAACAAGACCAATAAAACTTAGACATTGTAAACATTACAGGACTTCCAAAGGAGACAATAGTCAAACCTGAATGGGCATCTTAGTGAATCTTATTGCCTTCAAAGTAGTTGCCTATACCCTCAGACTTGATACTATCCCACAGAATGGAACAGAGTCTAATCAGTCAAAACAACATCGTGGGAGTATTACAGGACTTCAAAACAAGTTAATAGGAAATCGAAAAGAGTTACTATTATATATCCTAATTTTTTAAGTTTTCCCCTTAATAAAAATAAACATAAGAAATAACTAAATAATTTTTTTAAAGAATAATAGTTACCATAGTGTCTGTCTTTTTCCTTGAGATATTTGGATAAAACTTCATATACTATAGCTTCAAATATTTCCATATCAAGAAGCCCAGAATAAAGCCTTTCTAATTAATAAGTGAAAGTTTTATAAGGCTTCAAGGCCGCATAATGGGGAATCATGATTGCCACATATTTTCATATATTTGAATCATTACTTACATTAGGGAAACTATTCGGTATTCATACATGCGAGATTGATTTATTTCACTTATGAGTATGGTCTCAAGCTGCGCCCATTTATTGATAAATATCTCAATGTGATCCTTCTTTATAGCTGAATAATACTCCATTGTATAGAAATACCACAACTTTTTTATCCATTCCTCAGTTGATGGACACTTGGGTTGTTTCCAAGATCTGGCAATTACAAATTGTGCTGCTATAAACATAGGTGCACATATATCACTGTGGTATGATGCTTTCAGTTCTTCTGGGAATATGCCTAGGAAGTGGAATAGCTGGAATAAATGGGATTTCCAGTCCCAAATTTTGAGAAACCTCCAGACAGACCTCCACAAAGGCTGTACCAGTCTACACTACCACCAACAGTGTAGGAGAGTTCCTTTTTCCCCACAGCCTCTCCAGCATTTGTTGTTGTTGGTTTTCTTGATCCTGGCCATTCTTTCAGGAGTGAGATGGTATTTCAGTGTGGTTTTAATTTGCATTTCTCTGATGACCAATGATGATGAGCATGTTTTCATATATTTATTTGCCATTTGCATTTCTTCATCTGAGAATTGCGTATTCATCTCAGATGCCCATTTTTGGATTGGATCTTTGAATTTTGGAGGTCTGAGTTTTTTAAATTCTTTATATGTTTTAGACAAGAGTCCCTTGTCTGAGAGAGAGTTCACTAAAATCTTTTCCCAGTTTGTGGGTTTTCTTTTCACTATGCTGGAGATTTCTTTTGACATGCAGAAACTTTTTAATAAGAAGTGGTCCCAGTTATTGATTCTGGGAAGTATTTCCCGTGCGGTTTGAGTCCTGTTCATGAATTCTCTACCTACTCCTATGTCTCCAAGGTTTCTACCCACTTTGTCTTCCAGTAGATTTAGTGTTTCTGTTTTAATATTCAGATCTTTGACCCATTTAGATTTTAATTTAGTACATGGTGATAGACATGGGTCTAGCTTTAGTTTTCGGCAAATGGAGAGCCAGTTTTTCCAGCACCATTTATTAAAGAGACTGTCATTCTTCCAGTGAACCTGCTTGGCTCCTTTATCAAAGATAAGGTGGTTGAGTGTGTTTGTAGTTGTGGTTGTATCTTCTAATCTATTCCATTGATCTTCGCCTCTGTTTTGATTCCAATACCATGTTGATTTTACTACTGTTGCTTTGTAGTATAATTTCAAGTCAGGGATTGTGATGCCTCCTGCTTTGCCTTTGCTGCTTAGAATTGCCTTTGCGATTCTAGGTCTCTTCTGGTTCCAGATGAAATTTAGGAGTGATTTCTCTAGATCTATAAGGTATGTTGATGGTATTTCTATTGGGATTGCATTGAATCTGTATAAGAGTTTTGGGAGAATGGCCATCTTCGCAATGTTTGTTCTTGCTATCCATGAGCAAGGGATGTCTTTCCATTTTCTGAGATCATCTTCAATTTCCTTTTTCAGTGTATTATAGTTTTCACTGTATAAGTCTTTCACTTCTTTCGTAAGAGTAATTCCTAAATATTTCATTTTTTTGCTTGCTAATGTGAATAATCCAGTTTCTCTTATTTCCCTCTCTGTGATTTTGTTGTTTGAGTATAGGAATGCTATTGATTTCTGAGTATTGATTTTGTATCCAGCCACATTACTGAATTTATTTATTGTATCTAAGAGTCTTTCAATGGAGCTTAGGGGGTCTTCTATGTAGAGTATCATGTCGTCTGCAAACGATGACATCTTAACTTCTTATTTTCCTATCTTTACCCCTTTTATTTCTCTTTCTTGCCTAATTGCTCTGGCTAGTACTTCCAGTACTATATTAAATAGGAGTGGTGATAAAGGACATCCTTGTCTTGTGCCTGATTTTAAAGTAAAGGCTTTCTATTTTTGGCCATTTAGTATGATGCTGGCTGTTGGTTTGTCATAAATGGCCTTTATTATATTGAGGTAAAGACCATCTATTCCAATTTTCTGTAGAGTTTTTATCATGAATAAATGTTGGACCTTATCGAAGGCTTTTTCTGCATCTATAGAAATGATCATGCGATTCTTATTTTTGGCTTTATTGATATGGTGGATTACATTTATTGATTTGCGTATGTTGAACCATCCTTGCATTCCTGGGATGAATCCCACTTGGTCATGGTGTATAATCTTCTTGATGATTTGCTGGATCCTATTTGCCAATATTTTATTGAGGATTTTTGCATCTGTGTTTATTAGGGAGATCGGTCTATAGTTCTCTTTTTTAGTTGGGTCTTTCTCAGGTTTTGGTACTAGAGTAATATTTGCTTCCAGGAGTGACTTAGAAAGGATTGCTTCCCTTTCAATTTCATTGAATAGTTTGAGGAGTGTCAGCATTAGGTCTTCTTTGTATTTCTTGTAGAATTCTGCAGTGAATCCATCTGGGCCTGGGCTCTTCTTGGTGGGTAATGACTTAATTACATTTTCAATTTCAGTAACAGAGATTGGGTTATTCAACAGTTTTACATCCTCTTGATCTAGCTTTGGCACTTCATATGCTTCTAGGAATCTGTCTATTTCTTCTGTGTTATCAAACTTTTGAGAGTAGAGGTTTTTGAAATAGGTATTGATGATCTTCTGTATTTCTATTGGGTCTGTAGTGATTTCTCCTTTTTCATTTCTTATTGCATGAATTTGAGCTTTTTCTTCCCTTTTTTTAATAAGGTTGGCTAGGGGCTTATCGATTTTATTTATTCTTTCAAAGAACCAACTCTGATTTGTTGATTCTTTGGATTGTTTTCTTAGTCTCTATTGCATTGATTTCTGCTCTGATTTTTATAATTTCCTCTCTTCTTTTGGCTTTGGGCTTGACTTGCTCTTCTTTTTCTAGCTGTTTGAGGTGTAGCATCAAGTTATTTATTTGTATTCGTTCTGTTTTCCTGATGTGGGAACTCAGTGCAATAAATTTTCCTCTCAGGACGGCTTTCATTGCATCCCACAGGTTCCGGTAAGTTGTATCTGTATTTTCATTTTCTTTTAGGTATTGTTTGATTTCTTCTTTAATTTCTTCTGTGACCCACTGATTACTCGAGTGTGTTATTCAGTTTCCATGTGTTTGTGGGATTTTTGCAGTATCTTTTATCATTAATTTCTAATTTCAGAGCGCTATGATCCGATAATATGCAAGGGATGATTTCAGCTCTTTTGCACTTGTTTAAATATGTTCTGTGAGCTAATATATGGTCTATTTTAGAAAATGATCCATGTACTGCTGAGAAGAATGTGTATTCTGATGTTGTTGGGTGGAACATCCTGTATATGTCTATCAAACCCATTTGTTCACAGGTATGATTCAGTTCTGTTATTTCTTTGCTCATTTTCTGTCTGGTTGATCTGTCCCTTGGTGTCAATGGCGTATTAAGGTCTCCTGTTACAATTGTGTTACTGATAATTTGAGTTTTCATTTCTGTTAATAATTGTTTTATATAACTTGGTGCTCTGGAGTTTGGTGCGTATATATTTAAGATAGTTATCTCTTCCTCTTGGAGTTTTCCCCTTACGAGTATGTAGTGACCTTCTTTGTCCTTTATGGCCATTGTTGGTTTAAAGTTCACGTTGTCTGCAAACAGAATGGCTACTCCTGCCTTTTTTTGGATTCCTGCTGCATGAAGAATTGTTTTCCATCCTTTGACTTTCAGTCTGTGAGTATCCTTCTGGGTTAGATGGGTTTCCTGTAAACAGCATATGGTTGGAATTTGTTTCTTGATCCATTCTGCTAGTCTGTTTCTTTTGATTGGTGCATTGAGACGATTTACATTAATGGTTATTACTGTTAAATGCTGGTTAATTGTAGGAATGTTATCTCTCTGCTGTTGCATCTTTATCTTTCTGTTCTGTTTAATTATTTGCTTTGCTTAGTGGTTTTTTCCTTTGTGTATCTAAACTGTCTTTCAATATTTTTTGCAGGGTCGGTTTGGTGTTCATGAAGTTCTTCAGCTGTTCTTTGTCATGGAAGTATCGTATTGCACCATCTATTTTGAATGATAGTTTTGCAGGATATATCAGTCTTGGTTGGAAATCATTTTGCTTTAGGATCTGGAATATTTCACTCCATGCTCTTCTTGACTTTATCGTTTGTGCTGAGAAGTCTGCTGTGATTCTGATAGGTTTTCCTTTATAAGTGATCTGTCTTTTCTCTCTGACAGCTTTTAATAATCTATTCTTATGTTGGATTTCTGGGATGGTGATTATTATATGTCTGGGTGTAGTTTTATTTTAGTTATGAGTGTTTGGAGTTCTATATGCTTCACTGATCTTGATGTCAGTTTCTGATCTCATGCTTGGGAAATTTTCAGCTATTACTTCTCTAAATATCCTCTTGACATCCTTTATGTTGTCTCCCTCTCTTTCATTAATCCCTATCATTCTTATGTTATTCTTCTTTGCATCGTCTTGCAGTTGTTGAATTGTTGTTTCCTGATTCCTTGTTATTTTCAAAAGATCTTTCCTTTCCTGTTCACTAGCTGCAATCATGTCTTCAAGGTCTGAAATTCTATCTTCACTTTCATTAAGGCGGTTTTTACAACTTTCAGTGGAGTTTTTTATTTCCTGTATATCTCTGTGCATCTGCATTATGTATTCTGTTTGTTTCTTATATTGCTCGTCTAGGGATTCTATCTTTTTGTTTAGTTCCTCTAATTTTTTATCTGTGTTTTCTTTAGATATATTTAGAATCTCTTTCATTTCTTTTATCATTTCTTCTTTTATCTGGGAGATTATTTCGAGTTTGAATTTCTTTAAAGCTTCCTGGAGTTGTTTGTCAACTTCAGTAGCTATTATGTCCGATATATGGGGTGGATGGGATATATTTTCTTCTATATACATTGCTCCTAGGGTTTCCTGAGATGGGCTGGAGGTTTGAGGTTGTAATTTGGTCTTTCGTTTTGTCATTTTCTATATTTCTGTGTTTCAAGTGTTATTTGAAAGCTTCCTCAGGATCTGTTGAAAATCCCCTTCTATGTTTGGAGCTACTGAGCCTCTGACACCGCACTACCCCAAGCCATTAGGCCTACAGAACCAGTGGCCCTCCTCTGCCTGCTCAGAACTCTGCAGTTCCAGATAAGCTGGGCCTCAGGGACACTGTGCGCCCACCTGCCCCTTGGAAGATCCACAGCTCTTCAATTGCAGCCGGGTTAGGGTGCTCACCACAGGCCACAGTGCCTCAGGAGCCTGTGATCCCTCCCTGCTTGCAGAGATATCCACAGTCCTCAAGGCAAAGGAAGGGACTTCTGCAGGCACTCCAGATCCGCCCAGCACCTCCTCTGCAGGCAGATGGCTAGGCGCGGCTGAGCTCAGGGGTTAGTGTAGGCCCGCCCATCCGTCAGGAGCTCAGCAGACTTCCAAGTGTAGCCAGGAGGGATGGGGAGGCGGCTGTAGTGGCCTCTAACCCACTGCTCCACTTCACTGCACCCAGAAGCCTGGGGGGTCCGGAACAGTCTGAGATTTGGGCAGACTGTGCTGGGCACTCACCACAGTCTGAGGTGCCACAGGAACCTGCGATCCCTCCCTGCTTGCAGAAGTATTCAGTCCTTTAGACCTATAATTTTGTGAGTTCACAGCTCAGAATTTGTCTTGAGACTTTGTCCTTGGACTTAATGAGCAATGCTGGAACCACTGAGACATTGGGGCAGGAGCTATTGTGTTTTCAGTTTTAGCAGGTCAGTTGCGATATATTTAGTGGAATTATCATATCAATACTGTGTTTATTTTGAGATTAAATACAGTTTGAAGAGATGTGATTGTCAAATTAACAAGGTATGATCATTAGTTAAGATACGTCGACTTGACTAGATTAAGAAATGCGTAGATTAGTAAAGCAGACTTTTATGCTGTGTGTGTGTATGTGATGTGTGTGCATGGGTGTGTGTACACACGTGTGTGTGTGTGTGTGTGTGTGTGTGTGTGTAAATGTTCTCCAAAGATGATTGACATATAGGGCAGGAAACCAATGAGAGAAGACTAAACTTGAATGGATGATACTATCCAGTGGGTCTGGATAGACTAAAGGGGAGACAGAGCAAGTCTGCTGCAGTCTTTGAAAGCTCTATTCTACATGACCTGGTGCCCCTTTTTCTGCTGCTGTTGCTTGTGGGCTTCACATTCCAGTTTTTCAGGCTTCCAATGCAGACTCATACAAGTTACTCCAGGGAGCTTTTGTGTTTTCTGTCTCAGATGGCACTGCATCCTTGTCCCCTCTTGTTTTATAGCTTCCAGTTTCTTAGACCGATTAGCTCCTGGATTCTTTGTCCTTCCATTGTTCAGGTCAAAGTTGTGGATTCTTTTGCCTCTGATTCTATATACCTATTACATCTCTTTGCATAATTATATCTAATATATATTTTATAATATATTATACCATATATGATATATCCTATTCAGCATGTCTCTCTAGAGAATCCTAACCAGTGCATAAGTAGTGTTGTTTTACCAGTTAATTTTAATTCTCAAGGTGACTAGATTAAGTGACTCCTGGGGAGGTGTATGGATAATGGGGGGACTAGACTTATCAGTGGACTGATCTCCTGTGGGAGCATTCAGGCACTTTGAGGGCTATATTGACATGGTAGGAAGAGAGGAAAAGGAAATCTGACCACTTTTCCTATGGAGTTTAACACATCTAAGTGGGTACAGAGTGACAACAGCCAGAAGGCAGAAGGCATGATGGCAGTTTCCAATTCTCAGTCTGTTAAGTCCAGATTTATAATCAATGTAATGAATTGTTAGTCTAGTTATGACAGTCACATGAGCCTTGTTTCCTTTTTCAAATTATGGCTCAGATTTAGAGGTTCTTTCTTCAACTGTGGGGTTCTCCTCAGGCTGAAAACATAGTGTAAGTGTTTTATACCAGATAACAGACATCAACTGCCTTGTGATATGCAGCAACTTACAGATGCTGTTGAACAGTGTTTGAAGGAGTAAGGCTACACACATTCCAGTTTTTTATTTTCCATGATTATGGTTTGAACATTTGATAATTATAAACTATATAGATGTCTTTAAAAATTAAATATTGTAATGAGAAAGTAGGACAAATTCCCACCAAGTAAACATTTAGATAAGCTTAGACTTGATTCATGAAAAAACTCAAATAAGACATACTTTGATATTTTGATAAATATAGTTGAATTTCTCCATGCATTCAATACAGTGGGATTATTTTCTTATTCCATCAGAACCAGTTGAATATATTTTTTTGGAAAAATAATTCAGATAATACTGCTAATAAATAGTGACAGTAGTGGAACATTGTGTTGAAGCAGCCTGGAAATGTTCTTGGTCTTTACATATGTTCATTAAATCCTCACTATCCAAAATTAATTATTATTGTTTGCATTGTATAAAGGAACAAATTGTCGTGAGTTCTTAAAAAATAACTCACCTGGCAGTTACAAAATTCACACTGAGTCTCTGGTCTGTGTATCAAAGTATTATGTATTTTTTCCTCAAAATGAATCTTACAATGTTAAAGTGACATACTATCAGTGGAAAGCCCATAATCACATTGATTGTGCATGGATCAGTCATGGTGATAAGTTTTCTAACATTGTCTGTTTGTGTTTGTCAATATTATTGGAGATAGTCTTAACTTACAATTTCCTTAAGTCAGAATTGAGAAAAAGATTAATAGAAAAATGTTCCTTGTCTGTGAATTTAGCTAAATTCAAAAGGTATAAAGTTAAATAACAATTATATTTTAATATATTACTGTTAGTTTAAAATTAAATGGTGTTAGTTTAAAATTAAATTTGGATTTTCTAGAAAGATATACAATCTAGAATTATCTTTAGCTTTGATTATTTGTATTTGGATGCCTTGCAAAACTTTGATTAGTGCCAGGGGAGGTATTGCTGATTTTGGCCTCTTGATTTAACTGAGATCTAGAATATTGAGAGTCATTGCCTTTTTCCTATAATCAGTTCCACTCAGCAGGTATTTATGGAATGACTACTAAATGAAACACTGTCTCAAAGAAATAAATGTTTTCAGAGGACCTTAATTGTGGTAGGGGAAATTCTTTAATTCTTCCAGACCATAGGGAAAATGTCTCAAGGAATAACATGAACCTATTGCTCCATGAATAGAACAAAAATAAAGGATGAACAAATACAAGAGTCTTGGCCTTTTAATGAAAGAGTTTTGTTAAGTATTCTTCCCTGTTTGATTCTGTTTTAGATAATTGATCTGTAAGCAATTTGTTTATGTGGAGGTATATATAGAGATCCATACTCAAAGTTTCTGAACAGCATAACTAGCCAGAGTTGTCCCACAAGTCAAGAAGCTACGTTTTGAAATAAGTTCTGAAGATCATTTTTATCACTTTCCTTTAAGCTATCCTGAGGACCAAAAGCTTTCCCTGGCATTTTTTTTCCAAGACTTTTTACCTTCTGTCCTCTATATAGTCTCGTAATCTGTTCAGGTCTTTGTTGTCTTCATTGCTAATACACTTACCTTACTACAGGTTTGCTTTAAACAAAAATGATCATTTACTCTTTCTCAAATTTTATGCAGCACAACTTCAAACCCATTACGATATATGTATTACAGTGTCTATGACTTATCTATACATCACGGTATTGGGAGATATTCAGAACGAACTGAAATAATCAGAATTCTCTTTCACTTCATGTGAAAATGGACTCTCACTATTACTTAGACCCATAAAGAACTCAAGGAATTGAAATTTTTACCTCTTTTATAACCTAATATGGAGGCAGAAGACACAAGAATTTGGAATTGGTGATAAAAGACATTATCAATTATAGTACATCAGATAGCAGTATGATTTTCAAGTTCACGTGGTACTTACCCTTGAGTCCCATGAAGAAAACATGGAGAGACTCAGGTGGATTTTGCACATATGGTGGACGTAGCTCATGGCTGAGCAACCCTGAGTACAGGACATCTCAGTCTTTTTAAAGAGTTTCAAATAAACTTGCCAAGCCTTTACACTGAAGGGTCACAAGATTTTTTTTTTAATTTAAATGATAAAAGAGAGAAAAAAAAAAAAAAACCAAAACAGTGTAAGGGTATTAGTAATGCAGAACTACAAAAAAAAAAAAAAAAAAAGTACGAAATCACCAGTTAATAGAATATACATTATCATCTTAGAGATAGTTGCTCAAGTCACAGGATCAAAGCATACAAAGTAGACATTCAATCAGTGAAACTGCAAACAGTTGTGTTCAATGATCCAACCAAAAACAAGATGAATATAATTCATCTATTTAACACTCCTAAACACACTTGCAGTTGTATCCTTTAGAGCACTTTTTTCCCCTCTCTTTTTTTTACAACAAAATTTACACATTTTGGGTTTTATTACTCCTTAGTTCTTACTACTTTTTTTTTAAGAAGAGAATAAAGTCAAATATGGCAAAACAAAGCTGTCAAAACCAAGGATAGACATAGCACATGATGTAAAAACAGAGTACAAGGTTATCAACAATGGTTATCATAATGCCTCTTGCTTCCTTAAAAAGAATTGTCTATCTCATTAGGTATTATAAAGTTGAACTAAACAGTAGAGAACAAGACCAATAAAACCTAAACCTTGTAAACATTACAGGACTTCCAAAGAAGATAATAGTCAAACCAGAATGGGCATCATAGTGAATCTTATTGCCTTCAAAGTAATTGCCTAAACCCTCAAACTTGACACTATCATACAGAACGCAACAGAGTCTAATCAGTCAAAACAAGATGGAGTATTGCAGGACTTCAAATCAATTTAATAGGAAATCAAAAAAGTTACTACAAGGTATCCTGCTATTTTTTAAAATTTTTCCCCTTAATTAAAGAAATCATAAAAAATAACTAACCTTTTTAATGAATAAGGGAGAGATTGAGATAAAAGAGGACATAACATAACAATGCAGGTCAAAGCATGACAGTTTCAGCAACCTAGTGCTTCACCACCAATAACCCGACTTAATGGTAGTTACTATAGTGTCTCTTTCCTTGAAATATTTGAATATAAATTCATTTACTATAGCATCAAACATACCAAGTCAGTGTAAAACCATTCAAGTAGATAAAAGCATTGTAGCGTATTTAGAACCAGCTAAGAGAAAATGAACAGTGGTTTATATATTATCTCTTTGCCTGTAACAATTTTTGTTTTTACTATCACATATAATAAAATCCAGCAAGATACATCGTGATTAAACCAATGGAGACAGAAGAGCCATAGTTTGGTGGGGCTTCAAAACAAGATGATAGTAAATCAGAACTAGCTATTATGATGACTTGTTTTCTTCAAAATAGCTGTTCAATTCATCACAGGCTATAACATCAAGCAGCCCACAATAAAGCCATTCCAATTAATAAGTGAAAACTTTATAAGGCTTCAAGGCCACATAATGGGGAATCATGATTACCACATACCTTTATATATTTGAATCATTTCTTACATTAGGGAAACTATTCAGTATTCACACATGCGAGATTGATTTATTTCACTTATGAGTATGGTCTCAAGCTGCGCCCATTTATTGATAAATATCTCAATGCGATCCTTCTTCATAGCTGAGTAGTATTCCATTGTATAGAAATACTACAACTTTTTTATCCATTCCTCAGTTGATGGAAACTTGGTTTGTTTCCAAGATCAGGCGATTACAAATTGTGCTGCTATAAACATAGGTGTGCATATATCACTGTGGTATGATGCTTTCAGTTCTTCTGGGAATATGCCTAGAAGTGGAATAGCTGGAGTAAATGGGACTTCCAATCCCAGTTTTTTGAGAAATCTCCAGACTGACTTCCACAAAGGTTGTACCAGTCTACACTCCCACCAACAGTGTAGGAGAGTTCCTTTCCCCCCACAGCCTCTCCAGCATTTGTTGTTGTTGGTTTTCTTGATCCTGGCCATTCTTTCAGGAGTGAGATGGTATCTCAGTGTGGTTTTAATTTGCATTTCTCTGATGACCAATGATGATGAGCATGTTTTCATATATTTATTTGCCATTTGCATTTTTTCATCTGAGAATTGCGTATTCATCTCAGATGCCCATTTTTGGATTGGATCTTTGAATTTTGGAGGTCTGAGTTTTTTTAATTCTTTATACAAGAGTCCCTTGTCTGAGAGAGAGTTCACTAAAATCTTTTCCCAGTTTGTGGGTTTTCTTTTCACTATGCTGGAGATTTCTTTTGACATGTATCTTTTAGTAAGAGGGGGTCCAAGCTATTGATTTTGGGAAGTATTTCTTGTGTGGTTTGAGTCGTGTTCATGAATTCTCTACCAACCCCTATGTCTTCAAGGTTTCTACCCAATTTGCCTTCCAATAGATTTCGTGTTTCTGTTTTAATATTCAGATCTTTGATCTATTTAGATTTTAATTTAGTACATGCTGATAGGCATGGGTCTAGTTTTAGTTTTTGGCAAATGGAGAGCCAGTTTTACCAACATCGTTTTTTAAAGAGACTGTCGTTCTTCCAGTGAACCTACTTGGTTCCTTTATCAAAGATAAGGTGGTTGAGTGTACTTGTAGTTGTGGTTGTATCTTTGAAACTTCCATTGATCTTTGGCTCCGTTTTGATTCCAGTACCATGTTGATTTTACTACTGTTGCTTTGTAGTATAACTTCAAGTCAGGGATTGTGATGCCTCTTGTCTTGCCTTTGGTGCTTAGAATTGCCATTGCTATTCTAGGTCTCGTCTGGTGCCATATGAGTTTTAGGAGTGATTTTTCTAGATCTATAATGTATGTTGGTGGTATTTTTATTGGGATTGTATTGAATCTGTATAACAGTTTTGGGAGAATGGCCGTTTTCACAATGTTTGTTCTTCCTATCCATGAGCAAGGGATGTCTTTCCGTTTTCTGAGATCATCTTCAATTTCTTTTTTCAGTGTATTATAATTTTCCCTGTATAGGTCTTTTACTTCTTTCATAAGAGTAATTCCTAAATATTTCATTTTTTGCTTGCTAGTGTGAAGAGTGTGGCTTGTCTTATTTCTCTCTCTGTGATTTTGTTGTTAGTGTATAGGAATGCTATTGATTTCTGAGTATTAACTTTGTATCCAGGTACATTGCTGAATTTATTTATTATATTCTAAGAGTATTTCAATGGAGTTTAGGTGGTCTTCTATGTAGAGTATCATGTCATCTGCAAGCAATGATAATTTAATTTCTTCTTTTCCTATCTTTACCCCTTTTATTTCTCTCTCTTGTCTAATTGCTCTGGTTAGTACTTCAGTACTATATTAAATAGGAGTGGTGATAAAGGACATCCTTGTCTTGTGCCTGATTTTAAAGTAAAGGTTTTCTATTTTTGGCCATTTAGTATGATACTGGCTGTTGGTTTGTCATAGATGGCCTTTATTATTTTGAGGTGAAGACCATCTATTCCAATTTTCTTCTAAGGTTCTTATCATGAATGAGTGTTGGACCTTATTGCAGGCTTTTCTGTATCTATGGAAATGATCATGTGATTCTTTTGGCTTTATTGATATGGTGGATTACATTTATTGATTTATGTATATTGAACCATCCCTGCATTCCTGGGATGAATCCAACTTGGTCATGGTGTATAATCTTCTTGATGATTTGCTGTATTCTGTTTGCCAATATGTTATTGAGGATTTTTGTGCCCGTGTTCATTAGGGAGATTGGTCTATAGCTCTCTTTTTTAGTTGGGTCTTTCTCAGGTTTTGGTACTAGAGTAATATTTGCTTCCAGGAATGACTTAGGAATGATTACTTCCCTTTCAATTTCATTGAATAGTTTGAGGAGTGTCGGCATTAGGTCTTCTTTGTGTTTCTTGTAGAATTCTGCGGTGAATCCAATAGGCCTGGGCTCTTCTGTGTATGTAAGGACTTAATTACATTTTCAATTTCATTAATAGAGATTTGGTTATTCAGCAGTTTTACATCCCCTTGATTTAGCTTTGGTGCTTCATATATTTCTAGGAATCTGTTATTTCTTCTGTGTTATCAGACCTTTGAGAGTAGAGGTTTTCGAAATTGGTGTTGATGATGTTCTCTATTTCTGTAGAGTCTGTAGTGATTTCACCTCATTGCATGAATTTGAACTTTTTTCTTCCCTTTTTAAAATGTTTGGCTAGGGGCTTATCAATTTTATTTATTCTTCTAAAAACCTGCTCTTTGATTCGTTGATTCTTTGGATTGTTTTCTTAGTCTCTATTGTATTGATTTCTGCTCTGATTTTTATAATTTCCTCTCTTCTTTTGGCTTTGGGCTTGACTTGCTCTTCTTTTTCTAGCTGTTTGAGGTGTAGAATCAGATTATTTATTTGTATTAGTTCTGTTTTCCTGATGTGGGAACTCAGTGCAATAAATTTTCCTCTGAGGACAGCTTTCATTGCATCTCACAGACTCTGGTAAGTCGTATCTGTATTTTCATTTTCTTGTAGGTATTGTTTAATTTCTTCTTTAATTTCCTTTGTGACCCACTGATTACTCGAGTGTGTTATTCAGTTTCCATGTGTTTGTGGGATTTTTGCAGTATCTTTTATAATTAATTTCTAATTACAAAGTGCTATGATCCAATAACATGCAAGGGATGATTTCAACTCCTTTGCATTTGTTTAAATATGTTCTGTGAGCTAATATATGGTCTATTTTAGAGAACAACCCATATACTGCTGAGAAGAATGTGTATTCTGATGTTATTGGGTGGAACATTCTGTATATGTCTATCAAGTCCATTTGTTCACAGGTGTGATTAAGTTCTGCTATTTCTTTTCTGATTTTCTGTCTGGTTGATCTGTCCCTTGGTGTCAATGGTGTTAAGGTCTCCTCTTACAATTGTGTTACTGATAATTTGAGTTTTCATTTCTATTAATAGTTGTTTGATATAACTGGGTGCTCTGGGGTTTGGTGCATATATATTTAAGATAGTTATCTCTTCCTCTTGGAGTTTTCCCCTAACGAGTATGTAGTGACCTTCTTTGTCCTTTATGATCATTGTTGGTTTAAAGTTCACGTTTTCTGCAAACAGAATGGCTACTCCTGCTTTTTTTTTTTTTTTTTTTTTTTTGGATTCCCGTTGTGTGAAGTATTGTTTTCCATCCTTTGACTTTCAGTCTGTGAGTATCCTTCTGGGTTAGATGGGTTTCCTGTAAACAGCATATGGTTGGATTTTGTTTCTTGCTCCATTCTGCTAGTCTGTTTCTTTTGATTGGTGCATTGAGACCATTTATATTAATGGTTATAACTGTTATATGCTGGTTTATTATTGACATGTTGTCTTTCTGCTGTGTCATCTTTATCTTTCTGTTCTGTTTAATTATCTGCTTTGCTTAGTGGTTTTTTCCTTTGTATGTGTAAACTGTCTTTCAATATGTTTTGCAAGGTTGTCTTGAGTTCATGAAGTTTTTTAGCTGTTCTTTGTCATGGAAGTATCATATTTCATCGTCGATTTTGAATGATGGTTTTGCAGGGTACATCAGTCTAGGTTGGAAATCATTTTGCTTTAGGATCTGGAATACTTCATTCCATGCTCTTGACTTTATTGTTTGTGCTGAGAAGTCTGCTGTGATTCTGATAGGTTTTCCTTTATAAGTGATCTGTCTTTTCTCTCTGACAGCTTTTAATAATCTATTCTTGTGTTGGATTTCTGGGATGGTGATTATTATATGCCTGGGTGTAGTTTTATTTAGGTTATGACTATTTGGAGTTCTATAGGCTTCACTGAACCTGATGTCGGTTTCTGATCTCATGCTTGGGAAATTTTCAGCTATTACTTCTCTGAATATTCTTTTGACATCCTTTATGTTGTCCCCTTCTTTTTCACTAATCCCCATCAATCTTATGTTGTTTTTTTTTTTTTTTGCATCATCTTGCTGTTGTTGAATTATTTCCTGATTCCTTGTTATTTTTAAAAGATCTTTCCTTTCCTGTACACTGGCTGCAATCCTGTCTTCAAGGTCTGAAATTCTATCTTCACTTTCATTGAGGCGGTTTTTACAGCTTTCAGTTGAGTTTTTGATTTCCTGTATATCTCTGTGCATCTGCTTTATGTATTCTGTTTGTTTCTTACATTGCTCATCTAGGGATTCTATCTTTTTGTTTAGTTCCTCCAATTTTTTATCTGTGTTTTCTTTAGATATATTCAGAATCTCTTTCATTTCTTTTATCATTTCTTCTTTTACATGGGAAATTATTTCGAGTTTGAATTCCTTTAACCATCCTGGAGTTGCTTGTTTATTTCAGTAGCTATTATGTCCGATATTTGAGGTGTATGGCATATATTTTCTTCTGTATACATCGCTCCTAGGGTTTCTTGAGGGCTGGAGGTTTGAGGTTGTAATTTGTTCTTTTGTTTTGTCATTTTCCTATATTTCTGTGTTTCAAGTGTTATTTGAAAGCCTCCTCAGGGTCTGTTTGGAATCCACTTCTATGTTCGCAGCTCCTGGGACTCTGGCACCCAGTTCCCCCAGGCTGCTTGGCCTCTGGAACCAGTGGCGGTCTTCTGCCTGCTTAGAACTCCATAGTTCCAGATAGGCTGTGCTCCAGGGACAGTGTGCACCCGCCTGCTTGCTTGAAACTCCACAATTCTCTGAGTGCAGCTGGAATGAGGAGGCAGATGTAGGTGCCTTGGACCCACTTAGGCACTTCTCTGCACCCAGAAGGCTTGAGGGTCCCAAACAGGCTGGGCTTGGGGCAGAGTGCACTGGGTACTTACCGCAGGCCGCAGGGCCTCTGGAACTGGTGATGCTTGCCTGCTTGCTTAGAAATCCACTGTCCTCCAGGTTACAAGATCTTTATCATTTTTCTGTTTACCAGCCAGGTCTACCCTTGCTCCAGAGGTAAATGCTGTCTTTTTCTTCCAAAGCTGTTTACCATGAAAGCATCCTTGAGAATAATGTGAACCAGTCATTGTCTGCTAGCAAGATGTGCAGAAACATAAAAGATCCTATGAAAAGTCTCTCCTGGAGAAAAATGTAAGAGCATGTAGGCATGGAAAAGTAATTAACAGCTCATTTTTTTAGGATAGACTTAGGTATGAGCAAGTATTTTGCAAGGGTGTAATGACTATGGTTGAGTTTGGAGTTTTTATATTGGTGGCCTAAAGGTAAGACTGACAAATTTTGTCTGAAGTCCTTGATTTTGCAAAGGCCTCAAATAGTGCTTCAAGGGAGCAAATTTTATATTTAAGAAATCTTTATTCTCTCTAATGTTGTTTTTGATGCTGTTATTTGCTGTTTGAATATATGCAGATCACTTACCACTAAAGTGCTTGAATAGCATTAGATGACATTATTTTCGGTGGAATATTTATTAAGATTAAAGTAAATGTTTAGCTTGGAGAAGAGTAAACCCATGGGTATGTATGATACCATGTTTAAATTATCAGGAGGAACACTGCAGAACAGGTGAATGGGGCAGGTTTAGACTGCTCTAGAATACAGAATCAAGATCAGTGAAGAGGCCAATTCACACTCACTACAAAGAAGAACTTTTTAATAATTAAAGGGAAGCCTGGGAGGAATCTTAATTGATAAACAGTAAATGCAGCTCAAAAGGAAATATAAAGAGCTGCACAGAAAAATGAACCTGAAAAGCCAATCCCTAAATACTAAAATGTTATGTTTTGGTATCAGAAGCCAAAATGTGATAGCGATGGTAATGTCTCTGGGAGAGAGTGCAGTTCCTCCCAAGAACAACAAGAATTTGTTCAGTGTACATTTGACAGTGAGAAAATGAAGAGGTCTGAATGCTCTGTAGTAAACTGGTAACTGGACTGAAGTAAACTGAAGTAAACTGGACCACATGTATACCCCCAAGAGGCAGACAGTAACACCATGGAATACAGATAAGACTGACTTAGAAATAAGCCTTCTCCCTTCTCTTTTCTTCCTCTTTTTCTTCCATTTCCTCTCTTTCTCCCTCCCTCCTTAACATTTTTTCTTCCATCTTATAAACACGTGCTTTATGTTGGCACTGTGTTTAGATCTAAGCATAGCAAGTGGCTGTAACAGTGAAGAGAAATGTTGGCCTTCAAGAAATTTACAGTTTAGTAAGAAAAACAAAATACACGATCTCAAATCATAATTTGCAATGGAGTTATAAGGAAGAGATTTATGAAGGATATTCAATTAGATCAGGAGATTAGAATAACTTTTCTGAGGAAGTTTGTTTGTTTATACCAGGAATCAAATTGATGACATTGAACTTGCCAGGCAGGTGTACTGTGCCACTGAGATATATCCCTGGCCTGAGGAAGTAATATTTAAGCTGAGATCTAAATCCAAATAAGTTTTCCAGATGAGAAAAGAGCACAATGTCTTGGAGGACATGATGGGAAAGTCTTCGGTACAGTTAGAAATTGACAGAGGGCCAGTTTTAGCAGAGATATGTCTCTGCCCTTAAGTGATCTCAGATGAATGTAGAGATTAAAGCAGAGTTCAAAAGTGAAACTGGTCTTCTCCTTGCAGGCTGTTTCAGAGTGAGAAGGTGTTGAAGGGCCTAAATATCTGAGATGCTATTTGTGTAGTCCAGATCAGCTAAAAAGAGAAGCACTGGAGGATGATTTTCAGTACCATGCAATAGAACTAACCAAATTCTTAAAGTAAAACTGTGATTTCCCCCATATTATTTTATTTTTAATGTTTTATTAGTACATGTTTGATGTACACAATGATCACATTCCTTGTGTGGAGTTGGTATATGTATATATATCACATCTTAATTCCTTTTTTTCACCCCTTTCCCCTCTGCTTTCCACTCTCATTTCTTGATCCTCTTTTCATTTGCGACAGATCTGTGTCCTTATATCCTAATTGTCTCTTGTCTGTGGCCTCAGAAAGCATAGTGATTAAAAATAGGGACTCTGGATAGACATTTTGTCCAAATCTTAGTTCTAACATGTACTAACTGTGAATTTGGACAATTTATTCTTTAAAATAAACTGCATAGGAGTACCGATTTCATAAGGCTTGTGAGACTATCAAAACAGTGATGGAAATGTATGGAAAGATAACAAAGTGTGAAGGTATCTTTTTATTTTAATTTTTTAGTTTTTAAAAAATATACTTTTTAAAATATAATTTTTATCTTGTTTGATACACAACATATATAACTATCTTTTTTTTTTGGTACTAAGAGTCGAACTCATGACCTTGTGCTTGTCAGGCAAGCACTTATTGTGCTGAGGTAAATCCCTAGCATGATATACAATAGATGTATCTATTTATGTGGTCTAGTGTGATATATTTGTGTGTGTGTATATATATATATATGTATATGCTGTGATGCTCGGTGCAGGATAATTGCCACATTCATAAACACATAATCTTCAGGATATTATTGTTAACTATTGTCAGTTTGTTATTCAAGAGAACACCAAATCTTGTTTCTGTACCTAAGTGTAACATCGTACTTGTTGATTAACCTCTCTTCTTACCCCACTGCCATCCTTTCCCAACTCTTGACAGCCACAGTTCTACTTCTGTATGATCAGCATTATAGGATTATAAGTATGATTCTGAGATCACACACTGTCTGTCTTTCTGAGACTGGTTTATTTCAATTCACATATCACTCCCCAAACCCATTCATGCTGTCATAAGATTCTTTAGGGAGTGTATAAGAACTTCACTTGATGTAAATGGCATCCTTCCCTGAAAATAAGACCTGGAAGGAGCCTTGAAAACTAGAGATCAAAAATTCCAGCCCCAGTCAGCCTGTCTTTGACTTGCTTGCTTTACAGAGTAACCACCGAGCAAGAGAATAATGAGAGCAAGGGAAGCAAGCGGGCTAATCGTGAATGGCATTTTTGATTTCTAGTTTTCAAGGCTGATTATTTTTTAGTTAGTTTTATTTTTGGAGAAAGAGAATGATTGTACAAACCATAGGGCTTTTCATTTGTCCCAATTAGTGGGGCAAGGATTCTATTTCAGACATTTCACATGTGCTGTCACATTCATGTTGTAACAGGTATTTTGAAATTTTAAAACTAACTCGCAGCCTCATACCATGTGGAGAGAAAATATGGTCATCCTGTCCACCATGTAACTAGACTGCTAAACCAGGTCAGCATTGAATGACTGTGCCCAGCTGCTTTGCATAGATAGTCTATAAACCAGGCAAACCTGACCATGTCCAACTGCAGTGCCTATATTTTCCCACCTAAAAGTATATTCTGTTTTCCTAGAATATTTCAAGGGCTTTCTACCCAGCAAGAAGGCAGTTAGACTCTAGCCTAACCCAATGAAAACCCACCATGCTCTTAAGTTTCTATACTTAAGCTATGTAAACCACATGCTAAACTGAATCAGGGATGATAACTAGAAACTGATTCCCACCAGCATAATAGACACCTGCTTTCTAACTCCTGGTGCAGAACATCTTTTTGGTTCAGTACTAGTCCTGCAACAGTTTGTTAGAGTTTGTTAGGTTTTTCTTAGTGTTTCTTTGCCATTATAATGTGATGTTTTAAACATTTTTATTTTATTCCAATTTTTACATATTGCTCATTATGTATATGTGACTGGTAGTAGTACTCCCAGCACACTGCAAACTGCTTAATGTTTCTCAAGGTTAGAGTTATCAGGTGCAGTGTTCCTTAGTAGATTACAGATTAGATCTATTTAAAGTTTATCCTGTAACTTTGTGCAGTGATTTAATGAGGATGTCTGTCCACCTATCCATCTATTTATCTCCAAACCTGGAAAATCATAAATAGACAATAGAATGCAGGCTTTAATTATTGGGAAATTGTTAAGTTTTATTTGAGTGTGTCATTTAATTTTGATTGTATTAAATTCTATTATAAGTAAATTTCTTTTATTATTTTCTAAGGGCCTAAAATCAAGTACCTCTTCAAGTGTAATAATCCAGACGTGTCTAATTGAAGTGAACCAGCTCACCATCTGCTCATAGTTCTGCTGTTTAGGCAGGATAATATTAAAAGCAATCTGCCAGAGTTTCAGTTGTGTAAAAAAAAAAAATAAATGGTGGGTCCCAGACTATCTTTTCTTTGGTTAATTTGCTTTCATTGTATTAGTTTGTAACCATTAGAAATGACACCCATCTAGAAAGTAACCATTAGAAATGGTACCCATCTAGAAATAGTCCCTGTGTGTGTTACATCAAGTGAAAATATTTTATAAAACCTCTTATCGAGTGAAAATTCATTTCAAAATGTAAATGTGTAGATTTTTTAAAAATTTCTTTTTGAGACAAAGTCTCGCTGTATAGTATAGTCCAGGCTGGCGATGCACTCACTGTGTAGCCCATGCTGGCCTCAAACTCACAGCAGTCCTCCAGCATAAACCTCTTGAGTGCTGGGATTGCAGGCATGCATAACTACTCCTGGCTAAGGCATATGTAGTTTTATTTCTCCTTTACTTTGGTTTGATGATGCCTTAAGAGGAAAAAATAAGAGGATTACTACTTTAAATGCTAGGTGCTATATAGTATGTATGTTTTTCTGGGCACATTAGATGTCAGAAGAGACCTTTTTGGGAGATTCTTAAAGAAATTGGCCAGGCCTGGTTTACAGCTTGAGTTGTATTTCAGGGGACTTCTGGGAGTAATTAGAAGTAAAGATTGGTCAGTAATGGTCCTTCCTACTCAGCAACTGTATCAAGCCTGGGCCAAATAATCTTTTGACAAGTAAATGATTTTTGTGTTTCTCAGGGAATAACACTGGATATGTTCATTTTTATATGCTTAGGTGATCTTGGTGGTCAGAATTCATGCATCATTAAGGATTGTTCTAAAGTTGTTTCTACAGAAGAACAGCAGGAATTTGATGCTCTGTTTTTGTTTGTTTGTTTGTTTTGTTTTTTGCTGGTAGTACAGTGTGGTCCTGCATAATCCTTAGTCATCTTGTATTCTCCACCAAAACTCTCCTAGTTATATATTTGCAGATGATGAAAATATTGTTTCCTTCATTCCTATGTCTTGTTACCTCCTCGGACACTATTTGATATTTTTGGCTGAGAATCAGTCATCTTGAAAGTTGGCTTAAAATCTGTGCATAAGTCAAACTCATATTTATATGCTTCCAAAATAAGATCGTGTGAGTAGCAGCAGTTTCATTTTATGGAAAAGATTTACATTCATATTTCATTTTGAGTTACAGAGTTTAAAGAAGACATACTCCAAAAAGTCTGCATCAGAAACTTAGTCTTTCAAAAGTTAGTTTGATATACCTCAAACATGAATCACATAGCTTGATTATACTAAGAAGAAATAGCATTTTTTATTCCTGATTTTACTTTTTTATGTTTATTTCATAATCATGAAGGAATTATGTCTTGAAGAAAAGTATTATAAAAAAGGACATTATAAAAATGAACTGTATAGACAATAGTGAAATAAGTATTAATATACAAGGGTGGAAATGTTCAAAACTGGTATCACGGGATTGAGATAAGGTGTTAAAAGAAATTAAATTTAAAACTTATGCCTGTTGCATTACTAAAATTTATTATAGTTAGTTACAATTACCTGCCATCAAATGTAGAGAAATTAAGAGTTGCATGGAAAACAATACAATTCTTATTTAACATGATCTCTTTGAAATTCTCCAGCAACTTACATTTTATTAATAAGCTATTAAAATAGAGCCTTAACATTTCTGAGATGCTGTTGAAACTTCTTTTATAATTCTATTTTTTTGTTTGATTTTTGAGCCAAGGTCTCATTATGTAGTATATGCTGACCTTGAACTGAGTAGATAGTCCAGGATGGCCTTGAACTCATGGCAGTCCTCCTGCGTCAGCCTTCCGAGTGCTGGAATTATAGGGGTGTGCCATCATGCGTGACTTGTATTTCTACTATTCTTAAAGATCAAAAGGCAGTGAATGATCTGAGAAAATGATAAAGGTGAATGTGAATCTTACACCCTTATTTCTGAAAAAGTTAACATTTGCTCTCACATTATAGAAAACTAAAGTCCACATTAGCAAATTAGAGAATGCCATTAGATTGCTTAAAATTCAGGAACAAACAGGCTTTTTGATGTTCTTGATAGTACACTCTAGGTAAAAGATTTTAAGTTCATTGAAAGAACATTTCCAGGGAGAAAGAAATGAAAATTAATTCCAAGATAATTTATTGTTATTTTGAGTTCCAAGGTATTTTCACATTAATATTTAATGAAGCTATTAGTCATTTAATAATAGGAAAATATAAGTAGTGTAAAAAATTTTGGTAAGGAAAATGCTTTGTATAAAATCCCCCAAATTTATAAAAATATTAGTACAGTGTTTGTAATTTTATTGTTATGGTGGATTAGTTGATTACAGTTTCAATCACCTGGATCATTAAACAACTGAGAAAATAAAAATAAGAAATTAAAGTCAACTTATCTATGGATACTCCTCAATTTTAGGAAAACATTTCCTAAAAAGCTAAGTGTTAGCTTCTCTAACACTTAGGAATTTTAATAACGTGGTATTGAAATATTGTTTTACAATCATAAAACAACTCTTCTATGAATTTTTCTCATCACAGCTGCATGAGATACTAAACATAATAGAATACAAAATGTTCAGAAATGTCTAGCCTTATTTCATACAAGTTTAGTTTAAATTTTATTGAAATTTGATATGTTGATTCTAATGATAATTTTTCAATTAGTGCAGAAAAATAATGGCCATTTTTATATTATGGAAAAAATGTTTAGTGTACCTTACTAACTATAGGAAGTTGCAAGATAGAAATATTGAAATATGTGTGTTTTGGCATTAGTAAAAAAAATAGAGACTACTAATATATCTGTACTGCTTGTTTTTTAAAATAACCAGAATTCTGTAGTCACTGCTTATTTTCCTTACTGTAAAATGGTGATTTTTTTCAATGTAACATGTACTTTCACAGAAATATTTATTACAGATTTAACAATAAGTTAAAGGAAAAGTGGGGTGTGATGAATACTGCTGCTCAGTGTTTATCCCACAACCTTCATATGGTACTAAAAGCTATTTAAAAACTCCTCCTTTGGAACCATAGCTTCCAACTTACTACTCAGGTTTTACTGTGTTGGTTGAGTTTTTCTTTCTTTGCAGAGCTGTTTGTTTCTAATTCATCAATAATAAGTATATTCTTAAAGTTCCAAAAGTAGTGTTTACTGTACACAGTATGACAGGCAAGGAAACAACCGAAAATATTTACCAATCTTTTTAGAAACTGAGACTGACATTTTACTGTACGTTATGTCATCTTGTGAAAATATAGGTCAGATGATACTTTTTTATATACATTTGAGGAAACTGACACAAGTAACATTTACAATTGTATTACGGAGGTTGTGAGATGGAAAGCTTGGGATTGTGTTTCACAAGTAGTCCTGCTCAGATCAAGTTTAGATGAAGATGCTGCACCAGGATGTAGAAACAAATTTAACATGTTAACATATTTATTTCAGCTTTCACTAGTAATTTATTTTGATTGTCATTGTCAATTAGTAGAAGTTTCTAGTAAATAATATGCTAGATCTTATGAGAGTAAAGAGGTTTGGTTGAGGCCACTTAGAATTGCAGTTATTTTATAGTAGTACAGTGATTATTCAGAGCTCAGATTCTAGAGTAAGACTTTCTAGATTGGCATCCATCTGCCTCTTGTCACATACCAAGTTATTTTACCACTTTCTCTCTTCCTTACTTCTATAAAATGAGGATAATAAAAAGCACTTTCATGCTGGGATCTTGCAATAATCACATGAGTTAATACACGAAGTACTCAGCATAGTTTCTGGCATGTTTTAAATACTGTGTATAATATGTATCACATTTATATTATATCATCTTTATCATAATATGCATCATATTAGTATTACACATAAGTGAATTTTGTACTTTTGTGTGAAATGTAGTCTTCTTGTGTTGAATAAAAACTTGCAATCAGATACAATATGGTAAAGTCTGTTCCAATAAGCATTTCTTGAGTGCCTGAAAGGTGTCATACCCTAATAGGATGAGGGCTGGGGATAATATGAATTTTATGGTCAGTGTTTTAATGGAACTTATGCATCGGTTAGACAGAAAACTCCAGCTCGTACCTGAAGTTCGTGAATGTGCTATGGAAGAGATCTATAAAACCTCCAGGAAAACAGTGTGAAATGTAGAACAGATCCTAAGACTGGAGCCTAGCAGGGGAAACTACATGGAGCCTCTTGAACTATGTCCCTTCGTTTTCTGCCTCAGTTCTTTATACATCCATTGTTCCACTGACTCAGTAGTAAGAGTTGCCACTGTGCTTTAGGCCAGGATACTACATTGTAATTTTAATTAAAGAGTAGTATCTCTTCCATTTTGGAGTATGTCTAGTTGTACTGATAGGGAAGATACACACCCCTAAAAATTGTACTTTGTGTGAAATTAACATATTTATTCTTGTGTATAATTTTAATTTTACCTCAAAAGATATTTTTAGTTTTTAAAAACAATATGATTTTCTTTTCTAAAATTTTCTTTGCAGCAAATACATACTTGTATTTAGATAATGTCTTTATTCCACTATTACTATCATAGCTGATAGTGTATTTTCTTGCTTTGCTTTCTGTTTTTGTTTGTATATTTGGTTCCTTATTTTTATATGTGAAATTTCTTTTCATTCTGATTTTTGTTTCTGTAATGATTTGGAGGAAAGAAATTTATCTTCTGTTTAAAATTTTGATAATTTCGGTGCTTGGGATTTAGCTCAGTAGCATAAGCACCTGCCTTGTAAGCAGGTAGTCGTGAGTTCGATCCCCGGTACCAATAAAAAGGAAAAAGACCCCCCCAAAATTTTTTTTTGATAATTTTATTTTAGTTCCTTTGGAAAAATTATTGATTCTATATTTCTTTATTAATGTTAATGAGAAAATTATACAAATTCAATATATGAATAAAGAAATTTCCACTTTATTTCTCCTATATCATTAATCACTCTATTCACGGGTGGTATTGATGTAACATTAAATTTAAAAAGTTTTATACTTTTATCTTTCAGTAGTGACTTTTTATAGTTACCTTTTGTAGTGTGTAATATTTATGACAAACATTGAGAGACACGTCTACATTTCAGGCATTTTCAGTATACCAACATTGTTAGGCCACTTTGTACTATTGTTATTTGCTTTATTTCTGTGTCATTTCTGAATATAATTTTGGAGAGTGATATGAAGATATTGGCTCAGAAGGCAAGTTTCAAACATACATCAAATTGTAACTAGGTATAAAATTTCCTGTAGATCAGAGATGAAAAACTCATCTGCATTGAAATGTGCCTACAAAGTCTAGGCTGGAAGTGTACATTATGAAATACACAGGAAGATACTAGAGAAGTCAATGGCAAAGTGCAGGAGTGTGGATGCACTGTGAAGGTGTTAGTATACTCAACTATTTTTAAGAGAGGAAGGAAAAAGAAATTAGGTTAAATTTGTATCATGCGTAACTGGTGTATCTGTAGACATTGTCTGAAGGGTATTTAGTTGGCAAGAGATTTCTGGAGCATGCATGATTTCTGATACACAATGACCTGTTATTCTTTACCTGGATTTTCATTTATCCTAGAAAGAGGAAAGGTTATCCTTGGAATATACTTAGGTGTTACTATCTTTTAATCAGGGGGTAATTGATAATCTTTTTTCAATTTTCAAGTTTAGATTTCAAATTAAATGATCATATTTTTTAATATTTTTGTTTCATGTATACTGGTCTTAAAGGTTATTAGTATTTCACTTTTCATTTCTACCACATATCTTTATTCCTCTGCATTGTGGGGGAGTCTTCAGTTTATCATTTGCAGTAGAGATTAATTTTCTGCATAAGCACCCTTTTTGCTTTAAATATACAATGTTAATTGAATAAATCAGTTACACTGAAGCAAGCAATTATATTTTACATTAAATATATCTTCACTTGATATATTCTTACCTCTCCTCCAGTATCATTGTCACTGTTAAAAATATGTGTGTAGCTCCTGTTTATTTATAGTTGAGTGAAAATAAATCTTTCCCTGCCTAGTGATTGAAAATAATTGATTAGGAAAGATAGGTTCTGATTGTTTTGTCCTTGATCTGCCTAAATACTGTTATAGTACTTGTTTTGAATCTTAAAATAGAACAATAGTTGATGTATAAACATCCAAATCATTTTTATCTTGCACAGATGCAGGTTATGGGTCTTTTTAATTAAGAAAAATCTCACACATCCATGTTATGGTTGATACATTGTGTCAACTTGAGAAGTTTAAAAGTTTTAACTGAGACTCATCGAGGAGCCAGGGTTCCTCTTTGTAAATATCCTCATCCTGTGCAAGAGGAAGGTAGAGATTTTATGAGTGCTACACTTACCTTAGAAATTGGGGATGGTCTGTGTATAATATAGGGGAGAAAAAAGGCTAATTTTCCCTCTTTTTGCTCTGACTGCTGCATTGAAGTGTTGCCCCTGTGCCATGCCACCCTACCGTGGAGCCAGCTGATTATGGACTGAAACCTCTACATCAGTGGTCTAAATAAACTTTTCCTTCCTTCATTTTTGCGGCAATGGTGTTTTGTCCCAGCAAGGAGAGGAAAGTAACCAAGATAGTCCATTATCAGGCTATGTAAAATAGAATAACTTAGTTGTTCCTGGATAATTTAAAGCCGTTTTTTTTTTTTTTCTTTCAAAGTTAGTGATACAAACACTCTCACAGCTTTTCATGTCTCATTCCTTACCACCAATGAAGAAGCAACATACTATTTTCTCTCCACTTTAACCCACCTGCATGTTGTCTTTCTGGGAATCATTTGATGAAAATAGTTATTCTTATCTTTTTGTTATTAAGGTGACCAACCCAATCACAATTTGCTAAGACTTTATTGGTGTTTGCAGTGTAAATCATACATCTTATAGGCTTCTAAAGTTCTGGGAAAAACAGAATGATAAAATTTTAATTTCCCAGAGATTTGCTACTTCAGTGAACCACATTCTTGTTACCTCTTTTAAAATTATTCTTTGAATATCAACGTGAGTCAAATAAAATTTTAGCTTCTTGTGTATATAGTTTGAAAACACCAAGTGATTTTTTGTTATATAGAGATATAAGACCAAACAGCAGTATTAAGTATTCTTTTTCAAATTATGGGTAACATTTGAAATAAAGAAGTTCTTATTTTTGCCTAGCATGCCCAAAAATGATGTGGATAGATAGTACACAGTTGAAAAGATGTAAAAAATAAAGCTTTGGTCTTCTTACTAGATGTTTCATATAAGTTGGCAAGGTACACAGGCTCCATGATCAATGATACCACGCCTATCCAGATCTAGCATCAATATCCCTCCAGAGGTTCCCAATTCCTTTGGGATTTCAAAATTTTTATTCTGTTGTAGCAAATAAATATTGTTTGGATTCTGAAATAGGTGTGTGTGTGTGTGTGTGTGTGTGTGCATGTGGGAGTGTGTGTGTGCGCTGGAGGTTAATCAGATTGTAAAAATTAAGGACAACTTTGTATCAAAATATATCATGTTCAAATTGGATAGCTTATATTAAAGGATTCAAATTGGATATCTTATATTTGCTAATACCTTCATTGTATAAGGTGTTCTACTATACTCTATGGGATATGAAAGAATAAGAGATACTATATCCAGACTACAAAGCCAGGGATGCCCTGCAACTGTGATTGGAAAGTGCTGGAAAAAGCGATGCTTTTGTTTGATGGGGATCATGGAAGGATTGTTTGATAAAATTTTAAAGGTTGTGATGAATTTAAATAATCAGAACAGGGGGAAATATGGAAAACGTCAACATATACACAGGTGTGGGTAAGTTCAGGGTATTTTGTTTTGGAAGAAGCTGGGTTTTTCTGGTGCTTCATGTTATTGATGGAGGTTACTGCAATTTTTTTTCTGTGTAGTTCTTTTAAAAAGGAACAATATCTGAAAGATTTTCAAATGAAGACTTAGTATCTTGACTTTCTATAGTCAATTGAGGTTTCTTGATTCCTCTTTTTAATCCCCATTCGCTTCTATTCCCTTCAATATCTCACTTTCTCCTTATTTACAAAGCATTGCTTTCATTTTTTCTTTCTTTACTCATTTTTTCTTTTCTTTTCCCTTCCTCTACTTTCCTAATTCCCCTTTCCTGTTGAACAGTTTCTGTTTCACAATATCTATCACACATCTTGGTTCTTACTATACTTTTAGTTCCTCACAACAGAGAGACAATATGATATTTACCCATTTATTTCAGTTAAGATTATGGTCTCAATTTGTGTCGCTTGAATGACCAGTGATACTGAACATTTTTTCATGTATTATTTGCCATTTGTATTTCCTCATCTGAGAAGTGTGTATTTTTCACTGATGCCCATTTTGGGATTGAATCTTTGAATTTGGGAGTCTGATTTTTTTTCACTTATTTGTATGTTCTAGATACAAGTCCTTTGTGAGGCAACTGGCTGTAATTTTACCCACACTGTGGGTTTTCTTTTTCACTCTGTTCGAGCTTTCCTTTTGTGTAAAGAATTTGAATAAGGTCTAGAGTCCATTTGTTGATTCCTTGTATATTTTCTTTGCAGTCTGAGTTTTGTTCATAAAGTCTCTGCCTATACCTATGTCTTCAAGATTGCATCTCACCCCAGAAAAAAGTTACTATCACCAGAAAAAAAAAAATCAACTGATAACAAATGATGGAAGGACTGTGGGGAAAAAGAACCCTTTCCCACTGTTGGTAGTGTAGACTGGGGCAACTACTGTGGAAATCAGTGTGGAAATTCCTTTAAAAACTGGAATTAGAGGTCTCATTGAACCCAGTTACTTTCCTTCCGGGTATCTGCCCAGAAAACTTAAAAACATCATATCACCTATATGTGCACCTATGTTCATAGCAGCACAATCTGTAATAGATAAATCTTGGAAACAAACCAGATGCCTATGAACTGAAGAACAGAAAAA
This sequence comes from Cavia porcellus, assembly GCF_034190915.1. NCBI lineage: Eukaryota > Metazoa > Chordata > Mammalia > Rodentia > Caviidae > Cavia > Cavia porcellus. The sequence continues at coordinate 58,700,644 of NW_026947493.1, forward strand.
ATAATGCAGGTTTTTGAAAAAAAAAATTGGGCAAGACCTAGCCACCTGGGATTGCTGCTGGGCCTACCCCTCCACGGGAACATGTGGGCTGGTCCTGTAGTCCTGGGTTGCCTCAGACTGCCACCACAGGCCATCACTTGGGGAACCACCCACTTTCTGGACCTAGTACTACACAGGATCTTTGGATCCAACTTCTTCTCCCAGAAACTTGGACTACAGTGAATTACACTGCTGGCTGGATGGGAGACTCAGGAACCCCTCACCCAAACAGAAGACCACAGCAGGCTCCAGTGTGGTGCTTATGCCCCTAAAATAGAGGTCTACAGTGGGTAAATAGGAGTGGAAATGAAACACCCTCCAACTATAAGACCTTGACGAACCTGACAAGAGAGTGGGTAATCCCCTCCTCCAAAAGAGAACATCAGATTGAGGAGTGCTCCAATAAGGCCTCTGACAACTTGGAGAAAATTAAAAGAGCTTATGAGACCCCCAGTGACATAGTAGGGCCTCAGCTGACACACATACTATAGACAGGGAGAGCTGGTGACCTGTAGCAACCTGAAGACATAGCAACAGCGGCAACTAAGAGTAAACCTACATCACTACTTCTAGGCTAGTTAGCCCAGAAAGAATATAGGACTCACCCAATAGGCCCTATAGGAGGAATTTAGGACACTGGTTCTCCTCTACATTGTGGTACCCAGCAATTGGACAAACATCAACCACACATTAGGAGCCTAAAAGTCACACTATGAGTAGTTGAGACTGTTGGATGGCAAGACCAAATATTTACCTAAAAGGTGAAAATGACAAAACAAAAAGGCAAAATGAAATCTCAAACATCTAGTCCATCAGGAGCAAGTGCAGGCAACATTGAAATAGAGGACTATAAAATTCATATACCAGCAATCTCTGAAAAGATAGCAAATAGAGTAAAGAAATCCATGAGGCTATAGAGGAAATAAAATTAGAAATAATGTCTTATGTAAATACGGATTTAACCTTAGTGAATAAGTTGCTCAACATAGCTAGAGAAGAAATAGATAAAAATGTATGGGAGCATGAGAAATTAATTGAAACTTTGAATGAACAATGCAGAAAACAAGCAGAATCCATGAAACATTCAAAATCCATGAAACAAAATCTCTATTGAAAGCTGGCAAATCTGTTTAAGTGAAGCTGAGGATAGAATTTCAGATCTTGAAGACAGGATTGCAGATAGCGATCATGAAAGGGTAGAACTTGTAAAAACAACAAAGCAGCATGAAATGACAATTCAGGAGCTTCAAGATGATGCCAAGAGAAATAATATAAGACTACCAGGCATCAGTGAGGATGCTGGAGTCAATGCAAATGACATAACTAAACTATTGAAAGAAGTAATAGCAGAAAATATCACACATGTAGAGAAAAAAAATCTGAGATACAAATAAGTGAGGAATATAGAATGCCAGACAGTCACAAGCAACATAAATCTATACCCAGACATATAATAATTAAGATCTCAGACATACTGCATAGAAACAGAATACCAAAAGCTGTTAGAGAAAAGACAAAGTTCATCTATAAAGGAAAGCCTATTAGAATCATGACAGACTTTTCAACACAAACCTTCATGATAAGATGAGCTTGAAGTGAGTATTTCAAGCCATGAAAGGAAACAATTTTCAACCAAGACAGATGTATCCAGAAAGACTGTTTTTCAAATTAAATGGAGAAACAAGATACTTCCATGACAAAGGCATTCAGGTCCACCAAACCATCCGTAGAAGGGTACTGAAAGACATGTTAGCCAGAGATAAAAATGACCATAATCTGCAGAACAACGACAGAAAGAAACCACCAGGCTGGACAAGAAAATAAAGGGAGAAAAGCTGGAAACCAGCAATAGGAACACAACATGGCAAAGTCAAGTCAATACATATCAGTGATACCGATAAATGTAGATGGGCTCAATTCACCTATCAAAAGAGCAGGTTGACAAAATGAATTAAGAAACAGGATCCCACAATATGCTGTATACAAGAAACACATCTGACCCATAAGAAAACTCAGATTAAAAGTCAAAAGATGGAAAACAGTATTCCATGCAACAGGAACCCAGAAAACAGGGGTAACTATTCTATTTGCAACCAACATGAACTTCAAACCTAAAATGATTAAATGAGATAAAGAAGGCCACTATATACTTGTAAGGAGAAAACTACGAGAGGAAAAACTAACATTTATAAATATATATATATAAAATATAGGAACACCTAACTGTATAAGACAGATACTAATGGACATGAAAAACCAAATATGCAAGAACAAAGTTATAACAGGTTGCCTTACTACCCCATCTTCACAATGAAATACATCAACTAGACAAAAATTCCACAAAGAAATAATAGAACTGAAACATACCTGTGAGCAGTTGGACTTAGTAGATGTTTATAGAGTGTTCCACCCAACCACATCAGAATACACATTCTTCTCAGCTGTGCATGGGACACTGTCCAAAATAGACCATATATTATCCCATAAAAGTTCTTAAGTAACTGCAAAAAGTATTGAAATTATGCCATGCATAAAATCTGACCATAGGACACTGAAATTGGAAATTAATGGCAAAAGAAATCGCAAAACCTGCATAAATACATGGAAATTAAATAGCAACCTTTTGAACAAGCAGTGAGTTATATATATAAAGAAGAAATAAATCAAGGCCTACAATTCAATGAAAATGTGGAAGCAATATACTGTAATCTGTGGGATAAAATGAAAGCAGTATCAAGAGGGAAAGCAATAAATTGTCATATCAAGAATGAGCACAAATAACCTAATACTTCATCTCAAGTTTCTAGAAAAAGAAGACCCCAAATTAAAGCCAAACCTCATAGAATAGAGGAAATTTTAAAGATTAGAGCAGAAATCAATGCAATTGAAACTAAGAAAATATTACAAGCATTAATGAGTCAAAAAGCTGTGGTTTTTTTTTGAGAGGATAAACAAAATTGACAAACCTCTAGCTAATCTTATAAAGAAAAAGAATGAAAAAGCCCAAATTCACCCAATAAGGACTGAAAAGGAGGAAATTACTACAGATCTCTTGGAAATTCAGAAGATTATGAATGCCTACTTTGAAAATCTTTGCTCACATAGAGTAGAAAACACAGAGGAAATGGACAGATTTCTAGAAACATATGAACTACCACAGCTCAACCAAGAAGATATAGCACTTTTTAATAACTCAATATCAGCTATTGAAAGTGAAAATGTGATTAAAAATTTACAAAGAAAATCCCAGGTCCTGATGTATTCATGGCTGAATTGTACAAGAAATTTAGACAAGATTTGTTGCCAATCCTGCTTAACTTCTTCCATGAAATTGAAAAGGAAGCAATCCTCCCTAAATCATTCCTGGAGGCAAGTGTTACTCTGATACCAAAACTGAAGAAAGACCCAACCAAAAAGAGAACTATAGGCCAATCTCACTAATGAACATTGATGCAAAGAGTCTCAATAAAATACTGGCAAATAGCGTGCAGCAAATCATCAAGAAGATTATACATAATGACCAAGTGGGATTCATCCCAGGAATGCTGTAATGGTTGAACATATACAAATCAGTAAGTGTAATATACCACATCAACAGAACAAAAACCAAAACTACATGGTCATCTTAATAGATGCGTGAAAAGCTTTTGATAAAGTCTAACACACATTCATGATAAAAACCCTTCAGAAACTCGGAATACATGGTGTCTACCTCAATCTTATAAAGGCCATCCATGACAAACCAACAGCCAACATTATACTAAATACACAGAAAATGAAAGCTTTCACTTTAAAATCAGGAACAAGATAAGGATGTCCACCATCACCACTCCTATTCAATATAATTCTCGAAACAGTAGTTAGACCAATCAGACAAGCGAGAGAAATGAAAGGAATACAGATAGGAAAGGAATAATTTAAGTTATCACTATTTGAAGATGACATAATACTCCGTATAGAAGACCAAAAAAAAAAAAAAAACTCCATTAAAAGATTACAAGAAGTAATAAATTCAGCAGTGTAGCTGGATACAAAGTTAATCCTCAAAAATTAATAGCATTCCTGTAGCAAAAACTCACCAAGATAGAAATTATGGAAATATCACTGTTGGAGTTAAGGGTTGTGCAGAGAACAATTAGAATCAGGACATAGACTTTATAATATATTTATAATGGTCACTTGGAGCTAACACAGGAAAATGCAGGAAATCTATGTGCAACACCATACACATAGAATATTTGGTCAGTGCCTAAATCCCATTGCAATGTCTCACATGAGTCCAGATGAAAACCCAGAGCTCGTGACAATGCCTCCTGATCCGGCCGTGGATTGGTCCGTAGGCCTCGCCTGGAGAGGGGACAGGGATGGAGGGCTGGGCAAGAGAAAAGAGAGATGGAGACAGGATGAGATTCCAATCGAGTCTCATTTATTCAGGAAGTGTACATGACTACATACATGGGTACATAGAGTCAAAGGGCACGTGGCCTTATAGGATGGGCTGGCTTGGATCTTCTCATATGCCATGGGCCTATCAGACTAGCAGGAAGTCATATGTAGGCACATAGGTAAGCGGAGGTGATGTCAACAAGAGGGGATTATGGGAGATGTAGGCTGAAGCGGGAAGTTGCTTGTCATGCGCATTGTAGGCAAGGGGAGGATCATGGGAAATGTAGGCTGACGCACAAAATGCTCTCAGGTGGGAGGGGCAGGACAGCCGCAGCCATTCTGAGCCGCTCCCTGCATCCTCCCACAATTCCAGCTGGAGGTCCAGAGCCCACAAGAGGGACTCACGCCAGTCTCATTTTGCAAATCCGTGTAGGGAAGCCCCAAAGGTCAGCAGGGGAAGCCAGAAAGTCCATGCCAGTGGGGTAAAGGAGCTGTGCTGGTGGGATGAGGGTTCTGTGCTGGAGCCTCAAAGTCATACAACAAAGATCAGGGCTGCCCTGGAAAACACCACAGCCATCCTCAGTGACATGGAGGCCCTGAGTTCCTCCTCCAACAAGCACAGTGAGGTACATGGCTAGGAAGCTAGTGTGACAGATTCATCCTGGAGGCCAAACCAAGGTCTGACCAACACCTCTTCCTCTCCAGAGCCAGGAAGCAATGCTCCAGTGCTTCGCCAGGGAACCAATGGCTCAAACAGCAATTCGTAGGAGAACCCACAATGCCTCAATGCATTAATGTATTAATGCATAATGCCTTCCTTCTCGTTTTCCACCTCTTTATTTATGCTAGCAACTTCTTCAGATGGAACATCTATGCTCAGCAATATACTGATATAATCCAGCTGGCATTAAATTGACCATCAGTTCTTAATCCATAACAATCGCCCTTCACAATAGTATCTAAAAAAATGAAATAGTTAGGAATCATCCTAAGAATTAAAAAGATGTATATCATGAAAATTATGCTATGCTAAAAAAGGAGATTGAAGAGGATAATAGAAAATAGAAGGATAGTCCTTGCTCTTGGCTCGGAAGAACCAATATTGTGAAAATGGCCATATTCCCAAAAGTGTTATACAGATTTAATGCAATCCCAGTCAAAAGACCATTAACATACCTCACAGATCTAAGGAAAACACCTCTAAAATTCATCTAGAAACAGAAGAAACCTAGAATAGGAAAGGTATTTCTGGGCAACAAAGGCAAGGCAGGAGGCATCTCAATTCCTGAAACTATGTTGCAAAGCCTTAGTGATAAAATCAGCATGGTACTGGCAAAGAAATAGACCTGAAGATCAATGGAACAGATTAGAAGATGCAAGCAAAACTACAAAGACACTCAGCCACCTGATATTTGACAAAGAGGCTAAACATGTTCACTGGGAGAAGGATAGCCTCTTTAATAAATGGTGTTGGAAAAATTGGCTGTCCACATGTCAAAGACTGAAACTAAATCCATGCCTACCACCATGAACAAAACTAAAGTCTAAATGGATCAAAGACCTAATTATTAATACAGAAACACTGACTCTACTGGAAGACAAGGTAGGCAGAAGTCTTGGATACTTAAAGGTAGGCAGAGAATTCATGAACAAAATGCAAATGGCATGGTAAACACTTAAAGGAATCAACCACTAGGATCTCATGTTATTGAAAAGTTTCTTCACTTCAAAAGAAATCACCAACAGAGTGAAAAGAAAACCCACAGAATGGGAAAGAATTTTAGCCAGCAATCTCTCAGACAAAGGACTTACATCCAGAACATATAAAGAATTGAAAAACAAAAAGCCCCCGCAAATTCAAAGATCCTCTCCAAAAATGAACATCTGAGATGAAAACACAATTCTCAGATGAAGATATACAAATGGCAAATAAATGCATGAAGAAATGTTCATCATCACTGGTCATTCGAGAAATGCAAATTAAAACAGCATTGAGATTTCATCTCATTCCAGAAAGAATGGATGCCATCAAGAAATCAACTAATAACAAATATTGGCAAGGCTGTGGGGAAAAAGGAATGCTGCTCCACTGTTGGTGGGAGTGTAAAGTGGACCATTATGGAAATCACTATGGAGATTTCTCAGAAGACTAGGATTGGAAGTTGTATTCAACCCAGCTATTACCCTTCTGGGTATTTTCCCAGAAAAACTGAAAAGGTTATATCACAGTGATATATGTGCATCCATGTTCATAGAAGCACAATTTGTAATAGCTAAATCTTGGAAACAACCAAGATGCCCATCAACTGCAGATGGGATGGAAAACGTGGTATTTTTACACAATAGAATATTACTCAGCTATAAAAAGGATGAGCTTGAGGCCTTCATAGGCAAAAGAGACAACTTGAGGCTATCCTCATTAGTGAAATAAGAATCATATTTATAAATATCACATTGTGTCTCTGATTTAAAAAGTAAAAATAAATGTAGGAGTATTAAAACCCAAAATGTGTAATTGCTATTGTAAAAAAAGGAAAAGAAAGTGCTCTAAAAGATATAGTTACATGTATGTTTGAGTGAGATTGATAACTGTATTACTAAGTTTTTGTTGGCTAGTTGAACAGAACTATTTGCAGTCTCACTGTTGGAATGTCAACTTTGTATTCTTTACTTTTGTAGCTTGAATATATCTAAGAAGACAATATATAATTATCAACTAGTGATTTCCTACTGTTTATTTTTTGAAATTATGTATTATCTAGGATTGGAAGTTTTTTATATTTAAAAAACAAAACATAAAAAAGAAATACTCCTATAAAGAAGCTATGAAGAAAGATACACTGGCATCTTTTATAGGTAAATCAATGCAACCTGAGACCATACTTATCAGTGAAATAAATCACAACTGTATGTTTAAACACCATATTGTCTTATTAGTGTGAGAAAGTGAATGAGTAATACAGTAGATGTTGTGAATTGGGAAGAAGCTGTTCAAAATAAAAGAGAAACTAAGATAGGGTAAAGGAAAAAGGAAGAAAGAAAAAGACATGTATACACAACATAGGTAAGATAATTACAGAGCTAGTTTCTCCCAGTAAATTGAAAGAAAAGTTTTCTGCTAATATTGTTTAGACAAGATATCATGTCTATATCTTGTAATTTGAATAAATGCTATGAAGACAACAATTTACAATGTATTAATTATTGTAACTGTTGTAACATGTTTTAAAGCTCTGTTTCATTGTTATTTTTTCTCTTCAAAATAAAAAGGAGTTAACAGTTTCAAGCTCCATTGATTTAGCTTTAAATATCTCAAGTTTATATTTCTTTATGGCTGAGTAGTATTCTAATATATTAAAAAAATCACATTCTTTAATGTGCTGGGCATTTGGGTTATTTCCAAGATTTAGATATAAATTGTGCTGTTATAAACATGGGTGTGCATATATCACTGTGGTATGATGCTTTTTAATGCTTTTGGAATGATACCCTGAAGGAGACTAGCTGGGTCATATGGAACCTCAAGTTCTGGTTTTTTGAGGAATCTCCATAGTGATTTTCACAGTAGTGCCCCAGTCTACACTCCAACCAATAGTGGAGGAGAAGTCTTTCTTCATCACAGCCCCTCTGGCATTTTTTATTGCTTGATTTTTTTTGATGATAACCATTTTTTTCTGGAGTGAGATGTAATCTGAGTGTTGTTGTAATTTGTCTCTCAAGTGTCTAGTGATAGTGAACTTTTTTTCATTTATTTGCCATTTCTACTTCTTCATTTGAAAAGTATGCAATCATTTCAGGTATCTATTTTTTAAATTGGGTCATTAAATTGAGAGGAGGTCTGATGTTTTTCAATTCTTTGTATGTTCTAGATATTAGACCTTTGATGAAAAACTGGATAAAATTTACCTGACTCTTTGTTGTATTTTAACTCTGTTGTTGATTTATTTTCCTGTGCAAAATCTTTTAAATAACGTGAGATCCTAGTTGTTGATTCTTTGTAGTATTTCTTATACCCTTAGATTTTGATCATGAAGTGTTCGTCTATACCTATGTCTTTAAGAGTTCTACCTATCTTATCTTCCTGAAGGTTTAGCATTTCTGTTTTAATATTTATATCTTTGATCCATTTTGCTTTTAGTAATAAGACATGGGTCTGATTTTAGTCTTTAACATGTGGAAAACTAGTTTTTCCAGCACTATTTGTTAAAGAGGCTATCTTTCTTTCAGAGGATGTGTTTGATTCCTTTGTTAAAGGTAGTTTGACTGAATGTATTTTGATTCGTTTCTGATCCTCCTAACTGTTCTCTTGATCCTCAGGTTTTTTTTTTTTAATTGATTGATTGATTTTTTTTTTTTTTGCTAGTACCATGCTCTTTGTATCACAATAGCTCTGTAGTATAATTTCAAGTCGGGGATTGTGATACTCCCTACCTTTGGAGAATTATTTTTTTCTATTCTATGTCTCTTCTGGTTCCAGATGAATTTTAAGAATATTTTATCTAGTTCTGTGAGGTATCTGAATGTATTTTGATTGAGATTGCGTTAAATCTTTGTAAGAATTTTGGAAGTATTACCATTTTTACTGTGTGGATTTTTCCTGCACAAGAGCAAAGAATATCTTTATGTTTTCTGATGCCAAATCCTCTTTTTCTAACTGTAGACTAAATAGAAAGAGTTTTTCCTTTCTATAACTGGGAGCATAAATTAGGATCCACTTAGCAAAATTATTATTATGAATGAAGTTTCATTGAGAAATATTTTGAAAGATAAAGTACTGTGAAATATTCAATGTTGTGGTAAAAGAACCAATTTTCCTCAATTACAGGTCCAACATACAAAGTCAAAGATACAAAGTATTTCTGATTACTAATGAAGAGTATATTTATTGCTGAGGTCGAGAAGGATGAAATACATGTGGGCTTGTTTTCCAATTTCTCTCAGCTGTTTCTTGGTACTACACTTTATGTTCTAGTGTTTAGTCTTCATACAAAGTCTTCAAATATTCCAAGTAAGACTGGAGTTACATGTAAATATATATATATATATATATATATATATATATATATATATATATGGGTTTGTCTCTTAATGTATCTTCTTACAGAAAATAATATTTGTAAATCTTAAATAGGATTTTTAAAAAAAATTTTCAGCAGAAACTTAGGTTTGGCTATTTAACAGTATTTATCAACACAAAATATATCCATTAATCAAGTTTCTGGTTAAGGCATTACTTATGTTATCACTGATTTGCATTTAAAGGCACACTCTGGTAAAAGACTCTCTCCACCTTCATGCCATGCTTCCTATCCAGATAATCTTCAATCATGGGTCTAATTGATACCCTCATCTTGATTACATTCTATTTTCTGTAAAGTTCTTATCATACATCCTTAAAAATATTGTTTTCATGCAGCTCTAATAGACGTTCAATTCCCTGTACAAAAACAAAGCTAAGCAGTGGAACATAGAATTTTCAAAAAATATTAGTCATCAACTATGGTACAGAAAGTGAATTAAATGAGTAATGAATTTATCTACTCAGGGAAATGCTATTTATTGATTGTATAACTTTCAGGAAGTGACTTAACCTGTGTTTCTCCATTCACTTTTCTTATTCTAAGAACCTTAAATGAATTAACTTACTTAATTTTCAGCAGTCATCCTAGTGTTCTAAGTTAGCAAACTAAAGTACAATGAAAGTAAGAAATTTACCAGTTAGATAGCATGCAAGCCAGCTTCTACCCCTTGAGTTCTAACCTTTTCCACTTCATAGAATGCTTTTATGTAATACTATCTATTTTACAGTATTATCTTGAAGATTAAGTAAAATAATATCAGAGCATGCATTTATTAATGATATTTTCCTGAATGTAAAATTTGGAGGATGTAGAATTTTTGAGAAAGTTAATTTTAAAACAAAAATGTGATTATTTTTGCTAAAATAAATAGATAACAATTGGAGGGCAAAATAGTTTGAGTAGTTTACCCAGTAAACATAAGAAAATATACAAGTGGTTGGTGAAGCCCCACTTTCATCCTGAATTACTTTATGGGGTGTTAGGTCACAGATTAATAAATCTTAGAATTTTGGAAGACAATTCATGCAGAATATCATTGGTTTTCCTCCTTCAACTCCAATTACTTCTGATCTACTTGTAGTTGAAGGGTCGTACTTAAAGTAATGACACTTTGAAGAAATGAAGACCTTTCTAATTATTTAATTAGCACTTGGCACTGCAAAATGCCAAGTATATCCATAAAGTATTTAAAATTCATGACAGAAAACCTTTGGTGTTAATAAATTTTCATCAGTACTATCATGGTGATACAAACATATGCCTTCTAATACCAGGTCAGAAAATTATCATGCTTGGTTTGTGGTCCATTGTTGGTGGCTAGCAGGGACTCCAAGGTGTTAGGTCATAGACACTTGTGCTCAAAGCACCTTTTCCCTGGGTAATTCCACAAGAACTCTCAATTGGATAGGTACATATTCTGATTTTACATTAGCTTGTGCTATATTAAAATATTTTTAAAAGGCAACAATGTTCATTAAGGATGTAGGCTTATGGGTATTTAAATGCTTTTATTTTGGGAGGCAATCTATTTTGTAAAAGTAATGAATTGTTTCTAGATGAGAGTTTTTGAATAAAGGAAAGGTGGACAGTAACAGATAAAGTAGATTTCAAGGACAAATGGAAATAAGGTATTTTGGAACATTGATTTAAAACTCTTACATAGTATCTATGTGAAATTTCTGGAAGGTAACAAAATACAGAGGTTTAGAATTTAGGTGAAATATAGTGGCTGTTCATAATGTCAGTTTATTTTGTGTATGAAGCATGGGTGACGAGGTGACCACAGGTAAAGTATCTTTTAAATATTCATTAAAGTGCAGGATTAAGGTGGAGAATTTGTTTATGGTCTCTTCCCACTAAATTAGTGATTTGCTTGAATATATAGAAAGTAAATCATTTTTTCAAGATTTTAATTGTAATAAAATGGGCATAGTATATGCATGATAAAAGTAGAATTCAGCCAGGTTCTTTTTTATTTTTGGACTGGACTCAGGGTATGAAAACAAAGTGAAAATGTAAAGGAATAAATATTAAATTCTGTAATTAATTTGAAATATTAAAATCATACAAAAATAACAGTAAAGCTGTGCTTTAAAATGTTTTGTTGGAAGATATATTTTTTGTTGTTTTGTTATATTAGTATACAGGTACACAACTCCTTTCTTCCCTATCCATATAAATTGTAGTATGAGACTAACACAGTTTTTGTCTAGGAATTGGTTTGTTGTTTTTACTTGTTAATCTTCTCAAAATCTTTAACACATTCAGAGTCTCAAAATCTGTAACACATTTAGAGAAATCATGCTAATTTTAATGGCTGGAAAGTGGATCAAAAATTATTTACTATAAAGACCATATAAACACTATAAGAAATTTTTACCCAGGTGAAGTGGAATCCCTGTCATTGAAGGGTTATGTTTACCTTTCCCCAGGAACTCATTTTTTAACAACTCCACACAAGCTCTTCCCCATCATTATCTTTCAGAGCTTAGTTGTAACGAGATTTGCTTAGTTGTAACGAGATTTGCTTTCTGTGAGCTCTTCCTTGACATGCCCAGGAATGGATCACTCCCTTTTTCTGTTCTCTTAGGGTTTCTCTCCTATCCTTATTGTTTCAGTGCTTCCCACATTAGAATACACTGATATATTGACTTACATGTGTGTGTGTCTTCTAGATGGAAGGGATGTGAGAACACAGACCTTGTCTTATTGATGTGGCTTATTCATGCCAAAGGCTAAGGCTTAGTCAGTACATTACAGTATGCTTTTGTACTGCAGTGAACCGTTGGTAGAATAAAAATATTCTATAGTGTTGTGAAGTAATGAAATAGGGCCAAAGGGCAGCAGTGACAAGGACACAGATTATTTAAATTCATTACTAATAATTAGAGCAGTCTGGAAATGAAATGACCAACCTTTACAATGTAGGTCAAGCACAAGGTGAATGATAATGCAAAAGAAATGTTGCATAGTTTGACCTCTAAATTCCCCCTCAAACTCCTGTATTCTGTGCCTTACATTTTTCTTCTGTGTCATTAACTACCCTCTTAGGTAGTCTTCAAAGTACTTTCATATATATTATCTCATTTATTTGAACAAATTTCCTGTGATGTATGTTGGGAAAGGTAGTATCATTGTAATTGCTCAGTAAAATGAGGCATAAAGAAGTTAAGCGACTTGAACAGGGATACTCAGTCAGCATTAAATTTGAGACCAGAAAATAATCTTCCTCATGATAGTCTAACTCATTTTTAGATAGAATATCTTAAATTACTTTTTTTTGACATTCGAGGGGACATAGTTATTCATCTGTTCATTAAGAAATGTGTTTTTCCTGATTCTCCTTTTATACATGCTTAATGTTTTTAATGACCCAACCACGTTTTGTTCTTTTAAATGCCACTTTCAATTTTCATGGTTATTGATTATTCTGAAAGTCAGTAAAGGAACAGAGAAGAGTATAATGTTAAACACAGTTCCCAAGAGGAAGTAGAGTAACATGCCACGTATATCGTGGAAAGGAACAATGAAAGCCTGACTGGCTAAGCCGTTATCTTTAATTGTACATCAGACTCCCAGGAGTGAAATCAGGCTGTTGCAGGTTCATAATCAATATGGCAGAATATCTGACGTTAGTGTATTCCTTAGAAAGATTGCAGATTCATAGGAGTTATTTTAGTTTGCATTGAATACCCTGCATTTATTTTATTATGTGGGTTTTTTTTTAATGTTCTGGTCTTGAAACTATACAAAATGAACTGCACTTACAAGTTAAACATGTTTTGAACAATGAAACTATAAAATGAAAGTTAACTGAATATTAATGTTATCTTTTTTTTTAATGTAACAGGCTACCCTAAAATTCATTGGCTTTACAGAACTACGTTTTATTATGAGATTGTGTATTGTCTCCAGTGTGATCACTCATCAGTACAGTCAGCTGGTGATTAGGCCGCGTTTTCAGCTGGAGCTCTTTACTTCTCCATGTTGCCTGCTGAAATGGCTATCTTGTTTATTTCTCAGTGGGGTGTTGTGTATTTTGAGAGAATGTAGAAACTACTTGTCCTGATAGGCTATATTTGGATCCAGGAATATTGATCTCATCTATTCTGTTGAACACCGTATATCAAGTCACAGACCAGCTCATTAAAAGTTGGGAAAATGTAAAAGGGTAAAAGGAATTGTTGGTGGCCACTTTTGTTGACCATACTTAAAGCAGCCTAATACAGTGAACAGCCAGGACAATAATAGAATGCTGTGAGGAAGATATGAGTTCTGCAGTGACCATGCTGTTTAAGATCATAAAAAACAATTACTAAACAATTATAGAATGGTGTTTCTCTGTATGTTGATTAAAAGTATTTTAACAATTCTTATTTTTGCAGTTTTGAATGAGATAAATACTTTCTGAAGTGCAGCAAATGAAAATTTTAGAACTCTGCGTTTTTGTAGTCTATTTAGTGATTATTAATTGTTTCTACATAAGAGCTTTGATTGTCTGTAAATATGATCAGTCCTATTAACTTTTATGTAGCTGAAATAATTGTGAAGATTCATTTATTATTGTATTACTTAGATTTTGGTTACTATTTTTCCATATAGAATTAGATTATTTTTACTTTTCATAATAAAATTCTGTAAAAACTATGTCTAGTTATTTTATCATAGCAAAGTCACGAATCATATTTGCTTTCTTTTTCCCAGTCATTAATCAGTATGCAACAAATTGTTCAATTCTTTGACACCATCTTGAACTCTGAAAACATGACTTACCATACTGTGTTTGTCCAAAGATTTTGGGCTTGTTTTCACTAATTCTGCCCCAATTTACTCGTTTCCTAGGTAAGCACAGTAACCATTTTGGTATTTTAAAGTTTGTGTATTTGTCTATCTGAAGTTTGATTAATCAGTTCCTATTTTTATTATTTAAAAAATAAAAATATATATAGCTTGGTACTAGATTTCACATATTAAAGATATTCAAAAGAAATTGTGGCTCATCACTTAATAAACCGAGAGTATAAGAAAAAAATCTATTATATCACTGACAAAATATTTTCATGGGAATGAAGTCAGGTCGTCTCTGTCGATAGAAATTTGCATGATGCTAGTGAATATAGGAGTCTTGATTCCAAAATAGAAGTTTTTAAATAAGATTTCTGTTGGCAGAAATTACTAACTTCAGTTTTCAAAATAGCCTCTGATTTAACATTTTATTCTGGCATCCATGATTTTTTTCACTAGAACAAAAATTAACTAATTTTTTATTGCAGCTTTCATACATGTAAGAATGTTTTTTCTGATTCACACTGGAGACTAAAATAACATTTCAAGTTTACTCATGAGCAAAGAGTATTTACAAAACTAAACAAAAACAGACAGTCTTTTAGTGTTTATCAAAATCATTATAGTTTCTTTTTCTGGAGACACCAAAACAAATACTGAATAAAATCTCAATCTGCTTCATGAACATTTATGAAGGTAAAAATTTGATCAAAATTATCCAGTTTATTGTTTCATAACTTTTTAATGAATTTGGTTGTAATTTTTTTTTTATTTTAAAAAGGGTAAGATTAAACATAACAAAACAGAACAATACAGATCATAGGGAAACAATTTTAAGAAACACGGATTTCAAAGCAAGTCCACTGGAGATCTTCATCTTTCAAATAGTTGTTCCCATCTTCACACACAGTGAATACATACTGAACTTTATAGTTTCTTTGAGTATCTTTAATAATGATACTGAACTTTATAATTTCTTTTGAGTATCTTTAATATGTGAAATCTAGTACCAAGCTATATATATTTTTATTTTTTAAACAATAAAAATAGGAACTGATCAATTAAACTTCAGATAGACAAATACTAATCTAATCAGAGCAGGATGATGAAGGCTTTTTGGGTCTTCAAGACCTGACATTAGAGAAATCAACAATGGCTGCTATAATGTCTCTCATTCTCTTTGAAGTAGTTGTCCATATCTTTATGTATGCTGAAATTAAACATAAGAGACTATGCTAATATCACTCTGAATAGTGAGTAGTAGTATTGCTAGATTTTATATCATAATGCTACAGAATTAGCACTGGTTATCTTAGTGTCTCTTCTTCAGAGTATCTGTTCATTATATTATATAATCTGTTCTCATAAACTGTTTAGAAATTCTCCACATATGTGAATCTCTACATGTATACCTATCCTTTCTGTATTACAGGGAAAAACAGATCAAAATAAGACTACAACACAAATACCTAGAAAAACATGAAATGAAAAAGACGTATTAAACCATAATATTAGGTGATCCACAGTAGTTACTATGCTTTCTGTTGTTATTTTCAATAGAATGGTCTACATCATCAGACATAATACAATTGAACATAGAATTACATAGCAGTTTTAATAACACAACATTGGAGACATTTTAGGACTTCAAAGGCAATTGATAATCAAACCGGAATGGGTATCTTATTACATCTTGTCATCTTCCGAGTAGTTGCCTCTACTCTAAGACTTGATACTATCAAGCATACCAAATTTGAATAAAATCAGTCAAGACAAAACAGAAGTCTAACAAACTTGCTTCAAATAAGATTAGTCATAGTAATTACGACAATGTAAGTAATACATGGCTCCAGTTTAAGTTAATAGAGAACTAAGGATATTTACCTTAGAATATCCTGCTATTTTTGGGATAGCTGTCTATGCCCTCAAATCTTTTATGAGTAGACAGACCGGAACAAAATAAAATCAACTAAACAGAGTGATAAGACCATTGTGGCTTTTAAATCCTGATACACTATTAATGATGTCCTCTGCCTTCCTTTTTTAGGCAATTCCTCCTCTTTCCTTTTCTCAAGATGCTTTGTATATTTTGGGTCCCACTAACTCTTTTAGTTTTTAGATTAGGGGGGCAACCCATTATCTGTCTAAGTGGTGTTAAACTTTTTTACCCCTGAGCTTGATGTTGAGCTGTATTGCTTTACTTTCTAAAGCCACAAGGTTTTCCTTTCTTATGGCTGAGTAGGTTTCCACTGCACAAAAGTGTCATGACTTTCTAACCTATCTGCAGCTGCTGGACAAGTTGTCCCTATTTCTCTCTGGTTCCCTGTCACATAGAGCATCGTTTTCTCATCTTGACTTTCAATTTATTAACCCTCTTTCAGGTTGAGTATATTTCCTATTCAGAGCATTTCGATGGATCCTGCCTCCTAATCTACTCTTTCTGTGTTTCTTTTTGTTAGTGTATCAAGGCTATCTATATTAGAGATTATAGTCCCAACTTCTCTGCCTCATCTCTGCTATTCTGTTTTTCTACTATTATTTGTGCACTTTTCTCCTTCATTCCATGGTCTGCCCCATTCATTGAGGCCCCTCTGCCACTGTTGCTGGAATCCTGATATTTTTTTCTATCTCTCTCTAGAATTTCCTTCAGTATTTTTTTGTGGGACTGGATTGGTGGCCATGGACTCCTGTAGTTTCTCCTTGTCTTGGAAACACCTTTTTTCTCCATTAATTTTGGGAGAGAGTTTTTCAGGGTATATCAATCTGAGTTGGAGATTATTTTCTTTCAGGGCTTGGACTATTTCACTCTAGGCTGTTCTTGATTTGATTTGTGTTGAGAAATCTGTCGTTATTTTGATGGATTTTCCTTTATAGGTGATCTGCTTCTTTTCTCTGACCACTTTTAATATTCTGTTCTTGTGAATTTCTGGGATCTTGATTGTTATATTTCTGGGCATAGATCTGTTTTGGTTGTAGTTGGTTGGAGTTCTGTATGCCTCATTAATCTGGATATCATTTCTTTTTCCTATACTTGGGAAGTTTTCCTCAATTATTTCTGTGAATAGCCTTTGTAATTAATTTGTGGTTACTCCTGCTTCTTTGCTCATTTTTTTTTTATCTTAAGTTATAGATCCTCTTGTTGTCTTCTATCCTTTGAATTGTTACTTCCTGGTTCCTTGTTAGTTTTAAGAGGTCTTTTCTTTCATGATCAGGCATTGTAAATCTATCTTCAAGTTTTGAAAGGCTATTTTTAGTTTCTGTGACATTTTGTCAGCATTCAATGGAGTTTTTAATTTCATGGTAATCTCTTTAGATCTGTTTCATGTATTCTAGATTTTGCTTATATTCTTCACCAAAGGTTTCTCTTCTTTTTCTGGGTTACTTCATTCTTCCATCTGTGTCTTCTTGAGAGGGGCTTAGCATTTTGTTTATTAGTCTTTTTATATCTTGCCTCACTTGGATTAGAATTTCAGTTTTAAGTTCTTCTATGAGGTCACGAATATATTTCTTTATGTCCGCTGATGTTGTGGCCAATATTGTGTGATTGCTGCACTGGATCTCTTCTGTATTTACTTCTTCTGGACTTACTTTCCCAGCATCAGTGACTGGAGGTTTTTTCTTGTTTCTTTCTCTTGTCATGTTTTTGGTTCCATTCAGACATGTGTATGTTGTTGGTTTTAAGCCCTTTCTGTATTTCTTAAGGTTTTTCTGAAGTGTTCTGGCTGGGGGCTTGCTGCCTTCCCCAGTTTTCTGTTATCTGAGGTACATGCGAGGATGATGTGGGCTAGCCCCACTTCTCTAAGCCAGTCAATGATGAGTGCCTTCAGCAACTTAGGCTGTGCTGTGGCAGATTTCACAGGTTTGGGACAGTTCCATCCCTGGCTATTGGGTCCCAGCTAGGACCATGAGACAGCCCAAGTGGGTCCCACCAGTCCTCTTTGGGCCGGGAGCACTGAATGACCCCAGTGTGGTGCTGGACTTAGGCCTATCCTTCCCAACTCCAATATGTCTTCTAGCCAGCCATACCTTCTGTGAGACCCAGTTTCCAGCACTCACCGTGAATTAATATAGCTCTCCACTTTGGCTCCACACTGCACTGTGTCCTCCCACCAAGAGTCCAGGACTCACCAACTCCTATTATCAGTAGCCACACCTTCAGCATGACGCTGAATCCTCTGAATCCAGGGTTTGCCCAGCACAGCGGGGGACTGGTCTCAATGAACGCGTCCAGCTCCAGCCCTCCACCAGCATTTTTCCTTCCTCTTCCCCTTTTTCTTTTTTCCTGGGTCGCTAGAATCCCTGTCCCCTCATCTGGCCCTTTCTGTGTTGTCAAATTCCAGCATCTGAGCTGTTTTTCCCAGAGAGGCTCTCCACCTACCCATTAAGCCTCCATATTCTTGTCTCCATTTGATTGTAATTTAAGAAATTGTTCTATCTTGCTCTCTAAAATAAGTTATTTTTATAGATCTTTATATTAAGTATAAACATTTTAAAGTTTTGGGTCAGTTGTATAGAGTGATCTGCCATAATAGTTGTCCATCTTATCAATAATCTATCAATAAGGTCAGGAAATATTTTTTGGTTAGTCTTAGGTTTTTAAAAAGCTAAAGTGGGATAAAATTGAGTAAAGTGAACACGTGAGTATAGTGAGTATAGTGAATACAGTGAGTAAAGTGAGTAAATGGATATATTGTGAATGATACATACACTTCACTGTTTTATATATTAATACATAGTCACTATACAATAGAGTATTATTCAGCTATAAAGAAGGATCACATTGAGATATTTAAAATAAATGGGCACAGCTTGAGACCATACTTATAAGTGAAATAAATCAATCTCGCATGTGTGAATACCGAATAGTTTCTCTAATGTAAGTAATGATTCAAATATATAAAAGTATGTGGTAATCATGATTACCCATTATGTGGCCTTGAAGTCTTGTAAAGTTTTCACTTATTAATTGGAATGGCTTTATTCTGGGCTGCTTAATATGGAAATATTTGAAGCTATAGTATATGAAGTTATATTCAAATATTTCAAGGAAAAAGACAGACACTATGGTAACTACTATTAAGTTGGGTTATTTGGTGGTGAAGCACTAAGTTGCTGAAACAGTCAGGTTTGACCTGTATTGTTATGTTGTTATGTCTTCTTTTATCTCAGTCTCTCCCTAAACCATTAAAAAATTATTTAGTTATTTTTTTATGATTTTTTTAATTAAGGGGAAAAATTAACAGGATATATTATAGTAACTTTTTAAATTTCCTATTAACTTGATTTGAAGTCCTGTAATACTCCCACTATCTTGTTTTGATTGATTAGACTCTGTTCTATTCTGTATGATAGTATCAAGTTTGAGGGTATAGGCAACTACTTAGAAGGCAATAAGATTCACTAAGATGCCCATTCTGGTTTGACTATTATCTCCTTTGGAAGTCCTGTAATGTGTACAATGTTTAGGTTTTATTGGTCTTATTCTCTACTGTTTAGTTCAACTTTATAATATCTAATGATATAGATAATTCTTTTTAAGGAAGCAAGAGGCATTATGGTAACCATCATTGATAACCTTGTACTCTGCTTTTACATCATGTGCTATGTCTATCCTTGGTTTTGACTGACAGCTTTGTTTTGCCATATTTGACTTTATTTTCTTCCAAAAAAAAAAAAAAACATAATAAGAACTAAGGAGTAATAAAACCCAAAATGTGTAAATTTTGTTGTAAAAAAGAGAGGGGAAAAATGCTCTAAAGGATACAACTGCAAGTGTGTTTAGGGGTGTTAAATAGATGACCATATTAATATTTTTGGTTGGATCATTGAACACAACTTTTTGCAGTCTCACTGTTTGAATGTCCACTTTGTATGCTTTGATACTGTGACTTGACCGACTATCTCTAAGATGATAATGTGTAATCTATTAATTGGTGATTTCTTACTTTTTTTTTGTAGTTGTGTATTACTTGTACCCTTATACTGCTTTGTTTTGTTTTGTTTTTTCTTTTTCCTTTTAAATAAAATTTTTAAAAAAGTACATAGTCACTGTAGAATGTACTTCTAGCTGAGTTATGTTTAAATCAGTTTGAAAGCTACCTGTTGAGAAGCAACATTAGTTTTTCAGTAACAAGAGTAAGGCTCACAACGAATGAAGTTTAGTGCCTCTAACTGTGTTTTGATGAACCACAGAGTACTTTGAAGATAAGATGTTTTCAATCAGAACAAGTACAATTTTAATCTTAAAAGTATTAAGTAGGTATTAGCTTCTTTTATTAATGCTTTTCTTTAATATTAAAATGCTTGGGATTCATCTATTGATTTGCTTCTAATTTACTACTTCATTGTTTATAACCATAGGACAGTTGTTAGTCATTCTTAAAGTATTTTGATAGGAAACTTGCAGTTTGTAAATATATTGGTTTACAGGACAGAAAGAATTACAGTGTTATCGAGTAATTACATTCTATTAACTTGATTATCTTGACATAACAGGGAACTTTCAAAAATAGATGAAGTAAATTTGAGCTGTGTATTAAAACTCAATTTCTCCATTCTGAATGTAATTTAAGTTATTAGCTTTTGGATAAACTATTGACATTTGTGAATGTTAATCTTATCAATTAGTCAGTTATGAATTTTATGATGGTAGTTTGGTGCTGAAGCACCAAAGCAATGATTCTACCATTGTGAATTTAACATTTTAAGTGAAGAGAAAGTAATAAATGTATAATATTTAACCCAACAATTAAATATGTGCAGACTTAAACTCAGCAGTGATACACATTTATAACTTCTATACCTTAAATAGTTTCTTTAATAAAATATTAGTAATATTTAATGAATGTATTTTTTAATGAATTAATGAGTTAATGTGGGGAAACTGGCATTGCTTATGAATTTAACATGGAATTAGATAGTGATGAACTACTATCTCTGGTTGTTTGGAATAAATTTCAAGGAAGTGGGACTGGAGCTGGATTTTAATGACCAGTGTGTTGTGTTCTAGTTGGAGGAGTATTGCATAAGTTGTATATCTCAGTCTAAAACCTATGAATGTTATTTCACACTGAAAGGAAATTTTCTGTTATGATCAACAGTATGGAAGACGTGATCAGAAAATTATTCTAGACTATCTAGATAGCCCGAATTAATTAGATGAGTCTTTAGGTAGTGAATCTTTCTGTGTTCAAAGGAGAGCTGCTATGACAAAATGAGGAAATATTCAAACTGAGAGACCCGATTTGCCACTGCTGGTTCTAAAGATGGAAGTTGAGGCCATGAGGTAAGGAATGTAGGTGATGTCTTAAGCCCGAACAAGTACTTATCTGACAAGGAGCTCATTCCTATACCCAGATGGAAATGAATTCTACCAATAACCTAGGTATGAAAAAAGCATGGATCTGCATGTAGTGTCACTAAATAGGAATGCAGTTATGTAACGCTATAACTTGGTGAAATATATGTCAGATTTCTGACTTAAAGAACTACCTCTTTGTGTCTATGTGTGTATCAGCTCATGATGCAGGAAGCTGATAATAATTCCATGATTGGTTTTAATAGGTGCTATAGTTCTCCTAGTTAACTACCCCTAATTTGACCACTTACAGTTTTCTACAAATTAACATAGAACTTTAAAATCATAACTAGATATTGAAATACTTGGTAGTTCTAGTACTTAATTTTATCCCTTTCTTCTTTTGCCATTCCCACAATCAACCCTAATCCTGGCCTGAGCACATCTTTATTCCTTAACCATAGGAGACTCTTGCATCTTTTTTATCTAGTCTCATACTATAATATTTCAAAGCTCTGTTTGGTCTACTTGTCTCCTGAGTCAAAAAACTGACATGGCTCCCTGACATTTATAGGGCTCTCTGTAGAACAGCTTTTAAAATATTTTAAAATGTAGTTTAAACTTCCATTTATTATGTCTCATATCCCATTATATTTTTACAGAAATCATTAGATACCCAGTGTGGGTCATTTAAGTCCCTTACAGATGCCTGTTGGTATTTGCCAATGTGATTTTGCCTATTTCATCCCTCTTATTTTCAGTGTACTCCTCCCTGGCATCTTTTGTCTGTTCACTTCCAACTTCCCTTTTGTCTTTCAAATTAGGAAACGCTTTGCATGCTGTGTAGTGCTCCTGTTCTTCAAATAACAAGAAGAAACTTCAGAATGCCAAGAGAATAAAAATCAATGGTATTATTTTTCCTTTTTTTCCTATCATAAGTGCTGTCAAGTAATATTTGGGTTTTTGCAATATTGCTTTCCTTTTTAGTTTTGAAGATGGGAATCTGCAATTATCAGACTATCCTAGACTTCAAAATTAGGTCACATCAAACTAGACCTCTGGCAATGGTTGTTTGACTCTTGGCTTTTCATTACTGTCTCTGGACAGAGATTGAGAGTTCCTGGTGAAATCAAATTACAGTCTCAGTAGGTAAATGCCAATTCTTTCAATTGATGTGAGAAACAAAATGATACCTATCTCCCTGATCAGTATTCAGGTACTTACACAGAGAAAGAGGAGACACCAGGTCTAAACCATATATGTGTTCGTTACTGCATAGAGCAGACCACAGGAATCTTACAGGAAAGGGCTGTTGATTTCTTATGGGAAAGGGACTTGCTGCTTGGCAGTCCTGCATGAAGAACATGATCACAATCTACTCTTTTCATTTGTGACATAAGATAATTTGTTTCATGATATCCTATGAATTTTAGGATTCACTTACTTTCCTAAGAATTCATTAATGTAGCCACTTTGTAATTTAAATATTTGATCACCAGCGCCTATGAGTTCCTAATTTTTAAAGTCCTGAATCCTGTAATACATAAATATGCATTGGCAGTTAATCATGAAATGGATGATGAGTTATTGCCTCACTACCTTTCATTTTATTGAAGTTTAATATTGTATTTGAATAAGTAGCCCTTTTTATCACATCCTCTTAACCAATGTATAAGTTCCTCGAAGAGAGGCAATCACTGCTCTTTACTTTTTGTTGTGTTCACAGTTTTGCCACTGGAACTTTCAAATAGTGTTTGTGAGCATTTACTTTAAGTCAAGCATTCTTCTGGACATGTATACATTACCCTAGGTGAGATTGTTTTTTTCTTTCTCTTTGGAATGCCTTTTAACATGTTAGCAAGGAAGCCTCACTCACCAGACCCAGAGAATTATAGCAAATCCAACCAACTAAACAAATCATAAACCAAAAACCATTTTTTTGAATGTTCTCAAATATGTTTGCACTGGATGAAGAATAACTTACATGTCCCTGATTGGATCATAATCAAATCTTAGGTTCAGCAGGTCAGAGTTGTTCATCATGGTTAACATGATGAAATCCACTGCTGCAAGCAACAATCAGTGCAGAGAGAACTCAAGAACTTTGACTATCCTAGATTTACTGTCAGACAATTGAGGTTATACTTTGACATCGCTGTCTGTCTGTCTTTCTCTATTTTGAGACAGGGTCTCACTGTGTAGTGGAGACTGGCTTTGAACTCTCTATAAAGCCCGAGTTGGTCTCAAACGTGTGGTTATCCTCCTGCCTCAGCCTCTCAAGTGCTGGGATTCCAGGTGTGCCCCGCTGTTGGTTTCACTTTTTTCCCAATGTTTTCTAACAACTGTTATTATTAACAATGTTACTAATGCCAGGTTTGCTATATTTTTTCAAATTATTAAAAATAATTGTTAATAATCAGAAGAGGTTCAAGTGAGGAGCAGAGGCAACCACTTGGAGAATCCTTGAGAATAATTTAAGCAGTGTATAGTCACTGTAAACTGTAGCCCTAACCCTGTGTGAGAGGAAGCTGTCAAAAGCAGGTTATAACTTTTTAAGGAAATGCTTCAGGAGAATTGGAGCTCTATAAGAAATAGCCAAACACTGAATGGCTTTTCAGAGGCAGATATAAACTAGTAACTATATAGAGCCATTCTAAGGACTGCTAATTTGTCTTCTGTCCTTTTCATTTGTATCATTAAAAGTCATAAATGCTCCCTGACAGTTATGAGTCCTAAAAATCAATTCACACTCCTAAAAAGAAATACAGTGTAGGCTCAAATACTAGTAATTTTCAGGGTAGGGGGTAAATTTGGTTTAAAGTAAGATACAATAAAATCCAACAAAATCCAGTAAAATAAAATAAACAGTAGTATTAAGAGAAATAATTTTTATGTAGTTTTAGGTGTTTTGTTTTGGTTTATTTCCTTTCAGTGCTTGTTTCATTAAACCATAGCAATGTCCCCTTTACAAATTAAACTGGGATATCAGAAATTCAGTACCGTGACTGTACTCAATATTAATTGGAAGTAGAAAAGCAGAACCAAGGTGACCTTATGAAATTACTCCTTTCTGTACAGACAGAAAAACTCCCATTTTAATGGATATGTGTAAGTTCTTGAAAGGCAAGGGAAACATTGTTTAGGATAAAAGGGAAAAGAGGTTTGAGTATTATACAGTAATCTGTTAATATACAATAAAGTTAAGGATGTTTAAAATCATTATTACATTTACACTACTAAATATGATAAATGCACTAAATGAAATAGTATAAGTAGTATAGAGTAGTACATCACATCACCTTTACAGAAATAGTAAAATATCATATTGTTTTCATGTGATACGTTTATCATTGAGTTTTAATTCTTTGAAGAACAAGATCTTATTTTACATTATGTAATTAATGTGGGAAAGAATGAGTACTGCATGGTGAGACTAGAAATATATTGATGAATAGAGGTAAATTAAAGCTAATTAACTTGAAATTTATGGACTGGTGGCCACTTATGCTGTGATACATTGAATGCTTTAGTAAGCCGGTGCATTATTCAATGGAGTCTTAGTGGGAGTGATTGACACATGTGGGCTTGCAGGTCCCCTATGATGAATACAGATGGCATCACAGGGGGCTTTTTTATTTTATTCATATTTTAAGATCATATATTGTGAAATATTTTCTTCTGATTTAAACCTTTGTTTTGGATAGATTTTATTTTAGTTTCAATAGTTTTTTTAATTTAAGTTCTTTAGGAATTAAAAACCCCATGCTATCAGAGACTGGAAAATACTGCCTATTCAGTTTAATTAATAGTTCATACTGACTAGGAATACCTGAGGTATATCAAAGTTACTCTCAGGAATACATTTAATTATAATAATTACAACTGTTATTTTAAAGGAAGATCATAAAATGTTTTGATCCAATACTATATTTAGTCACATATTTTTCTGTTTTTATAAATATTTTCTAGGAGAAATAGGATTATAGAAAAAAGTTCAAAAGTGTTATAAACAAATTTTTTTGAAAAAAAATAATGTAGAAATTTAATTGAAGCACTTTTTCTTGATTTTTGACATTTTAAAATTATAGCAGAAGTATTTACCTTTATCATTCGCAAAAATCTTTATGAATAAATGCTAAGTAGGCAGTTGTTAATTACATAATTTTACTAAATTCATCAGTTGCAGTTAAAAATTGCTTTATTATTCAGACTGAATAACAACAGTTTTGTGGATAAAGAGTGGTGATTTAGACCATTCATGGGCGCAACGTAGTACTGATAACATGGAGTGTGCACCAGTGAGGAACTGATTCACAAGGGCCAGTTCTTAAAAAGTCATAAAAGCAGACTGTCTTATATGCCTGGATGTATGCAAAGACTTCATTTAAGGCTTTGCTTGTGATCGAGGATAGGAATGTAAGAACTGGTCAAACTTGGAAAGAAGTGGCACAAATAATGTCTAAAAGACATGGTGATACGGGAACTCACACAACACCAAATTTCAGAGCTTCTGTGTGAAAGATTAATAATACACAAATACAGGTTTGAATAGAGATTAATACACATTTGAAAATAAAAACTTAAAAACTATTGTTCAGAAAAGAATATTATGCTGAAGTTATGAAGATTTTCTGCTGTTTATTTGAAGGACATTAGGGCTATTTGGCTGGAGATGTCAGCTGAGTACTGAACATCAAGTTCATGTATATGTGCACGTGCGTGCACATACGTGTATAAAATTTTCACTAGTGTTTGTGTAAAATATTACATTATACTACATACTAGTTTAACAGTGACACATCAATATTGCAATATGCATCTTTTATACTTAATTGTTAATATTAAAAAGTAAAAATTTCCACATTTATTAAACTTTTACACATAGGGAAGTAAACAAATTTAATATATCAAATTAATTTTTACTGTTTAAGTCTAAGAAATTAATGTTAATTAACATCTTATGGGATTATCAGTGTGAACAAAAATCATTCCATTCTTATAGCTGAACTCTTTGCCGTAAGTTCATAATACGATTAGGGTTATTATTATTCTTTCTTCATTTCAGCTTTATTTGATTTAAAAGGTTACGTAATTCTTTCATGTAATGTCATATGGTCATAATTTTTGCTATTGATGTACCAGTATTAAAGTTAAGCAACTGATACATATGTGTGTGTGTGTGTAAATATTACTATATAAAATAAAATATGAAAATATTTTATTTGTAGTAGCATCAAAAACCTGTGAATGTTAGAACTAATATTAATTTCTTCAAATGTTAATTTTTATAATCTTAGCAAATACATTTTAGTGTGAGAGAAATATTAAAAAACTAAAAATCACAAATATAAATTCACAAAATTAATTACTTGATCTTCACATGCCAACCTGAAGAAATTAAGAAGACAAGCTTGAGAATGGAAGAATATATTTGTAAAATATGTATTTGATAAAAATACAGGCATTTCAAAATGTATGAGGAACTGTTATAGCTAAAAAGACAACTCAATTAAAATTAGAAAATTATTTGAATAGAAGCAAAAAAAGATATACAAATAGCATAAAAGCACTCAAAAGACAGTCTAACATCAGTTATGGGTTCCCCCAACTCACAATAAACATATACTTGTATTAAAGCCTAAAAAAATAGCATCACATACCAAGTATTGGAAAACATGGAAAAACTAGGACATTGTTGGTAGTAATGTAAAATTTCTCACTTTAGAAGAGTTTTGTAATTTTGTAACAGTTGTAAGTTCTTAACTATATAAACAAGGAAAATGAAAACATATCGACACAATGACTTGCATGTAAGTAAAATAAGTATAAATGGCCAGCAGTATAGCTATAGAATAAAATTCTGACTGGTAATATGTAATATGAATGAATTTATCCTGATCTGTGCAAAAAACATAAATGCATGTCAAAAATATCAAGCTAAATAATTAGATAGTAGACCTAAAAGACTACTTATGTGTCATTTTTGCTAATGTTTACTTTCTAAACAAGCTAAAGTTGTGGAAATAGAAAGTGGATCTCTGGTTGCCTTGGGCTTAATGTGGAAGTGCAGGATGATTGTAAATAAGTACAAAATGATTTTGAGGGTTATTAAAAATTTAAAACTTTTGTGATGGTTATACAACTGTAAAAATGTACTAAAGTTGAATTATGTATTTCATGAATTTTAATGGTAGTAAATTTATTAAAAATGATTAGCTTACCCCCAAAATTAGAGTCTAAGAATATCTTTTTTTAAATGGAAAAAGTATGCAAGCATTTAATTAACAGACAGAAGAATCCATCTGGAGAGAAGACTAGCAAACTGATACTTTAGAGGTTTCAAATAGTGGTATTCATTAGTTTGGCAAATTTGCTGTGATGGGTCATTTGGCTTAGAAAATTGATCTTGTCTACAAAATGAATACTATTTTCTCATGGGCTGGATAAAGTTACAGATTTTAGTGTACGTATAACTATTTATTACTATAAGTGACATAGTAACTGAAGTGACAAGTTCATTTATAAATCATAATGAAAATGCACTGATAAATTTTTGGAATAGCGATTGAGAAGTAAAGATTGTCAGCCTATATCAGTGGTCCATACACTGTAATCAGAAAACTGTTTGATAAACAGAGACTGAAGACTGTTGCAGTTAAATGGATAAAGTTGATATTTAGTGGTATCAGGATATAATACTTATTTCCTCTATTCTACACCAGGGATAGTCTTTTCTGTGCCAGTCATTCACTTCAGAGGGAAGATAATACAGTACTGTATATCTGTGGATACAAGTATAGGTATAGATGTTGATACAAACACAAACACATAGAAAGAGAGAGAGAGAGAGACAGAGAGAGAGACAGAGAGAGACAGAGAGAGAGAGAGAGAGACAGAGAGACAGAGAGAGAGACAGAGAGAGAGAGAGAGACAGAGAGAGAGACAGAGAGACAGAGAGAGGTGATTATATATCTACTATGGATTTGCATTTTAAGCACTAAATATTAATGTTTTGATTATAATATTTTAGAGTTTGAGGGCAAATTCTGCTTTTTATTTTCTATTCTATCTAAATAAAGCTTAGCATCTATCTTAAGCCACCAGACATTTATTATCTCAGTTTTTATACATTAAAAAATCAGCTTCAGGGGGCCACGTCCTCTGTGGCAGCTGTTGGATAGGTACTTGGCACTGTGGCTTTGAGAACAAAATGTAGAAGACAAACTGACAGCTACTGACAGAAAAAGAGCTCAACAGAAATGAGACAGAGAAGATTGGATGATAGGAACAGCTTTTTTTTTGGAGAAAATGACATCTTAATAGGTAACACTGATTTAGTATCATCTTGTTTTGAAGTCTCATCTAGCTTTTGTCCTTCTGTCTCCAATGGTCTAAACAGGTTGTATCTTATTGGATTTTATTATGTACGATAGTATAAGCAAAAACCTTTTAAAGACAAGGAGATTATACAGAAACCATTGTTCATTTTCTGTTAGTCGATTCTAAATACTCTGTAATGCTGTCATTCTCTTAAATGGTTTTACATTGTTTTGATATACTTAATGCTACAGTTTATGAAGTTGTACTCAAGGACGTCAAGGAAAGAGTCAATATGGTAACTACTTTTAGGTCGGAATTATCTGGTGGTGAAACACTATTCTGCTTAAATGGTTATGTTTTGATCTGCGCTGTTTTGCTGTTATGCCCTCTTTTTTCTCAATCTCCACTCCATTATTTACTTTTTTATTTTTATCCGTTTAATTAAAGGGAAAAAAATAGCAGGATATAATATAGTAACCCACTTTGACTTTCTGTTATCTCGATTTGAAGCCCTGTATTACTCTCACCATCTTGTTTTTGACTGAGGTTCCCCTATTCTGTTTTGATGGATAGTATCAGGTTCGAAAGTTTAGGCATCAGCTGAGAAGATAATGAGATTCATTATAACGCCCATTCTCGTTGACTTTTATCTACTTTTGAAGACCTACAATGTCTCCAATGTTTTGGTTTTGTCGGTTTTGTTCTTTACTATTTTGTTCAATTGTATTATAACTAATGATATAGGCAATTCTATTAGAAATAGCGGAGGCATTATGGTAACCATTGATGATCACCTTGTATTATGTTTTTATATTATCTATTATGTCCACCCTTTTGACTTGACCGATTCTGTCCTGTTATGTCTCATTTGGTTTTACTCTCTTCCAAAAAAGCAATAAGAACCGTGGGAGCAATGAAACCCAAAATGTGTAATAGTCATTGTACAAAAGAGAGGAAAAGAAAGTGCTCTAAACTATATAACTGCATGTATATTCAAGTGTATAAGATAGAAAATGATATCACAGAGTTTTATTGGATCATTGAACAGAACTGTTTGCAGTATCATTGTTGGAATGTCCACTCTACAAGCTTTAATTTTGTGACTTGAACAATTATTTTTAAGATGGCAATATGTAATCCATTAACTAGTGATTTCCTACTGTTCATTTTTTTCTTCTGTAAATCTGTATAACTTGTACCCTTTCACTTTTTTTTCTTTTCTCCTTAAATAAAAAAAAAAGAAAAAAAAGAATATAAGCAGACAACTGATGGCAAAAAATGAGCATAACATAAATGAGGCAGAGAAGATTTTATTCAAAACTGATAAGATTGATAGTATCAAATCTGAGAGTATAGGTAACTACACTGAAGATGACAAGACTACGATACACATTCTGATTTGATAACTGCTGGTTTTTGAAGTTCTATACTAAAGTGTTTTTATTAATACTGTTATGTACTGATATATTCAGTTATACTCTGTCTGATGATACAGCCAATTCTATTGGAGATAATGAGAGACCACACAGGAATCATGGTAGAACTCTTTGTGCAATAGTCTTGTATGTTTTTTTCGTTTCATGTGTTTATAGGAATATGTTTTGTTTTGTCTTGCTTTGTTTTGTTTCTCCCTCTAATATAGAAAGTATAGAAATACATGTTAAGACTCACGCATGTGTAGAATCTATAAACAATTTATGAGAATTGATTTATGATATATGATGAAATGAACAGATACTTTGAAGAAAAAGAGACACTAAAATACCCAGTGCTGATCATGGAATGTCATAATGTGAAACCCAGCAATAGTATTATTTATGTTCAGAGTGATATTAGCCTGCTTGGGTTTACTCAATCTCAACATAATTGAAGAAATGGATAACTGCATGTATATTTAAGTGTATAGGATTGATAACCATGTTTCTAAGTTTTTGTTGGATAGTTGAACAGAACTGGTTGCAATCCACTGTTTGAATCTCCACTTTATATGCTCCACTTTAGTATCTTAAAAAACTGTTTGTAAGAAGACAACTTGTAGTCATTGAGTGTTTTTTTACCATTTATTTTTTTTCTGTGAAATTATGAATTTCTACCTGTTTCTGTTTTTTTTTTTTTAGTCTTTCTTTAAATTAAATTAAAAAAAAATAAAGACACTAAAGTACACAATGCTGAATCTGGAGTATGATGATGAGAAATCCAGCAATACTATTATTCTTTGTTCAGAAAGATTTTACCCTTCTTCGGTTTGTTCAGTCTAAACATAAATGAAGATATGGATAAGTGCATGCATGTATAAATGTATAGGATTGACAACCATGTTACTAAGTTTTTGTTGGACAGTTGAACAGAACTGTTTTCAGTCTCGCTGTTTGAATTCCCACTTTATATGTTCCAATTTTGTATTTTGAACAACTATTTGTAAAACAACAGTATGTAAACATCAACTAGTGATTTCTTGTTTATTTTTTCTCTGATCATATGTATTATTTCTACCTATTCTCTGTTTTTTTAGTCTTTCTTTAAATAAAGTTAAAAAATATGGTAGTTTTTTATGAAGTAGATGCACATGTAAAGAAGGGATAAACACTTTGAGTGCTACACATGACAGTTCAGATGGTCGTGGAAGAAATTTGAAGGCTGTGAACACTAGTGTCTTAATGTTACATTAAGATTAGAATTAAGATTGTGCAGGCAAAATGAATATGGTGGTACATGCCTGAAACCATGCACTCTGGAAGACCAAGGCACAAAGATTTCAAGTTTGATCCCTACCTGGACAGATCAGTAACTTTAGAATGCTCTATCTCAAAAAAAAAAAAAAAAAAAAAAAAAAAAAAAAAAAGTTGAGAACTAAAAGAAAGACTTGGATATAGTTTAGTGTGATGGCTCTGGGTTCAATCTGTAAAACAAAAAATAGGCAAAAAATATACAGGTATGCATTCGTAATGTGATGTAATAAAAAAACAGGTACAAAGTTAAACCATGCTGAGTGATTATAATAATTGGTTAGAAGTAATTGTTTCTGTCTGACTTAAATTTTTATCAAAGTGAAAACGTATCTTATTCTAAATCCTAAATCTTTATAGGATTTCCTTATGGAAATAAATAACAGCAAAACTATTATTTACTTAGTGCAATGTAAAATATTGGAAACATCAAAAAAAAAAAAAAAAAGATCCATTTTCTTTTGTAAATAACCTCAGTTATTCCTTGACAATACATGTCTTCTAGGACTGGGGATTTAGCTCAGCAATCTAAGCAGCTTTCTTGTAAGCACAAGATTGTGAGTTTCATCCCTGGTACCATACACACACACACGCACATACACACACACACACACACACACACACACACACACAAAACCAAAAAACGACAACAACAACAACAACAAAAAAAAAACATAGCCATGTCTTCTTTCCATTATATATTCATAACACCCCTAGTGGGCATCTGTTCTGTGTTGAATTTTCATATTCATTTTTAATTCTGAATCAAGTTCCAGTATTTTATTCATTACATTTTTCATATCATGAAACGTATCTGAGTGTATCTTTAATTTTTTTGACCAGTGTCAATTTCCTAGAATATTTACATCTGTTTTATCTCACGACTTTCCTAATTTCTGTCAATAAGTTCTCCTTCAGCAAGTTTCCTTGGCTGCATATGTAGTCTCTACAGTTGTGGCAGTGTCTGTATTCCCAGGTTCAACTGTTTCTTCTGAAAATCAGTTTATACAATAGAAATTTTACTTGCAACACTATTACTTATTGTCTATTTAGGGATTTTCATTCACTATTGAGCAGTTCACTCTTTTAGTTATCCACGTTTGTAAAGTGTCACATGGTTTCACACAGTTTTATGACTGACAAAGAAACAAGCTGTGCTTTACTCTTTGTACCTGAAGCAAAAAGAGAAGCACAGTGATGACCCACCAGTGGGCATTGGAAGAAGTGATATGTTTAGTCATTGATCATTATGAACAACTGTTACTATGTGGCAGAACTAGCAGCAAAATACTCTATGGGCTTTTGGAATCACTCTTTTTTTTTTTAAAGAATTACTTTTAATTAATATAGTATGCTTGAAAATTAATGTGGTATTGGTGTTGATGATATTTAAATAATTCATGATAACTGAAACTTGTGCATATCAGAAACCTGCAAAGCAAAGATGGCCTATAACCTGTATTTTACATGTAAGTTAATATGCTAATTTTATGATGTAATCAAAGAAAATAAATGACATTGCCCAGGATCTTACTCCCATGAAAAGCATAAGCTCAAATTTAGATTTTAGTTTGTAGAAGATTATGGAGAACAGAATTGAGAAGAGACATGATGTGACCATAAATAGGCCATTGGAAAATGAAGTATGTTATAGTAGGGAAGAAAACACTTCCCAGTGTATAGTCTTAAGAAAAATTGGAACATTAAGTATATGTACTTATACATCACTAAACTATGCTTTATTAAGGAAATTTATATTTGCGTAAATGTGTATTATTTTATTGAGGAATAGATATATTCAGGAAGAAATACAACAGTATTGATAACTATTGATATGAACTGATCAGAAGTCTGAAGAAGTGGTAAAAGTGCCTATAGCCAAAACAGTGAAAATAATAATTTTTCAGTGATCATGAGAGCAGTGTTACAGTTTTAATGTTTAGGGATTAAGGCAGAGTGAAAGATATTGTACTGTTATTTTACATAATACATACTTCTTGTATGTAATCACATATTTAGAAAATCATATTTTTTCATTAGCATAATTATCCATAAGATAACTACATTTCTAAAATTCAACCTTTGTTAAATAAGGGCAAAATTGTGTCCTTCAGTAACAAACAGCTTAATTTTTTTAGTTTAAAATTTGATTGGTTGTGTAATGGAATTAAAAAATCTATGCTTCCATTTTAAACATCAGATAATAAAGTAAATCTATAATATGCACAAATTTTTCAAAATAGTATCATTTAATCTTTTTTGATGTGTAATCCAATGCAGTATTTGAAATTTGAAGCAGTTCCTGAATTGTATCGGGGATTGTCGGCAGTTGAATCACTGATGGGACATAGAACTTGAGGGGTTTCTTTCTCTTTTTTTCTCTAAAATGTTTAATACAGAAAATTTTGGTAGTTTTTCTTCTTGAAAGGGCTTCACATAGTGTCTAAAACAGTGACCACTGGGTAGTTCTCCCCCTTGTTTTGCCAAAGGTTTCTTTTCACATCTTCCTCTTTGAGCTAAGCAAGCACATGTTGAATAGGACAACTCTATACAGAAAGCTGTCTTGCCTTTTCTCCAGTGCTTAGAACATTTGCCTTCTGATTTCTGAAAACTGAATAATTTCATTGTATCATTGCTCTTTTTACTTTGCATATATACCCAAGAGGTGTGTGTGTGAGTGTGTGTGTGTGTGAGTGTGTGCGTGACTGTGAGTGTGTGTGTGTGTGTGTGTGTGTGAGTGTGTGCGTGACTGTGTGTGTGTGTATTTGTGTGTGTGTTTTGGTACACTTGATTCCTTTTATGCTGGAGAGCAGGGGTTACATCTTGGAAGTTGAAATCTAGCCTTTATCTTCAGGTAAATGAAAAGTTACTTAAGGTTATATGATAGCAGAAGAATGGGGTAAATAAATGCATTCTTTAAAAATATCTGTGCTGCTGGGGCTGGGGATTTAGCTCAGCGGCATAAGCGCCTGCCTTGCAAGCAGGCAGTCGTGAGTTCGATCCCCGGTACCAGTACAAAAAACGAAAAAGACAAAAAAAAAAAAAAAAAAAAAAAAAAAAAAAATCTGTGCTGAACTTCGAAAAGAAATGGTATTAGAGAAGGGCGCTGGAGTCTTCAGGGAGTTTAATTATATTTGATCATGACAGTGTTTCAAGTACCTTTTCGTCAGTAGCATTCATGCAAGAACAGACTAATAGAACATGACTGTCCAGTAACATATATCAGATCCCTGAAGTCTTACCTATAAATCCTTGGGGCCACGTTGGTATAGAGAATCTTACATCCTATGATTATATGAGTGGAATACCGTGAGCCAGAGAGTTTAATATTAATACTAAGATGATTTCATTTTTTACAAGCATGTGGTTAAGGTTAGTTTACTTTCAAGGTACATATTCACTTATCACTGTGAAGTATATTATTGTCTGTATGTATCTCTTCTGCTAGACTATTGTCTGATTGATGACTGAGAGACTAACATATTAATCTTTATGTGTTTGTAAATAGCACAACATCTGGAACACATTACAAAAAAAGTAAATATGTTACCTTGATGGATGAATGATATATGTAATATGTGGTTGCAATGCAAATTATCTATTTGAATGGATGGATAAAATTTGTAGTTTATTTGATTGAAATAAACTGTGAGTTAAAATTTAATAATAAAGTGCTGTGTTACAAATAGTAGAGAAAACATTCCTGATAACATTTAATAGCTTTACAAGGTGTCTTTAATGAACTTTAAGATATAGCTTCCCCTGTAATTGCTGACAAGTGTGTTGTTGTACGTTGAAGATTCTGCATGCTTATCAGAGGTACTATTGACTTATACTTGTTCTGTTTATTGATTACTTAATTAGTTTTTCAAGATAGCTAATCAGAGGGAGATGTAGGTATTTAGGAGTCTTTCATTAAACCATGCTAAGAAACTTTAAAAATTTTTGTGCAGCTTAAAATTCAAGCTGAAAAAAGGCTAGCTCTTGAAGACGATGTCACAAGTTAAATAGTTGCAGTTTAATTTCTGTTTTCCTCTTCAGAATAACAGTATTTTATTTTGGGTCCATTGGGAAAAATTCTATAGGTACATTAAGGAAAGATACCACATATAGAGTACAACAATTATAGGGTTATTTGCATTTCTGCCTGAACATAGATAAGCAAAAATAAATTCACATTTCCGTGACCTATTAAATCCACTTTCCTTCTAAGACTTTCGGCACTTAACTAGAAACATACTGATAAAATATAAAACTTATCATGTTAATCTAAATCAATTTTATATTGCTGCCCAGATATTTGTGAATATGTGCTATAAGTGAAATTCTTTAATAATTCTTTGACCTCAGTTACCTTCTTTAAAGTGAATTTTTCTTATTCTTTTTTAAAAATTAATTCAAAACAATCAGGATTTTCACATGTTTTTCTGTTCTGTGTAAGTTGAATTTTACCTAAATTCGTACACATTTTTTGAGTGCTGTGAATTGAATACAGTGCCTCACACATTACAAGCTTGCACAACACCACTGAACGATAGCCTTTGCATTTGCATTATTTTTTAATAAAGTGACTTTTAATTTTTTACTTCCCTCACAGTCACATTATTTTAAAAGAAAACTGTATAATTATTTCTCTTTTTCTATCTGTGTCCTGTATCATGATTTGCAAGTGTTAATTTTAGTCACAATAAATTAAAAATAGATATGATTGCACAGCAGTGAAAATTTAATATTAATAACGTGATCAAGTTGAATTTCAAACTATGTATATTGAAATAACATGGATACTCCATTTGACTTATAGTGAACACACTGAAGTGTCTCATGTTGGAATTTTTATGTCCTATGATAAGGCTTTCGTTGTTAAGTTGCATCGTTTTTATTAATACTATTTTTATATATAACTTTTGGGAAACATCTAACAGCAACACACTGACAATATAAAAAAACAAAACAGCATTAATTTTTTGTTGGTGTTGTTTAGAGGTTAGGCTATATATGAATTACTGAATTAAAAGAATAATTAATTCACTTTCATTCATGCATATGACCAATATTTGTTAAGCATATATTTGTTCATGTGAAAATTGAATCTGAGGGCTTTTGATTTGGGAGCAAATTGTTTTCAGTTAAACTTTTTTAATATAGAATAATGAAAGACATCTATACCTCTAGCTTTCATAGCTTCTTTTCTTTAATCAAGCCATTTAAGCTTGATTTTTTTCCAGCAACAGACGCTCATTTACATAAAATAAGAATACATTCAGGAATCAGGGAACAGAAAAGCAGTTATTTATGAAACATGAAACATTAAAGTTAATAGAAAAGAATATGTAGAAGGACAAATACAAAATATTTATGTAGATTTCCTTGTGTGAAATGTGAGAAAAAGGAACAGAAACTGAAAATGAAGTAAGAAATGAAACCACTGTTTTTGACTCTCTTGGACTGCATACTTGTATTTTCCATTATTTATAGATGATTTAGACTCCTAAGTCAAGTAAGAATATGTCATTTGTCATATAATTTATTTTCAACATTGTATTCTATTTTCTAGCCTCTTACTCTGTGTCCCTACCCTGTAGTAACAGACTAAACTGGCTGATAATTAATTGCAATAGTAAACATTAATCTCAGGGAAAGGTAGTTCCCTGTTTTAAAAGTTTAATATCAGTGGTATGATTTAGACTGGGAAACTGAAGGTAAAGTGAAATAGTAATATGAGATGAAAGAAAACTATGTATTTTGGGGGAAGAACAGAGAAGACACAATTGCCATTAGCAATGTAAAATAATGAAATTGTGATACACGTTTACCAAGATTTGTATTAAGAGCTTTTACGTATAAACTGATGAGAAAAAGATGAAAAAGTCAATAGAAAAACAGGCTAACGATACACAGTATACAGAAATAAATGGCTCTTAAACATATAAATGTAAATAAAATCCATCTGATGTAAATAAAATCCATTTTCTAGTCATTATTAACTTAGAGATGGATAGTCATACAGTTGGGATGTTCTTGAAGCTCACTATCCTATTAGAATCCATATTTACTATGATTTCCCAGAAATAACATCTGTAGTTTGCTTTGCTAATACAGTTAATATTTAGCATTTCTGTCCAGTGCTTGCCGGATTGCCATTTATTCAGTTTTTTCATTTGTAGACATTTTGGCTAAGAAAGACATGGTACAGTGCTAGTAGTGTTTGTTTCCCTAACAACCTTTTATGGACTCTAAATCATTTATTAGATTTTTCTCAAATATTTTTTATGTAAAGTTTGAAGCCAAGCTGTTAATAATACTAATTATTACTATGCCTCTCATAGATATAAACAGACCTTGTTGATTCATTATTTTGATTTTTATCTTCTGTACTGTTTGCTTCACTTTTGCTAAAATAAAATGTAGCTGCTTTCCTGAAGGAAGAATTAAAAAAAAAAAAAAAGGCTGTTTTTAGGCCAGGAGTGTAGCTCAGTGGCACACGCAAGGTCTTGAGTTTAAGCCTCAGTACAAAACAAACACAAATATTCAGCATGTTCAAATGTTTATTCTCATTCTGTGCTTATATATTCAGTGTTCAATGTTTGTTCTCAACAACTGTCCAGAATTTTTAATTTAGAAGACTACCTTTCTTTACATCTCAAATTTTTATCAGTCTTGATTTTAACCAAAGAAACTAAGCTCAGAAAGAAGACTTCCAATTATTGTAGAAAAAATAATACATGGAGCCTTTTAAAAATAAAGCACAACTTGAGTTACTAGAGAATGCCTGCCTGTTTGCATACAATTATTTGCTAAGCTTGATTTTAGTTATGTATCTGATTAATTTTGAATAGCACACATTAATTAAAATTTAATAACACTTTATTTAATTAGGTTAGATATTCTCAGAAGCACTCCAGAGCTAGATTTTATGATTCATAGAAGCAAAAATATCTACTTCTTACTCAACATAATGATCTCGTATGAAAAGGAATATAGTGAGAGCCGCAGGAATGAAGCACCTGTAAATGAGTCCAAACATCATTTTGTTATATGTTAGCTATACATAATCTTTAGCTTCTAAATTAACCATCTTTCATAATATTAGTATAAGCAAAATAAAGATGAACGAATCAGCCTTTCACCTCAAGGATGTTACACCTAGTAGGATTGAACAAAAAGAATTTTACTTTGACACATTAGAAATTCTATATAATTTAGTAGTTCAATGTAGGCTTTGTCATATTATTACCCTTTTTCCCCTAACTTTTTTCCTTTTTTTTTTTTTTGGTCTTTTTCCTTTTTATCGGTACCAGGGATTGATCTCACGACTGCCTGCTTCCAAGGCAGGTGCTTATGCCGCTGAGCTAAATCCCCAGCCCCTTTTTTCCTTATTCTTGCAATCAAGATAGCTACTTTGCTTCTGGAGTTAGGTGGTGAGTTCAAGCGCAAAGGCTGATGTATTCCTTTAGCAATGAGAGAATCAGAAGCTCTCAGAATTCCCAGCAGGTCACAGCCATCAGGGGTACCACACATTGTGGTTTCTAGAATAATACTCAATAAAATGGAAGAGGTATGTTTTTGATTTGTTTAGTAGAACATAGGACTCTATAGAGAAATTTCTTTGACTAAAATCAAATGTTAACTAAGGAACAGGAAGGAGGGAGCAGATAATTGTTTAGGCAATTAGCAGTATCTGCCATGTTATTGAAAAGTTATGAATATGGAAGTGCTATGTTCCAAAAATATTTGCTTTTTGTCTTTGCTATTATAAATGTAAGCTGATATTCTGGAAGAGCACACCTTTGTGTTTTGTATATTTTATGCATCTCTTTTTTTCTTTCCTTACCTTCCATTGTTTATTATTTTAATTAAATATTTAGGTATATCTCTAGTTCTTGCTGTTTTTCCTCTTACATATATATCCTTGCCATGTATTTTCACAGTAGTCTATTAGCTTTTTTAGGCAGTTACAATATCCATATAACATACTTCCCCTAATTCTTTGTAACCCTGTTGTAGGAGTAGTTATATCACTTTCTAGGTTTGGGGGATATGGGATTTTTATTAAAACAAATACTGTGAACTTCAGTGTGGCAACAGCAGAACATTACCTAAGCATAGGACCCTAGGTTAACTGCACAGGCTGATCTTCACGGACCTTCTCATCATTCTTAAAAGGAAGATTGCATCCTTATTATAAACTCAGTTTTTTCAGACTGATTCTTTGTCTACATCCAAAATAATAGTTCTTGATTTTAGTTATCTGGGTTCTAGCCATAGTAGTTTTCTTTCACACCTTCTATCATCACACCACCAGACCTTCTGCACATTTTTCTTTCATTTCTCAACATATGTCAAATACATTAAAAACTTCACTTTTTGTAGCAATTGTACTATTTAAAAATTAGTATAAAATTTGTATATTTTAATTTTTCTATTGGTCATTTAGTCAAAAGAATCAAATTTTTTACTTGCTGTTTAAAAAATTCTCAGAAATACTGATCGTTTTAATGACATCATGGGGTAACAAACAGACTTAAATATGGAATTAATATAATTTTTCCTGCCATATTGTTTACAATGTATTTAAACTAAATAGTACTTTATGAAGTTAGCATATCAGTCGTATTCTGTTAAATTTTTAAAATTAAAATAAATATTTATTAATCATATAAGTACAGCTCTAATAAGATTTATTTCTGGAGAGTGAAATGGCCTGACAACCTGTGTTGTTTGACATTAACTGCTTTGCCTAGCAAAGGCCATTAATAGAGTTAAGGAATTGTTTAGTACATTATTTTCATTGTAACTCAATCAAAAGTCAGTCTTCTATGGAATAAAAATAAATTTGAAATATGCATATGGCATATGCATGTAACTGAATCTCAGCCAAATTTACAGTGGCGTCAGGAACTGGCACATGATAAGTAACTCAAAGAAGCTTCATCTTTGCATTCATAGAATAAGTGTATTGGTTACATTTATATTTAAAGTAGAGGAGTTTTTGCAGGGTCAGCCTGAAAACATTTTTCATTATTTTGTGGTGATTCTGTGTTTTCATAGTGAACATACCACAGATGGCAAAGTTTAGCTAAAAAATGTTTGACTTTTCCAAAGGATCAGATTTTGTCCTTGGTTTGAAGGGAGTTTTAGTACATCTATTAAAAAGAATATAAATTGCATTTATGTTGTCAATAACTAAACAATTGCAGAGAAGGTTTTCTCTGCTGCATGGGCGAAAGTGGTGGTTCTTTTCCATTCTTGTGAGAGCAATGCACTGAAGGGCTTCTTTAACCTCCTAAGGCAGTTGCTGACACCAGCCCACATATTCAAAAGTGTTTTGAGAAGAATAAAAGATAGATAGTAAAGGAACAGAGACTTAGAACTTTTGCAAATGGGAAGAGGGCCAAGGCAGGGAAGAAGGGGTGAGATAAGGAAGGGAAAGAGAACATAAAAATATTTAAAATGTGTTATGTATATAGACTAACTTCCCTTGAGGACGGTAACCATGTACTGCAAACGTGCTATTAAAATAAAAATATTTTAAATTAACTTAAAAGTATTTTGTTGGTTACCTTTTTAACCTTGTGCTTCTTTAATTATGGGTACAGGAAGGGTCTTTTAAAAAGTCTCAATATTGGCTAAATGTAGTGAAATTATTTTGTTTTTAGTCATTGGTGCACAGAAGAGGGTTAGGAAAAGTGAAGCAATTTAAGGTGATGAAATAAGAATATTTTTCATTGTTTAATTACAAATATATTAGAACATGTTGCTTCTAAACTTCTGGGAAAATATCCTTTCTATTGTGTTAGTAATAAAAAATTACATAGTTTTCAAAAGTTGAAAATTCTATAAGGTAACTTGTAGAAATATAATTCAGATATGTAACTATTTCTGTTCCCATTGTTGTCTTATAATTTATTTTTACACGTATATAGGTAAAACTGTAGTGTCAGTGTACGTTAAGTCCTTAAATAAAATGTGTCATTTTAAAGTATAAGCTAGGTAAATGGTCTCTACTTATTTTAATGATAGAAAGTACACTTGGAATTACAAATTTTCTCAGTTGTATTAATTTAACAGTAAAGTGCATATATCTATTAAATTCAGTTGCTATCATATTCAGATTTTTTGTATTTTCCTTAGCTTTTGAAAAAGCACA
Source organism: Cavia porcellus (assembly GCF_034190915.1). NCBI lineage: Eukaryota > Metazoa > Chordata > Mammalia > Rodentia > Caviidae > Cavia > Cavia porcellus. Next base: position 58,742,428 of record NW_026947493.1, read on the forward strand.
TAATCCTGTTGATCTTACAGTCTAAACATTCATGTGTTCAGAGAGTATTAAGTATTCTTTAAGTACTGTATTATGCTCTCTGATCTACAGTAATATGAAATATAAGTAGGGGTACGAAGGGGTTTTTCAGCTTGACATTCATATGCCTTCAGGCTTCCATCGCTTTTCCTTCTTTTCTCTTTCTGTTTATGTATGTGATATATTTATGTGGGCATGTATCTATGTATATATGACATACATGCAGTAATGACACACACAAACCTATCTCCAGTTTTCAAAATGTTTTACTGTAATGAAATGACACTTCAATATGGTTATAGATTTTTGTAGATCTATATTTTGTGAATTTGTAATGTAATAAATTAAATGTAAATACCAGACATATAGAACTTCATTGATTTTTATAGTTGCTTTTGAAGTGAAAATCAAGTGGAGACATACTCATTCAGCATATGGTTATTTAATATCCATTGTCTCAGAGCATGTTAACCCATTCCTGTGTTTATCTGTTAAGGCTTCTTTTGTCTCAGTACCTTTCTCAACAACCCATTCATTTTTCTGGTTGATGCAAATAAACTAGAGTTAGAAAACTGAAACAATTTTAGCTTCTTCATATTGCAGGTAAGTTTTTAAGGAATTTTTCTCTTGCTACAATGCTTCTTACATGGCACCATTCTTCAACATCTTTTCCTTTTTTTTTTTTCTTTTTTGGTACCAGGGATCAAACTCACGACCTCACGCTTGCCAGGCAGGCGCTTACTCTGCTGAGCTAAACCCTTGCCCTCTCTTTTTTTTTTTTTTTTTTTTTTTTCTGACATGTCTTTTTTTTTTTTCTGACATATGAATGTCCTAAAAGAAAATCATTGGGCAGGGAAGACAATCATTTTTATTTTGTCAGAAAGAATTTTTCTTGGTATAATAGTAATAAGATGGAGAGGGGAAGATGGTAAAGGAAGCAAAGACAAGAGAAGAGTGTAAAAGGAATAAAACGTGTGATTTTGCTTCAACATTTAAGGAAGTCATAATTCTTGTACTTTTGATAAGAAAAAGCTGAATAAACTAACAGTGATTTTTCTTGGATAATACACTATGTTGCTGTGCTGAAATCTAGAGAGAGTGTCTAATCCAGAGAAGCACACAAAAATTAGCTTGGAGATGTCACTGGGGTTATAAAGCGATAGAAACACTTCCAAGAGAGTCTTGACAAAGTACTGGAGGCCACTGAACGTCACCAAGAGAGAACTTTTTGGTGCTACAGTGTTGGTGAAAAGATCATCATGTTTCTGTGGATTTTATCTCCTGAATTACTAAGAAAGAGTCTGTCATGGTCCTGGAAAGGAAAGGGAAGCGTAATCATTGTGCAATATTTCTAGAACATTCTTTATAACAGACTTTATGTCCAAAACATAGGTGCTTATTGCAATTTTATCCTGGCTAGGAAAAGGTTTTCTCCAACTGCAGTCCTTTGTAGCAAGGAAGCTAAAATAGGAAGATCATAGCTAGGGACCTAGAACTAGTAAAAGATAGGATCATAAAATGACTGCTACCCCAGGAGCGGTCCAGTAGAATAACAGTGAATTACAATTGAAAGAGCTTCAAGACGCTGAATGAAAAATAAAGTAAGAGAGAAAAATATATTTTTTGATTTTTTTCTCTAAATAAAAAATACCGTGCTCTAAAGAAAGCTGAAATAACTATTGTAACTTCAAGTGAAACATCAGAAAAGTAAAGCCAGTGATAGATGTACTGTTTAATGATAAAGAGATCACGTCTCCAAGAAGACAGCAATATAAACATTCTTGTATTTAGAGAATACTAAGGTATATGACTCAAAAACCATTGGAATTAAAGAGATAAATTTAATATTATGGAATCTAACCTCTTTCAGATCAAGCATAGACAGATAAAATCACTAAAGATAGACATGACATAAAAGTATGAGTCAATTTAATTGGTATGTTTAGAATAGTCTATGAAGCAGTAGACAACGCATTCCTCAAGTTGATATGGAACATTAAAATTGATCAGTATTTTGGGCTCACTAAAGGCAGAGTGAACTATTTTTAAAAAAATCTGTATTACTGTGCAATTCAGTGCACAGTCTTAAATTTGTCAATAGGTGTATCATGAGGCAAGTGCACTTGAAATTTACTTCTAAATTAAATGCCTTCAAATAAGCCAAATTAAGAAGATTGTGCATTCCCATATGAACAGACACCCTGTGTTTCAGGTATTTACTGTGAAAGGAAGCTTCTCATGGATTCTGATTTCCATCATTCATCATCAAGCAAGTATTTTGTCAGTTAAAAATTTAAACATGCCATTTTACGACAGATGAGTACTACAATATGATTCAGTGGAGCAATTATTCTGGTAATCACAGGGTTGAAATACTATAATGTATTGTAAGATATTAGAATGTCGTTACAGCAGTTATGTGATTATCCTTTCAAATACTTTTTGAGTCTGGCATTATAGTTGATGTCTCTAATATAGTTAATAGTATATATGAACCAGTGTAGCAGTGCTGCAGTGAATTGCCAAGTATGTTTGTGTTTATGATACTGAGTTTTGAATAATGATATGTTACCTACTAAGTATGTATTCTCATGCATTAAAAGGTCTTTGTTTCACAGAGTGGTGATTAGAATGTTAATGGTTTGAGATATTAAAACAAATAGGCTGTTATTTGAATACTGAGTATAGTATCTTATGTTATTATTGAACCAAACAAATGTTTTCATGCTATATACAGTTAAGTTTACTTTCCGCTTCCTGTTTTCTGTCTTTCTTCTTTTCCACTCTTCTTGGGGTTTAAGACTAGTTTATGCAGTTTTATACTTGAAACTAAATCAATTTTGAGTAGTATTGCAACTTACAGTCATTTGCTAGTGATCTTTACCATTTATGCTTCAGTTTCCTCACTTAGAACCAGCCTCATCAAAGTTTCTTGAAAGAGTTCCTGATGTAGTTTAAACTTTAATATGTTGAAAATTAATTCAGTGAAATGTTATGACAAGGATTATATTCCTTTTGAAATCTTTCAATGTCTTGTGTTTATTTTTTTTCAGTAAGTCACTATTTTTTTATATATGGTCAGGCTTTAGTTTTTAAAAACAGTAATCTTTGAATACTGATATAGTGCTTTGTTTTTTAGTTATTCGATTTATAAAATGATCAGTGTTGTGTAGATCCTTCTCCAAGATCAGTACAGGTAAACTTCTATAGGATTCCTCAATTAGGAAACTGTATCTGCTACCTTGATTCTGAAGGTGTTAAGTTCATACTTCTATAACTAATATGCCCATTCTGTATTATACCTAGTAATATACTTTTATCAGGATTTGTCCTGAAATATATCATCGAAATGCTCTTGTCACTCTACACCTCTCATGGCTTAACTTCTTATGGACCTCTTCTTTGAGTGAAGTTTGCATCACATCATGTATGAATATTTCATCAGTGTCCAACATAATAATCTTTCTCATTGTGGAATTAAGAATTATTCTACTACTCAAAATTCCATTTCCTTTAATATTTTCTGTGCCCGAATTTCATAGAATTTTTCAGTGAATGTGACCAAGGCCATTTCCAAGGATTCACTATTGTAGGGAGAGTGTCCTCACAACTTGCTCTCAATATCCCGTTTAAAGTTTCTTAACGAAAGAACATTATACGTTCTTACATCACTACACTGTTCTCATTGACTGTGTTCTTAATGTTCTGCCCACTTTCTTCACTGAATTTTCGATTTTTCCTCTTGCTAAATGTAGTACATAAACTCCTCTTGTGATAGTCTCTGAATAGGTCTACAGAAGCACCACTAATAACTGAGATAGAGCCTGCTGATAAAGTCTGCTGATTTCCTCAACTGCTCTGACTTTTGACGTTTTTTTTTTTTTTTTTTTTTTTCAACCACCCACTGGCAATTCCAGTCATGGAAAATGTCATCATACAGAACTTCTCCATCTTCAAGCTGACAGTATCAAAATCTTTCAGGACACTGTCTATATTTTTGACAATTTACTCACAGGAAAATGCCAGTTGACAAATTGGATCTTTAAATTGACTCTCCTGTACATTCTTCTTTATTTATCTCTGATAAGGGATGATGATAATTTATTTCAACACTGTAGTTGCAATATGACTTGCATTTTGGCTTTAAGAATTTCACTTTGCTAACACCATTCTATAAGGGTATTAGGTAAATTTTGGTGTGTGTTTCTTGAGGAAAATCTACAGAATAAAATGCTAGGCTATATATGTAAAAAACAGTAAGTAGTGGGCAGTTTGTATAGGCTACAGTGTTCATTCAATATATGCATGATACTTTACATACATAAGAGATTGATTCCATTATAATATTACATATGTATATTAATTAAAATGTCAGGAATTCAGTAAATGTTCTACTTATTTGTTACTTTAATTCTTATAGTATACTGTCTTATATCACATAATTCTTATGGTCCTTTTAAATCTGTATCAGATTCTTGCCTTTTTCCCCCACCATGGCCTCTCTGCTGATGGCTTCTTTCTGATCAAATTGGATGTTCACAATTTTTCTAGGAAATAAAATTAAGATTTTATTTCTTTGCATTTAGCTAACATTTCAGTATCTATTAAGTTAATTTCTCTTACATATAGATAGTTAATATTTTATGTATTTACTTCATGGTTAACTATATTAAATATTTTACTTAAAATATAATAGCAAGGAATATTTTAATATAACATGCAATGTGATAAACACATTGTTACATTTCTGTAGCAACAAATTAATTTCAAAAATTGACATTAATAGCAACTTTGTTATATATGATCTTTATATAATTAAATAAGACTGTGATTGTATATTACAGTCACTAAAACTAAGTTGGCTTTAAAAGATAGTTTTTTTTTTCTCATAGGAAATCTATATCCCTATAATAACACAGCTCAGAATTTGCATGTATTATTTCTGTCCAGATCCATTTCAATGAAACTTAGTGGCAAGGGAGTTTTAAATGCAATCCTCATTCCAGGTACATATAATAGAAATTTCTGGCACTAATGACTAAGATGCTTGTGGATTTTGAGACTTAGTCTCTGATGTTCATAAAATTTCTATAGTCATATGTTAAAATGGCATGTCATGGTATTTTTGATTTGGAGGGTATAAATTAAGTAGAATACCGTCTTTACCGAGAAGATTATCTGCAAGTAATTGTGATTATAGACTTCAGCAGTACAATGCCATGAAAACTCAGGAATGTGAATAATTACTTCAATTTGAGTTAGGGAAGGAACTGAAGAAATTTTTAGAGAAGGCTGAGCCTTTATAAGTGATGTGGGGTTGAAATTTAATCTTTTTCAGATGAAGAATAAGATTGGGTTCTAGGCAGTCAGGTATACTATGAAAATAAGCTATGTCACAAAATAGCACAAGCTAGAGAACAACAACCTGATATCACAGCCATATGGAGGACATAGAGGGATTTTTGGTGTGAGATCGGCCCAGAAGGTAGCTAATGATTCACATAAAATACCATGTCTAGTTAAATTTCATTAGAAATACCAGTGGTTGCAGCTGAGGGCCCATGCATAAAATTTGGCTTGCAGTCTACTTTTGTAAAGTTTTATGATGCTGTTTGCATCCACTTGCTTACCCTGTGGCCTATAGCTGCTGTCCTTCTGCAGTGCAGAACTGAGTAATCTGTTATACACACAACCCCAAATATGTTCTAATTGGGCTTCACAGAAATGTTATACTCACTCCCCAGCAGTGGCTGCTGTTTCAAAACTTGTAGCAATAGCAACCCATATTAATGGGAGTATGTTAAAGACTATATGAAGTAATAATTTATTTTTATATTTTGGGTACATATCTTTTGCTTTACATCTATTTTTAAAAATATTTAACCTAGATTATGTTTATAGTTTACCACACACACATACAGCCAAGAGGACATGTATTATACATAAATACTTTGTTTATCACCACTGGGAATTGTAAAACTAAAAGAAGACTTAAGTTTGTGAAAAGATTTTAAAAAGATTTCTTCAAGGAGACAAGAAGCAAAACTTTGATGCTGGAAGAATAAGGAGCTTAAGTTGCCATTTTAATTACTTCTGGATTTTATCTTGTAGGTGGAATTTACCAGAGTAATATTAATTATGGGAAGTTGTCATACCATTACAATGAGAACTGTTATAGTGAAGATATCTGGCTAGGACAACTACTGAACAACTTTGGAAAACATCTGGGTTAGCTCACTATTTTAGGACTTAGACATTTATGTAGGTTTTCAGATATTTCTTTCAAAAATAAGTCACCCTAGGTTTTCTTAAACTCGAAGTTAAGAGCTGTTCATAAATTTGTCCTGTGATATTAACACACAATAATCATTGTTTATTAATTTGGTAGACATTATACTTCAAATAATTTCTGCTTGCTTCATTGCCTTTGTCTTTCATAAGCTTCAGTTTCACATGTCAGCAGCATTCACTTTGAAGTGTGATACTGCAGATATAGGAAGAATTCTTGCCTTAGCAAATGTGTTCTTGAAAGTTAATGAGTTCATCCACAAACTTAATTTTTATCTTCTCATATTAACACATTGTTTATTAATGGTCTTCAAAGCTTGAACTTCATTCTCTTTTTGATGTCTTATTCCTTTGATGTAAATATTATTTTATATTTTAATAATGAAATATAAAGCACTATAACCTGTTAAATAAGCAGATCCAGTTATAACTCTTGAATTCATCACAATAACTTAACTTCTTATCGTTTCTTAGGGTTTTAAATGACAGTCATGCTATAGAACTACAGAACTTTTTGGCATATTGAAGGTGTACTCTAATAAGGTGGCTTTAGATACCTTTTTGAGTTTGTTTTCAGTGGAATTCTAGTTTATTGGAAGGAAACTATTGGCTAATGTCTTCAGGATTTATTTTAAAAGCGCTATTTCATATTTAAAACATGAAAGGCAGACTTGCAAGTCAGATAAATGTTATTATTTTGAATGCAAGAAAGTTATGAAAACCATAAATAAAAATCCTATGTGTCAAAATATGTGGGCATTGAATTAATATTGTAAGTACAAAGGCTTAATTTTGTAACCTTTCTGAACTAAAAGAAATGAATATTCAAAGGAATATGTCATATTTCTAGTTGTCTTCAAAGATGAATAAAACGTGAGCTTCACTAGTAGCTAAGACATATAAAAGTATAAACAGTCTTAGATCCTTTTCACAAGAGTGCTATTGTTAGTCATTTTAGAGGGCAGTTGACTATATGCCATATTTAAGTGTTGCACTATTTACATGCTCACTTTAGTAATTTCACATGAATAAATGCTAAGGAAATAGACAAGGGCATAAATGCCGGCATAAATGTCCTCATTTATGTATGTATGTTGATACTGGGAATAAACTAAAAACAACCGAAGTTATTCGCTGCTGAGAGCTGACAGAAATACTATGTGGTACACTTGTAAAATGGATATTATTCAGCTACTAAAATTACAAGTAACAGTAACAGTTCCTTCTTTCATTATTCTTCCTTTTGCTTCTTCACAGCATACTATGGATTTTCCTGTAAGGTCTCTACATTTTGCCTTTCTTTGGTTCTTATCTACTCCTAACTGGCAGTTAAATTTGGCTTTTAAAATTTTATCCAAGACTCTCTTTTTTCTTATACATTCTCCATCACAGACTGAAGATGATTTGATCATATGTCATGAAATCTATATAATGGATAATAATATATAAACCATGTATTGGGAAAGAAATTCATGGGCAAGAGTATGGAAATGGTAGTGAATTTGAGAAATTTCATGAGGTTCTAGAAAACTATACTGTTAGGTTTGTTTTTTCAGGATCTAGGACTTGGACCTGGTTTGATGAGGCAAGCAGGGCTTTTTATGCTGTGGGAAATGTGTGGTATATTATCTTAAAAATGATCATGAGGTAGTGAAAAGTTAAGCTGGATTTTATTGAGGAATTTAATATATTAGTCTCATATATAGGAGGAACCATGCTTCTCTGCCATAAAGAAGGCAACACGAGTCATTTTCAGGAAAATTAATAAAACTGGATTCTACAATATTAAGTGAAATAAGTCAGACATACATGGTTAAATACTGCATGGTTTCTCTTATGTGAGAAACTCAAATGTAAATGTAGAGCAAATTAAAAGATAGTTATTAAAAAGGAGATGTTTTGTTCAAATGAGAAGGAGATCAAGAAAGGAAGATTGGAGGGAAGGAAAGAAAAGAAAGGAGATAAAAGAAAGAAGGTGAGTTATCTGCATGTACCAGTTCCACATAAGGAATTTACATAATCATTATGTATTACAAATATATACTAATAAAAATTAAAACTGAAAGAAAATATACTTAAGACATTCTAGCATATCGTTATGATGACTAGGTGATAATCCAGATTCACCAGACATTTCCACAGAGGCTGACCTTATGTCAATTGTGTATTAGGACCCATTTGAACAGTTAGTCACCTTAATATTCATCATTGAAATTTTAGAATTCTTGCATTTTTAAAAGCTGTCTGTCTTTATTATTGAAGTAGTGGCCAAGAATAGTATGTCTGTGAGTTACAGAACAATGTAATATTCATCTTTTGCAATTATAATATATATAACCCTGGAGTCACAGCACCAGATTTATAAAATAATCCTTGTATCATTTACATTCAGTAAAACTCAGTATTACCTTTTTATTATTTATTTTTTGCAGGATTGAATATTGAACACTGATGTACATGCTTAGTCCCATTTTGACCTGCTTTATTAATTTTTTAGAGACAAGGTCATACTAAGTTGTTAAGTTGCCCATGTTGGACTCAAACTTGTAATCCTTTTGCCTAAGCTTTCTAGTGATGGGGCTGCAGGAATTAAGACCATGCCAACTTTGATGATTATCTTAAAAATATTTTTATTAGTACATATGTACCGTACATAATGATTACAGTCATTATTGGGAATTGGTACATGTACTTAATACATCTTAATTCTTTTTGTTTCCCCTTTAAAGTACAGTAGTTACCTTTAAAGTAATTGCAGTTTAGGACTGGCTATACACTCCTTGAACTCAGAAATTCCAGTAAGTTTGTACTTTATTATGCATTCAGCAGTTTTGACCAGTCCTGTGCTCTCAGTAACCAGACTCCACTTCAGGAAGTTAGGAGGTGTTCTAAATAAGAAAACCATACCTAAAAGTCTATGTAAATTAATTTTTCCCATTTGTGATAGAAGCAAATTTAGTTCTAAGAAATATAAAAATAACGTTTGTCAGTATATAATTGTCTGTTTTTCTTAGAACAATGACAGTGTTTGAATACTTTCTAAAATAATAGCAATATTAAACATCTCTAGGCTTTTCTTAATTTTTACATTTTAATTTGTGTTAGTGCGTATTTGACATACTTAGTGACTGACTACATTATCAGGGAATTAGTACATGTACATAACACGTCTTAATTCTTCTTTGTCCTCTTCTCCTGCATCCTTTCCTATTCAATCCAACTCTTGCTTCCCTTCCCATTTTCAAAAGCTCTATTTGCATTTTCTTTCCTTCAGTTCTTTTTTCCATCCCTCTTCTTTCTTATACCTCACTCTTCCCTCCATCTCTTGTGCCTTTTCACATTTGACAAAGATTCCCTGCATCCTATTAAAATCTTTGTTTTGTATTTTATTTGTATTTTGGGTTTCTTTCATAAGGGAAATCATGCAGTATGTAAGCTTGCATATCAGACTTACCTTCAGTTCTTCTGATTAGTTTCACAATAATGTAACAGTTACACAAGAATAACTCCTTAAATTTATTTATTAGATTGGCATAGTTGTATTATTTGAATTATATGAAATTATATTATTGATTTCTTAAAACGCTTGAAGCTACTTGGGCCAACATTTGGCAACTTTATTCTACCCATGGATCAGGATTCTTGAATCTGCCTGCTATAGTTTTTTGTTTCTCACATCTTTAAGGTTTTTAACTTTCTCTTTTTCTGCAGGCAATGTGACTTTTCAAACATTGCTTTTTTTCTTGTAAGAAGAAAAAAAAACCTAGAACTTTTGTGTGTAAAACAGAAACACATTTTGCTAAAATGTCATTTTGAAATGCTCTTTTTGAAACTTACCTATCACACACCTTTGCGCTTTGTGTCACCAGGGTTTGATGCTCAAAAAATAAAGAAGGCATAGGGGAAGAGGAAGAACCACAGCTTGGGAGAGGAAAATGAAAGGTTTCCACAAGGTTCTACCCAGTTTCCCTCACTTTTTGATGTTCTATATATAGGCTCTGACTGCATAAAAGGACAGAGAACAAAGGGTGATGGAAAGACTCAGGAGCATGAGAAATAGAAATGAAAGGACTAGGCAAGTAACCAAACAATCCACAAAGGAACAGGCTAATAAAGAACGACGTTATCTTTTTATTTTTTAGTAAAGATCATTAATAATAGTATTTTACATTTTTAAGACTTTTTTCTTTCAGTGTCTCCAGGATTGTAATTTTTAAACTTTGTTTTTTCTTTAACTGCTTCCTAGTAAAGTTTATCTACCGGATGACCTTCGGAAGAGGATGCAAGAGCACAGAAAAAGACTGATGAAGGTGTACTTAGGTAGTGGCAGCAAAGATGAGTCCCTGGAGACCACTCTTGGATTCAGAGATGAGCTGAAGGAAGGGTGGAAGCTAAACTAAGATCAAGAAAACCATTTAAATCTTACAGAGGGTCCCTGGATGATTTCCCTAAAAATATATCAGTAGTCCTGTTATTTCAACCCACTTAGCATGAAAGCAGACCTTCACTCTAGTACTTTCCTGGCTGAATGACAAGAGTTTACAGAATTGCACAGAAAGGCAGAAATATTCTTAAATATTTAATAGAATAGTAAGTATAGTAAGTTCAGATTCTGCTTACAATTGGTTAATAATTGTCCTATGCATTATTCTGTTTTTTAATGTTTCCCTGCCAGTAGGCCATCTCAGTCCCAGTCGAATTAAAATTTACCTTAATCAGCATATGCCCTGACCTTTGTGTCCCAATGTTGGACACCTGTGTGCATTGCTTTGTTTGGTTTCTTCATCAGTGTCAGTGAAGTAATGATGAGTGTGCTCTGAAAAATAATTTGACATACTGTAGGCATCCTATAATATTAGTGGTTTTCTTATAAATAAAGTAGCATTAGGCACTATAAAAACTCAAATAAAATAAAAATAGAATCTTTACTTAGAAAAAAATTAGTATTAATAGGAGAATTACACCTGCATATTAATAAAATTCAAAAAGACCAATTTTAAGAGGGACTCAAGTAGTCTTTTGAGCTTTGGATTTGACTTTATCTTTCCATTTGGTTCCTGCCAAGCAGGAATACATTTTCAAATTGACAGATACAGTCTTACCTTTTAAATTCAGTCTGTCTACATAGATACGTGGAGGTTATGTGGACACTCCTTGACTTACTCTGTCCATATTTTTACAGGATTAATTATTTCTGCATTGGCTATGGGGTCAATGGAGATACTCAGATTTTGGGGTAAAGAAATTATTTTTTAGTCCACCTGTGTCTTCACAAAAAATTTCTTCTTAGATTTATTTTTATGCAACTTGACAGTGATAAATATTAATAAATGAAGAAATGTAAAATAAACTTTTGTAAGAGTTTCATCTTGAATGTCAACATTATGAGATTATTTTATTTGACTTTGTCTGGTTTCTTCGATTGCTTCCTAACTAATATCATGGCCCCAGTAATGCTTGTTCTTTTTAGTATCCTTTGAATTTTGGTATACCTGTTCTCCAATCTGGTTTGATTTGTGAAATTAGAGAGCAACTTTTTCTATCCAAGGAAATTATTATGAAATAAAGTCAGATATCTTGGGTGATAGAATTTCAATTCTTGCTTTTTAAAATGAATTCATTAAAACAGGGCAAAATAAAACATAAAATCATTTCTTTCTTACCAGAAAATACAGACAAGTTTGCTAATTTGTCATTTATTAAAATACGTTGTAAGTCAGGAATGAATGATGTAAAATAAGCTTTTCCGTGGTTTGTGAAGTCGCATACAAAATAAAAATCAGAGTGACTATCCTGTTTTAATAATAAAGGACATGTATAGCACAGCATGTTATTGTCCAAATATTGCTAGGCCTCATACATTACTTTGTCTTGGTAAAGCTTTTTTTTTTTTTTTTTTTGTCTTTTTCTTTTTTATTGGTACCGGGGATCGAACTCGCGACTGCCTGCTTTCAAGGCAGGCGCTTATGCCGCTGAGCTAAATCCCCAGCCCCAAAGCTTCTTAAATAATCATCTGACGTGAATTTGGTGAGAGAGCCTATAGTTGACTAATGAAAACTGTTTTCCTCTAGTTTTGTATTTCAGACTCAACTGCTTTCTACTTTGTAGAATACAGCCTGACTTCTGATTTCTTCCTATACGACAGCTGATTAAATTTCAATCTAAATAAAGCATCCTACAAAAGTATCCTATCTTTAGAAAACCATAAATATTAGTCAATTCAGGAAATTGCTACTCTTACTAATGCTTACTTTTTTAGTTTATTGTTAAGTCCTTTGTAGACTCAGAATCAATAGTTCTCCAGTAAAAATATTATTCCACTGGATTCACAATTCAAGAAACTATGTTCTTTCTACTTGAAAAGTATACACAAAATTTACCTTTTCTACTTTTAAACAGATTTATTCCATTTGTTGCAAAAGTCCAGAGTTATATTATTTATGATGTAGTGTAAGATTTAGTTGGCTCTATTTTTTGAACCATATGGGCCAATAATCTTAAACTCACTTTAAAACTCAGATTATTAATGTTTGCTATCAAGTGATTTTTTAAGCTCTCAGAAAAATACAATATTGAAAATATATATGGGTGATCTATTTTCTTCACTGTTATTTCCGCCTACTATTTACTTTGCTGTAAAACTATGACCACATCTTCCTTGTTTCAAGTTCTCACACTTACTTGTGTCTTTTAAATCAGCCCTCTTGCTCCCTAGTCTTTGTGTTTTTTATTGTTGTTTTTTCCCCGTTTCTGGATTGTCATTCTCTGGATGACTACATAGCCGCAGCTTTCTTATTATTCTGATTTGGGCTCCACTACATATAATGTTGCCAGTATACCTTTCTTCCTGCATTCTAATTGTGTTAACCTACTTCATAATATTCAGAATTATGTAGAACTGTGCTGGTTAAGTGTGTTAGTGACTAGGCACATGTATCAATTTCAGTATGAGTTTATTACCATCAAATGACACTTGCATTTGACTGTAATATACAGTTTTCTAGTGATACTGAGAAATTTACTGTCAAAAAAAAAAAGAAAGAAAAAGAAACTGTTATTGTCATTGTCATTAGTTTATTTTGGCTTGGTTTTTAATCCACAAGTGCCATAAGTGAGTCAGGCTATCAGTGAGATGGAAATTTAGGTTTACTAGTTATTAATCATTTATCAGAGACAGTTTGACTGCTTGCCTCTTTCTAGAGTTCATTCTAGATGTTGTTGTTTATAAGGAAAACAGAAGAGTACTATACAACAGGCATTCTGTATTGAACACAAATGTTCCCCCCAAATTCATATGGTAGTCTTAATTACTAGTTGATATCTGTTCAGTATTTGGAGATGGGGCCTTTCAGAGGTAATTAGGGTTAGGTGTGACAGTGAGGGTTGATCCCTCAAGATATGATTAGTGTCCTCAGAAAAGCATCCTGGCTCTTTCTCAGTATCTTTTCCTCCCCGGAATTCAGAAAAAGAACAGATTTTGTTAACATAGAGCAAGATAATGACTGCCAGTAAACCAAAAAAAAAAAAAAAAAAAAAAAAAAAAAAAAAAAAAAAAAAAAGAAGAGATCTCAGAATAAATCTGTTTGTGAACCAACTAGTCTGTCTTGTTATGGTATTCCATGAGACCAAGACATTAAACAGAGAGAGAGGAGAGGAGAGAAATCAAATCGCTAGGCTCAACTACCAGCCCCAGTTAGGTCATCCTCCTTTAGCAAGGAGCACTTTTCGCTTATAACTCTCTCTAGAGCTACAGCTGTTGTGGTAGGGTGACAGTTCTTCACCTGAGGAGTTAGTTACCTTTCCCTTAATCATTCTATACAGAGAACATTCCACCTAGAGATTCACAGTGGTGAATTTTGGCTTTCATTTTACTCTGCATAGTAGAAGATCTGAATATCAACAGGAAGAGATGGTAACATTTGCTTTTCACTTCTTACAATTTTTCATTTTGGTATGAATTTAAACTTTTCTCATTTTTAATATTTGCAATAATGTATGTTTTCAGTACAATGTGGAGAGCTGGTATGTGAACATACACATCTTAATTGTTCTTTCATCTCTCTCCCTATCCCTTGGTCCTTCACCCTTTTACTAAAAAGTTCTCCTTATCTGTTTTTCTGTATTTTATTTTGCTCTTTATCTTTTGGGTTAAAAAGGTACAAAGGTAGTGCAATGAACTTCTATGTGTCTTTGATTAGATTCACCAAATGTTTACATGTTGCCTCATTTTCTTTTACCATTTTAGGGTTAGCAGTGAGGAACAATTTTAGGGTTAGCAGTGAGGAAAGCAAGAGGAAGAAGGGTGGACAGATTCATTTTACAACTATTTCTATCATCAGTATTAATTATCTTTGGGATTTACCAACTTGAAAGAGCACTATAGCTGAGTATATCCATAGCTTCGCAAGATTCACTGTTCTTGTTGGTCTCATATCATTGCTTCTGAATGTGGTCAGTACATCTGTGTTCTCTCTCTTGATATCTCCTTGCTCCTGGATGCAGGTTTTGGTCCATTGTCCTTTGCAATCATCAGTATTCATTTGGTGCACTGAAAACATCTTCTGCTCTGTTGTCTTTGGAAAGGCAGTTTCTTCCTAATGTGGGTGGTTTAGTTTTCTTCTATACCAGAATACATAGTTCCATGAAATCTGTTTTAAAATCTTTCGAGAGAAGGACACAGAGATACACACCTGTAATTCCAGCACTCCTCTCCTACAAGGGAATCACATTTTCACTACTTCATAGAAAAAAAGTATTTTAAAGTTTATAACATCTATCTTTCCTACCCTGTTGTGACTTCAACCCTTTTAAACCCTAGATAGGAATACTACAAGGCTAAGTTTTGCCAGATCTATTTTCTGTTCTACTTAGGTGGACAAACATTTAACCTTCAAACATGGAATTACATATCCTGTAGTTTTGATATTTGCTTTTGGGGGTTTTACTAAAACTGAGCAGCTAATGTCTTCTTTAGTGAGAAAAATGAAAAAAATTTAATCTCAGGTGGAATGTCCTTGTGCGTGAGTAAAAAGCATTAACACTAACAATCAAGATAGTCTGGCATATAGCATATGCACATTAAATGAGAAGTTAGTAGCGT
The DNA here is from genome assembly GCF_034190915.1 of Cavia porcellus. Taxonomy (NCBI): domain Eukaryota; kingdom Metazoa; phylum Chordata; class Mammalia; order Rodentia; family Caviidae; genus Cavia; species Cavia porcellus. The sequence continues at coordinate 58,757,834 of NW_026947493.1, forward strand.
GCTGTAAAACTTTCTGCATTTACTTAGGGGATTTATTCTCTCTTATTAAAGTGAATTCTTAAGTGGAATGCTGGAGAATTTCAGGCCTCAATTCTAAGAATAGTTATAGTCCTGAGCAACTGATTGTTTTTAGTTATGTGGATACTGCAATTGATTGTTTTTCAGTTGTGATGACCAATAGATATCTACTGGAGCTGAGATGATTTTCATCTCTTAAAAGTGTGCCAAACTGCAAGGTAAATGTTTTGTTTACAACTTCAACCAGTGTGGTTTTATTTTACTTTTTTTTCATTTTTTCTTTCTTGATTTCTTCAGTTAGCAGGTTTTAAAAAAAGCGTTGTTTTGAAAAATATAAAGTATGAATAAATAAATGTTAGAATACCAGTTGTTAACATTTTATTTCATATCAAGTAAAGGACTTCATTCTCTTTCTACATTCTTTGAGGTCAAGATGAGGCATATCAATAGTATGTAAAAGGCTAAGTATTCTGATCTCATTAGAGTGGTTGGGAATCATTTGGAAATAAGGTAAATCTGTAATTGTTAGGAAATGTCTTTGTGTTTTTAAAATGAGAAGTTCTAAAGAAACAACCGTGTTTCTATTTTCAGTGAAGGGGTTCGGGCAATTCACCCCAAGGCTTCATGCATGCCAGGCAATCCTTCCTTAATTTTACAGTATTAAACAGTTTCCACCATTGTCTTATAATAGAACAACAACCATAACTGAAGCTGACACTAAAGGCAGAAAGTAAGGACCACCTTGTTAAGAGAACCTAAACTGAGCCAGTGATGCCACACTGGGGAGCAGAAATAAGGCTTACTACTTAGTTGAGCCTAAGAGAATAGGCTTTTTTTGTCTTTTTCGTTTTTATCAGTACCAGGGATTGAACTCACAACTGTCTGCTTGCAAGACAGGTGCTTATGCTGCTGAGCTAAATCCCCAGCTCTGAGAATAGGATCTTCTATAAACACATTTAAACATTGCCAAAATCTCAGTGGGTTGGGTAGATGACTGAATGAGAAGTGACCATTGCTTGCTTGCTATCTCTCAGTGTTTAGTTTGGCTTTTGACCTGAGATAGTACTGTATGTTGGTAATTTTTGAACAGGGTTTATCCAGTTGTTATATTTTCATTTGAAGCCCACATCACAGGATTACAATGGAAAGTTTTACTATTGCTATTTCGTTTTCAAAATGGTCTAAGTGCATTTGATTCATTTCACTGTTGTTATAAACTTTAAATAGCATTACTTTTCAGGTGATGATTCCTGTTGCAGTCACTAAAGAAATGGGGTTAATAATGGCAGCTCAGTCAAGACATGTAGCCTCAGAAATGAATATAGTTTTTGTTTCCTTTTATGTTGAGATAGTAGGTTTTTAAAATATCCATAGTGGATGCGTGTGTTCAAATATCTTTAAAGCAATATTTAATTTAGAGTGGAGTGCGAAGAAGCTACAGAAAATTATTCATCCATGTAGATACAATTATATTGTGGTGGATAATAGATTTGTGTTATTCTTAATGTGTATACATGGATACAGAGAGACTAAAATTGTTTTTATAACTTTTCAGTACATTGAACGAAAGAAAAGTATGACAAGGGAAAGCATCTGATAAATTAAATGTGACATGTTTTTTATCCATATAAAATGGCTTCTGAGCAGCTGGTAATTGTGAATATTTCAGCAGTCATTTTTGATGTGGAATGTTTCTTCTGTGTTCAACACTAATGAGTTTTGAGTTGTACTTCATCAAATTGACAGTTTCCTTACTTTTGTAAATAGGCATGTAATATACCTTGGAAAAACTGGTAAAAGACAGTATACTGATCCCCAAAATAGATTGACTTTACTCCTTTTTAAAATTCTTTTTTAAAGTTTGACCATCCACTTTTGCTTTAAGGGAAGATAGTATAAAAAATTTTTAGCATTTTCTGGTGCTTACTTAATTTCAAGTATTGTATTGGCAGCTGGGATATGCATTATCTGTTGAATAAAAATAAGCTCAAAGAAAAAAGTAGAAGCCCAGCTAAAATAACAAGCAAAAGCACTAAGAAATTACAGTTTTCTTAAAACGTCATTATGAAATTTTGTTATTAAAATATGAATTTTCTTATAAAATGAAGGAGAATAAATTCTTTTATAAAATTTAACAATATTTTTATGCTATACTTTTTCTAACATTTTTTTTGAGTCAAGGATTCACTATGCAGCTCAGGCTGACCTTGAACTATCATCTTCTTTGCTCATCCCCCTGAGTGCAGGGATTATAGACATGTGTTCCATGTCAGGGCATAAATCTTGATTGCCATTCTAAAAACCAGAAATTTGCTAATCTTATTTTATAGATGATGAAACTTACCAAAAGATGAATGCTCATCACCAAGTTCTAGATAATATTAGATAATCTAGATAATATTAATTATATTAATTTAAATATATTTAAATATAATATTCTGAAACTCTTTTAAAACCACCATTTTAGTATAAATAAAAAAGGACATTTATTTCTGAAGCTATATCCTTTGAGCCAATTGGTATTATTTGCTCCAATTCTATAGTGACTACAGTGGGACATAAAAAGTAAAAGCCCTTTCAATTTTTTAAAATTTTGAAAATTTTTCTATTTTTAAAGAGGGTAAAATTAAACATAACAACCAGAACAAAACAGATCATATGATAACAATGTAAGAGATACAAATTTCAAAGTAAGAGAACAGGAGATCTTCTATCTGTCTATCATATTGTCTCTTGTTTTCTTCCAAATAGTTGTCAGTATCTTCACACACAATGAATTCATACAAAACACAATAGTATAGAACTGATCAGTACAGGATGTTGAAGGCATTTTAGGTCTTGAAGATTAGATAGTAAGGAAATCAACAATGGCTGCCATAATGTCTCTCATTCTCTTCAAAATAACTGTCCATACCTTCATGTATGTTGAAATTAAACAAAACAAAGCAGACCAAAATCACTCTGAATGAAGAATAATAATATTTCTGGATTTCACATCATGACACTACGGAATCAATATTGAGTATCTTACTTTCTCTTTTTCTTAAAAATAGCTGTTCATTTCATTGTGCAATATATTATCGATTCTCATAAACTTTTTATAAGTTCAACGCATGCATGAGTCTCTACATGTGTTACTATCCTTTCTGTATTAGAGACAAACCAAGACAAAACAAAACAAATTGCTAGAAAAACATGAAACAAATAGACATATAAACAACAATAACAAAGAGCCCAGAACACTGACAGGATAGGCCTTTAACAAGGTGGTATGAGCATAACTAGGATTGTTACTTTACATAATGATCTTCAAGAGTTCCACAGATTACTGTACAATAATATGCACAATTATTTCAATCCTATGAATGTTAACTGTTTTGTTTCAAAAACTTGTAGAATTTGTAACACAATCATCCTAGCTATCCTAAGTGTGTTTATATAATTTTAGATATTTTTTCTTTTCCCTCCTTTTTCTTTTTCATTTTCCCTGAGATATCATTTTTTGCCTTTAAGCAGATACTTATCCTTTCACTGTATTTATTGAGGTTTTTGTATCTTGTATACTGTTACCATTTGTTACTCTAGGGAGACTATACAGTATTTACACATGTGAGTTTGATTTATTTCACTTTTGAGTATGGTCTAGAGTTGCATCCATTTACTTATAAATATCTCAATATGATCATTCTTGATAGCAGAATAGTACTCCATTATATAAAAAATTCCACATCTTTTTTATACATTCCTCAGTTGATGGGCATTTAGATTGTTTCTAAGATCTGGCTATTACAAATTGTGCTGCTATAACCATGGATGCACATTTGTCACTGTAGTATGATGTTTTTAGTTCTAGGACTATGCCCAGAAGTGGAATAGCTGTGTCAAATGGGACTCCCAAACCCAACTTTTTGAGGAACCTCCAGACTGAGCTTCACGTTGGTTGCACCAGTCTACACTCCCACCAAGAGTGCAGAAGAATTTTTTTTTTGAAGTGACCTCTCCAGCATTTGTTGTTGGTAGTTTTCTTTATCTTGGCCATTCTTTTAGGAGCGAGATGGAACCTCAGTGCCGTTTTAATTTGCATTTCTCTAATGATCAATGATGCTGAACATTTTCTCATGTATTTATTTGCCATTTGTATTTCTTCATCTGAGAACTGTGTATTCATCTCAGATGCACATTTTTGGAATGGTCTTTGAATCTGGCAGATCTGATTTTTAAAAAATGTTATATTTTCTAGACAAGTCCTTTTCTGAGGGACCATAAACTAAGATTTTTCCCAATTTGTGGTTTTTCTTTTGGCTCTCCTGGAGATCTCTTTTGGCATGGAAAAACTCTTTATTAGGACGCAATCCCTGTTATTCAGTCTATGAGGTATTTCTTGTGCAATTTGATTCTTGTTCATGAATTCTCTACCTACCCCTATATTTCAAGATTTCTACCTTCTTTGTCTTCCAACAAATTTAGTGTTTCTACTTTAGTATTTAGATCTTTGATCTATTTAGACTTTAGTTTAGTACATGGTGACAGGCATGGGTCTAGTTTTAGTTTTTGGCATATGGAGAGCCCATGTTTACAGCAGCATTTATTGAAGAGACTATCTTTTTGCAGTGGATGTGTTTGGCTCCTTTTTCAAAGATAAGGTGACTGAGAGTGTTTGTAGTTGTAGTTGTATCTTAGATTTGTTCCATTGATCTTCAGGTCTGTTTTTATTCCAGTACCATGCTGATTTTTTACTAGCTTGGTAGTATAACTTCAAGTCAAGGATTGTGATGCCTCGTGCCTTTCCTTTGTTGCTTAGAATTGCCTTTGCTATTCTAAGTCCCTTTGGTTCCAGATGAATTTTAGGAGTGATATCTCCCATCCAAGTACTAACCAGGCCCGACCCTGCTTAGCTTCCGAGATCAGACAAGATCGGGCGCGTTCAGGGTGGTATGGCCGTAGACATTTATCCTTTTAATTAAAGGAAAAAAAATAGCAGGATATATTATAGTAACCCACTTTGACTTTCCATTACCTCGATTTAAAGCCCTGTATTACTCTCACCATCTGGTTTTTAACTGATGTTCCCCTATTCTGTTTTGCTGGATAGTATCAGGTCCGAAAATTTAGGCATCAGCTGTGAAGATAATGAGATTCATTATAACGCCCATTCTCGTTGACTTTTATCTACTTTTGAAGACCTACAATGTCTCCAATGGTTTGGCTTTGTCGGTTTTGTTCTTTACTGTTTTGTTCAATTGTATTATAACTAATGGTATAGGCAATTCTATTAGAGATAGTGGGAGGCATTATGGTAACCATTGTTGATCACCTTGTATTATGTTTTCACATTATCTATTATATCCACCCTTTTGACTTGACCGATTCTGTTCTGTTATGTCACATTTGGTTTTACTCTCTTCCAAAAAAGTAATAAGAACCATGAGAGCAATGAAACCCAAAATGTGTAATAGTCATTGTACAAAAGAGAGGAAAAGAAAGTGCTCTAAACTATATAACTGCATGTATATTTAAGTGTATAAGATAGAATATGATATCACAGAGTTTTATTGGATCATTGAACAAAACTGTTTGCAGTATCATTGATGGAATGTCCACTTTACAAGCTTTAATTTTGTGACTTGAACAATTATTTCTAAGATGACAGTATGTAATCCATTAACTAGTGATTTCCTACTGTTCATTTTTTTTCTGCAAATCTGTATAACTTGTACCCTTTCTCTGCTTTTTTTTCTTTTCTCCTTAAATAAAATTTAAAAAAAAGGAGTGATATCTCTAGATCTATGAGGTATGCTAGTAGTATTTTAACTTAAATTGTATTAAATCTGTATAAAAATTTTGGGAGAATGGCCATTTTCACAATGTTTGTTCTATCTATGAACAAGGGATGTCTTTCCATTTTTGAGATCCTCTTTGTTTTCTTTTTCAGGGCATTATAATTTTCCCCGAATAGATCTTTTACTTCTTTTGCTAGAATAATTCCTAAGTATTTCATTTTGTTGGATGCTATTGTAAAATGTGTGGCTTCTCTTATTTCTCTCAGTGGTTTTGTTGTTAGTGTATAGGAATGTTACTGATTTTTGGGTGTTGACTTTGTATCCAGCTACATTACTGAATTTATTATACCTAGGAGTCTTTCAATGGAGTTTTGGGGGTCTTCTATGTAGAGTATCATGTGATATGTAAATAATGATTATTTAACTTCTTCTTTCACTATCCTTCTTTTATTTCTCTCTCTGGTCTAATTGCTCTGGCTATTATTTCCAGCACTAAATTGAATAGGAGTGGTGATAATGAACATCCTTGTCTTATTCCTGATTTGGGGGTAAAGACTTTGAGTATTGGGCCTTTTGTTTTTTGGTCTTTTTCATTTTTATTGGTACCAGGGATCAAACTCACGACTGCCTGCTTGCAAGGCAGGTGCTTATGCCGCTGAGCTAAATCCCCAGCCCTGAGTATTGGGCCTTTTAATATGATGCTTGCTGTTGGTTTTTCATAGATGGCCTTTATCATATTGAGGTAAAGGTCATCTATCACAATTTTCTATAAGGTTTTTATCTTGAATAAGTGTTAGACCTTATCAAAATATTTTTCTGCATCTATAGAAATGATCATATCGTTCTTATTTTTGGCTCTATTGATATGGTGGATTACATTTATTGATTTGCATATGTTGAACCTTCTCTGCATGCCTGGGATGAATTCCACTTGGTCGTAGTGTATAATCTTCTTGCTGATTTGCTGAATTCTGTTTGCCAATATTATATTGAGAATTTTTTGTTTTATCTTTCTCCTTTTTATTGGTACCGGGGATCGAACTTCCGACTGCCTGCTTGCAAGGCAGGCGCTTATGCCGCTGAGCTAAATCCCCAGCCCCCTATATTGAGAATTTTTGCATCTATGTTCATTAGGGAGATTGGCCTGTAGTTCTCTTTTTTGGTTGGATTTCCTCAGGTTTTGGTATTAGAGTAATATTTGCTTCCAGGAATGAGTTAGGGAGAATTGCTTCTATGTCAATTTCATTGAAGAGTTTGAAGAGTATTGGCATTCAATCTTTGAATTTCTTGTACAATTCCACAGTGAATCCATTTGGACCAGGGCTTTTCTTTGTTGGTAGGGATTTAATTATATTTTCAATTTCATTAATTGAAAGTGGGTTGTTCAGCAGTTTTACATCTTCTTGACCCAGCTTTGGTAATTCATGTTTCTAGGAATCTGTCCATTTCTTCCGTATTATCAAGCCTATGAGAGGAGAGGTTTTTGAAATAGGTATTGATGAACTTCTGTATTTCCATCGGGTCTGTAGTGGTTTCACCCTTTTCATTCCTTATTCATGAATTTGATTTTTTTTTCCTTTTAAAAGTAAGGTTGGCTATAAGACTCAATTTTATTTATTCTTTCAAAAAACTAACTTTTTTATTCATTATTTTTTATATAATTTTCTTAGTCTCCATTGCATTGATTTCTGCTGTGACCTTTGTAATTCCCTCTATTCTTTTGGCCTTGGGCTTTATTTGCTCTTCTTTTTCTAGATGTTTGAGGTGTAGCATCAGAATATACTTTCTTCTCAGCAGCACCTGGCACGTGTTTATTTGTGTTTATTCTGTTTTCCTGATATTGGAGTTCATCGCTGTAAATTTTCCTCTGAGGATTGCTTTCAGTGCCTCCCACAAATTCCAGTAAGATGTAATTGTATTTTTGTTTGTCTGCAAATATTGTTTAATTTCTTCTTTAATTTCCTTTGTGATCCACTGATTGCTCAAAAGTGTATTATTCAATTTTCATATGTTTGTGGGTTTTTTGCAGTTTCTTTTGTCATTAATTTCTAGTTTTATGGTGCTATGATCTAATAACATGGTGGGGTAATTTAAATTCTTTTACATTTATTTAAGCATGTTTTGTGGGCTAGAATATGGTCTTTTTTATAGAATGTGCCATGTGCTGCTGAGAAGAAAGTATATTCTGATGTTGTTGAGTAGAACACTGTGTATACATCTACTAAGTCCATTTGTTCACAGGTGTGATTCAGTTCTATTATTTCTTTGCTGTTTTTCTATCTAGTTGACCTGTCCTGTTGTAACAATGACATGTTAACTTCTCCTGTTACAACTGTGTTATTGCTTATTTGATCTTTAATTTCTGTTAATATTTTTTGTATATCTAGGTGCTCTCAAATTTGGTGCATAGATATTTAAGATTGTCATCTCTTCTTGAAATTTTCCCCAAACTAGTTTGTAGTGATCTTCTTTAACTCTTTGGATCATCCTTGGTTTGAAGTTCACATTGTCTGCCAACAGAATAGCTACTTTTTTTTTTTTTTTGAATCCTGTGGCATGGAGTATTGTTTTCTATCCTTTGACTTTTATCCATTAGCTTCCCTTTGGATTAGATGGGTTTCCTGTATGTAACATATGTTTGGATATTTGTATCTATCCATTCTGCCAGTCTGTTTCTTTTAATTGTTGAATTTAGGCCATTTATGTTAATGATTATAACTGATATATATTGGTTTAATTTTGACATATTATCTTTCTGCTGTTGATTTTTTTACCTTTCCACTCTGTTTAATTGTTTGCCTTGCTTAGTTGTTTTTTCCTATGTCTGCGTAGAATGTCTTTCAGTATTCTTTGCAGGGTTGATTTCGTGGTCATGAAGTTCTTCCACTGTTCTTTGTTGTGGAAGTATCTTATTTCTCCATCTATTTTGAAGGACAGTTTTGCAGGGTACATTGGTCTGGGTTGGAATTTTTTTTTTTCTTTTAGGATCTGAAATACTTCACTCCATGCTCTTCTTTACTTCATTGTTTGAGAAGTCTGCTGTGATTCTGATAGGCTTTCCTTTATAGGTGATCTGTCTCTTCTCTCTAGCAGCTTTAATATTCTGTTTCTATGTTGGGTTTCTGGGATGTTGATTGTTATATATCTTGGTGTAGTTTTATTTTGGTTATGATTATTTGGAATTCATATGCTTCAGTGATCTGTATGTCAGTTTCCATTGTCATGTTTGGGAAATTTTCAGCTATTAGATCTGTAAATAGACTCTTCATATTGTTTGTGCTGACACCTTCCCTTTTTTTATACCCATCAATCTTATATTGTTTTTCTTTGCTTCGTCTGCAGTTGTGGAAATTTAATTTCCTGGTTCCTTGTTATTTTTAAAAGATCTTTCATGTTTACTAGCTGCAGTCTTGTCTTCGAGGTCTGACATTCTATCTTCACTTTCACTGAGGCTGTTTAGCCAACTTTAGATGGAATTTTTGATTTCCTATATATTTCTTTGAATTTGCTTCATGCATTCTGTTTCTTATATTCTTCATTCAAAGTTTCCTTCTTTTTGCATTGTTCCTCTAATTTTTAAACTATATCTTCTTTAGATTTGTTCAGCATTTCTTGCATTACATTTATCATTTCTTCTTTTACCTGGGAGACTATTTCTGATTTGAGTTTTTTTATACCTTCCCTTTTTTTATTTCAGTTGATATCATTTCAGGCATTTCACGTGTATAGCTTGTATTTTCTTCTGTATCCGTGTCTCCTGGGCTTGCTTGGGTTGGGCTGGAAGTTTGAGATTGTATTTTTGTCTTTCATACCTTCCTTTTTCTATATTTCTGGGTTTTGAGGGATGTTTCAAGGTTTCCCTCTTGCACTGAGAATCACCTCACCCACTTTTGGCTACCCAGGTAGACAGCAGGCAACAACTAGCTGCTTGGAGTTTGCTGGGTGTGGGCTAATTAGGCCTCTGGGACTGCTGTGAGACCTCCTGTGATTTCAGATGCAGGATGTGGTCTTTCTGCCTGGGAGGAATATTACAACACTTCCCTGTGTGCCTGGTTGTAACCTGTGCATGCTCCTGGTTGAGGACTCAATTCAGACCCCTGCCAGCTACTTGGAGTTCTCTGGGCATGTCCCAGTTAGTGTTCTTTCAATTTTTTAACAGAACTGAAATGAATCAAATATACAGCCAAATCCATGTGAAAAAAAAATGTCATTACTGCCAAGAGTATCTGTTTTGATGTGTAGCCACAACATTTCTGTGCTTTCACATATATAATATTGTTTTCACTGATAGAAATAATTTCACTATACAAGTCACATATAAGAATATAAGAATAAGAATTATTCAATGAGTACTAAGGATGATACTAATTAGTAAATTTAATTTAACAAATTTAAAAAGATGATAACTGTAAACTGGAATTAAACACACCCTAACATTATTATCAGCAATACTAAGTGAACAATGATAGTCACCTTTCTTCACTGCCATGTGATATCTGAGGAAATCAGTTTAAAGGAAGAAAGAATTATTTTGGCTTACAGTTTGAGTGGCATCAGTCCATATTCACTTGGCATTGTTGCTTCAGTGCCCACACTGAGGCAAAATATAATGGTGGGATGCAAGTGGTGGTGCAAAGCAGAATACTTCTTGAAGGATAATAGGCCCAGAATACAAGAGATGGAAAAGGGGTAAGGGACAGAATACATTTTTCAAAGGTACATACCTAGTGACACACATTTTTCAATAAGATCTCACCTCCAACAGTTTTCCCCTTCTTTCCATTCACTGAGGTCCAGGCTCATTCACTGAGGACCACACTTTCAGTACATGAACCTTTGGGGGACATTCAAGATCTAAGCCATCACACCAATTATTTGGGACTATGTGATTTGTCAAAAGTTCTATTTTTAAAAAAAGAATGTTGTATATTTTGAAGGGAAATAGAACACAACCAGTATCTCTGATATCACAACTGAGGCCAGCCTTTCAAATTAAACAATCCTGTTTGACGTTTTTTATGATTTGGGACTCTATGCAGTATTTCTCTGAATTATGATTTTTGCTAATACATTGCTTTGCCACTGCTCATCTACATCTTATGTACTCTTTCAGAGATAATAATTTAGAATCTATTAGATCTAATTATAACATCTTGTGATCTTGTAAAACATCACCATTTTCCTAGGAATTTTATTTTCATAGTTCTGGCAATATGTTAACATTACTAAACTAAAATTCCTTCCAAAACAAATGCATGGAAATTCTAAGTATCTAACAAATCTCATTTATAAAAGCATAGACAGATACTTTCACCAACAATTTAGGGAATATCCTTAGAAAGTAAGTACTGTAAGATACCAAAACTAAGCATTGGTCAGACACAATTAGAAGATAGGCTAATAAGGGGGAAGTGAGATCAAGGTTGAACTTTTCAGTCTGAATGTGAGTTTCAGTTTTTCTATATGAACAAAATTGCAACCATACCTACTGCATACTTAATGTAAAGTTTTACATGTAAAATAGTTTTATTTTCAATAGATGCAAGATTGTGCAACAGATTTCTAGAACATACAATATTCTTTAAGAATTGACCACCAACTGTCCATTTCTTTTCCCTAGTGCTTGACAATCACTATTCTATTTTTAAGGGTTTGACTATTTTAGAAACCTCATTAAAAGAAATTGTGCATTGTTTGTCCTTCTGTGATTGTTACTCAACATAAGTAACAATCTCTGTGTTCTTTCATGATATTGTAGATGGCAAGTTTTACTTATTTTTAATGCTACTACTCTGGTCACTAATCAAAAATAACATAAATATTATATTTGTCTTTCGAAGTTTCTGTAATAGTCTTTGTAGCCAAGCAGCTTTACTCTTTATACTTGATTTTAAAGAACTGGAAATTTACCTGACATCTTTTTATTCAGGTTCCCATCTGTGGAATGTAGAAAATGGTAATAATTTATAATGTGTAAAGTGGCGAAGTTGATAATGTTATACTGTCAGGTGATTAACACAGAGCATGCCCATAGTAAAGATTAGATGTCATTGTACAGTTTTTTATTGTGGTGATATAGGAAGGAAAAATAAGGCATAAGCTAAATGTGGTATGAGCAGAGGTATAAACACAGACATTTACATAAGCTGAAGCAACTTATAGGAGAACTAAACCTTTACTTGGGAAACCATTATTCAGAAAATCAAGAAGGCAAAAAGAAAAGAGTGTTACCATCAAGAAAATTCACAGTAGCAAATTTGTTAACAATATGCTGCCAATAAAGATCAGCACAAAAGCCCAGTCCCTCCAACTCATTTAGTTGAGAACATCCAGGTCTATACACATTAATTTTCTGTAAAGGTATCAGCACAGTGCAGCCCAAGGTCAGATGTCTATGGTTATCATTTTCTGAAATAACAAGGATATTTAACACATTTCACAGAAAGTAAATATTAAATGAGCCTAAAACTTTGGTATTGAATGGGGTTTCTGATATACGGAGAAATCACTGAAATATATGTTTATTTCCTACTCATAATGGACAAACCAAGCGTTTCTGTATTTACTTCAGAACAGATAAATGATTGATCAAGGTTTCACATGCCAATTACTCCTCAGTGTGGTTCAGTGGGATCCAAGTAGCCAAGCCAGTGCAGATCTATATCATGACAGTGCTGCATGTGTGGATAATATTTTGTTTAATCAGATGTGCTTTGCTTTGACTTCTTTTGGTATATCAGAATACAACAGACTACAACAGAAAAAGAAGTGTTTTGGATGAGAAAACCTGAAACAAGTATTTTGACCCTACCAAAATCACTATATATAGAGAAAAGACCAGCAGAACCCTAGATAGACATCAGACTTTTTCCTCCTGCTTGGAATGTGAATAAAAAGGTACAATAAAAATATGCAAATCTCTAATTTTCAAATGCACAAAAACTCTGTAAAGTAATACAATAGTCACTGATTCTTTGATCAGCATCACAGAGGTGAAGAATTAAATTACCCTAAATTCAAAGTGAATCATAATATGGACAGCTCTGGGTCCTCATATTAAAGAATTATTTTTATCAAAGGAGTTCTATATGTAACTTTAGTTCTATATGTAACTTTCTATATTTAGTTCTATATGTAACTTTTTAAAATAAGGATTCAAGAAAAATCCTCAGTGAGGTTTGCAGAATATTTTCTGTCAATAGGTTTATACTATTAACAAGTTATATTCAGGCTGTTTTGAAATATTAGTTCTGTCAGCTTCTTACAATTCATGGAACTTTGCAGACCTTCAGCAGTGCAGATAAGCATTTCTCTGCTTTCTGAGAATATTGAATACATCCTCCTTGTACTTTGAAAAGCAAATAGAATACATATATTTATCAATCTTGACACTGATACCTTTCTACCTAGCTCAGCAAAGAATCCAAATAGTAAAATCTTGAAAACATGAAAAGCCAAACAAAGTAAGCAATCTTTTGTTTTATAATCATAATACTTAAAGGTAGAGGTGAATTAAATAATTCTACTCTGAAAATTATTTTTCCTTTACTTAATCTCCCTCTCTAGAAGAAGCATATCTTAGACTAACCACAATTAATTTTCAAAATTGAAAACAGAAGACAAAGAACTTTATAAAAATTTAAAGGCCAACATATGTAACCCATAATAAGATACACCAGTTGTTATACTCATTGTGTTTCCAAAATTCCCAATTTTTCCAGGATTACATCAAATTGAATAGTACTTCTTAAGGCTTATATTTGTTAGAATGTAGTCTTGTATAACGGAATTTTATGTTTTATAAGGACACTTACTACAGTAGGATGGGAATTTGAAATGAAATTTGTTTCCTCTTTACATTATATTTTATGGCATTTGGAACTCATTTCTCACTGAAAAATATATAATGAAGTATAATACAAGTTAACCTGTTTAATAACTCTTGTTAGATGTCATTATTAGAGATCAGGTAGAAGATGTGGGGTTAGGGGAGCAAAGAGGTAAATAGAACATGGGTGAAGTATGAGTGTACCAATAAACCAGGCAAAATCTGTTATTATGTATTTCTATTAATATGCATTCATTAATCAAATGTTTAAAAAAAGTAAAAGAAATGTGTGTAAATCTTATAATTTATCAAGATTATTTTTCTTATAGAATAGGTAGTTTAGTTTCTTTTCATAAATACTACTACCATAATTTTAAGTTTTATAATTTTAAAATTTATTTTAAAAATGTTTATTTAAAACAGGTGATATATGTAAGTACTTTCAGCAGCCAGGCAGTGATGTTAAGTCAATAGGTGAGTCCCACCTTGCCTTTGATTTGACCAGAATTAACACTTTCTTCATTACATTTTTAACAAGGATATGACATTTACCTTAAGGAAAGGTCTTGTGAGAAGAACATAGTATTTCCTAGTGGCAAACACATGGTTTGCTTGCTTGGTTGTTTCTATAGTGTGAGTTTATTAAGAGAAACATAGCTTTTGGATGAGGTCCCTAACTCCATTGTAAATGTTCAGTGAATATTGGAGGAATAGAGTACTATCCTGCTGAATTTTTTAACAATGTATAAACTAATTGAAGATGACTATCTGACAAGATTTGCAAACACAGAAGATTATGCAACCTTGAACACTTCTCTTAATGATAACAAAGATTGATAAGCTAGCTTTTCTTAAAAGGACAAGTTTATTGTTCATGTTGATTTTTGTGATGAAAATGGTTACTGTTTATCATTAGACTATATTTGTATTTTGTGAGACTTAATAAGTATTATTTGCCTAACTATTCTTATTCAGGATAAATTAATATTATTAATTTCCTTCTAATCCCATTAATTTTATGTCAAATATTCATGGAGAACTTAAAATTAGGTTAGTCTATAGCTTCAAAATGGTCCACATACAAATAAAAGTTCTAGTAATGCAGAGTTGAAATTCATGAAATACTTCTAAGAAATGTATGTCTAGTATTGTAGTATCTGAACTTTCTACATCTTGTTATTTTTAAAAAATTTAGACCTTGATTACTATCCTTTGCTACTTCTTCCATTTTCTTCAGTTTCTTACACAGATTCAAGATTTTGCTATTTTCAGCCACCTCATCCAAGCCATCTTTTTTTTTTTTTTTATTTCTAACATTCATTGTGTTAAGTTCTCCCCTTTTTCTTTTCACTTCTGCTTTTCTTTTCTGTCTGCTCTTTCTTGTCTGTGGCTGTAGAGGACCACTCCCAATCTATCTTCTCTAAAGTAAATGTCATATCTGTGTTGATTATTTAGGATCTCTTCCCATTTAGTATTGATCTAAAACGTCATTGTGTTTTCCTTCAAAACTACATTTCATTTTTTATTTCTCATGAGTTTTAGTCTAGCCAAAGACATTGTTCTCAGTTGTCTACTCTCTGAACAGACAAAATAAAGTGTACATAAACTGTGTCTGGATATTTGAGACCCACAATTGTCTGTGTTGCTCGGGTATAACTAGAATTAATAATCGTAGCTTTTGTTTGCCAAAGGTTGTTTTCTTCAGGTTTTCCTTTTAGGTTTTGTTGCCAAAATTATGTCTGAATAAAGAACTCACCATTTGGTATCTTTTTACCAAGCTATACTGTCAAAAGGTATACCTTTCTCAGAGATAAGTTTGCAGTTTGAAGCAGTAACTGAGCTTGAGGCTGTCTTGCATATACCTTTTTTCTTTCTCCTTTGCTTTGTTGTTCCATTTCATTGTCCCTTGCAAGACCTCACTGAATGACCCGTTGACATCCAAGCCTCCAAACCATTTTACAGCTCTGTTGCCATAAATACCATTTTACTAAAGTAGATTGTTTTACCTAGACAGTTGTCAATGTAATGTACAGATGTGTCTGTGTCGAATGGATCAAATCATTGCACATTCCAGGTATTAAACCACCAGGAACTGTCACTTTTTATTAACTTTCAGAAATTTTTTGGAGTTCAAAATAACAAGAAAACTGTGTTTCAGCAATTTCTCAAAAGGTATTTAAATGTTAAATCTAATCCTACAAATAATTCATTTAGTACCAACCTTCTTAAAAGTCCTATGTCTATGATAGCAAATTGTCAGGGAAATGAATTGTTCTGTGTGTATTTGTGTGCATATGCATATGTATGTATGTGCATTTGTTTGGGGTACATGTGTGTAAATTAAAATAAGATGCATGAGAAGTTCTGATATTCCTGGTCCATTCATCTGTGGTTAAAGTTTCTCTTACCTGTAAGCTAAGTTAGTCTTCATACAACTCAGACAGAGACAGAACAGGGAAGATCAGCCTAGCAGAAACACTTCAATAGATACACAGTGTAAACCTTGCAATGTGTGTACATGAGATTAACCTTTGGAAGCTTAGCATCTAGGGAACAGCCATTTGAAAGCTATTTTTTTCTGACCTTTCTGGAGTTTGCCTTTTACCTAAATTTTTTCATATTTGTAGACCACATGTAGGACAAGAACCAGGTTTTAAAGCCCATTATATTAAGAGGATCCTGGATTCTCTGTTTAATACTAACAACCTGCCTCTGTCAACAAATCAGATGATTCCCCTAGAAGTTTGCTGATTATTCTTTTACATCTACCTTAATGGTTTACAATGAAAACTGTGATAAGCATTTTACATAGATTATATCCAGTTCTCACAATTCTGCTATGTATTAGAGTTTAAGAAAATGAACAAATGAAAGAACTAAACTCCAAACCCACATTGCTGTAATCCCTTAGAACTTTTTTAGGTAAGGTGACTCTCCCTGTTAGGTGGGATATCTTTGTAAGCAAGTCAGTTTGTTTAGTTAGCTGAGTTTCAAATTCTAGTGTCTACCTTGATATGTTGTCTCCCCTCACTCACTTTATACCTATTTAGTATTAGTAATTGTTTTTAACTTTAATCAACATATAAAGACTCTAAATATTAGTCATTAATTTTAAAGTATTTGGTAGACCACAGAATCATTGAGCATTCAAAAAACCAGGCTTTAGGGTATGTTTATATAATAATGCCAAGAGGCACATCACAAGACCATTGTTATTAGAATATTATCCTTGTGGCTGTCATACAATAAGAGGAACCACTCATGATTGTGTGAAGTTATATCTGAACTGAGAAGCTTTATCTTGTATCATTTGTGTCATCATTACCTTTGTTTCTGTCAACAGAAATATCTAGATACCACCAAAAATGTCCCTAGCAGAGTACAAACTTCTTCACAATATTCTACTTTGATCAAATCTCTGATTTCTGCATTAGATTTCTAGAGCCTAGGCTGTATGCTTCCATTCCACACTGTAAAAGATCATAGGAGTTTTCATTTGGACTTCTGAATTGGAATAGTAAAAATCATGTTTTGAGTATTTATTAAAGTTCCAAAGAATATTTGAAAAGATCTTGTAGACATGCATGACTAATGTCTATCAAGATTGGCTAACCTTATAACTTTATCCATATACCCCACTCTTCTCAGTATGTTCTCCAGACAACTGAGCACAGTAATCTGAAATGCAAATCAGGCTCCCTTTCAATTTTAATAACAATTTACTTAATGTAAAAATATTCAGAAGTAGTTGCAGTTGAGTGCTATTTAGCATGGCTTTTTGTAAAATGAAATTGTCTCAACATTTATGTATGAATTCAAGATTTTTGTTTATTTTATTGTTTTTATTGTGTTCTTTTGCAATCTGTGTCATTTCTAGTTGACCTAGTACTATACTGGTTTGCCTATTGTCCCAAGAGATAAAATAAATAATTAAGTAAACAAGCAGTAAATAAGTAAGTAAAAACTGGCCATGGGTGTATTGCTTCAGAACCAGAGCAACAGTAAACTTCACAAAGGCACGTTAATGAGAGTGCTACAGCACTCACAATGACAAGTAGCCCCTTGTCATTATTACTGTGACAATAGTGCCAAATAAGCAAAACACACAAAAGGCTCTCTCATGAAAAATGGCTAAGAATAATTAGGACCAAGTAGTTTTGTGTAAACCAAAGTGCTGTAATTAGAAGGGAGGAGCTAGAGAAGAAAAATCGATGTACACCTTATTTTCTGTATTCAGAAGAGCCTTTTTAGTTCTCTTTGTTCAGTAGTAAAAATGGAGTTATTTTGTAGTAAGAAATGAACCTGGATTGTAAGGAATTCTGATAGGGATATACCAGCCACTTCTTTGTGATAAGACCTGGGAGGGTTACTGTAGAATGGCATTTTTTTTGAAAGTATGTTGTTAATAGCAAATCAAACTATAAATAATTTATCCCCAGTCAATGCATGTTATTCGTCTTTTGAACTTTTTCCTAACAATGCTGCACTGAAGTAAATGTTTATTTATGATAGAAAGTTAAGATCAATTCAACACTGAATAATAATTTAATATCAGTGAATCTGATTATTTTGTTAAGAATCTTCAAAGTTGAATAGAAAGCAGGAATTTAAAATGAAAATTCATTTCCCACAGTGACTTTCCTCAAACTGTTATTGTGCTGAAGCTCTTTACTCCTCATTATATTTCATAATACAATTTACTTTGCATATGAATTTTGTATTTGAATCTCCATTTCTAAAAGAGATCTGTTCTTTATCATTTTACCTAAAATTTACAGAAGGCTGAATCCATGGCCATTTTCCCTGGTTGCTGGGATTCCCAGATGATAATTGACTTGTGTCTACAATATGCCTAGAATATGATCAGCCAAACTCTTGATCATGCCCATTTTATCTTCACACAGGTCTTTCCAGTGGCATCTCATGTTGTTTATCTGAAAATTTCTCTTGGCAGCTTCTCATTTTATTTGTCCTCTTTACTGCTTGTAAGATTAGCCACTTTTCTTGTTGTGTATGATAGTATCAGTTAAACTCTATGGTTGCTCTATAATTTTATTAAGATGATATATAATGTACTTGATACTGAACAGTATCAGAAATGTGTATTATGCTAATACAATCATATAAAATCCTTTGGCATTTTTAAATACATCGGTGAGGTCTGAAGTTTATTTGAAAAGAAAATAGAATTTAAAATTCATAAAAACTGAATGGGATGGAAGTGAGAGCTTGCAAAGTAACTTGGAGGAATTAATTTCACAGCATGCTGTAAGTTTTAGTTTATAGATATGTAAGTGTAAGCATGACTTTTATCCCCCCAGGAGAGGGAGCTATTGAGAAGGTTGCTGTCTTGACATTAAATCAAGAGTAACTAGAAAAGGTGGCAGTTAAAGTTTTATCTACTAGTATGTGTTTAGTTATATTGTTGTTCATAGAGATATTGGACATTTTTCCTTATTAATGTGCAAAACAGTGTTAATATAAGTGCAGTGCATTGCCTTCAGGAAATAGATTCCCTTTGTTCTTGCTATTACCTTTTTTTTTATCTTCTGGGAATTGTCTTAAGTAATTTGAAACTTTCAGGAAATCTGAAACCTTTTCAACACGACATTATTTTTATTATATTCACCTCATTTATATAAATTATAACCAAATTAAAGAGGGATAATAAATTAATTATGTGAACTAATAAGTATGAAATACAGTAATTGTAAATATTTAGAGAAAATAACTCTAAAATAAAATAAAACCCTCCCTCAACAGGGTTAAAAAAAAAAAAAAAAGGATTTGAAGGAAAAAAAAAAAACAGGATTTGAAGAATCAGTTGCATGCTTTTATGTTACTCTGGTAATGAGTACCACATTTATCCACATTTTGCAAATGAGAAAACTGAGGGTAATAATTTTCCCACAGCCATATAATCTGCAAGTGGTGTAGATAAGACAATTAGATTCAATTTGGAGTTAGACTACTTTTAACACCATTGGTGAAGCTGAGTGTGGCGGCACATGCCTGTAAATCCAGCACTTGTGAGGCTGAGGCAAGAGACTCACTGCAAGTTCGAGGCCAACCTGAGCTATATAATGAGTTCAAGGCCAGCCTGAACTACATAACAAGACCCTGTCTCAGAAAATAAAGCAACAAAAATGTGCTAGTGAGATGCATACTATATAATATTACATCTACTATAATTTGATGCTTAAGTGCTTTTAACTATAACCTATAAACTAGGTATTACTGTTATTTTACAGCTAATTAAATGCAAGGTTTCAGAGATTAAACCAAATGTAGGCTGTGTGGCTACCATTTGAGCATTGAGCTATGACTTTAAAAATTATACCTTTTCTATTCTTGAGAAAAATTATAAACTCTTCCTAGTATTCAAAATATTTTACTCAAATAGACTTATTTCTTTTGAAACCAAGCTAGGTAAGGTGCCAGTTTTTGAGGAGTCTTGTTAGAGCACCCCAAGATTTTGCCACAAAACGTATGGTTTGAGGATCACATATAGCCATGTGCTTAAAGCCATTCCAACCAGGTTGTATCTTTAATTACAAATGATTTCACAGGTACACTCATGCATAGTCCTCCCATATAAATGTCATTGATTCGAACTGTGCAGCCAAATGTTTTGTAAGTTTTGAAGAATATGGTAACTAAATTCTGATACTTTCTAGCGCTTGTATTTTTTTATTCTCATTACTTTATCTATATTATTGTTTTTGATGGAGACCCTGAACTGTTTAATTATATGTGTACATATTCTATTTGGGTATAACTAGTTACTGGTAGGTTCTATGTCCTTATGAGATAAGGATTTAATTTTATTTTTATGTTTTCCACAGATCATACCAATATTCCCAATACGTGATTTCTTTTTCATTTTTTCAGTGTTAGGCATAAATCACAGTTTTATGGAATTCCAGCTGTGACAATGTTTATAATTTCCTGGTAGCTCAAATTTTTCATCAGATTTCTACTTTTAGAAATGCAAATCTCGAGTTAATAAATCACTCAGAAAATATGAATCATTTTTCTGGTCTGAGGGCATGTTGATGTGCTTTTCAAGATATGAGATTGAACATTATCAATGAAAAACATTCCAACCCTCTAAAAGAGGTGGGCTTCTGAGCATTTGTAAGAGGCGAGTGTTGTTCCCTAGAGCAGGTTAACAGTGGTGAATTTTTTTTTTATTATATATAAGACTGAATGCAGTCTTCTAAAATTAATTATAAATATTTTCACCCATATTTGATAATGTGTCATAAAATGTCTATTTGTCTTTGAAAGGTGTTATATAAAACAAAATCATTTGGAGTACAAATTGTTGGTTTTAAAGCATGGATATATTTGTCATTAGATAGTCTGGGATAGTTTCTGAAAGTTTGGAATTACTGTCAGTAATTAGTCATGGAAAAGTACTTTTGTGTTGGTCTTTGTTTCAATAACTGAGGGTTTTGTAGCTTTATCAAAAAATAAAAATTTTCATTTTTCTTTAAAAAAGAGTTCATTGTGGATACCTGACCTAAAGAGATTTCCAGAAACAATGTTAAGAATTATAATTTGCATAACAGTTTCTCCTTTAACTCAATTCATTGAAAGATCCTCTGATTCAAAATAGTTTGCTAGAAGTTTCTAGTTACTGAGAGGCACTTGAACTAAATTAATTTATGATTCAACTTTGGAATGGATCATATTTTTCCTGTCGTCTTATTCAGCATGATTCTCTTTTAAAATAAAATGTAAAATTGAGTTTGGACAGTCACAGTGAGTTTTTATTGAATGTTCTTCTATGTGGAAGGGTGGGATTATGCACTGTACACCACAGAGCAGACCTTCTGATAGTCTCTTGTAGTTTGTTTCTCTGTAGAGAAATCCAGGACAGCTTCCCACTTCCAGGACTTTATTCCAGTCTGTACCTCTTTCTTATACAACCCAAACTTTTCTTTTCTCTCTATAAGATTTATTGTTATCCAAGTCAGTTTAACCTCTCCAAGCTTCTCATTATTCTGTATGTTAAATTAATTACTAAATCAATCCAAGTGTCCTTGGGACCAAGCTGGTCAAGGAGTAGTCCTCCCTAGATGATGGGGGAAGCTGAGAGCTCTTATCTATTTGTACCTTGCTATTTTTGTCTTCATCACACTGAGAGTTCAGGGTTTCAATTTACTTTTGATTAACACTTCTTTACAAAAGCCACACCCATGAGAATGGCTATACTGAGGCAAATTTACCACTTCCCTGACAAAACTCTCCAGCTTTGTAATGAGTCCTATTTTTTTTCAGTATACTAAGACGGTTTCATTTTCAGGGTCATCGCAAAGATACGGGGTGTGTGTCTGTGTGTGTGTGTGTGTGTGTGTGTGTGTGTGTGTGTGTAGAATCAGAATAATAATTCACATTGGAAAACATACTTTGCAGGTCTTAAATTCTTTGTTGGAAATGTCTAGTGTGTTTCATCTAACAGAAAGTCTCAGACAGAGACTGTAAACTTTTATCCTGGAAAATTATTTGTTTAATTTGTAATCAGAATAAGAGGAATTTAGGTGTTCACCTTTCTATTCCTTAAATACCAATTGAGTGCTATTAAAGGCTCTACAGGAGAATACAAGTATAATGATAAATATCATTAGATGTCTTCACATTGCATAGCTTAGTAGAGGAGACACTAGCAATAAACAAAGAATTACAAAACCTAGTTAAACATACGAGTTAGAAAAAGTCTTTGCAAGGAAGTGAAAAATTGGTTTGTGAGAATTTTGTTGGGAATGGATGTGACAGTGGGAGTAGAGATGAGTTTCCAGATAAGAAAATCAGCACGGTTCATGCATAGATCACAGCATTGGTGTTCTGTACAGGAAAGAGGTTGGGTATTGGTTCTAGAGCAAAGAGAAGCTGTCTTTTCTAGAGAGGATTAATATGATCAAGTTTGTCCTTTAAAATGATAAATCTATTCTAAGAAGGAAAATAGCACAGGGTGCAGGAATCTCAATAAGGCCAACTAGCAGAACTTAACAGAAAATGTAGATAAAATTACATAAAATGTCACTTGGGTACAGGGGTGCAAGTGGAAAATGAGAAAGATAGGTGGATTTCCATATATTTACGAGTTTGAATCAGCAGTACCTAGTGACTGATTTTCTTGTAGTTGGAAGTATAGTTTTAATGGTGACATAAAGGTTATAATGTTCACAAAATGGGGGTAAATAGTGCTATAAAGATAGCATAAGAATGTTTAAAGGTGACGTGTTAAATTATGTTTTGTAACAGTTGCAATATATGTATATTTACTTTAACAAAATTAAAATATTAGTTTACCATATAGTTTTTCCCTCATGTCTGTCATGTGAAGAAATTCAAAAGGACCTTTCTAAGCAAGGACTGGTTGTGACATTGGGAAGTGTGACATCATTTAGTGATATTTTGCTCTTTTATTCTGTTTCTTTTTTATTACAAAATGGTGTAAAAGACATTATGTTCTTTGTGAAGATAGGAGGAAGAGATAAATCTAGTACTTTTCATATTTTTTCTCCCATTATAATAACCAAATACTTTTTCTCCAAAACTCCAAAAGCCTTCATTATTGATCTACCCAGCCATGTCCTTTGTAATCACCAAGCATATTGAGTGAAGAGTTTGTCACAACTTGCTTCAGAACAGTGGTGCTCAATCTTACTAGATACTAACCCTCATTTAGTAATGTAAGATGAAAGTCATATACAGTCTGATTAACCTCCACACAACAAAACCTATGACCACACCCATCCAGAAAAAAAAATTATAATGTTCTATTTGTCATAAAACAGGAAAATAAAAGTTGTACGTATTTGGGCCATCTTCAAATGGAAGATACTAGATTCTTGTGAGTATAGAAAGAATAATTGGTTAAAGGATTTTTATAGCAATGTGCAAAATTCCTTTAAATACAGCAGCAGTGATGCAGAGTGATACAGGTTTGCTTCAATGAGTGTGGTTGTTACCATTTTTCCTAAAATACTGAATGGCTCTTGGTAACATGCTGAATAAAATAAGCTGCAATGTTTCCTGACTGATAAGCTAGTTGCAATCCTGGTGAACACTGGAGAGTGATGCAAAATGCAGAAAATACTTTGATTCTCACTTTTGTCACTCACATTGCAAGGAGATAATCTATAGCCCCACTAAGCAATACTAATAATGTCCTCAATCATCTTAACCAACAAATTTTCAGGAAAAAAGAAGTGTAATCGACATTCCATAGGGCTGGGAAAAGCAAGATCAACTGAAGGCACAGAGAGATTGATTTCCCTGACTCTGAGTGGCATCTCATAAGTTTTCACATACTGCCTATAGCTATTGCAGACATTCACTACAAAGTTAAATTAAAGGTTACCATGCACTAATTTCTTGTTATATGTCTAGCTTCAAGGAATCTGATGAATTCTGTCTAAGATAACACTAATTGTATAGTTAAAGTTTCCTTGAGAAATCTTGCCTAGCACCTTAGGCATTGGGGAAATTCATGCTAGTGATGTCTAAATGAATTAAAAAGTAACTTTTAAACTTATCTTTTATGACTGTCAAGGAAATAATTTATATTTTAAAATTTGAGAAAAATTTGTTATCATTTTAGTATGTTTTCTTTTAAACCATTGCCTTCTATAAGTTACTATCCTGTACTGAAATAGGTACACTTGGCCTTTAAAAATTTTTTTGTTTTGTTAGGTAGGTATGTCTTACATTTTTTGCTGATGCTATTAGTTCATGAAAGATCCAAAGTGAAAAGTAGTTAATCTTAAAAATAGTTAACTGGTTTATCTGAGACCAAAGGAAATGTAATTGATAAAATGAATGTTTATTTTATTAAAGATTATATGTTTGACTGTTTTCCTTCTGCCACAGGAAGGAAATAAATATTTTTATGGTCTGATTCTCTTTTTATATAGCAAGCTTAATAAAAGAAGACAAACTAATCTTGAAGAAGGCAAAATAATTTTGAAGACCACAGTAAACTTAATAGCCACTCAAACTACTTTCTGCATTTAAGATAAATTAGCACTGTTTCATCAAATTTAATATTATCAATTAGAAAACAAAAGTAGATAATGAAAAATAAATTACACATGTGACACTTTACTAATTGTGTTTATTTTGAGTTTTTTTAATCAAAGATACTGGGTTATTAAGACATTGATCTTAAAATTTCTTATTCTGTTTTACAACTTACATGCAGGTAAGAATGGTCATTTTAATAATTTATAAAGCAAAAAAGAAATATTTTGAGAAGGATACTTTTAGTGGAATTTGGAGAGTTGCTTGATACCTTAAAATTTCAGTACAAGGAAAAATGTGTGTGAGGAGAATATGTGTGACCCATAAAATAAGAAAAAAGGTGTATTGTGAGTATATGAAACTATGTTTCTTCTTGCTTTGAGGTTTCAGATACGAGAACTATAATAGAATTAATTAGTCAAGGATAAAATATCAATGATGAACTAATAAATGATAAACATGGTTTTGAGTGGGGACTTGAAAATGATAGGTATGAAAGGGAAGAAAACAAACATGATATTGTAGATTGTGAAAAACAGAGAGAAAGTAAAGAATTCCTACTAGGAATACCTAAGTATGACTTGACAGTGCTGGTGGAGGTGTGTTAAGAACTAATTAAAAATTTCTTAGAAACATGAATGTTGAGAGAGTAAAGAGATTATTTTCCTAGATTTGGATGACAGAAAGTAGAAAATCTTGTAATGATTCATCAGGTAGGGGATGGTATGATGAGTTATATTTGAGTTATATTTGAAGTAGTAGTTGATAGAAAAAAATCAAAGTTAGAAAGATTTAGAATATGCATAAAATTTTTGAGTAGCTTAAGTATCAATAAAAAACTAAGTGACAGGATTGATAGCAATGTTATAGTACAAATGTATTATAAATATAATAATTATTATCTTATTGTATTATGGAAATAATTTGAATAGAACTGGATAATGAAAATATATGTACATATATACACGTAAGGGCTGTTAATCATGCTAGTCAGTCCCCAGTAATTTATCATATAAAAGCATAGGCAAACATTGTACTACTCTCATCCTGACACTTAAATTATTTTGAGAGCTTTTTGTATTGTGTCAGTAGTTCTTTGCTGGTGCCAAATGCCTGACATAGCCAACTTACAGGAGACATTTTTATTTGGTCCATGGTTTCTGAGGCTTTGGTGTGTGGTCAGCTGATTCTATGACAGAAATGCCATGGCAGGATGATGTATAAAAACCTGTTTAACTCACAGTGTGTCAGGAAGCAGAAAGGAGAAGATGTCAGAGCTAGAGATACAGCTTCTAATGGCTCACACCCTGTGAGTCATCTCCTTTAATATTTAAGTCTATATCTTACGCATCTGCCGGAAATGCTTTCTTCTAATATACTTCAAAAATACAAGCATTTGAGTCATGTCTAATACTCATACCTGTATTTTATTTAGTTATTTTGAAAATACTTATTTACTAAATCACAATAAAATGAGGAGTAGATTCTCCATATTTGTATGTAATAAACTTACTTTTAGAATATGAATTAGCTCATACAGTAGTAAGATATGCTCCAAGAGGAAGAAAGTTCCTACTTTTCTAAAATTTAATGATTTCTGCTAAATAAAATATCATCTGAACAGTTTTTCAGGTATATTTGTGCCATGTGGTAATAACTAAGCATATGTGACTACTTAGATTTAAATTGATAAAAATAAAATATAATTAAAATCTCTTTATGTCTTGCCATAAAGCACCAATGTTATCTGAACATTCTTTGAACTGTTTTACAGATTTTTTTGTAGCTAATACTAGAATTTTGGAATTTCAGGCCCTTGTTAAATATCATGGATCTCTCCAAGTAAGCACTTTTTCTGGACAATCAAAGCAACACAAGTGTTTTCTATTAACACAATAGATGATTTTTGAATCTTGTAAGAGATATTAGCTGTGTAAAAATTTTTGACTTATAAAAGTAATTTCAGTACCTAAAGATTATCTTGTGATAGACTGAAATAGTCAAGAAAGTTCTTGAGTTATTCGCTGCAATAAATATTGAAGTTTAATGAATGAGAGGATTTATTGAATGTTGCAGTCAGGATAAGAGAAAGCAGAGGACACAACAATACTGTAGAATAATAAATTTTACTCTAGATGTTTCCCAATGTTTAAAGTAACTGTATACAGAAAAGATTTATTGAGTAAAGTTGTGGGATTTTTGAAAATCTTTAAAAATAGAATATATTTCTGTCTCTCTAGGGAGGCATATGATATACCTGAAGGCATTGACTTAGATTCACTGTCATGTTTTTCACATTAACAATTCTATGAATCTGTAGAGGACAATAAAATTGGATAATTTTCACTATGTTCTTCTGGAAGTCAGGTTTCCAGACTGCTTTTTCTAGCAGTGAATCAGGGCCAAACGATTATTTTACATACAGCAGCTTTTCAGATACAGGAAAGAAATAAAAATGTGGAATGCTAACACCCATTTCAAGAAGCAGTGTTTCTTGAAGCAGATTAATATTTCTTCTTCTCTAGCGATGGGATTATTTGGGTCCTGATATAAGTAATGTTGTTGGACAACTTTGAATTTTTATGCTGCTGAATCTAAGGAAAATGTACTTATTATTATTTGAAAATGTGTATTAGATAATGATCTGCATCTTTAATTTGAATGAAAAGTTAATTTCACATGTGATACTATCCTAGTCCATTTGATAGGAAAATGCTTTGTCAGAATTACACAGGTTTAGTGTTCCAGAAACCTGGAATATATTCCAACATGCCAATATTTAAGCCTATGGGTTTTTAGAAATGAGGCAGAGAATCCCCAGGTCAGAGCTACAGAGAACCAAAAATTGGAAAGTGGCCCATATATAGTCACCAGGGATGTATTGGATGGCACTGGACAGAGAGAAAACTGGGACAAAAGAGCAATGGAGGATGGCAAAGAAAAATCAGAATTACAGAAAATCTAGTCGTTAATCATTTGTGCCAAAGAGATATCTAAAGTCCTAATTTGTTTGAAGAGCCTGTTATTTAAAAAAGAAAAAAAAAATCTAGTGATGTAATACTTATCCAGGCTTAAAATGGAATGCAGAAGCAGGGCAGGCTGAGTCATACTGTATCATAAGGCAAACTTTATGAAAATTAGGAATTGAAGGCTAGAGATAGGGCATTCTAAGTTTGAAGAATGTTCTTGAAAACACATTCTGCAAGGGGGACCAATGGGTGAGGAACTCAAGAAAAAGTATCTTTCTGAGGCTTCACTATGTGATGATAATGTTTTTTGACAAGCAGCCTGATGTCACAAAGAAGCTCATGCTTCAGGCTGAAACAAGTTTATTTTTACACACTGACCTTGTGACTTTGAACAAGAGACTAAATCTCTTACTTCTTCTGTAACATTCCAATAACAATTCTTACTTTTCAGATTGTCATATTATACATAGAACAGTAACTGTTGCTGATTTTCAGTAGAAAAATAAGTGAATGGTAGTTTCTATAATTGCATTGACTTTTCAGTAGATGAAATTATTCCTTTGTTTCTTCTATAAAGCTTTAAAGAACATACTTCCAGTGCCAGAGAGTGCGAAAGACATAGAGTCAAATAAAGAGTAGTTTACTAGCTCTTAAATTGCCAAGGTTAAACTTTAGATTTTGGGTCAATAGCAGCAAACTATCAGCATGAAAACCTGTAAAGAAGGATGTGAACTGAAGTGAGACATAGGAGGTACAGCTAGAGTTGGCCAGTTGTTCCCACTAGGATCGTTATGACTTCAATGATCTCAACATGTCCCTCTTTATTTCCACTAGAAGGATGTTCTCATTGATGGGAAAAGCATTCTGGCCACTCACACAAGAGTTGAGGGGACACTGAAGATTTTCTTATTATTAAAAAAGAAACAGAGAAAAATCTTTATTTTCAGCTCTAAATAAATTGTTTTATAAATTTTTTCTAGATCTTTTACACTAAGTGTTTTTCCCATGACTTTTATTGCCCTAACCTCTTGTGTGAGTGACAGGCAGTACTGAGCTTTCTTAAATGGCAAAGCAGGAAAGATAAATGGCACAGATGTGATGCTTTGGAACTGTTTATTGATAAGTGAAGAATGAATAACTAAATGAACAATCTGTACATTTTGGTTATTTGTCTTTTCCTCAATTGTAAATCATTTACTAATCAATAATATGATATAAACTGATGCCTGGGAGTAAAGATATGATAAATTTTATATTTTACATGACGTTTCACCTGTCTTTTACATAGTGACAACCTAAATATTTCATTCATATGTTCACTGATTAGGTTTTTCAGTTACAGCTGGACATTTGTTTATTTCATTTCAAATTGGATCAATGCTCTATTTTCATCCTTAATATAAAATGGATATATAGTACGTTGTGAAACTTAATATTATTTCTAAAAATCAATATATTGCCTAAAATTTAAGCTATTTTTAAATTATGCAATTGTAATCCAATTTATGTGATAAAATATAAGTAATTAAAAAGAAATTACTGGCAGTGAATCCTACTGATAGTGTCTAGAAAGTTAAATGTTTTTTATCAAGGCAGTTAGATACATATGATGGGAGAAGAATATTCTTAAAAGGTCGGTGAGTCTATTTGGTGAGTAGTTCTGACATTAAGTTTCTTGTTACAAATAGTTGAGAACAATTATGAGTTTTAAGATAAAAGGAATTTTTTGGAAGAAAATGTTCAGCTTAGAAAATGGAAAGTAATACTGGAAAATTGGCAGCATCAGTAGAGTTAAAAGTGGTTAGCAATCTAAGGCATCTGCCTGGAAAAAAATCATGCCTTTGGATTCATGACTAGTATGTGGATACTGTACCCCATCTGGCCCACTGATGTAATAGCAGTGGACACTACTCATGGTGCTTTGCTGTGGCCAAGATTCAATTCTAAACCTGCATAATCCTTACATATTTGTATTATCTGTTCTAGATTCAGAACCTCAGGTGACGTCATCCAGTTGTTTAGTTGAGGTCCAATGTTTGTGTTCTGAGGTTTCCTTACATATTTGTATCATCTTCTCTAGATTCAGAGCCTCAGGTGATGTCATCCAGTTGTTTAGTTAAGGTCACATGTTTGTGTTCTGAGGTTTCCTTACATATTTGTATCATCTTCTCTAGATTCAGAGCCTCAGGTGATGTCATCCAGTTATTTAGTTGAGGTCACATGTTTGTGTTCTGAGGTTTCCTTACATATTTGTATCATCTGCTCTAGATTCAGAGCCTCAGGTGACATCATCCAGTTGTTTAGTTGAGGTACATGTTTGTGTTCTGAGGTTTGGAGCCAGAGAGAAAAATTAACTGTAATTTTTAGTTTTGCTGATGGGGAAGGAACACACTAGCTTTAATCAAAACATAAGGAAAGACAGTGTCTCTGAACATTGGAAGGGAATATGGATGTAACAAAATGACTAATGAGCATTCCAACCATTAAATAGCTGGATGATCTAAGAGCAAAAGTGTTACAACTTGTGTCTAGATGTCCCCTACAAAACCTCATGCAGTCATAGGTGAGGCTATCTAAGAGGTAGCTGGATCTAGAGTGTATGATACTGGGATTGATTCATGGTACAGTGCTAGGATCAAGGGGAGTACAATTAAGGATGTGACTGCTACCCAGTCTTAAGTAACCTGGATAAGATAAAAGGATAGAAAAAGCTGTGGTTGCTCCTCACTTGCTTTGCTACCTTCTGCCTGCAATGAACTGTTTCTCCTCTTTGATGCCTGTATGCCATGTCACTCTGCCTTGGAGCCAGACAATTATGGACTGAAACCTCTACAATCTGTGAGCCAAATAATACTCTTCTCCTTTAACTTTGGGGATGAGACATTTTATCTCAGCAATAAGAAAGATAACTGTCACAGAATTTGGTACCAGTCAAATGGGGGAGTTGCTGTGACTATACCAGATCGGGTGGTTCAGGACCCTTGGTAACTGGTTTCTGGGAAGAATTTGTAAAGATTTGGAGATGCCAGCTGTAAAAGGAGTCCTGAAATGCCTACAGCTATACTTGATGGGATATTCTGGTCAGAGCTCAGAAGAGCAGAGTGCTTATAGAAATGCTGCCAGTGAAACACCAAAACCTGGAGGTTTCTGCTGGGAAAAAGGAATACAGTGGCTCCAGGAAATGTGTCTTATGGCTTGGCAGAAAATTTATCATGTCCAGAGTCTTTTCCAGAGACTGAGGGAAGAGTGGTGGACAAATAAATCTTACAAAAGAAAAGAAAGTCTAATGTTGAGGCATTAGCTTGGCTACTTTTGGGATCTTGTAGCCAGATCTATGTTGAGAATCAAGAGCAAAGAACTTTGCAGAAAACTTAAAATATTGAGGGTTTTGTCAGGGAGGAAATCTTCGTAAAACTGGACTGCAAAGATTAGGAAGATGAGAACTTCATTCCTGCTAAGGGTCAGGAGACTAGAAAAGATGATTTGAGGGTATCTCAAGAAGAGGAAGAAGCAGAACTCAACTCTTCGCAACCTGAAAATCTGAAAAGAAAGCCTCTGGTTTGAGAGCCCTAGGGCATCATGTTCCAGAATGGCAGTGGCCTATTTGATTCATAGGCATTCAACCCCTACAGCCAAGACAAAAAGGAAGCCGGGCTACTGCTTCAGCTGGTGGTAGTTGCTGGCATACCCATGTGGTGGTGGTATTAGGTCCATGCAGAATACAAGTGATGGGTCAGGAAAGTTTCAACCCAGATTTCAGAACAAGGTTTGGGAGCCCAGGAAGTGTGCTTCTGAGAGGGCAGTGAACAAAGGTGTGAGTATGAAGCCAATAGTGCGGTGGAGACCCCAGAAGTTTGGAGAAACCAGGAACGTGGATCCTCTGAGGAAAAATGCGAGGAGTGAGCTGAGGCAGCTTGAGATAGAAGCCATCGGAGCTATGACTACTGTAGGAGTGGAGCGACACTGACTGGCCCTTTGGAGTTCATATGTCACCACAGATTTGGATACCACCTATGGAACTACAGGACTTAATGTTTGCTCTGCTGAATCTGGACTTACTATAGTCTCATTTCTTTATGCTCCCTATTTGTACCTTTTGAAATGGTAATGTCCACCATGTGCCATTGCATATTGGAAGTGTTTAACTTTCTTTTCATATATACAGGGTTTCATAGCTAAGAGTCTGCCTTAAATCTCAGAGGAAAGTTTGGTCTTGGAAATTTTAGTAATGTTGAAACTGTTGGGACTTTGGCAACTTTCTGAGATGGAATAAATGCTTTCACATATAGCAAAGTCGAGGGGTGTAATATTATGGCTTGTGTCCAGTTGTGCCTAGGTGTGCCTTGTGCAGTCCTAGATGGTGCTTTTTTAGAGGTGGCTTGATCTAGAAGGGCAATGATAGGATAAAGAGCACTAGAATTAAGTAAAGTGTGAGTGCTACTCACCTTAAATAGCCAAAATAAATATAAGGGATAGAAAAAACTGTGGTTGCGCCTCACTTGCTTTGCTAACACCTGGCTGGCTGTCATAAACTGAGCCAGGCAATAATGGATTGAAACCTCCATGAACTGTGAAGAATCCACAGTGAAAGAATCCTTTCTTCCTTTAATTTGGGATGATGGTTATTTTGACTCAGCAGTGAGGAAAGTCACTATGACAGGAAGTATTTCAATTTCTCTATTTTTCTTCCATAAAATCAAGACAGAGAAATTGATAGTGTCTATCTAAAATATCGTAAGTTTTGAATTGATTTATAAAGATAGTGCAAACAACAACACAAGAACTAATGAGGGGGCTGGGAATATAGCCCAGTGGCACGGCACCTTCTTGGCAAGTGCAAGAGTGCAAGGTCCTGAGTTTGATTACCTGTCCCAAAAAGAAAGAACTAATGAGAATATGAAGCAGTGGGGGTAAGAATGACAGAGATTGGAGAAAATTACTGTCTGAAACTATAGATATCAGAGATTCAAGACGATGTTTAAATGTACCTAGCACGGTAACTTGTTGAAAATAAAGTCTGCACCTGCATGATATGTACTGTTCATTTCATCTATAAACATAACAGCTGAATAGTATTCCATATAGAAATTTTGCATTTTCCATTTTTTTATTTATCTTCATTTTTACTAATACATGTTTGTAACACATAATAAATAAAATTCATTGTGGGGAGTTGGCACATGTGTATATCACATTTTGATCTTTATTCTGTTAGAGCACATTTCACAACGGTGCAATGAATGAGAAAATGGGAAATTAAAATGAAATAGGCTCCACATAACTATGAGAACATAGTAATATCTGATAATATTACTAACTATAAAGTAAACTATATTGTATTTAGAAGAAAATATGCCATACAAATTCTCTTAAACAGAAGGTTATATAGCATAATAATTTAAGAAATGTATCTCATTATATAATGTTATTTTATAATTTTTCACAGGTTTCAAGATAACTCACATGAATCATGTATAAAGTATTGTTTGTCAGCTATGTCACAAAACCCAAAGATTTGGAGAAGCACGAAGGACAGTATTTTTGAGAATCCTTTGATTTTTAACAAATTTTGTAAATACATAGCAGGCTCTCTTATACTCTTCTATAAGAAATAACATGTTACTGTTCATGATAGACCTCTTAAATATTATTATAATTACACCTTTTTTTTTGTTTTATCTCACCATTTATAGGCAGGTGTCTAAGCAGATGTCTTAGTTACTTTTCACTCGTCGCTGAGACAAAATACCTGAAGCCCAAAGTTGGAAAGGAAAGGTTTATTTCTTACAGTTTTTAGAGGTTTCAGTCCATACTCAGTTGGCTCCAAGACAGGCAGGCATGGCTGGGCCGCAGTTCATGGCGGCTAAACAGCTAGCCCGAACCAGCAAAGAGCAAGATACACCTTCTTCCTACCATTACATCACATGCTGGCTCCACCCCTATGTGGGTGGAGCACTGACACAATAATACAAGCACTAGACAATGAACGAATAACAAATGCACAGTTCAAACTCCTGAGGCCTGGGAGCCACAGACATAAACCATGACAGCAGGTGAATAATTTAGGGAGACCTCATACCACAATGGGCTAGAATTTGAAACATAATTTTAAATATATTTATCATGTGTTGACAAGTTAGAAACAAGAATCTAGATCCATGCTGTCACTAACATTTTGAATGTAGGGAAGTCAAGTTTTTATCCTTTTCAATTTTACCACTTCTATTATGATTGTCATCTGTACAACCGTGCAATTCTGTCATACCATTCTGGATTTCAGCAAGCCTGCATTTTGAACTATATTCAAAAGTTGCATCTAGTTGATGTTTCAAGATATAATTTTACTCTCCTATGCAGAATTTGTAGTTAACAATGGGAAATAAATCAGACATATAAAACATATAAATGTCCGTGTATCTTTGGATATGTTTCACTTCTCTCTGTTCATCTCTTTTTCAATCTCTCTTTCACATAGAGAAATAAAATTGATTTGTGTGTTAAACATATATTTTAATTAAGGATCAATTCCTTATTGGAAACCCATACAGATATATTTTGGGATTTATATTAGAGCAATAATAAAGTGCATGTAACATGTTTTAAATAATAGCCCTTGCAGCATTTGAGCAGCTACCCAGCATCAGAAAAATTAATGTGTCTACATTTAATATGTTTGTATGCACAAACAAACAAACGGCAGTAGTTTCTTCACATTAGGTTTGCGCCAAGTTTGTCTGCTGAAATAGACCAGGTCAGGTTCTGTCGTCAAATGAATTAGAATGCAAAGCTTTTAGCTTTAAGAGCTTTCTGCATTCTAGCTGTGTGAAAAATGGTTTTGGATGTGTATATACATGTTTGGATGTATACATACATGTTTCATCTGACCTGAAAATACATTTATAGGAAACAGTTTTTGAGCTTGCTGCTGTTCCAATCATTAGTTTTACAATGAAGCTTAATGGTGTCTACAGGCCACACTCTATTCTGGACACAGTTGTGTTGCCCATATGTAGGAATATAATTTAACTAGGATAATCATGCTTTTCCTTGGAATTTTTAAATTCATGTGCAGAAGATATGAGTGTACTAATTACTTTTTAGTGGCAGAGGACTGACAATGCCATGTTTCAAGTGGTTTGTGGAAGTAGTTTGGTTGCAGAAAACAGAATATATGAAACCAGTAAGACAGATGCATAGTTTAGAATCTGCTTTTATCATTGTACCCTCCAGTTTTTGTTCTTAAAGTATTCCATATGCATTCTTCACCTTTCCAGTAGTTTTTTTTTTTTTTTTTTCCTTTCTGGATTCAACAAATCAATACATTTCAATGTATTATTGTTTAAGAGCAGTCTCAGTTATTATTATTGATCAGAGTTCTATAGGTTAACCAGATACCCTGATATCCAGATACCCAGTAATGTAGGGATACCTTTATCTCTAAAATAGCATGCCTATTTTTTCATGGGACATGGTATGGTTGCAAATTAATTCTATAATTTCCTTGGCTTAACACAATAAAGTTTGTCTCTTGTATCCAGTACTTGTAAGTCAGTTTCAAGGTAAATGGTCACTGCTGCTGACTGACAGAGGCTCTAACTCCTGTGCCTTTACTCTCAGGAAACATGGCCAGCTGATCACAGTGTAGAGAAAGTAAACTGTGAGGAAACTAGCTTCTTCACTGCATCGAGAATGACAGTCATCACTTTTGTATGCAACTCATTTTTCTGAATGAGTTAGATGCTGCATTGATTGCCCAGGAGGCTAGCTATATTGAGTAATAGGCAGCAACACTGGCTACTTAGTGAGCACCACCCCCAGTGTCCTCTTAGAATCCACTAAAATCTCAGCTGGAGCACTGACATCAAAATAACAATCATGATGGACAGACTTTTTTCTTTGAAAACATTAATGGACGGAGGTCAAAGGAAAGGCATTTCTGGAGAGGAGCCTGCATGCCAGGTTTCTGTCAATAAATACTTCAGACTGAAAGTCTAGGTCTGCAGATTGCTTCTCCTTGAGAATCCTGGATAATTCTCCTTTCAGTTTAGTTCAGTTAAAGGTGAAGTGGAGTGAATTTGAAGAGGGTGATAGGAATAAGTTTTGAAAATATTATGTGGGAATTTTCCTAACCCCCTTTTAAGTCATTGGTTTTGCTTTTCACAAAACATTGTGAGTTTCTTAAATCAAGAATATATTTATTTTAAAGCTTTAAATGAAGCAAATGGCTTAGTTAAATTACGTATTCTGATAAGAATATGTAAATGATACTAGTGAATAGAAAAATACTAATGTTTCACATAATGTTGCAGTTTAAGTAGCTATAGGAAAGTGCTCTCCTGTTACAATGTATTAGTCTATAGTAAACCATGAAGATGTTGTAATGATTCCTTTTCTTCCTACATAAAACTATGTAAGTGTTCAATCAATTAATATAATGGATTGAAATAAAGCATTTTGATAACAGTTTCAAAACAGAAGGATTAGAGATACTCAGATACTGTTCATTCCACAAAAGGTATGATTTCAACAGGGATTTTATTTAGCCCTTTTTCATTTAATTCTATCAATTTAAAATTTTATTAACATCAGTGGGACATGAAAAATGCCAACAGTGATAGTTTCACAAAGCCCTGTAAGTTTTGAATAATTACGGTTATTGTACTATTTTATTTCTTAGAGAATGTGTACAAATACATTTTCAGGAAGAATGGTTCAGTGTTAAAGATTTAAGCTGTAAAAAAAATATTTAATTTCACTCTTTAGCAGAGGATTATCTGATAACATCTGATTATCTGATTT
The DNA here is from genome assembly GCF_034190915.1 of Cavia porcellus. Taxonomy (NCBI): domain Eukaryota; kingdom Metazoa; phylum Chordata; class Mammalia; order Rodentia; family Caviidae; genus Cavia; species Cavia porcellus. Next base: position 58,794,259 of record NW_026947493.1, read on the forward strand.
GAGTAAAAATTTGGGTAAGAGGACTGAGGTGGACTAACTAACCTTGTAAGCTCACTGCTGAAGTAACAGGATTGTCAAGACTAAAAATCTGTTACTTTTACACAAATAGAAGTTCAGAGTAGTTAGTAACAAGGAAAATTACACATTCAACCACAAACACACATGCAAAAACAATACATACACACAACTTACACCAATACAGTGGTGCTTTGTGTCTGAGTGTAAACCAAACTTGGGTTTTTAAAATGAGATACCAATATGATTTGACCAGTAAAAATAACTTAAGATGCATTAGAATGGTGAGGGGTACATAGCAGTAGAATGTGGAAAAATATCATAGACTATATATTTAAGTATATGTATGCATATGGTCAGAAATCTTGTAGGGTACTGCAAATTTTCAAATTTGTAGACACTTGCAAGCAGGATGAAGACATTATTTCTTCACTTTATGAAACTAGAAAGAGACAGTTACTATGAGATCAGTAAGGACAGAGGCTTTGGATCACCAGAGGTTGCAAAATTTCCTGGCCTCAGAATAGTGAGATAAAAAGAGTCTCGCTAATAGGATTATTACTATCAACTCTGAGTAAAAATCCTCCAGCTGTGGCAATGCTGAAAGATTATATAATTAGAGCAACACAGTCTGGTTTATGATACTGAGACTAGGGATTAAAACCTATTTTTCACCTTCCTCATTGTATGCTGATAACTCATAATAAAGTAAATTCTTTCTGCCCATATTTATGGTGTTTTTATGTGTCAAGAGTGGGACAAACCAGGCTAATTAACATTTTCCGATAAAAAATTTGGATCATAATCTCAGATACTGTTTTATTCTTCACCATGAATAAAATTTAAAGATCAAAAATTTTAATTAAGATATTTAGTATCACTTTGAGCCTCTTACTACCTCTTACCACAAAAAAGCTATAACAGAAAACTGCTTATAGCTTATTATTATTGCTGTCATTATATTCTCACATTGGATCCTTTAGGGCTGCAAGAGCACATATCATACATAAAATAAGCCAGTGTAATATCTACGATGCTCAAATTTAGTAAAAATGGGGAACAAATTTGTAGTAATTATGCATAAACCTTAAATTTCCCATTTATGTAAATATTACATATATTCATTTAATATACATATTTATACTGTATAAATTATAATATATAATGCATACTATATTATACACTTAATGTAAATTTATAATAGATATTTTAATACAGAAATTATAAATTAATTGTAAGAAATTTATATATGTATAACTTCAAGGAGCAGATGAAACACAAAAGTCCAAAGTTCTGAGGGGATTGCTTTGTGAAATCCTGTGTGAAGACACATCTATCATTACATATGAGAAAGACTTTAATGTCAGCAACTTGGAGACCTGGTCTTAAAAATAAACTACCTAAAACTATTCTTATGAAAAATACTTTCTTGGGAAAAGTTTTAAAGTTGGTAAATGCTAAGATAGCTTAGTAACTTTTATTTTATATATGGAGGTAGCCCTCCTAAATTCAGGAAACACTGTCAGTTCATTGTTCAGAAAATGATAATAGTGTTGTAGGCAGCCAGCCAATAAACAGTTAACAGTTGTGATGCTTATTTTAAAAAATGCCAGTGAATAGAGTGTACATGCATTAAAAAAATATTTTTTGAGTTTTTGGTATCAATTTAAATTACTTATACCAAAATCATAGTATTAGGGTTTCAGAATTTTAAAAATAGGATTAAATTACAGTAGTAACATGCTACTTCATGGTTATTTGGGCCATTTTTTGGGCCATTTATTCCAACATCCATGATTGGAATCCATCACTATGGCAAAAGAAGAGCTAGAAATTTGCCTTCTGGGAATGCTGGTAAAGGCTCAGCCAATTCAAAGCACCTTCCTGGTATTGATTTAGTATAAATGTATCATAGAGAAATGAGAACATCCTAAAATCTTACTTTACATATAGTGGCAGGAGCAACAGCAGCCTATATATACAGGTATTAGATGGAGTTAGTACAAATTGAAAACTGTATTAGTGACATAATCTTTTCTGTGGTTCTAGCCAACCAGCTACCTTTGATTTCTGAACGTTTTCAAGCTGAATTACCTGCATTCCCATTGATTCTATACACTGCCCATTATCTGTCCATTAAAGTCATTTTCTTCTTGAGCTATCCAAAGTAATTTTCTCTTCTTTACAATCCAGAATGTTGACTACAGTCTACATGCAACACCCAAGTCTATGGTAGACAGAAATTGTCCTGGTTTTCTGAGGTAAATCTGCAATTAATGCTGTGATCTATGATTGTTTATTATTTTGGTTGCAATTATAGCTTGTTCACATTCTGAAAGAAAGCAGTTTGTTATGATTAATAAATATCTCTTGGAAAAAATAACGAAGTAACCATTTTATTCATAATTGAATGAAGTTTGATGTTCCGCAAACAGTGTTCTATAGAACATCCTAAAGCTACTAACAGGAAAGTATAGGAAGAATTATTTAGTTCCAGTAATGTAAAAATTGAGAATTTGATTGTTAATAGTGCAACAATGGTATGCAAATATATACATCATGATTTTCTGAGGATTATCATTTGTAATGTCTTGAATTATTTTGATAATAATTATTGTAATGAATCATGATGAACATTCAAATTAATTTTCCAAAGTAGTTATAATCTTCAAAGAGAATGTCATCCAATATAGAATTTTGAAAATTTCTAGGAATTAAATGAAAACTTTTTACTACATAATTTATTTTTATGTTTTCACTTTTCAGACTCATAAAGTAAGCAGAAGAGTTTGAGAACAATGTTATTTTAGAAAAAAAGCTTCTAGATTTATTTGAAGAAATAAGTAAATGTGTATACAAGGAAAATGTACCACACATAATGTGTTTGAAGCCTTCAGAAGCCCTTTATAAAAGAGACGCCAAAAGCCATTTAAAATTAAGTCACTGTAGGATGGCTTATATTGTCAAGGGCAGAGAATTAATTTATAGACAAGTGATAAAACATATACGTTCACATGGAAAATTTCAAACTAAGTCTTATTAATTGTTCTACTTTACATTTTCACAAATAATCTGACAGTGTGTCCAGTAAAATTTGTAATTTGTTAGATAATACAGAGGATTGCCAGGAATATTTTAACTGGATTTGAGTGAACTAAATAAAATTGTACCTGAAATTTATTGTTAACAAATATAAGATAATGCTTTTGAAGGTAGGCAATATGTGTGGGTCCAAAAAGATTACTAGTTAACTGCCTACATTAAAGGCAGTTACCTGCTTGTAGAGGAAAGGATAAAAGATATCTAAGTCATGGAAGGCTGAGACATATATAAAGGCATGGCCTTTCCTAATGAGGGCGCAGGGCACTAGTCTTGGAAAGTTGTCAACACTGAGCTTGAAATTACTGGAATAAACTAAATTTAATGACTAGAACTTGGTTACAGCAGAGTAGTCAAATCAGAGGAAAAATGGGCCAACAGTGGAGCAGGACTCCTGTGGATTCATTTGATTTTGATATGTGTCTTTATTTCTTCTGCACTGGAAGCAGAAGAAATAATCTCTTCCTGATTAAAGATTTGTTTCTGACATTGGGGGCCAACTGGATTCTCCAGTTCACTATCATTGATCCTGGTGAAGAAAGGTCTTATGTAATAGAGAAAAATCACATAGTTGTCAGTTTTCTCTGTTTGAAATCTGTATGCAACCTTACATGTTAGATATATTAGGCAAATACAGTGAATTTTAAGAAGAACCACTGAAAGGAAAAACGAGTATGGAAAGGAGACAGTGATGCAAAAGTAATCTAAAATATAGTGTCTTTGGAAGAAGAGGCAGACTAATTTAATGAAATTGTAGCTGGTGCTGATAAAATGAATAGAGATACATCTATTAAATTCTAGAATCACTTACGCAAAAATTATATTTGCATCACTGGATTCCAGACTTTTTAAGTATTGCAAATGGTATGAGCTGAAGTATAGTTTATCAAAGGCCTGGGAGTCTGAATCAGTGCCTTGAGGACCATCAATAAGCAAATTGGGACAATAATTAAAGAGCTTGTATTTAATTTATTAGTTCTATTACTCTTCAAAAGTAGTGAAATGTAAACAATGAGAAGAATCTTGCATATTTTAAATAAATTAATGAATACTATAATTATTTCTATCACAAATTATTAAAGGAAGTTGTACATATGACTTTGCAAACTGCCTTGATATTTTAAGGTGACACCACTAAGGGAAACAGTGTTTTCTCCACAGAACATTTTTCTCTGCTGATTATACTGCTTTTCATAGTTTGAGACAATAAGAAATTTGCACTTATTTGTTCTTAAGTATCGAATGTTGTCCTTAATAGTAGTTTTTATTTCAGTTCTTTTGAACATGCAAGACAATCATTTTCTATACTAATAGACTCAATGATATCTCAGTATTTTATCCACCCACTCATCTAATAAGTAGGCATTATTTTCATGTGAATAGTTGACAGTTCAGAACCAATCCTTCCAAACAGATACCACAATTATAGATCCACAAAATCAGTGTTAGCTGACCTTAATCTTAGCATAGAGTTCTGCAGTGTTTTCAATATACACATTGCAATTGGACCTGTTAGTGTGTACCATCTAAAGGACATGAATATTATGTAGATATGCTGAGGGAATATTTTCCTGTGATTTGTTTAAAATATTTAACAAAGCTGTAAGATAACTTAATGATGCTGACAATTTGTTGCTTTGAAGCAGTGTTTGATAAAGTTGCCTTTGTCCAGAAAAACACTCTTTTCAGTCTTTGCTTAGATAGATGAACCATATTTTCATGTTTTTCCTTAACATTTATAATTAAAAACAGATTTACACCTAACAGTTTCTAGGTAGGATTTATACTTATGTCCATTAATGCCTTCTTAATTCTCTGTAACCCACATTGAATTTTAAAAGGTTTAAAAATAAAGTTATAGCTTAGTGTCATCCATTGGTACAAACTGTTATTCTTTGTACTCATAGCATTGAAATAGCTTGAGAATTGACTGTAATGTTAACTTTCCTACTATGTATAACTTGTGAATTAGACAAAGTTTTATTATCACCCAGAAAACTGTTCATTTAAGTTTAGTCAATTGTCTGTTTTTGGTGTTTGTTAAATAAAGAAATAATATATGTGCATCCAAATTCTCAGAGTGCTGCTGTTAGTGCTAAATAAGAAAGTAATATTTTGTTGCAATTCCTACTATTCTGTGAGTTCATTTAGATCGCATTCCTAATATTAGAACATACAATTTGAAATCATTCTAGTTGCTTCCCTCTCATAAACAGCTTTGAGAGAATGGAGAATTGACCTTCATAAAATTATACTACAGTTGTGGCATTCTTAAGTAATAGTTGATGAAATTAGTAAAGTGTGCTGTGCATTAACTGCATGTTTTGTAATTGTGAGTGGAGTCTAGAATTACCTTGATTGCCAAGATCATAAGAACTAGTTTCTTGTTTTTTGAAGATGGTAGCATCTGTCCTTTAGACTTGTTACTTATCCTCTTTCATCTAGAGAAGAATATAGTTCTTGCTTTGAGTTTTCTGTTATGTGGCATTTGATTATTTTGGCATCATAATTTCTGCTTCATGCAAATTCATGTGATTTCAGTGTATTGAGTATTCCTGATATGCCAGCCCACATGTGCTGGTTCTGTATTTTCTCCCTAACATTGAACTGTTGTACCTGACTTAGAGATTCAGTTGTGCTTTTGGAAGCTTCCTGTTCTCAGTCCTTGCTGTATGTTTTCTCAGATGCATCTCCATGCTTTACAGCCTGTGGATATGTCCCAAACCATTTTTTTTTTTTGTCATTTAGATCAGACTTCTGTCTTGACTATGTAATTGTACTTGAGCAAAAGAAACAAAATTTCATTTATTCTCTATAGGTTTTAATTATTAAAAATCTCACTGTAGTAGGTATTGAGAAGATAATTGTAATTTCATGAGTCATCTAATGAATTATTTAATGCTAATATTGTCAGTAATAACAGTGGCAAGAAAGATGATCAGAGCAGGACTAGATGAACTTTTCATGGTGGTAAACCTAGTGGTTATGTCACTTTGATTGTACAACTTTTCACTCGCATATAGTGAATATGCTTCTAAGTTGGAAAGATTTCATAACATTTGTTTTACTTAGATAGTATATTTGCATAATGTCTGATATTAGCATTCATATTATATAAAACTTAAATCTGATTACATTAAAAACAATTCTTCACAGATGCAAGACTATAAAACAAAATGTTTTTATTTAAACTCTTTTTCTTGTAAGATTTATGAAAATATGACTTTGGTTTATTGTTTGATTAAGATTATAAGATAAACATTGAAAATTGTCATAATGACCTGATTCTCCTGTTTGCCTTATTGTATTCTATCCATTACTTAATCAGAAAATAAGTTTAACAGTAAGTTTTTAATTTTTGTGTCAGAACTGTGTTGAATTCTGTCTTTGTTGCCATTACTTCTAAATTTTTGTTCGTTTAATTCATATGCAAAATGGGATTATAATTAAAGGTTTGTGTGTGTGTGTGTGTGTGTGTGTGTGTGTGTGTTTAAATAGTCCTGAGATTGAATCCAAGGATTCTGATCTAAGACATTTCCTTGGTCTTTTTTTTCTAAAGTGCCTTCCTTCCCTCTTGTCTGTCTGTCTGTCTATCTATCTATGTGTCTATCTTTTGAGACAGAGTCTTGTTAAATTGCACAGGCTGGATCAAGTTGACAATCTTTATGCATCAACATTATGTAATGTTATAAAAATATACAATCTGGGGCTGGGGATTTAGCTCAGCGGCATAAGCGCCTGCCTTGCAAGCAGGCAGTCGTGAGTTCGATCCCTGGTACCGGTAAAAACGAAAAAGACAAAAAAAAAAAAAAAAAAAAAAAAAAAAAAAAAAAAAAAAAATATACAATCTAAGTTATTAAATGATGTTAATCATAGTCTTTGATACACATAGAAATATATATCATTGAGTTATATAAATCATCTTGCCTCCAGCTAACAGTTTGAAATCCCAAGGATTTTACTTTTCTTCATATTTCACATAATGTTGAAGTATTCATGATTCCAGTGTTACTGTTTGTAAAACAAAACCACTCATTAACTCTTTATGCTTCATGAAACAAAAAGGAGTATTTCATTTGTGAGGACATTAATCTCTTTTATCTTTGTGACCTTAAGTATGGTAAGCCTTCAAACATTCTTCACTAAGAAAGTTTATTTAGTTTGCTTTCTCCTTTGTAATAGACTAGTGATGGCAAAACTTGTAGAGACCAAGGGCCCAAACTACAGCCCCAAACCACTTATTTATTGTCTGGCACTACTTCTCTTGTCTGAGCATTCCCATGGCCCCTATGTGCACCTTTGTCCAATGCTTAGCAGCTTGGATGATGCTGGGGAAATTTGACTCATACAACAACAGAGAGTTCTGCTTGCCTGTTGTGGCATGCATGCCATACCTTCACTATCACTGAAGTAGACCTTATTCTTTTATTTTTTCCTGGTACTCCATTTTAGATCTAGGGACATTGGGCTAGTAAATTAGTTCCTATTTTTTTTTTTTTCTTTTTCTGTTGCGGATTGAACACAGGACCTTTGTACTGAGTACATTTCCAGGCTTTGAAATCATGTTGTCCAGGCTAGGCTTCACCTTGTAATCCTAAATCAGCCTCCCAGAATGCTAGTGAGATTACAGGTATGCACCAATGCACAAGACAGCATATCTATCTACGATTAGATTCTCAACTTTTAACATAGTGTCTGTTTGGCATGAATGAAAACATTTATTTTTAAGCATTTTGTCAATACCAACTCAATGCTGTTTGGTGCTCAAGATTGTCAAAGGAAAATGAAAACATAGTGTGTTCTGTCAGAGATCTTCAGTATAAAGGAAGATATAGATGAACATGTATATGTCATAAAAATTAAATTATTAGCTTTCTACTAACTTAACACAGAGGTATCATGTAAGAAATTGTAAAAATCAGAATCACAGACATAATATTTAATAAAGCTCAGGGAAGAAATGTGTTTTTAAAATGGGAAATTTTGCATTCTGCACAAATGGAACACTACATTGAGGACTTGAGGAAAGAAAGATCATAAAGTATCAGAGAAGCTAAAAGTATTCATGGGTAATTATAGGAGTCTGGAAACTGGCTAAGATTTTCTCTATATGTAAAGTATTCTGAAATGTCAAATACTTTCTACATTAGACAATACAAATATAATAAAAATAGTAAGGTTCTAATAAAGCTTTGTGAATGATGGAATTACCCAATGGTATGTTGCATTGCCTAAGAGAAATTGAAAATGAATAAATACAGTGTTGAACTAGTTGAGTTAAGCCCTAGGTTAAAGTAGAAGCTAAACTAAGAATGAGTGAAAAAAAATAAAGCAATTGAGTTTAAACAGTTAAAGAAGGTGACCTAACTAAACTCAAGTTTTTAAATCTGGGTAAAGAAATGAATGGAGATGCTGAAAAAAAGGAAAAGCAAAGGTTGATTTCTATATAGGAAATTTGAGAATAATAGGCAGAAAGTTACATGAAAATGTCTCAAAGAATAAAGAAGCTACTTAAACAGTTATGTAAAATAACTTCCTTGTTTTGCTTACCATATCACATGCATCTACTTATTCACAGAGTTTTAGTCTCTTTAATACTGCCTATTTTTTCCCTAGAAAATCTTTATGTTGTAAATTTTATTTAATCTTCACCAAGTTTCATTTTTTTAAATTGTTTTATAATTCCACTTATATCAAGAAGAGTGAGATGTCATACAATCACTTTAAATGTAAAATTACCTATTTGAGAAAGATGTAAAATTTCCTTTCCTTTAAGATAGGTATGATAATTCTTGCCCTTTGTAGTTCATGTTGTTGTAAGGATCAGAAAAAAAAAGATCAATATGAAAGTACTTTGAAAACGAAAATCCTTTATAAATGCAAGCTATCATCATTATGATTTTATTGTGTCCTTTCTATGAACCTAAAACAATTTTCATTTATCACGTTGCTCTTCTAACTCCTGTAGAGCATGTCCTGCAAGATTTTTATCATAGGTCTCTATTTTAATCAACGACAAATGCATTTTCATGAAAGCATAATATTGTTTCTATTATAGATATTCTTTGAACTCTGGATGAAGCCTAATACACATTTCAAGGACCATTATACTTTGGAGGAGTTTTTCCTGTATCTTTCATTTCAGAGCTGTCTTTCCCCTATGTTATATAGGCACAATTAAATTATTTCATTACATAAAGTACCATATAAAAACTTAACTGTAAGTCTTATCTTTCTTTTCCTTCACTTTATCTTTTCTGTAAGATTCTCTGATAACTATTACCATGAGTTTTATGCTCTGGCACCTGTCTGTCCTAGAAATCAAACTAAGCATTGAAGATGTTATGAGGGAGAAGATATTATGTCAGCCTTACTATTTAGTGGAGTTTGAAATTATGAATTGGTACCAACTGGAATCAAAAGCTGTTAAGTCAAAGAAAATTTTAATTATTAAAATTTTTCTGTGCCTCTACTTCCTATTTCTGCATAAAATTCACTGCCTCAGTACTTGCTGTGGTCCTTTAGTTGTTGGCACACAACAGTAAGAGTGGTCTTACTTTGTTGTAAAGTACATGTTTCATTGCCCTCCATACCTTCTTTGCTCATGTTCAAGAACAACAAACAAACATCAACAACAACAAATAGGTTAGTTCTTTTCCCTAAGGGTGCATTTTGCATGTATATAAATAATTGCAAGTCCTACTAAAAGTTTGTAAAATTGTTTTTCTAGTCAAAAATATAGAAAATTTAATTGTTACATTAGATTATCCTTAATTTCCAAATCTCTAAAAAATAAAAACTTTGCTTATTAGAATATGTGTTAGTTACTTTGCTGCTGAAACAAAATACTCAGTGCTCAGTGTTAAAAGGAGAAAGGTTTATTTAGCTCATAGTTTGTCCATAATAAGCTGGCTTCAAGGCATGGTGGCACATGGCAAGGGACAGCCATTCATAGCGGCATAAGAAAGCAAAACAACGACATAGACAAGCCTCTTTGTGTCTCTTATATTGTATCCAGTCTACCATAAGTAGGGGAGTGCCAAATCAGTCTAATCAGTAGCTCGATCCAGCAATCACCAACCCTGACCTCTATCACCCTTAATCCCAGCATTGCAGTACAAATCAATCATACACTCTAGATTCAGCCACTGCCAGAAAAAACAAACAAACAAACAAACAAACAAAAAAAAAAAACCAAAAAAACCCTTTGACTACATGAGGCTTTGGAGGTGGGTGGGTGGTTTCATCTAGACACAAATTGTAACAGAATATTAAATACAAGAAGTTAAATTCAATCGGCATGTAAGAGCTATACTACCTATAGGTTTGGAGATGAGCCACGTTTCAGTTATGTGACTTTTTAAAGAAGCTTTTTAAAAGTATGATGATGTGAGGGAAAAAATTAGAATGAAAATGAACCTTAGCCATTATTCTTCATCTAATCTGTGAGGAAGATATTTAGGACAAAAAGAACAAGGACTGTGATTCTGTCTATCAACTCTGGGTGCTCAGTTCCTAAGAGATTGTTCCTGACTTCCTGAGACCTGTGAAGAATTAGCAGATTATTTACAGACTGCTGCACAACTACTCTCTTCATTCTTTATGGGGTTTTTTCCTGAAAGTTCCACATGTCCTTTTTCAAGGTTGACTCCCTTTTTCTCAGCACTTGTTGGAACAGTTATTGAAGTTCTGAAGCTCCGTGGCCTCTTAAGTCTTTCTAGATGCACCTGTCTGAGTTAGCCTTCAATCTTAGGAAATCTCAGGCTTTCCATACACCACACAGCCTAAAATGGTCTGTGGTGGTCTTGAGTTTGACTACTCATTTTTCTCATCTAATTTTGTGGGCCAGTTCTTTTATGCTTCATATTTAATAGGACATGATCAGGATTTGATGTCAGGACCAAGAAGCCAAACTTGCCTGTAGGTCAGTCTACCACCTCTCAAGAACCCTCATTATATTTCACCCTGACAGTACCCTCCCCCCCGCTTTTACTTGGCACTCATACAAAGGGATACAAGCATCCACTTAGATAAGAGGGCCACCCTGTCAAAACTGGGTCTTTTCTGACACTTGGATTAGGTCAGTATGTCACTGCAGATTTATAGACAAAAAAGAAGCACTACACTTGAGAATTTGCTGTAATTGCCAGAAGCATCAAACCTGTAATTACTGTTGCCACTCTGGGAACTTCAAGTGAAGCCTACATCATTAGCCTTTGCTCTTATCTGTCCTAACTTTCCTAGCTTATTTTTCTACTTTTTTCTTTTAGAATTTATGTTAGAAATAGAAAATTTAAAACCCAACTCCAGGCTTTTAGTCTAGAATAAAAATATTTGTAAAATCGATATGATGCCTAACAAGTCAATATACAGAGAAAACAAAATTTTCATGGTAATAGAATTGTCAATTTTAACAAAAATCAAGAGGATTTAACATTGACATTTTCAGTATTGAGCTTGTAGCACTTCAATATATTTCAATATTTTTCAATATATTCCGCATTTCAATATATTTTCACAGGGTGTGTGCAACTTCATTCCATGTAAGGATATGGTAACTAAAGGAATTACTGATGAGGATTCTGGAGGCCAAAGAGTTTAGAGATTTTCCTGGTTGAGCAACTGGAAACTGTCGGACTTCGATACTTTTGAGTTCTGTGCTATGAACTGTAATTGTTCTGATCACTTTTTTCCGTGAAATTCATCCCTTGGTTACCATTTTCTTCAGGAGACTACTAAAAAGAATTATAAGCAATTTTATTGTATCATTTCACTCTGCCTCCTCACTCTAGCCTTTCTAAACTTCTTACAGAGCCTATCATCTGGAGTGTTATCCCTCTGTTTCTTCTGAATAACTTGTTCCTGTTAGTACAATTCTCTGAGAAAGCTTAAGTAAGTATGGTTGGGATTGTCTTCAAACAGCATGCTATACAATGTGTATGTTAGATACTCTATACCATTGCTATTATTAATCTATTGGTTTCTTTAGTGCAAAGTTCTGAGGGTGGAGACTACTTTAAAATTTTTCCTCTTTTTTATATGAAACAAATACAGTTATGACCTTACAGGTTTATTGGAAGAATTAGAGGTAATATATGTAAATAAATTAACTAAAAGTGTCAGAAATAGAGTAATAAAACTAGCAATAACCCATATTTATTAAAATCATTTTCTATGTGCCAGGTACTATGTTAAGGCACTTACTGTGCATTGTTTTTAATCTTTATGTAATGATCTTATTGAATGGTCTAAAAGCACTTTTAATTTTCTCTTCAGTTGTGTTATCTGATATGTAATTTAATGTATGTTATGTAAACACCATAAATGTTCAAATATTCAATAATAAACACAATTTAATATAGCAGCTTGTACTTTCAGTTAATTCAAGTAAAATTCAGAGTCATTCCTTTTCTAACCATTGGGTCTGACTCCTAATCTGAGCTCTGCAGTATAGAGTAGTGTTTTGGCTAAATTGTACTTTTGCAGTCTTTCTCAGCTCAGTGTTTAGTATGAGCTGGCTGCCATATGGGGTGTGTTTGTAGACTTTTCAGAGTCTTGTCCCTCCCTCATCATTCCTCAAGGAGGCAATTGGAGATCTTCTTTCTGCTGGAGTTCATTTACATGAGCTAGGAGTTCTTTTAAGTAGAATCTCATAAAAGTAGTAGATGGCTTTCTGTGGGATGAGTAGAGCCACAGGACATTAGACATTCATGTCATGTTAGAAAGGAATGCAGATCTATTCTGTCCTATGTTTTTTCTCCTTGCTGTATGCTCTTTGAACTTGTTCCGCCAACATCCTGCCATCTGATATCCGCACAACAGAAGAAACTCAACTTTTTTAATGTTCATATGTTCCCCAAACTCTAGGGCCCACATGTGAGCTTGTGTTTGAATCTTCGCATCATAATGGTCATATGGAGAATTGCCTGCAGATATCTGCAGCCAGTGGATCCAGCTCCCTTGTTTATATACTTGGAGTGTCTGTGAGAGAGAGGAGGGAAGTGAAAATCCTTTCCCTTGCTTTGGACATTTGCTTCAATGTGTGTCATAATTCTGCTTTTGATAGGCCAGCTAGTTTGATTTTTTATTAGAAAACTCTGGGGAAAGTGTCTACCAACTTCTCTTTGGATTCTTTCTTTTATTCTAAATATTAGGGTTTTAGATGATCTAGTTGAAATAATAGGAAAAGTTCCATATCATATCTGATTTCATTTAAAGTAGCTGCTGACCTTGAATGAATTTTGTATTTTCTATAAGCACAAATTTAGCAATTATAAAACAAAACCCAGTTTGGATATAGATTATTCTTATTTGAGATTTATTCTTCTGTTCACTGTACTCCCAAGTATGATTGCTCAGCTGTAAATGATTACCATAACGTGTTGGTAAATTGAATTAGACAGTAACATATTCTTTAGGATTTAGTCAGTAATTGGAATTTAGAAAAGAGGAACTCCAAGGTGGCAGGCATTTTAAAGTCTATGTAGCTTATTTGACTCCTGCACTTGGGTTAGTAACCATCAGTCTTTTTTCTTAAGTAAATTTTTAAAAGGTATTGAATTAAAAAAAAAAAAAAAACAGGCTAGACTAATCCGGCTCATTGTGAGAATTCAGTAAGTATTCGTTAAATAAAACTGCAGGAATTAGAGTTACATGATATTGCTGCTCCTGCTGAGTCTTGCCCGATACTTATATTGCATAGTTCTCAATGCTATTTGCCCATCCATTACCAAGCCTTACATCCAAGGAAAAGTCGCTAGCATTTTTAAAAAGTAGCAGACTTTGCAAGTAGGCTGATTGTATGCAAGTTGAAAATTTAATCAAGAATCAATTTCAAAGTGCCAAGTTGTAGCAAAAGCTACAAATTCGTAGTTCATATGTAAAATCATTTTTTGCTTCATAATGGCTACTGCAGAATAGTTAAATATAGCCCAATAAAGTTCTTATAGTTCTCTCCCTGTGCAGAGAGGAAAATAATCTGGATAAATAATAGGGATTGTTGAGGAAGTTTTAGAAATGGTATTTTTGTCAGGGCAGCGCAGTAAAGATCACTTAGAAAAAATTTACAAGTGTTTTGTCATTTAACTATGAATTATTTATTTTTAGATTATATCCATTAAATGGATTTCATATAAAATTCTGAGTGAAAATCAAAATTTTAAATTCAATTAGCTGTTTGGTGTGGATTAATATATTTTATAATATGTGCATTTGCAGCACAAATCATACATTTTAAAACATCTTTGTATTTGGAAGGCTAAAAAGTGTAAGAATATTGTGAGAGGAAGCTGCTCAGCCTGAAAGAAATGAGGATGGACTTGAGAGACTTAAGCCTTTTGAGGAGATGAAAATGCTTTCTGTCTCCAGTTGTGGTATGGATATGTAATTGTTAAAAGTTATCAAAACCTTATATCACACCATGAATCATTTTAGTATGTGCAATATCCCTTAGTGGAGCTGAAGAGGGGACTTTATTACTGAGTTTAGGCTATTTTTATGTATAATATCTTTTATTCAGATGAAGTTTGTAGGATTATGGTAAACATATATTCTGTATAAAATAATACTAAAATCTAAAATTTCAAATGATTTAAAATATTAATCTTTTAGTCAATTGGTATTAATGAGTTGTTTTTTGTGTTTCAGGAGCAGAGCTATTGCTCAGTACATGAAGTCAAATAAGGCATAATTTGGCCTTGAGGAAATGAAATGTGTCACCAATTGCCTATTATAAATTACCTAAAGGTTTAGTGGCTTAAATCAGAATACATTTATCATTGCATTGTTTCTGTGATTCAGGGACCCAGGCACTAATTTTACTTGTCTCTTAAGGCTATAACCAGCATGTTAGACCAGAATTGTAGGTGAGATCTCCACCTGTAAAAGGTCTCCTTTCCAGGTCACTTAGACAGATGTTCACAGAATTCAGTAGGTCAAGCTCTATTGAATCAAAGACTTTAGTCCTTTACTGGCTGTTGACCAGAACTTGCCCTCCCTAGTATTGGAACGTACCCTCTCCAATGCCCTTTCATCAACAAGTACCTAATGCGAAGGGAACAGAGAAGTTGAGCTACAAAAATTAAGTCACACTCTTTTGTAACCCAATTACATCAATGACATCTTTTCTATATTGCTATCTACTGTTGATTGGAACCAACTTAAAAGAAGGGAATTAAGAAAGGCATCAGTTGTGGGAGAGGTCTCACTGATGCAACACTTAAGGGCTGCTGACCACAGGAAGCCTAGCTGACTGTACTGACTCTCCAGTTTTAATCTGTAAAGAAGCCATGCAGTACTGCTTTCATCTTTTTTCTTATTCAGAGTAGTATGTAAGACTGGAAGCTTCTATAATGTATCTTTTCTACTTAGCCATATACCTAATACTTTATTAAACTCTCTTAAGTATTAGGGTCTTTCCATAAAACGGTGCATATCTGTAAAGTTACTATTTAAATTAAACACAATGGTAAGTGTACAGTTGTGAGCATGGGAACTAACAGTAAACACTGAAACAGTGTTAATTATTTTGTTATATTTGTATAGATCTTACTCTTGAACTTATATCTGTCCAGATGTCTGAAACTTCTTGCTTAGTTGAAAACCTACAATGTCTAATTACCCCCTATAACCTGTCAGGTGTTCTCACTGCCTTTAATTATATGCTGATGAAAACATATTTGTTAGATTTAATATACTGTCTCTGAACTCATTACACAAATCTGAGTAATGTAAGAAATAGTTTAATGAATTGAAAAGGGATTGGGATTATACCTAGTGTTGAAAATATGCTGTATTTCTTGAATTATTTTAAGCAATTTATAATTATTTTAAGATATTCATGAATCATATGGAATATGATAGTTTACCAGGATTCTAATGTGAGGTAGTAAAATGATTAAACTTTCTGTTTACTTCCATTCAGATCAATCAGAATAATTGTGAAACTAGAAGCAAAATATAGGGGTACAATTTGATACATCATGGGTCTTTTGAAATATATTTCATTTAACATATGTTAGATGATTTGTCATTAGTATACTATAATAAAGCGTCCCAGCTCTGTGATTCACCTTTATTATTACAGGCTAGAATGTAACTCCTAAATTTAGATGAAATCTATTCCTTTTTTCTAAATAAGGATTCTGTATCCGTCAATAAAATTTTTCACTGCGTAAAAGCATGTAAAAGCTTACTTTTTGTGATAGTTATAAACATGCAGTATTTAGTATTATGCTAAAATGAAAAATTCACAGGATATAGATGATAATTATTCACTAAAGATAAATCTATATATGTGTTTGACTAAGTTTTTATGTTTTAATTAATAATAAAATATGCCTTATCTGATAATTGAAGAAGAAAAAGGTCAAAATATATTTTTCCCAAATTAACAGTTATTTCAAGTTTATAAAAATAAAAGTGCTATTTTAGCTATGTAATTATTTCTCTTAGAAAATATAATGAAACTGATCTTTTTTTGCAAATAAATTAAGCACAAAATACACTTTAATCAAAGATGAAAATTTCATATTTTATCTTAAAATATGCACATTCTTAGTCAAACATACAGAAGCAATAAATGTATTAAAAATTGCTGTAACTCTTAGGAAATCATGTTTAATTTTAATGCATTTTCATAGAATATAATCATTTGTTATTTTTGTTTGTTTGTCTTGGTTTTGGTTTTTTGAAATGAGGTCTTACAAAAGTGTAGTCCAGGATAGCGTCAAACTTCCACTGATCCTCCTTTTTAGTTGTGTGGGTGCTGGGATTACAGGCATGTACTTCTATGCTTAGCAAAGCCACTCTTCTTTTGGGATATTTGTAATTTTAGTTATTTTAAAAAGTCATTTGATATACATCTACCTATGAGTAGTGAATCTTTAGACCTTAGAAATTTTTGTGTCTTTATTGTCACTGGTGAGATGCTCTTTTTCCCTAAAATTACATCTTATCTTTATTCCACTTCCAATAAAAATATTAAAAATAATTGTGTTGAATTTTTCTTATGAATTTTAGAGTGATATTATTTTCATAATTCATAATATTGGTAAAATATTTGAATATTTCAATTGCTTATCCCTTAGTCATGAAAATGAGTGAAATCCTATCATTAGCAGCAAAAAGGACATTATGAACTGAAGGACATTATGTTAAGTAAAATAAATCATAATAAAAAAGACAGACAACGATCTCTTTTATATGTGGAAACTGAAAATGTATCTCGTTACAGAATAATGATTATTGAAGTTTGAAATAGGGTGGGGGAAATGTGGATAAAGGAAGTTTGGATTTGAATAGTGCATACTATATGTATGTGTTAAAATATCACACCAATCCCTATCAATATGTACTGTTAACACATAGCACTCAAAAATAAAATATCTAAGAATATTCTTACTAGAATAAGAAAGCCATTTAAGTTGGTTCTAGAAATCTTCACTATTATTTGTAAAAACAGGCAAGAAAAAATATACTAACATGAACTTTTGTAGAAGGATAATTATTTGTGTGCAATCTTTTTTACTTCAAACATTGTAAAACAAAATACCTGTTTGGTAGAAACAGTGAGATTAAAAAATGTTAAAGAGATTTATTGGAAATTAAATACAATTGCTCTGGTACAGTAGTACCAATAAGAAGAGAGTAAATTTGCTTTCTTCTCTTCCTTAATTGTCCTGGGACAAGGTGACTGGTTAGAGGAGTGGCCACACTGTGATGTAAGGAGTCATAACTAACACCAGTACCAAAAGAAAGGGCCCTAATTCAAATAGATAACTCCTCAGTCTTCATATATTGGAAAGGAGGGTTACAGATATAAACCTAAAGGCCAAGAGGAACAGACACCTCATATGAAAGCCTCAACACCATTGATAAGATTGTCTAATGTAAAAAATCTTCAAACATCAACACAGAAAAAAAAAATAAAAGAGAAATTAGAAAATGACAAGATGAAGAAGCTAAACGCAATCACAATGCCTTGATCACCCAGGACAAGTATAGAACACAAAGAGTCAACTGGAAGCCAAAAATTGCAAGTCTGTGAAATAATAGCAGCAGAGATTTTTTTTATTTAAAAGAGGAGGGGGCTGGGGATTTAACTCAGTGGCATAAGCACCTGCCTTGCAAGCAGGCGGTTGTGAGTTTGATCCCTGGTACCGATAAAATTTTTTTTAAAAGTTAAAAAAAAAAAAAAATGGAAGAGGCCATAGAAAAAGTACTCTCTTAGGTGTAAAGTAAATAAAAGAAATTAAGCAGACATAGATAAATAGAGGAGCAGAGGAAAACAGTGAAAATAATGTCAAACATAGACAAGAAATGGAATTAATGAAACATATCCAAACAGAAAGGAGATTAGAAACTCCATTGAAAGTATAAATAGATTGAATGAAGGTGAGGATAGAATATCAGATAGAAGACAGCAACATGATTTCAACGGGAAAAGAAAAATATGTTAAAAAATCACAAGAGAACACAAAAATCAATCTAACTGCTACAAGATGAAATAAAGAACAACAATATAAGATTGACTGGAATCTGAGTGAAAGTTTGAAAAAGCCAAAAGCCATTACAATGTCTTCACATAAATAATGGCAGAAAACTTCCCAAACATGAATAAAGAACTGGACATACAAAGCAAATGAAGTATAAGATACTCCAAGTAGCCTTAATCAAAATAAATTTACACCAAGGCATATAATCAAGATTCTAGAAATTCAGCAGAAGGAAAAAAAAATATTAAAAGCAGCTAGAGAAAAGAAACATTATACCTATAAAGGAAAGTCCATCAGAATCACAGCATATTTCCCAACACAAACCTTCAAAGCTCCTTGATAGAGGCTCTTTGAATTAGGCATTTCAAGTCCTAAAGGAAAACAAATCGTCAACCCAGATTGATGTAAACTGTAAAACTAGCTCTCACAATCGATGCAGAAATGGGGTACTTCTTGACAAAGAACAGCTAAAGACATTCATGAAAACAAAATCAGCTCTACAGAATGCTCTATAGATAGAAGAACATATTAGAAATACAAAGACCACAAACACAGGGCACCAATAGAAAGAAGCCAGCATGCAAGGCAAGCAGTTAAACAGAGGAGAAAGAAAGAACAAGCAATAGCAAAACATAAAAAAAAAAAAAAAAAAAAAAAAGTCAACATGCATCAGTTATAACCATCAACATAAATTCACATCAATTCACTGATCAAAACCAACATACTGGCAAAATGGATCAAGAAAGAAGATCCAACAATATGCTGAATTCAAGAAACAGAGTTAACCCAAAAAGAAATTCATAGACTAAAAATCAAAGGATGGAAAACAATTCTGTATGATATGGAACCCAGAAAAAAAGCAGGGATAGCTATTTTATTTGTAGACAATGCAAATTTTAAAACTGATCAAAAAATAAGATCACTACATACCTGTTAAGGGAAAACTCTTAAGAAGAAGAGTTAACAATCATAAATATTTATGCACCAAACTCTAGTTCACCTAATTACATAAAACAAATATTGATAAACATGAACAACCAAATAAGCACTAATATAATAGCAGTGGAGGACCTTAATATGCTACTCTTGCAAATAGATCAACTAGACAAAAATTTAACAAAGAAATATTAGAATTAAACCAGACCTGTGCACAAATGGACTTGGTAGATGTCTACAGAGTGTTCCACACTAACATCACATTACATATTCTTCTCAGCTGTACATGTGACATTCTCCAAAATATACCATAAGTTAGCTGACAAAATATGTTTGATATGTAGAGGAATTGAAATCATCTGGTACTTACTACCTGAACATAGCAGAATGAAAATGGAAATTAACAAAAGAAATCACAAAAAAAATACATAAACACATGGAAATTAAACAATACCCTCTGAGCAAGTAATGGGTCACAGAAGAAATTAAAGACAAAGTTAAATAATATATAGAATTTAATGATACTGCCAATGCGATATATCCAAACTAATGGGACATAATGAAAGCAGTTTTATGAGGGAAATTTATAGTGATGAACTCATCAGAATCAGCTCAGATAAACTAATGTTGAACCTCAAATTCTAGAAAGGAATAAATTGAGTCTAAAGCTCATATGAAGGAGGAAATTATAAAGAATAAAACAAAGGAGACTAAGAAAACAAAAAAATCAATGAATCAAAAAGTTGATTCATTGAAAAAATAAAATTGTATACACCATTTAGTCAGTTATCCAAAAGAGAAATGAAACACAAATTCAGGCAATAAGGAATGAAAAGGGAGAAATCACAATGGATCCAACAGAAATATCAGTTCTTCCTATGAGAACCTGTATTCTAATAAATAAAAAACAGAAGGATAGAATATTAGACACAATTGAAATGCTAAAACTCAACCAAGAATATATAAAAACTCTTAACACAGTATCAGCCAATGAGTAATAAATAATTTACCAACGTAGAAAAACCAAGGCCCTGATGGATTCACTGTTGAATTCTACAATAAATTTGGAGAAAAAATAATGCCATCAATGATGAACTTCATAAAGAAATTGAAAGGGAAGTAGTACTTTCAAAATCATTCCTGAAAGCAAGGATTACTCTGATTTCAAAACCTAACAATGCTACCAAAAAAAGAAATCTAGAGGACAATTTGTCTAATGAACATAGATGCAAAAAACTCCTTAATAAGATATAACAGCAAACAGTGCAGAAAATTATCAAGATTTTATATCATGAATGAGAAAGTTTCATTCCATGGATGCAGGGTTGGTTCAGCATATGCAAAATAACACAAGGCACCATATTAACAGAACCAAAGACAGAAATCACATGATCATCTCAATAGATGTAGCAAAAATATTTGACAAAGTCCAACACCCATTCGTGTTAAATCCCCATAGAAAATTGGAATAGATAGTTTTTACCACAATCCTATAGAAGACATTGTATGACAAACCAATAACTACCATATTAAATGGCCAAATACTGAAAGATTTGTTTCTAAAATCAGGAGCAAGAGATGAATATCTGTTATTATTCCTGCTTAATAGTTCTGTAAACATTAGTTATGGCAATTAGATAAGAGAAAAAAGAAATATAGGTAAAGAAGTTAAATTATCATTTGTAGATGACATACTTTACATATAAGATTCCAAATGCACCACCAAAAACTTTTAGATTGAATATCCAAATTCAGTAGTTTAGTGGGATACAAATTCAACATTCAAAAATCAATAGTATTTCTATACAAAAGCAACAAACTCAGAGAGATAAATTAGGGAAAGCAACCCTTCACAATGACATCTAACAACATGAAATGTGTATTAATCTTAAAATGATGTAAAAGATCTCTACTGTGAAAATTACAGTACCAAAAAAATCATATTGAAGAGGATATCAGAAAACAGAAGATGTCCCTTGTCCTTAGATAGGAGGTGAAAATGGCATATTCCCAGAACTAACAGTGAAAATGGCCATGCTCATGGAACTACTATACAAATTGAATGCAATCCTAATCAAAATATCACTAGCATACCTCACAGATCTAGAGAAAACAACCCCTAAAATTCATATGTAATCAGAAGAGACCTAGAAAAGCAAAAGCAGTTCTGGGCAACAAAGGCATGCCAGAGGGCATCATAATGCCAGGCCTGAAACTATACTACAAAAGTATTGTGATCAGTGTGATATTGGTAGGTGAAACAGGCCTGAGGATAAATGAGACAGAATGAAGATGCAGATGAACTCCAAACACACTCAGCTACTTGGAGCCAAACATGTTCACTGGAAGAAAGATTGTCTCTGTAATAAATGATGCTGGAAAAACTGGCTTTCCATATGCCAAAGACCCATGTCTATCACCATGTACTAAACTATAGTCAGAGTGAATCAAAAATCTAAATATTAAATGGAAACACTAAATTTAATGGAAAAGAAATTATAGATGTAGATAGAAAGTTTCATGAACAAAATTCCCACTGCAAGTTATATACTACAAAGGATCAACATGGAATCTCACCTTATAAAAAGATTTGCACAGCAAAAGAAAGCACCAGCAGAGTGAAAGCTCAACCAACAACGTGGGAAAAAAATTATAGCCTGTTGTCTCTTGGACAAAGGATTTGTATCTAGAACATACAAAAAAATTTTTAAAAAATCATACCTTATTCAAAAACCCAATCCAAAGGCGGTCATCTGAGATGAATACACACCTCTCAAATGCAGAAATACAAATGAGAAATAACTACCTGAAAAAATATCGAACATCATTGGTTTTTTGATGCAAATTAAATTAACACTTGTACTCTATCTCACCCCAGAAAGAATGGCTTTCATCAAGAAGTCAACTGATGACAAGTGCTGGTGAGGTTGTGATGAAAAAGGAACCCTTCTCCACTTTTGGAGTGTAGATTTATCCAATTAATATGAATATTAGTGTGGATATTCCTCAGAAATTCTAGGATTAGCGGTTCTATTAAACCACAGGACCCCCCTTCTGTGTATCTTCTTAGAAGAATTGAAAACATCATAACAGCAATAATATGTGCACCCATGTTGGTAACAGTATAATTTGTAGTAGCTAAATCTTGGAAACAACCAAAATGCCTACCAACCAAGGAATGCATATAAAAGATGTGGTTTATTTTATATAATGGAGTACTACTCAGCCATAAGGAAAGATAAACTGGAGAATTTTATAGGAAGATGGATGCAACTCAAGAATTTAATCATAAGTGAAATAAATTAGACCCATATGTGTAAATATGTGAGAAACTGAATGAGTGAATAAAATTTTAAATGTACAATATTCATGGTGAACTAAGAAGAAACTGTTCAAAAGAAAAGAAAATACAAACTGTGATGGGGAAGAAGGGTCAGGAGAAAAGGAAAAGAAAAAAAATGTGTATACACAAGATAGGTAAGGTGGTCATCCAGTTAGTTTGTCTTCATTGAAAATAAAGATTTCTGCTAATACTGTTTGGACAAGATATCCTGCCTATACTTTGTACTGTGATTTACTATGAAGATAACTGTTTACAATGTATTAAATATTGTCACGGTCGTACTAACCTGTTTTGAAACTCTGTTTCATTGTCATTTTTAACTTTTTTCTCTAAAAAAAATGTAAAAGGTACCCTTCATACGTTTCTCATGGATGAAATTTATTCTAAAGTTATAAGTCGTTTTCTAAAGTGCTTCTGCTTCTTGGATAACAGTGAATTATTATTATGATAGTATCTTGATTTGGAGATTCCCTAAACAATTTTAAAAAGCATTTTTTAAAGTTTTAAATGCATTTTTATTTTTAATATAATGCTTTGTGTGCATAAATGATAAAATAATTATTTCCCACCCATTGTTGTAGTCAGGGGTTGCAAGGAGAACAATAACATATAGGACAAATAATTTATAATATTGTTTTATGATGGTTGGCCAGAGTCAAATACAAGAAAGTGCGGTAAACAGGCCCACAACACTAAAACCTAGAAAATTCAGCCAAGGGCCTGGACCCACAGCAATGACCTGCATGAGTCCAGTGGAAGACCTAGAGCCTATGACAATGACTCATGTAAGTCTGTTTTACATATCTGCACTGAGAATGCCCAAAAGTCAGGGGTGGAATCTAGAAAGTTGCCAGCAGATGAAGAGTCTGTACTAGTAAGTTGAAGGTTCTGCAGTGGAGCCAAGAAGCAACACTCAGAATAGGGACCAGTGCTCCTCTGAAAAGTACTACAGCCATTCTCAATGACAGTGAGTTCCCAAGCTCCTCCAACAATGAGAACAGTTGAGCACAAGTCAGGAAGCCAGCGTGACAACCTCCTGGAGATTAAACAGCACATATCTTCCCCTCTGGAGCCAGGAAGCGATGCTCAAAGTAAGGGCCAAAGCTCCCCCAAAGTGAACTGCAGTCATTCTCAGCAATAAGATCTGGAACTCCTCTGATGAGAGTGACCGAATGCCTATTGGAGAAGCTAGTCATGACAAGCTCCTCCAGGAGAACCAATGGCTCCAAACAACAGTCATGAGAACCTGCAACACCTCCCTCTTCCTCTCCTCATCTCCTGTTATGCTGGCAACTTTCCTCAGTTGGGCATCTATACTCAGCACCATGTTGATTTAATTCAGCTGGTGTTAAATTGCCCACCAGTTTTTAATCCATAACACTGATTGATACTACTTTTTACAAATTTACACTGTTAAAAATCTCATTATTAGACTCACATTTAAATGTCATGTGCTTTTGGATTAGGTTCTAGATTAGGAGGCTCTTTAGTTAATTTGAGGTAAGAATAATATATGAGTCAGTGTCATTTGAAAATTATCCCTTTGTATGATTGACTCATTTTATTAAGAACATCTTTAAAATTTGGGGCATATATTTGAAATAAGGTTTGTCTAACTATCATGTAGTTCTTAAAAGTTTATTAAATATCAGCTTTTCATTTAATATTTCAACAAGCAATGATAGTGTATTGTGCTTTAAAATTCTAAAAAGTTAAAACTAGGTCATTTTTAAAAATATAGTCATTTAGTCAGTAGCATTCACTCATTCATTCAATAAACGTTAAAATTTATTTATATTCTAGGCACTAGATGTAGGAGTATCTAAAGAACATAATGAAAAATGAAATATTTTAAAAGAACATAGTACACTATTGTTTTGATTAGAATTAGAGATTTAATAAAAGTTTTGATATATTTTGACATTGCATGTATTTGAATTGTCCAGTTATTCTCAGGTTAATATGACTAGCTACATGGAAATTCATGAATGTAAAAGTTTGTCAGAAGGTTTTTAAAATATTTTTTAAAATACTTTAAAAAGCCACATTATAGTTATTGAGATTTTAATTTGTTTTTGTTTTATCTTTTTTTATAATTAAAACATACAGAGTGTAGTATACAAGTATATTTTCTATTAAACATTTAGTTTGGTTATTACAGTCTTACCATAGACTGAATAATTTCCCCCTAAATATTCCCAGAACTTTTAAGTAGGTTATGTTTTATAAAGTAAGGATTTGGGTGATGTGATTAAATATCTCGACATGAAAAGACATTGTTAGAATACTCCATTGGACCTAATGACCAGCATAGACCTCTTGTGTCCAGAGCGGGAGAAAATAATTTTGTGTTGTTGTAAATTACTTACATTCATGATAATTTGTTACTGCTGCAGTAAGAAGCTAATATAACCTCTCAAAATAATAATGGTAGAATGGCCCTATGTGGTAATTTAATAAAACTTCTCAGTACCTTAGTCTCATAGGTACCATGTTCTGATGGTTATCTACTAGAACAGAGTGAGAATTCTTTAACATAATGCCTACCTGGTAAGTACAAACATCTTTTAGGATAGCAAAGCCGTATAAAAGCAGGTGTTGATATAATTGAGACCAGAGCCACTGGATTTATTAGTTATTACAGTGCTTTCTAACTAAATCTCCAGATACCACTGGAATTTTCAAAACAACATAAGAAATAAGTCAGTTGAATGTGAAGACATTGAATGTTTCTTCAACTTTTATCAGTCAGAAAGGAGCATCTCTTAGTAATCAGCACCATGGTGTTCATGTATCAATCACAGCCAAACAAAGAGCTGAACCCTGTGTTAGTGCTTGTATTGTCTGGGAGGATTTAATGTTAAGGGAGACCAGTACTACTTTTTATAGGAAGAGAAAGCTGTAGTAGCCTCTATGTCATTATTTTTTAACTCTAGAGTTCATTAAAAATCCCTTTGACTTTCTTTCCTGTCATCTTTCTTCCTTATGAATTATTCAAGGCAGATTTCAGTTGAAGTAAATAGTTTGATTTGAAGGTTTTGTATCTGGATTTCGAGGCAACAAGAAGTGTTAGATGTTTAGAATTTTAAGTGAACAGAATGGCACAAACTGAAACTATTAAGATGGAAGACATTTGCTGTTAAAGCACTGGGGCTGCTGTCGCTTGCAACGTCACCTTGTACTATCTGTCATTCTGAAGTAGGTGGCATTGTAATGCCTGCCATATAAATCAGATTTTACAGAGATCTCAGTCCCCAAACACTTTGCAAATTCTATGTTAACGGGGCTTTTTTTTTTTTTTTTTTTTTTTTTTGGTTTTACAATGTAAAGTTTCCCACTTTTATTTAACCTGGCCAGTACCTTCTTGATTATTCTGTAGCTATTATATACTAAACAACAAAACAGTTTAAACCTCTGTGTTTCTGTTGAATGAAATAGAATTACAAGTTTTGAGTTCTTAAAGAAGACTTAGGAAATACTTCTTTTTAGTCATACTCAAAATAAGACTTTTCATCTTTCTACCTTTCATGGTAGTCAGTTTTTCCTTAGATTCTGCAGTGCATGGTGTCACATACCCAAAAAATGATTTATGGAGTATATGGCTGAAAACTATATTACTTCAGAACTAATAGGCAAAATTTGTTCAGTGCAATACAGCACATTTAAAAACCAATCAAAGGAAAACTTATTATAAGTCTGTCATCTGATAAAATTCACTTCCTTAATATCTGTAAAAGCAGTTTACATAAAAATATATTTATAAAATTAGGCCCAGGTGTAATATTTTTAGTCAATGCACTTTATTCATGTTCTCTGCTCTAACACATTATCCTTAGCAGCAGGAATTTCATTTGCTAAAGAGTAATGAGGGCTAACATTTATTAATTACTGTATGATAGACCAGTGCTAAGTACTTTACATGCATTGCCTAAGTTAATGCTCACAATAACTCTGTTGATACTTTCATTTATAGCTAAACTTTTGCTTAGACATTATAGTCCAAAAATTTTTCAGGCGCCAAAATATCGTATGTACGTGCTCTTAAACACTCTGTTATTAAGTGCAAATTCAGGCACCAAAATACTGTACATGCTCTTAAACACTGTAATTAAGTGCAAATTCAGAACAGGTTTATAAAGTTGCCCAGTATAATGATGGAAAGATGGAGTCTGTAGTAGGTTGTCTGTAATTTAAAATCATCTTATTTTAACTTAAACATCTGGCACTAATAAACATATATGAGCTGTATTCAGATCTCTGGTTTCTAACTTTGTAGAATTTTCAA
The DNA here is from genome assembly GCF_034190915.1 of Cavia porcellus. NCBI lineage: Eukaryota > Metazoa > Chordata > Mammalia > Rodentia > Caviidae > Cavia > Cavia porcellus. The sequence continues at coordinate 58,821,431 of NW_026947493.1, forward strand.
AAACATTAATTTTTATGTGTTTTATACCTTTATTTCAGTCTGAAAATTTTATCAAAATTAAAACATGCCGAGAACAGAATTACATTGTAATTACATTTTAATCACAATGGTCGTTACTCTTTACATAGCTACTATAGTTAGATCTGAACTGTCCTCCAAAGGGTCATGTGTTATAAAGGCTTGCTCTCCAGCTGTGGTGCTATCGGGAATTAGTGGCCAGTGGAATTAGTGGCTTTAGTAATTAGGGCCAGGTCACTGAAGAAGTACCCTCTTTGGGGATCTCACTTTTTCCTTTCTTTTTTCTTCCTTTTCTTCCTGGACACTTAAAGGTAAATTGCTACACCTGTAAAGCGTTTTTATCACCATGATGTTTGGTCTCACTGCAGATCCAGAAATGACAAAGACATCTGATCATGGGCTGATATCTGTGAAAACATGGTCCAAAATACACCTTTCACATTAGCAGGAAGCTGACTACTATGATGCCTAATACTGATGTGTTACTCTGACAATGCTCCACTCTGCTCAACAAAGAAGAGACATTTCTCATCTGAGGCTGGAGGAGATACTGGAAAAAGAGAATTTTACTCTCAAAAGCCAAAAAGACAAGCTGAGTTGTGAGAATGGCATGTGAGATGAAGGATCTAAAAAAAAGCATGCATTAATATTTGGCCTGCTGCGTTTGCTTTTTTATGGCTATCGATATGAATATGATGGTGGCTAGGGATGAGTTTTGGTACATAATTCTAAGATAAGGTTTTATGTTTTGTAGGGGAGTGTAGTAGGAGTATAATGTACACTTGGATTAGTTTTTAAGAGACTTGGAATGAAGTATATCTTAAGGTTTATACATAAAAATTTAAAGGTGAAGAAGATGTTTAAATCTCTTAGGGAAAACTGCCTAGGTGCTATTAGTTTCTTTAGGTCACTGAAGTCTGAGTAAGATATTTCCATTTTCCAGGTGTCACCTACTAAGGAAGGGTTTGGGAAATAGCCATCATTTGTTCAATTATTGAAGAAGGAATGTATTATATTATAAATTAACATATTTTTCTGGGTATATTTCAATATTATGCTTTCTCTGAAATTTCTAATGCTTCTTAGTTTCAGTTATGGTAGACACCCTAATTTGTTAGATCTCTGTATTTACTTTATAGGAAGTAGCAGTAATTTATGAACTTTTTTCCTTAGTGGATATGCTGTTAAAATATGAAGTTTGAAAATTCTGGCACTCTTTTAAAATTCAATAGTCAGTCATGATAAGATCCTTTATCAATCGGTAACCCTTCCACTGTAATGCACTTTCTGTTTGTCCTCATTTTCTTTGTCTCATTCTCTTATTTTCTCTTTTCTTCCCTCACCCTGCCCCATCCTCTCTCCTTTCTTCTCCTCTGTCTCTCTGCCTTTCTTCCACTCTGATACCCTCTCCTCTTATTTCTTCTCTTTCATTTAATTTCCTCTGCCCCACCCCTCTTCTTTTACTGAAAAAGAAATTTCAGTGACTTCAGTGTTGGTTTTCAGTAATGCTCATTCACCACTAGGGCACATTTGAAAATGTGTGAGGAAATACTGGATTCCCCCTGCCCCCCAATATAACTAAAAAGAATAAAGGAAACTCACTATTAACACTTACTGGCTAGAGGTCAGTGATGCTGTTAGACTTCCTTCTGTGCATGAGAAAGTGTTGTTATATAAAAGATTACTAGCACCCTTGTTGAGAAATAGTGTAGTAGATCATGACCCTGCAGTCTGAAAAGCACTGTAGTAAAACTTTTTTTTTTCCTTGTTCAGATACTATTTTTTTTTTTTTTTGGATTGAGACTTTTATTTCTTTTTTCCCTCACACTGTTTGCTTGAATAGCTTTCCATTTATCCTGTCAAAATCCTGTTTGTTCTTCAGAGCTCAGCTTAGATCTGCTCCTTATAAAACCACTTACAAGCTATTCACTTTAAAGTTTGGATATCTGCTCTCCAATGACCATTGTTCTTGAACACAAGTTTAAATAATCTTCAAAGTTGCAGTGTGACTGCCTTTTGCATTTCAACTGTCTATATCAAAGTTTGTCAAAGTATGGTATAAATGTTCAAGACGACTGTTTTTCTGTTTTACTTAAAGTGATGATCCTATAAAATAATAAATAGTGAAATAATAATGACTTATCTTCATGTACAAAAGTGTCACCAAGGCAAACGTGTTTCTTAAAGTATCTTTTATCTCTCTAACTTCTTTCATTTGTGCTTAATTCATTATAGCACCTCCAAGGAGAATTTGATTTTCAATGCTTTAATACTTAGTCTTGTTGGTTGTATATTGAATCCACAATTTACATTTTAATATGTAGACTATCTAATGGTGATAAATATTTTCTAGAAATGATAACTTTCAGAGTTTCCCTAATTTTATTTTAAATGCAGGGTCAGTTGGCTACCAGTTGACTAAAACAAGCCTAGGGACCACTGGCTCACATCTTAATTCAGACTCAGAAAAGAAGTCAACACTGTCCTGCAAATCTTGAATTTAGGACCACATGACTTTAATTCTTGTTGTTTATAAGCAGTGAAAAATAGCTATTATGAACATCATTTTGAAGCCTACCTCTGATAACTGGGCTGTTTTTCAGATTTTTAAACCACCTCAAAAAGATTCATGTTTTCCTTGAGTGACTGTTCTAAAGACAAACTTGATTTTAAAGTGAAGATAATTGTTCTTTGAATGCATCAATATGTCTTTGTAGGGATATATATATATATATATATATATATATATATATATATATTTCATTTGCTTAGTTTTTCCACACTAGTACATGGCTACACAAATATTGTGGACAACAACTGAATGAATATTTTGGGGAATCTGTTTGTATAACTTAGAGTGTCATGTGTGTATGTATAACTCAGTTTTATGTGTGTGGGTATCTAGGTACTTAATATCTTCCCTTTTCCAAAGAGATTTCCAGGATTTATGGGTTGAGCTATATTTCCTCTTGTGATCCTGGATTGTACACCCACTTTGGCTTTCAGTTTGCCAGTGTGAAGCTGTGTGGGGATGGTGATGCAAATAAATGAATAAATATCCCCTATTTTTGATTTTTCTCACAACATTACATTTTGGAATATAGTATTAGGTAACTATATTCAAATTTATTCTGAATCAGAAAGTGCTCAGTAAGGAGAAAATAAGAGGTGGCACTTCTGGGCATTTTCTTTTGATATAATAACACCATTTTGACTAAACCATTTGCACAGACATATGCATAAAATCTCTTACCCCAAAACATCAAAACTGAATACTTAAATTAAGTTTATGTAATCAGGAAATATTTCTACTACCATAGACCTAAAAGTCTAAGGCCTGCTAAAAGGAATAAAATGCCAAAGCTTTCTAGAATCATTAAGAAACCTCATATATATACATTTGTTGGAATTTGTCCTTTTTGGCATTGAAAGGGGATGACAGGGATTATACTATCAAAACTTCTAGTTCTCAGATATAGTCTTCAAAGGAATGCCTTGCAGACAGATGCAGAATAATTATAATAGACCTTAAAACTCTTGGGAACAGAGAAGAAAACTTGTGTAACAGAAATATTTCTGTTATTTTTCAGTCAAGTTTTTTTTTGTATATATATATATATATACATATATAAGTTAAAATATGAATTTGTATGCATCTGTAGTTATATAAATCTTAGTATAATATTATACTTTGTATACCTTAAATGTTAATTCATATTTCAAACTTTATTTTATTCTCTATTTTCATCTTAGAATTATCATCCAACATATTCTTTGTTTTTTAAAAGCTTTATTGAAATATAACACACACGTATAATTTACTTTTTAATGGACACAACTTACTTTTTTTAGTATTTCAGAGTATACATTTATCACTGCAGTCAAATATATAACAGCTTCATTAGCATCCCCAAGAAATCCTGTACCTATTAGTCATAAGCCTGTCCATATATTCCAAAACCTTTATGGCCTTAAACAATCACAAATGTATGATATGTCTTTTCAGATTTATCTGTTTTGGACATTTAATACAAATGGAATTATGGGGCTGGGGATTTAGCTCAGCGGCATAAGCGCCTGCCTTGCTAGCAGGCAGTCGTGAGTTCTATCCCTGGTACCCATAAAAACGAGAAAGACCAAAAAAAAAAAAAAAAAAAAAAAAAAAAAAAAAAAGGAATTATGTAACACTTACTGTTATTTGTTTGTTTGTTTTACATACTGAAGAGTAAAGCCTGGACATTCACACTGAGCTACATCCCCAGCCTTTTTGTTTTTATTTTGGGGCAGGGCCTCTTTAAGTTGATAAATTGCCCATGCTGAGTTTGAACATGTGATCCTTCTACCTCACTCTCCCAAAGTGCTGGAATTGTAAGCCTCTGACATCATCCCTGCTAACCTATTTGTACATGGCTTCTTTAACTAACCATTTTTAGAATTCATCATGTTGCATATATCAACATATTTTTCTTTTTATTACCAAATAATTTTCCATTTTATATATATATATAGTACATTTTCTTTAACCATTAATCAGTTTATAATTATTTGGATTGTGTCAACCTTTAGTCTATTATATGTAATATACCTATTATTCTGTGAACGTGGTTTTTATTACATGGTATACACCTAGTGTTGGAATTGTTGGATCATGTGTCACCTTTGTTTAACATTTTAAGATCTTGACAGACTGTTCACTAAAGGATTGTACCATTTTTCCATGAATGAGCTTTCCAATTTCTCCTTATTTTAAGCGAAATTGTATTTTCTTTCTTAATATAACCATCAAACTGGTTATGGAAAAGTATCTCGTGAGTTTAATTTTAATTTCTATGTTGTCTAATAACATTGAACCTCTTTTGATGTACCCCTTTATATTTCATGTTATGAAAAATATCTGTGTAGAACATTTGATCATTTTAAAATATATATTTTTGATTAAAAATACATACCATGAAATTCAGCATATCAACCATTTTAAGTATATAGTTCATTAATGTTCAATATGTTCATGTTATTGTGCAAGGAAACCAAAACTTCTCCTTTGGTAAGATTCAAACTGTATTCATTAAACAATTTGTATTTCTCTTTTTCATTTGCTTTGGGTAACTACCCTACTACTTTATGCTTTGTGACTATTTTTGCTAATTTGTTTTATTTATACTACTATTTTATCTTTCATCATTAAATACTGACATGATTGAAATTATATATCACTTGTTTTCTTTGATACTTGCTTATTCTACTTAGCATAATATCTTTGTGGCTTATGCATATTGTAGCATATCACGACTTTGTTTATCCTTTCATCCATCAGTGAACATCTGGATCTGGATTGCTTCCATTTTCTGGCTATTGTGAACAATACTATGTAGTCATGAGTATGTAAAAATCTATATGAGATCCTCATATAGATTATGTTTTATATATAACCAGAATTCCGGAATTTATGTTGCTGAGTTATATGACAGTTTTTTTTAAAAAACTGTTTAACAACTTCCTTAATTGGTTTTTATAAGGAATATACAGTATTACAATTCCACCAACAATGCACAAGAATCCTTTTGACTTTTTAAAATTGGATTATGTATCTTTTTTTTTTACTAGATCCTTATAGCTGTCTTATAGTTTTGTCATAGCCCTAAACTAGACATAGCACTTAGCTATTGCACTGGATAAAGTATACACTGACATGTAGATACTAGCTACACGGTATTGTGTTTATAGTTAACAAACTAAACACTGAAAGATAGACAATAAAAACACGTAAGACCATGTTTTGAATGAGAATATTATCTATGGAGTCTGGAATAAACTATGTAACATCTCCATTTTTCCAGTGCTTTAACTGTGGAATGCAAATGATTGTGATGATCCAGCATAAATTCAGTTTGAATGTGAAATCAAGTACTGCAAAATGTCGCATGTAAAATGGTTGAGCAATGATAAGGGTTGAACAGTTTTAAATTATTACAATTATAAAATATTGTCTTTTCTGATATATATATATCAGAATCTTTTTACAAACTGATCTATGAAATTTTATGTAGTTTATGTATTCAGTGGTATATGCCTCCAGCGGTTCGTTCTGATTCTAACTGACGGATGGGAATGCCATTCCATTGCACATATTGTTCCTTTCTCTCATCATGAATAATGATAATGCTCCAGAGTTTCAAAAGAATTTAAAAGCACTGAGCAGAGTCTTACTTTTGAAAGCTTTTAATTACGGTAATTTCAAATATCAAAAGTAGAAATTTTTAAAATAGCATCCTGGCACCTATCAACCCACTCAGCAATTATCAATAACTGTCAATACTAACAGTGTTGGTATAAATAATTTTAGACATAATGAAAATGTCTTTATTAATCCTGAACAGCTTCCATAATTCATTCACTTTCATATATCTTTGATGTAGTAAATGCCTTCCATGCCTCCACAATGTATACTAACATTCTTTCATTATACAGGACAGAAAAAAATGAGTTCTCTAAATATAGCATCAACTTTTACTGAAAATTGGAAGTGTAAATGATACTGTTTTAAATTGTTACAGTTTATGATACTAGTGCTATTAAGAGAACATGTTGACACATCTTTCATCAGAATAACTAATAATATTAGCTATAATTACTAGGTGCCTGTTGTGAATCAGACTCAACATCATCTCATCTTAATTCTCTTAGCAACCCTATTAATTAAAGAATACTATAATTATCATTTATGGATGAAGAAATAGAGTTTTAGTATTGGTAAATAAATTGTCTAAGGCAAGTGAAAGGACTAGCAAGTAAATCCTGGGCTCTCTATGAATCCCAGTCTCTATCAGTTATCTCAGAGAATTTTATAGTCATTTACCAAATAATACTTGAATAAAAAACCTATGAGGTGTTATATTATATTAAAAGAACATTTTATTGTACCTATAAAGGTATCACTTAAAAACTATGTTATTTACATCATACTATGCTTTACCAAAATACCCTAACAATGAAAGTTTCTTATCCACATAGCAGCATAGCACGCATGAATAGGAGTCCATACCAACTTTTTCTTCACAGTCATTCAGAAACTCATGTGAGTTAAAGATTTTCCATATTCAGCACCTGGTCCCTTGAAAGAAAAAGGTCAATTACAGATCTGCAGTGTATTCTCTGTCTTACTAGAATTCCCAGAAAGAAACATGAAAAGTCAAATCTTCTTGTTCTTAAGCATATTAATGACAGCACTGGAAAACTCTACACTAGGCATTTATTATCAGTTTTTGTTTCTGGGATGTTTCCAGTCTGATTGCAGGTTATTCTATCGATGTATGTGATGTGTGTCTCTTTGGAAGATATAGAAGCTACATAGTAATTGTATGAAATGAAGATTTTTCATACCAAAAATCTCCTGCTAGTATGATTGAGGACTGTAAACATGCATTAGGCATCCCAGGTTAAATCTGGCAAAGAATGAGTTCTATTGTGGTCATAGACTTCATGCTGCTTTGCCTGGCCTAGTGAATGATGTAAGGAAATTATTAATAACATTTGATAATGGATATAATCTGTGAGTTTTGTGAGATCACGTTAGTGTTCCAGGGTGAGGACAGGAGGGACACTCCATTCCAATCGGGATACTGAAAAAAAGCCATAAGGGGACTCTTTTGAACTGGCTTTGAAATGATACATAAAACCTCCTCTGGCATTTCATGTCTGAAATTCAGCCATGTTGCAAGAGAAACTGGGAAACAAATCCAATTCTATGTCCATACAGAAAAGGAGAGCGTGGATTGTAAGGGCTTTCCATCTTTTTGTTAAAATCACATAACAAAATAAGATATTAGTGTGGCAGATTTGTTCAGAAGAGTGATAACCATTTTCACATTGATCAGACACTTCACTCTATTACATTGATCAGGTATTTCACTATGTACATACGTGGTACATTATGTCACTTAGTCCTTGCAAGACTTATGGGTGAGAAACCAGTATTATCACTTCTTAGAAGTAAAGCAAAGAGGGAGGCTTGGAAGATGAAATACAGAACATGAATGCAATATTTGATATGTTTTCACTGAAACAGTATTTAGTATTTACTTGCAATTTAATTTTTTTTTAAATTTTAAAGAGGATAAAATTAAATATAGCAAAACAGAACAAAGCATATCAGAAGAAAACAATGTGACACAGATTTCAAAGCAAGATAATAGAATATCTACTATGGCTACCATAATGTCTTTTGTTTTCTTCCAAATAGTTGTCCATATCTCCACACACAATGAATTTATATAAAACAACATAGTATTAAACTGATCAGAACAGAATGTTGAAGGAATTACAGGCCTTCAGAACCAGGCAACAGGAAAATCAACGATGGTTGCTGTATGTCTCTTGTTCTCCATCAAATTAGTTGTCCATACCTTCATATATGTTGAAATTAAACAACACAAAACAGACTAAAACCACTCTGAACAAAGAGTAATAGCATAACTGGATTTCACAGCATGACGACACGTTATCCACAATGGATACCATTATGACTATTTCTCTTCAAAGTGTTCCTTTCATCACACATAATATAATTGATTCTCATAAACAGTTTAGAAATTCTACACATGTGTAAGTTTGTACATGTATACTTATCCTTTCTGTATTGGAAAAACAAAACTAAACAAATTACTAGGAAAACACTAAACAAAAAAGACAAATAACAGTATCCCAAAGAGCCCAAAGCCAAGCAAGAGCCCAAAACATTGTCAATATAGGCCTTGAAAACAGGGTATTAGGAGCATAACTAGGGTTGTTATTTTACATAATGATCTTTAGGAGATCCTCAGATCGCCAGACACATGCAAAATTGTGAACATTAGCTATTTTGTTCCAAGAACTTATGGAATTTGTAGCACAATCACCTTAGGTATCTTAAGCACGATTATACAATTTTTAGGTATTTTTTTTCTATTCCCTTCTTTTTTCTTTTTCCTTCTTTTCCTTGAGATGGCATTTTCTTTTCTTTTGAGCAGATTCTTATTTTTTCACTATATTAATTGAGGATTTTATATCTTATGTGCTCTTACCTTTTCTTACAAATAGGGAGACTATATGGTATTCATACATGTGTTTTGATTTATTTCACTTATGAATATGGTCTCGAGTTGTATCCATTTCTTTATAAATATCTCAATGTGATCATTCTTTATAGCTGAGTAGTACTCCATTGTATAAAAATACCACAACTTTTTTTTATCCATTCCTCAGTTAATGGACAATTAGGTTTATTACAAGATTTGGCTATTACAAATTGTGCTGCTATAAACATGGGATCATATATATATCACTATAGTATGATGTTTTCAGTTCTTCTGGGAATATGCCTAGAAGTGAAATAGCAGGGTCAAATGGGACTTCCAATCCCAGCTTTTTGAGGATCTCCAGACTGACCTCTATAGTGTTTGCACCAATCTACACTCCTACCAACAGTGCAGAGGAATTCCTTTTTTGCCACAGCCTCTCCAGCATTTGCTGGTGGTAGTTTTCTTGATCCTGGCCATTCTTTCTGGAGTGAGATGGAATCTCAGTGTGGTGTTAATTTGCATTTTTTTAATGACTAATGATGCTGAACATTTTTTCATGTATTTATTTGCGTTATGTATGTCTTTATCTGAGAACTGTGTATTCATCTCAGATGCCCATTTTTGGATTGGGTCTTTGATTTCAGGGTCTGACTTTTTTTTAATACTTTATATGTTTTTGACAGAAGTCCTTTTAAGAACAGTCAACTAAGATTTTTTTCCCCCAATTTGTAGGCTTTCTTTTTGCTATGCTGGAGATTTCTTTTGACATGCAAAAACTCTTTAGTAGGATGTGATCCCATTTATTGATTCTGGGAAGTATTTCCCACACGGTTTGATTTTTGTTCATGAATTCTATACCTACTGCTATGTCTTCAAGATTTCTACCTACTTTGTCTCCCAACAAATTTAGTGTTTCTACTTTGATATTTATATCTATAATCCATGTAGATTTTAGTTTAGTACATAGTGATGCGCATGGGTTTACTTTTAGTTTTTGGTATATGGAGAGCCAATTTTTCCATCACCATTTATTAAAGAGAATATGTTTCTTCCAGTGAAAGTGTTTGGCCCCTTTATCAAAGATACAGTGGCTGAATTCGTTTGTAGTTGTCATTGTATCTTCAAATCTATTCCATTGATCTTGAGATCTGTTTTTATTCCAGTACCATGTAAATTTATTACAGTAGCTTTGTATAACTTTAAGTCAAGAATAGTGATGCCTCATGCCTTGCCTTTGTGTGAAATTGTCTTTGTTATTCTGGGTCTCTTCTGGTTCCAGATGAATTTTAGGAATAATTTTTGTAGATCGTTGAGGTATGGTAGTTGTATTTTGATTGGAATTGCATTAAATCTGTATAAAATTTTTGGGAGAAAGGCCATTTTCACAATTTTTGTTCTTCCTATCCATGAACAAGGGATGTCTTTCCACTTTCTGAGGTCCTGTTTGATTTCTTTTTCAGGGTTAGATTATAATTTTCTCTGAATAGACCTTTTACCACTTTTGTTAGATTGATTCCTAAGTATTTCATTTTTTGGATGCTATTGTGAACTGTGTGGATTCTCTTACTTCTCTCTCAGTGGCTTTGTTGTGTATAGGAATGCTATTGATTTTTGAGTATTGAATTTGTATCCAGCTAACTTACTGAATGCACTTATTATACCTTGAAGTCTTTCAGTGGAGTTTTGGGGGTCTTCTATGTAGAGTACCATGTCATCTGCAAATAATGATAGTCAACAACTTCTTTTCCTATTCTTACTCCTTTTATTTCTCTCTTGTATAATTGCTCTGGCTAATTTTTCCAGCACTATATTGAACAGGAGTGGTGATAATGGACATCATTGTCTTGTTCCTGATTTGAGGGTAAAGGCTTTCAATTCTGGCCATTTAATATGATGCTGGCTTTTGTCATAAATAGCTTTTATCATATTGAGGTAAATACCAATGTATTCCAATTTTCTGTAAGGTTCTTATCATAAATGTGTTGAACCTTATCAAAAGCTTTTTCTGCATTTACAGAAATGATGATGTGGTTCTTATTTTTGACTATTGATATGGTAGATTACATTTATTGATTTGTGTATGTTGAACCATCCCTGCATGCCTGGGATGAATTTCATTTGGTTGTGGTGTATAATCTTGTTGATTTGCTGCATTTTGTTTGCCAATAATTTATTGAAAAATTTTACATCTGTGTTCATTAGGGAGATTGGCCTATAGTTCTCTTTTTTGGTTGGGTCTTTCTGAGGTTTTGGTATTAGAGAAATATTTGCTTCCAGGAATGAATTAGGGAGAATTGCTTCCCTCTCATTTTCACTGAAGAGCTTGGGGAGTGTCAGCATTATTTCTTTGAATTTCTTGTAGAATTCTGGAGTGAGTCCATCTGGACATGAGCTTTGCTTTGTTGGTAAGGACTTAATTACATTTTCAACTTCATTAATTAAAATTGAGTTATTCAGCAGTTTTATATCTTCTTGACCCAGATTTGGTAATTAATGTTTCTAGGAATTTGTCTATGTGTGTACTGTGTTATCAAGCCTATGAGAGTAGTGGTTTTTGAAATAAGTATTGATGATCATCTGTATATCAACAGAGTCTGTAGTGATTTTACCCTTTTCATTCCTTATTACATGAATTTGAGTTTTTGTTTCTTTTTTAAATAAGATTGGCTAGGAGTTTATCAATTTTATGTATTCTTTCAAAGAACCTACTCTTTAATTCATTGATTCTCTGTATTGTTTTCTTAGTCTCTATTATATTGATATCTGCTCTAATCTTTATAATTCCTCCCATTTGCTTTGGGCTTGACTTTTTCTTCATGTTGTTTATTTGTGTTCCTTTTGTTTTCCTGAATGAATATGAATTCATGTAATATAATCTTACTTTATAACTGCAATAAATTTTCCTTTGAGGATTGCTTTCATTGCATCCCACAGGTTCTGGTAAGTTGTATTTGTATTTTCATTTGATTGTAGGTATTGTTTAATTTCTTCTTTAATTTCCTGTGTGACCCACTGATTGCTCAGGAGTGTATTATTCAATTTCCTTATATTTGTGGGGTTTTTAGAGTTTCTTTTGTCATTAACTTCTTGTTTATGTGTTATGATCCAGTAACATGCATGGGATAATTTCAATTTTTTGAAATTTACTTAACCATGTTTTGCGGGCTAGAGTATGGTCTATTTTAGAGAATGTCCCATGTAAAGCTGAGAAGGATGTATATTCTGATGCTGTTCAGTGGAACACTCTGTATAGGTCCATCAATTCTATTTGTTCACAAAGGTGATTCAGTTCTGTTATTTCTTTGCTGATTTTCTGTCTAGATGATCTGTCCCTTTGTGTTAGTGGTGTGTTAAGGCCTCCTGTTATAATTGAGTTATTGCTTATTTGATTTTTCATTTCTGTTAATATTTTTTGTATAGCTGGGTGATCCCGAATTTGGTGCATAGATATTTAAGATTGTTATTTCTTACACTTGGAATTTTCCCTTAACTAGTATGTAGTGACCTTCTTTATCTCTTTTGATCATTCTTAATTTGAAATCCACTTTGCATACAGAAGTAATACCTGAAAATTTCTCAAACATAATAGCTACCTCTGCTTTTTTGTGTGTGTATTTCTGTATTTCCTAAAGTATTGTTTTCCATCCTTCGACTTTCTGTTTATGTGTTTCCTTTTGGGTTAGATAGATTTCTTGTATACAGCATGAGGTTGAATGTTGTTTCTTGATCCATTCTGCCAGTCTGTTTCTTTTATTTGGTGAATTGAGACCATTTACATTAATGGTTATAACTGATATATATCGGTTTATTTTTGACGTGTTACCTTTTGCTGTTGTTTCTTTATCTTTCCAATCTGTTTAATTGTTTGCCTTGCTTAGCTGTTTTTTCCTATGTCTATGTAGAATGTCTTTCAATATTCTTTGCAGGGTTGATTTGGTGGTTCATTCTGCTGTTCTTTGTTATGGAAGTATTTTATTTCTCCATCCATTTTGAAGGACAGTTTTGCAGAGTATATCAGTCTGGGTTGGAAGTCATTTTCCTTTAGGATCTGAAATATTTCACTCCATACTCTTTTAGACTTGATTGTGTTTGTGTTGAGAAGTCTGCTGTGATTCTGATAGGTTTCCTTTATAGGTGATTTTTTCTCTTGTAACAGGTTTTTTGTTGTTGTTGTTGTTGTTTTATCGGTACCAGGGATCAGACTCATGACCGCCTGCTTGCAATGCAGGTACTTATGCCACTGAGCTAAATCCCCAGCCCCTCTCTAACAGTTTTTTATAGTCTCTTTTTATGTTAGATTTCTGGGATGTTGATTATTGTATGTCTGGGTGTAGTTTTATTTTGGTTATGGTCATTTGGAGTCCTATATGCTTCAGTGATCTGTATGTCAGTTTCCATTGTCATGTTTGGGAAATCTTTAGCTATTCTGTAAATAGCCTCTTGATATCATTTGTGTTGTCACCTTTTTCATTCATGCATATCAGTCTTATATTATTCTTATTTGCATCATCTTGTAGCTGTTAAAATGTTATTTCCTGATTGCTTCCTATTTTTAAAAGATCTTTACTTTCCTGTTCACTAGCTGCTATCTTGTCTTCAAGGTCTGAAAAATCTATCTTCACTTTCATTGAACCTGTTTTGCCAACTTTCGATGGAATTTTTTATTTCCTGTATATCTCTTTAAATCTGCTTCAAGCATTCTATTGTTTCTTATATTGTTCATTCAAGGTTTCCATCTTTTTGCATTTTCCTGTAATTTTTTAACTATGACATCTTTAGATGTGTTCAGCATTTCTTTCATTGCATTTTCATTTCTTGTTTTACCTGGGAGATTTTTTCTGGTCTGAGTTCTTTTATAGCCTCTGAAGTTGTTCCTTTACTTCACTTACTATCATTTCAGGTATTTCAGATGTATGGTGTACATTTTCTTCTGTGTCCATTTCTCCTGGCTTGCTTGGGATGGGCTGGTGGTTTGAGATTGAATTTTGCTCTTTCACTTTATTATTTTCTTATATTTCTGTGCTCTGAGTGATGTTCCAAGGTTTCCCCATAGACTGGAAATCAACTCATGCACTTTCAACTCACGTGGTAGGATACAGGCATCTGTCCTGAGTCTGATGGTCACTGGACATGGCCCAGCTAAGCCTACAGGTGCTTCTAGTGATTTTAGGAGTTGGGTATTATCTTATGGGCTCAGAGTGATGTCCCACATCAACCCTGTGTACTGGAAATCACCTTGTACAGGAGATTGAATGCAGGCAGCTGTCTGCCTTGGAATTTAAATTTAAAAGGCACTGTTCAGCAGTACTGCATAAAAGATTACTATATAATAGAATAAAAGAAACTATTGGTGATGCATTAGCCTTTCAACTTAATATTTAGAGTTGTATCAGCCTTGAATTCTTCAGAGAGTGGTATAACTAACTGTGGTAATCCTCAAATGGAAAAATGATTAGAATAATCAGTTCTAGGTTATATGATGGGAGAAGAAAATGTAGATATGATTTCCCCAATGGCTGTTAGGCCAGGATTCAAAGCCTTGTTATTCATCACTTGATCATGCATAATTTTGAACAATGTATTATCAAATGTTAACATTTTCTAGTATATTAAATTTGTAGCAGATTATTATATTTTATTCAGTTCCAATTGGCCTTTTTAATATGCGTTGTTTCATAAATTATGCATTGAAAATCATTTGAATATTATACTGTGTATGAAAGGATAGACAAACAAAAATTTGTCTATTTTTTTTTCTGCCTTTGTACAATGTATAAAGTTTATTCTTCAGACTAGCCATTATTAAGCATAAAAGGGATTCTGTTCATATGTTATTATCTGCTAGAAATAGGACAATTCCAAACAAATTGAAAAAAATAGTTATTCCAGTGGGCCACCTGGCTTTCAATTTTGGGAACATAGAAGTTTAGAAGAACAGAGCTGTTAGAATTCATGTAATATAATCTTACTTTATAAACTAAGAAATTAGAAGTCTAGTGGAAAATGTATATTTATATTCTCATTCAAGTAGATGGACTTTTTAAATTAGAATTAACTAATTGACACTTCTCCACTATTCACTATCCTGCCCCTGTGTTGCATCTAAGGTGGTTTGCTTCCACAGAAATATGAACTTTATAGGCCTGAATTCAACCTTAACACAGTACCAGCAATACATAAAGTCATTCTTTTAGAATATAAATTCACTTTTTTTAAACAAGAAATAAACATATATTCTATGAAGTTGTTTCTAATACTTCATCTTCTAGTGTGCAATATCTTTTATATTCTAGTGACCTAATGATGTAGAACAAATGGCTTGGTATTATTTCATTGTGAATGAAACTTAACCAAAACATGGTCAAGCCATAGAATCTCATACTCTTCTGTTGCTATGGTCTCTGGTAAACATAATGAGCAGAAATATACCTTCTCTAGTGTTTGTAGAGTAAACGTTGTTTTCACTTACAATATTGTATTATTACTTGAACGCTTATGGTAAACCAGGGATAGGTTTTTAGTTGTTTAAAGTGACAAGATGTTGTCTGATAATTTAATTATTGCAAATGTACATATATTTAGGTTTTACTTTTTGTTCACAATCATGTGAAAGAAAAAGCAATATTAAATGATTTTTAAGTGTTTCTGGAGTAAAACCAAAATAAGACTCGTCTATTAACCTTTTGTCTTCAGTGTTACTATTTGTCAAATGTGATCTAATACATTAGTGTCTACATAATTTTGTAGAAATAAGTTAATTATTTCATTTACGTTAAACATTGAAAATAGTTCAGTCATCTATTAAGGACACAGTAAACATAAGCAGTCATCATATATTATTTCCTTTTAAAAAATAATTTTTTGCCTCATATATTTTGAATTACTTATTTTTATGTTTAAATTATAAACAATAAACTAGTGAAAATAACAAGGTATTATTGTTCTTGATATTTGTTATGATTAAATTTGAAAGAATAACTCCATTTAAACTCTTATTATGATATTCTATTTTAGACATATTATAGGTTAAATAAAAACAGGTTTAATAACAGTAATTTTCTGTTTGATGAAACAGGAAAATGTTTTATCATCATTTTCCTAACTTTTAAAGAAAGTGTTAAAATATTTAAGTTGGAATTTAAAAGTGTTACTTATTATCAATGTATTAGGGATTTGTTTTCTGCTTATATTCTCAGTTTATTATCTATACATAAGAAAGAAAATAGGGTAAAGCAAGATTTAGTAAATCGTGGCCTTTTTTTTTTTTTTAACTGAAATTGGGAGCTATTTTTTTCTTTCAAAAGCACTCAAGATCAATAAACTTTCTCATTCTACATTTATAAATAAGACCTAATTGTTTAAAAATCTGCTTAAAAATGAGATAAATACCGTATGGGAACTTCAGGAATAAAAAGATTAGTTTAAAAATATATATCTTGTTTGCAAAATGAGTAAATTAAAAAAAAAAATTAGGCTTGATTTACTCCATGATATTATCAGTAAGAATATTCCAACATTTACATTCTTTTCTCTCATACTTGAAATACAGAACATTATTAGAAAGAATGAAATAATATTTATGGGGTCGATTACCCATGAAACTTCAGATTAATAAACTAGTTCACAGCAAATATTTCATGATCTTTTTCTTCTTGTTTTAATTTTTAATGACTCTTTGGTATCTTCTTTTTTCTTCAGAATTTCACTATTTCGTTTTTATACTGTGCTTCTATTCCCTCTAATCAAGTAAGTTTGAATCCAATAATATGTGAAATACTGAATCTTTTCAGTTTTTTTCCTGGTTTTGGTCTTTAGATCAAGCCATTCAAGTTTTGTATCAAGTGTCTAAAAGGCAAGTACTGTCTCACTGTCCTACCATAATAAAGATTAAATGAGATAATTTATATAAGCTTCTTAGCATAATACTAGACAAATAAAAATAAGTACTATTTTTCTTTTTCACTCTTACATCATGGTCCCAGTTTCAATGATGGGTTGCTTCTTTAAGTAATTTGCTTTTAGTAGTACTGTGTGCCTCTAACAAAAAGAAAGAATTTCCATGATAAACATTTCCTTGTATTCTCTAAAAATCTAAATATTACTGAATGCATTAGTAGGGGCTGAATCCAAGGCAGACTACTGGGGCTCAAATCCCATCTTTGATACTTGCAGACTTTAAAAATTTCCCACCTACTTATACTTGTCTCTGTTTCCTCATTGATAAATTAGTGTCTATTTCCAGTATGGTAAAAATGAGAAAATATATTAATAGACATAAAGCCTATTAATATTAATAGACATAAAGACATGAAAAACTGAAAAATTTGTTAGGTATTTATTAGCTTTCAAGGTAAGTATTTATACTACTGTTAGTAAGTACTTATTAAAATAAGAGCTAACTGTTGTCAGCTTTAATTATAATGGCAGTAAAGTTATAGTGGTTTCCTAGAGAAGGACAAATTGAAAGATATATAGACTTCAGCAGCAAGTCCGAGCAGATCTGTCAGCAATGAATCTGGTGGTGATGGCATTTCCTGTGAGGGCAAAGAATTGGCTTACCTGCTCTCTAGTGGCTAGGACAGTCCGGTGGCCATGGGGCAAGGCCCCAAAAGGAACTCCAGGATTGGGGCATTCTCTTGCCCAATGTTCTTTGCTGCACTAGAAGCATGGTCCAGGAGGGGCTCAGGCAGCTCCACCTTGTGTTGGTTTACCTGTTTCAGAGCTCCAAGTATCACTGCTAAAAGACCAGATGGTTATTTTTATTTCTGTTGTTGAAAACATGAAAACCCATATTAAGCAGGTCTCCCTGTGGGGTTTGAGGGCCAAGTTTAGCCTTTTGTCTTGAGATCTGGCCCACAGTGGAAGGTATCTGTAGAATCAATTAAGTATGCAGGAGTCAAATAATACAATCAACAGGGTACTTATAATCATAACTTTAATAATGGCTTCCTATAAGGAGGATAAGATCCAGGGAATTTTAGGAACTGACATGTCATTCATTTGTCATATATAAGTACCTCATATGGTGTTAGAATGTCTAATGGCCTGTTTTATTAAATTTAGCTTTTTAGTTAGGAGAGAGATCAGCTACGGTGTCATTTTATGCCAGTTGAGTATAGTTAATAATGGCTCAGCAGAGGGCTGAGCCCGGGCTGGCGGATGGGCTGGGAAAGGCTCAAACCTTGCCTCTGCCCAAGTGTTGGTCTCCATGTTTTGCATGTATCATATAATCTTTTTTTCTGGAAAAGATCTGGTGGATCCCAGCAAAAGGAATCCAAAACAAAACATAGAACATTAAATGGCTATTAACCATGGGTGTTTTAACACTTGAGCACTGAAGAAATGTGTGAAGCATCTCTAAGCATATGTCTGGATCTCAAAGAAAACACTTGTTATCATACATTACATAAACTTTGGTTTAAAAATTATTATTTGACTGGTGATCTCATGTTGGTCTGAACTGAATCTCCTGGCTGGAACAAAAGAAAAAGGCATCAGAAACAATCCCAATTTTATATTTGAAGGCATGAATATAACATCAGATCGGCAACAATGCAGTGTCTTAGTCATATGAACTTTAGTTGAGGTGTCTCCCATAAGGTTATGGAGATTTTTGGAGGCTCTAATTAATAAACAAGAGCTGGTTAAAATTACCAGGTGGCCAGTTTCTTGTCCATCAATTGAAGTCCTATCCAATGTCTCCTCACCTCAAAGGATTTTGTTTAACCAATTTCAGCAGCTGACAAACTAGGTGGAAGCATGATTTTTTAAATCTATAACCCAAATAAACCTTGATTAAATTGTTTGAAAAGGCAAAAAAGGAAAAAAGATTGTTGAGCTCAAATAAAAAGGAACACCTATTTACAGAGCAGGCAAATGGACAAACATGCACAGATGATCTGAATATTATAAATGGACTGAACAAACAATAGATATATATAGATTGACAATCATCTTATAAAAATAGAATGCACTCAAATATATTTGGCCAATTTGATCTATAATAAGACTAGTATGAACCTTCATGTAGATCCATTAGTAGAGATCTCTTGAAATAAGAATATCAGAAAAGGAACCTAATTTATGGTAAGGAATAGCTGGTTGTCCCCACCTCGCAGCCTCACCAGGCAGCCAAGGCCCCTTTCCCTCCTGCCACAACAGGTTGCCTTCTCTGTGCAGCAGCTGGGAGCCCCATTGGGGTCCGGCCTGAGCCTAGCTGTGCTCAGGGGATAGGGCTGCTCAGGAGGTGTGGACCCTGCAAGGGGAGTGCAAAGCCGGAGCCCAGAGCAGCCTGCACAGGCCAGTTGGTGTGCACTGAGCTCTATCACTGCCTTGGGGAGTGGGGGGATTGAGAAATTGGAGCCTAGCAGTTGAATGGGGGAGGGAGCAGCCTTTAGTGAGAAGGCTTCGGGATTTGGTGTAAAGAAAGGAGCAGTATCCTAAGTGTGGGGAGGGGGTGAGATCTTGGAGGAGCAGAGTGAGAGAAAGATACATCCTTAAAGTGAAAAAGGTCTAAAGATGGAGAATTTCTGCCAACTTGCTGCCATTGTGATAAAAGCATAAATAAAAGATCAGATTTTTGGTTTTTGGTAGCCTTTTAGAGGCCAAGATCACCAAGATTATGAATCAGGCACCCCAGAGATGTGTTTCTTGGGGGACAGGAAGTGGTCCCCATGACCAAATTATAAGTGAGCTGAGAGAACAAGTTTGCCTCAGGAAGTAACAGCTCCCCACAAGGAGCATGGAAGCTGCTGTGGGTCACACATATCAAAAGAGGTCCTCACCTGTCTTGTAAGTGTGACACGGAACATGTCTCCATGCCTGTTGTTTTTGGCCTGGTCACCACAGAGTGCGGGGCACGTCCCTTCCTTGAGAACAAAAATGTCAGTCTTGCCTCAAGCCATTAGCTTAAGGAGCATGAAAACTGGTATCCCTGTTTGGGGATGGCAGAACGGGTTTTCTGTCACAAGCTTTCTAAGGGACAGAGACCAAAAAACCCTGGACCGCAACTCACCTGTGTGGAATGAGGAAAGTTACTGTTGCATGGAGATTAGTGGGGGCAAGTAAACAGTCCCAGAGGAAGAAAAAGGTGGTTCTTAAGCAAGGGGCCTCAAACTGGGAGGGATTCCCAGGAGCCACTCACTCTGCCATCCTAGTCACAGCAAAATTATGAAAGTTTTCAGCGCGGTTGAAAGGCAGAATACAAAGTAAAAGTGGCTTTTATTTTAAAGAGGCAGAGAAACTCCATGACTGGGTGCCTGGCTTTCTTTGCCACACACATGGTATGGGGGGCATACATGTAACTTAGGTCTGAGGTGGTGCCCAGAGGGGCATTACTGATGCATCAGCAGCCAATTGGCACTCATTTCGCGCCACAGATAAATTGCGTAGGGCAGGGAAAATGCCCTCAAGGTAAATGTCCCTTGGTTGGGCCTCTTACCATTATAGTGTCCTATCTAGGGCAAGGTCCTTTCACAAATATTAATCAAATGAATACCGCTATACAAATAAAAGTACAAACTATGTTAAGAGCTTTGAAGAAGTGTTGGGTGGTCTAGTAAATCTGATCAAATGTGGACAAATGGTGAAGACTTGGAGTTTAAGGATTTTAAAGATGGGGTTTACATTTTTTTTTATAATTGTGGTAATTATATACTTTTCTGAATATAATAAAAACCTGTGCTCAATATTCTTTACTTGAAAGTTTATTTATATCTTCTAATTTACATCATAGATTAGCCCTTATAAAAGGATATTTTTGGCACAAAGAAATTTTACTGTGATTTTCATTTATAACACAAGTGGATTATGAGTCCCAAAAGCATTAACGTTGTAAAGTGATATTAGTAGTTATAATACTGAGATCTTATTTTTCCTCCTTTAATAATATCCTAATTATAGATTCCTTTTCCTTTAATTTCAGCCTTTATATTAATAATAAAACTAATCTGTAATCCTTCTCAAATAACTTTTATTCTAAATGCAATTAGGTAGATATCTTTTGGGCTCCTTAAGGAGAAAATAAATTTAGATACACAGGAAATGCTTTGCCATTAGAGCCCCAGGTAACTACAGTCCCCAAGCGGATAATGGTCCAAGGAATTGGGCTCAAGTAGGGTCATGCACTGCAAAGCAAAAATATTTTGGTCTGAAATTCCAGAATGTATTCAGTAATTAATGAATATGCCAAGATTTTATAAAAACAAAAACCCTATTGTCACCAGGATTTAGCTCAGCAGCATAAGGGCCTGCTTGCTAGCCATGTTCCTGAGTTCCATCTCCCCCCCAGGAAAACAAAAACAAAAACAAAAAAAAAAAAAAAAAAAGAAAAAACTCTATTGTCTTTAAAAGATGCACTGCAGGTTCTCAAAGGAAATGAAAGAAGCAGCACAAAGAAAGTACCACAGAAAAGAAGCAAAATGATTAACAAAAGCATCACCAGAAGAACAATTACTGCCATTCTACTCTCAAGCTATTTTATAATACTTATTGTGTGTCCTATCATTCCTATAAATACTAAAATATAAAGATAAAAGTTTTTGGGTTCTTCAAAATGGTTTATCAAAATAATTTAGTGGTCTGAATCAAAACAGATTGTCTTAAAACCACTATGATCAGCTTTTGAGAATTTTATTTTTTTAAATTTTTATGTTAAGGTTGTCATTTTTTAAAATTAAGTTTAGTGGTACAATTTAGATATACATGATCACATTCATTGTAGAGATGTACATGATATGTCTTAGCTACTTTCTTCCCCATTACACTCACCTTTCTTCAAGCTTTCTTCCCCTCCTTATTTACAAAGCTTTGTTTTCATTTAATACTTTTTCTTATTTTTCTTTTTCCTTCCATTCTCTAATTCCCTTTTCCTCTTGAAAAACTACTTGCTATTTTACAATATCTGCTATACATTTAATTCTTATTTACTCTTTCAATTTATCACATTAGAGAGAGAATGTGATATTTACACATACGTGTTCAATATATTTCACTTGTCATAAGAGTGGTCTCAGGATCCATCCATTTACCTCTAAATATCTCAAGTTTAGACCTTCTCAGAAGAAAAAACACAGATGGCAAATAAATACCTGAAGGAATGGTCAACATCACTGATCATTCTAATAATGCAAATTAAAACAATGCTGAGATTCAATCTCACTCCAGAAAGAATGGCTGTTTTTTTGTTTTGTTTTGTTTTTGTTTTTTAATTTAAAAGGAAAAAGAGAAAAAACAAAACGAAACAAAGCGGTGTAAGGGTACAAATAATACAGAACAACAACAACAAAAAAAAGTAAGAAATCACCAGTTAATAAATTACACATTATACACATTATCATCTTAGAGATAGTTGCTCAAGTCACAGTATCAAAGCATACAAAGTGGACATTCAAACAGAGAGACTGCACACAGCTGTTTTCAGTGATCCAACCAAAAACATTAATATGGTCAGCTATTTAACACCCCTAAACACACTTGCAGTTGTATCCTTTAGAGCACTTTTTTCCCTCTCTTTTTTACAACAAAATTTACACATTTTGGGTTTTATTACTCCTTAGTTCTTATTAACTTTTTTTTTTGGAAGAGAATAAATTCAAATATGGCAAAACAAAGCTGTCGGTCAAAACCAAGGATAGATATAGTACATGATGTAAAAACATAGTACAAGGTTATTAAAAATGGTTACCCTAATGCCTCTTACTTCCTTAAAAAGAATTGTCTATCTCATTAGGTATTATAAAGTTGAACTAAACAGTAGAGAACAAGACCAATAAAACTTAAACATTGTAAACATTACAGGACTTCCAAAGGAGATAATAGTCAAACCAGAATGGGCATCTTAGTGAATCTTATTGCCTTCAAAGTAATTGCCTATATCCTCAAACTTGATACTATCATACAGAACGGAACAGAGTCTAATCAGTTGAAACAAGATAGTGGGAATATTACAGGATTTCAAATTAAGTTAATAGGGAATCAAAAAGTTACTATAATATATCCTGCTATTTTTTAAAATTTTTCCCCTTAATTAAAAAAACCATAAAAAATAACAATTTTTAATGAATAAGGGGGAGATTGAGATAAAAGAGTACATAAAAACATAACAATACAGGTCAAAGCATGACTGTTTCAGCAACCTAGTGCTTTACTACCAAATAAACCGACTTAATAGTAGTTACCATAGTGTCTGTCTTTTTCTTAAAATATTTGAATATAACTTCATATATTATAGCTTCAAATATTTCCATATCAAAAAGACCAGAATAAAGCCATTCCAATTAATAAATGAAAACTTTAAAAGGCTTCAAGGCCACATAATGGGGAATCATGATTACCACATACTTTTATATATTTGAATCATTACTTACATTAGGGAAACTATTCGGTATTCACACATGCGAGATTGATTTGTTTCACTTATAAGCTGCACCCATTTATTGATAAATATCTCAATGTGATCCTTCTTTATAGCTGAGTAATACTCCATTGTATAGAAATACCACAACTTTTTTATCCATTCCTCAGTTGATGGAGACTTGGGTTGTTTCCAAGATCTGGCGATTACAAATTGTGCTGCTATAAACATAGGTGCGCATATATCACTGTGGTATGATGCTTTCAGTTCTTCTGGGAATATGCCTAGAAGTGGAATAGCTGGAATAAATGGGACTTCCAATCCCAGCTTTTTGAGAAATCTCCAGACTGACCTCCACAAAGGTTGTATCAGTCTACACTCCCACCAACAGTGTAGGAGAGTTCCTTTTTCCCCACAGCCTCTCCAGCATTTGTTGTTGTTGGTTTTTTTGATCCTGGCCATTCTTTTAGGAGTGAGATGGACTCTCAGTGTGGTTTTAATTTGCATTTCTCTAATGACCAATGATGATGAACATTTTTTCATGTATTTATTTGCCATTTGTATTTCTTCATCTGAGAAGTGCGTATTCATGCCCATTTTTGGATTGGATCTTTGAATTTGGGGGTCTGAGTTTTTTTAAATTCTTTATATGTTTTAGACGAGTCCCTTGTCTGAGAGAGAGTTCACTAAAATCTTTTCCCAGTTTGTGGGTTTTCTTTTCACTATGCTGGAGATTTCTTTTGACATGCAGAAACTTTTTAATAAGAGGTGGTCCCAGTTATTGATTCTGGGAAGTATTTCCTGTGTGGCTTGAGTCCTGTTCATGAATTCTCTACCCACCCCTAATGTCTTCAAGGTTTCTACCCAATTTGTCTTCCAATAGATTTAGTGTTTCTGTTTTAATATTCAGATCTTTGACCCATTTAGATTTTAATTTACTACATGGTGATAGGCTAATGGCTGTTCTTAAGAAATCAACCAATAACAAATACTGGCAGGGCTAGGAGGACAAAGGAAACCTTCTCCACTCTTTGTGGGAGTAAACTGGTGCAATCCATGTGCAAATCAGTGTGGATATCCCTCAAATGCTAGGACTCTAAGGTCAATTTGACCCAGCTGTTCCCCTTGTTATCTTCTCAAAATAATTAAAAGCATACTGTAGCAATCAATATATGCACATCGATGTTTATAGCAGTAAAGTGTGCATAGCAGCTAAAGCTTGCAGACAGTCCAGATGCCCATCAATTAATGAATGGATAATTTTTTTTTTTTACACAATGAACTACTACTCATTGATAAAGAAGTTTTAAGAATTTTAAAAGGATTAGGTACTGTTTAAAGTTCTAAATATTTTCTCAGATAATTTTGTATCTTTCCCAACATTCTGAAATGTTTTTAAAAGTTAGAAACATTTGGATTTGGTAAAAATAATATTTTTACTCATGAATAAAAATGAAATTTTAGCTGGCTGTGGTGATCTGTGTATATAATCTAGTAATTGGGAGAATGAGGCAGGTGGATTATTACAAGGTCGAGGTCAACCTACACTCCAAAGTGAGACCCTGTCTCAAATTTTTTTTTTCTCATTTTATCCTTTTGCAGCATTAATATCCAAATTATTTCCATTTAAATATGTTTTTGGATAAGCATTTTAATTACTTGGACTTTCTAACATCTTTTACTATAAATGTATTATATCTGAAAAATTATTCACTTTTTTATTTTTAGTGACTCTTTGGAACATATTCTTTGTGGAAAGCCTTAGAAAGTTTTATAACTTCTGCTTTGTGCTTCATTTGAAGTGAAGAAGAAATACATAAGGTTTTTACATGGATTGAATACGTAATTTATAAATGATTAGAATATAGAATGACTTATTATAAGGCATTTTTTACTGCAATCAAGATCATTTCTTGTTTCTTATTTTAAATTGTGAACAATCTTTTCTTTGTCATTAAGGGCAAAGATGTTGTTGCCTGGTATATTTTATGTTTTTTAATGTTATTTTTCCCTGTATGGTACACATGACAGAGAAATTCTCTATTTGTCAAAACCCTTACTGTTGTAGTAATATTTTGCTTTTGTCAAATTAATTAAATTTACTGATATTTTATGATACACTAGTTATTGTTTTTTAAAATGATCTCAAATGCTTTTTGTTAGAATTGAGGAACATAAATATGGAATAATAAAAATCTGTACTTCAGATAAACCTCTAGTGTATTTAAAAGAAAAATGGTCTCAAGTTCTCATTTGGTTTTCTGAGATTTATAATTTTCTCATTGTCTTGGTTTGATAACTTTTTAAACATTTTGTAACTTTTAATACCATATTCATCTCTTAATATAACTTCCCTCTTCAGCGCTCATTCCTTGAAGAAAACTTAAAACTTTACTACTTTTGTTCACATTTGATCTCTCCTGATGGTATTTCTTTTATCATATCTGTATCTCATCACTGAAAATTTTCTAGGAGAAGGTATGGTAAAAATAGCCCTTTTTCCATGTATGACTCTGGCTTCTAAAATGTTACTTGCATCGGTGCTTCAAGTGATTAAATATATTTTGATTTGTATGATATCAGGTGAAGGGAAATAAAAGTAGAGTGAGGTAATTTTTTAATTGAAGGGGGTATCTCATAGCTAAACTTGTTTTTTTTTGTTTTTTTTTTTTTTTTTTTGCCTTCCACTATGGTTTTATTGTTTCTAAAATAAATTGTATTGAATACAATTGATGTGAAGATATATTCAAGACTTAAATATCAGCATTTACTTTATAATTAAAAATCATAGTTTTAATAAAGGTTGCTATGTCTTTCTATAGCTACATATGAAGTTTCCTAATACTTGCAAAAAATTGTTATCATTATCTATTTACATTTTTTGTGGTTTGATAGTGTTTATTTTCTCTCAAAATTATTACAGTGTTTTGGAAGAGACCTTACCTTGGAGGTCTGGTCTATGTCTGCTATGCACTTAGACTATTTAGGAGACATACAGGGTGAGATAGCTGTTCTATGGTCGTCACTTCCAAAGATGTGAGGCATCATTTGGAACCCTTTCAGCATAAAGTCAGAACAGTAAAATCCAGGCCTCAGCATGGGACCTGACGATTTGAAGACTGTTTCTTTGATGCATTTAGTTTTCCAGAAAGGATATAAGGAATCACTGATTTTTTGCTAGTCTACTCAAAATTAGGAAACTTGATGTTCATTTCACTAGCATATACTGTGTCCATGTAAGAAAAAAAAAAAAAATCCAAGTATTGTATGTGTATACCCATTTCGGTTTAACACAGTAAACAATTCCCTTGCCTTCTTCTCCCAGACTATTCTGAAAATTCTGACAATTAGTAAGCTGTATGTGCTCTGGAGTCCATATCTAGAAATAGAAAGCTGATTTATTTTATTATTTATTTATTTATTTATTTTTGTCTTTTTGTTTTTTATCGGTACCAGGGATTGAACTCACGACCACCTGCTTCCAAGTCAGGCGCTTATGCCGCTGAGCTAAATCCCCAGCCCCTGATTTATTTTATAGAGCTTACAAAAATTAATGAATTTCTATGGACTTTTACTTAAGTACCTAATATTAATTGGTGTGTATTTAAATAAATGTAAACTAGAGTTAATCATAAGCTTTTCTCATCTGCTTATGAGAATAGAGTGAGACAATCTATATAAAACATATAGACTGCTTCCTGGAATTTATTGGTTCCACATGTTAATATGTTACCTTTCTGTTATAGTTATCTGAAATAAATAATTTATAAAGGTAAAAGTTTTATTTAGATTCATCATTTTGGAGCTTTGAGTTCATGATTAGTTTCTCCTATGGTTTTGGCCATATAGCAAAGCAGCACATGATGTTGGAAACATGGTAGAACAAAAATGATCACACCACCTGTCTGGAAAACAAAAGAGAAAAGGAGAAGTGGTGGGATCATAAAGTCCCTTTTGAGGGTACACTGTCAGTGACCTGTAGGGCCCACTTCTTAAAGCTCCACTACCTTCCAGTAACAAACTATGACTTGTAATTATAAAATTACTTTGGGAATCAAGCCTTACTGCATGGGTCTTTGGGAGATAGTAAATAAAAATCTGATTTAAAAATAATTAAGAGACCTAAGTAGACATTATCCAAAGAAGTAAAAAAATATTCAAAGGGTGCACCACATTGCTAATCATCACCAGTGTAAATGCAAATCTAAACCCGTTATGAGTATCACAAAGTTTAAAGATAACAAATGCTACTGTATAGAGAAAAGAGAACGCTTCTGCTGTAGATGGGAATGTAGATGGTATTGCCATTACAAAAAACAGTATGAAGGTTTCTAAAGAAATTTGAAAAGAACTCCCATAGGAGCCAGTAATCCCTCTTTTACAGATAAAAGCACAAAAATGAAATGACTACCTCATAATGATACAGCGGTACCTTGGTTCACAAGCTTTACTCTTTCTTTGATTCTGGGGATGATGACGGCATTCATGTTAGCAGGGAAGATGGCTGGGTCATGTTAATCAACCAACGCAGTGTCCATGAAAAGAAGCAAAATTTTGCCAAACAGTTCAGTTTGTGAACCAAATCATTTGGGAACAGAAGTGTTCATGAACTAAAGTATTATTGTAGTCACATGTTCATTGTTTTGTGTCACCACCACTATCATCCACATCATCATCATCATTTTAGGGTACTGGAGATTGAACCCAGAGCTTTCTTTCTGCATTTCCTTTTTATCTTTATTTTAAGACAGGATCTTATTAAACTGTCCAGGCTAAACTTAAACTTATCCTATTCCTGTCCCAGGCTTTCATAGTGCTGGGATTACATGTATGTGCCACCATGCCTGACTTCTGCAGTATTATTCACAGTAGCAACAATATGGGAACAGTCTTGGTCCATGGATAGATGAATGGATAAAAAAAAGTAAGATTTTACTAATTTTAAAAGCCATTTTCTAAGATAAAACCAAATAGACAGTTTCTAAATATTTAAAGCAGACACTGACAAATGTGTTTATGGGCTAAGACCAAGTTTTAAAAAGCACTTTATCACAATCTAATGTCCCATAGTGTGCCTCAGGTATCACAATAACTTCTCACTCCAGACCCTGTAATCAATTACCAAGGCTACTACTGGTGCTGTCTTACTATAAAGCAAAGTTAAAGTCTTATTTTTGTCCTTCTCCATCTAGAAATTGTTCTCAAATTTAAATTTACTTATAAACATCTAGGGCTGCACAGAATCCTATGCATGTAAATTGTGCACTTGCCCTACTAATCTGTAAACATTAGTGATGCATTTTGTATTTTTCTGTTGTTGCTGCTCCAAAAATCATGACTTCGGATATTGTTGACCTCTATACCATAGGTGCCCAGCTTTTTAGCTTACTTGAAATGCTTGAATGAAAAAGAATTGTCTTGGGCAGCATATAAAGCAGTTCATTTATGTATATGTGTAACAAAATTTCTTTATATTTTAGTATATTATTTTGTGAAAGACCAGGGTAAGCCAAAGTTCAATAATTAAATAAGAATATTTAAATGTCTACTTAATAAAAATAAATACCTGTCTTCACAGGCACACTCACATGTAGGTAAGTTGAAATAGTGTCAGTAATCCCTACATTTTACTCTCAAGTTGAGCAAGCATATGCACTATTTGTCACAGAGGGTTTGGATTTGACTTACTCCGTGTGGCAGGAGTGAGAGGTGAAGTCAGCACTGCACTGTAAAACAGCACTTCCCAAACAACATTTCTGTTATTGCCTGTATAGTTTGCTTTTGCCCACGGAGACATGAAAATCACATAATGTAAAAAATTTACAGTCTCTTCTTATTTCTAGATGTTCAGGCCACATGCACCCCTGGGACTACAGGCTGGACACACTTGCTCTACATAGTGATATACAAATATATTTATGTTTCCAGACAGAAGATTTGTCAAGATGTATTGTAGCTTTTTTAGTTGATTATTAATGAACAGCCTTAGGCATTGTGTCCATCAGCCATATATATTACTCCTATTCCTGTGTTGTCTTTCTTGTTTGTGCCTTTGAGGATATTCCTTTCACTTAGAATATCTATAGTCTCCCACTGTTGTCTGAGAAGTTCTCATTCATCATTTCAGCTAGCCAGGTTAGACACAAAACTTCCTCCTCACCACCTTGTCTTGTAACTGTCTTGTTTTCTCTTGAACCTGTAATTGTCTCTGCCTTCTTTCCACTCCTGTCATGCACTGCCTGTGCTTTCCCTAATGTAAACAAATGTGTTTTAGTCAGTCTTAATCCTCTGCATGTCCTAATCTGCCTAGAAAGAAGAGGCACTAAATCCATATTGTTAAACTAATGGGTTTATATGTAAATTTATATAAATCAGATTTCTATCGATAAAATAAAGAGTTCCAGAGAAGTACTTTTTTTCCACACAAATTCTTATTAATCCACATAATACGTATACATCCATGCACATGTGGGTCAATATATTTTAAATTTTATTGAAACTATTTAACAATGAAACTTTTTATATTAATTATATAGTTGCTTTTTATTTTTTAAAAATATTTTTCTGTCCAATATTAACTAATGTTAAACTAGAGGGATAATCAAGGTAGCCAGATAATCAGTGGTTGTGAATACTTTTGATTTTGTAATCTTAAAATTTTTGTCATCTCCAAAGAGTTCCACATGCACCTTTACTTTATCCTAACGTTGGCTATGAAAAATTATTTTAGTTTAGATACAGGCTTTAGATAATTTACATTCTTTTTTTTTTCTTTTGAAAGAGAGAATAAGACTGGTTAGAAATGATTCATTATTGAACAAAATTTTAAATACAAAATTCTTGTAAATGGATTTAGTCAGCTGCATTCCAGTTACAGATCTTTCTTTGACACTTTGTCAGTGCCTTAGACTTAGTGATTTTAGTAATTTATTAGAAATTTTATTGTAATGTCTCTGTTAATATATACCTTAATTTTTCTCAAGCCCAAGGGCTCAGATGGAAACACACACTTGCAGTGTATTCCAAAGGTGAATGAACCCATACAAAAACAAATATAAATAGGTAAATGACTTCCTATTATGAAATCACAATACCGTTTTCTACTCTAAATTTTCTAACTCATCCAAAAACAATGTTAAAGATGAAATAAGTTACACATCAGATATATCTGTTAATATATTTTAATCTAAAACATAAGTCACCTTTAAGGTAAAACAGAGGCTGATTCTAAAGAGAAAATTGGATATTTTTCAGTTTTTCTTTTTTATATACATATTCTTATGTTTATTTTCACATGAAAGATTTATAATCTTTTTTCCCCCTCTGTTTCAAGGTAATATATAGCTACTTCTTATCCAAAGCAAGCCAAGCCAAGCAAAACAAACCAGAACTCTCTTTGATAGGGAAACACACAGTGCCTGAGTGAGAGGTGTGCAGAAGGGGCAGGAGGAAGCACATTCTGTGGTTTAATGCTTTAGCCTTACAAAAGCCTGGTGTTGGAATGGTAATTGGATTTCTGAGCATTGCTTTTAGAATAGACTGCTTAAATCATTGAAAAGAAAATCATTGCAGAAAAGAAGCAAGAAAGAATTGCACAGACCATTTGAGTACTTACAAAATAAGAATAACATAAAGCACAATGAAGACCTGCTTTACTGCTGTTGAGATTTGACATCTTTAAAAACCTGATACTGTCGTGGTAGTTTTAATCTTTATTCCTTTGACGAATAAGGTCTTGGTGCATTTTGGACCAACACTTTCAATGAGTTGAAATAAATGGAAACTTTAAGATCCTTTTATAGAAAAGACAAGAAAGCAAAACAAAAACAAAACTTCCTCAAAAATCTACATAACACCCTTTTCTGAAAAACAGGCATGAACAAGTACACATTTTTATTTTTGTTTTGTTTCATATGTTTACTGCTGAGGCACTTGAATTCATCCTTAAAGTGTTAGATGTGTTCTATATGCTCAAACTTCCAAATAGATAGAGTCAGAATCAGAAATTATTTTGGTGTGGTAGAGAGGCTTGGGGAATGAGCCAGGGAGAGTGTTTTCAGATTTTAGCCTCTTAAAATCTACACCTAAATTTCCCATTAGAGTTTTTAAAAAAAAAAATTCAATTTTTATCTTACTTTGGTACTGATAGTTGAACTTGCACATGCCAGGGAGAAACTTACATTGCTGAGCTATATCCTCACTTCACCCACCATTAAGAATGTTAAGCAAAGCATTTGCTCTTCTTTTTTCTTTTTCTTTTCATGTTTTATTTTCTAAGAAACAGTTTAAAGTATATTTCCTAGCTGCCTATGATTCTGTTGAACTAGGCAAATTTTTAATTCTTGAGTAACTTCCATGTACAAACCCACCTCAGCTTTTAGTGTTTTGCTCTAAAACAAGCAGAAGTGATTAAAGATAGGTTAATAGATTTCTAGGAAAATTTGCTGAGTAAATTGTTCCATTTTGCAGAGAGACATACAATACAGATCTTGACCTGTACATTCTAAATTTGAATGTGTTGAGTGCATACTCTATGCCAGATGATAGTTATCTTAATCATGTTCATAGCACGTTCTTCAAAATATTATCTTTATTTTACAATGAGAAAATGAAAAAATTCAGATAGTGATAAAAATGCCTCAGGGTCACTATACTTGGAATTTAAGTCCAGAATACACTGGACAAATGTTTCCTTTATGCAAATTTAGCAAGGACAGATAAAGAACTGTACTATATATCTCCAAAGAAAATGGAACAATTTATTTTGCAAATTGTTCTAAAAACTCTCAAGCTCAAAAGCATTTTATTCCTTCTATCATGCAGTCATTTATCTTAAAAATTAGTTAGGTTTGAAAGTAATTCAAAATCTGTATAATTGTCTTTGGGGAATATTCATTGTGTCCTGGATTTTCTTTTTCTTTCTGTTCTGTATTCTGTTGTTAGGTTCAAATGCAGATATACTTGCTTCTGTTTAAAAAAGTGGAAAAAAAATCACTTATCAAAGTGGTAAGGACTAGACAAAGTGTACAAGGACTAGAGAAGCATTTTTATCCTATTCCTGATACCCTGATATACAGTTAAAACTGCTGTGAGAAAACTAGAGAGTATTGGTGGTTTACTCTATTGAAAATGTGCAATCATTTCATGAATGATTTTCAGAAAAGGAATTTTAGAAATTAGAAGCTCCATGTTTTATCCATGAACTATAATCCTGAATCAGATATTAAGTGCATAAGTAACCCACTAGAGAGTTATCCTATTTGAAATAAATATTGAAATGTAATTTTCTCCTTTTGTTAAAGACTATATTTGTGCTGGCTTTCTTATCAAAAATATTTTGAAATACAAAATAAATTACTAGACAATGGAAAAGGTCATGTTTTTATAAGATGACAAAGAACAAGACAAACCCTTTATAGAACTATAAATGTTTTTCATTTTAAGATAAACATAATTTATTTAAAAATATTCCTTAGTATGTGGATCAGAAGTACATGTAAAACATGTTAATTATTTATTAACTTTCAAAGCAGATTAAGGTGCTGAGGAAAATGATCTTCTAACTTGGACGTTAGTAACAGGGTTGAAGTTGACTATGGTCCCTCATTCTTATAATCCTGGCACTCAAGAGGCTGAGGGAGGAAGTTTGTGAGTTTGAGGCCAACCTGTGCTATATAGTAAATTCAGAACGAACCTAAACTACTTAGCGAGATTCTGTGTCTAAAAAACAAAATAATATAACAATAACCACAAAACACTCATAAAAATCATCAAAAAAATAAATCAGGGCTTTAATTTCACTTCCTGTCTATTGGGATAGAAAAGTGCCTGCTATACCATAATGGATTCATATCAAGCAAGGAGATAATGAGCACCATATACAGTATTTCCTGTGTGATGTGTGGTTTGTTACTTAGCCTCCCTGAGTATGGATTCCTCTTCTGTAAACTAAGGCACTAACACCCTCCTCAATATCTCTAGGAAAATTAACTAAGGTAGCAGAGTGACAGTGGCAAGCAGCTGTACTGACTCACACTGTGTTCAGGATCTTCCCACGATGATAGGCTTGGATATTAGTAGACCTCCTGTGCATCTTGGAAGGGAAGAGCCCAGTGTGCTTCTTCTACTTGCAGATAGGTAAACTGAGTGGCATTGGGGAGCTCACACAGGAAAGGAGTATGAAAACCAGTGCTGACATTTACACTGCACAGATTGTGCGCTTAAAGAATATAATGCACAACTCAGACTCCCACCATTCACCACAAGTTTAGGGATATTTTTCCTTAAACTCCAACAGGCCCATGAATACAAAGTGTTATCAAAAGATGTGATGTATGTGTTTAAATTTCAAAAAAACTATTAACTATAAAAGAGACATTGCCATTACTCTCAGTCAAAATATTTCTCCTTACCTGAAACATACTTATCGAGTTGTTCTTGAAAATTTCTGAATTAGTTCTGAAAATCTTCTTTCCTGAGTCTTTAGTTATTTTGTTCTGTCTGTCCTGATATCTTGCCTGTAGAGACTCAAAATGAGTCTTGCACTCCTATTAGAATGACTGCTATCAAAAAAACAAAACAAAACAAAAAAAAACAAAAAAACAAAAACAAACAAACAAACAAACAAACAAAAAAACCTGAAGGTACTCATTGTACAGAAATTTTACATCCTTTAAGCAACATCACCACAACTGCCATATTCCCTTTTCTGCATCCACTCCAGGGCCTGGTTACCACCTTCTACATTGTGTAGGATTGATTCTTTTAGATCCCACAAATAATGAAAACATGCAGGAACATCCGTATTTGTCTTTCTATGCCTTGCTTATTT
This sequence comes from Cavia porcellus, assembly GCF_034190915.1. Classification (NCBI taxonomy): domain Eukaryota; kingdom Metazoa; phylum Chordata; class Mammalia; order Rodentia; family Caviidae; genus Cavia; species Cavia porcellus. Next base: position 58,855,689 of record NW_026947493.1, read on the forward strand.
TTCTCAATGTAATGTCTTCCAGATTCATTGCAAATGGGAGGATTTCTTTCTTTTGACTGAATAGTAGTTCATTGAATGTGTATACATTTTCTTTATCCGTGCAAACATCAATGGATACTTCTGTTGATTCAGTATCTTAACTGTTGTTAATAATGCTACAGTAAATAGAGATACAAAAATCAGTTGTACAGTTTTAATTTTCTTGTATATATACCCAGGAATGAGGTTGTTGCATTGTAAGATATAAAGTGCTGGCATGATGCTGAGAAATTAGAACTCTTGTAAAAACTGTCAATTGGAATATAGAAAACAGTGTTGCTGTTTCTTAAAATTTAGGAATAAAGTTATCATATATTCTAGCAATTCTATTTCTGAATATTTTTTCAAAATAATTGGAAGAAGGATCTCAAAGACACAGTTGTATTTTTTTAAATAGCATTATTTATAACAGGTGAAATATCCTAACAATGTAAATGCCTACCTATAGAGGGAGGGATAAAAAAATGTTGGTTGGGTATAGTGGTACATGCCTGTAATCAAAACACTGGAAGGCTGAGGCTGTAGGATGTTACGTTTTAGTCAAGTCTGAGCAACTTACTGACTTAGCAAGGCACTCTATCAAAATAAAAAACAGAGAAAATGGAATCAAAGAATTCCTGCCATATATGACAACATGGGTGATTCTAGTAGTGATTATGAAAGGTTAAATAAATCATACATAGAATGACCAATACTGCATGATAAATTTATATATGGAACATAAAATAATCAGATTCATACAGATAGAGAGTAGGATGCTGGCCAACAAGTGTTAGGGGGAGGAGGAACACAGGGAGTTCCTATTCAATGGTAGAAGATTACAAGTGTTCAGTTAAACATAATTAAGTTCTAGATATATATTGTACAAAATCACAATTGTGGTCAGCAATACTGTGTTTACATTTAAATGTTTGTTTAGAGGGTAAATCTCATGCTGAATGGCCTCACCCCTTCATTATATATTTAATTTGGATTATGTCCCATGAAGTATTGTTATCTACCACAGTATCTCCTAGTGAACTCACTTTGTAATAGAGTAGTTGCACATGTCGTTAATGTGTAGTTGCAGATGAGGTTGTACTGGAATTGGCAGGGCCCTTTATCCAGCGCTGACTGAGCCGTGGCTCAGCTAGTTCCTTTATCCATTATGCCTATTGTCCCTATAGGAAGATAATGTGAATATACAAAGAAAGACAGTATGTGAAGACAGAGAAATAATTAGAGTTACACAGATGCAAGCCAAGAAATACTAAAGGTGACAGACACCAATAGAAATTAAACAGGCAAAATAAATAAATAAATAAATAAATAAATAAAAGGATTCTATACCCAGTCTAAAAAGGGAACATAGCTTGGTTGACACCATCATTTCAGAAAATTATGACAACTTCTAGGACTATATGTCAGTGAATTTCCATTGTTTTAAGCCACTAGTTTGTAGATTTTTTAAATAGAACTATGTATTCATTCTTATGTATTCATATTTATTTATATATTACATAAAATATTGAAAAATGTGTCAAGTATAACTACTAAAAAGCCTATGTTCTTATTTTTATGTAGGCTAGTAATATAGGAATATGTAGGCTAGTAATATAGGAATATGTCCTTACAAAAAATCTTTAATAAAACAAACTTTTACTGTGTATAATTTTCTGAAGTTAAAAATATGTGAAGTTTTATTGTATACCCGCTAAGGTGACAGATTTAGGCATGAACAGACACAAGTGTTTATACTTCCACAAAGTGGCAAATGTACCTAGAACTTATCATTTATAATTCGTATAGCACTTAAAATTTGTGGCACTCAGATAATGTTTAGATCTACAGTCATAGGAAGTATTTATTTCATATATGTTATTTTCTTTCTGTATCTGGATTATAATTTACTAGCGTGCTGGGATTATAATTTATACTCTTATAAAACATATAGTACTTAAATCAGGATAATGTTCACAATAGTAATATATGCGTATGTATAAATGTATACTTGGACCTATTAAAATTCTATACTATAAGAAATATTTTTCAATTTTTTTCACACTGGAAATCTATATCAGAACATTCATCAGTCAGCTTTGTAACATTCTCTCCTCAAGGAATGATTCAGGAAGGTGGATGAGTTTGCTAGGGTGGCTGTAACACAGCATCATGCAGTGAATAGTTTAAAATAATAGCAATTTATTGTCTTAAGCATCTAGAAGCTACAAGCCCAAGGTGGTGGTACTGGCAAGATTGATTCCTTTATGACCTAATGGGTAGTAGTGTTTTCACTATCAATCTTCACAGATCTTTTTTCTATGCAAGTCTGTGTCCTAATCTCTTCTTACAAAGATACCAGATATGGTGGATTAGGGCCCCTGCCAGTGACAGTATTTTAGAATAATCACCCATTGAAGGATGCATTTTCAAGTGCTAAGGGGTTTAGATATTAATGTGAATTTGAGAAGGTATGATTGAGTTCAGGTTAGAAAGCATAGATTAGTTTGTTTCTGCATCATTTTGAAGATCTTTATTTGAGAATCTAACTAGCTACAAAGTGAAACATTTTGAAATTATGTGATGTAATATGTATGCCAGTTAATTTGATTTATTCATTTTACAGTGTACACAGATTCTAAAACATTCTACATGCATAGGATAAATGTATGCATCTTTATTGTTCAATTATACCTTAATAGAAAAAGAATTGAAATGGATAGGCAACACTTGTCTTTAAGAGCAACTTTAAAAAATATTAGCGAGGACTGGAGATGTGGAGGTAGAACACTTGCCTAAGGTGTGCTACGGCCCGAGTTCTATCCCAGTACCATGCATACAAAAAAAAGTATATATATATATATATCAGTATTGTCTTTCTAACCTGGTAATTTTATTTTATGTAGCAATAAAATATGTATGTATACCAGTTTGTGAGATTTGAAATTTTGACTTTTCATTTTTTGAAGTATATATTTTGAAATATCTGACTATCTGATCAAACTGTCAATGTAAGATTGTTTTTTGTTTTTTCTAGACAGCGTCTCACTATGTAGTTCAGGCTGGCCTTGAACTCAATATACACCCCATGCTGGCCTCGAACTTGCAGAGGTCTTCCTGCTTCAGCCTCCTGGGTGCTAGGGTTGAAGGTGTGAGCCTCCACCTATGGTTTGGCAATATAAGTTTTTAATTTTAATTTAATAATCTGTATTATTTTAAGTAATAACACATACAAACAATAAAAATAAAGGATTTGAACTCTTATTGGAATTTACCGATATAACCATTTCAAAAACCTGAAAAAAAAACCCCTTTAATTGCCCTACTTGGTTTTGAGTTGGAATAAGAACATACTATTCTCATAAAGAATGTTCTGTTGCTTTGATGAATTTTGAAGAGAAAGAAGAACTGCCAGCTTGGGGAAAAGCAGGCTTTTGTATTCTTTGATGTGTAGGATTTTGTGGTTTTAGGACTCTGTGATTATTTTTCACTATACCAGAGCTTACTTGCCTACACCGATGTTAGAAGTCATAACTATATGTAATTCACATTTATTTCTGTATGTGAGAAAGGATATAGTTTTCCTCTCTAAAAAAATGTAGATATGACATTATTATGCCAGAATTAGTTAGAGATTTTAAAATCTTGGATGAAATTTTTTTTCCAAAATACTTTTCTGATATTTTATGAAAAGAAGATGAAAATATAATGTGTAATTTTTACAGTTTTCAGGAAAAGAAAAAGATACCAGTATCATGTTATTATGCTAATTATGATTTGTAGTATAATTTGAATCAGGTAATATTACTTTAGTGTTGTTCTTTTCTGCTTGAAATATTTTTTGCTGGGTAATTTTATGTTTTCCATACAAATTTCAGTATTTTTTTTCTAGGTTTATTTTATGAAGGATATCATTGGTATTTTGATGGTAATTGGATTAAATCTTTTGGTAGGTTTATTTAATATAGATATTTTGTTGTAATAATTATTTTAATCTATAAATATATACTACCTTTTCATTTATTTATATCTTCTATCTGTATTTCATCAATGTATTATTTTCATTCTAGAGATTTTTCATCTTGGTAAAATTTATATCTTAAGTATTTTTGTATCTAATTTTCTTCATTTTTCAGAACATTCCTTACTTATTTACAAATATTTGGTTTTGTATATCACAATGTTTCAGAACATTCCTTACTTATTTACAAATAAATTTGGTTTGGTATATCACAATTTTATTGAATTGTCTGCTAGATCTAACAGGTTTTAGTTGAAATTGTTAGGGTTTTCTAAATATATGATGATATGCTTTACCTTCAGGAGAAATTTAGCTTTCTTCTAATTTGTATGCCATTTTTTCTCTTCCTTAATGTATTTGTCAAGTACTTACAGGATATGTATAATTAAGTGATGAAAATGGATAACTTTCATCATTTTTCCCCACCGTGTGAATTGAATCAAAGCCTTCACATTGAGCTGGGTTCATATCCCCATTCCTTTTTCTTTCTTTTTTTTTTTTCTTTCTTTTATTGAAGAATAGTCTGGAATTACAAACTGTACTTCTAAGCACATTTCACTTTTCCTCCAGTATTTTTCTTAGAATAAACTTCATATGATGATTTTATTTCCTGTGAGTTTAATTAGGCACTAGATCTCTCCAGACTCAGAATTAAATAAATAATGGTCGTGTTCCTAAAGTTGCTCTTAATTTATATTAATCAGTAAGATGGATCCTTTAAAACAGGCCCAGGCATATGTAAGAGAGAAACGAGAATCCAATCCAGCACTCAAATGGTTTAAAAATGTTTGTTCTGTTCAGATTATGAAAGTATTTGTAGGGGGTTTAGCTCCGCAGTGTAAGTGCCTACTTGGCAAATGCGAGGTCAGGAGTTCAATCCCTGGTACAAAAAAAAAAAAAAAAGTATTTGTGACATGCATGATAACAGTGTAAAGAAATCTTTAAATGTTGGATTTAGCTCAGCAGCATAAGGGCCTGCCTGGCAAGCGCGAGGTCACGATTTGATCCTGGGTAGCAAACAAACAAACAAAAAGATGGATTTAGAAACTAAAAATTACCTACATTTTGAGTTAGCTCAAGAAACATTTATTCATTTTTGTTTTAGAACTTTTACACATGAACGGGAGTGTATTAAGATCAGAAGAGGTAGCATGACAAATGCAAGAGTTAGGAAGTTGAGCAATGCACTGAATAAAACCTTAGATCCATGTCATCTTTAATGGGACTTATTTTCATGTTTTGATGGACCTAAGTATCAGTAGTAACAGAAAAGTTAGCATTTCATCTGAACTCAGGAGTTATGCATTTTCTGTTATTTCCTTTAATCATCTTAATTCAGCTCCCTGCTTCACTGTCAGAGCAATTCATATCACATAAGATTTAGGGCCTTTTCTAGGAAAAATGAGCTTTCTGTTTTCCTTGCCCTTAAACTTTTGGCTCTTTCCCTTAGAAATGTCCTGAGTTCATTTGCATGGGTTTCCGAGAAGCTAAGACAAAATTACTAACTTTCATTTGATTTTGGAAATTTCTGCCTGAGCCTGATTCTACCTCACATTTTCCTCATAGACAAGGTGTGATAGCTCGGACCCTGGAATAAAACCCAAGGAAGCAAGAAATTAAAATTTGGGGAGCAAAGGCTTTATTTTAGGTCAGGCCTGGCGTCACAGTCTCCAGGAGCCAATTTGGAGACTGCATGCCTTACAGCTAGAAAGGTTGGGTTTTAAAGCCCCAAAACACAGGAATGTTGTAATCCCTGACACAGTTAGAAAGCATCTGGGCCTTATAGAACTTCCTGTAATTTCCTTGAAGTTAAGCATTTCTTAAAGAATAGCACATTTTATTACAGATAGCCAGATGAGGGGTAGGGGAAGGGGTTACAGGAAACTGACACCTAAGGCTTTTACAACTTTTTCAGGAAATTGAAATTTAACCTAGAAAGATAGGAAGGGAAGGGGAGGGGGAGGCAATAAGACGCATACAGAACAGAAAATGAGGTGTGATGGTTACAACATTCTCCTCTGATGCTGTGACTGAGGTCAAATCTTTGACCTAATTTTTAAGGATTTTGAGGTATGGGCTCATAGGCGCACTGGTGTAACATCATCAACTTTATGCCTTGCATTTGTTGTCTGACGTATGTAGTTATTTTATTGAGCATACAAGGACCTACTGTGACCAGGAGCAGTACTCCTAACAATGGTCCAAGCAAGGAGAGGAGATAGGGCAGACTTTTATTTTAGACACTCCATAAAGGGTTTTTAAATAGCTCTCTCCTCCTTTTAACTAGGTCTTCCTGTAGTCTCTTGATTTTATCTTGGATAATGCCGGACCTATTTACGTAAAAGCAGCATCGTTCCTGCACTGCTGCTCAGATCCCTCCTTGTTCTGCTGTTAGGAGGTCTAGTCCCCTTCTGTTTTGGAGAACTACTTCAGCCAACGAGTCTTTTTCGTCTTGAATGACCTGAATGGTACTAGATAATGCCTGTACATCACTAACAATCTGGTTGGAAAGTTGGACAGAAACCCCTACTCCTGCTGCCCCCATACCTAAAGCTCTTGATATTTCTAGGCCTACCAATAAAGGGATAAATTGAATTGCCCTCTGAGCAGTCTGTAATGTAATCTAAACTAGGAATGGGGACAGGCTCATCCCCAGGTAGGATCTCTATATCAGGCAACAGGACAGCTCTTACACATATTCCTGTCCAGTTAGTTGGGAGGAAAGTATAGGCCATATTTTCTCCACAAATAAATACTTGTCTTTCGGCGGGATAAAGGAAGGTAGTCTGGTTAACTGTGGAACTACAATTAGTAAATGCAACGAACCCCACATCAGTGTTGGAGGTATCGTTATGAAAACCTCCTTCGAGACAGAGAGAGTCATTGAAGCCTACTGGTTGTACTCTAAAAGTGGGGGGGACCAGCACTACAATTTAAGTAATCTTATTCCTCCAGCATAGTCAGAGAAACATTGGTGGGGATCGCAAGGGGCATGGGGGAGCCCTGTGTCATGCATAACCAGCAATTCTTTAGCCAAAGTTAGGTTGGAAGCATTTAAGGCTTTATGAGTGGCCTCTAGAATATCAGAAGTTTGAGCATCCATATCAACTCTCCATGATTTAAACAGCATCAAGGGGTGGTAATGTATCTGGGGAAACATTATTTTTATTAGCTGCTTGACTCATTCCTCAACCATGAGATTTTTTTTTTTTTTTTTTTTTTTTTTTTTTTTTTTTGGATTTTTACGAGTACCAGGGATTGAACTCATGACTGCCTGCTTGCAAGGCAGGCGCTTATGCAGCTGAGCCAAATCCCCAGCCCCAAACCATGAGTTTTCTGATCTTATCTTTTGGGCCGCCCCCATCAAACACATGTATAGGGGCCACCCTGCTCCAGCACACTGATTTAGCATACGTGCCGAGACATGAGGCTTGGGCATACTTTGAACTTCCTATTACTGTTGGATTGGTGGACCAATCACCTCTGAAACTTTCAGCCCTTGTCCTCATAAGCTCAGCAGTGAAGTAAGTTTTGCTATCTATGTCTATAGATTCTTTTACAGAGTCATAGCGGGAGGAATGATTTCTAAATACTAAGAACAATTCTGAGGGCATGGCCCTGGCTGGCTGTCTTTGTTGGGTATCATGCAGGGCTTTAACATACACATCCACCTTTAGGTCAAACCCCCTGTAACTGAGGGTATAGCAACAAGGAATGTTAACTTGTTCCCACAATCTGTCCGAAGACTGTATGTATACAATTTGTCATTTGTGTGGGAAGGATCTCAATCCGTGTTTCTTATTGTATGTATAATTCCCCCCCCCAGTTGGTGTCTTTACCTTTAGTAATATAGCCCTCTCCACAATCACAGAGGTTCCCATACAAAGATCTTAACAATTGTTTTTTGCTTACAGGGGGACCAAAGCCGCTGTGCAAGGTCAGCATCAATGTTATTAAAATCAAAGCAAGTAAGCTAAAACAGTTCATGACTGGTGTAATCTAACTATGTTTTAGTCAATTTTAACTTTAAGGGGTTACCAGTCTGCTGTACATTTCATTGAGAACACTCCTCGCTGTCTGTTGCTTCCAGTGGTTTGACGTGGGTATGGTGAATCCATGCAGTCTTTCCTGCTACTTTGATGGGGGTGGGAGTGCTGAGCACCATGGTGAAAGGTTCTTCCCAGCGGGGTTCGAGAGAGTCTCAGTGGTGTCATTACACCAAGACTGGAGTCATCCAGCTCAATCGACGCTTTAAGGGGCCTCTCTAAAGGCAGATCCAGGTGTTTTTGTCTAAACAGCTGGTGGATTGAAGTCAACATGGGTTGGAAAGTCTGCCAGGACTTAATGAGATCTTGATTAGTTATTTCAGTTAGTTTATCTTCTGACAATCTGGGAACCAATGGCGGGGGCCTCCCAAACATAGCTTCAAAGGGGGAAATTCCAGAAACATATGGGGTACATCTAGCTCTTAACAGTGCAAAGGGAAGAAGGCTCACCCAATTATCGCCAGTTTCTAAAGACAGCTTAGCTAAAATGTCCTTGAGAGTTTGGTTCATATGTTCTACTTGCCCTGAGCTTTGTGGCTGATAGGCACAGTGGAGTTTTTTAATTAATATTTAATGCCTGGGCTAACTTTTGGGTGACTTGGGCTATGAAAGCCAGGCCATTATCGGACCCCATTGATAGTTGGAGGCCAAATCGAGGTATGATCTCATGTAATAGCTTTTTAACTACCGCTAAGGCTGACTCAGACTTAGTAGGGAAAGCCTCTACCCAGCCAGTGAAGGTATCTACTAATACCAAGAGATAGTGGTGCCCCTGTAAACCAGGCTTTAACATGTCCGTTAATATGTCTACTTTCCAATGTTCTCCTGGAACAATTTCTCGATGTCGGGTGGTCTCCAGCTTAGAGCTCTTGGCTGGGTTGACTAACAAGCACTGTGGGCATCTGGAGCTCAAAGAGGCGGTTGGTTTGCAGAGTTTTGGAATAAAAAACCGAGTTCTGAGAAATTCCACAAGTTTAGTTTTCTCTAAATGGGTAGTCTGGCAAGCCCGGTGTAACAGCTCCCGCCCTAGTGCCTCCAGTAACAGTACTTGTTTATCAGGTAACTGGGACCAGCCCCCTGGGGTGTTGGACTTTGCTGCAAGTTGAGATGCTAACTGTAGGTCTTTTTTTTGTGTGTGTGTGTAGACTGGTTTTGATAAGGTTGGAGGGACTAGCATCAGAGCAGTTATTTTCTTGGTTGGCCCCTCTGATGTGGTTGCTATTTTTTGAGCAGCTTTATCTGCCAAACTGTTTCCTAAGGTGACAGGGTCATCTCCTGTCTGGTGAGCCTTGAAATGAATAATAGCAACTCATTGAGGTAGCCAGACAGTTGCCAGCAAGTCTAGAATCTGTGGAGCATTTTTAATCTTAGTCCCAGTGAGGTTAAGAGACCTTGCTCCTGATAGATGGCTCCATGTACATGTACAGCAGCAAAAGCATATCTACTGTCAGTATAGGTGTTTACCATCTTTCCCATGGCTAGTTTTAGCCCTTCAGTCAAAGCAATGAGCTCTGCCTTTTGGGCAAAGGTGCCAGGCTCCAACTGCTTAATCTAGAGTACCTCCTTTTTGGTGGTTGCTGCTGTCCTGGCCACTCTTGCCGTTCTGGATGAAGCTGCTTCCATTGATGAAATAGTTGGCATTTCCCAAAGGCTGGTTGGTAAGATCAGCCCGTAGGTTCTGTTGCAGTTCGAGGATGTCAGCACACTCATGGAGAGGTGTCTTTTGTTTCTTCAGGTCATCATCAGGCATAAGGGTGGCTGGGTTTAAAGCTGAAGAAGTCTTGAAAACTACTACTCTGGGTCTAGAAGCAGCTGATAGTGTAAAATTCTAGTGTTCGAGAGCCTTTTTTTGGGAGGGGTTTTGATAAGAGTCTCTAAACTTTGGGAGATCACCACAGAAATCTTTTGTCCATTAGTAAGTTTTTAGCCTCTTTAAGTAATATTGCCACAGCAGCTAGGATTCTCAGGCAGGGGGGCCATCCTCCTGTCACTGGATTAAGTCTTTTGGAGAGGTAGGCTATCGGTCTCTTTTAAGGGCCAGTGTCCTGGTTTAGGACTCCTTTGGCAATGCCCTTGAGTTTATCTATGAACAAGGTGAACAGCTTGGTAACGTCAGACGTCTCAGGGCTGGGGCTTCTGTCAAGGCCCACTTGAGCTGCTAGAAGGCCCGTTCACAGTTATCAGTCCAGTTTAGTGAGTTTTTAGTTTTTCCCTTAAAGGAAGGCGTCATATAGAGGCGAGCTTTACAGTAAAATTTAGGCTACAGTATCCAAGTGTCCCCAGAAACTCTCATACGTTTTTTAAAAAATTTTCTCATAGAGCAGTTCTGACACCTTGGTTATCTTTTTGTTGGTAGCTTCTTGTAAATTTTCTCAGTTCTCAAGGACCTTTTTGTGTTATCTCTATTAACTGGCTGAAGAGCGTTTTCTCAAATCTCTCAAATCTTTGCAATTTTTATCTAACATGTGGGGCCAACTGAGTTGCAAAGAGAACAACTGGCGATACTGGGGGGAACCTCCTTACCTCTGGTTGTTCAATCGGGGTGGGACAAAAGGAGAACTTGGTTTTGGCATTCTGGATCAGAGAGCAGGCTTTATCTGGATGGCACACCACTTTTTGTCCCAGGGTGTCACGTGGCAGGCCATCATTTTACTGAAATTACATTCTTAACAAAAAAGGGCTTTTTCATAGGTAACAAAATTGTGCTGCATAATCTCCCAGATGTTCACAGCACATGTAAGAACTTGTATCTTATCTCTAATATCACCTATAGTCTCATTTTAATGGAAACATTTTGCAGCAAAGGTTTACCAATCTTATAAACATATCTACCAAAACTGATCTAATACTGTCAAATTCTGAACACATTTACTTCTTGTCAAACCTGTAATTTGCAGTACTATAAACCAAGTCAAATAAAATTTACATCCTCTTGAGCTTTCTATAACTTACAATATACCCCCAAGTCGAGCTTTTATCTTCTTTTACATTCTGGCACAGCCAGAAATTTTTATTTGAAAACAAAACCACTTTCTCCCCCCCCCTTTTTTACTATTACCAGTCAATAACCTTTCCTCTCACTTCTCAGACAACATTAAAACTATCAACAAAACCCTTGAAGTCACCTTTTAGTAGTCTAAAACATATTTAATTATTTTATGTCATTTTACCACATAAAAATGTTGTATTTAAAAAAAAAAAAAACTGTAACCTTATAACTGGCTAAATATAGTATGACCTGGTTTTTACTTGGTAAAGTTGATATGATTCTTAAAAACCATAAATATACATATATATGTGTACATATGTTTACATTTTAACCAGAAAGAAAAATACTCTTTTTTAAAAGGCATGCCAAGCTTGCAAGTAATCAATTGAGGACTAAAACATTAAACAAGGCGCCACAACATTAAAGACAAAAACAAAGGTTGCTTTGTGCACAGTTTGGTGAGCTAAAGGAAATAATTTTCTATTATGAACCTTAAGTTTAATAAGCCATATGATCCTGCAATAGAAATGGGAAGCAAGCCTCTAAGTTAGGAACAAATTCAAACAGGCAGACAATTCTAAAGTACAAAAACACTGAACATAAATATCTAAATCCCTTTGTCCGTTTTGGGCTCATAGAAGGGGTTCCTAGGAGAGAATGTTCTGTTAGATTTGGGGTAACCAAAAGGAGAACAATTAGAGCAAATGGACACACAAATAGACATACAAGATAAGCTGCAGCAAAATGGCCTTTGCTCAAAAATTGGTCAAATTTTGGGATCTGGAAGAATTAAATTAACCAACGGAGCGGTTCCCCACCCAGGGCAGAGTCAGAAATGGACGAAGTTCATCCTGAAAACTATCCTAAAAACCATTTGACTCTGTCCTCGGGATGTCCCCACTTCCCAATGAGGGTGTCCCCTCCCCAAGAGTACAAACTGACTGTGGCCCACACAAATCCTCCAGAGTACTTACTTTTAAATGTTCAGAAACAAGTCTGGGGTCTTGCTTCCATCCCGGACGAGCCACCAAATGTTATAGCTCGGACCCCGGAATAAAACCTAAGGAAGCAAGAAATTAAAATTTGGGGAGCAAAGGCTTTATTTTAGGTCAGGCCTGGTGTCACAGTCTCCAGGAGCCAATTTGGAGACTGCATGCCTTACAGCTAGAAAGATTGGGTTTTAAAGCCGAAAACCACAGGAATGTTATAATCCCTGTCACAGTTAGATAGCATCTGGGCCTTATAGAACTTCCTGTAATTTCCTTGAAGTTAAGCATTTCTTAAAGAACAGCACATTTTATTACAGATAGCCAGATGAGGGGTTAGGGGGAGGGGGAGGCAGTAAGACGCATACAGAACAGAAAATGAGACACAATGGTTAAAACTAGGTTACAACACAAGGAAAGTTATTTGTTTCTCTGTTCAGCTCAAATAAAGAACTGAACATAAATATAAAGTATAAAATATGAAGACAATGAGAAGTTATTAAAAATGTTATTTCAAGTAAAAAGGAATGACACTGAACATTTGTATATTAGCAAGAGAGATCAAGAAAGAGAAATGTGGGAAAGTAAAAGAAATGGATTTCAGATGTTTTTCACTTTTCTGTGTGATTTTCCTTTTTCAAACTTCTAAAATTTAAATTATCATGCTATGCTCATTTGTGAATAAGTATGAAAACTCTAAGTATACATCACTATGATGACATAGCTAAATTTAAATGCTAACATAATATTTTATAATGTTCTGTTTTTAAATTAGGATGACTTCATTTTAACTTGCATTTTGATTCTGATTAAATGTTTCAGATTTAAATGCTGCATATAGAATCTATTTTCTCAGAATTAAACTCTGTAGGACATTTATTGTTTGTTCATAACAACATAAATTGTTTGTTCGTATTCTTCATTTTAGAAAGAAAGCATTTTACTTGCCTCCTGTATATTAGGAAATGTGAAAGTCAGTGAAGATAAAAACTAAATAAAATGTATTTCCTAACCCCAAAATGCTTAGTTTCAAATATGGGATGAAATTTCCAAGGGATCCATCATGGCAAGTAAGAGAAGAGTTTGGGTTAATAAATTCTACATTGTGTAGAATGTGAGTAGGAAAGCTCTCCCATCATAAGAAACTGCATATGGAAATGCTGAATGGCACTTTGGTTGCAAGTTTGGGGGAGATACATATTCAGTGTGATTTTGTTGAATTGTAAAGATCAAAGCAGGAATTTGATCATGATAGAAATTGTATATTATGTTAGAAACGTAGCTATTTCCCACATATTGTGTGAAAGTTGCATTGGCCAAATGTTAATCATATTGGTTTGCAGAATCAAAATGCCTGGATTCCAATATTGGTTTTCAGATTTGTCTTTTGTTTGAAGTTCCCCCCTTCCCATCAGTTTCTTTTTCTATAAAGGGAAATAGAAGAGTCTACTTTTTAAGTACAGTGAAGGCTAAATAGGTAAATCCTGGTACAAGTGATAGTCATGGCCACATTGCAAGTACTTACTGTACATTCATCACCATTAATATGTTACTAAATTGGTTAGTAATTTTATAAAGTAGGTATTGATGCCCAGCCTATGTGCAGCAGAAAAACTTGTATTTAAGAAAGTTGTATGACAAAAATCTTACCACATAGGAAACAGGTGTTATTTCCAGATGAAGCACAGTTAGAGGCTGTTCTGGAGTATTGTTTGTGTAGCTCTTTTGATTGGGATATCAATTACCTATGTTAGGTTAAAAAAAAAAAAACTTTAAGTGAAGATAAAGAGAAACCTGGCACATCACAGGGATTTTTATTTCCAGTTAATGTTTGGGAACTCACTGCTAAGTACCTGAAGATTCTAATCTATCAGACAATGGGAAAGCAGGTTATTTGCCTTAATATTCAGATGTGGAATGGGAATCTCACCACATATGTTAATCATTATAGTATTTTTTTACATCTGCTAACTCCCCACATGGAAAATCCTTAATACCCTGCACAATACAGAGAAGACTCTTAGGTCCAGTCCTGAGATCATAATTCCAATGCCTATATGTGGCAGGCAGGCAGGTAATGAATTAAGCAGCTGCCTTCATTGGACATAGAGTCTCTTCCTTTGAATTTCATTGATACACACAGTCCACTTTGAATTAAATTTTCTCACTGTTGATATAGGTATGGTTGTTTAAAAATATTTCACCTTTCTCTTAATTCTGTCCACACAAATAACTCACATACACTTGATGAATAGTGACCTCCATTACCAGTAAATTTAGAAAAGTAGAGATGATAAACCAATATATACTTTTACCTTATTGCTGATGATTCAAACTGTAATTTTTTGAATTCTCAACAGAATCCAAAGACTCGAATTTTATGTTTTATGTTTGAAGATAATGCAAATTAAAAACCCAACAAAGCATTATCTGAGTCAAAGGGTATCTGAATCAGTCAAAACACATGCACCATTTGAACTCTGTCTCTAGTTAAGGCAAATTCCAGGAAAACTTTCACAACAAGTAATATATCATTAGATCTGTATGTTAGCTCATTCTACCAGATTCATTTGTCTACCTGTACTCTCACCCTGTAAGTGTTGGAGAAATCATGAATAAAGATGGGATTTCCACTATAGATATGGTAGAAAAAACAAGGAGATTGTGGTTGAACCTTAAGAATAACAAACAAGGAGAATCCTATGGAAGAAACCAAGACATGATTATACAGGAGAAAAAGTTAGTCATAATATGCCTCAGACCACTCCTATATAAACAGGTTGAGTTCTCAGCAGTTAGTATGGGGAAATTTTGGAAGAGTGGAATTACAAGAGGAGTACATATTACTTTTTTTGAATAACCTAGATTAGAAAGAAAATCAGTGAGTACAATGATTATATATCTAGAGGTTGATTGATCCCACTAAAATGAAAAGAAATTGTCTTTCCTTAGCAACAACTACATGCTAAGCATGATGTTTCAAGCACCATTAGGCTATCTCACTAATTCTCACTACCAGGCTGAAAATAACTAAACATCTGTTAAATACAAAGAAAACAGTTTTCACAGTTAAATATCTTCTTATAACTTCTTTTGAAAGAAAATTTCTTCTTAAAAAAGATACATGATTTTTCATTTTAAATTACGTGAATTTATTTGAAATTGTAAACTGATGTAAAATTGTGTTGCACATCATGTGCAATGTGGTATTTTAAAATATATGGTATACCTTTTGGAAAGTTATATGGTTTTATAGTTAATATTACACTTTTATTTGCTATTTACCCATAAGCACATTAGAGAAGATTTAAGTTAGTATAGAAAAAAATTAAAAACCATCAAATAACTATATATTTTTTAACATCCTAACAGAACAATGTATTTCATTGTTTGAAATTTTGCTGTTAAAACTATTACATAAGTTTTTTGCTTGCTGCACATTGTAACATTATTTTGTTTGGGAAGTGAATTACTAAAACTGTTTTCAGAATACACCATGTACAAGTTCCTAATAACTTTAGTGAATGTGGGCATTGTGTGCCATAAACATGAATAAAGGTTAATAATATCAGCAAAATGTAAAAGAAGGGAAGGAGACTACAAGAAGAGGGAGAAAGGGCAAGAAAAGGGAATTTAAAAAAAATAATGTGTATTATACATACTCCCCAAAATGGTTGTAAAGTGCAAACATGTACTGCAAGATGTACTAATAAATAAAATTCTCATTTTCCATACAGATAAACTGAAAATGAAAAGAGACTACTGATATTTAACACTTGGCTATAAATAATTAATTTTGATATTAAATTTATAGCTATATTTAGTCAAGATTAAATTGCTTTCATTTTATTTACTTGCAGTATGTTTTGAATTAATTGAAAAACATGGGCTCCCTCTTGTGACAAAATCAATGACGCTAAATTTCTTTTTTTGTGGCAAACTTAGTATCTGTATATGTACTTTTAATTTTCTACAAAAATATTATCTCTAAAGCTGTTGAATCATTTAATATTCTTTTCTATGATAGCTAATTCTTGAATCTTTTAATAAAAAGGACAATATTTAAATTTCTTAGAATATACTTCTAAGAGCTTTGTGCATGAATATAACTCATCTGTTTTTAATATTTAAATAATATTCTTACTTGCATTTAAAGCTTTATATGATTTTTTAAAATATTGAATTTCCAAAATATATTGAAGATATCAAGGAAAGAATAAATTTTGTTTCTTTTGTATTCTCTATGTATTATAAGCTGTTTCTGAACATTCTTTGGAGAAAGTAATAGTCCTTGGAATATTTTGATACTTCAGGTTTTCACATAATTTATGTATGTTCCCTATATTTGATATGTATACTTATATGTCTCAAGATGCATGCTGTTTCTGTTTTACTATTCCAAGTATTCATGGGTATTATTTCTGAATGTTTCAAAGAATCAGCATGCATGTCTAAGGAAGAACAAAAACAATGGCTATTTGGCATGTGTGTGTTCTTTGTATTTTCATGTACAGCACAGAGTATAGTAGAAGAGGAAAAAAGAAAAAAAGCATGACATAATTACATTCATCCACTTAGCTCTGAAAAGATAGTGTAAGCTCATATAACAGATCATGCATTAAAAAAACTGGGTTTAACCTTGACACTCTTATAAAATACCTAAATGGGCTCGGACAAGTTGGTCACCTTCATGGATGTCAGTTTTCACATGTTCGTAAGATAGTTAGACTGTATCCAGCTAGTCTCTCGAGGAACATGTCTGTGGGAAGTAACATAGTGTGTGTGCAGTCGTTTGTAATGACTGTGTCTGGATGATAATGATATAGGAAGATTGGTGATGGCAGGCAGTTCACCATAGGAAGATGTCAAGAGGGAAGGCTGCAAAGGCACAGCATTTGCTGAGCATTAAGTTATGGTGCCTTAAAGAAGCAATCCTTGCTGATCAAGAATTAATAAGATGCTCAGCATAGTGGTACATGCCTAGAATCCTAGTATCTTGTAGGCAGGAGGATCACAAATTCAAGCCAAGAATGGTCAACCTAGGGACTTAGTTGGCCATGTCTCAAACAGTGCCAAGAACATAAATGAATATGAAATCTTGGTTCAATCCCTAGTACCTCCAAAGAAATAATAAAGTATAAATAATCTAGGTTCCTATTTTTTAAATCTATGATTGTATAAGAAGTAAAATAATTTGGCAAAACCATACTGACAGGAAATATGAGAATAGGATTAGAATTGTATGATCTTACTAATGGTAATATTTATTAATTAATTTTTATTTATGTAATTCACATATAATGCCTTTTTTGCCAGAGTCAAAAGCTGAAAACCTTAAAATGCTGAAAGGGAGCTTTTCCTTCTGCCTTTGGTCCTGGCCATCCACATTTTTTTTTCATGGCCTCCTTCAGTGCTTTACAGTAATTGTTTCCCAGAGACAACTGAGTTTGTGGTCTGATCAACGTATCAGTGCCTGCGTTCACTGCCAGTATCTCTGATGTTTCATTTGTTCTAAGGATTGGGCCACAGACTCCCATCAGGAGCAGTTGCCACTTTATGTATATAAGGATATGTTCAATTCTGAATCTTATATTGAGATTACCATTTTATTTTTTCTTCCATATTCCTGGCTTTCTTTCCTTTTTTAATGATACCTGTATAAATGTTATGCCTGATGTTTTATTTCCTTGCACTCTGTCTCTGGCTACAAATCTGTGGCCTACAGACCAGTCCCTTACCTTTTACCAGTTTTCAAGGCCATCATCACTCAAGTGAAATGGACTAGAATGAGCAAGCTGCACAATGGATGGCTGGATCTCTTATTTAACATACACCCAGTACTCATTCGTTCATTTATTCATGCATTCATTTGAGATAAAAATACTTAAATGAATGACTGATATTGAATATACTCCTGATTTGAGAAATTTTGGATTAGATAAGGATTCTTCATAGGAATTTCATAACATTCGTGAGACTTTATGGAGACAGAGGGTACAGTATTTCATTTGGAGGTGTGTGTGTGTGTGTGTGTGTGTGTATATATATATATATATATATATTTTTTTTTTTTTTTTTTTGTACTGGGGATTGAACTCACAACTGTGTGCTTGCAAGGCAGACACTCATGCCACTGAGCTAAATCCCTGGCCCCTATTTGGGTGTATTTTTAAAAATGAAAGCATTACACACTATGTGTATATGTGCGTGCTTGTGTTTTTGTATGCATGTGAGAGTATAGTATGAGGAAAACAGAAAAAAAAACACATCATAGTTATATTCATGGACCTAACTTTGGAAGCATATTTTAAGCTCACCTAAATACCAGGCTGGGGATCACTGAATATATTTATGTGAACAGTCAGAGCTATATTTACATTTATATATTTGTTTATTAAAATAAATCTATTTGCTTTCTAACACTTCTTAGGGTTTAGAGAAAGACTGATGTGAAGGAGTGAACAGATATAAATATATATCCAGGGATTGGGGAAAGAACATACAAGATTTGAGAGAGAAAGAGAGAGAGAGAGAGAGACTAATCATTTTGCCCAGTAATCCTTGACAAACTATGTGAACTGGCAGATTACCATATCCTTGAATTTATACATTAGTAATCAGGCAAAATATCATTTTTTATTATTTTAGTTGATGTTAATATAAAAACAAAATTAATTACAATAAGCTCCATATGAGCACGGAGTGGCCTTTGTGTCTTTCCTCTTAGCAACTCCCCTTTTTACTCTGTTCGGTTGCTATAATACTTTAAGAGTACAGAATCTCTTGACTCACAGTTGGTAGGTGGAGAAGTTCCAAGGTAAAGTGTGGGCATCTGACAGCTTTTGGTAATAGTCTCCCCTCAGTGCAGAAAAGTGAAGGACAAGCAGGCATGTGCTTAAGAGACAAACTAAGGGGCAGCTTTCTTCTATACTATTGAGTTCTCTGTCACTAATCCAGTTTCCCAGAGTAGGATTTTTTTCACTCTCTCAAAATAATCCTTTCCTAAGGGAGGATCTTTCATGTCCCTAACATCTCTCTCTCTCTTTCTCTCTCTCTCTCTCTCTCTCTCTCTCTCTCTCTCTCTCTCTCTCTCTCTCTGTCTCTCTTTCTCTCTCTCTCTCCAGTCAGCTTTTATTGGTACATTGTATTTTATTTCTTGGTACCAGGAATCAAATTTAGGACTATGCATTTTCCAGGTAGGCACTTATGCCTCTAAGTTGTATCCCCAGCCTCTTATTGGTACATTTTGAATATACATAAAGATCACATTCATCATAGAGAATTTGTACTTACATAGGATGTAAATTTTTTTCTTTCTTTCCCTATTGTCCTACCCTCCTTCCTCCCTTTCCTATTAATAAAAGCTTTGTTTCCCTGTTTCTCTTTTCTAAACATCTCTTAAAGGCTTCCATCAGCTTTTACAGTGTTACATTGAAGACTAACCCTTATAGTGAGCTTTGCAGGAGATAAAGGTGATAAACTATATTGAAATCATAGCACCAACCTTCCACAAATGTCGTTATCTCTTGTGCTGATGTAACTCTATAGCCCCCCACCCTTCAGGAATCTGCCCATGGCGCCAAACGTGTGCCAATGAAATATCTGTGCATCTCTAATGGCCTTAGGGCACTGGCCTAAGCTTAGGCTACTTATATTCCCCCACACCACATGTCCCAGAGAGAGATCGCCAGACTTCAGCAGCCGGGGTGCCAGTCATCTCTCTCCGTGTTTCAGAATAAAGGCCTCTTTTTGTTTTATACTTCTCATCGTTTGGAAATACTTTTCATCTTTTCGAAATAATCCTATCATTAACTTTTCCAGTTTAGCTATTGATATGCTTGAAAAATAATGCTAATATAAACATTAATAATAACTATTCATGGATAGTCGCCATCTGATGATTTGTAAAATGAACATTAATTTTTTCAAAAGATATGTTTTCCTTTTCATTCAGCTCAATTTCTGCTTTGCTACTATGTGAAAAATTTATAAAGAGAGATGATGAAATGTCATTAGAATTGTTTCCTGTATTGCATAACAAAACTCCCTTGAAGGTTTTTTTTTTTTTTTTTTTTTTTTTTTTGGTAAGGGATTTACTTCAGTGAGTATTGCCTTTGTGATTCTGAATTCACCACAGTTTACCTTAAGAAGATGAAAGGCCCACAGTCAACACAAGAAAAAGGGTAGCTCATTTTTACTAATTCAGAAAGATTCATTCTTCTAATCTGTAAACCTTGAGGTACATAAACTTCAGGTGTGTCCATTTTCCATATGTCATGCTTACTATAAAATGAATGTGGAGGCCAACTAGATCCTTCCACCTTTTTTTCCCCTTGCTTTTCACTTTCTGCATTCCTACCCCAAATACCCTGAGAATCTTCAGTCCATAACTGGTCATTTTTCATCTCAAATTCAATAACAGTATGCAAATACACAGCAAAAATATAGTCCAGTACCATTCAGATAATGAATGGGAGTATTAAGTTTCTACTTTGTAGCCAGGTAGCTATCCATTCATTGTATGAAAGTACCATATTTTTCTTATCTGTTATTTCCTGTTATGTAGTTTTGAAGTCCTTGTAATGCTTTTATTGTTATGTTTTGATTGGTTTTAGTCTGTTTTATATTATTTCAATATGTGTGAAGGTATTGGGAGCTATTTTGAAGAAAATGGGATACATGATGTTAGCTATTGTTGATTTCCTGTTGTTTTGCTTTAAAGTCCTGTAATGCTTTCATTCTTTTGTTTTGATTATTTTATACTATTTTGTTTTATTTCAAATTATTGTGTGTGGAAGTATGAACAACTATTTTGAAGAAAACTTGAAACATTATGATATCCACTTTTTATTCCATGTTGTCTTGTTGTGAAGTCCTGTGTTGCTTGCATTATTCTGTTTTGTTTTATCTCTTTAAAATAAAAAATTGAAAAAATTTTAACACAAACTTTTTCAGCTGTTAGGCTTTTCTTGCTGGTAACACTGTGTATGCTAATCACACAATGATCTCCCCTCTTGGGGGATTAAAATTTAAAACCTTAGAGAACATAGATTTGTTTCCTCTAAAATATTAAAATATCTTTGTATTTGTGATTCTTTCTTTTAACTAATTGTGATATTTTTTGTTTGTTTGGTACTGAGAATTGAACCCAAGACTTTGGACTTGCCAAGTAGACACTGTGACTCTAAGCTACATCCTAGACTCTTAATTATGATTTCAATTAATGTTTGAGCAGATGGAAGATGAAGTCTACACCTCAAAAGTAAAAGGAAAGAAGAAAAGATATGTCTCTCGATGCTTTCCAGAAAGAAAAAACATAATATCCTCTTTAAGTGTTGCTTATAAAGCCCTTTCTCATTGCTCAAAAGCAGTTTCCTTTATGGAAGCATTCTATCTTCCACCTGTAATGTCCTTGTTCATTCTTTGATTAAATCTAGGATCTAAATAAAGGAATTACTGCTTTTAACTTTACAGCACCTATAGAGAGTTAGATCTTTACCATAATGCAACATCTTAGAAACTCTGCTTCCACTAATATTCTCTACTGTGGTTCTCTGAAATTTAGCCTCTTGAAGCTAAGGATCAAAAGCAGTTTATTTTCATATAGTGAGTGTTTAATGAATCTTAATTGAATAAAAATATTAGGCTAAATCGAATTCTTAGTTTTTTGCCTAAAACTAGGCAAAAGTGATATGAATCGTTAATTTCCTTCATCCCACATATCTTTTGAATGTGTTAAGGAGAAGATGCTAAGAGAAAGCGTGATATGGTAATATGTTACATAGAGTATGCTTATATATTTATATGGTCCTATGTATGTGTGTTATGTTTCTTGGCTCAAGATTGCATTTATCACATAGTATTACAAATACTTAAGTACCTATCTCCCATCTATGAGATCCATAATTTAGGGACTCTATCCTACTCATCTTTAAATCTCAGGAAACAAATTGACTGAATTCATAGAAGGCATTAAATTAAGGATAAATGAACAGGTGAATTGCCCCATTGTTCACATACATATATATGAAAAGATATAAATCTATTATAAGTTATACATATATTTAAATTTTGTACTTATCAGGTGTCAAAATATGATTTTAAATGATATGGCAAACATTATTGGATGCAAATTCTCAAAACTAGTAAAAGAAATATATAATTTGGTTCTGTTGCAGTTTACATATATGCTAGGGAGTGATTACTAAAAAGATGACTGCTCTGAAGGGCCTAGGAGAACTGGGAAACTTTTGACAGGGGAAATCAGAAATGTGCAGTCCAGTGAAGAATTAAACTACTGGGAGTAATAATATGAGCCGATGCACTCAATATAGCAGTAATGCCCTCTGAGAAGGATAGGAAATAATTCAGCTCCTCTAAGCTGCATAGAAGCTAAATACAGTATGACAAGAAATAGTAGCAGTACTCATTATGTCTGATTGCTAATTACCTCTTTGAATGATTCAGTTATGCCTGGTACTAGATAATTAGTTTAGTAATTTATGGCTATGGCACAAACTAGTATTTTAATTTTCACAGTACAGTTTTCACAATACCTAAAGTTCAGATAATATCTTTCTTTTTTATTCAATTTTAAATTGCTTTTTGAAGGCGTATAAAAGAACAAATATCCTTGCATTTTTCCCGCACTTATTTCATGCAAAGGATGAACACTTTATGGAATTTTATTTAACTTTAAACTGCACAAAATAACATCTTATTAAGTTCTATTTTATTAGACTCAATTTTGCATACTTTGTGAACAAAGGAAGGGAAATTTAAAAAAATATATTCCATCAGATGATTCAACTTAATGGTTTCAGAAACTTGCCTTCCAAAACTATATTGAACATTGGACAATGTTCGTTCCCCTTTTTATATCTTGGCTCTATGCAGGGGGTTTGGATTATTTCTGTGTGTCTTTTCTCAGTATTAAGGAGTAGTAAATGCTGTAGCAAACTCAGCAAAGCAGCCGTTCCCATCCAAATTTGGTGTGGTGTAAGAGAACATCAGATTATGCATGAAGACTCCAATTAGTCATTTCTAACTCCTACTTGAACAGATGAGATTAAATCTAGTTAAAGAGAATGAAACTATATTACTATGAGTTACATTTTTGATCTCAGGTCTATCCTCTTTGAATTAAGTTTCACTATTCGGATCTCCCACTAGGTTAAGTTTTTGTAATGATATATAGAAATATAATTAATGTACTTACTGTGCACAAATATTTCATCCTTCATAAACACTTAGTTTTGTTCATCACTCCTACCAGTCGTTAAGAGTTTTTCCTAAATTCAGACAATAGTATAAAATTAAGTGTGAATGAAAGAACACACAGAGGCAGAGGAGAGATTTTGAGGGAGTTTGAGGAGAGACAGGAGACAAATTGAATTGTAATACATAAAAAAATTCTGGGGACTGCAATATAATTTGAGATCTGGCATGCAAAGGCAGTATTCATTTACAGTCACAAGGCTATTTCAATTTAATCATATTTATTTTTGTTTATAGTCCATGTATGCACATAGTATTTGCTAAACTGTTAAGTGGTAATGTAAATTAGGAATTTACTTAAATTTGTGCTTTTAGGCTTAAATTCTTAGGAATTGAGAGAAAAGTTGCTAATTTAAGAAGTATATAATTAATCTATATTATAGATTTTTGCAGTCAACATGATCACATTGTGCCTAATTTTTTTTCAGTAAATATTTGGTTTTGCTATTTCTAATCTGTAAAGTGATTTATTTTACATTATTTGACACTACTGAACATATTTGGCTTATGGTTATGAGACTATGCCAGTGTCATAAAATGAAGAATGTTTGATATTGTCGTATCCCTTTGGTTTCTACTTTGTACATTGTTTTCCATTGTCATTCAATTACAAATATCCATTGTTTGTTTTTTATATATTGCTCTCATACCTGATATTTACCAATGCTGGATCAGTGTTCTAAAGGGCAGTCCTGACAGTGTTATTTCAGTGAACATCAGCCTGCTGTTTATTACAGACTGAATCTATGCCTCTATTGCCAACAGTCTTACTTAAAATATATGTTCCTTGACCCATTTAATAAATGGTTGTCCATAGATAGGACAATAATTCTTCCCTTTTTCTACAGTTCTTTAAAAATATTCTTACCGATGAACAGGCTCTCTAACCATCACAGCATCAACTTGACCTCTGCAGCCTTTGTTCCAGTTTACAGTCAGTTTGTCATTGATGGTTTTTTTTCCCCCTACACTGCTAACTAGAGCTCTAGCAGAATTTTATTTGCCAGAATCTGAGAGAAGTCAATTATCTGGAGAATTGTGGTGATTTTTTCCTTTACTTCTTTTAATACTGTTTATGTCCACAAATAAAGTGCACTTGCTATAAGGCACATAAAACTATCACTATTATTTTAAGCCCAGACTTACATGTGGTTACACATTTGGCAGTATCATGAAACCCAATTATATATTGTCCTTTTTGTCTGTATTACAAAGTTATTTTGGTTCTCTCACTTGTAAAAAAAAATATACCATTGGTTATCAATATAGATATGGTATATTGATAATCAAGTTAGTTGATAAAACTCTTTAGAAGAAACACTAAAAATCTTATTTCCATTACAAGTCCCAGCCAGCTAAGAATTTTTCAGGAGTTAATAAAATGCTATTACATCCCTTTGAATAACCTTGCTCAAAAGATATTATTGTATTTTGTATAGAAATTTTTATATATTTTACTGCAATTCTTTTTTTTAAACTTTTCCCCCTAAATATAAAATGGAACATATCAATAGATAAAGATACTTTTAAAAATATATAATGTTTTCTTTGAATTTTGAATATGTGTCTAACTACAAAGATAATTTGATCATTTTAAAAGGATAATTTAGCTCTCTTCCTGACATGTACTCTTGATCTATAGGAGTTGCTTTCCTCTTGATTACACCACTTAAAATACGTGCAGTCCAGCATTTCCGGTAGTGTCTCAGAGTTTTTTTTAAGGAATTAATTAGTCATAGTACTTGATCATTTTAGGTGTTAATAAAATCTCTTTATAATCCCTAGGTGTATGTTACTACATTATTTGATTTGAGTAAATACTATCTCACATATGTATATGTGTGTTTATGAAATCGTCATATATAATCAGAATTCTTGGCTATTCAAAAAATCCAATGGTACATACAATTCTATATGTAGAAGTGCTTAATAATATCTTAAGAAATTCAACAGTTATTTACATCAGGCATGATCTCTATCACCAAAATGTGATATTTAGGAGGATTAAATACAAATATATGATAGGTGAGGGGGGCAACATTTTCCACTTAAATTTATTTATATGTGTATCAAGAATATGTACATTGATATTTTATATTATTTTTATAATGTAACAAAATATTTATAATATTTTAATAGTAAAGACAATTTATATGAAATCATTACAACTACTGTCAGAATTTCAAATTTAAGAAAAAAGAGAAACTAATATAATTTACAGGCAAATCAAAAAGACAGTGCAACAGAGAAATATATTTAAAGTGCTAAGGCAACACCAAGAAGAAAAAGATAATTAATTTAATATTGAATAATTGTTTTAGACTGATGATAACATTGTTTCATTTAGGGGCCTGGTATCAATGACATACATATCTGTAATTCAGAGATAAATTAAATGAGATTGCTGGTTTTATTATTATTGTTATCTTTATTTTGGTACTGGGGATTGAACTCATGACCTCATGCTTGTCAGGCAGGTGCTTATGCTGCTGAGCTAAATCCCTGGCCCATTAGTTTTGTTATTTCAGACACTTTTTGTTAGCTGATGTGTTTTGTTATCTTCTGTCATTGTAAAAAATATATGAGATAATCAGTTATAAAAGGTAGCGGTTTATTTTTGTTTACAGTTGTGAAAGTTCCAATTCATGATCAATTGTCCTTGTTACTTATGATCCTGTGATGAGGCCATACTCAAGAAGGGGACATCTGGCAGAGCAAAACTGCCCATTCCAGTACCAAGAGGCAAAACAGGCAGAAGGCGGCCCTGGAGACCCAGTGTCGCCTTTGAGGACATCCTTTCCATGATCTGAAGACTTAAAAGGTTTCTTCCCAGTAGCTCCACACGGTCTGGTGCTGTTCTTCACTTGACATCTTCGTTCTTGCCTAGTTCAAGAAACAGTTTGTATATTGACTCATTCAAGAAGCTGACCTTCAGCATTCTGCATGAGGTACTTTTGCCTCCCAGATTCTCTCCTATAATAGAGTCGGCACTTCTATGAGGAACAGACTTTATTATTCATTTCTGAATTTCTGTTCCCAACACAGTGCCAGGCATGTAGGAGGAATGCAAGAAATTTTTATTTTGAATAAAAAAGCTAAAATTGCATCTTTCAAGTTATACTGTGTTCTAGAAACTAGACAAAATAGAATTCTCCAGAAAAATTAAATAGCTCCAGAAAAATTAAATCAATACATGAAAGATTCTTATAACTCGAAACAAGTTGTTTTATGGAATGAATAGGGATAAATATATACAGTATGGTATAGAACACATGCCTATGCTGAGGAGAAAAAAGATAAATAAAAAAATTCCTCAGAATTTGGTAACACTGATTGGAGCAGTTTTGAAGTAGAATCCTATTATATGAGTACATCGCCAGCTGAATTCATTGGTCTCCCTTGGTTCAGCTAATGTCACTTCATAAAAGATTGCTTTCTTCTTGTTAATCCTTTTATTCTTATTGAAATTACTCATGGTTTGTGGACTGGGAAGGCATACCTTAAATCTGGTATAACAGATAAGGCATCCATTGTGGAACATGAAACCAAAAATGTGGGATTATTCTCTCCCAATGGGAAAAATGAATTCATTGTGACAGAAGAAAAATAGGTTTAAATCAGAGCAAGGAAAAACACATTAGAATAGGAAAAAATCTCTTATTTAGCCACCTCGCAAAGTACTGAGCTTTGTTCAAAGTTTTACCTTAAGTGCCCAAATTTTGGTATTGTAAGGAAAAGACTTGTAATAGGGTATTGACAGTTTTATTAATACCTAGAAATGAAGTCATGCAGGGTTTAAAGACCAAAAAAATTAATTTAACCCATACCTTATATAAGATATCAAACATAAAAACCTGTTATAATCAACAGAAACTTTATTATTTTTAACTTCTTAAACATTAACAAATTAGGTTAGTCAGTTGCTTTCTTTTAGATATACTAGGATAACTGGGTTGAAACAATTCTTACTATCTTGAGAATATTTTGCCAAAAACAATTTACATGAGTTCTTAAACATGATCAGTTCATCTAGTCTGAAAATTTTCTAATGTTACTTTTATTGCAGTCAGTCATCATTGATCCTATCTCCCATGACTAGAGCCCAAACCTCAACCCAACATTCTATTATCTAGTGGTTTCTAGCCTATATGTATGCTCTGAGATTTGGCCAAACCATACTTTATTTCCTTATTTATTTTTTGGTACTGGCAACCAAACTCATGATGCATGCTTGCAAGGCAGGTCCTTATGCTGCTGAGCTAAATCCCAAGCCCATTCTTTCACCTATTTTAGATGTCTCTTTTCTCCTTTTTTAGAACAAAATGTACATAATTCTAAAATATGAACAGAGAGGTCATTTCGGACAAACATATATCTGACTTCCTGATATAGAGGCTGAGTATGGGGTTGTGTCCTTACAAAATGTTAACTCTTGCAGGCTATCAAAAATTTTGAATGCATTACTGAATGATTTTTAAAGTCTGAATTACATGCTTCTAGAAACCTTTTACCACTGAGGTCATTTAATGCAATATTCACCATTTTAATAAGGAAGAAGACAAGAGGATACTGAAATTCACTGCAGTTGTATGTACTGAAGATCAGACACTTAGTAAAGCACACAAGCATAGTATTGACCTTTTGGCTTTTTCCCAAGTGCACACTCTTCTTTGCTTGATATGTTAGATTTTTTTGACTGTGCTAATATGTTTTGAAAGAATTAGACTAATTATCCATGCTCCAAGGAAAGTGAAAATGAATTAATGATAATTTTTCATGCATTCCCTCATGTATTAACTTCTTTACAGTCATTAATTTAACAAATAATAATTGAATTTCTACTGTTTACCTGGGACTGGGAATATACAAATGAATGAGACATGTCTTGAATCTAAGTTATGGAGATTCTTAATGGCTGAATATATTGTTATTCTATATTTCATTAACAGTAATAGAAACGTTTAGTTTACATTATTTCATCCTTGGATAAATACAATTACATTTGTCAAAGAAATTTAAATGATTATTCTTTATCATTTAGACATTTGATTCTTTTAAAGACATTACAGTACTTTTTGTATGAATTACCATCTTTGTCCTCTTTGGTTGCTCAATTTTGGAGTTCTTTGAGCATCCATAGATTTGTCTGTAATACTCCGAGTCGATGAAACTTCCAGAAAATGAAGGGACTAACCTAAAATTAAGAATCTTTGTATTTTATTTTCTATGAACAATGGAAAAACTGATTAAAAAAAAAAACCCTCTATTTCCTTTCATAGCCAAGAAGAACCCTTGCAGAACTATAGCTTCCTTGCCAAAAGACATTCTAAAGAATAAATAAAATGCACAGTTTTGAAGTTGTATTTGCTATACATTAATAAAAGGAGTAGAAACTGTTTTCCTCTCATCTATAAATGATGTAGAATTAACTAAAAATAGATAAGTAGTATTAGAAGATGTCATTCTCATAGTTACTTCTAACTCTAAACACAATAAAAATAGAGTTCATTTTTTAAATTTTAACTGCTTGTTAATGACAGGAAAGGATTGTAGTTTTGCTTATATTGATAGCATTTTCCTCTCAATATATTTCGCAATTTAATAAATGTCTTGAGTTTTTTACCACATACATTTTTGTTGTTTTGCCATATTCCAGAAAGGGATTCATTAAGACTTTCAAACTAAAAAACCTTTATTTTCAAGATCAGAATCACTTTTTGGTTGGTTGTATATATATATAATATATAACATCATCATAGGTTTATAGCATGTTTATGTATGCATTTTGTGTGTTCTCTTATATTTTATTTCTTGCAGAGTCTTAGTTACTTTTCTTGTTCCTGAGACAAAAGATCTGACACACAAAATTAAAGGAGAAAGGTTTATGCTTAGCTCACAGTTTATAGAGGTTTCACTTTATGGTGGCTGCCTCCAAGGCATGGTAGCGTTGCAGAGGGTCATGTTAGAGGAGTAACAGTCCAGGGCAGGGTAGACAGAAGGTATTAGCAGCAAATAGAGCATTTCTTTCCTTTCTCTCATCCAGGCTACAAGCCTTTTAGGTGGGGCCACCAACACGCAGAAAAGGTCTTGTTTCTGTCTTTAGTAAATGCATTTAGCCATGCTCAGAACTATGCAGATCCAATCAGTGGGCAGATTTAGTACCACATGTCTTTAATCCCAGTATCATACACCCTAGATGCAAAGGGGTCCAACAATCCCTGGTTATGAGTACATGAGATTTCGGGGAGACATCTAAATATGAGCTATAACACCAAGTTAGGGGACTCATTCATTTGTTGCTTACTTGTAATATTTTTACCTCTATGTTAATCCAATTATTTTTCTTGTGCCTAACACAATTTTCTGCCAAAGGGCACTTATAATTGCTTTAATAATTTATTAGTCATTATTAGAGAAAATTGATGAATAAAATCTACTAAAGTAGAGTCTTGACAGAACAATGATACTGTTTAAATTTGTCCATGAAAGCTGAATGATGACAAAATGATTATGTTTTGAAATTATGGTTGGTAACAGCAAGGAAAGATGTGATACCTAATACTTTGTCCAGATTTTAACTGATAGGAACAATGAATCCATTTGTGCTGTTAATTAGAAGTTGTCTAAATCTTTTGAAGTTTTTGTATAGCTACACATAGAGAAGTTATCACCATGTATATTATGTGTCCGTAAATATATAGCCACACACATACATACACATCATCTTCCTGATGTGATTATCATAATTGTTAGGAAAAACGTTTAAGGAACAATAAATAGTAGCTGACGTAATTCTATATTTATATGACTTTTAAAAATACACACATTGAGGAGAATACTGTATTACAGTATATGTGAGTCCATGAATTTGTACCCTTAAATTTATCTCAGTATTTGAAGATTTTTTTTTCCTTTCTGTTATTCTTAAAATGAATTTGAATTACTCTTCCTTTTGAACTCTACAAGTCTGAATACCTTTCATTGGTATTTTTAAACTATTTTTACATTTTATATTACTTCTGTGTATTGCTTTGTATTGAACTTGCTTAGGTTGTTATCTAACTTCTGAATTCCACTATAACATTGACAAACTTCCAAATAATATCATATTTATAAATTATACTTTATGATTTCTGCTCCAGTACCATGTATAGTTTCTAGCACATAGTTCATCTTCTGTAATTATTTTTAAAAGTAAGAAATATAAAAAGGCTTTTAGTATATGCTTCAATTAATATTCATTACCAAACAATTAAAGTCTTTTTAACTTAAATTTCATTATTTAACTTATCAGGGAATAAAATTTGAATTATTTAAAAAATCAACTGTATTTTAATATTTCTTGTCTGTAACAATTTATGGTTTGCTACTTAAATGATATTATGAACGTCAGTTACAATGCATGTGTAATCTTACAGCTTTATACAATTTTAAATAGTTCTAGAAATTTCTAAAAAGGTAAAACCATGTAGTCACAGAACTGCAATCTGTATGTCTAATTATGACATGAAAAAATTTTATCACATGCTTTAAAGGACACTATATCGGGAATCTCTACTCTATTTAAATTGCTCTTTCATTAGCTCTTATTTAGATCTGGAGTTTTAAAACTTTAGAAATTCAGTTCCACATGACATTGTTATGTTTTTCCCTCCAAGGATAGAGTTGTTTTATTTTCTTTCTTTCATAGAGATAATGCATTGAAATAGTTGTTTTGAGAAATAAAGCTTTCAGACTTCCCAAATAAGTTTCATGTTCATATAAAAAAAAGTTTAAAATTTAAATCTTGTGCATTTTGTCATTTTATATTTGTAGCTAATAGGAAGGATGGTTTATCACATAAATATTAGTTTTGTTAGCTTTCAAAATGAATTTTACTTTCTTAATATGGCATTAAAATATAGAAGCATAAGCATAAGTATTGATAAATGTTATTTTTAAAGCAATGTATGAAACTGATTATTGGCATATTTTTCTCTATTCCAAATGAAATACATATTTAATTTTTTTACTTAAAATGAAATTGATAGCATGAGAATTAAAAATACTCAGAGGAAACAAAAGTATTTTCAATTAATTTTGATTATATATGTAATTTAGGGCATCTGGTTTTAGATATATCTAAAATATGAAAGATTTAGAAATAGTTTAACAAATACCAAACATCAATTCATTTATAAATATTTTTGTAACCTTATCAAGCTTTTACTCTGTATAAAAAATCTAGTAGAATACATGTCAATATAGCAAGGAGGTAATATATACATTTTGGCAAATGCTATCATTAAATTTATAAATGCGATCATGAGATGTTATATACAGGTCATCTAACCAAGACTGAAGGGAAAACTCTCTGAAGATACTGAGTCTTGCAAAACTAGAAGATATAACTAGAGGAATGCAAAAGAGTAAAATGCCCAATGTGTGTGTGGGAGGATCTGTGTAGGCACATTGTAGGTATACATTAAATAAGATTATGAAGTTATAAAAGATATGAAAACTCTTTACTTCTGTGACATAGTCTTCAAGATATAATTGTTAATTGAACAACAATAAACCAAGATTCAGAACTGTGTCACATATAATGTCATCTATATAAGAAAAGTCTGTGAATTTGTTTATGTGTGTATAAAGGATACTCAGATAAACAGTATTAGTTTTTGCTTGTGAGAAGAGAAGGTAGAAGGCAGGAGCACAGAGATAAAAACTTTTCGTATATTTTTCTTACCTCTTGAGTTTTGAAACAAACCATGATATTATTTTGAAATTTTAAAACATTAAAATGTTGAGATAACGAATCTATAAAATCTTTTTTTAGCAACTTGAAAATTTGTTCAAAATATGTAGTAATAAAATTATAATTAAAAATAGTGCTGGGATAGGATAAAAAATTATAAAACACTATTAGAGCTATATAGTGAAGTAACAAAAAATACACCGCAAACCATACATCAAGTTTATTATAGATGAGAGGATTATATTGAAGCATTTTTATTTTCTTTTTTATTAAAGTGCATTCTTACTACATCTCAGCACGTATGTGACACATTTAGAGCAATTGTATCAATGTACTATAAATTCCATTACTAAAATGACTTTAAAAAAACTACTCAATAGAAGTTCTAGAAATTCTATTCTTGTGAATGTTGTAATCTTGCTTAGTTGTTTGCAGTGAAACATTTTTTAAAACATAATTTTCTGCAGTAACTTCTAATTTAGTAAAAAAGCTAGTCTTTTGATAGATGTACATAGTAAGAACTTTTATGTGTTGCCATAAATAAAACACACTGATCTAAATTAAGAGACTATGCAAGGATGAGGTTACAAGAGAAATCTAATGATTTATAATATTGATTTTTAGAAGTTACACGTATTTCATAAATGCAATATCCATTCAGTTCTATATTTTGCATAGTTGACAGTAAAGAAGAACATACTTTAAACATTTATTTACAGTAGCATGTCTTTAAATGTAGTGATTGTAAAATTTCAGGAATAAGTAAGTAAAATTTTTAAAATTGTAAAATACCACACTTCTGAAATACTGCAGTTTTTCCCTAACTCTGTTAAATGAATATTTTTGAGATAGATAAAAATGAATGTTAGACTTTATGATACAAAATTATTACTTTAAAATTCATTTTATAGCACTTACTATAATTAGATTTTTCTTAAACTGAATGGAATTAGACGCTTTTGTGAACCCCTAACCGATAAGATTATGTGAACTTCACCCCCTCCATCCTTTTCCACTATAAATGACAATTTACATTACAGTGATACATTTGTAAAAATTCATGGACTAATACTAATATGTTATCAATGTTTAAATTAGGATTAATTCTTTTTATTGTATATGCTAAGTGTTTTTAAAAATATATGAAAATTTGTATCTCCTACTATAGTATAGAGAATCTTTTCTCAAATTATAGCATCATTCTCTGTTCATTCCAAAATGGCTGGAAATCTAATGTGTTTCCTTTCAGAATTGAGTGCTAATATTTTGTATTTTAACCATTTGAGTGGGTGTGTAGCGTTATATTACTGTTGTTTTAACTTTCAATTGCTAATGATACATGATGTGGAGCATCTTTTTATATGCTCATAAGTTATCTTTGTCTCCTTGTGCATTTCTTTGGTTGGGTGTTTCTGTTCAGAAATTTTTCCATTTAATTTGGTTGCTTTATTTATGATGTGAGTTCTCTGTATGTATGTTTTAAATCAGAGGTCTTTTTTCAGATAATGCAGTTTGCAATTTTTTTCTCCCCATCTGTGGTTTGTTTTATTCTTGAAACTTTTCACAGAGCTGAATATTTTAATTTGAGGAAATCATCTTCTTATTCAGTTTTGGTATGTGACGCCATTTCATTTTTCTACTGTTTTCTTCTAAGGCTTTTAAATTTTTGGGTTTTACATTTTTGGTCTGTTGGAATTCTTTTAAGTTTTTGGTAATGTGTAAGAGCCATGTTTGAACATCCTTATTGTTCCTCTTTCTAATATTATTTCCTCTCCTCCACCATGGACCCCTTCTTCCCCATTCTTTTTTGTCTCTCTCTTTCTTTTAAAGAATTTCTAGTTCCACTCACAAATTGCATGATCTGAAGTTCATTATTGTCTGTGTAGTCCAGGTTTTCTCTCCACTGTACTGTAGTTTCAGAAGTGATCTCTCATGTCTTTCAAAACACCAATAAAGAGGATAAATCATTTCCAATTCATCCCTAAAACTAATCATCAAATCTGCAATAAAGAAGGGGATGACATCCCTTTTTTCTGTTTACTGTTTATTTATCCATTGAATTATTCATTCAAAAAGGTAAACAACTGTTTTTGACAGATACTAACACATAAGCTAAATGATGCTAAACCTAGAACTACTAGATCCTGGTTTTGTTCTTTTGTGCAACATATGAAATCTATTTACCCTTCCATATCATTGATTTTCATGTTTCTTTAGAGTATCTTTGACTTCTTCTTTCTTTGTTTTCCTATCCTTCTAAACACCTCTACTGCATCATTGATATATTTATTTTGAGAACAGTTTCATTTGTGGTTATCTCAAAATGTTGTTAACAGATATGTAAATATATTGCTCTTTTGCCTGCTATTTTTAATAATATAAAATGAACTTATTATTTTCTGTTACTTGGATGATGTCTTTTTTAAACCTTAAATCATTGGTGTTTTTGCTGCCACAATGACATAATGAATTAACATATTAACTCCATTAGGAAATTAATACTCACTTGATGGTCATATTCAATGTTATTTAAGTATGGAAAATCTTAAAAATAGCTTTGGGGAAGGTACAAGTGGAGAACGAATCTTAATTGCTTAATTTTAACTTAGTTGAACATTATGCCAGGATATACAAAAAGGAAGTGTACTATAATAGGAAAATCATGCCTTTGACTCTGGACATTCAGACTTTGATTGTACTTGTAGCTAGTTGTTCTTTAGTAAGTTATTTGATGTCTTTTTCCCCCTACATCAAAACTTTCAGCAACAAGTTTCTCCTTTATGAAATAATGAAGGCAATACTTGCAGCTTCTATTTTCTAGTAAATTTTGAAAAATTACTGTGAAAATATATATGAAAATAATATAAGTAAGATTTACTGAGGATCAAGTTATCTAAAATAAAAATAGTAGTTTTAGCATACAGTTCTATTTGGTGTTTTTTTTTTTTTTTTTTTTTTTTCATTTTTGTTAGTTTGGGCAGGTACATAGTCATGTACCTACCACCATGATTATCCTGGATATTCCCACTTGCCTCTACATAATATGTCTCTGGCAGTCATTGATTTCCTTTACGTTCCTACAGAGTTGCCTATTCCAGAATGGTATACAAATAGGAGCATTTGGCCTTTAGTTCCTTCACTGTCTATAGTTTTTTTTTTTTTTTTTTTTTTTTTTGGGGGGGGGTGTCTTTTTGAGACAGGGTGCCTCTGTGCAATTTGGGCAGGCCTTGAACTCACTTTGTAGACCAGGCTGGTCTCGAACTCACAATGATCCTCCTGCCTCAGCTTCCCGAGGGGTGGGATTACGGGCATGAGCCACCATGCCTGGCTCACTTTCTATACTTCTTTTAGATTCCTCCATGCTGTTTTGTTTATTAGAATAGATGTTCCTTGACTTTCAGTGAGATTATGTTCCAGTACACTCATTTGAAGTTAAAAATCTTTTAAGTCAAACACATACTTTCTACAGCTAACATACTGAGTATTACAGTTTAGCTATTATACAGAATTGTTTAGTTAATGTGCAAATGCATGGATGATTGGAACCAATGATTTGCTGCCATTTCTCAGACTCACAAGACAGATCAGGCTTTAATAAATAAAAGTGAAAATTACTGTTAAATTCATATTCCTTTCACTCTTGTAAAACTAAAAATTAATCATCTTTTAGTTGAAGTCACCTGTAGTTCATTTGTTTTAATGGGTAGATGAAAATTTTAATGTTATGAAAAAGTACTACTTTAAGGAGAATTATTAAAAAACTTATAAAGATGCAGACCTGCTTATATATAACAATAGCATTTAATGGTTCTCTTAAACTTCTAAATTATCATTTTTGAAGCTATTTAACTATTTTTCTAGAGGGCATTATACAAAAAAGCAACTTTGTGATGTTTGTAATCTTATAGTTTGAGATGAAATTAAAAATAGGAGTTGGTTTTTTTGAAGGATGTAGATTGAAAGGCCAATAGTTGAATGATTGTGTAGATCTTTTTTTTTTTTTCTGTTGTCAAAAAAAGCCCTTTGAGCTGAAAAAGAAATGTATAAAATTAAAGTAATTGCATGCTTCAAATTTTAGTAGCAACATGAAACCTTGCTGGCAATTTGATGTATTACTGACAGTGCAGCCCACTGGCCTGTTGGGAAGATGTCAGATGTGCATATTGCTTTTTTTGCCCAGTGATTTTTTAATGGTCTTGTAGAATAGCTCATGTGATGTACCAGCAGTATGCCTGCATAATATCAGTTTACTGAAGAGTGTGCCTCTTTAAATTTGAAAGTTATCCTATGTCCTTTCTTATTTGTTTTTAATTCACTAGCCTTTGTGTATAATTATATGTTAGAGGGATGATTACACACCAATGAATTATAATCAGATTTGGCTTGTGGATATGTAAAGCTTTAGTTGTTCATCACAACCATTTAAGCGTCTCATTCTCCTGAAATGCTGACACCATGTTAGAGTTCATCAGATAAAAATGTATCAATTAAGACTGCTTTTGTGCCGTGTGTTCACCATAGCCTGTGTTCTTTAACATGTACCTTTATTTACTGGCTCTTTTGTGAAACTGAGTGTGTATCAAAAAATATATTTTATTCTACAGAGTTAAGTATTTTCTATTTTTCTCCAAAGGAAAATCAAATTATACCCTACTTGCTAGAATTTTATTTTGCATAGGTTTTGTCATAAATAGAAATGTAGATTTTTAAAATTAGTGTTCAATTTAGACTTTTAAAAAGTATTACAAAGAACAAAAAGTATTTGGAATTTCTCAGTCTTCCAAATGTCATATTGTTCTAAATTAGATCATTATATACAAAATAAAAAATAATTTAAAGCAAACTTCATTAGAGATATTCAGCTTATGTCTCATTTGTTCTAAGAACTTCAGCAAATTTCTTATCGTTCGTGTTCTCCTACTGTAAGCATGTGAAATAGGAATACTAAAACCTTTCTCAATTAGCAGTAATCGTGTCTCAAATAAATCTCATTGGATATGATACTGTCATTGTGCAGAGTTAATAAGACCTTTCTCAATGGATTTTTTGAGGATAAAATGAATAAAATTGGTAAGATTCGTAAGATATTTCTATCAGTCAGATTTCCAATTGCTGAACAAAAATTCCTGACATCCATGACTTCAGGGAGGAAATGGTGTTAGGCTCCTGATTTCAGAGGTTTCATTTTATAATCAGGTGACTACAGGGATATGATGGTAGAAGGACATAACAGGCAAAGCTGCTTAGGTCATGGTAGCCAGGAGGCAGGGGAACAGTACAAGAAAGGAAGGACTGAAGGACCATCTATAGTACCCAAGAGCATATCCAGACGTGTGTTTTACTAATGTCCCCTGTGCTTGCAGACCAGTCAAAATGACAATAAAGTTTAAACTGTTATATTTGGCACATAAAAATGCTGAATTTTTTGTCATGATAAAGAAATACATTTGATATCCTGTACATTAATACTAGCTGTACGATGACTTACAAACAGATTTTAGAGGCTATCCTAAATGGCATTGAAGTATCTCAAGAGAAGCATTTATTACTATTCATTATGGTGTTTTACTCTTTCGTTTTATGCAAATACTGTAATTGTTTAACCCGATTTGGCTAATTTCTCTTCCACTGTTAAGCTAGCAGCCAAATATCCATGACACTTGGATAAAAGAGCTTTTTATGCAAGGATTTGACCATTCATTTTTTCAGTTATTATATATTCAGAATTTACTATAAATGTGTCTATACATAACCAGTATACATTTCCTCTCTCATTTCCTCTTTTAAGAGAAATAAATGTGTAGATTTTCATAGTACAATAAAAATGGTTGTCTGAAAGCAAAGGAAGATAAGAAATAAAAATCCCAAAGGATTTTAC
Source organism: Cavia porcellus (assembly GCF_034190915.1). NCBI lineage: Eukaryota > Metazoa > Chordata > Mammalia > Rodentia > Caviidae > Cavia > Cavia porcellus. The sequence goes on from NW_026947493.1 coordinate 58,893,641, forward strand.
AAAGTTGGAGCTGTTCTCTCCTAGAGGTTCTAAACTGCAGATAAGGAATGGTAGGATTTGCACATGCAGAAAGAGAATTCCAGGCAAAGAGAACTATGAGAGCTAAAAGGTAAAGAATATTGTCTTTATATTTGTTTTTTGCTTTGTGAAACTAACATTGACATTTTTGAAGAACCAATTTCTCATTGTATATTTTATGTACTAAAAATTCCATAGAAGATGCTCAAGTATTTATTTCAAAACAGATGAACAAAATATAAAGTATAAAAAGGTCAAAATATAAAATATAAAAAGGTCAAAATTAAATAAGTAATCTAGTTAGGTTAGTAATTTTATTACCCATTTGAATCTTCTACAAATGACATGGGATGTGTAAAAAAATCTTCAAAATGGTTTTACAAGAAAAACATAAAATTGAAAGTGAATTTGCAGTATTTAATATTATGTAATCAAATACAAATTATACCTATTATGTAAGTCAGTGCTTATTAGAGATAAAGATTCAATGCAAAGTATACCGATATTTAAGAACTTGCAAGATGGATTTACCAATAACTGCCCATAGAGTCAAGTGTGCAAGAGTGCAAAAGGTCTGTCTGTACACTGGAGAACCAAAAGGATCCAGTCAAAGATTATGAGCTCAGTGTAGGGTCCTGTGTATGTCCCTGGAGGCTGTGGAGTCTGCAATGGCTGAAGAGTCTATATTGAAAGCTAAAAGAGGACATCCAAGGTGAAGGAAAAGACTGATGCTTTTCTAATGAAACAGAAGCAAGCTTTGTTTCCCTTTTATAGCATTCTGCAACAATCCTTACTAGAGTGAATCTTCCGCACCCAGAACTGTGCTGAGCCAATTTAATTGGACATATTTACTCAAAAGTTGATGCAGTCAGTTAACTATCACACATACATACTGCTTTTAGTAATTTATAACCTTTAAATCATTTTTCAAACTTTGAATGTTATTAAGAATGAAACATTTCAGTCTTTCAGCTGTAAACTTTTTTAAAGTTCTCATGAAGTATTTTCAATGCAATATGTAGCATTTTATGTATGTAATAGTTTTGTGTATTTTCATTTGGTGTAATTTTTTTTCTTTATGTCTTTTAAGTTTTCACTATACAGCCATTAGAAATATTTTTTTTTGTCTTTTTCATTTTTTTTTTATCGGTACCGGGGATCGAACTCATGACCGCCTGCTTATAAGGCAGGTGCTTATGCCACTGAGCTAAACCCCCAGCCCCCATTAGAAATAATTTTAAGTTGATAAAAATTAGGAAATAAAATATTCAAACATTTGTAGTATTTAACTTATAAATATTGAACTTTCATTTATTATCTTATCCATATGAAACCTGTATGCTGCTTGAATAAATTGCTTTTATATGAAGTGGTTAGGCTATTAGTGTTCCTAGGTATGTAAACCCCATTACATTCAAATATAAAAAGTTTTTTTTTAAAATCTTTTCCACAAAAAAATAGAATTTGACTTATCAATATGTAATTTTTATTTCTGTACCTTAAAGTTACCTCTTCTTCAGGTTATTGATTGAGAGGCACTAAACTGGTATATCCATGATGTAGTTGATCATGAAGTTTGATGTCTAGTGAAACATTGGTATTTTGGCTGTCCCAGAATGATTTATTTCTATTTTACAACCATACACATTATCTTCATTACAATAATTTGAAATGAGGAAGAAACGAAAGTTTGGGTGATGATTGCGTCTTGGGCTTTTGGTTAACATCTAGTGTGTGAAAGTTTAGAAGACGAATGAAAAGTCTAATTACTATTTCAAAGCAGAAAAGTTAACTCAACTGGGAGTAAGAGCATAACGGTAGGTGCCTTCCATGTCAGTAGCTTCATGCTTGAGTACACAAAGACAGGGTTGCCATTTGTCAAAAGTGTGGCAATCTTTGAAGTGGTTTAAATAATACAACGACAACCAAAGATCTTTTCAAGAAAAGTAAAATATCCTTTTGAGAAAAGTAAATTGCTGATCATTCTCCTTACTAAAATGTTTATCAGTCACAACTATTGTAATAACCAGTTGGGGAAATGTAAGTTAATAAACAAACTGCAAAGTGCTACAAAATTTTTTCTAGCTCTTTAAAGCATTGTGTATGTGGAAAACATTTCTTTGATAGAATTCCAGTGTCCTGCAATATTATCTAAGAAACATTTTTGTGATTTACAGTATACAATAACCTCTCAAGCTTTATCTTGATAGTGTCGTGGAAGCAAAACATGCAGTCAAATGTGTAAAGCTTTCTGGCAAGCACATCTCTCACAAGGATTTTTGCTGAAAAATTTAGATTTTTAAAAAGGATTTTTATTCATTTAGATTTTTTTGTGTAGTGATTATGATCGCTTATATACTGTACTCTTAATGTCTATTTCTTTGAAATAAGGAAACAAAACAAATGGAACATAAACATCTTGGCAAAGATGCTTATACATTTTAAAATATGTAAAATAAATTTAGATACATTAGCAAAGTGTCTAATGCAAAATGTTAAGGGCAAATAGCTCTAGTTAAAGAAGTGCTGGAAACAGAAATACATTTTTAAAAAAATGTCATTATAGGAGTAAAGTATTTTTTTATTTGCTTTGATAAAGGTTTTGAATTGTGTCACAGTGTTAGTTGGCTAATTAATTAGTGTTAAATTTTTTTCTGGTAAGATTTTTTATAATCAAATAAGTTATTGATAATAAGATCAACAGGCTTTTAAAAATTCTTTGTGGAATGCTGTTGTCTCATTACTCTGGAGTGATGAGTAAATGTACAATATTAATGAATATACACTCAAGGTTAGATTGACATATTTTAGGATGAATATATGTTATATAAAGCAAAAAAGTTAATCAGAAGAATTATAATTAGAAGATTTTCTGTGTATCTTGAATATATATTGTAAATATTAAAATGAATAATAGGAATTTATTTTATGTTAATATAAATACCCCTCATTTCCAATGTTTTTAATGAAATTTATCTATACATCCCAATAAAAACATACAGTACTGAGTAAGCATGACTGAGGCCTCTTTTAAAGAAGTAAGTGTGGTCCTAGATGGTGACATATAAAGGAAAGACAAAGATGAATAAATTGAACAAAGCCACATAACGTGATTTGACAGAAGGAAAGAACTCAGTAGCATAGATAATTAGAATAGGAAAGGTACTTAGATGTCTAAATGAAAATACTATAGCATCCACTGTCCTATTTCAGTCATTACTCAGGAAAAAAATACCAAGCAATTGATGAATATTGTCTATATATTTGAATCATATATTTCAATTTTTAAAAAAATTACAAGTGTCTGTGTGTACACTAAGTAAAACAAATCAAAATTCCTGAAAATAGATATTGTTCTTCTGAAATTTTAAAAATCCTCTGGATCGTATTTTAATAAGCTTTTTAAAAACAGATTGATCATTCATCATTTGCCCTGAACAAGGTTGGTAGTCTCACTATCTCCAGGTCAATTCTGCCCAGCAGTTGTCTTCATATATAATCTTCAGGTGCTGGTATATTTAGACTCTACAAACAAAGCTCTGCAATCCTTTATAGAACCCCTTTAGTCTCAGAAAATCCCTTTAAGAAACTCCTGAATCACTCGAAGTTATGTATGCTTTGCTTTTCCTGAAGATCTGAATCTTTTCATCATTATTGTACACAAATAATGTTTGAGAATTGCATATTTAAAACAAGTTTTGAATGCAAAAAACAGTCATTCCTGTTTCTTCCTATAGGTGTTATAATCAAAGATGAGCAACCCACCATAAAGATTTATGTATTAAAAGGAACAGAAATATCTTTATAGTGATAATAAAATAGTACAAATTCATATTCCTTAAATATTTATAATGTGTTTAGGATTCAAATAGAATTTGATATTTTAAAAGTTAATTTTATCTTTGGAAATAGTGAAAATAGTCATTTTTTTCAAATCATTTTACCTCATACCTTTAAGATATTCAATAAGTTGAAATTTTTAATTTCTTTGCTTTGGAAACTAATATATATTGTTAGAGTTAATGATTATTATTTTAGAAGAATAAGAATGTAGTATAGCCAAATAAAATGCATACTCTTCTTCAAATTACTAGGTTGGTGCTTGTGTCATTGCTTCAACTTTAACCTGACTTTTAAACATTAAAGTGTATAATTTGAATATTCTCCTAATGAAAATCCAGATGTTTTGTTTTAAAATTCATTTTCCAGTGATAGATTATCAAATCTTATGAGAATTTGGAAATCTTAACCAGTTGAAATCACCAGGATATTGTTTATCTTTATGTGCGGCAGTTGTGACAGACAAAATATGTTAAATTTTAAAATGTATTCTAAGATTTGGAATTCAAAGATTTGAGACAATGAATATTGATACATAGCAAAATCATAGAGTTATTTTTCTCTTAGAGTAAGAGGAGGAATATAGAGTAGGGAGAGGAGGTTGGGAGGGAATATAAATATTCTGGAAACTAGTAAAGTTCTGAATAATTTACCATCAATTCAGTTATTGGTATTAATTGATGACCCAGGATGTGCCCTGACTGTGATAATTACCGGTGTTTTAAAGTTTCATTGCTAAAGACACCAACTTGTAGACCAGTGTGAGTGTCTAGCCCTTGACCATTCTCTTATTGTTAAGTAAGGAGGCTTTGATTTTCACTGACCATATCTAAAGCAGAATATAAACAGTAACATTGCTTTGAACTGTTCAAAATTGTCCATCTAATGTAAACTTTAAATTTGGAACGTATAAAATATCTGAAAAAGAAAGAGGTATACTTTGATTTATTTTCAGTGAATCATGCATGACTCATCATTAAAATGAAACTAAAGGCAGTTAATGAATGATCTTGGATTTGATATTTAACTGTAGTGTATTTTTGTCCCTAATGAATTTATCTCAATGCAGTAAAAAAAAAAAAAAAAATACTTTGAGAGCTGTGTACAGGATTCCCTTAGGAGTACAACTGTCTTTGCTGAGTAATAGAGCTTAATGAATGCTCTTGGTTTTGTAATTATGTTCACATCCTAGATTGGATGGAGCAAGAAAACAGTGGAAGTGCTTTGTAGGAGAAAATAACACTGCAGCAAAATGAATAGGAGCTTCTGGAGATTGTAGGCAAAAAAGCCAAGAGAAGATAGGGAAAAAACCAGGCAAGAAATGTGATAGCTAGTGTCCCTAAGAGAGGGAGTTTTAGAATTCTTATTGGCTGTAAACTTTAGTCATTTTATGGCTCCCTTTGGATAAAGCAGAGTAACTAGTAACATCTGAAAAGACTTTTATATCTCTGATTTAGAATTCTGATTGTAAGGCAAATTTAATAATCCTTTTTGTAGTTGGTTTTCTCTGCCACTGATAAGCTCAAAAGTGAATTGCTAGTAAAACAATAGAGAAAAATAAATGAATTCAAATTTTCCCATATTCATTTAATGAAATTTTTGTATTATACTTAACATCATCTGAGTTTACAAATCTTTGGGCAGATATGTGTTTTATTACCACAGCCAATTAATATGGACAGCAGATAGAGAGTTCAGTGTGTTTGCAGAAGTAGATTTCCAATCCTTGATTGAAAAGGGATTAAAAAAAGGCAATTCAAATTTATGGACAACTCAACTTTAGGTGATTATTTTCAGTTTTTCTAAATCATATCTTTTCTACATTTCATTTTGGTTGTTTGCTAATTTATGGAAATTCATCTTTTTCTGTGTTGATCTTTAGTTGTGTAACATTGCCTCATGAACTGTGAGATTCCTAGATTTATTGTAAAATTCACAAAGACTTTAGCATCATTCAATTGTTTTAATATTAATAACACATTTACATTCAAAATTATATCAAGGAAATTGTGAAGTTTATTAAGCAGTGCATTTTCCTCAATTAGTATGTTTATAATTTAATATTTCACAAAACCAGGGCATTTTAAAAATAACAAATTGATTGACAGAACCACATCATCATTTATACCCAAATAATTGCTTTGTGTTTTCTTAACTATTTAAAAATCACATTTATCTGTGCTCTTCTGGAAATTAGTATGTACTATATTCAAGCGTTCCATCAATTTACTATTAGCCACACTAAACTATTCAAAATGGTGGAAAAAATGAAATCAACAGAACTTAGACATGTATATGACAAAGCATGCATTTTTAAAATTTATAGTGCACAATATGAGGCTTATTTTTAAAATGAGGAAGCCATGTGTTTATTTTATCTCTTGTTCTTGTGCAAGATGATCTCCACTAAATGTACTCATCATTAAAAGAATTGTAATATAAAATATAATTTAGTGTCCTATGTCATAGTGTAATAGTTTTTGTATTATTACAAGAAATAATGACACTCTTCTTTACCACTGAATTACTGTTGATAAACTAAAGTGTTAAATAGGTACAAAGTGAAAATATTCCTTCTGATTTAACATCTAGATTGGCAAGACATTTTACCTGAGAACTACATTATTCTGTATTGTGTCTAAGTCAACATGTTTATGTAAAAGTTAATTTTGTGGCTCTTGGCAGGATACTATGCTTTGAATAGTGTTTGAAGTTACATAAACTCTATTACTACAATATAATCTATGTGCAATTAAGTATTCATCAAGATTTAGTATTTAAAATATTTTTTTAAATTTCTAATTAAAGATTCCAGCATTATTTCTAAATATGGTTTTATTTTTCTCTGACATTATAACATACCATAGTATGCTATTTTTAAACTCTAAAAAGTAAACCTTAATGTTTTTCCTATAAAGATTAAATATAAATTGTCAAGCCCTAGGATTGGTGCATTATTTATCTCATCCCCTGGAGCTGTACAATGTTTGTTACTACAGTGTAGACCTTGGGACATAATCACAGACTTCTGAGTACTTTATGTTCAGTCAGGCCACAATGCCATGACTGATTCATAACTTTCACAGCATGTTCATACTCTGAAAATTTCTACTTCACCTTAATAGTCTCATGCTCCCTATTTAGTAATAAATGGACAAGTGAAAATCACTTATATAGTGTGCCTCTGTCCTTAAACTTAAGACAACCAGGCAAAGGCATTGTTATATCAAAGGTAGAAAATATAACAATTAATGAAAACATTAAATTCTTAATCAAAAGAGCAGCAATCCTCAAGAAAGGAAAGAGATAAACATCTATTACATTTTTTGTAAAGTTAGTAAATGTTGGAATTAAAAGCCATTAGGAAATCAAAGATAGCTACTTTTTACATGCACTTGCCATCTTGTAAGACAGAATGTACAGTTTTACTTTGGAATGTTTGACCACTATTAATTGATAATTTCATTTTATGCAGTCTATTTAAAATACATTTTGGCCTTTTTGGACAGACATTACAGAATTGCATCAATTCAGATATATAAGTAATTTTCCATTTTAAACTTTTTAAAATTAACATGCATTTTATATTTTTTACATTTATAATCTAGTTTTTGTTTCCTGAAAAAATATGAGAGATAAAAGATTTTCCTGTAACAAATCTCGCCTTATAAATCAAGAAAAAGATACCATTCAATGAACTCAGTCACTGAACAAATTCTATGATGTGTCTTTCTCTTCCAGAAATGGTCTAGGTGTCAATGATAAATAGGGTCTTATTTTTTCTACAGATTTAGAAACTAAATGAATATGTTAAGAATTAAATAAGTTTTCATATCAAAAATTAGCATTGCTGTATGATTCAGGTGTATTTGAAATGCTGTAGGATAACCAGTGATCAATAATGCTTGATGTGCTTTTCAGAGGAGAAAGAACTCATCAACTGGAAGAATGCCAGACAGGGGAAAGAATATAAAAAGGCAGAGAGGTGTGAAATGTCAGAGTGTGCACAGAGAATGGTGAGCAGACCGGTGGAACTGCAGTACAGAATGGTCTCTCTAAAATGCAAATAATAATAATGAACAGTGTAAAAGGAAAACAAAATCTTACCAATCAACACTATTGACTCAAATTATTTTATTTGTAATATTTCTTTCTTTTTAGTATAAAAAACCAATAAAACTCCAAAACACATATTTCTACCTATATTCTATAATCTCTTCTAATATAATCTCCAGAAAGCTACTGGAGTGGTCATTCCATAATGTAAATGACATAATGCTGATATCCCTCTATTTAAAAGAAAGTACCAAAATTTTTGTTTATTTTGTCCCTATGAGTAAGAAGTGAACTTCTTACACTGGCTCACAGGGCCCCACTGATTTGGTTTCCCCACTAGACGTGTATGGACTACACCCCTCAACTTCTACGGTGTACCTGATATATATGATCCTCACGCTACATTATTGTTTATAACTTCCTTCTGCCATACAACAAAAATAAAATGTATTTAGTAAAATTATGAAGTGCAACAAGTAATCATGACAACCAGAAAAGAATAGTAGTTAAAAATTTATTTAAATTCGTATGTACAATAATACTAATAAATTCAATTTAAAAAAAACAAATATTCAGTAAAGAAGAAAAACATATTTATTGAAATTGTATTTTTTGAAAAACATCTTTTTATCTTGAATTTGACTTCTAAAATTTTTCAGTGACTCTCTCCAAATTGATGTGCCTTGTATATTCATGATCAGGAAAAAAAATATAAGCAAACCTCTTAATTTTCCTATGTTCATATTTTATTAAAGAAGATTTTTTATAAATAATATTTCAAAAATTTCTTCAGGATTAATGAAGAGATAGGCATAAATTGGAAAAATCTTGATATTTAAAATAGATACATAAAAATTTAATTTCACAATAAACAACAGAACATACATAGAAGCAATCAGGAGTTTATTGAATGGGAGAAATTAAGAAACTCAAGTTGTTTATAATGAAAGTATCATTTATGCTTGCATCTAGTCTACTGAATTTTTAAAAATTATTTTTGTGGTAATAATATTTAACATAAATTGTATTTTATTAACAAATTTTAAAATTGTTACATTGTACAGTGAACTATAGTGAATTACAAGGGTGACCTTGTTTTTGTCTTACATAATTGATACTTTATCCCAGATAGACATTTGTTAATATAATCTATGGTTTGAAATCAAGGCTAGGAGGATGGGCAGAGAAATTGAAGGTAGCATCTGGATCTGAAGTTTGTTTGAAGGGTACCAAAATTAATGATTATACCATTGATTGATTGTATAAAAAATTCATCTGAATCAATACCCACAAAGAACACAATGTACTTTTTTTGTTATTTTAAGATTAAGTAAGAAAAATAGGACAATATGAGAACTACAAATAAAATATTAACATTCAAAAGTACTACAGCAATTATTTTGCAATTATCAACAGTTTTTTAGGGAAAGTACTTTTCACCTAGAATTACCTGTACCTGTTGAACTATTCTTATTGCTCACTGATGGTGGGCTGCTGGATTATGAGATAATAAATTGAGATAAATGCAATGTACTTTATGTCATGGAAGTTCCTTGGATGTAGTTTCATAGTCAGTATTTGCTTCAAATCCATCTTTTATTACATTATTAACTAGTGTTTTAATAGGTGAGAAGTATCAAAAAGCTTGGATCTGTAAGTAAATCTGGCCTATCATCAAGTTTTTATACTAAAGTTTTATCATAATACAGTGATACAATGAATTTACATATTGCTGATAGTTGCTTTTAAGCTACAAGAAAATCAAGCAAATAAATAATGCCTACAAAGTCTAAAATTTAAACTACCTGTCTCTTCACAAAGATATTTATGAATGCCTCATCTGTTACATTGAATACAAAGAATTAGGTATGTTTAAGTTTACTTTATAATAAGTTTGTTCATTGAATTAAGTTAATGGGAAAAAGAGAAGCAAGTAAAATTGATCTGACCATCACATTTGAGGCAGATCATTTACATTCGCAGAACAGTGCTACTGAGGCAGCAGTAATTTTAATATAACCGTTTACATAGGAAAGATGTTTACATCTGTGGAGTTGGGTTATGAAATATTCACTGCATTTGCATGGGTATTAGAACCAAAGTAGCATTCATAAAGGAAAAATAATTCAAGTGTTAGCCTCCCTACAAGGTAGAGTAACAGAAAATAATTTATTGAGATGATTTATAATTCCACTTTAAAGAGACAGATACTTTTATGATGCAAATATTTCATATCCTGAAATGATGGTAACAAATTGATTATTTTCCCTTTCAACATAAATTCTGTGACCTGCTTCACAAGTTTGGTGGTTCACTCATAACTGAATACTTGTACTTGTCCAATTAATTGCTTGAGTTGCCCATTCTCCACTTTAGCAAGAAGGTTAATATCAACATTTTGAGGCCGTCTCAACATGCAGAATTGCTATGTGTCTGAAGTCTTTTTTGACCAAAAGAACACACAGATGCAAGTTACGTAACTCAATATATGTCACACAGAAATTTTCATTTACATAACCCTGGCTCTTGATAACTAGTCCTTGTTCTATCTATACGTGTTGATCCAGAATTTCTGTACACTCTGATGTGCAGCTCTGAACTTTATTTACAGTGTACTTTTTGAACTTTTAAAATTTATCTAGTTCTTCTATGCAACCATTTCTGTACACATATAGACAGCCAAATGAGACAGCTTTAGTCAAAACACTGACAGTCAAGTGACCTTTGTACCCTCTCAGAAGGTGACTGCTTATGTAATCTGGGGAAACACACAATTGACTAATAAAAACATGATATTTTCCAAGGTAAAAATTAGTCAACTTACAGAAAGAAGTGGAAGACAGATTCTTTGCTTCTAAAATAATGTTTTGTATCTACTTTGTAAGTTGTACTGATGCATTTAAAATGATACTAAGAAGGACTTATAAGTAGCATATGCTTTGGAGTGTTCAATAACCAGCAGTTAAAAAATACTTTGAGTAATTTGAAGAGAAAAACTGACACTAAGCCAAATTGCCAGAATAAAGGAAGTCATGTAAAAGTTGAATGTATTTAGTGACTTAATCACAGAATCCATATATATTCACTATTTTCAATCGTTTTTGTATTTACATAAGACGTCTTGTACAAGTGGTACAAATGCTAGAGCTTTATTTCAAATTTAAACATAAATAAATGCTTTATCTCCTTGTTTCAGTGTAATCTGTAATATTCTGACCTGCTGATTACTGGCTTTTCTTTCTCTTACTCTGTCTTCGCTTTGACTTTTGTAATGTTGTTGAATCATACATCTGTTCCTTTTGGTATTCCTCTTTGCCTTCTCAGCATCCAGAGGTGCTATGTGTCTGGAAGCTTTCTCAGTCTAAAAACTACAAAGAATGCATGCAGATGCCCAGTCAGGACACAGAATCTCTCATTTTCTAATTGCCTGCCTCTTTTTTTCTCGCCCCACATTTGAAGACCTCTGAAACCCAGTTCAGAAGACTTTAAGATAATCACTAAGTTCACCAAAATGATACACAGTTAATCAAATTGAGAAAACTAAAAGAGAAAATAGTCCTAGCACCAATATTAAAAGGTTGTGGTACATGAAATTCTCAATATTTTAGTCCATGCATTTTGTTTTACAGTCAGATGTTTACTGAATAGTTACTGTGGCAAAATGCTTGGAATTAAAACATAAGACATATAACCTCCTCAGAAAGTTTGCATTCCAGTAGTAGAATTCGGTAAGTAGAAAGGATATTACTACATGTTCTCTATCATGAATACTCATTAACACACCTATGAAGAACAGCTGATGAATTACAGGTGACAGTGAGAAGATTCAGTTGTCACATCATCCACGTTTCAGGCTGACTCTTGAAAGATGAGAAGGAATAAAAACACGTAATGAGACAGGAATTACATGTAGTTGGAAATTTCATGTTAAGTGTATACAGACCCAAATACATAGACATAAATAATCATTGATCATTCAGAAATCTGCAGTTGGATCACAACAACTGGAATGAATGCTTCTGTTTTAAAATGGAAAAAGAACCTGACCCAGTTATTGGAACCAAACCAAGTCAAAGAAAGCATCCACAAAAATAGAATTTTTTCCTGAAGGTAAAGTGATGTTAAATGCTTTTAAGGACAGAAAAAGTCAGATTTACTTTTTATAAAAATTGAATTGATAGAATCATTAAGGTCAGATTCTGTGTATGCAGTTTGTTGATGAGATAATGGATAATTATTGTACTATTGTAAGAGATGTTGAAGATCTTAGCTCTGGAAAGACAATTATGAAAATTAACAGGAGTGTTTAAGAGCTGTCATTAGCAGGGCATATTAATTTATGAGTGTTTTGAGGCTTTTAGTTTCCCTGAATCATTAAAAAGTTTCTAAATTTGCCTGTGTTTACTGATGCAGTTTTATAGTTGCCACCTGGGTAGAAGCTAGTCTTGAAACAGCAAGCAGTGGGGTGGGGTAGGAGGAGTGAAAAAAGAAAAAAAAGAAAAGAAAAAAAAAAAAAGAACTCTCCAAGGTTCTTATGGAAAGGAGGACAATCTACTCATGGGTTATGTGAGATGAAATCAAAGAGAATACACTGAAGAAAAGATAGAAAGTGTTGCTTGAAACAGTCTGTGGTGCCAAGCAGCTTTTATTGGTGTTTCAGTGGTTTTTGTTTGTCTTTGTTTTTTTTTTTTTTTTTTAATTTGTATTCTCAAACCTGGAAGTGTCAACAACAGTCTTATTGTGAATGGACAATCTATAAATATATTGGACTATGCAATGAAGGATAAAAAGAAGGCAGAGCCTAGAAGAACATACAGAAGTAAATCAATTTTATTGTACGAAGAAAATAAGTATTTTCAAGAGTACTTTTTAAGATGCAAAAAAAAAAAAAAAAAGATTTGAGTACTAATTTAGAATTGGGTTAAGTTGGAGAGGGAAAATTTCAAGTTTGAAGATAAATGTTGATAGTGGATAATAGCTGTGAATGAAACAAAGATTTATGGGCTGTAGACTCCAGAGCGGTCACTCAAAATGATTCAAATTTTGATTCAAATACAATTTTTAATATCCAGTCTTATTATTAGAGGCTTTTCCTCTGGAGAAAGGGTTTCATTTATTTGGTGGTATTGTATAAGTAGAACTGGCATATTCTGTGAGGAAGCACATTTAGCATCAAAACTAGGAATATAAATTTGTTAAAATGATAATAGTTTTATTGTCATACCCAACTGTATAAAGGACAAATGTGAATTATTTAAAAATGAAAGAAACTATGAGGAAAAATAATATTTTTGAAACTTCAATACAAAAAGTATTTTTTTTTTTTTGCTTATTACTTTTCACATTGCTTTCCTCTGTGTAAATTTTTGGTGTTACATTTAAATATGACCCACTTCCCCTCTTTTTCTTACTCTATCTACCTTGCCCATTAAACAGAAATAATGACAGTGTATGGCCTTCCAGAATTTGGTGGGGTTTTTTCTTAGTATTTTCTTTGCCACATATTGTTTTGGGGGCATAGATGAGATATCTGATGACGTCTGATGTGTTTACATTTAAATGCATTATTTTTGCATAGCATCTTGTAGCATTTTCTCTGAAACTATCACCTATGTGATCTTTTATTTGTTCTTTTTAAATAGTCCTGTATGAAATTAATCTTTCCATAATGCAAGAATTTTTTTTTAAACCAGGGGAATTTTCTGCTATTATATTTTGAGTTTCTGCCCAGTCTCCATTAGTTATGTATTTCCTTCTAGTGTGACTTGTATTCACTTCATTCTTTTTCCTGGCTCTGTAATCTCCTCCTTATCATCATCATTTCCTTGATTGTATATATAATTTAACAAGATTGCTGTATGCTTTTACATATACTTTGGGTTTCAGAAGTCATCAACCTTTTTCTTTAAATTTCTGAAATCCTTAATGTTTTTGTGATGGAATTCTTATGAAAGAATTCATGATGTTTTTATTCTCCTTCCCTCCCTATTTATTTGTCTTCTTCCACCCTTTCTCCCTCCCTCCTTCATGTTTTGTTTTTGCACTTATTAGAGTTATTATTTTTTCCTTTGCTTTTGTTACTTTAGTAGGACCTACCCATTCCAAAATTTTGTTTTACTGATTTCCTAGTCCTGCGATTTCAAGTGCTCTGTTACTGTCTTGTCTTCCTGTCTTGTGTTACTTCTCATGTCTTAATCTCTTGAATTTCTTCTCATGTCTCTGGTGTTAACTGGAATAGGTCAAGCTATAGTAAGAAACATGCAGAGGAGTCAAACCAACAGATGCAGGAGGGAGGAGCAGTATTTTCTACTGACTGGTAATATATTCATTTATAAGGTGGCTGTATGCCACTGAATGGCATCTAGTTCCGAAAGCAGTTTGACTTCAACTGTCAGACAAATCTTAGACTAAGGAACTGAACATAATTCAATTTACACGGCCAACTTTCTGAACATTTCTTTCCAAGCCAGGACGATCTCAATTGTGTTATTTTAAAGGGGTGTACTGTAGAATAACCACAGCTCATCTCAGGAGAGCATGATGCCCAGAGATTCTGATGTCAAGGGCATCTGTAATACAGTGGCCCTGCCTCTTGGGCCAGAGTTGCATCTTCAACTTAGGTTACTCCGCCACAACCACCAGTATTCTTGTATGTTCTGAATGCCAAGAAAAAACATATTCTCTGTGAATGATATATCTCAAATCCTCTATTCACAAACAGAACTTAACCCTTTTTCCACATTGTTCTAAGAATTTCAGAATATGTATTTAAAAGTGATTTTGGTCAGCATAGTTTTATAATCTTGCCTTGCTTTAACATGAACTACAGAAGAAAGGTCAGAAAAATGTTTCCAGTAGTAACAGACGGTTTTTAAAATGAATTTGGATGTCTTATACATAATTTGTATTGTGAGAATTAATCTTAAACATTTTTGATGATGCTCTCTCATTGATGTACAGAAGCAGTTCCTAAACTGAAAAGTAATTAGTCCCTGAGCACTTGCAGATTTCTTTCCAGTTTCCTTTCTGTTGGTATATTCCATCTAATCCTATTGTTGCCATTTAAATTTTAAGTGTCTTTTAAAGACTAATGTATTGAAAGCTTGATCCTCAAGGCAGCAGTATTCAGAGATCAGGGCTGGAGGCCTAATTGGATCATGAGGATTACTTTGGTGATGAGTTCATAGCGAATGGGCTGTTAGGATGTGGAGCCCAGTTGGAGGAGTTAGGTCACTGAGGACATATCTTTGAAGGGGACATGTGGTCTCTGACACCTTCCTCTCGGGCTGTTTCCCTGCCCACTTCTTGGCTGCCATGAACTGAAACAGCTTTCCACCTAGATGTCCTTCTGTCATGATGTTTCTTCTTTGGAGCCAGCTGACTGTGGTCTGAATTCTTTAAAACCATGAGCCAAAATTAACCTTTTCTCCTTTAAAATGTGTACATCATTATTTTGTCCAGCAACAGAAAGGTGATCAGTACAAATATATTATAAACCCTTAAATCCTCATTATTTTTAAAGGTATTAAATAAAAGTGAGTAAATACCAATTCATGTTACTCCACTTTTAAAGGAAAAAAATTCATACAAATAAAACAGCTTTTAGTAATCACTCAGCAGTTATGAACTGTATTACTATACAACTATATACAAAACATTTTTTAGTCTTCTAACATTACCAGTTGCCAAATATTTGAAAAGGTAAAATTTGAATATATTGTAGAGTACAGTGGTATTTTCTCTCTTATTCTGCATTACCTTTTTAATTGGAAAAGGAATACATATGATGGTTAAATAAAACTGTGTAAATGAAAAGTAACTCACCCATCCCAAATTCATAGTTTGTATCTGCTCTTAGAAGAAACAACACTTAAGGAGCCTAACAATGATTTAATTTAATTATATAGCTGCAGCAAAGTTTTTAAAAGATATTTAATTATAAATTTTCTAAACTTTAGATCCTCTTATTATATCCATATTCCAAAAGCAATCAAGTAAAAACTCCCCAAAATGCTCCTTGTTCTCTATAAAACTCTTTGCTTAGCATTTAGTCTTCATGGTCTGACATTAATTTATCTTTGCAGCTGATTTCAACTCCTTCTTTATATTTATGTTGTTAATTCATCAGTGATTATTTTATGAAGTGTTACTTATATTTTTAATGTATTGAAATTCCTTCTCTTTCACTAACCACTGAAAACCACCACCCCTACAAAATGAACTGAATATAATAAAAAGATTGTGTTTTTCTTCCTATGACTGCCCATAATAAAAATTGCTACATTTTATTTATGTAAATAAATGAAAACACCTTTAATGAGATATTACATAAAATAGCTTCCTGAATTACATTTATGATTTCAATCATGGTTGTAGTTGCCCTTTAATAATTCAGAGGAGTTTCATTATTTTATATTTTTCACATTGGATTACCTACTATTATATATAATTTACATCTTCATAATAAGAATGGGGAAACCATTAGCTTTCTAGTTCCTATTTAGAATTTTGTAGGGGGATATAGTAGACTTTGATAGAAAATGCATCACTTTACCACTAAATAGCAATAGTCCTGGAAAAGTCAAGAACGACTGTTTATATCTGCTTGTTTATAAAAAATTATATGCAGTTTTATAATTAAATATAAGAAAAAATACTAGGTCCAATACACATAGGTACCTATTTAATTTTTATAGTGTATCAAAAGACATTAGATAGTCACAACTGTTAATAGAAGAAAATATCATTGTGTGAAATTCATTTTGGTAGTCTGAGTACAATTATTGTGTATTTGGCTACTCAGACTACCAAATTTTTCTCTATGTGAACAAGCAAGGTAGTCAAATGACTTGTCAGATACAAAATAACAAAACAGTCACAATCTAAAATTTGCAAACCAGTTAGGGCCATCCCTGCATGTCTAGTTTCAGGTTGAATGACTATATGGAAAACTATATATCCTACATAATGCACAATATATGATAAAATCTTCATTCTACATCTTCCCTGGGGAACAAATGTATTAGAAAATGGGTCACATGCACTTTAGCATATGCCTTTTTAAGATGATGGCATAATACTACTCAGAGTCTCACTCTTTCCAGAATTGGAATAGTGTCAAAGAGTATAAAATATGACATCACCTTGAATTGTGTCATTTTGATTTCATGATCATTTATTTAAACTCTACACAAAATTTCCCATTTTTTGTATTTATTTCCTACTCTTCATAAAATATCCAATAAAATAGCCTTTAAAATGTTTGTTTAAAAAGATATTTAATGGGGCTGGAGGTTTAGCTCAGCGGCATAAGTGCCTGACTTGCAAGCAGGCAGTCGTGAGTTTGATCCCTGGTACCGATAAAAAAGAAAAAGACAAAAAAAAAAAAAAAGATATTTAAGGATATATGTGCTAAATAAAAATACACAGATTTCATAATTTTCATGTTTACTTGAAATTCGGAAATTTTCAGGAAAAGGTAAGTAATTTATTCATACAAGATATTTAATATGTGAAAGTAATTTTAACTATATCATTGACGTTTCATTTCCATTAATCATTATTCCATGAACTTTTGGTAGTTACCTATTTTGCATTACTTTATACATCCTTACAATTAAGCAGATTATGGATTTCATCTGCACCTGTAAACCAATGATTTTTCTCCCACAACTATTACTAGAAATTTGCAAACCAGTTAGTGCCATCACTGCCTGTCTGGTTTTTAGAATGGATGATTATTTGGAGCACTATAAATTCCTTCAATGTAAGCAGTGACAGGACTGACAGAATTCTGTGCCTTACAGAGTTGCTTAGATCCTCCGATGTGTTGTAACCCCCCAAAAAAACAAGACCCCATGATGAAAAACGGGGCAAGGTGACATCTTTTTAAAAGAAGCACTTTTATTTTAGCTGGCCCAGCAACACAGTGCAGATGGAATTTGCAAAGCTGTGCAACTGAGTTAGAATTTTGACTGATTTTCATAGTTCATTTATGATTAGCTTATTGATCATTAAGTACATAGTGATGAGAAACAGAAACAAGGTGGGCCTTTGTTCCCCTTTGCTTGAAGTCAGAGGCATTTCACAGTGGGTGCTTAGCCAGTTCATCCTTGGTCTGCCAATTCCAGGAACATTTTTCTCTCATAAAGGGCACAATGGTTGACACAGCATCATTTGTCTTTTAAAAGGGGAACAAAGGTTGACATAGAAAACAGGTTGCTGGGGTTGGGGGGAACGATGCATACAGAACAGCATGATGATGCGGTCTGTTAATTTATAACAATGTGGTTGGTGCTCTAGGTACATGGTTAGTATTGCTCTAGTAGGGCGATAAGCATAGAGCATAATACTATGATTTGGTGAACTCATAACCATAGTTTAATTTGCATGATAATCTACCCTGGATTAAGACTATTGCACACGTTCTTAAATCATTGTAAGAAATCATTGCCCTTAGAATGAACCCTCTTAATGGTGCATATGTGGTAGGCTATAGATATAGAAAATATATCAATATCTTGTTATATCATTTATGAGACTTTAACCTACAAACTCATCCAAAGTATTATAATTGCTGTTTTATCTCAACTTATCCTATTTATCATTTATTGTAATTAATTAATATAGTGTTAGGAGAACTTTGAATTTTTCCATGGTGTATGACAGTTTAGAAAAATGAAAAACAGAAAATTTTCTTGTTACCAGTGGAACTCCTCCAAAATATAGACACATAAATAATAACTGATAAGACCCCAGTTGTATTTTATTCATAGCCTCAGTAATCTAATTCAAAGCTCTGCATAACCTTGATTATGGTGCACTTATGCTCATGTTAGAGAAGGTCCTCTCTGTAGCCATGAGAAGTGTAAACCCTCTCTAGCAATCTGACTGCCCTGTGAGTTATTGCACTGCACTGCAGCATGGTACAGAAACTTATTTTTGACTGTTGCTCTGAAGCATGTGCAACTTATCCAAGTGCAACTGTTCTTTTCCAGTATGTTCTTACAAGAATAAGTAAGACAAGGAAACCTGCAGGGCATCTTGTTAGATTTGAGTCAGATTATTCACGCAGATCCACAAAACAAGGAGCAAATCTGAGACTTACACAAACTGCTTTATTTGAGAAATCAGTTAACTGGACCACCAATTTACTTTCTGATACGGATGATTGTTTATGCAGTGCAAAGAATAGTTTATATCAGGAAGTTAACTTTCTATTTTTTATAATACAGAAAAATTTTGTAACTATGGGTAGCATTGTATACATCATTAGCCTTAGGTTTGCTTACATCTATGTCACACACAACATTTCAGAAAAGGAGAATGATTTTTTTTTTGTCTTTTTCATTTTTATCGGTACCAGGGATCGAACTCACGACTGTCTACTTGCAAGGCAGGCACTTATGCTGCTGAGCTAAATCCCCAGCCCTAGGAGAATGATTTTTTAAGTCTGTGGTTTAAACTAGCTTTTCAGGTCATTTTTACTTTTTGACTAGTAAGGAAATCATCACATTCCTGTTGGCTGGCAACCAAACTATAACATCATCATTATAACAATCACCAAGAACTTCACAAATAGATTACATCCTGTAGAAGTTAATGCAATATAATACATAGATACACATTACAGATTTATGAAACAGTTTCATTGTCCAATTGAATATGATGTGTTCAGTTTGCAAGCTGTAAGCTCTCATCATCCTGGGATATTATTCCATTACATGATTAGCTCTTTAGAATTCTAAGTACTTTATTGAGCAATATTAAGTCCTTCTTCTCAGATTCAGAGTAATTTTCTGTGATAGAATTAAGTAATAATCATTATTCATAATTTCATTAGTTATTTTTACTAAAATCCTCTCTGAAGCTACTAATGGATCTCCTTTTAGGGCTTATTAAAATATTGCTTCCAACAAAATACTTGTGTGTGATAGCAAGATGCATTTATAACCTTACTAGTATCTGACATGCCTCTTCGTAATGCTTGAATTGCTATATATTTAAGTTAATCACCAAACTTCCATAGAATTCTGTCAATGTTTTTTTCTTATTCTTATCCAAGTGCAACTATTCTTTTCCAGTATGTTCTTACAAGAATAAGATAATGAGGACACATTTCAACAAACTATTATATATTAGCTAACATGCAAAGGCAAACCATAGACATAGTACTTGGAAAGTTGAATTGTTAAATTTCCTGAGAAAACAAGAATATTTTATATAATTTACAAAGAACAAATCTAGTAAATATCCATCATGATAATGATACTGTTTATTTTTATGTAGTTTGAATTAGTTAAGTCTCCTTTATTCAAGGAACAAAGGTTTTTGATTGATGTTTTATCTTTATGATACCTTCTCATGGCCTATTTCATTAGACAAGACTGTATTATCTACCAAGATAATAGTCTTTTGAGTAAAAGAGTGATTCAACATATGGATAGTATACAACCACCTTTCTTAATTAACTTACAGTTTTCATAATCACTTCTTTCTCTTGTTAGCAACAGAATAATGGTTTGTAGGACATGGAAAAAACTGTGTTACTAAATTGTGGAATTTCTTGGAAAATTTTAAAGAAATAAAATGGGAAGATATTGAACACCATTACTTACAATTCTAAGAATAATTGATATTTTAAGCTGTATTTACTAATTTAACTAGTTGTACAGGCACATTTTAAAGCATTGAGCAGAGACCATAAGAGACCTTTTCCATAATGTGCTTCCACAGTGGATTTAAGACATTTGAGGCCTGGAAAAATCAACAGGAAGTCATGGTTTTCCTTGAATTATCTTGGACTCCTCTGAACTGAGAAATGCAAAGTACACTGGTATTTCTTGAAAAGCAAAAATGAACTGTTCTCTTGGTTTGATAGTTAAAAATTGATTTTTAAATAATTTATTTCATACCAATGCAGGACTAAAGTATGATAATGAATAAATATATCAATGTGTATATTATATTTAAACTACTTTCTACAGAATGGAACTGTGATGATTTAAAATAACTGATTTCCAAAATATTGCAAATAGCTTATTTTTCAGTGTCTTTGAGCATCAGTATTTATTTGGAGCCTTTTTTTGTGTTCTTTTACTTCATGACATCTGGTAAATTTTACTGATAATCAAGGCTGAATAACTTATAACATCTACAATCAGTGTGTAATCAAATCTGATGAAAAAAACATTTACACATGCTTATTACATTCATATATATATATATATATATATGTATATGTAAAAATGAACTACTTTTAAAAGCTGCCTTTTGAGACCTTATTCTGTAGCTCTTTAACTAGAAATGTTATTTTTATTACCAATGTCCTGGTAATATACCTTTTAACCTGGTAGTGATGTTATTTAAAATCCAGTTCTCTACATTTACTGTTGTTTAACCTTATCTCTAATCTGATACTGAGTTGAGGGTTAATATTAATATTTTCAGGCAAAACTGCATTCTGGGGAGTCACTGTAAATACTTGGCATCCAAAATTTTACTTAATGAAAATTAATTGCGTTTCATAAAAAAGGACATTTAACAAGACTATGTAATCATATTAGAATAATGACTGGCCTCACTAATGGAAATTAAATGTGATGCTGGGTGTTCTGGCACTGTGGCCTGGGAACTAGGTTTGCATGTAAACGTGTAATTTCTATCCTGTCAGGTGGTTTTAAATCTCAAAATAATTATTTCTGTCAAACAATTAATTTTGTTGATAGGATTAAGTTGAGGATCTATAACCTAACACAATATATTATAATTACTTGGAGTGACAAAATGATATAAAACAATAATCTTCAATTCTGACTGTCAAACTTGATCAGATCACTTCTTTTAGTACTTTTTTGAGAGTCATGTTAATAACCTTGAAGATAGCGTGTAAGTCATCATCAAAAGTGCAATTTATGTATAGAAATTTTTTTTGTCATTGAATTTACTGTCTCTGTGCTTATGTAGGAAACTTTGCTATTTTTACAAAATACTGAATTTTATCAGAAGATAGTTTCCAGTCAATATTCAACTGTCAATATACTGTTTTCTAAAACTGTTTAAAAGTATATAGCTATATAACTTACTGAATGTTATTTGGTTGTACTGTTGCCTTTACTCTTTTGTAACTACATTATGCTTTTAAAGTTTAATTTTCTGGGTTTTTAAAATTTTCCTGTTTGCTAGCATATTGTGACACAGAATTCTACACTTACTTATACTGATAGCCCTAACATGCTCAATACCAACTGCACTGACCATCTGTTTAGAATAATACCGTTAGAAATTATTTCTCTTTTTTCTGGTTTATTTCCAAATATTATCATTATTTTTCTTTAGGAATAACTCTGTCTCAACCAGATCACTATGCTTTCATTGATATTTTAAGCATTTACACATAGTCAGGTTTGTAATAATTTCATTAATCTTCATAAACAAATTGTGAATAAAATGATGCCATTTCCAATTTTACATGTAGGGTAAATGTGCTTAAAGTGAATTAAATAATTTCCTTAAAGAATACAACTAATAGAAAATGATGCTGTGAGTCTAACCAAGGCCACTTAATTCCATCCTGTTTTCAATAATCTATTGCTTCTGTATTTATCACTTGTATCATGGAAATTTGGAATTTTTCGACTTTGATCTCTGTGATTAGTTATATGAAGTTTATAATTTAAATTTTCCAGGCACTGGGGGTTTATCATAGTGCCTTCCTAGCAAGTGTGAGGTTATAAGTTTGATACCTGGTATCAAAAAATAAATAAAATAATTAAATTTTCTAAACGCTAGATCTAAATGTTTTATGAAATAGCAATTTACTGGATATTTCAGATTTAGAAATAAGTTACATTAAATTAAATGGTGCTTTTCTTTAGGGAAAATAATTATTCATTTTAATTTAAAACTACTTTTTTAATTTTGGAAAAATAGCATATTAGGACTAATTTTCTTTTACCTAAAGTATACTTTAAATTATTTAGCAGTTTTAAAAATCTGCATTAAATTGAATTTCTGTGCTATTATTATTTTATAATGTTTTTGAGGAAATATTTGCAGTAAATAATGATTATATTCATTTTGAGGATATCGTACCTATACAAATACAGCACCATTCTATTTACTTCTCCCCTACCCATCTCTTTGTACTCTTCCTACAGGCAAAAGATGTATATCCCTTGTTTCCTACTGTCTCCTTTTTATTTTGCTCTTTAAATTATTTACACCTTTGATTTCTCATATAAGGGAATCCATGCTATATTTAAGCTTGTGTGTCTGACTTTTTTCATTTGTGGTCTCAAGGTTACTTTTAAATAGTTTAGTTGAATTTTACCTAGTTGAAATATCATTTTTGATTAAATTCTTTCATCCTGTTTTTAAAATTTTCAAGATAACAGATATTGTACTGTGCTTTGAAAATACCAAAGGTAATGTTAAGTTTCTGCGTTTGAAATCTGTCAAAAGGCAATGCTCAATTTAACCAAAAATTCTATGTATTTAAGTAATCTTAGTAAAGCTGTCATCTCAATGGTGTTTATCTAGAAAGTACTATATGTACTTGGACAAAATGTCTAGAATATACATAGAATTTGGTTTCTTTTGCATTGATCTGATAAATTAATGATGATGGGTTTTTATTGTTCAGTTATTTCTACTCTGCCCTGTCTCTGGTACATTTCTTTTTCTTAAAAGGAAGAACAACAAGTTCTACACTGATAAGTATACTGTCCTCAAAACCTATGCATCTATCAAATATAAAAATATAACTGACAATAAATATCTTTTTCATTTTTTCTTACTGATTGTAGATATACATAATTGAATTAAGAATTTTTCAATGTTATAAAAATAATAAGTTTTTGAAGTATGCTTATCACTAATCCACTAAGGACAAATTTGGTTCTATTTAATTATTTAATAGCCAGATAACAAAGTCTAATTTTGAATTAAATGTGCCGCTCTATAGTGAGTCCATATACAAAACTATTGTTTTGGTGGGATAAACTATTATGCTTTCTGACTGAAATTCAGTCTGTCGCATATGGCTAGCATTTTGCAATTAGGAAGAAATAAAGGGGTCTACCTAAGTACCAAGTATATTAATTTGCCATCAAGGATTGTCAAGTCTCATTAAGTACGTAAGCATAGGGTTTTTGTTTACCCTGCTCTGTTACACAGGAGATAAGCCTGAATGGTTTATTTTCCTCATCAACAGTAGGGCAGATGTTTGCCACAGAGAAGGTCTTGCTCTGCATCCACAGAGATCAGTGCTCAGCAGTGGCTCTGGACACTGCTGTAGATGATATAAGCAGTTCATTTGAGTTTACACTTTATACAATAATTTTTGGACCTTGAGAACAGTATATGACATAATTAACTGAATTATATGACATATTTTTCTTCCCACAGGCATAATATACATTACTAATTTTTTTGGAAAGAGGAAAGTTAAGAATACATTTCACCTGTGTATATCTGGTGATAAATTAATGCCTGATATTTCTAGGAGTCTGCACCAAGGAATTTAAATAAGCAGTTGTTAACTTCATGAATTGCAGTCAGTGTGCTATTGTTCCTATGACTATAGTGGGAAATAATCCAAAGAAAATACTAAAGAAAGGCATTGTAGATATATGAACATGCTCAGTAGTACTTTTGAAACACTGTTTTTAGAAATTATTATCCTCTACAGCAGAAGTCTAATATGATATGATGTTCAATTAAAACATATGATATGATGTTCAATTAAAACATGCCACTGAGCTAAGGAGAAGAAAATAAGATTCTCTAATTCATGAATGAAGTAAGCACTTATCTCAGTGACCAAGACCAACAATAAGAAAAATGACTGAGTAACCCAATGGTTACTACTAAGATGTACCACAAATAGAAAGAATGTTGTGAAAGTGCTGATTTAGATGTTAAGTGGGTGAATTTAGCTATGCAGTTGTATAATTTGTGTCAGTAGAATCATGAACCTTAATTGCTGTCTGTATAGAATAGTATCAACAATAGAAGTCCTGTCTGCTTCACAAAGTTCTTATAAGGATCAAATAATTAATAATGATATTTATTTGTGATACTTGGTAAGATTCAGATTGCTTGGAAATATAAAATATGATTTAAATTAAAAATATTGAAGGAAGCATAATGTGATCTATATGCCAATCATTTGCATTCATTACATGAGAATGATGTACCAAGTATTGTACAAATTAATTGTATTTATTAAAACATCTGAAGCTTTCAGTTTGGCTGATGATTACTTTTTAATACCAGAAATAGGCTACCTCATTATGCTTAGAGGAAGTCAAGAATACAAAGTGCATAAGCATTTTGCCTGAGGTACCATTAATGCCAGACTGCTTTAGTTCTGTAGCTTTACAAAGCAAGAAAATAATGTTGCTTCTAAAAACAATAACATACTTAAGACTCTGCTGCCACTAAAGAGTCCTAAGATATATTAATGTGTTTAAATCTTTGATTGTTACATTTTATTTGGTTTTCCAATTACTTAAAAATTTGCAGTATATATCTCAGTATTTTTGCGAACTATAGTAGATATCTGAGACTGGGTTTATATAATAAAAATTAGTGTGCTTTTGGAATCTGGAATATTCAGCAAGGTATTGACAAGTTTGGTGTCCATAAGGGCCTAGGCTGTGCTTTCAAGGTGACACTTTGAATAATGTATTCTCAATGGAGGAAAACACGGAAAACTAAACCTAATTTCCTCTAGTTTGTAAAGTCAGTAGTCCAATTCGTTCACACCTGCTTTTATGACTTAGTGAATCCTAAAGGAAATATTCACTGATGCTATTACATTGAAATACAGGTTAAAACATATGAATTTGAAAGAACATATATGTTTAAATGATGGTATCATCAGTTATGTCTCGTTCTAATAATCGACAGTACCTCACCTTGGCCCAAATTGTGAGTAGCCTTTATATTAAGTGGGGATTGTGACCTTATTCCAGGAAGTGACACAATTTTACAGGTGCTGGTGTTACTATAGATTAGAAAGTCCTCTAGGAAGCCCTTGTAGTTTTAGAGGATGGTTCCTTATAAGTGACTGTTGTATGTTAAGTGTTTTATAGAACCTTAGGGATAATTAGCTATCACTATAAATAATGCGTGATGAATATGAAGTAGGTAATAGACTATCAGCACTCTTTTAAAAATCACACTGGTTTCATGAATGTAAACTCATTAGACCTATATACACTATGTTTTTCTATATAAAGTTTTGTAAATTTAAGGTCATTATTGTTTGTGCTGTGATCCTGAGGTCCAAGTTTTATTTTGTGGAATGAGCTTAATAGCCATCAATCAAAAAGTAGTTGCATTGAGATGGTGATTTTTTTCTAAATATGCTTTAGTAAAATATAGGCTTTCCTTCATGCAATGGAAGAGAACACTCCCTATCGAATTTATTAGAAAAATAACTTTACATTCCTCTTTGACTCTGTTGTTTATACTGGATGCTAGCATGTTTTTTCTATGAAGAAACATTGTACAAATCATTTTGAAATAATGAGTTCTATTTGAAATTAAAACTGCCTTAATATTAGTTCAGTACTGAGCATGTATTTTGTCTGCATATATCACTGTTCTAAAAAATTAGGAGGTTTGAAATCCTACTATTATTGATAGTAGTCAAAAATATTTGCTACTTGTCTCTATTTCTCAAAATTGTGCTCCTATTTTTTTTTAGAAATATGATAATATGCTGGGGATTTAGCTCAGTGGCATAAGCACAGACAGGTGGTCGTGAGTTTGATCCCCAGTACCAATAAAGAAATATGATAACCTCTGACACATTGTGTATCAACCTATTTTGTACAAATACGCCCTTCTATTGTATTTAGATGATTGGTCATTCCAGAAAGGAGAGTGATTCTATCTTTGCATGTGTAGAGGACCAAGAAAAATTTCTCAACATGCAGCATATAATAAAGGAACAAATTTTCAGTTGACAAAAGATGACAAAGCTTTCTTTCCTGCCCAAGAGGTACAACAGAGCCTCTAACAAATGTTAACAAGAGAAAGATTTTCTCCTTTGATTGCATCAATCAGAAGTTGTGCCACACAACAAAATTCATCATATGATCACTTAAAGCAATGAATTTGTTAAATAATACAGTTATTACATATGTTATATATATATTATTTTAATGTAAATACAAACTAAAAAGAAGAGTATCTATAAAGAGAAGTCATTTGGCTTCCCAATAATCATGGACACATTTAAAGAACTTGGCAACACTTAAGCAGTAATTATGTTCAAAAGCCTGACATAAATATTTAAATTTGTGCACAATGTATATTATATATACACATATAATATATATTATATCTCATCTCTGAATTTAATGTAGTAAGATAAACAAGGAAAATGGGAGAAATGAGTGGAAAATTATAACTGGAAAACAGTTTACTTTGTTCCCTACAAAATATTTTCCTGTGATTATGTAAAAACCAAATATATAATACATTTGTGACTACTTCCAAATTTTATATGACTCAGGCTGGGGATTAGCTCAGTAGCATAAGCACCTGCCTGGCAAGTGTTGAGATTGTGAGTTCGATCACTGGTGCATATATACATACATATATATATATATATATATATATATATATATATTTATCAAGCATTTAAATTTTATAAATGAAGTCCCAGTTGAGAAAGGCTATTTTATTGCTTCCATTTTTGTGATCTATTTCATCACTGTCTGTATCATTTTAAATAATGTGCCCTGAGAACCATTTATATGTGTTCATTTTGAAATTCTCCTAACATGCCTGTGTAAAAACAAAATTGATGTTACAAATCAAGCAAACTATAAGACTCCTTATGATGAAGAATAAATAGAAGACCTTATCTGAAAATGGGAGAGTCAACACCTTTCTCCACTTGTCTGTGATGAGCTTCTCTGCTTATCAAGTTCTTCTAAGAAATTACTGCACAGATGCATGATACAGGTTTCATATTGGTCTAAGAGACACAGATCTGTTATCGATACCTTACTTGGATTCAGACTGATGTTTGTGAATGATAAACAACCTTTATTTTGTATGAGTGCAACTATCTTAGTTACTTTTTACTC
The DNA here is from genome assembly GCF_034190915.1 of Cavia porcellus. Lineage (NCBI taxonomy): Eukaryota > Metazoa > Chordata > Mammalia > Rodentia > Caviidae > Cavia > Cavia porcellus. The sequence continues at coordinate 58,921,663 of NW_026947493.1, forward strand.
GTTGCTGAGACAAAATACCTGAAGCCCAAAGTTGGGAAAGGAAAGGTTTATTTCTTACAGGTTTTGGAGGTTTCAGTCCACACTCAGTTAGCTCCAAGACAGGCAGGTATGGCTGGGCCGCAGTTCATGGTGGCTGCAAACAGCAAGGCAGAACCAGCAAAGAGCAAGACACACCTTCTTCCTGCCATTACATCACATCCTGGCTCCACCCCTAGTGGGTGGAGCACTGTCACCATCAATCCAAGCACTAGACAATGAACCAATCACAAATACACAATGCAAACTCATGAGACCTGGAGAACATAGACATAAACCATGACATTCACCCCTGGCCCCCAGGACTCACGTACATTCTTTATACAAAAGACATTTAGTTCACTTCCAAGAGTTGCCAAAGTCCTAACAGTTTCAGCATTGCTGAATAGTCCAAGTCCCAAGTCTCCTCCAAGATCTATGGAAAACTCTTAACTATAACCCCCTGTACAAATGAAACAAGGTTAAACATTTCTGAAATGCAAAGGCACAAGATAAACACTACCATTCCAAATGTTACAAACAGGGGAATAGAAAGCTTTGGAAACAAAGCAAGTCCAACATCCAGCAGGACAAACATTAAGTCCTAGAGTTCCAAGCTCAGCATCTGAAGCAATATGGTTGCAAGCTCCAAAAAGCTTGGATGATTCCACCCCCATGGCACTTCTGGCATTTTCAACTCCTGCAGCTTTTCTCTTAAATCTTCTCTGCTCGCTTTTTGCAGCTTTCATTGGATCACCCATGTTTTGGCTTTTCCAAACTTCTGGGGTCTCCACTGCACCTTCGGCTTCACCTTTACATCTTCACAAATTGCCCTCTCAGAGGCACACTGCTTGGCCTGCTAGGCCCTTTGCAATAGAGGTAGAAGCCGTCTTACCCTCAGAATTTGTGCATTTTCCTTGCACCTAAAATCAGCACCTTCTGGATGCCACCAAGGTTTGCTCCTAACTGAAGCAGTAGCCAGACTTCTTTCTCTCTTGGCTGTAGGGGTCAGTTGCCTGGATCACAAGGCTCTGTTTACCTGATTGTGAGAAAAACTTCTCTATGTTGCTGCCATTCTGGAACCTCATGTGGCCGCTGTCACCATTCTGGAACATGGCACTTCTTCAGCTTTTCCCTCTGAGCAAATTTTTTCACCTTTGCTGTGAGGCTGCACAGGGTGGGACCGCTTCCTGGGATGCCCCGGGGCCATCTTTCTTATCTCTCTGTTTCTCTTCAGGAATCAAAATCTCAACTCTGTCTTTACATTCCACAGACTTCCTGGAATTTTCCTTCTGGCCAAATTCACAGCATTTTAAATTATCCTGCTGAGCTCTTTGCTCTTGATTTGAAACATACAGTTGGCTAAAAGCCCCCAACAATAGTCATGCCATGGCCTCAAGGATCGATTGCTTTTTAATTTCTTTTTCAAGATTAATTAGTCCATTGCCCTATGGCTCAGTCTCAGGCATAGTCTCTGGGCAGGAGCAAAATGCAGACAAACTTTCTGCCAATCCATAACACACATCATGTGGAGTCCAACAACCAATGCAATCTTTCTTCCCAGCAGAAACCTCCCAAGCCTGGTCTTTACCATGAGCCTTTTGATCAGCCTTCTGGTCTCCTGAGCTCTGACCAGAATCTCCTCTACAAAACAGCCTAAGCTGCACCAGCTCCTTGCATCTAGGTGACATGTCCGAACCTTTCCAAATTCTGTCCACAAGCCATTTCCAAAGTCTCTCAAAAAACATGGTCAGATATAGTCATAGCAAACGACCCCAATCCTTGGTACCAAATTCTGTCTTAGTTACTTTTTACTCGTTGCTGAGACAAAATACCTGAAACCCAAAGTTGGGTTAGGAAAGGTTACAGGTTTTGGAGGTTTCAGTCCACACTTAGTTGGCTCCAAGACAGGTGGGCATGGCTGGGCCACAGTTCATGGCAGCTGCAAACAGCAAGCCAGAACCAGCAAAGAGCAAGACACACCTTCTTCCTGCCATTACATCACATCCTGGCTCCACCCCTATGTGGGAGAAGCACTGACACCAATCCAAGTGCTAGACAATAAATCAATCATAAATACACAGTGCAAACTCATGAAGCCTGGGGGACACAGACATAAACCATGACAGCAACTTACCATGTGACTATTAATTTCTGTCAGGGTCATCCAAATGGAAACTAGTAGAGGCCTAGATAGCATATTTCTGAATGTATCTAATCTGTATTGAATAGTCGGTCTTTGGAATATGATCTCCCCTGAATATTACCCCCAAGATGCATTACTTGTGGCAATATCTTAAATTTGTAAGAAAAGCTTCTAACATAAATTGTTAGAAAGAACCAACAGTGTTACCTAAGCGTATGAAATATATACTGCATATGAGTCTTAGAGCTATGCAGTCAGCCTTGGCCTTCTTGAAAGCAATCAAAAGCTTTACATTTAAAATTAAAGACTGAAAGAGAAGTTGGGCTAAACCTAAAAGTCATTCCCAGGAGTATACGTATATACCTAAACATCACAATTTGGGACACCATTTGGGACCCCTTCTGTCTCCCTGTCTCAAACAGAAACTTCATTTATCTCAATAAATATATTCTCCTAAAAAATAATTTCTATAACATCATGTCATTATGTGTATACTAGCCATGTCCAAGGTCTGGGTCATAATACTCAAAGCGAGATACCCATAAAATCATGATTGCTTGTGTGTTTAAGGTAAATAACAGTCAAGACTGTGATATTTCATTTGTTAATTAACATACCCTCTGACAGGGTTGATTCATAAGAATCTCTGTTAAGACCAATGTGCTGACTTCCAGTTGTAGTGACCTCAGATAAAATATTAATACAGACTGTGTGAAAGGACCTTGCAAACACATTTTTGGGAATAAACTGATGTAACACACCAAGAATCACTGTCCAAATCGTGCTTCATAAAAGTCATCAGATTACCATAAAATATCTTGAGAACATGAAAGTTTAGAGATTTGTAAATCACACTTCCATAAACTTGATGTGCCTCAAAGTAGACAAAGGACATTTTTATTGAAGAAAAATGACCCAACATGCAACCAAACTAACATTTTGAATGGATTCTCACGTACTCAATATTGTGCTTATTGTTTTATTTCATATCATTTAAATCTCTGAAAGTCATGTAAGTATTTTACACTGCTCTTCATACATTACAGATAGAAAACTGAAAGTCAGAGAGGCTATATACTTACTCAAAAATACAGATCTAGAAAGTGACAGATTTGTGACTGGAGTCCTTGTTTGAAAACCCTTAATGGGCAAGCATTTTTTTTTTAATTTTTTTTTTTTGTCTTTTTCCTTTTTATCGGTACCAGGGATCGAACTCACGACTGCCTGCTTGCAAGGCAGGTGCTTATGCCGCTGAGCTAAATCCCCAGCCCCTGGGCAAGCATTTTTAAAATTTAGATGGATTCTATCTTCAAATTTGAAAATCTTCCATTTTGTACTAGTTTTATTAGTGTTAAAAAGCTACTGAAGTCTATGTTGACTGCAAATATCCAGTGGATTATGGCACTTAACTGTATAATTATTTTGTGCTCATTATCACACTTATTACTGTTTTTTCTGAAGTAAGGTATGTTGCTTGAGGAATTGAAGGCAACATGTTATAGAGATAACTGAATACTCATTTATTGTGGCACATTTGTGGCTGTTGAAGCAGCATAGGTATATATTTGCATTATGGAGTACTATCCAACCATTAAAAAAAATTGTCCTTTTTAGCAAAGTGGAAGAAACCTGGTAAGCTAAATAAGCCAGACTCAGACAAGTAGCACATGTTCCCCCAATAGATACAATCTTTTAAAAAAGACATGATAATATGAGGAATGTTATTATGAGAAAAGGAAATGAGAATAAGAGGAAGTAGTTAAATGTGCCAGTACTTGGAGATGGATATGATTAAAGTACGTACACTGAGACAATGGTTTTATAAAATTAATAAGCACTACTAAAAATAAATAGATATGTAACATTTTAAGAATCTTAATCTTTAGTAAGCTTATAAATGGATGGTGTTTAATAATAATACCATAACTATACTGCAGAGAAGGGAAATCATACTTTTTAATTTTTGGAATTTTCAAAAAAATTCTATTCTTGGGACTTTGCAATATTTATAGAAATCTGCCTTATATAGGTAAAAGGAGAGGAGGGAAGAAGCGGGCATTTCAGTATCATCATAGACTATTGCATCATTACGGATATATTTTTTCCCTCTGAGAATTTGTGTTCTGAGTCAGTTAACTGCAGTACATGCACTGCTAGATGCTATCATTTATGGCACTGCATCTACCTTCATAGCTAACAACTGAGTTTAAGGAATCTGAAAATCAAAACTTTATTTGATCTACACATACAAAGGAAATTTCACTGTACTATTTTCTGAGCTACTTAATTCAACCCTAAAAATTCAAGTATGCAGTGGAAAATTCACCATTGCTCTTATTTTAGGTGAGTATAAGAATTTCATGACATTGGCTGTGGGATTTAACATCTTACTGTAGGGCCAGTGTGCCAACGCCACATCAATAATGATTGAAAGTTGTTCATCTCTGCAGGCAGTTTACTAGCCCACATGAAATCACTTAGAGGTCTAACTAACTCCTGAGGGAACTGTCATGACTGACAGTTTGAACAAAGAGGACAAGAGTGGAATGGAACTGTTAACTAAGAGTGAGTGAATTTCTCCTGTGGGCATAACAATATTTACCTCCTAAAATTCAGCTTTAAGTGACCTGAGAATTTTAAGATAGAGAGATTTTATTCAGTGCATGAACATGAGGAATAAAACAGATTTTTGTTCCAGTATATACACAAGAACAATCCTCTCTTCTTCATTACTGTTATCATATATGAATTGGAAATAAATGTAATGTTTCACTTTATTTTCCATGTTTATTAAATTTTATTAATGTAACCTATGCTATATAATTATTAAATTATTCAGAAACTGAATATAAAATTGTTTTCTACTCAGTGTTATTTCTCTGTAATAATATAGCATTTGATACATTTGAAGTGTGTAGATTAATATATCTTATATTTGTAGAAAGAATTATTAAAAATAAGCATTATTAGGATATTTTATTAGCTATTATTTCTCAAGCTTACCCATACAGTTAATCTTAGCTGTTTCTGGCCATTCCCCTCAACATGACATGATTAGTTATGGTCCTAATGAAGCCTCTGAATATAGAAATCTTGAGCACTACAGAATTGGTATCTTCCTTAAGTAACTTGAAACACTTTTTTGGCACTACTCCACATTCCAGAAGAAATAAAAGAAAAAAAGGGAAAACTACTGTAGTCAATGAATATTTAATAAGCACTTAGAAGAATGGCAGGTATACAAGAAATGCTTTATGCTTATTAAGTAAAAACTAAGTGTTGCAGAACTGTTTTAAGATAGTATTAATGATTTATACTGTGTTTTCAAATTCAGTTTCCTACACAGAACTTTTATAAGCAATGTCTATAACAGACCTTTAAAAATAGTTGATCAAAGGCTTAAAAAGCAATGTTTACTACTTCTCCCACTTTATTTGAACTGCCTAGTCCCAACCCACTCAGGGATCTTTTCAAATAGGTTTTGGTTGCCATTGGAAGTTGATGATCAGTCATAAACCAAGATAATGGTGTTTCATGGTCCCTGGCTTTCTGACAAATAATGGTTCAAAGAGCAGTCAGTGCCACAGGGTTGTGTCTGTTTTAGTGCAGAATCCCTAACAGTGTAGATTCAGCACCAGTCAGAGCACTCAGAGGAAGCTTGTTTCTTAGTTGATTCATTTCCCAAGACCCTGTGTCACATGTGGGTATTGACCCTCATTGACCTATTTCCCTTCAGTTAAGCTAAAAAAAAAAAAAAAAAAAAAAAAAAAACCCAGGATTGTTGCTTTGACTTATATATGACTCAAACCGATCTTCTGACAAGGTCATGTTAACCAGTACAAAATCATAGTAGAAGCATAATTACAGCAAAAATCTTTGACATTTGAGACTAAAAGTTCATTTTGTAAGAGGATAAAGCTTTTAAGAGTATTATATGAAATAAATTTCATAAAATTATGCCAATTTGGTCATATTACAGGAAGCACAAGTGTACTTCAGGATAGTCCTTTGATGTGAGTATGTGTGAGATATACCATCACTTGGCTTTATCTCTGAGTCTTCTTATTTTTAATTTAAAATTGATATTTAGCTTTCCAATTTAACATTAATATTTAATCATTTTTATAAAAAATTCATTGCATTTCTTAATTTAGTGATTTAATAAAAAATGCTTATATGATGATATCTGAAAGACCGGATAGGTTTGTATTGACTGTAAGGTCTCTATTGTCTGTAAGGTCTGTATTAGCTCAGAGAAAACTTGTTCAATTTCTGCACAACTCCAAAATTGAAAGTGAATTCTTTTAAAGTTTGGTGATGTGAACTACTGTGTATGGAACGGTCTCTATGAAATTTATATGTTGAAATCTTAACCTGCATTGTGATATCATTTGGGTGGATCTTTCAGGAGATAATTTGGTTTATATGAGATCATGAAAGTGAGGACCCGTAATGCGACTAGTGCCCATAGAATAAGAGGAAGAGATTCCTAATGTAAGAGATCAACTTTACCTTAAATTTCTCAGGAACTGTGACAGATATTTTTTCATTATCGAATCTACTCAGTCTCAATGTGTTGCTACAGTGGTTCAAATCAAATAAGAGTAGTGTAAGTAATATATCAACATGAAAAGGGGTTGCAAAGGTTGTTTACCACCTTATTTGTGATTTTTGGCTTGGTCTAGCTAGTGATCTTCACATTTGCCACAGTTTTTACAGAGATATAGTAAACCCTTTTATGAACCTAAGACCGTAACCTTCCACACTTAAAATTTGATCTACACCACATCATTAGTTGTCTGCCTTGATAGTGTAACATCTTCCATTGCCAAATATTCTGTTTACCAAAGCAATTTAATAACATTTAACAGTTATCAATAATCCAAATTCTTAACTGTTTTAAATGTTGATTTACCAATATCCATTGATTTCCAAGCAATACAAAAGTAACCTATAATAAGTAGATATTACATTAAGCATAACTTTTTTATTTTTGCTTTGCACTTAGTGAATTTCAGTCTCCAAATAAAATATACTTTTTCTTGCAAGCTATTAAAATCTGATCTGTTAAGATATTTTAAGTAATAATGTATACTTGAAAAATTAATGTCATTCTAATTTTTCTACAATAACTTCATTTTATGTTAACCCATATTAATATTTTGTAAAATATTATCACTCAATATTTAAAATTTCTAAATTATATTCCCTCAGATTTTAAGCAAATTTTCTTCCTAAAATGTCTCATATTAACACATTTGTATGAAATTAATTATGTATCTTTATTTTTAGTAGTCCCTTTTTAAAAATAAATTTTAAAACTTTTTTTCACACACAAAATAAATACAAAGGAAAATGGATATTGAGATGAGAGGTTCATACGTGGTGCTGCTGCCACGGTATTATACTCAGTGCCTGAGGAGCATAATTTATAAAATGGAAAGTAGAATATGATTTAAATATAATCAATATTTTCAAAATCTTACAAATAGGAAATTTTACTTTTATTATAGTAATTATTATACTAATAGTAATTGAATTGAATTATTTTTTTTTTGTCTTTTTGTCTTTTTCGTTTTTATCAGTACGAGGGACTGAACTCACGACTGCCTGCTTGCAAGGCTTATGCCACTGAGCTAAATCCCCAGCCCCTGAATTGAATTATTAAGATGAAAAACTTCTGAAAGATCAAGAATTTTCATATAGGGTGTTTTAATTTCTTCACAATAAGCTTTCACATTGTTAATAATCATTAAACACATACTACTTTAACAATACAATTTTTTAAAAAAACAGCAGATTTAATAAAGTGCATCTAAGAAAGGAAGACAAAGTAAGTTTTCTTACAGTTTAAAATAATAATAACTTTCTCTAGTGTTTTGCCTGGCAAGCTCCAAAACTACTTAATTTCTCCCTGAGTACAGTATAAGGGAATTACTCTGTTTTTATTATTAGTTCTAGCTTAGCTTAACGTTAAGGCTCATTTACCACTACAGATCAGAATATCTCTGTCTTAGCTCTGGCCTATTCATTCCCTCTAAAACCAATGAATCAAAAACATTTTTGTGTACCATGTTTAGTCATTAGTCAGCAGATGTCAAAATTACTTTGTGAGTCCTCAAATAGGCACTTTCCGTACCATACTGGTGGTAAAAGGAAAATGTTGAATAATTTTGCAAAGTAGTAGAGGATTAATAACTAATACTGCCCATCCTGGTTGACTCACACATTTTAATTCTGAGGATTTGTTCTTATGGAATTTCTCACATTTATTTCATGTTTTTATGAACTAAAAATTTGGAAAAAAATCTTTGTCAAGTATACAAAGAAAATGATGGTACAATTTTATTACTACACAACCATTAATATCTAATCAGATTACTTAACAAAAGTAAAATATTATTCAAATAATAAGTAATGATAGTGGGTATATAGATTATAATGAAAATATATTCTAATTTACATATTTTTCTTAATAATAAGATATGTTAAATAAAAATAAAATGTAACTGCTAAATGTACCCAGGCTAGGATTACCTTTTTCTCTAATAGGTGTATGTTACCTTTCAAATTTACATATTCCCAAATCTCTATTTTTACAACACTATGTTTTGTTTCTTTGAAAAAGATGTTTGAACTGTGTGTGGTAACACAGGCATGTAATCCCAGCACTTGAGAGGCTACAGCAGGAGGATCCTGTAAAGCTACCTGAATCGTGAGTTCAGTGCCTGTGTAACTACATAGGAAGACCCTGTCTCAAAAAAATTGAATTTTTATCACAATTGTGACATCTGTATTTATGAATAACAGGGCTTTCACCAAATATACTATGGTGACATCTTCACTGCAATTTTGAAAATGAAATTTTTCACAAAGTAGTTTCACAGTTTATTTATTTTTTGGTTTTAAGAAATACTTGATTTGAGTTTTGTTCTCCTTTTTTGCTAATTATGAATACTACTAACTTTGTACAAATGTGCTTAATGAAAAAATTATACTAGTACATGTAGGTGAGTTTTAAAATACTTGGAGAATAATTGTCTCTTGTGTATGCTGCAAAGTTAACCATATCCCTTTGTTCCTCTAATCAGTTCCTCTAATTCTTAATTCTTTTGATTAAATCTAATTCTAAATCCATTCCTCTAATTCTTAAATCTTTTGATTAAGATATTACCTACTTTAAGAAGTTTCCTCAGTTTAAAATGATCTTACTTTTTCATAAATTACAACTTTAAATTTATATTCTCCAACATTTAATATCTCACCTTGTAATATTCATTTGGATGTATTTCTAGACTTATGTAGGTAACTTTTAAGCCCAGTATGTTCTTTTTTATTTGTTAGTATATCCTTTTTCACTGGGTTATGGTATATATCAATTTTTCCCTTGAGTATGGTATATATCAGTATTGTAGGCTGACTCCCTTGAATACTTGGTTATTTATTATTTTTATTGGCTTTTTATTTAATGAGTGTCTGAGTGATTTTAATTCTAAAATTTATATTGGAAATTAAGGACCCCTCAGTCTGGAAGAAAAGTGGAATTTATGGTCTGTTAATTTTATCTTCTCCAAAAGTATTTCCTCTAAAGTACATCTTAGAGATGATTTTAATTGATAATTAATGTATCCTGCTGGGATTCAAGAAATGACATATTATTCAAACACAAAAAAGATATATTTTAAACATTTTTCTGATTTTAGAGAGGATTCAGCATCTGCACTGTTTTTAGAATTAAAAACCTTAATCTTTTGAAGTAGTTCTCATATGGCATCTCATATATATTTTTAATTTGTTGTGTTGAGATATAACTAGTGCCATCATGTCTTTTGCACAGTTTTCAGTACCAGAAGCAAAATCTCTAGGTCTGAATTAAATGCAAATAATCAGATTTTGTTCTGATTTACTAGATGTTTAGAGAGCCAAAACCATGCTAGCCTTTTTTGAGTAGAGCAATCCATTAGATTGAGGGCTTATTTTAATTGAGCAAAATAAAAAATCAGTTCCTCTAATCACCACAATAAGTAGTTCAGCAGTCATGTGTGGTTATTAAATATCTTTTTGTACAGTGACAACATAGAATACTTCCATCATCAGCAGAGTTCTATGGGATAACAGTAATTTGCAGTTTGACTTTTATTTTATAGAAGTCTTCATTGATACTGTGGCTCTCTTCAAATTTATAAATTTAAAATCAAAATTTCTTTCTCCTATCATTATTTTATAGTTGTAACATTTCTCTGACTACTGCTTCTCATTTTTTTCTGTCATATGTAGGCCTTTTTTCCGATTCCGATAACTAATTAATAGCTCCCTGAATTTTTCTCTTTCTCACTGGATTTTAGTAATTTAATTACTAAATAATTTGGTGTAGTTTTCTATGCATTTATTCTGTTTGAAATTTATTTATTTATCTGTGAAAGTATAATTTTATCAAATTTAGATAATGTGGCTATGATTTTCCATTAGTTATTGTGTGACTTTAGAAAGATAAATGGCTCTATTGAGTTTATATTTCAGAGTTTTCTCAGAGTAGTACATTTTAGATATTCTCTAATATTGAAACTTTGAATTTATATGTCTGTTCTGTTGCCTTATCACCAATAATATCACTTTTTTTTTTTTTTTGGTACTGGGAATCGAACTCAATCGAACTCAGGATCTTGCACTTACCAGGCAGGAACTTATGCCTCTGAGCTACATCCCTGGCCCATCTATAATAATTATCTAATGATTTTCTTTAAAAAAATAAGTAATAACAAAAAGTGCTCTAAAAGATACAACTGCAAGTGTGTTTAGGTGTGTTAAGATAGATGACCATATTGCTAAGTTTTTGTTGCATCATTAAACACAACTGTTTGCAGTCTCACTGTTTGAATGTCCACTTTGTATGTTTTAATCATGTAACTTGAACAACTATTTCTAAGATGACAATATGTAATCTATTAACTAGTGATTTCTTACTGTTTTTTTGAAATTCTGTATTACTTGTACCCGTATCTTGTTTTGTTTTTTCTCCTTTAAATAAAATTGAAAAAAAATTAAGTAATATAGTTCCTTAAAAGTTTTATTTGATTCATTTATATGTCGCATCTATCTGTTGAACATTGGACATATTTTTAAAAAAAAAATTATTAAGAGCTGCTAGGTTCTTTTGAATGGATGTTAAAGAAATTGCATTTCATGACTTTCTGAGTTCTGTTTCTTTCTAGAAATATTACCCTTGATAGGCATCTGGGTTATTTTGGTTTCTTGGTTTCAGACTTGAGAATTAGATTGCTCCCAGGGTACCTTCACTAATAGAGATGATTATTTATGCCCATTATTAAGATTTGGTTTTTCCCACATCTGTACTTAAAGTCCCAGAAGTCCATGTTTATTGTCCATCACTGGTGGTAGGAATTTGAATGGTTCTCAGTACTTCCTGGGTCTGGAATATTCAATTGAAGCTTTCCAGTACCCTGTCAACCAGTCACATGGAATATTGCACCTTGCATGCCTGTCTTAGGAGTGAGCAATATTTAAGGTATATTCCTAAACAAAATTCTCTAAATATATCCTCATAATTATTTATATATTAAAATTTTTATTTAAGCTTGTGTATCTGATTTGTTTCACTTAACACTGTGGTCGCAAGCAGTGTTCATTTTCCCTACAAATGACTGAAAATTTATCCTTATGTCAGCACAGTACTCTCCGTGAATAGATGCAACATTTTTCTTATCTGTTCATCTGTTAAACATATAGGTATTTTCAAGATGTAGTTATTATGATTTGTGCTAGTATAAACAAATTCATGTAAACATCGCTGTAATATATCTTTAATTCTTTTGGGAAGATACCTAGAAAGAGAATAACTGAGTCAAATGAATTTTCTGTTTTTAGCTTTTTGAGGAACCCTCATACAGATTTGTTCTGTGGTTGTTTTCTGAATGAATCGGGATGCTTAATTTATGTTTTGATATGATTTTTTTGGTTGTCATTTTGTTTCCCTTATTTTATTGGGAATGTCAATTATGAGTATTTTCATTTCATTTTTCATTAGTACAAGTTGGTCATACATAATGATTACACTAGTTGTGGGGAGTAGGTACAGGTAAATAACATATTTTGATCATTTTTTCTCTTTTCCTTCCCTCCTTCACCTTTCTATCTCTAGATTCTGTGGCCATTTATAAAAGATCTATCTGATTAGTTGTTATTGTCTGTTGCTTTTTGTTTTTATTTTGAGTTTCTCATATAAGAAAAGTGATGTGATACTTAAACTTGTGTGTGTAGTTTATTTCACTTAATATTGTGGTCTCCATGTGCATTCATTTTCCTACAAATGACAGATTTACTGTTTTTTTTGTATCAGAGTATAAATGCCATATTCACTCGATCCATGCATCTCTTGATGGACATATGGGCAGCTTCCATGATGTAGCTGTTATGAATCATGCTACTATTTACTATGAAAATGCATTAGCACTAAACTATGTTATCCACGACCTTTTCTGCAAGATATCTACAATGAGAAAAGCTGAGTCAAGTGAAATTTGTGGCTTTAGGTTTTTGTGGCTTTAGGATTCTATATTGATTTACATAGTTGTTTTAAGAGTTTACATTGTCATTAACAATGTAAAGTTGTCTTTTGCCCTAAAACCTCATCAGCACTTACTGTTTGACTTAACCAAGAATCAAGAAATGGATTTGTATCAAATTAAAAAAAAAAAAACTTCTTTGCAGCAAAGGCAACAACCAACAGAGCTAAAAGATCACTTACAAAGGGCAAGAATAATTTGCCTGTTGCTTCTCTGACAGAGTGCTAATATCTAGAATGCATAAAGAGTGAAAACAAAATAGACCCTCAAAATAAAAGACCAAGTCAAGAAATGAAAAACTAAAATGAATATATACTTCTCAGAAGAAGAAATACAGATGACAAACAAATACACAAAAATGTTCAGCATCTCTGGCCATCAGAGAAATGCAAATTAAAACAACATTGAGATCCCATCTCATGTCACAAAGAATGGATACTATCAATAGAGTTATTTTAGTCCCATTATACAATCATGGCTCAAATAATAATTCTTTTTCCACTGATTGGAAATTATGTAATAGAGATACCCAAGCTAAATACTATAGTATTTATCAAGTGGAAGTGAATTAATAGTCAAGTTGAGGCTTGATTTTAGAGAATGTTGAGATATTGTATGACACAAAAATAAAATTCATTTACATGAACATTTACAAAACTGGAAAGTCATTCTTTATGGGAGGGTAAGTTCTTACATGTTTTAGGGTGATTAAATGATTATTAATTATTATTCCTGTTTGAAGTTTGCAGTTCAGAGTTATGAGTCACTCACATAATGGTAAATGGATGGTGTCAAGACAGCATGTGCACTTTGATAGTCAGAACTCACATTGCTAATGTATGTTCATATTAAATGTGACTCAGGCCTGAAGCAAAACAGACATTATGGTATCCTTTGCTGATTCCATATCATCATGTTATGAAATCCAGTCATGCTTCTATACTTTATTTTAGTCTGTTTTGTTTTGTATTGTTTAATTTCAACATACATGAAAGTATGGACAGCTATTTTGAAGAGAACAAGAGACATTATGGTAACCATTGTTGATTTTCCTATTGTTTGGTTTTTAAGGCCTGTAATGCCTTCGCCACTTTGTTCTGATCAGTTTTATACCATTTTGTTTTGTATGAATTCATTGTGTGTGAATATATAGACAACTAAAACAAGAGTAGCCACTGTAGATCTGTTGTCTTGCTTTGAAATCTGTGTCCTGTTTTATTTTTTTTTTCTGATCTGCCTTCTATTTTGTTGTTTTCAGTTTGACCCTTTTTTAAAATAAAATATAAATATGACTGAGACCTATTCTCAAAAGCAGAGTGAAGGGCTTTGCTCACCATTATGCTTTTTTTTTTTCTCTTAACACCTAAACACTGAAAGGTCTTATTTTTTTTCAGATCATTTTCTTTATTATTAATACATATTTGTTAATATATGGTGTCTTCATTCCAAGTATGGGATTGGTACATGCTCATAACACATCTTAGTTCCTTTCTTCATCCCCTCCCCTCCCTTCCTTCCACTCTTCCTCCATGAGATTCCCATCTCCATGACAAAAGTCTTTCTCCCTATTTCCTACTATCTTCTTTTCTTTTGCCTTTTATCTCATACCTTTTCTGTTTACATTTAACCGGAGTCTGGAAAATAAAATATCAACCAAAAAATAAAATGTTTTCCCCTGAATATAGCTAAGATCATTCTGATAATATGTGAAACATGATAGCAAAAACAAAGCAGAATGATTTGCATCTACTGAATTACTGACCTTGACCTGTACACTACACTAGAGTATATGAAAACCTAGTCTAATTTTTACATACATATATCTTAAATTTTTTAACTTTTAGTGTTTGAAAGTGTGCAATAAATGAAACTTCAGGATTTTTTAGAAAAATTATCAGCTTTCATTCCTTTAATCTTAGTGTAAATACTTTATAAAGGAACCATTTAAATGTAACAAAACTGGAATAATGCAAGGGGGCATTTTAATCTTTGTTTCTAATCATGTTATTAGTTTTTTGTAAATGACAGTTGTTGATTAAATTGCCCCTTATGATAAGGACATATTTGTTATATTGAGAGTCTATTTTGAAGTGAAGCTTTAATAATGCCGCTTTAATAATGCTACCTGTAGTAATAAACACTTTATCTGAAACATTTTTGTGTTACTTGGTTGCCTTTGATTTTAGAAGTGTCTGGATTAAATGGATAGTGAGTAAATTTTCATAGATGTTCAATTTATGTGCCTTTAGAACTTCTCCCACCTTAATATTTAATTTAGAAATGACATTTGCAATGATTACTAAAAACCAGATGCATTAATTCTATTAATAGCTATATTTTAAACAACTGACCTCACATAAATATGTAATTGTATTGACACAGTATACCAATTAGCCAATGTTCAACAGTGCTCATCAATGTTATAGAGTATAACCTTGTTGAAATTTTAGTTTCAAATTAATGACTGCATTAAATTATTAGATATTATAGAAGATTGTGCCTGGCAAAATATATAATTTAATATATATTGCTAAATGAACTTTTAACCTCTTAAACATAAATCTGTAAGCTCTACTGTTTCACTGAGTTTAGGCATTCTCTCAAGCTTTTAAAATTCTTCAAAAAATTCTAACAGTCTTCAGGTAACAGAAATCTTTTATTAAAGGAGTAAATAAATGAGTTTGAGAATAAAATTTCAGCAGTTGCCTGTAATTGCTGATCATTGAAGAACACTGGCTATTTTTTTTTGAAGCTGCAATACTATAGATTCAATTAAATAGCATCTACAGAATTAATTCTAAATTAAGTATATTTAAATCTCTTTTCTCAAAATTGTGCTGTTAAATTTTCTTAGGAAATTTCTGATTTCAATACCTTTATTTTCCTTTTCTGTAGCCTTTAATGGAATCAGTTGTTGGTTTCTGAAAATAAAGTTCTGATATTAAAATAAGTAAATATGTATATCTGTTATAGAAAAATCTAGGAATAAAAATGCATGTACTCAGAAGGTAAATAGAGGTGACTTTGCCGTGTTCTTTCTATAATCATATCTTAGACATGTTGACATTTTGTCACTGTTGTTCATAGAAAAATTATGCTTATTCTTTGTATTTTTCTCTTGCAAAAATGGTTATTTTTAAAAATAAAAATAATTATAAATGTTTAAATAATTATGGAAGTGTGAATTCTAGATTAGTCAAGAATTTACTAAAAACTAAGAAATCATGAGTATTTTCTACTGCATTTAGCTATGTACTGGGTACCTTTTATGTTACTCAATTCTCTCAAGAAAATCAATGACACAGGAATTTGAGATTTCCTGAGTATAATACTGAAAAATATTAAAAGCCAGCAGTATCTACTGACCATGTAATTGCTTACTTTCTCATTGTTTGTGGGTTTTGTTTTGTTTTGTTTTGTTCTGTTTAAGGATTAAGACAAAGTGAGCCAACAACCATGACTGGCAAAACACAGACCAGCAACGTTACCAATAAGAATGACCCCAAATCCATCAACTCCCGTGTTTTCATCGGCAATTTAAATACAGCCATCGTCAAGAAAGTTGACATTGAAGCCATTTTTTCAAAGTATGGAAAAATAGTTGGATGTTCAGTTCACAAAGGCTACGCATTCGTACAGTACATGAGTGAGCGACATGCACGAGCTGCCGTTGCTGGAGAAAATGCCAGGATCATTGCAGGCCAACCACTGGGTAAGCAAGCTGTGCTCTGCTGTGGATTTCTCATTATTGTTTTAGTCTCTGTGCATATCTGAATATAATCTCATTTTTAAAAATCAGCACTATCGCTTCTCGGCCTTTTGGCTAAGATCAAGTGTAGAAAAAATCAGCACTACAGTGATACTTATCTCTTCTTTATTCACTCATATGGTTTAAGTGTTTCTAATTTATATATTTTTTATTGCATTACTTGTAGGCAACACAGGCTGCCTACAAATTTATAAATGTGAGATCAGGGCTCCTTTGCAATACTGATTATGTCCACCAATCCCAACAGAGTGAGGCTAATGATAAATATTCTTCCCGTTTAACTTATTTAAATTGAAATGGTGTGTATCTTTGAAGACACAGTATGCTAAGCAAAATAACTTTTGGAGAGTATATTTATACGATTTATTCTGAGCGATTAATTCATTTTTTCCTATTTTTTATTTTTGGAAGTGAAGGAGGCAATGATCAAAGGAAATAAATATTTCAGAGTAGTAAAGGAAAAGATTTCACTCATGTAGTCAGGAATCTTGAATATCATTCCTATTCAGACATAAAATCAGAATTGTACCTAATGTCAAAGAAATAAGATTGTCTTTTTGCAATGCCCAAAAGAATATAGCTTGCAATAAAATTAAAAGAAAAGGGGAACATATTCTAATTATGGTACAGTTAAATATAAAAGAGTTTAATGAGATGGTTTCCTATATACAGAAAAACACAGTTAATATATCAATGATTTCCTATCATATCTTTTGTCCTGTCATTTCATATTTGAAACAGATTATATATAATGTGAACTGTTGCATATGCAACAATTATTTCCCATCAAAACCTGACTTTCCACACCATTTCACCACACACTTCTCTTGTGCAATAAATGAAACTCTTATTTATATAGTTCTTAAAATCTAGGTATCAACTCTGATTTGTCTTTTCCTCCTCCATCACAATGTAGTCTATCATCCAGTAATGTAACTAAACCTAGTCACCTGCTATGTATATCCTGATGGCCTTCCTGTGCTTGCCTCTATTTTATATCAGCTGACTACTGAATCCCCCAACTCCTGTTTGCACTCTGACCAGAATGACTTTTTTAATACATAAGATAAATTATGTCATTAACCTATTTTGAAAACTCTAAGGGTTAGATTCTATAGCAAATCTGTCGTGCCCACCAGTGCCTACACTATCATATCTTTTAGCCTATTTCCTTGTTCACTTTGCTTTCTTGTACCACTCATATAATTTGGGTCATCTTAACATGCCTCAAGCATTCCCAAATTGTTACTACTTTAGAGGCTTTGACTATTCCTACTGCTAATTAGTTGCTCCCTGTTTTATCTGATGCTTTTCTCAAAATTTACCTACAGTTTCTTCCTGACCAACCAATCTAAAGTAGTAGTTTCCTCCTGTTTTGCCTTCCATGTACATCTTATCACTCTGTTAAAACATGTTTTCACAGCCTGTATTAGTTATTTGGATTATGTATTTTAATTAGTTATTTTTCATTGTGTCTGGTTTGTCGTATCTACAAACATGAAACCAACAAGCCTATCGAATAGGTATTAGAAAATCAAGTTAGAAGAGTGCTGCCAACTTACATAAGATAGATAAGAAAAATATTCGAGAAGGTATGAACTTTGAGGAAGTATGGGTAAAATCGGAGATAATAGTTTTGAAGAAAAAAAAAAAAAAACTGTTACCATAAAGGTGCCTACACCCAAAATTAGTTAGTACATACAGAATACATACAGAGCTTAAAAGCAGCTTATTTACATTCTCCCCTTTTACTTTTTTATAGTTAAGGAATGCTCTGAATTAGATGTGAGTTTTCCATTTGTGTCCTTTTTTTCTTAATGTCTCCATTTTGCTGGTTTAACTTGATATGGGGATCTTCTTGCTTTTCTTCTTTATTTTCCTTTCTAAATAGAAATTCTTATCTCAAAGCCCCATATTAGCCAAATTCAGGGGAAACCACATTATGTCAAAATGCACATGGCTATTTAAGTTTTTAAAAAATTGATTGTAAATATAAGGTCAAAAGTTTCCAGTTTTGAGCAAACTATCGCTATATTTCTGTAGTCCTGTTCCTTGTTCCTACAACAGATAACCATCATTTTTAGAAAACTGTACGGGAAAAAGAGAAATACCCATACTAAAATTTTAGCTCCTTATTTGAATAAACCTAAGAGTAAAAGATAACACTGGATTTCTTTACTTTGAGAGACAAAGAGTAATTCTGTTGCTCTAATAAAGTACCATTTCTCATTCTAAGTCGTTCCTCTTGGATCCTTTTTTTTTTTCCCCAATAAAATCCCCAGAGCATATACTTTAGTAACCCATGAGTATGGATTACTCATACCTTGTGCTGAAATCCAAGTCAAAGATTTTATTCTTTTAGTCCCAACCCATCTTAGCCCTTTTTTGTTGTCTACTCTGAGTGATTTTTCATAAAAAGAAAATATTTTACAATTCAAGCAATAAATGTTTTTCAGCTGTAATGCTTGAATATTCTAATGTTTTGTTTTGTTTTGTTTTTTAACCACATTACTAGAAATTCAGGCAAAGGTCTGTCTCTCAACATTTCCATATAGGAATTTCCTGGCTCAGTCAAATACTGACAAGAATTTTACTTTCAAACTAATATATACACTTTGGTCTTTAAGTGCTACACATTTGTTTATGTGACTTGGAATAATTTGGTGACTTGGGAAGGAAGAAAATCAATCATTTTCTTCTTGGATTTTTGACTTTCAAATTCTTTATGATTTGCAGCCTCCAGAAAATCATGAATACCCTTTATGTAATGGGAATTGATCTTGGGTAAAAATTAAGATATTATCAAATGGAACTGATATTAACCTCATGTATCACAATGTATCTTAGCATTCTCCTTTTTTCTTAGAGTAGGAAAGCATTAATATTAAAACGTCCTCAGTTAGTACTTTGCCTACATTTATTTTATTTTAAAGAGTGTACATTAATGTATCATCTTCTGAAAGGACAACTTTTTCATTATCATTGTTTTTTAAAATATTTTATATAAATTAGGTGTTAGAGTTGAACCTTAATGCTACTAGAAAAAATTTAACACTCTAGTGTGAGTTCTTATCTGAAAGTTATGGATATATCACTAAAATAAGTTTATAAATATAAAAAATATCATTTATAAAATGGAGAATATCATTAATAGTTACTTGGATGCTTCAAGTAAAGGAGCCAGGGAAAAGTTTTTGCCTGTGGAATAATATGGTGACTTGTGTTTTAGTCTGAAAGAATAACCCAGCAGTCAGATGGATGGATTAGCATAATATAATGCTGAAAACAGGGACTTGTGTTTTGGGCCTATTGAAAGAATTCAAGTTTCAAAAAGAGATGAAAGAAGGAAGGTAAGGAAAAGGCGGGAAGGTCAATGACTCGATGATTTAATATCTCATTTGCAGAAAGAGAAAAGGGGAGGCAAGAAAAGAGAAAAGAGGGAAAGGAAAGCGAAGCAGAAAGAGCCAGAAAGGGAACATGAAACATGGGACCCATCTATATTGGGTTGCAGTTACGGCCCACAGAGGTAGTGAATCTGGATCTGGGATCTGTCAGAGAGGATTTAGAGAAGGTAAAGACAGAGATGTTGAGGCAGAGAAGCCCAGGCAGAAATCTAAATCCACATGACTGCCCGTAACGCCCTGGAGTAGGATAACCTGCTAGTAAGGCTTATTTATCCTCACTGCCTCTGGTAACAGTGTGCCCAGCCTTTGCCCAGAAACCCCACTAGATTTTAAACCAGGCAGCCTGAAACGAAACAAAAAGGAAGCAGTTTTCTTCACAGCTGTCTGATCCTCCAGTTCTAAGCTGTTGTTAATGTTGGTACTATGGCTGACTTGAATATGATTTGTTTGCCAAATGTCTTTGTGTAAGTGTGGTCCTCTGTTTGCTTGTGTAGATGTAGTGGAATTTAGTATGTTGGTCCTAGGGGAAGGAGTAAGACTGCCCCCCAACTTCCTATCTCTTAGCAATCTCTTCCTCCTGGTCCTGTACTTGACATTTTGCTGTCATCCGCCACAAGGACTTTACCAGAGCCAAACAAACTAATGGTGTGTGCTCAACCTCCAGAACTGTGAGATACATAAACATTTTCTCTATGAAGTGATTCACTTTCAGAGTTTTGTTACAGTAACAGAAAATGGACTAACACTTGTGTCTTTCCTAATTTCTCTGTATTCATTGTTATCTTTTGAAACTGTGTAATTGTTTTTTTTTTTTTTATTTAAGAGGAAAAAGAGAAAAACACAAAACAAAACAAAGCAGTGTAAGGTTACATATAATACAGAACTACAAAAAAAAAAAACATAACAGTAAGAAATCACCTGTTAATAGATTACACATTATCATCTTGGAAATAGTTGCTCAAATCACAGTATCAAAGAATACAAAGTAGACATTCAAACAGAGAGACTACAAACAGCTGTGTTCAATGATCCAAAAACATTAATATAGTCAGCTATTCAACATCCCTATACACACTTGCTGTTATATCCGTTAGAGCTCTTTTTTTTCCCTTCCTCTCTTTTTACAACAAAATTTACACATTTTAGATTTTATTACTCCTTAGTTCTTATTACTTTTTTTGGGGGGGAGAATAAAGTCAAATATGGCAGAACAAAGCTGTCAGTGAAAACCAAGGATAGACTTAGCACATGATGTAGAACAGAGTATACGGTTATTAACAATAGTTATCAACGTTGTCTCCTGTTTCCTTAAAAAGATTTGTCTATCTCATTAGATATTATAAAGTTGGACAAAACAGTAGAGAACAAGACCAATAAAACTTAGACATTGTAAACATTACAGGACTTCCAAAGGAGACAATAGTCAAACCAGAATGGGCATCTCAGTGAATCTTACTGCCTTCAAAGTAGTTGCCTATACCCTCAGACCTGATACTATCCCACAGAATGGAACAGAGTCTAATCAGTCAAAGCAAGATCGTGGGAGCATTACAGGACTTCAAAACAAGTTAATAGGAAATCGCAAAGAGTTACTATTATATATCCTAATTTTTTAAATTTTTCCCTTAATTAAAATAAACATAAGAAATAACTAAATAATTTTTTTAAAGAATAATAGTTACCATAGTGTTTGTCTTTTTCCTTGAGATATTTGGATAAAACTTCATATACTATAGCTTCAAATATTTCCATATCAAGAAGCCCGGAATAAAGCCTTTCTAATTAATAAGTGAAAATTTTATAAGGCTTCAAGGCCACATAATGGGGAATCATGATTGCCACATATTTTCATATATTTGAATCATTACTTACATTAGGGAAACTATTCGGTATTCATACATGCGAGATTGATTTATTTCACTTATGAGTATGGTCTCAAGCTGCGCCCATTTATTGATAAATATCTCAATGTGATCCTTCTTTATAGCTGAATAATATTCCATTGTATAGAAATACCACAACTTTTTTATCCATTCCTCAGTTGATGGACACTTGGATTGTTTCCAAGATCTGGCGATTACAAATTGTGCTGCTATAAACATAGGTGCACATAAATCACTGTGGTATGATGCTTTCAGTTCTTCTGGGAATATGCCTAGAAGTGGAATAGCTGGAATAAATGGGATTTCCAATCCCAACTTTTTGAGAAACCTCCAGATGGACCTCCACAAAGGCTGTACCAGTCTACACTCCCACCAACAGTGCAGGAGAGTTCCTTTTTCCCCACATCCTCTCCAGCATTTGTTGTTGTTGGTTTTCTTGATCCTGGCCATTCTTTCAGGAGATGGAATCTCAGTGTGGTTTTAATTTGCATTTCTCTGATGACCAATGATGATGAGCATGTTTTCATATATTTATTTGCCATTTGCATTTCTTCATCTGAGAATTGCGTATTCATCTCAGATGCCCATTTTTGGATTGGATCTTTGAATTTTGGAGGTCTGAGTTTTTTTAATTCTTTATATGTTTTAGACAAGAGTCCCTTGTCTGGGAGAGAGTTCACTAAAATCTTTTCCCAGTTTGTGGGTTTTCTTTTCACTATGCTGGAGATTTCTTTTGACATGCAGAAACTTTTTAATAAGATGTGGTCCCAGTTATTGATTCTGGGAAGTGTTTCCCGTGCGGTTTGAGTCCTGTTCATGAATTCTCTACCTACTCCTATGTCTCCAAGGTTTCTACCCACTTTGTCTTCCAATAGATTTAGTGTTTCTGTTTTAATATTCAGATCTTTGACCCATTTAGATTTTAATTTAGTACATGGTGATAGACATGGGTCTAGCTTTAGTTTTCGGCAAATGGAGAGCCAGTTTTTCCAGCACCATTTATTAAAGAGACTGTCGTTCTTCCAGTGAACCTGCTTGGCTCCTTTATCAAAGATAAGGTGGTTGAGTGTGTTTGTAGTTGTGGTTGTATCTTCTAATCTATTCCATTGATCTTCGTCTCTGTTTTGATTCCAATACCATGTTGATTTTACTACTGTTGCTTTGTAGTATAATTTCAAGTCAGGGATTGTGATGCCTCCTGCTTTGCCTTTGCTGCTTAGAATTGCCTTTGCGATTCTAGGTCTCTTCTGGTTCCAGATGAAATTTAGGAGTGATTTCTCTAGATCTATAAGGTATGTTGATGGTATTTCTATTGGGATTGCATTGAATCTGTATAAGAGTTTTGGGAGAATGGCCATCTTCACAATGTTTGTTCTTCCTATCCATGAGCAAGGGATGTCTTTCCATTTTCTGAGATCATCTTCAATTTCCTTTTTCAGTGTATTATAGTTTTCACTGTATAAGTCTTTCACTTCTTTCGTAAGAGTAATTCCTAAATATTTCATTTTTTTGCTTGCTAATATGAATAGTCCAGTTTCTCTTATTTCCCTCTCTGTGATTTTGTTGTTTGAGTATAGGAATGCTATTGATTTCTGAGTATTGATTTTGTATCCAGCCACATTACTGAATTTATTTATTGTATCTAAGAGTCTTTCAATGGAGCTTAGGGGGTCTTCTATGTAGAGTATCATGTCGTCTGCAAACAACGACATCTTAACTTCTTCTTTTCCTATCTTTACCCCTTTTATTTCTCTTTCTTGCCTAATTGCTCTGGCTAGTACTTCCAGTACTATATTAAATAGGAGTGGTGATAAAGGACATCCTTGTCTTGTGCCTGATTTTAAAGTAAAGGCTTTCAATTTTTGGCCATTTAGAATGATGCTGGCTGTTGGTTTGTCATAAATGGCCTTTATTATATTGAGGTAAAGACCATCTATTCCAACTTTCTGTAGAGTTTTTAACATGAATAAATGTTGGACCTTATCGAAGGCTTTTTCTGCATCTATAGAAATGATCATGTGATTCTTATTTTTGGCTTTATTGATATGGTGGATTACATTTATTGATTTGCGTATGTTGAACCATCCTTGCATTCCTGGGATGAATCCCACTTGGTCATGGTGTATAATCTTCTTGATGATTTGCTGGATCCTATTTGCCAATATTTTATTGAGGATTTTTGCATCTGTGTTCATTAGGGAGATCGGTCTATAGTTCTCTTTTATAGTTGGGTCTTTCTCAGGTTTTGGTACTAGAGTAATATTTGCTTCCAGGAACGACTTAGGAAGGATTGCTTCCCTTTCAATTTCATTGAACAGTTTGAGGAGTGTTGGCATTAGGTCTTCTTTGTATTTCTTGTAGAATTCTGCAGTGAATCCATCTGGGCCTGGGCTCTTCTTGGTGGGTAAGGACTTAATTACATTTTCAATTTCAGTAACAGAGATTGGGTTATTCAACAGTTTTACATCCTCTTGATCTAGCTTTGGCACTTCATATGCTTCTAAGAATCTGTCTATTTCTTCTGTGTTATCAAACTTTTGAGAGTAGAGGTTTTCGAAGTAGGTGTTGATGATCTTCTGTATTTCTATTGGGTCTGTAGTGATTTCTCCTTTTTCATTTCTTATTGCATGAATTTGAGCTTTTTCTTCCCTTTTTTTAATTAGGTTGGCTAGGGGCTTATCGATTTTATTTATTCTTTCAAAGAACCAACTCTTTGATTTGTTGATTCTTTGGATTGTTTTCTTAGTCTCTATTGCATTGATTTCTGCTCTGATTTTTATAATTTCCTCTCTTCTTTTGGCTTTGGGCTTGACTTGCTCTTCTTTTTCTAGCTGTTTGAGGTGTAGCATCAAGTTATTTATTTGTATTCGTTCTGTTTTCCTGATGTGGGAACTCAGTGCAATAAATTTTCCTCTCAAGACGGCTTTCATTGCATCCCACAGGTTCCGGTAAGTTGTATCTGTATTTTCATTTTCTTTTAGGTATTGTTTGATTTCTTCTTTAATTTCCTCTGTGACCCACTGATTACTCAAGAGTGTGTTATTCAGTTTCCATGTGTTTGTGGAATTTTTGCAGTATCTTTTATCATTAATTTCTAATTTCAGAGCGCTATGATCCGATAACATGCAAGGGATGATTTCAGCTCTTTTGCACTTGTTTAAATATGTTCTGTGAGCTAATATATGGTCTATTTTAGAAAATGATCCATGTACTGCTGAGAAGAATGTGTATTCTGATGTTGTTGGGTGTAACATCCTGTATATGTCTATCAAACCCATTTGTTCACAGGTATGATTCAGTTCTGTTATTTCTTTGCTCATTTTCTGTCTGGTTGATCTGTCCCTTGGTGTCAATGGCGTATTAAGGTCTCCTGTTACAATTGTGTTACTGATAATTTGAGTTTTCATTTCTGTTAATAATTGTTTTATATAACTGGGTGCTCTGGAGTTTGGTGCCTATATATTTAAGATAGTTATCTCTTCCTCTTGGAGTTTTCCCCTTACAAGTATGTAGTGACCTTCTTTGTCTTTTATGGTCATTGTTGGTTTAAAGTTCACGTTGTCTGCAAACAGAATGGCTACTCCTTCCTTTTTCTGGATTCCTGCTGCATGAAGAATTGTTTTCCATCCTTTGACTTTCAGTCTGTGAGTATCCTTCTCGGTTAGATGGGTTTCCTGTAAACAGCATATGGTTGGATTTTGTTTCTTGATCCATTCTGCTAGTCTGTTTCTTTTGATTGGTGCATTGAGACCATTTACATTAATGGTTATTACTGTTAAATGCTGGTTAATTGTAGGAATGTTATCTCTCTGCTGTTGCATCTTTATCTTTCTGTTCTGTTTAATTATTTGCTTTGCTTAGTGGTTTTTTCCTTTGTGTATCTAAACTGTCTTTCAATATTTTTTGCAGGGTCGGTTTGGTGTTCATGAAGTTCTTCAGCTGTTCTTTGTCATGGAAGTATCGTATTGCACCATCTATTTTGAATGATAGTTTTGCAGGATATATCAGTCTTGGTTGGAAATCATTTTGCTTTAGGATCTGGAATATTTCACTCCATGCTCTTCTTGACTTTATCGTTTGTGCTGAGAAGTCTGCTGTGATTCTGATAGGTTTTCCTTTATAAGTGATCTGTCTTTTCTCTCTGACAGCTTTTAGTAATCTATTCTTGTGTTGGATTTCTGGGATGGTGACTATTATATGTCTGGGTGTAGTTTTATTTTGGTTATGAGTGTTTGGAGTTCTATATGCTTCACTGATCTTGATGTCAGTTTCTGATCTCATGCTTGGGAAATTTTCAGCTATTACTTCTCTAAATATCCTCTTGACATCCTTTATGTTGTCTCCCTCTCTTTCATTAATCCCTATCATTCTTATGTTATTCTTCTTTGCATCGTCTTGCAGTTGTTGAATTGTTGTTTCCTGATTCCTTGTTATTTTCAAAAGATCTTTCCTTTCCTGTTCACTAGCTGCAATCATGTCTTCAAGGTCTGAAATTCTATCTTCACTTTCATGAAGGCGGTTTTTACAACTTTCAGTGGAGTTTTTTATTTCCTGTATATCTCTGTGCATCTGCATTATGTATTCTGTTTGTTTCTTATATTGCTCGTCTAGGGATTCTATCTTTTTGTTTAGTTCCTCCAATTTTTTATCTGTGTTTTCTTTAGATATATTTAGAATCTCTTTCATTTCTTTTATCATTTCTTCTTTTATCTGGGAGATTATTTCGAGTTTGAATTTCTTTAAAGCTTCCTGGAGTTGTTTGTCAACTTCAGTAGCTATTATGTCCGATATATGAGGTGGATGGGATATATTTTCTTCTATATACATCGCTCCTAGGGTTTCCTGAGATGGGCTGGAGGTTTGAGGTTGTAATTTGGTCTTTTGTTTTGTCATTTTGTATATTTCTGTGTTTCAAGTGTTATTTGAAAGCTTCCTCAGGATCTGTTGAAAATCCCCTTCTATGCTTGGAGCTACTGAGCCTCTGACACCACACTACCCCAAGCCATTGGGCCTGCAGAACCAGTGTCCCTCCTCTGCCTGCTCAGAACTCCGCAGTTCCAGACAAGCTGGGCCTCAGGGACACTGTGCGCCCACCTGCCCCTTGGAAGATCCACAGCTCTTCAATTGCAGCCGGGTTAGGGTGCTCTCCACAGGCCACAGTGCCTCAGGAGCCTGTGATCCCTCCCTGCTTGCAGAGATATCCACAGTCCTCTAGGCAAAGGAAGGGACTTCTGCAGGCACTCCAGATCCGCCCAGCTCCTCCTCTGCAGGCAGATGGCTAGGCGCGGCTGGGCTCGGGGGTTAGTGTAGGCCCGCCCATCCGTCAGGAGCTCAGCAGACTTCCAAGTGTAGCGGGGGGGGGGGGGATAGGGAGGCAGCTGTAGTGGCCTCTAACCCACTGCTCCACTTCACTGCACCCTGAAGCCTGGGGGGTCCGGAACAGTCTGAGATTTGGGCAGACTGTGCTGGGCACTCACCACAGGCTGAGGTGCCTCAGGAAGCTGCGATGCCTCCCTGCTTGCAGAAGTATTCAGTCCTTCAGACAAAGGAACGGGCTTCTGCAGGGACTCCGGATCCGCCCAGCTCCTCCTCTGCAGGAGATGGCTAGGTGCGGCTGGGCTCGGGGGTTAGTGTAGGTCCGCCCATCCGTCAGGAGCTCAGCAGACTTCCAAGTGTAGCCGGGGGGGGGGGATGGGGAGGCAGCTGTAGTGGCCTCTAACCCACTGTTCCACTTCTCTGCACCCAGAAGCCTGGGGGGTCCGGAACAGTCTGAGATTTGGGCAGACTGTGCTGGGCACTCACCACAGGCTGAGGTGCCTCAGGAAGCTGCGATGCCTCTCTGCTTGCAGAAGTATTCAGTCCTTCAGACAAAGGAACGGGCTTCTGCAGGGACTCCGGATCCGCCCAGCTCCTCCTCTGCAGGAGATGGCTAGGTGCGGCTGGGCTCGGGGGTTAGTGTAGGCCCGCCCATCCGTCAGGAGCTCAGCAGACTTCCAAGTGTAGCCGGGGGGGATGGGGAGGCAGCTGTAGTGGCCTCTAACCCACTGTTCCACTTCTCTGCACCCAGAAGACTGGGGGGTCCGGAACAGTCTGAGATTTGGGCAGACTGTGCTGGGCACTCACCACAGGCTGAGGTGCCTCAGGAAGCTGCGATGCCTCCCTGCTTGCAGAAGTATTCAGTCCTTCAGACAAAGGAACGGGCTTCTGCAGGGACTCCGGATCCGCCCAGCTCCTCCTCTGCAGGAGATGGCTAGGTGCGGCTGGGCTCGGGGGTTAGTGTAGGCCCGCCCATCCGTCAGGAGCTCAGCAGACTTCCAAGTGTAGCCGGGGGGGATGGGGAGGCAGCTGTAGTGGCCTCTAACCCACTGTTCCACTTCTCTGCACCCAGAAGCCTGGGGGGTCCGGAACAGTCTGAGATTTGGGCAGACTGTGCTGGGCACTCACCACAGGCTGAGGTGCCTCAGGAAGCTGCGATGCCTCTCTGCTTGCAGAAGTATTCAGTCCTTCAGACAAAGGAACGGGCTTCTGCAGGGACTCCGGATCCGCCCAGCTCCTCCTCTGCAGGAGATGGCTAGGTGCGGCTGGGCTCGGGGGTTAGTGTAGGCCCGCCCATCCGTCAGGAGCTCAGCAGACTTCCAAGTGTAGCCGGGGGGGATGGGGAGGCAGCTGTAGTGGCCTCTAACCCACTGTTCCACTTCTCTGCACCCAGAAGACTGGGGGGTCCGGAACAGTCTGAGATTTGGGCAGACTGTGCTGGGCACTCACCACAGGCTGAGGTGCCTCAGGAAGCTGCGATGCCTCCCTGCTTGCAGAAGTATTCAGTCCTTCAGACAAAGGAACGGGCTTCTGCAGGGACTCCGGATCCGCCCAGCTCCTCCTCTGCAGGAGATGGCTAGGTGCGGCTGGGCTCGGGGGTTAGTGTAGGCCTGCCCATCCGTCAGGAGCTCAGCAGACTTCCAAGTGTAGCCGGGGGGGATGGGGAGGCAGCTGTAGTGGCCTCTAACCCACTGTTCCACTTCTCTGCACCCAGAAGCCTGGGGGGTCCGGAACAGTCTGAGATTTGGGCAGACTGTGCTGGGCACTCACCACAGGCTGAGGTGCCTCAGGAAGCTGCGATGCCTCCCTGCTTGCAGAAGTATTCAGTCCTTCAGACAAAGGAACGGGCTTCTGCAGGGACTCCGGATCCGCCCAGCTCCTCCTCTGCAGGAGATGGCTCTCCACCATAGTGTTTTGTCTTCTTTTTCGAAACTGTGTAATTGTTAAGTCTTCAACATTAGAGGTTTTTTCCAAAAGTCTTCAACATTAGAGGTTTTCCCAGGGTCTTCTACTCAAATATTTTCTATATTGACTTCAGTAGATAAAAATATGCCAATGAGAGCTTCAACACATTGTCTTTGAGAGCTAATTTTCTTTCCAAATCAATGTCACCTGCACCTGAATCATACGAATAGTGGAGAACGTATATTTTATCAGATTTTTACTGTCTGTTTTTTTCCAAAACCATTGAAATACATAGACATGCTCCACAGACCAGACTTGAAGTAAATCATAGTGGCCCAGTCAGGATGATTTTATTTCTGTTGTCTGTAGTACACTTGAAAATCTATAATCAATGATCCTATATGTCTAATTATGTTATACAATGTTCTGGATATATCAACAGAAAAATATTTTACTATGAAATTGTCAAGAAATTCAGGTTTCAGTTGTTAAAATAAAGATATTTTACATTCTCAGATTTATATAAAATGAGACATTATTATAAATTCCACTTAGAACTCATGCATATAGCAACTATGTTAAGATATTGGAGCACAATATATTGAATTTCAGTATGGATTTTGAAAATTAGTAACAGCCTAAGGTCTTCATTACTTTGTATGTCTTGAGCATTTTATTCTATTATATTAGCATATATTCCTAAGTTGTATACCAGAACATAAAAGACGCCTTCAATTATTTCACTATAAATGCATCTTTATTAATATGTGGAACAAGTTTTCTTTCAAGAAGTTTTTTTTTTCTATTAAATGTGTATAGCATGTAAAGATATAATTTAGAGTAATATTTTACCTTCAGTTTAGACTTCTGTGTTCATTAATCCAGAGCAATTAAACAAACAAACAAATAAACAAAAACTATGTTTCTCCCAATTGAAAAAAAAAATGTCTGTAGCTTTCTCCCCCAATTCTTTTATAATTTATGGTAGAAATTTTTTGCCATTCTCTGGGTTGCCTTTTCACACTATTGATGATTTCTTTTGGTGTGTAAAATCTTTTTAATAAGATAAGATCACAGTTGTTGATACTTTGTAGTATTTGCCATGTGGTATGAGTTTTGCTTATGAAGTCTCAGCCTACCAGTTATCCTTCAGACAAAGGACTTCTATCTAGAATATATAAAGTACTGAAAAAAATCAGACCCTCCCCATGAAATTTAAAGACTCAATCCAAAAATGGGGATCTGAGATGAATATGGATTTCTTAGATGAAAAATTACAAATGGCAAATAAATGTATGAAAAAATGTTCAACATCATTCTTCATTCGAGAGATGCAAATTATAGCAGTGAGTTTCCATCTCCCTCTAGAAAGAATGGCTATCATCAAGAAATCAACCAGTAACAAATGCTAGAGGGGTTACTGGGAAAGAGGAACCCTTCTCCACTGCTGGTGAGAGTGTACAGTGGTGCAGCCACTGTGCAAATCAGTGTGGAGATTCCTCAATAAACTAGGAATAGAGGTCCCATTCGACCCAGCTATTACCTTTCTGGATTTCTTCCTGTAAGAATTAAAAATATCATGTAGAGTGTTATAAACATGCACCCATGTTTATAGCTGCACAATTTGTAATAGCTAAATCTTGGAAACAACCCAAATACTCATCAGTTGTGGAAAACAAGAATTGGTCTTTTTATTCAATGAATTACTACTCAACCATAAAGAAGTATAAACTTCAGCCATTTATAGATAAATGAATGCCAAGATATCATACACATTAAGTGAAATAAGTCAGACTCGTATATGTAAACATGATTCTGTCTGATGGTATGAGAAACTGAAGAGTGATTAAAGACCAAAATGTACAGTGGAGATTGTGCAATGGGAAGACATTGTTCAAAAGGAAAGATTAAGATAGGAAAAAGGAGAAAGGAAGGGAAGGAAAAGCCCTCGCGCCAAATACAAGAGAGTTGTATTACTAGTTTTTTTTTTTTTTTTTTTTTTTTTTTTTTTTTTAGTTCATTGAAAAGAAAGATTTATGCTAATAATATTTGGAGATTTTTTATGCTCGTATCTTGTAATCTGAGTAATACTTCAAAGATAATCATATAATAAATACATAAAATTTGCAGTGGATTTCTTTATCTTTTACTTTTTCTTTGTCTTTTATCTTTATCTTTTCTTTATCTGCTTAGGTACTCCAAAACCCTCAGTGGATGCCTAAAACCATAGATATTACCAAACTACATTTACACTGTTTTCCCTTTTATGTCTCTGTGAAATATAATTCATAATTATGTACATGAAGAAATTAATAATAATTGTTAGGAAAATAAACCAATTTTAACAATATATTATAATGAAATTATTTTAAAATTATGATATTTTATTTTCAAAATGCAGTTAACTGTAGATAATTAAAAATGTAGAAAGTGAAATCACTACTAACAGTGAACCGTATGTCCTGGATCTGATTGTGCAGTAGGCATTATTTGAGGGTCATCCTGCCTCTGTTCACATGCCATTTCCTTCATGCTTGTATTGTTCAGTGCACAAAGAACTTAAGCACCTTTCTATGGTATGTAAACCCATGCCGGGTTGTCACTACAGGCAAGTTTCAAAATCAGCTTATCTTCATTCGTATACTACTGTCTCTTTTTCTCATTCCCAAGTCACGTTGGTTGTTTGAAGAAATTTGCTTTAGAAATATTTTTATCGTATCTTTGGAGATTATAGTAATTTAAAGAAATTCAAATAAATATATAGAGTGCATAAAGACAGTTTTGGTATTGCACTCTAACAAACACATAATACATCTTGTGGTATGGGTTTCATATAGAAAAGTAAATATGGCCATAGTTTAATCTATTGGCTCATACATTAGCAGTTCTTTAGCACAGTACATCACAATATAAAAAAAAATATGTATCTTTTCATCCCGGTCCCCAGCAAGTGACAGGAAATAGAGCCTTGCTAAACATTACATTGGAAAGATAATTTATTGCTCCTTGACCCACATTAGAATCTGGTTATATAAGATATTAAGTCTGATAAAGTTTATAAAAAGCAACATTTCTATAATGTAATAATTCTCACAAAAATAGATCTCTATTTGGCTAATTGATTTTAATAAAATTTAAATTTTAAATGGTAAAATGCCAGCATGTCCTATTGTTAGTATTTCATTGAATTTGGATACTGCATTTCTTTAGTGTTGGTAGTATTTACTAGAGTTTTAATTTAACTGCATTCAGGACTTTTTTTTCCCACAAACAAATTATCTGAAAGGTGAGGCAAATTTTTAATAATGTTTTGTACTGATTATCTTTGTAAGAGGTCATATAAAATATACTTTTGTACCAGAATATCTTGCAGAGGTTAGAGACTAAGTTTAGATCATTGCCAATTTTATATCTACTGATTACACTGGCTTGATTATGCTGATATATTTGTAATATTTGCATTTTCAAATTATTTGAAAGTTTCAGTACTTGCAGAAGACACAATTTATGAACTTTAGAAGTCAAATATTAATAGTAAGAACAATTAAACACTAAAAGAAACTTATTTATATAAACATTTTTCTAAAACCTGTATATACCTCCCTGTCTTCAAGAAGCGAAATCTGGTTATAAAATGTGCACATAAATAAAGAATTAAATTATCTTCATTTACATTATAAAAATTTTTGCAAATTTGGAAGGAATG
Source organism: Cavia porcellus (assembly GCF_034190915.1). Classification (NCBI taxonomy): domain Eukaryota; kingdom Metazoa; phylum Chordata; class Mammalia; order Rodentia; family Caviidae; genus Cavia; species Cavia porcellus. Next base: position 58,954,390 of record NW_026947493.1, read on the forward strand.
CAAGATAGAAGCATGCTGAATACAAATGATCAGTTAAATAGTTAAGAAAATATGGGAAATACACTTCTTAAGCTTGTTCCTTAAACATAGTAATAGCAATGTAAGAGTGGAAGATAAGAGGTTGAGTAAGGATAAAGAAGATGAAAAAAATTAAAAAATTGCCACAATCTGTCTAGCATGTCTGAAGTCTAATGTGTTTTTATCCCCAACTACCTTTTTTTTTTTTTTTTTTTTTTTTTTTTGGCATCAGGGACTGAACTCAGAACCTCATGCTTGTCAAATAGGCCGCTTTGACGCTGAGCTAAATCCCCAGCCCTCAACTACCATTTTGGATTCAGATTTTAGGGATTTCTCATTGTACTCATAAACAAAGAAACAACAAACACCTGAAACTTTTGTTATGGTTATGGCCTAACAATGTCTATACAGTTTCTTTCTTGCTCATCTGTAGACTAACATTATAGATCATCCTTGCCCGGTGCTTTATTAAATATGATTCTCTGAGTTCTTTGAAAGTGCATATCTTTCCTTCTACAACACCTTTGCAATACACTTTTGCTGGAATGTCCATTCTTCAAGCTGCATACTCCCTCGCTACCCTACTTGTTTAATCTCTTCACTCTGCTATTCATTCTCAAATTTCATGACTTTCGGTAAAACTACTCTAGTCCCACAAATCTGCTAGAATGTTCTGCTTCTCTTTCTGAAAAGTGTCTTCTCAATTCTAGTTTCATGTTTTCCATTTAATAATTGCTATCTTCCCATTCTCCTTCTGAGCTGTAATTCCCTTGAGTGTACTGACTACGTTTTATTTATGTCCTTAGCAGTTGGTAGAGTGCTAATTCTTCCATGGCAAAATTCAGAAAGTGGATGGTTGGATGCATGGTTGGATAGGTGGTTGATTGGGTGAATGGATAGAATTTGCTCAAAGGTTTATATTTTCATTGAAAAGAGGATAACAAGAAGTAGGAAGAAACAAGATGACAAAAAAAAAAAAGAGAGAATAGAGTACAAAAGTCACCAGTTCCCTGTAAAGCACACAGATACAGTTTTGGATTATTACTTGAGGAAGGCACTGTGGTTGTACCTCCTTGATACAGTAACTAAGTATTCAGTATTCAAAAGTCAGAAATTAAAAAGGTGGATCTAATTTTCCTTTTTAAAATATAGTTGCCTCTAATAATGTATATAAACATACTTATTTTGATACATACTTATACAAACATTATACTGAATGATATATTGTGTAAAGAGAGTTTTTATTCATGGCAATCTTCCTACATATTTCTTAGAATGCTATTCTTACATAGTTTTAGTAATAACTAGAAAGTTCCACAGAATTCCATCACAGTCAAAACTTGTTAGTAGACGCATTATCTTCTGCCATTTTTCTTAAAAATATTGAGAGATAAATAATACAAATATTTATGCCCATCCTGCTGATAGGAACTGAACGTGCTCTACTTCATACAAATAATAGTCCAAGGTTTCACACTTATATTAGCTTACCCTATTTTTTTCATTCTTGTCAGTAATTTGTTTTACATCAAGATAGCCACTGTATACGTTATCATCCAAGGACATATGCTTTGAAGTGTGCCAAGTGTTATCACTGATTATGGTGTGATATCATGCTTAAATTAGGATTATTATGGAAAGGAGGAATGTATGGGCACTCTATCTATTGCATTGTACTTAAAAAACCTGTCATTTATTTATTATTTCTCTTATTTCTTCCAGAGATCACACTGTAGGAAACTAAACCTTTCTAGATGGTTCCCATAATCTCCCTAAGAAAGACATCAAACCAGAGGATGGATAAAAAAAGAGAGAGGCCAGTATCCTGGCAGTTTAGCAATTCAAGCCAGAAAGTGGTGTCAATCCTATTAGATCCTATTCCACTGACCTCACTTTGTGCAGATCGGGCTGGTCAGCTACCCCTGCTTATGAACCAGTAATAGGAAGAGTATAATCTTTAGTAGACAGTTATCTTCTCTACCACATATAATTGAATAAATTGAAGATATTCATTAACACTGTTTTCTTACCTATACAATGGAAATAGTAATGCTTAGTTCACAGGGTATAATGTAAAACTGATATGAATTTAAGGCAATGAAAACTTGTCTTCAAATAGAACATACCCTGTGGTAAACTTTTGCATCTGGAGATTTCAGCCTCTGATATCATCCAAGTGCAGCTATTGGCTGTATTATTCTATACAGATATTACTAAATGGTATAAGTAGGCCAGATAATTGATCCTGTAAGGTAGCTGCTGAAAATAAGAGATTTGTACAGGTGATTATAGGGGTAATGTGAGCTGACTCTAGAGTAAGAGAGATCTAAAATTGCTGTTAAAAGAACGAGTGGGAATGGAGAGATAATTCTACTTGGGTAAATTTTGTAGCTGGAGTTCTAATTCAGGCACATAGAAGTGGCAAAAGCCTATGGATAAAAAGCAGCTTAGGAGAATGAAGGGAAATAGGGCTGGTGCGGGTTGCAAAGGGTCTTCAGTGCCATAGTGCTGAATCTGAGTATGAAGAAATACTTGTCTGCATTTAGTATAATGAAGATTACCTTCAAAAGAAATTTTACATTTTTTGTCATTTGACTTACTGTCCTTTTCTTCATGATGTAATGTATCATTTACTGCACACATTATTACTGCTGATATATTCACTTATTCACTAGACAATTAGTTTTTAAATTTGTGAAGTCTTCGTAAAATATATATCACACTAATATTTAGCCCATTTGTTATAAGCTGCTGAATATTTATTTTTCATTGTTGTAAAAGTATTATGTTATTAACTAACATGGTACTTGTACTTTGTGATTTCTAATGAAACATATATAGGAATGTACATTCTGTATTAAAGCAGTACTTCTCAAACTTAGCAGATTTGAAATTTTAGATCTTTTATTAGAGATTGTCCCTGTGTATTGTAGGACGGTCAGCAGACTCCTTGCTATCCATATGCAAGATACTAGTAGTATCCTCCCCATGTAGTACAAAAAACCATGTAGTTATTTTCATATGTCTTTCAGAGAGTAAAATCATCCCTAATTAAGAGTTATTATTCTAGCCTAATCACCAAAATATCATAATGAACTGCATCTATTTTCAAAAGATATGCCAATAAGTTTAGTTAAGATGAATTATATGGAAACAGTGCTCTGAGTTACTTTATAATAACTCATAATTTATAGTAACAACTCATCTTTGCAGTTGCTTAGAAAATAAAACTGAGTTTAAGAAATTCAGAGAAATTATGACTATAGCCTACCATTTGTAATACCAATTTGTTTTACTCTTGAAAAACACAGTAACCAGAAACAAATGGATCTACCTATGATGGAGATATATCTTTTGTTTACTGATTTGAAAAATAAATGACCACTAAACACTTCTCATCATATATATAGTGTACTACTGCTTATTAGATATATAATAGTTTTCCTAATTAACCCCTCCATTCCTAAACTTCTAAACATTAGTAGAAATTAAGAAGATAATGAAAGACCTGGGAAAGTGTTACATGGAAAATATTCAAATCTGAGATTACTCCATGCTTAATTAATCTTTAAATATGTGTTCCTCAATGATATCACTAAAATCTTGTTTAAAAAAAGTAGTAATTTTGACCTCCCTATTCTCCAAACAAATACATTGATTCTACCAGTGCATTTTCCTGTTTCATTTCAGAAAGCGTTATTATTCTGCATACACCTTCACATAAGAAGTAGACACCGTCTCTGAACATCTAGCAAAGACAGATTGACTGAGGCCTTGGCAGAAATGTTGAGTACAGATAACCATTTTGGACAATGTATTCCATTGCAGAACTTCTTAAGAAGTGCACAGAGCTCATGGGAATTTCTAAGTCATGAAAACCTTGTAGAAAACATCTAAAGAGTGCTTCAATTGATAAAGAACACTTCTAGCAAGGCACAGTTATATAACTGACCACTTAGACACATGAAAAGCTAGAAAAAAAAATTAGCTTTTGCCTCCATGTCTGAAAGGCAGAGTTATGAGGGATGTAGCTCAGCAGTACAGTGCCTGCCTTCAAAGAACAAGGTCATGTGTTCAATTGCCAGCATAAAAAAAAAGCATAATTGTCATTGTGTATTGTCAACTTGATGCTCTAAAACACTTTTCACTTACTATATTGTAAGTCAAAAGATAATACTTCATTTAATTTGAATATCAACTTTAGGAAACATGTGAAAATATTTGAATTCATGTGTTGAATTTTCTTAATCTTCAACATTTTTTGCCATTCTGACTTTCTCTCTTCATTAAGAAAATGTCAAATTCATCCTTGTATTGTATTTTAAACATCAAATTTTCCAATAAATTTTATATTTTTCAGTATTCTAAATGGTTATCAATTGGATGATATATACACATAACCATTATATTCAGTTTCAAAAATTTATACACAAGCCTTTGAAGGTTCTCAAATAGTAGAAACAGAGACAAGTGAAGACTTAATAATAAGGTGCTCTTCAGGAAAAGTTACTTGTTTCTCCTTTTCCATGGTTAATACAACTAGGTTACCATTCCATGTAAGTAGCTTCTGTTAATATTTTTATTGATATTCCGTTTTCTCTCATCAGCCTTCTCAAAGAGGATTAAGGAACAAGCTTTTGTATCTTCAAAAAATTATCTTTCCAACATCTTTCATGGAAGTCACACAGTAGATTAAATTCATTCTGTTTTCTAACCAATGAAATGCAAAACTGTACTGAATATTGAAGAAAGCATGTTTTCCTAAACATAAGTCTCTAAACTTCTTGTTAACATTTTTTAAAATGAAACTTATCCTTAATTGCACTATCAAAAGTATACTTATTTTATCTGGTAATTATTTAAGAAGTCTTCATTTTCACACTACACTGTCATCAGTTAATATTAAAAACAGTATTCTGTGGTCTGTAAGGCACAATATACATTTCAAGTTTTAAATAACTAAACAAAGCCATTTAAAGTGCCGTAACAAATGCCAATTATCAAGCTTCTATGATGGATTGAGTTATAGACATAATGATCTATCAGACAGGGAAATAAGTAGTTCTACTTGTAATAGAAAGCCTGAGGGATTGTTTTATGTTTCTAATTTTTTTTATTTAGTCACTGAACCTAAATTAGGGATACAGCAGTAAGAAACAGTGCCTTTACTGACGCTGTGAGACTCGAGAATATTTATAAAGTCTTTTTTACTTCTAACTTGTTACTTAATCCCTCGAAGAAAGGAGCACATAAAATACGTACAATGCAAAGCTTCAAGTTGTCCTTTTTATTTTTAAAGAGAATAAAACCAGGAAAGTAAAACAGAATAAAACCAATCAAAATAAACTAGTATAAGTGATACAAAACTTCCAATCAGCAATAGTTCCAAATCAGCAATAGTTACCATAATACTTTTTGTTGTCTTCAAAATATCTGCAGATACTTTTAGACATAGTAAAAGTCAAATCAAAGGGAATAGAGTAGAAACAATAAAAACAAAATAATGAATGTAATAAAGGATTTCAAAATAAGCTAACAGAAAATCCAAAATGGCTACCATAATATCTTACTATCTTTTAAATAGTCGTTTATGCCATCAGATTTAACATAATCAGACAAACCAATAAAAATGATATGGTTTCCAAGTTGGGATCACCTCCTTGTGAGGCCTGGTTCTCTCTCCTCGCAGTCCATGAATGGCGCTAACTCATAGAGAGAGGCTTGGGTGTGGCTGTCCACACTCTGGCAGCAGCCTTAAGATGTCCTATGATATAGGAAATAAAGTATCTGAAAATCATGAGTGAACTCACTTCAGAATGCTATGCTACTATGAACATTTATTCTTTCTGAACTACATGTGGAACTATGTTAAATGCTTATGAATACATGTAAAGTGCTAAAGAAACTTAGAAACACATGCTCCTGCCCTTATACAATATACAGTAAAATAATGATGACAAACTTTCAGATATATATTCATTGTGGGGCAGAATGCATGACATGAAAAGTGCACATGCAGATGGCAAGTAAAACAAATATGTAATACAGTTTTAATAAATATGCTGATTCAATGTCAAAAAAAGATAAAATATATGAATTAAACTTAAGTTACTAGAGTAACTGTGGGATAAAATATGTACCTATGAAGTAACATATACAGTAGGATTATGTGATATACAACTGCAAGTGCTAAAGGATTTTTTTTTCTTTCATAGTTTATTAGTGGAATTTTTTTTTTTTTTTTTTGGTCTCTTTGAGACAAGCTCTCACTGTGCAGTCCAGACTGGCATTGAACTCACTTTGTAGCTTAGCCTGACCTTAAATGCTCAGCAATACTCCTGCCTCAGCCTTCTGAATACTGGGATTACAAACATGTGCCATCATGCCCGGCTTATTACTAGATTGTGTAGTACATAATGTTTATATTTCTTGTGAAATCTTGGTACCTGACATGTCCAAATTTCTTTTTTTCAAGTCCTTTTCCTTCCCTCCTCCACTCCTCCCATGAACCCCTAAGAATTAAAAAAAAAAAGATGCAATGTAGTACATTTTTCTGATAAAAATGTTTAGCAAATGTAGATTGGACTGTAAATGTTCATTTAAGTGCCAAAGTTTGAAGATTGTTGAGAAGATTCTCAACATGCTGCAATTCTTAAGTTATTTGAACTGAAATTAAACACTGAAGTTGGTATTACATGGTGCAATATTTGTGATAGATGGAGGCTTAAAAGTGCCAGCTCTGGATATGGGCTTCTGTTTTAGAATCCCAGTTCTGGCAATGGGGGCCTTCCTATAGGTCCCAGTGTTGTGCCCTTGTCTGCATAGCAGAAATAATTACCATAGTTTCCAGAATATAAAATTTTAGTGATGATAAAATACACCCTTTTGTATAAAATCGCTAAAACACTGCCTGAAGAGTAAAAAGTGTCATAAAACTCAAACAGAAGATAAAATAGCTAGATGTCTTATGAAGTCCTATTATTTAATGTGTATTTGAATGTATAGTGATATAAATGTGCTATTTTTCCTATGTTGTATTTTGCATGTTTTCTTTGTTCTTTTTAATTTCTTTTGTCATTTTACTCATTTAAAACTTTTTTTAAAAATTTTAAAGAGATTAAGACAAAAGAGGACAGAACAAAGCAGATCAGAACTGAACAATATAAGCAACACAGCACTTCCAATAAGACAACCAGATATTAACAGTAGCTACCATAATGTCTCTTTCTTTGAAATAGTTGAGCATAACTTCACATTCAATTGTATCAAACATAACAAAATAGTATAAAACAATTCAAGAAAATGAAAGTATTACAGGGCATCAGAACCAAATAACAGAAGATGAACAATAGCTACTATATTATCTCATTTTCCATAGAAAATTTGTTTATACTATCACACGTATTAATATCCAATAAGAAACAATATTATAGAACAAATGGAAACAGAAGAACAAAAGCATGGATTTGGAGACCTGCTGAGCTCCCGATAGGTGGGCTGGCCCACACTACCAGCCTAGCCCAGCCTGTTTAGCTGCCGCGCCTGGCCACAGGTCTGCAGAGGAGGAGCTGGGCAGATCTGGGGTGCCCTCACTGGCCTCTCTGCGTGTCTGGAGGACTCTGGATTTCTGCGCCCAGACTGCTGGAGTTCCCTCAGGCTTCCAGGTGCAGTGAAGGAGAGAGGTGGGTTTAAGGCTTCCACATCAGCCTCCCCATTCCCAGCTTCATTTGGAGACCTGCTGAGCTCCCAATAGGTGGGCTGGCCCACACTACCAGCCTAGCCCAGCCTGTTTAGCTGCCGCGCCTGGCCACAGGTCTACAGAGGAGGAGCTGGGCAGATCTGGGGTGCCCTCACTGGCCTCTCTGCGTGTCTGGAGGACTCTGGATTTCTGCGCCCAGACTGCTGGAGTTCCCTCAGGCTTCCAGGTGCAGTGAAGGAGAGAGGTGGGTTTGAGGCTTCCACATCAGCCTCCCCATTCCAGGCTTCATTTGGAGACCTGCTGAGCTCCCGATAGGTGGGCTGGCCCACACAACCAGCCTAGCCCAGCCTGTTTAGCAGCCGCGCCTGGCCATAGGTCTGCAGAGGAGGAGCTGGGCAGATCTGGGGTGCCCCCACCGGCCTCTCTGCATGTCTGGAGGACTCTGGATTTCTGCGCCCAGACTGCTGGAGTTCCCTCAGGCTTCCAGGTGCAGTGAAGGAGAGAGGTGGGTTTAAGGCTTCCACATCAGCCTCCCCATTCCCGGCTTCATTTGGAGACCTGCTGAGCTCCCGATAGGTGGGCTGGCCCACACTACCAGGCTAGCCCAGCCTGTTTAGCTGCCGCGCCTGGCCACAGGTCTGCAGAGGAGGAGCTGGGCAGATCTGGGGTTCCCTCACTGGCCTCTCTGCGTGTCTGGAGGACTCTGGATTTCTGCGCCCAGACTGCTGGAGTTCCCTCAGGCTTCCAGGTGCAGTGAAGGACAGAGGTGGGTTTAAGGCTTCCACATCAGCCTCCCCATTCCCGGCTTCATTTGGAGACCTGCTGAGCTCCCAATAGGTGGGCTGGTCCACACTACCAGCCTAGCCCAGCCTGTTTAGCTGCCGCGCCTGGCCACAGGTCTGCAGAGGAGGAGCTGGGCAGATCTGGGGTGCCCTCACTGGCCTCTCTGCGTGTCTGGAGGACTGTGGATATCTCTGCAACCAGGGAGGGTCCACAGGTTCCTGAAGCACTGCGGCCTGTGGTGAGTACCCTAACCCGGCTGCGATTGAAGAACTGTGGAGCTTCCAAGGGGCAGGTGGGCGCACAGTGTCCCTGAGGCCCAGCTTGTCTGGAACTGCGGAGTTCTGAGCAGGCAGAGGAGGGCCACTGGTTCTGTAGGCCTAATGACTTGGAGTAGCGCGGCGCCAGAGTCCCAGTAGCTCCAAACATAGAAGGGGATTTTCAACAGATCCTGAGGAAGCTTTCAAGTAACACTTGAAACAGAGAAATATAGGAAAATGACAAAACGAAAGACCAAATTACAACCTCAAACCTCCAGCCCATCTCAAGAAACCCTAGGAGCGATGTATATAGAAGAAAATATATCCAATCCACCTCATATATCGGACACAATAGCCACTGAAATTGACAAGCAACTCCAGGAAGCTTTAAAGAAATTCAAACTCGAAATAATCTCCCAGATAAAAGAAGAAATGATAAAAGAAATGAAAGAGATTCTAAATATATCTAAAGAAAACACAGATAAAAAATTGGAGGAACTAAACAAAAAGATAGAATCCCTAGACGAGCAATATAAGAAACAAACAGAATACATAATGCAGATGCACAGAGATATACAGGAAATAAAAAACTCCACTGAAAGTTGTAAAAACCGCCTTCATGAAAGTGAAGATAGAATTTCAGACCTTGAAGACAGGATTGAAGCTAGTGAACAGGAAAGGAAAGATCTTTTGAAAATAACAAGGAACCAGGAAACAACAATTCAACAACTGCAAGACGATGCAAAGAAGAATAACATAAGAATGATAGGGATTAATGAAAGAGAGGGAGACAACATGAAGGATGTCAGGAGGATATTTAGAGAAGTAATAGCTGAAAATTTCCCAAGCATGAGATCAGAAACTGACATCAGGATCAGTGAAGCATATAGAACTCCAAACACTCATAACCAAAATAAAACTACACCCAGGCATATAATAGTCACCATCCCAGAAATCCAACAAAAGAATAGATTATTAAAAGCTGTCAGAGAGAAAAGACAAATCACTTATAAAGGAAAACCTATCAGAATCACAGCAGACTTCTCAGCACAAACGATAAAGTCAAGAAGAGCATGGAGTGAAGTATTCCAGATCCTAAAGCAAAATGATTTCCAAACAAGACTGATATATCCTGCAAAACTATCATTCAAAATAGATGGTGCAATACGATACTTCCAAGACAAAGAACAGCTGAAGAACTTCATGAACACCAAACCAACCCTGCAAAAAATATTGAAAGACAGTTTAGATACACAAAGGAAAAAACCACTAAGCAAAGCAAATAATTAAACAGAACCGAAAGATAAAGATGCAACAGCAGAGAGATAACATTCCTACAATTAACCAGCATTTAACAGTAATAACCATTAATGTAAATGGTCTCAATGCACCAATCAAAAGAAACAGACTAGCAGAATGGATCAAGAAACAAAATCCAACCATATGCTGTTTACAGGAAACCCATCTAACCCAGAAAGATACTCACAGACTGAAAGTCAAAGGATGGAAAACAATTCTTCATGCAGCAGGAATCCAAAAAAAGGCAGGAGTAGCCATTCTGTTTGCAGACAACGTGAACTTTAAACCAACAATGACCATAAAGGACAAAGAAGGTCACTACATACTCGTAAGGGGAAAACTCCAAGAGGAAGAGATAACTATCTTAAATATATAGGCACCAAACTCCAGAGCACCCAGTTATATAAAACAATTATTAACAGAAATGAAAACTCAAATTATCAGTAACACAATTGTAACAGGAGACCTTAATACACCACTGACACCAAGGGACAGTTCAACCGGACAGAAAATGAGCAAAGAAATAACAGAACTGAATCACACCTGTGAACAAATGGGTTTGATAGACATATACAGAATGTTCCACCCAACAACATCAGAATACACATTCTTCTCAGCAGTACATGGATCATTTTCTAAAATAGACCATATATTAGCTCACAGAACATATTTAAGCAAATGCAAAAGAGTTGAAATCATCCCTTGCATATTATCGGATCATAGAATGAAATTAGAAATTAATGACAAAGGATACTGCAAAAATTCCGCAAACACATTGAAACTAAATAACACACTCTTGAGTAATCAGTGGGTCACAGAAGAAATTAAAGAAGAAATTAAACAATACCTAAAAGAAAATGAAAATGCAGATACAACTTACCGGAATCTATGGGATGCAATGAAAGCCGTTCTGAGAGGAAAATTTATTGCACTGAGTTCGCACATCAGGAAAACAGAACGAATACAAGTAAATAACTTGATGCTACACCTCAAACAGCTAGAAAAAGAAGAGCAAGTCAAGCCCAAAGCCAAAAGAAGAGAGGAAATTATAAGAATCAGAGCAGAAATCAATGCAATAGAGACTAAGAAAACAATCCAAAGAATCAACGAATCAAAGAGTTGGTTCTTTGAAAGAATAAATAAAATCGATAAGCCCCTAGCCAACCTTATTAAAAAAAGGAAAGAAAAAGCTCAAATTCATGCAATAAGAAATGAAAAAGGAGAAATCACTACAGACCCAATAGAAATACAGAGGATCATCAACACCTATTTCGAAAACCTCTACTCTCAAAAGTTTGATAACACAGAAGAAATAGACAGATTCTTAGAAGCATATGAAGTACCAAAGCTAGATCAAGAGGATATAAAACTGTTGAATAACCCAATCTCTGCTAATGAAATTGAGAATGTAATTGGGTCCTTGCCCACCAAGAAGAGCCCAGGCCCAGATGGATTCACTGCAGAATTCTACAAGAAATATAAAGAAGACCTAATGCCAACACTCCTCAAACTATTCAATGAAATTGAAAGGGAAGCAATCCTTCCTAAGTCATTCCTGGAAGCAAATATTACTCTAGTACCAAAACCTGAGAAAGACCCAACTATAAAAGAGAACTATAGACCGATCTCCCTAATGAACACAGATGCAAAAATCCTCAATAAAATATTGGCAAATAGGATCCAGCAAATCATCAAGAAGATTATACACCATGACCAGGTGGGATTCATCCCAGGAATGCAAGGATGGTTCAACATACGCAAATCAATAAATGTAATCCACCATATCAATAAAGCCAAAAATAAGAATCACATGATCATTTCTATAGATGCAGAAAAAGCCTTCGATAAGGTCCAACACTTATTCATGATAAGAACTTTACAGAAAATTGGAATAAATGGTCTTTACCTCAATATAATAAAGGCCATTTATGACAAACCAACAGCCAGCATCATACTAAATGGCCAAAAATTGAAAGCCTTTACTTTAAAATCAGGTACAAGACAAGGATGTCCTTTATCACCACTCCTATTTAATATAGTACTGGAAGTACTAGCCAGAGCAATTAGGCAAGAAAGAGAAATAAAAGGGGTAAAGATAGGAAAAGAAGAAGTTAAATTATCATTGTTTGCAGATGACATGATACTCTACATAGAAGACCCCCTAAACTCCATTGAAATACTCTTAGATACAATAAATAAATTCAGTAATGTGGCTGGATACAAAATCAATACTCAGAAATCAATAGCATTCCTATACACGAACAACAAAATTACAGAGAGGGAAATAAGAGAAACTGGACTATTCACATTAGCAAGCAAAAAAATGAAATATTTAGGAATTACTCTTACGAAAGAAGTGAAAGACTTATACAGTGAAAATTATAATACACTGAAAAAGGAAATTGAAGATGATCTCAGAAAATGGAAACACATCCCTTGCTCATGGATAGGAAGAACAAACATTGTGAAAATGGCCATTCTCCCAAAACTGTTATACAGATTCAATGCAATCCCAATAGAAATACCATCAACATACCTTATAGATCTAGAGAAATCACTCCTAAATTTCATCTGGAACCAGAAGAGACCTAGAATCGCAAAGGCAATTCTAAGCAGCAAAGACAAAGCAGGAGGCATCACAATCCCTGACTTGAAGTTATACTACAAAGCAACAGTAGTAAAATCAACATGGTATTGGAATCAAAACAGAGCTGAAGATCAGTGGAATAGATTAGAAGATACAACCACAACTACGAACACACTCAACCACCTTATCTTTGATAAAGGAGCCAAGCAGGTTCACTGGAAGAACGACAGTCTCTTTAATAAATGGTGCTGGAAAAACTGGCTCTCCATTTGCCGAAAACTAAAGCTAGACCCATGTCTATCACCATGTACTAAATTAAAATCTAAATGGGTCAAAGATCTGAATATTAAAACAGAAACACTAAATCTATTGGAAGACAAAGTGGGTAGAAACCTTGGAGACATAGGAGTAGGTAGAGAATTCATGAACAGGACTCAAACCGCACGGGAAATACTTCCCAGAATCAATAACTGGGACCACTTCTTATTAAAAAGTTTCTGCATGTCAAAAGAAATCTCCAGCATAGTGAAAAGAAAACCCACAAACTGGGAAAAGATTTTAGTGAACTCTCTCTCAGACAAGGGCCTCTTGTCTAAAACATACAAAGAATTAAAGAAACTCAGACCTCCGAAATTCAAAGATCCAATCCAAAAATGGGCATCTGAGATGAATATGCAATTCTCAGATGAAGAAATCCAAATGGCAAATAAATACATGAAAAAATGCTCATCATCATTGGTCATTAGAGAAATGCAAATTAAAACCACACTGAGATACCATCTCACTCCTGAAAGAATGGCCAGGATCAAGAAAAGCGACAACAAATGCTGGAGAGGCTGTGGGGAAAAAGGAACTCTCCTGCACTGCTGGTGGGAGTGTAGACTGGTACAGCCTTTGTGGAGATCTGTCTGGAGATTTCTCAAAAAGTTGGGACTGGAAATCCCATTTATTCCAGCTATTCCACTTCTAGGCATATTCCCAGAAGAACTGAAAGCATCATACCACAGTGATATATGTGCACCTATGTTTATAGCAGCACAATTTGTAATCGCCAGATCTTGGAAACAACCCAAGTGCCCATCAACTGAGGAATGGATAAAAAAGTTATGGTATTTCTATACAATGGAGTATTATTCAGCTATAAAGAAGGATCACATTGAGATATTTATCAATAAATGGGCACAGCTTGAGACCATACTCATAAGTGAAATAAATCAATCTCGCATGTGTGAATACCGAATAGTTTCCCTAATGTAAGTAATGATTCAAATATATAAAAATATGTGATAATCATGATTCCCCATTAGGTGGCCTTGAAGCCTTATAAAGTTTTCACTCATTAATTAGAAAGGCTTTATTCTGGGCTTCTTGATATGAAAATATTTGAAGCTAGAGTATATGAAGTTTTACCCAAATGTTTCAAGGAAAAAGACACTATGGTAACTACTATTAAGTCAGGTTATAAGGTGGTGAAGTACTAGGTTATTGAAACAGTCATGCTGTGACCTCTATTGTTATATTGTTATGTCCTGTTTTATCTCAATCTCCCCCTTATTGTTTCAAAAAAAAATTATTAAGTCATTTCTTATGTTTGTCTTAATTAAAGAAAAAATTCAAAAAAATTAGGATATATAAATAGTAACTCTTTTCGATTTCCAATTAACTTGTTTTGAAGTCCTGTAGTACTCCCACGATCTTGTTTTGACTGATTAGACTCTGTTCCATTCTATATGATAGTATCAAGTTTGAAGACATAGGCAACTACTTTGAAGACAATAAGATTCACTAAGATACCCATTCTGGTTTGACTATTGTCTTCTTTGGAAGTCCTGTAATGTTTACAATGCCTAAGTTTTATTGGTCTTGTTCTCTACTGTTTTGTCCAACTTTATAATATCTAATAAGATAGACAATTCTTTTTAAGGAAACAAGGGACAACGTTGATAACCATTGTTGATAAACTTGTACTCTGTTCTACACCATGTGCTACGTCTATCCTTGGTATTGACTGACAGCTTTGTTTTGCCATATTTGACTGTATTCTTCCCTCCCCCAAAGAAAGTAATAAGCACTAAGGAGTAATAAAATCCAAGATGTGTAAATTTTGTTGTAAAAAAGAGAGGGGAAAAAAAAAAAGAAAAGGAGCTCTAACGGATATAACAGCAAGTGTGTTTGGGGGTGTTAAATAGCTGACTTTATCAATGTTTTTGGAACATTGAACACAGCTGTTTGCAGTCTCCCTGTTTGAATGTCCACCTTGTGTTCTTTGATACTGTGATTTGAGGAACTATTTTCAAGAAAATAGTGTGTAATCTACTAGCAGGTAATTTCTTACTGTTATGGTTTTTTGTTTTGTTTTGTTTTGTTTTGTTTTGTTTTGTTTTGTAGTTCTGTATTGCGTGTACCCTTACGCCGCTTTGGTTTGTTTTGTGTTTTTCTCTTTTTCCTCTTAAATAAAAAAAAAAAAAAAAAAAAAAGAACAAAAGCATGGTAGGATTTCAAAGCAAGATAATATTAAATCAGAAATGGCTGCCATAATATCTTGTTTTCTTCAAAATAGCTGTTCATAACATCACATCTACTAAAATCAAACAAAATCATTTGTTTGATCAAGTAAAACCATTCCAGCTAAGGAATGAAAACATTATAATGCTTCAGAGCAATGCAATAGGAAGTCATGATTACCATAAAGTCTTATGTACTCTTACCATTTCTTACACTAGGGAGACTACATTGTATTTATACATATGAGTTTGATTTATTTCACTTATGAGTATGGTCTCAAATTGCATCTATTTACTTATAAATATCTCAATATGATCATTCTTTATAGCTGAGTAGTACTGCACTGTATAAAAATACACATCTTTTTTATCCATTCCTCAGTTGATGGATGCTTAGGTTATTTCCAAGATCTGGCTATTACATATTATGCTGCTATAAACATGGGTGGACATATATCACTGTGGTATGATGTTTTCAGTTCTTCTGGGAATATGCCTAGAAGTGGAATAGCTGGGTCAAATGGGACTTCCAATCCCAGCTTTTTGAGGACTTTCCAGACTGACCTCTACAGTTTTTGCACAAGTCTATTCTCCATGTGGGGAAAGTTCCTTTTTCCCCACAGCCTCTCCAGCATTTGTTATTGGTAGTTTTCTTGATCCTGGCTATTCTTTCTTTCTCCTGGCCATTTCATTGTGTGTCAAAGGAGTGAGATGGAATCTCAATGTGGTTTTAATTTGAAATTCTCTAATAAAAATGATGGTTAACATTTTTTCATGTATTATTTGCCCTTTGTATTTCATCATCTGAAAACTATGTATTCATCTCGGATGCTCATTTTTGGTTTGTGTCTTTGAATTTCAGGGTCTGACTTTTTTAATTCTTTATATGTTTTAGACAGAAGTCCTTTGTCTGAGAGATAGTTCACTAAGATTTTTTCCCAGTTTGTGGGTTTTCTTTTCATTATGCTGGAGATTTCTTTCGATTTGGCAAAACTCTTTAATAAAATGTAATCTGAGTTATTGATTCTGGGAAGAATTTCCCCTGTGATTTGATTCCTGTTCACGAATTCTTTACCTACCCTTATGTCTTCAAGATTTTTACCTAGTTTGTCTTTCAACAGATTTAGTGTTTCTGTTTTAGTATTCAGATCTTTGATCCATTTAGATTTTAATTTAGTACATAGTGATAGGCATGGGTCTAGTTTTGGTTTTTCAGTGTATGGAGAGCCTGTTTTCCAAGCACCATTTATTAAAGATACTATCATTCTTTGAGTGAACAATTTTGGCGCCTTTATCAAAGATAAGGTGGTTGAGTGTGTTTGTAGTTGTGGTTGTATCTTCTAATATATTCCATTGATTTATAGATCTGTTTTTATTCCAGTACCATGTTGATTTACTATGGTTACTTTGTAGTATAACTTCAAGTCAGGGATTATGATGTCTCCTACCTTGCCTTTGTTGTTTAGAATTACCTTAGCTGTTCTAGGTCTCTTCTGGTTCCAGATTAATTTTAGGAGTTATTTCTCTAGATCTAGGAGGTATGTCGGTGGTATTTTCATTTGGATTGCATTGAATCTCTATAACAGTTTTGGGATAATGGCCATTTTCACAATATTTATTCTTCCTATCCATGAAAAAGGGATGTTTTTTCATTTTCTTAGGTCCTGTTTGATTTCTTTTATAATATTCCCTGTATTGAACTTTTACTTCTTTCATGAGATTAATTCGTAAATATTTCATTTTTGTTTGGATGCTAGTGTGAAGGATGTGGCTTCTCTTATTTCTTTCTTAGTGATTTTGGTGTTAGTGTATAGTAATGCTATTGATTTTTGAGTATTGACTTTGTATAAGCTACATTGATGAATATATTTATTATATCTAGGAATCTTTCAGTGGAATTTTGGGGGTCTTCTATATAGAGTATCATGTCACAAGCAAATAATAATAGTTTAACTTCCTCTTTTCAATCTTTACTCCTTTTATTTCTCTTTATGTCTATTTGGTCTGGCTAGTATTTCCAGTACTAATTTGTAGGAGTGGTGATAAGGGATATCCTTTCTTGTTCCTGATTTTATGGTAAATACTTTCAGTTTTTAGCCATTTACTATGATGCTGGCTGTTGGTTTTTCATAGACGGTGTTTATCATATTGAGGTAAATACCATTATAACAATTTTCTGTAAGGTTCCTAATCATGAATGAGTGTTAGATCTTATCAAAACCTTTTTCTGCATCTGTAGAAATGATAATGTGATTTTTATTTTTGGCTCTATTCATATGGTACATTACATATATTAATTTACATATGTTGAACCATCCCTGCATACCTGACATGAATCCCACTTGATCATGGTGTATAATATTCTTGATGACTTGCTGCATTCTGTTTGCCACTATTTTCTGAGAATTTTTGCATCTATATTCATTAGGGAGATTGGGCTGTAGTTCTCTTTTTTAGTTGGGTCTTTCTCAGGTTTTGGTACTACACTTATGTTTGCTTCCAACAATAATTTAGGAAGAATTGCTTCCCTTTTAATTTCATTGAAGAGTTTGAGGAGTGTCGGTATCAAGTCTTCTTTGTATTTCATGTACAATTCTACAGTGAATCTATCTGGGCCTGGGCTCTTCTTAGTAGGTAAGGACTTAATTACATTTTCAATTTCCTTAATAGAAATTGGGTTATTCAGCAGTTTTACATCTTCTTGACCCAGCTTTGGCACTTTGTATATTTCTAAGAATCTGTCCATTTCCTCTGTGTTATGGAACCTATGAGAGTAAAGGTTTTCGGAATAGGTGTTAATGATCTTCTGTATTTCCACAGAGTCTGTAGTGATTTCACTTGTTTCTTTCCTTATTGAATGAATTTGAGTTTTTTTTTTTTTCTTTCCTTTTTAAATAAGATTGGTTAGGGGCTTATCAATTTTATTTATTCTTTCAAAGGACCAACTTTCTGATTCATTGATTCTTTGGATTGTTTTCTTAGTCTCTATTGCATTAATTTTTACTCTAATTTTTATACTCTAATTTTTATAATTTTCCCCATTCTTTTGGCTTCGGGCTTGACTTGATTTCTAGATGTTTGAAGTATAACATCGGGTTGTTTATTTGCGCTCTTTCTGTTCTCTTCATGAGGGAACTTAAAAATGTTCTGTGGGCTAGTATATGGTTTGTTTTAGAGAATATCCCATGTACTGTTGAGAAGAATGTGTATTCTGATGTTGTTGGATGGAACACTCTGTATATGTCTATCAAATGCAATTGTTTACAGGTGTGATTCAGTTCTGTTATTTCTTTGCTGATTTTCTTTCTGGTTGATCTGTCCCTTTATGTCAATGATGTGTTAAGGTCTCCTGTTATACTTGTGTTATTGCTTATTTAATTTTTCATTTCTGTTAATACTTGCTTTAATAGCTGGGTGCTCTGGAATTTGGTGCATATATACTTAAGATTATTCCTCTTGAAGTTTTCCTTAACTAGTATAGAGTGACCATCTTTATCTCTTTGGATCATTCTTGCTTTCAAGTTCAAATTGTCTGCAAATAGAATGGCTACCCCCACTATTTTGGGGTCCTGTTGTATGAAGTATTGTTTTCCATCCTTTGTCTTTCAGTCTATGAGTTTACTTTTGAATTAGATGGGTTTCTTGCAGACAGCATATGGTTGGTTGTTGTTTCTTGATCCATTCTGCCAGTCTGTTTCTTTTAATTGTTGAATTGAGAACATTTACATTAATAGTTATAACTGTTATATTGGCTTACTGTTGACATGTTATCTTTTTGCTTTTGTATCTTTGCCTCTCCATTCTTTCTTTCTGCCTTGCTTAGTGGTTTTGTTCTATGCATTTCTAGAATGATTTTTAGTATTCTTTGCAGGCTTGGGCTGGTGATCATCAAGTTCTTCAGCTGTTCTTTTCATGGAAGCATCTTATTTTTCCATCCACTTTGAAGGACAGTTTTGCAGAGTGCATCAGGCTAGGTTGGAAGTAATTTTCCTTTAGGATCTGAAATAATTTGCTACATGCTTTTCTTGATTTCATTGTTTGTGCTGAGAAGTCTGCTGTGATTCTGATAGATTTTCCTTTATAGGTGATCTGTCTTTTCTCTAACAGCTTTTAATATTCTATTCTTATGATGGATTTCTGAGATGGTGGTTATTACATGTCTGGGTGCAGTTTTATTCTGGTAATTGCTATTTGGAGTTCTATATTCTTCACTAATCCATATGTCAGTTTCCATTCTCATGTTTGGGAAATTTTCAGCTATTTACTTCTGTAAATAGCCTCTTGATATCATTTGTGTTGTCTCCTTCTTTTTCACTTATCCTTATCAATCTTATGTTGTTTTTCTTTACATCATCTTGCAGCTGTTGAATTGTTAATTCCTGAATCCTTGTTTTTTTTTTTTTAAAGATCTTTCCTTTCCTGTTCACTAGCTGCAATCTTGTCTTTGAGGTCTGAAATTCTATCTTCACTTTTGCTGACATGGTTTTGACAACTTTCAGTGGAATTTTGCTCTATGTATTCTGTTTGTTTCTTATGTTATTCATCCAGGAATTCTATCTTTTTGCATTGTTCCTCTAATTTTTTTAACTGTGTCTTCTATAGATGTATTTAGTATTTCTTTCATTAGTTTTATCATTTCTTCTTTTACTTGAGCGATTATTTCTAACTTGAATTCCTTTATACCTTCCTGGAGTTGCTTTATTATTTCAGTTGCTATTATTTCAGGTATTTCACGGGTATGGCTTATATATTTTTTTTTCTATGTACATGGTTCCTAGGCTTTCTTGGGATAGGCTGGAGGTTTGACATTGCATTTTGTTCTTATATTTTTGTCATTTTTATATATTTCTGTGTTTCAAGTGATGTCCCAAAACTTCCCTTGGGCATGTTGGAAATTGCCTCCTATGCCCCTGGCTCCTGGGACTGAATGGAGTTTGCTGAGTGTCATCCATTCAGGCCTGCAGGACCTCCCGTGCTATCTCTGGTGTTGCAGGAAACTGGGCAGGCTCCTCACCACTGCTGGTGATGGTCCAAAGCTCTCCCTGGATGCGCTGGAATTCACCTTGTGTGACCTTAGCTCCCCTGACTGAACTAAGGTCACTAATGGCATGGTCTAGTCAGGCCTGCAAAGCCTCCCAAGCCTAGTCCAGTGTGTCTGGAAGCTGGACAGCCACTTAACCACTGGGAGCGATGGTGTTAGACTCTCTCAGGGCCTGTGCCAGTGTGCTAGAACTCACCTCACGTGGCCTTAGCTCCCCAGGTTGAAAGAAAGTCACTGGGGTGGTTCAGTTAGGCTTGTGAGACCTGTTGAGCCTAGTTCAGTGGGTCTGGAAGCTGGACAGGCACTTAACCTCTTGGAGCAATGGTCTTAAACTCTCCCTGGTCTTGCGCTGGTGTGCTGGAATTCACCTCCATGGGAGCTTCCACGCAGCTTGCGTGGTCTTAGCTCCCCAGATTCAAAATGTTGGTTTATAAGAGTAGAAATCCTTGGCTGTTCATGTGGCAATGTTCTAGAAATTCCAACAGGTGTTCTTCCTGTTTTGGATTTGTTTAAATTATACTTCAAATTTATTTCCAGATATTCTTAGGTCTACAGAACACTTAAGTTCATTCATCTGCTCACCTTCTTTTTATGTGATACTTTTCATTAATTTTAATTTTTATATATTTTAATTTCTTACAATTACTTTCTGAAGATTCTCAAGTACACTTTACTTGAACTGAATAATGAAACAAGTGGACAGATAATCCCATCTTAATAATCATTAAAAGGCAGACATTTTCTATTCTTTATCTTTATCCCCAGACCCTAAATTATTTTGAATTAAATTCCATATATTTTATCATTCAACCTGAAAATACCACAATTTATATACACATATACATATATAATGAAAAGTCCTTTAAAGAAAACATAGTCACAATATGATAATTTCATTGAATATAATCGTTGAAGTTCCTCAATAATAATCCAGTAACATGTGTGTGTTTCTAAATTCCTTCCCTTATATGTTTATTAATTTCTTTGAAGTGAAATGCTTAGAATTTAGCGAACTGTGATTTATTGATAGCATTCCTCAAATATTTTAATTTATTAGTTCCTCTACATTTTCGCTGCCTCTTCCTGCATTGTTTCTTGAAAATGTTTTTTATCCAGTTGAAAGAACTGGGTCAGGTATCCTATACAGTTTCAAAAGGTCTACAATTTGATTACTGCATCATTGTGATACCACATAAAATGCTTTCCTGTTCTTTGTATCACTTGAAAAGTATTAGTTGAGTAATAGGGGCAACTAGACCAGTATTTGTGGGCAGTTTGGAAAGACAGGCTTTAATAAGTAAAGGAATACAACTAGAGATCAAGTCCTGGAGGGAGAAGGTTCAAAACTACTTAGGTTAGCAGGTTGCTTCCCCATCTAAAAACTGAGGGTGTTGGTGAGACCAGAAATGCACAGTGGACCATGAAGGAGTGAAAGGGGAGGAATAGTCTTTTTCAAATGGCAAAAGACATTGTTAATAGTATATCAGGAATTAAAAACCATATTACTTGCACTGTTCTGCTTAGATAGATTTTATTCTGTCCCAGTTTGTCTACTTGCACTAGATCTGAGGGCACATACAGCTATCCCAAAAATAACTGGATATAGTACAGTAATCATCTTTAATTTCCTATTTACTTAATCTGGAGCCCTGTATAATTTATACTGTTTTATCATGACTGATCTTAGTGAAATCTGGTTTGTTTGATTGCTGTTTGGTATTGACTGATTTTATTCAAAACTGTTATATTTAATAGTTTTAAGTCTAAGAGTATAGGCAACTAAACTGAAGATGACAGATTCACAATGATACCCATTCTGGTTTGATTACGACCTGTTTTTGAAGTTTTATGCAATCTACAAAGTTGTATTTTTATTAATATTGTTATGTACTGGTATATTCAATAATACTGTGTCTGATGATATAGACAATTCTATTAAAGGTAACAACAGACAACACAATAACCATGGTAGAACTCCTTGTACAGTGGTTTTATATGTCTTTTCCATTTCATGTGTTTATAGGAATATGTTTTGTTTTGTCTTGCTTTGTTTTGTTTCTCCCTCTAATATAGAAAGGATAGAAATACATGTTAAGAATCATGCATGTGTAGAACCTATAAACAGTTTACAAGAACTGATCTTATAATGCATGATGAAATGAACAAATACTTTGAATAAAAAGAGACACTACAGTACCTAGTGCTGATCCTGGAGTATCATGATGTGAAATCCAGCAATACTACCAGTCTTTGTTTAGAGTGATTTTAGTCTGCTTTGGTTTGTTTAATCTCATCATAAATTAAGATATGGATAACTGCATGTATGATTAAGTGTATAGGATTGATAACCATATTACTAACTTTTTCTTAGATAGTTGAACAGAACTATTTTCAGTCTCACGGTTTGAATCCCCACTTTGTGTGTTTCACTTTTTGTATCTTGAACAGCTATTTGTAAGAGGACAATATGTAATCATCACCTAGTGATTTCTTACTGTTTATTTTTCCTTTGAAAGCATGTATTATTTCTATCTGTTTTGTTTTGTTTAGACTTTCTTTAAATAAATTTTTTTTGTCTTTTTCCTTTTTATCAGTACCAGGGATCGAACTCAGGACTGCCTGCTTGCAAGGCAGGCACTTATTCCGCTGAGCTAAATCCCCAGCCCCTAAATAAAATTTTTAAAAAAGAAAATTATTAGTTATACATAAGAATGTGATCCATTTTAGGTTGAATATTTAAAATATTTCCTCATATTGACTATGAATTTCATCAGTAGGTACATCCTTTAGTAATATGTAATAGCCACTAGATATGGTAATCTACTCTATCATTTCATTCTGTTTATTTGATGGAATCATTCTAAAAATAGAAACCTTTTTCCATACATTTTGTTACTGAGACTTTTGAGTGCATAGGAAGAAAGCTAACTAATTGCTTTTTTTCCTATTATACTAGTGTTCAAAATAGTGAGGTGCTTCTCTAGTGGTCTTGAAAAACTCAAAATGAGTTTTTAAAAATGTGTAATTTTATGACATCAAGAATTAAACATGGTTGATGTGTTTTAGACCCTTGTAATTATATCAGTTCATGATAAAATTATCCTGGCAAAAGATTCACGTTATTTTCTGGGTCATTTTCATAAAACTGTAGTAGTCTTTTATAGTTGTTTTTATTTCTAATATGATAAAATGCTTCTGATTCATAATTTCCTGATCCATAGTGTGAAGCATCTAGTTCTCCACAAAATTTTGTACCACTTAGAAACAGGAAATATTATTTAGACCTAAAATTCTATATACTAAGGATATTCATTAACTTTAGCAGTGTTTCATCAACTACTTTCTGATTGGCAAAAGTCTCATTTGTCAGTGACACTACTATAATTACTAATTTGGTTATCCCACAGTACTTATAGAAAAGCCTAAGAAATTCGATTACATCCACACCTATATGGTTGTGATATCTATAAAAAGGTAAATAGTTTTTGATTTGGAGGGTTATTTTTTTTTCACAGACTATTCTACTAGGTAAGAACAACAGAATTATGTTAATGTCACTTGAAATGTTGTATCATCAAGTATATTCAGTGTTATAACATTTCATTATTAGGGTTGAGTTTCTTTTCTTACAACTATGTATGATTAATGATACCAAATTCAAATTAAAAATAAGCTAAGATGGCAGCTGAATAAGATTTCCCCTATTGACCCAACAGTGTGAAAATCTATTAAAGTACCAAACTACCTTGTGAGAATCAGAGACCAAATGAGAAAGTGTTGTGCCTGGCCTTATGACAAACAAACAAACAGGCACACTGAACATGACAAGGAGGAAACAGTTTTCAGTCATACTTGTCCTCTCCAATCAATGTGGAGAAAGGTAGCTCTCATGTGGAGAAAGAAGGGATCAAGTCCAGGTATCAGACTGCAACCCAGTATCAGGACCACAACAGTGAAATTCATGGACAGGCAGTCCTGAGACTTTTATCCTCATGCCATTACCTGCTGAGTGAGCCATCGAAATGGTGTTAGCCAGTCCCTCCTCTAACCTCAAGTGACAGAAATAAGAGTTGAACAATACAAGGGAACCGGGCAAGAAAAGTATCACAGATACTTTTGGCTTAGAGCTCTGAGCCAAGCCTGCTTGGTGAGATCTGGCACTAGACAGAAACGAACGTCCTCTATACACAGGCAGAGCCCCTAGATTCCTTGTTATCAGATATTGTCTTAGTTACTTTTTACTCATCACTGACACAAAATACCTGAAGCCCAAAGTTGGGAAAGGAAAGGTTTCAGTCCATACTCAGTTGGCTCCAAGGCAGGTGAGCATGGCTGGGCTTCAGTTCATGGCGGCTGCAAACATCAAGGAGAAAACCAGCAAAAGATCAAGACATGCCTTCTTCCTGCCATTACATTACATCCTGGCTCCACCCCTAAGTGGGTGTAGCATTGACACCATCAATCCAAGCACTAGACAATGAACCAGTCACATACGCAGTGCAAACTCATGAGGCCTGGGGCTACAGACATAAACCATGACAGATATAGAACTGGATGTTTTTAAGACAGACTCAAGTTTTTGCCTCTATTTTCAGCATTCTTGGTATGTGTCTGATGTACCCCACCCCAGCCCTCAGACTGTGCATATCCTTGTGTTTATGAGACCAGGTAAAACTTAGTTTATCATCAGTCTTGGTAGCCATGAAACTCTCTCTACACCACCCATTACCCATCTAGACCAGTGCTTACAGATAAAGCCTCTAGACTGGCTCTGGCACCAGGCACAGAGCTGCAATCTGTTGAGTGGGCTAATGTTGTGTTTTTCATAACCACTGTTGTGGTGTCACTGTGAATGAACCTCAAGACTTGGCACATCCTTGCCAATTTGAGACAGGTACAACCAAACTTTGCAGTAGGCTTGGTGGCCAAGAAACTGCCTTCACCAACAATACTCCTGACTGTACTCTCTGATAACATAGCAATGAATAATACTCCATTCACTGACAGTAGGACAGGATACTTGACTTTACCTGAGACCTCATTGCCATGTGTGTGAAATCTAACACTGGAGAGATCCTAATGTCCCTCAACCGTGGTTATTGCTTACAGCTAGATCCTCAGAAACAGCAGCATATCTAGGTAGAGAAATGTGGCCTGATGTACTGGAATTTTTCCAGCACCACTTGCGTGTGTTTGCTGTGTACTTAGGCCATGAGTCAGCCTTAGCAGCAGGCGGTCTTTGGCAGTATGAGCCTTTGTCCTGTCCTGGCACCATG
Source organism: Cavia porcellus (assembly GCF_034190915.1). Taxonomy (NCBI): domain Eukaryota; kingdom Metazoa; phylum Chordata; class Mammalia; order Rodentia; family Caviidae; genus Cavia; species Cavia porcellus. The sequence goes on from NW_026947493.1 coordinate 58,979,854, forward strand.
TTTGTCGTGGCAAAATGTACTGCCAGGGCTGTCAGGGTATTACACAGTTTAGCAGCTTTAGTGGCCACAGGTGCAGTTTAGGAACTTGGGGCTAATCCTATGATAATCGCACATTAACTGATGACAGGCTACTGACATAATATAGGGTCATGGCCTACTCCCCCAGAGAACGGAGTGGGGATGGATTACCTCTCTTTTCATACTCCCACAGTTGATTCTGTGCCAAGAATATTCATGGAATAGGGACAAAACTAAACTTGAATCAAACTCTAGTGCTGAAACAGAAAATACACCAACACTGAATTCATGGCACATGTGGATCTAGGTCACCATCTAGTGCTAAAATAGCAGAAATGATTACAAGGCCAGGACAAAAATTTTCCTGCTTAGAATTTTTAGTACGACAGATAAATGAAGCTGGGATAAATATCTAAGCCTTCAGGGCCCAGAACATATTACATACCAAGCATAAAGTGCTTTCAGGAAGCAAAAAATTTAACTAATTCTCATAAAGTGCCAGATACAACAGAAGGTAGTCATATGAATGATCTGTCATATGCAGAATTTAAAACAGCTGCTTTCAGAAAAATATCAAACCGGAAGAACATACAAGTGAATTCAATTCATTGAGAGAGAAAGTTAAAGTGAAGAGGAAGGAATTTTTAAAAGTCAACAAAAATCATTGAGTGGAAAAATATACTAAAAATTTAAAACACGATAAAAGTCTTTACTAGCAGAATATATCAAACAAGAAATAATTTGTGAGTTTGAAGACAAAGTATTTAAAGATACATAAAAGAGTGAATAAAGAATGAAGAAATATAGTAAACTTGGGGCAACATTAAAAGATCAAATATTTGAGTTAGTAGAGTTGAAGAGGAAGCTGAGAATGAAGAAAGTGCAAAAAGTTTATCTAAAGAAATAATTTAGGAACAGGGGCACATATTTGTGATCCCAGGACGTAGGGAGACTGAGGAAAGAATATCACAAGTTTACATCTCACCTAGCCCACTTAGTAAGACTTTGTTATAAAATATAGATAGATAAATACATACATATATATAAAAGCTGGTGATGAAGCTAAATAGTAAAGTGTCCCTGTGTTTTATTTCCTTGTCCCGCAGTAATACTACTAATAATTAAAACTGCCATTAATAATAAGAATTACAACAATAACAATAAGGCAACTTTCCAAATTAGAAAAGGATACAAATAATGAGATATAGGAAGTTCAGAAATAACCACTGTCTGTCTCAAAACATTATAACCAGGATGTCAAAGATAAAGAGAAATGTTTCAAGTTACTAAAAATAATAGCAAAATTCTTATAGTTTTCTTGGCAGCAGACTTCTAGGTGTAAACCTTATAGGCAGGAGCTGCAATAAAACTAGAAAAGGAGGCAAAAAACTTTACCCATTGATAATTACCTTCAATTTCAATTAATTAAATTGCCTAATTTAAAGATATAATGGGACAAATGGAAAACAATTCATATGTTGCTTATAAGAAATTCACTTCAGGAGGCTGGGGATTTAGCTCAGTGGCATAAGCGTCTGTCTTGCAAGCAGGCAGTCGTGAGTTCGATCCCTGGTACCGATAAAAAAGAAAAACACCAAAAAAAAAAAAAAAAAAAAAAGAAATTCACTTCATTTTAAAGGACACATACATTAGAAGGAAAGTTAAAGAAAGGAATATATGCAAAGAGAATCCAAAGAAGACAGAATATAAGTTCTTCTCATAAACACATGGAACATTCCCAGGGTGGGATAGGCCACAAAAATCTCAATAAATGTTTTTAAGTGTTATAATTCTAATAAATATGGTTTCTTAGCCTATGGAAAAATTTGGAATAAAAAACAAGAAATATACTGGCAACTATTCAAATTCAAGGAAATAATGTAACTTACATTTTTAAAAAATGCATGAAGGAAGAAATTGAGACTGAAATTTAAAAATTTCTTGAAACAGATATGAGTGGAAGCACACACCTATAATCACTGCACTGGAAAGGCTGAAGCAGCAAGATCACAATTTTCTGGTTATCCTAGTTCATTTCTTGAGAATATATCTCAAAAACACAAAAATAAAAACCAACATATATTTCAAAAAAGAAAATAGAGAATTGGTATATAACCCAAATGTGATACAACAAAAGAAATAACAGAAATTTTTAACAACACATCAAAAAAGAATTATCACAAAAAATAACCTTTTTCTTCGTCTCAGAGAACTAGAAAAACAAGAAGCCAAATTCCAAATTAGAAGGAAAGAAATAGAAGTGTTCATAGTAGAAATAACTGATATAGAGAATAAACAATGATGCAAAAGATCAACAAAGTAACTGCTTCAAAAACATAAAATTTGACGAACTTGTAGCTGAAGTAAGAATGCGAGAGAAAAGACCTAAGTAAATGAAAGCAACGGTTGTATCTGACCAACAAAAAATAAAATATCATTGGAGATTATTATAAGCAACTATATGCCAACAAATTGGTAACCTAGAATACGTGGACAAATTCCTGCAAAAATACATTTACCATTATTTAATCCTAATGAAACAGAAAACCTGAAAAATTCATAAAAATTAAGTATCAGTAGAAAAAACCTCTGTCATTAAAAAAGGCTGGATGATTTCTGTGCTGATTTATTCGATTTAAATAACAGATACCAATTTATTTTGAATTATTCCAAAAATTCAAACTGAAGCTAAATCATCTAAAGCTATACTACAAGGTCATCATTCCCCTGATAAAGAAAAACAAGGAAGGGCACAGAAACAAAGGTGAAAGCCATGTGAGAGTTAGGTTGCTGTTAGGAATAGGAAGCTCTGATGTGGTATTAAATGGTAGGGTAACTCTAGATTACAGTCATGTACTGTGTATTTTAAAAATCAGAAAAAAGGATATTAAAAGCTTTAATAATTATGAAATAATAAATCTTTGTGGGGATATGTTTAACCCTGATGTAAACATTACATGTAATATGTAAACATGTATATATCAAAACATCCCAAATTATGCTAAAATATGTATAATTTCTGTTTTATGTATCAGATCAAAAGATTTAAAGCCACAGGTCAATATCCTTGACAAATATAGATGTGTAAATACTTCACAAAGTACTAGTAAGCCAAATTCAACAGTATGTTCAACATTGTCGCTGTGATAGGCTGAGGAAGGTACATTCCAATTTAGAAAGCAGCTTGGGCAATTCAGCCAAAGGGAAAGTTAGAACACTGCAGATGTAGCTAGGTGCAAAAGCCTGGGGTTTGATCCCAAGGGGAAAAACAAATGAACAAACCCCATCAACAAAATGAGGAGCACAAATCCATATGGTCATCTCACTATATGGAGCAAAGACATTTGATAAAAGTATTCAATAAAACTCAACATCATGTTACAATTAAAATGTTAAAGAAATTAGATATAAAAGGAAAGTTCTTTAACATGTTAAACATCTATGTAATAGACCAATAGCTAATATCATAGGACAGTGAGAGCAGAGCTGAAAGCTTTCTGTTTATAATTGGGAATAGGACTTGAATATTGACTTTACAACTTTTATTCAACATTGAACTGAAAACCCAAGCCAGAGGATTAACATCCAGGAAAGGAAATAAATTATATCCACATTTGTAAAACAGATACCAAACTTTCAGATTGCAGATGTGACATGATGTTATATATAGAAAATCCCAAAGACTCAAGAATAACAAAAACACTAATTAGAAAAGTCAGTAAACTGGCAAGATATAAAATTAACACATGAAAATCAATATTATTGTTATATACTAATATCCAGTTGTCAGAAATCGAAATCGAAATCAAAATCAAGAAATCAGTCTTGTTTACAAATACAAAAAATACAAAATAAATTTAATTAAAAGGGAAAGATCTCTGTTATATAATGTTGATAAATAAAATTGAGAAAGACACAAGAATGAAAAGATGTGTTCGTTGATTAGAAGAATGAATATTGGTTAAATGCTCGTATTTCCTGAAATAATCTACAGATTCAGTGCAAATCCTATAAACATGATAGGTATATTCGTCAGAGACCTAGAAAAAGTGATGCTAAATTTTGCATTGAACCATGAAAATTTCAGAGATATCTCTTGGCTTTGAAAAAAAAAAAGCAAAAAGTATTAAACTGAGGTCAAAATGTACTGTAGTAATCAAGACACCATGCTAATTGGAATAAAAATCACATATACACCAATGGAATAGAATAGAGTCTAGACATAAAGTCACATAGCTATACCTAACTAAAACTTGACCGAAGTCCTGAGAACACACATTGGAGAAAAGATAGGTTTTTGTTAATAAATGGGTATCCATATTCAGAACAATGAGTTTAAATCCTATGTCTGTTTTAAAATCCATCTCTAAATTAATTAGAGACTTAACTGTATGGTCTGAAAAGATGAAAGGACTAGAAGAAAACAAAGAGGACATAGGAATGGGCAAGAAATTTTAGACTAGATCCCAAAATCAAGGAAACAAAAGCAAATATAAACATGAGTACATTAAACTAAAAGTCTGAACTGCAAAGAAAGCAGTTTTCAGGATGAATAGGCAGTGTATAAACTAGAAAAATACTTGTATGCTACACTTTTGACAAAGAGTGAATATTCATAATGACAAACTCTATAGCCTGTCACCCTTCCTCCAAATAACCCAATTGAGAATTCATTGGTGGGCATGTCAAATTGATTGGCTTTGGGATCTGTCCTAAAGATTGGTGTAGCGTGCTTCCCAGTATGTCTGGCTGGATCATGGGCATGTGAATTTAGATTCTTTGTCTACTCCCTTGCCCTTCACTTTGGAACTATTTGTCTGCTCAGCGTCCTGGCTGCAAGGTTGTGATCAGAATTCTTCCACCATTCCTTTCCACCAGCCAGCTGTGGACTGAATCCGCTATATCATGAGCCAGTTTAAACGTACTCTTTAATTGTGTCAGGTACTGTATCCTCACAACAGGAAAACTAAATAATACAAGATCTAAAGAATTTCTCAAAGGAAGACAAAGAAATAGCTAGTGGGTATACAAAATAATTCTCAGCATCACAACTCAGAAATCTAAACTCTCTAATAAGAGTATCTATTATAAAAAAGAGAAAAGATAACATACGTTGTGGTGAAGATGAAAATTAAATGAATCACTTTGTACAGTTTCTAGAATACAAATTAGCATAGTAATTAGGGAAGAGTATAGAGGCTTTAAAAGTCACCGTATGATTCCGCAAACCCAATACTGGTTATATTTCTAAGAGAAATGAAATCAGTATGTGGGAGTGACAGCTGCACTTTTCAGGTTTATTACAACACTTTTACAAAAGCCAAGAAATGGAAACAATTTAACTCTCTATCAACTGAAGATAGGAAAAAAAAAATGGTAGATATACGGAATGAAATATTTGTTAGACATGAGTAAGAATGAAATCCTGTCAGCTACAGCAACATACGTAGAACTGCATATCATTATGTTAAGTAAAATAAGCCAAGGAAAAATATACATGATCTCACTCATATGTGTGATATTAAAAAACTGATCTCATAGATATTGACAGTGAAATGGTGGTTGCTAGAGAATGAGAAGGTTAGAGAAATGGGAAAAAGTCGTATGTAATAAGGATGATATGAGTAAAATGTTCTCCTGTGCTGTTGCATAGTTAGGTGACTATAGATAGCACGTGTGTAATGCGTACCCTACAAGCTACAAGAATTGATTTTAACCTTCTCTGCATAAAAATTATAAATATTTGAAGAGATAAATGTTTAATATAATTACAAAATCTGTACTTGTGTTGAAACATGGTAATCCATTAATATGGACTTTTATGTATCATTTTAAAATAAAATTTAAGAAGATATAAACTTTAGCTTTTCAACTTTCTTCTCTCTAACTTTTTTCATTTTGCCTCATTTGTAAAGTTTTTAAAAATATTATATATTATTTGTCTCTATTTCTTATCAGTATACTCTGTTTTAGTACATCATGACGTACTAAATATATTTTTATCTGTGAGGCATTTTTACTTAAACTATTTATCTGACAGTTCCATATCTTTGTATTTTTCTTTTTATAACTGCATAGAATCATATTGTGTACATGTTCTATGTATCGTTATTTACTTAGCCAAGCCGCTAAGGTGGGAATTGCGTTGATTCCAATCTTTTCTTATTATAAATTACACTGCAATCAATGTCATCATGAATGTGCTGCTTCATGCTTTACTAAAGGATAAATATCTAGAAAAGAGAATGGTGGGGACTTGGGAATGGGGGACAGGGCAAGGATCAAGTAATTAAAGCATGTTACATTTTGCTAGATATTTCCAATATCCATTCAAATTTATATGACATCATGCAGTGGTTATTTTCATACAGACTAACTAACAATGAATATTTCAATGATTTTTACATTTCCTTCATCTGTTTGATGAATAGTATTTAACTAATAGTTGTTTAATTGTTGTTTTCCCTATTGTGAGTAGTATAAATTCTAGTATTTTTCCATATATTATTTTAATTTTTATTTTGCTTCTGGCATTTTACAAAATAATTGAGTTTATTCCCTTTTTATTCTCCAAAAATCATCTTTCTGAAAATTTGTCTCATTGTTAAGTTCTATAAGAATTCATTTTATCTGTCATTAATATTTATGTTTTATATTATGGTCTGATCTATTCATAATTTATCATTTTGGAAAAAATAAAGAATTGATCAAGTTTTACCACAAAATATTTTGATGTCTACATATGATTATCACTTATTTTAAATCAGACTTTGTCTTAATAAGTTTAAATCATTTTCTATGGTTTTAGAAATTCCCATAGGTGAATGGTTCTTGTTTTAGCTATTTTTGTTGGTTCATTGGTCTAACTCAGTGTATCAATATAAAATTTTTTTTCTAGTGGAGATCACTGTGTTTAAGATCTGTTGGAGTCATCTTCCTCAGTGTTATTCATTTTCAAAATGTTGTGTCCATATTAATTTTATCATTCTAACAAATGAACTTTTATTCAAAATTTTAGATATAGAAAAGTAGTATAGTCTTATTAAGAGTTTCCTTTTACACATAAGTGAACAACATGGGGCATGTTTTTCTGACTGAATCTAATTACTAATTTAATTTTTTAGAACAATTGTTTCTTTTTCTTTTCTAGTGGTATAAGATATATTTTGCATATTCTTTCTTTATTAAGTAATTGCATTGATATTTCCTGCTCATTCAAGAATATAGTTATTTCTGCATATGAAAACAAATCTCAATTTCCAATCATTTTATTTTTTGATCAAATTATGTTAATTGATTATTCTCTGGTAACTTAAATGTTATTAAAAATGCTAGACATGTATGTGTTACTCTTGTTCTTGCTGTATAGTTTCTTTGATTCCCATTGTAAGATTCTGGCTTGAAGACTGTGTTTGTGTGTGTATACACCACATGTCCACACAGGCTGTCAATGTGTAAGGATGATGATGGGGGAGAAATAAATTCTTAGATAAATACATACATAATTTTGTCAAACATTTTTAGTGCTTATAGAAATTATCGTATGACTTTCCAGCTCTATTAATGTGATATATTGTGGTGAATTAATGAAATTACTAATAATCACCTCACATTAATAAAATAAATTTAACTTTATCATAATATGTTTGTCATTGTGATTCTAGATTCTGCTAGGCAATTATAGAATTAAGCTTATTTAGAGTGATATTTAAATGAGTTTAATTGGTTGTTTACTTTTTTGAAGAAGTCTTACATTCTATGTGTTACATGAGTTTGGAACTTTTTTTACTCTATTATTTGCATAGTTTGGTAGGTTTGGAATTATTTTCTCATTTAGTAATTCAATGTGATACTATTGGAAACCAATAGTGCCTGACTTTTAATGAAGATGAATAGAGAAGAGGATAGAAGTGATCTTGAGTAGATGGAATAAGAAAAGAGAGAAAGGAAGAGAAAAGGATAGGGGAGAGAGGAAATGAGAGTAGAAGACAGAGGAGGTGAGGGGATAGAATATGATTAACAATAAAATAAAATTATCAACATTTTAACAGCATTTTGGTATAAGATGAGAATACTGTGGTATAATTCCAAACAGTGTCACCTAAATGAAGATTTAGATGTAGTTTTCGGATGAGAAAATTATTCCATTTAATTGTGCTGGATTAATACGGTATAAATAAGAGGAAACGGAGATGAAGGTGCAGGAATTTCTTTTCTGAAGGATGACTTTTGAGTTGAAATATTAATTAATTAAAAACTTGGTAGATCTGGTAGTTTAGGCACATCCCAGATAAGAGGAAGGAAGAACTATGAGGACAGTAAAGCTAGAAATAGTTAACAATGCATGGAAGGGCTTGGTGAGAGTGAGTGATTATTTAGAGAGCAAAGAAATGTAATTCTAAGATAGATAGCAGGCACACACTGGAGGCAGAAAGCCATAGCCAGTTTTTATATGGTTCCATTCCTGTCTCCTATTATAGGGCATGGTGGTGAATAAATATTGGTTGACATAAAGCCATGCCATTTCTTCTATGGTTTGGATGAGGATAGTAACTGGGAAATGAAACAGAATCATTTAATCATTCATTTATCTTCAACTCTGCTTTGAATTCCAACTGCAAAGGGAATAAAACATTGCCATGAACCTGCAGCATCTTACATCTTTCTGGAGGCTACAGAATGACAGTATATACATTTTGAAAAGTTCAGAAGTAGAGCAGTGAATTAAGTGAAAGAAGTAACTCTCACAGACTTTTAGGAGAGAGAGTTCTGTGACTTTGTTATCAGATGTAGAAAATGAAAACAGTCTGAGAAGAGTTTTAAAACTGACCTAACTGTGAACAGGCACAGTACCACTGTGGATTTATAAGTCTTGCAAAATATCAATAAAAGATTATATTAGTAATTATACTTACAACATCCTATCTTGTGTGTGCATGTAGCTCACTTTCTGCATTCATGACTCAGCTCATCTTACTGCTTTAAGATAGAGTAGCAAAGCAGCCAATTTTTATAAATGAAAATAATTTAAATTATCAATTAAAACAAATAATCTTGATATTCCTTGGTTCATGGTTCTGATGTTCATGCATACTTTGTTTTAATTCCACTTGAACTTGTAATCTTTAATAATTGTTCTAAATTGAGATTGTGATTTTACATTTCTATGTTTACTTTTGGATTCTCAGGCTCAGTACTACAGTTCAGATCACTGTTCACTAAAGGTCCATATGTTAAAAGTTTGGTCCTCATCCTAGTGACCGTTGAGAGGTGATGAGTCCTTCAGAAGGAAGGGCCTTGTGGAAAAAGATCAGTTATTGGGACATCCCTTTGAAACCAATATTGATACTTTAGCTACTCTTTTCCGTTTTCGTTGCTTCTTTGAGGTAAACAGTTTTGTTCTACCATGGGTTCTCTTCCAACATATGCTGCCTTGCCACATATCCAAAAACAATTAGATCAACTACCCATGAACTGAGTCCTCTGACATAGTGAATCAAATAAATCTTTCCTGTTTTTTGATTGATTATCTCAGATATTTTATTACTATGATGAAAATCTGACTAACACATCTATTTTGGATTTCATGTTCCTACTGACTTACTGTTGTAAATGCATGTAGTAGAATTCTCATGTACTTTATTTATCAGCCTCATTTTAAACTAGTTCCATTAAAATACTATGGTAGGTAACATGTGAAATAAATTACTTAAAAAGTCTTCATCATCAGGCTAAATAATAAATACCACTTGCTAATAAGTAAAGTGGTTAAAAATCCTATGATAAGAAAATGGAGGAAAGGGCACAAAGGAGGAAAGGTTCACCTAAACACACAGACACACGCATGCACGCACATCCACATTTACACACACACACAAATAAATTAGATGAGAGAAAAAAAGGAAACGTTATACACTCCCTCTTGGAAAATACTTAGATGCTAAAATTTACAAATTTTAAACAATTTTGAATTCACACCAAGTAAAGGCAATTACTTCTGTAGTAATTTGGTAAAAACAAAAACAACAACAACAACAAAAAGAAACCCCTTCCTTTAGAGAGGAATCAGGAAAGGCTGAAAGTGTGTACCGGTACTGAAGAAATTGCTTTTACAGATCCCATCTGCCAGCCTTCCCATGCCTTTCAAGTGAGACACGTCCTGAGGAATGAGATATGTACCTTAAATTGTTTTAAGATAAAAGTGGCACAACTGAAAATTAGAATTGTTCCAGAAAGGATACCTGATAAATTATTTAATAACTTCTAGTGGGTGCTAGCGCAACCTATTCTTGAAGTATTTAGAGTACTATGAAAATTTGTAATTGCCTTCATATTGCCTAGGGAAAACTGAGAATTTTTTTTTTAAGAGGAAAAAGAGAAAAACACAAAACAAACCAAAGCGGTGTAAGGGTACATGTAATACAGAACTACAAAACAAAACAAAACAAAACAAACAACCAAAAAAAAAAAAAACATAACAGTAAGAAATCACCTGTTAGTATATTACATATTATCATCTTGAAAATAGTTCCTCAAATCACAGTATCAAAGAATACAAGGTGGACATTCAAACAGGTAGACTGCAAACAGCTGTGTTCAATGATCCAAAAACATTGATACAGTCAGCTATTTAACACCCCTAAACACACTTGCTGTTATATCCGTTAGAGCTCTTTTTCTTTTTTTTTTTCCCTCTCTTTTTTACAACAAAATTCACACACTTTAGATTTCATTACTCCTTAGTGCTTATTACTTTTTTTGGGGGGGGGGAAGAATACAGTCAAATATGGCAAAACAAAGCTGTCAGTCAATACCAAGGATAGACATAGCACATGGTGTAGAACAGAGTACAAGTTTATCAACAATGGTTATCAACGTTGTCCCTTGTTTCCTTAAAAAGAATTGTCTATCTCATTAGATATTATAAAGTTGGACAAAACAGTAGAGAACAAGACCAATAAAACTTAGGCATTGTAAACATTACAGGATTCCAAAGAAGACATTAGTCAAACCAGAATGGGTATCTTAGTGAATCTTATTGTCTTCAAAGTAGTTGCCTATGTCTTCAAACTTGATACTACCATATAGAATGGAACAGAGTCTAATCAGTCAAAACAAGATTGTGAGAGTACTATAGGACTTCAAAACAAGTTAATAGGAAATCAAAAAGAGTTACTATTTATATATCCTAATTTTTTGAATTTTTTCTTTAATTAAGACAAACATAAGAAATGACTAAATAATTTTTTTAAAACAATAAGGGGGAGATTGAGATAAAAGAGGACATAACAATATAACAATAGAGGTCCCAGCATGACTGTTTCAACAACCTAGTACTTCACCACCATATAACCTGACTTAATAGTAGTTACCATAGTGTCTTTTTCCTTGAAATATTTGGATAAAACTTCATATACTCTAGCTTCAAATATTTTCAAATCAAGAAGCCCAGAATAAAGCCTTTCTAATTAATGAGTGAAAACTTTATAAGGCTCCAAGGCCACCTAATGGGGAATCATGATTACCACATATTTTTATATATTTGATTCATTACTTACATTAGGGAAACTATTCGGTATTCACACATGCGAGATTGATTTATTTCACTTATGAGTATGGTCTCAAGCTGCGCCCATTTATTGATAAATATCTCAATGTGATCCTTCTTTATAGCTGAATAATATTCCATTGTATAGAAATACCACAACTTTTTTATCCATTCCTCAGTTGATGGACACTTGAGTTGTTTCCAAGATCTGGCGATTACAAATTGTGCTGCTATAAACATAGGTGCACATATATCACTGTGGTATGATGCTTTCAGTTCTTCTGGGAATATGCCTAGAAGTGGAATAGCTGGAATAAATGGGATTTCCAGTCCCAACTTTTTGAGAAATCTCCAGACAGATCTCCACAAAGGCTGTACCAGTCTACACTCCCACCAGCAGTGCAGGAGAGTTCCTTTTTCCCCACAGCCTCTCCAGCATTTGTTGTCGCTTTTCTTGATCCTGGCCATTCTTTCAGGAGTGAGATGGTATCTCAGTGTGGTTTTAATTTGCATTTCTCTAATGACCAATGATGATGAGCATTTTTTCATGTATTTATTTGCCATTTGGATTTCTTCATCTGAGAATTGCATATTCATCTCAGATGCCCATTTTTGGATTGGATCTTTGAATTTCGGAGGTCTGAGTTTCTTTAATTCTTTGTATGTTTTAGACAAGAGGCCCTTGTCTGAGAGAGAGTTCACTAAAATCTTTTCCCAGTTTGTGGGTTTTCTTTTCACTATGCTGGAGATTTCTTTTGACATGCAGAAACTTTTTAATAAGAAGTGGTCCCAGTTATTGATTCTGGGAAGTATTTCCCGTGCGGTTTGAGTCCTGTTCATGAATTCTTTACCTACTCCTATGTCTCCAAGGTTCCTACCTAATTTGTCTTCCAATAGATTTAGTGTTTCTGTTTTAATATTCAGATCTTTGACCCATTTAGATTTTAATTTAAGACATGGTGATAGACATGGGTCTAGCTTTAGTTTTCGACAAATGGAGAGCCAGTTTTTCCAGCACCATTTATTAAAGAGACTGTCGTTCTTACAGTGAACCTGCTTGGCTCCTTTATCAAAGATAAGGTGATTGAGTGTGTTCGTAGTTGTGGTTGTATCTTCTAATCTATTCCACTGATCTTCGGCTCTGTTTTGATTCCAATACCATGTTGATTTTACTACTGTTGCTTTGTAGTATAACTTCAAGTCAGGGATTGTGATGCCTCCTGCTTTGTCTTTGCTGCTTAGAATTGCCTTTGCGATTCTAGGTCTCTTCTGGTTCCAGATGAAATTTAGGAGTGATTTCTCTAGATCTATAAGGTATGTTGATGGAATTTCTATTGGGATTGCATTGAATCTGTATAACAGTTTTGGGAGAATGGCCATTTTCACAATGTTTGTTCTTCCTATCCATGAGCAAGGGATGTGTTTCCATTTTCTGAGATCATCTTCAATTTCCTTTTTCAGTGTATTATAATTTTCACTGTATAAGTCTTTCACTTCTTTCGTAAGAGTAATTCCTAAATATTTCATTTTTTTGCTTGCTAATGTGAATAGTCCAGTTTCTCTTATTTCCCTCTCTGTAATTTTGTTGTTCGTGTATAGGAATGCTATTGATTTCTGAGTATTGATTTTGTATCCAGCCACATTACTGAATTTATTTATTGTATCTAAGAGTATTTCAATGGAGTTTAGGGGGTCTTCTATGTAGAGTATCATGTCATCTGCAAACAATGATAATTTAACTTCTTCTTTTCCTATCTTTACCCCTTTTATTTCTCTTTCTTGCCTAATTGCTCTGGCTAGTACTTCCAGTACTATATTAAATAGGAGTGGTGATAAAGGACATCCTTGTCTTGTACCTGATTTTAAAGTAAAGGCTTTCAATTTTTGGCCATTTAGTATGATGCTGGCTGTTGGTTTGTCATAAATGGCCTTTATTATATTGAGGTAAAGACCATTTATTCCAATTTTCTGTAAAGTTCTTATCATGAATAAGTGTTGGACCTTATCGAAGGCTTTTTCTGCATCTATAGAAATGATCATGTGATTCTTATTTTTGGCTTTATTGATATGGTGGATTACATTTATTGATTTGCGTATGTTGAACCATCCTTGCATTCCTGGGATGAATCCCACCTGGTCATGGTGTATAATCTTCTTGATGATTTGCTGGATCCTATTTGCCAATATTTTATTGAGGATTTTTGCATCTGTGTTCATTAGGGAGATCGGTCTATAGTTCTCTTTTATAGTTGGGTCTTTCTCAGGTTTTGGTACTAGAGTAATATTTGCTTCCAGGAATGACTTAGGAAGGATTGCTTCCCTTTCAATTTCATTGAATAGTTTGAGGAGTGTCGGCATTAGGTCTTCTTTATATTTCTTGTAGAATTCTGCAGTGAATCCATCTGGGCCTGGGCTCTTCTTGGTGGGTAAGGCCTTAATTACATTTTCAAGTTCATTAGCAGAGATTGGGTTATTCAACAGTTTTATATCCTCATGATCTAGCTTTGGTACTTCATATGCTTCTAAGAATCTGTCTATTTCTTCTGTGTTATCAAACTTTTGAGAGTAGAGGTTTTCGAAATAGGTGTTGATGATCCTCTGTATTTCTATTGGGTCTGTAGTGATTTCTCCTTTTTCATTTCTTATTGCATGAATTTGAGCTTTTTCTTCCCTTTTTTTAATAATGTTGGCTAGGGGCTTATCGATTTTATTTATTCTTTCAAAGAACCAACTCTTTGATTCGTTGATTCTTTGGATTGTTTTCTTAGTCTCTATGGCATTGATTTCTGCTCTGATTTTTATAATTTCCTCTCTTCTTTTGGCTTTGGGCTTGACTTGCTCTTCTTTTTCTAGCTGTTTGAGGTGTAGCATCAAGTTATTTATTTGTATTCGTTCTGTTTTCCTGATGTGGGAACTCAGTGCAATAAATTTTCCTCTCAGAACGGCTTTCATTGCATCCCACAGATTCCGGTAAGTTGTATCTGCATTTTCATTTTCTTTTAGGTATTGTTTAATTTCTTCTTTAATTTCTTCTGTGACCCACTGATTACTCAAGAGTGTGTTATTTAGTTTCCATGTGTTTGTGGAATTTTTGCAGTATCTTTTGTCATTAATTTCTAATTTCAGAGCGCTATGATCCGATAATATGCAAGGGATGATTTCAACTTTTTTGCATTTGCTTAAATATGTTCTGTGAGCTAATATATGGTCTATTTTAGAAAATGATCCATGTACTGCTGAGAAGAATGTGTATTCTGATGTTGTTGGGTAGAACATTCTGTATATGTCTATCAAACCCATTTGTTCACAGGTGTGATTCAGTTCTGTTATTTCTTTGCTCATTTTCTGTCTGGTTGATCTGTCCCTTGGTGTCAGTGGTGTATTAAGGTCTCCTGTTACAATTGTTTTACTGATAATTTGAGTTTTCATTTCTGTTAATAATTGTTTTATATGACTGGGTGCTCTGGAGTTTGGTGCGTATATATTTAAGATGGTTATCTCTTCCTCTTGGAGTTTTCCCCTTACGAGTATGTAGTGACCTTCTTTGTCCTTTATGGTCATTGTTGGTTTAAAGTTCACGTTGTCTGCAAACAGAATGGCTACTCCTGCCTTTTTTTGGATTCCTGCTGCATGGAGAATTGTTTTCCATCCTTTGACTTTCAGTCTGTGAGTATCCTTCTCGGTTAGATGGGTTTCCTGTAAACAGCATATGGTTGGATTTTGTTTCTTGATCCATTCTGCTAGTCTGTTTCTTTTGATTGGTGCATTGAGACCATTTACATTAATGGTTATTACTGTTAAATGCTGGTTAATTGTAGGAATGTTATCTCTCTGCTGTTGCATCTTTATCTTTCTGTTCTGTTTAATTATTTGCTTTGCTTAGTGGTTTTTTCCTTTGTGTATCTAAACTGTCTCTCAATATTTTTTGCAGGGTTGGTTTGGTGTTCATGAAGTTCTTCAGCTGTTCTTTGTCATGGAAGTATCGTATTGCACCATCTATTTTGAATGATAGTTTTGCAGGATATATCAGTCTCAGTTGGAAATCATTTTGCTTTAGGATCTGGAATACTTCACTCCATGCTCTTCTTGACTTTATCGTTTGTGCTGAGAAGTCTGCTGTGATTCTGATAGGTTTTCCTTTATAAGTGATCTGTCTTTTCTCTCTGACAGCTTTTAATAATCTATTCTTGTGTTGGATTTCTGGGATGGTGATTATTATATGTCTGGGTGTAGTTTTATTTTGGTTATGACTGTTTGGAGTTCTATATGCTTCACTGATCCTGATGTCAGTTTCTGATCTCATGCTTGGGAAATTTTCAGCTATTACTTCTCTAAATATCCTCCTGGCATCCTTCATGTTGTCTCCCTCTCTTTCATTAATCCCTATCATTCTTATGTTATTCTTCTTTGCATCGTCTTGCAGTTGTTGAATTGTTGTTTCCTGGTTCCTTGTTATTTTCAAAAGATCTTTCCTTTCCTGTTCACTAGCTGCAATCCTGTCTTCAAGGTCTGAAATTCTATCTTCACTTTCATGAAGGCGGTTTTTACAACTTTCAGTGGAGTTTTTTATTTCCTGTATATCTCTGTGCATCTGCATTATGTATTCTGTTTGTTTCTTATATTGCTCGTCTAGGGATTCTATCTTTTTGTTTAGTTCCTCCAATTTTTTATCTGTGTTTTCTTTAGATATATTTAGAATCTCTTTCATTTCTTTTATCATTTCTTCTTTTATCTGGGAGATTATTTCGAGTTTTAATTTCTTTAAAGCTTCCTGGAGTTGCTTGTCAATTTCAGTGGCTATTATGTCCGATATATGAGGTGGATGGGATATATTTTCTTCTATATACATCGCTCCTAGGGTTTCTTGAGATGGGCTGGAGGTTTGAGGTTGTAATTTGGTCTTTCGTTTTGTCATTTTCCTATATTTCTGTGTTTCAAGTGTTATTTGAAAGCTTCCTCAGGATCTGTTGAAAATCCCCTTCTATGTTTGGAGCTACTGAGACTCTGGCACCGCGCTACCCCAAGTCATTGGGCCTACAGAACCGGTGTCTCTCCTCTGCCTCCTCAGAACTCCGCAGTTCCAGACAAGCTGGGCCTCAGGGACACTGTGCGCCCACCTGCCCCTTGGAAGCTCCACAGTTCTTCAATCGCAGCTGGGTTAGGGTACTCACCACAGGCCGCAGTGCTTCAGGAACCTGTGGACCCTCCCTGGTTGCAGAGATATCCACAGTCCTCCAGACACGCAGAGAGGCCGGTGAGGGCACCCCAGATCTGCCCAGCTCCTCCTCTGCAGACCTATGGCCAGGTGTGGCAGCTAAACAGGCTGGGCTAGGCTGATAGTGTGGGCCCGCCCATCCGCCGGCAGCTCAGCAGGTCTCCAAGTGAAGGCGGAATGGGGAGGCTGATGTGGAAGCCTCAAACCCACCTCTCCCCTTTACTGCACCTGGAAGTCTGGGTGAACTCCAGCAGTCTGGGTGGAGATATCCAGAGTCCTCCAGACACGCAGAGAGGCCGGTGAGGGCACCCCAGATCTGCCCAGCTCCTCCTCTGCAGACCTATGGCCAGGCGCGGCAGCTAAACAGGCTGGGCTAGGAAAACTGAGAATTTAATAGGAATTGGGTAATAAACCATAGGTGATAGTAAACCTTTAGAAAACATTGATGAATCTGGGTCATCTGCCTATTTTATTTCTTATATGTGTGTCTATGTTAGTATGTATTTACATTCTGACAGCCTGGTGATATAAAGTGGTGGAAGCAGAAATAGTGACTGTTGTACAACATTGTCAGAAGATGAATAATCTGTTCAAGCACATAAGTACTTTATATTATCTTAGATTATGAAATTAAACTTAAAAAGGCCTTGAAAACAAAGAATTAATGTAATAGAATCACATCTTTAATAGAGTTTTACTTTCTTATATTGTTTTAATTCTCTTACTGAATTGAAACTTAATAGGTTTCTTTTAAAAACTTGATTATCATAATGCAATGATAGTTTTGTAATAACAAAATTTCTTGCAAAATTAGGTAATCATGGCCAAGAGATAATTATTCATGTTTGTGCTACAGTGTTTTATCATTAGCTCAAGTCATTTTAGTATTTTTAACTTTAAGATAATTAAAGTAGCATTCATTTAAGAAACTGCAAATGTAACGATTTATGGCATTGCATTGTGTTTTATTTTACAGCCAGGATATGTTCTCTCCCATGCAGATATGCATCTTTTTAAGAAAAAATGAGCACCAAAATGACTGTTTATTTGCAAATGCCACTTACACAGACAAAAATACTTGATTCCTGAATGTGTTTTATATCCTTCTTATACAATGGCCTTTTTTCTTGAGTGTTGTTAGGAGTTATGATAAAAAAAGAATTACAGTGAATGCTGCTACTGCATGCCATCCAGAGGAAGGTAAACTCATAAAAACATTACAGTGTCCTTATCCACCATATCTGATACTGTGTAATGGCTGGTTTTCCCCAAAAGTTACAACAACTATGAATGGTAACCATTTGAATCAGTTCAGGATATGGAAACAACCAGAAAGTACAGCTGAGACACTCCCAAAAGAGAACTTCCAGAACTGCTTCTGAAAGTGGCAAGAATGATGGAATATCTGTGTCCAAAATAAGAGGAAGTGTTTTGAGAAGAATTAATAGAAGTGTGTCTTTTATAGTAATAATTTTTCACTTAACCACTCACCATATTTTCTATCACACCATGTATTCATTTATTGACTTTTTGATTGATTAACTGTATCTCATTAAACTGTTCCATGCCACAGACTGGAGGAGGAAGTGAATCCTTTCTCTTTCAATAAATGATGCCATTTCATTTTAGGAACCATTTTTCTAAACAGTAAACATTTGCATAAATGGATGTAATGTGAAGATTCTGGTCACATTTTAATTTAATTATAGGTTCTAAGTTTTTTTTTTTCTCTTGGAAATCAATATAGCTTCTAAAATTTTCTCTCTTAATGTTTTCTGAAAATACCCCGAAATGTAGCACATATATCATCTCTAAAGCTTATTATTGCAGCTTATATAACATTTTCCTAATTTAGACATCTCAACAGTAGATAGATAATAACCAACATATTTACTAACAAGTTTAAAGTAAGAGTAACATGTAGAAACTTGCCCTGGGAAGAGCACAAAAGTGCAGTGCCATGAATGTTAGAAAGAACATCAGAACTTACTGTGACCTGCTCACTTGAGCTTGCCTCTACAGCATGTTTCTATGGAACTTCTGTAAGCCCCTCCTGGATTAATTGTTTCCATATCATGTGCATTTGCAGGAACAGTATGACAAATGATGAAACAAAAATAACCCCACTTAATTTGAATAAAGATAATTTATGAAAAGCATTATTAAAATGACCTTTTATTTTATAAGCTGATACTTTCAGAATAAAGAAATAGTGGCATGATGTGTGCAGGATGATTATGAGATTCTAATAGTAAGCATATTAATGTATAAAGCAACCTAAAATTTCTGTAAGGATATTCAGGAGCTTTGCACTTAGCAGCTCATTTGATACCTAAAATAAAGCAGTGAGACAGGTATCACCCAGTTAGGTTTCTTCATATGAGAAAACTAAGATGCAAGGTATTGTCTCAAAACCAGATACTGAACATCTGTTGGAGTCTCAAAGGCCATTTGCCTCCAGAGACTTAACATGTAACCAGCATGGTGCACTTGTGACACACAAGAAAATTGTCTTTATTGTTTAGTCACATTCCTAATATATCACCAGTTATGGTAATTGTGGTAACACTTGTTTTCACTTTTGCAACATTGTCTTCCATGCTTGAAACTCTTGGAATGACTCATGTAGATGGAATGTCTCCTCCTGCCCCTGTTGTCAGAGTTGGCCGTGAAACTTAGTTTGGATAGTAGTTCACAAGTGGACATGATGCTCACTACTTTTCAGCAAAAGTCTCAAATGTGTTTTTATGGTTTTGTTTTGGCCTTTTTTACCTGTCCTTTACTGTAATGATTGCATGCTTGGGTAGGTCTGCTTTTTCAACCTTAATTCTAAGAAGACTAAATAAATCAATGACCCTAGCCTAAACCAGAGCCACAGTAACAGAATTGCTGCCACTGCTTTATAATTTGAATGTAAAATAAATAGTAAAGCCACAAGTATGCCTGTGTTAGTTGATGCATCATACCATTTAGGGAAAGCTAATTCTACTTAGACAAGACAGTTTTCCATTGATTTTTGGTTGCATTTCTATAATAAAAAACCTAACATCTCACTGTTGTCTTCTAATACATGTGAAAAGCAAAACATTTTTCTAGTAATATATTTTCATCCTAGATAGACAGAACACATTTTTAGCATAGTTTAGTTGTTCTGATGCCAGGAAAAAGCTTCTATGTATATGTATGTCCCCATTATGGTACTAGGTAAAAGAAATTCATTCATTTTGTTTAAGCATTGATCTCTCTGTATAGGCAGTCTTTATAACTTATTCTGGGAATATTGACTCATTATGCAAGCAATGGCATCTTGCGCATGTGTTCATCAAAGTAATTTTCCCCATGATTGGGCAGGCCTGTGGTGGACACAGAATAATCAGTAGTTACAGAGTGGAAAGGAAAGGACAGAAATCTGATAGCACCAGAGAGTAGTGGCACATACTGAGGAATTAGGCCTCTGTGACTTTCTTTGTATTTCACTGAGATCACTTTATAACACACTGAGAAAAAAAAAATAATACTCAGAGTATATGCATTTTCATAAACACATGAATATATGTTACTGCAATGCTGTAGAAAATGATATATACACAATCTGCATCATATAAATAACTATATTTAACATACATTTATGATACAAACTTTACATTTGCAGTAGATTTGGCATTGTTTAATATTTTTAGCATTTATTATAGAGTATTTAAGTTACCTACTTAAAATAGAAAATCACTGCCATAATTTTCAGACCTAATGAGAAAACAATAAGTATAAATATAAAATGGCAGTGATAGATTTGAATGAATATAAAAGTTACAAAACTTTTAAGTCACACAGTGCAAAGGAAAATTTTTGCAATAAAATTTAACAAAAAGAAACCATACTACGTCATCAGTAGGAACATAGTTCTAAAAACAGGGTAGAAGTCCAAACAGCTATACTACACATGCAAATATGTGTACATCTTGTAATCTGTGATCTAGTTTCATGATGTGCCATTATCCATGACATTAAATTAATGTTGATAATTTAAATTTATTGGTATTTTTATCTTTAATTCTATGTAATTTCTTGATAAGTTTTATTTTATAGTTATATGTATAAAATGTCCATATACAGTTTTATGCATGCATTTTAAGTAATATGAAATGTGATAAGGTGAATGTATAAAATTCTAAAAATGTGTTATAATGAAAGACATGTTGCCATTAACTTACCTCAAAATACCTCCCCACTGTTTGAAGACACTTATCCTGTCTGTCTCAATGTCCTTAATCAGTTAAAGAAATTTACATTTGATGGTCATTTTGATTATTTAAGACCAAAAAGTTGCAAGGTACCAGATCTGATGAATAAAATGGGTGAAGATATATCAAGACACCAAGGCATCTATGAAAAGATGCTTATAAAGAGGTCTTGTAGAACTGTTCAGAAAATGGCAAGAATGAGGGAAAAGTGTGTATGAAGCAAAGCGGGGGGGGGTATCTCAAGAGGGGCTAGTGGCAATGTGGCTCATGATGTAATACTTGCATTTTAATTTAAACACCGTCAATATTTTTTATCATGTTTCACACAGTAAACAAAAATTCCCTCATTGCCACTGTTAGCAAGAATGAGACATTTTAAAATATAATCCCTGATTAATACAAAAAGTACTGTCTGAAATGTATAAACTTACCTAGCAAAATTTGTGAATAAACTGGGTCCCAAAACAGCATCAAAATTATCTATTGATTTATTATATTTTGTATATTTATTTCTATTTTCATATATATGCATATATATGTGTATGTATAATCTGAAAAACAGACATTTAAAAAGTAGAAAGTCACTATTATGAATTGAGCTTGCTGTGTCATTTATAGTCTATCTTTTACATATAGGAGATTAAAATATTTCTTTGTATCATATTTGAGTGAGTTTTAGAAGTTGTTTTAGAATGATTGCTATTTCCATTAGCTGAATTAGCTTCTATACTATTTCTGCTACGTGAAATTGTGTCTGTAGGTTTAATTTATTTCCCACTTTTGCAATTATCTTTTTTTTTCTGGGTTTATGTTGACCTATATATACACTAAAATTTGAATTTACAATTTCTGGTTGCTGTAGATGAAAGTTCTCCTACAGAGATAATTAGGCAGCATGGATGTGGTTTTCTAACATGTGCTGTAAATTTCAGTGAGGATTGTCCTCTGTAATTGCTTTTATCACTTTCTCGTTTTGTCCTTGGCATCATTCTCTGAGTTAAGTGGCACCTGAAGCACATCATTCTCTTCCTACAGCAGAAGGTCACTGGCCTTGGCCCTCTGTGGTCTATACTGAGACTGAAGGAGCACAATAGTAATCAACAATAACTTTAACCTACAAATAAGATGACAAAATCTCATCAAGCATTAGTTACATTTTCATGTAGTTATTGTCACAGCTTTTTTTTTTTGTCTTTTTCCTTTTTATCGGTACCAGGGATCGAACTCACGACTGCCTGCTTGCAAGGCAGGCGCTTATGCCGCTGAGCTAAATCCCCAGCCCCCGAAACTTAAAATTTCACTTTGTATTTATTTGTGTGTTTCAACTAATATTTTTGCTGAACTTACTAAATGATTATTTCTATAAATTTGGGGATAAAAGAAATGACAAAATTTTCCACATTATCAATTTGATTAATGAAGCAGTTTTGTAACAGGTTTAAGACTAATGTAAGAATCACTTCAAAATCATAAAGATGCAAAGTAAGAGTGAAGATATAAAAACATTATTGCACCAGGGAATTAAGAGAAGAATTTTCCTAAAATGGAAATTTATTTAGCTTTCTATATAAACACAAAGTATAACTAAAGATGATACAAAAAGTGAGAAATAAGATTTGTCTCATATTTATGGTTTATAATTTTAAAGTCATTAACACAATATAACTTATTCAGTATTTTAGAAAATATTTCTGGTAGAATTAAATTTACATTTCATAGTAATTTCATTTTTCATGTAAATGCTTTAACTTTAGTTTGGTACATTTAATATTTTGGATGATAACAGAAGCATTGAAAATGGTTCAGTGTTGTGCAAAGTAGTTTATATTTTCTAAGTAGAATGTAAAAAGGCAAAGAGCTGACTGTTAAAAATTATACTGCTTTTTTCCTTTTTATCGGTACCGGGGATCGAACTCACGACTGCCTGCTTTAAAAAAAAAAAAAAAAATTATACTGCTAATGACCATGGCAATTTATTTCAGAATTTAAAAGACCAAAGTGGAGAAAACAGACAAATGAAGATGTTATCATATTGTTATCAGGTATTGATATGGAAGGTTGTAAGATGACTTCTAAAGCGGCTGAAGAGGTAGAGTAAGAGAAAGCTTTAGATTCCTATGGTCATCAGGCAGAAGCAGTGTATGAAGCTTCTCTCGGTTGCATAATGTGTACAATGCTTATGGATAACCCAAACAAAGCAAAATTTATTGGAAAGTTGTATGAGAACTTTCAACTTCTATGGGAAGACTGGAAAACAAGACAAGAAAAATGATGAATGCAAAAGTGACACTAACATGTTAAAAGTTAAGTTTGAATACTCATAGGGACACATTTTCAGTTTTTGTTCATACCATAGTACAGATTATAATCAGAGAGTATACAAATTTCTAGCTTTGGTTGCCAATATACCTCTTGTCTAGGGAAGAGTAATGTAAATGAAACTTTCAGTGGACAGAAAACAATGCCATAAGAGGCAATTTCTTAAAGATAAGTTTTCTGAAAGACAGTGAGGTGGATACTAAATAACTAAATAATAATCATGCTGTTAGCAACAAACAGTAAAAATTGTCTGTGGCCATGGGTAATTTTATAGATGCCAAACAGCTTCTGAAGGGACAGGTCAGCAACAGTAGACCAGTAGCAACACTAGCACCATATCCTAAGATTCAATTATATTTTTATTAAAGTCTTCTATGGACATTCCCTATTTCAGTGTCTCAATTGGGATTACAATTTCTATTGATGCTTTCCTCTATAATACGCAGTGGTTCTCTGCCAGAGATTTATCTTGTTTTCTGAAAGTCTTCCCATCTCTAAAGATTTTGTTCAGAGTAATGCAGTTAGGATAAATCATTGTATCAGTGGCAACTGAGATGAGGTGGTAGGCCAGAGTTCAAGTGGAAAATAAGAGGATAATGCAGAAAGACAATAAAGTCAGCACAGACAGGGGCTTTGATTTATCACCATAGAGAAGCAGCCTTCAGCTTAATCATTTGTTTGCAGAAGACAAAGTTACAAATTAGTCTGAGAATGTTTAGACTTAATCTTGGCTTCGTCTCATAGGTATTCTTTATTTCTAGTTTTTCTCTAATAACTAGTTTTCTCATTTTAGCTGTATTTTAGGTAGAGTGCAACAGGGGATCTCTGAATCCAAGAAGTTAGATTTTTCAGAAAAATCTTGCCTTTCTTGCAATACATGCATATGAGACACTTACAATAGATCAAGCATTGTGTCAGTTACTCCTAACCTCTTAAGATCTACAATCTTTCTGAAATCAAAAAACTGTCAATAATGGTATATGCTGCATATTACATTCTTTTCTCCAACACATGACAATAATATGAGTGATTTAAGCCAGCAGTAGCCTCTCTATCATAGTTTAGATCTAAAATGTTCTCTGAAAGCCTTACATCTTTGGAAGGTGGTTGTGTCATGAGGGACACTGCACTCCCTACTGATGATTTCATAGCTGACTTGCTGATGATAGGAAGTGGGGTCTGATTGGAGATAGGTCACTGGTATGGGCAGCCTGGAAATGATTATCTCCCTCCATAGTTGTTCCGTTTGGTATTTGCTTCCTGAACACCACAGGTAGAGCAGTTTTCCTCTACCATAACTCTCTGCCATCCTGTTCCCATCTTTGGCTAACTACGAACTGAATCCATGAGCCACAATAAATCTCTCCTCCTTTAAGGTGTGGGTGCTCATCATTGTGTCTCTGTAATGAGGAAGTTACTAAAATTCTGGCTGATATGTGGATTTCTAAAAAATAAAACAAAACAACTCAAATATAAAGAAACAGAGTTGATTGATTGAATGAATGAATGAATGAATGAATGAATAGTAGTTTCCTAGGGCAAGACAGGATTGGGGATGAGTGGGTGAAAATGGAAAGAGTTTTGTGATTCTATAGGATAAATAAGTTTAAGCATCTAATGTGTAGCAGGACTTACAGACAATGATATTGTAATGAATATTTGGAAACTTGCTAAGAGAATAGATTATATTTATTCTTATCACAGAGAAGATAATTATGTAGGTGATGGGGCAACTTAATTTACTTAACTTTTGTAATCATTTCACAATACATGTGTATCAAAGCATCATGTTATAAACCTTCAGTACATACAGCAAAAGTTCTTTTTAAATGCCATTGAAGATGATCTTAAAAACTGCTCACTGAAAATACTAAATTTAAACTTCAATTAATTTTTAATAATGCTAGCCTCAATATAATTATCCTTATGTATTTTATCTAAAAGAAGCACACTTTTGAGTATATGTGTCTGGGTGGGTCATGAAGGTGTGGCTTTGGGTACTAGATATGGCGTCTCACTCCTTCCCTGGCATGTTTCATGTTCTGTTTTCCACTATGAAAGATGCATCTGAGCTCCACCATAACTTTCCTTGAAGTCAACACACTATAGACTGAATCACTGTTTTTCTCAGTGATGTGATAACTGACTCATAAAGAAAATTGGTAGCAGGAGTAGGATCTTTGCTATTACTCCAACTGATCATGTGGTTTAGATGCCTTTGGAACTGGTTTGTGGGAGAAATTTGTAACGCTTTGGAGATTCTTATGTATATGTAACTGAGAAACTATAATATGCTGAGTGTGATGAGTGATTCTGCTGAGACTTTCAGAATACCAAAATTCTGATGAGGATGAAAATGGAAAGACCAGGCTCAAGATATAGTTGAGAATAAGAAGTATATTGGTTTTTAGACTAGAGGCTATGTGTGTTATACTCTGGGAGAAAGTTACCTTATATTTTGCCCACGTGATGAGATACTTTCCAGGATACTAAATGAAAGGCAGTAACCTAATCTGGTGTAGGAAATTTCAAGACAATCTAACATTCAGGCGTTGGGATGGGTATAGCCAGCTGTTTTAAGCCAAATTTATTTTAAGAGTTAGGGGCAAAATGTAGGTGGAATAATTTCTAAAACTTAACTTTTGACCTAGAAGAATACCAGGTAAAGTTGAAGTCATAGGAGTCATGACTACTGAACATTAAAAAGAAACCAATATTTTGTACATGTTTAAGAAGAAAAATGCCTTCATTTGCATCTCAGAAATCAACATTATCCCATTCATGTCAGGCTTAAGGATTCAACTGTTATAGTCCTTTCATTTGAGAAGAGAGCTTCTATAATTTCTTTTCAAGGAGTAAGAAAATTAGTTTCCTAGAAGTCATTTCACTCTTCTCAGTTATCCAGGCACTACAGCCATGACCCAGTGGCTTCCTCGCTACTATTCGGTCTGCTCACAGACTTGGGCATTGGTCACATAATGTTGGTTTTCCTAGTATTTAGAATGCAAGAGTTGTGAGGTCAAGGAGCTTCTACCTAGATTTCAGGGAAAAGTGTAAAAGCCATTCAAGGAGCCACTGTGAGATGAAGTTGTATCTGTGCATGAAGTTTTAAGAATAAAACCAAAGTTGCAGTGGGGATCCTAGGAAGTTGGACAGGACAGAAATGTTCATTTGCATTTGGCATGCTTTAGCATTCTTTCCTATATCCCTATTTTTATCTTTTGCAATGGGAATGTTTAGCCCCACACTGTTGTACTTGTGGGTTTTGTAACTTACTCCTGATTTTCACAAACATTTACTGCCTAAAAGTTTGCCATGAATTTCAGAACAGTCTTTGACTAGAACTGTTGAGACTTTGGAGAAGGGATTGTGTTTTCAGTGGTGTGTAAAATAATTGTATTGTTTCAGGCAGAAAAATAAACTTGCCTTTGTGTATTTGAAGATAAAGTATATTTAAGAAGATGCGTTTCAGTATGAAGCTGAAAAGGGATAGGAGGTTGCAATCAGGGTGGAGGCATCTGCCCAGGAAATTGGTAGAGCATAGTTCTGGGTATGGTTTTTTAGGTCATGGTTTGGGGTCTGTGAAGATCCCTCAGCCTTGTGCTTTGTCTATGCAGATTGCTCACTATTCCCTACTGTTTTTTTCAGTGGCCATAGACTAAGCATCTTTGCTCCACCATTCTCTATCACCATGATGTATCTGTCTTGAAACCAGCTGACCATGCACTGAATCCACCAAACTGTGAGCCAAATTAAACTTCCCCTCGTTTACATTTAGGTTTCACGTATTGGGTCTCAATGACATGAAAGCTGACTAATAAATTCTTAGTCATTAAATCATTTGGATCAGGGAATGAATTTTAACTGGATAGCAATGTTAAATCTGCAGTCTTTTCTGCCATCAGGAGCTAACCTTCAGATTTACTGTTAATGAACTTGACTTTTAATGGTATCAAAACTTAAAAGTCAATTTTATCTTGTCAAGATCCTTCTTACATGAGTCTGGGCAACACGTACTCCTTTAAGTCACCAATTTAAGGCTTCTCCTAATACATTTATACTAGAATAGTCTGCAGATCATTTCAAAGCTAGTGTAACTGACATTATTCACCCTTGCTATTACTAAATTTAATTTGTATACATATAATATAGGCTAAAAAATTTGCATGATAAAATAAATTCTCAAATATCTCTGATTGATGTTAGCTGTGATGGATTTTACTAGCAATACCTCTCTAGCTTATTGTTATATTATAGTCATTTTGCAGAATGCTTGGTACATAATGCATTTTTATTGTACTTTCACCAATTTAGTAAATCAAACAAATATCTACTTAAGGATATACAAATTCCTTCAAGAACTGTAAATAGCAGTATTTATAACATGGCATTTATTACTTTATAAACTCATTTATTTTATCTAATACCACTTCTTACATAAAAAAGCAAATATATAAATATTTGAATCTCCCATCTCAACAGTAGCATATTGTGGACTTGTCATCATAACATAGGTAGACTAAGTCCATCCATGTCTGCATATTAGTATGCAGCCCAATTAGTCAGAGCAGATTCCATAAATTTGTAAAGATCAGGTCCTAGAACTAGAGTAGTGAATGGGAGGAACAATATTCAAATATATGAATATAAATTAATTCCAAGAATTTGTAATTAAAAGCTCTAGCAAATGAACAAAAGACGGTAACAGAAAATTTATGGGAAAATAGTCTCATAAAAAGAAAATATGTGTACCCAGCTTAAGTAAGGACCACTCTTTCTTGAAAGAGCAAGCCTGGTGATCTAAGTGACTCTAAGTGACTCCGTATCTTATATGGAGTATTATAGCAATTATACAATTTTAAAAAATGTGGAGAAGAAATATCAGGAAGATTTAAGTAAAAATATATTTCCTTGCCACTTTTCACTCACCCAAATGTGGTCTCCATAGTACAAATGGTTGTCTCAACAGGAAGACACTCAGACACAACTGAACACCTGGATCCACTGAAAGAGAATTTGTATTTTGATACAATCCCCTAGTTATTCTTTTTTTTAATTTAATTTAATTTTTTTTTTTTTTTGGTACGAGGGATTGAACTTATAACTTCGTACTTGCCAGGCAGGCATTTACGCCGCTGAGCTAAATCCTTGGCCCTCCCCTATTTATTCTTGTGCACTTTAACGTAGGAGAAAATTTATGTTAATCTACTAAGGCAGTCAGAGACTGAGGATGCCACATCCTGCATTAAGTGAATTGCTTACTCATGATATGTGCCCAGTGGAAGCCTGTGACTTAATGGCTTATAATCCTTGAGATAAGGCTCTGATTGCCTACAGAGTTTGCCCAGAAACTTGCTTTTTGGAAAGAAATGGCAGTTACTGTTCCTTGGACAGTCCTGAAATAACTTCTTTATAGCAGGTAAACTGCAGAGGAACCTAGATCTCTTCTGGTCTTGTGGATGTGTTGGTATTGGCTTTGGCCACAGGAAACTTAAGGATAAGAGAGATTTCCTGATAAATTCTGGGTAAAAATCAAGAATGACCATGTGATAGATCCCAAGCCCATAGGAATAGATACTACACATTATTTCTTCAGAAGATTTTATAGCATTTTAGTCTGATGGCTTTAATAAAATAGACACATGATAAAAAAAAAACAAAACAAAAGGATACAAAGATGTCCTTAAGGATCATTGAGAAATTACATGGAGAGAAACAAGAACACTAATCACCACAGGCTTCTGCTAGGCAAAAGGAACAAGGAAGGAAACTATGAGTTTAATAAAATAAATGAAAACTGAACAACAATATTAAGGGAAATACTGCAAACAAATTTATATTGAAATAACAAAGCAACTGTGAATTTAAAAAATGCGTGAATGAATTAAAGAA
Source organism: Cavia porcellus (assembly GCF_034190915.1). Classification (NCBI taxonomy): domain Eukaryota; kingdom Metazoa; phylum Chordata; class Mammalia; order Rodentia; family Caviidae; genus Cavia; species Cavia porcellus. The sequence continues at coordinate 59,009,087 of NW_026947493.1, forward strand.
GTGGATATTCACTACTAAGTATTATTTTACAAGATTTGGAATAAAGAATAATTTAAAACAGTGCAAAAATATAAAATAAAAAAAACTGTAATGAAAAGGAAAAGAGAAGATATTCTATGGCAGTAGTTTATAGGTGGTACAAATAAGATGTAGATAGGAAAAAATCATTAACTGAAAACAATTTTCCCTGAATCAGTAGTATATTGGAAGATGTGCATAAAAACTTGAACACAAAATTTATTCTATCTAAAGTTCTCAAAATTTAAGCCTAAAGAAACATTATATGCTTTTATGCAAAAGTACAGTAACAATAGTTTATAAAAAGAATATTCTAGCATGTAACTTTTCAATTGCATTACTGAAAACTAGAAGACAATAGGATATCTACAAATTTCTATTGAAGAGTTTACAGCCTAAAAAATATACTCCTATTCAAAATATCATTCATTTTTCAGAAAAGAAGGACTTTAGAAAAATTCAAGAACATGCCAGACATGCTAGTGTACTTCTATTATCCCAGTTCTCTGGGAGGCTAAGGAAGAAGTATTTAAAGTTTAATCACAGACTGGACAATTTTGTGATTTAGCAATACTCTTTCTCAAACATATAACTAAGGCAGAGAATGTAGCTTAATTTAAAGACTTTGGATTTACTTCCACTAACACACATATGTGCACATACATACATGCAAGCAGGAACACTATATTATTATATTAAAAATGTTATAATAAAATGTCATAAATTTGGTAGTTCATAAGCAGTGGAAATTTATTTTTCATAGTTTTATAGGTGTGAGGTACAGGATCCTAATGCAGGTAGTTTTGTTTTCTGGTTCACAGATAGTATTTTTGTTGTATTCAAACACCAAATAACAAAAGATCTCTCTGGAGTCTTGTTAACAAATAAAGATAGTTTGTTTAAAGTACTCTGAGCAAATCAGAACATACTATAACAACAGTGACATTCAAAGAACACTTGCAAAGAAACTTGCAAGGTTCGTATGTGTGCATGTGTGCATGTCTCTGTAAACCTAAAGGGATCATTTTATGGTGATTCAGGATTTGTAACTAAGGTACTAAATAAAGTTCTACAATAGAAAAATATTTTTATAGAAAAACTGAGTAATTGTTTTGAAGTTAAGAATTTAAGCAGTTGCAGTAAAGTCAAGGAGCTGGCAGAGGACAAAGCTTGGAGAGAAAGCATTCTACACTGATAGAGTGACAGAGGGAGAGGAGATATGTAGAAGTGAAAGCATTTCAAGTCTCATCAGCCATAGAGAAAGGAAAGAAGGAGGAGCAGTGTGACTGTGTGGGTGGGGGAAGATGGATATGGCTATTTTATTTCCAGAATATAAAGATATGTTTTGATTAGAATAGTGGAAAGGGGAAGTGAACATTTCATAAAACTGTGAACACATCATTGAAAATGATAATTGTTTTTCTTACATTATTCCAATGGTATCCGATAATTTGATGTTTCTAATGTTCATGTTCTGGGAAGGATTGAGCATTTTCGTCAGTTAATGTTACTATGAAATAATAAACAGAAGTGGCCCTTTTCAGGAAGTTGAAAATACCAGATGATATCTGCAGAGTTAATTGTTCATATGTATAACTGAAATTTTTTGAATACTCATCTAAAGAAAAGTTTTAATCCCTTTGAATGTATTCCAAATTGAATGGACTTGTTTAAAATGCCTTCATAAATTGCAACTTTTTACTCTTTCAGATGTAAACTTTCTAGGGTTTAACATGACCACTCAAGAGGTTGTTTATTGATGCTGAATATTATCCTCATGAACAATAATATGTTTTATAGAGATAAATACGTTTAACAAAATATTTTGTACCAAAAATGTATATAGTACCCCTTTAAAACGTATGATTTTATGTGTTTATCTATTACCTAAAACTAAATTTTAAAAGGAACTATGTTTACCTGATACAAAAATTCTCAGAAAAGAGTACCAACTTATACAACTTTATATGATCATATTTATTTTTCTGAATCTTAATTTTCTCATCAATAAAATGGAAGCAAGGCTAAATGAGCAATCATGGGCAATCTAAGTCAAACTGCACCCTTCTTTCTGGTGACTTAGGTGCCTGTGCCACTACATCAGTGCCTCCAAGTCCATGGAAACTAGTAGATAAGAAATTTCTCAAAAAGAACTATATTAGGGTCAGATAATGGCTTAAATATTGCCTCTAGTTTAGTACAGGAGATGCATATTTTAAGACTAAACCGAGATGTCTTCATTAGAGAAAACCCAGGATGGTGAATTTATCCCTGTGTTAGCAATGCTTTCCACAAGTAATACAGTTACATGGAAGGGCCTGGAGAGAGGAATGGAGCTTGGCTGGTAAAAAGCAGGAATCATTTCTTTAATCCACAGTTTAACCCAGCAACCCAGCAGAATAATTAAAAGGTCAGTCCCTTAAAATATAAAACATGGATTTATCTTGAGGAGTTGTTGTAAGAAATGGAAAGTAGATACTATTAAATTATTTGCTCTTTCATTTTGTATCTTTTAAATAGTTGTTTAGCATATGAATAGATTTATTTTTTCTAGACTTAATCTGATTTTTTGAAACAATTTTGTGCAGAAATGTAACTTCAGGTTCCAAAGGAACCCTGGGGAAAATTCTGTGCTTTTTCTTAGAAATACTAGTAGTTTAGGGCAGATTGAGAGTTTTTAGTGTAAGCAAAGCAGACTGATTAAATTGGGTAATTTTTCCCCCTAATTCTCAGTGGTCGATATGGTATAATGAACTTAGATCTTTTCTTTGTTGTTTTTATGTGCAGGAAATTGCTTCATGAGGAATAAACCTTCTGTTCCTTAAACTGTAGTTAAAAATCATGCTTTTATAGGAATTTCTTAATGTTGTTTCATTTTTAAGACTTATGATATTATGTTTATGCTGCTTATTTGAGATTTATAGTTTTGAATATACATTTTATTATTGATTTTGAAAAGCTTTAATTGTTTTATTTTATTTTTATCTTTAAAGACATTACCTTAACAGTATAAAAAGATTTAAATGTAAATTCAGAAGTTCCTAGATTCTTATATAAAATATTTATATTTACATACAAATGTGAGAATTTCCCTGAAAGTATTGAGGAGATATATATATATATACTGCTTTTTATATATCTTAGATTGCATACTTTAATGATGTTTGTTCTATCAGCTACAGCCTCCAAATCATTTTACTTGATTTAAAAAGTGATACAAGATATATTTTCTGAATAACTATACTTTTCTTTGTTGTCTCTTAATATAATTTTCCTAATACTTATAGTGGGTTCTTTTCATATTAAAATAGGGAATATTAGAAAGTAAGGGCATATTAATTATCATCAAAACCCATATGCAAAACAGCTGTCAGAAATGATATTCTGTCTTTTCAGTCACTTAAAAAAACACTTATTACTTATAAATGCATCCAGACTAAATTTAAGTGTATACTTTGGTGGTGTTGACCTATTTTCTCAAATTCATTGTTTTCGGATTTTCAGAAGCCTAACACTCACATTATATAACATTATCCAGGTATTGGAAGATTGCCGTCATTGCCCTGTACCAGTCCTTTTCTCAAAATTCTATCAGTGTTCTTCATATGTATGTTTTCTATAGGTTTTTATTACCATCTTCTGCTTGTTTTTCCCTGGCTTGTCTTGCATAATTTCCTAATTACTAGTGATGTTACATACATATAGTGTTCTCTAATTATTTCTCAAAGGTAAAAGGGAAGGTTTTCCTGAGGCCTGAATTTTTCAGTGACACTTTATCATATTTATAGTAGTGTGACTCAAGTTTTATTGCCTTGTTTAGCAACATTTTCTTTTTCTGCAACAATTGTTCAAAAACTGATTAAATTTCTATTCATACAAAATTATGTCTATAAAAGTGTTCCATCATGATGTGTTCATGGCATTTATTTATGTGAATGAAAAATAAAGGCTGTATCTTTATCAAAATTTGCATCGAGGGCCGGGGATTTAGCTCAGTGGCACAAGCACCTTCTGGGCAAGCACAAAGTCATGAGTTTGATCCTTGTTTAAAAAAAAAAGTATTTGCAAATATTTTAGCAAAGATTCTCAATAACATACTGGCAGATAGAATGTAGCAAATCATCAAGAAGATTATACATCATGACTAAGTATTCCAGGAATACAGGGATAGGTCAACATACACAAATCAATAAAGTATTCCAGGAATACAGGGATAGGTCAACATACACAAATCAATAAATGTAATACACCACATTAACAAAGCCAAAAACAAAAACCACACAATCATCTCAATAGACACGTAAAAAGCTTTTGATAAAGTCCGGCACTTGTTCATGATAAAAACCCTACAGAAACTCGGAATAGATGGTATCTACCTCAATCTGATAAAGACCATCTATGACAAACCCAACAGCCAACATTATACTAAATGAACAAAACCTGAAAGTTTTCACTTTAAAATCATAAGTAAGACAAGGATGTCCACTACCACCATTCCTATTCAATATAGTTCTAGAATATTAGCCAGAGCAATCAGACAAAAGAGAAAAATAAAAAGAATAAAGATAGGAAAGGAAGGAGTTAAATTATCACTATTTGCAGATGACATGATACTCTATATAGAAGTCCCCAAAAAACTCCATTACAAGACTATGAGAGGTAATAAACAAATTCAGCAGTGTAGCTGGATACAAATTCAACACTCAAAATCCATAGCATTCCTGTACACAAACAAAAAACTGAGATAAAAATTATGAAAATATTGCCTTTCACAATAGCATGTAAATAAATGAAATAGGAGTCAACCTAACTAAGAATGTAAAAGATCTGTATGCTGAAAATTATGTTATGCTAAAAAAGGAGATTGAAGATTTCTTGCTCTTGGCTAGGAAGAACCAACATTGTGCAAATGGCCATACTCTCAAAACTGTTATACAGATTTAATGTCATCACAGTGAAAGTACCCTTAACATACCTTACAGATTTAGAGAAAACACTCCTAAAATTCATTTGGAGACAGAAGAAACCTAGAATATCAAAGGCAGTTCTGGGCAACAAAAGCAAGGCAGGAGGCATCTCAATTCCTGACTGGAAGCTATACTACAAGCCTACAGTGATAAAATCAGCACGGTACTGGCAAAGAAATAGAACTGAGGATCAGTGGAACAGAATAGAAGATGCAGACACAACTACAAAGACACTCAGCCACCTGATATTTGACAAAGGTGTAAACATATTCTCTGGAAGAAGAATACCCTCTTTATTAAATAGTGTTGGAAAAATTGGCTCTCCACATGCTGAAGACTGAAATTAGATCCATGCCTATCACCATACACTAAACTAAAATCAAAATGGATCAAAAATCTAAATATTAAAACAGAAACACTAAATCTACTGGAAGACAAGGTAGGTAGAAACCTTGGAGCAGAGAATTCATGAACAAAATATAAACTGCATAGGAAATACTTAAAAAAATTAACAACTGGGATCTTGTATTATTAAAAAAGTTTTTTCACTTTAAAAGAAATCACTAGCAATGTGAAAAAGAAAGCCCACAGAATGCCAAGAATTTTAGCCAGCAGTCCCTTGGACAAAGGACTTATATCCAGAACCTACAAACAATTGAAAAAATATCAAGCCCCTCAAATTCAAAAACCCTTTCCAAAAATGGGCATCTGAGATGAAAACACGTTTCTCAGATGAAGATACAAAAATGGCAAATAAATACATGAAGAAATGTTCACTGTCACTGGTCATTCCACAAATGTAAATTAAAACAGCATTGAGATTTCACGTCACTAGAGAAAGAATGATAAAGATAGGAAAGGAAGAAGTTAAGTTATCACCATTTGCAGATGATATGATAATGCCATCAAGAAATCAACTGATAATAAATGTTGGCAAGGCTGTGGGGAAAAAGGAACACTACTCCACTGTTGGTGGCAGTGTAGACTGGTGCTACCACTATGGAAATCAGTATGGAGAATTCTCAAAAGACTGTTCAACCCAGATATTCCTCTCCTGGGTATTTACCCAGAAAAACTGAAAAGCTCATTTCATAGTGATATATGTTCACCCATATTCATAGCAGTTCAATTTGTAATAACTAAATCTTGGAAACAACCAAAATGCCCATCAACTGCAGAGTGGATGAAAAAATGTGATATCTTTATACAATGGAGTATTACTCAGCTATAAAATTGATGATCTTTTGGCTGTTATAGGTAAATGGAGACAACTGGAGACTATCCTCATAAGTGAAATAAATCAGACTCATATTTATAAATATTGCATTGCATCTCTAGTGTAAAAAATAATAAAAACTGAAGGAGTAATAAGATCCAAAATGTACAATAGATGTTATAATAAGGAAAGGAAACAAAATGCTCCAAAGGATATAACTTTATGTATGTTTAATTGTGTAAGATAGATAACCATACACTGTTTTTATTGGTTTATTGAACAGAATGGTTTGTACTATCATTATTTGATTGTCCACCTTGTATGCTTTCATTTTGTAACTTGATCAAAACAATATGTAATTTATCAACTAATGATTTCTTAGTGTTATTTTTTTTGAAATTTGGTATTATTTTTTACCTTTTTTGCTTTGCTTTTTCTCTAAATAAAACAATTGCATCAATCATTAGTTTCATTTAATAACTTCCCTTTACAAAATTATTTTAAATTATTTATTCCATTTTCTAATATGTTGACAAGTTTCTCTGACTTAGAGTCTTTCTTCAATCACCAGCACTTAAAAAATTATGGAAGAAGAACTATCTCTCTTCAGGACTGTATAGATTACATAAGGTAAGATGATGATAAAATAGGACAGTTGTCTAATACGCTTTATGTGCAGAAGTTGAAGTTGAACCACTTATAAATCCACCAAAGTGCAAGCCTTTATAATTTTTCTCTAATGTTCTCTATTTCTTTTTTATGTGTTCTCCATTTCAAAAGTACAAAAACTGTATGAAATATTTTATCATGAACAAGATCTTCAAGTTATTATCTGTGCATATAATATTTAACTTTATGAGCTCTTACATGACAAATAAATGAATCAGAAGCTGGTAAAATAAAAGAAGATTTGGAGGGAAGAGGAAAGAAATCAATTGAGCTGAGTTATGTTGTTACAGCTATATAGACAGTCTCTAAACGTCTCGTGTGCTCGAATGTGACGCTTTTGCTGGCTGCATCTGGGTTTGTGATACTGGGATTGTGTTCACTGATTGGAACGTGCACAGTTCTGTGTGTGGGTACTGGGAAGGCTAATGCAGGTGTGGGTGACACCATCAAAGACTGGTAACTGATGTGGGATGAATGGGAAAACAGGCCACTTCTGCTGATGCTGTCTCCTGCCCACTCTGCTGTGGACTCCTCTGCCATCCGCCTCTGCCATGCCACATTGCCTGGGAGCTTAGTTGACCATGGTCTAAAACTGCTGCAAACTGTGAACTAAAAATAAACCTTTTCTGTTTTAACTTGTCAGTGTTAGATATTTTGTCACAGCAAAGAGAGTGTTACTAAGACATGTTCCCTACATTGAATGTAATCATTATGTTCTGAAAACATGTACTAATAAAAGTTTAAAGAAAAGATTTTCAAATTCTCTAACATTTAACTTATGTATCATTTCTAGCATCAAAACAGGACATATTATCATCATTTAGTCTTATGAAAACCCAAGGTACTTTCTAGAAAGTATTCCTGTGACTAATAAGATTAAAAGGGATATAAAAAGTTTTATAAACTGTGAAAAAATGTGTCTCAGAGAATCGCTAGGATTTTAAAAAAATGGTCATTTTAACAATGAGATATCCTAGAATTTTTCTTCAAACTCATGTTAGATATTCATCCCTTTTAAAAGTCATTTATGTTCCTAAGAAAATATCTGGTAATTAAATTTATAAATAAATGTTTGTGGATCTAATGTGTGAATGAATGTATTTGGTGTAGTGTAATGAAGAAGCAGGTGAAGCACCTGTCTTAGGAGCCCACATGGTGCTGCACATGGCCAGTATGACAGTGAGCATGATGAAAAGGGATTCTGCTGAGTGCCCTTGAGGGACAGAAAAGGAAAAATGACAAACTGAGGTGTGTCAGCTTTGAGGCTAAATCACTATCTGAGAATCTGAGATTGTCCATAACAGCTATGAGTGGTGTTTTTATTTCTAGTAGCTCCAAGGTTGATATTGCTGAAAATCAGTGTAATCAAGTGAGTTGCTGTACTGCAAAGCCTGTTGAATTCAGAGTCTGGAGAAGTTTTTCTCATGAAAGTTAAGATAGTCATTGCTGGGCCTGGGGGTTTAGCTCAGCGGCATAAGTGCCTGCCTTGTAAGCAGGCAGTCATGAGTTCAATCCCTGGTACCGATAAAAACGAAAAAGACAAAAAAAACAAAACAAAACAAAAAAAGATAGTCATTGCCAAACAATAGGCTTTTAGTCTTACCCATGCTGTTTGACACAGATAAAACTGACAGTCTTGTGCCCAAAGCCACTTCAAGATGCCTATACTGTTGCAAGTAACATGTTAACCAGTCTTGGAGACTAGCTTTTTCTCTCACAGATCCCGTGATAGCCTCAGTTGGTGTGAGCATATTAAAAGAGGATGTTTATTTTCAAGAACAGTTACCTCTTTTTTTTATCCTACTGATAATTGGCATGAAACATTAGCATATTATAACACGAATAGATTTCTAATAGTACCCTGATAGAAATACGTTACACATCAAACGAATTGTAATTCTTTAAAAATACTTAATGTTGACAGAAATATAGGGGACAAATGAGAATGTATTCTAGCAAAGTGAGATCAAAGAGAGTGGAATAAAAATGCACATCTGGCCAAATTCTTTATATAAATGTAAATATTCTTGTACAATTTGTAATATTTTAGCCTTTGCAGCAAGCTATGATGGGTTAGCTGGTTTGTTGATTGAAAGCTGGCTTGGCCTACAGCTTATCTTCACCATCCAGCTTCTCAGCTGTGTTAATTCTTCTGATCTTCTTATTAATATAAGGAGTCTTAAAAGATGATTTTTACAATTTATAAAACTGTCTACTACACTTATGACATTATTTTGATTGATATGTGTGTGGGTTGATCCAGGAAATTATTAAAAATAAATATTTTCTAATAAGCAGGAGTCATAGACACCTTTTGCATGTACTGATTATGAAATACTAACATTAAATGTTTTATAAGACATGCAAATGAGAAACTGAAAGGTACACATCTCAAAAATTTAGGATTCTGTTGCTTTAAAAAAAGTTTCTGATGTTTATTGATCTAAGGCATATTGAAATAAACCTAAAGATGGAATTTCTACATCTTATATCATTTACCATATATGAAATAATATATACTGCCTTTGAATATGGTATTTTAATCAATTTATGAATTGATCCATCAAGCTACTTATTTTGAGTAACAATAAGAAAAAGAGAATGCTCTAGCAATTTCATGCTATAATGTAAACCACAAACTCCTAATGATTTGTTCAATTTAATGATGATATTTGAAGTGTTGCAGCAGATACATGGATCTTCTGGCAGGTAGGCCTCTAGGTTTGAGAGCATGTGTGTGTCTTCTGTTCCAGATAACTATCCTCCTTTGCTAAATTGATTTGGTTTGCTATATAGCCTTAGCAGAGAAGATGTACTCTGGTCTGATCAGAATGAAATGAATATTGTCTAATCCACATAAAAAGAAGACTGGGTATAAATAAGAAGAATCTGACAGTAATTACAAATGGTATGTCAGAAATTAAGCCTGATGACTTATAAATGAATACTTGTATTAGCTTTCCTGTTGCCAAGGGAAAATACCCAACACCATCAAGTTAAAGGAGAGATTTAATTTGGCTCACAGTAAGGGGGAATTCGGTTCATGTTCAGCTGGCACCAAAGGCAAGAACATCATGACAGAAGGACATAGTGGAGAAATACTACCCCCTTCATGACATCCAGGAAGGAAAGAAGGAAGAGAGCAGCAGAGGACAAAAATAAATCCTCACGTTAAGCCCCTATGACCCAAGTCCAACTAGGTGTCACCTCCTAATAGCACATTCAGCTACTAAACTCATTAATACATGAGTCCACTGATGACTACAGTGCCCTATGTTCATTCATCTTCCAAACCCGTGAGACAATTGAAGGAAATTTTTAATAAGCATAAAAAGTAAAATTATGCTTGGATTGATCCATGAATTTCTTAAAAATAAATATATTGTCATAAGCAGGGATCAGGCTCCTTTGATATGTGATGATTAAAACTAACCAGGTATTTTACAGACTGCCTAAAGCACAATATTTTCTAGGGACAAATTAAATACTGAATTTCCAAAATCTTCCATGGTGTGTGCCTTTGCATTGTAGTTAAGTCAGAAAGCTATAACAAAGTGACCTCAGCTGAGTGGCTTATAAACAATAGAAATTTATTTCTGAAAATTTTGCAGATGGGTCTGTAATAGGGTACCAGTAAAGTCAGGTTCTAGAGAGAGACCCTTCTAAGTAGCAGACTGTTCTCTTATGTCTTCAGATGGCAGAAAGGGGACAGAGTTCTCTGGTATATTAATTAACATGGAAATTAATTACATTAATAAGAATGTTATAGTGTGGATCTAACATGTCACCCAAAAGTCCCATGTGTTGAGATTTAGGTCTTTTGGAAAGTGATTGGATTGTAAGGGCACTATACCCATCAGTGGATTAATCTACTAATGGTTTTATACCTGGATGTGCTGTTAAAGTTGAATCCTGGTTGGTCATGGGTCATTGGAGGTGTATATTCTTGTCCCTGGCTCCTGTGTAACTGTTTTTCAATTGTCATGGATTGAGCAGCTTTACTTGGTCATGCATTTTCACCATGATGTTTCTACCATGTTTCTACCAGTCAGCTGTGAAATTAATCTTTTGAAACACTGAGCTAAAGTAAACCTCTCTGCTTTTAAATTTTGGCTGTTGGGTATTTGGTTCCAGTTATAGAAAATGACTAATACAGAGAACTCTAGGTTTGTGGTCTAATTACCGTCTAAAAATCCTGCCTTCTGATAGTGTTACACTGGACATTAGAATCTCAAATAAGATTCTTCCCACATAATTTTCTCTTATTCCTACAAAATGCATGTGCTTTTGTTTCCAAAATACATGTCACCCAAAAATCCAAAAATTGTGGTACTTTTTAGCATGATTTCTAAAGTTTAAGTATCATCCAGGTCAGACACGTGGCCTAGACTCATGAGCTAATAAAAACCCACCTCCAGATACTGTAAAAAGTATGAATTTTGAATGAACATGAACACTCCGTGCATAATATTTTTTCCAGGCTGATGTGATGTAAGTTTACATCTAGTCGCCTAATTTATATTGAAGATTAAGGCCACTTACTTACACTGTGAAACATGAACAATTTACATAACATTTCTGAGCTGCTTCAATTTTCCCATCTGTAAAATACAGTTAATACCACCTACATTCAAGGATTGTTAAGATTAAATAAAATAAGGTATATAAAATGCCACAAAATATTTCCTCCTTTTCTCCATCTCATCTCCTTTGTAGTAGCTAAAGATGAAAAGGATTAATTGATTTGTGTGTTTGTATGTGGAAGACAAACCAACTCTTCTGGATTGTGTCAGAAGCAATTCAGTCATTGGACTACTAGTGTCTACTGACAACGGGGTATTAAGGTATGTGTTTTCATAAGGACCATTAAGCAATTTGGGTGTCTTTTGAAGAAGAATGGTGATCTTGAATAGAACATTCCATATTTTCTCAAACTAAATGTTTTACATTTTGTCTTTTTGAAAAGAGTCCTTCTACAACAATGGGAAAGTATATTCTAATGATAGTCTACTATACTGCAACCCTACACGTCAAATATCCAAATAATTTCACACTAAGAAAAATTCAGTGGGACAGGAGTGAAGTCTGTGAAAAAATAAACCATCAAAACAGTGGTATATGTTTCTGAATTAGAGAAAGAATTTAAATTTTGAAAACTTTTAGATAATTATGACGGCCCAGGATTTTTTTCTCTACACATACTAGACACTTTGTTTTCTTTTCATTGAACATTCTACTTTTTGTATAGCAGAACTTTTGCTTTTTCAGTGATTTTATCTACTTATTACAAATGTATACTGGCCTCTGCACATTCGTTCAGAAATAGTGTAATCTTTGATTGTTGTCCAATGAATGAAGGAATACTATCAGACTACTAATCTTGATAATACATAATCCAAAATTTACTGAGTAACACAATACCAAAAAATGTTGAAATGAGCACCAGGCAGCATAAATCTAGTTTTTTTTTTTCTAAAAGTAGTAATTACTGTGAATAAATTCTTTAAATTACTGAAATATAGCAAAAATTTCCTTAACTCTTGAAATATTATAGATTTATAATATTTTATAAAACAAACATGCTCTTGAGTCTCTGATTATGAGACTGTGTCCATATGTTTGAATATAATTTTCTCATTTTCAGTTTATTTTTAAGTTTCCTTAACCTGCTTGTTTCCTAGAACATATTCAATTGTGTATTTATACTCAATATGGACAGGATCAATTCTTAGAGTAATGTAAATACAAGCATAAGCATTTACTACATCAAAACTTGATCTCATTTCTCCTCATGACTTCCACAAAGTGAAAGGCCTATTTACTAGTTAATTTCAAAGTTATTAGAAGGTAATTCTAGGCTATGTGAGGTATTAGAAACAAGAAAATGTTAGACCACAAGAACCCCACAATAAACCTAAAGTAGTCAAATATGTTAATTTCCACAAAAAAGTTTAAGTAAATTTAACAGTACTGGTAAAAATTGAAAGTTTATTACAACTTAGAGATCAGTAGTTCTCAAAATTTGACATGTATCAAATAACTTATTAAATTCATTAGTATCCAAGACATACCAAATTTACTAGATTAAGAGGGCAGAGGACTATAGTTTTCCTTAGTAGTTTCCTGTTGTAAAATACCCATAAAATAAAGTTTTCCATTTATATTTATGTTTGTACAGTTTAATGGCATTAACACTGATACATTAGTAGTGCTGTGCATTCATCACCACTATTGTTGTCCACACCTTCAGATTATAAATCTGAAGCTCATACCCATTAAACAGCTCACTACTTTTTTTAACCATGCCTCTAGCAACTACTCTTCTTTGTTCTCTTTGTTCCTTACTACTTTAATTTGACTAAGTAATCCACATAAGTGGAATCTATCATTATCATTGTAACTCGCTTATTCGCCTTAATGACCTCAGGTTTATCCATGCTGTAACACATGTGAAAATTTCCTTCCCTTTGAAGGTAAATGCTTTTTACATTGTATTTATATACTTTATTTTGCTTGTTCATAATCTATTAATGAATACCTTATTACTGCTATCTCTTGACAATTGTGGTTAATGTTGCAGTGAACGTGGAAGCATACTGATTTCAACATACTGATTTAATTCTATTTTAATATATTTCCTGAAATTGGATTCCTGGATAATAGTTCTATTTTAGTTTATTAAGAAACTTCTTTCTCAGAAAATCTTTGTGGACCTAAGTAAGTTCTATGAGAAGATTATATAATTTGTCCTCATATGTGCGGAATGTTGCTTTTGTCCTCTGGCTGTTTTAAAGATTTTCTCCTTTTCACTGGTTTTCCATAATGTGATTAGAACATGCTTCACTGTGGTTCACTTTACATTTATCTATTTTAGGGCTCTGACAAGCTTTGAATCTGTATGTTCATTTGTTTCATGAAACTTGAAATATCTAAAACTATATATTCTGCTTTCTTCTTCTTCATGAACTCCAGTTAATGTATGTAAATATCTTAACATTTTTAAGCAATATTTTTGTCATTTACTTTTCTCTTTACTTCAGTATGGTTATTTGTTATTGCTGTATCTTCATTGGTCTTTTTCGTACAGAATCAAGAAAGCTATGAATATCATCCATTCAATTCTTCATCCTTAATACTGGATTGCTAAGTGTACTTCTTTTATATATGACTTATTTCTCTCTTCGTTCTTCTGTTTTCCTCCAAAATTTGAGCCTAATTTTAAGTCTTCCTGTAAACATTGTTTCGGTTTAGAATGATTACATTTATTACAGCAAGTTAGTACATGTATATGTCACATTTAATTATTTTTATTCCCTTTTTCTCCTTCTTTCCTGCCTCTTCTCTTGGTTGCATTTCCGTTTGAAAAGATCTCACTGATAAATATTTCCACTTATTGCTTTATTTTTAATTTTAGTTCTTTTTGCTGATTTTTTTATTTATTACAATTTTTTTACTTTTGTAGCAAAACTGGTAAGCTTTTACCTTATAAATGTAGTTTGATGTTATTATAGTGGGTTGGGTTTCATTATCTTGCTTTAAAGACTGTTAGATTATTATTTGACAGGCAACTTCTATACTACCTTGCTTTCATTGAGGCATTAATTTAACTTTCCTAGGTAATAAAAATAAAAATTAAGGCATTGTCCCCGTCTGAATTCATCACAGCACACAGTTCTCAGTGACACATCTGTGCATTAAGAATGAGCATGCTACTATTAAATGTGATTCTTCTTTCCTTAATGTTGTGATTGTTAACTCACTTTTTTATGGACTCAGGAAATTTCTAAATTTATCTGATAGCATTTCCTATTATTTTTGATTGGACTTTTGGAGATCTCTGTGTATATGCACAGCATACTATTCAGTAACAATCTCAGAGACATCCCTGTGCTCTCATGTTTCTTCAGATTGGTCTTTTCCCGGTACATTTCTGCATGCATTTCAGCTTCCTCAGTTTTCCAAACACATTATCTGTGTCTCTTCAACTCAAAAAGCCTGTTTCTACTTATCCATCTTGCTCTGCTTCCTACTTTTTCTGCAGTATAATCTAGAAAAAGCCTTTTGACAGAAAACTAGAATGCTGATCACAAGACACAAGCGAGTCCTTTCTTTATGTTTCTTCAGTTTTGTGCTGCCTACTTTCCAGGGTCTGAAGAGGTTTGTTTGGTATATATTGTCCTTGTTTATAGTTACTCTTTGTGATAGGGCAAGATGATCTTAGTAATATTTCATGACTAAAAGTAGAAGTAAGTAGTATTTTATAATGCATATTTCAACCACAAACAAAGCTACATATTTAAAAATGTCTTCATTATGTTAGCAGAATACAACTTAAGATTTTCATTTTACTTTTTTGTTTGACCATAATTGAATCTTAACTGGTTATATGATATGGAAAGGAACAGTCCCTCAGATGCAATAAGTTCTCATTTTTATTTGATGTCTGAATAGTCGCTGGTTTTATTTTTATTTTTGTTTCCCTTGATTATGCAAATGGGAAACAAACTTGTCAATTAAAAAGACTAGGTCTCATACTAATATCACATTAAAATTCATAGTAAAATTTTCTGTTTATTTACTACTGAACCATTAACATTTTATGTATGACTGTTGAGTATTAGCCAGAAATGAACATTTATGTTTCACTTATTTATATCCAAATAAAAGCATGAAATATATTTCAGGTATGTATGTTTTATATGAAAAAGTGAATGCTCATTTTAAAAATCCTTTAAAACATAGCTAAGATAGTTTTGTAGACTTGCTTCCTTTCATAGAATTCCAAAAGTAATACAATTGTTTTGCTTTAGTTTCAAAATAAATTCTTGCATGAAACAGTTTACATTTTTAGGAGGTAGTGTTAGTCAATAATTGTCTATTGCGGCATATCCAGTGTTCTCCCTCACAAGATGGAGGTGGACAGTTCAGTCAATAAAGGATTATTCTTTGGGAGCTTATCTTGCTGACCTAGCAAATGCTCATTCTTAATGCACAGATGTGTCACTGAGAACTGTGTGCTGTGATGAATTCAGACGGGGACAATGCCTTAATTTTTATTTTCTTATTAATCAGGTCAGAGTACTAGAAGATAATTTTCTCTCATTGACATAGTCAAAGATCTACTTTTGAAAATTAAGATGAGTGATTTCACTAACCTAAATCTGGTGACAGCTTCCAAGAGCTAGTAATTGAAGCCCATTTCAGTTTTGATTGCAGCTTTAGAAAAGGGAATACTGGATAGGAAACAAGTGATTATTACAGCCTCCCTAATTAAAAAAGAATAATTTAAAACTGTTTATCCAATAGTATAATAAGAAAATGGCATAAATTTGGCTCTAAAACAATGTACAATAAGGAATAATACAGTTCATTATAAAAATAATTTATCATAAGCAATAATGTTTACAGAGGAACCGTGTTGTTTGATTTTGCAAGCCTAAAGCCATAGTCTGAGTAACTACTTAGTGGATAACAATATACAAACTAGTAACTATTGTAGATTTCCTAATATCTTATCACTGTTTCACTTTGTAATAAAAAAATGATAATATGTTTTTGTTTTTTCAATTACTTATTTGTGGCTTTGCAAAAATATTCCATAGGGTTCTGTAATTTATAATATGAATGTAAACAACTGCAGTTTATGTCTACTGTGAAATTTTTATGTTTCTTATCTGACTCTTTAAATTATGAATGTAAACAACTTCATTTATGTCTACTATGAAATTTTTATCTTTGTTATCTACCCTAGAAATAGAAGCAACAACTTACATGTTAAAGGATGTTGTTAAGAAAGTATAACTATAGAAAAGACTTTTGAAAGTGTGTATTTTGACTTCTGTAAATAAAATTGTCATTGGTAAATATTTATATTTAATTTTAGATAGCATTTAGTTCTTAACCCATGGCTAGATTTTAGAAAAATACTATCAACTATTGACTGTAACTAAATTGGGATGGCATATGTATGTATTTTTTGTGAACAAATTGAATGCCTTCAAGTAACGTATTAGTTCTTCAAGTTAACTCAGGCAGCGTACTTCCTGTGGTCCTATGGCTTGATGTTAAGACTGTGGGCAACAGAAGCAGGTAGGTTCAATTTGAAACCCACATGTGCTTGATATGTAGCCTTGAACACATTATTTTATGAATTTATCTCTAAAATGAAGAAAAGCACAGCAGTTACCTTATAGAAAATATGAAAATCTTAAATTAATATTTATATATGTTTATATATGTATATATATATATATTATATGTGTAGTGTAAATATTATACCTTTCATATACTAATATGTGATATATGACTTTAGACAGTATCAGAAATACGTGAAGTTGTAAACAATGGTGACGGTAGTACTTGTGATAATAGTAATTGTAACGTCTAGTCTTTTCACGAAATAACTTTCATTGACTTGGCTCCCAGACATTTGAATCTCTGAATGTACGTCTAACCCTTTATCAGGCCTTTCTAGTATTGCAGAGTGTAATGACTAATGTTATCGGCAGAACTCCTGACCAGTCTGCTTTCTCATCTTCAGTACCCACTCCACTTTTTGTCATTCCATTACCATGACTGTCTTATTCACTGAAATTTTGACTGTTCAAAGAAGCTGACAGGTGTTTTCCCAGAGGTGACACCAACTGCTTCAAACAGCTGTTATCTGACAGCTTTCAGGTCTTTCTGAGAAGAATGTATGACGGAAAGGCCATCAGACAAGAAGGCCAACAGTTGCATTTGGCATAATTACACACTTCCTGGAGGGAAGGAAACAGTCAGTTTCAGAGGTTTTAGTCAGACTGACACTATCCACCTCTTTTGCAAGGTACATTCACAAAGTTCAAACAGTTGATTGACTGAAGCTGAGGAGGAAAGGCTAAATGTCAAACTTTTAAAATGAAAGCAGCGGCAGCTCTGTAGCAGCTTGGCAGGCGGAGTGAAGTCTAGCATTAAGAGTGACAGAAGCGGTGGGCGGCAAAAAGAAGCCTGTGTCAACTAGCAGAAAAGCAATTCCACCTGTAGTTAGAACACATGAGGGTTTGATTAGGGGTAGAAATGTTGAAATGCATATGAATTTGAGTTTGCAAAATTATCCAGACAAAAAATAACCCTAACTTTATGAAAGTAATAATTTCTGATCTCCTGCTTTTAAAATGTTGATGTAAGTCCTTTTTTAATCTGTGCCCAAGATTTGGAGATTTTTCTTAAATATAATTGTACTTATAGAATTTTTGCACTTCCAGT
This sequence comes from Cavia porcellus, assembly GCF_034190915.1. Classification (NCBI taxonomy): domain Eukaryota; kingdom Metazoa; phylum Chordata; class Mammalia; order Rodentia; family Caviidae; genus Cavia; species Cavia porcellus. The sequence goes on from NW_026947493.1 coordinate 59,027,201, forward strand.
CTCTTGTATTAAAGCATAAAAATCTCGAGAAATAGAAATAAATGATACTTAAAAAGTACCACAGAATAGGTCAAATATATGTAAATATGCTGACTAAATAAATGAGTTTAGATTTTAAATATTATAATGTAAAAATAAAAACTACTAAATCAGAATTTCAAATAGTACAACAAAATATGATAAAAAAAATCCTTAGTTTTTTTGTTTTTTAAATCCAGCACCAATTATGACAGTGTCAACTTTTTTGTGTGTGTTTTTAGCCTCAAATCTTTTTTCTCCCCTGTTTGGAGTAATAAGCATTTAAAGGCCTTATTTAGTTATGCAAGATATAAAAATCATTAAATAAACTAAAATTACTCTTCAGACTACTCTGATTTAAAAATATGGTAAGAGAAGAATCAGCAATTGGATTATGCTCCATTTTTTCATCAGTGTCTAATAATACCAAATAGGTGGTACTTCATTCTAGTGCCATCCAATAAGTATTGACATGAGCCACAGACCTGAGCCAATATTAAACTTTAAATATTCTATAAGCTTAATAAAGATACATTAAAATTAGATAGTTGAAATGAGTCTTTATAGTGCATTAATTTATTTTGTTAAAATGTTGTTATATAATGTGGTAATATAAAATTGAGATACTATCCAAAATCTTAATATGGCATTGTTTAATCAATATAAGTTTAAATGAGTTTTTAACATAATTTTTCTTATTAAGTCTTCAAGTATTTTGTGTATTTAACCCTTTCAGAGCATTTCAGTTTGATTAAAAGCCACATGTGGTTAGTAGTTACTATTTTGGACAGTACAAATTCTGGTGGTTTTACTTTTATTCTATTTGTTCATTATACAATGTGAAGTCAAAAATTAAATATTAACAGTGGAAGATATATGTTTATGATCTGCAATACATATTAAGCGTGTTTTGAAATTACTTTCAGTTATATTCTTTATAACAGTATTCTTTAAAGCTAAAAAATCTCCACTGTCAGTTGTAGCATATGTTAGCATTATGAATTATGTTAATTCCTCAAAAACATTCTATTAACAATGCCACATAATGAATTATTTTGAAATTTATCAGTTTAAAATAATTGCTTTACTGTTCTCACAGTGTTTATGTGTAAAGTGTGAATAGGTAAGAGAGGGACGGCATATCTCTGCTTCACAGTTACAGGAATTTTACAGGGGATGTCCAGGAGATGACTCAATATTTGAAACCAGGTGTGTTTTGGTGTCTTGTTCATTCTGTCTCTTGCCTGATTGCTCAGAGAATTTAGACAGAAACTGACAACTGCTATGTGACTTAACCTCTTCATGGCCTCTCAGATTAAATTTTCTACACAAGAACTTGGGCTGCTAAAGTGCAAGTGTTTCAGAAACTAAGATTGCACTGCTGCAAAGTAGTTGGCCTTAGAAGTCAAAGAGCATCATTTTTATTATTTCTGTTGATTACAGATGAATCAATCAATTTATTCAGTTTTAAATAAAACTATCTCTTTATTCAAATGTCAAAGAATTTTAAGAACATATTTTAAAACCATGACAGTTTTGCTTTCTAAACACTTCATATCGCTCCATAGCTGTAGTCAGTAATTATATTGTTTTTATTAATTTCAACTCCAGATGTCAGTTGTACTAAGAAATTCATCAGAGAATTAACTTGTATATGCCATTTTGATGGAATGGCACCTTCTTGTATACATAATTTATAGAAGTTTGAATATTACATTAAGTGAGAGGTCTGACACACTAGACATGCTCAATTATTGTTAGTTTTAACTGTCTTAGAAATCAGTTATTATCATAATAAATCTGTATTTAAATTTGATCTTCATGATATGCCATGTTTTGCCTTTATTATATTACTTGAATTCTTTGAGCCTCTGTTTTTCTTTTGCAAAAAGGACAATAGTATTTTTTAACAGTTCACTTGTATTGTGTGAGATAACATAAACTGTATATTAGAGTGTATGTTACATGGAAAGCAAAGTTTGTTGAAATGATGACTGGAAAATTTAACTCAGAAAAATTTCTCAATTGATTGTTTAAATTAGTAGAGATTTATATATTCCAGTCATTTTATACAAAATGTTCCTAGAAGTATTTAATTTGGATATATTTTATTGCAAAAGATTGTTTGTGTTCTTGAAATATAACCCTAAATCAAGTAAAATTCTAAGTTAATGTTTATCACTGAGAAGTAATTGGGAATGTTTATAATTAACAAATAAAATCAGTATTATTGTTTACTTAAATGATTGGCAGCTTCATTGTTATTTTTCTGTCTACATATTTGAGTACATTGGAGTCATTTGTAATTGGTTAAGAAATTGGTGATGAATGTGCTGTTTATTCATGTTTAACAACAACCCCATATTCCAATAATGACTATCAGAGTCTAAAATTGTTTTAAAATCTGAGATATAGGGAAATAGAAAAACCTAGCTAATACTTGTGTTAAGGAGCAGGGATCCATGAACTGAGAAATAGAGAAAATGAAAATAATGATCACAACTCCTTTGGATCTTCACATATACTTTAGAATCATAAAGAACTACTAAATAGATGATTTTTCACTTCCAAGAAAACCTTTCTATGAATGGCTTGCACAGTACAACCTGTTCTATGCCATGCTTCTCAGTAGGGCAGTGCAGTTCTTTTTCTGCCTCACTAATTGTTTAATGATTAATATATTCAGAAATATTATTTGACTTGAGACTTTTGGAATCAATCTTCTCTGAGAATGTGTGCTGCAGTTCTTGTGGTTTGTATGAAATTTTTTAAAATAATGGTGATTAATTGCATTAAGCAATTTAGAATCTCTCAATTTCAATTTAAGTATCAACTGTTGTGTATATGCCTCATGTCACACGTTTTTTATACTTGAATGCATCAACCTTTTTTCTCCATGTGTCTGTTTTGTCTAGTTTAAAACAAAATGCCTTTGTGAAAAGTCTAATTCAGTGCTGTGTGTTCTAAAACCATTGCATGAATTCAAAAATGTTTATTAATGAATATATAGTTGTCAACATTATTGGCAACATCGTTAGTAGACGTTATTAATTTAGAGTAGTGACAATAATATGCATTGATTATTTCTGGAAGGCATAATTAGACCTAAGTTTTACTGTATTGAATGAAGTGGAGTTAATGTGTATATTCAAATATACACACATGTACAAATGCGTGTACATTGCATATTCGATAATTTTCTTTTCATATCTGTAGTAATATATGTTTCATTTTACATAAATATATTTTGAAGCTGTTATACTAAAATAAAAGTGAAAAAAACCAACATACATCTAAATGTTTGCAATGATGTTTTAGTTAATTCAGAAGATGCCTTCTTTTGAAGTTGATGGTGCACCTGTAAACTCAGTACTTGGGAGGCTAATGCAGGACGATCATTACGCATACAAGTCCATCCTGAGCATACAAGTCCATCCTAGTGAATCCAAAGCCTACTTAATTCAAAGCCAGAATGAAATATATATGAAATACATAGTGAGAGCCTATCTTAAAAAAAAAAAAAGACCCTTCTATTACTGCATGGTCAAGAATGCCAAAATGTCACAGGTACTATGTTACATATTGAAGACAGAAAAAGGAAACAAGAAATGATCCCTATTCTCAAATTGCCCAACTTGGAAAATGCACGCGTATAAGTAAGCATTTCAAGGTGTTGAATGCTGGGAAAGTGATCAGGAATAGAAAATTCATCCAAGAATCTATCAGGAAATTTTAATTTCAAAGTATTTTCCTGATTCTAGAAAGACATTAGACAGGTTTAGTATAGGCCATACCTGCTAAATTTAAGCTTCAAAAGAATCTTTGGAAATATGCTGTTTTTATTTCCATTTGAGAAAACAAGAACTTAATGAAACTGTGATTCATTTTTCCACAATCCTGAAACAGATATTTGAATTCAAGTCTGTTATGTCTAAGCCAAAATTCTGTCTCCTAATGATTTCATATATAAAGCTTTAATACAAACAAAAATATATTTGGTTTCATATCAAAAAATGATTTCCTTAATTTGACCTGTTAATGGGTGCATAATAAACCTGTAGTTTGAATTGTTGATAGTATATATAGCAGAATAACAACTAATATTTAAATGCTCAATTTCTCAGCTAATGATACAGTTGAATTAGAAAATTATTTTGACCATTTTTTCCATTAAAACCAGGAAATTGCAGGTTTCTATACATGATTAATATTAAAAATAAATTTCATAGTTTTCTCAAATTTTAAATGTACTGACATTGTAGTACTTGACCTTATATCACCTATAGAATAGGTATTCTAAACATGCTACAGAATCGTGTTTTCTTTTTTTGTCAAATTTGACTCAGTATTGCTGAAGTATCATATAATGTACTACCATAATGTCTACATCACTATAAGAAAATTACACGTCTTATTTTGGTTCACTTTTTCTGGGCTAAGGAACCATATGTGTCTCAGCTGTCTATCAACTTTATTGATTGCTACTGAACATATCCTTAAACACAACCTTCAGTAACTTGACCATTAAATTCAAGTAGTAATACACTTTTTAAACAAAAAAGGACAGATATAACTCAGCTAAAAGTAAGTATGTTATTATTTGATGATTATTTTATCTACTAGATGGTAAGGTTATTGAATAAGAACACATTGTAAGTAGGTCTTTCCTTCATTTATTCCAATGGCAAAAGAGAAAGCAAATTACGAACAGCCCACAATCTAGTAAGAATCACTAGACACATTCACAGTAACTGAATAAAGAACAATAGATATGCTTGATAATTCTTAACAGTTCTTCAACCCCTTTAAAAGAAGACACATTTTTTTTTAAAAAAAAAGAATATGGCAGAGCGTAGATTCAGAATTGCCATTCTTTGAGAGTATTATGATATTTAATGTCCCTACCTTCTAGTCTCCAGATGCACATCTAACATGGTGTGAGAGAGACTGCTTCTCCTAAACCAAGAGAAGACATACAGTACGTTAGCTTCTCCTTGAAGGTCCTGAGTGGCATCACTCTCTTCAGTTGGTATAATATTGAGCTGTAGAAACATTAGGACTGACATGAGCATTTGTGAGAAGTTCAACAAGATAATTCTTTTTTATTTATTTATTATTTTTTTTTTCTTTGGTGGGAAGGATAAGCTTTCTAAGCTGGGCTGAAATTTGTGGTCCTCCTATCTCAGCCTCTTAAAGTGCTAGGATTCTAGGTGTACATTGCCATGCTGGACTAACAACAAATGACTTCTTTGATGTAAGCATGTTATAGTAGTTATCACACTCTGGAAATGTTCATTTTTATATACATATTAACATGCTTTTGTTTGTTTATTTTTCATTTTTATTAATTTTATTGGAACAATTTAGATATATGTAATGATCACATTTATCATTTGGAATTTGTACCTATCCACGTTATATCCTGATTCCTCTTTTTTCCCTCAATCTTCTCCACTTTCTTGAATCCCTCTTAAAAAGAACAATAAAAAAGGATAAAATGGAAACAAAGAAAGAAAAAAATCTGCAAAAGAGATTTGTGGCATTAACTGTGATATGCCAAATTGAATCGATTAAGGAATGCCTAGCAGATTAATGAAGCACACGTTTGTTTTTGTCTAGGTGGGTCATGGAGGTATACCCTACAACACTGTATATCTGTGGTGGTGAATCTGTGGCATATATGCCACAATCAGCTGGGTTTCTGTTTGTTTGTTGTTTTGTTTTGTTTTGCTTTTAATCATTGAAAGCTCTAAGGGGTCTACTGTCTCTGCAAGTATATATGGTCACTCTTGGTAATGAACTGAACAGCTTTGCCCTACCTCACTCTTTTCCCATGCTACCTTGAAACCAACAAATCATAGACAGAATCCCCCCAGAATATAAGTCACATTGAATCTTTCCTTCTTTAACTTGTTGGTGAGAGGTATTTTTTGTCCCAGTAATAGGAAAGCTAATATAAGCATGAGCTAGGTTGCTAAGAGTGTACATGCCCATAAATATGAGTCTAATACACAATTCCATGCCTCACTTTTTCCAATCTATGAACTGTTATACTAAAAAAAAAAAAAAAAAAAAAAAGCAAAGATAAGAAAAGTCTGAAGGTCAAAATGTTGAATTTATGCTTTTCTGGTAGGCCAAATAGTTCAAGAGATAAAGATGACTCACCCATCAGCGAGGAAAAAAAGAAACTATAAAATGTGCCACTGGGGATAGTTTATGGCAGGAAGAAGTGTCCAGGCATGTACACAACTCATAATACAGCAGTGTCTTTGAGGAAATCATGAATTTGCCCCATAAAAATGTCTTTCCTTCACTATTGCAAATCTGCAATAGTGAAAGGCAAAAATGCTCACTCGGCATTACCCAAGTGAGAACAGATGCAGAAAACCTATGTACGACTTTGCATGTTTACATGAAATTCCTCTTTCACTGTTTTGGTTTTGGAGAAGTCAGAACAAAGAAACAAAGTGAAAGCCAAAGACTAGACCACACTTCCTTACCTACTTGGGGTTCCAGCATCACAGCTCAGACTTACATTGATAGGAAAAGAAGAGCATTTAACTGTATGTGACTGTGAATTACACACTTTGTCATGGCTGCAGCTATTAGTAACTGAGAGTTGTATTTGTTTTCTTTTCTCATAGTCTGCTACATAACTGGTTCTAATCATTAACAGTGTTAAAAGACTACAGGATCTCATGGAGCTGACTTCTGGGGATTCTACAGTGGATCCAAAGAACATCAAGTAGCAGTTACAAAAACTAAATTTTTCTTTTAGTTGTATATTATCAAATTCAGCCCAAACAACAAACCAATTATCAATATCAGGTTTAATTACTGAGTGATTAATTTATGCTGAATTATAAAATTATTACAATAATAGATTAAAATAAAAGTTTACTAAATTCAGATAAGGTTAATTATACCAAAAAATAGAAGTAGCATATATTTTGTACACAGGTACATAATTTATATGTAGGCACTTTTAAATTATTAATTAACAATTGTGAAATATTTATCTTGGAATCTCAGATTATGTGTCTGGAAAATATCTTTAAAAGTTTGTTATTTTATTATGCCCAATTCATAGCTAAAGACCTAATTGTTGTATTAATTTTATTCAGCGGATCCTATCTTAATGATGTCAGAACCAGAGGGCTAACGGCAACTTAAATTAACTCCCATAGTTAGATTTTAGGACAACAATAAGAATGCCAAAGGGAAGATAAAAAGTGAATTTGTAATAAACTCAGACACTGTGTTTGTAAAATTATTAAAAAGTCATATATAATATTGCTGTGTCATGTAGCCAGTGGCAAAGCCATCAATCACCACATTATCAGTATGTTGAAAATGATGAATTGGTTATGTTCTAATGAGAGTTCTAATTACTTAGAGAAATGAAGAGGGCATATGAAAGCTATTCAGTGACAATAGCCATACATTACCATTAACAATACTGAACTCTGTGTGGCTTAATTCCTCTATTCTGTACCTGTGGGGAGATACAATCTTGCTAATTCATTCCTGAGAGAGAGAGAAATGGACAGGGAGAGAGAGAGAGAGAGAGAAAAAAAAAAGAGGAAGAGAGAAAAAAGGAAGAGAGCGGGGTGAGGGAGAGCGAGAATGAGAGAGAGAGTTAGTTCACCATCCTCCTAAAAATACAAAGGGAAATATAACAGGAATGTGAAACCTATTCAGGGATTACCAGAGATTTTGAAACTTTTTTCCTAAGATTTGTAATGCATAGGTTTTAAACATAAACCTTGTGCATAATCATCAGTCCAAAATATAATTATAAAAGAAATTTGATAATATTTACAGAATGTCTTAGGACCATTAAATTATATCAGAACCTTGCTATAACCTTGAAATAGAATCACAATTTTTGAAATGATTTCAACGGACTGTAACCTAATGTCAGTACCAGCAAGATGAAATATAATCAGTGAACTAAAGGTTGTGTATTTGAGCTTAAGTAACCATTTCTTCAAATTCAGCATAGGGAGACTTATGGTGTGAAGTGAATGGCTAAATGGAAATAGAGTTGAGAGGGGGAATATTGTAAGTTTGTAAATGCTTGTGAGGACTGAGAATCAGTGTTCGCTATAGGCGAACATAGAGAATTTATATCTGAACAGTTATTGATTTAAAAGTAGTATGTCAACAGGTTTGGATCACTTAATGCTTCTTGAACTGTCAGTTTTTGCATTTGTGTAACCTATCAATCCTTTGCATTTCTTATTAATTGTCGACATTTGTCCTTCTAGTTCCTTTGTAGGTTGTTTTTTCTCTTTTTCTTTTACTTTTTTTAGTACTGGGGATCAAACTCATGACTGTGCACTTGCAAGGCAAGCACTTGTGCTGCTGAGCTAAATCCCCAGCCACTTAGGTTGTTTTTCTTTTCTTTTGTTTTTTAAATTTTATTTAAAAGGAAAAAGAGAAAAAAACAAAACAAAACAAAGCAGTATAAGGGTACAATTAATACAGAACTACAAAAAAAAATAGTAAGAAATCACCAGTTAATAGATTACAGTTATCATCCTAGAGACAGTTGCTCAAGTCACAGTATCAAAACATACAAAGTGGATATTCAAACAGAGAGACGGCAAACAGTTGTGTTCAATGATCCAACCAAAAACATTAATATGGGCATCTATTTAACACCCCTAAATACACTTGCAGTTGTATACTTTAGAGCACTTTTTTTTCTTCTTTTTTACAACAAAATTTACACATTTTGGGTTTTATTAATCCTTAGTTCTTATTACTTTTTTTGGAAAAGAATAAAGTCAAATATGGCAAAACAAAGCTGTCAGTCAAAAGAAAGGATAGACATAGTACATGATGTAAAAACAAGAGTACAAGGTTATCGACAATGGTTACCATAATGCCTCTTGCTTCCTTAAAAAGAATTGTCTGTCTCATTAGGTATTATAAAGTTGAACAAAACAGTAGAGAACAAGACCAATAAAACCTAACCCCTGTAAACACTACAGGACTTCCAAAGAAGATAATAGTCAAAGCAGAATGGGCATCATAGTGAATCTTATTGTCTTCAAAGTCATTGCCTATACCTGCAAAATTGATACTATCATACAGAACGGAACACAATCTAATCAGTCAAAACAGGATAGTGGGAGTATTACAGGACTTAAAATCAAGTTAATAGGAAATCAAATAAGTTACTATAAAATATCCTGCTATTTTTTTTATTTTCCCCTTAATTAAAAAAATCATAATAACTAAATAATTTTTTTAATGAATAAGGGAGAGATTGAGATAAAAGAGGACATAACATCATAACAGTACAGGTCAAAGAATGACAGTTTCAGCAACCTAGTGCTTCAGCACCAAATAACCTGGTTTAATAGTAGTTACTATAGTGTCTTTTTCCTTGAAATATTTGAATATAACTTCGTATACTATAGCTTGAAACATATCAAGTCAGTGTAAAACAATTCAAGTCGTTGAAAGCATTGTAGGGTTTTTAGAACCAACTAACATACAATAAACAATGGTTTCTATATTACCTCTTTGCCTATAACAATTTTTATTTATACTATCACATATAATAAAATCCAGCAAGATATATCATGATAAAACCAATGGAGACAGAAGAGCCATAGTTTGGTGGGGGTTCAAAACAAGATAATAGTAAATCAGCACTAGATATTATGATGATTTATTTTCTTCAAAATAGCTGTTCATTTCATCACAGGCAATAATATCAAGCAGCCCAGAGTAAAGCCTTTCCAATTCATAAATGAAAACTTTATAAGGCTTCAAGGCCACATAATGGGGAATCATGATTACCACCTACTTTTATATATTTGAATCATTACAACATTAGGGAAACTATTCAGTATTCACACATGCTAGATTGATTTATTTCACTTATGAGTATGGTCTCAAGCTGTGCCCATTTATTGATAAGTATCTTTATGTGATCCTTCTTTATAGCTGAGTAATACTCCATTGTATAGAAATACCACAACTTTTTTTATCCATTCCTCAGTTGATGGAAACTTGGTTTGTTTCCAAGATCGGGCGATTACAAATTGTGCTGCTATAAACATAGGTGCACATATATCACTGTGGTATGATGCTTTCAGTTCTTCTGGGAATATGCCTAGAAGTGGAATAGCTGGAGTAAATGGGACTTCCAATCCCAGCTTTTTGAGAAATCTCCAGACTGACCTCCACAAAGGTTGTACCAGTCTACACTCCCACCAACCAGTGTAGGAGAGTTCCTTTTCCCCAGAGCCTCTCCACCATTTGTTGTCTTTGGTTTTCTTGATCCTGGCCATTCTTTCAGGAGTGAGGTGGTATCTCAGTGTGGTTTTAATTTGCATTTCTCTAATGACCAATGATGATGAACATTTTTTCATGTATTTATTTGCCATTTGTATTTCTTCATCTGAGAATTGCGTATTCATCTCAGATGCCCATTTTTGGATTGGATCTTTGAATTTTGGGGGTCTGAGTTTTTAATCCTTTATATGTTTTAGACAAAAGTCCCTTGTCGGAGGGGGAGTTCATGATCTTTTCCCAGTTTGTGGGTTTTCTTTTCACTATGCTGGAGATTTCTTTTGACATGCAGAAACTTTTTAATAAGAGGTGGTCCCAGTTATTGATTCTTGGAAGTATTTCCCGTGTGGTTTAAGTCCTGTTCATGAATTTTCTACCTACCCCTATATCTTCAAGGTTTCTACCCAATTTTTCTTTCAATAGATTTAGTGTTTATGTTTTAATATTCAGATCTTTGATCCATTTAGATTTTAATTTAGTACATGGTGATAGGCATGGGGCTAGCTTTAGTTTTTAGCAAATGGAGAGCCAGTTTTTCCAACACCATTTATTAAAGAGACTATCATTCTTCCAGTGAACCTGCTTGCTCCTTTATCAAAGATAAGGTGGTTGAGTGTGTTTGTAGTTGTGGTTGTATCTTCTAATCTATTCCACTGATCTTCGGCTCCGTTTTGATTCCAGTACCATGTTGATTTTACTACTGTTGCTTTGTAGTATAACTTCAATTCAGGGATTGTGATGCCTCCTGCCTTGCCTTTGCTGCTTAGAATTGCCTTTGCTATTCTAGCTCTCTTCTGGTTCCAAATGAATTTTAGGAGTGATTTCTCTAGATTTCTAAGGTATGTTGATGATATTTGTATTGGTATTGCATTGAATCTGTATAACAGCTTTGGGAGAATGGCCATTTTCACAATGTTTGTTCTTCCTATCCATGAGCAAGGATGTCTTTCCATTTTCTGAGATCATCTTAAATTTCTTTTTTTCATTCTATTATAATTTTCCCTGTATAGGTCTTTCACTTCTTTCGTAAGAGGAATTCCTAAATATTTCATTTTTTTGCTTACTAGTGTGAAGAGTGTGGTTTCTCTTATTTCCCTCTCTGTGATTTTGTTGTTAGTGTATAGGAATGTTATTGATTTTTGAATATTGATTTTGTATCCAGTTACATTACTGAATTTATTTATTATATCTAAGAGTCTTTCAATGGAGTTTAGGGGGTCTTCTATGTAGAGTATCATGTCATCTGCAAACAATGATAATTTAACTTCTTCTTTTCCTGTCTTTACCCCTTTTATTTCTCTTTCTTGTCTAATTGCTCTGGCTAGTACTTATAATACTATATTAAATAGGAGTGGTGATAAAGGACATCCTTGTCTTGTGCCTGATTTTAAAGTAAAAGCTTTCAATTTTTGGCGATTTAGTATGATGCTGGCTGTTGGTTTGTCATAAATGGCCTTTATTATATTGAGGTAAAGACCATCTATTCCAATTTTCTGTAAAGTTCTTATCATGAATGAATGTTGCACCTTATCAAAGGCTTTTTCTGCATCTACAGAAATGATCATGTGATTCTTACTTTTGGCTTTATTGATATGGTGGATTACATTTATTGATTTACGTATGTTGAACCATCCTTGCATTCCTGGGATGAATCCCACTTGGTCATGGTGTATAATCTTCTTGATGATTTGCTGCATCCTATTTGCCAATATTTTATTGAGGATTTTTGCATCTGTGTTCATTAGGGAGATTGGTCTGTAGTTCTCTTTTTTAGTTGGGTCTTCCTCAGATTTTGGTACTAGAGTAATATTTGCTTCCAGGAATGACTTAGGAAGGATTGCTTCCCTTTCAATTTCATTGAATAGTTTGAGGAGTGTCGGCATTAGGTCTTCTTTGTATTTCGTGTAGAATTCTGCAGTGAATCCATCTGGGCCTGGGCTCTTCTTTGTAGGTAAGGACTTAATTACATTTTCAATTTCATTAACAGAGATTGGTTTATTCAGCAGTTTTACATCCTTTGATCTAGCTTTGGTACTTCATGTGTTTCTAAGAATCTGTCTGTTTCTTCTGTGTTATTAAACCTTTAAGAGTAAAGGTTTTCAAAATAGGTGTTGATGATCTTCTGTATTTCTGTAGAGTCTGTAGTGATTTCACGTTTTTCATTTCTTATTGCATGAATTTGAGCTTTTTCTTCCCTTTTCTTAATAAGGTTGGCTAGGGGCTTATCAATTTTATTTATTCTTTCAAAGAACCAACTCTTTGATTCATTGATTCTTTGAATTGTTTTCTTAGTCTCTATTGCATTGATATCTGCTCTGATTTTTATAATGTCCTCCCTTCTTTTGAATTTGGGCTTGACATGCTCTTCTTTTTCTAGCTATTTGAGACATAGCATCAGGTTATTTCTTTATATTCGTTCTGGTTTCCTGGTGTGGGAACTCAGTGCAATAAATTTTCCTATGAGGACAGCTTTCATTGCATCCCAGAGATTCCAGTAAGTTGTGTCTGTATTTTCATTTTCTTGTAGGTATTGTTTAATTTCTTCTTTAATTTCCTCTGTGACCCACTGATTACTCAATAGTGTGTTGTTCAGTTTCCATGTGTTTGTGGGATTTTTGCAGTATCTTTTATCATTAATTTCTAATTTCAAAGCGCTATGATCTGATAACATGCAAGGGATGGTTTCAACTCCTTTGCATTTGTTTAAATATGTTCTGTGAACTAATATATGGTCTATTTTAGAGAACAACCATGTACTGCTGAAAACAATGTGTATTCTGATGTTGTTGGGTGGAACATTCTATATATGTCTATCAAGTCCATTTGTTTACAGGTGTGATTCAGTTCTGTTATTTCTTTGCTCATTTTCTGTCTGGTTGATCTGTCCCTTGGTGTCAAAGGCATGTTAAGGTCTCCTGTTACAATTGTGTTACTGATAATTTGAGTTTTCATTTCTGTTAATAGTTGTTTTTTTAACTGGGTGCTCCAAGTTTGGTGCATATATATTTAAAATAGTTATCTCTTCCTCTTGGAGTTTTCCCCTAACAAGTATGTAGTGACCTTCTTTGTCCTTTCTGATCACTGTTGGTTTAAAGTTCATGTTGTCCGCAAACAGAATAGCTACTCCTGCTTTTTTTTTTTTTTTTTTTTTTATTCCTGTTGCATGAAGAATTGTTTTCCATCCTTTGACTTTCAGTCTGTGAGTATCCTTCTGGGTAGATGGGTTTCCTATAAACAGCATATGGTTGGATTTTGTTTCTTGATCCATTCTGCTAGTCTGTTTCTTTTGATTGGTGCATTGAGACCATTTACACTAATGGTTATAACTGTTATGTGCTGGTTTATTGTTGCCATGTTATCTTCTGCTGTTGCATCTTTATCTTTCTGTTCTGTTTAATTATCTGCTTTGCTTAGTGGTTTTTTCCTTTGTGTATCTAAACTGTCTCTCAATATTTTTTGCAGAGTTGGCTTGGTGTTCATGAAGTTCTTCAGCTGTTCTTTGTCATGGAACTATTGTATTTCACCATCAATTTTGAATGATAGTTTTTCAGGGTACATCAGTCTAGGTTGGAAGTCATTTTGCTTTAGGATCTGGAATACTTCACTCCATGCTCTTCTTGACTTTATTGTTTGTGGTGAGAAGTCTGCTGTGATTTTGATAGGTTTTCCTTTATAAGTGATCTGTCCTTTCTCTCTGACAGCTTTTAATAATCTATTCTTATGTTGGATTTCTGGGATGGTGATTATTATATGTCTTGGTGTAATTTTATTTTGGTTATGGCTATTTGGAGTTCTATAGGCTTCGCTGAACCTGATGTCAGTTTCTGATCTCATGCTTGGGATTCAGCTATTACTCCTCTAAATATCCTCTTGACACCCTTTATGTTGTCCCCTTCTTTTTCATTAATCCCTATCAATCTTATGTTGTTTTTCTTTGCGTCATCTTGCAGTTGTTGAATTGTAATTTCCTGATTCCTTGTTATTTTTAAAAGATCTTTCCTTTCCTTTTCACTAGCTGCAATCCTGTCTTCAAGGTCTGAAATTCTATTTTCACTCCCATTGAGGCAGTTTTTACAGCTTTCAGTGGAGTTTTTTATTTCCTGTATATCTCTGTGCATCTGCTTTATGTATTCTGTTTGTTTCTCATATTGCTCATCCAGGCATTCTATCTTTTTGTTTATTTCCTCCAATTTTTTAAACTGTGTTTTCTTTAAATATATTTAGAATCTCTTTCATTTCTTTTATCATTTCTTCTTTTACCTGGGAGATTATTTCGAGTTTGAATTCCTGGAGTTGCTTGTTTATTTTAGTAGCTATTACATCTGATATTTGAGGTGTATGGCATACATTTTCTTCTATATACATCGCTCCTAGGGTTTCTTGAGATGGGCTGTAGGTTTGAGGTTGTAATTTGGTCTTTCGTTTTGTCATTTTCCTATATTTCTGTGTTTCAAGTGGTATTTGAAAGCTTCCTCAGGTCTGTTGGAAATCCACTTCTATGTTCACAGCTCCTGGGACTTTGGCACTCAGTTCCCCTAAAGCTGCTGGGCCTCTGGAACCTGTGGTCCTCTTCTGCCTGTTTAGAGCTCCATAGTTCCAGATAAGCTGGGCTCCAAGGACACTGTGCACCGACCTGCTTGCTGGAAACTCCACAGTTCTCCAAGCCCAGCTGGAATTGGGAGGCGGATGTAGGCAGCTGGGGCCCACTTAGCCACTTCACTGCACCCGGAAGGCTCAAGGGTCCCAAACAGTCTGGGCTTGGGGCAGAGTGCATTGGGCACTTACCGCAGGCCGCAGGGCCTCTGAAACTCATCATACTCGCCTGCTTGCTGAGAAATCCACAGTCCTCTAGACACATGGGAAGGTGGATGCAGGCACCCCAGACCAGCCCAGCCCTTACTCTGCACCCAGTGTCCCAAATAGGCTGAGCTCTGGGGATAGTATGCACCCCCCTGCTTGCTGGAAACTCCACAGTTCTCGGAGTGCAGCTGGAATGGGGAGGCAGATGTTCGTACCTCAGACCCACTTAGCCACTTCACTGCACCCAGAAGCCTGGAGGGTCCCGAACAGTCTGGGCTTGGGGCAGAGTGCACTGGGCACTTACCACAGGCCGCGAGCCTCTGGAACTGGTGATGCTCGCCTGCTTGCTGAGAAATCCACAGTCCTCCAGACACACGGGGAGGGAGATGCAGGCACCCCAGACCTGCCCAGCCCTTTTCTGCACCCAGAGGGTGCAAGAGTCCCAAATAGGCTGGGCTCCGGGGATAGTGTGCGCCTGCCTTCTTGCTGGAAACTCCACAGTTCTCAGAGTGCAGGCGGAATGGGGAGGTGGATGTCCCTTAGGTTGTTTTTCAATACAGTGAATTCTATAAGAGTAATAACTGCATTTTTCTGGAGAAAATCTACAAGTTGTGACTTCACAGTAGCTCATTTTTCATTTTCAAAATTAATTTTATAATATTCCATTTAAAAAAATTTTTTTCTAGTAGCAATATTCTCCATTCAGTGCGTTTGTTGGGGAAAGGTGAAGACGAAGTTAGCAGGCAGAATGAGAGACTAAAAAATAAAATTAAACAAAAGCTCATGTGACATACAAAACACAAGTTTCAAAAGGCTACAGTATCTGTTTAACATTCTCATAGCTTGCTTGATGACCTTATCTCAGAAATTGGCCATTATATTTAAAAGCCATAAAAATATGGCAACATATAGTGTTATGAAATATATATAGGGATGAGATCCATTTTTACTCTAATAGCTTTAGAGATAACAAGTTTTATTAAAAAAAAAAAAAACTACACAGTTCATTCTGTTAGGAATAACCAAGGCTTAAATTCTTCTTTTTCTTCCCTGTCCTTTGTAGAAAGCAAGATTTGTAAAGTGATACAGGCTTATCCTTTTAAGATATACAAAGAACATAGTATATGTTTTAAATATTCAAATTTTTCTATAAATCACTAATTTTAATCTCACTGAATGTTATGTCAGTTACCATCAAGCAGTATTTATGAAGTGCTTAATTGGATTGACTCTGTGGATACTACTGAACAAAGCTAATTCATGCATACCAAAATCAAGTAAGCCCTTATAATGGGACATATTATCCCACATTAATACCTGGAATTAGAAAATATTCAATAATTTATGGTTGAAATGATCAAGTGGAGCTTATGAGGGCAGAGAATAAAAATGACAACATTCTGAAAATTTTATAGTCATAAACAGAACTGAGTATCAAATTTTCTTCATTAAATTTGTTAGTTCTTTCTCCATTATTCTGGGATTTTTCACAGGATAAAGATATTTTTTTATTAATAGATAAAATTGTCTCATTTAAAAATATATTCGACAGACTATTGGAAAATTACTGAGATACTACTTAAGTGCTCATAAACTCCAATAGCTACACTGGAATGCTAACACTAGGATTCATGACAGTATGTACTTTTTCTACACGTCATGTACTCAAATTTTCAAATATACTTGTTTATATTTCATCATTAATTTTCAGGTAAGAATAATTAAATGAGTATCATATTCTTTTCAGAATACATAGTATAGTGAAAAGTTTAGTTGAGGTTCCATGGACCTCCATGTCCACCTTTATTTTTTCTGTGTAACTAGAAATTTATGAGCAAAGCCATTTTTGAAAAAAAGAGTTGAATGAAATTTCAATTCTGCCTCTGTCTCTTATAGTTATGGGCAAGATTTTTTAAAATTCTGTAAGTGTAATTCTCAAGTTCCTCATGTTCATTGTTTATATATATTAAAGGAGATTTTGAATATTCTGAGAATCTTGCGTTGCACGTGTTAAATGATAAGATTTTAGAAAGTCATGTGTTTATGTGAGGCACAATTTCCTAAACTCTAAAAATAGGATTAGATTGTATGATATCTGAGCCACTTCCAACTCTGACTTTACAAATAAATCACCAGATTTTGGGGAAAGTTTTCAAAGTTTCTGATTTATGATTGGCTATGGTTAAGTTCAGTTTTATTCCTTCTAAACTACATATATATATATATATATATATATATATATATATATGTATATATATATATGTATATATGACATCTTATATGTATTAGAAAATATATTTAATTTAGAATATTTTTAAATAGCTGGGGACTTAGCTCAGTGGCATAAGCACCTGCCTGGAAAGCCCAAAGTCATGAGTTGGATCCCTGATACAAAAATAGAGAATATTTTAAAATATTTCTTTAATTTCTTTGTAGATGTTTTTCATACAAGAATTTTGTTTTATCATAAATCATATAGAATTGTATGTTATGTAATATACATTATATACCATATTTAATAATTACCTGTTTTCATAAAAGTATACTCTTTTCCAAAAAGTACACTATACAGCTTGTAACCATAGATTCTTTACATTTTAGGGGAGAATTAGAGACAAACATACAGTTTGATCTCATAGCCAGTGTGTGTTATTCACAAGTCCAGAGAGTTTCTGATCTGGTGCTCTAATGTGCTTGTGAATTGACCACTTTATTTAGTTAATTATATATATATATATATATATATATATATATATATATATATATACCCTTGGCTTCCCTAGATTATGATTGACCAAAGAACTATAACTCAGTCATTTATATTATGTTAAAATACATAAACCAAGTAGTCCATACAGTTGATAAATATGTGCTGAAACAAAGTAAACTTGGATACTTGACTGTGTTGAAGTAAAAATTTTAAGTCATCTTATATCTCTCAAATGATTATCTCAGAATGTCTTAAATTACTTCTGTAAATCATTTATATACTTTTTCTCATAGAAATCATACATACTTTTGATAGCAGAAAAACTGGTTTGGACTCTCCCACAGGTCTTCAATGATATTTCTTATTTGAGATACCTGGTATTCATTTTATTAGTTTCAAAATGTTGATATAAATTAAAAGTCATAAACAGTGATAGTCATTCCCCTGTGATATTTGCATTGTCATACTTTTAGAAACTGTGCTTCTATGAAGCTCAGAGTTCCTATGGTAAAAGAAGATGTGTTAAGAGAAAGTGGAGCTGGACATTGAATTTCTTTTATATGTCAGATTATGGGCATTCTTTTAGAGTCCTAGGGCCGTTGTAACAAAGTGGCATAAGCTAAGTGGCTTACAATAGAACATTTTTCTTCATTTGAAGGCCAGAAATTAAGGTTCCAATAAAATTGGCTTCTACTGGAGTTATAAGGGAGAATTTGCTCCACACCTCACTCAGTTTTTCATAATGACTGGAAATTCTTGACATTACTTAGCTTGCTGGTACATAATCCAGCCTCTGCCTTTGTTGTCACCTAGTGTCCTTCCTGTACACCTCTATTTCTTACAGGAACACCACTCAGATTGAACTAGGGCTCACTCTAATGATTGCATCTTAATTTGATTACATCTGCAATTACCATATTTCCACATTATAGCAAACTCAGATATCCTAGATGTAGGACTTGAAAACATTTTTGAGTGACACAATGGGCACTAAAGTAATAGGCACCAATGTAAAGTTGAATCAAAGTTTCAAATTCCAGCACTATACAAACAGACACACACTATCTCAAATTTTATTAACTACGTTAATAAGAAACAGTGGATGTCATAGTGTATTTCTTATAAATGCACTGTTATGCCCTCCTGTTAAAAAAATTGGGCGTGATGACATTGTAAGTAAAAAAAATTGTAAAGGAATTATGAGGACCATTGAAATTACAGACATTTGCACTTTTAGTGGAGATAGCACAGATATTGAAAATCTGGGCTAGTTTCTTAACTCCTTTGGTTGTTTTAAATTTTTCTTTCCTTAAATAGAAGTCCAATAGATACCTAGGATATATTTTGACACTGATTTTTTTAAACTAGTAAAATTCAGAAATTACATAAAAATTAGTAATAATCCCCACTTGAACCATAGCTCTCTAAATTAACAGATGAGACTTTTCTACCACATTCAAGTAAGGAATGAATTTTGGGTTATAAGAATTCCCATTAATCCTTGCTAAAAGTGTGCTAGATTGTAGCATAGCTTTCTAACACAAACTAAGATGATGGTGTGCACAATAAAATTGCACAGTTCATCATGTACAAACTAGTAGCATGTCCTGGATTCAGATAGAGGCATGTTACTTTTTGCATTGATAAGGGTGATTCTTGTAATGACTATATGTTGAAATGCATAGATATCTGTGCCACACTCAAGGCAAGAGAAACAGAAATATTATTGTAATTTCTGAACAGTGTAAATTCATTAAGAAGCTGATGGAATATAGCCTCTCACCTTTTTACCTTTTCTGCATCCTATTCCTGACATGTACTCAACTCTTTTCTTAATATATGCGGTGCTATTGAACATCCAATATAAATCAAATTGTATAATATATGATTTTTGTGACTACCTGTTTGTCTTAATATTTTCAAAGTTCAATTATGACAGTTTATTCATGCATTAATTGATTACATTGGTTTGTATGATATGCTGTATTGTTCTGACTAATGTTGTTTTGAATATTGTATACAAGGTTTGTGTGCATTTTGTGCATTTATCCTCTGAAGCTGTGAGCTAAAATACCCTCTTCTTTTTTAAATTCCAGATGCCAGATATTTTGTCCCAGCATTAGAGAAGCTAGCCAATATGTTATCCATTTGTTTATCTTCTTTGGAAAACTGCCTATTTTCATCAGATATAGGCAATGTGTATGTTATCCACATTTTGTAGATTAATATTTTACTTGCATTTTCCTGTGAAAAAACTTTGACAAATTCTGTTGTAACTTCTTTTTTTTGGCTTATATTTTGTATACAACATATTGCCTGATCTAAGAGTATAATTAATGCCCATATTTTTTCTAAGATTTTCATTTTTTTATCACTTACATTTTGATCATTGATCCATATTAAGTTAATTTTTGCATGTATTGTGAAATAAGGGATTAAATTTATTATCTCTGCCTTTATATTTCTTGCTTTATCAGCAACATAATTCAGATGTTCCTGTGAGTATCTGACCTCTGCCTTGTAAATTAATTCATGTATAATTCCAGCTTTTGGGTCCTTTGTATTGTCTGTGTTATTTATTAAGGTCCGTGGCTTCTGCTCTGACAATTAATAAACTTTCCCCAAATATCTCTAATCTCAAACTTAGAGTCCTTAAAAAAAGAATCTGACTGACCCTAAATATACTCTCTTTTGAGGTGGCAGCATATTCAGTTTTCTCCAGTCAGAGATGTATATATTGTGCATTTATCCTCTATTAAGGCGTCACATGATACAAAATGAAGATACCTAGTATACTGTGTAATATGTAGCGGTGTGCTTTGTAACAGAGCAGAAGACAAAGTAAGAAGGTAAGTCTTAGCATACGTTAGGAATGTATGGATTTAGGTTGTGGTATAAGTCTCTACACAATCTGTTTATAAGTTACCGTTTATAAGTTTATAAGTTATACCTTTTTCTTCAGGTCAATTAATTAAAAACAGAACACCTTACCCATTCTCCTTAGACCTGAAGGAACACTGTTTACATTGTTTTGGTTTGAGAGAGAACTCCTTATTGGAAAGTGAATACCTTCCTTCATAGCTGCTGAAGTTCAGGTCTAGTTTCTACTCATCCCTGGATTGAACACATTCTTTCTTTTGTTTACCATTTTTCTTAAAACTGTCCCATCCACTTGTTTACATTCATCTTCTGTGTAACTGTGCCTTATGACCCTCTATTTTTCCTTTCCTTTCCTGTTCATGGAAACTTTTGTGGTCACTTGAATTTCAGTATTTTGTTCCTCTATCTATATCATTCCACACTGTATATTCTTACTGATCTTAGTATTTTCTACTTACCACCTTTACACAAGCATCTCCAGCCGAATCTTTGTTTACCTCATATATCTAGCTTTCAGTATCATTTCACAGTCAACATCAATATCTAAGAAGCATTAATATATATGAAATATTTATTTTCACTTAATAAAACTATATTATGAATGAAAATGTCACAGTATAGTCTGTAGTAACTTAGGCAAAAGATATTTTGAGAAAAGAATCACATCATCTAGCAATTAATGATGTACTAGTAACTTCTAAGTTATTAAATAATTCGTCATAGAAAAAAATTTGTTATTCCTTCTATTTTTGGACATAAGTGAAAATTTTAAAGGATTTGTTTTACAAAAATGTTATTAAAATCAATATATACTTAGAAATGAACATAATATGTTGTGAACAGTGTTCAGAATATGTAAACTTATCTTAATAGTGTTGTGAAATAATAAAGTATTATATTTTGCCTTACAGATTTGCAAAAAATTATCAAACTGACCATTGTAATAATGAAAAAAAATTTAATAATGTAGCACAAATCGTTATTTCTCTAGACAGCTACAATCAGTACTTACATTAAAAGGAAATGTTCTTTTGGTTAACATAAAAGTAGAGATATTTTCATGTTAACTTGGTTTTTTTTGTTTGTTTGTTTGTTTGTAACTTAAATTATTTCAGCCTTTTGATCTTAGACCCAAATCATCAAGTAAAATTGATTTATTTCATTAAATGGAATATTTAAACTATAGAAGTCTATCAAGTTGCGGTTTCAGCTTAAAAGAGCCTCCTCCATTTAGAAAATTGATTTTCTACTCACACTTTTATTAACCTTGAGGTTTTAGAGCTTGGTTGCTTTTAAAGAGAGAGAAAGACATCCTTTCTTACAACCTCTTATATCACTGACATGTTAAACTTTGGATAGCAGAGCCAAACAGCGCTGTGGTTTATAACCTCCTCATTCCCAGGCAAAGAAAATAATGTACATAATTGAATATACAAACTGGAAGACATGAAGTGCAGTGAACAGAGCATAAATGGTATTGTTAGGCACCAAGATAAAATGTATACTGACAACTTTTTATAAAAAAAGAAAAACAGGACTTCATAAAAATAATCATATTCCAACAAAATATTTTATTTGCCCAGTTCTGCTGTCTCCAAATAAGTAAATTGTTGAATCATACACATAAAGAATATATTTCAACATGGTTCCTTGTGTTGTTCGTTAATCCTTTTAAAAAGAATATTATTGGGATTTAATTTACTTGAACCTATGGATTGTAGTTTTCAGAATTAACTAGTAACAGGCTGATCATCTTAGGGTCAGAAATTCAGGAAGTACTGGAATATCTACCTGAAAACCAAATCAGAACCAGCCTGGCTATTTGTTGGAATAGCTGCAACACAGGTTTAAGACAAAAATAAATAGATAGATGATAGATAAATAAATAAATAAAACTCAAGAGAATTGGGTTTGAATTTTAACAGTAGCACTTTAAATGATCTCGAGTATGTTTCTTAGGCTATTTTTATTGCTTTAAATTATAGATAGCATGCACTTTTAGGGATAGGAATCTTAGATAAAATGTGTAACTGTGCTTACTAAAACAGCACCTGTTAGCAGAGAACTGCAATAGAGAATGAAATATGCCTGCCAAAGGCCACAGAAGATTCCATCTTCTGACAACAACATTTTTTTTGCTCTAGAAAATCACAAGAGATGAAATGAAAATCATAAGATTTGGAGGGAATGGAGTAAGAAATGTGGGCAAAGATTAGTAGTATGCGCCTGATGTTTGATACATCTACATCTCCAAAATAGTAAAGTAGGAGAAAGACAATTTTGCACAAACTGAGCCAATAGGATTTTTATAAAAAATAAATCTTTCTGGGGGCAATGTGTAAGTAACTTAGATACTTTCTCAAAGAATCCATTATTTACTTCTGGACATGACATTTCAGGTAACATACACGTCCCTAGACATAATAGTGAGCATATTCTCAGCTAAGACTTCCATGTATGTTTTACCAGTTTACGATCAACTGTGCAGGAAATTAGCTACAAAATTTCACAACCCGTTTGGTCCTTATTTACACTTTCAGTTTCTCACACCATAAAACAATGCAATGTTTACATATGTTTGTCTTATTTATTTTACTTAAGACTATGATTTCACGATGCATCCTTTTGACTAGAAATGTGTCAAGTTTATCCTTTATAAATGAATAGTGCTCCACTGTATAAAAATAACACATCTTCTTTACATATTTATAGGTAGTTACAGTTCTATTTACTTGGGGTCAGTAGAGGAAAAAAGACCAAGTAAAGCTCCATATATTTTGGTTCAACTCAAATATATGGATAGGTTCAATCTGGTCGTTATTAGTATATTCTATTGCCTACTTATCTATTGGTGCTAGCAATATTGTGTTAATTTGTATTTACTTCTCTTGCTCTACTTCAGTCAAACTATGTTTTAGCTCCTTCTCTTCAGGGTTTTTATCCACATCTGCAATTATTTTAAAACAATGTTCCTTTCTCTCTGGAAAATTCTTATCAAGTGTACAGTGTTATTACTGGTCTAAATTCTTACGTAATACAATTCTTACGAGCTACTTGTCTTCAAGGGTTAGGAAAAATAATGATAATCAGCAAGGACATACTTTTTCTTATTTTAAAGTTATACCTATTGCCAAGAAATTCAAATTTAAGGATCTTAAAATTTTTGGACTTAATTGTTTCAATTATTTCTTATTCCCGTGTGGCCAGTCTGTGGGAATAGGGTATTTATTTATTTATTTATCCATTTATTTTTTTGTACTGGGGATTTAACTCACAACTTCATGTTTGCCAAGCAGATGCTTGTGCCACAAAGCTAAATTCCCAGCCCTAAGAGTTGTTCTTTTGATAGTGCTTACAGTATCTTTCCCTGGCTCTTAACTCGACTAATATCTCTTAATCACCTAGTTGGATAAATAGAGAGGAAAGAAATTCCTGGCTTTAAGGTCTTTTTTTTTTTTTTCTTTCACTGATTTTCTTTGATTCACTCTTGCCCTAACTTCTTTACTCCTCCCTTTCTTGGGGCTTTATTTATATTCAACTCAGTGAACTCTTACTGCTATTGATGGTGCAGAAAAAGAGAGATAAATAGCTGTTACTTAAAGAAACAGGATGAGTTAAAGGTGATAGAAAAGAAATCATAGGGAGACTAAAGACAAGAGGCTACAGATTCAAAATATATAAACTTTAGCAGGAAAATGAGCCATCTTACATGCTAGCTTTTCTGAAACAGGAAAATCTAAAATAATACAAGTTGTCTAAAACAGTGTGTTATATTCATATACATAAAAGCAAGGCAATAGGAAAATTTTTCTCAAGCAAGTAAATCTCTCTGCTCTTTTTAAGAGCACTTACAATAATTCCTTGATCTTTGCATATCCTAGGTTTCTCAGAGTTCTCCAAATTCATATTTGCATTCCCTAAATTGGATGCTAATTCTCTATTTTGTGTAGTACCATGATTATTTACTCCAGAAACATACATATTTTTCATGATTCTTTCCTGTGCCGTCCTCTGGAGTATGAAATTCTGCTAATTCATTCATCAAATAATTTTTATCCCCCCCCATGTTCAACCTCTGTTACTAATTTCAGGTTCTCATCAGTCTTATACTGAGCAATAGAAATAGCCATATAATAGAACTCCTCTAGGCCTTCAAATTCATGTTTCATAGATTTAGCCATAGTGATATATCCAGAGAAACATTTAGCAAATGACTTGTGACCCAGTTGTGCCATGCTGTCTCCTTTTCTATGGTGTATGAAAAAAAAAAAAAAAAGATTTTTAAATTTTAGATGTTCTCAAAAGTCCTAAGAAAAGGAATATTTTATGAGATATCAAAATTACTTGAGGTTCAAAGTCAGTATTCATAGTTTAAAGTTTTACATACCCAGTCACCTGTACATGACTTACAGTGTGGTGTGCGTGCGTGTGCATGTGTGTGTGTGTGTGTGTGTGTGCGTGTGCGTGTGCGTGTGTGTGTGTGTGTGTGTGTGTGTGTGTGTGTGTTGCCTTAATAGCATAGGTCAGTAGTACTGACAGAGCATAGATGCCACATAGTCTAAAGTGACTAACATCTGCCTTTTTCAGAAAAAGTGGCCCATCCTATTCTAAAACATGAATATTACCACATCATTTCTCTACTCAAAATCCATTACCTAAAAGATCCAGGATCCTGAGCTTGACCTATAAAGGTCTATTATGTGACCCCTCAGACTCGTGTCATATTGTTATGCTATACATAGATCCCAATGCTTCTCTTCCTGGAGTGCTGCATTCTCTTCTCTCAACCATTTCTCTTTCCTTAAGGAGGAATATTGAAATCATCTCCTCCAAGGAGTTTCCTAGATCTCTATCCAAAATAATGTGTACTGTCCAGCATCTATGGTCTCACACACCCTATTGTTTCATGAATATTTATTTATTTCTGTGTGTGTCTACATTTCAAACTCTACCTTTGAACATAATTACACTACAATAAATAATTTTAAATATATATATATAGATAAATAGCACCAAATGATAATAAAATATTTAATTTAAACAATTTAATTTTGGTACATTATTAAAAATATGATTTTAAAATTGAAGATATTGAAGGAAGAAATAGGTAACCTTAAACTAATTTCTATAGATGCAAAAGTAAATTTCTATCATGAAGTTGGACAACACATTTAATAAAAGTTTAAGCTACTCATTTTGTTCATTTTCCTTATTCGCAGACATAATTGGCCATTACAATTTTCACAAAGGTGTTATGATTATGAATATGTTAAAACCTCATATATCTGAAATATATGTACATGTTGGTTAGAAGAAAAAGTGTGGAATGATATGATTTACTATTAAAGTATAGCAACACTTCATACTGCTTAATCTTGTTTTGAAGCTCGGTAATGCTTTCATTCATTTTGATAGGTTTTAGTGTGTTTCCTATTATTTGATTTCAGCATGTGTGAAGGCATGGCCAGCTATTTTGAAGAAAACAAGAGACATTATGGTAGCCATTGATGATTTCCTATTGTCATGTTTTGAAGTCCCGTAATGCTTTTGTTCTGATTGTATTGTGTATGAAGGTATGGACAACTATTTTGAAGAAACAAGAGAGATTATGGTAGCCATTATTGATTTCCCGTTGTCTTGTTTTGAAGTCCTGAGTCACTTGCATTGTTGTGTTCTGATTTGCTTTGTTCTGTTTTGTTTTGTGTTCCCCTTAAAATAAAATAAAAAAATAAAAAATAACTTACAACTTGTCAGTGTTCATCAAAGTAATTTTAAAATTCTAGATATTTTGTATTTATTTTATGTCAAGAAACCATGAAAGAAATGTTATATGCATCTTCCTATACAAGTCAGTAAAACAATAAATAGTAAATGTAATCATTGTTAGTGAAATAGTAAAAAAAATTGCATATCCATTGAAATACCCACCACAATTAAAATCTGCTGTTAATCATTGAGATTTACTATGCAGTTCCTTCCTTTGATGTGCTTAATGAGGAAGAATATCTTAAATGTCTTATCTAATATCTTAAATGTCTTATCATTTATTCCTTTTTCTATATCAAAAACCCAAAACATTTGAATTTATTTAATTGCATCTGATTATATGCATATAAATTTCTTAAAGCAAGCTTTGCCTCAAACAGGAGATTTTTCAAAATCTATTTTATTCAAAATAGCTGTTACAAATAAAACCAAAATAAAGCCTTTTGAGTCATAGAATGATGTTAAAATTTGTTACAAAATTAGAAGAATTTTTTTTTTAATCATTACTGGCATTGCCATTAATTCTCCTGGCCGGGAATAATTTAATGATTGGCTTGCTGTCTTTTGTGAATCTAATTTTTACATTGTCAGCCTTAGCCAAAATGATGGGTAATACGTATGTACTTATTGGTGTTTATAGTTACCTATAACTTAATTCTAAAATTTTAATTTAGAAATGGCTGTTATTTTGTTTTAATATTGATTGTATTATTCTGCTTCTTTTTCCTCTAAAACAAAATCGTTGCTATAATCTGAATTACATTATATTCTTTAACTAGGGCTTGTCTTCCATTTCCCAAATGTAATTTTTTTAAAATCATGTTTTAAAACTTTTCTAGCTGGTTGCAGCTTTTTTTTTTTTTTTTTTTTTTTTTTTTGGTACAAATAAATCATGAACTGATTTAAGCTATTTTCCTTTTTTAATTTTTTTTTAATTTTTTGGTTTATTCTAGGCTTCTCTAAGTTTGACTTAGTTTATCTTATGACTATCCATTTTCTATTATTTTCCTACTGAGTATGCTCTTTCTTTTCTTTGTTCTATAGAGAAGCCTCCTCTTTAAAAAGTGAATAGATAAAGAGAGGCTGATATTTGAGACAAAACATTTTCCTAGGCAAATCCTCATCTCTGACATTTGCTTTCCTTCCAGATTCAGAATTTGAATCTGTGGGCCTCTGGGGCTCTGTGCTCAGCCCATCTGGTAGAATAGATCTATGCCAAGATGATCTGGGGATGAGCGAGAAAAATGAGGAGGGATGTTTGAAAAACTACTTTTCATAATCATGTTTCTATCAAGCAAAGATACAGTGTTTGCATTAACATAATTCTGCCTTTCAGAACAAACAGATAACCTGGTATTTGAAATAAATATCAAATAGAGCATGTTACAATATTCATTAGTAGAGGAAAGTGTTGAGTTAATATTTTATGGGTTTCTAATCAGTGATTTCCATCATGATGCCATTAGGCTAGCATCATCAGTACAATTAGGTTCATCAACACATTCAGGAGACATTCAGTGAGTTCTTCTAGTGCATATAGCAAAGCTTATAAAAATTTCTAGAGATGCAAAATTTCCAAGATGTGGTTGTTTTACTCAAGAAGATCTCAAACTAAGCTTGCAAAGTTGAAATGTACTCAGACGGTGATATAAATGTCATTTGATGTATATACAGGTGACATATTCTTAATATTGGTACCAATTACACCTTGATACTTAACTACAGTCTACTATATGTTCTTGAAATTTAATCTTACAACAAATTATTCCCATTTTATAGGGAAGGGAAACAACAGCAAGTCTGATTAATAGTTAGAAGTGCAGACTATTTATCTTGTCCCTAAACCAGTGAGTTACATATGCCATGTAGGCAAAGACAGGCAGAAAAAACCAAAAGCACATTTAAGGGAGTAACAGATGGCTTCTTGCACTAGAGATGATGTAAAAATCACCACAGCCTTTCCCAGGCTTAGCGATGGTAGAAAGGGTAGTACCTAGTTTTCCAGACTTCCTTGGACAGTGGTCTTGGGACAGTTTATGTCTGGAAATCTACTGACAGATATGACTGGCTTTGTTCTTTCTCCTCCAACACGACGTCCTGCCTTACACACAAATGTAAAGAACAAAGCTGCTACCTCCACATTGCATCAGAAGAAAGAGAAGGAGACAGAGAATTTTGTAGACTATGGCCTGGGTGACTTTATGAACATAGACAGCAACTCTCCTCCTCTGTACTTACATGAAAAATAAGTCTCTGATGCCATAACCCATTTTTAAAATCAGATTTTGCAGCTGAATGAAACTTAAATAAAATCCATCTTTAACCTAAACTATTGACACTATTGTTATCTTCCTTCTTTTCAACATTTTTAACTCAGCTTATTCTTGATTTTGGAGTAACTTGTCTGGCGAGTCACACTTCATTTCCTCCGTAGATTCTTCCTTTACTTCCTGCCTGTTAGATAATATTATTCCCCCAGGTTTCACTATTGTCTTAGAAATCTCTCACTGTACTCAGTTTTTTTTCCCTGCATACTTGCAATAAGTGAGCTTATTCATTTCTTTGTTGTCAAATAATCAAGTTGTGTTGTGATAACCATGTTGTGTCTTAATTGTTTGACTCCCCAGCCCATATTTCCAAATGTTCTTGCGGTGCTCAGGACTAAAACTAATCTGTCCTTTCAAATCGAGTTATTCAATGTTTATTTCTCAACATTCTGCATACCTATTGTCTTTTTATAAATACAGTTGACCGAGTCAGAAATTAGAAAGTAGTTCAGGTGCTTATATATTGTTCTTTTTTTCCCCCTGACACCAAATTCTGTCTAATTGTAATACCCCTGAATCTGTTCATCCCATCTTTGTACCCCTAAAGGGTAAGCTTTCACAGCATCCTTTACCAGAATCATTGCAATGGACCCTTACTGGGTTGCCTCCTTCTCTCACTACCTCATTCATTCAGTTTTCCTGTGTTCTTATCAGAGTTTTTATTTTTCTTTATTCCCCACTCTCTGATGGAAACATATTGTGGCCATGTGTTGACTGAGGTCCTTCGAGGATTCCCAGAGCTTTCCATGATTTAGTGCACAATTTTGCCATGTCATTTCCTGACTTCAGCTTGGTTACCTAAACTCTTCTTTCTCCAGCTGTGTTACCCCTTCACCCATTTTCATTTATCCAGTCAAGAAATAGCCACTGAACACATTATATATGTGAAAACCAGGCTAACTGCTGCAGGTACAGATTTAGTCCTAGCCATCATTTAATTTATAGTCAGGTGCACTAGTCAGACAATAAATATATTTTCTAAAAATAAGCTTTTTTTTTAAACTCACCTTTGCTAGATTTACAAAATAGATTTCTGTATGTTGAGTATTATGGTGAGCAAAAATTCTGTGTTGTGTGGTCTGGTAAGATCTCCCTGAAAAGGTAGCATTTAAGCCAAAGTATGAAGGATGAGATGGACTCCACCATTTGATGTTGAGACTAACAGTTGACAGGGCATAAAGAAACCAATTATCAATGTCCCGAATGAGCAAAGAATCTAGCGGTTATATAAATTTTAGAAGGCCAATGTGGCCAGAAAATAAATAGTGAGAGGGGTAGTTGTAAAGAGAACTATTTATAATTTCCCCCGAAACATAATATACTATATCCTTTATTGATTTTCTTTACAGTGCTTGCTTTTATCTTGTGATCACCATTATTGCTGTTTCTTTATTACCTAAAAATCCTCCTTTGATCTTTGTCTGGTTAAATTTTACTCTTCTTTAAATGCCTTTCAGAAAAAGGGTTATCTATCTTTTATCTTTCTGTCTCATAGTTATTGAAAAGATTACATTTTAATTTAATCACTTGTTTATTTCTTAAGGTAATTATCCGTAAGCTTGTACTGGATCTTATTCATCTGTTCATTAGAAGTACCCATCAGACAGTCTAACACATAGTTAGAGCCTAATAAATGTGTCTGCGATAGATAGATAATAAATGTGTCATGTGTCTGCATGAATGACAGAATGACACTGTATTACTACTACAGCCATATATATCTGAGACAGTATTAATGGAATCATAGAGAAAGTGGATGGGAAAGGGAGGATTCTGGTTAAGATCTAAAATGTCACTTGGGTTCACAATCACCTGGGTTGGAGGGAATGAGACTGCCATTCTACCCACTCTAGAAGGCAGGGAACACTCTAGAAGAGGGAACAGAGGCAGGATGGGTGGCATAATTCACCAAAATTCACATGTTAAGTGAAAGAACTAAGATGTGACCCTTAACTTGATATGCTGCAAGTATACCAAGCAAGTACAGCCTTTAATATGGAAAACCAGACCTATGCGATAAACAGCATTTTCTCTGACATGCATGAACATTCACACTTTGCGCCAGAGAAAGGTTGTCATTCTTATTGTTACAGTTTGATTAATTGCCTATGTGGCTCACTGTCATTTCATTCAGCTCTCTGCTGAAATGGCACCTCTTGAGATGCATTTTTCTCTGATCCCATCTTAAGCAAACTCCAACATACCTTGCTGTGGAACCACTTTTCAGTTTAAAAAAAAAAAGTCTTACTAGAATTTCCTATTTGCTTCCCTATTTATGAAAGCAAGACTTCGAGGTTTGTGGAATCAATGACTTGAATAATAAGTTGACTATATCACTCTCCTCTTTCGCAGCTTTCAGGTACCAGTTAAAAATAAGGCATACATTTATTTCCTTTTGTAAAATAAAGCACCTCTCAGACTTCACATCATTAATGATGCAAAATCTATCTCTTACCTATTCACATATTTTTCATTGATTATACCTGAAAATATAATAAGTAACACCTAGATTACCACTGGTTAATATATGATCTCCTTTCACTGCCTTTTATTTACCTAAACCTCTTTTATCTTTTACCACGGCTACTTACACAAAGGATACAAGTCAACAACACATGCCAGACGACAGAACCAGGAATACTCCCTGTGAATCTCTGCATCATGTGAAGCACACCAAAAGCCATCTTATTCCTAGTTCTAAAAATACATTTCCACCTCCTTGGTGATGCCAGCAGAGTGTACCCCAGTTGCTTACAAATATTTATGTGTACTTCTAATATACACCTCTGCAAAGTGTCTAAAACATTTCTCAGGGTATATAGTAAGTGCACGAAAACTTAACCATATCTCTCTAAGAAGTTGCTGTCTCTGGTACTATAGCATATTTTAATAGCAATGTTTTCCATCTATGCTCACTCCGTACATTAAACTCACATAATTTGAAATCCATCCATATGTCACATATGGATTTGTTAGTAAGAGAAAGTTTAGCTGTCAGTTTTCCTGTTCCATTTTAGAAGGAGAAGAATGCTTTGTGGTTTTTACTTATTATATGTGATAGATGGAAGAAAACACTGAATGCAATAAATATATCAAAACAGGAAAGTAAATCGTTGGAAAGCACTTTGGTGCCACCTTGTGGTAAAGATGTGGTATTTTTGAAACGGTCTCGGAACATTCTTTTCAATTATTCAGTATTTCTTGCATATACAGTTTTTGTTCCATTACTTTCCTAAAATCAAGCTCTCCATTATCCTTGAAAAGGTGAATTTTTATTAGGAAGTAAATCAAGAGCAGAATCAAATGTATTTGAGAAATAGCTAACATTTCAGCCAAAGTCCTGCCATTCTCTGTTTCCCTACCCTTTAAAATTGAAATAAAGAAATAATTTTTTACTTCTAAGTGTCACTTAAAATTTGCATTGAAAGAACATATCTGTGAGATAAATTAGTAATTTATATTCATTTGTCCATATTTCATATTGGTACATAACCTCAGGTCTGTGTATCTCTCTGTTCAAATCACTGTTTCTCTATTGTTATTTGTGAACACAAATACAGATCACTAGAAACTATTTCTAGAAATCCACAAAGACTCGCATTTAATACTCTTAATGATCTTCTGACATGAATACTGTTACCGTCCTTACCTCAGCCACCACATCATCTCCATTACCTTCACCCTCATGGTTGCCGCCCTGCCACCATCACCATCTCTTTATTCCCTGCTCTTCCTGTGTTGGCTTCACATTGTCCGCCGTTCACCTCATGCTCAGTCCCGTCATCCTGTAACTTCGGCAGTAACTCCCACTCCTATTTGCAATACAAGATCAAACCTAGTCAGTGTTTGGATAATTTTAACTCTAGTAGGTAAGTTCTCTGTTGTAATCATGGCATCATTCTGTACGCTGGATGTACTACTAATCATGTTGCTCCAAACATAAATGCTGTTATAGCAGAAACACTCCCCTGCTGAGGTACCGGGTGCATCAGCAACCTTATTCTCCTTCCCTATAGTGTTGACCTAAGTAGCATGAACTCCCTCCCTCACAGTACACCACTTCCATGTTTGGGAATAACCCTGGACTCTGACTGCATCTGGAAAACTAAACTATAATACCAGTTAGCATCAGTATTTCCTCTGCTTCCAGGCAAACCTACCACAGCCAAGCCTAAATAGCCAGAGCTCTTCACGGGTTCATTTATCTGCCTGCACTTCCTGTATTACCAGCCTCACATTCGTGTGCTTTGCTAGTCCTGACCCCATCTAACTTCTCTCAGGGCACGCTGTTCTGATCTTAGCAGCTCTGGCCCCAAAGTCAGTTCAGATCTTACCATTACTTGATGCTCCACTGCACCCTTACTTCTTATGTGCTTCCCTCTTCTCATGATACTTACTCTCACTCAAACACGTCAAGCAGTGTCCCTTTCATTCTTGAAAGCGCTGCTTATCTCCTCCATAGTTCATAAAACTTTTTTGATAATTTAATCTGAGTGGAGAGTTTAACAATATCCTTAACCATAAGCTATAGAATATTTAATTCTCAGCAAAATCTCTCATTTTATGTCAGAAGGAACAGGCTATACATAATGGTGACATTACCCTTGTGAATAATTCTTAAACTTCCTCTTTGGTTGCATATTTCTTCAATCTTAAAACTGGTCATGACTGAAGATAGCTTTACAAGCTGTTTTAATTTATGCACACTATGTATACAAGGCCATAAGTTTTAAAGCCTGATACCATTGTGTGTTTATAGAAGATAACATACAACCTTTAATAATTTAAAGTAATTTATTTTCATTTTCTCTTGAGTATAACAATATATTTTTTTTCTCCTAAAGGAAATACAGGGACTTTTACTGCATGTGTAAAAGTCAAATATTGCTGTTGTATGTTTCTAAGTATGTATGAAACCTATTTGGATGGCCAGAGTTTCCCAATCATGTTCCTTTGTCTTTGTATAGTGCCTAGATATTGTATTGTGATAATATGTCCTGTCTTTTTTCCATACAGAATACCAAAAAAGGGCCTCGCTACTAGAGATAGATTGATTGATTTAAATCTGTAATATAAGGGAATATATCTCTGAGTTAAGTGAGGAAAAGATTAAGAGTCAGAACTGAGTTCTAATTTTATTTCAGTGAAAATGATATAAATGTGGAAGTTGATGTGGTTATTATGAGAGTAACATATAAACAGTCCTACAAACTGATCAATGTTGGGTAATGTAATTATTTATGAAAGTGTTGTGAGGGGTGGGTTTAGAAAATGCTTTTTCTCAGTATATTAGAGAAATATATAGTTTTCTTCCCTTTTTCCTCTAAATTTGTAACTTTGAGATCTTCATATTATACTACTTTATACATAATTGGAATAAAGTTTTCTGTGGCTTCAGTAACCCCTGATGTTTCAATAATGTCAATTCCTGGAGGTCATAAAAATGCATATTTTCAAGATTTTTGGGGGGGCAGGTGATTATGGGAATCAAAATCAGGACCTTTCAATTGCCAGGCAAGTGCTGTGCCACTGAGCTATATACCCAGCCCCACTTTGTGTTTTGTTTATTGTTTTGTTATTTTTGAGACAGGGTTTCACTGCACAGTTTAGGCTAGTTTTGAACTCAGTTTTTAGCCCAGGCTGGTCTCGAACTTGCAGCAATCCTCTTGCCTCAGCCTCTAAAGTGCTGGTATTACAAGCCTATTCCACTGTGCCCTGCTCTTTTTCAGCATTTTTAAACAAAATTGATTTTATATTCAGAGTACTTGGTTAGTGACTATTTGACTAGCCTCTCTACCTCTTTAAAAAGAGATTTTTTTTCTGAAAGACTGATAATGGTCAAATCTTGAGGAAATATACTCTTTGTATTCAGACACTTCAACGTAAATCTGAGAAAAGGGTGAACATAATTATTCATCACACAAGTTTCTAATAAAAATTAAAGGACTTTAAATTGGTAGAAAGATAAAAATGGCCTTGGGATCTTTATCTAAGCAAACCATCCAAAGTAAGAAAGTATCCAAACTGTTCTGAAGCACTGTTCTCTAGCAGGTTGTTTCAAGAGACACTATTCTGTAAAAAATGTTTGCAGTTGTATAATATTGAACATTTCCTAAATATTTAATATAGAATTATAGTTTGTAGACATGATATTAAAGTCTACACTTGAGACCTTTTTTTCCTTAGTTTATGTTTGTGCCAATTTACTTATATACTCTTGATAACTCTCTATGACCAATCACATTCATTTTGCTAAGAAACTTTCTGCTGCTTCACTGGACATTCTTTCATGTGAAACTTGAAGTGAAGTCAGGTATCCAAGAATT
The DNA here is from genome assembly GCF_034190915.1 of Cavia porcellus. NCBI lineage: Eukaryota > Metazoa > Chordata > Mammalia > Rodentia > Caviidae > Cavia > Cavia porcellus. The sequence continues at coordinate 59,062,339 of NW_026947493.1, forward strand.
TTCTCCAGTGTGTCCCAACATGTGCCTGCTTCTTTTAACCATCATGATGCTGTACAGACCCGAGATAAGTCAACAGCGTGACTGGGCCATCTGCTCTGGTTTTGGAACTCAAGAGTCTTCATTCCCCTTCCCACAGTTTTACTCATCAGAGGAGGGATGCATGGATCTATGCATCCAGCCCACACTGTTTCTACACCTATGCTTCCCCTGAAGGTGCAAAGACGTGTTGGGGCTTCTTTTACTCTCTCTATGAAGAAGACTAGTTTGATTTAAAAAGTAAGGTAAAAATAAAATCTTAGAAAGGTAATGTATGTTTAAAAGATAAAGTATAAGCTTCTAATATTTCCTTGTTAGGTTTAACAGACATAAAATATTCTATCACTTTGCTATAAAGTTTCTAAACCCTCTCAAGTTTGCACATATCTTCCTGAAGTTCACTAACAAGTATTTCACAGATTTCAGTCTTTCATGGACGCACTTTGAGTGTCACTCTTCTGAATAAAACTCAAAACTCAAGACACCGGAATTATTTTGCACAAAACTCCTGGGCAAGTCAACTCCTAGGACCGGGGAATTCTCTTTTAAATTTATTGTTCTAACAGTGGTCAATAAATGTCTACATAGATAGTGTAGAGATGCTATTGGCAGGTACTGTAGACTGCACATGTGGTCATGTGAACCAAGGTGTGGCTGCCCGGAATGATTCTGCATGTATTCCTGGGTCTGGATGAGAAGTGCGGGTCCAGCATCCCAGCAATGCTTCTTTTTCCAATTTCTCCATTTCCTACAGCTACTGAAGTCAGGCTGGAATTTCTCTTTTGTCAGTTTTCCTGTGTTTCTGAGGGTCTTCTGTTGCAATGCCCTGCCAGTTCTTGAGCCACTAGAAATGGTGAATTAGTCCTGTGGGGCAACCTTGTCTCACACACTATTTGTCCCTAGGACTGCTGAGTTTCATGTTCTGAGTATTAGATTCATAATCTTATCAGGGGATACTGTGTTTCTGTTTCTGACAAAGAACCTATTGAACTATTTGGATTCTTAAAAAGAAATCAGTTGTACCTAATCTTAAATTCATATATTATCCCGATTTTTATAAGAATAAAACAAATTATCTATATTATCAATGCTTAACAACTTTTGTAAAGTCTCCTCTGTAAAAAAAAAAATTAAAAAAATAAAATAAGAAGTCTATCAATAACCCTGGTTCTTGACCTAGATCTGCTTATCACAAACCCTCGGCTCTGGTTAGTCTGTCTAAGACGTGTTGCATAGGTGTATTGGGACAGGCACTGAGTCGGGTTGAGACTAAAGCACTGTGTATAACCAAACCCACTCATGGAACCTATAGTCAGTGGGCCTGTTTTACAGATACATAATCTGAAACCCTGAAAGTGAAGCAAGTTACACCGCATCTCACCATTGTTGCATGGAAGGCAGAGCTTCAAACCAGGCCTTTGACTCAAAGTGCAGAATTTCCCAATTAGGATTTTCCCTTAGCTGTAACCAATCTCCTAAGACATTTCCAAATTATATTAAACTTTGCTTCATGCTATATCCATAGAAAAAAGTCTGTGCAATAGAGAGATTTTACAAGGTCTTTGAATGTCTCACAATCAGTAGGCAGCTGAGTTATAAAGAGAGGGATGAATCTACACACTTGATGTTTAAATCGAATCATTTTAAATAATAATTTCACTTGAATAAACGTAACCTCTGGATGTCGGTATCCTCATCAGTGGATCATGTCCAAAGAGTTGTTTTGAAAATCAAAGGTAATGATAGACATGAAAGTAACTGTCATTGGTGTGGCCTCGTATGAGGAACTCAGTAAATAACAGTTCTTCTTCCTTTTTCATCCATTTGCTGAATTCCAAATCTTTGAGACATTAGATATAAGTACAAATATCAGAATATTCAATAGATCAGAGAGTAGTTTTTATCTTTGGACTATGGAACTGTAAGGTCTTTTTTTTTTATTTTGGCTTTTGTCTTATTAGTTTTTTCAGTCATATTCTGTAATCTTCAATTTTAATAGCTACTGTATGTATTAAGTCACCCTGATAAAAATATTTTATAGAAGACTCAAATTCACTATAATTCGTGCCTAGATCAATATTGGAATTTTTATTGATAGAATTTACTCTTTCAGAGCAATTTCAGTTCTATAGCAATGGCTGATCAGATACCACAAGGTTTTGTATTACTTGACACCTGCTGCTACTGCCTCATTATTAACATTTTACCTTAGTGTAATTCATTGGCCATCATGAATAAACCAGTGTTGATGTGTTTTTATTAATCAAATTCTGTGGTTTATTAAGGTTTCCTTAGTTTTTACTTAAATTCATTTTTCTGATTCAAGGCCCATTCCAGAATATCAATTTATATTTAATTGTCATCTCAAGGTTCCTCTTGACTGAATTGTTTACCAGAATTCCCATGTGTTTGATAACCTTGACAGCTTTGAAGACTAATAGTCAAGTTTATTGCAAGATGTCCCCTTGTTTGGTTTTGTTTGACGTTTTTATCATGGTTTTAGTTGGGCAATGGGTTTTGGGAAGGAATATCACAGAGGTGTGTTATTTCAGCACATTATAGCAAGGGTAGCTGTGTCAACATGATATAATTTTTGATGCTGATCTTAATTGACTAATTAAGTAGTGCTTGCAATTTTTCTCACGGTGAAGTCCCTCTGTTTCCCTTTACGTACTATGCATACTGTTCAGTAGGAAATCACTATCCACTCCCTGCATTTACAGAGTAGGGAGTTAAGCTCCACACCATTCGGGATGGAATATTTTCCATAATGCATTTGAAATTATTCTGTACTTATAAATTTAATCCAATCGTTTATATCACTATGGACTTATAGATATTTATTGTATTTTAGAGCCATAGTTCAATGCTACTTTGTTTATTTTGTGATTAAAATTTTCCTGGCTTTAGGCAATGGGATTTTTTTTTTCAGTTGGTTCTTATTCTCTTTGGTATAACTCTAGTATTTGTTTGTTTTTCTTACCACTTTCTGATATGCTGCCAGTGTAAGATGCTTCAGGCTTATAGTGTATATTTCCTGACCTTTTAAAAAATCAGCTATTCCTTAAAGAATCCCTGGTTATTTCCAATAGTTAAAGGTATTAAAATTCAAGATCTGGGCATTGCATGTGTTTATTGCTACTGAAATTCTATAAATTTAGGTGTTTGAACTTTAATGTGCATTCATAGTGTTGCCTTTTATCAGAATTTATTCTATGTTTGTATTATTTAAAATGATTTTTCAAGAAAATATTGCTGGGTGGTTTCTATTTCCATAAATATCTAAATTGTATATTTCATTAATAAAAATATCATTAACTTATTAGAAATTAGGTGCATTGAAATAAGATGATTATTTTTAGCAAATGAACGCTAATATTCACAGTCTCTGCATTTTACCAACATGTTTTCCCCCTGAATTGACAACCAGCCCTGTTTTCTGGTACTGCAGGGCTTTTCAGGATATAGGACTCTCAGTTTTAAAATTAAAACTTATGGAGAAGCATTAATGACTCCATTATGATACTCAGGATTATAACTAGACACTAACAGGGAGATGAGATAGCGATACATAGATACATGTGTTTGTGTGTGTGTACATTTATGTGAAAGTTGATATTATATCTCAATATTCTCATTCTACTATCTCAAATTCAATAGCTGCTTACAGTAGATAATAAATCTTGTAGATTTTAGTGAGTGATCGGGTATAGTAATTAATGAATTAATATCATGTTTCATTGATTCAATGCTAAATGATCTGTAAGTTTTTGCAATATTACATTTCTGTTTTCTGAATGCCTTTTACCTATTTTTCTTTAAGTAGTTCATTATAGTCCTTCCCGTAGTTTAGAAGCTTTATTCTTTCCTTGCTTGTGTCATAACTATGACAGTAATGAGCTCATTTTATCACCATTACAAATGATGTGTTTTGCATTTAGAAGCAGGGCAACATTTAGCTGCCTTTTTGGTTGTATCTCTCCTTTTTAAAGAACAACTGTTTCTAACTTTTCCACCCAAAACATTCTAGTGTTTTTTTTTTTTTTGGTTTTTAGATTTTTAATGCCTATAAATATTTTATTTTTAATGAAGTTTAATAGTATATTTTAGATATACATAGTGATAACATTCATTATGTGGACTCTTCTTTAAATAAAGTTATTTTGCCTGTATTTTTGTAAATATTTTTATTTGTATATTTCCCTTACTGGGCAGAAATTTTAGTAGAAAAATGTTATTAGCTTATTTTCTAATATTATAAACTTTTTAAATTATGTTGTGTTTTGACTTGTTTTATATACAGATTTCCAGTTTTGGATCCTTTGTATGTTTTTAATAGTGCAATATATTTAATATTTATGATTTTACTCTGACATAATTTTAAAGAGTTAAAAATGTGGTTTGGTACAAAAGCAGCATAAAACAGTTCACACTGCTGTATGTGTGTTGCCCAGCACATAAATATCTGACTATATCAATTTCCAGAACGGCAAATGTTACATAATCATAACAGAAAATCATAACTAAGTTGCAAAACATTCACATTTTATGGCTGTTATATATATATATATATATATATATATATATATATATATATATGGTATTATCCACAAGCTAAAATAAGACCCTACTACATTTTATAAAGCCAACAAATAGGGGTCATCTATTATACAACGTGATTATGCAAAAGAAGATAAATGCATCCAATTGCTTCACTGCAGAAGGGAAATATTTGGGACCGTAAAAGTAAATGGGCTTCAGGAGAATTTGATGTATTCATTAAATTTTTTTGTTACTACAAAACTAGAAAATATATAGTACCTTGTGTGTTTATTAATAAAAAAGAAGAAATATTACTAGCATCATTTAAATGCTTCTGAATTAAGAAGTAACAAAAAGAATAAAACAACTACTATCCAAAAGCTTTGAAAACAGCACTGCTAATGTCATTTCTAAGTGCAAATAATATCTTAAATCATAGTGATATTGTACAAAGTAAAGGCTTGTCACTGCATGTAAATTGTTTGTATTTCACAGTAAATACTAATTCAGTTATGGTTGGAAAATTTACTACGCAAAATGAATTAAGTTCACTCTTTGCTTTGAAGATATTTGCAGTATGTTTACTAGTAATCTAAGTTATGGAATGCTTAAGGTCTTAAGAAGATTGAATTGCTTTAGGGAAAGAACTTAATCAAATACTGAAAAATAAAATCTTTAGGTAAACACAGAATTTTAACATCAAAGTTTTAAAATGATGCAAGTCATGTTTGTCTTACAGAAATACTGTCTGAAACCCTAAAGCTTCAATTTTCAAAAAGACTAAAAATCCTTTATAAAAAAAAAAACCAAGTTATTTAAAATGGGAAACATTAGTTGAAAGAAGAAATAATACTTAAAATGTATACATTTTATTGCCATTTTTGAGATAATGTCTCACTATTTTGTTTGGGCTAAGCTTGAACTCACTGTGTAGCCCAGGCTGGACTCAAATTTGAAGTTATACATCTGCCTTAGCATATCAGTGTCTGGATTACTAGCATGTGCCCCATACCCAGCTGCAAATTTACACTTATTTAAAGACAAAGATTCTCAAATTACTTACTGTGTGATTTCAAAGAATAATCTACACATACTAATCATGATTATTATGGCAGAAAGGTCATATGATTCTGTACTGACTCTGATAATTATAATGATTTAAAAATTACTAAATACACATCTGTGAGTGATACAGACTCTTAGGCATCTTGCATCTAGTAATTAATTGAATCTCCAAAAATATTAGGAAGCAACTACTATTATTATCCCCATTTCAGGTGAGGAAATTTAGATAGCATTTTCTAATTCTGGGGTTACACTTATAATTACCTTAAATTCATGGAATTAATCATGAGAAGCCACAAGAAATTGTCTCTACATCTGTAATAGAATTATGAAGTGAGCAACTCAAGATAAAAGTGCCAATGAGCGAAAACTGGAACTTGACCATATAGAGAGGAAATGTATCTGACACTACAAGATTGAAGTAGTAGGTGATAATAAATTGACAGAGAGTCAAGGGGCTCTTTCAAAAGTAAGATTCTATATGAAAGAATTGTTCAAAGTTTACTTGAGAATAAGAAGTGTTTGCTTTATTGTAATGCCTTAGGTATCTTGCCAGAAAAGTTACAGAAATCATATTACACCGATACATACATGTTAAAAGCAGCACAACTGAAAGGAGCTACATATTTTAGGCAGCTTATTTGTCCATCAACAGATTGATGAATAAAAATATGTGTTTCCTCTCTGCCACTGCGGGAACCCATGTGAGCTGTGCTGGAGAAGGGCAGACCTTCTTTCAATACTGCCACAACTGAAGTGAACTGCCTGGAAAATTCCAGAGACCTGAATGAATGCTAGTGACATAGTAGGGTCTTAACTAAGGTGCACAGGAATGATAGGTGGGACTAGCAGTGTAAAAAGTTTGAAGTAACAATAGCACTATGAGCCAGCAGGTGACTGAGGACTGTGTGGAATGGGCACCTGCTTCGGAAAAATTGAGGACTTGGTAGCTGGATCTTTTCACTCAATTGTTTTTGTTTTCTTCTTCTTCTTCTTCTTCTTCTTCTTCTTCTTCTTCTTCTTCTTCTTCTTCTTCTTCTTCTTCTTCTTCCTCTTCTTCTTCTTCTTTGTCTTCTCTGTCTCTCTGTCTCTCTCTCTCTCTCTCTCTCTCTCTCTCTCTCTCTCTCTCTCTCTCTCTCTCTCTCTTTCCTAAATGACTGTGGCTCCAACCACAGAAAACTAATCCTATCATTCAAACACAGAGATCAAGTTCAAATAATCACTCAAATAGTCCTTCATTCTTTGTTTTCTATTCCTTCTCTAGTTTCCTAAACCTTGCATGATCATCCTTTGTCCACCAGCCGTGTGTCTACTTCCTTGCCAGTTATCTTTGTTTTATACACTATTCTCCCTAAATTTCCCTACCACAAGGTAAAACCACTCTACCAAGAGGAATTACTTTGCAAATAAACTTCCAGTTTACAGGTGGTTCTGTTATAGCTGTCGGCTCTGCTTCTATGGTCTGAACGAGATTTTATAATCAGTAATTAACACAATTTGTAAGTTTATAAATTGTGCTTGACACTTGTTATTGCTAACTACTTATCTGGGATGTCATATCTGTTGTAATCAGTTGTTCTCCCTCTTTTTCTAATACTGAAAAGCTCTGGGGTAATAACCTCCCCACAGTGCTACATCAAAGGATCAGGGACTGAGCCATACAACTACCAACATCCCAATATTAATTAATTGGGAAGGTAGGATCTTGTAACAGAAATAAACTAAGAATTTCCTACACACAGAAAATATCCCTGAAGAACAGACTTTTCCTAGAAACTTTGATACTAGTAATATAGCTACCTGCTACAAAAATTCACAGGAATCATCACAGAAAACAAAATTTAAAAACAAATTTTTGAAATAGAAAATGAACAGACAAAAAAGCAAAATGCAATCTCACATGTCCAAAAAGTCCAGGAGACATAGACATAAAATAAATCGGAAGACACTTAAACTTTCTGAATGATAGCAACTTGTAAAGAAACAAATCCATGAGGCTATAGAGGAAATGATGTCCGAAACAACTTCTAACATAAAAAAAAGTCAACATTCATAAAGGAATTGTTCAGCAAATCTCTAGACATTAAAAAAATACATGATGATAGGAAAAGAGGGAAAGCAGTGAAGATCAATATAGGAAAAAAATAAAATGCATGAAGTGGTTTCAAACAGATATCCAGAAAACTAAAAATTCTATTGAAATCTGGAAAAACTGCTTGAATGAAACAAAAGACAAATTTTCAAACCTTGAGGACAGGATCATGACTAATGATTGTGAAAGGAAAGAGCTCCTAAAAATAACAAAAGATCAGGAAATAGCAATTCAACAGCTGCAAGGTGACACAAAGGAAAAAAACATAAAAATGATTGGTATCAGGAGTCAACACAAATGACACAAAAATTGTTTACCGAAATAATAGCAGAAAATTATTGAAGCATGGGAAAAGAATCTGACATACAGATTATTGAAGCATATAAAACTCCAATTATCCATAACCAAAATAAATGTACACCCAGATATATAATAATTAATATCCTAGAAACTCAGCACAAGAACAGAATTTTAAAAACTGTTAGAGAAAAAACAGATTACCTATAAAGGAAAGCCCATCACAATTATGGCAGCTTTCTCACCACAAACTCTTAAGTCAAGAAGAGCTTAGAGTAAAGTATGCCAAGTCCTAAAAGAGCACAACTTCCAACCCAGATTGATGAACCCTGCAAAACTTTGTTTCAAAATTAATGGAAAATAAGATAGTTCCATGACAAAGAGCAACTGAAGGAATTCATGACAACCAAATCAATCCTACAAAAAATAATGAGATATTCTACACAGGACAAAAACCAGCACAATTCCAAGAATAACAACTGAAAGAAACCACCACCAAAAGCACAAAAAACAGAGGATAAAAGTTGGAAACCAAAGGCAGGAAAATAACATGACAAAGACAAGCTGATGCATATCAGTTATTATTATCAATGTGAATGGTCTCCATTCCTCAAATAAAAGAAACACACTGGTAGAATGGATCAATAAACAAGACCCAACAATATTCTGTATACCAGAAACATTTGATTCAAAAAAATTCGTGAGCTAAAAGTCAAAGGATGGAAAACAATATTCCATGAAACAAGAACACAGAAAAAAAAAAAAAAAAAAACAGGGGGAACTATTTTGTTTGCAAGCAATGTGAAATTCAAACCAATGATGATCCAGAGAAATAAAGAAGGTTACTACACACTCATTAGAGAAAAATTCAAGGGAAAGAGATAGAAAATCATAAATATGTATGCACTAAATACAGGAGCACCCAGCTATATAAAACATATATTAATATACATGAAAAATCAAATAAGCAATTACACAACTGTAATGGGACACAAAAAATAATGAATCAAAGAGTTGGTTCATTGAAAGAATAAATAAAATTGATAAACCTGTAGCCAACCTTATCAAAAAAAGGAAAGAGAAAATACAAATTCATGCAATAAGCAAAGAAAGAATGAAACCACTACAGACCTTGTGGAAATTCAGAAGATCATCAATAGCCTACTATAAAAATATTTACTCAAACAAGCTAAAACCAAGAAATGGACAAATTCCTAGAAAAATTAATTACCAAAGCTTAGTCAAAAGTTATAAAAATTTTAAATAACACAATGTCAGTTAATGAAATTGAAAATGTAATTAAAGACTTAGCAACAAAAAAACCCAGGTCCTCATGGATCTACTATTCCTGAATTCTACAAGAAATTTAGAGAAGTTTTAACACCAACACTTTTCAAACTCTTTAATGAAATTGGAAAGAAAGCAATTCTCGCTAACATGTTCCCGAAGACAAGAATTACTCTGATACCAAAACCAGAGAAAGACTCAACCAAAACAGAGAACTAAAGGCCAGTCACCCTAATGAACATAGACAGAAAAAGTCCTCAGTAAAATACTAGCAAACAGAATGCAGCAAATCATCAAGAAGATGATATACCATGGCCAAGAGAGATTCATCCCAGGAATGCAGGGATGATTAAATATACACACATCAGTAAATATAATAGAGCATACCGACAAAGCTAAAGACAAAAATCACATGATCATCTCAACAGATGTAGAAAAAAGCTTTTTATAAAGTCCAGCACTCATTTATGCTAAAAAAACAAAAAAACCTACAGAAAATGGAATAGATGGTCTTTACCTCAATCTGATAAAAGCCATCAACAACAAACCAACAGCCAACATCATATAACTGGACAGAAACTGAAAGCTTTCACTTCTAAAATGAAGAACAAGACCAGGATGTCCACTAGCACCATTCCTATTCCATGTAGTTCTGTAAACATTAGCCAGAGCAGTTAGATAACAGAAACAAATTTTTAAAAGAACAGGAAAGGAAAACATTAAACTATCATTATTCTAAGATGATATGATATTTTACATAGAAGACCTGAAAAACTCCACCAAAAGATTTCTTGAATTAATAACCAAATTCAGCACTGTAGCATGATACAAAGTCAACACTAAAAAATATATAACATTCCTGTAAACAAACAACAAACTCACTGAGAGAAATTAGGGAGATCAGACCCTTCACAATAGCATCCAAAATAACGAAATACTTATGAATCAATTTAACAAAGAAGCCTGGGATATAGCTCAGTGGCATAGTGCCTACCTGGCAAGTGCAAGGTCCTGAGTTTAATTCCATGCTCCTCACCCCCCCCAAAAAATAAAAAAAGAAGATAAAAAAAATCTATACATTGAATATTACAGAAGTCTGAAAAAAGTGATCAAAGAAGATTTCAGAAAATGGAAGGATCTCCCTTGCTCAAGGATAGGAACCAACATTGTTAAATGGCATACTCCTAAAACTGTTGCACAGATTGAAGTTGGCTACCCCAGTGTGGTAAACTCTGACAACATAAAATCATGTGGATCATGGAATGCTCATGTAGGATATAATGAGATATTGGGAGAAAGCAGATATCTGTTTTAATTTTAAATGAAATATATACATGTCTCAAGATGGAAGAATGGAATGAGGTGTATCCCAAATTGTTACTTGCGTGAAAAAGACCTTTAGTTAGACACTAAACAGTTTGCATTTCTTAATATAGTCATGCAAAAATTTAAATGGATATTCCTTAAGGCATTGTGTACATCATATATGTTTAAAACTTCAGATAGAGCTATCTGAAAGTTATTTACAAATACACAATCCCTACAAATATTAGTAATTTTGGTAGTTCTTGTAAAAGTGTGAATGTGGTTTTGAATAAAGTATTTGTGTAAGGTTTATTTCATTTTCAAACAGTAAGTCCCAGTCTCACCTATGACATGCTGTTAAATTTGTGATTTTATTGTATTATTTAAATATTCAGCTGGGCATAGCCTTCTCATTAACTAAAGAGTTAATGAGTCATACTGCCATATTAGTCTAATAGCATGAAATACTGTTTAGATCCAGTTCACCACACAATATGATTCCTACCCATTTTCAATTAAAAAATACCTTTATATACATGGCAAGGTTAGTGAAGAAGATAATTATGTTTATAAACTAATAAACCTCCAAATTACTGTTCTAAAAACATTCCACTCCTTAACTCTACTTACTTTCTCTTGGTAAGTCAATTTGATACAAAAAATTAAAGTTGTATTTTCATAAATAATATTTAAAACATTGCTGACCTTGAATATGGTTTGTTTAATGAAATAAGACATTCTGCATTAAGAAACAATACAGAGAACACAAAGCGAGAACTCAAGGTCAAGAATTTCAAAGAGCTCTTTAAAGGACCAAGGCTCTAAATATGAGCATAAAAATTATACTGAAGAATGTTGGAACAAAATTAAAAAAAATATTTTTGTACCATGGGTGCTGCCATGTATAAGCTGTTGTGGAAAGTAGATAGGAAATAATACTTAAAGAATATGTATTCTTCATTTATGCAGAAGTATCTGTTCATTGCAGCATATCCATGTTTAGAATATTTGAAGCAAAGTATGGTGATGTACACTTGTAATTCCATCACTCTGGGGACTGAGGCAGAAGGATGGCAAGTTCCTACCCAGCTTGGGAAACTCAGCAACTTAGTGAGGCTATGTCTCAAAAATTTGAGGTAAATGGCCCACTGATTTAGCTCAGCAGCACAAGTGCTTGCCTGACAAGTACAAGGTTGTCATTTTGGTCCCTGGTACCAAAAGGAAAAAAGAAAAAGAAAGAAAGAAAAAAGGACAGGAAATGTAGATAAATGCAAAGGACCTAGGTTCAATCCCCAACATTGAAACAAACCATTAAAAGCAAACACTACACAAATGATTCTTCCATTGAGAGAGCTGTTAACATTTTAGTCTCTAGAAGCTAAGATTCAGAGCAACAGCAGAGTAAATGGCTCCATCAGAAAGTTTGGAAGGCAGAACACATCAGACATGTGAGACTGGAAGACCTCCTATGGGATGAGATACTTCTAACTTGACTGGTCTTATTTTATATGTGAAGTCAGCATTCAAAATGCAAATCCCACGGAAAAGATTTAAAGTTTTCATATGCTATTGCTGCTACTGTTCAGAGATAATCATACTCAATGTGTGTTCCAACATCGACATCTGTTGTGTGCTCTGAAATGTTTTGTTGTATGGCCACCCAGCAAAAAACAGCTCACATTTTTAGGAACAGTTATTTCCATGTTCACTACCTTGTTAGGAAACATTTTCCTTTTTTACTAATTTTCTATTGCTGCTGTTACAAATTACCACCAACTTTGTGATTGGAAACACCTTGAATATCACAGTCCTGTAGGTCAAAAGTCCAACATTTGCTTTGCTGACTAGTTAAGGCTTTGGTAAGTCTGTGTTTCTTTTTGAAGATTTAGGAAAGAAATCCTTCTTTTATTTTTTTCTAAAAGTCATGGTCCCTTTGTCCCATTTCAATGCCAGAAGCACTGCATCTATCTGTACATTTCCTGTACAGCACATGGAGAAGTTTTTCTGCTTTTAAAGAATTCTTGTGATACATTAGACACTTCGTAATATTCTAGGAAAATTTCCTCATGTAGAGGAGCAAACATTTAGTCACATCTGCAAAGGTTCCTATTGTTATGCATGATGATATGTTCACAAGTTTCAAAACTTAGTACATGGATATTTGGAGGGAGACATTGTTCTATCATACTTGTGTTAGATTTAAATATTTAGTACATTGACTGTTGACTTAGCCTGTAGGATTCTGACATAAAAAAGACAGTCATGCTTTACTTTCTATAACATAGTCCTGCCATATATTGTTGTAACAGTCTTTAGGGCCTCTTACTGCTTTGTTTTTGAACCACTTTGTATGTTCTCACCAACCATAGTACAGTTTTAAACCCAATAATCATCCTTGGGAGTCTTGCCACCTTTTTCAATTTTCTCTTAAAATATGGTTTTATAAATAAATATGAATCATATTCATACATATGTCCTTGGCATCAATATTTTTAAACATAGAGAGAACTATATTCATGTATAACCTGTAAATCTAAAAGTGTTCTTAACATTTCATGATGCATTTATATATTTTCAAAAGAACATGGTATATTGTCCTTTTCAAAATATGTAACACATATTCATACAGAAAGGAAAGTTATGTTACTTAAAAGCAGTGTTAAACTGTGTTTCCAGCAAGTTGATTCAGTTCAGTTCAACTCCACAGTCATTATGGAACATTAACGCTTACCTTATGAAGTAATCTTCATGCTCATTGGGAAGAAGAGACAAAAATGATTTAATTGTGTTATGGTAAATTAAATGATAGATGCATCATGTAATGGTATGAGAAAATAGCTTTGTGTTAAACGACAGATCTGAAACTCTTTCTGGATCATTAACTGAATGATACTGAATTGGTGAGGTTAGGGATGATGGGAACTGATAGGAAAAACGCTCTGTAAAACAGAAACTAGAAGAAACCAAAAATCATTGCAGTACTAAACCATATGGAGTGAATATATTCAGGAAATGTTAAGAAGCCCCATGTTTTTATTTAGATTATTATTTACACTTACCAGCTAAGATTTGTAGGTGCCTTGATTTTAATTGTAACAACAATCCTGCTGAAAAAAAAAAACAGTATACATTTGTTAGTTTGTGGAACTTAGACACAAAATGGTTAAGCAGCTTGCTAAAAATGGGTGGCAAATCTGTGATTTGAAACCATGGAAATCTGTGTTTAGAGTCTATCTGCAAACATTATGCTACACTGTCTCTCTGTAGTAAAAGAATACAGTAACAGAACCAAAAATGGTGGCTGGCAAGTCAAGAAATATCAACAGGAATTTTTGTTAAAAGTTTAAACTTTAACCAGTAAGTGGAAGAATTTCATTGCTGGGATTCAATAGATGAACAAGATGGTCATTTTGCACTGCATGTCGTGTGTGTGTGTGTGTGTGTGTGTGTGTTTGAGGCAGGAATAATAAGGAGGGAATTGGACTTGATACTAAAAGGAAAAATAATACAGGTGAAACATGAAATGGATTACAGCAAGATGAGTAAAATGCAGAAAGTGAAAAATACTATGGCAGTTAAATAATAAAAGTAGTTGATAATTTACGGATAGGAATGCATGTGAGGAAAAATAAGAGAAGGAATATGGTTTGAATGGTGTTTGGATTTTTTCTAATACCCTAAGCTAGATACAACAAGGGCAGAAAATGAGTTAAAAGGTGAGCATGTTGCAGTAGTACAGCCTTTGGGAAATCCAGGCTGTGCCACTAGGTGGCAGACAGACGTCAGTAACTTGCATTGTGTTAATTCGGCCGACCTTTACCTGCTGCTTGAATGACTCCTCAGTAAAATTCTGGATGTTTAAGGAACTTAGAAACAACAGTTCTGCTTCTCATGTATTATTATTTCTGGCCACACGATGGAGTCCTTTCCTCACAATTCCTTACACTGATTTTTTCTCTTTTAAAGGAAATACATTGAGACAAATAATAGTTGGAATAAAACACATATACACTATTGGAATATTCCCCTGAAATATTTAGAAAACAAAATAAGGAACAAAAAAATTAATGTCACGCATTATTTCAAATGAAATTGAAATTGCTGAAAAATATGAATTAATCAGAAATATTAACAGTTGTAAAAAGAGATAATGCATAAGCATTTAACTATTTGAGAACAGAATGCTGTTTCAGTGATTTAATGATTGATTTAATACAAAATTTGTAAATTTGAATACATTTTTAAATTTATTTGAAATATCACAATAATAATATTTATATTCATATCAGCATATTATCAGGCTGCATTCTACTGTATGTATTTGTATGAGTATATGTATATGTTTCTGTCAAGTGTTAATATATGTATTACCAAAACTTAGTCTTTGACCTTGGATTAAATAATAATACTGATGATGACCAGTACTAGTAGAGCACCTTATAGTTTGCTGGGATTTCATAAGCTTCATTTCATACAATGCTGAAGGACCTCAGAGAAAATGTAGATATCTGATAGATTCTTAACAAAGATATTTAGTACCATTTCCTACTGTCATTTCCACATTAATACCAGCTTTGGTACAACTTTATTTTTAACATTGTATCTTTGACTTGATAGCCTAAACATGTCACAAGTCTTTTAAATTATTGAAACAGTAGAAGTAAATGACTCATGCTATTTTGACTTATACTAAGCGACCTGAGAAGGGTTTATAAAATCTGAAAATTAGTCTTCTTTTTCAGATCAAAGAAGCCTTCCCATTTTTCACATTAGGTGTAATCTGTTGGGAGTGATTCCTCTCTTAGCCTTTGATAGTATTCCAGTTCTCTGTTGAGAATCTGAATAGCTGATACTCAGCTCACACATAGCATCATTGTGTTAAGACATTATTTAAAGGAAGACCAAGAAAATGAGTTCATGTTTAATCTTACTGTCATCTAATGCCCCTCCCACAGCTCTCCAGAAAGCATCTTGAATTCGCGGACAATGGCTAGCGTTACAAATTCAAGGAAAATTTTCTGTTTTTATCTGATTGCATCTTCATGGAGAGACATATCATTTTTTTGTTTTTTTGCAGTGCTATTCTCCTAAGGTTTTTCTATACTTCCAGCTGTTTTTCCTTAGCTTATTTTCCCCTATCTCCTTTGCTTCTATCTCTGTACTGAGATAAATATCAGATTTAATTCTCTATCTCAGATCTCTTCTCTGAGTTCAAATCTTATACCTAAAATTGAACTCTTGGTATTTTATACTTCCACCCCATAATGAAAGTTGTTTATCTAGACTTTTATTTGTTTAAGCTAGAAAACCTGATGCGTATTCCTAATCCCCTTACCAGGAATGCCCATATTAAAATCCAATCCTTTAACATATCAACTATCTTTCATATTACATCACAATTAGATTTACTTTTCTATCTACTATGCCATTAAGTTGATCTACTCTAGCATCTCCCATTTGGACAGTTTTTATTAACCTCCTAATTGGGGCTGTTTTATTCTTGTTCCTCTTTCAATACACTCTGAAATAATAGTCATTAGTCTTTAAATTTTGAATAAAAGCAACGTTTCTTTGCACTAATCTTCAATGATTTGTATGTAGAATGAAATTCGAACTACTATCATTGCTTGGTTTGACTGATGCTTACATGTTCTTAATCACAAGTAACTCTTCCCTATTGTTGTTTCACAGCCACCAGCCTGTGTACATATTCTTGGCTCTCCTACTATTTCAGTCTCTTACTCACATGCTTTAACTCTAATTAATCCTTATTTTCTATGACTCTTTCTCATTTTTCAAGTATCAGATTAAATGACACTACCTGGGAAAAGCAGCCCTTTCTTTATGATCCTCAATATCCATTTTTTATTTATACTACTTCTTAATCTGTTAGATTTGATCTGTGTCTATCCCTTGTTGGAAAGTAAGTGCCCTTGAATGTAGACAAACTTGATTTTGCTTACTATAGTAGTTCAGCTTTACCCAGTAGGTGACCGTTAATATTCCTGAACAGTTAATGATTATATTTTTACACCAGCAAACAGGTAGTTACATTCTGAAGAAATCACATGGACAGTGGGAAGTAAGATCAACAAATTTTATTGACAACTGTGTAGCAGAGAGAGCTTCCTAGCAAGGTCCTGCTGAATAAAACCCCATGTGAAAAGAAGGATGGGAATAAGTACCAAGAGGACAACAAAGCCCCATTTTGTGTGGGGATCACAATCTGATTAAAATATTAGTAAATAATAATGTCATTATTTTTTCATTTATTTTGGCATATATAAAAGATATCAGTGGTGAAATATCCCATCCCAGATGATCTGTGCAGTAGAAAAATATGGAGGAAAATTTTTGAAGCAGGTGATGTAGCAACATATGAACATATCAAATATATATAGTTATCAGATTAACTCATAAAAGAAGAATATTTGATAATACATAGGACTTTAACTCAGAATTGTAATAACCAGGAATAACTACAGAAAGAATCTAGCCTTTTCTAAAGACTGAAGCTTATCAACCACTTCTTCAGCTTTTCTTTACAGCATGTATCAACTTCTAATATCTACGTGATTACCATCTCCCATGCTTTATTAAATGTGTGTCTGAAAATAACAGAAGCATTTTCTACATCATTTATCCCTGTATCTCATACATTTTAGATATTACATGCCAAATAAACTTTTTCTGAATGGATAGAAATAAAAATGAACAAAAAGTTTATATCTACAATGTTGCAAATATTAGAGTGAGTAATTCTGAGAATGTGAAGACAATACTTCCAGAAATATTATTAGTCTTGGAAATTATTTTGGCATCTATGCTTTAAAAATGAATGAACACACACATACACAATTATTTGTTCTGCAACATTTCAATAAGTATGATAATGCATAATAATCTTCAACAGTAGCAGATTCATTATGTAAATTTTGCAGCATACATACAATGTAAAACTAAGAAAATAAAAATATGTTACTGATATATAAAGATAATATATACATATATGTATATTTCTCAGTGAAAACTGAGCTTATAGGACAATATATATAATACACACAATAATATGAAAAAGAACATTATGTAAGTGAAGGGAGTTTGGGGGAACTGTACAGTGTCATTTAGAGTCTTTCCCAGCTAAGAATAGCATAGAAAATTACAAAAACATTTTTTTAAAAAAAAAGATCTTAATTAAAGGGCCAGAGATATACTTCAGTGGCACAGCACCTGCTTGGCCATCCGGAATTCAATTCCTGGTACATTAAAAAAAAGAAGACTCTGAAAGCAGAACATTTAACACTATAAATATCCTCCAGACTAGTGTCAAGAAAATCATTAGAAACCAACCAGTGTGCTTTCCAGGGAGCTCTTCTAAGTGGGACTGACTGACCAGTGTGAAAGAAATCGAAGGATGGTCCAGTAATCCAGAAAGGGTACGCGAATACTTCCAAAAGGTAGAATAACAAAAAGACCTGTTCTCAGGAAAAGAAAAAATAACAACAACCAAAAAAAAAAAAAAAAAAAGAAAGAAAGAAAAGAAATAAAAAGGCTATTATGAGTAGATTTGAATGTTTAGAATATGTACTTAACAAAATTGTTGAGGAAATAGTGGGTATGATACCCGTATAAATGATACCATTGTTCTTTTACTTTCATGTTTTTCTTGAGGAAAGTGCATCTTCTAATTAGAACAAAGTAGACACTGAAGGAGGTGTTTTGTTGGCTGACAGCTAGAAATTACGAAAGCAGCTATATTCCCAGAGCCAACAGTGGCTGTTGCAGTGTAGATACTCAGGAGGTATCTGCAAAGGAGAGCATAACTCAGAAGACTATCTGAATAAAAGCAAAATAGTATAATAAATTGATCTGTATTTCCTAAAGAGATTAATTTAATATACTATGTTATACTATATTATTATTATGTTATAGTTTGAGGTTTACAATTCGGCTTAAAACTTAAATATTAGAGAAAAACAGGGTCATGAGTAGGTTCTTGCAGAAAGATCTGTAGTGGAAATTATTTAACCTCACTCCAAGATTCATGGCATCAAGAATTTTGCATCTGATTATTTATATGATTTGGTAACTTTTGCTTAAAATTGTAGATATTTTAGCACCAATCCATATTGGTATTACTCATTTCTATTATTAGAAACATTCCATATTGGTGAGATTTGAATGATTTTTTTTCACTCCAAGTCATATATTGAAACTGTGCCCCCAAGGTGATGGTAGAAGAAAGCAGGGCGGCCTCTGGGAGTTGTTTAGTTAATGATGGGGTGACCCTCAAGAATGATAATAGCCTGTCTTTCCATCATGTAAGGATATAGCTCAAAGCTGTGAACCATAAAACGGGCCCTTACCACTTCACCAGTTGCTGAATCTTTAATTTATCAGTCTCCAGGTCTATGAGAAATAATTTCTGTCATTTAAAAGCTACTGTGTTTAAAATATTTTGTTTAAGCAGCCTGATGGTTGAAGACATATATCTAAAATTATTTGGTATGTCTTTAAATAGGAAGGCAATTTTTGTGAGCTGTTTTCTTGCTAAATAAAACAGTCATATTATGGAAGTTTAACCTGATTATTCTAACTCGATTTGTATACCAATGAATGTGGGGGTTTCCTTAGCCCTAGTCGATATTATTCTTTAATAGCAGTAGCTAAACAAGAAACCAGAAACTACTTTGTTGTATTCCAAGACAAAATAAAAAATGTCCATGAAGAAATCCAGTTATGACTTTAGATTAATAAGTGAATTTGAGTATATTTATATATCCACATAAATTTACTTCCAGAGACACTCACATCTTTCACTCATCATCTTTCTGCACAATCTTCATATATAGTATATTCCAGTACAAGAGGTGACCTTGACTTATTCCCGCAGAGAATAGTGCTACCTAAGTTCTATTATTTTCTAAAGTAGTCCACAGAGATTATTTGGAAGACAGTTTTGAGGCAAGCATTATGAATATCTCCTAATAGCATTATTTTGAATAGGAAATAAAAGAGCACTTTTCCCAGAGGGATATACACTATTTTCATTTCAGCGACACTGATTCCAACTACACACATTTCTATGACCTTGAATTAGTAACTAAGTCAATATGGTTCTATCTTCAAAGCAGAATTCTGCAATAGCTTCATGATATTGATATATCATTTGGAATTTAAATATCCATCTCACAAATGGATATGATAGCAAATGCAAATGAACACACTTTTTTTAGCTACAGAATTGGATGATTTAGTCATGAATTTAGAGTTATTATAAACTAATTTCTTTTTTACTACTGATACAATTGGTCTTTTCCTCGTAACATTGCAAGTAGCATATTAAAGCGTTAGAGATTCAGTCTTTAGTCAATCTCCATTGAAAGTACTTTTCCAGAAGTACAGTACAGACTGTGTTTGTATTTCTTTAAAATTTATTGTTTCAGCAAAAAGTTTATAGCTAAATGAGATCTCCAGCTGATAACATCTAGATAGAATTTGAACAATAATAACTACACATCACATCAGACAGACATAAACTGAAGTTCCTCTTCTTTATTTTTCTCCTGTCTTTATTTTTAACTGTACACATTGAAAACACCATAAGGAGAGTTGTTCAATAAAGGTCACATTTCTTGATTTGACATTCATTGTGATATAGCAACTTTTGTAGAATAAGTTTCTGGTTAACTTTATAAAGAAACAATTTTAGTAAAATGCTACTTATTTTTGAATAGTAACAAAACATGTGCTTAAGTTGAGAAGAATAGCTACAATACTACAGCTCTTAAAAAACATTGTTATGTCTTAGTTCTAAAATGTCTCCCAGAAATCTCTGGTGCATGGAAGGTGATGGGATCACAGAACACTATACTCAGTAGATTCATCCATTGATTAGTAAGTAGCTAAATGTGCTGATGTGGTCATTGGGGTCATGACTTGCAAAATTATACTGTTGTCCCACCTCATCTCTTTACCCTCTGCTTCCTTGCTTCTATGAATTGGGAATATTTTCTTCTTTCATGTCCCATTGCAATCCTGTTTCTGTCTTGAAGGCAGACAGTCAAAATAAATATCTCCTTCTTTGAATTGTGGTTCTTACATGTTTTGTTCCATCAATAGGAAAGATTGTAAGGCAGATTTTGGTACCAGAGAGGTGAAGTCATTACTGTGTTTATACCTAACCATGTGGTTCAGAATCTTTTGGAAATGGTTTGTAAGACAGCTTTGGAAATGTTTAGAGATGGCAGCTAGAGAATCCTTAGAATCCTCTAAACTGAGCTTGATTAGAGATCCTGGTCAGAGCTCAGAAGACCAGAGTGCTGACAGGAACCCAGACAGTAAAGGTGTGGACCAAGGTTTCTGTTGGCAAAAAAGACTGCATTGACAGTTGGGCTAGAGGTCATGTGTGTTATACTCTCATAGAAAAATAGTTTTCATTTGGTCCTTGTCCTGAGACTGTGCAGGAGCCTAAGATTAAAGATGGTAGAATAATTAATCTGGTGGATGGCACTTCAAAGCACTTGACACTTCAGCCTGTTTCAGGGGTACTGCTTACTGCTTTTAGCCTGATATGCAGTAAAAATCAGGAACAAAAAGCAGATGTGAAAATTTAGTTTCATTAGAAAGGAAGTACCTTCAAAGTTGGGCAAACAAGTGTGTGGTTATTAAAAATATTTATCACTAAAAAGTAGCCATATACTTTTCATTAGCACGAAAGTAAGTATGATTTGAAGGCATCTCAGAAATTATCAAGACCCCACACTTCACAGGTTCATGTATGCAACACATAAAGCTTTCATTTAAGAAGAGGGTCCTTGAGTGCCCTGCTTATGAAGGCCTCTTAAGGAATCAGTTTTTTTGATTCCTTTCACAATGCTCAGCCATCCATGGACTCAGAGACCTATATGCATCATTGTCCAAGGTAGCAAGACTACTGTTGGGACTGGCAGAAGACCTTGGTGTCACCCACATGATACTGGTTTTATTGGTGTACAGAATATAAGAATTGTCAGATCAGAGAGGCCAGGCAATGTGTAAGAAGGCAATGTGTGGAGCTGTGAGAGAGAAACCAGCAATGAAGTGAAGACGTCAGGCAGCTGGAAATGCCAGGAACCTGGGCTGTCTGCTGACAAAAACCAAACCAAAGCGCTTTGAGAGAGGCCATGAGGGATGTTGCCACCAGCAATGTTGTGGATTCAAAACTTTCCAGTCCTTTTACAGTTCACATCACCGGCACCTGCCCTGGGTGCCAGACATGGAGCTGGGGGTTCATTGTACCCTGTTGGTTCTGGTCTTGCTTTAGTTCAATTTTTAATCTAATCCTTTATCTCTCCCTTTTGGAGTGAAAATATTTACTTTATGTCAGTGTATTGGAAGTAATTAAATCTCACAACTAAGAGTTTGCTTTGATTCTCAGAGGAGAATTTGAGCTTTGACTTTTCAGCAGTGCTGGAACTGTTAAAACTTTGGTGACTTCTGGAGATGAATTAAATGCATTTGCATAATGGAATGGATGTAAGATTTGGGTGGCAGAGAGGAAGAATGTTATTGTTTAGATATTAATTGTCCCCCAAAGACTCTCACAAATTTATGGGTGACTGGATCATGGGGATACTCTCATAAGTGAATCTACTTTTCAGTGGCTTCATCTGTCAGTGATTTTAGTAGCTATGTGTGCTATTAGAAACTAGTTAGAGTTGGATCTAGAGAAGTGACCTGGAAAAATATATCTCCTCTCTGGCTCCTTCTGCTCTTTGTGTGTCCTGGGTGCTATAGGTTGAGACCTTTCCCTCTTCTGTGCCTTCTGCCATTCATTTTCTTCCTCGGAACCAGCTGATTATAAACTGAAACAGGGAGCCAAAATAATTGTCTCCTTTCATTTGCAGCTATCAGGTATTTTTCTTCACAGACAAGATGCTAAGGCAAAGAAGATATGATTCAATTAAGAAGTAAATTTCATATGGCATTTGGAAATGAAGGCTAGCCAGCTTATTTTGCATACCTTACTAGTCATGAATAACTCTCATGTCTGTATGACATCTGTATCTCTCATGTTTAACTATTAGGACAGAGGTATCTTGCCACTGCAGAAATATCTGTCAAATACTTTGCAATCAACCAAACTTAGACTTGAATGCTGCTCCCACTTATAATTATTTAGATTTAGGGAAAATATTTAATTTTTAAGCTTTGTACTCAAAATGAAATTATACATTAAAAAGTTTGACTAATATTAAAACAGTCTGATACATATAAGTTAACACCACTCTTGCTAATCAGAAATACTTCATTACTTAGTAGATGTCATCATAGCTATAGTTACAGAGATTCCAGATAAAATAAACATTGACATGATGGTGCTAAATTTTATATTAAATTAAGTTGGATTAGAATATTAAATGTTGCATAATTGCCTGCCTGGCCATCATGAGGTCATGAGTGTGACACTCCTGGTACCACAAAACAACAAAAGAAAGGGTAATTGTTAAATGTGTTTTGTGATCTCTACATGTGAATAAGAATACATGTAATATGCTTTAATCCCACAGATTTATGTTTTTCCCTAAACACATCTTATTTGTGTTTCTTTCTTTACTACTTTTCTTTCTTTCCTACTTTTTACAACATCCTCCATGTCAGCAATATTCTGCCCTTGTCTGTGCGGTTCCCTTTTAAAGCCATGTGCATTTCTGAAAACCCAACTAAGCTATGTATCTTCTATAAAGTCTATTCAGAAAACAAAGTAGATCTGCTCCTTTCTTTTATTTCTACAGTATTTGTCTTTTTAAAATTGTTAAAACTATTTGTGAAATGTGTTTCTCTCTGAGTCTGTGAGGTGCTGGTGCCAAATAACATATATACTCATTTTTTTATTCACCAAACTTCATAACACCATCTCGTGCACACAGTGTATTCATTTCGCAGAACATGTTTCATCGTTTTCTGGGTGCAAGACGTCAAGGGTAAAATAAATAAGATAGGTATAGTAATAATAAAAAAAATAAGGGATAAAGGTTTGAGCTATTTTACCTGCCTAGTTTTAAATTTATAGTTGCTGCTGACATCAAGAACACAGCTACAAACCTGAAAAAAAAATGGAAAAAGGCTCTAACTACTAATGAAAAACAATTTTGCTAAGACCATACCTGACTGTGTAGGATGCTCAACAGCCAGGTCATTGTGTACTGATTCAGTAAAATTGCATTCACGGCCTAATGAGTTAGTCTTCTAGTTTCCACTGGTAACCGTTATCTGTTTCCATCCTGACACTGTAGACTACATAGTCAGGAGTGAGTGGGGACTACTGAAAGCAAGCTAAGTGGCAGCAG
Organism: Cavia porcellus; assembly: GCF_034190915.1. Classification (NCBI taxonomy): domain Eukaryota; kingdom Metazoa; phylum Chordata; class Mammalia; order Rodentia; family Caviidae; genus Cavia; species Cavia porcellus. Next base: position 59,086,294 of record NW_026947493.1, read on the forward strand.
TTAAGAATGAGTTAAGAATGAGAAATTGTGCCTTTTTAAGGGAGAGCAACCATCTTTACCCACATCAACAGACTCCAAGGAGTTTCTAAGTATGGAATTAAGTAAATATCACCCAGAGAGGGAGCAAGACAGCAACATCAATCCTTTATAACTCAAAGCCTAAATGACTGCAGTTATCATAACAAACAGGTGTTGAAACCCACAGGCTGCAGACAGTATTACTAAGCCTTGGGGTTTGCCTACCATTTAGTAATCACAGTGATGTCCCCAAGAGGGAAGATTTTTATAAGCTGTCTTTACTGAAATAGGAATTTTATAACTACATATAAAATGATTTATTCATAAGTGGTAGAAATACATTTGTTTTTATAAACAATTAGAAGATATGTTTCATATTTTGAAAATATTTAGCAAATCAAGATTCAGACTCACTGTGGCTTCACTAGGATTAATAATATATCAACATATATCATACATTCAATGAAACAATGGGAAAAACATAGCCAGGTGTCAAAATCTGAAAGTGTTTCCTACGTTACTTAAGTTTTTATTTGTTTTCAGTTTTGGCTTCATTATATCACCCCAGTCTTGAATTCCTCAAGTGTTACCTTGCTGATGTGTTGGCTGCCAAGTTGTGGAACTATGGACTGCTACCATTTTCTTTAAGGTTGTATTTTTACTGAACCTGAAGCTGGTATTTGGGAGTAAAAGGAAAACAGATTATCTTGTGTCTGACTCCATAGAGAGGGCATCTAGGGAATACAAGTTTACATTAAGAGGTGTCAAAACTAATATTCTAATAAATATATTTAGTAGATAGTTGATTAGGCTGTTGGGCTCACCTTGGGTTTTAGTGTCACTGGACAATGTCTAAGGAGGTTTCCACAAAAATACAGAACCTAGATGCACCCTGCCCTTAGAATAATTTTTCAGGCTCACTAACTTCCTTCATAGAAAAAGAATTTTTTTTTTTTTTTTTTTTGGTACCAGGGATTGAACTCACAACTGCGCTTGGAAAGCAGGCGCTAATGCTGCTGAGTTAAATCCCCAGCCCCAGAAAAAGACTTTTGAAGATCTATCAATAATTGTCATAAAGAAATTTATTAGGCAAAATTTAAAAGGGCACACTTAAGAATGTAGTGCAGATGGTCTGAGAAATGAGATATATTATGATCTGGAGTAGGCATATTTATGGGGTTTTGGGGGTTTCTTCAAAATGGAGCATCTAAGACGTGTATTGCTTTCATCTGTCAGGTAACATGCTACTTGGGTTTGAAATTATGATATTGCCTGCTAATATTGCTACTTCCCTGAAGACAGAGGTCTGTGGGGAAAAGTGCAGTATAAAAGCATAGGTCCAGAGTCCAGATACAGGCTTTTTTGTGTCTTAAAGCCACTAACCACCCCCCCCCCCCCGCCGCCACACACTCTGGAAGAGGATCAAAATGCTTAAAACTAACTTTTGTGTCCTGAAGATGCAAAGATATTTTTTCCCTCCAAAACACAATTCCAAAATCCTGGCTTCCTTGTTTCCTTTTTTTTAAATCTATTTTTATTTCTTTTAGTCTACCTCAGTGTATGAATTGTTGTTGAAGTAATGAACTGAATACTGATCTCTCCAGATAGAGTGTATGGAGTACAAAGATAGGGATATCTAGAATTAAAAGTGAAGCAATGAGAAATATTCAATTAAAGACTGACTAGGATTAGTCAAAAGTTAAAAGAACAAATATGGTTCAGTGTGCCATAGAAACAGAATTTGAACTTGTTATGATACTTCAACATGTTAAATTGATAACCATCTCTACTTTCTTAAATTACCACTGATATTCTGAAAATTGAAGAATGATTAAACTACCGTGTTCCTATAAGTAGCACCACTACATTTACTGAATTAAACAGTTTTCACTATTGTAATTCACACTCATGATTCTGAGTCTGACCTTGGAAAGTCCATGCATGTAGTCCATCATACAGTTAGGGAGAACCTGCTGCTTGCCCAACAAATGTGCCAGTGTGCGTCTACAGTGAATGGTCAAGCTTTCTCATTCTTGTTATTATAAGGTTGACATCCTGTTTGTAGAATTCTAAAGTTCTGGGGACTTCATATGCACATAATTTTTAGATTTTTCTTGTCTTAAATGAAGAACTGCATTAAAAATTAGTGAGATTTTTGCATTTGTTAACCATAGGAAAAAGAAATGCACTCTGCAGTTTGAAAAGGAGATAACAGTAGGCAAGAGCTTAATGGTGGACATCTTTTGTATTCCCACTTTTTAAGCTGACATCAAATCTAGGCTCTCCTACCAAAACTCTGCTTGATCTCAGACCAGCAGAACTGAACATAACATAGGTGCAGGGCTTGTGCGCGTATACCCTAGATGTCCATGATCAACAGGTCATGCCCATTTGCCAGATAAGTGGCCATACCCTAATCTCCTACCAAATCCTGATTACTGAGGATAGTGTTTATTATGCATTTAGAATGAGTTAATAAACAAGATAAGCACTTTTTATAGATTTGCTTAATTCTCACAATTCCAGAAAAAGGTATGTTCTATAACCTTATTGTCTTGAAGAAAAAAAAACGGAGGAATCAAAAATGGAACAACTTTAGTTACTACTCTGTGCTTAAAAAATATAAAATAAGTTCAGTTATCCTCTGGTTTTCATCATTTCCAATATTTTTTTTAACAACTGTCATGCTTCTATGTATTCTCTTCTACAGAAGAGTAGACTCAAATTCTTCATTCATTTTATTTAGTTTTTCAGTGAATCCTTTTATAACATAGTTTTAAGGCCTGTTGTTTCCCAAGACAAAATTTTCAATATACATGTGAACAACAACCTCTTTTAAAATGTTCTTAGATAGCTTTTTTGTTTTTGTTTTTGTTTTATTTAATTTTTTAGTGCAATAATATAGTCAGCTGTCTTGTTTTGGAAATTACTGTTCTACTGAAATTATTTTCTGCTTCTTAGCAGTAAAATCCACTTTTCAGATTTATGTGAAGCTCATTGAAGTCTCTAAAAGATTTTATATGAAGTGACTTTGGCACCTTGTTCTTGGATATAAATAATTTCAAAGTAATTTGTCACCTTGTTCTTGGATATAAATAATTCGAAAGTAATTTGTTATTTTGGTCCGGCACAATAAATTGAAACTGAAAATGAGATCTATGAAAAATTTGTTTCAAGATCAAGCCACTAGTGTTGGTGCCTAAGAAGTATATACAGTATTCAATTTGGTGAGCTCTTCTCTATCCACCTCCTATTGTAGAAATAAGAAAACTGCATAATTCAGTTTTCATGCTCTCACCGGTTAACCTTGTACTTTAAACTCAATTTGTGGACTTTTGGAATCATTCACTATTTTCCCTCACTCTCAGCATAATAAAAGCAATTTGGCTTGACCTTCTGATAATTCCTAATTTGAGACTCTCACCAGTTTTTCAGTTCTCCCACACCTTTTTTTTAAAACCACAGTTAGGCCTCCATATTGCTACCTCTTGCTTCTATAAGTATAACCTGAATTAGAACAATCTCCTTGTATCCTCTGTGAAACTTGTCTTCCCTGAACTGAATTCCAGCTCAAGTGGTGGCAGTGATACTTTTCTCAGATCCACCAAACAAAACCAGAACTGAGTTAGTGAGTTTGACCAAAACTTCTATATTATGCATACTTCTCACCTCCTCCTGTCCCAGTTCTTCTCTTCAAATCTAAAGCTCATGTTAGTAACCCCAAGGCAGGTCTAATGATGCTTAATGAAGCCACCTTGTTTTCCAATATAGCTACACTGAGTAAAGCTTCTTTCCTGCTTTTCAACATTACCTTTTCTATTTGATTATTGGGCAAGTGGCCATGCCACTCAGATTTATATGCTCAGGTTTGTTTGCTTACCAATAACCAAATCTAAGACATTTACTTTAAGAAAAAGAGAAAAAAAGAAAAGTAAGATTTATTCAAGGCTAGCTCTGAGGAGATGGAGGGGCCCATTTGTCTCAAATCACCACCTCACTGTATACAGATCTGTGAAGGTCTGTTATAATAAGAAATGAGGTGCGATGGCACAGAGAGATAATGTAGCTCTTCACACTTGCTATATCACTTCCAAGCATCTTCATCTTAACCTTTGCTTTCTTGGGGAGAGGAAGATGGATTCTGACCTCCTGGAATTGGCACTGCATATTCTGTCACTTCTGTGGGGCTGAGGAGAGGAGGGAGTGTTGGTTATTCAGCAGTAGTTTAAAGAAGTTGCTTATCTTTTAAAGAAGTCTACTTTTCAAGTTACATTTTACAGTGTTGTTTATAGCTAGACTTGACGTGTTGGGTCCCTATGTCTAGTTTCTGCCTAGAACTCAGGTTATGCTAATATCTTTTTATTTTATAATCTGCATGGCTAGTGTCTTGTCTCCTTTATCTTTTAGACATCTTCTATTTACTTTCATCTTTGTTATTTAAACTACTTTTATATCCCTTTCCTGGGTTCAGTTAATTGCCATTTTATTTCTTTTTGTATGTTCTCATTTCACTACTGAGTTTTTTTATATTTCTAAATAATGTTTGCATTGTGTTTAAAGTCTCATAGTTTTACCTGTGTATATCTTGGAGTTGATAATATCAGATGGAGTTCCCCTGATACCCCGTTGACCCTTCCCTGTTGCAAACTCAGGTCTTTGTTTTCTGATCATTTTTCTTGAGTTACAGATTTTAATATTTGTTATCTTCTGTTTCTTATCTGAGATGTGCAGATATGTTAATTTTGAACATCCCACACTCATCTTATAGTTCAGTATCTCTATAATACTTTTTTCCTTTTCTAAAATCTCATTTTTATTCTTCTGATTTTTTTTCTTTCATTGATGCCCTTTAAAAATCCCCATTTGATTCCTTTATCTTTTAGACATCTTCTATTTACTCTTCATCTTTGTTATTTAAACTACTTTTATATCCCTTTCCTGGGTTCAGTTAATTGCCATTTTATTTCTTTTTGTATATTCTCATTTCACTACTGAGTTTTTTATATTTCTAAATAAAAATATTTTTCAATATTTCTAAGTAATTACTAGAGGATAATTTTTTTGTGTGTACTGCATATAGCTTTCTACATGGTTTCTCCTTCCTCTGACAGACCACCATCAAATGCACATGTAATTCTCTGATCACTACAAAATCAGACCATTGGAGGAAGAGTCAGTCATTTTTATAGCTGCATTTTTTATCCATTTCCATATTGATTGTTTCCCTTGTAACTGGCAGGAGGAGAGAATCTTCCTTTGCACACACTTTACCTCCTTACCCGAAGTATCATAAGACCTCATCATTGAACTCATTTATCGAAATAACAGAATTACTTCTAAGAGCTGGAGAAGAAACTTTACCAAATGATAAAGCACAGAATAATTCATCTGTTAAAAAGATTCAAGAATAGCATAGAAAACTCCCATGTTTTCTAAATCAGGCAATACAAGAAACAGTAATCCAGGCTACCTTCATTTTTCTTCCCATATTTGATTAGTAGAAAATTAGTCTATGGATGTCCTGCCTTGCATCCTACAAAAATAAATATAGAGACTGTCAAGATTTAGGTATTTACAGAGTTGCACATACATGTTCTGAAGGTTTGTTAAGAAAGAGCATGCCCTGCTGTGTTCTCAGAGCAGAGATCCCCTGTATAGTGGACCTTCAGCCAATGTAATTCAATATGAATCAATATGTATGTGAGTATTGGGGTATAACTGTTAATCCTGGTATCTCAGATCAATTGATTAAGAAATGCCTAGAAGATTAGTAAAACATTCACCTATTTAGTGCATCAAGACGGCATCACATTAGATACTACTTATGATGTCTCATCTAGCAGTGTGGCCTGCTCTTTTTTCAAGCCTCGCCTTTTTTCCTCCATGGCCTTTCCCATGATGATTCTGCCTTGGGGCTAGCTGATCATAGACTAAAAACATGACCCAATTGAACCTAACTTCCTTTAAATGGGAATGATGACTAACAGAAAATGAGTATAGAGGGGTGAAGTCATCACTGTGACTGTACATGACCATGTGATTCAGAAGTGTTTCAAACTGGTTTGAGGGAAGAGTTTGGAAAGGTTTATTATGTAGACTAGAGCAGCCCTAGAAGGCTCCATGCAGAATTTGATGTATGATTTCAATCAGAGATCCAAAGAACACAGGAATGTAGACAGTAAAATCAGACTTAAGAGATTTCTGTTGGGGTCAAGGACTCCACTGGACGTTAGACTAGAAATCAGCTTGTGATAGGAGAAAATGTTATTATTTTCCCATGTTCTGAGCCTTTGTGAGAAATTAAGATTAAGGGAGGTGGAGTAATTCATCTGGCAGAGGAAATTTAAAATATGTGAACATTCAGGCATGCATGGGTGCTGCTAGCTGCTTTCAGCCAGATTTATGGTATAAACTGGAGGAAAAGAGAGCAGAAAAAATTGAACACAAATTTTGACCACAGACAAACCAATTTTAAAGTTGGTTACCACATATAAAGAGTTGTCCATTCTGAAGAAATCAGCACCATTAGAAAGAAACAAGTGCTCTGTATAGAAATAAAAAGTAAGATACCTTGAGGACCTCTCAGAAATCAGCAAAATCCACATATTCCTGGTTCTGGATTGCAAAAGTGTAAATCTTTCATTTCAAAAGAGAGTGCCTGGGACCGTTGCCCCTAAGAAGGATTAAAATGGTTCTCCCAGTATTCATTTAACTCTGCTTAGCTATCCAGACACTCATAGACTACTGTAGCTGTGGTTTAGGGAAACTGACTACTGTGTTTCACATCAGACCTTGACATCAGCTACATAATGCTGGTTTTGCTGGCATGTGAAATTCAAGAATTATGAAGTCAAAGAGGTTTCTATCCAAATTTCAAAGCAAGACCTTGGAAATCAGGCAAGGGGCTCTAAGAGACAGCACTTGCAGCTGTGGGGATGAAGCCAAAGTTGTAGGGGAGACTCCCAAGAAGTTTTAGATGCCAAAAACATGGAATGTTTTCCAAGGAAAGCCACATGCCATGAGTGGAGCCAATCCAAGAGAAAGGATATGTGTGCTGCAACTGGCAAAACCATAAGGGTGGTACCACTCAACCTCTTTTGGAAATCATAGTAACCACTGTGTTCCTACAATTCCACATATGGAGTTATAGGACATTGTGTTTTCCATGCTGGATTTTGATTTTTGATCTTGCTTTGGTCTGATTTTTTTTTTTTTTCAGTTCACCATCTCTGCCTTTTGTAATGGGAATGTTTAACCTGTGCCATTGTACCTTGAGATTGTACAACTTCGGTACGGGGGATTTAACTCATGACCTCACACTTGCCAGGCTGGCGCTTAATCTGTTGAGCTAAATCCCAGTCAGTCCTGTTTTTCATTTTTACAGAGATTGAAAACTAATAGTTTGCCTTGGGTCTCAGAAGAGGAATGGAGTTCGACTTTTGAAAACTGCTGGAACTTTGAGACTTTGGGGAAAAGATAATTATATTTCTATTTGTAAGAAGCATAGTTGTACTATATTAGGTGAAATTATGAACTTTCTATTGTCATTATTTGGAGATTATATACTTTAAGAGCTTAAATTTGGATATGAAGTTTAAAAGGAGCATATTGTGACCATTAATCCTGCAACGATAACTTCATTGTATTTTGAATCAGCTGGCCTATTTATTAAAGCATTGTTCTGGATCTTTCTGAGTATATCATGAATTTGTATACTGTATGTTTCTCCCTGGCACTCTTCCCTGCTTTGCTTTTTGGCTGCCCTGAACTAAGTAGCTTTGCTCTTCTGTGTCTTTCTTGCATGTTTTAAACTTGGAGTCAGTCAGTCATAGTATGAAAACATGAGCCAATTAAATTTTTTTTCTTTTCTAACTGGTGGTTTACGTATTTTGTCCAGCAAGAAGAAAGCTACTAATGCATAGAGGGGAAATGTATTTACAAAGGACGCTTAGAGCCCCTTCTTTTTTCTACTTATTTTGGGAGACCTGAAAGAAAAGACACCAAATGTGTGCGCTTGAATGGCTTTGGTAAATGTGAAACTTGGGGGATATTTTTAGTTGATACAGAGTTAAAGTAACACAGCTTATAGTACTAGACAAAGCACCTAAAGTCTTGTTTTCAAATTCTAATTTTACTGCTCACTAAATATTCATTCACTGATTCACTCACACTTAAAAACTGCTTATGGAGCACCTACTATAACAAGCACTGCCTATGGTCCTCACACAGCAAACAGGAACAAATATAGTAACACTACCTTGCATGCAAGATGACAACAACTAAGACATGTAAGCAAAACATATGGAATATTGTAGTCATAGTAAATAGTAAGAGGGAATTAGCATCCTTAGAGAATTTTCAAAATTTTAGAAAAAATAGGTAAGGAAGAATTTACTGAAAAAAACAACATTTGTATTAAAGAACTGAGGTTTATTAATAAAAAGTGTTTAATCCTTGTGTAGTTAATTCCACATCTTTAATTTGGGGAAGAATTAAATTGAATGGTTGATATAAAGTGTCTCACTAAGTAATGGTACCTAATACATGTGTTTTACATAAATGTCTTTTGATGCCCAAGGTGAATATCAGTATCAGTTTGTCAGTGACTCTCCAATAGAGTTTAAATGCTTAAAAAAGGACACATGAGAGTGCCAATTAATCTCAGCAAAGATCATTTTGGCCTCTGATTAGACATTTCAGAGGGGGTATCACCTGTGGAGGTGGACTCCTGTGGATACATTAGGGCAAGTTTTCACTGGTAATTAGAAAGCAGCATCAGGATCCAAGAGTGCAGAATAAATTTGCTGATCTGAACTCATCAACTGCAGTCAGTCATGATAGATCAAGCTCCTCATTATTAATGAAAATGAAGATGCAAAAGTTATGTTTTATTCATTCAGTACTAATTTGCATGTGGCTTGATTAGAAAAGAAAGCTATGCTGTCAATAGATGGTGCCAGAGGGTTGCTTCCTACTGCAAGGCCAAAATTAGTTTAAGAAACTACCTTGTGTAAAGATTCTTGTCTCTTTTCTTTAGCTATGTTGAACATTTCTCATGTTTGGTGAATTATTAACATTACAAAACATCTAAAACTTTATGTCAGGTTCACATTACTATGCATGGAGTGTTTCTACAGTTTACAATGTTTAAACATCTAAATTTCAAATGAATTAGAAAGGAAAACACTAAACATTTAGTAGTTTAGTAAAAATATTATTGATGTTCTTTGAATAAATTACATATTCAATAAATTCATTCAATGTATTGCATGACATATGTATTTGTATGTATACATACATGCATATATTTATTTAATGATGTGGGATTAACTTAATAAAATTTATTCAGAGAATACATGACATTTTCATATTATGCAAGGTTGTTCCTTTATCAGATAGTCTCGAACTGATGTGTTACTTTTCTAGATGAAACATTCATTTATATATTATCATTCACAGTCTCTTTAAGCATAATACTACATAGTATACATTTACTCACTAAATAATTGTTGAACTAAAATATCTTACAATGATATTTTGTTGTGAGATGCTTCACTACTCTTGGCATTATTTTGTATAAATGCTTAACAGTAAAATTGACACTTTTTCTTAGATCCACAGAATGATGGTCATTAAAAGCTCTATTAAGTTCCTTAAGATCATGGATTGTATTAAATTCTAAAACCATGGCACTCATTTAGAACCATGAAGATAATGTGGAGATCACAGCATACATGTTGATTGTTAATACAATTAATATGATTTATATAACTAAGATTTATATTAGTAGTATGTCTATAACCAAAATATTAGGTTGCATATTTCAATGCACATGCAATTGAATTCAAATTGTGATACAAATAGGAAAATTAATCAGAATGCATAAATTTACATCAAACTTCAGATTTGGATCATATTTAAATTTATAAGTTGGAGCAAGTGCTTTTATAGAATGTAGTATTTCAATGTATATCATTGGAGAATCTATAGATTGTCAAAAATAAGTAGCTTTTCAGTTGGTGTTTACAAATTATAAACTCACAAAAGTTAAGAAAACTATAAAATAATGACAAATATTAAAATATGTGTTGCATGAAAAATAATTAAATAATTAGAGGTAAATTAGGTTATATCTTGGACCAGTTGTATTTTAGCATACAGCATGTTGTTGAATTCCATAGGTAAACCTGGGAAAGAAGGGTTAATTTGGTTAGAGTGATTTTGAGGAGTAGAGAAGCCAGGCATGAAGGGTCAAACCTCTAATACCAGCACACTGAGGAGCTGAAATAGAAGGGTGGCAAGTTTGAGCCCAGTGTGAGAGATCCTATCTCCAAATAAAAATAAAAGAGCTAGGGGTTCAGCTCAGTGGAATGGCCCTGGTTTCAACCCCTAGTACCACAAAAAGTAGAAAATTATCTGAATAGTACAAGTCTAAAAAAAAGTTACTATTTCAACAAGTCTGTACAAAAGATCTTACAACATTTGCCAGCATCCTCAGATTTGTTTTTGACATGAAAATTGTACACATTATTAAATCCAAAAGTCTAGAGTCGCTCATAAGGATTCCGTTTCCTGTGATTATTAACAGGAATCTGAAGTGTAAGGCAATATGATGTCAAATGTGTTTCTAGATGTAGATAAAACATCAGATTATAATTATAAAAATAGAGCAAATCTAAAGTTCATCTAGAGAAACTTTAGTTCTTGAATTCTTTTTTTAAATTTTATTTTTATTTTAAAGAGAATAGAACAAAATAAAACAACAAAACAAGGTAAATCAGAATAGAACAATGCAAGCAACACAGGACTTCAAAATAAGACAACAGCAAATCAACAGTGGCTACCAAATGTCTCTTGTTTTCTTCAAAATACTTGACCATACCTTCACACAATGCAATCAAACAAAACCAAATAGTATAATACCAATAAAAAAGAATGAAAGCATTATTAGACTTTAAAACAAGACAATAGGAAATCACCAATGGCTACCATAATGCCTCTTGTTCTCTTCAAAATAACTGTCATACCCTCATATACAATGAAATCAAATAATAGAGCCAATAAAAACAAAAGAATAAAAGCATTACAGGACTTCAAAACCAGATAAAAGGAAATGAATGGTTACTATAAAGTCTTATTTTCTTCAAAATAGCTGTTCATACTATCACACATAATAAAATCAAACATAGCAAAATAGGATAAATCTGATAACAAAAGAATGAAAACATTATAGGACTGCAAAGCAAGATTATAGGAAAGCAAATGTGATTACCATAATACATCCCATTATGTTCAAAATAGTTGCCCATACCACCAGACACGGTAAAATCCAACAAACCAAGATGGAACAAAATCAAACCTAACAAAGCTGTGAAAACATTAAAGAGTTCAAGATAAGAGAGTAAGAAATTAACTTTGGTTAACACTTTCTCCTCCTAGGTTTTTCCTCCACTATCACTTTTATAGTATCTATTGTGTTTTTGGATCCTACTAACTTGTTCTGTTTTTCTTGCTAGTGTTCACCCGTATGAGTTCAAACTGTTTTTCACATGAACATGACCTCCAGTTGCATCCATACAAGAGCCTTGAGATTATTCTACCTTATAATGGGGTAGATTTCCATTGTATGAAAATGCCATATCTTTCTTATATGTTCTTTGGTTAATGGGCAAATTACCCTTGCTTTTTTCTGGTCCCCTGTTGCATGGAACAATTGTTTTCTCTCCTTTAATTTTTAGTCTATGAATTTCCTTTCAAGTTAAATGTGTTTCTTGTATGTGGTATATTGATGGATCTTGTTTTTTGATCCACTCTCTCTGTTTCTTTTTATTACTTAATTGAGGCCATCTACATTAATGGTTAAAACCGGCATATATTGGTTTATCTCTGCCCTGCTATTGTCCTGTTGTTGGCCCTCCACTTTTGCCCTTCATTCAATTGCTGGTCTTGTTTGGTGATATTCTTCTGTTGCTTTTCCTTGAACCATAATCATCTTTATCTCTCTTTAGAATATCTTTCAACACTCTCTGTAGGATTGTTTGGGTGGTCATGGATTCCTTCAGTTGTTGTTTATAATGGAAGTGTCATTTTTCCATCAATTTTCAAAGATAGTTTAACAGAGTACATCAATCTAGGTTGGAAATTATTTTCTTCAGGATCTGAAACACTTCCCTCCATATTCTTCTTTACTTGATGATTTGGGTTGACAAGTCTGCTATGATTCTAACTAGTTTTCATTTGTAGATCTGTTTTTTTCTCTCTAAAAGATTTTAATATTCTATTTTTGGCTGAATTTCTGGGATCTTGATTATTACATGTCTGGGTGTAGATTTACTTTGGTTATGACTAGTTGGATTTCTATATGCCTCATTTATTTGTATGCCAAGTCCTTTTCCCATTTTAGGGAAGTTTTCTGCTAAGACTTCTGTAAATAGCCTTTTTATTTAATTTTTGTTGATTCCTGCTTATTTATTGATACCTATCACTCTTACATTATTTCTGTTTGCATCATCTTGTAGGTGTGGAATTATTATCGCCTAGTTTCTTGTTATTTTTCTAAGGTCTTTCTTTTCATGATCGCTAGCTGCAATCCTGCTCTCAAGGTTTGAAAGTCTATCTTCAGTCTCTTTCAAATGGTTTTGCCAGCTTTTGGTTGACTTTTTAATTTCTTGGATATCTCTTTGAATCTGTTTCATGTTGTAATTCCTTTCTATATTGTTCATTCAAGGTTTTCATCACTTTCCTATGCTCCTCCATTTCATGTATGTGTTTTGTAGATATGCTTAGCAATTCTTTCATTGTATTTTTCATTTCTTCTTTGACCTAAGACATTATGTCTGATTTGATTACTTTTACAGTCTCATGAAGTTATTTCATAACTTTGGTTGCTATACTCTCTGAGGTTTCAGGTATGCGACTTCCATTTTCTTCCATGACTGTATCTCCCAAATTTGTTCTCTATGGAATGAAGGTCTGAGATTGCCTTTTGTTCTTTTGTCTTGAAATTCTCCTGGGTTCTTCCTAACAAGCTGATTGTGGGGTCCCAGGCACTTCCCATGGGTGTCTCATTGTGATGTAGGGGAATGGGGCAGGTGCCTGTGTTCCTCTGACTCCAGCTTTATAAGCATGTAGCAGGGTAGAGATCGGGCTTCTCCAGACCTGTGCAGCTACACTTGGGTTTCCCCAATGGCCAAGGGTGTATGGTGGTGGGGCATGTCTCAACCTGTGTATCTATACTGGGACTTCCATGATAGTGGCAGGCACACAGAAACGTGTTTGTCTGATTCTCCCAGTGGGTGATGACAGTCTGAAAGAAGCAAGGGTCTCCAATAGTGGCCTGTGGGTGGGTACACAGGGCTTACCTGGTTGCATGTTCCTGTTCCTATAGCTGCACCCAGAAAGCAAGCCTTCCAGGGATGGGAGCCAGGAAGCAGAGGTGGATCTGCTGGCTCTTTCTGCCCATGCTGGCTGCTTGCAGAAGGAGCCTCCTGGAGGTCTGCTGGCTCTCCTGTTCATGAATTCTTAAACCAATGAGTCTGATATCTAAAAACAGAGTTTTCTTTTTATAATGAGGTTATTATAAAATAGAGAAATAAAAGCTGTATTTGATGATTCCATTGCTTCAACTTACATAATTTGAAAGAAATAAATAATTGACTGTTCTGCCAGACTACATTCAGAACTCTTTTAGTTACTTTGATATTTATGAGTAACTATTGTTTTAGTTAGTTACTCATGTCTAACTATGGTTCTATACATCTCTTACCATAGGCAAGAAAGTTTTAAAGCAATGTCCTTTTAATAACTTCCATAGAAATTAAAATAATACTCTCATCATTGCCTATATTTTATCTCTAATATAAGATATAATTTTCTCTAAATAAATCTACCTAACAACTGTGAGTTGCATTTTATAACCCCATATGTAAATCTAAACTAGACTATGCAATTTGGTTAACTCCATAAAGGAAATAAGACCTAAGGTGATGATTCAGTTCTAGGTCTGCTCAACTCCAAAACCCTTGTTTGGTCTATCTTGGGGCTCATTTTTCTATTTCCCTGTGACAGTTCTAATTTATAGCCCTCCACTTTCATATTTGTCCTCCGGCTAAGTGTCGTGTTTTGAATGATAAATCGTGTGGTCAGTCTAGATCACATTAAGAATCCAGGACTATTTAATCAAGATTCAGCTACAGCATCACTTCACTGGAAAGATAGAAATGTAGGATAACTTTAAATGCTTACAGAGAAATATATTGAAAACATGAACATCTATTCAAGTTAATATCTGTAGGAAATTTGTATCTTACTTTACACACACACACACACACACACACACACACACACACACACAACACACACCTGGGCTTAGTCTCCTTCTTCCCTCTTTTACCCATTCTTCTTCAGGCATAGTAACTTCCCTCTGATATTCCCATGACTGTCTTGGTTCAGCTGTTCAGTGAACTCAGTGCCACCATTTAGTGGAGACCTCCAGATTAGTTTAATTAAAATAGCAGCATTTCATTAAGCATATACTTCATTTTTCCTCTATTTTATTCTTTTACACAATTTATACTTTCTAGCATACTTTGTCTGCTCCTCTAACTTATAAACTCATTGAGAAAAGGGTCTGTATTTTTTGTTTTGGGGGAGTGTTTTTGGTCTACTTTTTTTCAGTTATTGTACTATATAATAGAGTATCTGGAATGTTGTCTATCCTCAGAAAATAGTTGATTACCAATAAAATGGCAAAATTACAATGAATAAGCTGAATTTCATCTTTAATATGGTGCTTTAATTCATTTGTTGAAATCATGTTTCAAAGACCAATAGTACAATGCACTGGATCAGCATTCTTATGTATTGACCTTTGTTGCAAACCAGAAACAGTTCATACTTTATATTATGTAGGCTCATAATAATAGTATAAGTTGGATATGAAATTAAGTAAATTCCCTTTGTCTTACAAAATAGCAGAGAGTATCAGTTCATAACAAACCAGTTGTGCTTTGTTTTGATTACATATGTAATAGGACAATATTTGCAGTGGAACTAAATAGTTGAGACTTGTATAATACTAATTTTTATCCCTGTTTGTGCACATAGATTGATTTTATGTTGGTTTGATGTGTTTACATATGGAACTAACTCTGAATGACCCAAGACAACTTTCTTTCTGATATTATTGATATTCTAATTTGTAAGTGAAAATTATCAATTCCACTGATAACCTTGAAAAATAGTTACCTTTTGCCATTTACAGCAATATGACTAGAGTCATCTAAATTAATCAATTCATAAAGATGGACATGTGAAAAGAGTATTTTCTGATTCTTTATGAGACAAAATAGAGTTTTCCTAGACCCAAAAGGAGCAGTTGAATAGTTCTCTTGCTCGCAGTCTTCAGTTCAATCTTCTCTTCAAGGTACATTGGTTTCTCTATCCCCACACTGCTAATGCTATCCACTTTGTTGCCAGTAGATGGGGATTTATTTAAAGACAGGAAAATAGGAGGTATATTGAATGCCTGATGAGGCTATGGCTTCATTGTCTTAGATACATTCAACTCTCTGATGCCACCTACTTCTGAAGAATTAGGCCGGATGGGAAAATGGAGCAGAATAGAGGTTGAGAAATTTATTTTTTTAAAAAACTCTTCAACTTCTGTCACTCCTGAGCCTGAAACTCTGTATTGACTCTCCTTTGCTTGCTACATAAAAATCTATATTTTAAATCTTGGTCTTCTACAGTTTTCAGAACCAGTCTATGTTCAAATCTTGAAATCACCACTAACTTGCCATGTGACCTTGGAGAAGATCTTTAGTCATGGTACTTTGTTTCTTCCAGGGGACACACATATGTTGTCCACATATGTTCCACATATGTTCCACATTGGATTTTCTCTTACACTGTCAATCTACATGCCTAGTCTTTTTATCTCTTCCCCATTTTCCCTACAGATATGGCATGACTTGAGATTTGGTGTATCATGTAGCTTCTAAAAACCAGAAAGTGTGTAGGATAAAATTTGGCTGATGAGAAGTAGGACATAGGAAAGGACCAAGAAGATAGTTTTACTTTCTTCCCTTTTATAAATCATTGTAAGGCATGATGCTTCTACAAGAAGGCAATCTTGAAGGCAACGTCTTGCCATAGCCAGTGAACATACTTTGTGCATCTCAAAGGCAATGCCCAACCTGGTGATACAGTACCTTCTATTTCTTCTTTGCTCAATTCCATTTTCTTACTCTCAATGCATTGAGTTTGTACCTCTCATAAAATATCACTAGTACTTGTTTTAAGGTGTGTTTTTTAAGTGACTTTGGAGTTGAAGGATAGGAGGTCATTAGACCAGACCATAAAAGGATATAACATCTCCTCCTCCCCTCACCTAGCACAAGTACCTAGGTCTCCATGTACCAGATACTAAGAGGTCTGCCTTGTCTACTCTCCCTAGGGTTTATAGGATAATGACTATCGGGGCAACTCAGCTAGATAGCTTAGAACGTAATTTCTGTCTCAGAATGACATTTTACTGATCAGCAAGCTGAGAGAGGAACTTGGCAGACTGTCAAGTTATAAAGATGAAATTTCAGGTAAGACTGAACAGTCCCAGCAGTTTCTCTTTTTCTTAAGGCACAGCATATTCTACAGGTTTTACCTGAGCCCACTCTGCTTCCAAGCACTGCCTGGCAATGACTAGAGGAGGATGAATCAAAAGCTGATTCCCATCCTCCAGGAACTGTCTTGAGCTAAAGGCATAGAGGCCCTCCTAGGTGTGGTGGCCACAGGGGCAGCATTGACTAAGGGAAAAGGTCAGAAAGCCTTTCTTACAGATATGACCCTTAAGCACAGTGACATCTAGCACTCTATCAGATAAACCGAGAAGCTGACTGAGGAGGGAAGCTGTTTGAGGCAGAGAACCTAGACCTGGTATGTGTTCAGTGTAGAGGCAGCCTGGAAGCTTCTGTGACACAGAGACCACCAAGATTGTGAGGATCCATAATGACAAGCATAGAGACAACTGCAGCTGTGACAGGAAGAAGTGATGAGACAGACCCGTAGTATTCATGGCTTTAGCTGTACCTCCATTCCCTGTACTGATACACTTAGTTATGCCCCGTATTGATCTCCATGAATTCAGAGGTACCTGATGGCATTTTGCCTCTGTTTAGTAGAATGATCAGAGGGAAAATTCACGATGTGTACTGGACTGTCAAGGGATGAATTTAGGCTTCTACAGGCTCAAACTTATACTGGGCTTCTATGGAAGTCTTCATACTAGCTCACCCTGCTCCTGCAGCTTTGGCAGTATCTGTCCCTGAACTCTCACCCCTATCCTGGCTCTGTACTGTGTAATCACCCTAATCCATTCTGTTGATGGTCTCAGTGTACCTAAGTGAGCATCCAGGTACGATTTACTCAAACTCTATATAGGAAGAACTAATGTGATTTATTTTTTCCAAAGCAGGAGGAGCTTATATGTGACCCTGTCATTGGTCTCTTTTATTTGCAACCTGGCACTGTGAAGCAAACAATGAGTTTAAAAGGCCAGAGTGATCTCCACTTCTATTGCACCTGTCTCACATATAGCCTGCAGGTGAACTAGCAAGTGAGATTTATTGTTGAGATGCAAGATAGGAGGTCTAGTTGGTATTCTATCACTTGCTAAGGAATAGAAGTGGGAAGAAGCCAGAATAGGGAAGTGTACAGTTGGTTGTACAGAACCATGATGGCCAAACAGACCTCTGCCCTTGTGGAGGGTACATCTGGTGGAAGAGAAACAGTATTACAAGTATGATAAGTTACACAAAAGAAGAATGAATGTACTTTTAAATATATGCTCTACTATGATATCCATCATATATGCAAACATTTCATATATATGCAACTTGAAGAATAAGAATACATTTATCATTAAGACACCTTAAGAAAAAGGATATACTAATAAATTTGAGTGCTTTGAGTACCTTGTTCTCTCCAGAGCTATTATAATTTTTGAATCAAGTTGCCTATGCTATTTGTAAAGATATTTGCTTATATTTATTCTTAAGCAATATAATGAAAACTGTCATATAGTTTTATACTTGATGTTTATTATACTAGATGTTTCCATGAAACATCTATGTGAAGGTTATAGTCTTAATTAGTCTTATAAAGATGTTAAAAGAAGAGAAAAATGAGTTTTAAAAAATAGCTTCACAATTTTTGGTAAACAATAATGATTCAAAAAATGTCATTGCAGGGCTGAGGATTTATCTCACTGGTGTAAGCATCAGATTGGCAAGCACTACGTCATGAGTTTGATCCTTGGTACAAAAAAATTGCTGCTGCATTCTTTTACAACTCTCCAGCACCAATATTTTATCATTATACTGAAAAATGAGTATAAGCATACACATGTATCCAAAATTAAGTGTGAATTTTTATAACTAGTGTAACTGTGAAAACTAAATATTCTATATATTGTAAACGCTTTAAATGTATATAAAATGAGCAAAACCCATTATATCTTAAAATAACTTAGGTTGAAGGAGCCATTTGAAATAAATCATTGGCCATTTTTCCATTACATATCCAAAGAAGCCTGGTAGTTATTCTATTCCGTTTTGCTTAACTCTGATTAAAATTTTATAACTGAAATTATTCTAAAACACATAGGACAAAGGAAATATGTGGCAATAATGAGCTTACTTTGAGTTGCTATATCTGATCTTTACAGGATGGTAAAAATTATTTCAGGGCCCACATTGTTAGAGTAAAAGAAATTTCAGTTGTTATTGTAAAGACTGTTTTCATTTTACCTTTATAGCTGACTGAAAAGCTATAGTCCTACACACACTAATAGTAACTCAGAGATGTTTGGGTTTTCCTTAATTTCTTATATCCTTAAAAACTGGTATAATGTTTGTTATGTGGTGTTGCTTATTAATTATTTTCTCCTTTATCAAATTAGTTTTCCTTTATTAAAAAAACAAAAGAATATATTTCCATAGTAAAAATTTCCAAGAAATCAAAAACTTTGGAATCTAAGATAATTTCAGTCTTCCCTAGAATCCCAGTGCTGCTGCCAGCTGAACTGGATTATTATGTGCTTGACTAATTCTTTTTTGTACAAGCAGAGTACCCTAATGTGCATACCTTTCTCCATACAATACCATATTAGTAGAGAGGTTTAGAAGATATAAAGGAGCAAGTACAAAGATGAATACTCTCATCAATTGATTCTGAGAAGATAAATTTGGCATTTGGGAGATTTTTTTTTTTTTTTTTTTTGTCTGTACAGGGAATTGTTCCCAGGGCTTTATATATGCTAGGCAAGTACTCTTCATTCTTAGCCCTTAGATAATGAAGTTGAATGGAGGAACTTGCATAAAGAAAAAGGAAAATTTCATGGTAAGAACACTCTAGCAGAAGGGCAAAGGGCCACCTGATAATCTCTTTCCTGAAAAGGGTTGGGGGAAGTGGTGCATAAACCAGGAAAGAACATAGGCAAGCCAGGAAGTTTCGGATTCAAGTGTAAATGGTATTTGACAGCATGGACAGAGTGACAGTCCTATTGGAGTCAGCTTCACCAGATGCATTAGCAGTATAGAGGAGAGAAGATTCCAGGAAGATTATATTAAAAAAACAAAAAGGAGAGAGTTCTTTATTTGATACAGATACCACTTTTTTATTATGTAAGAATTTATTTTGTATGAGTGGGTTTTACTTCTCCCTGAAAGCCAATTTTGATCTTTTGCTCTTTATCATTTGTGGTCTTGATAATTAAGTATGTATATACACAATAAATTGTCAACAAGTTCCATAGTTTCAGAAGCAATAGCAAGTATGATAAGGACCAATGGAGTGATTGGAACTAGTGATCCCATAGAGTGTATCTTCTTTAAAAAGAATAGAAAACTTGTGAGGAAAACTGACTATGCAAATCTGATATCCTATTATTGTGAGATGAATCTTTTCTCTAAGATTTGATTATTATAAAAGATTCAAACAATGAAAAGTGAGGTGACATAAAGCCTGTGGTTGATGGATCTGAAGATAATAGAATTCTTCATCTATGGTGGTGAAGAGAGAGGAGCTGTGGTAGAACAACTGGAAGGGGCTGCATATCAGTCTTCCATTAAACCAGAGATCCATTCTGGTCTTGTGCTTTAGTTGCAGCTGTGTTCCATCAAAGAGAGGAAGGCTCTTTAGGAGAAAAAAAAATGTATGAAAAGAGATATTTCTAGGTTGACTCTGAGTTATGTCCAGAAAAGGCAGCTTACTGCAAATGGAATTCCTGATCAAGGCACCCAATGCATTTTGCCTAGTGTGTATGGAGGTATTCTGCTAACTTATGTCTTTTCAGGTCACTAACCAAGTTGCTACTCAGATACAGACAGCGTTGTTGCAGGTTGGTTTCTCCTGGAAGCTAACTCAGAGATGAAAATTAGTATGTAGGCCATGTATTAAGATCACTATAGTTATCCCCTTTTAAGAAAGATGCGTGGGGAAGCTGAATTAGACAGAGAGAAGTGGAACTGGGATGCCCCCTCAGAAGTTTGTAAAGGAAGATCAGGAGCTGATCCTTGTTGGACCCTAAATGAGAGACCTTTTAGACCCTGCCTAGAGAAGTCATGAATATGGGCTACCTTCTATAGAGTGTGTCCTTTTGTAGGTTGTGTCATTGTGGCCATCAAGAAAAGACTATTAGCTGAAGAATAGTGACTTGCTGTCAGCACTGTAGCTGCTCAGGAACTAACTGATGAGAGAAACATTAAATACAATAAAAGAATATTATAAAATCTGTGATAGTGCATGTTATAATTTAAACCTAAAATGTCCCTGAAAAAGTCTCATGCATTTATATGTGGAGCTTTGAGATAATCGCGTCTTAGAAATGTTACACTTGTGAGTGGATTAATCCACTGGTGAGTGCATATCTGAATGTGCTCTTAGGTGGTGGGGCTTCATTGGAAGAGGTAGATATTGTGGATGAAATTTAAAAGAGTGTAGTTGTCTCCAGCTTCTCCCTTCCTTCTCCCTGTTTCTGGGCTGCATGGTTCAGCAGCTTTCTTCTATCATGCTCTTGTTGTACCTCAAAGCTCACAAACCATGGACTGAGTCATCTGAAACCATGAGTCAAATTAAACATCTTATCTTTTAAATTGTGTCTGGTATTTGTTCCTGCAAGTCCAAATAATATAAATAGTGCATATTGCTTTTGCATTTTATATTCAAAGTTCTGTGGAAATCCAGAAGACTTGTGGTTACAAGACTCAAAGTGTACGTTACTCACATTAACAATCAAACTTTGACGACAGATGCTACTGATGCTTACAGTTTTAGGGAGATATGATGTTTAATTCATGGAAATTTATAATGCAGTGTATTTAAAAAGATACAACCATGAAATATTTTCTCAATTTCTTCCATTACAACAAGCATTTTTGGCTTTACTATCCCTTCCCTACAATAAGGGTTATTGGCTTTAATATGTAAAGGAAAAATTCTTGTTCTGAACTTTCTATTATATATGCACAGAATTGAGAATTGAGGATTATTTTAACTTTCCTTCAGTTATTTTATTATCACTTTGTAAATTATTTTTACATTTTTAATTAGTTTATGAGGTAGTTATCTATTTTATTAGATTTAAAAGAATTACACTCTATATATTAGTTCTATTCTGTGCTTTCAAAGTGTCAGGAATATCTGTCTTCATCTTATTGATCTTGCCATTTGCTTATTCTATTTATATATTTTAGTTTTAACTTTTTAATTACTAATTAGTTCATTTAATTTATATCTTATTTTAATATGTAGCATTTACAATTATATGTTTTATTATAATTATAAGTTTTATTGTAATGATAATTTTGAACATATATAACTAAATCTAGTTTTAGTGGATTTTTATTACTTTTTAGACATTGTTTAATTTTTGTTTTGTTTTTCCTTAGCAGGTTTTTATCTGTGGAGTTCTAAAACAGGGATTTAATATTTTATTTAACATTTGCTTTGATAGTGTCATCAGAGAAAAAGGTATATATTATTTTGAATTGTGGAATTCATGAGGTTGCACTAGAGTGAATTTTAAATATATTCCCAGATGAATTTGAAAAGGGAAAGTATAATCTGTTTTCACAGTGTGTATTTAGCCTATGCCTATATGTCTAAAATTCATTATATTACATGGAAAGACAGTATATTATCTATATATATGTTATAGCCTTTATCTCTTTGTCTATGTCTTAATTCATTCATATTCTCTGATTAATCATTTTCATTCTATTAGTCTTTATTTCATTTTTGCTCTATAAATTTGGAATGTCAAATTTTTATTCTGGATTATATAATATATGTAATTCAGTGTTAATTTTGTCTTCAAAGCAATATTTTGTATTACTGTAAAAATCTTTCATTCTATTTGTTTAAATTTACTCATGTTTGATTTTTAGATTTTCTGAATTATTTTGATGTGGGTGTGAATTTGATTTATGGCAAAAATTTTATTGAAATATTTTTCACCCATTAATATACTTTTGGGAACCCAAAACAAGTTCCATCTAAGTGTGTTATCATTCATTTTTAAATTTGATCCATTTTTTTCCAGATAAACTGGTGTGGCAGCATAAAAAATTTGGCAAAACTTTTATTTTTTCATTCAGCTGAAGACAGCTCTACTAAACATGTTAATATTTTTGTTTGTTTGTTTCTTTCATTCTTTCTGGACCAACACTTTTTACTTGCTGAGATCTACAGTAGATTTTCTAATGCCCTTGTTAAACTATGAGTATTAATTGTCATAGAGAAACTTACAAAGTTAACTCAGAGGAGAAGTTTGTAAACTATGAAGCCCATAATTCAACTTGTGACCTCTTTTTCTTGTTCCCTTAATGTAAATTCAATTTCCCCCTTTATCCTTCTCAATACTTAAATATTTCAGTGGATTCGCACTGCTGTCAGGATGATTCCCTAATTCCTTCACTTGATTTGTCATAAATTCATGATAAGAATGTGCTTTCTTTCTCTATCTTGCTTCTGAAAATGATCCATCTTAAATTTTATGTCACATTTATACTAATGTACCTCTCAGTTCTTGAACAACTTATAAATCTTATTTGGATACGTATTTGAGCAATCTTTAAAGACAAATATTTTTAGTCATGTAATCACATAATTATTTGTTGTGATTTTAACTTGATTATTTATACATGGTAATCAATATGCATATTTCTACTTTTGTAAACCTTTGAAACTGTCCACAGTAACAAAACCACAGTTCTTGACTGAACCATCTGACTTACACTATTTTTTTTCACTGTCTTTATCATCAAATGAGAGATCATGCTGAAAGGAACCATCTGGCAACAAAGAATGGAAGGCAGCACTAGGCTAATTTTTGCTTAATTTCATATTTTTTGAAATATCCATGTGTTTGGTTTTAACACAGCAAGCACTAGTAGTCACTTTCATAGCACATGCATTGACAGACATTTGGAACTGTGTATGTTCTGTCAGTAAAACAAAGATGGCAGAACTGCAATTCTGCCAACCACAGTCAGCTACATTCTTACATGAGGAACTGCATCTAACTATATATTTAGCCACCATAGCATTTTTAAAATTGCTTTAAAGCATACAGTACTTTTTCCCTATTGACATTTATGACTTAAGTCACTCGTGAGAAGTCCATAGTGAAAGCACTGTATTAAAAAAATACTACATTCATATTCATTCATGTAATAAAATAACAATTATATGAAAATGAGCATGCTTGTGCACACTAGTTAAGCAACTACCTATACACAAAGAAAGATAAATATTTAGCTAAGATAATATGAGTGAGGCTCTGGGCCAGTACTTGAGACCTTAAAGGTAATACACTAGGACTAATGGGACTATTTTGGGAGACAGGGTGGGATGGAAGGGTTTTTAAATGATATAGAATAATCCATCAAGGTCTCATATCTATCAATCATCTATCTATGTATCTATTGATTATTGAGCATTTTTCTATTATTATGAACTCATGTTTTTAAATGTTTACTCTTTTTAGTTCATTACAATGTTTTTGTTTCTTCAAATCATCCTACCTTTTGCCCATAAGAGACACATCAATCTGGTTCCAAAGAACTGTAGAGCTGACCTTAATGATCTCCAACAGATTTCTTGTCTCAGCCTTAAGGGAATATAATGAACTTCCATTGTATCTTTCCTCCCCATTCCCAAAATCAGCGAGCCCTCTAAGAAACAATAGTAGAAAGTATTTAGAGAATCAATCTGAAACCTTGTCTTTGTTTTGAAACAGGGTCTCACTGAATAATTCAGCCTGCACTTGAACTCCATATGTAGCCCAGGCTGGCCTCAAGGCAATGGAGAATCCTCCTGCCTCAGGTTCCCCAGTGCTGAAATTACAGGCATGTGCCACCATGCTCAGGCCTTCTCTGTGTTTTATAAATGAGAGACAATGGCAGTGCTTTTCTGAGAATGGGCAACAGTGGTCCTTCCAAGAAGTAAGGGAAGCTCATGATACTCTTCAGGGGAATTATATCCTACAGACAATCCTCTGCTATTCTTTCTCATTCCTATTTTTAAGCCTTGAAGGCAGATATTTTCAGGCTATGTGCCCCTCCCCCCCCCACTTCCTTGGATGACAAAATGACATGAGACAGTAACAAATGATTATTTTGTAAATTACTACCACTACGTTTCATTTAGCTGACATGACACAGATTCTTAATTTACAATAGAGTTACATTGTAATAAACCCATCCCAAGTTGAAAATTATGTAAGTTAAAGATGCATTTAATACACTCAACATCATAGCTTAGCCTAACCTACTTTAAATTTCAAGACACTCGCATTAGCATATCTAGGTGGGGAAAAAATCTGCTAACTCAAAGTCTGTTCTTTAGTAAAGTGTCAAATATTTCATGAACACAACAAAATGAGCATTTTGTAGACATTATCAGGTCCAAAAGCATAATATAATATAAAAAAATAAAAGGATGGCAACACAGTACCTTGTAGAGTATTAGTTGTTTACCCTTGTGGTCATGTGACTGAATGGGAATTATGGCTTTCTCTGCTGCTCTGCATTAAAAAAATGTACTGAGGTGCATTATATTAAATATATATATATATATATATATTTCATATATTTACTTATATGTTATTAATATATATATATATATATATATATATATATATATATATGTATAATTTTTACCCATTAAGTCAAAAAGTTGTGAGTTCAAAGCTGGAGAAAGTCTGCATATGATGCTCAGAAATTGTTAACTGAATAGTCATTATGTAAGATATAAGATATTCAGACATTATGAAGCACCTACCCCACATTGTCCTTCAGTTTATTTTAATCATAATGAATGTATGGGAGGAGCCCAGAATAAAAAGCAATAAATTCTTCCTGAATAAAAGAAACAAGAAGTTATGGAGTGAGAAGTTTTTGAGGAAGGATCTGGAAGCAGTAAAATTCTAGTGTATATGTATGTGAGTGGGAGGAGATGTACCACGTTGCAGTATTCCAACGGAACACCAGGAATAATAACACACTTTGGTGAAAGTTCCAGCACTATAGTGATAAAACGCTTTGAGTCAGCTGGTGACAGTAATGAGATCACTTATACTGTCATTATCTATACTTGAGTAATTACAGTAGGAAGTGGATGGAGAGGCATATTTTTGAGACACTATAGATCCGATGATCATCTCAGTGAGTGCGATGACAGGAGCTTTAAGGATGACTAATTTTGTTTATAATAGCTGATATTTGAGTGAGACATTTATGGAGTGGGAACAAACTGGAGTAACTGTCTCAGAGATGATCTTGTAGGACAGAAAAGAAATTTACAGAATTTACGAAAATCAACTAGTATCACAAAATATAAATGGTAGACAACCAACAATCAGAAAAGTTCGCCAATAAATGACACTTATTTGGCAGAAGAGGTGATTGAGCTCAAGAGATTTGTTCAATATCACATTCATTCGTTCATTCATTTTTGTTCATTCATGCAATGGTTATAGAGGCCTATTATGTTCATGATGATAAACTACTTGCAAAAAAACACACAAAAATTTTTTTACTCCCCTCTTGTAGCTGTTATGATATGGATACTGAATTTCCCATCTGGGGATGTTCTTGTGACACTACTTTTAATCTCATCTTACTGGATCAACTTTGAATCTGTATTTTAAATCATAGATAAGTGGACATTTTTCCTCTTTCACTATGTGTTGATACTATAGTCGACCATAAATAATCTTTGCACTTGGGCAGGACCTCTTGCAGATTTCCATGTTTGGATGATAATGTGAGTGTAAATGTCTATCCCCAAACAAGGCCATAATACAATAAAAAACAGTTTTTGATATAATGAATAGTTCATTTTTTACAGTCTATCCCTTAAGTAAAGGATCTACTTGCATCTCCAGTGGAGATGAGTATTTTTACAATGCTTTCATACTGTGGATTACTATCTGAAAATTCTCAAAAAATCTTCTCATTGTGTAAACATAATTTCATTTATTCTTAATCAATACTAAATTCAAATATTTTACTTGTTATTAGTCTCTGTAATTAGATCAGTTTGTGAACTAAAACTGTGCATTTAACTGACTGTCTTTTCACTCTTTGCAGTCACCTTCCCTAATTTCATCTCAATACCCTGCCCTACCCATATGAATGACTCTGACTCTTAATTATTTGATATCAAAGTCCTTGAGAATTTGTTCTTCTACAGCAGGCTTTGCTTTTTAAATTTCAAGTTATGTCATCTTTGACACTGTCCTACTGAAAAAGAAAGAAAGAAGAGAGTAAGAGAAGGAGGGAGAGAGGGAATGATGATGTCCCACCTTCTTCTGTTTCTTGAATTGGTTTCTCCTTGATTGTGATATCATGGTCACAGAGTTTCTGCTTAATATCGGTTCTAGCATTTTCCCATGAAACACACCTAGAGGACATCAAAGCTCTGTTTTAATACTTTACCCATTGAAGGAGTTAATTATAATTCTTTCTGCTTGACATTCACCTCATTTTGTACACAGAAGTTGTACACCAATTATTAATTTTCGATGACTTATCCCTTGAGAAAAGACTTTAGTTGAGAAATGTCAGAGGTCTCATTTTTCTCACACTAATTAATGATTATGAAAACTATGTGAGAACTTTCATTACATATTCACATCAAGAATCCTGGTTTCTGGAGAAGTATTCATTTAAGTTGGCTGGGCAAATTTGGGTACACTTTGCTTTACCAGGTTCAGTTAGGCATCAAAATGAATTGTAGAATTTTTAGAATGGGAAAAGAACTCAGAGGTCTGAGAGCTGAAATCTCTTAATTTTCGGATGATTGAACTAAACTCTAGAGAAAAGTGGAGATTTGCAGGATTTTATGGGTTTCAGTGCAGCGTTGGGTGTAGAGATGGAATTTCCTATTTCTTGCCTACTGTGCCTGTTTCAATTCCTACCACGTTTTTCAGCATCGCTCCAAAGGTCACAGCACTGTGCTTCTTCCTGTTTCCTGCACAGGCCAAATCAGTCTGGATGATTAAAAAGCACTTTGTAAGTACCACTTTATAAGTACCTTGTGAGTACTCTAAAAGTAATTATGATTATTTCATCACGGCTGTAAAATCCCAGTGGAAAAGAAAAGTTAGCTACTATCTCTAACAAATTTTTATATAAAAAGGGTGCTCAGTAAATCTGTGTTAAGCAAAATGATTTCAGCTGGCCAGTTAGTGTCATCACTGCCAGTGTACTAGTTTATGTGTGAGATCCAAGATAACACCATTGTAGTTACATTTTTTTCCTACATTTATTTTTACTTATTTTTATTTAAAACTCAATTATAGCCAAGTATGGTAGCGTAAGTCTTGAATCCTGGCAATCTGGGACCCGAAACAGAAAAATTACAAGTTAGAGTCTAGCCTATGCAACTTAGCACTAGTCTCAAAATTTTAAAAAAGTAAATAAAAAAAAAAAGGCTGGAGATTTATCTCAGTGCAAAGGGCATGTATTCAATCCATACTACTGGGGAAAACAAAAACAACAACTTGATTAGCTGGAGTTTTTTTTTTTTTTAATATGGCATTAAATTAATACCTTTTATGTATTAAAAGGTATCTTTTATGTACCTTTGAATTCTTAAAAATGCAAATGTTTACTTAAATTATCAAAATGAAGTTTTTAGAGAAACATAAACCCTATATCATGTAAGATTTATTGTGCTACCAATTTCAAACTTTGAAAAATGAATTTTATGAACATAAGATTATCAATTGAATGAATTTGAATTGACTACAAACTGCATAATTTTTTATGAACCTACTTGGCTTTTATTTTAAATTATATAAATTTAGATAATTTAGGTGGTTTCAAAATTAATTAGAATTTTTTAATACACTGAAATGTAACCAATTCTTTTGGTTTTCTATTAATGTCTAAGCAATTGTCTTTACAGAAGCTTTTCAAAGGCCCTTTAAGTAGAGGAACTAAATAGGTTATGCATCATTCTCCAAATATGAAGTTTACGATTTGCTTCAAAGTTATGAAATTTACCACCAAAAATTTGGAAATGTTTTAAACCTAAATTGTACACTGAAGTTTACAAACTGATATTTTATTTACGGAACTAATATTTGAAAATATTGATGCCTCCAATGCTAACATTATCAAATTGAACTATTCTTTTTTTTTTCTAAAAGTTATCTTTTTCTTTGGTAATTAGCCTTCATTACTTTATGTTTTAATCACTTATCAAAATGTCTCTTTTAGGCTCCTTAACTTTAGTTTTTAAATTTAGTTAGATAGTTAATTTAAATGTGTTGGTACCGTTCAGGTGAACATGATAATATATTTGTTGTACAAAATTTGTACCTGTAGATGATATGTCTTGATTTCTACTGTTTACCCCATTCCCATTCCCTCCTTTTGATAGAGGGTATCCTAACTTCTTCCTCATAATTTATAAGTAATAAATGATTATCTTTTTATAAAATAATGTTGATAAGAGATATTATTTTTAAAATGTGATAATTTAAAAAATATTTTTTTTCTTTTGGAATATTTCCAAAACCAGAAATGCCAAACTCTAGAGATCACTGGGGTAGAGATATGGATAGTAAACTTGTGTCACTTGCATTCTTACTGCCTTAGAAGTATAGTTTACTCCTTTTTCCAAATAATCCCAGTGATTTTGTAGACATAAATTTTTGTAGTCAGGATTACAAGAACAAGATAATTCAGAACACATAATTCATGGTATTATTTTTTGATAGTCATCCAGAGTCAAAACAAGAAGTTCAAGAAATTTTTACATAATATTAAAGGCCTAGAAAATCCAGCTTATGGCCTGGATCCCATCACAATAACCTGCATGAGTTCAGCTGAAAACCCAGAGCCCATGACAATGACTCATGTAAGTCTATCCCATGGTTCTGCACTTGGAAGGCCCATAGGTCAGCGTGGAAGCTAGAAAGTCTGTGCCAGCGAAGGATGTGTGCCAGTAAGTTTAGTGTTCTGCCCTGGAGCCAAGAAGCAGTGCTCAAAATAGGGACGGGGACTCCCTAGAAAAGTACCACAGCCATCCTCAAAGATAATGAAGTCCTGAACTTCTCCAGCTATGAAAACAGTTGAGTTCATATTAGGAAACCAGCATGACAAGCTTCTCTTGTAGACTGAGCAGCATGCATCCTTCCCTCCAGAACCAGGAAGTGATTCTCAGAGTAAGGGTCAGAGCTCCCCCAAAGTGAGCCGCAGCATTCTCAGTGACATGATCCTGAACTCCGCTATGATAACAGCCAAGGAATTTTAGGGAAGCCAGCATTGATAAGCTCCTCCAAGAGAACCAACAGCTCCAAATAAAAACACTTAGGAGAATCCACAATGCTACGCTCTTCTTCTCCGCTTCTCCTTTTTATGCTGGCAATAGTCCTCAGGTGGGCCATCTATGCTCAGCACCTCATGGTTTCAGTTTAGCTGATGTTTAAGTTGAACATCACTTTTCAATCCATCATATCAGTACAATAGAAATAGGTCTTATTTTTGCAGCTTTCATGCAAAATATATAAAACTTGATTGTAGGTAGGCATAACCCTTTTTTTAATGGATTTTTATGAGGATGTTGCAAGTGAAATCTTAATAATCCCTGAATTATTCCTTAATTTTGTTCACTCAAACAACTAGATTTTAGTCAAATGAGTAAAACGATTTTACAATGAATTAATGAAATATCTTAATTCATGCAATTCATGACCTTTCAGGGTTTCCACTTGAATTTAAAACAGCACTATGGATTCCAAGAAGCTAAATAATATAGCTATATCTGCCATCATTGCTCTTCCAAGCAAGTGATTGTTGAAGACATTTTGTGTGCAGCATTATGAAGGAGCACAGAAATGAACACTGAGGGTATAATCCTCACATTTTCAGTTGTAGGGTTTGACTACATATACATGTATGAGTGTAATGCATTCTTATACATTAGAAGAAGAAGGGAATTAAAACAATGAAGAAGTAAAACGATTTAATTAGCACACAGCCTTTTTTAAAATTTAAAGATAATAAACTACAACAACACAAAACAGAACAAAACCAATCGAAACAAAGCAGCAAAATTTATATAGAGCTTCAAAGGCAGGATACTAGGAAAACAACAGTAGATACCATAGTATATCTTGTTATCTTCACAATAGTTGTCCATTCCATCCGATATAGCAACATGAAAACAAACCAAAACAAAATAAAATCAATCAAAACAGAACACTGAATAAAGCAAAGCAATCAAAACAAAACAATATTGGATTTCAAGGACAAGTGAGAACAATATTGGATTTCAAAAACAAGAGAGAAGGAAATCCCCCATATTTGCTATATTAAATACTGTCACTTTCCCAATAGATGCTTGGATCACTGGTCCCAGGAATGTAAAATCAACCAAACAATACAAGCATTTAGTTGTTTTTGTACTTTAGTTGCTATCAATTCAGCCTGTCCTCCAAAACAGGCTGCTGCTTCTGTGGGCCAAGGGGTTTATTCTTCGCACAGTAGACTCACAGGAGGTGCTGTTTGACTATTCTCTTCCTGAAGGCTGCACGGCTTGCGTGGATTTACAGAAAGGCTAGCTAGTAGAGACTTCTTGGTGGTCTCCTCCCATTCCTAGCGTGGCCAGTTCTCAGGAGGTGCTGACTTTTCTCTTCCTGCAGCCCCTATGCTTTGTACAGCTTACCAGAAGGGTGACAGTTAGCCTCTGGGTGGCACAGAGCCATTTTTGTTAAGCTTTCAAGGCTTGTTGTTTTCCTAATGTCAATTCTTTGGATAAAGTAAAATTTTGACCTTAATTTTTCCGTTATTAAATAGACTCATAAACAGTTAAAGACATTACATTTTAAAATGCATTAAGAATAAACATGTTGTTTTCACACAAAACTAAATGAAGATTGGAAATTATACTACATATAGCTTAAAGAAATAAAAGAAAGTATGTGAGGATGAAATAGATTACCTACTAAAAGTTGTGTTATAAGATCAACAGTAAAAATCATTTACCTACTCCATAAAAATACAGCAAAATGTGTTATCCAGAAACTTTTTGAATCAGAAAAATCATTTAAAACATAATCTATGTAACAATTCAAACTAATGATAAAAGTAGAAATGAAAAAGAATAAGAATTGCTTCTGAATAGAAAATACTTGAGACCAGACATGTTTATTGATATTTTGTGCAATAAGAGAAAATAAAAAGGCAATTACTTCAGCTAAAGCTATTTTAAGGAAAACGTCTTAGAGCCATGGCTAACCTGACTCTTCACAAGATGACTTTTTTATGACATTTTCAATGTACCTTCAGTGCATGTACTTTTAGTATAAATTATTAGCTTGGTATACTCTTCCTCTACCTACTTCAGATAGCATTTTTCAAGAAATAAACACAAACAACACAAGTGGAAAATAAAACCACTTTATTTCTTCATTTATGGGAGGTCGAACATCTTTGGATTGCTGGAGTTATAGATTTTTCAGGATGTGTGCTTCACAGTGAAATCAAATTATATTACTTTTCTCTTAAATTACCAGAAGACTAAAGAAAAATCATTAGGTCTAAATTTTAAATTCCACCTATACTGTCAGTTTATTCAAGCATTTCCCTTTCCTCTTTTTGGTAACATTCTTCCCATAAAAATGAACAACACTTGATTATCATAGCTGAATGGTCAACTTTATAAATTACATTTATAATAACAATCTCCTCTATCTTGCAGTGTTCCATTCTTAAAGAAAAACATCATGTATATTATTAGAAATCTTAAGTATTCAGAAAAATGTTGCTTTCTTATCTTCACATTTCTTCCATAAACTTAATGCAAAACTGCAATAAGGCATTAAAGTACAGTAATAATTGTCATTTAATGATTACATGATTCTGTATCAGATTATCATACTGAGATTTCAGTATCCATCAGTAACCATGTGTTGACTATTCAGTAGTCATCTGCTAATATAGAAGGAATTATGAAGAGGCAGAAGACCTCTGCTGTCAAATAGATTACATTTTATGCCTTCTATTCTTCAGTGGTTTCACCTGTGCTGTCAGTAAGATGCACTCAGAATATTCTTGCTGGAAGTATACTAAGTGGGGAAAAAAAAACTTGACTAAACAACAAGTGTAACTCACTCAAATGATCCTGCTAATCAGTTTTCTGATAGAAAGAGATCATGAGGATAGTCAAATATATTTTGAAGTCTCATGCTTTGAAGATACTGCAATCTAAGCTTTTTAAGTAACTCACTGCTTCATATCAGCAACTAGTATCTACATGATATATGACAGACACAATCTACAAAGTATTGAGATAATAGAAAAAGTGTGTTGCATAATCAACAAAATTACTGAAACTATTCAAACTCTAGTAGGATATTGAAAACTGCTCCATATCAATAGTCATCACTGAAATGTGAGGTAAACCACAGAGACATACCCTTATACATGATACAAATGATATTTTCACAAAAGCAAAAAAGAACAAATGTTGATGAATATGTGAAGAAAAGGGAGACCTTTTATACTGTGGATAGGAATGTAAATTGTTACAGAAATTGTGGAAAAAAGTATTGAGGTCTCTCAAAAAATTAAAAATAGAACTACAATATGAGCTATCAATCCCACATCTGCATATATAACCAAAGGAAATGAAATCAGTATGTTAGACAAATTACTGTACCTGCAATTTCATTGCAGCATTACTCACAATAGCGAATATATGAAACTGATTTTTGTCCATCATCAGATGTATAAAAAAGAGACTGACCCTTTAGAAAAATAGAAGAAGCAGATAATCTGTCATTTGAACTAACATAGATGAATAACAAGAGTATGATTTAAAGTTAAATTGGGGACAAAAGACAAACACTATATTATCTCACTTAAAGGGGCAACCTAAAACAGCTTAATTCATAGAAGCAGAGAACAGAATAGTAGTTCCCAGGGTATGAGAAGTATAGGAATTTCTAAAAGGGTGTAAAACTTCAGTAAGGCATGGTGAATAAGTTTGAAGATATAGTGTACTATATGCTTGGTGTACTGAATACAGTATTGTATGCTTGAAATATTCTTAGAGAGTAGATCTTAAAAGTTCTGGCCACAAAAAGTTGGTATATGAAGTGAGGGACAGGTTAATTAATTTGATGTTGATAATTTCACAGTGTATATGCCTTTCAAAACATCATTTTCAATACTGTAGGTGTATAACATTTTACTATAAATTAATAAATCTAGAAAAATAACAAAAACTTCCTAATATTAATGACACAATAATAAACAAAGGTGTATGTCTTTCTCATATACCAATAGCATAAAAGTGAGAATCAGTCTTTAAATCTTATAGTAAAATATTAAATCATTTGAAGAAATCCAGGAAGACTAAGAAGAGAAAGTCAGTGGTAAATTCTAAACCTGCCTTGTGAAGACCCACAATTTGGAGATAGCATCTGTATTTCATATATATTTTTAAGAAATTCATCACTGAAGCAGTCATAGAAGTGTGAATGTACAGTGAGAAAATGACAAATCTGCTTTAGAATACTGTGATAAAACCCTTATCTCTTTAAATGTGATTTTTGAGGTTAAAATAGAAGTGTAGGCTCTGTAAGCATTTTATAGCTATAACATTGTAAAGCAAAGTTAAGCACTGTTTAGAGAATTTTCACATGGTTGATATTTATTAAACCTAAAAGTTAAAATTACTTTCTTCAGTTTTATTAGAGTTCACACATTTTGAATTGTTTGTCAGGATAACTTTATAAGAGATCTAGAAATGATAAATGGGCTTGCAATGAAGTACTACTGAAGAAAAGCCAAAGAGACTTTGGTGTCTGTCATATATAAAGTGTATAGCATTCTGGATTACACAGAGATTATCTCCCTCCACACATCTCTCTTGAGATTGAGTGTGAGACATTCTAGCTTTCTCTGGCTAGTTGAAACTTTATATTTTAACTTCTAAATCTCCTTTCTGTAAGATAATAAATGGCACATTTTAATAAAAGTGGTTTATTTCATCACACCATTAAGAATAAATTGAGAAAGAATGTAACAAAATTCAAAAATGAAAAGTAGAACCTCCAAATCATTGACTGATTATTTTCCTAAGGATCTAGGCAGAGCTCTGTTTAGCTTGAGAAAGGTCATCTGAGCATCTCCTGAGCAGTATTTGCTGGTCCTTCTTACTCTTGACAGCTTTGAATGTTGGTGGTGAAGCTATGACACAGGGATACTCCATGTACCATGAAAGCCACAGAAGTGAGCAGGTCTAACTTCCAGGAGAAAGCAAGGAATGGGACATTCTAGGCAGAAAGAAAGCACATGGAAAGGAGTGGCACTAAAATATGTGGTACAAAAATGTAGTCCAAGTCTTCTCATGTATGTGGATTTAAAGTCCTCAGGAAGAGCAAAATATTAGGAAATCAAGTGCAATTATCTGTAAAAAAAAAGTAAAACATCATGATCATAGTTAGTGTTTAATATAGAAATGCAGATCTGGTGAAACATTTAAAAATAAACCAAAATATTTTATAATAAATGAGAAAAATCATACATCATAGATGCAGAAAATACATCTGACTAAATTTAATATCCAATCATCATTTAAAAAAACTATCAAAACTAAAAGAGAAGGAAATATCTTCAGTTTCTGAAAATTAAAATATATGCACACAAGCACATTTGTACTTAGTGATGAAAAATTAAAACTTTTGTCCTGATATCAAAAGTGAAAAAGATGCCCACTCTCACCATTTTCATTCAGTATTACACTGTAGGTGTAGCTAGGTTGAATATATAGACTATCTAAAGCAATATAGTCAGTTTTAATTGATTAAAACTACCTTAGCAATTTCAAGAGGTTATTATACAAAGTAATTTTTCTTTATATGTGCCAGCAATATGAATAAAAATAGAAAAATGAAATTTCAAAAGAATGCAATTATGATGGGTTTTCAAAATCCCAATATTTCAGAACAAATCTAATGGAAGATGAGGTGTTTTCTATCCTGAAAGAAAATTTTTTTCATGATGTAAAGACCTAAGATATCATTTCTCACCAAATAAATCTATACATTCAATCCAATACTAGTGTTCCCAATAATCTTTTAAATCAAAACTTGTGATCTTATGATAAAACTTAACAGAAAATATAAAGGACTAAAGATATTAAGACCACTATGAAGGAAATTAAGATAGATTTGACACTACTAGATTTAAAAATTGTTATGAAGTCACAAATTAAAGATATATAGTAATACTGTAAGGATAAACCAGTAAACTAAGGATCCCAAATGCAGAATCTGAAGTAGCTCCATGCATATATGGTCACTTGATTTGTACAATAGTGACAGTGCAATACTGTAGGGAAAGATATTCTTCGAAGTATGAGTCAGTTGAATTTCCCAATGAAATCAGTGATCCCAATCCATTATCACACACCATACATGAAATTTAAGCTCTATTGGTTTGAGGTCAAAGTGTAAAAGTAATAAACCTTATAGAAATTATTGTAAGAACGTATTTCCATTGTCTTGGTGAAAGAAAACATATCTTAAATATAGAAATGATAACTGAGAGACAAAATGAGAAACTGGACCTCATTAAAAGTAAGAATTTCTGCTTATCAAGTGCATAATTTAGAGAGTGAAAAATACACCACAATGTGGGAAAAGATACCTGTGTATGTGGTAAAGGACCCTTAAGCAAAATTTGTAAAGAATTCCTAAAACTAACTTAAAAGTAACATGTGGGGAAAGAAGGGAGCACCAGAGAAGTGAGAAATGAAGAAGAATTTGAAATAGCACTAGAGAAAAGAGGAAATACAAATGGCCAAAAAACATTAAAACTCACACACTGTTAGTGGATATGTCAATTTTATAAGCCTTTTGGAAAATATCATGAATCCATAATAATTAGGGGAATGGCTTTGCATTTCTTACTGAGGCTTACTATACAATATCTTTTAAGTTGGTACTTTTACTCCTAAATATAAATATGTACACTCAGCATAAATATATATGCCTAATATAAATGTATTTACCAAAAGATAAATATGCATATATTCAAAATATTGTTATTTCTAACAGTCCCACACTAGAAAGCACCCAAAGTCAATCTGTAGTAAAATGGACAAATAATTGCTGCTGCATTGATACAAGTGAATACTATATAGTGACAAAAATAATTACACTATTTTGGCCATCACTAATATATCCGAGTATCACAAAGATAATTTTGAGCCCAAGAAGCCAAACACCAAAATATGAATAGCATGGTTATATTAATATAAATTTCTAAAAAGACAGTTAATTTATGATATTATTAGTTATAATAATCTAACTTTGGGCAAGGACAATAAAGTTACAATTTCTCAATCTTGTTACTAATTATATAATGCGATCACATTTAAATGCTTTGAGCTCTATATCACCTATACATTTCTCAGTGTCTGTGATACATTTAATATGAATTTTCCTGTCATAAACACAAAATACAGAAGTCTTGGGATATTGGGTATCATATTTTCAGTACCAAATGAAGTTGTAAAGAATTTTTTCTCTTATGTGTGCATGCTGAGGCTTGAAATCAGGTCTTATGCATGCTAAGCACCCATGCTACGACTGATCCTGCACATCTAGTCCTGAAATTACTCACAGTTTTATGAGTAGACTGGTTTGTACCTCTTACTAGTCTCTTATTCAACCCAGTGGTTTTATTCCCATGAATTTAATTAATTCAATGGGAGTCATGTGTCACTTAAAGATGGAGATATCTCCTAAGAAACAAAAAACAACAGAGGATTATTCTCAGGCTTTCAAACCTAGGGACACTTTCTCTGTTAGACTTTGAAATTTCTTGAGATGTTACATCTTTATTCTTCTGTTGTTTCTTATTTTATGGTTATATCTGTAATTAGAGTTCTAGCCATATTCCATCATTGTGTGTCCAGAACAGATAATTTATTTTCTACTTCCACATGCTCAAAGACAGAGAAGAATTTACTCTGGGATTGATCATACTCAGAGCTCCATCTGTAGCTGAATTAGACTATTCACATAATGAGATTTCCTACTTTTGATATAATGAGTCAAGTTGAAATTTTCGACTTTGAATTGATGCTTCAATGGGTTAAGAATTGGGGGTTATATTTTAAATATTATGAATACACACCATGGTAGGCAAAGTAATGATCCACTAGGATGTCCACATCCTAATTTCCTGTACCTATTAATGTGTTACCTTATAAGTTACAAGAAAATTTGAAATGTGATTAAATGAAGTATCTTAACGTTTGGCAGTTATCTGGGTTACCTGGGTGATCAGTGTAATCAGTGTAACACTGTAGAAGCTGACAGATAGATAAAAGAGCCTAAATAAGTTAAAGGAGGAACAGTGACAGATGTATTATTTGGCATTGTACTTTGAAGGCAGAGGATGGTGTCACAGGGTAAAAAAGGCAGGTTACCCCAAAGAGTTGAAAAAGGCAAGTGAACAGATTCTCCACTGAATACTTCATAGAATGTAGGCTAATCAATGCCTTATTTAAGCACCTAATTTCCAGGATTATGACAGTGAATTTCTATTGTTTAAAGTAACTAAGTTTTTTAGTTTTTTTATAACTATAGCAGGAACTAATACATTTATACTGCAAATATTTGAGTAGCAGGTAAAATATCTCATACATTTGACTTGGTGCTGACCATATGGTATGAAATAAAAGAAGACCTCTAACTAATCTCTTGATGCCCACATTACATCTGATACCAAAGCCATACCTAAACAAGACAAGAAAAGAAAAAAGTGTGCTAGTATTTTTTACTGTGCTTCAAGTAAATAGAATAGCTATTAAAATAAGAAATACTGGCCTATATCTTTGATGAACAAAGACACAAAAATCCTTATCGAAGTAGTAGCAAATTGAATTCTACAGACATTAAAAAAGATCATCCATCATTATTAAATCAGATTTAATACTGGGTGGCAGGAACGATTCAATATACATAAATCAATTAATTTATTTATCATATTAACAAGAAGAGACACAAAAATCCTGTGGTCATCTAAATAGATACAGAAAAAGAATTTGAGAAAATTCAGCATTTTTTCATGATGAAAACATTCTCAAAAATTGGTTATAGAAGTTAAGTACCTCAACACAATAGTGGTCGTATATTAAAAAGTTCATGCCTAATGTTTTATTAATGGAAAAAAGTTGAAAAGTTTTGCTTTATATCAAGAACAAGATACAAGCATTCATTGTTACCATTTCTGTGCAACACAATACTGTAAATCTTAGCCAAAGCAACTAGATGAATTTAAATAAATGGCACTCAAATAGGAAAGAATGAAACTAAACATTCTCATTTCTTATGGCACTACCTTAGGTATATGAAACTCTAAAAACTCCAAATAAAATCTGATAGAACATAAATTAATTCTGTGCTATGACAATAAAAAAACAGACACATGTCACCAGTACTTATATTCATGAACAACTATCCAAAAAGAAATTAAGAAAATAATCCAATTCAAATTAGCATAAAATATTTATGTGTAAATTTCATCAAGATTTTGAATGATTTGTACATTAAAAATCATGAAATGTTAAAGATTTTGGAAGTGATATAAGTAAATGAAAAGTACTACACGGATTACTACAAGAACTATATTCTTTAAATGCTCATAAAACCCAAAGCAATGTATAATTTCAATACATCTCTATCAAAATTGCATTGGAAATTTCTCCAAAATGGAAAACATAATTCTAAAATTATATAAAATAACAAAAGACCTTGAAAAGCCAAAGAATTGTTAAACAAAAAGTGCAATGCTACTTAATTTTAAAATAAATTGCAAAGCTATAGTAATCAAAATAACATGGTGCTGGCAAAAGGCAGACATACTGACCAAAGTATTATTTTCTTATATATGTTCTAATCAGAAACACTTGAATGAAGATGTATTTTATATATATTGAACTTTATATGCTTTTTGAACATCTACACAGGAAAATCTAATAACAGACAATGAAAATCTAGTAACAGTTGTAACTACTTTTTATATTTGAACTCACTCACCAAAGTCTTGTGAATATGTAATAGGTAGAAATGTTTATATTTGAGGTAACTTTAGTGTGGAATCTAACCAAGGACACACAGAACTACGATTTAACTAATCTGATAAGAACCTGGTTCTAGAAACTGAATTTTTAAACCACAATTGTAGAAACTATAGATTTTGAACCAGGAATTTTGGACAGATACTCCATCTGTAAATATAAATTTTGGATGGGTAAATAACAGCAATAGCAGAGAAGATAAGGAGTACAGCTATCAGCAAAAAGATCATATTCTTGAATATTTAGTAATGCGAAGTACAATAAGGATTACTAAAATACCTTGATGTTGTTTTTATAAATGTTTCCTTATTTTAATTTTCTGGTGCTAAATCTATTAATTAGTATTTATCTATAATCCATTAGAAATCATCCATAATTTCGTCAGCAATATATGTTCTTCAAGAACTTCAATATATTTGGGCAACACTCTTTAAACCTTTCATGTCATGGTCACTCACTCACATGTACATCATAGTTTACATTTTTATAATATTCTCTATAAAGAAATAATTATTCTACATCTGCTGAAATTTTCCAAAATGCTGTGTTCAATGATCTTCTTTAAATTGACTGTTTTCAAGTTTATTTATTCATTGAAGGGATTTCTATCACCATGGACTGCCTCTTTTTCAAACACTTGAACTATCATTTAGAATGTTATTTACTCTCTTACGTGGAAAGATATTTTAACTAGTAGTTTGGTTAAAACATTCTTTTTGAAAACTTTAACATTCACATATTATCTATTAAAAGTCAGTTTTCAATGTCAAGATCCTTATATGCTGTCTTGTACATGTATACTGTTGATAACTAATTGGGGCATCAAGGCACAGAATCCTATTAGTGAACTGTTATATCTTAACTTGAGTAATCAGTGTTTAGTAAGAAACAGTGTAAGAA
The DNA here is from genome assembly GCF_034190915.1 of Cavia porcellus. Classification (NCBI taxonomy): domain Eukaryota; kingdom Metazoa; phylum Chordata; class Mammalia; order Rodentia; family Caviidae; genus Cavia; species Cavia porcellus. The sequence goes on from NW_026947493.1 coordinate 59,126,881, forward strand.
TAATTTTTGTTAACATTGTGTGTTGAATATGGATGATATCTCACTATTCTCTTCTTACATCAACACATTCATTTAAACTTTACAACAGTTTCAGTAATTCACTAATATTTGCTTCCTGTGACTTCCTTCTTAAAACTCTTCCCATAGCACTCCACACAGCATCAGAGTAAGCCTTCACTCCTAATGCTGATTTTTGCAATATACTACAAAACTGCTTTTGGAGAACCTATTTGTAGATTTTCAGTGTTTTCATGTATGTAATCACTACAGCGATGACTGTGTTCCACATTAAAATAAAGGCTACCTGAACAAAATTGCCTATTCTTTTGTTCATTTTCAACCAGTTGGCAGTTTTAGAGTACAAATCATATGTAGTGAATAAATGAAAAGAATTAAAGATAATTTATTTCCATTGAGGGATCATATGTAGAATGCTAAATTTTGTAATAAAAAATCAGGTTAATCTGATGCAGGTGAGAGCATAGGTATTTGTGCTACTATAAGCACATGCACCATAAATCCAAGAAAAATCTCAACAGCAAAGCATGTTTTGTTTTGTTTTTTTTCTCATTGAATCAAGATAACCAAGAGTCTCACTCTTTGTTATACCATTTTGTTTTCAACATTCCTTTTAATGGTCTTAAAAGTTAGGAACCAATAGTTTTATAACTGAATAATCATCTTTTCATAAACTATATTTGAGATACATTTGCAAATACCCTAATGACTCACTTAGTATTTACTAACACCTTAGGTGGGCTTTCTAAAGCTTACCAAAGTGATTTAAAGAGAGCGTAAGATTTAGTGTTCACTAAAATGGAAACAGTTTTGAATATAAAATTTGAGTTTCTTTTTCTCTTCATAGTTCCCATTTCTGTATCCAAGGGCATTTAAGTAAACATCTAAAACTGGTTTTTATAATGCTAAGAGAATCTTGAATTTCATTTACATATTTACTGTTCACATACTGCTGTGCTGGTAATAGCAAATGCAGAGTTTATTCAAATAGTTGCTTTTGAAACACATATGCGAGGTCAAAGAATATCCAGGTGGTTCTGAGCCCTTTAGCAGACACCAAAACACACAAAATGAAAATCGGAGATGGATTCCTGAAATACCCTTGGGCTATGTAATGCTAATTTATACCTGAAAATTAATTCTATTCAACTCAGCAGGCTGAAGTAGCTCATCAATGTGATAATTATAACAAATATGAATAGAGAAGGAATTAGGAAGACAGGACTGCTGCTTATATTACTTTTACAGACAGGCTGAAATAAATTCTATTAATATATATTTAAGATATTTTATGCATACTTTACATTGAAAGCGATTAGACATTTTGAAGTAAAGATTTGGATATCACAGTATACTGACTGTGATGAACAAATAGAAATTAATATTTACATAGTATTTTTAAAAGACTCACAAATTTCAATACTTACCTTTGTCCATTTTAAGCATTATATTTTAAAGCCATGAAAAAAATCATCTTTATGTCTAGTCCAATATTTTCAAGGATATTTGTGTTTATGTGTGTGCATGTGCATACATTCTGAACTAGTTTTATCTATTTTGATTGGAAATATTCTTTAGGTTATTCTAATTCAGTTGATTCATTTCCCTGAAAAACATTCAGCTCCATACTGGACTTTAAGTTACAACAAATACATCATTTCACTAGACTTTATATATTGTTTGGGCTCCAGTTCTTGAATATCTTTAGAATAGTAATATGTGCACCTCTAGAATTCTTTATCTGGAATACTAGGATATGTAAATAACAGAATACATTCAACATTTTCATCCTACTTATTAAATGTGTTCTTCCACTGTTTTACATTTTAAAATTAGATATATTTATGAAACATAGTAATCTCAGTAATTTAACCTGCAGTAAAATTCTAGATAGTATTTTTCTGTTCTTGCCTCTCTCCGTTTGGTTTCATTGACATTAATTTGTTCTGTACACAAGATAATGGTCTTATGGACTGGATATAGCTCATGTAGTTAACAGAGTTACATGCTTGCGTTGTGCTTCATGCCAGCACTGTGAAACGGAAACAAGAGGCAATAGTTTCAGATCTCTTATCTGTAAAATGAGATAATGACTTCTACCTCACTTAACTGTTTTAAAATTAAAGTAACATAAATAAAACCCCTGACACAAAGTTAGCACTCCATTTATAATTCCTTTTAGCTTCTGTAATCAATAAAATATTTTTTTACTTAAAGTATTTCATTTTTATTTAATCTGTGGCTTATATTAAGCAGTGAACATTTGCAATTCTGAGGCTCTTGATGGAAAATTGTAATATATGATTTTTAATGTTTAGATTTAAAATATTCCCCAAAGTCTCATGTGTTTGCAAAGTGACTGGATCTGGAGGGCACTGTATTCATCAGCAGATTTACCCATTGTAGAATTTGGTTGTTTATATGCTGGGATGACGTGGAACCTTATCAGAAGAGATGGGTCACTGGGACCCAATTTGGATGGGTGAATTCTCTTCCCCAGCTTCTCCCTTCACTTTCTTCTTCCCGGATACTACAAGTTGAGCAGCTTTCCTCTGTAATTCCCTTCCACAGTGCCTTTTCTCCCTTGGAGCCAGTCACTCATGAACCGAACCATCTAAAAATGGGTTAAGTTAACCTCTCCTTTAAGTGATGGGTTTTGAGTATTCTGTCTCAGCAACAGGAAAGTAGTTAAATAGTCTCAACCATAGCAAGGTACAGTGAAGTGCTATACCCTACCGTTCATTTTGTCTGCCTCATAGTAATAAAGCTTGAGATGATATGCCCTCTGCCACACACATGTAAAATATGTAGACGTATAGTTACATATATTATGTTTACATTCATTTCATATATATAAATATATATAATATAAATATATATTGCATAGTTTGGGTTTTTTTTTTTTTTTTTTTGGTACTGGATCTTGAACCCACAACCTCACACTTGTCAGGCAGGTACTTGTGCTGCTGATCTAAATCCCTAGCTCCATATTACATCTATTAGTATCTGAGTACAAAATTCATGGATGTGCCGTTCCTTATATAAATTGGCTTGGAATTGACATAATCTATGTCCACATTCTTGTATAATTTTAGTAATCTCTATTTTATTTTTAAAATCTAATGCAGTGTAAAGGTTATATAATTAGTTCTTATACTATATTATTTAAGAAATAATGACAAAAGAGAAAAAACTGTGTGTTCAGTACAAGGAATTTTTTTCAGACACTTTCAGTTCATGGTTGGTTCAATCTGCAGATGCAGAGCCACAGATTTTAGAGAGCTGATTGTAGATAAAACACAGCAGAAGGGGAAGAGTGATAGAATAGAAAGATGAAATCAGATGCTCCAGCTCAGAGTCTAGAAATAAGAAATTCAAGGCAAGTGTGAGGGAAAACACTGACTAAAATTAGCCAGTGAAAGAAAGAGGAGTAACTGAAAAATCAGCAGTTTGTACAATAGGGTATTTAGCACTGTATCTCCCCAAAGAGACTGACTGTATTTTGCTTTCCTCTGTCTAAGTGCTTCTTGCTCCTTACCACCATTGTCATGAAACCTTCAGGATTTGTTAAGAATCTTCAACCACAGTTTGGTCCTTGAAGTATGACTCTTCCTCTGAGCACCTCAGGACATTTTAATAAGGTAGCTCTATAATACACAATACTGGTTTTTAAGACGGGAATACAGAAAATAGATAATAGCAGAAAATATATATTACTTTATAAACTCTGTTATAGTACATTTCTACATATAATGTTCATAATCACAGAAACTAATATGACAAAGGATCTTTTAATTTCTCTTTATTTTTTTTTAGTAAACTAAATACTATCTCTCCATCTTAAGACATGAAGACAAGGATTGTAAGTTACTGAGATAGTATGCTTCAAAAATAAAATATCTCCAGATAGTGTCACACAGTAGTTCTGTCACATCATGCCTTTCTCAACCATCTGGACAGCCATGATAAAATACTAGATGCCTTGTAAACATCAGAACCTTATTTTTCAGAGTGTTAGAGACTGGGTGGTCGAAAATCAGGTTCCTGGCGTACTCAGTTAAGTTGATGGTGAAGGACTGCTTTATCAGATGTAGCAGGCACCTTCTCGGTATGTCCTCATCTCATGGGAAGTGCAAAAGATTTCTCTGAGTCCTTTTAATAAGAGCACTTATCTCTGCTATGAAGCTTCTGCTCTTATGATGTAACTGCTTCTTAAAAATCCCATCTCCAAGTGTCACATTGGACATTAGGTCTCAAAATATATATTTTTGAGGAACAAATAATTCAATCCATAGCAATATATACTCCCACTAAAATTTATCAATGTATTAATATGTCTGTGAGTTAATTTCTTATGGATAATAATACTTTTCATGTGATTTTTCACACTAAAGAGACTTTGTATTTTAAGAGTCTCTAGGATTGTTCACATCTTTAGTGTGTAACCCAGTCAACATTTTCCAAAGTGTGTTTAAGAATATTAAATTATTTACATAGAGATAAAAATTTTACATCCCACTTGTAACTATACTCTTTAGAAATAAAAGTATAGCTGTGTGTGCTTTAGTATTTCTTTCCCTGTCTTTTTTTTTTTTTTTTTTTTTTTTTTTTCTTTTTCATTTTTATTGGTACCAGGAATCAAACTCACGACTGCCTGCTTGCCAGGCAGGTGCTTATGCCGCTGAGCTAAACCCCCAGCCCTTTCCCTAAGTCTTTTATAACCATTAAATATTTGGGCACATGAAAAGGGTGCAGTACAAAGGATACAATTCTGTTCTTTTAAAACACTGAACATGAAAATGTAGGAGAGAAGAGAGGAAGAGATGATGGAAACAGTACAAATAAAGGGAAGAAAATAAAATGAAAAATGTTTGTTTTAATCACATTTTCGTCCCTGAAACACAGTACTGGACACCCACAATCTAAAAAGGAGAAGAAAAAATAAAAAGGAGGAGAGGTTTACTTTGGCTCATGGTTAAAGCCCACGGTGGTATGAGGCCATGGCAGAGGGGCAAAGTGGAGACAAGTGATTCATGTCATGGTGGCTCAGGAAACAAAGAAAGGAGGAATAAAGGAAGGAGCAATATCCTTCTGGGCCACACCCCTGGGGGTGATGTCCCTCTAAACAACCTCCCCTCCCACAGCACACTCAGCTACTGAACTCATTAGTCAGTGCACCCATGATGAGTGTAGCGCCCCATGTTTTGGTCACCTTCCAGAAACTTCACCTATGAGCCCAGGAGACATTAGAATGACACTATACATCTGTACCATAACAATTCTCAAAAACCATTACTACGAAGAAATTCAGTGAAAATAAAATCAGTTGTAACCAGTGTTATAAAGCTGAAATAGGTTTAGCTTGTTTGATATTTGTACATACTAAATATACCAACACTGAATGTTTTCAAGGATTTCTTTGATATTAGACAATAACGTATTGGAGAAAGTTCAGAGAAATTAATTATGACAATATTTAAAGCCAACATAATTTTTTTAAGAAAGTAAGGATCTTTTTCCGGATAAATTTTTAAAATGAAATAAACAGTTAAATAATATTGTATATGTTTTTTTTTCCTTATTTCACTTTAAACAATAGTGAAGGATAAAAGGAAACATTATTTTGAAAAGTATTTTCCTCTAGCTTGAGTTAATGTCAAAAATGAAAAATTTGGCATACTTCAGGACATTTTGCATTTCTTCCAACTAAAAGGAACAATTTTAAAAATAGTAAATAAATAAACTTATTTTAGTTTTTTATTCACTAAATGAAATGACAAAAAGTTATTAATATGATTCCATTTAATATTTTAGTCTATTTTTAGATTATTTATTAGTAGGACAACATTTGACTTTGGATAAATAGATGTGGGCCAGGGGCACTTAGAAATGCATATATAATGTGTGTTCGTGTTTAAATTCTCAAAATATAATGACAGGTTGATGATTTTGCTGAAATTGAAAAGTATTTGTTTGAAAGTATTTTTGTCAAGAATTTCCAGAAATTATGCAAAGATGCTGAATAAAGAAGGAAGCTTTAAGAGGAGAAAAGATAGCAGTACCAGAGGCTCAGATGGCACAATCACAAGGAAAAGAAAGAAAAAAAAAAAAAAAAAAAACCTTCACACCTGCACATCCTTATGTTAAATGGTAGGAATGACATTAGGTAAAGGTTAACTCTAGTTAACTTTAACTGTCTGTCCAAACTTTAGAAACCCTGTGTAAAGGGGAGTTGAGATGTCACTGATATCACTCAAGGAAACAATTTTCTACATAGTGTGTTTCCAATGGAAAGTTCTGGGCTAACTGGAGTCCCCAGTTTAAATCCTTGCTGGATGTACTAGTAAACATTATTTGAGGTCATATATCTTTGTTTTCTTCAGTATTCAAGTCAGCTCTTGTAGAAACTATGTTGTTTATCTCACATCTATCTGAATATGAATTATCTGTACAACATAACTGCCACAGTATTTCATCTTTAATATTTATTCCACTAATTTCCTGAAGTGTACATACCATGCAATTGAAGTTGAATATTTCTATATGCTCTGCATACTGTATATTCAACATTATTAGACATTTTATGAAATCATGCATGAGTCTCCTTTCCTTTTGCTCTTGTTTCTGTTGCTGTTTTCCACAACTGTGAACCATTTCCCTCTGCCATGGGCCACCATGTCTTGGAGCCAGTGGAGTAATGGGCTGAAACCTCCACAAACTGCTAGCTAAAGAAACTTTTCCTTCCCTAATTTTAGGTGTCAGATATTTTATCTCAGCAATGACAGAAAAGTAACCAACACATTTTATATTCTAGGAATATTTATTGTTTTATTGAGAGAAAGGATGAAATCTGGGATGTGGGGAGAAGAGCAGGGCAAGGACGTGTATGAGGGTAAAGTCATCATCCCTTCAGAACTGAGCAAATCTGTTGCCCCAATGAAGTCAGTTGTGCTTCATTCCTACCAGCAAGCCAAAAAGCCGTGTAGGTAATTGTGTTCACCTCTCCTGTAAGATATTTAGGAGCATGTCCCTCGTGGCATCTCATCTATTATTTCTTTTGCAAGGCATATTGTCTTGCACTGACTCTGGTTAAAAAAAAAAAGAGCAGCCAGGTTTGAAGTGTCTTGCAGATTGTGAAATTTTAGTCTCAACATTCAACCTCTCAACTTCACTTTGCTGCAACCATAAATGAAGGCAAGAATGGTGTAGCTCTGATAATGATGATGATGATGATGATGATGACGATAAGCACAGTAATAATACATATATTCTTCATATGACTGCTTTCTGTGTTCAGTAAAATAACACATATAAACCTTAGGAGGATGTAGCATATAAAGAGATTTCTCTCAGTGTTAATGCTTACTAAACCAGACAACATCCACACCCTGTGTTGTGTTCCAGTAACTATGATTTCCTTGATTTTCATACATTACTGGTGACACCAGCAAAGTCACTACTTTGCATTTTGCAAAAGTTTCCCCTAAACCTACACAGTGTATTGTCTTAATTCAGCACTGAAATCATGTTGGCCTAATCCGCACTGAAAGAACTCTGCAAAACTATTTGTGTCATGCAGTATCTCTGACCATTCACTGAAGTCTCCCTATTTCCAAAATTAGGATAGAGTTACTTAAGTAACAGAATTGTGAAAATCGTATGTCATGATATATGTTTAGTGCAGGGTTGGACATATAATAAAGCCACAATACCTCTCCCCTCTTCTGTTTGCTATTCTGTTTCAGTAAAAAGGCCAACTGGTTCTTTTTATTAAAAGAGATATTGATAAAGTTATTTGATTTTAAATGAGAATTCATCCTTGTTTATCAGCACTCACTGATTTCATATTTTAAGTGTGGACTACAATGATTGATTCTTTTAAAGAAAAATCAGATTTTAGGGAAGACAAAGAGGAATATTTGTAAGTAAGAAAGACTTCTTTTGAAGCCTCTGAATGGGGCATAAAGCTGATTTTGAAGACAGAAAAATTCCAGTCCATTCTAGTTTCTTGAAGAAGGTAGGAAAATAATGAGTGGGGTGCCTAGGCATGACCTTACTTCAACTATTCTTTTTGACTCTTGAAAATCCATGTCCTTTGGGCAGGGTGTGGTGGCCCACACCTCTAGTCCTAGCACTCAGGAAGCTGAGGCAGAAATATTGCCATGAGTTTGAGGCCATCCTGGACTACATAGTGAATTCAATATTAGCCTGAACTACATAGTGAGACCCTCTCTCAAAAGAAAAAAAAATATTCATCTTTCCTCTCCACTGTTCTAATTAAAAGCTCCCGAAGTTCCACTTCTCCCAAGGCTTCTCCTCTCCCTCAGCCCTCACTCCTACCTTCCTCTCATCTACCCAGGAATTGGATTTTGTTCACCAGGTACATTTCAGATCTCCAAATTTCATGACCAAAACCCCTGTAGAATTCAAGTCAATAAGCCTTGTTATATAGTAGTAGATATCCTATATGCACTGAAAAATTAACCTAAGAAAGGACTTATGAAGTGAAAATTCCTATATGGAGCCTAAGAAAATCAACCCTGGTATAGGGTCCAAAGGGTAAAGGTTGCCAAATGGATGAATTGAGTCAGGCTGTATGTTTTGATGTGTATCTCTGTATGATGGCTGGGACTCCAGAGGTTTGTTGTACATATGAATGAAATTAATTAAATCTTTACCATTTTTTTCAGATTATTTTATACAAATTAGAGGACTAACAATGTTAATATATTTGGGTTACAATTAATGGCATTAGTGTCATTATGTTATTAGGCTCATTTCACCAAAAGTTATTAGCATCATATTTATTTGTGCCATAAACTTATATCATTGTTTTCAAACTCTCAATTTCTTTCAATTTTTGTGATTTTGTTTATTTTTTGGGAAAGATATTTTGTTCAAGGCAGTACCGAATAATTTCTGTAAAAGAAACATTGCTTATTGAATGTGTTTGTTTTCAGTGAATTTAAAATATTTTTTAATTTAAAATTTTAAATATTAATTTTAAATATTTTAATTTGTTATTATGCACAATTTATCAAAATCAAGAAAACATTTAAAATAAGCTTCTGATCCAAGGATATATGTAAAATGACAAGAATTTACCTTCAATAAATGAATAACTTCTGTCAATAAGTACATTTTGGGCTACCATCTGAATTCATGAAAAGGTTTATAATTTTATGCAGTTTATAATTTAAATTTGTCTGTCAAACTTTGTATGTTATTCAAATATTTAATTAGATCCTCTTTTGTACCAGCACTGATCAGTTCTTGGGATACACATCTGTAAAGAAAGCAAAGTTATATGCTAAGGAAGTTATGTTGAAATAGACAAAGATAGTCCAAAACAACTAAATATGTACTATTTCATGTGATTAGTGGGTAGTATGGAAAAAAATTAATCATGTAACAGAGCTATAAGGTGTGAAGTGTGTTTTTTGTGTTTCAGGGAAGTTCTAACTTTTTATGGAACCATATTAAACACAGTATATTGAAAAACACAAGGAAAATTCTTAGAGGAGACAAAAAGTAATATAGATACTGACTATGCCTACAAATAAGATAATCATAGTGATCTTGACAATAAGGTGTACTAAAACAGTGTAGTTAAAAGTCGAGGAATCAGGACAAAATATATATTACTGAAAATTTCTTGAATATTCTCTCTATCCATGATTATGAAACATAGTAATTAACATAAAGATGTTTATACCAAAATAACCCTTTCCTTAAGAAGAAAGTAATGGACTTACCTCCAGCTGCCCAGTAAATAACCTGGGATTGTGGACACACACACACACTCACACACAAAACAAAGATTCTGACAGAAGAAAGTGTCTACTGATACTTCTAGACTCGATGATGAAATTTGACTTAAGATCAGAAAGTAAAGTCTTTCCTGGTATCTAGAGCTTTATTGTAAATAAAAACTAAATTTCAGGCAACCTAATGAGCACATAAAAGGAATGTTAAAAACACATTTCAGCACTTCTGACAGAGATAGTATTGCTGAGTTTGCTGGGTGCCAGGCATTGTACCCTGAGCAAAGACTACAGTACACAGAAGTCACAGCTTCATTCTGTCAGCTGGAGGTCACAGAGTAAACTGTATTCAGGTAAGAATATGCCGTGAATACAGTGCAAGTATAGCATCGAGGATGAAATGAGGATGTGAAGGATTTATGTAGGGTGAAGCTTCTGGAAAAACTTTCTGCAAGAAGAGCACCTAGTATGTGGTAAGCCCGTGCTGAAGCTTTGACCCTAGTATGTTAGATCCAGAGAATACAAATGTGAAAACATACTATTTCTGCTTTTCCTGAGAGATGCAGTATTTAAGGAAATAGACATAGCTAAAAGTAATAATTGCTTCAATGATTGAATATACAAAGTGCATAAGGGGCTCTAAGAAGGAGAGAATTTAGCAGAGTTTCAGCAGAAGATACAAATCTCAGTATTGTAGAGTAGCTAAAAGACATATGGACAAAAGGACAGCTATTATCTGTAAATACCAAACAAGGATTTTTACATTCATATTTATATTTTCAGTTTTACTACTCTTGATGAGTATATGAAACCATTGTTAGTTCAGCATTGCTTCAAGCACAACACTTTAATAGTGCAGATTTTATTAGAAATCTTAGCTGATACTGGCTAGTGGGAGTTTAAAAAAAGTATGTTTTTCAGTAAAAGATTTGCATTTGATAGAGTAGTTATAGGCTGTAGCATCTCCCCTGTAATTTTATGAGAATGGTATTTCCCGGGCTTTCACTGTGTGATTGCTGGTTACCTTCTGTCAGTGAGCAACAGTCTTACTGCAAAGCAGGAGCACAACCCGTCTCTTTGTCTCCGTGGTCAAACCAATTACTTCTTAGAAAGTCGGATTTTTCAGAATGACCATGTACAGGAGCAAACGCAGACATCAGAGATGTGAGTAGATCCTGACCCAACTTTTTCATATGACTGTGGTGGAGGAAACATACTTGATTTCTTAAAAGACTAATCATGACTCCTTCAGATACATTCTGGTAATGGAAATGATTCTGTAGCTCTTTCCCTCCTAACCTTTATCTCTATCCCTGTAACATATTTGAAAGATGTTAGGGGAAGAGGGGATAATTTGCTTGTTACTATGGTAACCCTTGGAAAGGTTTACAAAATCAACAGAGAAACAGATCAAATGCAATTTCAGTCTCGCTCAGCATCCTTCATACAGGCATGATCACTGGACTGTTCTCTTTTTTGCTTTTCTAGGAGTGATAGATTTTCTTTCCTGGAAGTCGATTGAAAGGTTTGGGAAGCTAGCCTGAAACTTCTGTTTATTCATCCAATTTCAATTACAACTCTCAGGGGAAATAAAACAGTTCAGAATGGAGGAGACACAGTTAATTGTGAATGACAAGCTGAATATTTAACAGGATATTCACTGCCAAACTTCTCAAAGCATATGTGCAACATAATTCACTAAGGGTACCATTTCAAAGGGTTAAAAAGAGTCAACTGCAGTCCACTGTAAAGGAACTGATTCTGACTAGAAAGGAGCAGCACAATTAATCTGGCCTGAAGTCCACAACAGTGATGACTACTGAACTGAAAACCAAGAATTAGCTAAAAAATCACTGTCTTATAATAAAATTGTCTATGCTAAAGTAGTACGCCTTCTGTGAAAAGCTTTCCTGTCACATCTTTCTCTAGTAAGTCTAACTCTTTAGCACTTTGTATCTTCTGTTGTGTGAAGTAGATATTAACATATTGATCCCACATTGCATGTCACTGACTCTATTTACTGTCATAGATGGGTGATGGCAACTTACTCTACAGTTAATGCCTGCACTTTTTCAGTATTCCTTATGTCTTTAGATGTTATTGAATATTTTTAAAAGCAGAGATTTTTATCAGCAGCAATGTATCCCAAAGCTAATATATAATAGAAATGTATTTTATCATGATTAATTTATTTAGTCTACTTTTACTTAAAATATCAAAGCTATAAATTTTCTCGTTCAAAGTTTTATGCACCACAGAATGCTTTGCCCACTTGATTCTATACGCCTTACTACCTTTGAATATCAGCTTTCACTTATAGAAACAGCCAAAAATAGCTGCTGCTATTTCTTATAAAATGATTGATGTAAAGTCTACAAATATATTGCTGATTAATTTGCTTGTGAATTTTCTCCAAGAATGTGCTTGAAAATCATCTTGCACCTTTACTCATGTATATTCTCTTATTTTTCCCCTTGTGGGCAATCATTACCTTAGTGGAGATGGCAAATAAATGATTTGCAGAGCAGTTATTCCTAGTCTCTCCCCCTAAAATGTGTTTGCTGTAGTCTGCGATTAAACAGCAGGAAGAGATTGTGAATTACATGAGACAAGTCAAAGGATGTATAATTATACAGGCATGAACACAGTAGGGTACACTGGAATGGTTTAGTTAAAACAAATCTAATGTGTTACTTATGTTTAATGAAATCAGTTAGCTGTATTAGGTTGCATTAACTCTTTCTATATCCTAATACTATAAAATACCGTACAACAAGATTATGATAAAATCATAATATATAGTTTTGCAACAAAAGCAAATAGAACTAAATGAATCTATATCTTACACTAATAATATTTGCAAAAGTGTGAGATGTAATATAGTTGTCTGCAATCAATGGGTCTAGAAAAATATTTAAATTACCCCATAATCAAAATCCAGGGAATTTCCATTTTTCAGTCGTATGTTTCATGCATGTGTATTTGATCTTGTAAAAGCCATAAACTCACTAGAGGTAATTGTACTTCAATTAAGGCAGTAATTTCTCATTTAATAAAAATCTAACCATGAGCAAAGGGAAAAAGTATTCTTGTACTTTTCTTTAAAATTAAAATAGTACATAAGTCAACCTAATTTTCTAATTTTTATGAATTTAATATAGTACCTTGGTGAAAACAGTGCAACTTCCTTTTAGAGAAATGAGAATGTACATGTCATAGTGTCAGAGATTTGAAGAAAGAATGAGTAAAAATACTTGTTTGACAGAATTTAGTGTATAATTTGCACTAAGGCTTTGAAAATTTATATAGAGTTTTGGGATCTATTTCTTATTCATGTTTAGATTGGTTATTTATAATTTTGTTTGTGAGAGATAGGGAGAAGGAAAAGTCCTCCTTTCCTACCTTTTGACAGTAATTTATGTGGAAAATGAACAGTCTCAGTGTTTATGCAGGTAAGAGATTGTCACTGTGCATAACAACAGTGACAGGATAGCTTTCAATTGGATACAGAATTTATTCAGGTGCATTAAAAATGTTTATATGTGTCAGATATTGATTTTGTTGGATCCAAACAAGAAGTCTAATTGAAGAAATCTAATTTTACAAATCAGGTTGACTTAGGGGTCATTTTTTTAATGAATAACTTTTATCTTTATTTTATATTAACTTTATTCATATATATCAAACTATATCAAAGTGTGAGATTTATGTTTAAATTTTAAATCTTCATAGTATGTATGAAACAAGGCATACTTGTAACTTTCCATACTGAAACTCCAGATGACCTTGGGGGAAGGTTTTTTGCCTTTAAAAAAACACATATAGAATTTCTAAAGAAATGAATATGTTCTTGGAATACAGACTCAGAGAAAACGTAGAGTAGCATCTGCTATTGGATATAGAATTTCTTAATACAACCCTCATTCAAATCAAATGGAACAAATCTAGTTTTCAGTGTGTAACATTTCATTTTACTTTGCAGAAGTGGAACAGATACTCATTTTTTATTGCTTATAGTATGTTCAGATCAACTTATCTTTCTTGTCCATTTTATCATGAAAATATTTGATGACAACTTCCGGAACCTACATACTATCCAACATGGTCCTTTATTTATCATCTCGGCCAACACCTCCTATCTCCATTGGTAGCAGTCTCTTCTGTAACTTGATAGATTCTCCTGGGAAGAAACTTTCTGAAGTACCTTCCATCTATGACCCTCAGTGCCTCCACAATATGGGTCTCAACATGTCAGTATCCACCGCAGGACATTTGATCATTTTCCCTTAGGCAACATAAGTTGTGGCTCTGGATTTGTGTGCTTCTTATCTCTGAGTGACCATGCAGGCTTTAAAGGGGTTCTAGAATCCATAAGAATGTTAATAATTGCCTGTAGGATAAAGAAAATGATTAATGTGTATGAAGAGACACATGAATGAGTGTACATAATCACATGCCTATTATTGTGTTATATTTTAATTTCTGAGAAAGATTTACTAAAATTATAGGGGTTTTTTTGTTGTTTTTTGGTGGGGTTTTTTGTCTTTTTCCTTTTTATCGGTACCGGGGATCAAACTCATGACTGCCTGCTTGCAAGGCAGACACTTATGCTGCTGAGCTAAATCCCCAGCCCTAAAATTATAGTTTTAAAATACGCTATTCCCCAGTATATGCATGAATCAAAATATAATGTTGTATCTCATAAATATTTGAGTAAAAATATTATGTGCTGGTCAAAATTAAATTTTTAAAATCTGGTTCTAAATTTTTAATAGGCTGTAATATTGTATTTTAAAAAACTGTGAGCTGAGTGTGGTGAGACATATCTGTAATCTCAGGTGCTTAAGTTTCTAAAACAAGAAAATAATAAATTCCAGGCCTTCTTGGGGAGACTGCTTCGGGATAAAATTTAGAAAAGGGCTGAGGATATTGCTCAGAGTAAAGAGCACTTGCTTCATATGCACAAGGCTCTGGTTCAATCCTCAGTTTAAAAGAGAGAGGTGGGTAGGCAAGAGAAAAGTTACACTTCTTAGAGATCTTATTATATTTTGATTTTTAAAAAAATCCTCATTCAAAAAGGTTAAAAATGCTTGAACTAGAAAGTGAATGTAAGCATGACCTATGACATAGACATTTACATATTTGTCAACCTCTCACTATTTGCTATGACCACTTATAGTGTAGCCTTTATTAAGCTACTGGATTTTCTGCAAAATTGACTCTGTGCTCTTATCTCCATATGCAGTCTATTCCCCTTTTTCTTGATAGATGGCATTCACCTGCCTCTTCACATGTAGAAATCTTCCCTTCTCAGTTTTCACTCAAAATTCTAAATCCTTCATGGAGGTCTCCCTAATTTGCAAATCAAATTAATCTGTATTCCTTTGTTTGAGATATTATAATTTTGTATAATGTCAACAAATTTTATCATATATAAGGAAATTTTTGTTAACCCCATTAATCTCTAATTCTGTTTTGTATGAAGTGTTTTTGAATCTTCTTTCTTGCATTCTTGGTGCATACTATATTGTTTTATCCCCCCAAAATCCATAACTGCTAATCAAGTATATTCATTCACAGATACGTTGTTGGTCACCTGTTACTTTTCAGACATTGTTTTAGTGCTAGGAAGGTAACAATAAATAAATATTTTGACAATGGGAAAATGAAAGGAATACAAATATATGGCATGCCAGTAATACTAAATACTGTTGGAAAACATTGAGTACAACAGAAAGGAGTTTTGACATGCGGTACAGAACATGTTTTCTGTAGGGTAGTTAGGAAAATTCACTCATATTAAGGTGACATCTAATCAAATATATGAGGAAAGTGAGGGAGAAGTTGATTCTCGGTGCATAGTTCTGAATAGAAGTAGCATATGCAAAGTTCTTGGGGAATCTGGGATAACCCATCTGGGATAAGCCAAGGAGTTCAGAGAGTAAAGCCATGGCAATAGATGTGATCAGAAAACATTGGGATATCGTGCCAAAAGATTAAAACTGTTAACAGAATTTAATCTAATCTAACAGTACATTTCACTTGTAATTAAATCCAGGCAAAGTTTACATGTCTTCTAAGTTTTAAGAACTACTGCCTGACTTCTAGACGACTCATAAGATTTTAAGAAAATGACAGCTATAAGAATGAATATTTTAATCATTACACTCTCAGGGCCTGATTTTATTCTTTATGTATGGATGCACACTCAATTACGGGCCTATTTTAGGCAAGCAGTACAATCATTAATAGTAAAGGGATCAAACTGAGGTTTTCCAAAAGATATAAAAACATTACTTGATCAGGAATATTTTCCAATTTATCTTCTTGTAAGTATCTTTGCAATAGCTTTTCAGCTTTTTGGTTAAGATCAAGTATAAATATCTCTGCATTACTGATATATCAACCCTTTCTCTCTTTAAACTCCTTCCATCAGAGAAAATGTATCAGTAGTATGATACAATTGCTGTAAACATTTGCAGTGACAAACAAGGCTAACAGTCTCAGTAGATATAGAATCTGTGCCTTAATGTTCAGCATGAATGATAGGCTTAGTGTTCCGTGATTGTGAAAAAAATGAGTTGTCTTAGCTGTCATGTATTTATTACTACAGTGTGTTTTAGACAATCTTCATTATAATTACTGTATATAATTGTTTATCATAAATTAGAGGGCAAAATGGATTACTATTCAAAATATATTCATATTAATACCATGATATCTTTGTAACATAAGGTCAACAGAAATAACTATTAATTGCCCAGTTATTTATATCTCAAATATTGATATCCTCTATTATGATTAAACGTATCATGTAGGTTTTCAAATGTGGCATGAAGTGTTAAAGCGTCTCCAGAGAACATTATTAAATTCAATCCTTGAATCCTCTATTATCAATCTTGTTGGGAATTATGATCTGATATCTGAAATTTCTGCCCACTTTTTTTCCCTCCAGTTCTACCATGAATTCCAGAATTGGACTGAGAAGTCGTATCTTTATACATTACCCCATGGAATTATATCTGCATGGATAGAATTATATCTGCAGGGATGATCTGATTGGGCATGCACGCTGGGACCATAGTTTTGAAGTAGAGATGTACAGCAGCTAACTGATAACACCCCTGGTACAGATTGACCTTAAATGTAAATACATATGGTCACCTTCACACCCTTATTCACAGTCTTTTACAAGCCTAGTCAGTGACTGTTTCTGCCTGCAGGCATCTCTCTCTACCCCCTCTGTCTGTCTGTCTGTCTGTCTGTCTGCCTATCTGTCTGTCTGTCTCTCTCTCTCTCTCTCTCTCTCTCTCTCTCTGTGTGTGTCTCTCTCTCTGTTTCTCTCTCTCTCTCTCTCTCTCTCTCTCTCTCTCTCTCTCTCTCTCTCTCTCTCTCTTTCCATTTTTCTATTTAACAATACCCCACACAGAGTTTGTTTCTATTGTACAGGATGAACATTTGTACATTTTCCCTAACTTCTCTGTTTTCCAAAAGCAACTTTGCTACCAAGCACCACCTGCATTTTTACTTTCTCTGTTATAAGAATCTGTGATACATGTATCTTTTAGATTTGCATAAAAACTGTGGCATTCACTCTTCCTCCAGGTATTCACATAAATGGTCTGAGTAGTGTGTCCTTTATCTCTTCAAAGAATATTACAGTAAAACAAAGTAGAATTGTTTTTACTGAGAATAAATTATATGTGTGGAACAACTATGCACTTATCAAAATAAGATTGTGTGATGTGTGTGTGTGTGTGTGTGTGTGTGTGTGTGTGTGTGTGATACTGGGGATTTAACCCAGATCTTGCATATGATGGCAAGTGATCCGCAAGAAAACTACTTCCCCAACCCCAAAATTGTATTTAAACACAAATATTAATCTGTATTTTTAAAAATACTGTCATTTCGTTTGGAAATATTTTCTCCATTCCATAATAACCTCCTCCCTCTGCTGATGTTTTTTATTTTATTTTATTGCACATAAGCTTTTTAGTTCAGAATAATTCCTTCACTCTTTAATTGTGTTGTGTTTTGAAGCCATATGAAAAAAATTATTACTCCAAATAAATGTCAAGAACTTCTTACCCTATGGCTTCATCTAATATTCTCACAGTTTCAAATATTACAGTTAAGATTTTAATTCACTTTAGTTGATTCTTTTTTTCCTATTTTGTGAAAGGCCTAAATTTATTTTTCTACATGTAACTGTCCAGTGTTCCCAACAGTATAAGTGAATGGATTTTCCTTGCCTATTGTGTGGTCTTGCCACCTTTGTCAAAATCACTGGGTTATAAATATAGGAGCTGGATTTATTCCAGGCTCTGTACTTTGTTTCTTTGGTCTATTTGTCTTTTTTTTTTTTAAAAAAAAAACAAACTCTTATGTAGTAACAGGTTAAAATGTGTGATGATCTAATTGGAAAAGTAATGAGTGAAGGACTTGAAAAGTCATTTCCACAAAAAAGATATAAAATGGCCAGTAAGTATATGGAAAATAAAACAAACATCACCAATCATTATGGAAATGTAAAGTAAAACCACATTGAGGAATCACATTACACCTGTTAGCATGATGAATACAAAAAAGACAACAGGTAAAGAGTGGTGGCGAGAATATAATGGAAAAAGGCACTCTTTCCTTTGTTTTGGAAATATCAATTAGTACAGTCATTACGGAAAATAACATGGGGGTTCTTCAAAAATTAAAAACAGAACTATCAACTAATATAGCAGTTCTACCTTTTAGTATATCACAAGATATAAAAACACTTCTCTCAAAAATTATCTGGCTTCCTACATTCTTTGCAGAATTAAATATGAAATCAACCTAGGTATCCATCAATACCTGACTAGATAAAAAAATGTAGAGTTTTGGAATATTATACAAGTTAATAAAGAAAAATATCACTTTTGACATCTTAAGTGAATCTGGAGATCATTATGTTAAGTAAAATAAACTGTGAGTAGGACAAATAGTGCAAGAACTCATACATGGGATAAAAATGGGGGCACAGAAACAGAGTAGAATGGCAGTTGCCACACGTTTTTTTGGGGGTGGGTGGGAAGATGCTTACAAAGAATGCAAGATTTGAGGTGAAAAGAATAAGTTTAGAAGATCCACTATAAAACATGGTAAATGTAGTTATAAAATTGTGTCATATACTTGGAAATTACTTAGAGCAGGTACTACTGTTCTCACTCCAAAGATGGATAAATTATGAAATAATAGATTTTTAATTAGCTTGAGTTAGCCATTCTACTACTTGCATATATAATCAATATTTTAAATGTAAATATATACATATCAATTAAACAAAAATATTGACAAAAGCACAATAACTTAAAATGATTGTAATAGAGAATATCCATTTATAAGTACTTACTGGGGAGTAGGATAGAAAGTAGTTTGTTTATGGCTTAAGATGCCCTACTTTTATAATATCAGAAAGCAGATTTCTCCAAAAGTATCACATGACATAATTATGTTTTAGTAGATGTCTATTTGCCTATGTTACATAAAATTTCCATTTTTAACTAAATATTTTTAAATTAAAAATTGCAATTTTAATTAAAAATGGCAATTTCATATGGTTTTATTTCTGTTCCAACTATAATTGTGATGGGAAAGAAAAGGGGGACAAGTATATAAAATGTATTTCATTAAGCACAAATTTCCCAATTGTAAATAATCTGAGGATGACTACTTGGGGTTCTAAAGTACATAACTAAGAGAATATATTTCTTGATGTTCTTCAGAATATGTGAGTTACATCTTCTTACATGGATTAATTATGTTTCTTTTTAATGGACACATTTAACTAAGCTTTAAAGATAAGAACATTTTAAGAAGCTATCTGCTGCTAAACTTTTTAACTGATTTCTTCATTTGAACATAGTTTTCATTCAGATAGAAAAAGGGATTTGTAAATGAATTGATAATAAAGATAAAAACAATAAAAATAACGAATGTATTGAATTTTTACTGTAGGCAGGCACTCGGTTAATTTGTTATAGATGACTATTGTAATATATAGCTACAAATCAAATCTAATAAAAACAATGATCCGGTAGTTTGTGATATTTAATTTTCATTGGAATTTGAAAATATTATTTTAAATTTTGATTTTGAAACTCTGGGAAATTTGTCATCCACAATTAAACTAAAATATGAGTATAGACCACAGTGAAAAACACAAGCTTACATATCCACTAAAGAAACTAAGAAATTAACTTTCAAGAGCAAAATGTTTGACTTGTATTCTTCTTTACCTAGAACGACTAAAAAAATGCCTTTCATGTTCTTTAATTCAAATCTCCTCTAATTACTTATTTCCGTGGCACTATTTACTGAGTAACTCACATCTGTCTAAGAACTTCTGACACCTTTAGTTATAAATAGGGCTACATTATTTTCATGTTAATATTGACTTCAGATCTTGACCTCTCTTATCATTGACATCTTTGATACACAGAACTTTATTTTTATTTAAAATAAAGATAGAATCTGAATTTATTACCTTAAATTCTTTGTAGAGTATGTGGCAAATATTTTTGAATGCTTCATGCCTTGGGCTACTTATCCCTGGGAAATGTTAAATTTTGTATTATATGAGTTTTCTGACTCCTGGTGAACTTGTATCTGCCTTAGAGAAACCGCTGGATGTATTTCCTTAAATAAATACACATTGTTCTTCAAATTGCTAGTATATATCTTCTTAATAGGCTTCACAGGCAACGGGAATCTTGACTTTGAAGTCACCTTAGTTGGATTCATGTACCAGTTTTTTCTTATACTTGAAAAGTGTCTTTTAATTCAAGTTTGTTCTTAAGTACAAGGACAGGGTTCTGACTTATCTTGTACCTGTAGTATCAAATTATAATTATGTATATTTTATATTACATGTTTTTAAAAATACCTGTAAATTGATGTAGACCTCATGAATATTTAATTCTATCTAACTTATTATCTCCATAACTAATGTAAGACCAGCTCTTAATTAACATAAACATACAAAATCACGAAGCATCCGTTTTTAAATTGAATTCTAAGAAAAAAAAATTACTTTGTCACATACCTGGCTTTGCTAAAGCAGTCAGCGAGAAATGGTCACAAAATATTTCTCAGCACTGAAATTGTCTTTGGTAGTAATCCTTTCTTAAAAAGCTAATGCATCGTAATCTAATAAATGGATAGAGTTCCCCAGACAGATGTGGCAATGATACTCTATAAAGATCTCTAGGATGAAATATTTTTCAGATTATTCAGCACCCAAGTATACCAGAAGCCAAGTCAGAGTTAAACAAGATTTCTACTTGAAGAAACATGACAATTTGCTTTTTTTATTTGTTTAAAGAGAAAAACAAAACTAAACGAAGCAAAACAGTAAAAGGCTAGAAGTAATACAGAATTTCAAGAGAAAAAATATACAGTAAGAATTCACCAGTTAACAGATCACACATTGTCATCTTAGAAACAGTTGTCCAGATTACAAAATTAAAGCATACAAAGTGGACATTAATACAGTGAGATTGCAGACATTCTGTTCAATGTTCCAACAAAAACTCAGCAATATGGTTCTCTATCCTATACATTTAAATATACTTTCAGTTACATCCTTAGATCATTTCCTATTGATAAATTTCTCTAAACTCATGACTATAAAGTTGATCTTTTCAATGTGCACATTTGTAGTTTGCATGTAAATTACAGTTTATTCAGACATTTGACTACAGTTCTGGAAAACAGAAAGCAGGTCTCTTTGTTCATTGCTCCATCCCCATCGTGCTAAGATACTAGGAAGCCCCAGGGCAATAGTTGTTGAAGGATGAAAGAAATGTATTGCCTTACTTATGTGCTTCTGTCAGAAACTAGAAATTGTAGACATTTGCCTCCAATAAATTACAGTGATACAGTGTGGTGGTGAAATACAAGTATATTTTGCCTTTATATACTCACAAATGTCCATGAATGATGCTTATCTGAAAAAGCCTTTTTTGTTCTCAGGTTTTGCAGTCATTTTGTTTAGTGACAACTCTAATTGCTTTAGGTCATGAGAAGTATTTCAACAGAAATCAAAAATACTTAAATTATGTCCATCATAATTTATCAATTTTTACCCCAAATTTAAAGCACACTGGAAGTGATATGAAATGCATATGGTGGCTTTCTTCCAAGTTTGGTTGCCCTAGTCATTTAGTCATTCTAATTTCTTGTTAATTTAAAGCTTCCAGATTCTTTTTTCATTGCGTTTCAAGAACTGAAAGCTCGTAAGTTACAAGTTTAGAATTAAAACTTGCTACTCTATATTCTGCTGTCTTTCCTTATCCAAGGTTGGCTTTGATGCTAAATTTCATTATTTCCTAAATCAATTCTGCATCAGTTAAGGAACAAATTGTTTATTTCTCCACAGATTTGTAGCTATTAATCTCAGCAGTAAGTCAGTGATTGATTTTTTCCAGACCTTAACATGAGAAAGATATAAATGAGGAGGAATAGTTTGAATCATATTCAGGTTATACTAGCAGAACTATGAAAGTTAAGAATTCATGCCATTTTTATATAAATCTATTTTCCTAATTTGTCACGTTACTTTTAAGTTGAGAAATATAATAGGAATAGTTACATAAAGTAATTTCATTGGCCACTTTCTGATTTTCATCTTTTATTGTGCTTTACTGATTCTTGTTAATAGCAGTAGTATCAAATGGAAATTCTTGGACTATTACTAAAAGTGACTTCATTGCTAATTAATTTAAAATTATTTGAGGTGAAAGCTTTCTCAAGGGCTTTCAGTGTTTCAAATATTTGGATTTACTAAATCAATAATGAATACTGGGGTGGGTATTTAGCTCACTGGCGTAAGTGCCTGCCTGGCAAGCCCAAGGTTGTGAGTTCCATCTCCAGTACAAAAAAAGAAAAAGTAAAAAGAATACATAACATTAAATTTAGCTAAGTGGCTAGAGCCCAAACTTTATTCTCAACATTGGCAAATTTCTCACATAAATTTAAAATCCAAGATTTGAATAAACTATGAGAATAATGCCTCGATAACGCTAACTTTTCTTTTTTCTTATATAACTAAGATTTCTTAGAATTTTTTGCAAAAAGTCATGTTATTTTCTGGACATGGTACTTTAAAATTTGAAAAAGGATCAATAATTAATCCAGTGAAGGTTATTATGTCCTCATTGTTTATATAAAGATTCTTAAATGAGTTGTCTCAAGCACAAGCTAAAGTAGTAACAGCTGTAGATCTGAGTTCTCTGAGGCCATCTTTCTGGGTCAGCAGCCAGTGCTCAGGCTTCCTTTAAAGAATGACATAGTCCTAGTACAAGAGCAAATGAGAGAGGAGTGATGGACCAGTGCCAATGCAGTTATATTTCCTCAGAATGAATGTATTGCAGTTATGATTTATGTGTATATAATTTTTTACAAAAAAAAATCAAACCTATATTTGAGTTTGAGCAACATTTGTTTTCATTTTAGTTTTTGAAGACAGCAAAATCAAACCACATTAACTTAACTTTTGATCACGTGTCAAAGTCTCACGATTGGAATTTCACAGCATACAAAATATCTAGTTTTAAAGAGAGAAGCTTCAAAGGAACTGTCCCTGGAGTAGTAATATCAGTAATTTCTAAAAATGAACGTGGCTACAGATACTTAAATCTATGCCTATTTATTTGGCAACTTAATATTCTGAATTCATATTTTAAGATCTTTACATTGTCTTTTAGTAGTAACAAGGTAAATGGCAGGTTTAACATCTGAATTATAAATAATTTACTATTATTTAATTGCCACTTCATAATATACAGCTCACAGCATCACACTAAGCAT
Organism: Cavia porcellus; assembly: GCF_034190915.1. Classification (NCBI taxonomy): domain Eukaryota; kingdom Metazoa; phylum Chordata; class Mammalia; order Rodentia; family Caviidae; genus Cavia; species Cavia porcellus. The sequence goes on from NW_026947493.1 coordinate 59,150,505, forward strand.
TGATAGATGAACATTTGTTAAAAAGATCCAGTTAGCTATCTATGGTAGAGAAAATTGTTCAAGACTCTTGACCTACTATTTAAATTCCTGGAAAACTTAGAAAGTGCCATTTTTGACATTTATTGGAATCCTTCTCCTTGACCTCTTTTGGCCCAAAGTCTCAGACTTTGATTGAACACTTTTAAAGGAACTTGTGTTGACCACTACTCTGTTACTTTCCAAATGATTTTAAAACCAAGCAAAAAATATTCATCTGTATTTTATCAGTACAATGACCAAAATTGTCAATTAGTCCACTGGATTGTTCATCATCCTGTAAATTTGTGTATTAAGTTGTTAAATATTTTACAGGTAAGTCTCTAATTTCCCTGAAATTTGTGCTTAAAAGCTCATCAAAAAGCATCAAATCAATAGTCCTTAATTAAACTGTAAGTATAGGTACTCTGTATATTTCACAATGCTTAATTAATCTTCCCAACAGCATACTTCAATGCTATTTTCATAACAGGGATAATATTAAGAGTTCTAAAAATATTTCATTTGCAGTCATTTATTAATTATCAAGCATAAATTCATTCATTTCTTTCCTTGGTGTGCAATTACCCTGTTATTTATCATGATCTGAATTTTAGGGCCGGTACAGTGGTCAAATATATTTTAATTGTATATATTTAATTAATAGTCTAATTTTCTTACCACTTAAGATCTCCTTAAAGCAACATTTTTACATGATCTCTATACCAATTTTATTCTAGTGTGTTGTGTCTAAAATGTCACTTTCTTCCTTCAGAAAGTAGATTTTGAACAGTTTTTTCTTTATAGATATAACATGATTGTTACACTCACTAAATAATAAATGAAGATTCACTGTCATGAGAAAAGAGTAACCAAGAATAAATATAGACCACCCTTGTTTCTTCTTCCATTATTGTATAAATTTGATTTGTGATAATGGTAGTTAATTATTTTGAATAATGTATACAATCAACCTAGTCGGTTTACTAAGGAAAAAGTATTGTATTGAACAGGAACTTTGATGAACTGGAATGAACTGGTAAAATAGATTAATTGGTTTGATGTGTGATTTAATAAAAATAATACTGTGTCTTTTCAAGGACAATACATCTGTTCTCCTGTAGAAGAATAATGTTTTGTTAACAAAATTAATTTTCAATTCTTTAATAGTATATTTTACACTTTAGTTTGAGCATTATGTGATATATGTCTCTGAGTCCTTGAATTTAAAAAATATGAAAGATTATAAAACTGCCAGAACACAAATATATGAACTCATAATAAATGATACAGATTCTTATATACACTCCTCATAAACATTAGAAAGAAAGAAAAATTTAATCTAGCTGATAAATAGCCTACATAAATATGTTTTGTATTTTTTTCCTGGTTGCATATAGGAATAGTAAATATGTTTAATAACTTTAAAAAATCTTACTTTGAAGCCATCAATTTTCTTTAAACTTAAAGAGTAAGAAAATAATTATACTTGATAAATAATGTTTACAGTTTTTGGATATAAAGCAATAAAATATTATCATTTCACAAAAATTTAAAACATTTAAAGTATTTCTTTATTATTAAAGTAAATACACATCCATAAACTTTCTTAAAACAGCAAGCAGCATCAATGGAGTTGGCCTTCTCTATCTATATGCTCTGCATGTATGAATTCAACCAACTGCAGGTCGTTTATTAGGCATTGAGGCCTAACAGTGGTTGCATGTGCACTAGACATGTACAGGCTCTTCTGCTACTACTTCTAAGGAATAGAGTGTAACAACACTTGCATGTCTTTATGGTGCATTACATATTAATAGTCATCTAGAGATGACTGAAAGTAAAAGGGAGGATGTCTGTGCATTATATGCAAATTCTACACAGTTATGTATGGAATACACAGATATCTCAATATTTGTGAGTACTAAATATTGGTATTGGAAGAGGATCTGGCAACCAGTCCTCTAAAGATCAAGGATTATCTGTCTATAAAATCAAAAAATTCTTAAATAATCATCATTGTGAATAACTTTATACTATACAGGCAAACCTCCACAGTGGCAATGTATCTATTTAGATTATATTTACATAATTGCCTTTTGATAGGTTTAGTTGTATGTAATGCCTTCCTTATAAATAATGGTTTAAAATTTAGAGAAACCTATATTTTTATTACTACCTTGCAGCTCTCTTAAGGCTGGCAGATGGTTACTAATCTGTAACCTGACGTGATTTAAACTCTATTTGTACTTTAAAATCAGAGAAAAAATAGCACTATGTCATTTTCATCATCAATATTTTTAAAGTAGAAATTGGTTGAAATTCATGTTTAAAACCAGAGTATATAATAACAGGAAAATATTAAAATTGTATTAGTTATACACATATAATACAAGTATCCACATTATATAAATCCTGACACAATAAAAATAGTTTCTAAGAATTTGCTCATCTCAGTTTTAATCTTATTCAGAACAAGTTATTCTCAATTTTAAGTAATAAAATCATAGAATTACCCATTATTTAGCAAAAATTAATTAAATGAGAAATTTACTATGTCAAGCTTTGTTAAGATTATAAATATATATGAGAAAAATATTCTCAAGCAATTTACACAAACACAAAACAAGATTGTGAAGGAAATGATCCATTAGCCCTCAAAAAATAAAATTATTTTTGTTTCAGTACTTAAAACTCAAAGGCTCTATAGCTCATAATCAGTTGAAGTGAAAAACAGGGTATAGAAATAGTCGAGTCAATTACTGGTGTATCTAAAGAATGAAGAACAGCAGTATTCAGCACCAATTTGGGATCCTTCTGGCTCTGCTTGGAAGCAAATTATCCAATGATCAAGAAATTCAGATGTGTGAAATTCATCCTATTATAATAATGATACAACTCTGGAGCATTTTTTATGATATATGGCACAATTCAGAGCATCCGAATGTAATTTTCAGCTGATCTCCATAAAACTGTTATGGTTGTGTCCAGATGTTCCCCTGAAGCCTCATGTCCTTTTTGGAGGTAGCTGAATCTATGGTTGTGATTCATTCATAGTTTAATGCTAGTATTAAGGGTGCTGACACTAAAGGAAGTGATTGCTGGATCAGTCTACTGATTTGATGAGCATCACCCTAATCCCAACAGTCTGGATAAAATAAAAGGGGTAGAAAGAGGTTCGTTTTCCTTTTTACTCTTGTTGCTTTTGCTGTCTTTCACTGCCATGAACTGCCATGTGTTGCCCTGCCTTGGAGCCACCTGATTCTGGACTGAAAGTTCTATAAACTGTGAGCTAAACAAACTTCTTCTTTAACTTGTGGATGTTGGGTATTTTGTCTCAGCAATGAGAAAATTAATTTTGAGACAACAACACTGTGAAGAATTATTATTTCCACTTTATAAAAGTTAATGTGGAACCTTTCAGCCATGCATTAGGGTCCCATGACTTGTTGATTCCAGAAGTGATCTCACTTCTGATTCTCACTTTATTTACCATCAATAAGGAAGATAAAATATTTTGAGGAAGACAGCAGGACATGATAAAATTAGTGGCTTAGAGATATTGGTCAGACAAAAGTATGAAAAGTAACTTGAAATATACAAGCTGATAAGTAATGACATCTTGGTAGTACAGTAAAATAGTAAAGGCTAATCGTTGGCGGTAGTATTGAAAACACAAGAAATTTGGTAAGGTAAAGGAATGAAAGAATTCATGTTGAGATAGAAACTTGTTCTAATGAGTCAATAAAGAGAAGCTTGAGGTGAAGAAAAATGGACAGAATACTAATTATGGTGGGTGGGTAGAGAAAAACGTCAAGACTGTGAAGAAGAAAAAGAAGGCACACAAGAAATAGGGTGTAGAGGAAAAGATAATATTTATTTGTTGGAAGCCTAATCATTAACATGGATTGTTGCATTCACTTTTTAATGACAACTGTGTGTGTTAAATTCTATTACTAATTTATAGACAGGGAAGTGAAAGCCTGGTAAGCTCCCCTTGCCTGTGGCCCCACAGCCTGAAGGATACAAGCTGAGATGCATACCCCTAGAGCTGGACTACAGTAGAGCACATGCTCTTTTGACCTTCTCAGTAGTGTGTGGAAGAAGCAGGTGGTGTTATCTCTTTTAGGAGGATAATGCTGAGAAAGTATTTTATATGAAAGCATAAAGTAAGGTTTTTTTTTTTTTCCTTTGAATATCAGAATACTGAGAAGTCGCATATGTAATCATTATGCAAGCAATAAATCTGGGATCACCTCTGACATCTCTTTCTCCTTTATCCTGAATTTTTAATCCATCACCAAATAATTTCCTCTCTTAAACTGTTTTGTAACACATGCCATGCTAACCACCCCCACTGCTCTGCAGCTACTGGAGCATTGAGGTCTGGGAGAAGGGCTGCTGCAGTGGCCTCCTCAGCGGCGCCTCCCCATCATTACTTCCTGCACTTGCAGTACGTTTGTTTCTTAAACACTAGCCTGAATAATGTTTTAAAAATCTAAACAGTTTTCACATTCAGTTCTCAACAATCAAAATAAGTATAAATACAAAAAGCCTATGGGTTTTTAGCACACTTTTTCCTCCTTTTTCTTTGGTACCAGGGATTGAACTCACAATTTCACACTTGCCAAGTAGGCACTTACCCCACTGAGCAAAAGCTCCAGCCCCATCATACTTTAAAAAATAAAGGAATCAAAGCTCTTCCATGACCCAGAACGTACTCTGCAGGCACTTGTACCAACCTTTGCGTCTTCCACTATTTCTCTGTGTAGTTCTGACATTAATGTCAGTTCCAATACTTGAACACATGCCTTTCCCTTTCCTAAACCTTTCTCCAGCCTCTGCCACCTTCTGTCCTTAAAAGGCATTTCTTGTCCTTTCTTGTGTAATTTTTATCTCTGTTAGTAAATATACATTCATACACATTGTTTTGTATAGTATCTGTTAGTCTAGAAGCCCCCTAAAAATGATGCACATGCTTTTTCATTGTTTATGCCAAAAACTTCCACCCAATATTGAGTAGGTATTCAGTGTATAGCAGTTGAATGTATCATGAATGATTAACAGACAACTGTGTTTCAATTCTAGTTCCTTGGTTTGTTAAAATAAGACCTTGAATATTTTTCTTAAACTACATGTGTTTTTATTCCTTATGAGATAAAGATAGTAACAATCTAAAGAGTATGAACATTTATGTGTTGACCTTAACATATAAAAAGTGTTTAGAATGCCTATTATTATATTGTATAAACATCATGGATCCCAAAGAATAAAAACTAACATTTTTTGAAACAGAAATGCTTTTAGTACAAATTAAATTACTATAAAATATATTTGAAGGTTCAACTAGTCTCTAAAAAGATGTAATATATAATTTACATGTCAAGATCAATTTTAAACTCATGATTATAGAATATTTATTTTTTAAAAAAGATATGCATTTTACTCTGGTCCTTTTGAGCCCAAAGTCATATATTAATTTTTGAGAAAGTCTGAGTGATTAATAAAAATGGAAATTTGGGCCCAAACACTGTTAAGTTGCCTTATAGATATTAATGGTTCTGCTATTAAGAAACTGGAAATTGTGTAGAGAGCTCAAACCACTGCTTTAAAGTTCAAACAGCGGGGGCTGGGGATTTCGCTTAGCAGCATAAGCACTGCCTTGCAAGCAGGCAGTCGTGAGTTTGACCCCCGGTACTGATAAAAAGGAAAAAGACAAAAAAATAAAAAATAAAAATAAAAATAAAGTTCAAACAGCAGAGATATGGCAACAGACATGCTGCACTATTCAGCTTTATTCTTGTGATCTGAAATAAGTATCTGTTACTTATTTTGCACCATTAATCTATACTTTCTCATGCATTCATGCCATACCCAAATTTCTTCATGTTATTAAGAAATACAACTACATATCCTTAGTATGGGTATATTTGTATTCCAAATCTACTTATCATGTAAAATTGATTAGAACAGATTTAAGTAAGGACATACAATGAAAAAATATATACTGTTACTATTGAAATAAGGAGCAAAAAGTTTAATCAAGTCCTAAATATTAAGAAATAAGAAAACAATAGAGTTACACTTATAAAAAAAATAGTTAACATTTAGACTGAGCTTTACATTGTTGATCTTGGTATCAAGTGTGCCAAAGTATTGAATCCCTACAATTTGTTGTCAACTGGTGATAACAGGAATTTTAGTGAATACCTGAATGATATCATATGGATTGAATTTCCAAGGGAGACTAAGAAATATATTTAAAAGGCAGAAATAAAATTTATCTTTGCCACAAAATGAATGTGAGTTTGGCCTGCACAAAAAGTGGAGTTATATTTTGGTGTTTGAAAATATATACCACCTGCTTATTTTGGGATATTGTGCTAATAAAACTTTTATTATTTGTGCACAAGCAGCATGATTTATGAATACAGAATATGATACAAATTTTTTCTATTTTATTTGAATCAGTAAGTGGGTAACCAGATTTATCTCTGTTTACACTTGAATATTTTTCATTTTCTCTTTGTGTTGTGCCTATCATTCTTAATTTAAATCTTTGATAAACTAATTTGCTAAATTGACTAGTTTGTAGAATGTGAAAAATATATACTTTTAGTCTTTCTTAACCATTTTAATTGTATATATCAGAGACTTTGATTATATTTTCTATATTTAATGTTTAAGAGAATTTTTGTTCCAAAAGTTTAATCTTTCTTTATTTGGGGGTGGTACCAGGAATCAAACTCATGATCTTGTACTTGCCAGGCAGGCACTGGCTACACTAAACTACATCCTGGCCCCTTTCTTTTGTTTTTAAGGTACAGTCTTCTAAAAATTTTTCTTTATGTTTCTTTATTATTAAAATTGCCTAATATAAAAGAGTTATATTTTTGGTACTGTAGATGGAAATACCTACCTACCAGAGGAAATTGGTTTACACCTATTAGTATATATAGATATAGAATATAAGGAGAAATATATCTAGTCCCAGAATACCAAAATACATTCTATTATTCGTTGATATTCTATTGTTGACAATAACTAAATACTTGATGTTTATACTTACCAGAATTTTATGACATGTCTATATCTCATCTGAACATGATATTACCTACAAAATAATGGGACACACGAGGCATTCTTTAAGGTGAATATCGAAAGAACAGATAAATGGCAAACAATGAATAGTGTAAGAGATGTTACAGTGAAGTAAATATTTAAATAAGTTGCACCAAGGTGCTCAGGAATAAAGATGAATGAGCCAATGACAAACAAATTAGTTTTAAATCTAAAACATGCCCTTGGTGGTAAAAGTGATATACACATACGGTTATCAATTATGATTGACTAAAAATATATATAATCACATTTACCTAAAGTTCAATGACACTTGTTGCCTGTAATGGTCAGAAGCAGTTTTACTTGTCATTTTGATGAACTGTCAGTTACTCCTGTAGACACTTCTAGACACTTCTCAGTACTGAGAGGATATCTCCAAGGAGTAACCTGGATATCAGGTACAGGATAATAAATTCTTGACTTTTATTTTTGCAATTCTGCTCCAGTTCTTGTTGTACTTCAGAATTTAAAATTATATCTGCCACATATAACTGCCTCAATAAAAATTAATAATGAAGGAAAGAGTAAATCCTACCCAATTCATAATATAGCATATTATATTTTAAAATGAAACAACCTGTAGAAAAAGAATTAAAGTGTGTTGTTTCTTTTAATATAGCCTACAAATATTTTCATACATGGCTCCTGAAATCAAAAAGGACCAACTTTAGTTATGTATCAATCATACTTTGCCCCAAAATTAGTTTCTAGCATGCCAGCTGTCAACCAAGCCTCAGCCCAAGTTCATGTATTCAGTCTCAATGACAAAAATCAGGTCTCAGGTGAATGTTCTATTTCATTACTTAAATTGCCTATCTAGTTCATCTGTCTAGAACACTAAAGAGGTATTCTCTATACTGTGACTGCAGTTTTCTCCAGCTATTGAGATCCTGGTTGAATTTGAGTCAAGCTTTCCAGGACTAGAAGGATCCAACTATGAGTAACATCATGTTCCTTTCTTAGAAAGAGAAGAGAGAGAGAGAGAAAAAAGAGAGAGAGAGAGACAGAGACAGAGAGACAGAGAGAGAGAGAATCTTTTAAGAAGTATCCCCAAATATAGCAATTATATTTGTTGACCAGGCTCCCTGGATACCAGCCCCCAAATCAGCCCCAAAATATGGCAAGTCAAAATACATATGAATATGACACATTATTTTCTATAATATTCTTTCACAACTTTAGTATTCCAACACAGACTACAGCTATGCTTTCCTAGTAAAGTGAGTCACATAGACAATAGATGTGAGATTGATTTATTTTAATTCCATAGGTAAAGTAGAATTATAATAATAATGTATTTTATTAATTCATACCATCACAATGTAGTAGATATAGTTATAATGTATATTGGAAGTGCTGATGCTGTCTTCAGCACTACATGAATTTCACATCAGCACAAAAAAGCATGTATTAAGCATCTCTGCAACCAGCCCTGAGCAGCATTTGATGTAGCAGTCAAATGACTGAATCTGTTATTTTAAGATAACATGAAATCTCTTCTTCTCTTTCTAGTAAGTATAACTTGCAGCATTACTGGAAATGAATGTAAAGCTGTGTAAGACAGAATACAGCCCATGAGAAACTTTAATGGGACCTGTGTGTTACACTGAGAGACTGAAAAATTTCAGAAGAGAAGAATTGTGTTTAAGACATGCAAGGTATTAAGGGTATCTTTAGCACCTGAGTCATCAGATTTGTGAAACATCATGTTTCATAGATCATGTATTAGATAAACGGTTCAATTTCCATTGAACCTTAATTCCTACATTTGACATACACAGAGATCTATTCTCAGATAATTCACAGTTGAACTTGATGTTCCTTCTGAATTTTGTCATATAAGAAATTATTCATTCGTTTCTTACTGTTTATTGTATTCCAGAGCCAAAAGTTACTTTCTATGTCTACCTAAACTCTTAATGGAAGCTTTGAATGATCATTGTCATTGTTATCTACTTCATAACAGAAATCATATGATCCCTAATACAAAAATAGGAAGAAATATTTATGTTTTTTTTTGTTTGTTTTTATTTGTACTTTTTTTTTTTTTTGTACCAGGGATTGAACTCACAGCCTGGTGCTTACAGGCAGGCACTTACACCACTGAGCTAAACCTCCTGCCCTCTACTCAATTCTTTTATAAGTTTGTTGTTCCAGTACTGAAGATTGAACCTAGGGCCCCACAAATACTGAATAGTATGAAGTGATATACAGAATTATACTCCAAGCTGTTTAAAATTTTGAGACAGGGTTTATTAAGTTGTTTAGGCTGATCTCAAACTTGTGATGCTCTTGCCTCAGTCTCCTGAGTAGGTGAGATATAGGAGTATACCATTTTTGTAGTTCTTTTAGAGGTTCTAAAAGACTTTTTAAGAAGCCTTCTACATGTTTTAAATGACATTTTAAAAAAGCTTTAATAATACTTTTAAAATAATGCTACATTTCTGGAATACTCACTTGTCAGGTACTATGCTAGGCAAATTTCATATGAGAAAACTATCTTATAGATGTTAAGAAGCTTGAAGAGGTAAAAATGAGGGACCCAAGATTTGAAATTTTTGTCTGGCTTAAATTCTATACTGTAAATCATCACATTCTTAGGCAAAAATATTTATAAGATTCTGAATCACTGAAGTTATTTTAGCAGGCAAAATTAACTTTTTTGCAGTGTATTTAAAGGCAAATAAATTTTTAACTTTATCTTAAATCTAATTACTTTAGCAGATATAAATATTACATTGACCTTTGCACAACATTGATCAGTATCACCATTTATACTATTTATAGTCAAATTTTAAGGATGATATTTTATGTAACTTGTTTCCTTCTTCTTCTTCTTTCATCGTGGTTTCTATCTAGGAATTTTTTCCAAGGTTCAATATGGACTAGTGTCACTGAACGGAATACATTTCAAGTTCCTTTCAATATTTAAAGTGACATTGTTTAACTTAGGAGTAGTCATTATAGGGCCATTAGCAGGCAACAGGGGTGTACCTTACAGACACCTTATAAACTTAGATTTACTCTGTGTGCAATAATAGTTGTACAGATATTTTTCATACTTCTTAATTTTTTTAACTTTTACCTTCCTGCTAAATGAAAATTTAAATTGGGAAAATGTAAATTGCTTCCATAGTCACGTATTGAGTGCAGGATAGTTATATGTGGCTACCACCATCAACATCATAGATAGCCGTAAAATACTGTTACTGTATTTGTTGGACATAGTTTAGGAATATATAAACTATAACTCTAAATATCTTCACATTTGTGTTTATACCATCCTGAAAATTGTAATTTATGATAAATGCACTAGATACCTGTTTTAAATAACTGCCCAAGTTAATAAAGGTTTACTTAACAGGAGTTTGCAATCTTTGAGATATTTATGATTGATCATTTTTGTTTCATTTTTTTGATTTGTTTGGGGTTTTTTGTTTTTGTTTATGAGGGAGGGTTTTTAAATATACCTCATGCTGAACTCAATATGTAGCCCAGACTGACCTCAAGCTTATTCTGAACCTCCTGAGTGCTGGGATTATAGGCATGCATCCCCCATATTTATCATTTTCTTAATTTATGAAACTTAATTCCAAAGTTAAACATGTATTTTTAAACCAAGAATTCAGTTTGAAACTGAGTAAGAGAAGAAAAATCCATGAAATAGGACATATTTTTGTAATGTATGAATATTTATCATGGCACTGGAATAGCTAAATTCTAAAATAAAATAATGCAAATTTAAACTTAATTTATGAGTTTCTGATTAAGATAAACTATTCACTCTAAAATTTTACACTTGTATATTTCTTCCTCTTCATTTATCTTTGAGAATTAAATTCATTTCAATAGTTTTATTTGATTGACAATACTTCTAATGCTATGAATTTCTCTTGCAGATTCATATACAATTATTAAATACTTCACACAGTATTATAACTGGAAACAAAAAAGAGATTTTAGAAGTTAGTTTTTAATGTCTTGAATTAAAGAGCTTATAAGAATATCAAGATTATGGGGCCAGGGTTATAGCTCAGCAGCACAGAACCTGCCTGGCAAGTGCAAGGTCATGAGTGTCATGAGTTCAATTCCTGGTACCTAAATTAAAAAAATTAAAAATTAAAAAGGAATATCACGATTATGTAAGAACATGTAAAATAAATTAAATAAATTACAAGACAAAATGTCAAAAAATAATTAAGAGTTTAGACATGGGGAGATATGAATTAGAGACAATTCTAAAATATTTTGACAAGTTTAAAACATAGTGGAAATTGTTGGGCAGTAAAGACTAAGAAACATATTCTGGGTGACAATACATGTATTTATACATATGTAGTTTTATCAAAATAATGGAAATAACAATTAACCATACAGTTAGAAGACAAATTTAAGTGGTCCACTTTAAGGAAAAATATAAACATTTTTATTTATTTATTATTCTTATTGTTTTGGTGATACTAGAGATTGAACCCAAGACCTTCACATTGAGCTACATTTCCAGTTATTTTTTGGTTTTCTCTTTTTCATTTTATAAACATGACTTATTAAGTCACTAAGTTATCTAGGATAAGGTCAAATTTAGGACCTTCATGACCTAGCCTCTCTGGGTGCTGAGATTCCAGGTATATGTTAACATACTCAGCATTAACAAATCATTTTTAATAATAATTAAAGATGATTTTCTGAAATGAAGCTGAAAACTATTAGTTATGATTACTGAAAATAGTTTTATTAGTGTATATTTATGGTATTGTTATGGTTTGTGTCTAGATATCCCCCTGAGCTTCATGCAGTCATGTGGTTGGGCTTCCCTCGAGTTTGTGATTCATGATCTATGGCTGTAATTATGGGTGTGAGTGCTACAAATACCCTAAAATGATAGTCTGCATACAATATAAGGGACAGGAAGGGTCTTCTCTTGTGGTCCTTCCCTTTTTGCTCTTGATATTTTTGCTGTCTTTCACCTCCATGAATGGTTACCACCCTGTCTTGGAGCCAGCTAATAATAGACTAAAACCTCCACAAACTTTGAGCTAAATAAACCTTTCCTTCCTTAATTTTTAGAATTGGGTATCTTGTCTCAGCAATGATGGAAAAGTAACCAAGACAAGTAAATAATGAATACATTCATTGTGTGTAGTTGGTGCATATACATGACACATATTAAATAATTTCCCATGCCCCAAACAACTCTTAGTCCCCTTCCCACTTGCAAAAGATCTGTCTTGCTGTTTTCCATTATCTGTCTTTTATTTTTCTCTTTGTTATATACTTTGAGTTCTCATATAAGAGAAAGCATAGGAAATTTAAGCTTGCGTGTCTGATTTATTTCACTTTACATTATGGATTCAAGGTGCATTCTTGAAATGACTCAAATATATGCTTCTTTTTAGCAAAATAATTATCTACTGTGGATAAATACATTTTCTTGTATGGAGAATTCTTGAAGATTCCACAAAAAATTTAAAATATAAATTTATTTTGTACCAACTATTCTCTTTCTAGGTATCTCCCTGAAAGAGTTGAAGACATGATATTACAGTGATACATGTAAAACCAAATTATGGCAGCACAATTCACATTAGCTGAATTGTGGAAAAGTTCTACATGTTCATAAACAGATGAATTACTAAAGAAAGCAAGTTAAATGTTAATTCAAAATGTTTAAAACTAACAAATATGCCTTAATGAAAAAAGTAAAATAAAATAAAGATTAGAATTACTATAATTAGGATAATTTAAGATGAATGGAAAATAGGAAATCTAAATATTAACCCAGGAATGTATTTTGTAAATTTGATAGTGGTTGCATTGACAATACAAAAGTTTTATTATCAAGGATTAGTCCCAGGGCAAAAGAGAGAAAATAAATAGAGCAGAAAAATAGTCTGCGGAAAGTCTAATGGCTTGTAGGTATTAGTGCCAGGCTTATGTGGGAGCAATTAGAAAAGTGTCTTTAGGGACAAAGACAACCAAGTTACTTTCCACACTGTACTTCCAACTGAGTGTACTGTTCCTCTGCAAATAAAAGACTTCAAAAACTGTGTGAGATACAGAGAGATCTAGACTCTTTCATTGGTAGATGATTTCAAAATTTGGTGAAAGTCACTCCCTACAGTATGAAATGCTAAGAACTGACGACAGATGATTTAGCATTGAGGTTATCAGGAGAAGGAGAATAAAACTAAAATAAAGGCAACTAGTAAATACACAGTTCAAAGCATTTTAAAAATTAAAGTCAGTAATGTAAAGAAAATTTTTCTGTTATTGAAGTAAGAACACTCTACACAAGACCTACCCCTTAAATATTTAAGTATATGTTACTGTATTGTTAAGTGTAGCCACAAAGCTGTGTAGTAGAATCCAGAAGTCAACGATCTTACATAACTGAAACTTCATGCTCATTGAATAACAATGCTTATAAGACATTTATGTGGCACTGAACTTGCATTATGACTTCATACTATGATTGCAGGAATTTTAAAAATGCACCATAGAAATTGAATTGTTTTTTTACCCATAAAGTTGGTGGCTCTGCACAAATGATTGAGAAGCTTCTGTACTACTCTGGCAACCTTTCAGTGACTGAAAACTAAGAGTATTACCTAGATGATTCAGAGGTAAAAAGCACACAGAAATGCGTAAGTGACAAAAGGAGTGATGTCCTTTCGTGTATCTGAGAACCAGAGTTGAGTTACTATTGCAATTATGCTTTCACATATTACATACTTTCAGGCCAGAGGATTCTTGCAGGATGTAATAGGAAGGAAGAAAGAGAAGAAAAGAGAATTCGAGGAAGGAAATAAATGTATATATTTTTTTCTTGAAATATAGCCATCAGAAATGGAGTTAACCAAGCTCTGGTCCCCAAAATGGATGTGGAAGCCTGGCTACTTTAAAGGTGTCGGATTACCCTCCTAAGTATAGCTTTAGTGTGTTACTCTAGTTCTGACTCAGCTTGAAACAATAAGGGACATCGTGTTGTATATAAGATCCGGAAAAGTTTATACCACAATTTTGGCCACTCTGGCGCATTATTTGTGCCTTCCTCCAGAATCACTACCCTATGCTTCTTCCCATTGTTCGTGTTCCTTGAAGGGTCATTTTACTCAGACTATCTTTGTTACTGAAAGAAGAAAATGTCACTTTAAAAAAAAAAAAACAAAAAACAAAAAAAAACCCAGAATTTGCTTTGTTACATACAATTGTTCCTGTAATTTTTCATCTTCACTGAAGGAAACATTAAGCTTGATGAGGTTTAATTTCTATATTCTTCTATGTAGTGGATTAAAAAGATAGACCAATACCATCTAAGACCTGGAAATTAGGTCTATTATTTCTAGAGCCACAACTAGTTTTTGTGTTCATTTTTATTCACTTTCCCTTAATTCTGGAGATGGGAACATGGGAAAAGGAAAGGTAAGCGAACGTGGAAGAAGATGAGAGATGAACAGATATCAAAGAACAGTTTGCAAGAAAATAAGGATTTTTTTTTAAAAAAGCTAAAATGTTTCTCATAACCTTACTACAAGTTTAGATAAAAAGCCCTTGCACACCTTCAGATAAGTACTGGCCTATATTCTTATCAGTTTAACAGATGCATACTCAGTGTAATATCGCATATTTTCACAACAATTGCATAGTATTTTTATATGTAGCAGTAAAAATTTCTACCCAAAAGTCAATGTCTAGATAAAAAAGTGACTGAAAAAAATTTGAGATATTTCAAACTCTTCTTAAATTTCATTTTTCCTAGAGAAAAGTACTTAGATAGTCAACAAATTAAAACAAATGAATAACAACGTTTAAAAAAATCATAGATATTATTAAAATCAAGGGAGTTAATTTGACCAAAAGTAGTTTTAAAAAGTTAACCTGGAGGAGTTAACTATGTGCAATAATAATTATTAATAATAAAGGAACAAACAACATATCCACATAATTGATAACATCCTTTTTCAAGCAGTTACAATTCTATCTCTTTAGTTTTATGTATTAGCACTGTGACTGTAGAGAGAAAAAAAGAACTAGAGAAAGAGGACACCAACCCATAAAGGTCAACAGTTTTGATGTGCATCAAGAATTAAAGACAAGCAAATTCAGGTATAATGGAACATCCCCCAGGGAAACAAAAGATCTTTCCTAGGTAATTCTTTACAATTGGTATTAGTGAAGTGTTACGGTGAATCAGACTGTCCTTCAGCAGCCCTGTTAGGCTGTCCATCGGACTGACTTGCACACATAGTTTAAATCAAGAAAAAGTGGGCAATTATCCATTGTCTATTGTGCTGTAAAGTAAAAACAATGGTAAGCAGAAGTTACTGCTACTTATTGATCATGTGAGATCAGTGCTTAACATTAAGCTTGGCAGTATTCAATTTATCCTTTTTCTGGCAGTTGATAGTTACTTGTCTTTTGTGATTTTTTTTGGATTCCTCAAGAAAATAAATTACACTCACAGAATCTACTAGCTTAAAAATAGATTTGATCATCTTTAACACTTCTGATAGCTGTAGCATTTACTAAAAACAGGCTACAGAATTAGTGTAATCATTGTTACAGAAAGAATTCTAAAACTTTCAAATGATAGCATTCTATAATAAGATAGTGATCTCACACATGATAAAGCTAAACAAATGAAGTGGGTTTTTTTGCACTCTGCTCTTTCTACGGTTTCAAAGATCATTTTACTTTTCAGTTCTGTACCTAATTCCTTCATTTGAAAGAGTACTTGACTGCAATGAGTATCAGAAAATCACACACAGCTAATGATTAAATGTCATTTAGCATTCTTGCTGATTTTCTTTCCACTACCAACCCCAAAGTGTCTCTTAGGAGATATGCTCAATTTATGATCAGTATTTGAAGATGTATTGGCCTCAGAAAAGAGCTACCACATTTTAGCCACCAATTATAAGTAGGTCAGCTACTCTGAAGAAAAAAAATCAGAGAATTGAATAGTTTTAAGTGTGCTAAGATAATGCAAGCAACAAAAAACATTTGGCCATACTTTATCTTCCATGCTGCAATACAACAGAACATGACAGAATCTCAAGAAATTAATGAATTCTTTAAGGCTACATCAAAAGGAAATCAGATGATAACTATTATGCCGCTTTAAAAAATGAAAGAAACTCTGACACGTATTAATAATGGAGAGACCTTGAATACATGATGGCAAGTGAAGTAACTCAGTTTACGAAGGGACAAACACGAGGTGATCTCACTTATATCAGTTACTGAGAATTTTCAAACTCATAGAGAAAGAAAATAGAAGAGTAGAGGAGGGTTGGGAAGAGGAAGAGATGCAGACCTATTGTTTAACAGGTATGCAGTTTCAGTTTTAAAAGAGAAAAGTTCTGGAGATGGACAATGATGATGACTATATGTTGAGGTGAATGCATTTCATGCTACTGAACTGTACACTTAAAGATGATTAAAATGGTGAGTGAATATTTCATCCAGTGTAAAAGAAAATTATAAACACAAAAGAAGGAAGGCTAAATACATATGAGATGGTGGAATTAGTCAGGTAGCAGGCATTCCCTTAAGTCCTATTGACTCTGTAACCTCTTATAATTCTAAATGGAAAGCTCTTTCTCTGCCATTCCTAAACTCAATATTTTGTTCCCTGCTATGGGTCAGATAGGCACAGAGACAGTGTGAGCCACACTGTGTTAGTCCAGCTAGCCACAAATCAGATGTTGTTTTGCCTCAAAATGCCGCTGAATTGAGCAAACATTGTAATGACATTGCCATCCTCTTTTTGAGTCCCATTCAAGCAAGGAGGAAGACAGAGTTAAAAGGGACAAAATTTGAGCTTGTTCAGGCATTCTTAGAGCACTTGATCTTTGGAGAAGGAAGAAAGATTATTAAACATCAGACTCATTAAAAACATACCTTAGCATGTGTATCAGTCAGATATTTTTTTGTGTGACACACTTTGAAAATCACTAGTCACACTGGGTGTGGCGGCACTCTCCTGGTTGAGGCAGGAGGATTGTTGTAAATTCAGGACCATCCTGGCTACCAAGTGAATTCAAGGACAGCCTGAGCTGCATAGCAAGACCCTGTCTCAAAAAGATACACACACATACAACATACACACATGCATATGCACACAAATGAACAAAACAAAACAAAACAAAATCACTAAGCTACTGAACAAAAAAACACTGAGACCCCTCAAAGTCACCAACACTGGTCTACAATTATCTTCCATTTAGAGAAATATCAAATAATTTGCAGAAGTAGAGCTCTAGGTCTAGGTAGGTGATTGTATTAGTCAGATATTCTGTCATGGGACAAAATGCCCATCACCTGCAAGTTAAATAAAAGAGGTTTATTTTGGTTCACAGTTTCAGCCAGCTTCAATCCAGAAATTGTATGGCTGTTCCCTACTTTGGCTCAGATAAGCACAGAGACAGTGTGAGCCACATTGTGTTAGTCCAGCCAGCCAGAAATCAGGTGTTGCTCTGCCTTAAAATGCCACTGAATTGAGTAAGCATTTTAATGACATTGCCATCCTCTTTTTGAGTCCCACTCAAGCAAGAATGAAGACATAGTTAAAAGGAATAAAATTTGAGCTTGTTCAGGCATTATCATGGCAGAAATAGAAAGGAGGGGCAAGGAAAGGAGATGTGCATCTACATCACATCCCCAGTGACCTGCCTCTTTTAACTGGTCCCTACCTTGAAAATCACACTTATGAGGCCAGGGATTTAGCTTAGTACTGTAAGCGCCTGCCTGGCAAGAGTGAGGTCGTGAGTTCGACCCCTGGTACAAAAAAAAGAAAGAAAAAAAAAAAAAAAGAAAAAGAAAAAGAAAAGGAAAATCACACTCAACCATTCACTCATCATTAGACTAATCCATTAGACTAATTAGACTGATATGTATGATTTCCCCATGTTCCAACCACCTCCCCAAAGCCTCCCTCCCAACACAAAGCTTTTGGAAGACACTTTAGGTAAAAAATATGACAATGATGATGGTAAAGCCTTGAAGTACAAGCCGTTCCTCTAAAAACATTTGTCCTGAAATTATGAACAAAGTAATTGGTAGAGAATAATTTAAGCATATCACAAATTTTCTATTTTCTCATTCATTAATTCACTTAGGAGAAACATTAAATGAATAGGGAATTCTCACTGCTCTGAATAGTTAAATAGAAGCACACACACACACACACACACACACACACACACACTTGTGCACACAGATAGCTTAAACAACTGACAGCATCACTAGTTATCTTCCATCCATATCAGTGTTACAACCTTCTCTATGATTTCAAATGACCTTCCATCGATATTTCACATTACTTCATAGGCTGAAACTCTTCTGAAACCCATTTTCTCAAGTAGACATCAGAAATTTTTGTTCAAAATGAAGTGCTATTATATTGTATTATATTGTTCTTTGTATTGTTTTAGCACATATAAAATCATGCTATCATTTAATGCTTTTAATATATATGTATATATCATTTATGAAATTTTTTAATGCTATGAATCAACTGTGCCTTCATTGCATATATAAATGCACTGCAGTGATTTTTAAGAACACATATATTAGAGACAAAGTGGCTGTGTGGTACAAACAGTTGTATAAACTGAGATTACACAGTTTGGGAGATTGAACTTTCCTTTTTGCAATTCCATTTTGAAAAAGTTAGTTCTATCAAGATTTACTCCTCACTGATAAATAGTAAACAGAAAATGTGACTTCTTTGTTTTCTTATCATTTTCTTTATGAGGGCTCCACTTGCTAGAAAATTATGAATGAGACATCTGTTATTTATGTAAGAATGTCCTTCTAGAACCTTCCATTCCAGAATCCCAAGTAGAAATTGGACTAGTTTTGTCTTTTCCTTTAATCCATTTCTTGGACCTAAAATGTACCTATCTTACTACTTGTCTCCAACTTCTATACTTTTATCCTTTTTCTTTTATCTCGTAGAGATAAAAGCACAAGAATTTCCATCCATACTTTTTAGCTTTGATCTATCTTACATGTTATTCCTCTTCCAGAGGCAAGTGGATTCATGGTTCAGCCTGATAACTGGAAACAAGAGCCACTGCAGCATCAGAGACCTAGCCAAGATCTCCAATCTTCCAAACAAGTTTATTGTGAAGGCTTAAATAAATGAGACAAATCGTATGATTTTAGGGCTCCAGGAGGATCAAAACCTTCTAACAGAATTTGAGACTCTGGTAGCTAAAACAGGGATATTTCTGGGTGGCCCATATTTATTTAGTTTTCAAACAAGGAAGGAGTTAGAGTGGAAAAGGCAGAAACTGAGCAGGACCTTGGGAGAGCTTCAAGGACTTTTCCAGGTAATAGATTATGTTAATTTCAGAGAACTATCTTATGCTAATTTAAGAGGACTATCTTAGGAGAAAGTCTCCAGGTTGACTTTCTGACAGTGAGATGCCTGCAGCTACAGTCTTTATTTAGGTAATTGGGGTTACAGACAAATGTCCTCAGCTGTGACCTTATCTTGCTTGTCCTTTGAGGCATATCTTTGTTGTCAGGCCCGCCATGCTGCAGCCCTGCATGTGTGCTCAATTTCCAGCTTCAAGAGCTTCCCAACACTCCATACTACAGAATAACCTTCCATTAAGTCTGTAGGTTATCTCTCGACATTTGCCCAGAGTGCAGAGATAGAGAAAATCCTCTTATCTCTCAATAAAGCCTGTTTTATTATTATTATTTGCTAACTGAGGCCTCAAAAATTTTACTCTGAATATGTAAATTTAAAAGTGGAATCTTTTTCTTCTTGCATTCCTGCAATAACATTTGGAATGTTTTCCAAAGCCAATAGATGCCTCACAGTGGATGGGAAAAGTAACACAAAAGAAAATGTAAATAATTATACCTTTTCAATTTTTTTTTGCAATGGAAATGAACTTTAATTGTTCTAAATTCCATTTTAATATAAGGAATATGACCTTTCCTTTATGGTCATTTGTCACATTATTAATGTTCACACATCTTTATTCTGGTTTTCCAATTCAGAATGGGCACTTGCTCACTTAAAATATCTTTCAGTCTTGAAGCACATTTGTGACTTTTTTTATTTTAAAGAGAATAAAACAAAAGAGAACAGAACAAAGCAAATCAGAAAGAACAATACAAGCAACACAGCACTTCACAACAGGACAACCAGACATCAACAATAGCTACCATAACATCTCTTCAAAATGGTTGAGCATATCTTTACACATGTTAATATCAAACATAACAAAATAGTATAAAACTATTCAAAAGAATGAAAGCATTAGAGGACTTCAAAACCAAATAACAGGAAATGAACAATGGCTACTATAATTTTCATTTTCCTCAAAAAATTTGTCTATTCCATCACACAAAACAAAATCAAATAAACCACACCAGGATAGAGCCAATCCAAACAGAAGAACAAAAGCATGGTAGGTCTTCAAAATCAGATGATAGTATATCAGCAATGGCTACCACAATGTCTTATTTTCTTCAAAATAGTTATTCATACAAACACACATAATAAAATCAAACAAAATAAAATTAAACTAATCAAGCAAATGAATGAAAGTGTTATAAGACATTGAAACAGTATAACAGGAAACCATGATTACCATAATATATCCCATTATATTCAAGATAGCTGCCCCTACCATCTGACAGCATAAAAGCTAACAAAACAAGACAGAACAAAGCTAAACCTAACAAAATTGTGTAAACAATGCAAGAGTTCAAGACAAAACAATAAGAAATTAACAGTAGTTTCCATCTTTCCCTCCCAGGTATTTCCTTCCCTTTGCTCTTACATTAACTATTTTGCTTTTAGATTCCATTAACTCCTTCTGTTTCTTAAGCTAGTGTTCACAAGTATGAGTTCGAACTGTTTTGGCCATGGATATGATCTCCAGTTGCGTACATTTAGCTATAGGAGCCTCGAGATTATTTTATTTTATAGCTGGGTAGCTTTCCACTGCATGAAAATACCATATCTTCCTTATCCATTCTGCAATTGTTGGGCAAGTTACTCTTGCTTTTTTTTTTTTTTTTTTTTTTTTTTTTTGTCTCCTGTCACATGGAAAAAAGTTTTCTCTTCTTTGATTTTCAGTCTATGAATTTCCTTTCAAGTTAAATGTGTTTCTTGTATATGGTGTATCAGTGGATCTTGTTTCTCGATCCACTCTCCCTTTGTTTCTTTTTGTTGCTGACTTGTGGCCATCTACATTAATGGTTACAACTGGCATACATTGGTTTGTCTCTGCCTGCCATCCTCCTGTTGCTGGCCCGCCACTTTTCCCCTTCATTCAATTGTCTTCTTTCAATTGCTGCTGTTCCTGGAACCATGGTCATCTTTATCTCTCTAGAATTTCCTTTAGCACTCTGTAGGGTTGGTTTGATAGTCATGGATTCCTTCAGTTGTTGTTTATCTTGGAAGTATCTTATTTTTCAACCAATTTTGAAAGATAGTTTTGCAGGGTACATCAATCTGGGTTGGAAGTTTTCTTTCAGGATTTGAAACAATTCAAACTCTTCTTGACTTGATGGTTTGTACTGATACGTCTGTTGTGATTCTGATTTTCCTTTATAGGTGATCTGTTTCTTTTCTCTAACATCTTTTAATATCCTGTTCTTGTGCTGAATTTCTGAGATTTTGATTATTATATGTCTGGGTGTAGATCTACTTTGGTTATGGCTAGTTGAAGTCCTATATGCCTCACTTATCTGCATGCCAGTTCCATTTCCATGTTTGGGAAGTTTTCTTCTATTACTTCTGGATATCCTTTTAATTTCATTTGTGTTGAGCCTTGCTTATTCACCTACACTGTCACTATTAAGTTATGCTTATTTGCATTATGTTGCAGCCATAGAGTTTTTATTTCCTGAATCCATGTTATTTTTAAGAGATCTTTCCTTGCATGATCACTAGCTGCAATCCTATATTAAGGTTTGAAAGTCTATCTTCAGTCTCTGTCAAGCAGTTTTGCCAGTTTTTGATTGAATTTTAATTCCTGAATCTCTTTGAATCTGTTTCATGCACTGTAATTTCTTTCTACATTCATTCAAGGTTTCTATCATTTTCCTATGTGCCTTTTTTGTCTATGTCTTCTTTAGATATGCTGAGCAATACTTTCAGTATATTTGTGATTTCTTCTTTTACCTGAGACATTATTTCTGATGACTGCTTTTACAATCTCATGAAGTTGTTTCCTTTCTTCAGTTGCTATCCTCTCTGAGATTTCAGGTGTGCCACTTCTGTTTTCTTCCATGACTGTATCTCCCAGACTTATTCTTTGTGGGCTAGAGGTCTCAGTTTGCCTTTTGTTCCTTTGTTTTGACATTCTCCTGGATTCCTCCCAACAAGCTGGTTGTGGGGCCCCAGGCACTTCCCATGTTGGCTGCCACCTAGGCAGTATAGGGGGATGGGACAGGCACTTGGATTCCTCTAATTCCAGTTATACAGGAAGATAGCATACTTGGAACAAGCTTCTCCAGACCTATGCACCTACATTGTGGTTTTGCTGATGATCATGGGCCAGGAATTTAGCTTAATGGCATAAGCGCCTGCCTGGCAAGTATGAGGTTGTGAGTTCAATCCCTGGTACCAAAAAAAGAAAAATAAAGATGGAAACTCTGACTAAAATCTAGGCATAAAAAATGATAACAGAGATAAAAATTAAATAAATCTTTGATAATAGATATGGGAGTTGTAAAAGAAATAGATGTCCTATGTTTAATATCATATACCTCTTTTAAGAAATTAAACTCGGGGCTGGAGGTTTAGCTCAACGGCATAAGCACCTGCCTTGTAAGCAGGCGGTCGTGAGTTCAATCCCCAGTACCGATAAAAATGAAAAAAGACCAAAAAAAAAAAAAAAAAAAAATTAAACTCTTCTATATATTTAATTCCATTTTGAAACAGTTAATTACTTTTCCCAATGATTCTTTATCTGTATATTATCACTGCTTAAAGCCTTTTACTTTTCTTCCACATTATTTCAGTATGTGTTAACTAATCTCTATTGGATGAATTTTCTTATACCACTTTTTCTGCAGTGCTTGACCATGTTCCTTTGCCTGCAACATATTCTGAGCCTGTTATTTTTCTTTTAGTCTATTATTAACCTGTTTCACAAATCCTCAGTGATCATAAACTGAGTACAAGTTCCTCACCATTTCTTAGTATAAGTCTGTGATTAATGTAATAACCTGTTTGCTATGAATGAAGTTAAAAAGAAACAGCATAGAAATATGGCTTGTGGATGTTAATGTTGTTATTTCAACTTCATTGGATTAAGAAAGTCCTAGATTAGTGAAACATGCTCCTGAGTATTTCTGGGTGGGTCACAGAGGTGAGACCATGGGTGTTATGTCTGATCCCTCAACCATTCTTTTCTGGTACTGTTCCTTTTGTCTGTTTGCTGGTGGCTGCGGACTAGGCAGCTTTGTTTCTGTAATGAGGTTTCTGCTTTGTAGACTGATAACCATGTACTGAATCTCCTGAAACTACAAGGTAAATTCAACCTTTCTTTTTTTTCAGTTGTGAGTGTCTGATGTATGTTAGCTGAAAAGTACAAAAAATTGGTACCAGAGAAGTGGGGTCATTGCTAAGATCTATGCTTTTAAATCTTTTAGAACTGATTTGTGGATGGGATTTGGAAAGGTTTGGCAATATGAGCTCAAGAAGCCCTAGAATGCCGTATATATGCCTTGATAAGTGACTGTAACGGGAGTCAGACAACCAGAATGCTAACAGGAATGTGGATGGTTTAGGTCAAATTCAGGAGGTTTCAGTTCGGTATAAGAACTTGATGGTCAGTCGGATGAGTGGTCTTGTGTGTTACATTCTGGCTGAAAATTTATTTATATATTTCTATGTCCTGAGACTGTGTAAGAGACTGATAGTAAGGTTAGTGAACTAATTAATCTGGTAGATGAAATACCAATTCTACCCCCATAGTCAAGCTGCAGTATGAGGGTAGTTGCCCATACTGGATTTGTAATGAAAATCAGAGGCAAAAGACAAAGCAGAAAAATCAAAAACCATAAATTTTGGCCCAAAAGGAAACATGTATGAACTGGGGGCCAAAAGAGGTAGAGATGCAGAAGAGATTAATGCTATTGAAAAGAAACCAAGTAAAGAATAGGAAAAAAAAGATATTATGAAAACCTAGTGGAAGTCAGCAAGATCCTTCCCTTTTAGGCTCAAAGGCCCAAAAGTATAAATCTTTCATTTGAGAAAAGAGCTCACCAGGATCCTTGCTCAAGTAGGATCCCCTAGGTGATTGGTTTCCTGAGATTCACTTCACTATTACAAGATATCAGGTACTCAGAGGTCTCTGCAGCTGTCAGCCAGGAGAGCCAAACTACTCTTCAAACTGGTACCCACTCCTTGCTTTCTTACACATGATACTGGAGTCATTGGCCTGCAAAATACAGGGTTTGTGGGATCAAGAAGGCTTCTGCCATATTTCAAAGAAGTCCTGGGAGTTAGAAAAGGAGAATTTTGAGAGAATAGTATGTGAAACTGTGGGCTGCAACCATCAAAGCCGTAAGGATATAGTTGCCCCAGCCCTCCGGACTCACGTCTTATCACATGTACCTTGGATACCAGGTTTAGAGCTACAGAACTTAACATTTCCTCTGTTTGGTTTGGTCTTAATTTGATCTAATTATTTTTTATTCACTTATTCCTCTCTTTTGGGTTGGGGATGTTCATTCTGTGTCATTGTACCTTAGGACTATATAAGTAGGACTTTAAAAATTTTACAGAGTTGTGCTTTCAAAGTTGAAAAAGTGTGAATTCTAACCATTAGTCCCAATATGTCAGAAAATTCTAGTGTACTGGTAAAGCATGCTACCTAGGTTAGTAATGCATGCTCTTGTGTGGGTCTGAGTGAATCATGGAGACATAACCTTGGGTACAATATATAGCTCTTCTGATATTTGTGTGGTCCTTATGTATCTGTTCTGCTTACCGGGCATCATTTATGAGGCATGTTTGCTCCAACAAGCACTTCTGCCATGAGGCTTTTGCATTGCAGCTTGCCTACCATGTACTGAATCTACTAAGATCATGAACTACTTGTAACTTTGTGTTTTGAATATTGCATCTCAGGGCAGAAAGCTTGACTAATACAGAAAGCCTATGAGTCATAAAGCTAATATCTCAGCTGAATAACTCATCAAAATCTAAGGTCATAAATTAGGAAAATCAAGGAGATAGTCTCTTTGGAAATCAAAATCAAACAAAAAGTCCTACAGTTCAACATAATGAAAATCAGCTGTTGGTTAACCAGTTAAGAGAAGAATCATTTTTAAAATGTTTCAATACTGTTTTTACATACATATTGGGCAATGGCTGTGAAATATAGTGGTTTTAAAAAAATAGAAATTACTTTTATACATTTTCATCTGAATACAAGCTATCTAGGACTGATGCAGTGATGTGTGAGGATCAAGGCACTTTTCCTCTTGCTGCTATATCCTATAGGTGACTATTGAAAGTGACCAAGCAGTTTCTTAGCCAGTAAGGATGTGATGCTCCTATTTTCATGACCCCTCTTTTTTTCCTGCACTTATTTTGCTGATGTGGGGAGGCAAGGAGACATAATAACCATATAATTCTTATCTCGCTTAGAAAAAGTTAACCTTTTAGTTGCCACATCACTGTACCTTTTAGCCTATGTCATGTGATAGTAGTAACTGTGAATAATGTCCTCTTGTCAAGAGGTCAGTACTTTGTTACAGTAGATTTTAATGTGATATCCATTTGTTGAACCACTCTAAATATTGTGTGATATGTCCCCTTTTTTGTCCCCATGTTGAGGCAATTTCAGGCAAAACTATAGCTGCCAAATCTGTATTACCTTTCATGTATACTCATAGTTGTAGATGGGTATAGGCAGAATATGTCTTGTATACCTCTTTGGAATTTTGCGTTCAAGGGGATTAATCTTGCTTCTCTCTATTTGGTCATTTTTTCTCTCGCCAGGTTTCCTCTCCCCAGTTTCCTTTCTTCTCTCCAGGTAATATCAAAAAGATTTATGAGTAAATAGGTATCCAATGGTAGATCTGTATAGAAACCTAATGTTGCACCTTCATACTTTATGAGTGATTTTCTTGCTCCTGTCTTCAGAGATATATGCTAGCTAGTACCATTTTTCCTTTCTTGATGTGGGGATGAAAATGATGAGACTAGCTCACAACTACTGCATACCTTCAATGAGTCAATTCTCCACATCATAATCTTTCCTTGCCTATTGAATTGATTCCAAGAGTTGAGGATATAAGACAAGTAACAGCACTATCCAGTAGTTACTGTGGGGAAATGTATATTATTAATAATAATAATAAAAATAGCAGTAGAGATTACATGCCATTTTCCCTTCAAGATATTTTAGGCATAATAATTCCTTTGATATTTGCCCAAAGCATTATGAAGTAGTACAGTTTTTAATAAAGAAAGTTAAGTAACTTGGTCAAGTAAAGAGGTAGAAGTTGAAATCAATCCCAGGCAGTCCAGCCCTGAACCTGGTGTGAGATTAGCTATTGCTATGCTGAGGCTTAAGTGTCATAGGATGTTGAGGTGCAACTACCAAGATGACACAGGGAGAATATATTTTTGCAGTTTTAAGGAGCTGTTGAAACCTGGAAAATCAGTAGTGTCCTGTAAAGTTACAAGAGAGGGAAATTATCAGAAAAAAAAAATGCTGGTGTGGCCCATCAGATAATGAAGAAATCATATCTCTTGCAAACAAATACTAAGGCTCAAGATCCCAAGTAATATTTTGGTATAGATATGATGTGGAAATCATTTTAACCTTATATAAATGTTCTTTTTCCATAGCAATTACATACATGCATAATAAACTGTTGAGAGTAGTATATTCACGAGACATTAAGGATGCTGGTGTATAGATGATACTTTAATTTCAATAGTTCTTGCATTCATACTTACTGTATTACTATGTCTACATGTCACAAACTGTGGTAACTGGACTTTGATTTAGCCTTATGATATCAGATAAAAATATTTAATGTTTTATATATCAAATTGACAAATTGTGTTTACTCAATTAGTAGATTTTTATGTCAGAGATTAGTGAAAATTTGAATGTTTTGTCTGTACAAAAATCACTGTTTAAGATATTAGAAATCTTAGGACAAGCTTATGTTATTTCCTCTAATAAAATCACATATATAAATATTTATACAAAAATAATGAAATGAAAGGGGGTTGAGGAAAGTAGGGAAAAAGAGAAATATATGATGTATCAGTTCCTTACAGTGAAAGCAGTCATTATGTACTGCAAATACATAGTAATAAAAGTAAGAAACATTTTTTAAACTGTGAAAGATTAAAAAAAAAGATTTTTGTAGCCACAGGAGGAATCCAAAAGGTTTCTAGTTCTGTAATTTAGTGACCAAATTTCTAATGCACTTAGTTAATCCTTTTTCATTGCAAGTATTTTGTGACTTGATAGCTATTATTAAAAAAAACATAATATAGAGAATGTAAAAAAACTTTTTACTGAGTTTTTGACATTTATTGTGTCATTAAGTGAAAAGTATTGAAGACAAAGTTTTAAATCATGTGACTTTATGATTAAATTGAGATTTTCCAAAAAGATTTTCAAAAAGAAAGTTTGTTTTAATTTATAACCATGAGAAAGTAAAGACAATCTATAATTTTTGAAGTTTTTGAAGCTAGCAACGTGGTATAAAAGCCTAGTAATATGTTATAATAAGGTATCAAAGTCATACCTTACCTGGACTCATATAATATGGCTGTCACTTCTCCCATAGAATCTGTCTCCTTTGTTGAACAAAGGGAAATAGCAGTATTGAAATACAGAGTGATAAAATGTTTCAGAAAGGTTTTCATATGTCTGCTAAGTAAAAATGAAACAAAATAAGGTAGATATAAAATAAAGTTCTTGATAGATGATCAAAATGAAGCAACTAGTGGATCATTACATGTAAGATTACTAACACAACTTCAAGAGCATGTAGAGCACCCAACATCCCTCCATGAGAAGTTTCATTTCTTTTCTCATAAAAAGAAGTTAAAACATCCAGATGAAAATTAAATCCAAGCTACAAGCCATACCTATAATTGGAAAATGTTTGCTCTGCTGGCTTTAAGTTATCATCTAAGGGTAATATTGATTATTTCATACCATTCTATGTACATATTTTTCAGTACTCTCTAGTAACACGTGCCTATCATCCAACAATGGAACCTTTAACAATATGATTTGCACAACGTCTTCTCCTAAACTTAGAGCACTAACCTGAAGGAAAAAGAAGTGGATATAATTGGTTATATTCATGTTTTAATATTCATTAATTGCCAATGACCATTATTTGTCACAATTTATTATCTAAATTCTGTAAGTGAAGAAAAGCTATCATAAAACACATGCTTGAGCCAGGGATGTAGCTCAGCAGCACAGCACCTGCCTGGCAAGCACAAGGTCCTGAGTTCAATTCCTAGTACCAAATTCTTAATACCAAAAGAAAAAAAAATATGTTTTAAAAGACTGTTCTATTTTTTCATTGCCAAAACTAATTACTTTGTAGAATAGCACGTTTCCTTGCATCTTTCAATTATCTTTTGATTATTCTGTGAATAAAACAGTTACTGTTCCTTTTTTTAAAAGTTACAAAATTATTTTTATCATTTACTAATTTCTTATTTGAATTAACAACTATCAACCTAAACAGAATCGTGCCTACTTCAAACTTCCTGTGGTGCTATACCTTATGTCACTGAATTAAGCATTAATAACATGTATGACACATTAACAAAGAGAATTTGATGAAAGAAGGAAAAGAAATTCTGAGAAGTACAATTCTATATCTCATCATGTAAAATAAGGACTTAATATGAGTAAAATGTAGAAACATTTTAGCTAACTTTTGAATATTGTGCTATCTGCTGTTAGTTAAATTTGGGGTCAAGTGTGCTGCCAAATATCACCAAAGCAATAGACATTCCAAAATAAAGTGTATAATCTATCCACTGGGCATTCCTTGGGAGTTAGTTTCAAAGGAAATAAATTAGATCTGATATCCCAGAGAAAACAATAATAGAGACTGATTTATATAAAAACACATATTTCCATATGCAGTATTTAGCAGTGGGAACTCATTCAGCATCTTGGGGGAAAGGTCGCTAGTGTGCATTTTGTGCATCATTTTATGTTTATACAGGGAGGAAATGATTTATAGAGAAGTCAATATTTAGTTGAATTTGGCGAATTATGTTTTATACAGGAACAGTAGGTTTGATGAACACTTCTATTTAAAAGTCATGAGCACTGAACATGAAATTGAATGTTAATAGATGATATAAATGTGGGAGAGATCTGGGCCACATGCATGTAGTATGGCATGATACCGCACATGTTTAGTTAGCCAAGACCAACTTTGCCTAGATACGGAGAAAGATACCTTATTTCAATAGTGATATTTGACTTTGAAAATGAGTGTAAAATTATTATGGAGTAAATAGTTATTTTCTTTATTTAATGGATGTGTATGTTAATCTAAAAGCCACTAAAATTTATAAATGGCAAGCCTAGAGAATATTTCCACATGATAAAGCACAAAATTTTTAATTTATCTCATTTTTTGGCATGTTTGGTTCCATTAGATACAGACTTCAGGGCAAACACAAAATTTAAGAAAAGAAAGAACAGAGAAAAAAAATTAGAGGTTAATTGCCTTTATTGATCTCACAGTAGTTTTGACAGCTTTTATTCATTAAAATATGTATAAAAATGGATGGTTGTATTTTTAGTAAGTGGTGTGCTTTGAGATATTTTATTTTTTTTTATTTTGAAAAGAATAAAACCAAATAAGAAAAAAAACCAAAAAACAAAATTGGGTATTCAAAAGGATGGACATAGTACATAATTTAAAACCGCAATACAAGGTGATCTACAATGGTTAGCATGATGTCTCTTGTTATCTTCAATGGAATTGTCTATATCATCAGGTACAATAAAATTGAACATAGCAGTATAGAACAAAATCAATAAAAACAAAATATTGGAGACATTATAGGACTTAAAAGAGGGCAATAATCAAACCAGAATGGGTATCATAGTGAATCTTACTGTTTTCAGAGTAGTTGCATATACTCTCCGATTTGATACTATCAAAACATAACAGATTCAAATAAAATCAGTCAATACAAGATGGCGATCAAACAAGACAGATTCAAATAAAATCAGTTAAAACAAGGCAGTGAAAGCCATACAGAGTTTCAGATTAAGTTAATAGGAAATTAAAAATGGTTTCTGTAGTATATCCTGCTATCTTTGGAATAGCTATCTATGTCCTCAAATCTAGTACAGGTAGACAAACTGCAACAGAATATAACCAAACTAAACAGAGCGATGAAAGCAATGTAAGTTTCAAATCATGGTACAATATTAACAATGTCCTCTGCCTTCTCTATGTAGACAACTCCTCCCCTTTCACTTTTCCACAGTACTATTCAGCTATAAGGAAGGAAGAACCTTAAGGCTCTTGTAGGTAAATGGATACAATTTGAGACCAACCTCAGGGGTAAAAATGTTCAGAACCATTTAGGTAAATAGCAGGTTGCCTCCCTAATCTAAAAACTAAAGGAATTAGTGGGAGATATTTTATTTTCAACATTTAGATTTAATTCTACTTATAACCTAAAAAGCTGATTGTAGTATGTTTATAGAAATGCCAGTTGTTATATGCATGCACCATTATGCTAAAAATACTGGATATCTTTTTCATAATTTTCCATTGGAATATGCACACTTACAACAGTTTATTTGCAAGAAAGGGGTAGTAATTACCAGGTAAGCAATTTTTAATTTTGGTCTGACAGAAGGCACAGCTAAGCAGCTGATGCCAGTGATGGGGAGCAGCTGTAAATAAAGATGAAGCTTTATTCATTTGCCGGCCTCTCCTGTCCCACTGCACACCCTAGATCCTAAGAAACCAGGGATATGTACCAGTTGGTGGCCTGGGGGTTGGGGACCTCTCCTCTAGAGGATATAGGGGAGAATTTGTAGTCTTGTCTTTTCAAGCTTGGAGACTTCTAGCATCTCCTTGTTGATGACTCCTTTCTTTCAAAGTCAGAGCTACAATGATGTGGCACACAAAGCATTCTCTGACATTTTCTTCTTCCTGCATGTTCCCAATTTAAGGACTCTTGTGATTGCATTTTAGCCTGCCTAAATACTTAGCCCTTTACTTAGCCAGGGTACTGTGTAATGTAACATATTCAGAGGTACAAAGAATTAGAATGACTATTAATCTGCCTACCACATGTCAATTAATTTGTGGATATATGTTTTAAACTGCCACTGTTGCTATCCATATAGTTGGCCCTACATATTGCTGGGTTCTGTATCTGCAGATTGAAGCAATTTACAGATTAAAATGTAAAAAAAAAAAAAAAAGAAAAGAAAAAGAAAAAAGTAATAGAGAGTGTCATGGTTTATGTCTGTGGCCTCACAAGTTTGAGTTTGTGCATTTGTTATTTGTTCATTGTCTAGTGCTTGAATTGATGGTGTCAGTGCTCCACCCACAAAGGGGTGGAGCCAGGATGTGATGTATTGGCAGGAAGAAGGTGTGTCTTGCTCTTTGGTGGTTGGAGCTTGCTGTTTGCAGCCGCCATGCCTGCCTGCCCTGGAGCCAATTGAGTGTGGACTGAAACCTCCAAAAACTGTAAGAAATAAACCTTTCCTTTCCCAACTTGGGCATCAGGTATTTTGTCTCAGCGATGAGTAAAAGGTAACTAAGGCAGAGAGTAAAATAAAAATCCTGAAAGTTCCCCGAAGCTAATTTGCACCATGTTGAGCCCAACACTAAACCCATACAAATGAAGTGACATGTAGGCATATCCTGCTGAAGCCACAGACCATTTCAAAAACCATTGGTCTCTAGTACTCTGTACATGAGTAATATATGCCTCAAGTCTTATTTGCATGTGAAGTAATTAGACATATAGTGATTGTGTCTATAATGAATATGTGTAGCTTTTGTTGTCCTTATTCTTCAAGCAATGCAGATAGCAACTATTTACATAGAGTTTATATTATGTTAGGTATCATTAGTAATCTGGAGGTGACTTATTGTATTGGGAAAATATGCATTAGTCACATGAAAATACATTTTATAGAACAGTCTAGAGTATCCACAGATTTTCATTTTTGCAAATTGGTACTGGAACCAACTCCCTGTGCCCCCAAAATGACTTTATGTATATTAGCTGTGTGATCTTATGCAAGTTATTCTTCTCTGTTGTGTAAGTTTTTTCTACAAATAAAATGGGAGAAATAATTCTGATATTGTGCATAGTAGTTTTAGAAATTAATTATGTATTTAATTTCTGTTGTGCAAAATCTAGCATATATGTATATTTTTTTAACTTTTTATCAGTACCAGGGATCGAACTCACAACTGCCTGCCTGCAAAGCACGTGCTTATGCCACTGAGCTAAATCCCCAGCACCTAATCTAGCATATTTTTTTGAAGGGTTACTTTTAAACCTGTTAAAAATTTTTGGGCTTGTCTCTTCTGGTCATCATTAATGAGCAGGATTTCTTTGAAAGCATATTGTAGACACTTCACGAGTGAATTCTACCTTTAAACTGTATGAGACAGGTACCTGACATATACATACATCACTTTTAAGGACTCATCATTCTGCCTTCCTAGGGAAAACTCACAATAATTACATTAAAAAGCCTTTAATAACAGTGTTGATTTTTCTTCATAAATTTTTAACTGTTCATTTTTTTAATCCCTGTATATTTAGATATTTCTTTAAAAATAAAACCTGTTTTTGTTACTGACTATAAAATTAAATCAATGAAATGAATCATATTGTAAATGTAGTTCAAAAATTCATAAAGGGAGATAAAATTATGTGTTTGTTTCAGTGACAATATGAACAGAAATTTAGATGCAATACAGCATGAAGAGGACAAGAATGTTCTTACTAATTTAGGAAACCTATGGGGTAAAAATGTACTTGGAGTTGGTTATGGCATGTAAATAACTCGCAACTACATCCAACAAACTGTCATATTCTACTAATTTATACTTCTATGTAAGTTGAACTCTATTACATTTTATATATATTTTATGTATACATAGAAAGCAAAAATACTTTTGTGTTTAGTGATAAATAAAATAGGGAATTTCAAAAAAATCAGTATGTTTTTGTAGGCAATCTTTTCTTACTGTCATTATTGAATTTTGGAAATATTTGAGCTTTTAAAGACCTATTTGACAAAACTTTTTAATTTTGTCTCCAGTATGAAAGATTAGTTAGATGCATCTATTCAAAATGTTTATAAAATTTAAAATTTGAATTTTCTTTAAATGTCAGTAGAGAGGATTGAAAAAAATCAAAATCAAAATACAACATGCACAGGCACAAATTCCCTGTGATGAGTATGATCATTATGTATATCTGAATGTACCAGCAATCTTAATTATTAAAAATGTCATTTCTTAGACATAAATGTATGCTTACAAACACAAATAACAGAGGAAATAAACAATGAAAACACTAAAGAGAGTAAGATTTAGTTTTATTGTCTATCATTATGATTTCAATATCTCAAGTTGAGGAAAAAGTATTTTACTACAGTTCCTATTTATAACTAGATATCTTCCATGCCAGAATGAAATAAAATTAAGAATGCCTATAGTTTTGCAGCATCTATATTTACTAAGACATTCAGAAGAATATTCAGACATTTATGACAAGTTTTATTCTATAAAAATGTGTCAAAAATACTGCTTGAATCGAGACAAAAAAAGATACAATCTGTGAAAATACTTGAACTGTAATATTTACACATTTCAATATGAAAATGGAAACTGGAATTGCTTCCACTTTTCATATTTGGCTATGAGGTTCCCATTTTCTTCCATATATGTGTAAGGGAATGTTTTCCATTTAGAAAAAAACTTATATTGCAGTTATTTGAAAATGTCGATAGTGTCAAAATCATTAATGACACAATGCAGCTTTGAAGGTATTTGAAAAATCCTATGAAAAACTTAAAATAGGAAAATAAATTTTATATAAAAAAGTATTACAGTATATGAAACAGGGTAAGTCAAGGAAGCTAAAACACTATGGGAAAATTACTCAGTGTATGTTTACTTTAATATCCAGATAAACAACCAAAATTTATTTTGCTTTACTCTGAAAATATTTATTAAGGGGTTTCTTTATGTCTTCCTTTTACTTAAATTGATCTATTTAAATACTGAATTATATGGTCACCCTAACTATAAACATGTTCATGCCTCATCATGTTAAGTCTTTGAAGTTCAGGTAATAGTTTCATTAAATCATTAACTATTCACATATGCAGTGAATATTTATTTAGCCTTATCCATGAGGCAAGTGTTTTTCTAGAGTCTTAGAATATACTTTTTAACAAAACAAGGATGTGTGGCCTTATTTGGATGGCAGTTGTTTACAAACAAAAGACATAATAAACATATACACTGTATCATATATCAGGAAGACATAATTACTTTTCAAAATAAAAAGTAATATTCAAGAGAGGTTGACATTTGGACAAACTGTTGGAGGAATTCCAGAGGTTAATCACTGACTTGTGAGAGATCTCAGGAAAAGGAACCAACTGAAGCGCAGCAAAAGGCAGATTTGAAACGCAGTCAGGAGGTCAGGATGGCTGGAGAATACTGGAGATGTGGTGAGGCAGTTATCATGTAGGACAAGAGAAAGAGTAGCTGGATAGACAGGAGCCTATTGATACAGATAGGACAACTGAAAAATCCCCTAAACATTTTTAACTAAGCACTAGCTGGAAGAAATTGTATCAGATGGAATATTCTGTATTTATTATCATTTTCTGGTTCTATATAATTAATTATCAGATATTCCATTTCTCGTCTGTTTTGGGGGAAGAATCTTCAGAAGTTTTTTGTTTGTTTTGTTTCTTTAAATTTCCTTGATTCTTTGCTCTATCGTTTAAGTTTACATTCTAAGTTAAAAGAACTGTTTGTGTGTTGATTTCCTGTTTTTTAAAAAATTCTGTAGCATTTCTATCTTTTTTCTGTTTTGCTTTAAAAAACTGAAGTTTTACCTTCTCATAGAATTCTTAAGAATAAAGTTTAATACAACTGCTTTCTACTTTATCTGCATTTAGAGACTTTAAGAAAATACTGATCTTTTAAATAAATGAAATGGCTAAATATTTGATAATTTGGCTATAATCATGTAGGTCTTATTATAAGCAGTGGACGTTAGAAAAAAATGAACATTAGCTTCATCTACAGAATACTGTCTTAAGAATGAGAACTGAAACCCAAATCTTTGTCAGTACTGCATGTGAATAATATTATTTTCTGAAAGTAACATGCTTTCTCAACTTCACCTTTTACAAATAGTAATGAACATAAGAAAATTTGATCAACTCAAATGATATAAATTCTAGAGAACATTATTATTATCAAAGATGGCATAAAGGTAACATTATTACAAAATGCTTTTTAAAAGCACTTTTCAAATGTCTTCCTTAAAAGCCTTATTTTTCCCTCAGAAATCTTAATGGCATCATTTCGAAACATCTTAAAAATAAATCCTTTAAAGGATAATTGAAACGAGATATAAGCTAAATGTGTATTTCAGTGTTTCTCAAAGTTGAATGGATAAGACAATCACATAGATGTTTTTTCATAACAAATTATGATTCATTGAAATGAACACAATCTTGGGTTCTGCACTGCAAATAGGATCACAGATGATACAGTTGTTAATTGTCTTCTAGGTACTCAAATTGCTTACACACTAGGTACTCAAATTGCTTACTACTCTCCACATGAAACATGTTTAGTTTCTAAACGTTAACTCTGACATTTCATTATATTTATGAATTAGAAAATACATAACAACAGTTGTGTGGTTATAAATACTGAATACAAAGTTGACAAAAAGGATCTAAGGAAATTCCATTTGTACACACATGAAAATAAATAAATTAGCTGGGGATTTAGCCCATCCTGACTGGAAAGTGCAAGTTCATGAGTTTTGATCCCTGGTTCCAAAAGAAAGAAGAGAAGAAAAGAGAAGAGAAGAGAAGAGAAGAGAAGAGAAGAGAAGAGAAGAGAAGAGAAGAGAAGAGAGAAAGAAAGAGAAAAATTTAAGAAAAAATTCTTGGTCTATGCTTCATTAATGTAAAACTCTGAGAGTTCTTGAGAAAACTATAACCCGTGCTGTCTTGTTGGTTCAATTTCAGAATTTTAAAGACTCTTGAACTCAAATATGAAGATAAATGAAATTACAGAGATGCAAAGATACTAGCAGTGATAAGTCTGTATATTCATAATGGCTGTATGACTATATAGACTGCATTATTTCTCACCATGTAATTACAATCTTTGTTATCATGACAGTTCCCATCATTTGTATCAATAAATCATTAAATATAATTGTAAAATCGTTAGGCGAATTCCTAAACATATTCAAGTACTGCTGGTGAACATTTACCTGAATTGTATGTTTGATTTTGTTAAATGTATGTTCATTATTAATCTTTGTAAAGATGAATAGATTAATGGAATATAAAAAATTGTTCAGAAAACTTACTCAAGATAGCAAAAAAAAGAATAATTGAAAAATAATTAACCTAGTTGAATGTTTTAGGAATTAGAAAGCTCAGATTTGACAATTTTTGCCACTTGGTGTTTGCTTTGTGATCCGTGTGAAAATGTGCTTGTGTTCTCTGCTAAAGAACCTTAATCTAGATTATATATTGGTTAAACATGAACCAAAGCTACAAAGTTTCATCGTTTCATTCCACTTTTGCTGCAAGGCAAATCAAAGCTTTTTTGACAATTCTTTAGTAGGAGTTTTGGTGGAAACAGCAAATGTAAACAAATGAAAAAGAAACAAGTTTCTATGGCTCAACTGATAGAGCTGAGGCTTCTGCATTTGGTGAAAGTGGTTCTGTGAAACGCAAGTGCCAGTTAGTCATGTCAGCTTGACTAGATAGGAGGCTGCAAGAATAGTGATCGATTCTTAGCAGTATGACAGTCTTCAGTGGAAACCCACTGATGTTCACATCTGCACGTGCTGTTAGATGAGGCTCACTGGAGGTGAGTCCCTGAGGCGGTAATTTTGGAAGGTTTTCACTCCCTAATCCTTTCTCTCCTGTTCTGCTTCTTGGTAAACATGAGGTAAGCAGCTTAGCTCTATCATGGCTTGTGCCATGTTTCTGCCTTGCGGTCAGCTGATTGGATTGAAACTTCTAAAGTACTAAGCCAAATAAATGATGTTCCCTTTTAAATTGTGTGTGTCAGGCACTTTGTCGCAGCACTGGAGAAGTGGACCAATACAACATGTACCCTTAGAATTGGTGTCTTGGGAGGAAACTCTTCTATGTACCACAAACAGACCCTAACAGACATTCTTAGCTTTAGAAAGTGGAGTACTGTGTTCTCAAAGCATGTTTTCAAAGCACGAGCATTATAGGACATATCACAAGTTCTATAGTGAGTGGCAGATTTGTCTCTGTGTAGTATTCTGAGCACAGGATTCGTTTTTGTTTACCCAGTAGCTAGCACAGTATCTTACATGTTTTCTATGTTCAACAATTATTTAACAACAGAAACAAATGATCCATGACATTTTTAAATTTTCCTCTTGATACAACCTTTGGAAGAAATAGATTGTAAATACAAAAGGGCATCCAAGTATATACATTCACTTTTATTGAGTTCATTTCCTTTGGGGAAAATATATTTGGACCTAAGTCACACGCAAATATCAGACCTACTAGGTCATTAGTCAGAAGTTCAAGTTTCTACTTTTATTTGCCCTTGCAAACAGAATCTGGGAGCATGGAGTACATTCTGGTAACAAATGGGAATTTGGTCAACCAGTGATCTTTGCATTAGCATTCTAATAACCAGAGGCCAGCATGCCATAGTGCTGTGTCAGAACTAATTTATGAAACTAGGTCTAAAGGCTCATTAAAGTGGTCACAATTCAGTGATTGCCCAGTAAAATTAGACTACAGTTTCAGTCTCATAACAGTGAATATTTTAACATACTATTAAGGACATTTTTCAAGTGTTAAAACTAGCTTTCATTCTGGGAAGAGAAAAACAAGAGTAAAAAGTCATTTACTTTGCAATAGAAAATTGGTTTCACTTTCAGCTTTGGCTCAAAATCCTTTGGATTATTCATATTTTAGAACACCGGATGAAATGTATTTGGCATTTTCATTTTTTTTCTTTGTGTAAAAGCACTGCAATATGGCTCCAGTGAACCACAGGGTTATTACCTTGCCAAGAAATCTCACACAGCTCAGTTGTTAGTAGATGGAGCTTCTCTTCTTGATGCCAGGCAAATCTCTCTGCAGCATTCTTTTAACCATGATGCAAACGATTCAGGAAACTCAGTGTGCATTGTGTTACAGGCTGCTATCCAAAGCTAAACTGGGTTTAAGTTCTGTAGAAAGTGTGATATCCAAAATCTGGCCAAGATCAATGAGGTACAGTAGTGACTGTTGTAGACTATGAATTCAGTTCAAGTCTGCTGCTGACTGTTGGATAATAGCCTGCCACTCACCCCCATATAGGATGTCCCTTCTCTTGTTAGTTCAATGCTTGGCACTTGGGCTGTGCTCGATAATAATGATGGTTATAGTGACCTGAACTAATGATATTAGAAGCATTTAATGTCTTAATATTTAGTCAACTTGTACATGAAATAGGAATACTGATTTCTGCTCTGCTTATTTTACTGGGTTGTTTCAAAATTCTATACTAATAACAACTGCAAAAAACATGTTTTAATGATATGGTGCTTATATTTGGATAATGTATGGTTATATCCATTCATTTGTCAAACATAACAGACTGTTTTCTTCACCTCTTGAATTTTTATTCAATGGAACAATAATGAATCCCTAAATCTTCCAAATGTGTACAATAAAAGACTGAATGACTTTTTCTCACATTATGCCTGCCATGGGTGAATTATTTAGAATTTTTTTTTTAACTTGGAGGGCAATAGAAGAATCTAAGAATAAAGATTTTTCTTTTAAAGAGTTGCTTCAGAAAAACACTGCTTTTAATTTTTTCTACTTTTAGAAGACAGCACTGACAATTTAGATGCCCAGCTATACTATGAGTTAGAAATCACTTTCTCATTAAGTTTATATCTAGAAAAACTAAATGACAGCTGGGATCACTAGTGGCAGAATGATCAATTTATTGTAGTAGAAAAATCATACATAATTTAAAAGATTAACACTGAAATTGAGGTATTTCAAATTGAATCCTTGGCAAAGAAAGGTTATTTTTCTAAATATTTTAGGGCACCTCTTAAACCACCCTTCTTGAAGAACTCTGATGTCCTGAATGTTAACAGGTGTGCTGTCATAAATATTCTGTATTAAGGTGTACATAAGATTGCATTTGATTACTCGCAAGTACATGAATAAATATATTTCTTCTGGGGTAGGATTTTTAATCTATTAATGGTGCTTATATCCAGAAAAAATATACTACAGAATTTTTAACAAACTATTTCTACCTTGATAAATTTAACAGCCTACAAGTTAACATCTTATGAAACATTCCTCAAATAAACATCAGTTTAAAAAAATGTTTTCACAAGCACCTGTCTGGCAAGCACAAGGTCATTAGTTCGATCCTCGATACAAAAAAAAAAAAAAAAAAAAAAAAAAAAAAAAAAAAAAAGTTTTAACAAAATGTGTTTGCTTAGCCACTACAGAAGTCATATGAGGATATGCTTTCTGGCTTGTATAAATTTAATTTACAATGGAATCATCGAGCACCTACTGGGTAAATAATCTCAGCAGGATACTGTATAGTGTGTGAAGTTGAGTGAAATCATGATTACTCTTTAGATGTTCAAACTCAAAATAGTCAGTGAAAATAGAAATGTCATAATAAAGCAAGATTGGTGGAAACTAAAAAATCCCATCTAGTTGGGTGTTATCATAGGAAGTATATTTTCAAGAGTCAAAAGCATGAAATAATAGATTCCCGTTGATGCCATCTTTAGTAGTTCATTACCAAGGACTGGTCAAATAAATATACTTGCATGTGCCAGTTTTATTTCTGCTAATTTTCACTGCATATAGTACCTACATATTCTTTCCTCAACTCACTTGCCTCAGGTTAAAATATGTTGAGGTCATTAATTTTTCTCAATTTGGTTACTTTACTGTTATTTTTCACTTTGATACAGTGATATTGCTGATTTAGTTTAAAATAAAGAATGAAAAATAATTGGCCACATTTTTTTTACAGTAGTTTGTTTTTAAAAATTAACACATTGTGAAAAGATGTAGTCAGAACCCAACTGGATATTTTTTGGTTTTTCAGTTTCAACACAAGAAGAAGAATAATTTTGTAGCATATTATTCATGCTAATTTGACATATTAAAACTAGTATTAAAATCAAGACCAAGATCAAAATAGAGTTGAGTACGCTCTATGACTCTTATTAAATGCTTATAGAAGCCTCATAGTGCTATATGACAAAATAGCCCTGTGTTTAGGTGAAGTTGTGCTGTTCCCACTCATCTCTAGCTACAGGAACAAGTTAAGACTTTTACATTTGTCTCTCTGCCCAGACACAGGGCCAGAGAGTTTCTCTGCACAGGTGTAATGCATAGTAAATCTAAACAGAAATAAACTTCACCAACAGACTGAGTTAAAATGGTGCTTACTACCAAACCTCACCACAGAAATACAATTGTACTAGCCACATAATGGAGTCCACCAGCCTGCTGTGAAGGTGACTTCTGTTCGTGACTAGAGATTTAACTGGAACTTTAGAAATATACCCAAATCATTTGACCAGAAAGATTAAACCCAACGTTTGAGGATAATACAGAAGTTCTGAGTACTAGTAGTGCTGGTATAAATCTGTAAATTCAGGAATTCCGGAAATAGGCCCTATTCCCTTTTCTCTGTATCTGGAAAGCCACCTCTTAAAAGAGTGAGAGATAACTGAATCTTGGTTACTCTTCCTGCTGTCTCATGAGTGCTAAGACAATCAGGGCATGAAGACTGTGGAGATCTCTGTCACTGGCCACAGAGTTCCTACTACAGATGCTCTTCACACTGTCCCTTGAAAGCCAGTAGCACTCGAGACAAGCAAATCTGAGCCTTGACTTGAATTGTTCAGAGGACATATTAATGCTTGTATTTTTAAAATTCAATATGAAGGAAAGATTGGTTGATTCATACACTGCAAGGTCTATTGTCCACTGAAGTTACCCAAGTTTGCTGCCTCCATCCCCCATCCTGCCTCTTACACCCACCCCTCTGTACTTTAGAGGATCACAAACCACAGAGCATCAGTGTAAAATACATAAATATGCATATTTAAGAATTAATTTCCATTTGAACACCACTCAGTGTTCAGAAGGGACAAAGGATTTTCTTAGGCATTTTAATACCTTTGAAAGGAGGCTGATGTCTAGAAATACTGAGTATATTAGCCTGTCACGGAGAGGTTTTCTGTTGCGTGAATTTGCTGTCAAAGCCATAGCACATCTTCAAAGCCTCTGAAAACACATTATAAAAAATGAAAAGATGCTAAAATATTTTTATCTATAAGCTTGTCTAATATTTTTATTTACATACGAAAATAATTTTAAATTTTTACTTTGTAAGTCATTAGATACAAGCTGGAAATACACAGTTTATCTCATGATATTTTTAAAGACAGGTACCCTGTATCATTATTAAAGAGTTTATAAAAATAATGTAATTATGTATTTTTTACTTGCTTTTTGTTCCAGTAATATCACATCTAAAAGGTTTAGACAACTTTGATCTTAGCTGTGACTTATTCTAAATCATACAAGAGTTACTTTCTTTATGGTACATTTTTAGGTCTATCCTCTATTCAGAACTCTGAATTGTGCCCCATTCAAATCAAGTTTTAAATTCTAATTGGAATTTCTGATGATCTTCTCATACTCATAGAATTTTGAAACAACCCAGAATTTTGAAACCACCCCCAAGGTGTGCTTTATCCCACTGGATATGTACATGAGCTCACAGTCCAGCTGAAATCTCTTGTTTACCAAAGCTTACTGCTTTTTGACTGAATATTTATTAACATACAGTTTTACATTTTCTCATGTCTCTTAAAATCTTTACTTATTAATATTTGAAATAAAATTTATGAAATATGTAAGTTATAAAAAATAATGTAAACATATTTTTTCTACTTAAGAAATGGTGCTTTACAATTCAATTTTAAGAGTTCTTTCAAATCCCACATCTTATCTGCCCTTTTAGATATAATCCTCAAATAAATGTTACCTAATCTTTTCTCTTTAATTAGACTACATATGTTTTATTCCTATATAATGTTTACATTGCAATTTAATTTTCATAAAAATATTTATACTACCAGGCGCTTCTCATGACACTTTGCTTAGTGTTATGTTTTTAAGGTTCAAAAGAGTATCAGTGGTGCTCATTAAGGTTCAGATTATCTTATCTCTTTTTCTATCTTTTGCCTGGTGAGATACCATGTTTTTTCCAGTAATATTTTTGTTTCCATTGCACAGTGAACACTTTGTTACACATCTGTGAAAAACATAGATAATAATTTTATTAGATGAACATACCTTCTATATTTCTTATTTTGTTTTGGCTTTGATTTGCTGTTTTGTTTTGTATGACCTATCCCTAACAATGTGTTCTACAAAGGAGGTACTCAATAAGCACATTTCAAATGAATGAATGAATGAATGAATAGCATCCAATATTTTCAAAACAAATGACAAAAAGAAAAAGAAAACTAGAAGATTTAATTTGCATAAAAAGTTAAGTTTTTTTAATCAATACTATTTTCTTTTACACTTCTAGATATCAACATGGCCGGAGAACCCAAACCATACAGACCAAAACCAGGAAATAAGAGGCCCCTTTCTGCACTTTACAGGTAAGAAAACAAGCACTGTTTTACTAAATGCAGTAGTGAAATATTTTGTAATTTATAAGGAATTATGTTATGAAAGACATCACCTATTTTGAATAGCAAGTTTTTTTTACTGGCATTAAGTATGAGAAAATGTTATCAACATAGTATAGAAATACCACGTATATTGACAGGAATCTTACATGCCTGTTGTTGACAGGTCTGTTTATGTAACCATTCTACCAGACAATTCCCTAATAAAATCTAATGAAAATCTCTAGTGATCTTGACAAATGGCAAGATCAGTGTTGCTGACTATCAAGTACAACTATGTACTGTAGGTGCTTTACATATGTTGTTTAATTTTCATAAAAATCCTGTGACCTGAGATTGAGTGTTCTAGTGATTTTCTCTAAGTCCTACCATTAGTAAATTATGGTACCAATACTCGAACCTGTGCCTCCAAATTACCTATCCCAAATTCTTTCCAAACTATTACTTGGGCTTTACCACATAGTACATGTTTCTGTTAATCCTACTTCTCCAAAATGATGAATATATTCTCTCCTTTATAGATTCCTTTAGCCATTCTTAAACTAATCAGTTCTACATCAATTTAATAGTGGTTTTGCCCTCTTCATGCCTTTATCAGAATCCTTACCTATAATCTGAATTCCAGGTGGACAGAGAAAAGTAGACTTAGCCTTTTTGTTGTTTGTAAATACTTTTATCAAGTTAAATAGAATTGGGTTGATCAGGAATAAAAAAGATTGTACTGATATAACTTTCAATTCTTTAAAAACAGCACTCTGGAGAACAAAAAATCATGTTCTCCTGTTAAACTATATGTGCCTCTTCATGTCTTTTTGCCACTGGTTTTATACTGTCAGTGCTGACTTTGCATCTGTCCCTGTAAAATTCGCTTTTGTTAGACTTAGGCAATTGTTCTGGGCTATTGAGGTTTCCTACCATCCAATTTATTGGTTGCTCTCAGAGATACAAATCATCATGCCATCAGTATCCA
Organism: Cavia porcellus; assembly: GCF_034190915.1. Lineage (NCBI taxonomy): Eukaryota > Metazoa > Chordata > Mammalia > Rodentia > Caviidae > Cavia > Cavia porcellus. Next base: position 59,194,631 of record NW_026947493.1, read on the forward strand.
GTCAAAGAGCTAACATAAGTGTTAAGCTAGGCTTTCTACTTACTGATATCATTTGTATAAAGAAGAAATACCTTATATTCATATGTATATTTTAGACTGGATTATGTTTAGACTGGATTTATTTTGACAAAATATAGAAAAGAGAGTACTCGTGAGAAGGATCTGAGATGTTGCCTTGTCTTTGCTTTCTGAATACTAGCACTTTTCTTTTTCAGCCCTGCAGACAAGGGTTAGAGCTACATCACTCATCACACTCATTCCTAATGCTCCAGAGCTCTCTAATATGTGAGCATTAGTGATTTTTAAAGGTGCAATATACTGTAAAAAAAAAAAAAAGCTTCATTGTCTCTTACTTTGGTTGTTTAAATTTATTTAATCTTAATAAAATAAAATATTTTATATAAAAATGAAAAGAAGCAAGAAACAAACATTGATAATTACTCATGGAGCTATATGGACATTAAAGAGCGCAGACAACAAAAAGCAAATGACACTTTTGATACCTTGTTTATGGTAAAGGACAGTGTTTATAAAACTGAGCACAGTAAATTATTTTTTGGTCAGATTCACTTTAAAATGTATGCGTACAGCTGCAGCTAACACAACATTTGGAAGTCATATATTCAATTATTAACAAGACAAGCTGGCAGGCTTGTTTTTGTTGTTGTTTTGTCTCGATTTTCCTCTCATCAATGAATTATCAGTGCTTCTACAATAATGCTAATTTTCATATTTCCCCTGTTGTGGGGTTGTTTTGGCTTCCTTACATGAGTGTAAGCTCTTGACAAGAAACAAATGTCTTTTTAACTGTTATTTCTCTTCTACTATAACATGTTGAATTATGAATTCAAAAGAATTAGCAGAATTTCATTTAAATGTACTACAATGCAAACAAATCACATTATTTGGGAATTGTTTATTCTATTTTCATTTGTTTACATAAATTAAAGCTGAAATATACTGAAATTGAATAACAGTTAATCAAGGGAATAAAGAATGTGCAGCTGAGAAAGACTTTTTATAAACATTTTTCTATTCTTACAGAAGCTTAATACTTCTAATATTTCATTTTCATCTGTAAAGCTATATTTTATACATATTAATCATCTTCATCATAAAATCCACAAGGCTAAAATTATATGTCTTGCTCTATAAACAAGAAATCCAAGTTTTCAATACAATAAAGTATTTACTTGAAGTAAAATAAGATTAGGAATAAGACCAGACTTCAAATCTGTTGATCTTGAAGCTAGGTCATAGCTTTCTACATTAACTCACCTTCTGCTACTTAAACAATGTTTTTTTTTTAAACAAGAAACAGCTTTTTCTAGCCATCAAAACCAATAATCATTATATGTCTCTATATGAATACCATGCCAGTTAGTGGAACAGACTACACGTTAGACACTTCATAAGAAAGAAAAATAGCACATATTCATTTGATTTCAAGATAAAAGTTTGAAATTCAAGTTGTTTATCTAATGTAATTGTTATGTACTTTTCTTGATTATATAAAATTGTATAGTTGAGGTAAAAGCATCTAGATCAGTATATAGAATATGGTAGCAGCTTGGAAAATCAATGGTCTCTAATTTCTTAGTCTGTGCAACTTTAAATCTATTTGTTTACCTTAAAAAGCTGTAATAATTCCATTTGTTCATTCACTCATAGAAGATATATTTAATGTGTCTTGTATGATCAAGGTTGATGGTTGCTGCTTTTCTAGTCAACTGGTACAGAAAATCCAAAACTGCAGGGAAAAGAGAAAGCCTTATAAAATATAAGTAAGTTTTCTGTATAGTTAAGGATAACTTCTAATTTATCATTATTCTGTGAACTTCTCCGTCTCTACAACTATACTTTTGGGGCCTGTAACCTACCTGCTGTCAGGCTCTCTTTACCAATTCACCTCCGTCATCAGTCACAAGGCACTATTCACATGGAATAGCCACTGAAGCCTAACTATCTTTGGATTATTTTACCAGGATTTTCAGTTGAGTCAACCTTCATCAAATGCTTAATATGTGCTTAATTGACACACATACAAAGAAGATGCAAAATAAAGCACAGCGAGGTTTAAAAACTCTTACATAGTATGCATGAGTTTCATGCATAAACAAGTAAGGAAAACCAGAAAAGGTATGCATATGTTCCCATAAGAAAATAAATGGAAGAATTACGAACTCTGTCCAAGAAAAAGAAAGTGAAAAGTATTGAAAAGTTAAAGGAAGAAGATGATACTTGAGCCAATTTTTAATCAAACAGACATTCACTCTGCAGACAGTAAAAAGAGCATGCTGAGCAAGCTAAACAAGCTCAAGGGCAAAAGCACAAGATAAAGAGCATCTCATGGTGAAAGGTAGAAAAACTGGTGGAAAATGGGTACTGGGAACATTACAGTGGTCTAGCCTATGAATACATCAGATTGAAGAGAGTTGGCTTTTACTAAGCAGACAACCAGAAATCATTTGAATATGGTGACTAACTGGAAATTAGGTTTAAGGGAGAATGAGTGTTAGAATCAGCCAAAGTTTCTAGTTTAGACAACTGGGGAATGACCACATGAGTCAGAAAGAAGAAGGGAGAACATAATATGCAGTGTTGGGCTCAGGTGTGAAGTTGGGGAAAGGAAGCAAAAATAAATCATTCCAGCTAGACCTGAATTCATCCGGACAGACAATTCATTAAAATATTACTTGCAATAAAAAATTTTTCCCACTGGAGTCTATTTATAAATGAAGCATAATTAATCATTTGTGAACATTTCATAAATATTGGACCCAGTCCTAATGGTGAATAGCTAATCCATTGTCCAGGGAAAATATTGTAACTTTTAATAAATTACTCCTTCAAATGTGCTATGTACATTACAAAGTATCTGTGGTACTCTAAAATAATAAATTTCCCCCAGGATGTAAGTTTTCCAGTATGCCAAGTTCCAATTAATGCTAAATAATTACTCAATGAGAATAATTGTATGATGGCTTTGCTTCTGCTTGTAAACAAACCTTTTCTCTTTGGTGTGAGTTAAGCTAACAAAGATACCAGAGAACAAAAGCACTATTTATCAGAGCTAAATAAACACAGATTTTCATTCACCTAGAGGCAGCCCTTTCAGTTCCAAAGAACACAGCTAATTAGATATGAAATATGTAAGCTTTATTTCATTAATTTCATTGAGATTGTCATGTACCATTCCCAACTAAGATTTTGTGACTAATGTGAACATACTTTTTAGAGAAGCCTTTCCACCCCAGAAAGATGACCACAAGGATCAAATAAATTAAAGACTCCTTAATTACCACAGGGTAACACAGCTAAAGCTATCTGCATTTTTAAGAACATTATGATTGGTAGTTGAAGCCATAGATGTGTTTACAAGAACTTTGTGGATAAAAAATTTCAAAACATTAGCCATATAAAGTGATTCTCTAGCAAGTAATATTTGGTGATTTATTTTATATTTTGTCTATATGAGTTATGTTATTATCTTCATAATGGTCTTGGCACATCATTTGAAAGAGGGACTTTAGAGTCACCTAAATGTGTGCTTGATTCTTGGTAATAGAAATGAAAGCCATGGGAATTAATTTCAGCTAATGCTAAAATGCAAAAATCAATATGGAAGAAAAGCATCCTGGACACCTCTACTCACTGACTTTGTCAGTTTGCTGAGAAATGTTTACCAATTAACTATTGGTCACTTTATTTATTTTCTGTCTTCTTTGATAATGTTAAGGAAAATATACATTCCATTTCAAAAGCTATTTGGAGTGCCAATCCTCTTTGGTAGTGACAAAGATTTTCTTCTGTTTTACTTCCTAACCGGTTAGGGCCACTCAAGAAAGCCAACTAGCTCTGTTTTACAAAGTGGAGTGTGAGGAAGAACTGCTTTCTCCTGTTCCTATACTAATACATCTTGTTCTTCAGAAATAGACTCAAACCAAGCATGAGCATGACATGTACCAGATTTTATTTTTGTGGGGATTATGCAGAAACTGCATTTTTTTTTATTTCTAATCCAATCTTTTTGATGTAATTAAATTGTAGTTGCCAATATCTGTAAGACAAAAAACACAAAAACCCCTACATATTTCTAAAACTCAAAGATGAGTATCTCTCTAATTAAATTCAGCTTACAGATAAATTTTTATATGCTTTTATACCAAAAAAGTTTAAAACATTCACTTTATTGATATTGAACATGCATATATTTTATGAGTATATTTGGTGAAAAGACTGTTAGACAGGCATCGCTCTTGCAAGAACCATAGTATTTATTAGTGGTTTGAAGGTGATGTTTGAAACTGAGTGGTCCAAAGCATTTTGGTCACATAAAGGAAGAAATAAAAGTTTCTTAAAAGGTGATATATATATATATATATATATATATATATATATATATATATTCTGTAATTATTATAGATACTCTACAAATTTTAATTGGAATTATAATTTTGATTATTCAAAGAGAAAGGCCTCGATGAAACGTTTTAGCTGATTAATTTTAAATGAACTTTTAGTTATGCTGATGATGTTGTTAAACTTCACACTCAAATAATCAGGGGATGTTTCATATAACTTTCTAAGGAAAGAAACTTTTGATTAAAAAAAATCACTTTTCTTTGTAGTATGGCCTTCATAATTCAGTACTAAGCAAATGTAACTTACAGACCTTTACATTTAAAATGTTTAAAGAAATGCTGACACAATACCCATTAAAATAGTTCTGCTGCAGGCAGTTCTCTGCTAGGTTAAAGAATGGCCTATTTGCAGTTTTCTGATATACTTTTAATGCATAAATATCCATGATTATATTCATGTGTGTGGAATGAATATAGATAGAGAGAGGCAGGGTGATATAAATCCTTACCGCAGAGAGCCTACCTCTAAGACCTCTGTGATTTTCATCATTAACTTTGGGTTGGCTGAAAGACAAACGATGACATTTCTGTTTGTTTTATTTATGATAAAATCAAAGGACAAAAACTGTACAACTAATTTTAAAAAGAAAATAGCAACAAAAACCAAAATCTACATGAGAATTAAAGGAGTGATGGGCAAATCAGACCAGGTGTATGTTTGTTTATATTAAGAAAGCGTGCAATGACAAAGTACTGGCAAACTTAGGCATGAGATTTCTGTCAACTGTGGCAAAAAAAGAGAGCATCATAATTTATGTAACTTTGTAGCAAAAGAAAGTACTTAAACATCTGAGGAGAAACTTGTTTTCTTAACAGTCTCTGCTGACAAATTGTTAGTATGCAGGTCTTGATAAGAGATCATCTAACAACAGAGCAGGGACCAAGCTAAGTAATATTTACATAGCACACATGTGTGTGTGCACACACACACACACACACACACACACACACACATACATTTCTAAAACTGATAGCATTTTTCTCATAAAGTATCTCAATAAATCGAGCAGCCTTGAAGGAAGCCACAGAGAATTTCTTTCTCTGACCCAGAACATGTTTACCATCCAATGAATTTTTAAAAATGGTTTTTCAGATAGGTCAATAGAGACAGGAAGCCTTGCCTCAAGATACCCACATAGCTGTGTAGTGGGAAGAAATAAAAGGTAACACGTGGTTGACCAGATGGTTGAGTTGTCCAAACAGCTGTAAGGACCAAAAATAAAAGACCATGTTTGTATGCATATAATGCAGTCATCACTTAGCCTGTTCTGTTGTTTGATGCTACTTCTTTGCTGTTATTAGAGATGGAAACAAAGAGTAAATCTATCATTGGACAAAGTGGCCTACAAAGAGTAAATCTATTATTGGACAAAGTGTTCTAAACTTTTGTTTCATCCTTATGCTAGTGCAAAGGAAGACATGCAACTGATTCCTTCTAATTATTGATTTTATTCCACCTAAGAAATTTTAGCTTATTTTGAACTATTTCTTTTATACATGAAAACTGGATTTTCGATTGAACTAAAGATTTCCACATCAGCAGTATTCAAGCAAGACTTTAATGTTATATACGCCAAGCATCTAACTCTGTTTCTTCATTGTTTGGGTGTGGTGGTTTTGAGGACTGAGCACAGAGAGTGATTCTGCTAGTCTTATGAGAGCTTAAAGTATGCATCTCACATTGCTCCTTACCTAGAAGGAAGATGCTTTATGAGTTTTATCTTCGAAAAAGCAAGGCCCTTCCTTGTTCATATGTTGGAATGTCTTCATTGTCAGTGTTGATTTTATTTGCTTTTGGTGCTATTTATTGTCTTTAGATTCAGTGATTGTCTTGTTTTAGAACAGGTGTTGTAAAGATCTAAAGCCTTTAAGCTTCCAATCCAAAATACATTCATAAGTTATTATTATTTTTTTTATTCTAAAGGGTTATCTCATCCCTGTTTTACTCAGGGTTCGTATCATCTTTACCTTTCCCATCTACTCATTTATTGAAGACTCCATTGTGTTTACATTTCTAAAAGACTGCATGGAAGTGAGCATAAAAGAAATTAAAACATATTTAAAGACTTAACTCTAAGTAAATCAAATTAAAGACTAGAAAATATTTTATGAAAGAGTGTTATCTACTGATTGCATTTTGGAGATGTATAATTATCTCAACATCTTTTCCCAAATCAAGAAATTCTCTCTACAGAGATGCTAAAAAGGAGCCATTTTATTATTAATTAAGTAAACATTAAAACAGAATGTGGTACACATGAAATTCAGTCTGCTAGGTCTCTGGTCACTTTTCTGTAACCAAGGATATACAATATTCTATGTATATGTTTTCAGTATAAAACTAATTCTCAAATATGAGAACTTGACAGCATAATTTATCACAGATCATTCATCCTAACTTTACCTGGCAATTGGGACCACCAGTTATGTTAGTAAACATTATCCAGAGGAAAATCAGACTTCTAATATCCTTAGGATAGGAGATAGTTTTATAATTTGAAACAAGATCACCACTCAAGTGATCTCTTTCACAAAGACACAGTAAGTGGGGTGAGGGAGAAACAGAGTGACAGACAGAGAGAGACAGGAAGAACTGGACGCTGGATAAGGGGGGTAAAATCTCCCTTGATATTCACATTTCAAAGGCTCTCTGGTCCAAGACAAAGACATTCCTGGGTCATTCATCCCTAGTTTCTATGTGCCATATTTTTCTAGTATATATCAATTTACTCAACTCTTTTTTTCTCTATCAGCTTCTCTTACCCATACAATGTATGTAATTATTTTAACCACACAGAATCATTTTATAAAATTAGCTAATTCTGTTCTACTTATAAAAAGTATAAACTGATCAACTAAAATTTGAATATATTTATTGCTAATTATAAGCTAATAGAAAATGTTTGATAATAAACATTTTCAAATGTTAATTTTGAGCAAATTTTATGTGGAAAAGTGAGGTTTCTAGTTTTGGTTGGCTTTTTTTTCAGGCTCCACTTTTATTGAATATAAATTTTTAAAAATATTTTATTTAAAATGAAAAAGAAAAAAAAGCAGAACAAAACAAAATAGTGTAAGGGTACAAGTAATTCAGAACTACAGAAAAGCAAAAAAACAAAAAACAGTATGCTATCACCAGTTAATAGATTACTCGATATCATCTTAGAAACAGTGTTTCAGGTCACAGGATCAAAGCACACAAAGCGAACATTCAAACAGTGAGACTGCAAGCAGTTGTGTTCAGTAATCCAATCCAAACTATTAATATGGTCTTCTATGCAACACACCTAAACACCCTTGCTATTGTATCCTTCAGGGCACTTTTCTTTCCCTCTCTTTATTACAACAAAATTTACACATTTTGGGCTTTATTGCTCCCTTAGATCTTATTACTTTTTTTTTTTTGAAAGAGAATAAAATCAAGCATGATAAAACAAAGCTGTCAGTCAAAACCAAGGATAGACATAGCACATGATGTAAAAACAGAGTACAAGGTTATCAACAATGGTTACCATAATGCCTCTTGTATCCTTAAGACGAATTGTCTATCTCTTTAGGTATTATGGAGTTAAACATAACAGTAGAGAACAAGACCAATAAAACCTAAACTTTGTAAGTCTTAACAGCACCTCAAAAGAGGATAATAGTCAAACCAGAATGGGCATCATAGTGAATCTTATTGCCTTTATAGTAGTTGCCTATACTCTGATACTTGATACTTTCATACAGAGCAGAATAGAGTCTAATCAGTCAAAACAAGATAATGGGGGTATTATAGGACTTCAAGTTGATAGAAAATCAAAAAAGTTACTATTAAATATGTTGATAGAAGTTTATAATTTCCTTATAAAAATTAAACTATTTAGTACCTTTTTGAAAGTAATTTTTCTGATTAAGATATAAATGCTTGAAAACCCTTTTTCCATGCCTAGACAGAGGAGGACAAACCCAGCATTGTATACCTACTGGTTTTTTAAAGGATAACATATGATAGGTGCTTCATACAGAAATTCACTCTTTGAAGATTTAATTGACTGTTTAGTTTTTCTAATTTTATTTCTAGTAAATAAAAATATGATTGATAATTCTTTCTTATAATTACGTATCAGAATTCTCAGAAATCTTCTGAGAGATGGTATGTATTTTATTTTTACTTACTGTATGGGAGAATCAAAGGACAAGACCATCAAATATGGTTTAAGCATATTACATTGTAAATAACACAGGTTCTATGTAGTTTATATTTTAATATTTATTTCAAATATTCATGCCATTGAAAGCAAAGATGATGGATAGATAACAGCTGGCTACAGAGGCGCCCTGAGATAGTCAACTTAGAATTCAACATAATGCAATGTGGGGAGTCCCAAACAGAAGGAGATGAATTCTTTCATCCCAAGAAGAAACTAAGGTGAGAAGAACCAATCGGACATACAGTCCTGGTGCTATTTTTGGAACAACAAAAAGTTCAGTGCTCCCACCGCAGTGGGTGACTTGCCTAGCCCTCCAAAGTCCTGCTGCTTAGACTCACTGGAGGCAAAGTCACACTGAGGTTGGGGGTGGCCAGCCAAATGGAGAGCTAAGCTGGTGGGGAGCCTGCACTGACCTGTAGTGAGTGATGGAAGTGGAGCCATTCCACAGAAAGGGGGGCTCTGGCAGATGACATTCTGGGATTGGGCAGGACCGGCAAGTACAAGGGGCAGCAGTGACTTCAGTCAGTTGTTACCTTCCCAACTGATTGTTGGAGTGAGCTAGGCCTGGGTCATGCGACCTGGCTGAGACCCAATAGGTTATCCAAAATCAATTCCCTACTGCAGTGACACACACTAACGCAGTGAAGTCTCAGAAGTTTGACTGACCCAAAGGGGAGGTGGCACACAGTAATACAGTGCAGGCCACAGCAGATAAGGAAGGGAGGGGCCAGCATATGCTGCCCCTGTTTGCAACTCACTAGCATACTAGAATGGGAAGTGTCATCTAGCCAGCGTGCTTCAGAAGAATTGTAACCAACAAAGAAACAAACTGGGGCCTCCTGGAAGAAACAAAAAACATAGGAAGAGGAAGCAACAAGAAAAAGTCCCCAGGTCCCAACCCTGGGAACATTGACCCAGGACAGGTAAGTACGAAGGAGAATGAGAACAGCAAACATGTAATATCAGACACAGCACCAGTGGACATACAGAGATATCTTTGGGACCTCATAGACAAGTTCAAAAGTGAAATATTTAGCCAAGTAAAGCAAGATACAAGAAGATTAATAAAAGAGACGCTAAGCACCCCTAAAGCAGACACAGATGGAAGAAGGGAGGAATTCAAACAAAGGAGAGAACCATTTCATGAAGAATATAAAGAAAATATAGAATACATGAAGCAGATTCAAAAAGATTACCAGGAAATTAAAAACTCTATGGAAGGAAGGCAAATCTGTTTGAAAGAAACTAAGGATAGATTATCCAAACTGGAGGACAGTTTTGCCATGTGGAATTATGAAAGGGAATACTTTTTAAAAATAACAAAGAAAGAAGCAGTAACAATACAAAGGCTGAAAGATGACAAGAGGATCTATAATTTGAGAATAAAAGAATGTGAATGAAGAAGCAGGGGTACAAACAAAGGAAGTACAAAGGCTATTCACAGAAATAATTAAGGGAAACTTCTCAAACATAGGAAAAGGAAATGATATTCAGATGTATGATGCATACAGAACTACAGCTACCTTCAACCAAAACGAGCTACACCCAGGCATATAATAATCAAGATCCAAGAAATTCAATATAAGAACAGAATATTAAAAGCTGTTAGCGACAAGCAACAGATCACCTATAAAGGAAGGCCCATCAGAATAATGGAAAACTTCTCAACACAAACCACCAATTCAAGAAGAGCCTGGAGCAAAATATTCCAAGCCCTGAAAGAAAATAACCTCCAACCCAGACTGATATACCCTACTAACTGTCTCTAGAAATTAATGAAGAAACAAGATGTTTTCAAGACAAAGAGGAACTTGGGAAATTCACAACCACCAATCCAACTCTACAGAGAATACTTCAGGGCATTCTAGAGGAGAGAAAAGTACTAGACTTCCAGGAACAGTGGCAGAGAAGCCTCAATGAATGGAGCAGAAAACAGAATGAAGAAGATAAGCAGACAACTGATGGCAAAAAAAAAAAAAAAAAAAAAAAAAAAAGCATAACAGAAATGAGGCAGAGAAGGTTAGTTATAATCTCTAACATAGATGGCTTTGATACACTAAATTTAAAAAAAAAAGAACCACATGTGGAGTAGATCAGGAGGCAGGGTCCACTGAGATGCTATTTATAGGAAATATAATTAACATGAAAAAGAGTACATGGGCTGAAAATCAAATATGAGAAAACAGTGCTCTATGTGACAGAGAACCATAGAGTAATAGGGGCAACTAGACCAGTATTTGTGGATAGGTTGGAAAGACATGCTTTAATAGGTAAAGGAATACATTTAGAGATCAAGTCCAGCAGAAAGAAGGTTTGGAACCACTCAGGTAAATAGCAGGTTGCCCCACACCCCCAATTTAAAACCAAGGGTCTCGGTCAGACCCCAAAATGCACAGTGTAACTGGGGAAGTGAAAGGGGAGAGAGAGTCTTAAAAAAAGATGACAGAAGATATTGTTAATAGTGTATCAGGATTTAAAACCCACATTACTTGAACCATTCTGCTTAGATTTTATTCCCTCCCAGTTTGTCTACTTGCTTTAGATTTGAAGGCACAGACAGCTATCCCAAAAACATCAGGATATAGCACAGTAATCATCTTTAATTTCCTATTATCTTAATCTGGATGACTGTATGACTTACACTGTTTTATCATGACTGATCTTAGTTAAATCTGGTTTGTTTGATTGCTGTTTGGTATCAACAGATTTTATTCAAAACTGATATGATTGATAGTATCAAGTCTGAGATTATAGACAACTACACTGAAGATGACAAGACTCTACAATACACATTCTGGTTTGATAACTGCCTGTTTTTGAAGTTTTATACTATATACAAAGTTGTGTTTTTATTAATACTGTTATGTACTGATATATGCAATTATACTATGTGTGATGATAATTCTATTGTAGATAACAAGAGACAGCACAGCAACTATGGTAGAACTCTTTGTACAGTGGTCTTATAGTCTTTTTTATTTCATGTGTTTATAGGAATATGTTTTGTTTTGTCTTGCTTTGTTTTGTTTCTCCATCTAATATAGAAAGGATAGAAATACATGTTAAGACTCATGCATGTATAAAATCTATAAACAGTTTATGAGAACTGATCTTATGACACATGATGAAATGAACAGATACTTTGAAGAAAAAGAGACACTAAAGTACCCAGTGCTGATCCTAGAGTGTCATAATGTGAAACCCAGCAATAGTATTATTCTTTGTTCAGAGTGATATTAGTCTGCTTGGGTTTGTTCAATCTCAACATAATCGAAAATATGGATAATTGCATGTATGTTTAAGTGTATGAGATTGATAACTGTATTCCTAAGTTTTTGTTAGTTGTTGAACAGAACTTGTTGCAGTCTCACTGTTTGAATCCCCACTTTATATGTTTCACTTTAGTATCTTGAATAACTATTTGTAAGAGGACAATCTGTAATCATCAACTAGTGATTTCTTACTGTTTATTTTTTTCTTTGAAAGTATGTATTACTTCTACCCATTCTCTGTTTTGTTTAGTCTTTCTTTAAATAATTTTTTTTAAAAAAAATGTTCCTGCCGTTGACCAAAATAAAGTTACTCTTTGTATTAGGGTTACTTAGTGTTGAAAAGATTTCGGTGGTCATTTAACAAACACTAGATTAGAAATCAGAACATCTGCAACCATTTTCTATATCAGCAATGACCTGCCCTCTCAAATGTGTAACAAGAAGCAATTCAACTTAACATCCAGTTTTCTCACAGTAAATAAAGACATTGCATTATACTGTTAATTTGTTCTCATTTGTAATATTTGGAATTCTGTTATTCAGTTTCGTATTCTGAGAGTAAAATCAGGAATATGTGATTCACTATTGAGTTTATTCCATTTTTGTTTTAACTTCATGAAACATTTGAAAATATTCATATCTCTTGTCTAAATAATTCTATCCTTTGAATGTATGTAAGGAGATAATCCTAAATATTTTGAAAATCTGAAAAACTTATGAAATTATTACCAAGATGTTCTTTAATGTTTTATGTATAATAGCTAAGTAATATGATCCAACCAAAATGTGAAGAAATAACTGGCACATCGTATTTATCAGGTATAATGTTTAAAAATTATTCATGATGATATAGATTTATAAAAATAAATTTTCTATACACTAGCAGTAAAACTAATAAATATATAGGGCTAATATATACACTAGGAGTAAAACTAATAATTGTACAGAACTAATATATACACTAGGAGTAAAACTAATAAATGTACAGAACTAATATATATGCTAGTAGTAAAACAAATAAATATACAGAAAAAATTAAGCAAAATTTTATCTATAATTGTCTTTGGATGGTGGGAGTGTGAATAATGATTCTCTTGTAACTATAATACCTTAGGCAAATTTTTCTTTAAGGAGAATTTTATAACAGCAAAGATATATAGTTAAAGATTATATTTTTTCCTGCTGGTAATTGGTACATGTCATACAAAAACACTGATACAGACAGCAATATCATTTTTTATGTGTGTTAATCTTGGACAAGTCAGTTAAATAGACACACCCCTTCATTTTAAGAACTAGATTCCCCTCATCACCATAGTTCTTAGAAAAGTTAATTTTCTAAAAGGGCAAATTTCATTAACACCAGCCTCACAGTTCACTGCAGTCCAGCAGCCTCGTGTGCAGACACAGTCACTGCCAGAGCAAACTACCGGAAATGACCTGTCACTCAATTAATGCCGGGGCAGCATGAGAAGCTCAGTGTGCTGAGGAGAGTGCAAAGAGCAAGGTTCCAGGGGAGGTGGGGAAGCTGAAGTCATCTAATCCTCAAAATCCAAAAAGTCAAAATTGATGAGCCCTTAAGTGGTACAATGAAATAAGTAGTCAGGAATCCATGGTTATGGCAGCTCTTCTGACTACAGATTAGTGAGCTGGTAATAAGAAAATGACTCCTGCCTGACAGTAATTGCCTTTTATTGTACTTAAAGCTGAAGTTCAGCCACTTTTCTGCTGCTTTGTAACAGCACAGTGTACAATAGCTGCAGACAGCAAAAGAAGGAAAGCTAGGTTGGAGTCACAGCATGCAGAGTGTGGGGCATGACAGAAAAAGAGGGCTAAAGGATAAGGTCTCATTACTGAGATGACCTATTAATATGGGACAGATAATGGTAATGAGTCCAAGTACAGGGCATGTATCATAAGAGGCTTTTAAAGAATGATATACTAACCAGTATCTGAATTTGAGAAGGCAAATGAGAATGACTTACAAAATACAGATAGTAACAAGTGAGACAGCATTTTGAATTGGATTGTTTGGCAATCCCTATAAAAACTGTAAGTCCTATGTTTACTAACCCTGTCCACAGCATCTGAACTGAAGACACTATTATGATTACATGACAATTCTAGAGTAATTGCAAACAAGTGAGATGGGAAAGACTCTTGAGAGCAGTTGAGATAAGTAAAGAGATAGGGGAGTGTTGAATCATGGTTAGTTTTGGTGTACGTTAAAGTTGAATTTTCTATTAGCCATCTGAGTAGGTAGATGGATATCTAGTCTGGAACTCAGGGAAGAGGTCTGGACTACATGTGCATTTTTATGAGTCATCAGTACAACGATGCATTCAAAGCCACAGAAATGTTTGAGAATACCAAAGAATTAAGTAATAACAGAAAGGAGAAGAATTAAAATGTCTAATGCTCTAATGTTTGAAGGCAGGTGCTATGCTAGCGAAGTGGCAGGAAACAAAACAGCTCGTGAAGTTTGCTGAGTGGATGTAGCGCTCTTCAGACTTCATTTTAACTTACAAGTCATCATTGGATTCAGCATGTTAGAGACTGTTAGCAATGAAAAAACTAATCGTATTTTGTATCCAGCCAATTTGGTTTCATGGCTTGTTTGTTTTTGCCTGGTTAACTCATAGAGCAGTACAATGAAGATTGAGACCAAGAGTTATAAACTCATGTGTGTAAGGCAGCTATAGCTTCAAAATGAAAGGAACTCTAGTATGCAGCTAAAATAAAACTGTGCAAGTTATGGGACACTTCAAACATAATCTAGAAGTTGGTAATTTTGAATAGGTCAGGCAGTTAGTTAACATGATACAATTTTATCAGCATGTGCCAGTTAAAATCATTATGTTTTTAAAGTGCCAGCATTTATTGTTTTGGAGAAGTTGGGAGGGTGTGGAACCTGAGTCAGACAGGACACATGGCTGAACCTACTAGAAAAGGAGTAAGAAGACAGAAACATACTCATGCAGAATATATACAAAAATGAGCTGTTTCCTCAAACCTTTAGCAGACATTAAACACAGCCTAGCATAAATGAGTTTTGTTTGCTTCTCTCAGAGAAAAAAGAGGAAAGAATGAAATTGAACCTGGGATCTTGCGGGGTATAACATGGTGGGATGTAGGTGATATGTGTAGAAGGAGTCATGGGACAAGAAATGTAAACTTGCAAACTACTTTGTCCTGTGAAGACTTATGTTATGTCACTTAACTCCAATCATGTGCTGCATGATTTATTATGCCTGGTAATCTGATTTTGCATAGAATTGTATTGACTCTGATATCTTCATTTTAAAGTGGGAAAAAGATAAATTGCATCAGAATTCTGCAAAGAGCAGGTCTGAAGATTGAGATCTGGAACTGGATAACTCTGACTGATCACCTGCTTCCCCAGGCTGCACTCCTGACAGCTGCACAGTTTCTCTGCAGGATTTACCAGTCGATAGCAAGCAACTAAATAAGGCAGTTGTATGAGACAGCTAAGCACCTAGTTGCTAATTTTTCTTCAGTTTGCTTGTCTTCTGGACATAGGTGTAGAACTTAAATGAGAAATTTTTCCTACATGAATATACTTTAGTTTGAAATTATTTTTATTCAGAAAATTATTTTCCTTAATTTAATAGAATATATGTGGATTTGGGAATTTCATGTACTTCCTCTCAGTATGAGGTACAATAAACTTAATCCTGGAACAACATGGAGAAAAGATGAGAGCTTATAGGCCTTTTTTAGCCAAATATCTGCCACCACCATCCTCACTGATCCTCTCAGGCTGTTGGGCCAAGTGTTTCAAGTCTCCCAGGAGAATCTTCCAATGGTTAATGATCTTTCTTGCCAGGAGGTTCTTTATCTTTTGTCTCCATTTTTCTTACTGCAGTTCAATCTCCTGATAGCATTATAAAGGAACATTACAGCCTGTCTAAGGAAGATGAGCCTATAGCCTCAATTTCCAGTGTGGCAAAAGTCATGACTGAGTGTCAAAACTTCACAGAGATTCTTGGGTGATACGATAGCCATCCATTAATCTGTCCCTGTAGATAGCAGTACAGATGGTAGTAACTGCAAATGAAACTTACTAGTGCGCCTGATTATAGCCCTAAGCAGAGATTTCAACTGGGCATGGAAATCCTTGAAAATAGTATCACAGGAAGCAGAGGGTAAAGCAGCTATTCATTTCAAAACATTGAATTTATTATAGGAAAATCCACCATAGAAGTAAAAATCTTGGTTTCCTCAGCATTGCAGATAAATTTGGTGTTCTTCTAATGGTCAACAAATAAATATTGGAAATAATACAGATATACTATATTAGCAAGTGTCATAATTATTCTTCCTAATTCATTCCATCCCATGCTCCTTTAGCTTACAGGTCTTAAGAAACAAAATCAACCATTTATGCCTTAGTTTTGTCATTTATAAAATAAAAATTATAATTGAATTTTGTAGGAAAGTTCAAAAGGATTAAATATGTTATAATGTTTAAAGTAATGTGCCAAATTCAAAATACTACCACATACATGGCATAAATGTGCATTGTTATTTGTGCATCTGCATATAAAGTCCAGAAATCTGAGTTTCTTTGGGGATAGCCTACTTCTTCATCTCTTGTAAGGATGAACAATTTTCTGTACCTGCTCTTAACACAAAGTAGGAAAACACATATTTAAGCTTCATTCTGTTTCTTTTCCTTCTTATTATTGTGCCAGACATAAGTTAATTATAGCCTTCTTACACCCAAGGCCATGGGGGTTTTAGAATTCTTGTCAACACTTTGTTCCCAGCAGTCACCATCAATTAATCATAGTTGACGTGAAAATTAAAACTTACCTGACCTCTCAGCTTTAGCCTTTACAGGCTTTTTAAGAAAATGATTGTTCTCGTCCAGCTACCTAGTCTATCTCACCATTGCCTTGCTGAGAGTCCAGTATGCCACAGAAAGTGTGATGTTTCTGACAGACCTCCACAAAGACTGCATTTGGGAAAATGTGGTGAATCCACCACAACACTTCTCTCTTGACAGCCATATCTCTTCTCCCCAGAAAAGGGATTTTCCTCAGTTTCCCCAGCTGAAAGAGGACTATAATGGCATAAGGAGGCTGCCATGGGTCCCTGCTTATGCTGAGTGTGTATGAATGTCTTAGGCATTTATTCAGCCCAAGTTGCCAACCAACCTGGTTTGCACAGGGTCCTCTGGACAGAGAAAGCAGAGCTATACAGACCAGTACTTTTCCCTATGCTGTGCATGCAGGAAGCTTCTTTCTTTTCACCTCAAGAGCCCTGAGGAATGCCTTCTCAGCCTCCTGTCCTGAGCGTTAGCACAGAAACTTGAGAGTTTTGATTTGTTGTGTTTCTCTTCAGATGAGGAGAAGAGAACACTGGAGAGTAAATACAACAGAGAAATTCTTTCAACCGATCTCAATGAGTCATTTACCTATGAATATCTTACATCTGTCATGTAAAGAACTCTCTTAAAAAATCTTTTGGCAATAAATAGATTTTTAAGAATGCTGATAAAATTGTTATAATTTAATATGAAAAATTTTTAATAAATGAGGCATCTAAGAATCATTGCAATGGATTATATGTTATCAATCATCAACATTTGCTCTGATTTAATCACAAACCTTGAGAAAAGCCTATTCAATTCAGGCCTTGGAATGATGAAATTATTATGTGGTTGTATTTAGATTACAAGTGGTTAATGATAAGATATAAATTAAATTTTATATTTTCAAAATGTTTCCTATAGTCCTCAAAAAGCATGCTCATATTAGTTTATTTACAAATCGTGCATAACAATATTCCACATATAACAGTCAACCAAGGACAACTCACAGTGACCTTGTGAGGTCTGATAGACTAAAGTCCAGTGAACCATTCATCGCATTCTCTTCTGTTCCTTAGAGTGTAGAGCTGAGGTGAAGAGCATAGGCTTGAGATCTAGGCTTGTGATTGAATTCCATAACTTTATTGTATAATGTGTGCAAATTATTTAGTCTTTCTGAATTTTAGTTTTCTAATAACCTGTTGTCAAAACTTAATGTGTTAGTGGATTTACCACTCACATAAGAGTTTGTAGAAAAAAGGTGGGAGAGACAGGAGTCCATTATACCGTTCTTTTCTACATAAAATATTTTCACTCCTGCTTGTCTTTAATATATTTTTTGAAATGTAGACATTAATCAGTTCTTTCCCAGATAATAAAGTATACAATTAAAAATTCTTTTTACTAAAAGATTAATTCACAGAGATTGGCCAATTACATTTCAAACGTCATTGAGTTTCAGCGTTGTCATTGGCTTATTAAGCCTATGCTCTATGTGAGAATGCTAGCTCTCTTCAATTCCTGTTCCTTTTTTGCTTAGGTAAAGTACACAAGAACTATTTACAGAAACAAATCTTTTCTTCTTTATTTACTTCCATCCCATAGAATGAATTGAATCCTGGTATTACAGAATGAGCCTCAGGTTTGCTCAGTCAATATTTGATAGGCATCTTTTATGTGCTAGATGTCATACTAGCAGGGGTTAATACAACTGAGTAGTTGTAGTTAATCTCTGACTCTTTCTCTTGTCTCTTTCTGGACTTGGCCACCCACATGCACTCCTACTGATAATCCTAGATACTTTTTCTTCAACGTTTTTCTTCTTATTCTATACTCTTTCTGGGTGCCTCACTCTCTCCTGATTCCACATACCAACTCAACACTGATGGTGTGACTCCAAAATCTGTGTCTCTAGTACACATGCTTCACCTGAGTTTCAGCCCCAATTCCCACCTGCCAGCCAGTTTATCTTCTCCAATACATGCCGGCATGACTTATTAATATATAACCACTACACCAACCTAGTCCCAATGACTCCATTTCTGTTACTTGGCCATGTATCCAGGAAAAAGATTTTGAGGAATCAGAGATTTTAAATAACACTAATAACTTTGTTGTTTAATATTGATTAATAATGTATTCACTTATTTATTTGTGTATGTCCAATATGTGCCTTTTTTTATTTTTCATAACAACACTATGAGTTAATTTTATTGGTAAAGGATGAATGCTTTACCTCTTCAAATTACCTGTAAGGATTAAATTTAGGCAATCTGATCCTAGAATCTATGGCCATAAACCCTGTGAAACATTCATTTTAAATGTAGGTGGGAGTCTGGGCTGTCATTGCTAAAAATAATAAGTTGGATAACAATGAAAAGTACGATTTTCTAGGAAATTTTAAACTATGATATTTTGTAAGTATGATAGAGAAACATCCTTATAAGATGTTTTAGATTCATGACAAAACTATTATTTCAATAGCTTTTTTAATTAAAAGGGCAGGGTATAAAAA
Source organism: Cavia porcellus (assembly GCF_034190915.1). Taxonomy (NCBI): domain Eukaryota; kingdom Metazoa; phylum Chordata; class Mammalia; order Rodentia; family Caviidae; genus Cavia; species Cavia porcellus. The sequence goes on from NW_026947493.1 coordinate 59,213,869, forward strand.
ATCAAAATGCCACTCAGCCCGTGAGCAGTTTGGTAATCAAGGCTGGAGACTGCACTCTGCATAGTGACAAGGCAAAAGACAATGACCGGGAAGTACACTGGAAACAGATTGTGAATGAAATTTTAGTTATTTTAAAAGATCTGAGCGTTGTATTTTAGACAAGGTATAGAGGCAAAGCAGTGAAAGTTTCTCCAACAAAATCATTACTATATGTGAAGTGAAGACAGCATGATTCTAGGTACTTGAAATAGAGTGAGTCTGTGCCATCAAGGAGGCTGCAGTCTTACTGGGAGATGGGCAATTACAATGACAATTTTTAACAGACCATGGTTAAGTATTGGAGGGTGATGCAAGATCAACTATGAAGTACTATCCTCCCAAACAACCCGTTGTGCCTGGTAAGGAAACAACTGCAAGTATCCATATTTGTAATGAGGGGAGTTACATGATCGTATTGGTATCTTAGTTGTACTTGAAGCTACGGCTATTCCAAAGAAGAAAAAAAAAAAGTCACTGAGGATTTATTTCTACTAGTTTATATGAGAATTGAGATCACTTAAACTGTGATATTTTGAAAAAGCTGCATTTGGAGTGTATACCTGAAATATCTGTACTCTGGAAAGCTGAAGGAGGAAGATGGAAAGTTCAAGCCCAGCCACGTCAATTTAATGACTTAGTGAGACCTTGAATAAGATAAAAAATAGAAAGGATTGGGGATGTAACTCAATGCAAAGTCCCTTGGTTCAATATCTTTAACTAAAAACAAACACACAAGCAAGCAAAAGCAAAAGGGGGAAAAAGACAATAAGAGGTAAGAACAGAATGAGGAGAGCTTTAGGTGGCTGGACAGCTAAAATAGGATCTCTGAAACAGTATTGCTGTTAAGGAACTAATGAGCTAATCTTTGTAGTCTGGTCACTTGAGTGGCTGAATGTTCTGGATTAAAGATAAATAAGGCAGAATAAAAATGAGTGAGAAAGACATAGTTTCATTTGGAACATTTCAAATTATAGGCACTTATACAAGAAGAAATATTTGGTAGACAGCGATAGTTACGTATCATTATAAAGTGTTAGAAACATGAGTTTCACAATCTGAAGAACATGTAGATGACATCTGAAATCAAATGAAATTACTCAATAGAAAGCAAGATCTCTAAATATAGGAGATGTGACAGGGCCATGCAATTAAAACATGTAAATCAAGCAAACAAAGGAGAGCTGAGAAGCAGCACTCTTTGTAAGACATGAGGCATGAACTTTGGAGTCAGAATGCCAACGCTGAATCCTACCCTCTATTGTTCACTGGCTTTGAATTTTGACAAGGTACTTAGTATCTCTTCTTCTAAGTCTCTTTGTGAACTACCTCAGAGAATATTTGGATGTTTAAATAAATCAATGCTTATAAAACACTTTGAATAATAACTGGCTTTCAGCAAACACACTTCAGTTTTTTGCTGTTTATAAAGTATTATAATTATTTTAGCCCCAAGTATTGATCTTCATTCTGTGTTTTGTTTCTTTACTGTTTCTTATTTTTCTGAAGGCAATGGTTTGTTTATCTTATTTTACTCCCGAATTCTAGAGAGACTAGAATGAAGTATTATTAAATTCACAACTTATTTTATATGAAAAGTAAATGTTAGGAAAGATAAAATCAATCCTTTCTTCATGAAACAATTACACTGTAAGTAATCTTAGGAAAATTCTCTCCAGGTACATTGCAATGTAATCATTTGTTTCTAAGGAGTAAATTGATAAACAATTTTCTCCAAAGGAATATTTCTCTTTTCTTCTTTTTCATTGTTTTTCAGATTTTAGAATGAGAATTACTAAAATGTACTTCTCGTACATTCAAGATGTTTCAGCACTTAGAGTTAAAAATTCGTTCTTAACATAGCTGTGATCGTCAGATATCAATCGGCACTGGATACTCTGAATATGTAATCTCATATTCTTCTGCTTGACTGAGCTTGCTACAGAAATTAGGGAAATGAATGTGGTCAGATTCTCTGAATGATCTCAAGATGAGGGAACTTGATTCAATCTAATGAACCGTGACAGAGCATGTGGTTACAAAACAGGGTATCATTCAATGTGGGCTGTAGCCACTATCCTCTGCCCTGTATCTACATTTTGAGGATGGCATATGAGATAGGATGCCTGCAGGTGGCTCCCTTCGAGACTTCCCCATCTCTTGCTCTACTTCATCACATGTGTGGGAGTCCTGGTACCTGGAATTTATCTTCTGTGGCTTTATCTTTCTGTAGCAATATTGATTCTGCTCAGTTCAGGTACCCTCTTACCACTGGATCTGTAGAATGCTTCACACAGAGCTGTTGAGGGTCTCTTGTCAGAAATCCATGTTTAACATTTTCACTAGTCCTAATAAGACTAAATTCACTTTTAAATTCAAGACTATGAACATGAGAATATGTCATAGTAACAGAGATAAATATTAAATGTTCAGAGACCAGCTCGTCCCTGCAGGAGTACAGTGTTGGGGGGAGCTAGATTGAGATAAAAAGTAAATAGGAGAAAAAAGGAAAAAATACTCTGAAATCGAAACTGAACACTCAATGTACAAAGCAAAATAAAAGGAGATATGTCTCTACAATAGTCCTGGAGTAAACTGGTTGGCAAGACAAAAGGGAGATGAAAAGCATAGACATCTGATATCTGAAGTGCCACAATGTTTGGATGTCATACTGTGCTTACAGAAGTTGTCAGAGAAAGTGGTGCCATAAAAGCAGCATTTTGAAGAATCTTTCATTTTAAGGAAAAGAAAGAATTCAATTATTCAGAATTTATAAATCTAGAAGTCTTGACTTACATCGAGTGCCTGTTTTGAAAGGTTGTTTCTCTTTCCTTCCAGCAAGATAATTACATTTCATGAATTTTCACCTTTTTCTGTAGAACAAATGTAGTAAATATTTTAAGATTGCACATGCATAGTGTATTGCAACAACTCACATTGCTGCTATAACATAAAATCATTCTTAAACAATGCATACAGAAATGGCATGACTTCCATAAGCTTTGCTTATGGATGCTGAAATTTAAATTTCATATAACTTTCATATGCCATAAAATATATTACTTCTTTAACATTTTTTCAGCTACTTAAAATGTAAAATCTATTCTTATCTTTTGGGTAAGAATCAGAAAGGGAGCAGAAATAGGTCTATAGATCAGACCTTACAAGCCTCTGGGCTATAGAATATCAGTCAGGATTCTTAATCCAACATCATTTTGAAAACTTTTGAATTCTCCTCCAAAATCTTTTAATGGACATTTGGAAGGAAAGAATCAAAATAGTGAGTAAAACAGTAAAACCAAAGGGCACTGAACTAGTTGCTCAGATTAACCATATTAACCATTGGGGTGGATGGGGCAACATGTTCTGAAAGCTTCAGAGAAAAAATACTTAATGCCATCTCAAACACTCTGAGCTCAGCATTTGGATATTTTAAGAACAAAGACAAATGTGGTATTTCTTAGTTTTATTCAAGCTGTTTATCATCCATAAGGAATGCAACACAATATAGTACTCAAACACAGTTAATTAAGTGGTGTGTGTGGTACCTCTAGGGTGTCACTTCACACAAGGAAACTGCATACACATATGCTAAACTTGACAAATGTTAGACTGAGACTATTGACAAATACAGAGAGAAGGACTTCCATTAATGTTCATGTGATATCTCTTTCCAAGTGTTATTAGGTGGAAAGTAGAGAAGATAGGTGTCATCACGCTAGTCCACATAAGTAAACAGACTGCTGTTTCAAATTATATAGACTCTCCCTCATTTCCTTAAGGCAATTTTGTTTTGATCTTTGCATTGGCTATGTCTTATAAAGCAAGTAAAATCATATATTTTATTATTTATCTTTAATATTTTCCTCTTGGTTCTATTGGCTTATCTATATCAGATATTTATGAGAAAAATAAATAGGCAGAATATGGCAATTCATTTACATGAAGACATAAGTATGAATAAAATTGGAACTCACAAAGTGAAAATTTCATAAGTATACACAACCAAACCCCTAGCCTCAGCCATTGCTTTTAATCTCCTTCTTCCCTATTTCTTCCCTCTGGCTGTTGCATGGAGTTACGAGGGCTGTCCCATTTGTATAATAATCGTTCACCCAAAATGGACTAACTCTGTCCACAACTCACCAAGATATATTTCTATTCAGCTTTATATTTACATGTATATGATGAAATAGAGACCAAATAGTGACTTCATCTAATTCTAAAAAGCCATTTATTTAAATTGTCCACTTTAGTATAAAGCATGATCAGCTGTGTTCAGTAAGTTTTGTAGAATTAAATTTCCTGCCGATTTCTTAAACACTCTTACATATGAAAAATATTTTAGAATGTTACTTATTTTAAATGTTTCCAATATTTGCTTATATTTAAATACAGAATGGTATATTAATAAAGCTATAAGGAAAATAATATGTCCAAAGATACTTCTATCAATTACTGTTTTGGAAACACCTAGAACTGGATCATTACATGATTTATTTACCTATTTTTAATCATATAAAGTTAGTTCATAAGATCATAACATTAGCTGGAAGTAATCCTCGCCCATTTTTATGCTGAGAAGAGTAAGCTAGAGAGGTTACTTTAAGCTAAGAAGGAACTTTACAAACTTTAAATGAGATCTCACCTTTGATATGTTGAGAGCTACAGAAAACATCCAGTTCTTAAGAATCTGTTACCTGACAATACCACTTTCCCAGGGGTATTTCTGTGAATAAATGGTTAAATGATCATAAATGATACACTTTGTTTTCATTACTGATTATTTACCCTGGAAATTAATTATCAAGTCGATATGCAATTAAATACATAATAATTTTTTTCACTATGACAACTACAAAGAGATATAATGGAATTTCTATAAGCAAATCCTCACTCATAAAAAATAAGTAGATGCAAAGAGTACATATTAGAATTAGACTAACAGTATTATCATTTTAAGGTATTAAAATCTTGTAACCCTATTCCTAAGCTTTTTCTTTTGTTTTAGTCTCTACATTAATCAAGTTAGAATTATTTCAAATTAGGCTTTTATATTTTATTTATAGCTTTTTACCATTACTAAACTATGTATTTCCATTCAAACATATTATAATCTATGATTTGTGTAAAAATAATTTTTCAATAGACAAAAAAATTGATATATTAAAACATATTTTTTATATTTTTCACAGACTTGAGTCAAAGGAGCCTTTCTTATCTGTTGGGTGAGTATATGTTTAAAAGTTTTCAATATTAATTAATTCAATTTAACCAAATCCTCTTAGATTTCCAGTCATTTAGCCCCATATTAAAATCATAACATCTCATTACAAGTAACATTATTACCTAGGTCTTATAAAGACTCAACAAAAATGCTTCCTAGATTATTTTGTGACCTTGAAATTTCAGTGATGTATACTTGGTACATCTTGTATTTCATGTAAAAGCTAAGCAAAGTATGGTGAATATTCATGTTCTACAATGGAAAAAATGCTCAAAATTTCTCTAAACTATAGCTTCACACTTTCTAATTCATTTACTCATGTTTTATTTGCTTTAATCTACTGTTCTCTGTTTCTTTCCTTTCCTTTCCTCTAATGTTGTCTTCAAAAGCTATATTTGAGTTTTCTCACCATTTGCTTTATCTCCTCAGTTCACTTACACTAACAGCTATTCTGAATGCTAGGCTCAGGAATCCTGAGGCAGATATGGGTCAGACTGATGTTTGCCCTGCCTGATAGCATTGTTCTGAGTTATGCTATATGTTCTCCTAATATATTGTTGACAAGGATCTATTTTCAGACGCTTAAAATGAGTTTAGAATCAGAAAAGTTTTTAATCTGGTCTATCAAATAATTCTTTGAGTAATACTTTAAAATGTCTTATAAAGGAAATTTGCATGCCCAGAATTACGGTAAATATATCAAAAGTACTGGAAGACTTGACCTCTGGTATAAAGGAAATCATGCTGTATAATGTTATGTACATGTGGCCACTAGAGTGACTATCTTCATGCTTACTGACCAGAAATATGAAATGCAGATAGATTTTTATATGATCAAATCAATTTTATTTTATTACTTTGTTCACAGCCCTAGAATATTTCAGTCATTAAACAACATGGTTCCCAATTCCCTTCAACCCACAATAGCCTTTCAGAAAGCCTTACAAATCATAGAAATCAAGATAATTGTTAGAGAAGGTAGAAGAGAAAAGCGGAGTATGTGCATTTTACTGCAAGATTTCATGAAAAAATCAAAGGTCAAGTTGATCTGGTCTAAAAAAATACCATTAGCACCTACTTCTCTTCTACACACTGATCATCAGCTGCTATTGTTAAAGACCTCTAAACCTGAAGAGATCTTTTATTTTGAATGCATATGTGTCTGCCCTTGAGTCAAAAGGACTGAAGTAGCTTCACTTCATGCCTCAATTACTACAGTTTCTCTGCATTCTTTTTTTTTGTTCTCTTGCCTATTTTGAGATGAAATAATTTTTCATGGTATACCTCTGTTAAATAAGGGCAGATCACAAGTAATTTTTTTTAAACTTAGCATAAGTTTGACACTCAATGTTAATGTACCGAAAAACACTTTCTAAAAAAGAAACCTGTATACTCAGCAAATGCCTGCAGTAAGAACACTGACACAACACTGTTTAGATATTTCTTATCTTTGTGTGTCTTAAAAACAAGATAGAGTGAAATGTCCACCTCAAATTGCTTTGCTGAATCAAATTGCTCTGCTTAGCTCATGAGAAATGTGTGCCTAATTTCTCCATTCTTTTCCAAGAAAATAGTCATGTGCCAAACAGAATGGGTGCAAGATCTAGTCTATGGTATTAGGCGACATAAGTGCATAGTGTTGAATTTGTCTCCTACCTGCTTCCTTTACGTTAATTTTAATTACATGTTTTAGTAAAAGATTTGTGAGCTCTATTAATGAATAAATCACTGCTAAGTATTGCATGCTTTGGCCCATTACCTACCAATATCTAAAGATACTCAATATATTTCTAAATGTAACTTTCACCTTCATAATCTCTGACAGTTATAAAATAGCTACATTAGTTTGCTACTGATGACAAACCTTTTAGAGATGAGTGCCCAAATTGTAACCCAAAACCTGCTTATTTATTACATAGTGCCAACACTTCCCTATTGAAATTTTTGTTTATAAAACACTAACATCTTTTGTCTTAAAAACAAATAACATGCATACCAAAGGGGGGCTGCTACTGGTTAGGGAATTACTGAATCTCCGGCCCACTCCTCAGTTAATGTTTGTAAAACAGAAACCAAAAACAATAATTTAGGTTAAGCATTAAATAGTATTCTTGGCTTATAAGAATTGCTCATAAATGTTAGCTATTATTGTAGTTCTGGAATTCACATATTATGCTGTAAGTACTTAATCACATATCTCTGAAATACTCAGAGAATAAAATTCCATTTTTATAAGCAGTGATTTAAGTTACATGTGAAAACCAAAGTAAGTTTTTGTAATAGAAAAAAATAGAAATTATGATGGAATAAATCAGCAAACAAAATCAGTATACTTATTGTTTCAGCTTTTAGAGAGTGCCAAGAATTATGATTTATGTTTTGTAAATAGGAGATATCAATACACTTCATGTGCATTTCCCCTAACAAGAGCTTAATTCTTTTCTTGATAAATGTAAAATATTCACTTGGAAATAAAATTTTAAAGTGTTATGACATAAACCCAATCTGAATATATCACTGGAAATAAATTCATAAAAAGTTATAATATCAAAATATATTTGCTTACAGGAAAAGATCAAGGGCTTTGGAAATGAAGTTTAGATTTCAGATCTTCAAGTTTACATTTCTCTAAGAAAAGTTTGCCCTCATATGCACGAAAGAAGAATTAATAAAATAATGTCATCAGGAAAAAAAAATAAGTTGTAGCCTCCTCTTTCCTCAAAGTATTTTCCCTGTGGCATAATGGAGTGAAACATGAAAGCTCATCCCAGATTGATTGTTTGCCCAGGGAAGGTCATTAGATCACCCACATGGTTTTATTAGTAAGCAGACCTTAGAACCACTGTCTAAATTATCACCCTCCTTCATTCGTCCGATATACTTACATAAGTCCCTTTTATGGACACTTACAGTCTGTGGAATTTCTTCAGAATCTTTTGAACTGTAGCTTTTAAGGCCCCTTCCTATTTTGATGCATATAATGGAAGTTACCACTCTAACCTAAGACTGTCTTAGAATTCATCATCAGAGACTAGAAGAGATGTAAGGAGCTCACAGGGTATGCCATGGAAGTTGTCAGACTGCCTATTCTGAACTTTTAAAAATATCATCCCAATGTTGCCCTAAACTTAAGGCTGAGATACTAAATTTCAAAATATTAAAAAAAATTTAAATACTAAAAAATTAATGTGTCTTAACTATTAATAAATTGCTATTTTAAATCTTTGTAAATGTATTTACAAAGATGTATGTATTTTACATGATATTTATAAAGTATTATAAGTTTATTACAAATATTTAATATTAAGTATATGGTGATATTATTTTAACAAATAAATTTAAATATCAAAATTCTGTCATGTCAGTTAAGATTTTAAAAATAAACTAAATAACTATGCTTTAATGTTGTGGCTTGTGCTCCATGGTTAACAAATGCTATATGGCTACTCATCCAATCATCTTTGAATTAATACAGTTTTTGGCATAAGCAACTGGCTGGCAAGCACAACGTTGTGAGTTTGATCCCTAGTACAGAAAGAAAGAAAGAAAGAAAGAAAGAAAGAAAGAAAGAAAGAAAGAAAGAAAAAAGAAAGAAGAAAGAAAGAAAGAAGAAAGAAAGAAAGAAAGAAAGAAAGAAGTAGTACAGTTTCAAATAATGAATAAAAGTTTTGTTGCAAATACTTCATTTTATGAACCATCAGATAGATCCCAATTTGGAAATAAGCTGGGAAAGAAAATGCATCAAGTTTGCATTTAGAACAGTGAGTAAGATTAAAGTGTTCATCTCAATTAAGATTCTAAGATATAAATCTTAATTTAAAAGCAGTCTTGCCTTGAAAAAGCTTTGTAAAACTTTGTGATGAAAAATACTGATGAGTGAGGAAAGAAGCTTCCTCTCATTTCAAATCTGAGATATGCCGAGGCAGTGCAGGATTTTTCTTTAAGTACAAGCATGTGACTGTTTCCATGAGGCAGACATGGAGCCACTTTCAAAATATACTCAAGGCACCAAAGAAGAATTCCAAGAGATTATTCTTGCCTCTTCAGCATGCAGTTGACCTTTCAAAAGAAGACTTTTAATAAGATTCAGTTGTAAACTGGAATTGAAACTTTGAATTATGTTAGTCTTCTAGTTGATGAGTTTTTTATGATTAACTTTATTAAGAGAATTAATTATTCCATGGGTAAATTTTTTTCAGATTGTTTATACTAAATCAGCATAATTTAAGTAACTCAGAAAAATCGAAAATTTACTTCATACATTTCAGGATGTATTTACCAAATCTGGTTGGGAGATCTTCCAAAATGTGTCAAGGAAAAAAATCATCACTATTACTTTTGTGGCATGATGCTGTATGAGTTGATCACGGCCTGGTTAAGTCCAGATCACCCAAGTCCCCTGAGATGTATGAGATCCATTATAAGGTTACTTAACTTATTTTTTGAATCTTAACTGAGAACTATTCCACTAAGTCCCAGTAAGAAATAATGTCAGGACAGCAAAGCTCGGTTTGCATCTAAAAGTGATCACAAAATTTCTAAGTTATATTTTATTAAATAATTTTCCTTGAAGAATATTTCTTCTCTTTCTTTCTAGTTTTTTGTTTGTTTGTTTGTTTGTCAACAAACTGAAGGGAATAAACTCAAGACCTCACACTTGCCAGATAGGCACTTATGCCACTGCGCTGGCCACCCCTTCCTTCTTTCAAGTTTTGAACCTAAATGTGAATCTTCAATATAGTTTAGCTGGCATAAAAAGTTTGCTAACTTTGACATTCCTATTAGGTAAAGCTTCATTCTGTTTTACTTTTATCAAAGTTTTATAGGAGACTTTGTATTTAACTACAGTTGCCATACATTGTTATAAAATCATCTACCTGCTTTAACAGTACAAATTTAGTGATTTATCTTGCTTAATATTTAATGTCACAATGACATTTCCTAGCAAGGAGGCCTGGGTGATATTTTTAATTCCTTTGAACATTGATTTTCACACCTATGTTAGCATCTAACTTTTATAGTTGTTATGAGTGGGATGATACTCAAAGTGCTTAGATTAGTATCGTATGCATAAAGTAATAGGGAATAATTGTCAATTGCAATAATATTGTATATAACCATCAAGTTACATTATAAAATTTTTCCTCTTTGTTAGGTACACTGAATCACAGAAATTCCAGCTAATTAAAGCCAAGGGTGTAAATGTTCTAGAAGGATGGTAATGTGATTGAATTCTGAGGGGAGAAGTTCAGAAGACAATAAATTCAAGACAGGAATGAAGGGACTGCTTCACTGAGGAAGAAAGACAAGAAAAATAAGATAGCAGCATGAAGGTAGTTTCTGAATAAATACACTTAGATTTATACAAAATATGGAGTACAATATTATAAACTTTAATAGTCAGAACAATATTGATTTAGAGACGATTGGTAGTACAGCATTACAAATAAAATAATTGCAGGAATTCTTTCAAATGATTGATGTCTACCAATCATGCAGGAATTAAGAGGTTGTCTTAATATAGGAAATGAGAATTTTTATAAATTTGCCAGATTGTCAGGAAAAATTTCAAGACAGAAGTTGAACCTGTGTTTATCTTTGCAGAGAGTTAAAAATTCAACAGAGAGGTATTAAGAATGGCAACCATAACAGAAGGCATTGGGCGAGTGCCAACCAAGAGAAGGAACTGTACCAACCATATCAGATATCTCTGTCTAGCAAGCTGGCAAAGTTCATAAAGACAAGGCAGAGATGAGATTCAAAAATTAAGATATAGCATGCACTGAGAAATTATATTGAAAAAGACGCTGATTCGTCATCCTCTGGATGCGGTGGAGTCATTGGACCATATTTAGCCATTTATATGCTTTGCTCTTAACTGCACAGAGACACTATCCAATGCAAGGTTATAGTAAAGCCACTTAGAAAGCTATTGCAATCTTTCAGACATCACCTGACAAACAAAAACCAGACTGGAACTGAGTTGAATGAGAATGGAAAGGAAATGCATGATAAAGTATGATTTTCTTTATCAAAATTAGTGAGTGATCCCTTCGTTGGTCCTCCTGTAGACTGGGTAGGATCACGGGGACAAAATGACAAACTAAAATACAGATACACCGTAGAAATGAAAGGGAGGTTAATAACAAAATGACCCTAAGCTTTTAATATGACCATCTGACATCACAGAATTACTAATAGCCAAGTCAACACCTGGCTTTTTATGATGTGGTTTCAATTTTCTCTATATCTTTAGGGAGAAAAGAGACAAAGAGATAAAGATAATTTTCCTCTTTGAAAATTTATTTTCCGTTGTTTTTACACTCAAGCAATGCTACCACAAAATTAATGATTTCTTTAGAAATTGCTCTTGCTTCATATTTTTTTCTGGGCCCTTCGGGCTACTTCTCTGGAGAACACATGAAGCTTCCACAGCACTATTTTTGTAATCTAAAGCAGTTGTGCTTCCAGGCCTGATGCTACAACTGTAATTTTAATTTATCAACCTGCCACTCAGTGAAAGGCTGTGAAAACATTTGAAAGCTTAAACCCATCATTTATTTCTGCACCTGTCAATGACACTCTTTTTTAGTTGTCAAAATCATTTAAACTGCACCCTGATGGCATATACAATATCACCAATAAATTGGATAATCAATCATGAATGTGCATATTTTGACAGTGACATCTTGAACTCAGAGGCTTTAAGATATGCTTATGTAAGAAGCACGGACCCTCTACTTTCCAATAATAAAATACCATGTAGTCATCAAGAAGAGTCTTACTTGGTCCTTACAAATAAAATGCCTCCAAAATCAGAGGAGCTGATGTGATTGAAACGGCTTTTATTTCTTCAGTGAATAGTTCTCCTCAGGGAAAAGGAAATAGCTGCAGATTATTGCAGACAGAAATAGAGAGTTACATGGAGGGAAGAGAATGCATAGCATCATTAAATAGATTTATGCAAGTTCTTCTTATAAAGGAAGCAATAGTGCAATATGTTATAACTGATGGTATTTCAAAAGAGTGTTATCAGCAGTTCAATTACTAATTTTTTGATATAATAAAGTATCATATCAACTCAGATGTCACAATTCACATGGGCTTCACTTTGAGAATTGATATTTTTAAATATCATTGGAAAATTTTCTTACTCAAAACTTGGATATTTCATCATATCAATCATGAAATATTAAAACCATTTAACCCAACAATATGTCTGTTGTTACATAGGCTATCTGATTAACATAAAATATTGCTAGAATTCTGAAATTTAAAAAATACTTGTTGAGAAATCTAAATGATTCGAAATGAGGAATCTAAATAAGATTCCTAAATTCTTATTTATTAAGATTTTCAATCCTATTAATTTTGAAAGATGAACTTTATGAGAACTCTTTTTAAATTCCATTGAATATTTATAATCACTTCACATCATATATTTTTAAACCAATGTTTTCTATTTATATATATATAAGTATATCTCAACTATGTATCTCACATATATAGAGATATATCAAATCTCTCTCTATATATATTTATATATATAAATATATATCTCAAATACATATAAGAAAATAAATAAACACACTGAACATACATAAGAACCCATTCATGAAAAAAACTAATCTTTTGTGTTGCTGTGGAATCAGATGCAAACCAACCAAAGCTTTGAAAGATATGTTAACCCACAAACCGTTATTTCCCTTTTGCTACTGGTACATTTTTTCAAGTCATAAAGTTTCTTTGGTGTTGTTATTGTTGCTTTTCAATGCTGTAGATTAAACCAGGCATATCATGAGCATTAGACAACAAGTCTTCCAGCTATACCCCTAGTCACTAATTTGAAATTTTTGAAGTCTTATGTCACATCTCAAAATGTAATCATACAATATAATTGATGAAGGATACACATATGGAATATATTGAAACATATACAAATATGAGTAAATTATTTAGATTTTGTATATATAAATTTAAAATAAGGCAGAAATGCCACAAACTTTTAAAATTAACCCTGAAAACAACAATCACTCACTAGAATATAAGAATTCAAAAAAAAAAAAATCAATCAAATGTTTTTAGTTAGTTTATTTTACACTTTTAACCTTTCTCAAAGGAAAATAAAAACTAAGCACATTAAAAGAAAATAAATTTCTTTTTTTTAACACCATGACTTAAAGCTAAGTTTCCAATTGAATCTTAATTGGTTGTCTAAATAATTTGTGAGCAGTAAAAATAGCACTCATTTTAGATGATTTAAAGTATTTACTGCTGTGTGTGATGGCACATACCTATAATTTCGTCACTTGGAAAAGTGAAGCAGAAGGATCTCTGGTAGTTCAAAAACAAACTGAGCTAAAAAGTGAGTTGAAGACCAGCCTAAACTGCACAGTGACACCTCGTCTCAAAAAGACAAAAAAAAATTTATTTATAATTTTTTTATTCTGCATTGATCAAATAATATTCAGTGATTTTCATAAAGACAAAGTAGATATAATTCTAAAGTCCCAGTGAGCTGCGATATCTCTGTAGAGACCCACAGAAGGTTGGTAGCCATTTTGAAATGGAGTCTTCCTAACTCCAGTGGGGTGCTTTTGTTGAGAGAGCTGGTAATTTCTCATCTCAGTGTCATGTTCATTTCAATGATCATGAATGTCTAAACAAGAGCTTTAATTATTCATGAAAATAATCACACGCATTAAAAGTTATTTATTGATTTTAATGGCATTGAGAATCTTAGATTTTCATTAAAAATGTGCTAGGAAAGGTATAGACTTACTTCCCAATTGTCTTTGCTTCATCCAACTAAGATTGACTGTCTTTATTTTATCAGCCTCAAAATCTGACCTTTTCAATACTTTTAGTGACATTTTCAAAATACAAATGCTTTGTGATTCAAAAGGGTTTTCTACTTAAGTCTGCAGAACAAATCAGTTATCATAGTAAAATTGAGAGCTGCCAAATATCTGATAGCCCAATTGGATCCTAAAAATCTTGAAAACCTTTTTAAAAATGAGGCTTTCTAGAAAAGTTATTCTAAAAATGTCTTCTGTAAATCATGGCCCTGTGATTATTCACATTAATCTCAGAAGAACTGTGTCAGACTAACTACTCCAAATTCCGATGTAATGGCACAAGTCATAAGAGTAGAAGGATATCCTATAAATCAAAGCACTCATTTCTAGTTTTTTTTTTAAATTACCAGCTCTGAATTTTAAACTCTAGAAAAAGGATTTGATAGTTTTGCTGGCCTTTGTACAAGGAACAGCTGTCCAATTTCATTAAGTACATCAATTCATCATTTGAAGGGCACCATCTGTGTGAAAAGTATTGGGTGCTAACAATGTCTATTGCTATTCGGTAACAATGTAGGAGACAGAGACAGTTTGATATTAAATACTGAGCTTTTGTTATGTATTACAAAGTTCACACCACCAGATCATCACTGCTGGAGAATTTAATAAAGTACAGTGTTTTGGCACTTAGTTCTTACAATATCAAATGAAAAGGATACCAAATATATTTAGACTTAACTACCTATTAAAATGTGTTACCTTTTCTGTAGCTGGCATTGTTGAAACTACTGTTAATTACTTAAATCTCCTAAGTACAAGCCAGGAGTTAAAAACAAGAAGTAGACTTCATATAAGTGGACTTCATCCTAATTAAGTTTTCATTCCCAGGTTCTTGATCTTATTTTGGAATATCAATTCATTTATATATTTAGATAGATTTGTTAAGCACAATATTTTGATCAAGTCATAAAGCAAAATGTAAAGGTGGATAAGGACAGTGTTTTTAATTGGATATTCAATAAAACTGTCAATCAATGTCAATCAATGTACCAGTCTTGACTGGTAAAACAAAATAAAAGTAGATATCTATTTTTTTTTTTTTTTTTGTCTTTTTGAGTCAGGGTCTTCGCTATGCAGTCAGGCTGGCCTTGAGCTCACTTTGTAGCCCAGGCTGGTCTCAAACTCGCAACAATCATCCTGCCTCAGCCTCTGGAGTGCTGGGATTACAGGCATGAGCCATCACGCCCAACTTTGATATTTAAATTTTTAAATACCACTTTTACAATTCTATGATAACTTGGAGTATGGTTTTGTACAAAATCTGAGACTTTGATGGCTTGGATACTTTTAAAATAAACCTGGTTATTCATTACAGTAAGTTTGGAAGCCTTAAACAAGACTATCTTTGGCTGTAAGATAATTATTCAAGTAAATAAAACAAGCTGTTATCTATAATAATGCAAGGTATTAATTGAGAACCCTAATCTACTGACCAAGAAAAAAAATTTTTAAAGAGATTATTTATAACATAAAGCATGACTTTCTAACTCTTAGAAAGATAGATAATAAAATGTTGTGAGACTGTTACTATGTAACAGTACACAAAGCCAGCCAGACTTGGCTTCCACTCTGGAGACAGTCACACCTTCAGGCTGGACTAATGGGCATCTTAGAAGAGAGGCTGGAGGAAATATGGCTGAAAATAAAGCAATGGCCACCTCTAGGGAGACTGGAGAGTACCATGTGCTGACCTTTCTTCAACTCCTCGCTCTTTTCCCATCCTCCGCCCTTTCTCTTTTCTTCCTACCACTCTCTCTCCTCCTTCTCCCCTGTGAGTCCTCTTTCGTGCCTTTTCACTTGCCTCCTATTCTCTTTTCTTCCCCTTTTCTTTCTCTCTCTTCCTTTCTCCTCTCATTCTTTTTTTACTTCCTCCACTGTTTTCTTTCTTTCCTAATGCTGCTTTTCTCTCTCACTCTGCTATTCTTCTGAAAAATGTGTGTGCATTCAGTAGGGAGCTCCTTTGCCTTGCATAGCTGTCGCCTTAGAAAGAAAAGGAATACATCTTATATGTTTACTTCCTAACACTCCAACCTGTCCTCTTGCTTCTCTATTGATTTAAAACCTCTACCAGTATTTTAAAGGCTAATACAAAAAATAGAATGACCACTATTTTAAATATTATACAGGATGACACTTCTCTTTATTCTGAGCCAGCAATTTATCTTAAGAAACTTAATCATCTGAAAGACCTATACATACTGATATTTAATATTTCCAGTATTTCCCCAGGATTCTGACAATTCTGAACCATCATATTGCAATGAATGACTCCCAACAGCCAATAAATGTTGTACTCAAACACACATATATGTGAACATGCACACCACACACAATTACAATAACTTCTATTTAGTTTAGGGTGCCTTGCTCTGAATATAGTCATTAACAAAGAACCACCAGATGTTGACAACGTATTAAAAAAAGAAGGAAAAACCACAAAGAAAATAAAACTCCACAGAAATAGAGGAAGTATGGGGAGCACAAAACTAAAAAATTCTATAAAGAAAATCTAGATTTAATATCTGTAGAAAAAATATAACATTATAGATGTATTGTATTTATATTTCTAAAATATTAAAAAACAAATACATGGAAAATAAGAGAAACAAAGTTAAATCATTTTATCAAAATTTTGAATTTGATTAAAAATTTGGATTGTGAGTGCAAAAATATCCAAAAAATTAAAATAAACACTTTAAAACAAATGTACAAGCATTCAATATTTTATTAAGAGCTGTTGCACTAAAAGTAAAACATTATCAAATAAATACTACAGACTTATGTTCTCAAACTAAAAGGAATGAATTTTGCACAGCAAAGTGCTCAGCACAATGAATCAAACCATGAAGATGCAGACCATTGTTTTTTATAGAATAATTATAGTCTATACAGCGACTGCAAACATTGAATTAACACACTGTAAACCACTGTTTCTAGAGGAAATATAGGATTGGGTTTCTGAAAACTTCTGCTCAATGTTTTTTTTTCTAGTCAGGCAATGCATAATCTTGCTTATATGTGTTTCAGTAGAAAGACACCTTTCTTAATATGTATTCTTGACTCATTAAAATTGAATTCAGAGCCCATAGCAATATAGTCCATATCTGAAAAGAGCTTATTTAAGCATATCTTGTATTGATAAGAAACTTCACAGACCTCTTGCTTTTAAGAACTCTAGACAGCACTTCAGCATTATATTTGGAAACATTTAAAGCAGCGCAATCACAACAAAAGAACACAAAAGTGCAAAAAAAAAAAAAAAAAGCCCACAGGAAAACCATCAATAAAAAAAGATGCTTGTATACACTATGATATTTAAAACAAGTGCCATAATGTCATGTGCCACTTTGTTAACTGACTCCAGGTAGGAACACATACATTTGATGACTTGAACTTTTTGTGATTTTTGAATGATTTCAATTTTGCCAGTTTTGTTTGTGGGATTATAAATAAGTTTGCAAACTTACAAATATGGAATCCACAAATAATAGCACTCAAACATAGTTTTAGAAACCTAATGATTCACCAACCCTTTCTGAGAAATCTGCAGAAAGATGTTTCACCAAAGCCACTGAATAAACAAAACATAAAGGAAGGAGGGGTTCTGCCACTAAAGAACAGCAAGTTCTTAGGTGATAAGCAGGACCAAGATTCACATAGCTGTAACAATATGATCATTAAATGTTGATTTATAAGCAGAAAAACAAGAAGAAAAAAGTCCCCTGGAAGGAAAAATAAGAATATGTGGTACAAATAAACAACAATATTTTGAGGGTTCAAAAAAAATTTATTCATCTGAATAAGATTTAATTTTAGAAACTTGTGGGATATTATAAAAAAATCTGTTTCCTTATTTCAGTAATGTTCAGAAAGAAAGCACTTTAATAAACAGGTTATAAGAGGAAACTAATCTTTAATAAAATGCTTATAATCAATACACTGCATAATGCATGGTAGTTAATGAAAGTTTTGATGCTACAAGGGCTTAAAAAAAAAACCCTCATTAGCAGAGTAAAGAAGATCTTAAGAACTATTCTCTGAACAAAGTAGAGTAAATTGAAATTGGAAAATTGAGAACACATAAAAAGAATTGGGTGAATGATCATTGAGTTTAATCCATATATAATAAATATTCCAAAAAAAAACAATGTTTTAGAACATGAGAGTAATAAAAGTTAAAATATAATCCATTGCTTTTCTTCAACTTTTAAATTTTAAAAACTTAAGAAATTCTGCAAGCACCTATTCAATAAATAAATAAATAAATAAAAGAATGATCATTAATATAAAAGGCTAAAAGTTAACTCAAATTTTTTCTGCTGTATATAAAGTCATGTAGAAAATAATAAAAAATGTTGGAAGAAAAAATATAATGCAAGAATTCTATGTTCAACTTTGTTATTTTTTATTTTTAAAGGTAACATCAGTAGAAAGTATCTTCTACAATATACCAAACCCAGACAAAATTCCATGATGATCACTGCTATTCATGTTTGTCAATGTTGGACGCCAGTATTATAAGAAAAAAAAATCATCTACAATACATATTAGACAGTTATTTAGCTATATTCTTTACTGAGAACATCACAAAATACAAAATGATTTGTTAAAAGTGAGTTGTAGAAAAATGATACTGGAACCCAGAAAAATCAACATATCTGTAAAGTTCACCTGGCAAATAAGATATAAAACAAAATTCTCAAGAACTATAACACAACATGGAGGGACTAATTCTTCCATGAATGTATGTTTGGGGATAAAAACTGACATTTTAATCACAATGAAAAATTTAAAAACATAACAATTAGCAAGGTCTATTTGAGACAATAATTTACAGAATGTAAGTCAAATCAATAGATACTCAATATATCACTTTTGTTTCTATAATATTTGAGGAAGTACTCTTCTTAGGTAATATGCAGAATGACTTTGTAATAAAAATTTTATAGAAAGCATTTATGAGTGCTTAGATACTTTGCAAAATTGAGTAATTCCAATAGCCAAGTATATGTGTATAGTGGAATGATAAATTTTACTATATAAAGATTAGATAAAATCACAAAGATATTTTACTATAATAACAGCACTAAAAGTTATCATTTTGATTTTCTTTTAAATGATTTTGCTATTTATGTTAAAATAATATTTCCCATTTGTTTTTGAAACAGTTTATTACATTTAAGTAGTTTTATTGTTACTATTTTATTTTGACTGCACTACAAGAAAATCTTTTAAATTTATCAAAAATCTCTAGAATTGAGAATTTTTCTCAATTTTTCTCCTTTCATTTGACTTCTGTGCCAGATAATGTTGGCTGATTTCCAAACTTGAATTTTATATTAATATAATCTTTCTAATTTATTTTAGCTTATTAGGTTTTCTTTTTCTAGTAGACCAAGGTCTTTTTCTTTCTTTTTTCCACCTGCCTTTGGAATTCAGGGCATGTAAGCTACAAAATTCTGAGTCAAGTATTCTGTGTCTCATAAATTTTGGAAGAACTACTCTTTTTTTTTTTTTTCCTAAATAAAATAAAGGTTCAGTTTTTTAAAAGCTAGTATCAGTTTAAGGAATAAAGTTGAAGAGACTATAAAAGACATAAAAGAGAGTTAAGTTCAGATCACTGGAATCCCCAAATCTGTCTGTGAATATCTGAATATTATATTTTATTGATAATTTGATTTTAACAAAATTTAGAAACTTCAGCTTGGATTATCTCCCAGAACTATGTGTGCATTCACTCTCTTTGTGATCTACCAAATTTTTTCAGGTTCACCTCATGTTGTTGTATATTACATTAGGTTATACAGTGTCTTCTCATGGTATTTTCCATTTTATGCTTCTATTCTTTCCCTAAACAACTATAATATTAAGTTACTTGCAAATATCAATCTTTATATTTATTATATTTATCAATTACATTCATCTTTATAATTGCTATTATCTTTCTGGACTCACAATGAATAAATTCAATCCCTTTTCTCCATAACCTTTCAAATATTTATATTGTTATCTGTCTTCCTTTCCAAAGGCTTCCTTCACTAAGCCAAATACCCTTATTTAATTCACATAGGTTCATTGCTTGAGGTTTTTGCCACTGTAATTTTTTTTATCTGCAAGTCTTCTATTTATTCAAAATCCTTCTAGAAGTTCACTGATATTTCCAGTGAACTAAAGCTAAATATTTCCAGTGAAGTCTCAAATGTGAAAGTTTATTACCTGTTTTAAAAAAGGCACTACACTTCACTGATTGCCAGCTAATATTTCATTTGATACTCAATTGTGCTTTGTATTAAGCTTACAGTTGACAAAAACACCTAAGTGTTTCATGCTCCAGTCATCTGGTAAGCTATATACGTTATGGTTTATGTTGTGGACTTTAATTGGCCCCACAGATACCTGGTTTCTTTCATTTGTAAAACCAAGATAATAACTCAACAGATTTGTAAGACAATTAAATGATTTAAAAATATTTGATATATGTAAGGCACTCAGAACAGTGACCAGTAAATTAAGTAGTCAATTAGTGTTAACTACTAACATCATTATTATTAATTATTATTACTATCATCTCTTTTGACAACACTCTGAAATATTTGTCTCCACCAGGAAGAATTGTGTAGCTGGTATATAACACTGGAGGAACACTTTAGAAAAATCATTACAGTCTAATAAGTTAAATGATAATGATAAAAAAATCAGCTGTATGAGATATAAAACATTTATTAAAAACATTTATTCATAAATAGACAACTGGTATTCTTTGACTACATGTCCAATTTCAAATATGACCATTTTCAAATGCATAGAATACTCCCCACAAAAAATGCTTAAACTGAACTGTTGAAAGTGCTTTATCTAGACCCAGATAGTAATTTGGTGACAAAAAGCTACACCAAAAATTTTTACAGCAAAAATTTAATGTGAAGAATTATAAACAATTAAAAAATAATTGACTCCTTAAAAAGATACAAGACTGAAAAATAACACTGAATTAGAAAATGTTTTGAACAATAACTGGAATGTGTCTTAGTACCCAATCAAGAAGCAATCTTGAAGAGCCATTGTCCCCTACAGTGAAATTCAGGTTTCATTGTAGAGGGTGTGACTTCAGTCTGCGGTGCTGCAGAAACATTTATTGGATGACAGAGGATGGGAAGTGTGAATGCAAAGGCTTCTGCTACAATGCTAGTATTGTCACTGAGTGTCTTACACCCCACTAGTGTTCACACCATAGGAATGAGAAGAAAGGCCATGTGAATCCAATGATGTTCCTTCCACTTCTGTGCCCTTTGTTGACAAACTGTACCACTGCATCACCTGCTAAAAGAAATATTTACAATATAAAACTTCATTACAAAACAAGGAGCTGGCAATATGTTGAGAAAATAAAAATTGTATAATCTGACATGTCAGTTGTAATCTAACAATTATAATTTGTATTCAGGTATTTGAAAATTCTAATTTAAAGAATTATGTTTTCATATGAAAATAAATACTATAGCAAACACTTCCCCAAAAGTCTATATGTTAGATTTACAAAATATTTCCAGGGTGACTACAAACAACTCGTCCTGTCAGATCTCATCATCTAATGAAACAGACTTATAGATGGTCAAACACAGCATACATTTGGGTACAGGTATGTATAAGAACCTACCAGTATGGGTTTTGCCCATTAATAATTAAATTTAGTTAAAGAAATGGATAAAATTTACTGGACTTTTGCAAGAGTTCTTTTAGAATATTTAACTGAAAAATTCAGTGTCATGAAACTCAGATAAATTTGATTAAACTTCAAGAAGCTTTGAGGACAATATTATAAGCGGAACAGCTTGAAAAGGTAAAAGGCTAAAAGGAATAAGTCCATATGGATTAGCTAGGTGACAAGAACAGCAGGAACTGATGAGGATAAAGTCAGATGTAAATACAAAAAGCACCTTATTCAAGGGATAGCATGTAAGTGGAATTTAATCTATCTCAATAAATGTTATAATTGAGGAAGAGGTGACACTTGAATTATGCATTCAAGAATGGATGCATTTCCAAAAGAAAAAAGATACAGAATAGAATATGTTGATGGATGGAGACATAGAAGGAAATTTGATATTGAGTACCAATTCAGCTAATTCAGATGCATATCCTTGTTTATAGCACTACAGTTTGTAATGTTGGAAACTGTGTATGCTCATGAATCGATTTTTAAAAATGTGATATTTATACACAATGGACTACTACTTTGCCATAAAGATAAACTTTAGGCAAACACTGGGATGAAATTTGAGAACATAACATTAAGTGAAATGTCAGAAACACGAACTTAAATATCACATAGTTTTTCTTATGAGACAGAGAGGCAGACAAACTGAGGGAGAGGGAGAGGGAGAGGGACGGCAAAATATAAGGTAGATAAATAGATAGAAGTACAAATAAATCCCCAAATCTTGATTCACACACACACACACACACATACACACACACACACACACACACACACACACATATGCATATATCTGTTAATTTATTTCATTTATACTACTAGTTTCTGTTAGTTCATTAAGTGAAATTTTGTGCTTTTGTCTGTTTCTTCTTTGTAAGAAAGAGTCTTTTTGACTCAGAATTGTACTGTGAATAGCATTCTGGCCATTCTTTTAAGACTTTTAAGACTATATTACTGTGTAAAACTGCATAACAATGTACAACCATTGTTATTCTTTATTTTGTTAATGAATTTCTGTTTTTCATAGAATTTACAAGATTTTTTCACATTTTCTTAACTAATATCTACTTGTATTATATTAAAATAAAACAGACTATGTAGAGATGAACTAATCTCTCTGCCTGAGACCAAAAAGCACTGTCAGACAGAGAACCATTACTAAGAAATGCTGAGGGATTAGGGTTAATTTAATGAATACTGATAGAAAGTAGAGAAAAAAGCTATGTGTTGGAGAGTTCTGGATGTTGGAATCTATTACTTTATGGGATAGGGAGAGTAACTGAAAGAATTTTGTTTTTATTGTTCTACTTGTTTGTGGTTTTGTGAAAAGATTTCTTTGGAGTCTTTAACAACAAACTTGATGGGTAAAGATGTGCACATAACTAGGACCCAATACCTGCTTGGAGACATCTGTACTGGCCCATGAAAGACTGAATGTCTCTAGGCCAAGTCTTCAAAATAACTAGAATTTTATTCTCTACTGTTACATTTATTCTTCACGTATTAGGTGTCTCATGCTGTTTGTAGGAAAAAAAAATCCTCTCACTTCAGCTTTATAAAAATAATTATGAATTAAAGAGAAATTATGCATATTTTTCCATTAATCATAGGCTAAAAAACAAAAGTGAAACCCTCAAACAATCTTGGAATTACAAGTATATGTTTAAATTTTCTTCCTTAGTCAGAAACACTCAAAAAAGTGGTATTTCCAGATTCAAAATCCATGTGAGCTTGGCTAGGAGAGGGAAAAATATTTCACCTTTTGTATTCTTTTTTTCTCTTATTTCTAAGATTCACTCTTCACTCTTCACACCACTGGTCTTTCAATTAGGGAACTCACCCTGTAAATGTGTGAGACAGTGAACATGACTCACAGTAAGTGAAATATCAGAATTCTTAAATGAATTGGGTAAGCTATTTTAATCTCAACTTCTTGGCCATTTTCTCTTCTTAGGAGACAAGTCTTCATCCACAACTAGTCAGGAACTTTATTAAGATGTTATAATCCTTTAGATTCCCACTCACTTTTTCCATTTCATTCCAAAAGCCCTTAGGAGAAATAGAGTATTTTTTCAATGTGTTTGAATTTTCACTATGAATGTAGATGTATGTGTACTGCACACACACATGCATTACAATGTATTTTCACTTTTCTTACTTTAAAGAGAATAAAACAAAACAAAACAAAAAACAGAACAAATCAGATAATAACAAAACACTGCAAGCAACACAGGATTTTAAAAGACGACAACAGGAAATCAACAGTGGTTACCACAGTGTCTCCTCTTCTCCCCAAAATAGTTGCCCATAGCTTCACACACAATGAATTCAAACAAAACAAAACAGTATAAAACTAATCAAAACAAAGGAATGAAAGCATTACAGGCCTTCAAAACCAAACAATAGGAAGATCAACAATGGCTACCATAATGTCTCTTGTTCTCTTCAAAACAGCTGTCCACACCTTCATGCATATTGAAATCAGATAATACAAAGCAGACTAAAACCAAGCCAAAAAAAGAATAAAAGCATTATTAGACTTCAGAGCAAGACAACAGAAAATCAACAATGGTTACCTTAATGTGTCATTTTCTTAAAAGTAGATTTTCATACCATCACATGTAGTAAAATTAATTCTTGTAAATTCTTTAGGAGTTCTACACACATATAAGTCTGTACATATAGACTTATCATTTCTGTATTGGAAAAAACAAA
Organism: Cavia porcellus; assembly: GCF_034190915.1. NCBI lineage: Eukaryota > Metazoa > Chordata > Mammalia > Rodentia > Caviidae > Cavia > Cavia porcellus. The sequence goes on from NW_026947493.1 coordinate 59,238,422, forward strand.
ACACAAGGAAAACAATGAAAAACCCCAAGAGACAAGTAGCAATAACAAAAACCCAAAGCAATAACAAATAGGCTTTCAAAACAAGGTAGTAGGAACATAATTAAAGTTATTATTCTGCATAGTTATCTTCAAAAAAGTCACTCAGATTACCAGGTATAAACAAGCAAACTTGATCTAATCCTGTGAATATTAACTGTTTTGTTTCAAGAACTAATGGAGTTAGTACAATCATCTTAGCTATCTTAAGTGTATATATACAAATTTATATTTTTTCCCTTCCACCATTTCTCCTTTTCCCTGAGTTATTTTTCCACTTTTAGAAGTTTCTTATTCTTTCAGAAGATTTTGTGTCTTATTTACTCTTTGACTTTCTTATACTAGGGAGACAATACAGTATTTACTTATATGAGTTTGATTTATTTTACTTATGAGTATGGCCTCAAGTTGCATCTTTTTACCTATAAAATCCTCAGTGTGAGCCTTCTTTATAGCTGAATAGTACTCCATTGTATAAAAATGCTACATCTTTTTTATTCATTCTTCAGTTAATTGGCCTTTAGGTTGGTTCAAGATTTGGCTATTACAAATCGTGCTGCTATAAAAATGGGTGCACACATGTCACTGTGGTATGATGTTTTCAATGTTTCTGATAATATACCCAGAAGTGGAATAGGACCTCCAATCCCAGGTTTTTGAGGAAACTCCAGGTTGATTTCCACAGTGGTTGCACCAGTCTACACTACCACCAGCAATGCAGAAGAGTTCCTTTTTCCTCCCAGCCTCTTCAGCATTTGTTATTGGTGGTTTTCTTTATCCTGGCTATAGATATCTCTTGCTGTTTCTGGAGCAAGATGGAATCTCAGTGTTTTTTAATTTGTATTTCTCTAATGACCAATGATGCTGAATGTCTTTTCATGTATTTAATTGCCCTTTGAATTTCTTCAGCTGAGAAGTGAGCATTCATCGGATGCTCATTTTTGGACTGGGTGTTTAAAATTCAGGTGTATGATTTTTTAAAAATTCTTTATATGGGGGCCAGGAATTTAGCTTAGCAGTATAGGTGCCTGCCTGGTGAGTGAGAGATCATGAGTTTAATCCCTGGTACTGAAAAAAAAAAACTGTATGTTCTAGATAGACATCTTTAGACTGAGGGAAGGTTGACTAAAATTTTTTTTTTTTACCAATTCATGTATTTTATTTTTAGCCTGTTGGATATTTCTTTTGACATGCAAAAACCTTTTTTTTTTTTTTTTTCTTTTGGTACCAGGGATCGAACTCACAACTGCCTGCTTGCCATGTAGGCACTTATTCTGCTGAGCTAAATCCCCAGTCCCATGCAAAAACCTTTTAATAAAATGAGATCCCAGCTGCTGATTCTGGGAAGGGTATCCCTGAAAGTTTGATTTTTGTTCATGAATTCTCTGCCTACTCCTATGTCATCCAGACTTCTACTTTGTCTTCCAGTAGAGTTAGTGTTTCCTTTTTAATATTTAGATCTTTGATCCATTTTGACTATAGTGCTTGGTGATGCATATGAGTCTAATTTTAGTTTTCGGCATATGGAAAGCAAGTTTTTCCTGCACCACTTATTAAAGTGGATAACTTTCTTCCAATGAACATGTTTGGCCCTTTGTCAAAGATAAAGTGACTGAGTGTGTTTGTAGAAGTGGTGGGACATTCTAATCTGTTCCATTGATCTTCAGGTCTGTTTGTTTCCATTACCATCTTGATTTTATTACAGTAGCTTTGTAGTATAACTTCAAGTCAGGAATTTTGATGCCTCCTGCCTTCCCTTTGTTGCCCAGAATTTCCTTTGCTATTTTAAGTCTCTCCTGGTTCCTGATGAATTTTAGGAATGCTTTCTTTAGATCTGTAAAGTATATTCATGGTATTTTGATTTGAATTGCATTCAGTCTGTATAATAATTTTGGGAGAATGGACATTTTTCACAATATATTTTCTTCTCCATGAACAAGGAGATTGAGATCTCATTTTTTGAGATCTTCAATTTCTTTTCAGAGCATTGTAATTTTCACTGAATAGATCATTTACAACCTTTATTAGATTGATTCTAAAGCATTTCTTTTTTTTTAGATGCTATAGTGAAGGTTGTGGCTTCTCATTTCTCTCTTAATGAGTTCTTTGTTTGTGTACAGGAATACTATTAATTTTTGAGTCTTGACTTGTATCCATCTACATTACTACATTTGGTTATTACATCTAGAATTCTTTCAATGGAGTTTTGGGGGTCTTCTATGTAGAATATAATGCCATTGCAAATAATGATAATTTAACTTCCTTTCTTATCTTTATTCCTTTTACTTATCTCTCTTGTCTAATTTCTCTGGCTAATGTTTCCAGCACTATATTGAATAGGAGTGGTGTAATGGGCATCCTTGTCTTGTTCCTTATTTTAGAATGAAACCTTTCAGTTTTTGACCATTTAATATGATGCTGGCTGTTGGTTTGTCAAAGATGGCTTTTACCAGATTGAGGTAAAGACAATCTATTATAATTTTCCGTAGAGAGCTTATCGTGAATGATGTTGGATTTTATCAAGAGATTTTTCTGCACCTATTGAAATGATCATATGGTTCTAATCTTTGGCTCTATTGATATGGTGTTTTACGTGTATTGATTTGTGTATGCTGGATCATCCCTACATTTCTGAATGAATCCCACTTCGCCGTGGTGTATAATCTTCTTGATGAATTTCTGCATTCTGTCTGCCAGTATTTTAATGAAGATGTTTACCTCCATGTTCATTAGGGAGATTGGCCTATTTGTTCCCTTTTTTGGTTGGGTCTTTCTCTGGTTTGGTATTATAGTAATATATTCAGGAATAAGTTAGGGAAAATTGCTTCACTTTCAATTTCAATGAAGAGTTTGAGGAGTGTCCTCATTAAGTCTTCCTTGAATTTCTTGGAAAATTCTGCAGTGAATCCATCCAAACCTAGCTTTTCTTTATCAGTGAGGTTCTAATTACATTTTCAATTTCATTAATTGAAATTGGATTATTCAGTAGTTTTACATCTTGTTGATCCATCTTTGATAATTCATATGGGTTTAGGAATCTCTCCATTTCTTCTTATCCAACCCATGAAAGTAAAGGTTTTCAAATAGGTATTGATGATCTTCTGTATTTCTACAGGGTCTCTAGTGATTTTGCCCTTTTAATTCCTTATTGAATGAATTTGAGTTTTTTCCTTCCTTTTTTTAATAAGGTAGGTTAATTTAATGAGATAGGTTATTTATTATTTCAATGAAACAACTCTTGAATTCATTCTGTGTATTGTTGTCTTAGTCCCTACTGCACTGATTTCTGCTCTGATCTTTGTGATTTCCTCCCTTCTTTGAGCTTTGGGTTTCGCTTGTTCTTTTCTTTTTGTTAGAGATATAGCATCTGTTTCTTTTAATTGGTCAATTGCAGCTATTTACATTAATGTTTATAACTGATATATTGGCTTATTTTTGTCATGTTATCTTTCTGCTGTTGGTTCCTTATATATCCCCTCTTTAATTGTTTACTTTTCATAGTGGTTTTTCCCATTGGTGTTCTTGAAATTGTAGTTATTTTTATGACTAGAATATCTTTCAGTATTCTATATTTTTTGTCTTTTTGAGACAGGATCTTACCATGCAGTTCATGTGCTCACTTTGTAGCTCAGGCTGGTCTCAAACTTGCAATGAGCTTTCAGCCTCAGACTCTGAAGTTCTGGGATTATAGGCATGTGCCATCATGTCTGGCAACTTTCAGTATTCTTTGCAGGGTTAATTTTGTAGTCATAAAGCTCTTCAACTGTTCTTTGTCATGCAGTTATCTTATTTCTCCATCAATTATGAAGATCAGCTTTGCAGGGTATATGAGTCTGAGCTGGAAATGTTTTCCTTTAGGATTTGAAATATTTCACTCCATGCTCTTCCTGACTTCACTGTTTGTGCTGAGACTCTGCTGTGATTCTAATGGGCTTTCCTTTATATGTGATCTGTCTCTTCTCTAAGAGCTTTTAATATTCTGTTCTTACGCTGGATTTCTGGGATGTTGATTATTACATGTCTGGGTGTGACTCTATTTTGGTTATGGCTAATTGGAATTCTTTATGCCTCGTATTCTGTTTTCAGTTTCCTTTTCCATGTTTGGGAAATTTTCTGCTGTTACATCTGTAAATAGTCTTTTTATATCATTTGTGTTGTCACCTTTTTCGTTTACCCCTATCAATCTTATATTATTTTTCTGTGCATCATCTTGAAACTGTTGGACTGTTATTTCTTATTTCCTCATTTTTCAAAGATCTTTCCTTTCTTATTCACTAGCTGAAATCTTGTCTTTAATGTTTGAAAATCTATCTTCACATTCATTCAGGCAGTTTTGCCAGCTTTTGATGGAATTTTTGATTTCCTGGATATCTCCTTGACTCTCATGCATTCTGTTTCTTTCTTATATTGTTCATTCAAGGTGTCTTTTTGCAGTGCTTCTCAATTTTTTTACTTCTTTATATATGTTAAGCATTTCTTTTATTATGTCTGTCACTTCTTGTTTTATCTGAGAAATTATTTCTGATTTGAGTTCCTTTACAGCTTCATGGAGTTGTTTCTTTACTTCACTTGCTATCATTTCAAAAGTTTCAGGTGTATGGCCTAGATTTTTCACTGTGTCCATGTATTCTAAGCTTGTTTGTGGAAGTTTGAGATTGCATTTTGCTCTTTTGTTTTGTCATTTTCCAGTATTCCCCTGGGGAAGCCAAATGCACCATCTCAATTACTTCCTGGGTTAGGGATGTCTGTCTGTACTGCAAGAAGTTTCTCCAGTTGAGTGGTGGTCATTAGATAGGCTTTATAAGATGACTAGTGGCACTTGAAGACTCCTCTAATGGGGGGATACACTGAGAAGACCTTCAACACACCCTACATGGCACTCCAAAGATTCCCTGCTGCTTCAGTTTGCTGGGTGGGACTCTACCAGGCTCTGAGTGGTATACGAAGGCTAAACAGCTACATGGAGTACACTGTGCAGGCCTTTAGTTCATGCCACATGGTACACCAAAACTCCCCAGCTGCTTGGAATTGCTGGGTTGAGCCCTAACAGGTTCTAAGTGAGGTGCTGAAGTTGCATAGTGAGGTAGAGTTCACTCTGCATGCCTTCTGCTCACACCACTCAGTGCCGGAGGTTCTGCTGACACTTGGGGTCACTAAGCGGGGCCCAACCAAGACCTGGAGCACCTACCCATGCTCCCAGACTGTTTGGGGACACTGGGTGGGGCCTTACCAGATTCAAAGCAAGGTGTGGGAATTGCACAGCTAGGTAGAGTTCACTGTGTAAGTCTTTCACTTGCACCACTAGGCACAGGAGGTTCCCCTGCCACTCTGTGTTTTCACTTTTATATGTATCCTCTAAAGTGAAAAGGAACAGATTTTTGTTCACACATCTGGGCAAAAATTTCAGTTCATTCAAATATAGAGAGCTGGTAATGTATATCAAAATTTCATAGTAAATTAAGGGCAAGATTCTATAGGAACACCTACAGTCATTTCTGATTTCACCTTAACCTCTGTAGATGCAGTAATTTATCCTATATATTGTCTCTGTTTTCATGTGTCCCAAAACTAAACACAAGTTTTTAAAAGAATGGTTATGTTAAAAAGAGAACAATCAAGTAACAAGAAATGTGGAAGTAATAAAACCCAAAATATATAATTGTTATTGTAAAAAGAGAGGAAAAGAAAGTGCTCTAAAGGATATAACTGCATGTATATTTAAGTGTACAAGACAGATAACCATATTACTGAGTTTTTCTTGGATCCTTGAACAGAACTGTTTGCTTTCTCAGTGTTTGAATGTCCACTTTGGATGCTTTAATTTTGTAATTTGAACTACTATTTCTAAGATGACAATCTGTAATCTATTAACTAGTGATTTACTACTGTTTATTTTTTTTGAAATTCTGTATTACTTGTACCCTTTTTCTGTTTTTTCTTTTTCTCCTTAAATAAATTTTTTAAAAAAGAGAATAATCTTCATGCAACAGTGTTCTTTATATTTCTTCTTTTTTTTAATACTTTTCCAAAGGATCCCAATAAAATGTCATCTTTTGTCAAGGTATGGTAGCACATGGCTATAATCCCACAACTCTAAAAGGCTGAAGCATGAGGATCTTGAGTTTGAGCCTAGCTTGGGCAATTTTATGACCTGGCAAGACCCTGTCTCAAAAACTCCTTTCATTTATACTACTAGTTTCTTTTAATTCTTTGAAAAGGAAGTTTTATGCTCTTGGGGTAATTATTAAATTCTTCTTCAAATTTTAGTCATATGTATATTTGTTTAATCCTTTACACTCAGGTTGACATTTCTTGAGGGTCCCTAGATATCATTATCCAGAACTCTCAGTATTATACCTGACTTACAATAAGCGCTTAATAATAGGTTATTCAATTTAACTTAGGGAGCCAGATACAGTAATTGAAAAGGCTATAGTAGTAGTTATTATTATCAGGATGTCTGCTTAGAAACCATTAAAATGCTTCCTGCCTATTCTAGGGACTTTGTTAATATTCTCCACATTCTATTTTAATGAAGTTCTGTGATGCAAAATAAAAAGAAATACTTGGTGTATTAGTCTACTCATATGAAACTTATTTTATGAATTCAAAGGAATTAGACAAAATTGATTGCATGTATTATAAAACCAAATGAGTTATGATTTCTCCTTTATAAGTGAACAAATTTAAATGAAACTACAGTATTCATTTAATTTTCAGTAGTAAAAGAAAGAATGCAGGCATATGAGTCTGAGCAATTACTTACATAATTCTAATTTCCCACTAGTTTTTGAAGCAATCTACACAATAGTAATAGAGGTACATTGACAGAATAAAATCATAACAGTATATCACATTTTGAAACAAATAATATGGAATATTTATTCATGTTAAATGTTCTAAGCCTTCATTTTACTTTCCTAGAAAGTTAATTCCATGCTATAGCCCATGACACAAACATCCGGAGCACTGGTGTTTCCTGCATTTAGTTTCCTCATGGAGAGTTGCTAAAGTATTTAACTCTTTCTTATTATGGTTTTAAAAACCTAGAAACTGGACTGTCAAATGAAGTTCTTTAGGCATACATTGTGAAGTTTCAGGTTTCAAAGCAAAATATATTAGCCCACAAGCATTTATTTATATTTATTATTTATTAGTGAATCTTGGTGTGGGTAGAACGGTGTTCCTGAAAACCAAAGTTTTTTTTGCAAGGCAATTCTGGAATGCCTAAAATGTCTTATAAAGCTGAACAGTGCTTTCAATTGACTGCTAATTCCAAAAAGAAGTTCTAACAGCAAGAAAAAAAAGAGATTTTTATAAAACAGAATCTGGAGAGGGAGATGAAAGATAAAAAATGAATAAATAAATGAAAACAATTAATGGGTGCCAGGAACAATGATGCAGCTTAACTCACATGGATTAGACTTACCCTGGATGACTGTTTATCTCCTTGAATTACTTCTACTTTGTTGAAAATTCAGGGAGACTGTACAGCTTATGACCTGAGTCAACTACTGCTAAGGAATTTCTACTACACAGCCAAACCATTAATACTAAAACAGTCTTGGCATGATTACCAAGAAGGGTCTATTTGTAGATTTCATTTTTGACTTTAGTAAGTAAAATTGTGTTCTTGATGGCAGGCAGTAGGATGAGAGGCTCAAACAATTTGGGACACTTAGCTATTACTGCTTCCTGTAAATATGTTCTTAGCAGTCAGGAATGAACAAAAAATAAGCAGGTGGAACAAGATAATTTAAGCAGCAATTAAGAAAAAACGTAGAGATGAATTTTTTTTTCTTGAGTGCTTTCACATTTCTAAAAAGCTGTGAAATTACTGAAATATTTCCTAACAATGTGAGACACTAAGTGGAATCATTACCATTATCCATATTAATATCATTCTCATTAATTGACATTTTGTAATATTTTCTTCTTGCAATTAAACCCATGTGTCTGAGATGATAGAATGAAAAAGTCTTAGAAAAGGCTAAAAAATTTTATCATATATTATCTCACTGAACATGTTTGGAAGTAATTTCAAAAACACCTGAAAACATGGACATTTTTCAATATAGGAATAAAATTATCCCATTAATCAATAGGTTTTCAATGTGCCCAGTATGTCTAGCACTCTCTAATGCAGAGTACATGCTCAACTGTATCTACCAGAATTAACTACTGTTTAACATACCTTATTAGTATCATTATGATAATTACTATAATTAAATTTCTGATTACTAGATGTTACAAGTAAAATGTAACTGAGAAACAAAGATCTAAGGATGCATGTGACTCAGGTAGTTTATAAGGAGAAAGGACACATACAAATATTAAAATGAATTTACACACCTATAATTAAATATTATCTCTTTTGGTTTGTGTCTAGATGTCCCCTCAAAGCCCTATGTGGTCTTAGGTATGGCTTTTAAAAGATGGTTAAATTTAGAGTGTGTAATTCTGTGATTGAGTCATGGTGCAATGCTAGGATCAAGGGCACTAAGACTAAGGGGGTGAATACTACCCACCCTAAGTAGCCTGAGTAAAATTTAAGGGATAGAAAGAGCTGTGATCCTCCTTTGCTTGGTTTGCTACCTTCTGCTCACCACAGACTGTTTCTTCTCTGTGATTCCCATCTCTGTAACACCTGTTTTGTAATCAACTGATTATGGACTGAAATCTCTACAAACTGGAGCTAAATAAACATTTCTTCCTTAAATTTGTATGTCCAATATTTTGTCTCAGTGACAAGAAAAGTAACTAAGATACAATCTTAATTATTAACCTTAACAGTACCCCATTTAATGCCTCAAATAAAAATAAAAGTATATGTACTAAAATGTTAATATTGGGCCTGGGGATTTAGCTCAGCGGCATAAGCGCCTGCCTTGCAAGCAAGCAGTCATGAGTTCGATCCCCGGTACCAGTAAAAAGGAAAAAGACAAAAAAAAAAAAAAAAAAAAAAAAAAAACTGTTAATATTATTAAGCCTGTTAAATTTAACAAATGTCTAAAGAAAGATGACACAACAGGAAAAATCACAAACTTTGGATTCAGAGAAATCTGTTTAAATCTTAGCTCTATAAAAGAAATTTTGTTTTAAAAAGAACTCTTTAAATGATTGCAGTGTGCTAAAACTGTGCTCAGTAAGGTTGTTCTGTATACAATTCCATTAAACAGAAGGTCTAATGTCTTCTCTAGTAAGTCTCCAGCTTTTGTCCTTTCAAAGATACATAGCTTTCAACTGTTTGTCTTGTACACATCTTATATACTTTTATTACTGTCTTCATCTTTTTCCTTAATGTCTAAATTGTGAAATTTACATATTTTTCCTTCTTTCTGTCTACATCTACTCTTAAAGAAAATCTCACCTTTTTATAGTTTTATTGCTATCAATGTGCTTAGAAGCCCTAGAAAAGCACGTTCTAACCAGATGGTACTTGAATTGCCATGAAATTATAGCTTGACTGTATCAAAACATCTGAATACTATCATGTCCAATACTAACTCTGAAAGTTTAGTATTGAGTCTCTTCCCAATCTTCCAAAAACATAATACATCTAGCATAACGCAATCTTTACGGTTTCTGAAGCTGCCTCCAAAACATGTCTTGCGTCTATGTATACTCTGTCTCTTCTCCATCATAACTAGGACACATTTTATGGTTTTCATGAGGATATTGACTGCCTTTGTACATTACTGGATCTCTCAGCATTGCTCCTGAATTATTCTTTTTGCTTATTTTCTCTGTCTGACGCTTTTTCTCTTCGGCTCTTGGTAGAAACTTTCATATCCTTCAAGTCTCTAGTCAAATGTTAACTCCTTAGAGAGCCCAATATTCAGCAATCTCCTCTAATAGTTGTCCCCAACTTTGGTTCTTTTCTACTTCATCTCTGAGCATTTTCTGTTTTAAATTGTGATTTATAACTGATTTTTCTGTCTACACAACTGTCAAAGAAAAATTGCACCAGAAATTTAAAAAAAGTCAAGGAAGACTTGCTTCAATAATGTTGAGATAGGGAGCAGAAATTAACCAACTCCGTTGAAATAAAAGAAGCAAGAGACTTTAAGAGCAGTGAAAAGAGTGAAAATAGGGGAAGCAGATCAGTGTGACTGATCATCTATAACAGCAATTGGTGTTTCTTAAGTTTGGTTCTTGCACAGTGATTTATTTCTTTTTATTCTCCCAAGTGACACAAAATGCTAATACTTTTGGAGTACAGTGTAATGTTTCAATATATGTAGATAATATGTAATGATCAAATTGGAGTATTTATCATATATGTCACATCAAACATTTATCACTTTTTGCAGTGATAACATGCAAATTCCCTTTTAGCTATTTTATTATATATAGTAAACTACTAGCAATGCAGACATTTTATGTTTTTTTATATATAACATTGAGTAGGTGTTCTATCATGTGGTTAAAAAGTTGATTTCGTAGAAGCAGAGAGCAAAAGTAGAGGCTGAGAAGTGGAGGGGACAGGAAATGGAGATTGGTTGCTAGGAGAGGTTTCTTGATGTTTACATTTTCTGCATATTTAAAAGAAATTTTCCTGGGTGATAAAACTTGCCAGAGGTGGATTGTTTTAGAAAATTTACATTTAAAAGGAAAGATAAGATATTTTACAATTGCAGACTTTCTAAAATGTATGTTTCAAGAAGGTGCAGGGTGTCAGGAGCCTATGCAATCATGAAAAAAATCCTCTCTGAATTTTGGGCAAACTGAGAGACAGGTTGAGGCCATCTTGGTACCCAAAGGAACTGTGGGGTTTATAATAAAACAAGTGTTTTATTTCTAAAACCAAGTACCTGGTACAGTCTCTATCATAAGTGTTCATAGTCAAATTTTGTTTAATGGACCTTAGAATGAATGTGCTACATCATAATAGTTACCTATGTTGTGTTAGTCATTGGCATCTCTAGGAGTCAGTGTTTTATAAATTTTTGAGAACACTATACATTGCACAGGCTATTGTTAGGATTAAATAAAGTTATGTTTTATAAAAGTAATAAGAAATATATTTCAAAGTAGGCTATTTTCCTCTTCAGATATCATGGTTTATTTTAAAATGTATGTATGTATTTATATATGTATGTATGTAATGTTCCTTAAATGATATGCTGTTTTTCATTATTTCTTCTTTGATTTGGATGTTGGAAATCTAAATTCTGTTAGGCAAACATGACTGCTATTACATATACATTTGTCTACTGAAACATATTCTTAAAAGTAATCAAAATAATACATAGTTATGATTACCCATAACAACTATGAGTTAGAATAGCTTAACTTTAACTTCAAAGCTCAGGAAAAATGTTTGGCAAGTACACTATATGAAATGTGATTTTAAAAATACAGTGTGTGTAAAGGACATTGATAGGTTTGCTAGCCTGGGGTTTAACAACATTATCCCAACTTGGTACAGGACCCGGAGAAACAATTTATCTCTCCATGCATAAATTCTACACTCAGGGACTTCTGGGAGAACATGATGGATAGATAGCAGCAGCTTCGGAGGCTCTCTGAGAAACCGCGTTTAAAATCCAGGAATGGTGCCAGGCGAGAAATCCTAAGCAAGGGGAGATATAATTTGCCGACCCAGGAACGAACTGAACTAAGAGAAATCAAATGGAAACCCAATCTTGGTGATACAACAAGGACAGATAAGGTCTCAGCACAGAAGCTGGACCCCGCGCCACTGGAAGCTGCGATTTGAATTTCCTGCAGCCGCTGCTGCATCCCAATCAGCATGGAAAGGAGAGAGGTGTGAAAGCTCTGAGAGTGGGAAGCAGTGAATGGAGTTTGACAGCGGGACTGGCTGGGAGCCCTACATTGACCTTCGGTGAGTGAGTGGATCGGGGACCCTTCCATAGAGAAGGAGGCTCCAGCTAAGGACATACTGGGACCAGGCAGACTACCCCGAACGGGATACTGCAGTGACTTCAGTCACATATTCCCCTCTCAAGTGGGATAGGTGGGGAGTGCCTAGCCTGTGTGATGCTGTTGACTAAGACCCAGTAGGCTAGCCTGAACCAGGTCCCAGATCCTGGAAATGCACCCTAGCAGTGAATCCTTCGGTAGGTTAACCTGGAGGGGCGGGCCCAGCATAGGCTGCCCAGGTCTATGTCTTTCTAGTACACTGCAGTGGATGGGAACACCTAGCCAGTGCAATTCAAACAAACTGTAACCCACAAAGAAAGAAACTGGGCCTCCTATATACGCTTGTATATAAGGAACAAAAAATATGGGAAGAGGGAGCAACAAGAAAGGGTCCTTGGCCCCAAATCCTGAGAAACATGCAATATCAGACACGGCACTAGTAGACATAAAGCACTATCTCCAGAGCCTCATAGACAAGTTCAGGAATGAAGTTATTAATGACCTGAAGCAAGATATAAGTAGAATAGTTAGAGAAATGCTAAGCACTGCCCAAGAAAAAACAGATGGTGGAATGGAAGAACAGAAAAAAAGGAGAGAATTGTTTGATGGAGAAAATAGAGAAAACATAGAATACATGAAGTAGGTTCAAAGAGATTACCAGGAAACTAAAAACTCTATCAAAAACTGGCATAACAGCTTCAAAGAAACTAAGGATAGATTATCTGAACTGGAGGGCAGATTCGTAATATAGGAGCATGAAATGAAAAACTTCTTAAAAATAACAACAACAACAACAACAACAAAAAACCCAGCAACAATACAAAGGCTAGAAGATGATAAGAGGATCTATAACTTAAGAATTAAGAACGTAAAAGAAGAAGTAGGGACACAAACAAATGGACTACAAAAGCTATTCACAGAAATAATCCAAGAGAATTTCCCTAATTTAGCAAATGGTAAAGATACTCAGATGTATGAGGCATACAGGACCCCAGCCACCTACAACCCAAACAGAGCTATACCCAGGCATACAATAATCAAAATTCCAGAAATCCAATATAAGAACAGAATATTAAAAGCCATCAGAGACAAGAAACAGATCACTTACAAGAGAACACCCATCAGAATTACAGCAGACTTCTCAGCACAAACCATCAAATCACGAAGAGCGTGGCAGGGAATAATTCAAACTTGGAAAGATAATAACCTCCAGCCAAGATTGATATATCCTGCACAACTGTCCCTAGAAATTGATGGAAAAACAAGGTGCTTCCAGGATAAAGAGGAACTAGGGCAATTTGCAACCACCAATTCAACTCTACAGAGAATACTGCAGGATATTCTAAAAAAGGAAAATACCAAGATTCCAGAAATAGTGGCAGAGAGTCCACAATGAATGGAGCAGACAGCGAAATGAAGAAGACAACTACAGCAAACGACAGAAAAAGAGCTCAACAGAAACAAGGCAGAGAAGATCGGATTGTAGGAACAGCTATTTTGGAGAAAACAAGACATCATAATAGCTAGTGCTGATTTAGTATCATCTTGTTTTGAAGTCCCATCAAACTTGTATTCTTCTGTCTCCATCGGTCTTAAAAGGTTGTATCTTATTGGATTTTATTATATATGATAATGTAAGTAAAAACTTTTATAGACAAGGAGATTATACAGAAACCATTGTTCATTTTCTGTTAATTGGTTCTAAATACCCTGTAATAATGTCATTCTCTTGAATGGTTTTATAGTGTCTTGATATGTTTGGTGCTACAGTATACGAAGTTATACTCAAAAATTTCAAGGAAAGAGACACTATGGTAACTATTTCTATGTCAGGATATCTTGTTGTGAAACACTATTTTGCTTAAATGGTTATGTTTTGACCTGCACTGTTCTGTTGTTATGCCCTCTTCTATCTCAATCACCTTTTTAAAAATTATTTACTTTTTTCTTTTTATCTTTTTAATTAAGGGAAAAATAAAAAATAGCAGGATACATTATAGTAACCTACTTTGATTTCCTATTAACTTGATTTGAAATCCTGTATTGCCCTCACCATCTTGTTTTGACTGATTTTCCTCTATTCTGCTTTGCTTGATATTACCAAGTTTGAAAGTATAGGCACAACTGTGAAGACAATAAGATTCATTATGGCGCCCATTCGGGTTGACTATTATTTTCTTTTAAAGTCCTGTAATGTCTCCAATGCTTTGGTTTTATTCTTTACTGTTTTGTTCAATTTTATTATAACTGGCAATTCTTCTTAAAATAGCAAGAGGCAGTATGATAAACATTGTTGATCACCTTATATTTTGTTTTTACATTATCTATTATGGTCCATCCTTTTGATTTGACTGACTCTGTTCTGATATGTTGCATTTGGTTTTACTGTCTTCAAAAAAAGTATTAAGAACTGTGGGAGTAATAAAATCCAAAATGTGTAATTGTCATTGTACAAAAGAAAAGAAAAGAAAGTGCTCTAAAGATTATAGCTGCATATATGTTTAAGTGTGTAAGATAGATAACCATATTACTGAGGTTTTTTTGGATCATTGAACAAAACTGTTCGCACTCTCACTGTTTGAAAGTCCACTTTATATGCTTCATTTTGTAACTTGAACAACTATTTCTAAGATGAGAATATGTGATCTATTAACTAGTGATTTCTTACTGTTTACTTTTTAAATTTTGTATTACCCTTTTTCTGTTTTTTTTTTTTTTCTTTTTCTCCTTAAATTAAAAAAAAAAAAATTCTACATTCTCCTTCTCATTCCAGAGATAAACCTTCTGGTCCCTTTATGCACATGCTCCAAGATCTTTCCAATCCCAAGACTCCATAGCTACCCAAGCCTCCACCCCAGCTCCTTCTGTCTCCTGTTTTACACAGGCAGTTCTCCTTCAAATCAATGTTTAATATGTCATTTTGCCCACCTCCCAAACTCCTCCCCCAGCCAAAACTGATCAAGGTAGTCGCACTTCTTTTTCTTTGAGAGCCTTGTACCCCCTGCCCGGTGAAGCTCTCCCACGCTCACATTAAAGGCCTCATCCTTTGTCTCCTTCTTATCTTTCTCATTTTCTCTGTGTCGTTTCAGATTGAATACCCAAAATACTCAATCAGACATATTGCCATTAATTCCCTACAAAATATCCTCTCTGGTTTCAAGGACACCTACTACAATCCTCTTGGCACTTTCTGAAGCAGTTCTGGAAAAACTTCTTAAATTAGTGTCTTTAGTTGCACTGTGCTGGCTTCTTAGATGTCCTCCATTGATTCAAAGTGTTTACCTTATGTAGTAATTTGTTCTTTGAGGAAGAGCCAGAAGTTGCTCAGTGGCAGATCTAGTGAATAAGGTGAATGAGGACACATCTATTTCTTTAACAAATCCTCCCTTTCTCTGAGGTGTCACTCAGCAACAGCACTCACAGTATTTTTTAATCACACATCATAAATATGTGAAAATAATCTTACAGAACTGCAGTGACAAGAACAAAGTGGTGTGTTCAGAGTAAGGGGGAGTATTTTGAAGCTGATAATGTCAATATGTCTTTTGTGGTAATAATTTTTCAAGTTTAAAATTCACTGTATTTTTGATCATCTATTGTGTACTTTATTACCTGCAGAAGTAAATAAATCTCAAAAAAGCACCCCCTCATATCAGGAAGATTTTGAGAGGATATTTATAATTTAGCATTTGTTGATAACCAATATATTTTCTTTAAAATCATTCAGCTCAACATTATAATAGTATCTTTGCCAGAAATATAGCCTTAACCTTATTTCATTGAAATATTGACAATCAGTGGCTATCAAACCAAAGTGCATATTTTTGTTATTAATTTTCAGGCAATGATCTCACTGTCCCCCTTAGTTTGCTTAGGTGGATATAATATTTTACTGGCCAGATTGTACTCTGTGTTCTATCTGCTCACTGGAACAGGTTCTTTCTTTACATCAGAACTTGGATTCAGACATCATGTATTCTGTTAGACAGTGCTGGAGGCAGAACTAACTTTCATAGATTAGGTATGCTACATCAGTCATTTCCCTCTGTGTGTAACAGCCATGATGAAATACAAACACAGGTATCCTTCACACCAAGAACAATTCTTTCCTAGTACAGTACTTTTCAGTTCTCCTCACATGAGAATAGTTACAAATAAAGGACTGGTAAATTGATTTAGAAATATAAAATTACTCCTCCTGTCATGTGTGATTCTTCAGCAAGTTTAATATAGAATTATTACCTCCAACAATTCCACTGCAAGGTATGTTCATTAATGAAATGACACATACAATCACACCAATGTTCAGTGTGTCATTTTTTCACCAGTCATAAAACAGAAATAGACCAAATGTACATTGACAAATGAATTATCAAAACATGGTTACTGAACCTTAAATCAGAATGAAATTCTTATATAGGCTACAACAAGGATGAATTTTGAAAATTAGGCTTAATGCGAAAAGCCAAAAAAGGAACAAATATTTGACAATATATGACTCTATAGTTTGTAGTAATGATTACATGATTTGTGAAGTACTAATATGCAAATTCACAGAGACAAGTAGGCTACTGGTAGGCGGTGAAAGGAAGAGCTATTGTTTAATACATACAAATATTCTGTTTCAGATGATGGAAGAGTTATTGAAACATATTGTTCTAATATTTATACAACTTTTCGAATGTGTTTAACGCTACTTCAATTTATATCTAAATGATTAGAGTGACAAATTTGATGCTGTATGTATTTTACCACAAAAAATGAATATATAAACATTAAATATATTTATCACTCTTAAGTATAGACATTGCATAGTAATAAGATTTAGATTTTTTCCAGGTTGGGGAGGATGAAAAGTGTGATTAAAAATAGCTCCATATATAAATTCAGAAGACTTTTTCTGTAATATAAGCTCTGTCACTTACTAGTGACAAGAGTTTGATCAAGCCACTGAATTCTTCACTTCAATTTTTTATAGTTACAGCATAAAGAGTTGTTTTAATGACTAAGCTTAAAATGTATGTAAAGTGCTTCATAAACTCGAATAATATTCAAGAGGATATAGGCCACTATTTAATATATTATTTCAGGGAGTAGAGTCATAGTAGCATTATCATCTACATGTGTTTTCTAATTCCAATTTAAATACTTTAAAATACTAAGTTATTTATGGCAAAACTCACCTGTTTTTAAAGATTTCTCCTTTAATTGAAGTATTTAATTTAAAGGTTTTGAATGGAAAAATAACTGAATTTTTGCATTTATGTTAACCATTCTTATTATACACAAATAGAAGATTAAGCCTTTAGGGTTATTATAAATTTGTTTAAAACTTTGTATTCACTATTTATTTTCATTGTACATATCTTAGAAAGAAGAAAGAACTTTTATCTTAGAAAGAATGGTCAACTATGTCATTTATTGTCTGGGGGAATAAAGTCTTCATTAACTATTTAGACATAGATATTACAAATATTTATTTTGCGACTTGCTCTAATTCTCCATTCCAAAATACACCAAACCTTACCAGTTTCTCCATTTTCCACGTTTAACATTATTTTTACATGGCTTTATATCAAGTTGGATATTATCTTGTAAAGACCTTTTCAGACAATTACATTGAAAATAAGTATAGAAAAAGAAACATAAATTTATTGCTATAACATCATAAATTAATACCAAAAGTGATGTGATTGATACAAATGCCAACTAACTTTTTTTATTTCTTTTCTTAGTGGTTATGTATTTGACTATGATTACTACAGAGATGATTTCTACAATCGGTATGTAAATTTTTCAGCCTTATTTCCCTTTCATTTAAATTTTGATTACTTTCTGTACTTCAGACACAGATGCTCTTCATTTAAACTTTTAAAATAAAACTTTGTAGGTAAAAAATAAAGAAATTATGAAGTTCCTCCCCAAAATAATATAGCCATATTTTCTTGTTTTCATTATACTTACTGAGGTACAGTTTATCTCAGACTTTTAGGAATTTAGGGATGCTTAACCCAAAAACTTCTCTTCAAATATTTGAATAATACTCTAAAATGTATTAACTAGTTATTTTTTAGGCCTATTGTGGACTTGGAATTATCAAGATTGAGAGTTTTGTTAACTCTGAAATTGACTCCAACCTTTTAAAATTTATCTACTTGCAAAACACATGGAAAATGTCATATTGTTTAGATTCAGAAAAGTTATAGGCCATATTGTAGGACCATAAAAACAACCATCCAAGCTGAAATGATGCAAAATGTTAATAATCAGAAAAGTAAGCTTTCCTCATGACTTTTAAAATTTTTGACAGAGCCTTTAAAACACTTTTAACGGCTGCTTAAAAATACAGAGGTATACACAGTAAAGCTAGTAGATTTTTAGCACATTATAAGTTAAAACAATGCAAATATTGAGAATTATTTTGTTACGTTTTTTGTATTATAACATCAAAATCAGTTCAAGCCATGTATGCCTTCTTTTCAGTGTATAACTTAAGATATCAAACAAGTGACTGGTTTATACTTTGATAAATTATAGTTTCTAAGGTTAGGTCAGGGTCACCATTCTATTCGTGCTGTGCTCTCTGTGCATGAGTTCCATCCACATGCATTTCTTTGTCAATGTCACTTCCTCTTAATTTCTGAATCCCTTTCAGTATATTATGTCCACTTTCCTAATGTATGTAAATACATTTATCTTCATTGATTTTCTTTAACTTAATATCTAGAGTCTCTCAAGTGAAAGTGTCAGCATGCCAATGATTAACTTCTTTGATAATGCATTTAATTTTAATTCAAAGTTCATTTCTGGCATTATCACTTTTCAATTCTTCCCTATACTTACCTTTTTTGGTCAGCTGTCTCTCCTGATTATCCATTTATGGGAAATGCCACATGAGTTTATGATGAGGTGACAAGGTGACCTTACAGAAGTCTGGCTGCTATCTGTATTAAGTGGATAACAGATAAACAGCCACTTGTGGAGAGACTTTGAAAGAGTGATGTCGTTGCTAACCAATCATAATGCACATTTGTTATATATAAAGTCCTTTGTGAATGGAAAAACCAGTGACAGTTTTTTTTTTACTTTATGATATTATTCAAAGCTTATATTTTATAATAACTAAAATTTTATTTTAGCATTGGAGAAGTGGTATAATTTAGAGTGATAACTAAAGTGCATGTACATGTACGATAGCTAATGAGAGGACAAACTGGATAAGTAAGTCATTAGGGTAAAAAAAGGAGATAAATATTTTAAATGTTTTCATTTCTAAGTACTATTAAAACAAAAAATCCTTAGGTATAAACAAGAAAGTCTGCACAGAAAAAAAGAGTTTACAAAGACATTTTAAGAAGAGAAAAAATCCTGTTGTCCCTTAGTAAGGTTTTATTCTCTCTATGTGCTCCATCTGCCCTGGTCCTTGCTCAATTCCAAGAGAACATCAGGTTTCTTCCTTCCTCAAGTCCCTTCCCAGTTCAGTCTCCTCAGACTTCCTTCCCCCACCTCTGTCACTTTGTCCTTCCAGGCTCAGCTGGACACCACTCCCAGTTAGAATCCCCTGTCTCAGCACTTTTTCCCCACAGAACTTCCACTTTGTACGCTCTTTTTCTGCAGTGACAGTATTTTATTTATGTCCTACCTTCCTGCATGATGACCACAACTGTAGTTTTGTAAATCTTTATTTTCTTTGGGAACTGTTAATAAGCCTTGCCTACAGTGTATATTCAATTCATGGCACTAATTCACTCCCTTAAATGTAAAGACATAATAATTTTTCCTATGGTCACACCTCTAATTACAGACCGAACTGCTTTCATAACCTGAGCATTCATTGAGATTCAGTGACCCACTATGTACACATACAAAACCAACAAAGCCAGTTCATGGTAAAAAATAAAAGCCCAGAACCTTGCCTACATGGGAGTCAGACATATTATTTTGTCTGAACTACTGGGTTATGCAATTTATTTTACTAGTTATTCCTAGAGAGCAAAATTAACATTTGAAAATGATTTTTTCTAATCATGTTCCAATTTCTAAAAATATGACTTTATTTTAAATATATAACAGCTTATAATAACTGCTTCTTAATATGACGTGAACATCAGGCATTACTAAAATAATCTAATTTACGGCTAAGAAAAAATAGCAAGGAGAGAATCACTGTACTTCTTGATAATATTAGTTTTCAGTAATTTTAAAGACATTTTTAACTATAGCTCTATTGTTTCAGGATGTAGAATGTTGTCCCAATTGCTATGAAGTTTTCAATTCACATACATTGTCTTAGAGTCTGTCCATATGACATCTTCTCTCAACTATTTTCTGTCATGTAGCCTCCTTAAATTTTTAAAGAATTTATACCTGAAAGAAAATTTTGCTTTAGAAAGAAGACCCAATTTTGATAGGAAATCTTTGAAACTTTAGGCAATTCAAGTTTTCAGTTTTCTCATGTTTAAAGAGAAACCAGATGTGCATTTTACTGTTCATAAATGGCAGCTCTCTAAAGAGAGACAAAGAGAGAGAGGCAGAGACATAGAAAGAGATCTTTGTAAAGTGCAAGGATCTCAATCAACTATAAAGTCTAAAAATTTCAGATGACACACACACAAAATTTGACTCTAAACAATTTTCAAAACCATTTGTGTGATAGTTCGGACCCTGGAATAAAAGCCAAGGAAGCAAGAAATTAAAATTTGGGGAGCAAAGGCTTTATTTTAGGCCAGGCCTGGTGACGCAATCCCTGGGAGCTAATTTGGAGACTGCGTGCCTGACAGCTAAAAGTCAGGGTTTTTAATCTTGTAAAACTGCAAACAGATGCTGGTCATATAATGCAAGGAGGGGGAGGGGGTGTGGTGCACTACAGAACAGAAACATGGCGATTACATTGGGAAGAGCAAGGTTCAGATAAGGGTTGGGCTAACAAGCAAGTCTCCCTCCATACAAGCAAGTTTAGATTGGGCAAACATTTTCTTTCCCTCAGCAGAGAATAGAGAAGTCTAACAGTAATTAACAATCCCTGTTAGCTTATTTTAGCACCACATCTGTTATTTGTAGAGGGAAACAATGGTTAACATATAAATTAGGTAAGATTTTACAATTTTTACAGAGGAGAGCATTTCTTAAAGAACAGCACATTCTATTACAGATAGCCGGATGAGGGGTAGGGGAGGGGGTTGCAGGAAACTGAAACCAAAGGCTTTTACAGCTTTCTCAGGAAATAGAAACTTAACCTAGAAAGATAGGAAGGGAGGGAGGGGCCCGAGCGGTGCATACAGAACAGGAATAAGCTGCAATGGTTAGAACTCGGCTATAACAGTTTGTCTAATATACAATCTGTTTGGCTTCCAACTGTGCAGTAGATCATTATGGTTGTGTTGCTAACAGACTATCTGAACAGGCTGTGCTTTCATTAGTTTATTTTTCATTTATTGCACTTGGCTGAGAAAGACATAAGCATCTGCTACTAGTGGATATACTCAAGAACTCCCTGTAAACATAGAATGCCATGAAAAGAAAACAGTGGAGAGGCAAGACAGCATACAGAGTCACTGAACAGTTTTATCCATGTCCTGAATTACACTTGACTTATGATTAAGTTTTTAAAACTTTTTTAATAGAGGTGCAAAGTTGGACAAATTATACATTACAGAGCCTGTTTTCTCATCTTTTAGATGAGCATGAATTTGATTTCTAATTCATAAAATTGTGCTGGGATTAAATGAGGTAGCATATGTATAATGATCAGCATTATATCTAATATATTTTTAGTGTTTAATCGATGTTGGTTGCTATCAACATTTAGCAGCAGCTATTAACAATGTGAAGAATGTGCTTCTTATACTGGTATTCACATAGCAGTATCCATATGGCTGAGAAATAAGCTGATTGGTCAGGACGAGTCTTTCCTTACTGGTTCCTCAGGCCACCTCTGGATTACGCTGTTCTTTCTGTTTTCCCTTAACCTACTCATTGCAGCTCAGCTGAACATATCTGCAGAGAGAGAATGCACTCAGCTATTTCTGTTAATCCCATGCTGCTATTTTCAGGTCAGGAAAACAGAAATTACACTAGTTATGCTTAGCAAGGATAACTGTATATAAAACTTACTGTCATTAAGAAACTGAAAAAGACAAAAAAAAAAATCTCCTTATTGTGGAATTAGCAACTGTAAGAAGCAGTTGACACCTCTAGGACTGGGAAAACAAAAGAAGAGTTTGGGATTACAAATTCTATTGCAAGACCAGAGAGGTGACCTGTTGTCCCTGTTAATGGACAAGGAAAACAGGAGGATTGCTTGATGCTTGGAGTCCCAGAACTGACTGGGAAACATACATTTTATGTATTTTTAAGACAGTACACAAAGGCTGGGATGAAGCTCAGTGGCATAAGCACATGCCTGGCAAGTGCGAGGTCTTGAGTTTGATTTCTGCTATCAAAAAGAAAAATAAATGACCCTGCACAAAAAGGGCTTTGTAGAGCTAAAATTTTGAATAAGAGATAGAGTGGTATTGATGCAGCTGTACCTGAGTGGAGGTAGCATCAAACCTCTGAGGAGCAGCCACAGGCTACTCCTGTAGATGTCTTGGAGAGTCTATGTGTTACAGAATTACTCAAACTAGATTCTGCTGTTGCCTGTGTGAAGAAATGAGGTTGGCCAATGCTGAGAAGAGCAGAAAGCTGAAAAAAAAAAAATGAAGTAAGTTCTTTATGTTGCCCTAGCAGTACAGTCCCCTTTCTCAAGTCCTTTATTGATTGAGCAGAGAGAACAAGGAGCCAGCTCCCCATCCTGCAAAATGTGGCTTGCAGAACTCCAAGCCCAGCCGTGGATAAGCATGAGCTGAGAAACAATATTTTAATGACTGACTTGCTACCATATCATATTGTTAGTCTTCTGCTAGCTGAGGATTTTGATTTAATTGAAAGTTTTCAACATTTCCATAGTTTTACCATAGAAAACCCCATATCAACAACTTCCATCTTATAATTTCTTGTGTCCATTCATGGTTTCAGGCATTGTGAAGTATTACTAAATAGTATGTTCCACTGATTATTCAAAATTTTTATCTTTCTACATTGTATGAAACATTGTGCAATAATGTATAGATTTCAGTAGTATTTTCTCTAAAAGACTCCAGTATGACTAAGTAGAGAACACTACATGTTATTAAAACAAGGCATAGTTTTAATGCTTCCAAGTGGAAGAATATGTAAACCCAAATTATAATGAATACTCACAGAGAATGCTTTCAGTTTCTGAAATAGTAGAAATTTAAATCCATCCTTTCTTTCAGTAGGACCAGAAAGAGTATTGAAGATTGTAATCTCCAGTGAGGAGTGAATTTTTTAATAAACAAAAGGAACCAAAAGTGATTTATCATATAGAAAACTTACATACATTTTAAGTGATTCAGAAACAGGAACTGTTCAATTGTGGAAACAATTTGACTTTGTATTAATTAATCAAGGAAAACTATTAGTATTACAATTAATGGAAAATCTCTAGTTCCCAGTTTTCTCAGACCATTAATTATATAGAGCACAGTATGTATTTATGAAACTGAAAAACAGAAGAAACAATATCTATTTCATTACACAAATTTAAATTGTTATCTAGTAGAATGGTATCCCTTTTAAACGATTGAGAAAAAGGACTGGAGGTATGTCTCATAGCAGGGTGCATTTGAGAGAAATTTCCAGTATCAAAAAAAAAAAAAAAAAAAGTTGAGTTAGAAATAGTAGTATTGTACAGTTCAAAAAGAAAATGATTTGAAGTCAAAAGATGTAAATTTCAATATAAACCAAAAGAAACTAGGCATAACATAGGAATATGTCTTTCAATAATTAGAGGATGATAATTAGCTGTTGTAGAATAAAAGATTTTTTTTGTTTTCTTGTATTCCTTCCAAAACATTATTATTGTTAAAGTATAGTAATAGAAAATTCTTTAATTTAAAAAGCACTCAAAATTTTACTGATTTTCTGTGTTAATATGCTAGCAGATTGACTTCCAAAAATGTGCTTTTTTTTTTTTTTTTTTTTTTGAGACAGAGTCTCACTACATATTCAAAACTGGCTTTACATGCACAATGTAGCCCAGGCTGGCACTAAACTTTTGATTCTCTTGCCGCAGGCCCCAAATCCTGAGATTACAGGCATGCACCGTAAAATCCCTCTTTTTGAGAATCATGTATGAAA
Source organism: Cavia porcellus (assembly GCF_034190915.1). NCBI lineage: Eukaryota > Metazoa > Chordata > Mammalia > Rodentia > Caviidae > Cavia > Cavia porcellus. The sequence continues at coordinate 59,262,545 of NW_026947493.1, forward strand.
TCTAATATCCTTATACTTTCTACTAGTGTTATGTTTTTTACCAAGTAAATTAATATAAAAATTAATATTACTAGTTTTTAGCTTTTGCTAAATAATACAATTATATATCTCAGACACTATTGAATTCAAACAAAAAGATACCTTGTAAATTTATAAAACAGGCTCTTGCTTGAAATTCCCATATTTTTCCTTAGTTTTGTTTCGTAAATTACAGGCTATATTAAAAAAACAACATTTTGGTGTTTGCCTACATTCTGATCAGAGAGGCAAATGAAATTGTTAAAATATTGACTGATTCCTTAGTAAAAAAAGTCATTTCCCATTAAAGCAACTTTCCAAAATATTCAAAGGACAAGGGTTGCTCTCTAGGAATTTTCTCCAAAAGACATAGCACTTATGAGGTATATTACTAAAATATATTTCACCTACTAGAAGTATTATCACAAATACATTAAGTACAGATCTCTTTTCTCAACCTAAGACCAGAGTAGGTTAGCTCAGGAAACTTTGGAATCTGAGGCTGGGGAATGCAATAGATATATTAACAGGGACCTCTGTCTGAGGAATGCAATAAAAATGACAGGGATTTCAGCCCCTTATCAAATGTTACTGAAGTGCTTTCTAATTGAAGTAACGATAAACAAGATGACTTTATTTGGTCTGGATTCCCATTGTAGCATTCTTGATATACTTTAAAGATTTTCTTCATTCAATTTATAAATTAGCTTATTTAATGAACCTGTTAAATTGGATATGCATGGCTTAGGAAAATGGTCCCCAGAGAGCTTATCTTTCATTAGAAGGCACAAGTTCTAGGCTGGGAGAGATGAGTCAACTGCCATATTTTTTTCCCTCAATAGTTTTGGGTATTGTAGCTCATGCAAAATGCCATCATATTTTGCTTCAGTGCCTTAAATAGCTCTGTGAATTCAACTTATAAATAACTAATGTAGACCTTGTTTTGTGATTGAAATGAAGGGCAGTTTTCCTTGACCCTTTTGATTTTCAAGTCCCTGGTGATATGGAAGATATTCATCCTTTCAGCCTTTGCCTGCTGAACACTTTGAAGTAAACTATAATGTGTTGATACCCATGACCTGCTCTTTGCAAAGCTCTTGGGCTCTAATGCACTTTACTTTTCACAGAGGATGCCACCTCTCTTGAACCCTGTCTCATTTTGCTACTTTTCCTTGCCAGACATCTCCCAATTTTCTCCCCAGCAAATTTCTAAATTCATTTTGGACACTTTATATCTCAATTGTAAGAGATATTTCTAGTACTAAAGATCGATGCTTTAAAATTGTTTTAAACATTCCTCCTTCCCAATAGTGCAATAGTTTTAAATATTTTCAAATATTTGAAAATCAGTCTACCTTAACTTGTATGATTTTTCTGTTGTTTTTCAAAAAGAGATTATCACATTTTTCAGATGTGCAAGTAAAAACTTTAATAAAATAACCTTTCAGAGAATTTTAAAATTATTTTCTTTCTCTTCTCAATTTTTCAGTTTTGACTTTCATATTGAATTATTTTATTTGACTGCTTTAAATCAATTATAAGACTTGAATTCATATAATGGTATCAATAAAATATGTAACAATCATAATTATAAGTCAGTAATACTGTTTTCTTTGCAGTGGATGACAATTATACACTTTGTTCACGGTTATAGAGATTTGTGAATACATGAGTAGATGTATACCAAGCTTTTTTTTCTCTGACCTATCACGCTGCTCAAATATGCTGTCATATAAAAATATGTTGTGTATGAGTGTCAGTATAAAGTTTTCGAATTTATGAATTACCTATTTCTATAAATGAATCAACAATCTAATAGTTTCATTCTTTAATGCTTGCAATGAATATCATTTTTCCCACTTTTTAGAAAAAGTAGATTTATTGCTATTCTTTTTGTTTAGAAACATTTCCAAAGCTAACACTACTATCACCTGTTGTTTTAGTTTGAACAAGCTGAGAAATGGTCAGAAAAAAATCAAATGAATGTATCCTGATAAATATTTCCCTCCAAGCTACGGTCAACAAAATGTGTCCTCCTGCTAGTGCCATTTTATTCAAATCTAGTGTGCCTTTTTCTAAGTCAGAGGAGACTTTAATTACTTTAAATGTCTTTAGAGAGGAGGGACATCATATTAATTTGTCTCTTATAGTTATTTTCTTCAAACTAATTTTATTTCCTTCTTGTTTGGTTTTTTGAATGCTTATTTTCCTCCCTCTGTGCTCTGCTTTCTGATCAGAGAATCATTTTCTTTATTGTGTTTCTGGTTCTAGATGATTTCTTTGCCAAGTTATTGTGCTAAAAAATATACGATACATAAGGGGAATTTTTTTTTTTTTTTATTCCAGGAAGGATAAATCTGTTTATCCAGGCAAAGAAATATATTTGGGGACAAAGATCAGCATAACTTCAATAAATTGCAAGTTGATGCTGGAACTAAGCCCCTTGTCCTTTTCTACCTTACAAATGAGTCTATAGTGAGGATCATATCCCAATGCACAAAAAGTGTAGATTATATTTACATCCTGTTTTGTACTGATAATCAATATGCCAAAATAGTTTCTATCCAACAATAGCAAAAGAATATTTACTGTAAATTCTTGCCAGGGCATTTTGTTAATCATTTCACACATTGACCAGAATATTTACCTGTCAAACCAACGCTGCCTTTGTATTTTATGAAGGTTGTTTGATTACCACGGGCGCGTGCCTCCACCTCCCCGTGCGGTCATCCCACTGAAGCGTCCCCGGGTAGCCGTCACGACGACTCGCAGGGGAAAAGGAGTCTTTTCCATGAAAGGGGGATCAAGATCCGTGAGTGGGTCATCTTCATCAGGCTCTAAATGTAAGTAATGTTCTTTCTTTCTATTTAAAGAAAAATAATGATGACCATGTTCTTGCAAATGCCTGTTGTCGATAAATTAACTGGAATCATTAGAGAAACATAAATTAGACACGAAAATATGTTTCCTATCACACTGCAGTGCAGTAGATTGAACATACACACAACCATGACTGAAAAAAATCCCAGAACCGATTTGAAAAGTGTTTTTCACATCAAATCGCCTGTGATATAGTAAAGTTTTAAAAAGGATTTTTTTTTTTTTTTTGTACCAGAGATCAAACTGATGACCGCAAGCTTGCAAAACGGGCACTTATACCTCTGAGCTAAATCCGCAACCCGAGTATGTTGCTTTTAATGAGGAAACAATTTCATTTAAAAAAAGACATGGACAAATGTCTTTTCAGAGAAACTTTGTTTTGAGCTTTGGGATAACAAAGATCGGCAAACTAGATTAGAACTGATTTGGAAAAATTCTTAATTTGTTATTGGAATATTATCCTTAAAAAAGAATAAAATTTCCTGAATTCCTTGAAAGATTGTATTCTAGAACAGTAGAAATACACAATATGCCAATGTATTGCTGACGTGTAAAAGAAAATGATGTAAAGGAATTTGTAGTGCTGTATTTCTATTGTAGGTGACATCTGATCGGAAAACTAAAGGAATCAAGGGAGAAGAAGGGTGATTCTGAAACTGCAGGAAAGAGTTTTCTGATAAGTAGGAATGGTCAGTAACCTTAATCAAGAAACAACAAGAACACAAAAAATCCAGTGGGAGTGTAGCAGAGAAAGGAAGGGGAAATGTGACTAGAGAAAAATAAGAGGGCAAGGTCCAGTATGGCTTGGGAGGCAATGTGGAAATTTCATATGTAATCTGCATTCCTACCCTTTGAAGCAAGAACATTGAATACTTCCACTGCCTTTTGTTTCATGAGCAAAGACAGAAGGTCATGGAGCTAGTAAATGGTAGAGTCAGAGCTAGAAACATGCCTCTTAATTCTCATGTCCCTGGGCTATCTGCGATCAGTAATTTTTTTCCTTAACATGGCCAAGTAATCATTATTTTGTTTTTGCATAAGATGGATAAAAAATATTTAGGAGGCAATAAAGTACTGATGCTTCCAGAAACTAACATTTTCTGTGCTGAGAATTCAATTTAGCTAATACAACCTCAACAGCAAACTAAATATTCATTTCTCTATGTACTTATTTATCTAATCTTTTCTGGAGATAGATAAATATGAATTTCTTTTTCAGTCTCAGTAATAAGAGAAAATTAGTTTCTGCTGCAGTCACTAAATATTGTAATATGCTTTCAGATTATTAAGAGCAGAGAAATTTCTTGAACTTGATTCTAACTGTGGAAAATTGAACACTGAATTGTCTGCTAGGTTTATAGAAAATATTTTTACCATTAGTGATATTAGCTTAATTTCAAATAGAATTATATGAAGCATTGTGCATTCCTTGCTCCATGATCAATTTTAAAACAATGTTTAACAGTGGAAGCATTATCAGTATTTTTGCAGGACACTTTTACCTTGTGAGAGTCCTTCGTTTTGTAGAGCTTTTAATTTCCCTGACCCCTTAAATAACTGGAGAATTCTAGGTGTTTATAAGTATAAACCTCCTATTATATTTTTAAATGTTCCCTAAGTACATGGTAACACCTGTGAGGTTAGAGCCACTGACTAGGAATATACTGTGGCCATTCCTAGCAGCTGTAACCATATGGGACTCAAGCATGCAGTTGCTGTGAAAGATTTGTAGCTGGTTATTTTTAAATAAATACATTAATATCCAAATGGTTAAATTGCTTCACCCTTTTAAATTTTTTTGTTTCTGTTTATATCATTAAGAGAGACTGAGAACTATGAAAACCCCTTTGAGGATCTAATTAAGAATTTCTTTTGGTTCTGTAATAATCAAAATTTCTGAATGCACAGACAAGCAGAATATATTTTGTGCTTTTAAGTACAGAACTGAGTGTGGAGTGTGTTGACTGTGTTATCCAAATCCTCTTTAGACTTGGGTTTTGGGTGGCAGATTTATATGTCGAATTCTGAAATTGAAATTTGCAACGCGAGAGTGATTATATGAAATTATTTTTTCTTTAAATGATGTTTTTGATATGACCATTCCTTGGTTGGTTTTTATATTATTGCTTCTAATAACAAAATAGAAAAAAATAATAGCTAATGCCCTACAGTGTTTATGACAGCTGTTGTTTCAAGTACTTTATATATTAATCCATTTTTTCCTCATAGTTTTCAATGGGTTCTCTGTGACTTACTGGAGAATTATAACTTTCAGCTGCATAGTATCCCATTTACTATTTTTGACCTTGAATTTTACTTTGATAGCTTGATCCTTCCCATAGGGCTCTGTTTTGGTATGCATTTTCTCTACACATTCATTTGTTTTCAGTCTTTTATTTCTGTATTACTTTCCTAGAGATGATATTTAAAAAACTATCCTAAAATGAGTAACTTGATAAAATAGAAATTTAGAGGTTGGCAGTCATTAGCATTGCTTGGCCTGAGAAGGAATTACACTAGCCTAGGCTCCATGGTCACATGATACTCCCTCTTTCATTTTTGCATCTGTGTCTTTTCCTTGAAAGGACGCTAGTTATATCAAATTAGGGCTCAGCCTAGTGACCTGTCTTTATTTTTTTATATATCTGCAAAAATCGATTTTCCAGTAGGTCAGCTTCACACTCACTTGAAGTTAAGCCTAATTTGAGAGAATTTATTCCAAATTAATACGTTGTTACTTTATTCCTGCATATTTACTGGAAACAGTATTTTTTTTTTTTTTTTGGTTTGGTTTGAAGGAACAATTAAAAAGTTTTTCTTTTTTATATTGGAATTTAACTTTTTTGCATGCATGCTTAACTAATATTTTCAACTATATTCCTTGCATCTTTGTTTCATGTGTCACTGATTCTGAGTAAGGCATTTGTATTACCATTTTCTAATATTAGTTTTAGTTCTATGGCATCTATCTATTCTACTTGCTTGTCTCCACTTTCACCTATGAACAAATAAATTGTGCTGTGTTCATTCTTACATTTTTTCTGGAACACCGCAAATTCTTTATGCATCAAACTGTTTTGGTCTCACAGGCAGTGAAGGACTAAAACCCAATGTGATATTTTTGCTGACAGCTCTCTGGGACATCTCTTTGACATGTGAGAAGGCCTGTTTTCTTCCTCAGTTGTAAACTAAGATGTACTATCCACTAAGTGTATTTACCCTCTATAAACCACTCTAGAGTCAATAGAACTCTCAGACTTTAAGGATTACGTATTGCTAGGTACTAGCTATTCTTTTTTTACTCCAGGGAAATCACTGACTTGCTCTGCCTCAAACAACCTAGGGATGGATCAGTAATACACTTTCTCAGTTTCTAGTAGAGGAATACTCTTTTCCAAGTACTATGGCATTACGCCCTCTCTGTGCACCCTACGTAAAAATAGTGTAATCCTGTGTATATGCCTTTAATCAAAGAACACAGGATCATAGTAATAGGTTGATAATCTTATAGTTTCTATGTCAGTGAGAATTTATTTTATTTCATTCTATAATTTAATATAATTATCTTTGAGCAGGGATCACTTAGAAATGAAGTACAGTCAAGTTCCTATCCCTCAAAAATTACTAAGTATTTAAAAAATGTTTTCTTACATTAAAAGAAATAAATAATAAAATCATTTGTATGAAAAGGCAAATTACCAAAGCCAGCCACTTGGGGATATAATTCAAATGAGCTTTACAATTTATCATTGAACTCCATATAAGAATCTGTTCTTAAAAGCCTAGTGGTAAGTCATACATAAAGTAAATTTGGCAGTCTCTGTCTAGTATTATGTGGCAGATGTGACATTCTTGACAAGAGGTTAAATCTGAAAATTGAACTACTAAATATAAACCAGAGATGCGTTGACTGGCACTTTTTACTAGAATCATGATTGCATATTCTCTCTAGGAACATATGAAAAATAATACTACATATACTTATATGCATAAAATATAGATACATATAATTATTCATTTGATAGTAGTTCTATAATCAGCCTAGTTCCCTGGGTAACAGTAATTTTCAAATTCAAGTCACAAATAAAAATTTTGAGTGAAGTGTGAAGTACACTAACATTGGCATAATCTGAATGAGTGCTATATCTTTCTGCTTTACTAAAAGTCATTTCCCATTGTTTAATGATGTAGAAGTTCAAAAGAGAAAATTAATGTTATAACTTAAAAAATTTGTCACTTTGGGGGGCTGGGGATTTAGCTCAGCAGCATAAGCGCCTGCCTTGCAAGCAGGCAGTCGTGAGTTCGATCCCTGGTACCAATAAAAAAAAAATTGTCATTTTTTTTATTTCAAAGTTTTAATACAACTTAATTCTACTAATGAGAAAGCCACAAAAGAAAAATATGTTCATTGCATGGCTGGCAAAGGTGAATACAGATAACCATTTAAAATGGGTTACTCCTTTTTAAAAAATTTTACACTACTACCAGTATTTCAGTCTCTCTTCAAATCAACTGAAACTAAAACCAAAATCAACTTGTCCTGTTCTTCCTCACAGAGTCATAAAATAAGGAAGATGTGATGTTGCAGTGAGCATTTACAAAAGAGGACGAGTATCTGTGAGGTTCAGCTGCAGTATCTTAGAGGAAAAACTTATTTCTTCCAAAATGCCTATAAAAGGTTTCTCTACATAACTAATTTAAATTATAATGTGTAACACGAAAGATTCTAGGAAGTTTGAACTTCTCAATGCACTTTTAATGACAAAATATATAACGGACTGATATAAAAGCCCAGAAGCAGCTAACTAAAAACTAAAGATACCTCAATTCCACTTAAGAAATAGCTTTTGGCAAATTATCCCCACCATTGGGTACTGCACTAAATCATGCCTGCCAAAAGCATGTAATTGAAATATAGGGATAAAGCAGCAATTGAAGAAATATGTTAATAGCTGACAAAGTGTCATTAAACATTCCCATCCATCTATTGTCTTGGATAAGGTATTTGTAAGTGTTTTGCTCTTAAGGTCATAAGGAAAAAAAGATTGTTGACCAAAGAGGCTAGAGAAGGCCTGTTAGGGAATTTTGATTGAATTTAGAAAAGCAAATTAATTTGGAAACATAAAAGCAAAGAGGTTCTCCTTTCCTGGAGATGTCATCTGAGGGAAGAATAGAGGTTTGGTTTTGGGAAGAATAGAGTATACTCTACTGTGGCCTTGGAAAGATAGTGAATTCTTATATATCTCTCCATTTCCTATCTAGAAAATAGACACAATATTTTGTGCATCCAGTAGTTGTAAGAATTAAATTACTAATTAACGTATATAAAGTTCTTGGATACATAGTCATGCAAGATGGGGTTACCTTTGATGTTGTCATTACACCGAAGCACAGCAGCTCAGAAGATAAAATGTGAATATCTACCTGAAATCCAATAGATGACGCTGCCATTTCTTAGCTGTGTTATGGAACTATACTGACTGTGTCATAATGGCCTCATCTCTAAAACTGGAATGATTGTCTTACTACCTTCTCCATGGCATTGTTGGTAAGGATTAAATAAGCTCACACATACAAAGCTCTTAGTATACGGTATTTTGAAACTCTTAATAGCCCACAAACCAGAATGGGAAGAATACTGATAACCATTTTATAATGAATATCTGAAGCAAAGATTTAATGCTAAGAATGTCATGAAAAATCTATGATTAAGCAAAATAAAATGTAAAATTGATAACATAACTGTGATGAAAAATTATGAAGAATATTGAAAACTTTAGACTTCATTCAATGGAAGAGGCTCTCAGCAAAGTTCTAAATAATCAAAGAGATTTTAGGAAATGTATATGATAAATATATTGTTAGTGTGCTAGAACTGCTGTAACAAAATGCCACAGCCAGAATGGCTTACACAACAAAAAGGCATTGTCTCACAGCTCTGAAGGATGCAAATTGGAGATCAGAATTTCAGAAGGGTTCCCAGGGTTGTAAGACAAAGAATCTGTGTCTGTCTTTTATCTTTTTATAGATGGCCATCTCTCTCTGTCTTCTCGTCATTTTCCTTTGCGTATATTTTGTCCACATTTCTTCTCCTTATTGCAACACCAACTTAATTACCTCTTACAAGCTCCTATATCTCAATATAATCACATTCTAAAGTACTGAGATTTAGAACCTCAATGTGAATTTTCAAGGTGGACATCATAAAATACGTAACTGGAAGTTATATACAGTACATATGTGTCCTTCAGCTCCATTTTAAAAGCTAATTTCTTGGGTATGATTTAACTGAATAATGAATTGAAGAAGGATGCAGTAGATCATTTGGTTCATACTGGTAAATACAGTACATATTGATGAGTCTCTCTGAGCACTGACTGGTTAGTACATTGTATAAAACATAATAAACTCCTTATGATTACCTAGACAGAACAAAGTGCAGTTAAAACAATTACATGTAAATGTGTGTATAGAGTTTTCTTCATTAAATCTAATGTGGTTCAATAATATAAACAAATTTGGTTTGGAATCATTCAATCAATATGTTTTGCAAAAACTAATATTTTGTCTCACTTTTACTGTAGTATTTACACTTGTTTTTGCTGACAATTCACAAAGCATCGAATCTTTGCAATGTGGAATGACAACAGCATGTGATTATAAGTGCTATTGATAAAACTTAATAATATTGCTTACCTCTGCCTCTTCTTCTGCTTATTTGCTATATCAAGTCTTAATAAAAAGAGTCACCCATTCTCATAACTTCTTAACTGGCTTTTTTGACTTTATCGTCCTCTTTAATCTGATTAATGCTATGTCGAGCTGCCAGACTATTCCAAACCAAGTGCTTTGTCAATTTCTCACTCAAAATTCAAAATTTCTGCTGGTCACAAATAAAAATACAAGTTCTTCTGTGTACTTCTCAAGAAGTATCTGACCTAGTACTTCAATTCCTAATCCCACTCCACACTATTCAAATAACTCAGTTAAATGCATAGTTTAAGGTATTAAAATTTCTGTTCATATTCCTCTACCTGAAATCCTTTCCTTTGTCTTAAGTGATACTTTGTCATCTGATTTATCCTGTGTAACAAAATCAAAATCATTAATAATTTTCTCAGCATGGCATTGTAGCATACACCTCTAATCCCAGAACTGTGGGAGGTTGAGCTAAAAGGTTCACAGGTTCAAGCACAGTTTGGAAAATTAGCAATTTTCCCAGATACTGTGTCAAAGCATATAAATAAATAAAACTAAAAATATATTTCAGTGTGAAGGTCCTGGGCTTTACACCAGTATGGAAAAAATTTCCGTGTTTCAGGATACAACGCTAGTAGTATTATCCTGGTATCACCAAATTCACACTCCTCTGTACTGTAAAGGCAACAGTGTCTTCCATCCCTAAGCCAGTTATGCATCTTCATTATACAGACCTTAAGCTCTTCTATTTCACGTTGCAGTTATTTTTATGCACATCTGATCTCTTAGCTTGTGTGTGTGTGTGTGTGTGTGTGTGTGTGTGTGTGTGTGTGTATTTCTGGGAATTGAACCCAGTGGCTCAGAAGCTCAGTGGCCCTCTACCACTGAGCTATATTCCCACTCTTTTTATTTTTCTTTTGAGATCCGTGATGACCTCAATCTTTCTGTCCTCATATCTCAGCCCCCTGAGTAGTTGGGTTATAAGCATGCCTGATGTGCTCAGCTTCCCTTCATAAGTCACTTAATATATTCAAAGTAATTATGCTTTAAACAGAGCATACCCTTTAACATTTGCAGAATGTGTTATCACTATTTAATTTTGCATTTTACTTTTTGTTTTTCATACATTTTGTAGTTAGATATGACCTTATCTTCGGAAACGTTACAGCTTACAGCAAAATAAATACAGAATATGTTGAGTCATTCTGTGACACAAGGGGACAAATTCTGGCCCACGCTCTAAGATTTAAAAGAAATTAGGGTTTCATGTGTGTTTGCAAGTTATGTAATAAAATTTTCAACTACCTTTACTTAACCTTTTTGGCTTATCAAAACGCAAAGTCTTTTTTAGTCATAGCTCAAAGACTCGATTTTATAAGGCTATTTTCACAATCAGTTATCATATTCCATCAAAAACAACTTGATTTTTTTTCCTACCCATCTAGTTGGCAAAACTTTCATTAATCAGGACATACACATGGCAGGTGCTAATTTTCCATAAATGAAGCAAATATGACCCCTGAGTAGCCAATGTTCCATGGACAAATTAGATATGATTCTTTAGGAAGAATCTTTAAAATCTTTAAAATCTGAAGAGAAGAACAAAAAATAGAAGATCACTTCAATATCAAGTGATATATTTTCACTTATAACTTCACTATTTGATGTTTTGCTTCTGTGTATCATAATAAATATATTACACATTTTTTCTGCATTGAACTCCATGGGGCCCGGAAGGCAGCACACTATGAGCAATGAGAAGCTCATGGCTCAGAGGTGGGAAGTGAGCTACACACAAAAAAACAGGGAGCCTTCTCTAAACTCGATTTGTTACCTTTTTGCTAAGCAATCTTAAACACATTATTTATCTAATGTGCAGTCTTCACCCATGAAGCAACTTTAATAATATATGTTTTATATAATCACCATAATAATTAAGTGAAGTTATAAATATGCAACTCCTAGGAAATGTTAGATGAATGTATGCACAGAGTAGGCAAATAATTAATAGTTTTTAAATAAATTATGCTCATTCTGTATTACATTTTTTCATCCAATACAGATAGATTGAGTATGGAGAGATAGAGATATAGATGTCCTGAATACTATATGCAAATACGTAATTACTCAAGGAAATTACATTAGAAGATAAATAGTCAATGTTCTAGTTTATTTTTAAAAATCCTTTAAAGTTTGGCATTCAAAACTGTTTTCAAGACTGGAAAATTATCTTCTGCATATTAAATTTCTTTGAAATGTGTGAATAAGAGGAAAAGGCCAGACAGATGCCAAAGAAGAAGAATCAAAATGATAAAGATTTCCATAAATCTATATTATATAAATCAGTAGTTCTTATTTTATTCTGAATGTGACATAATTAAATATTATAATTCCTTCACTTATAATAAAGTTAAGCCCCATAACTGACAATTACATAGTTATATCAACTGGGGTTCCAAGGAATAATAAACATGTATACATTGTCTGACCCTAAGATAGTCATGTAAATCATCTTTACTGATGAAGCATTGTATATAAAAGTGATTAATAAACTGACCTCCGTGCAAAATTATTTTATTTTAAAAATATATTAAAAGAATAAAATAAAGAATAACAAATATAATTTTAAATTCATATGTTTACAAACATTTGTAAATTTTCTAAAGAATTGATATAAAGCATAATTTTGGTGAGAGAAAATACATAATTATCTAGATCATTGTTTTAGTCCATTTTCTGTTACTACAATTTATCATAGACTCTGTAATTTATATATAATAAAGATTTGTTCAGTTCATGACTCTGGAAGCTAGAAAGTACTGAATGTGGCTCTGGCATCTTCTCAGTATCTAGCAAAGGCCTTCCTGCAGGCTAGAAATAAAGAAAGGACATCTCAAGGGAAGACAGAAAGCTTGATAAGTTGGTCTTTTTCCCTCTGACTTTAAACTTCACAACAACAAGAGTTTCTAAGGTTAAGATTTTGGCTTAAGCGGATCATTATGTGATGCTTGCACAGTTTGGTATAGGGTGTGCAACAGTACATATGTCTATTATATAGCAGTGACACACCCTTTCCAAGTCTTGTCACACGAAACTGTCTCATGATATTGCACAATGTTCCCCTCAGGGCAAAATCACCATCTGTTAAGATCCACTGATCTAGGTAATTTGTTGGAGATTTTCCATTTGTCCCTGAATAGATTTGACTCAAATTTGATATAAAACCAAAATCATAGATGTGACCAATTTTAGGTAGGTTGATGGCCTATATAAAATTCCAACAGGCCAATTTCCTGTTTAGAATATATCTCAGGTTGCATCAAAAGGCACACTCATCATGTTGACCATAACAGAATGTAATAACATTTATCACTAAATCAATGAAATCTTTAGAGAGAAGGTCTGAAATGACTTATCCTTTTTTGACAAAACTATTACAGAGATACTTTTTAATGCAACTATTCCTACTTGCCCTAGTGCCATTTCTTGCCTAAGCTAATTTATTTCTTATTATAATTTTTTACTAATCACTGTGCTGATCTTGTTTAATAATTTTAAATTCAAACCCTATAGTCAGTCATAAAAGAGTATGTTATATTCAATAGACCAAAATACTTTTATTAGGATGGTATGTTTGCCTTTGTCTATAACTAATTGAAAAGTTGTTGAAGAGTTGAATTTTATAAGGAATAATTGAAAGTTGTAGTGAAGAGTTACAGTTTTAATAAGGCTAATTATGGTAAAAAAAATACATTGCCAAAAATGATGGGACAAATCTGAAGCAAATGGAAACATTTTGATTGCTCTTAGGGAAATTAATGACAATACGTCTTCTACCATAATTTTTAAAAATTTAAACATTCACCCTATTTTATGATAACTCCTCATTCTCCTCATTAGTCAAGTATTTATTATAACTTCTGTCAAATAAAAATATTAACTGTGGATTCAGCTCAGCAGCATAAGTGCCTGCCTGGCAAGTGCAAGGTTGTAAGTTCAATCATGTGCATATATATATATATATATATATATATATATATATATAAAATCCTCATCTACTTTATTTACTTTATTCCAACTCTGTGCAACTACTTCTGGCTCTTCGGACTCTTTTCTAAAGTAAAAATGATCACAAAAGGTAAAAGTTTTGAATTAATTTGAGACATTGAAGCAGCCACACAATGAAGACATGAAAGAGTACTTATATAACTGCTTCTGGACATGACAAGGATGATGGGATAAATGTTCAAAAAGAGGGAGAGTATTTTGAAGGGAATAATTGTCAATTTTTCTACAAAAATATTTAAACTTAAACATTTGTGTGTTTGTTGACCACATTTAGTATTTAGAGAAATGAAGTAGAAGTCATTACTTCTTTGATGATACTACATCGATGTCCTATAAAATACTTGTAATGTATATGTACACTTCTGCTAAGAAAGACTTACCTTGTATATTAACATACAAGGCTGTTTCTAGTGGGAAATACCGTAACTTATGCTTCCACCTCTGACTTTTCCCATAAGCTTCATACTTATAAGACCAATTGCTTAATTTTTACTTGATTTGAATATTAATAGGCATCTCAAAATTAACAAATCTTTTGATTTTCTCCTTACAACCTGAACTTGTAGCAGACTTTCCTTCATATTTCAGCAGATAGCAATTTTGTCTTTCCAGTCATGTCCCCTAAATTTCTAAACTATGTGCAGAACCTATCTATTCAGCAGAACTCGGAGTATCAGAAAGAAATCTGAGGGAATGAATTATCAGTTTGCGGAAGATCATGGAGGGTTGAGGATGACCTCAGAGTATAGGCAATTTGGCACTGAATAGTTGGATTAAGTGACATTTTCCAATTGGAAGAAATGAGATTGCAGGTCAGACAAATAAGGTATGGACATCTGAAATCATATGACACACTAAAGGGGTGAGAAATAGTTGTCAATGACTCTTCAAATAACTGGGAAGATCACCACAAGACTGTACAAAGAAAGATAGTTTGGAGCTGACTGAAGAATAAAGCAATTTTCTAACATTCATAATTTTTATATTGCAAAATTGTGCTCCTCAGTAATTAAATTTAATTTTACCCAGCTGCTAATATTGACTATGTCATGGTTTTTACTGTAACAATTGTGCAACAAGTTCACTAAGTTTATCCAGGATAATCTTAGAAAAATATTCATGATTCACAATAATGTTTTATAAAAACAAAGGCATTGTAGTCTACAAAACATATTCTTAAAGTTGAGGTTTATAAATTTTGGAAAAATCCTAGTCGATCTGAGAAGAATGCAGAAAGGTAACTGACAGAGTCAGGTTTGTGTTTCTGGATAAAGATAGAGTTTCATGACATTATTAGTTTTGAATCTTCTGTTTTTTATATCTGTCTCCTGTTAGTCAACTTGAAAAGAATATCTTGTGAATTTAGTGCCTAGAACATAAACAGAATGTCAATAAAGTGTGTGGTGGTTGAAACTGGTGTGAGGTGACCATGCCTACATTTATGTATACCTGGTATCAGATTTTCTGATAGTTCTTAACTGCTTACTGTGTTTGAGACACTTTTATTAATAACTCTGTAAGATACATAATTAGATCCACTCTGCCTATACAAAGTAGATTGATTCTACCCTGGTACCGATAAAAAAAAAGTATATTGGTTCTAGAGTTTTGTGGTGGAGTAAGTTCATTAATAGGTGCTATTTTAGACAACTGATCAAAATTCCTTTAAAGATGTAATATTGCCAGAAATCTGAAAAAAGTATTAGTCATGAATCTGAGAAGACAACTATTTTCATTAGATAGGAATCTGATCTTAAACTTGCTAATGTCACTTAATAAAAGGAGTACCAACTTTAAATCCGGGGCCACATAGTACACACCAGGAACTTCACTATTCCAAAAGAAGAGAAGGTCTTATTAAAACACATAGAAAATATAACAAAGTGTGACTGCTGAAATTCTTGAATTCCTAATCAGGAAGTCTTTATTCAAATAATTTGCAATTTAATATGTAAATTAGTCAGCAAATAGTGTATGCCAAGCAGTAAATGTGAGATGTTATTAAACAGACTACAGGAGAAAGAGGCACCTTCAGTGACTTAGTTGAAGAGACATTTGTAATAGAGTCTAGTCTTAAACTAAGCCTAAAATGGTGGGTAGATTTTGATAGACACATTTAGAGAGAGGAGGAATTTTTCTTAGAGTGAGCATGTTCACATAATATTATAAATAACACAAGATATATAAATTAAAACAGTAGTAGTATGTGTGTTTTTATTCAATAAGATTATTTTAAAAAATAAATAATGGTAACTTCTGCTTCTGCTGTCTCCTGAGACTGATGATGTTCTGAGAATGGCACTAAGTGTTTATGTTCATTATTTGATAAATTCTTATGAGTCTCTAGGGTAGAGGGTGGAAGTTACAGACATACAAAAACTTGGCTGAACCTCCCTAGTGATTAGAAATGACCTCTCTAGGGAATATAGATATCAACTTGAGCTTCTCTGGTTCCATATACCACAGGACTAAGCACTGATCTGTTTTGTTCAAATGAAGGGCTTGCTTTGAGAAAAAAATAGAATATCCAGCTTCATGAAACTATACTTTGAACAGAAAATAAGTATCATTTAAAGGGTTTGGTTTGTGTAATAGAAGATGGGGGGATATGTTGGAAATCTTCAGTGGTAGTAGGCTTATGGTTTATATATACTTCTTTGAGACCCCATATGCAAGAGACCAGACAGATTGAAAGAACATGGAAGTAGGGAAAGGGAAAGAAGGAAGGGAAAAAGAAACAAAGAAAACAGAAGGAAAAAAGGAAACAAAGCCTTTGTGAACAAGGAGGGGAAACGGGGAAGTAAGGAAAGGAGGGGAATGGAAAAATGGAAAAGTCAAGATACATCATGTACAGGTACCAGTTCCCTATGAGGAATGTGATCATTATGTATATTTAAAATGTACCAATAGAAGAATTTTTTCAAAAAGTACCATGGGAATAGAGATTCACTGGACCTCAGGGTGTCTTTAATTGTGAACATCTCTGCTTTTGGAAAGCTTTCAGAAAGCAAACCTGCAAAGACATGTAAAATCTAAATTGAGAAATATGTAGTTGTAAAATACACAACTATTTTGAATAAAAACAGTTATCAAAGACTTAATTGTAATCTCTGTACAGTGGGATACATTGTTACCAGGAGAGGGAGTAATTAGAAAATAAAAGCAGAGAAGAGTTAGAAAGGGTAGGAACCATCTAACAATCCAGTGTAATAGCACAAATCAGTCCCCATCTATAGATGGTGAGTGGCTAAATACAGACAGAAAAAACATGCAGCCAACTGGACCTGGTTAAGGTCAGATCTTCTTCCAAGGACATGGCTGAGATATTAAAATGCCATAAGCACACTTCCACAATTGGTGGAAAACCCTCAAATCTTTTTTATATAGCTGCTAATGAACCTTGATGTATATTTGTTATTTTCCATCCTAAGAGAGGAGTCACATAATATGTTTAGAGCTACGAATTCATTTCTGCCTTTCCTGATATGGGCTAGGAAAGAACTAACAACCTCTCCAGATGTTTGTTGTGTCTAATCTGAATGATATTAACTAATTAAACTCAGGTTTATGATAATCTAACTCTTTAATTTTTAAAAAGTAGTTCTAAAGTGTTAGGCATGAGTCTAAACCTTGCGTACAAGTTCCTATTAGGTGAGTTCAGATTTCCACTTCTTTTCTAATACAGTTCATATAAGGCTGGGTATTGAGTTATGTTTTCTAACATATCAAAGTTAAAAAATTAAAATTAGTCAACTGTATTCCTATGCTGAATTGTGTTCCCACACCCTTAAAAATATATCCTATTATTTTTCAGACACAGTTTTGTTTTCCTGCATAGAAATCTGTTACAAGATGAAAGATTTTCTATAAACTTGATGGGTTTAAGTAAAACTGCATGATGTGCTTCATTCAAAGGAAATGGGTATCATTTTTCAAAGCAGAATCAATTTGTGATTGTGGCAGATGATATTTTTCAAATTTAGCTACAATTCAACACTGTTACTTTGATGTCTTTGAAATAATTGACATAATGTTTCTCTCTTTTACTTGTTTGATATTTCACAAGAGTACTCCAAAGGCTCCTTTTTTTTTTGCATTGTTTATTTTGTGAATGATTTTTCATTGTAAGTAAACTCTACTTTTAAAAATATTTAATTGTACAATGAAAAGTTTTCTCATTTTTCTATCAGAAAAATTATTCATTTGTAATTGTATAAAATTTTTATACTGTAATTGTTATTTCATGTATCTTGACCAGCAGATATCTTTATTTTAAGGAAACACCAATTCTTTATTATTTTTCATAACTTCCCAAAGAGTGAATAATTATATTTCTGCAGAAATTTCAATGAGATGTCCAAGCTTAAATCATTACAATATTGAAGGAAAATCACCAAAAAGAGAAATAGAATGTAATTAAACTATGTGCCTTAGATCTGTGTGCAGCTCTTCATTGAGTGGATACCGAAAATCCCACTGAAAGACATCTTAGAGGCAGATGTAGCGGCTCTATAGTGTAGTTTAATGGCTGGCATCTCTGTTTTTGACTTAAAATTGCTAATAGTTCTTAGGAAAGCAAAATAAGGACAATGCAATGAATCTTACATAAAATAACTATTATTATTATTTAATAAAAGTATTTACCCTTTAAATGTGGAATTTTCCTTTACTCTCTTTCATTATAAAATCATAAAACTATTATTATAGCTGGTAGAGGGACATTTGTTGTTTTTAGCAACTATACTTGAATAAATAAAAAGGTATCAACCTTATTAGTCTCCATTTTCTTTCTTTGAAACTGAACACTAAAAATTAAGAATGGTAACCACTGCTGCAGAAAACATGAATGAGAACGTCAATGGTAATCTTTTTTGTTAAAGTTCAGAGCTTACAGAGAAACATGCACTAACCTTTGTCTTGTTTTTTTAGAAACAGAAGAAATAACAAGTTAGAGTTAAAAGGAATTTTCCAGCATCTAAGACATTTTCTTTAGAGGATAAATGTTAGATCCTTGTCTCGATCACCAAAAAAAGCTGAATTAAAAATATTAATGATTGCTGAAATATATTATTGCAGCAGAGGTCTTCAAGTTAATTCAAGAAATTCTGGGGAATATCTAAGATGAGATCAGTACACAAGTCATGCTTTAATTATTTATTAATCTGAATCTATCTTTGGTACTATATTTATTCTACTGTTTGCAAAAACTGAATTTTGTATCATTTAGTTGTTTTGTAAAATATTTCCAGGTCCAGTTAACCCCAGGTAAGCTTAGCCATCAGGTAAGCAATTTAATATAGAATTATCATTGAACTGATAATCTATAATTGGCAAAGTCACCCACTATTCCAAGATCACTACACGTGATGAGAAACTGATAAAACTGGAAAGTATCCTGTGAAATTTAACACAGTCTTAAGAAAATATGGGGTGTCTTGATTTATGGTACATTTGATCTGTTTTCTTTTCCTTTTTCCCTTCCAGTGAAATCAGATGAATTACAAACAATCAAGAAAGAATTAACTCAGATTAAAACTAAAATTGACTCCTTGCTAGGACGCCTGGAGAAGATTGAAAAGCAGCAGAAAGCGGAGGCAGGTAAGTGAAAAGAATCTGTGGACAAAGACAGGTTAGAATTAAACCAGTGAAGCATCATCAGTCACAGAGGCTGCAGGCCCAGGAGACAAGCAGTATTCTAAGAGTTTAATACAGACACACAAATAAAGCCTGTGAGCCACAGAATACAACTATGGAATGTGATTCTATTATTTTTAGAGAGAATGAACCAAGCTTTTTAAGATTTGTACCAAAAAAGGAAAAGTATTTCCTCATATTCCAGGAAAAGTATTTCCTGGTTTAGAAATACTTGGATCGTAATTGAAAGTTTATGTTTCGGTATGAAGTAACCTTGAAGTCAATTAATGGGATAATGGTATCAAGTGAAAATGATCGTCATATTTCATCAAATTAACTTCAGCAAAATTTGAACAAGTTTCAAAACCTTTATTACAAAGCTCAACTCCTGCCATTGCTGCCACCCTTCAAAGCACATGGGTATCCAACATTAGGAACCTCAACAACAGCATTCCCCTGACCACAAAAGTCCAAGATGTTTGACTATGTCCTTTACAACTTAATGAATGGCTTTTGTCCTTTGAATTATCCACTCTGACCCTAGCTGCATCCTACCACAATTCTTTTTTTAATGAAAAAAAGAACAGAAATGACAATACAGAATTTAAAAACAAAATAATAGATTAACAATGGCTAATATATTATATACTGTTATCTTCAAAGTGGTTGCTGAGACACTGTTTTCATGTAGCTACACGTTTTTCAAGGCACAAAATGGGAGCACTGGTATGAACTCAAAGCTAGTCCGCAGTTTGAAATTTGTGTTCTGCAAGAAAACTAGATACTCCACAGACTTCCTGAGGATGAGGTGGAGATGAAGAGGAGACACAGTTTGCAAACTAACTCTTGCCTCCTTCAAACCCAGCCTTTCCTCCAACCAGCATAGTTCACTTGAAAATATCTTATATATTTCGAGATTCACATAAGATGTAATTTGCTAAAAGAATTTCATTTCTTGAAAAACAAATAAATGAACAAAGCAACTTTAAAAGCCACTAATAAATTCAACCTTCCTGTTTTACATAAGAAAAAACAAAGGCTTAAGGAGGTAAATTAATTGACCTATAAGCAATACCTAATTATTGAGTGTCCTGGCACTCAAACCCCTTTCAGCTGGTTCAGTGGCCTTTCTAGTTCATAGACTCTGTGTCAGGTTTTCTCTCTGGCATCTTCCCAGCATTTCACTGCAGTAAGGTGCAGTAAGAGTGCAGTAACACCCAGCTGATGGTAAAAGGTTGGAACCAAGGCACCTTGCTCTATAACCTACAGCATCTGCTGATTTATTGATCTTATATCTGAGGTGAAGACCAGATCTCACCTCTAGGAAGATTCACCAAGAACCTCAAGAATGAAAGGGCGACTTATAGAAAGTGATAGAATTGGGGCTGGAGAGTTAGCTCAGCGGCATAAGCACCTGCCTTGCAAGAAGGCAGTCATGAGTTCGATCCCCAGTACTGATAAAAAGGAAAAAGACCAAAAAAAAAAAAGTGTTAGAATAACACAATGTTTGAGAAATAAAATTTGGTTCAAATTCTCAATCATTATGTGTGTAACTTTAGTTTTCTCATTTACTAAATGAGAAATCCTAATGATTAGCTTACATTGTTGAAAATAAATAAATTAGCATATGTAAGTGGTATATCACAGTCATGGAGAAATGATAGATTAACCTGGACTGTTTCTATTAAATTTTCTATAACAAATGTATTTTATACTAAGAAAAGATATGTTGTCCACACTTCTTAGTAATTTACATTTTTAGAAAGTTTTTGTATGCTGTCTATGCCCTAATCTAAAATGTTGCTATAACTGAAATATCTTGTGATGTTGCCTAAATCAATATTTCTCTTTGAGGAACTTCTGTGAAATTCATTATTATGTAAAACAACCTTTACAGCAAAAGACTTTGATAACCAATTTGCACTTCAGTTTAAAGGATTATGGAGAACTCATTTAAATATAAATCACCTCAAAGAGAAAAATGTGATCCTTATTCCAATATATTATACCTTCCAGTTTCCTGCAATGAATAATACCTTTTGCAAATCTTCTTGGAAGATCATCTATAAATGTAACACTAAAACTCAGGCCCTGATTTTCTTTTTATGAAAACTGTCATCTTAGTATTGTATGTTTCAGCTTTCTCAGTCCCGAGACAGTGACTGTTGAGATGACAGTCCTTTGATGCTCATGGTTTTCCTATTCCAACAAGCTATAAGGAAAATGAAAGCATGTAATATTCTCTTAGTGATATTGATATTTATATTCTTTTGATAATTTGCTCCTGAATAATATCTATATTTACAGAGATAAATTAATCATCTTCTATATCTCTACATATTTGCTTTATGGGAAGAAATCAAGGTTGTATGGAAATAGTTAACATTACTTTTTAGAAACTAGAGTGAAATGCATTAAAATTCACTTAAAATAAAGCCTCTTTATTAAATTTAAGGGGGTACTCATTTTGATGCTTAATTACTAATTACTGGTTTAAGTAATTAGTATTTAATAGCTAGCATTTGCTTCTCATTATTGCTTTTTTACTCACCTCTCATTCCTGTTTTACTATTAGCCATTTGATAATAGAAGTTTCCAACATAAAATAATCAGACAAGAGAGAAGGGATTAGAAACAAAATGCCAAAGAACATGGAGCATGTCCTGAATTCAAGTCCCATGATATTATTGTTTTTTTCTTTGAAGTAAATTCCAGAGATCCCAAAGATGATCACAATGTGCTATAATTACATTGTTTTGAATTCTCTATATCTTTAATTGCTTCTTTAAAATATTTGTGTATTGTCCTGTGGTTTCATTTGAGATTTTAATCTTCATAAAATCAAGATCAGATCTTTACTTCTGTACAACTTCTGATATTATGTACCAGTTATGTAGCAAGTCTTTAAACCTTCCAATGTAAGTGACCAGAGTGATTATAGCTTCAAATATATATTTTGTCATTTAAAATTATGGTTGATAGTATTCTACCATACATATATTGTGTTTTATTGAAAACAACACAATTTGTTTGGATATATAAGGACTATATATACTATAACATAGTATATAGTATATACTAATATACTATAACAAATAGCACTTGACATCATTTTAGCCTACAATTGTAGGCCTCATTTCCTAAGTGATTCTTTTTTTACAAAGCCACATATAAATTGCCACATACACATAGCACAATTTATAGACTTTATTTATGGTCTTAAATGACTAGAAAGGGTGAAAGGCATGAGAAAATAAAATAAAAACTGAGTATCATAATGTGCTCTATAGGTAACTATGTGATTTTAAATGACATTTGAAGTACAGACTCTAGAGGAGTAAGAGTTAATTAATTAATTAGTTCAACATTTTTCTCAGTGGCATATCTGATAAATGAATAGTCATTCTCACTTGGACAATTCCAATTATGACTTTGAGTTTCAAATCGAAGCCTTAGAAAGTTCACAAACAGAAGAAACATGAGACAAACTCATCCTAATTATTTTTAGTAAAAACATGAACTTTTATAATATTAAATTAAAATCCAAAAATGTACAATATGATAAATCATATCAAAATACATGTCTCCTTGTGAAAATAATTTTTCAATACCCCTAATCACTCCAAAAAGCATGTACTTTCAGTTAACATTTTATCCAGCCAGATCACATATTTATGTTATTTACTTTGTCCCTGTTCATATCAGTATCTGTTCCTGTTCATATCAGTATGTCTATTAATAAAAATTTAATAGATTCTCTTTGCTCTGAACCAAAGTGCATTTTGATCCCACCTTCTTCCTTTATTCTTTCTGTATCTTGTAAAAGCAAGCTTAATCTCTAATTTCTTGAGAATTCAACCATCAATTCAGTACTCATAAAGACCTAGAATATTTTCACTTCTCCAAAACCTTTGAATAGTGAGTCAGTAATAGTGCATATTCACCTTAGACTGCATTCAAATTTTGTCTAAAACATATGAACAAGTCTTCAGCTATTTCTCTTATAAGTTGATTTTGTATCTTGAACCATTGTCATTTCTCTTTTGTGGTCATTGTGTACCTGGCCAAACATGGATTGCCATACTTAGAATGGAAAATGTTGTTTCAGATATGATCTGATGCCTGCAACCTATAATGTGGCTGTTACTTCTGTCCTAAAGGTGTTGAGGCTATCCCTGAAACTTTGGAGTGAACTGATGACACTTCAAGTTACAGATAATTGATTAAACACATGAAATTGAGTTCTGTTTACTCTTTAAACTGCATTACCACAATGATGGGATTTAAATAAAAATAAAAGGCCAGGGATTTAGCTCAGTGGCCTCAGCGCCTGCTTGGCAAGTGTGAGGCTGTGAGTTAGATCCACAGTACCAACAAATTAAAAATAAATAAATAAAAGCTCCTTAGGTAAAAAGAGCATACAAGTGAGATGAAAAAATACATGAGGAAGGGTAAAAAAGTTATAGGATGAATATTGTAGTAGTAATATTCCAGAAAGAATGACAGAATAACAATTCAAAAGTGCATTTATTTTTAGAAAAAAAGAATGCAGATTGAAAGATAGTTACGATGGATTGAAAAGATTTAACAATCGCCTGAAACAGGAGTGAAAATACATGCATATCATAACGTATCATGTGATATTGCAAGACATGGGGGCAAAGAGGAGGTCCTATAAACACTCAGGGAAATACAGAGAAAAAGCAAGACAGAATTGTTTTTATATGTCAGAAAGACAGCATAGAGCCTCTCAACAGCCACACTGAAAGCTATACTGTAACAGAAACATGTTCTAAAAATTGTTATCAGTGATCATTTATAACCTAAGATTCTGTACGTGGGAGTCAATCTATTAAAAGTGAGAATATATGCATATTTTTTTTAAGACAGGGTCTTTCCATGCAGTTCATGCTGACCTTGAGCTCACAGTGATCCTACTGCCTCAGCCTCCTCAGTGCTGGAATTGCAGGCATGCACCACCATGCCTAGCTAAAAGAAAATTTTAAAACAAGGGAACTGGTAGGATAATTATTATGTGGGAAGGTGAATTGGTGAGATGATATTTATACATCTCAGTGAGAGAGAGAAAAGTCTGCTTAAGTACATAGAAAAGTACCTGTCAAACTATTTTTTAAATCTAAGGCAG
Organism: Cavia porcellus; assembly: GCF_034190915.1. Lineage (NCBI taxonomy): Eukaryota > Metazoa > Chordata > Mammalia > Rodentia > Caviidae > Cavia > Cavia porcellus. The sequence goes on from NW_026947493.1 coordinate 59,286,990, forward strand.
TTTCTAATTCTAAAGAAAACATATGACCGTTCAACCAAGAAAAATTAGTCAGTGGATGCTAACATTTACTGTGCAAAGAATTATATAGTTAAATTATATAAAAACTAAATTTATTTATCTCAGTTTATATTACTCTTAGAGAGTTGGAAAGTTGGAAAGTGACCAAAAACCAACTCCACAGCTTTCTAAGGATAGTATTAACATATAATGCATAAAAGTGGACAAGAAGTAACAATATAATTATGTTATTTATAGATATAAGCACATAAATTTAAAAGAATAAACTAAGTGAATAGAAATCATCTAAAGAGCTAGAAATGGTAACCTAGAGACTGCTATTTGTTGTAACAGGCCTTATTGAAATATTTGAATATAATATTAAGATGTTTTTGAAAATGCTAAGTTTAAAGGAGAAAAGATGAATTTGTCTTTTGCAGCTGGATCAAAATTCCAACTATTTACTGGAGAGCCCTCTGTATTTGTCCTCGTGTACTTATAAAGCCAAAATTAGTATTAAAAACACTTAAAAACAGTGAGGAAGATTCTATTCAAGACTATTGCAACAGGAGATGCAGATACAACTCTACTCAAATAAAAAGATGAGAAGGTTTGGAAACTAAATAAATTAATGGAAAAGGACTAGAGAAGATCAGGAGGACATTGTACCTTTGTACCTTGCGGTTAGGCAAGTTGTGTTTGTTAATTGGCTTTTAACAAAGACTCTTCTCTACTCAGCTCAAGAGCCATAGGCCCTGTCTTTCCTGGTGGTTATATGTCAAAGGAATGATTCTTAGGTCTTGAGAAAAACTTTCCTGGGTTGTAGAAGATGTATATCACAGTAAGAAGAAAAAGAATGCACAGTTGCAAGTTTTGTAATGTAAATATTCTAAAAATTGGGAGTTCTGAGACTTAGTAAAAAGATTAAGTTTAGTCAAGTAGAGGGAAACCTAAGAGCCACCTTGATAATAAGTCAATTACATTTTTGAAAATAGAACTCTTTCCCATTTAAATATATTCTTCTCTCTGTGCGTTGTCTCTCTTCTCTTACTCTTCTATAAATCTGGTCAATAAAATCATCAACTTTAGCATTATCTTCTATTCCTACTGTAGTCAGAGTTTCCAAATTTTACCTTTGGTATCTTTTTATTCTACCTCTCCTCTCTGTTTTCCCAAGCCAATTGACAATACCGAGACAGTCATCCTCTCACATGCTCTGTTGCACTTACCTTGTGTTTTTAATAGCTTTAATGAGGTATATTTCACATAGAATAAAATTATTTATTTCAAGTGTGTAATTCAGAGACTTAGTAATTTTGCTGAGTGGTACAACCATCATCACAGCTGAATTAAGACATGTTCATTCTCTTAAATATTGCCTTTTTAACTGGTCTCTCCACATCTAGTTTGTCTCTTTTCCAGTTAATCTTTCTTATGACAAGTAGATTCATAATACTACAGAATGTAAGGACCCAGAGAGGAGTTAAGTAGAGTTAGGTTGATATCCTACTAGAAATCATTAGTCAATGATTACATGAAATTTTGGATTAGTCCTTATAAAATGTATAAAGTAGAGTCAGTAATACTTCTCTAAAAATTATTGTGACATTTAAATAAACATAGTATCTCACTAATTTTAAAATAATTTCTATTGAATTAGTGGTAAACTCAAGAGCTCAGAGTACTTCATATGAATAATTTTGAGGTCTTTTCCTCTAAGAATGTTGTTATGTAAATGATATTTTAATCTAAAAATTTCTTCCTATGTAATTTTTCTGAAATTCATTCCCATGGTTGTTCATAATATTATCCATAGTAAATTGCATATTTTATATGATATCCATTGGAATAATTGAATTAAATTCATATAATGTACAAGTATTGTAATGAGCAATATTTTAAAAATATAGTTCTCAATGAGATGCAAAAACAATGATTCCAGGATACTAACTTGGCTGCAGTAAGTAATGGGACTGTTTTTATATCATCATAATTTTCAACCATCTGCTTAATTCAATTCAGAATAGTAATTATCTAGCAATTAAGCCGGTGTGTCAAAAAAGTAATGGCCAACTAAACCGATTTTCAGTTATATTAATGATAATAGCTATGCAGCAAACTCAATTTAATAAAAATGCTTTGAACATAAATCCCAACAGTTCTAACTTGTTTTCTGAGTCATAGATAACTTTTGAAGTAGAAATGTCATGTTCAGAAAAATATTTGAATATGAGAATTGAAATTTAATATCAAATTCTTTTTATGAATTTTTAAAGCCTTAGGCATTTTACATTTAATGGAAATACCATTTATTTCTACTTATTTTCCTTCGGTAATTATTTCTAGTTAAAACATGTGCCCCTAACTAAATAAACTTCATCATTCTTGAATTTAAAGTTTGTCTGCTTTTTGAAGAATTAAATAAGACTTATTTTTTAGAATTATCTTAGAAAACAGTCCAGCTATGGAATCAAATATACTTCAGGTGGAAGCCTAGCTCTAGTACCTATTGTTGTGTGACCAGGGGCACCTTACTTAACTTATTTATGGCTCTGTTTTCCTGTATGTAAAGTGATAAATAAGATGACGCTCCAACATGTTTCGAGGACTGGAGTCAATGAATGTTAAACAGTACTTTATAAGCATTTAGTAATTTGCATCCATCATAAACATTTTGTTCCACTTAAATCCATAATTTAATAGTAGAATTATAAATTAGGGATAAACCATTGATTCTTTGGGTTCTGCTCCACTGTTTCAGATCAAATACTAATGCACTTTTCTGCTCACAGAAAAACACTATGGTCATTCATCACTTCGACTTAAAGAAATCTTAGCAGAGTCTCCAAAAGATGCCATTGCTCAAAGGCAGCCATTCTCCATGAGCACTGGAAGACTTCATGTTTTATTTTTCTCTTGACAACTTGTTAATACGATTTTCCTCCAAAACTATCTGAAACTCTACATTTTATTCTGACATCATGATGAGAGGCTGTCACCAAGAAAGTGGCAAGAAGGTTTCTTTCAACCTTTCTTTGAATGCGTACTTTTTGCTATCATGGTGCCAAATTTAAACATCACTGATGGAAAGAATGTGATGACACTCAAACATGTATTTTCATTATTTGATTCTAGACAGCTCATGAATATATTAATAAACATTTAATTTATGCCTTTCTAGGTTAGCTAAAATGGATACACAGATGAATAAAAATATTTATTACAAAGAAATACTAATACTGGACATAAATTTACACACATACAAACACCTACCTGTGCATTTACACACAGTAAAAAGCAAAAATTATAAATAGGAAAAAATATTCCAATTTGGAATAAACTACACAATACTACTCATTTTGTAAGAATTAAAGTTAGAAATTATTCATAAAAACGGAACAAGTTGCTTTGTTTCTCTTTTTTCAGTAAGACAATTATTGGATCAACTCTGCTTTTTAAACTACAAACCAACACCTTAATAAACAAGATGTGCTTTTCACATGTAATTGTATTCATGGAAACTATCATTGTTTAGTGATTGTAACATTTCTTACTGAAGCAATGACAAAAGTCTACGCCAACTACATTAATTACGAAGTACAGGATGATTGCATTTCAATTGAACTCCTACAAATCAATTACCATTATAATTAAAACTTTTTTTTTAAACTCCAGATAATGTCTTCCAAGCATTTCGCTTTTTTAAGTTAATGAAAAAGTGAAGGAGTGAGAATAACTTACAGGGTACTTGTGTGGAAGTGAACTTTATGGGCAATGCTACTGTGTTTGAAATATACTGTCAAAGAAATTTCATGCATGTTGTATGCTAAACAGTAAAAGGGAGTGAACTGATATCTATCTCTAAAAATAAAAATAAAATGGCAAAGTCAAAGCCAAGTCCAAAATTATCCTTATAACATATTCTTAGGGATCAGTAATGATGAATTATTTTGAGATCAATTTGTCAGTTACAATGCAGTAATCAATTTGGATTAAACTCAACTATGTTGAGCCCTTTATTACAATACATTTGAATGGTCTTTGTAGTATAAAAATGCTCACTCATTTTTTTTCTCACTTGAGGATCCTCAACTCTCTGAAGATATTATTTTTTTCTCTCTTTTAGAGAAGAAAACTACATTTAATAATAGCATAAATTAGCAGAAGTTTAGGTCTCATAACCTATATCATTTCTAATATCTTATTATTATCTTACATGTACAGTGTAGGACATTTGGTGAGGAGCACAGAGCATATCACTATGAGTCTTCATAAATAAATAGTATGGCCATCTGTATATCCCCTTAGAGAGTTGCAGGGACCTTGTAAAAGAGTAGGTCAAATTTCCAGGGAATTTAAATAACAATAAGAAAAGGATAACATACCAGAAGAACCAACTATAAGACATCATTTGATCAGGGATTTGTTTTATCGAAAGAGAATTTATTAGGAGGATCAGGAAAAGCACCTTGAATTCCAAAAATAACTAAAACAAATTAATGCATAAAGCAGAAAGTATGACTTTAGGAAAATATAAGTCAGGACATTGTATAGAATTATAATTGTCCAATCTGAAATCTTTGTTCCCCTTTCTTGAGATGCCAGTATAGGTGTTGAAACCCAGAGAATTTTGAACTAGCAGCATAGTGACCTGCAGTGAAAAGAAGAAAGGAGATTAAATGATAAGTGCAAAAACACTGTGAGGAGAAATTCAAAATTGGAGTAAGAAAATGACTTTGCAGTTGAAAGGATCAGCCATAGTAGAGGCAATACAATAGACTAGGAGACATGATAAATGGCAGAGAATTCCAATTTTTTCAGTTCTGATGGCTATCTATCCATCAGAGCTTTTACTCAGCAATTGCTGGTCATAGGCATGGATTGGGTAAGCCTTGGTTAAAGAGGACAGTGACATCTGAAAGGAAAATGAGGTGTATAAAACTCAACACTTTCAGTAAGTGTTAAATTGGTGGTGTTTTAAGTCTGTAGTATCTTGTTTAATTTCTCCTTTTAACTCAGATACCAGAGTCATCTTCTCTAAGTTAAACTTTTAAACCCAGTATTTCTCATGTGTAATTTCAATAATAGTTTTTAGAATTAGAAAAACATCCTGATTAAGTTTTACAGTTACCATTGCCTCAAGTGTTTTTGAAGGTCAGTTCCTACAAAGGCCTTCTGTTCCATGCTTACACTTGCTGTTATTGTTAATACTTCAATAAACTCCTGGTGAAAAGCATTATAGTACCCATTTATACAGTCTGGTACAGTTTACAAAATATTTCCCAAATATAAGCTCTGTAAATCCTCACAGAAACCTGTGGAAGTAAGTACTATTATGTATATTTTGATAAGGAAAGAATGACTTAATGTGCTTATTGGACAAACCAAATGGCCAAAACAGTTTCAAATCCAATATTTGTTGCTCTACTAGTGAGTGGCTGAGTAGCTATAGAATTTGTCCCCTGAAAGCAAGTAAGATAGGCACATCCCTTCCTACTACTTTGTTTTCAGTAAAATTTATTATATGAAAAGTTAAAATATAAGTATGAATGGATGCACATTTATATACTGAAATAATGACTATATGACTTTAAATAGCTTTAGGCAAGGGTATCTGGTAATGTATACATTATATTTTTATCAGACTGTTGATCTATATAATAGTTAATTTGAAGTTTTATGGTGATCAAAATGTCTTTTATTGATATTTGTTTTCACTTTAACTCATATTATGAAAAAATGAGAATTGCAGATTCTGTTGGCTCTAGAAACTATCATTGTTACTGTAAAATATCTGTAAGTAAGCTCAAAATGTAGCTTCTTTTAAAAACTCAAATTACACAATTCATTAATACTCTGATAAAACAATCCAGTTGTCAAGATAGATGTGAATACATGGGAATAAGTTAGACAAAGATAAATATAATGTGATCCTCTTTACTCAGTATGCAGTGTTCCATGATACTTTCACAGGAGATGAAAACCAGCCACTAGGAAAAAAAAAAAAAAAAAAAAAAAAAAACAGTTCCTATGCCATCAACATAATTTTAATTTGGGTGAGTTGTAAATGAACATAGATTCTGATGGAGGAAACCCTACAGATATAGAGCATGGCTTTCACCTGTTGAGCACTTATTATTTGCAAGTCTATATGCTAAAACTTTAAATATTGGCTCCAAACCTGAAAGTTTAGGAAGTAGTTTTCTCATTGTACAAAAGAGAAAATTGAGGTACAAGGAAGGTTAATCATTTCAACATTACACAGCATCACAAAACTATTAATTAGGCTGGACTTTGAACTCAAGTTGCCTAAACCAGGATTTAAATTCTCAACCACTGCAGTTAACCACCACATCTGCCAACACAATATAATCTTCAAATTTTCAAAGAATTGTTCTCTTATCACCTGAAAGACATGTCTATTTTTATACCTCTTTTGGAGTAGATTTTTTTCACTTAGTTTTGAACTTGTGAATGACACTTTCCATCTTTTCTTCAGTGATTAATATTTAAGTTTTATAATATTTCTGTACTTTTAAAATGCTTTCCTTTGTGAGAGATAGCCTTCTTAGAAAGAACTACCTATAAAATATCAAGAAAGATCAATCTTTATATATAAATGATCATTTACATACTACTACCATTTGGATTTCTTTTTTTTTTCTAATTCCATTTAAAAATGATATATTGACATTCAGATCTTCATGGGTATACTTACATCATTTACATGATTTAATAAATTCAAAAAAGCATATTACTTTACCTTCTACATGCCTTTATCAGTACCCAGAGTTTACCCTTTCATGATCTGTTGTTTCATGGTTTATCCAAATGACTCATGACCAACTCAAGGTAGTAGTCATTTGCTTTTTCCCCCCTAGAAGCTCAGAAGAAGCAGTTGGAAGAGAGTATAGAGCTGATTCAAGATGAAAGTGTGTCAGAGAATGCAGATCACTCTACAGAGGAGCATGCTGAAGGAGGGCAAGATGCGGATGGAGAAGAGATGACTGATGGGATAGAGGAGGACTTCGATGAAGATGGGGGTCATGAGCTGGTAGGAACTAAATATTTGGTGTCCACAATCCACTGGGTAACAGCATTAGCATATTAGCAACATATTCACTCTAAAACAAAGATTAAATCATTTGAGGATTATTTTTTTCCTTTTATGCATATACTTATAGGAAACACCAATGTAGTGCTTTGCACATAATAAGTGCTCAATATATTTTTACTAATTTAAAATGCAAGAGTGCCAATGAATGAAAAATAGAAATACTATATAGGAGATCACATATACCTAAAGAGCTAACAGAAAGACTTTCTTTCTCATATACTATATGTTTAAAAGAACCTTGCATTTGTATGTTTGTTTGTTTTTTGGTACCAGTGATCAAACTCATGACCTCACAGTTGTCAGGCAAGTGCTTATGCTGCGGAGCTAAATCCCCGCAGAACCTTGCATTTGTACAATTAAAATTGAACTGTATGTACCTGGATAAAACATGCTGGTGACAAAAGATCATTTTCTGGAAGTCATATAGCTATTCTTTTATAGGTTTTGCTCACTGACAGTAATTATCTGTACTAGGTGTGTGGGCAACATCTTTTTTGTAGCCTGATAAATAATAAAGTCTTTCTATAGTCTGACCATTGGTGTGTGGTCAGTTCCTATAGTGCTTGTTGTGATGTGGAAATTTAGCTAAGATATGATTCTCTACATGTTTAATATTCCCAAATTTTACATGGGATTGCTCATTTTCAGACATGGTTTACTGAATAACAACACTAGGATTTGATAAATATATTCTGATGAGGATATTTCTCATATTTATCAACCATGAAATTAAATGTACTATCTCTAAGGACTTCACTAATAGAAATAGTGCGAGGACAAGTGTGTGTGTGTGGTATATGTGTGTGTTTAGCTCCTATGGGCAGGTCATATTAAACTTGAATTGTCTCAAGTAGTATCAGATTCTAATTTGCATTAATGCCTACTGTTACTTGAGTAATTTTTTTGTGGTGATGGCATTGTTTTGGGATGGTAACAAATATATTGATACTTTGAAGAAAATTTAATTTTACAGAACTTAATATTCCATCTCTGTTTAACTTTCATGACATCTTCATTTAAACTTTTCAAGCATGAGCTTTCTATATGCACCCCTATCTATACAAATTTTTCCATTAGAGGAACTTAAGTACTAGTTTTTATAACTACAGTATAATGATTTAAGGAGTCTATTGAATAATGAATAGAGTTAAAAGAAACAAGCAAAACTTGAATTTAGAACCTTGACTGCCTCAGTTCATTCTAATCTGCCATCATTTGCACCAATTCATTGTGATTGGCCTTCTAGGAGTATGTTTTTGCTATTTCTAATGGTTACTACTTTGTTCTTTTAATTTATTTCTCAGCAGAATTTTTCAAAACTAGCCATTTCTTTTTGGTAGATTCTCCTAATTTATCCATTGACAATTCTTTTTTTTTTTAAAGAGAAAAAAGAAAGGAAATAAAAAAACAAAGCAATAAAAGGGTACAAGTAATACAGAGTTTCAAGAAAAAAATATACAGTAAGAAATCACTAGTTAATAGGTTACATATTGTCATCTTAGAAACAGTAGTCCAAATTAAAAAATTAAAGCATATAAAGTGGATATTCATACAGTGAGATTGCAGACAGTTCTGTTCAATATCCAACAAAAGCTCAGTAATATGGTGTTCCATCCTACACACTCAAACATACATGCAGTTATATGCCTTAGACCACCTTCCTTTCCTCTCTTTTTAGAGTAACAATTACACTTTTTGGGTTTTATTACTCCCACAGTTCTTATTACTTTTTTTTGAAGAGAATAAAACCAAATGTCACTAAACGAAACAGAGTCAATTAGAACGGAAGGATGGGCATAGTACGTGATGCAAAATTAGAACACCAGGTGACTACCATTGTGCCTCTTGCTATTTTTAAAAAGAATTGTCTATATCATCAGGTATAATAGAATTGATCAAAACAGTACAGAACAAGACCAATAAAACCTACACTGGAGACCTTACAGGACTTCAAAAGAAGATAATAGTCAAGCCATAATGGACATCATAGTAAATCTTATTGCCTTCAAAGTGGTTTTTGATTCTATAAATGTTCCCACTATACTCCAACTTTAAACATTGGAATGACTCAAGGCTTTGTCATGTTTACATGCTCTTTCTATACACTTTCTCAGGGTGACTTCATCATATACCCAAGCTTCATAGACAGGCATTTCTAAATCTACATTTCTATTTCCTAGTCTGTTCCTGGAACTCAGTAATGAAGTACTCAGCTATCCATCACTGTATATATCTCCAGTAAACAGCTGGAGTAAACAACTTCATATGTCTGGAAACAATGTTGTTTATTTTTGTTTTGTTTGTTTGTTTTCCCTACCTAGTTTATTCTTTCCCAGTCTTCTTCATTTGGGTATATAAAGCCAGCATCTACATAGTTATTAAATCCAAGATTCTAAGTGTATTTTCAATTTTGCTTCCTGTTTACTCTACCTCCAAATCATAACCCAAAACCAGTTACAAATCCACTGCAAAACCATAGTTAAGCTACCATTTTTCTCGTTAGACTCTTCAATAAATTTGAACATAATTTTCTTGCTTCAGCTTCTTGCTCCAAGCAATCCAATATGTGCAGGAGAATAAAAATTCACAAGTGTGTATATGTAAATTGTGATGATGTTTAGTGAAAGATACCAACAGAGAGAATGAGAAAGAAAGAAAGAGGGAGAGGAAAAGGGAGAAGAAGAGGTAGAGGGACAGAGAGAAAGAAAGAGAGAGAGAGAGAGAGAGGCAGACAGACAGACAGACAGACAGACAAAGCTTGGCAAAGAGAAAGACATAAATTCCCAGCACTAAAAGAAACATAAACAAAATGGTACAGACTTTCCTTAGACATTAAGAGTTTTTCATTGCGGGGGCTGGGGATTTAGCTCAGCGGTATAAGCGCTTGCGTTGCAAGCAGGCAGTTGTGAGTTCGATCCCTGGTACCGACAAAAAGGAAAAAGGGAAAAAAAAAAAAGTTTTTCACTACAACTATTACAAGTTTGAGAATTTAGTGGTGGATGTTTGAGAAAGGTCAAGCAAAAACTATAGCAGATCATGATAACCTGTGGAGAGTGGGAAGTGATGGGCACAGTCACAGATTTGGGGAGAATGGAAAGGATTTGAAAAAGATAAGGAAAACATACAGATTACTAGTTTGGAAAATGTATACAAATTTATAAGGTCATAGTCAGTTGATGTTAAAGTTCAATAATTAATTAAATAATATTTGGTAAATTAGTTTATTAGACTTACTTGAATAATAGTTAAAACTTATTGTTTTGCATTCTGATAATTTACAATAACTTATTTATTGTTTTGCATTCTGATAATTTATGATTTCATACACTAAGGTTGTCTTAGTTATTTTTTGCTTGTTGAGACCAAAAACCTGATGCCCAAAATTACAGAAAGGAAGGATTATTTCTTACAATTTTGAAGGCTTCAATCCATATTCAGCTGGCTCCAAGGCAGGGGGCATGGTGGGGATGCTATTCATGGCCCCCACAAAACAGCAAGAGCGAACCAAGAAAAGAGAAAAGATATGCATTCTTCCTACTCTTACACTGTATGTCATTTCTACCCCAAGGTGGGTGTAGCACTCATTCCACCAATCCTAGTGCTAGACAATAAACCAATCACAAATGCTGGATTCAGCCATGCCCATGATTGAATGAGGTTTGTGAGGGCCATCTGAACACAAATCGTAACAAAGATGATTCTAGAAATTTTCATTTTTAAGTTCTCAAATCATACTAATGCTGCTAGTGTGGTGACCATACTTGGAAAACTCCTGTTTTGAAGTTATCCATTTGCCTAGCTGTGGGATGTTGTCCACTGGAATTTATTGGACCTGGTGGACGCTTGGAGAAAGCATTTTCAGAGCTGATTTCTTACTAGATATGTACAAAAGAACAATAGAAAGAAAGCTGAAGAGACCGATAAAAGGACTTCTACAATTCTATAGTAACCTACACTCATATATCTAACTAGTGCACCAATTAGTGTATTCATTTAGTTTATTTAAAAATGAATTTTCAGGCTAGGCACTGTGGTATGTGTCTAGAATACTAATGGTAGAAGGATGAGACAGGATCGTTGCTCCAAATTCGAGGACAGCCTGGCCTTTGTGGTGAGTTCAAGGCCAGCTTAGAATACACCCTGAGAGCCTGTCTCAAAAAAGATCTAAATACAGCATTGTAAATGCCTCTCTGGCAAGTGCAAGGTCCTGAGTTTGATTCCCAGTATCAAAGAAAATCTAAGTAAATAAATAAATATTGAATTCTCTATAATGATGTGGTAGGTATATATTGTCAAACCACTGGTATATTCCTATTTCTGAATAAATCTACTAAGAAATAGTTAGCAATGGATCAGCAAATGAATGGCAGTGGCACTTATACTGTGGGATAAAGAGAATCACAAGTCTTCTCTTGAGAAGGATATGAACTCACAAAAACCACAGTCCACAAAAATGAAACAGGGCATATTTAGTGTAATAACAATAGAAGACATACAATTTTACAAGTAGATATCACAAAGCTAGTGTGATCAGTAAAGGCTTTCAGTTAGTGGAGTCTAAAACTTTACCTTGAAGGATGCTATATTTAAAACAATAGGAATTCAAATTATCCTTCATTGTCCACAGATCACTTTATAGAAACCTAAAGTGATAGGTAGATAGGTATGTAAAGACAACTGGTTTTTAAATAGATCTACTAGTCACTTTACAAATACAATGTTTCCTTTTCAAGATTTTTTATTCTCTTTATTAAAAGAGCCATAAAGAGACATATGTTTCCCTTTATATAAAGTAACATAATCCTAAGTAAAAACGGTCCATGTCATAATGGAAAATACTATACAAAGCAAGTACTTAGAACCTTGCTACTTTAAAAAAACAAATGAACTCTCCCCAGATTGGAGGCAGGTTTTCTACGTGCACTGCAGGATATTACAGAATTGCCAGGTGTGCTATAAAGCCGCAAAAAAGCTAATGTTTTCAAAGCAAAGTTTTGGTCAACTTACATCCAATTCCTAGCATTCTTACATCTGGACTTTCATCAGGCTAAGGTTTGAAATTATAAAGCTAAATCATCAGTTCCCAAAGAAAACTATGAACAAGCAGTGCATTTAAATGGATTAAGGAGAATTTGAGTTCTTTTGAAAAATACTGGTAATGACTTTTGCCTTTGATGACTACACTCAGTCAAATCAGGCAAATCTAGTAAGAACCCACAGTAGAATGGTCCAACTGGATTGTATAATACATAAGGCATGCAAGCCGAGTACTATGTTGCAATACCTCTTTTAGGATTTTAAAAAGCATTCAACTAAGCAGTATATCACCTGAGTTTCTATGCACACCGGGGAAGGTCTGGACTGAAAATCTAATCCTGTAGTTGAAAAGAACTCAAAGTAAGCATTCTGGTAAGTCACAGAAAAACTGCAATGCTTAAAGCATTCTCATCAATATTCTCAGTCTTTCTTTATGGGCAAGAATGAAAACGCCTCCTTTAAAAAACTTTGTGTTCCTTTGCTAATGAAATCCTTCACCAGGATGCTCCTTCTTATGAACTGTGCTTCTTTTTGTTATCATTTCGACTTGGTGCCAGCAAGAGGACAAACAAGAGCTTTGGTGCATGTTCCGCTAATCCAGGTAGCATCAACTGAATTTGAAGTATAAATCACAAGGAAGGAAAAAAATGATTCCTTAATCTGTGGTTTGGGACATGTATTTCAGCATAACATCCAAAGAGCTTTGATTTGATTGTTGTCAATCTATCATATGCTACATTCTCTCAACCTTAGAACAAATACTGAGGATATAAAGAGTGCCATTTTGTAATTTAGGTGGAGTTAGGCATAGGACAAAACCCATAGTTCATGTATCCTATAAATAACCTTGCCTGTGTTATAACTGCTGAGTTCTGATTGACAATGACATAAGGTGGTCAGATCTTCTCAACAGAAATGGAACATATGTAAGCTTTTGCTATGAGACAGGCAGACACTTCTGCTTCAGGCATTTGACTCTAGAATCCAATACTCTCTTCAGAAGATCTGGTCCCTCTATGTTAAGGGAAATATCAGAGCTATGCTTAGGACCATATAAAAGTAAGTGCTTCTCCTGTCTGCCTACCACCTGCTTTTCTTTTGAAGATGCAACTTTGTTGAAATTTTTGCTGGTGGTCTTTGTGAGAGGACATTGCTCTCTGAGAATAGGGTTGCCCCTTCATACCTAAATATGCAACCTACAAGGTGCAGTGCCCCAGAGAATTCACACCATATGGATTGCTGTTATCATCGTCTTCATCTTGTTTCTGTTGCTGTAACAAAATTCTAGATTGAGAAATTTATAAAGGGAAGAGATTTGCTTGCCTTACAGTTCTGGAGACAGGAAAGTGCAAGAACATAAAGCCAGCATCTGTTCTGCCTAGGGTAAGGGCCTCCTTTTTGCATCATAACATAGTGAAGGGCATCAAATGGTAAAACAGCAATCTTGTAAACTTGATTTCCCCTTCATCTTCATATAGAGTCACCGATGCCATAAGGGGCCCCATCCTCATGATCTTATCTATTCACCTGCCAAGGTGATTCCCACTTCCATATTCTATTAGTGTATCTATGGAGTAAGCTACCAACACATAAAATTAGTGGAGCACATTAATTAAAGCCATAGCAGTCTATCTCACTATGCAAATGAAATTTTTTGTTACAACATTACATTTCTGGCAACATAATCTTCCTATGGAACTTTGTGATTTTAAAGGCCCTGTAGTACTTAGACTTGTTTAAAAAGTACTTGATAAGAAAGCCTTCAGGAAGTAAGTATAATATTCTAGAAGTATCATGCTTTGATTTCATCTCATAAAATTTTTCTTTAATTTTATACTTTCTGGTTCTTTCAAACTAAAAGATTGTATTATTCTATTTAAGGAGCAAAAAACAGAAAAAAGGGTATAAATAATACAGAATTTCAAAAAAATTAATGCTAAAAATCACTAGTTGATAAATTACATATTGTCATCTTAGTATAGTTGTTCAAATCACATAATTAAAGCATAGAAAGTGCACAATGACAATTTGAAAAATACTTGTAATGACTTTTGCCTTTGATGATTACACTCAGTCAAATCAGGCAAATCTAGTAAGAACCCACAGTAGAATGGTCCAACTGGATTGTGTAATACGTAAGGCATGCAAGCCGAGTACTATGTTGCAATACCTCTTTTAGGATTTTAAAAAGCATTCAACTAAGCAGTACATCACCTGAGTTTCTATGCACACTGCAAATCATTCTGCTCAATGATTCAACAAAAACTTACTAATATGGTCATCTATCTGACACAATTAAACATACATGTAGCTATATCCTTTAGAGCACTTTCCTTTGAATTCTGTTTTATAATAGCTATTATGCATTTCAGATCTTATGATGCCTACAGTTTTTATTACTTTTTACACCAGAGAGACAATGTGTTATTTATAAATATAATTCTTATTTATTTCACTTATGAGAATAGTTTCCAGTTGCTTCTATTTATCTATAAAGATCTCAAGAGCATCCTTTTTTATAGCTGAGTAATACCCCATTGTATAAATATACCACATATTTTACATCCACTCAGTGGTTGATGAGCATTTTAGTTGTTTCCATGATTTAGCTATTACAAATTGTGCTGGTATAAAAATGGGTGTACATACAGCACTGTGACATGACCTTTTAAGTTTTTCTGGGAAATATTCCCCAAAGGGGAATAGCCAGATTGAATAGAAATTCCAATCTTAGTCTTCTGAGGAATCTTCATACTGATTTCCGCATAGTGGGTACACCAGTCTAAGCTCCTACCAACAGTGGAAAACTGTTCCTTTACCCCCCCACAGCTTCACCAACATTTGTTATCAGTTGATTTCTTGATGGTATTCATTCTTTCCTGAGTGAGAGGAAATCTCAATGCTTTTTCAATTTGCATTTCTCGAATGACCAGTGACGGTAAACATTTGTTCATGTATTTATTTGCTATTGGTATGCCTTTATCTGAGAAATATGTGTTCATCTCAGATGCCCATTGGAGAGAGTATTTGAATTTGGGGGCCTGAGATTTTTCATTTCTTTATATGTTTTGGATATAAGTACTTTGTCTGAGGGGTGCTGGTTGTTTTTTTTTCCTATTCTGTGGGTTTTCTTTTCACTCTGTAGGTGATTTCTTTTGAAGTGCAAAAACTTTTTAATAATATGAGTTCCCAGTTGCTGATGACTTGAAGTGTTTCCTATGCAGTTTGCATTTTGTTCATGAATTCTCTGCCTACACCTGTGTCTCTAAGACTTCTAACTACCTCATCTTCCAGTAGATTTAGTGTTTCTGTTTTAATATTTAGAACTTTGATCCATTTTAACTTTAGTTTAGTGCATGGTGATAGACATGGGTCTAGTTTCAGTCTTCGGCATGTGGAGAACCAATTTTTTCAACACCAATCATTAAAGAGGCTATCCTTCTTCCAGAGAACATGTATAGCTCCTTTGTCAAATATCAGGTGGTTGAGTGTCTTTGTAGTTGTGTTTGCATCTTCTAATCTGTTCAATTGATCCTTAGGTCTATTTCTTTGCCAGTTCCATGCTGATTTCATCACAGTAGCACTGTAGTTTAGTTTAAAGTCAGGAATTGAGATGCATCCTACCTTGCCTTTGTTGCCCAGAATTTCCTAATCTAGGTTTCTTCTGTTTCAAAATGAATTTTAGGAGTGTTTTCTCTAGATCTGTAAAATATGTTAATGGTATTTTGATTCGGATTGCACTAAATCTTTATAACAGTTTGGGAAGTATGGCCATTTTCACAATACTGGTTCTTCCTAGCCGAGAGCAAGGAATATCCTTCCATTTTCTAGTATCCTCTTTAACGTACTTTTTCAGCATGGTGTAATTTTCAGCATTAAGGTCTTTTACATTCTTGGTTAGGTTGATTCCTAGTTTTCTCAGTTTTTTAGATGCTATTGTGAAAGGTGATATTTCCATAATTTCTCTCTCAGTGAGTTTTTGTTTGTGTACTGGAAATGTTATTAATTTTTGAGTGTTGCCTTTGTATCTAGCTACATTGCTGACTTTGTTTATTACCTCTAGTAGTTTTTTAATGGATTTTTTGGGTCTTCTATATAGAGTATCATATCATCTGCAAATAGTGATAATTTAACTTCTTCCTTTCCTATCTTTATTCCTTTTATTTCACTCTTATCTGATTGCTCTGTCTAATATTTCCAGAATTATATTGAACAGGAGTGGTGATAGTGGATATTCTTGTCTTGTTCCTGATTTTAGAGTGAAAGCTTTCAGTTCTTGTCCATTTAGTATAGTGTTGGCTGTAGGTTTGTCATAGATGGCCTTTATGAGATTGAAGTAGATTCCATGTGTTCTGAGTTCCTGAAGGTTTTTTTTTTTTTGTCTTTTTCATTTTTATGGGTACCCGGGATCGCACTCACGACCGCCTGCTTGCAAGGCAATGCTTATGCCGCTGAGCTAAATCCCCAGTCCCCTGAAGGGTTTTTATAATGAACAAGTATTTGACTTTATCCAAAGCTTTTTCTGTGTCTATTGAGATGACGATGTGGCTTTTGTTTTTGGCTCTGTTGATTTGGTGTATTACATTTATTGATTGTCATATGTTAAACTATCCTGCATTCCTAGAATGAATCCCACTTGGTCATGATGAATAATATTTTATATAATTTGTTGCATTCTATTTGCCAGTATTTTATTGAGAAACTTTGCATCAATGTTCATGAGTGAGATTGGCCTATAGGTCTCCTTTTTGGTTGGGTCTTTCTCTGGTTTTGGAATCAGAGTAATACTTGCCTCCAGGAATGATTTAGGAAGAATTGCTTCCCCTTCAATTTCATTGAAGATTTTAAGGAATATTGGTGTCAAATCTTCTGTATCTTGTAGAATTCAGCCATGAATGCATCAAGACCTGGACTTTTTTCGTAGCTATGTTTTTAATCACATTTTCAATCTCAATAGCTGATAATGAGTTGTTCAAAATTGCTGTATCATTGGGTGAATTGGGGTTTTCTCTTTGTTTTCCTTGATAAGGTTGGCTAGGGTTTTATCAATTTTGTTTATTCTTTCAAAAAACCAGCTCTTCGATTCATTAATTTTTTGTATTGATTTTTTAGTTTCAATTGCATTAATTTCTGCTCTGATCTTTACAATTTCCTCTCTTTCATGAGCTTTGGGTTTAACTTGCTCTTCTTTTTCTAGAAGCTTGAGATGAAGCAGTAGGTTGTTTATTTGTGCTTGTTCTGTTTTCTTGATATGATAATTTATTGCTATGTGTTTTGCTCTTAAAATTGCTCTCATTGCATCCCACAGATTACGATATGTTGTTTCCGTATTGTCATTGAGTTGTAAGTATTGTTTTATTTCTTCTTTAATTTTATCCATAACCTACTGATTTTCAAAGGTTGTTATTTAATTTCCATGCATTTATGCAGGTTTTGCAATTTCTTTTCCATTAATTTCCAGTTTTGCACACTATCGTCAGAAAATATGCAAGGGATAATTTCAATCCCTTTGCATTTACTTAAGAATGTTTTATGGGATAATTTATGGTCTATTTTGGAAAATATCGCATTGCAGCTGAGAAGAATGTGTATTCTAATGTGGTTGGGTGGAACACTGTAAATATCTACAAGTCCAATTGCTCGCAGGTATGTTTCAGTTCTATTAGTTCTTTGCTGAGTTTTATCTAGTTGATCTATCTCTTTGTGGCAGTGGGTTGTTAAGATCCCCTGTCATAACTGTGTTCTTTTGTATTTGGTTTTTCATGTCCATTAGTATTTGTCTTATCTAGTTGAGTGCTCCTGGGTTTGGTGCATATAAATTTATAATTGTTAGTTCTTCCTCTTGAATTTTTCCTCTAATGAATATGTAGTGACTTTCTTTATCTCTTTTAATCATTTTAGGTTTGAAGTTCACTTTGTCTACCAACAGAATAGCCATTGCTGCTTTTTTCTAGGTTTCTGTTGCATGGCATATTGTTTTCCATCCTTTGATTTTTAATGTATGAGTTTTCTTTTGAGTCAGATATGTTTCTTGTATACAGCATATTGTGGGATACTGTTTCTTGATCCATTCTGTCAACCTATTTCTTTTGATAGGTGAATTGAAGTCATTTACATTTATAGATATAACTGATATGTACCAGCTCAACTTTGCCATGTTATGTGCCAGTTGGTTTTTTGTTTGTTTTTTTTGTTTCTGCTTTTCCCCTTTGTTTAATTGCTTGTTCTGCCTAGTGGTTTCTTTCTGTTGTTGTTCTGGAAATTGTGGTCATTTTTATCTCTCTCTAGTATGTCTTTCAATACTCTTTCTAGGTTTGTTTTGGTTGACATAAATCTCTTCAGTTATTCTTTGTCATAGAAGTACCTTGTTTCTCCATTAAATTTGAAAGAAAGTTTTGCAGGGTACATCAATCTGGTTTGAAAATTGTGTTTTCTCAAGGCTTGAAACATCTTACTCCAAGTTTGTCTTGACTTGTGGGTTTGTGCTGTAATTTTAATGAGTTTTCTTTGATAGGCAAGTTGTGTCTTTTCTCTAACAGCTTTTAGTATTCTATTTTCATGTTGTATGTCTGGGATCTTAATTATTATATGTCTAGGTGTAGATTTATGCTGGTTGGGACTGTTTGGCATTCTATATGTCTCACTTATCTGCATATCAGGTTTTCCCCCATGTTTGGGAAATTTTCTGCTATTACTTCTGTGAATTGTTTAGTTATGTCATTTGATTTGACTCCTGCATCTTCACTAATACCTTATTATCTTATATTGTTTAGTCTTATTAGTACTATTAGTCTTATATTGTTTCTCTTGGCATCATTTTGAAGCTGCTAGATTTTCATTTCATGCTGCCTTGTATTTTTAAGAGTTCTAACCTTTCATGATCACTGATTCTGATCATGTCCTCAAAGTCTGAAATTCTATCCTCAGCTTCATTTAAACAGTTTTTCCAACTTTCAATAGAATATTTTGTTTCTTGGATATCTCTTTGAGTTTCTTTAATAGATTCTGCCTTTTTCTATATTACTCATTCAAGGTTTCAATTAGTTTCGCATGCTCTTGTACTTTTTTATCTATTTATTCCCTAGCTATGCCTAGCAACTCCTCTACTAAGACTGTTATTTCTGTCTTCACATGGGTGATTACTTCTAATTTGACTTCCTATATAGCCTCTTGATTTGTCTTTTTATTTCACTTGCTGTCTTTACATAGATTTCCAGTTTGTGACTTTTAAAGTTCTCTATTTCAGTGTCTCCTTTATTTGTTCTGATGGACTAGACTTTTGAGGTTGGAGTTTGTTTTTTGTCATTTTCACCTTTCAGGCTAATATTTGATCATTCAATCCTACTGGTCTCACCTATTGGTAGTGTGTATTTTAGGTTCCTATTGTGTGACTGATGTTTGTCCAACCGCTGGATGCCACAATGAAGAGGTGGGCCAGTTACCTGAATTCCTTCTGCAGGACCTGTTGAGTGAGTCCTATATTCTTCCTAGGCTGACAAACCTAAGAGTATTGATGTAAATCAGCCCTTAGTTTCTGCTGTTACTATATCTTCAGGTTGTTCCAGGTCACCGGGTCTCCCTGTCTATATAGTGTTTGTCTCAGCTGAGACCCTACTGTGTTGCTGGGTGTCTCATAGCCCTTTTAATTTTCTCCAGTTTGGGGGAGACCTTATTGGCCCCCTTGTCAACCTAGTTGATGTTCTCTGTGTGAAGGAAGACGCACCTACCTTCTTACCAAGCTCGCCAAGGTTCTACTTCTGGAGGAGGCTTGGCTATTGTTCCTGTTTACCCAACTGAAGGTGGCAAACTGTATTCCTATTTTAGGGGCAAACTCACCACACTGATGGAAGCCTGCTGAAGTCTTCTGTTTGGAACAGGGTTTACTGAGTCTATCATCAACACACACAGTTGTGTTCAGCAGCAATACTAGGGCCAGGAGGTAGGGGGCTCCCATAAGGCAGCAGCGGAATGGCAGGGGCACAGAAGAGGCCTGCTTGGCCTGACCTTGTGTGCCGCTGGAGGTCCTGTGTCCTACAGTGGATGGCAGGATGGCAGGGGCACGGAAGGGGTGGGCTCAGGGGACCCAGCCTTCTGTGCTGCTGAAGGTCCTGTGTCCTGTGGCACACAGCAGAAAAGTGAAAAGATTGTATTTTTATGTCCCCTTTTTGTGACTTTTTTTTTCAGGTAACACTAACCATAGGTTGTGATAATACATAAATTTTATTTTCATTTTTACTATAGATTTTCTCTCTGACTCAGTTGATCTGCTCAAAAAATTGGTAACAGTAAATTGTGTTTGTAAATAACCTGAGAACCTTTGTATGTCACATTTGTATGTCTTTAGCCATTCAACAATTTAATTGAAACAATAACCAAAAATACCTATTTTAATGAAATACTGCCAGCACATTAATATGCAAAAAAGACAGAAGATAAGGTTTCAAAGAATAAGGAAGACATAGTAATTTCTGGTTCTATGTAGTTATCAATGCATAGAAAATGAGAGACTATTGCAACCCTAAAACACAACAGTCACATAGATCATGTGATAAGGTGTAGGAGTGACACAGCAAATGAATTTGAACATCACAATGACTGTGACATTTTATTTACTTTTTGAAGAATGCAAAAGCTATGCGTAAAAAGAGGGTCACATGACATTTCATACTGAAACAATGGATGATATGGAAAAGAAAGGAATTTGGGGAGTCTGTTTAAAAACTGCTAGTTTAGTTTGGCAAAAGCAATGGAATTCAGAGGATGGCCCCAGATCAGCAAGAATCATATGCATCATATTATATAAAAACTTTTCAAAATACAAATTCTCAAGGTCCAGATAAGCCTCACTGCATTAGTAATGGTGAGAAGATTGCAGCAACCTGTGTTTCAGGATTCATTCATGGGTGATTCTGATGGCTAAACCTGGGTGCACATAGCATCACCAAGGTGCTTTTTCATAAATACCAATGAGAAGGTCCACAAACCATAACGATTAAATCTAGTTTTGGAGACAAAGCCTGAAGATGTTTTAATGTGTACCCAGGGTTGAGAACCAGAGAGTAAGAGTATGTGGAAGGAAGAAATAAACAGAGAATTCACCAAAGAAGAAATACAATTAAAACTATGGCTAGGTAAAACTGCATCCCTCCCTCTTCAGAATGGTCAACACTTATTGATATCAGATGTTTTCAAGGACTTCGAGAACTGAAATTATATCATTGTATTTAAAGAAATAAAGGTCACCTGAAAGGTAAAGACAAAGGGCAGGGATTGACTTTCCTAGAATATCATTCTGTTCTTAATGGACATACACTTTTATTTTAATACTCAGGGTTCACAGCTAACCCTCTTCAAACCTTCCTTCTGTTCTCACTGGAGTGAAGAGCTTCATCTCAGATTCATATAAACTTCCATTAGGATAGGATACCTACCACAATGCTGCCAGTGTCGATTACAACTAAACTGAAAATTTTTTGATGATGCAGTGTTCTCCTTTTGTATTGGATCCTTCAGCCTAATACAATATCCAGCATCTGTATGAATTTGGATGAGTGGAAAGATATGCATTCTGGATTACTGGATATGCCTTAATATAATTTATGCCTCCATGCATTTGCTTATGTATTCCTTCAACCTAGAATAACCTGTCCCTTCTTTATTTTTTCTAACTGGTGAACACTTCTTGACATGTGGAGATTCATCTTTCTGTGTGACTTTGTCGCTCAAAGACATATTTATTTGAGTTTGCTTATCCCTTCAGGACTTTCTCTGTATAAAGCTCATCATACTTAACTTGCTGTGTTATAATGAAAGACATCCCTCCTTTCTGGCTTACTGGTTTGTAAATTTCTCAGGGCTTATTTTATTTTGTACTTTTCCCTAGTGAAGTGCTTACCACATGTTAATGTTAATAAATATTTGCTAAAGAAAGAAAAAGTAAAACGCCCTCAGATTACCTCAAACACATTATGAGCGTTTTAAAGAATATGTACTGTCTGTTGTGATCAGATTTTGGTATACGTTCCCTCTGTGAGTTAGAGGATTATTATATAAAGTATAGAAGCAAACAGTTTTCATTATAAGTTATTCATGAGGTCATTCAGGCAACTGCGTTCATTTTAGAGGCACTGAGGAGGAACAGAGAGAGGCTTAACACCAACACATCAAAGTCAGCACAGTGTCTGCATTCTATTTTGTAAGTTTTCAGTGCTGCTGTATTATTACTTCCCATGAGTGATCAAAATGCAAATCAGAAGCAACCTGAATTTAGTTAGGAAGCTAGAACACTGCGTTATAAAACAAATGAGAAAATAAATCTATCTTTGATTTGGAAAGCCAAAAAATATGTGAAACATGAAATGTCAGAAGCCTATAAGAAAATAAATTTCGGAAAACTCAAGACTATACTATGCCCAGATAAGTAAGATAGATGCTTTGCTATCAGCTGCAGCTAAGAGAACAATGTGATCATTAGAAAACAGGCTCTGTGCTAAGGGTTACTGAGATAAAGATAGCATCGTGGTAGATGTGGAAATTTCATAGTGGCTCTGATGATATTAAAAGGCAGGATAATTTTTTAAAGGTAAAATCTAGTGAGTAGATCCAAATAAAATAAAATAAGTTTTTCCATTCCTGAGTTTCTGTACAGTAGGAAGCAAGAGAAGAGCATAAAAAGATTCTGAAGTTTCTGGGAATGAGAAGTACAAAAATAAGACTTAAATATCAAAAAGGCAGGCAGGATGGAGGAATACTACTTTTTCAAGAAATACTATAAGGTAGTAGAAGCAAATAGAACAGTCTAATGTATTCATTCTGTCAGACTGCAAAAGACTACTTTTTTGAAAGTTGGAGAAACATCCCCCTCCCAAGATCTCTCTTTATCAATGTGGAAAACTAAACACAGTTTTTTAAATTGAGTGAGCATTAACAGATTTAAGAGGTTGAACAAGATATTAGTGTCAATACTAGTGCATTGGGTGAAAATAGGCAAGAAAGACTATCCACGACTATTTCAACAGGAATCAAGGTTCTTACAGTAAAAGAGAGTGTAAACTCACCTGATTCAAAAGGGTGGAAAGTTTTTACAGCATGAGGAAAATATTTGCAACTAAGTGTAAAAAATATTAGAGGGAAGCTGACCAATGTGACTAGGCCATCTGCTTTACTGTTCTACATTTATAAAAGTTAGGGTTCCTGCTCTCCAACAGAGACTGGGGGATTAGGCTGAGTTCCTTCTTGATTACTTCAGTTCAAAGGAATGTCTCCCAGGTCCTTAGAAAAGACAGTACTGGGTTTGTAAATTTGAAAATAAGCTGGGACATTTGAATCTCAAAAGGCTGAGAAAGGATATACAAATAAAAGTCCTTTAAAGTAAATGATCTAAGAAAAGGAAGGGCAGAAGCTTGAAAAAAAGAAAAAACCTATAATTCTGTCAAACTGTATGATCATTAAGACAAACGCATTTTACACAGCAAGCTAGAAGAAAGAACAACTCTCTCTCTCTTAGAGGCAAAATATGTAGTCCATGACAGTCCTATACAGCTAAGACCTCAAACTTAATTCTAGAGATTGCTTTTATATTTGTCAAATTAAAAACAACTCTGGACTTAGTAAGGAGAGGCTTATTAGAAATGATTATTATGAGAAAGGAAAGAGACTGTTGCAATAGGCAGAACATTTTAATCATAAGATGTGACCTCTCAAGGGATAAGTACAAGAGTTTTCTGTTATCTGAGCAACAAATAAAAACCCAGTGTGCATGCATATTAAATAGAGAATGTTTTACCTTGAGCTAGGCTTATTTTCCAGGATAGTTCCCAGCTAGAGAGTAAATGCTGAGTTAGGCTGAGTGTGAGATAAAGTTCAAAATCTTGAAGATGGGGAAAACCCACAGCCACGGTTTGATAAGTATCTTAATCTCATTGACCAATAGGGACAATGCTGTTCGGTTGATCATTTATGAAAGCAAGAATGGGAATTTAGAGGGTCTAGACCTGCCCTTGTCATAGGTAAACAATCAGGTGTAAGTCTCTGCCCGTCCTATGGAGGAGGTCATTCTTTGCAGTAGCCATTTACTGGGAACTGGCTTCTTCACTGTTTTCAAGATCACAGGACTAATGTAAAATTCAACATAATTCATATGTCAAGGTTTTGTTTCACTCATAATCTTGGAGATATGTCTGCATTGTAAACACTGGGGAGCACGCTCCTTCCTCTCTAATATGATTTATTTCTGCAAAGTAAGGACACAGAGTCAGAGGCCTCCAAATACACACTCAGGAAAAGGCAAAGGGAAAAATAGGTCTCTCCTGCTTTTTTTTTTTTTTTAAATGGAGAAAGCATTTCTAATTGTCATTACAAAATAAAGTATAAATATATAGATTCAGTTCAAGGAAGAGGTTTTGAGTTTTGGGTTCACACGAAGGCTTTTATTGGCCATCAAACCTTAGGCAAATTACTGACTCTCTGAGCTCATTTCCACCTGTATTGAAAATTCATGTGCGTAATTGAGAGAATTAAGTAAAATCAAGTCTATGAGAAGCTCTGCTGTGAAATTTTATATGACAAAGTTAACTTTATCTCCTAAAATAACCGAATTTATTAGAAATGTCAGTTATAGGAAATTTTAATACATTGAAAGAAATTTAAATGGTTGGTTACAGAGTTTATAGATGTCTCCTGAAATTTTCATCATCTTACATTCCCAGCAGATTTTATTAGCAGTCTGGTTTCTCACGTCAAAACAGTGTTTTAATGCTCAGCTTTATTGAGCTAAACTTTAGACCAACACACAACTGTCTGAAATCTCATGGAAAATTACACTGTTGTAAAGTTTTCAGGAAGTTGTTTTCATTTCTACGGGCAAATTAAGAAGAAATGAAGTGGCTGAGAAATAAAAGAGGATACATAATTATCTTATTGGATTTGTCTAAATTTAATTAGTCAAACATAATCTGATGATAGTGATATAGGGGAATGAAACTCCTGACCTACTATGTCCAGTACGAGTTCGTGTTCTCTAAAATCGAAGAATGAATTTTAAGAACAACAGAGGTTAAGAGCAAAATATATTTATTAAAAAGAAAGAAAGCTGCTGTCTGAGAGAGACAAAAGAGGTCCTGAGCTGGTTGCCAAGGGCTCTGTCTTTTCCAGGGACTTTTATAGAGCAAAATCATGGGGCAAGATGGTTTCAAAGTGGGGAAAAACGGCACTCACAAGGCAGTTGGACAAAAGTGGGATATAACTATAGTTAGCCAATAAGATCAGTAGTTCAGGTAAAATTGATTAAATTGGGGGTGAATGGGGAAATGAGTGACGTAGAAAGTAGGCATTCTTAAAGAGCCATGACTCTTTGCTATGGCGTTGGCATGGCTACTGGACTCCTGGCTTCCTCAGGGTGATAGGGAACTACTTAGAATGTCAGTTCTTAGTATATGTATGCATTTGTTCGATCTTGTGTCTTGAGGCCTGGCTCACAGCAGGAGGTGTCTGTCTCCCCCACAGTTGCAAGATATCTGTGCTTCTGCACTGGCTCCTTTGAGGCCCCAGCCCTGTCTCACTGCCTCCAACAATAGAGGCTGGATTTTTGTGTATTGGTCTTTTGAATTGAACTATCCTTCAGCCTCAGCTCTCACCTCAGTCTCTTCACCTTGAGCTGGAGAGAGACATAGAGATACTCCAATCCAAGCAATCATACACGTATACACACATGTAAGAGGCAGTTCTGTTGAGTATAAAAGACATCTTGCAACTTCTGGGAGGTGATTCCATTTGTTCAGTTAGGTGAATAAGATGCTAGATACCCCTCAAAGAAACACGAGTCACTAATTTCCTGCACAATGGTTTACTCTGAATCCTTGTCTTTTTGTCACAAAGCCTGTATCATACTTATATACTGTAGTCCTATGTTTTCTGGTCAAGGAACATAAAATAAATAAATTCTTCTAAGATTATGAGAAGGAAACAAGTCCTTCTCTTCTTGTAAATTCTTCTCACATCTCAAAGGCAAAAGCTATTGGGAAGTTCTTAATGACATCAAGAGTTTTATGCAACAGCAATAATTTACAAAGATATCCTTTAATGCTATTTTAGTGCTCACCCAGCATATGTTTATCAAATGATTTTTATATGCAGGGACTCTTCTAAGTGCTGCTTAAATTATAAAATAAAACTACTATTTTTCATGAGGAAAGGTGTTCAGTTAGGCAGTTTCATCTCAAATGAGGACTTACCTTCTAAAACATATCAGAGACTTGCCAACTAAAATATTTTTTCCAAACTAAATATATTTTATAAAGCAAATACAATGATAGAAGTATTAAATTCATTTTAATTGATGGTTCCATTGTTAAGCTTCATTGACATTTGAATTCACACTTGCCAATTAAAGGTCTATTTGGAACGCACTACAGAAAATAGATGATGTGATAGCTATTTTAAAGTGAAAGTCTATTAAGATTAGCTAGAAATATGATCATAAAGTTTTAATCATTACTAATGGACCAGTGCTTTTTAAATCTCTGCCTTTAAGAAACCTTTACTAAAATAATATGTGATTTTAATAAATGCTAGTATTCATATAATATTCATAAATAAAATATAATTTCAGCAATTACTGTAAATAATAAGAGAACAAAAGTAATAATTTTACTTCTATAAGAAAATAATTCCAGGGGCCAGGGATTTAGCTCAGTGGTGTAAGCGCCTATTTGGCAAGCATAAGGTTGTCAATTCGATCCCTGGTACCAGAAAACAAAAAAAGATATTCCAAAATATATGAACTCATGCATATGAGTATGCTTGTCTTATTACATGTTTTTGAAAACACTTCCATATTACTATCATTCATGAGAAAGAAATCATTCACTGACTGCATACTAGTTGTAGATTTGCTTTATTTGACTTTTAAAAGATCATTTTAACTGGAATTAATTCTAGGATAAGGGAAAAAAGGAAGGCCTCATGAATTATATTTCCTAAATCATTTCTAGTTGAAATATTTTTACCATGAAAATACTATTCAGAATCATAAAATTATAACCACACTTTTTCCCATATTCTAAATAGAATTTCATTGAGTATATGTAACACTTTTTTCTTCATTCATTCATCTATTGATGAACATTTAGGTTGCATCCACACCTAAGTTTCTAATATTGCCTTTGTTCACTGTGGTATATTATATGCATATTCCAGTCATTTTCTTGTGAGTTTTTAATTGTTTGGATTTTTAAATTTAAAATTGTGTCAGTGAGAATGGCAGATACTGAAACAAAAAACACTCAGCAGACAATTTGCCATCTTAAAAATGTCAAAATTGCACAATAATAATTTAACGATGCAGTGTTGTGCTACAGATCTGTAGCACTCACCTTATCAAACTGAAACTTTATGCTGATTGATGAACACCTTCCTGTGAGATTTTGGACCCCGGAATAAAATCCAAGGAAGCAAGAAATTAAAATTGGTTTCCATTTGTTGTTGTTTTGGGTTCACCAATTAGCACTGAGGGCATCTGAGGCTCACAGATTGGGCTAGCTTTGATATTAGCCCCTAGGGATCAATCAGAAGTTGAGCTACCAGATGCAAGTCTTTTTAAGTATACACAGGTTCTGACCAGTAGGGGGAACCAGCAGTAGAGTTGGGACTGTCTTAATCCCCACTGATTTTATAGCTGCCTTGGCAGTGATGTCTGCCAAGTTATTTTTGTATAACAAGGTCATCTCCTGCCCAATGGGCTATACAGCAGATAATAGCCACTCTCCTTGGCATTCAGATGGCAGCCAACAAGTTTAAAATTTGGGGAGTATTTTTAATCCTTTGACCCCAGAAGTCAATAAGCACCATTCTTGATAAATGGCCCCATGAACATGGGCAGTAACAAATGCATAGTTTGACAACTTGAGGCCTCAGTGAGGGCACTGAGTTTAGCCCACTAGGCCGATGTCTCTGGCTCCAAGGTTTGTTCTCATAGAACCTGAGAGTCCTTGGTAATGGCAGCTCCCACGACCCACTTACTTTGATAGATGTAGCTGCTTCCATCTGAGAAGTAGGATGCAACTCCAGATAGTGGCTTATCCATTAGATCAGGTCGAAGTCCCCAATACAGTCATGGAGGGGCAAGGAAGGACATCATCGGGCAGCAGAGTAGCAGGGTTTGAAGACTATGTTTCCTTGAAACTAATAGTAATCAGATCCAGAAGTAGTGCCTGATAGTGCATGACTCGGGAGTTAGACATCCATTGGTCTGGCGGAGCCTTAATGAGTGTCTCCGGTGAACAGGAGTAAACAATTAAGAGTTTCTGTCTAAAAGTCAATTTTTAAGCCTCCTTTACCAAGAGGGCCACCAAGGATATCACTACAGACATAGTGGCCATCTGGCTGCCACATAATCAAGTCTCTTGGAAAGATAGGCAACAGGCCTCTGCCAGGGTCCCAAACTCTGGGTCAGTCCTGTGGCTCCTAGAAATTTTCACATTTGCTTTTAGTCATGGGGATTGGAATCTGTTGGATGGCTTGCATCCAGTGGGAGGAAAGAGTCTTATTTTTTATGGAGAGTCCAACAACCAATGTAGTCTTTTTGCCCAGCAGAAACCTCTTAAGCCTGGTCTTTCGGGTCCTCTCGGTTGTCAAATATCTTTTAAGTAACCTCTAGTAACTGACTGAAGAGCATTCCCTCAAATGTCTCAAACTTTTGCAATTTTTGTCTAACATGGGGCCAACTGAGTTACAAAGAGAACAACTGGCAATACTGGGAAATCTCCTCACCTCGGTTATCCAATCAGGGACAAAGGAAAACATGGTTCTGGCATTCCAGATCAAAGAGCAGGTTTCATCTGGATGGCACACCGCTTTTTATCCCAGGGTACCACGAGGCAGGCCATCATTTTACTGAAATTACATACTTAACAAAAAAGGGCTTTTTCATAGGTAACATAATTGTGCTGTATAATCTCCCAGATGACTACAGCACATGCACGAACTTGTATTTTATCTCTATAATCACTCACAGTAGGCACAATAGTTATTTCTTTTAAATTTAGATTGGCTTTTCTCTGTCTTTACCATCTATAACATTCCTGGAAATTCCTCTCCCCCAAACTCACAGTATTGCAAATTATCCTGTTGGGTTCTTTGCTCTCAATTTGCCACATAAAGCTGCTTAAGAGCCCCCAACAATAGCCATGCCACAGAAAGCATTTTTTCTTTTACATTTTTACTTTAAGACAAAACCACCCTTTTTTAAAAAACTTATTATCAGTCAGTTACTTTTTTTCCTTGCTTTTTAGACGTTAAAACGTTTAACAAAATCCTTGAAGTGACCTTTTTAGTAGTCTAAAACATATTTAATCATTTTATGTCTTATTACCACATTAAAATGCTACATCTAAAAAAAAAAAAAACTGTAACCTTTTTAACTGGCTCAATTACAGTACGACCTGGCTTTTACTTGGTAAAGTTAATATGATTTTTAAAAACCATAAATATACATATATATGCACCTATGTTCGCATTTTAACCAGAAAGAAAAATACTTTTAAAAAGGCATGCCGAGGTTGCAAGTAATCAATTGAGGACTAAAACATTAAACAAGGCGCCACAACATTAAAGACACAAACAAAGGTTGTTTTGTGTACAGTTTGGTGAGCTAAAGGAAATAATTTTTTATTATGAACCTTGAGTCTAATAAGCCATATGGATCCTGAAACAGAAATGGGCAATGAGTCCCTAAGTTAGTAACTAATTTAAACAGGCAGACAATTATAAAGTATAAAAACACTGAACATAAATACATATGGGCAAAAGGCCCCAAAGTTATGGACAGGCCGAAGCCCCAAACAGGCCGAAACCGCAAAAGGCCGAAGCCACACACATTACAAATGGGCGATAGCCCTTGGATTCTGGTACAGAAGGAGCCCTAGCTTGTCTGCAATCATTGTGCGCATCCAATTACAAACGGGCAAAAAAAAAACAAAAAAAAACAAAAAAAAACCACATGGGTCAAAGCCCAAACAAAGTTATGGATGGGCCTAAAAGCCCTAGTGTACAAAAGGGGAAAAGGCCCCCAGAAGTTGTCTCATTTGATGTGCAGTTAAAAATGTGTGCACTCAGATTATAAACAGGCAAAAAAAAAAAAAAAAACCCAAATACTTACAGATGTTAGATAAAAATCAAGTCCCCTGGTTCCCGGGGATCGGGAACCTCCCAAAGGGGGCAGAGTGCTGATGCCACCCTGGTGGAGTCAGGGTGAATTTGGCCGTGGTCTGCTTTGGGTCCAGATCAGACTGGGAGGGTGATAAAAGAGGCCCAAATACATACTGACGGACAGCCTGGGTAGTGCCCATGTCAAAGGATCCAGTTGGGGGGCCAGACGCCATTTGTCCCTATTGACCACTCCTGAGAAGCAAAACTCATTAGTCTTCCTTTGAAAACAGCCTCCTGCTAACCCTCAGCCCACCTCTCAATTTTTTTTGAAGTACAAAGCTAAGGGATGTGCTGGATTTAGATTCAGTTTGCCCCATGGCCAGCAGAGATGTCAGGTTTTTTTTTTTTTTTTTTTTCCTGTGGGAGAATCTAAGAGACAGAGATAAGAGTAGGAAGAGGAGACAGAATAACAATGAGACAAAAATAATGGTCTAGGGGCTGGGGATTTAGCTCAGCAGCATAAGCGCCTGCTTTGCAAACAGGCAGTTATGAGTTTGATCCCTGGTACCGATAAAAATGAAAAAGACAAAAAAATAAAATAAATAAATATATAAATAATGGTCTAAATTCCTTTGTCCGTTTTGGGCTCATAGAAGGGGTTCCTAGGAAAGAATGTTCTCTTAGATTTGGGGTAACTAAAAGGAGAACAGTTAGACCAAATGGACACACAGATAGACATACAAGACAAGACAACCTGCAGCAAAAATGACCTTTGCTCAAATATTGGCCAAAATTTGGGGTCTGGAGGAATTAACAAATTAACCAACAGAGTGGTTCCCCACCCAGGGCTGAGTCACAAATAGACAAAATTCATCCCCAAAACTATACAAACAGATGAGATTCATCCCAAAAAACCAATTGATTCTGTCCTCGAGAGGTCTTCACTCCCTATATTGAGGGCATCCCCTCCGAATGGAATGGTTTCCCACCCGGGGTAGAGTCACAAACAGATGAAATTCGTCCAAAAAACCAATTGACTCTGTCCTCTGGAGGTTCCCGCTCTCCAAATTGAGGGAATTGACCGTGGTCCAAACAAACCCCCAAGTACTTACATTTAGGTGTTGAGAACTGAGTCAGGGGTCTTGCTTCCATCCTGGACAAGCCCCCAAATGTGATAGCTCAGACCCCGGAATAAAATCCAAGGAAACAAGAAATTAAAATTTAGGGAGCAAAGGCTTTATTTTAGGCGAGGCCTGGCGACACAGCCTCGGGTAGCTAATATGGAAGACTGTGTGCCTGACAGCTAAAGGGCAGGGTTTTTATCTTGTAAAACTGCAAATAGCTGCTGGTCACACAATGCAAGGAGGGGGATGGGGGTGTGGCACACTACAGAACGGGAACACGGCTATTACATTTCTTGGGAAGAGCAAGGTTCAGGTAAGGGTTGGGCTAACAAGCAAGTCTCCATGCAAACAATTAAGTTTAGATTAGGAAAACATCCTGTTTTCCTCAGCAGAGAATAGAGAAGTCTAGCAGCAATGAACAACCTTTGTTTCCCTTAGGAGAGGACAGGGAAGTCTCACAGAAATTTACAAATCTTTACAGAGGAGAGCATTGGTTAACATATCAATTAGGTCACCCAGAGGGAGAAGGAAAACACATAAACAGTAAGGCCACTTTACAGGTATTTTGTTATAATACAAATATAACAAAGCTATTTTTCTAGAGTACAACACTTCCTTATTTCCATCCTTCCTTTGCCTATGTGGAACCACCTCCATTCTTGGATTCTGTCAGAGTGACTACTTTAGATTCCTCTTCTAAATGGAAACATGGAGTACATATTTGCCTTTCTGTGATTGGCTTATTTCACTTAACATAATATCATCAAGGTTCACTTTTGTTGCCATATATGATAGAAGTTTCTTCTTTTTAAAAGCTAAATAGAATTCCATTGAGTGTATATAACACTATTTGTCTTCATTCATTCATCTGTTGGTGAACTTTTAGGTTGTATCCACACCTTGACTTTTGTGAATTATGTTACAATGAAAATTAGAGTATTAACATCTCTTTGAGATACTAATTTCATTTCTTCTGGATAAAGTTACAGTTGTAAAGGTACTGGATAGCATGGTAGTACGTTTTAATTATTTTTCACAAAATCACATACTACTTAACATAGTGAGTAAATCATTTATATTCTTGCTGATAGTGTGCAATTCTTCAATTTCTTGAACTTTTTGAACTGTCTTTGAGTAATTCTCTTCATGCTATTAAACAATGACATGATCACTGATAATATATTCCTTGAAAGTTTTGGCACTAATATCAAGTGAATGCCTTCAAGATATTGACTTCTGACTGCTTTTCTAAGGTTGCTGAACTCAGTACCTTAAAAACTTTATCCTTCAAATGACTACTAGCATTTGTTTTTAAGTTTTGTTTCATTAAGTGGTGCAAGTGTGATTGTTTCACAGTAGGTTATTTGCATAGAAATTCATTAACATTTTCTAGGTATAAGATATAAAATATAAAAGGAAGATATTAAATATAAAAACTTAAACTTTTAAAAACAATAAAAATAAATGAGTGAGTAAAAGTTAAGGTTGATTTCATCAATCTCATCAATCTCAGGACAAGGAATTTATATTTGGATAATCTAAAAAAGTCATTGACTGTGGTATTCCTGATGGAAACTAAAGCCATATCTGCTCAAGCTGTGCTGAATCTACTCATCTGAAATAGAATACATGGGAAGAGATAGTGAAATCATTTCATTAAATCCTAAATTGAAAGAAAATATAGTGCCTCCCCCAAGCTTATTTATAGTTCAATAGACAACATCAAATGGAAAACAATTCATCATGTAAACTGTGCTGATCTTTTACTGTTATTTCTCCATATTCTGGAGATTATCGCATAAAGAGTCCATTATCATGGAATAGCACAAAGCTTATATTTAGGCAATGTTTGAGTTGCAAAGGGATGTTCTTCAGTTCTCCCATCTGCAGTGTACACTTTCAACCTCAAGTATGTCTTGGATCCTGGCCTGCTGGGCCCTCTTCATTAAAATTCTCACAGCCCCAAGTCTAGCTCACTACAGACCTGACTCTGTCTAAACATCTTCCCTCTAAAGCTCCCATGGCTTTGGAATGGTTTTGTATATGGAAAAACCAAATGCTGCAGGGAAGCCTCAGGTGAAGTGATACTTTAGGCCTCTTGGAATTTAAAAAGAATTCTTATTTACTAAGGACTCACAAGTATTCTGTATGTCTTCTGCATATTTGACAGTTCATACCATGCTGAATTTTAGAAATATATTTTAATAGCATTAAGTAAAGTTTCCTAAAAATGAACCTTCCTAGCCTGTCGTCTCCTGGAGGTATTATCTGTTTCAGCCATTTAAAGCTATTTGAATTGAGAAAGTGGTGAAATCACTTTGTGTCCTAGTGATCTCAAAAATATTAATAAAACCTAGCTTATATTTAAAAAGATGAAGTAGAATATTATACTTACACACACAGTGTACAAACGTGCAAGGAAAAACATGGAGGATTTTTATTTTATTCAAAATCCAGAAGAAAAAAAGAGAGAAGAAAGTGTTTTTGCTATCTTGCATGAAACATGCTACAATTTTTTATATATGTCACCCATTTATGCCTAAAATAAACACGCTGCAAATGAAAATTAGAATACGATTCAACCAAGGTCTGTAACATTCTAATGCTCTTAGATAGTTTCACTATAGCACTGTTTCTCTAATTTTATTAATTTTAACTTATGCAATATGCTTATGACATTTACTACATTTACATAACACTTTACTTAATAATTTCAGTAAATTGATTTACTGAATTTCTTTCCTAAAATAAATATATCTTAACACTAAACTTCAGTTCATTCTAACAAATGAAAAACAAATCAATGTTTTTTTGTGTTTTGATTTGGTTTTTATGGGTTTTTTTCATTTTACTTATTTATTGATTTCATATTTATTCATATTTTACTTATTTATTCATTTATTTATTTCACATAACAAGTAGTAGATACTAATTTCTCATTTGAAACAAGAGTCTCAGACATTTATAGCTTTGTTTCAGAGATAATTGCCAACTAAACTTTAATAACGGAAGTGTAGGGAAGGGCGTACAGAGAGAGCCAGTGTTGAGGTAGAGAATATAGGTTATAATATTATAACCTATATAATATAGGTTATATGTAATATAGGTTATATATAATAATATATAATAGGTTATATATAATAGGTTATATATAATATAGGTTATAATATGCCCTTTAAGGGGCATTCTAACATAACCCTTGGGATCAAGAGAAGATAATTTTTGGTAATATTTTAGATTGGAAACATGAAGCTGAATGTTATTTAAAAACCCAGAATGTTATATAAACCCAGAAATTCATATGGCTTAAACATATAATACATATTTCAATTTCTGATCTTTGTTGCCTGTTTGATAGAATATTTTTCTCTTAGCTATGTCTGTAAAAATAAACAAAAATAATCTATATTTGGAAGTAAATTTTAAAATTTCAGTCATATAATTAAGTTTTTTCTTATGTGTGGTATGGTATTTGTTAAATTGTATAAAGAGATAAAATTGGATATTCCCTTTCTAATTCAAGATGGTTCAGTCAATGAACCAAATACACAAATACATGAATGACTCTTAGCTATTGATATTACTTCATAAGTATAAAGATATTCATAAAGCTATAAGAGATTGTATGAAAAGCACACTGTTTTCTCCTGCTATTCCCTCATAACACAGAACACTTCTATGACAAGATGTGCTCTCCACACACTAAGCCATTCTCCAGTGAACACCAACTGGTGTTCTATAATTTAGGTCACCATCTACAAATTGAGGTCTTGCTCCCAGACTATGCCCACTTCAGATACCAATACAAATTCCATTGTGTCCTACAGCTGCAAAATGCAATTCTAAGGACAACCTGATAATTTTCTCACATGACTTGGGTTAAGAGTTGATGTACCATTACTGGTTTATTTTAAATGATATAAAAGACACAGATGCAAAACTTGACAGAGATCTACATAAAGTGAAGTCTGGAATGATTTCAAATTCAAGAACCTCTCTCCCTGTAGAGTTACAATGTGTCACCTTCCCATCATGTGGGTATGTTCAAGGCAGAAGTTCATCCAATCTCCACTGTAACAGCTTTTGGAAAGCTTATTCTTCAGGACTTCCCACCTCCCCAAAGCTCAGGTTGAGCACTTCATTCTTCTAATCCTATGTTCTTTCTTGTGCCAGGGTGTCATTTGAGTGACCACATTAGTATAAATTCAGGTAAGATTAAGAGGGCTTTTTATGAATAACAAAGGCCAATTCAAATATTTTATGAACTCAGTACAAGGGCCAAATATAGTAAAAGCTTCACCTATTACCCTTATCAATCTGAAAATACCAGGAATTAAAAGAGTTTTGTGCTAGGAACCAAGAACTAAAATAAAAAATGTGTATCTTAGTCCATGGAAGAAAAAAGAAAAACAGAAATTCACTTCTGAAAAAGCATCCTTCATCACTCACTAAAGAACACATTGATAACACTTATTTAAAGATGATAATGACTGTGGCAATTATACAAGTAAACACTCACAATTCTATTGGGTAGCCCAGAAGAAGCTAATTCCTATGCTCTTTCACTTGTCTGTATGATTAGCAGAACAAGAGAGAATTTCCAAAACAGTGTTTCAAGTGCCTGATCAGTCTGGTTGCTAATGTTTGCTTACTAAGGAGTCCAAATGTAGCTTTTAAGGACCAAGCAAAGAAAGGCGCATTATCTCTTCTAAAACTTCACCTAGAGAGTTATTTTCCAAATAGGTGCTACTGTAATGGGTAACTCTGATGCAAGTCTCATGAAATCAAAGAATAAAACTGAAGACAAAGGAGATATACAAGCATGTTTATAAGAAAAGAGAAATAGCTCCCAATACAATAGTTGAATGGGGACCTGAAAGCAGGTTGCCATGGGGACTTTGTTTAGGAGATTTTATAGCAAAACTAACCAGAGCTCAGACCACTCTGATTCAAACTGTCAAACTGTAAAACCAAAATAAGCTTATTTAAATTAGAAATGAGCCTGTCAGTAGCAATGTATGTCTATCTTTGGCCTCTACACGAAGTTGTTTATTAAAAGAATAATATGAGAAGGATAAAACAGTTCCTGATAGGAACAGAAATGGTCACAGTGGTTTTCTATCAACTTGATTGTTACCTCATTAATTACAATCCTGGATTTCATTGTCAATCTGGTTATTGTTAATGTGTGACCACAGCCTTCTGCTTATCTGACCAATGCCTGGTCATCTCAGGTCTATGTTAGACCCAGTTTTGCCCTAGCTACCTGCTATCTTTTGCCTAGTCTGCCTGCCATTCATACTACCAACCCAAGTTTTTAGAAGTTTTGTTGAGAGAGCATGGGACATCAGTTCTGCAATTTTTATTTCAAATTGGTATATTTTTTATTCTGTCCTCCAGATAATGTCAGCATTCTATAATTTAAGACTGAATTTTACTGATAGAACTGTGGGGAATTGGCGGCGGCTGAAAAGATGAGAAGTATGAAATATAAATGACCTTTATTTTGAGAATGCGGGGAGAGACATCCCCGATCCCCTGGGGCGCAGCATCTCCCCCAATGGTCGGTGATCTCTCTGTGGAACACGGAACACATGGAGTGGAGGCATATAAGTAAGCCTAGTGTGCGGTGGAACCTAAGGGGCATTAGTGATGCACAGGTAGCCCATTGGCACTAGTTTGGCACCAGAGGTAAATTCCTATGGGTGGGGAAGATACAGTCACAGGTAAATTCCTAGGGGCGAGGAAGATGGAGCTCCTTTGTTCGCCTGAGGCTTTACCGGCTACAGTGTCCTGTCTGGGCCAAAACTCTTTCATTTACCACTTTAGGACACTGGGCCAACAAATTTTCTTACGTGTCAGACTTCTTTTAAGGTGTCTCTGAAATGCAGTAGAAATAATTTCAGCTGTGCAATGCATAGTTAGGATATGTGTATGTGCCTGCTGATTTACTCAGCAAAAATGTCAGGTAGAGATGATCTGACCTTAAGAGAGACAGAGGTGCTTCCTCTTCGGCACAGAGCACAAAGTCAAATCCTGATGAACGGATGAAGGTGATGGCATTCTGTTCATGTTCATAAGTGTACCTTAGTAGAGAAATCCGATTACAAAGGAAAATCCCTTCAAATAAAAAATTGATTTTCTGATTTGGGGACAGATTTTTTTCACAGATATTCTCTGGGAGAAAAATCAGCTTACACTATATTGAGTTAGGCCATCAGTTTATTGAACTCAAACCTCCAAGGTTTTAATTGATTCATTCCAGAATGATCATAGGACTGATACTGTTTCTAAATTCAGAATTCTAAATTTTATATTGAAAAGAGAAAAACCCAGATAAGTGAGCTGATATCCAAAAACTATTTCATAAAGTTTATTTCAGAAAGCAAATTGGAAGGATATGACATAGTCATTATGAGACAAATAAAACCCAATTTTCAATTTCTTCTATGTTTGATCTCATTATGGGGTTTTTAAAAAGAATCATGATAATCCAAGTTACTACAGGACTCTGAAATCACTTCTGAATTAGCTTGGATTCTACCCATCCAGGAGATTTTGAGTGCTAAGAGTATTTTGGTAATATTCTAAATCTTTAACACTTAAGACTTTTCAAAAATTAACTATTTCCCAAATACCTGTAAAACAAGAACATGTTGATCAAATAATAAACATTTCTTCATTTTATTATTCAAATCAGTTTTTCAGTCTAATTTTACTTAATTTTAAAGTTAAAGCTATTCTATTTTTGAATGTTTTATATAGTAAATTTAGTTAAATGTGCAGTTTAATAACCATGATATCTTTTCCCTCAGCTAATTCAGAATAAGCATAAATTAACTATACAATTTCAAAGGACTTCTACAATTATACCACTAACTTAATCAGACCTAGATTACATTTTTCTGTTAGGCATAATAATTTTTAAATATTTTTGTTTGTGTCACAAAAGTAATTCACCAGGAACCAAAGAAAGAAAAATATGTAAAACTTTGAAGTTCATAATAATCTTAGCATTAATTGGCATTTGGCACATAGCACTTACATTGACTTAAAACAATTTAGAGTAGCATCCTAAAATTATTGTCATCATTTCCATCATTGGCAAAAACTAATGACTATTAGATACTATATATTTAGCATTTAAAAATATCAGGAATAAGTGCATGATCAAAATCAAATCATTTAAGCATAAAATTACTATAATTTATCAACTCAGCTACTTAAATTGAATTGTCAGTGGCCCAAGACATCTAAAACATGACGACCATTACCTTCAGAATGTAGCACGGTACAATTTGGAAAAAATAAAATAAACATTAATGTGTTAGTATGTATTTTCTGATAAATTATGCAGATGTGCAATTTGATTAAATGCTCATTATTAAATTAAACTTTTACACCAACATTTTTAATAAAATTATGTAACCCACATTATAAATCTTTTTTCTTAACTGAAATGTACATTTATATCATAAAACATCTCCTTTAGATAAATGTTTATAGCCAGTTTTTAATTAAAGTGAGTTTGAATTAGTGTAAAGTAGAACTTTATATATCCATCCAGGCAAAATCAAGGAGAGAATTAGAAGGTTATGTGCAAATTCTAATATGTTCCTAATAACTCTCTGAGCCTGGATAAAGAAGTTCAATGAAGTCACAGATCTGAAGGTTCAAGGGCATGGCTCCAGCTTCTGCTTGGGTCTGGTGGAGGTCTCTAGGAGAGAGCGTGCTAGAAGTGGCAGTGCGAAACAAAGAGATCAGGTGGTGCAACAGGAAGCCAAAGTGCACTGGTCGGGGAGTTTTGGTCTTCCATACTGAGAACTGTCCAGGGTTCGACGAGGACTCCCTGAAATCCTTCCACATTGGTGGCCCCAAAGACCTCTTATTATATCCCACCTCTTCAAAGTCCACTTGAAGACCAAGCTTGAACCACTGGGGGAAAAATTTAAGCCATATAAACTGCAGAATAAAGTGGATTTTTGAAACTTCCACACAGTATACAAATACCAGTTATTATTAAAATGATTGCTAGCCTAGTTTTGGATAATCTAGATTTTAATAATCTAAGTAAAGTATTTGGAGCAAATTAAGGGAGCCTCAGACACCTCAGAATCCAAGACACTCCTTTTTCAGAGCAAATCAAGGGACGCTCAGCTAAGTAATTGACACCTTAGATTCTGAAATACTCTTGGTATACCTCTTGCTGTTAATAGAGAGGCATGTGAGGCTTGTTCTAATGGCTAGATTCTGTTTTGTTCCTTAGAACAGATATAGTTCCCAAAATGAATGAAAGTCCAATTCTTGAGATTCCTGTTTTCCTGTTCAGTCTAATAGCAATTCACTTGCCCCTTGAGTTGGGCTCTGCCTTGCTATCTCGTACCATCTTAGATCTGACCCCATAGTCACTATCAGAAAACCTGGATCCCTTTACCCTTTGCAAATTCTGCTGATCTTTCTAGTTCATGATCACATATTCTAGGTTTTTGCTTAATGCACAATCCAGCCATTTAGCAGATTTACACCCAATCTAGCACACTTTTTCCTAACCACAATTATTTACAAATTGAGCAACACTCCTTGTGAATAAAGAATGATGTATCTCTTGAAATACTCAACATAAAACTACATGACCATCAGCCATCAATCTGCAGAAAGCACTACAACTTTGACTGGGAGTCGGACAAGATCAGTATACAATCTTAAATCACCTGCTTAGCCATTCTGGTGCTCTGCTGCTTCGAAAGTTACAATAGAGAAAGCATCATTATATCTTAGACCACTCCAAAAAAACTTGTTTCTCTAATGAGTCCAAAAGAAAAATTCATTTGCCTTTTATTTGAAAGCCATTTGTGATTTCAATTAAATAAAATGTTCTCTAAAATCAAGTGATCTGTGTCCTTAGATGTAAAAACTATTACCACACTAATGTCTTCATTGTAGATAGCAGTAATTAGAAAGAGGAAATAGCATCATTAACTTGGAAAACAGGCTTTGTAAAAATCACGTGGTAAGCCATGTTACAAACTAAATATTCGTAATGGGTGAGGTACTTATGATTTCATATAAGTGAATACATTATTTTCAAGGTAATATAAGTCAGTCTCATAAATAAAACTATAATACAGATGATTCAATCATTTGGCAATGATTTCACTTTACAGTATTTTTACTACGAATATTTGGACTTAACTTATTTTAACATTAGGATTTTTTAATCATTTTTGTTTGTGTTTATTTAACATTACTGTTTTATATTTTCCTCTAATTTTAGAAGATAAATTAAAACATTTTGTAATATCTAATGCATTACTTTAAATGCTATGATATTATATAGATAACTAGTTTTCCTACTGTTTGATCTTTCTGTTTGCTTATGGAATAAGAAAACTGACTGACTTGGATATTTGAGAAACACTATTGTATAAAACCACATTGAATGTTGATCAAATTTATTTGGTGAAAAAGGGAGTAAGGACATAGGAATTACTGCATAAAACATTGTGGTTAAGATATAAAACTAGATTAGGACTAAGGGTGGAAATAAAAAGCAAAGCAAAGGTGGAGTAGACACAGGAATGAAAGCAGTGGAGATGACCAAGTATCACGTCCACAAGACAGTTGCAAAGCACATTCATGACTTGCCAAGAATCACTATAGTTGACGTCAATCATTAAACTAGTATAGATAGATATTTAAGTATTTAGAGCTAAAACAGAAGACCTTTGCTTTTCTGCATGCAAACAGTCTCAAAAAATAATTATGCAAGCTAACATGCTTACCAGCTGTAGTCCAGGGGTTGCTGACCAAAGACAGCAACTTCTGAGACCAAACAACAAACAAACAAACAAAAAAATCACTTATGGCAGAAGCAGCAGGAGGGCTGAGATAGCTAAAGGGGGCACAACTCAGAGTCACGTGGCCCCGGGACACACAGTGTGGTATCCTATAGCAGAGGAAACCTGAATTTAGAGAAGCTGACTTTTCAGAAAGTCATTTGCAAGGCTGTTCTTCAAGGATACCATCACAAAGTGTATTTCAGAACTAGGTGATGGCTTCTAAAAAGAGGTAACTCACTTCTCAGGAAAGTTAAATGAGCAGTAATACAAAGTGGCCCTGGGAAAAGAACAGTCATTAAGAAAGTGACATTAATACACTCAGCAAGAAGTATAGAAGGGCAAGATGCCCACAGAAGACTATCTTTTAGTAGTAAAGTGAATAGTTCTCAAGGAATGATATGGCTAGACTGCCA
Source organism: Cavia porcellus (assembly GCF_034190915.1). NCBI lineage: Eukaryota > Metazoa > Chordata > Mammalia > Rodentia > Caviidae > Cavia > Cavia porcellus. The sequence goes on from NW_026947493.1 coordinate 59,328,661, forward strand.
TCACTAAAGAACTTAACAAAAATGCAGTCTTGGACTTCCCTCCTTACTTAGGTGAATCAGAAATCCAGCAACCCGAGTTTTGCAAACCCATGTGGGAATTCCAAGGCTCACTAAAGTGACAACCAAGATTGTAAAGGGAAGGGTTATTGATAGCAGTCAGGATTATCAAGGGTCTAGCCAGGGCTTCTATCAACTTTCTTTTTGTCTAGCAAACTCTATGGATCTTGGTATCTTTCCAGCACTGGAAGAGTGTTATGTAGTGATTGTTAATTGCTCAAATTTAATGAAATCCTAGATTCCTTCATATAGAACTTTGTATTACCTGTATTAAAGATTTTCGAATGCTCATGGAAAGTTCTGGAAAAAGAAAGAGAAATCAGCTAGCAAATAGGCTGTCCTGAAGGGTATATTACCCTCCTCCATAATCCAGTGTCTAGGGTTAGTCTTATAGACTCACTGTACTCGTTTATCAGTAACACAAACAAATGCCAAGTAGCTGATCTTAAATTTCCTGGGCTGGCATACACATTCAACAAATCTACTTATCAGTTTACAGTAGGACCTATTACTAAGCTAACCCTGGCCTGCACATAGTTTTCCTTAGGAAAAGTACTAGAAATTATGATTAGAAATATAATTGAGTGACCAGAGATAGTTGATAAATCTATGTTTACAGTAAGAATATCCTGGTTGTTACAGGTCAAGTTCATTTCCAGTTTTTCTTTGAAAGATTCCTATATTTTGTAATTACATAGTAAAGACATTTCAAATCAACACTTAGAGACCAAAAAATCTTTTGCTGCCTCAAAGTATTTCATAGCCTCTACTTTCATCATTTAAATTTCGATTTTAAAGTTAAAATCTCAGAAGACAATTTTTTTGGCACTATTCAGTTCAGGCTGGATTTGAATTCACTATGTAGCCCAGGCTTTCCTCGAACATGCAGCAATCCTCTTGCCTCAGCTTCCCAAGTCCTGGGATAACAGATGTGTGCCACAACACCCAGGTCAGAAGACAATCTGAGAGTCTTATTTTCAAATTTCTCATGAGTTACCATATTTTTGTTCTCTCTGTGGTTCTTTTCCCAGCTTCTTGAATCCTAAATGGTCATAGCTATGGAATGGAGACAGTCCAGCCTCCAAGATCTATATAATGGGGCAAGTCTCTGCGTTTGCAGAGATTCCAATGTTATTATCCCACTTGGTTTTCATTTCATTTCAGTTTTTGTGATTTAGAATTTTAGTATGAAAGTATAATGTAATCTTGTTCCCAAGAGCTTATTAATAGAAGCTAAGTTTTAGCTGAAATAATGGATTGCTAGTACAATTAAATGCTGATAATAAAAGATAGTGATAATACAGATTAAGTGCTGAGAATGTTGGTTTTATTTAGAAATTTAAATTAGATTGTATTTTCTATGTAATGAGAGATTCTTCATCAGAGCCAAATAATTCACCTTAGTCATGAAAACTGAGTGGCTGAGCAGTTAAGAAAGGTGATCAAAGGCGATGATAAATATTGAAAATTTGTGTTTATACGGCTTTGTTTTTTATAAAGTGTTATATGGCCTGTATCATCACATATTATCTTTCATTTTTTTGCTTTTATAGTTGCTATCTGAAAACATAAATTATTTAAATTTATATAGTTTCCTTTTAGTTCTGAATCTCAGTTATAAAAGAGTTTAAATTTTCTGATACTAAAGAAATCACAAGACTTCCTTAAAATTTTCACTTTTTTATAGGGTACCTCTGTAAATAAGGTATACTTATTCCACTGGCTGCTTTATGTATTTTATTTCAAACACATTAATGCATGAAGTTTAAAATTAAATGTGCTTGCGCTATAGATTAATTTTATTTTTTTGTGTTTGTCAAATAGAAGTAAATTGCTTGATTCAATAGAATCCAATCCCACCTGAGTGGCTCTCTTTGTTGTATTTCAGAAATGAAAGACATTGAGAGCTAAAAAAGCATTCATCATCAGAAGAATTTGTTCTAAAAGCATCCACGCTCCCATACAGACAGCAGATAAATTACCCACTATTCAAGAGCACACAATTAGTTTTATATCATACAGTGTTAAAAAAAAAAAAAACAGTTCCTAAAGTGACTGTCTTCCTTGAAAAGAGGTAGTGAGAATGTCATAGTTTGTCCTCTTTCTCCAACACCTAGGTAGACTTTTCTCAGACAAGTCCTGTGAAAGCTTTGTAGATATGTCTTGCCATTGTTTTTGAATAAAAACATTATATTCATGATTTATATGCATATAGTTAGTAACACCTACTTCAAAATGCAAAGTTAGTAAAGCTTTTCTTTTATATCAGTGATAGGCAAATCTCTATTGCAGGAAATAATATTTCAATAAATTATATTAAACCTATCTTTCATCTTCCCATAATAATTATTTTATGTTGTCATTTACTATTAAAAACAAAAGAATATGGAAAAATCATACCAACAATGATACAAATTGCACAAAATTTTTTCAGGCTGATTAATAAAATGAATAGTCACTACATAGTCAACATGATTTAAGATACACAAATACACAATTTATGTATTTAAGATACATAAATACACAAATACACTCTAGTACAAGAATAATTAATGTCATCTGCCAATACTTATCCTGGAGAAACACAATGATTAGTAAATTTTACACACACTATAGCAGCAGCACTTTTAGCATTTTCCATTTGTAATAAAGTGATCAATGGAGTTTGGGGAGAAAGATTACTGTTGTACTGATAAAAATAGCCGTAGTTCCTATATTCCAGTGCTGTCAATCAGCTCAGAAGTTACTAGGCCTTATTTTCACATATCCACATGAGTCTCCAGGTTGATTTAATTTTATTTCTCAAGTTACTCAGATAACTGAGTTTTTCTATGTGCATATGGCATAGGGTTATACTCAAAACTTCCTTTATGCCACACAAAAAGTAGCATGTTATTGTATACCATAAATCCAGAACTTTGAACTTTAGAGACTAATTGACTCCTTCCGTGCAAATTTAGAATTCCATGAAGACACAGTCTAGAATTCCATGAAGACTACATTTGAATAATGTTTTTATTTTTAAGAATCATATGTATAACTAATACATACTTAAGGAGAAGAAAGTAAAAAATGAGTGAGGCAATCGAAACAGAGTATCAAAATATCCAAAAATATTTTTGCCTTATTCCTGAAAGTTTCTCTCCTAGGGATAGTTTCTTAAATGTTTTTAACTGCTTGCTTAATAAAATCATTAAAAGACTATTAAGATAATATGTCTTGTTACTTTTTAGATATGATTTATTAAAGTTTTAAAATTAAAATTATTACACATTTATTAGGATTATATTTATAAGTATAGCAAGTTATACAAATATTAATTAAATGCATTCAGATTAAGTGCATTCAAATGTAAATAGTGTTTGAAAATGTAGTATATTTAATATCCAGCATAAGTAACTTGTCTTTTTAACAATAGTCTTCTCTGAGAACGAAATATTTCTTAAAATATAATAAATTAAATATAACATTATGATGACCTGATTCCTTAAGCTTTCTATTGTCACACAGAAACATATTAAGATTTTAAATCATAATATATATATATTATATATATATTGCCTTTGTAATGAGCTACATCTCCACCTCTTTTTTTGTTTTGTTTTGAAATGCTCTCACAGATTCACTACGTTGCCCAGCCTGGGCTCAATCCTGCAGTCATCCTGCCTCAGCATCCCAGAATACTATGACTATAGGCCCCGCCACACACACCTTAATAACGTATTGAAATTTAAATCACAGTACTACTACTATTGTAAGCTAAGTAATCTAATACAGATAATTAAGGCACCAAATATTCACAGATTATTTTCCTAACATAAAGATATTAACACTGAAATTTCTATTCTGATAAATGTTTTATATCTACTTTAAAATCTTCTAGAATAAAAATGTGTATGCTCACTAAAGACAGCATTTTTTAAATGAAATTATTTAGATATGTGCTCTCATAAATGTGAAAGATACATACAATGAGAGAGAGAAATTTCTCCTTCTTTCAAATGGTAGTCTTGACCTGGCACAAGATCTGAACATGCAGACCTGCAGCACAGTTCTCACCACCCAGCAGCCATGCAGTCTTTTTCATAATGTCTGTAGTGGGCACCCAAAACTTCAGACTACTCAGAGTTGATCAGAAACTGTCATCCAAATTAGTACCTAGTTTACATGTATTTCATTCTTAAGACAAATACATAGATTTTATAGTATTAGAAGAGAGAAACCGTTTTATGTACAGTCACTCTTGTTAAGAGCAGTGAAGATTCATGGGCATGTAAAATTTCTTTCCCCAGCCTGGAATTTGTTGATATTTGGACTTGGACAAGAGCTCAGGTGTAAAAACAGGCACTAAATTAGCTAGATATAAAAAAATACCCTGCTATAAAAGTAAATGACTTTAGGATTGCCAAGAACAATGAATCTAAGCATTTATCATTAAAAATTTCATCCAAAGATCTAATTATTTCTTTAATCTTCTGCTTGAACTGTAGAATCTAATTTATACATATATATGCTAATAATGATGAAATACAAATATCTGATTTTAAAATAACTATTTCTTTTTTCAGTTCCTACAGATAAAGTGATCTGAAGCAATGTATGATAATACAAAAGAGGAAAAGAGAGACTGTGACAGCCCCCAGAAATGTGAAAGGAGGTTTCATACTGGAAAGCAACATCTTTGGTTTGATTTATTTAAAATCTCACATAAATAAATGGACAGCATTGTTCAATTTTAGAAATTCCGTTTCTTCTATGTTCTGAGCTGTACAATTGTCAGGTTTTTATGGTTTAAATTGTAAATGTGTTTTCCCTCTTGCTGATTTTTTTTAAGTCTTAAAATGTGAAGGACATTTATGAATGGTAAGAGAGACTCTGTAAACAAATGTATATTTGTAAAAGCTATTTTTATGATTAGCATGTTTCATTGTCAATCATATATAGTCAGGTATTCTGCAGTTATATGTTTAAAGCTTATTTCCAACAACAACATGCAATGTCATGTAAGAAAAGATACATTGTATGGTAGTTTTTATAATTTATTTTTAATTGATAGCTTAAAGTACTTCAGATCATAAGGATACAACACTTAACAAAGTTATATTTCTGCCCTCAATAAGCATCATTTTATTAATAAAGAATGCAATTAAGTATTTCAGATGTGATGCAATAGTTAAAGACTATTGTTTTGACTTGTGACCAAATTGAGCATGCTCCGCTCTACTGAACTGGAATGATCCAATTATTCTCTAATATTTCAGTATGGATCTGAGAATCCATGGACAGGTTTTAGTGCTCATACAGATGAGAACTAGATGGACAAGAAAGATTTTCTTGTCTTTGGATCCGCAAGTTTCAATTAGTGCACACACCACTTCATTTCATCTCCTGTTCCCAAGGATTCTTCATTCCCAAGCATTGCAAGTGTTTTTCAGATACACCTAGCTATTGTCTTGTGCTGTGGAAATGGAAAGAACCATCTTCACAGTTCGTAGGAGAATTCAGCATATAATTTCTAAATAAATACTTTCTTTTAAAACAAAGTTAGTGTGTGTCTTTTCTCTGGGGTGCACTTAGTTTTAATATTCCAAGAGAATTGATAAATCATTATAATAGCACAAATAATATTACTAAAGACTATTATGATGATAAAAGTAGCAAAGCTTTGCTGATGTGTCATATCTTTCATGTGTTCACACATTTCATGGAGTGACTACCTGTGGTCTTCAACACATTACTTTGCCATGTAAAATAAAACCATGTAAAAGCCCTTATACTCCAATTTTCATTTCAAAAGATATTTTTGTCTCCAAACACAGAATTTTAAAATTATTTCAGGATTTAAAACAAATCTACCTCATCAGGAGGTATTTGGCCTGTGCTAGACTGCAAGCTAACTGACCAAAAATTCCTCACTAAACAGCAGAGAGACATTGTGTAGTGTCATCAAAAAAATTTAGTGCTTTTCAAAGAAACTGAGAGTCTAAAATATGATATGTTTTCCTTTAATTTTCCATTTAATTTTTAGTATAATTTATCTTCATCTCTCAAATATAAGGTAATGAAAAGTGATACAATTTCACCCCAAAAATGGATATCCAAAAATAAAATATTGAAGAAATAAAAACTGGTCTACTATTAAAGAAAATAAATATATTGCATTTTCTTATTTAAAGGCTTCTAGAAATTTGTAGAATAGAACCTAGTGTCCAGATCCATAATGGACTTCATTTTTAAGGAATGTGAAAAACTTAGCTATTGTTAGCTACTTTTGGTGGCCATCGTGGAGAGAGAATTTATGATTATGCTTTATTGAGAATAAAATCAGCATAGTGATTAGTAGATCTTCTACCCAATAGATAAATTTGCTAAGAACATGATTCTCCAGCAAATAAGTGCAAGAACTGTTTGTCAGGAAATTACATAAGTGAATATTATCCTCATTTTGCAATTTGTCTGTCCTTGTAATATTAAATAGTGCCATACTTATAACTTAAAATTACCACAAATTATTGATAGTATCATAATTTCCCTGATGGTCTGTATATATTCTCAAAATAAGATGAGAAGTTAAAATATAAAAAAAGCAAAAATATTGTAGCTGTTTCTGTGTCTTCTATTTCATTGGTCTACATGTATATTTCATATCAGTCTCATTTATGTCACTATAGCTTGCAGTATAAATTAAAACACAGAATTATGATGTTTCTCACTTTGCTGTAATTGTTCAGGACTGCTTTGGCTATTTTGAATCTCTTCAGGTTTTATAGAAATTTTAAGATTTTTTCTAGTTTTATAAATAATGATTTTGGTATTTTGATTGGAACTGCATTAAGACCTTTCACTGCAGATCCAAAGAGTTCACTGTAGGGCTGAGAATTTAGCTCAGTGGTGCAAGTACAAGGTTATGAGTTTAGTCCCCAGTACCACAAAAAACAAACAAATAAACAACTAAAGAGTTCACTGTACACTAGGAAAAATTAGTTTAAAGAAAAATCCAATTTTATTTACAGAAAAGTAAGATTTTAAAATAATCAGGTAATATACCTCTGGAGGTTTCAAATTGATACTCTAAAATAGCTAAAACTGAAATTATGATAGGAAAATGTTATATTTGAAACATGCTACACCTGACATATTGCAGTTAACTGTGTGAGGGCAACATCTTTAATATCTATAGACTCAATACATATGCTATTGCGTTGAACTGCTGAAAACATTCCAAAACAATTTGATTAGAGAGGTATACTATATAATTTCAAAATATAAAAGTTCAACAAAAATTTTAGAATGCCTACTGATGAATTCTAAACTCAGTATATCAGATTTGCACATAAAATCATTGAAAAGTATTTATAAAATGGAATACAAAAATTTCTAACAAAAACATGATAAAAATCTATGATACATGGTAAATATAGTTGTAGCTAAAGAACCACCTACTTTTATAGTTTCAGATTGAGTTAAACTGATTAGAAAGAAACATGAGAAGAAAATGTGTTAAATGTCTCATCCCACACAGGTCCCTTCATTTAACAAATATTCATTAAGCATTTGTTATTTTCCAGGTACTCGCCTAGGTTCTTAAGATATATCAATTGGTATGCAAAAGAAATGGCACCTTTCACCTTGGTGACACAGTATAGTGTGTCAAGATTATATAAGTGTAATTATTTTAGAATTGGAAACAGACTATATATCTCACAAATATATCCAAGGATGACAAAATCAAACTAGACATAAATTGTTCCCTGAAAGAGGCAGAGTAGAATTCAGAATAAAGCAAAATTCTTTTTTAAATGTCTAAAAGCAGAAATGAGAAAATGTCTTTTGAAACAAGGTGAAAATAGATCCAATCAACTTATTGATAGGCAAAAAAAGTTATTTATCAAAATCAGTGATGTGCTACTTAGAAAAATATTATTAAAAAGGTAATCATGAACAAATAATCCCCTACCACAAAAAACTTTATGCTCAGGAGTTTTTCATATGATGCAAATTGTATACTCAAGAATAGCTTGTTTCCTGCCACATAATTCATTGTAGAGTACTGACAACTGAGAATCTCAAAACGTCCAATTCATTTTATGAAGCCACAGTCACTCTCATATTAAAAGTTTACATAAAAGTAGAATGCAAAATTGAATATAGATAATTTATTAATATAAATGTAAAAATCTACAATCAAAATATTTCCTGCAGTAGAACGTTATGAGAAAAGTTCCTACACACACATACATATTTAAACATTTTAAAACAACACTCCACTACCACTGAAGAACATATTAAAGCAAGAATATCCTCTATTTAAATTATATTTCATTTTACTTGCAAAGAAGAAGCTAGTTCAATAAACCAAGAAGCAGAAATAAGTAGTATGAGTATTAACTATACTATTAACAATATTTTTGTTTAAATATGATATGGACTATCAACCTCCAAGTCCAAAAAAAGAGAGAAAGCAACATGGTACTAAACACTATATTTTAACTATGAGATTTAAAATATGAATTTTCCAAAGTAAAATCTTACATGGGTTTTTAATATACAAATAAATACTGAAAATACAATTTAAAAGTTACCTTTTATGATGACGTTTAACTAAAATACCTGGGAATAAATTCAAATAATAAATGCACAATCCTACACATACCACAAAATTTTATCATAGAGACAAATTATAAATAAGTTAACATGTTCTTAGATGGTAAGTTTAAGTACTTAGCATGACAATTTTGGCGCATTAATTCAATATGAAATCTCCCTTAAACCTCAGAGGTCTTTTTTACTCTTTTGGTTTTAATGCCTTTTTACCTGCTGAGGAGTCATTCCCAAAAGCATACTTAATGGCCCTCTCCTCTCTTTAGCTACATCAAAATTTTCATGGAACATTTTCCTCTTGAATATTTCAAAGTATCATAAGCTTAACTCTAAGCTAAGATAGATCCTCTCTCGAGTGTCCCCATTCATATAAATGTTGACTCTCTCAACTCATACTAAACCAAGAAGTTTCACATCATTTTAGATTTTTTTCTCTCATTCCCTTTCTAGTCCACCACAGCATTTTGTTGCTGTTACCTCCACATATACCTTGAATCCATCTGCTATTCATAATTCTATCTCCGGCTCCTTTCCTAATTTATCTGTTTCCACTTCACTGGTAGTCCCAGTGTAACAGTTAGCCTTCTAAACTGCCAATGATATAAACTGTGAATTGTACAACTTCATTTAAAAGTTTAAAGTTATACCAAGCCCTTCTCATTGTTTAGGAGGCTCTACACATCTAATTTCTACAACTTCTTCTGTATGTTACTGGAATACACTGTACTGGGCTTTTCTGCAACTTAAACTTTTTACTTTTGGTAGTCCTACGACTAGAAAATTCTCCATCTTTGCATGAAATCAGCATGCACTCATTCACCAGTACCCAAATCAAGGGTTAATACCATTCTTACATAGCCCACCTTGTGTTCTCTATAAATTATTCTGTATTGAAACACCTCACGATTTGTTTTATAGTACTGCCTGATTCACTGCTTATGTACTTGTTTATAGTCATACTGCTTGGTTTTTCTCACTAATTTATAGATTTTTAAATAAGTATTCAATTTGGTTTTGGTTACTTTTCTCTTAAAGGAATGCCTAAAATTAAGAAAGGAAAGGTTTATTAAACTCACAGTTTGTGGAGTTTTCGGTCCATAATCACCTGGTTCCAAGGCAGGGTGGCATGGCAGAGGAGTACCCATTAATGGCAGTGGAAGACAGCAAAGGTAGCATGAACACACTGAAAAGAGAACAAACGGAAACCACTTTCTGTCCCTTATATTATATGTAGGCTACTCAACCTAGGGTGAATATAATGCTCATACCCATATTTTCCTAGCACTGCACCATGAATCAATCACAGATTCTGAATCCTGTCCCTATGACTGCAGGAAGCATTAGGGGAACATCCAGATATAAATCATAACACAGCTCATATCCTTTATCATTCAGCATTCACTTTAGCACCTTGCACATAAAAGAAAATTATAATAATAACCATGAAATTTATATTTTAAAGATGTTTCATTTATTCTAAATCCAATGTAAAACAATGATAAACAAAATAAGTAGAAAATAAAAGTAAATAAAAGAATTAGAAAACAAATGAAGGAAGATGTGTTATTCCATTAGAGTAATAATTAAATTAGAAAGTTGGGGGGTGGGGATTTAGCTCAGTGGCATAAGCACCTGCCTTGCAAGCAGGCAATCGTAAGTTCGATCCCCGGTACCAATAAAAAGTTAAAAATAATAAAGAAAATTAGAAAGTTTAACACTCAAAGAAAAAAAGAAGGAAATGAAGAAAAACAGACAAATATATGATTAAAATAAAGCATTCTGGAAAGACTACTTACTATCAGAGAAGTTAATATTTACTAAAAGTTTATTAACATAATATTAGTGAAAATGGTACAATACTCAAAAATCTGTGAAAATTATTTATGTAACATTTTGAAATATATACACTATGATACTATTCCTTACATTCATTATAATAAATCATTTACTTTTAGAGGTATTTTAGTCATAATTTCCAAATATTATGTATGAGATCTTCACTATCATCTTCTCTGAATAGGGTAGCACTCTCTGTACATAAAAGCAGTAAGAACTCACAAGGAAAACATTTTAATATCAACAAAGAATATCTTCCAATCAATAATATCAAACAAACTACAGTAAGTTTTGAACATTTAATGTTAATAAATTTAATTTATAGAATGATCAAAATGATAAAAAAAAATAAGGACACCTGGGAAAACGGCATGGAGAGACAATTTGCTAACTTGACCATCTATCTGTTGAATACATCTTAGCTGGAGGCAGGGATGTTGATTAAGGTCACCAGACGCATTTCAGGAAAAGGATATGGCCTTGGTAAGTATGTATTTCGCTTAAGAGCCAATAAATATGTACCTTTGTCTACCCAGACTTCTAGAAAAGTTGTTAGAACCTCCTGAGGAGCAGTGATACAACACGGAGTATAACTGACCCTGGTATAGACTCATTTTGCTTTCCTCTCTTTGCTTCTCACTTCTAAAAAATCCCTACCACCACGAGTGATCTTAACAAGAATAAGGACTACTAAGAAAGCTACATGGAGATACGTTAGAATCCTGCTAACTCAAATCAGTTCTGCCCAAGTACAAAGTCAATAGTTACACAAGGTTCGATCTGAAGATTTTTCTCCATTCTATTCATTCACTTTCACATTAAAGTGCACACACAGTTATATCAAAAATATTTCATTTCCTTCTATTTGAAAATGTTCTAAACCAGTAGCCTGCCCAGTACATAATCTTATACCTCTTAGGAAATCTAGTCTACAGATAAAACTAATTACATGAATCATATACCTTCCATGTCTATTTTGGTCATTAATGAAATGTCATTGAATCTGAAACTGCTTTAAATGTATCACTTTAATATGCTCATACTCACAACTGTGTTTCCTGCCCTAGCCACTAACACAATCTCCTTTTCAAATTGAAACTGAAAACATCTTAAGGAAAGTATATATTGGTGGATTTCTGTCTCCTAGTTTTTAGAGGTGCAGCTACTTGTTTGAGTCAGGCTAATTTTAAAAGTTAGAAAAGAACAATCCATTCAGAGTGAGTCATGCCACTCAAATTTGCTTCTTTCTGATTGACTCCAAACAAACAAAAAGTACCTCCCTAAAATTAGCTGTGCCTCCAATTTTCTGTTCCAGTGAAAGTAACTTTGACAGAAAATCCTATATGGAGTCCTAATTTTCCTCTATGTATGCATCTGTGTTATTTCTAGACTTTAAAATTCTAGATTTGATTTTATGTTTGGGAGAATGTTTTACTAACTTTTTAATAATTTTTTGTTAGACTTTAATGGCAAAAAGCTTCTATTCTTTATAAACAAATAGGAAAAATAAAGTACCTATTATCATTGTCTTTTGACAATTTATCCCAAGACTGTGTAGAAAATTGGCTTTTTACTCAATTATTTTTCCTAATGCATTACATTCCTTTTTGACAACTGTAAGATTTAAAGCATTTCAAATGAGATTACTTCATTGAGGTTGACACAAAAAGCTTTACTTTCTAAAATATGTTAGACCCATTATTAAAAAAAAACTCCAGAAATCAAATGCATTTTTACTGACCTTTATTCATTTTGATACTTTCTTTTTTGTCTTATTCTAATCACTAGCAAGGCAATGCAACTTCCTCAGTCTGACATTTATAAAGACCTTTTATTTCAGCACATCATCTTCAATTCATTTATCTGCAAACTTCTCCATTATATAAATATAGATTCATGCCATGTAAATCTCACTAATGCACAGATAAGATACAATCACACCACTTTATGTGTTTATAAAATTTTCATTTTATTTGAAAGTCTGGATGACTTGTGATTACCTAAATGCTCAATCCAGCATTTAAATTGCAGAATAATCTGAAATCAAAATATACATCTGGCCTTTCCTACTTCCTACTTTTCTTCATGTAGATAAAATGTTAGCAAAACAAACACAATCTGTGCTTTCATTGGAATTAAGCAAAAATTTAAAATTTTAATGAAATATTGGCTATAACATGCACTATTACAGCTACAAACATTGCTCTGAAACTTCAAGTGCTTTTATTCCTCTCTCTCATTGTGCTTAATAACATTATATGTGGGTGTGTGCATTTGCCTGCAAGCATTTTTTTGTTTAAACTGTATGCTTTATAATTCCTTACTCAGTCAATATATGCTTACCACACTCTGTGAAAAGAAAGACAAAATAAAAATGTAAGTGATTCTTACATTTTTCAATCTGAAGAGGTTAATAAAAATAATAAGTTACTGAGTATATTACTGAGGGCTTTTTTTGCATTCATCCAAGTTGGATGCACCAATGGAGAACACCCTCTCACAAAGAATCCACACAGTTGTACAAGAATCATCAAGGAAAGAACTTCACATGGTCCCAGGATCAATGATCATCCTTGGTGGGGCTTTTGTGTGTGATCACTGACCTGTCACAAGCACTGAAATGCTGCTTCGCTGCTCCTATTAGTGCTCCATTCTCATTCTTTCCCTTTACATCTACTTTAAGCACATCTTGTCATGTATAAGGTGAGCTGATGAGGGTTGGCTTTTATTCCTGATTCATATCACTCAAAGTGATAGAAACCTAGTCAATAAAACATAATTATCAAAATCAAAATCTCAAAATATGATATGTGAATTATTTGTATAATCACATTCTATTGAGCTATAGCTTTTGTCAAGTTATTAAGGCCATTGATAAAGCTCATTGATCATATGTAATGAACTAGAATATTCATCATGAAATAATGAAAAATTGACTTCTTAGAAAAGTCCAAAAATTTTTGAGAAATTAAATTTCTTCTCTCAAATATGCCAGTCAAATTGTCATGTTTATGTGCAATTTAAATAAAGCAAGAAGATGAACCAGTGAGAATTTATTAGACACCTGTTACACAGAGATCTCTATCTAATGGGTAAAACACTGAAAAATAATTTATAGCAAAATTCAAGATATGAATTCAAAGAAAATAAAATACATAAGGACTTTTCTTGCTTGTCTTTTAGAAAAAGGGCTGCTCCCTTTCTGTGCTGGACAGTAGTAGAACCAAAGGTATAAATTTTTGATAACTTGAAATAAATCTTTCAGGAAAGAAATTCAACTGCTACTGTAGAGTAAAAGAGGAGATAAAAAGGGTATAAAACAGTCTGAATCTTCACTCTGGAAAAGTATCAGAATTTGAAAGGATTCAAAAGGCTAGGTTAAATCATTTTGTTTACCTCCCAGGATTCTCAATAGACATTGTTTTATCAAATGTTAGAGAAAATTAGAACAAAATATAACATCTTGGAAGTCTCCACATTGAGACAGGTGATTCAAATACAGGTGGGTCCGTAAGGCCTTAAGGGAGAAGTGTGATTATCTGTGACTATCTGTGGAGCGAAATGATAGGTGAATCACTTATTTTTGATAGATTTGTGTCACACACGGATATAAAACCATTTTTTTCCTCTTGGTTCTTTCCAATAACCTCAATATGAGCCCCAGTCTTCCATCAGCATATGCTTGGGAGTCATCACTGCTGCTCCAATTACTTTGTGCTTCTTATTGGTTTGAAGAAACAACTTGTCTAGTGCAATACAAGCTCAATACATAGTAAAAACAAAAACTAAAGGACTTGAAATAATGAGTGTGCTGGGCTCCTTCTATTCTGCCTGGTAGTTTTAGAGAAAGACCGTGGAAAAGAAATCCCACCTGACATTGGTAACATCAACTGACAGACAATAATATGAGGAAAAACCTTGGATTAGACTAGGTACCTGAAAAATTATTTTTTATACATTTAAGAAATAGAGACACATTAACAACAAAATACGTGTTCACTTATAAATATCTATTCCTTATCTCTCATATTTATTATAAAAAAACATTGTGACAGTAATATTGAATTTCTCCATTTTGTATACAAGAATGTTAAATGAAATAAGTAAGATTTAACCAATCAATTTTTTGAAATAAAATACTTGGGAAGGTCATTTAAAGCAAGATTTTATGGAAGTAAGACAGTGAATTATTGAAAAAGTGACAATTTAAATGTAGCAAACATATATATTCACGTATATGTCCTTTACCAGTTAATTTAATCTTATGCAATAAAATTAAATAATATATAACACATCTACTATTAAATTTCAAATATTCTAAATTGCTAAATTATTGGTTAAAATAATTTATATTGTATACTCATTTTAGTCAATTCATTATTATTATTATGAAGTATAGGAATGGAATGCACTCAGGCTGCTAGCATGGAAACTGTAGACATAGTCTTTAGGACAAGGTCTGATAAGGAGATAGCCATGGCCCTACTAGATGATAATAGTATGAAAAATGTAATGGTGCAAATGTAAACTAGGTCTATTGATAACACAAGCTCAGTTTGACTTGGCGTAGTTAGAGAACTGTTGCCAGGCAGAAAAAGTATACAATGAGAAGCAGCAAAAAACTGGAGAGGCTGGGTTTCAACAGTGGTAGTTCCAGGGAATTATGCAGGAATAAAGGAAACAGGCCATTTGTCTTTGTATTATCTCTATATTTGTCTAAGGAATTCTGGAGCTTGGTACTCAGTTTTGGCTAAGAAAAGAATTGATTGTATCACCTAGTAGTCAAAATGCACTGTTTCAAATCTGAAAATACTTAAGGGATCCTGTCTAGTGTTTTTCTTTAATATTTGTACACGAGTTTCCATTTCCTGGCAAAAGAGAATAACAGATAGTGGAACTAAAACTCTGAGTTATATAAAACTATACTTTCCAATACATTGGCTATAAAAAGAAAGATGGAATTACTGAGACACAAGAGACAAATGAGGGGAACCTTGTAATCATTCCAGCTACTACCTGGAAGACAGTTTCTGGGTCGTATGGAGGTAGAAGCCAGGTGAAACTCTGTGGTTACCTAACTGATTTGTAGAGATGAATCTAGGTTAGAGGAGCCTGAAAGGCCAGTAATTAAGAGCAGTATATGGTACAGACCAGAGCTGCCCTCATAGAGACCTACCGAGATACAGAGGACCATCCTTGAGTGCTATGCTGAGTGCTAATGAACACTTCAATTAAAAAACTATCAGAATCTGAAGACGAACCACCTGAAAGAAAGAAGAGTAACTAAAAATCTCATAGTCCTGGGAACAGGGCCAGTTCACAACAGCCACAGGATGAAAGCTCAAGGTTTAGTGAATAATGGTTATAATATTAAGATCCTTACCTCGGTAGACTAAAATAAAGACTCAAAAAATTAAACCGTTGCCTGGTATTACATAAAAATTCCTATATAAAGAAAAATATGGGGGATATGGTCCTGACTAAAAGGAAAAATCAGTCAGCTGCAACTGAATCAAAAGGACACAGATGATAAAATTAAATAATTA
Source organism: Cavia porcellus (assembly GCF_034190915.1). Classification (NCBI taxonomy): domain Eukaryota; kingdom Metazoa; phylum Chordata; class Mammalia; order Rodentia; family Caviidae; genus Cavia; species Cavia porcellus. The sequence continues at coordinate 59,344,701 of NW_026947493.1, forward strand.
ATATAACTGGATTTTTATGTGCAAGGAGTGGAAAAAATTCAAATACAGACAGAGACATGTAAAATATTCTTTTATGGTTTGCAATTTGAAGATGAAGAAATTAAAACATAGAATTATCACATGTTGTAATAATTCAGCTTCTACACAACACCCAAAGGAATCAAAATAGGGTTTCAGAAACATTTATATGGCTGTATTTGTAGCATGGTGGCTACAATGTAGAAGCAACTAAGGGGTCTATTGATAGATGAATGAATAAGCACCTAAGATATAGACATAGGCAATAATACTACCTACATTTAAAAATACGGGAATTCAGGCACAAGCTGTGACATGGATGAGCCTGGAGGAGGTTATACTAAATTAACTAGGCCAGCCACAAAAAGATCAATAGAGTGATTTCATGTAAGATATTTAGAGTAGTTAAACTCATAGAGTCAGAAAGCAGAGTGCTGATAGTGAAAAGCTGAAGGGAGAGGGGAATGGAAGTTATTGTTTAATGTGTACAGAATTTCAGTTTTGCAAGATGAAAAGTTATGCAAATGAGTGGCTATGGTGTTTGTACAGAATTATGAACACACTTAGTACCACTAACAATGACAAATTATATATGCTTAGGAATTTTCCACAATAAAAATTGGAAAAATAAAAATGATACAGACCGTATCTGTTGTGCATTTCATAGATTAGTCAAAGCATAAAAGAAGTAATAAGCAAATTGTGAGACACGTAGTATTTTCCTTTGAAATTATTTTTAAATTAAAATTTTAAATAAAAATTTTAAAAAGAGTGCTTTGAGGCAGTCTGGGAGTTTTGGAATGTCTGACATTTAGCTGCACTATCTTTCAACATATGCTTCTATGTTGAAACTAGATGTGATTCTGCAGTATATAAATTTATGTTCAATTACATGACATACTATAATGGCATGAAAATGCACTGATTTTTGTAGAATATAATGAGAAATAAACTATAATCAGTCTACTAATAAGATTTTTTTATATTGAGAATCAAACTCAAGTCCTTGTGCTTGCAGACAGGAGCTGTGCTGCTAAGCTATATCCCCAGCCCTGAGATGTTAATTTAAAGTGAGGTGATGAAATGATAAAAGTGTTTGGATTTATGTGTTCTTTGTGAGAGAATGAAATGAAATTAAGAAGAAATAGAAAAAATAGATAAGGATAGGAACTCTAACAATTCGTCTATCCATTTCCTGGCTGTGTGATCTTAAATAGTTGCTTGATTTTTCTGTACCTTAATTGTCCCATCAGTGTCTGAAAAGTCTGGCAAAGATCAGACAACATGTGATTGTGTGGTTTTAATTTGATTTCGTTTATTTGAATTTGTACTCATTTTCATTTATTTGAATTTGTATTGTTTTTAGAAAATATCCCTTATTAATATTATCCTTAAGATTTGGATAAAATGTTTACACTAGAAATAAAAAAAACATTAAAGCAGTATACTACAATGAACAAAGCACATTTTATCTCCAAAACTTTGACTTTCATAGTTATTCTCTTGTGAATAAACAGTAAAATTCAAAAAGCAATTTTTGTCAACAGACCTGCATAGACTTGATAGATGCCTCAATAAATTGAATGCTTGTTTTTATCTTAAATAATATAAAAGCAAATGTATTTAGGACAGAATTGTGGAAGAGATTCTGGAACAAATAAAGAAAGAAAATTGAACAGTTCACTAGGGAGAATAATGCCATACAGGATGAAATAAATCTCTCCTTTTAAACCACAAAATAGACTTGAAATCATCTACTATATCCTAAGTGACTACAGAAGGACAGAAAAGAGACAGATTAATTTACAACAGTATATTACCCCAGAGTTTTTGAATACTAAATCATTTCTATGATTCACTAGCTCAAGTGCTTATTTATGCACATCAAGTTTTTAATAAACACAGGAAATTTAATACTCTTAATTTCAACTATAAAGAGGTCAACACACCTTGTGTTTTAACATATACTATCTTCAAAGCATACTTGAAAGTGGAAAATCCTAATATACTTAATAAAAGCATAATTTATTAAAGAATGCATTTGGAGGGAATCATAAAATGTACATTTGTCAAGAACTACAAGAGTCTGAAATTGTGCTCTCATAAACTAGTCTGCCATTATTTTGTTTATATTAACAAAAAAGCAGATTCCTGTGTCCAAAATAAAGGCCTTATGTCCCCTCTACAAGGAAGGCCAAATGGTCACCTGGGTTTTTTGAACAATTTCAATACCAAATAAAGCACTACTACCAGCATCCTCAAACATATTTATTTTAGACACTTGTGTTCATTCTTCCATAGGATGGGGAATTGTAGAAGTGGGATTGGTGGGTAAAAAGACATATGTATTTTACTTATAGATACATACTAATTGTCTTGTTTATTTTTCTCTCATTGTTGAGACAAAATGCCTGATGCCCAAAATGAAGGACGGTTTACTTAGCTTACAGTTTTTGGAGGTTTCAATCCGTATTCAGCTGGCTCTGAGGCAGAATGACATGTCTAAGGAGCAGCCATTCATGGTGGCTGCAAGCAACAAGAGTCAAAAGGGCAAAAAGCATGTAAAGCACACCTCCTTCCCTCTCTTACATTGTATGCTGGCTACCCACCCATGGGCGGGTGCAGTACTCACATCGCCAATCCCAGTGATAACCAATGAACCAATCACAAATGCTAGATTCAGCTGCCTCCATGATTACATGTGGGTTTGCGAGGACACCCAGACACAAACCATAATACTAATAAAGTGTGTGACTAGACTTAGAGGAAACCTCATGCTTTAAGTATTCTGCTCAAGGAACCTTAACAGGTTTCCAAGATGAGTACACAAGAAAAGTTCCCTCATAATTTGAACAGAGAAGTAAAAGATAACCAGTTTGAAGTATTAATGTACCCTCAGACAAATTCCTATACCATGTTCTGCTCTCCAAACAACATAACTACCAGAGCTTTACTTACCTGAGCAAAGGGCAATTGGCCAGCTCCAGCTCTCACAATATTTTCTGACTCTCTTAGCAATACATCTGAAATGAGTCCTTGAAGCAAAGACAACCAAAAACTGAGATTTAATCTGGAGATGTGATACTTGATTGACTGTATCAACTTGAGTAAACAATGCCCAACTAAATAGGTTCAGCATAGTTCTGAGTGTAGGAGACCCATCCTAGGGAGACTTGTCACCAGCATGCAATAAAAGGGAAATAAAGAAGGAAGGATTGCTTCTTCTTTGGATGAGCTCCAGCCTTCATTTGCACTTTGAACATCATTTCTTGGCTTCTGGCACAGACCTTTTGACCTCCTGATAGAGACTCACAAAGTCCATATACACAGCTCCATACCTTTGACTACAAAATCCCCACTCTGCAGAGAGAACTTTGCACTCTTCCACATCCAACTCTGGGCTCAGTCACCTTAAGCTAATCACCTTAAGTCACAAATATGAATGCATTTGTATATCATGTATTATATCTGTTTATCTACTAAACACTGGTACAGGAGATTATGGAGCGCTTCTGTTGCCTCACATCTTACCACCACATCAAGAGAACTCCAGTACTGTAACAGTAGCTTATACCTGAGAGAAATACAAACGACTCTTTTTAAGGAGTTGTAAGTTATTGGTGCTCAGAGCCAAACCGAGGGCCTCACCTTACTAGGTAAACATTCTGCCATGAAGCTAAATCTCCTATCCCGATTTAAGGAGTTTTGAAAGAAACCAAAAGACAACAAAGGTGGGAATCATGGTCACTAAACCAGTCCAGCTCCAAGACAGATTAACACAAAAGCTGACATGAGTGAAATATTTACTGCAGTTCCTAATGCTTAAAATATTCCTGTCTGCTTCTTAAAATTTTACACATAATTTGTTCAAAATAATAAAAGCAACAATGTGTTTCATTATGTGCAGCTTGAAGGTGTATAATGATGTGTGTTTATATTTAACTGAAGTAAACAGCAGTGATACAAATAAGATAGACACTTTAGGAATTTTTTGTGTTGTGAAGGACTCATATTGCCTCTCAAGAGGCACAGTATTTAAAAGCAAGCTTTGATTACTAATTAGCATGTATGCAAACTCCAAGGAAACTATCTTAAAACAAAAAAAAAGAAAGGTGGGAAAATGCAATCACTTAAAACACTCAATTAAAAGCACAAAAAGCATTTAAAAAAGTGGAAGACAGAAAGGAATAAAGAATAGGGACAATGAGTAGAAAACACTAATAAATATAATACATATTAATCCAACTATCTCAATAATCACTTTAAATGTCACTGTTTTACATGTACCAAATAAAAGATAAAGATATAAGAAGATCTAAAAAAACTACACACTGTCTACAAGAAACCTACGTTAAGTGGAAAGAAATATGTAAATTAAAATTAGATGTAAAAATATACCATACTAACACTAATCAAAATAAGTTACTGCAAATGAAAAAGACCTCACAATAAAGACGTTTTAAAGAAGGGCATTATAGAGCCTGTTCTCCAAGAAGATATAGAAATCAATGTTTTCCTAAAAACAGAACTTCAAACTACAGGAGGAAAAAACTGACATAAAGACAAAAATTGAATACAGTATTATACTTGGAGATTTCAACAACACTCAATCTGAAGTTAACACAGCCAACCGACAGAAAATCAGTGAGGAACAACTGAATTCAAAAACACCATTAATCAACTGGATATAACTGACACCAAATACCACCTTAATACAACAGTAAAATGTACACTGTTCTCAGACTCCCATGAAAGCATATAACAAGGTAGACTACCACAAGGTAATAAAATACACTAAAGAATATGAAAGAATACTGTATCAGTCAGATTTGCTAGAGAAACAGATATAACACAATATGTACAAATGTATAAGAAATTACAAGATTCGTTTAGGATGGTCAGTCGTGGAGCTGCATGAGGAAGCACCCACGAGGGCATGTCTGTGCGCTCCAGGCTGAAGGGTCCAGTCCAAGATCTGGGGTTCACTGCAGTGTCCAGTGCAAGACCGTTTCAGGAGGCCCAGGGGTCTGCAACCGGCAGGCTGAAGAATCTATGTGGGAAAGCTGAAGAGTTTCAGCCAGAAGCTGAACAGTCTCTAGAAGCCAGGAGAGGTTGTCCAAACTGAAGGTGAATAACTGGCTATCAGTCCCTCCTCATTTACCTTTTATTGTATGCAGGCTACCTGCCCTGGGAGGAAGTCCTTTATACCCAACGGCATCTCAGAGCCTACCCTTGCACAGGCTGAGAATGTTTACAAGTGAAGAGCCTGGATCCCTGCTGAATCACTCGTTAAACTTTTAAACTCCTCAAGTTGTCACAATTCATCCACCATTAAAAATATGAATCACACAATACATGTTTTCAGAACACAATGGAATTAAGCTAGAGATTAGCAGAAAGATAAACAGAAAATCCCCAGATGCATGGAAATTAAGCAAAACACTTCCAAGTAACACATTGGTCAAAGAATAAATCTTGAGAATAATTTAAGAATATTTTGGACTAGACCGGTGTGGTCGCACACTCCTGTTATCCCAGCACTCTAAAGGCGGAAGCAGGAGGATTGTCATGAGTTTGAGGAAAGCCTAGGCTACATAGTGAGTTCAAGTCCAGCCTGAAGCACATAGCAAGATCCTGCCTCCAAAAAGAGAGAATATTTTAATATTTTGAACTAAATATAAATGAAAACACAACTTACCAAAATGTGAGATTCTATAGAGACATTGTGAAAAGCAGTGAGGGAAATTTGTGTTAAATGACAAACCAGAAAAAAATAAAATGCTTAAAATCAATAATCTAAGTGTCTATCTTAGGAAACTAGGAAAAGTAAATTAAGTCCTAAGGGAACAAAAATAATAAAAATTAGAGCAGAAATCAAGCAAGTCGAAAATAGTAATTCAATAAAGAAAGCCAATGAAATAAAAATCTGACTCTTTCAAAAGATCAATAAAATCCATAAGCCCCTAGTCTAGCTGATAGAAAAAAGAGAGGTTCCAAAATATTAATATCAGAAACGAAAGAGGAAATGAGCAGGACTACATTGGTTAAGTAACAGAAATAATAAATAATGACCTAGACTCAAACAAAAGGCTGTAGACCCAAATTAGTTCACTGAAAAATTCTACTAAACATTAAAAAAAAATCATGCTAACTCTCCAAACTTTTCTAGAAATTAAAAGCAAGAAAATGCTTCTTAATTTGAAATTTATTGTTTCCTCATACCAAAAATCACAGGAAAAGTACAGATCAACAGATTCAAAAACCCCCAAAACACATTAAAAATCAAATCCAATAGCATATAAAAATTATATATCCCAATCAAGAAAAATGTACCCATTATATTCAAGTCCGTTTCAAGATTTGAAAATCAATTAATATAGTTTATTTCATCAACAATCCAAAAATGGAAAGAAAAATAAAACATGATCATTTCAATAGACCCAGCAAAAAGCCTCTGGCAAAATCAGTATCTATTCACAATAAAAAGTTTAGTAAACTGGGAACAAAATGGAATTTCCTCTACTTGCGAAGCATATCTGTAAAAACCCAAACAAACATGATATTTAATATCAAGATGTTCTATAGAACAAGTCAAGATGCCCCTCTCATCACAGTCTCCATGTTTCTTACAAAATTAAACAAGCTTGCAACATGCAAACCAGCAATGATCCTTCTTGGTATTCTTTCAAAAAGTTTGAAAGCTTATATGTAAACAAAAACCAACATGTTCACAGCAGTTGTTATTTATAATTACCCAAACCTTGAAAGTAACCTAGATGTTATTTAAGAGGTTAAGCAACATACTGTGATATATCTACACAATGGAATATTATTTAGACCTTAAAAATGTACTTTGAAGCGATGAAAAGACATAGAGGAAGCAGAAGTACATATTACTAAATGAAAGGAGCTATATTAAGGACTACATTCTACAGGAGTCCAGATATGTGACCTTCTGGAAAAAGAGAAACTATGGATGAAAACATCAATGGCTTTCAGGGGTTAAGAGAAAGAGAGAGAGACAGAGACAGAGACAGAGACAGAGACACAGAGAGATAGAGAGAGACAGAGACAGAGAGAGACAGAGACAGAGAGACAGAGACAGAGAAACTAGAGGAGACCAAAGGACAAATGAATAGGCAGGCCAAAGAGGGCTTTCAGAGCAGTGAAAATATTTCAGCCCTATAATGATAGATAAATGTTTTTATAAGTTTGTCCAAGAACATAGGATGTGTAACACCTCATAAGAACCCACAAATTCTGTGTGATATGATGTGTCGATGTAGGTTCAATAGTCAAAATGAATGCAAAGCTCTGGTAGGGAATGTTGACCACTGAGAATCTGTGGGACAAGAGTTTATAAAAAATATCTGTACCAACCGGGCATGGTGGTTCTTGGTACCTGGGGGACTGAGGTTGGAGGGTCATCAAAAGTTGCAGACCAGCCTGAACTACATAGTGAGCTTAAGTCCAACCTGAACAATATAGTGAGACCCTGTCTAAAAAAAAGAAAGAAAAAGAAAAGAATGTTCTGAAATTTATATCTAAATTTTGCTGTGAACCTAAGATTCCTCTACAAAAAAGTCATAAAAATGTCAAAATTTTTCATATACCAACAATGAACAATTGGAATTTGATATCAAAAATGAAATATTACTTTCACTATACCACAAACTGAAATACTTGAATGTAGATCTAACAAAAGTATACAAGATCTTATATGTAAATAATATAAAATTCTAATGAAAGAAATCAAATATGTGCTAACTAAATGGAATATAGCCTATGTCATGAATGATTTCATTTTGATATGATATTAGCTTTTCTGTTTTACATCTAAATTCAACAGAATTTCAATCAATATGTCAGGAAGTTACTTGATGAATACTGACATGAGTCTAAATTTATATAGAAAAGCAAAAGAGTTTTGAAAATCTGAATATCAAACATAACACTCAAGAAGAGGATTGATATTATTCAGTCTTAAGACTTAAAAGCTACGGGGTCAATATTTATGATACTGATTAAAGAATAGGAAAAATAGGTTAATGGAACAAAATGGAAAATCCAGAAAAGGAACAACACAAATAATGATCTCTGATCAAGGCGAAATGGAACTCAGTGCTGCAATAGTCTTTTCAACAGATCATACTGGGACAAGTGAAGCAGTCTATGGAAAAAAAAAAAAAAAAAGTCTAGAGGCAGCTGAAAAGGATCACAGGCCTAAACATAAAGTGCAACTTCAGGTGTGAGATGAGAGCATCTGACACTGAATATCTCTTTGACAATCTGTCTCATTAGACACACTGCAGGATCCCAGGAGCTTCAGTATATTGAGTTCCACAGCAGTCACTCAATTGGCCTTGAACCTATGTAGATGCAATGTATTTTCAGGGAAATCTCAGAAAACACAGGCTGTTTTCTAAACTGCGCTCCTGGCTGATGGTCTAAGACACTCTCCACTTTCCCGAGTCTCCAAAAACTTAGCACTGAACTCTATTGTGCTCCACCACAACTATAGAAATTCCACTGGGATATTTCCCAAAGAAGACCTGTCACCCTCCATTCATGATCACATATAAGCCATAATTTCTCAAATAGCAGAGGAGTCTTCCTTTATGCCTGGAAGGTAGGACCAACACTGCAAGTAGGATGAATACTTCAGGATAAATTACCTGGAAAACTTCACAAACTTGAAAGGAAATGACACTGCTAGTTCTAACATGCATCATTCTTTGATGAAGCAGTCATGGTCCATGTCATGCGTTTCACAGACAGTAGTTGATAGAATAAGATGACATTATATAATGGGGAAAATGGACAAGATGTAAACATTATCCAGGATCAGTTGGGTGCAACCATTCTTTTTCTTTTGTTACCCTGAAGTTTCTCCTAAAAAACAAAATCTCTTCTAAATAAACAAACAAACAAACAAAAAAACTTCTAAAAAATTTGCATGCTCACAATTTTACAGTCACTGTGCATTTTTTCCCATGAAGAACTAAGGTCAATAGATGGCATCTTCTGGTCATATAATTTTGCTGTGTAACGTCACTGCTCATAACTGTCTTATTAGTATGGTTGTGCTCCTTCTTTGAGATTCATCTTGTTTTATCAGGGGAGGGGCTATCAATGTGTTAAAGGCAAGAAAGAAACAAGACAACTGAATATTTTATTTTGGTGCAACTGACCCTGTTTTGGGACATAACCTTTACTGTTCTTTTGAGTTGTCACCATCATAAACCAATTTTGTCCTTTCTCCTGAAAGCTGCCAGCCTATTAGAATGTGATCATCACACCCTCTGTGGAACAGGACAAACAGCCTACTCTCAGGCAGAGGCGTGGATCATGTACCCTCCCTATGCCTTTGCCTTGCGGCCTAAGTGAGTCTCTAAATCCGAGTTTTGTCTTTTGAGCAACGATTTCCACATGCAGATTTTGTTTCTTTAGGAAATCTCTTTACAATTCACGCAGCGTACCACTGTAAGAAGACTGTTGTAGTTAAAATATCATTTTCTACATTGGGCATTTTCTGGCACATACAGAAATCTTCATGAACCCTAAATGACTAAATTCAGTGCTCTAACACCTAAACCTGATAGTCTGATTTCATTTTCTGTTGTAATTTTATTGGCTTATTATTCAATGGTCTTTTTATGAACTTTCTAACCTGCCAACTAGCTAATGATCAAAACACTACAGACCTCAGAAATCAGCTTTTCTTTGGCTCCCAAGTCTCAAGTGGTCCTCTCTTCTTACCAATATCATTAATTATGATATTTATGACTCACCACGCTCACATTTCTTAATCCTGTGAATTTTCTAATTTTTTAAAATAAGCCCTCAAGCAGCACATAGCATCTTCAAGAAAAAATATAGCCTATAAACAGGGATGCAGATTTTGCTCGGTGGCAGAGTTTTTGCCTAGTGTTCTTGACGCCCTAGGTTCAATCACCAGCTCTGGATGAAAATCAGTGATGAACAGAGGTTAGGGCTAGGAATATCTTTGTAAAAAAATCTAAATTTCTCATCAATTTTCAGTACATTGCCATATATGGGTAATTTTTTTTTCAAAATAAGAAATTAAAAGACCCCAAATCATACTTTGGGGCTCCTTATATATAAATTCTATTATTAAACTTAGGTCTGAAGTCACTTAATTTATGTGACCCTCTGTTGATTTCCCTCACAGTAGATTGTGTGCTTTCTATTCACATCCTCAGAGCATTTTCTTTATGCTTCTATTTCACTTCATATTGCTTAGCTTCCTTTGCTTGTGTTTATAATAATCAGTTAATGCTTTATGACAGTAACATCTATTTTTTGTTGCTCCTTGGAAAGGTAATTATCATAGGAATATAACACTGCCTTTGCTACTGTTCTCTATTTCTCAATGAAAGACTATTTGACTATTTGACTATTATAATAGTCATACTTGACTATTATAATAATATATGATGCATGGAAAGGAAATGGAGTGTATGGGTGATGTGCCTACTTTTCAGGCAAAAAGAATCTAAATACATGTTTAATGGAAAGATAAAGTAATGGTGAAATACATGATTACTAAAGGAAGATACAGAAAAAGAAGTGTTCTGCAAAGATGTGAAAGGTTTCCTTTGCTCTCTGTAGCTGACATTTGCAACATCTTCACAGAAGAGGTAAAGATAGAGGAGAGCTAAAAAATAGAGCAAAAAGATAGGAATTGAACAATAATGGGGACCAATCAGGTAACTTCCAGACACCATTTATCACATGAAATTGTGTGCTTTTCCTACATTCTATTTTTTCTGAAAATTGATGAATATGGAATTTTAGGCAATTCTTCTTACAATTAAGTTTGAGAAATAATTTCACATAAGCTCAAATAGATATAATATCTCACTTTAAATGTCATGAAGCTTTATTCCTGGTCAGCACTCTTCCTTGAGGTTAATCTTTTCCCCCCTACTCCACACTTACAGGCTAGCTGGTTTCCAGCCATTCTTTGTTTCTGTTTCTTTCATAGCTTTTATCACAATGTACTGTAATCATTTGTAACTGATTGTATTTCCTATACCAGATCATGAACTCCTGGAAAAGACCCATCTTGTTTTATTTATTCCTTTACGTATCCCCACCATCCAACACAAGGCAGGATCTATTAAAACTTTTTAAAAATGTTAACTGACTAAAAAAAACAAGTTTGTGCAAAAATGCTGTGGCATTTCAATACTTTATTAAAATTAATGTGACTTTTTAAAGTTCAGAATAAAGTTTATTTGGCAAATATAATACATGTAGGGCTTATCTTTCTCTTCATTCATTCAAGTTTTCAACAGAAATTAATATCAAAGATTGCCAGATTAAGTGTCAGACATCTATCATTTTTCAGTTAATCAAGTCATTTTCTTATTAGTATTTTGCTAGATAAAGATAAAAGCCATTTTACAGTTTCAACTAAGCTGTTAAGATTCACACTTCCTATGGGTAAAATATATGATGTGTTTGTCTTTTCACTGAGATTTAGCAAGTACCTTATTTAAGAAGCAGACATTCAAAACTCCAAGATCTTTTGACTAGTCAATTACAGAAAACATTTTAAAAATTAAAAATTATTAACTTTTATAAACATTTTATAAAAATTTACCAAATACTATACTATAAAATGTAGTGGTAAATTATAAACTAGAACTAGCAGTTACTATCCTATTCTTCTGAAAATGCTATTTTTGATAATAGTCAAACCTCCACAATGTTATTAAGTTTGCAATCTAAACACAGTTTTCTACCGTGTTCAGATGATTCACTTAATGGTGGAAAGTAAATTCCTTTACATGTCACTAATCTCTCAGGTGTAATAATTTTCTGTGTGTAAATCCCACTACAGACTTGCTATGTTTACACCATGAATACAAAGTAATAAAACAGCTTTTAAACAAGTGTATTCAGAATGTATGCATCCAAATTGTGTCCCCACTTGAGTTACTTTCAATTTCTTTCAATTTCTTTGCATTCCCCAAGACATTATGGTAGTAACTGAGATAACTTTGAGTGATAGCCAAAAGCAACAAAGATAACTTTCATCCAAGTTTTTGTGAAAGACTTAAGAGAGTGGGCAGCATTTATATATGGCCTTAAAGGATCTGTATATGTTTCCCATGAGACACACACACAAATTATTTATAGCAGAAGGTCCCAACTTCTTTGGTACCAGAGACCGGTTTTATATAAAACAATTTTACTACATACTAGAAACAGATATGTTTTTGGGGATGATTGAAGAGCATTACATTTATTGTTTACTGATATTATTATTAAAAATAGATAATGAAATAATTATACAGCTCGCCATAATGCACAATCAGTGGGAGTTTGTTTTCCCAGAACTATGCACACTCGTCTGAGGATTATCTGGAAACAGTGACACCCAAAATGTGTTGTGTATGTTCACTCTACTCCATCATTTCCTTTAGTTGCTATCACTGCAGAAACATTGGCTTTGCAAAGATAGGGTGTTGGAAATGGAAGCTGACTCCTGAATGTTTTTGTTGCAATAAGAATATTCTGCTTTGACTTTAACCCAAAATGAAAAAAAATATTGAAAATTGTCTCAAACATATTTTTAATTTTTAAGGCAACTTTCATTTACTTTCCCAAGCAGTTATCCTGTCTAACACAGATAAAGTCAGTTCCTCTGACTTATTCACAAATGGGTCACAGATCCATTCCTTCCCAATTAGGAGATATTTTGTGGCTAGGAAGTAATGTTCAATCTCTTGAAATCTAGTGATCATGTGAGAGGTAGAAGAGTTAAGATAGTGGCAGTCTCTTTTGAAAATCTCTGTAATGCTTGAAATACATCAAAAATTCCAATATTCATTCAATACCCCAATACTTCCAGTTTAACTTTAAATGCAATCAATTTATCTGCCAATTTGAATGAGCTGTCAGTCTCCTTTGAAGTGATAGATTGAGTTCGTTGAGCAGGTTGAACATGTCACACACATAATCAAGTTTTGCAACCCATTCTGTGTCACTTAAATTTACTCCTTCATTCTCATAACTCAAAAAGCATGGACCATGATCAACTTGCAGAAAGCCACCTAACGTCTCTGTATGAGAGAAGACATAATGTGGTCTGTATCCATTTCCTTCCACAGCTGAGTTGAGGGCATGTACTTTCATGTGCTTGGTAATTTTTATCACAGCCTGTTAAACCTTGTTAAGTTCAGGGAACATGTTGCAGCTAGCTGGCATTTCTTACAGATGACACAGTACAAAGACTCACATTCAGAATCCACATCTTTGATCTGATGGCCGAAACCAACAAGCCATCTATTCATAGAATATGTTGATATAATTCAGTGTTCCAGATATTAATCATTCAAAGATTTAAAAAGTTGTGTAGTGGTGATGTTGGCTGGCAACAAAAGTGCAAAAGTGCACATAAAATATCTTTATGAAAATCCTCCTGAAAAATATATAGTATGAGACAAACATTATTGCTTTGTTGTCAGCATTAATAGGCTTGTCAATCTGGGTTGTGTTCCATAATGACTTGTTAATTCTGCCTAAAAACTGTGCCTCAATATCCTTTGTGATTTCATCCATTCCTCTAATTATGGTGCTTGTAACATATGTCACATTCTAAACTGCAGCCTCTCCTGAAATTTCAAATAAATGTGTTTCATAGCAGGTAGTATCAATTTTTTAACAGAAGTAAAGATCCTAACTTTGGTAATATGGTTAGAAACAGTGAAGACATATTTGATGAAGTTGTTGCCTTCAAAAGTTAATTCTGTTCATTGTTTCCACCTATTTTTGCTTTTGAAAAAACCCAAAGACTTGTGATATAGCATATTTGAAGGTTGCATGGCTTCATTTGACAGCCAGTTGCCAGCATTATACGAAGCCGGCTTAGTGGATGTGAATCACCTGTTCCAATGAAACTGTAATCTAAATAAGATTAAAATAGAGTTTCTTGTTCTCTCATCATTGAGTGGTTCCCCTTTTTCAAAGAAGATCTACCAGTGATTTTTAAAACTCATTTTGCTCTGGTTAGCTCATAAGTTTACTAAACTGGAACTGAGACAAATGCACACTGTGGGAAAGAGGTGCAGGTAGAAGTAAACTAACATAAGTGTCAAATCCTGAATTAAAACCTAACACTAGATGCAGCTGTAAATTGAAGTGCATCAACTCATTTGACACTATAAATTCTGCCACCACATGCAGCATAATTGTCACTTGTTGCTCTTACCAGGGTTTTTTTATGAATCTGAAAGCAACTGATTTATTGTGATCTCTATCCTGTCAAACATTTCTGCTAATGTTAATCAGTATTTGTAGTCATCCACAATGGTAGCATCATTGCTGCTTCTCTTAGAAGATGCTTAGATCAGCAGGCATTAGATTCTCACAACAAACAAGCAACCTAGATCCCTCATAAATGCGTCACACATCAGGGTTCATGGTCCTGCAAGAATCTAATGCTGCCGCTAATCTGATAGCAGGTGGAACTCAGGGTGTAATTGGTTATGGAAAATGGCTGTAAATATAGATAGAGATTCCCTCACTGAGAGTCAACTCATCACCTGCTGTAGAGCCTGGTTCCTGACATGCCATGGATGGATAGAGTCTATGGCCTAGAGGTTGGGGATCCCTGCTTTATAAGGAGAAGAAGTAGTCTTGGTGAATTGTTAGTGATGTCATGTGATTTTACAGAAATAAGAATAAAAAGCTGAAAAAGAGTTGGCTCAATCGGTGAACAAGGCATGGTTCTGAAGGCCTTGTGTATGTGCTAACAAGTTGAGATTTAACTGTGCACATAGCAATAGCACAATGGGATTTTAATGACAGCATTCTGGTCTCACGGAGGACAGATTACAGAGGTATGATGCTGGAAGAAAAACCATTTGGGATAAATGAGGGCAGAATTACTGCAATGGAGTGCAAGTTCCAAGGATGATTTTAGATGTGATAAGGCCTGTTAGGAGATGCAGGAGTGCAGAATGACTCTCGAAGGCTCATGTGATTGGGTGTATAGTGCGTAACTAGCCAGACACCAAAGGAGGGACTGAGTGTTCAGATTTAAGGATGTTGACCTCTATGAGTCTGTTGAATCTTGAAATTGATAAGCCCTAACTAAGTACAGGAGTAGTGAGGATACAGGTAATAAAAGAAACCATGAAATAGATTAATTTAGCCAAAAGAATATAAAGGGAGGACAATCAAAAAGGGATGAGGAGAGATAGTACTACAAAGCAGAAAAGTAGAAGAGAAAAGATAGAAGGAGACTTAGAGAATTGTGTCTTAAAAGCTAAAGAACAGAGGTTCAAGGAAAAGAAAGTGGCAGGAAGAAGTAAAAACTTCAGTAGTTCCTCCTTTACCAGAAATTTCAGTTACCTTAGGTGAACCATGATCCAAAAATCTTCAGTGGAAAATTCTAGAAATAAACCAGTCAAAAGATTTAAGTTGCTTGCCTATCAGAGTAGCATAATGAAATCTTGTGCCTTCCTTTTGTGCCCTGGGATATGAATCATTTATTTGTCCAGCATATTTGCACTGCATACACTATCCATCTGTTAGTCACTTAATCTTCTTGTTTATCAGACTGACTATGACAGTGTAGGTATAGTGTTTAAAAAATTATTTTACTGTACAGTGTCACCAAACTGCAAGATTAGTTATGCTGGAAATCTGGTTATACCAATGAAAAGTCATAAGGTAGTTCTGTCAAGTGAAAAGATGTGATTTCTCAATTTCATAAGAAAAATAGTATGCTGAGGTCGCTAAACTCTATAATAATAATAAAATGGTATCTGTGAAAAGAAGAAAAGAAGGAAATCTGTTTTAATCTTGTTGACTGTGCTCAAATTTCAAGTCCTATCATCAGTGCATAAGTGCATAGCTAAAATGGAAAAGAACAATAGACTTTTGGGTGGAAGACTTGAAGAGAAAATACCTTCCAACGGCAGTAGAAAACACTGAACTGATACAAACACTTTAGCATGGGATCTTCTAAATGAATGAAACCTAACATTGACTACACCTAACATTGACTAAAGCATGGTCACACAGATTCAGGAAGAGTTTTAGATAAAAAGTGATAAGACTTATTGGAGAGGCTATTGGCACATTTCTGCTTCTGTTAAAGAACTTAAGGAAAGGGAAACCATCCAAAGCATGTCTTAAACTGCAATGAATCCAGGCTTTTGTAGAAAAAGATGCCTAATAGCATCTATATACATAAGGTACAAAGGAGCTACCCATGCATACAACATGGAATAACAGATGAATTCTGGTGAGTATTGCACAGTAATTTATTTTGAGAATGAAAGAGTGATCATATTTACATAACTTTTGCTGTAATTTATTGTTGTATTATCCTATTTTTATCATTGGTGCTATTAATCTCTCACTGTGTCCAATTTTATAAATTAAACTTTATATCTATGCATATATAGGAAAAACATACTATTTATAGGGTTAAGTAACCTCCATCGTTTAAGGTATCTACAGGGAGTCTTGAAATATGTCCTTCTGCACTAAAAAATAAGTTATATTCCTTTTTTCCATACTGTTTCATCTAATTCTCAAAACAAGCCATTAAAGCAAGTATTTCCCATGTTGAAGGTGGATAAAATAGGCTAATATGTCCCTGCTCAACAGTGAATAAGTTGCGGAAAATGATATGAATTGAGACCCATCTGTCCCCAGGAAACATAAAAGCTACCAACAGCATCATAAAAAGATAGATGTCAGTTATACATACTGTTTACAATATAGTCATCGGAGTGACCACAGTGGAAAGTTAGTCTAGAGAATAGCGATTTCATCGTCAAAGACTTGCTTTGTGAGCCAGATATGGGGTAGACCTGTAGTCTTACTTAGGAAGCTGTGGCAGGAGGATGGTTCCAACCCAGAAACTCAAAGCCAGTTTTGAGATTTCATTAACAATGTAAAATGAAATGAAATGAAATTTTAAAAAGCTTGGTTTGGGCAGTCTGGAGATAAGGGACTATTTTTTCTCCAAATGAAAAAGATGAAAAATAATCAACAGAAAGGGAGAAGTTAAAGTTTCAAAATAACGACAACTTTATAAATAGTCTTTGAGGAAATAGGGTGAATTGTGCTTTGGACACAAGATCAGAGAATAGCTTTTTGAAGCTATCCTTTCTTCCTGTGATCTCAGGCTTAAGAGGAAGTTACTACAACTTTAATTCCAGAAACATTCCACTAAAAAGAGTTCCTGGTCACATGCTTTGGGAAATTGCTGGATAAAATAAAGATCCATTTCTAAAGAATTTTATAGAAGTATTGACACAGTGTGCATCAAGCATATTCACAATAACAAAAATGATATTTTACAAGTATATTTAGTTTTAGGAATTTTTATTTCCCTTATGAATCTATTGTTCCACAGTAAACAATCTGACAAATGTTAGACTAGAGTACAGGCTTTCTAGTTCTGCATTGGAAATCTCATTATCTGCTATAACAGAACTTCAAAGAAAAACTTCTCTGTACACCAATTTCCAAATAAAGTCTTTCCTCTGAGGGATACAACAATCTAACATAATATATTTAATTAGAATTTGGATTAGTTCTGTTCCTCTGAGAAGCAGATATCAAGACAAGGATAGACATGCAAGAGAGGAACTAAAGCAAATTCCCATAAGGAGGAGAAATTGGGAGCAGACGAGGAGAGCAGAGCAGATTTGTGAAATAGGTCTGATCCCTGAGGTTAGGGGGGTGAAATGGAGAGAAAGGAACACTAAGAGGAAGAATCTCAAACTGCAGAAACTCTCTATGTCATCAATAAAAGCCTTCAAACTAAAGAAATACAATGGAGTAACCCATAGATAAGGCTTCCTTAGCATGCTTGCCAGCTCAGTCCCTGGGACAGAGTGGCTTGGGAGGAGTGTATCCTACATACAAATACAGTGGTGGAATCACAGAAGAATTGGGTGGTGCAGTCTTATGGATGCCATATTCTGCCCTGCCCTGCATAGCTGTTTCATGATGCCTACTGGTTTTGCTTCCAGAAAGAGGAAGAGTATGAGTGAGACAAATAAATACAGGCTCATTGTTCTCAGGCTCAGCACCAGTATTCATTCCTTCTGTCCTCCATCACTTGTCATAAAAATCTCCTCATCCACAGCTGTCGCCTCAGCAGGTTGTGGTGACTTTCCATCCAAACCTACCTCCTTAGGGGATCTATACACTTAGTAATTATACCCTGTTCATACATTTCTTGATGCATGTTTGTATATGCTTAAACAAGAGCAAAGAAGAAGAGTCCAAATGAAGTACATGGCTGCTGTGTATATTTCTCTTTATGTAAAAGCCATCCACTTTCTCTTGTTGATCAGGGTCAACTTGTCCTTCCAGAATGATGATTTTTATTCTTATCTTCTGGTTCCTGGATAGTAAGAATCTAAGTGTTCTAGAAAACATAATTTAATGTTTTAGCAAGCACTGATTGTATCTTCTGATAATGTGAGAACTTGAGAAAGCAGGTGACATGAATTCCCATCATCGTTTGAAATGATTGCAGGAGGGCATTCCTGATATCACTTTGCCTTTTTGATCCAAGCATCCTCCCTTTGAGAACAGTGCACCATGCAGAGATCTCCTGTATATGCGTAAGTATACACTAAATGCTGAAAAATAGTGTCCTGAATCAGAGTGAGTGCTCTGGTAATGTGAGAGACTAGCTGATTCTGAATGGTGTGTTACTCCTTTGCTTTCTCTGAGGGAGTCTCCTGGTTAGAAGTCATTAGCAAAGTTGAATTATAAAAAAGAGTCCCTGTTTTTTTTTTTTTTATTTCCTTTCTTTTTTTTTTTTTTCTCTTTAAGTAAAAAAAAAAAAATGTCCCATAGAGAGAATCTAGGAACAAGAGAGAGGTTTCTTGGAAGGCCAAAGTGATCCTGTTTAGAGGTAGCAACTACTGGTAGTGGAGAGAAGAGGGAAAAAAAAGCAGATTTTCTTGGAATCCTGCCAAAACATGATAGATTCTGAAATTCAGAGGGAATTTGACAAGAAGATGTCGTATATTTTAAAAGCTTCTTTTTTTATATATAAGAGAAATAATTCTTAGAAAGAGAAGAAATGAAAAAGCTCAACAGGATCAGAGAGAAAATGATGTGAATAAAAGTTAAGCAAAGAAGATGATTGTAGCATTTTTCTAGGGCTTCCATGATGGTGTGTTACAAACTGGGCAATATGAAGCAACAGAACTGGGTGACTTGTCTTGTGATTCTAGAGTTAAGAGTCAAAATAGAGGATACCATGGTCATGTAGGGCATTCTTTCAAGCTTCTGTGTTTGCTGGAAATCTTTAATATTCCCCAGCTAGCCAGTGTGTGATGCCAGTCTCTACCTTTGTCATCACATGATGTCTAACAGTGAATTTCTGTCTTCATATACTCAGTTTCCTGTAAGAACACCTGTCATACTGAGTTAGAAGAAACCCTACTCATCGTAGTTACTTTGATCATTGCTAAGACAAAATGCTTGACACCCAAAGTTAAAAGAGAAACATATTGGAGGGTCTTTGCAGAGGAGAGACAGCCCATTACAGATCAGGCAGTGGGCAGCAAAGAACAAGCAACCAGCTGACTTTTCCCTTTTATCCCATCCAGACTACTATCCTTTTGGGTAGTGCCACCCAGAGCTATTAGTGGATTAATTTAGTACCAACACACCCTTAATTCCAATACCATATAACATAAATCCAGCAAGCTCCAACAGTTCCATGTATGAATGCATGAGACTTTGGGAAACATCTAGATGCAACCCTTAACACTACTCCCATATGAATTCATTTTAAGTGATATATATATAATGACCCTTTGTCCAAATGGAGTCATACCCTGCAAAACATGAAGCTTAGACCTTTAATATTCTCTCTCTCTCTTTATTTTTGGAATAACATGTATTAACCCACAGCAATTTTATATACACATATAAATAAGATATATAATTATATAGTAATGTATGTACATAAATATCTTCCCTTAAAGTATATGGTTTGTATTTTTTCCTTGAAGAAAAATACTAAAATTATTAAATATAATGAATATTTAAAATTATACTTTAAAATTCAAAAATCTATAGAGAGGTAACAATTTGAGAAATAAAAAAAAATACAGGTGTATGCATTTCAAGCAAATACTGCTTCTCTGGTGAGTCACAAGAATATTAACTTGAAGCCTAAATTGAAAGAATTATTCAACTCAAAATATAAGGAAAAAATTATTTTGGGTCTTTGAGTAAGAAGAAAAGATGAAAAGAGAAAACTGAAGCTACTTACCAAAGAAAGAAAAATTACATTGTCACAATCTCCTATGCAAAACATTAAACTCTAAGACAGTAAAGTAATTTCTACAAAGTACTCATGCTATGGAATATGAACATGAATTTTCATCTCGTCCACCCAACCTTCATCAACAAAACAACTTACAAAATGCAAATCTTCAGGAATATTTTACTCATGAACGCTTCTTAAAGAGTTTATCAGAGAAAAATTCACCCAGTTGATGTGACTGGAGAATCATTAGAAATGGATTGATACTGAGTGGCAAATTTACTTAACTTTAGAGCTAAGACTAAAACAAAGTTGAGACTTGGTGGTTTTAAATATACCCACAAATTCTTTGCCTCTCTCAAAATAACTATGCTTTGAGGCTCCTTTAATGTGGAAAAACTGAGAAGCAGAAGTAATAATGTTTAATGTTTTAAAACTGTCATTATTTAAAAGCACAGCTTCCTGTCCCTCACCCTTACCCCCTTTCTCTTTGTCTCTTTCTAGCTCTTGGTCTCTCCCCCACTTCTTTCCCCCACTTACTCCCAATCACTGTCTTAGTTGATTCTCTAACAAAGTGACATAGACTGAGTGGTCTATAACAACAGAAGTTTATTGTCCTAGTTCTGAATTGATCAGATATCAAGATGTGTTTCTAAATGAAGTCTGTCCTCCATATTGCGGGCTGCTGGCTTAGCACTGTATCTGCCTCTGGCAGAAAGAAAGTTGGAGTTTCTTTTACAATGGACTTAATCCCATTCATGAAAGTTTGAGCCTTATGACCTAAGTATCTCCCAAAATCCAAATTTCTAACAATGTCACATTGGAATTGAGGGTTAAAACTTCAACATATGAACCTTGGAGGCACAAAAATATTCAGTCAGCAATATTTATTATGGGAAATATCAACTGTCTTGTCATGAGGACACTCAGACAGGTCTGTGGAGAAGTCCATGTGATAAGCCACTAGCCCGCAGTGGTCAGCAAGGGACCAAGTCATCTTGTCAGTAGCCATGTGACACAGAACCTCTAGCTCCAAAAAACTTTTAATATAACTACTATACCCCTGGCCAACGTATTGGCTGCAATCTTATAAGAAATATCAATTTAGAATTACCAAGTTAAACCATTCCTGGACTTTAGAATCTGCATATGATAATCTTAATTGTGAACTTTTGGGATAACTTGCTACATATCAATAGATAATGAGTTTAGATTCTTAATGGTGTTACTGGGGTTTAGGGTGCTAGAATCTCCTCCAGGAGGTGTTTTCTAGATTCTTTCTGTCCTTAGAAAAGGTCAAGAAAAGCACAAACAGTAGTAAAGTTTTATTAAAGGTAGAAAAAGAAACAGGCTCTTCAGAGCAAGTTTGGGCCAAGCAGGAAAAGAAATATACCCTATAGCATGAGAGTCATCACTGTACAAGAGAGAGCACAATGGCAAAAATTGATCATGGGACGTCAATTTTGTATCACCCATGTCTCCATCTGCCAACAGGTCTGGACCACTCTGCTGAAAAACCTGCTTGAATTCTTTTGAGAAGTCCCCATGCAGGACCTTTGGAATTGTTCTGTGCGTGTGTCTTGGGATCTTGGCAGGCCACATGCTACCTTCTTTCCTCAGAGCTATGAGTAGAATGCTGTCAGAGTAAGTAAGTAAAAATGCGGTTTTGGCAGTGGAAAAATACAGATGGACTTTGAAGAAAATGTTAATGAAAATCTAAAGCATCTCAAACTTTCAGTACGAGTCTAATTTTTGAAGAGCCTTCAGATGAGAGTTTAAGGGGAAACGAGGAATATATTATTGAAAATTAGAGGAAGGGAATTCTTTGGTATATACTGCCAAAAAACCTTATAATCACTGTGACCTATAGTGGAAAATGTAGAAATGTACCTAATACAGCATTATTTCTATTCATAAATGTTTTGCTTGTGAACAATTTGATTCACAAAGAAAAATGTGGGAAAATTTTGTTTTTGTTTGCAAACTCTGCCTCAGGTGACAAACATGACTGTAACCATCTTTCTCACACAAGTGTAAATGTAGTCATCTTTTCCAGAATCATATAACAAATTAAGTTTGTGAGCTGGTTACTACTGTACTTACAGAAATATCGCTAATGAACTACGTGAACTAGCAAAGCAGATTCGCAAGCATAATGTGAAAATTGCCATTTGGATTTTTCTTGCTGCTTCCAATAAAGTAGAAATAAACTATTTATTAATGTCATTTTAAAATCAGCCAGGGCTTACAAATTTTAAGATTCTGAGCCTCACTTCATGGGCTGCAAACAATGATGAAACCCAGGAAAACTTGGTTTGCAGATGAAGAAGTGGGTATGGTTTCAAAATTTATTGCAATTATTTTATAAGACCATAGTACTATCAAGGGTGGTTCTAAGCCCACTATTTAGTCAGGCAAAATTTACAAAGGTAAAATGTTTAAGAACATGCTTCTCTGAGGTGTTTGTCCTCCTAGTATAGTAAATCTGAGAAGCTTAAAAACTGCTTTTCTAGTACTAGTACATGCTTAGGAGAGAGAAAGGAGGCCTATCTTGAGATTTGTGGGTATGTCTTTCAACTAATGGAGTGAATTCCCACAAAGATTCAAAAGGAAACCCTACAGACTTTTTAACAAAATTACAGAAACATTTGCAGCATGGATTAAATGGGACAAAAATGATGCATAATGAGACAAGTCTGTGAATCCCAAAATTCTGCTATGAAACTGGGTGAGAAACATGCAACTTCAAACATTTAATTTTTTAAAAAGTGGACAACTCAGGAGAGTGCAGTAATTAGCTCAGAAGATATATCATGAATCATGGAGAATTATTCCTAGGAGTAGAACTCAATCCAACTCCAACTCATGACCAAAAAATTTCCAGTGTTTGCCCAGATGAATTTTCACATTTTCTCTAGATAGCTCATTGCCTCTCTTTCTTTTTATTTTTGATTATTTATAGATTAAATTTTGTCCTGCTATTGTATGATAGATACATTATATGAAAGATAACTTGTTTCTTTATATTATAGATTTTCAGATCTAAAGAATAGACATTTGAGGAGCTCTACTAATAAAACTATACCCAAAGAGGCCTAAAAGCACCTGGATCTGATTTAGAGGAACATGATTCTGAACTTCATGTTCATACTATAATGCCATAAAATCAATTAAGAGCTCTGAGAGAGGAAGCTGTTATGTATAGGGGAGGAATGCTTTGTGGCCAGAAAATTAACAGTGTTTTTTTGTTTTTCAAATATGTCTAAAAATTAATGGGAACTGTTCCTTTTTAAAAATTTTATTTAAAGAGGAAAAAAAAACAGTAAAAGGGTACAAGTAGTACAGAATTTCAAAAAAATAAACAGAAATCATTAGTTAATAGATTACATATTGTCATTTAAGAAATAGTTGTTCAAGTTACAAATTTAAAACATACAAAGTGGACATTCAAACAGTGAGACTACAAATAGTACTGTTCAATGATCCAACAAAAACTTAATAATATGGTTATCTATCTTCCCTTTGAAGATGTGTAATATACTACTTTACCTTCTGGTATAGGATGGATGCAGAACCTTGATTCTAAAAGAACCTATAAAAGTCGAATAATGATATGTGATTCTGAGATGAGTTGGTAGAACACACTACAGCTTCTTTCTCTGTAGTAGATCACGCTGGGAAAATCATATCACATTGTCAATCACATTCCTATAGAAAACGGTTCTACATAATAAAGAACTGGAACCTACTGCCAATCATGAGCAAGGCAATAAGATATTCATAGAAAGATCTTAGAACTCCAGTGTAACTTAAAGATGACTGATCCTTTGACCAATAGTTTGATTACAAACTCATGGGAAACTCCAGCTTGGATCACCAGTTGTATCACTTGAGAAATCCTGATCCTTAGATTCATCATGAAATTATGAATATTTGTTTTTCTAGGCTATTACATTCAGAAGGTGATATGTTATAAGGAAAAAGATGATAAGCAAATGAAACATAATTTGATAAACTAGGAACACCAAGGGTTACCAATAAGTGGGAAAAGTAAAAGAAGAAACAGTTCTTTGATTATCCTAAAGGTGGACTCAAATAATAAAATAATATCACACATTAAATAACAAAACTTTAACCATAGCTATAATCAAAAGATAAGCAGAGAGCTAAATTTACATTTAATAAGAAAAAAAATGAAAATTGGGACAAGATTTTAATCAAATGTAACAATTAGTAAAATCAAATTAATTCATTAGAACTAAATTGGATTTACAAAATAATATAATTTCACCAAGATGATCAGAAAGACTTTATGAAGCTCGCTTTTTTCCACAGACAAAAGCCATAGATTCATGACTGAAAAATAGATTATTATTTTGTCCTCCTATAAATATAACCAATTCACTCTAGGTAATGATCTGATTATAACAAAATGTCTCCTAAAAAAGATAGTTTATTACTTACATGCTTCTCTGAATAACTAACACCATGATATAAAGAGTGCATTTAATTTATTGGGATATTATATGATCTCTTTTTATAGAAGAAAGGAAAGCTATAGTTCCCTAGAAGAAGAAATAAAATAGTCTAGAATGAAATAATCCATATGTATATTAAAATAGAATTTGTGAAAATGAAGCCTATTATATATTGGGAAAAAATGATCTCATTATAAAATTCTGAGATTCTCATTTCTTGGAAAATACATAATTACAACTCTAACTTTTTAGTGACCAATTACTGAATTTCCTGAAATAAATGCTTTGCTATTTTTATGACTGGCCTATCTGTATTTCTAGTTCCAAGAATAGAAATTTATAACATAGACATTTTTATACATAAGTCTGAAATAAATGACACTATTCCATCAAAATGCAAGTACAAAACCTTTAAATTTTAGATGAAATTAAAGTAGAAACCCTTTATTAGCATAAGCAAGCTTTTCAAATGATAACTTTCATGCCTCTCCAATTTATTAAATTAGGCCATTAAAGCCTCCAAAAGAAAAAAAAAAGAAAGAAAGAAAGAAAAAACAATGTTTTACTATATGAGATATATTTACCAGCTTTTAAATGAGCTAGCTCCTTTCATTAGAAGCAAAAACTAGTTGGTTTGCATTGACAAAATGTAAAGGTTTAAAAATACTATCCCTAAAAGGAGAATTTTTTTCCATATGACATGGCTTCTATCTAGATGTTACCCCAAAGCTGCATGTGTTCATAAGTGGGGCTTTTAAGAGGTCACTGGATCATGGGTGTATGGTACAGGATTATTATATTGGTGGGCTTATAAATGGATGTGATGTTGGCAGGTGAAGGCTCCAATTCCCTTAATGGCTACTATTTCCTATCATCCATGCCATGGACTGTTTCTCCTCTGCCATGGCCCTCTGCCATGCTACCCTGAGTTGGATCCAGCCAACTACAAACTTAAACTTCTGCAAAATATGAGCCAAAGCAAACCTCCTTTAACTTGTGAATGTCCAATATTATGTCTAGTGACAAATAGGTAACTTAGCATTACATAAACTAATATTACTTTTAGTTTTATTAACAAACAATACCTTCTCAGTTAAGCCCTATTCTTAGTGTATGCTGTATGTGATGGGTATGGTGGTGGTGGTGTTTTTGGTGGTGGTAGGCATTCCTTTGTGGGGAATCCCTCCAGCATGGCCTCCTCTAGTATTACTAGACATAGCATTCTGTTATGTGTAGTGAGCATCATTCCAATACTTATCTCTGAAATCATTTGGAAAGTACAATTTATATATAGAGGGTGTATACCCTCTATAGAACATGCTTCATATTTGAGCACAGTTTGAAATGTGATGGGTCATCACATTTGAGATATATACATAATTTGGTATAAATAACTCTCTTCTTCTAATGCACTGGCATGAGAGAAAAGCATGTCTTACTAAGGCTGATATAATCTTCAAGCTTTTATATTGAGCAAATTAGCTGTGCCCAGGATCAGTCCTGCCTTAGATCCCTACTAGACTACATATCCTCTTCAGTCTTGACCTGTGTCACATGACCCAGAGCAATTTTCTACCTTATCCAAAAATATCATCACAGTCTATTTCACTGAGGTAAATGATGTCCCATATCATTTTAGCTTAAATCCATTCCTGAGCTTCATTATTGCCTTTTTATTGGTGGACTGAAAACTGAAAAATCTGCCATTCTCAGAAGGATCTGTACTCCCCTCACTCTTAGGCAGCTAATCTCTCCTTAAGTCCCTAACAAAAGCAATTCACAAAAATGTAATTGTGTATTGTGCAGTTTGGAGTAAAGAAAATTTTGGAGCCTTGCATTGCAGATTATTCTCTGGTGATGATATGAAAATAACCCATGTATAATAAGTGTAAAAAAAGTACTTTATTCGGGAAGAATAGTTGAGTCAAGTTCCAAGAGGAAAGAAAGGTGGATGATGAAGCCCTTAATGCTTTTGATTGGGACCTCCTCTTAAAAATGCACTGGTGGAATAAAGGTCCACTCTTTAAAGTCACCCCTGAGTATAGTTCTAAAGTTTTTCTAAGTATGTGTTCTATGAGGGAATATCTTTGTAGTTGATAAGCTTAATCCAGGCATGAGTTCTAGAGCTGTTGGTTGAGTTCAATGTTAATGAATCAGCAATATAATCATTCTGAAAAAAAGTAGAGGAAATTTGTGATCTGCACATGGAACCCCTCAGGAAAGTGCTAAAGTAGCACTTTTAGTGTATAACAAACTTATAGAAAAGATGGAAATGTGGTTACATTTGTTATTTATGCACTAACAATCGAAAACAGAAAACAAAGCACAAGGACAGCATTTTACTGAAGCTTATGGCCATGTTACCCCAGGTAAGGAAAGCTCTATTTTGTTTTAGCTACCTTGCACATTTGGAAAGATGACAGACTTTAAAACTATATTAGAATTACAAGCAAGGCAGGTTCTGTGGATTACAAGGCTACAGAAGAATTTAAAAGCAGCTTACCCAAATATAATTCACGTATACAATTTACCATTTAAAACATGCAAACTATAGATTCTCAAGTTGTTTACAGTTGTACAACAACCACCACAACCAATTTTACTTTGTAATCAACAACAAAATAAATAACAAAAGTGATACAATTGTGGCGTGGCTGAAAATATAAGAAGTATGAAACATAAATAACCTTTATTTTAAGAATACGAGGAGAGAGATCCTCAACCAACGGGTCCGGCATAGTCGGGGGGCTGGCATTTTTTCCAGGGTCTGTCAATCTCTCCCCGGGGTGGTGATCTCTCCCTGGAGTTGGTGATCTCGCCCTCGGACACGTTGAGTGGGGGCATACATGTAGCTTAGGTTTGGGGTGGAGCCTAAGGGGCATTAGTGATGAGCACTAGCCCATTGGTATTCATTTCATGCCAGAGGCAAATTCCTAGGGGTGGGGAAGATAGAGCTCCTTGGTTCTGTCTCCAAGGCTTTACCAGCTAGTGTCCGGCCTAGGACAAGATTCTTTCAAAAACAAAGTACTATTAGTTGTCTTTCCCTACTTATCTTCACCTTCAGCTCTTAGGAAGAGCTGATTTTAATACTTTTGAACCAATAATTATGGACCAACACAAATAGCTTCCAAATCACTTATGGTAATTTTTAATACTTGGCACATCAGCCAAGATCATATACACTGAAATTAAGAGTTTATGAAACACTTGCAAAAAGAAACACAAAGAGAGTACAGATCCCTAAATTATTGGAGTTATTAAACACAGACTTCAAAATTATGCTACTATTTAAGAAGATGTGTTCAAAGAGATTTTTAAAGTGATTACAAATACAGCAAATTACTGGGAAATATAAATAATTGGTATGCCATGGAAATCTAGAGAAAACAAAGAAAACACGAGAACTTAAAATCTCAGTGAACAAATTTAACATCTGCTTACTCATCTAGTCCAAAATTGTAACACTGGTGAAAACACTGACAAGGTGAATATACCAAAAACAAAAATAAAAAGATATATTCCTTGCAAGTGAGTCAAAGTATATTTCTCAAGAAAAATACTAAAATATAAGATAAAAAATGTTGAATATGCTGAAATATTACCCTTAAACTGCAAACTTACAATAAATAAGTTTCTAGAAGTATAATGCACAGCTTAGAATATAGTTAACACTACTGTATAGTACATGGAAATTTGCTAACACACATATGCATACACACATACACACACAGATGATGGATATATTGACTTGCTTGCCTGCAACAGTCATTACATGTGTACACGTATATTAAACCATCATGGTGTATATGGTGACTATAACTAACATCAATATATTGTAAGTGAAAGAAGTCAACCTGAAAAGTCTACTTCTTGTTTGACTCCAATTATATGGCATTGTGGAAAAAACAAATCTACGAAGATAATACAAAGGTCTGTGCTAGCCAGAAATTGGGAGGCAGGGAAGAATAGACAAAGGATAGAATTTTTAGGGTGGTGAAGTTTCTCTGTATGGGTCTATAATAGTACAAATATGTTATTATGCATTTATCCAGTAGCACAGAATATATGACACAAAGATAGAACCGTAAGACAAACTATGGACCTTGACTATTGATGACAGTGCGGGTTCCCTTGAGTGTTGATGTAGCAACTGTAGCACTCTGATGAACACTCATAATGGGAGAGATCATGTATGAGTGAGAGCAGGAGGTACATGAATTTCTAGGTACCTGCTGCTCAGTTTTGTTTTGACCCTAAAGGTTTTGTGAAAAATATTTTTAAAACATCAAGGTGTGAATTTTAAATGTGTTCAAAAAGTTTGATAAAGACATGTATACCAAAGTAAGTAAACAAATTTTAGAAACAAAGATGATTTCTTTTGGGCAGATTCATATTAAACAAAATGAAAGAATATTTTCTTTGCACAAAGTTTTCTAAAAAAGAAAAAGTTGTAAGAAAGAACAAATGAAATAAAAATAGCAAATATATGGATATAAATAAATTAATAGGAGCTATATAAATTTTTAAAATTTATTCATATGCTTTAAATTATAAAAAGAATTAAAATACCATGGCAATAATAAGATGGAAAAGAGAGAGGGATTTTTGAAGTTAAAGTGTTGTGAAATCTAAAAATTATTTTCTTAAATTATTTTTGCTAGAATCAAAAAGTTTGGATACCTTATGATGCTTTGTCTGTATTTTCTTTATTATAGTTGGTCTCTTTATATTCCGTACCTGTTTTTGCTACTGGATATTATCACTTAAATATGTTTCTTTATTTACCTCCCCATTTTCTTCTTAAAAATTATTCATTTTAAAAATTCTGAATTATATTAATGGTTATGGCCCCATTACTCATGATAAAAATCAAAGAAGCTAACTGCTGCTCTAAACTTTTGAAAGACACTGGCTAAAAACTGCCTCTGTTGACTACCAGATTCCTGAAAAACCCACAAACTTCATATTACACCTTCCTAATATCAGCGATGTCCTTGGGATTCAGTTAGCTCTACACCTGCAGATTAGTAAACTCATTGCTATAGCATATGGTCAGATACCAAAAAGAATCAAGGGTCTTATCATTGCTTTATTTTAAAAAGAAAGCAATTGAATAATTGCTCTGATAATACTCACTTTGAGATATAACACATGGGTCTGCAGCTTATCTTTCACTTTCTAAACTTCAGACCACTGCCTTTCACCCCAAGTCACACTAGCTTCTAGATGCGTCAAATACTGTATTATGAAACTATGAATTCTAACTTGCCTGGTTAGTTCTCACGAGTGACTAGGTGTATATTATGGTCTTGAAACAAACATGCCAGAGCCCTATTCTGTCCCTGCACAATCACATCGTTCTTCAAGTGATTTTTAGATGTACTAGTAACGATATGACCACATGCCTTCCTCCAGCCACCTTAGGACATCCTTCTTATCCTTAGTACCCATCCACAGCACTGGTGCTTGTGGCTATATTCCTGCCAAGTAAACTCCCCACCCACACGTGAGAACTGGACATTCTGGACAGTCACCCATGGACACACATTTTGTATATAATTTTTGTACGTCTGACTTGAGTTTTTCAGGATCTGATGTGCGTTATGTGCTCCCCTCAGCCCAACCTTTACGTACCCAAACCTTCATTTCCTTATAGTTCAGATCCCACTTGACTATGGAGGTTGCAGATACACTGTGTCAACCTGAGAAGTTTCGAAGCTTAACTAAATGACTCAGCAGTTCCACATCTTCAAGAATAGAGGACATATTTTAGGGCAGCTGTTTACACTCTATGATGTTAGAATGGCTGATGGATTTGTGTCAATTTGAGAAGTCTAGAAGTTTAACTAAGTGACTCAGCAGGGTGCCAGGGTCCTCACTTTGTAAACATTCCAAGCCTATGCAAGAAGAGGGCATGGAGGTGGTGTGTTATACCCACACTAGGATGAGTAGACTGCTTACAATACAAGGCAGGAAAACAGGTTTGCTATCTCCTTTTTGTTCTCGCTGCTTTTGCTGTCTTCTGCTGCCATGAATTGTTGCCCCTCTGTCACTCATCCGTGCCTTGGAGCCAGCTGATTATGTACTGAAACTTTCACAAACCAAGATAAATAAATCTTTTCCTCTTACCTTTAGGTTATTTGTCCCAGAAATGAGAGAAAAGTAACCAGGATAGAAGCCCTGGCCCTGTCTGCTACTCAGTAACACCACAGATAACACCATCATGACATATTTTCGTATGAGATGATTCATAGGAAAAAATCACAGTGGATACATAATGGATATATGTGGTGCATGTCTAAGGTATGATTATGACATTAATTGAAATCAAAGTAAATTGACATTTCAATGTGTTTTAAAATCATTTGTACAATTGCTTGCAATTCATTTCATAACATTGCATGTAGTCTTATTTTCATTATTCATGAAATGAACTATTATATCAAATTCTGGAAAAATCCAACTGATTTCAAGTAAAAGCCTTTCTTATCAATTTTATTTGAGCTAAGAATCTATGTTCTACTAACTTTGTTCAAAATCAATCAACTTTTCAAGGACATATAGCATTCTAAGCATAAATTGATGCCTCATAAGAGAGGCAATGAATAAAAGTAATCTGCATATATAATCAATATAGAACACCCTAAGGCAATATTTTTAGTTTTAGGAGTAGTCGAAAGTAAATTGCTTTTTTCATCTAGCATTTTTAAAAGCCTGAGAAAAAGCTCTTATGACATGGAATATTAAAGAAAATAACCTTAAAATGAATAATTTTCTCAAATAATATGAAATACCATTTTCTTTATTCTAAATTCATTTGTGAGTTATGTAGAAAAATATTGAAATGGACAATATATAAGTTTAACAATATTCTGCCTTGAGTACAAAATCATTCCAAATTTGGACTTTATAACATTGCATCTTACAAACAAAAAATAAACTATAAAGAAATGTGGTGTACTATATGTGCATGGACACATGTATTATGTGTGTGAAACAGAGAAGAGAGACAGCAACAGAACAAAAAAACAGAAAAAAATTTCTACATACATTGTTTATTTCTATCAAGTCATGATGAGGTTTATTTTTATTATCACCCCAAAGTATTCTTTTAAAAATAAATAAATTTCAATGAGTAAAATCCTATTTTTTAGTATACCCATGCTATTGGTTTCTGTTTTTCTGCTAAAACTAAAACAGAATTGGAATCTTTAGTCTTAATAGAAAATCATTATTGCCTGTTTGATGTTTCTATAATTCCTTTCTGCTTTATTTCAAATTTTTAAGTAAATTTTGGTCGTATCATCCTATTTTCCTGAAAAGATCATCTAAACTTTTAATTTCACTTACCTTCATAAAAGCATCCAATAGTAAAGTTGTAAATGTTATTTACATCAGCAGCCAGAATTAGCATTTATCTTAATTTTTAGATATTTACACTGCAGAGAAAGAAAGAAATCAATTTTGTATCTTCTATCTGATAAACAATTCTTATCAAAATTTCCCAAAGTCTGTTCACACAGATACACATGTCCATGCACATATAGTGCACCATATTTCTTTATGGTTTATTTTTGTTTGTGAGATGCAATTCTATGAAGTCCAAATTTGGAATGATGTTGTACTCAACAAGGTAGAATGTTATTAAACTTATATATTAGAAAGTTCAATATTTTTACATTAACTCACAAATGAATTTAGAATCAAGAAAATTGCATTTCATATTGTTTGAGAAAAATCAGTCATTTTAAGGTTATTTTCTTTAATATCCCTTATGATAAGAGCTGTTTTTCAGGCCTTCAAAAATACTAGATGAAAGAGCATTTACTTTAGACTAGTCCTAAAACTATAAGAATATTGGAGACTGGACAACCATACAGCCATTTTGACAGATGGAGAATGATTTTGGTACCTTCATTTTCCAGGAATAATCTACATATATGGAGATTACACAAGATTTTATCAAGACATTGTGTATCTCTCAGCTTTTCTCTTTAACAATCAACCAGCATTCAACGGATCCTATACTGTCATTTGCTATCATAAAGCCACAGACTTGTCTAATTATATAGTTTAAGAAAAAGGTAAAACATAGTTGTCTTTTCAGAGATTAATATTTAAGTGTGGGCCAGTTAGTGGATGTCAAATTTTAAAGTTGTTCGGCTATTTAATTCTAAGTTCAAATCTGGGAGATGGAGTTACGTTTTTTATTTATTTATTTTTTTTATTTTAAAGAGAAAAAAAAAAAAACAAAACAAAAAAGTAGGAGACTAACAATGGTTAAAATATTTCATATAGTTAGCTTTACATTAATTACTCAGGATACAAGATATAGGCATTGAATTGCCCAAATAACAGCAGAAAATATTTTTTCAGTGAACTCAGAGAAATTAGTAGTATACTTATTTTAACTATCTATCTATCTATCTATCTATCTATCTATCTATCTATCTATATGATTTTTCATCTTTCTTTGCTCCTTTTCTCCATCTTAGTTTCTCTTTCCATTTGAAATTTTTTTCCTTTGTACAATACCTGTTGAACATTTTGGATCTTATTTAATATTTCATCTGCTCACACTGGGGAGACAATATGGTGTCTGCACATGTACATCTAGTTTATTTCACTTACGGATATGGTCTTGAGTTGCATCTATTTACCTATACAAGTCTCCAGTTTATCCTTGTTTATAGAAGAGTGGTACTCCACTCTTAGAGAGAGAGAGAAAGAGAGAGAGAGAGAGAGAGAGAGAGAGAGAGAGAGAGAGAGAGAATGAGAGAGAGAGAGAGAATGAGAGAGAGAGAGAAAAAGAGAGAGAGAGGGAGCACAACTATTTTTATTGGTTCTTCCATTGACTGGCATTTGGGTTGTTTCCAAGATCTAGCTATTGCAGATTTTGCTGCTATAAACATATATCATTGAAATAGTATGTTTTTAATTTCTCAGGGAAAATACCAAGAGGGGAGTAAGGGTCAAAGGTATAGTCACAACAATGACCTTGTTTGGTACCAAATTCTGTCTTGATTACTTTTCTCTTATTGCTGACACAAAATATTCAGCACTCAAAATTAAGAAAAGAAAGGTTTATTTAGCTTACAGTCTGTGGAGGTTTCAGTCCATAATCAGTTGGCTCCAAGGCAGAGTGGCATGGAACCAGGACAGCACTTCAAGGTAGCCGAATACAGCAAAAGCAACAAAAGCAAAAGAGAAAAAGAGCAAGTGTCTTTTTCTCCTTTAATTATATTCTACACAAGCCATGCTCTTCTATAGGGTGAATGTAGCACTCCTGAAATCTCCTCGCCCTCCACTTACACAGGATGGATGCGTTTACAAAATAAGGACCCTGGCTCCCTGCTGAGTCCCTTAGTTAAATGTCTAAATTTCTCAAGTTGACACAATGTATCAACCACAACATTATTCTTATTCCTTTTATTTATTTCTCTACTTTAATTGTTCTGGCTAAAGCCTCCAGGGTTACATTGAATGTCAGTGCAGACATGGTCTTCCTTGTCTTGTTCCTGATTTTAGAGTGAAAGTGTTCAGTTTTGTTGATTTCGTGTAAAGTTGTCTGTTAGTTTGTTTTACACATCTTGCATCTGAATAAGATACAGACTATTCTGATTTTCTATAACGTTTCTATCATGAATGGGTGCTGTACTTTTTAAAAAGCTTTTCTGCATCTATTGAGATGATGATATAGTTAGTTCTATTAATATGGTGCATTTAATTTTTTTTTTTAGTATTCATATGTCATCTAAAAAATGAAATGTTACCTTTCCCCTTGCAAGTAGGTAATTAAACTCTCAGACTAAATCTGGGGCAATGAACTGTTAGCAAAAGTACATGTGGGTCTCTCTATGAATAAGAGATAACTTTCCATTTATTCTTATTGCTCACCAGGAATCTGGGTATGATATTTGGAACCCCAGCAGTCTTAATGAATTATGGTGGAAAGTTGAAGTTATAACTGTATACAAAGACATAGAAAAGAAATACAGAAATCAAGATGCCTGATAATATGATGAACAACTTCCAGGTTTGTTTTATGTGAGAAAGAAATGAGATTTGCTGTTGTTTAAACCAGTATAATATATGAGATTTTACACTCAAGTCCATCTCACAAGCACTTTGAGCTACAGCCAGACACATCCAATATTTCCTTGTTCCACTCAGTTTCACATCATTCACCTGCCACCACTTCATAAAAATTCATGAAATGCATCCCTTCCAACCGGCAGGTGGCACATGATCCCCAACCCCTATCTCTTTACTTGTATCTCATTTTGTGCTTTGCCTTCTGTGTTCTAGGTTCCTTTTTCTTTGTTTCCTTGGTGTTCTCTTCCTGTGACCCACATAGTGGTGGGCTTGGTATACAGGAGGACCAACCTGGTAGATATGGAGACTTCCAAGTCCACAAACTGAAGGTCTTCTGCATAGTAAGGTGCTGTATTTATTTATTTATTAGCTATTTAATGTGCAAAACTATGCTGCTGTTTTTATTACTTTTTTGTTTTTTAAATTAGATTATTATCTGGGTTGTTGGGATGTTACTAGCAGATTTTTACAAATACTATATCCCTATTTCAGTTTCTTATAGACCCTGTGGTTCTTATAAGGGCTATTTTTCCTTAGCTGAGTGCTTTTTAGGAATTCATGTGTGTTATCAGAGAAGAGCTGATTGTATTCCTCTCAAATGTTTTCTTCTTATACTTCTTTGAATACTTCCTGCATGTCAGAAACTTGAACAAACTATTCTCATACATTTCGACCTTGAGAACACATTACAATAGATGCACCATAGAAGATGAAATGATTATCTACTACCTTCTGTGGAAAAATATTAAAATATTTGTGAAAATATAGTACAATATTATCATTCTCACTGGTTTATTTTGTTTTAGAAAATAGTTTTTTCCATCTAAATCTGCTATTCAATTTAAACTGCAATGAGTTTACTATTGTTTTTTAAATTTTTATAAGATCTATCCTTTTATAGCATGAGATCTATCATTTTAAACAGATTTCTTCTTTTATTTAATTTAATTTTTATTTTTTGAAATGGGGTCTCACTATGTGGTTCATACTGGCCTTGAACTTGCTATGAAGCCCAGGCTGGCCTTGAAATTGCAGTAATACTCCTGCCTCAATTTCCTCAGGGATCACAGGAGTGTACCACCACAACTGGTGTTTTAACAGATTTTTTAAGTGCAAAATATTATGCTATTAACTACTGGTATATTATTCCACAGAAGACCTGTAGAATATATTCAGCTTGGAAAAAAGAAATTTTATTGTCATTCTAGTCACCTAGTTGCAGTACAAATAATTGTCTTAGTCTGTTAATGCTGATGCTACAGTAATACCAGAAACAGAATGACTTGCAAATAATATACATTTATTTATTCCAATTCTAGTCTTAGAAGTCTACCATGAAGACACAAGCAGATTTAAAATATGATGATGGTTTTCTCTGTGGCTCACAGAGGGCGCTTCTGTGCTATGTCTTTATTGGAAGAAGTGAATCAGCTCCCTGGAGCCTCTTTTATAAAGAAAATAGTCCCATTTATGAGAGCTATTTCCCTCATGATCTGATCATGACTTGAGACTTCCTCACATACAGTATTAGAGCAGTGAAGACTAAAAGTCAATGTATGAATGGGGGACACTAATATTTAAAACATAGCAATAGTTTTAATATCTCTTTTTTAATTCCTAGTAAAATAAATATGAGTCTATATGAAATCAAAAAGGAAAACTCTTAAAGGTCCTCAGACCAAAAGTGTTTAGAACAGCTAATTTAGAAAAAAACATACTTATAATAAACTTGATTATGAAAGGCAATGTCCAGGTTGAAACAAATGATAAACTGTTCCAACTGCAGAAACAGTGTGACAATTTTCATATTCCAATAGTAAGAGAAGAGAAATATTGGTCCTTAAACTTGATCATAGATAGGATTTCTTGGCATTTTTGGTGGAAAAAATTTAGAAAAAAGAAACAGCTACTTGGGGATAAGCAGAGCAGTATAGAAAAATGAAGTGTTCAGAAGGCATCCTGGAGATGCTGGCAGGAAGAGGTGAGAGTTCAAACAAGCAGGTGACAGCATTTGTAGGGCCTTAGGTCTTCCCTCTCCCTCCTTAAATCCTGGCAAGAATGGAAGATTCCATAGTGCCTGCCATGAAATACCAATTATTGTACCCCAATTATTGGATGCCAATTATAGTATTGAATATAAAATACAGATATGACTTGTATTGGGTATAAAATATGGGTGAGCCCAGAACACTAGAGAGCTTTGGAACACAATGGTAAAATAATCATGTTTGCATCAGGCATTGACTAGTGGTCAATTTGTAATATCTGCTGAACTGAGTCAGTGTGGTGCTGCGCATGAGTGGCCTATCTGAAGGTCATTGCCAACATGAAAAGGAGTACTGCAGAGGAAGAGTAATGTCACTGGTTCTCTGTGGTGGTATTGATTCTCCTGTTGCCATTGGTTCTCCTCAAGAAGCTTCTTGAGGTCCTTTCTTGATATGAACTTAGCTGTTCTCATTATCAGAGGAACTCAGAACCTTGTTGAGATGACTGCAGTTCACTTTAGAGGAGCTGTGTTCTTTACTTCACTGCTTCTTGGCTCCAAAGGAGAAGACAGTGTTTAATCTCCTGGAGACTAAGACTGTTTAATCTCCTGGAGAAGCTTGTCACAGACTTCCTGATATGAACTTGGCTGTTCTTATTGTCAGAGAAGCTCAGAACCTTATTGTCACTGAGGATGGCTGTGGTATTTTTCAGAGGAGTTTTGGTCCTTACTTTG
Organism: Cavia porcellus; assembly: GCF_034190915.1. Lineage (NCBI taxonomy): Eukaryota > Metazoa > Chordata > Mammalia > Rodentia > Caviidae > Cavia > Cavia porcellus. The sequence goes on from NW_026947493.1 coordinate 59,382,304, forward strand.
AGTGTCACTTCCTGGCTCCAGTGCAGAACTCTCAAACTACTGGCACAGATCCTCCACCCACTGGCATAGACCTTTTGGCTTCCATTGCTGACTTTTGGCCCTTCCCAGCACTGACCCATGAAACAGACTTGCATGAGATATCGTCATGAGCTCTAGGCCACTGGTTGGGCTTATAGGGTGCATTATCACAGATTCTAGCTCTTCATTGGACTCATGCAGGACATTGTCATGGGATTTAGGCACTCAGTTCTATTCTTTGGTTCTTAGTGTGTGGATAGATTTCTTGAACTTTTTCTTTTTGTATTTGACTCTTTATGTAACCATTATAAAATAATAATATAAATTATAAGTCCTGTATGTAATTGTTTTCCTTGCAGATCTCTGGCTTCAATAGTCACTGACATCTTTATTTTCTTGTTTTTAAGCATGATGGTTACACATCTGTCAGATGATGCAATGGGTTAAAAATTGAGAAAAAAGTCAAAAGGCTTTGGGTTTACTTGTATAACTAAATGCTAACTCTACTTTACTGATAAGCCTTTTATATTTTGTTCCTGGCTCTAATAACATAAAGCAGAGCAGCAGATGATATTTCTGCTAATAGAATTTTACTTGATTTAGTTTTATTTCCCCTCCCTTTCTCTTTTAAAATGCATGTTGCTATAATTCCATTAAAAATGACACTCTGATGAGGTGCTAATAGTAAGTAGAAATCAAAGAAAGGATTCATGCAGAGAATATTGGTCAAACTGGGTAATTTCTATTTTGTTTTTGAAGAAAACTAAGTATTGTTACAGCAAAATATATTATCAGTGCAAATATGTAAATATTATTAATTAATATTAATTCATTATTTAAGACGTTTAATATGATTTAATTACATTTAATTACATTCTGAATATTTTAAAATACATTTAATTGTGGTTGTATAAAGGAACAGCCTTTTTTTCTAACAAGATGAGAAGACTTCACAACCTCTAGGGGAAGCACTTGGATAAAGGAGTTATTATTTATACTTGCTGTTTACAGAAGGTCATAGAGCAAAATCTAGAAATCTTTCTTGTCTTTTCAGAACAAATGTATCACCTCTGATTTACCCTTCTAAGAAGGCATCATTAAAGCTAGATAGCACCAAATAAATGTGAGGACTCCAATCTCAGAAAGACAGAGTTCAGTTCTCATGTGGCATTATAGTGTATTTGAAGCAGTTTTTCTTTTCTATATTCTTCTATTGGTAACCTCCCTTCTCAGGCAGAGAATGAGTTCTCATACTGTTAAGTCTACTCCCCATTGACTGAATTTTATTCCCTATATTTTTTTAGAATTTGATAACAGTAGTCATTCCTTATTCCATCTTGTAGTAAAAAATCTTGCACTATGCATTATTAACTTCTTTGCATAATGTTATCTGCTGTTATGTTAATAGATACCAATAGATAGCATTCACTTTCATTCTTTTATTCTATTTCCAAGATTAAGTTGCCTAGCTCTACAAAGAAGAGAAGTCTGAAATAGGACACTATTATAGCAGTTAGTTATTTTTATTTCCTCTCTCACATCAGGTCTTAGGCATCATGTTTTTAAAAAGTTGACTCATAATTTCACAATAGTGGTAAAGAAAAAATAATTATAGGCCCACACAAAATGACTAATAGATAATTCCAGGTAAATATAGATTAAAACAATGAAGCTGTATTTTTAAAAATTCTTTATCAAAGATCATTGTCCCATTATTTTGGAGCTGCTGGGAGCCCAGTATTTCCACTCACATTTCATTTCTAGTTTTGGTGAATTCTCTTATCCTGTATTCTGAAGATGATGATCATTCTTTTTTTTGTTTGTTTGTTTTTGTTTTGATACCTGGAACTGAACTCAAAACCTTTGACTTTCCAGGCAGGCACTTGAGCTTCTGAGTTATGTCCCTGGCATTGTATCACCTTTATCTTTTAAAAGTAAAGTAAATTACTGAGCTAACTATCTAGTTATTGTTTTTTTCTGTATGTAAAATAAAAAAAAATCTCTTAGGTTCAGAGACTAATGTATCATAAAAGTAAACAATAGTAGATATGATATGAAAAAAGACAACTGCCAGACTAGTAGTATTAATTTCCTTATAAGCTGCATAAAGTTAATAATTCCTAGGTCATAAAAATATATATAATCTTTGTCATTGCTTGATTTTCTTTATATTAAATGTATTATATAGGGGCAAGAGGATTCTTAACTTCATGAGTAAAGAAGAATCTCTCCTTTTAGTTGTCATTATTATGGAAATGCAGGTAACATTTAAATAGGAAACAAGACATCTCCATTAGAGAAACTATGAAGTTCTAAACTATGCTGTCATTTTGTTATTCAGACAAAAGATAGACCCCAAACAACAGCTCATTATCATTTTGAGAATTTCAAATGACAAGTAATGTATAAATAGGTGTTGCTATTACTGTACCCAGCAAATCATGAGTATTAAAATGCAAGACTCTAAGATAATGAGTTTTTCAAAAAGTTGTTCCCACTCTGGATAACAATGGTATTATTAACTAGCAAATTTTTCAAACATGTTTTTGTAAAAATTAATCATTCTTCCCAGTGTCTTTCTGAAATTATCTAGTAACATTTATTTGAATTTTTACCAGTTTTATTCTTTTCTCCTGTTATTATGTTAAAAAGACAGGTAAGCTCACCCCAAGTTAAGATCCACCTTGACTTCCTTCCCTGTCCTCTCATTTGGGCCTGGATTTTCCCCCACTCAGAATTTTCATCTATGATTTGTTTACCGCAACCTACACTCTATTTTCCATTCCACAAAAAGCAGAACTTCAAGCACTTTGTGCACTAAGCGATGTGTCCTTGTTTGGTGCAGCTCCTCCTTTGAACCAGCCTCTTATTTATTTTGCCTGAGGCAAACTTATTTTAAAAAATTCATGGAAAAACTGAAAGTTTAACATTGTTTGGGAAAAGAATTTGGAGATCTCAAATGTTCAAAGTATCATGGACAGATAAGAAATTAATAGAAAATTAAAAAGGGATTGCACCCTTGAGCAAGTTAGTGCAAAAAATGGAGGTTCATAGCCAGGCCTGCAAGCCTCTCTAGAGACAGACAGCAGCTTGATATTATACTCTAATTAGTACCACTTGGTCCAATGATACTACACTGTGACCAAGGAATAGGCGAGTGACCAAAACCCCCTCAACCATACTCCCATTCCGTTCCAGGAATCTCTTTGTTCTTTCTACAATTAGAGGTTATAGATCTGCTAAAGTTAATAATACTTACCATATACTATTGCTACTTGCCTCATTTCCCTACTGGATCAATATTAGCTAAGAAACTATAGTTGTAATCCTTTGGGTCGATTACAATTTGATACATAGGTATCCAAATTGTGATTTTGTTGTATATAGTGTCCTTCACAAAGGGTGTTGCTGGCCACCCACTCAGGACCCATCCTGGAAATTAAAAGTCTGTATTTCATAGACTATCTTTTAACATTTTGTGTCTGTTCCGCATGAAAGTGACACTAGATATCACTGTAAAGAAAATATATTCCTTGTCAGGTACCACTTGATGCCTTCATTGTGAGTGCTTAATGGCTTCATTGGGCCACTTCCATAGCAGACTCAATCATCACTGGAATCTTAAGGACAGATTCAGGATCATCTTGCTGAAGCAGAACACTGCTCACTTCTGAAATCATTGGATTAAAAAGAAACTGGAAAGAATATCAGCTCATTCCCCTACCTAAATCATCATTCACAAACGGACAAGATGAGACTTAAAATTTTAAATGGTGAGTGCTTGATCACAGAGCTTGGAATTAGAATTCAGGGAAGCCTGAGGAAAAAAAAAATAGGACTAGCTGTCAGATACTAACATTTCACAGGCACAGTGATTGCTAATTTTATGCATCAACTTGACAGGATTGAGGGATTTATACATATTGGTAAAATTAGTTTTGGTTATGTTTATGAGAATGTTCATGAGAGAAACTGATATTTGGATCAATGGAATGAGAAAGGAACCTACATCTTCTACATGGACAGTCACTATCCAATTGGCTGGAAATCCAGAGAGAACAAAATGGCAGAGGAAGAATCTGCTCCCTTAAGAATTGAGAAGCCTTCATCTCCTACCTTTGGATATTAAAATTCTAGGTTCTCTAATCTTCAGATTCCATGTTTATACCATCAACTTCCCTGATTCTGAGGCCTTGCAACTTGGACTGGTCCATGCTCCTTGCCTGACTGTTTCTCCAGACAGCCTGCAGTAGGACCTCAACCTTCTGAATTACTTGAATTAATTTTCCTAAAACAAAACAAAACAAAAACTCCTTTCATAAACACAAATACATAAAATTCCAAACATATACACACATGAGTATAAATATATATCCTACTGGTTCTTTCTTTGGAGAATCTTGACAAATGTACATGTCAGGCACTTGATTCAGATTAGCTTTCAATCATCTATCATTCTTGCAAAGTGAATATTTATTCAATTTTTTAAAAAGTTGATATCTATGTGACTTTGCTGAGGTCTCAGAGAAAGTGAATGACTTAGCTAAAATTCAGAATTTAAGTCCTTAACCCCACCAAACTGTTTTTGATAATTTATATACAAATATAAAATGCAATATATGTGGTGCCTAAGGTGGAAACCTAACTACCTGATTTTCACCAATGATATTTCAATAGATAGATTATTGTAGGCTCATATGGAAGCAAGTAAATAAAACCAAATCACTTTACCAACATATCTCACCCAAAAATCCATTTAATATACCAATATATGCTTCTTATATAAATTTGTATATAAAACATGAAAAGGTAGTATATTATTTTGAAAGAATGAACTATATTTATCTCCTCAGAGTGGAGTGATAAACTTTCTTGTATAGGTGTGATAATAGTGTAATAAAATTACATGTCTTTAGAAAATATTTTCAAATAGCTGTTCTTAGAGCTCTTGGAAACAGTTATCATGAAAAACACATAAATGAAAAGTGAATGAAGGTGTCAGCCCATCATATACATCTTATAATGTTTCCATTATGCAAGCTTTTGAAAAAAAATTTTTTTCTTGTAGAATTACATTCAAAGTCTATGGCACATTCTTATAAATGTAACTGCTCATGCTTTGCCAGTCTCCTACATTTGAAATCTTCAAGAGAATTGTCCAAATAACCAGGCATAATAAAATGGACAAAACAGTACAGAACAAAATCAATTAAAATGAAACACTGGAGGCATTATAGGAATTCAAAAGATAATAATCAAACTAGAATGGGTATCATAGTGAATCTTATAGTCTTCAAAGTAGTTGTCTATATCCTCAGACTTGATGCTATCAAACAAAATATGTTTGAATAAAATCAGTCAAAACAAGACAGTGATCAGACAAAACAGATTCAAATAAAGTAAATCAAAACAAGACAGTGAAAGCAATCCAGGGCTTCAAATTAGGTTAATAGGAAATCAAAAATGGTTACTACAGTATATCTTGCTATCCTTGGAATAGCTGTCCATACCATCAAATCTAGTACAAGTAGACAAACTGCAACAGAATATAACCAAACTAAACAGAGTGATGAAAACAATATGGGTTTCAAATCATGATATAAGATTAACAGTGGCCACCACCTTCCCTTTTTAGACAATTCCTCTCCTTTCACTTTCACAAGGTGGATTGTACATTTTATATCCCACTAACTTCTTTAGGTTTTAGGTTAGGGAGGCAACTCACTATTCATCTAAGTGATTCATAACTTTTTTCACCCTTGAGCATGATTTCAAGTTGTTACCTAAAAGAGCCTCAAGGTTTTCCTTCCTTGTAGCTGAGTAGTTCTTCATTGGATAGATGTGTAATGTCTTTCCAACCAAACTGCAGCTGACGGGCAAGCTACCCCCACTTTTTTCTGGTTCTCTGTCACATAGGACATTGTTTTCTCGTCTTTGACTTTCAGTCTATAAACCCTCTTTCAGGTTAGTTATATTTCTTACATAGAGCATCTTAATGGACCCTATCTCTTGATCCACCCTGCCTGTGTTTCTCTTTATCAGTATATCGAGGCTATCTATATTAGTGATTATGGCCAACTTTCTCTGTCTCATCTCTGCTATGCTATTTTTCTGCCATTGAATGTCTACTTTCCCCCTTCATTCCCGATTCAATGAGCCCCCTCTGCCACTGTTTCTGAAATCAAGTTCTTTTGTTTCTCTCTCCAGAATGTCCTTCAGAAGTTTTTGTAGGGTGGTTTGTTGGTTATGAACTCTTCAGTTTCCTCTTTGTCATGGAAGCATTTTGTTTCCCATTAAATTTGAGAGATAGTTTTGCAGGATTTGTCCATTTGGGTTGGAAGTTATTTTCTTTTAGGATTTGGAATATTTTGCTCCAAGCTCTGCTTGATTTGATGGTGTGTGTTGAGAAATATATTGTGATTCTGAGGGGTGTGCCTTTATAGATGATCTGTTTCTGTTCTCTGACAGCTTTTAATATTCTGTTCTTATGTTGAATTTCTAGAATCTTGATTAGTATATGTCAGTGTAAATCTATTTTGGTTATAACTGGCTGGAGTTCTGTATGTCTCATTTATCTACCATTTCCTTTTCCTATGCTTGGGAAGTTTTCTTTAATTATTTCTGTAAATAGCTTTTGTATTTCACTTGTGTTTACCACTGCTTCTTCACTCACATTTTTAATTCACAAATTATACATCCTCTTGTCATCTTCTATTCTTTGTATTGTTATTCCAGGTTCCTTGTTATTTTTAAGAGATCTTTCCTTTCACAATCTCAAATTGCAAACCTGTCTTCAAGGTTTGATTGTCTATCTTTTGTTTCTTTCAAGCAGTTTTGCCAGCTTTCAATGGAGTTTTTAATTTCCTGGTAGTCTCTTTGAATTTAAACTTTTTATATTCTTCATTGAAATTTTTTATATTCTAAATTTTTTATATTCTTCGTTGAAGGTTTCTCTCCTTATTCTATGCTCCTGTATTCTTCCATCTGTGTCTACTTTAGAGGTGCTTAGCATTTCTTTTATTGTTTTTCTTATATGTCCATTTACATTTAATAGTATTTGTTTTAAGTTCTTTTATAGTTTCATGAAGTTGTTTATGTTGGTGGCTGTTGTTTCAGAAACTGCAGGTGTGCACCTCCCAATCTCTTCTGTATTTACCTCTCCTGGACCAGTACTGCTTGTGTTGGAGGCTGGATACTGCCTTTTGTTTCTTCCTCTTGTTATGTTCCTGGTTTCTTCCAGACAAGTGTGTAGTGGGGTCCCCAGAACTTCCTGTATTTGTTATAATTACTCTGAAGCATGCTGGCTAGGAATTTCTGTTGTTTGCTGTTTTCCCCAATCTGCTGGGACTACTGGAGTATAAATAGGGGTAGGGCAGGCTACCCTCTGTCTTCAGAGCTGGTTAACTACAGGGAGTCTTCACCACATTAGTGTGTGCCAAATTGGCAAGATTGCTTGGATAGCTTCAAGGAAACCATGGCCTTGGGTATTGGACTTCACACAGGGTTGGGACTCAATCCAAGTAATTTGTACCAATCTGCTCATTGTTAGGAGTTTCTGAATGAACCTGGCTGCAGTTCTGGTTCTGGGCTTATTCTTCCCAACTCCAAAATGGCACCTGCCCAACTGTCCATTCGCATTGGAGGACTGAGTCCCTCAAACTCACCAGCGGCCAGTATAGTTCTCTGGTCTGCTGCTCCCCTCCACCACCTTGTACCCTTCAAGGCCTTAGGGCTTGCCAGCCACCTGCTTCACTGTGACCGTGTGCCTCTGGATTCCAGCGGCGCTTTTTGCACAGTGAGACTGACTCTGGTGAAGGTGCTCTGGCACCTTCTGTTTAAGTTTTTCTTTTCTTTCTTTCTTTTTTATTCTCTGAGTAGGCTTTAATTCTCATTTTAGTTTCTTCATAGGTAGAGGGACCAATTTTTTTCCATCTGGTCTTCCTTAGAATGCTATATTCCAGCATCTGGGTGATTTCTCTCAGGTGGCTGTTTTACTCTTCTGCTTACTGTTCCAGCATCTTGTCATGATTTCTGGATCTTCAGATGTTTAAAAAAACAAATTCCTTTATTTTATAGACTTTCAGTCCAAATAGAACTAGTCATCTTTCCTGTGAGTTGCTAATGATAAAAATTATGGTAGAATATGTAATTTTCATTTCGAATCATCAATGGACTAGAATGTATAATAAGCTGATGTATGGTCCACAGAGATTTGATAAAAGTCAAATATTAGGCACAAATGATAAAAATTTGTGCTATTCTATATTAAAAGTCAAGATCTTAAAATAACAATTCTCCTGTTTTTAATGTATTTCTACCTAGCAAAAATTTTTTTCTCTTTGGTATGCAATTAAAATACTTTTGCCCACCTAAGTTGAATTTATAGTTCACCCAGTATCCTCATAAAACAGTGAAACAAAAATATTCTCTAAATTCTTTTGTTTTGTCAGCAAAGTAACTGATATTAGTATAGATTCTGTAGGAATAATATCAGGTATATTGATTATTTACCTTTACATCAGTGTTTTAGTGGCACTTGCACTGGCTTCCGCCACTCACACTTCTTTACCATGTGCTAGGGGCTGAGAAAGTCCTTTACAAGTGATATAACCTCCAGTACAGCACACTATGAGGAGAAGATCCCTGTTAGTCCCATTTAACACATGAAGAAATTAAAAACAGAATGGTTAACAGACAAAAATTATACTTATCCAAAGACAAAAATATCCCCTAGGAAGATTATCTGTCTAACACAAAAATGAACTCTGTAAGGAACATGACAGAAATATTGAAGAAAAACATTCCATCTGATCAACTGCGTCTGGGATCCTATGCCTCTCTGGAAATCTGCTATGAATGCAACCAAATAGAATATTTCCAAGCAAACTCCAACCTTCACTGGGAAAATGTAAAACTACATATTATAGTGAATAATAATTTGAATGTACAAATGCACGTTAATGAGGTATATTGTTTAGAGACTAAATGATTTAAACACTAAAATGTAATTTCAATTAGAATTGTAAGGAAACAATCAGTTTTACTGGCAGGAATTGAATAACTGTATTTCTTGAAAACAACTAAGGAAATGCTGCTTGTCTTTTAATTAACTTACAACTCAAAAACAAATTCTTATGTGACTTGATTATATTCATTTATTGAGAGAATTGTTAAATGACTCTAATTCATTGCATGCAATTCATTACACTGTACCATTCAATAATTACTAGATTTCTAATATCAAGTATTCTCCACTTACTGGGGTTTAAACTGAGTTATGAGATTAAAGCTGGGTCAATACAGTTTTAAAAATGAATCTAAAATATTAAATATTAATTGATAGACTATATTATAAAATCACTTCGAGCATTCTGCAGAGCTTGGTAATTCTTTTAGAATTGAAGTTTTGATTTTTTGCCCAGATGGGGTTAATATATATGCTATGTATAACCACATAAAGTAAACATAGAACAACTAATACTTTAAAAAGTAGTTTGTTAGCTGCTGCTATTTTTATGAAACTGTTACTTTTTAACAAGAAAAGAAAGATATTCATTCAAATCTGAAATATTTAAGGGAAACTTTCTGCAGTACAGGAGAGATGAAATGACAAAATAATAGTCTGTCATTAAACAAGCATTGGTGAGGAAAAGAAAAAATTCAAGCAACAACATCTTAACTGAAAAAAAGTCACAGTAATTTACATATATGGTTGTAGTCTGAAAATATTGATTTTGTTTTAAGATTAAGCATGATCTTTAATATTTATATTAGCATACATTTTTCAATTAAAACTGCGCTAGAAGATAGACTTTTTAATGTATTTGTGTATATTTGAGGTATACAACATGATACAAAATGCATAAAGCCTGGCATGGTGGTGCACACCCATAATCCAAATACTTGGGAGGTTGACGCAGGAGAATCTGTGAGTTTGAGACTAGTCTAAGCTACAAAGTGAATTCAAGGTGGCCTGAACTGCGTAGCGAGGTCCTGTCTCAAAAAGAAAAAAAAAAAAAAAAAAAAAAAAAAAAAAAAAAAGCATAGAGATAATAAATGATTACTATGTTGAAGCAAATAGAAGTACCCAAATCAGTGCCTCCCATGAATGGATCATGCTGGGACTGGAAGGAACCAATAAGAAGCCAACTAGCCAGCATTTCTGATTAGCCATGCAAGTCATGCAGGTTCCAAGAAGAAAAAAGTCAGTGCCTCCTTTGAGCCTACCAGCACGGGCTGAGAATCAAACACCTACAACCTCACAACCAATCAGGCTGGGAGGACAGGCTGAGTTGATAGCAACCAAGGTACATAAAGTAACTAAATACTTGTATTGTTTGATTGATTTTGCAGGATTGGGGTCAGCGGTGGACAGGCTGAGTTGATAGCAACCAAGGTACATAAAGTAACTAAATACTTGTATTGTTTGATTGATTTTGCAGGATTGGGGTCAGCGGTCTGAGCAGCTCTGGGAGTTTGACAGTATGCAATATAGCAAATATGAGGGATCTTCTTTCTTGTCTTTGAAATACAATATTGTTCTCACTGTTTTGCTATGTTCTGATTAATTGTTTTGCTTTATTCAATATTCTGGTTTGATTAGTTTTATCTTGTTTTGTTTTTGGTTTCATTTTGCTATACCTTATGGGATGGACATTTATTGTGAAGATAACAAGATACACTATGTTAGCTAACGTTGTTTACCTAGTATCCTGCTTTAAAGATCTGTACCAGTTTTTCTGCTTTGTTTTGTTTGACTTTGTTTTGTTTTACTTTATGGGATTTTACTATTTATAAAATTAAAAAAAAATAGAAGTGTCCATTTTACGTCATTACTCTTCTGGTGTGTTCCACGAATATCTAAATTCTACTTTTTAAATAAAAATCCCTAATACAACATAATTTTATTAACTATAGTCCACATGATATATTATTAATTAAATTCTTTGTTGCATTTAGTCTGAAAAAAAGCATGCTTGCAATTCTATTATATATTTGCAATTAGTACATTTTTCAGTGTACTATAACTTTCATTACATTTTTCCAGTTCATCAATTAGATAATTTACAGACTTTATAAGTAAGACTCACAGATTTTGTTTTGGTTTTGTTTTGTTATCTGTCTTTTGAAGCAGAGTCTCAGTTTGTAGTTCAGGTCGACCTTGAACTCACTGAGTAACCCAAACTGTCCTTGAATTTCTGACCATTCCCTTGCCTCAACTTCCTGAGTGCTGGGATTATGCGTGTACAACCATGCTTGGCAATACTTGTTTTTTTAAAAAGGATTGAGGTATAGAAAACTTTAAAAAACACTATGTTCATTTCTATATTCTTTATTAAATATATCTTTAAGTGAGTGGCTATGTTAGTGAGCTATCTTGGGATAAACAATTTAAAAGGAAAAGAAATTTATTTTGGAAGTTTCAACCCATGACAGATGGGCTCTGTGGCTCTGGATCTGGTGACCAAAAAATAAAGAGAAAGAAGAATGAGTTGTTGGTTCATCAAAAAGAATGATTTGTCCTTTCATTGTTTGGCTATTTTGTTTCATGCCTATATTTTGTAATCTGAGCAACTAGTTTGAAGATAACAACATACAATATAGTAGCCATTGTTAATCTCCTATTATTTTGTTTTAAAATTCTGTATCATTATTTTTATTCTATATATATGAATATATATATATATATATATATATATATATATATATAGTGTCTTGCCAGTTAGAGAAAGTAGTTTTATATGAAAAATATTTGTCTCCACAATAAAGCCAGTAATTAGAAAAGAAGCATAGGAGCAGATAAGAAAAGGTAAAAGTGTTACAGGTTATTATTATATTACAAGAAGTCATAGGAAATTTCATCTTATATCTAACACCACATCTTGTGACAGTATAGTGGCATTTGCTGTCTTAATAACTGCAAAATTGTGTCAAGCTCTCAATTACATTAATTTAAAATTTATCTGTGTAGCTGTTATAGGACATTCCGTTTTTCCCAACACTAGAGATGGGCCTCAGGCTTAAGGTACATTCCCAATCCCCAAACTTGTGTTTGCAATGGATTCTCCCTAAAGTGCTGAGTCTCTTACAATGCTGGGATTATAGGTTTGTATCACTACACCCAGCTTCTTTGTTTATTACAGATGTGTCTCAGGGCCATTGAAATCGCATTTAGACAATAGACACTTTATATTTTCCTCTTTCAAAGAACAGTTTTAGAAGCCTTGGAAACTTCATTGGCATGGATTGCAAAATTTGAATTAAAGGGACTATATTTTATATGTTTTAATAAATAAAGCATAGTTTCATTTACAATCCTATTCAGAAAATAATTAAAAGTATGATTTTCTTTCTTGGATTCTCACAGTTGGCTCCAACTTCTAGGCCATCTATGAAATTCTGCTCATGATCCTGAACACACAATTTGTCAGGAGTTCAGTCAGGATGACTCCACCTGGTGCGTGAAACAGGAGACGCATTTTATGACACCAACCAGATTCTATAAAGGTGAGGAAAACAAAGTGCATGGCAAGGAGGACAACAAAAAAGAACCGAGAAGAATAAAAAGGATGAAATCAGGTCTGGAAGGATAGGAAAAGATGCCCAAGAATGACTTCAGTTTGCCAAATTGTTAAATAGTCCGACTATGCTATTTCTTCATAAGAGCAAGGCAAAGTGACTGCATGTTGACACTCATTCAAGAAGATACTCTGGTTGTCTTTTATTTATGTATCTGAGTGTGATATGTGTATGTGCTTAATATCCACGTGTATCACAGTATATGATTTCTTGATTTATGTAAATATATAATACTGTAGATAGATAATAGACAAGCAGACATGTAGATATCTTCTATTCTCTTATTTCTAAAATAGAAAATGGACATACTAAATTTTTTGAATCATTTCTCTTAGGAGAACGTTTAAGACATTCTAACACACTATACTTCAGTGTTATTTTTTTCAACAAAAAAATCAGCAATCAAGAAGGACTCAAATAGAGTATTCTAAAATATATTTAGTATATAAAATTAACTACTATAGACTTATAGAATTATGTCAAGGTTTAGAAAAACTTTCCACATGATAGAAAAACTCATATAGAGTCCTAAATATTTATTGCATCACGGAAACATGTCAGGTAATTAATTGTGTGCTTGTTTTTTTTTTTTGTTTGTTTGTTTTAAGGGAGTTATTTATTTTTTCGCAATTACTTTTGATACTGAAAATGTAGCACCTGACTATTTCATTGTAAATAGAATGCTGCATACAAATACCTGACACTATTCATTTGTATTTTTTTCTCTCCACCAAACTATTTAAATAGTCTTAAATGTTTGAGAAATTAATTACTATTTAAAGATTTTTTGATAGATGTGTTTTTAAATATTCAGGAAAGTAAAAGAAAATGAATAAATGAAATGTGATTGACAAAATGGTAACAATTGTCAAATTTCAGTGATGAGTAAGATAGTATGTATCATGAAGTTATGCTCTGATGTGTCTGAAAAATCTTTAAAATAAATTTATAATAATATATAAATTTTTGTATTATATCATTTCCATTTTAAAATTCAGAACTGAACAATAACCACAAAACAAGTGTTTCAGAGAACATTTGTTCTGAAGTATTACAATACATTGTTAAAATTTATCTGTCTTACTCTATTATGCTTGGGTAGTCATCTGAAATAAATATTTCTGGGATCTTTCTTCTGAGTTTGATAACTGCAATGCTAGGACAGGTGTCACTTGCCATACTCAGCCTTCCTGACACTTTTTGATGGTCCACACAGTACACACCTGGTTTACTTGAAAATGTCTCAACATGAGAACCATTCATCTACTTTTAATTTGAGTCTCCTTCTGGCCTCCTACTAAAACATCAACGTATTAATCATTTTTCCTTTGATAGGACATAACAATTGGCATCTGTAACTTAAAGACAGGTTCATTTTGACTGATAGTTTTAGTGGATTCCATCCATAGCTGGCTATCTCCAAGGCAGAAACCACATGGCTTAGAGGAATGGCTGAGAAAAGCTGTTTCTTACCTAACAACAGCCAAGAAGCAGAGAAAGAAGAGAGGCACTGGGGACAATAATGCATCCTTCTAGGTCACACATGCAGTGATTCACCTCTAACAGCACATTCAGAAACGAGCTCATCAATGGATTAATTCATTGATGATTATATTGCACTCATGATCCAATCATTTCTGAATAGTTCCACCTCTAAACAGGTGAGAACAGTGAACATGTTCAATATAAACCACAACAGGGAATATTCTTAAGTCAACATTGAAACACAGTGAAGAATACAAATCCAAATACTTACTCAGAGCTAGCTCTGGATTGGCCCATATGGTTTAGGAAACTGACTCTCCAATGAAACAAAGACTCACCATTAGTTGGCATTCTTGGGTATTCTTGCCAATAACATACACTTTACAGATGCCTTCTCAGTAGTGATCTCACGGTGTCTCCTCACAAGTAGCCTTCCTTACACTGTCATAGTATACTTTATCAGACCAGTTTAGTTGAGTATGTGAGCGAAGGTAAGAATTTTCTCTTAATCCTAAAAGACTGCTATTCCAAAAGTCCATGGGAATGCTTATTCCAAATTTAAGACAGAAAAATTTATAAATTGGCTGAGTTGGTGGCATAAAGTAATCCAAACTTATCCCATGAGTGAAAGCATATCAGAGCTTGGCTCCAGCATTTTTTCATCCAAGGAAAAACCGTCCAAAATATCTGTATGCATTGTAGCCAGTTTTTATTAAATAAACGGCAGACTCTTTGAACAATTTCCCTATATCATGTCAGACTCTGAAGTAGTATTGTAGAATATATTTACTTATGTCAAAAAATCATTGCTTGAAGAATTATATAAACTGGAACAACATTCCTTGAACAACCAGCTCTAAATACAATAAAATGAGATATTTTCAGCTTATTAATATTAATTCTCAGTTTCTCCAAACATCCATGTGACTCACAATGTCCTTGCTGACCTCCAATTTCCAAAAGTAAGATATTGATGGTGACATCACATTCATATTTACACAGACTTTTCCCCAGGACTCAGAAAATGAGACCTAACTTCCTCTCTCAGCAGCATCCTTTTCAAACTTTGCAACAGTTCATTTCCTGAGTCTATTAAATGACAGCTTTAAGCATTTCTTTTTCCAGGCCCAAATACTTAACTAACCTCTTAATATCAAAGTTGTAAAAGTAATCTCTCAGATATTTGCAGGAAATCATCATCTTTTCATTTTATGAATATTACATAAGCACGGCACGTGGATTAAGGAAAAGTATAGTATAACTTTATTCTCTAACTTGCTAGTAGCTCTGTGTGCTTTTGTCTTTATATGGAGCCACACAATTAGAGAATGGATTGTTAGGAAAAAATGAAGTAGATACTGTGAAAGTCAATCAAAATGACAAAAGAACACAGAATCCTATAATATAAAGAACAGATTTAAAAATGTAGAATTAAGCCTAGAAAAAGAAAAGATTTGAGCTGCCAAATGGAAAAGGAAAAAAGAGAGAGCAATGGGGTGGAAAATACAGGTACAGATTTGAACTCGACTGAAAGAAAGATCTAACAAGAGCAGTTAAAATAAAGTGAGATGCCCAGAAGGCAAAGCACGTTCCATCGCTAGAAGTGTTTGAGGAAAAATGAGATAAACCTGAGTCTGGCAGATTCAGAGTGATTTTCGCTGGATCATTTCTATCATCTCTTTCAACTGTAAAGTGCTCTGGTTCTTTCAACCACTGTGAAATTAGTAAATGGATACACACACATGGCCATGAGCTTCTTTTACAACAGTAAAAAAGAAATAACTCTTTTCAAAAATTAGTCCTAAAAATAGGACTTCAACTTATGAATTTGTTAAAAATCTCAAAATATTACTTCAAACTAACGTGTAGGCGTGTAATTTTCCCATATTAATTTGTTCAATAGTTTTGAAAATCTGCATTTTTCCAATATACTATCCAAATATGTTTTATATGTACGAAGACAAGAATTATAAATACCCCAAGGAAAAGAAGAGCTAACCAAAAGAAATTCCAATTTTCTTCTAGATCATTGGACCATGGCACTAGTGATATGTATCACTCTGGGTTTCACTACCACAAAAAAGTTATTCTTCCAAATTTTAGGATGATCATAAACTTGGGTTCAGTGGATATGCGGAAGATTACAAAGCCTGAAAGAAATAGCAAAAATCAAAAACTAAGACCCTGGATCTTGAAAATACAAAGATGGGTCAATTTTCAACTCTTCAATCTGTAGATGCATGAAATTGTGGCTGTCTTTTACATCTCTAACCCTAAAGTTTCTTTTCTGTAGAGTGAGAACAGTACATGGGATTGCAATAATGCATGAAAATGCTTAAGCAATGACCTACCTATGACAATTCTAGTTAATGAAGTTGCTAGAATAAAGATCTCTTAAGCAAGATAGATGTTATTTTCACTTGCTTACTCAAAAGCAAGGAATATTTCCTGTTTCAATCCTTCCACTCTGGGGATTCAAAGGAACTTCCATGACTTGATGGTCCACAAGGCAACACTGAGGAAAAGGAGACCAATAAGAAAAAAATGTCTCCTACACACACACACACACACACACACACACACACACACACACACAGACAAAAAAAAAAAAAAAGCTTCATTCTTACATTTTAACACATTGGGAGACATGTAAAGTAGCCTGGTAACACAGCTCTGAAAAAGATTATTTGCATTTCAACATTACTTTTCCTCACTCAAGCAAACATAGCCATCTAGAAATTAATCTACCACAAAAAGCAGATAGGAGAGGAAAATAGTTTTTCTATGCTATCAATCCAAGTCCACTTATCAGTCTATATAATAGTTGAAAATTATCTTGTATATAAAAATTATTATTTTATGTATACCTCAAGCAGTCTCCTGATGTGAGAATGAGAAATTAATTGATTTTCCAGAAAACTAGAGAAAAAATAATTCTGATCCCTTTGTAGTTGATGATGTAGCACTGGGCTAAAAGATATACTTTCCTGACTAAACACAAGGAAATTTAGGAACTTTACAAATTATTTATAAATATCCCAAATACATGCAGAGATTTTGCTTTTAAAAATAGATTTATTTTCTTTTAATCTTACTTTTATTGTACATAGTTTTTATCTGTACTGATAACATTCCTCAAAGGGAATTTGTACCAGAATGTATGTTTTTATTTTTTATTTTTAAAAAACAAAATAGAGAAAAGTTAGAAATAGTCCATAATTTCAAAAAAAGAACAGTAAGAAATCAACACTAGTTAATATATAACATATTGTTATTTTAGAAGTTGCTATTTATTATAAAATCTAAGCATAGAAAATAAAGACAATCAAACAATGATAGCACAAACTATTCTTTTTGATGAACTAGCAGAGAATTAGTAGTATGACTATCTTCAACACTTATATATACAGTTTTATATAAGTGTATACTTACAAGTTAATTCTTTCCTTCTGAGCACTTTCTTTCCCTTTCATAATTACAATATTTATTGTACATTTTGGATCTCATTACTCTTTCAGGTTTTTTATTATTCATTTTTTACACTAGGAAGACAATGCAGTATTTACAAATGTGAGTCTGATTTATTTCACTTATGAGAATAGTCTCAAGTTGCTTCCCTTTATCTATAAAAGCTTTATACAATATTCCATTGTATAAAAATATTCTATCTTTGTAACCCATTCTGTGGTTGACAGACATTTCAGTTGTTTCCAAGATTTAGCTATTACAGATTGTGCTGCTATAAACATGGTTCATATATATCTGTGACAGGACATTTTCAATTTTTCTGGGAAAATATCCAGAAAGGGGAATTGCTGGATTGAATGGGAGTTCCAATCTTAATTTTCTGAGGAATCTCCATACTGATTTCCATAGTAGTTGCACCAGTCTGCACCCTCACCAACAGTGGAGAAATGTTTTATTTTCCCCACAATTCTGCCAACATTTGTTTATCAGTTGATTGCTTGATGGCAGCCATTCTTTGTGGAATGAGATGGAATCTCAATGTTGTTTTAACTTGCGTTTCTCAAATGACCAGTGATGATAAATATTTCTTCATGTATTTATTTGCCATTTGTATGTCTTCATCTGAGAAGTGTGTGTTCATCACAAATATCCATTTTGGAGAGGGTATTTGAATTTGGGGGGCTTGATGTTTTTCAGTTCTTTATATATTCTGGATATAAATGCCTTGTCTGAGAGATGAATGACTAAAACCTTTTCCCATTCTGTGAGTTTTCTTTTTCACTTTATTAGTGATTTCTTTTGAAGTGCAAAATCTTTTTAATAACATGAGATCTCAGTTGTTAATTCTCTGAAGTTCTTCCCGTATGTTTTGCACTTTGTGAACTCTTTGACTACCCCTATGTCTCCAAGATTTTAACCTACCTTATCTTGCAGTAGATTTAATGTTTCTATTTTAATATTTAGATATTTGATCCATTTTAAGTTTAGTTTAGTGCATGGTGATAGGCATGAATCTAGTTTCAGTCTTTGGCATGTGGAAAGCTAATGGTCCAGCATCATTTATTCAAGAGACTCCCCCCCCCCCATGAATATGTTTAGCTCCTTTGTCAAATATAAGATGGCTGAATGTCTTCATAGTTGTGTTTGCATCTTCTAATCTGTGCCATGAATCCTCAGGTCTATTTCTTCTTCGCCAATACCATGCTGATTTTATCACTGTAGCTTCGTAGTATTATTTCAAATAAGCCATTGAGATGCCTCCTGCCTTGTTTTTGTTGCCCACAATTGCCTTTGAGATTCTAATTTCTTCTGTTTCCAAATGAATTTTAGGAATGTTTTCTCTAGATCCGTAAGATATGTTAATCAGAACATAGTATATCTTAATTGTTTTTTTTCCATTCCCCTACCCTCTCTACCAACCCTTCTTCCCCTACTCCATTTACAAAAGTTTTTGTTTCCATTGTTTTACTTCATTCTCTTATTTTTCCTTTTTCCTTTCCTCCTACCTCCTCCCTTGTTCCCTTTCCCATTTAAGCATGTTTTTTCCTGCTTCCCCAACACTTATCCTTCATTATTACCCTCTTGTTTTTCACACAAGAGAAATAATGCAATATTTAAAATTATGAGGCTGGTATATTTTACTTAAGAGTATGGTTTCAAGTTGCATCCATTTTCCTACAAGTGACTCAAATTTATACTTGTTTATGGCACAGTAGCACTCCATTTCTATAAACACATTTTCTTTATCCATTTGATGGGCATATGAGCTGTTTCCTAAATTTAGCTATTAGGAATTCTGTTACTATAACCATAGGTATACAATTATCACTGCACTATTGTTATAGAAAACTCAGATAGAAGTATCATAGACAGTGAGATAGGGCTAGGCCCTCAAAGGAACCAGTGCAGAAGACCAGATACCTTCAACTATGGAGGAGACAAGACACCTCCTGCTGTGGGTCAGATCTCAAGACAAATTATAAATCAAATGCACTCCCATACTCCTAAGTACAGTCACCAGGAAATGATATTCTAGATAGATCTCCATAACCCTAGGAAACAGGAGTCACCATCTCAACCCCTTACATGAAGAGTCACTGCTCTTTTATGCATGCTCATTTGCTACATGACTCACACCCTCATCTGTCCCTAATTTAATCAATTTTGCCTGAGCAATTAATCTTATTGGTTAGTCATAGTTGTGTCCCACTTCATGCCCACCTCACATGTTCTCATGTCTTCCCCACCTTAGACCTGCCTCATTTTGTGATTTTACTCTACAAAAGTCCCTACAAAAGACAGAGATTTGGCAATCCATTCAGGACTCTTGTCCCTCAGACCAAAGCTTTCTTTCTCTCAATAAATGTATTCTACTCTGTTCTAAACTCCATTGTTCCTAAAATTTATTCTTGTATTTTAGAGAACACAAAGTCGTACTGGATATCTAGTAGGTTGGGAGTTTCATTCCCTATATCAGTATGATGATTTTAAATCTTTAGGGAAGATACCTAGAAGAGGAACATCAGAGTCAAATGGAATCTCTAGTGTTAGTTTTTGAAGAATATCCATTCTGGTTTTCATAGTTGTATTAGTTTATGTTCCCACCAGTAATGGAGAAAGGTTCTTTTTCCCCACATCCTCACCACTTTTTGTTATTAGATGATTTCCTGATGATAACCATTCTTTCTGGAATGAGAAAGAATATTCATGTTCTTTTAACTTGCATTTCTAGAATGACTAGCGATGTTGAACAATTTTTTTCATGTATTTATTTGCTTTTTGTATTTCTTCATCTAAGAAAAGTCTATTAATTTTACATTCATACTTTTTGGTCATGTCTATATTTTGTGGGTTTTTGAGTTCTTTATAACACTCTAGAGCTTAGTACTTTGTCTGAGGAGTAGGTGATAAAAAATTTTCCCATTCTGTGAGTTGTCTCTTCACTTGGTTAGCGGTTTCTTTTGTTGTAAAAAAACTATTTATGTTTATGTGATCCTAGTTGTGGATTTCTTTTAATACTTCCTGTTTGAAAATATTATAGACTTTTCTTCATAAAATCATTGCCTACATATCTTCAAGAGTTTTACCAATTCTATCTTCCCACAGAATAAGTGTTTCTGTTTTATATTTAGAAATTTAATCCATGTTTATTTTAGCTGTTGGATTGTGAGTGATATGTTTCTGGGCTCAGTTTTCAGCATGTGGAAAGCCATTTATTGAGGAATCTATCTATCTTCCAGTGAAGGAATGTGACACCTTTGTCAAAGATAAAAGTAGTTGAGTGTGCCTGGAATTGTTTCTGCATCTTCTATTCTGTTCCATCGATCTACAAATTTATCCCCTTACATTTGCAGTATAATTGTATTTTATTTTATTTATTTATTTTTTGCAGTACCCAGGATTGAACTCATGACTTCACGCTTGCCAGGCAGGCACTTATGCCACTGAGCTAAATCCCCAGCCCTGCAGTATAATTTTAAATCAGGGATTGTGATGTCCCCTTCCTGGGCTTTGTTGCCAAGAATTACTTTGTGCTAATCTAGGTCTTTTCTGGTTCTATAAAAATATTAGGATTGTCTTCTCTAATTCTGTGAGATATGCTATCAGTATTTTGACACAGATTGCCTTAAATCTCTATACCAGTTTTGGAAGTGTGACTATTCTCACTAGATTGGTTTTGCTTGTCTAAGTAAAGGAATATTTTTCCATAGGGGGCAACCCTCTTCCATCTCCTGTTTTACAGTACTGTAGTTTTCAATATATACATTTTCCACTTCCTTGTTAGATTGATTCCTAAGTACTTTATTTTTCTTGATACTTTGTGAAAAGTCTGGTTTCCCTAGTTTCTCTCTAAGTGAACTTGTTATTTTTGTACAGAAAGTCTATTGAATTTCAAGCACTGTATCCTGCTATGATGCTTAATTTGGTTAGCTCTAGTAGTGTTTTGGTTGGGGTTTTCAGGGTCTTTCATGCAAGAGTGTCGTGTGATCAGCCAATATCAACAATTTAGCTTCTTTTTACCCTAGACATTTCTCTACACATTGTCCTTTTACTTATTGTCTCATCTAGTTTCTCATGCTAGGTGCTGGGACTCTAATGAACCACGGTGGTACTAGTGGGCATCCTTGCCCTGTTCCTGAATCTATGGTGAAAGCTTTCAGTTCTTGTACATTTAGTATGACATTGGCTGTTGGTTTCTCATGGATGACTTTTATTAGACTGATATATAAACACATATATTCAAATTTTCTGTACAGATTTTATCATGAGTGGCTGTTGGGTTTTGTCAAGTGCTTTCTCTGCATCTATTGAGATGATTTTGTGACTTTTGCATGTCTTGAACCATCTCTACATCTCTGGGATGAATCCTACTTAAACATGGTTTATAATCTTCTGGATGAATTTACTTCTTGATACTTTCTCCTTTCAGTCCTATAGAGGACTTTTGAATCTATATTCATTAAAAGATTGGTTTGTAGTTCCTCTTTTCATTTGGATCGTTTTCTGGTTTTGGTATAGAGTAATACTTGCTTCCAGGAATGATCTAGGAATATTGCTTCTCTTTTGATATCATTGAAGATTTTGAAGAGTAATGAAATAAGAACTTCTCTGAAGTTTTTATGGAATTCAGCAGTTAATTTATCAGGACCTGGGTTCTTTTTATTTTTTTGGTAGGTTTCTGTTTCTTCTTCAATCTCATTGCCTGATATTTATTATTTAGAACTTTTATGTCTTCTTAATTCAGTTTTGGTGATTCGTAGATATCCAGAATTGTGTCCATTTCATCTAAATTTTTCATTCTATTAGAATACACTTTTTCATAGTAGGTATTGATGATTTTATGGTTTTCTGCAGGATCCATTATAATTTCATCCTTTCATCTCTAATTACGTGTATTTTGGGTCTTTCTTTTCTGATAAGGTTTGGTAAGGGTTTGATTATTTTATTTAATCTTTTAAAGAATCAACTCTTTGATTCATAGATTTTTTGTGTTGTTTTCTTAGTCTCCACTTCACTGAATTATGCTCATATATTTTTATAATTTCCTCTCATGTGCACTTCTTCTTCTTCTAGAATCTTGAGATTCAATATTAAGTCATTTATTTGCACCTACTCAATTTCTCTGATATGGGGATTTACCTCTATAAATTTCACTTGTAGTACTGCTTTCATTGCTTTCCATAGATTTCACTGCATTGCTCGGCATTACTGTTCAACTGCAGAAACTAATCTCCTTTTTGACTTTAACCTAATCCTCATTTGCTATTTAAGGGATTGTTATTTAATTTCTATACGTTTATTTAGTTTGTATGATGTCTTTGTCATTGATTTCCAATTTCATTGCACTATGATCTGATGATATGCATAGGATAATTGTAATTTATTTGCATTTACTGAAGTATGTTCTATGGGCAATTATGTGTTCTATTTTGGAAAGTCCTATGTGTTGCTGAGAAGAATAAGTATTCTCTTGTTGAGTGGAACATTCTGTATACTTATTCAGACTATATGAAAAGGTGTAGTTCAGCTGTGATATAGTTGATCTATTTCTAACAATGGGTTGTTAATGTCTCTCATTACTTAAAATGATTTAGCTCAATTAATTTTATCTTTGGATTCTTTAAAAATCTTAGCTTGATGAGCTGTAGACCATTGTAGGTAACTCTCATGTAAACAATCTTATAATCTGAGTATGAAAATTTTTAATTTATGCATAAAATAGTGGCAGCAAAAAACTGAGGAACCCATTCATTTTCATGCATACTGAACAGCATAAGCCAACAGTCGAGCAAGTTGGGTATGAATAATGAGGACACCAGTCATTTCTTCTACATCAGATGTTTTAAGTTTTATGAACTTGTTTCTTTTTTGTAGAACAAACATAACTGCTTTCAAAATAGCTGTAAAAAATACACGTGAAGAGCCTTGTGCTTTATGTGTGTCATTATTCATTATATATACAAGCATATCATCTAGGCCTAAAATGATTTTGCCACTTAGAACAAGTTTTAGAATGTATGAAGTACTTAGAGCCAGAAGTGTCTTCCCAGTATTTAGGCCAAAAGTACTCCCTGATTTCAAGGAGATACAGATTTAAATGAATGAATTTTTAGTAACATGACAAGACCTGTCAGGAAATTGGAATATCTAC
The DNA here is from genome assembly GCF_034190915.1 of Cavia porcellus. Classification (NCBI taxonomy): domain Eukaryota; kingdom Metazoa; phylum Chordata; class Mammalia; order Rodentia; family Caviidae; genus Cavia; species Cavia porcellus. The sequence continues at coordinate 59,406,005 of NW_026947493.1, forward strand.
TAGGAGTCCAGATATGCAAGGCTTTGGCAGATGCCACTACATAGGTGATAGAAGAGAAGCTGGAAGCCAAAGATAAGTCCTGGAAGGCAATGGACCAGGTATTCAGATAGAACTCAGGTCCAGTGATTCAGAAATAATTTTAGAGAAAATTTAGGCTAGAGCTCACAATAAAAAGGATAGGAGGGAGAGAAGTTATTCATCTTTATTGCACATAGTCCTGAGATCTTTTGTTCTGGAGATCTAAGACCCACTGGCCCACTGTCTTTAGAATTTCTTCTCGTTAGTCTATAAACTTAATGCCCCCAAATCTTTGAGCTTCTTCATTGATTGGAAAAATTTTCTTGCAGTCCTATAAAGGCTCAGGTTTTTAGTCAACCAGTCATTTCCAAGTAATAATTTTGCTTTTCTTCTTCAGCAAGTGTTTATGCTTCTTTTATAATCTGTCTTCTACTTCAGGGGCAACTGTCCATTTAATTCCCTCTTAATTTAAAAATTATGTATAATTTCAAAATCTATGCACTCTCTCTTTTACTTTACAAAAATTCAATTATAGGGACTGGGGATATAGCTCAGGGGCACATGTGTCTGTTGCCTGGCAAGCACAGGGTTGTGACTTTGATTCCCTAGTATCAAAAACAAACAAACAAAAAACTCAACCCTCTTCCCTACCATCTGTTGGTTGCTTTTCTTCTCCTCAACTTATACTAATAATTTGCAAATTACCTTAGCAATATTTTAATAGTGACTTTAAGAGCTTGGCTAAAAGACTTCAGAAATATTTCCAAATAAAAACTTAATATATACAAATAATAAAATCTCAATCTTCAAACGGGGCTTTTTTTTTTCTTTTTTCAAGATGGAAAGATTATAGCTCACAGTTTTTGGAGGTTTCAGTCCATACTCAGATGGCTCCAGGGCAGTGTGGTATGGCTGAAAAGCAACCATTCATAATGGTAGAAGACAGCAAAAGTGTCAAGACCAAAAAGGGTGGTTATTGTTCAAATGAAAACTGATACTATAAAGATGTGTTAGGGACTTATACCATTGTACTGAAAGAACTAACACTGGAACAAGTACTTAGAGCTTTTGATTCTTTATAAATATTTCCACTATTATATGTGTTACTCTTCTTAATAGTGCGATATGATTTAACAAAATGCAGAATGTCCTTGCCAGGATTACATAAAAATTTGAAAAATAAGTTATGTTTATTCTTTAGCTTGGATTAGTTAGATACAGCATTCATAGAAGGCTGTGAGGTTTGAAAAGGGAGGAATGAGCTGATCAAGTCAGTAAATCACAAAGCTGCATCCTTAATGTACTCTCCATAGAGAACTCTAGCAAAAATGTCATCTCATGCTTCCATCCATCAGATCACAAGTCTCTTTGTAAACATGGGAAACTATTGTCCCACTACTACATGCAACTTTAATTACACAATAATGATATTTATATAATGAGTCAATGAGACATTGGAGCGAAAACTGTCAGTTAAGAGTACTAAACAGGCAGCTAATGTTCACAAAAATAGTTTCATAGTCTTTATGGCAATCTTGCTAACATTCGACAAAAGAATAACTACTAGAGACTTTCTGAGTTGAGTTCTATATAAATGAGTTTATGGGAGACATAAAATTAGCATTAAGATAAGCATTAAGAAAAGAATTTGGTTCATGCAATCAATAGAAGTGGCTGGCAAGGCAAAAATTAACAGAGTAGGATGGTGGATGCACAATTCGGGTAACATTGTATGTTTGTGGACTTCCACCTCAATTAAACTCAAGGAGAATGTGTTGCAGTCTTTAGAATCCTTTCCTTCAGAAAATGTTTTTGTCTTTATTCCTAAAGCTTTTAACTAATTGGATGAAGCTAACCCATTCATGTGGTAGAATCTGTTTTGCTCAGTGCCCACTGGTTTAAATGCTAGTTACATCTACCATAAATATAGTACACACATTGGTGTTTAGCCAAACAACTGAACAACACAAACTACCAAATCAACACAAAGTTAAACATTATAGTTGCAAACACACTTATAATAATCAAGGAAATCAACACTTGTAGAAAAATTGCACTCATGTAAGTATTTTCCACAACTTACAGCATTTACAGATCATAGTCCTGAAGGAAACTGATGCTTTTCCTACTGAAAGGTTACAGAGAGATTTATCTTTCCATGTGGCTTGACTTTCACAGCACGGTGACTGAGTTCAATGAAGAACCATCCATAAAGGAACTTCTGGGAAATGTATCAAATGGCATTCTTTGGGGAAACTGTGATACTTTTATCATCTGGGCTCAAAAATTGCATGGTGATCCCTACCCACAACATATTGATTGATGCAGTTGCACATGTACCTGACCTCAAAGGAAGTGGGCATAGATCTTACTTATCTTTAAGAAAACTGTCAAAGAATTTGGGCCGATCTTTTTAAACTGCTACAGTTTAACAGATCTGTTTGTTACAGATAATAACTATTATATGTTTGTTACAGATAATAACTACCCCACTTTAATTTTAACATGTTAAGTGATTTGGTACTATTCACACACTGTGTGATGAACTTTATTATGTTTCATATAACCTTCCAATTTCTTTGAAAAGTTATATTTATTTATGAGTAAACTTTTACTGAAAAGTGATAAAACTCATAAATTCATACAGCCATGAAATTGGTAGAGTCAATATTTTAAATTAATCATTCTAAATCATGCACATTTGCTGTAACATACTCCTGCCTTCAATTTAAAAAGAAATACTGGAAAAGAAAATCAAAGTTATTATTTTTAAAAGTTTTGACCAGAAGTGAGTGTCTTGTTTAAGTCTGCTTAGCATTCATTTAATCTTTTAATATCAATGTAATTTGATATCATGCAACATAGTGCCATAAGAGATAGAAAATGAGTTTCCCATAAAAAATGATTTAGTCCCCAGAGTCTGTGCCAGTACGGTCCAGCCACAGGTCACTAACTGAGGTTGGTAAACTTCCTGCAATAAACATTCTGAAAAGCTACTCCTGTTGACCTTGCCTCAAACTACCTACATTCTTTATTTCTGATGATCAGATTTCCTTATGCTTCAGCTTAACTAGGGGACCTACATTTGACTAATGAGATTCAATCTCAGGATATTGTTGAAATTATTAGAAAGGAAAATGATTTTATCTGCAGACAATTTGGTATTCAGGAAAACAGAATGAGAGTAATTAAGAGGTACAAACAATGCCTGGGATGATGTTCCCACAGAGGAAAAAAGACCAAAGAAATACAGAGATGAATTACAAATTTGGACCTTGCTTGCCTGATGTCAGACCTATGCCGGGATCCTTCAGATACTTCAGATAATAACTACCCCACTTTAATTTTAATTCAAAAAATAGCTCATGATAAATTTATGTCTCTTAAAATAGCAGAAGTTCCAATTCATGTCATAAGGTCTTTATCTTTAAGAAAAATTAAAAACTGAAAATCCTGTGTATGTACAATTCTATCTATCTATATATCTCTCTATCTATTTTTCTATCTATCTATCTCCATTTCTATCTATCATCATCATCTATCAACTGTATATTAGATATTTATAAATCTTATAGATCTACAGATTTATATATCTCAGATTTCAGTTTCCGCATTTTTATTACTAGGTTGTAGGACTGAAGTGTCTATGTGTTCCCTCCAAAACTAAAACCTTTGAGTGGGTTTTTCTACATCCAAAGCAGAATATGGCCTGAGAAATCATCTCTAATCATGTTACGGAACACCCACCTGAGATTGATGCTTGGCATCAGCTTTTATCTTGCCTTTCTACTCAACAAATAGGAATGAGCATAATTCTGGAAGTTTTCAAAATAATGTTGCAGATATCAAACACACAAAATAAACATGAATAAGCACATTCACAAAACATGTTCCTGAACATAATTTGAAAGCACGTCACTGTGAAAAACACACCAAGGTGTTTGAAACAGAAACTGCCAACTCAGAATTTTAAGCAACTGAGGATATAATATAGTTCACACTATAGGAGGATAAAAAACAAATAATATAGTGTCTTTAATAAATGGCACTGGAAAAACTTGTTTTCTACATACTGAAAACTAAAACTAGACCCATTTCTATCACTGTGTACTGAAGTTAAGATCTCATTTAAAACAAAAGAAATCACCAACAGAGTGAAGATAACCCATAAAGTGGAAAAAAATTATAGTCAGATTTTTATATAGAACATACAAAGAATTGAACAAAATCACACCTCCCCAAATCGAAAGACCCAATCCAAAAATGGTCATCTGAGGTGAATATACACATCTCAGCTAAAGAAATACAAATAGCAAATAAATACATAAAAAAGTTCAATATCATTTGTCATTTGAGAGACTCAAATTAAAACAACACTAAGATTCTATGGCATTCCAGAAAGAATGGGTATCATCAAGAAAGCAGGAAATAACAAATTGTGTAGATGATGTAAAGAAAAAGGAACACTTCTCCACTGGTGGTGGGAGTTTAGACTTGTGCCACCACTGTGGAAATCAAGTTTCTCAAAAAACTAGAACCAGAGGTCTCATTTAAACCAACTATTCCCCTTCTGAGTATTTTCCCAGAAGAGTTAAAAACATCATATCACAGCAACATATGTCAGCCCACATTTATAGCAGCACAATTTTTCATAACTAAATCTTGGAAACAACGCAAATGTCCATCAATCACAGAATGAATAAAATAGACATGGCTTTTTTGGAATAATGGAATACTTTCCAGGTGTAAAGAAAGGTAAACTTGAGACTTTTATAGTAAATGGGTGCAAATCAAGATCATACTCATAAGTGAAATAAATCAGACTCATAAATGTAAACATTATATTTTCTCATTGCTGTGAGAAACTGAAAGAGTAAGATCCAAAATGTACAATAGATAGTGTGAATAGGGAAGAAACTGTTAAAAAGAAATGAAAAACTATAATGAAAGGGGAAAGGAAGAAAGGGAAAAAGGAGAAACTATATACAAGATCACTAAGATAGTTATACAGCTAGTTTCTCTTAGTTCATTCAAAAGAAAGTCCTGTGCTATTACTTTTTTGGACAATATTTCATGTCTATTTCTTCTTCTCTGAACAACTACTATGAATATTGCAATGCACAATTTATTAAGTATTGCTACTTTCCTACTAGGATTTTTTTTAACTAGGAATCCAACTCAGGACAACTACGCCACTGAGTTATATTCCCAGTCTCTTTCCTACTAGTTTTGAAACTCTGTTGTTACTGCTGCTTGATTTTACTATAGGTGGTGGTATGGACAGCTATTTTTGAAGAAATCAAAATTATGGTAGCCATTGTTGAGCTCCTTTTTTTTTTTTTGGTACCTAGGATTGAACTCACAGCCGTGTGCTTAGCAGACAAGCACTTGAGCTACTGAGCTAAATCGCTGGCTTACCCAAAAAGAATCATTTTTGGAATGATTATTATTATTATTATTTAAAGAAAAAACAAGACAAAGGAGAAAAATGGTTAGAGGTGATACATAGTTTCAAAGAAGAATATTAACAGTAAGATATTACCAGTTGATGAGTTCCATATTATCCTCTTAGAAATAGTTGTTCAAGTTACAAAATCAGAGGATCAAAGGTGGACAGGTACTCAAACATTCACAGTGCAAACAATTCTGTTCAATGATCTAATGAAAACTTAGTAATATGGTCTTCTCTCTTACACACTTTAATATACATACAATTATATCCTTTAGAGCATTTTCCCTCCCTTTCACTTTCACAATTTCTATTACACATTTTGGATCTTATTACTGTTTTAGTTTTTTATTATTTTTTACACTGTAGAGACAATGTGATATTTACAAATGTGGGTCTTATTTATTTCATTTATGAGGATAGCCTCAAGTTGCATCCATTTACCTATTAAGGCCTCAAGATCATCCTTATAATAGCTCAGTAATATTCTACTGAACAAAAAATACCACATCTTTTTCATCCACTCTGCAGCTGATGAGAATTTTGGTTGTTTTCAAGATTTACCTATTACAAATTGTGCTGCTATAAACATGGTTGCACATACATCACGATGACATGATCTATTCAATATTTTGTGGAAAATACTCAGGAGGGGATTAGCTGGATTGAATGGAACTTCCAATACTGGTTTTTTGATGATGTATACTCTATATGTATTTCCACAGTGTCTGCACCACTCTACACTCCCACCAACAGTGGAGAAGCATTCCTTTTTCCCCACAGCCTCGCCAACATTTATTATCAGTTGCTTTCTTTATGGCAGCCATTCTTTATGGAATGAGATGGAATATCAAAACTCTTTTAATTTGCATTTCTCAGATAATCAGTGATGATATCTCTTCATGTGCTTATTTTCCATTTGTATATCTTCATCTGATAAACGTATGTTCATCTCAGATGCCCATTTTTAGAGAGGGTGTGGCTTGTAGTATAATTTCAAGTCATGAATTGAGGTGCTTTCCTTTTTGCCTTTGTGGCCCAGAATCACCTTTGGTATTCTAGGTTTCTTCTGTTTCCAAATGAATTTTAGAAGTGTTTTCTCTAGATGTATAAGGTATGTTAGTGGTATTATGATTTGCATTGCATTAAATCTACATAACAGTTTTGAGAGTATGGCAGTTTTCACAATGTTGGCTCTTCCGAAACCAAGAGCAAGGAATATCCTTCCATTTTCCAATATCATCTTCAATCTCCTTTTTAGAGTAGTATACTTTCCAATACTTAGGTATTTTATATTCTTGGTTAAGTTGTTTCCTTGGGTTTTTATTTTTTCGGTGCTATTGTGAAAGATGATACTACCATAATTCCTCTCTCAGTGAGTTTTTGCTTTGTGTACAGAAATGCTATTGATTTTTGAGGGTTGATTTTGTATCCAGTTATGTTGCTGAATTTGTTTGTTACCTCTAGTAGTCTTTTAATGGAGTTTTTCCATTTTATATATAAAGTATTATGTCATCAGAAAATAATGTTATTTTAACTTCTTCCTTTCTTATCATTATTCTTTTTATTTATCTATCTTGTCTGATTGCTTGGGCTAATATTTCCAGTACTATACTGAATAGGAATGGTGATAGTGGACATGCTCATATTTTTCCTGATTTTAGATTGATCGCTTTCATTTTTTGTCCCTTTAATATAGTAATGTTGGCTGTTGGTTTGCCATAGATGACCTTTATGAGATTCAGTTATGAGACTGAGATCTATTCAGAGTTTCTGTAGGGCTTTTATTATGAACAGTATTGTTCTTTATCAAAAGATTTTTCTGCGTCTATTGAGATGATAATGTGTTTTTTGTTTTTGGCTCTGCTGATGTAGTGTATTACACTTATTGATTTGCATATTTTAAACCATACCTGCATATCTGGAATAAGACCCACTTGGTCATGGTGGGTAATCTTCTTGATGATTTGTTGCATTCTATTGGTCAGCATTTTATTGAGGATCTTTGCATCAATGTCCATTAGTGATATTGGCCTATAGTTCTCCTTTTTGGTTGGGTCTTTCTCTCATATTGGTATCAGAGTGATGCTTGCCCCTAGGAATGAGTTAGGGAATGCTTCTCTTTTGATTTTATTGACTAGTTTAAAGAGTACTAGACTAAACTATTTTATAAATTTATTGTAGAATTCAGCTATGTATCCATCAAGACCTGGACTTTTCTCTGTTGGTGAGGTTTTAATCATGTTTTCAATTTCAATACCTAATATTGGGTTATTCAAAATTGTTATAGCTTCTTGACTGAGCTTTGGTACTTCATATGTTCCTAGAAATCTCTGCATTTCTTCTTTGTTTTCCACCCTATGTGAGTACAGATTTTCAAAGGAAGTATTCATGATCTTTTGAATTTCCATGAGATCTTATTGTGTGAATTTGAGTTTTTTGTTTTTTTCTTGATAAGGTTGGCTAGAGGTTTAACAATTTTGTTTATTCTCTCAAGAAACCGGTTCTTTGATTCATTAATTCTTTGTACCATTTTTTTAGTCTCAATTGCATTAAGTTCTGATCTTTACAATTTACTCTCTTTTATGAGCTTTGGGTTTGACTTGCTCTTCCTTTTCTAGGAGCTTGAGATTTAGCATTAGCTTATTTATTTGTTCTTGCTCCATTTTCTTGATGTGACAATTTATTGCTATATATTTTGCTCTTAGGACTGCCTTCATTGCACCCCACATGTTACAGTATGTTGTATCTGCATTTTCATTGAATTGTAAATATTGCTTTATTCTTCTTTAATTTGATGTGCTGCCGCTGGAGGAGCAAACTGTACTGCTGCTGGAAGAGGTGAGTTCCTGCACACCATCCTGAGCCCTGGGAGAGTTTAAGATCGTTGCCCCCAGTGGTCAAGGACCTGCCCAGTTTGCAGCCACACTAGGCTGGGCTCTAAAGGTTTCCAGACTGCCTGGGCCACACCCAGTGACCTTCTTTCAATCAGGGAACTGTGCTACCCCTGGAGAAGGGAACTACACTGCCACTGGAAGAGGTGAGATCCTGCACACCATCCCGAGCCCTAGGAGAGTTTAAGATCATTGCTCCCAGCGATCAAGGACTCACCCAGCTTCCAGTCACACTAGACTAGGCTTGGGAGGGTTTGCAGTCCAACTAGATTACACCTAGCCACCTTTTCCAATCATGGGAGTTGAGGCACATGAAGGGAGTTACAGAGTATTGGTCCTAGACCAGGGAGAGCTTTGGAACTTTCACAATGGTTAGGTGCCTGTCCATCTTTCCTGGAACACTGTGGGTGGTACAGGAGGTCCTGTGGGCCAGACTGCACCACGCTCAGAAACTTCCATTCAGTCCCAGGAGCCCAGGGCATAGGACACAATTTCCAACACACCCAGGGGAAGACTTGCAATATCACTTGAAACACAGAAATATAGGAAAATGAATCAAAAGAACAACATGCAATCTCAAACCTCCAGCCCATCCCAAAAAAGCCTAGTAGCAATGTACATATAAGAAAATATATGCCATACAGCTGAAATACCTGAAATAATACCAACTGAAACAAAGAAGCAACTCTGGGAAGCTTTAAAGGAATTCTAGCTAGAAATAATCTCCCAGGTAAAAAAATAAATGATAAAAAAATGAAAGAGATGCTGAAAACATCTAAAGAAGACACAACTTAAAAATTAGAGGACCAAAACAAAAAGACAGAATCTCTGGATTAACATTATTAGAAACAGAATACATGAAGCAGATTCAAAAAGATATACAGGATATCAAAGATTCCATTGAAAGTTGTCAAAACAGCCTAAACAAAAATAAGGTTAGAATTTCAGACCTCAAAGACAAGATTGCAGCTAATGAAAAGGAAAGGAAAGATCTTTTAAAAATAACAAAGAATCAGGAAATAATTCAAAGGCTGCAAGATGATGCAAAGAAAAACATAAGATTGATAGGGACAAATGAAAAAGAAGGGACAATACATTGTTATCAAGAGGCTATTTACAGAAGTAATAGCTAAAAATTTCCCAAACATGAGAATGGAAACTGACATTAGGATTAGTGAAGCATACAGAATTCCAAATAGCCAAAACCAAAATAAAAGTAAACACAAATATATAATAATCACCATTCCTGAAATCCAACATAAGAATAGAACATTAAAGCTGTTAGAGACAAGAGACAGATCACCTATGAAGGAAAATCTATCAGAATTGCAGAAGACTTCTCAACACAAACAATGAAGTCAGGAAGAGAATAGAATGAAGTATTTCAGATCCTAAAGGAAAATGATTTCCAAACTAGACTGATGTACCCTGAAAAACTGTTCTTCAAAATGGATGGAAAAATGAGATACTTCCATGACAAAGAACAGCTGAAGAACTTTATAATTACCAAACCAACTCTACAAAGAATACTGAAAGACAGTCTTGATACACACAGGAAAAACCACTAAGCAAGGCAAGACAATTAAACAGAATGGAAAGATAAAGATACAACAGCAGAAAGATAACATGTCAACAATAAACCAATATATATAGTTATAACCATTAATGTGAATGGTCTCAAATTTCCAATTAAAAGAAACAGACTGGCAAAAAGGTTCAAGAAACAACATCCAACCATATGCTATCTACAAGAAAACCATCTAACACAAAAGGAAAGTCTAAGACTGAAAGTCAGAGGATGGAAAAAAATACTTCATGCAACAGGAACTGAAAAAAAAGGAGGGGTAGATATTCTGTTTGCAGACAATGGGAGCTTCAAACCAAGAATGATCCTAAGAGATAAAGAAGGTCATTACATACTTGTTAGGGGAAAACTTCAAGAGGAAGCAATAACAATCTTAAATACATATTCACCAAATTCCAGAGCACCCAGCTATACTAAGCAAGTATTAATAGAAATGAAAACTCAAATAAGCAGTACACAATTATAGCAGGAGATGTTAACACACCTTTGACACCAAGGGACAGATCAGCCAGACAGAAAATCAGCTGGAGAGGCTGTGGGGAAAAAGGAACCCTCTTACACTGTTGGTGGGAGTGTAGACTAGTACAACCATCATGGAGGTCAGACTGGAGATTTCTCAAAAATCTGGAATTGGAAGTCCGATTTGATCTAGCTATTCCACTTCTAGGTATGTTCCCAGAAGAACTGAAAGCATCATACCACAGCGATATATGTGCACCTATGTTTATAACAGCACAATTTGTAATAGCCAGATCTTGGAAACAACTTCTGAGTAATGGATTGAAAAGTTGTGGTATTTTATTCAATGGTGTACTACTCAGCTATAAAGAATAATGATCACATTGAGATATTTATAAACAAATAGATGCAACTTGAGACCGTTCATAAGTGAAACAAAACAAACTCACCTGTATAAATACCGTATAGTCTCCCTAGTGTAAGAAATTGTAAGAGTACATAGCAGTTTATGGTAATCATGCTTTCCTAATTACATTGCTATGGAGCCTTATAATATTCCCATTCATTAGTTGGAATGGTTTTATCATGGGTTGATTTTATTATCTGTGATGGTATGGACAGCTATTTTGAAGAAAACAAGACATTATAAAAGCCAGCGTTGATTTAATATCATCTTGCTTTGAAGTCTTACCATGATTTTTTTCTTCTGTTTCAATTGAATCTATCATGTTGTACTTATTGGATTTTATTATGTGTGATAGTATAAACAAATCTTTTACAGACAATGAGATAATATAGTAATCATTGTTCATTTTCTGTTGTTTGGTTCTGAATGTCCTATAATATTTTCATTCTCTTTAATGGTTTCATATTATTCTGTTATGTTTGATACTATTGTGTATGAAGGTATACTCAACTATTTCAAGGAAAGAGACTTTATGGTAGCTACTGATATATTGTGTTGTCTTGTGATGAAATACTGTGTCTCTTAAATTGTTCTGTTCTGATCTGTTTTGTTATGTCCTCTTAATGTCTTTAAAATTTAAAAATTTCACCTGTTTCCCACTGGTTTATCAGAAAGTTGTTTAACTTCCATGTATTTATGGCAGTTTTGTAATTTCTTTTGCCATTAATTTCCAATTTCAATGCACTATGATCAGATATTATGTATGGGATAATTTCAATACCTTTGCATTTACTTAAGAATATTTATGGGTTAATATATGGTCTATTTTGGAAAATGTCCCATGTTCAGCTGAGAATATATATTCTGATGTGGTTGAATGAAAGTCTCTGTAAACACCCACTAAGTCCATTTGTTTACAGGTATGATTCAGTTCTGTTATTTCTTTGCTCACTTTCTGTCTAGTTGATCTATCTCTTTGTGAGAGTGGAGTGTTAAGATCTCCTATTACAAATGTGTTTTTATGTATTCGGTTTTTCATGTCCATTAGTATTTGTCTTATATAGTTGGATGCTCTTGTGTTTATATTTATAATTGTTAGTTCTAATATATATTTATAATTGTTAGTTCTTCTTCTTAAATTTTTCCACTAACAAGTATGCAGTGACCTTCTTTATCTCTTTTAATCAGTTTTGGTTTGAAGTTCACTATGTCTGCAAATATAATAGCTGCCCATGATTTTTTTCTGGGTTCCTGTTGCATGGAATAGTATTTTCCATCCTCGGACTTTAATCTATGAGTTTATTTTTGAGTCAGAAGATTTTATTGTATACAGCATATTGTGGGATCCCATTTCTTGATCCACTCTGACAACCTGCTTCTTTTCATAGGTGAATTGAGGCCATTTACATTTATGGATATAGCTGCTATGTATTGGTTCAACTTTGCCACATTATGTTTCTGTTGTTTGTTTTCTGCTTTTCCCCCTTTGTTTAATTGCTTGCCCTGCCTGGTGTTGTCTTTCTGCTTTCTTTCTTTTATTCTGGATTTTTTTTGGATTTTATTATGTGTGATAGTATAAATAAATCTTTTATGGACAATGAGATAATATAGTAATCATTGTTCATTTTCTGTTGTTTGGTTCTGAATGTCCTATAATATTTTCATTCTCTTTAATGGTTTTTTATTATTCTGTTATGTTTGATACTATTGTGTGTGAAGGTATACTCAACTATTTCAAGGAAAGAGACATTATGGTAGCTACTGATGTTCTCAGGAACTCCAGCTTTTTTTCTGGAGATTATGGTCATTTTGTCTTTATCTAGTTTGCCTCTCAATACTCTTTCTAGGTTTGGTGTGGTGGACATGAATTTCTTAAGTTGTTCTTTGTCATGGAAGTATCTTGTTTCTCCATTAAATTTGGAAGACAGTTTTTCTGGGTACATCAGTCTGGGTTGAAAGTTGTTTTCTTTCAGGGCTTGAAGTACTTTACTCCAAGCTCATATTAATTTGATGGTTAGCACTGAAAAGTCTGCCATGAATCTGATGGGTTTTCCTCGATAGGTGAATTGTCTTTTCTCTAACAGCTTTTAGTATTCTGTTTTTATGTTGTATATCGAGGATTCTAATTATTATATGTCTGTGTGTAGATTTAGGTCAGTTGTGTCTATTTGGCATTCTATATGCCTCAGTTATTTGTATATCAGATTTTCCCCCATGTTTGGGAAATTTTCTGCTTTTACTTCTGTGAATAGATTACCTATGTAATTTGTGTTGACCCCTGCATCTTCATTGATGCCAATTAGTCTTATATTATTTCTCTTGGCATCATCCTAAAGTCAATCATATTGCTTTCTTGACTTTAAAAGTCCTATTCTTTCATGATCACTGATTGTGATTCTGTCCTCAAACTCCATAGTTCTATCCTCAGCTTCATTTAAACTGTTTTGCCAGTTTTCAATAGAAGTTTTTGTTTCTTAGATATCTCTAAAATTTACAATAATTTTCATGGGGAAGTCTGATAGGAATTAATCAGAGATAAATAAGTAGACTGCTAATAATCATTGATGTGCATCATACTAGAAAATAAAAATTTGAAAAATCGATCAGAGTGTTCATTTTGCACAGGTTTATTCTCAGGAACACCAGAATACAAAGCTATAGATCAAAGACATGAATCAGCAACACAAATGACCTTTCCATTCTGGAACTTATGGTGTTTTAGAGTTCTTCTGTACCACTTCATGGCACCAGATCTTGAAATATCACTTGTCACTTCCCACCTATTAAAAAAAATAGTTGCATTTTGAGCCCCTTTCCTTCAGCAATCAGTGTCATTTGTTATAGTAGTAGTACCTCTACATTTAATTATATCAGAATTTGCTTTCTCTAAAGATTAACCGGCTTCATGGTGAAAGGTCTTCTCCATCCAGTACACAGAAAATTCATCCTTCCCCATCCTTCTCCAGCATCAAATTGATAATTAAATTCTTTTAAACTGTTTTGCTTTATTTTTGTCTTTTTTTCTCATTTTATATCCACTTGCATTGCCCTGATTTATTTTTCCTCATTTGCAATCAAATTACCGTAGGTAAGATTGTGAGGCAAGAAATGAAATGCTGATTAGTGAATAAGGAAATGCAAACCACAGCAGATGAAGAGGAAGGAAAATGTCAAGAAAGAGAGATTTGACACAGTGTGCTGTGTGACTCTGCTGGCTAATAGTTTTCAAAAACTGCAAAGACACACATTGTCTTTCTCTCTCAGCAGTGTTTCTCAGCCACCAGGACTTACTAGAAGATTCCAAGAAATAGACAGACCCTATATCAAAACAAAAAGGAAGAAATTATCTGTTTGGCACTTTTTTCTCCCATCTCTCATTGATAATTTTCATTCCACAGAACTTTACTCTTCAATCTCCAGGTCGTGTAATCTAGCCAAGTCAAATGCATTTAACCTACATCTGAAAGTTCAAGGTGACTCAAGATGGATGGAATTAAATATACATAGTAGGGGAAGCAAGGACCTGGAAGTTCAGGCCTTGACTTTGACTTCAGCTACTTGTGGAACACAGCAAAGGGCTGCCATAGCTTGAGAGGCAGGCATTGCACTGAGTAAAGAACAAAGTGTCTGCAGTAATCTGAGAAGACACCCAAGCTAGAGAAGATCTGGATTTCAAAGAATCTGAGCTTATTTAATTTGAGACATTGTAATTCTTGTGAAAAAAATATAAAATTATTAGTACAAAATTTGGCTTAAAAACAAATATTGTTTAAAATGAGAGAAAAGTTTCTACAAAACTTTAAATTTTAAAATCAATAAATGAAAAATTAAACACACACACACACACACACACACACACACACAACATCCTGACTATTTTCATTTCCTGACATGACTCTGTAATATTTTATTCTATATGTTCGGTCTGGATACTTTGGTTAACTTTTCATGTGCCATAGTTTCATAGATAGAAGAGAAAGAACAGCCAGCCCTTCATTCACACAATTGTTTGAGTAGGTTTTCTAAACTTTGTTGGCCTGGGAGTTTGTTTCAGCTCATTGTAGGTAATGCACATGGATTGTTAAGAATGTTTTCAAATTGTATGATATGTCACATTTCTTTTGTGTATAAGGTAAAAGATGATAAATTTCCAGTTTAGTAAATTCTTCGACTGAACGTTTCTCACTTGTTGCTCTTCATTACTTTCCTTCATCTGGTTGGAAAAGAACACACTTATATCTTCCCTTCAGGGCATCCACCCTAACATCGATAAGTCAGTACAGGGGATTGTAGCTTTCCTGGAAGTTGTTCAGAGATGGCAAGCAAAAGTTTAACTATACAGGGAAGTATCTGTAAACTATGCTTTATTAGTCAATTAAAATAAGAATAAAAGAACTCAAATTTATCTTCCCTAAATGGTATTTGACCATTCCAGTGCTTCTTTTATGAGGAATGTAACAGAGGTAAGTCAGGATGGTGGATTACCCAAATGTGATTAAAACATTTTACTTTAAGAAAAACATAATCTTCTACACACATGAACAGAGCTTCCCCTCAGTTCTTCAACCTGAAGGGCCTTAAGATTTCATTCACTGACCCACAAATCTGTACCAGAACTTCAGGTTTTGGCCACATGTGGAGCACAGTTGCTCTGCAAGCACACACCAAATTTACATTTTTCCCATATTAAGATCAGGGATTTCTTTCTGGAGTAGTTCTGGAGTCCTCTTTTGTAAGGGTCTTATGTTGCACTGTTGTGGTTACCTCTCTTTCTTGAATTAACTGATCAAAATGTTTACTTTTCACAGTCATTGTAACTATGGGAAAAGCAAAAGATTACAGAATGCCAGCAGTAGTGAATTAGGTGGATGAGGACATATGGTAACATTTTCATTTGACAGATATTGTCATCAGAATTTGACCAGCACTAGGTGATCAAAATGTGTAATGAAACTTTAGTTTTTTCAATATATTATAGTAAAAGATATTTTGCCATTAACTACCTTCAAATTACTTCTAGTGACTTTAAACCCACTTATCCCGTAATTTTTGGCAATATTTCTTTTACTCTGTCAGTTTTAAAAATGGAAATAGCATATATCTTAATTACTCACTTTAAATCTGTGCATAGAAGTGCCTCATGTGAGTAGTGCTTTGAGGAAATGAAGGAGATGGAGCAGATCATTTGAACTTGGCTTGAGTGAAAAAAAAGAAAAGAGAAAGAGAGGATCAGAATGTGAGTACAGCCAACAACTTAGGTTTGGAGGAGGGCATAAAATAGAAGAGAAGACCCTTAAAAATCCATGAGAAAAGTGTTAGATGTTCCATCATAGTATGAAACAGTCCAAGACATTTTTTAAAGGACTAAGGAAGAGTAACTGTAACACTGGAGAGAATAGAGGATGACAATAATTCAGTCTAACCACCAGCATTACCATAATGATGGTGAGTAATAATAAAGATCATGAATATATATAGGTGCTTAACATGCTTAGTATGAATTCACTATGCATTTTCTCTTCAAATTAATCTTTATTCTATGTTTACAGTGCTTCAAATCTTGTACTATATGCTTTAAATGTCAGAACACAGAATCTCAAATGAAGCAACTTAATCAAGAAAGTATTATTGGGATAGATATGAGCCAAAGTTTAAATTCTGGCAGCAAATTCTAGAGCATATGTTCTTAGCAATGTCCCTGTATTCCTCTCTTGAGTATCATGCACCCATCATCCCATGTCAGTTTACAAACAGGTCTCTAACTCATAACAACAATGAATGGAATGTCCAGTGGGAGCATATTCTTCACATTCAAATCCTAGGCCAAAAAAATTAAGAAGAGTTTGTATTACAGGTTATCTTAATACCGTAAAACAAAAACTGAAGAAACAGGCTTGATACGATCTAATTAAAGAGAAAAAAAAATCAGTCATTGGAATTTTACAGAGAGACATTTTCTAAGCATTTGTATTTTGTTTGTCTAGTGGAGATATCAGTGTCACTTTTAGGGTATCATGGAAACAGGGTAACGGGATTGCACAATTTATTGGGTAATAAACAAAAAACAGAATTCAACCAACTTTAACCAGCTTGACATGAATGAAGGTGGTGTGTGTGTGTGTGTGTGTTCGGAGATAAACTCATAATGATAAGTTAGCCATGCTGGGCTAGTGGGAGACTCACAATCACAGCACAAGTGATTAGATAATCAGGAAAGGACAAATTGTCAAGGAGAGATTAAGAAAGGAGAATCCAGAGATGCTGATAAGACTTAAGCCTTCACTGGCATTTTTTTTAACTTTTACTGGAAAATACCAGAGCTTGGAGGTTTGAAGAAATGAGTCTTTTTGCCCTTGAAATACTTTTTAAAGGAAAATCAGAAGTAGTTCAAATTATATAATTCTCTAAGGAAAGAATAAAAAGGTCTTTGGAAATTCTCACTTGCCCGGTGTCTTACTTTTTTTGTCCAATTCTAAGTTATTCACAACTTTTCGTATAATATTCTAGTGTAGTGATGTTATAACACAATACATGTCCTGAAAAACATTTCTACTATAAATTCAGCATTTCTAGTATAAATACAAGTTTTCTGGATATCACTAAATATTTTGACCATTCTCAATATTGTCTTATAACAACATGGTCTATAGAGTAGAATATTCCCTAAATAGGCTGCTCATAAGATTTAATTGGAGTGTTTCTAGTGACCAGGTTTTCAGCTCTTTCCTTTTCTCAGCTATTGACTAAGAAACAGATCTGAAACTATTTTTTCATGAGTGGTTTACATGATTTTTTAATGGTTAGGTAAGAAAGGAAAGGCAAATTAAAGTAACATTGAAAATAACAAAAATAATTGAATATAATTTTTAAGTATTCTTCAATTAAGCATTGCTCAACTGAACTTTTATTTAGGCCAAGATGTTTATTAATCACTTTTTACAAAAGTACCTAAATTTATGATCAGTACTGTCTCTCAGGTTTGTATTATGTTTTACCAAGATATAGGCATTAAAGCATCTGAAACATCTTCCTTTGAAATTTCCTTCCTACTCTCTCTATATATTGTCCTTATTTCATGTAAAAAGTGAAACAGCACCCTTTGAACTCCCAAAGTTAATTTTAAAATGTGACACACTGAGCAAAACATAAATTGAGATTAGCCACCAAGAATAGTAGAGACAGCTAATACAGCAACACCCAAAATATTAGTACCTGAAGAAAAGATATGATAATGAGACACTCAGATAGAGAAATTAAAAATCAAATTTACAATCAAATTATGCACCAGTGGGAAAATACAAAAAAAGAAGAGGTTTATAAAACTAATACAATAGATGCTTAGAAATTCCTGTGAAAGCATTCTTCATAGAGACAGATCCTATATCATTGTTATAAAAACTGCATCTTTTCAGTTAACAGACTACACTGAAATATTTCTTTAGTACTTGCTTAATGATTGTTATCCATGTTTTTTGGAAAATATTTTATGATGCCTTCAAAAATTTCAGCTGAATTGGAGTTCCTGAATGTACAGCATATGCTTTTATTTTGCCACCTAGTGTTCATTTTGTTTAGTGACACTAGAAATGAAACTAGAAAACCTGCAATATTAGTGACAGTGAGGAATGCATAAGTCTCCCCTGACATTAGCAACTTAACATATCAATGGGCCACTAGGACAATTTTTTGCCGAGCTACACTCTGTTCTTCCTCAGACATTGAGTTAGTGATTTTGGTAACTAAAGTATGACAGCTAGATTGCTAGCTAATGTGATATATTAATGTTACTACTTGCTGCCTTATCAAGTCCACAAAAATTACAGTAAAGATACAGTATACACTAAGCATAGTAGGATAAAGACAATAGGGATATGAATAACAGTAGATAAAGCATAGCAGTATTTTCAAATTTGGAAAGAATGAGTGGAAACTGATATCACTTTAGCGAAATTTGAAAGGTAAAGAAGACTGAAGGATGCCAGTGTAAAAGTAAACCTAGAACGTTTCAAAAATCAAAGATACTAGCTATTTGAAAGTTTCAGCCCTACTAAGCATAAATCAAGAAAAATTGAAAACACAATATGTAGGACTTAGGATATACCATAGAGGAAAGAGGTAAAGGCGATTCCTAGGTGATGAAAAATCTCAAAAATCTATCTGAAACATAGAGGCCAGCTGGTCAGTATAAAGAGAAGGAAAAGATTGGGGAACTTTAATGGACATTTACAAAGTAAAACAAATAATTTTTTTTCCTGTGGAGAAGAGATTTCAGTTTTACCAGCATATTTAAGAATGAATTTTTCATAAGTTTAGGGATAAAATAGAAAATGAAATAAGAATTAAAAAATAAAAGTGCAATAATTATTCAGATGACAATTTTTTAAATGTTTCTATTACATTTTTTAAAATTTTACTTTAAGGAGGGTAAAATTAAACAGAACAAAATGCAACAAAACAGATCATAAGAAAAAAATGTATGAGGCACAGATTTCAAAGCAAGACAACCAGAGATCTTCACTGTCAATCATATTGTCTCTTGTTTCCTTCCAAGTAGTTGTCCATATCTTCACATACAATGAATTCATAAAAAATAGTATAAAACTGATCATAACAGGATGATGAAGGCATTTTAGGTTCAAGACATGATAATAGGGTAGTCAACAATGACTGCCAGATGTCTCTCATTCTCTTCAAAATAGTTGTCCATACCTTCACGTGTGTTGAAATTAAACAAAACAAAATAGATTAAAATCACTCAGAACAAACATAAGAGTATTGCTGGATTTCATATCATGATGCTACAGAATTAGCATTTTGTACCTTAGTGTCTCTTTTTCTTCAAAAAACTATTCATTTCATCATATACCATATAATTGATTCTCAAAAACTGTCTCGAAGCTCCATGCATATATGAGTCTCTACATGTATAACTAACCTTTCTGTATTGGAGGGAAAAACAAAACAAAACAAGACAAAAAAGAACAAATTCTTAGTGAAACATGAAATGAAAAAGACATATAAACAACAATAGCAAAGAGCCCAGAACACTGACAATATAGGTCTTCAAAACAAGGTGGTACGAGCATAAGTAGGCTTGTTACTTTACATAATGATCTTCAAGAGTTCCACCCTACAACAGTATGCACAATTGTTCCAAGCCTATGAATGTTAACTATTTTGTTCCAAGAACATATAGAATTTGAAGCACAATCATCTTAAGCTTTCCTAAATGTGTTTATATAATTTTAGATATTTTTTTCTTTTCTCTTCTTCATTTTACCTGAGATATTATTTTTCCCCTTTAAGCAGATTCTTGTCCTTTCACTGTATTTATGCAGTTTTTTTTTAATGTTATGTACCCTTTTCATTTATTATACTGGGGAGATTATATGGCATTTATCAATGTGAGTTTGATTTATTTCACTTGAGTATGGTCTCAAATTGCATGCATTACTTATAAATATCTCAATGTGACCATTCTTTATAGCACAATAGTACTCCATTGTATAAAAATACTACAGCTTTTTCATCCATTCTTCAGTTGATGGGCATTTAGGTTGTTTCCAAGATCGGGCTATTACAAGTTGTGCTACTATAAACATGGTTGCATATATATCACTATGGTATGATGTTTTCAGTTCTTCTGGGAATATGCCCAGAAGTGGAATAGCTGGGCCAAATGGGACTTCCAATGCAGGTTTTTGAGGAATCTCCAGACTGACCTCCACAGTTTTTGCATGAGTCTACACTCCCACCAACAGTGCAGAAGAGTTCATTTTTCACTGCAGACACTCCAGCATTTGTTATTGGTAGTTTTCTTTATCCTGGCCATTCTTTCTGGAGTGAGATGGAACCTCAGTATTCTTTTAATTTGAATTTCTCTAATAAACAATGATGCTGAATATTTTTTCATTTATTATATTTCATTATGTTATTTGTATTTCTTCATCTGAGAACTATGCATTTATCTCACATGCCCATTTTTAGAATGGGTCTTTGAATTTTGGGGATCTGATTATATTTAATACTTTATATGTTATGAAGAGAAGTCCTTTTTCTGAGGGAGCTGCTCACTTAGATTTTATTCTCAATTTGTGGGTTTACTTTTCACTATGCTGAAGACTTATTTCAACATGAAAAACTATTTAATAAGACACAGTACCATTTACCTGCCCTGGGTCAATGTTCTCAGGGTTGGGACCTGGGTACTTTTCCTTGTTGCTTCTTCTAACCATCTTTTTTGTTTCTTCCAAAAACTGAAAGTCCCCAAATCAGAAACAAGACAAGGCTTTCAATTATCACCACTCCTGTTCAATATAGTGCTCAAAATACTAGCCAGTTCATGAATTCTTTACCTACCCCTATGTCTTCAAGAATTCTACCTAATTTGTCTTCCAACAAATTTAATGTTTCTGTTTTAATATTTAGAACTTTGATCCATTTAGACTTTAGATTACTACACTGTGATAGGCATAGGTCTAGTTTTAGTTTTTGGCATATGGAGAGTCCATTTTTCCAGCATCATTTATTGAAGAGACTATCTTTCTTCCAATGGATGTGTTTGGCCCCTTTATTGAAGATAAATTGGCTGAGTGTGTTTATAGTCGTAGTTGTATTTTCTAATCTATTTCATTGATCTTCAGGTTTGCTTTTATTTCAGTACCATGCTGATTTTATTATAGTAGCTTTGTAGTATAAGTTCAAATCAGGGATTGTGATGCCTCTTGCCTTGCTTTTGCTTCTTAGATTAGCTTTGCTATTCTAGGTCTCTTCTGGTTCCAGATTAAATTTAGGAATGATTTCTCTAGATCTGTGAGGTATGCTAGTGGCATTTTGATTTGGATTGCATTAAATATGTATAACAATTTTGGGAGAATGGCCATTTTCACAATGTTTGTTCTTCCAATTTATGAACAAGGGATGTCTTTCCATTTTCTGAGATCCTGAAATTTCTTTTCAGGGTATTATAATTTTCCCTGTTTGGATCTTTTCTTTCTTTCTTTCTTTCTTTCTTTTTTTTTTTTGTTACATTAATTCCTAATTGTTTCATTTTGTTGGATGCTATTGCAAAGGGAGTGGTCCCTCTTATTTTCTCTCAGTGAGTTTGTTGTTCGTGTATAGGAATCCTATTGATTTTGGGGTGTTGACTTTGTATCCAGCTACATTTCTGAATTTATTTATTATAGGTCAGTGTCTTTCAATGGAGTTTTGGGGGTCTTCTATGTAGAGTATCCTCTCATCTGAAATAATGATAATTTAACTTCTTTTCCTATCCTTATTCCTTTTATTTCTCTCTCTTGTCTAATTGCTCTGGCTAGTATTTTGAGCACTATATTGAATAGGAGTGGTGATAATTGAAAGCCTTGTCTTGTTTCTGATTTTGGGGCTTTCAATTTTTGGAAGAAACAAAATAGATGGTAAGAAAAAGCAACAAGAAAAAGTACCCAGGTCCCAACCCTGAGAACATTGGCCCAGGTAAATACAAAGGATTTGAGAACAGCAAACATGCAATATCAGACATGGCACCAGTGGACTTAAAGAGATATCTTTGGGACCTCATAGACGAGTTCAAAAGTCAAATATTTAGCCAAGTAAGGCAAGATATAAGAAGATTATTAAAAGAAATGCTAAGCACCCCTCAAGAAGACACAAATGAAAGAAGGAGGAACTCACACAAAGGAGAGAACCATTTGATGAAGAATATAAAGAAAATATAGAATACATGAAGCACATTCAAAGAGATTACCAGGAAATTAAAAATTCTTTGGAAATATAGCAAAGAAAGAAACTAAGGATAGATCATACAAACTGGAGGAGAGTTTTGCAATGTGGGATTATGAAAGGAAAAACTTTTAAAAAATAACAGAGAAACAAGCAGTAACAATACAAAGGCTAGAAGATAACAAGAGGATCTATAACTTGAGAATAAAGAATGTTAATGAAGAAGCAGGGGTACAAACAGAGGAACTACAAGGCTATACATGGAAATAATTAAGAAAACTTTCCAAACATAGGAAAAGGAAATGATATGCAGATGTATGAGGCATACAGAACTCCAGCCACCTACAACCAAAGCAGAGCTATACCCAGGTATATAATAATCAAGATCCCAGAAATTCAATATAAGAACAGAATATTAAAAGCAGTTATAGACAATAAACAGATAACCTATAAAGGAAGGCCCATCAGAATAACGGCAGACTTCTCGACACAAACCATAAAGTCAAGAAGAACCCGGAACGAAATATTCCAAGGCCTGAGAAAAAATAATCCTCAGCCTAGATGGATATACCCTGCTAAACTGTCTCTAGAAATTAATGGAGAAACAAGATGCTTCTAAGACAAAGAGGAACTTGGGAAATTTGCAACCACCAACCCAGCTCTACAGAGAATACTGCAGGGCATTCTAGAGAGAGAGAAAAGTAATAGGATTGCAGGAAAAGGGGAAGAGAGGCCTCAATGAGTGGAGCAGAAAACAGAATGAAGAAGATAAGCACACAACTGGTGGCAAAAAAGAGCATAACAGAAATAAGGCAGAGAAGGTTGGTTATAATCTCTAATATATATGGTTCTGATACACTAAATTAAAGAAAAAAGAACCACACACGGAGTAGATCAGGAGATACGGTCCACTGAGATGCTATTTATAGGAAATATAATCAGGATGAAAAAGAGTACATGGACTGAAAATCAAATATGATAAAACAATGCTCTATGTGACAGAGAACTAGAGAGTAATAGGGGCAACTAGACCAGCATTTGTGGATAGGTTGGAAAGACAGGCCTTAATAGGTAAAGGAAGGCAATTAGAGATCAAGTCCAGGAGAGAGAAGGTTCAGAACGACTTAGGTAAATAGCAGGTTGCCCCCCCCCAATTTAAAACCAAGGGTCTTTGTGAGACCCAAAAATGCACAGCGTACCCTGGGGAAGTGAAAGGGGAGGGAGAGTCTTTAAAAAGATGGCAGAAGATATTGTTAATAGTGTATCAGGATTTAAAACCCACATTACTTGCAGCACTCTGCTTAGAAAGATTTTATTCTGTCTCAGTTTGTCTACTTGCATTAGATTTGAGGGCACAGACAGCTATTCCAAAAACATCAGGATATAGCACAGTAATTATCTTTAATGTCCTATTAAATTAATCTGGAGCCCTGTATGACTTATACTGTTTTATCATGACTGATCTTAATTAAATCTGGTTTGTTTGACTGTTGTTTGGTATCAAAAGATTTATTCAAAACTGATATGATTGATAGTATCAAGTCTGAGAGTATAGGCAATTACACTGAAGATGACAAGACTCACTACAATACACATTCTTGTTTGGTTACCACCTGTTTTTGAACTTTTATGCTATAGACAAAGTTATGTTTTTATTAATACTGTTATGTACTTATATATTCAATTATACTATGTGTGATGATATAGCTAATTCTATTGAAGATAACAAGAGACAACCCAGAAACCATGGTAGAACTCCTTGTACAACGGTCTTATATGCCTTTTCCATTTCATGTATTTATAAGAATATGTTTGTTTTGTCTTGCTTTGTTTCTCCCTCTAATATAGAAAAGATATACATGTTTGAGACTCATGCATGTGTAGAATCTATAAACAGTTTATGAGAACTGATCTTATGACACATGATTAAATGAACAGTTACTCTGAAGAAAAAGAGACACTAAAGTGCCCACCCCCATGCTGATCCTGGAGTGTCATAATGTGACACCCAAAGTAGTATTATTCTTTGCTCAGAGTGATATTAGCCTGCTTGAGCTTGTTCAATCTCAGCATAACTGTAGATATGGATAACTGCATATATGTTTAAGTATATAGGATTGATAACCATATTTCTAAGTTTTGGCTGAATAGATGAACAGAACTGGTTGCAGTCTCACTGTTTGAATCCCTACTTTATATGCTTCACTTTAGTATCTTGAATAACTATTTGTAAGAGGACAATCTGTAATCATCAACTAGTGGTTTCTTTTTAAAAGTTTTTTATTTAAAAGGAAAAAGAGAGAAAACAAAACAAAGCAGTTAAGGGTACAAGTAATACAGAACTACCAAAAGAAAAAAAAAACAGTAAGAAATCACCGGTTAATAGATTACATATTATCATCTTAGAGATAGTTGCTCAAATCACAGTATGAAAGCATACAAAGTGGACACTCAAACAGTGAGACTGCAAACAGTTGTGTTCAATGATCCAACCAAAGACATTAATATGGTCAGCTATTTAACACCCCTAAACACTCTTGCTGTTGTATCATTTAGAACTCTTCTTTTTTCCCCTCTCTTTTTTACAACAAAATTTACACCTTTTGGGTTTTATTACTCCTTAGTTCTTATTACTTTTTTTTTTTGGGGGGGGAGAATAAAGTCAAATATGGCAAAACAAAGCCATCAGTCAAACCAAGGATAGACCTAGCACATGATGTAAAACAGAGTACAAGGTTATCAACAATGGTTATCAACAATGTCTCTTGTTTCCTTAAAAAGAATTGTCTATCTCATTAGATATTATAGAGTTGAACAAAACAGTAGAGAACAAGACAAATAAAACTTAAGCACTGTAAACATTACAGGACTTCCAAATGAGACAATAGTCAAACCAGAATGGGTATCTTAGTGAATCTTATTGCCTTCAAAGTAGTTGCCTATACCCTCAAACTAGATACTATCATACAGAATGGAACAGAGTCTAATCAGTCAAAACAAGATCGTGGGAGTATTACAGGACTTCAAAACAAGTTAATAGGAAATCAAAAAAGTTACTATTATATACCCTGCTAATTTTTTTAATTTTTCCCCTTAATTAAAAAAAACATAAAAAATAACTAAATAATTTTTTAATGAATAAGGCAGAGATTGAAATAAAACAGGACATAACAATATAACAATACAGGTCAAAGCATGACTGTTTCAGCAACCTAGTGGTTCACCACCAAATAATCCGACTTAATAGTAGTTACCATAGTGTCTGTCTTTTTCCTTGAAATATTTGTATAAAACTTCATATACTATAGCTTCAAGTATTTCCATATCAAGCCCAGAATAAAGCCTTTCCAATTAATAAGTGAAAACTTTATAAGGCTTCAAGGCCACATAATGGGGAGTCATGATTACCATATATTTTTATATATTTGAACCATTACTTACATTAGGGAAACTATTCGGTATTCATACATGCAAGATTGATTTATTTCACTTATGAGTATGGTCTCAAGCTGCGCCCATTTATTGATAAATATCTTGATGTGATCCTTCTTTATAGCTTAATAATATTCCATTATATAGAAATACCACAACTTTTTTATCCATTCCTCAGTTGATGGACACTTGGGTTGTTTCCAAGATCTGGCAATTACAAATTGTGGTGCTATAAACATAGGTGCACATATATCACTGTGGTATGATGCTTTCAGTTCTTCTGGGAATATGCCTAGAAGTGGAATAGCTGGAATAAATGGGACTTCCAATCCCAGCTTTTTTGAGAAATCTCCAGACTGACCTCCACAAAGGCTGCACCAGTCTACACACCCACCAACAGTGTAGGAGAGTTCCTTTTTCCCCACAGCCTCTCCAGCATTTGTTGTTGTTGGTTTTCTTGAACCTGGCCATTCTTTCAGGAGTGAGATGGTATCTCAGTGTGGTTTTAATTTGCATTTCTCTAATCACTAATGATGATGAACATTTTTTCATGTATTTATTTGCAATTTGCATTTCTTCATCTGAGAAGTGCGTATTCATCTCAGATGCCCATTTTTGGATTGGATCTTTGAATTTTGGGGGTCTGAGTTTTTTAAATTTTTTATATGTTTTAGACAAGAGTCCCTTGTCTGAGAGAGAGTTCACTAAAATCTTTTCCGAGTATGTGGGTTTTCTTTTTACCATACTGGAGATTTGTTTTCACATGCAGAAACTTTTTAATAAGAAGTGGTCCCATTTATTAATTCTGGGAAGTATTTCCCGTGCGGTTTAAGTCCTGTTCATGAATTCTCTACCTACTCCTATGTCTTCAACGTTTCTACCCAATTTGTTTTCCAATAGATTTAGTGTTTCTGTTTTAATATTCAGATCTTTGATCCATTTAGATTTTAATTTAGTACATGGTGATAGACATGGGTCTAGCTTTAATTTTAGGCAAATGGAGAGCCTGTTTTTCGAGCACCGTTTATTAAAGACACTGTCGTTCTTCCAGTGAACCTACTTGGCTCCTTTATCAAAGATAAGGTGGTTGAGTGTGTTTGTAGTTGTGGTTGTATCTTCTAATCTATTCCATTGATCTTTGGCTCTGTTTTGATTCCAATACCATGTTGATTTTACTACTGTTGCTTTGTAGTATAACTTCAAGTCAGGGATTGTGATGCTTCCTGCTTTGTCTTTGCTGCTTAGAATTGCCTTTGCTATTCTAGGTCTCTTGTGGCTCCAGATGAAATTTAGGAGTGATTTCTCTAGATCTATAAGGTATGTTGATGGTATTTTTATTGAGATTGCAATGAATATGTATATCAGTTTTGGGAGAATGGCCATTTTCACAATGTTTATTCTTCCTATCCATGAGCAAGGGATGTCTTTCCATTTTCTGAGATCATCTTCAATTTCTTTTTTCAGTGTATTATAATTTTCACTGTATAAATTTTTCACTTCTTTTGTCAGAGTAATTCCTAAATATTTCATTTTTTTGCTTGCTAATGTGAAGAGTGTAGTTTCTCTTATTTCCCTCTCTGTGATTTTGTTGTTCGTGTATAAGAATGCTATTGATTTCTGAGTATTGATTTTGTATCCAGCCACATTACTGAATTCATTTATTGTATCTAAAAGTCTTTCAACGGAGTTTAGGGGGTCTTCTATGTAGAGTATCGTGTTATCTGCAAACAATGATAATTTAACTTCTTCTTTTCCTATCTTTACCCCTTTTATTTCTCTCTCTTGCCTAATTGCTCTGGCTAGTACTTCCAGTACTATATTAAATAGGAGTGGTGATAAAGGACATCCTTGTCTTGTGCCTGATTTTAAAGTAAAGGCTTTCAATTTTTGGCCATTTAGTATGATGCTGGCTGTTGGTTTGTCATAAATGCCCTTTATTATATTGAGGTAAAGACCATCTATTTCAAAGTTCTTATCATGAATAAACGTTGGACCTTATCGAAGCTTTTTCCGCATCTATAGAAATGATCATGTGATTCTTACTTTTGGCTTTATTGATATGGTGGATTACATTTATTGATTTACGTATGTTGAACCATCCTTGCATTCCTGGGATGAATCCCACTTGGTCATGGTGTATAATCTCCTTGATGATTTGCTGCATCCTATTTGCCAATATTTTATTGAGGATTTTTGTATCTGTGTTCATTAGGGAGATCGGTCTATAGTTCTCTTTTTTAGTTGGCTCTTTCTCAGGTTTTGATACTAGAGTAATATTTGCTTCCAGGAATGACTTAGGAAGGATTGCTTCCCTTTCAATTTCATTTAATAGTTTGAGGAGTGTCGGCATTAGGTCTTCTTTGTATTTCTTGTTGAATTCAGCAGTGAATCCATCTGGGCCTGGGCTCTTCTTTGTAGGTAAGGACTTAATTACATTTTCAATTTCATTAACAGAGATTGGGTTATTCAACAGTTTTACATTCTCCTGATCTAGCTTTGGTACTTCATATGTTTCTAAGAATCTGTCTATTTCTTCTGTGTTATCAAACTTTTGAGAGTAGAGGTTTTCAAAATAGGTGTTGATGATCTTCTGTATTTCTACTGGGTCTGTATTGATTTCACTTTTTTCATTTCTTATTGCATGAATTTGAGCTTTTTCTTCCCTTTTTAAAAAATAAGGTTGGCTATGGGCTTATCAATTTAATTTATTCTTTCAAAAAACCAACTCTTTGATTTGTTGATTCTTTGGATTGTTTTCTTATTCTCTATTGCATTGATTTCTGCTCTGATTTTTATAATTTCCTCTCTTCTTTTGGCTTTGGGCTTGACTTGCTCTTCTTTTTCTAGCTGTTTGAGGTGTAGCATCAAGTTATTTATTTGTATTCATTCTGTTTTCCTGATGTGGGAACTCAGTGCAATAAATTTTCCTCTGAGGACGGCTTTCATTGCATCCCACAAATTCCGGTAAGTTGTATCTGCATTTTCATTTTCTTTTAGGTATTGTTTAATTTCTTCTTTAATTTCTTCTGTGACCCACTGATTACTCAAGAGTGTGTTATTCAGTTTCCATGTGTTTGCGAGATTTTTGCAGTATCTTTTATCATTAATTTCTAATTTCAGAGCACTATGATCTGATAACATGCAAGGGATGATTTCAACTCTTTTGCTTTTGTTTAAATATGTTCTGTGAGCTAATATATGGTCTCTTTTAGAGAATGATCCATGTACTGCTGAGAAGAATGTGTATTCTGATGTTTTGGGTGGAACATTCTGTATATGTCTATCAAATCCATTTGTTCACAGGTGTGATTCAGTTCTGTTATTTCTTTGCTCATTTTCTGTCTGGTTGATCTGTCCCTTAGTGTCAATGGCATATTGAGGTCCCCTGTTACAATTGTGTTACTGATAATTTGAGTTTTCATTTCTGTTAATAATTGTTATATATAACTGGGTGCTCTGGAGTTTGGTGCATATATATTTAAAATAGTTATCTCTTCCTCTTGGAGTTTCCCCCTTACGAGTATGTAGTGACCTTCTTTGTCCTTTATGGTCATTGTTGGTTTAACGTTCATGTTGTCTGCAAACAGAATGGCTACTCCTGCCTTTTTTTTGATTCCTGCTGCATGAAGAATTGTTTTCCATCCTTTGACTTTCAGTCTGTGAGTATCCTTCTGGGTTAGATGGGTTTCCTGTAAACAGCATATGGTTGGATTTTGTTTCTTGATCCATTCTGCTAGTCTGTTTCTTTTGATTGGTGCATTGAGACCATTTACATTAATGGTTATTACTGTTAAATGCTGGTTTATTGTTGACACATTATCTCTCTGCTGTTGCATCTTTATCTTTCTGTTCTGTTTAATTATCTGCTTTGCTTAGTGGTTTTTTTCCTTTGTGTATCTAAACTGTCTTTCAATATTTTTTGCAGGGTTCATTTGGTGTTCATGAAGTTCTTCAGCTGTTCTTTGTCATGGAAGTATCGTATTTCCCCATCAATTTTGAATGATAGTTTTGCAGGATACATTAGTCTAGGTTGGAAATCATTTTGCTTTAGGATCTGGAATACTTCACTCCATGCTCTTCTTGACTTTATTGTTTGTGCTGAGAAGTCTGCTGTGATTCTGATAGGTTTTCCTTTATAAGTGATCTGTCTTTTCTCTCTGACAGCTTTTAATAATCTATTCTTGTGCTGGATTTCTGGGATGGTGATTATTATATGTCTGGGTGTAGTTTTATTTTGGTTATGACTATTTGGAGTTCTATGTGCTTCACTGATCCTGATGTCAGTTTCTGATCTCATGCTTGGGAAATTTTCAGCTGTTACTTCTCTAAATATCCTCTTGACATCCTTTATGTTGTCTCTTTCTTTTTCATTAATCCCTATCATTCTTATGTTATTTTTCTTTGCATCATCTTGCAGTTGTTGAATTGTTGTTTCCTGATTCCTTGTTATTTTTAAAAGATCTTTCCTTTCCTGTTCACTAGCTGCAATCCTGTCTTCAAGGTCTGAAATTCTATCTTCACTTTCATTAAGGCGGTTTTTACAACTTTCAGTGGAGTTTTTTATTTCCTGTATATCTCTGTGCATCTGCATTATGTATTCTGTTTGTTTCTTATATTGCTCATCTAGGGATTCTATCTTTTTGTTTAGTTCCTCCAATTTTTGTTTAGTTCCTCCAATTTTTTATCTGTGTTTTCTTTAGATATATTCAGAATCTCTTTCATTTCTTTTATCATTTCATCTTTTACCTGGGAGATTATTTCGAGTTTGAATTTCTTTAAAGCTTCCTGGAGTTGCTTGTTAATTTCAGTAGCTATTGTGTCCGATATTTGAGGTGAATGGCATATATTTTCTTCTATATACATTGCTCCTAAGGTTTCTTGGGATGGGCTGGATGTTTGAGGTTGTAATTTGGTCTTTCATTTTGTCATTTTCCTATATTTCTGTGTTTCAAGTGTTATTTGAAAGCTTCCTCAGGGTCTGTTGGAAATCCCCTTCTATGTTTGCAGCTCCTGAGACTCTGGCATCCCATTACCCCAAGCCTCTTGGCCTGCGGAACCAATGGCCCTCCTCTGCCTGTTCAGAACTCTGCAGTTCCAGATAAGCTGGGTCTCAGGGACACTGTGGGTCCACCTGCCCTTTGGAAGCTCCACAGCTCTCCAAGCGCAGCTGGGATGCAGAGGCAGATGTAGCCACCTCAAACCCGCCTCTCCACTTCACTACACCCAGAATCCTGGAGGGTCCCAAACAGTCTGGGCTTTGGGCAGAGTGTGCTGAGCACTCACCACTGGCCGCAGTATCTCTGGAACCTGGGATCCTCCCCTGCTTGCTGAGACATCCACAGTCCTCCAGACACAGGTGGAGGCTAATGCAGGCACCCCAGATCCGCCCAGCCCCTCCTCTGCACACCAATGGTGAGGTGCGGGAGTCCCAGTCAGGCTGGGCTCAGGGGATAGCGTGTGCCCGCCTACTTGTTGGAAGCTCCACAGTTCTCCAATTGCAGCCAGGTTGGGGAGGCGAATGTAGAGGCCTCAAACCCACTTCTCCAATTCACTGCACCTGGAAGCCTGGAGGGTCCCAAACAGTCTGGGATTTGGGCAGAGTGCGCTGAGCACTCACCCCTGGCCACGGTGCCTCTGGAACCTGCAATCCTCCCCTGCTTGCTGAGATATCCACAGTCCTCCAGACACATGGGCAGGCTGATGCAGGCACCCCAGATCTGCCCAGCCCCTCCTCTGCACACCGATGGTTAGTGGTTTCTTATTATTTTTTTCTTTGGAAGTATGTATCATTTCTACCTAATTTCTGTTTTGTTTAGTCTTTCTTTAAAAAATTTTAAAAAGATATACAATATGATATTTATAAATATGAGTTTGATTTATTTCATCTCTGATTATGGTCTCAAGTTGCCTCCATTACCTATAAAATCTTCAAGATTGTAACTATTCAGTTCAGTCTTTGAAATGACCTTGGAGACTATATGTTATTTGGCATTTTCCTACTCAAGTAGGAAAGAGGGAATAAAATTAAAACTGAAATTGAGAATCACATTAATAGGTACTATGAAAGTAAAGGGGCTATCAGACAGATCAATACAGGAGTAGTCTCCATATCTGCAATATGGAGAACACATCTTAGAGCAAAGCTGGAAAGAATTATGTAGAGAAAATTCATAGAGGACCTGTTCCCAGAAGCTTAGACTGAGAAATGACTTGAAGAAGTTGGTGTACTTAAGAATTTAGGCTTTATCTGATAGGCTAGGGGCTAAATAAACTGCAAAGTTGAGGTCAAATTTGGCCAGCTGCTTTTTCTTGTGAACAGTTTTTTAAGCACAGCTGCACCACTCATTCATTCATGTAGTAGCTATGGATGCTTTAACATTACTTTGAACAGTTCTGACAGACACAACAACAACTCATAAAACCAAAAATATTTGGAAGAGTGTGCTTATTCCTGCTGGAGAGGCATTTAAAGACTTTGAATTGAAGGATAAAGTCAGATTTTTGATGGTATTAAGAGGGAAATGCAAAATGAAGCAAGATGCAAGCTGTATGACCCTGAACAAATTATGCTTTTCTTCATTGTAAAATTGGAGTAATAGAACTTCAAAGGATTGTTATAAAGATTGAGATAATGAAAGTGAAAAAATAGCACAGTGTGAGGCATATAAATGGTAATTTAGAAACAAGTTTTTAATGGGTACATTATTATTAAAGACGTTATAACTTATTTGGCTCATTGCTTAACTCTTTCCAATATTCTAAATGATGATATTGAAAAACTTTTTTTCATGCTATGTGGATTTTGCCCATCAAGAGATTGCAGGTTAGAAATAGACTCCTGAGAAGTTTAAGCTCAAATTTGGAAGGATTCAACGGCCCTGAACTCTGCAATAATAAGCCAGGCTTGGCATGTATATCTTTCAGAGGTAGTTAGTCTGCTTGCTTTCCTAATCTAGTATTGTGAGCAAGAACATGGCTTGGCTTGAATGATTCCTGCAGAGAGGAGTGGATGAACCCAGTGTTCTTTGGTGGGGGGAAGATCTCATAAACCCATAGGCCACAAAGTTAGGTGGATAAAACTAACTGAAGTGTAGGGCAGAACACAAAATGT
This sequence comes from Cavia porcellus, assembly GCF_034190915.1. NCBI lineage: Eukaryota > Metazoa > Chordata > Mammalia > Rodentia > Caviidae > Cavia > Cavia porcellus. The sequence continues at coordinate 59,439,080 of NW_026947493.1, forward strand.
GGAAGTTGGCAAAATGATTATAGCCTGAGAAGAGACATCTTTACTAACTAGGCCCATCATAAAAGGTGGGGCAGAATTCACTGTCACACACACACACACACAAACTTGAGTGTGTAAACAAACTGTCTTAGCAAGGAACCACTGCTGCTTCCTTATTTCTGCTGGATTCCAAGACTGGTGTCCCTGGAAAGAAACACTAAAGAATTTTTCAAAGAACGAAGAAAAATATTTTCAACACACATTCTTTTATTTTGTTACAACTGTTTTTCCTCTTTTTTCACAGTTTTTAATCTTTCTTTTTTAATTCTCTTACTTTATTCTATTTCTATTAATTACCCTTTACTTAATAACTCATTATGTCATTTTCCTCTTCTCAACTTTCAGTGCTTAATCTTCCAATTTTACTTCTTGTATTCTCCAATTAAGATATATATATATATATATGCATATATATTTGGACCTAGGATTGGGCTCACAACCTTGCATGTGCCAGGCAAGCACTTATGTCACTATGCTAAATCACTAGCCCTAACCCCTTTATTTTTAATAGTGTAGTTAGAAATTTTAGCGAAATTCTAGATAAGTAACTTTGTGGTATTATTGTTATATTCTTCACTATTGATAGTGGAAGTACAATGATTGTATTTAGTAGATATTTATTGTAAATTAATATTTGGGTTGTCTTGGTGTTTATACCATAAATATAGATATATTTAGATAATTGCCCCTCTTGGTATGTCAATATTCATTTTATAATGTACATTATTCTGTTACTATTTCTGTTATTGTTGGCATGCTCTCATAACTAGCTGTTAATTAATTTTCTCTGTATGCCAGTATCAGTACTATATTTGTATCATTAACAATACTGCCACTGTTTTCTGAAGAACTGGATGGTAATCCCTTTAAATTGCAATCTCCCCTTACAAATTAAAGAGGTTTTTGGAGGAGAGGTAAAGGCCTGTAGTAAGACATGCCCAAAGTACATCACTGAAAAGCAAATGTTAACTATATCTCCTTATTAGCAATAAATTCTTTCACTATAACCATCCTGGAAACCTCAGCACACATAAACAAGAAAAATATGAAAAGACAAAAAATGCCTTCCAATTTTCAAATTCCTCCAAATTAATTACATGGGACTAAGGGATGGATATAAAGACACACAGCTGAATAACTCAAAATGACAAAAGAAGAGATTAAAAAATTAATACATTGTTTAGTGTACTAAAAGAAGCTAAAGTAAATGAAAATTAACTTAATAAACAAAACTCAGTGAATCTATGGAAGATACTAAGCAAAGTTAACAGAGTTAAATAAAATGATACAAAACATTAATGTCCAGTTTCATGAAGAATTAGAGTCCATGAAAAGTGATTTTCTTGGTTACATTTCTCTAGTTATTTAGACAAAACACCTGATACTCAAAGTTAAGGAAGGAAAAGTTTATGTATCCCACAGTTTAAGAAGAGATTTCAGTCCACAGTATGGTAGCTCCAAGGCAGAGCATTGTGGTAGAAGGGTAACAGTTAATAGTGGCAGGAAACAGCAAAAGCAACAAGAGCAAAAAGGGAGAAATGCATGCACTCTTTCTGCCCCTTATCATGTATGTAGACTACCTGCCCCAGGTGTGTACAGCACTCCCACCCATAATCCCAGCACTGGACCATGAATCAAACACAAAATCTAGAATCCAACCTCCAAAAAATGCCTCCATGACTCCATGGAGATTTGAGGGGACATCCAGACACAAACCATAACAGTGACCAAATGAAATCCAGGAGATAAAAGTCTTTCTACTAAAAACATGTGTAGCAGAAGTGACACTATGAGCCCAGAGTATCAGAACTACAAGATAGGGTTGTGGCCATTGACCACAAATGTATATTCTGAAAATCACAAAAAAACATGAAAGCTTGATCAAACAGTAGCTAGACATTGCAAAGATGACAAATCTAGGAATTAACTGAAATTACTAAAATATAAAAGACAGCACAAATGTAATAAAGAAGTACTAGCAAAAGTCTTTCCCAATATGGGGAAATAATGTAAAATACAGATATTTGATCAGACTAGCCATGATTAGAAGAGAAATACTTCATGACATACTATAGTCTAATTCCAAGAATTCCAAAACAAAGAAAGAATATTAAAAGCTGTTAAGACAAAAATAGTAAATCACTATAAAAAATCAAATAGAATTACAACACATTTCTCAATGCAAACCTTACAGCCACAAGATCTTGGAGTGAAGATATTCAAGGGACTAAGAGGATTCAAGCAATAAAAGAAAACAATTTCCAACCTAGACAAATACATCTTGCAAAATGATTTTTTTCAAAATTTATGGAGAAATAAGTTCTTTTGTGAGTAAGAGCACTTTAAGAAATTCATTAGTCTTGCTGGGGATTTAGTTCATTGGCATAAGCACTTGGCTGGAAAGTATAAGGTCATAAGTTTGATTCCTAGTATACCCCAAAATGAAATTCATGACCACCAAAAAACAAGCACTAAAAAAATTCTCAAGGACATCCTGGACAAAGAAAATAAAACAAACAATGACAAAAAGTATGCAGCAGGTATGGTGACCTTGTAAGCAGAAGAAAAAGAGAAACAGAATCAACAGCACAAAACTAATACAATGGCAAGAACAAGACAATACATTTTAGTAATGACTCCCAGCATGAATGGTCTAAATTTCCCAATAAAAAGACACTGGCAGACTGTATCAAGAAACAATACTTATTGGTATTTTTCATACAAAAACTACATTTAATAAAAAAAGTTCAGAGGCTAGAAATTAAAGCACAGAAATGAATACTTCATGCAATACAAAACCAAAACCATGAAGTAGTAGCTATCTTATTTTCTGACCAAGTGGATGTAGAGCCCCCACCCCCAGTCAAAACAGTTGAAGGTCACTCTCTATTGGTTAAGTGCACAATTAAACAGGAAAAAACAATTACAAACACATATTTACTGAATACTATTACCCTGGTTTCATAAAAAAAAAAAAAAATTGACATGAAACACTGGATAAAAATGAACATAGTTTTGGGAGGAGGGCTGAGTGCTCCACTGCGACAAATAGATCAACTGAACACAAAGTTAATAAAGCAATATCAGAGCTAATCCAAACCTTTGAACAACTAGAATTAATGCATATCTACAAAGTATTTGACTAAGCAAAAATAGCATACAAATTTTTCTCAGTATCTCGTGGAACTTTCTCCAAAACAGATGACATATTGGTCCACTAAAGCATGGCTAAGTAAGTGCAAAAGAATGTAATTAAGATTCTATCAGATCATAACAAAAAAATACCTAGAAATCAATGACAAAAGACAATAGAAATTATGCAAACTCATGGAAATTAAACAACACACTGTTATAATCAATGGCTCACAGAAGAATTCAAGAAAGAAATTAGTCAGTTCATGAAATAAAATAATAATGCCAGTACAATTGGACACAATGAAAATAGTGCTAAGTTGTAAGTTTATAACAGTGAATGTCGTCAACATTAAAAACACAGAGCAAGCTTAAGTGAATTACCTAAAGATTCAAATTAAGGCCCTAGAAAAACAAGCAATCCAAGCCTAAACTAGTTTAAGGAAAGAAAGATCAGAGCAGAAATTAGAGATATTTAGACAAAATAAATCCAAGAGTTGTTGAATCCAGGAGCTTATTCTTTGAAAAAATAAGTCAAATAAAGAAAACCTTAGCTTATCTTACAAAAAAGTAAATAAAAAACCTGGATCAATGCAATTAGAAAGGAAAAGGTGAAGTCACAACCATTTTTGAAATGTAGAAAATGTTAAAAACTAGTACAAAAACCTATACTATTAAAAAATTAAAAATTCAGAATAAATGAACACACTTCTAGGTACATAAAATTACCAAAGTTGAACCAAAAAGATTTCAGAACCCTTAAGAACCCAAAAACAGGCAATGAAATTGAAGGACTAAGAAAATCCTACCAAGATAACCTCAGAATCCAGTGTATTCTCCATTAAATTATGCAAGATCGTTGGGGAAAACCTAACCTTAACCCTAACATCAATACTCCTCAAAAAGTTTTAATGACATTGAAAAGGAAAGCATGCTCTAAATGTCATTCCTGGAAGCTATTATCACTTTGATTACAAATCCAGACAAATACTCAAGCAATAAAAGACAAATATCAGTCAATATCTTTAGTGAATATAGACACACAAATTCTCAACAAGATACTGGTAAAAAGAATGCAACAAATCATTGGAATTATTATGTCTCATGACCCTGTAGATGGCATCTAAAAAAAATAAGAATGATTCAACATTAGCAAATCAATAAATATAATACATCACCTGAACAGTAGTAGCAAGACCATCTCAACTGACACAGAAAAAAAACCTCTGACAAAAAAATAAAATATCCATTCATGATTTAAAAAAAAAAACCTGAAAAAAATTTAAGATATTTTATTTCAATCTGATAACGTCCAGTCATGACAAGCCAACAGCCAAAATTATATTAAAATAAGGAAAACTGAAAGCTTTACCTCTAAAATTAGGAACAAGGAAAAAAACTACTATCATCATCAATCCTTTGCAATATACTAGTTATTATATTAGAGAAATCTAGGCAGAGAATGAAATAAATGAGATACATTTGAAAAGGAAGAAATAAAACTGTCATTATTTGCAGATAAATCTCTACTTAGAAGGTCAAAAGAACTCTACCAAAAATTCTAGGAATTAATAATAAATTTAGGATGCATAGTTATGGTTTATGTCAAGATGTCCCGTCAAAGCCTCTTGCAGTCAAGGGGGCTGCTTTTCAGAGGTGGCTGAATCCAGAGTTTGTGATTGATTTATTGTCTAGTGCTGGTATTATGGGTGTGAGTGCTATACCCACTCAAGGATGGGTAGTCTGCATACAATATAAGGGACAGAAAATCTTCTCTCTCTCCATGAACTGTTGCCCCTCTGCCATGCCATGCTGCGTTGGAGCCAACTGATTATGGACTGAAACCTCCAAAAACTGTGAGATAAATAAAACTTTCTTCCCTTAATTGTGGGTGTTGGGTATTTTGTCTCAGCAATGAGGGATAAAAAATTGAGACACTCATCACTTGATATATCATCAGTGCTTTACTCAAGAAATGATTAAGAATGTCTAATATAGAGTAAAGAAATCACCTTTCACATAGTTAAGAAGCTAGCATATGTTGTACAGAAAGTAATTGAGGAAAATAATAAAAATATTAACAGTCATAAACTGAATCATGACTGCCACTACTTTCAATGAAGTTTCCATAACCTTGCTGATCATGGCTTAATCAAGTTTGGGACCTCAAGGATAATGGTGGCAGACCCCAGACTATCCTCAATGGTTGTCTTGGCTGGCAAAGTGCTTTAGGCACTCCTCAAAGTAACAACCATGTCACTTAAGTGGCTTATGTTGGGGGAGAGGTATTGCTTCTGTTACCACACCATGGCCCATGTCAGAATGGCAGTAACAAGCAGAAGCAAACACCTTGCTTTCCTTTTTTAGACAGTTCCTCCACTTTCACTCACACAGGTTGCACTGCACATTTTTCATCCCATCAAGTCGTTCAGTTTTTAGACTGGAAGGCAACCTTCTATTTTACCTAAGTGGTTCCAATCCTTCTCACTCTTGGACTTGATCTCAAGTTGCATTCCTTTACCTACAAAAACCTCAAGTTTTTCCTTCATTATAGCTGAGTATTCCTCTATTGCACAAAAGTGTCATGTCTTGCCAACATAGCTGTAGCTACTGGACAAGTTGCTCATTTCTCTCTGGTTCCCTATCACATGGAGCACTGTTTTCTCATATTTGATTTTCTGTCCATAAACCCTCTTTCAGGTTTATTATATTTCCTATACAGAGCATCTTGATGGACTCTACTTTCTGATTTATTTTGCTTGTGTTTCTTTTGTTAGCATGTGAAGGCCATCTATGCCAAAGATTATAGCCAACCATCTCTGTCTCATTTCAGCTATGCTATTTTTGTGCCATTGGCATTGGTTGTCTACTTTTCTTCTTCATTCCACTGTCTGCTCCATTCATTGAGGCCTCTCTCCCACTGTTTCTGAAATCCTAGTATTTTTTTCTTGCTCTCTAGAATGTCCTTCAGTATTTTTTGTAGGATTGGATTGATGGTCATGAATTCCCCAGTTCCTCTTTGTTATGGAAGCATATTATATCTCCATTAATTTTGAGAGACAGTTTTGCAGGATACATCAATCCGTGTTGGAGGATATTTTCTTTTAGGGCTTGAAATACTTCCCTTCAAGCTCTTCTTGACTTGATGGTTTGTGTCAAGAAATCTGTTGTGATCTTGAGAGGTTGTCCATTATAGGTGATCTTATTCTTTTCTCTGACAGCTTTTAATATTCTGTTCTTGTGATGAATTTCTAGGATCTTGATTATAATATGTCTGGGTGTAGCTCTGTTTTGGCTGTAGGTGGCTGGAGTTCTATATGTCTCATACATCTGAATATCATTTCCTTTTCTTATGTTTGGGAAGTTTTCCTTAATTATTTCTGTGAATAGCCTTTATATTTCCTTTGTATGTACCCCTGCTTATTCACTTGCATTTTTTATTCTTCAGTTATAGATCCTCTTGTCATCATCTAGTCTTTGTATTGTTACTCCCTTTTTTGTTATTATTTTTATGATCAGACCTTGCAAACCTATTTTCAAGTTTTGTTAATCTATCTCTAATTTCTTTCAGGCAATTTTTCCAGCTTTCAATGTAGTTTTTAATCTCCTGGTAATCTCTTTGAATCTGTTTCATGTATTCTACGATTTCTTTATATTCTTCATCACACATTTGTCTCCTTTTTTGTTTTCCTCCATGCTTCCATCTGTGCTTCTTCAGAGGTGCTTAGTATATTTTTATTAACTTTTTTTTAGCTTGCCTTATTTGAGTTGATATTTCAGATTTGAGCTCATCTATGATGTTGCAAAGATATTTCTTTATGTCCACTGATGCTGTGTCTGATATTGCATGTTTGCTGCCCTCAACCTCTTTTATGCTTTCCTCTCCTGAATCAATATTTGCAGAATTGGAGGCCAGGGGCATTTGCTTATTTCTTTCTCTTGTCATGTTTTTGGTTTCTTCCATATAGATGTGTAGTGGAGGTCTCAGCCCCTTTCCTTGTTGGCTATTGTTCTTCTGAAGCACACTGTCTAGGGATTTCTGGCATCTCCAGTTTGCTGTTGGTCATTGAGGTGCAAACAGGGGCAGTATGTTCTGGCCCCAATACTCTGAGCCAGTCAATCTGTAGAGGCCTTCACCACGTTAGTGTGTACTGTGCATTCAGAATCAGTTTAGGACCTGAAAAACTAGTATTGGATCACACCAGTGATGGAAGGAAAATGTGAGGCTTATTACAGAGGATGTAGAAGGACCACAGTCTGGGAATGCAAGGCTTAGACATCAGACAGTAGGGCAGAGCATGCTGTGAAGGTTATAGCAGGGGGACAGCCTAAGAGCCCAAGCCTGAGACCCACTGGAGACAGTGGCTTCAATTCAATGTCATGGTTCATGAGAACACTAAAGACTCTGGAATACAGTAGTCTAAAGACAGAAGAATTAATAAAATCTCCAGAGGCATCCATACTAACAACAGATGAGTACAATAATTCTCCTTTTGGACTGTACTTTTTATACATTTACATAGTTTTCCTTCTTACTCATCTCTCTCTGTTGCTGTCTGTCTGTCTCTGTCTCCCTCTGTCACCTATTGGTGTTTCATCTTATATACTAAGATTTTGTTTTCTTATATGTCTACATGGGTATGTAGCTATTTGTATTAGTTCTGAAGTTTAACAGTATAACACTTTATGTTATTTGCTTGCAAAATCCCACACCAAAGATTGCTTCTTAGAGAAGTGCTAAAACACTCAGGAAAGGTTATAGAACAAAACAATACAGTACTGAACACACTATTCAAGAGTTTCTGGATATATCTGATAGATATCACTCAAACGTCATAGGGTTAGAAGGAAATGTTGAAGTACAAGGTAGTGGCTAAAAATAATTCCATTTCCTGAAATTATAGAAAAAATTTTCCCAACATTGGGTAATTAGAAGAATACCCAGGAAAATGAATCATATAGACCTTCCACATAGATAAATTAGAAAAGAATCTACCTGTAGAACATCATATTCAAAAATTCTAGAAATTCCAAATAAAGAAACAATATTAAAACCATTATAAACATTCATCACTTAATAAAAGTGCAAACCCATTAAAATAACAGTAAATTTCTCACAAAATGAAGTCCAGGAAGTCTTGAAATAGTTTTAAACCCCCAAAATAAACAATTGTCAATGCAGATTCAAAACCCAGATCCTTCAAAATTAAAGGAAAATTAAAGACTTTCCATAAGTATAAACTACAAAACTTCATGAGATCACCAAGCTACAATTTCAGAAAATCATAAATACAGAGCAAGAATACAACTATGAGATAAAGATAATGAGTAAAACTCACTGAGATAAAGATGAAAGAAAATAAAAACAAACAACAGGAAGAAACAAAATGCCAACAAAACAACAAACTGATGGAATTAGTACACAACTCTCTATAATAATACTGAATATAAATTTTGCAATTCTAAAATTAAAAGAAAAAAATGGCAGATTTATTAAAATATAAGACCTGTTTCTATGTTAACTGTTAAATAATGCAATGCATCCTATTAAGTTGTAATAAAATAAAATTAGAAATCAATAGCAGAAGAAACACATCTCACCTGCAGTGATATTTACATAGTAAAAGAGAAAGGTAGAAAATGTTACATCAAGAAGCTGGTGCCTGCAAACAAGCAAAGATAGGAATAGCCATATTTAAGTGTATACTTCACACTAAAACAGATCAGAAAGAAAAATAAGGTCACAATATATTGAAAAGAGTTCAATGTATGGGAAAGAGTCAGCCAAGAGGAGATAACAGTCATAAACATATATGCGCCAAGTATCAGCACACCAAACTTCATAAAATAAATATTACCTGACATAAAAGGATATATTGGAAAAATATAATGGGGATTTCAACAACTTATTATCACAGATAGGTCAAATGTATAAGAAAAAATTTAAAAAATCAGAATTAACACTATAGAACAAATTTAATTATCCAATATCTACAAAGTGTCCCTCCAAATAAAAAAATCACTTCATTTCAGCATGGCACTGAAACTTCTCCTAAATATTTCATAGTTTAGACCATAAAGTAAATATCAGTAAATAAAAAATATTTAGATAATGTAATGAATCCTATTAAGTTGTAATGAAATAAAATTGGAAATCAATAGCAGAAGAAACAAGAACTACACAAACATAAAGATTGAAAAACACACACTTGAATGATCTTTAAATCAGTGAAGAAATCAGGAGAAATATAAATTCTTAAAATGAGGAGATATTGGAGATAATACAAATCAGAATCTCTGGGATACAATGAAAACAGTGATAAGAGAACAGATTGTAGCTGTGACTTAAATTAGAAAAACAGAGGATGCCAAATAAATACCTAATGATGCACCTCAACATCTTAGAAAAGCAAAAACAAAACAAACCCAAATGAGTAGAAGAAAAAAATAATAATGATTAGGGCAAAAATTAACAAAATTTTCAATGAAAAAGGAATTAACCAAAGTGAAATTAGATTAAAAATGTAGAGACTAAACAAATCAAAGAACTAGTTTTTTAGAAAGATAAACAAATTTGATATGCCCTTAGATAAACTTACCAACAAAGAGTGAAGAGCCAAGTCAATACAATTAAACTAAAAAAGACAAAATCACAACAGACACCACTGAAATTCAGAGGATCATCAGGTATTGTTTTCAAAGTAACATTTCAAGAAATTGGCAAATTAACAACAAAAAACTCTTAAACACATATGGCCTTCATAAATTGAACTAAAAATATATAAAAAGATCTAAATTTATTAATAGCATGCAAGAACATTAAAGAAGCAACTTCCAACTAGTAAGAACCCAAAATCAAAAGGATTTATAATTGAATTCTTCTAGGCCTTAGAGAAAAACAAATACCAGGATTCCTCTAATCATTTTATACAATAGAAAGATAAACTATCTTACCAATATTTATCTTTTAGGAGTCAGAATGACTGTGATATTGAAACCAGATAGACTCAACAGAAAGTAAAAACTATAGGTCAATATCTTTGGTGAACATTGGTACAAAAATCTTCAATGAAATATTCAAGTATGGAATTCAGCATCATATTAAAAATATCACAAATCATGACCTAGTTGTTTGGATCCCAGGGAAGCGAGGGTGGTTTGACATTCGTAAATTAAGAAATGTAATACATCACAAAAATACAGTTCAAAAATAAAGGGCATGATTATTCAGGTATATGATGAAAAAGCCTTTGAAAAAATTCACCACTCCTTTTATACAAGAAAAATAAACTTATTGAAAATTGGTATCAAAAGACCTTATCTCAAATAGTAATAGTCATATATGACAAATCCACAGCCATCATTACATTAAAGGGGGAAATATTCTTTTTAATGTCTGTTGTTTACCCTCACTGCTCAAGTTCAATATATTATTTCTAATTTTAACCAGATTGAGCCAGGGATGTAGCTCAGAGCACAGTGCCTTCCTGGCAAGCATAAGGTTCTGAGTTTGATTCCTGATACAAAAGAACAAGACAGAACAATCAAGAGAGAGAAATAAAAGATACATGAATAGAAAAAGAAGTCATATTATCTATATTTGCCAATGACTTGGTTCTTTACAAGTCCAAAAGAAAAAACTTCAGAATATTTTAAAACTATTATTCTGACATTGTTGCAGTGCATAATTATTGCATTCATCATGATGAGTTGGGACTTGTACATAATACATCTTAATTCTTTTTATATCTCCTTCCATTTCCCTCCCTCCCCCTCATCATCTCTAGATCCCCTTCTCATTTGCAAAACCTATTTCCCTGGTTCTGATTACCTATCTTTAATTTTGCTCTTCAAATTACCTGGAGTATTTTAGATCTGATAAATTCGGCAAAGTTACAGAATGGAAAATAAATAAAGAAAAAATAAATCCTGTTCCTTAGGCCTATAATGAACCCATAAAGAAAAAAATATCAGAAAAATAATTCAATTCACAATAGCTTCAAAATTAATGACTACTTAGGCATGGAATTAACCAAGGTAGTGAAAAACCTCTATCATATATTACAGAACACTGAATAAAGAAATTGAAGAGGAAGGTCAAACATGGAAAAGCATTCCTTGTTCATGGATTGGATAAATTAATATCATTAAAATTGTCTTATAGCCAATATAAACAATGTTTAATTTTAATACAATCTTTATTTTAAAAAGTATTACTAACATTCATCACTTGACTAGTGAAAACACTAGTCTGAATTTCCTTTAAATATAAAGAGACTTAAAATACCCAACATGCATGAGTGGACAGACAGTGTTGGAAGCATCACTATACAGAATATCAAGCTGTATCCATAAAACCACAGTAACAGAAGCAATATGGTACTAGCACCAAAAAGAAATTTAAGGCAAAAAAAAAAAAAAAAGGAATAGACCACACTGAAGCAAACCCAAGAACATACAGTCATACAATTTTTGACAAAAAATGCCAAAAACATGCTGGAGAAAGACAACCTGCTTAACAAAAGGTGCTGGGAAAATTGGATAGTCATATTCAGGAAACTGAGACTAGATACCTATCTCTCATGCTGTACTAAAGACAAATGAAAGTATATCAAAGACATGGAAATAAACTACCTACTTAGAAACATTTTTTTATTAAATTTTTATGCTAAACTAAAAAAATCATATTTGTTAAAATTATTTCGGGAAATCCATCTCTGTGAACAAATACTTCAATTTAAAAATTAATATATCTAGGGAAAGCAAGGTGAAGGGTATATGAAGTATTTCTATACTGTCTTTGTAACTTCGTGTAAATTTAAAATTTTTCCAGCATTGGAAATCAAATCCATGGTCTTTCTATTAAGCTAAATCTCTAGTCCTTTTTATTTTCAGAAAGAATCTTGCTACATTGCACAGGCTGGGCTTGAATTTGTGATCCTCTTGCCTCAGCCTACCAGAGTTCTTGGATCATGGTATGTGCCTTCACACCCACCGTGAAATTACTCTTTTGGGCTGTGTATGTTGCTCAGTGGTACAGTGCTTGGTTAGCATGCACAAAGTCCTGAATTCTGACCTCAACACCATAAAAGGAAACAAAACAAAAGTTTAAGAAAAAGGTATTTAGGATATGTAAAGAAATGCATTGTTCTGAAAATGTATTTTGATCAGAGATAACGTAGAACCATGAAAAAAATTACAGGATCAAGTTCGTGTACTGGCTCTCCTACCCATTAGCTGAGTAATGTTGGACGTGTCTCTTAACCTATCAAAATATAAACTTCAAATAAGATGCTTTAAAGTAAATTTTTTAGACTGTGAGACCTTATACAAATGCTAGTTATTAGTACAATTTTCTTATGTTTAACTACCTTTTTTCCCCCTTTCAGGGCTGTCTTTGTTTATATAATGTCTTCTTTCAATGAAACAAAGGCACACTTTAAAATGGGGTATGAAAACAAAGTAATAAAGCAACTCAGTTTATTACCTGCAGATTCTTCTACACTGTTGCTAATAATTCACTGCTCCAAAATTACTGTAACACATTGAAACACTCTACATTTTGTAAACAAAAATGAATAACACAGTATAGTTCTTTGTACATACATTTAGTACAGGTTGTGAAGGATTTAGAAATATGTACAATTTTACACCATGAACCACATTATCTATCTACATGTACATCATCTATATCTATATCTATATCTATATCTATATCTATATCATCTATATGTATCTCTATCTCTATCTATATCATCTATCTATATATTTTTACAGAAACAAAAATAAGATTTCACTAAGGACACAGAGTATTATATCATAGATATGGTGCTGTAGTCCAAATTCAAGAACACATGTATGCAAGTGTGCAAAAGGTTAAGTTACTCTAAAATAGTCAAACTTGACTTTGTTCAAATTTTGTTACACAGACAGGTAAACCTTGATGAGGTACTTTAAACAAAGAAACTTTGAAAATAACCTCATTCCAATGAGTGAAATGAAACATTTTCCCTCCCCAAGAAATAAAATGTTTTGATATAAACTAATGAAAAGATAACATTAAAATATTCATGTGCATACATATATGCATAGGCACATACACAAATATGTTTAGTATGTTTTCAACAGTACAATAAAGTATAAATTTTATGGGGGTTAAAAGAATGTCCCATTATTTTAAAACTGACTTATTTAGTCAAAGTTCAAGTACCACCTGTGTCACGCTTTTCTAAAACAGAAGACTGAAAACCTAGGAAGACAGATATGGAATTTTGACTGGTGGACACTGACAGAGAGATGAACACAGAGAAGAAATTTTAGATACTGTACTATATATGGTATTCAGAATGGGTCTTTCTCAGCTAACCAAAAGTTTTTGATAGCTGTGTCCAAATGAAATACTGAAGTGCTACTTGGCAGTAGAGGGTTATCAGAGAAAATGGTAGAAACAAAGGATGTCTTATCTAAAAGAGAGACTGGAGAAGACAATTACTGAAGTTGATGATACTGTTGTGTAGGAGATGGAACACAAACTTTAGCAGTTGTGTTTGTAATCTATGGTATTATATGTACTGTAGGTAGAGAACTTGCATTCCCAAGAGTTTACAATTTTTGTAGGGCTTCTTGGAGGATGTCTTACAGGTTGCTCACTTAAATTACTTGATGCTAGTGTGACAGGGTTATCTATTGCTATGGGCTGAATGCCTTGGCCACTATTAAAAACTAAGGGAGACCCATATTTTGGGATTAGAAATAAGGAGAAAATAATTGGCAGCTCCAGAACCTTTGTCATGAAACAATAAACCAGGCTCTACTAATCAGGATCTGATTTTTCAGGGGCCACTGGTGTTGATGATTAGTTTTTGCTGAATACAAAGTTAACTGAATGGACTTACTCCTAGACTAGTTACACTTGATGGTGTTATAACAATGGAAGAGACACCAGGAACAGAATTGAAACTAGGCTTTGATCTGACCAAAGCAGTATACATTTGTTAGTTTCACAGAGAAGCAAAACTGGAAATATTAATCATTTTACCTGGAGTTGGTGAAAAGAATGACAATTCAGCTTGAGCTTATTTGTGTTTACTTTTGTTGGCTGTAGTCCAAATCCCTGGTGACTGAACTGAAGAGAAGTTCAAGATTGTGTTTTAGAAAGAGATGCAGAAAGTGTAGATCCTGGTATCATTGCTGAATGTGGGACTGTGTCAATTTGGGTGGATGCAGTCATGGGTATAAGCAAGATAACAGTAACAGGAAGTTACAATTGTCAAACATTTACAAAATGTCAGACATTTAGGAGATATATTATTAGATAAGCATTTGAAATCAGAACAGATTATGGAAGATGTTCTGATTTCACAGTTGATATATCTACAGTGTTTCCCAAACCGGATGTGTGAAGTCCGTTTAAAATTGGAATAATTTTTGAATAATATTTTCCCCGAATGAATCAGGATGATGTGTGCCAACCAAAGCAGAAGATGTGGTGATTGAAAGGGAGCCCAAAGAAATATTTGCTCTTTTTACTGAGAACATGTATATTGTTCTTGCTGTGCAGGCCAATGATTGATTAATAGGAGAAATATTTTGACTCACAATATTAAGCTTAATGTTTAAGCTATAATTGAATTACCACTTATTGACAATTATAACACACAGGGATTGCTACATTTGTTTCTACATTTGGGGTTATGTTTTGTAATATATTAATTGATGGTATAGCTGGCACACTACCTGAAGGATTTACCACTGCTTGATCTATGTTTAGTAGAACTTTCACATCTTTTGTCTAAGACATAATTTGTGAAGAATTTATTTTTATTGGGTCTTCTACTGTAGGTGGAATTAACAGTACTGGGGTTGCTCTGGAGTCTTAACATGTTTTACTCAAGTGGTACAGGAGAGTTTGTTTTAATGATTCTTCAACAACTGTTGGGTTCATAGTGCCACTGGAATTGGATCACTAATAAAACTAATTTTTGAGTGTGTAGAATTGTAGCTGTCAGTGTATGTGTCCCATTAACTGCAGTCGTACTGCTAGAAGAAAAAACACAGGGTGATGATACTAATATAACTTTCTGAATGGGAGTCCTACTGATCATATCACCATTAGTTTCTGTTGTTGCTTCTGATCCAGTAATACTGGGGTACCTTTTTGTATTATCAGCTATTTTTTATTGTTTAGTTGGAGTATGAGTAAAATTTGCATTGGTTTATCTAAAATTTCCTAATACAGTAATTACACTTACTTATTGATTCATTGTTGGTGATAATAGAAAACACAGAAGACTTCAAGGAAAAAGATCTGATATGTGAAGTTTTATTTATCATGTTGCCCAAGACAGAGCAGAGTGTATTCACTTGCTGCCATGGACACAGGTAAAACTTCCTGATTTGGAGGTACAAAAAGTACAAAAAAATACTATAATGAAATAACAAATAGGGTGACATCAAATGACAGAAGGTTATGTAAGTCAACAAAAACAATTAACAGATCAGAAAGATAAGTAATTAAATGGTAGAAAGTGTTTGCTAGCTATTTTTCTGATAGATAATTAATACCTAGAATATGTAAAGAACTTTAAAAAAATTAAACCCCATAAAACATTTTCTTACTTTTCTCTCATGGATGAGATCAAATACTTGATGCCCAAATTAAGAAAGTAAACGTTTATTTAGCTCACAGTTTGTGGAAGTTTTAGATCATAATCAGCTGGCTCCAAGCGAGGGTGGCATGACAAAGGAGTAAAGGTTAATGGTGGCTGAAAATAACAAAAGCAACAAGAGCAAAAGTGGAAGAGCAAGCTTCATTCACATCCCCAATCCCAACACTAGACTATGAACCAATCACAACCTCTAGATTCAGTCACCTATGAAAAGCATGCCAACCATAATTGCATGTGGTTTGAGGGAACATGTAGACATAAACTAAAACTTTCTGCCTTGAACCCCCAAAGACTCATGCGCATCCCTTTATTCAAAAGGTATTTATTCTAAGAGTTTCCGATATACTAACAATTTAAGCATTGCTGAAAAGTCCAAGTCCCAAATCTCCTCTGACACTTAAAGCAAACTGTTAGTTATGAGTCCTTGTCCAAATGAAAATAAAGTTAAACACTTCCAACATTCAATGGCATGAGATAAGCATTTCCATTCCAAACATTATATACCAAGGATACAAAGGAATGGAGCCAATGTAAGTTCAAATTCCAGCAGGTAAAACATTAAGTCCTTTAGTTGCATGTTCAGGATCCAAGTCAATAACTGACAAGTTGTAACCTTAAAAGGGCTTGAGTGACTCTTCCCCTGTTAGCACTTTGGATGGTTGTATATCCCATGAGCTCTGTTTTACTCTTTCGTTGCAGGTATCCTCAGATGTTCTATGTTTCTGGTTTTCCAAACTTCTGGTGTCTATACTGCATGTTTGGCTTCAGAATCACAGCTTTACACACTGTTCTTTCAAGGGCCTACTGCCTTACCCCCAGGCCTTTTTCTGATCTCTGTGTACAAGCCTTCCTCATTGCACAACTTTTGCATTTTGTATGTCATGTGGATGCTACCAGGATCTGCTGCCAGCTGGAGCAGTGGCCAGGTGTCCTTCTCTGTTGGCTGTAGGGTTCAAGTGCCTGGATCACCAAGCACTCCAAATCCAATTCTGAGGAGCAAACGCTCTCTATGCCAACACTATTCTGGAACATGGCATGGCAGCCGCCATACTGGAACAGGGACCACTGCCTTTCTGGTACTCTGAGGTTTTCATCTCAGAGCAAAGTCTTTCACTTTTGCAGTTTGAGGCTGAAAAGGGAGGCAACTTGCTGCTTCTTATGTTGCTGTCAGACCATTTTTTATATTCTGCTCTTTTTAAGCAATGGAGATCTCCTTAGCTCTATATTAGTTGTCTACAGCCTTACTGAAGCTTCTTTTCTGGAAAAATTCACAATTTAAATCATCCTGCTGGGCTCCTTGCTCTTGATTTGCAACATGCATCTGGTTAAAAGTTCCAAACAATAGCCATGCCACTCCTTCAATATTTGACTGCGTTGGAATCTCTTATGCCAGATTAATCCCTTAATCTCAGCCTCAGGCAAAGTCTCTAGGCAAAATTTTCCACCGAGCCAAACATTCATCACCTGGACTACCGAAGGCTAAAATATTACTTCTCCCAGGCAAAATTTCCTGAGTCTAGTCTTTACCAGATTTTTAGTCTTCTGAGCTCTGACCAGAAACTCTCATACAAAACAGTGTAAAGCATTCCAACTCTACTTTCAGGTGATGTCTTCACAACTTTCCAAACTCTTCCAACAAGACTTTCCCAAAGGCTCACATACTCTGCCATAGTTACAGCAATGACCTCACTTCTCTGGTACCAAATTTTGTCTTGGCTACTTTTCTAACATTGCTGATACAAAGTACCTCATGCCAAAATTAAGAAAGAAATAGTTTATTTAGCTCATAACTTATGAAGATTTCAGTCCATAGTCATCTGGCTTCAAGGTAAAGTAGCATAGCATAGGGGCAACAGTTAATGGTGGCTGGAGATAACAAAACAAACCAGTAAGAGCAAATGAAGATGAACAACTTCTACTATTTACTTATAGTGTATGCAGGCTACAAACCCTAGCGTGTGTGTACTACTCACACTCACAGTCCCAACGACACCATGAACTAATCACAAATTTTGTGTTTAGTCACCCCCAAAAATCCCACCCATCATGGCCACATGAGGTTTTGGGGGTGCATTCAGACACAAACATACTAAACAATCTAATTTCTAAAAAGGAGGTAAATAAACTGTACATCTCTCAAAAGAGGAGGTTAATATGAGAAAAAGTCCACTATTTGTAGCTGTCAGAGAAATGCATTTGAGAGCTACACTGTGATTCCATCTCACTCCAGTCAAAATAACAACCATTAACACAATTGAAATAGTGAATGCCAGAAAGAATATGAAAATCAAGAGGAAAGGAACTCTCCTACATTTTTCATGGGAATGTAAACATATACAGTTATTATGGAAATCAGTATGGAGAATCTTTAAAATACTAAACATAAATATCATTTGGCCAAAGTATGCCACTCTTAGGCATATTCCCAAAAGAATGAAAGATTATATACTGTATACGTGTGACTATAAGAATGCAACTCACAATATCTAAGCTGTGAATATAGCCTAGATGCCTATAAAGTCATGAATCAATGAAATGAGATGGATCAAGAAATATTAGTCATGAAGAATAATATAATTGTCATTTATATAAAAAAGTACAAAAATAAAAAACATCATGTTATGTAAATTTAATTGCATCATAAAGTTAAATGTTGTGCATTTCTGTTATGAGAAACTTTAAAAATATATAAATTATTTAGTAAATAATTAAAATAAAGGAGAGTGAACAAGAAACCAGTAGGTAATCTTCTAAATACAGAGAAGGGGACAAGTAAGGGTTACCAAGAAAGAAAGAGATGATGTGATTGAATCAAGATAGGTTGAATGCAATAGCAACTGCATAATACTAACCCTATCATCCTGTAATATTAAACATTACTAATAAAATATAATTTTTAAATGCTCAGACCTAGAAAGAACTAAGTTATAAATTCTCATATAGAAAAACTAGGGTTTGGTATTAGGGAGGTGTCAAAGTTGAGAGCATTCACTGTTCCAGAAGTTATTTTATTTACAATTGTATTATAGTCACATAATAACTCTTGGCTTGCTAGATTATGAGCTCCTCTAATCCTTAAACCAACATTTATTCAACTTTTCATTTGCCACTTCTACATCAATACCCATTAGGGCTTCATTTGGCCACTTCCATAGCAGATTCAATCACTATTAGAATCTTAAGGACAGGTCCTGACCACATTGCTTCAGCAGAATCCTGTTCACTTCTGAAATCATCAGATTAAAAAGAAATTGTAAACAGTTGTCACCACCATTCCCTTACCTAAATCATCATTCACAAACGAACAAGATGAAACTTAAAATGTTAAATGTTGAGTGGTTGATCACACAGCTTGGAATTAGAATTCAGGGAAGCAGGAGGAAAAAATAGGATTAGTTGTCAGATATTAACACTTGACAGGCACAGTGATGGCTAATTTGAGGCATCAACTTGACAGGATTGAGGGATATATACATATTGCTAAAAATATATTTGGGTATGTTTATGAGGATGTTCATGAGTGAAACTGATATTTGGATCACTGGAAGAGAAAGGAAGCTACATCTTCTATATGGACAGGCACCATCCAATTGGCTGAAAATCCAGAGAGAACAAAAAGACAGAGGAAGAGTCCCTTAGGAGTTGAGAAGCCTTCATCTCCTACCTTTGGATATTAAAATTCCAGGTTCTCTAATCTTCAGACTCCATGTTTATACCATCAACTTCCCTGATTCTGAGGCCTTGCAACTTGGACTGGTCCATGCTCCCTGCCTGACTGTTTCTCCAGACAGCCTACAGTAGGAACTCAACCTTCTGAATCACTTGAATTAATTTTTCTAAAACAAAACAAAAAACCCCTAAAACTCATGTAATAAACACAAATAAACACAACTCTGAGTCTATTCACACATGAATATAAATATATAGCCTACTGGTTCTGTCGTTGGAGAATTCTGACTAATGCATGTGTCAAGCACTTGACTCAGAGTTATCTTTCAGTCATCTATCAGTCTTGCAAGGTGAGTATTTATTTACTTTTTTATAAAAAGTTGATTTCTAGGTGACTTTCTTGAGGTCATAGAGCAAGTGAATGACTCAGCTGAAATTCAGAATCTAAGTTCTTCCCTCACCAAACTGTTTCTGATAATTTATATACCACATATAAAATGTAACATATGAGTTGATTTTCACTAGTGATATTTCTATAGATAGATTATTCTAGACTCATATGGAAGCAAGTAAATAAAACTGAATCTCTTTACGTACTTATCTCACACAAAAATCCACTAAAAATACCAATATATACTTCTTATTTAAATTTGTATATAAAACACAAAAAGATAGATTTTATTTTTAAACAATGAATTGTATTTATCTTCTCAATGTGAAGTGATAAAATTTCTAAGTATGAGTGTTCATAGTGTAATACAATTGTATGTCTTTAGAAAATATTTCAAATGGCTGTTCTTAGACTTCTTGGACATAACTAGCACTAAAAACACATAAATGAAAAGTGAATGAAGGTGTCAGCCCTTCATACACATCTTATAACATTTCCATTTTACAAATATTTGAAAAACACTTTTTTCTACAGAATTTCTTTCAATGTCTATGGCACACTCTTATAAATGTAATGATACAACTGCTCATTCTTTGCCAGTCTCCTACATTTGGAATAATAAAAAACCATTTGTTTCCAATCCTAGCAAGTACTAAGAGTCTGTGGAGTTATATTTCAAAGTCTGTTCTTCACAATCAAAGACAATTTGAGCCTTAAGGAAACTGTAAATTTTGAATAGAATGATAGTACAGAACTGACAGGAGTGGTTTTTCGCCTTGCAGTCTTCCTTTCTGATGGAGCTTCATGGTGAAGTGCAGAGTATCTGCATCAGCAAAACAATCTCTCTGTGGTCTTCTCTTCTGAAAGCAAAAACTACTCAAACTACATAGCTATTACACAGATATTTCACATCGTCATTTTTTTCTGTCAGATCTTAGATTAGAGTTCGTGTCATTCTCATTCATAATAATAAATTCTAAAAGAAACATAACAGAGAGGTTATATGAGAGCCGTTAAAGGTTTTTTATTTATATTTTCCAAGTTCATGCACCTAAAAATAATTTAATTTTTGATAGTTATTCTCCAAGGCAAGTCCTATGATATTTTTAATTATCAAGAATGCTATAGTCTAAGCTGATGTAAATTAACATCCTTGAATATAATTTAATTTAATTTAATTTGGAATTAAATCACCTATTCATCATCATCCGTAGTAGTTAGACCAGACTACAAGTCAGATTTCTCATATAAATCAGAAGGTGTTAACTGTGAATGGTCCTAATGAATATATACCTCTGTTTTCCTCTAAAATATAGGGATAGTGTCATGGCTTTGAATTCTATGTGAGCAGCTTCTGAACCTCAATATAATTTTCTTTGTAGGGAAGGACCTTCAGTTCATTTTTTTTTTGAAGAGAATAAAACTGAAGGAGACAAAACAAAATGGGGTCAGCAAAATGAAAGGATTGACATAGTACATGTCTTAAAACTAAAGTACAACAATAGTTACCATAATGCCTCTTGTTAGCTTCAAGAGAATTGCTCATATCCTCAGGCATAAAAAAATTGAATAAAACAGTACAGAATAAAATCAATAAAAAATGAAACAGTGGAGATATTATAGGAATTCAAAAGATGAAAAGTCAAACCAGAATGGGTATCGTAGTGAATCTTATAGTCTTCAAAGTCTTCAGGCTTGATGCTGTCAAACAAAATATATTTGAATAAAATCAGTCAAAACAGGACAGTGATCAGACAAAACAGATTCAAATAAAGTAAATCAAAACAAGACAGTGAAAGCAATACAGGGCTTCAAATTAGGTTAATAGGAAATCAAAAATGGTTACTACAGTATATCTTGCTATCCTTGGAATAGCTGTCCATACCATCAAATCTAGTACCAGTAGACAAACTGCAACAGAATATAACCAAACTAAACAGAGTGATGAAAACAATATGGGTTTCAAATCATGATACAATATTAACAATGGCCACCACCTTCCCTTTTGAGACAATTCCTCCCCTTTCACTTTCACAGGGTGGATTGTACATTTTATATCCCACTAACTTCTTTAGGTTTTAGATTAGGGAGGCAACTCACTATTCATCTAAATGATTCATAACATTTTTCACCCTTGAGCATGATTTAAAGTTGTATCCATTTACCTAAAAGAGCCTCAAGGTTTTCCTTCCTTGTAGCTTGAGTAGTTCTTACTTGGATAGATGTGTAATGTCTTTCCAACCAAACTGCAGCTGATGGGCAAGCTACTCCCACTTTTTTCTGGTTCTCTGTCACATAGGACATTGTTTTCTTGTCTTTGACTTTCAGTCTATAAACCCTCTTTCAGGTTAATTATATTTCTTATATAGAGCATCTTAATGGACCCTATCTCTTGATCCACTCTGCCTGTGTTTCTTTTTATCAGTATATCGAGTCTATCTATATTAGTGATTATGACCAACTTTCTCTGCCTCATCTCTGCTATGTTATTTTTCTGCCATTGATTGTCTACTTTTCCCCTTCATTCCACTGTCTGCTGCAGTGAGCCCCCTCTGCCACTGTTCCTGAAACCATGGTCTTTTGTTTCTTTCTAGCATGTCCTTCAGTAGTTTTTGTAGGATGGTTTGTTGGTCATGAATTCCTGTTTCCTCTTAGCCATGAAAGCATCTTGTTTCTCCATTAATTTTGAGAGATAGTTTTGCAGGGTAGGTCCGTCTGAGTTGGAGTTTTTTTTCTTTCAGGACTTGGAATACTTTGCTCCAAGCTCTTCTTGATTTGATGGTTTATGTTGAGAAATCTGTCGTGATTCTGAGGGGTCCCCCTTTATAGGTGATCTGTTTCCATCCTCTGACAGCTTTAATCATTCTGTACTTGTGTTGAATTTCTAGGATATTTATTATATGTCATTGTAGATCTATTTTGGTTATAGCTGGCTGGAGTTTTGTAGGCCTCTTTTATCCATTATTTCCTTTTCCTGTGCTTTGGAAGTTTTCTTTAATTATTTCTGTAAATAGCCTTTATATTTCATTTGTGCTTACCACTGCTTCTTCACTTACATTTTTATTCTTATGTTATACAGCCTCTTGTCATATTCTGGTCTTTGTATTGTTACTTCCCGGTTCCTTGTTATTTTTAAGAGAACTTTCCTTTCACAATCTCAAGTTGCAAACCTGTCTTCAAGGTTGATAGTCTATCTTTAGTTTCTTTCAAGCAGTTTTGCCACCTTTCAATGGAGTTTTTAATTTCCTGTAGTCTCTTTGAATCTGTTTCATGTTTTCTAAATTTTTTAATACTCTTCATTGAAGGTTTCTCTCCTTTTTCTATGCTCCTCTTCTTCCATCTGTGTCTCCTTTAGAGGTTCTTAGCATTTATTTTATTAATTTTCTTATATATCCCTTTACATGTAAACAGTATTTCTGTTTTAAGTTCATTTATAGTTTCACAAAGTTGTTTCTTTATGTTAGTGGCTGTTGTTTCAGAAACTGCAGGTGTGTGACTCTCAATCTGTTCAGTGTTTACCTCTCCTGGACCAGGACTACTTGGGTTGGAGGCTGGAGACTGACTTTTATTTCTTCCTCTTGTCATGTACCTGGTTTCTTTCAGACAAGTGGGTAGTGGCGTCCCTGGCACTTCCACTATTGGTTGTAATTGCTCTAAAACATGCTGGCTAGGGATTTCTGTTGTTTGCTGCTTTCTCCAATCTGCTGGTGACTACTGGAATATAAATAGGGGCAGGGCAAGCTGCTCCCTGCCTTCTGAGCTGGTTAACCACAGGAGTCTTGACCGCATTAGTGTGTGTCACGTGGGTGGGATTGGTTTGGATAGCTTTGGGCAAACTGTGGCCTTGGGTATTGGACTGCACAAAGGGGCAGGACTCAGTCTAAGCAATTTTCATCAATCTTCTCTTTGCTAGGAGTGGCTGAACGAAACTGGCTGCAGTTCTGGTTCTGAGATTATTCTGCCTGACTCCAAAATGGCACCTGCCCAATTGCCCACTCCCACAGGTGGACTGACTCCCCTACACTCACCAGCAGCCAGTGCAGTTCTCTGGTCCACTGCTCCCCTCCACCACCATGTCTCCCTATCAAGGCCTTAAGGCTTGCTTCACTGTGACCATATGCCTCTGAATTCATTGTGACCAGGTGCTTCTGCATTCCTGTGGCACTTCTTGCACAGTGGGATTGACTCTGGTGAAGGTGTCTCTCAAATCTTCTGTTTAAGTTTTTCTTTTCTTTCTTTCTTTCTTTCTTTCTTTCTTTCTTTTTTTTTTTTTTTTTCTCTTTGTGGGCTTCAATTCTCATTTTAGTTTCTTCCTGGGCTGGAGATAACCATTTCTTTACTTCTTTTCTTCTCTAGAATACTATATTCTAGCATCTGGGCTGTTTCTCTGAGAGAGGCCATTTACCCCACTGCTTACTGTTCTGTTTTCTTCCTTTATTCCCTGGATCTTCTTTTCTTTAAAAAAATAAATTCCTGTGTCTTACTGATTTTTAGTCCAGGTAAAACTAATCATCTTCCCTGTGAGTTGCTAATGATAAAAGTTATCATAGAATATGTAATTTTCATTTCAAATTATCAATGGACAAAATATATAATAAGCTGTTGTACGTTCCACAGAGATTTGATAAAAAGTCAAATATTTGCCACAAATGATAAAATTTGTGCTAATGTATATTAAAAGGCAAGATCTTAAAATAATAATTCCTCTGTTTTAATATATTCGCATCTAGTGAAAATGTTTTTCTCCTTGATATGCAATTCAAATATTTTTGCCCACCTAAATTGAATTTATAGGTCACCCAGCGTTTCTCACAAAACAGTGAAGCAAAAATCTTCTCCAAATTCTTGTTGTTTTGCCAGCAATCTGATATTAGTACAGATTCTGTAGGAACAATATCAGACATACTGGTTGTTTACCTTTACTTCACCAGCATTGTGTTTTAGTGGCACTTGCACTAAAACACTGGTTGCCACTACTCACACTTCTTTACCATGGGCCAGGGGCTGTGAGAATCCTTTACATGTGATATAACCTCCAGTACAACACACTATGAGGATAGGATCCCTGTTAGTCCCACTTTATACATGAAGAAATTAAGAATAGAATAGTTAACAGACAAAAATTATATCTATACAAAGACAAAAAATTCCCCTAGGAAGATAATCTGCAAACACAAAAGTGAACTCTGTAAGGAACATAACAACAATATTGAAGAAAAGCATCCCATCTGATTAACTGGGTCCAGTACCCTATGTCTATCTGAAACCTGCTATGAATGTGAACAATAGAACATTTCCAAGCAAACTTCAACCTACACTGGGAGAATGTAAAGCCACATATTATAGTGAATAATAATTTGACTGTACAAATGCATATTAAGGAGGTATATTGTTTAGAGGCTAAATGAGTTAAACACTCAAATGTAATTTCAATTACAATTGTAAGGAAACAATCAGTTTTACTGGCAGGATTGAATAACTGTATTTGTTGAAAGCATTGAAGGAAATTCTGCTTTGTTGTTTAATTAACTTACAACTCAAAAACAAATTCTTATGTGACTTGATTATGCTCACTTATTGAGAAAATTGTTAAATGACTCTAATTGATTGCATGTAATTCATTACATTGTAACATCCAGTAATTACTAGATTTCTAATATCAAATATTCTACACTTACTGTGGCTTAAACTGAGTTATGAGATTAAAGCTGTATCAATTCAGTTTTGAAAATGAATTTAAAATATTAAGTATTAATTGATAGGCTGTATTATAAAATCACCTGGAGCAGTCTGCTGAGCTTTGTAATTCTTTTATAATTGAAGTTTAGATTTTTTGTCCAGATATGGTTAATATAGATGCTATGTATAACCACATAAATTAAACATAGAACAATTAATTAATACTTTTAAAAGAGTAGTTTATTAGCTGCTACTAGTTTTATGAAACTTTTACTTTTTAACAAGAAAAAAGGATATTTACTCAAATCTGAAATATTTAAGGAAAACTTCCTGAAGAACAAGAGAGATGAAATGACAAAATAATAGTCTGTCATTAGACAAGCATTGGTGAAGAAAAGAAAAAAATCAAGCAACAACATCTTAACTGAAAAAAATCACAGTAATTTATATATGTGAAAAAGAAAAAAAAAAGTAATTTATATATGTGGTTGTAGTCTTAAAATATTCATGTTGTTTTAAGATTAAGCATTATCTCTAATATTTATATTAGCCTACATCTTTTAATTCAAACTGCACTAGAAGAAAGACTTTTTAATGAATTTGTATATATTTGAGGTATATAACATGATACAAGATGCATATAGAAGCCTGGCATGGTGGTGCACACCCATAATCCTAATACTTGAGAGGTTGAGTCAGGAGAATCTGTGAGTTTGGGACCAGCCTGAGCTTCAAAGTGAATTCAAGGCCAGCCTGAACTGCATAGTGAGAACCTGTCTCAAAAAGACAAAAAAATGCATATCGATAATAAATGATTACTGTGTTGAAGCAAATAGAAGTATCTAAATCAGTACCTCACATGAATCAGCCATGCTGGGACTGGGAGGACCCAATAAGAAGCCAACTAGTATTTCTGACTAGCCATGCAAGGCATGCAAGTTCCAAGAAGAGAAAAGTCAGCGCCTCCCTTGAGCCTACCAGCACATAGGCTGAGAATCAAACACCTCCCTCCCCACCCCATAAACAATCAGGCTTGGAGGACAGGCTGAGTTGATAGCAGCTAAGGTACATAAAACAACTAAATTCTTGTATTATTTGTTTGATTTTGCAGGCCTGGGGCCAGTGATCTGAGCAGCTCTTGGGAAGATGACAGTATGCAATATAGCAAATATGGGAGATTTCCTTCTTTCTTGTCTTTGAAATCCAATATTGTTCTCATTGTTTTGCTTTGTTCTGGTTTGTTTTATTCAATATTCTGTTTTGATTGGTTTTATCCTGTTTTGTTTTGGATTTCATTTTGTTAGCCTTATGGAATGGACAATTATTGTGAAGACAAGAAGATATATTAGCTAATGTTGTTTACCTAGTATCCTGCTTCAAAAGTCTGTACCAGTTTTTCTACTTTGTTTTGACTGGCTTTGTTCTGTTCTATTTTGTGGGGTTTTACTATTTTTAAAATTAAAAAAAAGAAGTATCTATAATTTCATGTCATAACTTTTCTGGTGTGTTCTAAGACTATCTAAATTCTACTTTTAAAACAAAAATCCCTAATACAACACAATTTTATTAACTATAGTTCACATGTTGTATTATTAATTGTGTTCTTTGTTGCATTTAGTTAGAATAAAAGCATGCTTATAATTCTACTATATATTTGTAATTAGTATATTTTTAATGTACCATAAATTTCATTACATCTTTTCAGTTCATGAATTGGATAATTTACAGACTTTATGAGTATGACCCACAAGTTTTGTTTTGTTTTGGTTTGGTTTTGGTTTCTTTTTGTCTTTTGTAGCAGGATCTTACACTGCAGTTCAAGCTGACCTTGCGCTCATTTTTGTAGCCCGGACTGTCCTCAAACTTGTGACCATTCTCCTGCCTCAGCTTCCTGAGTGCTGCATCATCACGCCTGACAATATTTGTTTTTTTTAAAGGATCTATGTACAGAAAAATTTAAAAAAAAACCACTACTTTCATCTAGATTCTTTATTAAACATATATTTAAGTGAGTGGCTATGTTAGTGAGCTATCATGAAATAAACAATTTAAAAGGAAAAGAAATTTATTTTGTAAGTTTCAACCCATGAAAAATGGGCTCTGTGGCTCTGGATCTGGTGACCAGGAGGCAAAGAGAAAAAAGAATGAGTTACTGGTTCATCAAAAAGAATGATTTGTGCTTTCTTTGTTTGGCTATTTTTTTATGCCTAAATCTTGTAATCTGAGCAATTAGTTTGAAGATAACAACATGCAATATAGTAACCATTGTTAATCTCCTATTATTTTGTTTTAAAACTCTATATCATTATTTTTATTCTTTTATATATATATGTATATATATACATATATATATATAAACTATATATATAGTGTCTTATCAGTTAGAAAGTAGTTTCATGTGAAAAAATTTGTCTCCACAATAAAGCCAGTAATTAGAAAAGAAGTACAGGAGCAGACAAGAAAAGGTGAAAGTGGTACAGGTTACTATTATACTATAAGAAGTTGTAGAAAATTTCATTTTATGTCTAACATCACATCTTGTGACAGTATAGTAGCATTTGCTGATTTAATAACTGCAAAATTGTGTCAAGATTTCAATTACATTAATTTAAAAATTATCTGTGTAGTTATTATAGGACACACTTTTTTTTCTCCAACACTAGAGGTGGGTCTCAGGCTTGAGGTACATTCCCAATCCCCAAACTTGTGTTTGCAATGGATTCTCCCTAAATTGCTGAGCCTCTTATAATGCTGGAATTATAGGTCTGTACCACTACACCCAGCTTCTTTGTTTATTACAATGTGACTCAGGGCCACTGAAATCGCATTTAGACAATAGACACTTTATATTTTCTTCTTTTGAAGAACAATTTTAGAAGCCTTGGAAACTTCATTGGCATGGATTGTAAAATTTGAATTAAAGGGACAATGTTTTATATGTTTTAATAAATAAAGCATAGTTTCATTTACAATCCTATTCAGAAAACAATTAAAAGTATGATTTTCTTTCTTGGATTTTCAGAGTTGGCTCCAACTTCTAGGCCATCTGTGAAATTCTGCACATGATCTTGAGCACACAATTTGGCAGGAGTTCAGTCCGGATGACTCCACCTGGTGCGTGAAACAGGAGACGCATTTTATGACACCAACCAGATTCTATAAAGATGAGGAAAACAAAGTGCATGGCAAGGAGGACAACAAAAAAGAACTGAGAAGAATAAAAAGGGAAAAGTCAGGTCAGGAAGGATTAAAAAATATGCCCAAGAATCGTTTCAGTTTGCCAAATTGTTAAATAGCCCGACTATACTATTTATTTCTTCATAAGAGCAAGGCTAAGTGACTGCATGTTGATACTCATTCAAGAAGATACTCTGGGTTGTGTTTTATTTATGTATTATGCATGTCTTAATATACATATATATCACAGTATATGTTTTCTTGATTTATGTAAATATATAATACCGTAGATAGATAACAACCAGACAGGCAGACATGTAGATAACTTCTGTTCTCTTATTTCTAAAATACAACATGGACATACTAAATTTGTTTGAATCATTTCTCTTAGGAGAACTTTTAAGACATTCTAAAGCACTATACTTGAGTGTTATTTTTCCAACAGAAAAATCAGCAATCAAAAAGGACTCAGAGTGTTCTAAAATACCTGTATTATAAAATTAACTACTATAGACTTACAAAATTATATCAATGTTTAGAAAAACTTTCCCCCCTGATAGAAAAACTCATATAGAGTCCTAAAGATTTATTGCATCATGGAAACATGGCAGATAAAATATAGTGTGCTTGTTTTTTAAGTGAGTTATTTGTTTTCTGCAATAACCTAGGATACTGAAAATGTAACACCAGACTATTTCATTCTAAATAGAATGCTACATGCAAATACCTGATACTGTTCGTTTGTGTTTTACTCTCTCCACCAAACTATTTTAATAGTCTTAAATATTTGATAAATTAGTTACCATTTAAAGATTCTTTTGGTAGATGTGTTTTTAAATATTCAGGAAGGTAAAAGACAGAAAATAAATAAATGAAATATGATTGACAAAATGGTAACAATTAATGATGTTCAGTGATGAATAAGAGGGTATGTATCATTAAGTTATACTCTAATGTGTCTGAAACATCTTCAAAATAAATTTACAATAATATGTAGAGTTTTGTATATCATTTCCATTTTAAAATTCAAAACTGAAAAGTAACCAAAAACAAGTGTTTTAGAAAACATTTCTTCTGATGTATTACAATACACTGTTAAAATTTATCTGTCTTACTCTATTACACTTGGGTAGTAATCTGAAATAAACATTTCTGCGAACTTTCTTCCGAGTTTGATAACTGGAATGCTAGGACTGGTGTTTCTTGCCATACATCCCCAGCCTTCCTGACACTTTTGATGGTCCTCAGAGTACACACCTGGATTTACATGAAAATGTCTCAGCATGAGAATCATTCATCTACTTTTGAGTCATCTTATGGCCTCCTCCTAAAACATCAGCATATTAATCACTTTTCTTTTGCTAGGACATAAGAATTGGCATCTATAACTTAAAGACAGGTTCATTTTAACTGATGGTTTTAGTGGTTTCCATCTATAGCTGATTATCTCCCAGGCAGAAACCACATGCCTGAGAGAAATGGCTGACAAAAGCTGTTTCTTACCTGATGACAGCGAGGAAGCAGAGAAAGAAGAGAGGAGCTGGGGACAATAATGAATCCATCTAGCTCACACATGAAGTGATTCACCTCTAACAGTACATTCAGGCATGAGTTAATCAATGGGTTAATTCATTGATAACTATATTGGGCTCATGATCCTATCACTTCTGACTATTCCGACTTTAAATGGATGAGAATTAAGTGAACATGTTCAATATAAACCACAAGAGGGACTTTTATCCTTAAGTCAATCTTAAAACACAGTGAAGAATACAAATCCAAAGACTTACCCAGAGCTAGCTCTGGATTGGCCCATATGGTTTAGGAATATGACATGTGCTGTGAAACAAACTCACCATTAGTGGGCATACTTGGACATTCTTGCCAATTCTCAGTGGTGACCTCACAGTGTCTCCTCACAATCTTCCCTTACACTATTATAGTACATTTTAACAGACTTGAGTTTGGTTGAGTATATGGGCCAACGTAAGTATTTTCTCTTACTCCTAAAAGACTTCTACCCAAAAAATGCATGGGAAGGCTTATTCCAAATTTAAAAACAGAAGATTTTATAAATTGGCTGAGTTGGTGGCATAAAGTAATCCAAAATTACCCCATGAGTGAAAGCATGTCAGAACTTGGCTCTAGCATTTTGTCATTCAAGGAAAAATTGGCAAAAATATCCATATGCATTGTAGTCAGTTTTTATTAAATTAAATGCTTGCTCTTTTAACAATTTCCTTATATCGTGGCAGACTCTGAAGTGGTATTATAGAATATATTTTTATATCAAAAATCACTGCTTTAAGAATTATATATACTGGAACAACATTCCTTGAAATACCAGATTTAAATACAATAAAATGAGATTTTTTCATCAGCTTATTAATATTAATTCTCAGTTTCTCCAAACATCCATGTGACTCACAATGTCATTGCAATCTCCGATTTCCAAAAGTAAGATATTGATGGTGACATCACATTCATATTTAGACAGACTTTTCCCCAGGACTCAGAAAATGAGACCTAACTTCCTCTCTCAGCAGCATCCTTCTCAAACTTTGCAGCAGTTCATTTCCTGAGTCTATTAAATGACAGCTTTAAGCATTTCTTTTTCCAGTCCCAAATCTTTATTATTAAAATATTAAAAATATTTTAATATCAAAGTTTTAACAAGTATTTTCATATCATAGTTTTAAAAGTAATCCTTCATATAGTTTTTAGGAAATCATCATTTTTCATTTTATGCAAATTACATAAACACAGGGATTGTATCAAGGAAAACTGTATATAATTTTATTCTCTAACTTAGTAGTAGCTCTGTAAGCTTTTGTCTTTAATTTGGAGCCACATGATTAAATGATGGATTTTTAGAAAAATGAAGTAGATGCTGTGAAAGTCAATCAAAATGACAAAAAAATGCAGAATCCTAAAGGTAAAGAACAAATTTAAAAATAGAGAATTAAGCCTAGAAAAAGAAAATATTTGGGCTGTCCAATGGAAAAGGTAAAAAAGAGAGAGCAATGGGGTGGGAAATACAGGTATAGATT
This sequence comes from Cavia porcellus, assembly GCF_034190915.1. Lineage (NCBI taxonomy): Eukaryota > Metazoa > Chordata > Mammalia > Rodentia > Caviidae > Cavia > Cavia porcellus. The sequence goes on from NW_026947493.1 coordinate 59,470,885, forward strand.
TGAACACAAGTGAAAGAAATGTCTAACAAGAGCTGTTAAAATGAAGTCAGATGCCCAGAAGGCAAAGCACTTTCCATCAATAGAAATGTTTGAGGAAAAATGAGATTAACTTATGTCTGGCGGACTTATCATCTCTTTCAAGTGTAGAATTCTCTGATTCTTTTAACCACTCTGAAATTAGTAAATGGATACACACACATGGACATGAGCTTCTTTTACCACAGTAAAAAATAAAATCATATTTTTCAAAAATTAGTCCTTAAAATATTGCTTCAACTTATGAATTTGTTAAAATCTCAAAACGTTACTTCAAAGTAGTTATAGGTGTGTAATTTTCTCAAATTAACTTGTTCAACAAAACGTTTTAAAAATCTGCATTTTTCCAATATATTACCCTAATATTTATATGTACGAAGACCAGAATTTACAAGGAAAAGAAGAACTAACCTGGAGAAACTCCAATTTTCTTTTAGACCATTGGATGATAGCACTAGTGATATGTATCACTGTGCAGAACAGCATCTTTGGCTCTGATTAGATATAGGCCCTCATTTAGGCTGTGTTGCTGACTTACTTATGTGAGCTTTTGCTGGTAAAGCGCTGACTGAGCCTCTGTTTCTTCATCCATAAGACATAATATCACTGCCTATCTTAAACTATTATTGTAAATTAAATGCACATAAATCTTCCACTGTGTAAATATACAAATTAGTCAATAAATGTTAGTTGCTATTCTTGCTTCTGTTACTGCTAATAAAGAAAATAGTATCTATTTTACAAAATCTCCAAAAATTTCACAGAGGCATTTCTTGATATTCCAGTGTTCATTTACGTTACAAATTAGGTGGAAATCATCTTTTCCCTCATTTTTATTTTTAATTTTAAGACAAATTTTTGGTCTAGGCAATTGTCTTAGTCCATCTTTCTGATACCTTAAAAAAAATACTGGCATAATTTAAAGGAAGGGCTTTGTAATTTGAAGGGAGAGGTTTATTTACCTCAAGATCTAGCAACCCAAGAGCACAGCAGTGGTGACACTTCTTCTGGTGAGGGCTTTATGGCTGTGATAAAAAGTAGATAAGCAGGGAGGAGTGAGCAAGAGAGAGATGTGTGTGCAACCCAGAGAGAGGGCTGAGAGGCTACCTTACTTTAAAATCACCTGCTCTTAAGAGAACTAGACTATTCTCCAAGAAACTACATTAACACCTTTACGATAGAAGAGCCCCATGACCTGGGTATCTCAGGAATGTCCCATAACATTTTAGCACCATTAAATGTGGAAAGAAAGCCTCAAAATAAGTTTTAAGGGAGACAATCCATATTCAAACATCTCAGTAGTGCTACAAAATTTTAACATGGAAATTTTCCAAGACCAATGTTACGGAAAAATTTAGATCTGGTATTACCACGATAAACTTTGGATAGCACATTATGCTTGGTTCTCTCCTAAAAGTTATGCTTGCTATTGCACAGAATTTTATATTTGTCAGAGTATGATTGTCATATACCATAAATATTAATTCAATTAGCAAACTAAGATATTTTGTTCAATTATTTTGTTACAAATATATGCATAAATTTTCTACACAGAAGTGAGAAGACTTAGTTGCTGAACATATTATGCTGTTGCTTACTTGAATGAATTCATTTTTAGAAGTAGAATAAAGTTAAAAATATTTACAAATTCAGACTGAATTCATTCTCTCTGATATTAGCAGAAATCTTTTCAAACAACTATGAAAACTTCAAGGAATTTGTCACAAATTGAACATAGTGAAATTTTATATTGACACTCATATATATATAATGTTGTATTTGTAAGCTAGATATACTACACATAATGACATTCAACTCCAGTCTCAGCTATGTGGGAGGCAGAGGCAGGAGAGTCACAAGTTTAGGACAAGCCTGGGGAACATAGTGAGAACCTGTCTCAAAATAAAAGGCCTGGAAATAGCTGAGTGATGGAGTGCTTGACTAGCATAGTGAAGCGCTGGGTTTAGCATTCACTGCCACATACAAAAAAGTTATTCTTCCAAATTTTAGGATGATCATAAACTTGGGTTCAGTGGATATGTAGATTACAAGGCCCTGAAATAAATAACAAAAAACAAAAGTTAAGAGCCTTGAAAATGCAAGACTTAGGTCAAATTTCAGCACTACCATACTAGCTGCATGAAATTGTGTCTGTCTTTCACATTTCTAACCCTGTTTTCTTTTCTGTAGAGTAGGAACAATAGTACATAGGGTTGCAGCAATGCATGAAAAATGCTCAAGTAATGACGTATCTATGATAATTATTAGTTGATGAAATTGTTAGAATAAAGGTCTCTTAAGCAAGATAGATGCTTTTTTTAATCCACTTACTCAGAGAAAAGCAACAAATGCTTCCTGTTTCAGTCCTTCCATTCTGGGGAACTTCCATGATCTGACAGTCCACAAGGCAACACAGAAGAAAAGGAGATCAATAAGAAAAAAATGTCTCCTACACACACACACACACACACACACACACACACACACACACACACAATGCCCCTCATTCCTACATTTTAACACATTGGGAGACTTTTAAAGAAGCCTGGTAACACAGTTCTGAAAAGATTATTTGCATTTCAACAATACATTTCATCACTCAAGCAAGCACTGCCATCTAGAACTTAATCCACTACACAGAGCAGATAGGAGGGGAAAATAGTTTTTCTGTGCTATCAATCTAAGTCCTCATATCAGTCTATATAATAGTTGAAAATTATCTTGTATATAAAAATTATTATTTTAGGTATACTTCAAGCACTTTCCTGATGTTGGAATGAGAAATTAATTGATTTTCCAGAAAACTAGAGTAAAAAATAATTGTGATTCCTTTTCAGTTGATGATGTAGAACTGGGATAAAGAGGCATAGTCTCCTGACTAAGTATGTTGAAATTTAAGAACTTTGCAAAATATTTATAAATATTTCAAATACATGCAGAGATTTTGCTTTTAGAAATAGATTTCTTTTAATCTTATTTTTATTATACATAGTTTTCATCTGTACTGATACCATTCATCATAGAGAATTTGTGCTAGACTATAATGTATATTTTTATTTTTATTTTAAAAAGTAAAATAGAAAAAAGGTAGAAATAATATAGAATTTCAAAAAAATAACAGTAAGAAATCAACACTAGTTAATATATTACACATTGTTAGAAATAGTTGTTTAACATAAAATCTAAGCATAAAAATGAAAAATCAAACAATGACAGCACAAACTATTCTTTTTGAAGAATTAGTAGAGTATTAGTAGTATGACTATCTGTCTTCCACACTAAAACATGCATACATTTATATGTGTATATTTACCAGTTGTTCTTTCCTTTTGATCACTTTCAATTTGTTATTACAATATCTATTGTGCATTTTGGATCTTATTACTCTTTCATTTTTTTTATTATTTATTTTTTACTAAGGACACAATGCAATATTTGCAAATGTGAGTCTGATTTATTTCACTTATGATAATCATCCCCAGTTGCCTTCACTTATCTAGAAAAGCCTCAAAAACATCCTTTTTATACCTGAATAATATTCCATTACATGAAAATACCACATCTGTTTCATCCATTCTGCAGTTGATGTGCATTATAGTTGTTTCCAATATTTAGCTATTATAAATTGTGCTGTTATGTGTGCACATATATTGGTGTGACATGGCATTTTTAGTTTTTTCTGGAAAATGTCTAAGAGGAGACTAGCTGGATTGAATTGGACTTCCAATCCTAGTTTTTTGAGTAATCTCCATAACTGATTTCCATAGTGGGTGTACCAGTCTACACTCCTAACAACAGTGGACTAGTGTTCCTTTTCCCCCCAAGCCTCACCAGCATTTATTATCGGTTGATTTCTTGATGGCAAGCATTCTTTATGGGGTGAGAGGAAATCTCAATGTGGTTTTAGTTTGCATTTCTCAAATGATCAATGATAGGGAAAATTTTTTTCATGTATTTATTTGCCATTTTTATATCTTCATCTGAGAATTGTGTATTCATCTCAGATGCCCATTTTTGGAATGGGTCTTTGAATTTGGGGGTCTTCTTCAATTCTTTATCTGTTCTAGATATAAGTCTTTTGTCTGAGGGACTGGTGACTAAAATTCTTTCCCATTCTGTGATTTTCCTTTCACTTTGTTGGCGATTTCTTTAGAAGTGCAAAAACTTTTTAATAAGGTAAGATTCCAGTTGTTGATTCTTTCAAAAACATTCCATGTGGTTTGCATTTTGTTTGTGAACTCTTTGCCTACCTCTGTCTTTAAGATTTCTAGCTAACTTGTCTTCCAGTAGGTTTAGCGTTTCTGTTTTAATATTTAAATCTTTGATCCATTTTGACTTTCATTTAGTGCATTGTGATAGACATGGATCTAGTTTCAGTCTTTGGCATGTGGAAAGCCAGTTTTTCCAGCATCATTTATTGAAGAGACTTTCTTCCCAAGAAGAAAGTTTAGCTCCTTTGTCAAATATAAGGTGGCTAAATGTCTCTGTAGTTGTGTTTACATCTTCTAATCTGTTCCACTGATCCTCAGGTCTATTTCATCTTTGCCAATACCATGCTGATTTTATCACTGTAGCTTTGTAGTAGAATTTCAAGTCAGGGATTGAGATGCCTCCTGCCTTGTTTTTGTTGCCCAGAATTACCTTTGCTATTCTAGGTTTCTTCTGTTTCCAAATGAACTTTAAGAATGTTTTCTCTAGATCAGTAAGATATGTCAATCAGAACATAATATATCCTAATTGTTTTATTCCATTTTCCTACCCTCCCTGCAACCTTCTTCCCCTCCCCATTTACAAAATTTTGTTTCTGTTGTTTTACTTCCATTCTCTTATTTTTCCTTTTTACTTTCTTCCTTTCCCCCTACCTCCTCCCTTTTTCTTCTTCCTGTTTAAACATGTTTTTCCTACTTTCCAAAACCTATCCTCCATTATGTTCTGTATTTATCCTTTTGTTTCTCACACAAGAGAAACAATGCAATATTTAAACTTATGAGCCTGGTTTATTTTACTTAAGAGTATGGTCTCAAGTTACATCCATTTTCCTACATGTGACTCAAATTTATATTTGTTATGGCAAAGCATTTCATTGTCTATAAACACCACAATTTCTTATCCATTTGATGAATATAAGAGCTGTTCCCTAGATTTAGCTGTTAGAATTTCTGTTACTATAACAATAGGTATACATATATCCCTGTATTATTGTTACAGGCAACTGCAAGAGATAGAAATATATAGGTAGTGAGATAGGGCTAGGCCCTAAAAGATACCAGTGCAGAAGCCCAGATGCAACTGTGGAAGAAAGAGACACTTTTACTGTGGCCAGACCTGGAGGCAAAAGATAAATCAAATAAACTCACATACTTCCTAAGGAAAGTCACCAGAAAATGATATTCTAGATAGGTCTTCATAACCCTAGGAAACCAGCAGTCACCATCCCAATCCCCTGCATGAAGAGTCACTGCTCATCATTCATGTCCACTTGCTACATGAATCACTTCCTCATTTGCCCCTAATTTAATCAATTTTGCCTAAACAATTAATCTTATTGGTTAGTCATAGTTCTGCCTCACCTCATGCCCAGCTTGCAAGTTCCCACCTTAGACCTGCCTCATTTTGTGGTTTTACTCTATAAAAGTCCCTAAAAGAGACAGAGTCTTTGGCAACCCATTCAGAATTCTTTCTGTCTCTCAGACAAAAGCTTCTTTCTCTCAATAAATATATTCTGCTCTGCTCTTAATCTCCATTGTTCCTAAAATTTATTCTTCTATTTTAAAGAGCACAAACTTATACTGGACATTTAGTAGGTTGGGAGTTTCATTCCCTATATCAGTATGATGGTTTTAAATCTTTTGGGAAGATACCTAGAAGGGGAACATCTGGGTTTAATAGAATCTCTAATGTTAGTTTTTTGAAGAATCTCCATTCTGGTTTTCATAATTGTACAAGTTTACATTCCCACCAGTAATGGAGAAAGGTTCTTTTCCCCCACATTCTCACCACTTTTTGTTATTATGTGATTTCTTGATGATAACCATTCTTTGATGATTTCTGAATTATAGCCATTATTTCTCGAATGAGAAAAAAATTTAATGTTCCTTTAACTTGCATTTCTAGAATTTCTAGTGATGTTGAACAATTTTTTCATGTATTTACTTGCTGTTTGTATTTCTTCATCTAACAAAAGTATATTAATTTCAGATATACACTTTTGATCAAGTCTTTAAATTTTGTGGGGTTTTGAGTTCTTTGTAATACTCTAGAGGTTAGCACTTTGTCTGAGGAGAGGGAATAAAAATTTTTCCCATTCTGTGAGTGGTCTCTTCACTCAATTAGTGGTTTCTTTTTCTTATACAAAAGCTATTTAAGTTCATGTGACCCTAGTTGTGGATTCCTTGTAATATTTCCTGCTTGAAAATATTACAGGGTCTTCTTCACAAAATCAATGACTACATATGTATCTTTGAGAGTTTTACCTATTCTATCTTCCAGCAGATTGTTTCTGTTTTATATTTATAATATTAATCCATTTTTATTTTAGCTGTTGGATAGTGAGAGATATGTTTCTAGATTCAATTTTCAGCATTTGAGAAGCCAGTTTTTGTAATACCTTTTATTAAAGAAACTATCTTTCTTCATGTGAAAAATTTGGCTCTTTTGTCAAAGATAAAAGTAATTGAACAGGGGCTGGGGATTTAGTTCAGCGGCATAAGCGCCTGCCTTGCAAGCAGGCATTCGTGAGTTCGATCCCTGGTACCGATAAAAATGAAAAAGACAAAAAAAAAAAAAAAAAAAGTAAGTTGAGTGTGCTTGGAATTGTTTCTGCATCCTATATTCTGTTCCATTAAATTCACAAATTTGTTTTGACAGTACTATGCTATCTTTATCCCCCTAAATTTGCAGTATAATTTTAAATCAGGGATTGTGATGTCCCTTTCTTTGTCTTTTTTGCTCCGACTTTGTCTTATTCTAAGTCTCTTTGGTTTCATAAAAATTTTAGAATTGTTTTCTCTAACTCTGTGAGATATGCTATCAGTATTTTGACTGAGTTTGCAGTAATTCTCTACACTACTTTTGAAGTATGACTATTTTCACTAGATTGGTTTTGCTTATCTAAGGAAAAAGGATACCTTTGGATTTTGGGGATCCTTTTCCATTTCTTGTTTACAGTATTGTAGTTTTCAATGTATAAGTTTTCCACTTCCTTTGCTAAATTGATTCTTAAGTATTTTATTTTTCTCAATACTTTGTGAAAAGTCTTGTTTCCCAAGTTTATCTCTAAGTGAATTTGTTATTTTTGTACAGAAATTCTATTGAATTTCAAGCACTGTATCCTGCTATGGTGCTGAATTTGGTTAATTCTAGTAGTGTTCTGGTGGGGTTTTCAGGGTCTTTCACATAGTGTTGTGTGATCAGCTAATAATGATAATTTAGTTTTTTCCCCCCTAGACATTTCTCTACAGGTTTTTCTCTTTTAGTTTTCTCTCATCTAGTTTCTCATGCTAGGTGTCGGGACTCTACTGACCCAGGGTGGTACTAGTGGGTATCCTTGCCCTGTTCCTCAATGTACAGTGAAAGCTTTCAGTTTTTGTCTATTTAGTATGACATTGTTGGTTTGTCATAGATGACTTTTATTAGATTAAGATAAACACATATATTCCAATTTCCCATGCAGATTTTATCATGAATGGCTGTTGGGTTACGTCAAATGCTTTATCTGCATCTATTGTGATGATTCTGTGACTTTTATCCTGTGTTTTGTTAGCATGATGTATTTCATTTATTGATTTTCATGTGTTGAACGATCTCTACATCTGAATCTTACTTAGTCAAGGTTTATAATCTTGATGATTTTGCTCCTTGATGCTTTCTCCTTTCAGTATCTTATAGAGGACTTTTGAATCTATGTTCCTTAAAAGATTGGTGTGTATTTCTCCTTTTCATTTGGATTGTTGTCTGGTTTTGGTACAGGGTAATACTTGCTTCTAGGAATGACTTTGGAATATTGCTTCTCTTTTGATATCATTGAAGAATTTGAGTAGTAGTGAAATTAGAACTTCTCAAAAGTTCTTATGGAATTCAGCAGTAAATTTATCAGGACCTGGGTTCTTTTTCTGGATGGGGGTTGTGTTTCTTCTTCAATTTCACTGCCTGATGTTGATTATTTAGGACTTTTATGCCTTCTTAATTCAGCTTCGGTGATTTGTACATATCCAGAATTGTGTCCATTTCATCTGAATTTTCCATTCTATTAGAATACACTTTCTCATAGTAGGTATTGATGATTTTATGGTTTTCTGCAGGATCCATTGTAATCTTATTCTTCCATCCCTAATTTCATGGATTGTGGGTCTTTTCTTTCCTTTTCTAATAAGGTTGAGCAAGGGTCTGACTATTTTCTTTAATCTTTTAAAGAATCAACTCTTTGATTCAGACATCTTTATTGTTTTCTTAGTCTTTGTTGCATTGAATTCTGCTCATATTACTTTATAATTTCCTCTATCATATTCATTTATTCTTCTAGAATATTGAGATTCAATATTAAGTTATTTATTTGAGCTTGCTCAATTTCTCTGATATGGGAATTTATCTCTCTAAATTTCCCTTGTATTATTGCTTTCTTTGCTTTTCATGGATTCCACTGAATTGCATTGGCATTACTGATCAATTGTAGAAACTAATCTCCTTTTTAACTTTATCTATGGCACATTTGCTGTTCAAGGGGTGTTATTTAATTTCTCTATGTTTATGTTGTTTGTGCAGTGTTTTTGCCATTGATTTCCAATTTCATTGCACTATGATCTGATGATACGTATGTGATAATTTTATCTCATTTGCATTTGCTGAAGCATGATATGTGGATTTTTGTGTTGTCTATTTTGGAAAGTCCTATGTGCTGCTAAGAATAAATAATCTCTTGTTGAGTGGATCACCCTATATACTTATTCAGTGTATTTATGGAAAGGTGCAGTTCAGCTGTGATTTAGTTGATCTATTTGTAACAATGAGGTGTTAAAGTTCTTCATTACACAAAAAAAGTTTTAGCTCAATTACTTTTTACCATTTAATTTTGCATTTGGATTCTTTAAAAATCTTAGCCTGATGAGTTCTAGACCCTTGAAGGTAACTTTTTTGGAAGCAATCTTATAAACTGTGTATTCAAATTTTAATTCATTCATAAAATAATGGCAGCAAAAACTGAGGGACTCATTCATATCTATGCATACTTAACAGCATAAGCAAAGAGTTAATAAGCAAGTTGGAATTAAATAATGAGGACACCAGTCATTGCTTCTACTTGAAATGTTTTCGGTTTTATGAACTTGTTATTTTTTGTAGAATAAACAACTGCTTTCAAATAGCTATAAAAATATTTATTTGAGCTTGTGCTTTATAGTTTGTCATTTTCCATTAAATATACAAATATATCCCCTATGTCTAAAGTGATTTTGTTGCTTGGAACAAGTTTTATGAATGTATGGAGTGTTTAGAGCCAGATGTGTCTTCCCAGTATTTAGGCCAAAAGTACTTTCTGATTTCAAGGAGATACAGATTCAAGTATGACTATCTTCACTAGATTGTTTTTGTTTATCTAAGGAAAAGGGATATCTTTCCATTTTGGGGATCCTTTTCCCTCTCTTGTTTACAGTATTGTAGTTTTCTTTTTTTATTTATTTAAAGAGAAAAAACAAAGTAAATAAAATAAAAAATAAAGCAGTAAAAGGGTACAAACAATACTGAATTTCAAGGAAAAAATACAGTAAGATATCACTAGTTAATAGGTTACATATTGTCATCTTTGAAATAGTTGTCCAAATTATAAAATTAAAGCATGTAAAGTGAACATTCATACAATGAGATTGCAGACAGTGCTGATCAATGATCCAACAAAAGTTCAGTAATATGTATTTCCATCCTACACACTCAAACATACATGCAGTTATATCCCTTAGACCACCTTCCTTTCCTCTCTTTTTAATAACAATTGCACTTTTTGGGTTTTTTTACTCCCACAATTCTTATTAGTTTTTTGGAGAGAATAAAACCTAACTTGGCTAAACAAAACAGAGTCAGAACAAAAGGATGGGCATAGTACATGATGTAAAAATAGAATATCAGGTGATCTAAAATGGTTACCATTGTGCCTCTTGCTATTTTTTTAAAAAGTTGCCTATATCATCAGGTATAATAGAACTGATCAAAACAGTACAGAACAAGACCAATAAAACCTGCACTAGAGACCTTGCAGGATTTCAAAAGAAGATAATAGTCAAACCATAATGGGCATCTTAGTGAATCTTATTGCCTTCAAAGTGGTTGCCTATACCCTCAAACTTGATACTATCAAGCAAAATAGAATATAGTAAAATCTGACAAAACAAGATGGGGAGAGGAATACTGGGGATCATATCAGGTTAATAGGAAAACAAAAAGTTACTATAATATATCCCGCTATTTTTTAATTTTATTTTTCCTTTAATTGAAAAAAAGTAAGAAAAAATAGATTAATTTTAGAAAAGGGTGGGATTGATATGATTGATAGCATCAAGCATATCAAGTCAGTCTGAAGCTATTCAAGAGAATGAAGAAATAACATGGTATTTAGAACCAGTTAACAGAAAATGAACAATAGTTTCTGTATTATCTCTTTGCCTGTAAAAAATTTTGTTTATACTATCGCATATAGTAAAATATAGTAAGATACCACATGTTAAAACCAGTGGGAACAGGTGTACAACAGCTTGATGGGACTTCAAAACAAGATGATATTAAATCAGCACTAGCTTTTATGATGTATTGTTTTCTTCAGAACAGCTATTTGTACTATCACCAATTCTAAAATCGAACAACCCAGGTTAAAACCATTCCAATTAATGAGTGATAACATTATATGGATTCAAACAAATATGACTTGGAATCATGATTACCACATACTTTTATGTATTCTATCATTTCTTACACTAGGGAAACTATTCAGTATTTACACATGTGAGCTTGATTTATTTCACTTATGAGTATGGTCTCAAGATGCATCCATTTATTTATAAATATCTCAATGTGATCATTCTTTATAGCTGAGTAGTACTCCATTGTATAAAAATACCTCAACTTTTTTATCCATTCCTCAGTTGATGGACACTTAGGTTGTTTCCAAGATCTGGCTATTACAAATTGTGCTGCTATAAACATGGGTGCACATATATTACTGTGGTTTGATGCTTGCAGTTCTTCTGGAAATATGCCTAGAAGTGGAATAGCTGGGTCAAATGGGGCTTCCAGTCCCAGCTTTTTGAGAAATCTCCAGGCTGACCTCCAAAATGGTTGTACAGTCTACACTCCCACAAACAGTGTAGGAGGGTTCCTTTTTTCCCACAGCATCTCCAGCATTTGTTGGTGGTTTTCTTGATCTTGGCCATTCTTTCAGGAGTGAGATGAAATCTCAGTGTGTTTTTAATCTGTATTTCTCTAATGACCAGTGATGGTGAACATTTTTTCATGTACTTATTTTCCATTTGAATTTCTTCATCTGAAAATTGTTTATTCATCTCAGATGCCCATTTTTGGATTGGGTCTTTGAATTTTGGGGGTCTGATTTTTTTTTAATTCTTTATATTTTTTAGACAGAAGTCCTTTGTCTGAGGGGCAGTTCACTAAGATTTTTTCCCAGTTTGTGGGTTTTCTTTTCACTATGCTGGAGATTTCTTTTGACATGCAGAAACTTTTTAATAAGAAGTGGTCCCAGTTATTGATTCTGGGAAGAATTTCCCGTGCGGTTTGAGTCCTGTTCATGAATTCCTTACCTACTCATATGTCTCCAAGGTTTTTATTCAATTTGTCTCCCAATAGATTTAGTGTTTCTGTTTTAATATTAAGATCTTTGATCCATTTAGATTTTATTTTAAGACATGGTGATAGGCATGGGTCTAATTTTAGTTTTCAGCAAATGGAGAGCCAGTTTTTCCAACACCAGTTCTTAAAGAGACTGTCGTTCTTCTGGTGAACATGTTTGGCCACTTTATCAAAGATAAGGTGGTTGAGTGTGCTTGTAGTTGTGGTTGTATCTTCTAATCGATTCCACTGATCTTCAGCTCTGTTTTGGTTCCATGTTGATTTTACTACAGTTGCCTTGTAGTATAACTTCAAATCAGGGATTGTGATACCTCCTGCCTTGCCTTTGCTGCTTAGAACTTTCCTTGTTATTCTAGGTCTCTTTTGCTCCTGATGAATCTTAGGAGTGATTTCTCGAGTTCTATGAGGTACGTTGATGGTATTTTTATCGGGATTGCATTGAATCTGTATAAAAGCTTTGGAATAATGGCCATTTTCACAATATTTATTCTTCCTATCCATGAGCAAGGGATGTCTTTCCATTTTCTGAAATCATCTTCAATTTCATTTTTCAGTGTATTATAATTTTCCCTGTGTAGGTCTTTCACTTCTTTTGTGAGAGTAATTCCTAAATATTACATTTTTTTGGTTGCTAGTGTGAAGGGTGTTGCCTCCCTTATTTCTCTCTCTGTGACTTTGTTGTTAGTATATAGGAATGATATTGAGTTTTGAGTATTGATTCTCTATCCAGCTATATTACTGAATTTATTTATTATATCTAGGAGTCTTTCAATGGAGTTTTGGGGATATTCTATATAGAGTATCATGTCATCTGCAAATAATGATAATTTAACTTCTTTTCCTATCTTTACGCCTTTTATTTCTCTTGCCTGTCTAATTGCTCAGGCCAGTATTTCCAGTACTACATTAAATAGGAGTGGTGATAAAGGACATCCTTGTCTTGTGCCTGATTTTAAAGTAAAGGCCTTCAATTTTTGGCCATTTAGTATGATATTGGCAGTTGGTTTGTCATAGATGGCCTTAATTATATTGAGGTAAAGGCCATCTATTCCGATTTTCTGCAGGGTTCTTATCATGAATGAATGTTGGACCTTATCAAAGGCCTTTTCTACATTTATTGTGTACGATAGTATAAGCAAAAACCTTTTAAAGACAAGGAGATTATACAGAAACCATTGTTCATTTTCTGTTAGTCGATTCTAAATACTCTGTAATGCTGTCATTCTCTTAAATGGTTTTACATTGTTTTGATATACTTAATGCTACAGTATATGAAGTTGTACTCAAGGACTTCAAGGAAAGAGTCAATATGGTAACTACTTTTAGGTCGGAATTATCTGGTGGTGAAACACTATTCTGCTTAAATGGTTATGTTTTGATCTGCGCTGTTTTGCTGTTATGCCCTCTTTTTTCTTAAATCTCCACTCCATTATTTACTTTTTTATTTTTATCCGTTTAATTAAAGGGAAAAAATAGCAGGATATAATATGGTAACCCACTTTGACTTTCTATTATCTCGATTTGAAGCCCTGTATTACTCTCACCATCTTGTTTTTGACTGATGTTCCCCTATTCTGTTTTGATGGATAGTATCAGGTTCGAAAGTTTAGGCATCAGCTGAGAAGATAATGAGATTCATTATAACGCCCATTCTCGTTGACTTTTATCTACTTTTGAAGACCTACAATGTCTCCAATGTTTTGGTTTTGTTCTTTACTATTTTGTTCAATTGTATTATAACTAATGATATAGGCAATTCTATTAGAGATAGCGGGAGGCATTATGGTAACCATTGTTGATCACCTTGTATTATGTTTTTATATTATCTATTATGTCCACCCTTTTGACTTGACCGATTCTGTCCTGTTATGTCTCATTTGGTTTTACTCTCTTCCAAAAAAGCAATAAGAATCGTGGGAGCAATGAAACCCAAAATGTGTAATAGTCATTGTACAAAAGAGAGGAAAAGAAAGTGCTCTAAACTATATAACTGCATGTATATTTAAGTGTATAAGATAGAAAATGATATCACAGAGTTTTATTGGATCATTGAACAGAACTGTTTGCAGTATCATTGTTGGAATGTCCACTCTACAAGCTTTAATTTTGTGACTTGAACAATTATTTTTAAGATGGCAATATGTAATCCATTAACTAGTGATTTCCTACTGTTCATTTTTTTCTTCTGTAAATCTGTATAACTTGTACCCTTTCACTTTTTTTTCTTTTCTCCTAAAATAAAAAAAAAAGAAATGATCATGTGATTCTTACTTTTGGCATTACTGATATGGTGTATTACATTTATTGATTTACATTTGTTGAATCATCCCTGCATGCCTGGGATGAATCCCACTTGGTCACGGTGTATGATCTTCTTGATGATGTGCTGCATCCTATTTGCAATATTTTATTGAGGATTTTTGCATCTGTGTTCATTAGGGAGATTGGTCTGTAGTTCTCTTTTTCAGTTGGGTCCTTCTCTGGTTTTGGTACTAGAGTAATATTTTCTTCTAGGAACGATTTAGGAAGAATTGCTTCCCTTTCAATTTCATTGAAGAGTTTGAGGAGTGTTGGCATTAAGTCATCTTTGTATTTCTTGTAGAATTCTGCAGTGAATCCGTAAAGATTTAATTATGTTTTCAATTTCATTAATAGAAATTGGGTTATTCAGTAGTTTTACATCTTAATGACCAAGCTTTGGTACTTCGTATGCTTCTAGGAATCTGTCTATTTCCTCTGTGTTATCAAACCTTTGAGAGTAGAGGTTTTCAAAATAGGTGTCGATGATCTTCTGTATTTCTATAGGGTCTGTAGTAATTTTGCCTCTTTCACACCTTATTGCATGAATTTGAGCTTTTTCTTCCTTTTTTAAAATAAGGTTGTCTATCTTATTTATTTCTTTCAAAGAACCAGCTCTTTGATTCGTTGATTTTTTGGATTTTTTTTTTTTTTTGGTCTTTATTGCATTGATTTGCCAATCTTTCTAATGAACATAGATGCAAAATTCTCAACAGGATACTGAAAAATTGAACACAACAAATATCAAGTGCATTATTCACCATTACCAAGTACACAGGGATGATTCAACATATGCAAATCAGTCAAAGTTACACCCAATATTAACAGAACCATGCACAAAAATCACATGATCATCTCAAAAGAGATAGAAAAAGCACTTGAAAAGTCCAACACCCATTCATGATAAAAACTTAACATAAAATTGGAATAGATAGTCTATCTCAATCTGATAAAAGCCATCTATGAAAAACCAACAGTTAACATCATACTAAATGGTCAAATATTTAAAACTTTCATTATAAAATCTGGAACAAGACAAAGATGTCCACACATTTCTTTACTTCAGTGTAGTTCTGGAAACATTAGCTAGAGAAATTGGATAAGAGAAATTAATAAAAGGAATAAGGATAGGAAAGGAAGAAGTTAAATTATCACTATTTGCAGTTGATATAATATTTTACATGGAAAATCACAAAAACACCACTAAAAGACTTGCAGATTTAATGACTAAATTCAGTAGTGTAGATGGATCCAAAGTCAAAAGTGAAATATTTAGGAATCAATCTAATAAAAGATCTATGAAAACCATGATTACCATGAAAACTACAGTACCTTGAAAAAGGAGGTCAGAGAAGATATCAAAAAGTGGAACTATAGCACTTGTTCATGGATAGGAAGAACCAACACTGGGAAAATTGTCCTACTTCCCAAACTATTTTAAAGTTTCAATGCAATCCCAATCAAAATACATTAGCATAACTCACAGAACTAGAGAAAACATTTCTAAAATTTATTTTGAATTGGAATGGACCTAGAATAGTGAAAAAAAATTTCTGGGCAATGAGGGCAATCAGGGAGCATCAGAATCCCTTACTGAAATTATGTTACAAAATTACTGTGATAAAAATGAACATGGTATTGGAAAAAAAAAAAACAGACCTCAGGGTATCAAAGGAATCTAATTGAAGATGCAGACAAACACAAACACACCAAACCATCTTATCTTTAACAAAGGAGCCACACATGTTCATGCAAAGAAATATAGTGCCTTTAATACATGACACTGGAAAAACTTGTTTTCCACATACAGTAGACTAAAGCTAGATCCATTTCTATCACTGTGTACTAAACTAGAGTCAAAGTGGTTGAAATATCTAAACATTAAAACAGAAATATTAATATAATGGAAGAGAAAAATAAGTAAAAATCTGCAAGATTTTATAGATATAGGCAAAGAGTTCATGAACAAAATCCAGACCACAGGAAATACTACAAAGAAACAATAGATAAGATTTCATTTTAAAAAAAGGAAAAAAAAATTCTGCACCCCAAAAGAAATCACCAACCAAGTGAAGACAATCAACAGAGTGGAAAAAAATTATACTCAGTTATCTTTCAGACAAAAGATTTCTATATAGAACATACAAAGAACTGAACAAAATCAGACACCCCAAAATCCAAAGATCCATCCAAAGGTGGTCATCTTAGCAGACTATACTCTTCTCAGCTGAAGAAATACAAATATCAAATAAACACATAAAAATTTTCAACATGATTTGTCATTCGAGAAACCCAAATTTGAACAACACTGATTCTTATGTCACTCCAGAAAGAATTGTTATCATCAAGAAAGCAAGAAATAACAAATTAAGTAGATGATGTGGAGAAAAAAATGAACCCTTCTCCACTGTTTGTCCGAGTGTAGACTTTGGCCACCTCTGTGGAAATCCAGTTTCTCAAAAAAGTAGAACCCAACTATTCTCCTTCTGAATAGTTTTGCAGAAAAATTAAAATATCATATCACAGCAATATATGTGAATCCACATGTATAGCAGCACAATTTTTCATATCTAAACCTTGAAAACAATCTAAATGTCCATCAACAACAGAATGAATAAAACAGACTGGATTTTTTATATAATGGAATACTTTCCAGGTGTAAATAAAGGTAAACTTGAGACTTTTATAGGTAACTGTGTGCAACTCGAGATCATATTCATAAGTGAAATAAATCAGACTCACAATGTAAACATTATATTCTCTCACTACTGTGAGAAACTGAAAGAGTAAATAAAATCCAAAATGTATAATAGACACTGTGAATAGGGAAGAAACTGTTCAAAAGAAAAGAAAAACTGTAATGAAAGGAGAAAGAAAGTGAAAAAGGAAAAACTATATACAAGATCATTAAGATAGTTATACAGCTAGTTTCTCTTAGTTCATTCAAAAGAAAGTCTTGTGCTATTACTTTTTTGGACAATGTTTCATGCCTATTTTTTCTTCTCTGAATAACTACTATGAATATAACAATCCATAACTTATTAAGTATTACTACCTTCCTACTAGGATTTTTTTTTATACTAGAAATCTAGCTCAGGACATCTGTGCCACTGAGTTATATTCCCAGTCTTTCTCTAACTAGTTTTGAAATTCTGTTTGTTGTTACTGCTGCTTGATTTTTATTATGTGCTATAGCATGGCCAGCTGTTTTTGAATAAAACAAGAAATTATGATACCATTGTTGATCTCCTATTTTTTTTTTTTTTTGTACCTGGAATTGAACTCAAGACCTTGTACTTAGCAGGCAAGCACCTGAACTACTGAAGTAAATCCTTATCTTACCCAAAAACAAGCATTTTTGGAATAATATTTTTTTTATTTAAAGAAAAAAATAAAGATCAAAGACAAAACAGCAAAAAAAGATAGAGGTAATACAGAGTTTTAAAGAGAAATATTAACAGTAAGGTATTACTAGTTGATGAGTTACATACTGTCCTCATAGAAATAGTTGTTCAAGTTACAAAATCAAAGGATCAAAGGTGGGCAGGTACTCAGATATTCAGAGTGCAAACCATTCTGTTCAATGATCTAATGAAAACTAAGTAATATGCCTTCTATCTTATACATTTAAACTTACATACAGTTACATCCTTTATAACACTTTCCCATTCTTTCGCTTTCACAGTTTCCATTATACATTTTGGATCTTATTACTATTTCAGTTTTTTGTTGTTCTTTTACACTGCAGAGACAAGCTCCATTTACAAATGTCTTATTTATTTCACTGGAGGATACTCTCCAGTTGCCTCCATTTACATATAAAGGCCTCAGGATCATCCTTTTTTATAGCTGAGTAATTCCATTGTAAAAAAATGGCACATCTTTTTCATCCACTAAGCAGTTGATGGGCATTTTGGTTATTTCCAAGATTTAGCTATTAAAAATTGTGCTACTATAATGAGTGTACATACATCACTGTGACATGATCTTTTCAATTTTGGTGGGAAAACACCCAGAAGGGGAAGAACTGGATTGAATGGAACTTCCAATCCTAGGTTTTAAAGAAATCTCATATTGATTTCCACAGTGCCTGTACCAGTCTACAATCCCACCAACAGTGGAGAAGTGTTCCTTTCTTCCCACAGCCTCACCATCATTTATTAGTCGATTTGTTGATGGCAGGCATTTTTTCTGGAGTGAGATGAAATCTCAATGCTATTATAATTTTTATTTCTTGAAGACCAGCAATGTTGAACATTTCCTCATGCATTTATTTGCCATTTGTATATTTTCATTTGAGAAATCTGTGCTCATCTCAAATACCCATTTTTAGAAAGGATCTTTAAATTTGGGGGCTTGATATTTTTGAATTCTTTATATATTATGGATATAAGTCCTTTGTCTGAGCGATTGTCAGCCAAAATTCTTTCCCATTCTTGGGTTTTCTTTTCACTTTGTTGGTGATTTCTTTTGAAGTGCAAAAACTTTTCAATAATATGAGATCCCAGTTGTTGATTCTTTGAAATATTTCCCAAGCAGTTTGAGTTTTGTTCATAAATTTTCTGCCTACCCTTATGTCTCCAAGTTTCCTACCTACTTTGTCTTCCATAGATTGTGTTTTTGTTTTAATGTTTAGATATTTGATCCATGTTTTGCTTTAGTTTAGCAAATGGTGACAGTCATAGTTCTAGTTTCAATCTTCGGCATGTAGAAAGCCAATGTTTCTAACACCATTTATTAAAGAGGCTATCATTTTTCCAGTGAACATGTTGGGCGGCTTTGTTCAAAAAAAGGTGCAAATATGACTACAAAGACCCTCAAGCTGAGGGTCTTTGTAGTCATATTTGCATCTTCTAATCTATCCCATTGGTAATCAGGTCTATTTCTTTGCCAGTATCATGCTGATTTTATCACTCTGGCTTTGTAGTATAATTTCAAGTCAGGAATTGAGATGCCTCCTGCCTTGCTTTTGTAGCCCAGTATTGCCTATTCTAGGTTTCTTCTGCTTCCAAATGAAGTTTAGAAGTGTTTTCTCTAGTATGAAAGGTATATTAGTGGTATTTTGATTGTGATTGCATTAAATCTGTATAACAGTTTTGGGACTATGGCCATTTTCACAATGTTTGTTCTTCCTAAACAAGAGCAAGGAATATCCTTCCATTTTGTAATATCCTCTTCAATCTCCTTTTATAGAAAAGAATAATTTTAAGGATATAGGTCTTTTACATTCTAGGTTAGGTTGACTCCTAGATATTTCATTTTTTTAGGTGCTATTGTGAAAGGCAATATTTCCACAATTTCTCTCTCAGTGATTTTTGTTTCTCTACAGGGATACCATTGTTTTTTGAGCGCTGATTTGTATCCAGCTATGCTGCTGAATTTGTTTATTAGCTCTAGCAGTCTTTTAATGGACTTTTTTGAGTCTTCTAGATAAAGTATCATGTCATTTGCAAATAATGAAATTTAACTTCTTCTTTTCCTATCTTTATTCCTTTTAATTCTCTCTCTTGACTGATTGTCTGGCTAATATTTCCAGAATTATATTGAATGGAGATAGTGGACTTCCTTGTTTTTTTTCCTGATTTTTAAAGTGAAAACTTTCAGCTTTTGTCCATTTAGTATAATTTTGACTGTGATTTGTCATAGATGGCCTTTATGAGATTGAAGTAGATACCATCTATTCTGAGTCTGTGAAGGGATTTTTATCATGAGCAAGTGCTGAACTTTATCTAAAGCTTTTTCTGTGTCTATTGAGATGATCATGAGTTTTTTTTCTCTGCTGATGTGATATATTACATTTATAGATTTTCATATGTTAAACCATCCCTGCATCCCTGGAATAAATCCCTCTTGGTCATGGTGTATAACTTTCTTGTTGATTTGCTGCATTCTATTTGCCAGTATTTTATTGAGAATCTTTGCATCAATGTTGATTAGTGAGATTGGTGCATAGTTCTTTTTGGTTGGGTCTTTCTCTGATTTTGGTATGAGTTATATTTGACTCTATGAATGAGTTAGGCAAGATTGCTTCTCTTTTGATTTCACTGAAGAGTTTAAGGAGTATTGCATCAAATCTTCTCTAAAGTTTTTGAAGAATTCAGCAGTGAATCTATCATGACTTGAACTTTTGTTTGTTGGTAAAATTTTAATCACATTTTCAATTTCAATAGCTGATATTGGATTATTCAAAATTGTTATATCTTCTTGACTGAGCTTTGATAGTTCATATGTCTCTACAACTCTGTCCATTTCCTCTGTATTTTACACACTATGTGAGTATAGATTTTCAAAACAGGTATTCATGATCTTTTGAATTTCTATGGGATCTGTAGTAATTTTTCTCTTTTCAATTCTTATTGTGTGAATTTGAGTTTTTTCTTTCTTTTTCTTAATAAGATTGGCTAGAGGTTTATCAATTTTTTTATTGTCTCAAAAATCCAACTCTTTGATTCATAAACTCTTTGCATATTGTTTGTAGTTTCAGTTGCATTGATTTCTGCTCTAATCATTACAATTTTCTCTCTTCTATGAGATTTGGGTTTGATTGCTCTTCCTTTTCTATGAGCTTGAGATGTAGCATCAGATTGCTTATTTGTGCTAACTCCAATTGCTTGATGTGACAATTTATTGCTATATATTTCCCTCTTAGGAGCACTTTCATAGCATCCCACTGGTTACACTATGTTGTATTCACATTTTCATTGAATTGTAGATATTGCTTCATTTCTTCTTTAATTTCACCTGTTTCCCACTGCTTATTCAGAAGGTAGTTGTTTAATTTCCATGTATCTATGCCAAATTTGTCATTTCTTTTGCCATTAATTTCTAGTTTCAGTGCACTGTGATCAGATATTATGCATGGGGTAGTATCAATATCTTTGCATTTACCAAGAATGTTTTATAGGATAATATATGGTCTATTTTGGATAATGTCCTATGTTCAGTTGAGGAGAATGTGTATTCTGACGTGGTTGAGTGGAACAGTCTGTAAATATCTACTAAGTCCATTTGCTCGCAGGTATAATTCAGTTCCATTATTTCTTTCTTGAATTTTTGTCTAGTTGATCTATCTCTTTGTGACAGTGGGGTATTAAGGTCTCCTGCTACAATTGTATTCTTGTGTATTTGGTTTTATGTGTCCATTAGTTTTTATTTTATATAATTGGATTCTCCTGAGTTTGATGTATATGTATATTTATAATTGTTAGTTTTTTTTAAAGTTTTCTACTAACAAGTATGTAGTGAACTTCTTTATCTCTTTTAATCATTTTACATTTGAAGTTCACATTGTCTGCAAACAGAATAGCTCCCCAGGCTGTGTTCTGTATTCCTGTTGCATGGACTAATTTCTCCCGACCTTTGACTTTTAATCTATGAGTTTCCTTTTGAGTCAGATGTTTTTGTTGTATACAGTATATTGTGGGATCCTGTTTCTTGATCCATTCTGTCAATGTATTTCTTTTGATAGGTGAATTGAGGCCATTTACATTTATGGATATATAACATTTGTACTGACTCAACTTTGCTGTAATATATCTGTTGTTTCTTTTCTGCTTTCTCTCCTTGTTTAATTACTTGCCCTGGCTGGTGTTGTCTTTCTGCTTTTTTTTTTCTGGAGATTATTGTCATTTTGTCTCTATCTAGTGTGCCTTTCAATACTTTTTCTAGGATTGGCTTGGTGATCATGAATTTATTCAGTTGTTCTTTGTCATGGAAGCATCTTGTTTCTCCATTAATCTTGAATGAAAGTTTTTCTGGGTACATTAGTCTGGGTTGAAAGTTGTTTTCTTTCATGGCTTGAATACTTCACTCCAAGCTCATCTTAACTTGAGGGTTTGTGCTGAAAAGTCTGCCATGATTCCAATAGGTTTTTCTTGTTACATAAGCTGTGATTTTTCTTTAACAGATTTTAGTATTCTGTTTTTATGATGCATGTTTTGGATCTTATTATATTTCTGGGTGTAGATTTATATTGGTTTTGATTATTTTGCATTCTTTATGCCTCATTCATTTGTATAACAATTTTTTCTCCATATTTGGAAAATTCTCTGCTATTACTTCTGTGATTAGTTTAGTGATATCCTCTGTGCTGTTTCTTGCATCTTCACTGATGCCTATTAGTCTTACATTGTTTCCCTTGGCATCATCTTGAAGCTGCTGGATAGTCATTTCATATTGCTTTGTTGTTTTTAAAAGTACTACTCAAGACCCAATCCTCTCCCAGGACTTTTACCATTGCAGCAGACCACCTTGTGAACCTGGGAACACCAGCCAGCCATGCACAAGGGACTGTGCTAGACCCAGGCCCCTCTTGGGATTCCCCTTGTCCCAAAAGATCACCTCGTGGGACCTGGGAACTGCAGCTAGCAAACAGCACATTGGGTATGGCTAGACCCAGGCCCCTCCCATGATCCTTGATGTCTGGGCAGATCACCTCATAGGACCCAGGATCTGAAGCCAACATTGCATGTGGGGCTAGACCTGGGCTCCTCCCATGACCCCAGACATCTAGGCTGACCACCTTGCAAGACCCAGGAACTCCAGCCAGTGATGTGGTGGACTGTGCCAGAACTGTACCTCTCCCATGTCCCCCCCCAGTACTAGCCACCCACCTCAGGAACTAGGAACTCCAGCCCATGACATACACCCTTGCAGTCACACTGCTGCCATGGGGAACACCCTCATATCTTGGACCTAGTATTGCTGTTGATCTTTAGCTCCCACACCTCCCCCCAAAACTTTAGACTCTAGTGGATTAACCATTCAGCATCAAGGGGAGACTCAGTAAGAATTCAGCAGACTTCCATCAGTGAGGTGAGTTTGACCTTAAAATAAGAATACAGTTTGCCACCTTCGGTGGGTAAACAGGAGCAATAGTAATGCCCCCTCCAGAAGTAAGCAATAGGTGAGCTTGACAAGTCAGCAGGTGAGTCCTTTCTCCACACAGGGAATATCAGGTAGGATGAGGAGAGGGCCATTAAGGCCTCCTCCAATCTGGAGAAAATGAAGAGGCCCTGTGGGACACCCAGAGACATAGTGGGGTCCCAGTGAGACAAACACTAGAAACAGGGAGATCCTGAACACCTTAAAGACATAATAAAAGCAGGAACTAGGGACTGATTCCCATCAGTACTCGTAGGCTTGTCAGCCTAGGAAGATCATAGGACTCAACCAACAGGTACTGCAAGGGAAATTCAGGTGACTGGACCACCTCTTCATTGTGGGACCCAGCAATTGGACAAACATCAACCTTACAGTAGGACCCTAAGATACACACTATCAACAGTTGACACTAGTGGGATTGAAGGACCAAATATTAACTCAAAAGGGGAAAATGGCAGTATGAAAAAACAAAATGCAATCTCAAACATCTAGTCCACCAGGAGCAAGTGCAGGAGACATTGAAATAGAGGACTTCAAAAGTAACACACCAGAAATCTCTGAAAAGATAGCATGTGAAATACAAAAAACTCCATTAAGACTATAGAGAAAAGCAAGCTACAAGTAACCTCTTATGTAAAAATAGAAATAACAACCTTAGTAAAGTTGCTCAGTGCAGTTAGAGAAGAAATAGATTTTTAAAAAAGTACAGGAGCATGGGAAACTGATTGAAAACTTCAATGAACAATATAGAAAACAAGCAAAATTCATGAAACATACTCAAAGAGACATCCAAGAAAAAAAATCATTGAAAGTTGGCAAAACAGTTTAAATGAAGCTGAGAATAGAACTTCAGATCTTGAGGGCAGGATCACAATTAGTGATCATGAAAGGACAGAACTTTTAAAAATAACAAGGAAGCCTGAAATGACAATCCAGCAGCTTCAAGATGATGCCAAGGGAAACACTATACCATTAATAGTTATTGGTGAAGATGCAGAAGTCAACGCAAATGACATAATTAAACTATTGGCAGAAGTAATAGAGAATTTTCCAAATATGGAGAAAAAAAATTTTATACAAATAAGTGAGGCATATAGAATGTCAAACAATCACAACCAATATAAATCTACACCCAGAAATATAATAATTAAGATCCCAGACATGAAGCATAAAAACAGAATACTAAAATCTGTTAAAGAAAAGTCACAACTCATGTATCAAGGAAAACTCATCAGAATCATGGCAGACTTTTCAGCACAAACCCTCAAGTTAAGATGAGCTTGGAGTGAAGTATTTCAAGTCCTGAAAGAAAATAACTTTCAACCCAGACTGATGTACCCAGAAAAACTTTCATTCAAGATTAATGGATAAACAAGATGCTTCCATGACAAGGAACAACTGAAGAAATTCATGTCCACCAAACCAACCCTAGAAAGAGCATTGAGAGACATACCAGATAGAGATAAAAATGACCACAATCCCCAGAACAACAACAGAAAGAAACCATGAGGTAGGACAAGCAATTAAACAAGGGGGAAAGCAAAAAGCAAACAACTGGGACATTACATGGCAAAGTCGATCCAGTACACATCAGTTATACCCCGACCCTGGGGTAGATGCCGCACCCCAGGGGATCGGGGGTGTCTCTCCCCGCAATCTTAAAATAAAGGCCATTTATATTTCATACTTCTTATCTTTTCAGCCGCCGCCTGCCCCTACAGTTCTATCATCACCCACACTCTTTCCATACTCACTAAGGTCTTGCAGTTAGCTGGATGGAGCTTTACTACTGGCCCTATTTATCCAGTGCACACCTCTATTTTAGGGGATACACACTACTCTGATTGGAGCCTGCTGAGGTCTCCTGTTTGAGTGTGGCAGTTATTGAATCTCCCATCAAGCTATCATGGTTAATACACTTGTAGTTCAAGATTCTGGGAGAAAGGGTGGGAGCCAAAGATCAACAACAATATTAGTTCCAGTAGGTGGGGTGTCCCTGAGGGGCCAACTGGTGTCCTCTTTCTGAGTGTCCACAGGGCACACTGGAAGCACACAGCGCAGGAAGTGTGGGGCCAAGGTGTGTGTTGGGTATGGTCAGTTCAGGGCCAAAGGGCAGGCCAGTGGCATCAGTCTGGGTATCCATGGGCACAAAGGAGTGCACAGCATGGTGGCATAGGAAGTCTGGGGCTGAGGGGTGGGCTAGTGGCATTAGTCTGCACATCTACCCAGAAGCAGGGGAACATGGCTCAGTGACAGTCTGGGGCATAGGGGTGGGCCAGTGGCATCGTCCAGGCATCCATGAGTTGCCTGGAATAATTATTGAGAATAATATTGGAATAATTATTATTCCAAAAATAAAATGACCAACTGAAAGAATAAAGAAATAGCATGTTCAAAACATTGAAGAAGACCAACTTTCAGAGGATGAGAAAAGAAAAATATATCAACAGTGGAAGTTAAAAAAATCAGAATTAAAGTGAGCACCGATATGGGCCAATATTGTAGAAGCTCAGAGAAAAAAAGCATTTCAAGAGCAAATCTTCCACTCAACTTTTTTTGTACTGGGGATTGAACTCACAATGGTTTGCTTGCCAGGCAGGCCTTTATTCCACTGAGCTAAGTAACCAGCACTCAAGAATAAAAACTTAACATGAAAAAAGCTCATCAAAAAATTTGGAAGATAAAAAAGATTAAAAAAACAAAACAATTCATTGAATTATATGCTAATCTTGAGAGAATTATTTCAATGAAAGGTCAAGGACTAAAGCAAAAGAAGAGCTAATGAAGATATCCTGGCATAGTTCACAGCTGACTCTCAAGAAATTCAGTACAATAGTGTTATGGTTTGGAAATTATTTCATTGTCTTTTCCCATGTGTTCATGTGTTAGAAGCCTGGTCCTTAGTGTCATGACATTTGAAGGTTGTGAAACCTTTAAGAGGTATAACCTAGTGCAAAGTGATGAGGTCCTTGCTTTTGGAATATATTAACTGTATGACTCTGATTAGCTCCTTTAAGAATATGTTGCTTGATTAAAATATTTTTTAAACAGTGGAATAGGTGGATGTTTGGGAAATTATTTGAACTTCTCCTTATATTCTGTTTGTTTAATTCTCTCTGTCTCTGTCTCTCTCTCTCTGTCTCTCTGTCTCTGTCTCTCTCTCTCTCTCTCTATATATATATATATATATATATATATATAGATAGATAGATAGATAGCATTTCCATGAACTATTGAAACTTGTGTGTCTGATTTATTTCATTTAACATTTTGTTTGCAAATCACATCCATTTGCCTAGGAGTGACTGAAATTTATATTTCTTTATAGAGAGTAGCACTAATTTATTTCATTTCTATTACTTGTTTAGTTCATTAAGAAGAAAGTTTTATACTATCATGTTTCCTTTTTAGTAAGAGACAGTCTGTGTGTCTATGACTTGTTCTCTGAGTAACATTTCGATGTTTTTTTTAAGATTATGGTATAGTTTATTAACTACAGTTATTCTCTATAATTTTGTTAAGAAATTGTACTTTATTTTCCATAGAGTTAAGAAGAGTGCTTTCTTATATTTTCTCCATTAATATCTACTTGTATTACATTGAAAAAGACAGATTTTCAATCTCAAGCATAATAATACTAAAGTTGGTTTTTATAAAGAAAAATAAGATTGGCCACACTGGTCTCTGGTTTCCTATCTCACCATGCAACTGCTCTCATGCGCACTAGTTAGTTGAATTTCACCAAAAAGAAACAATAAATGTTGGAGGTGATAGACAAGCTAGTTATTCTACTTTGATCCTGTCACAATATAAAACTCACAAAAATCACACTGTATCCTATAAATTTCTACAATCATTGTATGCCAATTGAAAATAAAATAAAACTTTAAAAGAAGAATAGTGGAACATTTGAAATGATAGGCATCACTTAAAAAATCAAATTTCAAAAGATGAGAGCCAGTGTATCAAAATACAGCTAATGACTTTTTATTTGAAAAGGCAAAACAATATTTTTTCATATAGTAATAAATTATTAGAAAATGGAGAAACCAAAACATAAGTTCATGGAAGAAAAAAGAGAAGATCCAAGACATCTCTTAGATTCTTAATCTCAGTGAATAAGATGAGTCTACTCTGGGTGACCAACTCATCTCAGTTAAATCATGACTTTTCTGGTTTTAGCACTAAAGCTATAATTCCAGGGGATTCTCAGTCAAGGGCAAATAGGAACAACCGATAATCCTAATTGTATATAAATTTAGTTTTGCTGATATCCTGTGGGTGAGTAGCTTGTTGAATTAATGACAAAAATTTAGAATAATTTTCATTCTAAATCTGACAGGAATTAATCAGAGATAAATATGTAGACTGCTGATAATCATCAGTGTACATCTTACCAGACAATGAGTTTGGAAAATCTATCAGAGAGCCCATTTTTCACAGGTTTATTCTCAGTAACACCAGAACAAGATGATCAAAGAAATAAATCAGCAACACAAGTGACCTTTCCCTCCTAGATTCTATGGTGTTTTAGAGTTCTTCCTGTACCACTTCGTGGCACCAGCTCTTGAAATATGACTTGCCACTTCCCAGCTATTAAATAAAATAGTTGCTTTTCAAGTCTCCTCTACTTCAGCAATCCATGTCATTTGTTATAGTAGTAGTATCACTACCTTTAATTATATCAGAATTTGCTTTCTCTAAAGATTAACCGGCTTCATGGTGAAAGACCTTCTCCATCCAGGACACAGAAAATTCATCCTGCCCCATTTTTCTCCAGCATCAAATTGATAACTAAATTTTTAAAAGTTGTTTTGTTTTACTTTGTCTTTTTTCTTGTTTTATATCCATTTGCATTGCCATGATTTAATTTTCCTCATGTCGCAATTGAATTACCATAGGCAAGATTCTGAGGCAAGAAATAAAATGCTGATTCTTAAATAAGTAGATGCAAACCACAGCAGATAAAGATGTAGTAAAAAGAAGTCAAGAAAGAGAGATTTGACACAGTGTGTAACTCTGTGTAACTCTGCTGGCCAGTAGTTTTCACAAACTGCAAAGACACACATTCCTTCTCTCAGCAGTGTTTCTCAGCCACCAGGACTTTCTAGAAGATTGTGAGAAAAAGACAGATCCAAAGGAAAGAAAAAGGAAGAGATTATTTGTTTGTCACTTTTTCTCCCATCTCTCATTGATGTTTTATTCCACAGAACTTTATTCTTCAAGTTCCATGTCGTGTAATCTAGCCAAGTCAAATGCATTTAATCCACATCAGAAAGTTCAAGGTGACTCAAGATGCATGGAACTAAAGATACATAGTAGGAGGAAGCAAGGACCTGGGAGCCATAGAAGTTCAGGCCTTGACTTTGACTTCAGCTACTTGTGGAACACAGCAAAGGGCTGCCATAGCTTGAGAGGCAGGCATTGCACTGAGTAAAGAACAAAGTGTCTACAGGAATCTGAGAAGATACCCAACTAGAGAAGATCTGGGTTTCAAAGAATCCGAGCTTATTTAATTTGAGACATTGTAATTCTTGTGAAAAAAGTATAAAATTATTAGTACAAAATTTGTATTAAAATTCAAATATTGTTTAAAATGAGAAAAAGGTTCCACAAAACTTTAAATTTTAAAAGCAATAAATGAAAAATTCAGTTTCCTGACACAATTCTGTAATATTCTATTCAATATGTTCTGTCTGGATACTTTGGTTAACTTTCTATGTGCCATTGCTTTACAGATAGAAGGGAAAGAAAAGTCAGCCCTTCATTCCCACAGTTGTGTGAGTAGGTTTTTAAACTATGTTGGTCTGGGTGTTTGTTACAACTTGTTGTAGGTAATGCACATGGATTGTTAAGAATGTTTTCAAGTTGTAGGAAATGTCACATTTCTATTGTGTATAAGGTAAGAGATGAAGAATTTCCAGGTTAATATGTTCTTGGATTGAACATTTCTGACTTGTTCTTCATTACTCTCCTTCATCTGCCTGGAAAAGAACACATTTATCATAGCTTGCCTCCAGGACCTCCACCTTAACATCGATGAGACAGTACATTGGATCACAGCTTTCCTGGAAGTTATTCAGAGATGGTCAGCAAATGTTTAATTATACAGGAAAGTTTCTATGAACCATGTTTTATTATTCAGTTGAAATCAGAATAAAAGAATCCCAATTTATCTTCCCTAAATGGTGTTTGACCATTCCAGTGCTCCTTTTATGAGAAATGTGACAGAGGCAAGGTGGTTTTATTCAAATGTGATTAAAATATTTTACTTTTAGAAAAACAAATAAAGTTCTACACACATTAACAGAATTTTTCCTCAGTTCTTCCACCGGAAGGGCCCTAAGATTTCATTCACTGACACACAAATCTGGACCAGCACAACAGGTTTTGGCCAACACATGGAGCATGGTTGCTCAGCATACACAAACCAAATTTACATTTTTCCCGTATTAAAATCCAGGTTTTCTTTCTAGAGCAGTTCTGGAGTCCTCTTTTGTAAGTGTCTTATGTTGCACTGTTGTGGTTACCTCTCTTTCTTGAATTAACTGATCAAAATGATTACTTTTCAGTCATTGCAACGAGGGAAAATATTACAGAGTGCCAGAACTAGTAAATTAGATGGATGAGGACATATGGTAACATTTTCATTTGACAGAAATTGTCATTAGAGTTTGACCAGCACTAGATGATCAAAATGTGTAATGAAACTTTAATTTTTTCAATATAAAATAGTAAAAGATATTTGCCATTAACTACCTTCAAATTAATTCTAGTGACTTTAAACACACTTATCCCATCATTTTTTGGCAATGTTTCTTTCACTCTGTCAGGTTTTTCTAATGTATATTTTAATTACCCACTTTAGTTCTGTGCATAGAAATGCCTCATGTGAGTAGTGCTTTGAGGAGATGGAGCTGACCATTTGAACTTGGCTTGAATGGAAAAAAAAAAAAAGAAGGAGAGGAACAGAATGTGAGTACAGCCAACAACTTGGGTTGGGGGATGGCATAAATGGAAGAGAAGACTCTTGAAAATTTTTATGAGAAAAGTGTTGGATGTTCCATCGTTATATGAAGGGGTCCAAGACATTTTTTAAATGACTAAGGAAGAGTAACTAACACTGGAGAGAATAGAGGATGACAATAATTCAGCCTAACCACCAGCATTACCATACTGATGGTGAGTAGTAATAAAAAGCATGAATATGTATAGATGCTTCACATTTTTAGTATGAATTCTCTATGTTTTTTCTCTTCAAATTAATCTTTATTCTATGTTACAATCCCTCAAATCTTGTACTATATGCTTTAAATATCAGAACACAGAATCTCAGATGAAGCAACTTAATCAAGAAGATACTATTGGGATATATAGGAGCCATAGTTTAAATTCTGGCAGCCAATTCCAGAGCACATGCTCTTAGTAATGTCCCTGTATCCCTCTCTTGAATATCAAGCACCCATCGTCCCATGTCAGTTTACAAACAGGTCTCTAATTCATAACAACATTAATTGACTCTCCTGTGGGAACATTATGTTTAAAGGGAAAAGTTCCTGTTAGACACTAAAATATATGATATTCAAATCTTAGGCCAAAAAATTAACAAGAATTTGTATTAGAGGTTATTTTAATACTGTAAAATGAAAAATGAAGAAACAGATTTGATGTGATATAATTGAAGAAAAGAAAGAAAACAGTCACTGGAATTTTAAAACTAGACATTTTCTAACCATTTGTATTTTGTTGATCTAATTGAGGTACCAATGTCACATTTAGGGTATCATAGAAACAAGGTAACTGGAGATTGCACAATTTATGAGATAATTGAAAAAAAAATAGAATTAAACAGAAACTTTTACCAGCTTGACATGGATGAAGCTGGTGTGTGTGTGTGTGTGTGTGTGTGTGTGTGTGTGTGTGTGTGTGTGGTTTTTTATAGCTGCTTCTGAGATAAATTTATAAAGATAGGTTAGCCATGCTGGGCTAGTGGGAGACTCACAATCACAGCACAAGTGATTAGATAATCAGGGAAGGACAAATTGTCAAGGAGAGATTAAGAAAGGAGAATGCAGAGATTCTGATAAGACTTAAGCCTTCACTGGCATTTTTTTTAACTTTTACTGGAAAATGCCACAGCTCAGAGGTTTGAAGAAATGAGTCTTTTTGCCCTTGAAATATTTTTAAAGGAAAAAAATGAAATCAAAATAGTTCAAGTTATATGCCATAACTGACTCTCTAAGGAAATAATAAAAAGTTCTTTGGAAATTCTCACATGCAAGTGTCTTACCTTTTTTCCAATTCTAAGTGATTCACAATTTTTCCTATAATATAAATATTTCTAATGTAAATTTAGCATTTTACTATAAATACATGTTTTCTTGATATCACTAAATATTCTGACTATTTTCAACATTGCCTTATAACAACATGTTCTGCAAAGTAGAACATTCCCCAATTAGGCTGCTCATAAGATTTAATAGGAGTGTTTCTTAGTGACCAGATTTTCAGCTCTTTCCATTTCTTAGCTACTGATGAAGAAAGGGATATGCAAGTATTTTTTCATGAGTGGCCTACATGATTTTCAATGGTCAGGTAAGAAAGAAAATGGCAAATTAAAGCAATTTTTAAAATAATTGAATATAGTTTTTAAGTATTCTTCAATTAAGAATTGCTCAACTGAACTTTTATCTAGACCAAGATGTTTATTAAGCACTTTTTACAAAATTACCTAAATGTTTCATTACTATTGTCTCTCAGGTTTGTTTTTATATTTTACCAAGATATAAGCATGAAAAGCATCTAAGACAGCTTCCGTTGAAATTTCAAAAGTCCCTAGTCTCTATGTATGAATTGTCCTTTTTTCTTGTAAAATGTGACACGGATCCTTTGAACTCCCAAAGTTAATTTTAAAATGTGACAAACTGAGCAAAACAATAAACTGAGGTCAGTCACCAAGAATAGTAGAGACAGCTAATACACCAACACCCAAAATATTAGTACCTGAAGAAAAGATATGATAGTGAGACAGAAGAATTAAAAATGTAATTTACTGTCAAATTATGCACCAGTGAGCACATAGAAAAAAAGTTGAGGTTTAAGAAAAATAATACAATAGATGCTTAGAAATTCCTGTGAAAGCATTCTTCATAGAGACAGATCCTATATCATTATAATAAAAACTGCATCTCAGTCAGTTCACATGTTACACTGAAATATTTCTTTAGTACTTGCTAAATGACTTCTATCCATGTTTTTTGGAAAACATTTTATGATGCATTCAAAAATTTCAATTGAATTGGATTTCCTGAATATACAGCATAAACTTTTGTATCGCCATCTAGTGTTCATTTTGTTTAGTAACACCGAAAATGAAGTGAGACTAGAAAATCTGCAATATCCCTGGCAGTAAGGAATGCATAATTCTCACCTGGCATTAGCACCTTAACATATCAATGGGCTACTTGAATGACATTTTTTTCTGAGCTACCTCTGTCCTTTCTCATACAGACAATGAGTTAGTGATCCTAAAATTTTGGTAACTAAAAATATGAGAGATCTTTAGCTAATGTGACATATTAATATGTTACTATTTGCTCCTTTATGAAACTCCCAAAAATGACAGTAAAGAAATAGTATATACTAAGCAAACTAAGGTAAAGAGAATAGGGAAAGAAATAATAGTAGATGAAACAATAGTATTTTCAAATGAGTGGAAATTGGTATCACTTTAGAGAAATTTGAAAGGTAAGGAAGACTGAAGGATGCCAGTGTAAAAGTAAAACCTAAAACGTTTCAAAAAACAAAGATACTAGCTTTTCAAAAGTTTCAGCGCTACTAAGCATAAATCAAGAAAAATTGAAAACACAGTACGTAGGATTTAGGTTATACCACAGAAAAAGAGGTAAAGGCAATTCTTAGGTTGACGGTGGTGAGAAATTTCAAGAATCTATCTGTGAAACATAGAAAACTGCTGGTCAGTATAAAGAGAAGGAAAAGATTGGGAAACTTTAATAGACATTTACAAAATAAACAAATAAAAATGTTATCTCAATAAGCAGAAAAGAGATTTCAGTTCTACCAGAACATTTGAGAGGGAATTTGTCATAAGATAGGGATAAATTAAAAGATGAAATAAGAAAAAATGAAAGTACAATAATTACTCAGCCGAGTAGGGTGAGGCAAATTTAAAAAGTAACAGTGATGGAAGAACCTAAACATTGATTTGATCATTTTTAATATGTTTTGCTATATTGGATGGGTTTTTTATGGATACTGAGAATCAAACTCAGGACCTTGTGCTTGCCAGGCAGGTGCTTTGCTACTGAGCCATATGGTAGCAAACCAACAAGTGCAAAAGGGAGGAGCAATCCTCTTTTCCTCTCTTATATTGTATGCAGGCTACCTGCCTTAGGGCATAGGTAGCACTCACACCCCCCAGTCCTGGCACTAGACAATAAAGGAATCACAAACTCTAGATTTAGCCACTTCCAAAATGCCTCCTTCCATAATCATATGAGGCTTTGGGGGACATCCAGATACAAACTGTAACATCTATGCTAGTTAAGGTTGTCGAATTTTTAAATTTTATTTTAAAAAGCAAAACAGAAAAAAAAAAGGATAGAGAAACAATTTTAAAAAATAGAAAATTAATACTCAAAGTATTGCATGTTATTATCTTACAAGTAGTTGTTTAGGTTATAAAATCTAGGCATAAAAATGATCAAACAATCAATGACAGCTTAAACTTCTTTTTGATGAACAGAACTCAGTAGTATATTTATCTTGTATACATGTACATACAGATAGACATGCATACATTAATTTATGCATTCCTACATACATATAATCTTTTCCTTTTTTCCTTTTCTACTTTCTCCATCCCAGTTGTTCGTTCCTTTTGAGCACTTTCTTTCCCTTTCATTATTACAATATCTATTATACATTTTTTTATCTTATTACTCTTTGAGTTTTTAGTTTTATTACTTTGTTTACTAGAGAGACAATATGATGCTTATAAATGTGAGTTTATTGCATCTGTGAGTATGGTCTCAAGTTGCCTCCATTCATCTATAGAAGCCTCAGGATTGTAAATATTCAGTTCAGTCTTTGAAACAACCTTGGAGACCATATTAGGCATGGAGAATGAAAAGCAGAGATTATACAAATCTATAAGAAAGCCTGCAAGTAGGAAAGAGGGAATAAAAATTACTGAAATTGAGAGCACACCAATAGGTACTACGAAAGTAAAGGGCCTGTCAGACAGATCAATACAGGAATGGTGAAATATGGGGAACACATCTTAGAGCAAAGCTGGCAATTATGTAAAGAAAATTGATAGAGGACATGTTCCCAGAAGCTTAGATTGAGAAACAACTTGTAGAGATTGGTGTGCTTAAGAATTTAGGTTTATTTGATAGGCTAGGGGCTAAATAAACTGCAAATTTGAGGTCAAATTTGGCCAGCTGCTTTTCTTGTGAATAGTTTTTTAAGCACAGCTGCACTCATTCATTCATGTAGTAGCTATGGATGCTTTAACATTACTTTGAGCAGTTCTGACAGACACAACAACTCATAAACCAAAAAAATGTTTACTTTCTACCCTTTGGAGGTGTGCACTTATCTCTGCTGGAGAAGCATTTAAAGACTTTGAATTGAAGGATAAAATCAGATTTTTGATGATATTAAGAGGGAAATGTAAAATGAAGCAAGATGCAAGCTGTAGACCCAAAGAATCATGTTTTTCTTCACTGTAAAATTGAAGTAATAGAACTTCCAAGGATTGCTATAAAGATTGAGATGATGAAAGCATCTAAGCAAATAGCATAGTGAGAGGTACATAAATGATAATTTTAAAAACAAATATTTTAATGAGTACATTGTTATTAAACATGCTACAACGTATTTGACTCATTGCTTAACTCTTTCCAATATTATAAATAATGCTATTGAAAAAATTTTTCATGATACGTGGATTTTGCCCATCAAGAAATTGCCGGCTAGAAATAGAACCCCAAGAAGTTTAAGCTCAAATTGGGAAGGATACAAAGGTCCTGCATTCTGCAATAAGAAGCCATAACTTCTATATATTGCTTTCAGAGGTAACAAGGTCTGCTTGCTTTTTTTATCTAGCAATATAAGCAAGAACATAGCTTGGCTTGAATGATTCCCACAGAGGGGAGTGGAAGGACCCAGTGTCTTTTGGTCGGGGGAAGACCTCACAAATCCACAAGTAGAGCTAGGTAGAGAAAACTGATTGAACACAAAATGTGGATGTTGCCAAAATGATTATAGCTTGAGAAGAGACATGTTTACTAACTAGGCCCATCATAAAAGGTGGGGCAAAATTCACCCCATTTCTGCTGAATTCCTAGATTGGTAACCTTAGAAATAAACACAAAGAATTACTCAAAGAACAAAGAAAAATATTTTGGACACACATTCTTTATTTTGTCTTTGCTATAACTGTTTTTTTTTTTTTTTTTTGTCTTTTTTCACTGTTTTTAATCTTTTTCTTTTGTGCCATTCTCTTACTTTTTTCTAATTCTATTCATTACCTTTTATATCTTAATAGACTCCTTTATATAATTTTTCTCTTCTCAACTTACAGTGCTTAATTTTCAAATTTTACTTCTTGTATCACACACACACATACCTGGGATTGGACTCACAACCTAGCACTTTCCAGGCAAGCACTTATGTCACGGAGCTAAATCCTCAGCTATAACCTCTTTATTTTTAAGTGTAAGTAAAAAAAAATAGTGTAAATAAATTAAAAATAGTTTTATTTTTAATTTAGCTCACAGTTTGAGAGATTTCAGTCCGTAGTCTGCTAGCTCCAAGGCAGAATGGTGTGGTAGAAGGTAACAGTTCATAGTGGCAGGAAACAGCAAAAGCAATGAACTCTTTCTGCCCTTATAGTGTACCTACCCCAGATGGGTATAGCACTGACACCCATAATCCAAGCAATGGATGATGAGTCAAACATAAAAGCTAGAATCCAACCTCCAAAAACTGCCTCCATGACTGCATAGAGATTTGGGGGGACATCCAGACAAAACCATAGCAGTGACCAAATGAATAGCCAGGAGATAAAAGTCTTTCTACTAAAAGAATGTGTAGCGGACATGACAATATGAACCCAGAGTATCAGGACTACAAGATAGGTTGTGGTCAGTGGCCACAAATATATGATCAGAGGTATCTTAAAAATCACAAAAGAGCATAAAAACTTAATCAAACATCTGCTATATAATGCAAAAATGACAAATATAGGAATTAATTGAAATTACTAAAATATAAAGACAGCACAAATATAATAAAGAAGTACTAGCAAAAATCTTTCCCAATATGGGGGAATAATTTAATATATAGATATTTGATTAGACTAGCCATGATTAGAAAAGAAATGCTGCACAACACACTATAGTCAAATTCCAAGAATTCCAACACAAAGAAAAAACTTAAAAGCTGTTAGACAAAGGTAGTAAATCACTAATAATCAAATAGAATTACAACACATTTCTCAATGCAAACCTTACAGCCACAAGATCTTGGAGTGAAGACATTCAAGGGACTAAGAGGATTCAAACACTGAAAGAAAACAATTTCCAACCTAAACTAATGCATTCTGCAAAATGAATTTTTTTCAAAATTTATGGAGAAATAAGTTCCTTTTGTCAATAAGAGCACTTAAAGGAATTCTTGATACTTGCTAGGGATTTAGTTCATTGGCATAAGCAGTTGGCGGGCAAGAACAAGGTCATCAGTTTGATCCCTGGTACTCCCCTCCTCAAAATGAAATTCATGACTACCAAAAAACAAGCACTGAAAAAATTCTCAAGGATACCTTAAACAGAGGAAATTAAAAAACAATGCCAAAAAGTATGCAGCAGGTACGGTGACCAATTAAGCAGAAGGAAAAAGAGAAAGAGAACCAACAGCAGAAAAATAATGCAATGGCAGGAACAAGATAATACATTTTGGTAATGACTCCCAGTGTGAATGGTCTAAATTTCCCAGTCAAAAGACTGATTGGCACACTTTATCAAGAAATAACACTTATTTGTATTTTTCATACAAAAACTACATTTAGTAAAAAATTCATAGCCTAGAAATTAAAGAACAGAAATGAATACTCCAAGCAATACAAAACCAAAACCATGAAGGAGTAGCTATCTTATTTTCTGACAAAGTGGATGTAGGGGCCCCCCAAATCAAAACAGTCAAAGGTCACTACCTATTGGTTAAGTGCATAATTAAACAGGAAAAGACGATTGCAAACACATATTTACTGAACACTATTAGCCTGGGTTCATAAAAAAACACAATTATGAACAGAAAATATTAGATAAAAGTGAACATAGCTTTGGGGGGAGGACTGAGCACTCCATTATCACAAATAGATCAACTGGACACAAAGTTAATAAAGAAATATCAGAGCTAAACCAAACCTTTTAATAACTGGAATTAAAAAATATCTACAAAGTATTTGACTAAGCAACAACAGCATACAAATTTTTCTCAGCATCTCATGTAACCTTCTCCAAAACAGACTACATAGTGGTCCACTAAAGCATGACTAAATAAATGCAAAGCAATCTAATTAACCTTATACATACTATCAGATCATAACAAAAAATAATACCTAGAAATCAATGACAAAAAACACAATAGAAATTATGCAAACTCATGGAAAATAAATAACACACAGTTATAATCAATGGTTCACAGAAGAATTCAGGAAAGAAATTAGTCAGTTCATGAAATAAAATAACAATGCCAGTACAACACAGCAGAACTTATTGGACACAATGAAAGTAGTGCTAAGAGGTAAGTTTATAACTGTGAATGCCAACATCAAAAACACAGAGCAAGCTTAAATGAATTACCTAAAGATTCAAATTAAGGCCCTAGAAAAACAAGCAACTGGAACCTAGACTAGTTTAAGGAAGGAAATTATAAGGATCAGAGCAGAAATTAGTGAAACTGAGACATAATACAAAGAATTGATGAACCCAGGAGCTTATTCTTTGAAAAAAATAAGTCAAATAAAGAAAACCTTAGCCTATTTTACAAAAAAAAAAAGTAAATAAAAGACCTGGATCAATGCAACTTGAAATGAAAAGTTGAAATCACAACAATTGCTGAAATCCAGAAATTGTTAATAACTACTACAAAAGCCTATGCTGTGATAAAATAAATTCAGAAGAAATGAATACACTCCTAGGTACATAAAATTACCAAAGTTGAACCAAAAAGATTTCAGAACCCTTAAGAACCCAATAACAAGCCATGAAATTGAAGCACTAATAAAACCCTACCAAGAAAACTTCAGAATCCAGTGTATTCGCCATTAAATTATGCTAGAACTTTGGGGAAAACCTAACATTAACACTCCTCAAAAAGTTTAATGAATTGAAAAGGAAAGCATACTCTAAATACCATCACTGGAAGCTATTATTACCTTGATTCCAAGTTCAGACAAATACCTAAGCAAAAAAGGTAAATATCAGTCAATATCTTTAGTGAATATAGACGCACAAATCCTCAGCAAGATACTGGAAAAAATAATGCAACAAATCAAAATTATTATGAGTCATGACCCTGTAGACTACATCTAAAAGAAATAAGTATGATTCAACACTAGCAAATCAATAAATGTAATATGTCACCTGAATAAAAACAAGGTCATCTCAACTGACACAGAAAAAACCTCTTACAAAAAATGCAACATCCATTCATGATTTTAAAAAAACCTGACAAAAATTGGTTTAGAAATACATTATTTCAATCTGATAAAAGCCATTCATGACAAACCCATAGCCAAAATTATATTAAAATAAGGAAAACTGAAAGCTTTATCTCTAAAATCAGGAACAAGGAAAAAAATAACCACCATCATGAGTCCTTTTCAACATATTAGTTATTATATTAGAGAAATCAAGCCATAGAATGAAATAAATCAGATATGTTTGAAGGAAAATATAAAATTATCATTATTTTCAGACAACTTGAATCTCTACTTAGAAGGCTAAAAGAACTTTATCACAAGATTCTAGGAATTAATAACAAAATTAGGTATCATGGCAGGATACAGAAGCAATACAAAGATTCAAATTGCATTTTGGACAACAATGACCTGACTGAGAAAGAATTTAGGAAGACAATATCATGTACAATGTCCTCTAGAAAAATTAAATCATCAAGAATGAACCTAACCAAGGAAGTAAAAGAGCTCTACAATGAGAATTTCAGTACTCTAGAAAAATAAGATCAAAAAGCACATCAGAAAATAGGCTATATAAATACTGTAAAAATGAACATAATTTAAAAATTTGTATAAATAATTAATGCAATTGCAGTCAGAATACCAATGACATTCTTCACAGAACTAAGACAACAATCCTAAAATGTTTATGCAAACAAATGAGACTAAGGATATATCAAAATAGATCAAAAGTCTAAATATTAAAAGACAAACATTTCATCTGGTGGAAGTTAAAATAGGTGAAGCTCTTGAAGACATAGATGTAGGTAAGGACTTCCTGAGCAGAATGTCAATTAACAGGAAATAACACTAAGAATCAATAAATAGAATTATATCAAATTAGAAAACTTTTATACAACCAAGGAACCAAGCAATATAGAGTGAAGAGGCAACCTACAGACTGGAAAAAATTTTACTCACTACTCCATGGACAGATGACTAATACTTCAAATATATAAAGAACTTTAAAAATCAGAACTCCCAAAATAAAATACCCAATAAAAATTGACAACTGAAATAAAGCAGAAATAAAAATGGCCAATAAATATACGAAAAAAAAAATTAACATTGCTGGCTATTACAGAAATGCAATTTAAAATGCAACTAAGATTCTTTATTATTTCAAATAACTTTTTAAGAAATAAAATGAAAACAAATGCTGTTTAGGCTGAGGAAAAAAGAGAAAACCTAAAAATATTGGTGGAAATATAAACTAGTACCAACTATGGAAATCATCATGCAGATTCCTCAAAAACTAAAAATAAGAATTCTGTTCTATCCAGGTATGCTTGTTTCTTCTCAAAATAGTTAAAGATATCATATTACTTGGCACATGCATTATAATGTTAACAATAGCACAATTCACAATAACTAAATTTTTAAAGTGACTTATATGTTCATCAACAACTGACTGGATAAAGAAAATGCAGTATTGCTACACAAATTATTATTAGGCCACAAAGAATGATAAAATTTAATCATTTGTAGAAAAATGGATGCACTTTGAGATCATATCGTAAGGTATGAGAAATCAGATGATAAGCTTTAATTATCACATGATTTCTCTTATATGAGAAAACATATAAAGAGCAAAATAAAAATCATATAGTAGAAATACAGTGAAAATTCTTTTGTATAAGGTAAAGGTACCAAAAGATGGAGGAAGAGGAGTGATAAGGGAAAAGAGTACCAAACAAACTGACATGTGTTATGCACATGTATTAACTCTACATGAGGAATGTGATTATTATGTGCTGAAAATATGTGCTAGTAAAAACTAAAAATAAAAAAAAATAGATGTCTATTGTTATGGTTTATGTCAAGATGTCCCAATATGTCAAACCCCATGGAGTCAAGAGGGCTGCCTTTCAGAGGTGGCTGAATCTAGAGTTTGTGATTGATATATTGTCTAGTGCTGGGATTATGAGTGGGAGTGTTACACCCACTCAAGGACGGGTAGTCTGCATAATATATGGAACAGAAAGAGCCTTCTCTTACTCTCCTCCCTTTTTTTGCTTGTTGTTTTTGCTGTCATGAGCTGTTGCCCCTCTGCCAAGATGATTATGGACTGAAACCTCCACAAACTTTGAGATAGATAAATCTTTCCTTCCTTAATTGTGGGTGTTGGGTATTTTGTTTCAGCAATGAGGGATGAGAAATTGAGACACTCATCACTTCATATAACATCAAAGCTTTTCTCAAGAAATGATTAAGAAAGTCTAATATAGAGCAAAGAAACCACCTTTCAAGTAGTTAAGCTAGCATATGTTGTACAAAATGTAATTGAGGAAAATAGTGAAAAATATTAACAGTCATAAACTGAAGTCATGACCATCACTACTTTCAATGAAGTTTCAGTAGCCTTGCTGAGCATGGCTCAATCGAGTTTGGGACCTCAAGGGTAATGGTGGCAGATCCCACACTATCTTCAATGATTGTTTTGTCTGACAAAGTGCTTTAGGCACTCCTCAAAGTAACTACCATGTCACTTAATTGGCTCATATTGAGGGAGAGCTATTGCTTCTGTCACCACACCATGGCCCCTGTCAGAGTTGCAGGAATAATCAGAAGCCAACACATTGGTTTCCAAAGTAGATGTACAAGTGGATGGAAGAGATCAGTTCAGAACCAGTCTTCCTGGGTCAAATCTGCATTGTGA
Organism: Cavia porcellus; assembly: GCF_034190915.1. NCBI lineage: Eukaryota > Metazoa > Chordata > Mammalia > Rodentia > Caviidae > Cavia > Cavia porcellus. The sequence goes on from NW_026947493.1 coordinate 59,512,377, forward strand.
GGGGGACAGGCAGGATTTCAGTCAATGAAATTAGGCTTCCTCAGACTGTCAAAGAGAAAGGAGAAGAGTTAGCCCTCATGTTTCTATCTAATTTCATGTCCGTTTCCCAGAGACACAGAAAAAAGTACACTGATCTCAATGATTTCTTCATTCTAGAGGTCCTGTCATACTAAATATTTGTAATCACTGTTTGCAACAGTTAAATTTTTCTAGCAAATGAAAAAATGTGTTTGTACTGCTACAATACATATAGCGGTGTATTTGAGAGAGGAGAGAGAGAGGTCTAGGATTTGAAACAAAATATTACAGTATTTCTGACTAAGAATGAATTTTATTATTTTATTTTAAAGATGGTAAAATTAAACACAACCAAAACAGAACAAAACAGAACATAAGAAAGCAATGTAAGAGACATTCACTTCAAAGCAAGACAACCAGAGATCTTCACTATCTATCGTATTGTCTCTTGTTTTCTTCCAATTAGTTGTCCATATCTTCACATACAATGAACTCATACAAAATAACATAGCACAAAACTGATCCAAACAGGACGATGAAAGTGTTTTAGGTCTTCAAGACCAGACAATACGCAAATCAACAATGGCCGTCTCTCATTCTCTTCAAAATAGTTGCACATACCTTCACATATGTTGAAATTAAGTAAAACAAAACAGACTAAAATCACTCTGAACAAAGAAAAATAGTATTGCTGGATTTCACATCATGATGCTATGGAGTCAGCATTGGGTACTGTAATCTCTGTTTCTTCAAAGTAGTTGTTCATTTCATCATACATTATATAATCAGTTCTATATATGCATGAGTCTGCATGTATATCTACCCCTTCTGTATTTGAGGGAAACGCAAAACAAAACAAAACAAATAAAAATATGAAATGAAAAAGTCATATAAAACCACAATACAAGGTGATCTACAATGGTTACTAGGATGTCTCTTGTTATCTTCAATAGACTTGTCTATATCATCAAGCATAGTATAATTGAATATAGCAGTATATAACAATAATAATAAAAATAAAACATTGGAGACACTATGACTTCAAAAGCAGGTAATAATCAAACCAGAGTGGGTATCCTAGTGAATTTTGTCATTTTCAATATAGTTGCTTATACTCTCAGATTTGATACTATCAGTCATAACAGATTCAGATAAAATCAGTCAATACAAAACAGCAATCTAACAAACCAGATTCAAATCAGATCAGTCATAGTAAGACAATGTAAGTTATACAGGCTTCAAATTAAGTTAATAGGAAATTAAAAATGATTACAGTACTATATCCTGCTATTTTCGGGATAGCTGTTTGTGCCCTGAAATCTAGTACACATAGACAAACTGGAACAGAATATAATCCATCAGGTGAGAGTAATTTGGATTTTAAATCTTGATACACTATTAACAATATCCTCTGCCTTCCTTTTTTAGATTCTTCTTCCCCTTTCACTCCCAGAGTGTCCTGCACATTTTTGGTCCCACCAACTCCCTCAGTTTTTACATTGAGGGGCAACCTGATATTTACATAAGTGTTTCCAAATCTTCTCACTCCCAGACTTGATCTCAAGTTGTATTCCTTTACCTACAAAAGCCTCAAGGTTTTCCTTCATTATAGCTGAGTGTTTCTCTATTGCACAAAAATGTCATGTCTTTCCAATGTATCTACAGGTGCTAGTCAAGTTTTCCCTATTTATTTCTGGTTCTCTATCACATAGAGCAATGTTTTCTCATATTTGATTTCCCATCCATAAAACCTCTTTCAGATTTATTACATTTCCTATACAGAGCATCTTGATGGACCCGACTTCCTGATCTACTCTGCTTGTGTTTCTTTTGTTAGTGTATCAGGCCCATCGCCGCTAGAGATTATAGTCAACCATCTCTGTCTCATTTCTGTTATGGTATTTTTCTGCCATTGGTTGTCTACTTTTCTCCTTAATTTCACTCTCTGCCTCATTCACTGAGGCCTTTATGTCACTGTTTCTGAAATCCTAGTACTTTTCCCCCTTTCTCTAGAATGTCCTTCAGTATTTTTTGTAGGGTTGGATTGATGGTCATGAATTCCCCAGTTCTTCTTTTTCATGGAAGCATCTTGTTTCTCCATTAATTTTGAGAGACAGTTTTGCAGAGTACATTGCTCTGAGTTGGAGGTTATTTTCTTTTAGGGCTTGGAGTACTTTGCTCCAAGCTCTTCTTGATTTGATTGTTTGTATCAAGAAGTCTGCTATCATTTTGATGGTTTTCCTTTATAAGTGATCTGATTCTTTTCTCTTAGAGCTTTTAATATTCTGTTATTGTGATGACTTTCTGGGATCTTGATTATTATATGTCTGGGTATGGCTCTGTTTTGGTTGTAGGTGGCTGGAATTCTGTATACCTCATACATCTGAACATCATTTCCTTTTCCTATGTTTGGGAAGTTTTCCTTATTTTTTTCTGTAAATAGCCTTTGTATTTCTTTTGTATGTACCCCTGCTTCTTCACTCACATTTTTTACCCTTCAGTTATAGATTCTTTTGCCATCTTCTAGCCTTTGTATTGTTACTGTCTGTTTCCTTGTTATTTTTAAGAGATCTTTCAGTCACCTCAAACCTATCTTCAAGTTTTGTTTAGCTATCTCTAGTTTCTTTCAGGCAATTTTCCCAGCTTTCAATGGAGTTTTTAATTTCCTGGTAATCTCTTTGATCTGTTTCATGTATTCTAGGTTTTCTTTGTATTCTTCATTGAATGTTTCTCTCCTTTTTTTTGTTCCTTCATTCTTCCACATGTGTCTTCTTAAGAAGTGCTTATCATTTCTTTTATTAATCTTCTTATATCTTGCCTTACTTGAATTAATATTTCAGGTTTGCGCTTATTTATGAGATTGCAAAGATATTGTTTTATGTCTGCTGATGTTGTGTCTAATATTGCAGGTTTTCTGCCTTCAAGCTCTTTTTTATTTACCTCTCCTGGATCAATATTTGCAGGGTTGGAGGCTGGAGGCTTTTTCTTATTTCTTTCTCTTGGCATGTTTTTTTTTATTTCTTCCATACAAGTTCACAATGGAGGTCCCAGTCCCTTTCTTGTTGGCTATGGTTCTTCTGAAGCACACTGGCTAGGGACTTCTGCCCTTTCCAGTTTTTTGTTGGTCATTGTGGTACAAGCAGGGGCAGCATATGCTGGCCTCTCCCTTCTGAGCCAGTCAACTTGCGGGGCCCCCAATCATGTTAGTGTGTACTGTGCATACAGAATCAGATTGGGGCAACTCACTAGATCCACAGTCCTGGATCCAGCCAGAAGTGTGACCCAGGCCAAGTAGATTCTACCAGTCTGCTTTGGACAGGGAGCAACCAACTGAAATCACAGCCATTCCTAGTTCAAGCCCATCCTGCCCCATTCAACATGTAGTCCAGTAGGTTGCCCCTTTCTTATGGGAGGGTCTTATTCCGAGCACTCACTGTGGGATAGTGCAAGTCTCCATGCTGTCTCCATTCTCCAATGGGCTCGCCAACCCCCAACTTCAGCACAACTATGGCTACAGTGGCGAGTATGCCATGATCACGAGTTTGGGCATCTCCAGTGAGAGCCCATGGCTGCAAACCTGAGCTGTTTCCACGGTAGTCCTATTACCACGTGTCTGACCAGCTCTTTTCCCTTTAGTTTCTTCATTGTCAGTTGGATCCATCTCCCTCTCTCTGGTTCTCTCCAGAATGTTTTATTCTGGCATCTAAGTTGTTTCTCTCAGGAAAGCTCTGTATTTTGCTGCTTACTGATCCACTATCTTTAGCACCACCAAAGATGAAATGAATTTTTAAAAAAAGAATTTAGACTAAGACAATAATTACTAAGACAAAGAAAGGGAATTAATACAAAAACTAGTTTTAAAGTTAAGACAATTTTATCTGTATAGAGGAAAGAGCACTTACCAGTCAATCTAACACACTTATTCTAAAACACCCACTCAGTGTTGTGGTTTATTTAAATGTCCTCCCAAAGCCTCATTTAGTCATGGAGGCACAAAGCCTCACTCAGTCATAGAGGGGACTGAATCTAGCATTTGTGATTGGTTCATTGTCAAGTGCTTGGATTGGTGATGTGAGTATTTCACCTACCTAAGGGTGGAACCAGGATATGATGTATGGTGGAAAGGTGTGTCTCTCTCTCTCTTGCCAGTTTGTGCCTTGCTGTTTACAGTGGCCATGAATGGTTGCCCCAACATGCCACACTGCTTCAGAGCCAGCTAAAAATGGACTGAAGCATTTAACCTGTAAGGAATAAACCTTTTTTTCCTTTATTTTGGGTTTCATATATTTTGTTCCAGCAATGAGAAAAAAAGTAACTATGCCACCCAGTTAATTACATAGAAGTTGGCATAGAAGGAAAGCAAACATCCCACAGTAATACAACCTAAAAAGTACAGTAAATAGGAAAAATACAGGACACAGGAGCCACAATACTAAACAAAGCTGTCATTATAGCTTAGCACTGTTCACAGTGCAAGTTTGGAAGCAGGCATTTTGAGAAATGCCTAAATCTTCCCAAGTAAGAAGGCAAAGCCTAGAAGGAAAAGCCAGATTAATGTGCAACCTAGCTATTAATGACCTTAGAACAGGCCAAGCCCCATGGACATCCAGTTGAGAAACTTGTGTAAAGAAGGATTTCCCTGGAAATCATGAGCCAGAGAGAAACATGAAGGGATGTGGCAGTACTAGAAGTCACTATGACAAACAAGGCAGTCTGTTTTGGGCTTTCATCTTCATGCCATGGGACACTGAGGCATCTGAAAGCCAGAGAAAAACTCAAGGGACAATGGTAAAACTAGAAATGGCAACACTAGGCATGGTGAGAGATGGTTTCAATAGCTCTGACTCAGGCTTCTGTTCCCCACTGGCACCAATTATGGCAGAAAGAACAGGGCTGAGCTTCAAGTACATGAAGCACATCCAGGCTGGAGGGAGAATTTCAAATTTCTCCTCTGTGGAGCTGTTCCCTTCTTGGCCACCAGATGGCACGAAAGTCACAGGCCAGGATGACACCTGGAAGAATAGTACTGGATCATACCAGTGATGACAGAAAATGTGAGGCTTATTACAGAGGATGTAGAAGGAACACAGCCTAGGAACACAAGGCCTAGACATTACACAGTAGGGCAGGGCATGATGCGGAGGTCATAGCAGGGGAACAGCCTAAGAGTCCAAGGCTGAGACCCACAGAGAAAGTGGCTTCAACTCAATGTTATGATTCATGAGAACACTAAAGGCTCTGGAACACAGTAGTCTAAACAGAAGAATTAATAAAATCTCAGGGACATACATCCTAACAACAGAGGAGGACAATATTCCTCCTTTTGGACTGTACTTTTTATATATTTACATAGTTTTCCTTCTTATTCATCTCTTTCTGTTGCTGTCTGTCTCTCTCTGTCATCTATTGGTGTTTTATCTTACATATTAAGATTTGGTTTTCTTATATGTGTACATGGGTATGTAGCTATGTGTATTAGTTCTGAAGTTTAACAGCATAACACTTTATGTTATTTACTTACAGACTCCTACACCAAAGATTGCATTCATAAATTGAACTAAAAATATACAAAATGTGAATTGATTAATAGTGTGCAAGAACATTAAAGCAGCAACTTCCAATTAGGAAGAACCCAAAATCAAAGGATTTATAATTGAATTCTTCTAGGCCTTAGAGAATAACCAATACCAGGATTCCTCTAACTATTTCATACAAGAGAAAGATAAACTATCTTACCAATATTTATCTTTAAGGAGTCAGAATGACTGTGATATTGAAACCAGATAGACTCAACAGAAAAGTAAAAATTATAGACCAATATCTTTGGTGATCATAGATACAAAAATTTCAATAAAATCCATGTATGGAATTCAGCATCATATTAAAAATATCATAAATCATGACGTAGTTGTTTGGATCCCAGGAAAGCAAGGACGGTTTGACATACATAAACTAATAAACATAATACATCACAAAAATACAGTTCAAAAATAAAGGACATGATCATGCAGGTAGATGGTGAAAAAGCCTTTGAAATTCAACACTGCCTTTATACAAGAAATATAAACTCATTGAAAATTGGTATCAAAAGACCTTATCTCAAATAGTAATAGTCATATATGACAAATGCACAGCCATCATCAATGGGGAAACATTTTTCTTTAAAGTCTGATGTTTACCCTTACTGCTCACATTCAATATATTATTTCTAATTTAACCAGATTGGGCCAGATATAGCTCAGTAGCACCATGCCTGCCTGGCAAGCATGAAGTCCTGAGTTTGATTCCTGGTGCAAAAGAACAAGCTGGAGCAATGAGGAGAGAGAAATAAAAGATATACAAATAGAATGAGAAGTCATATTATCCATATTTGCCAATGACTTGTTTCTTTACAAGTCCGAGAGAAAAAACTTCAGAATAATTTAAAACTATTATTTAGACGTTGTTGCAGTGCATAATTATTACATTCATCATGGTGAGTTGGGACTTGTACATAATATATCTTAACTCTTTTTTTATCTCCTTCCATTTTTCTCCCTCCCCCTCGTCATCTCTAGATCCCCTTCTCATTTGCAAAAACTATTTCCCGGGGCTGGGGATTTAGCTCAGCGGCATAAGCACCTGCCTTGCAAACAGGCGGTCGTGAGTTCGATCCCCAGTACCGAGAAAAATGAAAAAGACCAAAAAGCAAACAAACAAACAAACAAAAAACCCTATTTCCCTGTTTTTAGTTACCTTTTATTTTGCTTTTCAAATTGCCAGAAGTATTTTAGATCTGATAAATTCAACAAAGTTACAGGATGGAAAATGAATAAAGAAAAATATATCCTGTTCCTTAGGCCTATAAAAGAAAAAAACAAAAATAATTAAATTCACAATAGGCTCAAAATTAGTGACTATTTAGGTATGAACTTAACCAAGGTAGTGAAGACCTCTATCATATGTTACAGAACATTGATTAAAGAAATTGAAAAGGAGAGCCAAATGTGGAAAGACTTTCCTGGGTGGACTCTGGAGTTCTAAGCAAGGAAATGGGCACCATGGGTTCTAGAGGCTGGGTGGCCTGGGGTGAGTGCCCTGCACTTTCTCCTGAGTCCAGCTAGTTTGGGATCCTTGCTCGGCCCCAGACAGGGAACTTCATGGCTTCCAGGTGCACTAGACCAACAAGATGGGTCCTGGGTGGGCCTGCAATGGCCTCCCCACTCCCAACCATGATTGGCAGACTCCGGAGTTCTAAGGAAGCAAGTGGCACCATCGGTTCCAAAGACTGGTCTTGAGCTGGCCTGCCCCATCCCCAGTGACCCTCTCTCAATCTGGGGAACTGTGTAAGTAGAGTCCCAGGAGCTGAGGGCATATAAGAGGATTTCCAACAGACCCAGGGGAAGCCCTAGAATAACACTTGAAACACAGAAACATAGGAAAATGACAAAAGACCAAATTAAAATCTCAAACCTCCAGACCATTCCAAGACACCTTAGGAGCTATGCATATAGAAGAAAATATAAGCCATACACCTGAAATATTGAACATAATAGCAACTGAAATAAAGAAACAACTCTGGGAAGTTTTAGAAATGATCTCCCAGATAAAAGAAGAAATGATAAAAGAAATGAAGCAGATGCTGAACATATCTAAAGAAAATGCAGTTTAAAAGTTGGAGGAACTAAACAAAAAGATAGAATCCCTAGATGAGCAATATAAGAAACAAGCAGAATGCATAAAGCAGATGCAAAGAGATATATAGGAAATCAAAAGTTCCATTAAAAGCTGTAAAAACTGCCTCAATGAAAGTGAAAATAGAATTTCAGACCTCAAAGACAAGATTGCAGCTAGTGAACAGGAAAGAAAAGATCTTTTAAAAGTAACAAGGAATCAGGAATAACAATTTAACCACTGCAAGATGATGGCAAAGAAAAACAGCATAAGTTTGATAGGGATAAAAGAAAAAGAAGTTGACAACATAAAGCATATAGAGAGGATATTTAGAGAAGTAGTAGCTGAAAATTACACTAACATGAGATCAGAATCTGACAGCAGGATCAGTGAAGCATATAGAACTCCAAATATTCATAACCAAAATAAAACTACAACCAGACATATAATAATCACCATCCCAGAAATCCAACATTAGAATAGAATATTAAAAGGTGTCAGAGAGAATAGACAGATCACTTATAAAGGAAAACCTATCAGGATCACACCAGACTTCTCAGCACAAACAATAAAGTCAAGAAGAGCATGGAGTGAAGTATTCCAGATCGTAAAGGAAAATGATTTTCAACCTAGACTAATGTACCCTGAAAAACTGTCCTTCAAAATGTATGGAGAAATAAGATACTTCCATGACAAAGAATAGCTGAAAAACCTCATGATCACCAAGCCAACCCTGCAAAGAATATTGAAAGACAATTTGATACACTTAGGAAAAAACCACTAAGCAAAGCAGACAAACAGAACAGAAAGATAAAGATGCCACAGCAGAAAGATAACATGTTAACAATAAAACAACATATAACAGTTGTAACCATTAATGTAATTGTCACAGTGCACCAATTAAAAGAAACAGACTGGCAGATGGATCAAGAAACAAAATCCAACCATATGCTGTCTACAAGAAATCCATCTAACCCAAAAGGATTCTCACAGACTGAAAGTCAAAGGATGGAAAACAATATTTCATGCAACAGGAACCCCAAAAAAGCAGAAATAGCTATTCTGTTGGCAGACAATGTGAACTTTAAACCAATCATGATCAGAAGAGATAAAGAAGATCACTCCATACAAGTTAGGGGAAAACTTCAAGAGGAAGAGATAACTATCTTAAATATATATGCACCAAATTCCAGAGCACCCAGTTATATAAAACAATTATTAACAGAAATAAAAAACCAAATTAGCAATAGCACAATTATAACAGGAGACCTTAACACAACATCGGCACCAAGGGACATATCAACCAGACAGAAAATCAGCACAGAAATAACAGAACTGAATTACACATATGAACAAATGGACTTGATAGACATATACAGAGTGTTGCATCCAACAATACCAGAATACACATTCTTCTCAGCAGTACATGGGTCCTTCTCTAAAATAGACCATATATTAGCTCACAGAACATATTTAAATAAATGCAAAAGAGATTAAATTATCCATTGCATGTTATCAGATCATAGCACTTTGAAATTAGAAATTAATGATAAAAATACTGCAAAAATCCCACAAACACATGGAAACTGAATTACACACTCTTGAGTATTCAGTGGATCACAGAAAAATTAAAGAAGAAATTAAACAATACCTACAAGCAAATGAAAATACAAATACAATCTACCGGAATCTGTGGGATGCAATAAAAGCCATCCTCAGAGGAATATTTACTGCAGAGTTCCCACATCAGGAAAACAGAATGAATACAAATAAATAACCTAATGTTATACCTCAAACATGTAGAAAAAGAAAAGAAAGTCAAGGCCAAAGCCAAAAGAAGAGTGAAAATTATAAAAATCAGAGCAGAAATCAATGCAATAGAGACTAAGAAAACAATCCAAAGAACCAATGAATCAAAGAGTTCATTCATTGAAAGAATAAATAAAATTGATAAGTCCCTAGTCAACCTTATTAAAAAATGGAAGAAAAAGCTCAAATTCATGCAATAAGAAATGAAAGAGGTGAAATCACTACAGACTCTATAGAAATACAGAAGATCATCAACGTATATTTCAAAAACAACTACTCTCAAAGGTTTGATAACACGGAAGAAATAGACAGATTCCTAGAAACATATGAAGTACCAAAGCTAGGTCAAGAAGATGTAAAACTGCTGAATAACGCAATTTCTATTAATGAAATTGCAAATGTAATTAAGTCTTACTCACAAAGAAGAGCCCAGGCCCACAAGGATTCAATGTGGAATTCTATAAAAAATACAAAGAAGATTTAATGCCAAAGCTCCTCAAACTCTTCAATGAAATTGAAAGGGAAGCAATCCTTTCTAAGTCATTCCTGGAAGCAAATATTACTCTACTATCAAAACCTGAGAAAGACCCAATTAAAAAAGAGAAATATAGACCAATCTCCCTAATGAACAGAGATGCAAAAATCCTCAATAAAATATTGGCAAATAGAATTCAGCAAATCATCAAAAAGATTATACACCATGACCAAGTGGGATTCATCCCAGACATGCAGGGATGGTTCAACATATGTAAATCAATAAATGTAATCAACTATATCAGTAAGGCCAAAGGTAAGATTCAAGTGGTCATTTCTATAGATGCAGAAAAAGCTTTTGATAAGGTCCAACATTCATTCATGATAAGAACTTTACAGAAAATTGGAATAGATGGTCTTTACCTCAATATAATAAAGGTCATCTATGACAAACCAACATCCAGTATCATACTAAATGGGCAAAAATTAAAGGCCTTTACTTTAAAATCAGGCACAAGACAAGGATGTCTTTTATCACCACTCCTATTTAATATAGTACTGGAGATACTAGCCAGAGCAATTAGACAAGAGAGAGAAATAAAAGGGGTAAACATAGGAAAATGGGAAGTTAAATTATCATTGTTTGCAGATGACAAGATACTCTACATAGAAGACTCCCCAAACTCCACTGAGAGAGTCCTAGATATAATAAATAAATTCAGGAATGTAGCTGGATACAAAATCAATACTCAAAAATCAGTAGCATTCCTACAAACTAACAACAAAATGACAGAGACAAACAAGAAAAGCCACACCCTTCACACTAACAACAAAAAAATTAAATATTTAGGAATTACTCTCATGAAAGAAGTGAAAGACCTATACAGAGAAAATTATAATACTCTAAAAAAAGAAATTGAAAATGATCTCAGAAAATGGAAAGACATCCTTTGCTCATGGATAGGAAGAATAAATATTGTGAAAATGGCCATTCTCCCTTGAAGCCTTATAAAGTTTTCACTTATTAATTGGAATGGCTTTATTTTGGGCTTCTTGATATGGAAATATTTGAAGCTATAGTATATGAAGTTATATTCAAATATTTCAAAGAAAAAGACAAACACTATGGTAGCCACTTTTAAGTCGGGTTATCTGGTGGTAAAGCACTAGGTTGCTGAAACAGTCATGCTTTGACCTGTATTGTTATGTTGTTATGTCCTCTTTTATCTCAATCTCTCCCTTATTCATTAAAAAATTTAGTTATTTTTTATGTTTTTTTAATTAAGGGGAAAAATAAAAAAATTAGCAGGATATATTATAGTAACTTTTTTGATTTCCTATTAACTTGATTTGAAGTCCTGTAATACTCCCACTATCTTGTTTTGACTGATTAGACTCTGCTCCGTTCTGTATGATAGTATAAAGTTTCAGAGTATAGGCAACTACTTTGAAGGCAATAAGATTCACTAAATTGCCCATTCTGGTTTGACTATTATCTCCTTTGGAAATCCTGTGTTGTTTACAATGTTTAAGTTGTATTGATCTTGTTCTCTACTGTTTTGTTCAACTTTATAATACCTAATGAGATAGACAATTCTTTTTAAGGAAGCAAGAGGCATTATGGTATCCATTGTTGATAACCTTGTACTCTGTTTTTACATCATGTACTATGTCTATCCTTGGTTTTGACTGACAGCTTTGTTTTGCCATATTTGACTTTATTGTCTTCCAAAAAAAAAGTAATAAGAACTAAGGAGTAATAAAACCCAAAATGTGTAAATTTTGTTGTAAAAAAGAGATGGAAAAAAAGTGCTCTAAAGGATACAACTGCAAGTGTGTTTAGGGGTGTTAAATAGCTGACCATATTAATGTTTTTGGTTGGATCATTGAACACAACTGTTTGCAGTCTCACTGTTTGAATGTCCACTTTGTATGCTTTGATACTGTGACTTGAGCAACTATCTCTAAGATGATAATGTGTAATCTATTAACTGGTGATTTCTTACTAATTTTTTTTTGTAGTTCTGTATTACTTGTACCCTTACACCACTTTGTTTTGTTTTGTTTTTTCTCTTTTTCCTATAAATAAAAATTAAAAAAAAATAAAATGGCCATTCTCCCAAAACTCTTATTAAGATTCAATGCAATTCTAATAAAAATACCATCAACATACGTCATAGATCTAGAGAAATCATTCCTAAAATTCATCTGGTGCAAGAGGAGACCTAGAATAACAAAGACAGTTCTAAGAAACAAAGGCAAGGAAGGAGGCATCACCATCCCTGACTTGAAGTTATACTACAAAGCAACCGTAGTAAAATCAACATGGTACTGAAATCAAAACAGAGCTGAAAATCAATGGAATAGATTAGAAGATACAACCACAACTACAAACACACTCAACCACCTTATCTTTGATAAAGGAGCCAAACAGGTTCACTGGAAGAACGACAGTCTCTTTAATAAATGGTGTTGGAAAAACTGGCTCTCCATATGCAGAAAACCAAAACTAGACCCATGCCTATCACCATGTACTAAATTAAAATCTAAATGGATTAAAGATCTGAATATTAAAACAGAAACACTAAATCTATTGGAAGACAAATTGGGTAAAAACCTTGAAGACATCGGGGTAGGCAGAGAATTCATGAACAGGACTCAAACTGCATGGGAATTTCTTCCCCAAATAAATGTCAGGGATCACCTCTTATTAAAAAGTTTCTGCTTGTCAAAAGAAATCTCCAGCATAGTGAAAAGGAAACCCACAAACTGGGAAAAAAATCTTAGTGAACTCTTCCTCAGACAAAGGGCTTCTGTCTAAAACATATAAAGAATTTTGAAAAATCAGAACCCCAAAATTCAAAGATCCAATCCAAAAATGGGCATCTGAGATGAATACACACTTCTCAGATGAAGAAATACAAATGGCAAATAAATACATGAAAAAATGTTCATAATCATTACTCATTAAGAGAAATGCAAATTAAAACCACACTGAGATTCCATCTCACTCCTTAAAGAATGGCCAGGATCAAGAAAACCATCAACAACAATTTCTGGAGAGGCTCTGTGGAAAAGGAACTCTCCTGCACTGTTGGTGGGAGTGTAGACTGGTGCAACCATTGTGGAGGTCAGTCTGGAGATCTCTCCAAAAGCTGTGATTGGAAGTTGCATTTTTCCAGCTATTCCACTTCCAGGCATATTCCCAGAAGAATTGAAGGCATCACACCACAGCGATATATGTTCACCCATGTTTATAGCAGCACAATTTTTAATCGCCGGATATTGGAAACAACCTGAGTGTCCATAAACTGAGGGATGGATAAAAAAGTTGTGGTATTTTTATGCAATGGAGTACTTCTCAGCTATAAAGAATGTTCACAAAGACATATTTATAAATAAATGGATGCAGCTTGAGATCATACTCATAAGTGAAATAAATCAAACTCATGTGTATGAACACCGAATAGTTTCCCTATTGTAAGAAATGCTTCAAATACATAAAAGTATGTGGTAATCATGATTCCCCATTATGTGGCTTTGAAGCCTTATAAATTTTTCACTCATTAATTGGAATGGTTTTGTTCTGGGCTGTTTGATATTATTGCCTGTGATGATATGAACAGCTATTTTGAAGAAAACAAGACATCATAATAGCTAGTGCTGATTTAATATCATCTTGTTCTGAAGTCCCACCAAACTGTTGTTCTTCTGTCTCCATTGGTTTTATCATGTTGTATCTTACTGGATTTTTTTATATGTGAAAGTATAAATAAATATTATTATAGGCAAAGATACAATGTAGAAACCAGTGTTCATTTTCCGCTAGCTAGTTCTAAATACCCTGTAATATTTTCATCCTCTTGAATGGATTCACACTACCTTGATATGTTTGATGCTATAGTATACAAAGTGATACTCAAATATTTAAAGGAAAGAGACACTATGGTGACTACTATTAGGTCGACTTATCTTGTGGTGAAACACTATGTTGCTTAAATTGTTCTGCTTTTACATGTATTGTTATGCTGTTATGTCCTATTTTATCTCAACCTCCCCCTTTTAAAATTTTTTTATTTTTTAATTAAGGGAAAAAAATAAAAAAGATTAGCAGGATATATTGCAGTAACTTTTTTGATTTCCTATTAACTTTATTTGAAGCTCTGTATTGCTCCCAACATCTTGTTTTGACTGATTTTACTCTGTTCTGTTCTGTTTGATAGGATCAAGTTTGAGGGAATAGGCAACTACTTTGAAGGCAATAAGATTCACTATGATACCCATTCTGGTTTGACTATTATCTTCTTTTGAAGTCCTGTAATGTCTCCAATATTTATGTTTTGTTAGTTTTATTCTGTACCATTTTGTTCAATTTTATTATACCTAATGATATAGGCAATTCTTTTTAAGGTAGCAAGAGGCATTATGGTAATCAATGTTGATTACTTTGTATTTTGTTTTTACATCATGTACTATGTTCATCCTTTGTTTTGACTGACTGCTTTGTTTTGTCACATTTGGTTTTATTCTCTTACAAAAAAGTAGTAAGAACTATGAGAGTAATAAAACCCAAAATGTGTAAATGTTATTGTAAAAAAAGAGAGGAAAAGAAAGTGCTCTAAAGGATACAACTACAAGTGTGTTTAGATGTGTAAGATAGATGACCAAATTACTAAGTTTTTGTTGGATCATTGAACAGAACTGTTTGCAGTCTCAGTTTTGAATGTCCACTTTGTATGCTTTTGTTTTGTAACTTGAACAACTATTTCTAAGATGGCAATATATAATCTACTAACTAGTGATTTCTTACTGTATATTTTTTTGAAATTCTATATTACTTGTACCCTTTTACTGTTTTGTTTTGTTTTTCTTTCTTTACATAAAATTTAAAAAAAAGACATTCCTTGTTCTTGGATTGGGTGAATTAAGATCATTAAAATTGTCTTATAACCAATATAAACAATGTTTAATTTTAATACAATCTTTATTTTAAAAAGTATTACTGACATTCCTCACTTGGCGAGTGAAAACACCTCCGAATTTCCTTTAAAATCTAAAGAGACCTAAAATACCCAAAACAAGCATGAGCAGAAAGAGCAGTGCTGGAAACAGCACTATACAGAATATCAAGCTGTATCCGTAAGCCACAGTAACAGAAACAACATGGTACTAGCACCAAAAAGAAATTCAGGATAAAAAGAAAAGAATGGACAACACTGAAACAAACCCAAGAACATATAGTCATATATATTTTGACCAAAAGTGCCAAAAACATACCTGGAGAAACACAACCTGTTCAACAAAAGGTGCTGGAAATTTAGATAGTCACATTCAGGAAATTGAGACTAGATACCTGTCTCTCATGCTGTACTAAAACCAAATGAAAATATATCAAAGACATGGAAATAAACTGGAAATATTTTTTCACATTAACTTTTGATTCTAAAGTAAAAAACTCGTATTTGTAAATACTGTTTTGGGAAATCAGTCACTGTGAACAAATATTTCAATTTAAAAAGGAATATATCTAGGGAAAGCAAGGGGAAGGGTATATAAAACACTTCTATACTTTCTGTATAACTTCATGTAAATTTAAAACTTTTTTCAGCATTGGAAATCAAATACATGGTCTTTCTATTGAGCTAAACCTCTAGTCCTTTTTTATTTTCAGAAAGGATCTTGCTAAATTACACAGGCTGGGTTTGAATTTGTGATCCTCTTGCCTCAGCCTACCAGAGTACTCAGAACAGAGGCATGTGCCATCACACTCACTGTGAAATTACTCTTTTGGGCTGTGTGTGTTGCTCAGTGGTACAGTGCTTGGCTAGCATGTACAAAACCCTGAATTCTGATCTCAACACCATAAAACAAAACAAAAGAAAACAAAACTTAAGAAAAAGGTATTTATGATATGTAAAGAAACGCCTTGTTCTGAAAAATGTATTTGATCAGAAACAATGTAGAACCATGAAAAAAATTAGAGGATCAAGGTCATGTACTGGCTCTACTACCCATTAGCTGGGTAATGTTGGATGTACCTCTTAACCCATAAAAGTAATATAAAAATCAATTAAGATGCTTAAAAGTAAATTTTTTAAACTGTGAGACCTTGTACAAATACTAGTCATTAATACAAATTCCTTATCTTTAGCTATCTTTTTTCCCTTGAAAGAGGATCTTTGTTTATATCACATATTCTTTCAATGAAACAAAAGCCATTTTAAAATGGTATTCAAACAAATGAATACAGCAACTCAGTTTATTACCTGAAGATTCTTCTGCACTGTTGCTAACAATTCACTGGTCCAAAATTACTATAATACTTTAAAAAACTCTATGTAAACAAAACATACATAAAACAGTATAGGTCTTTGTACATACATTTTGTACAGGTTTTTAGGGATTTAGGAACATACACAATTTTACACCATGGGCCACATTATCTATCTACATCTACATCATTTATCCTTATCTATATCTATATCTACATATCTGTATATCTATTTTTGCAGAAATAAAAATAAGATTTTAGTAAGGACATGGAATACTATATCATAGATATAGTGCTGTAGTCCAAATTCAAGAACACATCAACATCAATGCAAATGTGCAAAAGACTAGTCTACTCTAAAATAGTCAAACTTGACTTTGTTCAAATTATGTCACACTGACAGGTAAATCTTGACAATGTACTTTAAACAAAGAACCTTTGAAAATAACATCATTCTATAATGAGTGAAATGAAACATTTTCCCTACCTAAGAAATAAAATGTCTATATAAACTAATGAAAAGATGCATTAAAATATTCACATGTATAAACACATGCATAGATATATACACAAATATGTATATACTCACAGTATGTTTTCAACAGTATAATAAATTTTAAATTTTTATAGGACTTGAAAGAATGCTCCATTATTTGAAAACTGGCTTATTTAGTCAAAATTCAAGTAGCTCCTGTGTCAGGCTTTTCTAAACCAGAAGACTGAAAACCTGGGAAGGCAAAAGTAGAATTTCGAATGACAGACACTGACAGAGAAATGAAGATAGAGAAGAAACTTTAGATACTGTACTATGTATGGTATTCAGAATGGATCTTTCTCAGCTAACCAAAAACTTTTTGACAGCTGTGTTCAAATGAAATGCTGAAGTGCTACTTGGTAGTAGAGGGTTACCAGAGAAAATGGTAGAAACAAAATATGTCTTACCTAAAAGAGAGGCTGGTGAAGACTTAATAACTGAAGTCGATGATACTGTTGTGTAGGAGATGGGACAGAAACTCTGGCAATTATGTTTGTAATCTATGGTATTATATGTACTGTACGTACAGAACTTGCATTCCCAAGAGAGTTTACAATTTTTGTAGGGCTTCTTAGAGGATGTTTTACAAGTTGCTCACTTGAAGAATTACTTTATGCTAGTGTGGTTTTTCTGGACAGAGTTGTCTATTGCTATAGCCTGAATGCCTTGGCCACTGTTAAGGACTAAGGGATGCCCGTATTTTGATTAGAATAAGGAGAAAATAATTGACAGTTCTAACACCTTGCCATGAAACAATAAACCAGGCTCCACTAATCAAGATCTGAGTTTCAGGTGCCAAAGGTGTACTAATGTTGATGATTAGTTTTGGCTAAATACACAGTTAACTGAATGGAATGATAATTCAGCTTGAGGCTTATTTGTGTTTCCTTTTGTTGGCACTGTAGTCCAATTCCCTGGTGAATGAAACTGAAGAGAAGTTCAAGATTGTCTTTTAAAAAGAGATACAGAAAGTGTAGATCTTGGTATCATTGCTGAATGTGGAACTGCATCAGTTTGGATGGATGCAGTCATGAGTATAAGCAAGACAACAGTGACAGCAACTTACAATCATCAAACATTTACAAAATGTCAGACATTTAGGAGACATTGTTGGTTAAGCAGTTTAAATTAGAACTGATTATGGAAGATGTCCTGTTTTCACAGTTGATTTACCTGCAGGGTTTCCCAAACTGGATGTTCAAAGTCCATTTAACAAAATTGGTATAATTCTTAAAGAGTTATTATTTCCCTCAAATTAAACAGGATGATATGTGCCAACCAAAGCAGAAAATGTGGTCACTGAAAGGGAAACCAAAGAAATATTTGCTCTTATTTATTGACAACTTGTTTATTGTTCTTGCTGTGCAGGCCAATGATTCCATTAACAGGAGTAATATTTTGGCTCACAAAATTTAAACTTACTAGAATTGAATTACCACTTGTTGACAGTGATAACACATAGGCCTTGCTATATTTGTCTTCTCTTTTGGGGTTATATTTTGTAATATATTAATTGATGGTATAGCTGGCACACTACCTGAAGGATTTACCATTGTTTGACCTATGTTTAATAAAATTTTCACATCTTTTAATGATACATAGTTTGTGAAGAATTTATTTTATTGGGCCTTCCACTCTAGATGGAATTATTAACAGTATTTGGCATTGCTCTGGTGTCTTAACATATGTTTACCCAAATGGTGAGGGAGAGTTTGTTTTAATGATACTTCAACATTTAGGATCAAAGTGCAACTGGAATTGGATCGTTAATAAAAGCTAATTTTTGAGTACATACAACTGTAGCTGTCAGTGCACATGTCCCAGTAACTGCAGTTGTACTGCTAGAAGAAAAAACAGATGGAGCTGATGCTAATATAATTTTCTGAATGAGAGTTCCACTGATCATACCCCCATTTGTTCATATTGTTGCTTCAGATCTAGTAACATAGAGATATTATAAGATATTCTGTATTATAAGCTATTTTTTGTTCTTTAGTTAGAGTATGAATAACATTTGCATTGGTTTGTCCAAAATTTTCTAATACACTAATTATACTTACTTAACTATTTATTGTTGGTGATAATAGAGTTCTGGAAGACACAGAAGACTTCATGATATGTGAGGTTTTATCTATCATGTAGCCCAAAACTGAGCAGAGCATATGCACTTGCTGCTATGGACACAAGTAAAGACTTCCTGAGTTGTAAGTACAAAAAGTACAAAAAAATACTGTAATGAATTAATAAATAGGGTGATATCAAATGACAGAAGGTTATGTGAGTCAACAAAAACAATTAACAGAGTAAAAAGATAAGTAACTAAATTTTAGAAAATGTTTGCTAGCTATTTTTCTGATAGATAATTAATATCTAGAATGTACAAAAACTTTAACAAATTAGACCCCATAAAACATTTTCTTACTTTTCTCTCATGGATGAGACAAAAACTTGATGCCCAAATTAAAGAAGTAAAGGTTTATTTAGCTCACAGTTTGTGGAGGTATTAGATCATAATCAGCTGGCTCCAACCCAGGGCAGCATGACAAAAGTGTAGCAGTTAATGTTGGCTGAAAATAACAAAAGCAACAATAGCAAAAGTGGAAGAGCAAGCTTCATTCACATCCCCATTCTGAACACTAGACTATGAACCAATCACAACCTCTAGATTCATGAAAAGCATGCCAACCATAACTGTATGTGGCTTTGGAGGGACATCTAGACATAAACTAAAACATTCTGCTCCAGATCCCCCAAAATTCATTCACATCCCTTTATTCAAAAGACATTTTATTCTATCTCTAACAGTTTCCAACATCCTAACCATTTAAGGTTTGTTGAAAAGTCCAAGTCCCAAATCTCATCTGACATGTAAAGCAAACTGTTAATTGTGAGTCTTTGTCCAAATGAAAATAAAGTTAAACACTTCAAGCATTCAATGGCGTGAGATAAACATTTCCATTCCAATAGTTATATACCAAGGATACAAAGGAATGGAGCCAACATAAGTTCAAAATCCAGCAGATAAAACATTAAGTCCTTTAGTTCCATGTGCAGGATCCAAGTCAATCACTGACAAGTTGTGAGCTTCAAAGGGCTTGAGTGACTCTTCCCCTGTTAGCTCTTTGGGTGGTTGTAGCTACCATGAGCTCTCCCTTTGGTCTGTTTTGTCCCCTCCTTGCAGATATCCTCAGGTGGTCTATGTTTCTGCTTTTCCAAATTTCTGCTGTCTCCACTGCACTTTTGGCTTCAGAATCACAGCTTCACATACTGCTCTTGCAAGGGCATACTGCCTATACCCCAGGCCTTCTTCTGACCTTTGTGTGCAAAACTTCCTCATTGCACAACTTTTGCATTCTACATGCACCTAAAAGCATTGCCATGTAGATGATACCAAGATCTGCTGCCAGCTGGAGCAGGGGCCAGGTGTCCTTCTCTCTTGGCTGTAGGGGTCAAGTGCCTGGATCACCAAGTGCTCCAAATCCAGTTCTGAGGAGCAAATTCTCTCTATGCCAACACCATTCTGGAACATGACATGGCACCCACCATACTGGAACAGGGACCACTGCCATTCTGGTGCTCTTAGGTTTTCATCTCAGAACAAAGTCTTTCACTTTTGCAGTTTGAGGCTGAAAAGGGAGGCAACTTGCTCCTTCTTATGTTGCTGTCAGGCCATTTTTTTTTATTCTGTTCTTTTTAAGCAATGGAGATTTCCTTAGCTCTATATTTGTTGTAAAGCAAACGGCTTTATTTGAGCTTCTTTTCTTACTTAGCTTCTTTCCTTTAATGTTTGATGGGCTTGGAATCTGTTATGCCAGATTAATTAGTCTGCCACCCTTAATCTCCGGCTCAGACAAAGTCTCTAAGCAGCAAAATGAAAGCAAACTTTCCACCAAGCCATAACATTCATCATCTGGACTCCAACAGCCAATGCAGTCCTTCTTCCAGGCAAAAATTTTCTGAGTCTGGTATTTACGAGGTTTTTAGTCTCTGACCAGAATCTCTCATACAAAACAGTGTAAAGCATTCCAGCTCTACTTTCAGGTGACATCTTCACACCTTTCCAAACTCTTCCAATAAGCCATTCCCAAAGGCTCTTGAATCACATTCTCTGTCATAGTTATAGCAATGAACTCAATTCTCTGGGACCAAATTTTGTCTTAGCTACTTTTCTAACATTGTTGAGACAAAGTTTCTGATGCCAACATTAAAGAAGAAATAATTTATTTAGTTCATAGCTTGTGGTGATTTCAGTGCATAATCAGCTGGCTCCAAGGCAGAGGGGCAATAGTTAATGGTGGCTGAAGATAACAAAACAAACCAACCTCTATTACTCTCTTCTACTGCATACAAGCTACCCACCCTAGGGTGTGTGTAGCACTCACACCCACTATCCTGGCACTAGACCGTGAACCAATCACAAATTCTGTGTTCAGTCACCCACAAAAAGCCCACCCATCATGACCAAGTGAGGTTTTAGGTACATTCAGACACAAACAATAATAAACACTCAATCTAATTTCTAAAAAGGAGGCAAATAACTGAATATCTCTCAAAAGAGGAAGTTAGTATGGGAAAAAAGTCCAGTATTTGTAGCTATCAGAGAAATGCATATGAGAGCTACACTGTGATTCCATCTCATTCCAGTCAAAATAACAACCATTAAAAATAATTGAAATAATGAATGCCAGAAAGAATGTGGCAGTCAAGGGGAAAGAAACTCTCCTTCATTTTTCATGGGAATGTAAACATATACAGTCATTATGGAAATCAGTATAGAGAATCTTAAAAATACTAAACATAAATATCCTTTGGCCAATATATGCCACTCTTAAGCATATTCCCAAAAGAATGAAAGACTATATAGTGTAGTGGTACATGCATATATGTGACTATAACAATGCAACTCACAATATCTAAGCTCTGAATGTACCCTAGATGCCTATGAATCCATAAATCAATAAAATGATATGGATCAAGAAATATTAATTATGAAGGATAATGAAATTAAGTCATTCCCAGAAAGAAGTATGAAAATAAAAACCATCATATTTTGGAAATTTAATTGTATCATAAAATTAAATATGCATTTCTTTTATGAGAAACTTTAAAAATATATATAAATTATTAAGTAAATAATTAGAATAGAGCAGAAAGAACAAGAAACCAGTAGGTAATCTTCTAGAGACAGAGAAGGGGACAAGTAAGAGTCACCAAGAAAGAAAGAGATGATGTGATTGAAATAAAGATAGGTTGAATGCACATAGCAACTGCATAATACCAACTCTATCATCATGTAATAGTAACTTCACTAATGAAATATAATTTTTAAATGCTCAGACCTAAGAAAGAACCAAGGCATAAATTCTCAAGTAGAAAATGTAGCGTTTTGTAATGAGTCAGCTGTCAAAGATGAGAGTATTCACTGTTCCTGAAAGTCATTTTGTTTACAACTGTATTATATCCACATACTAACTCTTGGTTTGCTAGATTATGAGCTCCTTTAATCCTCCAACCAACATTTATTCAAATTCTCATTTGTGCCTCCTACACTGGTACCTGGAATATAGTAAACACTTTGAAAAATATTTGCTAAAAAATCACATCTCTCTATTGTCCAATATCTAGTTGAAATCAGAAAAGTATTGTGACTCAATTATTTCAAGTATATTGACCTATTGTTATGGATTAAAAACTGATGGTCAACTAAACACCAGATGAATTAAATCAGCATGGTACTGACCATAGATGTTCCACCTGAGGAAAGTCTCCAGCATTAATAGAGACATGGAGAAGGAGAAGCGAGGCATTTTGGGTTCACTATGTGTTGCTGTTTGAGCTGTTGGTTCTTCTAGAGGAGCTCATTATGACTAGTTTCCCCAGTGTGACTTTGACCATTGTCATTGGAGGAACTCAGGACCTTGTTGGTAAAAGTGGCTGTGGAACACTTTGAGGGAGTTATGATTATTATATCAAGGATCGCTTCTTGGCTCCAGAGGAGTAGTCATGTGCTGCTTAATCTCCAGGGCAAATGCATCATGCTGGCTTCCTGGCATGTACTCAACTGTGCTTATTGTCGGGGGAGCTCAGGACCTTTACATTACTAAGGATGGCTGTGGTGCTTTTCGGGACAGTCCCGGTCTTATTTTGAGTGTGACTTCTTTGGTCCAGTGTAGAACCCTTAACCTGCCAATACAGCTCCTTCACCCCACTGGCATAGACTTTGGGTCTTCCCAGCACAGATCTGTAAAACAGACTGGTGTGAGTCCTTCTGGTGGGCTCTAGACCTCTTGTTGGACTTGTGGGAGACATTGTCATAGACTCTAGTTTTCATCTGGACTCATGCAGGATATTGCTGTGGGATATAGGCCCTTGGTTGAATATTCTATGTCTTGGGTGTTGTGAACAGATTTCCTGCACTTTCTTGTGTTAAACTCTGGGTGACCATCATAAAATAATATTATAACTTCTGTGCCCTGATTCTAATTGTTCTCCTCCCAATTCCTGACCAAAACACCTATTTAGTAATCCAACTGTTAATCTTGTTCTCATTACATAACAATCTGAGACAATAGTTAAACCTTAGACTATCTCTGTTACTTGGACAATGATGGCATAAAACTTCAACAAAAACTAATTTTTTATTTCACACAGTACAAAACTTTCCAAAATATTTGTACACAAAATAAAAGTACATAATATATAAAATAAAACAGTAGTCTCTTGATATTAAGACTGATAGAATTTTACTCTTCACTTGATTTTGGGCTGAAGTGACTGGGACACTAAAGTTCTAACCTGTGTGTGAACTTCCTTCATAATTAGGTTCATCTCAGGGCCAGATTTCACTCTTCTGTCACTGAACCTCTGCACATAACTAAAACATTTTCTCTCTCAATTTTCTGTTATGTATTGTTTATAAGAGACTGAGGCATGGGTCAGGAAGAGAACCAGAGCTCCTGAGATATGGCCATGGTGGGACTCAAGCAGCTTATTCACCCACCCTCTTGGTAAGCACCCCAGCAAGGGCCAGAGGAGAACCAGTGCTCCCAAGAATGACCATGGTGGGACTCAGGTAGCTTATTCTTCTGCCCTCTTAGTAAACATCCATGGCGTGGGCCAGGAAGATAACCATTACCTGTGAGCCTATTGCCACATGGGTTGAAAATCAAACACCCTTCCATCCTCCTGTACCCACCCCATAACTACTGGGGATAGAAGTCTCAGCATCTCTTGGGAGGATGACCATACGCAGTATAGCAAATATGGGGGATTTCCTTCTATCTTCTGTTTGAAGGCAAAGGTTGTTTTCACTGCTTTGTTTTATTATGCTTCTTTCGCTCAATTCAACATTTGAAAGTGGTTTTATAATGTTCTGTTTTTTGGTTTGATTTTTCTAATTGACTGGACAACTATTGTGAAGTTAATGAGATATACCATAATACCTATTACTACCATCCCAGTATCCTACTGTGAAATTCTGTACCAATTTCACTGCATTGTCTCAATTGGCTTTGTTCTGTCTTGTGCTGTTGCATTTTTACTACTTTCAAAATAAAATTAAAACAAATAATGTTTTGTCAGTTCATTAACTTTCAAGATTTCCCCCTCCCAGCATTTTGCAATGCCTTCCTTTAGCTTTTGATATCATTCATCACATGATCTGCTCATAGAGGCTTTGCCTTCTTGCTCCACCCCTGAAACACTTCTCATTAGCTTTGGGCCTCTGTGTATTAAAATGGCTCCCTTTCCCATTACCTTAACCCCTTAATAAAGTCTTTCCTTACTAACATTTTTTGATTGTCCATAGGAAATTCTATAGCTAATATAGACATTTGCTACTTTCCTAGTTTATAAGGATACCATATGATTCTAAACAAGAGCTCCCTCTATTTAGAACTTTCAATTTGCCAACCAAATGGTATTTGGATTGGGATTAGTGATCCTTAGTGCCCTCTCTTGTTTCTTCTAAGTTCAGAACACAGTTGTGTCTTAATGAAGAAAAGGTCAATCATACATCAAGAAATCAGATTTTGCTGCTCTCCTTGTTCTATCATGTAGTTATGGACATTCAATCTATTTACACCCTCAACTAATGTCATGATCCATGCAGATCCAGATGTTTACTGAGAGGAAAGATGGTGAGAGGATGAGAAAAATAAAGAAGAGACAATACAAGGGTAAGATGGAGCTCTTACTCTCTGGATGTGAAGAAATAAGTTACCCCCTCACTACAGAGAGATTTATTTATACATTTTAGCAACTTAATATCACATAAAATACTGTTTTTCAAGCAACCCACTGCTAAGATTTCTTGGGGCTAGGTGTTCTCTGGGCTGAAAAAGCTGTTTCATGTGTCTTGCTCTGGGTGATCTTTATTCATTGGATGACCATGCTCCAGTCTTGTAAGTGTGGTCAATTAACAGCTCCCAACATATCTCTCTTTTTTGTTTTGCTGTTGTGGAGGATGAGAGGTCAGTTGAGGCTGAAGAAGCTTCATTTGGAGAATTCTGTAGATCTTTTCATTTTTGAATGTATTTCATTTTCACTGCAGACCAAGGGTTTTAAGCCCCTGCACTTTACAATTGAAACTCTGTACAGTCTGTTAATCCATAACAGTAGTCAGTAACCAGTGTAGTCAGCAATTGTCAGAAGATATTAGTGATCTGAGGAGTTTTTTTGTAACTAACATATTACTATGGTGTTGTATTATTCCTCTTGAAGTTATACTTTTATGCAGGATGTTCAAGACCAGTTAAGGTGAGACTATATTAAATTTAGTTAATCTCTTGATCTCTATCAAGGTCAGTTAAATCTCCACAGGAATTACCTTGGAACCATGCATAGTTCTTCTTACCTCTTTCATCAGTGTCAGTCATCTGGATGAGTCATGGCCTTTGTTGACCAAGCTGTTCTCTAGGAAAGCTTGAGAGATTTTTTTACTGGACTCTCCTTAGGCACATCACACATTGATGAACATTTTCCTCTATAGTCTCATAATATGCCTTTGGTCCTCATTTATCTCAGATGGCTAGGGCCAAAATACAGGCCATTCTCTTTTCCCATCTGTATCTCTGATTTTTTGTCTCTAAACTTCAGCTGTTGAACATCCAGGAGAAAACATTGATAGCAAACAATACAGTGCAGTAGAGACAATAAGCTTAACATTCCTATCTTATCTAAAAAGGAAACATCTTAGAACACTAACTAGAGTGGTTATTTTCTATTAACCATGGATACTTTAACATTTGAATACTTGTAGAATGTTAACAAATAGTTACATATTTTACACAGAAAATCAGAAATCAAAACTCATACCTAATATTCTAGCATGACAATCATGGTGATATTTTGTAACATACCTGAATTTTCATTTTTGACATAAGATACCCCCTCTTTAGTCAGTCATCCATATTTAATACATAAGAAGATTTTACCTAACTTGATTACATTGGGTGAGACATACATATCATAAGCATTTGTTGAAGGCCAACGTCTGAATCTGAAAGAGACTTCCATCACCATAAACAATCCCTGTGTTTGAATGTTCCCCAAAAGCCTCATGCATTCATAAAGGTGGCTGAATCTAGTGTTTATGATTGGTTCATTGTCTAGCACTGGGATTGGCAGTGTGAGTGCTGCACCCACCCAGGAGAGAGTATCTATCATAAAATATAAAGGAGAGAAGGAAGGATACTTTTCCCTTTTTGCTCTTGTCTCTTGTGGCCACTCATATGGTTGCCCATTAGCCACTCCACCTTGTGTTGGAGCCAGTTGGTCATAGACTGAAACCTCCCCAAAACTCTAAACTAAATAAATCTTTCCTTCTTTTATTTTGAAGATCAGATATTTTGTCCCACAATGAGAGAAAAGTAACCAGGACACTCTGTTTTACATTTTGGAAGACCTGTAAATCTGGAAACATCAATACATTTGCTACACCATGAGATTAGTATCAACCTGTCATAGTCATATGAAAACCTTTGTATGGGCATTTTTAAATCAGAAAATTATAGCCTAGAAAATTTAATCATTTGACAATGACCAACTGGAACATTATTATAATAATATGATTTATAACTTTACATGGAGTGTCTCCCATAAGGTTAAAAACATCACTGGGGCCTCTAATAAATGAGCAAGAACTGGTTAAAAGTTATCAGGCTGTCATTTTCTTATTCATCAACTGACGTCCAGTCCAATAATCTCTCCCAACCCCAAGTGATTTTATTTAATTATCTTAATATTTTGATGACATAAACTCCAATTATAACATTTAATAACACATTACTTATGAACAATGAGAAATTCTCAAGTCATAATAAACAACAATATACCTTACATTTATACAACAAATTTTATGATCACTTTGAGCAGCTAGCAACTCAGGTGGAAATGTGCTTTCTAAATCCATAACCCAAATAAACCTTGATTAAATAATACAAAAATGCAAAAGAGAGAAAACAGAAAAATTGTCAAGCTCAATGAAAATAAAAATAAATAAAAATAACAGCTGTTCACAGAATGTACAAGTGGACAAACATGGACAAATGATGTGTACAGATCAGGACAGACATAGAAACAAGCACACAGCTTCTCGGCTATTTATGCACTTAATCATGCCCCCTTGTTGAACAGCTCACTTCTTACACTTCATGTTCTTGGGGTTGGAACACCTGTTCATCTCTAGCATACCGATATTTAAAGGGTGTTTCTCAGGTACTAGATGTGCTTTCAGATCTACACATGTGACTGATCACTAGCTCGGTTGAATCCCAACAACTGCTCCACAGACTAGACAAACAGACAGGTAGAAGATAGGCAAACAAACATCTTACAAAATCAGAGTGCACTCAAAAATATTATTAACTAAATTCAATTATAGTAATTATTTGCAAATTTAGAATTTATTACTATGAATTCACTAGTCAGAATTGTTGTAGCAGAGATCTTTTAGAAAAAGAATTTAGAAAGGACAAAATCTTACCTATAGTTAACATGTGGTTTTGTATTTTATCTTACGAATGTTAGTAACTTTTGTGTCCCTTCTTTCATTAAACCATCAGTTTGGTTATCTCTATGTACTCTTATTATGTACTTTTACCTTTGGTTTTTGTTTTTGGTTACTCTCTCCTGAGCATCCCTGGTCAATTAAAGTTCTTTATAGCTTTATCCTTTTCAGTTGGTTGTGGTGTGGTATCTGAGACATAACTGTCATAGGACTGAGCATCAATTTCTTGAGAAGTGGAATCAACTTCCTCTTTTGGTCTGACTCCATGATATAGCCAGAAAGCACACATGGGAACCCAGATAGGCCATCTAGAATTTCCTGGAAAAGCATAAGCATAACCTTCAGCTCAAACTAGCATGGAGCTGGGTGCTTTTATTGTCCAGTATAAAGATATCTCCAAAGGATCCATTTTAGTCTTTATTTGATTGCATTATATTTCTGCTGTAGTACTTTTATCTTTATTAGATTTCAAAAGTTTTAAATAACATATATTGCCAAGTGAAATCTATTATGAGGTGAATTCACCTTTTTGATTTTGAAATTCAAATTGTGAGCACTTTAAATATTTTTAGACTTGAGAATTATAAGGAATTTCCATGGTAAAGTACAAAGAAAAAAAAAAAAAACCCTGCATTTTGTATTTAGGACCCCAGAGCCATTTGTTGTTCCCATGCCAGGCTGCAGCTCCCATCTCCCCACATAAAGGTGCTGGGTGTGTGGATAGTGGTGTGCAGGCAGGCTATGGGGAAATCCCAGTCAGTCATGGGAAACTGAGCACATTACCACAGTCACTACCAGCTGACCCTAGGCTCTGCGTGTGCAGGTTACTCTCCTATTATGGCCTGGAGGCCCTACTGCTATTGAGGGGTCCAAGCATAGGCATTGCTGGCACCATGTAAACTTTTAATGTATAAACTCACATGCAGGTGATGGGAAAAACCAGGCTGACTCAGGCATGACAAGGCATGTCCTGCCTTCCTGACCCTGAGCTGAGTGCTATGGTATGGCATCTGTGGGTGAGCCATTGAAAGGTTTGGTAGGCCACAGAATACAGATGCAGGACCATTTGGACTTTGGTCCCTCCATCTGTCCATAGCCACCTGTAATGACAAACAAACACCAATTTCACAGTGTAGATTCCACTCTACACAGGTGAGGTCAGGCCACCATTAGGAAGTTCTCATGCCTTACACTATTTATAAATATTCTTAAAGGCAGTATCCCAAAATGATTTCAGACCTTGATGGCTAGAAGTCACCTGGTGAGTGAAGTTTCTTCCACCCACTCCTGGCTGCTATTCTAAGTTTGTTAAACATTTGCATATCAGAAGCAAGTTGGCTGCCTGTAAGAGCAAAGACACCGTCTCTGATTAACATATCTTTTTAATGGTTAAATTCTGAGCAGCACTGTGAGAGGACAGATCTGCACCCAATCCAAAAAATTTCCTATCCACAACAAATAAACCCCCGGACTCAAACATGCTTTACCTATTCTTTTCCAACCACTTACTTGCAGCCTTAAACTGTCATGCTAGGAGCTTTATAAAACCCAAGGCAAATGGGGCTGCGGGGTAATAGTTAGCAGTAGCTGGTAATACAGCAAGATTTTTCTGAACTAAAAAGCAGAAATCACCACTTGTAGAGTGGTTAAGGCCACCAGGTGTTGTACAATGGAATTCACAGCAAATCTCTCCCTTCTTATCCAATGGAGCAAAGCTAGAATGCTTAAATGTTATTGGAGTTTTTATTACTCCACCATCCCTTTATTGCTTAGGACTTGAATTTAAAATACTGCTCTGAGCCAGTTACCTTGTGGCTGTCTCAACAAGCTTATAATCATTAGCATACTTCCTAATCAAAATCCACAAAAGAAATATAAATACTGAAATTAAGCATACAACATACATTTCCATATACATTTGTAATTCTTTAGAATTTGTCCCCTAATACACCTTTTTTGGGGGGAGTTCTGAAAGAATATTGCCTTAATATAAATTACTAGACATTATAGCCATGGTCTAACATGACAGAAGGCCAAACTGGTGACCACTTCCTCTTCCTTCCCCTTCAACCCTGATTACAGTCTCCTATTCCTTTCCTGTACATGAAAAGAATTCCAGCCTGTTCTTCCTGCATCATCAGTGCCCATCCCAAGCACCATTCCTCATCAGAGATCATAAAACCTCCTACCACATTTGTCTCTGGCAGACGAGACAACTGCCTCCATGAGTTGTGCACTCCTCTCCATGCCCTCAATAAAGACCACATATTTTTTCTTGTCTATTGCACCAAAAAAACCCTAACATTTGGTGCCTTGATAGTGTTTGTGAGATCCTGGGGATCACCTTCAGTTTTGAACTCCCCTGCCTATGAGTCACCCTTTCTCATTCCAAGACCTGCCTCCTATTTGCTCTTGCTAGACTGCATCCAACACTGATCCACCTCATTTGTCACAAGTGAGCAATATTTCCACACAGGGTTTTCTTTCTCATTTCTCAGTCTATAACAGCTCTCATGCTCCTTGGGCAGCTGAGGCAGAGCTGTTTTCAGCCTTAGAAATTCATGAGATCATCTCAGAAAATCTTTTGCCATTCCCTGGAGAAAGATAACAACTGTCATATTTCTTAGACAGAACAGCCTAAGGCAGAGCTGTTACCCTATTGTCCCTCTGGGAACCACCCTTGCACTCTCAGTGATGGACAATGTTAAAGGATGTTAGGGTCTTCCCTGTCACACTTTCAAATCAGGTGATAACTTCTTTTGATAGGCTCTTTGGGCAAAGTTAAAGCTCTGACTTCCCAAGGCAGAATTGTTCTCCTGGCTCACCTCTAATTCAGCCACTATGGGCAATACTCTTTCCTGTCCCCAAAAAACATATCTCTGGGGTGCCTTGTTTGTTACTTTGGTCCTCTTGGACTCAGGAAATCCATAAAAATAAAAAACTGATCTTTTACTGCCAGGTGGCTTGGCCAGTGTACAAACGTGATGGTAGCCTATGGCCTAAAGCGGGAACATTTGGTCCCTCTGTCCTTCAGGATTTATAAAACTTTTGTCACAACAGTGGCAAGTTGATAAAGATCCCTTATGCCCAGACCTTTTTCACCCTAACGATGTTCCCCTTTTTTATTCAGTCATATACAGCATCCCAAGTACTTCTAGTGCACTCTAGTCAGCCAGGATCTCTCCCTTTCTCCCCACCAAATCCCTTAGATGATGTGCCTCCTGTCTTTACTTCTCCTCATCCATGGGGTGAAGCCCAAACCCTTTCACTTTCTCAACCAGAGACTTCTGAGCCCCCTGCTTCACCCTCTCCCCTTTCCTCACCTCCAGTCATTAAAGGCTTTACTTTTCCCCAACTTCAGATTCCTCAATCCCCTCAAGCCATCAATCCTGTCAGATAGCTCCTTCTTTTCTTTCCCTTTTTCTCCTATGTTGCCTTTCTCCCTGCTGGCTCACTATACTTGATCTTGTATATTTCAGCCACCTAGCAAACCACATTGTATTTAATGGCCATCTTGCAATCCAATACCATGTGGTCCTCAGCAGCCATCTTGCTGCAAGTCACAGAAAGAATCGCTGCCATCTTGCAGCTCTCCACCATATGACAGTCTGCTACCTTGCTGTGGGTCACATGGTAACAAGTCACTATCTTGTGCTTCCCTTTCACATGGTGATGAGTGGTTATCTTATGGTCAGTCATCCTGCAACTACCCACAGATACCTGCTTGGCAGTTGGCTACTCAGTGGCCATCTAAATCTCCCACTCTACAGCCTTCTCAGTCTCAATACCCATTCCTTCTTTGGGAACAGGCTGCTCCAGAAGGACTCCTTCATATATATGTTCCTTTTTCCCTCACTGACCTATCTCAGATTAACCATAAATTAGGTTCCTTTTCTGTTGACCCACAAACTTATATTAGAGAGCTTAAATTTATAAATAATTCTAATGATTTACATTTCAACAATGCAAGTGGTCTCAGCTATGGCAAGCAGCTCGAGAGAAAGCTGATCCTAAACATGAAACAAATACCAAGAATGACCTTGAGTCTGCTATGCTTATTTCAAGATATCTCTGTTAATTGACCTACAAAAAAGTTCTAACTAGTCTATTTATATTTATAAATGTAAAAGCTATAAAAGTTATTATAATTCAAATTGGCCAAATATGTTTGGGTGCCCTATGATTGTGTAACGTATTTGTCTCTTAAACTATATATATATATATATATATATATATATATATATACATATATATGTAGTGTATGTATATGTATACTATGTATATATATGTATACTATGTATATATATGTATACTATGTATATATGTATATTATGTACATATATACTATGTATATGTATACTATGCATATGCATGCTATATATGTATTTATATTTTTTTTGTCATAACACAAATAGCTGTTCTTTTTTATTTGAGCTCAATGATCTTTTTCTTTTCCTTTTGCATTTTCTGATAATTTAATCAAGGTTTACTTGGATTACAGTTTTAAAAAGCATGCTTCTACCTAGGCTGCTAAATGATGCTAAAATTGATTATATATATTGTTGTTTATTATTGGTTTGAGTATCTCATTGTTTAAAAAATTAATGGGTTAAATGTTATGATTGGATTTTTCATAAATCATTGGAATTCGCTAAAATCCCTTAGGGTTGTGATTGGTGGACAGGGTTGCAACTGATGAATAAGAAAGCAGCTACCTGGTAACATTCTTAATCAGTTCTTATTCATTAATTAGAGGCCCCAATAATCTCCATAGCCTCATGGGAGACACTTCATCTAAAAATATATTAAGGTTTTTTATTTAATGATGGTATTATAAGTTTCATATGGCTAAGACAATGTGATATTGCGGATCTTATGGTATATTAAGTATATTCATGCATTCAAGTACACAAATCTTCTAAAATATATGATGATCAACATCTTCTTTCAGATCCAGATATCTGCCTTTTCCTTGTG
The DNA here is from genome assembly GCF_034190915.1 of Cavia porcellus. Taxonomy (NCBI): domain Eukaryota; kingdom Metazoa; phylum Chordata; class Mammalia; order Rodentia; family Caviidae; genus Cavia; species Cavia porcellus. The sequence goes on from NW_026947493.1 coordinate 59,545,122, forward strand.
CTCCAAGAAGATGCAAGTCCAACCAACATCAAGTCATCAGTGAAATGATAATTTTTAAACAAAAATTTATGTGATGTATATGTTATATATGTGCCACCTTACTTAGAGATGCTTAAACAGTGAATATTCCAAACAATGTCACAAATTTCTTCAATGACATTCAACTAAAGGCTAAGTTAAGTAAAAGCTTCTTATCTTACATCAAAAATGCAAATTCAAGTATGTTACAAAAGGTCAACATGATTGTCATGCTATTATATTAAGTAATTTTCTATATAAAATATTCATATTAACTCTTATTTCTCATTCTGCCCCTGCCATTTGTATGAAACTACACAAGGATGAATTTGACTCTCAGATCCCACAGGAAAGCCTACTTAATGTGACTTTTTGTGTTTCTAACAGCAAAGATAAAACTCAAAAGGAGGAAAAAGAGGCACACAAAAAACAAATTTGTTAATATCAATCTAATATTTTATCAATGATGCTTGTGGCTCCTAAGACAGGTAAACTGAAATAAGGCAGAGCTGCCTTAGCCCCTCGTGAACCATGCTTCAAGTATGGCAAGGAAAGACACTGGGCAAAAGAATGCCTCAACCCATGAGTTTTGCTGGGACTCTGTCCCTTCAACAATCTCAAGGGCCATTGGAAGAACACCAAAATTTGGTGTTCAGACACTGGAATACAGAATCATGAGGAGAAAAATCAGAAGGAAGGAGGTGGGTCCCTGGGACCCAGGATATAAGGATCTGAAATGAGATTTGAAACACATGGGTAGAGTAAAGAGAGAGAGACATCAACGATGAAAAATGAGGTGGAAGAAAAACACAAGTGAACAGAATCGTGAAAGCAATGGGCAGCAGGAGGATACCCAGTGCTCCTGAGACCTTCCATGGTGGGACTCAGGCAGCTTATTTGCCTGCTTGCTTGGTAAGCACCGTGGCGAGCACCAGGAGGAGAACTAGCGCTCCTGAGAATAGCTATGGTGGGTCTCAGGCAGCTTATCCTTCCATCCTCTTGGTAAGTGCTCCCAGCGTGGGCCAAGAGGAGAACCATTTGCTTCTGTGAGCCTACTGGCACATGGGCTGAAAATCAAACACCCTTCTCCCTCCTGCTCCCTCCCTGTAGCTACTAGGGATAGATGATTCAGCGTCTCTTGGGAGGATGACAATATGCAGTATAGCAAATATGGGGATTTTCTTCTATCTCCTGTTTGAAGGCAAAGGTTGTTTTCACTGCTTTGTTTTATTATGCTTCTTTAGCTCTATTCAATATTTGCAAATGGCTTTATAATATTCTGTTTTTGGTTTGATTTTGCTATACCTAATTGACTGGACAAATATTGTGAAGTTAATGAGATATACCATAATACCTATTACTACCATCCCAGTATCCTACTGTGAAATTCTGTACCAATTTCACTGTGTTTTCTTGATTGGCTTTGTTCTGTCTTGTGCTGTTGTATTTTTACTACTTTCAAAATAAAATTTAAAAAAAAAAGAAAGCACTGGACAGTAGTGGCTAATGAGATACTTGAGTTCAGGTATTTCCCAAGAGAAGAGAGGGCAATTGACTTAAACTCATCTTGAAGAGGGAGCAACTGAGCTCAGAACTCACAGCAACTGCTGGCTCCATTTACCAGCTCCCAGTTTAGGGGTCAGGGAGCTGAATTCAAGTCAGCAAGTGACCAGGTGAAAGTTTGAGCCAAAAGGGAGCTAAATTCAAGCCAGAAGAAAGCATAGGGATTGGTGCAGGCTGAACAGGTTTGGTTCCAGCCTCACAGGCAAACCTGGACATCAGTAGTACTAAAAGTGCAAACTCACTGAAATTATCCACTGCTCTACTATACAGTGACAGCGGAATTGCTGGGACTAATCAACTTGCAACTGGATCTAGCTGTTCATGTTATCTACTAGTGACATTAGAGGCCCAATTTGAATTGGGCATTTCTTTTTTTTTCTTTCTTTTCTTATGGTTATTTTGTTTTACTTGATTATTCTTGTTTTTATATGATTGTAAACATAGTTTCTACTCTTGATGTTGTTATTTGTTTTGTTCTTGCTTTTATTTATTTATTTATTTATTTATTTTTGCCCTCATGTCTTCTTCAGGTTTCCCAAAGTTTGCCTTATGTTCCTTTATCCTCCAGCCTTGCTTCTACTCCTTCCTCTTCTTTTTCTTTGTCTTCATCTTCTTCTATTTTTATATTTTTTAATATCATAACTCATTTAAAATGTTCTCCCTGAGGTTAAACTACCATATTGAGAGCTTGCTCACTGCATACAATTTTCTGGCTCATTTTAGATTTTGTTATATAGCTAGAAATCTAGTTCCTATGGTTTGAGGTGGAAAGTTAATAGTTATTCAAGTTTGTCATTGTCTAGGCTGTGTTTGATGCTATTGTTATTGCTGATCATAACATTTTAGCTAGTAACCAAAGTGTTCTAACCAGTTCTTAGTATATGAAACCTAATATTGCCTAAGAATCATAAAAATACTATACACCAATGCCAAAGAACCAAGTATTCAACCAAATAGGCAGCAACTTCTCTTCCTCAATCAATTGAAGAGGTTAAATCTTGCAATGTACTCAAAATTCAAAATCCAGCTACAACTGGAAGATACCTCTGTATAGTTATTTTCTAATAAAGGTACTCACCATAGGCAATTTAGAAGTATCAACACAGGAATTAAACAAAAAGAGAGACAGAAACACTTAAACAAAGTGTGACTCTAAATTTCCAGATCACAAAAGGCAAACCAGTAACTGCAATGGGGTGGAAAATCTGAAAGCCATCCACATAGACCCTATGAATAACAGATGTAACAAAGAAGAGAGAGGCCCTAGAGAAAAATAAAATCAGAAAAAAATTCTCATAAAACAACAGTGATGGTGACCATAATAAAAATATACTGACTTTAGAACAAATACATATAAAAAATAGAGGAGCATAGGAAAATGGTGGGAACCACGAGTGCCCAACATAAAAAAGATTTGGGATCCTAAAAACAGATTAAACATATCCAGGTGATTAAAAAATTCCAGTGAAAGTATATGCAGCAGAATGAACCAATGTGAGGATGGAATCTCAAATATAAAAGATTGCAGTTATCAATCATGAAAGGAAAAGCTCCTTTAAAATAGCAAAGAACCATAATAAATTAATCTGGATAACTAGGGTTGAAACTCCATATACCCCAACAGAATGAGTCTACTAGGCAAGGCAAGTCATTAAGTCAGAGGGAAAAATTGGAGGCAACAGCAAGAAAATGACATGAAATGACAAGGATAAGTCAATGCATATCACTCATAACAATCAATGATAGTAGTCTCAATTCAATAAATAAAAAAAAGACTGACAGAATGAATCAGGAAAGAAAAATCCAACAACATTCTACATGAAATAAACACATCTAATTAAAAAAGGAATTCATAGGATAAAAGTCAAAGAATGGAAAACAATATTTCATTTTCCAGGACCACAGAAAGCATCAGAGGTAGCTATTCTATTTGCAGACAAACTGGATTTCAATCCAAGGATTAACAGAGACAAAGAAGGCCACTGTAACCTTGTAAAGAGAACTATACAAAAGAGAGAGAAAACAATCATAAATATATAGGCACCAAATACTGGTGTGTCCAACTATAAAAAATAATTAACAGATGTTAAAATCAAATATAAATTAATATAATTGTAATGGGAGACCTCAATATCCTACTGTCAAAAATAGGTCAACTAGATGAAAAATTCACAAAGAAGTATCAGGACTGAACTGATTTTGAAACAAATCAATTTAGTAGATGTCTATAGAGTATTTTATTCCAGAATATCAGAATTCACATTCTTCTCAGCTGCACACAGTGTGTTCTTGAAAATAGACCACATTTTAGGTCATAGAATGTGCTTTAGTATATGTAAAAGAATCGTAATTTTCTCATATGTAGTAGCAGACCATGATGCAATGAAATTGGAAATCAATGGCAAAAGAAACCATAAAAATTTTAGAAACACACCAAAATTAAATAGTCTCCTGAAAAACCGATGGGTCATGGATGTAATAAATAAGAGATAGTTTCTACAGTTGAACAATAATGCCAAAAAAGTGCAGCAGAACTTAAGGGACACAATGAGAGCAGTGAAATGAGGAAAATTTATAGTTGTGGATACCCATGCCAGTAGAACACAGTGAGGTCACATAAATACCTTAAATTTGAAATTCAATTCTGGATAAAGAAGAACAAGCTAAGTCAAAAGCTTGTGTATATGAGGAAATTATAAAAATCAGAGCAGTAGTTAATGCAATGTTGACTAAGAAAACAACACAAAGTATCAAGGAATTGAGTAATGGATTTAAAAAGTTATGGTATTTTTCTATAATGGAGTACTACTCAGCTATAAAGAAGGATCACATTGAGATATTTATAAATAAATTGGCGCAGCTTGAGACCTTACTCAAAAGTGAAATAAATCAAACTCACATGTATAAATACTGAATGGTTTCCCTAGTTTAAGAAATGATAAGAATACATAAAATATGTGGTAATCATGATTCCCAATTATACTGGTTTGAAGCCATATAATGTTTTCACTCATTAATTGGAATGATTTTAACCTGGGTTGTTTGATTTTATTGTCTGTGATAGTATGAATACCTATTTTGAAGAAAACAAGACATCATAATAGCTAGTGCTGATTTAGTATCATCTTGTTTTGAAGTCCCATCAAGCTGTTGTTCATCTGTTTCCATTGGTTTTAATATGTTGTATCTTATTGTATTTTAATATATGTGATAGTATAAACAAAAATTTTTATAGGCAAAGAGATAATATAGAAACCGTTGTTCATTTTCCATTAGCTGGTTATAAATATCCTACAATACTTTCATTCTCTTGAATGATTTCACACTGTCTTGATATGTTTGATGCTATACTATACAAAGTTATACTCAAATATTTCAAGAATGAGACACTATGGTAACTACTATTATGTCAGGTTATCTTGTGGTGAAACACTATGATGCTTAAATTGTTCTTTTCTGACTTGTGTTGTTTTGTTGTTATGTCCTCTTTTATCTCAATCTCCCCTTTTTTCCTTTTTTAAAAATTAATTTTTTAAATTATTTTTTAATTAAGGGGAAAATTAATTTAAAAATAGTGGGATATATTATGATAACTTTTTTATTTTCCTATTAACCTGATTTGAACCCTGTATTGCTCTCCCCATCTTGTTTTGACTGATTTTACTCTATTTTGTTTTGTTTGGTAGTATCAAGTTTGAAGGTATAGGCAACCACTTTGAAGGCAATAAGATTCACTATGGTGCCCATTTTGGTTTGACTATTACCTTCTTTTGAAGTCTTATAAGGTCTCCAATGTTTAGATTTTATTGGTTTGTTCTATACAGTTTTGTTCAATTCTATTATATCTGATGATATGGGCAACTCTTTTTAAGATAGCAAGAGGCATAATGGTAACCAGTGTTGATCACCTGGTATTCTGTTTTTACATCATGTGCTATGTCCATCCTTCTGCTCTAACTGACTCTGTTTTGCTTTGTCACATTTGGTTTTATTCTCTTCAAAAAATGTAATAAGAACTGTGGGAGTAATAAAACCCAAAATGTGTAATTGTTATTGTAAAAAAGAGAGGAAAAGAAAGTGATCTAAAGGATATAACTGCATGTATATTTAAGTGTGTAAGATAGAAAACCATGTTACTGAGTTTTTGTAGGATCATTGAACAGAACTGTTTGCAGTCTCACTATTTGAATGTCCACTTTGTATGCTTTAATTTTGTAATTTGAGCAACTATTTCTAAGATGACAATGTGTAACCTATTAACTAGTGTATTTTTACTGTATATTTTTTTGAAATTCTGTATTACTTGTACCCTTTTACTGTTTAATTTTTTCTCTTTAAATAAATAAGAATCAAGGAAATGAAGAGTAGTTTCTTTTAAAGATTAAATTAAATTACAAACCCTTAGCCAATCTAATAAAAAAAGGAAAGAAAAGTCTCAAATCCATCCAGTTAGGAATGAAAAGGGCAATAGCACATCAAATCTTGCAGAAATCCAGAAAATCATCAATACCTACTTCAAGAAATTGTATTCTAATAGGATAGAAAACTCAAGATATAGACAGATTCCTACTTACGTGTGAATTAGCAAAGCTGACTCAAGAAGCTATGCAAATTCCTAAATGAATCAATATCAGTTGATGAAATTGAAGATGCAATTAAAAACCTACCAAAAATTAAGAAGAGAAGAGGAAGAAGAAGAAGAAGAAGAAGAAGAAGAAGAAGAAGAAGAAGAAGAAGAAGAAGAAGAAGGAGTCCCAGATCCTGATAGATATACCACTGAAGTCTTAAAGATACTTAGGGAAGGCCAAATGACACTACTTCTCAAAAGTTTTAATGAAGTTGAAAGGGAAGCAATACACTCAAATTTGTTTTTGGAAGCACACATTACTCTGATTCCAAAACCAGTAAAGGATCCCAGTACAAAAGAGAACTGCAGACCATTTGCTCTAATAAACAAATATGCAAAAGTCCTCAAGGAGATACTGGCAAACTGAATGCAGTAAATCTTCAAGATTATACAGCATGATCAAGTAGGATTCATGCGAGGGATACAGGGTAGTTCAACATGTGCAAATCAATAAATGTCATACAATAAATGTAACAAAGACAAAGACAAAAATCACATTACTATCTCAATAGATACAGAAAAAGCACTTTCAATGTCCAACATCATTTGTGAAGTAAAAAAAGAGAAAATTGGACTACATGGTCTTGATCTTAATCTGATGAAAATTATATATGACAAACCAAAACCAATATCATGCTAACTGGACAAAGATTGAAAGCTTTCACTATAAAATCAAGAATAAGACAAGGCTGTCCATTGTCACCACTCTTATTCAATATAGTCCTGGAGACATTAGCCAGAGCAATTAAATAAAAGAAAGAAATACAAGAAATGAGGACAGAAAAGGAAAGATTTGAATTATCATTATTTGTGGATGACACAATATTCACAGAGAAGACCCCAGAAACTCCATCAAATATTTCTCAATTTAATAACCAACTTCAGTAGCTCAGCCTAATATAAAGTCAACATGCCAAAATCAATAGCCTTCTTGTACCTAAATGAAAAATTCATTAAGAGAGAAATTAGATAAATGATATCTTTCACAATAGTATTCTAAAAATGAAAAACTTAGGAATCATTCTAAAGAAGGAAGTAAAAGACCTCTACATTGCAAAGGGTAGTATTCTGAAAAAGGAGATTAAAGAGGATTTCAAAAAGAAAATCTCTTATTCTTGGTTAGGAAGAACTAATATAGTGAAAATGGCCATATTTTCAAAATTTTTATACAGATTTAATACAACCCCAATCAAAATATCATTGCATGCATCACAAAAAACTTTGCTAAATTCACTTGGAGCCAGAAGAGACTTAGAACAATAAAAGTAGTTCTGGGCAACAAAGACATGGCAGGAAGCATCTCACTCCCTGATTTGAATTCATACTGCAAAGGTACTGTAATAAAAACAGCATGAAACTGGCAAAAAAACACTAGAGGATCAATGGTATAGATTAGAAGATGCAGAAACAATATCAAACACACTCAATGACCTTATCTTTGATAAAGAGGTCAAATGCACTTACTGGAAGAAAGATAAGCCAGAAAAAAACTGGCTTTCCACATGCCATAGATTAAAAGTAGACACATATCTTTCATCTATTAGTCATTCCTTAGCTGCAGGTTACTTAGGCCCATTCTATCTTTTCTATAAAAGTAAGTAAACATTAAATTCCTATATCTGATTCTTGAATACATATACTGAGTATTCATCTGGACATGTATCTAGGAATGAAATTGCTGGATAAGTGACTTATACATGCAACTTATAATACATATATGTGTGTGTATATATATATATATATATATATATATATATATATGCAAACTGTATAAGTTACATTTAAGCAATTTTTATATGTGCTAAAGTTTGCCAAATTCTTCCCCTCATTAGGAGAAACCAGTAAATTAAATTTTCCTTACACTTGACACATTGTTCAATATTTGTTGGAGTTTTATCTTTTTGTCAAAGTAATATGAATGATTTAATTATAGTCAAAAATCATTCTGAGTGAGATTCTAATATTTTTTTCTACAGAAGTGAAGTTGTATATCTGGTCTTTATATATGTGGGACCAATATCTCTTAGTCTTTGAATTACCTACTTTTTCATACTGATAGTTATTTCTGAAGTATTTCTGAAATATTTCTATTTTTTGTGTGTACAAATGTATGTATATATAAATATATCTTTCATTGATTTTGTTGACCATAAAGAAATTTGTGATTTAATAGGCTAAATTTATTTTTACCTAAAGTCTTTATATTACTCATGCTATTTTGATAGTTTCAAAAACTCTCATATGCTCTCAAACAAATGAATGGATAAAGAAAGTGTAGTATTTATACTTGGAGTAATATTCTGTCAAAAAAAGATAAACTTGAGATATTTTTAGGTAAATGAATGCATCTAAAGACCATATCCTAAGTGAAGTAAATCAGACATGCAAGTTTAAATATTGCATTGTGTCTCTTGCATGACAAAACCAAAAGTGGAAATTAAGAGCAAAATAGAAGATAGATATTTGGAAGGCAGAACTTATTCAAATAGGAGGGGGAACAAGGAAGGAGGGAGGAGGAAGAGAATAGAGGGAAAAGGATTTTTTTAAAGCAAAGAAGAGAGAAAAGTTAAGGGGAAACAGAGAAGAGTGTTTATAAATAGGAGAAAAACAGCTGAAGGGAGGGGAGAGGAATAAGGGGAAAAGAATTGAAATATATTATGTAGAGATACAAATTCCCCTATGATGGATGTGAACATTATACGGCAAACAGATACTAAAAATGAAAAAAACCTTTCAACTATCCCAGGATTTTTTATAATTCTCTTGAACTCTTCTTTTTTCATTTTTGTTATTATTAATACATGTTTGCCTTGCACAATGGTTACATTCATTGTGAGGAGCTGGTACATGTATACAATACATTTAGTTTCTATTTATATTTCCGTCCTTGCCTTTCTTTCTTCCTCTCTCCTTCTCTTAATTCATTTTTCATTTGCAAAGGATTAACCTCCCTGTTTCTTTTCTTTCTTTCTTTTTGCCTTTTTGAAACAGGATTTCTCTATTCAGTTCAGGCTGGCTTTGAGCTCATTTTGTAACCTAGGCTGGTCTCAAATTAGCAACGATCCTCCTGCCTCTCTCTTCTGAGTGCTGGGATTACAGGCATGAGCCATCATGCCCGGTTCTGCCTTGTTTCTTAATATCTAGCTTTTATTTTATTCTTTACACTTTGGGCTTCCCATATAAGAGAAACCAGGAGATACTTAAGTCTGTGGTTGGATTTATTTCACTTACTATTATGGTCTCAAAGTGAATCTATTTTCCAACAAGTGACTGAAATTTACCTTTCTCTATACAAGAACGATCTGTTGTTTCTCTAAAGACCACCTTTTCTTTATCTATTCATCTGTTGATGAACATGGCCATTTTCAGAATTTAGCTTTTACAAATTGTGCTGCTGTAAAGATTGGTATGCATGTATCATTGTAATATGACACCTTTAACTCTTTTTAATTTTTTTAAGAAACCAAAATAGATAAAAGGATAGAAATGATACTGAATTTCAAAAATACTGGGAAACTAACACTAATTTATATATTGCACATTGTTATCTTAGAAGTAGTTGTTTAGGCTACAAGATTTAGGCATAAAAATAATGATCAAACAACCATACAGTAAAGGTGCAAACTGTTTCCTTGGATGAACTAACAGAGATTTATAGTATAGTTATCTATCTCTAACTCTTTTTGAGAAAATATCTAGAATGAGAATAGCTGTGTCAAGTGAATTTATGCTTTCAGTTTTTCTTTTTTTGTAATCCCCACACTGATTTCCATATTTATTGTGCTTGTTTACATTCCTACCAATATTGGAGAAGGCTTTCTTTTCCCCTGTATCCTGGAGCAGCATTTGTTATTTGATTTCTTGATGATAAATATTCTTTCTGCAATCTCAGTGTTGTTCAACTAGCACTTAATTTGCATTGATACAGTAGACAAAGATGTTGAACATTTTTTTTTCCTGTAGTGATTGGCCATTTGTACTTCTTATTCTGAGAAGTGTATAATTGTTTAGATGCCAAATTTTTAAATCAAGATTTTAGTTTGATGAGTCTATTTCTTTTCTAATTCTTTATATATTCTAGATATTAGTCCTCTATTTAAAGAATTTCAGACAAAATTTTTTCAATCTGTAGCTTTTCTCTTCACTCTGTTGATTGTTTCATATTCTGGGAAGAATATTTTTAATTTAATATAATCCCATCTTCATGTTATTTCTTATGAAACTGAGGTTCAGTTCAGATAGCCCTTGCCTATACCTATGTCTTCAACAGTTTTACCTTGTTTGTCTTACAAAAGTTAAATGGTTTTTGCTTTAATATTTACATCTTTGATCCAATTTAATTTTAGTTTGGTACATGGTGAGAGGGACCTAGAATCAATCTTATGCATCTGCACAGCCAGTTTTACCATAATTGTTTAATAAAGAGGCTGTCATTCATCCAGTGTATGCTTTTGTCCCCTTTTCAAAGATAAGATGTTTGAACATGCCCGGGGTTATTTCTGCACCTCTGTTCTCCTCTACTGATCTACATGTTTATTTATTTTTTTTTTAAATCTTTTTTTTTTATTTAAGAGGAAAAAGAGAAAAACACAAAACAAACCAAGGTGGTGTAAGGGTACATGTAATACAGAACTACAAAAAAAAAAAAAAAAAAAAACATAACAGTAAGAAATCACCTGTTAGTAGATTACATATTATCATCTTGAAAATAGTTCCTCAAATCACAGTATCAAAGAATACAAGGTGGACATTCAAACAGGGAGACTGCAAACAGCTGTGTTCAATGATCCAAAAACATTGATATAGTCAGCTATTTAACACCCCTAAACACACTTGCTGTTACATCCGTTAGAGCTCTTTTTCTTCTTTTTTTTCCCTCTCTTTTTTACAACAAAATTTACACATTTTGGATTTTATTACTCCTTAGTGCTTATTACTTTTTTTTTGGGGGGGGGGAAGAATACAGTCAAATATTGCAAAACAAAGCTGTCAGTCAATACCAAGGATAGACATAGCACATGGTGTAGAACAGAGTACAAGTTTATCAACAATGGTTATCAACATTGTCCCTTGTTTCCTTAAAAAGAATTGTCTATCTCATTAGATATTATAAAGTTGGACAAAACAGTAGAGAATAAGACCAATAAAACTTAGGCATTGTAAACATTACAGGACTTCCAAAGAAGACAATAGTCAAACAAGAATGGGTATCTTAGTGAATCTTATTGTCTTCAAAGTAGTTGCCTATGTCTTCAAACTTGATACTATCATATAGAATGGAACAGAGTCTAATCACTTTTAACAATGTCCTCTGCCTTCTTTTATTAGGCAATTCCTCAACTTTCTCCTTCTCAGGATGCTATTATTCACTGTTCAGAGTGATATTAGTCTAGTTTCTTATGCTCAATTTGAGCATACATAAAGATAAAGACAGCTATTACGAAGAGAATGAGAGACATTATCGTAGTCATCTTCGACTTCCTCAAAATAAGTCTTGAAGACCAAAAAAGCCTGCATCATTCTGTAATTCTTTGCTTAGATCTATAGTGTTCAGTATATATTTAATGCATGTGAAGATGGGAAAAACTATTTGGAAGAAAACTAGAGACAGTAAGATAAACAGTGAACATCTCCAGTGGACTTGCTTTGAAATCTGTGTTTCCTTAACTAGTTTTCTTATGAACTGTTATCTTCTGTTTTGTCATGTTTAATCTTACACTCTTTAAGAAAAATACAAGTGTGTAGGACAGATAAGCATATTAATAAGTTTTTGTTGGATCATAGAAGTTAACTGTTCGCAGTGTCATTATTGGAATATCACTTTGTGTGCTTTAATTTTATAACTTGAACAACTACTTCTAAGATGACAATATGTAACAAATCAACTAGTGATATATTATTATTTTTCTGAAATTCTGTATTATTTCTACACTTTTTTTCTGTTTTTTTCTCTTTAAATAAACAACATTAAAATTCACAAAAATATAAAATATTTAAAGACAAAATATTAAGGACATAGACACTATCCATACTTGAAATTGAAAAGCCCATTTCAGTTTACCATGTTTAATTACAAGATGCCGTGTTGAAGCACAAAGACACTTTAAAAAATCTAAAGAGGTACAAGTCATTAACTGAAAACCATACAACATGTGCACTTGAGTAGAGATTCTCCTCAGATTTGGCATTTCTGTAAAATTTGTGAAGAAATATTGACATCAAAATTCTGTATTGATTATTTCTTCAGCTCTCCTAGGAATGTGGATTAACAATGTGAGAAATATGGCAATTCATGTTTGTTGTTAAATACATAGAAAAAACATCACTCTTCAGACAGTGTAGATCTAAGTTTACTTTACATGTTTATTTTTGTGCCAGTACCTTGCTATTATCACTGCAATTTGGTAATATAACATGAAATCTGGGGTTGTGAAGCTTTCTGTTTTGCTCTTGTTGCCCAGGATGATTTTAACATTATGAGATTCTTTGGGTTTCATGTGAGTTTTAGGATTATTTTTCTAGAGTTCTGTGAGGGCTGATACTGTTTTTATTGGGATTGAGTTAAATTTATATGGCAGCTTTGAAAATATGATCATTTTGACATCATTGATTCTGATTACCCAGGTAAAGGGGATAACTTTCCATTTTCTGATTTACTCTTTGATCTTTTAAAATAATAACAGTAATATAGGATGGGCTGAAGGACAGCCTCTGCACTCCATCCCGGCTCTGGCCATGGAGCTGTGCCTGCCATGTGGTGACTTCCCTGCACCCACTGTCCTGGAGGACCACCACCACACTCCACCCTGTCTCAGATTGCCTAGCAGTGCCTGTGCCCTGCACCTTCGCACATCCCCTGGCCTGGAGGAGACCACTGTGCCCCACCCCAGGTTTGGCGGCCAAGCCACACCTGCATCCATATGTGTCCCCCACAAAAACAGGTCCAGAGAATGAATGCCATGCTGCACTCTGGCCCAGGCTGCTGATCCACACCTGCCCCCCAGTGCCCTTCCCCTACCCCCTAGACTGGAGGATGGCTGCTATGATCCACCCCAGCTCAGGCCTGTGCACTGGGCCTGCAACTTCACAGAATCCCCCAGATGCAGCACTGAAAGACAACTGCCACAGCCCACTCCAGCTCTGACTGCCTCTGTGCCTGTGAGTCATCATGTTCCTCCTCTGTGCTAATCCAGAGGACTGCTGCACCCAACCTGGCCTGGCCTACTGGTCTCAGCTACCCTTTCCATCTCTTGGACCAAGCACTGTTGTGAATGTTTGTCTCCCACTCCCTCCCAGAGCCTTTAACTGCAGTGGATAGGCCATTCTGGTTTGACAGGACACTTGGTGGCCCCTTACCCAGACAGGTAAATCCAGCAGGTTCCAGTCATGATGTACCCAACAATTGAGCATAAAAACAGAATACTAAAAGCTGTTAGAGAAAAGGCACAACTCACCTATCAAGGAAAGCCTATTACAATCATGGCAAACTTTTAAGTACAAGCATTCAGATTAAGACATGATTGGAGTGAAGTATTTCAAGACATAAAATAAGACACCTTAAAACCCAGGGTGATGTACCCAGCAAAACCGTCTTTCAAATTTCATGGAGAAAAAAGATACTTCCATGACAAATAACAACTGAAGAAATTCAATTCTACCTAACAAACCCTAGAGTATTGAAAGAGTATTGAAAGGCATACTAGAAAGAGATAAAAATGACCACAATCTCCAGAATGACATCAGAAAGAAACCACTAGGCTGAACAAAAAATTAAACAATGGAGAAAAGTGAAAAACCAACAACAGGAACACAACATGGCAAAATCAAGTCAATACATATCAGTGATATCCATAAATGTAAATGAGCTCAATTCACCTTCAAAAGAAACAGGTTCACAGAAAGAATCAAGAAACAGGATCCCACAATATGCTATGTACAAGAAACAAATCTGGCTCAGAAAGAAACTCATAGATTAAAAGTCAAACTATGGAAAACAGTATTCCATGCTACAGGAACCCAGAAAAAAGCAGCAGGAGTTATTCTGTTTGCAGACAAAGTGAACTTCAAGCCTAAAATGATTAAAAGAGATAAAGAAAGCCACTATATACTTGTAAATGGAAAACTACAAGTGGAAGAACTAACAATTATAAATATATATGCACCAAATACAGGAGCACTCAACTATATAAACCCAGCGCCAAGAGTTCCCCAGAGAGTACTCATCTGAAATCAATCTGGTTGGTGGTGAGTGCAGGCCACTGGCAACAAGTCAAACATGTCACAGGAGAAGAAAAAGCATGGAATTAATCCAGGATATTATCCTGTTAATGAATCAGCTGGGGGGACTCAACTGGGAACTCAAAAGGAGTGTGTCCCAGGAGTCAATTGCCTGTTGATTGAATTATGGCACCAAATGATAGGATTATTTCCAAAAGATATTATTTCTAAAGATATGAAGTATAAAACAAAAGAGTCCTTTATTCTGAGAACATGGAGAGAGATAACTGGCACCCCCTGGCCGCTGGAGTCCGGCGATCTCTCTAGCGGACACATGGTGTGATGGGTATATAAGTAGCCTAAGCTTAGGCTAGTGCCCTAGGGCCATTAGAGATGCACAGGTATTACATTGGCACATGTTTGGCGCCAGGGGTAGATTCCTAAGGGTGGGGGGAGATAGAGTTACAGGTAAAGCTTTAGGGGCAGGGGAGGTAGGAGCTCCCTGGTTTCGGCTGAGGCTTTTTCTGGCTAGTGTCTGTTCTGGGCCAAAACCCTTTCAAGTACTATGCAGTTATTAATGAGGATAAACTTTGTATATTTTGAGGTAAATGGATTAGTCTGATACTGTACTCAAGAATGAAATATGGACCAGGGATTCAGCTCTGCGATTTAACTGCTTTCCTGGTAAGCATGAGGTCATAAGTACAGTCCCTGGAACAAAACAAAACAAAACAAAACAAAACAACAACAAAAAAAATTGAAATAAATGAAATTCACATGTGTAAGCATTGTATTTTCTCCCTGCTGTCAGAAACTGAAAGAGTATATAAAGTCTAAAATGCACAATATATTCTGAAATGGGAAAAATTGTTCAAAAGGAAAAATGAAGTTGGATGGTAGAACGGGGAAAGAATGTAAGGGAAAAAGGAAAAATTGCACATCAGTTACACTACACTATTAGTGTCTCTTAGTTCATTGAAAATGAAGTTTTAGCTAATATCAATTTGAGAACTATTAATGCCATGTATTGTACATTCAATAACTACTTTAAAGATAGTGCTATACAATTTATTAATTCATTATTTAGCTGTGATTTTTTGTTTTACAATTTTTTCAACAAAACAAATAACTATAACCAGTAAATATAGGTGAGATACTAAAAAAAGTGAAGGTTTTTGCATCAATGACAAAGTTTCCACTTTATAAACTATGAAGATAAAGGAGACTTTTTAAAATAATCTTGAAATATTATTTCCTTAAAATATTACCAAACCAAAAAAAAAAAAAAAAAAAAAAAAACTTCTACAGATTTTCTAAAAGAGAATCAGAACTCCTGGTAATGAAATGACCACTGAGAAGACAGTCAAAATAAATTGAATGATATGGAAAATATCTAAATACATTTTCAAAAGAACTTGAACTGGAAAACATTTTGCACTGTGGCAGACAACTCCAGTGACTCCCTCTGAATGCAAAACAATTACATGACTTTGATTATTTGTAGACTCATTTTCTTATACTGATATGTAAAAAGCTGGCTATGGTATTTTCTTCTCTCTTCAATTGGCTCTAAGCATTGCAAATAAGGCCAGCTGAGGTGCTGCTATGTAATTTCTAAAGCCAACAGACAGTCCTGTTTCCTAGCATAGTGTTCTCCATGCAGAATATATACAGGATATGAGCTTGGGAGATGTTAGAGCACATAGCTCCAGGAATGTCAACTGGGTATCAGTCTCAAGATAAAGAGGCTATGACTTCCCAGGGCACAAGAGTTTGCATATCAAAACCAAAGGGAGAGTCTCCCAAAAGAATTCCATTGCTACCTTAATTGGATTATGTAAATTGATCCTTCTATATGTCTTTATCGCTACAATTTACAGAGATGGTATTCTTGGACCTGGCTAGCCAGCTCAAGTTACTCATGTAATTTCGGCCATCTTTATTGCCACTCATCCCTGTGTCACCCTGTTCTTGACAAGATAATAAATTCTGGGAAAGACCTAGGATCAAGGCCTTTGTTCAAATGACCTCATGAGGATTGGGCTTAGGACCCCTGGCTGTCCTTAACCTGGAGTATGTCCTGGTGTCTTTATTCTCACCATGGGTTGAATTGCTGCTGATAGTTTGGAATTAACTTGCTGGGATTCCAATAATATCTCAATGGGATTACAAATATAGCTTTTTCAGAGGATTGAGAGGAAAATTAGAAAGAGGGTTAATGATACTTGGATGCCTGTACACAGTATTTGGGATTACAATACTGCATGACAGAGAAAATAATGGTAAAAGAAAATAGACAATGTAGAGAACAGGAAAAGATATTTCCAACTGGTGCAGTCTCAGTAGAGACCTGTAAACATCTGTTAGTAATTTTGCATTATAGCAACAAACATATGGCATAAGCATCTTATCAAAAGGAAAGGTTTTATTTTGTTTGGTTTTGGAAATTTAATTCGTGACATAATCACCCTGTTGCTTGGGTCCAGAAGCTGGCATGGTGTGTCAGTGCAGGTGAATAGTGGGCAATATCCATTCACCTCATGACACTGAAGAATGATGAGGGAAAAGAAAGAGATGAAGATGCTAAGCACTATTGAGAGTTTGCCCTCAGCAGCCTAACACTTTTATCAATAGATCACAGCATGTCAAATTATCAT
Organism: Cavia porcellus; assembly: GCF_034190915.1. Lineage (NCBI taxonomy): Eukaryota > Metazoa > Chordata > Mammalia > Rodentia > Caviidae > Cavia > Cavia porcellus. The sequence continues at coordinate 59,562,204 of NW_026947493.1, forward strand.
CCCCAAACAATAGTGCCATCATATGATGTAATTGTTAAGTTTCACTGGCAGTGTGACTTAGGATTTATTGAAGCATTTGGAAAGAATACTTTGTGTTTGTTTGGAGGAGTCATGGATGCATGATCTTGGGTATGCTCTGTGTGCCCTGAGCCCTTCCTCTCTGGTGCGGTTTCCATGACCTGTTTCCAATCTGCCATAAACTGACCAGCTTTGCTCCTCCTTGCTCTTTTGCCATGATATTCCTGATTTGGACACAGGAGTCCATGGACTGAAATCAATGAAGCAATAAATCAGAATAAGCATCTCCTGTTCTATACTTTGAGTCTCTGATATTTTATACCAGTAATGGGAATGTTGACTAATGCAGTTAGGGAGCAAGACTTTAGCATTGGATCTTTATAGAATATTTAACTTCCAATTATTGCACTCAGCATTTAGACACATCCAGTATATCTCTTTTTGACACCTAAAGCAATTGTCCAAACTAACTGCTAGTGACAATACTAAAAAATTATTTTAATAGTTAAGCAAAAGCTATCTGTACTGGAAAATTCATACTGGCTTAAAATTAGCAGCACAATTTGTAATAGCCAAGTCATGGAAACAACCCAAATGCCCATCAACAGAGGAATGGATAAAAAACATTATGGTAATTTTATATAATGGAGGCCTGTTGAACTCTAAACAAGTATATTGTCAAGACTTTTCTAGGTAAATGGATGAGACTTGAGACCATCCTCATAAGAGAAATAAGTCAGACTCATATGTGTAAGTGACATTTTGTCTCCCTAGTGTAAAACTTTAAAAGTATATAAGATTCAAAATATACAATAGATGTTATGAATGGGTGAGAAACAGCTCTAAGGGGAAAAATAACAAGAATAGAGGAATGAGGGATAGGGAAAAGAAGAGAAAAGGAATAAGATAAATTTGTTTATATATACATAAAATAACTAAGATGATTATACTACTAATTGTATTAGTTCTTGGAAAAGCAGAGTTAATACTCATATGATTATATCAGTTTGCATGTATATATCTGATAATTAAAGAAACTCTTTTGAAGATAACAATATGCAATATTACAGCCATTGTTAATTTCCTATAAGTATATATTGTTATTGTTTTGGATTTTTTGTTGTTCTTGTAGTTTTTGTCTCTTTTCTGTGTTGTTTCTCTTAATATAAAAAATTTAAAAATTTAAATTTGTTATTAGCACTAAAATGTATCAATTTAAATATCCCTTGAGGAAATTGAAACATTGAACTCTTTTTAAAAAGCAAACCAGGGCCCCTTGGCCTGCAGCCATGGGATGCTCCTGACCATGACCTTATGCCTGCTCTTTGGGAATCCACCTGCCTCCTGGAGCTAGTACTGAGGTTGATCCATCCCTTTCTCCCACAAACTTGGACTACAGCACATTACTGTGCTGGCATGGTGAGAGGCTCAGGGACCTCTCACCCAAACAGAAGACCTCAGCAGCTCCAGTCATTGTGGTGTTTGCCCCTAAAACAGAGGCCTAAGGTGGATAAATAGGTGCAGAAGTGAAACTTCATCCAACTGTAAGACCTTGGAGAACCTAGCAAGAGAGTGGGCAATCTATTCCTCCACACAGAGAATATCTGACAGGTTGTGGTTTGTGCCAATAAGGCCTCCTCCAACATGGAGAAAATTAAAAGCTCTTATGAGACCCACAGTGACAATGTAGGGCCTAATCTGATACCAACCTTATAGACAGGGAGATCTGTTGACCTCCAACAACCTGAAAACATAGCAAAAGCAGGACCTACATCAATACTTCTAGGCTAGTTAGCCCAGGAAGAATATGGGACTCACTGAACAGGACCTGTAGGAGGAATTTAGGTGTCTGGCTCTCCTCTGCATTGTGTTACCCAGCAACTGAACAAACATCAGCCACACAGTAGGGCCCTAAAATTCACACTATGGACAGATGAGACTGCTGGGATTGAAAGAACAAATATTTATCCAAAAGGTGAAAATGGAAAATGAAAAGGCAAAATGCAATCTCAAACATCTAGTCAATGAGAAGCAAGTACAGGAGACACTGAAATAGAGGACTTTGAAAGTCATACACCAGAAAGGTCTTAAATGAAGGCAATGAAGTAAAGAAACAAACCCATGAGGCTATAGAGGAAACCAAATTAGAAATAACGTTTTACATAAAGACAGAAATAAGAACCTTCATGAATGAGTTGGTCCACATAGCTAAAGAAGAAATGGATAAAAACAAATACAGGAGCATGGGTAAATTATTGAAACTTTGAAGGAACAATGTAGTAACAAGCAGAATCCATGAAAGAAATTCAAAGAGATATCCAAGAAACAAAAAATTCTCTTGACAACTGGCAAAATTATTTAAATGAAGCTGAGGATAGAATTTTAGACCTTAAGGATAGGATCACAGATAGCAATCCTGAAAGGGTAGAACTCATAAAAAAAAAGCAGCATGAAATGACAATCAAGTAGCTTCAAGATGATGCCAGGAGAAAAAAAAATAAGAATTATAGGCATCCACTGAAGATGCAGGTGTCAATGCAAATGACATAACTAAATTATTTATAGAAGCAATAGCAGAAAATTTCCCAAACATGAGGGGAAATCTGATATAAGTGAGGCATACAGGATGCTAGAAAGTCACATCCAATATAAATCTACACTCAGACATATAATAATTAAGATTCCAGACATACCACATAAAAACAGAACACTAAAAGCTGTTAGAGAAAAGACATAACTCATCTATCAAGGAAAGACTATTAGAATCATGGCAGACTTTTCAGCAGAAACCTTGAAGTTAACAGGAGCTTGGAGTGAAGTATTTCAAGCCCTAAAAGAAAATAACTTTCATGCCAGACTGAAGTGCCCAGAAAAATTGTCTTTCAAATTAATGGATAAAAAGATACTTCAGGGGCTGAGGATTTAGCTCAGCAGCATAAGCACCTGCCTTGCAAGCAGGTGGTCGTGAGTTCGATCCCCAGTACCGAAAAAAAAAAAAAAAAAAAAAAAAAAAGATACTTCACTGACAACAAACAACAGAAGAAATTCATGTCCACCAAACCAAGCCTACAAAGAGTACTGAAAAACATGCTAGATAAAAATGAGCACAATCTGCAGAACAACAACAGAAAGAAACCACCAAGCTGGACAAGAAATTAAACAAGGGAGAAAAACAGAAAACCAACAAAAGGAACACAACATATTCAGTACATATCAGTGTATCCATAAATGTAAATGGGCTCAATTCACCTATCATAAGAAACAGGTTGACAGAATGGATCAAGAAACAGGATTCCACAATATGCTGTATAAAAGAAACACACCTAACTCAAAAAGAAATTGATAGATTAAAAGTCAAAGGATAGAAAAAAGTATTCCATGCAGCAGGAATGCAGTAAAAAGCAGGGGTAGCTATTCTGTTTGCAGACAAAGTGAACTTCAAACATAAAAGGATTAAAGAGATGAAGAAGGCCATTACATACTTGTAAGTGGGAAACTACAAGAGAAAGAACTAACAATTATAAACATATATGCACCAAATACAGGAGCACTCCAACTATATAAGAAAAATACTAATGGATGTGAAAAACCAAAAACACAAGAACACAATTGTAATAGGAAAGTAAGCACCCCACTGTCACAAAAAGATAGATCAAATAGGCAAAACATCAGCAAAAAAGTAATAGAACTGAATCATACCTGTGAGTGAATGGACTTAGTGGATGTTTACAGAGTGTTCCACCCAACCATATCAGAATATATATTCTTCTCAACTGCACACGGAACATTCTCCAAAATAGACCATATATTAACTTATAAAACATTCTTAAGTGAATGGAAAAGGAGCAAAATTATCCCATGCGTAATATCTGACCATAGTGCACTAAAATTGGAAATCAATAGCAAAAAACTGCAAAACATGCATAAATACTTGGAAATTAAATGACAAACTTCTGAACCAATGTCTTACAGATGAAACTAAAGAAGATATAAAACAATACCTATGGTACAATGAAAATGCAGACACAACATACCATAACCTCTGGCACATGATGAAGGGAGATCTAAGAGGGAAACACATACCAGTAAAAGTCACATCGAGAAAATGAAATGAGCACAAATAAATAACTGAACGCTACATCTCATGCCTCTAAAAAAGGAAGAGCAAGTCAAACCAAAACTCATAGAAGAGAGAAAATTATAAAGGTTAGAACAGAAATTAATACAATTGAAACAAAAAAATACAAAGAATTAACAAATCAAAGAGCTGCTTTTTTGAGACAATAAACTAAATTGATAAACTTTTAGCCAACATCATCAAGAAAAATAAAGTTGTGATTTATTCCAGAAATGCAGTGATGGTTCAATGTATGCAAATCAATAAATGTAATACACCATATCAATGTAGCCAAAAATAAAAATCACACAATCATCTCAATAGATGCAGGAAAATGCTTTTGATAAAGTCCAACACCTGATCATGATAAAAAAAAAATACCGAAAGTTGAAATAGTCAGTGTGTACCTCAATCTCATAAAGGTGATTTATGACAAACCAACAGCCAACATTATACTAAATGGACAAAAACTGAAAGCCTTCACTCTAAAATCAGCAATAAGACAAAGATGTCCACTATCACCACTTCTATTCAATATAGCTCTAGAAACACTTGCCAGAGCAATCAGACAAATGAGAGAAATAAAAGGAATAAAAATACAAAAAGAAATTAAATTATCATTATTTGCAGATGACATGATACTCTACATAGAAGACCTCAAAAACTCCATTAAAAGACTATTGGAGAGAATAAACAAATTCAAGAGCATAGCAGGATATAAAGTCAGTACTCAAAAATCAATAACATTCCTGTACCCATACAAAAATCTCACTGATAGAGAAATTATGGAAATACCACCTTTCACAATAGCATCTAAAAAAATGAAATACTTAGGAATCAACCTAACTAAGAACATAAAAATCCTATATGCTGAAAATTGTACTACTCTAAAATAGAGATTGAAAAGGATATTGGAAAATGGAAGAATATTCCTTGCTCTTGGTTAGGAAAAATCAACCTTGTGAAAATGGCTATAATCCCAGAACTGTTATACAAATTCAATGCAATCCCATCCAAAGATTCATTAAGGTACCTTACAGATCTAGAGAAAATATTCCTAAAATTCATTAGGAAACAGAAGAAACCTAAAATAGCAAAGGTCATTCTGGGCAACAAAGGCAAGACAGGGGGCATCTCAATTACTGACTTGAAATATACTACAAAGCCACAGTAATAAAATCAGCATGGTACTGGCAAAGAAATAGATCTGAGGATCAATGGGACAGATTAGAAGTGCAAATATTAATACAAATACACTCAGCCACCTTATATTTGACAAAAGGGCTAAACATGTTCACTGGAAAATGATAGCTGCTTTAATAAATGGTGTTGAAAATTTGGCTTGCCAAAGGTGGAAGTTTAAAAATGATGATGAAAAATATGTGGTTTTTTAATAAAATGGAATAATATTACACAGCTATAAAGTGGTAATCTTGAGACTGTTATAGGTAAAGAGAGGCAACTTGAGAATATCCTCATAAATGAAATAAACAAGACTCACATTAGCAAACATCACATTATCTCTCTAGTTTAATAAGTAATAAAAAAACTGACAGAATAATGGGATCCAAAAAGTATAATAGATATTGTAAAAGTGAAAGAGAAGGAAAGTGCTCTAAAGGGTATAACAGTATGTATAGTGTGTAAGATAGATGACTACATTTCTGAATTTTTGTTGAATCACTGAACAGAAGGGTTTGCACTGTCAATGTTTAGTGTGTAGCCACTTTTTGTGTTTTGATGTTGAGACTTTGGCAACTACTTTCAAGAGGAAAATGTATAAAGTATCAACTAGTGATGTTATGATGTTAATTAATTTTGAGTTCTGTATTGTTCTAACTTTTTCCTCCTTTTCTATTTTATTTTTTTAAAATTTTCTTTTCTTTCTTTCTTTGAAAAAAGATAACAATATGCGATATAGCAACCGTTGTTAAATTTCTTTCATTTTGTTTTGAAAGCCTATATTGTCATTGCTTTTGGTTTGTTGTTGTTTGTCTCTTTGGCCTATTGTTTTTCTTTTCTGACTTTTTTCTTTTTAAAATAAAAAAATAATAAAAAAGAATACAGTAATATAGTTTTCTTGATAGGGGTATTTCTCTTTGTTTGAATTGTGCTGTTAGGTTAACCCTTAAATGTTTAGTTTTTCTTAAAGCTATTGTGAAAGATGTCATTTTCCTATTTCTTGGTATGTCCACGAACTTGATATACAGGAATTATATTGAATTTTATGTGTTGATTTTTTACTTGCTATCTATTTGAACTGGTTTGTTAATTGTGAAAGTCTTTCGTTAAAGTTTTTAGATTTACTAGATAAAAAGATCATGTTGTCCATGATTAAGAATAGTTTTACTTCTTCCTGTCTTGTACATATCCTTTTTATTATTGTCTCTTTTCTGTTTGGTGTGACTAAGTTTTCCAGTACTATACTGAACAATGGCTGTGATAGTCAGTGTCCTTTTTTACTTCCAGTTTAGAGGAAAATTTCAATTTTCCCCCTTTTAATATGATTATGGTAGATTATAGTAGAAAGCCATCATAAACGGCTTTCATCAGAATGAAATAAATTCATTATGAACCTATTTTCATCAGAGTTTTATCATTAAGGTCTGTTTGGTTTTTCCAAAACCTTTTTTGCATCTGTTGGATTTTTTCAAGGTCTTTTCTGAATATATTGCTTGTATTTATCTGTTGTATTGCACTTATTACTTTGTGTGTGTTGAACCATCTTTGCAACTCTGGCATGAAACCTACTTGATAGTGATGTTTTATTTTTTGATGATATGTTGCATTCTATTTGGTAATATTTGGTTGAGAATTTTTTCATCTATGTTCATTAAGGAAATTGGCCTGCGGTTTTCTTTTTATAGTCTTGGGATTAGAGTGATACTGGCCTTCAGAAATGAGGGTGTACTTCATACCTGTCAGTTTCATTGAATAATTTGAGGAGTATTAGTGCTATGACATCCTTAAATTTTCTCATAAATTTCAACAATAATACATCAGGTCCTGGACTTTTTTCTAGTTGATAAGTTTTTAAAATTACTGTGTTAATGTTATTATTCACTACTGAGGTGTTCCAATTTTTGCATCTCTTGGAGGTTTTTTTTTTTTTGTTTTTTGTTTTTTTTTTGGTAATTGTATGACTCTAGGAATCTGTTTGTTTCTCCAAAAATTTCCAATTTGTTGGAACATCATTTTTCATAGGAGGTACTATCTTCTGTGGTTTGGTGGTATCCATTGTGTTCATACATTTTTTCTTTCTAATTTCTTTGATATTGGTGTTTTCTCTCTTTTTTTTTGGTAAGTTTGCCTAAGGTTTGACCTACTTTTATTCTTTCAAATCACTTTGCTTTTCAGTGTACTGATTCTTTATATTGTCTTTTAGTCTCAGTTTTGTTAATTTCCACTGCACTCCATTATTTGCTTACTTAAATTTGGTTTGAGCTTCAGTTATTCTTTCTCAAGTATCTTGAGGTTTTTCATTAGTTTTTTTTTCTGTTTTTCTAATGTATCAATTACAGTAAACATTTCTTAGGACTCCTTTCATTGTATTTCATAATTTCTGATGTGTAATATAAGTATTTTCACTTATTTAATTTAGTCTATGATTTCTTCTGTGACACACTGGGTTTTCAGGAGTGAGTTATTAAGTTTCCAAGTGCTTCTAAATTGTCTGCAATTGATTTCTATTTTCATTGTAAAGTGGTCTAATAGTAAAGATATGATGTGTGGGAGTCAGCACTGAAACTGTGTACATGAAGCACTTTGATTCTAAACCGTAATGTGGTCTGTCCTAAATGATCGTACGAAGGGTCAACGAAATGACTCTGTAGATGGAGCATAGCATGAATTGGAGAGACACCATGCCTTCACAGCTAGAGGTTGTGGGAAACATTTTCTGTGCTGTCTTCCACACTGTCCCCAGTGCTATCAGCTCAAGTGGAATATGTAGTTTTCTTAAACTATTTTTTTGAGTTCATTTCTCATAGGATGACTTTTGTTCTCATTTAGTAAGGAACACCTCTGTTCTCCTTTGTCTGATCAATAAATACGTACTTCATGTTTCTGTGCCTCAAGTCTTATTTCATCAAAGCAGCAGTCTTCATCAGGGATTAGTCACAATATTAATTGGGAAGCTATATATCCCAAATTGATTGGGGATTTCCAGTAATGACTGAGGAACTCCATGTTGACTGAGGCATTGCAGTACTCACTGGGAAACTACAGGGTGATTTCTATTACTGGATACTTTTAAGCAGGCTCTCTAGGCTAATATGTGATCTGCTTTGTAGGTGATTCATTGGGCTGCAGAGAAGAATATATTCTTCGATGTAGTAAAGTAGAGCTCTCTGCAGGTATTTATTAACTCCATAAGCTCAAGGGTGTGGTTAAAGTTTTATATTTATTGATTGATTTTTTAGTTGTTGTACCCCTTAATAAAATTGTGACATTAAGATAACCCAAAATGTATGTGATCTTTGGTTTTTCTCTAGATGATTTTAAAATTCTGGTTGATATCTGTCATATTAATTATACATGTAATAGAAATCCTCTTTTATATCATTTGGTGTTCTGAAAACCTCACTTCCTTGTATTTTGACCTCTTTCCTCATATTTGGAAATTTTACATTATAATACCTATAAACTAACTTTCCATGTGTTATGACCTATTTTTTCTCTAACTCCACTTAGGCTTATGGTGGTCTTAGTGTCATCTAGTAACTGTTGGATGAGATCTTGTGGCTCACATATATTTGAGGCATCTGTGGGTACTTCATCATAATTTATCATTTTGTCCTACATATCAGACATGTTATCTTGACATCAAGCATTTCTATGATTTGTGAACTATATATTAGTACTTTTTAATAATATATTGCCTTCCCATGATATGTTTTCAGTTTTATTTTCCCAGAAACAGTATTTACTACTCTAGCTATTTGATGCAAGTGATTTGGATTCTGTCTCTGTATTCTGAGGAAAGAATTCTTGTATAATAGTATCAAAAGATCCAATTAGACATGTCTTACATGTGATAGACCTTGCATTTATACTTTCACCATTTATCAATACTCTGCATCTTTATTCAACTATTATTAGCAATGGTTCCATGATATTGCAGGAGAAGTAGAGGGAAGAAATTGGAAGATGGGTGAAAGAGAATTGTAAGTCATCAAAGGGGGAGGTTAGTAGAGCAAATAATAACAGGTGAAAAGATTGCTGTGGTGTCATATTCTGTTCTAATGACTTAGGTGAATTGAAAGCTTAGAGTTTCAGGTTTAAAGAAGATATTTACAGGTGAAGGATGAGATATAGGGGGACAGAGATGCACTCTGGAATTAGGAAAGCTATGAGGTTGTGAGAATCTGTTGACAAGTTTGTACACCCGTAATTCAGGGAAAAAACAAGGGAAGATGGAAGCTACATAATAAGAGAGCAAAATAAATAGAATGGAGAAGGTAGCAGGTGAACACTGGAGAAGGTTGGAATTACTGAGAGAGGATAGAGTTTTGTGAATCAACCTTGAGAGAAGGAATTTTGAAAAGTGGGGGATATAAGTAAAAAATAATAGTATTGAAATGAGTTTTGGAACTGAAGGAATTGAATAAAACTGGATGGTGGATAAGAATGAAAGGAAAAATTTGTACAAAAATGTTTCTTTAAAAAAATTGTCCTTTGAAAACTGCCCAGTTTTCTAATTGTTTCATGACTTTGTAATTGCTTTGTTGACCCCTGTAACTATGATAACATGACAGAACATATAAGATGCTTGATTTCACCAAGATTTGTTGTCACTGATCTAGTCATTGAACTGGTGATCATTAATCTAGCCCTGTAACCAATGATCTCATTCTGCTACCTACTGAGAAGAACTAACAGGCTGTCCTGCCCCACCTTTGTAACCTCTGCTCATGCCTTGTATAGAAATGCTGGCACACAGACGCTCACCACCTGGCTTTTGTTGGAAGTTATTAAAGCCAGGAACACTATTGTAAAATAAAGCTATTCACTGCCTCCTGACCACTTCAGTTTCATTTCTTTCCTGGAGTCAGTTTTGCCTCAAAAAGAAGAGAAAGAGAATTTATCCACCAACTAAATTGAAGCAAAATTTTTAAAACAGAAAATATTCAGGGGCATCTCAGCTCAAATTCTCTCTCAAATAGAGGATGTACAGGAAATTCACATGTGACCACTTTGCCAGCAAGCCTGCATATTCACACCATTTCCTTTTTGCCTTTATTGTGCACTAATTTTATGCAGCCACACCACTGCCACCTTTTTAATTCCCAAGGCAAACCCATGGGTCATTGAGGTGGGTTATAAGCCACCCAGATGTACTTTCTGAAATAGTAGCAGTGAAGTAGCAAAGTAGATGAGTAAGGCTCTAGAAAAAAATCAGAAATAATTGCACAGTTTATTAAAGAAATGACAATCATAATGAAGGAAATAGCGAGTGAATATAGAGTACATACAGATAAAAATACAGATTTTTAGGATGTGATGGAAGCCATGAATGCTCAACATAGGAAATTCCTGGGATGTATAAAACAAATTCAAATATACCCAGATAATTAAAAATTCTGTTTAAAGAATACAGACCAGAATCAATCAATGTGAATACAGAATATCAGATTCAGAGGGCAAATTTATGGTTTAAAACCACCCAATAAAACACTTCTTAAAAATACCAAGGATCTAAGAAAAGTCAATCCAACATCTGGTAGATGATGCAAAGAATAATGACCCAAGGAAAATCAGAAGAAAGCACAAGGAACATAGAAAATCTGTTCACAGAAGTAATAGCAAAAAACTTTCCATGCATCGAAAAAGAATTGGACTTCCAGATAAATGATGCACATAGAACCTCAATTGGAGCCATGATAAGGAAAAAAACTATACCAAGGCATATATTAGTTAAGATTCCAGATATTCAACGCAAAAACAGGATATTAACAATTGATCAAGAAACAAATCACCTATAAAGGAAAACTGCTCATAATCATAGTACTTCTTAATGCAACATCTTAAGTCAGAGAGAACATGGATTGAAGTATTTCAACCCAGACTGATGTACCCTATAAAATTATCTTTCAATCTTGATGGAGAAATAGGATATTTTCATGACAAGAAAACCTAAAGAAATTCCAAACACCAAAGCAATATGGCAAAAAGTTGTGAATGATATTCTAGAAAAAGACAATTCTATTAATCGCTACAGAATCTACTAGAAAAGGTAATCAATTAAACATAAGTAAAAGAAACAGCATCAGCAACAGGAAATTAATATGACAAGGCTAAATCAATACATATCAGTTATAACTATCAGTGTTAATGGTCTTGATTCAGGAATCAAAAGAAACAGATTGGCAGGATGGATCAAGAAACAGGATCCAAAATTTCTGCATACAAAAATGATTTAACTCAAAAAGAAATTCATAAACCTAAAGTCAAAGGAAGAAAAACAATGGTCATATGAGGTGAACCTGAAAAAAAAGGGTATCTATTTGTCAAATATCTGTTTGACAAATGAGATTTCAAGCCAAGATTGATCAGAAGAGACAAACACAGTCACTACATATGTGTTAAAGAAATAATCCAAAAAAGACATAACAATCATAAATATATCTGCACAAAATATTGACAAACCCAACTATATTTTAAAAATCTAATTGATATGGAAAAAACTAGATAAGCACCAATGCAATAATAATTTTGGACCTCAATGTTCTGATGTCACAAATAGATTACACAAAAAATCAACAAAGAAATATCAGAGCTAAATCAAAACTTCAAACAAGTAGACTTAGTATACATCTATTGAGTGTTCCACATAACAGAAGAAAACACATTATTCTCAGAAATAAATGAAACTTTTTCCAAAATAGACCACATACTAGCCCATAGAACATGGTTAACTAAGCGCAAAAAAAAAAAAAAAAAATCAAAAAGAAAAATATTATACCATGAATATTGTCAGATCACAATTCAAAGAAATTGGAAATCAATAACAAGAAAATCAGACACTGCAAAAATGATACAAACACAAGTAAAATAAATAACATTATCCTAAATAACCGCTGGTTGAAATTAAAGAAGATATTAGACAATTTCTACAATTAAATAATAATGCCAATATCACATACTGGTAATTATGGCATGTAATGATAGCATCTTATGAGTAAAATTTGTAGCAGCGAAGTGTCTCAGAGTTCATACAAGGAATGAAATTTTAAATTTCAGAGCATAAATAAATGCAAATGACGCTAATATTCTTTGGATACAAAGAATCAATGAATCTAAGACATGTTTCTTTGAAAGATTAAATAAAATTGACAAATCCTTAGCCAGCTGTGATGGTTAATTGTCAACTCCTGTGGAGAACACCCACCTGAATTGAGTTGGCATGGTTCTGGGAAGACCCATTTTAAAGTGTAGGGAGCTGGGGAAGCTTGAGATTGATCACATGTGTGGGGCTAAAGCAAGGCCAGCCCTGAAAACACAGAGAGTTCAAAACTAGCCATGTAAACAAACTGCTCCAGCACCAGGAAGGTAAGGGGCTCAGGCAGAAAAGCAATCAAGTTGCTAGGCAAGCAGAGTTGAAATTGACATTCCTTTTTGGAGGTATAAATAAATGTGCTACTGTTGTTGAGAAATTCTTTCTCCTCCAACAGGAGAGTTAAAAACTCCACCTGACCCCAGCTTTGTCTATTTTCTCATCCACTCATCATCCTTTCCCCTGGGAACATCTAGAGAAGCATCCAGTCATGACGAAGGAGGATTATTGTTGGATGGTGTAGAAGGAGAATGAAAGGAAAGGATTTCAGTGGATTTGCACTGAAAGAGCTTTATTGGGGCTGATTTTTCCCAGGAGAGGTTTGACTGTTCTCTTTGAAAGAGCTCCAGTTTTTGCCTATATCATGGGTATGTCTCCTGGTTTTCAGTGTGGATTCTTTAGCTTCCTACCCTGGTCTTTTAGCCTGTTTGTGCAGATTTTTTAGTTTCTTGCACCAATTCTTTGATCTCGCAGAACAGATCCCACAGTATTTTGTTACAGATCCTTTAGCCTCTTGGAACAGACTCATACAGCACATTCCTGTGGGTCCAGGACTTTTGCTCTCTAGCATGTGACAGGACATTTGCACTCTTTTACATTTTCTCTGAAGGCAACCATGGTAGGCAATCTTGAAAATTTCTGTGTCTTGTCATAAATCTGATTCAGAGCATGTGCAGTCTTTCAAGGAGTCTTTCCCCAGTCTTACAAGCTCTTGTAAGCATTAAGACACCAAACTTACAGAAGAAAGGAAATAAAAGACTCAAATCTATCGACTAGAAATGAAAGTGTGAAATCAAAACAGATCCTACAGAAATCCACAAATCATTTATGGCTAATTTGAGTACTTGCACTCTAACAAAGTAGAAAACTCAGAAGAAATGGACAGATACATATGAATTTCTAAAGCTAAATAAAAGATAAAAGTTCTAAATAACCAAATGTTAGTCAATAAAATTAACAGGGAATCTCAGGTCCTGACAGATTCATTCCTGAATTGTATAAGAAACTTAGAGAAAATCTAATGCCACTATTCCTCAAACTCTGTAATGAAATTTAAAGGGAAGCAATTCTCATTCAAACTCATTATTGGAAACAAGCATTACCCTGATGCCAAAACCAAAAAAAGATCAAACCAAAAAAAGAGAACAATAGGCTAATCTTAATGCACATAGATGCAAAAAACCTCATAACAAACATAATGCAGCAAGTTACAAAAAGATTACACATCACAACTAAGTAGCATTTATTCAAGAGGTGCAGGGATGATTTAACATATGGAAATCAATAAATGTAATACACTACATAAGCAGAACCAGAAAAGTCATGTTATTATCTAAATACGTTTAGAAAAATCATTTGATGAAGTCCAACACCAATTCATAAAAATTAAAAACTCTGCAAAGTAGGTATGGCAGCCCATGCCTATAGTTTCAGTACTTGAGAGGCTGAGGCAGAGTAATTGCCATGAATACAAAGCCAGCCTACACTACATAGTAACACCCTGTCACACACACACACACACACACACACACACACACACACACACACACCTACAGAAAATTGGGAATAGTCTTTATCTCAATCTGACAAAAGCAATCTATGACAAATCAACAGCTGATATTATAATAAATTACCAAAAACTTTCATTTTAAAATCAGGAGCAAGACAAGGATGCTCATTATCACCACCTCTGTCTAACATAGTTCTGGAAACATTAGCTGGAGCAATTGGACAAGAGGAAGAAATATGAGGTGTAATGTAAGAAAGGAAGAAGTTAATTTGTCATTATTCACAGATGACATAATGCTCTACATAGAAACGGCCAAAACTCTACCAACATAATCCTTTAACTAATAATTAAATTTGGTAGTGTAACAGGGTCTGAAATCAACAATCAAAACTCAGTAGTATTCCTGTACACAAATAGAAAAGTCACTGAGAGAAAAATTGGGGCAAACACAACTTTCACCGTAACATCAAGAAAAATGAAATGCTTAGAAATAGTTTAACCAAGGAAATGAAAGACCTATACACTGAAAACGACAGTTTTCTGAAAAAGATCAAGAGGTTATCAAAAATTTCAAAGATAACTCCTGCTGTTAAATAGGTAGAACCAACATAGTGAAAATTGCCTTATTTCAAAACTGTTAGGCATATTTAATGCAATTCCAATCAAAATGGTAAGAGTTTACCTCACAAAAGTGGAGAAAACAATCCTCAAACTCATGTGAAACAAGAAGCCACCTCCAATAGACAGAAAAAGTAATGCAAAAGTCATCACATCTGTGATTTGAAATTACACTACAAAACTATCAAATAAAAACAGCATGGTACTAGCAAAAATACAGCTTTGAGGATCAAAGGAACAGATTAGAAGATGCAAGAATAACTCCAAATATACTCAACCAACTTATCTTCAACAAAGAGGTCAAATAACTTCATTAGAAAAAAGTCTTTCAATAAACAATTTTGAGAAAACTGGATATTTACATGCTGAGGATTAAACCTAAACCCACATATCTTACCACACATCGAAGATCAAAGATCTAAACATTAAAACAGAAACACCCTGTTTTCTGGAAGATAGAACAGGAAAAATTCTTGAAGATATAAATGCAGGCAAATACTTTATGAATGAAGCTCCAAACACACAGGAAATATAAAATATCAGCAAATGGGATCTCATCACATTAAAAAGCTTTGGCATGGCAAAGAAGCCACCAACAGAGTGAAGAGATAATAAACATCATGGAAATGTTTTTACTAACTATTCCTCAGGCAAAGGACTAACATCTGGAAATATAAAGAGCTCAAATACAAGACTTCTCAAATTTAAAGAACTAATCCAAAAATGGGCATCTGACATAAATAGACATTTTTGGATGAAGAAGTATAAACAGTAAATAAATATATAAAAAAGTTTGGCATCACTAGTTTTTCAACAAATGTAAATTTAAAAAACACAAAGATTTTACCTCATTCCAGAAAATGCAGCTATCTTGAAGAAATCAATCAATAACCAGTGCTGGAGAGTCTGTGGATAAAAACTATCTGTCCCTGCTTTGGGAGGGAGTGTAAATTGGTGCAAGCAATGAAGAAATCAGTATGGAGATTCCTCAAAAAATGAAAAGCTAAAGGTTCCATTTTACCGAGCTATTTGACTTCTTGGTATCTTCCTGAAACAATTAAAAGAATCATTCCACATAATAATGCACACCTTTGTTTATGGCAGCACAATTTTAGTAGTTAATCTTGGAAACAGGATAGATATTCATTAATAGATGAGTAGATAAAAATGTGGTTTTATATGGAATATTACTCTGCCATGAGGAATGATGAACTTGAAATACTTTTAGACAAATGGATGCACATTGAGACCATATTTAAAAATATAACAGTAAGCCAGGGATTTAGCTCAGGGGCATAAGCACCTGCCTGGCAATGAGTTCAATATTAAGGAAATATTAAGGAAATGTCTCATAACTTTTAAAAAATAATGGCTGTGAGACTGACACTGGAAAAGAAAAATTTAAATCAGTCAAAGAAACCAAAATTATAGTACCGAAACTGAAACAATATGAGAACTTCTCCAGTAAGTGGAACCATCCAGTATACAGAATGGCATAGACCACTGATTGTCAAGAATAATGATGAAAAAAGATGAACATTAAGGAACAATGGGATTTAATTTGAGAACTAAACATGCAAAACCAGGTAAAAAATAAACAGACATGTACAAAGACTCAAATTTATGGCACCAAACTTCCCCATAACAACATTAAAAAGGACAAATATAGAATTCACTGTAGGCATTTTAGAATTATCTAACTTTCCTAATCATAGATATACAATATCATGAAGATAAAATAATCCAAACATTTAAATGAACCCTAAGTTTTGACAATGGTGTTCTCCACTTTAAAATAATCTATTTAAATTAAATAAAATACCATTTCATTCATAATTATGCTTATAGCACCATCAATGTAAGTAACATACAATATATACTTGACATACATATGACATATGGTGAGCTAAAGAATACAATGAAAATTGTATTGCAGTTAATGTTTTAAACTTTAACAATCAGGAGTAACAGATACTATTACAATTAATATCATTGATATCATGAGCCTAGTAATACCTCAATTTCCTTTCTCCCAGGCTTCCAGATAGGTTATCTAGGTATGCAACCATTCAAAATGAAAGTGGTTCTCATTCTTCCCTGTAGACCAGTGTGTTCTTGTAATTAAATTATAAAAAATGGGATGAAAATGAAATGTCTCAAGTACTTTTCAGGAACTTTACTTTGAAACAGCTAATCGTGTTTCCTGAATCTTAAATCTGCTGCCATCTTCACATGTTCTGGATCTTAAGATGCCAGTCCCATAGCTGCTCTGGTCTGCACTACAAATATCAAAACTACCACTCTAGAAAGTATACCTGCGCTCTAATACTAGGGTTATTCTTATCACTTCTAATGGAGATCATCCAAAATCCAGATCCCTAGATATTCCATGTGAACTGAACATCATATACAACAAAATAGGGAGGCTTCGTGCATCTTGGATACAGTGCCAGAATCACCAGAACCAGGGCTTCAGAATATCCTTGTGTATTAAAACATCAGACACAAGTGATATGCTTAGTGCAATACAAGAACCAGTGTCAAGATCCTGGGTCCATAATAACATCAATGACTGCCACACACCTGGTTTATTATCATGAATTCAAACATGCCAGGGGCCTAGAGAGATTTGTTTATGTATGAGCTTTTCTGATGAAAAAAGATATTCTCTATGAGAATTCACCAATGGAGACCTCAACTATTCTGAAAATCACTGAGGACACAAAAAATATTGACCATTAAATATCAAAGCTTATCTCAGCTGACAGAGATACATGGAGAGACTACATTGCTATGCCCTCACTAGTAGTAAATATATAACATGAAGTTTACAAATGTATAATGTGAAATTCATGTTATATGTTTTTGTATTTTTCTGTTTAATGACTCTTGTTATCTTCAGAAGAATTGCCCATATCATCAGGTATAATGAAATTGAACAAAACAATACAGAACAAAACTAATAAAAAATTGGAGACATTATAGGACTTCAAAAGAAGGTAATAATCAAACCAGAATGGGTATTGTAGTGTATCTTATTGTCTTCAAAATAGTTACCTGTACCATCAGACTTGATACTATCAAACAAAACAGAAGAGAATAAAATCAGTCAAAACAAAATAGTTAAACAAATACAGGGCTTTAAATCAAGGTAATAGGAAATCAAAAATTGTCAACATAATATATCCTGTTATGTTTGGAATAGCTGTCCATGCCATCAAATCTAATACAAGCAGAAAAAATGAAACAGGAATAAAATCAGACTAAACAGGACATTGAAAACAATATGGATTTCAAATCATGAAAATAGATTAACAATGGGAACTGCCTTCCCTTTTTAGACAATTCCTCCCCTTTCACCTTTATAGGATATATTGTGCATTTTGGATCCTACTAACTCCTTTAGTTTTAATATTAGGGAGGCAACCCATTATTCACCTAAGTGATTCTGAACATTTTTAACCTCTGAGCATGATTTCAAATTGTATGCATTTACATACAAGAGCCTCAAGGTTTTCTTTCTTTATAGCTGAATAGTTTTCCATTGTATGAAAGTGTCATGGCTTTGTAACTAATCTGCAGCGGATGAGCAAGCTACCCCACCTTTTACTGGTTCCCTGTTACATAGAACATTGTTGTCTCATCTTTGACTTTCAGTCTATAAACACCCTTTTCAAGTTAAAGTGTATTTCTTATATAAAGCACATTGGTGGACCACATCTACTGATCCACTCTGCCTGTGTTTCTTTTTATTGGTGAATCAAGGCCATCCATATTAGTGATTATGGCCAACATTCTCTGCCCCATCGCAGCCATGCTATTTTTCTGTCATTGGCTGTCTATTTTTCCCCTTCATTTCACTGTCTGCCCCATTCAGTGAGCCCCCTCTGCCACTGTTCCTGAAACCATGGTCTTCTCTCTCTCTCTCTCTCTCTCTCTCTCTCCCTCTCTCTCTCTCTCTCTCTCTAGAATGCCTTTCAGTATTTTTTGTAGGGTTGGTTTTGTGGTTATAAACTCCCCCAGTTCCTCTTTATCATGGAAGCATCTTGTTTTTCCATTAATTTTGAGAGATAGTTTTACAGGGTACACTAATATGGGTTGGAGGTTGTTTTCTTCCAGGACTTGGAATATTTTGGTCTTCTTGATTTGATGGTGTGTGTTGAGAAGTCTGTCATGATTCTGATGGGTTTTCCTTTATAGGTGATATGTTTCTTTTCTCTGACAGCTTTTAATATTCTTTTCTTGTGTTGAATTTCTGGGAATTTGATTATTATATGTCTGGGTATAGATCTATTTTGGTTATAGCTGGCTGGAATTCTGTATGCTTTACTTATCTGAGCATCATTTCCTCTTCCTGTGCATAGCCTTTGTATTTCATTTGTGTTTACTCCTGCTTCTTTGCTCACATTTTTTATTCTTAAGTTATACTCCTGCTTGTTGGCTTGTAGCCCTTGTGTTATTACCTCCTGGGTCCTTGTTTTTAAGAGAGTTTCCTTTCACTATCACAAGCTGAAAACTTGTCTTCAAGATTTGATAGACTATCTTTAGTTTCTTTCAAGCAGTTTTGCCAGCTTAAAAATAGAGTTTTTAATTTCTTGGTAATCTCTTTGAATCTGTTTCATGTATTCTAAATCTTTTTTATATTCTTCATTGAATGGCTTCCTCTTTTTTCTATGCTCCTCTATTCTTTCATCTGTGTCTTCTTTAGAGGTGCTTAGCAATTCTTTTATTATTTTTCTCATTTCTTCTTTCACTTGAGATAGTATTTCTGCTCCAAGTTCTTTTATAGCCTCTTATTTTGCTTCTTTATTTCAGTTATCATTGCTTCAGAAACTTCAGATGTACAACTCCCCATCTCTTCAGTGTTTACATCTCCTGGACCAGTACTGCTTGTGTTGGAGGTCAGAGACTGTCTTTTGCTTCTTCCACTTGTTATGTTCCTGTTTTTTTCTGCACAAGTGGATAGTGGGGTCCCCGGCACTTTCTGTGTTGGCCATAATTATTCTGAAGCAAGACTGCTTGCTTTTGGGCTATCAGTTCCTGGTGGAGCATAAGTAGGGTTGGGGCAGGCTGGTGCCTTGCTCCTGAGCTGGCTAACTGCTGAGAGCCCTCACCACATCAGCACACTCAGGGTGGGAAGAACAGGTTGGTGATATAGACTTAGGGAAACCTCAGCAATGGCTGTTGGACTGCACATATGGGCAGGACTCAGTCCAAGCAATTTCTATCAGTCTGCTCCAAGCTAGGAGTGGCTGAATGAAGCTGGCTGCAGTTCTGGCTCCAGACTTACTTATTCTGCCCAACTCTTAAATAGGCATTCAGCCAATCACCCACTCCCATAGGAGGACTGAGTCCCGCATACTGGCCACCAGCCAGTGCAGTTGTCCAGTTCACTGCTCCTCTCTGCCACCACATCTTCCTGCTAGGCTTTCAGGCTTGTCAGCCACCAGCTTCACTGTGATCATGCATCCCCCAGTGCTTCTCACATGGTGGTTCCAGCTCTGGGGGAAAGCACTGCCAGCTACTGTCTTTGTCTGCTTAATTCTCTCTGTTGGCTTCAATTCTCACTTTAGGTTCTTCCTGGGCTGAGGGAACCCACTTCCCTCTTTCTTGTCTTCTCTAGAATGTTGTACTCCAGCATCTGGACTGTTTCTCTAAGAGAGGCTGCTTAATTTACTGCTTACTATTCCACCATCTTCCAAAGTCCTCTTATTTTGTTTTGTGTGAATTCATTGTGTGTGAAGATATGGACAACTATTTAGAAGCAAACAGGAAACATTATTGTAGCTCCTGTTGTATTGCATGAAAATCTGTGTCACATTGTTTTCTTTCGATCTGCTTTGTTCTGTTTTGTTGTTTCATTTTACCCTCTTTAAAATAACAAAAAATAAAAAGCCCTACAGATATCAAACAAACAAACAAGAAAACTCATTACACCATATGACAGCACTATTGGTTAGTGATGGTAATTTAACATGATGTGGCCTATTGGAAAAAGTGTTAGGTTGCTGAAAGCATGCCCTCAGTAGGGCTTAGGGTCTTCATCTCTTCCTTCTCCCTCACTGTTCCTCAGTGCCATGAGGTGAATGAACACTATCCACTACTCACCTGCACTGACACACCATGCCAGCTGCTGCTCCCTGGCAGCAGGGTGAATCAGTCAAGAATTAAATCTCCAAAACTGAGATAAAGAACTTTCTTTTTTATAAGGTGGTTTCTGCCATGTTTATTGCAGTAACATAAAGTTTACTAATAGATATTCACAGATCACTGCTGGGACTGCACCAGGTGCAAATGTATTTTCCCATTCACTACCTTGTCTATTCTCTTAAGATAATTTTGATTTGCATTTCTTGAATGGTTAAGGCTATCAAGCATTTTGTATCTATTCATTACTTATTGGCATTTGTAATTCTTCTATTAAGAAATGTCTATTTAGATAAATTGCCTATTCTGTTGGGTTATTTGCTTGGGGGTTTATCCAACAACCACAACTTAAAGGAGGAAATTTGATTGAGCTCAGGTTTCAGAGGCTCATGAATAAAAGGCACTAAAATGCAAATATCACAGCAGAACAAAGCTGCTTAAGGTTTAGCCCTGTAATGCAGAGTGGGGGAGCAGTGTCAGAGAGGAAGAGTTCAGGAGTCAGACAAAGACTCCTGCTTCAGGCCTCCATGCCCCAACCAGACATCCTCAGAAGTGTGCTGTATGTATTCCTTTGGCAGTTCTCAATATAACCAAGTTGACATATCACACCCTGTGTCAGCTTAGTATCAAACATATTCCATTAAAACACTGCTTTATTACTTTTCTTATTTGTTTTTAATTTATTTTTAATTTTGGTACATGCTTTCACTAAATAATGATTACATTCATCATGAGTAGCTGGTAAATACACATAATACATTTTAAATATTTTTTCATTCCCTTTTCCTTCACCAGGCCTCCAACTCTTGGCCATGTTCCCTTTCTTAATTTCCTAGTTAAAGCAATGTCATAATTTTGCTAAAATGATACAACTATCCTATGATAAACCAAAGTACTACAACCCTTCCCCCAAAGTCTTATCAGTCTCCAATTAGGTAAAAAGTCCAATTTCAAAATTGTTTTGAGACTCAACATAAACTCTTACCTGCAATTCTTCATGAAAATGAAAAGCATATTATGTAATTCTAGGGTAAATACTTCCTTTTCAAAAAACTAAGATGTGGAGATAGAAAATAACAGGTAAAAAGTACACTAAGCATACTAGTATGAGTATTAAATCTACATATCCATGACCTCCATCCAGGGTACATAATCTTGATATGTGAGTTCCAAATAATTTGGAACACTCTACTTCTATGGCCTTGTACACACATGTATGCTCTCTCTCTTGGGCTACCTCATATGCTGCAGCTTAACTCAGCAAACATTTTTGACCCCTTTCTGCGCAGCACCTTCATTTATACAGCTTCACATATACTTTCTCAGGGCTTTATTACCTAGCCTTCCAGATTTTTTTCTGCAATCTAGATGAAAACTCTATGGCGACCTACATTCTGCATCCAAGAAAACCAGTGTGATATGGGTGATAGTCACATCTCCCATCAGCATAAGCAATAGTTGATCCCTATTAGACCTCTAAAGGAGTAGATTTTGGACCAATAAAGTAATGGTTTTTGAGGTCAGGAAAGCTGAGTATGGTGAAATAAGTTCTGTGGAACCCCTTTTCTAGAAAGTCCCTCACAATAAGGCACATTGGAGAATTTCTTCTTAAATGAAGGTTTTTACACTGTTGCTCCCTTGACCTGCAGTGGATAAGAATCTGCACATATATATGAGGCTTTTAAGTCATAATTATTTTTTATTCAAAGTACTTGATTTCTTTTTAAAGGCAAAAATCTGTCCAGCACCAAGAATTCTGTGGACCACAACTTTGCCCATGATTCATTCTGGGTCAATGTTTAAGTTTTTAAAATGTTTCTGCTCTTTTTTTGTAAGATTTTTCCCACTATGTTATTAGCTGAAGTCCTGAGGAATTTGTTATGCAGTTCTTGATATCTCAAACAGAAAATTAGGCAAGACACTCAAAAGGAGCAAGACTAATTAAAAACAATGAAGTGAACATAAAATCCACAGCATTAGAAAGAGACTCTGAGAAAGGCTTATAAGCCCAAAACAGGCAGGTACTGGGCCTCAGAAAGTGCTAGTATCATGGAAGGATTTTAGAAGGTATTGTAGGAGGCAAGATCTAATGAGAGCTGACTCAATCCACTGTCCTAGTTACTTTCTCATCACAGAATTACAATATATGTTATACTTTTTAAAGTAGGAAATGTTTAATTTGGCTCACAGTTTGTGAAGGTTTCAGTCCACTGACTATGGCTTCATGACAGGGCAGCATGGCAGAACGGCAGAGGTTTACTGCCACATAGCATGTTAGTGGTAAAAACAGAGCAAGGAATTGAGGAAGAGGGAGTGATATATATTCTCTAAGGCCACATTCTGAAAGATCATCCTTCTCCAACAGGCATCACATCATAATAACACATTTAGACTAATCTGTTGAGGAACATCACACATCCATGATGCAACCACCTTCTGATAGCCCCACCTGTGACAATATAAGGCTTTGAAGGACATATGGCTATAAACTTTAACACTCACCTATCAAGGGGGAGGTTATGACCATACATTTTACAGTATGTTTCATGATATTTAAAGATTTCCTGGAGTAAAAACCATATTGTCAATGAGGTTGAAAACAAATCAGGGCCATCTACAGGTAAATGTGATAAAATAGGTGGCACCAGTACCCTTGAATTCCTGGTAGCTCTCCCTAATTTATGACCTCAGGTAAGGCCTTTGGAAGCTATGTAGTAATCTTGAACAGAGACTTTGACAAATTCATATGTATCCCTCACACATTTATCCGATAGAGGAGATTTTAAAAAGGAGCGTTTCTGAGAGCCAGGTTAGAGCAGAAATTTGAGAGCTGGGAAGACCAGAATGTCTCAGGTTATTTTCCATGTATCACACATGCTTTTAATAAAGAAAAGTTTTTCCAACATTATGCCACAAGTCCTTGTATCTTGTGGGAACAGATATTCAACATCCACTCCTTAAGTGTTCTTGTGTATGCTTCAGGTTTTTCCTTTAAAATATATAGGAAACTCAGAGATTGCTGTGATACAATTTACATGATGAAACATTTTTACAGTGGATGGAGAGCGTAACAAATCATTTTCCTGCATGTTGGGACAGTACTTGAAAGCTTTATTGCTGTACTTTTAAGTGAACATGTTATTCCAGAGTATTGTCATCTAAAGGAATACTAGAAAGAGCATTAGAAAGACTTGAAACAGCATAAGGTCTCATAGCCTGCCTCACTTCTTCAGCCAAGAGGAAAAATCTGGGTTTGGTGGGATGATATGGGATCCTCACCTTATTTAATGCCCTGTAATCCACAGTCATTCTCCATCAACCATATAGCAGCTTTATGAACTTAAACTGACTGCTAAAAGAAAGTTAGCCTGGACAAACAATTTCGTTAAATGATTCTTTAAGTCCATACTTATTGGTATCAATCATCCTAAATGAGCAGACAGGTTCATCAGCTGCACATCATTGCCTTCACAGTTCAAACTCATGTGGGAAAGTGTGACTATGACATGAGGGTTTGAACAAGTAGCAAGTCTAGCTGTAGTAGAAGTTTGCTTTTCTTCACAGGTGAGCATTTCAAAATAAGGATTTTCAATGATGAGTCTAATAAATTTTGTTTCAGTTTATTCAAGACAAGCTTATGATTCCAAACTTCCCTTTTTCATCATACACTAACACATATTAAACATTCTTTTTTTTTTTTTTTTTTTTTTTTTTTTTTTTTTTTTGGTCTTTTTCCTTTTTATCGGTACTGGGGATTGAACTCACAACTGTCTGCTTTCAAGGCAGGCACTTGTGCCGCTGAGCTAAATCCCCAGCCCCTAATATTAAACATTCTTTACAAAATCTTGGCCCTATTGATCCGTTAGAAGGACTGCCACTTATGACTCTGTCATGATATTTACAACTCTCATTCTTTCTTTATAGTTCTTTCTTGCTCTTTTGAAAATTTCTTTGAAGGCATCACTGTTCAATGTTTCTACTTGTCCTTCCACACTAGGATGCTGATCTGATTGTTGGAATCACGTGGTCCTCTGTGAGTGTTAATGACACAACTGCTTTACCCATATTGATTATAAATAATTATAAATTAAAAAACAAAACAGTTGTTACTATTGCATATTTGTAACTTTTGGTCTCACAGAAATGCTGAAATTCATTAAAGGAAATGTTTATAATTAGTAAAATGAGGGAAAAAAATAATTTGTCTTACACTTCCCCTGTAATTCAGCCTGAAAGTTCTATACAAATCTATCTCACTGAATATTAAATACATGCCCCCCAAAATTTTGCACTCTTAGTCTGGAACCACCTTCATGACTGATTTTCTGCAACAACCTCTTAATATGGCAGTTCTTCTGATACTCTCAATTTCAGTCTCTAAAGATAATTCAGAATATAAAAGTTAGTCAGGTGGCTTCCATGCTTAAACACTGCTGACTGTTTTGCTTACCTGTCTTCCTAATCTCACTGTCTCAGAGCTGCAACCACCCTTGCATCAGTCCAGCATTTCCTTCCTTCAGGCCAAATGTCCACCTGTCAGCTGACCAGAGTAGGTTCTGAGCCAAGCCCTATTCCAAGACTAAATTTTTGTCCTCATCCATTGCATCCTGACTGCACCTCACACAAGATCCCTGGGTGCCTGCAACCAGACACAATTGGCTACCTCATGGTGACAGTAAGACTGATTCCAAGTTTAGTATCTCTAGAGCCCAAGTGCCTCATCTCATATCAACACTAGTCTCAGAAATGCATTGCAAACCCATGAAATGAAAGACAGTCAATAAACTTAGAGTACAATACCAATGATCTCTTAGCAAGTGCTACACTTTCAACTTGAGAACATAGAATGCCTCTAAAAGGAATGATGCTAGCCCTTAATATTGCAAACATGCACATATAATTAAGCAGTTGGTATGGAAAAGTGACATTAATTTATTAAACTGTTGATTCTTCCATGCTCATTGAAAAATACAATGATCTCATAAGTCATAAGAAAACATAAGAAAATACAATGCTCTCATAAGTAATAAGAAAGCACAATTATATCACACAATTATCTCCACTCAAACTGTAACGAATGCAAACTAATTCTGAACCATTTGGCAGCATGGTGATACATGTACAGTATACTATCTCAAAATTTAACTGTGTTGATTTATTTAGAAAACAATATCCATTTCTATGGAAAATCCTTCCATTTTGATAAGAGTAAAGGTAATTATCTCAAGTATTCATGAATTTCTAGCATACTTCCAGAAACATACAGACTTAAACATTTTAGATCAGAATTGTACTGGTCCACAATATATGATAGGGTCAGCTGAGATGCTGAAGCCACTTGTGAGTCTGCAGATTCCTGTATTATTTGAAAGTGATTATTGTATTGCTTGACATACACTTTGAAGTCCAATAAGGATGTTATTTCAAGCCTGTTAGGTGTAAATACCATGATAAGGTTGTATGTGCAAGAATTTTATTAGAGCAAAGGCTTGTGTTAAATAAATCAGGCAGAAAATCAGAAGAGCAATGGTACCATAATACAAGTTTAGGCTAAAGCAAAGGGAATAAGAGTGAGAGTATGGGTAGAAAAGTGTGTCAGATGGCCACAGAATATAATGAAGTCTATGAAGAGCACTTTAGCAATCATTGGCCTTCAGAAAAGGAATTTTCATGTTTCTCTGCCACACAAAGTGTTTACCTGTGAGTTTCCTGTAAGGAGTTCTGCTTTAATACATGTATCATATAAGATTTCACAATGCAGTAGGAGATCTGGATAAATTAGGTTTCTAAAGAATGATCTTTTTCATGCATTTTCACATAATCACAGATGGCATAGCTTGTCTTGCCTTTGTCTTCTGATAATCTAGGGGGAGCTTCTTACTATGGAAGCTAGACTGAGTTCCAACAAAGAAAGCGTGCAGAAGCTTGCAGTACCTCTCAGAAAGTAGCTCAAAAATCACAATTAACAGTTTCCATTTTATTAATGAAAACACAAAGAAACCACAACCAATTCAAGAACTTAAGGACACTTCCACTCTTGTGAGAAGTGAGCAGCTCCTTTCACAAGAGGCATAGATTTAGGAAGAAGGAAGTATTTTCATATGTACTTGCAAAACAGCCAAAGCAACTATGACTTTTTCCATTTTATTTGATGTTTGTAGTCTCTTTTGCTGTCATATGGATGCACAAAGTACTTCCTTCCATGCAATGGGTGATTTTACTGGGAATTTCAACTTCAATAAGTGACATCACTTCTTGTGGAATACTTTCAGGGTCAAGAATTCTCTATGCAGCAAGCCAAGGAGGACAAATTGCCTCTGATCTAGTCTATGCTTAATGAACATCTCTCACCAGCTGCAGCTATGATCCAGTTCATTTTTTAGCTTCCATTGGTGTTATACTATCAAATTAATCCATTTAATAAAATATATGGGATTTATCACTTATAATTTTATGTGGGGTAAATATTATAGTTTTAATTAAATCAAGGTACCATCATCCAGATCTACAAAGACCTTATAAGGAAATATAACTTAAATGCTAAATTTGATTTAGTATTATCCTTTTATAAACACAATCTTTTGAAATTATATTAATTGTGCTAAATATTTGCCAGCCCAACTTATGGAACATCTGATCTGTGCTTGCACTTGCTTATTTTCTGTTATGGACTATTCTTTTTGAGATTTATGTGTATTAATTTTTGGTATATGTTGTAGTTAGGGGTTGTACACAGAGGACATTAAGATCAGGACATAGAGTTTATAATATTATTTTTATAATGGTCACGAGAAGTTAATACAGGAAAATGCAGGAAATCTATCAACAATACCAAAGACATAGATTATTTAGTCAAGGTCCTAAATCCCACAACAGTGTCCCACATGAGTCCAAATAAAAACCCAGAGCTCAGGACAATGCCTCTCATGAGTCCAACTGCAGGTACAGAGCCCACAAGAAGGACTCATGCCAGTCTCTTTTACGGATCTGTGCCGGGAAGACCCAAGGGTCAGGGGTGGAAGCCAGAAAGTCTATGCCAGTAGGATGAAAGAGCTGTGCTAGCGGGATGAGGATCCTACATTGGAGCCAAGAAGTCACACTCAAAACAAAGACCAGGGCTATCCTGAAAGGCACCACAGCCATCCTCAGTGACACGGAGGCCCCAAGCTCCTCCAACAACAAGCACAGTTGGGTACATGCCAGGAAGCAGCGTGACGAGTTCATCCTGGAGACCCAGCAGCATACATCGTCCCCTCCAGAGCCAGGAAGCAATGCTCGATGTGAGGACCAAAGCTTCCCTGGTAGAACCAACAGCTCAAACAGCAACTTATAGGATAACCCACAGGGCCTCAATGCCTCAATCCTCAACATCTCCCTTCTTCTCCAAATATTTATCCTGGCAACTTTCCTCAGATGGAGCATCTTCACTCAATGCCATGCTGATGTAATCCAGCTGGCATTAAGTGGACCACCAGTTCTTAATCCATAACAGTATAAAAGTTGAAAGTTTACATTTTTATAAAGACAACAGATACTGTTTTCTAAATTTCAAGATTTGGCAGAAAGATTTTAGCAACAAACTCTGGTTTGCATAAGAAATTTAGGCCATTACAGAACACATTTTATCAAAATTCTCTATGACTTAGTTGTGTTTCATTTATTTATTTATTTATTTATTTATTTATTGAAAAAGAAACAAAAAAAAAAACATGGAGAAAAACGGGGGTAGAGGGGCTGGGGATTTAGCTCAGCAGGATAAGCACCTGCCTTGCAAACAGGTGATCGTGAGTTCGATCGCCAGTATCGATTATAAAGGGGGGGGGGGTAGAAATAATACAGAATTTCAGAAAAATAAACAGGAAGAAATCACCAGTTGATAAGTTACATATTGTCATCTTAGAAATAGTTTTTCAGGTTACAAAATTAAAGTATGTAATGTGACATTCAAATAGTGACACTACCAACAGTTCTGCTCAATGATCCAACAAAAACTTAGTAATATGGTTATCAGCCCTACACACTTTTTTTAATCTTAAAGAAGGTAAGATCAAACATATCAAACAGAACAAAACAGTTCAAAAAAGAAACAATTTAAAGAAAAACAGATTTTAAAGCAAGTCCCCTGGAGATCTTCAATGTCTATCTTATTATCTCTAGTTTTCTTTCAAATAGTTGTCCCCATCTTTGCACACATCGAATCTATACTGCATATTATAGAACTAATCAAATCATTACAGGATGATGAAGGCCTTTTAGGTCTTCAAGATCTGACATTGGGGAAGACAATAATTACTACCATAGTGTCTCTCATTCTCTTCATAGTAGCTGTCCTTATCTTTACATATGCTGAAATTGAACTTAAGAAATTAGACTAATATCACTCTGAACAGTGAATGATAGTATTGCTACATTTTATATCATAGTGCTACAGAATTATCATTGAGTTTCTTAGTGTCTCTTCTTCTTCAGAGTATCTGTTCATTACATCTTGCATTATATAATCTGTTCCTGTAAATAATTTTAAAAATTCTTCCCATGTGTGAATTTCTACAGGTATATTTATCCTCTCTGCATTATAGGGAAAAACAAATCATAAAAAGACAGCAAAATAAATTCTTAGAAAAACAAGCAATGAAAAAGACACATAAGACCACAATATTAGGTGATCTACCATAGTTACTACTCTTTCTCTTGTTATTTTCAATAGACTTATCCACATCGTCAGTCTTAATATAGTTAAGCATAGTACTACATAGCTATTTTTATAAAAACACAACTTTGAAAACATTGAAGGACTTGAGTTGAATCAAAACCGGTATGGATATCTTTTACATCGTGCCATCTTCAGAGTAGTTACCTGTACTTTTACACTTGATACTATCAAGCATACCAAATTTGAATAAAATCAGCCAAGGCAAAACCGCTGTCTAACAAACCAGATTCAAATAAATCAGTCATAGTAAGACAATGTAAGTAATACAGGGCTTCAGTTTAAGTTAATAGGAAAATTAAGGATAGTTATCATGTTAATGTGCTATTTTTGGGATAGATGTATGTGCCTTCAAATCTGATATAAGTGGAAAGACTGGAACAAAATAAAATCAAACTAAACAGAGCGATAAAACTACTATGACTTTTAAATCCTGATACACTACTAACAATGTCCTCTGCCTTCCCTTTTTAGGCTATTGTTAACCTTTCCCCTTCTCAGGATGCTTTGTATGTTTTGGGTCTCACTAGCCCCTTAAATTTTTAGATTAGGGGGCCAGCTCATTGTCTATCTGAGTGTTGCTGAACCTTTCTACCCCTGAGCTTAATTTTGAGCTATACTCCTTTCCTCACTAAAGTCATAGGGTCTTCCTTCCTTCCAGCTGTTCTACATTGCCCAAAAGTGTCATAGCTTTCAAATCTACCTATGGCTGCTGGATGAGTTGTCCCTATTTCTCTCTGGTTTCCTGTCACACATAGCTTTGCTTTCTCATCTTTGACTTTCAGTCTATTAACCCTCCTTCGGGTTGAGTGTATTTCCCATTCAGCACATCTCAATGGAACCTGCCTCCTAATCTACACTGCCTAGTTTTTTTTTTATTTTATGTATCAAGGCTATCTATATTAAAGATTATAGCTTACTATCTCTGCCTCATGTCTGATACTCCACTTTACTGCTGTAACTTGTCCACTTTACTCCTTCATTCCATTGTCTGCCCTATTCATTGAGGCCTCTCTGCCACTGGTGCTGGAATCCTGGTATCCCTTCTTCTCTCTCTCTGGAATGTCCTTCAGCACTCTCTGTAGGGTTGGGTTGGTGGCCATGAACTCCCACTATTCCTCCTTGTCTTGCAAACATCTTATTTTTCCATTAATTTTGAGAGTTTTTCTGGGTACATCAGTCTTGGTTGCAAATTATTTTCTTTCAGGGCTTGGATAATTTCCCCCCAGGCTCTTCTCAATTTGAGAGTTTGTGTTGATAAGTCTGTTGTTATTTAATAATTTTCTCATTGTAGGTAATCTGCTTCTTTTCCCTGGCTGCTCTTAGTATTCTGTTCTTTTGGTGGATTTCTGGAATCTTGATTATTATATGTCTAGGTGTAGATCTGTTTTGGTTGTAGGTGGATGGAGTTCTGTATGCCTCATTTATCTGGATATCATTTCTTTTTCCTATGCTTGGGAAGTTTTCCTTTAATATATCTGTGAATATTCTTTGTAGTTCATTTTTGTTTACTCCTGCCTCCTCACTCACGTGCTTTATTCTTAAGTTATGTATCCTTTTGTCATCTTCTAGCCTTTGAATTGTTTCTTTTCTGGTTATTTTTAAGAGGTCTTTTCTTTCATAATCATATATCATAAATCTCTCTTCAAGTTTCAAAAGGCTAACTTTAGTTGCTGTCAAGGCATTTTGACAGTTTTCAATGGAGTTTTTAGTTCCTGGTAATCTCTTTGGATCTGTTTCATATGTTCTAGGTTATGTTTAAATTCTTCATCAGAGGTTTCTCTTTCTTTTCTGTCTTCCTCCGTTCTTCCATCTGTGTTCTCTTGGGAGATGCTTATCATTTCTTTAATTAATGTCTTTATATCTTGCCTCACTTGGATCAGAAGTACAGTTTTAAATTCATCTATGAGGACATGAAGGTATTTCTTTATATCAGCTGATGCTGTGTCTAGTATTGGATGGTTACTGTGTTGGTTCTCTTCTGTATTTACTTCTCCTGGGCTTATTTTCCCAGGTTTGGCAGCTGGAGATTTTTAAAAATTACTATCTCTTGTCATGTTTCTTCATTTTAAAATTACTATCTCTTGTCATGTTTCTTCATTAAGACTAGTGTGTCCTGGGGGTCTCTCCATATTGCTTAGGGTCTTTCTGAAGCATGTGGACTGGATTTTTTGCTGCCCTCCCCAATTTGCTGTTATATGAAATACATGCATGGATGCAGGGATGGTGCAGGCTAGCTTTGAGCCTCTGTGCCAATCTTCAAGTTAGGCTGTACCTTGTGGATGTCACAGAGTTGCGACAATTTTGTATGTGCTCATTGTGCCCCAAACAGAGGCATAGTTCAGCCCCAGCAGACCCTGCCAGTTCTCTCTGCACCAGGGGCAGCTGACTGATGTCACTGTCATGCAGGGTCCAAATCTAAGCTGTCCTCCACCAGACCTCCCTGCACAAGAGGCAACTATCTGACATCACTGTGGCACCAGGCTCTACCAAATTCCAAGATGTCCTCCAGCCAGCAACAGCAGCCATGGGACTCACCGGGGATCAATGCAGATCTTCCTCTTGGGTCCACTGCACACTGCATAACGTGACTTCCCTGCTTTCCCAGCACAGCACGGATCAGTCAGAAAACTGCATGGTGTCTGACTTTGGAACCCAGGAGCTTCTCGCAGTCTTCTCCAGTGTGGCCAGGTGGCTGTGGCTGCTTTGCGGGGCCCCAGCTCTCAATTTCCAGCAGTCATCGAGAGCCAATATAGATCTTCCCCTTGGATCCACTGCTCACTGTGCCACGTCTTCCCATTAAGAGTCCAGGGTTCGCCAACTTGTGTTATTGGCAGCCACGGTCTCAGCACGACCTTGGATGTCTGGGCACACCTAGTACAGTGCAGAATGGGGTTCAGTGAGCACATCAGGCTTCAGCTCTCCACCCGCACTTCTCCTTCGTCTTCATAGTTTTATTTTCCCTTTGGTTACCACTTTGGTTAATAAGAATCGTTATACATTCATCTGGCCCTCTCCATGTTGTCATGTTCTAGCATCTGATCTGATTTCTCTGCACAGACTCTGCACACAGCCCCCTAGCAAGCCGCCATTTTTTTCTTCCACTCTATGAGTTAGTTGGCAATACTATTGTTACTTCTGAGAGTTTGCTAAGGTCTGATCTGAAGGCTTCATGCATGTTCAGCAAGTGCTATTCCACAGACCCATTCTGAGGGTCTTTTAAAAACACTGCTGAAAAGCACTGCTTTATTAGAGGGACACAGCCCTGTGCACAGGCACAAAGCATGGTGAGTACAGGACACTAAATGAGTGGTTCCCAATGTTTTTGGCACCAAGAATCAGTTTGGTGGAAGATAACTTTATGACAGACTGGAGGCAGGAGATTTTATGTATTCCAAATTATACAAGAACCATATATATTTCTTTTTTCCATTAGTGTTGTGTTATACTATGTTATAATATAATGATACAACTAGTCATATTTGGTATTAGGCCAAACACTGATCTTGTGTTCTAGTAACAAGTTGGTCAGCTCAACTTGCTTGCCACTGCAAACATTATCACTAGATGTAAGTTAATTGCAATCAGCCAGTCACCAATAGGGTTTCATTAGGACTCTGTAAATATTTGATTCCTTATTGTACCTGTGCAGTCAAACCTCTCTGCTAATGTTAATGGACGTTTGCTGTCTTTAGTACTAGTTTCACTACCTCAGATCCATTTTAAATTTTCAGGCATTAGGTTTTCACAAGAAGCACACAACCTAGATCATCACAGTTGCATTTCTCAGCACAATTAATGCTGCTATAGGAATCTAATTCCACTTCTGATCTAGCAGGAGATGGAGCTCAGATGGTAATGTGAACAATGGTGGAGGGCAGTGAATACAAGGGCAACTCTGTCCTTACTTTCATTTAAATTTCCACTGTTCACCTTCTGCTGGGCTAAACAATTCCTCCTACTTGATGGTCAGGAGGGTGGGAACCCCTGAAATACAAAAAAGCCCCTGCCTGCAAAACTGCATGGATTCATGTGGCTTTTCTAAAACAACAAAAACCTTAGATGCAGGAGAAATACTATAAGATTCTTCTTTGAGAAGACTATTGCACCAAGAGCAAGGGTAGTGAGTGAGGATGAGGTATGAACAGAAGGAGACCAAAGAGGTGGCTTGAATACTTTAAATTACTGTGCTCTTTTAAAGAAAATCCCAAGACTGAGATTGATTACCCTGGAGAAATGGAGCTGATCTGGAATTGAAAACCAGCATTCTGGCAAAAGAACCCAAATACTTTTTATATTTTCTCTAGCAAAGAGTATTTATTTTGTTAAGAACACATCGGTGTGATGGTCTCTGATCTTTGCATTAGCAATACTGTGGATACTCCTAAAGTACTGATCTACATATACCTTGTGGTGCTCTGCTTCAATAATTGTTGAAAGCTTGCCGGCATGCATTTCTGTGAACCACACTTTTATGTTGTTTATGTATCTTTATCTCCATCATACCTCTTTATCATTTTCAGTTATATGGTCTGGTGGGAAGTGACCTAAACCTTGTTGTAATGCAAATTATGAAGGCTGCAGACTATGTTTTATTTCTTTTTTTTATGTTTTATTTCTTAATCAGGTTATAAATATAATCAAGGTTACTCATCATTTAAGATATTTTTTCCTTTTAGATGTGATAAGCCTGTAAAGAAGAAACCCATAAGTCATGCCAGTCACTAAAATGAACACTGGAGTGTCTTTACTTTCATTTAAATTCCCATATTTATCCTTGGAAATTTTCAGACTCCTTTGCATCATTGTCATCTGCATAAGTATCATTTATCTTGAAGATTCTCATGCTGGGAGTCCACTGGAAATATTTTAAAACATAAAGATATGTCATCTTCCAAAACCTTTTCCTCCCAAAATAACTTACTTTTTATCTATGAGCACTGTGAAAAATGTGATTGAAGAAGACTTGCTTGAGATATTAGTTTAAACCAGTGTGTAACTACTATGTTCAGGGTCTCTTCCAGGCAGTTCAGAGAAATCAATCAAGTTTTCCCTAGAGGAACTTCTTAGCTTTAAGGCAGAGTAAAAACATGGACAAGTGCAGTTAATAAGTTCATCACCAAATGTCATTTTGTTCAGCCAGATCTACTCAAATGTAATTAATGCATTTCCAGCCAATACTTAAAGATCCATGTCACCCAAGACACCATTTCACAAATGAAGATCAGATCGAGAAGCCCAAGCTTGTAAAGCTGGACAGTGATAGCAAACTACATAAAGGAACCATTTTTCATCTGTCCCATCAGGATGCCAAGATGAACTAGGGAAACTTGAGCAATTATTTCTTGAAGAAATGAAATTTTGACATAATGATTTTTCTATTTCAATTCAGAGTTTTCTGAATGAAATGATGTGATTGTTCCAGGTCAAATTTTTGCATATTACTTACAGGAAGTATGATAAGCAAATGGCAGCTAGGTTTCCTCAATACAAAAATGAAGAATATTTTTCAGTAGCTAAAACTGAATGGATATTAGTAATTTTTTGTTTATGGCATATGCAACAATGTATCTTTGCATCACTTTTCATTATTAAAAATACAAATTTTCATTAATTTTAGTAAATGGATGATATGCTCTGTTGAAAAGAGAAATAATTTATTAATATATTGCAGTGTATGTTTGATGTGCACTAATCTCAGTTTCCATATCCTAAAGCTGAGAGTATCCATATTAACCTATTTAAAAATGTATGTGCAGTTTACCTCCTGTTCTTATCTGTCACTTATAAAATTCTGTCTGTAAAAACTTGTGAAAGAAAATAATCAGCCCTAATCTTTGTTTTCTTTCTCCTTTCAGGTTTGGCTGCCAGTCATATTTGTATCTTTAGCTTTTTTGGTCTTTCTAATCTTCATATCAATTATTCAGTCTCCTAAAATAGAGAACTTTGTTTTAAGTGCATTGCTTTATTACCAGGTTCACGTTCACCTTAATAAAAGTTCTATTTTCTCTAAGAAAGTCATTTGTTACATATAATTATTTTTCAATATGTCACCTTCAGAAGATCACAAAAAATGTATTTTGGCAGAAAAGATTGATTGTAAATAAACATTTTCAAAATAAGAGACATTAAATTGTGAAATCTAAGTTTCTTAGACAAATAGACACCTGCAAGCCTCCACATGCATCTGTAGATATTTGTAAATGAAGGGCATATCAACAGTGTTGAGTGACAAGTAGTTTTTCATCACTGATGAAAACCTGTCCTCTTAGAATGCTATTACTGATGCCAAAGGCCTTGCTATAAAATATATTATGCAGTCCTGTTAAATGCTCCAGTATGAAGAAAAACTATCTTTCCAAACATCTGTAAAGGGAAGCAACAGCAAGCTTAGAAAATCCATGAGGTGGGTATAGTACTACATGGCTATAATCTCAGTATGCCAGAGGCTAAGGCAGAAGAACTGCTGTAGGTTTCAAACCAGTCTTGTGTACAAAATGAGTTCAAGATCTGCCAATACTAGTCATAAAAACATGAATAAAAGTCACAGTGAGCTTTTCACCTGTTGGAATGGCTTTTGAGAAGTCAAAATGTAAATGCTGAAAAGATCATGAGAAAAAGGAAATCCTTGTATATTATTGCTGAAAAATAAATTTGTTGCAATCAATAGAGAAAAGATTGTGAGACTTCTTCACAAAACTAACAGCAAAACAGCCATATAGAACAGTAGCTCAGTTTGGATACATATTTAGAGAATATCAAAAGTCACTATATTATAGAGATCATCTCCATTATAACTATTTAGCATTATTTTAAATAGCCTGTGGAACAATATCTGTCCATTGAAGAATAAAAGGATTATATAAATGATATTTAATTACATGGCCAGGATGTTATTCACCTTTTAAAAATTAGGAAAGCCTAACATTTTCAGGCAATACATCAACCTAGAGGATATCATGTTAAGGAAAATAAATAAGACAAAAGAAGACTTAGACTTCTAGATCTCAATCCTATGTAGACTCTAAAAAAGTAACTATCCTAGAACCATACAGTATAGAGGTATTCAGATGATGAAGGGACAAGGAAAATGGAGACATACTGGTTGAAGCACATACACCTGTACTAGTAAGATGAATTAGTTTTGAGGCTTAATGGTTAACCTGGTGAAAACAGTTAATATCAATATACTGGCTACTTCATATTTCACAAAAGTATAGATGTTAACCATTCTCATGATACATAAATCATATATCATATGATTTTGTAATTTAAAGTATAGAATCAATTTGATATATTGCATTGTTAATTTTTAAATTAGTTGTGAATATATAACATGAATATTGTAAATATGTAACATTTATTTCACGCTGTATGTTTGTATACTTTTCTGTATACCTTTCTACAGCCTTAACTATATTTCACAATATATTCCATTAAAATTATCTATTTCAAAATAGTTTCCTTCTTCAACTTCTGTAGTTGCTAAGAAAAACATCCCTTTTTCCCTACCCATCATCCTCTGGAAACCTCTAATGTATTTTCTAACACTAGTTACAAGAAAGATGAAAACTAAAATGAGGACAAAGTATAATTCCCCATCATTGGGTAAATAAAACTTCAAATTTGACAATATGAGTTCTTAACAAAGTTGTACACTTTGGAATTCCCTAATAGAAATAGCAATTTTAAAATTTTAATGAATGTTTCTTTGAACTTTAATTTGAGTGGCAGAACATTGAAATAACCAGGGAGCCTAAATCATGTTAAAGAACTAGAAATGATGAACCTATGGCACTACTCTGATTTCCCTGGCCCTGATGTACTGTTCAACCTTTGTTCCTGTTTGCTTCTCAAAATCACAGATGAAACCCATCAGTAAATTTGGTAGTCTGTTTTCAAAGTATTTTAAGAAAACATAATTTCAAATCTCCAGTGTTATCAGTTAATATAGGCTAGACAATGACACTGCCAAGATGAAAGTCTGGACCCATATTTCCTGTATAGTATCAGTCTGAAAATTTCAAGTTAATAGAAGAAATACACAAGAAACCAAGAATTATTATGTAGGAATATGTTTTGATGGGAAATCAGTAAATAGAACCACCAAAATCAAAACTATTGGTTCCCAGTAGACATGATCCTTCAACTGATATTAAGATTAAACTTTTCTCCAGTCCCACATCTTCCTATGAGCACTCCAAGTACCTCATGCAGGCTGCTGGAGGGGTTAGGGTAACCAGCTCAGGTTGGGAGACAATGGGCCAGTCCTACTCCAACATGAACTCCAGCCACTGTGGAGGCTTTGCTGCCCTGGGTAGCCAAGGCAGGCAGGGAAAAGCAGCATGCAGTTCTGCACCAGCACACCAAATGGCCAACATCAGCTACCCAGAGCCAGTACAGACCAGGAGAACAAAATAGTCATGCTTTGGAGAAATTTTAGCCAAATGGGAAATTCTGGGGACCCTACTACCTGTTTGTCCAAAAGAACCCAGGAATATGTCAAGACAAAGAAACAAAAGGCAATCTCTGGGCTCCAACCCAAACAGAGCAAGTCTAGGAAATGTAAACATAGAAGTTTCTGAATGGATGGCAACTGAAGTAAAAGAACAACTTCATGAGGCTATGAAAGAAATTATAACAAAAATATCATCTCAGGTAAAAGTAAAGATGAAAAACATAATAACAGAATTTTTAAGCACCTCTAAAGAAGACAGAGATAGAAAAATAGAAGAGCATAAGAAAATGAGGGAAATCTTGAATGAACAATACAAAGAAGATTCAGAATTCATGAAAGACATTCACAGGAAATTAAAAACACTATTGAATCCTGGCAAAACTGCTTGAAAGAAATTGAAGATTGTTTTTCATACCTTGAAGACAGGTTTGCAGCTGGCAATCATGAAAGAAAAGTTCTCTTAAAAATAACAAGGCGCCAGGAAATAACAACTCAACAACTATAAGTTGTTGCAAAGCAAAATAACTTAAGAATAGTAGATTTCCGTGAAAAAGCTAGGGTTAACACCAATGACATTAAAATTCTACTTACAAAAGTAATAGCAAAAAAATTCTCAAACATGAGAAAAGGATGTGATATACAGACAAATGAGACATATAGAATTCAGCTAACCATAAGCAAAGTAAATATACACAAAGATGTATAATAAAGATTGCATTATTTCAACACAAGTTCAGAGCTGTTAAAAGCTATTAGAAAAAAGAAACAGATCACCTGTAAAGGAAAGCCCATCAGAATCTTGACAGACTTCTCAACATAATCAAGGCAAGAAGAACTTGGAGTGAGGTGTTTCAAATCATGAAAGAAAAAAAATTTCGAATCCACATTGATATACGCTGCAAAACTAGCTTTCAGAATTAATAGAGAAACAAGATACTTTCATGACACAGAAAAACAAAAGGAATTGATGACCACCTAAAAATTCCTACAAAGCATACTGAAGAACATTCTAGAGAGATATGAAAAAGACCATGATTTCAGGAAGAGTACCAGAGAGGAATCACAGAGTGGGGCAGACCATTGAATAGAGGGGAAAATTGGGCATCAAATGGCAGGAAAATACCATGGGAGAGATGATCCACTGCATATTGGCCATAACCATGAATGTAGATGGCCTCAATTCACCAATAAAAGAAACAAAAGCAGAGAGGATCAGGAGACAGGATCCATCTATGTGCTTTATACAAGAAACACATTTAACTCAAAAGGGGGTTCATAGACTGAAAGTCAAAGGTGATAGAAGAATAATGCCCTCTGTGAGAGGGAACCAGGAAGAAGTGGGGTAGCTTGCCTATCAGCCGAAGAGTGGATAAGAAACACATGGCATTTTTATACAATGGAAAGATACTCAACCGTAAAGAAAGATAACCTTAAGGTTCTTGTAAGGAAATGAATACAACTTGAGATTATGCTCAGGGGTGAATGGGTCCAAGTCACATGGGTAAACATCCTGTTGTCTCCCTAGTATAAAAAATTAAAGGAATTAGTGGGATAGAAAAGGTACAATAAATATTGTGAAACTGAAATGAAAGGAACTGTCTATGAAGGGAAGGCAATGGCCATTGTTACTGTTTTTGAAACCCTGTACTTTTAAAATTGTTTGGATTACTCTCAATTTAAGCTGTTTGTTATATTTGATTTTATTATATTTGGTGACGTGCACAATGATTTCAAATATAATAAATATATTTTTGTCACCATTTTTGATTTAATAGTATTTTGAAGGTGAGTGTTGCTCTTACTGTTTTGGTTTGATTGATTTTATTCTATTTTGTTTTGTTTCACTTTATCGTGTTTGACAATATGGGCAGCTACTTTGAAGATAACAAGAGGCATAATGGTAGCCATTGATGTTTTCTATTTGTTTTGTTCTGAGATTCTGTATTGCTTTCATTGTTTTGTTCTGATTGATTTTATTTTGCTCTGTTTTCTTTGGTTTTGTTGTGTCTGGAAGTATGAGTACTTATTTTGAAGATAACAAGAGACATTATGGTAGCCATTATAGATTTCCTCTTATCTTGTTTTGAAGTCCTGTACCCAGCTCATTGCTTTGTTTTAATTAACTCTATTCTGACTTATATTGTTTGGTATTATTCTAGCTAAAATAAACTTTTAAAAGTATTAAACTTTTCTCACCTGTTCCTGTGTTAGAAGGCATGCTTCTTTAGGAGTGGTAATGCTACAGCCTCCCTGACTAATATAATCACACCTATGATCCATCACTAATCAAAACAGCATATCCTTGAGTGCTTACATGGTTTCTTATCTTTCCCTTGATGAAGCTATAAAGGTAGTTTGTCTTTCCTGACTACAATAAAAAGTCTTACTGTTGGCCATTCACATAATGGAGGATAATAAATATTTGCTGTAGTGTGGTTGGTTGAAGGAGCTGAACAAGGGAAAAATGTGTAAGCACAAAGTCAAAGAAGGACAGGATTTTTGTTGGGGGATTCTGCAAAATGGAGATATGTAATCTAGACAACCAGGTGACCCAGACAAAGTTGGAAGAACTAGAGGTCCTGGCAGAGTCCCATGCTAGCCTGTATCAGGAAGAAAAGATGTCTTGCTGGAAGGCTGAAGAGTGCCCTGGAAGACTGAAATGTTTGCACTAGAAACCAGGAGATAAACCTTCAGAGACAAAGGTGAAGACAGATATGTCTGGGAAAAAAAGCAAAATTGAGACTTTGTTCTTCTTTCTGTTTTTATTCCATCCAGGATACAATAATATGTTGTTGCCACACAAACATACAGTTGGTCTTCTTTATCCAAAAAATCCATCATGCAGTTGTACCTGGAATTACCCTAAACCAATCAGCCAAGCATTTCTTATTCAACTGGACTCCACAATATCTACATAAGGGACAAGAAAGAAAGCCACTTTGGCTCATTTCTGTAACATTCTGTAATGGAAACACCAGAAAAACAGCTAAACAAATCAAATCAATTTTACCACAGTTTCTGTCTTCTGAAAGCCATTGGTCAATAAGTTTATGCATTATGAATCCTTACACAGTGGATAGGATAAAATCCACAGATTAAGAGAAAAAATAATTTTGGCACACATACACACACACACACATACATATACATATACATATACATATACATATACATATACATATACATATACATATACATATATAGCACTAAAGAACTTGCTTATAATCTAAGATCAATAAGGATACACCAGTTATAATGAAATGACAAAGAAACCCAATTAGTCAC
The DNA here is from genome assembly GCF_034190915.1 of Cavia porcellus. Taxonomy (NCBI): domain Eukaryota; kingdom Metazoa; phylum Chordata; class Mammalia; order Rodentia; family Caviidae; genus Cavia; species Cavia porcellus. The sequence goes on from NW_026947493.1 coordinate 59,603,621, forward strand.
ACGTAACACATGAAATAATATGTCATTCTTCATAATGAAACTGGTCCTGTAAAATAAAAGCATTCCAAGGCATCATGGTGCATGCCTGTAGCCCCAGCAGTCAGGAGTACAAAGCAAAATGATCACTGCAAGTTTGAAACTAGCCTGGTCTACAAAGTCAAGGCCAGTCTGCACTTCATAGGGTAACCCTGTCTCAAAATGAAGAAATGAAACAAAATAAAATAATTAACATGCTTTGAAATCTGAAGAAAGGTAGAAGTGAAAAATCTATATCCTATAAACATATCTATTCAGTGACAATGTAAAAGCAAAACTGTTGTCTACTCGAAATCAAAGTAGACATTTTGCCTTATACACTGCAACTAGGACTCTTGGTACAAACCCACAAAGTAACATTCCACACTGAACTAACAGTGCTATAGTGTTGGTCATTCCTTTGGTAACTGTTCCTGGCAGAACCCAGTACTCCAAATTATAATAAAACTGCATGTAAGGGATTATGGTGACCAAGCTTTAAAAATTTAGTTTAGATTCACAGAAACTAGAACACTTGATGACCCTCAGTTAACATCAGAATTTCTAACAACCTTCCTTACTCTTTAGATGTGTGACAGCTAAACCTAAGAATATAAATTCTTGTGATATTTAACTTGAAGAAAAGTAATGTTTATCTAGAGGGTACAGGAACAAATTTCTGAGGGTCACAGTAGAACCCCGTGTTCCCATCAAGGGTGCCAGGGAAAAGGGGTGGGAACCTGCTGAGATGAAGAGAACTTGTCAGTATGAGGCCTTCCTGGCCACTGCCCCACATAAATATTTCTGTTCATGGTACAAGTCTTATCACATACTTGTTTTCCCTAACAAGGTCTATTCTCGCAAATACACAAGATTCTTCATCTCCATGATCTAGTTTTTTAGTAAACATGATGTGCTTTCCAAAACAATGCTTTCCTGAGTACTGGCTCTGGAGGGTCAAGTAGATGGACTTAGTCCAGTTACACAGTTCTAATTCCAAAGAAGACTTCACCCTTCAAAATCTCCTGCAATCTTATCTTCCTAATTAGCATTAGCTAACTTGCTCAGTGGCATATGTGATTTTAAAACAACAATACGTAACATGTAAAATATTGAAACTCTTGATTCTGGGGAAAACACACAAAATCTTAGAAAAATATGCAAGTCAATCATTGTAAAAACTAACCTATGTTAAATAATAAATAGCTTATTTAAGTATGAAATGTAGTAGGGGTAGTATTACTAAATCCAGAGAAACCATAAAAGAAATACATTTCAATCCTTGTTTTCATTTTTTAGGTCTGGATGAGAAAATAAGGCAAAAGCATGCAACTCTCAAGAGCAATAGGGTTCTTCCATGGAAACATTTTCTTATTAAGTGCCACAGTAGGGGCAGGAATATTTGTATCTCCTAAGGGAGTACTGAGTTACTGCTTGCTGAACATTCCTGTCTCCTTGATTATATGGGTACTTTGTGCCATACTCAGTATGATCAATGCTCTCTGTCTTGTGGAGGTGGGGACCACCTTCCCTAGAAGTGGAGCAACTTATTTTCTCCTCAAAAGAACACTTGGATCCTATGTTGCTTTCTGTTCTGTTTGGATCAATTTTTTTGCTTATTTAATAGGACTCAGTGCACAAAGCTTGCTGGTAGCTAGCTATTTAATTCAGCCTTTTTATGCTGGGTGCTCACCTCCAGAGCTGCCAAAGAAATGCCTAGCTTTGGCCATTTTGTGGTTCTTGGGACTTCTGAACACTCAAGGGATAAAAAGAGTGTCCTGGTTTCAAACTGCGAGTTCTTTGATGAAGATGTCTATTCTCTGTTTCATTTCCCTAACCGGGATCATCCTGTTAGTGACTGGGAAAAAGGAGAACCTGTCTAGGTTTGAGAATGCTTTGGATGCTGAACTTCCTGATGCCTCGCAAATTGTAGAAGCCATTCTCCAAGGATTCTACCCATACATAGGATGCACACTCCTGACAAACATAGCAGGTAAATCCATTTCTTAATACTCCAGGCAGCATGCATAAAACTTCTTCCAGAAGAAATGAGGATGGTTGAATCTGGTACTCTTGCTTTCTGAAGTGCAGTTTAATCTTTTCCTTACTACATGATCATCATTAAATCCCATATACAAAGTATCACAGAGTCTATGGAGAATGCAGTGTTCTTCATTTTATACCCCTGCATAGACTTTTCAATAGGTTTGATAAAACAATAAGGATTGTTGGACTTCCTGCAAGTTATTGCATTTCAGTCTACCATTCTGCAGCACTTTAAGTGTTACACAAGTAATACATCTGTATAATCATTTTCAGTAATATTTTAAGATGTTTAACTCTGTTGTACATTTTTATTATTACCACAAAATCTACTTCCCTAAGCAGTTCTAACTCCACTTAGTGCTGTGATTCTTATTTATTTTTGACATTGTGCATTGCATGTCATATATATATATATATATATATATATATATATATTCCCTGCAGTAGTAAAATGCTATTTCTTAATTATGATTTCACACTGTCTCCTAAGACTCATTCCTATGTTACTATGTAATTTTCTAGTGAATTCTTTTACCTGCATCACTTCACATATTAAATGTTGATATTGTTTTTGAGGCTGGTATAGTGAACTTCATGCTGTATTAAGAGACTCTTGTATTTCTGTACCAGTGTGCCCCATGCTGATAATATGGTTTCAACTAAATTATCAAAAATTAGTTTGGTAATAGTGGTACAACATGCTTGAATAAAAAAACATGGAGTAGAAAACAACTTATTTAATCCACTCAAAATCTCTATAGTAATAGAAGAGATTACTATATAAGTCATATAAATAGTGTATTAATGTTGGGAACATTAACAGTTGTTGAAGCTGGAAATTGACTACGTGTGCAGGGCTGGAGCATAACTCTCCCAAGAACAAAGGATACCCTGGGCAAGCCATCTGAAGAAGGTGTTTAAGCCCAGAAACCACCTAGCTTCTAGACAATCTGAGTAGTGTGTTGATAGGACAGCAATATGATATTGCTGTCAAAATGTATAACTAAATGGCCATATAGTGAAGGGGCAGTTCCTTTTCTCCTACTAGGAGAGTAAGGCTCCACTTTACCTCAGTTTTATCGCTTCTTCATTTTCTCATTCTCTTGAGGTCTTTCACCTGAAGAACTTCAAAAGCCATAGGAGTTATACCATATTATCCAACAATATGTTTGTAAATCTTGAACTGAAAAACAAACTTACTATCCTAGGTATAACACTCACATAAGTTTTTACTTGAATTTTCTGTAGCATTTTATTAAACTTTCAAATGATTATTGCTTGAAAGATTGTCAGATTAATGAGACCCCTAGTTTACTCTTTCATAGTATGAAAAGTGTAGAACTGGTTTGATTTTTAAAAAGATTTTAATGTTTTAATTTCTTCAAATGAAGATATAAATTGATAGATTTAGTGCTACTAATTTAAATTTTTATATTAAAGAGAAAAACAAAGAAAAATGAAAAATACGAGACATACCAACAAAAACTACACAAAAAACAAAAAATCCAAAACACTAGCAATACAGGCTTTCAAAGCAAAATGATAGGAAATTAACAATGGTTGCAATATTACATACTGTTATCTTCAAAAGAGTTGCTTAGATTACCAGATATGTATATGCAAGTTGATATAATCTTATAAGTATTAACTATGCTTTTCCAAGAACTAATAGAATTAGTAGTATAGTCATCTTACTTATTTTTTGTATATGTAAACAAATTTATATCTTTTTCCTTTTCTCTGTCTTTTCTACTTTCCCCACCTTTGTTATTTTTCCCTTTTGAGCAGTTTCTCACCCTTTCATAAGAGATACAATAAATTTTGTATCTTACTTACTTTTTAAGTTTTTTACACAAAGAAACCAATATGATATTTATACATATGAGTCTGATATATTTCTCTCATTAACATAGTCTCAAGTCTCATCCATTTACCTATGAAATCCTTGATACAATCCTTTTTTATAGTTGATTAATGCTGTATTGTATTTTTAAAAAAGCCATATCTTTTTTACCTATGCCTCAGCTGATTGGCATTAGGGTTGTTTCTCAGATTTGGCTATTACAAATCATGCTGCTAATTTTAAACTGTCTTAGTTACTTTTTACTCATTGCTGAGAGAAAATACCTGAAGCCCAAAGTTGGGAAAGGAAAGGTTTATTTCTTACAGTTTTTGGAGGTTTCAGTCCATATTCAGTTGGTTCCAAGACAGGGTGGCATGGCTGGGCAGCAGTTCATAATGGTTGCAAACAGCAAGAAGGAAACTGATGCTGGGTAACTGATGCATTTCTGGAGCATGGTGCTCTGTAGCTTTCTCCTCTGAGCAAATTGTTTCATTTTTGCAGTTTTGAGGCTGCAAAGAGTGGAAACCCACTGCTTTCTGGGATGCCCTGGGGCCATCTTACTTATCTCTCTGTTTCTTCTCAGAGACTTCTCAAAGTCTCAATCCTGTCTTTACAATCCACAGCTTTCCTGGAATTCTCCTTCTAGCCAAATTCACAGAGTTGTATATTATGCTGCTGGGCTCTTTGCTCTTGATTTGCAACATAAGCCTGGCTAAAAGCCCCCAGCAATAGCCATGCTACAGCCTCAATATTGAACTGCTTTGAAATTTTCTTTTACAGATTAATCAGTCCATTGCCCTTTGTTTCAGTCTCAGGTAAAGTCTCTGGGCATGAGCAAAATGCAGACAAACTTTCTGCTAAGCCATAATACATATCATGGGGAGTCCAACAACCAGTGCAGTACTTCTCAGCAGAAACCTCCCAAGCCAGGTCTTTACAATTAGGATTTCTATCAGACTTCTGGTCTCCTGAGCTCTGACTAGAATCTCCTCTACAAAACAGCCTAAGCTGCTCCAGTTCTACGTATCCAGGTGACATGTCCTAACCTTTCCAAACTCTTCCCACAAACCATTTCCAAAGCCTCTCAAAAAACATAGTCAGGTATAGTCACAGCAAATGAGCCCACTCCTCGATACCAAACTCTGTCTTAGTTACTTTTCACTCATCGCTGAGACAAAATACCTGATGCCCAAAGTTGGGAAGGGAAAGGTTTATTTCTTACAGTTTTTGGAGGTTTTGATCCATACTCAGTTGGCTCCAAGGCAGGGTGGCATGACTGGTCCCCAAATAGGTAAAAAGTCCAATTCCAAATTTCTTTTGAGACTCAAGACAAAATCCTACCTGTGACTCTCCATGAAAATGAAAAGTATATTATGTCATTACAGGATGAACACTCCCTTTCCTACAAACTAGGGCGTGGGGATAGAAATTAACAAGTACAAAGCAAGACTAAGCACACTAGTGAAAGTATTAAGTCCAACATAGCCATGACTTCCATCCAGGGTACATAATGATGAGATGTGAGTTCTGAATGGCTTGGAAAGCCCTACTCCTATGGCATTATAAGTTGCAGCCCACACAGCCACTCTCTTGGACTGGCTCATATGCAGCACCTTTCAGCAAACATTCCATATTCCTGGCATCTTCAGATCTCCATTGCTCATTCATCTTCACTCCTACAGCTTTCACATATACTTTCTCAGGGGCACACTGCCTACCCTTCCAGATCTTTCTCCACAATCTCAATGAAAAGTTCCATGACCACTTACATTCTGCATCCAGTAAAACTAGCATAACATAGATGATGGAAATATCTCCTTTCACTAAAGGCAACTGCTAATCTCTCTTGATCCCAGAAGAAGTGGCTTTTGGACCAATAGTGTGATGGTTTCTGTGTATTCAGAAAGCTGAGTATGGTGAAATGAGTTTGTGGCACCACTTCTCTAGAATTTCTTTCTAAAAAGGTACAGTAGAGAATCTCTTCTCAAATGAAGGTTTGCACTGTTTCACTCCTTGGCTTTCAATGAATAAGAACCCAGTGATTTCCATGAGGCCCTCAAATCACAATTCTTTTTGTCCTTGTCAAAGCATTTGACTTCTTTTTAATGGCAAAAATCTGTCCATCACCCAGAACTCTATAGACCACAACTGTATCAAGGATTCATTTTGGGTCAAAATTTAAGTTTATATACTGTTTCTGCTCTGCTCTTTGCACATTATTCAATTATGTTATTAGCTGCGAGCCTGAGGGTTTTGTTGTCTGGTCCTTGATATCCCAAACGAGAATTAAGCAAGACATTCAAAAGAAAAAAATGAGCAAGATTCATTATAAGCAAATGAATAGAACGTACAACCCACAGGATGGGAAAGGGCCTTTGAGAAAACTTTATAACCCCAAAAGGGTCAGGCACAGGTGGGGATTGCAGGAGTCATGGTCTAATGGGTTATATTTCTGAAATTATGATACAGTCTTCTTTAATTTTTCTGGTTTTCTGACTCTTTTTCACAAGTCTTTCTATTGTTTACACGTCGTTGTTCTATCTCCTACCTCATAGCTATTCTCAAAGACATGATTACCATTATTTATTGTGGATTGTTGAAGACCAGTGTTCTCAAAGTTCGAGAAGTGTTTTCTGATGAATGTGCACTTATTACCTACTTATATGTGACTCATGAAAAACTCAATTTAATTTCTCCAAGGTCAAAGTGAAGACTGCAGGTCAGTTGGGATATGTTGATATCATTGTTGATGCAGAAGCATATGTGGCATCAAAGTTTCAAGACTGAAAAAGAGAATTTGTAAAAGTCTGTTAAATAACAATGGTCCCTAAGGGCAAAGTTGTAACACAGAAGGGCACAAAGCTTCACATGGCAGATATTCTGTTGTAAGTAATGTGGCTCAGAAATACCCTAGAAGTTGAGTGTCACATGTCCCACTGGAGAGCTGACAATGGGCATAGTTTCTGAGTCCCTTGGGAAGGTGATGCCAGTTCAGTGGCCTAAGGATTATGAGGAAGCTGAAGGGTTTCACTTGGTCACCCTGAGAAACAAGTGATTGTCAAAAATGGAAGTTATTGATAATAATGTTTATTGGATTAGAAATCTTTTTTAAAAGGCATCCCTAGGACCTTCATAGAGAAATGGTTTTAACAAAGAAGCATTACAGCCTGAGCGTAAGAGATTTCTGACCATTGTACTTTTACAAAATATACTGAATTGGGGAATAGTATTATAATTCAGACTATCCTATCTTAAATGTATTTCTCTTTGGTTTATATAGGGACAAAACCACATTGCAATTTAAAATAAACTATTCCATTCTCCAGATGATAGAATCAAATTGTTGTGAATTATTAAGGACAATGTATAATAGTGAAGTTCAAAGATGTTTTCATGGTGCTTAACAGGAACTACAGATAGGAGAAAGAAAAGATTAGGTCTTGGTTTTTTGGAGCTCTGTTTGTTTCCTAACAGATAAGTCTGGTGAGGCAGATGGTATCAGTGCCCTTTAGTTTCTTCAGCCTTTCGCTAATGTATGACCTGAGGTAAGTCCTTTGGAAACTAAAAGTAATCTTGTCAAGAGACTTTGAGAAATTCAATATATCAATCATCTGTTTATCTGATATAAGACACAGGTACTGAGTCTCTTTAGGTCTTGAAATTGTGGAAACTTAGAATTGAGAGAAGTCATAGCATCACGGGGTATCTGACTTGTTCCACCAACTGAGAGGGGCAGTTTCTAACTAAGTGTTTAGAGGAAGTGTTATACTGTCCAGGACTCAACTGTGTCACAATGCACATAAGACTGGGAATGCCTGGGAGTCTTAGAAGGAAAAGTGACCTTTACCTATTTGCTTTTGAATATTTCTGAATTTGTGGATTCTTTGCCCCACAGCTTCATGTTGCTTTTTCTCCCTTGCTTTGTCTTCTACTTCTTTCATCTTCTATCTCAAAAAATGGGCTAAAAGCAGCCAGCAGTACCAATGCCATGACCTAAGTATTGCACTGCTTTGAAATTTCCTGCAAACAATCAATTTAATGGATCATCCCAAATCTCACTCTCCCACAATATGTCAGGACAGAGGAAAATAGAATCAATTTTTTGACAGAATGTGACACCCATTTAAAGACAAGATGCTCTGGCAAAAAAATAGACTCATGGATTAATGGGACAGAATACAAATAAAAAACTCAAATACAGAGATGCTCAGCTATGTCACTTTTCTTTCAGTGGCAAAATTTCTTTGCTGGAGGAAACATAGCATCTTTAACAAATCATTCTGGGAAAAATGGCTCCCATCATGCTGAAGGCTGAACCTAAATGTACATCCCTTACCATGAACTAAACTCAAAATAGATTTAAAAATGTGGATATTAGAACAGAAACATCTAATCCTTGCAAGACAGATAAGGCAAAATTCTTGAAGACATATATGTAGATGGACTCTTACCAAAACCCTGGTTGTCCAAGATATAATGCCAATAATTAGCAAATGAGATCACATCAAATTTGAAAAGTTTCCACACAGAAGAGGAAACCACAGCCAAAGGGAAGACACAACACACAGCATGGGAATCAAGTTTCCAACTACTCCTCAAATGAAAGACTAATATCTAGAGTACATAAAGAATTCAGAAAATTAGAGACAGGAAATTTAAAGACCCAATTCAAAAATGGACATCTCAAGATAACAGACAATTCTCAGATGAAGAAATACAAATGGCTACTAAATACATGAGAGTTGTTCAACAGCACTGTTCATTTATGTAATGCAAATTAAAGCAACACAGGCTCTATCTTACTAATTAGAATGGTTATCATCCATCAGTCAACCAATAGCAAATACTGGTGACATTGTGAGGAGCAAAACCACTTCCTCATTGTCAGGGAGACTGTAAACTGATTCATCCACTATGAATACTCACATGGAAATTCCTTAACTATAAAATAAAAATTCTAATTGAATCAAGTATTTACTTTTCAGTGTCTTTCCAAAACAGATAAAGACCCTGTAGCACAGTGATGTATGCATACCCCATTTAAATCACTCAATTTATAACAGTTAAAATGTGAAAACATCCTATCAATGTATCAATAGACAAATACATAAAAAATGTGGCATTCATAAAAACCGTAGTACTCTACCATAAAAAAAAAATGGGTCATTTATAGGAAAATGGAGACACTTGAAACCATAGTATTACTGAGCACAGTGACTCTGGTACAGAAATATGGTATCACATAATTTCTCTAAAAAACATATATATATATATATATATATATATATATATATATATATATGCCAAGTAATAGGAAAAAGATGAATTTAAAGAAGAAATTGCCATCCAACATGTACAAAGTATCTACACTGATATATAGACATATTTAAATTGTTTTACATATTGTTTGACATTTTCTTCTGGCGTTCAATATGTAATTAGTTGATAAACTTTGCATAAGTTAGATAAATGAATTTGGTGGTGTAAAACCAAATAGTGTTGAGCAAGAGGGGAAAATAAGGACATTGGAATATGATATGTAGATGCACCAATCTCCTACAGTTAATATACTTCTTGTGTATGGAAAATATGTACTAATAAAATGCAAAAAAAAAAAAAAAAACCTGTCTCAACTGATAACACAGTCTCTTTCGGAGATGAAACTTAACAGATATTCTTCCTACAGAGATATTAACAAAACCACTTCTCAGTTTTGGCAAAAGGAAAACACTGAGCTACTACTAATTCATCAATAGTTCATTTCAGTTTTCTAACATACCTCTTGTTATAACATTAGAGAAGGAGGGTATAACATTTCATGATAGACCAAGCCTGAAAGTAGAAAGAACATGAGATGGGAGCAGGATCCTGTGGATCACTGCATTATATGAAGCTGACTATCATAACACCCACTACATGTGCTTCCCGTGCAAACCTAAATCACTAGGTGTGCACATTTGGATTCCTGTGTATCAAGGCCCTAGGAGGAACTGTCATGCTTAAGCATGGCTCTGATCCATGATATCCCTGACCAACAGTAAGGCAAATAAAAAGTTTATGTGTCAATACGTTAACTGTAGAATGATGATGTTGAAGCACTATTATGTTTTTTCTCTGTTTTTTTTCTGCTATGAGCATTTATACTGGGTCTCAAAAGTATCAATGCATTCATTCTGTAGCACATTTGACAATATTAAAAGGAGAGCTGAGTGACACAAAAGCAACTGCCTCAAAAGATCTAAGTCCTACGCATTTATCAATAGAAGAATCAAATGTGTCTCCCAGACATGCTAGTGAGACTTAAAATTTTGCCTAATTTATTTTTACAAATTATATTTTCAAGAATGTAAAGAAAATGTGTCAGATGAGAGAACATGGCAGACAGATAGCAGAGCTACACAGGCTCTCTGCGAGACCCAGCTTAGAATCCAGGAATGGTGCAGAGGGAGGAATCCTAACCAAGAGGAGATATACCCTGCTGACCCAAGAATGAACTGGGCTGAGAGATACCAACTGGGAATGCAATCCCGGTGCTATAACAGGAACAGATAAAGCCTGAGCATGGAAGCTGGAGCCCGTGCCATTGAAAGCCACGATTTGGGTTTTCTGCCACCGCTGCTGCATCTGAATTGGCTTGGCAGGGAGAGAGATGTGCAAAAGTGCTGAGAATAGGAATTAGAATCGATGAATACAGTTAAGAGCTGGGTGAGTGGGGAGCCATGCCTCGACGTCCGGTGAGTGAGGGAAACTGGGACTCTCCCACGGTCTAGGAGGCGCCAACAGAGGACATTCTGGGACTGGGAAGACTTGCTGGAACAGGGAGCTGTAGTGACTTCAGTCACATATTCCCCTCTCAAGCGGGATTGGTGAGCAGTGCCTAGCTTACATGACGCTGCTGGCTGAGACCCAGTTGGCTAGCACAACCCAGGTCTCAGCACCTGAAGGTGCACCCCAGCTGTGAAGCCTTTCTGTAGGTTGACCTGGAAGGGCGGGCCCCGCATAGGCTGCCCAGTCCATAACTCCCTGGTGCGTTGCAGTGGGCGGGAACACCTAGCCAGCGCAATTCAGTCAGATTGTGGCTGACAGGGAAGGAAGCTGGGCCTCCTAAATACACTTGCATATATAAGGAACAAAGAATATGGGAAGAGGGAGCAACAAGAAAGGCTCCTCGGCCCCCAATCCTGAGAAACAGGCAATAGCAGACACACCACCAATAGACATACAAGGCTATCTCCAGAGTCTCATAGATGAATTCAGGAATGAAGTTATTAATGACCTGAAGCAAGACATAAGCAGAATAGTCAGAGAAATGCTAAGCACCACCCAAGAAAAAGCAGATGGTGGAATGGAAGAACAGAAAAAGAGGGGAGAATTATTTGATGAAGAAAATAGAGAACACGTAGAATATGTAAAGCAGGTTCAAAGAGATTACCAGGAAACTAAAAACTATCGAAAAGTGGCATAACAGCTTGAAAGAAACTAAGGACAGATTATCTAAACTGGAGGGCAGATTTGTAATATGGGAGCATTAAATGAAAAACTTCTTAAAAATAACAAAAAAAAAAAAACAGCAACAATACAAAAACTAGAAGATGATAAGAGGATCTATAACTTAAGAATTAAGAACATAAAAGAAGAAGTGGGGACACAAACAAATGGACTACAAAAGCTATTCACAGAAATAATCCAAGAGAATTTCCCTAATTTAGCAAAGGGTAAAGATACTCAGATATATGAGGCCTACAGGACTCCAGCTACCTACAACCCAAATAGAGCTACACCCAGGCATATAATAATCAAAATTCCAGAAATCCAATATAAGAACAGAATGTTAAAATCTGTCAGAGACAAGAAACACAATACTTAGAAAGGAACACCCATCAGAATTACAGCAGACTTCTCGGCACAAACCATCAAATCACAAAGAGCGTGGGGGAAAATAATTCAAGCTTTGAAAGATAATAATCTCCAGCCAAGATTGAGATATCCTGCACAACTATCCCTGGAAAGTGATGGAAAAACAAGGTGCTTTCAGGATAAAGAGGAACTAGGGGACTATGAAACCACCAATTCAACTCTACAGAGAATACTGCAGGATATTCTAAAAAAGAAAAATACGAAGAATCCAGAAATACTGGCAGAGAGACCACAATGAATGGAACAGAAAACAAAATGAAGAAGACAAACTGACAACTAATGACAGAAAAAGAGCTAGAGAGAAATGAGGCAGAGAAGATTGGATGATAGGAACAGTTATCTTGGAGAAAACAATGTCATAATAGGTAGTGCTGATTTGGTATCATCTTATTTTGAAGTCCCATCAAGCTTTTGTTCTTCTGTCTCCATAGGTCTTAACATGTTGTATCTTATTGATTTTATTATATGTGACAGTATAAACAAAAACTTTTATAGACAAGGAGATTATACAGAAACCATAGTTCATTATCTGTTAGTTGATTCTAAATAACCTGTAATACTGTCATTCTCTTGAATGGTTTTACATTGTGTTGATATATTTGATGCTATAGTACATGAAGTTATACTCAAAGATCTCAAGGAAAGAGACAATATGGTAATTACTTTTATGTCGGGATTATCTTGTGGTGAAACACTAATTTGCTTAAATGGTTATGTTTTTATCTCCACTGTTTAGTTGTTGTGCCCTCTTTTATCTCAATCTCCATTTTATTATTTACTTTTTAATTTTTATCCTTTTAATTAAAGGAAAAATAAATTTTAGAAAGCAGGATATATTATATTAACCCACGTTGATATTTGAAGCCCTGCATTGCTCTCACCATCTTGTTTTGACTGATGTTCCTCTATTCTGTTTTGCTTGATAGTACCAGGTTCGAAAGTTTAGGCAACAGCTGTGAAGATAGTGGGATTCATTATGACGCCCATACTGGTTGACTACTATCTACTTTTGAAGACCTGTAATGTCTTCAATGCTTTGGTTTTGTTGGTTTTGTTCTTTATTGTTTTGTTCAATTTTATTATAACTGATGATATAGGCAATTGTATTTGAGATAGCGGGAGGCATTATAGTAACCATTGTTGATCACCTTGTATTATGTTTTTACATTATCTATTATGTCCACTCTTTTGATTTAACTGACTCTGTTCTGTTAAGTCACATTTGGTTTTACTCTCTTCCAGAAAAAGTAATAAGAACTGTTGGAGCAATAAAACCCAAAATGTGTAATAGTCATTGTACAAAAGAGAGGAAAAGAAAGTGCTCTAAATGGTATAGCTGCATGTAAATTTAAGTGTATAAGATAGACAATGATATTACTGAGTTTTGCTGGATCATTGAACAGAACTGTTTGCAGCCTCACTTTTTGAATGTCCACTTTATATGCATTAATCTTGTAACTTGAACAAATATTTCTAAGAAGACAGTATGTAATCCATTAACTAGTGATTTCCTACTGTTTATTTTTTTCTGAAATTCTGTATAACTTGTACCCTTTTCTGCTTTTTTTTCCCTTTTTCTCCTTAAATTAAAAAAAAAAAAGAAAGAAAAGAAAATGTGCCCTGGATCCAAGCAGCATTAGCTCAGAAACATGACAGAACAATGACAATAGAATAACATACTGTTCTCCTTTATAGTTGAAGGAACTCTTAAAATGTAAACAATATGTCCTGCTCTGATTCGTTTTTTTCTCTTCCCTAGGAGAAGTAAAAAACCCTACCAAGACACTTCCCAGATCTTTAATATCTTCTCTGTCCATTGTGACTGTGATGTACTTGTTGACTAATGTATCCTTCCTGACAGTTTTGACACCAAAGGAAATCATCTCTTCAGGTATGATTGTGGGTGAAAAGTGCAAAACAGTCACATTTAACTGTTTAAATTAAATAGCTACACCACTGTACAATAGATTAGTTTGATGCACACCTAGTCATATATTTGTATGTGTTCATGTTTTTGAATTTACAAAGAATCCAAGAAAGAATGTTTAACTCATGTACAAAAGTTAAGCTTGAAAAATACTAGATTCTGAGAGTAGCAGACTCTAAATAGCAAGTCTAAATAGAGAGTAGGAGAGTAGAACAAAGAAAATGAGATCGATTAAAGGGGGTGTTACAAGAAGAAAACGATAAGGGAAACATGAATAACAAAAGCACCCAGAAACAATTACATAAAATTGTTAGGTGTTTCATCATTTAGGGTACACACAAATTTCTGTCCTCATTGTATCTGTTGTAAATAGGCAACGCTATTGTCATTTCTCAGATGATCCATTTGAAATTCAGGGTATTAAATGATGCAGTCATTGCCATCCTTCTACAGATAGGCAGATTTAAGTTTCAAAACCAAATGTCAGTTGATCTCGTCATTATGAAAATTTGTAAATATGTGCTGCAATTTATAATGCCGTATTTTCAAAAAATTCCACAAAGCATGGTAGCTGATGTTGCATACCTATGGACTAAACCAAGAATCAAACCAGAATTCCTAATTTTGAAAGCATATTCTCAATCACTGTGCTAAATGTGCATTGCAAAAAGACCAGATCAAAGCATCACTGAGATAGTGTCTCAGGAATTCAGTAATACTACACAGACATATTACTAAAGTTTATCACAATTAAATTAGAAATTAGAAATTAGTAAATTAGAATTTTTTTATAGACAGAATCATGACACAAACACATAGATATGAATGAGTGAAGATTCAATGTTCAGGTTACTTTACAACAATAAAGTAGAAATAAAAATTTAGAAAAAATTCTACCCAACTTTAAAGTTTAAACATATTTACTTCTGCAGAAAAACAAGTGCACTTATCTACAAAATTCATGCTCTAAGAACAATTAACTTTTTTAGTATTCCACATAAATTGCAAAAATATACCAGTAAAACACAACCTAAAAGAAGCACATATAATTATAGACATGTACAAACACAGAGGGATGTGAACATGCATGTAATATTTCCATAATTCAAAAAGTTGAAAGGTGGCTTGAAAGTGGCATAAAAATATAGTGATTATAAACAATTATAAGTTTAAAAAAAGAGAACAGAGTTGTTACTATTGCATATTTGCAATTTTGTTTTCACAGAAATGCTGAAGTCCATTAACGGAAATTTTGCAATTAGTAAAATGAGGGAAGAAAAAATAATTTGTCTTACACTAGAATGACTTACTGAAAGAGTGCCTTAAATTAGGCAGGTTCTGATTCTCTCAATTCCAGTCTCTACAGATACTTTAGAATAAAAAAAGTTTATCTGACTTGAACACTTCTGCTTGAACACTGCTTTCTATTTTGCTTACCTGTCTTCCTAAATCTCACTATCTCAGAGCTGCAAACAACCTATTGTTAGTCTAGCACTTCTTTCCTTTAGGCCACTTCTCAGCTGACCAGAGCAGGTTCTGAGCCTAACTTTCTGTCCTCACCCATTGCACTCTTTGACTCTTACCCCCACATGAACCCTGGAGGCCGGCAACCAGACATAATAGGCTACCTCATAGTAACTGTAAGATTAATTCCAATTTCAGTATCTCTAGAGCCCAAATGCTTCATCCCCTATCAACACTGGTCTCAGAAATGCAGTTAACCCATGAAATGAAAAACAGTCAATAAACTTAGAGTATAATACCAATGAGCTCTTAGTAAGTACTCTTTTATAAACTCTTTCAACTTAAGAACATTGATTGTCTATAGAAGGAATGATGATATCCTTTTATATTGCAAACACATACATATAATTAAGCAATTGGTATAGAAAGGGACATTGAATTATTAAACTATTAATTCATCCATGCTCATTGAAAAATAGAATGATCTCATAAGTAATAAGGAAACACAATTATATCACACAATTACTTCCACTTGAACTATATCTAATGCACACTATTTCTGAACCATTTTGCAGCATGCTGATACATATACAATATACTGTCTCACCTTTCTAACCTGTCATTCAACTTAGTTAGAAAACAATGTCCATTGTTATGGAAAAATCCATCTATTGTTATTTTTATTTGACAAGACTACAGGTGATTATATTGATACAGGGGAATAATACTCCCAACCTACTATATGTCCTGTATGAGTTTACATTCTCTGAAATTTAAAAATGAATTTTAGGAACAATGGAGGTTAAGAGCAGACATATTTACTGAAAGAAAGAAAGCTTCTGTCAAAGAGAGACAGAAAGGATCCTGAGGGGTTGCCACAGACTCTGTCTCTTCTAGGAACTTTTATAGAGTAAAATCATGGGGTAGGAAAGGTTCAAGGTGAGAAAAATTGGGAACCTGCAAGGTAGATGGGCATAAGGTGGGATAGAATTATAGTTAACCAGTAAGAGTAATTGTTTCCATAAAGGTGATTAAATGGGGGCAAATGGGGAAGCAAGTCACGTAGAAAGAGGGCATCCTTAGAGAGCTGTGACTCTTCCCATAGTGTGCATAGATGGTGACTTCTGACTTCCTCAGGGTGATATAGAACTATTTAGAATATCAGTTCGTAGGACATGGGTGCATTTGTTTGCTCTTCTGTCTTGAGGCCTGACCCACAGCAGGAGGTGCCTGTCTCCCCCAGAGCTGCAAGGTACTTGGTCTTTTGCACTGGCTCATTCAAGAACCTAGCCCTGTCTCACTGCATATAATATTTCTAACTCAGCTGTTTATAACAATATCTAGCATTCATCACTTTCTAGCAAACTTCCAGAAACATACAGACTTAAGGAAAAAAAAAAAACATTTCAGACCAGAAATATATAGGTTCACAATATATGATAGAATCAGCTGGGATGCTGGGGTCATTTGTGAGTATGCTGATTCCTGTATTAAACGGAAAGTGTTTATCATATAGCTTGCCAGGTTCTTTTGGGTCCCCAAAGAATGTTATTTCAAGCTTTTGAGATGCAAATGCCCCAACAAGGATATACGCACAAGAATTTTATTAGCACAAAGGCTTATGTTAAGTAAATCAGACAGAAAATCAGAAAAGCAATGGGACCATAATGCAAGTTTAAGCTAATGCAAAGGAAATAAAAATTAGAGGATGGGTAAAAACATGTCAGACATCTACAGAATATAAGGAAGTCTATGAAGAGCACTTTAATAATCACTGGCTTTTAGGTAAAGGAATTTCCATGCTTCTCTGCCACACAAAATGATTACCCAAGTGTTCCATGTGAGGAGTTCTGCTTTAACACGTGTCATACAAGATTTCACAATGCAGTAGGAGATCTGGGTAAATTAGGTTTCTACAGGGTGATCATTTTCATGCACTTGCACATTACCACAGACGACATAGCTTATCTTGGCTTTATCTTCTGATAACCTAGGCTGAGCTTGTTAATATGGAAGCTAGACTGGGTTACAGTCAAGAGAGCATGCAGAAGCTTGCAATACCTCTTAAAGAGTAGCTCAAAACTCATACTGAACAGTTTCCATTTTATTAGTGAAAACAGAAAAAAGCCACAACCAAGTCATGAACTTAAGGACACTTCCTCTCTTGTGAGAAGTGGTCAGTTTTTATCACAAGAGGCATAGATTCAGGACAAAGGAAGTATTTTCATATGTATTTGCAAAACTGCCAAAGCGACTATGACTTTTTCCATTTACTTGATGTTTTAGATTCTGTTGCTGTCACGTGGATGGACAGAGTACTCCCTTCCATGCAATGGGCCATTTCACTGGGAATTTCAGCTTCAGTAATTGACACTACTTCTTGTGGAATACTTTCAGGATCAAGGATTCTCTATGCAGCAAGCCAAGGAGGACAACTGCCACTGGTCTATTCTATGCTTAATGAGCATCTCTCACCAGCTCCAGCTGTGATCCAGTTAATAATTTTAGCGTCTGTTGCTGTTATACCATCAAATCTGACCCAATTAATAAAATATGTGGCATTAATATGTTCATTTTTACAAGGGCTAAATATGGTTGCTTTACTTAAATCAAGGTTCCAGAATCCAGATCTACCAAGACCTTATAAGGTAAATCAAAATTGAAACACAAACTTTAATTTAGTACTATAGATCTATAAACAAATTTTATTTGAGCCGTATGAATGCTGCTAATCTATACCCAGACCAGTTTCTGGAACATCTGACCTGGGCCTGCATTTCTTAATTTTCTGTTGTGGAGCATTTTTGACTGGATTTCTTTTTATTAATTTTTGGTGTAAAAGTTTATATTTCATATTTTGTGTCAAAAGCTTATATTTCTAAAAAGAACATAGATAATATTACCTTAAATTTCAGGAATTGTAAAAAAGATTTTAGAAAGAAAACATTTTGTTTGTATAAGAAATAAAGATCATTATAAAATTGTGAACTTGAACTACCAAAGTTCAATCACTGTGTCATATGGAAAACTTAACAAAAACTGTTGTAACTTCTGAGAGTCTGCTGTACAATTCTTTACATGGATAGAACTAAGGTCTGATCTGAAGGCCTCATGCATGTTTAGCAAGTGCTATTCCACAGAGTCATTCTGACGACCTTTACAAAATACTACTAAAAAGCACTGCTTTACTAGAGGAACACAACCCTGTGCACAGGCACAGAGCATGGTGAGTACAGGACATGCTAAATGAGTGGTTCCCAATGGTTTTTGGCACCAAGAACCAGATTTGTGGAAAGTTAATGACAGGCTTGAGGCAGGAAATGCTTTCCAAATTATTCAAGCACTAATCCACTAGTATTGCATTATATATGTTAGAATATAATGACATAATTCATCATAACTTGGTATTCAGGCAAACACTGATCTTGTGTTCCAGTAACTAGATGGTCACCTCAACTTGCCTGCCAATGCAAAGGTTATCACTAGATGTAACCTAATTGCAATTACTCAGTCACTAATAGGATTTCAATAAGACCCTGAAATTATTTGATTCCATGTAGTATTTGTGCAGTCAAACCTCTCTCTAATATAAACTGGAATTTGCAGCTGTCTCCAGCACAAGCATCACCATCTCAAATCCATTTCAGATCTTCAGGCATTAGGTTTTCACAAGAAGCACACCACTTAGATCCTCACAGTTGCACTTCACAGGATTCGTGCTTCTATAAGAATATAATTGCACTTTTGATTGGATGGGTGAAGGAGCTCAGATGGTAATGTGAACAGTGAGGAAGAGCAATAAATACGGAGGAAGCCTTGCTCTTGGGTCCATTGTTTGCCTTCTGTTGGACTGAACAGTTCCTATAACTCTGTGTCCAAGAGTGTGGGGACCCCTGAAACAGATGACAGCCCCTGCTTTCACCATTTATGGTTGCATATATGTTTTGTGAAGTAACAAAGACCTCATATGCAGGAGAAATAATATCAGATTCTTCTTTGACAAGACAACTGCACCAAGAACATGCATAGTGAGTGAGCATGAAGTGTGAGTAGAGGCAGACGGAGGTGTCCTGAATTCTTTAAATAACCGTGCTCTACTCAAGAGAATTCCAAGACTCAAATTGATTACCCTGGAGTCATGGAGCTGACCTAGATGTGAATGCTAGCATTCTGATACAAGAACTCAAATAATCTTATTATTTGCTTTAGCAAAATGTGTTTATTTTGCCAAGAACACACTGGTGTGATGGTCTGTGATCTTTGCATCAGAAATACTGGGGCTATTCCTAAACCATTGAATTACGTATACCTTGTAGACTTCTGCTTGACTAATTGTTAGAAACCTTGCTGTCATGCATTACTGTGAATCATATATTTACCTTGTTCGTGTGTCTTTTATCTCCATCACACCTTGGTCTTATTTTCACTAATCTGGTCTTGTAGGAATAAGCCATACCTGTCTTTAATGTGAATTTTGGAGGCTCCAGAATATGTTTTGTTGCTTAATCAGATTTTAAATATAATGAAGGTTCCTCATAATTTAAAATACTTTTTTTATAGATGTGGTATAACAGTACATAAGATATCCATAAATCATGCCAGTCACTAAAATGCACACTTGACTGTTATTATTTTCATTT
This sequence comes from Cavia porcellus, assembly GCF_034190915.1. NCBI lineage: Eukaryota > Metazoa > Chordata > Mammalia > Rodentia > Caviidae > Cavia > Cavia porcellus. Next base: position 59,623,473 of record NW_026947493.1, read on the forward strand.
ACATTCGCATGTTCATCCTTGGAAATACTCATTCTTTCAATATCCTGTGGGCCATTGTAATGGGATTAAGTATCAGTTACCTTGCAGATTCTTATGCTGAGAAGTCCATTTGTAGTATATGAAGAAACATTAACCTATGTCATCTTCCACTCTTTTTTTACTGCAACACAGCTTTTTCATTACCTATAAATGAGTATTGTGAAAATATGAATGAAAATGACTTTTGCTTCACATATTCATTTAAACCAAAATGCAGTGTGTAAATACTATGTTCAGGGTCTCTTCCAGGCAGTTCAGAGAAATTAACCAAGCTTTCCCTAGAGGATCTTCTTAGCTTTATAGCAGAGTAAGAAATGTGGACAAGTGCAGTTAATAAGTTGATCACCAAATGTCACTTGGTTCACCTAGATCTACTCAAATGTAATGAATGCATTTCCAGCCAATACTTAAAGATCCACATTATCCAAGACACCATTTTACAAATTAAGATCAGATCAGGAAGTTCATGCTTGTAAAGCTGGACAGTGATAACAAACTTCATAAAGGAACCATTTTTTATCTGCCCCATCAAGCATGCGAGGATGAACTAAGGAAAGTTTGAGCAATTATTTCTTGAAGTAATGAAATTTTCATAAAATAATGTTTATATTTTGATTCGTATTTTTCTGAATCAAACGATGTGGTTGCTCTAGGACAAATTTTTGCTTATTCCCTACAAGAAATGTGATAAACAAATGGTAGTTAGGTTTCCTAAATATAAAAACCAGGAATGTTTCAGAGGCTAAGACAGAACTGATATTAATTTTTTACTTATGACATGCCATGCAATATTGTAATTTTCATCATTTTTCATTATTAAAATCACAAATGTTTAATAATTTTAGTAAGTTAATGATATAATCTATTGAAAAGGGAAATAATTTATTAATATAATTTATATTTAATGCACATTAATATCATTTGCCATATCCTAAAACTGAGAGTATGCATCTAAATCTATTTAAATATATATATTTTTAGTTACTTCCCTGTTCTTATTTCTCATTTTTAAAGTGTTTTGTCTCTAAAAACTTGAGAAAGAAAAAAATTCATCACTCATCTTTGTTTCCTTTCTCTTTCCAGGTTTGGCTGCCAGTGATATTTGCATCCTTAGCTTTTTCACTCTTTCTAATTTTTATGCCAATCATTCAATCTCCTAAAATGGAGCATATTTATCAACTTGTCTTTGTTTTAAGTGCACTTCTGTATTACCGGCTTCATGTTCACCTTAATCAAAGTTCTGTTTTCTCTGAGAAAGTCACTTGTTACTTACAATTATTATTTAATCTGTCACCTTCAGAAGATCACGAAAATTGTATTTTGGCAGATAAACATTGATTATAAATAAACATTTGGAAAATAAGAGAAATTAAGTTGTGAATCTAAGTTTCTTGGATAAATAGACACCTACAAATCTCTCAAACTACATAGAACAGAGTCACACATGCATCTGTAGGTATTTGTTAATAAAGGTCATATAAACAGTGATGAGTGATTTCCATAGGTAGGTTGTCAACACTGATTAAGGATTGTCCTCTTGGAATGCTCTCTGTCACTGATGCCAAGGGTCTTACTATAAAATCTATTATTCAGTCCTGTTAAATGCACCTGTATGAAGAAAATAAATCTTCTCAAACATATGCAATAGAAGTTACAGCAAGGTTAGGAAATCCATGTGTTGGGCATGGGGGTGCATGGCTGTAATCCCACCATTCAGGAGGCTGAGTCAGAAGGACAATCAGTGTCCACCCAGCCTGGTATATAAAATGACTTCAAGGCCAACCAGAGCTACAAAGTGAAACACTGTATCAAAATCAAGCAAAGAAAAAATAAATAAATAAATGGAAACAAACATCACTCATATTGGCCAATGCCTAGCACTTTAGAGACTGAGGTAGAATTATCACTGCAAGCACAAGACAAGTAAAGCCTCACCCAAACTTAAGAGTGAAGCCCTGTCTCAAAAAAACTAAACAAGGAATAAAAAGAAAACAAAGTTAAAACATCCCATTCTGCAAGCCTTCAGATGAGGTAACTTGCAAAGGCAAGACCTGACAGCAACTTTAGGAAAGATACTGTCAACTGTCTACCCCAAGTCTTCTTAAAATAATCACAGATAAAAAGTTTTCAGTTACTCTATGCCAATAAACATGGGGTAAACAAAGAGATGCTAATGTAGAAATTTAAAACTTCATGGAAATTGGAAATGTGTAATATCACAAAATGGAGCAACAATGTGACTGAGACTTGATTCAGCACAACAGGAGAGTAAAATATTTCAATCCACAATGCAAGGACGTAGACATTAATAAAGCACAGATTTTAGAAAATTTTACAAAATGCAGCTTTATTAAAGTAAGTATAGGAATGCTAAGAAGATAATTACATGAAAATGTGTATTAGTAGTACACCTGCAAATCTTTTTGTTCATTTTTAGTCTCACTGTATAAAACCAGTTGATTAATTTTGTAACACTTTACAATATGAAATATAATAGCCATAAAAATTATGTTAATAAAGGGCATTTCATCCCCAATAAGAGAAGAAAACCAGCAATGGTGAGCAGTGGTAAGAAGCAATATACAAGAATCAAGACTCTTCAATAAAACAAGAGCAGTAAGTTGGAAAACAAATACATAGACCAATCAGACCATCAGTTGATTTTAATGTCTGTGTCCCTTTCAAAAACTGTAGTTTTAAATCTCTAATATACTGGATCATATTAAATCATGAAGCAATATAGAGATAGACCATAAAAGCAGAGCCCTCATAGGTAAAATACGCATTCTTCCTGAGATACTATACCTACTTATGGATTAATTCTGCCATAAAGCATGGTTGGAAGGTTTATGTGCTAACTTGTGCTACTTTTGGGAGATGGTGGAATGTTTAGAAGGCAGGCCTTATTGCCACGAATTCAACCAGGCCAGGTGCCAGAAGAGATTCACTTAGGTATGACTTGCCCTGATGAAAACAGAGAACAAGAGTACTTCAGGACAATTCACCACTGAAGACCTCATCTACTGTTCAAATCAGAGGTCTTGCAAATATTGACATATATCAAGCTTAGAGACATTGATGTAAACTAACAAGAAACATGGGAAATGAAAGAAACATGAACCACCAAACCAAGACACAAGTGTTTATAAACTTATCATGAAAAATTTATGAACTCAGCACACAAACATGTACAGAGATAAATGCAACAGAATATAAACCTCAGAAATAGACTCATTAAAATCCATTTTTTTACTAATTTTTAGCAGTGTCATCAAGACTATAGTAGGGAAAGTGTGATGTGTTCATGACAAAGTGTTGGAAAACCTAATATTTACACCCAAAACAAATTTATTTGGTCTCCTTTTGTTACCATGATGATTGTAACCTCCAGATATATTAAATATTTAAACACTCAACATGAAGCTGTAGAACTCCTCAAGAAAAACTAGGGAAAAATGCACAACTTAGTCTTGGAAATGACTTTATTGAACATATTTAAAGCATGAGTAACAAAGAAAAATGGTTCAATATCACTAGTCATAAAAATATGAATAAAGGCCACTGTGAGCTATCACTTTATATCTGTGGGAATGGATTTTTTAAAACATAAATGCTGAAAAGAATGCGAGAAAAAGTAAATCCTTGTATATTGTTGCTGAAAAAGAAAATTTGTACAGTCAACACAGAAAACATTATGAGACTTCTTCAAAAATTAAAAACAACATTGCCACATAAAGTACATTAAGATGTTAAGAAAAACATCCCCTTTTCCCTCCCCATCAGCCTGTGGAGATTATTTCTTCATTTCTAAATGCATAATTAAATGATACTAAAAGTCACTATATGGAAGAAACCATTTACATTACCACAACTATTGCAGCATTATTGTCAAGAGTAAAGCTTTGGAATAACACATATTCAATGATGAAATAATGAATTATAAAAATGATTTCTTTTTTTTTTTTTTTTTGTCTTTTTCATTTTTTTCGGTACCGGGGATCGAACTCACGACCGCCTGCTTGCAAGGCAGGCACTTATGCCGCTGAGCTAAATCCCCAGCCCCCTATAAAAATGATTTCAAATTACACGTATTGAATATTATTCAGCCTTGAAGAAGGAAAGTCTGCCATTTGCTGTTGGGAGCCGCGGCCGAGCCCGGTCGCCTTACTTGGCGGACGTGAGGCCTGTAAGAAAGAGCAAAGCCTGAGCTAGATTACCCCTCCCATCGAGTGTGCTAAGATGGCGCTTATCTCCTGCTTCCTGCTTGGTAAACAACCCGCTCTGTAAGATAGTCTGCCTAGCAACAACTGATGTTAGCCAATCAGCCCGCATCGCGCGCTTTGAACTGATTGGCCACTGTTACCCTATAAAAGTGAGTGCCTCTCCCGCCACGAGAGAAGAAGCACGGAAGGAGCCGCGGAGAGCGGACCGGTAGAGGCTTCGGGACAGACTGTAGAGAAGAAGCACGGAAGGAGCCGCGGGGAGCGGACCGGTAGAGGCTTCGGCCGGGAAGAATCCCGGGGCAGACTGTGCGGAGAAGGAAAATAAAGAGAGCCTAGCCACTGCCAGATCTTGTCGTGTGTTGTTCCTGCCGGCCGGGAGCGACACCGACAACTGGTGGCCCATACGGGGAACTGATCAACCCTGAGACGTGGCAGTGGACAGCAGTCTCCAACACAGTGCTGCAGGACAGGTGAGTAGAGGATAAACCTGGGCCCTGGGTGGCGCGCACCTACAGGGTTTTTAGACTCCTCTCAACCTCACGCGTAAGTGGCGGTTTCTTGGGCCTCACGCAGTGATTATGAAACATAACACCAGAACTTAAGGTAATAAAAGAGTGTAAAACATAAACATAGAAGTAAAAATAACAGAAGATATATTAAAAATGGGAAACATGCCAAGTAAAGATACACAGCCTTGGTGTTGGTCCTTCGGAGACTCCTAAAGTCCAAGGACCTCAAGGTGGGGCGTAAGACTTTAGAAAATTTCCTTGCAGAAATTGACAGCTTTGCTCCCTGGTTTCTGCCTATAGGGCACTTAAACCTGCCCTCCTGGGAAAAGCTGGGCAGAGACCTTTCCCTAGCAGAACGGGAGGGTAGAGCTTCGGTCTCTGCTCGTCCGTTGTGGGAAATGATACACGCGTGCCTAAAGAGTGAGGGTAGTTACGGGGGGAGCTCTCAAGAACTTGTAGAAGTACGCAAGGTGTTTGAACAGGCACAGTCAGGAAGCTCCCGAGAAGGGTCCGTCAAGGAGGGCAGAGATACAAAAGAGGAAGCTGAGGCGTGGTTTGTGTCTTTCCGCAGGGACCGGGACGAGAACCACTGTGGGTCCCAGAGAGGTTGACGCGTGCGACAAGTCCCTCGACTGAAGATCAGGCCTGTTCCACCAGAGGCCAACCGCAGACCCAACAACAAGATGAGCCTTAAAAGAACTGCAGGACAATCCCTTTTTGGGGGCCTGGAACGGCTTGCTCCCCTATGTGCTACCCTTGTATACGCATGGCTCGCTCGCATGGCCTACGACCGCGTTTAAAAGTGACAGGCTTCCCACATTCTCCTCCCTAGACAACAACATGTAGCAGGGTGGGTGAGTCAATGACGGGTAAGAGTGTGCCTCCCCAGCATGACTCAACCTAAGCCAGGCCCTACCCCATGGCGCACGAAAACCGCTGGATTGCTAGATTCCGCCCCGAATCTAGATGCCTCTCCAAAGGGGATCATAAGGAGAGACGTGAGCGTATGCCTATGTGCACCCAGGTTCCGTCTGACCTATCCCTGGCCCTGGAAAAAAGGACGAGGGCCTCAAGGCCTTGGTGGACCCTGGGACGGCCACCCGGGTTCCAACCCAAAGGCCTGCGGTGGGCCTCAGATACAGGGCATAGGCCTCTACGCTCGATCCAGGACGGGCTGCGATGCGCTCGTTCTTGTAAAATAAAATAGGGGGAGATGTTGGGAGCTGCGGCCGAGCCCGGTCGCCTTACTTGGCGGACGTGAGGCCTGTAAGAAAGAGCAAAGCCTGAGCTAGATTACCCCTCCCATCGAGTGTGCTAAGATGGCGCTTATCTCCTGCTTCCTGCTTGGTAAACAACCCGCTCTGTAAGATAGTCTGCCTAGCAACAACTGATGTTAGCCAATCAGCCCGCATCGCGCGCTTTGAACTGATTGGCCACTGTTCCCCTATAAAAGTGAGTGCCTCTCCCGCCACGAGAGAAGAAGCACGGAAGGAGCCGCGGAGAGCGGACCAGTAGAGGCTTCGGGACAGACTGTAGAGAAGAAGCACGGAAGGAGCCGCGGAGAGCGGACCGGTAGAGGCTTCGGGACAGACTGTAGAGAAGAAGCACGGAAGGAGCCGCGGGGAGCGGACCATTAGAGGCTTCGGCCGGGAAGAATCCCGGGGCAGACTGTGCGGAGAAGGAAAATAAAGAGAGCCTAGCCACTGCCAGATCTTGTCGTGTGTTCTTCCTGCCGGCCGGGAGCGACACCGACAATTTGCAGCAATATGAATAAACATAAATATTATGATAAAGGAAATAAATCATACATAAAATTAGACTGTAGACTTTTGAATGTAGACTCTAATAAAATAATGAGTTTGTTAGAACCATATAGTACAATGGTATTCAGAGGATGAAGGGGTCAAGGAAAATGGAGAGATGCTGATTGAAGAATATAATCATGAGCTTATAAAATAAATAAGTCTTGAGTCTTAATGTATAACCTGGCGAAAATAGTTAATAACAATATACTGGCTACTTAATCTTTGATAAAAAGTATAGATTATAACTATTCTCATGATACATAAATCATTTGATTTTGTAATTTAAAGTATAGAATCAAATTGATGTCTCACATTATTAACTTTTTAAATTGGTTGTAAATATATAACATGAAGTTTGCAAATATGTTACATGAAATTTATTTTGTATGTTTGTATACTTTTCTGTATACCATTTTACAAGATTATCTTTCATAACTTACTCCATTAACACTGTCTACTTCATCCTCAAATTTCATCATTGTTAAGAAAAACATCCCCTTTTCCCTACCCATCAGCCTCTGGAGATCTTTCCTGCTTTCTCTATCACTAGTTATAAGAGAGATGAAAACTAAAATAAAATAAAACTAAAATAAGGATGAGATATAATTTCCCACCATCACATCAACAAAATTTCAAATTTGACAATCTTAATTCATAACAAAGTTGTACAATTTCAAATTCCCTAATAGAAACAGCAATTCTAAAATTTTAATGAATATTTCATTTAACTTTAAACTGAAAGGCAAAACATTGAGAGTACCAGGGAGCCTATGAGTAACTCAATGGATGAATTACTATGTCAAGTTAAAATAGAAATATTGAAGGTACCAGCACCACTCTGATTTCCTTTTTCCTCATACATTGTTTAACCTTTATTCCTTTATTCATAACCTTATGTGAAATTCATAAGTAAATTCAGTAGCCTCTGTTTTTAAGATATATGAAGAGCACAGAGCTTTAAATCTCCAGTGTTAGCAGTTAACATTGGTTGGGCTTGTGGCACCATCAAGGTTAATATCTAATGTTCATCCTTGTGTGCAGCACAAGACCACAGATTTCAAGTTAGTAGAAGAAATATACCAGATAGCTAAAGAATTACATGTTAGAATATCTTCTGATGAGAAATCAGAAAATAAAAACCACCAATATGAAAATTATTGATTTCCAGTGTACATAATCCTTCAACTGATATTAAGATTAAACTCTTCTCAACTCTTCCCATGGTTGGATGATATGTTTATCTGGAATGACAATGCCACAACCTCCCTGGCTAATTCAGTCACACACACCATCCATCACTAGTCCCAAGATGACATATAGCTGAGTGTTTATATGACTGCTTATATCTCCCATGATGAAGATACAAAAGTAGTTTGTCTTCCTGACTATAATAAAAAGTCTTTATGTTGGTCCTTCATATAGTGATGAATAATAAATATTTTCTGCAATAAAGGTGGTTGAAGGGATTTGAGGGGCTGAAAAAGGGAAAAATATATAAGCACAAAGTCAAAGCAGGACAGGAGCTTTATTAGGACTCCATTTCCACTGATTTGCATGCAAAACTCCATACACCATGGCACTGCCTGAAGATACTAGCAAGGCCACCATTCTCAGAGCAGAAATGTTAATGGAATCCAGGGATGAAGAGAGTCCAGAAAGGGCTCTGTGTCTAGGTGATGTGAGGCAGCAGTTCTGTGGGGAATCTTTGAGTCACACAGCTCACAAATGCAGCAGAAGTTTATGATCTTCTCTATACCAAGCAGACCTCCAGGGAAATTTTGTAGGGTATGTAAATGAGGCTGGCTCTATCTAGATAGTTCAAAATCTGCTTGATGTGCTCATTTATGCTATGTTTCCAGCAAATGAATATTTTAACCCTTGAGTTTGAGTATGTTACTTTGAATTAATGACTGCCTACTATGATGTATACAACTGGGGGAGAAAAATACGTATTTTACAAGGCAGGTTTACAATGGCCACCTGGAGTGCAAGGTGGAGAAGAATGCAAAATGGATATAGGTACTCTAGAGAACAAGGTGATTTTGGCAAAGTTGGAAGAATTGAAGTCCCTGCATTCCTGTGCTAGTCTGTGTCAGGAAGAAGGAGCATCTTTTAGGAAGGCTGAAGAGTGCACGGGAAGGTTGAAATGTCTGCACTGGAAGCCTAGGGATGGACCTTCCAAGGCAATGTTGAAGACAGGTGTTTCTGAAAAGAACCAGAAGTGAGATTTCCTTCTTCTTTCTGTTTTCATTCTATCCAGGATATGATAGCTGTTGGCTGGTGCTATTCAAACCCAGAGTGGGTCTTCCTTCTTCAAAAAGTTTATAATACAGACCCACACAGAAGTATGCTAAACCAATCCAAAAGACATTTCTTACTTAACTGGATTCCACAGTAACTATCACAGCAGGCAAGGAACAAACCACCTTGACTCATTTATAAAACATTCTGAAATGGACACACCACATAAAACAACTAAGCAAGGAAGTTAATTTCACCACGGCTAATGTCTTATAAAATTAATCGATTGATACATTTCTCTACTCATGAATCTTCACACAGTGAATGGCTTGAAATGTATATATTTAGATAAATTGGGGAAATATAGGCTTATATTTATTTAGCATTAAACATTTTGCTTACAATCTTAGAGTCAACATAGATATATCAGTTAAAATTAAATAACAAAGAAAGTCACTTATTCAGTACTAATATATGAACAAATACTCTCACTTGTAATCATGAAACTGGTCCTGTAAAATAAAATTACTGCTGGGCGTGTTAGTGCATGCCTGTAACACCAGCATTCAGGAGACTGATGCAAAAGGATCACTACAAGTTTGAAGCCAGCCTGGGCTACAAAGTGAATTCAAAGCCAGCCGTAACTGCATAATGAAAATTTGTTTCAAAAAGATAAAAAATAAAATAAGATAATTATTATGCTTTGAAATGTGAGGAAATTTAGAAATAAAAAACTTACTATATCTTAAAAATCATATCCAGGAAATGGCAATGTGAAATGAAATTGTTGTCCAAGCCAATCCAGAGTAAACATTTTGTCTTGCAAATTGCAGTTGGGGCTGTGGTAAACATCCATTGTGTAAGATTTCACATTGAAATAATAACAATGCTGTGGTGTTGGTCACTCCTTTATCCCTGGCCAAAAAAAAAAAAAAAAAAAAAAATTTCTAGACTTGCCCCAGTCTTAGAATTAGAAATTCTAAGAAAAAGTATGTGTTAGTGATTATGATGATCAAGGGTTAAAATACTTAGTTTAGATTCACAGAAAGAAGAACACCTGGTGACCCTAAGTTAGCATCAGAATTTCTAACAACCTTCCTTTTTCTTTAGATGTGACAGCTGAGCCAAAGAATATAAATTCCTGTGATATTTAACTTGAAGAATATTAATGGGTATCTAAAGAGGACAGAAACAAATTCCTGCCACAGTAGATTCCCCATATTTCCCCAAAGAGTGCTAGGAAAAATGCGAGGGAACCTCCTGGGATGAAGAGAACTTGTGAAGCCTTCCTGCCCACTGCCCATGTAAACATTTCTCTTCCCTGTACAGGTCCTATCACATGCTTGTGTTCCCTACAAAGATCTTTCATCATAGATGCAAAAACTCCATCCTCTCAAAGATTCAGTTCTTTAATAAACCTCCTGTGTTTTCCAAAACCATGCTCGCCTGAGTACTGGCTCTGAAGGATCAAGCAGATGGACTTAGTCCAGTTACAACTGTTCTAACTCCAAAGAAAACTTCACCCTCCAAAATCTCCTGCATCTTACCTTCCTAATTAGCAGTGACTAACTTATTCACTAGCATCTGTGATTTTAAAACAACAATAAGTAACATATAAAATATTTAAACTCTGCTTTTAGGAAAAGAACAAGTTCTTAGAAAATATACAAGATAGATGACCATATTACTGAGTTTTTGTTGGATCATTGAACACAACTGTTTGCAGACTCACTTTTTGAATGCCCATGTTGTATGCTTTAATCCTGTAACTTGAACAACTATTTCTAAGATGACAGTATGTAATCTATTAACTCGTGATTTCTTACCCTTTTTTGTAATTCTGTATTACTTGTACCCTTATACTGTTTTGGTTTTTTCCTTTAGATAAAAATTTTAAAAAAAAGAAAATATACAAGTCTTTCATTTTTAAAACCAAGTTAAAATAAACAATTTTTAAAAACTTGTGTAAGGATGAGATTGGTTAGAATGGATAGACTATCCCTTCTGGGGTAGGCTTACTAAATCGAGAGAAACTATAAAAGAAACTCTTTTCAAGCCTCATGTTTATTTTTTAGGTCTATAAAAAGCAAAAGACAAAAGCATGTAACTGTCAAGAAAAACAGGATTTTCCCCCTTCTTATTAAGTACCACAAAGGGGCAGGAATATTTATATTTCCTAAGGGAGTACTGAGTTATTGCTTGCTGAACATTCCTTTCTCCTTGAGTATATGGGTACTTTGTGCCATACTCAGTATGATCAATGGTCTCTGTGTTGTGGAGGTGGGGACCACCTTCCCCAGAAGTGGAGCAGCGTATTTTTCTCTTCAAAAGATCACGTGGATCCTATGTTGCTTTCCTCCCTGTTTGGATCAGATTTTTTGGTTATTTAATAGGAATGAGTGCACAAAGCTTGCTGGTAGCTAGCTATCTAATTCACCCTTTCTATGCTGGGTGCTCACCTCCAGAGCTACCAAAGAAACGCGTAGCTATGGCCATTTTGTGGTCTTTGGGACTTCTGAATATTCAAGGGGTGAAAACACTGTCCTGGTTTCAAACTGTCAGTTCTTTGATGAAGATGTCTATTCTTTGTTTCATTTCCCCAACTGGCTTTGTGCTGATAATGACTGTGGGAAAAGGAGAACACATCCAGCTGTAAGAACATTTTGGATGTTGAACTTCCTGATGCTTCACAAATTGCAGAAGCCATTCTCCTATTCACATATGGGATGTGCACATCTGATAAACATAGCAGGTAAAACCATTTCTTAAAATAGTATGCAGCATGTATAAAACTTTATCCAGAAGAAATGAGGATTGTTAAATCTGGTACTTTGGCTTTCTGGAGTTAAATTTAACCTGATTGTTTCTTCACCATCATCCATATATAAACATCCATAAATAAACACACATAGACTATCAAGAATTCAGTGTTCTTCAGTTTGTTCTCCTACACAAACTTGAGCCGCTTAAGTTTAAATCACAATAGGTATGACTGATATTCCTCAAAGTTATTAGATTTGATTCACATAGCTTGAGGCACTATAAGTATTAAAAAAATAATACATTTGTACAACCATTTTTCAATAACTTTTAACACTTTGTTACTATTTTACCATTACCACAGAATCTAGTTCCCTATGCAGTACTAATCCCAGTTAATGATACTAGTACATTCTTTCACCTATATCATTTTCCTGCACTATGTACTGATGTTCTTTCTGAGACCGGCATAGTCAATGTGATCTTGTATGAATAGATCCTTATATTTCTGTGCCAATGTCCTCCAGGTGATAATATGACTCCAACTATATTATCAGAATTGGATAATTTGGTAATAGGATACAGTGTTCTGGTATAAATAAAATATGGAGTAGAAAACAAATTATTTAATCCACTCAAATTTCTATAATAATATAAAACATTAGGGAAGATATTAAATATTATATTATCAAACAATATATTTGTAAGACCTCTTCTGAAGAGTAAATTGTCTCTGCTAGGTATAATGTTCACATAAATATTATGCTTGAAATATCTATAATAGTTTACCAAAACTTCAAATAATTATTTCTTGAAGATGGTCAGGTCAATAAGACACTTTGTTCACTGGTTTATATTATGAAAAAGTGGAGAACCTATTTGTTGATTTCTAAAAGATTTTAATGTTTTAACTTCTTCAAAAGAAAATTTAAGTTGATAATCTTTATAGTGCAAATAACTAATTTTAAAACAATGAATTTTCCAAAAATTAAAACAGCTATTATTTATCTACTAAAATAAATTCTTAGCATTGTCATTAGGAGTTAGTTTGGACAATAGTTTTAGGTGTCAAAAACAGAAACACTGGATATATATAAATGCTGAGCACAATAGCTGGAATTTAAATATCTCCAAAAAGATACAAGTGCTAAAGTCTTGCTCTCTGTGTTAGCCAACTTTGTCATTACTGGTATAAAATATCAGAGACCCACAGTTTAGTACAGAAGATGTTTAATCTGACTCACTGCTTCATTGCTTTCAGTCCATGGACTTCTGGGTCCACGGCAGGAACACCATGGCAGAAGAGCAAGGAGGAACAAGCTGCTTGGTTTATGGCAGCTGGGTACCAGGTCATGGAAACAGCACCAGAGAGGAAGGGCTCAGGGAACACAGAGTGCACCCAAGATCAAGCCTTCATGACTCATGCAAACAAACACAAAGTATTCTTTCCAAATCCCCAGACAACTCATAAATCAAGTTGCCATTGAAAATGAACCACTACACTGCCGTATGACTCTATTCCTTCATGGTGGTAAGTTAATACACAAGTGAAAAAAGTGTGAGATCACCCTCGGCACTGCCTCAGAAGTGTTTAAGGAAGAGGTTAAGGAGAAGGAAGAGGTTTTCTCTTCCTTTTCTCTTTGTTCCTCAGTGTCATGAGGTGAATGGACACCATCCACTACTCACCAGCACTGACATACCACGCCAGCTTTGTCCCATGCAGCTGGGTGAGTCAGTCATAAATTAAATCTCCAAAACTCAGTAAAAGTACATCTTCCTCTTTAATTGTTTATGTAAATTGTTTATGCACATGTTGTTGCACTGACAGAAGTCTTACTAACATATTTACAGAACACTACCAGCATTGCAACAGTTGCAAATATATTTTCCCTTTCACTACATTGTTTGTCCCCTTCTGTGATTATTTTCTTTGCTATACAGAATATTTTTCATTTAAATAAAGTTCTTCTTTGAAACACATTCAAATGTTTTCCCTATTGGTCAATTATTTTTGACTATCATCTCAGTGGCCATTTCAGTACCAAGAGTTCTGATTCCCTTCTAGAAATTCTGTAGAAGTTAATTTTTCATTTTGGTTTGGTAATATATTAAGGGAAAGATTATTTCAGTGTTATAAATAAAGTCTCATGTATTTAGTTGTTTATTACTTAAATGGGAATTATGTTCATAAGGCAAGTGCTTCTTTTATTTAACTGTTTCAACTACATATACTTAATATATTCTTTTTTATGGAAAAAACATAAAACTAAATTTCATAGCAAAATATGAGAAAAAGAACAGTTAATACATTGTATATTGCTAACTTTAAAGTAGTTGTTCAGAGTACAACATATGGACATTAATATTTCTCAACTTGATATAGTCACAAACCTTCCTTTGCCATGAATTGAGATAACAATAGGATAAATGATGAATGTATATAACATTGAAGTAGGTACGACCAATATCCATTTACACCAAGGCATACAATAATCAAGATCCAGAAATTCCACACAAGAGCAGAGTATTAAAAACAGGTAGAGAAAACAAATAAATCATCTATAAAAGAAAACCCATCAGAATCACAGCAGACTTCTCAACACAAACCCTCAAATCAAGAAGAGCTGGAAATATTTCAAGTCTCAAAAGAAAAATATCTCTTACTCATTCTGATGTATCTTGTCAAACTGTCTTTCAAAACAAATGGATAAATAAGATACTCATGACACAGAACAAATGAAGAAATCATCACTGTCAAACCACCTCTGCAAAACATTCAGAAAGGTATTTTACAAAGAGACTGTGATGACATTGAAATTGAATATGTAATTAAAAACTTACCAACAAAGAAAATCCCAGGTCTTGATGGATTCATAGCAGAATTCTACAAGAAATTTAGAGAAGATTTGATGCTAATATTCCTTAAATTCTTCAATGAGTTTTAAAAGGAAGCAATCCTCCCTAAATTATTCTTGGAGGCAAGCATTACTCTGATACCAAAACCAGAGAAAGACCCAACCAAAAAAGGAGAACTATAGGCCAATCTCACCAATGAAAATTAATGCAAAGATTCTCAATAAAATGCTAGCAAATAGAATGCAACAAATCATCAAGAAGATTACACATGATGACAAGTGAGATTCATTCCAGAATGCATGGATGGTTTAACGTACACAAATCAATAAATGTAATACACCACATTAATGGGGCCAAAAACAACAACATGGTCATCACAATAGATACAGAAAAGCTTTTGATAAAGTCCAACACATGTTCATGATAAAAACCATTCAGAAACTTGGAATACATGGTGTTTACTTCAATTTCATAAAGGCCATCTATGACAAACCATCTCTGACAAAGCATTATAATAAATGGACAAAAACTGAGCTTTCACTCTAAAACCAGGAACAAGACAAGGATGTCCAACCACAATTGGACAGTTTGACAAGATACATCACCACTCTTATTCAGTATTGTTCTGGAAATATGAGCCAGCAAAATCAAACAAGAGGGGGAAATAAAAGGAATAAAAATGGGAAAAGAAGCTAAATTATCACTATTTGCAGATAACATGATATTCTATCTAGAAGACCCAAAAAACTTCATTAAAAGATTACTAGAGGTAATAAACAAATTCAGGAGCATAGCTGGATATAAAGTCAGTACTCAAAAATCAATAGCATTCCTATACACCAACAAAAAACTCACTGAGAGATAAATTATGGAAATATTGTCTTTCACAATAGCATTTTAAAAAATGAAATATCTAGGAATCAACCTAACAATGTAAAAGACCTATATGCTGAAAATTATGTTATGCTAAAGAAACAGATTAAAAAGGATATTAGAAAATGGAAGGATATTCCTTGATCTTGGCTAGAAAAAATCAACATTGTGAAAATGGCCATACTCTCAAAACTGTTACACAGATTTAATGCAATCCAAATCAAAATACCATTAACATATCTCACAGATCTAGAGAAAACACTGCTAATATTCTTTTGGAATCAAAAGAAACCTAAAATACCAAAGGCAATTCTGGGCAACAAATGTAAGACAGGAGGCATCACAATCACTATACTATAAAGCCTCAGTAACAAAATCAGCATGGTACTGGCAAAGAAATAGACCTGAGGATCAATGGAACGGATTAGAAGATGCAAACAGTACTACAAAGACACACAGCCACTTGATATTTAACTAAGTGGCTAAACATGTTCACTGCAAGAAGGATAGCCTCTTTAATAAATAGTGTTAGAAAAATTGGCTCTCTTGAACTGGGGATTTAGCTCAGCAGTGTAAGAACCTGCTTTGCAAGCAGGCGGTCATGAGTTCAATCCCTGCTACTGATAAAAAAAGAAAAATTGGCTCTCCACATGCTGAAGACTGAAACTAGATCCATGCCTATCACCCTGCAAAAAACTAAAGTCTAAATGGATCAAAGAGCTAAATATTAAAACAGAAACACTAAATCTACTGGAAGACAAGGTAGGTAGAAGTCCTGGAGACATAGAGGTAGTCAGAGAATTCATGAACAAGACATAAACTGCACAGGAAACACTTCAAAGAATCGACAACTGGGATCTCATATTATTGAAAAGTATCTGCACTTCAAAAGAAATCATCAACAGTGTGAAAAGAAAACCCACAGAATGGGGAAGAATTTTAGCCAGCAACTCCTCAGACAAAAGACATATCCAGAACATATAAAGAATTGAAAAACATCAAGCCCTTCAAATTCAAAGACCCTCTCCAAAAATGGGCATCTAAGATGAACACACAGCCTTCAGATGAAAATATACAAATGGCAAATAAATATATGAAGAAATGTTCATCATCAATGGTCATTTGAGAAATGCAAATTAAAATAGCACTGAAGTTTCAATCTGGAAAGGATGGCTGCCATCATGAAATCAACTGATAACAAACATTGGTGAGGCAATGGGAAAAAAGAAACACTGCTTCACTGGTTTGATGGAACAGTAGACTGCGGCAGCCACTATGGAAATCATTATGGAGATTTTTCAGAAGACTAATATTGGAATTTCCATTCAATCCATCTATTCATCTCCTGGGTATTTTCCCAGAAAAACTGAAAAGGTCATGTCACAATGATATATGTGCACCCATGTTCATAGAAGCACAATTTGTAATAGCTAAATATTGGAAATAACCAAAATGCCTATCAACTGCAAAATGGATGAAAAAGATGTGGTATTTTTATACAATGGAGTATCACTCAGCTATAAAAAAAGGAAGATCTTGAGGCCTTCATAGGTAAATGGAGGCAACTTGAGACTATCCTCATAATTGAAATAAATAAGAATCATACTTATAAATATCACATTGTGTCTCTAGTGTAAAAAGCAATAAGAACTGTAAGAGTAAAAAAACACAAAATGTATAATTGCTGTTGTAAAAAATAGAGGAAAAGAAAGTGCTCTAAAGGATATAACTGCATGTATGTTTAATTGTATAAGATAGATATCTATATTACCAAGTTTTTGTTGGATTGTTGAACAGAACTGTTTGCAGTCTCACTGAATGTAAACTTTGTATGTTTTAATTTTGTAACTTGAACAATTATTTCTAATGACAATATGTAATTTATCAACTAGTGATTTCTTACTTTTTTTTGAAATTTGGTATTATTTCTACCCTTGTTACTGTTTTGATTTTTTCTCTTTAAATAAAATTTTTTAAAAAGTAAAAAAAAAAAAAAAGAGATTATGAAGAAACAAGAACATCAATAGAAAGAAGGAACCAAGCAGGGCAGCAATTAAACAGAGAAAGACAGGGAACAAACAGCAGGAAAATAATATGAGAAGGAAAATTAAGGGGTTTTGCAAGCAAAGGGAAAATAAAGGAATACACACTTAAGGGTCAGCAAAATGGCTGATGCATGGCCTGCCTAAGTAAGAAGTTTTATTGAGATAAAGAAGAAAGAAACTCATATTGTGCATGCTTAGATTATATAACTTGTTTGATTCTTGTCCTTATGAGACTTCATGTTTTTACCTTGGGGGTGGGGCAATGTTTCAAGACCTGCAGCTTATACTGAAACACTGTCAACCAGATGTGTCCAGGACAAAATAGAGTCAATGTGGCCTCTCTACATCTCCCCTTTCTTTTTTTGGTTTAGATTTTCTTATCATACTAGAAGCTGGTATTTTAGGCATGAACATTTTGAGCAGGGATGGGACGCACTGTAGAAGGCATCCCATACCAGTTAAACAGCTAAGGATAGTAACACCATAAAGAAACATTGTTTTTAGTTAATTGATAACTGGTAACCATCCCCTAAGGAAATTCCATAGTCCAATATTGGGTCCTTGGGACACATGTATCTGTTTGGTAAGTTCTCATAAATCATGAAGTTTCTCATTACTGCATTTACCTTCATCAGACAAATTGAAACAGTGCATTTGAGCAATTTCATTGCATCCATAATGATATAATAGAAGCAGTTAATTAATTGCAGTGCAATTATCTAAAATCACTTCTTGGTCCTCTTTGTTTTGTTTAATAATGCCAAAGCTCTGGAAGTATAATTCATTTGTTTTGCCATGAGACAAGCTAATGCACTAACATTATGATTGATCCTGGCTGCCAAGGTAGGCACACCAATCAAAGAAATACCAAAAGCATAAATTTCTGCTTTGGATAATAGGCTAATAGAAAAGTCCCCCTATAGGTCATTAAGACTAGCTGTAGACCGTTTGGTGCAAGAAAGTGTAGATTCAGGAGAAGGCTATGATATAGTAAGGCAGCTAAGGCAACGTTTTATGTTATGAGAAAAGTTTGCAGGGATATAATTCAAGGCATACTCTGCACATGAGAAAAACAATCTAGCAGGGAGAGGAATATGTCCATGTCCATACAATACTGGCTCATAACTAGAACAAATCCAACTATTTTTAGGAAGGCAAAGACACTGAGTGGTACAATTTTAATATGAGCACATGAGGCACTTGAATTTGCTACATATGGAGTGAACATTTTAACAGCATTATCAGGTTTTTTAAGGAGGGGGTCTCCCCTATTTGGAAAGTCAGTATATGTTATAATTTTTTTTAGAATAGTGGAGGAAATGGTTATTGCTTAGAGAGGCAGGGTCCTTGCATATTTGAAGCAGACAGGACTCAAGAATGTACTTTATTTCTGTTTTTTAAGCTAAGGCAGAAATGAGAGACATTAGCTATTTTTGCCAATTGAACCCAAATATTGTATTCCAATCTTCCCTGGAGGTTGTGGGACTCTAAAGCTCCCATGGTAGGTTGCAAAACCCATAACAACAAAACACAAACAAGTGTTAGTTTACTGTCAGTTTGGTAAATATGGCTGCAAGAAGCATTTCAGCTGTTTGTTTTTCTTTAGATGCACGGAGCAAGACTGGATGAGCACCTTCTCTCTTTTCTTTCTCTGAATCTGAAGCGATGTACAGTTAAGCTTGCATCACATTCATGCTGCACACATAAAAATTCTTTTTTATAATTAAGTTTATTGGTACATTTTATATATAAACATAATGATCACATTCATCTTACAGAATCTTTACCTGTGTATGATATATTTTGATTTTACATTTTTCCCAATTCCCTCTCCTCCCTTCAATCTCCCTATTTATAAAAGCAATATTTCCATTTTATTCTTTTTAAAAATCATTTAGGGGGAGACAAAACCTCTGCTGCAAATATTTTTTATGGCCAACTTCGCAAGTTTTGAAAGTTCGCTATTAAATCTTGTGTAATAATATATGCTTTTAACATTTTGCCTTAACCTTTATCTTAAATAGCAACATAATTTTCAGAAAATCAAATGACATTTTTACTGATGGATAACAGTATTACAAAAGAGTAAGGCTGATTTGGGGACAGTGGTACAATGTCCGTTTAACAAAACTTATTCTTTTTCAATCCTATAACCTCCTCTTTCTGCTCCTTATTCCTTTACCCATCATCAAATGTTCACCTACTTTCTTGTCTTGTTTTCTTTCATTCATTTACTTACTTATCTATTTATATTTCTCACATAACAGAAAATATGTAATATTTCACATTGTGGACCAGAAAGTTGCTATTTCTATCTATTTTCTTACAATTGTCTTGATTTCATTTTTCTTTCTAACTGAATAATTCCATCACGTATACATGGCACATTTTCTTTATCCATTCATCTGTTGGCAGGCATATACACTTTCATATATATAGTTATTATAATAAGGATTTTTGGAAATTTGGGCATGAATGGAGCAATGTAATATGCTGTTCTTACTTTTATGTCAATATATGCAGGGTAAGTAAAGGTGATTGAATGATGATTTTATTGTACCTTACCTGATGATACTCCATACTTATTTACATAGTGCTTGTAATAACTTAACATCCTCACCCGCAGTACAGTAGGGCTTCTACTTACAAAATCCTCTCCAGTGTTTGTGCCTTTCAATTCTTTTTTTAAAATTTTATTTAAAGGAAAAAAAAAACCAAAACAGTATAAAGGTACAAGTAATACAGAATTTCAAAAAAAAAATAAACAGTAAGAAACCACTAGTTAATAAACTACATATTGTCATCTTAGAAATAGTTGTTCAAGTTACAGGATTAAAGCATACAAAGTGGACATTCAAACAGTGAGACTGAAAACAGTTGTGTTCAATGATCCAACAAAAACTTAGTAATATGGTCATCTATCTTACACACCTAAACACACTGGTAGTTGTATCCTTTAGAGCATTTTCTTTTCCCCTCTTTTTTACAATAACATTTACACATTTTGGGTTTTATTACTCCCATAGTTATTATTACTTTTTTGTAAGAGAATAAAACCAAATATGACAAAACAAAGCAGTCAGTCAAAACAAAGGATGAACATACTACATGATGTAAAAACAGAATACAAGGTGATTAACAATGGTTACCATAATGCCTCTTGCTACCTTAAAAAGAATTGCCTATATCATTAGGTATAATAAAATTGAACAAAACAGTGCAGAACAAAACCTATAAAACATAAACATGGAGATATTGCAAGACTTCAAAAGAAGATAAAATAGTCAAACCAGAATGGGAATCATAGTGAAACTTACTGCCTTCAAAGTAGTTGCCTACACCCTCAAACTTGACACTATCAAACAGAACAGAACAGAGTAAAATCAGTCAAAACAAGATGTTGGGAACAATACAGACCTTCAAATCAAGTTAATAGGAAATCAAAAATGTTACTATAATATATCCTGCTAATCTTCTTGATTTCATTTTTCTTTCTAACTGAATAATTCTTTTTGAATACTCTGAGTATTGATTTTGTATCCAGCTACATCATTGAATTTATTTATTATAACTAAGATCTTTCAATGGAGTTTTGGGAGTCTTCTTGTGTAAAATATCTTGTCATCTGCAAGCAATGATAATTTAACTTGATTTTTCCTTTAATTAAAAAATAATGATAAAAATATTTTTTTAAAAAGGAGGAGAGTGACATAAAAGAGAACATAACATAACAATACAGGTCAAAGCAAAATAATTTAAGCAACATAGTGTTTCACCACAAGATAACTCAACTTAATTGTAGTAACCATAGTGCCTCTTTCCTTGAAATATTTGAGTATTACTTTTTATACTATAGCATCAAACATATCCAGACAGTGTGAATCTATTCAAGAGTATGAAAGTATTACAGGGTATTTAGAACCAGCTAATGGAAAATGAACAATGGTTTCCATATTATCTCTTTGCCTACAAAAATTTTTGTTTATACTATCACATATAATAAAATCCAGTAAGATACAACATGATAAAACCAATGGAGACAGAAAAACAACAGCTTGGAGGGACTTCAAAACAAGATGATATTAAATCAGCGCTAGCTATTATGATGTCTTATTTTCTTTAAAATAGCTGTTCATATCATCACAGACAATAATATGAAACAGCCCAGAACAAAATCATTCCAATTAATGAGTGAAAAATTTATAAGACTTCAAAGCCACATAATGGGGAATCATGATTGTCACATACTTTTATGTATTTGAATAATTTCTTAAAATAGGGAAACTATTTGGTATTCATACATGTGAGTTTGATTTATTTCACTTAAGAGTATGGTCTCAAGTTGCGCTCATTTATTTATAAATGTCTTAATGTGATCCTTCTTTATAGCTGAGTAGTAACCATTGTATAAAAATACCACAACATTTTTATCCATTCCTCAGTTGATGGACACTCGGGTTGTTTACAAGATCTGGCGATTACAAATTGTATTGCTATAAACATGGGTGCACATAAATCACTGTGGTATGATGCCTTCAGTTCTTCTGGGAATATGCCTAAAAGTAGAATAGCTGGAATAAATGTGACTTCCAATCCCAGCTTTTTGAGATATCTCCAGACTGACCTCCACAATGGTTGCACCAGTCTACACTCCCACCAACAGTGCAGGAGAGTTCGTTTTTCCCCACAGGCTCTCCAGCATTTGTTGTTGGTAGTTTTCTTGATCCTGGTCATTCTAATCTGGAGTGAGATGAAATCTCAGTGCTGATTTAATTTGCATTTCTCTAATGACCAGGGATGATGAACATTTTTTCATGTATTTATTTGCCATTTGTACTTCTTCATCTGAGAAGTATGTATTCATCTCAGATGCCCATTTTTGGATTGGATCTTTGAATTTTGGGGGTTTGATTTCTTTAAATCTTTATATGTTTTAGATAGAAGTCCTTTGTCTGAGGGGGAGCTCACTAAGATTTTTTCCCAGTTTGTGGGTTTTCTTTTCACTATGATGGAGATTTCTTTTGACATGCACAAACTTTTTAATAAGAAGTGATTCCAGTTATTGATTCTGGGAAGAATTTCCCATGCAGTTTGATTCCAGTTCATGAATTCTCTACCTACCCCTATGTCTTCAAGGTTTTTACCCAATTTGTCTTCCAATAGATTTAGTGTTTCTGTTTTAATATTCAGATCTTTGATTCATTTAGAGTTTAATTTAGTACACGGTGATAGGCATGGGTCTAGTTTTAGTTTTCTGCATATAGAGAGACAGTTTTTCCAACACAATTTATTAAAGAGACTGTCGTTCTTCCAGTGAACCTGTTTGGCCCCTTTATCAAAGATAAGGTGGTTGAGTGTGTTTGTAGTTGTGGTTGTATCTTCTAATCAATTCCATTGATTTTCAGCTCTGTTTTGATTCCAGTACCATGTTGATTTTAATACCAGGTTGCTTTGTAGTATAACTTCAAGTCAGGGATTATGATGCCCCTTGCCTTGCCTTTGTTTCTTAGAACTGTCTTTGCTATTCTAGGTCTCCTCTCACTCCAGATGAATTTTAGGACTGATTTCTCGAGATCTATGAGGTATGTTAATGCTATTTTTATTGGAATTGCATTGCATTGTATAACAGTTTTGGGAGAATGGCCATTTTCACAATATTTATTTTCCCTATCCATGAACAAGGGATGTCTTTCCATTTTCTGAGATCATTTTCAATTTCATTTTTCAGTGTATTATAATTTTCCCTGTATAGGTCTTTCATTTCTTTCGTGAGAGTAATTATTACTAAATATTTCATTTTTTTGGTTGCTAGTGTGAAGGGTGTGGCTTCTCTTATTTCTCTCTCTGTAATTTTGTTAGTGTATAGGAATGCTATTGATTTTTGAGTATTGATTTTGTATCCAGCTACATTACTGAATTTATTTATTATATCTAAGATCTTTCAATGGAGTTTTGGGGGTCTTCTGTGTAAAGTATCTTGTCATCTGCAAGCAATGATAATGTAACTTCTTCTTTTCCTATATTTACCCCTTTTATTTCTCTCTCTTGTCTAATTGTTCTGGCTAGTATTTCCAGTACTACATTAAATAGGAGTGGTGATAAAGGACATCCATGTCTTGTGTCTGATTTTAGAGTAAAGACCTTCAATATTTGGCCATTTAGTATGATACTGGCTATAAGTTTGTCATAAATGGCCTTTATTATATTGGTGTAAAGACTATCTATTCCAATTTTCTGTAAAGTTCTTATCATGAATGAATCCTGGACATTATCAAAAGCTTTATCTGCATCTATAGAAATGATCATGTGATTCTTACTTTTGGCTTTATTGATATGGCGTATTACATTTATTGATTTACATATGTTGAACCATCCCTGCATGCCTGGGATGAATCCCACTTGGTCATGGTGTATAATCTTCTTGATGATTTCCTGCATCCTACTTGCCAATATTTTATTGAGGATTTTGCATCTGTGTTCATTAGGGAGATTAGTCTATAGTTCTCTTTTTTAGTTTGATCTTTCTAAGGTTTTGGTACTAGAGTAATATTTGCTTCCAGGAATGACTTAGGAAGCACTGCTTCCCTTTCAATTTCATTGAAGAATTTGAGGAGCTTTGGCATTAAGTCTTCATTGTATTTCTTGTAGAATTCTGCAGTGACCCTTCTGGGCCTGGGCTCTTCTTTGTAGGTAAGGACTTAATTACATTTTCAATTTAATTAATAGAAATTGGAGTATTCAGTACTTCTACTTCTTCTTGAACTAGCTTTGGTACTTCATATGTTTCTAAGAATCTGTCTATTTCTTCTGTGTTATCAAATCTTTGAGAATAGAGGATTTTGAAATAGGTGGTGATGATCTTCTGTATTTCTATAGAGTCTGTAGTGATTTCACCTTATTCATTTCTTATTGAATGAATTTGAGCTTTTTTTCTTCCATTTTAAAATAAGGTTGACTAGGGCTTATTATTTTTATTTATTCTTTCAAAAAATCAACCTTTGATTCATTGGATTGTTTTCTTAGTCTCTGTTGCATTGATTTCTGCTCTGGTTTTTATAATTTCATCTCTTATTTTGGCTTTGGCCTTGACTTGCTCTTCTTTTTTAACATGTTGGAGGTGTAACATCAAGTCATTTATTTGTATTTGTTCTGTTCTCCTGATGTGGGAACTCAGTGCAATAAATTTTCCTCTGAGGATGGCTTTCATTGCATCCCACAGAATCCAGCAGGTTGTATTTGCATTTTCATTTGCTTGTAGGTATTGTTTAATTTCTTCTTTAATTTCTCCTGTGATCCATTGATTACTCAATAGTGTGTTATTCAGTTTCCATGTGCTTGTGGGATTTTTGCAGTATCTTTTATCATTAATTTCTAATTTCAAATCACTATGATCTGATAACATGCAAGGGATAATTTCAACTCTTTTGCATTTATTTAAACATGTTCTGTGAGCTAAATATATGGTCTATTTTTGAGAATGACCCATGTAATGCTGAAAAGAATGTGCATTCTAATGTTGTTGGATGGAACACTCTGTATATGTCTATCAAGTCCATTTGTTCACATCTGATTCAGTTCAGTTATTTCTATACTGATTCTCTGTCTGGTTGATCTGTCCCTTAGTGTCAATAGTGTGTTAAGGTCTCCTGTTATAATTGTGTTACTGATAATTTGGTTTTTCATTTCTGTTAGTACTTGTTTTATATAACTGGGTGCTCTGGAATTGGTGCAAATATATTTAAGATAATTATCTCTTCCTCTTGAAGTTTTCCCCTAACCTAAGTGTATCTTGTTTATCTCTTCTGATCATGATTATTTTATAGTTCGCATTGTCAAACAAACAGAATGGCTACTCCTGCTTTTTGGGGGGTGTTCCTGTTGCATGAATTGTTGTTTTCCATCCTTTGGCTTTCAATATGTGAGTACCCTTTTGGGTTAGATGGGTTTCTTGTAGACAGCATATGTTTGAATTTTGTTTCTTGATCCATTATGCCAGTCTGTTTCTTTTAATTGGTGCATTGAGACCATTTACATTAATGGTTATAACTGTTATATGTTGGTATATTGTTGACATGTTATCTTTCTGCTGTTGCATCTTTATCTTTCTGTTCTGTTTAATTGCCTGCTTTGCTTAGTGTTTTTTTCCTAAGTGTATCTAAACTGTCTTTCAATATTCTTTGCAGGGTTGTCTTGGTGATCATGAAGTTCTTCAGCTGTTCTTTGCCATGGAAGTATCTTATTTCTCCATCAATTTTTAAGGACAGTTTTGCAAGGTACATCAGTCTAATTTTGAAATCATTTTCCTTTAGGATCTGGAATACGTCACTCCATGCTCTTCTTGACTTTGTTTGTGCTGAGAAGTCTCCTGTGATTCTGATAGATTTTCCTTTATAGATCTGTCTTTTCTCTCTGGCAGCTTTTAATATTTTATTCTTATGTTGGGTTCCTGGGATGGTGATTATCATATGTCTGGGTATAGTTTTATTTTCTTTATGACTATTTGGGGTTCTATATGCTTCACTGATCCTGATATTGGTTTCCAATCTCATGTTTGGGAAATTTTCAGCTATTACTTCTCTAAATATTCTCTTGACATTCTTTATGTTGTCCCCTTCTTTTTCATTAATCCCTATTAATCTTATGTTGCATCATCTTGCAGTTGTTGAATTGTTATTTCCTTATTCCTTGTTATTTTTAAAAAGATCTTTCCTTTCCTGTTCACTAGCTGCAATCATGTCTTCAAAGTCTGAAATTCTATCTTCACTTTCATTGAGGCAGATTTTACAGCTTTCAATGGAATTTTTTATTTCCTGTATATCTCTGTGCATCTGCTTTATGTATTCTGTTGGTTTCTTATATTGCTCATCCAGGGATTCTATCCTTTTGTTTAGTTCCTCCAATTTTTTAACTGTGTCTTCTTTAGATATACTCAGCATCTCGTTCATTTCTTTTTTCATTTCTTCTTTTACCTGGGAGATTATTTCTAATTTGAATTCCTTTAAAGCTTCCAGAGTTGCTTCTTTATTTCAGTTGCTATTATATCTGATATTTCAGGTGTTTGGATATATATTTGTTTCTATGTATATTGCTCCTAAGGTTTCTTTGGATGTGCTGGAGGTTTGAGATTGTAATTTGGTCTTTTGTCTTGTAATTTTTCTATATTTCTGTGTTTCAAGTGTTATTCCAAGGCTTCCCCAGGGTCTGTTGGAAATCCTCTTCTATGCTCTCAGTTCCTGGGACTCTGCCACCCAGGTACCCAGATTGATAGAGGGTCACTGGGCGTCGAGCAGGGTGGCTCAAACCCAGCCTCTGGAACCAATGATGCCCACTTGCTTGCTTAGATCCAGAGTCCACCAAGCACAGCCAAGAGCAGGGATTCTGATGCAGGCACTCAGGACCCCCTGCGCTGCTCCAGTGTGCCCTGAAGCCAGGAAGTTCTTGTTCCAGGATCAAGCAAGAGTCCCAAACTAGCTGGACTTGGGGGAAAGTGTACAGGGCACTTACACCAGGCCACAGGGCTTCTGGAACTGGTGGTGCCCATCTGCTTGCTTAGAACTCCAGAGTAGGCCAAGCACAGCCAGGTGTGGAGAGGCTGATGCTGGTGCTCCAGAACCCCTCACTGCTCCAGTGCACCTGGAAGCCTGGAAGTTCCCTGGCCACAGCCCAGGGAGGGTCTCAAGCTAGCTAGACTCAGGGGAAAGTGTGCAGGGCACTTACACCAGGATGCTGGGCCTCTGTAACCAATGGCGCCCACTTCACCCCTTAGAATTTTATGGTAAATTTGATTTTCAATTTTGATTTGATAATTTTGATTTTGAATAGATAAAGCTATTGAGCATTTTTATATGCATTCATATAATTATTGGCCATTTGTAATTTTTCTATTTAGATAAACTGAACATTTTGTTGAGCTATTGTTCTGGGCATATTCTCAACAACCACTATTTAAAGCATGAAATTTAATTGAGCTCAGGTTTCAGAGGCTTAGTTTATGAATGAATGGTACCAAAATGCTGGTGTCATGACAGAACAAAGCTGTTTAGGGTGTAGCCTCTGCAATGCAGAACATGGTTGCAGTGTCAGAGAGGAAGAGGCCAGAAGGCAGAGACAGACTCCAGCTTCAGGCCTCCATGCTCCACCTAGACAACCTCAGAAGTGTGCTATATATATTTCTTTGTCATATCTCAAGCAATCAAAGCTGACACATCCTACCTTATGTCAGCTTAGTATCAAACATGTCCCATTAAGACATTGTTTTATTTGTTGTTTATTTATTTTTAATTTTGGTACATGCTTTCAATAAATATTGATTACATTCACCATGAGCATCAGGTAAATGTGCATAATACATTTTAAGTATTTTTCATTCTGTTTTCCTACACCAGACTTCCAACTATTGGCCATATTCACTTTCTTAATCTAGTTAAACCAAGGTCATAATACTGCTAAAATGATACGGCCATCTTGTGTTCAAACTGAAACACAATAAGCCTTTCCCCAAAGTCTCATAGATACCCAAATGTGTAAAAAGTCCAATTCCAAATTTCTTTTGAGACTCAAGACAAAATCTTAACTATGGCTCTCCAGTTAAGACTGAAAAGCATGCTGTATAAATTACAAGACCAGCACTCTCATTCCAAAAATATAAGGAAGTAGGGGTAGAAAATGATAGGTACAAAGCAAAACTAAACCCACTAGGGTAAGTAGTAAATCCTACATATCCAAGGGCATACAATGATAAGACGTGAGTTCCAAATGATTTGGAAGATCTCACTTCTATGGCCTTGTAGTTTGTGGCTCACACAACTACTGCCTTGGACTCGCTCATCTCTTGCAGCTTAACTCAGCAAACAATCTGCATCCCAACATCTTTAACTGCTTCAGGTCATCACTACACCTTCTTCTTTATTCCTACAGCTTTTAGATACATCTTCTTAGGAACATACTGCCTGGTCTTCCACATTTTTCTCTGGAATCTAGATGAAAAGCTGTATGATCATTTACATTCTGTATCCAGCAAAACCAGCATGACATAGATGAGAGTATCATCTTCCATCACCATAGGCAATAGTTGATCCCTCTTGTACTCCTAAAGTAGTGGCTTTTGGACCACTAAAGTAATGACTTCTGTGTCCAGAGAGCTGAGTATGGTAAAATGAGTTCTGTGGAACTATTTCTCTTGAAGATTCTTCTCAATAACATACACCAGAGAATCTCTTCTCAAATGAAGGTTTACAAAGGTTTATCCTTGACCTGCAATGGATAAGAATCTGCACATTTCCACAAGGCCCTTAAGTCATAATTCTTTTTTTCAAAGAACTTGACTTATTAATGGTGAAAGTCTGTCCAAAACTCTTTAGACCACAACATTACCCATGATTCCTGGTCAAAATTTTAGTTTATAAAATGTTTCTGCTCTGTATCCCAAACTAATCAAGAGATTGAAAAGGAGTAATATGAGGAAAACTAATTAAAAGCCACTAGAGGAAACATAATTCACAGGGTGGGAAAAGACACATGAGAAAGAATCATGACCCCAAAAGGGGCAAGCACTGTGTCTCAGAAAGTCCTCGTATTATGGAAGGATTTTTAGCTGGGGATTACAGAGGTGGTCTAATAAGAACCAACTCAGCCAACTTTCCTAGTTATGATGCACAATTTAAATCAAAAAATGTTTAAGTTGACTCAAAGTTTGTAGAAGTTGCAGTCCACAGACCCATGGCTCCATGAGAGGGCAGCATGGTTAAAAGGCATAACTGAGGTTTAACAGCACATGGCATTTTAGTGGTAAGCACAGAGCAAAGGACTGAGGGAGGAGGCAGGGATATATCTCCTTTTGGGCCACATCCCAAGTGACTCACCTTCTCTAAGAAGGCATCACATCCTAATGACACATTTAGACTAATCTATTGATAAGCATCATACACTATGATGCAGCCACCTGCTGAGAACCCCATCTATATCAACACAAGGCTTTGGAGGGAACATATAATGATAAACCTTAGCATTCACCTATTAGTAGAAAAAGGTTATGGCCATACAATTTTACAGTACGTTTCATGGTATTTAAAGATTTCCCAGAGTTAAAAACATACTGCCAGTGAATTTGGAAACAAACCAGGGTGATGTACTTTTGTTTTACTGCATGCCTGAGGATATTGGAGTGACTGAGCAAATGTCTTTTAGATTTATGAAATTATGTTTTTTCTTACTTTATTCTGATTTTCCCATTCTTTTTCTCTCACTCCCTATTCTTTATTTGTCTTTGAATTTGAGGGGCTTGATGTTTTTCAGTTCTTTATATATTCTGGATATAAGTCCTTTGCCTGAGGGATTACTGGCTAAAATTCTTTCCCATTTTGTAGGTTTTCTTTTCACTTTGTTGGTGATTTCTTTTGAAGTGAAAAAACTTTTTAGTAATATGAGATCCCAGTTTTTGATTCTTTGAAGTATTTCCCACGTGGTTTGCATTTTATTCACGAATTCTCTGCATACTCCTATGCCTCCCAGAGTTTTACCTACCTTGTCTTTCAGTAGATTTAGTTTCTGTTTTAATATTTAGGTCTTTGACCCATTTTCACTTTAGTTTAGTGTATGGTGATAGACACGGTCTAATTTCAATCTTCAGCATTTGGAAAACCAATTTTTCCAACACCATTTATTAAAGAGGCTCTCTGTTTTCCAGTGAACATGCTTAGCCCCGTTTTCAAATATAAGGTGGCTGAGTGCCCTTGTAGTACTATCTGCATCTTCTACATCTGTTCCATTGATCCTCAGGTCTATTTCTTTGCCAATACCATGCTAATTTTTTTACTGTGGCTTTGTAGTATTTTTTACTGTGGCTTTCAAGTCAGGAATTGAGATGCCTCCTGTCTTGCCTAGAATTGCCTTTGCTATTTTAGGTTTCTTCTGTTTCCAAATAAATTTTAGCAATATTTTTTCAGGATCTATAAGGCATGTTAATGATATTTTGATTGGGATTGCATTGAATCTGTATAAAAATTTTAGGAGTATGGCCATTTTCACAATGTTGGTTCTTCCTAGACAAGAGCAAGGAATATCCTTACATTTTTAAATATCCTCTTCAATCTCCTTTTTCAGAGTAGTATAATTTTCTGCATACATATCTTTTACATTCTCGATTAGGTTGATTCCTAGGTATTTCACTTTTTTAGATGTTATTGTGAAAGGTGATATTTTCATAATTTCACTTTTATGGAGTTTTTGTGTGTGTGTAAACAAGAATACTATTGATTTTTGATTGTTGACTTTTTATCTACTTATGCTGCTCAATTTGTTTATTACCTCAAATAGTCTTTTAATGGAGTTTTTGGCTCTGTTCATGTGATGTATTACATTTATTCATTTGAGTTTGTTGAACCATACCTGTTTCCCTGGAAAAATCCCACTTGGTCTTTGTATATAATCTTCTTGATTGCTGCATTCTATTTGCCAATATCTTATTGAGAATATCAGCATCAATGTTCATTAGTGAGACTGGTCTATAGTTCTCCTTTTTGGTTGGGTCATTCTCTGGTGTTGGTATCAGAATTATACTTGCCTCCAAGAATGAGCCCAAGAGGACTGCTTCCCTTTTAATTTCACTGAAAATTTTGAGTATTGGCACTGTAACTTCTCTAAATTTCTTACAGTATTCAGCAGTGAATCCATCAGGATCTGGGCTTTTCTTTGTTGGTAAGATTTTAATCATGTTTTTGATTTCAATAGCTGATAGTGGGTTATTCAAAATTATTAAATCCTCTTGATTGAACTTTGGTAGTTAATGTGTTCCTAGAAATCTGTCAATTTCATTTATATTTTTCACCCTATGTAAGTAGTATTTTCAAAATAGGTATTCATGATCTTTTGAATTTTCATGGGATCTATAGTAATTTCTTTTCAATCCTTATTGCATGGAGTTGAGTTTTTTCTCTTTTTTTCTTTCTTTTTCTTGATAAGGTTGGCTAGAGGCTTATCAATTTTGTTTATTCACTTAAAAACAGCTCTTTGATTCATTAATTCTTAGTAATATTTTCAGTTTCAATTGCGTCTATTTCTGCTCTAATCTTTATAATTTCCTCTCTTCTATGACTTTGGGTTTGACTTGCCCTTCCTTTTCTGGAAAGTTGAGATGGAAAATTAGGTCATTTGTGTTCATTCCATTTTCTTGATATGATTATTTAGTGCTATATGTTTCCTTCTTAAGACTGATTTCATTGTATCGCATAGGTTATGGTATGTTGTATCTTCATTTTCATTGTAATGTAGGTATTGTGTTATTTCTTCTTTAATTTCATCTGTAACCCACTGGTTACTCAAAAGATTGTTATGTATTGTAATTTCCATGTATTTATGCAGGTTTTGCAGTCTTTTTTTCCATTGATTTCCAATGTTAGTGTGTTATGAGTAGATACTATGCATGGGAAAGTTTTGCTCTCTTTGCATTTAGTTAAGAATTCTTTAACTATTATGTTAATATGTGGTCTATTTTGGAGAATGTCCCACGTGCAGCTGAGACTCTAAACATCTGCTGGGTCCATTTGCTCCCAGCTATGACTCAGTTCTGTCATTTCTTTGCTGACTTTCTGTCTAGTTAATCTAGCCTTTATGACAGTGGGGAGTTAAGGTCTCCTATTACAATTGTGTTCTTTTGTGTATTTGGTTTTTCATGTCCATTAGTATTTGTCTTACATAGTTGGGTGCTCCTATTTGGTGTGCACACACTAATAATTGTTAGTTCTTCCTCTTGTAGTTTCCCACTTATAAGAATGTAGTGGCCTTTTTAATCTCTTTTAATACTTTTAGGTTTGAAATTCACTGTCTGCAAATGGAGTAGCTACCCCTGCCTTTTTCTAGATTTCTGCTGCATGGAATACCGTTTTCCATCCTTTGACTTGTAATCTATCAATTTCTTTTTCAGGCAGATGCTTTTATTGTATACAACATATAGTGGGATCCTATTTCTTGATCCATTCTGTCAACTTGTTCCTTTTAATAGGTGAATTGAGCCCTTTTACATTTATGGATATCACTGATATGTACTGGCTTGAGTTTGAAATATTCTATTCTTATTGTTGGTTGCATGTTTTTCTCCATTGTTTAATTTCTTGTGCAGCCTGCTGGTTTCCTTCTGTTGTTCTGGAGATTGTGGCCACTTTATCTCTATCTAGCATGTATTGCAGTACTCTTTCTAGGGTTTGATTGGTGGTCATGAATTTCTTCAGGTATTCTTTCTCATGGAAGTATCTTGTTTCTCTATTAAATTTGAAAGACAGATTTTCTGGGTACATTAGTTTGAGTTCAAAGGTGTCTTCTTTTATGTCTTGTAATACTTCATTCCAAGCTCATCTTAACCTGAAGGTTTGTGCTGAGAAGTCTGCCATGATTCTAATAGGCTTTCCTTCATAGATGAGTTATGTCTTTTCTCTACCAGCTTTTAGTATTCTATTTTTATGCTGTATGTCTTGGACTTTATTTTATGTCTGGGTGTAGATTTATGTTAGTTGTGACTGTTTGGCATTCTGTAGGCCTCATTTGTATATCAGATTTTTCCCCGTGTGTGAAATTTTCTGCAATTACTTCTGTGAATAGTTTAGTTATGTTATTTGCTTTGACTCCTGCTTCTTCACTGATGCCTATTAGTCTTGTTTCTTTTGGCATCATCTTGAGTCTTCTGGATTGTCATTTCATGGTGCTTTGTTGCTTTTATAAGTTGCATGATTGCTATCTGCAATCCTGTCCTCAAGGTCTGAAATTCTATCCTCAGCTTCATTTAAATGGTTTTGCCAGGTTTCAGTAGAATTTTTTGTTCCTTAGATATCTCTTTGAATTTGTGTCATGAATTCTGCTTGTTTTCTGCATGTTCCTTCAAGGTTTCAATCAATTTCCCATGTTCCTGTATTTTTTATCTATTTCTTTTCTTACTATGCTGACCAATTCATTTACTAAGGTTGTTATTTCTGTTCTTACATGTCATTTCTAATTTGACTTGCTCTATAGCCTCATGGATATGTTTCTTTATTTCATTTGCTATCTTTTCAGAGATTTCTGGTGTATGACTTTCAAAGTGCTCTATTTCAATGTTGCCTGTACTTGTTCCTGATGGACTAGATGTTTGAGATTGCATTTTGCCTTTTTGTTTTGTCATTTTCACCTTTTGGGTAAATATTAGGTCTTTCAATCCCAATAGTTTCAACTGTCAGTATCATGAGTTTTAGGGTCCTACTGTGTAGTTGATGTTTGTACATTTGCTGGATACCACAATGAAGAGGAGATCCAGTCACCTGAATTTCCTGTACAGGGCGTGCTGGGTGAGTCCTATATTCCTCTGGGCTATGTAGCCCAAAACTATTGATGTAGGTCAATGCTTAGTTCCTGTGTTGCTATGTCTTCAGGTTGTTGCAGGTCACCAGATCTCCCAGTCTATAGTGTTTGTGTCAGCTGAGACCCTGCTGTGTCACTGGATGTCTCATAAGTGTTTTTAATTTTCTCCAAGTTGGGGGGGGTGCCTTATTGGCACACTCCTCAAACTGTCTGATGTTCTCTGTGTGAAGGAGTGGGTCACCCACTCTCTTGCCAGTTGGAGGGAGTTTCACTTCTGCTCCTATTTGCCCACTGCAGGACTCTATTTTAGGAACAAACTCACCACACTGACTAGAGCCTGCTGTGGTCTTTTGTTTTGGTGAGGGGTTCCTGAGTCTCCCAGCCACCCAACAGGGCAATCTGCTGTAGTCCAAGGCTCTGGGTTAGGGGGTTGGATCCAATGATCAACTGCAGTACTAGGTCTAGAAGGTGTGTGGCCTCCCCAGGGGGTGGGCCCATGGTGGTGGACTAAGGCAGCCGAGGCCTGCTGGGGCTTGCCAGGTGATCTTATCCAAGGAATGGGCCTATAGTAGTGGTCCAAGTCTACCCAGGTTGGCTCAGGGCTTGCCAGGTGTTCTCAGTCAAGGGGCAGGCTGAGGCTGTGGCCTCTCTTGATTTTTCTTTAAAAATATATAGGAAACTCAGAGGTTACTGCGATACAATTTACATGATGAAACATTTTTACAGTGGATGGAGAGCATAATGAGTCATTTTCCAGCATGTTAGGATGGTACTTGAAAAGTTTATTGCTGTACTTTTGAGTGAATATATGCTATTTTAGGGTATTATCTCCTTAAGGAATACTAGGAAAAGTATTAGCAAGACTTGAAGCATCATGATAAGATCTCATAGCCTGCCTCACTTCTTTAGTCAAGAGGACAAATCTGAGTTTGGTAGGATGATGTGGGATCATCACCTTATTTTATGCCCTGTAATCCACAATCATTCTGCATCATCCATACAACATCTTTATGAGCTTAAACTTACTGCTAAAAGAAAGGTAGCATGGGCAAACAATTTCTTTAAACAACTCTTGCAGTCCATATTTATTGGTATCAATTACCCTGAATGAGCAGATGAGTTGCACATCATTACCTTCACAGCCCAAACTCATGTGGGAAATTGTGACTGTGATGTGAGGGTTTGGCCAAATAGCAAGTCCAATTATAGTAGAAGTTTACTTTTCTTCAGAGGTGAAAATCTGGATTGTCAGTGGTGAGTCTATTAAATTATATTTCAGTTAATTCAGGACAAGCCTATGATTCCAAACTATCCTTTGTGGCAGTAATCCTCATACACTAACATATATTAAACATTTTTTACAAAATCTTGGCCTCTTGCCCCATTAGAAGGACCAACACATATGACTCTATCATGATATTTACAACTCTCATTCTTTCCTTATAGTCCTTTCTAGTGTCCTTCAACACTAGGATGCTGATCTGATTGTTGGTATCATGTGATCCCATGCAAGCTAAGTGCCTGCTGATTAAGTGTTAATGACACAGCTGCTTTACTCAAATTGGCACCAAAAGGATGTTTAGAAGGATGATGTCTTAGGCCCTACAAAACCAATAATAACAATATTTAGAATTAAAATGTATACAAATTTTCTATACCTCAAACTCCACAAACATTTTCAGCTTATTCATGCCTCCTAGTGTATTCCTCATCTTTCCTTTTCTTCTCCTAGTGGAGCAATTTCTTACCATAAAAAATCTTTCTCATGAAAAGTATTATCTTCATACTGACAATTTTTAAATCTCCTGTATCGTATATGCTGGGACTCTTCTGTGTAAAAATCATGGCCTCCAGGGCTGGGGATTTAGCACAGCAGCATAAGTGCCTGCCTTGCAAGCAGGCAGTTGTGAGTTCGATCCCCGGTACCGATAAAAAGGAAAAAGACAAAAAAAAAAAAAAAAAAAAAAAAAAAAAAAATCATGGCCTCATAGAGTTTTAAATGCAAGTTAATTCCATTATGGCAGCTTAGGAACTATCAAAATGCATAACAAATATCACAGAAATATTAACATGTTGGAATTCAATGTAAATTTTCAAATCAGACAAGATGAGTTCAATGTGCATTCTTCTTAAACAGATAAATATTACCAAGAAGGTTTTCTGTCCCCAGGTGAGTTTCCTAAACACAATATAATCCCTGTATGACTTGATGCAGGCAGCACATTGTCAAAGACACATGTCCTGCCTGAGCAACAGCTATGAAAATAGACTTCATAGAAAACCTAGAAATGAAAGCTTTACTATATTAGAAAATGGCAGTTTACCTCCTAACTAGGAGAATAGTGGAGCAATTTTGTGGCCGGGGAACATAACAGAACAATGTGAGCAACAGAAAGTAACGTGAAACACAAAGAATGACAAGGATATGTGCTAAACTTGGGAAAAAGATGTGAAGAAAACCATAAAGGTCCTGAAGGGAAGGCATGACCCCTCAAAATGGTGACAAAGGATTGAAGGTAAGACTCCAAAAACTCAGAAACAAATGGCAAAACATTCAGACTGAAGAAAAAAATTATGCAAAAAAATGCATTTCATTGTTTATTGCTCAATCATAAGACAGGAACATGGCAGTTTTGTGACAGTTGTCATGCACTTGCAAGAGCACATGATGCTCCATCAAATAACGTATACCTCAAACTCGAATCTTCAACCCAGCACAAGACTTATTGACATATGGCTGTCTGACCCTGCTCATACATGTTCAGATAAACAAGAAAGTGAAAAATCACTACACAAGGTCCCCAACCTCCTGAAAGGATTGTCACTAGAGCAAATGTTATCAGATAAGTGTTTGGGTGATAATACTTCTCAGAGCTTGGTATCTCAAAGTGGAATTAAGCAGGATTCTCAAAAGGAATGACAGAAAAAGAAAAAGAAAAGTTACAATTCACAGGGTGAGATCAGGCCTGTGAGAAGTTCTCAGAATCCCAATAAAGACAGGAATTGACACTTAAGGTCTTGGGATTGTCTGAACTTACAATTGACAGGTGTCATGGCCTCACAGGGTATCTGACTCAGTTCACCAACTGGGAGAGACAGTTTTTAACCAAGTATACAGAGAAAGTGCCATAATGTCCAAGACTCACCTGTGTCACAATGCAAGTGAGGCTGAGAATCTTGGAAGCACAGGCTTTGCTTAATTTATTGGTTTTCTAATATTTCTGAATTTGTGGATTCTTTGCCCCACAGCTTCATGTTGCTGTTTTCCCCTTGCACTGTCTTCTACTTCTTTTATCTTCTATCTCAAAAATCAGGTTGAAAGCAGCAAGCAGAATGAATGCTGCTATCCAGATGTTACACTGCCTTGAAATTTCCTCCAAAGAATCGATTAGTGGATCAGCCCTAATCTCACTCTCCCACAACCTCTCAGGACACAGGAAAAAAAATATATGCATGTAATAGGAAATAGGTGAATGAATTTTTAAAAAAATATTGTAATCCAATATGAATGAAGTATCTAAATTTGCTCATAGGCATTTTTGAATTATTTTGCATATTTTTTGACATTTTTTCCTCGTTTTCAATATGGGATTAATTGATAAACCCTGTATAAATAAATAAATGAATCTAATGATGTAAAACTAAACAGTAAGGGGAAATTAAAGGAATTATTTTATGACATGTAGATGTACCAATCACCAATGGCTAATATACTTCTTATGGCAAACATGTACTAATAAAACTCAAAAAATAAAACTGTCTCAATTGATAACATGTTCTTTTCAGAAATGAATACTAAAATATATTTTTTTCTGCAAAGATGTTGCAAAAACTACTCAGCTGGGGCAATGTAAAAACACTGAGCTTCTGCTAATTGATAAATATTTCATTTCTAACACACCCCATGTTGCAACACCAGATAAGGAGCATGTAACATTTCATGACAGATCAGGCCTGAGAGTAGAAAGAACATGAGATGAGTGCAGCATGTTATGGATTACTGCATTAGATGGTCTGGCTATCACAACATGCATGTCATGGACATCACATACAAGCCCATAATACTAAGCGAGGAGATTTGAGTTCTCATCTGTCAAGATTCAGTCACTCTAGAAAGAACTGTCATGCTTAAGTATGGCTCTTATTGGTCATTTGCCTGACCAAGTTAAAACCAAATAGGAAGTTTATGTATCAATATTTATTTTAAAAGGACAATGATGATGCTGATGCACTATTTATGCATTCTTTCTGTTTAGTTCTGCTATGAAGGCTTATTCTGGGTCTCAGAAATATCAATGAATTCATCTCAGTAGCACATCAGACAATATTCAAAAGAGTCTTTACTGAAAGACAAGTGCTTGGCCCGACAGGCTTAAGTTCTACCCACCCATGAGTAGAAGTATCAAATGTCTGTTTCCCAAACATGACTACTGAGACTTTTGAAAGTTTGCATAATCTATGTTTATAAATTATCACGAAAAGTACAAGCATGTAAAGAAAATGTGCCCTGGATCCAGGCAGGATCAGCCCAGAAAGATGACAGAACAATGACATTGGAATAACATACTCTTTTATAGTAGAAGAAACTCTTTAAGATGTAATCAATATGTCCTGCTCTAAGAAATTTTGGTGTGTATCTTAAGAGAAATGAAAAACCTTGTTCATACACTTCTGAGATCTTTGATATCTGCCCTGTCCATTGTGACTGTGCTGTACTTGTTTACTAATATATCCTTCCTGACAGTTTTGACACCAAAGCAAATCATCTCTTCAGGTCTGATTGTGTATTAACAAAGGCAATACAATCATACTTATCTATTAAAATAAATAGGTGCACCATTATACAATAGATTATTTTGATACATCTAGTCATATAAATATAATGTATTCATGTTTTGGGGTTTGCAAAGAAGCCAATAAAAAATTGTTGTTAAATCATGTACAAAAGATAAGTACTTGAGAAATATGAAGTTTTAATAGTAATAGACTGTAAGACAGTAGGCAACTAAATACAGAAGATGAGAGTAGAAAAATGAAAATGAGATAGAGTAAAAGGGGTGTTAAATGTAGAAAATTATGAGGGAAACTGGAATTAAAAACACACTCAGAAATAATTCCATATGTCTCTTAGATGTTCCAGAATTTAGAGTACACATACACTTCAAACCTCATGGTATGTGTTCCAAATAAGCAATACCATCTTCATTTCTCAGAATCTGAAATTCAGGATATTAAGTTATGCCATCACTATCATGCTTCTACAGATAGGCAGATTTAAGATTCAAAACCAAATGTCAGTTGATCCCTATTATAAAAATTGTTTGCACTTCAGATTATTGGTTTGTGAATACCCATGAAATTGTGTGCCACAATTTATAATGCTTGATGTTCAAAAAATTCCACAAAGAATGGTAGTTGATGTTGCATAGTAGTGAACTAAACCAAGAATCAAACCAAAGTTCCTAATTTCAAAAGCATATTCTCAATCACTGTGCTAAAATGTGCTGCAAAAAGGCAAGATAAAAGCATCACTGAGACAGCATCTCAGGATTTCAATAATAATGCACAAACATACTACTGAATATTTGTCACACCAGATTTGTTTATAGACAGAAACATGACACATACACATAGATATAAATGAATGAAGATTCAATGTTCAGGTTACTTTGCAACAATAAAGTAGGAAAAATGTAGAAAAAATTCTACCCAACTTTAAAGTTTTAAACATATTCATTTCTGCAGAAAAACAAGTGCATTTATGTAAAAAATTCATGCATTCAGAACAATTAACTTTTCAAGTATGCCAGATAAATTTCAAAAACATACACCAGTAAAACACAACCTGCAAAGTAGTAGATATACATAAAACACAAAAAATAAGATCATGTAGAAACGAAGAGGGATTCAAATATACATACAATTCTTCCATAGTTCAAGAAGTTGAAAGGTAACTTGATACAACTATTCAGAAACAAGCACAAAATGTATTGATTATAAGCAATTATAAGTTAAAAAATAAAACAGTTGTTACCATAGCATTTTATAATTTATGGTCTCACAGAAATGCTGAAATGCATTAGGAAATGTTTATAACTAGCAAAAACAAGGAAGAAAAATAATTTGTCTTACACTTCCCCAGAATTCAGTCTGCAAGTTCAATACAACCTACTCTACCTCACTGAATTTCAAATACGTGCCCCTCATATTTCTCACACTTAGTGCCTTGGCTCATTGGTGTCTGATTTACTGCAACAGGCTCTTCAATTAGGAGGTTCTTCTATTTTCAATTTCAGTCTTTACAGATAGTTTAGAATACAAAAAGTTAATCAGGCTGCTTCTCTGCTTGAACACTGCTGTCGATTTTTCTTGCCTGTCTTCCTAATCTCACTGTCTCAGAGCTGCAACCACTAGAACATCAGTCCAGTGCTTCCTTTCTTCAGACCAAATGGCCACCTCTCAGATGACCAGAGCAGACTCTGAGCCAAAGCCTTCTCCAGGCCTAACTTTTGTCCTCATCCACTGCACTCTGCTCACTGCACCTCACCAGACATAATTTGCTACCTCATGTTTGACTGCATGCATGATTCCAAGGTCAGTATCTCTAGAGCACAAGTGTCTCATCCCATATCAACAATAGTCTCAGAAATGCAATGTTAACCCATGAAATGAAGAACAGTCAATAAACTTAGAGTACAATACCAATAATCTTGCAGCAAGTGCTCTTTGATAAACTCCTTCAACTTGAGAACATAGACTGCCTCTAGAAGTAATGATCATAGCCCTTAATATTGCAAACATGCATATATAATAGAGCAATTGAGGACAAGAGAAAAATGGTGGATTGGTAAGCAGCAGCATACAGAGGCTACCTGAGAGAGACAACTCAATTGCTGGATAAAATATCTTGGAGAGGCTTTCACAGAAGGATATGGATACTCTTGACCCAGGAAGAAACTAAAGGGAAAAGAGCTGGGCAAATATGCAGTCCCAGGGGGTTCCCTTGGAGCAGCTAAGATTAGCAGCCATGGAGCTCTTGCTGGAACTGCCAGAACTTGCACTGATGCAACCCGCTGGATCCACAGTTCTCTGAAATTGGAGGTTGGTGAGCCCAAGGGAGAACAGAGCCAGTGTGGAGACGTGCATTAACCCATGGTAAGGGCAGGGAATAAGACCCTCTCATGGGAAAGGAGTGATCAACTGGATGACATGTTGGAATCAGGCAGGATGGGTAGGAACAAGGGATGACAATGACTTCAGTTGGTTGGCCCCTTTCCCAGAGCAGATTGGTGGGATCTCCTTGGCCTGGGTCACCTGCCTGGCTTGCACTCAATAAGTCATCCCAAACCAATTCTGTACACATGGCACACACTAATGCACTGACGGCTGTAGTTTGACTGGCCTGGAGGAGATGGGGCTTGCATATGTGGCCCCTGGTCGCACCTCAATGACCAACAGAAAATTGGAGAGGGCAGAAATCCCTAGCCACTGTGCTTCAGAATAACCATAACCAACAAGGAAGGGGCTGGTACCTCCACTATACACCTGTATGGGAGACACCAATAACATGACAAGAGAAAGAAATAAGAAAAAGCCCCCAGACCCTAACTTTGAGAATATTGATCCAGGAGAGGTAAATAGAAAAGAGACTGAGGGCAGCAAGCATGCCATATCAGACACAGCATCAGTGAACATAAAGAGATATCATAGTGACCTAATAGATGATCACAAAAGTGAAATATTTAATCAAGTAAAGCAAGATATAAGTAGATTAATAAAAGAAATGCTAAGCACCTTTCAAGAAGACACAGATGGAAGAATGGAGGAACACAAAAGTGAGAGAAACATTTGATGAAGAATATAAAAAGAACTTAGAATACATGAAGCAGATTCAAAGAGATTAGCAGGAAATTAAAAACTCCATTGAAAGCTGCAAAACTGCTTAAAAGAAACTAAGGATAGACTATCAAAACTTGAAGACAGGCTTGCAATGTGTGATCTTTAAATTAACAAGGAAACAGGCAGCACCAATACAAAGACTAGATGAGAATAATTGTATACCTTCAGAATAAAAAATGTGACTGAAGAAGCAGGAGTAAAAGCAAAGGAAATACAAAGCCTATTCACACTAATAATTAAGGAAAACTTCCCAAGTGTAGGAAAAGGAAATTATATTCAGATGCATGAGGCATACAGAACTCCAGCCAAAATAGAGCTACACCCAGACTTACAATAATCAAGATTCCAGGAATTCAATGTAAGAACAGAATACTAAAAGCCATTAGAGAAAAGAAACATATCATCTATAAAGGAAAACCCATAAAAATCACAGCAGACTTCTCAACACAGACCATCAAATCAAGAAGAGCTTAGAGCAAAGTATCCCAAGCCCTGAAAGAAAATAACCTCCAGCCAGATTGATGTACCCTGAAATACCATCTCTAGAAATCAATGGACAAACAAGATGTTTCCACAACAAAGAAGAACTGGAGAAATTTGTGATCACCAATCCAATCCTACCTCTGTACTGAAGGACATTCTAGACCAAGAATGAAAATAATTTTATTTTTTTATTTTAAAGAGGGTAAAATTAAACACAACCAAAACAGAACATAAAAAAGCAATATAAGAGACGTAAATTTCAAAGCAAGACAACCAGAGTTCTTCACTATCTATCATATTGTCTTTTATTTTCTTTCAATTAGTTGTCCATTTCTTCACATACAGTGAACTCATACAAAACAACATAGCACAAAACTGATCCAAACAAGACGATGAAAGTGTTTTAGGTCTTAAAGACCAGACAATAGGGAAGTCAACAATGGCTACCATCGTGTCTCTCATTCTCTTCAAAATAGCTGTCTATATCTTCATGTTTGTTGAAATTAAACAAAACCTACAGGCTAAAATCATTCTGAACAAAGATTAGTAGTATTGCTGGATTTCCCATCATGATGCTATGGAATTAGCACTAGGTACTGTAGTGTCTCTTTCTTTAAAGTAGTTCATTTCATCATGTGTTATATGATCAGTTCTTATAAATTGTTTATAGGTTCTATCTATGCATGACTCTCCGTGTATTTCTATCCTGTCTGTATTAGAGGGAAAAACAAAATAAAGCAAGACAAAACAAAACAAATTTCTATAAAAACATGAAACAAATATGTCATGTAAAACCACAGTAAAAAGTGATTTACAATAGTTATTGTGTGAGAACTGTCTATATCATTAGGCATAGTATATATGCATTGAATATAGCAGTACATAACAATATTAATAAAACAAAATGTTGTAGACAGTGTAAAACTTCAATTAAGCAATAATAAGCAAAATTAAGCAATAATAAAATGATTGGGTAGTCTATTGAATCTTGTCATCTTCACTATAGTCGACTATACTCTCAGACTTGATACTATCAGCCATAACAGATTTGAGTAAAATCTGTCAATACAAAACAGCAACCTAACAAACCAGATTCAACTAAGATAAGTCAAGATAAAACAGTGTAAGACTGTGTGAGTAATGTGGGTTTCAAATCTTGATACACTATTTACAATATCCTCTGCCTTCTTTTTTTAGACTATTCCTCCCCTTCCAGTCTCACACAGTGCAGTGCACATTTTGAGTCCCACTAACTCCCTCAGTTTTTAGATTGTGACTGCACTGAAGGACATTCTAGAGAGAGAAAAAAATACCAGGATATCAGGAACAGGGGCAGAGAGGCCTTAATGAATGAAGCAGACAGTGGAATGAAGGAGAAAAGCAGACATCCAATGGCAGAAAAATAGCATAGCAGAAATGAGGCAGAGAAGGTTGGCTATAATCTCTAACATAGATGGCTTGATACACCTAGCAAAAAAAGAAGAGAAAAAAAGAAACATAGGTAGAATAGATCAGGAGGTAGGGTCAACCAAGATGCTCTGCATAGGAAATGTAATTAACCTAAAAAAAGTGTTTATGGACAGAAAATCAAATATGAGAAAAACAATGTTGTATGTGATAGGGAACCAGAGAGAAATAGGGCCAAAGACAACCAGGACCTGCAGATAGGTTGGAAAGACAAGATACTTATGTGCAATAAACTACTTAGCTATGAAGGAAAACCTTGAGGCTTTTGTAGGTAAAAGAATACAACTTGAGATCAAGTCCAGGAATGAGAAGATTCAGAACCACAAAGGTAAATAGCAGGTTGCCCTCACAATCTAAAAACTGAAGGACTTAGTGGGACTCAAAATGTGCACTGCACCATATGAGAGTGGAAGGGCAGGAATAGTCTAAAAAAAGAAGGCAGAGGATATTGTAAATAGTGTATCAGGATTTAAAACCCACATTACTCACACCACTCTGCTTAGATAGATTTTATTCTGACCCAGTTTGTCTACTTGTATTAGA
This sequence comes from Cavia porcellus, assembly GCF_034190915.1. NCBI lineage: Eukaryota > Metazoa > Chordata > Mammalia > Rodentia > Caviidae > Cavia > Cavia porcellus. Next base: position 59,667,539 of record NW_026947493.1, read on the forward strand.
TTTGAGGGCACAGACAGCTATCCCAAAAACATCAGTATATAGCATAGTAATCATCTTTAATTTCCTATTAACTTAATCTGGAGCCCTGTGTGACTTATACTGTTTTATCATGACTGATCTTAGTTAAATCTGGTTTGAATGATTGTTGTTTGGTATCGATAGATTTATTCAAAACTGATATGATTGATAGTATCAAGTCTGAGAGTATAGGCAACTACACTGAAGATGACAAGACTCACTACAATACACATTCTGGTTTGGTTACCACCTGTTTTTGAAGTTTTGTGCTATATACAAAGTTGTATTTTTATTAATACTGTTGTGTACTTATATATTCAATTATACTATGTCTGATGATATAGCCAATTCTATTGAAGATAACAAGAGACAACACAGGAACTATGGTAGAACCCCCTTGTACAATGGTTTTATATGTCTTTTTCATTTCATGTGATTATAGGAATATGTTTTATTTTGTCATGATTTGTTTTATTTCTCCCTCTAATATAGGAAGGATAGAAATACATGTTAAGACTCATGCATGTGTAGAATGTATAAAAATTTATGAGAACTGATCTTATGACACATGATGAAATGAACAAATACTTTAAAGAAAAAGAGACACTAAAGTATCCAGTGCTGATCCTGTAGTGTCATAATGTGAAACCCAGCAATAGTATTATTCTTTCTTCAAGTGATATTAGCCTGCTTGGGTTTGTTCAATTTCAGCATAATTGAAGAAATGGATACCTGTATGTGGGTTTAAGTGTATAGGATTGATAACCATATTGCTAAGTTTTTGTTGGATAGTTGAACAGAACTGCTTGCAGTCTTGCTATTTCAATTCCTACTTTATATGTTCCACTTTTGTATCTTGAGCAATTATTTGTATTGAGGACAGTATGTAAACATCAACTAGTGATTTCTTACTGTTTGTTTTTTCTTTAAATGTATGTATTTTGTCTACCTATTTTCTGTTTTGTTTAGTCTTTCTTTAAATAATTTTTTTTTAAAATTAAGGCCATTATAGAATTGTAAACTGTCAAAATTCAGTCACTGCTCTCTATGAATTAATTGGTAACACTATTGTTACTTCTTAGAGTTTGCCATGTGACTTCTCGCATGGATAGAACTAAGGTCTGATCTGAAGGCCTAATGCATGTTCAGCAAGTTCTGAAGGCCATTACAAAATACTACTAAAAGTACTGCTTTACTAGAGGGACATATCCCTGTACACAGGCACAGAGCATGGTTAGTACAAGACGTGCTAAATAAGTGGTTCCCAATGGTTTTTGGCACCAAGAACCAGTTTTGTGGAAGATAAGTTAATAACACACTGGAGGCAGATTGATGTTTTCCAAATTACTCAAGCACTAATCCATTAGTATTGTGTTATACTATGTTAGAATACAATGACATAATTCATCATAACTCAGTATTCAGGAAAACACTGGTCTTGTGTTCCAGTAACTAGTTGGTCACCTCAACTTGCTTGCCATTGCAAAGGTTATCACTAGATATAACTTAATTGCAATGTCAGTCACTAATAGAGTTTCAGTAGGACTCTGTAAGTATTTGATTTCCTATGATATCTGTGAACTCAAACCTCTCTGCTTATGTAAGCATGTATTTGCAGCTCTCTTCAGTACTAGTTTCACCACCTCAAACTCATTTTAGATGTTCAGGTATTAGGTTTTCACAAGAACCACACAACCTAGATCCTCACTGTTGCATTTCACAGTATAATTCATGAAGTGAGGATGAGGTAGAGTAGATGCAGACCAAAGAAGTGGCCTTAATTCTTTAAATAACCATACTCTCTCTACTCAAGAGATTTCCAAGACTCTTACTGATATCTCTGGATAAATGCAGCTGATCTAAAATTAAAAGCTAGCATTCTGGCACAAGAACTCAAATAATTTTTATATTTGCTCTAGCAAATATGTTGATTTTGTCAAAATACATTGGTGTGATGGTCTCGAATCTTTGCATCAGAAATTCTGGGACTGCTACTAAATTAGTGATCTACATATATCTTGTGGTGCTCTGCTTCGATAATTATTAGTAAGCTTGCTGGCATACATTTTTGCGAACCATTTTTGTGAAGCACACTTTTATGTTGTTTATTGTGTTTATCTCTATCATACCTCTTTCTTGTTTTCAGTTATCTTGTCTGGTAGGAAGTAACCTAACCTTGCTGTTATACAAATTTTGAAGGCTACAGACTATGTCTTATTTCTTACTCAGGTTATAGATATAATCAAGATTACTTAACATTTAAGATACTTTTTCCTTTTAGATGTGACATGCCTGTAGAGAAGAAACCCATAAGGCATGCCAGTCCTTACTGGAGTGTCCTTACTTTCATTTAAATTCCATGTTCATCCTTGAAAATTCTCAGGCTCTATTGCACCACTGTAATCTGCATAAGTATTACATAACTTGCAGATCCTTATGCTGAGCATTCACTGGTAATATTTTAAGAAACATAAATATATATCATCTTCCACTTTCTTTTTTCCCCCATAAAACTTCTTGTTTATTTACAAGCACTGTGAAAAATGTGATTGAAGATTACTTTTGCTTCAGATTATTTGTTTAAATTAATATGCAGTGTGTACTTTCTATGTTCAGGATCTCTTCCAGGATGTTCAGAGGAATCAGTCAAGCTTTCCCTAGAGATTCTTCTTAGTTACATAGCAGAGTGAGAAATGTGCACAAGTATAGTTATAAAGTTCATCACTAAATGTTACTTTGTTCAAGCAGATCTACTCAAATGTAATGAATGCATTTTCAGCCAATTATCCAAGACACCATTTCACAAATAAAGATAAGATCGAAAAGCCCAAGCGTGTTAAGCTGGATAGTGATAGCAAACTACATAAAGAAACCATATTTCATCTATCCCATCAAGCATGCCAAGATGAACTAGGGAAACTTGAGCAATTATTTCTTGAAGAAATGAAATTTTGACATAATGATTTTTCTACTTCAATTCAAAACTTTCTAAATCAAATGATGTGTTTGTTCTAGGTCAAATTTTTGCTTATTACTTACAGGAAGTATGATAAACAAATAGCAGCCAGGTTTCTGCAATACATAAACCAAAAATATTTTTCAGTAGCTAAAACTGAAAGGATATTAGTAATTTTTTATTTATAGCATGACATATAAAAGTGTGTCTTTTTATCACTTTTTAATATTAAAAACACAAGTTTTCACTAAATTTAGTAAATGGATGATACAATTTGTTGAGAAGAGAAATTTATTAATATATTGCAATGTATGTTTAGTGTGCACTAATCTCATTTTCCATATTCTGAAACTGAGAATATCCATCTAAACCTATTTAAAAATATATGTGCAGTTACCTACCATTCTTATCTGTCACTTATAAAATTCTTTGTCTGTAAAAACTTGTGAAAGAAAAGAATCATCACTAATCATTTTTTGTTTCTCCTTTCAGGGTTGGCTGCCAGTGATATATGCATCTTTAGCTTTTTGGGCTTTCTAAGCTTCATACCAATTATTCAGTCTCCTAAAATGGAGCATATTTATCAAGTTGTCTTTGCTTTAAGTGTATTGCTATATTATCAGCTTCATGTTCACTTTAATCAAAGTTCTTTTTTCTCTAAGAAAGTCACTTGTTACATACAATTGTTATTTAATCTGTCACCTTCAGAAGATCACAAAAATTGTATTGTAAATAAAAAATTGATTGTAAATAAACATTTTCAAAATAAGAGACATTAAATTGTGAAATCTAAGTTTCTTAGACAAGTAGCCCTTGCAAACCTCCAAACTACATAGAACAAAGTCACACCTGCATCTATAGATATTTGTTAATGAAGGGCATATCAACAGTAATGAATGACTACCATGGGTAGATTGTCATCACTGATTAAAGCCTGTTCTCTCATCTGTTACTGATGCCAAGGGCCTTGCTATAAGATCTATTATCCAGTCCTGTTATATGCTTCAGTATGAGTAAAAGCAACTTTCCAACCATCTATACAGGGAACAAAAGGCAAGGTTAGAAAATCCATGAGTTTGGTATGGTGGTACATGACTGTAATCTCAGCATGCAGAACACTGAGGCAAAAGGACTGCTGTGAGTTACAACCCAGGCTTGTATAAAGTCCAAGATCAGCCCACACTGCAGAATGACACTCTGCCTCAATAAAAAGAAAACTAAAGAAAAATAAAGGGAAAATAAATTAAAATATCAGGTCCAGTAAGTCTTCAGATGAGATAACTATAGCAGACACAAAACCTGACGGCAACTTTAAGAAAGATACTAAGTGACAGCTGTCTAGCCAAGGTGCTACTCATTCTTAAAACAATAAGAGATAAACATTTTTCCAATTACTCTATGCCAGTAAATTTTGGTTCGCTAAAGAGCATACAAAGAGATGCTAATGTAAAAATTAAATTTTTTTTTGGAAATTAGAGTCAGGTAATATGACAAGATGGAACAACAATGTGACCGAGTCTTGATTCAGCATAACAGGAGAGTAAAACTCTTTAATGTACAGAGAAACTACTGGGGTGTTAATAAAGTGAAGTTTCTAGAAAATTTTATGAAATCTAACTTTAATAATGTAAGTATAGGAAAAGTAATGATAATTACATGAAAATGTATATTAGTATTGCACTGCCAATTCTGTATGTTCATCATTAGCCTCACTCTATACAATCAAATGACTACTTTTTCTACATCCTACAATACAAAGTGTAATAACCATAGTAATTATTTCAATGAAGATAATTCACCTCCATTAAGAGCAGAAAAACAGCAACAGTGAGTAGGATTAAGAAGTAATAAACAAGAATCAAGACTCTTCACTAAAATAAGAGCAGTAATATGGAAAACATATACATACATCAAATCATCAGTTGATTATCTGAATGTCAATGTCCCTTTCAAAAACCATAGGCTTAAATCTCTAATATCAACTGGATCATATTAAATCCTGAAGCTATAAAGAGATAGCCCATGAGAGCAGAAGCCTCATGGAAATAATACACATTCTTACTGAGATACTTACAGCTATGATTTTTAGTTAATTCTCCCATAAGGGGAAAGTTTGTGTGCTGATGTTTGCTACTGTTGGAGATGATGGAATATTTAGAAGTCAGGCCTTATTACCACCAATGCTACCACACCAGATGTCAGGAGAGATTCACTTAGGTATGACTTCCTCTGACAGAAACAGAGATCAAGAGTACTTTAGGAAAAATTCACCAGTAAAGACCTCAGCTATTCTTCAAATCACTGAGGTCTCACAAATATTGACTTATATATCAAGCCTAGAGGTATTGATGTGACTAACAAGAAACAAGGGAAATGAAGAAAGCATGGACCATCAAATGAACACACAAGTATTCACAAACACATCATGAAAACTTTATGAACTCAAAATACAAATATATACAGAGTAAAAACAACAGAATACAAACCTCAGAAATAGACTTATTAATTCATTATTTACTAATATTCAGCAGTCATCAGGACTACAATAAGGATGGTATATTCATGACAAAGTGTCGGAAAACCTAAATATTTACACTCAAAAGAAACTTACTAGGTCTCCTTTTGTTATCTTGATGACTAGAGCCTCCAGCTATATTAAAGATTTAAAGATTGAATCTCAAGCTGTAGAACTCCTCAAGAAAAACTAGGGAAAAATGCATAACTTAGTCTTGGAAATGACTTCATTGAATATATCTAAAGCATGAGTAACAAAAGAAAAATTTCTCAATATCACTAGTCATTAAAATATGAATAAAAGTCACTGAGCTATCTCTGTGGGAATGGCTTTGGAAAAGTCAAAATGTAAATGCTAAAAAGATCATGAAAAAAAAGGAAATCCTTGTATATTCGTGCTGAAAAATAAACTTGGTACCATCAATACAGAAAACATTATGGGCCTTCTTCACAAAACTAACAGCAAAACAGCCACATAGAACAGCAGTCCAACTTCCTCATATTTGGATACATATTTAAAGGATATTAAAAGTCACTATATTGTGATAACTATTTTAGCATTATTTTAAATAGTCAATCTGTGGAACAACCTCTATCAATTGAAGTATAAGATGATTATAAAAATAATATCTAATTACATAGGCAGAATATTATTCAGCCTTTAAAAAAGAAAGAAAGCCTGCCATTTTCAGGCAATACATTAAGCCTAGAGGATATTATGCTAAGTAAAATAATGGGACAAAAGAAGACTTAGAATTTTTGGTCTCAATCCTATAGAGACTCTAAAAGAGTGACTTTCTTAGCACCATATAGTACAGTGGTGTTCAGAAGATGGAGGGGCAAGAGAAATGGAGAGATGTTAATTGCAGGATATAAACTTTTACTTCTAAGATGAATCAGTGTTGAGGGTTAATGGATAACCTGGTGAAAATAGTTAATAAAAATATACTGGCTATTCCATGTTTGACAAAAAGTATAGTAGGTCAACTATTCTCATGATGCATACAGTATTGTGATTTAAAGTATAGAATCAACTTGATGTATTGCATTGTTAATTTTTAAATTGGTGATAAATATATAACATGAATTTCATACTGCTTGTTTGTATACTTTTCTGTATACTTTTCTAAAACCTTAACTATCTTTCACAATTTATTCCATTAAAATTGTCTATTTCAAAATAGTTTCACTCCTCAAATCTATACTTGCTAAGAAAAAAATCACTTTTCCTACCCTTCAGCCTCTGGAGAACCTCTATTTCATTTTCTATCACTAGTTACAAGAAAGTTGAAAACTAAAATAAGAATAAGGTATAATTCCCCATCATCAGGGAATTAAAATTTCAAAATATAAGTTCTTGACAAAATTGTACAATTTGAAATTCCCTAATAGAAATAGCAATTTTAAAATTTTAATCAGTGTTTCATTGAACTTTAAATTGAGTGGCAAAACATTGAAATTACTAGGGAGCCTATGTCATATTTAAAGAAATATAAATGATAAATCTACAGCACTACTCTGATTTCCCTGGCCCTGATACCCTGTTCAACCTTTAATCCTGTTTGCTTCTGAAAATCACAAATGAAATCCATCAGCAAATTCAGTAGCCTCTGTTTCAAACTATTTTAAGAGAGCATAACTTCAAATTTCCAGTGTTAGCAATTAATATAGGCTGGGCCCATGACAATGTCAAAATGAAAGGCTAAACTCATCCTCCTGTGTGGTATTAGTCTGCAAATTTCAAGTTAATAGAACAAATACATAATAAGCCAAGAGAATTACATGTAGGAATATGTTTTGATGAGAAGTCAGTAAATAGAACCACCAAGGTGAAAATTATTGTTTCCCAGTTAACATGATCCTTCAACTGCTATTAAGATTAAACTTTTCTGCAGTCCTACCATTCTTGTGAGCACTCCAAACACCATCATGCAGGCTCCAGGAGGGGCAGGGTTAACCAGCTCAGGTTGTAAGACAGTGAGCCATTTTCGTCCCTCCATATTTTTCAGCCATTGTGGAGGCTCCCTGCCTTGGGTAGCCAGGTAGGCAGGGAAAAGCAGAAGCCAACTCTGCAGCACTACACCAAATGGCCACCATCAGCTACTCATAGCCAGTACTTACCAGGAGAACAAAACAGTCACACTTTGGAGAAATTATAGTCAGCAGGGGAAGTGCCAGAGAAGTTACTATCTGCTTGCCCAGAAATATGTCAAGACAAAGAATCAAAAGGCAGTCTCTGGCCTCCAGCTCAAGCAAAGCAGGTCTAGAATAGGTAAACTTTATAGAACAGATTGGGAGTCACACACCCAAGTTTCTGAAGGGATGGCAACTGAAGTAAAAGAACAACTTCCTGAGGCTATAAAAGAAATTAGAACAGCAATATTATCTCAGATAAAAGCAGAGATGGAAAACATAATAAAAGAATTGCTAAGAACCTCTAAAAAAGACATACATAAAAAAACAGGAACATAGGAAAATCAGGGAAATCTCAAAGGAAAAGTACAAAAAGATTCAGAATACAAGAAAGACATTCAAAGAGATATCCAGGAAAATTAAAAGTCGATTGAAACCTGCAAAATTGCTTGAAAGAAACTGAAGATAGACTTTAAGACCTTGAAGACAGGTTTTCATCTTGTAATCATGAAAGGAAAGATCTCTTAAAAATAACAAGGAGCAGGAAATAACAGTTCAATTACTATAAGATGATGCAAAGCAAAGCTTAAGAATAATAGGTGTCAGTGAAAAAGCCAGGATCAACACAAATGACATTAAAATTCTATTTACAGAAATAATAGAAGAAAACTTCCTTAACATGGAAAAAAGATGTGATATACAGATAAGTGAGGAATACAAGATTCAGCTAACCATGACCAAAATAAATATACACCAAAACATATAATAATCAGGAAATTCAACAAAGATCAGCATATTAAAAGCTGTCAGAGAAAACAAACAAATAACCTATAAAGGAAAGCCAATCAGAATCTTCACAGACTTCCCAGCACAAATCATCAAGTCAGGAAGATTTTGGATGGAAGTGTTTCAAATTATGAAAGAAAACAACTTCCAACCCAGACTGATATATCATAAAAAAAACTCTTTCAAAATTAATAGAGAAACAAGATGCTTTCATGACACAGAAAAACTGAAGAAATTCATGACTACCTAAGAAACCCTACAGAGGATACTGAAGGACATTATAGAGAGATATGAAAAAGACCACGATTCCGGGAACAGCAGCAGAGGGGCCAACTATTGAATGCGGGGGAAAACTGGGCAGCAAACATTAAGAAAATAGCATGGCAGAGATGATTCTGTGCACATTGGCCATGACCATTATTGTAGATGGCCTCAATTTGCCAATAAAAAGAAACAAAAACGGAGAGGATTGGGAGGCAGGGTCCATCTATGTGCTTTATACAAGAAACATATTTAACTCCAAAAAGTGTTTATAGACTGAAAGTCAAAAGTGATACAAGAATAATATCCTATGTGAGAGGGAACCAGGAAGAAGTGGGGGTAGCTTGCCCATCAGCTGCAGAGTGGATAAGAAACACATGGATTTTTTATACCATCAAAAGATACTCAAATTTAAATAAAGATAACCTTGAGGTTCTTGTAGGTAAACGGATACAACTTGAGATTATGCTCAGGGGTGAAATCTCTCTGAGTCACATGGGTAAACATCCTGCTGTCTCCCTAGTATAAAAATTAAAGGAATTAGTGAGATCCAAAAGGCACAATAAATATTATGAAACTGAAATGAAATGAAATGAAATGTCTATGAAGGGAAGGCACTGGCCATTGTTAATGTGTTTTGAAACCCTGTATTATTTAAATTGTTCTGATTAGTCTGGCTTTGCTATGTTTGATTTTATTATATTTGATGACAATGACAACTATTTCAAAGATAACAAAATATATTTTGTTCACCATTATTGATTTCCTAGTACCTTTTTTTATTTTAAAGAGAACAAAAGAAACCAGAATGAAACAAAGCAAATCAGAACAGGAAAATGCAAGCAACAGAGCACTTCACAACCTAACAACTGGACGTCAAAGTAGGTAACATAATGTCTCTTTCCTTTGAAATGGTTGAGCATACCTTCACACACAATAATATCAAACATAACAATATAGTAAAAAAAAAAACATTCAAAAGAATGAAAGCATAATAGGACTTCAAAACCAAATAATAGGAAATGAAAAATGGCTGCTATAATACCTCATTTTCCTCAAAAAATTTGTCTATAGCATCACACATAATAAAATCAAATAAAACACAACAGGATAAAACCAATTAAAACAGAAGAACAAAAGTATGGTAGGACTTCAAAACATGATTGTAAATCAGCAATAAGTACCATAATGTCTTGTTTTCTTCAAAATAGTGTTCATACCATCTCACATTATAAAATCAAACAAAACAAAATAAAATCAGACCAATGAATGAAAGCATTATAAGACCTGAAAACTATATAGTAGGAAACCCTGATTACCATAATATTTCCCATTATATTCAAAATAGCTGCCCTTATCATCTGAAAGCATGAAATCTAACAAAAGATAGAGCAAAGCTAAACCTAATAAAGTTGTGTAAACAATACAAGAGTTCAAAATAAGACAATAAGAAACTGACAATAGTTTCCACCTTTCCTTCCCTTTGCTCTTTTTTTTAAAAAAATTGTATTTAGAGAAAGACTAAACAAAACATAAAATGGGTAGAAATAATACATACTTTCAAAAAAAGTAAACAGAAATCACTAGTTGATTTACATATTGTTCTCTTACAAATATTTATTCAAGATACAAAAGTGGAGCACATAAAGTGGGGTTTCAAACATCGAGACTGCAAACAGTTCTGTTCAACAAAAAATCACTCTGAGCAAAGAATAGTAGTATTGCTGGGTTTCACATTACTATACTCCTGGATCAGCACTGTGTACTGTAGCATCTCTTTTTCTTCAAAGTATTTGTTCATTTCATCATTTGTCAGGAGATCAGTTCTCATAAACTGTTTATTGGTTCTATGTATGCATGAGTCTTAACATCTTAATATGTATTTCTATCTTTTCTATATTAGAGAGAGGAACAAAACAAAGCAAGACAAAACAAAACATACTCCTATAAACACATGTAATGAAAAAGATATATAAGACCATTGTACAAGGGGTTCTACTATGGTTACTGTGTTGTCTCTTGTTATCTTCAATAGAATTGGCTATATCATCAGACATAGTATAATTGAATATATCAGTACATAACAGCATTAATAAAAACACAATTTTGTATGTAACATAAAACTTCAAAAGCAGGTAGTAATCAAGCCAGAATGGGTATCATAGTCAGACTTGACATCTTCAGTGTAATTGCCTAAACTCTCAGACTTGATACTATCAATCATATCAGTTTTGAATTAGATCTGTCAATACAAAACAGAAATCAAACAAACCAAATTTAACTAAGATCAGTCATAATAAACCAGTATAAGTCATACAGGTCTCCAAATTAAGTTAATAAGAAATTAAAAATGATTACTGTGCTATATCCTGGTGTTTTTGGGATAGCTGTCTGTGCCCTCAAATCTAATGCAAGTAGATAAACTGGGACAGAATAAAATCTATAAGCAGAGTGGTGCAAGTAATATGGGTTTTAATTCTTGATACACTATTAATAGTATCTTCTGCCATCTTTTTAAAGACCACCCTTCCCCTTTCACTTCCCCAGGGTGCACTATGTATTTTTGGGTCTCACCTAGATCTTCAGTTTTAAATTGGGGGAGAGGGGCAACCTGCTATTTACCTAAGTGGTTCCAAAACTTCTCCTCCTGGACTTTATCTCTTATTATATTCCTTTACCTATTAAAGCCTGTCTTTCCAACCTATTCACAAATACTGTTCTAGTTGCCCCTACTATTCTCTGTCTCCCTGTCCCACAGAGCATTGTTTTCCCATATTTGATTTTCAGTCCATATACCCTTTTTCAGGTTAATTATATTTCCTATAAAAGGCATCTCAATGGACTCTACCTCCTCATCTACTCTACCTGTGATTCTCTCTTTTTTTTTAATTTAGTGTATCAAGGCCAAGAGTTTCTAACCAACCTTCTCTGCCTAATTTCTGTTATGCTCTTTGTTTGCCATTAGTTGACCGTTTGTCTTCTTCATTCTACTTTCTGCTCCATTCATTGAGGCCTCTCTGCCACTGTTCCTGGAATCCTGGGTTTTTTCTCTCTCTCTAGAATGACCTGCAGTATTCTCTGTAGAGTTGGATTGGTGGTCGTGAATTTCCCAAGTTCCTCTTTGTCTTAGAAGGATCTTGTTTCTCCATTAATTTCTAGAGCCAGTTTTTCAGGGTATGTCAATCTGGGCTGGAGGTTATTTTCTGTCAGGGCTTCTGTCAGAGCTTCAAGCTCTTCGTGACTTGATTCTTTATGTCGAGAAGTCTGTCATAATTGTGATGGTCCTTCCTTAATAGGTGATCTATTTCTTATCTCTAACAGCTTTTAATATTCTGTTCTTATATTGAATTTCTGGGATCTTGATTATTATATTCCTGGGTGTGGCTCTGTTTTGCTTGTAGGTGGCTGGAGTTCTGTATGCCTCATATAACTGAATATCATTTCCTTTTCCTGTGTTTGGGAAATGTTCCTTAATTATTTCTGTGAATAGCCTTTGTATTTCCTTTATTTTTATCCCTGCTTCTTCATTTACATTCTTTAATCTCAAGTTATAGATCCTCTTATCATCTTCTAGCCATTGTATAGTTACTGCTTTTTTCCTTGTTATTTTAAAGAAGTTTTTTCTTTCATAATCCCACATTACAAACCTGTCTTCCAGTTAGGATAATCTATCCTTAGTTTCTTTCAAGCAATTTTGCCAGCTTTCAGTGAAGTTTTTAACTCTCTGGAAATCTCTTTGAATCTGCTTCATGTATTCTATATTTTCTTTATATTCTTCATCAAATGGTTCTCTCCTTTGTGTTTCTCTATTCTTCCATCTGTGTCTTCTTGGCAGGTGTTTATCATTTCTTTTATTAATCTATTTATATTTTGCTTTACTTGGTTAAATATCTCACTTTTTAACTCATCTAGGAGGTCCTGAATATATTTCTTTATGTCCACTGATGCCGTGTCTGATATTGTATGTTTGCTGTCCTCAATCTCTTTTGTATTTACTTTTCTTGGATCAATGTTCTCAGGGTTGGGAGCTAAAAGATTTTTCTTATTATTTCCTCTTTTCATATTTTTTGTTTCTTCCATACAGGCACATAAAGAAGGCCCCAGTCCCTTTTGTTGTTGTTGATGATGATTCTGGTTCTTCTGAAGCATGCTGGCTAGGTGACCCTACCTAATCCAGTGTGCTATTAAAGTGCAAATAGAGACTGCAGATATTGGCCCTCCCCTCAGAGTCAGCACTCCAGCCAAGGACTTCACTGTGCCTTAGTGTGCACAGCACCTAGGGAATTGGTCTGGAACACCCAAGTGGTTCCCCCCAGGGGTGTGACGCAGGCCAAACACAACTGACCAATCCCATCTGGAAAGGGAATAACTGAAGTCTCTGCAGTACCTTGTTTCTGCCAGTCCTGCCCAGTTCCAAGATGTCATTCCCTTTCCCATGTAAAGATTTTACTCCCACAGGTCAATGCAGATCCCCTACTGCCTCTGCTTTCTGTTGATCTCGCTGATCCCCGACCTCAGTGTACCACACCCCAGCGTGGCCACAGCTCTGGTGAGTCAAAGAAGCGGGAACCTGGGCAGTTCATTGAGTCACAGGTGCGAGTTTGGACATGCCAGCCAGTGCAGTTCTCTGGTTTGTTGCTCCCTGCTGCCCTTACATCTCCTCACCAAGGACTTCAGGCTTGCCAGCCACCAGCTTCACTGTGCTTGTGCATAGCCAGGTTCCAATAGTGCTTCTGGCACAGCAGGACCGGCTCTGGTGAAAGCACTGCCAGCTACTGCCTTCTTCTGTTCAAGTTTTTCTTTTTTAAAATTCTTTCTGTGGGCTTCAATTCTCACTTTAGTTTCTTCCTTGGTCAAAGGGATCTATGTTGTTTCTGCTTTTCCTTCTCCAGAATGCTATATTCCAGCATCTGGGCTGTTTCTCTTAGAGAGGCTTTTTACTTTGCTGCTTACTTCTACCATCTCCCCAGATCCCTCCCTAGCACCATTTTGAAGCCCAGTGTCATTTTTACTGTTTTATTTTGATTGATTTTCTTCTATTTTGTTCAGTTTGACTTTATTGTGTGTCTCACACTATAGGCAGCTACTTTGAAGACAACAAGAGGCATAACAGTAGCCACTGATATTTTCCTATTGTTTTATTCTGAGATTCTATATTGCTTTCATTGATTTTATTCTGCTCTGTTTTCCTTGGTTTTGTTGTGCCTGAAAGTATGGGTAGTTATTTTGAAGATAACAAGAAATATCATGGTGATAGATGCTGTAATTTCCTCCTATCTTATTTTGAAGTCCTGCACTCAGTTCATTGTTTTGTTTTAATTAATTCTACTTTGTTTTACTTAGTTTGGTATTATTCTGTCCAAAATAAATTTCTAAAAATTATTAAACTTTTTCAACTGTTCCTGTGGATAGGAGGCATACTTCTGTAGGAGTGATAATGCTACAACTTCCCTGACTAATATATTCACACATATGATCAATCACCAATCACAACATGACATATGCTTGAATGTTTACATAGTTTCTTATCTCTCCCTTGATGAAGATATAAAAGTTGTTTGTCTTACCTGACTACAATGAAAATTCTTAATGTTGGTCCTTCTCATAGTGGAGGATAATAAATATTTGCTGTACTGTGGGTGGTTGAAGGAGCTGAACAAGGCAAAAATGTGTAAACACAAAGTCAAAGAAGGACAGAAGCTTTGTTGAGATTCTGCAAAATGGATATATGCAATCTAGGAAACCAGTGATCCAGGAAAAGTTGGAAGACCTGGAGGTTCTGACAGAGTCCCATGGTAGCCTGTACCAGGAAGAAGAGAGGTCTTGTAGGAAGGATGAAGAGTACACTGAAAGGTTAAAATGTATGCACTGGAAAGCAGATGAACCTTCAAAGGCAAAAGTAAAGACAGCTAGTGTAAAAAAAAGAGCACAATTGAGACATTGTTCTTCTTTTTGTTTTTATTCTATCAAGAATACAATAACAAATAGTTGCCACTCAAACACAGAATGGATCTTCTTTTTCCACGAAGTCCATCATTCATGTGCAATGGGAATTACCCTAAACCTATCAGCCAAGCATTTCATATTCAAATGGATGCCACGGTATCTACATAAGGGGCAAGAAAGAAAGCCACCTTGCCTCATTTCTGTAACATTTTGTAATGGATATAGCAAAAGAACAACTACACAAATCAAGTTAATTTTACCATAGCTTCTGTCTTATAAAAGTAATTGATCAATAAATTTATGTATTATGAATCTTCACACAGTGGATGTGATAAAATCCACAGATAAAGAGAAATTTGGAAATAATTTTGGCCTATAAACATATAGCACTAAAGAACTTGCATACAATCTCAGATCAATAAGGATACATCAGTTATAATGAAACGACAAAGAAAACCAATTATTCACACCTAACACATGAAATAATATGTCAGTCATAATAATGAAACTGGCCTTGTAAAATAAAATTATTCCAGAGCGTCAAGGTGCATGCCTGTAACCCCAGAAGACAGGAGCATGAAGCAATAGGATCACTGCATGTTTGAAGCTACAGTGAGCTACAAAGTGATTATAAGACCAGTTAGCACTGCATAGGGAAATCTTATCTCAATTTGAAGAAATTCAACAAAATAAAACAAATATCAAACTTTGAAATCTGCAGAAAGGTAGACCTAAAAAAACTGTATCCTATAAATCATATGTATTGAGTGACAATGTAAAAGCAAAACTGTTGTCTACTCCAAACCAAAGAAGACATTTTGCCTTGTAAACTGCAACTAGGGCTCTTAGTACAAATCCACAGAAGAATATTTCACACTGAAACAACAATAGTGCTACAGTGTTGGGCATTCCCTTGGTAACTTCTCCTGGCAGAACCGAGTATTCCAAATTATAAGGAAACTATATTTAAGGAATTATGATGGCCACACTTTTAAAAACCTTAGATTCACAGAAACAAGAACACCTGGTGACTTTCAGTTAACATCAGAATTTCTAACAACCTTCCTTACTCTTTAAATGTCTGTGACAGCTAAGCCAAAGAATGTAAATTCCTCTGATATTTAACTTGAAGAAAAGTAATGTTTATCTAAGAGGAACAGAGACAAATTCCTGGAAGTCACATTTGAACCCTGTGTTGCCAAGATGGTTGCCAGGAGAAAGGGGCGGGAACCTCCCGGGATGAAGAGAACCTGTCAGTATGAGGCCCTCCCGCCCACTGCCCTACATAAATATTTCTCTTCCCTGTACAAGTCCTATCACATATTTTTGTACCATATAAGGTCTATTATTTCAAATACAAAAGATTATTTATCTTCTTCAAGATCTGGCTCTTTAATAAATACGATTTGCTTTCCAAAACCATGCTCTCATGAATACTGGCTCTGGAGGGTCAAGTAGATGGACTTAGTCCAGTTACACTGTTTTGACTCTGAAGAAGACTTCACCCTCCAAAATCTCCTGCAATCTTACCTTCCTAATTAGCAGTAACTAACTTGTTCAGTGGCATATGTGATTTTAAAACAACAATAAGTAACATGTAAAATACCTGAATTCTGCTTCTAGGGAAAAAAAACAAAATCTTAGAAAAAATACAAGTCAATCATTTTTAAAACTAACCTATGTTAAATAATAAAAACTTATGTGAGAATGAAACATGTTAGTTTTCGTAAAATATCCTTTCTGGGGTAGTCTTACTAAATCAAGAGAAACTATAAAAGAAATGCCTTTTAATCCTTGTGTTCATTTTTTAGGCCTGGAAAAAAAGAAAAAGGACAAAGCATGCAATTCTCAAGAGCAATAGGATTCTTCCATGGAAATGTCTTCTTATTAAGTGCCACAGTAGGGGCAGGAATATTTATATCTCCTAAGGGAGTACTGAGTTACTGCTTGCTGAACATTCCTCTCTCCTTGAGTATATGGGTACTTTGTGCCATACTCAGTATGATCAATGGTCTCTGTGCCATGGAGGTGGGGAACACCTTCCCCAGAAGTGGAGCAACTTATTTTCTCCTCAAAAGATCATTTGGATCCTATGTTGCTTTCCTTTATGTTTGGATCAAACTTTTTGCTCATTTAACAGGACTGAGTGCCCAAAGCTTGCTGGTAGCTAGCTATCTAACTCATCCTTTCTATGCTGGGTGTTCACCTCCAGAGCTACCAAAGAAATGCCTAGCTTTGGCCATTTTGTGGTCATTAGGACTTCTGAATACTCAAGGGGTGAAAACAGTGTCCTGGTTTCAAACTGTCAGTTCTTTGATGAAGATGTCTATTCTCTGTTTCATTTCCCTAACCGGGATCATCCTGTTAGTGACTGGGAAAAAGGAGAACTTGTCCAGGTTTGAGAACGCTTTGGATGCTGAACTTCCTGATGCCTCACAAATTGCACAAGCCATTCTCCAAGGATTCTACCCATACATAGGATGCACACTCCTGACAAACATAGCAGGTAAATCCATTTCTTAATACACTGGGCAGCATGCATAAAACTTCTTCCAGAAGAAATGAGGATGGTTGAATCTGGTACTCTTGCTTTCTAAAGTGCAGTTTAATCTTTTCCTTACTACGTGACCATCATTAAATCTCCATATACAAACTGTCACAAACTATGGAGAATTCAGTGTTCTTCAGTTTATACCCCTGCATAGACTTTTCAATAGGTTGATAAGACAATAAGGATGGTTGGACTTCCTGCAAGTTATTACATTTTATTCTATCATTCTGAGGCACTTTAAGTGTCATTTTCATTATAAGATGCTTTAACCCTGCTGTACATTTTTTATTATTACCACAAAATCTACTTCCTTAAGCAGTTCTTACTCCACTCAGTGCTGTGGGTCTTCTTTTTTGGTATTGTGCTTTGCATGTCACGTATATATTCCCTGCAGTAGTAAAATGCTATTTCATAATTTTGATTTCACACTATGTCCTAAGACTCATGCCTAAGTTAATATTTAGTTATCTAGCAAATTCTTTTACCTGCATCATTTCACGTATTATGTATTGATATTGCTTCTGAGACTGGTATAGTGAACATCATGCTGTATTAAGAGACTCTTCTATCTCTGTTCTCCACGCTAATAATACGGTTTCAACTAAATTATCAAAATGTAGTTTGGAAATAGTGGTACATCCTACATGTTTGAATAAATAAACATGGAGTAGAAAACAACTTATTCACACTCAAACACACTCAAAATCTCTATAGTAATATAACTCATTAGAGCAGATTAAATATTGTATTAATGTTGGGAACTGTTGAAGCTGGAAATCCACTACATGTGCAGGGCTGGAGCATGACTCTCCCAAGAACAAAGTATACCTCAGGACAAGCCACGTGAAGAAGCTGTTTTAGCTCACAGAACACCTAGCCCCTAGACAATCAGAGCAGTGTGTTGCTAGGACAGTGGAGTGACATATGACATTAAGTTGTCAAAGTGCATAAATAAATGGTGTAACAGGGAAGGGGAAATTCCTTTCCTTCTATTACTAGAGTAAGGGCTCTATTCTACCTCAAATTTGTCTGTTCTTCATTTTCCTCTTACTCTTGGGATCCTTCACCTCAAGAACTTCAAAAGCCATGTGGGTCATGGCAAATTGTCAAACAATGTCTTGGAAACCTTGTACTGAAAAACAAGCTTTCTCTCTTAGGTATAGCACTCACATAAATTTTATGCTTGAAATTTCTGTAGCATTTTATTAAACCTTCAAATCATTATTCCTTGAAAGATGGTCAGATTAATGAGATCTTTTGTTTACTCTTTCATACTATGAAAAGTATAGAACTGGTTTGATTTTTAAAAATATTTTAATGTTTTAATTTCTTCAAATGAGTTTTTAAATTGATACTTTTTAGTGATAATAACTAATTTAATTTTTAATTTTTTTAAATTAAAGAGGAAAAACACAGAAAAGAAAATGATAAACAAAAGACCTACAAACAAAAACTACAAGAACAACAAAAAATCCAAAACAATAACAATATAGGCTTTCAAAGCAAAATTGTAGGAAATTGACAGTGGTTGTAATATTGCATATTATTATCTTTAAAATAGTTTCTTACATTACCAGATAAACATGCAAATTGATATAATCATATATGTATTAACTGTGCTTTTCCAAGAACTGAATTAGATGTATATACATCTTAGTTATTTTATGTACATATAAACAAATTTATATCTTTTTCCTTTTCCCTGACTTTTCTGCTTTCTCCTATTGTTATTTTTCCCTTTTGAGTAGTTTCTCCCCTTTTATAACATCTATTGTAGATTTGGGATCTTATTTACTTTTAAAGTTTCTTACACTAAGGAGCAATATGAGTCTGATTCACACACATGAGTCTGATTCACACACATGAGTCTGAATTATTTCTCTTATGAGTATGGTCTTAAGTCTCATTCATTTACCTATAAAAACCTTGACACAATACTTCTTTATAGTTGACTGGTACTCCATTGTATAAAAAAATACTGTATCTTTTTTACCCATTCCTCAGCTGATGGGCATTTGGGTTGTTTCCATGATTTGGCTCTTACAAATTGTGCTGATAATTTTAAACCAATATGAATTTCCCAGTATAGACAGCTTTTGTTCAGCTACTAAAATAAATTCTTAGCATTGTCATTAACAGTTAGTTTGGATAATTGTTTTAGGTGTCAAAAAGAGATGTACTGGATGTGTGTAAATACTGAGTGCAATAATTGGAAATTAAATATTCTACAAAGATCTAAATGCTAAAGTCTTGCTCCCTAATTGCATTGGTCAACTTTCCCATTACTGAAATAAAATATCAGCGGCCCACAGTTTAGCACAGGAGGTTTAATCTGACTCACTGCTTCATTGCTTTCAGTCCATGGACTTCCAGGTTCAAGGCAGGAACACCATGGCAGAAGAGCAAGGAGGAACAAGCTGCTCAGTTTATGGCAGCTGGGAACCAGTTCATGGAAACAGCACCAGAGAGAAAGGGCTCAGGGAACACAGAGCCTACCGGACATCATGCTTCCATGACTAATCCAAACAAACACAAAGTATTCTTTCCAAATCCCTAGAAACCTCCTAAGTCAAGTTGCCAATGAAACCTGTTACACCATACGATGGCACTATTGGTTGGGGATGGTAACTTAACATGGTGTGGTGTATTGGAGAACCTGTTCGGCTGCTGAGGGCATGCCCTCAGTAGTACTTAGGGTCTTTATCTCTTCCTCCTCCCTCGTCTTTCCTCAGTGCCATGAGGTGAATGGACAGAATCCACTGCTCATCTGCATTGACACACCACACCAGCTGCTGGACCCAGGCAGCAGGGTGAATAGTCATGAATTAAATTTAAAAACATGAGAAAAAATACTTTCCTTTTTATAAGATGATTATGTGATATGTTTCTTACTGTAGTGCAAAGTTTAGTAACAGATGTTCATAGATTGCAACAGTTGGAAATATATTTTCCCATTCACTACATTGTCTATTCCCTTTTGTGATTATATTCTTTGCCATGCAGAATATTTTTCAGTTCAAGTTCTTCTTTCCAAAAACACATTCAGATATTTTCCATATCATTCAATTTATTTTGACTATTTTCTCAGTGGTCCTTTCATTACCAAGAGTTCTGATTCTCTTTGAAAAAATCTGTAGAAGTTTTTTTTTTTTTTCTGCTTTTGGTTGGTCATATTTTAAGGAAAGAATAATTCAGTATTATAAATAAGTCTCCTGTATTTATCTGTGTATTATTTAAAATGGTAATTATGTTATTGATGCAAAAACCTTCAATATTTTTATTGTGTCGCCTATATTTACTGGTCATATTTCTTATTTTGTTGAAAAATTGTAAAACAAAATTTCATAATAAAATAATATTAGAAAATAAAGAGTTAATAAATTATATATTGCTATCTTTAAAGTAGTTATTAAGTGTACAAATATGGACATTAATATTTCTCAAATTGATATTCATACAAACCTTCATTTTCAATGAAGAGACATTAATAGTGTATTGTAACTAACACGTAGTTTTTCTTTTTCCCTTACATCTTTTCCACTTTCTACCATCCCATATCATTTTTCTTTTGAATAATTTTTCCCATTTCACAATATCTATTGTGCATTTTAGACTTTATGTACTCTTTCAGTTTCTGACACAAGGGAGACAATAGTATGCTAAGTCAAGTTGCCAATGAAACCTGTTACACCATACGATGGCACTATTGGTTGGGGTAACTTAACATGGTGTGGTGTATTGGAGAACATGTTTGGCTGCTGAGGGCATGCCCTCAGTAGTACTTAGGGTCTTTATCTCTTCCTTCTCCCTCATCTTTCCTCAGTGCCATGAGGTGAATGTTAATCTCATTTATTTCACTATTTTTTTGTACCAGGGACTGTACTCATGACCTCATGCTTATCAGGCAAACACTTAAGTTGCATGTTAAATCCCTGGCCCTTATTTCACTCATGAGTATGGTGTCAGGCTGAATCCATTTACCTCAAAATTACAAAGTTTATACTCATTAATAGCTGAGTAGTACTCTATTGTGTTAAAAATATCACATCTTCATTTATTCATTGATGTGTATATGTGCACCCATTTTTATAATATATAATAGCTAAATTTCAGAAGCAAGTACCTTCATATTAGCAATATATCATAAAATTTCTTTCACCAGTAACTTCCATGAGTTAAAATTTTCCACTACTCATCATCTAGGCAATACTTTGTGCAAATTAAAACTTCTCCATCAAAGTAACCTGAATAACATATTCATAGCGTGTGCTTCTCCTGACTATGACTTTAATTTGTATTTACTTGCAGAGTAGAGAGGTTGTGCATGTGCTCTTTACCTTCTGGCTCTTTCATGTCACCATCTGTAAACTGCTGACTGTGTTATTCTCTTACTTATTTCTGGTAACACTATAGACTCAGGATTTAGTTCTTTTGCAATTATATACTATTCATATATTATGTCTGTATCTATTTGTGTTGGATGATTGTATTTTGGATATTACATTTTTTGTCATTTTTCTTATAGAGACATATGCTACTTCCAATCAAATTTAATTTTTATAAGTTCTTTAAATTATTGATTTTTATATCTTTTTTAAGAAGTGCTTTCTATTGCTTTGAAGACATGCCAATTTTAAAAGTTTTATAGTTATATACTTTAAAGT
Organism: Cavia porcellus; assembly: GCF_034190915.1. Lineage (NCBI taxonomy): Eukaryota > Metazoa > Chordata > Mammalia > Rodentia > Caviidae > Cavia > Cavia porcellus. Next base: position 59,689,368 of record NW_026947493.1, read on the forward strand.
TCAAGTCTTGAAACCACTGAGAATTTAATTTATTGCACGAAGCTAACATTTTGGTCAAGTGTAAGTTATCTGTTCCAAACCAAGTGAGTACAGCATTTCAATAATGACTATATTTTAATAGTCACAAACAAACTCATTATTAGAACAGTTATTCATTCATATATTCTATATGTTTGATGCATGTGAAATACAAAATATTATTTTAGAAATTGAATATATAAGAATCAAAAAATGATAAACAAAAATACCTGCTACTATAAACTGTATACCATAGCAAAAGAGAAATAAAAATCAATAAGTTAAAAAAGTTAAAAAAGAAATTTAAAAAATATTATCATTCATTTTATTTTCTAAGGAATATGTATATGTATACATATGGAGTAAATATATAACAAGAAAAAATGGAAGAAAAGGGGTAAAGAATCTCCAACAGGCAAGAGATTTTAATGTTTTGCAAGGTAATTATGTAAATCATTATTGAGATACATAAAATCCAAATAGGCATGACCAATATATAGGCAATACATACAGTAATGAAGATCCAGAAATTTACACAAAAGCAGAACATTAAATGCAGATAGAGAAAAGAAATAAGCCATCTATAAAGGAAAACATATCAGGGTCACAGAAAGCTTCTCAACCCAAACTTTCAAGTCAAGAAGAGCTTGGAGTGAAGTATTTCAAGACTTAAAAGAAAAGAACTTCTAACCTGTATTGGTGTATCCTGCCAAACTGTCTTTCAAAAAGAATGGAAAAATAAAAAACTTCCTTAACACAGAACAAATGAAAACATTCATGATCATCAAGCCACTTCAGCAAAATGCTGTGAAGGATATTTTAGAAAGAGATTAATGAAGACACAAGAACAGCAATAGATAGAAGGAACCAAGTAAGACAAGCAGTTCAACAGAAGAGAAAGACAGGGTACCAACAACAGGAAAATAATAGCAGAAGGATAACCCTAAGCATAGCAGTTATAACTATCAATGTAAATGTTCTCAATTCACCAATCAAAAGAAACAGACTGGCAAAAGGGAGCAAAAAGCAAGATCCATCAATATCCTGCATAAAGAGATACATTTAACTCAAAGAGAAATTCATAGGTTGAAAGTCAAAGGTTGGAAAACTATACTCCATGTAACAGGAACCTAGATTAGAGCAGGTGTAGCTATTCAATTTATTCAATTTGCAGACAGTGTGAATTTAAAGCCAATACTGGTCAAAAGAGACAAAGAAGTTTGCTTATATACTTAATAAGAGATAATTCCAACAATAAGAAATATCAATCATAAATAGATGTGTACTCATATAAACCTATATTAACAGACATAAAAAATCACTAATGCAATTGTAATGGGAAACTCAGTAAACAGCTGTCACAAATGAACAGATCACTTAGACAGAAAATCAACAAAGAACTTTCAAAAGTAAGCCAAATCTGTGCACAAATGGACTTAGTAGATGTCTACATAAACATCAGAATACCCATTCCTCTTAGCTGTACACTGGATGCTCTCCAAAATGGACCATAAAACGTGCTCAAGAAAGTGAAAAGGAATTGAAATTCTCCTATGCATATTATCTGACTGCAGTGCAATGGAAATGGGAATCAATGGCAAAAGAAACCACAACAATAAAAAAAACACGTGTGAATTAAATTACACCCTCCCTAGGAAACAGTAGATCGCATATGAAATTAAAGAGAGTAAACATTATCTAAAATTAGGCGACATTGCTGAAACCAGATCTTATCAGAAATTATGTGACAAACAGAAAATAGTCCTAAGATGGAAATTTATGCTGGTGAACTCTCACATCAGAAAAACACAGTGAGCTCAAATAAACAACCTGAGGTTGACTCTCAAACCTCTTGGAAAGAACAATTCAAACCCATAGCTTATTTGGGGAAGTAATTAAAATCATTAGAGAAGAGTGTAATGCAATTAAGACTAAAAATTGTACAAGGCATCAATGAATCATTGGGTTGATTCTTTGAAAGATTCACTAAAATTGATCTCTGACTCAAGTGAACTACAGTTAAGCTGGCATCACACGCATGCCACATACATAGAAATTCTTTTTTATAATTAACATTATTGATACATTATATATATTATACATATATAACATTCTATATATATTTATATATATATAATGATCACATTCATCATAGAGTATTTCTACCTGTGTATATATTTCGATTTCTCCTTTTCCCAATTACTTCCCCTCCTTTCACCCAATCTTCTCCTCCCTGTTTGTAAAGCAATATTTCCATTTTATTCTTTTCAAAAATCATTTAGTGGGACGGGACTTAAGGGGAAAAATCCCCTCCTGCAAATATTTTTCATAACCAAATTCTCAATTTTTTGGAAATCAGCTATTAAATTATTTGTATAATATTCAACTTTAATATTGACCTTAACCTTTATCATAAATAGCAATGTAATTTCCAGAGAAGTAAGTACCATTTTAACCAATGAATATTAGTAATACAAAAGAGTAAGATTTTGGGAATGTGTTATAACATACATTTACCATTTATTCCTTTTCAATCTCATACTTCCTGTTTCATATCATTGTTTCTCTCCTCATTACCAAAAGTCCACCTTCTAGTTTCCTGTCATGTCTTCTTTCATTCATTTATTTACTTATTTGTTTATATTTCTCATTTAAGAGAGAATATGTAATATTTGAACTTGTGAGTCTGGATTATTTTGTTTATGATGATGGCTGCTTCTAATTGTCTTGAACTCATTTTTCTTTCTCAATGAATTATTCAATCATATATATACATGCATATATATGGATTATTTTTATCCATTCATCTGTTGACAGGCATACATACTATTTCAAAAACATAGCTATGATATGAGGTTTTTATAAATTTTGGTAAGCACATAGTAATGTAATATGCTGCTCTTAAGTTTTGTCAATATATACAGGATGAGTAAAGGTGATAAATGATGATTTTATTGTAACTTACCTGAGGAATCTCCGTATTTATTTACATAGTGTTTGTAATAGTTTACATTCCAACCAACAGTACAGTAGGGCTCCTACTTACAAAATCCTCTCCACTGCTTGTTCCTTTCAATTCTTTATGATAAACACACTGACTAGGATGAGATAGAATCTTAAGGTAATTTAATTTGCAATTTTGATTTGAAAATTTTGGTTTGCAAAAGTTAAAGCTATCAAGAATTTTATACACTTATTGGCCATTTTTAATCCTTCTATTGAGAAGTGCCTATTGAGATAAATTGCACATTCTGTTGGGTTATTTTTTCTGGGAAGATACCCAACAACTACTATTTAAAGGAGGAAATTTAATAGAGCTCAGATTTCAGAGGCTCAGTTTATGAGGGAGTGGCACTAAAATGCAAATATCATGGCAGAACAAAGCTTCTAAGGGTGGAGCCACCGCAGTGCAGAGCCAGGGAGCAGTGCTGAAGAGAAGGAGGCCAGAAGTCAGAAACAGACTCCAGCTTCAGGCCTCCAGGCCACACCCAGACACCCTCAGAAGTGTGCTGTATGTATGCTTTTTGCAGGCCTCAAGCAAACCAAGTTGACATATCCCACCTTATGATAGCTTAATATCAAATATACCCCATTAAGACACTGTTTTATTACTTTATTTTTTTATTTATTTTTAATGTTGGTGCATGCTTTCACTAAATAATGATTACATTCACCTTAAACATCAGGTAAATACACATAATACATTTTAAATATTTTTTCACTCCATTTTCCTAAACCAGACCTCCAGCTATTGGCCACATTCACTATCTTAATCTCTTAGTTAAATGAAGGTCATAATTCTGCTAAAATAATACAGCTATCTTGTGTACAAACTGAAACACAATAAACCCTTCCCAAAAGTCTCACTGATCCCCAAATAGGTAAAAAGTCCAATTCCAAATTTCTTGGCAAAAATTTAACTGTGACTCTCTATAAAAATGAAAAGCACAAGAGTGGGAGTGGATAGAAAGCAAGACTAAGCACACTAGTGTAAATATCAAATCCTACATATGCATGACCTCTTCAAGTCTCCATTACATGTTTATCTTCACTCCCACAGCTTTCACACACACCTTCTCAGGGGCACAATGATTTTTCGCTGCAGTCTCAATGAAAAGCTCCATGACCACTTACATTCTTCTGCATCCAGTAAAACTAGCATAATATGAATGATGGAAATTAAACTAATTCATATTAAGTCTGGTCAAGTTTATGATTCCAACAGAGTCCTTTACCGTCAGATATGGTACTTACACAAATCATGTATTCTTTATGACCTCCTAACCCTATAAACCTGTTAAGAGAACTGACACAAAAGTTTCTATCATGGTATTTATACTTCATTCCCTCCTCATAGTCCCTTCTTGTCCTTTTCAAAATCTCTTTGAGGACATCACTGCTCAATCAACATTACTATTGTCCTTTGAAACTAGAATGCTGGTCTGGTTTTTGGTAGCTTATGAGGTCATTCATAGGTATTTATTGATGAATAAGTGTGTGTATCCTATCAACTTTATCTGAATTGGATAAAAAGGAGCTTTAGAAGGAAAATGTCTTAGGCCTGACAAGACCAGCAATAACAAAAATTTAGGACTAACATGTATACAAATTTTCTGTGTCTCAAACACCACAAACTTTTCCAACTTATTCATGTCTTCTAGTATATTCCTCATCTTTCCTTTTCTTCCCTTAGTAGAACAAGTTTTTACCATACAAAACCTTTTCTATAAAAAACATATCTTCATACTGACAATTTTTAAATCTCCTAGGCCCTATTTGCTGTGTTTATTCTATGTCAAGATCATGACCACAAGGATTTTTGAATGAAAATTAATTCCATATTGCAATTTAAGAACTGTCACAATACATAAGAATATAATAAAAATATTAACTCAAATTGGAATTCAAATGTAAATTTCCTTAGTAGGCAAGATGTGAACATCTGTACTCTTCTTAAATATGTAAATATTGCCAAGAAGTTTTGCATTCTGTCCTTGAGCTTCCTAAACACAAGTTAATCCCTGTATGACTTGATGCAGGTAGCACATTGTCAAATAAAAATATGTCCTATCTAAGAAAACTATGGAAAAGGACTTCATGGAAAATCCAGAAATAAAAGCAATACTGGATGAGAAAATAAGAGTTTACCTCCTAACTAGGAGACTAGTGGAGCAATTTTGTGGTGGTGGCCATAATAGAACAGTGTGAGCAACAGGAAGTAATATGACACACAAAGGATGACAAGTATATATGCAAAATTCATTTGCTTGAGGAAAGATAGCATTTTTAACAAATCGTTCTGGGAAAACTGGTCTCCACAAGCTGAAGGTTGAACCTAGATGCATATTTCTTACCATGAAATAAACTAAACCCAAAATAGATTAAAAGTGTGAATATTAGAACAGAAATATTTAATCTTTGCCAGACAAATAAGGCAAAATGCATGAAGACGTAAGTGTAAATAGACTCCAACAAAAACCCTGATTGCCCAAGAAATAATGCCAAGAATCAGCAAATGAGATCACATCAAATTTGAAAACTTTCACACAAAAGAGAAAACCATTACCAGAGGGAAGACACAACATACAACATGGGAATGAAATTTCCAACTGCTCTTCAGATGAAGTACAAACATCTAGAGTATATGAAGAATTCAGAAAATTAAGAGACAGGAAATTTAAAGACCAATCCAAAAATGGACATCTCAAATTAACAGACAATTCTCAGCTGAAGAACTGCAAATGACCAAAAAACACATGAAAATTGTTCAACAGCACTGGTCATTTAAATAATGCAAATTAAAGCAACACAGACTCTATCTTACTAATTAGAGTGGTTATTATCCATCAGTCAACCAATAACAAGTGCTGGTGACACTTGAGGAGCAAAAACACTTCCTCATTGTAGGGGGAACTGTAAATTGATTCAACCACTATGAATACTCACATGGAGATTCCTCAAATATTTGCAAGTAAAAAGTCTATTTGAATCAGCTTTTTACTTTTCGGTGTCTTTCCAAAACAGGTAAAGGCACCATAGACCAGCAATATGTGCATGTCCCCTGTTTAAACCATTCAATTAATAACATCCTATCAGTTTATCAGTAGACAAATGGATAAACAAAATGTGGCATTCATACAAAACATAGTACTCTACCATAAAAAAAAAAAAAAACACGAGTCATTTCTAGGGAAATGGAGGCACTTAAGATCATAATATTACTGAGTGCAATGACTCAGGAACAGAAATATAAAATCACGTAGTAAGAAAAAAGGTGATTTTAAAAGAAGAAATTGCTATCCAACATGCACAAAATATCTAAACTGATATATAGATATATTTAAATTATTTTACATATTGTTTGACATTTTGTTCTGGCTATCAATATGTAATTAGTTGATAAACTTTGTGTAAGTTAAACAAATGAATCTGGTGATGTAAAACTAGTGTTGAGGGGGAGGGAAAAATAAGGGGACTGGAATATGATATGCAGATGCACAAATCTCGTACTTTAATATACTTCTTGTGGTTGTCAAACATGTACTAAAGAAACACAAAAAGTAAAGCTGTCTCAGTTGATAGCATGTTCTCTTTCAGAGATGAACGCTTACAAATATTCTTCCTATGGAGATATTATGAAAGCTACTTCTCAGGATAGGCAAGAGAAAAGCATTGAGATGCTACTAATTCATAAATATTTCATTTGAATTTTCTTTTTTTTTTTTTTTTTTTTTTTTTTTTTTGGTACCGGGGATCAAACTCACGACTGTGCGCTTGCAAGGCAGGCGTTTATGCCGCTGAGCTAAATCCCCAGCCCCATAAATATCTCATTTCAGTTTTCTAACATACTGCTTCTAACAACATCAAATTAGGAAGCTATAACATTTCATGATAGATCAAGCCTGAGAGTAGAAAAAACATGAGATGGGTGCAGGATCCTGTGGGATTGCTGCATTATATGAAGTGGCTATCATAACACACACTACATGTATTTTACGTTCAAACCTAAATTACTAGGTGTGCACATTTGGATTCGTGGGTACCAAGGCCTAGTAGGAACTGTCACGCTTAAGCATGCCTGTGATGGGTCACAAGCCTGACCAAGAGTAAAGAAAATAGAAAATTTATGTATTAATATTTATGTTAAAAGGGCAAAGATGATGCTGAAGTACTGTTACACATTACCTCCATGATTTTTAGCTATGAATATTTACACAGGGTCTCAAAATTATCAGTGCATTCATTGCATAGCTCATCTGAAAATATTAAAAGGAAAGTTTAGTGACACTAAAGCCATTGCCCCAGAAGATCTATGTTCTACCCATTCATCAATAGAAGAATCAAATGTGTCTCCCAAACATGACTAGTGAGACTTTTAAAATTTTGCATAATTTATTTTTACAAATTATATTTACAAGCACGAAAAGAAAATGTGTCCTGGATCCAAGCAGGATCAGCACAGAAACATGACAGAACAATGACACTGGAATAACATACTGTTCTACTTTATAGTTGAAGGAACTCTTAAAATGTAAACAATATATCCTGCTCTGACTCATTTTTTTCTGTTCCTTAGGAGAGGTGAAAAACCCTGCCAGATCTTTCTGGCACTTCCCAGATCTTTAATATTTTCCCTGTCCATCGTGACTGTGATGTACTTGTTGACTAATGTATCCTTCCTGACAGTTTTGACACCAAAGGAAATCATCTCTTCAGGTATGATTGTGTGCGAACAAGTGCAGAACAGTCACATTTAACTGTTTAAATTAAACAGCTACTCCACTATACACTAGATTAGTTTGATGAGCACCTAGTCATATATTTATATGTTGTTCATGTTTGTGACTTTATCAAGAATCCAAGAAACAATGATGTTTAAGTCATGTCCAAAAGTTAAGCACTTGAAAAATATTAGGTTCTGAGAGTAGCAGACTCTAAATAGCAAGTACTAAATAGAGAGTAGGAGAATAGAGCAAAAAAAATGAGATAGATTAAGGGGCTGTTACATTAAGAAAATAATGAGGAAAACAAATAAGAAAGGCACCCAGAAACAATTATACACACAAATTTCTATTCTCACTGTATCTGTTGAAAATAGGAAATACCATCTTCATTTCTCAGATGGTGAATCTGAAATTCAGGTTATTAAATAATGCAGTCACTGTCATCCTTCTACAGATAGATTTAAGATTCAAAATCCAACGTCAGTTGATCTCTTATCATTATAAAAATTGTTTCCACTTCAGGTAATTGGTAGTATTGGTTTGTGAATGTATGCTGCAATTTATAATGCCTGATGCTCAAAAAATTGCACAAAGAATGTTAGTTGATGTTGCATACTAATGGACAAAGTACAGAATCAAGACAAAATTCCTATTTTGAAAGCACATTCTCAATCACTGTGCTGAATGTGCACTGCAGAAAGACCAGATCAAAGCATCACTGAGACCTCATCTCAGGAATTCAATAATACTACACAGACATACTACTGAAGATTTGTCACACCAGAAGTTTGTTTAGAGACAGAATCATGACATATATACATAGATATGAATGAATGAAAATTCAATGTTCAGGATACTTTATAACAATAAAGTAGAAATAAAACTTTAGAAAAAATTCTACCCAAGTTTAAAGTTTTAAACATATTTACTTCTGCAGAAAAACAAGTGCACTTATCTACAAAACTCATGCATTATGAACAATTAATTTTTAAGTATGACATATAAATTGCAAACAAAATACCAATAAAACACAAGCTAAAAAGAACCACAAATAATTATCGACAAGTAAAAACACAGAAGAATGTGAACATACATGTAATATTTTCACAACTCAAAAAGTTGAAAGGTGGCTTGATGGTAAAAGAAAAAAATTGTGATTATAAATAAGTATAAGTTAAAAAAAACAAAACAGTTGTTACCATTGCATATTTACAACTGTTATTCTCACGGAAATTCAGAAATCCATTAAAGGAAATGATTGTAATTAGTAAAATGAGGGAAAAATATAATAATTTGGCTTACACTTCCTCCAGAATTCAGTCTGCAAGTTTAATAAAATTCTACCTCACTGAATTTTAAATACGTGATCGTCATTATTTCTCACTCCATAATTGGTCCAGATCCTTGTTCATGACTGATTTACTGCAACAACCTCTTCAATTAGGCAGGTTCTGATACTCTCAATTTCAGTGTCTACAGATAGTTTAGACTAGAAAAAGTTAATTAGACTGCTTCTCTGCTTGAACACTGCTTTCTGTTTTGCTTGCCTATCTTCCTAATCTCACTATCTCAGAATTGCAACCACTCTAATGTCAGTACAGGCACTTCCTTCCTTCAGGCCAAATGGCCACCTCTTAGCTGACCAGAACAGGTTCTGAGCCAAGGCTTACTCCAGAACTAACTTTCTGTACTGATCCATAGCACTCTGCTCACTGTGCCTCCCACAAGATCCCAAGATGTCTGCAACCAGACATAATTTGCTACCTCATGGTGACAGTAAGATTGATTCCAAGGTCAGTATCTGTAGAGCCCAAGTACCTCATCCGATATCAACACTAGTCTCAGAAACACATTGTAAACCCATGAAATGAAAGACAATCAATAAATCTAGAGTATAATACCAATGATCGCATAGCAAGTGCTAACTCCTTTATGAATTCTTTCAACTTGAGAAAATAGACTACCTCAAGAAGGAATAATGATAGCCCTTAATATTGTAAACACATACATATAGTTAAGCAGTTGGTATGGAAACTTCCATGAAATAAACTACTAATTCATCTAATGCTCATTGAATAATACAATGATCTCATAAGTAATAAGAAAACAATTACATCACACAATTATCTCCACTTGAACTATAACTAATGCACACTTTTTCTGAACCATTTTGCAGCATGTTGATACATAAACAATACAATATCTCACATTTTTAACCTGTCATTTGATTTAGATAGGACACAATGTCCATTCTTATGGAAAAATCCATCCTTTGTTACTTTTACTGGACAAGACTTCAGGTGATGGTATTGATATAGGGGAATGAAACTCCTAAACTACAATATGTCCAGTATGAGTTTGCATTCTCTAAAATTGAAGAATGAATTTTAGGAACAATGGAGATTAAGAACAGAAATATTTGTTAAGAGAAAGAAAACTTTTGTGTGAGACCGACGGAAGAGGTCCTGAGCTGATTGTCTCTTATAGAGACTTTTGTAGAGTAAAATCAAGAGTGAGATAGGTTCAAGGTGGGGTAAACTGGGAAGTTGCAAAGTAGATGGCATAAGGTGTGACAGAATTATGTTTAACCAATAAGAGTAATTAATTGTTCAGGAAAAATTGATTAATTTGGGGCAAACAAGGAAGTGAGTCACATAGAAAGCAGGCATTCTTAGGGAGCAGTGACTCTTCCCATAGCAGATTGAGAAGGTGATTCCTGACTTCTTCAGGGTGACAGAGAACTATTTAGAATATCAGTCCTTAAGATATGGGTGCATTTGTTTGTTCTTTTGTCTTGAGGCCTGGCCTATAGTAGATGATATCTGTTTCCCCAGACCTACAAAGTCTCTGGTTTCTACACTGACTCCTTCAAAGATCTAGCCCTTTCTTACTGCCTATAATATTTGTAACTAAGTCAGCTGCATATATCAATATAGGCAATATCAATCATTCATTACTTTTTAGCAAAATTCCACAAACATACAGACTTAAAGAAAACATTTTAGACCATAAATATATGGGTTCACAATATATGATAGCATAGTCTGGGTTGCTGGGATGCTGGGCCATCTGTGAGTCTGCTAAATCCTGCATTAAATGGAAAGTGTTTATCATACAGCTTGCCATGTTTTATTGGGTCCCCAAAGAATGTTACTTCAAGCTTTTGAGATGCAAATACCCCAACAAGGTTACACGTGCAAGAATTTTATTAGGGCAAAGTCTTATGTTTAGGAAATCAGACAGAAAATCAGGAGGGCAATGGGAGCATAATGTAAATTTAGGCTACAGCAAAGGCATAGGAATGAGAGTTTGTGTAAAAACATGTCAGACTGCCACAGAACATACGCAAGTCTATGAAAAGCACTTTACCAATCACTGGCATTCAGTTAAAGAAATTTTCATGATTCTCTTCCACACAAACTGATTACCCAAGAGTTACCTGTAAGGCGTTCTGCTTTAACACATGTGTCATATAAGATTTCATAATACAGTAGGAGATCTGGGTAAATTAGGTTTCTAAAAGGGTAATCTTTCTCATGCATTTTTACAACACAACAGATGACATAGTTAGTTTTGGCTTTGTCCTCTGATAATTTAGGCTGAGCTTGTTAATATGAAAGTTAGACCAGGTTCCAATAAAGAGTGCTTGCAGAACCTTGCAATACCTCTCAAAGAGTAGCTAAAAAATCATAATTAACAGTTTCCATTTTATTAGTGAAAACACAAAGAAGCCACAACCAATGTAAGAACTTAAGGTCACTTCCCCTCTTCAGCTCCTGTCAAGAGACAGATTCAGGAAGAAGAAAGTATTGTCATATATATTTGTAAAACTGCCAAAGTGACTATGATTTTTTTCCATTTTATTTTCTGTGTGTAGATTCTGTTGCTGTCACGTGGATGGACAGAGTACTCCCTTCCATGCAATGGGTCATTTCACTGGGAATTTCAGCTTCAATAATTGATACCAGTTCCTGTGGAATACTTTCAGGATCAAGGATTCTCTATGCAGCAAGCCAAGGAGGACAATTGCCACTGGTCTACTCTATGCTTAATGAGCATCTTTCACCAGCTGCAGCTGTGATACAGTTAATTATTTTAGCTTCTGTTGCTGTTATACCATCAAATCTGACTCAATTAATAAAATATCTGGCATTAATGTCTTGGGTTCTACATGGGCTAAATATGCTTGCTTTACTTAAATTAAGATACCAGAATCCAGATCTACCAAGACCTTATAAGGTAAATCAAAATTGAAATTTCAACTTGAATTTAGCATTATAGATCTATAAACAAAATGTGTTTAAGCTTTATGAATGCTGCTAAACAATAGCCAGACAAATTCTGGATCATCTGATTTCGACCTGCATTTCTTGATTTTCTGTTAGGAAACAATTATTACTGGATTTATTTCTATTAATTTTTGGTTTAAAAGTTTGTATTTTATACTTGGTGGCAAAAGTATAAGTTTTAAAAAGAATATAGATACTGTTATCTTAAATTTCAGGAATTATCAAAAAGATTTTAAGAAGAAAACATTTAGTTTTATAAGAAATTATGGTCATTATAAAATTGTGAACTTCCAAAATTTAATCACTATGCCATATGAAAGAGTTGACAAAAACTATTGTAACTTCTGACTATTTACTGTATGATTCTTTGCAAGGAAAGAACTAAGGTCTGATCTGAAGGCCTCATGCATATTCAGTGAGTTCTAAAGGCCATTACCAAATAAACAAATAACAAATCCCTAAATCATGCCAGTCACTAAAATGAATACTTGAGTGTTCTTATTTTCACTTAAATTCCTATGTTCATCTTTGGAAATTCTCATTCTGTCAGTCTCTTTTGGGACATGGTAATTGGTATAGTAGCCGTTATCTTGCAGATTCTTAAGCTGAGAAATACCCTCCTAATATATGAAGAAACATGAATCTGTTTCATCTTCTACTCTCTTTTTCCCCCAAATGAGCCTTGTATTTATCTATGAAGGAGTATTGTGAAAATGACTTTTGCTTTAGATATTCATTTAAGCCAATATGCAGTGTGTAACTGCTATGTTCAGGGTCTCTTCCGGGCAGTTCAGAGAACTCAATCAAGATTTCCCTAGAAGAACTTCTTAGCATTATAATAGAGTAAGAAATGTGGACAAGTGCAGTTAATAAGTTCATCACCAAATGTCATTTTGTTCATCCAGATCTACTCAAATGTAATCAATGCATTTCCAGCCAGTACTTAAAGATTCACATTATCCAAGACACCATTGTACAAATGAAGACCAGATCGAGAAGCCCAAGTTTGTAAAGCTGGACAGGGATAGCAAACTACTTAAAGGAATCATTTTTCTATCTGTCCCATCAAGCATGCCAAAATGAACTAGGAAAAATTTGAGTAATTATTTCTTGAAGAAATGAAATTTTCACAAATCAATTTTTCTAATTCAATTCAGAATTTGCTGAATCAAATGAAGTGGTTACTCTAGGAAAAGCTTTTGCTTATTCCTTACAAGACATATGACAAACAGATGGCAGCTAGGTTTCCTAAATACAAAACCATGAGTGTTGCTGACGCTAAAAAGCAAGTGGTATTAATTATTTACTTATGACAAGACATGAAATAATGTACCTTTTCATCACTTTTCATTAAAAGCACAATTTTTACTAATTTTAGTAAGTGAATGACACAAACTATTGGAAAGAGAAATAATTTATTAATATATTGTGGTGTATGTTTACTGCTCATTAATCTCATTTTCCATATCCTAAAACTGACAATATACATTTAAACCTATTTAAACGTATATGTGCATTTACCTCCCATTCTTATCTGTCACTTACAAAATTGTTTTAAAAACTTGTGAAAGAAAAAAATCATCACTAATCTTCATTTTCTTTCTCCTTTCAGGTTTGGCTGCCAGTAATATTTGCATCTTTAGCTTTTTCACTCTTCCTAATTTTTACGCCAATCATTCAGTCTCCCAAAATGGAGCATGTTTATCAACTTGTCTTTGTTTTAAGTGCATTTCTGTATTACCGGCTTCATGTTCACCTTAATCAAACTTCTGCTTTCTCTGAGAAAGTCACTTGTTATTTACAATTATTATTTAATCTTTCACCTTCAGAAGATCATGAAAATTGTATTTTGGCAGAAAAAAAATGATTGTAAATAAACATTAAGAATGTAACAGAGACTAAATTGTTAAATCTAAGTTTCTTAGACAAATAGATCATTGCAAGCTTCCAAACTATTTAGAACAGCGTCACACATGCATCTTTACATATTTGTTAATAAAGGTCATATCTACAGTGATAAGTGGCTTCCATGGGTAGGTTATCTTCACTGATGAAGGCTTGTACTCTTGGAATGCTCTCTTTAACTGAGGCCCAGGGCCTTGCTAAAAAATATATTATGCAGTCCTGTGAAATGCTCTGGGATTCAACCCAGCCTGGTATACAAAGTGAGTTCAAGGCCAGCCAGAGCTACAGATTAAATACTGTATCAAAAAGAAAGCAAACAAAGAAACAATAAATAAATAAATGGAAACAAATATCAGACATATTGACCAATGCCCACAATCATCGCACTCTAGAGGCTGAGGCAGAATGATCACTCAAGTTAAAGACCAGTCTGACCTAAAGAGCTAGAAAGTGAGTTCTAGCTCACCTAAACTTAAGGGTGAAATCCTGCCTTAGAAAAACTAAAAGAGAACAATGAAAACAAAGTTAAATCAGCCCATTTTGCAAGGCTTGACATGAGATAACTAGAGCAAAGGCAAAATCTGACAGGAACTTTAAGAAAGATATTAAATGACAACTGTGTGCCCAAAGTACCACTCCTTCTTAAAATAATCACAGATAAAAATTTTCCAGTTACTTTATGCCAGTAAGCATAGTGTACAAAAAGAGATGCTAATGCAGGAATTGAAAATTCCTGGAAATTAGAGGCGTGTATTATCACAAGATGAAACAATATTGGGACCAATACTGATTGATTCAGCAAAACAGGAGAGTAAAATCCTTCCATCTACAGAGCAAGGACCTAGATGTTACTAAAGCACAGATTTTAGAAAATTTTTAAAAATGCAACTTTATTAACATAAGGATAGGAATGTTAATAAGATTATTACATGAAGATGTGTATTAGTAGTACAACAGCAATGCCATTTGTTCATTTTAGTCTCACTCTATAAAAAGTTGATTAATTATTCAACATTCTGAAATATGAAGTATAATAGCCATAGAAATTATATCAATGAAGACACTTCATCCTCAATAAGAGCAGAAAATAGCAATGGTGAACAGGAATAAGCAGCAACATACAAGAATCAAGGCTCTTCAATAAAACAAGAGCAGTCAGATGGAAAAATAACCTACACAGATCAAATCATCAGTTGGTTTGAATGTCTGTGTCCCTTTCAAAAACCATAAGCTTAAATCTCTAATAACAACTGGATCACATTAAATCCAGAAGCTATGAAGAGACAGACCAAGAGAGTAGGGGCCTCTTGGATAAAATACACATTCTTCCTGAGATACTATACTTGTAGCTATGATTTCAAGATTAATTCTGCCATAAAGCATGAGGGGAAAGTTTGTGGGCCAATGTTCTCTACTTTTGGGAGATGGTGGGATATTTAGAAAGCAGGCCTTATTGCCACCAATTCAAACATACCAGGTGCCAGTAGTGATTCACTTAGGTATGACTTCCTTGATGAAAATAGAAATCAGGAGTACTTTAGCACAGTTCACCAGTGAAGACCTCAACTATTCTTCAAATCACTGAGGTCTCACAAATATTGACTTATATATCAAGTGTAGACACATTGATGTAAACTAACAAGAAACATGGGAAATGAAGGAAGCATGAACCAGCAAACGAATACACATCATGAAAACCATATGAACTCAGCATTCAAATATATACAGAGATAAATGCAACAGAATACAAACCTCAGAAACAGACTCATTGATTCATTATTTACTAATCTTCAGCAATGTCATCAGGACTACAATAGGGAAAGCATGATGTATTCATGACAAAGCGTTGGAAAACCTAAATATTATGTGCAAACATTATTTGGTCTTTTTTTGTTACCATGATGACTAGAATCTCCAGATATATTAAAGATTTAAACATTGAACCTGAAGCCATTGAACACCTCAGTAAAAACTAGGGGAAAATGTATGACTTAGTCTTCAAATGGCTTCACTGAATATATCTAAAGCATGAGTGACAAAAGAAAAATTGTTCAATATCAGCAGTCATAAAATATGAATAAAAGTCACAGAGAGCTATCACTTTGTACCTCTTAGAATGGCCTTTGTAATATCAAAATGTAAATACTGACAAGATCATGAGATAAAGGAAATACTTGTTTATTACTGCTGAAAAATAAGTTTGATACAAGCAATACAGAAAACATTATCAGGCTTCTTCACAAAACTAAAAGTAAAATATCTATATAGAACAGCAGTCCAACTTCCTCATGTTTGAATATATATTTAAATGATATTAGAAGTCACTACATTGTAGAGATCATCTCCATTATGAAAAATATTTTAGCATTATTTTAAATAGTCAAGCTATGGAACAACATCAATCCATTGAAAATTAAGAGGATTATAAAAATGATATCAAATTACATACTCAGAATATTATTCCGCCTTTAAAAAAGGAAAGCCTACCATTTTCAGGCAATATGGATAAAACTAAAGGATATTATGCTAAGGAAAACAAATGATACATAAAAAGACTTGGAAATCTTGGTCAATCCTATGCAGACTCTAAAAGCGTGACTTTCCTAGAAACATATAGTGCAGTGGTATTCAGAAGATGGAGGGGCAAGGGAAATGGAGAGATGTTGATTGAAGGGTATAAACCTGTAATGTAAGATGAATCAGTTTTGAGTCTTAATGGATAATCTGGTGAAAATACTTATAACAATGTACTGACTACTTCATATTTAACAAAAAGTATAGATGTTAACTAGTCTCATGAAACATATATCATATGATTTTGTAATTTAAAGTATAGAATCAATTTGATATAGTGCATTGTAAATTTTTAAATTGATTGTATACATATAACATGAAAATTAGAAATACAATATAAATCTCATGTTGTATGACAGTAAATTTTCTGGTTCTTTTCTATTTTAAAAATTATTTTGAAGGTAGTAAAATACAACAGAACAAGATGGAACAAAACCAACTGAGATAGTGCAGTGAAATTGATATAGAACTTCACAGCACATTACCGGGATAACAGCAATAGGTACCATAGTATATCTCATTATCTTCACAATAGTTGTTCTTTCAATCAGGCATAGCAAAATGAAATGAAATGCAGAACATTATAGAACTTATCAAAACAATATTGAATAGAGTAATACCATTAATCAGAACAAAGAAAAACACATGTAAAAATGTTTTCCTTCAAAGAGATGGTAGAAGGAAATCCCCCCTATTTGCTATATTGCATATGGTCAACCTTAAAGAGAACCTCAGATCTCTGGCTCCCATTCGCAGCCCGCATGCTGGTAGGCTCATGACCATGTACCAGAGAGGGAAGCTGGTTGCCTGGTTCTCCAGAGCCCCAAGTTCCAACATGGCGCATATCTCTGGAGACACTGGTGGTTCTCCTAATGGGGCAGCCACAGCTCGCCCGAGCCACAGCCAGTTACCAGGGAGATGAGCTGGTTGCTCGGTCCTGTATACTTTTCTATATGCCATTCTACAACCTTAACTATCTTTCACGATTTATTCCTTTAAAACTCTATTTCAAAATAGTTTCATTCCTCAAATTCTTTAGTTGCTAAGAAAACATCCCTTTATACCAACCCATCAGTCTCTGGAGGTCTCTACTGCATTCGCTATCACTAGTTACAAGAAAGATGAAAACTAAAATAAGAATAAGGTATAATTCCCCATCATTGGGTAAATAAAATTCCAAATTTGACAATATGAGTTCTTGACAAAGCTGTACAATTTGGAATTCCCTAATAGAAATAGCAGTTTTAAAATTTTAATGAATATTTCATTCAGCTTTAAATTGAATGGCAAAACATTGAGATGACCAAGGAACTATGAGTAAGTCAATGGAAGAATTACTATGTTATGTCATGTTAAAGCACTAGAAATGATGAACCTACAGCACTACTCTGATTTCCCTGGCCCTGATACATTGTTCAACCTTTGTTCCTGTTTGCTTCTCAAAATTGCAAATGAAATCCATAAGCAAATCCAGTAGTCTCTGTTTTCAAACTATTTTAAGAGCACATCACTTCAAATCTCCAGTGTTAGCAATTAATATAGGCTGGCCAATGACATTGCCAAGATGAAAGTCTAACTCATCCCCCTGTATAGTATCAATCTGAAAATTCCAACTTAATAAGAGAAATGCACAAGAAACGAAGAGAATTACATATAACACTATGCTTTGATGAGAAATCAGTAAATAAATCCACCAAGATGAAAAGTATTGGTTCCCAATGGACATGATCCTTCAACTGATACTAAGATTAAACTTCTCTCCAGTCCCACATCTTGCGGTGAGCATTCCAAGCACCATCATGCAGGCTCCAGGAGAGGTGGGGTAATCAACTCAGGTTGTGAGACAGTGGGCCAGTCCCAACCCTGCACGCACTCCAGTCATTGTGGAGGCTCCCTACGTTGGGTAGCCAGGGCAGGCAGTGAAAAGCAGCAGCCAGCTCTGCACTAGTGCACCAAATGGCCACCATCAGCTACCCACAACCAGTACTGACCAGGAGAACAAAACAGTCACACTTAGGAGAAATTAGCCAGCCTGGTAAGTGCTAGGGAAGTTACTACCTGCTTGTCCAGGAGAATCCAGAAATACGTCAAGAAAAAGAATCAAAAGGCAGTCTCTGGACTGCAGCCCAAACACAACAAGTCCAGGATGGGTAAACTTCATAGAAAAGATTGGGAGTCACAGACCTCAACTTTCTAAAGCATGGCAATGGAACAAAAGGAACAACTTCATGAGGCTATACAAAAAATTAGAAATTAGAGAAAAATTATCTCAGGTAAAAGAAAAGATGAAAAACACAATAAAAGACATTCTAAGCACCTCTAAAGAAGACATAGATTTAAAAAATAGAAGAGCTTGGAAAATGAAGAGAATCTTGAATGAAAAATATAAAAAGATTCAGAATGCATGAAAGACATTCAAAGAGATATTCGAGAAATTAAAAACTCCATTGAAACCTGGAAAAACTGCTTGAAAGAAAGTGAAGATAGACTTTAAACCTCGAAGACAGGTTTGCAGCATGTTATCATGAAAGGAAAGCTCTCTTAAAAATAACAAGAAACAGGAAATAACAATGCAACAACTATAAGATGATGCAAAACAAAATAACTTAAGAATAATAGGTGTCAGTGAAAAAGCCAGGGTCAACACAAATGACATTAAAATTCTATTTACAGAAGTAATAGCAGAAAACTTCCAAAACAGATGTGATATACACATAAATGAGGCAAATAGAACTCCAGAGAGCCATAACCAAAATAAATATTTACCCAGAAATATAATAATCAATATTGAAGAAATTCAACACAAGATCAGAATATTAAATGATGTTAGAGAAAAGACGCAGATCACCTATAAAGGAAAGCCAATCAGAATCTTGACAGACTTCCCAGCAAAAACCATCAAATCAAGAGGAGCTTGGAGTAAATTGTTTCAAAACATGAAAGAAAACCACTTCCACTCACATTAATGTACCCTGAAAAACTATCTTCAGAATTAATTGACAAACAAGATACTTTCATTACACAGAACAAATGAAGGAATTCATGACCACCTAACAAACCCTACAAAGAATACTGAAGGACATCCTAGAGAAAAAGACCATAATTCCAGTAACAGCAGCATAAGGGAATCATAGAGTGGGAAGATCATTGAATGTAGGGGGAAAATAGGGAGCAAATGGCAGGAAAATAGCATGGCAAAGATGATCCAGTGCATATTGGCCATGACCATTAATGTAGATGGCTTCAATTCACCAATAAAAAGAAACAAAAGCAGAGAGGATCACAAGACAGGATCCATCTATTTGCTTTACACAAGAAACACATTTAACTCAAAAGGGGATTCATAGACTCAAAGTCAAAGATGATACAAAAATAATGCCCTATGTGAGAGGGAACCAGGAAGAAATGGGGGTAGCTTGCCTATCAGCTGCAGAGTGGATAAGAAACACATGGCATTTTTATACAATGGAAAGCTACTCAATTATAAAGAAAGATAACCTTGAGGCTCTTGTAGGTAAACGGATACAATTTGGAGATTACGCTCAGGGGTGAAATGGCTTAGAGTCACATGGGTAAGCATCCTGTTGTCTCCCTAGTATAAAAAATTTAAGGAATTCGTGAGACTGAAAAAAAATAACAAATATTGTAACAATGAAAGGAAAGGAAATGTCTAAGAAGGGAAGGCAGTGGCCATTGTTACTATGTTTTAAAACCCTGTATTGTTTAAATTGTTGATTAGTCTGGTTTCAATATGCTTTATGTTTGATTTTATTTTATATTTGATGGCAACAACAACTATTTCAAAGATAACAAAATATATTTTAGTCATCATTATTGATTTCCTAGTATCATTTTAAAGCCCAGTGTTTTTTTTACTGTGTTGTTTTGATTGATTTTATTCTATTTTGTTTTGTTTGACTTTATTGTGTCTGACATTATAGCAGCTACTTTGAAGATAACAAGAGGCATAACAGTAGCCACTGATGTTTTCCCATTGTTGTGTTGTGAGATTCTATGTTGCTTTCATTGTTTTGTTTTGATTGGTTTTATTCTGCTCTGTTTTTTGTTGTGCCTGAAAGTATTGCTAGTTATTTGGAAGATGACAAGAGACATTATGGTGGTACATATTGTACATTTCCTCTTATCTTATTTTGAAGTCCTGTACCCAGTTCATTATTTTGTATTAATTAACACTATTCTGTTTTATTTTGTTTGGTATTATTCTCTCCAAAATAAACTTTTAAAAAATATTGAACTTTTTCAACTGTTCCTGTGGTTAGGAGGCATACTACTCTAGAAGTAATAATCCTACAACCTCCCTTACATATAATCACACATGTGATCCATCACCAGTCACAACATGATATATACTTGAGTGTTTATAAGGCTTCCTATCTCTCCATTGATGATGATGTAAAAGTAGTTTGTCTTCCCAGACTATAATAAAAAGTGTTAATGTTGGTCCATCACATAGTGGAGGATAATAAATATTTGCTGTACTGTGGGTGCTTGAAAGGGCTGAGCAAGAGAAAAATGTGTAAGCACAAAGTCAGAGAAGGACAGGAGCTTTGTTGTGATTCTGCAAAATGGAGATATGCAATCTAGAGAACCAGTGATCCAGGCAAAGTTGGAAGACCTGGAGATCCTGGCAGAGTCCCACGCTAGCCTGTACCAGGAAGAAGAGGGGTCTTGTAGGAAGGCTGAAGATGCACTGGAAGGTTAAAATGTTTGCACTGGAAATCAGGCTATGAATCTTCTAAGGCAAAAGTGAATACAGATATGTCTGAAAAAAGAGCACAACTGAGACTTCGTTCTTCTTTCTGTTTTTATTCTATCCAGGATACAATAAGTTTTGCCATGCAAACATAGAGTGGACCTTCTCTTTTTACTATGTATTTCATACAGATGCACTGAGAACTACCCTAAACCAATCACCCAAGCATTTCTTATTCAACTGGTCTCCACAGTATCTACATACTGGGCAAGAAAGAAAGCCATCTTGGATCATCTCTGTAACATTCTGTAATAGACATACCAGAAAAACAATTAAATCAAGTCAATTTTACCACATCTTCTGTCTTATAAAAGTCCTTGATCAATAAATTTATGTATAATGAATATTCACACCGTGGATGGGATAAAATCCACAGATTAAGAGGAATTTAGAGATAATTCTGGCCTATATACATATAGCATTAAAAACTTGCATGTAATCTCAGATCAACACGGATATATCAGTTATAATGAAAGACAAAGTTAACCAATTATTCTGACCTAATATAAAAAATATGTCATTCATCATAATGAAACCGGCCCTGAAAAATAAAATTATTCATAGGCATCATGGCACATACCTGTAACCCCAGCAGTTAGGAGTGTGAACCAAAAGGATCACTGCAAGTTTGAAGCTTGCCTGGGCTACAAAGTAAATTCAAGGCCAGTCTGCATTGCATAGGGAAACCTTGTCTCAAAATGAAGAAATGAAACAAAATAAAATAATAAGCATGCTTTGACATTTGAAGTAAGGTAGAAATAAAGAAAACTATATTTTATAAATCATATCTAATAAGTGGCAATGCAAAAGCAAAACTGTTGTCTACTCCAACCCAAAGAAAACATTTTACTAGGGCTCTTGGTACAAATCCACAGATTAATATTTCACACTGAAAAAATAACAGCACTATCGTGTTGGTCATTCCTTTGGTAACTGATCTTGGCAGAGTCCAGTATTCCGAATTAAAAGAAAACTACATGAAAGGGATTATGATGGCTTTACAAAGCTTTAAAAAATTAGTTTAGATTCACAGAAACAAGAACACCTAGTGACCTTCAGTTAACATCAGAATTTCTAACAACCTTCCTTACACTTTAGATGTGTGACAGCTAAACCAAAGAATGTAAATTCCTCTGATATTTAACTTTTAGAAAGGTAATGTTTATCTAAAGGGTACAGGAACAAATTCCTGAAAGTCACACTGCAATCCTGTGTTGCCACAGGAGGTGCCAGGAGAAAGGAGCGGGAACCTCCTGGGATGAAGAAAACCTGTCAGTATAAGGCCTTCCTGACCACTGCCACACATAAATATTTCTCTCCTGTACAAGTCCTATCACATACTTGTGTTCCCTAATAAGGTCTATTCTCACACATACAAAAGATTCTTCATCTTCTCCAAAATCTAGTTCTTTAATAAACCTGATGTGCTTTCCAAAATCATGCTGTACTGAGTACTGGCTCTGGAGGATTAAGTAGATGGACTTAGTCCAGTTACACTGTTCTAACTTCAAAGAAGACTTCCCCCTCCAAAATCTCCTGCAATCTTACCTTCCTAATTAACAGTGAATAGCTTGTCCAGTGACATATGTAATTTTAAAACAACAATAAGTAACATACAAATATTTAAACTCTGCTTAAGGGAAAAAAACCACAAAATCTTAGAGAAATATACAAGACAATCATTTTTAAAGCCAATCTATGTTAAACAATAAATAGTTTGTGTAAGGATGAAATGTATTAATTTTGATACAATATCCCTTCTAGGGTAGGCTTACTAAATCAAGAGAAACTATAAAAGAAACGTGTGTGAAGCCTCATGTTCATTTTTTAGGTCTGGAAAAAGAGAAAAAGGACAAAGCATGCAATTCTCAAGAGCAATAGGACTCTTGCATGGAAACATCTTCTTATTAAGTGCCACAGTAGGGGCGGGAATATTTGTGTCTCCCAAGGGAGTACTGAGTTACTGCTTGCTGAACATTCCTCTCGCCTTGAGTATGTGGGTACTTTTGTGCCATACTCAGTATGATCAATGATCTCTGTGTTGTGGAGGTGGGGAACAACTTCCCTAAGTGTGGAGCAAATAATTTTCTCCTCAAAAGAACACTTGGAAACCATGTCGCTTTCATTTCTGTTTGGATCAATTTTTTTGGTTATTTAGTAGGACTGAGTGCACAAAGCTTGCTGGTAGCTCACCATCTAATTCAGCCTTTCCATGCTGGGTGGTCACCTCCACAGCTACCAAAGAAATGCCTAGCTGTGGCCATTTTGTGGACCTTGGGACTTCTGAATACTCAGGGGGTGAAAACAGTGTCCTGGTTTCAAACTTTCAGTTCTTTGATGAAGATGTCTATTCTCTGTTTCATTTCCCTAACCAGGATCGTGCTGTTAGTGACTCAGAAAAAGGGAGAACTTGTCCAGGCTTGAGAACGCTTTGGATGCTGAACTTCCTGATGCCTCGCAAATTGCAGAAGCCATTCTCCAAGGATTCTATCCATACGTGGGATGCACACTCCTGACAAACATAGCAGGTAAATCCATTTCTTAAAACAGTGAGCAGCATGCATAAAACACTATGCAGAAGAAATGAGGATGGCTGAATCTGTTACTCTTGCTTTCTGAAGTGCAGTTTAATCTGTTCCTTACTACATGATCCTCATTAAATTCCCACATAACACTCACAGAGTCTGTGGAGAATTCAGTGTTCTTCAGTTTCTACCCCTGCATAGACTTTTCAATAGGTTTGATAAGACAATAAGAATGACTATACTTCCTGCAAGTTATTACATTTTATTCCAGCATTCTGAGGCATTTTAAGTGTTCCACAAGAAATATGTCTGTATAATCATTTTCAGTAATATTATAAGATGTTTAACTCTGTTGTACTATTTTATTATTACCACAAAATCTACTACCCTAAGCAGTTCTAACCCCACACAGTGCTTTGCCTCTTCTTTATTTTTGACATTGTGCTTTGCATGTCAAGAATATATTCCCTAGAGTAGTAAAATGCTATTTTTAATTTTGATTTCACACTGTCTCCTAAAACTCATGCCTATGTCATTATTTAGTTGTCTAGAAATTTTTTTTTACCTGCATCATTTCACTGTTAAGTATTGATATTGTGTCTGAGACTGGGATAGTGAACAAGATGCTGTGTTAGGAGACTCTTGTATCTCTCTACCAGTATGCCCCACACTAATAATACGGTTCCAACTAAATTATCAAAAAAGTAGTTTGGAAACAATGTTACAGCATGTTTGAATAAATAAAACATGGAGTAGAAAACAACTTATTTAATATACTCAAAATCTCTATAATAATATAACTCATTGAGGATGATTAATTACTATATTAATATTGGGAATCATTGAAGCTAGAACTTGACTACATGTGCAGAGCTGCAGTATGACCCTCCAAAGAACAAAGGATACCCCTAGGCAAGCCGTGTGAAGAAGCTGTTTCAGCCCAGAGAACACCTAGCCCCAAGACAATCTGAACAGTGCATTGCAAGAACAATGGTGTGCCATATGACATTACGTTGCCAAAATGTATAAATAAATGGTGATATAGTGAAGAGGCAGTTTCTTTCCTCCTGCTAGGAGAGCAAGGGCTCCACCTAACCTCAACTTTACCTCTTGTTTATTTTGTCATTCTCTCGAAATTCTTCACCTCAAGAACTTCAAAAACCATGTTGGTTATGGCATATAACCAAACAAAATATTTGGAAACCTTGTACTGAAAATCAAACTTACTTTACTTTACTCACATAAATTTTATGCTTGAAATTTCTGTAGAATTTTATTAACACTTCAAATGATTATTACTTGAAAGATGGGCAGGTTAATGAGACACTTTGTTTATTATTTCATACTATGAAAAGTGTAGAATTGGTTTGATTTTTTATTGAAAGAAAGAAAACAAAAGAAAAAGCAAATAGAAATAAGGACAAAAAGTAGAATATAGAATTGAAAAAAAATTAGCATCATAAAATCACTAGTTGATACATTACTTATTGTAACCTTAACAATAGTTGTTAAAGATACAAATCAATGCATAAACAGTGGCTGCACACTCAAACATTGAAAGTACAAAACCTTCTGTTCGACCATCTAACAGAAATTTAGTAATATGATCATATATCTTACACACTGTACATACTATTATATAACTTTAGAGCACTTTCCTTAACTTTCACTTTTGCCATATCTATTATACATTATGAATACCATTATTCTGTCAGTTTTTACTATTTTTATACTAGAAAGTCAATGCAATATTTACTAGCATGAGTCTTCTTTATTTTGCTAATGAAGATATTCTCAAATTTCCTCCATTTATTTATAAAGGCCTCAAAACCATCCTTTTATAGCTGAATAGTACTCCATTCTATAGAAATACCACATCTTTTTCATCCACACTGTGATTAATGGGCATTGTGGTTGTTTCCAAGATTAAGCTTTCACAAACTGTGCTTCTATGAACATGGGTACACATATATCACTGTGACATGACTTTTTCAAATTTTCTGGGAAAATACCCAGGATGGGAAAACAGCTGGATTCAATGGAAGTGCCAATCTTAGTCTTCTGAGAAAACTCCATACTGATTTCCACAGTGGTTGTATCAGTCTGCACTCCCACCAATGGTGGAAAAGTGTTCTTTTTCTTGTCATCCTCACCAACATTTGTTATCTGTTTTTTTTTTTTTCTTGATGGCAGCCATTCTTTCATGGGTGAGATGAAATCTCAATGCTGTATTATTTTGCATTTCTCAAATGAACAGTGATGGTGAACATTTCTTCATATATTTATTTGCCATTTGTATAACTTCATCTGAGAACTGTATGTTCATCTCCAACCCCTATTTTTGGAGTGGGTCTTTGAATTTGGGGGACTTGGATGTTTTTCAGTTCTTTAAATGTTTTGCGTATAAGTGCTTTGTCTGAGGGATTGCTGACTAAAATTCTTTCCTATTCTGTAGGTTTTCTTTTCATGTTGTTGATGATTTCTTTTGAAGCACAAATCTTTTTAGTAATATGATATCTCAGTTGTTGATTCTTTGAAGTATTTCCCATGCAGTTTGCATTTTATTCATGAATTCTCTCCCTACCTCTGTGTCACCAAAATTTTTACCTACCTTTTCCTCCAGTACATTTAGTTTTTATGTTTTAATATTTAGATCCTTGATCCATTTTGACTTTAGTTTAGTGTATGGTGATAGGCATGGGTCTATTTTCAGTGTATGGCATGTAGAAAGCCAATTTTTTCAACACCATTCATTAAAGAGGCTATCCTTCTCCCAATGAACATGTTTTGCCCCTTTGTCAAATATAAGGCAGCTGAGTGTCTTTGTAGTAGTGTTTGTATTTGATCCTCAGGTCTATTTATTTGCCATTACCATGCTGGTTTTATGATTGTGGCTTTGTAGTATATTTTCAAGTCAGGAACTGAGATGTCTCCTACCTTGCCTGTGTTGCCAGTATTGCCTTTGCTATTCTAGGATTCTTCTGTTCCCAGGAGAATTTTAGGAATATTTTCTCTGCATCTGTAAGGTATGTTAATGATATTTTGATTGGGATTGCTTTGAATCTGTATAACAGTTTTGGAGTATGGCCATTTTCACAATGTTGGTTCTATCTACCCAAGAACAGAATATATATACTTCCATTTTAAAATATCCTCTTCAATCTCCTTTTTTAGAGTAGTATAATTCTCAGCATATATGTCTTTTACATTCTTGATTAGGTTGATTCCTAGGTATTTCAATTCTTTAGAAGCTATTGTGAAAGGTTATATTTCCATAAATTCTCAATGAGTTTTTTGTTTGTGTACAGGAATGCTATTGATTTTTTAGTGTTGACTTTGTATCCAACTTTGCTACTGAATTTGTTTATTACCTCTAGCAGTCTTTTAATGGAGCTTTTGGGGTCTTCTATGTAGAGTATCATGTCATGTGCAAATAACAATAATTTAGTTTCTTCTTTTTCTATCTTTATTCCTTTTATTTTTCCCTCTGTCTGATTGTTCTGGCTAATATTTCCAGAACTATATTGAATGGAGTAGTGATAGTGGACATCCTTGTCTTGTTCCTGATTTTAGAGTGAAGGTATTCAGTTTTTGTCCAGTTTTGTCCAGTATAATGTTGACTGTTGGTTTGCCATAAATGGCCTTTATAAGATTAAGGTACATACTGTGTATTGTGAGGTTCTGAAGGATTTTTATCATGGAAAGGTGCTAGACTTTATCAAAAGCTTATTCTGCATCTATTGAGGTGATCATGTGATTTTTATTTTTGGCTCTCTTGATGTGGTTTATTACATTTATTGATTTGCATATGTTGAAACCTCCCTGTACTCCTGGAATAATTCCCACTTGGTCATGGTATATAATCTGGACATTTTGCTGCATTCTATTTGGCAATATTTTATTGAGAATATTAGCATCAATGTTCATTAAGGGGATTGACCTATAGTTCTCCTTTTTGGCTGAGTCTTTCTCTGGATGGTCTCAGAGTGATACTTGCCTCCAAGAATGATTCAGGGAGGATTGCTTCTCTTTCAATTTCATTGAGGAGTTTAAGGAGTATTGGCATTAAATCCTCTCTAAATTTCTTATACAATTCTGCTGTGAATCCATCAGGACCTCAGCTTTTTTTGTTGGTAAGTTTTGAATCACATTTTTTATTTCAGTAGCTAATATTGAGTTATTCAAAACTGTTATGTCTTCTTGATTGAACTTTGGTAGTTAACATGTTCCTAGAAATCTATTTCCTCTGTGTTTTCCACCCTATGTGAGGAGACATTTTCAAAGTAGGTATTCAATGATTTACTGAATTTCCAGGAAATCTTTAGTAATATCCTTCTTTTCAGGCTTTATTGTATGGATTTGAGTTTTTTTTCTTTTTCTTGATAAGATTGGCCATAAGTTTATCAATTTTATTTATTCTCTCAAAAGAATAGCTCCTTTATTCATTAATTCTTGGTATTGTTTTTTTTAATTTCAATTGCATTAATTTATGCTCTATCTTTACAATTTCCTCTCTTCTATGAGATTTAAGTTTGACTCACTCTTCCTTTTCTAGAAGCTGGAGATGTAACATTAGGTTATTTATTTGTGGTCATTCCATTTTCTTATGTGACTATTTATTGCTATATAGTTCCCTCTTAGTACTGCTTTCATTGCATCCCATAGGTTACAGTATGTTGTATCTGCATTTTCATTGTATTTTAGGTATGGTTTTATTTCTTCTTTAATTTCATCTGTAACTCATTGGTTGTTCAAAATTTTTTTAATTTAATTTCCAAGTATTATGCAGGTTTTGCACATTTTTTGTCACTGATTTCCAATTTTAGTGTGCTATGATCAGATAGGATGCATGGAATAATTTTTGCTCCTTTGTATTTAGTTAAAAATGCTTTCTGGGTTAATGTAGGGTATATTTCAGAGAATGTCCCATTGCAGATGAGAAGAATGTGTATTGTGATGTGATAGGGTAGGACACTGTAAACATCCACTAAGTCCATTCAGTTACAGTTATGATTCAGTTCTGTTATTTCTTTGCTGACTTTTTGTCTAGTTGATCTAACTTTTATGACAGTGGGGTGTTATGTTCTCCTATTACAATTGTGTTCTTATGTATTTGGTTTTTCACGTCCATTAGTATTTTTCTTATATAGTTCGGTGCTCCTGTATTTGGTGCATATATGTTTAAATTGTTAGTTCTTTCTCTTGTAGTTTTCCACTTACAAGTATGTAGTGGCCTTCTTTATGTCTTTAATCCTTTTATGTTTGAAGTTCACTTTGTCTGCAAACAGAATAGCTACCCCTACTTTTTACTGCATTCCTGCTGCATGGAATACTGTTTTCTATCCTTTGACTTTTAATCTATCAGTTTTGTTTTTTGAGTTAGGTGTGTTTCTTTTATACAGCATATTGTGGGATCCTGTTTCTTGATCCATTCTGTCAATTTGTTTCGTATGATAGGTGAATTGAACTCATTTACATTTATGGATACACTGATAAGTACTGAACATGTTGTGTTCCTTTTGTTGGTTTTCTGTTTTTCTCCCTTGTTTAATTTCTTGTCCAGCGTGGTGGTTTCTTTCTGTTGTTGTTCTGCAGATTGTGCTCATTTTTATCTCTATCTAGCATGTTTTTCAGTATTCTTTGTAGGATTGGTTTGGTGGACATGAATTTCTTCTGTTGTTTGTTGTAATTGAAGTATCTTTTTATCCATTAATTTGAAAGACAATTTTTCTGGACACTTCAGTCTGGGATGAAAGTTATTTTCTTTTAGGGCTTGAAATACTTCACTCCAAGCTCCTCTTAACTTCAAGATTTCTGCTGAAAAGTCTGCCATGATTCTAATAGGCTTTCCTTAATAGATGAGTTATGTCTTTTCTCTAACAGCTTTTCGTGTTCTGTTTTTATGTGATATATCTGGAATCTTAATTATTATATGTCTGACTGTAAATTTATATTGGATGTGACTTTCTAGCATCCTGTATGCCTCACTTATATCAGATTTCCCCCCATGTTTGGGAAATTTTCTGCTATTGCTTCTACAAATAATTTAGTTATGTCATTTGCATTGACTCCTCCATCTTCAGTGGATGCCTATAATTCTTATTTTTTTCTCCTGGCATCATCTTGAAGCTACTTGATTGTCATTTCATGCTGCTTTGTTGTTTTTATGAGTTCTACCCTTTCATGATTACTATCTGTGATCCTATCCCTAAGGTATGAAATTCTATGCTCAGCTTCATTTAAATGGTTTTGCCAGTTGTCAAGAGAATTTTTTGTTTCTTGGATATTTCTTTGTTTCTTTCGTGGATTCTGCTTGTTACTACATTGTTACTTCAAAGTTTCAATCAATTACCCATGCTCCTTAATTTTTTTATCCATTTCTTCTTTAGCTATGGGTAATCTTACTCATTCATAAAGGTTCTTATTTCTGCCTTTACTCAACCCATTCATGAAGGTTCTTATTTCTGCCTTTATGTAAAATGTTATTTCTAATTTGGTTTCCTCTATAGCCTCATGGGTTTGTTTCTTTACTTCATTGCCTTCATTTAAGACCTTTCTGGTGTATGACTTTCAAAGTCCTCTATTTCAGTGTCGCCTGTACTTGCTTCTCATGGACTAGATGTTTGAGATTGCATTTTGCCTTTTCATTTTGCCATTTTTCACCTTTTGGATAAATATTTGTTCTTTCAATCCCAGCAGTCTCATCTGTCCATAGTGCGAATTTTAGGGTCCTACTGTGTGGTTGATGTTTGTTCAGTTGCTGGGTAACACAATTCAGAGGAGAGCCAGTCACCTAAATTCCTCCTACAGGTCCTGTTCAGTGAGTCCCATATTCTTTCTGGGCTAACTAGACTAGAAGTATTGATGTAAGTCCTGCTTTTGCTATGTTTTCAGGTTGTTGGAGGTCAACAGATCTCCCTGTCTATAGTGTTGGTATCAGATTAGGCCCTACTTTGTCACTGGGGGGTCTCATAAGAGCTTTTAATTTTCTCCAAGTTGGAGGAGGCCTTATTGGCACAAACCGCAACTTGTCAGATATTCTCTGTGTGGAGAAATAGATTGCTCACTCTCTTGCTAGGTTCTCCAAGGTCTTTACAGTTGGATGAAGTTTCACTTCTGCACCTATTTATCCACCTTAAGCCTCTATTTTAGGGGCAAACACCACAATGACTGGAGCTGCTGAAGTCTTATGTTTGGGTGAGAGGTCCCTGAGCCTCTCACCATGCCAGTACAGTAATGTGCTGTAGTCCAAGTTTGAGGGAGAAAGGGATGGATCCAGAGATCAACCTCAGTACTAGCTCCAGGAGGCAGGTGGGTTCCCAAAGAGCAGGCATAGGGTCATGGTCAGGAGCATCCCATGGCTGCAGGCCAAGGGGCCCTGGTTTGATTTTTAAAGATTTCAATGTTTCAATTTCTTCAAGGAATATTTAAATTGATATATTGTAGTGCTAATAACAAATTTAAATTTTTAAATTTTTTATATTAAGACAAACAGCACAGAAAAGAAAAATAAAAACAAGATACAAACAAACAAAAACTACAAGAACAACAAAAAACCCAAAAGAATAACAATATACACTTTCAAAGCAAGATTATAGGAAATCAACAATGGTTGTAATATCGCATACTTTATCTTCAAAAGAGTTGCTTAGATTACCAGATACATACATGCAAATTAATATAATCATATGAGTATTAGTTGTGCTTTTCCAAAAACTAAGAATTAGTAGTATAATCATTTTATTATATATAAACAAATTATATCTTTCCCTTTTCTTTTCCTTTCCCTATTCTTCTTTTCCCTATCCTTGTTATTTTTCTCTATGAGCTATTTCTCACCCTTTAATAACTACTATTGTAGATTTTGGATCTTAAGTACTTTTAAAATTTTTCACACTAGGGAGACAATATGGTATTTACACATATGAGTCTGACTTATTTCTCTTATAAGAATGGTCTCAAGTCTCATCCATTTACCCAGAAAAATCTTGATAATATAATTCTTTAGAGTTCACCAGCTCTCCATTATACAAAATTACCATAACATTTTTTATCCATTCCTCTGTTGATGGGCATTTGGGTTGTTTCCATGATTTGGCTATTACAAATTATGCTGCTAATTTTAAACCAATATGAATTTTCCAGTACAGACAGCTTTTGTTTAACTACAAAATAAATTTTTAGCATTGTCATTAGCAGTTAGTTTGGGCAATTGCTTTAGGTGTCAAAAAGAGATATACTGGATGTGTCTAAATACTGAGTGCAATAATTGGAAGTTAAATATTTGGCAAAGATCCAATGCTAAAGTCTTGCTCCCTAATTGCATTAGTCAACATTCCCATTACTGGGATAAAATATCAGAGACTCACAGTATAGAACAGGAGATATTTAATCTGACTCATTGCTTCAAAATAAAACCTTTGCTTTTTCAGTCCATGGACTTCTGGGTCCAATGCAGGAATATTGAGGCAGAAGAGTAAGGAGAAACAAAGCTGTTCAGTTTATGGCAGCTGGGAACTAGGTCATGGAAGCAGCACCTGAGAGGAAGGGCTCAGGTAACACAGGTATACCCAAGATCATGCCTCCATGATTCGTCCAAACAAGCACAAAGTATTCTTTTCAAATCCCTAGACACAACCTAAGTCAAGTTGCCAATGAAACTTAACCATTACACCATATAATGGCACAATTGGTTGGGGATGGTAATTTAACATGGTGTGGTTTGTTGGGAAAAGTATTCGGCTGCTGAGGGCATGCTCTCAATAGTGCTTAGGATCTTTATCTTTTGCTTTTCCCTCTTTATTCTTCAGTGTCATGAGGTGAATGGAGATTGTCCAATGTGCACCTCCAATGTCATACCATGCCAGCTCCTGGACCCAGGCAATAGGGTGAAAATGCCACGAGTTAAATTTCCAAAACTGAGTAAAATAAAACCTTTCCTTTTGATAAGATGCTTATGCCATATGTTTGTTGCTATAATGCAAAATTATTAACAGATGTTTACAGGTCTCTACTGAGACTGCAACAGTTGGCAATATCTTTTCCTGTTCACTACATTGTCTATTTTCTTTTACCATTATTTTTTCTGTCATGCAGTATTGTAATCCCAAATACTGTGTACAGGCATCCAAGTATCATAACCCTCTTTCTAGTTTTCCTCTCAATCCTCTCAAAAAGCTATATTTGTAATCCCATTGAGATGTTATTGGAATCCCAGCAAGTTAATTCCAAATTACTACCACCAGTGCAACCTATGGTGAGAAAAAAGACACCAGGACATACTCCAGGTTAAGGGCAGCCAGGGGTCCTAAGCCCAATCCTCATGAGGTCATGTGAACAAAGGCCTTGATCCTATGCCTCTCCCAGAATTTATTATCTTGTCAAGAACAGGGTGACACAGGGATGAGTGGCAATAAAGATGGCCAAAATTACATGAGTAACTTGAGCTGGCTAGCCAGGTCCAAGAATACCATCTCTATAAATTGCAGAGATAAAGATATATAGAAGGATCAATTTACATAATCCAATTAAGGTAGCAATGTAATTCTTTTGGGAGACTGTCCCTTTGGTTTTGATATGCAAACTCTTGTGCCCTGGGGAGTCTTAGCCTCTTTATCTTGAGACTGATACCCAGTTGACATTTCTGGAGCTATTTGCTCTAACGTCTCCCATGCTCATATTCTGTATGTATTCTGCATGGAGAACACTATGCTAGGAAACAGGACTGTCGGTTGGCTTTAGAAATTACATAGCAGCACCTCAGCTGGCCTTATTTGCAATGCTTAGAGCCAATTGAAGAGAGGAGATACCCTAGCCAGCTTTTTACATATATCAGTATAAGGAAATGAGTCTACAAATAATCAAAGTCATGGTAATTGTTTTGCATTCAGAGGGAGTCACTGGAGTTGTTTGCCACAGTGCAAAATGTTTTCCAGTTCAAGTTCTTTCAAAAACGCATTTAGATATTTTCCATATCATTCAATTTATTTTGACTGTCTTCTCAGTGGTCATTTCATTACCAGGAGTTCTGATGCTCTTTTAGAAAATCTGTGGAAGTTTTTTTTGTTTGTTTGTTTGTTTGTTTGATAATATTTTAAGAAAAGAATATTTCAGGATTATTTAAAAAGTCCCCTTTATTTATCTTCATATTTTATAAAGTGGAAACTTTGTCACTGATGCAAAAACCTTCATTTTTTTTATTGTTTCACCTATATTTACTGGTTATATTTATTTGTTTTGTTGAACAAATTGTAAAACAAAAAATCACAGCTAAATAATGAATTAATAAATTGTATAGCACTATCTTTAGTTATTAAATTTAAAATACATGGCATTAATATTTCTCAAATTGATATTAGCTAAAACTTCATTAAATGAACTAAGAGACACTAATAATATAGTGTAACTGATGTGCAATTTTTCCTTTTTCCCTTACATCGTTTCCCCGTTCCACCATCCAACTTCATTTTTCCTTTTGAAAAATTTTTCCCACTTCACAATATATTGTGCATTTTAGTTTCTGACAGCAGGGAGAAAATACAATGCTTACACATGTGAATATCATTTATTTCAAATTTTTTTTTTTGTTCCAGGGACTGTACTCATAACCTCATGCTTACCAGGAAAGCAGTTAAATCGCAGAGCTGAACCCCTGGTCCATATTTCAGTCTTGAGTACAGTATCAGATTGAATCCATTTACCTCAAAACATACAAAGTTTATCTTCATTAATATCTGAGTAGTACTTGAAAGGGTTTTGGCCCAGACCTGACACTGTAGCTGGAAAAAGCCTCAGCTGGAACCAGGGAGCTCCTATCTCCTCGCCCCTAAAGATTTACCTGTAACTCTATCTCCCACCACCCTTAGGAATCTACCCCTGGCACCAAACATGTGCCAATGAAATACCTGTGCATCTCTAATGGCCCTAGGGCACTACCCTAAGCTTAGGCTATCTCTGTGTTCTCAGAATAAAGGCCTCTTTTGTTTTATACTTCATATCTTTTGGAAATAATCCTATCATTTGGTGCCATGACTCAATTGGTAGGCAATTGACTCCTGGGACACATTCGTTTGAGTTCCCAGTTGAGTCCCCCCAGCCGATTCATGAACAGGATAACATCCTGGATTAATTCTGCACTTTTTCTTCTCCCAAGATGCGTTTGACTTGTCACCAGCCACCTGCGCTCACCACCGACCAGATTGATTTCAGGTGAGCACTCTCTGGGGAACTCTTGGCGCTGGGCTCTGCCCCAGTCGACTGTTCTCCCCGTTTGCGTGGGTCTATGGCACTTTCACATCTTTAGGACAGTCCTGGGCAGGGTTTTTTTCTGGGAAAACCTGTGTCCACACTCTAAAATCTCTAACATTCTTTGAGTTCTGATAGCCCAAAGCAGAGATTTTTGGACCGCCCACACTGAACCAGTGACGGCTTGTTCTCTGGACCATGGCATTTTTCTTGCCTGAATCAGTCATGGGAAACGTATTTTCTAACTCCCAAAAAATGCCTTTACAATGCTTAATTTCCAATTTATGTACTCAAAAAATTAAAAGTACCATAAAGGCTAAACTATTAACTTTTTACTGCCAGGAGGTCTGGCCAACCTACCCACTTATCAGCAAGCTTTGGCCCACGGAAGGAACATTTGATGCCTCCATTCTTCAAACCCTGTATGATTTTTGCCGAACCAGTGACAGGGTAATAGAACTTCCATACATCAAGGCATTCATTGTTCTGAGAACACACCCTTCTCTCATTAAGTTCTGTAACCCCACACAAATACTCTTAGCAGCTCTGACACAACCCAACTTGTTTCATCGTGCCCCCCAGGACATGCTTGAGGATATCCCTCCAATTTTTTCTTGGCTGCCACCTGCCTACCCCCAAACTGGTTCCTCGTCCTTATTTCACACCGGACCGCCCTCCCCTCCCCCCATCCCTGTTCCCTCTGCGCCGAAGTTACTTCTCACTGTGTGATCATCTCCCTCTCCGCCTCCTGCGATGCATGCCTCTTCCAGCAGCTCTGCTCTGCCCTCTGAAGCATTTTTGCTGCCCGCCCACCACACTTGATCACATTCGTTGTGCCCATCCGGCAAGCAGCATGATTTTTCCAGCTTGCACCAGGAACAGTCACCATGTGGTGGCCCTCCACCATGTGACAGGGCACCGCCATGTTCAAATGGGTCCCGCGGTCCATGGGCACTGTCATGTTCAGACGGGTCCCACAGTCAATGGGTGCCACCATGTTAGGACGGGTCTCACGGTCACTGAGCACCCCCTTGTGGCTCCTCTTGTGAACAGCAACAGCCACCCTGTTGTGGTCCATATGATGGTTGCTGGCAGCAATTCTCTCGCTGCAAGGCACACAGTGAGATGCCATCTGCCTGTGTTTCCTCATCCCAGGGTGATCAGTAGCCACTCTGTAACTGCTCTGCAGATAACTGCTCACACACGTCTACCAGATGGATAGGTGCCCAATGGCCCTCTACTCCACATTCTTCTCCTCAGGCTCTGCTACTGCTTTGAGAACAAGCTGGCCCCAAGGGGCTGGTCAATATACATGTACCTTTCTCCCTTTCTGATCTATCCCAGATTACCCATAAATTAGGTAGCTTCTCTCTTGAACCACAGAATTATATCAGGCAATTTGAATTTATTACTAATTGTTATGGTTTACATTTTAAGGATGTTTATGTGATTTTAAATACCAACCTTAGCTCACAAAAGCAAAATCAGCTGTGGCAAGCAGCTCGAGAAGAAGCTGACCACAGGCATAGGGCAAACACCACTGAAAACGACCCTGGGCCTGTGGCTGTGCCAGACCAAGATCCGACCTGGAACTATCAGAATGGATAAGGTTCAACAAAATTACATAAGATGATTGAATGTCTGATTGTGGGCTGTAATAAGATTGCTCACAAGCATACTAACTACAACAAGCTTTTAGAACAGGTCCAGGAGGCTAATGAGAACCTGGCTGTGTTCTTAAATTGGCTTTGGGAAACCTTAATTAAGTATACTAATGTGAACCCAGACTGTGCTGAAGGGATGATTATTGTTAACTCTTATTTGATTTTGCAGTCTGCTACTGATATTCATGCAAAATTACAAAAGATTGAACATGGCCCTCAAACTCTGCAAGGGGATCTACTTAAATTAGCCTTCCATATATTCAACAATAGAGATAAGATTCAGAAAGAGGAGAAGCAAGCTCAAAAATTAAAGTTTGCTAAATATCAGTCTGACCTCTTAGCAGTGGCACTCGGAGCTCCCAAGACAAAAAATCCACAACAAGGTGTGGCTGCCCAAGTCCCACCTGGACCATGCTTCAAATGCAGCAAACAAGGACACTGGGCAAAAGATTGCCCTAACCCTGGTATTCCTCTAGGGCACTGCCCATACTGCAAGCTTAAAGGGCATTGGAAGAGTGACTGTCCTAGCTGCCAGTGAGCAGGTAAGCCATCCTCTAATCCCTCGCCCTCACAGGAGACTTCGTCAATGCCTAATTCATCGCTGACTGACCTGCTCGGACTTGCTGCGGAAGATTGATGGGGCTTGGGGCTCACAGCCCTCACTCCGGTAAACTTATCAGAGCCCCAAGTCTCACTGGAGGTCTCAGGTAAGATACTATCTCTGCTTTTGAATACAGAGGCAACTTATAGTGTACTTCCTGAATTTTCACGACCTTGTAGGAAGTCCTTGATTTCTGTTGTGGTAGGTGATGGCCAGCCGAATCAACCTTTGTAAAGTAGGCCTGTCCCATGTAGATTCCAGACTCTCTTCTTTACTCATAGCTTCCTAGTAATCCCAACATGTTCCACACCTCTTTTAGGCAGAGACCTTCTTCAAAAGCTTAATTTTTCCTTCACTTTCTCTTTCCCCACAGCCCTAATCCTCCAAACAGCCTCACAATGCATCACAAAGTCATTCCCCCCCCTCTTCCTCCTTCTCTGGTTGACCCCATGGTTTGGGACACATCCAATCCCACTCTGGCTACACATGCCATGCCTGTTTTAATCTGTCTCTGGGATCCCTCAATTTTTCCCTGCGTTCCCCAATACCCCATAGCTCCCCAACATTTAAGGGGACTTAAACCCGTAATTAAGCAGCTTTTAGACAACGGTTTTCTTAAACCTCCCCATTAACCCCACAATACTCCCATTCTCCCAGTACTCAAGCCTGATGGGTCCTATCACCTGGTACAGGACCTTAGTGCTGTTACCCCAACTCACCCAGTGGTGCCAAATCCTTATACCATGCTCTCTCATATCCCTCCCTCCACCACTCATTTTACAGTTATAGATCTTAAAGATGCCTTTTTCACTATCCTCCTACTCTCTGATTGCCAGAACCTCTTTGCGTTTACATGGACTGACCCAGACACTCTCAGGTCTCAACAACTTACTTGGACAGTGCTCTCCCAAGGGTTCAGAGACAGTCCCCACTTCTTTAGTCAGGCTCTCACTACCGACCTCACAGAACTTGATCTCAAACCTAGTGTTCTTCTTCAATACAAAGATGACCTTCTATTATGTTCTCCACCCCATATGTTAGCCATACACCACTCAGCCAGTCTTCTTAATTTCCTTGCTAGTCGTGGATACAGGGTCTCTCCTGCTAAAGCCCAGATAGCCTCCCCAAAAGTCAAATACCTAGGTCTCACTCTCACCCCCACCACTCGCTCCATCACCTCAGATATTAAGGCAATTCTTCATGATCTCCAGGTGCCCACAACTAAACAGCAGGTTACATCTTTCCTAGGGTTAGCTAATTTCTTTCATCTCTGGATTCCTAACTTTGCAGCCCTAGCTCAACCCCTCTACAAGGCCACTAAGGGCCCCTTATCAGAACACTTGGACCCTACTAGGCCCATACATGCCTCCTTTCAAAAATTAAAAGAGGCTCTCCTAAAAGCTCCAGCTCTTACCCTTCCCAATCTCACCTGACGTTTCATCCTATACACTACTTGTCAGGGCCACAACACTATAGGTGTACTAGGACACAAAAAGGGACCTTCTTTTCAAGCAGTAGCTTACTTGCCAAAACAGTTAAATCACACAGTAAAAGGATGGGTTCCTTGTCTCTGAGCTCTTGCAGGTGCAGCCCTCCTGACACAGGAAGCTAAAAAGTTTACATTAGGGCAATCTAGTACAGTACAATCACCTCATCACCTATGTGACCTTATCTCACATAAGATGCTCCCTGCCCTAATGACCCCTTCTTGCCTTCAACAGGTACATTTAGCTCTCTCTCAAGACCCTTGCATCTCTATTGCAACTAATGGTCCTCTTAATATAGCCACCTTACTCCCCACCTCAGAGGGCCATCTTCACGATGACTGTATTGAGTTTTTACAGATGACTCCTATGCCTTTCTCTCACATTAGTAGCACACCTCTCTCTCTTTGGCCTTTGACACATGGTTCATAGATGGCAGTTCAACAAACACAGACAACCAAAAGAAGGCAGGATATGCAAAAGTTAACCAGTCAAAAGTTATAGAGGCAAATCCATTGCCACCTGGCACCTCATCACAAAGGGCAGAACTTATTGCCCTTACAAGGGCTCTTACACTAGCAAAAGACAAAATTATAAATATATACACTGACTCAAAGTATACATTTAGCATTTTACACTCTCATGCTCTATCTGGCAAGAATGGGGTTTTATTACCCCTCAGGGAACCCCCATCATTAATGCTCCCCTTATCCTTAAACTTCTAGAGGCAGCCCAACTTCCAAAGCAGGCAGCAGTTATTCATTGTAGAGGACACCAAAACTCTACAGATCGTATTGCTCAAGGCAATGCCTTTGCAGATTCACAAGCCAAGTTAGCTGCACAAGGGCCCTGCCCTTCTCATCTTCTCCTGTTAGTCCCAAACAGTCTACCTCAGCCTAATTATTCACCAGAGCAGTTATAGCTACTTCATAAACCAGGTAACATACAAAACACTCAGGGATGGACTTTTCAGGGATCAAAACTTTGTTCTCCCACATCAACAGGCCTTAGACATCATCACTGACTTACACAACTGTTTTCATATAGGATCACAGGCCCTATACAAACTCTTAGCCCCAATAGTCACACACCCTTCTCTAAAAGCTATCATTCTTAAGATTACTCACACCTGTGATCTCTGTGCCAGGACCTCTCCTCAGGGATGCATAGCACCCCCTTCCTTTCCTACCCATCAGTTTCGAGGACACACCCCTGGTCAGGACTAGCAGATAGATTTTACACACATGCCCCACCACAAGACCCTCAAATATCTTCTCACCTTTGTTTGTATCTTTTCAGGATGGATAGAAGACTTTCCTACAACCAGGGAAACTGCTGATGTAGTTACCAAAGTCATATTACAAGAAATCTTTCCAAGGTTTGGTCTAGCTCAGAGTATTTAGTGAGATAATGGTCCCGCCTTTATTTCTCAGATCACTCAACAGGTATCCTCAAGCTTACACATCACAAGGCACCTACACATCCCATACCATCCACAATCCTCAGGAAAAGTAGAAAAGGCAAATGGCCTCATAAAGACACACCTTACAAAACTCATTTTAGAACTACACCAACCTTGGCCTCAACTTTTGTCCTTAGCCTTAGCCAAGATCAGGGAACTTCCCTGGGCTCCTACTTTCTTAAGTCCTTTTGAACTTATGTACAGCAGGCCATTCTTACTCCACAATCTTCCTACTCCCCAAAATCTCCCTCCCCTGGCTGACCATGTCCCAGTCCTCTCCTTCCTTTGACACCTGTTGCGACAACATGCTGATCTCTGCCTTCCACAACCCTCTAGAGGACCAAACCAGATCCTCCCATATCCACAGGAGATCTAATTTATCTCAAATGTTCTAAATCCACAGGACTACAACCAAGGTGGAGTGGCCCCTATCTGGTCTACTTGGCTACCCCTACAGCAGTCAAAGTTGCTGGACTCCCATCCTGGTTTCACATCACTCAGGCTAAAAGGTGCCCTCCCAGCCCTAAACCTGATCACTCTGAGTGGTCATCTCATCTTCTGTCACCCACCCATCTTCGTTTCATGAAGGCCTCAAAGCCACAGTTAACAAGCTAAGTCATGTTTTGTTATCCACTTTGGTTCCTAGTTTCTTATGTTCTATTAATGATCATTTTTACAGCAGGACTCTTAACAGTCTTTCCTAGAGACTCCCACATCATGTGTAAGATCATCTTCATAATGTTCTATGTGATAACTGTTGTAATTCTTTCTACCCTCAGCTGTCTGGTTAAATGTGACATCCCTGAAAACCTAAGCCCTTACCTTCCCTATACTGGTACAGCCAATGCCTCCCCTACTCCCCTGATTTTTTCCAGTTCAACTCCTG
Organism: Cavia porcellus; assembly: GCF_034190915.1. Lineage (NCBI taxonomy): Eukaryota > Metazoa > Chordata > Mammalia > Rodentia > Caviidae > Cavia > Cavia porcellus. Next base: position 59,730,518 of record NW_026947493.1, read on the forward strand.
GACCAGAGACAAGTTTTACACACCTATCCTCTTAACTTTTATATTTTCAGATGGGGGGAGTAATCACCTCTCATAACTTCACTCCTTCTAACCTCACACTTAATTCTCAGAATTCTACCTCACTGTAACAATGATCTTACCTCAATGTCATCCTGATAGAATGACAAGTCTAAATCAAAGGCACCTTTCCCTCTACCTCACCTGGGTCCTAAATACGACAGTGTCATGTATCCTCATAGCATCATGTCTCTTTGTTTTTCCAGTCTAACATACATGCATTCACCAGTGAAGCTGTCCTGGCTAAAACACCTGACATCAGCATCTACCTGGGCATCAACCGTCATCCTGTCGACTTCCCTAGGCTTCAGCACAGCGCCCCCTGCCAGCAGGAAGTAGTTAAAGAGAGAAATCTTCGCCCCTTTTCATAATAATCATAAGACGGGATATGAAAGAGTTTTGGCCCAGACCGGACACTGTAGCCAGAAAAAGCCCCAGCCGGAACCAGGGAGCTCCTATCTCCCCTGGCCCTAGAGATTTACCTGTAATTCTATCTCCCCCCATCCTTAGGAATCTACCCCTGGCGCCAAACGTGTGCCAATGAAATACCTGTGTATCTCTAATGGCCCTAGGGCACTACCCTAAGCTTAGGCTACTTATATACCCCCCATGCCACATGTCCACTGGAGAGCTCGCCGGACTCCAGCGGCCAGGGGGTGTCAGTTATCTCTCTCCGTGTTCTCAGAATAAAGGACTCTTTTGTTTTATACTTCATATCTTTTGGAAATAATCCTATCAGTACTGTTTTGAGTAAAAATATCACATCTTTATCTATTCATTGATGTGTATCTATGCACCCATTTTTATAATATGCATAGCTAAATCTCAGAAGCAAGTACCTTCATATTATCAAAATATAAAACTTCTTTCACCAGATAACCTCCATGAATTAAAATTTTACACTGCTCATCATCCAGCCAATATTTTTTGAAACTTACACCTTCTCCTCAAAGTAACCTGAATAATGTAGTCATAGCATATGGCTTTCCTGTCTATGGTTTTAATTTGTATTTCCTTGCAGAGTAGAGAGGCTGTGCATGTGCTTTTTACCTTCTGGGCTTTTTATGTCACCCTCTATGACCTGCTGACTGTGTTATTCTCTTTCTTATTTCTGTAACACTATAGACTCAGGATTTAATTCTTTTGCAATTATGTACATCTTATATACTGTGTCCGTATCCATTCCTGTTAGGTTACTGTATTTTGCATATTACTTTTTTGTCATTTTTTCTTATAGAAATAGGTACTACTTATATTTCTTAGAGAAATATGCTACTTTCAATCAAAATTTTTATAAATGCTCTATATTATCCATGTCTTATAACCTCTTTAATAAGTGCTTTCTATTGCTTTGCAGATATATCATTTTTAAAGGTTTTATAGTTATGTACTTTAAAATTCAAGTTTTCAAACCATTGAGAATTTATTTTATTGTAAGAAACTAACATTTTCGTCAAATGTAAGTTATCTGTTCTAAACCAAGTGAGTACAGCATTTCAATAGTAATTATATTTTAATAGTCACAGACAAAGACATTCATTAGACATTCATTTCACTCATGTATTCTATACATTTGATACATATGAAACACAAAGTATTGTTTTGAAAATTGAAAATATAAGAATCAAAAAATTATAAAAATACCTCTCATAAACTTTATACCCTAGCAAAAGAGAAATAAAATTTCATAAGTGAAAAAAGAAACAAATGTAAAAAGCAAAAAATATTACCAATCATCTGTTATTTACTAAGTAACATATATATATATATATATATATGTATGTATGTATACATATGTAGTAAATATATAACAAGAAAAAAATTGAAGAAAAGGGGTAAAGAATCTCCAACAGGCAAGAGGTTTTAATGTTTTGCATGGTGACTATATAAAAGTTTATTGAGATACATAAAATCCAAATAGGCATAACCAATATAAATCTACACCAAGACATACCATAATCATATCCAGAAATTCACACAAGAACAGACTATTAAAAACAGGTAGAGAAAAGAAATGTCACATATACAGGAAGATACATCAGGGTCACAGAAAACTTCTCAACACAAACCTGAAAGTCAAGAAGAGCTTGGAGTGAAACATTTCAAGCCTTAAAAGAAAAACAATCTAAACTAGACTGATGTATCCTGCCAAATTGTCTTTCAAAGAGAATGGAGACTTAAGAAACTTCGTTGACACAGAACAAATGAAGACATCAAACCATCTCTGCAAAATGCTATGAAGGATATTTTAGAAAGAGATTGGCAAGACACAAGAAGAGCAATAGAGAAAAGGAACCAAGTGAAACAACTTAACTTGCAAGCAGTTAAGCAGAGGAGAAAGACAGGGCACCAACAACAAGAAAATCATGTCAGAAGGGTAACCCTTAACATAGCAGTTAACTATCAATGTAAATGTTCTCAATTCACCAATTAAAAGAAACAGACTGGCTGAATGGAGCAAGAAGCAAGATCCATCAATATGCTGCATACAAGAGACACATTAAACTCAAAAAGAAATTCATAAGCTGAAAGTCAAACACTGCAAACTATATTCCATGTAACAGGAACCTGGATTAAAGCAGGGGTAGCTATTCAATTTGCAGACAATGTGAACTTAAAGCCAAAGCAGTTCTAAAGAGATCAAGAAGGGGGCTGGGGATTTAGATCAGAGGCATAAGCTCCTGCCTTGCAAGTGTCAGGTCATGAGTTCAAACCCCAGTACCAAAAAAGAAAAAGGGAGAGAGAGAGACAAAGAAGTTCACTTATATACTTGACAATGGAAAATTCTAACAATAATAAATAACAGCCTTTTAATAAGAAATAACAATAAATAGTTGTGTATGCACATAAACCAATATTAACAGACACAAAAACTCACTAACACAATTGTAATGAAAAACTTAGTAAAGAGCTGTCACAAATGAACAGATAAAAAAAGACAGGAAATCAAAGCATTATCAAAAGTAAGCAAATCTTAACACTCACCCATCAGGAGAGGATGCTAATGACCATCATTTTTACAGTATGTTTCATGGTATTTAAAGTTTTTGTAGAGTTAAAAACATATTGCCAATGAGGTTGGAAGCAAACCAGGGCCATACACTTTTGTTTTACCTTATGCCTGTGAATATTGGGGTGACTAAGTGAAAAATATCTATTGGATTTCTGAAATTATGATACACTCTTTCTCTATTTTTCTGGTTTTATGATTATTTTTCACAAGTTTCCCTATTGTTTATGTGTCTTTGGCCTATCACTTACCTCATCATCATCCTCAAAGTCATGATTATAATTATTTATTGTGGACTGTTGAAGGCCAGTGCTCTCAAATTCCCAGAAGTATTTTCTGCTGCATGTGGACGTATTACCTAGTTATATACAAATCATGAAAACCTCACATTAATTTCCTCAAAGTCAAAGTGAAGACTACAGGGTGAGTTGGATATGTTGACATCACTGTAGATTTAGAAGCATACACTGAATCAAAGTTTGAAGACCAAAAAAGAAAATTTGTAAAAATCTGCTAAATAGGAATGGTCCCAAAGGGGAAAGTTATAAACAGAAGGGCATGAAGAGATATTCTGCTGTAAGTAATGTGGCTGAGATATCCCCTAGGAGTTGAGCGTCATATGTCCCACTGGAGAGCTGACCATGGACATAGTTTCTGAGTCACTAGGGAAGAGTCATGCCAGTTCAGTAGCCTAAGAATTATGAGGAAGTTGAAGGGGTTTCACTTGGTCAACCTGAGATAAAAGTGGTTGTCAAACAGTGAAGTTATTGAAAATAATGTTCCTTGGTTTAGAAGTCTTTTTAAAAAGTAATCACTAGGGCCTTTGTGGAGAAATGGTTTTTACAAAGAAGCATTACAGCCTGAGCATAAGAGATTTCTGACCATCGTACTTTTACAAAAGATACTGAAGTGGAGAATAGTACTATAATTCAGACTATCCTACCCTAAATGTATTTTTCTTTACTTAGTTTATGTAGAGACAAAACCACTTTGCAATGTACAGCAAAATATTTCATTATCCAGAACGTAGAATCGAATTGTTGTGAATTATTAAGAACAATGCATAATAGCAAAGCTCAAAGTATCAGCAAGATGTTTGTGTGATGCTTAACAAGAATTACAGACAGGAGAAAAAAGACTAAGTTTGGGATCTTTGGAGCTCTGTTTGTTTCCTGACAGATATATTTGATGAGGCAAATGGTACCAGTGACCTTTAGTTCCTTGTATCTCTCCCCTACATATAACATCAGGTAAGTCCTTTGGAAACTAAGAAGTAATCTGGTCAAGAGACTTTGAGAAACTCAGTATACATCAATCATCTATTTATCTGATAGCTTTTAAACATGAGCATTTCTGAGTACCAGGCTGGAAGGAAGTGCTGATAACTGTAGAGTACAGATTGCTCAATGAAGGTGTCATGCATGATGCATGTCTTTCTCAATCACAAAATTCCCAAAGACTATGCATCGAGTTCTTCTACATTATGGTAATAGATTTTTTTACCTCCACTGCTTTGGAGGGTTCTTGCATATTTTCCAGGTGTTTTTTTAAAACTATGTAAACCCCACACAGGTTACTGTGATATGATTTACATGATGAAATATTTTTACAGTGGGTGGAGAGAATAACAATTCATTTTTCTGAAAGGTGGGACAGTACTTGAAAGATTTATGGCTGTAATTCCAAGTGACTACCAGCTATTGTTGGGTATTAGCACCAAAGGCAACACTAGAGAAAGAATTTGCAAAATCTGAAACACAAATGGTAACATCTCACAGCACTGCATCAATTCTTCAGTCAAGAGAACAAGTCTAGTTTCAGTGAAGTGATGGAAGATCACCACATTATTTAAGGCCCTGTGATGCAGTCATCCTCTCTGAGGCATCCAGCCTCTTCATGGACTACACCTGACTGCTAAATGATGATGGCCTGTGTGAACAATGTCTTTAAACAACTATGCCAGTTCATGCTCTTTGATATTAATCACCCTAAAAGGGCAGACAGTTTCATCATCACCTGGTTTACTCCAGAGCACATCATTGCCTTCACAGTCCAAACTCATGTGGGATATTGTGCACCTATGATGTGAGGACATGAACAAATAGCATGCCATTTGTAATAGAAGTTTGGTCTTCTTCACATGTGAACATCTCCTGATCTGGATTTTCCAATTATGACTCAATTAAACTAATGCATATTAATTTTGATCAAATTTATGTTTACAACAGAGAACTTTATGGTAATTACCATCAAAGACTTACAGAAATCACGTATTCTTTTCAACCTCCTCACCTATATACCTTTTAGGAAAACTGACACAAAAGACTCTATCATGTTGTTTATATCTCTCATTCTCTCCTCATAGTCCCTTCTTGTCCTTTTCAAAATTTCTTTGAAGGCATCACTGCACAATCAACATTTCTATTGTCCTTCAAAACTAGAAAGCTTGTCTGGTTGTTGGTAGAATATGGTCCTATTCAAGGGTTGTTATTGATGATTAAGCGTGAGTGTCCTAGCAACTTTATCTAAATTGGATAAAAAGCAGCTTTAGAAGGAAGATGTCTTACATCTGAGAAGACCAGCAATAACAAAAATTTAGGACTAAAATGTATACAAATTTTCTATGTCTCAAACAAAACAAACATTTCCAACTCATTCATGCCTCCCAGTATTTTCCTATTCTTTCATTTTCTTCTCTTAGAAAATTTTTTTTACCATGAAAAATCTTCTGTACGAAAATATATCTTTATACAGACAATTTTTAAATCACCTGTGTCCAGTTGCTATGTTTCCTTTATGCCAAGTCCAAAACCAAATGGATTTTTGAACAAAACTTAACTTCATAATGCAGTTTAAGAAGTGTCACAATGCATAAGAAATATAAAATCATTAACTCAAATTAAAATTCTAACGTAAATTTTCCTAGTAGGCAAGATGAACTCATCTGTACACTACTTCAATATGTAAATATTGGAAAGAAGTTTTATGTCCATTCTTGAGTTTCCTGAACACAAGCTAATTCCTGTATGGATTCATGCAGGCACACATTGTCAAAGAAACATATGTCCTGCCTGAAAACCAGCTGTGAAAATGGACTTCATGGAAAATCCAGAAATGAAAGAAACACTACATGAGAAAACAACAGCTTCCCTCCTAACTAGGAGAATAGTGGAGCAATTGTGTGGATGGGGACACTAACAGAACAGTGTGAGCAACAGAAAGTAATGTGGCATACAAAGGATGACAACATATGCCAAAATTAGAAAAAGAATGTGAAGATCATAAAGGTCCTGAAGGAAAGGCATGAACCTTCAAAAGGGAGAAAAAGATTGAAGTTGAGACTCCCAAAACTCAGAAACAAATGGCAAAATATTCAGAGTGAAAAAAAAGATTATGCAATAAACACATTTCATTTTTTACTGCTCAAGCATAGGACTGGAACATGGCAGTTTTTTGAGAGTTGTCATGCATTCACAAGAGCATATGTTCCATCAAATAGCGTATACCTAAAACTGGAATCTTCAAGTAGCAGATTTATTGACATATGGCTATCTGATCCTGCTCATAAGTGTTCAACCAGATAAACAAGAATGCACCTGCAAAGCCATGCAATATTCCTACTCACAGAAAAGATTTTAAAACTGAAGTTTTCAAGCAGCACAAGACTTACTGATACATGGGTCTCAGATCTTCCTCATAAGTGTTCCACCAGATTAATAAAAATACAAAAATAACACTATATAGAATATCCATTGTCCTGATTGGATTCTCATCATCAAGTGCTATCAGATAAGTGCTTGGGGGGGCATCATTTCTCAGTGCTTGGTACCCTAAAGTGAAACTAAGCAGGATGCTCAAAAGGAATGAGCATCTTCTTTTGCTTTTCTGGTGTGACAAATCTTCAGTAGTGTGTCTGTGTAGTATTATTGAATTCCTGAGACAAAAGCAAAAGAAGTGAAGTTACAATTAATAGAGTTGGAGCAGGCCAGTGAGAAGTGCTCAGAATACTGAAAGAGACAGGAGCTGAGTCTCTTCAGGTCTAGAGATTCTGGAAACTTACAACTGACAGAAGTCATGGCCTCACGGGGTATCTGACTCAGTCCACCAACTGGGAGGGACAGTTTTTAACTAAGTGTTCAGAGGAAGTGTCATACTGTCCAGTACTCACCTGTGTCACAATACACATGAGGCTGGGAATGCCTGGGAGTCTTGGAAGAACAAGGGGATCTCTACTTGTTTGTACTTTTCTTAATTTTATTTAAAGAAAGACTAAACAAAACAGAAAATGGGCAGAAATAATACATACATTCAAAGAAAAAAATAAACAGTAAGAAATCACTAGTTGATGTTTATATACTGTCCTCTTACAAATAGTTGTTTTGTTCAAGATACAAAAGTGGAATTTGTTTTTGAATATTTCTGAATTTTTAGATTCTTTACCTCACAGCTTCCTGTTGCTCTTTTCCCCTTGCACTGTCTTCTACTTCTTTTATCTGCTAGCTCAAAAATGGGACTAAAAGCAGCCAACGGTACTAATCTGTGACCCAGAGGTTGCACCGCCTTGAAATTTCCTGCAAACAATCAGTTAGTGGTTCATCCATGAGTGCACGAGCCTGTGGATTATGTGACAATGGCTATCATAACACATACTACCAATGCTTCATGTACAAACATATAACACGAAGGTTGCTGATTTGGATTCTTGTGTACTAACACCCTAGAAGAAATTATTATGCTTACGTATGGCTCTGTTTAGTCATACATAATGACAAAGAGTAAAGCAAATAGAAAGTTTATATATTAATATTTAGGTTTAAAGGAAATGATGATGCTACTGCATCATCCTTTTTTCAATTATGAACATTTATGAACAATTATGAACATTTATACTGGTTCTCAAAAGTATCAATGTACTCATCTCAGTAGCACATCTGAAATTATTAAAAGGAGACTTGAATGACACAAAGCCACTGCCCTAATAGATCTAAGTTCTACCTATTCATCAACAGAAGAATGTAACGTGTTTCCCAAACATAATTAGTGAGACTTTTGAAACTTTGCATAATTTATTTTAACAAAAGATATTTACAAGCATGTAAAGAAAATGTGTCCCAGATCCAAGCAGGATCAGCCCAGAAACATGACAGAACAATGACACTGGAATAACATACTGTTCTCCTTTATTGTAGAAGGAACTCTTAAAATGTAAGCAATATGTCCTGCTCTGATTAATTTTTTTCTATTCCTTAGGAGAGGTGAAAAACCCTGCCCAGACACATCCCAGATCTTTAATATCTTCCCTGTCCATGGTGACTGTGATGTACTTGTGGACTAATGTATCCTTCCTGACAGTTTCAACACCAAAGGAAATCATCGCTTCAGGCATGATTGTATGAACAAGCACAAAACAGTCACATTTAACTGTTTATATAAAACAGCTACACAACTTACACAATAGATTAGTTTGATGCATACCAATCCATATATTTAATATGTATTCATGTTTTGAATTTACAAAGAATCTAAGAAACAATGATTGTTTAAAACATCTACAAAAGTTAAGCACTTGAAAAATATTAGGTTCTGAGAGTAGAAGACTCTAAATAGCAAATACTAAACGGAGAGTAGAGCAAAGAAGATGAGAAGGAGTAAAAAGGGTGTTACAGGAAGAAAATGAGGGAAACAATTACGTATACTCCTTAGCTGTTCCGTCATTTATGGTATACATAAATTTCTATCCTCATTGTTTGTGTTGCAAATAGTCAACGCCATCATCATTTCTCAGGTGGTGAATCTGAAATTCAGAGTATTAAATGATGCAGTCACTGTCATCCTTCTACAGATAGGCAGATTTAAGATTCAAAACCAAATGGCAGTAGATCTCTTATCATTATAAAAATTGTTTCCACTTCAGGTTATTGGTAGTATTGGTTTGTAAATGTGTGCTGCAATTTATAAAGCCTGATGTTCAAAAAATCCACAAAGAATGGTAGGTGATTTTGAACACTAATGGAACAAACCAAGAATCAAACCAAAGTTCCTAATTTTGAAAGCATATTCTCACTCACTGTGTTAAATGTGCATTGCAAAAAGACCAGATCAAAGCATCACTGAGACCGTGTCTCAGGAATTCAATAATACTGCACAGACACACTACTGAAGATTTGTCACACCAGAAGTTTTGTTTATAGACAGAATCATGATGTATACACTTAGATATGAATGAATGAAGATTCAATGTTCAGTTTTCTTTATAACAATAAAATAGAAATAAAAATGTAGAAAAAATTCTACCCAACATTAAAGTTTTAAACATATTTACTTCTGCAGAAAAAAAGTTCACTTGTCTACACAATTTATTTTCAAGTACTCCACATAAATTGCAAAGATATACCAATAAACACACCCTAAATAGAAGCATATATAATTATAGACATGTACAAATAGAGATATGTGAACATACATGTAGTATTTCCATAGTTCAAAAAGTTGAATCATGGCTTGATAGCAGGATAAAAATATAGTATTTATAAACAACTATAAGTTTAAAAGGAAAACGTATTTGTTGGCATTGCATATTTGCAACTAATGGTCTCACAGAAATGCTGAAATCTATTAAATGAAATGTTTGTAATTATTAAAATTAGAGAAGAAGGCTGCCCTGTGGAGGCGCCTGGGGCATTGCCTGCAAACATGTCCAGGGAGCTCGGCTGCCCCAGCCAGCACTGGGAGGAGGGAGCTGCCCTGCAGAGGCCTGCTTAGGCCTTGCCTGCTACCTTCTCTCTGTCCTGGAGCACTGCCACTGTTGTTGCTGGCTGGAGGAGGGAGCTGTGCTGGGGAGAAGGTTTGGGGCCAGTTTAGGCTGCGCAGGTGACATTCTTTCAGCCTAGGGAGCTGTGCCACCCAGGAGGTGGATGCCTGCACAATATCCCATACCTGGGAGAGTTTGAGATCTTTGCACTTGGTAGTTAGGGACCCACATGGCTTGAGGCCACACTAGATTGGGCTTGGCAGGATTGACCATCTTTCCTTCTGGGGAGCTTTGCTGCTGGAGAGGGGAGCTGTGTGGCTTGAGGAGGCTTTAGGCCTGCCTGATCCATACCTGGTAACATTCTTTTAATCTGAGGGCCTTTCTACCTAAGAAGGGAGCCATGCTACCAGAGGAGTCCCAGGAGCCCAGGACATAGGAGACAATTTCCAACACGCCCAGGGGAACCTTTTGGACCAACACTTGAAAAACGGAAATAGAGGACAATGATGAAACAAAAGACCAAAATTCAGTCTCAAACATCCAGCCCATCCCAAGAAAGCCTAGGAGCCATGTACATAGAATAAAATATATCCCATACACCTGAAATACCTGAAATAATAGTAACTGAAATAAAGAAGCAACTCCAGGAAGCTTTAAAGGAATTTAAATTAGAAATAATCTCCCAGGTAAAAGAAGAAATGATATAATTAGGGAAGAAAAAAATAGTTGTCTTATTCTTGCTCTGGATTTCAGTCTTCAAATTCAATACAATCTCTACCTCAGTGAATTTTAAATACGTGACCCTCATATTTCTCACTCTTAGTTTGGTCCAGATCCTTGTTCATGATTGATATACTGCAACAGTCTCTTCAGTTAGACGGGTCTTCTGATACTCTCAATTTCAGTGTCTTCAGGCTGCTTCTCTGCTTGAACACGGCTTTCTGTTTTGCTTACCTGTCTTGCTAATCTCACTATCTCAGAGTTGAAACCACTCTAATGTCACCACAGCACTTCCTTCTTTCAGGTCAAAGGGCCACCTCTCAGCTGACCAGAGCAGGTCCTGAGCCAAGGCCTACTCTAGACCTAACTTTCTGTCTTCGCCCACTGCACTCCGCTCACTGCACCTCACACAAGATCCCAAGATGCCCAAAATAAGACATTGTTGGTTACCTCATGGTGACATTAAGATTTATTTCAAGGTCAATATCTCTAGAGCCCAAGTGACTCATCCCATATCAACACTAGTCTCATAAATGCATTGTAAACCATGAAATGAAAGGTAGTCAATAAACTTACAGTATAATACCAATGATCGCATAGCAAGTGCTAACTCCTTTATAAACTCTTTCAACTTGAGAACATATACTGCCTCTAGAAGGAATGATGATAGCCCTTAATATTGTAAATACACACATATAATTGATAAGTTGGTATGGAAATGTGCCATTAAATAACTAAACTGTTAATTCATCAAATGCTCATTGAAAAATACAGTGATCTCATAAATAAGAAAATGCAATTATACCACAAAATTATCTCCACTTGAACTGAAACTAATTCACACTAATTCTGAACCATTTTTCAGCATGCAGATACATATACAATATAATATCTCACATTTTTAATGCTTCATTTGATTTAGTTAGCAAACAATGTTCATTCTTATGGAAAAATTCATTCAATTTTACTTTTAATTGACAAGACTACAGTGATTATACTGATATGGGGAATGAAACTCCTGACCTACTATATGTCTGGTGTGAGTTTTCATTCTCTAAAATTGAAGGATGAATTTTAGGAACAATGGAGATTAATAATAGAAATATTTATTGAGAGAAAGAAAGCTTCTGAGCTTCTGTCTGACAGACTGAAAGGGTCCTGAGATGATTGCCAGGGACTCTGTCTCTTGTAGGGACTTTTGTAGAGTAAAATCAAGAGTGAGATAGGTTCAAGGGGAGGTAAACTGGGAAGTTGCAAGGTATATGGCATAAGGTGTGATAGAATTATGGTTAAACAATAAGAGTAACTGTTCAGTTAAATTGATTAATTTGGTGCAAATAAGGAAGTGAGTTACATAGAAAGCCGGCATTCTTAGGGAGCAGTGACTCTTCCCATAGTGGGTTGAGAAAGTGACTCCTGACTTCAGGGTGACAGAGAACTATTTAGAATATCAGTTCCTAAGATATGGGTGCATTTGTTTGACCTTTTTGTCTTGAGGCCTGTCCCACAGCATTAGGTGTCTGTCTCCCTAGAGCTTCAAGGTATCTGGTCTTCTGCACTGACACCTTCAAGGACATAGCTCTGTCTCACTGCCTATAATATTTGCAACTAACTCAGCTGCATATAACAAACCAACCATTCACTTCTTTATAGTAAACTTCCAGAAACATACAGACTTTAAAAAAACTTTAGACCAGAAATTTATGAGTTCACAATATAGGATAGAATCAGTTGGGATTCTGGGGCCATTTGTGAGTCAAATGTTTATCATGCTTGCCATGTTCTTTTGGGTCCCCAAAGGATTTATTTGAAGCTTTTCCAGTGTAACTACCACAACAAGGTTATATGTGCAAGAATTTTATTTTGCAAAGTCTTATTTGGGTCAGATTTGATGGTATAACAGCAACAGAAGCTAAAATAATTAACTGGAACACAACTGCATCTGATGAGAGATGCTCATTAAGCATAGAGTAGACTAGTGGCAACTGACCCAAATTTTGCAAAGTAAATCAGGCAGAAAATCAGGAGAACAATGGGACCATAATGCAAGTTTAGATTAAAGCAAAGGCAATAAGAATGAGAAGATGAGTAAAACCCTGTCAGACAGCCACAGAACATAAGGAAGTCTATGAAGAGCACTTTAGCAATCACTGGCCTGGTGAATGAATTTTCAAGCTTCTCTGCCACACAAACTGATTATCCAATAGTTCACTGTGAGTTCTGCTTTAACACATGTGTCCTACAAGATTTCACAATGTAGTAAGAGATCTGGGTAAATTAGGTTTCTAAAAGGGTGATCTTATTCATGCATTTTCACACCATCACAGATGACACAGATTGTCCTGACTTTGTCATCTGATAATCTAGACTGAGCTTAATATGGAAGCTAGACCAGGTTCCAATCAAGAGTGCATGCCTAAACTTGCAGTACTTCTCAAAAAGTAGCTGAGAAATCAATTAACAGTTTCTATTTTATTAGTGAAAACACAAAGAAGCCACAATCAGTTCAAGAACTTAAGGTCACTTATCTCTTCAGCTCCTGTCACAAGAGACATAGATTCAAGAAGAAAGTATTGTCATATGTGTTTGTAAAACTGCCAACGTGACTATGATGTTTTCCATTTTATTTTCTGTTTTTAGATTCTGTTGCTGTCACATGGATGGCAGAGTACTCCCTTCCATGCAATGGGCCATTTCACTGGGAATTTCAGCCTCAATAATTGACACCACTTCTTGTGGAATACTTTCAGGATTAAGGATTCTCTATGCAGCAAGCCAAGAAGGACAGTTGCCACTAGTCTACTCTATGCTTAATGAGCGTCTCTCATCAGATGCAGTTGTGTTCCAGTTAATTATTTTAGCTTCTGTTGCTGTTATACCATCAAATCTGACCCAATTAATAAAATAGTGACTTTAATATCTTGGGTTATAAATGGGCTAAATATGATTGCCTTACTTAAATTAAGATATCAGAATCCAGATCAACCAAGACCTTATAAGGTAAATCAAAATTGAAATTTCAACTTTAATTTAGTATTATACATCTATAAAGAAAAATTTTTTAAGCTATATGAACACTGGTAAGCAAAGGCAAAGCTGGAACATCTCATTTGAGTCTGCATTTCCTAATTTTCTGTTGTTGAACAATTATTACTCGATTTATTTCTATTAATTTTGGTGTAAAAGTTTATATTTTATATATGGTGTTGATAGTTCATATTTTTAGAAAGATATAGATACTGTTAACTTAAATTTCAGGAATTGTCAAAAAATTTTAGGAAGAAAACATTTAGTTTGTGTAAGTAATAAAGGTCATTATAAAATTCTGAACTTGAACTTCCAAAATTCAATCACTGTGCCATATGGAAGAGTTGGCAAAAACAGCTGTAACTTTTGAGAGTTTACTGTATGGTTCCTTGCATTGATAGAACTAACGCTCTGATTTGAAGGCCTCATGCATGTTAAGCAGGTTCTGAAGGCCGTTGCAAAATATTACTAAAAAGCAATGTTTTACTAGAGGGACACAGCTCTGTACATAGGCATAGAGCCTGGTGAGTACAGAACATGCTAAATAAGTGGTTACCAGCATGTTTTGGCACCAAGAACCAGTTTTGTGGAAAATAAGTTTAGGAAAGACTGGAGGCAGGAAATTGATATTTTCCAAACTATTCAATCACCATATATATTGCTTTTTCATTAGAACTATATTAAACTATGCTAGATTATAATGATGTAACTCATCATAATTCAATATTAGGGCAAACACTGACCTTATGTTCCAGTAACTAAATGGTCACCTTGGGAAAGTTTGTCACTAGATGTAACTTAACTGCAATTTGTCTGTTATGAATAGGGTTTCAGTAGGACTCTGCAACTCTTGGATCCCATATGGTACCTGTGCAGTCAAACCTATCTGCTAATGTTAATGGGCATTTGGATCTGCCCCCAGAACTTGCTTCACTGTCTCAAAATTACTTCAGATCTTCAGACATTAGGTTTTCACAAGAAGCACACAACCTGGATCTTCACAGTTGCACTTCACAGTGGGATTCATGCTCCTATAAGAAACTAATTCCACTTCTCATCTGATGGATGAAGGAGCTCAGGTTGTAATGTGAACAGTGAGGAAGGGCAGTAAATACAGAGGAAGCTTTGCCTTTTGGGACTATAGTTCACCTTCTGTTGGACTGAACAGTTCCACTCTGTGTCCATGAGTGTGGGGATCCCTGAAATAGATGACAACCACTGCTCACCAGTTGCATGTGTGTTTTGTTAAATAACAAAAACCTCTTAGGCAGGACCAATAATATCAGATTCTTCTTTGATAAGACGACTACACCAAGAGCAAGGATAGTGAATGAGGAGGAGGTATGAGTAGAAGCACACCAAAGAGATGGCCTAAATTCTTCAAATAACTGTGCTCTATTCAAGAGAATTTCAAGTCTCAGATTGATTACCCCGGAGTTCTGCAGCTGACCTGGATGTGAATGCTAGCATTCTGATACAAGAACTCAAATAATTTTTATATTTGCTGTAGCAAAAATATGTTTAATTTGGCAAGAACATATTGGTGTGATAGTCTCTGATCATCTTTGCCTCAGAAATACTGGGGCTGCTCCTAAACTACTGACCTACATATAGTTTGTGATGTTCTGCTTGGATAATTGTTAGAAACTTTGCTGGAAGCTTTTATGTGAATCATATTTTTGCATTGTTTATGTCTCTTTATCTCCATCATACCTCCATCTTATTTTCATTCATCTGGTCTAGGGGGTAAACCTTACCTTCTTTTAATGTGGATTTTGGAGGCTCCTGAGTATGTTTTACTGCTTTAGATTTTAAATATAATCAGGATTCCTCATGATTTAAGATATATTTTTATAGATGTGGTATGACTGTAAATAAGAAATCCATAAAACATGCCAGTCAATAAAATGAACACATGAGTGTCCCTATTTTCACTTGAATTCGCATGTTCATCTTTGAAAATTCTCATTCTGTCAATTTCTTTTGAGACACAGTCATAGGTGTATCAGTTATCTTGCAGATTCTTATGCTGAGAAGTTCCCTCATAATATATGAAGAAACATGAACCTATGTCATCTTCCACTCTCTTTCTCCCCCAAATCGCTTCTTATTTACCTATGAATGAGTATTGTGAAAATGTGAATGGAAATGACTTTTGCTTGAGATATTCATTTAAACCAATATGCAGTGTGTAACTACTATGTTCAGGGTCTCTTCCAAGAAGTTCAGATAAATCAGTGAGGTTTCTCTGGAGGATCCTCTTAGCTTTAGCTTTACAGCAGAGGAAGAAACGTGGACAAGTACAGTTAATAAGTTCATCACCAAATGTCACTTTGTTCAGCCAAATCTACTCAAATGCAGTGAATGCATTTCTAGCCAGTACTTAAAGATCCACATTGTCTAACACACCATTTTACAAATGAAGATCTGACTGAGAAGCCCAAGTTTGTAAAGCTGGACAGTGATAGCAAACTACATAAAGGAACCATTTTTTATCTGCAAGCGTACCAAGATGAACTAGGAAAAGTTTCAGCAATGATTTCTTGAAGAAATGAAATTTTCATGTATTGATTTTTCTAATTCAATTAAGAATTTGCTGAATCAAATGAAGTGCTTGGTCTAGGAAAAAATTTTTGCTTATTCCTTACAAGAAATATGATAAACATATGGTAACTAAATACAAAAGGAAGAATGTTGGTGAGGCTAAGAAGCTAGTGATTTTATTTATTTTTACTTAAGACATGACATTTTACCACTTTTTATTATTAAAAGCCATAAATTTTACTAATTTTAGAAAATGAATCATACAATCTATTGAAAATAGAAGTAATATATTAATATATGGCAGAGTATGTTTAATTCACATTAATCTCATTTTCCTTATCCCAAAGCTGAGATTATGTATCTAAATCTTTTTAAACATATATTTGCAGTTACCTCCCATTATTATCTGTCACTTATAAAATTCTTTGTCTGTAAAAGCTTGTGAAACAAAAAAATTATCACTACTCTTTCTTTTTTTTTCTCCTTTCGGGTTTGGCTGCCAGTGATATTTGCATCTTTAGCTATTTAACTCTTTCTAATTTTTATGCCAATCATTTAGTCTCCCAAAATGGAGCATATTTGTTAACTTGTCTTTGTTTTAAGTACACTTCTATAATACCAGCTTAATGTTCACCTCAATCAAAGTTCTGTCTTCTCTTAGAAAGTCACTTGTTATTTACAATTATTATTTAATCTGTCACCTTTATAAGATCACAAAAATTGTATTTTGGCAGGAAAATTGATTAGAAGTAAGCATTAGGGAAATAACAGATATTAAATTGTTAAATCTAGTTTCTTAGACAAATAGATCCTTGCAAGCCTCTAAACTATTTATAACAGAGTCATACACGCATCTATACATATTTGTTAATAAAATTCCTATCAGCAGTGATGAGTGACTTCCACGGGCAGGTGGTCACCTCTGATTAAGGCTTGTCCTTTTGGAATGATCTCCTTCACTGATGCCAAGGGCCTTGCTATAAAATCTATTAGTCCTGTGAAATGCACAAGTGTGAAGAAAAAAAAATCTTCCCAACCATATGAATAGAAGCCATAGCACATTAGGAAATCCACGTGTTGGGCATGGCAGTGCATGGCAGTAATCTCAGCATGCAGAAGGCTGAGGCAGAAGGACGCTCTGGGATTCAACCCAGCCTGGTATATAAAGTGAGTTCAAGGCCAGCCAGAGCTACAAACAAAACACTGTATCAAAAAGAAAGTAAGCAAAGGAATAATAAATAAATAAATGGAAACAAATATCAGGCATATTGGTCAATGCCTTCAATCCCAGCATCTAGAAGCTGAGGTAAAATGAATACTGCAAGCTCAAGACCACTCTGGCCTACAAAGTAAGTTCAAGGCTCACCCAAACTTAAGCGTGAAACCCTGTCTCAGAAAAACTAAAAAAGAATAACAGGAAAACAAAGTTAAACATCCCATTCTGCAAGTCTTCACATGAGATAACTATAGCAAAGGCAAGACCTGATAGTAACTTTAAGAAAGATACTAAGTGACAACTGTGTACCCAAGGCACAACTCTTTCTTAAAATAATTAGAGATAAAATATTTTATTTACTCTATGCCAGTAAGCATGGTGTACACAAAGAGATGCTAATGTAGAAATTAAAAATTCATAGAAATTAGAGATGTGTAATATCACATGAAGGAACAACAAGGGGACTGAGACTTGATTCAGCACAACAGGAGAGTAAAATCCTTTCATCTACAGAGCAACTACCTAGATATTAATAAAGCACAGATTCTAGACAATTTTACAAAATGCAACTTTATTAATGTAAGAATAGCAATGTTAGTAAGATAATTACATGAAGATGTGTATTAGTAGTATACCTGCAATTCCATTTGTTCATTTTTTAGTCTCTCTATAAAAAGCTGATTGATTATTCTACATTCTACAATATGAAGTAAAATAGCCACAGAGATTATATCAGTGAAGACACTTCATCCCCAGCAAGAGCAGAAAAATAGACACTAGTGAACATGGATAAGAAGCAATATAAAAAATTCAAGGCTCTTCAATAAAACAAGAGCATCAAGATGGAAAACACATACATACATCAAATGATCACTTGGTTTGAATGTCTTTGTCCCTTTCAAAAAACATAAGCTTGACTCTCTCATATCAACTGGATCATATTAAATCCAGAAGCTATAAAGAGATAGAACACGAAAACAGAGGCCTCATGGATAAAATATGCATTCTTCCAGAGATACTATACTTATAGCTATGATTTCAAGATTAATTCTTCCATAAAGCATGAGGAGAAGGTTTGTGTGCTGACTTTTGGGAGATGGTGGAATGTTTAGAAGGTAGGCCTTCTTGCCACCAATTCAACCATGCCAGGTGCCAGCAGAGATTCATTTAGGTATAAATTCACCTGATGAAACAGAGATCAAGAGTATTTTAGGACAATACACCAGTGAATAGCTCAACTACTCTTCAAATCACTGAGGTCTCACAAATATTGACTTATATATCAAGCATAGAGATATGGATATAAACTAACAAGAAACATGGGAAATGAAGGAAGCATGAACCACCAAATGAACACACAAGTGTTCATGAATAATTCATCATGAGAACTTTAAGAACTCAGCATACAAATATATGTGGAGTAAATACAGCAAAATACAAATCTCAGAAATAGACTCATTGATTCATTAGTTACTAATCTTCAGCAAAGCCATTAGAACTATTGTAGGAAAAGTATAGTATATTCATGACAAAGCGTTGGAGAACCTAAATATTATGTTCAAATCTTATTTGGTCTCTTTATGCTATCATGATGACTGGAACCTCCAGATATATTAAAGATTTAAACATTGAAACTGAAGGTATAGAACTGCTCAAAAAAAAAAACTAGGGAAAAATGCTTGGCTTAGTCTTGGAAATGGCTGCATTGAATATATCTAAAACATGAGTAACAAAAGAAAAATTGTTCAATATCACATCATAAAAATATGAATAAAAGTCACAGAGAGCTGTCACTTTGTACCTCTTTGGAATGGCCTTTGAAAAGTCAAATGTAAAGGCTGAAAAGATCAGGAGAAAAAGAATACCCTTGTTTATTGCTGCTGAAAAATACTTTTGGTACCATCAATACAGAAAATATTATGAGGTTTTTCACAATACTAAAAGTAAAACATATGCAGAACAGCAGCGCAACTTCGTGTTTGGATATATATTTAAAAGATATTAGAAGTCACTACATTGTAGGGATCATCGCCATTGTGATAATTTTTTCAGTATTATTTTTAAATAGTCAAGCTGTGAAACATCTATCCACTGAAGAATAAGAATATTATAAAAATGATATCAAATTACATACCCAGAATATTATTCAGCCTTTAAAAAGAAGGAAAGACAGCCATTTTCCAGCAATATGGATAAAACTAAAGGATATTAGGCTAAAGAAAACAATTGATACCTAAGAAGACTTAAATCTTGGTCAATCCTATGCAGACTCTAAAAGCGTGACTTTCCTAGAACCGTATAGTGCACTGGTACTCAGATGATGGAGGGGCAAGGGAAATGGAGAGATGTTGATTGAAAGGTATAAATCTGTACTTGTAAGATGAATCAGTTTTGAGTCTTAATGGATAACCTGGTGAAAATAGTTAATAACAATATACTGGCAACTTCATATTTGACAAAGATATATCGATGTTAACTATTCTCATGATACATAAATCATATATCGTATGATTTTGTAATTTAAAGTATAGAATAAATTTGATGTATTGCATTGTTAATTTGTTGTAAACATATACCATTATCCAAGCAGCTTGTCCAACTCACAGCTAGTTACCAGGGAGGTACTCTTCTGTATACCATTCTACAACCTTAACTATCTTTCACAATTTATTTCATTAAAACTCTATTTCAAAATAGTTTCATTCCTCAAATTCTGCACTTGTTAAGAAAAACCCTCTTTTCACTACCCATCAGCCTCTGGAGGTCTCTACTGCATTTTATATCATTAGTTACAAGAAACATGAAAACTGAAATAAGAATAAGGTATAATTCCCCATCATTGGGTAAATAAAATTTCAAATTTGACAATATGAGTTATTGACAAAGTTGTACAATATTGAATTCCCTAATAGAAATAGCAATTTTAAAATTTTAATGAATATTTCATTTAACTTTAAACTGAATGGGAAAACATTGAGATGCCCAAGGAGCTTCTGAGTAAGTCAATGGAAGAATTACTGTGCCATGTTAAAGCACTAGAAACGATGAACCTACAGCACTACTCTAATTTCCCTGACCCTGATACATTGTTCAACATTTGTTCCTGTTTCCTTCTCAAAATCCCAAATAAAATCCATCAGCAAATTCAGTAGTCACTTGTTTTCAAACTATTTTAAGAGCACATCACTTCAAATCTCCAGTGTTAGCAATTAATATAGGCTGGACCCATAAAACTGCCAAGAAGAAATTCTGGACTCATCCTCCTGTATAGAATCAGTCTGCAAATTCCAAATTTATAGAAGAAATACTTAAGAAACCAAGAGAATTACATGTAGGAACATGTTTTGATGAGAAATCAGTAACTAAAACCACCAAGATGAAAATTATTGGTTCCCAGTGGATATAATCCTTCAACTGATATTAAGATTAAATATTTCTCCAGTCCCACATCTTACTCTGAGCACTCCAAATGCCATCATGCAGACTCCTGGAGGGGTGGGGGTAACCAGCTCAGGTTGTGAGACAGTGGGCCAGTCCCACCCCTGCATGCCCTCCAGCCATTGTGGAGGCTCCTTGTCTTCGGCAGCCAAGGCAGGAAGTGAAAAGCAGCAGCCAGTTCTGCATCAGTGAATCAAATGACCGCCATCAGCTACCCATAGCCAGTACTGACCAGGAGAACAAAACAGTCATGCTTTGCAGAAATTTTAGCCAGCCTCGGAAGTGCCAGGGATCCTACTACCTGCTTGTCCAGAAGAACCCAGGAATATGTCAAGACAAAGAATCAAAGGCACTCTCTGTCCTTGAGCCCAAGCAAAGCAAGTCCAGGATAGGTAAATTTTATAGAAGAGATTGTTTGTTGCACACCTGAAGTTTCTGAAGGGATGGCAACTGAAGAAAAGGAACAACTTTACAAGGCTATTCAAAAAATTAAAACAGAAATGTCATCTCAGGTGGAAGTAAAGATGAAAAGCACAATGAAAGAAATGCTAAGCACCTCTAAAGAAGACATAGATTAAAAAATAGAAGAGCAAAGGAAAATGAGGGAAATCTTAAATGAAAAACAAAAAAGAGTCAGAATATATGAAAGAGATAGCCAGGAAATTAAAAACGTCATAGATACATGACAAAACTGTATGAAAGAAACTGGAGATAGACTTTCAGATCTTACAGACAGGTTTGCAGCTTGTGTTCATGAAAGGAAAGATCACTTAAAAATTACAAGGAACAGGAAATAACAATTCAACAACTATAAGATGAAGCAAAGCAAAATAACTTACAAACAATAGGTGTCAGTGGAACAGCCAGGATCAAGACAAATGATATTAAAATTCTATTTACAGAAGTAATAGCAGAAAACTTCCAAAACAGATGTGATATACAGATAAATAGGCAAATAGAACTTCAGCGAGCCATAACCAAAATAAATATGCACCCAGACATATAATAATCAAGATTGAAGAAATTCAACACAAGATCAGAATATTAAAAGCTGTTAGAGAAAAGAAGTAGATCACCTATAAAGGAAAGCCCATCAGAATCTTGACAGACTTCCCAACATGAGCCAGCACTTCCAGTGTAGTGTGTCAAATCATGAAAGAAAACAACTTCCAACCCACATTGATGCACCATGCAAAACTAATAGAGAAACAAGATACTTTCATGACACAAAACAATTAAAGAAATTCATGACCACCTAGCAAACCCTACAAAGAATACTCCTGACAGACATTCTAGAGAGATATGAAAAAGACCAGGAAATCAGCAGAGGGAAATCACAGAGTGGGACAGATCATTGAATGGAGGAGAAAAGTAGGAAGCCAATGGCAGGAAAATAGCATGGCAGAGATGATCCAGTGCGTATTGGCCATGACCATTAATGTAGATGGCCTCAATTCACCAATAAAAAGAAACAAAAGCAGAGTGGATCAGGAAAATGGATCCATCTACGTGCTTTATACAGGAAATACATTTAACTCAAAAGGGGGTTCATAGACTGAAAGTCAAAGGTGATAGAAGAATAAGATCCTTTGTGAGAGGTAGCCAGGAAGAAGTAGGGTAGCTTACCCACCAGCTGCAGAGTAGATAAGAAACACATGGCATTTTTATACAATGGAAAGCTACTCGCTCAACAATAAAGAAAGATAAACTTGAGGCTCTTGTAGTTAAATGATTACAACTTGAGATCATGCTCAGGGGTGAAATGGTTCTGAGTCACATGGGTAAACATTCTGTTGTCTCCCTAGTATAAAAAACTTAAAGAGTTAGTGGGCTTCAAAAGATACAATAAATATTGTGACAGGGAAAGGAAAGGAAATATCCAAGAAAGGAAGGCAGTGGCCATTTTTACTGTGTTTTGAAACCCTGTGTTGTTTAAATTGTTTTGATTAGTCTGGTTTTAATCTGCTCTGTTATGTTTGATTTTATTGTATTTTATGGCATGCATAACTGTTTCAAAAATAAGAAAATATATTTTGTTCACCATTATTGACTTCCTAGTATCATTTGGAAGCTCAGTATTGCTTTTGCTGTTTTGGTTTGATTGATTTTATTCTATTTTGTTTTGTTTGATTTTATTGTGTGTGATGGTATGCACAGCTCCTTTGAAGATAACAAGAAGCATAACAGTAGCCACTGATATTTTCCTGTTGTTTTGTTCTGAGATTCTATATTGCTTTCATTGTTTTATTTTGCTCTGTTTTCTTTGGTTTTGTTGTGCCTGAAAGTATTGCTAATTATTTTGAAGATAACAAGAGACATTATGGTGATACCCATTGTAGATTTCCTCTTATTTTGTTTTGAAGTCCTGTACCCAATTCATTGTTTTGTTTTAATTAACGCCAATGTGTTTTATTTTGTTTGGTATTATTCTCTCCAAAATAAACTTTTAAAAAATATTAAACTTTTCTCAACTGTTCCTGTGGTTAGAAGGCATACTTCTCTAAGAGTGACAATGCTACAAGCTCCCTAATATAGTCAAACTTATGATCCATCACCAATCACAACATGACATACACTTAAGTGTTTACATAGTTTCTTATCTCTTCCTTGATGAAGATATAAAAGTAATTTGTCTTTCATGAATAAAATGTGTAAATGTTGACCCTTCACATAGTGGAGGATAAGTATTTGCTGTAGTTATAAGGGCTGAGGAAGGGGAAAATGTGTAAGCACAAAATTAAAGAAGAACAGAAGTTTTTTGGGATTCTGCAAAAGGGATACATGCAATCTAGAGAACCAAGTTATTCAGGCAAAGTTGGAAGACCTGGAGGTCCTGGCAGAGTCCCATGCTAGCTTGTATCAGGAAAAAGAGGGGTCTTGCTGGAAGGCTAAAAAGTGCACTGGAACGTTAAAATATAAGCACTGGAAACCAGGAGATAAACCTTCAGAGGCAAAGGTGTAGACAGATATCTGTGGGGGGAAAAAAGCACAACTGAGACTTTTTTCTTCTTTCTGTTTTTATTCTATCCAGGATATAATAATAAGTTGTTTCAATGCAAAAACAGAATGGATCTTCTTTTATTGAACTATATCTGTCATACAAATGTAAAGAGAACTACCCTAAACCCATCACCCAAGAATTTCTTTTTTTTTAATTTTATTTAAGGAGAAAAAAAAAGCAGAGAAAGGGTACAAGTTATACAGATTTACAGAAAAAAAAATAAACAGTAGGAAATCACTAGTTAATTGATTACATATTGTCATCTTAGAAATAATTGTTCAAGTCACAAAATTAAAGCTTGTAAAGTGGACATTCCAACAATGATACTGCAAACAGTTCTGTTCAATGATCCAATAAAACTCAGTGATATTATTTTCTATCTTATACACTTAAATATACATGCAGTTATATAGTTTAGAGCACTTTCTTTTCCTCTCTTTTGTACAATGATTATTACACATTTTGGGTTTTATTGCTCCCACGGTTCTTATTACTTTTTTGGAAGAGAGTAAAACCAAATGTGATATAACAGAACAGAGTCGGTCAAATCAAAAGTGTGGACATAATAGATAATGTAAAAACATAATACAAGGTGATCAACAATGGTTACCATAATGCCTCCCGCTATCTCTAATAGAATTGCCTATATCATTAGTTATAATAAAATTGAACAAAACAGTAAAGAACAAAACCAACAAAACCAAAACATTGGAGACATTGTAGGTCTTCAAAAGTAGATAAAAGTCAACGAGAATGGGCGTCATAATGAGTCTCATTATCTTCACAGCTGTTGCCTAAACTTTCGAACCTGATACTATCCAGCAAAACAGAATAGGGGAACATCAGTCAAAACAAGATGGTGAGAGTAATACAGGGCTTTAAATAGAGATAATGGAAAGTCAAAGTGGGTTACTATAATATATCCTGCTATTTTTATTTATTTTTCTCTTAATTGAAAGGAAAAATAAAAAAGTAAATAATGGAGTGGAGATTGAGATAAAAGAGGGTATAACAGCAAAACAGTGCAGATCAAAACATAACCATTTAAGCAGAATAGTATTTCACCACCAGATAATCCTGACATAAAAGTAGTTACCATATTGTCTCTTTCCTTGAAATCCTTGAGTACAACTTCGTATACTGTAGCATTAAATATATCAAAACAATGTAAAACCATTAAGAGAATGACAGCATTACAGGGTATTTAGAATCGACTAACAGAAAATGAACAATGGTTTCTGTATAATCTCCTTGTCTTTAAAAGGTTTTTGCTTATACTATCATACATAATAAAATCCAATAAGATACAACCTATTTAGACCAATAGAGACAGAAGAACAAAAGCTTCATGAGACTTCAAAACAAGATGATACTAAATCAGTGTTACCTATTAAGATGTCATTTTCTCCAAAATAGCTGTTCCTATCATCCAATCTAGAATTTCTTATTCAAATGGACTCCACAGTATCTAGATAAGGGGCAAGAAAAAAAGACACCTTGGCTTATTTCTGTAACATTCTTTAACAGACATAAGAGAAAAATAACTAAATAAATCAAGTCAATTTCACCACATCTTTTGTCTTATATAAAAGTCATTGACCAATAAATTTATGCATTATGAATCTTCAGACAGTGGAGGGGATAAAATCTACAGATTAAGAGAAATTTGGAGATAATTTTGGCCCATATACATGTAGCACTAAAAAACTTGCATGTAATCTCAGATCAACAGGATATATCAGTTATAATGAAATGACAAAGAAAGCCATTAACTCAGGCCTAATACATGAAATAATGTCATTCATCATAGTGAAACTGGCCCTATAAAACAAAATTTTTCCAAGGCATCATGGTGCATGCCTGTAACCCCAGCAGTCAGGAGTGTGAGGCAAAAGAATCACTGCAAGTTTGAAGCTAGACTGAGCTACAAAGTGAATTCAAGGCCAGTCTGCACTGCATAGGGAAATCTCTACTCAAAATGAAGATATAAAACAAAATAAAATAATCAGCATGCTTTGAAATCTGAATAAACATAGAAGTAAAGAAAAACTATATCCTTGAACCATATCTACTAAACGACAATGTAAAAGCAAAACTGTCATCTACTCTAATCCAAAGAAGACATTTTGCCTTGTAAACTTCAATTAGGGCTCTTGGTACAAATCCACAGAGTAATATTTCACACTGAAACAATAACAGTACTATAGTGTTGGTCATTCCTTGGGTAACTGCTCCTAGTAGAGCCTAGTATTCCAAATTATAAGAAAACTACATGTAAGGGATTATGATGACTAGATTCACAGAAACAAGAACACCTGGTGACCCTCAGTTAACATCAGAATTTCTAATAACCTTCCTTACTCTTTAGATGTGTGACAGCTAAACCAAAGAATATAAATTTTTATGATATTTAACTTGTAGAAAAGTAATGTTTATATAAAGGGTACAGGAACAAATTTCTGAGGATCACAGTAGAACCCCGTGTTCCCACCAAGGGTGCCAGGGAAAATGGGTGGGAACCTCCTGGGATGAAGAAAACCTGTCAGTATAAGGCCTTCCTGACCACTGCCACACATAAATATTTCTCTCCTGTACAAGTCCTATCACATAATTGTGTTCCCTAATAAGGTCTATTCTCACAGATACAAAAGTTTCTTCATCTTCTGCAAAATCTAGTTCTTTAGTAAACCTGGTGTGCTTTCCAAAATCATGCTGTCCTGAGTACTGGCTCTGGAGGATCAAGCAAATGTACTTAGTCCAGTTATACTGTTCTAACTTCAAAGAAGGATTCACCCTCCAAAATCTCCTGCAATCTTACCTTCCTAATTAGCAGTGACTAACTTGTTCAGTGGCATATGTGATTTTAAAACAACAATAAGTAACATGTAAAATAAACTCTGCTTAAGGGAAAAAAAACACAAACTCTTAGAAAAATATACAAGTCAATCATTTTAAAAACTAACCTATGTTAAATAATGAATAGCTTATATGGGTAGGCTTACTAAATCAAGAGAAACTATAAAAGAAATGCTTGTGAAGCCTCCTTTTTAATTTTTAGGTCTGGTAAAAGAGAAAGTTCTGGAAAAGGCAAAAGCATGCAACTCTCAAGAGCAATAGGACTCTTCCATGGAAACATCTTCTTATTAAGTGCCACAGTAGGGGCAGGAATATTTATATCTCCTAAGGGAGTACTGAGTTGCTGCTTGCTGAACATTCCTGTCTCCTTAGGTATATGGGTCCTTTGTGCCATACTCAGTATGATCAAAGGTCTCTGTGCTGTAGAGGTGGGGTCCACCTTTCCTAGAAGTGGAGCTACTTATTTTCTCCTCAAAAGAACACTTGGACCCCAAGTTGCTTTCCTTAGTGTTTGTGTCAAACTTTTTGGTTATTTTGTAGCACTGAGTGCACAAAGCTTGCTGGTAGCTCAGTATCTAATTCAGCCTTTCTATGCTGGGTGCTCACCTCCAGAACTACCAAAGAAATGCCTAGCTTTGGCCGTTTTGTGGTCCTTGGGACTTCTGAATACTCAAGGGGTGAAAACAGTGTCCTGGTTTCAAACTGTCAGTTCTTTGATGAAGATGTCTATCCTCTGTTTCATTTCCCTAACCGGGATCGTGCTGTTAGTGACTGGGAAAAAAGAGAATTTGTACAGGTTTGAGAATGCTTTGGATGCTGAACTTCCTGATGCCTGGCAAATCGCAGAAGCCATTCTCCAAGGATTCTATCCATACATGGGATGCACACTCCTGATAAGCATAGCAGGTAAATCTATTTCTTAAAACAGTGAGCAGCATGCATAAAACCTTATCCAGAATAAATGAGGATGGCTGAATCTGTTACTCTTGCTTTCTGAAGTGCAGTTTAAACTGTTCCTTACTACATGATCATCATTAAATCCCCTAATACAAACATTCAAGGAGTCTATGGAGAACTGAGTGTTCTTCAGTTTATACCACTAAATAGACCTTTCGATAGGTTTGATAAGATAATAAGAATGGCTGCACTTCCTGCAAGTTATTGCATTTCATTCTATTATTCTGAGGCACTCTAAGTGTTACACAAGTAACACATCTGTATAATCTCATTCAGTAATATCATAAGATGTTTAACTCTGTTGTTCTCTTTTGTCATTACCACAAAATCTATCCTAAGCAGTTCTAACTCCACTCAGTGCTGTGGATCTTCTTTATTTTTGACATTGTGCTTTGTAAGTTATATATATATATATATATATATATATATATATATATATATATAACTTACAGTAGTAAAATGCTATTTCCCTACAGTAGTAAAATGCTATTTCTTAACTTTAATTTCACACTATGTTCTAATACTCATGCCTATGTTAATATATAGTTTTCTAGCAAATACTTTTGCCTGCATCATTACACTGTGTTACGTATTGATAGTATTTCTGAGACTGGTATAGTGAACATGATGCTCTATTATGAGACTCTTATATTCTCTGTACCATTGTGCCCCATGCTATGCATATAGTTCCAATTAAATTGTCAAAAAAGTAGTTTGAACATGTTGTTCATTGGTACAACATGTTTGAATGAATAAAACATAGAGTAGAAAATAACTTGTTTAATCTACTCAAAAACTCTACAGTAACACAACTCATTAGGTACGATTAAATATTGTATTACTATTGGGAACTGTTGAAGCTAGAAATTGACTACATATGCAGGGCTGGGGCATGACTCTCCCAAGAACAAAGAATACCTAGGATAAACCACATGAAGCTGTTTCAGCCCAGAGAACACCTAGTCCCAAGACAACCTGAGCAGTGCATTGCTAGGACAATGGTTATGATGTTAAGTTGCTAAAATGTGTAAATAAATGATATAAATAAATGATCATACTGTGAAGGGGAAGTTCCTTTTCTCATACTAGGAGAGTAAGGGCTCCCCCTGATCTCAATTTTATCTCTTTTTTATTTTCTCATTCTCTCGAAATTTTTCCAAAAACTTCAAAAGCCATGCGGGTTGTGGTATATAATCAAACAATATATTTGGAAACCTTGTATTGAAAAACAAACTTACACTCCTAGGTATGACACTCACATAAAATTTCTGTAGCATTTTATTATACCTTTAAATGATTATTCCTTGAAAGATGGTCAGGTCAATGAGACCCTTTGTTTACTCTTTCATACTATGAAAAGTGTAGAAGTGGTTTGATTTTTTTATTGAAAGAAAGAAGAAAAAAGAAAAGACAAAATAGAAATAAGAGAAAAAAGAAGAATATAGAATTGAAAGAAAATTAACATCATAAAATCACTACTTAATACATTACCTATTATCACCTTAACAATAGTTGTTAAAGTTACAAAATCAAAGCATGAAAAGAAGGTAGACATCCAAACATTGACAGTGTGCCTTTCTGTTCAAAAAAATCTAACAAAAATTTAGTAATATGATCATCTATCTTACACACTCTACATACCATTATAATCTTTAGAGGACTTTCCTTCCTTTTCACTTTTACAATATCTATTATACATTTTGGATACCATTATTATGACATTTCTTATTATTTTTTACATGAGAGACAATGTAATATTTACTAATGTGAGTCTTCTTTATTTCACTGATGATGATATTCTCAAATTGCCTCCATTTATCTATAAAGCTCTCAATATCATGTTTTTAGAGCTGAATAGTATTCAATTGTATACAAATACCACATTTTTTTTTCATCCCCTCTGTGGTTGATGGGAATTTTGGTTGTTTCCAAGATTTTGCTACCACAAAATGTACTGCTATGAACATGGGTGCACATAATCACTGTGATATGATTTTTTTTTCAGTTTTTCTGGGAAAATACCCAGAAGGAGAATAGCTGGATTCAATGGAACTTCCCATCCTAGTCTTCTGAGAAAACTCCATACTGATTCCCACAGTGGTTGTACAAGTTTGCACTCCCACCAATAGTGGAGAAGTGTCCCTTTGTACCTGCATCCTTGCCAACATTTGTTATCAGTTAATTTCTTGATGGCAGCCATTCTTTGCAGGGTGAGATAAAATCTTAATGCTGTTTTAATTTGCATTTCTGGAATGAACAGTGATGGCAAACATTTCTTCATATATTTATTTGCCATTTGTATATCTTCATCTGAGAACTGTGTATTCATCTCCAGTGCCCATATTTGTAGTGGATCTTTGAATTTGGAGGCTTGATGCTTTTCAGTTCTTATATGTTCTTGATATAAGTCTTTTGTCTGAGGGATTGTTGGCTAAAATTTTTTCCCATTCTGTTACCTTTCTTTGCAGTTTATTGGTGATTTCTTTTGAAGTGCAAAAACTTTTTAGTAATATGAGATCCCAGTTGTTGATTCTTTGAATTATTTTCTGTGCAGTTTGCATTTTATTCATGAATTCTCTCCCTACCTCTCCAATATTTTTACTTACCTTGCCCTCCAGTAGATTTAGTGTTTCTGTTTTAATATTTAGATCCTTGATCCATTTTGACTTTCATTTAGTGTATGGTGATAGGCATGAATCTATTTTTACTCTTTGGCATGTGGAAAACCAATTTTTCCAACACCATTTATTAAAGAGGCTTTTTTCCAGGGAACAAGTTTAGCCCCTTTGTCAAATATAAGGTGGCTCTGTAATAGTGTTTCCATCTTCTCATCTGCTCCACTGATCCTCAGGTCTATTTCTTTGTCATTATCATGCTTATTTTATTACTGTGGCTTTGTAGTATTGTTTCAAGTCAGGAATTGAGATGTCTTCTGTCTTACCTTTGTTGCCCAGAATCACCTTTGCTATTCTAGATTCCTTCTGTTTCCAGAAGAACTTTAGGAATATTTATTCTATATCACTAAGATATGTTAATAGTGTTTTTATTGGGATTGCATTGAATCTGTATAACAGTTTTGGGATTATAGTCATTTTCAGAATGTTGGTCCTTCCTAGCCAAGAGCAAGGAATATTCTTCCATTTTCTAATATCCTCTTCAATCTCCGTTTTTAGAGAAGCATAATTTTCAGTATATAGGTCTTTTACATTCTTGATTCCTAGGTATTTCATTTTTTAGATGCTATTGTGAAAGGTAATATTTCCATAATTTCTCTCTCAGTGAGATTTTGTTTATGTACAGAATGCTATTGATTTTTGAGCATTGACTTTGTATTCAGCTATGCTGCTTAATTAGTTTATTACCTCTAATAGTCTTTTAATGGAGTTTTGGGGGTCTTATATGTAGAGTATCATGTCATCTGCAAATAATGAAATTTAATTTCTTCTTTTCCTATTTTTATTCCTTTAATTTCTCCCTCTTGCCTGATTGCTCTGGCTAATATTTCCAGAGCTACATTGAATAAGAGTGGTGATAGTGGACATCCTTATCTTGTTCCTGATTTTAGAGTGAAGAGTTTCAGGTTTTTTCAATTTAGAATAATGTTGGTTGTTGGTTCGTCATGGATGGCCTTTATGAGATTAAGGTACATATTCTCTATTCCGAGTTTCTGAAGGACTTTTATCATGAAAAGATGTTGGATTATCAAAAGCTTTGTCTGCATCTATTGAGATGATCATGTGAGTTTTATTTTTGGCTCTGTTGATGTGGCATATTACATTTATTGATTTGCATATGTTGAACCATCTCTGTGCCTCTGGAATAAATTCCACTTGGTCATGATGTATAAATTTGTTAACTACTTGCTGCATTCTATTTGCCAATATTTTATTGAGAATCTTTGCATTAATGTTCATTAAGAAGATTGGCCTATAATTCTTTTTGGTTGGGTCTTTCTCTGGTTTTGTTATCAGAGTCATACTTATCTCTAAGAATGAGTTAGGAAGCAGTGCTTCTCTTTCAATTTCATTTAAGAGTTTAAGGAATATTGGCTTTAAATCACATTTTTTATTTTAATAGCTGATATTTGGTTAACAATCAAAATTACTATGTTCTTGATTGAGCTTTGTTAGTTCATATGCTCCTAGAAATCTGTGCATTTCCTCTGTGTTTTCCACTCTACATGAGAACAGATTTTCAAACTAGGTATTTATGACCTATTAATTTTCCATGGGATCTGTAGTAATGTCATTCTTTTCTGTCCTTATTGCATGATTTGAGTTTTTCTTTCTTTTTCTTGATAAGTTGGCCAAAGGTTTTTGTTTTTTGTTTTTTCTCTCAAAAATTTATTTATTATCTCAAAAATTCTCAAAATTTTGTTTATTCTCTCAAAAAAATAGATCTTTGATTCATTAATTCTTGGTATATTTTTTAGCTTCAATTGCATTAATTTCTGCTCTAATCTTTACAATTACCTCACTTCTATGAGCTTTTGGATTGACTTGCTCTTCCTTATCTACAAGCTGGAGATGTAGCATTAAGTTATTTATTTGTGTTCATTCCATTTTCTTGATGTGAATGTTTATTGCTATATACTTCCCTCTTAGAACTAATTTCATTGAGTCCCATAGGTTACAGTATGTAGTATCTGCATTTTCATTGTATTTTAAGTATTGTTTTATTTCTTATTTAATTTCATCTGTTACCCACTGGTTGTTCTGAAGTTTTTTTTTTTATTTAATTTCCATGTCTTTGTTCAGGATTTGTAGGATTTTTTCATTGATTTCCAATTTTAGTGTGCTACAACCAGATATGATGCATGGGATAATTTTGCTCCCTTTGTATTTAGTTAAAAATGCTTTTTAATATATGGTCTATTTTGGAAAATGTCCCATGTGCAGCTGAGAAGAATGTATATTCTGATGTGATTGGGTGGAACACTCTGTAAACGTCTACTAAGTCCATTCACTCACAGGTATGATTTAGTTCTGTTATTTCTTTGCTGACTTTTTGTCTAGTTGACCTAATTTTTCATGACAGAGGGGAGTTAAAGCTTCCTATTACAATTGTGTTCTTGTGTATTTGATTTTTCATATCCATTAGTATTTGTCTTATATAATTGGCTGCTCCTGTATTTGGTGCATATATGTTTATAATTGTTAGTTCTTTCTCTTGTAGTTTTCCACTTACAAGTATGTAATGACCTTCTTCATCTCTTTTAATTCTTTTAGGTTTGAAGTTCACTTTGTCTGCAAACAGAATAGCTACCCTTCCTTTATTTGGAGTTCCTGCTGCATGGAATACTGTTTTCTATCCTCTGATTTTTGATCTATGAGTTTCTTTTTGAGTTATATGTGTTTCTTGTATACAGCATATTGTAGGATCCTGTTTCTTGATTCATTCTGTCAACTTATTTCTTATGATAGGTGAATTGAGCCCATTTATATTTATGGATATCACTGCTATGTACTGGCTTGACTTGGCCATGTTCTGTTCCTGATGTTGGTTTCCTGCTTTTCTCCCTTGTTTAATTTTTCTCCAGCCTGGTGGTTTCTTTCCATTGTTGTTCTGCAGATTGTGGTCATTTTTATTTCTATCTAGGATGTCTTTCAGTAACTGTTTCTAGTGTTGGTTTGGTGGACATGAATTTCTTCAGTAGTTCTTTGTCATTGAAGTATCTTTAAACATTAAATTTGAAAGACAGTTTTGATGGGCACATCAGGCTGGGATGAAAGTTACTTTCTTTTAGGGCTTCACTCAAAGCTCATCCTAAAGGTTTCTGCTGAAAAGTCTGCTGTAATTCTAATAGGCTTTCCTTGATAGGTGATTTGTGTCTTTTCTCTAACAGCTTTTAGTATTCTGTTTTTATGCTGTATGTCTGGAATCTTAATTATTATATAATCCGAGTATAGAGTTATATTAGTGTGACTGTTTGGAATTCCATATGCCTCTCTTATTTCAGATTTTCCCCCATGTTTGGGAAATTTTCTGCTATTACTTATGTGAATAATACAGTTATGTCAATCACATTGACTCTTGCATATCACAGGATGTCTATAATTCTTATATTTTTTTCTCTTGAAGCTGCTTGTCATTTCATGCTGCTTTATTGTTTTTATAAGTTGTGTCCTTTCATGATTGCTATCTGCAATCCTATCCTCAAGGTCTGAAATTCTATTCTCAGCTTCATTTAAACAGTTTTGTCAACTTTCAATAGCATTTTTCTGTTTTTGGCTATCTCGTTGAATTTCTTTCATGGATTCTGCTTGTATTCTACATTGTTCAATCAAAGGTTCAATCAATTTCCCATGCCCCTGTATTTCTAGATCTATTTTTTCTCTAGCTACATTGAGCAACTCACTCAAGTTATTGTTTTTGTCTTCTCATAAGAAATTATTTCTAATTTGATTTCCTCTGCAGCCTCATAGATTTGTTCCCTTACATCATTTGCTATCTTTTCAGCAAATGATGTATGACTTTCAAAGTCCTCTATTTCAATGTCACTGTACTTGCTCCTCATGGACTAGATGTTTGAGATTGCATTTTGCCTTTTTGTTTTGTCATTTTCACATTTTGAGTAAATATTTGTTCTTTCAATCCCAGCAGTCGCAACTGTACATAGTGTGAACTTTAGGGTTCCACTGTGTAGTTGATGCTTGTCCAGTTTCTGGGTACCACAGTGCAGAGGAGAGCCGGTTACCTAAATTCCTCTTATAGGTCCTATTCAGTGAGGCCTATATTCTTCAAGGGCTAACGAGCCTACAAGTATTGATGGAGGTCAGCTCTTATTTCCTGCTTTTGCTATGTCTTCAGGTTGTTGCAGGTCACAAGATCTCTCTGTCTATAGGGTTTGTGTCAGATGAGGCCCTACTATGCAACTGGAAGTCTCATAAGTGCTTTCAATTTTCTCCAAGTCGGAGGAGTAAATTATTGACACACTCCTCAACCTGTCAGATATTCTCTGTGTGGAGGAATGGATTACCCACTCTCTTCCTAGGTTCTCCAAAGTTTTACAGTTGGAGGGAGTTTCAATTCTGCACATATTTATCCACTGCAAACCTTTATTTTAGGGGAAAGCTCACCACACTGACTGGAGCCTGATGAGGTCTTCTGTTTGGGTTAGAAGTTCCTAAGTCTCTCATCCAAAGAGCACGGAAATCTGCTGTAGTCCAAGTTTATCAGAGAAGGGGATGGATCCATAGATCAACCTCAGTACTAGCTCCAGGGGGCAGGTGGGTTCCCAAGGGGGGGGCCATGGCAGCAGTCTGGGGCATCCCAGGGCTGCAGGGCCAAGGGGTGGGACATGCTTTGATTTTTAAAAAGATTTTAATGTTTTAATTTCTTCAAATGAAGGTTTACATCAATACTTTTAAGTGCTAATAACTAATTTAATTTTAGTTTTTTATATTAAAGAGAAAAAAACAGAAATAAATAAAAAACAAGAGATACAAATAAAAACTACAAGAACAACAACAAAAAAAAACCCAAAACAATAACAATATAAGCTTTCAAAGCAAGATTATAGGAAATCAACAATGGTTGTAATATTGCATACTGTTATCTTCAAAAGAGTTGCTTAGATTACCAGATATATACATGCAAATTAATATAATCATATGAGTATTAGTTGTGCTTTTCCAAAAACTAAGAATTAGTAGTATAATCATCTTATTTTATTATATATAACAAATTATATTTTTTCCTTTTCTTTTCCTTCCTTATCCTTCTTTTCCCTATCCTTATTATTTTTCCCTATGAGCTGTTTCTCACCCTTTAATAACAACTATAATTAATAACAACTTACGTACTTTTAAAACTTTTCACACTAGGGAGACAATATGGCATTTACACATATGAGTCTGATTTATTTCTATGATGAGAATCGTCTCAAGTTCATCCATTTACCTAGAAAAGTCTTAATAATATACTTCTTTATAGCTGGCCTCCTTTGCAATGCTTAGAGCCAATTGAAGAGAGAAGGAGATACCCTAGCCAACTTTTTACATATCAGTATAAGGAAATGAGTCTACAAATAATCAAATCATGGTAATTGTTTTGCATTCAAAGGGAGTCACTGGAGTTGTCTGCCACAGTGCAGAATATTTTTCAGTTCAAGTTCTTCTTTTCAAAAACACATTCAGATTTTTTCCATATCATTTAATTTATTTTGACTGTCTTCTCAGTGGCCATTCTATTACCAAGAGTTCTGATTCTTTTTCAGGAAACCTGTAGATGTTTATTTTTTGTTTTGTTTTGGTAATATTTTAAGGAAATAATATTTCAGTGTCATAAATAAAGTCTGCTGTATTTATCTGCATATTATTTGAAATGGAAATTTTTTCATTGATGCAATAACCTTCACTTTTTTAGTGTTTCACCTATATTTACTGGTTGTATTTATTTATTTTGTTGAAAAATTGTGAAACTAAATTTAACCAGAAAATGATGTTAGAAAATAATGAATTAATAAATTGTATATTACTATCTTTAAAGTAGATTAAATTCACAGTATATGGCATTAATATTTCTCAAACTGTTATTAGCACAAACATTCATTTAACTGAACTAAGAGACACTAATAGTGTAGTGTAACTAATGTGTATTTTTTCTTTTTTCCCTTACATCCTTTCCCCTTTCCACCACCCCACTTAATTTTCCTTTTGAGTAATTTTTTGTACTTCACAATATCTATTGTGCATTTTGGACTTTATGTACTCTTTCAGTTTCTAACACCAGGGAGACAGTAGTATGGTTACATATGTGAGTCTCATTTATTTCACTTTTTTTTAATTCTGTACCAGGGATCATACTCACTCCCACATTCTTACCAATAAGAACCTAAATCACAGGGCTAAATATTGAGTATGGTATCAGGTTGAATCCATTTACCTCAAAACTTACAAGTTTACCATCGTTAATAGCTAAATAGTACTCTATTGTGTAAAAATGTCACATCTTTATCTATTCATTGATGTGTATCTATGCACCCAATTTTTTTTTTGTCTTTTTCGTTTTTATGGGTACCAGGGACCGAACTCACGACTGCCTGCTTGCAAGGCAGGCACTTATGCCACTGAGCTAAATCCCCAGCCCCTATGCACCCATTTTTATAATATATAAGTTACATCTCAGAAGCAAGTCCCTTCATATTAGCAAAATATCATAAAATTTCTTCCACTAGATAACCTCCATGAGTTAAAATTTTACACTACTCATCATCCAGCCAATATTTTGTGAAACTTAAATTTCTCCATCAAAGTAACCTGAATAGCATACTCACAGCTTGTGCCTCTCCTGACTCTGACTTCAATTTGTATTTCTTTGAAGAGTAGAGAGGTTGTGCATGTGCTATTTATCTTCTGGCCCTTTTAGGTCACCA
Source organism: Cavia porcellus (assembly GCF_034190915.1). Lineage (NCBI taxonomy): Eukaryota > Metazoa > Chordata > Mammalia > Rodentia > Caviidae > Cavia > Cavia porcellus. The sequence continues at coordinate 59,767,471 of NW_026947493.1, forward strand.
ACTGTGAACTGCTGACTAGTTTATTCTCTTACTTATTCCTGATAACACTATAGAGTCAGTATTTACTTCTTTTGCAATTATGTACATTTCATATACTGCATCTGTATATATTCTTTTTAGGTTACTATATTTTGGATATTTTGTCATTTTTCTTATAGAGATTGATACTACCTATTTCTTACAGAAATATGCTACTTTCTACAAATTTAATTTTTTATAAATGCTTTATATAATCCATGTTTTATTTCCTCTTTAATAAGTGCTTTCTTATTTCATTTATGCCATTTCAAAAGTTTTTAAAGTTATGTACTTTTAAAAGGTCTTCAAACCATTCAGAATTTATTTTTGTAAGAAACTAGCATTTGGTCAAGTGTAAGTTACCTGTTCCAAACCCAGTGAGTACAGCATTTCAATAGTGATTATATTTTAATAGTCACAGACAAAAATATTCATTAGGACAGTCATTCACTCGTGTATTCTACATGTTTGATGCATATGAAATACAAAGTATTATTCTGAAAATTCATAATATAGGAATGAATAAATGATAACCAAATATACCTGCTCTTATAAACTGTATATCCTAGCAAAAGAAAATAAAAATTCATAAGTAAAAAAAGAAACAAATTTAAAAAGCAAAAAGTATTATGAATCATTTGCTAATTACTAAGTAATACACACACACATACATATACATATACATATACTTATACATATACATATACTTATACATATATAACAAGAAAAAATGAAAGAAAAGGGGTAAAGAATCTCCAATAGAAAACAGGTTTTAATTTTTGGCATGTGACTAGGTAAAACTTTATTGAGATACATAAAATCTAAATATGCATAACCAATATAAATCTACACCAAAACATACAATAATCAAGATCCAAAAAATTCACACAAGTACAGAACACTAAAAGCAGGTAGAGAAAAAAAATAAGCTATCTATCTATAAAGGAAGATATATTAGGGTCACAGAAAACTTATCAACACAAACCTTCAAGTCAGGTAGAGCTTGGAATGAAGTATTTCAAGCCTTAAAGGAAAAAAAAACCTGACCTAGGATGTATGTATCCTGTCAAACTGTCTTTCAAAAAGAATGGAGAAATTAGAAACTTCCTTAACACAAGACAAATGAAGACTTTCCTGGCCATCTGCAAAACGCTGTGAAAGATATTTTAGAAAGAGTTTAAGAAGACACAAGAACAGCAATAGAAAGAAGGAACCAAGTAAGACAAGCAGTTAAGCAGTGGAGTAAGACAGGGCACCAACAAGATGAAAATGATATCAGAAGCATAACCCTATACATAGCAATGATAACTTATAAACGTAAATGTAATGTTAAATGTAAATGTTCTCAATTTACCAATCAAAAGACTGGTAGAATGGAGCAAGAAGAAAATCCATCAATCTCCTGCGTAAAACAGACACATTAAACTCAAAAAGAAATTCATAGGCTGAAAGTCAAAGGGTGGAAAACTATGTAACAGAAACCTGGATTAAAGCAGAGGGAGCTGTTCAATTTGCACACAATGCAAATTTAAAGCTAATACTGGTCAAAAGAGATGAAGGGGCCTGGGGATTTAGCCCAACAGCAAAAGCACCTGCCTTGCAAGTGTGAGGTCATGAGTTCAAACCCCTAAACCAAAAGAGAGAGAGAGAGAGAGAGAGAGAGAGACAAAGAAGTTCACTTACATACTTGACAAGGGGAAATTCCAACAATAAGAAATAACAATCTTTTACTAAGTAATAATAGATATTTGTGTACTCACATAAACCAATATTAACAGACATAAAAATATCACTAACACAATTGTAAGAGAACTTAGCAAACAATTGTCACAAATAAACAGACCAACTAGGCAGGAAATCAACAAAGCATTAAGTAAGCCAAATCTGTGCACAAATGGACTTAGTAGATGTCTACATAGTGTTTCACTCCACCAGGTCAGAATATGCATTCTTCTTAGCTGTACATAAGATATTCTCCACAATAGACCATAAAACATGCTCAAGAAAATGAAACAGAATTGAAATTCTACTAATGCATATTATCTGACTGGAAAGCAATATAAATGAAAGCAATCGCAAAAGAAACCATAAAAATACAAAAACACATAAGAATTAAATTACAGCCTCCTAAGGAAACATTATATCAAACATGAAATTAAAGTGTAAACAGTATCTAAAATTGGATGACAATGCTGAAACCAGTTCTTATCAGAAATTATGGGATACACAGGAGACAGTCGTAAGAGGGAAATTTATGGTGGTGAACTCTCACATCAGGAAAACACAAGGATAAAACCTGACTCTCTAAGCTCTGGAAAAGGACAAACCAAACCCAAAGCTTATATCTGGGAAAAATATTATAACAATAAGAGAAGAGTGTAATGCAATTGAGACTAAAAAATATACAAGGCAAATATACAAGAATGAAAGCCAGCTGTGAAAATGGACTTCATGAAAATCCAGAAATGAAAGTGATACTACATCAGATAATAACAGCTTCCCTCCTAACTAGGAGAATAGTGGAGCAATTGTGTGGATGGGGACACTAACAGAACAGTGTGAGCAAGAGAAAGTAATGTGGCACACAAAGAATGACAACAATATATGCCAAAATTAGGAAAAGAATGTGAAGAAGATCATAAAGGCCCTGAAAGGCATGACCCTTCAAAAGGGAGAAAAAAGATTGACGTTGAAACTCCCAAAACTCAGACAAATGGCAAAATATTTATAGTGAAGAAAAAGATTATGCAATAAACACATTTCATTTTTTATTGCTCAAGCAGAGGACAAGAACATGGCAGTTTTTTGAGAGTTGTCATGCATTTACAAGAGCTTATGATGTTCCATCAAATAGTGTATACCTAAAACTGGAGTCTTCAAGCAGCAGAAGATTAATTGACATATGGCTGTCTGATCCTGCTCATCAGTGTTCAACCAGATAAACAAGAATGCACCTGCAAGGGCGTGCAATGTTCCTATCCACAGAGAATATTCTAAAACTGAAGTTTTCGAATGGCACAAGACTTATCAAAGAATAAGAAAAAACACTATCTAGACTATCCATTGTCATGATTGGATTCTCATGAGCAAATGTTATCAGAGAAGTGCTTGAGGAGGACACATTTCTCAGGGCTTGGTATCCCAAAGTGGAACTAAGCAAGATGCTCAAAACGAATGACAGGAAAAGCAAAAGAAGTGAAGTTACAATTAGTAGAGTTGGAACAGGCCGATGAGAAGTGCTCAGAATACTGAAAGAGACAGGAACCGAGTCTCTTAAAGTCTTGAGATTCTGGAAACTGACAGCTTACAGAGGCCACGGCCTCATGGGGTATCTGACTCAGTCCACCAACTGGGGAGGGAAAAGTTTTTAACTAAGTGTTCAGAGGAAGTGCCATACTGTCCAGGACTCACCTGTATCACAATGCACATGAGTTTGGGATACCTGGGAGTCTTGGAAGGACAAGGTGACCTTTACTTGTTTTTTAATATTTCTAAATTTTTTAATTCTTTGCCCCACAGCTTCCTGTTGCTTAATTTCCCTTACACTGTCTTCTACTTCTTTCATCTTCTAGCTCAAATATCGGGCTAAAAGCAGCCAACAATACTAATGCAGTGACCCAGATGGTGCACTGCCTTGAAATTTCCTGCAAAAAATCAGTTAGTGGATCATCCATGAGTGCAGAATCCTGTGGATCACTGCATTATGTGAAGATGGCTATCATAACACACACTACATATACTACACATACAAATATATAACACTAAAGGTGCAGATTTGGATTCTTGTGTACCAAGACCCTAAACGAAACTATCATGCTTAAGCATGGCTCTATCATATGCCTGACAAAAAGAAAAGCAAATAGAAAGTTTATGTATCAATATTTACGTTAAAAAGATAATGATGATGCTGAGGCACTATTATGTATTGTCTCTCTTTTTTCAGCTAAGAACATTTTTACTGGGTCTCAAAAGTATCAGTGCATTCAACTCAGTAGCACATCTGGCAATATTAAAAGGAGAGTTGAGTGACACTAAAACCACTGCCCCAAAAGATCTAAATTCTACCCATTCATCAATATAAAAATGTAATGTGTCTCCAAAACGTGCCAGTGAGAGTTTTGAAATTTTGGGTAATTTATTTTTTAATTTTTTTTATTTAAAGGAAAAAAAACAGTATAAGGGTACAAGTAATACAAAATTACAAAAAAAATGGTAAGAAATCACTAGTTAATAGATTAAATATTGTCATCTTAGAAATAGTTGTTCAGGGGCTGGGGATTTAGCTCAGTGGCATAAGCGCCTGCCTTGCAAGCAGGCAGTCGTGAGTTCCATCCCTGGTACCGATAAAAAAAAACGAAAAAAAAAAAAAAGAAATAGTTGTTCAAGTTACAGGATTTAAAGCATACAAAGTAGACATTCAAACAGTGACATGCAAACAGTTGTGTTCAACGATCCAACAAAAACTCAGTAATATGGTCATCTATCTTAACACACCTAAACACACTTGTATCTTTTAGAGCACTTTTTTTCCCTCTCTTTTTTAAAACAAAATTTACACATTTTGGGTTTTATTACTCCCATAGTTCTTATTACTTTTTTTTGGATGAGAATAAAACCAAATATGACAAAACAAAGCAGTCAGTCAAAACAAAGGATAGACATAGCACATGACATAAAAACAGAATACAACGTTATCAACAATGGTTACCATAATGCCTCTTGCTTCCTTAAAAAGAATTGCCTATAGCATTAGGTATAATAAAATCGAACAAAACAGTACAGAACAAGACCAATAAAACCTAAACATTACAGGACTTCAAAAGAAGATAATAGTCAAAACAGAATGGGCATCAAAGTGAATCTTATTGCCTTCAAAGTAGTTGCCTATACCCTCAAACTTGATACTATCATACAGAATGGAACAGAGTCTAATCTGTCAAAACAAGATAGTGGAAGTAATATAGGGCTTCAAATCAAGTTAATAGGAAACCAAAAAAGTTACTATAATATATCTTGCTAATTTTTTAAAATTTTTCCCTTAATTAAAAAATAAATAAATAATTTTTGAATGAATAAGGGGGAGATTGAGATAAAAGAGGACATAACAACATAACAATACAGGTCAAAGCATGATAATTTCAGCAACCTATTGATTGCTTCACCACCAAATAACCCGACTTAATACTACTTACCATAGTGTCTCTTTCCTTGAAATATTTGAATATAACTTTGTATACTATAGCATCAAATATATCAAGACAGTGTGAACTATTCAAGTGGATGGAAGTATTATACAGCTAATGGAAAATGAACAATGGTTTCTATATTATCTCTTTGCCTATAAAAATTTTTGTTTCTACTATCACATATAACAAAATCTAGTAAGATACAACATGATAAAACCAATGAAGACAGAAGAGCAACAGTTTGGTAGGACTTCAAAACAAGATGATATTAAATAAACACTAGCTATTATGATGTCTTGTTTTCTTCAAAATAGCTGTTCATTTCATCACAGGCAGTAATATCAAGCAGGCCAGAATGCAGCCTTTCCAATTAATGAGTGAAAACTTTATAAGGCTTCAAAGCCACATAATGGGGAATCATGATTACTACATACTTTTATATATTTTAATAATTTCTTACACTAGGGAAACTATTTGGTATTCATACATGTGAGTTTGATTTACTTCACTTATGAATATGGTCTCAAGCTGCACCCATTTATTTATAAATATCTTAATGTGATCCTTCTTTATAGCTGAGTAGTACTCCACTGTATAAAAATACCATAACTTCTGTTTTAATATTCAGATCTTTTAATATTCAGAACTTTTTTATCCATTTCTCAGTTGATGGACACTTGGGTTGTTTCCAAGATCTGGTGATTACAAATTGTGCTGCTATAAACATAGGTGCACATATATCACTGGGGTATGATGCTTTCAGTTCTTCTGGGAATATTCCTAGAAGTGAAATAGCCAGTTCAAATGGGACTTGAATCCCAGCTTTTTGAGAAATCTCCAGACTGACCTCCACAATGGTTGCACCAGTCCACATTCCCACCAACAGTGCAAGAGAGTTCCTTATTCCTCACAGCCTCTCCAGCATTCGTTGGTGGTGGTTTTTTTGATCCTGGCCTTTCTTTCAAGAGTGAGATGGAATCTCAGTGTGGTTTTAATTTGCATTTCAAATATGACTAATGATGATGAACATTTTTTCATGTATTTATTTGCCATTTGTATTTCTTCATCTGAAAAGTATGTATTTAACTCAGATGCCCATTTTTGGATTGGATTTTTGAATTTTGGGTGTCTGATTTTTTAAAATTCTTTATATGTTTTAGACAGAAGTCCTTTGTCTGAGGGAGAGTTCACTAAGATTTTTTCCCAGTTTGTGGGTTTTCCTTTCACTATGCTGGAGATTTTTTTGTCATGCAGAAACTTTTTAATAAGAGGTGGTCCCAGGTATTGATTCTGGGAAGTATTTCCTGTGTGGTTTGAGTCCTGTTCATTAATTCTCTATCTACCCCTCTGTCTTCAAGGTTTCTACCCAATTTGTCTTCCAATAGATTTAGTGTTTCTGTTTTAATATTCAGATCTTTGATCCATTTAGATTTTAATTTAGTACATGGTGAGAAGCATGGGGCTAGTCTTAGTTTTCAGCAAATGGAGAGCCAGTTTTTCCAACACCATTTATTAAAGAGACTGTCATTCTTCCAATGAACCTGTTTGACTCCTTTATCAAAGATAAGGTGGTTGAGTGTGTTTGTAGTTGTGGTTGTATCTCCTAATTTATTCCATTGATTTTCGGCTCTGTTTTGATTCCAGTGCCATGTTTATTTCACTACGGTTGCTTTGTAGTAAAATTTCAAGTCAGAGATTGTGATGCCTCCTGCCTTGCCTTTGTTGCTTAGAACTGTCTTTGTTATTCTAGATCTCTTTTCACTCCAAATGAATTTTAGGAGCGATTTCTCTAGATCCATGAGATATGTTGATGATATTTTTATTGGGAATGCATTGAATCTGTCTAAGAGTTTTGGGAGAATGGCCATTTTCACAATATTTATTCTTCCTATCCATGAGCAAGGGATGTCTTTCCATTTTCTGAGATCCTCTTCAATTTCTTTTTTCAGTGTATTATACTTTTCCCTGTACAGGTCTTTCACTTCTTTCATAAGAGTAATTTCTAAATATTTCATTTTTTTGGTTGCTAGTAAGAAGGGTGTAGCCTCTCTGATTTCTCTCTCTGTGATTTTGTTGTTAGTGTATAGGAATGCTATTGATTTTTGAGTATTGATTTTCTATTCAGCTATATTACTGAATTTATTTATTATATCTAAGAGTCTTTCAATGGAGTTTAGGGGGTCTTCTATGTAGAGTATCATGTCCTCTGCAAACAATAATAGTTTTACTTCTTCTTTTCCTATCTGTATCCCTTTTATTTCTCTCTCTTATATAATTGCTCTGGCTGGTATTTCCAGTACTATATTAAATAGGAGTAGTGGTAAAGGACATCCTTGTCTTGCGCCTGATTTTAAAGTAAAGGCCTTCAATTTTTGGCCATTTAGCATGATACTGGCTGTTGGTTTGTCATAGATGACCTTTATTAAATTGAGGTAAAGACCATCTATTCCAATTTTCTGTAAAGTTCTTATCATGAATGAATGTTGGACCTTATCAAAAGCTTTTTCTGCATCTATAGAAATGATCATGTGATTCTTACTTTTGGCTTTATTGATATGGTGGATTACATTTATTGATTTACATATGCTGAACCATCCCTGCATGCCTGGGATGAATCCCACTTGGTCATGGTGTATAATCTTGTTGATGATTTGCTGCATCCTATTGGCCAATATTTTATTGAAGATTTTTGCATCTGTGTTCATTAAGGAGATTAGTCTGTAGTTCCCTTTTTTAGCTGGGTCTCTCTCAGGTTTTGGTACTAGAGTAATATTTGCTTCCAGGAATGACTTAGGAATGATTGCTTCCCTTTTAATTTCATTGAAGAGTTTGAAGAGTCTCGGCACTAGGTCTTCTTTGTATTTCTTGTAGAATTCTGCAGTAAATCCGTCTGGGCCTGGGCTCTTCTTTGTAGGTAAGGACTTAATTACATTTTCAATTTCCTTAATAGAGATTGGGTTATTCAGCAGTTTTACATCCTCTTGACCTAGCTTTGGTACTTCATACATTTCTAGGAATCTGTCTATTTCTTCTGTGTTATCAAACCTTTGAGAGTAGAGGTTTTCAAAATAGGTGTTGATGATCTTCTGTATTTCTTTAGAGTCTGTAGTGATTTCACCTTTTTCATTTCTCATTGCATGAATTTGAGCTTTTTCTTCCCTTTTTAAAATAAGGTTAGCTAGGGGCTTATCAATTTTATTTACTCTTTCAAAGAACCAACTCTTTGATTCACTGATTCTTTGGATCGTTTTCTTAGTCTCTATTGCATTGATTTCTGCTCTGATTTTTATAATTTCCTCTCTTCTTTTGGCTTTGAGATTGACTTGCTCTTCTTTTTCTAGCTGTTTGAGGTGTAGCATCAAGTTATTTTTTTGTATTCATTCTGTTTTCCTGATATGGGAACTCAGTTCAATAAATTTTTCTCTGAAAACAGATTTCATTGCATCCCACAGATTGCGGTAAGTTTTATCTGTTTTTCATTTTCTTGTAGGTATTGTTTAATTTCTTCTTTAATTTCCCCTGTGACCCACTGATTACTCAAGAGTGTGTTATTCAGTTTTCATTGTTTGTGGGATTTTTGCAGTATCTTTTATCATTAATTTCTAATTACAAAGCGCTATGATCCGATAACTTGCAAGGGATGATTTCAAATCTTTTGCATTTATTTAAATATGTTCTGTGGCTAATATATGGTCTATTTTAGAGAAAGACCCATGTACTGCTGAGAAGAATGTGTATTCTGATGTTGTTGCATGGAACACTCTGTATATGTCTATCAAATCCATTTGTTCACGTGTGATTCAGTTCTGTTATTTCTTTGCTGGTTTTCTGTCTGCTTGATCTGTCCCTTGGTGTCAATGGTGTGTTAAGGTCTCCTGCTACAATTGTGTTACTGATAATTTGATTTTTTTATTTCTGTTAATACTTGTTTTATATAACTGGGTGCTCTGGAATTTGGTGCATTATATTTAAGATAGTTATCTCTTCCTCTTGCAGTTTTACCCTAATGAGCATGTAGTGACCTTCTTTGTCTCTTTTGATCATTATTGGTTTAAAGCTCACATTGTCTGCAAACAGTTGCTTTTTTTTTTTTTTTTTTTTTTTTTTTTGGATTCTTGTTGCATGAAGTATTGTTTTCCGTCCTTTGACTTTCAGTCTGTGAGTATCCTTCTGGGTTAGATGGGTTTCCTGTAAACAGTATATGGTTGGATTTTGTTTCTTGATCTGTTCTGCCAGTCTGTTCTTTTAATTGGTGCATTGAGACCATTTACATTAATGGTTATAACTGTTATATGTTGGTTTATTGTTGACATGTTATCTTTCTGCTGTTGCATCTTTATCTTTCTGTTCTGCTTAATTATCTGCTTTGCTTAGTGGTTTTTTTCCTTTGTGTATCTAAACTGTCTTTCAATATTTTTTGCAGGGTTGGCTTGGCGATCATGAAGTTCTTCAGCTATTCTTTGCCATGGAAGTATCTTATTTCACCATCGATTTTGAATGATAGTTTTGCAGGTTACATCAGTCTAGGTTGGAAATCATTTTGCTTTAGGATCTGGAATACTTCATTCCATGCTCTTCTTGACTTTATTGTTTGTACTGAGAAGTCTGCTGTGATTCTGATAGGTTTTCCTTTATAAGTGATCTATCTTTTCTCTCTGACAGCTTTTAATAATCTATTCTTGTGTTGGACTTCTGGGATGGTGATTATTATATGTCTGGGTGTAGTTTTATTTTGGTTATGACTATTTGGAGTTCTATATGCTTCACTGAACCTGATGTCGGTTTCTGATCTCCTGCTTGGGAAATTTTCAGCTATTACTTCTCTAAATATCCTCTTGACGTCCTTTATGTTGTCTCCTTTTTCATTAATCCCTATCAATCTTGTGTTGTTTTTCTTTGTGTCATCTTGCAGTTGTTGAATTGTTATTTCCTGATTCTTTGTTATTTTTAAAAGATCTTTCCTTTCCTGTTCACTAGCTGCAGTCCTGTCTTCAAGGTCTGAAATTCTATCTTCACTTTCATTAAGCTGTTTTTATAGCTTTCAGTGTAATTTTTGATTTCCTGCATATCTCTGTGCATCTGTTGTATGTATTCTGTTTGTTTCTTTTGTTGCTCATCTAGGGATTCTATCTTTTTTTTAGTTCCTCCAATTTTTTATCTGTGTTTTCTTTAGATATGTTCAGCATCTCTTTCATTTCTTTTATCATTTCTTCTTTTACCTGGGAGATTATTTCTAGTTTGAATTCCTTTAATGCTTCCCAGAGTTGCTTGTTTATTTCAGTTGCTATTATGTCCAAAAGTTAGGTGTATGGCATATATTGTCTTCTATATACATCATTCCTAAGGTTTCTTGGGATGGGCTGGGGGTTTGAGATTGTAATTTGATCTTTCATTTTGTCATTTTCCTATATTTCTATGTTTCAAGTTTTATTCAAAAGCTTCTTTAGGGTCTGTTGGAAATCCACTTCTATGCCCCCAGCTCCTGGCACTCTGGCATCCAGTTCCTCCAGACCTCTGGGCCTCTGGAGCCAGTGGCACTCGCCTGCTTGCTTATAACTCCAAAGTTCTCCAAGCACAGCAAGAATAAGGAGGCTGATGCAGGCACCTCAGACCTACCTAGCTGTTCCAGTGCACCCAGAAGGCTTGAGGGTCCTGAACAAGCTGGGCTGGAGGAAGGTGTGCAGGGCACTTATCCCACTTTGCCAGGCCCCTGAACTGATGGTCCTGGCCTGCTTGCTTAAAATCCACAGCCCTCCAAACACATGGGCAGATAGATGCAGGCACCCTAGACCTGCCTAGCTGTTCCACTGCACCCAGACAGTGCGAGGGTTCCAAACAGGCTGGGGTCCAAGGAAAATGAGTGCCCCCCTGCCTCCTTAGAACTCCACAGTTCTCCAAGCTCAGCCAGAACAGGGAGGCGGATGCAGGTGCCTCACACCCAGCTAGCTGTTCCACTGCACCTGGAAGGCTCGAGGGTCCCGAACAAGCTTGCCTCGGGGGGAAGTACACGGGACACTTACCCCAGGACTCCAGGCCTCTGGAATTCGTAGTGCTCCCCTGCTTGCTTAGAACTCCACAGTCCTCCAGACACATGGGGAGGTGGATGCAGGCACCTCAGATCCACCTAGTTGTTCCACTGTACCCAAACGATGCGAGGGTCCCAAACAGGCTGGGCTCTGGGGTAAGTGGGCGTCCACCTGCTTCTGCGTAATTTATTTTAACAAATGATATTTACAAGCATGTAAAGAAAATGTGTCCCGGATCCAAGCAGGATCAGTCCAGAAACAGAACAATGACACTGGAACAACATACTGCTCTCCTTTATAGTAGAAGAAAATTAAAATGTAAACTAAACAATATGACCTGCTCTGATTCATCTTTTTTCTGTTCCTTAGGAGAGGTGAAAAACCCTACCAAGACACTTCCCAGGACTTTCATATCGTCTCTGTCCATCGTGACTGTGATGTACTTGTTGACTAATGTATCCTTCCTGACAGTTTTGACACCAAAGGAAATCATCTCTTCAGGTATGATTGTGTGTGAACAAGTGCAAAACAGTCACATTTAACTGTTCAAATTAAACAGCTACGCTATTATACACTAGATTAGTTTGATGCGCACGTAGCCATATTTTTGTATGTGTTTATGTTTTTGACTTTACAAAGAATCTGAGAAACAATGATTGATTAAATCATGTACAAAAGTTAAGCACTTGAAAAATATTAGGTTCTGAGAGTAGCTGACTCTAAATAGCAAGTACTAAATAGAGAGTAGGAGAATAGAACAAAGAAGATGAGATGGAGCAAAGGGGGTGTTACATGAAGAAAATGAGAGAAACTCCTATGAGAAAGCTCCCAGAAACAATTACATATATTCCTCAGGTGTTCCATCATTTAGGGTACACACAAATTTCTCTCCTTGTTGTATCTGTTGCAAATAGGCAACACCATCTTCATTTCTCAGATAGTGAATCTGAAATTAAGGATAATAAATGATACAGTCACTGTCATCCTCCTACAGATAGGCAGATTTAAGATGTCAGTTGATCTCTTATTATAAAAATTGTTTCTTTAGATTATTGGTAGTATTGGTTTGTGAATGTGTGCTGCAATTTGTAACACCTGATGTTCCAAAAAAACCACAAAGAATGGTAGTTGATGTTGCATACTTATGGACTAAACCAAGTTCAATCCAAAATTCCTAATTTTTTTTTTTTTTGTCTTTTTTCATTTTTATCGGTACCAGGGATCGAACTCATGACTGCCTGCTTGCAAGGCAGGCGCTTATGCCGCTGAGCTAAATCCCCAGCCCCTCAAAATTCCTAATTTTAAAAGCATATTCTCACTCTCTGTGTTAAATTTGCATTGCAGAAAGACCAGATTGGGGGCTGGGGATTTAGCTCAGCGGCATAAGCGCCTGCCTTGCAAGCAGGCAGTCATGAGTTTGATCCCTGATATCGATAAAAAGGAAAAAGACAAAAAAAAAAAAAAAAAAAAAAAAAAAGAAAGAAAGAAAAAAAGAAAGACCAGATCAATGCATCATTGAAACAGCATCTTAGTAGTTCAGTAATAAAACACAGACATACTACTGAGGCTTTGTCACATCAGAAGTTTTGTTTATAGACAAAATCATGACACATATACATAGATATGAATGAGTGAGATTCAATGGTCAGCTTACTTTTTGAGAATAAAGTAGAAATAAAAATGTTGAAAAAATTCTACCCAACATTAAAGGTTTAATCAGATTTACTTCTATAGAAAAACAAGTGCACTTACCTACAAAATTCATGCACTAAGAACAATTAACTTTTCAAGTATTCCACATAAATTGCAAAAGTATACTACTAAAACACAACCTAAAAAGAAGAATATATAATTATAGACATGTACAAACACAGAGAGATGGGAACATACATGTAATTTGTCCATAATTCAAAAATTTGAAATGTAGCTTGTTAGCACCAAAAAATACAGTAGTTATGAACATTACTGTAAGTTCAAAAAGAATACACAGTTGTTGGCATTGCATATTTGCAAATTTTGGTCTCACAGAAATGTTGAAATCTATTAAAGGAAAATTTTGTTATTCTTAAAATGAGGGAAGAAAAAAGTAATTTGTCCTATAGTTGCCCTGGAATTCAATCTGCAAGTTCAATACAACCTCTACCTCACTGAATTTTAAATACATGCCCCACATATTTCTCACTCTAACTTAGTTCACTGGTCCAGAACCTTGTTCATGACTGATTTACTGCAACAGCCTCTTCAATTAGGCAACTGTTTTGATACTCTCAATTTCTGTGTCTACAGATAGTTTAGAGTAAAAAAAGTTAATCTGGCTGCTTCTCTGCTTGAACACGGCTTTCTGTTTTGTTTATCTGTCTTCCTAATCGCATTATCTCAGAGTTGCAACCACTCTAATGTCACTACACTTCCTTCATGGCCACCTCTCATCTTGCCAGAGCAGGTTCTGAGCCAAGGCCTACTACAGGACTAACTTTTTGTCCTCACCCACTGCACTCTGCTCACTGCACCTCACACAAGGCCCCAAGATGTCTGCAACCAGACATTATAGGCTACCTCATGGTGACAGTAAGATTGATTCCAAGTTTGTTATCTCTAGAGCCCAAGTGCCTCATCTCATATCAACACTAGCCTCAGAAAAGCAATGTTAACCCATGAAATGAAAGACAGTAAATAAACTTGGACTACAATACCAATGATTTCATAGCAAGTGCTAACTCTTTTATGAATTCTTTCAATTTGAGAATATAGACTGCCTCTAGAAGGAATGATGATAGCACTTAACATTGTAAATACACACATATAATTGATCAGTTGGTATAGAAATGTGCCATGAAATAATTAAACTGTTAATTCATCCAATACTCCTTGAAAAATACAATGATCTCATAAATAATAAGAAAACACAGTTATATCACTCAATTATCTCCACTTGAACTACAACTAATGCACACTAATTCTGAACCACTTTGGAACATGCTTAACACATATACAATATAATGTCTCACATTTTTAATGTTTCATTTGATTTATTTAGAAAACAATGTCCATTCTTATGGAAAAATATCTATCCATTGTTACTTTTATTTGACAAGACTACAAGTGATTATACTGATATAGGGGAATCAAACTCCTGACCTTGTACCGGTACAATATGTCCGGTACAAGTTTGCATTCTCTAGAATTAAAGAATTAATTTTAGGTAAAATACAAGTTAAGAACAGAAATATTTATTGAGAGAAATAAAGCTTCTGTCTGAGAGAGACAGAAGGGATCCTGAGCTGGTTGCCAGGGACTCTGTCTCTTCTACAGACTTTTATAGAGTAAAATCATGGAGTGAGATAGGCTCAAGGTGGCGTAAACTGGGAACTCACAAGGTAGATGGTTGTAAGGTGTGATGTAATTATGGTAAACCAATAAGAGTAGTTAAGGTAAAACTGATTAATTTGTAGGAAACAGGGAAGTGAGTCACATAGAAAGCAGGCATTCTTAGGAAGCACTGATTGTTCCCATAGGGGTTTGGAAAGGTGACTCCTGACTTCTTCAGAGAGATAGAGAACTATTTAGAATAACAGCTCTAAGGATATAGGTGCATTTGTTTGAGCTTTTTGTCTTGAGGCCCATCCCACAGCATTCATTGTCTGTCTTCCCCAGAGCTTCAAAGTATCTCGTCTTCTGCACTGACTCCTTCAAGGACGTAGCCCTATCTCACCACTTATAATATTTCTAACTAACTCAGCTGCATATAACAAAACAACCATTCACTGTTTTCTAGTAAACTTCCAGAAACATGCAGACTTAAAAAAAAATTTTTAAACCAGAATTCTATGAGTTCACAATATAAGATAGAATCAGCTGAGATACTGGGGCCATATGTGAGTCAAGTGTTTATCATATAGCTTGACACTTTCTTTTGGGTCCCCCAAGGATTTATTTCAAGCTTTTGCAATACAACTACCACAACAAGATTATATATTGAAGAATTTTATTAAGGCACAGTCTTATGGTTAGTAAATCAGGCAGAAAATCAAGAGAACAATGGGACCATAATGCACGTTTAGCCTGAGGCAAAGGTAGTAAGAGTGAGAATATGGGTAAAAATATGTCAGACTGCCACAGAACATAAGGAAGTCTATGAAGGTGACTTTAGCAATCACTGACCTTTAGGTAAAGGAATTTTCATGCTTCTCAGCCACACAAACTGATTACCCGAGAGTTCCCTGTGAGTTCTGCTTTAACACATCTGTCACACAAGATTTCACAATGCAGTAGATCTGGGTAAATTATGTTTCTACAAGGGTAATCTTTTTCATGCATTTTCACAACACCACAGATGACACAGTTTGTCTTGGGTTTGTCCTCTGATAATCTAGGCTGAGCTTCTTAATATGGAAGCTAGACTGGGTTCCAACCAAGAGTGCATGCAGAACCTTGTAATACCTCTCATAAAGTAACTGAAAAATAACAATTCCTATTTTATTAATGAAAACACAAAGAAGCCACAACCAATTCAAGAACTTAACCATACTTCCTTTCTTCAGCTCCTGTCACAAGAGACATAGATTCAGGAAGAAGAAAGTACTGTCATATGTATTTGCAAAACTGCCAAAGTGACTATGATGTTTTCCATTTTATTTTCTGTTTGTAGATTCTGTTGCTGTCACATGGATGGACAGAGTACTCCCTTCCATGCAATGGGTCATTTCACTGGGAATTTCAGCTTCAATAATTGACACCACTTCTTGTGGAATACTTTCAGGATCAAGGATTCTCTATGCAGCAAGCCAAGAAGGACAATTGCCACTGGTCTATTCTATGCTTAATGAGCATCTCTCACCAGCTCCAGCTGTGATCCAGTTAATTATTTTATCTTCTCTTGCTGTTATACCATCAAATCTGACCCAATTAATAAAATATATAGCTTTAGTATCTTGGGTTTTACATGGGCTAAGTATGGTTGCTTTACTTAAATCAAGGTACCAGAATCCAGATCTACCAAGACCCTATAAGGTAAATCAAAATTGTAATGCAAACTTTAATTTAATAATATAGATCTATAAACAAAATTTGTTTGAGCTGTATGAATGCTGCTAAACAATAGCCAGACCAATTTCTGGCACATCTGAATTGGGCCTGCATTTCTTAATTTTCTGTTGTGGAACAATTATTACTGGGTTTATTTATATTAATTTTGGTGTAAAAGTTTATATTTTATATCTAGTATTGAAAGTTTATATTTTTAAGTATAATATAGATACTACTATCTTAACTTTCAGGAATTGTCAAAAAGATTTAGGAAGAAAACATTTAGTTTGTATAAGAAATTAAGGTCAATTATAATTGTGAACATGAACTACCAAAATTCAATCATTGAGCCACATGGAAGAGTTGACAAAAACTGTTGTAACTTCTGAGTTTACTGTATGATTCCTTGCATAGATAGAACTAAGGTCTGATCTGAAGGCCTCAACCATGTTCAGCAAGTTCTGAAGGCCATTACAAAATACCAATAAAAAAGCACTGCTTTACTAGAGGGACACAGCCCTATGCACAGGTACAGAGCAGGATGAGTACCAGCAGGATGCTAAATAAGTGGTTCCCTAAGTATTTTGGCACCAAGAACCAGTTTTGTGGAAGATAAGTTTATGAAAGTCTGGAGGCAGAAAATTGATATTATCAAATTATTCAATCACCATATGTATTCCTTTGTTCATTAGTGCTATGATATACTATGTTACAAAATAATGGTACAACTCATCATAATTCAGTATTACGTCTAACATTGATCTAGTGTTCCAGTAACTAGATGGTCACCCAAATTTGTTTGCTCTTACAAAGGTTATCACTAGATGTAACTTAACTGCAATTTGTTAGTCATTAATAAGGTTTCAATAGGACTCTGCAAGCAATGGATCCCATATGGTACCTGTGCAGTCAAACCTCTCTGCTAATGTTAATGGGCATTTGCAGCCGCCCCCAGAACTTGTTTCACTGTCTCAAAATTACTTCAGGTCTTCAGGCATTAGGTTTTCACAAGAAGCACACAACCTGGATCCTCACAGTTGCACTTCACAGTAAGATTCTTGCTCTTATAACAAATTCCAGATGAAGGAGTTCAGATGGTAATGTGAACACTGAGGAAGAGCAGTAAATACAGAGGAAGCTTTGCTGTTGGCTCCATTGCTCATCTTCTGTTGGACTGAACAATTCCTACAACTCTGAGTCCAGGAGTGTGGGACCCCTGAAATAGATGACAATCCCCGTTTTCACCAGTTTATGGTTGCATGTGTGTTTTGTGAAGTAACAAAGATCTCACATGCAGGAGAAATAATATCAGATTCTTCTTTTAGAACACAACTGCACCAAGAACAAGGATAGTGAGTGAGGATGAGGTGTGAGTAGAGACAGACCAAAGACGTGGCCTGAATTCTTTAAATAACCGTGCACTACACAAGAAAATTCCAAGACTCAGATTGATTACCCTGGAATCATGGAGCTGACCTGGATTTCAATGCTAGCATTCTGATAGAAGAACTCAAATAATTTTTATATTTGCTCTAGCAAAAATATGGGTTTTTTTGGCAAAAACACATTGGTGTGATGGTCTCTGATCTTTACATCACAAATACTGGGGCTACTCCTAAACTACTGGCCTACATATACTTTGTGGTGTTCTGTTTGGATGATTGTTAGTAACCTTGCTGGGAGCTTTTTATGAGAATCATGTTTTTATATTGTTTGTGCTTCTTTATCTTCGTTATACCTCTATTTTATTTTCACTCATCTGTTCTTGTAGGGAGTAAGCTTTGCCTTTCTTTAATATGAATTTTGGAGGCTCCAGAGTATGTTTTATTCCTCAATCAGATTTTAAATATAATCAAGATTGCTCGTCATTTAAGATACATTTTCTTTATAGATGTGGTATGACTGTAAATAACAAATCCATACATCATGCCAGTCACTAAAATGAACACTTGAGTGTTATTTTCACTTAAATTCCCATGTTCATCTTTGGAAATTCTCATTCTTTCAGTCTCATCTGATCCATAGTAATTGGAATAAATATGAGTTATCTTGCAGATTCTTATGCAGAGAAGTCTCCTGGTAATATTTGAAAAAACATGAACCGATGTCATCTTGCACTCTCTTTTTCCCCCAATTCAGCCTCTTCTTTACCTATGAATAAGTATTGTGAAAATGTGAAGGAAAATGACTTTTTCTTTAGACATTCATTTAAAGCTATATGCAGTGTGTAACTACTATGTTCAGTGTCTCTTCCGGGCAGTTCAGAGAAATCAGTCAAGCTTTCCCTGGAGGATCTCCTTAGCTTCACAGCAAAGTAACAAATGTGGATAAGTGTAGTTAACTATTTCATCAATAAATGTCACTTTGTTTGCCCAGATCTACTCAAATGTAATCAATGCATTTCCAGCCAATACTTAAAGATCCACATTATCCAAGACACCATTGTACAAATGAAGACCAGATAAAGAAGCCGAAGCTTGTAAAACTGGACTGTGATAGCAAACTACATAAAAGAACAATTTTTATCTGTCACATCAAGCATGCCAAGAGGAACTAGGAAAAACTTGAACAATTATTTCTTGAAAAAGTGAAATTTTCACAAAAAATATTTCTATTTCAATTCAGTTTTTTTCTGAATCTTATGATGTGGTTGCTCTAGAACAAATTATTGCTCATTATTTACAAGAAATATGATAAGGAATTGAGAGCTGAGTTTCCTAAATAAAAAACCAAGAATGTTCCAATGGCTAAGATAGGAGTGATATTATTAATTTTTCTTACAGCATGATAAGCAATAATGTACCTTTTCAACAATTTTCATTATTAAAAGTACAAACTTTTACTAACTTTTGTAAATTAATGATACAATCTATGGGAAAAAGATATAATTTATTAATATATTGCAGTGCATGTTTAGTGTGCATTAATCTCATTTTCCATATCCTGAACCTGAGAATATCCATCTAAAACTATTTAAACACATATGTGCAGTTACCTCCCATTCTTATCTGTCACTTATAAAATTCTTTGTCTGTGAAAACTGGTGAAAGAAAAAAATTCATAACTCATCTTTGTTTCCTTTCTCTTTTCAGGTTTGGCTGCCAGTGATACTTGCATCCATAGCTTTTTCACTCTTTCTAATTTTTATACCAATCATTCAGTCTCCTAAAATGGAGCATATTTATCAACTTGTCTTTATTTTAACTCCACTTCTATATTACCGGCTTCATGTTCACCTTAGTCAAAGTTCTGTTTTTTCTAAGAAAGTCACTTGTTACTTACAATTATTATTTAATCTATCACCTTCAGATCATGAAAATTGTATTTTGGCAGAAAAAAATAGGTTGTAACAAAAATTAGGAAAATAAGAGACATTAAATTGTGAAATCTAAGTTTCATGGATGAATGAACCCCAAACTATATAGAACAGAGTCACACATGCATCTATACATATTTGTTAATAAAATTCATATCAATATTGATGAGTGACTTTCACGGGTAGGTGGTCATCTCTGATTAAAGCTTGTCCTTTTGGAATGATCTCCTTCACTGATGCCAAGGGCCTTGCTATAAAATCAATTATTCAATCCTGTGAAGTGAACAATTGTGAAGAAAAGAAATCTTCCCAAACATCTGAATAGAAGCAATAGCAAGGATAGGAAATCCATGTGTTGGGCATGGTGGTGCATGGCTATAAACCCAGCATGCAGGAGGCTGAGGCAGAAGGACTACTCTGGGATTCAACCCAGCCTGGGATATAAAGTGAGTTCAAGGCCAACCAGAGCTACAAATGAAACACTGTGTCAAAAAGAAAATAAACAAAGGAACAATAAATAAATAAATGGAGACAATATCAGGCATATTGGCCAATGCCTTCAATCCCAGCACTCCAGAAACTGAGGTAAAAGGAACACTGCAAGCTCAAGATCAGTCTGGCCTACAAAGTAAGTTCAAGGCTCATCCAAACTTAAGAGTGAAACCCTGTATCAGAAAAACTAAAAAAGAATAACAGGAAAACAAAGTTTAAACATCCCATTCTGCAAGCCTTCAGAAGAGATGACTAGAGCAAAGGCAAAACCTGACAGCAACTTTAAGAAAGATACTAAATGTCAATTGTTTACCCAAAGTACCACTCCTTCTTAAAATATTTGTTGTAGAATAAGAGGACTATAAAAATGATATCAAATTACATATGCATAATAATATTCACCCTTTAAAAAAAGAAGGAAAGAGCTGGGAATTTAGCTCAGTGGCATAAGCACCTGCCTTGCAAGCAGGCAGTCATGAGTTCGATCCCTGGTACCGATTAAAAAAAAAAGTAGGAAACCCTGCCATTTTGAGGCAACCTAGAGGATATTATGCTATAGAAAATAAATGATACATAAGTAGACTTAGACTTCTTGCTCTCAATACTATGTAGACTCTAAAAGAGTGACTTTCCTAGAACCACATAGTACAGTGGTATTCAGATGATGGAGAGGCAATAGAAATGGTTGATTGAAGGGTATAAACCTGTACTTAAAATATGAATCAGTTTTGAGTCTTAAAATAATTAATAACAATATACTGACTACTTCATATATGACAATATGTATAGATATTAACTATTCTCATGATACATATATCATACAATTTTGTAATTTAAAGTATAGAATCAATTTTATGTGTTGCATTGTTAATTTTTAAATTGGTTGCAAATATATAACATGAATATTGTAGATAAATAACATGAAGTTCATGTTGTATGTTTTTATACTTTTCTGTATACCATTCTACCTCCTTAACTATCTTTCACAATTTATTCCATTAAAACTCTATTTCAAAATAGTTTCATTCCTCAAATTCTGTGCTTACTAAGAAAAGCATCCCCTTTTCACTACCCATCAACCTCTGGAAGTCTCTAATGAATTTTCTATCATTAGTTACAAGAAACATGAAAACTAAAGTAAGTATAAGGTATAATTCCCAATCATCAGGTAAATAAAATTTCAAATTTGAAAATATGAGCTCCTGACAAAGTTGTACAATATGGAATTCCCTAATAGAAATAACAATTTTAAAATTTTAATGAATAATGGCAAAAGATTGACATGACCAGGGGGCTAATGAGTAAGTCAATGGAAGAATTACTGTGCCACGTTAAAACACTAGAAATGATCCAACTACAGCAATACTCAACTTCCCTGGCCCTGAAACATTGTTCAACCTTTGTTCCTGTTTGGTTCTCAAAATCACAGATGAAATCTATCAGCAAATTTGGTAGTTTCTGTTTTTCAAACTATTTTAAGAGAACATCACTTCAAATCTCCAGTTAGCAGTTAATATAGGCTGGGCCTATAAAACTGCCAAGATGAAAGTCTGGATTCAGAGTGCATCAGGAGACAGGATCCATCTATGTGCTTTATACAAGAAACACTTAATTCAAAAGGAGGTTCACGGAGTGAAAGTCAAAGATGATAGAAGAGCAATGCTCTATGTGAGAGGAAGCCAGGAAGATGTGGTGGTAGCTTGTCCATCAGCTGCAGAGTGGATAAGACACATACGGCATTTTATACAATGGAAAGCTACTCAACAATAAAGAAAGATAAACTTGAGGCTGTTGTAGTTAAATGGATAAAACTTGAGCTCATGCTCAGGAGTGAAATGGCTCTGAATCACATGACTAAACATCCTATTGTCTCCCTAGTATAGAAAATTAAAGGACTTAGTGGGATTCAAAAGGCACAATAAATATTGTGAAAGTGAAAGGAAAGGAAATGTCTAAGAAGCAAAGGCAGTGGCCATTGTTACTGTGTTTTGAAACCCTGTATTGTTTAGATTGTTTTGATTATTCTCATTTTAATCTGGTTTATTATAGCTCATTTTATTATATTTGATGGCATGCACAACTATTTCAAAGATAATAAAATATATTTTGTTCACCATTATTGATTTCCTAGTATCATTTTAAAGCCCAGTGTTGCTTTTACTGTGTTGTTTTGATTGATTTTATTCTATTTTGTTTTGTTTGAATTTATTGTGTCTGACAGTATAGGCAGCTACTTTGAAAATAACAAGAGGCATAACAGTAACCACTGATGTTTTCCTATTGTTTGGTTCTGAGGTTGTGTATTGCTTTCAGTGTTCTGTTTTGATTGGTTTTGTTCTGCTCAGCTTCTTTGGTTTTGTAGTACCTGAAAGTATGAGTAGTTATTTCAAAATAACAAGAGACATTATGGTGGTACCCATTATAGACTTCCTCCTCCCTTGTTTTGAAGTCCTATACCCAGTTCATTGTTTTGTTTTGATTAACTCTATTCTATCTTATTTTGTTTGGTATTATTCTCTCCAAAATAAGCTTTCAAAAAATATTAAACTTTTCTCAACTGTTCCTGTACTTAAGAGGCATACTTCTCTAGAACTGAAAATGCTACAACCTCCCTGACTAATATAATCACACATATGATCCATCACCAATCACAATTTGACATATCGAGTGCTTATGTGATTTCTTATCTTTCCCTTGATGAAGCTATAAAAGTAGTTTGTCTTACCTGACTACAATGAAAATTCTTAACATTGGTCCTTCACATAGTGGAGGATAATAAATATTTGCTGTAGGGTGGATGCTTTAAATGGCTGAACAATGGAAAAATGTTTAAGCAAAAAGTCAAAGGACAGGAGCTTTGTTGGGATTCTGCAAAATGAAGATATGCAATCTAGAGAACCACGTGATCCAGGCAAAGTTGGAAGACCTTGATGTACTGGTAGAGTCCCATGCTACCCTGTGTCAGGAAAAAGAGTGATCTTGTTGGAAGGCTGAAAAATGCACAGGTAAAATGTTTGTATTGGTAACCAGGAGATGAACCTTCAAAGACAAAGTTAAAAACAGATATTACTGAAAAAAAAGAACAACTAAGACTTAATTCGTCTTTCCGTTTTTATTCTATCCAGGATACAATAATAAGTTTTTGCCACCCAAACATAGAATGGGTCTTCTTTTTCTACTAAGTCCATCATGCAGGTGCACCAGAATTCCCCTAAACCTATTAGCTAAGCATTTCTTATTCAACAGACTCCATATAGTTCCATAAGGTGCAAGAAAGAAAGCCACTTTGGCTCATTTCTACAACATTCTGTAATGGAATATCAGAAAAACAACTAGCCTATTTTGATAATATGGCTCCAACTAAATTATCAAAAATGTACTTTGGAAATACAGGTACAACACGTTTGAATAAATAAAGCATGGAGTAGAAAACAACTTATTTATTCTGCTCAAACTATCTGTAGTAATATAGCTCATTAGGGAAGATTAAATATTGTATTAATATTGGGAATTGTTGAAGCTGGAAATTGACTGCATGTGCAGGGCTGAGACATGACTCTCCCAAGAACAAAGGATACCTGGGGCAAGCCATGTGAAGAAGCTGTTTTATCCCAGAGAACACCTAGCCCCAAGACAATCTGAGCAGTGTTTGCTTGGACAATGGGGTGTATATGACATTAAGTTGCCAAAATGTATAAATAAATACCCATACAGTGAAGGGCCAGCTCCTTTCCTTCTACTAGGAGAATAAGGGTTCCGCCTGACCTCAACTTTATCTCTTATTTAAGGATGGTTGGACTTTCTGCAAGTTATTACATTTCGTTCTAGCATTCTGAGGCACTTCAAGTGTTACACAAGTAATCCATCTGTATCATTTTCAGTAATATTATAAGATGTATATTTTTATCATTACCACAAAATTTACTTCCCTAAGCACTTCTAACTCCACTGAGTGTTGTGGTTCTTCTTCTTTATTTTTCACAATGAATAAATAAATGCCCACAAAGTGAAGGGCCAGTTCCTTTCCTCTACTAGGAAAGTAAAAGCTCTACCTGACCTCAACTTTATCTCTTCTTTATTTTCTCATCCTCTTGAGGTCCTTAACCTCAAGAACTTTAAAAGCCATGTAGGTCATGGCATATTATCAAACAATATCTTTGGAAACCTTGTACTGAAAAGCGAACTTACTCTCTCCAATGTATAGCACTCACATAAACTTAATACTTGAAATTTCTGTAGCATTTTATTAAACCTGCAAATTATTATTGCTTCAAAGATGGTCAGGTTAATGAGACCCATTTTTTACTCTTTGATACCATGAAAAGTGTAGAAAAAGTTTGATTTTAAAAAAAGATTTTAATATTTTAATTTCTAAATGAAGATTTAAATTGATACTTTTTAATGCTAATGACTAATTTTTTGGTTTTTTGTATTAAAGAGTAAAAAACACAGAAAAGAAAAATAAAAACAAGAGACAGACAAACAAAAACTACAAGAACAACAAAAAAACCAAAATAATAATAATATAGGCTTTCAAAGCAAAATGGTAGGAAACTAACAGTGGTTTTAATAGTTCATATTATTATCTTCAAAAGAGTTGCTTAGATTACCAGATATACATGCAAATTGATACAATCATGTAAGTGTTAACTGTGCTTTTCCAAGAACTAATAGAATTAGTAGTATACTCATCTTAGTTATTTTATGTATATACCAACAAATTTATATTTTCCCTTTTCTCTTCATTTTCTCCTTTCCCTTACCTTTGTTATTTTTCCCCTTTGAACAGTTGCTCACCCTTTCATAACATCTACAGTACATTTTGGATCTTATTTACTTTTAAAGTTTTTTACACTAGGGAGACAATATGGTCTTTATACACATGAGTCTGATTTATTTCTCTTGTGAATATGGTCTCAAGTCTCATCCATTTACCTGTAAAAGCCTGGATACAATACTTTTTTGTAGTTGACTAGTACTCCATTGTATAAAAATACCATATCTTTCTTATCCGTTCCTCAGTTGATAGGCATTTGGGTTGTTTCCATGATTTGGCTATTACAAATTGTGCAGCTAATTTAAAACCAATATGAATTTTCTGGTACAGACAGCTTTTGTTTAGCTACTAAACTAAATTTTTAGAATTTTCATTAGCAGTTAGTTTGGAAAACAATTTTAGGTGTCAAAAACAGATATACTGGATATGTATAAATACTGAGTGCAATAATTGGAAGTTAAACATCCCAAAAGATCCAAGTGCTAAGGTCTTGCTCTCTAACTGCATCAGAGAACTGTCCTTACTGGTGTAAAATATCAGAGACCCACAGTGTAGAACAGGAGATGTTTAATCTGACTCATTGCCTCACTGGCTTCAATCAATGGACTTCCATGTCCAAGGCAAAAATATCATGGCTGAAGAACAAGGAGTAACAAAGCTGCTCAGTTTAGGGCAGCTTGGAACCAGGTCATGGAAACAGCACCTGAGAAGAAGGGCTCAGGGAACACAGAACATACCCAAGATCATACCTCCATGACTCATCCAAACAAATACAAAGTATTCTTTCCACATCCCTAGACACATCCAGAGTCAAGTTGCCAATGAAACATAACCATTATACCACACAATGGCACTATTGGTTGGTGATGGTAATTTAACATGCTGTGGTGTATTGGGGAAAGTGTTTAGCTGCTGAGGGCATGACCTCAATAGTGCTTAGGATCTTCATCTCTTCCTTCTCCCTCATTATTCCTCAATGCCATGAGGTGAATGGACATCATCCAATACTCACCTGCACTGACACATCATGCCAGCTTCTGGACCCAGGCAGCATCATGGATAGGTCATGGTAAATTTCCAAAAGTGAGAAAAATAAAACCTTACCTTTTAATATGTTTCTGTCATGTTTCTTGCTGTAATTCAAAACATACTAATAGATGTTTACAGATTGCTACTGAGACTGAACCAATTGGAAATGTATTTTCCCATTCACTACATTGTCTATTCTCTTTGGTGATTATTTTCTTTGCCATGCAGAATATTTTTCAGTTCAAGTTCTTCTTTCCAAAAACACATTCAGGTATTTTCCATATCATTGAATTTATCTTGATTCTCTTCTCAGTGGTCATTTCACCAAGAAATCTGATTCTCTTTTAAAAAATCTGTAGAAGTTTTGTTGTTGTTGATTGGTTTGGTAACATTTTAAGGAAAGAATATTGCAGTACCATAAATAAAGTCTCCTGTATTTATCTGCATATTATTTAAAATGGAAATTTTTTCATTGATACAAAAACCTTCACCTTTTTTTTAGTGTTTCACTTATATTTACTGGTTATATTACTTTATTTTGTTGGAAAAATTGTAAAATATCATAACAAAATAGTAATAGAAAATAAAGTTAATATAGTTTATCGCTAACATTACAGTAGTTAAGTATACAATATATGACATTAATATTTCTCAAATTGATATTAGCACAAATCTTCATTTTCAGTGAACTAAGAGACACTAATAATGTAGTGTACCTATCATGTATTTTTTTCCTTTTTCCCCTACATCCTTTCCCCTTTCCACCATCCAACTTCACTTTCCTTTTAAATAATTTTTCTCACTTCACAGTACCTATTGTGCATTTAGACTTTACATACTCTCTCTGTTTCTGACATGAGGAAGACAATAGTATGTTTACACATGTGAATCTCCTTTATTTCATTTTTTTTGTACTGGGGACTGTTCTCATGACCTCATGCTTACCAATTAACACTTAAATCATAGGAAAAAATCCCTGGCCCTTATTTTGTCATTAAATATGGTGTGAGGTAGAATCCATTTACCTCAGAACTTTCAAGTTTATCCTCTCTAATAGCTGAATAGTACTCTATTGTGTAAAATATCACATCATTCTTTTTCATTGATACATATATATATGCACCCATTTTATCATGTATAATAGCTAAACCCCAGAAGCAAATATCTTCATATTAGCAATATATCATAAAACTTCTTTCACCAGATAGCATCCATGAGTTAAAATTTCCCACTACTCAACATCCAGCCAATATTTTGTGAAACTTAAAACTTCTCCATCAAAGCAACCTGAATAAAGTATTCATAGCATGTTCCTCTCCTGACTATGAATTTAATTTGTATTTCCTTGCAGAGTAGAAAGGTTGTGCATGTGCTCTTTACCTTCTGGCTCTTTTATGTCACCATCTGTGAACTTCTGACTGTGTTATTCACTTACTTATTCCTGGTAACACTATATACTCAGGATTTAATTCTTTTGCAATTATATACTTTTCATATATTATGTATATTCCTGTTAAATTACTGTATTTTTGAAATTGTTTTTTTATTTTTCTTATAGAAATACAGACATATACTACTTTCAAGCAAATTTAATTTTTTATAAATGCTTTACATTATTCATGTTTTATATTCTTTAATAAGTGCCTTCTAATGTTTGCAGACATGACACTTTTAAAAGTTTTATAGTTATGTACTTTAAAACTGAAGTCTTCAAACTACTGAGAATTTATTTTTGTAAGAAACTAACATTTTGATCAAATGTAACTTACCTGGCCCAAGCCCAGTGAGTACAACATTTCAATAGTGATTATATTTTAATAGTCACAGACAAAGACATTCATTAGAACAGTCATTCATTCATATATTCTATATGTTTGATGCATGTGAAATACAAAGTATTATTTTGAAAGTTGAAAATATAAGAATCAAAAAATTATAAACAAAAATACATACTCTTATAAACTGTATACCATGGCAAAAGATAAATTAAAATGAATAAGTGAAAAGAGAAACAAATTTAAAAAGCAAAAAAAATTATCAATCACTTGCTAAATCCTAAGTAATACATATGTATAATAAAAAAGGAAGAAAAGGGGTAAAGAATCTCTAATAAGCAAGGGGTTTAAACTTTTGGCATGGTGACTATGTAGAACATACAATCTAAAGAGGCATGACCAATATATATCTAAACCAAGACATACAATAATCAAGATCCAGAAATTCACACAAGAACAGACCATTAAAAGCAGGTACAGAAAAGGAATAAGTCATCTATAAAGGAAGACATATCAGGGTCATAGAAAACATCAGAACAAACCTTCAAGTCAAGAAGAGCTTAGAGTGAAACATTTCAAGTCTTAAAAGAAAAAAAAAATCTAACCTAGAATGATGTATCCTGCCAAACTGTCTTTCAAAGAGAAGGAGAAATAAGTAACTTACTTGACACAAAAAATGAAGACCTTCATGACCATCAAGCCCCTCTGCAAAACACTATGAATGATATTCTAGAAAGAGATTATGAAGACACAAGAGCCAGAATAGAAAGAAGGAACCAACTAAGACAAGGAGTTCAACAGAAGAGAAACACAGAGAACCAACAGGAAAATAATATGAGAAGGATAACTTTAAACATAGCAGTTATAACTTTCAATGTAAATGTTCTCAATTCACCAGTCAAAAGAAACAGACTGGTAGAATGGAGCAAAAATCAAGATCTATCAATATCCTGCATAAGAGACACATTAAACTCAAAAAGAAACTCATAGGCTAAAAGTGAAAGGGTGGAATACTGTACTCCATGTTACAGGAACCTGGATTAAAGCACAGATAGCTGTTCAATTGCAGATAATGTGAACTTAAAGCAAATACTGCTCAAAAGAAACAAAGAAGTTAACTTATGTACTTGACAAGGGAAAATTCCAACAACAAGAAATAACAAACATAAATAGATGTGCACTCATATAAACCAATATTAACAGACATAAAATTCACTAACAATTGTAATGAAGAACTTAGGAAACAGCTGTCACAATGAATAGATTGATTAGACAGAAATCAACAAAGCACTATGAAAAGTAAGCCAAATCTGTGCACAAATGGAGTTAGTAGACGTCTACATAGTATTTCATCCAACCAAATCAGAATATACATTCTTCTTAGCTGTATACAGGATGCTCTCCAGAATAGAGTATAGAACATGCTCAAGAAAATGAAAAGGAATTGAAATTCTCCTATGCATATTACCCAACTAGAGTGCAACGTAAATAGAAATCAATCACAAAAGAAACCAGAAAAATACAAAAACACATGTGAATTAAATTATAGCCTCCTGAGTAAATAATAGATCACACATGAAATTAAAAAGAGAGTAAACAGTATCTAAAATTAGGGGACAATGCTGAAATCAGATCTTATCAGAACTTCTGGGACAAGCAGAAAATGGCCCTAAGATAGAAATGTATGGTAGTGAACGCCCACATCAGTAAAACCAATGAGCTCAAGTAAACAACCTAATGTTGACTCTCAAAGCTCTGGAAAAGAAGAACAAACCAAACCCAAAGCTTATAGGGGGAAGAAATTGTAATCATTAGAGAAAAGTGTAATGCAATTGAGACTAAAGAATATAGAAGGCATCAATGAATCATAGAGTTGATTCTTTGAAAGATTCACTAAAATCAGTCAGCCTATAGCCAAACATCAAAAAGAGGAAAGCAAGCCTCAAGTTCATGACAAGAGTATCATTGCAAGTTCAGGACCAGCCTAGGCTACAAGTGAGTTCAAAACTAGCCTGAACCACATAGTGAAACTATCTCAAAAAGACAAAGTTAGGAATGAAAAGGAGAATGCAGTTAGGAATGAAAAGGGAAAATCACAATGGATTCTGAATAAATCCATAAACTCATCAGTAACTACATTAAGAACCCGGAGTTTAATATCTCTAAACCATCAGACACCCCAAATGTAAAGATACAATCTGAAGGTCACTATCCAAGATGAATACTCATTTATCAGATGAGGAAATACAAATGGCAAATAAATATTTGAAAAATTGTTCATCTTTTCTAGACATTCAAAAAGATGGAAATTAAAACAATGCTGAGATGTCATCTCACTCTAAAAATAATGGTTAGTATCAAGAAACCAACCACAAGAAATTCTGATGGAGCTTTGGGGAAAAAGGAATCCTTCTCTTCCATTTGTTACATTGACTAGTACAACTACTGTAGAATCAATGTTGAAATTGTTCAAATAACTAGGGTTAATGATTCCATTTGACCCAGAGATTCCTATTCTGAGTGTCTTCCTTGAAGAATTATAAAGATCAATATATATGAATGCATGTTTCTAGCAGCACAGATTGTAATAGCTACATCTTGGAAATAACACAAATGCTCCTCAACTAAAGAATGCATAGAAATGATGTTTATTTCATTTTGTTTTGTTTTGTTTGTTTGTTTATTTGGTTTTTTTTATACAATGGTGTACCACTCAGCCATAATGAAGGATAAACTTCAGACGTTTCTAGGTTAAAGGATGCAAATTAGGACTATACTGTTATGAGAAATAAATCTGACATGCATCTTTAAATAATGAATTTTTTCCCTGATGTGAAAAGCTGAAAGGGTAAATAAGAAAACACTGGCAGATATAAACAAATTGTTGGAAAGAGAGAAGAAATAGAGAATGATAGGAGGGAACAAAGGAAAGGAAGAAAACAAAAGAAAAAATGATGAAAAGATAAAATGGAAGCAAGGCTTTGTAAATAAAAAACTGGATTGCATGGGAATGATTATAAAGAAAATGAAAGAATCAAGACATGTCATACATAGGCACAAATCTTCTATGATGAATATAATCACTATGAATATCTAAACCAAAAGGAAGACTAAACTCAAAATGTGCAATTGCTATTATAAAAAAGAGAGGAAAAGAAAGTGCTCCTCAGACTGTGGCCCCTCCAGGGGGAGAATCACCAGTCTCCTGAGATCCACACCATGTTGGAACTTATGACACTGGGAAACTAAGCAAGCAGCTCCCCTTCCCTGGTAAGTGGCTGTAGTGTGGCAGGCTGCGGCCCCTCCAGCAGGAGAACCATCAGTGTCTCCTGAGCTCCATGCCATGTTGGAACTTAGGACACTAGGAAACCAAGCAAGCAGCTTCCCACTCTGGTAAGCAGCTGCAGTGTGGCAGGCTGCGGCCCCTCCAGGGGGAGAACCACCAGTGTCTCCTGAGATCCATGCCATGTTGGAACTTAGGATGCTAGGAAACCAAGCAGCCAGCCTGCCTGCCTCCCTGCTAAGCAATAGTAAACCTACTGGTGCACGGGCTGAGAGTCAGTCATCCCACTTCCCCTATCAGCCTTCTCTGGCCCCCAGTTAGCAAATAGGAACCAGATATCTGAGAGTCTCTTGGGAGGTTGACCATAACAAATAACGGAGTTTTCCTTTTACCATCTCTTTGAAGGCAAATATTTTTATTACTGTTTTGCTTTATTCTGATTAATGGTACTGCTTTATTCAGTATTCTGTTTTGATAAGTTCTATAATGTTCTGTATTTCATTTTATTTTGATATACATGATTGAAAGAACAACTATTGTGAAAATAACAAGATATACTGTGATATACCTATTACTGTTATTCTGGTAACCTGCTGTGAAGTTCTATACCAATTTCACTACACTGTCTCAGATGGCTTTATTCTGTCTTGTTCTCTGTATTTTACTGCCTTCAAAATAAAAATTTAAAAAAAAGAAAGTGCTCTAGAAGATATAACTGCATGTATGTTTGAGTATATAATATAGATGATCATATTACTGTTTTTGTTGGATTGTTGAGCAGAACTGTTTGCAGTCTCACTATTTGAATATTCACTTTGTATGCTTTAATTTTGTAATTTAAACAATTATTTCTAAGATGACAGTATGTAATAGATCAACTAGGGATTTCTTAGAGTTTATTTTTTTATTTAAAGAGAAAGAAACAAAAAATACATGGATATTTAAAAAAGGGTAGAAATAATACAGAATTACAGAAAAATAAATGGTAAGAAATCTCCAGTTGATAAGTTACATATTGTCATCTTAAAAATAGCTGTTCAGGTTACAAAATTAAAGTATGTAAAATGACATTCAAATAGTGACACTGCCAAAAGTTCTGCTCAATGATCTCACAAAAACTTAGTAATGTGGTTATCAGTCCTACACATTTGTTTTTTATCTTAAAGAGGGTAAGATTAAACATATCAAAACAGAACAAAACACTTCAAAAAAAAAACAATTTAAAGAAATACAGATTTCAAAGCAAGTCCACTGGAGATCTTCACTGTTTATCTAATTGTCTCTAGTTTCTTCCAAATAGTTGTCCTCATCTTCACACACATTAAATACATACTGCATATTATAGATTTAATCAAATCATTACAGGATGATGAAGGCTTTTTAGGTCTTCAAGATCTGACATTGGGGAAGACAATAATAACTACCATCGCATCTCTCATTCTCTTTGTAGTAGCTGTCCTTATCTTTACATAGCTGAAATTGAACTTCGGAGACTAGACTAAAATCACTCTGATCAGTGAATAATAGTATTGCTAGATTTTATATCATAATGTTACAAAATTAGCATTGGGTTTCTTAGTGTCTCTTCTTCAGAGTATCTGTTCATTACATCTTGCATTATATAATCTGTTCCCATAAATGTTTTTTTTTTTTTAAATCTTCTCGTGTGAATTTCTACATGTATATCTATCCTCTCTGTATTACAGGGGAAAATAAATCATAACAAGACAGCAAAACAAATTCCTAGAAAACATGCAATGAAAAAACACATAAGACCACCATTTTAGGTGATCTACCATAGTTACTATGCTTTCTCTTGTTATTTTCAAGAGATTTATCCACATCATCGGGCTTAATATAGTTAAGCATAGTAATACCTAGCTATTTTTATAAAAACACAACTTTGAAAACATTGTGGGACTTGAGAGCTGTTAATAATCAATACCAGTATGGATATTTTTTACATCTTGGCATCTTCAGAGTAGTTGCCTCTACTTTATGGTTGATACTATCAAGCATACCAAATTCAAATGCAATCAGCCAGGCAAAATTGCGGTCTTATGAATCAGATTCAAATAAGATCAGTCATAGTAAGACAATGTAAGTAATACAGGATTTCATTTTAAGTTAATTGGAAACTAAAGATAGTTTCTATGGTATAACCTGCTATTTTTGGGTCAGATGTCTGTGCCCTCAAATCTGATATGAGTGGACACATCAAAACAAATTAAATTCAAACTAAACAGGGCAATAAGACTACTGTGTCTTTTAAATCCTGATACACTATTAACAATGACCTCTGCCCTTTTTTTATAGTGTATCAAAGCTATCTATACTAAAGATTATAGCTTACTGTCTCTGCCTCATGTCTGCTCTCCACTTTACTGCTATAATTTGTCCACCTTACTCCCTCATTCCACTGTCTGCCCCATTCATTGAGGCCTCTCTGCCACTGTTGCTGGAATCCTGGTATCCCTTCCTCTCTTTCTCTGGAATGTCCTTCAGCACTCTCTGTAGGGTTGGGTTGGTTGCCATGAACTCCCACAGTTCCTCCTTGTCTTAGAAGCATCTTATTTCTCCATGAATTTTGAGAGAGAGTTTTGATGAGTGTATGAGTCTTGGTTGCACATTATTTTCTTTCAGGACTTGAAATATTTCTCCCCATTCCCTTCTTGATTTAAGAGTTTGTGTTGATAAGTCTGTTGTTATTTTGATAATTTTCCCATTGTAGGTAATCTGCTTTTTTTCCCTGGATGCTTTTAATATTTTGTTCCTTTGATGGATTTCTGGAATCTTGATTATTGTATGTCTGGGTGTAGATCTGTTTTGGTTGTAAGTAGCTGGTGTTCTGTATGCCTCTTTTATCTGGATATCATTTCTTTTTGCTGTACATGGGAAATTTTCTTTTAATGTATCTGTGAATATTCTTTGTATTTCATCTTTGGTTGCTCCTGCTTCCTCACTCACATGCTTTATTCTTAAGTTATGTATCCTTTTGTCATCTTCTAGCCTTTGAATTGTTTCTTTCTGGTTCCTTGCTATTTTTAAGAGGTCTTTTCTTTCATGATCATATATCACAAATCTCTCATCAAGTTTCAAAATGCTAACTTTAGTTTCTGTCAAGGCATTTTGCCAGTGTTCAATGGAGTTTTTAGTTTCCTGGTAATCTCTTTGGATCTGTTTCATGTATTCTAAGTTATGTTTAAATTCTTCTTCAGAAGTTTCTCTTTCTTTTCTGATTTCCTCTGTTCTTCCATCTGTGTTCTCTTGCCTGGGACTTGTCATTTCTTTAATTAATCTCTTTATATCTTGCCTCACTTGGATCAGGAGTACAGCTTTAAATTCATCTATGAGGTCATGGAGGTATTTTTTTATTTCGGCTGATGCTGTGTCCAGTATTGGATGGTTACTGTGCTTTTTCTCTCCAGTGTTTACTTCTCCTGGGCTTATTTTCTCATGTTGGGCAGCTGGAGATTTTTTTTATTTCTATCTTTTGTTATGTTTCTGATTTCTTTCAGACTGGAGTGTCCTGGGGAGTCTCTGGCCCTCTCTGTATTGCTTAGGGCCTTTCAGAAGTGTGCTGACTTGAGTTTTTGCTGTCCTCCCCAATTTGCTGTTATCTGGGGTAGACAGGGATGCAGGGAAGGTGCAGGCTAGCCTCCAGCCTCTGTGCCAGTCAATCCGCAAATTATGCTATACTTTGTGGAGTCACAGAGTCGCAACTATTTTGTATCTGCTTATTGGGTCCCAAGCAGAGGCTTGGTTCAGCCCCAGCAGATCCTGTGAGTTCTCTCTGTGCCAGAAGCAGCTGACTAATGTCACCGTGGCACAGGGCTCTGCCCAAATCCAAGCTCTCTTCTATCAGACCTCTCTGTGCCAGGAGCAACTATCTAATGTCACCATGGCAGCAGGTCTGCCCAATTCCAAGATGTCCTTCACCAGACCTTTCTATGCCAGGGGCGACTGTCTGATGTCACCGAGCCATGGGCTCTGCCCAACTTCAAGATGTCCTCCAGCAGACTTTCTGTGTTACTGATATCACCATGGCGGCGGGTTCTGCCCAATTCCAAGATGTCCTCCAGCCAGCCAGAGCAGCCACGGGACCCAGTCCCTAGTACTCACCAGGACTCAGTACAGGTCTTCCTCTTGGGCCTACTGCACACTGTGCTGCTTCACTTCACTGCATTCCCGACACAGTGCAGAACGGTCAGAAAACTGCACGGTGTTCAGCTTCAGAGCTCCAGAGCTTCTTACAATCTCCTCCAATGCAGCCAGGCAGCCCTGGCTACTTTGTGGGATCCAGGGCTCAATTTCCAGCAGTCTCCAAAAGCCAATACAGCTCTTCCTCTTGGATCCACTGGTCAGTGTGCCGCATTAAAGGTGCAGGATTTGCAGACTCCCGTTATCAGCCGCCATAGTCTCAGACGATCTTAAATCCTCCAGCCACGTTGTCTTGGTTAATAAGAATCATTATCCATTCATCTGGCCCTCTCCATGTTGTCATATTCTAGCATCTTATATGATTCTCCTGGAGAGACTCTCTGCCCAATCCCCTAGCAAGCCGCCATTTTTTAAAAACTCAAGAGTTTATTTTTTTTTAATTCTGTATTATTAGTCTCCTTTTTTATTTTGCTTTTTTTCTCACTCACAATGAATTCTTTTAAAAAGGAAAGGATTATTATGCATATTCAGGGAAGATTATTGGATGTGGAGCATCAATATGTTGCAAGTCCAACACAGCAAGAACAGCATACTTGAATTTTCTGGAAAAAGCAAGAGCAGGACAAAGGATAGGAGAACAAGGTAGACACCATTAGGAAGTGGAAGTTTGCGAGTAAAGGCCATTTGATTCCTATTCAAATCTTACATAACTTTCAGTGTTCAGTGAGGATTATCTGTTACTTTTGAGTTAGATTTGCACATTTTACTACATAAACTTTGCAGGGACTTTAAAAGATGCATAGCATACACTTCTTTCAAAATATTTTTTAGCACTTATAAAACTCACTTTTGTTTCCCTGACTCAAGTAATACCCAGTTAAGCTGGCATCACACATATGCCACAGTCATAAAAATTATTTTTTATAATTAACTTTATTGATACAGCCTATATATATATATATATATATATATATATATATATATATATGGATCATGTTCATCATGGATTATTTCTAACTGTATATGACATAATTTGATTTGACTTTTGTCCCAATTTCTTAACCTCCTTTCAGCTAATCTTCTGCTCCCTATTTATAAAGCAGTATTTCCAGTTTACTCTTTTTAAAAGCCATTTAGGGGGAAAGGTTGGAAGACAAAAAAAAAATGCCCTTTTGCAAATGTTTTTCATGGCCAAAGTCTCAATTTTTGGAAATTAGCTATTAAGTCTTTTGTATAATATGCAACTTAAATATTTTGTCTTAAACTTTATCTTAAATAGCAATGTAATTCCAAGAAAAGTAAATACCATTTTTACTAATGGATAATAGTAATACAAAAGAGTAAGAATTATTTGGCAATATTGTATAACATGCATTTAACATTTATTCCTTTTCAATCTCATATTCATTTTTCATGTCATTATTTTCTCCTCACTACTAAAAGTTCACCTTCTACTTTCTTGTCATATCTTGTTTCATTAATTTATTTACCATCTGTTTATATTACTCATATAAGAGAAAAATGTAATATTTGAACTTGTGGTTCTGTTTTATTTTGTTTATCATGATGGCTGCCAATTATATCCATTTTCTTCCGTTGGGAAAGAAAAGATTTATTTCTTACAGTTTTTGGAGGTTTCAGTCAACACTCAGTTGGCTCCAAGGCAGGCAGGCATGGCTGGGCCGCAGCTCATGGTGGCTGCAAACAAGAACCGGAAAAGAGCAAGACACACCTTCTTCCTGCCATTACATCACACCCTGGCTCCACCCATTTGAAGATGTAGCACTGACACCATTAATCCAAGCACTAGACAATGAACCATCACAAATACACAATGCAAACTCATGAGGCCTGGGGGACACAGACATAAACCATGACAGTGAGTAAAGGTGATAAATGATGATTTTATTGTAACTTACCTTTGGAAACTCCATACTTATTTATATAGTGCTTATAATAGTTTACATCCCAACCAATAGTACAGTAGGCATCCTACTTACAAAATCCTCTCCAGTGTATGTTCCTTTCAATTCTTGATGGTAAACACATTGACTGGGATGAGACAGAACCTTAAGATAACTTTGATTTGTAATTTTGATTTGATAATTTTGGTTTGTAATACTTAAATCTACTGAGCATTTTTATATACATTCATATACTTATTGGCCATTTGTAATTCTTCTATTGAGAAGTGTCTATTGAAATAAACTGCACATTCTATTGAGCTATTTGTTCTAGTCATGTAGCCAATAACCATCATTTAAAGGAGGAAACTTAATTGAGCTCAGGTTTCAGAGCCTCAGTTTATGAATGAATGTCACCAAAATGCAAATATCATGGCAGAACAAAGCTGTTTAGGGTGTAGCCACTGCAATGCAGAGCAGGGGAGCAGTGTCAGAGAGGAAGAGGCCAGAAGGCAGAGACAGACTCCAGCTTCAGGCCTCCATGCCCCATCCAGATATTCTCAGAAGTGTGCTGTATGTATTCCTTCGGCAGGCCTTAAGTAAACCAAATTGGCATACCCCACCTTACATCAGATTAATACCAAACATATCCACTATTTTATTACCTTTCTTATTTGTTTTTTAATTTATTTTTTAATTTTGGTACATGCTTTCACTAAATAATGATTACACTCATCATGAGAAGCAGGTAAATACACATAATACATTTTAAATACTTTTTCATTTCATTTTCCTAAACCAGACCTCCAATTATTGGCCACATTCACTTTCTTAATCTCCTAGTTAAACGAAGGTCATAATTCTGCTAAAATAATACAGCTATTTGTGTACAAACTGAAACACAATAAACCCTTTCCCAAATTCTCGTTGATCCCCCAATAGGTAAAAAGTCCAATTCCAAAATTCTTTCGAGACTCAAGACAAAATTTTAACCGTGACTCTATAAAAATGAAAAGCATAGGAGTGAGAGTGGATACAAAGCAAGACTAAGCACAGTAGTGTAAATATCAAATCCTACATATCCATGACATACATGACCTCTTCAGGTCTCCATTGCACATTTATCTTCACTCCTACAGCTTTCACATATACCTTCTCAGGGACACACTGACTTTTCTCTGCAATCTCAATGAAAATTTCATGACCACTTACATTCTGCATCCAGTAAAACTAGCATAACATAGATGATGGAAACATCTCCTGTCACCATAGGCAATTGCCAATCCTATTGATCCCTGAAAAAGTGCCTTTTGGACCACTATAGTTAAGGCTTCTGTGTATTCAGAAATCTGAGCATGATGAAATGAATTTTTGGCACCACTTCTCTAGGAATTCATTCTCAATAAGGTGCACTAAAGAATCTCTTCTCAAATGGAGGTGTACATTGTTTCACTCCCTGGCCTGCAATGAATAAGAATTTTCTGATTTCCATTAGGCACTCAAATCATATCTTTTTGTCCTTGTCAAAGTGTTTGACTTCTTTTTAATAGCAAAAGTCTGTCCATTACCCAGAACTCTAGACCACAACTTTATCAATGATTCATTTTGGGTCAAAATTTAAATTTATAAAATGTTTCTGCTCTGCTATTTGCCACATTTTCCCAATATGTTGGAAGCCTGAGGACTTTGTTGTCTGGTTCTTGCTATCCCAAGCTTAACAGAAAGTTAAGCAAGACATTCAAAAGGAATAACATGAGCAAGATTCATTATAACCAAATGAATAGAACGTACACTCCACAGGGTGGGAAAGGGCTTTTGAGAAAATCTCATGATCCCAAAAGGATCAAGCACAGCTGGAGATTGCAGGAGTCATGGTTTAATGGGAACTCATTCAGTCCACTGTCCTAGCTATTCCTCATCACAGAGTCACAATACATGCATGACACACAGCTTAAAGTAGGAAATGTTTGATTTGGCTCACAGTTTATGGAGAGTTAACTCCTTAGAGTCGTGGATCCCTGACAGAGCAGCATGGCAGAAAGGCAGAGGTTTAGCAGCACACTGCATGTTAGTGGTGCAAGGAACTGAGGGAGGAGGGAGTGATATGAATTCTTTTAGGCCACATCCCAAGTGACCCACCTTATCCAACAGGGCATTACATCCTAGTGACACATTTAGACTAACCTACTGATCAGCATTACACATACATGTTGCAACCACCTCCTGAGAGCCCTACCTATATCAACATAAGGCTCTGGAGGGCACATATAATTATACCCTTAACACTCACCCATCAGCAGAGGAAGTTTATGAACATACATTTTTACAGTATGTTTCTAAAGATTTTCTAGAGTTAAATCATATTACCAATGAGGTTAGACACACGCCAAGACCATGTGCTTTTGTTTTACCTCATGCTTGTGAATATTGGGATGACTAAGTGAACAATATCTACTGGATTTCTGAAATTATGATACAATCTACCTTGCTTTTTCTGGTTTTCTGATTCTTTTTCTGAAGTCTCCCTATTGTTTACATGTCTTTGGTCTATCTCCTACCTCATCATCATCCTCAAAGATATGATTATCATTATTTATTGTGGGTTGTTGAAGGCCAGTGCTCTCTAATTTCCTGATGTGTTTTCTGCTGAATGTGCACATATTGCCTACTTATAAATAAATCATGAAAATCTCATCTTAATTTCTCCAAGGTCAAAGTGAACACTACTGGGTCATTTGGGATATGTTGATATCACTGT
Source organism: Cavia porcellus (assembly GCF_034190915.1). Classification (NCBI taxonomy): domain Eukaryota; kingdom Metazoa; phylum Chordata; class Mammalia; order Rodentia; family Caviidae; genus Cavia; species Cavia porcellus. The sequence goes on from NW_026947493.1 coordinate 59,807,221, forward strand.
AGATGCAGAAGCATATGTTAGATCAAAGATTGAAGACTGAAAAAGAGAATGTGTAAAAGCCTGTTAGGGAATGGTCCCTAAGGTCAAAGTTGTAACACAGAAGGGCACGAAGCTCCACATGGCAGATATTCTGCTGTTAGTAATGTGGCTCAGAAATCCACTACGAGTTGAGTGTCATATGTCCCACTGGAGAGCTGACCATGGACAGTTTCTGAGTCACTATGGAAAGGTGATGCCAGTTCAGTAGCCTAAGGGTTATGAGGAAGTTAAAGGAGTTTCACTTGGTCACCCTGAGAAGCAAGTGGTTGTCAAAAATGGAAGTTATTGATAATAATGTTCATTGATTTAGAAGTCTTTTTAAAAAGGACTCCCTAGGACCTTCATAGAGAAATGGTTTTAACAAAGCAACATTACAGCCCGATCATAAGATTTCTGACCATTGTACTTTTACAAAAGATACTGAATTGGAGAATAGTATTATAATTCAGATTATACTATCTTCAGTGTATTTTCCTTTACTTACTTTGTATAGGGACAAAACCACATTGAAATGAAAAATAAACTATTCCATTCTCCAGATCACAGAATCAAATTGTTGTGACCTATTAAGGACAATGCATAATAGTGAAGCTCAAAGTATCTGAAAGATGTTTTCATGATGCTTAACGGGAACTACAGACAGGAGAAAGAAAAGACTAAGTTTGAGTTCTTTGGAGTCTGTTTGTTTCCTAACAGATATATCTGGTGAGGCAGATGGTATCAGTGCCCTTTAGTTCATTCTATCTCTCACTAACATATGACCTCAGGTAAGTCCTTTGGAAACTAAGAAGTAATCTTGTCAAGAGTCTTTGAGAAATTCAACACACGTCAATCATCTGTTTATCTGGTATACGAGATTTTAAAGACAAGCACTTCTGAGAGCCAGGCTAGAAGGAAATGTTGATAACTGTAGAGGACAGATTGCTCAATGAAGATGTCAGACATGATCCATGTCTTTTCCAATTATAAAATTCTTCAACGAGTTCTTCAATGTTTTGGTAATAGATTTTTTACCTCCACTGCTTTGGGGGTTCTTCTGTAACTTCCAGCTGTTTTTTAAAAATATATATACATAAACCACACACAGGTTACTGTGATATGAGTTACATGATGAAATATTTTTACAGTGGATGAAGAGCATAACAATTCATTTTACTAAAAGTTGGGACAGTATTTGAAAGATTTATGGCTATAACTCCAAGTGACTGCAAGCTATTGCTGGGTATTACCTCCTAAGGAAACACTAGAGAAAGAATTTGCAAAATCTGAAACAGCAATGGTAAGATCTCATAGCCTGCATCAATTCTTCAGTCAAGAGAACAAGTCTATATTCAATGAAGCAATGTAGGATCACCACATTATTTAATGCCCTGTAATGTAGTCATCGTCTATGAGGCATCCAACCTCTTCATAGGCTACACTTGACTGCTAAATGATAATGGCCTGTACAAACAATATTGTTAAACAACTATGGCAGTTCATATTCTTTAGTATTAATCATGCTGAATGGGCAGACAGTTTCAAAATCTCCCAGTTTACTCCCGTGTACATCATTGCTTTACAGTCCAAACTCATGTGGGATATTGTGTACCTATGATGTGAGGATATGAACAAATAGCACGCCATTTATAATAGAAGTTTGGTCTTCTTCACATGTGAACATCTCCTGATGTGGATTTTCCAATTATGACTTTATTAAACTAATTCATATTAATTCTGATCAAATTTATGCTTCCAACAGAGTCCTTTATGGCAATTACCATCACAGACTTACACAAATCACCTATTCTTTATAACCTCCTAACCCTTTATACCTGTTAGTAGAACTGACATGAAAGACTCTATTGTGATATTTATACCTCTCACTCTCTCCTCATCATCCCTGCTTATCCTTTTGAAAATGCTTTTGAGGACATCACTCAATCAATGTTACCATTGTCCTTCAAAACTAGAATATTGGTCTGGTTCCTGGTAACATATGATCCCATTCAAAGGTAGTTATTAATAATTAAGTGTGAGTGTTCTAGCAACTTTATCCAAATTGGATAAAAAGAAGGTTTAGAAGGAAGATGTCTTAGGCCTGACAAGACCAGCAATAACAAAAACAGGACTAAAATGTATACAAATTTTCTATGTCTCAAACACCACAAACTTTTCCAACTTATTCATGCCTTCTAGTATTTTCCTCATCTTTCCTTCTCTTAGTAGTACAAACTCTTACTATGCAAAACTTTTCTTATGAAAAATATATCTTCATACTGACAATTTTTAACTCTCCTAGGTCCTATTTGCTGTGCCAAGAATATGACCAGGTGGATTTTTGAATGAAAATTAATGCAGTTGAAGATCTGTCACAATGCATAAGAAATATAATAAAAATATTAACTCAAAATGGAATTCAAATGTGAATTTCCCTATTAGGCGAGATGTATCCATGTGTACTCTTCTTAAATATGTAATTATTGCCAAGAAGGTTAGCTGTCTGCCCTTGAGTTTCCTAAACACAAGCTAATCCCTATATGACTTAATGCAGGCAGCACATTGTCAAAAGAAAATACGTCCTGACTGAAAGCAAGCTATAAAAATGAACTTCATGGAAAATACAGAAATGAAAGCTATACTACATGAAAAAAACAACAGATTGCCTCCTAACTAGGAGAATAGTGGAGCAATTTTGTTGATGGGAACCCTGAGAAACAGTGTTAGCAACAGAAAGTAATGTGACACCTAAGGAATGACAATAATATATGTCAAAATTAGGAAAATGATGTGAAGAAGACTATAAACATCCTGAAGGAAAGGAATGGCCCCTCAAAAGAGAGACAATGGACTGAAGTTGAGAATCCCCAAAACTCAGAAACAAATGACAAAACATTCAATGTGAAGAAAAAGATTATGCAACACATTTCACTTTTCATTTTTCCTTCATAGTACAGAAACATGGTATTTTTGTGAGAGTTCCTGTCATGGTTTATGTCTGTGACCCCCATACCTTGTGCATTTACATTATGCATTTGTGATGGTTCAATGACTAGAACTTGGATTGATGGAGTCAGTGCTACACCCACATAAGGGGTGAAGTTAACATACAATGTAATGGCAGGAAGGTGTGTCTCTCTCTCTTGCCAGTTTCCAGCTTGCTGTTTGCAGCCACCATGAGCTGTGCCCCACCATGCCACCCTGCCTTGGAACCAAATGAGTATTAAACCTCAAATAATTGCAAGAAATAAACCTTTCTTTTCCCAACATTGAGCATCAAATATTTTGTCTCAGCAATGAGTTAAAAGTAACTAAGACAGAATTTGGTACCAGAAGTGGGGTCTTTTGCTGTAACTATACCTGGCCATGTCTTTGGTGAGGCTTTGAAAATGGCTTGTGGGCAGAGTTTGGAAAGGTTCACATATGTTGCCTGGATGCATAGAGCTGGAGCAGCTTAGGCTGTTTGTAGAGGAGCTTCTGGCCAGAGCTCAGGAGAACAGAAAACTGATAGAAAGCCTTGTGGTAAAGACCAGGCTTGGGAGATTTCTGCTGGGAAGAAGGACTGAATTGGCTGTTGGACTCCCAACAATGTGTGTTATGGCTTGGCAGAAAGTTTGTCTGCATTTTGCTCATGCCCAGAGACTTTGCCTGAGACTGAGACTAAGAGCAATGGACTGATTAATCTCACAAAGGAAATTTCAAGCAGTCGAATGTTGAGACAGTGGCATGGCTATTGTCGGTGGCTTTTAGCCAGCTTATGTTGCAAAGAGCCCCTCAGGCAAATTTACAACACTGTGAGTGTGGTCAGAAGGAAAACTCCAATAAAGCTATGGATTGTAAAGATAGAACTGAGACTCTGATTGCTGAGAAGAAACAGAGAGATAAGAAAGACAGCCACAGGGTATCCCAGGAAGCAGCGGGTCTCTGCCCTTGGCAAGCCTCAAAGCTTCAAAAGTGACAGAATTTGCTCAGAGGGAAAAGCTGCAGAGCACCATGCTCCAGAATGGTGACAGAGGCCACAAGAGGTTCCAGAATGCCAACAGCCACATGAGGTTCCAAAATGGCAGCAACATAGAAAAGCTTTTCTTCACAAGCAGGTTCACAGAGCCCAGTGATCCAGACAATTGATCCCTATGAGCAAGAGAGAAAAAAGCCTGGCTACTGTGCCAGCTGGTAGCAAACCTTGGCAGCACCCACAAGGTGCTGATTTTAGGTGTAAGAAAAATGCACAAATTCTGAGGGTAAGATGGCTTCCACCTCCAATTGCAAAGGGCTCAAAAGGCCAAGCAGTGTGCCCCTGAGAAGGCAATTTGTAAAGAGGTAAGGGTGAAGCCAAAGGTACAGTGGAGACCCAAGAAGTTTGGAAAAGAGTGTGAATAGGCCAGTGAGAAGTGCTAAGACTATTATTAGAGACAGTTACTGAGTCTCTTAAGGTCTTGAGATTCTGGAAATTTACAATTGACAGAAGACATAGCTTCATGGGGTATCTGACACAGTCCACCAACTGGGAGGGACAGTTTTTAACTAAATTTTCAGAGGAAGTGCCATACTGTTCAGGACTCACTCGTGTCAAAATGCAAATGAGGTTGGGAATACCTGGGAGTCTTGGAAGGACAAGGTGACCTTTACTTATTTGTTTTCAAATACTTCTGAATTTGCCCCACAGCTTCCTGCTGCTTTTTTCTCCTTGCTCTGTCTTAATCTTCTTTCATCTTCTAGCTCAAAAATCAGGCTAAAAGCAGCCAGCAGTACTAATGCCTTGTCCTTTATGTTGCACTGCCTTTAAATTTCCTGCAAACAATCAATCAGTGGATCATCCCTAATCTCACTCTTCCACAACATCTCAGGACATCTAATCTTTGGAAGACAAATAAGGCAAAACTCTTGAACACATATGTGTAGACAGACTCTGACCAAAACCCTGATTGCCCAATAAATAATGCCAAGAATCAGCTAATGAGATCATATCACACAGAAGAGGAAACAACTACCAGAGGGAAGACACAACATACAACATGAGAATGAAGTTTTCCAACTACTCCTCAGATGAAAGACTAATATCTAGAACATATAAAGAATTCAGAAAATTAGAGCTGGGAAATTTAAAGACCCAATTCAAAAATGGACATCTCAAGATAACAGACAATTCTCAGATGAAGAACTACAAATGGCCAATAAATACATAACAAATGTCCTGCAGCACTGGTCATTTACATAATGCAAATTAAAGCAACATATACTATGTCTTACTAATTAGAGTATTTGTCATCCCTCAGTCAACCAATAACAAGTGCTGGTGACACTGCAAAGAGCAAAAAGACTTCCTCTTGTTGGGGGGACTGTAAAGTGATTCAACTACTATGAATACTCACATGCAGATTCCTCAAATATTTAAAAGTAAAACTTCTATTTGAATGAGGTATTTCCTTTTGGGTATTTTTTAAATTCCTTTTAGGTAAGCACAGTGATTTATGCGTACTCCTGTTTAAACCATTCAATTCATAATAGCTAAAATTTGGAAATATCCTATCAGTTTATCAATAGGCAAATGAGTAAACAAAATGTGGCATTCATACAAAATGTAGTACTCTACCATAAAAAAAAATTCTTGGAAAAAGGAGGTACTTGAGACCGTAATATTACTAAGTGCAGTTAATCAAATACATAAATATAGTGTCACATAAATTCTCTAAAAATTATATATATATATATATATATACATATATATATATATATATATATATATATATATATATATATAAACATGTAATAGGAAAAAGCTGAATTTTTTAAAATTTTATTTAAGGAGAAAAAGAATAAAACAGAAAAAGGTGCAAGTTATACAGAATTTCAAAAAAAACAGTAGGAAATCACTAGTTAATAGATTACATATTGTCATCTTAGAAATAGTTGTTCAAGTTACAAAATTAAAGCATATAAAGTGGACATTCAAACAGTGAGACTGCAAACAGCTCTGTTCAATGATCCAACAAAAATTCAGTGATATGCTTATCTATTTTATATGCTTATATATACGTGCAGTTATATCCTTTAGAGCACTTTCTTTTCCTCTCATTTTTATAATGACAATTACACTTTTTGGGTTTTATTACTCCCACAGTTCTTATTACATTTTTTTTGAAGAGAATAAAACTAAATGTGACATGGGGCTGGGGATTTAGCTCAGCGGCGTAAGTGCCTGCCGAGCAAACAGATAGTCGTGAGTTCAATCCCCGGTACTGATAAAAAGGAAAAAGACAAAAAAAAAAAAAAAAAAAAAAAAAAAACAAAACTAAATGTGACATAACAAAACAAAGTCAGTCAAATCAAAAGGATGGACACAGTACATAATATAAAAACAGAATACAAGGTGCTCAACAATGGTTACCATAATGCCACTTGCTATCTTAAAAAGAATTGCCTATATCATCAGTTATAATAAAATTGAACAAAACAGTAAAGAACAAAACCAATAAAACCAAAACATTGGAGACATTACAGGACTTCAAAAGAAGATAATAGTCAAACCAGGATGGGCATCATAGTGAATTTTTTTGTCTTCACAGTTGTTGTCTGTACTCTCAAACTTGGGACTATGAAGCAAAACAGAATAGAGTAAAATCAGTCAAAACAAGATGGTGAGAGCAAAACAGGGTTTCAAATCAAGTTATTAGGAAATCAAAGTGTGTTACTATAATATATCCTGCTATTTTTTATTTATTTTTCCCTTCATTAAGAAGATAAAAATAAAAAATAAATAATAAAAAAGGAAATTGAGATAAAAGAGGACATAACAACAAAACAGCACGAGTCGGAACATAACCATTTAAGCAAAATACTGTTTCACCACAAAGTATCCCAACATAAAAGTAGTTACCATAATGTCTCTTTCCTTGAAATATTTGAGTATAACTTCGTATACTGTAGCATCAAACATATCAAGACAATGTAAAACCATTCAAGAAAATGACAGTTTTGCAGGGTATTTAGAACCAACTAACAGAAAATGAACAATGGTTTCTGTATAATCTCCTTGTCTATAAAAGTTTTTGTTTATATTATCACATATAATAAAATCCAATAAGATACAACATGTTAAGACCAGTGGAGACAGAAGAACAAAAGTTTGATGGGACTTCAAAACAAGATGATATTAAATCAGCACTAGCTATTATGATGTCTTGTGCTCTCCAAAATAGCTGTTCATATCATCCAACCTTCTCTGCCTCATTTCTGTTGAGCTCTTTTGCTGTCATTAATTTTCAGTTTGTCTTCTTCATTTCACTTTATGCTCCATTCAGTGTGGATTCTGCCACTGTTTCTGGAATCTTGGTATTTTTATTTTTTAGAATGTCCTGCAGTATTCTCTGTAAAATTGAATTGGTGGTTGCAAATTTCCCTAGTTCCTCTTTATCCTGGAAGCACCTTGCTTCTCCATTAATTTCTAGGGGCAGTTGTGCAGGATATATCAATCTTGGCTGGAGGTTATTGTCTTTCAAAGCTTGAATTATTTTGGCCCATGCTCTTCGTGATTTGATGGTTTGTGCCAAGAAGTCTGCTGTAATTTTGATGGGTGTTTCCTTTTAAGTGATCTGTTTCTTGTCTCTGACAGCTTTTAATATTCTGTTCTTATATTGGATTTCTGGAATTTTTATTATTATATGCCTGGTTATAGTTATGTTTGGGTTTTATGTGGCTGCGGTCCTTTATGCCTCATACATCTGAGTATCTTTACCTTTTCCCATATTAGGGATGTTCCCCTTGATTATTTCTGTGAATAGCCTTTGTAGTTCATTTTTTTGTATCCTTGCTTCTTCCTTTACATTCTTAAGTTATAGATCTTCTTATCATCTTCTAGCCTTTGTATTGTTACTGCTTCTTTCCTTTTTTTTTTTTTAAAGAAGTTTTTTCTTCATGGTTCCACATTACAAATCTGTCCTCCAGTTCAGATAATCTATCCTTAGTTTCTTTCAAGCTGTTATGCCAGCTTTCAATAGAGTTTTTAGTTTCCTGGTAATCTCTTTGAACCTGCTTCATGTATTCCATGTTTTCTCTATTTTCTCCATCAAACAATTCTCCCCTTTATTTCTGTTCTTCCATTCCACCATCTGTTTTTTCTTGGGAGATGCTTAGCATTTCTTTAACTATTATACTTACATCTTGCTTTACTTGATTAAATACTTCACTTTTGAACTCGTCTATGAGGTCCTGGAGATATCGCTTCATGTCTATTGGTGCTGTGTCTGATATTGCATGTTTTCTGTCCTCATTCTCCTTTGCATTTACCTTTCCTGGATCAGTGTTCTCAGGACTGGGGACTGAGGACCCTTTCTTGCTCCCTCTTCCCATACTTTTTGTTCCTTTCATACAAGCATATATAGGAGGCCCATTTTCTTTCTTTGTCCATTACAGTTTGTTTGAATCGTACCAGTTAGGTGTTCCTGCCCACTGCAGTGTACTAGGGAGACACAGACCTGGGCAGCCTATGCTGGGCCTGCCCTTCCAGGTGAGTCAATCTGCTGAAGGATTCACTGCATTAGGGTGCACTGCCAGGTGCAGGGACCTGGTTTGGGTTAGCCTACTGGGTCTTAGTCTGCAGCATCCCCCAGGTCAAGTGCTCCCCATCAATCCTGCTTGAGAGGGGAACATGTGACTGAAGTCACTGCAGTGTCCTATTCCGGCTAGTATGCCCAGTCCCAGAATGTCCTCTGTTGGAGCCTACTAGTCTATGGAAGGGTCCCCATTCCTCTCACTCACTGCAGGATACGCCAGCTCTGCTTTCAATTCGGTTTGCCAATTCCTGCTCTCAGAGCTTTCACATCTCTATCCCTGCTTTGCAGATTCAGATGCAGCAGCGGCAGCAGGAAATTCAAGCCGTGGTTTCCAGAGGTGCAGGTTCCAGCTTCAGCACTGAGACTTTAGCTGTTCCAGTTGTAGCACCAGGATTGCATTTCCAGTTGGTTTTTCTCAGCTTAGTTCATTTCTGGGTTGTTGGGGTATATCTCCCCCTGCTTAGAACTCCCCACACCACACAACTCCTGGAATCTAAGCTGGCTATCTCAGAGAGCCTCCGTAGCTGCTGTTATCTATCCACCATGTTCTCCCCAGAAAACGCTGAATACAAAAGAAGGAATTGCAGTCCAACATGCACAAAATATCTAAACTGTTATACAAATGTATTTATTTTACATATTGTTTGACATTTTGTTCTGGTTTTCAATATGTAATTAGATGATAAACTTTGTGTAAGTTAAATAAATAAATCTGGTGATGTAAAATTAAATAGTGTTAAGGGAGAGGGAAAATAAGAGAATTGGAATATGACATGTAGCTGCACCAGTCTCCTACCATTAATATATCTCTTGTTTATGGCAAATATGTACTAATAGAATTCCAAAAATAAAACTGTCTCAATGGATAACAAGTTCTCTTTCAGAGATGAAATGTAAGAGATACTCTTCCTACAGAGACATTAAGAAAAATGACTTTCAGTTTTGGCAAAAGAAAAACACTGAGCTGCTTCTAATTCATAAATATTTCATTTCAGTTTTCTAACACATTGCTTGTTATATCAGATTAGGAAGCTATAACATTTCATGATAGGTCAAGCCTGAGCATAGAAAGAACATAAGATGAGTGCAGGATCCTGTGGTGAGTTATATAAAGCTCGCTATCATAACACACACCACCTGTTCTTCACAAACAAACATAAAACACTAGGGCACAGAGTAGGATTTCTGTGTACCAAGACCCTAGAAGGAATTGTCATGCTTAAGCATGGCTCTGATCAGTCATAGGCCTGAAGAAGAGTAAAGCAAATAGAAGTTTATGTATCAATATTTACGTTAAAAGGACAATGTTGATGCTGAAGCACTACTATGTATTATCTCTGTTTTTTTAGCTATGAAAATTTATACTGGGACTCAAAAGTATCAGTGCATTCATTCCGTAGCACATCTGAAAATATTAAAAGTAGAGTTTAGTGACACGAAAACCACTGCCCTAAAAGATGTAAATTCTACCTATTCATCAAGGGAAGAATATAATGTGTCTCCCAAACATGCTAGTGAGAGTTTTGAAGTTTTGCATATATAATACTTTTACAGACCGTATTTACAAGCATGGGAAGAAAATGTGTCCTGGACCCAAGCAGAATCAGCCCAGAAACATGACAGAACAATCACACTGTAATAACATACTGTTCTCCTTTATAGTAGAAAGAACTCTTAAAATGTAAACTAAACAATATGTCCTGCTCTGATTCATTTATTGCTGTTCCTTAGGAGAGATGAAAAATCCTACAGAGACACTTCCCAGATCTTTAATATCTTCCCTGTCCATCCTGACTGTGATGTACTTGTTGACTAATGTATCCTTCCTGACAGTTTTGACACCAAAGGAAATCATCTCTTCAGTTATGATTGTGTGTGGTCAAGTGCCAAACAGTCACATTTAACTGTTGAAATAAATAGGCACACCACTACACACTAGATTAGTTTGAAGCACACCTACTCATATATTCATATGCGTTTGTATATTTGAATTTACAAAGAATCCAATAAACGATTGTTTAAATCATGTACAAAAGTTAAGTACTTTATAACTATTAAGTTCTGAGAGTAGAAAACTCTAAATAGCAAGTACTAAATAGAGAGTAGGGGAATAGAGCAAAGAAGATGAAATGGAGTTAAAGGGGTGTTACATAAAGAAAATGATGAGGAAAACTCCAATGAGAAATGCACCTAGAAACAATTACATATATTCTTAGGTGTTCCATCATTTAGGGTACACACAAAATTTCTGTCTTCGTTGTATCTGTTGCAAATAGGAATTCCATTGTCATTTCTCAGATGATGCATTAGTCAGGGTATTAAATGATGCTGTCTCTGTCATTCTTCTACAGATAGGCAGATTTAAGATTCAAAACCAAATGGCAGTTGTTCTCTTATCATTATGAAAACTGTTTCCACTTCAGGTTATTGGTAGTATTGGTTTGTGAATGTGTGCTGCAATTTATAATGCCTGATGTTCAAAAAATCCACACAGAATGGTAGTTGATGTTGTATACTAATGGACTAAACCAAGACTCAAACCAAAATTCCTAATTTTGAAAGCATATTCTCACTCACTGTGTTAATGTGCATTGCAAAAAGACAAGATCAAAGCATCACTGAGACAGCATCTCAGGAATTCAGTACTACTACACAGACATACTACTGAAGATTTGTCACAGCAGATTTGTTTGTAGACAGACTCATGACACACATGCATAGACATGAATGAATGATAATTCAATGTTCAGGATACTTTAAAACAATAAAGTAGAAATAAAAATTTAGAAAAAATTCTACCCAACTTTAAAGTTTTAAACATATTTACTTCTGCAGAAAAACAAGTGCACTTATCTACATAATTCATGCATTAAGAACAATAAACTTTTCAAATATTCCACATAAATTACAAAAATATATCAAACATAACCTTAAAAAAGCACATATAATTATAGACATGTACAAATACAGAGAGATGTGAACATACATTTAATTTTTCCATAGTTCAAAAAATTAAATGGTGGCTTGATAGCAGCATAAAAATATAATGAGTTAAAAAGAAAACAGTTGTTACTATTGTATATTCGCAACTTTTGGTCTCACAGAAATGCTGAAATCCATTAAAGGAAATGTTTGTAATTAGTAAAATGAAGGAAGAAAAAATAATTTTTCTTATACTTGCCCTGGAATTCACTCTGCACATTCAATATCATTTATTCTACCTCGCTGAATTTTAAATATGTGATCCTCATATTTCTCACTCTTAGTTCATTGGTCCAGAGCATTGTTCATGACTGATTTACTGCAACAGCCTCTTAAATTAGGTAATTCTTCTGTTACTCTCAATTTCAGTGTCTGCAGATAGTTTAGACTACAGTTAATCAGCCTGTTTCTCTTCTTGAACACTGCAGTCTGTTCTGCTTACCCATCTTCCTAATCTCACTATCTCAAAGCTGCAACCACTCTACTGTCACTACAGCATGTCCTTCTTTCAGGCCAAATGGCCACCTCTCAGCTCACCAGAGCAAGTTCTGAGCCAAGGCCTACTTTAGGCCTAACTTTCTGCTCTCAACCACTGCACTCTGCTCACTGCGTCTCCCACAAGAACCCTAGAGGCCTGAAACTAGACACAATTGGCTACCTCATGGTGACAGTAAGATTGATTCAGAGTTTAGTATCTGTAGATCCCAAGTGCCTCATCCTATATCAACACTAGTCTCAGAAAAACAATGTTAACCCATGAAATGAAAGACAGTCAAAAAACCTAGATACAATGCCAATGAGCTCTTAGCAAGTGCTAGCTCTTTTATAAACTCTTTCCAATTGAGAACATAGATTGTGTCTAGAAGGAATGATGATAGCCCTTAATATTGTAAACACACAGGTACAATTAAGCAGTTGGTATGGAAAAGTGACATGAAATAAACTGTAAATTCATCCATGCTCATTGAAAAATACAATGATCTCATAAGTAGTAAGAAAACACAATTATATCACACATTTATCTCCACTTGAACTATGCACACTTATTCTGAATGATTTTGCAGCATGCTGACACATATACAATATACCATCTCATAATTCTAACCTATCATTCTATTTAGTTAGAAAACAATGTCCATTCTTATGGAAAATCCATCAGTTGTTATTTTTATTTGACAAGACTAAGACTAACGTAATTATATTGGTATAGGGAAATGAAACTTCAGACCTACTATATGTCCAGTAGGAGTTTGCATTCTCTAAAATTGAACAATGAATTTTAGGAAAAATTGAAGTTAAGAGTAGAAATATTTATTAAGAGAAAGAAAGCTTCTGTCTGAGAGAGACAGAAGGGGTCCTGAGCTGGTTGCCAGGGACTCTGTCTCTTCTAGGGACTTTTATACAGTGAAATCATGGGCTGAGACTATTCAAGATTAGGAAATCTGGGAACTTGCAAGGTAGATGGGCATAAGATGAGATAGAATTATGCTTAAACAATAAGAGTAACTGTTCAGGTAAAATTGATTAATTTAGGGTCAAATAGTCACATGGAGGACATTCTTAAGGAGTTGTGACTCTTCCCATAGGCGGTTGAAGTGGGGACCCCAGACTTCAAGGTAATAGAGAACTATTTAGAGTATCATTTCTTAGGATATAGTTGCATTTGTTTGATCTTTTGTCTTGAGGACTGGTCGACAGCAGGAGTTGTCAGTCTCCTCCAGAGCTGCAAAGTATCTGGTTTTCTGCACTAACTCCTTGAAGGACCTAGCCCTGTCTCACTGCCTATAATATTCTAACTCAGCTGTGTATAATAACATCAAGCATTCATCACTGTCTAGCAAACTTCCAGAAACATACAGACTTTTAAAAAAAATTATACTAGAATTACATGACACTAGAAAATTATACTAAAATTACACAATATATGATAGAATCAGCTGGGATGCTGGGGCCATTTGTGAGTCTGCTGAATCCTATATAAATGGAAAGTGTTATCATATAGTTTGACATGTTCTTTTGGGTTCCCAAAGGATGTTATTTCAAGCTTTTGTGATGCAAATACTACAACAAGGTTGTATATGCAAGAATTTTATTAGGGCAAAGTCTTGTGTTAAGTAAATCAGTCAGAAAATCAGGAGAGCAATAGGATCACAATGCAAGTTTAGGCTAAAGCAAAAGGAATAAGAATGAGAGAATGGGTAAAAACATGTCAGACCCCACAGAATAAAAGGAAGGTTATGAAGAGCACTTTAGCAATCACTGGCCTTTAGGTAAAGGAATGTTCATGCTTCTCTGCCATACAAACTGATTACCTGAGAGTTCCCTGTGAGTTCTGCTTTAACACTGTGTCATATAAGATTTCACAATGCAGTAGGAGATCTGCGTAAAGTAGGTTTCTAAAAGGGTAATCTTTTTCATGCATTTTCACAACACCACAGATGACATAGTTTGTCTTGACTTTGTCCTCTGATAATCTAGGGTGAGCTTCTTAATATGGAGGGTAGACCGGGTTCCAATCAAGAGAGCATGCAGAACCTTCCAATAACTCTCAAAGAATAGCTAAAAAATCATAATTAACAGTTTCCACTTTATTAGTGAAAAAACAAAGAAGCCACAACCAATTCAAGAATTTAAGGTCACTTCCTCTCTTCAGCTCCTGTCACAAGAGACATAAATTCAGGAAGAAGAAAGTATTGTCATATGTATTTGCAAAACTTCCAAAGCAACTATGATTTTTCCATTTTATTTTCTGTTTGTAGATTCGTTGCTGTCACATGGATAGACAGAGTACTCCCTTCCATGCAATGGGCCATTTCACTGGGAATTTCGGCTTCAATAATTGACACCAGTTCTTGGGGAATACTTTCAGGATCAAGGATTCTCTATGCAGCAAGCCAAAAAGGACAATTGCCACCGTTCTACTCTATGCTTAATGAGCATCTCTCACCAGCTCCAGCTGTGATCCAGTTAATTACTTTATCTTCTCCTGCTGTTATACCATCAAATCTGACCCAATTAATAAAATATCTGGCATTAATCTCTTGGGTTCTACATGGGCTAAATATGATTACTTTACTTAAATTAAGGTACCAGAATCCAGATTTAGCAAGACCATATAAGGTTAATCAAAATTGAAATGCCAACTTTAAGTTAGTACTATGGATCTAAAAAAATACTTTTTAAACTGTATGAACACTCCTAAGCAATAGCCAGACAAATTTTGGAACATCTCATCTGAGCCTACATTTATTAATTTTCTGTTGTGGAACATTTTTGACTGCATTTATTCCTATTAATTTTTGGTGTAAAAGTTTATATTTTATATTTAATGTGGAAAGTTTATATATTTAGAAAGACTATAGATATTGTTATTTTAAATTTCAGGAATTGTCATAAAAATTTTAGGAAGAAAATGTTTAGTTTGTATAAGAAATAAAGGTCTTTATAAAATTATGATCTACCAAAATTCAATCACTGTGCCATATGGAAGAGTTGACAAAAACTCTTGTAACTTCTGAGAGTATACTGTAAGATTACTTGAGTGGCTAGAACTAAGGTCTGATCTGAAGGCCTAATGCATGTTCAGCAAGTTCTGAAGGCCATTACAAAATACTACTAAAAAGCACTACTTTAGTAGACAGACACAGCCCTGTGCACAGACACAGAGCATGATAAGTACAGGACATGCTAAATAAGTGGTTCCCAACATGTTTTGGCACCAAGAAGCAGTTTTGTGGAAGACAAGTTAATGACAGACTGGAGGTAGGAAATTGACATTTTCTAAATTATTCAAGCATTAATTAGTATTGTGTTATACTATGTTAGAATATAATAAAATAATTCATCATAATTCGGTATTAAGCCTAACACTGACCTTCTGTTCCAGTAACTAGGAGGTCACCTCATCTTGCTTGCCATTGCAAAGGATATCACTAGATGTAATTTAATTGCAGTTTGTCATTCACTAATAGTGTTTCAGTAAGACTCTGCAAGCAATGGATTCCAAAAGGTACCTGTGCAGCCAAACCTCTCTGCTAATGTTAACGGGCATTTGCAGCCGCCCCCAGAACTTGTTTCACCGTCTCAAAATTATATCAGATCTTCAGTCATTAGGTTTTCACAAGAAGCACACAACCTAAATCCTCGCAGTTGCACTTCACAATACGATTCATGCTCCTATAAGAATTTAATGCCGCTTCTGATCTGATAGGTGAAGGAGCTCAGATAGTAATGTGAACAGTGAGAAAGGGAAGTAAATATAGATGAAGCTTTGCTGTTGGCGCCATTGTTCACCTACCGTTGGACTGAACAGTCCCTACAACTTGAAGTCCAGGAGAATGGGGACCCCTGAAATAGATGACAGCCACTGCTTTCAGCAGTTCATGGTTTCATATGTGTTATGTGAAATAACAAGGATCTCATATGCAGGAGAAATAATATCAGATTCTTCTTTGAGAAGACAACTGCACCAAGAGAAAGGATAGTGAGTGAGGATGAGGTGTGAGTAGAGGCAGACCAAAGACGTGGTCTGAATTCTTTAAATAACCGTGCACTACACAAGAGAATTCCAAGTCTCAGATTGATTACCCTGGAGTCATGGAGCTGACCTGGATTTGAATGATAGCATTCTGATACAAAAACTCAAATAATTTTTGTATTTGCTCTAGCAAAAATATGGGTTTTTTGGCAAGAACACATTGGTGTGATGGTCTCTGATCTTTAAATCACAAATACTGGGGCTACTCCTATACTACTGACTTACATATACCTTGGGGTGCTCTGCTTGGATAATTGTTAGCAACTTTACTGTCAGCCTTTCTGTGAATCATATTTTCATGTTCTTTATGTGACTTTATTTCCATCATATATCTATTTTATGTTCACTCATCGGGTCTTCTAGGAAGTAAGCCATACTTTTAATTAATGTGAATTTTGGAGGCTCCAGAGTATGTTTTATTGCTTAATTGGATGTTAAATATAATTAAGATTTCTCATCATTTAAGACACTTTTTCTTTATAGATGTGGCACGACTGTAAATAAGAAATCCATAAATCATGCCAGTCTCTAAAATGAACACTTGAGTGTCCTTACTTTCATTTAAATTCCCATGTTCATCCTTAGAAATTCTCATTCTTTCAATCTCCTTTGGATCATAGTAATTGGTATAGGTTATTTTGCAGATTCTTATGCTAAGAAGTCCCCTGGTAAGATAAGGAGAAACATGAATCTATGTCATCTTCCACTCTCTTTATCCCCCAAATCAGCTTCTTATTTACCTATGAATGAGTATTGTGAAAATGTGAACGAAAATGACTTTTGCTTGAGATATTCATTTAAACCAATATGCAGTGTGTAACTACTATGTTCAGGGTCTCTTCTGGACAGTTCAGATAAATCAGTCAAGCTTTCCCCGGAGGATCTTCTTAGCTTTATAGCAGAGTAAGAAATGTGGACAAGTGCAGTTAATAAATTCATCACCAAATGTCATTTGTTCGGCCAGATCTACTCAAATGTAATGAATGCATTTCCAGCCAGTACTTAAAGATCCACATTACCCAAGACACCATTTTACAAATAAAGATCAGATCAGGAAGTCCAAGCTTGTAAAGCTGGACAGTAATAGCAAGCTATATAAATGAACCATTTTTACCTGTCCCATTAAGAATACCAAGATAAACTAGGAAAAATTTGAGCAATGATTTCTTGAAAAACTGAAATTTTAACAAATTGATTTTTCTAATTCAATTTAGATTTTTCTGATTCAAATGAAGTGCTTGATCTAGGACAAATTTTTGCTTATTCCTTACAAGAAATACAATAAGCAATAAACAATTTTGTATTTAGGTTTCCTAAATACAAAAATGAAGAATGTTTCAGAGGTTAAGAAGCAAGCCATATTGTTAATGTTTTACTTAAGATATGACATGCAATAATGTAACTTTTTATCACTTTTCATTATTAAAAGCATAAATTTTATCAATTTTAATAAATGAATGATACAATCTATTGAAAAGAGAAATAATTTATTAATATATTACAGTTTATGTTTATTGCACATTAATGTCATTTTCCATGTCCTAAAACTGAGAATAATAATCAAAACCTATTCAAAAATATATATTCAGTTACTTCCCAGATCTTATTTCTCATTTGTTACATGTTTTTTCTGTAAAAATTTGAGAAAGAAAAAAAATCCATCACTAATGTTTGTTCTCTTTCTCCTTTCAGGTTTGGCTGCCAGTGATGTTTGCAGCTTTAGTTTTTTTCACTCTTTCTAGTTTTTATGCCAATCATTCAGTCTCCTAAAATGGAGCATATTTATCAACTTGTCTTTGTTTTAAGTGCACTTCTCTATTACTGGCTTCATGTTCACCTCAATCAAAGTTGTCTCTGAGAAAGTCACTTATTACTTACAATTATTATTTAATCTGCCACCTTCATAAGATCACAAGATTTTATTTTGGCAGAAAAAATTGATTGTAAATCAACATTTACAAAATAAGAGACATTAAATTGTGAAACCTAAGTTTCTTAGACAAATAGAACCTTGCAAGCCTCCAAACTATGTAGAACACAGTCACACATGCATCCATACATATTTGTTAATAAAGGTCATATCAACAGTGATGAGTGACTCCCATAAGGTAGGCTATCATACTGATTAAAGACTATCCGTGGAATCCTCTCTGTTACTTATGCAAAGGGTCATGTTATAAAATCTACTATGCAGTCCTGTGAAAGTCACAAGTGTGAAGAAAAGAAATCTTCCTAGCCATCTGTAATAGAAGCCACAGCAAGGATAGGAAATCCATGTGTTGGGCATGGCGTCCCAGCATGCAGGAGGCTGAGGCAGAAGGACTGTTCTGGATTTCAACCCAGCCTGATTTATAAAGTGAGTTCAAGGCCAACAGAGCTACAAATGAAACACTGTATCAAAAAGAAAGAATAAATAAATAAATGGAAACAAATCTCAGGCATATTGGCCAATGCCCTCAATCCCAGCACTCTGAGATAAACTGATCACTCAAGCTCAAGACCAGTCTGGCCTACAAAGTGAGTTCAAGGCTCACTGAAACTTAAGAGTGAAACCTTGTATCAGCAAAACTAAAAAAAAAAAAAAAAAAAAAAAAAAAAAACAGGAAAACAAAATATCCCCCTCTGCAAGCCTTCAGACAAGATAACTATAGCAAAGGCAAGACCTGACAGCAACTTTAAGAAAGATACTTAATGACAACTGTCTACCCAAGGTACCACTCCTGAAAAAAATCAGAGATAAAAATTTTCCAGTTGTTCTATTTCAGTATGCATAGTGTACACAAAGAGATGTTAATGTAGAAATTAAAAACTTCATGGAAATTATAGATGTGTAATATCACAAGATGGAACAACAATGTGACTGAGACTTGATTCAGCACAAAAGGAGAGTCAAGTCCTTCCATCTACAGAGCAAGGACCTAAATGTTACTAAAGCACAGATTTTAGAAAATTTTACAAAATACAACCTTATTGAGGTATGGATAGGAGTGCTAAGAAAATAATTACATGAAAATGAGTATTAGTACTACATTGGCAATTCCATTTGTTCATTTTTAGTCTCACTCTATAAAAAGTTGATTAATTATTCAACATTCTACAATATGAAGTATAATAACCATAGAAATTATATCAGTAAAGACACTTCATCCCCAATAAGAGCAGAAAAATAGCAATGGTGAACAGGAATACACAGTAACATACAAGAATCAAGGCTCTTCAATAAAACAAGAGCAGTCAGATGGAAAAATAATCTACACACATCAAATCATCAGTTGATTTGAATGTCTGTGTCTCTTTCAAGAACCATAGACTTAAATCTCTAGTATCAACTGGATAATATTAAATCCAGAAGTTATAAAGAGACAGGCCATGAGACCAGAGGCCTCATGGATAAAATACGCACTTTACTGAGATACTACACTTACAGCTATGATTTCTAGATGAATTCTGCCATAAAGCATGAGTGGAAGGTTTGTGTGCTGATGTGTGCTACTGTTGGGAGATGGTGAAATATTTAGAAGGCAGGCCTTATTGCCACCAATTCAACCATACCAAGAGCCAGCAGAGATTCACTTAGGTATGACTTCCCCTGATGAAAACAGAGATCAAGAGTACTTTAGGACAATTCACCAGTGAGGACCTCAGCTACTCTTCAAATCACTGAGGTCTTGCGAATACTGACTTATATATCAAGCATAGAGACATTGATGTAAACTAACAAGAAACATGGGAAATGAAGGAAGCATGAACCACCAAATGAACACACAAGTGTTCATTAACTCATCATGAAAACTATATGAACTCAGCATACAAACATATACAGAGTAAATACAACAGAGTACAAACCTCAGAAATAGCCTCATTGATTCACTATTTACTAATCTTCAGCTGTGTCATCAGAATTACAATAGGGAAATTATGGTGAAATCATGACAAAGTGTTGGAAAACCTAAATATTATGTGCAAAAATTAGTTGGTCTCTTTTTGCTACCATGATGACTGGAACCTCCAGATATATTAAAGATTTAGACATTGAACTTGATGCTGTAAAACTCCTTAAGAAAAACTAGGGAAAAATGCATGACTTAGTCTTGGAAAAGGCTTCACTGAATATGTCTAAAGCATGAGTAACAAAAGAAAAATTGTTCAATATCACTAGTCATAAAAATATGAATAAAAGTCACAGTGAACTATCACTTCATACCTATGGGAATGACTTTTGAAAAGTCAAAATGTAAATGTTGAATAGAATATGAGAAAAATGAAATTCATGTGTATCATTGTTGAAAAGGAAAATTTCTACAGTCAATATGGAAAACATTATGAAACTTCTTCAAAAACTAAAAACAACACTGCCACCTAAAATACCAACTTTATTTCTTTATTTCTGTATGCAAAACTAAATGATACTAAAAGTCACTATATTGAAGAAACCATCTGCATTACTGCAACTATTACAGCATTATTGCCAATAGTCAAGCTTTGGAATAACACATATTCATTGATGAAATAATGAATTATAAAAATGATTTCCAATTACATACACTGAATATTATTCAGCCTTGGAAAAGAATGAAAGCCTACCATTTGCAGCAACATGAATAAACATAGAATATTATGATAAAGGAAATAAATCCTACATAAAATGACTTGCACAGCATAATCTCAATACCATGTAAACTCTTAAAGAATGAGCTTGTTAGAATCATATAGCACAATGGTATTCAGAGGATAGAGGGTCAAGGAAAATGGAGAGATGTTGATTGAAGAATATAAACCTGCTCTTACAAAATAAATAGGTCTTGAGTCTTGATGTATAACTTGGTGAAAGTAGTTAATAACAATATAACTGGCCACTTCATGTTTGATAAAAAGTATAGATCTTAACTATTCTCATGATACATTAATCATACGATTTTGTAATTCAAACTATAGAACCAAATTAATATCTCACAGTATTAACTTTTTAAATTGGTTGTAAATATAGAACATGAAGTTTGTAAATATGTGACATGAACTTTATGTTGTATGTTCGTATACTTTACTCTATACCATTCTACAACATTATCTTTCATAACTTACTCCACTAACACTGTCTACTTCATTCCTCAAATCCCATTGTTGTTAAGAAAAACATCCCCTTTTCCCTAACCATCAGCCTCTGGAGATCTCTACTGCATTTTCTATCACTAGTTATAAGAGAGATGCAAATTAAAATAAAGATGAGATTTAATTTCCACCATCACATAAACGTAATTTCAAATTTGACAATATGAATTCTTGACAAAGTTGTGCAATTTCAAATTCCCTAATAGAATCAGCAACTTTAAAATTTTAATGAATATTTGATTCAGCTTTAAACTGAAAGGCAAAACCTTGAGAGTACCAGGGAGCCTATGAATAACTCAATGGATGAATTACTATGTCAAGTTAAAATAGAAATGAAGAAGATACCAGCAACACTCTGATTTCCCTCTTCCTCATATGTTGTTTAAACTTTATTCCTTTATTTGCAACCATATGTGAAACTCATCTGCAAATTCATTAGCCTCTTTTTTTAAAATATATTAAGAGCACAGAGCTTTTAATCTCTATTGTTAGAAGTTAATATAGGTTGAGCTTGTGACACCATCAAGGTTAATATTTAATGTTCATTCTTGTGCACATCATCAGCACAAATTCCAAGTTAGTGCAAGAAATACACCAGATAGCTAAAGAATTACATGTAGGAATATCTTCTGATGAGAAATCAGAAAATGAAACCACCAATATGAAAATATTACTTCCCAGTGCACATGATCCTTCAACTAATATTAAGATTAAACTCTTCTCAACTCTTCCCGTGATTGGTTGATATGCTTATCTGGAATGATAATGCTACAACCTCCCTGGCTAATTCAATCACACACACCATCCATCACCAATCCCAAGATGACATAGAGCTGAGTGTTTATATGACTGCTTATCTCTCCCATGATGAAGATATAAAAGTAGTTTGTCTTCCTGACTACAATAAAAAGTCTTTATGTTGGTCCTTCATATAGTGAAGAATAATAAATATTTGTTGCAGTGAAGGTGGCTGAAGGGATTTGAGGGACTGAAAAAGGGAAAAATATATAAGCACAAAGTCAAAAGAGAGGAGCTTTATTAGGACTCCATTTCCACTGATTTGCATGCAAAACTCCATACACTATGACACTGCCTGAAGATACTAGCAAGGCCACCATTCTCAGAGCAGAAATGTTAATGGAATCCCAGGGACGAAGAGAGTCCAGAAAGGGCTCTGTGTCTAGGTGATGTGAGGCAGCAGCTCTGTGTGGAGTCTTTGAATCACACAGCTCACAAGTGCAGCAGAAGTTTGTGATCTTCTCTATACCATGTAAACCTTCAGGGAAATTTTGTAGGGTATGTAAATGAGGCTGGATCTATCTAGATAGTTCAAAATCTGCTTATGCAAAAAATCATACCCACTGAATGGCAATGTGAAATAAAATTGTTGTCCAATCCAACCCAAAGTAGACATTTTGCCTTGGAAAACTGCAATTAAGGCTCTTGGTACAAAACCATAGAGTAAGATTTCACACTAAAATAATAACAGTGGTGTAGTGTTGGACACTCCTTTATCCCTGGCAGAAAAACATTCCTAGACTTGCCCCAGTGTTCCAAATTCTAAGAAAAATACATATAAGAGATTATGATGATTAAGCTTTAAAAAACTTAGTTTAGATTCACAGAAACAAGGACACCTGGTGACCCTCAGTTAACATCAGAATTTCTAACAACCTTCCTTCTTCTTTAGATGTATGTGACAGTTAAGCCAAAGTAAATTTGTGTGATATTTAACTTGAAGAAAAGTAATATTTATCTAAAGAGCAGAGGAACAAATTCCTGGAAGTCACAGTAGAAGTCCCCATGTTTCCCCACAGAGTGCCAGGAAAAAGGGGCGGGAACCTCCTGGGATGAAGAGAACTTGTCCAGTATGCAGCCTTCCTGCCCACTGCCCCATGTAAACATTTCTCTTCCCTATATAGGTCCTATCGCATGCTTGTGTTCCCTACAAAGGTCTTTCATCGCAGGTTCAAACCCCATCCTCTCAAAAATGCAGTTCTTTAATAAACCTCCTGTGCTTTCCAAATCCGTGCTCGCCTAAGTACTGGCTCTGGAAGATCAAGCAGATAGGCCAGTTACACTGTTCTAACTTCAAAGAAGACTTTGCCCTCCAAAATCTCCTGCATCTTACCTTAATTAGCAGTGACTAACTTATTCAGAGGTATATGTGATTTTAAAACAACAATAAGTAACATGTAAAATATTTAAACTCTGCTTTTAGGAAAAGAACAAAATCTTAGAAAATATACAAGTCAATCATTTTTAAACCAAAGTTAAACAACTAAAAAATTGTGTAAGGATGAGATTGGCTAGTATAGATAGAATATCCCTAATGGAGTAGGCTTACTAAATCAAGAGAAACTATAAAAGAAATGCATTTCAAGCCTCATGTTTATTTTTTAGGTCTGGAAAAAGAAAAAGGCAAAAGCATGCAACTCTCCAGAACAATAGGACTGTTCCATGGAAACATCTTCTTACTAAGTGGCATAATAGGGGCAGGAATTTGTATCTCCTAAGGGAGTACTGAGTTACTGCTTGCTAAACATTCCTCTCTCCTTGAGTATATGGGTACTTTGTGCCATACTCAGTATGATCAGTGGTCTCTGGGTTGAGGAGGTGGGGGCCAATGTCCCTAGAAGTGGAGCAGCTTATTTTCTCTTCAAAAGTTCCCTTGGATCCTATGCTGCTTTATTTTGTTTGGATCAGATTGTTTCATTATTTAATAGGACTACCTGCACAAAGCTTGCTGAAAACAGTGTCCTAGTTTCAAACTGTCAGTTCTTTGATGAAGATGTCTATTCTCTGTTTCATTTCCCTAACCAGGATCATGCTGTTAGTGATTGGGAAAAAGGAGAACTTGTCCAGGTTTGAGAACGCTTTGGATGCTGAACTTCCTGATGCCTGGCAAATTGCAGAAGCCATTCTCCAAGGATTCTATCCATACATGGGATGCACACTCCTGACAAACATAGCAGGTAAATCCATTTCTCAAAACAGTGGGCAGCATGCATAAAACCTTATTCAGAAGAAATGAGGATGGTTAAATCTAGTACTTTAGCTTTCTGGAGTTAAATTTAACCTGATTCTTTCTGCATGATCATCATTAAACCTCCATATAAAATCACTCACATAGACTATCAAGAATTCAGTGTTCTTCAGTTTGTTCTCTTACACAAACTTGAAATATTCAAGTTTAAATAACAATAAGTACGATTGGTCTTTCTAAAAGTTATTACATTTCATTCATACAGTCTGAGGACTGTAGGCATTACATAAGTAACACAGTTGTGTAACCGTTTTTCAATAAGATTATAAGATGTCTAACAATTTGTTATGATGTTACCATTACCACAGAATCAAATTCCCTATGCAGTACTAACCCCAGCCAATGATATGAGTCTTAGTTATGCATTTTTATACATTGTGTTATGCTTGATATATAGTAGTAAATGCCACTTCCTGATTTAGACTTCACACTATGTCCCAAGACTACTTCCTATGTTACTATTTGGTTGTCACATTCTTTTACCTGTATCATTTCACTGCACCATGTATTGACATTCTTTCTGAAACTGGCATAGTGAATGTGATCTTGTATCAATAGACCTTTATATTTCTGTGCCAGTGTCCCCCTGGTGATAATATAGTTCCAATTATATTGTCAGAATTAGGTAATTTGGCAATAATTGTACAGCATTCTGGAATAAATAAAATATGGAGTAGAAAACAACATTTAATCCACTCAAAATTCTATAATAACAATATAACACATTAGAGAAGATACTAAAAACTGTACTATCAAATAATATATTTGTAAAACTTCTGAAATGTAAATTTTCTCTGCTAGGTATAATGCGCACATAAATTTTATGCTTGAAATGTCTGTAATATTTTACCAAAACTTCAAATAAGTATTACTGAAAGATGGTCAGGTTAATAAGACACTTTGTTCACTGTTTTATATTATGAAAAGTGTAGAACCTATTTGATTTCTAAAAGATTTTAAAGTTTTAATTTCTTCAAAAGAAAACTTGTTGATAATCTTTATAATTAATTTTAAAGCAATGAATTTTCCAAATAATAACACAGCTATTATTTATCTACTAAAATAAATTCTTAGCGTTGTCATTAGGAGTTAGTTTGGACAACAGTTTTAGGTGTCAAAAACAGAAACACTGGATATATATAAATGCTGAGCACAATAGCTGGAATTTAAATATCTCCACAAAGATCCAAGTGCTAAAGTCTTGCTCTCTAACTCTGTTAGTCAACTTTGTCATTACTGGTATAAAATGTCAGAGACCCACAGTTTAAAACAGGAGACGTTTAATCTTGAATCACTGCTTCATTGGTTTCACAGTACATGGACTTCTGGGTCCAAGGCAGGAACACCATGGCAGAAGATCAAGGAGGAACAAAGCTGCTCAGTTTATGGCAGCTGGGAACCAGGTCATGGAGACAGCACCAGAGAGGAAGGGCTCAGGGACCACAAGATCAAGCCTCTGACTCATCCAAACAAACACAAAGTATTCTTTCTACATCCCTAGACAACTGGTAAGTCAAGTTGCCATTGACAGTGAACCATTACACTACCCTATGATTCTATTGGTTGGTGATTGTAAGTTAATACACTGTGCTCTAGTGAAAAAAGTGTTAGATGACTGAAGGCACTGCCTCAGAGATGTTTGGGGTCTTTTTCTTCCTTCTCTCTCTTTGTTCCTCAATGTCATGAGGTGTATCGACACCATCCACTACTCGCCAGCATTGATATACCACGCCAGCTGCTGGTCCTAGGCAGCAGGGTGAGTCAGTCATAAATTAAATCTCCAAAACTGAGAAAAAGAAAACTTTCCTCTGTGTAAGTTGTTAATGCCATGTGTTTTTTGCAGTAACAGAAACCATACAAACATATTTACAGATCTACAACACTGCAACAGTTGCAGATATATTTTCCCTTTCACTACATTGTCTGTCCCTTTCTGTGATTATTCTCTTTGCTGTGCAGAATACTTTTCAGTTAAATCAATTTCTTCTTTTTAGACACTTTCAGATGTTTCCCATATTGGTCAATTTATTTTTGACTGTCATCTAGGTGGCCATTTCAGTACCAAGAATCCTGATTCCCTTCTACAAATTCTGTAGAAGTTTACTTTTTCATTTTTGTTTGGTAATATATTAAGGAAAGATTATTTCAATGTTAAAAATAAAGTCTTCTGTATTTATTTGGATAATATTTAAAATGGAAGTTATGTTCATAAGGCAAGTACTTTAAGTGTTTCAACTACATATACCTCTTGTATTCTTTTTTATTCTATGAAAAAAGGTAAAACATTATTTTATGAGAAACATTATTATGAGAAAAAGAACAGTTAATACATTGTATATTGCTAACTTTAAACTAGTTATTCTGAATACAACATATGGACATTAATATTTCTCAACTTGGTATTGTCACAAACCTTCTTTTGCAATGAACTAAGAGACAATAAGATAACCAATGAATATTTTCCCTTTCCTCTCCATTCTTTTCCCTTTCTACCATCTCACTTCTTTTTTCCTTTTGAACAATTTATTCCCACTTCACAACATCTATTGGAAATTATAGTCCTTATTTAATCTTTCAGATTCTGACACATGGGAGACAATACAGTGTTTACACAGGTGAAGCTCTTTTAGTTCAGTTATGAATGTGATCTCAAATTATATACATTTACCTAAAAAGCTGCAAGTTTATCCTCATTTATGGCTGAGTCCTACTCCATTGAATAAAAAATGCCACACCTTTTAAATCCAATCCTCAGTTGATGCATATAAGTGCACCCATGTTTATCATATGTAATAGCTAAATCTCAGAAGCAAGGATTTCATATTAACAACTTACAATATTTCATATTGTAAAACTTCTTTCACCAGATAACCTCAGTAAGTTAATATTTCCCACTAATCATCATCCAACCAATATTTTGTAAAACTTAAAACTTCTCCATCAAAGTAACCTGGATAGCTTATTCATATCATGTGTGTCTCCTGACTATCATTTTAATTAGTATTTCCTTGTAGAGAGTCTATGCATGTGCCCTTTACTTTCTGATCTTATTAAGTCACCATGTATGAATTGTTGACTGTGTCATTCTCTTACTTATTTCTGGCAACATTATAGACTCGGGATTTAACTCTCTCTTTCTTTCACATATTTATGTATATTTCACATATTATAGTTGTATCTATTCCTGTTCATTTTCACTGTTTTGGGGGCATTTGGTTCTTCCCCCTTTTATGCAATTTTGTTACAAAAATAGAGACTTGCTATTTATGATCAAGTGTATTTATTTTTCATAAGAGCTTTAAATTATCCATATTTTATATCTTCTTTAATAAGTGCTTTATATTACTTTGCAGACATGCCACTTTTAAAATTTTATAGTTATATACTTTAAAATTCAAGTCTTCAAACCATTGAGAATTTATTTTACTGCAAGAAAGTAACTTTTTGGTCAAGTGTAAGTTATCTGTCCCAGACCAAGTGAGTACAACATTTCAATAGTGATTATATTTTAATAGCCATAGACAAAATCATTCACTGAAAAAGTCATCCACTTATATATTCTATATGTTTAATGACTATGAGATATAAGGTATTACTTTGAAAATTGAAAATAGCAATGAAAAAATAATATGCAAAAATGCCTGCCCTTATAAATTGTACAATCTAGTAAAAGGAGAGAAACAAAAATCAATAAGTGAAAAGTGAAACACATTTAAAAAGCAAGAAAGTATTATCATGTACTAATTATCAACTATTATATATGTGTGCAAGTGAGGTAAATACATAAGAAGAAAAAAATGAGGATGAGGAATAAAGAAACTCCAAGAGGCAGGAGGTTTTAAGATTTTGCACGATGATAATGGAAACCTTTATTGAGATATATAAGATTCAAATAGGCATACCAACATACATTTACACCAAAGCATACAATAATCAAGATCCAGAAATTCCACACAAGAACAGAATATTAAAAGCAAGCAGAGAGGGGCAAGGGGTTTAGCTCAGCAGCATAAGCAACTGCCTTGCAATTGTACAGTCGTGAGTTTGATCCCTGGTACTGATAAAAAAGGAAAAAGACAAAAAAAAAGCAGGTAGAGAAAGCAAAAAAATCATCTATAAAGGAAAGCCCATCAGAATCACAGCAGACTTCTCAACACAAATCCTCAAGTCAAGAAGAACTTGGAGTAAAGTATCTCAAGTCTTAAAGGAAAAAAAAAATCTCTAACCCATACTGATATATACTGTCAAACTGTCTCAAAATGAACGAAAAAAATAAGACATTCACGTGGAACAGAACAAATGAAGACATTCATGACCATCAAACCACCACTGCAAAACACTCTGAAGGATATGTTAGAAAGAGATTATGAAGACACAAGAACAGCAATAGAAAGAAGAAACCAAGCAGGGCAAGCAATTAAACAGAGAAAGACAGGGCAGGAAAATAATATGAGAAGGATAATGTAGAGGTTCTGCAACCAAAGGGGGAAAAGAGAGACACACATACAAGGGTCACCAAAACGGCTGCCACCTGGCCAGCCTGAGCAAGCAGCTTTTACTGAGATAAAGCACAAATAAACTCATATTGTACATGCTTAGATTATATAACTTGTTTGATTCTTGTCCTTATGGGACCTCATGTTTTTACCATGGTGTGGGGAAGGGGAGCGGGGCATGTCAAGGCCTGCACCTTTTAACAAAACACTGACAACTGGATGTGTCCTGGATGAAATGAAGTCAGTGTGGCCTCTCTACAGGATATCTCTAAACGTATTATAACTGTGGATGTAAATGTTCTCAATTCACCAATCAAAAGAAACAGACTGGAAGAATGGAGAAAACAATTAAGATCCATCAAAATACTGCATATAAGAGATACATTAAATTCAAAGAGAAATCCATAGGCTAAAAATCAAAGGATGAAAAAAAAATACTCCATGCAACAGGAACCTGCATAAAAGCAGTGGTAGCTGTTTAATTTACAGACTTAAAGCCAATACTGATCAAAAGAGACAGGTCAGTAGAGGCACCAGTCCATGCCAGCCTTAGTTTGGGGCCAGAGACAAAGGTCACTGCTACTTGATAAGGGAAAACTTTAAGAATAAGAGATATTAATCATAAATATATACCAAATTCCAGGGCATTCACCTAATAAACCAACATTAGTGGACATTAAAAATCACTAATGCAATTGTAATGGAGAATTCCATACACAGCTATCACAAATGTACAGATAAACTGACAAAAATACAACAATGAATTCTCAGAAGTAAACCAAGTCTGTGCACAAGTGGATTTAGTAAATGTCTATATAGTATTTCATGCCAACAGATCAAAGTATACATCCTTCTCAGCTGCACATAGGATGTTCTCCAAACTAGACCACATACTAGCCCATAGAATATGCTTAAATAAGTGAAAAGCAACTGAAATTCTCCACACATATTATCAGACTGGAGTGCAATGTAAATGGAAATCAATGGCAAGTGAAACTACAAAAAAATGCATAAGCATGTGTAAATTAAATTACACCCTCCTGAGGAAGCAATAGGTCACAAGTTAAACTAAAGAATGTATTTAAAAATAAGTGATAATATTGATATCAGAACTTACCAGAACTTGCAGGATAAATGAAAGCAGTCCAAAGAGGCATATTTATAGTGGTGAACTCCCATATCAGGAAAACACAATGAACCAAATAAGCAACCTTACATTGAACCTCAAATGTCTAGAAAAAAACAAACCAAACCCAAAACTCATATGATAGAGGAAACAATACCAATTAAAGGATACTGTAATGCAATTAAGACTAAAAACTTTATAAAGAATCAATGAATCATAGAGTTGATTCTTTGGAAGATTCATTAAAATTGATAAACCCATAGCCTAACATCAAAAAAATGAAAGCAAAGACTCAAATTCATGTAGTTAAGAATAAAAAGGAAAAAATGATAATGGATTCTTCAGAAATCTAGGAGCTAATCAATATCTATTTTGTGATGATTTTAAGATCTCAAAGCCATCACATCCTCAGATTTAAAGACTCAATCCAAAAATAGCAATCTGAGATGAATGCACATGTCTCAGATGATGAAATATAGATAGATGGTAAATAAATACTTGAAAAATTATTCAGCTTCTCTGGTCATTCAAGATATGGAAATTAAAACAGTGCTGAGATTCTATCTTACTCCAGACATAATGGAAATTATCAAGAAATCAACTGAAAACAAACTCTGAAGGAGATGTGGAATAATGAAACTTTCTCCTCTGTCAGAGTGTTGACTGTTGCAGCCACTGGAAATCAGTGTGGAAACTGCTCAGATAACTAGGTTAAGAGGTACTATTTGACCCAGTAGTTCATCTTCTGGGTATTTTCCTGGAAAAATTATAAACATCATACCATAGCAATATATGCATTCATGTTTCTAGCAGCACAATTTTTAATGACTAAATCTTAGAGCTAACCCAAATGTTCATCAACCAAAGAATGAATACAAATGATGCTTTTTGTTTTGTGTTGTTTTGTTTTGTTTATTTTTATCTAATGATGTACTACTCATCCATGAATAAGGATAAACTGGAGACATTTTTAGGTAAAACACACAATTTAGGACCATACTCTTAAGTGAAATAAAACAGACATGTGTATTATTATATTTTCTCCCTGATGTGAGAAACTGAGAGGGTAAACAAGTGTTAAAATGTGCAACAGATATTGACAGAGAGATAGACACTGCTAAAGGACACAGGAAATGGAGAGGGGCAGGAAGAAAGGAAGGGTGAAGGAAAGGAAAAGAAAAAATGATAAAAAGGGATAACATGGAAACAAACTTTTGTAAATAATGAGAGACACGGGGGTTGTAGGAAGGGTAGGTAATGTAAAGAGGAAGAAAGAGGAATCAAGACACATCATATGCAGGTACCAATTCTTTATAATGGATATTATTATATCAGTGAGAAAAAGGAGGAAGAAAGCAGAAAGGGAGTGATTATTATGCACATTAAAGGAAGATCATTGAATGTGGAAGGTCAGCAGGATTAAATTCCTGTCCAAACAGGAATTTAATCTAGAAAGAGCAAAGGCAGGACAAAGGATAGGAGAACGAGGCAGACACCATTAGAAAGTGGAAGTTTGAGAGCAAAAGCATTTGGTTCCTGTTAAATTGTTATGTAATTTTCAGGATTCAATGAGGATTCTCTGTTTTACTTTCAAGTTAGGTTCGCACATTTTATTACATACACCTTGCAGGGACTTGTGTTCTGAAGGTTACACAGTGTGAACTTCTCATTCTTTCAAAACATATTCTTTAACAATTATAAAATGCTCACTTTTTTTATCTAAATCTGAAACAATCGCCAGTTAAGCTGGCATCACACACATGCCACACACATATAAATCTTTTTTATAATTAAGTTTATTGCTACATTTGAAATATAATGATTGAGTTTCAGGGCTGAGCCACCTGCAGTGAGTGTCCCAGCGCCACTCCCCCCCCCCCCCTCCGAACAAACCAAAGGAGTTTAGGATCCTCACTCAGCCTGGCAAAGGAACTTTGTGGCTTCCTGCTGCACTGGACCAGCTCAGCCTGTCTTGAGCCCACCTGCAACAACTGCCCTTCTCCCTGCCGTGATTGGCTGAATCTGGGGTCTCTAGCCTGCTAGCATCCTCAGTTCCAGGGGCCGAGCTGCCCTTGGTGAGAGTTCCTGTACCATCCCACAAACCAGGGAGTTTGGGATCATTGCTCCAACCAGCAAAAAACTTCAGAGATGTTTGCCACACTCAAGTTGCACCACAGAGCTTGGGCCTGCCTGCTCCACCCCCAGTGATCCTCTCTCACTCTAAGGAACTGGGCAGCCAGAGTCCCAGGAGCTGAGGGTATAGAAGAGGATTTCCAACAGGCCCTGGGGAAGCCTTGGAATAACACTTGAAACACAGAAATATAGGAAAATGGCAAAACAAAAGACCAAACTACAATTTCAAACCTCCAACCCATCCCAAGAAACTTTGGGAGCTATGTACACAGAAGAAAATATATGCCGTACACCTGAAATAACTGACATAATAGCAACTGAAACAAAAAAAGTAAATCTGGGAAGCCTTAAAGGAATTCAAACTAGAAATAATCTCCCACGTAAAAGAAGAAATGATACAAGAAATGAAAAAAATGCTGAACATATCTAAAAAAGACATAGTTTAAAAATTGGAAGAACTAAATAAAATGGTATAATCCCTGGATGAACAATATAACAAACAAACAGAACATAAAGAAGATGCAAAGAGATATAAAGGAAGTCAAACATTCCATTGAAGGTTGTAAAACCCGTCTCAATGAAAGTGAAGATAGAATGTCAGACCTCGAAAACAAGATTGCAGCTAGTGAACAGGAAAGACAAGATCTTTTAAAAATAACAAGGAATCAGGAAATTACAATCCAACAGCTGCAAGATGATGCAAAGAAAAACAACATAAGATTGATAGGGATAAATCAAAAAGAAGGGACAACATAAAGGATGTCAAGAAGATATTTAGAGAAGTAATAGCTAAAAATTTCCCAAACATGAGAATAGAAACTGACATCAGGATCAGTGAAGATCCTGATCTTCATCAGGATCATAGGACTCCAAAGAGCCATAACCAAAATAAAACTACACCCAGACATATAATAATCACCATCCCAGAAATCCAATATAAGAATAGAATATTAAAAGCTGTTAAAGAGAAAAGACAGATCACCCATAAAGGAAACCCTATCAGAATCACAGTAGGCTTGTCAGCACAAACAATAAAGTCAAGAAGAGCATGGAATGAAATATTTCAGATCCTAAAGGAAAATGATTTCCAACCTAGAATGATGTACCCTGGAAAACTGTCATTCAAAATCGATGGAGAAATAAGATAATTCCATGACAAAGAAGAGCTGAAGAACTTCATGATCACCAAGCCAACCCTGCAAAGAATACTGAAAGACAGATTAAATACACTTAAGAAAAAACCACTACGCAAAGCAGAAAATTAAACAGAATGGAAAGATAATGATGCAACAGCAGAAAGATAACATGTCAACAATAAACCAACATATAACAGTTATAACCATTAATATAATTGGTCTCAATGCACCAATTAAAAGAAACAGATTGGCAGAAAGAATCTAGAAACAACATCCAACCATACGCTGTCTACAGGAAACCCATCTAACCCAAAAAGATATTCACAGACTAAAAGTGAAAGGATGGAAAACAATGTTACATGTAACAGGAACCCCCAAAAAAGCAGAGGTAGCTATTTTGTTTGCAGACAATGTGAACATTAAACTAATAATGATCAGAAGAGATACAGAAGGTCATTACATACTGGTTAGGGGACCTCAAGAGAAAAAGATAACAATGTTAAATATATATGCATCACATTCCAGGGCACCCAGTTATGTAAAGCAAGTATTAACAGAAATGATAAAACAAATTAGCAGTAACACAATTATAACAGGAAACCTTAACAAAACATTGACTCCAAGGGACAGATCAACCAGACAGAAAATCAGCAAAGAAATAACAGAACTGAGTCACATCTGTGAACAAAAGGACTTGATAGGCATATGCAGAGTGTTCCATCAAACAACATCAACAAACACATTCTTCTCAGCAGTACATGGGACATTCTCTAAAATAGACCATATATGTACCCACAGAACATACTTAAATAAAGGCAAAAGAGTTGAAATTATCCCATGCATGTTATTGGATCATAGTGCCATGAAATTAGAAATTAATGATAAAAGAAACTGCAGAAATCCCAGAAACACATGGAAACTGAATAATACACTCGAGTAATTAGTGGGTCACAGGGGAAATTAAAGAAATTAAACAATACCTACAAGCAAATGAAAATACACATACAACTTACCAGAATCTGTGGGATGCAACGAAAGCAGTCCTCAGAGGAAAATTTATTGCACTGAGTTCCCATATCAGGAAAACACAACGTGTACAAATAAATAACCTGATGCTACATCTCAAACATCTAGAAAAAGAAGAGCAAGGCAAGTCCAAAGCCAAAAGAAGGGAGGAAATTACAAAAATTAAAGCAGAAATTAATGCAATAGAGACTAAGGAAACAATCCAAAGAATTAATGAATCAGTTGGTTCTTTAAAAGAATAAACAAAATTGATAAGCCCCTAGCCAACCTTATTTTAAAAAGGGAAGAAAAAGCTCAAATTCATGCAATAAGGAATGAAAAGGGGGAAATCACTACAAATTCTGTAAAAATACAGATCATCAACACCTACTTTGAAAATCTCTACTCTCATAGGTTTGATAACACAGAAGAAATAGGTTCCTAGAAACATATGAAGTACAAAAGCTAAATCAAGAAAATGTAAAATTTCTATCAATGAAATTGAAAATGTAATTAAGTCCTTACCTACAAAGAAGAGCCTAAGCCCAGATGGACTCACTGCAGAATTCTACAAAAAGTACAAAGAAGACTTAATGCCAACATTCTTCAAATTCTTCAATGAAATTGAAAAGGAAGCAATCTTTCCTAAGTCATTCCTGGAAGAAAATATTACTCTAGGACCAAAACCTGAGAAAGACCCAACTAAAAAAGAGAACTACAGGCCAATCTCTCTAATGAAAACAGATGCAAAAATCCTCAATAAAATATTGGCAATAGAATACAGCAAATCATCAACAAGATTATACACCATGACCAAGTGGGATTCATCCCAGGCATGCAGGGATGGTTCAACAAATGAAAATCAATAAATGTAATACACTATATCAATAAAGCCAAAAGTAAGAATCATATGATCATCTCTATAGATGCAAAAAAAGCTTTTGATATGGTCCAGCACTCATTCATTATAAGAACCTTACAGAAAATTGGAATAGATGGTCTTTACCTCAGTATGATAAAAGCCTTCTATGACAAACCAACAGCCAGTATCATACTAAATGGACAAAACCTGAAGGCCTTTACCTTAAAATCAGGCACAAGAAAAGAATGTCCCTTAGCACCACTCCTAATTAACATAGTACTGGAAATACTAGCCAGAGCAATTAGACAGAGAGAGAAATAAAAGGGGTAAAGATAGGAAAAGAAGAAGTTAAATTATCATTATTTGCACATTTCATGATACTCTACACAGAACACTCTCAAAACTCAATTGAAAGAGTCCTAGATATAACAAATGAATTCAGCAATATAGCTGGACAAAAAAATCAATAGTATTTCTACACACTACCAAAAAAACCATAGAGAAATAAGAGAAGCCACACCCTTCACACTAGCAAACAAAAAATGAAATATTTAGGAATTGTTCTCACGAAAGAAATGAAAACTCTATATAGAGAAAATTATAATGCACTGAAAAAAGAAATTGAAGAGAATCTCAGAAAATGGGAAGATATCCCTTGCTCATGGATAGGAAGAATAAATATTGTGAAAATGGTCATTCTTCCAAAACTGTTATACAGATTCAATGCAATCCTAATAAAAATACCATCAACATACCTCATAGATGTAGAGAAATCACTCCTAAAATTCATCTGGAACCAGAAAACACCTACAATAGCAAAAACAGTTCTAAGCAGCAAAGGCAAGGCAGGAGGTATCACAACCCTTGACTTGAAGTTATACTACATAGCAACTGTAGTAAAGCCAACATGGTACTGGAATCAAAACAGAGCCAAAGATCAATGGAATAGATTAGAAGATACAACCACAACTACAAACACATTCAACCACCTTATCTTTGGTAAAGGGGCCAAACATGTTCACTGCAAGAATGACAGTCTCTTTAATAAATGATATGGGAAAACTGGCTCTCCATATGCCAAAAACTAAAGCTAGACCCAAGCCTATCACCATGTACTAAATTAAAATATAAATGGATCAAAGATCTGAATATTAAAACAGAAACACTAAACCCATTTGAAAATAAATTGGGTAAAAATCATGAAGACTTAGGGGTAGGTAGAAAATTCATGAACAGGACTCAAATCACATGGGAAATACTTCCCAGAATCAATAATTGGGATGACCTCTTATTAAAAATTTTTGCATGTCAAAAGAAAACTCCAGCATAGTAAAAAGAAAACCCACAAACTGCGAAAAAATCTTAGTGAACTGTCCCTCAGATAAAGGACTTCTGTCTAAAACATATAAAGAATTAAAAGAAACCAGACACCCAAAAT
Organism: Cavia porcellus; assembly: GCF_034190915.1. Taxonomy (NCBI): domain Eukaryota; kingdom Metazoa; phylum Chordata; class Mammalia; order Rodentia; family Caviidae; genus Cavia; species Cavia porcellus. Next base: position 59,843,661 of record NW_026947493.1, read on the forward strand.
TCAAAGATTCAATCCAAAAATGGCCATATGAGATGAATATACAATTCTCAGATGAAGAAATACAAATGGCAAATAAATACATGAAAAAACATTCAGCATCATTGGTCATTAGAGAAATGCAAAGTAAAACCACAGTGCAATTCCATCGCATTCCAGAAAGAATGACCAGGATCAACAAAACCAACAACAACAAATGCTGGAGAGGCTGTGGGGGAAAAGGAACTCTCCTGCACTGTTGGTGGGAGTATAGACTGGCGCAACACTGTGGAGGTCAGTTTGGAGATTTCTCAAAAAGGTGGGATTGGAAGTCCCATTTGTTTCAATTATTCCACTTCTAGGCATATTCCCAGAACTGAAAACATCATACCACAGTGACATATGTGCACCCATGTTTATAGCAGCACAATTTGTAATAACCAGATCTTGGAAACAACCTAAGTGTCCATCAACTGAGGAATGGATAAAAAAGTAGTGGTATTTTTATTAAATGGAGTACTACTCAGCTATAAAGAATGATCCAAATGAAATATTTATAAATAAGTGGGTGTAGCTTGAAACCGTACTCAAAAGCAAAATAAATCAAACTCACATGTATTAATATTGAATAGTTTCCCTAGTATCAGAAATGGTAAGAACACATAAAAGTATGTGGTAATCATGATTCCCCATTATATTGTTTTGAAGACTTATAATGTTTTCATACATTAATTGGATTGATTTTATTCTGGGTTGTTTGATTTTATTGTCTGTGATGGTATGAACAGTTATTTTGAAGAAAGCAAGACATTATAATAGATAGTACTAATTTAATATCATCTTGTTTTGAAGTCCCACCAGGCTTTTGTTCTTCTGTGTCCATCAGTTTCATCATATTGTGTCTTATTGGATTTTTTGTATGTAATAGTTTTTGATAAAAAACAAAATATTTTATAGTCAAGGCGATAATATAGAAACTGTTGTTCATTTTCTGTTAGTTGATTCTAAATACCCTGTAATACTTTTACCCTCCTGAATGGTTTTACACTGTCTTGTTATGTTTGATAGTATACAAAGTCATACTCAAATATTTCAAGGAAAGAGACACTATAGTAACTACTGTTATGTCATATTATCCTGTGGTGAAACACTATGTTGCTTAAATTGTTCTGTGCTCACCTGTGTTGTTATGTCCTCTTTCATCTTAACCTCCCCATTTTTTACATATCTTTTTTAAATAAAAAAGTTTTTAAAAAGAATTTTAAAATATCAGACCCCCAAAATTCAAAAACCCAATCCAAAAATGGGCATCTGAGTTGAATACACCATTCTCAGCAAAAGAAATACAAATGGCAAATAAATACATGCAAAAAGGTTCATCATCATTAATCATTAAAGAAATGCAAACTAAAACAACAATGAGATTCCATATCACTCCAGAAAGAATGGCCAGGACAAAAAACCACCAACAGCAAATTCTGGAGAGGCTGTGGGGGAAAAAGGAACTCTCCTACACTGTTGGTGGGAGTGTAGACTGGTGCAACCACTGTGGAAGTCAGTCTGGAGATTCCTCAAAAAGTTGGGATTGGAAGTCCCATTTGACCCAGCTCTTCTACATCTGGGCTTATTCCCAGAAGAATTGAAAACATCATACCACAGTAATGTATGTTCACGCATGTTTATAGCAGCACAATTTGTAATAGCCAGATCTTGGAACAACTTAAGTGTCCATCAACTGAGGAATACATAAAAAGTTGTGGTTTATACAATAGAGTACTATTCAGCTATAAAGAATGATCACACTGAGTATATTTATAAATAAATGGATGCAACTTGAGACCATACTCATAAGTGAAATAAATCAAACTCACATGTATAAATACTGTATAGTCTCCCTAGTTTAAGCACTGGTAAGAGTACATAAGATTTTATGGTAATCATGATCCCCCATTACATTGCTTTGAAGCCTTATAATGTTTCCATTCATTATTTGGAGTGATTTTATTGTTTTGTTTTTGGTTTTATTGTGTGTGATAGTATGCACAACTATTTTGAAGAAAACAAGACATTATGGCAGTCATTGCAGATTTAATATCATCTTGCTTTGAAGTCCTACCACACTTTTGTTCTTCTGTTTCCAGGGATTCCATCATGTTGTGTCTTACTGGATTTTATTATGTGTGATAGTATAAACAAATTTTCTGTTGGAAAATGAGATAATATGGTAGCCATTGTTCATTTGGTTCTGGATGCTCTGTAATACTTTCATTCTCTTGAATGGTTTTATACTATTTTGTTATGTTTTGTACTATTGTACATGAAGGTATTCTCAACTATTTCAAGGAAAGAGACATTATGGTAAAATATATATATAGTGATAACATTCGTCAGAGAGTATTTCTACCTTTACATGATATAATTTGATTTCTGTTTTTTTCCCAATACCCTCTCCTCCCTTCAACCAATCTTCTCCTCCCTTTTTATAAAGCAATCTTTCCATTTTATTCCTTTAAAAATATCATTTGGGGGAAGAGAAGGAAGGGGAAAAGAAAACCTCTCCTGAAAATATTTTTTATGCCCAACTTCACAAGTTTTGAAATTTTGCTATTAAATCTTGTAATATATGCTTTTAATATTTTGCTTTAACCTTTATCTTAAATAGCAATATAATTTTCAGATAATCAAATGCCATTTTTACTAATGGATAACAGTTTCAAAAGAGTAAGGTTCGTTGGAGAAAGATAGTATAATGTGCATTTAACGAAACATTCTTTATCAATCCTATAATCTCATCTTTCTGATCCTTATTCCTTTACCCATCACGAAAAGTACACCTACTTTCCTGTCTTGTTTTCTTCCATTCATTTACTTACTTCTCTATTTATATTTCTCATGTAACAGAAAATATGTAATATTTCACATTGTGGGCCTGAAAGTTGCTATTTCTATCTATTTTCTTATGATTGTCTTGATTTCATTTTCCTTTCTAACTTAACAATTCCATCATGTATATTTTCTTTATCCATTCTTCTGTTGATAGGTATATACACTTTCATGTACACAGCTATTGTAATGGTGATTTTTCATAATTTGGGCATGAATGGAGCAGCATAATTTGCTGTTCTTACTTTTTTGTCAATATATACAGTATGAGTAAAGGTGATCAAATAATGTTTTTATTGTGCCTTATCTGAGGAATCTCCATACTTATTTACATAGTGCTTGTAATAGTTTGCATCCTTACCAACAGTACAGTGGGGCTCCTACTTACAAAATCCTCTCCAGTGTTTGTTCTTTCAATTCTTGATAATAAGCATTCTGACTGGGATGAGATAGAATCTTGAGGTAATTTTGATTTGTGATTCTTTGATGGCTAAGTCTGTCAATGATTTTTATATACAATCATATACTTATTGACCATTTATAATTCTGGTTTTGAGATAATATGCACTTCCGCTGGGTTATTTGTTCCGCACATATAACCTTAAAATCACTATTCAAGGTGAGATTTAATTGAACTCAGGTTTCAGAGGCTCAGTTTATGAATGAGTGGCACCAAAATGTCATGACAACAAAGCTGCTTAGGGTATAGCCATTGCGATGCAGAGCAGGGGAGCAGTGTCAGAGAGGAAGAGGCCAGGAGGCAGAGACGGACTCCAGTTTCAGGCCTCCATGCCCCACCCAGACACCCTCAGAAGTGTGCTGTATGTATTGCTTTGGCAGGTCTTAAGCAAACCAAGCTGACACATCCCACATTATGTCAGTTTAATATCAAGCATATCCATTAAAACACTGTTTTCTTTCTTTTCTTGTTTTTTATTTATTTTAATTTTGGTACATGCTTTCACTAAATAATTACATTCACCATGAGCATCAGGTAAATACACATAATACATTTTAAGTATTTTTTCATTCTGCTTTCCTACACCAGATCTCCAACTATTGGCCATATTCACTTTCTTAATCTACTGAATTCATACAACTATCTTGTGTACAAACTGAAACACAATAAACCTTACCTAACGTCTCTTCAGTCCCCAAATAGTTAAATTCCAATTCCAAACTTCTTTTGAGACTCAAGACAAAATCTTACCTGAGACTCTCCATTAAAATGAAAAGCATGCTGTGTAATTACAAGGCCAGCACTTTCATTCCAAATAAACTAGGAAGTAGGGATAGAAAGCAATAGGTACAAAACAAAACTAAACCCACTAGGATAAGCACTAATCCTGCATACCCAAGGGCACATAATGATGAGACATGAGTTCCAAATGATTTGAAAGACTTCACTCCTATGGCCTTGTAGTTTGAAGCCGACACAACTACTATCTTGGACTGGATAATATCTTGCAGCTTAACTCAACAAACATTCCACATCCCTGACATTTTAACTTCTTCAGGTCTCCACTGCACCTTCTTCTTTAATCCAACAGCTTTCAGATTTGCATCAGGAATTCACGCAAAGCCTTCCAAATTTTTCTCTGCAATCTATATGAAAAACTGTATGATCATTTGCATTCTGTATCCAGCAAAACCAGCATGACATAGATGATAATATCATCTCCCATCACCATAGGCAATAGTAGATCCAGTTTGCACCCCTTGAAGTAGTGGCTTTTGGACCACTAAAGTAATGACTTCTGTGTCCAGAGAGGTGAGTATGGTGAAATGAGTTCTGTGGAACTATTCCCCTTGAAGGTTCTTCTCAATAAGATACGCCAGAGAATTTATTCACAAATGAAGATTTACACAGTTGCACCAGCAAGATAAGAATCTGCACTTTCCACAAGGCCCTTAGGTCATGATTCTTTTTTTCAAAGTACTTATTAATGGCAAAAGTCTGTTCAGAACTCTGTAGGCCACAACTACACACATGATTCATCTTGGTCAAAATTTAAGTTTTCAAAATGTTTCTGCTCTGCTTTTTGCCACATTTTTCAATTATGTTAATAGCTGAGGGCCTGAGAAATTTGTTGTTTGGTTCTTGGTATCCCAAACAAATCAAGACATTCAAAAGGAGTAATATGAGCAAGCCTAATTAAAAGCAACTAAAGGGAACATACAATTCACAGGATGATAAAAGACACATGAGAAAGAGTCAATAGAAGCAGGCACTGGCCCTCAGAAAGTCCTAGTCTTATGGAAAAATTTTTAGGTGGGCTTGCAAAGGTCATGGTCTAATGAGACCTAATTCAGCCCACTTTCCTAATTACTTTCTCATCACAGAGTCACAATATATGATGCACAGTTTAAAGTAGAAAATGTTTAATTTGGCTCAAAGTTTGTGGAGGTTTCAGTCCATAGACCCATGGATCCATGACAGGGCAGTATGGTAGAAAGACATGACTGAGGTTTAACAGCACATGGCATGTTAGTGGTAAGCACAGAGCAAGGGATTGAGGGAGGAAGCCTGGTTATTTTTAGGACACACTCCAAGTGATCCACTTTCTCCAACAATCCATCACATCCCAATAACACATTTAGACTATTGATCTATTGATGAGCATCACACACCCGTGACGCAACCACCTCCTGAGAGCCCTACCTGTATCAACACAAGGCTTTGGAGCATATCATGATAAACCTTAGCATTCACCCATCAGGAGAGAAAGATTATGACCATACATTTTTACAGCATGTTTCATGGTATTTAAAGATTTCCCAGAGTTAAAAACATACTATCAATGAGTTTGGAAACAAACCAGGGCAATGTACTTTTGTTTTATTGCATGCCTGGGGATATTGGAGTGACTGAATTAACAATGTCTTTTAAATTTCTGAAATTATGTTGCAGGCTTTCTTGCTTTTTCTGAGTTTCTAATTCTTTTTCTTTAGACTCCCTATTGTTTACTTGTTTTTGTCTATCTCCTATCTCATTGTCCTCCTAAAATACATGATTACCATAATGCACTGTGAGTTGTTGTAGGCGAATTGTCTCAAATTTCCAGAAGCATTTCTGCTGAATGTGGACAAATTACCCACTTATTTACAAATTATAGAAATCTCACCTTAATTTCTTCAAAGTAAAAGTAAAGATTACAGATTCAGTTGGGGTATGTTGATATCACTGCAGACTTAGAAGCATACTTTGGATCAAAGTCTGAGGACTGAAAAAGAGAATTTATAGAAGTCTATTAAATAGAAAATGTCCATATGGGCAAAGCTGTGACACAGAAGGGAAAGAAGATCCACATAGCATATATTCTGTTGTAATTAATGCGACTCAGTAATCTTCTAGGAGTTAAGTGACATATGTCCCTCTGGTTTGCTAATCATGGACATAGTTTCTGAGTCACTAGAGAAGGGTGATACCAATCAAAGAGCCTGAGCATTATAAGAAAGTTAAAGTGTTTTCACTTGTTCACCATAAGATTCAGGTGACTGTTTAAAAGAGAGGTCATTAATAATAAACATCACTGGTTCAGAAGCCTTTTAAAGAAGGTATCTCTTGGACCTTTGTGAAAAAAATGGTTTTTGCAAAGAAGTATTTCAGCCTGAGAATAAAAGGTTTCTGACTATTGTGCTTGTCTCTTACAAAAGATACCTAATTGCAGAATAGTACTATAATTCAGGCTACCATGTTCTAAACTGTTTCTTCATTACTTAGTTTGCATAGGGAAAATGTCATATTGCAAAACAAAATAGGCTATTGCTTTCTCTCATTGATAGTATCAAATTATTGTGAATTATTAAGGGCACTGTCTAATGGTGAAGCTCAAAGTATCAGAAAGATGTTTTTATGATGCTTACCAGGAACTATACAACAAGGAGAAAACGCTAAGTCTTGTGTTCTCTGGAGCTCTGTTTATATCCTGACAGATAAATGTGGTAAGACAGGTGGTACCAGTACCCTTCAATTCCTTGTATCCCTCCCTAACTTATGACCTTAGATAAAGTCTTTGGAAACTATGTAGTAATCTTGAACAGAGACTTTGGCAAATTCAATATGCATCCCCCATCCATTTAACTGATAGAGGAGATTTTAAAGAGAAGCAATTCTGAGACCAAGGCTAGAGCAGAAACTTGAGAGCTGTGAAGGCCAGATTGTGTAAATGAATGTACCACATATCATGCATGCCTTTAATAAAGAAAAGTTTTCCCAACATTATGCTTCAAGTCCTTGTATCTGGTGGGAGCAGACATTCAACATCCACTCCTTTATGTGTTCTTGCATATCCTCCAGGTTTTTCTTTAAAAATATAAAGGAAACTCAAAGGTTACTATGATACAATTTACATAATGAAACATTTTTAGAGTGGATGGAGAGCATAACAAGTCATTTTCCTGTGTGTTGGGATGGTACTTGAAAGGTTTATTGCTGTACTTATAAGGTAACATAAGTTGTTCCAGAGTATTATCATCCTCAGAAATACTAGAAAGAGTATTAGCAAGATGGAAACAGCATAAGGTCTCATAGCCTGCCTCACTTCTTCAGCCAAGAGGACAAATCTGGGTTTGGTGGAATGACGTGGGATCATCACCTTATTTAATGCTCTGAAATCCACAGTCATTCTCCATCAGCCATACAGCATCTTTACAGGCTTAAACTAAGTGCTAAAAGAAAGGTAGTCTGGGAAAACTATTTCTTTAAACAACTCTCACAGTCCATACTTATTTATATAAATTACCCTGAATAGGCAGACAGGTTCATCAGTTGCACATCATTGCCTTCACAGTCCAAACTCATGTGGGAAATTGTGACTATGATGTTAGGGTCTGGCCAAATAGCGTATCCAGATGTGGTAAGAAGTTTGCTTTTCTTCACAGGTGAACATCTCAAAATCTGGATTTTTAGTGATGAGTCTATTAAATTATGTATCAGTTAATTCAGGGAAAGCTTATGTTTTATGGTGATTATCAACAGACATTAACAAATATTAAACATCCTTTACAAAATATTGGCCTCATTGACTTGTTAGAAAAACTGACACTATGATTCTATCATGATATTTACATCTCTCATTCTTTCTTTATATTCCTTTCTTGTCCTTCTGAAAATTTCTTTGAAAGCATCACTGCTCTGTCAATGTTTCTACTGTCCTTCAACACTACGATGCTGATCTTATTGTTGGTATCATCTGTTCCATGTGCGGTTAATGACTGATGATTGAATGTGAGTGTCATAGGTGCCTTACCTACATTGGGGCTAAACGATGTTTTGAAGGAAGCTGTCTTAGGCCTGATAAACCAACAATAACAAAACTTTAGTACTGAAATATGTATAATTTTCTATGCCTCAAACCCACAAGCTCTTTCAACTCATTGATGCCATCTAGTGTTTTCCTCATTTTTCCTTTTTTTTTGTACCAGGGATTGAATTTATGATCTCACACTTGCCAGGCAGGCATTTATGCTCCTGACCAATATCCTCAGCTTTAGAGTAAATTCTTAGCATATAAAATCTTTGTTACCAAAAATATATCTCATAATGTTTATCTGTCTTATATCCTATTTTCTGGATCTCTTCTGTGCCAAGCTCATAACTACTTGGACTTTTAATGCAAATTAACTCAACAATTGTAGTTTAGGGATTATCACCAGGTATAAGAAATATCATAGAAATATTAACTCAAATTGGAATTCAAATGTGAATTTCCCAATCATACAAGAGATGTCTAAGTGGACTCATATAAGTGACTGCCACCAAGAAGGTTTACTGTCCTCCCTTGAGTCTCCTCAATGTAAATTGGTCTCTGTGAGACTTAATATAGGCAACACATTGTCCAAGAGATATATTACCTTTCTGATATCCAGCTATGGAAATGAGCCTTGTGTAAAACCCACAAAGGAAAGCTGGACTAGGTTAAAAATCACCAGTTTACTTACTAACCAGGAGAATAGTAGAGAAATTTTGTGGGCAGAGGCCACAAAAGAATAGTTTGAGCAACAGAAATTAATGTGGCACATAAGGAATGACAAAGGAAAAAATGACAAATGACAAAATTAGGAGAAGGATGTGCAATAGGTTATAAAGATGCTGAAGAGAATGTATGGCACCTCAGAAGGAGACAAAGGATGGAAGGTGAGATGCCCAAAACTCAGACACAAACAGGTTAAAACATTCGAGTGAAGGGTTTGAGTCACAGAAAATTTGTTCATATTTTGGTTCTAAATTTTTGCTATTGTTAGTTTTCATGGGTCTAATATATCTTCCTGGGCTATATGATGAGTTGAAGGCTGATCTCAACTATACAGCAAGATCTTGCCTCAAGAAATGAGAGAGAGAGGGAGAGATGGAGAGAGAGAGAGAAAAAGACAGAAGAACAAAGAAAATAGAGGGAAGGAAAGGAAAGGAAAAGAAAGGCAAGGCAAAGCAAGGAAAAGAAAGGAAAGGAAAGGAAAGGAAAGGAAAGGAAAGGAAAGGAAAGGAAAAAGAAAAGGAGGGTCCAGAGAACACTGCCACCACCTGGAGGAGGGAGCTGTGCTGCGGGGGCCAACTTAGGCCTTGCTGGCCACCGTCTCTCAGTCCAGAGAGCACCTCCACCGCAGCCACTCCCTCCCAGAGGAGAGAGCTGCACTGCAGAGGAGATTTGAGGCTGCCTAGGCTGCGCAGGTGACCTTTCAGCCCAGGAGCTTGACCACCCAAGGAGGAAGACATCTACACAATATCAGATCCCCGGGAGAGTTTGAGATCTTTTCTCTAGGTGGTTGGGTACCTGCTTGGCTTGTGGCCACATTAGATTGAGCTTGGCAGGATTCAGGCCTACCTGAACCACACTTGGTGGCCTTCTTTCAGTTTGAGGAGCTTTCTGTGAGAGGGGGAGCTGTGCAGCTTGAGAAGGCTTTAGGCCTACCTGAGCAACACCTGGTAACCTTCTTTTAGTCCAGGAGACTTACTGTCCAAGGAGGGAGCTATGCTACCAGAGGAGTTCCAAGAGCCCAGCATGTAGGAGACAATTTCCAACATGCCCAGGGGAAGCTTTGGAACAACACCTGAAACATGGAAATATAGGAAAATGACAAAATGAAAGATCAAAACGCAATCTCTATTCCAAAAAAAGCCTAGGGGCCATGTAAATAAAAGAATATATATGCCATACACCTGAAATACCTGAAATAATAGCAACTGATAAAGAAGCAAATCCAGGAAGCTTTAAAAGAATTCAAAGTAGAAATAATCTCCCAGGTAAAAGAAGAAATGATAAAAATAATGAAAGAGATGCTGAACACATCTAAAGAAGACACAGTTAAAAAATTGGAGGAACAAAACAAAAAGAGTCCCTAGATGAACAATATATAAGAAACAAACACAATACATAAAGCAGATTCAAAGAGATATAAAAGAAATCAAAAATTCCATTGAAAATTGTTAAAAACCACAACTGTTTGCAGTCTCACTGTTTGAGTGTCCACTTTGTATGCTTTGATACTGTGACTTGAGCAACTATCTCTAAGATGATAATATGTAATCTATTAACTGGTGATTTCTTACTGTTTCTTTTTTTTTTTTTTTGTAGTTCTGTATTACTTGTACCCTTACAACACTTTGTTTTGTTTAGTTTTATTCTCTTTTTCCTTTTAAATAAAATTTTTAAAAAAAGAAAATTGTTAAAAACTGCCTCAATGAAAGTGAAGATAGAATTTCAGATCTCAAAGACAAGATTGCAGTTAGAGAACAGGGAAGGATAGATCCGTTAAAAATGACAAGGAATCAGGAAATAACAATCCAACAGATGCAAGATGACTCAAAGAAAAACAACATAAGATTGATAGAGATAAATGAAAAAGAAGGGGACAACACAAATTATATCAAGACTATTTACAGAAAATTTGGCTGAAAATTTGCCAAATATAAGAATGGAAACTGACATTAGGATCAGAAAAACATATAGAACTCTAAATAGCCATGACCAAAACATATAATACACCCAGACATATAATAATCACCATCCCACAAATTCAACATAAAAATAGAATATTAAAAGCTGTTACAGAGAAGAGACAGATCACCAATAAAGGCAATCCTATCAGAATTACAGCAGACTTCTCAACACAAACAATGAGATCAAGAAGAGCATGGAGTGAAGTATCTCAGATCCTAAAGGAAAACAATTTCCAAACAAGACTGATGTACCCTGAAAAACTGTCCTTCAAAATTGATGGGGAAATAAGATACTTTCATGACAAAGAACAGCTAAAGAATTTCATGATCACCAAGCCAACCCTGCAAAGAATACTGAAAGAGTAGATACACTTAGGAAAAAACCACTATGCAAAGCAGAAAATTAAACAGAATGAAAAAATAAAGATGCAACAACAAAAAGATAACGTCAACAATAAACCAATATATAACAGTTACAACCATTAATGTAAATGGTCTCAATGCACCAATTAAAAGATACAGACTAGCAGAATGGATCAAGAAACAATATCCAAATATATGCTATCTACAAGAAACCCATCTAACAAAAGGATACTCACAGACTGAAAGTCAAAGGATGGAAAACAATACTACATGCAACAGGAACCCAAAAAAAGGTGGGGGTAGCTATTCTGTTTGCAGACAATGTAAACTTCAGACCAAGAATAATCCTAAGAGATAAAGACGGTCATTACATACGAGTTAGGGGAAAACGAGTTAGGGGAAATGATAACAATCTTAAATATATATGCACCAAATTCCAGAGGACCCAATTATACAAAGCAAGTATTAATAGAAAAGAAAAATCAAACAATGACACAATTATAACAGGAGACCTTAACACACCATTGACACCAAGGGACAGATCAACCAGACAGAAAATCAGCAAACAAACAACAGAATTGAATCACACTTGTGAAAAAATGGACTTAATAGACATATACAGAGTATTCCATCCAATAGTATCAGAATATACATTCTTCTTGGGGGTACATGGGACATTCTCTAGAATAGACCACAAACTAAACCACAGAACATATTTAAATAAAAGCAAAAGAGTTGAAATTATCCCATGCATGTTATCAGATCATAGTGCCATGAAACAAGAAATTAATAATGTAAGAAACTGCAAAAACCACACAAACACATGCAAATTGAATAATACACTCTTGAGCAATCAGTAGGTCACAGTAAAAGAAGAAATTAAACAGTACCTACAAGCAAGTGAAAATACACATACAATTTACCAGAATCTGTGGGATGCAATGAAAGCAGTTCTCAGAGGAAAATTTGTTGCACTGAGTTCCCACATCAGGAAAACAGAACGAATACAAATAAACAAACTGATGGTATACATCAAACATCTAGAAAAAGAAGAACAAGTCAAGCCCAAAGCCAAAAGAAGAGAAGAAATTATAAAAATCAGAGCAGAAAGTAATGCAATAGAAACTAAGAAAACAATCCAAAGAATTAATGAGTCAAAGAGTTGGTTCTTTGAAAGGATAAAAAAATTGATAAGCCCCTAGCCAACCTTATTTTAAAAAGGGAAGAAAAAGCTCAAATTCATGCATTAAAGAATGCAAAAGACAATATCACTACAGACACTATAGAAATACAGAAGATCATCAACACCTATTTCAAAAATCTCTACTCTGATAGGTTTGATAACACAGAAGAAATGAACAGATTCCTAGAAACATATGAAGTATCAAATCTAGGTCAAGAAGATGTAAAACTGCTGAATAATCCATTTTCTATTAATGAAATTGAAATGTAATTAAGTCCTTACCTACAAAGAAGATCCCAGGCCAGACAGATTCACTGTGGAATTCTACAAAAAATACAAAGAAGACTTAATGCTGACACTCCTCAAACTTTTCAGTGAAACTAAAAGGTAAGCAATCCTTCCTAAACCATTTCTGGAAGCAAATATTACTCTAGTGCCAAAACCTGAGAAAGACCCAACTAAAAAAGAGAACTACAGGCCAATCTCCCTAATGAACATAGATGCAATAATCCTCAATAAAATACTGGCAAATAGGAAGCAGCAAATCATCAAAAAGATTATACACTACGACTAAGTGGGCTTCATCCCAGGCATACAGGGATGGTTCAACATATGTAAATCAGTAAATGTAACCCACCATATGAATAAAGCCAAGAGGAAGAATCACATGACCATTTCTATAGATGCAGAAAAAGCTTTCAATAAGGCTCAACATTTATTCATGATAAGAACCTTACGGAAAATTGGAATAGATGGGTTCTACCTTAATATGATAAAGACCATCTATGACAAACCATCATAATAGATGGCCAAAAATTGAAGGCCTTTACCTTAAAATCAGGCACAACACAAGGATGTCCCTTTTCACTGCTCCTATTCAAGATAGTGCTGGAAATACTAGCCAGAGCAGTTAGACAAGAGAGAGGAATAAAAGGGGTAGATATAGGAAAAGAAATTAAATTATCATTATTTGAAGATGAGATGATATTCTACATAGAAGACCCAACAACTCCATTGAAAGACTCCTAGATAAAATAAATGAATTCAGCAATGTAGCTGGATACAAAATCAATACTCAAAAATCAATAGCATTCCTATACACTAACAAGAAAATTACAGAGAGAAATAAGAGAAGCCATACCATTCACACTAGCAAACAAAAATGAAATATTTAGGAATTATTCTCATGAAAGAAGTGAAAGATCTATATAGAGAAAATTATAATACACTGAAAAAAAGAAATTGAAGACGATCTCAGAAAATGGAAAGATATCCCTTGGTCATGGATAGGAATACACATGGATAGGAATAATTATTGTGAAAATGGTCATTCTCCCAAAACTTTTATACAGATTCAGTGCAATCCTAATTTTAAAAATACCCTCAACATACCTCATAGATGTAGAGAAATCACTCCTAAAATTCATCTGGAATCAGAAGACACCTGCAATGGCAAAGGCAGTTCTAAGGAGCAAAGGCAAGGCAGGAGGCATCACAATCCTTGACTTGATGTTACAACTGTAGTAAAATCAACATGGTACTGGAATCAAAAGAGAGCCAAAGATCAATGGAATAGATTAGAAGAAGAAGATACAACCACAACTACAAACACACTCAACCACCTTCTCTTTGATAAAGGGGCCAAACATGTTCACTGGAAGAATGAGTCTCTTTAATAAATGGTGTTGGAAAAACTGGCTCTCCATATGCCAAAAACTAAAACTAGACCCATGCCTATCACCATGTATTAAAGTCTAAATGGATCAAAGATATGAATATTAAAACAAAACTAAACCTATTGGAAGACAAATTGGGTAAAATCCTTGAAGACATAGGGGTAGGTAGAGAATTCATGAACAGGAATCAAACCACATGGTCTGTGACACTTCCCAGAATCAACAACTGGGGTCACATCTTATCAAAAAGTTTCTGCATGTCAAAAGAAATCTCTAGCATAGTGAAAAGAAAACGTACAAACTGGGAAACAATCTTAGTGAACTGTCCCTCAGACAAAGGACTTCTGTCTAAAACATATAAAGAATTTTTAAAAATCAGACCCCCAAAATTCAAAGATCCAATCCAAAAATGGACATCTGAGATGAATACACACTTCTCAGATGAAAAAATACAAATAGCAAATAAATACATGAAAAAATGTTCATCATCATTACTCATTAGAGAAATGCAAATTAAAACCACGCTGAGATTCCATCTCACTCCTGAAAGAATGGCCAGCATCAAGAAAACTACCAACAACAAATGCTAGAGAGGCTGTGGGGAAAAGGGAACTCTCTTGCACTGTTGGTGGGATTGTAGATTGGTGCAACCATTGTGGAGGTCAGTCTGGAGATTACTCAGTAAGCTGGGATTGGAAGTTCCATTTGTTCCAGCTATACTTCTAGGCATATTCCCTAGAACTTGAAATGTAATACCACAGTGATATATGTGCACCCATGTTTATAGCAGCATAGTTTGTAATAGCCAGATTTGGAAACAACTTAAGTGTCGATCAACTGAGAAATGGATACAAAAATTGTGGTATTTTTATACAATGGAGTACTACTCAGCTATAAAGAATGATCACGTTGAGATATTTATAAATAAATGGATCAATTTGAGACAATGCTCATAAGCAAAATAAATCAAACTCACATTTGTAAATACTTAATAGTTTCCCTAGTGTAAGAATTGGTAAGAATACATAAAAGTATGTGGTAATCATGATTCCACATTATATTGCTTTGAAGCCTTATAATGTTTTCATTCATTAATTTGAATGGTTTTATTCTGGGTTGTTTGATTTTATTGTCTGTGATTGTATGAACAGCTATTTTGAAGAAAACAAGACATAATAGCTAGTGCTGATTTAATATCATCTCGTGTTGAAGTCCCACCAAGCTTTTGTTCTTCTGTCTCCATCAGTTTTATCATGTTGTATCTTATTGGATTTTACTATATGTGATAGTATAAACAAAATTTTTATAGACAAGGAGATAATATAGAAACCATCATTCATTGTCTGTTGGTTCTGAATACCCTGTAATCTTTTCATTCTCTTAAATTGTTTTACACTGTCTTTTTATGTTTGATACTATAGTATATGAATGTATACTCAATTATTTCAAGGAAAGAGACACTATGATAGCTACTGTTATGTCTGGTTGTCTTGTGGTGAAACACTACGTTGTTCAAATTGTTCTGTTCTGACCTGTGTGGTTATGTCTTCTTTTATCTTAATCTTTTTTTAAAATAAAAAAATACAAAACATTAATCAGGCTGCTTCCCTGCTTAAACACTGCTGTCTTCTTCTGCTTGCCTCTCCTCCTAGCCTCACTCTCACAGAGCTGCAGCCACCACATCAGCACTCTTGTCCTTCCTTCCTTCAGGCCAAATGGCCATCTCTCAGCTGACCAAAACAGGTTCTGAGCCAAGGCCTACTTCAGGCCTAACTTTGTATCCTCATCTACTGTATGTTCCTGCATTACACTCTACTCCCTCCTCCTCCCACAATACCCCTGGAGGCCTGCACCCAAACATAATTAGCTACTGCATGGTGACAGTAAGATTGATTCTTAGTTCTGTATCTCTAGAGCCCAAATGCCTCATCCCATATCAACACTAGTCTGAGAAATGCATTGTAAAACTATGAAATGAAAGACAGTCAATATACATAGAATACCCTAGCGATGATCTCTCAGCAAGTGTTAACCCTTTAATAATTTCTTTCAACCCAAGAACATGGATTACTTCTAGAGGAAATGATTACCCTTAGTATTCCAAATACACACATATAATTAAGCAGTTGTTATGGAAAAGTGACATGAAATAATTAAAATGTTAATTCATCCAATGCTGATTGAAAAATACAATGATCTCATAAGTAATAAGAAAAAAATTATATCACACTGTTATCTCCACTTGAACCATAACTAATGAATGCTAATTCTGAACCATTTTGCAGCATGCCTGATACACATACAATATAATATCTCATATTTTTAATGTACTAATTTAGTTACAAAAATTATCCATTCCTATGGAAAATCCATCCATTGTTATTTGTATTTGATAAAAGTACAGGTGATAATATCAGCTATTCACTATTTTCTAGTAAATGTCCAGAAACATAATGACTTACATATTTTAGATCGGAGTTCTATGTGTTCGTGATATATTATATGGTCAGCTGAACATGCTGGGGCCATTTCTGAGTCTGGAGCTTCCTGCATTATTGGAAAGTGTTTATCTTATGGCTTTCCATGTTTTGGGGTCCCATATGGATATAATTTCAAGATTTTGAGATATAAATTCCACAACAAGCTTGTGGAAGCTTGTGCTTGTAGAAGTATGTGCAAGAATTTTATTAGGACAAAGGCTTGGGTTAAGTCAACCAGGCAGGAAACCAGGAAAGCAATGGGGCAATAATGCAAGTTTGAGCTGAAGCAAGGGGAATACCAATAGGAGGATGGGTAGAAACATATCAGACAGCCACAGAATACAAGGACAGTTTAACAAATGTGAAGGAGAACTTCAGCAGTCATTGGACCTTCAGGCAAATGAGTTGCAACTTTCTCTGCCAAAAGAAGCCATTAACTGAGAGTACCCTGTGAGGAGTTCTGCTTAAAAAGATGTGTCATACCGGATATCAAAA
Organism: Cavia porcellus; assembly: GCF_034190915.1. Classification (NCBI taxonomy): domain Eukaryota; kingdom Metazoa; phylum Chordata; class Mammalia; order Rodentia; family Caviidae; genus Cavia; species Cavia porcellus. The sequence goes on from NW_026947493.1 coordinate 59,860,656, forward strand.
AGCAGTACGAGTTCTAGGCTAATTATGTTTCTAAAAGGATGATCATCTTTATACATTTCACATGTCCAGATATACCATGATTGGTCTACACTCTGTCTTCTGATAATCTAGGCTGAGCTTGTTATTATATTAATTATACAAGGTTCCAATAAGGCCAGGGATTTTTCTCAGTGGTGGAAGCACCTGCCTGGCAAGCATGAGGTTGTGAGTTTGATCTCCAATACCAAAATAAAAACAAACAAACAAAACCACAAAGGTTCCAATCAAGAAAACATGCAGAATTCTTCAGTGCATCTCAAGAAGTAGCTGAAAAATCACAATTAACAGTTTCCATTTTATTAGTCAAAACACAAACAAGGCCACAATCAATTCAAGAAGTTAAGGAAACTTCCTCTATTGTGATGAGAAACCAGCATACATCACAAAAAGAAAAGATTCAGAAAGAAGGAAGTATTGCCCTATGTATTTGCAAAACTGCCAAAGTGACTATGACTTTTTCAATTTTATTTGATGTTTGTGGACTCTGTTTCTGATACATGGATGGACAGAGTACTCCCTTCCATGCAATAGGTCATTTCATTGGAGTTTCAGCTTCAATAGTTGACACCATTTCTTGGGGGATATATTCAGGATCAAGGATTCTCAATGCAGCAAACCAAGGAGGACAATTGCCACTGGTTTACTCTATGCTTAATCAGCATCTTTCACTAGCTCCAGCTGTGATCCAGTTAATTATTTTTTATCTTCTGTTGTTGTTATACAACCAAATTTGATCAGTTTAACAAAATATCTGAGATTAATTATTGGAATCCCAAATATCAAGTTCAGTCATCTAAGTATTGTAATCCTCTTCCTAGTTTTCCTCACAAACCAAAAAGTTATATTTGCAGTCCCACTGAGATGTTATTGGAATCCTAGCAAGTTAATTCCAATCTACCACCACCAATGCAACCCACAGTGAGAGTAAAGAAACCAAGACATGTTCCAAGTTAAGGGCAACCAAGGGCTCCTAAATCCAATTCTCATGAAGATATGCAGACAAATACCTTGATCCTAGGCCTCTCCCAGAATATATTATCTTGTCAAGAAGGGGGGTGGTTCAGGGATGAGTGATAGTGAGGATGGTGGGAATTACATGAGTAATTTGAGTGGGCTAGCCAGGTGCAAGATTGGCATCTCTGTAAGTTGCAGAGATAAAGATATGCAAGAAGGATCAAATTACATAATCCAATTAAGGTATCAGTGGAATTGTTTGGTGTGGGGGGAGGGGTTATAGCTTCAATTTCTGATGTGCAAACTCTTGTGCCCTGGGAAGTCATAGCCTCTTATCTTGAGGCTGTACCCAATTGACATTCCAGGAACTATTTGCTCTAATATCTTGCGTGCTTGTATCCTGTACCTATCTGTATTGTATGGAAAATACTATGCAAGGAAACAGGACTGTCTGTTGGTTATAGAGATTACATATTAGCACCTCAGCTAGCCATATTTGCAATGCTTAGAGCCAATTGGAGAGAGAAGGAAATATCTAGCTTTTTACATATCAGTATAAGAAAATGAGTCTCCAAATAATCAAAGTCACAGTAATTGTTTTGCATTCAAGGGGAGTCACTGGTTTTGTCTCCCACAATTAATATCTTGGATTATACATGAGCCTAATATGGTTGCTTTGCTTGAATCAGGGTACCAGAAACCAGATCTATCAAGACCTTATGAGGTAAATCAAAGTTGAAATGCCAACTTTTATTTAGCACTATAAATCTTCAAATAAAATTTTTAAGCTATATGAATGTTGCTAAACCATATCCAGACCAATAGTGGGAACATCTAATCTGGGCCTGCATTTCATAATTTTCTGCTATAGAACTTTTTAACTAGATTTATTTATGTTAATTTTTGATTATATTTGGTACTTTTAGAGAGAAGATAGATACTATTACCTTAAATTTCAGAAATTGTCAAAAAGATTTTAGGAAGAAAACATTTAATTTGTATAAGAAATAAATGCCATTATAAAATTGTGAACTTTAACTACCAAAATTCAATCACTGTGCCATATGAAAGAGTTGACAAAAACTGTTGTAGCTTCTTCTAAAAGTTTACTGTATGATTCCTTGCATGGATCGAACTAAGGTCTGATCTGAGGGCCTCAGATATGTTCAGCAAGTGCTATTCCACAGGGCCATTCTGAAGGTCATTAAAAAATACTACTAAAAATCCCTACTTTACCAGTGGGACACAGCCCTGTATACAGGCAGAGAGCATCGGGAGTACAGGACATGCTAAATGAGTGGTTCCCAACCAGTTTTATGGAAGATAAGTTTATGACAGACTGGAGGCAAGAGATTGATGTTTTCCAACTTATTCAATCATAGTATGTTTATTATGTGCTTTTTTCCATCAGTATTATTTCATAATATATAACAATATAATGACACAACTTGCCACAATCCAGCATAAGTGCAAACAATAACCTTGTGTGCTAGGAACTAGGTGGTCAAGACAGCTGTTTTGGTACTGTAAAAGTTATCACTAGAATCATCTAAGTTCTTCTTAGCCAAACATTAATAGGATAAGACTCTGCAAGTATTTGATTTCATATGGTCTCTGTAAAGTCAAACCTCACTGCCAATGTTAACAGGCATTTGCAGCTGCCCCCAAAACTAGTTTCGCCATCTCAAAATTGCTTGAGATCTTCAGTCATTAGGTTCTCACAAGAACACAACATAGATCCTCACAGTAAGATTCATGCTCCTAAAAGAATCTAATTCCACTTCTAATATGATAGGTGAAGGAGCTCAGATGGTAATAGAACAGTGAGGAAAGACAGTATATACAGTATATACTGTTGGGTCCATTGTTCACCTTCTACTGGACTAAGCAGTTCCTAGGACTCTGTGGCCAGGAGTTTGGGGACCCTTGAACTACATAAGAGCCTCTGCTTGCACAAATTCATGGGTACATGTGTGTTTTGTGAAATAAAAAAAAAACACATATGCAGGAGAAAAAATTCAGATTTTTCTTTGACAAGATGACTGCAAGAGCAAGGAAAGTGAGTGAGGATGGGGTGTGAGTAGAGGCAAACCAAAGAGGTGGCCTGAATTCTTTAAATAACCATGCTCTACTCAAGAGAATTCCAAGACTCAGACTGATTACCCTGGAGAAATGAAATTGACCTGGAATTGAAAACTAGCATTCGGATACAAGAAACAAAATATATTTTATATTTACTTTAGCAAAGTGTATTTATTTAGTCAACAATATGTCAGTATGATGATCTTGACATCAGAAATATTGGTATTGTTCCTAAACTACTCCTCTGCATATACCTTGTGGTATACTACTTGAAGAATTGTTAGAATGCTTGCTGGCATACTTTGCTTTTTTGAACTGCATTTTTACACTGTTTTTATGTATTTATCTTCCTCCTATATCTTTCTAATTTTTACTTATCTTGTCTTATATGAAGTAAGCTCTACCTTGCTTTAATGCAAATTTAGGAGGGTCTAGAGAATGTTTTATTTCTTAATCAGATTTAAACATAATCAAGGTTACTCATCATTTAAGATATATCTTCCTTATAAATATGATATGCCTGTAAATAAGAAACACATAAGCCATGCTGGTTACTAAAATAAAGAGCTGAGTGTCCTTATATTCCTTTGTATTCCCATGTTTATTCCTGGAAATTCTCAGTCAATCTCCTTTTGCCCATAGTAATCTGTATAAGTATCAGTTATCTTGCAGATTCTTATGCTGAGAGGCCCACTGGTAATAAATGAAGAAACAGGAACCCATGTCATCTTTCACTCTCTTTTTTCCCCAAAATAGCTTTATCTTTATCTATGAGCACTGCAAAAAATGTGAATGAAGATGACTTTTTCCTGAGATATTCATTTAAATATTTATGCAGTGTGTAACTACAATATTTCAGGATCTCTTCTAGGAAATTCAGAAAAATCAGTCAATCTTTCCTTAGAGGATCTTCTTAGCCTCATAGCGGAGTAAGAAATGACTACAAATACAGTTAAAAAGTTCATCACCAAATGTCATTCACTTGGCAAGATCTGTTGAAATGTATTGAATGCATTTCTCACCAATACTTAAAGGAGTATTATCCAAGACATCATTTTATAAATGAAGAACAGATCAAGAAGCCAAAGCTTGCTGAGGATTTAACTCAATGGCAAAGTGCCTATGGAGGTGAAATGCAATTGAATGCCTGTGGTGCTTTGGTATTTCACTAACATTGCAGGTCTATGGCTAATGGTCTGATCATAGGTCCAAAGGATAGTAATATGCAATGTGACATCTAGGGGGGAATCTCTTTCTGAGGGTTTCAGTTATTGTTGGTTCCCTATGGTATTGTTTTAGAAGTCCTATATTGTCTCCATTATTTTCTTGGCTTAGGTTTTATTCTCTTCTGTTTTGTTTATATCAAACCCAATGGCAAGAATGGATATTTCCAAGATAGCAAGATATATTATGGTGGCAGGTTTACATTTACTATAGACTTGTTTTGAAGTTTTTATTACATTCATTGTTTTGTTTTTATTGTTTCTATTCTATTCTGTTTTGTTTGATTTTCACTATATCTGGAATTATCTGCTTCCATTTTGAATAGATCCAAAATGTATAATAAATATGATAAAAATAAAAGGGAAGGAAAATGCTCTGAAGGATATAACTGTATGTATGTTTGTGTGTAAGATAGATGACCATATTGCTAAGTTTTCATTGCATCATTGAATAGAATGTTTTGTGCTGTCAATGTTTGAGTGTCCATTCATTGTTTATGCTTTGATTTAATTTGAACAACTATGTCTAAGAGGACAATATGCAATTTATCAACTAGTGATGTCTTAGTGTTAACATTTATTTAAAATTCTGTATTACTTCTACCATTTTTACTGTTCTGTCTTGTTTTTTTTTCTTTTTTCTTTAAATAAAAAAGTCATTATGGTAACTATTGTTGGTTTTGTAATGTTTTGAAGCCCTGTATCTTTTACACCAGTTTGTTTTCATTGATTTTATTCTGTTTTAACCCCTCCTTAAAATAAAAAAAAAATGAAAACATTACAGGTTTTCTACTATTTTGTTTTGTTTGATTGTATTGTGTGTGAAGGAATGGACAACTATTTCAAAGAAAACAACAGGCATTATGTAACCACAGTTGATTTCCTGTTATCTTGTTGTGTAGTCCTGTGTTGCTTGCATTGTTTTGTTCTTATTTTCTTTATTCTGTTTTGTTTTGTTTTATTCTCTTTAAAATTTTTTAAAAAATTAAAAATAGAAGCAAGCACCTCCCCTCGCTGGTAAGCAGTGGTGGTGTACAGTCTGTAGCTGTTCCAGGGGGAGAGCTAGCAGCAGCTCCTGAGATCTGCACCATGTTGGAACTTAGGACACTGGAAAGCCAACCAAACACTTCCTCTCCCTGGTAAGTGGTGGTGGTGTGGCAGACTGCAGCCCTTCCAGGAGGAGAACCAGCAGCAGCTCCTGAGATCCACACCATGTTGGAATGGACACTGGAAAGCCAAGCAAGCACCTCCCTTCCCTGGTAAGTGGTGTTGTGTGGCAGACTGCAGCCTTTCCAGGAGGAGAACCAGCAGCAGCTCCTGAGATCCACACCATGTTGGAATGGACACTGGGAAGCCAAGCAAGCACCTCCCTTCCCTGGTAAGTGGTGTTGGTGTGGCAGACTGCAGCCTTTCCAGGAGGAGAACCAGCAGCAGCTCCTGAGATCCACACCATGTTGGAATGGACACTGGGAAGCCAAGCAAGCACCTCCTTTCCCTGGTAAGTGGTGTTGGTGTGGCAGACTGCAGCCTTTCCAGGAGGAGAACCAGCAGCAGCTCCTGAGATCCACGCCATGTTGGAACTTAGGATGCTGTGAAACCAAACAATCAGCCTGTTTCCCTGCTAAGCAATAGTGAACCTACTTATGCATGGCCTAGAGTCAAACATCCCACTTCCCCTACCCCTCTTCTCCTGTCCACCCCCCCCCCCCGTTAGCAAATGGGAACCAGAAATCTGAGCATCTCCTAGGAGGCTGACCATAGCAAATAAGGTGTACTTCCTTCTACCAACTCTTTGAAGGCAAATATTTTTATTACTGTTTTGCTCTTTTTTGATTAATGGTACTGCTCTGTTCAATATCCTGTTCTGATAAATTCCATAATTCTCTGTATCTCATCTCATTTTGATATACATGGTTGAAAGGATTGAAAGATTATAAAGATAATGAAATATACTGTGATACTTATTACTGTTATCCTGGTAACCTGCTGTGAAGTTCTGTACCAATTTCACTGTACAATCTTAGTTGGCTTTATTCTGTCTTGTTCTGTTGTATTTTACCACTTTCAAAATAAAATTTTTAAAATAAAATAAGAGTATTATGAAAATCAAGTACTATGGTTTCATAAATAAAAAAGCCAAGAATGTTTCAATGGCTAAACCTGAAATGATATTAAATTTTAGTGTTAGCATGACACACTATAATGTATCTTTTCATCACTTTTCATAATTAAAAGCACAAATTTTCCCTAATTTTATTTTTTTATTTTAAAGAGGGTAAAACTAAACATAACAAAGCAGATCAGAAGAAAACAATATAAGTGACACAGATTTCAATGCAAGACAATAGGAAATCTACAGTGGCTACCATAATGTCTCTTGTTTTCTTCTAAATAATTGTCCATATCTTACACACAATGAATTCATACAAAATAAAATAGTATAAAACTGATCAGAACAGAGTGATGAAGACCTTCAGAACCAGACAATAAGAAAATCAACAATGGCTAGCATATTGCCGCTAGTTCCCTTCAAAACAGCTGTCCATACCTTCATGTATGTTGAAACTGAATGATACAAAACAGCCTAAAACCACTCTGAACAAAGAATAAAAGCATTAATGGTTTTCACAGCATGGTGATAGGAAATCAGAAATGAATATCATAATGTCTCTTTTTCTTCAAGGTAGTATTGCATTTCATCATGCATAACATAATCAATTCTCATAAACTGTTTAGAAGTTCTGTGTATGTATAAGGCTCTATTTGTACACATATCCTTTCTGTGTTAGAGGGAAAAACAAAACAAAACAAAAGAGATTACTAGAAAAGCACAAAACAAAATGACAAATAAATAACAATAGCAAAGAGCCTAAAACAGTTATGATATAGACCTTCAAAACAAGGAGCATAATGAGGGTTGTATTTTCCATAGTGATCTACAAGAGTTCCTGTGATCACCAGACACTAACATGCAAAATTGTTCCAATCCTATGAATGTTAACTGTTCTGTTCCAAGAACTTATAGAATTTGTAGCATAATCATCTTAACTACCCTAACTTAACTACCCTTAACTACCCTAATGTGTTCATTCAATTTTACATATTTTTTTTCTTTTCCCTTATTTTTATTTTTTCCTCCTTTTCCCTGATATACTATTTTTCCCTTTGAGCAGATTCTTATCCTTTCACAGTATTTATTGAGGATTGTGTAACTTATATACTCTTACCATTTTTTACACTCTGGAGACAATACAATATTTGTACAACTGAGTCTGATTTATTCTACTTGTGAATATGATCTCAAGTTGCATCCATTTATTTACAAATATCTCAATATTATCATTATTTATAGCTGGGTAGTACCCCATTGTATAAAAATACCACATCTTTTTATGCATCACTCAGTCAATGAACATTTAGATTGTTTCCAAGATCTGGATTTCACAAATTGTGCTGCTATAAACATGGGTGCACATATAGCACTGTGATCTGATGTTTTCAGTTCTTCTGGGAATATGCCCAGAAGTAGAATACCTGGGTCAAATGGGACTTCCAACCCGAATTTTTTGAGGAACCTCAAGACTGACCTCCACAATAGTTGCACCAGTCTGCACTCTCACCACCAGAACAAAAGAGTTCCTTTTTCCCCACAGCCTCTCTAGCATTTGTTGTTGGTAGTTTTCTTGATCCTGGCCATTCTTTCTGGAATGAGATGGAATCTCAGTGTGTTTCCACTTTGCATTTCTCTAATGACCTATGATGCTGAATTTTTTTCATGTATTTATTTGACATTTGTATTTGTTCATCTGAGAACTATGTATTCATCTCAGATGTTCATTTTTGGTTAGAGTCATTGAACTTTGCAGGTCTGATTTTTTTAATTCCTTATATGTTCTAGACAGAAGTTATTTGAGAAACAGACTAAGATTTTTTTCCCAATTTAAGGATTTTCTTTTCACTATGATGGAGATTTCTTTTGACATGCAATAACTTTTTAATAATATGTGACCCCAGTTATTGATTCTGGAAAGTATTTTGCATGCAGTTTGATATTTGTTCATGAATTCTCCACATATTCCAATGTCTTCAAGATTTCTACTTTGTCTTCCTAAATCTGCTGATTTAGTGTTTCTGTTGTAATATTTACACATTTGATCCATTTTTGACTTTAGTTTAGTACACGATGACAGGCATAAGTCTAGTTTTAGTTTTCACCATATTTTTTCCAGCACTGTCTATTAAAAAGTCTACCTTTCTTCCAGAGGACATATTTGAACCTTTATCAAAGATAAGGTGGCTAAGTGTGTTTATAGTTGTAGTTGTATCTTATGATCTATTCCATTGATATTTGGGTCTGTTTTTGTTTCAGTACCATGATGATTTTATCACAGTGGCTTTGTAGTATAGCTTTCAGTCAGGGACTGTAATGCCTCCTGTCTTGCCTTTGTGGCTCAGAATTGCCTTTGCTATTCTAGGTCTCTTGTTTCTTGATCCATTCCGCCTGTCTGTTTCTTTTAATTGGTGAAATGAGGCCATTTACCTTAATGATTATAAGTGATATATATTGATTTATTTTTGACATGTTATCTTTCTCTGTTGATTCTTTACCTTTCCACTCTGTTTAGTTGTTTTCCTTGCTTAGTGGTTTTTTCCTATGTCTCTCTAGAAAGTCTTTCAGTATTCTTTGCAGAGTTGGTTTGGTGGTCATGAAGTACTTCAGCTGTTCTTTGTCATGCAAGTATCTTATTTCTCCATCAATTTTGAAGGACAGTTTTGCAGAATACATCAATCTGGGTTGGAAATCATTTTCCTTTAGGATCTGAAATACTTCACTCCATGCTCTTCTTGACTTCATTGTTTGTGCTGAGAAGTCTGCTGTGACTCTGAGAGGCTTTCTTTTTTAGGTGATCTGTCACTTCTCTCTAACAGCTTTTAATAGTCTCTTCTTACACTGGATTTCTGGGATGCTGAATTTTATATGACTGGTGTAGTTTTATTTTGGTTATGGCTATGTAGAGTTCTATGTAATTTACTAATCTGTGTTTTAGTTTCCATTCTCATGTTTGGGAAATTTTCAAGTATTACTTCTGTAAATAGCCTCTTGATGTCATTTGTGTTGTCACCTTCTTTTTTATTTATACCTATCAGTATTATGTTGTATTTCTTTGCATCATCTTGCAGCTATTGAATTATTATTGCCTGATTCCTTGTTATTTTTAAAAGATCTTTCCTTTCCTGTTTACTAGCTGCAATCTTGTCTTTGAGATCTGAAAGTCTATCTTCATGTTTGGTGAGGTGATTTTGCCAACTTTTGATGGACTTTTTGATTTCCTGTATATCTCTTTGAATCTGCTTCATGCATTCTGTTTCTTATATTGTTCATTCAAGGTTTCCATCTTTTTGCATTGTTCATCTAATTTTTTAATTATATCTTCTTTAGATGTGTTCAGCATTTCTTACATTTATCAATTCTTCTTTTACCTGGATGATTATCTGACTTGAGTTCTTTTATAGCTTCCCAGAATTGTTTCTTTACTTCATTTGGTATCATTTCAGGAGTTTATGGTGTATGACTTACATTTTCTTCTATGTCAGTGTCTCTGAGGCTTGCTTGCAATGGGCTGGAGTTTTGAAATTGCATTTTGCTCTTCTGTTTTGTCATTTTCCTATGTTTCCAAACTCAGTGCAATGTTCCAAAGCTTCTGCATGCACTGGAAATTGCCTCCCACACTTTTGGCTCCTGAGGCAAAATGCACACTCACTGACTCTAGTAAATGAATGATACAAGGTATTAAGAAAGATTGAGCTCCATAGTTCAGTGGTAAAGCTCACCTTGTCACATGGTGGGTCCTAGCAGTTCCAAACTCCACCCAGCCAGGAAGCCCCAGCACCATATACCAAGGATGTGCTTTGGCTAACGGTGTGCTCCAGAGGCTCTGAACTTCTTCCAGCCAGAGGCAAAGTCCAGGCAGTGCCACACTTGGAGTCATGCTCTGATTAGCTGCCTGGGTCTCAGAGGTTTTGAACTCCACCCAGCCAGGTGCTAGGCCCTGGTGACACAATGGGGATGCTTTCCTACTACCACCTCAGTCACAAAAGTTCTCAACTCCACTCAGACAGGTTCTAGGCCCCTGCAACACACTCCTAAGTCTGTCCATGCTAGTAGCAAGAGGATCCAACCTCTTGATAGACCACCATACCAGAGCAGTCCAGCATAGGAACACTTGACCAGCCTCACATGCCACAAAACACAAGGATCCAATGCCATAGGTCAGGGGTGCATCCTGAGTAGCCATGGATTGAAACATTGCCCAGTGCAACAATCCAGTGCAATCCATCAGGAGCATGCCTGACCAGCCACACAGGTCCCAGAGGAAAATGACAAAACAAAAGAATAAAAGGCAGTCTCAGTCCTCCAACCCAGTGCACTGAGAACAAAACCAAGAGACACTGAAATGAGAGACACTGGAAACTGCACTACTAGACTTTCTCAAAAGATACTAAATAAAGTAAAAAAAAAAAAACTCCATGAGTTACAGAGGAAATCAAGTCAGAAATAATCTCACAGGTAAACAATGAAATGACAAACATGAAAGAAATGTGGTGTGTATCTAAAGAAGTTCTAAATAAAAAAGAATGAAAGAAAATGATAGAAATCTTGAATGAACAATATAAGGCAGAATTAGAATGCATGAAACAGATTCAAAGGAATATTTCAGAAATTAAAAATTCCATTAAAAACTGGCAAAACTGCTTGAATGAATCTGCAGATAGATGACCCTCAGACCTTGAAGACAGGATGGAAGATTATGACCATGAAAGAAAAGATTTCTTTAAAATAAAAAGGAACCAGGAAACAGCAATTCAACAGCTGCAAGATGATAGAAAGAGAAACAATATAAGGTTTGTAGGTGTCAAGGAAAAAGCAGGATCAATACAAATCACCTGTGAAGACTATTTGCAGAAATAATAACAGAAAATTTTCCAAACATGGGAAGACAATCCTATATACATGTAAGTGAGACATCAGAACCCCTTTAACCATAACCAAAATAAATCTTCACCCAGACATAATAATCAGGATATCAGCTTTTTTGGTTTTTCTAATTTTTAAGCCAACCATTCAGTCTCCTAAAATGGAACATATTTATCAAGCCATCTTTGTTTTAAGTGCACTTCTGTATTATCAGCTTCATGTTCACTTTAGTCAAAGTTTTCTCTGAGTAAGTCACTTGTTACATACAATTATTATGATCCAGAAGATCATGAAAATTGTATTTTGGCAGAAAAAAATGATTGTAAATAAACATTTTCAAAATAAGAGACATTAAATTGTGAAATCTAAGTTTCTTAGACAAATAGACCCCTGAAAGTCCCCCAAACTATATAGAACAGAGTCACACATGCATTTGTAGGTATTTGTTAATAAAGGTCATATCAACAGTGTGAGTGACTTCCATGGGTAGGTTGACATCACTGATTAAAGGCTTGTCCTCTTGGAACACTCTGTCAGTGATACCAAGGCCCTTGCTATAAAATCTATTATGCAGTCATTTTAAATGCTCCAATATGAAGAAAAGCAATCTTTCTGACTATCTGTAATAGAAAACTACAGTAAGGTTAGAAAATACATGTGTTGAGCATAGTGCCACATGGCTATAATCCCAGCATGCAGGAGGCTAAGGCAGAAGGACTGCTGTTAGTTTCAATCCAGCCTGGTTTATAAAGTGATTTCAAGGCCAGCCAGAGCTACAAAATGAAACCCTGTATCAAAAGAAAGCAAACAAAGAAACAATAAATGAATAAATGGAAGCAAACAGCAGGCACATTGGCCAATGCTTACAACCCCAGCAATCTAGAGGCTGAAACAAAATGATCACTTCAAGCTCAAGACCAGTGTAGTTTATAAAGTGAGTTGAAGGCCCACCTGAACTGCAGAGTAAAACCCTGTCTCAAAAATACTTTTAAAAATATTAAAACATGGGCCATGGGTTTAGCTCAGTGGTGCAAGTGCCTGCCTGGCACTACAGCAAAAACTACAACAAAACCAAGACCTGACAACAACTTCGTGAAAGATACTAAGTTGCAACGGTCTAGCCAAGATACTATTCATTCTTAAAACCATCAGAGATAAAAATTTTTCTGGCTACTCTATCCCAGTATGGTTTAGTTGGTCAAAAGAGTACACAAAGAGATGCTAATATAGAAAGTAAAAACTTCATGGAAGCCATATTGGAACTTAGGGTGCTGGGAAACCAAGCAACCAGTTCACCACCCCAGTAAGCAGCTGTGGCTCAGCAAGCTGTAGCCACCCCAGAGTGAGAACCACCAGTGACTCCTGAGGTCCACATCTTGTTGAAACTTAGGGTGCTGAGAAACCAAGCAACCAGCTTGCCTCGCTGGTAAGTGGTTGTGGTGTGGCAGGCTGCAGCCACCCCAAAGAATCACCAGCAACTCCTGAGATCCATGCCATGTTGGATCTTAGGATGCTGGGAAACTAAGCAACCAGCTTGCCTCGCTGCTAAGCAATAATGAGCCTACCACCACATGGGCTGAAAATCAAATATCCCACCTCTCCCCACCTCCAGTTAGCAAATGAGAGCCAGAGATCTGAGCCTCTCTTGGGAGGTTGACTACTCAATACAGCAAATAAGGGAGATTTCCTTCCACCATCTCTTTGAAGGCAAATATTTTTACCACTGTTTTACTTTATTCTGATTAATGGTATTGCTCTATTCAATATTCTGTTTTGATAATTTCTACAATGTTCTGTATTTCATTTTAGTTGGCCATACCTGATTGAAAGAACAACTATTATGAAGATAATGAGATATATTTTGGTACTGTTACCCTGGTAACCTTCTGTGAAGTTCTGTACCATTTTCACTACATTGTCTAAATTGGCTTTGATCCATCTTGTTCTGTTGTATTTTACTACTTCCAAAATAATAAAAAAATATTTTAAAAAAAGATGGTAGAACCAGCAAGAGGTAGGGGCTAGTAAGACTTTCAGATCAATAGGCATGTATCCTTGAAGGGGGACACAAGATTTTAGACCCCTCTGTTATGGCATGCTCAAGAAGTTTACACATGGGACACTGAGATTTCAGAAATAAGTGAGGTTTATTTCAAACAGTAGTGGTCAGTCAGATTTTGCCATTGAAAGTCCTGGCTACTAGCTGACTGGCATTGATTCCTTTCTTTCCTTTTGTTATGTATCCTTGTATGATTTCACAAGGTCAAGGAGTTTCCATGGATACCACTTTTGCAGCACTATCATTGCTTTGGAGTATTACAAAGCCTCCTTACACATCTGGTTAATTTACACATAGAATATGGGCACCAGGTAATTTGTTGCCTTGAGATAAATCCGTTTGTTTCCCTTTCTGTAGTTTTTATGGCCAATTAAGGGACAGAAGGAGGCATTTGAAGAATTTGGCCAAAGTTCACTTGCTGTTTGAGGCCTGTTAACTAGGTGTCTAAACTATAATCTATCAGCCAAAAAATAAGTGACGTTTTCAGGACTAGCATTTGGGGGTTTCAAAAGGAAAAAAGACAGAGAAAAGAAAGAAAATAGTAGGGGCTTGCACACCTCTGTTTCTTTTATTTCCCAGCCAATAAATTAATGGTTTTGCTTTGCCACATGCTACCTCTGTTGTACCCTAAGAAAATAGCTTTGTTATATGTGTATTATAGCAAACCTGTATAGGGGCTTACTAAATGTGTTTGTTTTATCCTTTTTCCCTAACTGATATGTTAAGGGACCTAATTGATCTGTTGAGCAACACTCTCCTCTGTAAAGAATTGCAAGAATCTCACCTAATTGATATGTTAACCATTGTTGCTCTCTACAAACTACAGAAGCTGTGCTAAAACAAGCTAACAAGGGTTGTTAATCACTGCTAGGAGCCTCTATTCTCCGCTAAAGAGCTAAGAAAAACTAGAATGGCAATTAATTTACATTTGTTTAAAGTAACCTGCTTGTGTGCAGAGAGATTTGCGTGTGAGTTTAACCCTTTACCCTGACCTTGACACATTACCGCCGTTTTCTGTTCTGTATGGCGCCTTATTGCCTCCCTCTCCCCTCACCTATCTATCTAGGCCATAAAGAATTTGGGTTTCTGGTGACCTCCCCCTGACCTGGTGATGATCTGTTGTAAAATGAGCCTGCCCCAATTTTAAGAACTGCTTAGCTTAAACAAATTACCAGGTAATACTATGGCCCAAACCCCAATCGGTGCTTTCCTTTTGTTCTGTATGTATCAAATGAGTTAGATATCAGGTCTTCATAAAACTTAAGTTCCAGCGTCTCATAACTTGTGACCCCTTCGCACTCACTAGCGAAGACAAGCTGTCCTGAGGTAATTAACTGTCCACTTTCTTCTCCAAATATTGCTGCAGACGTGCCACTCTGAGATAATGTCAGTCTGCAGGATGGAAATAATTTTTAAAAACACCAGAAACTCCCTAGATTGTCAGAGCTAAGTAGACAGCAATACAGTTTCCAGACTCGGGTCAACAAGTTTGATGGCTCTGCAGGTTTCTTTGTTTCTCTCCCCCCGCCCTTTCCTCCAGCCCCTTTTTAAAGTCCTCCCTTCAGCTTCTAGGGGACAGTCTCCAAATTGGCTCCCGGAGACTGGTCGCCAGGCCTGAAAATAAAGCCTTTGCCACTAAATTTTCGGTCTCTTGCCTCCTTGGATTTTATACTGGGACTCAAGTTATAACAACCTCCAGTGATATGCTGCCTTGCCATAGACTCTGAAGTAATGGGGCCAATCATGGCCTTCTGAAATCATGACTAAACCTTCTCTCTTCATAAAAAAAAAACTATGGAAATTAGATATGTGTAATATTACAAGACAGAACAACATTATGACTGAGAATAAACTAGAGAATAAAATCCTTTAACCTACAGAACAAATACCTAGAGGTTAATAAAGTGTAGATTTTAGAAAATTTTACAAAATTTAACTTTATTAATATAAATATACACGGGTTAATTAGATAATTACATTAAAGGTCACCCATGGACAGTGGGGAAAGAGAACAAGAAGTCATCAAAAAGCAAGCTCTCCTTTTTAGTCAGTGCTTTGTGCAGACCACTGTGGAAAGAGCCAGCCTTTTCTCATGAGTCAGTGCCATTCATGGACTGCAGGGGAAAAGAACAAGAAGTCAACAAGAAGCAAGCCCTATCTGTGAATTGGTACCATGTGCAGGCCACTGGGGGAAGAAACAGATGCCAGTGCCTTCTGGTGCATGGATGGGAAACAAGAAGAGCCAACCCCTCCCCACCCTTCCTTAAGTAACCAGCTGATCCAGAGAAATACAGGCTGTAATGAGGCTATTGAGGTGTAATACAATTTAATGCTTATACTGTTCAGTGTTTCACTGACTTTGCAAATCTAAAGCTGGATAGAGCTGATCATCTATCTAGAAGGTGACAATATGCAATGTAGCACCTATGAGGGGATCTCTTGTTGGGGTGGTAGCCATTGTTGATTCCCTATTGTCTTATTTTGAAGTCCTGTATCATTTTCATTGTTTTCTTGGGTTGGGTTTTGTTCTGTGTTTTTGTTTGTTTGATTTTATTGTATCTGATGCAATTGGAATCTATTTCAAAGATAACAAGATGTATTATGATAGCCATTTTGGATTTGCTGTTATTTTGATTTGAAGGCCTTTGCTGCATTCATTGTTTTGTTTTTAGCTCGTTCTATTCTGTTCTGTTTTGTTTGATCTTTACTAGCTCTGAAGGTATCTGCAGCTATTTTGAAGACAACAAGACATTAATGTAATGATTGTTGAGTTCCTATTATTTTGAAGTCCTATGTCACTTACACTAGTTTGTTCTGTTTTGTTTTGATTGGTTTTATTCTCTTTAAAATTAAAATTAAAAATGTAGTTACATGAAAATGTGTATTAGTGGCACACTGCCAACTCACTTCATTCACCTTCAACCTCATTCTATACAATCAGATAATTGGTTTTTTCTACATACTCCGTAAACATTATAATAGCTCAAAATTGTATCAATGAAGAAACTTCATCTCAAGTAAGATCAGAAACATAGCAATGGTGAGCAGGGGTAAAAAACAATATAAAAAATAAACCTCCTCAGAAAAACAAGAGCAATAAGATGGAAAAAAATATATGTAGATAGATCAATCCATTAGTTGATGGTTTGAATGTATGTGTTTCTTTCCAAAACCATAGGCTTAAATATCTAAAATCAACTGGATCATATTAAATCCTGAAGCTATTAAGAGATATGCTATGAGAGAACATGGCTCATGGATAAAGTAAGCATTCTTACTGGGATATTTACTGCTATTATTTCTAGGTTAATTCACCCATAAAGCATGTGGTGACAGTTTCTGTATTGACTTGTGGTACTACTGGGAGGAGCTGAAACATTTAGAAGGCAGACCTTATTATTACCACCAATTCAACTATGCCAGGTTCCAGGAGAGATTCATTTAGGTATGACATCTCCTGATGAAAATAGAAATCACGAGTACTCTAGAATTCACCAATGAAGACCTCAACTACTCTTCAAACCACTGAGGACATGTAAACAGTTGATCACTAAGGAAACCAATCATCTTTATCAAAGTTTATCTCAGCTGACAGAGATACATATAGACTATATTGCTATGTAAGTGCCCTTACATACTAATCTGTAGGTAAAGATCTTTCCATATTGAAATAAATCTATAAAGGCTGAAAAGATGCTTACATATTAAATGTAGAGTTATCAGTGTAAGTTAACAAGAAACATTAAAAATGAAGAAAACATAAACCACCAAATGAACACAGCAGTGTCCATGAACTCAGCATGAAAACTTTATGAGCTCAGCATACAAACAGATACAGAGATAAATGCAACAGAATGCAAACCTCAGAAATAGATTTGTGCATTCATTATTTACTAATCCACAGTAATGTCATTAAAACTACAATATGAAAAGTATGATGTATTCATGAAAAGTGTTGGAAAAACCTAAACATTTACATGCAGAAGAAACTTATTTGGTGTCCTTTTGGTACCAAGATGATTGGAACCTCCAGGTATATTAAAGATTTAAACACTGAACCGGAAATCATAGAACTCCTAGAGAATAGGGGGAAAATGTGTGACTTTGATCTTGGAAATGGCTTCATTGAATATAGCTAAAGTATAAATAACAAAAGAAAAATTGTTAAATTTCACCACTCATAAAAATATGAATAAAAGCTACAGTGGGTTATCACTTCATATCTGTTAATATGACTTTAGCTATGCTACACTGCCTTGGAACCAGCTGAGTACAGACAAAGTCCTCCACAAACTTTAAGCTAAACAAATCTCTCCTTCCTTAATTTTTGATGTCCAGCATTTTGTCTCAGCAATAAGAGGAAAGTAACCAAGACAGCTAACTTTCAGAGATGGTAGAATCTTTGAAGGTGGGACCTAGTAAAGTAGCAAATCACTTAGCATTTTTAGGAATTCTCATGATTTATTATGGCACCCTCAGGCACTCATCTCTCTTTTTACTTTGTTCTTAAATTAGTTAAGATGTTTTTCACCATCACAAATTTCAACAAAATTGCTCTTATTTATCAAAGACCCTGCTTTTGCACTGAGGCAAAGGTGGAGTAAATTGAAACTCCTGAAATTATGAGACCATAAAAGTTACTCCTATTTATAATTTGACTTTCTCAAGTATTTTGCTATAATGTCAAAAATCTATCAATTAAAATACCTAATGTTACAAAATTTTACGAGACGCACAAAAAAGAGCACACACTGTGATGACTCCAAAACATAAAGTGAGGGTGGGATTTTAGGTAAGTGTAGAACATCAGCCCAATGCATGTAACATGGAAGGCATGGGCTCCAAAACAACTACTCAAAATACATAGTATATTGGGAACAATACAAATGTACTTTCTACATGCTATTAAAATTATGTCAATATCTGTGTTGGTTGCTTTTCTCTTTGCTGAGACAAAATACCTGACACCCAAAGTTTAAGGAGAAAAGGTTTATTTAGCTCCCAAGTTATGAAAGTTTCTGTCTTTAATGTTGGCTGACTGTAAGGTAGAGTGGCATAGCAGAGGGGTAACTTGTTAATAGCAGTGGAAGATACCAAAGCAAAAAGAGAGCAGTGAGGGAAACAAGACTTTCTTCCTCTGTATATAGATTTCTGGGATTAGGGAAGTGCCAGTGCATCAGTGGACTGATCTAGCAGTCAGCCATTAATCTATTAAACCATTAAACCAGCACCCTTAATCTCAGCATTGAACCATGAATTAATCACAACCTTTAGATTCAGCTACCTCAAAAAGAAGCACCAATCTAAAATTGCATGAAGCTTTGGGCGAGACATCTAAATACCCACCATGATATTCTGCCCCCTTACCCTCAAAGTCTCAGGTACCTTCCTTTAAGCAAGAGGCATTTATTACATATCTAAGAGTTGCCAAAGTTATAACAGTTTTAGCATTGCTGAAACGTCCTAGTTTCAAGTTTGCTCTTAGATGTAAGGCTAACTCATATCTATGAGTCCCTGTACAAATTAAAAGAAAGTTAAACACTTCCAACATTCAATAGCACAATTTCTATTCCAAAACTTACAAACAGGGCGATACAAAGTAATGAGAGCAGAAGTCCAAAATCCAGAAGGTTAAACATTAAGTTCTGTATTTCCATGTACAATATCTGAGGCAATCTTTGGCAAGATGTGAACTCCAAATATCTTGGGCAGCTCCACTCTCATTACATTTTCAATGATTTTAGTTTCCATGGTTTTTCTCTTGGGCCAGCTCTACCCTGCCCTTGTAGTTTCCCTCAGATGATGCACATTCCTGGCTTCTCCAAAATTCTGTTGTCTTCACTGCACCTTCAGCTTCACATCCGCAGCTTCACACACTGCCATTTCAGGGACACACTACCAGTTCTCCCAGGATCTATTGTGAAATTTGGGTGGAAGCCTTTCTGAGCTCACAACTCTTGCATTCTGAATGCATATAAAACTAGCAATGTGTGGATGATACTAAGGTCTTATGCCAGCTACAGCAGTAGCCAGACTTCCTTTTTTGTCTTTAAGCATTGAGTGTCTATTAACCACATCCAAAGAACAACTTCCCTAGGCCAATGGCATTCTAGATCATGGTACTCTGGGGTCTCTTGTCAAAATAAAATTCTTTTAGCTTTGAAATTTTGAGGCTTCAAAGTCTAGAGTCCTGCTGCTTCCTGTGATGTTCTCAAGTCTTATTTTTTATATTTATGTTCCTTCTCAGCAATCAAGTTGTTCTCTGCTCTATTTTTGCAGACCACAGCATTATTTGAGCCACAGCATCCTTTCTAGCCAAGCTCAAAATCATTTTAAATCATTGTACTGGGACCCTTTACTCTTCATTCTCAACATAAATCTGGATAAACTCCCACAATAGTAGCCATGCCTTAGCCTCAAGATTGCCTCAATATATTCTGTGAGATTAATTAATCCACCACCCTTAATCTCAGTCTTGGGCAAATTCTCTAGACAGGAGCAAAACGCAGGCAAACTTTTTGCCAAGGTATAACCTATATTGTCTGGAGTCCAGTAGCCAATGTGGTATTTATACCCAGCAGAAATCTCCTGTGCCTGGTCTGTACCAGATATCTGGCCCTCTGAGTTCTGACTAGAACCTCCCATACCTTATAGCCTACAGTTTAACAGCTCCACTTTTTTAACTGACATCTCTAAACTTTTCTAAACTCTTCCCACAAGCCATTTCCAAAGGCATAGCCAGAGCAACAACTCTACTTTCATATCAAATTCAGCCCTTCAGTTTCTTTTGTCTTGTTGCTGAGATAAAATACCCACTGCTTAAAGTTATATGAAGAAATGTTTATTTAGCTCACTGCTTGTAGAGATTTCAATCCATAATTGGCTTCCTCTGAGTCAAGGTGGCTTGGAAGAGGGCCATTAATGGAGGAGAACAATTCATCACACCCATAAGATAGTAAAAGCAACATGGGATATTAACAGCTTTTATATTCTATCTAGATGACTGGGATTAGGGCAGTGCCAAATCAATCCGTGGAATCTTTAGTAATCATATGAGCTTAATCCCAAAATCACACACATTCTAGATTCAACCACCTCTAAGAAAGCCCCATCTAAAACTGATGGAGGCTTTTGGGCGACATCTGGACACAAACCATAACATACCACCTGTTATGGTCAGGATCAAGGGAAAAGATTTAAAACAGTGCAAATAATTTATTTTATATTATTATAGTATATTACATTATATTGTGTTATATTATATTATATTATATTATATTATATTATATTATATTATTCATCCAAAGACTTAAATGCCGAAGCATGCAGGAAATCTGCTCACACTCTGGAGATCCAAAGAATCCAACTAAAGGCCTGGATCCCATGGTAATGCCCTACATGAATCCAGCTGAAGACCTAGATAAAGAGTTCCTCCAAAAAGAACTGCAGCTATCATCAGCAACAGCAAGAACCTGAGTTGCTCTGACAGTGAGAATTGCTGAGCTCATATCAGGAAAACCAGCATGACAGGCTTCTCCAGAAGAATCAACAGCACATCATCTTTCTCTTCAGTTCTCTTTATATGCCATTAGCAACAATGTTTAGGTGGGACATCCATACCCAGCACCACGCTGATTTAGTTCAGCTAGATGTTACAAGCTGACTGTTAGTTAATATACCACACCATCTCTGGGAATCTTTTTGGCTACCATTGGGCATAATCCTTCAACTGATGTTAAGATTAAACTTTCTTCAATAGTTCTTGTGGTTGAGGTACATACTTACCTGGGAATCTAATTACTACACCCTCTGTGATTAATTCTACCACATCTATCATTCATCACTTACTGGAACCTAATATCTGGGTGTTTATTTGTTTACTTACTTATCCTTCAATTAGGGTGCAAAGTACATTGTCGTTTTAGACTACACTTTAAAAGTCTTATGTTGGTACTTTATGTAGTAGATGATTTTAAAAAAAATTTGCTGTATTTTTTCATGGTTGGAGGAATTTGCAGGACTGATCAAGGGAAAAATAAGCACAAGTCAGAGTAGTATCAACAAGTTTCATTGGTACTGTACTTCGACTGATTTGCGTGCAAAAGTTCTCACAGTATGACACTGTCAAAAGATGAAGGCAGGGCCACCATCCTGTTAGCAAAAAGTTTAATGAAATTGCAGGGACATAGGAGAGGTCAGAAAGGGTTCTGGGTCTAAGATAATATGAGCCAGCAGCCCTGAGGTGAGTCTCTGAGTCACACAGCTTACAAGTATATCAGGAGCTTGGGTCCCCTAAATCAAGTAGGGAATACAGACCAGGAAGACTCTATCTGCTTATTTAGACTATGTCTAAAGCAAAAAAATCATATTAAGCCTTGAGTTTGGTGATTGATTGGTTTGAAGCTATTGAGTTTCAGCCTACAGTGAATTAAACAACATAGGAACTCTATCAGTTGTGGAAATAAATAATTTACAAGATCAGCTGACAGTGATCATCTCCAATATCATGGATAGAAGAATGAAAAAAGACTATGTGCAGTCTGGAGACCTAGACATTGAAAGACATGCAAACCAATGCAAAGTCCCTATGAGTTCATATCAGAAAGAAAAGTGTCTGCATTGGGAGGCTGAAGAATCTTAGTGGCAATGCTACAGAGTGCACTGGAAAGTTGAATAGGATTCAATGAAAGCATCAAAACAGACATTCGAAACTGATGGGGAAGACATGCACTACACTTAGAAATAGAAGGAAGACTTTCTTGTTTGCCTTTTTGTTTTATCTAAGCTGTACAACTGTTGGTTGGTGCTACCTGAACCCAAAATGTGTCTTGTCTTTTCAATAAATCCATCATCCAGACACCTGTGCTAAACCAGTAAGCTAGGCCTTCCTTACTCATGTTGATTCCAGAGTGAATATCACCAGGGGAAAAGAACACAGACACCTTTGCTGATTTACAAAACATGTTGTGATGGACAAACCACAGAAAGAACTACACAAAACAAATTTCTTTTTTTTTAAATATTTTATTTAAAAGGAAAAAGAGGGGAAAAAGCAGAACAAAACAAAACAGTGTAAGGGTACAAGTAATTCAGAACTACAGAAAAGCAAAAAAACAAAAAACAGTATGCTATCACCAGTTAATAGATTACTCGCTATCATCTTAGAAACGGTGTTTCAGGTCACAGGATCAAAGCACACAAAGCGAACATTCAAACAGTGAGATTGCAAACAGTTGTGTTCAGTAATCCAATCCAAACTATTAATATGGTCTTCTATGTAACACAACTAAACACCCTTGCTGTTGTATCCTTCACGTCACTTTTCTTTCCCTCTCTTTATTACAACAAAATTTACACATTTAGGGCTTAATTGCCCTCTTAGATCTTATTACTTTTTTGTAAGAGAATAAAATCAAGCATGATAAAACAAAGCTGTCAGTCAAAACCAAGGATATACATAGCACACAATGTAAAAACAGAGTACAAGGTTATCAACAATGGTTACCATAATGCAAAACAAATTTCTTCACAGGTTATGTGTTACCAAATTACTTGATGAATATATTTGTGAGTTAATGAATCTTCACACATTCAATGAACTGATGTATATTGATTAAGCAAATTTGGGAGAAAAACAATGATCTACATATAATTTGAACTACACAACCTATATATAATCTCAGTGTCAGAAAAGATATATCAGTTAAAGTAAAATAAAATATGTTCCTCGTTTGATCCTAAAATATGAAGTAATGCCTCATTCATTATCATGAAACTGATTCTATAATATGAATTATCATGCTTTGAAACATGAGGAAATCTAGGTTTTGAAAAATACTATGTCCTAAAACCTGTATCTACTGAGTGGTATTGTAAAATTAAAATCTGTGTCAACTACAATCCAAAGTATACAACTTTCCTATAAATTACAATTACATCTATTGGTAATAGTAATATTTCACAGTTAAATAATGCCAGTATGGTAATCATAGCTCCACCTTTGGAAATTTTTCATGGCAGAATAATTTCCCCTACCTGTGGCCAGTATTCTAACTTGCAATAAAAAACTACATTTAGATAATTAAGAATGCCCAAACATAAATACTCTTAGTTTAGATTCACAGAAAAAAGAACACTTCATTATTTTCACTTAACATCAGAATTTCTAACACCCTTCCTTATTCTTTATCCCTTATTCTTTAGTGATTTTCCACTAACTCAAAGAATATTGCGATGTCCGGACTGCTGCCCTGGGTCCAGCCTTCAGCCCAGAACATCTGGGAACCCCCGGCATGCCTGAGATGTCCCAAACTGCTGTTGCAGGCCTGCCCCTCATCCCAGCATGACTGAGATACACTTGACCACTGCCAAAGACTCACACCTTGGCCCAGAACGCCTGAGAAGCCCCCAGCATGCCTGACGCACCCCAGAGCACCACCACAGGCCTGCCCCTCAGGAAAACCCCCACCTCCTGGACCTGGTACTGTGGTTGATCTTTAACTCCAACCCTTCTCCCAGAACTTTGGATTACATCAGATTACTCTGCTGGCTTGATGGGAGACTCAGGAATCCCGCACCCAAACAGAAGACCTCAGCAGGCTCCAGTCAGTGTGGTGAGTATGTCCCTAAAATAGAGGTCTGCAGTGGGTAAGTAGAAGCAGTGGTGAAGTTCCCTCCAATTAAAAGACCTTGGCAAACATGGCATGAGAGTGGGTAATCCCTTCCTCCACACAAAGAAAATCTGACAGGTTGAGGAGTATGCCAACAAGGCCTCCCCTAACTTGGAGAAAATTAAAAGAGTTTATGAGACACCCAGTGACACAGCAGAGCCTCAGCTGACACAAACACTTTAGACAGGGAGATCTGGTGACCTGCAATAACCTGAAGACATAGCAAGAACAGGAACTGAGAGTTGACCTACATCAATACTTTTAGGCTACTTAGCCCAGGAAGAATATAAGACTCACTCAACAAGCCCTGCAGGAGCAATTCAGATGACTGGCTCTCCTCTTCATTGTGGTACCAATCAATTGGACAAACATCAACCACACAGTAGGGACCCTAAAATTCACACCATGGACAGTTGAGACTGTTGGGATTGAAAGACAGGTGAAAATAACAAAATAAAACAAAAAGGCAAAAAGGCAATCTCAAACATACAGTCCAATAGGAGCAAGAACATCACACCCCCAACCCAGTTCTGACCACTGCCTTGCCTGTGGACTAGCATGCTCCCCACCATGTGCCCACCTGCCCTGGATTGGCCCAATGCCCTCAGCTACCCTCCCCATCTCTTAGACCAAGCACTGCTGTGAATGTTTGGCTCCCACTTTCCCTCTCAGAACTTTGAACTACAGTGGATTGGCCATGCTGGTTTGATGGGAGACTTGGTGGCCCCTTGCCCAGAAAGAAGACCCCATCAGGTTCTGGTCACTATGTACCCAACAATTGCACAGACATCAACCACACAGTAGGACCCTAGGAAACACAGTGCTGACAGTTGTGACTACTGGGATTGAATAACCAGATAATGGCCAGAAGGTGAAAATGACAAAACAAAAAAAGAAAAATGCAATTTCAAACATCTAGACCAATAGGAGCAAGAACAGCTAACAGTGAAATAGAGGACTTTAAAAACCATACACAAGAAATCTCTGAAAAGATAGAAAATGAAGTAAAGAAACAAATCCATGAGGCTATAGAGGAAATGAAATTAGAAATAATGTCTTACATAAAGACAGAAATAACAACCTTAGTAAATGATTTGCTTAACATAGCTAGGGAAGATATAGATTAAAAATACAGGAGCGTGGGAAATTGATTGAAACTTTGAATTAACAATGTAGAAAACATTGCAGAATCCATGAAACAAATTCAAAGAGATATCCAAGGAACAAAAAATTCTGTTGAAAGCTGGAAAAACCATATAAATGAAGCTGAGGATAGAATTTCAGACCTTGAGGACAGGATCACAAATACTGATCATGAAAGGGTAGAATTTATAAAAACAACAAAGCAGCATGAAATGACAATCCAGCAGCTTAAAGATGATGCTAACAAAAACAATATAATACTTATAGGCATCAGTGAAGATGCAGGAGTCAAAGCAAATGACATAACTAAACTATTCACAGAAGTAATTGCAGAAAATTTCACACACGGGGAAAAAATCTGATATACAAATAAGTGAGGCCTACAGAATGCCAAACAGTCACAATCAACATAAATCTACACCCATACATATAATAACTAAGGTCCAAGACATACAGCATAAAAATAGAATACTAAAAGCTGATAGAGAAAAGACGTAACTCACCAAGGAAGGAAAGCTGATTAGAATCATGGCAGACTTCTCAGCACAAACCTTCAGGTTAAGATGAGCTTGGAATGAAGTATTACAAGCCATAAAAGAAGACAACTTTCAACCCAGACTGATGTACCCAGAAAATCTGTCTTTCAAATTTAATGGAGAAACAAGATACTTCCATGACAAAGAAGAACTGAAGAAATTCACATCCACCAAACAAACCCCAGAGAGTGCTGCAACACATGCTAGATAGAGATAAAATGACCACAATCTCCAGAAGGAGAACCACCAGGCTACACAAGAAATTAAACAAGGGAGAAAAACAAGAAACCAGAAATAGGAACAGAATATTTCAAACTCAAGCCAGTACATATCAGTGATATCCATAAGGTAAATGGGTTCAATTCACCTATTAAAAAGGAACAGGTTGACAAAATGGATCACAAAACAGGATCCCACAGTATGTTGTATACAAGAAAAGCATCTGGCTCAAAAAGAAACTGATAGACTATAAGTCAAAGGAAGGAAAACAGTATTCCATAGAACAGAAACCCAGAAAAAGGCAGGGGTAGCTATTCTGTTTGCAGACAAAGTGAACTTCAAACCTAAAAGGATTAAAAAAGATTTAAAAGGCCACTACGTACTTGTAAGTGGAAAACTACAAGAGGAAGGACTAACAGTTATTAATATACGCACATCAAATACAGGCACACCCAACTATGTAAGACAAATACTAATGGACATGAAAAATCAAATACATAAGAACACAGTTGTAATAGGAAACCTTAACACCCCATCATCACAGAAGGATCGATCAACTATACAAAAAGGTACCAAAGAAATAATAGAACTGAATCATATCTGTGAGCAAATGGACTTAGTGGATGTTTACAAAGTGTTCCACCCAATCACATCAGAATACACATTCTTCTCAACTGCACATGGGACATTCTCCAAATAGACTGCATATTAACCCATAAAAATTCTTAACTAAGTGTAAAGGGACAAAATTATTCCATACATAATATCTGACCATAGCACACTAAAATTGGAAATCAATGGCAAAAAAACTTCAAAACCTGCATAAATATATGAAAATTAAATAATAACCTTCTACACAACCAGTGAGTTACAGGTGCAATTAAAGAAGGAATAAAACAATACCTACAATACAATCAAAATGCAGATCAACATACCATAACCTATGGGACACGATGAAAACAGTCCTAAGAGGGAAACTCATAGTAATAGTCATATCAAGAAAATGGAATGAGCACAAATAAATAACCTAATGCTACATACATGTCAAGCTTCTAGAAAAGGAAGAGCAGGTCAAACACAAGCTCACAGAAGAGAAGAAATTGTAATAATCAGAGCAGAAATTAATGCATTTGAAAATAAAAAAACCAAAGAACTAATGAATCAAAAGGGAGTATAAATGAAATTGATAAACCTCTAGCCAACATTTTCAAGAAAAAGAAAGAAAACACTCAAATCCATGCAATAAGGACTCAAAAGAGGGAAATTACTACAGATCCCATGGAAATCCAAAAGATCATGAACACCAACTTTGAAAATCTTTAATCATATAGGTGGAAACAGAAAGAAAATGTACAGATTTCTAGAAACATATGAACTACCAAATCTCAATCAAGAAAATTTAACAATTTTGAATAACCCAATATCAGCTACTGAAATAGACAATGTGATTAAAAACTTACTAACAAAAAAAAAGCCCAGGTCCTGATGGATTGACCACTGAATATCATAAGAAATTTAGAGAAGATTTAATGCCAACTCTCCTTAAACTCTTCAATGAAATTGAAAGAGAAGCAGTCCTCCCTACCTCATTCCTGGAAGCAAGTATCACTATGATACCAAAACCAGCGAAAGACTCATGCGCAAAGGAGAACTATAGACCAATCTCACTTATGAACATTGATGCAGAGATTCTCAGTAAAATATCAGCAAATAGAATGCAGCAAATTAATTATCAAGAAGTTTATATACCAAGACCAATTAGGATTTATTCCAGGAATGCAGGGATGGTTCAACACATGCAAATTAATAAATGTGATACACCACATCAACAGAGCTAAAAGTAAAAATCACATGATCATCTCAATAGATGAAGAAAAAGCTTTTGTAAAGTCCAGCACCGTTTCATGATAAAAAATCCTACAGAAACTCAGAATAGACAGTATGCACCTCAATCTTATAAAGGCCATTTATGACAAACCAACAGCCAACATTATACTAAATGGACAAAAACTGAAAGCCTTCACTCTAAAATGAGAAACAAGGTAAGGATGTCCATTATCACCACTCCTATTCAATACAGATTAGACATACTAGCCAGAGCAATCAGATAAGAGGGAGAAATAAAGGGAATAAAAATAGGAAAGGAAGTTAAATTACCATTATTTGCAGATGACATGATACTCTACATAGAGGACCCCAAAAGCTCCATTAAAAGACTACTAGAGGTAATAAACAAATTCAGCAGCACAGCTGAATACAGTCAACACTGAAAAATCAATAGCATTTCTGTACAAAACAAAAAACTCACTGAGAAAGAAATTATGGAAAATCACCTTTCACAATAGCATCTAAAAAAAGTGAAATACTTAGGAATCAACCTAACCAAGAATATAAAAGACCTATATGCTGAAAATTTCACTACTCTAAAAGAGATTGAAGAGGATATTAGAAAATGGAAAGCTATTCCTTGCTCTTGGCTAGGAAGAACCAACATTGTGAAAATGGCCATACTCCCAAAACTGTTATACAGGCTCAATGCAATCCCTATCAAAATATCATCAACATACCTTACAGATCTAGATAAAATATTCCTAAAATTCACCTAGAAATAGAAGAAACCTAGAATAGCAAAGACAATTCTGGGCAACAAATGCAAGACAGGAGGCATCTCAATTCCTGACTTGAAACTATACTACAAAACCACAGTAATAAAATCAGCATGGTAATGGCAATTAAATAGACCTGAGAATCAGTGGAACAGATT
Organism: Cavia porcellus; assembly: GCF_034190915.1. Lineage (NCBI taxonomy): Eukaryota > Metazoa > Chordata > Mammalia > Rodentia > Caviidae > Cavia > Cavia porcellus. The sequence continues at coordinate 59,889,321 of NW_026947493.1, forward strand.
AGAAGATGCAAACAGTACTACAAAGACACTCAGCCACCTTATATTTGACAAAGGAGCAAAACACGTTCACTGGAAAAAAAGATAGCCTGTTTAATAAATGGAATTAGAATAATTGGCTTTCCACATGCTGAAGACTAAAAATAGACTCAGGCCTATTACTGTACATTAAACTAAAGTCAAAATGGATCAAGGGTCTAAATATTAAAATAGAAACACTAAATCCACTGGAGGACAAGGTACTTAGAAATCTTGGAGACATAGGAGTAGGCAAAGAATTCATGAATAAAATGTAAACCACATGGGAAATACTTCAAAGAATCAACAACTGGGATCTCATATTACTAAAAAGTTTGCACTTCAAAAGAAATCACTAACAAAGTGAAAAGAAAACCCACAGAATGGGAAAGAATTTTAGCCAATAATTCCTCAGACAAAGGACTTATATCCAGAACATATAAAGAATTGAAAAACATCAAGCCCCCCAAATTCAAAGACCCTCTCCAAAAATGGGCATTGGAGATGAACATATAGTTCTCAGATAAAGATAAACAAATGGCAAATAAATATATGAAGAAATGTTCACCACCACTGGTGTTTTGAGAAATGCAAAGTAAAACAGCATTGAGATTTCATCTCACTACAGAATGGACACCATCAGGAAATCAAATAATAACAAATGCTGGTGAGGATGCGATGGTAAAGGAACTTCACTGTTGGTGAGTGTCCAGACGGGTGCAACCACTACAGAAAACAGTATGGAGAGTACTCAAAAACCTAGCGTTGGAAGTTCCATTGAATGCAGCTTTTCCCATCTTGGATATTATCCCAGAAAAATTGAAAATGTCATGTCACAGTGATATATATGCACTCATGTTCATAGCAGCCCAATTTGTGACAGCAAAATCTTGGAAACAACCAAAATGCTCATCAACTGCAGAATGGATGAAAAAATTTGGTATGTTTGTACAATGGAATACTACTCGGTTATAAATAAAAAGGATGATTTTGAGACCTTTATAGGTAAATGGAGGCAACTTGAGAATATCTTCATTAGTGAAATAAATGACACATTAGTAAATATTACTTTGTCTCTCTAATGTAAAAAATAATGATAACTGACAGAGTAACAGGATCCAAAATGTATAATAGATACTGCAAATGTGAAAGGGAAGGAAAGTTCTCTAAAGGATATAATAATATGTATAGTGTATAAGATAGATGAGCATATTACTAAATTTCTGTTAGATCATTGAACAGAAGAATTTGCGCTGCCAATATTTGAGTGTCTAACCACTTTTTATGCTTTGACTTTATAACTTTAACAACTATTTTTAAGATGACAATATGTAATGTATCAACTAGTGATTCTATGGCGTTTTTTTTTAAATTCTGTATTATTCTTTTTCCTCTTTTTTCTATTTTTTAAATTTTCTTTTCTTTCTTCAAAGAAAAAAATAATGTTAAATCACATTAAGCTTCCAGAAAAGGAATGTTTATCTACAGGGTACAGGTTCAAGTTCCAGGAAGTCACAGAAGATCACCATGTTTTCATCAAGAGTTCCAGAAAAATGGGGAGAGGACCCTCTGGGAAGAAGAGAATCTGCCCAGTATGCATCCTTCCTGCCCATCTTTCCTTTCCTATAAAAGTTTTATCACATATGAGAAAGTATTTTCCATAGATACAATATCTCCCTCACATTCTCAAATATTTAGTCTTTGAATAATAGATATGCTCTCCTCAGCTCTGCTGTCCCAATTATTGGCTTTGGAGAATCAAGCAGATGGACTTGGGTCCAATAGTAGTGTTAAAACTCCAAAGGACACTTTGCTCTCCAAAAACCATCTGAAATCTTACCTTTCAAACTAGTAGTGACTAACTTGTTCACTGGCATATGTGATATTAAAAAAATAATAAGTTACATATGAAACTTTTAAATCTGTTTGTAGGAAAAAACACAAGATCAGAAAAAATTGCAAGTTAATAATTTTTAAAACCAAGTTAAGTTAAATAATGAAAAACTTGTGTGAGGATGATATGAGTTAATATTGATAAAATATCACTTCATAAGGAGGCTTACTAAAATGAAAAGGAAACTATAAAACAAACCCATGTGAAGCTTCAAGTTGATTTTTCAGAATTTAAAAAAGGAAAATCATGCAATCAAGGACAATAGGATTCTTGCATGGAAACATCTTCTTACTAAGTGCCGTAATAGGGGCAGGAATATTTGTATCACCTAAAGGGGTGCTGAAATACTCCTCACTGAACATTCCTGTCTCCTTGAGTATTTGGGCACTTTGTGGGATACTGAGTATGATCAATGGTCTCTGTGTTGCAGAACTGGGAACCACCTTCCCTACAAGTGCAGCTCCTTATTTTTTTCTGAAAAAATCCCTTGGATCTTGTGTTGCTTTCTTGAATCTTTGGATGGAAGTTTTTGGTCTTTTCATAGGACTGGCTGCTCAAAGCTTGTTGGTAGCTAGCTATCTAATTCAGCCTTTCTATGATCTGTGCCTGCCACCAGAGCTACCAAAGAAATGCCTAGCTTTGGCCATTTTGTGGTCATTGGGACTTCTGAATATTCGAGGGTTGGCAATAATATCTTGGTTTCAAACTGTCAGTACTTTAATGAAGATGGCTATTCTCTGTTTAATTTCCCTAACTGGGATTGTGCTATTAGTGACTGGTAAAAAGGAGAACATTTTCAAGTTTGAGAATGCTTTGGATGCTGAATTTCCTGATGCCTCACAAATTGCAGAAGCTATTCTCCAAGGATTCTATTCCTATGGGGGCTCCACATTCCTGGTCAATTTAGCAGGTATGTTTGACTTTTCTATACCACTCTAGTAAATCTCCTAATGATAATTTTTAAGGTGGTCAGAGGTAAAAAGATCATTTGGTTAATCTAACAGATTATAAAATATATCTCATTTGAAATTTTATTTTATGGGAAAAAAGCAGTACAAAATTTCATTAAAAATAATATGAGAATAACAATAGTTAATGCATTGCATATTGCTATCTTTAAAATTGTTATTCAGAGTATAAGATAGGGCCATAAAAACTTCTCCAATGAATATCAGTAAAAATCTTTCTTTTCAATGAAGTAAGAGATACTAGTAGTAGAACTAACTTGCATTATTTTTTTCCTTTTCCCTCCCATGCTTTCCCTACTTCCTTTTTCCATTTGAACTATTTCTCCACATTTCACAATATCGGTTGTATACTTTAGGTCTTATTTACTCTTTCAGTTTCTCACAACAAGAAGATTATACATGTGAATCTGATTTATTTCACTCATGAGTATGATCTCAGGTTGCATCCATTTACCTATAAAAGTCTCGTTTATCTTTCTGTATGGATGAATAGTATCCCATTATGAAAAGACCATAATTTGAGTATCTCCATTATTGGTTAATGGGCATTTGGGTTGTATCCAAGATTTAGCTAATACAATTTGTGCTGCTATAAATATAGGTGCACATATATCCCTGTGGTATGATGTTCTTCACTCTTCTGGGGAAATACCCAAAAGGGGAATAGCTGTGCTGAATGGGATGGTGAGTATCCATACTGATTTCCATAGTGGTTGCACCAGGTTGCACTCCCATCAACAGTGGAGAAGGGCTCCTTTTTCCCCACAGTCCCTCTAGCACTTGACTGGTTTCTTGATGATAGCCATTCTTTCTGGAATGAGACAAAATATCAGTGTGGTTTTAATTTGTATATCTCAAATGACCAATAATATTAAATGTTTTTTCTTATTTACCATTTGTTTTTCTTCATCTGAGAAGTGCATATTTATCATGGATGCCCATTTTTTGACTGGGTCCTTGACTTTGGAAGATCTGGTTTATTTCAGTTGTCTACATGGTCTAGATATAAGTCCTTTGTCTAAGGAACAACTGGCTAAATTTTTCTCACTCTTTGAGTTGTCTTTTCACTCCGTCAGTAATTTCTTTTGATGTGTGCAACCTTTTAATAAAATGAGATTCCATTGTTGATTCTTTGTAATATTTCCCATGTAGTCTGATTTTTGTCCCTGCAGGTTCTGTTTACATCTATGTCTTCAAGATTTCTACCTATTTTCTCTTCTAGTAGATTTAGTGTTTTCATTTTAATACTTAGGTCTTTGATTCATTTTTATTTTAATTTAGTCTTCAGTGAGAGACATAAGTTTAGTTTTAGTTTTCAGCATGTAGAATGCCAGTTTTTCCAGCACCATTTATTAAAGGGACTGCTGTTCTTCCAGTCAATATGTTTGGCCTCTTTGTCAAAGATAAGGTGTCTGAGTGTGTTTGTGGTTGTTCTGTATCTTCTAATTTATTCCACTCATCATCACTCAGGTCTGCTGTTGCCAACACCATGCTTTTGTTTCTTTGTGTGTTTATCTTGCTTTGTTTTGTTTTGGGTATCAGGAATCAAACTCATGACCTCACACTTGCCAGGCAGATGCTGTGTCATGCAGCTATATGCCTGGCACCATGCTTTTTTTAATCACAGTAGATTTGTAGTATAATTTCACATCAGGGATTGTGATTCTTCCTGCCTTGCCTCTGTTACTGAGAATTACTTTTAATTTTCTAGGTCTCTTCTTGTTCCAAGTGAATTTTTGGAATATTTTCTCTAGTTGTGTGAGGCATTCTAGTGGCATTTTGATTGGAACTGCATTAAATCTGTGTAATAGGTTTAGGAGTATGGCCTTTTCACTATGTTGGTTCTTCTGATCCTTAAGCAAGGGAGATCTTTCTATTTTCTCATACCCTCTTCTGTCTCCTTTTAAAGAGCACTGTAATTTTCAATATATAGATCTTTCATCTGCTGAATTGATTACTATGTATTTTGGGGGTAAGTTATTGTAAATGGTGAAGCTTTCCTAATTTCTCTCTCCATGAATTTGTACTTTGGTACAGGAATGTTATTGAATTTTGAGTGTTGACTATATATAGTTACATAACTGAATTTGGTTATTAAATCTATAGTCTTTTAGGGGAGATTTTGGGGTCCTATGTAAAATATTACATCATGCTCCTTTCCTATTCTTATTCCTTTTATTTCTCTCTGTTATCTAATTCCTCTGGCTCACATCTCCAGAACTACATTGAATAGGAGTAGTAATAGTGAACATTATTGCATTGCTCCTGATTCTAGAGTGATAGCTTTCAGTTTTTGTCCAATTACTGTAAGGCTGGCTGTTGCTTTGCCATAGATGATTTTTTATCAGACTGAGAAAAGACCATCTATTTAATTTTTCTCCATAACTTTTATCACAACTGGATATTGGACTTTGTCAAAAGCTATTCTTTCATCTATCAAGTTGATCGTGTTTGTCTTTGGCTCTGTTGATCAATGTATTACATTTATTGATTTGCAAATGTTGATCAGATAAAACAGACATAAGTGAAGATAAATAAAATCAAAGAAAGACTGGAGGACAAAGGATGATACCACAAGCTTTGGGAAACTAGAAAAATGGACAAAAAAGTAAAAATGAAGATATTATTGAAATTAACCAGAAAATTTAGACAGAATATTCACCCATATGAAAATACGATTAAGTCAAGAGCAATAAATTGATGAAAGGGGGAAATATGACGTACATATTAAAGCAAAAATACAGGTAAAAATCAGAAAAGGGAGAGAAAATATATTAGCAAAAAAGAAGACAAATCAAATACTGTATTAATTAAAATAAATAAACTCTATCATTTTATCATTTTCCTGTATTCCCCTAGAAAAGCCAAATGCAAGGTCTCAGTTGCTTCCTGGGTTGAGGATGTCTTTGTACTGCATGTCTTGGTCAGGCTAGGCCTCACCCAATGACCCATAATGGCAGGAGAACTGCCTGTTTTGGATCAAAGGCCTGGAGAGTGAATTCCACCTAACTGTGCAAGCTCAGAACCCTGCTCAGGAACCTGGAAGAGTCCCACCCAGTGTCCCAAAAAGCTAGGAAGCTTTGGTATGCTGTGTGGCATCAACTGAAGGCCTGTACTGTGTACTCTGTCTAGCTCTTTGGCCTAGGTATGCCACTCAGAACCTGACAGTGTCCTGCCCAGCAGCCTTAAGCAGCCAGGAAGTTTCAGAGGGCCATATGATGTGTACTGAAGGTCCACCCCATGTACTCCCCCCATTTGAGGACTCTTTGAGTGCCACTAGGCACTTGATAAGGCCTGCCTAACCACCCCCCTCAACTTGGGAAACTCCATGCAGTACAAAGACATCCTCAACCCAGGAAGCAACTGAGACCTTGCATTTGGCTTCTCCAGAGGAATACAGGAAAATGATAAAATGATAGAGTAAAATGCAATCTCAAACTTCCAGCCCATGCCAAATAAGGCTAGGAGACATGGACATAGGTAAAAAAGTATAAACCATGTAGCTAAAACTTCTGAAATGATAGCAACTGAAGTAAAAAAAAAAGATAAACAGCTCTATAAAGCTGTAAAGAAACTCAGATCCAAACTAATCTTCCAGGTAAAAAAAGAAATGATAAACATAATAAAAGAATTACTGAAAATATCTAAAGAAAACAGTTTAAAAATTGAGGAACACTGCAAAAGATGGAAACCTTGAATGAAAAGTATAAGAACAAAATAAAATACATGAAACAGGTTCAATGAGATATCCAGGAAATCAAAAATTCCATGGAAAGCTGGCAAAACTGACTGACCATTGTACAGGACAGTGAAGACAAAAGTGCAGCCAGTGAAAGGAACGATCTTTTAAAAATAACAAGGAATCAGGAAATAACAATGCAACAGTTTAAAGATGATGCAAAGAAAAATATATAAGATTGATAGGTGTAAACAAAAATTAAGGTGACAACACAAATGATTTCAAAAGACTATTTAGAGTAGTAATGGCCAAAAACTTCCCAAACATGGGAAAAGAAACTGACATACAGATAAATGAAGCATATAGAACTGCATTCAGCCATACCCAAAATAAATCTACACCCAGACATATAATAATCATCATCCCAGAAACTCAAAATAATAACAGTATTAAAATTGTTAGAGAAAAGAAACAGATTACCTACAAAGGAAAGCCCATCAGAATCACAGCAGACTTTTGAACACAAAAAATGAAGTCAAGAAGATCATGTAGTGAAGTATTTCAGATTCTAAAGGAAAACAACTTCCAACTCAGATTGATGTACCCTGTAAAAACTATCCTTCAAAACTGATGGAGAAATAAGATACTTCCATGACAAAGAACAGCTGAACAACTTCATGACTACAAAATCAACCATGTGAAGAATACTAAAAGGTATTCTAGATAGACATAAAAATAACTACAACTCCAGGAACAACAACAAAAAAAAATCACTAAGTAAGGCAAACAATTAAACAAAGGGGGAAAGGCAAAGAATCAACAGCAGAAAGATTACATGAAAAGAATGAGCCAATATGTATCAGTTATAACCATTAATGTGAATGACCTCAATTCCACCAATTAAAAGAAACAGACTAGCAGATCAAGAAACAACATCCAACCATATGCTGTCTACAAGAAACTCACCTAACTCAAATGAAAATTCATAGACTGAAAGTAAAAAGATGGAAAATAATAATGTATGCAACATGAACACCTCACCAAATAGGGGTACCTATTGTGTTTGCAGACAATGTGAATTTCAAATGAAGAATGATCAAAAGAGATAAAGAAGGTCACTAAATACTAGTTAGGTGAAAACTTCAAGAGGAAGAGATGGCAATTATTCCAAATATGGGAGCACCCAGCTATTTAAACAAATATTAATAGAAATAAAAAATCAAATAACTAATAATACAATTATAATGGGAGACCTTAACATCCCATTGACACAAAGAAACAGATCAACTAGACAAAAAAACAGCAAAGAAATTACAGAACGTAGTCAAACTTGTGAACAAATGGACATAGTAGATATGTACAGAGTGTTCCACCCAACAACATCAGAATATACATTCTTCTTGGCTTTACATGTGACATTCTCTAAAACAGACCCTATACCAGCACACAGAAGATGCTTTAGTAAATGCAAAAGAATCAAAATTATCCCATTTATATAATCTGAGCATAGTGCCATGAAACTAGAAATTAATGACAAAAGAAACTGCAAAAACTCCATAAACACATGGAAATTATATAACACACTCCTGAACAATAAATACATCACAGAAGAAATAGAAGAAGAAATTAAACAATATCTACAAACAAACAAGCATACAAATACAAATTACTGGAACCTGTGAGATGCAATGAAAGCAGTCCCCAGAGGGAAATTCATTGCAGTGAATTCCCACATCAGGAAAACAGAATGAACACAAATAAGTGACCTGATGCTACACCTCAAACATCTAGAAAAAGAAGAGCAAGTCAAGCCCAAAGCCCCAAAAAAGGGAGGGAATTATAAAGATAAGAGCATAAATCAATGCAATAGAGACTAAGAAAGCATTACAAAAGATTAATGAATCAAAGAGCTGGTTCTTTGAAAGAATAAACTTGATAAGCCCCTAGCCAACCTTATTTTTTAAAAAGGAAAGAAAAATTCCAATTTGTACAATAAGGAATGAAAGGGGCAAAATTACTATGGACCCTGTGGAAATACAATAGATCATCAATACCTACTTTGAAAATCTTTACTCTCATAGGTTCGATAACATAGAAGAAATGGAGAGAGTCCAAGAAGCATATGAATTACCAAAGCTGGGTCAAGAAGATGTAAAACTGATGAATAACCGAATTTCAATTAATGAAATTAAAAATGTAATTAAAACCTTACCAACAAAGAAAAGTTCAGGTCCTAATGGATTCACAACTTTATTCTACAAGAAATTCAAGGAAAACTTAATGCCAACACTTCAACAAAATTGAAAGGGAATCAATTCTCCCTAACTCATTCCTGGCAGCAAGTATTACCCTAATATCAAAAGCTGAGAAAGACCCAACCAAAAATGAGAACTACAGGCCAATCTCTCTAATAAACATAGATGCAAAAATCCTCAATAACATGCTGGCAAACAGAATGCAGTAAATCATTAAGAAGGCTATACAGCACAACGAAATGGGATTCATCCCAGGAGTGCAGGGATGGTTCAACATACACAAATCAATAAGTATAATATACCATATCAATAGAGCCAAAGATAATAATCACATGATCATTTCAATACATATAGAAAAAGCTTTTGATAAAGCCCAACACTCATTCATGATAAGAACTCTACAGAAAATCAGCATACATGGTCCTTACCTCAGTCTGATAAAAACTATCTATGATAAACCAACAGTCAGCAACATGTTAAATGATCACAAACTGAAAGCTTTCGCTCTGAAATCAGGAATAGATGTCTATTATCACCACTCCTATTCAATGTAGTGCTGGAAACATTAGCCAGAGCAATTAGAAAAGAGAGAGAAATAAAAGGAATAAGCATAGAAAAGAAAGAAATTAAAGTATCATTATTTGAAGATTCATCTGGAACCAGTACAGACCTAGAGCAAAGGAAATGCTGAGCAATAAAAGCAAACCAGGAGCATCATAATCTCTGACTTAAAGTTATACTACAAAGATATGGTAATAAAATCAGCATGATACTGGAATAAAAACAGACCTGAAGATCAATAGAATAGATTAGAAAATACAACCACAACTACAAACACACTCAGCTACCCTATCTTTGACAGAGGCCAAACACATTCACTGGAAGAAAGATAGCCTCTTTAATAGGCAGTGCTAGAAAAACTGGCTCTCCATGTGCCAAAAACTAAAACTAGACCCATGCCTATTACCATGTACTAAAGTCAAAATGGACAAAAGATTTAAATATTAAAACAGAAACACTAAATCTACTGGAAGACAAAGTATGTAGAAAGTGTGAAAACATAAGGATAGGCAGAGAATTCATAAACAAAAATAAAACTGCATGGGAAAATACTTGCCAGAATCAATAACTGGGATCTTGTCTTCCTAAAAAATTTTTGCACGTCAAAAGAAATCTCCAACAGAGTAAAAAGAAAGCCAATGAATTTTCAAAATATCTTAGTCAGTGGCTCGAGTAAGCGGTGAGGGACTCAGGGAGAGAACCAGCCACACAGTGTCTCCTGAGATCCTTGTTATGATGGAACTTAGGGTGCTGGGAAACAAAAGAACCCGCTTGCCTCCCTGGTAAGTACCTATGTTTTCAGCGAGCAGAAAAGGACCCAGGCAGAGAACCAGCCAGACAGCATCTCCTGAGATCCATGCCATATTGGAACTTAGGGTGCTGGGCAACAAAGGAACCCACTCACCTCCCTGGTATGCAGCCGTGAGCCTACTGCATATGGGATGAGAATCAAACATCCCATCCTCCCCCCACCGTTAGCAAATGGGAGCCAGAGGTCTGAGCATCTCTTGGGAGGATGACTGTGTGTAATAAAGCAAATATAGGGGATTTCCTTCTACCCTCTCTTTGAAGGCAAATCATTGTTTTGCTTTGTTATGATTAATTACATTGCTCTATTCAATACTCTGCCTTGATAGGTTTTATGATGTTCTGTATTATGTTTGACTTTGCTATACTTAATTGAAAGGACAAGTATTGTGAAGATAATGAGATATACTATGGTACTTATTACTGTTATCCTGGTAACCTGCTGTGAAGTTCTGTACCAATTTCACTGCCTTGTCTTGATTGGCTTTGTTCTGTCTTGTCTTGTTCTGCTGTATTTTACTACATTCAAAGTAATTTAAAAAAAAACCTTAGTCAATTTTCCCTCAGACAAAAGACTTCTATGTAGAACATATAAAGAATTTTTTAAAAACCAGACCCCCAAAATTCAAAGACCCAATGCAAAAATGGCATCTGAGATAAATATACAGTTCTCAGGTGAAGAAATACAAACGGCAAATAAACACATGAAAAAATGTTCAGCTCATTGGTCGTTAAAGAAATGCAAAGTAAAACCACACTGAGATTCCATCTCACTCCAGAAAGAATGGCCTGGATAAAGAAAACTACCAACAACAAATGCTGGAAAGGCTGTGGGGGAAAAGGAACTCTTCTGCACTGTTGGTGGGAATCTAGACTGGTACAACCAGTGTGTAAATCAGTCTGGAGGTTCCTCAAAAAGCTGGGTTTGGAAGTCCCATTTGTTCCAGCTATTCCATTTCTGGGAATACTCCCAGAAGAACTGAAAACATACCACAGTACTATATGTGCACCCATGTTTATAGCAGCACAATTTGTGATATCCAAATCTTGGAAATGACACAAATGCTCATCAACAGGAATGAATAAAAAAATATGTGGTCTTTTTATACAATGGAGTACTAATCAGCTAAAAAAAAAAAGCTTTTGAGGCTTTTTATTGGTAAATGGATGTGACTTGAGACCATACTCATAAGTGAAATAAATCAAACTCACCTGTGTAAATACCGTACTGTCTCCTAGTGTAAGAAACTGAAAGAGTAAATAAGATACAAAATCTTCAATAAATATTGTGAAAGGATAAAAAACTGCTCAATGGGAAAAAATAACTCAGATAGGTAAAAACAAAAGAAGGATGGGAAAAAAAAGATAATAAATTTGTGTATATATATGTATATATATACTTAAGATAGCTAAGTTGATTGTACTACAAATTCTGTTAGTTCTTTGAACAAAACAGCTAACAGTTATAGGATTAGATCAATTTTGCATGCTTATATCTGGTAATTGAGTAACTCTTTTGAAGGTAACTAAGCAAAATAACAATCATAGTTATGTTCCTAGCATCTTGTTTTGTAAGCCTATATTGTTATTATTTTGGGCTCTTCATTAGTGCTGTTTGTGTCTTTTGTTTCTTGTTTTTCTTGTATTTTGTTTTGTTTTGTTTTTCCCTTTAATATACAAAGGATAGATGTACATGTAGAGGCTTATACATGCCTAGATCTTCTCCTAAAACGTTTGCAAGAATTGATTTTATGTGTGATGGTATCAATAGCTACTTAGAAGAAAATGAGGTATTCTGGTAGCCATTGCTGATTTCCTATCATCTTATTTGGAACTCCAATAATTCTTTTATTTTTTGTTTTGGTTGGCTTTAATCTGTTTTCTATTATTCAATTTCAATATGTGTGCAAGTATAGTTAGCTATTAAAAGAACAAGAGACATTATGGTAGCCATGTTTTCCCTATTGTCTGGTTTTGAAACCCTTTAATGCTTTCATTACTCTGTTTTGATCAGTTTCATACTATTTTGTTTTGTTTGAATTCATTGTGTGTGAACATATGAAACCATTTTGAAGAAAACAAGAGACATTATAGTAGCCACTGACTTACTGTTGTCTTGCTTTGAAATTCTGTGTCACTTGCATTGTTTTCTTCTGATCTATTTTGTTCTTTTCTGTTCTGTTCTGTTTTACCCTCTTTAAAATAAAAAAGATCTAGCTCTCCAATTCATTGATTTTTTTAATAGTTTTTTGAGTCTCAATTCATTGATTTTTGGTGTCATTTTTATAATTTCCTTCTTTAATTTTGGATTGAGTTGATTTATTGTTCTGTCCCAAATACCTTAAGATTTCTCATAAGGTTATTTAATTGGACTCGCTCTGTTTACCTAATGTGTGCACTGATTGTGATGACTCAGTACTATTTTTGTACAGTTCCAGAGCTTTTGTTCAGTTGTTCATTCATTGTCTTTACCTTCCAAAATTCATTTATATCTTCTTTGAGCTCTTCTGTGAATCACTGGTTATTTGGAAGTATACTGTTCATTTGCACTAAATGCAATAGTTGTGTCTCCCATACTGGTGAAAAGCATAATTCAACCATAATGTTATAGAATGTGTTATTTAAAACCTAGGGGACTTTGGGATTCAAATAATGCCAGAGCAGGATAAAGAAGACATATAGAAAAAAGAAAACAATTTAAATTCTCTTCTGCATGGTATGGAAAGGAAGACATAGGAAGGGGGCAAAGGTCCTATAGATGTTAATGGTATGTCACTGTGTATTTCAAAAGGGAAAACAGGGAGAACTGTGTACAAAATTAGTGGTGATAAGTGGAAACTGGGTGAATATTCTATGTGATATAACTACTGGAGAAAAATTTTAAGGGAAACAATAGTAAAGGTAAAGAGGAGACAAAAGTAAAATTGCGAGTGAGTAAAACAGAGGAGAAAGAAATCAGGTAAAGAAATAATGTGTAAAAGTAGGAGGGAGTAGGCATAAACAGAAGAATTCCCTTACCTTCAATAAACTACAATGGGGGAAGAGAAAAAAGTAAAAAGTAAGGAAAGCACAGACACAGACACTCTAATTTTAAAGAGTATAAAATAATGAGAAAAAAGTATATGAATAAAATGTATAGAAGGGAGTAATGGCAGAGAAAAACAAAAATTCTCTTAAAGGTACAATTAAAATTTTTAAAAACATGTAACAATAATACAACCAAATAAAGAATAGTAGAATAATATTTTCAATTGTTTTAGATTTGTGACGCCCTTCCTCAGGCTCACATTAAGAAGTGATGCTCCAGGAAGGCTGTGGCTTTGTTCATGCTGGAAGACTGAGGTGGCAGACTGTGCCCAGAACAATGCTGGGGTATAGAGGAGTACCTTTAATAAGAATAAGGCACTCACAGGAACCACCAGTCCTCAACAACTCAGGTCAAAGCTGGCTCTTGGTTGCAGGAGCCAAAAGTACTACCAGCCTCACAGCAGGACTCCACCCACTCAGCTGTCCAACTGCCTGCAGTATCTTGGATTCAAACATCCAGCCCCTTTCTACAATGGAGTCTTCTTTAGCTTCTGATCTGTATAACCGTGTTCCCAGTGCTGTCCTGGAGTTATTCTTTTACTGTTGACTGCAGTGTGGAGACTCTGCTGTGCCCAGGTTCCTTGGAACATTCTGTGTAAATTCTGGTTGCCTGAGCATTGCTGTTGGCTGTCAGTCAGAGACTCAACCAGGTTCAGGACTAGAGCAGGGCAGTGAAAGCTCATTTCAAATTCAAGGAAGCCCAGCACACTGAAAAGGATCTCATACCAGACCAATGTTAGGTGAAGATTCCTACATTTTGTTAAGAGAAAAAGTGAAAAGAAAGTGTTAACAATTATAAACTTATACATACCAAATAACTGAACAATTGACTTCATAAACAAACACAAGTGGACATGAAAAACCAGTAAGTACCAATGCAAGAGTAATGAGGGAATTCAATACCCAATGGTCACAAATGGATCAACTAGACAAAAATCAACAAGGAAATTCCAGGGCTGAAACAAACCTTCAAACAAATGGACATAATAGATAGACATCCTTCACAGAGTGATCCACACAACATAAGAATACATATTCTTCTCAGAAGTATGTGTGACTTTCTCCAAAATAACAACCTACTAGGCAATAAAATGGGCATTAAGCAAGTGGAAAATAATTAACATTATCCCACGCACATTTTTAGAACATAGTGAAATGAAACTAGAAATCAATGGCAATGTGCATAGAGTAATGAAACTAGAAACCATGGAAACTACACAAACACATGTAAATTAAACAATATCTTCATGAATAATCAGTGGGTGAGTCACAGGTGAATTTTAAGAAGAAATTACATAGTTTCTAACATTAAACCATGAAGTCAATGTGACATGCCAGAACTTGTGGTATGCAATGAAAAGAGTCCTAACAGGGAAGTATATTGCATTGAATTCCCATATCGATAAAGCAGAAGAACCTGAAACAAATAACCTACTGATAAAGATCAAAGTCCTCAAAAAAGAAAAACAATGCAAATCCAGTGCTAACAGACAAAAACAATGCAAATCCATGCAGATATGAGGAACAAGATTATAAAGACAGAATGAATAAAACAGTTGGTTCTTTCAAAAATTCAACAAAAGAGACACAAATCCTTAGGTAATCTTAACAAAATAAGGAAAGAAAAGACATACACTCTTGCAGTTGTAAATACAAAATATAAATGATAAGGATTCTTCTAAAATCCAGATTATTGGAAATGATGTTAAGAATTTGCACTCTAAAAGTAATAAGAACTAAAGAAGTAATAAAACCCAAAATGTGTAAATTTTGTTGTAAAAAAGAAAGGGAAAAAAGTGCTCTAAAGGATACAACTGCAAGTGTGTTTAGGTGTATTAAGATAGATGACCATATTACTGAGTTGTTGTTGGATCGTTGAACACAACTGTTTGCAGTCTCACTGTTTGAATGTCCACTTTGTATGCTTTAATACTGTAACTTGAACAACTATTTCTAAGATGACAATATGTAATCTATTAACTAGTGATTTCTCACCGGTTTTTTTTGTTTGTTTGTTTGTTTTTGGTTTTTGGTTTTTGGTTTTTTTGTTTTGTTTTGGTTTGGTTTTTTTTTTTTTTTTTTTTTTGTAATTCTGTATTACTTTTACCCTTATACTGTTTTGGGTTTTTTTCCCTTTAAATTAAAAAAAAAAGAACTTGCACTCTAAAACGTAGAAAATTTTAAAAAACTAAATTCCTAGTTACATATGATCTACCAAGGCTGAGACAAGAAGATATAAAAATCTTTATAAGCCATTCTCAATCAGTGAAATTTAAGAAATATTAAAACAACTATCAGCTAAGGAAAATTTAAGTCCCAAAGGATTCACTGCTGAATTCTACATGAAACTTAGAGAAGACCTAACCCCAGTACTCCTCAAACTTTTTGATGAAATTGAAATGGAAACAGTACTCCCCATGTCATTTGTAGAAGCAAACGTTACCTTGATTCCAAAACCAGGAAAAGATTTAGCCAAAAGAATAGAAATACAGGCCAACCTCTTTAATGAACACAGATGGAAAAAATCCTCAATAAGATACCAGCAAACAAAATGAAGCAAATTATCAAAAAGATCATACATCATGAGAAAGTAGGATTCACTCCTGGAATGCAGATATGATTTCACATGTTAAAATAAATAAATGTAACATACTTCATAAACAAAACCAAGGACAAAGTAATGTGACCATCACAATAGATGCAAAAGAGAATTTGAAAAAACCCAACATGCATTCATGATTCAGAAAAAAACTGAAGAAAACAGGAATAGAACGTCTTTATCCCATCCTAATAAAAGCCAATTATAATCAACCTCATACTAAATAGAAAGAAGCTGAAAGATCCTCCTCTAAACTCAGGAACAAGACAAGGATGTCCATGATCACTACTTCAGTTTAATATAGATCTCAAAACATTAGCTAGAGATAAGACAGGAGAAAGAAATAAAGGGATATGGTCAGGAAAGAAAGAAGCTAAATTATCATTATTTAATGATGGCATTTTCCTGTACATGGAAGACCCAAAAAAGTGCACCAAAAGATTCCTACAACTAACATCCAAATTTGACAGTGTAGCAGGATAGAAAGTCGATACTGAAAAATCAATAGTGTTCTTCTACATCAATAACAAACACTGAGAGGAAAATCAGGCAAAAAATATCCTTCAGAACAGCATCAAGAAAACTGAAATACACAAGGATTAACCTAACCAAGAAAGTAAAAGACATATTTATAGTAGCCTCTAAAAAGAAATTTAAAAGGCCATCAGAAAATATAAAAGGCATATCCTTTTCCTGGATAAGCAGAACCAATATAGTCAAATGACCATACACCCAAAACTGTTTTATGGATTTATTGCAATCCAAATCAAAATACCAATAACATTTCTTATGGCAATGCAGAAAACAATACTAAGATTCATATGGAATAAAACAACAAACATAATTCTAGACAACAAGGGTAAAACAAGGAAATATCACAATCCTGGACTTGAGGTTACACTCGATGCAGTAATAAAATAAAAATCATGCTGTTGGCAAAAAATGGACTCCTGTATCAATGGAACAGAGTATTAGACAAAGAAACAAATTCATGCACACACATCTATGTTATTTTTTATAAAAAGGCTAAGTCTCTTTCCTGGAGAAGACATAGGCTGTTTAGCAAATAGTGCAAGGAAAACTAGCTATCTGAATGCTGAAATCTGAACCTAGACCCATATCTCACACCACACAATAAACAAAAATCAAAATGGATCAAAGTTATAAACATTAGAACAAAATCACTTAATCTGATGGAAAATAAGACAATAAAACTCTTAAAGACACAGTGCAGACAAAGTTAATCTGAACAAAACCCAAATTGAACAAGAACAAATACCAAGAATCATCAAACAGGACCAGATCAAATTAAAAAGCTTATGCACAGCAAAGGATACCTCTAACAAAGTAAAGACACAGCTTACAAAAATGGGATAAATTTGCCAATTATTCCTCAAAGTACTAATCTAGAATATACAAAGAACTCAAAAGCTTAGACCCCTAAATTTACAGATTTACTCCAAAAATGAATATCTGAAATGAGCAGACACTTCTCAGATAAAGAAATACAAATGGCCAATAAGCACATGAAAAAAAAAATGTTCAATATCACTAGCCATTCAAGAAAAGCAAACTAAAACAAGGCTCGTATTCTATCTCACTCCAAAAAGAATGGTTATCATTATGAAAACAACCAATAGCAAATGCTTTTGAGGCTGTGGGGAGAAAGTAACCATTCTCCATTGTTGGTGGAAATGTAAACTGATGCAAACACTATAGAAATCAGTATGGAGTTACTTCAAAAGACAAAAAATCTAAAATTCAATTTGACCCAGTTATTCATCATACCACAGTCATGTATGCACAAACTTATTTATAGCAGCACAATTCATAATAGCTAAATTTTGGAAATAGCTTACAGGTCGATCAGATGATGAATGAATAAAATGTGCCATTAGAAGGACAAATTTATAAAACAATAACACTAAGCTTAGAAATCTGGATTCTACTGTGTTGAGATTCAGTAACCCTAAGTAGAACTCCCACCTTTACACTTGACTCTGACTGATCATGTGCTAACCAAAGAGTTTATACCTTTATATTTATGTTAAAAGGACAACTGTGATGCCCAACCACCATTACACACTCTTTACATTTACTTTTGCAATAGTGGCCTTTAGAAGCATCAATACATTCATCTCAGTAGCACATCTGACAATGTGTAAGGAGTACCTACTGACAGAAAATCACCTGCCTTGATATACGTTCTACCCACTTATCCATCAGTAGAAGAATCAAATGTCCTCTCTTCCAACCATAACTAAGGAGTCTAAAAAATTTGCATAATTTATTTTTATGAAATATCATGGAAAATGCAAGCTTGTAAAGAAAGTTTGTCCTGGACCTCAGCAGAAACAGTCCAGAAAAATAAGGGAAAAATGATCCCGGAATATCATATTGTTCTCCTTCCTATTAGAAAAAACTCTGAAATTTTCAGCACGTCCTGCTCTGATTAACTTTTTTGTGTTTCTTAGGAGAAGTGAAAAATCCTGGTCAGACACTTCCAAGAGCTTTGATTTCTGCTTTGTCCATCGTGACTGTGATATACTTATTGACTAATATATCCTTCCTGACAGTGTTGACACCAAAGGAAATCATCTTTTCAGGTATGATTGTATGTGGACAGGGGGAAAATAGGCACATTACCTACTTAAAATAAATGAATATAGCTCTATTTATTTGATATACCCATGGCCATATAAATATAATGTGATCATGTTTGGGACATTACAAAGAATCCAAGGAAAAATAATTATCTCAATAATGTACAAAAGATAAGCACTTGATGAATTCTAAGTTCTTAGAGTAGAATAATGTGAAATAATAAGACCTAAACAGAGAAGAAAATTAGAGGAAAGAAGGGAAAAAAAGAAGTGCAAAAGAAAAAAATGGGAGAAAACATGAACAAGAATAGCACCAAAAAAAGAAATACACATTTTCCTTAGGTATTCCATAATTTAGGGTACACCCAAATACCTATCCTCATTGTAACTGTTTCAAATAGTCAATACTATCTTCTTTTCTTAAATGAATAATCTGTAATTCAGGGTACTTAGTTATGTAGCCACTGTCATCCATCTACAGTTAAGCAGATTAATATTCAAAACCAAATATGAATTGACCTCTCAAAATTACAAAAATGCTTTCTCTTCCTCCTTTTCCTTCTCCTCTTTCTTTTTTTACTCCTCTTCCTCCTTCGGCTTATTACGAATAACAGTTTGTAAATTTCAGCAGCAATATATAAATCCTAATATTAATAAAATTCCAATAAGAATGACATTTAATGTGGCATGATAATTGAAAAATAGGATTAAAAACAATTTCTAATTTCCTATTCTCAATCACTGTGTTAAAATATCCCTTGCAAAGAAACCAGGTCAAAGCTTTATTAAGATGGCTTCTCAGCAATTCAATAATAATATAAAGCCTTATAACAAAATATTTGACACATAATAAGTCTTATTTTTATAGAATATTACAAAACACATGAACATAGATATGAATAAATGCAGATTCAGGTGTTCAGTTTACTTTCAGTTTACAAGAAAGCAGTATTTCAAATGTGTTAGAAAAACTATACTAAACTTTAATTTTTAAAAAGAGTTACTGCTGAAGGAAAAGAAAGTTATATGGAAAGTCTATTCATTAAAAACAATTGACTTTTTAAGTATTCTGAATAAATTTCAATTACTATAGCAAAAATACAAACTAAAAAGTAGCAGACACAGATAGACACAATGGAATATGATCATATACAAACACAGAGAGATGATTGAAGACATCAAAAGGGAGCTTTACACATCTTCCTAGAGACTAGCATAGAAAAGGACAATTACAAGTTTAAAAAGGGAAACAGAAGTGAGTTATGATTACATATTCACAATTTAGGTCTCACAGAAATACTGTAATCTTCTAAGTGAGATATTTTTCATTATTAAAAATTGGGGCAAAATTATAATTTGCCATGTATTCCACCTGAAAACCAGTCTGCAAGTTCTCTAAAGATCTGCCTCACTAACATTCTTCGAGTATTTTCACCTCTTCATTCCCACTCTTACTGCCTTGGTCCAGCACCTTCTTGTTCTTTCCTGGCTTATTGCAACAATCACTTTCTTAATTTATACTCTCCAACTCATGTAATATCCTTTCAGTTTCTACAGACAAAGTAGATATGATACACAAACTTACTCATATAATACACAAACTTAAGTCACTTTCTTGTTTAAACACTGTCTTTTTTGCTTGCCAGTCTTCCTAATCTGACTCTCACAGAACTGCAACCACCACATCATCACTTCAACACTTCCCTCCTGATCAGATGGTCACCTCTTAGCTGACCAGAGCTAGTTCTGAACCAAGGCCTACCTTTCCATCTTCCTTCACTGCATGCTCCTGCCTTGCACTCTACTTACTGCTTCTCCAGAATAACCCTGGGTACCTGCAATGAGATGTAATGGGCTACCTCACATTGACAGTGAGATTGACCTCAACTGCATATCTATAGAGTCCAAGTGCCTCATCCTAATTAAACAGTAGTCTAAGAAATGCATCTTAAGATCATGAAATGATTCAATAAACTTAGAATACAATAACAATGTTCTCTCAACAAGTGTTGACACTTAATAATTCTTTGAATTTTAGGGCACAGATTGCTCCTAGAAGAAAGGATAGCATTTAATTTTGCAAATGCAGACTTAAAACTAAGCAGCTGCTATTAGAAAATAGAAATAAATAATTGAAATATTAATTTATCCAGGGATCATTGGAAAATAGTATACATTTATAAATAATAAAACAACATTATATCACACAGTTTTTGTCTCCACTTTAACTGTAATTAATGCCCAATAATTTGGGAGCCATTTGCACATTTAGAACATAATATGCTATTATGTTATTGCTAATACATATGACAATACTTCATTTCTGCTACATCTATACCTTTTGTAATGTAATTTGGCTTCGGTGTACAAGAAGATCTATTTAATTAGAGAACAATATCCACCCAGTTTGAAAGACTGATTTTCCATTTTTTATACCAGTACAGGTGATCATATCAATTATCCATTGTTGTCTAGCAAAATTCTAGAAATGTACTGAATTAAAACAAACATTTTTGAATCAGAATTCTACTCATTGGCAATTTATGATAGGATCAGTTGAGCACACTGGAGCCATGCCTGTGTCTGCATGCCTGTGTGTGCATGCCTGCGTCTGCACACTTCTGTTCTATAAGATTTTATTCTCAGTCTTGGCATGCTCTTTGGATTCCCACACGGACAGCATTTCAAGCCTCTAAAACGTAAATTCCACAGCAAGGTCACATGTGAAAGAAGATTTTTGTGACAAAGTCTTGTGTTTAATCAACTAGGGAAGAAATTAAGAAAGGCTGTGATTATGTTGGGACCATGTAAGAAGGAATGGGTGAGTAGAAAGCATCTTATGCCACTACCCAATATAAGGAAAGTTTAGCAAGTCTAAAAGATCCATTAATCAATGTTGGCCATCAGAGAAATGAGTTTTCATGGATCTCTACCACACAAAATCATTGGTTGAGAGAACACTGTGAGGAGTTTGGTTTTAAGACATGTCAGAAGAGATTTCACAATGCAGTATGTATGATTCTAAGTGAGATCGTTTTGCATTTTGTTATCTCCAGAGATAACATCTTGGCTCTATCCTCTTATAATCTAGACTGAACTCATTAGTATGGTAGCTAGGCAAGGTTTCAATCAAGACATCAGGCAGAAGTCTCCAATACACCTCAACAACTAGGAAAAAAAAACTCACAAATAACTGTTTCCACTTCACTGATTGAAAAAGATTCAGAGTAAAGGAGACATCCTCTTTTGTAAGGAGCATCCAACTTACATTACAAAAGATATAAATGTAGGAAAAACAAATAATTTTTGCATGTATTTGTGAGAAATCCAAAGTGACTATGATATTTCAAATTTTGTTTAATTTTTGTAGATTCTATTGCTGTCACATGGATGGACAGAGTATTCCCTTCCATGCAATGGGTCATTTCACTGGGGATTTCAACTGCAATAATTGACAACATTTCTTGTGGAATACTTAAAGGATCAAGGATGCTCTACGCTGCTAGCCAAGAAGGACAATTGCCTCTGATCCACTCTATGCTTAATGAGCGCCTGTCTCCAGCTGTAGCTGTGATCCAGTTAATCATTTTGTCTTCTATTGCTGTTATACCATCAAATTTAACGAATTTAATAAAATATCTGGGATTAATATGTTGGGTTTTAAGTGGGCTAAATATGATTGGCTTACTTAAAATGAGGTACAAGGATCCAGACCTAAGGAGACCTTATAAGGTAACTCAAAATTGAAAAGTTAATATTAATTTCCAGTTTCCATCTATGAATAAAATTTGTTGAAGCTGTTATGGATGTTCCTAACAAATTGCCAGCCCAATTTGTGAAACATCTGATCTATGTTTGCATTTGCCTGTTTTCTGATATGGACCACTTTTGAACTGATTTTTTTTTTGGCATGTGTTTAAAAGTTGAAATTTGATATTTTTACAAGGAAGATAGATGTTTTCATAGATTTTGCAAATTACATAGCAATATTTTTCTGAGAAAATATTTAGTTTGTATATGAAATCAATAGTTTATAAAAATTGAGGACTATCTTTTAACAAAATTGAACCATTGTTCTGTACTATTTGGTTGACAAAACTACTATAACTTCTTTGAGTACATTGTATGATTTCTGATGAATATAGAACTGAGTTTTGACCTCAGGGCCTTTTTGAGTTAAGCAACACTGTTTAACAGAACAATACTGAAGGCCCTTAAAAATGGCTACTTAAAAGCACTGCTTTACTAGAGACAAATAGCCCTGTGCCCAGGCACAGAGCACAAGGAGCAGAGAACATGCCAAATGAGCAGTTCCCAACTTTTTTGGCACCACAAACCAGTACAGTGAAAGATAAGTTTATTACAGATTATAAGAAGCAGGTAGGTTGTTTCTGAGTTATTTGAGCATATTACATTTATTGTGTGTTTCATTTCTATTCGTATTGCATTGTAATGTATAATGAAATAATGATAGAACTCACCATTATACAAAATCAGTGGAAACCCTAATGTAACCAGCTGGTAACATCAATTATTTTGTTACTATAAAGCCTGCCACCAGATGCAACTCAGTTGTTATTTGCAACTCACAAGTAAGATTTTGATAAGAGTCTGCAAGTAATTGATTACTATCTCTGTACACTCAAACTTCTCTGCTAACATTAACTTATATTTTTTGCTGCTCCCTGAACTAGAATTAGCACCTCAACTCTATTTCATATCTTCAAACATTAGGTTTTCATAAGAAGCACACAGCCTAGATCCTCACAGGTACAGTTCACAGTACAATTCATGTTCCTATAAGAATCTAATGGCACTGCTGACCTGACAGGAGATGGAGCTAAGGTGGTAATGTAATCAATGGGGAAAGGCAGTAAATACAGATGAAGCTTTGTTCTTTGACCTGTTTATTGGCTCCTTCTGTGATGCCCAGTTTCTACCATTCAGTGACCAGAGTTATGGGGACTCCTACCTAAATGATGGCCCCTGTTTATACTCTCTAGTGTGTGTTATAAAATAAGCAAGCCATCATCAGAAGAAATAATTCCAGACTCTTCTTTGAAAAGCCCATCTGAAAACAGCATAGAAAGTGAGTGAAAAAGATTGTGTGTAAAAGCAATCCAAACCAGTGGCCTGTATTCTTTTAATAACCATTCTTTACTAAAGAGAATTCAAAAGCTCATATTGGCTATGCTAGATAAAGGAAGCTGATCTGGAATTGAACACTGGAGTTCTGATACCAGAATCCCATATTTGGGTGACCTGCTTCCAGAATTTTTATAAAGCTTCCTGGCATACAATTTTGTGAAATAAATTTATTACTTGTTAATGTGTCTTTATCTGCCACATATCTGTCTTATTTTCATTTACTTCATCTTTGTATGATGCAAGCCATGCTGTGCTACAATGCAAACTTTAGCAAGTTCCATAATACGTTTCCTATAGTAACTGGGTTATAAATATAGTCAAAGTTACCCATTTAAGATATTTCTTGTATATGGACATTGTATGAATGTAAATGAGAAACTCATAGTTACCTACATAAGAGCCCAAAAACTCAATGAAAACTCCTGGAATTTGAAAATTGTACTGTAGGGGCAGAGGATTTAGCTCAGTGATGCAATGCCTTCCTGGAAAATTTTTATATATTACTTGGCAGAAGTATAATAAACAAATAGTAGCTTGGTTGCCTAAATATAGAAACTAATAATGTTTACATGGCTAACATTAGAATGGTATCATTTCTCATTTATGATACAATATGAAATAATGTATATTTTCATTGCTTAAAGTGCAACTTTTCACTGATTTTAATGGATGGATTTAATCGAATGACAAGAGAAGTAATTTATCAAAAATAACGATGTATGATGAGATACAATGAAAGCAATCCTACAAGGGGAATTTATAGTGGATGTTTCTCATATTAAACAAGCAGAGCAAGCCCAAATGAGCAACCTAATGTTGAACCTCAGTCTTCTAGGGAAAAAAAACCAGCAACTTAAACCCAAAGTGTATACCAGAGAGAAAATTATACTGATTAGGGCAGAAATTAACATAATTAAAATTGAGGAAACAATGGAAAGAATCAATAAATCAAATATATTTCTTTGAATGAGTGAATGAAATAGACACATTCTTGGCCAGCCATATCCAAAAAAGAAAAGAAAATACTCAAATATATTCAATTTGGAATGAAAAGGGTAAGATCATAACAGAGCCTTTAGAAGTCTAAAAGATGATCAATATCTATGATAAGAACCTATACTCTGATAAAATGACATCATAGAAGAAATGGACAGATTCCTAGATTGTATGCTTTATCCATGCTAAGTCAAGAAGATACAAAAGTTCTAAATAAATCAATATCAGCCAATGAAATTAAAGAAGTATTTTAAAGCTACTAACAAAGTAAACCCCAAGACCAGATGGATTCACTGCTGAATTCTATAAGAATTTTAGAGAAGATCTAATACCACTACCCCTTAAACTCAAATAAAACGACATGGGCAACACTCCCAACTCATTCTTGGAAGCAAGCACTAACCTGATGCCAAAACCACAGAAGGACTGGAACACAAAAGAGAACTGCAGACCAATCTCTCTAATGAATATAGATACAAAACTCTCCAGTAAGAGACTGGCCAACAGAATGCAGAAAATCATCAAAAAGATTATGTATCATGACCAAATAGGAATTATCCAAAGGATACAGGGAAGGTCCAACATATGCAAACCAGTAAATATAATATATCACTTTAACAGACCGAAGGAAAAAGCCTTATGATCATCTCAATAGATGCAGAAGAAGCA
Organism: Cavia porcellus; assembly: GCF_034190915.1. Lineage (NCBI taxonomy): Eukaryota > Metazoa > Chordata > Mammalia > Rodentia > Caviidae > Cavia > Cavia porcellus. Next base: position 59,914,602 of record NW_026947493.1, read on the forward strand.
TTGGACACAGTATAGCACCCATTCATGATTTTTTAAAAACCTACAGAAAACTAGAATAGATAGCAGTTATCTCAACCTGATACAAGGAATCTATGAAACACCAGCAGCCAACATCATATTAAATGGTGAAAAACTGAAAGCTTTCACGCTTTAAAGAACAAAACAGATGCTATTACCACTACTGTTTAATATAGTTCTGGAAATATTATCCAGGGCAATTAGAGGAAAGAGAGAACTAAAAAGAATATTTATAGGATATAAAGAAGTTAAATTATCAACATTTGCTGATGACATGATACTCTAGACAAAAGACCCCAAATACTCCTAGAATTTAAAAATTGTAGTTTAGGAGCAGAGGATTTAGCCCAGTGGTGCAGGGCCTTCCTTGCAAGCATGAGGCCCTGAGTTGGATTCCTGGTAACCCCCAAAATTTGTAGTTTTAATGTGCATTAATCTCATTTTTCTGTAACATAAAACTGTTCATCAAATTTGTGACTGTTCATCAAAATGCATTTGAAAATTTATATGCAATTATCTCCTCTTTGTTAGCTATCACTTGCGTGTACTTTGTCTATAAAAATTTGTGAGAAAAAAGTCATCATTAATCATAGTTTTCTTCTTTCTTTTCAGGTGTGGCTTCCATTGATATTCGCATCTTTAGCTTCATCTCTATTTCTAATTTTTATGCCAATCATTCAATCACCTAAAATGGAGCATGTTTATCAAGTTATCTTTGTTTTATGTGGACTTTTGTATTACTGGTTTCATGTTCATCTTAATCAACATTCTGTAGGTTCTGAAACAATCACTTGTTATTTACAATTATTATTTAATGTTTCACCATCAGGTGATCATGAAACTTGTATTTCTACAAACAAAAACTGACTATAAACATGTTTGTGAAAATAAAAGGCATTAAATTGTGAAATTTAAGTGAACAAATAGACTCCTGCAAACCTCCAAATGTTATAGACAAAATTAAAACACTGAAGTACTTATATTCATTAATAAGTAAGGGGATAAGACCTCAAATTTACAAACACTAATCAATAATAAGCATATGTGCTATAATTTGTATCTGAAATGTCCCAAACAGACTCAGTTGTTGAAGAGTCACCCCCTATAGGTGATGTGAAGGGGATGAAGGACACTAGGAGATGAGTTTTGGTGGACAATGTAGTTCAGATACAACATTTATTTGAAGAATATTTTTGTCCTGGCCATTTTGTCATTCTCTCTCTGCATGCTCTCTGCCATGACAAGAGATGCTTCCATCCACCATCGATATTCTGTCTCACCACAGGCCCAGGATCAGCATGCCACAAAACTCAGTATTGAAATCTCTGAAATTGTGAGCTAAAATAATTCTTTCTACCTTTCTGGAAATTTTCTTTGCAACAGAAAACTAACACAAAACGTTCATACACAGGACAAGGATCATTCAAGCAACTAGATCAGACAATGTGATTTACAATGTTCTGTAATTGGTGCATGGGAGAAATTGACATTGGGAGATGAAAGCTAGAAAAGAATTAATACAAACAAAGCATATTAGTCATTCTGTCATCACAGGAACAAAATACCCAACACTGACAACTAAAAAGAAAAACAGGTTTCTTCCAGCACTTGTTTAAGTGGGTTCAGTCTACAGTTCATGGGCTCCAAAGCACAAATAACATGGTAGAAGTATGTTCCAGAGGAAAGTTCATCAATTCATGGCACCTGGGAAGCAAAGAGAGGAAAGGGACGATGTGACGAAAAGAATACACTCTGCTAGGGCATGATCTCAGAATCCCACTGCCTTACAAAAAGGGCCCAGTACCTCATCCGAACATTCAGCTCTGATCCAATCAATGGACAAATGCTCTGAAGAGAATAGCACCTTTGTAATACATTCACCTTCCAAAAGCTCCACTTCTGAACATATGATACAGATGGTGGATATTTTTCATCTAAACAACTACATTCTCCCCTGACATTGAAAAGTCTTACACACATCTCATTATGCAAAATGTCTTTAGTTTATCTTGATGAGTTGTCAGAATTTCAACAATACCAGCACAGCTCAAAACTCAAAGTCCGAAGTCTCCTCCAAGCCCCAAGGAAAACTCATGACTAGGACCCCCCCTCAAAAAAAAACTCAAAATAAAGTGAAATATCTCCAATACCCATGGTGCAAGTTAAATAGTCATTCCAAATGGGAAGAAAACTGGAATAACAAGAAGCTGTACCAAAGCAAGACCAACCCCCAGGAAGCTACATGGTAAATGTGATAGTTCTATTTTTCACCATCCAGAACACGTAGTGATGAGATATGATCCCCAAAAAACTATTAAAGTCACACATCTGGAAGTGTTTCATGTTGCCCTCTTTGCAGGCTCTGCTCATTGTCTGTGATTTTCCTCCTTACACATTACTACCATCTCCATGTTCCCACAGCCTACACTACAATTTGGGTTTCATTCTCACAGCCTTATGCATTACCTTCTTCAGGAATCATTGTCTCTCCTTCAAGGCTTTCCTCTGAAATCTCCACAAATCTTCCTTTATACATGATTACAAAATCTGCGGCATGAATTATTTTAAGGTCTGCCATCAACTCAAGTGGTAGCCAGCCCAACTGGGCCTAGCTGTACTGGCTGCTGAGTGCCTGGATGGCTCAACTTGGCATACACTTCCCTAGCTGGCCTTAAGTTTCAAGATAAGGAAAAGCCTTTGAAAACCATTTGTCCTTTTATACACACTTAATCTGTGCCAGGGCAGATCAGTTTCTGAGATGCTATCAAGGCATCTTTCTTTTTTACTTCTTGGTGGAGGATGTCCCAGTGCAAAGTACTATACTTCATATTAGTGGCCCTAATTTTTTGGATACACACTCTTTTTTTCCCTCAATTCATATGCATTTCATTTTCTGCTCAAGCAACACAATCTTCATGTATTTTGGCTCTGCATTTTAATCTGATTTTCACCTTAATTGTGTCTAAAAGCAACTGGGACTACCATTACCACAGCCTGAATGTGGGGCTGCCTTGAAATTTCCTATGCCAGATTAGTTAGTTTGGCACCTTTCAATTCATCCTCATATACACTCATGGTACATGTACAGAGTATAGACAAATTCTTTGTCAAATGGCTTCTTGTCCAGCTATCAACAGAGTCCTCTTTCTCAATTTAAATTCCATTACCTTGCTTTTTATGTCCACATTCTAATGAACATTCAGCAATTCAGGAGTATCGGTATCAACCATAAAGTTCTGCTTGTAACAAGTCTAAGGCTTCTCTGGCTCACTTTTCCAAATTTTCCAAACTCATTCCATAAAATAGCTCCAACAAATTCTGAATCCCATAGATAGATATAGTCATAACAATGGTCCCACAACAATAGCAATTTTTTAATAATCATCTATCTCTGACAAAATTCCCAACACGACCAATTAAAAGAGAAGTTTATTTTGTATCAGGATTTCACTGATCTCACCTCATGCTTGGCTTGTTCTGGGACCAGAAACAGGATGGTAGAAGTGTGTAGCACAGGAACACAGTCCAACCTGTGGAATACAGTGAGCAGAGAAGGAAGGAGGGGAGGGCAGAGGAGTGGAGAGGGGACAGGAAGGAAGGAGAAGGGAGGAAAGCAGAAGAGAGGACTACAGACTGCAGACAGTAAAGATAGTGCTCTCGCAGTTACTAAAGAGAATGAGGGAAGTACTGAGAATCTGTCTAGAGCCCTTCATGTTAAATTCTGGCTATACATTTGTCTCGTTTTTGAAGATGCCTGGAGAGTTTGGAGGAGAAAGAGTTTAAAGGTGATAGACTACTTTTTCTAGTACAGGATATGGCAAGGCAGACACAGCACTCAGGTGGTGGGATGAATACTGCTGGCGGTTTTACTAGATTTACAGGGATAATCAAAAATGAGAAGCAAAGCAGATTTGAAAATCTTGCACTTTGGCCAGGAAAGGAGTTCAGCCTACAAGGGTGCAGTCACTGGGCAGGTTAATATCATTGAAAAGAAACCAAATAATTCATAAAGAATTAGTAGGAAAGATATCTTAAGGGATTTTCACAAATCAAATGGGAGAATCATCTGACTAGGGCTTAATAGGTAAACTGTACACTCATTTGATAGATTTTGCCTTGAGAAAAGAGCCCTGGCATATACTGTTCAAACGTGATCTCCTAAGGAATTGTTTCTCTGCCATCAATAATCCAGGCACTTAAAGTTTTTGGCAACCATGGACCATGCCACTCCTAGGAGTGGCAGAGTGGCATAGTTTTTATGGTATAAGTATTATAAACAGGAAAAAAGCAAGAATACTGATTCATGGAAGCTTCCACCAGATTTCAAAGTAGGGCCTGGGAGACCAGGCAGTGAGTGTACCATAAGGCACTGGTTTGGATCTTCTTCTAACCTGAAGAAGAAATCCACTATATAGTGTGATCAGTACAGCAAACTAAGGTTTGGTCAACTATTAATATACATTAAATGTAATAGTTGTGTCCCCCGTACTAGTGAAAAGCATAATTCAACCACAGTGTTGTAGAATGTATTATCTAAAGCCCAGGAGGTTGGGGATTTGAGTAATGCCAAAGCAGGAAAAAGTAGAGAAGTAAAAAAAGACAAAATTTAAATCTTCTGCTGTGTGGTATGGAAAAGAAGGTAAGGAAGGGAGCAAAGGGTCCTATCAATGCCAATGATATGTTGCTATTTCAAAAGGACAACAGGGAGAGCTGTGTACAAAATTGGTGGTGATAGTTGAAAATTGAGTGACTATTCTATAACTGATATCAACACTAGAGAAAAAAGATTAAGGGAAACAACTGTAAAGGTGAAGTGGATAAAAAAGTAAAATTGAGAATGAGTAAAACATAAGAGAAAGAGGTCAGGTAATGATATACATGTAAAAGTAGGAGGGGGTAGACATGAACAGGGGAGAATTCCTTTACACTCTGTAAACTACATTAGGGGTAGAGAAAAAAGTAAGAGTAAGCAAAGCACTAACAGACACTCTAATAAAAAATAGTATAAAATAATGGGCTAAATATGAGACTAACCGTATATAAGGGAGAAATGGCAGAGGAAAAAACTCTCTTAAAAGTACAACTAAAATAAAAAATGAAAAAAAATAATACAATCAAATAAAGACTAGTAAAAGAAGAATTTCAATTGTTTTGGATATGTGATCCTTCCTCAGGCTCACATTAAGAAGTGATGCTCCAGGAAGGCTGTGTCTTTGTTTACGCTGAAAGACTGAGGTGGCAAACTGTGCCCAGAACAGTGCTGGGCAAGAGAAGTGCCATCAGAGAGCACAAGGCACTCATGGGAACCACCAGTCCTCGGCAACTCAGGCCAAAGCTGGCTCTGGGTTGCAGGAGCCTAAAGCACCACCAGCCTCACAGCAGGACTCCACCCAGTCAGCTCTCCAACTGCCAGCAGACTTAGACTCAAACATTCAGCCCTTTTCTATTATCTCACACCATGCAATGAACTAACATCAAAATGGATCAAAGAAATTAACAGTAGAATAGAAACATTTAAACTGCCGAATAGCAAAATAATAAAACTCTTAAAGATTCAAGAGTAGAACGATACTCTGATTGTATAAGAAGTAATACCAAGAATCACAAAATGGGATCACATCAAATTAAAATGCTTCTGACAGCAATGGCAACCTCAAAGTGAAGACACAACCTACAGAAAGAAAAAAAAACTTTAAATTATACCACAAAGCTACTGTTATAAAAGCAGCATGGTTTTGTCCAAAGTAAAACTAACCTAAGGATCAGTGAAACAGATTAGACGATGTAAAAACAATTCCAGACTTAGCCCCATATCTTTGATTAAGAAGGCAAACACTTTCACTGGAAGAAAGCCTTTTTAATAAATATTAGTGGGAAAACTGGCTTCCTATTCCCTAAAGATTAACGCTAGACCCTTAACCTTCACCATACACTAAATATAAATCTAAGTGGATCAAAGATAAATCTTAAAACAGAACTTCTAAATCTTCTAGGAGACAGAATAGGTAGAACTCTTGAATTCATTGAGGTATTCAGTCTTTATGAACAAAACCCCATTTGCACAGGAATCATCAGAAAGAATCAATACCTGGCATCTTATATTATTAAAAAGCTTTTCACAGTAAGATAATCAAATGGAGACAACTTACAATGTGGGAAAGCATTTTTTACCAGCTGTTCCTCAGACAAAGGACTAGTATTCAGAATATATAAAGGAATAAAAAATCATACTTTCCCTGAATTTAAAGACCAATCCAAAAAAAGGGCATAAAAATTGAACAGATACTCCTTGATGAAGAAGTACAAATGGCAAATAAATATATGAGAAAATATTCAATAGCACTGGTCATCTGGGAAATGCAAATTAAAACAAGCCTGAGATTCCAATGTACTCCCAAAACAATGGCTATTACCAAGAAATCAATCAATAGCAAATGCTTGAAGGGCTGTGGGGAAAAAGGAACACTTGTCCTCTGTTGGTAGGATAGCAGACTGGTGCAACCACTGTGAAAATTAATGTTAAATGTCCTCAAAAATCTAGGAATAGAGATTCCATTCCACTCAGCTATTCTCCTTCTTGGTATCTTCTCAAAAGAATTAAAAGCATCATACCATAGCAGTGTATGCACACTCATGTTTATAGCAGCACAATCTGTGACAGCTAAATAGTGGAAACAGCCCGAATGCCATTCAAACAATGAATGGATAAAGAAGATGTGGATTTTTTCATACAATGGAATAATGCTCAGCCATAAAGGAGGATAAATTTGAGACATTTCTAGGTAAATGGATGCACCCTGAGAACACAATCTTAAGTGAAGTAAATCATTCACAAATGTTAATATCACATGATTCCTCAGGTGTGAGAAATCAAAAGTATAAATAAAGACATTATGCATAATAGATATTGTTAACAGGAAAAAATGTTCAAATGGAAAGGGGAACTAGAGAGGGGGAAAAGAAAAGAAAAAAGTGAGAAAAAAGGGGAAAATTGGTATTTTGTAAATAAGGAAGGGGAAACAGCATTGAAGGAAGGGTAGGGCTATGGGAGAAAAAAATAATCAAGTTATATCATGTCCAGGTTCAAATTCCCTATGGTGAGTATCATCATTATTTATACCTAAAATGCACCAACAAACTTAATTAATTAAAAAATTTAAAAGCACCTAAATTTAAAGACCTATTGGAAAAATAGTCTAGAGAAATGAACAGACACTCTACAGAGGAAGAATTACAAATGATCAACAAATATATGAAAAGCATTCAACATCTTTTGTCACAAGAGAAATGCAAATTAAAACAACTCTAATTCCATATTACTCCAGAAAGAATGGCAATCATTAGGAAATTAAACAATAATAAACGCTAGTGTGGCTGTAGTATCAAAGGAACCCTCTGCATTGTTGGTAGGAATATAAACTCGTACAACCATTATGGAAATCACTACGGAGATTTCTCAAAGAATTGAAATTAGAAATGTTATATAACCCAGCTATCATCCAAATTATTACTACAGCAATAATTACACCAATTTTTATAGCAGCACAGTTTGTAATAGTTACATCTTGCAAGCAGCCTGTATACCACATCAACAGATAACTAGAAAAAGAAAATGTGATATTTACATAAAATGGAATGCTGCTGAGCTATAAAGAATGACACATTTGAGATATTTGTAGGAAAATGGATGCACTTGGAAAATATATTAAGTAAAAGAAAGCAGACACACAATCTTAAATAGTATATGCTATTTCTCACTTCAGTAAGGCAAAGTTCAAACTAAGACAATTATAAAAATGGATAATGTGGTGGCAAGGAGTCATGTTTACATGGCCCCATAAGTTTAAAGTTCAGATCTTTAACAACCGAGAAAACCACTCTAATGGTAGATATGTTTCAAGTATTTATCAGAGAGCAAAGAACAAAGACGAAAGCAAGATTATAATACTACATCGATGACAGGAAAAGCACCCAGAGAAATGGAGGGAAGAATTCCCTTCAAGATACCATAAAGAGCACCAGGGCCCGTGCACCATCTGAGTCTTTCCAGTTGTGAATACAGAGCTCACCTAAAGGTGGCTTGGTGCCAACAGGCCTGTGTGCCTGGAAGGATCATCCCCAGCCTCAGCTCAAGCCTGAAACATTCAGTGCTACCAGCGGTAACAGTTATCTCTACACATTCTTTTCTGAAAAAAACAGCCTCTCTACAGAAAGGCAGCAGGCAAGGTCACTTCAGTGAACACCTTCGTTTTGCCAAATTTCATTATCTTAACCCTTTCTCTTACAGATAGAAAAGAAGAAAAGGATGGATCTCTTGCAAATGGTGCAAGAGTACAAGGGTAAGGGATGAAGAGAGGAAGAGGAAATAAGAGAAACAAAAATGTGTCATGTATGGGAACCTAATAAACTTAATTAATGTAAAAACCATATGCCATAACATAGCTAAGACAAATATCAGTAAGTATAAAAAGGAGATAGGAGAACCCAAAGAGGGAAAGGAAAAGGCATAATAAGAAAAAAAAAGCTGTAATATGTACATGTCACTACTCCCCAACTTAATTGTAAACTGCATGAATTACAAACGTGCTAATAGAAAATGTCATTATGAAAACAATGCCATGTCCAAAAATTCATCTCCACTGCATTGTAAAGTAAAATTAAAATCTTTCTCCAATCCAATCCAAAGTTTACTTTATTTTCCAATAAGCTACAGTTATGTCTCTTGGTACAAATCTACACAGTAATACTTCACAGCTCAATAACAACAGTATTGTAGCAGTGGTCTATCCTCTAAAATTACATCTACCAGAATAACTTCCCTCCCTTTTGCACAGTATTCTAAATTCTAATAGTTCATGCAAATAATTAAGATACTTAGGCTTCAGTAATGTTAGTTTACATTTACAGAAATGAGAACACCTGGTGACCTTCAGTTAACATCAGAATTTCTAACATCCTTCCTTATTCTTTAGTCCTGCGTGACAGCTAAACCAAAATGTGTTAAATGCTATCACATTTAACTTGCAGAAAAGTAATGTTTATCTAAAGGACACAGGAACAAGTCCCAGGAAGTCACAGTAGGTCACCATGTTTCCATCAGCGGTGCCAGGACAAGAGGGAGGGGCCCTCATGGAACGAAGAGAACCTGGCTGGTATGCAGCCTTCCTGCCCATTGTCCATGCACATCTTTATTTCCCTCTACAAGTCCTAGCCCATCCCTGTGTTCCCTAAGATCTTTCTCACAGATGCAAGGCTCCTTCATCCTTTCAGAGACCCAGTTCTTTAATCAACCTGATCTGCTTTCCATAACCATGTTCTTTGTGTGGTGGCTCTGGAGGATTAAACGTAGACTTAGGTACAGTAACAGTGATCTAACTCCAAAAGAGACTTCGCTCTCCCAAAATTCCTGGACCTTACTTTCCGAATTAGCGGTAACTAACTAACTTGTTTACTACCATCTATGATTTTAAATCAATAATAAGTTACATGTGAAATATTTTAACTCTGGCTTTTTGGTAGAAAACACAAAATAAGAAAAAATCCCAGTTAATCATTCTTAAAGCCAAGTTAAATTAAATAATAGATAACTTGAATAAGGATTAGATGGGTTAATAGTGATAGGGTATCATGTCTAGGGGAGACTAACTAAAGTGCAGAGGAAGCTATAAAAGAAACCCATGTGAAGTTGCAAGCTTATTTTTGGGATTAGAAAAATACAAAAAAGCAAAAGCATGTAATTCTCAGGAACAACAGAATTCTTACATGGAAACATTTTCTTATTTAGTGCCATATGGGGGAGAAATATATGCATCTCCTAAGGGGGTTCTGAAATAGTCCTCACTGGGCTGGAAATTTAGCTTAGCAGCATAAGCACCTGTCTGGCTAGCGCAAGGTTATAAATTCAATCCATGGCACCGGGAGGGGAAAAAAAAAAACGAAATACTCTTTACTGAACATTCCTGTCTCCCTGAGTATTTGGGAAGTTTGTGGCATACTGAAAATGGTCAATGCTCTTTGTCTTGTGGAGATGGGGACTGCCTTCCCTGGAAGTGCAGCATCTTACTATTTCCTTAAAATATCTTTTGGATCCTCTGTTGCTTTTCTTAAACTTTGGATCAAAGTTTTTGCTTATATCGTAGCACTGGCTACACAAAGCTTGCTGGTAGCTAGCTGTCTAATTCAGCCTTTCTATGCTGGGTGCTCACCTCCATGCTGCCAAAGAAATGCCTAGCTTTGGCCATTTTGTGGTCTTTGGGACATCTGAATACTCAAGGGAAGGTTAGAAAACAGTGTCCTGGTTTCAAACTGTCAGTTCTTTGATGAAGATGTCTATTCTCTGTTTCATTTCCCTAACAGGGATCAAGCTGTTAGTGAATGGGAAAAAGGAGAACTTGTCCAGATTTGAGAATGCTTTGGATGTTGGACTTCTGATGCCTGGCAAATTGCAGAAGCCATTCTCCAAGGATTCTATTCCTATATGGGATTCATTACTTTGATCAGCATTGCAAGTAAATCCATTTCTAAAAACATGTAGCTTATATAAAGCTTTATCCAGAAGAGATGGGGATGTTAAGTCAAATTATTTGCTTTCTGGAGTGAAATTTAAAATGCTCTTTATTACATGGTCATCATTAAGCTGCCATAAATAGTCATTCACATAGACTATGTAGAATTTAGTGTTCTTCAGGTTAGGCCCCCATATGAAACATTGGAATTGTATGTTTTTCAAACACCATAGGGATTCTTTTTACTCCTAGATATTGTGGCATTTGATTCTAGCATTTTGAGGCACTTTGAGTTAAGCATTACTCATATGAAGAACAACATTCATATAATTATCTATTAAATAAAATTACTATCACATATTTAAGATTTTTGCTCCATTTTACTGTTATCACAAAATCTAGCCCCCTATCCAGAACTAACCACAGTCAATAGCTTGATGTGGGTCCTTTTCATGATTCATACATTTTCTTTGAGAAAGTACAATTCTTTAGTTCCAGGCAGGTGCACCAGGCAACATCAGTGGGAAGGAAACCTAAGAGGGTAAAACACTCAGAAACTGCTGAGTGCAGAGTGCTGGTGGCAGAGTTGATGGCACAGAGGCCATGTACTGGCCAAGAATCTCAGCAGAGCTTCCTCGCCTGGAGGAGGGAAGTATTCCAAGGTGACTGACATTGTATCAGGATTCCAGTTTTAGGTGGCTTAGGAGATGGCTTAGGCTAGATGCCTGTGTGCTCCCATGACAGGATATGGGAGCATAGTTGATGATCAGGTCCAGAGGTAACCCTTTGGCCCATACCTCTGGGAGGCCAGTTTTCAAAATTTCAGGATTTTGGAGATCTGACTCACGCCAATACAGGCATCATCTTTCTCTCAGGGAAAGTGCAGGGTTAAAGGAGAGAGAGGCTGACTGGCTTGATGACAGGAATTCATGTTTGGTAAGATGTCCTCCCAGGCTGTAAGTCTGGTGAGGGGCAAGAGTACCAGCTGCCCTGACAATGGTAACCTTTTTATGACAGAGGGGACTTTTGAGGGCAGAGAGTTTTCTTCCATTGTATTTTTTTTCTTTTTTTTTTTTTTATTTAAAGAAAAGGAAACGAAAAAAAAAATACATGGAGATTAAAGAAAAAAAGGGTAGAAAAATAATACTAAATTACAGACAAACAAAAGGTAAGAAATTGCCAGTTGATAAGTTACAAATTGTCTTCTTCGATATGGCTGTTTAGGTTATAGAATTAAAGTATTTAGAATGACATTCAAAAAAGTGACCCTACAAACCATTCTGCTCTATGGCCGAACAAAAGCTCCGTAATATGATTATCAGTCCCACCTATTTGTTTTACATCTCTAAGAGGATAAGGTTAACCATATCAATCTTCCATTGTATTTTTAACATCCATAACCCTTGTAACTTGTATATTGGTAAGGGCTTTATCAGGCTTCTGGGGGGCAATGGTAACTTTTGATAAATTGATGGGCTTTTTGTTCCCCTTTTTATATCTTTGAGAAGTGCTTGAGTAATTTTATGCTTCTAGGCAGGGTGACCTTTGGAAAGTCCATGGCAACTCATTTATCAGAGGTGACAGTTCAATTTTTCCTCAGTCAAAATGTAACAGCATTTCTGTATTGAACACAGTGATAAGGAATTGCTGACAGTCATCTTGAGCAGGCCTTACATGACAACATCTGACCAAGATAGGTGTATTGTTTATCTACGAAGCAGAAAGCTCTGAAGGGGCAGCCCCTGTGGCCGAATGCAACCAATGGCTAGCCGGAACCCATTAAATTGGCTGGAAATAGATGATTGAAAGCAAGGAATAAAGCAATAGATGTTGCCAGTAACTGTAGCAGCCAACAAATACACAAGGGGAAATTCTCAGGAAAAAATAGATCTATTTTTTTCTTCATACGCAGGAAATAACAGTCTAATTTCATTTTAACTCTGTACTGATTAATTCCAATTTCTGGCTCCCTGTGTGTGTGTCATGTACTTTAGAATGATGATGCTACAGACAAAGGGTGGGTACCTCTCAGAAAAAGAGAGCAAAGGAGAGATATCATTCAGATGCCCACCTGGCCACACTTCTCTCAGGAATTTCGGTACAGCTTAGCTAAGGAGGGTACAGGCATCCACTATGCCATATGTTAACTGCCACAGAACCACAAGTGAGGGCCCAATCAGTCACTATGACCAGGCTTATATGCTGGCTGTTTCAGTCATTCACACATTCATTCAGTAGAGACTCAGAAATTAAACATTCAATCCCTTCCCTTGCAAGAAATCCTGATTAACAAGAAATAATCAATCTCTCCTTCTGCTTGAACTGAGCAGGACTCTCAGACTAACTGGCATGCCCCAGGGTAGGGGAGCTCTTATCTTAACCAATGATCAGACCAGATCATATCCTCCTCCCTTTTAGAATTGATGTGAGCCACTGAGCAGCTAGCCAAGAACCCTCCTCCAGACCTCTGTGGGGACATAAGAAATCTCAATGGCATGCTTTCTCACTGGGATCTGGAGAGGTCCCTGCTATGTCCATGAAGTCCCTGCTGTGTCCATGAGGGCCACAACCAGTGACCAAAGAGGTCAGTCTTCTTGGATGACACCTCAGATACAAAAGCAAACAGAAGCACTCAAACAACACCCAGGATTTGTGGTGCCCCCCCATACGGCTCTTGCGGTTCCTTGGATGAAGGACTTGCAAGAGGATGAGAAAATAAAGATGAGACAAAGCCGAGATCAGGTGGAATCCTTTCTCTCTGGATAGGAGGAAAGGAACTGCCTCCTCTCCATAGGAGTGTTTATTTATATATTTTAACATGTTAGTGTCACATGACACCCTGTTGTCCTGGCAACCCACTGTTTGGATTGTCTTGGGCCAGGTGTTCTCTGGGCTGAAGCAGCTTCTTCATGTGGCTGCCCAGGTATTCTTTGTTCTTGGAATGGCCATGCCCTTGCCTTGCACATGTGGTCAATTTCCAGTTTCAATGGCTCCCAACAGATTTGGAGGCAGATTTATTTAACATTGGACAGGCACTGGGAATCAATTGTCCATCAAAATGTCAGGCATCAAAGGTACGAAAAGACTTTTATGGTAAGCAAAGACAGCAAAGGTAAAATACTTAGCTGTCTTTGTTTGGTTCCTACAATATGCATCATAGTAACCAGCTTTGCGTCACAGTGACCAGCCATTTCTAAGAAACAGAAACAACCAGAACTACAACAGGAACAGTCACCTGGACAGCTGAAGTATACTGGGTAGGGAGAGCATATTCTGCTGCAGTACACTTCTAAAAATATTCTAAGGTTTCTCTAGTGGCAGAAAAACTCCTACTCTGATATAAGTTCTACAAATTTATAAGTAGAAGAATCAAATGTCTCTCTCCTAAACATTACTCCTACTCTGATATAAGTTCTACAAATTTATAAGTAGAAGAATCAAATGTCTCTCTCCTAAACATTATCACTGAAACTTTGGAAAATGTGCTTTTACTAAATATCATGGAAAACACAAGCTTCTATATTGTGGACCAAAGCAGAACCATCCCAGAAAGATGAGAGAACAATGACTCTGCAATAATATACTACTCATCTTTTTATTAGAAAGAACTCTGAAAATTTAAACAATATGTGCTGCTCTGCTTAATTTCTTTATATTTCTTAGAAGAAGCAAAAAATCCTGGTGAGACAATTCCCAGATCTTTGGTTTTTGCCTTGTCCATCATCACTGTGTTATATTTATTGGCTAATGTACTCTTCTTGACACCAAAAGAAATCATTTCTTCAGATATGATTGTTTTGGAACAAGGGGGAAATAATCACATCTATTTATTTAGCATAAATGGGCATACCTTTATAAATAGATTTGTTTGATATACCTACCATCATATAAAATAATGTGTACATGTTTTGAGCTTTACAAAGAATGCAAGGAAAAATTCTTGTCTCAATACTATACAACAGATAAGCACTTAGAGTACAATAATGTGAGAGAGCAAGAACTAAACAGAGAGAGAAGAAACAGTAGAGGAAGACAGTCTTCAAAACCAGACAATAGGAAATCAACAATGGCTACCAGAATGTCTCTTGTTTTCTTCAAAATAGCTGTCCATACCTTCACATCTACTTGTGCAAGGACCATCTCTTAATGATTTCAGTACATTTCCTAGTATGCTGAAGATCAAGTTTATAGCACACAAACTCACAGTGGACACAACCAAAACACATCCTAATTATGACACATGCTTCAAATACACAGAGGCATGAAAATCTTAAAATTGCTCACTACATGAAAAATACCAAGCTCAGATAAAATAACATATTTCCACTCTACTCTTGCCTAAAATAATGTCAAAATAGCAACACTTGTTATTCAGTCTCCAAGATGGGACTTGAAATTTCTCATTTCGTACTAGTCATGCTCCAAAGTAAATCTATCCAACATTGATATCCATAGTCTTCAAGTGATATATATCAATAGTGTAAAGTGATTCCCATGAGTAGGTTTTCATCAATACCCCTACTTAAGTCTTGTCCTCTTCAAATGCTTGCTATAGTTAATGCCAAGGCCTTGTTATAAGATCAATTATGCATCCTGGATTGTTTGATTTTATTATCTGTGATGGTATGAATAGCTATTTTGAAGCAAACGACATTATAATAGCCAGTGCTGATTTAATATCATCTTGTTTTGATGTCCTACCATAATTTTGTTCTTCTGTTTCCATTGGTTCTATCATGTTGTATCTTATTTGATTTTATTATATGTGGTAGTATAAACAAATTTTTATGGACAAGTAGTAACCATTGTTCATTTTCTGTTATTTGGTTCTGAATGCCCTGTAATACTTTCATTCTCTTTAATGGTTTTATATTATTTTGTTATGTTTGATACTATTGTGTATGAAGGTATGCTCAACTATTTCAAGTAAAGAGACATTATAGTAGCTACTGTTATATTAGGTTGTCTTGTGGTGAAATACTGTGTTGTTGAAATTGTTCTGTTCTGATCTGCTTTGTTATGTCCTCTTTTATCTTAATCTCTTTAAAATAATTTTTTTAAAAACTCAAAACAAAAGATCAATTATGCAGTCTCATGCAATGTAGAAACATGAAGAAAAATCAACTACTCAATCATCCAAAACACCTAGAAAATCCCTTTGTTTGATATGTTCAAGCACTGAAATAATTTGTTCAAGAGCAGAATTTCTCATCCATTCTTGAGTGAGACTGATGAGAAACCATGCTTTGGGTTGCTGAGTATCATAATGTACATAAGATTTAGCTAAGAAATATTATTTGTAACACAAGGAGCCAACCAGGTGGTTTGGCAGGCAATAAGAAATTAAGTGCTTTAAAGGGTCTATAGTGACAATTACAGGAATTATATCCAGTTATATTAGGCTATTGATCATTAGAATATATGGAAAGGCAGTACAGACCATGGCACAGTAAGAAGCATCATGAGCAATCCATCTAAGATTATTCATGGGTTGATAATTATCAATTCTAACAATGTGAGGGAAAACAAGGATAGTTAGACACCAAAGGAATTTTTTGACAGGGAAAAGTAAGTGCCTGAGCAGAGAGGTAACAAGGCTCAAGCAATTATAGAAGTCCATGAAGGGAAGCTGCTATAGTAATGAAAAGACAAAACAAATTCCATGGAGAATTAGACTCTAATACCATCAAATTATGGAGTTTCATATTTCTAGAGTTAGGTTATATGAAAGATGAATAACAGAGAGATTGGTAGTGTGACACAAAGTCTACCTGAAATCTAGACCATCCTCTATAGTTACCCACAGAGGAGAATGTACAGGAATGTTGAGTTTTGAAATGTGCATGCCAGACATGGAAGAACTTTGAACTCCAGCAGTACTAATAGAGACTTGATGTCAGGCTCCCCCAGGATAGATGAGCCCAATAAAAATATTATTCATATACCATTGGGGATAAAAAAGAACACAATAAGAGCTATTAGTGACATTAGAGACCAAAACAGAAAAGGGAATTCTTCAGCCAAAAAGTGCCATACATGAAGTCGTAAATCCAGCATTAGAATATCCAGAGTGGTTAGTCTCTACCACAGACCCTTAAAGGACCAGAGCAGTAATCAGGATCTACCAATAAAAGAAGTGTCATTGGGACAGAAAGGAAACTCAGAGTTTCCCCAGGTCAGGTAATTATATTTTTTTTTAAAAGTAAGTGTATGTGCCCAATTTACCATGCCACTTACTCTTGATGTACAGCTAAACAGAAGAAGAAGAGGCAACTTTTATCTTTGCCATCTAAGAATCATAAGTGATTTATGCTACCACTGCCAGGAAAAGACTTTCTGCAGTGATGGTAATATCAATGTTTTGCAGTGTTTGTTCAGCTTAAGTAGGAAGTTGTTTAATCTCTCCAGGTGGATTCAGATTATTGTGTTGCAGAGGGCAGCAGATTTGCTCTCCACCTCTTGCCCATCCCTGATGGGGTTGATGTATCATCTCTTGCAGCTCAGAGATGAGATTGCTTCTCACCTGGTGCCACATGACATGGCCATACAGCCATTGCAGGAACCCAAAAAGAGCCTGTGAGTGACAAAATAGATGCATATCCACTCCCCCAAGGGAGCAAGTTTAAAGGGTCCAGCATCTGTAGGCCAGGTAAGGGCTGTTGGTAAAGAATAGCAGCTTCAGCCTGTCCTTTTTAGGAATAAAGTGTTTACCCTGGTGAAACCATCAGAATTGCAATTTTAAAAATTTAATATAAACAGTTCTTTAGATATTTGTTCTTGTGGAAGAAGTTTCTCTACCATCTTCATATTTTTTGTTTTAATAATTGGGTCTTGAGGAGCCCATTGGCTCATCCTAATACTGTTTGACCTGTAGGATTATGAGATAGATTTGTAAAATTGTTAATATGCCAGAGTTAAAAGAAAATCCAAAGAGAACAAGAAAGATTATCTAACTAGCTAACTAGCTAGTTAGCTAAAAATCTATCTATATTCAAAGTAAGAATCTATAGAAATATATATTAAATGTAATAACAAGGTTATGATGAGTTAGTCCATTTGTTGTTTACTTTGTAAGCCACAAGGACTGATACCTAAAAAAGGAGCAGACTGTATCTGTTTTTGATAGTCAGGACTGGTTTGAGTAATTTTTTGAATCTGTTTAATGTGTACAATTTTTAAAACTAATGTGTCCTTAAGAACCTTGGTAAGAAAAATTCATGTGAAACAAGAGACCCTTCTAAAGAGGTGAAGAGCAGTGTCAGCACACATGTTGCCCTCTACTGGGGGACCGGGGTTATTAGTGTGAGAGCACTATATGAGGAACATAAACATGGGCAGTACAGAGTCTAATCGATTATTGCAGGTGTCTAAACATGCAGAAGAGAATTTTATTTTGATCATAATGAGTAAGCGAGGTTTTAATAACCCATAGGGTCCCCATAATAGAAGCTGAATGAGCAACAAAATTGAGAGACTGATTAGGGAACTGTTATTTTATATCAACAATATCCATCACAAGAGTTGAATCTCTGTAGGATGTCAACAGATAACAATTAAAAAGTTTTATAGAGAAAACTTGAGATAAGGAAAATATATACTGGTGTAACAATTATGATGCCATAATTATATCAAATGACGTGGAGAAATTTTTATCTAAATGTATCATTTTTGAAGGGAATTCCAGCAAGATGGCAGAACAGTGAGCAGTAGCAAACCTAAAAATGGAAAGTAGTATTCAGAACAGAACCAGTCTTTGTTACATTTAGTATAATAAAAATATTTTATTTCATAAAGAACACATTTGGGTAAATTTCTCTCATCTGCCACAGGAATATTTGGGCTGCTCCTATGCTACTGATTTGCTAATACTACCTTGTAGGTGACCTGCTTTCAGACTTCTCACAGGGCTTGTGAAATACATTTCTGTTACCAAACTTATTCCTTATGTATGTATTTTTATCTGTCTCATGTCTCTTTCTTACTCTCACTTATCTTTGTAGAATGTAAGACAGCACTTCCTACAGTGTAAATTTTAGTAGGTTCCTTAGTAGTTCTTTTATTCTATAACCAGAGTGACGTTTTAGATAATTCCTGGGATAATGTGAAAGCAAATGATAATCCAATAGTTTATCCTAGTGGCTAAAATAAACACTTGAGTCGGTTTATTTAAGTCTGAGTTCATAGGATACCCTGGGAATTCTAATCGCATCACTCTCAGTTGGACAGTAGGAATATGTATAAATACCAGCTACCTTGCTGACTCAGACTGAGCATTTCTCTTCTTTCTTCTCCCCCTCAAAACAGTGTCCTTTAACCATTTCCTATGGTGAAACACATTAATGATGATAGTTTAGGTTTATTCCTCAATATGCATTTAGTATCTGCTGTGCTTTCTGCCACTCTTTTAGGCAGTTGAGGGAAATAAGTATCAATCACTTCACTGAGTAGCTCTCACAACAGAGTAAGAAATGTAGTCTACATACAGTTTTACAAAGTTAACTTACAAAAGATAATTTTATTTCTATTTTTAGGTTTGGTTTTCTTTATTATTTGCATCTTTAGCTTCAGCTATCTTTCTAATTTTTGTGCCAATTATTCACTCTCCTAAAATGGAGTTTATCTATCAAATTACCTTTAAGTGTAGTTCTGTGTTACTGGTTTAATGTTTACCTTAATCAACCTTCTGTTTCTTTTGACAAAGTCAGTTGTTATTTACAATTTCTTTGTTTAAACAGATTTTATTGGCACATTTAAGATAACACATAGTGATCACATTCACCATAGAGAATTTGTACCTGTACCTGTTTAATATTTCACCAGCATATGATAATGAGAAATGTATTTCTAGGGATAAATACAGACTGTAAATAAACATTTTTGAAACCTAAAAGTGTAAAGGTAAGTACTAGAAAATTAACTCATTTTTAAATGAAGACTTTAATTTAAAATGCATATAATCATAAATGAATAAGATTTCCAGGTCTTGCTCACCTCCAAATTACATAGAAAAAATGCACAATCTGAACTCCATATATTTTATAAGTAACTATAAAAGAGGAGTTCAAAGCCTCTAAACACAAAATAATGATAAAAAGATGGAAAGGTTAATTTCCCTGATTTGATCATTACATATTTTGTACATTTATTGAAATAGCACATTGTATTTGTTGGGAGCAGGAACCAGGGGTCCGGCAATAAACGGGTGTGGAAAAACACACACTGAAGCTGGACCTCAACCAGTTCCTTATCCTGCAGTAACTTCAGCCTTCTAAACAAAGCATCGTGCTAATATGAACCTGGGAATAGCTTCATAACATAAACAAAGAAATTTCTCATGGACCCAGGAACATGTTTATCTCCTGGGCTGCACAACAAAGAAGTTTCTCATGGGCCCAAGAACATGTTTACCTTTGCTGTATGCACAAGAAAGTGTCCTGAAGTGACTTGTAATGCTCTTTGTTTTGAAACATTATAAAAACTCTGGAGTCCTTTAATAAATCGCCTTTTGCCTCCTGAGCAACTGGCCTCCCTGCGTCTTCAGTCTCTCGCCTGACTCTTTCCCCGCACTGGCTGCGGCAGTATGTAACACATAAACATGTGTAATTATCATGCATTAATTAGAAATATTAAAGCAATAATAGAGATAGAAATGTTAACTACCTTGATTTCATCAGTGCATACTATACACATGCTGTGTGGTTTTTAAAAAACAACAAATATGAGAGGAAAAAAGATGGCAGATAGATAATAGCAGCTACAGAGGCTCTCTGAGATACCCAGCTTAGATTCCAGGAACAGTGCAGCATGGGGAGTCCTAAGCAGAGGGAGATATACTCTGCCGACCCAGGAATGAACTAAGCTGAGAGAAACCAATTGGAAATGCAGTCACAGTGCTACGATTGGAACAGCTAAAGTCTCAGTACCACTGCTTGAACTTGCAGATTGAACTCACTGCTGCTGCCACACCAGAATTGGCGCAACCAGGATAGTCTGTTAGTTTCAACTCACTGGAGATATGAACGCCCTGAGAGCAGGAATTGGTGAACCAAATTGAGAACAGAGCTGGCAGGGAACCTTGCATCAACCTGCAGAGAGTGGGAGGAATAAAGACCATTCCATGGACAAAGAGGCTCCAACAGTGGACATTCTGGGACTGGGCAGACTGGCTGGAACAGGGCGATGCAGTGACTTCAGTCACATATTCCCTTCTCAAGCAGGATTGGTGGAGAGCGCTTGACCTGGGTGACGCCATAGACTTAGTTCCAATAGGCTAGCCCAAATCAAGTCCCTGCACCTGGCAGTGCATCCTAACGCAGTAAAGCCTTCAGGAGGTTGGCCTGGAGGGGCAGGCTCAACATAGGCTGTCCATGTCTGTGCCTCCTAGTACACTGCAGTGGGCAGGACCACCTAGTCAGCATGCTTCAGACAAACTGAAACCAACAAAGAAAGAAACCGGGCCTCCTATAGATGCCTATATATGGAAGGAACAAAAAATATGAGAAGAGGAGGCAACAAGAAAGCATCCTCAGTCCCCAATCCTGAGAACACTGATCCAGGAAAGGTAAATGCAAAAGAGAATGAGAACAGAAAACATGCAATATCAGGGATGGTAGCAATAGACATAAAGTGATATCTTCGGGACCTCATAGACAAGTTCAAAAGTGAAGTATTTAACCAAGTAAAGCAAGATATAAGTAGAATAATTAAAGAAATTCTAAGCACCTCCCAATAAAAAAATGGATGGGAGAATGGAAGAACAAAAAAAGGGGAGAATCATTTGATGGAGAAAATAGAAAAAAACATAGAATACATGAAGCAGGTTCAAAGAGACTACCAGGAAACTAAAAACTCTATTGAAAGCTGGCATCACAGCTTGAAAGAAACTAAGGATAGATTATCTGAACTGGAGGGCAGGTTCGTAATGTGGGAACATGAAAGGAAAAATTCTTAAAAATAACAAGGAAAAAAGCAGTAACAATACAAAGGCTAGAAGATGACAAGAGGATCTATAATTTAAGAATAAAGAATGTGAATGAAGAAGCAGGGTTACAAACAAAGGAACTGAAAAAGGTATTCACAGAAATAATTAATGAAAACTTCCCAAACATAGGAAAAGGAAAAAGATGCTCAGATGTATGAGGCATATAGAACTCCAGCCACCTACAGTCAAAACAGAACTACACCCAGGCATATAATAATCAAGATTCCAGAAATCCAATATAAGAACAGAATATTAAAAGCTGTCAAAGACAAGATGCAGATCACTTACAAGGGAACACCCTCAGAATTACAACAGACTTCTTGGCACAAACTTCTTGACACAGACTTCAAATCTTGAAGAGCGTGGGGTGAAATACCAAGCCTTGAAAGACAATAACCTCCAGCCAAGAATGATATATCCTGCACAACTGTCCCTAGAAATTAATGGAGAAACAAGGTGCTTTTAAGCACCAAGTGATTCCAAGATAAAGAGTAACTGAGGTAATTCACAACCACCAATCCAACTCTACAGAGAATACTGCAGGACATTCTAAAGTGAGAGAAAAGTACCAGGATTCCAGAAACAGTGGCAGAGAGGCCACAATGAATGGAGCAGAAAGTGAAATGAAGAAGACAAACAGACAACTAATGACAGAAAAAGAGCACAACAGAAATGAGGCAAAGAAGGTTGGATATAATTTCTAATATAGATGGCCTAGATACACTAACTTAAGGGAAAAAAGAGAGAATCGCAGGCAGCGTGGATCAAGAGGTAGGGTCCACTGAGAGGCTCTTTATAGGAAATATCATTAGCCTGAAGAGGGCTATATGGACCAAAATCAAATATGAGAAAACAGAACTCGATGTGATAAGGAACCAAAGAGTAATAGGGGTAACTGGACCAGTATTTATGGATAGGTTGAACAGACAGGCTTTAATAAATGAAGAAATATAACTAGAAATCCAGCCCAGGAGTGAGAAAGTTTGGAAACACTTAGGTAAATAGCAGGTTCCCCCCACCCCAATATAAAACCACGAGTGTTGGGGAGACCCAAAAATACACAGTTCATTCTGGGGGAGTAAAGGGAAGGAATAGTCTTCAAAAAACAGCAGAAGACATAGTTAATAGTGTATAAGGGATTAAAACCCTTATTACTTGCACCACTCTGCTTGGTTGGAACTTGTTCCATCCTAGTTTGTATACAAGTACTGAATCTGAAGGCACAGACAGCTGTTCCAAAGATATCAGGACATAGCAGAGTGGTCATCTTTAATTTCCTATTAACTCAATCAGGATCCCTGTATGACTTATATTGTTGTATCATGACTGAGCTTAGTTAAATCTGACTTGTTTGATAGCTGCTTATTATTTACAGATTTTATTCAAAACTGTTGGATTGCTGGTATTAAGTTGAGGAGTATAGAGACCTATACTGAAAATGACAATGATTCACCATGATATCCATTCTGATTTGATTACTACCTGTTTTTGTAGCTCTACACTATCTACAAAGGTTGTATTTCTGTTAATTCTGTTAAGTACTGATATGTTCAGTTATACTTTATCTGATGATATAGCCAATTCTGTTGATGATAGCAAGAAACAGCATAGTGACCATGGTAGAACTCCTTATACAGCAGTTTTATATGTCTTTATAGTTTTATGTGTCTATAGGAATATGTTTAGTTCTATCCTGCTTTGTTCTGTTTCTCCCTCTAATATAGAGAGGCTAGAAATACATGTTAAGACTCATGCTTGCATAAAACCTATAAACAGTTTATGAGAACTGATCTGATGACACATGATGAAATGAACAAACACTTTGAAGGAAAGAAAGGGGCACTGCAGTACCTAGTGCTGATTCCAGAATGTTATGATGTGAAATCCAGCAATATTATTAATCTTTGTTCATGAAGATTTTAATATAATAAGTTTTGTTAGGTCTCAACATAAATGAAGATATGGATAAATGCATACATGTCTAAGTGTACAGGATTGATAGCCATATTACTTAGTTTTTGTTGGATAGTTGAACAGAACTGTTTGCAGTCTCCCTGGTTGAATTCCCATTTATATGTTCCACTTTTGTATCTTGAACAAGTATTGGAGTGGGAGGGGACAATATATATACATCAACTAGTGATTTATTACTGTTTATTTCTTTTCTTTGAAAGTATGTACTACTCTGCCCATTTTCTATTTTGTTTTTTCTTTCTTGAAATAATAAAAATAAAAATTTAAAAAACAAATATTTACATTTTTTAAAAAAATTTATTGTAATGACACATTGCCATTAATCTCCCTCAAAATATCCCTTTTGCTTTCAACACACCACATTATTCTTGCTACTTGAAATATGTTTTAGTCAGTGTTTTTAAAAACTGTTTTTAAAAGTTGCACTGTATGGCTGCCTTCATGTCCTGAATCCATTTGAAATGCTTGCCTTTCATAGTTGTTTTGACTTTGAGGAAAAGCCAGGAGTCAGTGATGCCAGATTGAGGAATAAAGTGGATTGGGACACACCATAAATTTTTTATGGGCCTTTCTGTTGTATGGCACTTGGCAGAAATATTCACTGTATTTATTATCAGACTGCATGAAGACATGTCTTTTACTTCAATAATTTTAAAAATTTAAATATTTACTTTATATTGTGACCAACATATATCAAATTATCACATCATATCCTATAAATTTTATGGTAAAAATACTGACTTAAAAACTCCAAAAATTTCTTACACATTATCTGATGTTTACATTTCAAGTTATTTTCCTATTCACTGACAGCCTCACTCAATTTCTTTCCTACCATTTACCTCTAGGTCACAAGATTTAACTGCAAACATACACATACACACTTCACAAAGGATATTATGGTTTGTGTCTGGATGTACCCCCAAAGCCTCATTCTATCACGAGAGTAAGCTTTTCAAAGACAGCTTGTTAAATCTTGACCTCTTCTTTTCATGCCTTCACCTCAGAAAACAGAGTTAGTGTTTCCTGCTCAACTTAGCAAGACACCAGGTCCACACTTTGCAAACATCTTCAACCTGTGCAAGAGGACAGTACCAAAATGATATGAGTGCTGCACCCACCCTACAGCAAGTAACCTGCCCACAATATAAAAGAGGAAAAGAGGTTTGCTCTCTCCCTTTTGCTCTTGCTGCTTTTGCTGTCTTCTGCCACCTTGAACTGTTGTCCCTCCACTACACTACCTTGCCTTGCAGTCAGCTGATTATTGACTGAAACTTCCACAAACTGTGAGCTGAATAAATTTTTCCTCTTTTAATTTTTGGCGTTGGGTATTTTGTCTCAGCAATGAGATAAAAGTAACTAAGAAAAAGGGTCATATATATTCATCACTTACTGAATCACTGCCTACCTCTGTGTGTAAACCTGAAATTTATGTTAATACAGTAAACAATATTAATAAATTCATATTAATCAATAAAGTTCTTCCTACTCATTGATATAAATTCTTCACAGCAACATAGATTAAAATAATACATTTGTCTTTCAATCCTCTGTGTTCAGTTTTTATAAAATATCAAGCTAAATAATGGCTCTTAAATGCACGTTCAAATCCTATTTTGTGGAACCTGAAAGTATTACCTTATATTTGAAAATGAGATAGATGAAAAAATTTCTCACAAATCATCTCAGTCTTACATGGCAGAGATGCAGAAAGGGAAATATGTTGTGTATGAAAGGGAATAAGCATGTTTGGTAACTGCACTTTACAACAACTTGTTATTATTAAAACTAACCATACTCCAGAAATAACCAGATTAACCTCTTCTAAGAATATCACCTTCTATGATCTGATCACTTTCCACTATTTCCCAGTGCATTTGCCACTTCCTATCAGTATTATGCAGAAGAAAAATACTACAGCATTTGAACCTTTGGAGACTGTAACCAAAGCATAGTCAGGCCATGATCCATGATCCAACTACACCAGTGTTGGTGAACCTTTTAGAGACGAGTACCCAAGCTGCAAGTCAAAACCTACTTATCTATTGCAAGGTGCGAGCACGGCAATTTAAACATGAATACCAAGGTTTTAGTTTTTAAAAATTCACACATTAACACCTTTTGTTTTAAAAGAAAAACAACATACATGCTATAGGTTTGCCACCACTGCACCACATGGCCTCAAAATGGCTTACTATACTATAAATGCAAACTTTCAGCAGAAATATCATATTCTACTGCTTCTCTTCCTATATAATGTTTATATATGTAGACCTTATCTAATCTTCAAGATGGACCTAAAAACTACTTACTTCATGATATTAATGGCCCTAAGTAAGCCCCTCCCACATTAAGCCAGCTTGATCTTAAAAATAAATACAGGTAAACAATTCTGAGTAACTTTCATGGGTAAGTCACAATAAATACCATTGCCACTTAGGTGTTGTCTTCTTGAAATACCTCCTCTGGCCAAAAGTTTTGCAATAAGATCTAATATTCACTCACATGGAATGGACAAAACTCAAATAATCCAATGTGCTAGCAGGCTGAGAAGGCTACTAATAGGATTTGATCATCCAGTCCCAGGCAAATCTTTAGATGACTATAGTCTAACCAAGATCTGACTACAATTTCATGGAAGATTCTTAGCTGGAACTGTCTAATCAAGCTGATACTCTACATTCCTGAGCCACAGAATGATCTGGCCTGCGGATCAATCTGTGGGGTGTACCTGGAGGGGGAACGGGGATGAAATAGAGACAGAGGAGAGACAAAGAGAGATTGAGACAAGATGAGGAGTCCAATAAAGTCTCATTTATTCAGGAAGTGATCACATCTTTTATAGGCCAAGGGCAGGCTGGTGGGACAGGGAGAGGTTACAGGGATAAATATAACAGGGTCATTGTCACATCTGGGTATGTGACATAAGCAGGAGGGGATTATGGTTAATGTAGGCAGGTGCATCATATGCCCATAGGAGAGAGGTGCGGGGAGGTTAGGGTTAGGTTAATGTTAGGTTAAGGTTAGGGTTATGGTTAATGTAGGCAGGTGCATCATATGCCCATAGGAGAGAGGTGCAGGGAGGCAGCAACGGGGCGGTCACGCCGCTCTCTACATCTCTTCCCTTTTTATATTATTTAATCAGGAGTATGGCAGGCCCTGTGAGGACAGTGCCTATCTTAGGTCAAGGATCCTCATTAAATGAACCCAACCAGGCCTTACCTGTCATGGACTTGCAGGACAGCAATTGATCCTGTGGCTGTCTTAGGCGGCCAGTGGTGTGATCATGCATGTCCTAGTTGCCCGTCTCTGGCTGCCTGTCCATTGGCCCAGGGCAGTTAGGCCGCATCATCATATGGGCCACTTGTGGGAATTTTCCTGGTAGGTTTGTTGATCTGCCATCTCCAGCTGGTGATAGTGTACCTGAATGGGCTTTGCCATAAACACGTCTATCCTTAATGAGCATCATAATCCTCTGAAAAATATAAGGATCTACAGAAAGGAGAAGCAACAGGGCAGCTAGGGGATCCAAAAGGGGCGCTAGGTAAGGGAAAAGTCTCCCCCACATCAAGAAGAAGGGGTTAGCGGCCATTTGTTGTCATTGCTGTTGAAGTCATTCTTCTATTTCTTGGAGCTTGCCTCGCACAACACTGGACTGATTGACATAGAAGCAACATTCTTTTGCAGTCTATTTTGCTGGTTTGTGTTCCTCCAGACCGAAAAGAGCCTCTTCTGCAGTCACAGGGGGTTCTGTGCATGGCTGTCAGCAGTTGTAGTCTGTTTGGCAGGGGTCTAAATCCACCATGGATGTGGTACGGTCTGAGGAAAAGGCTGAGTAGGCAGCATGAGACTCCGAGGAGTTGTGTCATCTGTAAAAGAGCACAGGGGTTGTGCCTCAGGAAATGACATTATTCCTGGGAATTGCATGGGGTCTTTAAACAACTGTCTATTTGTTTTACAAGGCACTCAGGTAGCCATCTAGCCTCTCTGTCTTGTTGAGAGTAAACACATACTGAACCACATCTCCATATGAGAATGGGGTCAGGGCCATGCCATGAATCAGTCAGGGGGTCTCTCTATAGTACAGAAGCAAATTGCTTTTGTGTTTTAGAATGCCAAAAATTCATGGCTGCTGACTGTCCAGCAGCATCCAAATTTTAAAAATTAAGGATGAATAAGGCATGAGATAGAATATTTTTAGGTGTCTCCCTTGTGGTACCATGCCCCCTTTTTTATTTTATCAACACTGAGTTTTAGGGAAAGATGTGCCCTTTAACTATGCCTTGACCTTGAGGGTTATAAGGTATGCCTTTTATATGATCAATATTAAGATATTCACAGAAATGAGCAAAGGCAAAACTAGCATAGCCTGAACCATTATCAGTCTTTAATTGTTGTGGGCATCTCAGAACTGATAAGGTAGTTAACATATAGCTAATAATGTTTGGTAGCTTTGCCAGTCTGGGGAAAGGTATAAATGAAACCATTAAAGATATCTATATTTAAGATTGCCAAACTCAGGAATGTGGGTGACATCCATTTGCCATAATGCATTGGGGATAAGTCCTCTAGGATTAACCGCAAAGTGTGGAACTGGGAGGGGCATGGCACAAAAAAGGCAATTTTTTACTATCTGTCTGGCTTGTTTTCTAGTGATCTTAATACAGAATTACAGAAAAATAAACAGTAAGAAATCACCAGTTGATAAGTTACATATTGTCATCTTAGAAATAGTTGCCCAAGTTACAAAACCAAAGTATGTAAAGTGACATTTAAATAGTGACACTGCCAACAGCCCCGCCCAATGATCCAACAAAAACCTAGCAACATGGTTATCAGTCCTATACACTTGTCCTTTATCTCAAAAAGGGCAAGACCAAACATATCAAAACAGAACAAAACAGTTTAAAAAAAGATTTAAAGAAATACAGATTTCAAAGCAAGTCCACTGGAGATCTTCACTGTTTATCTAATTGTCTCTAGTTTCCTCCAAACAGTTGTCCCCATCTTCATGCACATTAAATACACACTGCATATTATAGAAATAATCAAATCATTACAGGATGATGAAAGCTCCTCAGGTCTTTAAGATCTGACATTGGGGAAGACAATAATAACTACCATAGTGTCTCTCATTCTCCTTTCAGCAGCTGTCCCCATCCTTACATATCCTGAAATTAAACTCAAGAGACTAGACCAATATCACTCCGATCAGTTAAATGAGTCAAAGTAATTGACATTGGAATCTTTATGTCTGGAGTCTTTTTTGTAAAATGACCAGTCTCTCTACAGGTAAAACAGTTTTGTTTATGCTTTTAAGATAAGAACTGTTTAACTGTAAACCCTTGCAAGGCAGCAGCCATAGCAAGCCCTTGCTGACAAGCAGTTTCAGTGTCAGTGGTACCAGGGATTGAACTCCCAGCCTTTTATTTGTTGGGCAGGCAACTGTGCCACTGAGTTAAATCTCCAGCCCTGGGGACTGAACTCACAACTTTGTGCTTCGCTTATGTCACTGAGCTAAACCTCCAGCCCCTGCTTAATGTCCCTGAGGAACTCATATTGCCCTTAAATTGCTTTTGGGCCTCTCTGTTGGCATAGGCATCCTTCACTATTAACATTTTAAAGTCCCACCCATTGTCGGCTTGTGTATTGCACTTGGCGGTCTCTTTGCAATTTTTTGTATATTCTGATTTTTACAAAAGATTATCCCCACCCAATAAAGTCACTAGGGCCAATCTTTGCCAGTCTGTAGGTCTGAGCCAGTTGTCAGCCAGAGAATTTAAAACAGCAAGGGTAAAAGCAGCTGTAAGGCCATATTGGGCAACCGCTGTCTTTAATTCTTTTAAAGCTGCCACTGTGAATGGCATATGAGTCCTAATGACTTATGGAGCTAGCGCCGTCTCGTGGCTGTGCGGTGCCATCTTGGGGAGGTATGTATGTTTCCGTCACCAGAAATGCCATTTCAGGGAGGGACCCACCCTGATGTGGCAGAAGTGAGGCAAACGTCATTTTAAGAGCGCCACGAGGCTTGCCGGAGGCAGGCACCATCTTAGGGGCACTATAAGGCTATGTAGCTCAGAGGGCCTTGTGTGATGGTCTCCTCAATCTGAGGATCTGCATGCCACTGGGCAAGCAGCTCAGAGATTAAATTCCAATATGCAAAGGTGGTCACCAGAACCTTTTCCGGACTGAAAACCCTATAATAATCTTTTAAAGCATCTCTTACTCTTTTCACCTCTTGGTATCTATAGAGCCCTCTAGGGGGAACCAAGGGCAAACCTTATGGATAAACTGAAAATTCTGCAACAATTCTTTTGTTCTAACCGGTAACCCTCTTGTCTTTAATGCCTTGCTGAGGCCTCCCACGAACGATTCATGTTCGCTCAATGCTTGACCCATGTCTGGGAAAGGGAATGAGGTTGCCATTCACTCACCGTGACTCAGGCGGCACGCCGGGTGATTGTCCATGCAGGCCTCGGTCCTTGATTCAATGTGCTTTCACTCTTAGCTTCGATCCTTGATTCAATTTGTTTTTACTTCTCGCCGGCGTTCTCAAACGGCTCCCCCGCGCCAGGAGCCCCCATGCTGGGCACCACTTGATCCGGCTCGTGGATCAATCCATGGGGTGTACCTGGAGGGGGAATGGGGATGAAATAGAGACAGAGGAGAGACAAAGAGAGATTGAGACAAGATGAGGAGTCCAATCAGGTCTCATTTATTCAGGAAGTGATCACATCTTTTATAGGCCAAGGGCGGGCTGGTGGGACAGGAAGAGGCTACGGGGATGAATACAACAGGGTCATCGTCACGTCCAGGTATGTAACATAAGCAGGAGAGGATTATGGTTAATGTAAGCAGGTGCATATATGCCCATAGGAGAGAGGTGCGGGGACACAGCAATGGGGCGGTCACGCCGCTCCCTACAACAGAAAACCCAAGAGATGATAACAGTTGTTTTTTGTAAAAAAATTCATTAAGGCTGCAGAATTTTTAAAAAGAGTATGCTTCTGTACACTAAAAATGAACTTCCTGAAGAATGAAGAAAATCATCTCACTTTAGAAATAAATTTAACCAAGAAAGTCAAACACTGAAAACTAGAAAATATTGATGGAAAATATTTAAGAAGATACAAATAGAGATAAATATTTCACTTTTCAAAGCAATCTCCAAATTCGATACAATCTATCAACTTTTAAGTGACATTTTTCATAGAAATAGAAAATAGAAGACATTTCACAGAAGGCCTTTCCTAGAATCCCTCAAGTACCTAAGGCACCACCCTCATCTCTACCAACATTCCATTAATTGAAGTTTGTAATCTTGTAGGTCAAATTACTAGCTGTCTAGGGCCACCTGCCATTGGAGACCCTTTCTTCAAATATTGCACTTCCTGGTTCCTTGAAGTAGCATTAGTCTGCAGATGCTTTTTTTCAAGGGATTAACACACATTTCTACAAAGTAATCCTGATAATCATAACATGTAAAATCTTTCATAAAATCATAGAGCCACTATAGAAAACAGTGTGAAGTTTCCTCAAAAGGTTAAAAAGGCAACTACCATATGATCCAGAAACTCCACTGCTTACTATTTATACAAAAGATCTGAAGTAAGGATCTCAAAAAGAAATCTGCCCTCTTATGTTTTTTGCAGCATTTAATGTGGTCAGTGAATACATTGCCTATAAAACTGCATTTGTCTGTTTTTTGTCATTGTGACATAATACTTGAGAATCACAAAGGAGAGAAATTTATTTTGGCTCACAGTTTCAAAGGCTTCTATTGACAGTCAACTGGATCCACTGCTATTTGCCTTTGTGAAGCAGGACATTATGGTGGTGACTCAATCGAGCAGGAATTAAAACAGCTCATCTCAAGACAGAAAAGGGAGGGTGGTGACAGGAACAGAGAGAGACAGAGAGAGAGAGAGAGAGAGAGAGAGAGAGAGAGAGAGAGAGAGAGAGAGACTGAGGTTGTGCTAATAGGCTGCCTGATTCTGTTTTTGTTCCACCCAGATTTTCACAACACTGGATGGTGTCACCCACATTCAGAGAGGGTCTCTCTACTCAGATTGCAGTCCCATATGCAAAATGCATCCAGAAATACCTGCACAGACACAACCAGATGTACTTTACTAATTTTGTAGGCATTTCTCAATCCAATTAAACTGACTTTCAAGATTAACCATCACAAGAATATTTTTCAGTGTTGATGAACTACAGCCTGGCCCAGGCTAGGCAAGCATTCAACTACTAAAGCTGCACTATTAGACTGAAACAACCATTTTCAGATTTGTTGAGATTTCCTTTCTTTAAATTTTATTTTATAACAAAACCAAGCAAAACCAAAACAAAACAAAGCAAATGAAAACAAGACAGTGTGGCACAGGATTTCAAAACAAGGCAATCAAAAATCAATAATGGCTACCATAATGCCTCCTGTTCTCTTCAAAATACCTGCCCATAACATTAGACATAGTAAAATCAACAAGACAGAAACAGAATAGAATCAATTAAAACAAAACAATGAACACAAAACAAGATGATAGTAATCCAAAATGGCTACCATAATACATCTTGTCATCTTTGAAATGGCTGCCCATGTCCATCAGGTGCAACAAAATCAAACAATATAAAACGCAATAAAACCCAATCCAACAAAACAATGAGAATGATATATGATTAGAACAAGATACTAGGGAATTAGCAATGACCAGCACCTTCAGAAGGAGATTCCCCCCGTATGCAAATTGCATTTTGTCATCCTCTGAATAGATGATCAGATTACCAGCTTTAGACCTGCAAAGTCAGTGGAACACTAAACATTGCAAGCATTAAGTTGTATTTTACCTTATTAGCTATCATCACAGCCTTATTAGCTATCATCAACTGGTTGCTTATGGGGGAGGACGGGACATTGGCTCTTCTTGTCTCTCTGCCGGCATAATGGAAGGGGCTGGCATTTGACTCTCTCCTAGTCAGCCCACGCATGGCGCCAACTCACAAGAGGTCTTAGCTTCTTATTGACTTCTTGCTCTCCTCCCCAGTGGTCAAGCAGTCTGAGAATGGCACAGACTCCCAGGAGAGCACTGGCATCTGGCTCTCCCCTAGTCAGCCTGTGTATGACCCGTTGAGATTTCTCTGTAGTTTAGCATATTTTAAATTTTATTACAATAAATTTTACTATTCATGTCACATAGATGCACATGCATAGGCATAGACATGAGGAAATGGGGCTATAAAAATCATTAGTAGTATCTGCTTTCTCTAAGTGGTAAGACTGCAAGTAATTTTCATTTTTAACATTTCGTCTTATATTTTTTTCCTTATTCCCACTCCTAGGGCCTTGTTCCAAACCTTTACTTTATCACTTGGTTTGTTGCAAAACTTTATTTATACTTTTTGATACATTCACTTTTAATCTCTGATCCAGAGATTAAATTTATTTCTAAAGTGAGATGATTTTCTTCATTCTCTGATCCAGATTCCACTTGCTTTCTAGAAATCATTTTTGTAAATTACAAACCTGACAGATCACTGCCTGCCTAAGGATACTGCTGTCTTGTTTTTCTGTATCTCCTCCCAGTCTCACTCTTACTTCTGCCATCATCATCACATCATCATCCCAACACCACCTTCCTTCAGACCAAATACCAACCTCTCAACTAATCATAGCGGATCCCAAAAAAGATTTCTTTCAAGTCTTGCTTTCTATCGCCATCTGTTGCTTGCACACACACACACACACACACACACACACACACACACACACAGTCTAATTTCACATCAGCATTTTTAAATAATTTACCATTTCCAAAAAAAAGACTATTTTTTTCTCCTCTTCCCTTCCTAATAATGCATGTAACTCCATACCCAGCCAAACTGTATATCTCAAGCTTGATTTCACACAAGTAGGACTGGTAGCAAAGAAATTCTTCATTTCGGGCTCCACAAATCTTTCTTAGACAATGAAGACCAGACAATCTTGGGGCAATACATAGATGTCTTTATGGCTTGACTTTCGATTAGCATACAATCACTTCCAACACATTTATAGCCAAAAAAAAGTCACAAATATAAAAACCCAACTCTATTTTTTGTTGGAAGAAGCTGAACATATTGGAAAGTATATGATTATAGCCAATAATGAATTTTGGAAGTAAGATTTAGAATATGGTAGAAATTCCATAAAAATAGACACCAATGATAATTAAATCTTAAAATATCATTAATGATAGATTTGAAAAATGAGAAACAAATAGTAAATAAAACAAACTGAGACAATATAGGTATGAGTGAACTGCAAAGAAAATACACAGAAATTAAAACTATTATTTTAAATACCAACCATAAAAATCAGAATATCAAAATAAGATTTCTTTAGTATATTTTTCTTCTAGTTTCTATCATATTCTAAATCTAAGTGGTAATACTTGACAATGTAGACAATAGGTGCAATCAATAAAACAAGTGGCCTAGTGCAGTAAGCTGTGCACATTATAGATATTTAATAAACTTTTTTTGTTTAAAATAATGTTTAAAAAGGAAAGATTGAAAAACACTTGATCCCTAGTAAGAAACTACTGAAGGTTTTAATTCAGGATAGTGACAGGATCAGATTTAAGATACACCTTTTGTACACATTTTAAAATATTACAATTTAGGGATTGACCTAGCAGAAAGTGTCTTGTATAGATTTGCTTTCCTGCTTATGATGCATTCATTTCCAAAACTCTCCTTGCCCAAACAAAACTACTCAGTGATTTCCTCTTAGAACACGTACCTACTACCCACATTTCTCTACAATTGGCTTAGGCAACCCTGAGCTTTTCCTAGCACTCATCATGTTGTATCATTGTTTACTCCACTGGACTATGAATGCTTCCAGGAATGCGAATGAGTTTCACCTTTTTCTTCTTTCCACAGTGACTGACACAGAGCAAGTATTTCCACAAATGTTTAATGGATTAACAGGATATGCATGGCCAGTGAGGAACAATTTATACAAAGGATGATTGGAAAATAGAGAATATTTACATAAATAAAAACTTATTACAGGAAAAAATATATTGCCAAGAATGGACTAGGTGTGTTGAAAAAATAATATTTTGTAATTAATGACAATGTAGCTTGCACTATAATTTTTAATCATTTACTGTATTTTGTGAGTACACCTCAATTATCAACCATTTACGGCAATTTCTCTCATTAAAGTACGTACTCAGACATCTTACTGTGCCAATTGTACTACTTCTCCAAATTCAAAATGAACATGAAAAATAAACCTTTTGTATTGATTCCACACATCAAGGCAGCCATGACACTGCAACAGAATATACTCATGAAGTACTTCCAGAAATGTTTCAGGAAGTGGCAGGAACAATGAGATAAATGCACTCTCAAATACTGAGTACTGGGGTGGGAGGGGGGAACAGTATGTATGTATTTTTAGCATAGCAAATTAAAATTTAAACATTCACTGTTACTGTAATAATTTTAACATGCACTCTAGTTTGATCACGCCTCATACATGTGTAAGAGTATGTAAAGGCAACTAAAGTCAAAATACAATGAATGCTCTCAGTGAAGGCTGGGCACACGGCACAAACACCGACCTAATTTATCCTCAACTCCTTCACGCCAGGTTAAGGATGCGCTCTATGGTAAACCCAAATGTAGTGCGGCAGATGCCGCAAAAGGGCACGATGTCTTTAAAGGAACGGAGCGGGCTTCCGGCTTTGCGACACCGGAAAGGCGGGAAAGTACGGGAGCGTCGGTTGGAGGGAGCGTCCTCGCCCCGCACTCTCGGGGGACTTCCGCGCTCTGGGCAGGCGTGTTCCAGGCTGGCCCGCCCAGCGCTGGTCGCCGGTTAAGATCCTGCTCCCTGTCGTCGCTACTATGGAGTTGGTGGTGGAGGGAGAAATCGAAAACGAGGACGGCGACTGCAGCTGCAGAGATGTGTGTTTCATGGACAAAGGCCTGCAGAGGTAAAGGGCGCTCGGACACCAGGAGGCCTTGCCGCCTGCCGCAATTCTCAGGGCTCTGCTAAGCCTTGAATTTGCTCTGGCACTCGCTCTCCACCAGCCTGCGGTGGTAACTGCGGTCTTCCGCTGCTCCTGCTTTTCCTGCTTGTTACTTTGTTTGCGTTTAAGCCTGCTTTTTCTGTTTGTTACTTTGTTTGAGTTTAAGCTGGGATCCTCTCGGGTTTTCTCTTGTCTTTTTCCCAGGAGGAAAAAAGTGACAGTGTAGCATCTATGGCAGCCTTGGAGTGAGCGCCCGCGTCTTGTTAATTGGCTTTGTTTAATTCTGCACAAACTACTATCATGCTTATATTTGTATACATTTTGAAAGTGCATATCTTATTTCCCCTTTTACCTCTCATTTTGCCCGAATTTGTATTGGGCATGCAAGGCTCTTGGTTCTGCATTACTGATTGGCCCCTACCTACCTACGTATCAGTAGTAAGTGAATCTTACTACTGATAATTGAGCCGCATGTTCTCAATCCTAATATAAAGTTTAGCAGATGACCCCAGGAAGATATTTTGCAAAGGAATATTTGCGTTTATATTTAATAATAACTGCTGTTTTCCTGAGTGTTATCGCTGCGTGCATGTTGTGTACTTTATCGTTAATCTTCACAGCAATTTTGCAAGGTGGTAATTTATCTCTTAAGTTTTGGAACTGAAAACTTAAGAGAATCTTAACAATTTTTCTGATTTCATGCAGCCTGTGAACCATTAAATTCAGATTCAAACCCATTTCTAATGTCACTGCCTGTTATTTTTTCATTATCTAACAATATGTGCATAATATTAATTTCCAGGAAAGGCAGTGTATCCGAAAATAAATTGCTGTCATTAGCAATAATGTGTGGTAATAGCCTGGCACTAGGTAGGTATTCAGT
Organism: Cavia porcellus; assembly: GCF_034190915.1. Classification (NCBI taxonomy): domain Eukaryota; kingdom Metazoa; phylum Chordata; class Mammalia; order Rodentia; family Caviidae; genus Cavia; species Cavia porcellus. The sequence goes on from NW_026947493.1 coordinate 59,950,983, forward strand.
GAGTAACAAAAACTAGGTAATTAGCAAATGCTTCTAAGGGACATCTTGAGGCATTGCTAGTTTGACATCAGAGTTAGATTTCATGGAGTTTTTATCATAGCTGCTACAGAACCTACCACAGATTCCCATGAACTTGCATGTCCTTGTTCCTGTCTTTACTTCCTATCTGGTACCTCTAAACTGTGTGCAGTGTAGTTTGTGTTCCTGGGTGTACTAACTACTGAAGAGGTTACAGTTAGAAATGGTAATTGAATGAGTGAAGGGATGTTTTATTCAGGGGAGATGTATTCCAGTCTGTCACTACAAATAGCAATAATTTGTAGTTTCCTTGAAAGTCAACTACATTATAGGCAGTAAAAAAAAATTAGGACTATAAATCTCTGCACCTGGTATGGTGAGCATGCCTGTGATCCCAGCACTCCTAGAGTGAGGCAGAAGGATTGTCACAAGTTCAAAGTCAACCTGAACAACAGTGAGCCCAAAGGACTGCCTGAACTACATAGTGAGATCCTGTTTCAAAAAAATTTTAAAGAAAAAAATTTGGAACTTCTAGAGCTCAGCAGATTCATTTCCATAAACCAGTATCCTTCTAATACCTGCTGCTTATAGTTGTGAGAATTAAATAAGGGAATTGAGGCTTAAAATGACTGCCACTTGTTCAAGTAACATCAAAAAAGGAGCTAAGTATAGACTTATAGACTCAACTATAGTATAGACTCAACTGAGATGTTAGGATTCCAGAGCCTTTTCAGTCATTGACTTTTCACTTCTACAATATTACCTTCGTTCTGTGTTGATGATTTTGCATAAAGAACTTAGAATGTCTAGGTTCAACCACCTTCTTTGAATACTTTGGTGTTTGTTTAATCCAAAATACTGGTTTCGCATGTTAAGAATCATTGTGTTTTGTGAGACATTTCAAGGCAAAAACAGGAAGGATTTCATTTAAGAAAGAAGAGATTATGACCATGTTTATTGTCTACATGCTATCTGGTTAATTTTAATTATTTGGCAAGGTTTTAGAAATCTGATTTTATAATGAATATTTTCTTTTTTAGCATATCAGAGCTATCTTTACATTCAACCCTTCATGCCATCAACCTTCACTGCAATAACATCTCCAAGATTAAAGCAATTGATCATGTTTGGAATTTACAACATTTAGATCTGTCATCTAATCAAATAAGTCAAATCGAAGGACTAAGCACGCTGAAAAAACTACGCACTTTAAATTTGTCCTGCAATTTGATTACAAGAATAGAAGGTTTGTGATTTTCATATAATACTTTGCATAAAGAAGATGCTTTATGTCTATTTTTCTCCAAATAGAACAAATATTATCATAAACTTTTGGAAACTGACTACAAGACTATTTATACAAAAAATTTGCTTTCAGAAAGGTAGCAATTTTTCAAAAACTTAATGGCCAGGGATTTAGCTCAGCATTGTAAGTGCCTGCCTGGCAAGTGCTGGGTCATGAGTTTGATCCTTGGTACCAAAAAAAAAAAAAAACAAGTTTTTTCAAAATTTCAGTAAAATGTATTGTACTGTTACCAGTCTAAATTTGCTTTGAAATAGTCCAAAGTCATATTGAAATGCTATTTTTCTCTGATTCTTTAAATTCTTTAACAGCTATATTTTATTTTACCTTATTTTATTTCTAGGACTTGAAGCACTAACTAATCTGACTAGACTGAATTTGTCTTATAACCATATAAATGATCTTAGTGGTGAGTATGTGTGCTTGTATTTTTTAAAGTGCTGAATATTTACAACATGCAGTAGGTTAACACAGCATGGTAGAAAACTCCAAACCATCCAAGATTTGACCAAGGATCTTATCTAAAGAATGTGCTTCAGTCATGATTCTTTTTTTTGTTACTGTCTAAACCTGAGTTAAAAATAGAAAAAAAGATTAAAGTGGCCAATAGCAAAAAAAAAAAAAAAAAAAAAAAAAGCTTGGATAAGAAGATCCCACATTAGTCAAATAATTTTTAAATTTTAGATAATCAATATGCTATTATATGGAAGGAAGAATGCCAACAGAGCTTTCTACAATGATGGAAATATTTTGTTTGTGCTGTCATATTGCAGCCAGTAACCAAATACGGTTTGGCGCTTAAGTATGGCTAGTGCGACTTTGGGATGATTTTTGTGTGAGAAAGGAGTCAATACTGGGAGTCCAGCCCAGGGCTTTCACACTGAGCTACATACCCAGTTGCCAGTCCTTTTTTTTCATTTTTTGTTTTTTGCCAGTCCTAAGTTCCCCAACCGTGGCTCAAACTTGTGATCCTCCTGCCTTAGCCACCCAGAGTCCTGAGATTATAAGCCTGCACCACCACATAAGGCCTGCATCTGTAATTTTACTCAATTTTATTTTAACTATAAAAAGCCAAACATGCAGCTAGTAGCTAATTTATTGAACAGTGTAAGTTTGTAGCATTCTAAAGACTTACAAATTGAATCAAATAAAATTATTTTTTTCTATTTAAAGAGTTAAAAGTTGGTATCTATTGATTAAAATGATACAAGTGACAAAAGTTTCATGATTATTTTTAGAATTATCCTAGAACTACCAAAATTCCACAATCTTTATAATTTTTGTCAATACTTGAAACACTATTACTCTGTTGGCTTATTTTTCTTCACTAGGAAAATACTGCCTATTTACTTTGCACAGAAAAAATAAAAGGGCCTAGTCTATACCCTTAAGCTGAAGTGGCAATTGTATTTTAACTTTTTAAATCTTTTTACCTCCACAAAGACATGAAAATATGAGACTCAGTCTATCTCTGATGCTGTTGTACGATATTGAGCAAGGTATTTTATTCTTTGGATGAAGTTTTCTTGTCTGAAAACTATGAATAATGACTAAGATAGTCCATTCATTCAACAGATACTTGTCGCAGATCAAGAATCAAAAATACAGTTATTTAGTGATGAAAAGAGCCAACGATAATAACCAAAAAGGTCTTAACTATAACAAGACTTAAACTATATTTGGAGAAGAAAAACTTAGAATCATGTCAACCCTCACAATCCCACAAGCCAAAGATTTGAGTAATTACCTTGCCAAGAAGGTACACAAAGGATCTATAAAGCACATTTGTAAAAAAAAGTTCAGCATCCTTAATGATACAAGATACAAATTAAACCTACAGTGGGATACCACCTCACATCTAAAATAACTAAAATTTTAAAATTGAAGTGCTGGTAAGATTGTAGGGCAACTAAAACTTCAGTTACTAATAGAATTTAACATTGTACAATCACCTTGAAAAAAAGTTTAGCAATTTCTTTTATCCAAGAGAGGACGAGTCCACACAAACATCTGTATATGATTTTATGGTGTTTTATATGGTCACATTTACACAATTATTCCTAATCTAAAAACTGGAATCAACTCAAAATCCAGCAACTGGTGTTATGATTTGGAACTTTAATGTCTGCCGTGAGCCTGTATGCTAAAGGCTGACTTACAGCACTTCCGGGAGCTAGTAGAACCCTTAGGTGGTGGGTCCTGCTTAGAGGAAGTTAGGTCAGTGAGGGGAGAACACCCTTGAGAGGAATATTGGAACCCTGGCCCCTTTCTGTCTGCCTCCCAGTACCATAACAATAGGCTCCCTGCACCATGTATTCCAACTATGAGGGACCATGCCACCAGAGGCCCAAGACAATGAGGCCAAGAGACTACGGACTGGAACTTCTGAAACTGATCCACAATAAATCAATTGATTATATATTTTTTCACAATGACAGGAACCTAAGTTATGAAACATCCATATAATGGACAACTACTTGGAACTAAAAAGGAATGAACAATTATACATGCATAAATGCAATCTAAATAGAATTATGCTAAATGAAAGGAGCCACTCACAAAGGTCTACTTTTATTGGTTTCATTTGTATGACATTTTGATGACAAATTTAGCAAGAGAAAACTCAGATCATTGATTGCCAGGGAATAGAAATGGGAACAAAAGGCTGATTACTTAAAAACATAAGGGAACCTTTGTTTGGGAGTGATGAAAGTGTTCTGTATTATTTCAGTTGTAGTGGTAGTCATTACAGAATTGTATGTACTTGCCAGGACATACCAAACTATACATAATAGGGGTGACCTTTAATAACTAAATAACAAAAAGCAATGAAGTCTATGAAGAAAGGATGCAACCCTATATAAATCATTCTTAGAAAATAGATCATTCTTAGAACATTAAAATGTTTTATTTTCATGAATACTTCAATAAGTAACTTCTGTATTAATAGTACAGACAGGAAAGGTCAAGCTTTTCATGTAAGAAAGAAAGCTCATATGCTGTGGTAGATGGGATAATGTGCTAAACAAAGGGAGAAAAAAGTAGGTTGAGGACGGGTCAGCTTTATAATCGGGATAAGGAGTTATATTTTATTCTAATGACATTTTACTCTAATGAGAATGGGAGTATTATACAAGTATTAGCATTATACAAGGATATGACATAATTAGTTTTGGAGTTTGGTTTGGTTTGGTTTTGTAATACTAGGCTTTGAACCCAGGTCCTTCACATTGAGCTAATTCTCCAGCATTTTTATTTTCTATTCTGAGACAGAATCTTGCTAAATTGGTGAGGCTGGTCTAGACTTACAATCCTCGTACCACAGCATCCCCACCCCCAGAGTGCTGGGATTACAGATGCACTGCTATGCCCAACATAATCTATGTTTTTAAAAATCATATCTACCAGGGCTGGGGATTTAGCTCAGCGGCATAAGCACCTGCCTTGCAAGCAGGCAGTTACGAGTTCAATCCCTGGTACTGATTAAAAAAAAAAAATCATATCTACCAAGTAAAAAATAGATGTTAGGTGGATAAGAAAAGAAGTAAAGGCAAGCAAAATCAAAGATAGTTACAAATTTTCTTTAGATTTAAAGGTGAATGATGGCACTATTGACTGACATGAGAAAGATCGGGAGAGGAGCAGGTTTAGAGACAGGATGTGAAATAAGGATCCTTTCTTAACTTTGAGAATACTATTGAATATGTGTATGTATGTATATCATTTGCAAATTAGGATAGGATGAGTTGAGATGTCATGGTTAGAATTATAGATTTGACAGTTAAAATCACAGAATGGTGTCTATAGCTGTGAAACTAGGAGAGTCTTAAGTTAGTAGAAAAGAAGACCTAAGAATGAGCTGTGGGATATTGTAAAATTGACACATACAGAGAACCATAAAGCTGAAGCAGAAGAGAAAGAGCTAGTAACATAAAACAAGGGCTTAAAAATGAGGTGGCTATGTGTTATGTATGTGTACCAACTCCACCCAAGGAATGTAAACATGTACAAAAATAAAAGGATGGGGATCAAGAGATGGCGAGAGGAGCAAAGAGGAAGGAGATGAAAAAAGGAATTAAAATATATTGTATACCAGCTTCTCGTGCAAATATAAATATGTACCTCACGCATACAAATACAGCTAAGTACCTCACACACACAGTTGCTAAAAATGAGATGGTTAGGAAAAACTAGTAAGTATTATGTGAATGTGTAGCAATCTGTGAATGTGTAAAAATTAGACCTCCCAGAGATGGTCAAAGATTTGTCTGAAGATATGGCAGAAAGATGAGTAAAAGTTAATTAAACATTAAGCAAAAAAAAAAAAAAAAATGTCCCAGTCAAGTTGAAGTAACTGCGGAGAAAAATAAGTAAAAAGTGGAGAGTGCTCTACTCAGCAAAGTTATGAAATACCCTCTGGGGTACAATGTAGACTGCACCTCCAAATAGTCTTTCTAGAAAAAGAGCCTTCAGGCTGGGCACAGGTGGTACACACCTGTAATCCCAGCACATGGAAGACTGAGACAATATGATTGCCGTGAGTTCAAGACCAGGCTGGAGAACATAGTGAATTCAAGCCCAGTGTAGACTATGTAGTTAGTTCAAGGCCTGTCTGAGCTGTGTAGCAAAACTCTGTCTCAAAACCAAAAAAGGGGACGAGGACTCCACCATTGACAAGTATCTTTCAATAGAGGAGAGCCCCCGGAGGTGTTAACTCTCTTCAAAGCTTCACCTTTGCTTAACAAGCTTCTTCCATTTTGAAGAAAATTCTGAGGCAGAAAATAAACCTGCAAGCACCTGTGGGGCACACAGGCAGCACACACAGCACTTACCCACAAAAGCCATTGTGTGCTCCAAAACGTTGGGAGGCTCGTGCAAGCAGTATTACCAGGGAATTAGGAGTGTTCTTTGTGTTTATGTTCGAATCACCAAAACTACAGTGTATTTACTTATGTCTGTTAATTAAAAGTGATGTGCTGAGAGAGCCTAAAACCATTGCTTTGTTCTTCTGCTCATATAAGTGTTGTATTGTGTTGCGTTGTGTTGTATTGTGCTGTGTTGTGTTGTGCTCTGCTGTGCTCTGCTCTGCCCTCCTGGTGGTGTACTTTGTTGAGATTCAAGAGACCAAGCACCTCAGGGTTAAGGCCTTACGGAGATGCTAAACACATGCTTCTTCAAAACAACATTTGACTTTACTGATGCTGTGTTTATTCACAATAAGGTCTTATGAACAGTATTCCTTTTGTCTCAAAAGTAATTTTTCTTTCCTGTTTGCAGGATTGATGCCCCTTCATGGACTTAAGTATAAACTTAGATATATTGATCTACATGGTAATTGTATAAGCAGTATCCATCACTTAGTTCAGTGTATGGTAGGATTGCACTTCTTGACCAACCTTATTTTGGAGAAAGATGGAGAAGGTAATCCTGTATGTCATGCACCAGGTATGAACATTTAATATATTTTGTAGCAATTAGTGATCTTTTATTTTTGTCTTCAACCTTGCAGTGTTTTATTATGCCTTTAAAAAAACATGATTACAAAAATAAACAGATTGCTGTGAAACAATGAACATAGGATAAACAGATCAGTATTTTTCCTGTTGGACAGTTTTATATTTGATAAATGAGTGCATCAAAATTACATTTTAATACTAATAGTATGATACTACATAGTTATAAAAAAAAGAATATAGAAATCTCTTTATTTATACTCAGTTTTCTCCAAGATACAGTATACTAAAGAGAGAAAAGCAGGCTACCATTTGCGTGAAAAAAAACCTAACCCATCCCCTTTGTTTGCATGTATCTTTATATAGTACATATTACATACATGTGTTCGGATAAAATTAAACATCCAGAAAATACAAAAAGACTAGTAGTATTGGCTAAATTTCATAGAAGGGAACTGTAGCTGAAGATCAGTAAATGTTGGGAAAAGTATACTATACAACTTTGGACTTTATACCATGTGAAATTATGACAATAAATCAATTATATATATATATCCATTTGATCTAATTCAAAATCAGTAAAGTTAACAAAAAGATAAAACAGACCAGACTGCTGTTTCTAGAACTCGGTTATACTGCTTAACTAAACAGGAGAGAAACATAAGGAGTATAAGTAAGCCTTCTGTATATCTTCTTGGGTATAAACTGGCTATGGAGACCTCATTGTGTCATTTATTTACAACTATGAGAGGCTTTTTGTAGCATTTCAGTCCATTGGATTATTTCACAGAAAATTTATTTTTATTTTCTGGCAATCTTGTCTTGAGAACTTGTAAGTGTCTATAGTTTGAATTTTTGATTTTTTTCACTTTCTTTTTTAAATTAGGTGCTTCTTTCAGTTCAGTCCCTTCTAAATTTATTGCCGAGATAGCTTCTCTCAAAATTTCTAGTGCTGATTTTGCAGGATTTCCTCTTTTTGGATTTTCTTCAACAACTTTATTGATAATCATTAGAAAACAGAATAAACTTGGTGTCCATTAGACTGGACACCAAATTGATGTTAATATGTCAGATTTTATTATATCAGGTTTCTCATGTTTAAGTGTTCTTAGGGAAAATAAAATAAATTATTTTAAATACTTTATAAGTCACATATCTTGCTAATTAATTTGTAATTAGGGAAAGGGAGATGTTTTACTAATGCTTATTTTATGAAATTCTCACTTGGGAAATTCTGATACTTTGAACATATCTTTAAAATCTTGATTTATATTTATGGTATTTATATTTTTATATGTATTAAAAATAAACAAAAGACATGTTTAGCTTTCATGCCAGGGTAAATTGCTGCTGGTTTCATGCATTCTCAGCTTTAAAGTAATTGTTCAGAACAGAGATGATTTTAACTTTCAGACCTTCATTAGGTTTACAGTATTTGAAAGGCTCAGGGAATGTTCTATTTCTTTTGTTTCTAATGATTATATACTGCAAAAGCTGAATAAGTAGTGTTTATGACAAGTTGATTAGTTGCTTTCTCAGAATAATTTCATCATTCAGGTGACATATCCAGTAACTTAGTTTATTTCACAAATAATTAGCCTTTCTTTTGTAATCTCTAAATTTTCATTTTGAATGATTTGTTTCCAAGGATACAGAGAAATTATTCTCCAAACTTTGCCACAGCTTAGAATCCTAGATTGCAAGAACATATTTGGTGAACCAATAAATTTGGAAAATGTAAATTCATCACGCCTTCAGTGCTTAGAAGGCCTTTTGGATAATTTAGCTTCTTCTGAGTCTCCCTTAAATATAAGTGAAGATGAGGTACAGTATTGGACATTTTTCTGTTATTAAAAAAACCTTTAAATTTTAATTAATAAATGAATGTAAATTTTTAAAGGTTTTGGATTTTCTTGTGTCATAGATTATTGAAAATGTGCCAGTGGTGACACCATGCATTGAAGAATTACCCTCCTTGGAGAAATTTGCAAGTATACCAGCAGATACTGTTTTGACATCATGTTTATCTGTATGTGCATCTTCTGAGCCAGAGAAAATTAATCATGAAAGCGATTTTCAGAATGAGATACAACTTCAGAAATTAAACAGTCAAATTTTACAGCTTCTCAATGAAGTAACTTCATTCTGTTTTTCTAAAGCTCAATATGTATTTATTAAGAAAAAGTAGTTACGGGGCTGGGGATTTAGCTCAGCGGCCTAAGTGCCTGCCTTGCAAGCAGGCAGTCGTGAGTTCGATCCCTGGTACCGATAGAAACGAAAAAGACCAAAAAAAAAAGAAAAAGTAGTTAAAGTATAAAAATTATGTACAAGCAACCCAAGCAGAAACAGTCCATATTGAATATATCAAGGCATGTATTTTTGTTTCATTTTACAGAAATAGGAGTCTGTGTAGCAGTAGGAGTAAGAAAGGGAGCAAAATGTAACAAACATTTCTCATTCATTTTCCCTGTTTCTTTGCATCTTTGTTATGTAATATCTGTGTTTTGACCTGCAGTACTTCACATTATTTTTATCTACTCACCTTTATGTAAACATTAAAAGCTCTACAATATACCTGGGTGACTTTGGCCTACAATCTCTTCAGTTACTTACTGGTCAAAACTGCTTGTATAATTTACAGCAGGATGGGAAAATAATTTACATAGTTCCTGTTTCAACTTGAAACTCCAACATATCGCCTAATTAATCACCACAACTCTTAATCACTTTTTGCAACCACTACTTGTTTTTTGGTTTTTAAAACCTGTGAACTACGCAGCATAGGATTTATTGCTATTGAAGTCTGTAGCCCTCAATGCAGCATTCTTGCACTGACCCAAAGTGTATCCCTCTCCCTTGAATGCTCGACTTCCCTAGATGCAGTTTACTTCATAAATAATTAGCCTTTCTCTTATAATCTCTAAATTTTCATTTTGAATGATTTGTTTCCAAGGATACAGAGAGATTGTTCTCCAAACTTTGACACAGCTTAGAATCCTAGATTACAAGAACATATTTGGTGAACCAGTAAATTTGGAAGGTGTAAATTCATCACACCTTCAGTCTTAAAAGGCCTTTTGGATAATTTAGCTTCTTCTGATTCTCCCTTAAATATAAGTTGCCTTCTGCCTAGTTGTCAGATGTTGGCCAGAAAGACTGTTCAGTATCAAGTTGAATTAGAATTTGTAACAAGATTTTGATACTCATTTTTTTTTCTCAAAAATAGGGAGGTGGAAGGAGTAGAAAGTGCTTATGCAATAGCTGTGATTCAGTGGATTTTTAGTAACCCTCAACTATTACATGTATTGCACTAACAGTGCTGAATAAACAAAAAAAACTGCCTTGGGCAATTAAGAATCAATAAGATGTTGAAGATTCTGTACATCAGAAATACCTAGAGGTTTAAGTCTAAGCCACATAGATAGTAATGGAACCGGGAGAGGAATGCTGGCTTACACATTCTTTGATAACATTGATACTGTATAAAATTTTTAATCTCAGATTTCATCTTTCATTTTGTCTAATAGCTAACTCTTCTAATGTCAGAATTTACATTTGAGCTTAGTAACTTTAAAGTGAAGTAAACTAATATCACTTAGGATATTCTTATTTCACTCTTGTGACAAGCCACTAAAGTAAATGGTGATTAATATACTGTTGTCCTTGTTAGGTAAAAAAGAAATCCAGGACTTTCAATAAGTCATTTACCTAGGAATACTTTGTAATAATACATACTTGAATTTAAACCCAAATCTGATACTTATATTTTTTCCACTCATACTTCTTAATCAGTTATTCTGATAATCTTCCTCTTCTGTTAACCAAGAATACCAGGCTAGATATCTGGGAAAAAGTGACGTAGTGCTGTGCATATTTAAAATGTTTAAGCAAATGGCCACTTATTAACTGCCTTAGTTAAAAAGAAAAAAGAAATAATGCTATTTGAAACAAATGATTTTATTTCACAAGTAGTCATTATGAAGTTACTGTGCTATCCTACAATAAAAACATTTGTTTTCTTAAACGTAGGATTTAAAATCCTAATTGTGCCACTGAGTTCTGGAATTCTATGTCAGAAGAGCTGTTTTGCTTTTATTTTTTTTTTCTCTAATGTTGTATTGAAATATTTTCATCCATAGAGAAAGTTTGAGTTTTTTGGTAGACACCAAATACTTAACCAACTCAATACATCTTAACATTGTACTACACTTATTTCATCATATTCATCCATCAGTCTACTATATTTGTCTATCACTGTCTTATGTTACAATTCAAAATGAATTTAGACGGCAGTATACTTCTCCTTAAATAATAAAGCATTAACTAGGGTTAGTAGTTCTTGAGTTTTCTTTTGATTTAAAATACAGGTCTATTTCATGAATTGGTTCATACACGTTACCCATACTATAAAGATGAACATTATTATCCTAGAGTGTTCTCCCTCCCACAACCAGTCCTCCCATGCCATTTCAGATGAAAATCACTTTCTTGATTATTTTTCCTACCATAGATAATTAATAGTTGTTATAGAGCAGTGGTGGTGAACCCACAAGCCCACGAGGCCCAGTGGGCTGCTAATATCATTAAAAGCTCTAAGGTTCACCATCCCTGTCCTAGAGCCTAATAAAAACAATTATTTAATATATACTCTTTCTTGTAAGGCTTTCATGCAGCATGATCTTTTTGATATTAACCTGTATGTGTATCAATAGTTTTTATATATATTATTACTTGTATGAATATCTTATATATATTATTACTTGTATGAATATCTTAGTTTTTATATATATTATTACTTGTATAAATATCATTATCTTATTGATGTAATAATTACTAGGTTATTTTAAGTTTGTGTTCATTTTAATTTTAATTTGCAATTTGAATAATGATTAATGCTATTGAGCACTTTTTTCTCATTCTCATTAAATATATATCTTGTTAAGTGTCTTTAAAATTTTGTCCATTTTTTTGGATTATTTATTACCAGATTGTAGAAATTTATTAATGTATCCTAGGTGCTAGTATTTTATCAAATACATCTTGTGTGAATATTACAGTCCATGGTACACATATTTTATTTCCTTAACAGTATTTTGAAGGCAATTGTCTTTAATTTTGAAAGTCTAATTTCTCACATTCTCTTGTATGCTTAGTGTTTTGTGTGTTCGTATATCCTCTAAAAGTTTTACAACATACTTTTGTATTTAGGTCTGTCTATATGGTGGGAGTTGAAGTTCACTCTTTTTTTCCAAATGAATATTCAGTTATTGCAGCACCATTTGTTGAGAGGCTTTCCATTGGATTTCTTGGGTTTCTGATTTGAAAATATCAAATAACCTTACAAAATATAAGATCTAGTGTTGGGCTCTTTTTTTCCTATCAGCATTTGAAATTGTATTTTTCAACTAATATTTCCTTTTCGTAAATTATCAGCATAAGACTGTTAATACTTCGTTACTGGCTTGGTTTCTTTCTTTCTTTCTTTCTTTCTTTTTTTTCTTTTCATGTCTGTAGACCATAGTGAAATCTCTTTCATTACAGAGCCTGGCAGGCTTGTTGTTTCCTTCTGTCTATCCTGTCATTCCCGCACCCCACTCAGTTTACCTAAGATTTTTGTTGATCATTTTAGAGAACTTTTTCCTTTGTCTCTTGTTTTCTATATTTTCTATTTCTGCTTTTTATTCTATGTACTTTTAATTTACTTTGCTCTTCATTTTCTAGTTTATTGATAAGCACTGAGGTCATTTCACTTTAAAGCTATCTTCTAGTCACTTAAAGCAATATATTTTCCTCTGAGTATTGCATTACCTGCATTCTACAGATTTTGAGGTTTTGTTTTCATTATTATTTGGAAGTGTTTTCTAATTGTTCTTAAAATGTTTCCTTGATCTAAGGATTATTTAGAAATACCTTAGGGTTTTTATGGATATTCTTTGTGGTTTCATGAATAATATATGTTCCACAGTTTTAAGTAAGGATATTTCATAGTATTTTTAGGTAATTCATATTTTTGTTAATTTTCTATCTGGTTGTGTCAGTTGCTGATTCTTGGTTTTTAGTTGTGAGGTTTTTATTTTGTTTTTATTATTGATATATATCTATCAGTTGCTGCATGAGTGATATTAAAATATCTAACTATGATTGGATTTGTTGGTTTTTCTCTTTAATTCTTTCCACATTTGCTTCTTAGGTTTTGAATCTCTTATTAAACATAGACACATTTATAACTACTTTGTCTTTCTGATGAATTGACCTTTGAGGCACATTTTTGTTGGGTAAAGAATTACAGACTGATCATTTTTTTCTCTTTCATTACTTTCTCTTGACCTTCTTAGTTTTGAGTATAAAGTCAACACTATTTCAAATTCTTGATTTTTTGATGTAGTAGTATCATTTTGCTTTAGCTGTTTTCAGAATTTATCTGTGTTTTTGGTTTTTAAAAAACAGTTTGTTTTTATCAGTTTGGCTACATGTGCCTTAAGGATAATTTTTTTATCCATATGTATATTGCCTGAGGTTTGAGTTTCTTGAATATATAATTTATGTCTTCACTCAATTTAAAGACTTTAGTTATAGTTTCTTCAAATATGTTGTATTCTTCTTTCTTTGTTTTGTTATTTTTATTTTCATTTTTTTTAGGTTGCTCTTAGACTGTTTGATATTACCTCACCATTCCCCAAGTCTTTTTACATTTATCAGCTTTTGTCTGTACTCGTTGTATTGAATAATTTCTCCTTTCTCCAAGTTCTATTTTGTCTCTCATTCTGCTGGAAATAATCCCAGCTAGTTTTTACTTCAGACATTGTATATTCTTAATTATAGCATTTTCACTTTTAATTCTCTTTCTGGGCTGTTTTATCATTTGTGACAGATATATTTTATTATCTGATCGAAGATAACACTATGATCACTATTTTAAAGTTATTGTCTTCTAATTCAAACATTTGAATTATCTTGGATTTAATCTGCAGTATTTGCCTTTCCTCTTCAAGATAGGTCAGTTTTTTATGGTGAGTAATATTAGAATACATGCTGGACATCTTCAGTATTATATGGTGGCAACTCCAGGTTCTATTAATGATCCTACAGTAACAATGACAGTTTTGTTTTTAGCAAGCATTTAATTTGATTTGCTTTAAACTGATCTTTTCTCTTAAGCAGAATATCAAATTTCATTTTACTGCCTGTGTCCTTTAGTGAGCTGTTTATAGAATGCTCCATGCTTCTCTTTTGGTTCTTCATGCCCAAAAGTCTGTATTTTCCTAGACTGCCTGCATGGTACTGATTGTGCTGCACTGTGACTGAGAGGGTAAAGCCCATAAGAACAGAAACACGCCATTCTAAGTGTAACCTATCTAGAGTAGTCCTGCTTTTGTTCACTTTCCAAAGCTTTCAGATGGTTTCTCTTTAGGTTTTGTTTTGTTTGTATCTTCCCAGAGTTTGTAGTTATTATCTGTAAGTGAATCAAAATGGTAGAATCTTGCTTGTGCTGCCAGAAGATGAATTCTTTAATTTCAAACACAAGTAGTTTATTAACCCTGAATCTTATAAAAAGTTTTTGTATTTATAAAGTATTTCAAGTTTTAGTTTTTATGCTGAATGTACTTTTAATGAAATTTTTTTTATTCTAGACTTGTAATTCTTTAATAGATAATGTTCCTGAGAAAGACTTCAGACCAAAAAGAGACACCGATATAACTTCTGAAAGTGACTATGGAAACAGAAAAGAATGCAACAGAAAAGTTCCTAGAAAATCAAAAATTCCATATTATGCCAGAACTATGCAAAGTATTAAGCACCACAATAAAAACAACAGCGCTTTTGGAAGGTACTTAAGTGGGTTTTAGAATTCAAATAAGCCGCCAGGTTCAGTCACATACACCTATAATCCCAGCAGCTCTAGAGACTAAACCAGGAGGTCACAAGTTTGAGTCTAACTGGTACAATTTAGAGAGACCCTGCCTGAAAATTGCAAAAAAAGGCTTAAGGACACAGGTCAGAGTGATGACCTTGAGTTCAGCCACAGAACAGAAAAGGAAAGGAAAGAGAGGAGAAGAGAGAGGAAGAGGAAAGAAGGGAGTTCCAAGTAACGGAACTCACAGAAATGAATTTGGCTTCTTTCTTAAACTGTCTCATTGTGATAAATTTATCACTTTACTAATATCAAAAGTAATCCTTTTTGGCCTTATCAGCTGTGATTTGGTTCTCTATTTGTGGTTTCAACCAGTTGCTAATCAAAAATATTTGAAAAGAAAATTACATTGTTACATAAATCCTATAGTGGTTGCTGTATATGAACATGTACAGCTCCTTTCTTGTGGTTATTCTCTGAATAATACCATGTAATAACTGTTTATGTAGTATTTACATTGTATTATCAGTAATTCAAAGATTAAAGTATACTTAAGGATGTGTATAGGTTATATGTGACTATTAACATCATTTTGTATAAGGGTTTTGAGCAGCTATGGATTTTGTATCTGAGGTACCCGGAAATCAGTTTTTGCAGAAGCTGAGGGACTATACACTTACAAAGGATCACTGCCAAAGATGAGAAATTCATGTATAAATCCATTAACTCCATTGCGTTCCTTACCATGGGAAATAAGACTGATACACTTGAGTTTAGTTTATATCTTTAGGCAGATTTAGATGGGAAACCAAACCCTTGTTAGTTTAAGACAAAAGGTTAATAAGATGATGGTTAATGCCATCGAGGTAAGGGAGACTGATGTCTGTACTTTCACAATTGAGATCATCATGATAGTTTTTCAGAAATTATTGTACTCTGGGGCAGGTGCAATCAGCTTTTCACCTGTATGATTCTCCTTTTTAAAACTATAGTATTTTAACTTTTTCATAGTCAACTGATCATACTTAAATATTTATATACTCATTCAGTTTAATTGTAGTCAGGACATATCCTGAAATTTCTTTAGTCTCTGGCTAGTGACATAATCTGTTTTCCCGATTATGTGTCAATTTTAAATGTGATTACTATATTTACCATTTTTCCAGTTCTTATGTGTCATCCTACCATTGTAATTTTGAGATTCTTATTATTCATCAACATAGCACATCTATTATAAAATTCATGACTTTTGTTTTGTTTTGAGACAGGGTTTCACTACATAGTTCAGGTTGGCTCTGAACTCACTCAGAATTCAGGTGGCCCAGGCTGCCCTTGAACTCATGTCAGTCATCCTGCCTCAGCCTTCCAAGTGCTTGGGATTACAAGTATGAGCCATCACAACCTGGCAAAACACTCACATTTTTTTCAAATTTTATTCTATTTAATATCCTTGTTCTAAAAAGCTATTTCTGTAATTACTAAAAATATTAATTCTAGAGAACAGTATTAATAATGTACTTTACTTTGAGCTATTTCCTATTTTATTCTTTGCAGTTACAACCGTAAAATGAAGCAACCTTATTTTAAGGATTTATACATAAGCTCATCTTTAGCAAATTGTAATACATTGCAAGAATTAGAAGACCAAAAGAATGAAATCACTACCATAGACAAAAGTGGCTCAGAAGACAACACTTACAGGGTATGATTTTAAAGATTTTTAAAACTTTATAATCTTAGTTTTAAGCTTAGAGTCTCAAAATTAAGGCATGTTTTTGTGGGAAAAATCATTTTGAGTAATCTAAGTGGATTGATGAAGATAAGTTATTTTTCTCTTCCTGATTTCCAGATTTTGTGTAATACTCCTTTCTTGTAATCTTTGAAAGAGTAGAATTGTACATTTAAGATCAGATTTAAGTGAAGATCAGCTTTTCTGCACGTTTATGGAAGGAGAAACAGTGTTAGTGTTTCCACTTGTTTTTGGGTGTGGTGGTACGTGCCTATAATTCCAGCACTTGAGAGGCAAAGTACAGGACAGTTTTTAGACAAAAATTAGGAGGTATTCAGAAATTTAGAACTTACTCAGTATTTACTTGAACAGTTCTTATGTTGTTGAGAATTTTTAGTAGATGTTAATGTGTTATTTTACATTTTTCATTAACTTGCTGTCATTTTACTTGTTGGAATACTGACTGGCCTTTGGACTGTATTGTCTACCTTTCTTCCCAGTAACACAATTGCGTTACTCCTTCAGTGCTGCTGGTCTTCTTACTATTTTCTTCTCCTTATTCTCAACTGTGGGGACTGAATATTGAGAAAAGTGCTATCATTTTGGCAGTAATAATAGCAACTAACATTTATTCTATAGATATTAAGTGCCAGACACTGTTAGGTTTTGCTTTCATTAATTTGTTTAATTCTCACAAGGCTCTTTGAAAGAGATATTGTTATTTCCATATACAACTGAACAAATGGAGATAATAAATTAGGTAACTTTTCTGACTTCACATAAGTGTTTTTTCAGTCCCTAGTTGAACAGCTGGACCAAGAGAGAGAAATGAGGTGGAAAGCTGAACAAACTGAAAAGAAACTTATGGATTACATTGATGAACTGCATAAAAAAGCAAGTGATAAAAAAGATATTCATAACCTGGCTCTTCTAACCACAGATAGGTAGGTAAGATCAAAGCATATGCAATAAGTTTCAATTTGTCTCATACCAAAAAGAATATTGAACTCAAATGTATTAGTTGCAACTAGCTGTAGTGTGATAAAAATATGATATTTGATTGGAAGATTATAGTGCTTTACTAACTTGTTATAAAATAAATGGGTGCATTTATTTGAACTCTTGAGCTAAAAAGTATCAGTACTACAAGTAAAGAGCAAGAAGACAAAAGCAGAGGTTGGCAAACTTTTTCTGTAACATGCAGGTTTTGGCAAATGTCTTGTAGGCTTTTTAGATCCTTTTGATGTCTTGTCACATATTTATCTTCTGCAATGGGCATTGGTACCAGATTGTTCAGGCTTCTCAATTCTGTTCTTATTTTTCCTTCTTCATTCTGCCTCCTATATATTTTTTTGGCATTAATATGTCTGTTTTCTATTCTGTACATTACTAGAGTGTTTTTTCTGTTTCTATAATTATTTCTAAAAGTTACACCTTTTTCTATTACTATAGCATTTTTCCATGGACTTCCTGTTGGGTTTTGTATCTTATCCTTGAAGAAACAGTAGGTTTCTAGATTTGGTACTTGCCACAGATAGGGTTTGGAAGCTGCTAGTAGTTCCATTTCTGTACAATGGATAATTCCCATCATAAGACCTCATTTGAATAGAAAATTGATAAACATAGCTCATATCCAGATCTCCTTGATGAACACATTTGTTCATCTAATTTTCTACTAAAAAGGCATGACCTGTATTTCTCATAAATGGATTAAATGTAGCATATCCTTAGGCAGACTACTCCTAATTTCTTATGCTGTATTCTTTGCCCTAATAAACTGTAGGCCATCAATATTCAGTCGGCCACTGGAAGTAGAAATCTAGAATAATTGTTTTGCTTCCCTTCTCTTACATGCCACAACCAGTTGTGTTTATGTCTTCTAAACCGGTGGTGGTGAGCCCCTGGCACATGTACAGCAGTGGGCTGTTTATTATCTTTGAAAGCTCCAAAAGGCTCACCATCACTATTTGAAACTATTCCTCTACAGCCTAAAACGGTTGCTTTAATTTAAACCTTATGGATTAAATAACTACTCCATTCTACTTGTCTGTAACTTGTCTGCCTCTATCCTACATAGTGCATATCCTACAGAGTAATAAATTCTAACACCCTCCCATGTACCATGTCATGTGCGTTGAGAGCATGAGCAAAAGAAGATCAGTTTAGAGACTACTGTCATTAAAGATAAAAGGAGGGCTGTTGGGCATGTAGTGCACACCTGTAATCCCAGCATTTAGGAGACTGAGGCAAGAGGATCTCCATGAGTTCAAGCCCAGCCCAAACGATACAGTGAGACTCTAACCAAAACTAAAAGGAAGGTTGATAAGAACAAGAAGTGTCGAGGGGTCTGAAAATGGCGGCGAGCTAGGGGATCGAGCGAAGAATCTCTCCAGAGAATTCAAACTCAAAGCTAAAAAAAAAGACAGCATGGAGAGGACCAGACAAATCGATAGCGATTCTTATTAACCAAGACAGTACAGCTGGAGGATTTAAAGTCGTGCTGAGAACGGAGGCTGCAAATCCCGCGCCCTTAAATCAACGAACAGACTCGTGGACCCAGCACGAAAAGCTGAGTTGCTTTTGGGGACTGCGGGAAACTGAGACCCAGATCGAGACTCCAGGTGGCAGCCAGTTCTGCATCGCTGCACCAGAGCGGATGTACAGAGCTCTGGCGTTTCGAATCTAAACGGTGCACAGAAATCTGACCGGTCAGCACTGAGCCGCGAGGGGGGGAAAAGTGGACGGCTTGGTGTGCGGAGGTCCCGGAGCGGGGACTTGCACCGGACTCTGGTGAGTACAGAAAACCCCTGCGGCTGCTGGGTTTGGCCAGAGAACAGCTGGCCCGCCACCACGGGGAAATCAATAACACAGAGTCTGGTGCAGACATATTAGCCTGGCGGCAGAAACCGCAGCTTTGTGACATCACCAGGTCCCCCTGTAGGGAGGGCTGGTGGAAGACATCTTGAGTCCTGGCAGAGTCTGATTGCTTGCTGGCTTCAGCTCCGCACGGAGAACTTAGTGGGAGCCATCTTGGTTTTGGGCAGATCTGCTTTTCTAGAGCTCCTATCACAGAGAGGTTTGGAAGAGAACGGCTGGGACCTGGGCAGAATCCTGTGCCATTACTCAGCTGCTTCTGATTCAGGGAGAACTGGCAGGAGCTACTGGGGCTAGACCAGGCCTCTGCTTGGGGCCCAATGGGCGGATGCAGAATGGTCACAACTCAGTGACAACCAGAAAGTACAGCCTAATTTATGAACTAACTGACACAGAGGCTAGAGACTAGACTGTACCGCCCCTGCATCCCAGCCTACCCCAGATAACAGCAAATTGGGGAGGACAGCAAAAACTCAAGCCAGCACACTTCTGAAAGGCCCTAAGCAATTCGGAGAGGGCCAGAGAACTCCAGGACAGTCTGAAAGAAACCAGAAACATGACAAGAGATAAAAATTAAAAAAAATCTCCAGCTGTTCAACAGGAGAAATTAAACCCAAGAGAACTAAACACTGAAGAGAACAAACACAGTAACCATCCATTGCTCGACACAGCATCAGCCGAAATTAAAAAGTACTTACATGATCTCATAGAGGAATTTAAAGATGTACTCCTGATCCAAGTGAGGCAAGATATAAAGAGATTAATTAAAGAAATGACAAGCCCCGCCCAAGAGATCACAGATGAGGAAATCAGAAAAGAAAGAGAAGCATCTGAAGAAGAATTTAAGCATAACTTAGAATACATGAAACAGATCCAAAGAGAATATCAGGAAACTAAAAACTCCATTGAATATTGGCAAAATGCCTTGACAGAAACTAAAGACAACCTTCTGAAACTTGAAGAGAGATTTAGGGCTTATGAACGTGAAAGAAAAAGCCTCTTAAAAATAACAAGGAACCAGAAAGAAGCAATTCTAAAACTGGAAGATGATAAAAAGATACATAACCTAAGAATAAAGAATGTGAGTGAGGAAGCAGGAACATCCAAAAATGAAACACAAAAAATATTCACAGAGATATTAAAGCAAAATTTCCCACATATAGCAAAAAGAAATGATATCCAGATAAAAGAAGCATACAGAACGCCAGCTACCTACAACCAAAACAGATCTACGCCTAGGCATATAATAATCGAGATCCCAGAAATCCACCAAAAAAAACAGAATATTAAAAGCAGCCAGAGAAAAGATGCAGGTTACCTATAACGGGAAATCTATCAAAATAACAGCAGACTTATCAACACAAACTCTTAAGTCAAGAAGGGAGTGGGGAGAAATATTCCAAGTCCTGAAGGAAAAAAATATGCAACCTAAGTTCATATATCCATCAAAACTCTCTCTAAAAATTAATGAAGAAATAAGATACTTTCAAGACAAGGAGGAACTGTGGGAGTTCGTGGCCACCAATCCAACCCTACAGAGAGCGCTGAAGGACATTACAGAGAAAGAGAGGAAGAGATATCAGGATTACAGCTACAGTGGCAGAGAGGCCTCAGTGAACGGGGCAGACCATGGAATGAGGGAATAAGGTGGACAAATTATAGCAGAAAAGTGGAGTAGCAGACATGAGGCAGAGACGGTAAGCTAGTCTTTGGTAGAGACAGCTCTGAAACTATATTAAAAAAAAAAAAAAGCAGAGGTCATTGCTAATGGTGTATAACGATTTAAAAGACACAGTAGTCCTAGTGCCATATTTAGATTGAATTAAATTTGTTCTGGTCTGTCCACTCATATCAGATTTGAGGACACAGACCTCTAGAACCAAAAATAGCAGGTTATACCATGGTAACTATCCTTACTTTCCTATTGACTTAGGCTGAAATCCTGTATTACTTACATTGTCTTACTATGACTGATCTTAATTGTATCTGAATCATAAGACTATTGGTTGGCCTTGACTGATCCTATTTGAAATCGGTATGCGTGTTAGAATCAACCCTAAAAGTAGAGGAAACTACTTTGAGCATGACAAGATGTAAAGGATATCCATACTGGTATGAATCAGTAACAGCTCTCAAATACTACAATGCAGTCAAAGATAAGTTTTTATAAAAATAGGTGATAGTATATTTAACTATAATAAGCCAGTGTTGTCGACAAATCTATTGAAAATAACAAGAGAAAACATAGTAGCTACGGAAGATCATTTATATTATAGTTTTATAAGTCTTATCCATTGCATGTTTATCTAGGAAATTGTTTCGCTGTCTTGTTATGACTTGGTTTTCCCTATAATACAGAGAGGATAGGAACAAATACTCTGAGGAAGAGACCTGAAAAACCCGAGGCTTATTTTGTAGCATTATAATATAAATTCTAGCAATCTATTGATTGCTGATTAAAATGACTCTGGACTGGTTTCTTCAGCTCAACTTCAGCATATGCAGAGATGGGGACGGCTATCACAAAGAGAATGAGAGATGCGATGGTAGTTGCTATTGTCTTCCCTAATTTGGAACTTAAGGACCTAAAAAGACTCCATCATCCTGTAATGATTTGATTAGTTCTATAATATGCAATAAGTATAGAAAGTGGGTGAAGTTAGGGACAACTATTTGTAAGAAGCTAGAGACAGTTAGATAAGGTAGATCTCCAGTGGACTTGTTTGAAATCGGTATTTCTTTAAATTGTTTTTTTTTTTTTTAAATGTTCTGTTCTGTTTTGATATGGTTAACCTTATCCTCTTAGAGATGTAAAACAAATAGGTGGGACTGATAATCATATTACGGAGCTTTTGTTCGGCCATAGAGCAGAATGGTTTGTAGGGTCACTTTTTTGAATGTCATTCTAAATACTTTAATTCTATAACCTGAACAGCCGTTTCGAAGATGACAATTTGTAACTTATCAACTGGCAATTTCTTACCTTTTGTTTGTCTGTAATTTAGTATTATTTCTACCCTTTTTTTTTTTTAATCTCCATGTATTTTTTTTTTCGTTTCCTTTTCTTTAAATAAAAAAAAAAAAAAAAAAAAAAAGAACAAGAAGTGTCATATGACCAACACATAGAATTTGAGGGATATATTTTTTTCATATGACCTGGAAATTACAGTAGATATATATTGGGGTGGCTGCCTAACCCCATAAAGCTTTTCCAAATACTAGGTATTCTATCTTCAAAGACTTCTGTGCCTGTAGTAGTTAACGGGTAAACACTTAACCCAAGGTAGTTACACATAACAAATCAGTCCATGGTGAAATTTTTGGGGTGCACATGTAAACCAAACTAAGCCAGAGACCCTTCCCTCTGACATTTCTGAGTTGATGTAGAGAAGGACAATCCTTTCTCACAGAATATGAGCCCAGAGATTTTGATGGTCTTCTTTTATCCTCTGCCTGCTGCCTGGAGCAGTAGGAAAACCTGGAGTTAGTATCTGGAAGAAGAATCATGAAGAGCCAGAGTGCTACTTATGTGGTTTCAAGGTCTCTAAGAGTAGTGCCACCTGCTCTTTCTCTAAAGCCGGTTACGTGGTCAGTAAATTCTCACTTTTGTTTAAAAAATAAATAAATAAATAAAACTAGTTAAAGAGTTTTCAGCTGTAGTCAACAGGTCCTAACTAATACAGAGCTTGGACTAATCATGGTGTCTTCAGGGAAGTCAAAGTTGACTTGTGCATAACTGTTCATATTGTACTTATGTAGCTTTATAACTATATCCATGTCTGTTTCCCCTGCTTACCACTGAATTCTTTTTAAACTACAAGTCCATATCTAGCACAATACCTGAAACACATTTGATGTTTAGTAAAATTTTGCTGTGAAATAATAAAGTTTACAGGGCTGAGGATTTAGCTCAGTAGCATAAGCGCCTGCCTTGTGAGTACGCGGTTGTGAGTTTGTTCCCTGGTACCGATAAAAAAAAAAAATAATAATAATAAAAAAAAAAGTTTACATAGATAAACTTCATTAACTTTTCTAGAAATTTTCCCTAAGGCCCAATGTTAGTTTCAGGGATAAGGGAAAGGTATACATTGCTTTCAGACCATTTTTTACTATAATTAGTGTTTGAAACATACTTCAAATCCTCCTCTCTGCTATAAGCATTAACACAGTAGTTTCTTTAATGATTTTTATATGTGCACTGTACTTAACGCCATATATGATTTCTGCTTTAGACTAAAGGAAATTATTTTTAAGGAGAGAAATTCTAAGGCACAGCTTCAATGTATGGTTCACAAACTTCAAAATGAAATTAAAAAGCTAACTATTGAATTAATGAAAACAAGAGATCAACAGGAGGATCACCTTAGACACTTAAGAACCCTGGAAAAAGCATTAGAAAAAATGGAGAGACAGAAAGGGCAGCACCAAGCAGCACAGGTATTTTTACCTTTTAATGATGTGTCAGTGGGTTAACACCAAGTCACAGCGTCTATCCTGAAACAATATCGTATAATAAGCCCAAACAATGTTAGACTATTTGCAAAATTTAAATTATGGAACAGTTGTGTAGCCTGATGAATTATGTCTAAAGTAAGTCAACTAGTGCTTACACAAAGCAGTTGTGTAGAGTTGGTGGGAATATTGCAGATAATTGAAATTATATTTTCAGAGCTAGTTGTTAAAAGTACTTGGAAGCTTGAAAGAATTTCTTTTTCATGCTTTATGAGTAGAAATTCCCATCAAAATCTGTGATGCAGCTGAGTAACTAGTGTCAGCATACGTGGAACTTCAGTGGCTTTAGTGGCTTCACTTTTTATAACCATAGCATTGCTGGTTTAATTTTGAAAATCAACTTAATCAGTAGGCACTATTTTTATAAGGCACTATTTTTATGATAACTAACATTACAATAGAAGCAGGGAGATTGTTATCTAAGTACTATAATTATGTACATTTTACCCAGATGAGACTTCTCCAAGAGGTAGAACTCAAAGCCGCAGCTGCTGATAGAGAAATAAGCTTACTTCGAACTTCTCTTCACCAAGAAAAGGAGCAAGTGCAACAACTTCATGAACTGCTGGCATTGAAAGAACAGGAGCACAGGTACATGAAAAATGCATTAGAAAAGTACTCCCATTTAATAATCGACAGAGCTGGGTTTGCCCCCAACATTAAAGGACAGTCATTATCGGTGAAGTCTGAAAAAATTAGCTCACGGAAAATACTGTGATTATATGTGTGTTAGAATCAGTCCTATAACAAAAACTACTAGCTAAAAAGCAAATAGGTGTTTATATTATTGTCTTTTACAGATAATGTTTATTCTTGTTATTTGAGGTATAGCTTATATTGAAGTTTATTTTGCATTTCTCCAAATCCACTTGAAAGTTTATTTTTTATATGGAGAAAACTTTTGATTGACTGTAAAGTAACTACTTGTTATTTAGTGTTACTCTTCTAAAACAGGAAGCAATAAGCTTTTTCTGTAGAGGACCACAAAGAAAACACACACAAATAAAAGTTAGTATTTTTTCTGTACCTGCTTAGGACAGATTTCTGTGTTACTGATTTTAAATGAACATTAGGGAAAAGAAAAGACTGAGAACTATTTAAGAACTTTTAAAGTTTTCCCTTTCATGAACATCCTTTGATTTGTATTTGTTTTTCATTCCAGGAAAGAACTTGAAACAAGGGCGTTTTTTAGTAATGCTGAGTTCCAGGAGGCATTAGCTAAGGAAGTAGGCAAGGAAGAGAGAAAGCATGAGCAAGAAATAAAAGAATACCAAGAGAGAATTGATGCATTAAATCAGCAATATTTAGAGTTAGAACATGAATTCCGTGTTGCTTTATCTGTGGAAGCCAGAAGATTTAAAGATGTAAGTCCCTAGAGCCTGTTTCTTCGTATAAATAATAGCTGCTTTTCACGCTGTTGGTAAAAACTAAGATTATACATGGCAAAGTAAAGAGAGTGCTGGAATAGACTTGAGGAATCTGAATTCACCCTCGTTTCTGCCGAGCAGTGTTTGGCAAATCACAGGCCCTCGTTTTTAATGAAACGTTACTGGAAACGAGCCATGCCTATTTGTTTAGATATTACCTCTGACTGTTGTTGTACTGGAAAACTAGAGTTGAGTATTTCCAGTAAAGATCATGGCCTGGAAAACCCCTGACAGTTTGGCAGTCTTGCTCCTAAGGCCACACCAGGTATACGCTAGACCCCATTTTCTCTTCCCTCCTTAAGGATATGGCTTCAGCAAATCTTCCCTTTCACTCTCTTACATGAGCAGTTTTTCCCTCTGTATTGAACCTCTCCCTTCAGCATACAGATGACACTATGATTTTTCTCTTCTTGAGAAAACTCTCTTGTCCCATCTGGCTACCACCTTATTTCTCTTGTCATTAACAACAGAACTTCTCAAAGTCATCTGCCATGACTGATTTCTCTTCTTCTCTATCCTAGACTTATCAACCCCTAGACTAATCAACTATGACTTTGGGGAAGTGAGTAGATTACTTTTATTTATCCTGCTCTAATCAGGCTTTTATTTGTACTACTCTGCCATTGCTCCTGTTGTAAAAGCTGCCAGCAGCATCCACACTGAAAATCATCAATTTGTCCTCATCTGGTTTGACCTCAGAGCAGTGTTAGATCTCTGTTGATTGCTTGTGCCCATCAGTTCTTTTTTCTCTTGGTTACCAACTTACTTTGCTCCTTGATTTTCTTGGCATCCTGTTATTTCATTTATTTTCAATTTCTCTTATTGTTGTCTGTTTTCATAGAGGTTTTATTTCTGAATGCCCACGTTTTAATAATCAAACCCTTTTTTCCAAATACTGTCAATCTCTTGGTAAATTCCTTTCCCATCATTTTTTATCTCCAGCCTAGACCTGTTTCCTGAATTCTAGACTTCTATGTGTAAGCACCTGTTTAACATCTCTACCTCCTAACTACTGTGCTTCCCCCAAACTTTCTACTTTGTCTTTCCATCTCAGTTAATGATACCTCCTGCCTTCTACATGCTTAGGCTTCATTAGAATATTGTGGACTCAGATTTTTCTGGCACTCGTATCCAAGGCCTCAAGAAATTGTGTCACCATTATCAAAAAATATTTATGTTCATTTCTTACCATCACTTTTACTGCTATTCTGGTATAATTCACATTATCTTTCACCCATATTGTTCTAAGAACCTTTTAAATTGATCATACTTCACCATGTCCCTTCCCCCCCACCACCATGTCCATCCGTTTATACTGGTGACACCAGCAGTAAAATATGAATTAGATCATGCATTTCCCCTTCTCAAAGACTTCTAGTGTCCCTTCATTTTAATCAGCTTAACCCTCAAAGTTATTCACAATTAAAACCCTCTACAATGTAACCCTGAAGGTAACTCCCAGTAAGTTAACTTTTAAACTGTTGGTATAAATACTTCTTTCTCCTAACATCTCCTAACATCTTTCCCTTCATCCATGCAACTCCAGTGACACTAGCCTTTATGTTTTTCATTCAACATACCAAGCACATTCCTATGTAGAGCCCTTGCTCTGCTTGTTTGCATAGCTTCCTTTCTTACTTCCTTCAAGTCATTGCTCCAGGGTTGCTTTCTCAGTGATTATATTATTTATCATTGAACCTTCTCTCCATACTTCATATTCCTCTAACCCTTTTTTCCTCAAGCGCATAATACCTAACAATAAGTATACTAAGCCATATGTTATTGTACCCAGTAGACCGTAACCTTTACAAAGGCAGAGATTTTAGCATATGTGATTCATTGGTATATTCCATTACCTAGAAAATGGCTGGCATACAATAGGACCTTAGAAAATACTTGTCAAATCAATTAATTCTGGCTTTGGATTCACTAATTCCCTGGATAACTGGACAAATGGATAATGTCCCCAGGTTTCTTCAAATTATTAAATCAAAACAAATTACCTACATTTTATTTTTTTGTTAAAACTATTTCTAGAAATGAAACATGTAAACTGTTTCCAGAAGCAAATATTTCTAAATATTTTGAGAACTGCCATTTATAATGTAATTTTGAAATACAGGTTAAAGAAGGTTTTGAAAATGTTGCAACTGAATTAGCCAAGAGCAAACATGCTCTTATTTGGGCTCAAAGAAAAGAAAATGAATCTTCTTCTTTAATTAAAGATTTAACCTGCATGGTAAAGGAACAAAAATCAAAACTAGCAGAAGTTTCCAAATTGAAACAGGAAACAGCAGCAAATTTACAGGTAAGACTTTCTAACATTATGTTTTCTTTTAATCTTTTAACATCTTTTTTGTTTGTTATGATTTTAGGGAATAAACAAAATGAACTTTTGAATGATACTAATTGTATATTCTGTATGAGAAAATTACAACTAAGGACAAAAAACTTAGGATTTCAC
This sequence comes from Cavia porcellus, assembly GCF_034190915.1. Lineage (NCBI taxonomy): Eukaryota > Metazoa > Chordata > Mammalia > Rodentia > Caviidae > Cavia > Cavia porcellus. The sequence continues at coordinate 59,978,615 of NW_026947493.1, forward strand.
AGATTTACATTAAAATAGTTTTTTAAGTAGAACATGTGTGGTAGCGCATGCCTGTAATCCCAGCACTACAGAAACTGGGTCCTGGAGAATTACGGTGAGTTCTAGAATAGTCTGGGCTACAGAGGGATTTGAAGGCCAGCCTGAACTACAAACAAGACCCTGTCTCAAAAAAAAAAGTTTTCAAGTAAAATAAATGAATTGATTTTAAGAAACATGTTAATTAAATAAGTGCTGCAGAAAAAAATTGACAAGGTGATACTCAAAAGAGTTAGAATTTGGTAAACTTGATTTGGATTGCTAATATTAAATTTGCAGGGGTTGTGGTGGTGTTTTTTGTGGTTTTTTTTTTTTTTTTTTTTTAATTGGTACCGGAGATCGAACTAATGACCACATACTTGCAAGGCAGGCACTTATGCTGCTGAACTAAATCCCCAGCCGATGGTGGTGGTTTTTAGACATACTTAGCTATAATGTCTTTATTGTTGTCTTAGTTTTAGACATTTTTGCTATTTTGTACAAGGTAACTCCCAAGAAGTTAATTTTTAAACTATTGGTATAAATACTTCTTGAGAAATTTTCAGTATTACAGATATAGTTCTTTTATAATTTTTGAATAAAAGTGACAGTGTTCAAAGGCATGGCACTTACTGACTTTATTTCGTAAACTTATATTTATCATTAAACTAAAATTTTTGATATAAAATTTAGCAATACTTTGTTTAAATAACATTTTTCTCATAAAAGGCAAAAATAAAATAAACACTTAATATAATAATTATTTTGCTTTTTTTAATTTTGGGGGCTATACAGAATCAAATCAACAATCTTGAACTTTTGATTGAAGAGGACAAGGAGAAGCGCATTCAAATAGAACTTCTCAAGCATGAAAAAAACCAGCTTATTTCTGAGCTAGCAGCCAAGGAATCACTAATTTATGGTTTAAGGACAGAAAGAAAAGTGTGGGGACATGAGCTGATACAACAGGGTAAAACTCTCAAATTTTCAATGGAAATAGCCATTCTTAGAGTGAACTAAATCTGGGTATTAGAGTAAAAGGGATATAACTACCTAGAGAGGCCAAGAAAAAAGATGATGTTCTAACCAGGAGAATTAGTAGACATTTGCCAGCCAAACAGAAAAGAACACCTCTTAGGAAAAGAGAAATAGCTTGCTATACTAGTTCTGAAGTTATAGCTGTGAAGGCTGAAAATACAGTTCAGTATAAGAGTACTTGTTTAGCAGGTGCAAACCTGAGTTCTGTCTAATGTGCTGCCAGAAAAAAAAGTTACAGCCCAGATATTTTTAATTTTTAATATAAATTTATGTAAAAATAGTTATTCAAATACTTACCATTTCTTTGTGATAAACGTTCAAAATGCTTTAGCTCTGATACATTGTTTTCTTGCTAATATAGCTGGGCTACTTATTTTTAATATTAATACTATTATGCATGCACAAATATAAAATAGTATCTGAGTAAAAAGTATTTTAAGTTTAGATAAGCCCTTGGTCTCATTCTTTTTCCAATTACTATAAAGTAACAGGTAATACCTTAAAAATTATGAACTGTGCGTGGAGGCTGAGACAGGAGGATTGTTGTTGAGTCTTAAGACCAGCGTGGGCTACAAAGTGAGATCACGGCTAGCCTAAACTGCATAGCAAGATCTTGTCTCAAAAGGAAAAAGAAAAAGAAAAAATTATGAATATCTAGATACTGGTTTTAACAAGGCATTTCTCATTTGCCTATTCTCAGTACAAAGTTTTTTGAATCTTCTGTTGATACATTTAATATTTGGTTTGATTGCCATGGCATGAATTAATTATTACATGTCTTAAGTTACTTGTTCTTGATAGTATTTGTGGTTTTAGGTATTTAGAAAGCTTTTTTTGTTCTGGTTTTTTTTGTTTTTGGTCTCCCATCTCTTCTTCATAGAAGTACATTAGATGACTATGTCTAGATTTTCATACTATACAAAACTTGCAAGATGTATTAAACTTTCTAATTTGTGGTGTTTGTTTCTTAGAATCATGTCTGACTGAAAATCGTGAAAAATTAGAGGCCCAAATTGAAAGTTTATGTAGAGAGAATGAATCCCTGAGAAAAACAAATGAAAATGAGAGTGATACATTAAAAATAAAGAACAAAGTTATAGAAGACCAAACTGAAACTATTGGAAAATTAAAAGATGTAAGTTTGAAGTTTTCTTTTGGGAAAAGAGCAAATGGCATGTTTGAAACTCTGGGGAGGTCAAAGTATCCAAAAAATAATGTCTCAATGATTCCCAAGTGCTATAGTCATGTATTTTCTTTTATAATATTTACCCATGTACTCTTAAAATGCTACTAGAGATTTATTAATTTAAATTTTATTCCAAAATTTTACATAAAATTTTTTTAGTTTTTGAGATAACTAGAAATACTTAGTGTCAATTAGCAAAATCAACATTTTTTGTTTAAAATACTGTTTTAAATGTTAATTTATTAAACCATATCTAATCAAAATGAAACATTTACAATTAACAAAAATGATTATTTTTTTCTAAAAGTGTCTACAAGAAAAAGATGAACAAATCAAAATATTACAAGAAAGGATCACAGAAGTAGAAAAATGTACTCAACAACAACTTGATGAAAAATCTTTACAACTGGATTGTGTAATAGAAAAACTGGAAAAGCACAATGAACGAAAGGAAAAATTGAAACAACAGTTGAAAGCAAAGGAATTAGAACTTGAAGAAATAAGAAAAGCTTACAGGTATTATATAATATTTTCCACAAAGAAGAGAAATGAAGCTTAATAATTTCATATAACTAATATACTTTTAAAATTACTTTTCATTTAGTGCACTTAATCAGAAATGGCATGATAAAGGAGAACTTCTAAGTCATCTTGAAACACAAGTAAAAGAAGTGAAAGAAAAATTTGAGAGCAAGGAAAGGAAACTTAAAGCAGAAAGGGACAAAAGTATTGAATTACAAAAGTAAGTATTAAGTCCTAAAGGAAGTGAGATCTTGAAACATAAATGTTGAATTGGGATGGATAAAATATATAGAAACAGGTACCAGAAATATTTGGGACAAACCAAATGGCAAACACCTATCATCCCAGCACTCAAGAAGCTGTAGCAGGAGGATCCCCATGAGTTCAAGGCCAACCTGAACTACAGAGTAAGACCCTATCTCAAAATAAATACATACATACATAACACGTGGGACATACCTGCCAAGAACTTTATTTTGTATTTCCATTCCATCTATAAAATTAAAATAGTAATTTGGTTCCTACCTTTGTTAGATAAAAAATTGACATGTATGCATATAATACGTATTAATAAATATATATGTGTTATATGAATTAGGTAATTTGTAGAATAGTGCTTCACAAATAGTAATTGCTTTTTGCTTTTCTTATGATTGTTTTAAAACTGATTGAGGGACAGTAAATAATGCTATGTTTGGTGAGCTCCTTAAGAAACCAGGAGCAAATTCACAAAGCAATCTATATAAGCTAAAGATGAGAGCTGATTTTTAAAGAGGCACTACCATTCTTGTGTGCATTCTATGAGTGGTAAGGGAAAATAAGCTTTTACTTCATTGTATACATAAGTAGGCCTTTTAAAATACTTCATCAAACCGTAAAAAGTTGCTTGAATATAGTTTATTGATCATTTCTCATGTCAAGAGACAAAGGGATAAGCCAGGCACCTACTCATCATCCCTCCACTCAGCGGCTGAGGCAGCCCAGTGACCACAAATTTGAGGCAGGCCTAGACTACCTGTAGAGACCCTGTCTCAAAAAATAACAAAAAGATATAATATCATTCTCCTGACCTATGGATATCCACTCCTCTACCCCTAAAACCACTCATACACACATCTCTCATAAGTGTATGGGTTTTGGGTTTTGTTTTTCATGTAGTTTTGTTTTGAAATTTTTTGGGTTTGTTTAAAGAAATGCAGTTGAAAAACTTCACAGTATGGATGATATCTTCAAAAAACAAGTAAATGCAATTATTGAAGCTCATCAAGCTGAAATAACACAACTGGCAACTGAGAAGCAGAAATACATCGATTCTGCAAATTTAAAGGTATCGTAAAAAAAATTTACTCTAATAATCAGTATTGGTTATAGCTTAGTCAATTAGATCATTGAAAATTACAAAGAAGAGGGGCAATGAGATTTTATAACCTAGTAGATGTGAGAGATGTTACGAAACTATCCTGAAAGCAGGCTTACTAATATTTAGTGTGGAGTGTAAATCTAATAAAGCAAGAATTGTAAGTTTGATCCTAGCTTGCACATTCTCCGTGATCTCTGAATAAATATTTTCAGATCTTTAATCTCTAAAGGAAATTCCTTTGGTTAGAGATAAGTGAAGTGAGACTATGTATCTGTTAAGTACAATCCATAAAAATGTTCTGATAAAAATGTTCTCAAAGAATTCTTTATTATTAGGTTTCAAGACTATTTAGCTCTATCATCTTGATAATGTTGACAAATGAATGAGTTTCAGATAATGCTAAATTAAAGGCAATATCGGGATCACCTGTGAAACTTTTTTTACTAATATACATGCATGAGCTTCCCCCTGGAGACTTGTATTCCTCACTTGATTCTGGTGTGATCTCTGTGTTGAGATCCAGTTGTTCTGGGCATAGTTGTGAATCTCTTATTTTTCCTTGTATTTGAAGTATCAGTAGGAAACTAAAGTATCTAAGACAGATCTCCATAAATGAAACTGGAAAAAGCAACAAAAAGTAATACTACATGTGAAGTGCTGTGTTGAAGTAAAATTACCTTTAGGTCTCTGTGCAAAGAGAAAGAATGAGTCACTACTTTATTTAGTATCTACCAAATGTTTAACAGGAGTACATCGGGTAATAAAAAATAAAGTGTAAGATGAGACTCATAGCCAAAGGGAAAATACTGAGTTCAGTGTTAGTGCTCCTGCCAACATGGAAAAATATTAAAGGGAAGACTTTGATGGAGAATTAGAGAAATGGGGGCCAAGGGTTTAGCTCAGCAGGATAAGTATCTTCTTGGCAAATGCAAAATCATGAGTTCGATCTGTGGTACCAAAAAAAATAAAAAAGAATTAGAGAAATGGAACCTGGCCAGGAGTTTAGCTCAGCAGCATAAGTGCCTGCCTTGCAAACATGAGTTTGATCCCCGGTACAAAAAAAAAAAAAGCTGGACATAGAGGTATATACCTGTAATTGTATCTGCTCTAGAAGCTGAGGCAAGAAGACTGCAAGTTTCAGGCCAGCCTGAGCAACTTGGCAAGACTGTCAAAAACGTAGCTTAGCACTCATTGGGTTCAATTCTCAGTGGAAGAAATTAGGAGAGGGCCACAGTAGAGACTGTATCAAAGAGAAATAAAACATTTTAAAATTTTGAAAATCTGTAAGATATTGATATATAAGATAAACTTACAACTGTTTTTACTTAACAGGACAGTAAAAAGATAAGTCAGGAAAATGGGTTTGTTTATTCAGTATGGTACCTAAAAATTGCACAATTTAAGCAGATTTTCTAAGCTTTAAAACAGTTGACATATATTTTCCTTTTAAATAATATACATGAGAATACTTTGTGTACCATATAGCTGTTGTTTTTCCCCTAATAGCATTTGCTTAAGTTATATTTTACTCACCTTGCTACATTAAATGAATCATAAGTCACAAATTGCCTAAGAATAAATTGTTGACTTTTTTCTTTCAGAATGCATTAAAAAATACATTTTACTAGTAAACTAAAATTAATATTTACATATTGACTCAGGTTCATCGAGTTGAAGAAGAAATGCGTGAACTTCTGGAAGAAACATCCAAGAACAAGAAAGTAATGGAAGAAAAAATTAAACAACTTGCTTGTGCTCTCAGTGAGATTCAGCGGGAAATGTGGTGATTCTAGGAACAAATTTAATTGAAATGGACCAGCAGATCTCTTGTAAAAATGATTAAATACTGTAATAGTAGTAACTGATATGACTTTGAAATGTCTCTTTCTACACATTTCATATTGAATATATTTTTAAAGACTTTTGATCAAGTATTGTATATGTAGGTTTTTATAATAAATTTGATAATTATGTATATTGAAAAAAACCTATCATACCTAGACTTAGAACACTTTCTTGTTTTTGTGCTATACGTTGTTTGGTAATTACACATTTGCTTACTGATTTGTAAACAAAGATTAGTATTTTCCCTGTGAGGGCAAGTATTTTAATCATTGCTGTTAACTTTATTGTGTTATGAAGACTAATTATATTTATTGGTTGTTCTTTAGCTGATGTAGCTCTCCATTCTTTTAAAGCGCTTGTAAGATGTAGACAAAAATTTTTGAAGTCTGTATGATAAAAGATGTGACATTCTTAAGAAAGCACATGAAGTCATCTCCACATCACTCATAATTATCCCTTTTATGATCGTATGACATTTCATTACAGATTACATTTAAGGTCTTATAAACAATTGTCTGTTCCAGAAAAGACCACTACTGTTTCATTCTCCCTTTTAATCATAATGTATGTGCCAGGAATACAGCTGAGTGGCACAGCACCTACCTGGCTAGCTTGAGGTCATGAGTTGTATTCCCAATACCAAAAAAAAAAAAAAAAAAAATCACAGTATCTGAAGAAAATTCTATTTCACAATGGAAACATTTACTTCTTTTCAGATCATCTATTGCCATCTCACTGTTGTCACCTTTTAATGCTGTGGATGTAAAATGGAAATCTATTCCCCCACACTGTTTCTAAGAGGAAGAAAATATGATACCTCTTCCTTTACCCCCACCCCAGGCCTCATGCACAGTGGGCAAGTGAACTACAGCCCCAGTACTATGCTGTTCAAACTTACAACAATAATAGTCTTAAGTTTTAAAAGTAAGTGAAATAAAAACAAATGCTTCTTGAAGAGACAGTCTAATTTCAGAGGGTGAAACAGTAGGGTCATTGTGAGTTCAAGGCCAGCCTGGATGCATAGTGAGACCCTGTCTCAAAAAATAATTTTATTGTAAATAAGCTTCATACTAAAATCTGTGGAATATCAAGATAAAAAAGAATCCTCTCTAGACATATTGTGGCCTTTGGGAAACTTGAGAAAATCTTGGAGATTAAGAAAATACTCATTTTTACAGAAGTACAACAGTGCAACACCTTATCAGAAACAGTTCAAGCCTGAAGTCGGTGGATGATGTACTTCTCCATTTGGCAAAAATATTCTTTTTGTTGCTTTTTAGACAGGGTTTCACTGTGTAATTCTGGCTGAGCTCAAACTCATGGCAATCCTCCTGCCTCAGCCTCCCAAGTGCTGGGATTACAGACAAGCACCACCATGCCCAGCCAAAACTATTTAAATTCAAACTAAAGACACTCCCAGGAAATATATTGATAGCCATTGTGCTTTAAGAAAATTACTAAAGAAAATCCTAAAGACTGAAGTAATACCAGACAATAACTCAAATCCATTAGCAGAAACATTTTTTTCATGGCAAAATCTGGGCACAAAGGGAAGTCGATGGCAATGTAAAATTTTGTATTCATTTGGTGTCAGGCACTATGCAAGCTTTATTTGTGTGATAATTCATTGTCATCTGTGAGGTAGGTATCGGTAAGAAAAGTAAAGTTTGGAAAGCCAGAGAATCCACCAAGTTCTCCTTCTACTGTCAATTCTCCAACATCCAGAACTTGATAGTTCTGTAGGGAAGAAATGGAGATGAAATCTGGTGACTGGAAATAGCTTTTTGGCATGTTGGTCCAGGAAGAAATTGAGTATTATAAAAGGTAAACTCTCTAGGTAAATTTATATATTAAAGACTAATTTTAACTGGAAGACAGAAGTAACATGTTTATAACATACAATACATACAAGGATAAATTTGGAAAGAAATGCAGCTATATTGGTACATAATTTATGTAGATTTTTTTCAGATTAGTATTAAGTGAATGTCCTGCACTGAGTTAAATTTATAGTCATCAGCATAGCCTCTAAGGAAATAACAAAAAAAAGCATGTAAAAAGTCAACAATGGAGGTTCCATTTATAGAATGGCAGCACAGGTTTGCAGACCTGCTTCCTACAAAACAAGTACAGCTGGTTAAAGTAACTATTTAATTTAGAAATTGTCCTAGTGGCATATAGCAAATGAAAAAACAATTATTCAACAAAAACTTAAATCTCAGAAGAAAAAAGGCCTGTGGCAGTGAACCAGGAACCTCTCCCCCTCCTGACCATCATCTTCGCCTAACAAGTGTTAAACTGTATGATTATGGCAAAAAGATAATTTCTTATCCCTCCTCTCCCAGTCGAGACAGCATCTAGGATGGGCAGTTTGTCAAGGCCCTCATCCCTTTCAAAATAGACTTAAATTCTTGGTGATGGCAGCCAGAAGTTTCTTTTATCCTGTCAGTCATTTAGCAGGAGTTCCAACTAACCTGGAAAAGCCCCAAATACTGGCAATCCAGTTACTCTTGCACTGGTCCACTCATTAGGCAGAAGTTTCCTACAGGGAGAGGCAAGCCTTGAAGAGATAACTACTACCCTACCACCAAGAGTAGTGGCTAAACAGATTTGGACTGTGGTAACCAGTGGCAAAGCTCTCCACAAAAGAAACTATATGTGAGACAAAATGTGGAGAAGTTCAAGCTATGCATGCCCTAAAAAAGTGAGTTTCTTTCGTTGGTTTTTTTGTTTGTTTGTTTTTTAGTGGAAAGCACTTAATAGGAAGTTGATAGCTCAGCAAACAACCAGCTTACTGGACAAAACCTGAAAGAAGACAAGGACAGCCTTTTTGAGAGCAAAAACCTCAAAGAATGACCAGATAAGATCAAATTTTTATTTGAATTTAATTCAGACTTTTGCAGCTGTTACAGTAGAATTGTCAAAAATACTAGCACAAATAACCAGCAGTGAATGGAGCCTAACCACTACAGAGAAGACAGAGACCTTCAGAAACTTCCCTCAGGCTGGCTTGTGGCTCAGTTCAGGGTTACCATGTGCTAGGGTCTTAAGTTTTTGATCCTAGCACTACAAAAAGGAAAAACTCACCCAAGGTAACTGTGTTCTTGATATTGTACCAGTTGAGCATAAGCATAAAAATTTTATTGATAACCAGGAGAGTAATTTTGGTTGAAATATTCTACCCAAATTACTAACAAGCCACAGAGTTAAGGGAATTAATCAGAGCTGGTACAATATATTTCTTCAAAGGTCCAGTTTGCAAAAAGCAAACTGTAAAACATCCAAAGGAACACAAATGGAGCATGAGGGTGGAGGATTGATATGAAACTCAAGGCAGCCACTGTAATTATCTTCAAAGAACTAATGGAAATCACCCTATAAAAGATAGATGATACTGCTCATCAGATGAAAAAATATCAGATAATTACATAGATATTAGGGTTTGTTTTTACCTGGATGTTTTGATTTATTTTATTTTGTTTTCAGTAGTGAGGATTGAACCCAGGGCATTATACATGGTAGGTAGGGCTCTACCACCAAGCTACATCCCCAACACTGAAATAATTATGTTTTTAAAAATGAAAAAGTTGAAAAGTATATAATAAAGGAAATGTCTGAATCACTATGGAGTTCTATGGTATGGTTGAACTACCGAAAGAATCAATGATTTTGAAAATAGGTTGGTAGAGAGTATGTAATCTGAAGAAGGGAGATATTGAAGAAAAAAATGAACAGAACTTTAATGTGGACAATTTAAGCACATGGGCATACTTGGAAAAAATATCAAAAAACAAGAGAGACGGGGTACAGTGACTAAAGTTCAAACGTGAGGGAAAAAATTACTGTACATCTAAGAAACAACTAACTTCAAGTAACAAAAGCACAAAGACAAGCCAAAGTAAAATCATTCAAAGATAAAGTTTAGAAAGCAAGAGTAAAACAGTTCATCTGAAGAAATGCAATAAAAGCACTAACACTTCTGATCAAAAACAAAGGCTAGAGGACGTGGGATGACATTCAAGATGCCAATGACAAAATATTCAACCAAGCTTCATGCGAAGCAAATCTATCTTACATTCCAAGATGGCATTCAAGAAAATGTGTTGCTACCAGACTAACTTTATAAGTCATACTGAAAGAAATTAGGATTTCAGGTCACTTCAGAAGCCAGTAACCCAAGATAGTAATTTGAACCCACATTTTAAAAAAAATAATGGTAATTATGCTTTTGTACCAATATAACTGCATATTTCTTTTCCTTCTTTTAACTGATTAAAACCATAAATATATAAAATGACGTATATAATTGGATTATTGAAAATATCAAAATACAATGATTTATATCAATACAAAAGAAATGCTGGAAGCAAACCCTATTGAAGTAAAGAAATAACAAATAGCAACTTGGAACTACAGAAACGGGACTTTCAGGAAAATGATGGAGTGGTGAGCAGCAGAGAAAGCAGCTCTCCAAGTTTTGGTGTCCAAACCATGGAATATAGCAGCATGAGCAAGAGGAGGAAGGAGGTGGGTCCCGTGGGCATAGGAAGGATCTGAACTGAGACTTGAAGCCTATGGAGAGAGATAATTCAGGAATGCCACAGAAATAAGAAAACCAGGGACAGTGGGTGGCCCTGCCGGACAAGGAGAAACAGCAAGGAAGCAGTGCAGTCCCCACTTCCGGGCACCAGCAGAGGCCCTGCTGGACAGGGAGAAGCAGCAAGGGAGCTGTGCAGCCTCCTGCACACCCATAAGTAACTGGATGCAACACACGCTGAGTTTGCTAACTGAAGTTAGGAGGCAACCTGACATTTATGTTGACTGACTGACTTTGCAAGCCTGGGGCCGGCAGTCTGAGCAACTATTTAGAGGATAGCAATATGCAATATATTAATGACTGTGGATTTCCCACCATCCTATTACTATTTTGCTTTGTTTTTTACTCCCTTTAAAATAAAAAGAAACAACAGAAACAAATGGAGAGAGTAAGAAAAATAAAACAGCAAGTTAATATAAGACACTTCAAACTTGCTTTCTTGTCAGTTTGGTACACAGAAGTAGAAATATACAAGCAGCTATATAAAAGTGTATTTGGGTTTGAATAGGTATAATGAGTTGTACAAAAAGAGGGAACAAAGCTATTGAGGAAAATTTGTGTCACAATGAAGTTAGTATTAATTTATGTATTCTGATAATATGTATATGGTAAACCTCGGAATCATTAAGAAATTAAAGGAATTAAATGTTATACTAGAAAATGCCCATGTAATATGGAAGGAGAAATAGAACATTTAAAAAATACAGCATATAGAAAACACATAAAATGGCTTAGTTAAGTATATATAAATAATTACATTGTAGCTGGGTGTGGTGATGCATGCCAGTAATCTCAGCACTTGGAAGGCAGGTCCAGGCCAGCAAGGGCTACATAGTGAGTCCAAGGCAGCCTGAACTATACAGTAAGATCTTATTTCAAAAAATAATCATATTGTAATGGGATGATTAATCCAACAAATGGGTACAAATATATATAGAAGCAGTATCCAACTCTATGTTCCCTAGAGGAATATGTTCCCTACAGGAGACATATTCAATTTTAATATACAAGAATTTTGAAAGTTAAAAGGAAGGAAAAAGATATATCATGCAAACAAACACAGAGAAATTTACCAAAAAGAGAAAACAATTTTAAATATATATGCACCAAATGTCAGATCATCCAATTTTATTAAGCAAAAAGTATTTGACACAAAAAGCCTAGATATAAATACAATCATAGTGGAGAACTTTAATGCCTCACTCACAGATTAATCAGACTAAAATCAAAGAAATATTACAGCTAAATGACAGCATAGAATAAATGGATTTAACAGGTAGCTATAGAATGTTTCATCTAACAATAGCAGAATATATATTCTCATCTGTCCATGGGAAATTTTCCAATCTAGACCCAATTTTAGGCTAAAAAACATGTCTCAATAAATACAATATAATTTCATTTCTTGTATCTTCTCAGATCACAAAGGTATAAAAATCGAAATCAATGGGAAAAAATACAGAAATTACACAAACATCTAAAATCAAATGACAATCAAAATACAACATACCAGAATCTGAGAGACATGATGAAAGCAGATCTAATAAGGAAGCCAATAACCATGATTGACTACATTAGAAAAACAGTGATCACCAGTAAATAACCCGATTATGTATCTCACAAAACAATCCAAACTCAAAGCTAGTAGATTAAAAAATGTATAAATAGCAGACCAGAAAGCAATGAAATTCATAATAAAAAATACAAAGAACTATTGAATCAAAGAATTGGTTCTTTGAAAGAATAAGATCAATAAGCCCTTAGTTAAACTTACCAAAAGAAAGAGGAAAAAAACAACCACGTCACTGTAACTAGAAATGAAAAAATGAAGATTTCAACAGAACATTGAAATCCAAATAATTTTAAGAAACTATTTGGAAGACATTCCAATATATTGGAGAATCTGAAAGAAATGGATAAATGGATATACATGAGGTATCAAAAATGAACCTAGAAGGTATAAAAACCCTGAAACTACCAGTAACTGACATCTCAATAGATGGAAACATAAGAATTTACCAACTTAGCCCAGGACCCAGTGTATTTACCACTGAATTTTGCCAAAACTTCAGAGAACTAACAACATTTCTCAAACTCTATTGAATTTGAAAGGAAAGGAGCATTACCAAATTCATTCCTTAAAGTTAGCATTACCTTATCAAAATGACAGTGCAACTCAACAAAAAAAAAAATGCAGATCAATTTCCTTGATGAACATAGCTGCAAAAACCCTCAATAAAATACCTTGAAACTGAATTTAACAACTTATTAAAAAGATCACACTTCATAAACAAGTCAGCTTTTTCCCAAAGATGAAAGGGTAGTACAACATACATGGATCGATAATTGTGATACACCATTTTATAGAATCTAGAATAAAAATCATATGATAATCTCAATAGATGCAGAGAGACACTTTAACAAAAAATATTCTTTCATGATACAGACTCTAAAGAAATTAGGCACAGAAGAATTATGATCAAGGACATACAGGACAAACAACTGCTGGACATGGGAAAACTTAAAGCATCCCCTCCAAAATCAGCAGTGAAACAAGGGAGTCCAATCTCAACTCTCCTATTCAGTGTAGTATAACATTGTTCATTTAATGACTGAGTTATGGTTCCACAATTAGGTCCTTATATGAAATGGTTGCTAAATGAGGAATTGTATATAGCATTACATTACAATATTCAGCACAAAGAAATAGTCAAAATCCCAAGTTGATGGCCTTACTTTTATTTGCACAATGTTTACATGCTGTAATGTATGTTAGTTCTGTAATGTATAACAGTACATAAAACTACAGTACTATGCTGTACAGTACAATCAGCAAAACTTATAGTACCATGTACACAAGGTATACAGCACTAAAAAAGGCACTGATGCTCTATAAACAAAATATACAAAACAGCAAGTCATAAGTCCAAACAGCTGTTGAATAGATAGGTTCTTAAACAAGGAATATCTGTACTTGAAACATTAATCCATACAGAAAAACAGAATGTTACGGTTTGTGTCTAGTTTCCCCAAAACCACATGAGTTCATTGGTGGGGCTATTTCAGAGGTGGCTGGATCCAAAGTGTATCATGCTGGAATTGATTTCATAGTGTAATGCTAGGATCAAGGGCACCAGAATTAAGGGTGTGAGTGCCACCCACCCTAAGAAGCCTCATTAAATATATTAGGAATAGAAAGAGCTGTGGTCATCCCTTGTTGCTTTGCTACCTTCTGCCCACCATGGGTATTTCTACCCAGCCGTGAAGCCAACCAATTATGTACTGAAACCTCTACAAACTCTGAGCTAAATAAATCTTTGCTCCTTTAACTTTGTGTGTTGGGTATTTTGTCTCAGCAATGAGAGAAAAATAACTAAGACACACAACAAAGCCAAATAAATAACCTAATTACATACTCCAAGGACCTAGAAAAACAAGAACAATCCAAATTTAGAGTTTGTACAAAGAAGAAATTACAGTGACCAAAGCAGAAATGAGTAAAATGAAACTGAAAAACAATACAAATAATCGAAGAGGTAGTTCCATGAAAGAACAAAGAAAATAGAAAAACCCATAATCAATCCTCCCAAAAAAGCAAAGTACAGATGCATATCTGAAATTAGAAATGAAAAAGATGAAAACACAATAGATACTGCCAAAATAAAAAAACAATCATAAGCAACTCACAAAGTTGTATGTCAAAAGATTGGAGAATTTAGAAGAAATGGAGAAATTCTCAGATACCTATGAATTATCAAACCTGAACCAAGAAGACTTAATTTAAATATTTTGAACAATCCAAAATATTTGAGAAAATTCTTCAAGACTTAAGTGGTTCATTTAACATTCCTTAATAATGGTTTTCAAAATGAAATAGTGGGTACAGTCAGTTTCCCAGGACTCATGTTTTTTATAATCCGTAGAAAAGTAACATTTCGGCTTTAACTTATCAATGAGCTAAGTTTTTTGATACATAACTTTTATGACTTTTTAAATGCTGTAATGGAAAAGAGCTAGGTGTTATAAGAATTTTGAGTTGAGTTTTACATAGGATTGTCTTTATATGTAACATTGAGGGCAAGATGGGAACGATACGGACTAGTAATACTGAGATGACTTGGAAGCAGCATGTTCCTCAAACTATGGAAAAGCTTGGCGCATTTGAGAGTGTGTCTGTTTAAGAGGAGGCACTAGAATCTTTATACTTCTCTAAGAGAAAGAGACAGAACAGAATATGAATAGTCAACATGGTTGGATAAATTATCAAGTACTGTGCTCTTCTCACAAAATAAGTTAAGCAGGGGAAGATTGTCAACCTATATGTAAAAGTTAAGCCTGTCAGCCAGTTATGACGCTCCAACTTCAGTTCTGGGCTCAGAAGAAAGGTGGTTGGGTATAACAACATTGCTGGGCAAGTTTAAGAAAAAGGAGAAGAAAAGTTAATTAAAGAATGTAAAGAAGTGATGAAATGATGGCCATGAAATCTCTGCTGGCTAAGGGAAAAAGTGGGATATAAAGTTATGGAAAACAGTGAAATTAGTGAGAAAAAATTCAGGGAGATTCAAAAATTGTTGAATCTCCTTGTTAAGTGAACAAGGAGAGGCACTACTTCAGAAGATACTCCTTAGTAGTTGGCTGAGACAGGTAATGACTAAGATCCCTGGAGATGAAAATCTCAACAGGTAAAGAGGTTATAGGCTTAGATTTTTGAAGACACTAAGCAGTGACAATAAGCATGAGAAGTAAGTGAGCTAAGGTTTCAAATCTTTCGTGAAGCAGCAAATCATAACATTGCTGAGTGACAGCAATGAGGAAGACCATAATGTTCTCATGCATGGTGGGTATGGGAGATGAAGAAGAAGGAGAAATTGTTTGGTACAAGAAACATCCTTTTTTGTTGTTCTTAAGTTTTAGTAATATAACTTTAGATGTAACTTACTCGTGCATGGAAAAATATCAATTGCAATGGATCACATACATTTTGCATTACATATACTACTTCTTAAAACCCCCAGCAAAACAAGGTCTGAAACACAAATTTCTGAGTGCTTTTCTAATCAATTTGTAAAGTCGGAGGGGAAAAAGGACTTTGTCAAAATGTAATCTTCAGGCTTTTTTAGCTATAGTGCAGGCTGCTAGGATCATGATGATTACAGTATTGTCCATATCTTTAGCTTAGGAGATGATTTCAACTATTTGCTCCATAAACAGATCTTTAACAGGGCCACTTGGCTAGCTGGGCTACTAAAAAATTACACTTGGTATATACACTCAATATCAAAAACATTTTTTTTATCGGTACCGGGAATTGAACTCATGACCATGCGCTTGCAAAGCAGGTGCTTATGCCACTGAGCTAAATCCCAGCCCCATCAAAAAAACATTTTGACAAATGCGTTTTTAAACAACAGCTTCACTGAGCCTACAGAGTTGGTTTCTACTAATTGGACATAGCCTGCCTGATCTGCCAATAATTCACAACCAAGAATTTAGGGAAAGCTAGAAAAATGGAAGTGTTTGTGTAGTAAGACCTTAAGCCAAATTGTGGAATTTAAAGTTGTAATTTTAGAGCTTTCTATACAGAGAAAAAGGGTACAGTGAAGCAGTTAGTTTTAACATCAGCTAAGACACAGCATGCATAAGATCAAATTTCCCCATAAGGTGAACATTGAACCTAACCATTGAATTTGCTTCAGTTGTCCAAAATGTGACCAGAAATGTGGAAAGAATCAAGTTTGTGGAGTGAGGCATCCACTGTAAGTGAAGTTCTACTTGTAGATGACATGGCTTTTGTTTTGAAACTCTTACCCATTATAGGAGCCAAGAGCTTAGAACGGAAAGGGCAATGGGGAGTGGGAGATGTGCTATATGGGTCTTGTGGCATATAACCATAACTACAGATTATTTTCTCGTTGATGGCAGTAGAAAGACCTCACTTCATAGCATACTACTCTTGATTCTTTTAAACATGCTTTTCATTAAAGATTCTCTGTGCAGTGTTTGGCTGGGAGCTGGGAGGATAAAGTGTTCGGGTCCTGGCTCTTCAATGAATTTCATTGTATGGCCTGGGCAAGTCACTTAACCATTCTGTTCAGTCTTCCTGTCTTGTAAAATGGGAGGAATACCTATCCCACAGGGTTGTTTTGAAAATGAATTGGAAATAACGTCTGTGAGCATTTAAAGTTCTTGAAGATGTTGTAGAAACACAAAATAATGTCTAGTAAAGTTGGTTTGTGAAAAAATTGTTTGGTAGTAGCAGTGAATATAAACCATCTATACCTTTTAGACTCAAAACAGGAAGGCTAACAGGGTTGTGGAATGATTCAGAGCTGTTGGAAGAGACTAAAAGCGTTTGATCCAGGTTTCTGGTTTTACAGATGAGGGATGATAACATAGTAATGTTGAAGGATTATGGTTATTTATCTTGGCTTTCTTATGCCATCTAAGTCTAGGTATGAGGCATATCCATGTAATTATTTTTAAAAACCTATATATTTTCACTAAAATTTTCTAGTAAGATGATAGCTTTAGCATGAATTGTCTCCACAGTTTGGTAGAGTAGAGAATTAACAGATTTTTAGTTTTAACAGAGTTAAAGATGAGTACATTTCATCTTTCATGGCTATAAGATTGTGGACTAAGGCTTTTTTTTCTTTTTTAACAGATAAACAATGTGCATGATGAAAAGATTCACAGAATGAATTATCCTTTTGTAAACATTCAGAAGAAACGTGCACACTTCTCAGAAAACCTTACTCTTGAACCTCTGCAGAGAGTTGGTAAGGGATATCATTTGCTTTTATAGTGGCTCATATTGGTGACTAATAAAACCAGTGAAATGTGAGTCAAATGTAATTTTCAGTATGTGGCTCTCTACCATACATGGCTTTATAATATGTTTAGCATATTCAGACCATCAAAACATTGAGTCAGGTTAAGAATTTGTGTGACTTCTCAAGGTATGACTGGAAAAATTTAAACTTGATAACAGATTACGTATAAGTAATTTTTGTATGTGTTGGTAAATGTTTAAATGTACTTTTCTCCCTTCAGGTTAATCAGCAGCACACTGAAAATGAACCAGTTAATGTTGGTGAAGCTGCAAGATTAATGGCTAAATTGTAATACAGTGGAAATGTGTCAAATTTCACAAAAAATCCCAAAAATCAATAAAATACGTATTTTATACAACTTTATTTTTAAAAATCTTGTTACTATACAGGCATTGGCACATTTTAAAAACAAACTACATAAACAGATCTTTCCTGTAGTCTAGGAAAGTGGAATGTCAGAAGTCAACAAAATGATAAATTAAAGTGCTAAAACAGAAGGCACTTCACAAAATCTGTTCACTGAAACAGTTACACATCCTCATTTACATCCTTCACTCTCAAGTGGCAGTGCTTATCTCCTTGGACTAACACACATGCAGGAATAGTTTCATGGCAGTAAAAATAAAAGGCAAATAGTGATTAGTCCTTGGCCATCACATTTTTGTGATGACCTAAACTCTGCTTTAATCTTCATCTCATGAGAAGAAACACAAGGATTCAGAATTATAAATTGAAAGCCCAGAATTAATTAGTTGGGCATTAAGAGAGTTTGTAGATATGAACACCTCTTTTCTTCCAGAAACAGAGCCCTTTGTTTTTATGGTTGAAGTTTTGTGAAGTAAAAAAGAGAATAACACTTCAGAATCAGTGAACTAAAAGGGTGTTACATTCATTATTTTAAATACTTAGGTTATTAAGAAATCTAAAATGTTATACAGTTAGAGGTAGATAACAGTCCCAAGTTTCCACGGAATCTAATAATTTAGTATCTGGACATCAAACAGATCACAAACTCCTTCGTTATCATCTAAATTAAAGTTGTAGTCATCTGCAGGGGTAGGAGAAAGCCGTAGGAGTGGAAATACTGCAAGCAAACACAGAAAAGATTAAAGATGCTTTCTACATACAGGTAATGAGGTTTAATAAACTCTCAAATGCCTCCACAAAATTGTTTTCTAAGTCACACATAAATTACAAGTCTGTGTATATCACATACATATGCTATTAATGTTAGTGTTTATACTTTGTTGAAAGATTCTCAGGTAAAGACTATTAATACACTGGTTATTGTTATGTGTATTTTGTCACTTTGAAAGCAAAATACGTATGTAAATTTACTGGTTGCTGATATTTTCTTCCTAAATGTTTAGTACATCTCTTAATCATTACTGTACCATTTGCTAAGTTAACTGCTGTCACTTCTTAGTCTTTGCTACATTGGTTAGGAATCAGCATGTTGAATCCATAAACAAAGGTAAAGCCCACTGAGAATTTATTAAACTAATGCAGCTAATTGATTTTTAAGACTTTTTATTAGGTGATGACATTGCTGATGTTAGTAATAGTTTGGTGATTTGCAGTGGCAATTTGAAATTAGTGATAGTGGGAGTATTTTACCAAAATGGACTTTCCTATCATCTGCCGATGTTGATGTATTATTTTACTTATCTTCAGCCAGATTCTCCTCAGGAGGACAAAGAGGTAGTGTTCCAACAGTTTAAAGTTTGCACAGTGAAAAGGATAATCTCCTTATGCATTCCTTCTCTTCAAAATGCAAACAAAGAAGCCCTGAAGGATGCTTGTCCTTTATTCCGAAGTATTACTAAGGGAAAAGCCTCAGGAGTCAGAGTGAAGCAGTTTCACAAATAGTATTTTTTGTTATGCCACTAACAAATTCTAGAAAGGCATCACTCTTGTAGAAAGTAGTGAAATTTTAAACTACTTACCATCAGAAGACATTAACTCATCAATAATATCTCCACTAATAGATCCTGCTGGAAAAAAATGTTACAAAATTTTGTTACATTTTGATTTACATTTAGGTACAGGTAGTCCTATAATCAGCTTCAGTGACAATGCAAAATTAAAGTATTCGAGCTTTGTGGAAAGATCATTTTCAAAATACTGCATGCTTACTATTACTTTTAAACTCCTCAATTTAAGATATGGAGCAAAAAACTGACTCTCCCAAAGCAGATACAGTTTTACAGTCTGTGGTACTGTAATTCTCACGGTCATTCAACCTTAAGACAACATCATTTTTCCATTCTAATGTTCACTCTATCTCCAGCTCTCATGTAACAACTGTTATTTTACTCTATATAGTATTTTCCAGATCTGTTCATGATTTGTCTCTGATCCCACTGGGGTTCCTATTTTAGCCTGAACATTCTCTGTTTCATAACCACAGACACCTAATCTTCGATCGTTACAGCTCCTCTTTGCTTCCCTAAAGCATCATCTTTCCCAGTGAAACTATTTCTGTGCCTACTATCACTGTACAGCTCAAATTCTGCTATTTCTCTGATCACAGGATTTAAGTGGTGAACACCTAAGTCGTGGCTATATATAGTTGTCTCTAATAGGCCCCAAATTACTATTTCACAACACAAAATCGTATACAGAAATTAGATCCTACATTTTTTTAATGCTCTCTGGAAGCCAATGTTCCCAGCTGTGGTGACACTAAGATACATAAATCCTGCCTGCTTTACTCTCCCTAGTAGATATAATAAATATACGGTTTGTAAAGACTAAAACTACTGTGCATCATTGTGACTTACAGTATAGAAGTTAACAACAGATATGAAGTAGAAGAGGCTATATGAGTAGTAAGCCAAAAAGTAATCCATGTCCAATTAAATATTTTTAGTTTTACTTTTAAATACTGTGAACTCCCAGGTGAGCAGCAATGAGACAGATCTAAGAAGTAGAAGTCAGTGATTTAGGTTCTGTACAATGCTGTTTTTGACCATCTGCACTATGATACCTGCATTAGCACAAGTCATTCATGCAACAGTCATGCTTTGACCTGTATTGTTATGTTGTTATGTCCTCTTTTATCTCAATCTCTCCCTTATTCATTAAAAAAATTAGTTAATTTTGTTTTTTTTTAATTAAGGGGTAAAATTAAAAAAATTAGCAGGAGATATTATAGTAACTTTTTTTGATTTCCTATTAACTTGTTTTGAAGTCCTGTAATACTCCCACTATCTTGTTTTGACTGATTAGACTCTGTTCCGTTCTGAATGATAGCATCAAGTTTGAGGGTATAGGCAACTACTTTGAAGGCAATAAGATTCACTAAGATGCCCATTCTGGTTTGACTATTGTCTCCTTTGGAAGTCCTGTAATGTTTACAATGTTTAAGTTTTATTGGTCTTGTTCTCTACTGTTTTGTTCAATTTTATAATACCTGATGAGGTAGACAATTCTTTTTAAAGAAGCAAGAGGCATTATGGTAACCATTGTTGATAACCTTGTACTCTGTTTTTACATCATGTACTATGTCTATCCTTGGTTTTGACTGACAGCTTTGTTTTGCCATGTTTGACTTTATTCTCTTCCAAAAAAATTAATAAGAACTAAGGAGTTATAAAACCCAAAATGTGTAAATTTTGTTGTAAAAAAGAGAAGGTAAAAAGTGCTCTAAAGGATACAACTGCAAGTGTGTTTAGGGATGTTAAATAGCTGACCATATTAGTGTTTTTGGTTGGATCACTGAACACAACTGTTTGCAGTCAAAAAAAGAAAGAAAGAAAGAAAGATTCCCTATAACACTACTTATTTGGAACTCTTAAGGATTCATTGAAGACAGCTCTAAAACCAAGGAAGACTGGGTGCCACAAAAAAGATCTATAAACTTCAGAGTTGTGAATCCAATCTCCTGATAACTCAACTTTTAGTGTTTTAGCTATTTATCATTTCATAGATAAAGCAATTTAGAAAAACAAGATTTTGTAAATAACTGAAGTTGAGACCACTTATAAAATTAAGCTTCCAAAATAAAATGTATATAAATAATATGGGGAAATAGTAATAAATCACTATATTCTATATTACCTAGATTATTTTCTTAAAGGTTTTCACCGTATTCAATATTTTTTCCTAGAGTTACTAAGAGATTCTAAAAAAAAGTAAACCAGATAGAAGTTGACATATATAAATAGTAAAAACAAAAAGAACTTATCTGGCCTAACTAATCCCCAAAACAATCCTACAGAAAATAGCAAAATTTGACCCATAAATATCTTTGTCATGCCTTAATAGTCATAGTTCTCTATATAATCTTAGCTACATTAAATTGTACCTGACAGTTCTGAATTGGATGCATATTTACATGTAAAATATGTACCATGATCAAATTTCATAATACCTATTCCAGCACTGGGCATAAAGTAGACAGTAAATACTTATTTTGACATTTGTATTAGATAATAAGGTAATATCATGACTGACATTCAGAAAAGCTTTTCAGATTGTTTAATATGATACTCATTTTTCCATTTATGTTTTTTTATTTGAAAATAAGATTAAGATAAAAGAGAACATAACAAAACAGGTCAGAACAGAACAGTTTAAGCAACATTGTGTTTCACCACAAGACAATCCGACCTAACAGTAGCTACCATAGTGTCTCTTTCCTTGAACTATTTGAGTATACCTTTATATACTATAGTATATAAAGACAATGTAAAACCATTCAAGAGAATGAAAGTATTACCGGGTATTCAGAATCAACTGACAGAAAATGAACGAAGGTTACTATATTATCTCCTTGTCTATAAAATATTTTGTTTATACTATTACATATATTAAAAGCCAGTAAGATATTACATGATAAAACCAAAGAAGACAGAAGAACAAAAGCTTGGTGGGACTCCAAAACAAGATAATTTTAAATCATCACTAGCTATTATAATGTCTTGTTTTCTTTAAAATAGCACAGACAATAAAATCAAACAACCCAGAATAAAACCATTTCACTTAATGACTGAAAACATTATAAGGCTTCAAAGCAATATAATGGCAAATCATGATTGCCACATAATTTTATGTATTTTACCATTTCTTACACTAGGGAAACTATTCGGTATTTATACATGTGAGTTTGATTTATTTTGCTTATGATTATGGTCTCAAGCTGTGTCCATTTATTTATAAATATCTCAATGTGATCATTCTTTATAGCTGAGTAGTACTCCATTGTATAAAAACACCACAACTTTTTTTAACCATTCCTCAGTTGATGGACACTTAGGTTGTTTCCAAGATCTGACTATTACAAATTGTGATGCTATAAACATGGGTGCACATATATCACTGTGCTATGAAGTCTTCAGTTCTTCTGGGAATATGGCTAGAAGTAGAATAGCTGGAACAAATGGGACCTCCAATCCTAGCTTTCTGAGAAATCTCCAGAATGACCTCCACAATGGTTGCACCAGTCTACACTCCCACCAACAGTGCAGGAAAGTGCCTTTTTTCTCCCGGCCTCTCCAGCATTTGTTGTTGGTAGTTTTCTTGATCCTGGCCATTCTTTCTGGAGTGAGATGGAATCTCAGTGTGGTTTTAATTTGCATTTCTCTAATAAGTAATGATGATGAACATTTTTTCATGTATTTATTTGCCACTTGTATTTCTTCTTCTGGGAATTGTGTATTCATCTCAGATGCCCATTTTTGGATTGGATCTTTGAATTTTGGGGTCTGATTTTTTTAAATTCGTTTTATGTTTTAGACAGAAGTCCTTTGTCTGAGGGACAGTTCACTAAGATTGTTTCCCAGTTTGTAAGTTTTCTTTTCACTATGCTGGAGATTTCTTTTGACATGCAGAAACCTTTTAATAAGACACGATCCCAGTTGTTGATTCTGGGAAGTATTTCCCGTTCAGTTTGATTCCTGTCCATGAACTCTCCACCTATGTCCCCAAGGGTTTTACCCAACTTATTTTCCAATAGATTTAGTGTTTCTGTTTTAATATTCAGATCTTTGATCCATTTAGATTTTAATTTAGTACATGGTGATAGGCATGGGTCTCGTCTTAGTTTTCAGCCTATAAAGAGCCAGTTTTTCCAACACTATTTATTAAAGAGACTGTCATTCTTCCAGTGAACATGGTTGGCCCCTTTATCAAAGATAAGGTAGTTAAGTGTGTTTATAGTTGTGGTTGTATCCTCCAATCTATTCCATTGATCTTCGGCTCTGTTTTGATTCCAGTGCCATGTTGATTTTATTACAGTTGCTTTGTAGTATAACTTCAAGTCAGGGATTGTGATGCCTCCTGCCTTGCCTTTGCTGCTTAGAATTGTCTTTGCTATTCTAGGTCTCTTCAGGTCCCAGAAGAATTTTAGGAGTGATTTCTCTAGATCTATGAGGTATTTTGATTGGGACTGCATTGAATCTGTATAACAATTTTGGAAAAATGGTCATTTTGACAATATTTATTCTTTCTATCCATGAGCCAGGGATGTCTTTCCATCTTCTGAGATACTCTTCAATTTCTTTTTTCAGTATCATAATTTTCCCTATATAGATATTTCACTTCTTTTGAGAGGATAATTCCTAAATATTTCATTTTTGGCGTTGCTAGTGTGAAGGGTGTGGCTTCTCTTATTCTGTGATCTTGTTGTTAGTGTATAGAAATGTAATGATTTTTGCATACTGACTTTGTATCCAGCTACATTGTTGAATTTATTTATTATATCTAGGAGTTTTTCAATGGAGTTTTGGGGGTCTTCTATGTAGAGTATCATGACATCTGCAAATAATGATAATTTAATTTCTTCTTTTCCTATGTTTATCCCTTTTATTTCCCTCTCTTTTCTAATTGCTCTGGCTAGTATTTCCAGTACTATATTAAATAGGAGCGGTGATAAGGGACATCATTGTCTTGTGCCTGATTTCAAGGTAAAGGCCTTCAGTTTTTCACCATTTAGCATGATACTGGCTGTTGGTTTGTCATAGATGGCTTTTATCATGTTGAGGTAGAGCCCATCTACTCCAATTTTCTGTAAGGTTCTTATCATGAATGAATGTTGGACCTTATCAAAGCTTTTTCTTCATCTATAGAAATGATCATGTGATTCTTATTTTTGGCTTTATTAATATGATGGAATACATTTATTGATTTACGTACGTTGAACCATCCCTGCATGGCTGGGATGAATCCCACTTGGTCATGGTGTATAATCTTCTTGATGATTTGCTGCATCCTATTTGCCAATATTTTATTGAGGATTTTTGCATCAGTGTTCATTAGGGAAATTGGCCTGTAGTTCTTTTTTTTTAGTTGGGTCTTTCTCAGGTTTTGGTACTAGAGTAATGTTTGCTTCCAGGAATGACTTAGGTACGATTGCTTTCCTTTCTATTTCACTGAAGAGTTTGAGGAGTGTCGGCATTAAGTCTTCTTTGTATTTCTTATAGAATTCCACAGTGAATCTATCTGGGCCTGAGCTCTTCTTTGTAGGTAAGGACTTAATTACATTGTCAATTCATTAATAAAAATTGGGTTATTCTACAGTTTTACATATTCTTCACCTAGTTTTGGTACTTCGTATGTTTCTAGGAATCTGTCAATCTCTTCTGTATTACAAAACTTATGAGAGTAGAGGTTTATAAAATAGGTGTTGATGATCTTCTGTATTTCTACAGAGTCTGTAGTGATTCCACCTTTTTCATTCCTTATTGCATGAATTTGAGCTTTTTCTTCCATTTTTAAAATAAGGTTGGCTAGGGGCTTATCAATTTTATTTATTCTTTCAAAGAACCAACTCTTTGATTCATTGATTCTTTGGATTGTGTCTTAGTTACTTTTTACTCATTGCTGAAACAAAATACCTGAAGCCCAAGTTGGGAAAGGAAAGGTTTATTTCTTACAGTTTTTGGAGGTTCAGTCCACACTAAGTTAGCTCCAAGGCAGGTGGGCATGACTGGGCCGCAGTTCATGGCAGCTACAAACAACAAGCAGGAACCAGAAAGGGCAGGACACACCTTCTTCCTGCCATTATATCACATCCTGGCTCCACCCCTATGTGGGTGGAGCACTGACACTATCAATCCAAGCACTAGACAATGAACCATCACAAATGCACAGTACAAACTCATGAGGCCTGAGGGCCACAGACATAAACCATGACAGATTGTTTTCTTAGACTCTATTGCATTAATTTCTGCTCTGATTTTTATAATTTCCTCCCTTCTTTTGGCTTTGGGCTTGACTTGCTCTTCTTTTTCTAGATGTTTGAGGTGTAGCATCAGGTTATTTATTTGTATTCATTCTGTTTTCCTGATGTGGGAACTCAGTGCAATAAATTTTCCTCTGAGGACGGCTTTCATTGCATCCCACAGATTCCGGTAAGTTGTATTTGTATTTTCATTTTATTGTAGGTATTGTGTAATTTCTTCTTTAATTTCCCCTGTGACCCACTAATTATTCAAGAGTATGTTACTCAGTTTTCATGTGTTTGTGGAATTTTTGCAGTATCTTTTATCATTAATTTCTAGTTTCATGGCACTATGATCCGATAACATGCATGGGATAATTTCAATTCTTTTGTATTTATTTAAATATGTTCTGTGGGATATTATATGGTCTATTTTAGAGAATGTCCCATGTACTGCTGAGAAGAATTTGTATTCTGATGTTGTTGGGTGGAACACTCTGTATATGTCTATCAAGTCCATTTGTTCACAGGTGTGATTCAACTATCCACTGATAGTTGATGTTTACATTGATTTTTTCCCTTGATCATGATTTTTACATTACTTACAGATGTGATCATTTTAATTGTTTTGTTAAGATTATTGGCCATGCCATTAATGTTAATGATTTAGTCACACATGTTACCAAAATAGTGAACACTCAAATGCAGCTATCAGTGTTTTCCGATATAAAACTTGAAAGCAGTAACGCATCACAAAAAAATCCACTTATGTAAAGCTCAAGAAAATACATCTGCCCCTCTTGAGAGTATATGTCAATTTTTTCTATTTACAATATATTCTATGTACCATTTCTGGAATAGGTACCTCCAGCTGTGTACCAGGAGGTGCCTGAACGGCCAAAATGGTATCACCTAGTCCAAAACAAAGAAAGAAAGAAAGAAAGAAAGAAAGAAAGAAAGAAAGAAAGAAAGAAACAAACAAACAAACAAACAGAAAAACAGTAAAAAAAACTGATCACACAATGCAATGGCAAGGGTGTAGGGAGTGGAATGAGAATCCTGGACTTTAATCTCAGGCTGCACGACCTTGGCTTTCTATAAAACAGAGGACAGGCTGGAGATTTAGCTCAGTGGCATAAAGACCTGCCTGATTTTATTCTCCATATTCAAGCACCTTACCTGCCTGACAAGTGTGGGGCTATGAGTTCGATCCCCAGAACCAAATATATATATAATAAAAATAAATAGGGGACATGTAACATATCACATAGGTTGGTTCTAAGGGCTAAATGAGATCATAAATGCTTGTTAGAACATAATATTCAATGCCAACTCTGTTCTTTTAACAAATGCAGCCCTATTTTGTTTTTACTGTTTTAGCCTCAAAGAATAGTTTACCTGAAATATTTAAGCTACTTAAATGATTGAGGCTATACAGATGAGGTATGATAGACTAATGTCTTGACCTGAACTGATTTTTCATGCCAAATTCTACTGCAAATCTTTGTGGATGAATAAATTTTTACCGAAACTTTGTTAGCACAGGAACTATGCTGGCCAAACAGACCAGTAAATCCACATCTATTTCCAATATAGCCTGAAATGAGAAGTCAGATTCCACTTGATAAAGTACTTGGCAAATTAGAGAGGTGATAATACATATGATCATCTTTTTAATAGGCATGTATGATTAAATATTAATATGCAGAATTTCATTTTACTTGTGTTATGTAAGCATGTGTCTACCATTTTAGATTATGTGGTAATATATAATATTGTCATTTCAAGGGGAAACTAAGAAGGCAGGGATGGAATAAGATTAAGCGTAATTTTCCTGGTTATAAAAAAGATTCACTTAACTGTGCTGCTTTTTTGAGGTTCCATTTGTGACCAGCACCCTTATTTTATAGTTTGTAAACAGTGCTGATTAGAAACCCCTCTAGTTCAAGTTTAGTCATTCACTTAATATCATTCAGATGTGGTTTCCTTTCTGCCCTGGCCCATCCCCTCCCACACTGGGTTTATGCCTAGCAATGGGGTCAGTGATGTAATAGCTGTAAAGAGCAGTTATTGCCATGAAAACAGAAACAAAAGCAGTCTGCCAACACAAAACACTAGAGTGAGACAAAATGTGCACAACTCCTGAAAATAATGGTTTCAACTGAGTGTATGGAGAATTCTTCATTGCTCTATGGCTGAGTGATCAGAGGAAGTGATCAGAAGGAAAAGCATAAAAGGACTTACCATTAAAGCAATTGCAGACATCTTCATGAGTTACATAGGAAAATGTATTGTCATAAGAGTTACGGAACTTCAAAGACTTCTCCAAGTAGTGGGAAAAAAAAAAAGAGTTAAGGAACAGCATTTATATCAAGGTCTACATTTAAAATAGTACATGTGAAGGGCAAAATGATCCCATGTATGAAGGGGCCGCCACACAGAGTCAGGCAAAAAGAATCAAAAAACAAAACCTAGTCTTAGGTCTGGAAAAGGCAAAGACAATCAAGTAAAGCTCCATAAAAGAAATTCCCATCCTCTGCTCTGAAAAGCCGTTCTGATTCCTGTGACATCTAAGGACTTCTGGAAAAGACATGGAAAACAGTACATATCTAGAGACTCCTGGGTAAAGGGACTGGGCAGGGCAAAAATCCAACCAAAAAGAGAATTATAGGCCTATCTCTCTAAAGAACACAGATGTAAAACTCTTGATAAGCGGCTGCCACCACCCCCAGAGGAGAACCACCAGCAACTTCTCAGATCCACACCATGTTGGAATTTAGGGCACTGGGAAACAAGCAACCAGTTTGCCTTGCTGCCAAGCAGTAGTGAGCATACCAGCACCTGGGCTGAAAATCAAACATCCCACCCCTCACCCCCATGAGCAAATGGGAGCCAGAGATTTAAGCATCTCTTGGGAAGTTGACCATATGCAATACAGCAAGTAAGGGAGATTTCCTTCTACCATCTTTTTAAAGGCAAATGTTTGCCCCACTGTTTTGCTTTGTTCTGATTAATGGTATTGCTCTATTCAATATTCTGTTTTGATAAGTTCTATAGTGTTCTGTATTTCATTTTATTTTGCTATACCCAATGGAAAGAACAATTATTGTGAAGATAATGAGATATACTGTGGTACCTATTACTATTATCCTGGTAAACTGCTGTACCAATTTCATACACTGTCTAAATTGGCTTTGTTTCATCTTGTTCTGTTGTGTTTTACTACCTTCAAAATAATAAAAAAAATTAAAAAGAACATAGATGTTAAAATCCTCAAAGAGATGCTTGCAAACAGAATGCAACAAAACATCAAAAAGATAACACATTATAATCAAGTAGACTACATCCAAGTGAGACAAAGATGGTTGAACATAGGCAAATCAATAAATGAAATTCATTATAGACACAGAAGCAAGGACAAAAATCGTATGTTTATCTTAATAAATGCAGAAAGTCTTTGACAAAATCCAACATTCATTCATGATAAAAGTCTTGGAAGAAAATAGATATACTAAGACCTTATCTCAGTTTGATAACAGTCATTTGTTTACCTACAGTCAAAACTATATTAAATGGAGAAAAAATGAGTTCTTGTTCTAAATTCAAGAACAAGATAAGTATGGCCACTTTCACCACTCCTGTTCAACATAGTCCTAATGTCACAGCAATCAGGAAAAACAAGGAAATTATAGTGATATGTAGAGGAAAGGATGAACCAAAAGAACCTTTATAGATGACATGATTCTTTACTTACATGACTCAAAAAATTCCTCCAAGAGACTCCTAGAATTCTTAAACAAATTCAACAAGGTAGCAGATACAAAATAAACACCAGCACTGTTCCTATATTCTAATAACAAATGACAAAGATGTTCAAAAAACAATTCCATTTACAATCACATAAAGAAAAATTAAATGCTTATGAATTAACCAAACTAAGGAAGAGAAATGCCTCTACAATCAAAATTATTGAAAAGAAGGAGCTGAAAAGAAGGAACCAGGGATATAGCTCAGAGGCAGAAGGATCTGCCTGGCAAGTGCAAGATCATGAGTTTGATCCCTGGTACCTCCCCCAAATCGAGAAGAACATCAGACAATAAAAAAAATCCACGATTTCCATATAGGCAAAGCCAATATAATTAAAATGATCATATTTCCAAAATTGATGTATAGATTTAATGCCAACAGCAAAAATCCACATAGAACCAGAGAGACCCAGAGTAGCAAATGCAATATTGGGTAAACAAAAGAAAAGCAACAGGCATCACAATTCCATATTTGAAGTTATACTACAAAGTTAATGTGATTAAAGCAAGATAACAGTGGTATAAAAACAGGCATGTTAATCAATACAACAGAATAGAAGAAAACAAACAATCTCAGGCATGTTCAATTATTTGACCTTTCACAAAGGCATCAAAAGCATACACTGTAGGAAAGATGGCTTCTTTAATAAATGGTGCTGGAAAAATTGTATATTCATATGCAGACAATTGAGTGTAGCCTTATATATGTCATTATGCACTAAATTAAAATCAAAATGGATCAAAGATCTAAATAAAAAAACAGAAACACATGTGCTGGAAGATAAGGTAAGTAAAACTCTTGAAAATACAGGCATAAGCAAGGTTTTTCTGAGCAGAATCTCAATAGCATAAGCAATAATATTGAGAATCAGTAGTTGGGATCATATAAAATTAAAAAGCTTCTACACAGTAAAAGAAACTAACAGAGTAAAGAAACAAACATAGAATGGGAAACATTTTTGCCAGCTGTTCCTCAGACAGAGGACAAATATCTAGACTATCTAAAGAACTACAAAAGTTAATTTCCCTCTCTCCAGAAATAAAAGACCTAATCCCAAAAAAGGGCAATCAAAATGAACAAGTACTCTCAGAAGAAGTAAGATGGTCAAGAGATACAGGAAATAATGTTCACTATCTCTGAGCTAATTAAAACAACACAACTACTCAGATTTCAACATACTTAAGTAAAAATGGCTGTCATCAAGAAACCAAATGCTGGCAAGGACAAGGGGAGAAGGGAACTTTTGTACATCACTGGTAGGACTATAAACTAGTACAACCACTATGTGTGGTGGTCCCCCACTTCCTGAGACATGAAGGAGCCAGAGAAAATAATTTGGAAAGGAAAAAATTATTTATTAAAGCACAGGCCTGGAGACGTAGCCTCCAGTAGCCAATATGGAAGACTGCGCGCCTAACAGCTAAAGGGCAGGGTTTTTATCCTGTAAAACCGCAAACAGCTGCTGGTCTTACAAAGCAGGGGGTGGGGTTTGCGGCGCACTACAGAACAGGAACGCAGCGGTTACATTTCTTAGGAAGAACAAGGTTCAGGTGGGCTAACAAGCAAATTTAGATTAGGCAAACATCCTGTTCTGCTCTTAGAGTTACCTCTGATCTTTCTCTTGCCTCCGGGGAGACTTATGAGGGTTATTTTTTTTTTTCTTATATAGGTTACAACACTATGGAAATAAATTTGGAGATTTCTTTAAAAACTAAGTTAAAATTCCATTTCATCCAGCTATACTCCTTCTAAGTATCTCTCTAAAATAATTAAAATCATCATTTTACAGGGTTACCTTCACATCCATGTTTATAGCAGCACAATTCATAATAGTTAAATCCTGAAAATGGGTTATATATCTATCAATCAGTGAATAGGTGTCATGGTTTATGTTTGTGTCCCCCAAGCCTCATGAGTTTGCATTGTTCGTATGTGATGGTTCATTGTACAGTGCTTGGATTGATGGTGTCAGTGCTCCACCCACATAGGGGTGGAGCCAGGATGTGATATAATGGCAGGAAGAAGGTGTGTCTTTCTCTTTGCTGGTTTGAGTTTGCTGTTGCCGGCTGCCATGAACTGCAGCCCAGCCATGCCTGCCTGTCTTGGAGCCAACTGAGTGTGGACTGAAACCTCCAAAAACTGTAAGAAATAAACCTTTCCTTTCCCAAATTTGGGCTTCAGGTATTTTGTCTCAGCGACGAGCATAAAGTAACTAAGACAATAGGTAAAGAAAATGTGATATTTATGCACAGTGGAGTAATACTCTGAACCAAAAAGAAGACTAAACATGTCACTTATGAAAAAATGGATGCACCTTGAGACTATAATATTAAGTGAAATCAAATTTATAACCTCAGACTCACAACTTACATATTGCATGATTTCCATTAGAAACCCAAAATATAAGTAAGGAGCAAAATAAAAGACAATGAAAACTTGAAAGATGGGTCTTCTGCAAAAGTGAAGGGGACCAAAAGAGGAAAAGAACATACATAGAATCAAGATGTGTTATGTACATATATCAATTCACATGAGAAATGTAATCAATACTACAAAATATACCAATAAAATAATATAGTTAAAATCCTAGAAACTACCATCCAACTTAAAGAACCAAAAGGATTTTATACTTTTGTGTATTTTACTCTTCCTCCACTCTCCTTACTTCCTCCTCAGTTATCTACTATGAAGCATCAGTTTACCATTTCCTTGTCATTTATAATGAATATGTGTATTGCACATACAGTCTGAAACAGTATGTATGTTGTTTCATTTTCTTTGGTCTTGTGCTTTATAAAATTCTAACACTCTCTAAAAAAGAATCATTAATAACTAATATCATCAATAATATGACCGGCCCTTGAAAGTTTCCTATGTCCTTCATTTTTTCACAAAACTCATTCACATTAGTTTTTCACACGCATCCATTGTCCCATCCAATTCTCTGGGGGGAAGAGCAAGAGCCTGGAACCTCCGGACATCACACTGTCCAGAACTCTCACTCCCACTTTGCCTCAGTCTGCTCTTATGGTGACCTAGATTTCAATGGATTATTGCATTTTTGTTTGTTGGGTTTCCATTTCATCTGCATATTACTGTATTTCTTGGCAATATACCTAGCCTGCTGATAAATCCTATTTTTTTAGGATATGTCACTGAGAATATAATATGATAAAAAACTTTTGAAGGTCAATCTACATCATTTTTTAAAATTTTTATTGAAAAAATGAAACAATTTCAAAACAAAATAATAGAATAACAGTAGTTAATACATTGCATATTGTTATCTTCACAGTAGTTACTCAGAGTACAAGATATGGACATGCAAAATTCTCCAAACAATATAAGCACAAATGTTTCTTTTCAATAAACTAAGAGGAACTAGTAGTATAACTAGTTTTTTTTCTTTCCTCTTCCTTTCCCCTTTTTCTCATCCTAGTTCCTTTTTGCTTTTGAACAATTTCTTCCCACTCCATAATATCTATTCTTTGTTTTGTTCCTTATTTACTGTTTTAATTTCTCACATCAAGGAGAAAATATGATGTTTACATATGTGAGTCTGATATATTTCACTTATGAGTATAGTCTCAAGTTGCATCCATTTACAGATAAATGTTTCAAGTTTATCCTTCTTAATGACTACATAGTATTCCATCACATTAAAAGACCACATCTTTTTTATCTGTTCCTTGATTGATGGGCATATGGGTTGTTTCCAAGATTTATCTATTACAAATTGTGCTGCTACAAACATGAGTGCATATATATGTATCACTATAGTATGATGTTTTTAATTCTTCTGGGAAGATAACCAGAAGAATAGCCAAATTGAATGGGACCTCTAATCTTAGTTTTTGAGGAATTGCAATACTAATTTCCACAGTGCTTGCACCAGTGTACACTACCACCGACAATGGAAAAGGATTCCTTTTCCCCATAACCTCTCCAGCATTTGTTATTGGTTGATCTGCTGATAACAGTCATGCTTTCAGTGTTGTTTTAATTTTGCATCTCTTGAATGACCAATGATGCTGAAAATTTTTTCATATATTTATTTGCTGTTTGTATTTCTTCACCTGACAAGTGCTTATTCTTCTGAGATGCTCATTTTTGGGTTGAATCTTTGATTTGGGGTTTCTGATTTTTAAAAATTCTTTATATGTTCTAGATGTCAGTCCTTTGTCTCAGGATCAACTGGATAAAATTTTTTCCCATTCTGTGGGTTGTCTTTACACATTGTTGGTGATTTCCTTTGTTCTGCAAAAGCTTTTTAATAAGATGAAATCCCAGCTTTTGATTCTTTGTAGTCTTTCCCATGAAGTCTGGGCTTTGTCCTGAAGTCTCTACCCACATCTATGTCTTCAAGATTCCTACCTATTTTCTCTATGTAGACTTAGTGTTTCTGTTTTAATATTTATATCTTTGATCCATTTTGGCTTTAGTTGAGTGCCTATATCATTTCTTTCCATTTTTCTTAAACCTTTGGAGGTGGGGAAGAGGCTTTTTGACCAGAAGATATCTTTTTGTCTGAGCAGTGGCAAAGTGAACTTGAATTTGTAGTGTCAAATTCTAGAAGGCTCTTCCTTTTTTCTGTGCTAACAATCACTTATTATTTTGTAAACATCACTGAATTTATAAAATAAGGGTGCTTTCTGTTTTTAAAAAGCATCATACACATAGAAATTCTGAACTTGCAGAGCAAAATATTTGCAATGAACAATTAGCAGAAGTCTGAAAGAATAATATGATTTTATTTTACCAGCCAAAAGATGAATCATCATCAAATTTCTTTTTTTTTTTTTTTTTTTTTTTTGTCTTTTTTATCGGTACCGGGGGTCGAACTCATGACCACATGCTTGCAAGGCAGGTGCTGATGCCGCTGAGCTAAATCCCCAGCCCCATATCATCAAACTTCAATTATAGGGGAGACCCACCAGCAGCTCTTGAGATCTGCGCCATGTTGGAACTTAGCACACTGGGAAGCCAAGCTCTCACCTCCCCTCCCTGGTAAGCCCTGGCGGTGTGGCAGACTGTGGCCCTTCTAGGGGGAGAGCCACCAGCACACTCCTGAGATCTGAACCATGTTGGAACTTAGGACCCTGGGAAATCAAGCAAGCACCTCCCCTTCCTGGTAAGCGGTGGCAGCGTGGCAGACTGGGGCCCTTCCAGTGAGAGAACCACCAGTGTCTTCTGAGATCCACACCATGTTGGAACTTACAAAACTAGGAAACCAAGTAACCAGCCGGCCTCCCTGATAAGCAATAGTGAACCTACTGGTACATGGCCTAGAGTCAAATATCCCACTTCCCTTACTCCTCTTCTCCTGTCCCCCCATTAGCAAATGGGAACCAGAAATCTGAGCATATCCTGGGAGGTTGACCATAGCAAATAAGGGGGATTTCCTTCTACCATCTCTTTGAAGGCAAATATTTTTATTACTGTTTTGCTCTGTTCTGATTAATGGTACTGCTGATTAATGATATTCTGGTTTGATAGGTTCTATAATGTTCTGTATTTCATCTCATTTTGATATACGTGATTGAAAGAACAACTATTATAAAGGTAATGAAATATACTGTGATACCTATTACTGCTATCCCTGAAACCTGCTGTGAAGTTCTGTACCAATTTCATTGTACGATCTTAGTTGGCTTTTTTCTGTCTTGCTCTGTTGTATTTTACCACTTTCAAAATAAAATTAAAAAAAAATTCAACTATAACTATAACAGTTTATTCAACTATAACTGTTGAATAAACTGACAAAATTTCAAAATCAGTATATAATTAGCTCTATTTTTGTAATTTTTGCTATGTCTTCATACGGCACAAACTATGGCTTTCTCATATCAGTTTTACTTACTTAAAATTCAGTTACTTTTAAAAAATAATTTTTCTACAATTTAAAGAGCATAAGTAAAATCATTTATTTTGATTGTTCATTTAAAGTATTTTTGAATGCACATTACATTAATTATGCTTAAAACTTATAAAGAAAATCCCTTATCACCTCAAATCATCATGTATAACACTAGTGATATCTGTGCCAAACACTGGAGAAGACAAATTATTAAATGGTATACTGAGGAAAAATATCAAAAATCAAAGGTAATATATCTACTGTTCCCTTTTTTTTTTCATTTTAAATAGCACCTCCCACTCCCGGAGAGTCTAAAAACACATATCATTTCATTTGGTAGTGAATATGGCTAACATGGCTTAGTTGGCATACATATCTTTGGTGAGTCCAAAATTTTTGCTAAATAAATTACTTAACATTTTCATAAGTACATATCATTAGGTAAACATTTTTATAAATAAAAGTTTATCTTGCTCTACAGTAGATCAAGATAGGAGGATGCCATTGTCAAGGTTAGTTAATTCTCAAGATATCTTCTACTATTATCTTGAATGTCTTATTTTCTAATCTAGGGACATAGATTTATTGCATTAGTAACAAATTATCTTTTGGTTACAAAGCTTTTGACTTAAAATTACACTCTTTTAGCGACGAATCCCCAATTTTTTAACTCTGAGTTGACACAGAGCTTTAGTTGGCAAAGGGTCTGCACCAGAAGTACAATGTGTAAGTTTCTGATCCTAGCTGGAAAATGTATAGGGTTTAGGAGGTCTTCATGTATGGCTTATTGTCTGTCATCTTATGCTTTGATGATAAGCATTTCAACTCACTAAAATTTCAAAGAAATGTTAGCACTCGGCATTGTTTGTAGAGGGAGAGTTACCCAGCAACTTGGATTTTTACAAAGATCTTAATAGCTTGCAGCTTCTGTAAATGTTTGACCATAATTTGCCTTCCTGTTTTATCTACAAGAGTAGACAGAGAGATGTTGGAGCATAAGTAAATAAAAGCTTTCATTGTATGCTAGTTAAATAATTTTTTATTATTATAGTGAACTTGAATTTCTTGCTCCTGTATTTAAGTATGTAAGGCTTCTACATCTACGGAACCCTACACATCCTATCAAAGCATCTATTTAAAGCAGGTAAAAATTAAAACTTTGTATTCTGATTTTTAAAAATTTATGGTACATAATTTTGTCAACAAAAATTTCTAAAAGATTCAGCAAGTGGGGCATGGTGTAACATGCCAGCAATCCCAGAATTTTGGAGGTTGAGACAGGAGGAGTGCTGTGGGTTTGAGGCCAGGGTGGGCTACACACACACAGTGAATTCAAGAGCAATATGCACTATTGTATCAAGACCCTGTCTCAAAAAACAGCACACACACACACACACACTTGAATTATCAGTCTCTAATCTTTAGCAGTTTATAAGGAAAGGATATAATTCAGTATTCTATTCAGTATTTCCCAAAGAGCAACTGTGTTCATGGGTATTACTTGAAAGTGAACAATGTAGATTCCCAAACTATATTTTCATAGTAAGTGCTGATTTGATCTCTAACGTCTGACTTTAAGAATCTAAACTTACATGTATAACACAAACACTGTAGATGATTTTTCACCCTAAGTTTGGGAACCACTGGTATAAGTGATTTTTAGCACCTCAGACAGATTTTAAAAATTCAAAGGTTAATTCAAATAGCGGCTAACTTGTGAATATTTTCTCTTTGGACCTCGGCTAATATGAACAAATAAAAAAATTTTTGTGAAAAATACAAACCAGCACAGAATGATTTTTCAGCATCACTAATAGGTAAGATAACTGCTTTAAAGAAAAATCTTTTAAAAAAATAACATTAAAATATATATTCAAAATTACTGAGTTACTATAAAGTAAAGCTATATGGTTTGTATTGAACTTTCCCAAAATTCATGTTGAAATTCTAAGCCCAAAGTGACAGTATTTGAAGGCATGGGCTTTGAGAGGTAATTAGGTTTAGTTAGATGAGGCCCAAAAAAGGGGTTCTTACAAGGAGAAAACACTGAAAGCTATTCTGTCCCAGCCACTTGACAACAATGTCATTAAGCCATTGTCTACAAGCCAGGAAGAGGCCTTTACCAGAACCTAACCATGTTTGTCCCCTAATTTGAGTTTGGAGCATCCAAAATTACAAGAAAATAAATTTACGTTATTAAAGTCACTGATTAGGATACGTATTAGGATACGTAGTTATAGTGGTTGAACAAACTAAAACACCAGATACTGTTTTAAGTAAAAATGTCACTTTAATCAATTCTTGTTCTTGCATATTATAGCAGAATTACCTTCTTCAAGTTAATTAAAACTTCTTAAGAAACAAAAAATTTCTTGTTTCAAATTCTGTTGAACAAGAATTACAAAAATTAATTACCAAAATTGTTGATTTGGCTATCATATCGCATAGGTATGACTTAGCTAAATGCTAACAAGTGGTTGCTATCAACTGTTATAAACTGAATTTTTCACATTTTACTTCATATTCTTAATCCAAAATTCTATTACTATTAAAACAAAACAAAAGCTAATTTACTAATAGTAAAATCTTTCTGCCTGAGAATGGGAACCTATAACATTTTTGCTAATCATTTGATGGTGCTGTCAGTCTTCCCCAATTCAGTGAAACTGTTTCACTAATTTGCTATTTTAAATTAAGCAAAATCTTATAAGAAGCCTTCACTAACTGCTGCCATAGTTTTTATATGCTTAATATTTGTTGAGTGCCAACTATATTCGAAGTATCCTGTGAAATTAAGTCATTTAAAATTTTGTCCTGATTGTCAAGATTTTGTAAAAATACAGAAAAAAAGTCACCTTTCTCTTGGATCTCTGTAATTTCTTTTACTATCAATATTATCAAACATTTAAAAAAAAAAACAACTCCTTAAATTCAGGAGATCCAGATCAAAAGGTGAAAATTTGAAGAATTCACTTTTCCACTTGTCAGTTAATCCATGAAGGAAAGGCTTTGGAGATGACTGCTAAGTATGAAAACAATCCTGTAACTCTACGATTTCGCTTTTCTCGTCTCAGAATCTAAAGATAAACTATGGCATAAAAACCTGGGTTTGGATCAAATCACTGAAAAGTCTGCAAAGGACTTAAAACAGGTAAGGTGCAAAGGTATTGAAAGCGCCAAATGACAAAAAGTGACCGCTGATCTTTGCAACTTTACAACCAGAGAAGCCAATCAAATTCACAACTCAAGACATTTTGGCCGCTGGGCACAGCGACCTTGTGCCCGCATAGAAGTTTGTCTCTCTTCTCTTTTGGTTCTTGCTCCTCTCTGCAGCGACCTGAGCTCGCTTCTCTCCGCGGGACTGCTCGGCCCAGCACCCAGCGCGCCTGAAGCGCTCTCCCCGCCGCGCCGCGCCTCCCCGCGCGCCTCCTTCCGACCGAAAAATGCGTTTCCAGGCGACAGCGGGCAGCGGCGTCACTTCCGGCCATTTAAACTCCGGTCCCTGCGCTCGCAGCCCCTGCTCCTCGTTTCCACTGCCCCTCCCCTCGGCCGTGGGCTTCCTTCCCGCGTCCCCGGGCTTGGGGAGGGGGCGGAGGCCCGGCGCGCCGAGTGGCCGCGAGTTCCGAGTCTCGAGCGCGGCGCACCTGTTGTGTGCGGGACCCGCCACCTCCGTGCGGCTCCCCGCGGGGCGGGCGCTGCGACCCGGCAGGTGGCCACGGGCGAGCGGGCGCGGCGGCGAGCGGAGGGCGCGGGCCCGACCACCGGGCGCCGGGACGCGATGGCGGCGGCGGAGCCCGCGGGTTCGGCACAGCCGGCGCCGCAGGGGCAGGGCCAGCGGCCCCAGGCGCAGTCCCCGCAGGGACACACGCCGACCCCGCCGCCTCAGCTCGGGGGCGTCGGGGGTGGCAGCAGCAGGCACGAGAAGAGCCTGGGGCTGCTCACCACCAAGTTCGTATCGCTGCTGCAGGAGGCCAAGGACGGCGTCCTGGATCTCAAAGCGGTGAGCTCGGGAGGCGGGGATGGGGCGAGCCCGGCCCCTGGCGCGTAGGGCCGGCGGCGGGCGGTGGACGCGCCCCTTGAGGACCGGGCGACCCGAGGGCGGGGGCCGTGTGGCCTGCTCGAATTGCTGGACGCCGCGATGGCGGAGAGACGGGGCCGGGGCGCTGCACCGCGCGGAGCTCTCGACAAAGAGCCGGGCCGCGAGCGCGCCCGCGTGGCCCGACCCGGCTCGGCCCGGCCCGGGGACACCAGGGAACCCAGGGGTTGCCGCTGCCTCACATCCAGCGCTCCACCTGTGGCAGAGGCTCACTTGTCGCCCCGCGCTTGGTCCGGGGACACCCTGGAGGCCAAGGACTTGCCATTGGGAATTGACGGTTTAATAAGGAGTCCAGTTGGGACCTTGTTATCTGTTTAAGAAAGAACTCAGGGTCCTTCTTCTTCCGGATGAAAAAACAAATTCTTTTCCACACCCTTCCCCTTTGAAATAATAGTTTATTTATTTATTTTTACGAGTCCTGAGGATTGAACCCAGGGCCTTGGCACAGAGCGTCTTCCCCAGCCCTATTTTTTTTTTTTTTTTTTTTTTTTGAGACAAAGTCTCACTAAGTCTGTTAAATTGCCCGGAGTAGGCTCTAACTAGCTACCCTCTTGTTTCAGCCTCTTAGATGATTGGCTTACAGGTGTGCATTACCAAGCCCGCTAATAATAGTAATTTAAAAGAAAACGACCTCTTTTCATTGTACGCATTCTTTTGTCATCCTGATGACTAGAGAAGGATATTTGATTTATCACTTAAATGGGTATCTGTTACAGATTTCTAAAAGTGAAAATTTTCGATCTCACCGCAAAGGTGTTTCATAACTTTTAATTCAGGGAGGTGGAAGCTTTCAGTAAACTTTCTCCCCCTTAAGGAGTGTGTTTTCTTTTTCATATTTTTCACACAACGACCATCAAGAACTGTTTGACCATAGAGAATGACTTAAGCGTTTCAGGCAGTATTTGGAAGGATTCCAAAGGCGTAGAAAAAAAAAGGGGGGGGGCCGACCATTTAAAATTATAATTCAACCAGTGCACCACTTTTAAAAACTTTAAAATTGAAACAAAATAGAACACCCAAAACTGAGGATTGCTGAATCACTGCAGATTCCCTGTTTGACCCCAAACTTAGCTCTTACAGATGTGATCTGAGCACAGGGAGAGTGCCCAGACCACCTACAGCGCTTGTGGATGGCACTGTTCTCATCTCAGGGGCTGTGCCTAGCTGAGCCTGTGCTGTCCTCTCGCAGTCCTTAGAGGTGGGGACCAAAGACTTGCTGGGGCAGTTTCTCTATGGAAGCCTAGAAGGTTGCACGTCTTTGAACTTTCGCTCCTTTCGCTGGCTGTGCATCTTAGGTGTTGAGTAAGTGACTGTTGAGTTGGATTACCTGAATTTGTTGTATTTTATGCCAGTGAAGCATGCCACACCTATTTGGCATTTTGAGAAATAATTTCTGCTAGTTTCTTTCTGAAGAAGTATTCTTGTAATATTTTCCCCACCTCTGAAAATTCCTCAGGTTATTTGTTTGTTTTGGTTTTTGTTTTTTTTCCCCTCCGTATTCTCTTTCCTCCTTCCCTAAAAGTATTTTATGGCCGCTATCATATTCGAGTTGTAATGAATTAAAATAGGTTCTTTTTAGAGAATTTTTCTGAAAGTCCTGAGGTCATAAGAGAAAAACCACGTTACAAACTGCTATTCAATGTCTAAAAATTCAGCTGTACCCTGTGATTTTTTTTAATAAGAAATTAAAATTTGGGGTTTTCCAGGTAAAACTAAATTCTGAGGACAGAGTTTTGGGGGCTTCTCTTTCAATTTACCTCATAACGTGATACTTTACTTTTGTTTGATTTTAAAATTCTCAGCTTCCTTCTGTTTCATCTATGACCTAAAATTGCTCTACATAAGTCATAGAGGCAGTGAACAGGGAGCTTGGTATTGTGTACCACAGTAGAAGATCATTTGATAGTACATGTTGAAAATAGATAAACTGATAATTATATATTTCTTGTAATGTGAAATTATAAAGAGATTTTTTCTTATATATTACTTTAGTAATTTTATACTTATATAAGTAGATAAATTTATATATAAGTAAAATTACTTTAGTAATTTATATACTTACATATATAAATTACTATATATTTAAGCATAGAGAGTTGATGTTTTCCAAAGCTATACACTTGGCTTTTAAAAAAAACAGACTAAACATGTTTTTTGAGAAAATGAAAGATATAAAATAATCTTTCCATAAAATATTCATGAACACAGATGCTATTATTCCCCACCCCACCCCCCATACTGGTACAGACTCAGGACATCACACTTGCCAGACAGGCGCCGTGTCACTGCGCTATATCCCCAGCTTCTTAATAGCATAACCAGCAAAACAGTTTAAGCTTTCCAATATTCTGAGATAGATTAACTATTTGAAGAGAAAGTGATTTGAGTAAATTTTATTCATTGTCTCCCCACCTGCATTTCCACTACTTAGTGTGATTTACAGTAGTAGTGGTAGGGTGGTTAATGTCAGAGTTGTTCCAAGCTGTGTAGTTTGCCAATTTATGTTGTTGTAGCTAACATTTATTGAAAGCTATGTGCTAGACATTTTAATATATATTAAGTAATACATATTAAAGAATATATTATCCTGCAAAACTGCACAATCATTGTATTAGTTTTGTATTAGTTTCTGTCTTTTTGAAAAATTAAGTTACAAATTACTTGAATGCTACCTGAATTAATATGATAAAGTGTTTATTGCTTCTTACATCCCAAGTCCCTGACTCATACTTACTTTTAAAATAACCTAATTAATACACAGCGTGGGTGAGACAAACTAGTTTATCTAAGCCTTAGTTTATAGTACTAAGCAAAGATTTTAAGGTAGAATCGGCCCAAGGAGAAATATGTGAGTAGGATTGCCAGACTTGAGTGCTTGTTTAAAAAATTCTCAGGACAGTT
Source organism: Cavia porcellus (assembly GCF_034190915.1). Taxonomy (NCBI): domain Eukaryota; kingdom Metazoa; phylum Chordata; class Mammalia; order Rodentia; family Caviidae; genus Cavia; species Cavia porcellus. The sequence continues at coordinate 60,020,836 of NW_026947493.1, forward strand.
CCACTCCTTTGGTGTATACATGTCAAAGCAAAGCAGCGATTTGCTCATCCATGTTGATAGCAGCCTTATGCAGAAAGGGTGGGAAGAACCCCAGTGTCCATCAGTGAGTGGGTAAATGGAAAACAGCATATGGCGTATACACTAAGTGGGAGATTGTTCAGCCTTAGGAAGGAAATTCGGACACAGACCACAACATAAATGAACCCTGAAGACATGTTATTTGAAATAAACCGGACACAAAAAGACAATAGATTCGTAGAGACAAGAAAGCAGAATGACTGGGGGAAGAGGGAATGAAGGTTATTTAATGGATATAATAGATTGAATGTGTCCACCAAAATTTATGGAGGTTCCAACCCCTGCTTCTTTAGAATGTAATATTTGCAATTGGACCTTGAAAAGATGAATATGTTAAATGAAAAACATCAGGATGAATCTGACTGAATCTTTGAAGGGGGGAAATTTGCACATAAAGAGACAGCAGGGTTGCTTCTACAGAGAAAAGACTATATGAGAACACAAGAAAGGTCTAGAAGAAACCAAACTGGTGAACACTTTAATATTGAACTTTTGGCTTCCAGAGTTATGGGGAAATGCTTTTCTTACGTTAGCCATCCTTGTGACATTTTGTTATGGCAGTTCTAGCAAGGTAATACAGTGACTGTGTAGAGTTTAATAGGATGGAATATATTGAGGACTGGTTGTACAACCATGTGAATGTACTTAATACTACTGAATGATACACTTAATGTAGTTAAGATGATAAAATTTACCAGAATTAAATAATATATGTATATGTAAAAAAAACTTGTTGACCATAATGGCACAGGCCTATAATCCTAGCTCTCAGCTGAAGTGGAAAGATCACAAACTCGGGACCAAATTGGTGTACACAGTGAGTTTAAGGCCAGCCTGGGCTACATAGCAAGACCCTATCTCAAACAACAATAACAAGGAAATATCACTAGACACCTGTTACAATGGCAAATTCACAAAACACTGAAAACACCAAATGCTGACAAGGTTGTGGCGCAACAGGCAGTCTCATTCATTGCTGGTGGACTGCAAAACCATCAGCCATTTCAGAATAGGAATTGTCAGTTCCTTACAAAACTAAACACAGCTTTACAATATGATCCATTAAGCATGCTCCTTGATATTTACCCAGAGGAATCTAAATTTAAGGTGTACAAGAATTTTTATAGTGTTTTTATTCATATTTCATAAAACTATGCAGCCCAATGAATAACCTGTGGTATCCCAAGACACTGAAAATTGTTCAGCATTAAAAGGTGCGTGGGGTAACAGCCCATAAAAGATACAAAAGAAACTGAAATGCATATTATTAAGTGAAGTTATTATTAAGTCAATCTGGAAAGGCTGCATACTAATATGATTCTAGCTATATGACATTCTGTGAAAGGCAGAACTGTGGAGACATTGAATATCCATGTTGATGGGGTTTAAGGGAAACAGGGAATAAGTTAGTGGTGCTCTATGAGCAATGACATAATCTTTTATAAAGTTTTCTACTCTTTATATATTGTATTTTAAATTTTAAGGGGGAAGTTTGAACATGTCTTCCTCTCTTCTGTTTCCTCTGGTGGAGGATAGCAGGGAGCCTGTGTGCTTGGGACAGGGGTCTATGGGAACTTTCTGCACTTTTTGCATAATTTTGCTATGAATCTAAAACTGCTTTAAAACAAAGTTGTGTGTGTGTGTGTGTGTGTGTGTGTGTGTGTGTGTGTGTGTGTGAGAGAGAGAGAGAGAGAGAGAGAGAGAAATCTGGATACATGTTTCTAATTATTAGGTCTAATTATCTAATTATTATTAGGTCCAGTTAACATCTTAACAGATATTAAGCACAAGATACTGGGCTCAATGGAAAGAAGTTCTCAGGAGACTAAAGCTTTATAGCACACACAAAAAAAAAATGATCACTGATTGTTAATAGTAACTGACACTATACCAGTGCTGTCTTTGAGTTAACTCATTTACTTATAAAAAAACTGTTATGGAAATATTCTGTCTTCATTTTACTGATTACAAGATTTAGGCTAAAGTGGTTAAGTGACTTAATATCCATAGTAAACAAAGTAAGAACTTCTATGGTCTGATACCAGAACTGATGCAACTTAACCACATGTAGCCTCTATCTTGTAAGAAACAAAATGGAGTAGAATGTTCCCATTATAGTTTTGTTACAGTGAGTGAATGGGCTAACGAAAGGAAGGTATTTTTAAAACTTAAAATACAACTATTCAGTAGCTATAAACAAGAGAAAATTTGGGCAAAATTTAAAATAACCTACAATAAAAATTACCTAGTATGTCATGGCCCATGGAGAACCGTTAAGAACACTTTTCAATGTTTCTCCAGTTTCTTACACCATTATATAGCTAACATCAAGCTTTTATTTTAATGGCTTCCCACTGAGGATCTGTCCTAATGATCAGAACTGATCAGTAAAGATAGATCAGTATTATAAGCTGTTTTCCAGTTGGTTTTTTTCATCTCTCAAACAAGATGTTGTGTGCCTTATAGTTTTATTAGCTTCCAGGTTAGAATTGTGAGGAAGAGTCCAGGAAACTGGCAGTTGTACACATTTCACACTGGAGAGGGGTTTGGAAGCACTATGAGTGTTTCTGGGTGAGGGTTTGTTTATTTGTCCCTTACTCACTGCCCAGGTGCCTCCCTAATATCCCAGGGATACTTACCTTTCTTCTTTAGAATTTAAATATCTAAATTGACTTTAGAATTAAATATCCTCTGTAGTTAGGAGCTATGTAAAATTAGAAGTAAACAGGTTCCAAATGAGGTGAACTCTTTGAATAGAAAAATACACTTGTTATATCAATTTTTGCTCCTCAGAAACATTTTTTCTCCATCTTGTACTTGACTTGCTTCTGAGTTTTGTTATCTAGTAGTGAAGGTATGCAAGTGATGCTGCTCTGTTACATTGTGTGATGTACTTTCATAGAACAACTTTTCCTTATTGCTGTAGATGAGAAATTAGGTCAAAAATAGTGACAGCAATTATACAAATGTAATGCTTACCATGTGCTAGGCATTTTAAGTGTTTTCAAATATTTACTCATTTAATCTTTACAGCAACAATACCTTAATAATTATTTTGGTGATTCAGCTTGATTGTGTCAACTTGATTGACTTGGAAGGGTGTGGGTGAGTGACTGAGACGTGACTCTGGGAACTCTTCGGATCCTTCACCCCTTCTCTGGTGATAGACCCCTTCCCTCCTTCCCAGGTCCCATGAACTAGGCAGCTTTGCCTGCTGCCCTGCTCTGCTGTGATGTTCCTCCTTTGGAGCCGACTACTCACTGAGACCTGTGAAACCATTAGATAAGTTAAACTCTTTCCTTTAAGCTGTGGGTGTTGGGTGATGTGTCCCAACAACAGGAAGGCTGTAGTTATCCTACATGTAAAAAAAAAAAAAAAACAAAAAAACAAAAAAAAAAAAAACCTCAGGTACAGAAAGGCAAAGCAACTCTTCGAGGGCCGTATGTATAGCTAGTTAGCAAGGACTATCCCAAATTTCACATTGCTAGCCTTTGTACTCTACTGATGGCAGGAAGACAGGACAGGTACAAATGCAAATCCTAGTGATAGAATACCAGATGCTGTTTAATTTTACTGCTGTTTTAAAAATTTAATTCTTAGGAAAGATTTTTGAGTATATAATTAAGGATATAGATAGTTAATAGTTTTTGCAGTGTACAGATACCAGAGGTTCAGCATGATTCTTCTAGTTAAATCTATATATATTATCAAATATTTTTTTTCTTTTGAGTACTCTGGTAACATAAAACAGTAAAAATACAGTTTCTTTTTAAAAGTGTGAAGTTTGTTAAAAATAAAAACTAGAAATACATATAAAGCTTAGGCATTTCAAAAATACTGAATGTGGCGGCAGTTAATTTGAGATCGCAAACTACTGGAGATTTTTATTGTTTTTTAGGATGGATTCATGCAGCATAGGGCAGTAGTAGGAACTGCAACACTTAAATACCTGTTTGCTTTTGGAGGGAGTCCTTTGTTTACTCAAAGTAAGTTATTAATTCTTTGGTATTTAATTTCCTTTTTGATTTAATGGCCCTTGCTGACCCTTTAAAAACATACCTGTCATCCTGCAGGTTCCAGGAAGTTGTTCCTTTTTTGCATCTTAGGTAGTCTTGTCTTTTCCCCACCTGTTATAACTCTTTATAGTTCACTTTTTATGAAACTATCACTTTTTAAATGTCATACTATCTCAGTGACAATCGATAGCCTTAGATATGTATACAGTTTTTTCCTTCTGTAACTTTTGGATAAATCAGTTGATATAAAGATCCTTTTCAGATCCTTTTATGCACTCTTGTGTGAAACCTTTGTGTGACTTATGCCTGAATTGTGTATTTGGTCCAGTTGTGTAACTTGGGAACTTTTGGTTGTGCACCAAATTTGTGTAGCCTTTTAAAATTATATAAGCCTGTTTCAAAATATATTGCCACAAACTTATTTTATGAACATATAATTAACATTAAACCCTGTCTTATGTATTTATTTACTTTCTGTTTTCTATCACACAAGTAGAATATCTACTTTACAAAGCTGATATGGGTAATAGATAACATTATATAAAATCCTGTTACACAATTAACCTGTTACTGGCTTAGACAAGATTCTTAACTGGATTGAAATCAAATATTCTACACATTAACTATGTTTAATAGTGTTTGAAATTATGCAATAGTCATTACAAACCTTATTATGGACCAGATCAACAAAAGATATCATGCAGCACATTTGAATGTGAATTCGCTCAATGCATTGTTTAGAAACATTCTCATTAAAATATTTTATGAGTGTCCTTGATATATCACTTGGGGACCCTTTCATCATATTTTCAGGTGGATTTCAGGAATTAGCTTCATGTAGTGTTACACATTTTTTATTTTGGATTCTGGTCTTCTTTTCTGTAAAGCTAATTTCCAAAGTACAGAAGCTAAAATACTGAGCAACATGTACTGACTGTTGTGTTCCTGAAAGAGAATAAATACTTACTTTGCAGACAGAACATGAAGAACACAGTGGTTTCTACAATTACTGTTTTCGTGTTAGCATTTTTTAATTCATCGCCGTGCTCCTTGAGGTGAACATCCCTGGCAAGTAAGTCACAAGTAATCCTAACTCTAATAAAGCTAATATGTAATCTTTCTTTCTGTCCAGAGATAGTACTGGCCCTTAGTGAACTCATTGTTTCAGGCCCAGGTGAAAGGCTTTGGCCTCATGATGCTTCAAGCCTTTTTTAAGCACATCTTAGAAACTACCTCCACTGTCTTGGTTTGTCTTGCCCACCTCTTAGGAGCACCACAGGCTTTAACTTTGTTCTACTGTAGATAATACTTTGTTCACCGTTAGTGAGACAGCATATATTTGGGGATTTGAAGGGGAGATTTGTGTTTTTCAGAAGGTTACATCTACTTTTTCTATAAACCGAGTTGGTGTGCTACAACTATATGCTGCCTTTATGACTACATGGGTCGCATTCTTTTATAATAAGTGTAACTTTCCTAAGTAAATTTGATGCTCACGCATGACTCAGCTTGAGACAAGCATGGGATGAAGATGACTCACTCTCCTCCTTCCCTTTATCTTTGCCCAGGCACTTGTCCTGAACTACAGAGAATGCACAGTGATGCTGAAAGGACAAAGTTAAAATCATGATCACTACTTTCCAAAGAGCCATGATGTTGCCCAACATTCTTTTTCCACTGTCTACTGTTTATTAGTATTGCACTTTCTTCTCACTTCACAACTATTCATTTTCCTATTTCCTCTTCTCTTCAAAGCTAATAAAGAAATAAAAAGCCATCAGAAGGAAATGTCTTACCTCTCTCGATTTTGTATGATAATGTTCCTGTATCTGCATTTAGTACTCCCCTGGACTCAGTTATTAATATGCAGTGTGATTATCTAAGCCCTCCCACCCCACCTACTTGATAGGACCTGTTTAGCAATTGTCCTTCTATCTTCTGTATTAATTACCCTTCCCTATCCATCAGGTCTTGATATCAGCATATATGCCCATGTTGAAAGAGCTCTTATCATTAAAAGAAAAATATTTCTTGAGGATTCCACAGTGCTCTACGAATGTGCCCTATGTTTCCATTCATCTTTGCAGCAGCATTCTTCAAGAAGTAGCCGCTCTACTTTTCCTTCAACTCCTTCTTAAAATTTCTCTACTAAAGTTCTCACTTTGCTAAGACACTTCTGGTCGAGATCATAATTGTCTTTCCAAAGACAGACCGCCTAAGTTCTCAGTGACTTGTCCTGTAACAGTATGTGACATGATCATTCTTCCACATGGCCTCTTTCCTTATATTCTAAGAGTCCACTCTTCTTGTTTCCCCTCTCCCTTCAGTGGTAGTTTAGTCATCCTTTCCCAAACCTTAAATTCTGGACTGCCCCAGAATCTGGCCTGGAGTATCTGGGTCTTTTTTCTTGCTTCTCTTCTAGATAAATCTGGTGGGTTCCATCTGTGACCTAAAATTTAGTCTGTTCACTGATGGCTACCAAATTAGTATTCCTAGGACAGACCTGTCCCCTAAGCCACACAGTTTCACCTCCAGTGATTGACTTGATTTTTCATTTTTTTAAGGTCAAATTCCTGATTTCCAGTCCCTCTCTCAGAAGCTGCTTGCTATACCTTCAAAATCTACTGAGACTCTGTCTCACTGCCTTCACAGATACTCCTTCATGCAAGTACTGCCATCTGTTGAGTGGATTTTAACCACTACCTTGTCATTGACTTTCTGTCTTGTATTTTCACACCCCATATATATACAATATACCACAATATATATACAATATACCACAATATACCGGGCAGAGAAAACTTTTTAAAATGTAAAGCAAATCACCTATGCCAGTAGTTTTATATTTCACAAAGGGTAGGAGCTGAAATCTTTACGGTGGCCTGGAAGGCCCCAGTGAGCCACCTGTGCTAACTCTGACTTGATTATCTTTTCTCTCATTCTCTCCACCTACCACTTGTTTTCCTCTGATGCTTACCACACTGGGCTGCCTGCCTTTCTCTAAGGAACCAAACACATTTCATGTCACAGTGTTTGTGCTTATTGCTTCCTTTGCCAGGAATGCAAAATGTGCTTCCATCCTGTATTTGCAGAGGTCATTTGTTCCATTCAGCTCAAATATCACTGATCTCTTCTTTGAAGATCTTATTTAATAATACACCTTCGTCTTACCTGCATTCCTAGCAAACATAATTATTGTGTTTCTGCTGTATTTTTAAGACCCAGAATGGAGCCTAGAACTTTGTGGGCATTAAATAAATGGATAATGGGGATGGTGAGGATGATGGTGGTAGTTGTGGGGATTCATGGTATCATACTGTTAAGCATGAAAGCCTCGATTTGTTTAATAAAGCTTTTTAAAATGGCACAACAACAAAAACATAATACAAGGTAGGTCTGTGTGTATGCAGCCCGTGTTTGATGACGAAGCTGTTAATTATGCAGCAGACACTGTCCTAAGATTTTTCCAGTTTTAATTCCCACAATTCCGCTATGCAGTGTGTATTGTCCTGTTTTACAAAAAAGGAAGTAAGTCTTCGTGAGTTTAAGAAAACAACTGAAGTTAGAAAGTGGCAGCACTGAGACTGAACCTGGTGTGACGTGTGATGTATTTCACCGTGTACTGCCAAACTGGTCTTGGTCTCTTGATTCTCCTGCCTCGGTTCCTCACATGCTGCAATTACAGGTGTGCACCACCATGCCTGGCTTGAGAGTCGAACTTCTGAAGAGTAATGCAGCTTCTGAAATCAAAACCTCTAGGTCCTCTGAAGTGATATGAACTGCACATACTTAAAAAGAAAGGTATTTAAGAAGTACTACCTAGCCAAAAGTTAAATATTGTGACTGTTAAGCAGTAGTAGATAAAAACAAGATACTTTTTAAAATTGTTCAGGAGAAAGTTCAGTCTGATGGCCATTTGCCTAATGATTTAGGAGAGCTCTTATGTCAGGTTCATACAAATGTCTTCTAACACCAGACAGAGTGTTGTGACCTCTTCTGTGTGTGAGTACACAGATACGAAGACAGCTAAGGCCCAGAGTGGTCTGGGTCACCCTCAAGAGCCTCTTCAGAGGAAAGGAAGAGGAGGGTTCTTAATTTATAGTTAACACTTCAGTAGACTGCTATTCTTCAAGCAAAAATACTTCAAACTCAAAGGCAGAAATTCTGTGCAGATCAACAGGAAGGGATTGCCAATTACAAGCACAGGAGATACCAATGAGCCATGATTAGTCCTGACAGACTAGCCATCTGTAAAAGACAGTGTCAGGTCAGTTCTGTGGACTCCAAAGAGCCCCACTTTCCGATTCTTTATTCTCTTTGCCACATGCTATTCTTCTGGTCCATTGTTTGAGGCATTATTTGAGTGTATGGATAGTATTAGAAACAGATTGAAAGCACCTACATTTCACTGAAGGTCCCAGATGCACTAGTCATCAGGGGCACTTGCTCCCAGTGGAAGCAGGTCCACATTCACACAGTATAGTGTGCTACATAGGAGTCATAGGAGTGGGGGTTTTTTTTGGTTTTTTTTTTTTGTACTGGGAATCAAACTCATGACTTTGCACTTGCCAGGCAGGCGCTTTTGCCGCTGAGCTATCCCCAGCAGGAGCCACTTAATTTTTCCCCACAGAATCAACACAGTAGTATGCCCTGGGAGAGCATACTCCCAATTATGTATAGCTAAACCCTGTTCAATTTAGAAACATACTGTGCTGAAATTTTTCAGCAGAGACATAAATTTGCTTTTTCATTACTGCTATGAATTTTAACAGTGTGGCTCTACATTCAAGATAGGCTGTTTGAAAAAAAGAGCTGTTGATAACCTCTTTTTGGAATTCTTTCTTGTACTGGGGAATAAGTGTCATAAATGTGGGTGGGAGCTATTGAGTGTTCTTGAGTTCATTCATAAGATGGCAGCATGTGTTATATCAATGAAAACAAGCTTCTGCATAGTAATTGTTAATATCACAACTGTGCTATAGACTTTGATTTTGTGATTTTTTTATGCTTACTGTTGGGGTGGCATGATTCATTTCCTGTTTTCATTGTATTTTAAGAAATGCAGATAGTAACAGTGCTGAGACTCCATCTCATTCCAGAAAGAATGGCTATTTTCAAGAAAAAAAAACAATAACAAATGCAGGGGGCCTGAGGATTTAGCTTAGCGGCATAAGCACCTGCCTTGCAAGCAGGCAGTCGTGAGTTCGATCCCTGGTACCGATAAAAAGGAAAAAGAAAAAAAAAAAATAACAAATGCAGGATGGACTGTGGGTAAAAAGGTACCCTTTTCCACTGATGGTGGGAGTGTAGAGTGGTGCAACTACTGTGAGTGTAGAAATTCCTCAAAAAACTAGGATTAGATGTTCCATTTGGGCCAGCCATTCCCCTTCTTAGTATCTCCCCAAAAGAATTAAAATCATACCACAGCAACACATGTACTCCCGTATTTATAATGACACAGTTCATAATAATCAAATCCTGGAAACAGCATAAATGCCCATTAACTGGTGAGTGGATAAAGAAGATTTGGTATTTCTTTAATGGAGTACTACTCTGCCATAAAGGATAAACTTGAGACATTTCTGCATAAAAGAATGCACCTTAAGACCATACATTGTGAAAATAAGTTGGACATACATGTGTAAATATCACATTCTCTGTAATAAACTGAGGGTGTAAATAAGGACCAAAATGTACAGTAAGTATTGTGAAATAGGAAGAAAATGTTTAAATGGGGAGGGGAATAAAGAGGGGGGAGTGAAAGGAAAGAAGGGAAAAGTTAAAAAAAGAAATACAGATAGTTACTAAAAGATACTACAATATGTGCATCATTATGTTCTTTTATTTTTGTGAGCTTTGTGTCATGACCTTATTTTCCCCCCATTCTGACATCTGCTACCTTTTAAAAAGAATAATTTCTTTGGTATTTGCCATGTCTTCAAGATACTTTGAACATACCCAGCTATTGTTCCCAAAAGGTGATTGAGTCATTTTTGGGATTGACTTCTCATGATTTGACCTTAATCAGCCCTAGCTGGTTTTTAAATATGAATTACCTTCTTTTTTTTATCGTTTTGTTTTCTTGTTTTTCCATAACAGGCTGCAGATACTTTGGCTGTGAGGCAAAAAAGAAGAATTTATGATATCACCAATGTCTTAGAAGGAATTGACTTGATTGAAAAAAAGTCAAAAAATAGTATCCAATGGAAGTAAGTTATGGGCAAGACAGTTTCTTATGCTAAAACTTTCATTTGCTCTGCGGAATTTGACCTTTCTAATGTTTGTGTCTCCCAAATCCTGTATTTCAGCCTATGATTATACCAGGCCTCTCATTTTACACAGGACACACCTTTTTTATGCCTGTATGTCATTCTTGTGCTGAGATGTTTCCTTACTTTCATTGCTGTGTAATTTATAAACTTTTGCATGATAGTATAACTAGTTTCTGTTCTTCAGTGTTTTGTGCTTTTTCATATTAGCCAAAATTTCATCAAAATGCTGAAAGACTGTAATGTACTTTACTAGCATCTCAGTCTGTTTTCATGAGACTGCTAGGTGTGACTATTTGGTGTTGACATCTTTTTAGCAACTCTGTCACCAGCCTAGCCTTCTAGATAAAATAAAAACAAAAATTTTGTAGAGTATACTAAGAAGTTTTATAATTTGATGGTTTTGTCAATAAATTTTCTAAGCAAATATGTTCAGGGTTATGGTATATGAATTTTAATGTTTGATTTTTAGAAACAAATATCTGTATTTTGATTACATTCCTACATGTTACTTCTAAGGTTATGGAAGTTAAGTGATGTTAACCTAAGTTTGATATCAGGGATATTAATTCTGCTGTGTTTTTAAGAGGTGTAGGTGCTGGCTGTAATACTAAAGAAGTTATAGATAGATTAAGATTCCTTAAAGCTGAAATTGAAGATCTAGAATTGAAAGAGAGAGAACTTGATCAGCAGAAATTGTGGCTACAGCAAAGCATCAAAAATGTGATGGATGACTCCATTAATAATAGATATCCTTTAAAATACATTACATATATATGCAGCTATAGAACATATATGTATATAATACATTCTCCCAGTCTGAAGGCCAGTAAATTTTATTGTGGTATTTTAAAAATTCTGTAAGTGATTATAACAGTTTATAATGTTTTTTTAGTAATTTATACTAGCATTTTAAATATACTACCTTTTAAAGTTATACAGTATTTCTGTTAACACTGCTTTGTATTGCACTGAGGGGAAAAAAGGTTAATCTTTGTCTGCTGAAAAGATGTAATATATTACCTGAAGTGTGGGTACAATTGGGTTTGTTTATTGCTAAGTAAAGCATGTTTTTTTGTGCATGTATGTGGTGAGTGTCCTGGGTATTGAACATCCCCACCCCTTTTTATTCTGAAACAGACTGTCAGTCTCCAAACTTGAACTTATGATCCTTCTACCAAAGCTTCCTGCATTGTGGGATTACAGACCTGGGATATAGCCTACTTAGCCATCATATGTGATCTTTTTGATGTTTTGTTGCATCCTGTTTGCAAGCATCTTTTTGAGGATTTTTGCATCTATGTTCTTTAGAGAAATAGGCCTATGTATTTCTCTTTTTGGTTGGATTTTTTCCCTGCATAGTCCCTTTCCTTGGGAGTCTCTAGATATGTCCTGTTTTCCATGTCTTTTCCAGCAGTCCTCAGATGTCATAGAAATCAGAACAGCGTTCCAAAATAGAGGATGGGAATTTCTTTTATGGAGCTTTACTTATTTGTCTTTGCCTTTTCCAGACTTAAAACTAGGTTTTGTTTTTTTGTTCTGTACGCCTGACCCTGTGTGGTGGCCTCTTCATGTGATCGTTTTGACCTTCAGATGTACTATTTTAAATGTGTAGACCTTGATATAAATGCTGTTTCTTAACTCTTATGACAGTACATTTTCCTATGTAACTCATGAAGATGTCTGCAATTGCTTTAATGGTAAGTCCTTTTATGCTTTTCCTTCTGATCATTTCCTCTGATCACTCAGCCATAGAGCAATGAAAAATTCTTAGCCGGGAATGGTGGCTCACGCCTGTAATCCTAGCACTTGGGAGGCTGAGGTGGGAGGATCCTTGCGAGTTCGAGACCAGCATGGGCTACAAAATGAGCTCAAGGCCAGCCTGAACTACATAGCGAGACCCCATCTCAAAAAAAAAAAAAAAAAAAAAAAAGAATTCTCCACACACTCAGTTGAAATCATTATTTTGAGGAGTTGTGCACACTTTGGCTCACCCTAGTGTTTTGTGTTGGCAGACTGCTTTTGTTTCTGCTTTCATGGCAATAACTGCTCTTTATAGCTATTATTTCACTGACCCCATTGCTAGGCATAAACCCAGTATGGAAGGGGATGGGCCAGGGCAGAGAGGAAACCACATCTGAATGATATTAAGTGAATGACTAAACTTGAACTAGAGGGGTTTCTCATCAGCACTGTTTACAAACTATAAAATAGGGGTGCTGGTCACAAATGGAACTCAAAAAAGCACAGGGGCTGGGATTTAGCTCAGTGGCATAAGCGCCTGCCTTGCAAGCAGGCAGTCGTGAGTTCGATCCCCAGTACTGATAAAAAGGAAAAAGACAAAAAAAAAAAAAAAGGCAGCACAATTAAGTGAATCTTTTTTATAACCAGGAAAATTACTCTTAATCCTATTCCTTTCCTGCTGCGTTAGATTCCCCTTGAAATGACAGTATCATGTATTACCATATAAACTAATGGTAGATACATGCTTATGCAACACAAGTAAAATGAAATTCAGCATATTAATATTTAATCATACATGCTTATTAAAAAGATGGTCATACATATTATCAACCTTCTAACTTGCCAAGAATTTTATCAAGTGGAATCTGACTTCCCATGTGAGGCTATGTCGGAAATGGATTTGGATTTACTGGTCTGTTTTGCCAGCATAGTTCCTGTGCTAACAAAGTTTGGGTAAAAGTTTATTAATCTACAATTCAGCAAAGATTTGCAGTAGAATTTGGCATAAAAAATCAATTCAGGTCAAGATGTTAGTCTATCATACCTCATCTGTACAGCCTCAATCATTTAAGTAGCTTAAATATTTCAAGTAAACTATTCTTTGAGGCTAATACGGTAAAAACAAAATTGGCTCATTTGTTAATAAGAACAGAGCCGGGCATTGAGTATTATATTCTAACAAGCATTTATGATCTCAGCTTTTAGAACCAACTTATGTAGTATGTACCTGTCCCCTGTTTATTTTTATTATTATTACATTTTTTTGGTTCTGGGGATCGAACTCACAACCCTGCTCAGGTCTTTATGCCACTGAGTGAAATCCCCAGCCTGTCCTTTGTTTTATAGAAAGCCAAGGTCGTGAAGCCTGAGATTAAAGTCGAAGCTTCTCATTCCACTCACTACACCCTTGCCATTGCATCGTGTGATCAGTTTTTTACTGTTTATCCTTTTTTTTTTTGGACTAGGTGATACCCTTTTGGCCATTCAGGCACCTTCTGGTACACAGCTGGAGGTACCTATTCCAGAAATGGTATGTAGAGTATATTGTAAATAGAAAAAATTGACATATACTCTCAAGAGGGGCAGATGTATTTTCTTGAGGTGAACATAAGCGGATTTTTTTGTGAACAGTTTTGCGTTACTGCTTTCAAGTTGTATATCTGAAAACACTGGTAGCTGAATTTGAGTGTCCTCACTACTTTGGTAAAATTATATGTGACTAAATCATTAACATTAATGGCATGGCCAGTAATCTTAACAAAACAGTGAAAATGATCACATCAGTAAGTAATGTAAAAATCATGATCAAGGGAAAAATGAATGTAAACCTCAACTATCAGTGGCTTTAAATTAGGTATCAAGGTAACATTTCTTGGCTTACTGAGTCAAAGATGTTCATTGGTTTTATGTTATATGTAAAATTATTGTTTTGGTTCTCAGATTAAGATCTTTTAAAACACACTGATACAAGCTATACCAACAAAGGAAATAGAAAATATCTAAACCCCTCCACACACACACCTACCTGTTCTAAAAGTTTGTGTGTATACATTTATATTACTGGTTCTGAAAACTGAGGATACAAATTAATTTTTGAAAAAGGGATTTTATATCTACATAGGAAGTTGGTAATCTGTGGAAAAAAAGGGTTTGACCTGCGAAACAGTTGGAAAGTAACACAGGATGTTGACATGACCATATTCATGATGACTAACTCCAGGGCATGGAGTTCATGAGTATGGAGAATAAGCCTGCACTGAATAGGTATGCAGGAACATTGAAAGATTATGATTATATTCAGTAAAAGTACATGATTGCCAGAACTCTGTAACTGACAACTTTTGATGATCAGTATTTAAGAAAAACTTTGTAGGGGCAAGTAGTTTAGAGATTTCAGCATCCCATTCTTCTTTTGTCTTTAAACTTAATGACTTTATTTTGTTGTATGAGTTTAGTTGCTAACAACTTTACCTGTCTCATTTGTAATGTTTCAAGGAGGTTACTAATGTTAATATTTATTCATTTGTTTATACCCAATAAATTTTAAAGGGTCAGAATGGACAAAAGAAATACCAGATCAATTTAAAGAGTCATTCAGGACCTATCCACGTGCTGCTTATAAATAAAGAGTCCAGTTCATCTAAGCCTGTGGTTTTTCCTGTCCCCCCACCTGATGACCTCACACAGCCTTCCTCTCAGTCCTCAACTCCAGTGACTCCACAGAAACCCAGCATGCTGCCTCAGAACCCGCCTGAGCAACATGTGTCTGAGAGAAGCCAGAATCTTCAGCAGATACCAACCACAGAAATAGGATCTGGTGGGTTTGGAGCCTTAAAAAACAAAACAAAACAAAACAAACAAACAAACAAAAAATATATATATATAAATAAATGGGAAAATGAGTATCATATTAAACAATCTGAAAAACTTTTCTGAATGTCAGTCATGACGTTTATTATCTAATACAAATGGCAAAATAAGTATTTACTGTCTCCTGTGTGCCCATCGTTGGAATAGGTATTATGAAATTTGATCTTGGTACCCATTTTACAGGTAAATATGCATCCAATTCAGAACTGTCAGGCACAATTTAATGTAGCTAAAGTTATATACAGAACTATGACTATTAAGGCATGACAAAGGGATTTATGGGTTTTCTGTAGGATTCTGTTTTTGGGATTAGTTAGGCTAGATATGTTCTTTTTGTTTTTACTATTTATTTATGTCAACTTCTATTTGGTTTACTCTTTTTTAAAATCTCTTAGTAAGACTAGGAAAAAATACTGAATATGGTAAACAACCTTTAAGAAAATAATCTAGGTAATACAGAACATGATTTATTCCTGTTTCTCCATATTCTTTATATACTTTTTACTTGGGAAGCTTAATTTTATAAGTGGTCTCAGCTTCAGTTATTTAGGAAATCTTGTTTTTCTAAATTGCTTTGTCTATGAAATGAAAGATAGCTAAAACACTAAAAGTTGAGTATCAGGAGATAGGATCCACAGCTCTAAAGTCTATAGAACTTTTTGTGGCACCCATTCTTCCTTGGTCTTAGAGCTGTGTTCAGTGACTCCTTATGAGTTCCAAATAAGTAGCGTTATAGGGAGTCTTTCAATGATTGCTCCATGAATAACCTGTGCTAATGCAGATATCATAGTGCAAAGGTCTAAAACAGAATTGTAGGGCCAGGGATTTAGCTTAGTGGCACAAGCACCTGCCTAGCAAGTGCGAGGTCATGAGTTCGATGCCCGGTACCACAAAAAAAAAAAAAAAAAAAAAAAAAAAAAAAAGCAAAAAAAACCAGAATTGTACAGAATCTAAATCTCTGTATGTCTCATTGTGGCTTCTCTGAGAGTTCACAGTATCTAAAAGTAAAACTAAAAATATTTAATTGGACATGGATTACTTTTTAGCTTACTAATCATATAATCTTTTCGACTTCATTTCCGCTGTTACTTCTATACTGTAAGTCACAAGGATACACAGTAGTTTTAGTCTTTACAAACTGTATAATTAATTATATTTACTAGGGACAGTAAAGCAGGCAAGATTGATATATTTTAGTGTCACCACACCTGGGAACATTGGCTTCTAGAGAACATTAAAAAAATGTAGGATCTAATTGCTGTATGATTTTGTGTTGCAAAATAGTAATTTGGGGTCTGTTGGGGAAAATGTATATAGCAACGACTTAGCTGATAACCACTTAATTCTGTGACCAGGGAAATAGAATTAGAGCTGTACAGTGGTAGTAGGCACAGAAGTAGTTTCACTGGGAAAGAAGATGCTTTAGGGAAACAAAGAGGAGTGAAACAATTGAAGATTCTGTGTCTGTGGTTATGAAACTGAGAGAATGTGAAGGCTAAAATAGGAGATCCCAGTGGGATCAGAGACAAATCATGAACAGATCTGGAAAATACTGTATAGGTAAAACAACAGTTGTTACATGAGAGCTGGAGATAGAGTGAACATTAGAATGGAAAAATGTTGTCTTAATGGTTGAATGACCGCGAGAATTACAGTACCACACACTGTAAAACCATACCTGCTTTGGAAGAGTTAGTTTTTTGGTCCACATCTTAAATTGAGGAATTTAAAATAGTAGTCACGGAGTATTTTGAAAATGATGTTTCCACAAAGCTCAAATACTTTAATTTTGCATTATCATCGAAGCTGATTATATGACTACCTGTACCTAAATGTAAATCAAAATGTAACAAAATTTTGTAACATTTTTTTCCAGCAGGATCTATTAGTGGAGATATTATTGATGAGTTAATGTCTTCTGATGGTAAGTAGTTTAAAATTTCACTACTTTCTACAAGAGTGATGCCTTTCTAGAATTTGTTAGTGGCATAACAAAAAATACTATTTGTGAAACTGCTTCACTCTGACTGCTGAGGCTTTTCCCTTAGTAATACTTCGGAATAAAGGACAAGCATCCTTCAGGGCTTCTTTGTTTGCATTTTGAAGAGAAGGAATGCATAAGGAGATTATCCTTTTCACTGTGCAAACTTTAAACTGTTGGAACACTACCTCTTTGTCCTCCTGAGGAGAATCTGGCTGAAGATAAGTAAAATAATACATCAACATCGGCAGATGATAGGAAAGTCCATTTTGGTAAAATACTCCCACTATCACTAATTTCAAATTGCCACTGCAAATCACCAAACTATTACTAACATCAGCAATGTCATCACCTAATAAAAAGTCTTAAAAATCAATTAGCTGCATTAGTTTAATAAATTCTCAGTGGGCTTTACCTTTGTTTATGGATTCAACATGCTGATTCCTAACCAATGTAGCAAAGACCAAGAAGTGACAGCAGTTAACTTAGCAAATGGTACAGTAATGATTAAGAGATGTACTAAACATTTAGGAAGAAAATATCAGCAACCAGTAAATTTGCATACGTATTATGCTTTCAAAGTGACAAAATAAAAATACCAATTACCAGTGTATTGATAAGTCTTTACCTGAGAATCTTTCAACAAAGTATAAACAGTTAACATTAATAGTATATATGTGTGTAGCACACACTTTGTAATTCAAGTGTGACTTAGAAAATAAATTGGTGGAGGCATTTGAGAGTAGTTTATTAAATCTCATTTCCTGTATGTAGAAAGCATCTTTAACCTTTTCTGTGTTTGCCTGCAGTGTTTCCACTCCTACGGCTTTCTCCAACCCCTGCAGATGACTACAACTTTAATTTAGACGATAATGAAGGAGTCTGTGATCTGTTTGATGTCCAGATACTAAATTATTAGATTCCATGGAAACTTGGGACTGTTATCTACCTCTAACTGTGTAACATTTTAGATTTCTTAATAACCTAAGTATTTAAAATAATGAATGTAACATCTTTTTAGTTCACTGATTCTGAAGTGTTCTTCTCTAATACTTTCTTTTTTACTTCACAAAACTTCAACCATAAAAACAAAGGGCTCTGTTTCTGGAAAAAAAGAGATGTTCATATCTGCAAACTCTCTTAATGCCCAAGTAATTAATTCTGGGTTTTCAATTTATAATTCTGAATCCTTCTGTTTCTTCTCATGAGACAAAGGTGAAACAGACTTTAGGTCATCAAAAACAAAGTTTTTCAAGGGCTATTCACTTATTTGCCTTGTATTTTAACTGCCATGAAATTATTCCTGCATGTGTGTTAGTCCAAGGAGATATTCACTGCCACTTAAAAGTGAAAGATGTAAATGAGGATATGTAACTGTTTCAGTGAACAGATTTTGTGAAGTGCCTTCTGTTTTAGCACTTTAAGTTTATCATTTTGTTGACTTTTGACATTCCACTTTCCTAGACTACAGGAAAGATCTGTTTATGTAGTTTGTTTTTAAAATGTGCCAATGCCTGTATATTAACAAGATTTTTTTAAATAAAGTTGTATAAAATATGTATTTTATTGATTTTTGGGAATACTTTGTGGAATTTGAAACATCTCCACTGTATTACAATTGAGCCATTAATCTTGCAGCTTCATCAACATTAACTGGTTCATTTTCAGGATGCTGCCGATTAACCTGAAGGGAGAAAAGTACATTTAAACATTTAGTAACATATATAAAAGTGACTATACATAATCTGTTAACAAGTTTAATTTCTTCCAGTCATACTTTGAGAAATAAAACATTCTTATTCAGACTCAATGTTTTGCGGGTCTGAATATGCTGAACATATAAAGCCAAGCATAGTAGAGCACCACATACTGAAAAATTACATCTTACTCATATTTCACTGGTTTTATTAGTCATCAATATGAGCCATGATAAAAGCAAATGATACCTACTTACCCGCACTTTGTGCCGAGGTTCAAGAGTAAGCTTTTTTGAGAAGTGTGCAAGTTCCTTCTGAATGTTTACAAAAGCATTATTCATTCTGCGAATCTTTTCATCATTCACAATGTTTATCTGTTAAAAAAAGAAAAAAAGCCTTAGTCCATAATCTTATAGCCATGAAAGATGAAATGTATTCATCTTTTAACTCTGTTAAAACTAAGAATCTGTGAATTCTGAACTCTACCAAACTGGAGACAATTCATGCTAAAACTATCATCTTACTAGAAAATTTTAGTCAAAAGATTTAAAAATAACTACATGGATATGCCTCATACCTAGACTTAGATGGCAGAAGAAGGCCAAAATAATTAACCATAATCCTTCAACATTAGTATGTTATCGTCCCTTACCTGTAAAACCAGAAACCTGGATCAAATGCTATTAGTCTCTTCCAATAGCTCTGAGTCATTCTTTGACCCTATTAGCCTTACTGTTTTGAGTCTAAAAGGTAGAGATGGTTTATATTCACTGCTACTAACAAGCAATTTTTTTTCACAAACTAACTTTAGATGACATTATTTTGTGTTTCTATAGCATCCTCAAGAACTTTAAATGCTTCATAGATGTTGTTTCCAATTCATTTTCAAAACAACCCTGTGGGATAGGTATTCCTCCCATCTTACAAGACAGGAAGACTGAACAGAATGGTTAAGTGACTTGCCCAGGCCATACAATGAAGTTCACTGAAGAGCCAGGACCTGAACACTAGTGTAAGCTCCCAGCCAAACACTGCATAGAGAATCTTTAATGAAAAGCATGTTTAAAAGAATCGAGAGTAGTATGTTAGAAGGTCTTTCTACTGCCATCAACGAGAAAGCAATCTGTATTTATGATGAGATGCCACAAGACCCAAGATCCAAAAGCCCCTCTTCAACACAATGAGCCTTTTGGGTGGGGGGACACTGCAGATACCAACCATAACACTATCATACTTTAGGCACTGCCTTTGATTTCTCATTGCTTCATATTCTCTTTTTCACCAGTGTGTTCCATCCAGATCAGCCTTTAATCCTGCATTTAATTAATCAAATTACTTTTACAGCTTCCATGTAGCACCCACTTCCCATTGGCTTTTCCTTTCTAAGTCTCCTGGCTCCTATAATGGGTAAAAGTTTCAAAACAAAAACCATGTCACCTGCAAGTAGAACTTCACTTACAGTGGATGCTTCAGTCCACAAACTTGATTCTTTCCACATTTCTGGTCACAAATTGAAGTAGACAACTGAATCATATTCAATGGTTAGGTTTAATGTTCCCCTTATGAGGAAATTTGATCTTATACATGCTGTGCCTTAGCTGATGTTAAAACTAACTGCTTCACTGTACCCTTTGTATAGAAAGCTGTAAAAATACAACTTTAAGTTCCAAAATTTGGCTTTAGCTGTCAATATACAAGTACTTCCATTTCTCTAATTTTCCCTAAGTTCCTGGTTGTGACTGTATTATTGGCAGATCAGGCAGGCTATATCCAATTAGTAGAAACCAATTCTGTAGGCTTGGAGAAGCTGTTATGCTAAAAATGCATTTGTTAAAATGTTTTTGATACTGAGTATATATACCAAGTATCTAATTTTTTCTCAGCACATTTAAGTATCCCAGCTAGCCAAGTGACCCTGTTAAAGATCTGTTTATGGAGCAAACAGGTGAAATCATCTCCAAATCTAAAAGATATGGGTAATTCTGTATTCATCATGACCCTACTAGCCAGGACCATAGCTAAAAAGCCTGAAGATTACATTTTGACAAAGTCCTTTTTCCCCTCTGACTTTACAAATTGATTAGAAAAGCATTCAGAAATTTGTGTTTCAGACTTCATTTTGCTGGGGGTTTGAAGAAGTAGCATATATAATGTAAAATATATGTGAACCATTTTAGTTGGTATTTTTCCATGCACAAGTAAGTTACATCTAAAGTTATATCACTAAAACTTGACAACAACAAAAAAGATGTTTCTTGTACCAAACAGTTTCTCCTTCAAAACCTTTAGCTCCCTTACACACCATGCATGAGAACATTATGGTCTTCCTCATTGCTGTCACTCACCAATGTTATGATTTGCTTCTTCATGCAGATTTTCAAACCTTAGCTCACTGACTGCTCATGCTTATTGTCACTACTTAGTGTCTTCAAAAATCTAAGCCTATAGCCTCTTTATCTGTTGAGGTTCTCATCTCCAGGGATCTTCGTCATTACCTGTCTCGGCCAACTACTATGGAGTACCTTCTGCAGCACTGCCTCTCCTTGTTCACTTAACAAGGAGATTCAACAATTTTTGAATCTCACTGAATCTTTTCTCACTAATTTCACTGTTTTCCATAATTTTATATCCCACTTAGCCAGAAGAGATTTCATCACTTCTTTACATTCTTTAATTAACTTTTCTTCTCCTTTTTCTTAAACTTGCCAAGCAATGTTTATACCCAACTACCTTTCTGCTTTCTGAAGCTTGAGAATCATAACAGGCTTCACTTTTACATATCGGCTGACAATATTCCCTTGCTTAACTCACTTTATGAGAAAGGCACAATACTTAATACTTTATCCAACCATGCTGACCATTCAGATTCTGCTGTCTCTCTCTCTCTCTCAGATAAGTACAAAGGTTCTAGTACCCCATGTTGAACTGACACACTCTCAAATGCACCAAGCTTTTCCATAGTTTGAGGAACATGCTGCTTCCGATACATCTCAGCATTACTAGTCTTTATCATTCCCATCTCGACCTCAATGTTACATATGAAGACAATCCTATGTAAAACTCAACTCAAAAATCCTATAGCACCTAGCTCTTTTCCCTTATAGCATTTAAAAAGTCATAAAAGTTATGTATCAAAAAACTTAGCTCATTGATAAGTTAAAGCCGAAATGTCATTTTTCTATGGATTACAAAAAATAACAAGTCTTGGAAAACAGACTAACCAGTATTTCAATTTGAAAACCATTCTTAAGAAATATTAAGAGAACCATGTAAGTGTTGAAGAATTTTCTTAAATATTTTGAAATATAAAGATAATAAACTTTAAATTTTGCATTTTGAGAACAGTATAGACTTATGTTCATTTGAGTTCCAGGATAATAATTAGAGAAAAATGCTGACATTCCATGTCTTGGCTCTGTTAGTAGGTTCTTGAATATATTTGAATTTAGAGATAAAAACTATTTCTCATACTATGAGGCTTTTTATTTAATGCTTTGTATGCTATAATGAAGTTGTTAAACTGTCATATGCACTTTTATACCTTTGCACTTAGACATTTGCACTTAAAATACTTTTTCCTACACTTTAAGAAAGGAAAGTTGTTTTTCTTCAACTTTAAAAAAAACATTTAAAATCATCCTGTTAGTAAAAAAGAAAAGGAAAAAACAAAACAACAAAATGGAAACAAGGAGGGGAAGAAGGCTGAAGGGAGGGGAAGGGAATGGTAAAAAAAAAAAATTACATCATGTAAGTTATAAATTTCCTATAATAAACAGGACCATGTATACCTAAAATGTAGCAATAAAAATCATTTTCTTTGAATCATAAACATCATCTTACTTTGTAGGAAAGACTCTGTTTGGGGTTAAACAACTTTTAGGTTAAACAACAGAATTCAGCTGTACAGTTGCTTTACTACTATGCTGTACTTGTGGTACTTAGTAAAACTCACCTTCTTAAGATTAGTGGTAACTGGTTTTGCTTTATTTTTAGACTTAAAGGTTTTTTGGTTGGCTATCTGAAATACATTCTTGGACTTCTGCCCTCTTAATTTATTCTTGGCCATTGTCTAGAAGAGGAAAAAAAGGAGATGAATTAAGCTGCCTATGTTTAAGAACTATAAAATCATTTTAAGTTTTTAAAGCAGAAGTACTAAGTCTAAGAAAGTCCATCTTACTCCTGATTTGGGTTGGCAGAGTACCAGTTCTGGGAAGTGAACCTGGAGCTTTTGCACTAATCTACATCACCAAGCCTTTTATTATTATTATCGCAACAGGATTTGCTAAATTGCCTAGGCTAGGTTTAAACTTGTGATCCTCCTGCCTCAGCCTCTTGGGTAGCTGAAATTATAAGCACGCATCACTGTATCTCATTACTCTTGATTAAACTGCTAAATACTATTCTATTAAAATCTTATTTGTTTTTTGAGTATAACGTATTTATCTACTTTAATGCATCCTTAATATTTGGCCCACTAGAAGTACCTAATTAATATTTACTGTTGAATTTATCTGATATCACCAATAAGTGTTTTTCTCTTCAGCATCTGACAGTGTGAACTCTTACCGATTATCCCTCAGTCTATATACCACTACACACGCCTGGTTCGTAAATGTCTTATTCAGCCATCACAGGAACAAACTTGAGAATAGCTACCTAAAGGAGTACTGATGTATATTCTGGCTCATAGTTCAGACTGTAGTCAACTGGTTCCACTGCTGAGGGCCTCAAATCTTAGCTGCTAAACATAGGGCAGCCAGGAAGCAAAGAGAACAAGAGTCATAGAAGGGGCCTGACATGGCTCCCAACCTCATGCCCCTGTGATCCCTTCACTTCTAGGGTCTACCTTATTTCTATCCCTTCCTAGTATCATCAAATTAAAACTTCATCAGTAAAGTTAAGAGTCATTATGATAAAACTATTTCCCAAAGCCCCTCAGCAGCTGGCTGGGTGTTACATGCCTGTAACCCTAGCTCTTAGGCGATTGAGGCAGGAAAACTCATGAGTTAGGTTAGCCTGGGATACATAGTAAATTCAAGCCTAGTCTCAACTACATAGTGAGATCCGGTCTCAAAAACAAGACAAACCCAAAAGCCCCTCTTCAACACAATGAGCCTTTTGGGTGGGGGGACACTGCAGATACCAGCCATAACACTATCATACTTTAGGCACTGCCTCACTTTGATTTCTCATTCCTTTATATTCTCTCTTTTTCACCAGTGTGTTCCATCCAGATCAGCCTTTAATCCTGCATTTAATCAAATTACTTTTCAGCTTCCATATTATTTCATATCAATGGTTCTTACACCAAAAACTTAATTTTTGTTGCTTTGTAACTAAATGCATTAATCCTGTAACATCTGTATTAGAAATATATTCCAAATCTTTTTAATAATGCATGTGAGGAAAAAAATCCTCATTTTTACAGATTAAAGTAACTTAGAGAAATTAATCTGCCACAGATGGCATGATTTAAAGCCACACAGACTATATTATACTCATACTATGTGATTCTGCCTCTCATATATAAATAATCAATTCCAAATCATGGTGTACTACTGTCTAGTTCAGGACTGGGTTCATTGGTTTAGACCATGGATTGGCAAACTATGCCCCATGGACCGAATCAGATAGGAACTTGTCTTAGTATTTACTATATACTCATCCAATTATTAATTGTCAGTGTCTGCTTTCCTGTTAAAAGTATGGCCCCAGTGCCTGCCTGGCAAGCGCAAGGTACTGAGTTCAACTCCAGGTACAATATATATATATATATATATATATATATATATGGCCCAGAAAGTCCAAAATATTTGTGGTCTGACCCTTTATACCTTGCCAGAGTCTTAAACCACTGCACAATTGCTATCTGTACAGTGCTGATGAACCTTCCCAATGTTAAAAATCTTTCATGGCCCTCTTGACATATAAAGGGGCAGGATAACTTGGTCCATCATATTACTGGTACTCTGAATAATAAATAGCCTCTGTCGAATGTCATCTCCTACCTCTCTACTATGTGTACATAGTACTAGCCCGCCTGATTGTTCTCGAAGGCATCTTGGGTATCATTTTTTTTTACATTGTAGCATCACTGAAATTTTTATCCTCCATTTGACTTCAGAAAACTAAGACAGCAACTACTTTACCAACAGTACTAATTTTTAAAAAATCGACGAAGTAGAAAATACACAATTACAGAAGCAAAAACATTAAATCCATTCAAATTAAGTAATATAAAGTCTCTCCAGTAGTAACTAAAATTCAGTCTTCTAGCACTCATTAGCTAATGGTATAGAACTGCTATACAGTAACGGAAACACAGGTTCAGACAGTACTACATAAACATGAAACGTAGTTAATAGATGTTGCAGGCAGCACATCAGTGAGACACAGTAAGAATTGGGAACAGGAGAAAGGACTATGAGGAAGGAACACGCTAAGTGGGGAGAGGTAGGAAAATTCTCACAACCACGCGGCAACCGTGATCATAATCGACGCGGCCCTACACAGGTAACGTGCCAAGGGGGGTGGCATCGGCTTTTGGGTCTGGCCAGGAGGCCGGCTTCCTCCCCTCCCCCCCATCCCGGCAGGGCTGCGTGAAGCCCAGCACAGCGGAACCGAACCCTCCGGACCACAGCACCACGCGGCAGGCCCAATTATGCCTCAGTCCCCCGAACCTCACGCCAGACCACAGAAAAGGTTCATAGCTTTCACCAGACCTTGGGTATCCGTGTGGCGCCACTCAAGCTCCTGGTGCCGCCACCTACACGAACACCGTTGGAGAAGTTCCGGGAAGAAGATAGTCAGGTCTGCTCCCAAGAAATAACCCCGCCTATCGACCTAGCCCCGCCCACGGGGAGGAGGCCACCCACTCCCGCACCGCCCACACTCGGCGAGAGGCCTCACACCGACCGGAGTTACGCCTGCGGAACGGACTCCTACCCGCCTGGTCTGGCACATACACAGAATTCCTCCTTAGCGAACCCGGATCCACACACCTGGAGGAGTCCCAACCTCCTCCTGCTAGGGGCAACGCAGTGGAGGGCCCCGCCCACAAAGCGGAGTCTCACCTTGTGTGGGCCTTGAGTAGCTTGAAGTCCCGCCTACTGAACGATGTCCTGCCCACTACACAGGGTCCCACTCTGCTTCAGGCGTGCACCACGCCCCGCCTACCAGACGTACTTCCGTTCCTAGCAGCAGGACTCCGCCCACTTGGTGTAATCCCGCCCACGAGGCCAACCGTTTTCCACACGGAGCCCCGCCCTTAGTGCGAGGTTCTACTCACCGTGGGGATCCCTTAGCATCTGTCTTTAGGCGGAATTGCCGACGTCCTCGGTCTCCAGCGAGCAGAAAGCCATGCAACGCGTTCCTGAGTCTCCCGGGTAGTGAAGACGTTACGGGAGTCCTCACCTCTTCGTTGCTGGGCCCGGCTGGGCCGGCTGCTCCCAGGAGGTGGCGCTGCGCACCTCGGCCAGCCGCGTCTGGGTCGCGGGAGGCGCAGGCGACACCTACTAATTACCGTCTCCTGAAGCCGCCTTTGTGATGAGCAAGAAATTCAGATGCTGTTTCATTATAACTTTTACTTCAAAAAGCAAGTTTCTGACAGCATGGCAGAGGTACAAGACGCCACGCGCAATAATAGGATATAAAATTAGAACAAATGCCAAGGAACTTGTTAGAAGGAATATTTTTTTCTGGCGTGTTTATCTGTGTTTTTCCCAGTTAAGACGTTCTGAGTTGATGTATTTTAGAAAATTGAAATCTTTCATTAAGATATCGCCATTAAAGCTTCCACATGAGTGAGGTGGGTTCGTGAACAACAATGTAGGAATCCAACCAGCCAAATTGGTAAATTTGAAATTAACTGAGCTCAGGACCACTCTTATGCAGACACCCCCCACGCCCAGTTTCAGGGTCCAAACAAGTGGCCCCAAACTGGAAAGATACAGAGTTTTTAAAAGAATCACAAAAGGCATCCTGTTGGAAACAATTTAGCTAGAATCTTACATTAATTTTTGATTGACACCTGTGCCCTGCTTCTTTTGTTGAGTAGGTTAATTTTTCTCCTATATATACAGCTCATTCTGCTTTTCATGGGATTTATACCCTGAGTAATTTTCCATTTTCCTGGGTCAAATACGGGGCACTAGTGAAATACAGGGCTCAAGATGGTGTAAGTTATGCCAAGCTACAACATTCCCCACTGGTTTTAGTGTATGAATCAAATCCTTGATTCCTGGTCATCCTTTTAAAAGTCATCTTTCTTATCTACATTTTGCAGATTCTCGTACTGGTAGTGTATAATTCAATAGATTGGACTCGGCTTTGGATATAACATTAAACATTTTTTTATGCAGAGGCCAATAGTAATGGACAGTAAAAAGGAAAATCAGGGGTCCTGCTAGAGCTGTGAGTAGGGTGGTCAGCCATGGGATGGTGGGGAACAAATTTTATATGAACTCTGTTGATGATGTCTATCATTTTTTGTTATCAGCTAGGCACCTTTTGAGATAAGACTGTCTCTAATAACTCCTGAGTGGTTGGTGTAAAAGCAACATGATTTACCAAGGGCTAGGCATAGACTGCCCTGTTTTAAGAATAGAAGGTCTAGATCTCCCAGGTTCTGAAGAACCATCTCAGCCAGGGAGTTTAGGGACTTCTCCAAGAGATGAACATTATGTTCAAGTGTGCCCAGAACACAGTCTGTTTCTTTGCTTAGTATCTGGTAAGTCTGGTCTCCTGTTATGAGGGCTATGGTTCCTACTGCTGTGGAACTGGCTACTGCTAATCCCAAAAGGGCAGGAATTAGGACTCTTTTTTCTTGTGAGGTTGGGTAACCCCATATGTGCCTTCCTTCTCCAGAATACCAGTACACTTGGGGAAGAACATGAGTTAAGACACAGAATTCAGGGTTAGGTCCAGTGAAGACAGCCAGAAGAGCACAAGGGGTGAGGCTCTTTGTACAGACAAACCAAGTTGCAGGCAGCAAGACTAAATGTGGATTAAGAGGGTAAGAGACATTTTGTACATACACAGTTGAATTACAATTAATTCAAAATGGAGAGGGCTTCAAAAGGAAACTTACAGACTAAATACAAAGTCCAGAACCCTGAATGTTTCCCAAAGTGAGGGACTTAGGTCCCTGCTCCCACCAGCATGAACTAGAATCAAGGTTTGAGGTGTTTACAATTTGGTATTGATTGCAACAGTTGCATTCGCAGCAAGTCTCACATAATGGGAGGGGGGGTGTCAGAATTTAAGCATAACCAACAGTCTGGAGTAATGTTGGGGGATGAACTAGTAAGTAATTTAAATATCAGTTCCAGAGATTGGAAGACAAGGCTCTCAGGTTGTAACTGTGTTGGGGTGTAAAGAGGTTGTCTGGGGACAGATGGGGAGGGAGGGGAACTCATGGTGGAGGTAACCACTGGAGTGGGAAACTCGTTTGGTGACAGGGTAAGCTCACCAATGGGGCCTAGGGGTTTTGAATGGATTGGATTACTTCCCTGTTTTCTCTGGATGGTAAAGAGCGAACCAAGATCCCATCCAGTTACATAGAGGCAAATGCCCCAAGTTTTTCCTCCATTCTAGGAAGAATCTTCCAGTTGCTTAGGCAAAAATAAAATGTAGCCCTTATGGGAATCATACCTAGCAGACACATAAGGGTCATTATCTGACCAGGGGACTACAGTTTTACAACCCCAAGCAGTTTGTTGGCAATGGTAATAATGGTGCAGGTTTGACCCAGAACTAGTAGAACATCTGTCCACTTTAGAGATTGCCTGACATAAATAAAAGGGAATATTTGGGTCTGATGAGAAAAACCCAGCTGGAATCCAGGCAGCTGAGGTAAGGCCAGTGCATTTCAGTTTTTTTGTGTCAGCCCTCCCCATGATCAAACAGAGGGTGATGTTAAGGAGGGGATTTCCAAGGCTTCTGGTAAAGGCTAAGATTACTCCATCTGAAGTTCTAGTCATAACCCACATATAAGCTACAGGGTGATGGTTTTTTGTGGGAATGGCTGGAATAAGGAAGATTATACTCATAAACTTAGGGTCTATATCTTTGGAGCTTAACCTTTAAAGGGTCAGAAGACTTTTTGATAGTCCATTTAGCTGGAGTCTCTGGTCCTACAGGCTTGAAGTGGGAGTGATAAATCCAGTGGCTCTTTCCAGCAACCTTAACAGTTAGGGGACTACTCGAGGTGACTGTATAGGGTCCTGCCCAGTCGGTGTCTAGGGACATGGGCTGTCTCCTTTTGATGTAGATTTAATCACCAGGTTGAGCTGCCAGGGTGTCACCATGTCTTTCAGGAACGGTCTGGTAGCACCGGAACAAGCGGTGGGTCAAGTGCAGGAAGGGCTGGAGAGCCTGTAAGAACTTAACAAGTTCCCCATTAGTGACAGTAGCCAATTTATCATCTTGGACATGGGAAATCAAAGGAGGTGTTCAGCCGTACATGGCCTCAAAAGGAGTCATGTCTTGGAGGTAGGGAGTACATTGCTCATGCTTCTTAGAAGGGCAAAAGGAAGGAGGCTTACCTAGTTTTTGCCAATCTCAAAAACCAGTTTTGAAATATTTTCCTTTATGGTTTTGTTCATTTTCTCTACTTGGCCTGAACTCTGAGACCAGTAAGCACAGTGTAATTTCCAATTTATTTCTAAAGCTGTAGCTAAATTTTGGGTGATCTGAAGCTATGAAAGCTGGACCATTGTCTGGACCCCAGAGAGGTGGGCAAACCAAATGGAGGCACTATCTCCTAGAGGAGTTTCTTAGTTACTATTGAGAGCTGATTTAGTCCAACTGGCAAATCCTTCAGTCCATCTGGTAAATGTGTCTATGAGAACTAAGAGATATTTATGTCCTTTTCTTTTTTTTTTTTCTTTTTCATTTTTATCGGTACCAGGGATCGAACTCACGACTGCCTGCTTACAAGGCAGGTACTTATGCCGCTGAGCTAAATCCCCAGCCCCTGTCCTTTTCTTCTTCAGCTCATTTCAGTAAAGTCTGTCTCCCACTGGTCTCCAGGGGTAAGTCCTTGTCTCTTTTGAACATCAGTGGGAACCAGCTTAGGGTTCACCTGAAGACATCATGGACATTTTTGGCTGACCTCTTTAGTCAGCTGAGATAATTTGGGGATAAAATAATGTCCTCATCATTTAGTTCCTCCTAATTTAGTTCCTAAGTGGGTGGCCTGGTGGGTCTCCTAGATGAACTGGGGGCCTAACAATTCTGAGATGAGAATTTGCCCATCCAGTAAGGTTTACCAGCCTTCCAGAGAGAGTTGGGCCTCTAAGCTCTTGGCTAAACTCAAGTCTGAACTAAGTAAAATGACTTAGGAGTACGGGTAGCGGGAGAGCTGGGAGGTACATTGTAGCCCCCACTGGTTTTAGTGCCTCCTTTCTGGCTGTCTTATCAGTGAGGGCAATTCCACAAGCTATTGGGATGTCTTTTCGTTGGTGCCCCAAACAATGTAAAATGACAGCCTTTTGGGGCAACCAGATGGCAGCCAGGAGGTCTAAGGTCTCAAGAGCATTTCTGATCTTTGTTCTTGCGAGGTTATAAGTCCTCTTTTCTGATAATTGGCCCTATCCACATGGATGGTAGCAAAAGTGTACTGACTATCTGTATATTTACATATATATATATATATATATATATATATATATATATATATATTTTGTCCCCATCTTAGGACTTGAGTCAGGGTATCAGTTTTGCCTGCTGAGCTGAAATTCCAGACCCTAAAGCTTGGCTCATATTACTTCAGTTTTGGTGGTCACTGTAGCTCCTGCCACTCGAGTACCTTGGTGGAGATAACTGCTGCCATCTGTGAAAAGGATGGCTTCAGGCTAGGCAAGTGGGACATTAGTCAGGTCAGCTCACAGGCTTGAGACTGAGTCAGTAATGTCCATACAATTGTGTATCAGCATTGAGGAGTCATTGTCAGGCAGGAGAGTTGCTGGATTGAGGGCAGAAGTAGACAGGAACTTGATGTGGTCAGTATCCAGTAAAAGGACTTGGTGCTGGACAATGTGAGTTTTGGAAAGCTATCTATGAGGAGGCAACTGCAATAGTGTCTCCACAGCGTGTGGGGCCACTATTTGGAGTGTCTGGCCAAAAGTCAGTGGCTTCCCTGGTGAGTATTGCAATGGCTGTAATTGTTTATAGGCAGTTTGGCCACCCTGCAACTGTGGGGTCTAATTGCTGGGAAAGATAGGTAATGGGCCTCTTCCAGAGTCCTAGGTACTGGGTTAAGACCCCTTTTTCATTTCCATAACTCTCGGCCACATATAATTGGAAAGATTGGACTAAGTCAGGGAGAGTGAGGGCTGGAGTATTCATGAGAACCTGTTTTAAATCACTGAAAGCTTGTTCCTCTTGCAAAAAAAAAATCTTATAAATCCCTCCTCTGAGTCTCATCAAATAGAGTTGGTGCATTTTTGAACCCCTGGAGTAAACGTGTCCAGATCAGTTATCCTGATTCTCCCATCCTAGGGTCTGTCCATTCAAAGGCGAAGATGGGTTAACTTACTGGATCCAGTGGTAGGGAGAAGAAGCCATCCTTTTAAGTCCAATGCAGAGAAGAAGGTGTACATGGGAGGCAGCAAGCTGAGCGAAGTATATGTATTAGGAACAGTGGGGTGTAGAGACTTTTATTTACCTCATGGAAGTCTTGGACAGGTTGATAGTCTGAGGTTCCAGGCTTCTGGACAGGTAGCAAAGGCATGTTTCAGGCTGACTTACAAGGAATCAAGATACTGGCCTCTTTCAGCCTTTGAATGTGCTTAGAAATTCCTTCCATGGCTTGTAAGCTGAGTGGATATTGGTGGACCTAGAATGGGGTAGCCCCAGGGTTAAGGGTGACTACAATTGGAGGTTGGTTGATTGTAAGTCCCAGTGAGCTGGATTCTGCCCAGATCCCAGGAACCTCCTTTTGCCATTTTTGCAGCAACAAAATTGGAGGGGAGTCCACCAGATACAAGTATCCTTCAGTCATGGGGCAAGTAAAAAGAATGGCAGATGGAGGAGGAGTAGTCACCTCTGATTTAGCTTTCTGAAGACTTCTAGTCTTTCTGTGAAACCCAAGAGTCACCGAGAGGTTTGTGCCCTCAAAAGAGATTTGAGCCTGTAACTTGTGGAGCAAGTCTTGTCTGATCATGGAGTAAAGACATTTGGGCATGACAAGGAAAAAGTGGATTAGGGACCCTCTGCTCAAATCTATAATACTGGCCTGAGTCCATGGGTAAGCCTTTATTTTTCCAGTTGCTCCTTGAATGCTTGTCTTGGTTTGAGTCAAAGGACCCACTGGCTGTTGTAAGACTAAATAGCTTGTTCCTGTGTTGACTAACTTTTGGCCCTCTACCGTAAGAGTTTACCTGGGTTCCTGGGGTTGAAAGAACCTTGACTGGCTCAGTTTTGAATCAAGACCTTCAGAGTGGAGGCAGTCTCTTTTTGGAGCTTTGGACAGTCCTTTTTTCAGTGGCCCTCTTTTTTACAATAGGCACATTGGTTTTTGGATAATGGGGCCCTTTTAGGTGGGGGGGGGTCCTGAGTCACATTTAGTATTGGGATTTTTTTTCCTGGAGCAAAAATGCATCCTTTTGGTAAATCCTGTGGATCTTCCTGGTTGTTGAAGACCTTTTGGGCTATCTCCACTAACTCTAAAAGTGTCTTAACCTTCGAAACCTTTTAGCCTTTGAAGCTTTTAAATATCTGGGGCCGACTGGGAGACAAATGTGGTATTTGGGGCTCATTTATTCTCAGGTGCCTCCAGATTAATAGGTGTATAAATACAATATGCCTCTAGGAGGCACTCCAAGAATGCAGATGGAGCCTCATCAGGTCCCTGACTCACCTCTGAAACTTTAGACAAATTGATTGGCTTCTGAGCAGCTGCTTTTAAAGCACCCAAAAGAGTCTGGTGATACCATTCAACAGCCTCCTTACCTTGTTCATTGTTAGTCCCAAGAAGGGCGAGTGAGGGGAAATACGGGGTCCAACTGAGCTGGATCAGAGCTAGAGTTGCCATCCAGTCCCAGAACCAATTTGTATCCCAAGGTGTGGATTTGTTCTCTGTCCCCAGAAATAAAAAGAATCTGGAGAAGCTGTTGGCAGTCATCCCAGATGCATGAAGAAAAACAAGGAGGGAAATGAGCCCCTGGGGGTTTTGAGAGAATGAGGGATTTTGTTGTTTTCAGTTATAGAGATCACTAGTGGAGAAGGGGACATAGACTAGGAAGGGTCTGGGAGACCCCTCCCCAGAGACAGCCTCACAGAGAGGTGAAAAGGGTGGGGGAGTTGAGCCTGGAGAGGATGGTTGGGGCAGAAGCCCTAGAAAATGGGCACCATCTGCAGCCCTTCCAGGGGAGAACCACCAGTGTCTTCTGAGATCCACACCATATGGAATTTATGAAGCTGGGAAACCAAGCAACTGGCCTGCCTCCCTGCTAAGCAATAGTGAACCTACTGATACATGGCCTAGAGTCAAACATTCCTCTTCCCTTTCCCCCCTTTTTCTGTCCCCCCATTAGCAAATGGGAAACAGGAATCTGAGCATCTCCTGGGAGGTTGACCATAGCAAATAAGGGGATTTCCTTGTACCATCTCTTTGAAGGCAAATATTTTTATTACTGTTTTGCTCTGTTCTGATTAATGGTACTGCTCCATTCAATATTCTGTTTTGATAAGTTCTATAATGTTCTGTATTTCATTTTATTTTGATATATGTGATTGAAAGAACAACTATTGTAAAGATAACGAAATATACTCTGGTACCTATTACTGTTAACCCAGTAACCTGCTGTGAAGTTCTGTACCAATTTCACTGTATGATCTTAGTTGGCTTTATTCTGTCTTGTTCTTGTATTTTACTACTTTCAAAATAAAATTAAAAAAAAAAAACAAAGAAAATGGGCGCCAACTACCGGTGTGTGAAGGGGAAAGGGGAGTTGGGTTCTTCAGGGGGAGAATGGTAGCCAGGAGGAACAATGCACAGAGAGATCAAGGATGCGGAGTTAAGAAGAGGGAGAAGAGCTGGGGAAGGTTTGGGAGAGACAGGTTTTATAACTGCACTGAAAGTGCAGTATTTGGAACGGCAAGAGGGGACCCAGTTAGGGGGTCCAGAACCAAGTCAATCCAGGTTTGTATATAAACAACTTGGTCATAGTGTCCTGCTGTCCCAAAGATGACCTGACAGACCTGTCTATACAAAGAGAAATTAAAAGCCCCTTCTGGAGGCAAGAGACTCTGAAAGCAGGCCATTTAACTTCATAAAAAGTTCAGAGCTTCCCTGGATAAACAGGTCCACCATAGGAAGAGGCTCTCCAACGAAATTCTTGAAAATGGTTAAGAACTCATTGTAGGGGCAACAGAGAAACAGAAACATTTGTCACAAATAACAAACATTAAACCAGTGACAAACAAGATTAACAAAACAAAGATGGAAACTAACAGACTGACACCAAGAACTAGTTTGACCTTATGGCCAACAAGTCCCAGCCAACATCTTGATCTGCGAACAGTCTT
Organism: Cavia porcellus; assembly: GCF_034190915.1. Lineage (NCBI taxonomy): Eukaryota > Metazoa > Chordata > Mammalia > Rodentia > Caviidae > Cavia > Cavia porcellus. The sequence continues at coordinate 60,055,022 of NW_026947493.1, forward strand.
GGAGATTTTAATGTTGCATCCAATGTCTCCAAAGACCCCCAAGATACACCCCAACAAGAATTAAAACAATCTTATCGGTAAGGATCTGGACGGCTTGATCCAAATTAGCATCCAGGAGTTTTAGTTTCTCTTTGAAACAGAGATTTCTCAGGGGTGAGGAACATCTTGTCAGTAGTCCCCCTGAGGAACAGTTGCTTCAAAGGAGGCTTGGATCCTATAATCCCAGATGTGCCCCTAAATGAGACGGCTTTGCAAACAATAATATAGGAATCCAAGCAGCCAAATTGATAAATTTGAAATTTAATTAATTAAGCTCAGGACCACTCATATACAGACTCCTCCCTCCCCCGCCATTTCAGGGTCCAAACAAGTGGCCAAACTGGAAAGATACAGTTTTCAAAAGAGAGAATTGGGGCTGGGGATTTAGCTCAGCGGCATAAGTGCCTGCCTTGCAAGCAGGCAGTCAAGAGTTTGACGAGTTTGATCCCTGGTACCTGTAAAAAGGAAAAGACCAAAAAAAAAAAAAAAAAAAAAAATCACAAAAGGTATCCTGTTGGAAACAATTTAGCTAGAATCTTACATTTATTTTTGGTTGACATCTGTATCCTGCTGCTTTTGTTGAGTAGGTTAACTTTTCTCCTGTGGGTACAGCTCATTTTGCTTTTGTCATGGGGCTTATACCCTGAGTAATTTTCCATTTTCCTAGGTCAAATACGGGGCACTAGTTAAATGCAGGTCTAAGATGGTGTCAGTTGTGCCAAGCTACAACAATAATGAGTATTATCATAGATGAAAAAACATTGTGCTTCTCATACAAGAGAAACAAAATATAAATATGAGAAACTATATATATATATATATATATATATCATATATGTTTGTGTGTGTGTGTATGCACAGAGAGATAAAGAGTAAAATAGAAGACAAGTAGGAAGAAGTTTAAATACTTCCCCAAATTACCTATTCTGTTGTTTGAAAAATTATATGTATGCTAATTTGTTTCAGTTATACTATTGGCCTATCTTTGTTGAAAATGGAATTCCGTATTACCTGTTTCTTCTTTCTAAAAATCATTTTCTTGTAACTCTGAATAACTACTTTTAAGATAATGATACATAGAGCATTAACTATTGTCACTCTGAAAATTTTGTTATGAAATTTTATTTTTTCTTAAAATAAAACCTTAGTTGTCTTGTTAAGACTCTGTGATGCAGCTCTGATTTAGACCCAGTCTTAAATATATTGCCTGGGGAGTAATTCAAGGACTAACCAAAGGTAATTAGGTAGAAGAAGAAAATGAAAGCACACATAAATAATTATAAACCGTTGGTAACAAAACTCTCAGCCCTCCACCTGAACAAAGTCAGCCTTGTAGATGTGATACTCCATAATAAACTTGTTTCATTTGTTTAATCTTATTTTCCCACTACACAGCACCGTATCATTTGATCAAAATAGCTTAAACACATAGGCTATGTGGAAGCTCAAAAGAAGCACAGGATGTATTTTGCTGTTAAAAAGGTCCAGTAACATAGATTATGCACAAGAGATGATGATTCTTGTTAAGGAATGGTTAAGGATATGGTAAATGCACAAATTAATGCTATTTATGAGAGAAAATAATTCTAAATAATGAAAATATTTATATTAAAGTTCTCTGTCTTCAAGCGGAAATTGGCTATCTATAGCCCTAAACCTAGATCTGGCCCATTGCTTAAATTTGCAAAGAACAAAGTTAATTTACATTTCTAAGAGAGGAAAAAGTTAAAATAAGAAGAGTGCCCCATGGGATGTGAGCATTCTATTAAATTCATGTATCATTGTCTGTAAAGTCACATGGGACCCAGTCACACTCACTGTTGACGTACTGTCTATGCCTGCCTTCATGCTATAGTAGCAGAGCTGAGTACTTGAAGCATACACTGCGTACACTGCACAGCTTACAATATTTTATTATGTGTCTCTTGACCAACTTGAAAGCTTTAAAAACTTTACCAGCCCCACATATTGGAGAATGAGCAGCATGGTAGTATAAATGGTTGGGTATTAGTGTTTTGTATGCAGAATTTAAGATCAAAATCTTAAGAGAACGAAGGCATTTTTTCCCTTAGTGGCCCAAGAAGGTAAAAAACCTTTTACATGATGAATCTGGAGTCCTTTGTCTCTCAGGTTACCAGTGATATTATTGCTTCTCAACTGAATATGAAAGACTCAGATATATAAAAGACACTCACATGGATCTGTTTTAGGGAGTAGGCAATGGAAATTGCTTTAAATTAAGGGAGAATATGACTGAAGAAATCATTGGGAGAGAATGTTATATAAATGATTGAAACATGTCTGTGGCCACTAAAAACAGTAGCATTAGCATCTTCGTAACAATAATTGTTACACTTGAACAACTATTTCTAAGATGACAATATGTAATCTATTAACTAGTGATTTCTTACCTTTTTTTTGTAATTCTGCATTACTTGTAGCCTTATACTGTTTTGTTTTTTTTTCTTTTTTCCTTTTAAATAAAAATTGAAAAAAACAATAATTGTTACAGAGATATGAAGCCTTCAGCCTTCAAGTGAATATGAACTTTGTCTGATTAATTATTATGTTGTCTAATTGTAATTTTTATGTTACCATCATTCTGCTGCAATCATCAGTTGACATTTAAGTAAAAGTAAATATACTCATTTACTGGTAAATATACTCATTTACTGGTATATTTACTTATTTATATGAATATGGGTTCATAGGTTACCATCTTATTCAACAAATGATAGCATTTTATTATTATAATTTGTTTTGACATTCGTATCACTCAGTTTTGTTCTTTTAAGAACTTAGTTACCCCCACCATTTTAACTGATTCCCACTATTTTTTGACCCCTTTCTTCCTTATGAGAATAAGCATTCCAGGCTCATCTAGGACCTATGTTTTGCACAACCCAGGCTCAGTCAGGTCTCTATTTGTTTTAGTGAATAATGATATTTAGGAAGATCATAGGCAATATGTGCAGGGATAAGTATGTATATGCTGTTTATAAACTGTAAACATTCACACATCTCACCAATTGTATTTATTCTATATGTACCAGTCATAAGTTCATGCTATTTCCAATTCCAATTAAATGTCATAAGATTAGTTTTAGTTTTCTACCCTTCTTACCTACTTATAATTTGCTTTGAGAGACCTGACGCCCATCCTTCTCAATATGCTCAGTAAGCGTATCTTCCTCCATTGTTGCCACCTGTCCTCTGTCCTTCCCTGTACTCACCTCTACAGGGCTCCATCAACCACACAGGCTGCTGCCTTATGGGTGTGCTGCCTGCCACCTGCATAATTGGTTTCTTTGTCCTACTCAGGATCCAACTTGTCTTGAACTTTCCCAGAAATGGCCGATGATGGCTTATTTTGGAGAATAATTCTGATCGCAGAATAAAAGTAGCAAGAGATGAAGAAATGGTAGTAAACAAAGATGCAGTAGTTCAGACACCACATGATGAGGTCTAGTGAAGGGCTGAAGGTCTTTGGTTGACTCTGCATTTACTGTGGCTCCTCTTGAGTATCCAATGCATGAAGAACACTCAAAAAAATTATAAACAGCCTGCATTTCTGTGTAGCTTATTCTTAGGCCAAATAAATACAATAGTTATCTGTTTCTTTTTAAATAACAAAAAAATTTCGACAGTAAGGCATTTCACAAACTTCTGTTTCTTTCAGAACTTGCTATTTTCTTTGAATTGGAAAAATCATGACAAATCATTGAAAATATTTGGACAATTCAGAGAAGCATTTTTAAAAATGAGCAACCACCACACATTGTGTTCTGACCAAACTTCTCATCATTTTTCTCTATTCAGGTTATCATAATATCTTCCATTGTGTTTTATTAACCACATGTCATTCCTGACTCAGTGAGGAAGGAGACATACAAGTAACTGAATAATAGTAGATGAAAATCATGGAGAACTTCCTGAGAGCAGGCTAATGCTAATGCTATTTGCCCATGTCTGAAACAATGCCTGAAACATGAAGGGAGTAAATAGTTTTAGACAAATGAATGAATTCTACTATTTGGCTTGCTCTACCCCCCAAACTGGGTCTTGCACCCAGGAACTTTACACTCCACTACATCACCAGCCATTGATTGATTGAGACAGGGTTTTACTATGTAATGCAGGCTGGTCTTGAACTTTGCAGCCCAGGCTGTCCCTGAACTCACAGTGATCCTTCTGTCTCAACATCCTGCTTGTTGTAATAACAGGTATGTGCTGCCACACCTGGATTTAATTTTTTTTTTATTTTGAGACTGGTTTCATTAAATTGCCTTGGGTGGGTTTGAATTTGTAATTCTCCTATCTCAGCCTCTCATTAGCTTGTTTTGATATATATATTTTTAGAGTCTTTTTTTTTAGATAGGTGGTATATTGCTTATTAAAAATTAGAATGTACCTCTAGGTAAAATTTTATAATCTGTACATCTATGTACATATGTTAATAAATACACTTTGAAAATAGGATATTTAATGTTCTTCAAAGAGTTTATCATATTGATATAATTTGTTTTATGCTACTAGCATGTCTATTGTTTCTAGATTATATTTTTATTATATTTATACTGTGGTGAATATGTTTGGACAGAAAACTTTGACAAAAATTTCTTAATATTATCTTGGATATCACACTTAGAGTCTGAATTTAGAACTTTGAAAATTCTTGATTTAAATGCCCAAATTGTTTCCAAAAGATGATACATTTTACATTTTTACCAATAGTATATGGGCATGTATATTTTACCACATTTCACCTCATTGATATTGATTATTGATACTTTTTTCTGAAGCATCAGAAAGAATTGGTAAGGACGAATTGGCAACATATTCAAAAACTATTCGGCATTAATTTTATGTTTGTAATTGTGGAGAATCGCTCAAAGTTCTCCTGCTTCAAAGTTCAGGGGCATCTGAGGACACCTGAGGAAGTGACCCCACTTGTCTAGCACAAGTGCACAGTGGGATACAGTGACTGAGAACAGGTAAACATGCACGTGCTGGTTATGGTACTAAGAATATGGTAAATATGTGATAACAACTTTTGTATGAATTATATGATAAAGATTTGGGCTGCTTTTGTGCTCTGCTCCACTCAGTGCTGGTTGCTGTTGTTACTGATATCTTGCTCACGTGCATCCTTTAATTTGGGGACCTCACCCACAAAAATCTCCCTTGTGCCCCCCAAGCAGGTCAACAATAGTATAGTTTTCTTTTTTTGAAATTAATTGATTGAATTAAAATAAAATATAGGTGGGGAGACAAACACAAAAGCAGTAATTTATATAACTATTGTTTTAATTAATGCAACTGAAAATTGTGGTGCCATTAGAGAAAACAATGAAACGGTGAAGAAATCTGTCACTCCACTTTGGGTGCCTAAAGTTGGAGCAGTTGGATACAATTTAATACAATTTAACATCTAGAACTATGCAGCCTAGTTGTTGATACTTTATATTGCTAGTCTGAATTGAAATAATGTTGTTAGAGTAAATTACTCATCAAATTTGAAATACTTCATAAGAAAAACAAATCTAAAAGATGTGGTTGTACCATAAAGGTCCAACAAGAGACAGAAATCATACAGTAATTTAAGCAAAGCAAATTTATTGTAAAGAACTATTAGCCATATCAGGGATGAGTGTAAACATGTAAAGGATAATTTAAAGGACACTCTGAGGCCAAGGGAGTGCCCAGCCAGGAACACACTTGGTAGTCAGCCTCCTCTCCAAGTTTGAGATTCAGACCATTGAAGTTGTGGTTGCAGCCCAACAGGTGGCAAAAAATATTCTGGGTTTCCCAGGCGGGAACTGGTCAGCATTTTCCAGGCAAATACCAAATACTGCTGGAGGGTACAGATGAGCGAAGGCTGGGGTGTGGGCAGTCAGGTTCCCAAGGGACTCACAGTATTGGGAACTGATAGTCTGGCTGGGTGAAGCTTGGCCTAGAGAGTGCAACGTCCATGTCAAAGCATGGGAAATATCTTTGGCTGGTGGTGCAGGCTGGTGGGGGACTATGTGTACAGTCAGGCATCTACTTTGCCAGGTGTGCAGTGTTTGCTCTTCAAGGGCAACAAGGTAGTCACTCGACTGGGGTTAGAGCTGTGATCTTACTCAGGACTGCATACCCTGTACTGCCAGGGCAGAGTGCCCTGATGTCTCTAAATATGTGCTGTTGGCAACAGCTCAGAAGAGACAAAAACAGAAGAAAAGCACAGCATGCTGCCCAGGAGGTGCTGCTTTTCCCTGTAATGGCCCACCACTCAAGCAAACTTAATGCCATGCTTGGTGCAAAGAAGAGATTCTTAAATGTTCATTATTACAGAGCTGGTAATGCTGGTAAACTTAGAGACAACAAATTTGTAACTAATACAGTATTGTAAAATATTGATTCATATTCCAATAATATTTTAAATATATAGGTTCAGTAACATTAAGGCTAATTTCACTTTTTAAAATGTAACTTGTAGTTGCATATATGGGTTGTATTCATTACTCAACACATTGTTTCTTTTGGAGAGTGCTTGAATGATATCAAAACTCGGTAGATTATGTTCACAGAAGTACTTCTGAGTACTAGAGGTTCCACCCAGGGGCACTGGGCTACATTCTAGCCCCTTTTTAACATTAATTTTGAGACAGCATCTTGCTAAGTTGCTTAAACTAGGATAGTCGTATGGTGCTCATATAGACAGCTGAGTTAGATACAAATATTATAGGCAGTCTGATAGGACTGGGCCTCTGAGAAATTCAAAGCAAAGATAAAAACTCATTACAGCTGTGGCCAGAAGCATAGCTGTTGCAAATCAGGGCTCAAGATAAGACAACGTGACCAGGCTTAAGAGGTAACACTTTGTCTAATAAAGTCTAGACAGACATTGATCACCTTAGTGGGTGACCAAGACCCTTAGACTCATCCCTTATATTTGTATGACTTGCTTACCCATTGAATCGATATTACCTAAACTACTATACTTATAATCTTATTGGTTAAACATAGCTTAAACCCACATTATTCCATCATAGTTGTGTTCCATAAACTTCCCCTGAAAAGTAGAGTCCTTGGCAACCACCGAAGGACCCCTCCTACCTCTCATGAGTTATATCTCTCCTCCTCAATAAACATTTTCTACTTTTAACCTCTTTTGTTCTTTAGAATTTAGTCTTCAATTTGGGGGAACACAAACTTGGCATATCAGACATCCAGCAGGTTGGGAGTATATTTTCCTTACATCATTTGGAGATGCTGTATCATTTCTACATCACTCAGATGTGTGGTCAGATATTATTGTAGGTATTACTATGATAATGTATTGTGGTGAGATTGACATTTAATTCAGTAGAGTGAAGAGACTGCTTTTCATAACATGGGCAGGCTTTATCCAATCAACTGAATAAAAGGTCAAATCTCTAAGTAACAGAATTCCTTAGGTCTGATTGTCTTCAATCTGGAACACTGGCACTTCCTTCCATGGGACTCAAATTAAAATACTAATTCTCCATGAGTCTTGAGCCTACCAACCTCTGAACTGAAAATATGTTTTGCAGCTTTCTTGTGATTGTAACCTTCGTTAATGGAGTTACCCTGCAGATCTTGAGACTTGTTGGTCTCCTTCATAAAGTAAGCCAATTGCTTGTAATTTCTGCCTCTGTTTTATTCTCTCTCCATATATCAGGTCTGATTGGAAAGTATGATGAATGTCTACATTTTTAAAAAATTATTAAATTAAAATACACAGTACATTAATGCCCCTCAAGTAGTTTCATTCACTTTGAACACACATATACCATCACTTTCCACTTTCTTTATATATATATATTTTTTTTTTAAAATTTTATTTTGAAAGTAAAAATGGAACAGCACAAGACAGAACAAAGCCAATCAAAACAAGGCAGTGAAATTGGTACAGGATTTCACAGTAGGATACTGGGATAGTAGTAATAAGTACTATGGTATATCTCTTTAACTTCACAATAGTTGTCCAGTCAATTAGGTATAGCAAAATCAAACCAAAAATAGAACATTATAAAACCAATTGAGAATACTGAATAGAGCAAAAGAAAGATAACAAAACAGTGAAAACAACCTTTGCCTTCAAATAGAAGATTGAAGGAAAGCCCCCTATTTGCTATACTGCATATGGTCATCCTCCCAAAAGATGCTGAGACATCTATCCCCAGTAGCTATGGGGGGAGGGACGGGCAAGGGAAGGGTGCTTGATTTCAGCCCACGTGGCAGTAGGCTCACATGTAATGGTTCTCCTCCTGGCCCTCGAAGTAGGCGCTTACCAAAAGGGCGGGTGAATAAGCTGCCTGAGTCCCACCATGGCCCAATCTCCGGAGTTCTGGTTTTCTCCTGGCCCTCGCTCTTGCCACTTTCTAAGCATTTCTGGAAGTCTATTTTCATGAGCATCTTTAGTTATGCTGTTGTAGCCACCTTGCTGCCTTGAATAAATTAAAATGTTTACCTTTTATGGTCATTTTGATTTTGAGGAGGAGCCAGAAGTTTCATTGTTACAGGCAGCTGAGCTAGTCGGAAATACTATAGGCAGTCAGACAAGGGGTCCTCGAAGCTGGCACAGAGGACCAGATGGCTAGTGACCTCGGAGGATACCCATAACTCTTGCTGTAGGCCCTATCTCAGGACAGAAGGCAAAACAAATACAATCACACCCTTAAGTATAATCCTTAGGGATTAAGTCTGGATCACCTTGAGAAGTCAGGAGTCACTCCAATCCCTAGGTAAATCACTGCTCTCTAAGCATGCCTGCTTTCTACATGACTCACCTCTCCCATTTGTTTCCAATTTAATCAATTTTACCTGAGCTATTAATCTTTTTGGCTAAACACAGTTCCCAGTTTTCCTCAATTTTAGATCTACCTCAACCTCATGATTTGACTCTATAAAATCTTGAGAAAATACAAAATTTTTGGCAACCCACTCGGGATCCGTACTGTCTGTCTCTCTCAGACAGAAGCTTTCTTTCTCTCAATAAATATTTCTGCTCTTAATCTTCATTGTTCCTGAAATTCATTCTTTGATTTTAGAGAACACGAACTCATTCCAAACATAGTAGGTTGGGAGTTTCATTTCCCCTATATCAACATGGTGACAAATCTAGTGAGTAAGATGGATGAGGACAGGCCATAATAATTTTTGGGAATCTGGCTTTGCATTGAATGACATTCAGCAGCTGCAATCTATCTATCTATCTGTATCTATATATCTGTATCTGTATCTATATCTGTATATATCATACCTGGTAAAGACACTCATGAAGCAACAACCAGAGTTACTTCAGAAAGTGGCAATTATGGTGTCATAAGTGTGTTTAAAGCAGGAGTAAGAATTTCTAAGGGGGTTAATGGCAATGTGTCTTTTACTGTAATACATTTTTTAATTTAAACATTTATCTTGTATATAGCCTCTATTTCTCTAGAGAACACTGATGCACACAACTGAGTAGAGAAGGAAAAACCTGAGTAGAGCCAGAGAAAATGGGTAGACAGCAAATGGGAGGTGTATTGTGTGTGCATTAAGCAAGGAATTTTCCCCATAGAGAAAAAATTAGAGCATGTTAGTATGCTGATGACAGTGACAACAATGGAGGTAGTGATGTAGGCTATAGGAGGTAGCATGGTGTGTTTGTTGGGAGTGGGAGGTTTTGCTGGCTAAGCAATCTTTGAGCAGTGAGAAGCTTCTTTTTTTTATCAGTACCAGGGATCAAATTCACACTGCCTGCTTGCAAGGCAGGCGCTTATGCTGCTGAGCTAAATCCCAGGGAAGCTTCTTAAAGAAAGGACAAATTTGACCTTTCTTCTAGTGAGAGAGAGGACAAGGGCCCTGATGTTCACAAAACAGTCTGCCCTTCCCTAGAGGACAGAAAAGAGTAGATAAACCTTGCAAGAGCTTTTGACAAAATGCTTGTAACACCCCTAATTCCTTTGTCATTATATTTTGAAGAGTTGATAACATTAACTAACTATTTTGATAGCCAAATCATGTTGACCTGAATTATTGGGACTTTTCAACATTAATCTGATGTTTATACAAGTTTGTTTCCTTTTATAATAATCTTAGCCTCTTTTTGTCCCCATTTTATACCCTACCTACTTCTATAGCATGCTCAAGATATAAAATATTACAAAATAGAATGTGCCTATGTTTCTATTAGAAAAATGTGTAAGATTAAAAAAAAACCCAAAAAATCTAGAAGCAGGATTTTAGCATGTGTTTTGGTCTAACAATATAGGACAGAAACATTTGGCTCTGGTTTCTGAGAGCCACAATCTGAGAACCGCCTTGAGAGTGATTCATTGAAGTCACTCTCTTAACTTTGGACTGAAAATCCTCATCTTGGCATGAAATCTGGGTCATTTGAACAAGTCCTCTAAATTTGAGGAGGACTCAAATTCTTTCTTTGAAGGCTGCAATAAGTAATCCTACCCATTGTATTATCATCAAACAAGGTCTGAGAGGTTCCTGAAGTTGAGAAAAGGAATTTAATCCACGCTTTTTGTAGAAGAGATTTGCAGGTTCACTGCAAAAAGAAAAAAAAAAATAGAAAAAAGAGGGCCTGATGGTTTGTCTTCTTATGGCTACTTTAGGCTGAGGGGCATTGATCAGGCCTAACAGGCAATCAAAAGTTTCGCCCTGACTAATGGTTTAGTGAAAGGCTTTTTTTTTCTTTCGGTTTTTCAAGACAGAGTCCTTCTATGTAGTCAGGCTGGCCTTGAACTCAAAGTGATTCTCTTGCCTCAGCCTCCCATTTGCTGGGATTATAGTCATGTAATCCTAGATAATGATCATCATTGGATAGTCTAAAAATGAGAACAAACACATTAACAAGACATTGATGCTTAAGCTTCATTTTATAATCTTGTTAAACAAACCGGGACTAGAAATTAACAGTGGACTATTAATGAACCCAGTAACTTTTGACATACACGTTTTATCTTTAATATTAACCTGTATTTGTTTTGAGGTGTTTGTCTAAATGTAACAGTTTAAGAGCACACAGACTTCTCCCTATTTTTTCCATAAGAAATGTAATGTTCTCCAGTTTTAATTATAACAGTGGTGAATGAATACATTAAATAAATTATCTTTTTTAACGATCAATCATTAAATTTTTATTATAGGACTTACTTTGTGGTCTAAAGATCCTTTGTAATAACTGCCTTTAGCTAATGTGAACATATAAAGTCTCAAGTAGATAACTAGTTAATACCACAAAGTAGTAAATCTTAGAATATTTATATCACCATTTTTATTTTATAGTTAAACCTATATAAGAAACTAAATCTTTATGTTAGAAATACTTCGAGGAACTCTCAACTATCATAATGGAATTAGGCTAAGGGAGACTGAAGATCACATTTTGGAAGGGTTAATGAGGCTAGGGATAAAAATTTTTTATAAGTTATACACTTAGCTGAAGATGCCAGTGGGGGCTAGTACAGAATTTGGGACCCTTTTTTATATTTAGCCTATATTTAGTTTTTTGTGTAATATTACCATTACTTTTTGATTTATACATAATTTTGGTTATATTTTTGTGCTGGATGTAAGACCTACTCAAAGTATGAACTGTATTAAAATTTATACACACACATGTATATGTATGCACATGCACATATTTGTCAAGGTGAGTTCGGATTCCTCAGCCATTTCATTTGGGGTCATTTTTAGAGCTAGCTCCATTAGTTTTTTTTTTTTTCTACCAGTTGTGTTATTATTTAAATAACATAAACTCTCAGTTCAATTTCATAATTAAAAACATAAAGGGGCTAAGTAGAATGTACTGACTTACAGACGCACTTTGTAGATAAATATTGCCCAGACTTTAACCTTTGAGTGTCATTGTCTGGACTGCATGTTGCTTGGGCATACTTAACTATCCTAACACAACTGCACAGCAATCACATAAATATAAACCTGAAAGGCCATCACAATAAGAAACGTTAATCTGGAGGTCATCAATATGATAAGATGTTTTCCTAAACTTCACATCTGAGAAGGCTTGTACATTTGAGAAACATAAATGTACTTAATATATCAAGAGATAGCAACAATTAGCATCTAATATTAGTATAGAAATCTTTTACATATATTTATTTAGCTTTATTACTGAGGCAAGGTTTAGATTTCTTTAGCAGGTTTACATAGTGTAACTACATTGACAAGAATTAAAGGTCATCTTTAGAGCTCTTTTAAGTTTATAGATCAGTACTAATGACCTCAAATAGGCACTACAGAGGTACAGAACTATATTTCTTTTTTACAGTACCAAAATGTTTGTTTAATCAAGTCAGTAGATGTAGAACAGGTTTTAAATGGCAGGATCAAATTTAAAGAGATACTAATATTTTTTGATCATTTTATGTCTAAGGACTAGATGTATACTGTATAAATGAAAGTACTTATTAGTTACTTTACATATATTAAACTTAATTTTAAAGCTTAATTATATAGCATATTTTATCCTCAGATGGATATACATCTCTAGTCCCAGATTTATAGGGTGTTTCAAGTTGACATTTAAATAATCTTTTCTTTTAAAATTCAGCTTTTTAAGTAATTTCTTGGAAAATGCAAGCAATTATCTTAGTAAAATACAAATTGTTTTCTTTATCTAGTTTTTGTAAGGTTAACAAAGAACATTTTAATAGTTTAGGAAAATTTTATTGCTTTAGACATAGAAAACATGCTTATGTTTAGACATAAAAATAACTTTTAATTATACATGCCACTTAATTATATATGTAATAATTTCTTTAATAATATTTATTAGGACTGGTTGTGTTGGTACATGCCTGTAATCCTAGCACTCAGGAGGCTGAGGCAAGAGGATCACTGTGAGTATGAAGCCAGCCTGTACATCATAGCCAGCCAGATCTTGTCTCATTAGGGTGGGGCGCAATAAGACGTGGGGCAAGACTGAAAGACCCAGTGAAAAAAGTGAAGCAAATTGGTTAAAGCAGCTGCTTTGTCAGTCACAGAGGTGAGTTTTGTGCAGTGGTTTCACAGACCCAAAGGACTCCACTTCTGGGAAATTTTTAAGTATTGTTTTAATTTTAAAAAATATTTAAAATTTAACTCTGAAAGAAAAACAATCTTAAACAACAAAATAAGACAGAGCAAAGCCAATCAAGACAATGCAGTGAAATTAGTACAGAACTTCAGGATACCGGGGGATAACCATGACAGGTACCGTAGTATACCTTGTTATCGTCACAATAACTGTCCATTCAATCAGGTATGGCAAAATCAAACCAAAAACAGAACACAATAAAACTAATCAAAGCAATATTGAATAGAGCAAAACAATCAGAACAAAGTAAAAGAGTTAAAACAATATTTTCCTTCAAAGACAAGAAAGAAGAAAATCTCCCATATTTGCTATATTGCATACTGTCATCCTCCCAAGAGATGCTCAGACCTCTGGCCCCAGGTCAGCATAACCAACCCAACAATACAAGCATTTAGTTGCTTTATGTACCTTAGTTGCTATCAACTCTGGCTGACCTAAAACCCATCCAGTTGCTAAAGAAGCAAGGAGAATGTGACTTCTGAGTCTCAACCCGCCTGCTGGTAGGCTCATGGGGACACTGACTTGTTCTCTCCCTGGCGCATCTGCAGCTCATGCTGCTTACCAGGAAGGATGACTTGTTACTTTCTTGGTCAGTCCCTGAAGTTCCAGCATGGCTGACTCTTGGTAAACATTTATCCTATTTATATTTATTTACTTATTTTAACAATTACTTTAGATGACTCACAAAAACAAAAGCATAGCATAATTAACATTCATAAATGTCTTACTTTTTTGTTGCTGAGACAAAATACCTGATAGACAAAGTTAAAAGCAGAAAGGTTTATTTAGCACACAGTTTGTATAAATTTCAATCTATAATCAGCTGGATCCAAGGCAGGGTGGCACATGGTGGCGGGACAACAGTTCATGACAGCAGAATAGAGCAAAAGCAATAATAAAGAAGGAGACAAGACTTTTTCTGTCCCTTATGTAATATGTAGGTTACCTGCTCTAGGGTGGGTGTAATACTCATACCCTTAATCATAGCCAGAACTATGCCAAACTCAACAATGGACTGATTAATCACACACCTTAATCACTACAACACTACAGGGGTCAGGAAAATAATTACAAAGCCATGAAGCAGTTACAGATCTGGGCAGTTTCAAAAGAACAAACTTTCAAAAATAACAATTTATCTTGTACTGTTTTTCCCTTTCACTATGACTATATGAGGCTTTGGAGGGACATCTAGACACAAACCATAACAATAAGGTATTATATTAACAGTAAGGGGTTATATTGTCTTTCAAGGAAAACTAAGTTGCTTTAGAAAACAATGGGCATGCATTTATAGAAATAAAATTTTAAGATAAATACTATCTTGATGGCTGAGATCTGGGTGGTAACATAAAAAAAGTTTTATCTTACCAACCAATTTAAATTATCTCACTGTTAAACCATGTGAGCAAAGAGCAATTGGATTGTATCATGAATGTCCACTTATCTATAAGCCAATTTAAGTAGAACTTTTGGAGGATAACATATACCTGAAAGTTAACGCATAGAAACATACTATTAACCTAAATTATGCATAACTTTTATGTTACCAAAATGTAAGATTCTTATTTTCAAGTTTTATGGAAGCCTTTGGAAACAGGTTTATCCTCTAATGCTGTGAGTTTGGTTCCTCTTGAGTATTTGTATGACCAGCTTTTATGGAAAGTGCTAACAGAGCCAGAAGTCTATGAGGGCAAAAAATTTATTCATCTATGTCTATCTGTATGTCGGTATGTCTGTATGTATCTATTTATCTATCTATCTATTTATTAAATAAAGCAGCCTCAGGTAGTTCAACCAATTTTCAAAACATATTAATGAGCAAACAGAAAAAATATAGAACATATAAAACAATTACATTAAATCAGAGTGCACTCTTAGATGTATTGGCCATGCTGAATTATATTTTTAATTTTAGTTCCAGGTTTATAACTATGAATAGATCAGACAGAATTTTTCTTAGGGGTTATCAGTTAACTGTTTTTTTCTTATATAAGTTGTAACTATTTCCTTTAACAGTTTAAAGCTATTCCAAGTACCTTTTTCCTATTATATAGTTAATAGTATGAACTTACAACCAGTAGCAGTCAGAAGGAGAAAGAGAGGAGTGCCATAAATTGCTAGATAGGATCTACATTTTCCCTATTATAAAACCAAGTTTGAGGTCTTGTTTCTTTTACTCTTTAACCTACATTTGGAGAAAAAGCAACGTTTTAAAAATTCTCTGTATTAAAGTGATTCCAATCTTATAAAATACAACCTAAGGATGATGTTTGGGAAAGACAGTGAATTACCCATCATCATTTAAGATGTACAACAAGCCTTAAGATCTCCCTTGTGTACTTCTGGAGAAGAGAGAGAGAGAGAGAGAGAGAGAGAGAGAGAGAGAGAGAGAGCGAGAGAGAGAGAAAAGAAAGAAAATATAGGATCCTATTTAAGTCCCTGAGATCAAGCTGCATGAGCTGCTCAGTCAATCCTGTGGTTTAGAGCATGTACAACTTTCCTTGTTTCCCAGATCCAGAACTGCCCAAGGGTCAACCACCCTTACTGGCAGCTCTGCCTTGTGACCCTAGACAGAACTGGCCAGGGGAGCAGCTCTGCCCTTTTCTTTCCCATCACTGACTAGTGCAGGCATCACTGCTAGTCCTGTACAAATCTGTTGCTCATGTCCAGAACAAATATGTTTGTTCTTAGCACATAGCTGCTCCACCCTTTATCAACAGTCCAGGAAAGCAGGAAAAAGGAGTTATACACAGCAGCTTGGCTTTACTAAAAAATTTACCCAAAGACCTTTATATCTGTGGACCTGTAACACACACAAGACCTCACAGAGTGGATGACACATAGTAACTACAGATCACGTCCTATTTTAGATTTGAGATAAACTTGAGGCCAAAATTATAAGAATATCAGAATCAAAGGTGGAAGGAAGACATGAGCTAGCATTAGAAAAGAAATGCAGAGAGGCTTGTCCTCCAAAAAAGAAAAGATAACAAAGCAGAGCTCGGCAAGGGTTCCTTATCCTGGGGAAGGTCAGGGCAGACAGCTGAAGGGCTGAAGTGAAAGTCTTCTCTCAGGCCTGTGCATTTCTCTTCCTAGTGAAAAAGTACTATAGTCTAGTTTCTCTTCAGATCATATAAATCTCTCCCTAACTAAAGGAAAGTACAGTGGCCACATGCCCTCCCCGACTCTCCCTACCTGCTCACCGCATTGGGATTTACCAGGAGCTGTCATCCCTGGAGCCACAGAAAACTTCCGGAGTTCCCTAGGTCCTATTAATCCCCCTCCACCCTCCAGCACTCTCTGTCTCTGTCTCTGTCTCTGTCTCTGTCTCTGTCTCTGTCTCTGTCTCTCTGGCAATTAATATCAGAAAAAGTTAAAGGATTTGAAGTTTCAGACAGAAAAAAGCCTCAGAATGGGAAACAAGGAATAAAAAGAGAACTGGAGCTTTCTTAGAGAAGGTGGGAAAAAAGAAAACCAGCAGCCTTCTTAATTTGAGGTCATAGCTGCAGAAGTTTATAGACAGAGAAAAAAAGAGGGAAAAGAAAGAGGGAGATAGAGATAAACTACACTTCAGAAGCCAAGGGGTTATGGGAAGCAGGAAATAAAGAAAAAAGAAAAAAAGCACCTTTGACTATACTAGCAAAGGAGCAGTCCCGATGCCTCTTTTCCTGATGCCCCTGGCTGGCCAAAAGACAATGTCACCAGACAGGGTTTTGGAAAATCCCTATAACTGGGACTTTTTTGTTTGCAGGTTCTCTGACTGCTGTCACAGAAAAAGAATTTTTAGGACTAGTCTGTAAGAAGCACAGAAAGAATTTTATTAGGTAGGAATTAAGAGGGCCACACTCAAAGAAAGAGGTGCTTACTTCCTGGATCACAAAACATTTATGCTTTTCTTGATGGAGTGGAAATCCTAGAAAAATATGGCCCAGGCTCCAGAAGAGTAGTAGCTCATTGTACAGGTATAGGTCTAGCATTTTTTGAATGGGTAATGTCTTTCATGTTAGGATCAGGTGTCTGCTTTTGATTTTCTCAGTGAAGCCAATCTATAGACTTCCAGTATTGATGAATTTTAAGGGTCCTAAATTTAGCAAAGAGAAGGCTGGTATGGATCATCTTTGATAACTTGTGGCTCAAAAGTTGTGATTTGTGTTTTTGAAGGCAGAGTCTCACTTTTAGTTTAGGCTGGCCTTGAATTCACTATGGAGCCAAGGCTGGCCTCAAACTCATAGTGATCTCCTGCTTCAGCCTCCTGTGTGCTGGGATTACAGGCCTGTGCCACCATGTTGGGCATTTCGATGATCTTAAAAGTACAATTTAAGTTATTTCTTATCTTCTTTCTGCCTATCTTTTATTTCTTTTATCTCCAGATAACTTTAGGAATGCAAAATTAAAGAAAGTGACGTTCTATATAGTAACAGCATCAAAAAATCAATACTCCCCACAAGATAACAAACAATAAGATATTTCTGTGGTTAATAATTTCCAATTTCATAAATCACAGGACTTGAGTGGGGAAGTTGGAGAGCACTTTGGACTTGGGACTTTACAGAATGGGGCTATGTCCCTGTCGGTGTGGTGTAGTTCTCTAAGTAACTGGAAAACCTCACTTACCTCTGTTTCCTGCTTGGTAAAAGTCAGAAGACAATAGATAATGAGGGTCAGATTTGGAATTTCTAAAAAATAAAAAACCTATAAAAATGTATAGGTACATGACCCAATAAAACAACATTAACTCATACTTTGTTATTTCCTTAGTTATGTCACTATATTACTTAAAGATTTTTATGGCTACATTTGCCACTTGCAAATGCTGCTTGTTCTGATATTGTGTCTGATTCACTGAAGAGGAAGAAGAGAGCTGATTTAAGCATCTTTATTGGATAAGAAACTTCCTTTGCTCTTTTACACTTTGCGAAGCTGGATACAGAGACTTTGTTAAGGACAGACAACATCATTCTGAAAGGCTATTTAGCATATTGATGGGTTCATTGATGTGAAGTACAAGGGCTATGTCCCTCAAACTTCTTTGTTTTAAACTCGAGAAGCATAACACTAGGTTTCACACTCACACACACCTGTTATATTTTCCACTGTAAATTTATACTTTAGCATAGTAGTAGCCAGCTGTGCATCACAGTACCTTTCCCTGAGGGATACAGGAAGCAGCCTTTGGTTTACCCAGTTTGTATGATGAAAGGCAAGGTGGGTGCACATGTGCTAAACTGTCCAATCAGGAACCATCAGATTAATCATGCATGGATGATGAAGGTGATCATTTAAAGGCTTTGTAAGCAAGTACACAGCTGATGTGAAAATGTTGATGTTTGTTCTAAAACTAAAATACATGATAAAAAGTTAACATTTTATTTTATTGATATTTTATGCTCCTATTAAGCACATATTACATAATATAATAAGAACTACCTAATAAAATAATAAGACCAGCAAGGTGTCAAGTATGTCCTACAAAAAGGCCAGGAAAACAAAACATGTGCTGTAAGTGTGAATGACGTGTGTGTATGAAATGTGCTGTTGTCATGTGTGAAGCCTACCTTAGGTGTGATAATCGAAGCAAAGATTTTGTAGAGTGCTATTGTTGTTTTCATTGTAGTTCATATAGGAATTTATATCTGTTGTTAAGTTTTAGACTTTGTACCCCAAAACCAGCCAATGTTGAAAATTTTGATGCTTTTTTTATAAAGTCAATAAATATTAAAAGTATAATAATGTATCTTTGTGATTTTTTTGTTAAGCACTCATTTTGTACTATAATAAAACTAAACTTAATAATTCATCGATAGAAATATTCTACAGATTAAGCATGGGTTTGAGACACACATGTTTTTGGGTCTTCATGACAAAATGTGTTGTGTTCTGTGGGTTTAATTAAAGTCTACAGACAAATGGTAAGAATATTTTCACAAGCTCCTAAATATTTTGCAGCTACATACACTCACCAACTTTTGACAGAAACATTTGAGAGTCAGTTTTACACATCAGGCTACTTTAACCCTATGCTTCAGCCTTCCTCTCTAATATCATTTCCTGTACCATTATTATACCTGAAAAGTTAGCATCAATTAGTAATTTTACTATATGCTGTTCATATTTAAATATTCTCAATCATCTCAAAAATATATTTTAACATTTTTTGGAAACCTAGGAGCCAACTGAGGCTCAGCCAAGTCAATGTAAATATCCTGTTTATCAGTAAGCTTTCACCTGGAGAGTTTTTTTGAGACAGGGTCGCACTATGTAGTTCAGATTGGCCTTGTACTCATGGCAATCCTCCTGTATCAGTCTCTCAGGTACTGGGACTATAGGCATGTACCACTATGACCAGTTTCACCTGGTGGTTTTAGCACCCATAAATAATATAATCTTTGCTTGAGCCAAGTATTATAATGATTTTTCAGAAATGATTATTTTAAAATTTATCTATAGGCTGATGTGGTGACACATGCACTGTGGACAGGGTATGGCAAGAAATTGCTGTGAGTTCAAGGCCAGCCTGGGCTACATGGGGAATTCAAGGCCAACTTGAACTACACAGCAAGACCCTGTCTCAAAAAAATCAATAAATGAATGAATAAATAAAAAATTTATCAATATTTGTGGCTACCATAAAGCCCCCTCTACCTCGGCCTCACTCTCATTTTGTGTCACTCGGTGACTATTACTGTGCACTCATGGATATTGAGTGTGGCAGGTTATAACCTATTATGATAATCATTTTTCTTTTTTGATGCACAAATTGTCCCAAATTTGGCTGTTACCTCCTTCAAGGTAGATCTTTTGTGTGCATGTGAATGTGTGCTTCACGACCCCATTAGTTTCTAGATTTCTGACATAAAAATACATGTTCTAGGCTCATCTTGATTTCTTTCTGTCTTAGATCTGACAGCAGTTACTTTTCCCAGGAGCTCAGGTTCTGCCTAATGGGAGATGGTGTTTAGAAACTAAGATCTTGGTGCTAGGTGTTTCATAGGGAGGGGTACATACAGATTTGTGGTGTATGAAGCAAATACAATTTTGGTGAATATTTTTAAAAAGAGCAATACAAAATTGCAAATATGAAATAGGCACAGGGCCTTAAAAGAAAGCTCTTACCTAAGGGGTTGTAATTAAGGTTTGAGCACCCTTACTACTGAGCTGTTACTGTCAGTATCTTTTAGTGAGCAGAATATTCAGTTTAACACGTGGTTCTTTCTTAGCTTCTGTCATTTGATAGTTTTATATAAATAAGAATCAACATCATGATTCTGAAGATCATCAATATTATTTCCCCATTTATTCTGTTTTACAACACAAACAAAATGCTGTTTCACAATAATAACTAATATTCCTATAAAATCAAACTAGTAAAATCCAAGATTTATTCAGTTCTTAATATAATATATACTCTTTGAAGGATATATAGTCAAAGTTCAAATTTCAAATGTTACTTAATTTTTTCTGTATAGTTAGATTATCAATTCAACATAGAATTTCATTACTCTTTGAACTTAATTTTAGCACTTAAAAATCCTCTCGGATTTAATTTATAAAAAACACTCATGATTAAGGCTTTAAAAGATACACTGAGAAGTTTTACTTTCATCTCTCATCCCTCCATCTCATTTTTGTTCATTGGGATTTACTTACTACAGATTTTTTTTAAAACATCGCTAATACATACATCCAATTTTTCTTTTTTCCTCAAGCAAATGCAAACTATGCATTAGTTTTTGTCCAGCTTCTATGTTCTAGGCTCACTTGGCATCTGCTTGAGAAGATCCTTATTTTTACAGCTGGATAGCAGCTCATTGTGCTACCTAACCAAGCTCCTATGAGTGGAAGTTTATTCTGATTACTTAAATTGCTATTTTAGAAAAGTGGATAGACTGCACTCATTAAACCAAAGTAGGCAGTGTACTTTTATAATAAAAGTAATGGTTTGGGAAGAATCAGAGTCCACCAGTCAAAACTGCTTTAAAAATTGGTTCATCCATTCATTTATTCATTTATTCAGCAACTACTATTGTGTATCAGCAACTGGCATCTACTTAGAGCACTATTCGCCTTGATGTGCTACATTATCCGAGTTAATGACAATTAGTTTACTAGGTTCCTTACAGAGGTTGCTTGGATTTATAAAACCTGAGATAGTTAACCAGTTAACCTGAAACAAGAACTCTGGGAGAAAAGGGATCATGGAATGTTGAGCTTCTATTACTTCTTTTATTTTGCACATGACAGAAATAGATATGTTTCCAGTTCTTGAATTTATGTTTGTAGATTTGCTATAGACGTAACTTTTCAAGACAATATTCTTAAATGCATATAACAGATGCATACAAAATAAACACATACTAACGAACCTATATCTATGTCTATATTTATATCATGTATCTATAGCTGTAAGTAGCTATAGCTATGTATCTTCTTGTGGAGGAAGAAGGGCAGTAAAGTTTTGGGACTAAGCACCAGGAAGGGGCTCAGGAAGGGGCTCACTGCAATCAAAGGTCCCAGGAGCTAGGACAGCGGAGAAACCAGAGAGGGAGCCAGCCTAAGCCTGGGATCTTTTTGGGCCCCACATCCTCTCTCCATGCTCTGTGGCCAGGCAGGGCAACTCTCCTAAGCCTCATTTCCTTGTGTCCTCATTAGGAAGCGTGACTAATAGTTTCTCAAGGGGAATGCTGAGACGATTTCAAGGAAAGTGTGGGTGACAGGCTGAGCTAAGCCCTGGCCCATGGCAAGCCCCAGATAAACAGTAGCTGTCGTTGCTGAGTGGCGGTTATTACCGCGCCCCCCCCTGCTTCGTGCGCATCTGCAGTCACTGCGGCCCCCATCGCTGGCCTTGCCCGGCCCCGGGGACGCCCCGCTGAAGCCCGCGCTCCTCATTCCCGGACAGCTTCCGGGCAGCTTCCCGTCCAGGGCGCCTACTTCCCAGCAAGCGGGAGCTCCCCTCAGGAAACCTTCTCTGTGTGTCTCCTACTCCTGAGCTCCAAACCAGAACTCCAGCTACTGCCGCCCGGGACGCAGCCCCAGACTCGCGACTGCCCCTCTCCAGCACTCGCGGGCGCCCGCCCCGCTCGCCACTGCCCCCTGGAGGCCGCGGCTGGGAACGCCCGGCCCTGGGGTTCGAGGTTCGCCCCGCGCCCGCGGCGCCCCGCGGTCCCCGCCCCGAGCTGGCCCCCGCCCGCGACGCTTCCTCCCTCGTGTGCCCGGACACATTCCGTGCAGCCTGCCCTCCCTCGGGACCATGTCGCGGCTCAGCTGGGGATACGGCGAGCACAACGGTGAGTGCCTTTTCTGCTTCCAAGGAGATCTTGGGGGGACCCTGGGTGAGGTGGGACCTGACCCGACTCCCCGCGCCCGCCGATCACGCGCAGCTCGAGCTTGGAGAAACTTTTCGGTTCCTCTTTGAGCAGCGCTCCCTGGAACCCCACGCAGGAAGCGGGTGGAGTGGGGGACGCTGGGTCCCGGCTGGGCTGGGAAAGCGTCTTTGCCGGGTGTGGGCTGTGGGGCAGGGTTTTGTTGTGCCTGTGCTGGGTCAGAAGCCCCCCGGCCCCCAGATCTTCCCGTGATTCATTCACCTTCCTTCAAAAGCCGAGAGCTTTCCCTGCTCCCAGCCACTTCAGCGGAAGGCGTGCAGATGAGAAGCCTGATGACACACTTTAGTGCAATGAAGACAGGTTCACTTTCAGCCTGTAACCCTCACTTAGGAGGAACAAGTCATGGAAAATCATTGAAAAGGCCTTTGACGAGTCCTAATGAGTTGCGGATGGGCACTAAAAGAGTTGGCTGCTTGGCAACCAAAAGAGTACTGAAAATTTCTCAATGGCACAAGGCCTTAGATTCTTTCTGGGAAATGAAGTTTTATGTTGGACTTATCCACTCTCCTCCTCCTCCTCCTCCTCCTCTCATATTCATCCTTGCAGATGATTGCAGGCTAGCAAATGATTATTGAAATTATAATACAAGGATAAAAATGTATTTACTGATAGGAGTCACAATAAGACAATAGTAATGGTATAATATTTATGTATCCTAATGATCAGTAGTACATTTTTTTTTTCTTGTTTGTACGTTTCCATTTATTATTCAAAATACTGACACCAAGAAAAGCTTACGGTGTGTAATTCCCAAAATAAGGGCTGTGAATAATGGTAATAAAACTTCGATTAGTATGCACACTTTCGAACAGTACTGTATACTAAAATTGAATAAAAACTGTTTTCACAAAGAAACAAAATTTCCTTTTTGTTGGATTTAGAACATGCCAGGCTGGCCTAGAGTTTGAGGTCTTCCTGCCTCAGCCTTCTGAGATCTGGGAGAAAAGTTCCACTTCCAATCATAGTTGGGGATTGTTAATATGAACTTAGTTTAGAAGTGGTAGCAGATGAAATTTAGAATTTTAATAATGAAAGATACAATTTTGATGAATTTTGTTTCAACAAGTTGTGATTTTAATCTTACATTTTGATAATTTCTAATTTACAAACTTAACAACTTTCATTTTTTTCTCTGTTGGAATCATTTGTTTGTTTGTTTTTATGGTACTGTGGATCAGACCCAGGGTTGCTTTAACCTCTGACCTACTTCCCTAGCCTCTTTTTTTTTTTTTTTTAAGACATGGTCTCACTAAGATTCTTAAACTGACATTGAACTTGTGATCATCCTGCCTCAACCTCCCCAGCACTGTATTTACAGTATGTGCTACTGAACCTGGCTTGGACTAATTTTTCTTATTCTATCTAAGTATTAGTAATAGTATCCTCACTGTATTTAAGAAAAAGATTATTAAAATCAGTGGGTATTGATTGCACTTTAATAGGTTAGAAAGTATTGGCTGCAATGAAGGTCACCTTCAGAAATTTTGAAAACATCTCAAAAAAGGCATCAGCAAGAAATGATTTTTTATTTCTGCTAGGTATTATTTTAGCTTCCTTTCAGGTAGGCCATTCCTTCCTTTTAGATTCAGTAGTTTTCTCAGGATCACACCTCTAAGTGGATTAATGTTGGCAATATCTTATTGGAAATGTGTTGCATCCTGATGAGGCAAGCTTTGTTGCTTTTTGTCTCTTTAGACATTATGCAAACCGGTACCTGAGCAGATTAAAGGAAGCTTAGACAGGCTCTCTCAGCACTGATCAGAAGGAGCTTTAAGAGGTGAAGCCCTGGAAGGCTAGCATCTTCACACACAGCTTGGAATTCTTCCACTAACCTTTGATGTTTGTATTGATTTGGATTAAGCAATGTGACTATTATATATATATATATATATATATATATATATATATATATATAATATATATATATATTCATCACTGTGGATGTTCAAAAGTTTCTGAAAAACACAGGGAATCACCTCTTCTTAAGAACTAGGTAAATGGATTTTAAGCTTGTTTTGGGAAATTTCCAAAAGAGGGGAACCTCTAAGAGGTAGGGAAATGAAACTCTTATAATGGCTAATAGATAATATTGAGGATTTGATGCAAAGTAATTTTGTTTTATTTTACTTTGTGAAGGACTAGAAAAACTCCTTTCCAAGGCATTAGGAAAGAAGGTGTTTGGTAGAAAAAGCATTAGAAAAAAAGCTCTTTGGTGATTGCAAAAAAGTCATCAACATGTTACACATGCTTTGCATGTTTGAAATCTGATTCTGATTAGGCTAACTCATGCTTGGTGACTATGAAATAGACAGCTCCAGGTTGTGTGCAGAAAGAGTACTCCAAAAGGTAAATGAAAGCAAAAATAAGGAAACAGTGTTTTTTCTGCAATATTTTCCAGGGACTTTTGAATACTCCAGTTTCTTTGAAATCCAGAATGTCAGGTTCACAAGTGCACGGCTGTTAAAATTGAACGCATGGTTATGTGTTCATGCTGTGACTTTTTGTTACTCAGCATATGTGAAACAATGCACGCTGTTTCCTTTTCAAGAGTGAAGAGTTAAAACGCAGCATTTTAGAGGTGATATACTTGTTTTCGTTAGTAGCAAATGTTTGACGGTTATCCGGCTCTGCTGTTTTAATTAATACTTGACTTAGAAAAAGTGGTTTTCCAAGTAGGGAAAAGCTTAGTCAGCCGCCTTATGCACTACTCACTGGTGATAGCCCTGTAAATTGTAGGCATAGCAGAGAGAATTTAGGAGTCTCACATCTTTAGAAAGATTTGGAGTTTCCATGAAGGTACCTTGTTGTTGATTTTGAGAGGCAGAACTTGAATATAATCTCTCAAAGAAATGAAGAGGATGGGGAGGGAACGATAGTGTATTGTCTTATTTCAGTTTGCCTAAGGAACGCTGGTTTGTGAATTTCATGCAGTTTTGCCCTGAACAGAGGATAAGATGCTAGTTGTCCCTTGCATTGGAATCCAAATGTCACACTGGTAAAGTAATCCCTGAAGGACCTTGTGAAATGCAGAAAGAGAGCAATATATTTGTCATGGTTTATGTCTGTGTCCCCCAGGACTCAAGAGTTTGCATTGTTTATTTGTGATAGTTTATTGTATAGTGCTTGGATTGATGATGTTAGTGCTACACCCACTTAGGGGTGGAGCCAGGATGTGATGTAATGGCAGGAAGAAGGTGTGTCTTGCTCTTTGCTGGTTCCAGCTTGAAGTCAGTGGCTGCCATGAACGGCGGTCCAGCCATGCCCACCTGTCTTGGAGCCAACTGAGTGTGGACTGAAACCTCCAAAAACTGTAAGAAATAAACCTTTCCTTTCTCAACTTGGGCAATCAGGTATTTTGTCTCAGCGACGAGTAAAAAGTAACTAAGACAGTATTGCAACCAATTCCATTGCAGGTAACTAACATTGCTACATATCTTGACATGGCAAGATATGTAACCCATTTTGTCAGGATTATTCTATATGACAGATTATATATATATTCTTAGCAATGCCAGCTGCACATCACCAGTAATGGAGTAGAGGCCTGAGGGACACCAGAAAATTGCAGTAGAATAAAGAAGAAAGAAATATAGAGTACAACATCTTCAGCCTGACGCCCTTTCTTTCTCTGATACTTAGCTTTCTTAGCCCCTTTGACTCTCCTAACCCTGTCAGCTTGACCTCTAGGGCCACCAGAGCACATTTCTGGATCTGAGACTGAATGCCTTTGTTTTCCATGATGAATTGTGCTGTTGTTTTTAGTTTGGTAAATGAGTACCTCTGGAAAGCACTTTATGTCAATTTGTGTGCACTTTTGTCTTCATGGATTAGTTTGGATTTGTGTGCAAATGATTTAAGACAAAACAGTTAATTACTATACCCATAAAAGAAAAAAAAAAAAAACTAGGCTTGTTTAAAAAAAAAGTAGATATGAAGGTCTTGAGAATAAGTATTTTATTTTGTTAATCTTTGCTTTTTTTCTTCAATCTGAGACACCATGCAGTGCACTTACTAAGTTTTTGTTGGATGAAATAACTTGGTCTTTTTCTCTTGGTCTTACGCTTTCAAGGTCCTGTTCATTGGAATAAATTTTTCCCTGTTGCTGATGGTGATCAGCAATCTCCCATTGAGATTAAAACCAAAGAAGTGAAATACGACTCTTCACTCCGACCACTTAGTATCAAGTATGACCCGAGCTCAGCTAAAATCATCAGCAATAGTGGCCATTCCTTCAGTGTTGACTTTGATGACACAGAGGACAAATCAGGTTGGCATATCTTTCTTTTGTTCTTTTTTAATTTGGAGGGGGCCTGAAGAATTTGGTTGATAAAACTTTATTCTTCAATCTTTCATAATTTATTGAGGCTAGAGTTGAAATTTGCTGAGTTGAAATACTTGTTTTCTTTATGTAAATTGGGATGTCCAGTTATATACTTGGAACTTAAAATAGGTTACTTTAGTATAAGGAAGTAGTTATAAAAGGGTGTGCTGAATAGATTTTAAAATTGATTTTAGCTTACTATGACTTCACTTAGCATTTACCTCTATGAAAATATTGAAGTTTAATAGTAATTCTTAATTTGGTTTTGGAAATTTTTTAGTCATAATTATTTTAATATTTATTTGCAAACCTTGATGCTCGCTACTGTGTGGTTCAGCAGAAAAATATTTGTTTTTTGTAAAATGTAATCGTTTATTTTAAGTGCAAAGGTAATATATACTTACAGTAAAAAAACCACAGAAATATATGAAAAAAATTGTCTTCTCCTATACTGTCTCCAATGCCATATTCCTCCATAATATTTAAATGTTTAGCCATGGGTACTCACATGTATATCATGTTGTCTCAAGTTTTATTTTTAAAAATAAATTTGAACTAATACTTTATTATTCTGAAAGTATTTTTCCTATTTGAAAATATGTAAGTGGACATCTTCCAGGAAAAAAAAATATATCTTTTTAAATAAAGATAAATTGTATCAGCTACTCTTCCAGGTTTTTTTTTTTTTTTTTTTTTTTTTTTGTGTGTGTGTGTGTGCGCGTTTCCTTTTTATCAGTACCAGGAATCGAACTCACGACTGCTTGCTTGCAAGGCAGGCGCTTATGCCACTGAGCTAAATCCCCAGCCCCCCCATCAGCTACTCTTATACTGTAACTTACACAACATTCTCCTAACAACAGACATTTAAGAAGAAGGAACAGTGCATGCTTAATTTCTTTAAAAACATTTGAAACATCTATCTTTATTAATTTGATTTGTAATAAAAACTCTGTTTGATGTTTTCATGGGACAGTGTGAATAAATAATGCAAATAGATAATGAACTCATCAAATAAAACTTTAATGTTTTAATGGTGCCAAAAGTGAGGGGTGAAGGCAACTGGCTCTGTAGAGTAAACTTGGGCTAAACAAAGAAAGGAAAGTATAAAAGCCAAAATCAAGGACACAGAGTGGGCTACTGTGACAAGTCACAATGGCCCACTTGTTAATTTCTTAACTAATTTGAAGAAGACAACAAATTTTCTTAAAAAAAACATTTAAGCGTACTTTATTTAAGCATACTCAGGATTAGATACTGCCCAGGGTAGCATGTTTCAGAATAAGATAAGAAGAGATTGCACTGAGTCATAGTTTGGAAACTTTTTTAAGGCTCTGACAAATTATTTTGCTTTTATCTAATATTAGATAAAAATATTAGATATTTGCTCCATGTATGAAAATATGTAGTTAAATTTTTAAAAATTCTTCACTGGAAGAAAGTTGTTGTATACTCATTAAGCTCAAAATATTCCATATATAAAACTGTTGTTAGCAAAAATTATAAACCTAGACAAATTCTTTTGTCATGTTTGTCAAATTCATGAGTGATACACTTTATTAGAGCATTATGAGAAAATGAAATCAATTGTATTTCCTCCATGTATTTAGAGGTAGTTGATGTCATAGGTACTTTGAAAAAGCAGTCCAAAACTTCTAAGTACAAAGTTTATACTACTTGCAATTACCACTTCATCCTGTGTATAATATCTCAAACATTAAAAACCTGACGCTACACATTTCTCATTTTAGAGTAAGAAATGATTAGATTTTCCTTTGTCTAAAACTTTAAATTGTTTCTTTATAAATGTAGGCATTTATAGTGGAAAAAATTCAGTCTAATTTGATCTGTGATGATCCAGATACTCTGCCTATCTTTCTCTTTCTCTCTCGTCCTCTTTGGTTCCTCCTTCTCATTTTCACTCTGTGTTGGGCTGATCAGTGAAATAATTTTACTTGTGTTTCCAGACTTGACATTTAGTTTGTGATCATTAGTATGTGCCTTTTTGTTTACATGAAGATTTCATTCCTATCTAGATAATGAGATTACCATGATTAATTGAAAATATGCATAGAGTACATACAGAAGCTGTATAAATATATGTCATGATGATCATTATTTTTCTCAGGATGAAGCAAAAAAGACTCATGATGATTTTAGGGAGTAAATCAATCAAAAAGAAATAAACCACCATTGTTAAATTGATGCCAATTTTTTTTGTTGGTAAACTATGAAAAGCACAAAGATACATCTTGCAGCAAACTAATTTGAATAGAACAGTTTCTATTTTGTAAAGAAGCCATTCTTTTTTTAAAAAAAATTTTCATTAGTATATATTTTGTCTGTGATACGTAACAAATACTGTGTGTTTGCTCTGGGGTATTAGTACATTTGTATATCACACCTTGAACTCTTTTACTTTACCTTCCCCTATCCTTCGTCCCATCTTCCCCCATTCCCAGAAGTCCTTCCCATCATTTCAAAGTCTATCCTCCTGTTCTTTCTTTTTTAATTTTATTTTGAAAGTAGTAAAAATGCAACAGCACAAGACAGAACAAAGCCAATCGAGACAATGCAGTGAAATTGGTACAGGATTTCACAGTAGGATACTGGAATGCTAGTAATAGGTACTATGGTATATCTCCTTAACTTCACAATAGTTGTCCAGTCAATTAGGTATAGCAAAATCAAACCAAAATCAGAACATTATAAAACCAACTGAGAGTATTGAATAGAGCAAAAGAAACATAACAAAACAAAACAGTGAAAACAGCCTTTGCCTTCAAACAGAAGATAGAAGGAAATCCCCCATATTTGCTATACTGGATATGGTCATCCTCCCAAGAGATGCTGAGACATGTATCCCCAGTAGCTGGTGGGGAGCAGGAAGAGGAAGGGTGTTTGATTTTCAGCCCATGTGCTGGTAAGCTCACAGGAGTCATTGGTTCTCTGCCTGGCCCATGCCAGGGGGTGCTTACCAAGAGGGCAGAAGAATAAGCTGTCTACCATGGCTAGATCTCCGGAGTGCTGGTTCTCTGTCTCCCTGTTCTTGATAAGAAGTAATTCGGGATCTGCCTGTCAGCACACCACAGTGAATCTTTCTCCTATTCCTTCTAGTGTTTGCATGTCTTGGTAGGTACACATTGGATGGTTAATCAAAAGGTAACCACCTTCAGAACTCTGATAGTCCTATGAAAGGGAGTAGATGGATATGAAATTCTTTAGGAAGATACAGGACACCCTTTACTGAACACTGTATAGGAAATAGTCTGATCAGGGAAATCATAATGCGATGTAGAAAGACAAGGCAGTTTGTGCCCCAGCTACTGGTGTTTCTGGGTTCAGGATGTCATATCTGTGGGAACATGGCCTGATTGATTGTGTCACCCCTGCTGTGGTCCCCAAGGGATCTTAGCCTTGTCCTGTCATATAACTTTCCTTGTTTTATAACTGCCGGGCAGGGTTCACTTGT
Source organism: Cavia porcellus (assembly GCF_034190915.1). NCBI lineage: Eukaryota > Metazoa > Chordata > Mammalia > Rodentia > Caviidae > Cavia > Cavia porcellus. The sequence continues at coordinate 60,085,336 of NW_026947493.1, forward strand.
CTTTCCACTGAGCTAAAGTCTCCCTGTCAATAATAGCTGTGTCTGGATTTTTATGACATTTAACTGTTACTTTCTTAAGCTCTGTAGAACTCTTACACAAAAGTTGTCATTTTTTAATAAGACTTTTTAAAGACATTGTAGCTGGGGATTTAGCTCAGCGGCATAAGCACCTGCCTTGCAAGCAGGCAGTTGAGTTCGATCCCCGGTACTGATAAAAAGGAAAAAGACAAAAAAAAAGACATTGTAAATGAGAGAGTAAATGGATCGTATATTCCAAGTGTGACTTTGGAGAAATATCATTTATGTGTAAGCATAAAATGGAAACAGTAGTACTTATTAACTAGGTTGAAAGTAGGTTAATTTGATATTTGAAAACATGAAATCATTTTCATTAAAAATAATTTTTCTTGTCATAGTTTACTTTGTATGGTAGTTTAGTTGTTCTGTTATAGGCCGTCTCAAAGTCAGTGTTACACTTTGATATACTAATTCACTTTTCCCCACCATGTGTTTCTTTGGAGGAGCACCACTCCCAGTGAATGAGCAACTTTACAATTGATCATGATTATAATCTCAAAAGGGTCATTTTATTTGAAACCCTTAAATGTGAAGTCTATGTATGTAACATGTAAGCCATCTGTTGCTTAACTATGCAGAACACATGTGCTAATCTGACTTAAAACTCTGGGCTCCGAGCAGGCTTTCCAGAGATCAACCATTATTCTTGGATATCTCCCTAATAGTGTGTGTTTTTTGTATTTTTTTTCTTTCTCCCAAAGTCAATTTTGCATTGATTTCTCAAGCTTTTTAATCTGTCTCTTCATCCAAGGAGGACAACTTTATCATTCCACTCAGATTTTATTATGTAATAGCAAGGAAAAAAATAATGAACTGTTGATTTCCTTTGGAATTTCATTCCATTCTCAATCAATACAGATGATACAATATATACAGATTATGGGCATGCCTTTTAAATTAACTTATCTGACAATCATCTTGCAACTGTTTAAAAACAAGTATTTCATTCATTTGTTCATCTTCTGTAATATATACTGTGTTAATTGGTGGCAATAGTGGGAAAGCCAACTCTACCCTCGTGAACATTGCCCTATGGGAAAAGATATAGTGAAATTATTCTGTTTTTAGCAGAGTAACTTAAGAGTAAGTCCTTGGATCTGATCTGAGTGAGTTTTTCTCTTTACTTTTCAGAGTGCTTTGAAAATAGCCCCTTTTATGTATAAAGGAAATCTGTATCCAAATTCTTCTTACATAAGGTGTCTCATTCTTGACAAATTTTGAGACTGTATATATATGTGGTTTAATTTTTCTTCATTTTCATGACAATGCTAGACAGAACCACTACTAGCTCCAATTTTTAGACATGAAAGCTGAAGTTTAGAAAGTAGATTTTTTCCAAGTTATTAATAGAGAATATGAGCTCCTGTCTTTCTTTCTTTCTTTCTTTCTTTCTTTCTTTCTTTCTTTCTTTCTTTCTTTTTCTTTCTTTCTTTCTTTCTCTTTCTTTCTTTCTTTCTTTCTCTCTTTCTTTCTTTCTCTCTCTCTTTCTTTCTTTCTTTCTTTCTTTCTTTCTTTCTTTCTTTCTTTCTTTCTTTCTTTTTCCTTCCTTCCTTCCTTCCTTCCTTCCTTCCTTCCTTCCTTCCTTCCTTTCTTTTTCTTTTTTTTGGTGGTGCTGGGGATTGAACCTAGGGCCTTTGGACTTAGCTGTATCCCCATTAAGATAAGATCTCACTATATCTCTGAATTTTCCAGGCTGAGGTTGAACTTGTAATCCTCCTACCCCAGCCTCTCAGAATGCTGGAATTATGTATGCACCACCACACCTGACTAAGCCCTGGTCTTCTAATTGCTGATACCTGTGCCCTAGGCACAAAGCAGTGGCCTGCTCTACCAAGGTCCACTCAGGCCTCTCAACATGGCTTGTCCTTATTCAGAAAGGCTGTGTTACCACCCTCACTTAAACAGAAAATTTTTTTTTATCCTTCAGAATTCTTAGTCTCTTCTACTTGTAAGTTTTCATAAAAATCTGCATTACAGACCCTCTAAACCCTAGAAGTATTTCATATCTACTTCTCCTATACTTAAAATTATATTCCTGCCAGAAAATTAAGTAACATATTTGTAAACCTGCCTCGCAGGACATGAATGAATTGAGTAATAAAAGGGGATGTTATGGGGAATGACAGGATGTATAATTTTTTCTTGTTAACCACTGAACATGTGCTGGTGTTTAGTTCTGCGTGGAGGTCCTCTCACTGGAAGCTACCGGTTACGACAGTTTCACCTTCACTGGGGGTCGGCTGATGACCACGGTTCTGAGCACATGGTCGATGGAGTGAGGTACGCTGCAGAGGTAAGCCACCAAATGCTACTTGGTGACTCAGGGTTTTCTTAAGTGGTGGGATTTAAGGGACATAGAAGAGTTGTCTTGACCTCAGGTTGATTCTGAGCCAAGTAATTATTTCCATATCTGGGAGAGTTGTATTCATTATCATAGTTATTGATATGAGAGCTTCAAATATGGCCCTGCTGAGCCTTAAACCAACCCCAAATGTTGCCGGTTATGTATTCCCATTATCGAAATGAGTAAACTGGAGACTTGAAACAATTAAGTAATCTATTTGGGTAGGAAGCAATAAACCTAGGACTGTCTGGCATCAAATTAGAAATTCTGATTTTACCTGTTTCATCTGCTGAAAGGCCAGTGAGAAGAGAGAGAAATAAATACTTGTCTTAGATCGAACTGTATACGTATTTGATCCAGACAGTGTCCATAAATCTTTAAGACCCATATGAAATAAATGGTAACAAATGGCAAACTTCTACTAGAAAAAAATACAAAGTCTTAAACTTTCCTAAACCCTTCAGTACCTTTATATTTAAAGATGTGAAATGAAATCTCTGTTAATTATTCATATCTCTGGTAAAGCATAACATGAAACAAAGCACACATTGACATGTTTCATTTTGACTGGCAACTCACTCTTTTGTTTGGAAGGATAATTATATTCATTAGTAATACTCTACTTTTTTTAATCCTCTGGTGAAAGGATAAAGCATAGTATGCCTCAAATTTTAATATGGTTAAATATTGCTAATAGTCAACCTACCGTGAAATTAAAGTCAATTACTGCATGACTCAACCAAAACTGTTGAAGCAAAGTGAATTTAGCTTGTGAGGCATTTAGGCAAGACAGAGCAGTGTTCCCAGGTGAGCATGGATTTTATTTTCTCATGCAGTGGAATTCAGCAAACAGAGCTTTTTCCTGGTTCCTTTATCCATTAACATGTATACTTGCCCTTTGAAGCTGTCTTTCTAAAATTTCCATTTTGCCAATTAAATCCCTTTTGTCTGAGGCCAAGTGTACCTTAGAGTATAGGACCTACCCTGGCTTGAGGCAGAGGCTGAAATGGGTATGCACAGTTGTTCTATGGTGGTAGACAAAAGATGCCAAGAAGGCAGGAAGTGAAACTCCTGAATGTGTATGGTGCTTCAGTTATGTCATCTGTTGGGTAGTTTCCAGGTTTTCTTTCTAAAGTTTTGCATTCTAAATTTAAATGTTTTAAATCTCAGAAGCTCCATGGAGAGTAAGAGCTGACTGCTTTGGATCACTGGTTTCCAATATTCTTTCACAACACAGGGAAATTTATACCGTGGCTTTATGGTTTTATTTACTACCTTCATAAACTTAAAAGCGGACTGTTAGATTATCTGCCAGTTGACAAGTAGTTTTCTTTTTTCCTTTTTTGCTTTTTGAGGAGGATCTCATGATGCAGTTCAGGCTGGCCTTGAACTCACTTTGTAGCCCAAAGTCATCTAGAACTTGCAACAATCCTCTTGCTTCAACCTCCTGAGTGCTAGGTTTACAGGCCTGTGCCACCACACTCAGCTGACAAGTAGTTTTCTGAAAAGGGCTTCACATCCTAAAATTTCTGAGATGCTAAAAGTCCTGAACTACAGATCAGGGATCACCTTTGCAGGTAAAGTTTTGCGTATAAAATTTTGGCTGGAATTTCATACTACTAATATATGTCTTTAAGGTGGTTTCTTATTTTAGTGGCTTATATATTCATTCCCTCATTCACTCCAAGAATTCATGGAGATCCAGCCATGTCCCTCATCTTTACACAGCTTGTTTGTGCTTATCCTGCAGACAGTAGGGGAAGGAAGGCAGGATGCCACAAACTTCTTAGCCATGGAGCCCAACCCAGACCTGGGTCAGAGAATGCTTCCCCATGGATGAAGGCTTTCAACTTGAGACCTAAAGCATGGACAGGAGTGAGCCAGGCAAAGGGGAGAAACAGCAGTGGTCCTACAGACTGCCATTTTGAGAACTGGGGGTGGAGGAGTAGTGAATATTTGAAGAACATAATGGCTTATGTGGCCAGAATATGGAGAGTGAAGGCAGAGATAAGAGAGCTGGAGCGGTGGGGTGAACGTGAGCTCAGTGAGTTCAGCCATTGTAAGGGCTACTAATTTTATTCTAAGTGCAGTGGGAAGCCACTGACTGGCTGAGTTGGAAATTGATCATTTTTGAACTTCACATATATGTCATTCAAATTCTGGCTGTGTCTAGGATTGAAGCAGGAGTGGCTAAGGGGAAGGCTTTAGGATAAATTACAGCTAACACATGATAGTGCAGGTGAAAGGCTAGAGGTCTGGCAGTGGTAGCTCTAGTGCGATTTGTTGATTGATTGAAGGTGAGAGGGAGGTAGAGCATATTTTGGGTTGGAGGTAGGAACTGTGGATATAGAAAAAGGAAATCTGGATTAGACCTCAGGGCTGCTGGATGGCAGAGGCAGACAATAAACAAAACACATAAACAAATATGTGATATGTGGTAAATTCTTTGTTAGAAATAATACCACATGTCCTGCTAGAGTGGCTGAGGACTTGGAAAGCCTCTTGGAAAAAATACGTGACTTGAGACTGAAAGACAAGGAAGCAATATGAAGAAATCCAGAGAGAGCTTTCAGAAAATGAGAGCAGCAAGGGCAGGTGCTCTAAGACAAGAACAAGGTTGGCATGTTCAAAAAGAGAACAGCACTGGCCTGTAGGATTGTAATTAATGAGAAAGACGAAGTTAGGGGGTAGGTCCCAGGGAGGCAGGTAGAGGTTACATCACGCCAGTGTTGGGCACGGTGAGGAGTTTGGAGTTTATTCATTCATGCAGTTAGGAGAAGACAATGGAACTTTTCAAAGTGGACAGTAACATGTTTTGCTTTATATTTTATAAAAATATATCTAGCTGTTGTGTGGCAAATATTGAAGCAAGGAGAAACCTGGAGGGTTATGGGAACAGTTATATGCAGTGTGGTAATTTGGGCTGTGAGGTGGTGGAGATGATGAGAACTGGGCAGATGATTATATTTGTGAGAGGTCAGGAGAAAAGGATGTCTGTATAGAAGAAGCAAAGAGCAGAGTCTAAAACATTCTTTCCTAAGGACTTGGCTTGGGCAACCTGGGGGATAATTGTTTCATTTACTGAGAGGCGAGAATCCAGGGAGGATCAGGTTGCAGAGAAGACATACCTCTCTGTTTTGTTAAGTTCATGATGCCAATTTGGTATTCTAGGCATTGTATGTTAAAGTGAGCCATTGGATACATAGCTGGGTTTAAAGTAGAGGTCAAGGCTGCAAGTGTTGTGTTTGGGAGTCAGGTGCTTTTGTTTCTAGCAAAGAATCCCTTGGGTTGTAGGTCTAAAAAATGATCCCAAGGCATTAGTTTTTTCAGGCACCCAGTATTACTTAAGTTTGTGACTATCCTCAAGTTATGTCTTCTTATAAAACAAACAGACCAAAAATAAAGGGGAAAAGGAGGAGGCTGAGGAAGAGGACTGTGAGGAGGAGAAATGAAAGGAAGAAAAAAATAATTTAAGGTTATATCAGATAAAAATTTACTTTGGGGCCTATTGACTTGTGACATTACAAAGAGAGTGATCAAATGGTCTAAAGCATAAAAACTGTTATCCTAAGAATTAGGCATCTACATAACCTAGGCTAGTAGTCCACTCTGTGTTTAGAACTTTACGTGATTACAATTTACCCATAATTGCTTTGGTTTGGGTCTTGGAGGTCAATGAAAGATGCATGTATTAAGTACTTGGTCCTCTGTGGTGCTGTGGGGAGCTGGCGGAACCACTGAGGGGCAGGGCCTTGTGGGAAGTCCTGTGGCCGTTGGGGTGTGTGCTTGAAGAGGACAGAGGGACACTGGCCTCATCCTCTTCCTTTTTTGTTTCCTGGTGATTTTCTGGGCAGCTTTGCTCATCACATGCTCCCTCCATGATGTATTCCTTCACCACAGGCCCAAAAGCAAAAGGACCAAGCAACCAAGGATTGGAAACTAAAAATTTGTGAGTCAAATAAGCCTGTTCCCTTTATACGTTGTTTATCTCAGGCCAAGAGGAAAGCTGACACAATGACATGTAAAAATGACATTAACTAATGCAGTTAACAGTGATACTGTTATTTCTTTAGTCAAGGTAAAACTTCGGCATCGTATTTGACAGTGTATTTCACATGTCACTGACATGCAGTTATAAACAATAATGTTGAATAATACTCTCATTTAGAAGTTATCTTCCCATAGAATCTTAATGTCCATTTTTAGAAGGCAGCTATGCTCACCACTATATGACCAATGTTTATGTTCATTTTTGCTACAATACCCTCTTTGCTCAGCTCAAATCACTGCTGCTGTCATTGTTGCCAGGGAATATGAATGTGCTATTTGTTTGAGTTTTAATAAAAATACAAAATGCCATGTTCTTCTGCCAAGGTATTACTGCCAGCTAAGCAAGGGAGAGCGAAAGACTTTTATTGTTGTTGTTGTTATTGCCACTATGGTTTATTAAGATTTTACTATTTTTTTTTCAAGTTTTGCCACCGTATTTCAAAGGTTTGCTGCTTTTCAGTCAGTAGAAGGGTGGTGATATATAGGAGATGGAGATCTCTCTCACTTAACGTGTGAGTTTTCTAATCAGTTGTTATTGTGACCCTTTGGTGTCACTTACTAAGTGAGCCGATTTGTTGGCATAGAACCATTTGGAACAACTTTCGTGCCCTGATCAGCCCTTCCCTGACAGTGGACTGTCACCATCTCACAAGAGACATGGATCTATTTCTTCATCCAGGATTTTCAGGCTGATTTCCTTCCCCAGCTATCTTGCAGCAACTTTATTGTGCAATATTTTATTGTTTAATTGTCAGCTGCTTATGATAATTTTTATCTATCTGGAATCCTTTTATATTTATTAACTGTAAGATATAAAGTTATATTTGAAAAAGGGGGATAAAAGTATTTATTATATACTAAATTTTCTCTCTACCAGTCAGGTAAAAGGGCAGTTGGGCATGAAGGCCCATGTAAGTGTTTCCTTCCTGAAGTACCAAAACAACTTATCAGGCGTTCTTATCTGAAGGCAGTATCTGATATTGGGTCCTTGGACAGCATGGGTGGCCTTCAGCATTTACCACCAGAGCCAAACCTTTTAGGTGTGTCACATTGCCCTTTGGCTTCTCTCTCAGGTTTGTTCTCTTAACTAAGACTGAAGAATCTCCAAAAGTGGTTTTCTGCTTTATTGTTTCTCTGTGGTCTCTGTATGCTTGTGATACTGCATTGCTTACATGGTAGAACTTTTAAGCCTCTTTTGGGTCTTGCGTGAGGCCACTTGCATGCAAGCAGAGTTGTGAAACGTCTGTTAGAGTTCCAGGTCCCCTGGACTCCGGCTCTTTCTCACTCTTTGCCCACCAGTAGCAGCAGCTGCCTCTCATCACCCTCTCAGACATGACTGGTTCCTGGGCCCCTTCCACCACTGCGACTTACTCTTAGCAAACAAACAATCTCAACACATTTACAGAAGGCAGAAAATGAATAAAAAATAAGTAAGTGACTTACTTATGGTGGTGGATATGTCAGCTTGGTTTCATTGTTGTACATTGTCTACCTGCATGAAAACATCAATGACATTGTGCCTGTGTGTGTACAGTTACCATTCGCCATTAAAATAATCTATTAATAATATATTTCTTACTATAGTTTTTCATAAGGAGAATCTGCATTTTCAAGCCATGAGAAGTGTTAAGCTGCAGTGATAAACAGTTTGTTGAACATTTTCAGGAGCAATCACACTGTCCTTGGCAGCAAGATTGTGCCTGGAAGCCTACTCTGTAGGAGCTTGACTTCACCACCCACCTGTGGAGCTTGTGTTTCCTCAGTGGACTCTGCTAGCATCTGGGATCTGGTCTAAGGCTGTTCCACTGCAGTCCCATCAGTGGAGAGCGCTAGGGCTAGAGAAACTGAGAAGAATGCCCAGTGCATTCTAAATAGTCTTTAAATTAGTGCTTCACTAACTGGCTATGGGACCAATCTTTTACTGCTTGATCTTTAGTTTTTACATAAAACTAAACAGAATTATTTCCAGGAATTTCATGAGGAATACATTATATATATGAGTGTATAGCATCAGAACATCTTCCTGAATGTTTTATTTGCATGTATGTTTTTCAGAATGTTTACAAACAATTTGAATTACGTTATGTACCTCCGTTTCAGCTCCATGTTGTGCACTGGAATTCAGACAAATACCCCAGCTTTGTTGAGGCAGCTCACGAGCGGGATGGACTGGCTGTCCTGGGGATATTTTTACAGGTGAGAATTGCTCTCCTTTTAAATGATAAGCCAGGTTGAATAAAGAGATTCAGTCATGGCAGATACATTCAACTGGTTTTAACAGTAAACAAATTCTAGATTTAGTGTTTCTATCTTAAACTGAATGCTACAAATTACTATTTTAGGAGCATTGTCTTATGATTCTTTTAATTATCCATTGATAATTTTTATGTGACTAGCAGTGACAGCATTCACAATGATTAGAAGATAGCACAGAAATCACAGCTGAGAGCCTGAGAAGAAAATGTTTATTCTCGGCTCATTCTGATCCCTGATTTCAATATTTAGACACAGAGTCCAGGGAAAAGTTCAAGCTCATGGGTCTTGAAGCACTTGTTTGACCAGAATGGGGTGTTGGTTCAAATACAGTGACCAAATAAAAAAAGTTTTTGTTTTATTTCCCTTTGTCTAATATTCACATGTGAACAGACAAGTGTTGTCATCACACCTGAGGTTAGGCTGGGCCTCTCAACTCCCACTGCTACCACATCTTGTAGAGTGTGCAGTTTTGCCCAGCCACATTCTCTGTGTGTGATGTAATTCATGGAACTGGGGCTTGGAGGTAAGGCATGGGGCAGAGGCAGGGAGTGTCACCAACAGTGAAAGATCCTTATCTTTTGGCCACCAAGTCTGCATGGTGGCAGCAGGGTCCAGATGGGGCCAGAGAGTATACTTTAATCCTGAAAAATATAAAAGCTTTAGGTAGTTCAGAACACCCCAATAAGGAAAAGATATATAAAAATTCATATTTTTATACTCATGAAAGTATATTCCTCTGATTTGAGACTTCAAATCATTTTAGGCTGAAAGTAAGAAATGTTTTCATGTAAGGTCTTGATAGCACCAAGTTTCCATACCACCAGAATCAGTTTGAATCCAGGATTTGAGTGTCACCTCTTGCTTAATATTGGAGGTATTTTGTTAGTTTCTTAAGAAAGGTTTCTCTCTAGTCAACTCATGTCTTGAACATTCATAAAGCTGAAAAAAATTTTAAGCTACTATCAGTTTTGGAGCTGAACTGAAGGTTCAGTACAGGAATCCTGTAATTTATTGTGTTTGAAGAGAACCTTTGTTCTTGAACAATCTGTCTGTTTTCTTGGTTTGGGTTTTTTAATAATTTAAAAACAATGATTGAAATGGAGAATTTTATTAATTTTATAGACTTGATTTGCTATCATAACTATTTCTTTTAAAATGTCATGTCTTTAGACTGGTGAACACAATCTCCAGCTGCAAAAGATTACTGACATCTTGGATTCCATTAAAGAAAAGGTAAAATAAATTATTATTTGCTAATGACCAACGTCTTTCTTTTCATTTCCTGAATTTTCTTCTCTTCCTATAAAGACTTAAACCTTAAATATAGCACATGCTGCCTATTTTGAAGCAACTTTGTAACCTACTTGGCCAAAAATGTAGAAGTAACTTATTACCTTTTATCTGTTAAAATTATGAAGGATTTTGCATTATCTAAGATAGTCACTAATAAATCTGTTTATGCAAAATTAGTTTCTAGTATTTCAGTTTTGGAGAATAAGCCATGAATTGTAACACATTTTAAATAACATCTATATTAAAAACAAACCTTGTGCATCTTAAATAAATCCATGTGATATGATATTTTTGTATTTTTAAGATGAAGGTAGAAGATATTAAACAGTTTCATTAGATGTAATTTTTCTTTCTGTGTAATGCTATCCCATTATAATTTTGGGGGAATTTTCTTTGTTTTCTCAGGGGAAACAAACTCGATTCACAAATTTTGACCCATTATCTCTTCTTCCCCCATCCTGGGAATACTGGACATATCCTGGTTCTCTAACAGTTCCACCTCTTCTTGAGAGTGTCACGTGGATTGTTTTAAAACACCCTATAAATATCAGCTCTCAACAGGTATGCCTCATCGTCCAGGTTGATTTTGATTCACGCAGGGAAAGCTGAACAGAATCTCTGTCTCTCTCTCTCTCTCTGTCTCTCTCTCTGTCTCTCTCTCTCTGTCTCTCTCTCTCTCTCTCTGTGTGTGTGTGTGTGTGTGTGTGTGTGTGTGTGTGTGTGTGGTTTGAGGATCAAACCTAGGGCGTCACACATATTAGACAAGAGCTGTACCACTGAGCTTCCCTCCCAACTCTCAAATTTTTTGTAGTTTTGAGACAGGGTCTTGCTGTGTAGTTCAGGCTGAGATTACAGGCCTAGTTACCACATTCAGCTCTCAAATCATTTTTAAAATCTTGTGCGATTTCTGGGGTGTTATGAAGCGTGTACTTTCCCTTCATCAATCAGCCAGGTAGTTAGATTAGATTATTTTCTGTGCTTTCTTATTTAACATTCTATGATTATTGACCCATTATCTCTGCTTGATTAGATTATTTTTTTCTCATATCTTAGACATAAGACATAAAGACAACCAAGGGAGTGAAACAGCATTTTGAATGCTCGAATTATTTGCATTTGTTTTCATTTGTTTGGTTTGAACTATAAGCAGACTGGGATATGAACAGGAAAATCAGAAGAGAGGTCATTCATAGAAGGTGACATTCTCCTTTCTGATCTCTGTCCGTAGACTGCTTCTCCCACAGATTTTGAACTGAATTTTGAGAACAGTGACAGGTGTAGAAATATGTGTGCCTGCTAAGTTTTAGAAGCTATTGTAGTGTGCCCTTAAAAATTCAAGATAGGGGCTGGAGACATAGCTCAGTGGCACAGTGCCTGCCTGACAAGCAAGAAGTCCTGAGTTCGATTCCCTGTATAAAAAAAAAATTAAGACAGTGGATGTCATGTTGCTTTCAAGCTGTTTTTTGGCTTTGGTTGGCAGAAGTTGTAGGACAGCCTAAGGGGCTTTTAAGCATTTTGTAAGAGGCTATGGCGTGGTTCCTCCGTACCCTTCTTGTGAAGTTACTCAACATATTTTTTACTCAATTATTTACTCAAGTTATTATTATCATTATTTTTTTAGTTAACAGTTTGCAGTGGTAGGGACCAAACCCAGGGTCTTATACTTGCCAGTCAAGCCCTTGGTCAATGAGCTGCATCCCCAGCCTTTCGTTTTTTCTGTTGATTGCTTATTGAGCCAGACGGTAGGCCAAATAGTCTGCCAGACTTAGGGTATGTTTAGCACCCAGAAACTGTACTTGGAACTCTGAGTGGTGTGACTAACCTCTGTGTTCTATTTGCTGTGATTCAGTGCATTTCATTTGTGGTTTTGTTGTTCTTGCATTAGATACTTTAGTATTTCAACAGTAAGATAAATTAACAATTTTTGCAACTAATAAAGTGCTCCTTCCTGCTCCAGGCCCCCCTTCTTGGCTGTTTGTGCCATCATCCTAACCCAACCGTACCAAGACCAGTCCACCTTTACCAAGATCATTCCAGGCAACATTTCCTTGGGGTGTACACGTTAACTTTATGTGGTGTTTCTCTTCATTGACCCTTTCTTTAGGATTATGGATAAATTTCAAATTGATGTGCACTTTTTAAAACATTTTATGAAAATCTGGATAGACTGACATGAAACTTCCTGTGATTTTTTTTCCATGTTTTATCACAAGAAAATGGCTTGCTTTGTGGCTTATCAATGGAGTTTATCTCTCTTTCTTCACAAGCTAACCTGTATACTTTTATGCTCCTTTATAAATTTAAACAGCTTACTAATAAATAGTAATTATATCAAACTGCTTAGTAATAAGAGGATAGTATTTTCCTTGCTATTTCAAGGATATATTTACTCCGTAAAGCCAGTTGGAAAATCATTTATTTTGTTGTATTTTTCATCTAATCGTCCAGTGATTTGGAAGACACTATGTCAAAATGCATCATTTAAGTTTTAAAAAAGAAGAAAGTAAGCCTTATTAATGATAACCCCCTGCAAGTTTAGGAATTACAATCACCTGTCTGTGGATTTATTGCTGGGTCTTATTTGAGGCTCTTTAAATGGATATCACTAATGCAGTTTTTATGCACGGAAGTACAGAAAACAAAACTTCATTTTAGGGCTCTAGTGGGATTAATAATTCACTTTAAAACTATTAACTTAAATCTATTGGAGCAGGAACTCTTTTAAACATTTTATTGTTTGACCACATTGAGAAAGTTATTTGGTAATAATAAAGTTATTTGGTAATAATAATTTGGTAAAATGATTATAATAAAATATGATGATTTTAAGAGTTAAAAATGAAGCAAAGCAAAAGAGTGTTTAAAAAGCCAATCTCACTAACTGTGAGAAAAATATCAAAGCCCAATTAAAAAGCATTCTAATCAGGACTCTTCAAAGCTGTCATTGTTCATCAAAAGCCAGATAAGTCTAAGAAACTGTCATAATCGAGAAATGCCAAAGGAGATGTGATTAGTAAGTAAAATGTTTCCTGCACTGAGACTGTGGAATAGACAAAGATATTTGTTAAAAACAACAACAAAAAATCTGAATAAAAGGAGTTCAGACAGTGGTAACATGTTAATATTGGTTCATTAATTATGGAAAATATAATATACTAATGTAAAATGTGAATAACAGAGGAAACTAAAGGAGAGATATGTGGGAAGTATGTGTGATATCTGCAGTAATTCTGCAAGTCTAAAATTGTTCTAAAATAAAAACCTTATTTTAAAAACATGAGAATTAGTAAAGTTAACTCTTACATAAATTGAAATGAAAATCTTATGTCATGGATTTAAAGAGTTACTTTGCAAAAAATAATTTAATCTCAATTTTGACAGCCCATGTTTAAGGCCATCTATTGAGAAATATTTTTATTTATTTTCCAGTTTTATCACTAAATTCCACTGGATATGAAGAATAAATTCTTATAGGATGGTGCCAGGGTTTTGTTTTTTTCTCTAGGATTTTCTGTTGCTGTTTCTTGCCAAGTGACTCTTTGACCTAAAGAGAATATTAGATTTTTAAATTTTCTTTTTCTTGAGCCAGATTCATTGTTTTTCTCTCAGTGAGTTTCTCACTCAGTGAGTACTAAACTCTTGATCTAACTGCCACACCAGTGAGCACATAGTGTTTTATAATGGTTTTAATAATAGGTCTGCCATTTTCTTTGGAAGCCTGACTTTTCCTGGCAGTTCTCTTTGGGTTATCCTAAGTTACCTAAACTGACTTACTCAACTGCTGAAATTCAACATGCATAGTTTTTGGCTTTAATTCTATTCTCCTTATAAAAAAATTCCTTGTGTATTTCTATTTATAAAGTATTCAAGTCATTTGCTCATTTTTAAATTGGGTCATTTTTCCAATGAGTTGCAAGAATTTTCTTCTTTTTTATGTTTATGAGTGTATGTGAATATTGCAAAATCCTGGATTTCACTGTGGCATTTTCATAAATGCATGTAATGTATTTTGACCATGTCATACCCCCATCAGCCTCCCTTATGCCCTGTTTCATTTAGTCCCTTATGTATAATAGTCTTCATTCTGCTTTTATGACAGTTTTCATTATACATATTAGAAAAAAATAGAGTATCTGACGTTTTGAGTGATTTAACATGATCTTCAGTGCTATCCATTTTCTTGCAGATAACATAATTTTTGTTCTTTTATATGGCTGAGTAATGCTCTATTTTGATATTTGCTTTATCCATTCTTCTGTTGATGGGCACCAAGGCTGATTTCCTGTTTCTTGTGAACCATACTGTAATAAACACGGGCACAGATCTGGCCCAGAGCGGGCTTCGCACGTGAATGTGACAGGTAGATCTAGTTGGAGTCTGGTGGTCTAAGATTCAAAAACCATGTTGACAAATTTATTTGGGGTGCCTAGAATGTTAAAAATGTTGTGTATTTAAAGATACGTTTTGAAACGTTTGTGCTAAAATGCCTAATGCTCAGAATTCATTTCCAAGTAACCTGGACTTGGCAGGAAAAGAGGCAGTGAGAATGGATAAGAAAATGGATGGGAATCCACTGAAGGTGAAACCGGGTGATGCATTCGTGGTGGTTTATTATGCTGATTTTTATTTATGCTTGTTTCAGTATTCTACAATTAAAAGAAATTAAGGAGAAATGGAGAAATATGAAAATAGAAATGAAACTTGCCTCTTGCAGTTAGTTCATGGCTTATTTGCCAGACAACTTAACTCAGTGAAACTTCTTAGCTGTCTCTCAAGATTCTCATGTGTCAAATGGGATAATAGTGCATGAATGGTAGAGTAATTCTGAGGATTAAATGACATAATTAGAATGTAATAAAAATATGTAGCATGGTGCCTAGAGCACCATATTCTGTCAAAGAGCTTATTTTTGTTATGACTCAATGTTAGCAGACAGTGCAATGCTATTTAATATGGTAGAGCTCAAGAAGAGCATAAAATTATTTCAGAACCTTTGTAAAAATGTTTCATCTTACTGGGTTGCTTCACAATTGAATTAGAATTTCAGTGTCAGAGCCAAGGAAACCAGCAAAACTGGTCCCACCCACCTCAGCCTCAAGACTGAACTTGGGATGCTCCTGCCAGGAGCCTGTAGGTGCTGTAACAGCCTGAGTGACAGAGGTGTACAGTTTTCTGCCTGAACAAGCCTGTGCTTATGTGAGGAGATATGACTGATAGGGACAGTCAGGGAGGACTTGGGAGTTGCAGGAAGCAGATCTGTAAGTGTTGGTAGTATCGAGCCTATTGGGAAAGTCTTCAAGGGAAGAAGTCTGGATGAACAGACCAGGACCGATTTAGAGACTTAGCAAAATAAGCAAACTGGTCAGAAAGTGATCTGAAGTAAGATTCAGTTCTATACTGCTGAGGCTAATAATACTGTGCCATGATCTAGAGCAGTTGAAGTGTGTATGTGTGTGTGTGTGTGTGTAAAATAAAGCTATGACTTCCTCCTCTCCCCTCCTCAGCATCTCTCTCTTTTTGTCTGGAATCCCAGCCTCCCAAAGGCTGGGGTTAGAGATGTGTCATCACTCAGCCCCTGTTGTTTTCTATTCTGATTAATACTGTACAAGAAATATTTTGAGCCTCAGATAAATGATAATGATGGAAATCTAATTGATGTGTCTTAGTCTAAATTTGCTTGACTTTGAGATTAGGTCACCAAAAAAGTTTAGAAGATGGAGACTGTCACCCATAATAATTTACTAATTTGTCCTTATCGAAATAAAACAAAAAGCTAAAATAAATGTCAAATAGAACAACATATTTGTAATACAGTTTTTCAGCAATCAAAAAGTCGTGTAAGTTTATGCTTATTGACATGAAACAATGTCTATGATGATAAGTGGAAAAATCCAGTTTAAAACAGCATGTGTAATTGCAGTCATTTTTGTAATAAAACATGTCCAGTATGTGTGTATGTATGTGCTGTGTGTACGCATGTGAAGCAATTCTCTAATTTCTAGATGTGTGTTCTTTAAGCCACATTCTAAATGTTGCTTCCTCTTTTTATTTTATTTATTTATTTTTTTTGTCTTTTTCCTTTTTATGGGTACCAGAGATCGAACCCACAACTGCCTGCTTGCAAGGCAGGCGCTTATGCCGCTGACTAAATCCCCAGCCCCAATGTTGCTTCCTCTTATGACTTTGCTTTGTGAACAAAGAATGCTTATATATTTAATTTTGGAATAGCAAGTGTACAGTGATGTGAATTAGCAGAAGAATTCTTTATGATGTAAAAGGTATAACTTAGACAATTTTCATGACAATATTGATAACTCGTATTAAAAGAGGATCTATATTTCTTAATTTTTCTATGGGATTCATTAGCATTGGTGTGTCTTTCTGTGCTGATTTAATTCTGCTCTTCTTTCAACAGCTGGCCAAATTCCGCAGCCTTCTGTGTACATCAGAAGGAGAAGAAGCAGCTTTTCTATTGAGCAATCATCGCCCACCTCAACCTCTGAAGGGCCGCAAAGTGAGAGCCTCATTTCATTAACAGTTGTCACAGGGGACCACCCTGACATGACTGGAAAGATAGCAACATGGCAAACACAAACTCCCTAGTAACAGTACTTCTCTGAAATTTTAATGTATGGTACCATTTTACTGTCAGCTTCTGTGCCATGAAGAAAACTAGATCTCATTAATTAAACTAATTTAGCTCATCTGTTCCAGATTTGCACTTATGAATAGTCAAGTACCAAGTGTTGTCTTTTGTGTATTAAAATACATGAAAAACATCTGCTTCAGTCTTTGTGAAAATAAAGCTGGCCTCACAGATCTCAGAATGTTCTAAAAATTCTACCTTCCTGTAGGCTGAATGTGTTATATTTTCACTGATATTCAATGAAATTTTTAAAATTCATTTCCAGAATATAGGATTGTGATTTTTCTAAACAGGCGATTCTTAGTATTTTGATACTATTCATCAAAAGTAGGTATTTCCTTTTAAAGTGAATTTTTGCTGTTATTATGTTGCTGACTTTCATTTTGTGATTTCTTTTTATGGTATTGAGTCTTGAACCCAGGACCTTTGCACTGAGCTACATCTTCAGCCCTTTCTAAGTTTTTATTTGAGCTGGTTTCACTGTCTCTAAATTGGTCAGGCTGAGCTTGAACGTGGAGTGTTTCTGTGTCTGACTCCCAGGGTGCTGGAATTATAGGTCTGTGCCACCAGACAGGCTTGTAAAGTGCATAATGTGAGAATCCGGGTTGGCATGGGATATAGCTACTCATTGTGTCTATTCACCAGATCAAAGACAACCTGTTTCCTCAGGATATAAATAACTATTTGCACGTAATGCACATAATAAATTGTGCCTGATATCATATTCATTCAGTAGTGTTGATAATGAAGTGGCTGGTAATTGACAAGATGCAATGTTTTCCAATTGGTGCTATTAATGTGTTTTGAAACTAATAGGTTTAGACAGTACAAGTATGAAGAGCTATGCATGAACATGATAACAAGAAAGGTTGCCTACTTTTCTCCTGTGTTTTGATAACAGAGCAAGGAGCAATGCTGTGTGGGTCATTTTTCTGTCAATGAGCGAAAAACATATATATAGTGAGTGTCATATAAATATACATTGATCCCTAAGTTCTTCAACTCATTTGTATGGCAAAGCACATCTCCCTTTTTATACATGTCCCTCAGTGTTGTAAGTACTCAAGGTGGCACTTGATATAAATTTTAACCTGTTATTTGTTGGGATTTTTTTGTTTGCTTTTGGAGGAGGACTGGGCAGTGTTCCTTTTGTCCTTTCTGTTATGGGGTGACACAGAATATTACACTAACCTTTTAAGACCTGAACATATGCCAGACATCTGTCATCTTCCAAGGAAAGTTTACTTGGGCTTTTGTGATTTTGATTCTTTCTTCCTTTGAATGTAGATTTAATAATCAAAATTATTCCGTAACATTCTAATATAATTACTAAGTATCAGTACACATGTACAATACTTACCAGCTTCTGAAGATTGGATCTGACACGTTGACTAAGATTAACATGCAGCAAATGTTTAATGAATTGAGTATTTAACGAGTGTTTTCTATCTTTGGTATTTATCTCTCTGCTTGAGATCAAATGCACTATAAATTAACCTTACAAGTAAAATGTGTTATGTCGTGTAATTTTTTTCTTAATGGAATGCTTATTAAACCTAATTTGTATAACTAGAAGTTTTTAATGATTTTAAAACACAGTATTGAATGGGAAGACCTTTCTTTAGTTTAGAAAGATGCTTTGTAAAGTATCCTAGTAAGGAAAAGGATTCTATAGTCTAAGAGACTGTAACTTGCTGGATTCAGAGGGTGTGGAATGGGATTTTGAATACTACTCTCTATGAGATTTACCACATTACAACTTGTGGCATCTGCTGCAATGTTCCATCAATTCTATGGTATAGATTGTACCATGTAGACTGAAAAGGTCTATCCAGCAATGATTTTGTCTGCTAATTTATGTATCTCATACAGGCAAAAGGTTGAAGTGTGTTTTAGCATTGCCATATTCTTCCCTTTAAAAATATTAGTGCTGTAAATACATCTGTTTTGTTTCCCACAACACGTTAGATTTATGTGTTAAACATTTTGTGTTATAATTTAAATTTGACTCAATCATAATAAAAAATGAGAAAAACTTTCAAATGTGTCAGGGCTATGTATACGCAATCCCAGAATCAGACTTCTAGAGTTTTTTACAGGAAATAACATCAAACTCAGAAACATTGCAAACACAGTATGACAAAAAGTTTTAATTTTCTGAATTGTTTTAAAGAAATTTTGCCATCTGGGTTCCTCACCGTACCACACACTTTAGTATTTATTTGTTTCTTATATGCTAGAAAAAAAATACATTTTCCTGCATTACTACAAATAAAGCTAAAACCAACATGAGATTCACATTGCTGTAATATTACTGCCCAGCCTCTTGGAGAATACTTTATTTGCTTCTCATGTTTCCTTCAGTCAGGAACTGGTTCTCAACCTACTTGGTTTTCATGATCTGCATAGTTTTATAGATTGTAGGCCAGTTATTTTATAGAATGTCTCTCAGTTTGCATTGCTCCAGTGTTTTCTTTTGCTTAGATTCAAATTATGTCTAGTTGGCAGGAATACCACAGAAGCGATGCTGTTTTCTTCTCATTGCGTCCTATTGGGGAGCCAGTTTTAATTTGATTTGACTTATTACAGAATGTCTACTTCCATCACTTCATGAGAATGTTTGCCTGCTAAGCTTCTTCATTGGAAAGTGACTCTTTTTTCTTTTGTAATTAACAAATACTAGAGTAGGGGAATTCTTTTAAAAGACTTTGTAAATATCCTGTTCCTCAATAAACCCTAATTTATTTTGATTTATTTATTTATTTTTTGTACGGGGGAATCAAACTCATGACCTTGCACTTGTCAAGCAGGCACTGATGCCATTGAGCTATATCCTTGGTCTGCAACCTCCAATTTATTAACTTATTTCCACCATAGACTTAGAGATTCCTATTTTTCTTACTAGGCTTTAGAATCTGTTCTTATCATTATTTTACTTTTTCTGATGCTGAAGTATTTTTCTTGGTGTAGCCAGTGGGCACCCTTTAAGTTGGCTTCAGTATCATGTTGATACACTTTTTTGTTTCCTAACACTCATGCAATGTTCTAACTCATTGGATGCATTTCCTTCCCCAGGCCTAAAATCAGCCATTTCTTTAACAAGCCCTGGTCTCCTTTAGTGGAAGGTAATATTGACATACCCAGCATCTAGGCACTAGGTAAGCACAGTGCTATGGGAGTGTTGCTACTCTGAGACCCTCAGGGAACAGAAATCACAATTGTATACACATATACACACATACAAGTACATATATACAAAGTATAAATGTCTTCATGTCTCTATATGTGATTTTAGATTTGTATCTACAGTTTCAATCCAACACAAGATTCATGATACTTTTTTTCCACCTGTTTCTCACATTTCAAGCTGCTTTCCATCATCCTCAATATATTTATGTATTTGGCCCATTTTTTTGTACATAACCACGTCTCATCTCCTGCACCCACACTGTGCAGACTTCCCCTTTTTTACAGGGGCTCTGATGTCCTGTACTGGTTTACTTTGTCCCCTGTAACCACACAGCTCCCCTTTGCTTGCTGTTCCTCAGTACACCTCCAATTTATTAATTAATTTCCACTACCTAATGGATTTATTCAGGAACAGATGGGATGGAAGGGGAAAAAAAAGAAAGAGCAAGATTACATTTTTAAACATTTGCTGAGCTGTTCTTTTTCTTCCCCATACAATGCATATTACGTCATACACATTACATCATAGGGAGCATTTTGTAAAAGCTTTTAGGATTTTCTGAGTGGGCCTGCAGGAAATATAGGCCCAGGGATAACAAGTCTTGCAAAGGTATCCTAACCATAGATAAATAACTCAATTTGTTCACATTTTATTAAAGATTAAATTCTTTATGTCAAGGTGTCAATAATTTTGAAAATGTGAACTTCACTCAAAGGATGATTTTTAAAGTTGCTACCATTCTTTGTATTTTAGTATAATAGATATTTGCATGATAGGTTTAGAGGAGAGGGAATAAACACTGTAAGAGAAAGAATGTTAACATGACATAACCAAGTCAATAATCTGAGTGTTTGGATGACCAAGATAAACTTGAACCAGTTTACAGTTTTGCCCAGGTTTTACCAGTGTCTTATCGTCAGGCAACATGATGGATACACAGGAATGATCAGTGTTGGTGAAGATAAAACACTTTTATTGGGTTAATTAACTGGATAGCTCCCTGACATGACTAAAATCCCACTTCTGTCTTCCTGGAGAGGAGTTGCAACAATCAGGAGTTCTCCTTCACTGCCGTGGACTGAGAGAAGTCTACCTGTGAGAAGACCTCGCCATTTCCACTCTTCACTGTTCACACCAGGGTAAGTCGCCTAGGAGAAGGATGTGGTTCCATTAAATGTCTTTGTTTTCTGTGAGCTCTTTTCTTGTACAAGCTCTTCTGGGTGAAAAGTGTGGTCCATTTTTTTTTAGCTGTGCTCATAGAGTAACAATTCTAGAATATCAGGGCCCTGGCCAAGATCCCCAATCCTCCCAAATGAGTGTATAGTGAAAGCTTAAATAAATGAGACAAGTCATGATTTTAAGGCTCTAGAAGGATCAAGATCAGTTTGAGACTCTGGAGCGTGAGATAAAGAGCTTCTCTGGGTGGCCCATATTTATTAGGTTTTCAAACAAAGAGAAGATACTGAGGAAAGCATGGGAACTGAGCAGGATCTTGGTAGTCACTTCAAAGACTTTTCCAAGTGGTAAATTATGCCAACTTAGAACTGTTTTATCTTCATGATGACATTCATGGTAGGAGCGAGACAGCAGGAATGAGACACCTGCAGTTGCAGTCTTTACCTACTTAATCGCGGGTGCAATCAGCTGTCATCAGCTGTGGTCTTATCTTGTGCTTTGAGGCATCTCTGGCATCACAGACCACTACAGTCTCGGTCAGGACTAGTGATTCATAGAGTTTCACTTACTATGAATCTGCTGCCCAACTCCAGACAAGGGGCCTAGGCCTAGGACAGACTCATAGATAAACACAGAAAGCCAATTAGTTGATTTTAAATCCTGCTCAGAGCCATTTCATAGTGGTCTCCAACACTAGAAACTGTGGGTTTGTATCTCAATAAGAACAGATGAACCATAAATAAATCTTAAATTCTTTATGGAAGCTAGATTTAGCAAAAACTCACACAAAGTTTTATTGTTTTGGTATGGGAGATTGAACTCACAATTTTGCACTTACCAGGCAGGTGCTTATGTGACCGGTGCAGCCCCCCAATGAGACAGAGGGCGCTCTTGTTGGTAACAGGTAACTGCCGCTTTATTGACGCGGGCTCTGGTTTATATATTCGGCCGTGACCAATCACAGGCTGCCACGAGGGCTGCCACAAGGAAGCAGGGCTGGAATGTGACGCAGGCTCTGGCTAATATACCCAGCTGTGGCCAATCAGGGGTTGCCACAGAGTCGGCACGGGGCGAGTACAGAGTGAGCATGAGGTGTGCACGGGATGGCTAGTTTGAAGAGGGACGTAGCGCATTGTGGAAGCTGATGTGGTCTTATCGTCCCAGGCGGGGTGTGTTGAGCGCCTGCACCCGACATCTCCCCCTTTCTTTATAACTGACGCAGGGTCTCCAGGGGTCGGTGCCCCTCGTGAGGTGTCATGCTGCACAGTCATGACGGTACCTCACTACCCATTGGTGCTCTTTTGGAGGGGGCAGGAAATCTATTTTATGAGCCCAACCTGCATGCTCGCCGACATGGGGACCGGGGCACCTCCTGGCCAAGGACAGCGCCCCCTGCGATTCTTTGCTCCACACCTGCGTCACAGCATGGCGAGCCATGCTGCCGGGCTTTGACCAGATTCTACAGCCAGCAATGCTTGTTTGATAATTACTTTGTCCCTATTCCTTTGTCTGCGAATCCGACAGAGCAGAAGTAGACTGCCGAATGCGGCAAGTGTAGCCATGGTAGCCAGAGCCCCTATTCCTGCCCATTCCTTTTATGAAAGAGAAAGCTTTATGGATCCAATTGGAGAGTATTGCTCATGAGCTGGATCACAGGAAACTCGTCTGGGTCCGCCATAACTGGAATCGGTATGAACCGGGGTACCTGCATAACGACAGCTGAGAGTGCACTGTTATCCCAACATTGTGACACATAACAGGTTGCGGTGGAACAATTTAGAAAAGTCATATTTGTGGTGGCTTCAAACAACAGAAAAGGGTAGGGAGCTTGCAGGCAGTCTGGGGTTTTTGTGATATTGAAGACCTTTTGAGACTTGTAGGTGGAGGGTGTGAAGGAATCGTTGCTCCTCACCCCTGAAACACTGCTATGAAAAACACGGACTGGGGATAAGCCTGCCACAAGAATGCTTCATTCCCTTTTCTAAGACAAATATGGTTGTCCCTCCTAACAAACCCAAAGAAACCATACAATAATTTTCATCTGTCTCTAATTAGGCCACCATCCATCCAACCAGATGAGATTTATTCACTATCCTAACCACAAAAAGCTTCCAAGCATCCACACGTCACAAGAGCTCCCACAGGTGACTCTAGCAACAGCTGCAGTGACTGAGGCAATGAACCTTCATTTCCAACTCAGCTGCAAGGACAAACTGCAGGTTCCATGCTATTGTCGAGTCCCACAGCAGCTTTCTAAGATTAAAGCGTTAATTCAGAAGAAATCAGATTTTCCTGTGGAATTTCAATAGTCTTTAGTCTTAAGCAGGGAAGGACAAGCAGCTGGCTTCAGGCACTTTCTGCCTGGACAGGTGTTTCTCTGTAACAGGAGATTTTAGGATTCTGAGGAAAGGTGAAGTCAGAAATTGCCCCCAGTCGATCCCCAAGCTTGCTCTTAACATAACCCATGTGTTTCTTGTGAAGAAAACTTCAGAGTGGGATTGCTCCCTGAGCCATCGTAGCATGTAGCATCTGCGAGGCAACTCCTCACTATCGCCCAAAGAGGTCTAACTCCTGGTTCTAGGAGGCCATTTTCTGCTGCAAAATCTAGGTCTCTCCCTAGTTTGTCCCAACTAGGGATTGTGACAGAGCCCGTGGGACCAAACCAAGGTGCTACCTTATCAACCTGATCGAGGAAGTTTTAAATTTGTTTTCATTTCATTTTTAATCCCTTTTCGTTAAGTAAGTCGCTTAAAGCAACTAACAGCGGCTGAGTAGCGGTGTTACCCATGTTAAGGGGAGTTTCAAGAGTTTATTTTTGTTTCTTTTTGTTTTCCTGTTTTTTTTTCTTTTTTTTTTCAGGGACAACTTAATATCCGTGCCCCTTTACGGCGCCCCCAAAACCGGCCTCTTTACGGCCCCCGGAACTCTCTTTACGAGTTCCTTGACCCTTGCGACGTGTCCACCCAAAGTTGCCCGATAACCCCTGCTATCCGGCCCGGCAGCCCCTGCTGCCTGTTGCGTAGCCCCCACTACCAACATTGAGCAGTTTAACCTGTCAGCCCCCGCCTGCCGCGTAGCCCCCGCTATCGGCGCTTGACGGTTTTACCTGTTATCGTCTCCGTTCTGTCGGAGAGAGGGTCTCGTTCCCCGTACGGGCCACCAGTTGACCGGCGCAGCCCCCCAATGAGACAGAGGACGCTCTTGTTGGTAACAGGTAACTGCCGCTTTATTGACGCGGGCTCTGGTTTATATATTCGGCCGTGACCAATCACAGGCTGCCACGAGGGCTGCCACAAGGAAGCAGGGCTGGAATGGGACACAGGCTCTGGCTAATATACCCAGCTGTGGCCAATCAGGGGTTGCCACAGAGTCGGCATGGGGCGAGTACAGAGTGAGCACGAGGTGCACACGGGGTGGCTAGTTTGAAGAGGGACGTAGCGCATTGTGGAAGCTGATGTGGTCTTATCGTCCCGGGTGGGGTGTGTTGAGTGCCTGCGCCCGATACTTATGCCACTGAGCTAAATCCCTGATAGGTTTTGTACTTTAAAATGGGCTTCTGCAAATGACTACCTTCATGGAGGTGATTATGAACATCTGTGGTTGGTTGATACTGGAAGGAGCTGGAACCATAGCGAGACTCTCTGAATGCCCCAGATGCAAATGCATAATTAAGTGTGATTGCTTTAAAATGCAAATTGTATCCAGCACACTCAGAAAAGATTATCCCAGTTTACCATGTTGAGTTGGCATTGTATAGAAATTAACAACCGTATTGGTTTAGAAAAGTTAAACTTAATTTTTTTCCCACTTGTGCAGGGATAATTCATTGCATTAAATATGTAAGGTCTTATCTATGGGAGTTTGATTCAGAAACTAATAAAGTATCCTCTAAATAACGAAAACATATATGAATTGCAAGGTATCACTTTCTCACAGGAAGACAGAAACCACTAGAATTTTGAACAAAAAATGTAAATGCTTGGAATTGCATGATGCAAATTATGAAAAACCTGGCAGAGGACAGGAAGACAACTAAGAGATTGGGAAGAGCAGGACATTCCTTTCTTCCTTAGGGGGAACTAGTCTTCCTGGAATGCAGGGCCCAAGCACACACAGCACAACTGAAGTTGAAATAAAACTAAACCTGATCTTAGCAGGATCTTGCTATTTTTGTAAAGATTCAGCTATTATTTTGAGGCAGAGACAGGAGGTCATTCACCTGATGGTACCCATTTCTAGAACTCCAGATAATATAGAAATATGTGAGTTTATTCCCTTTGCTGTATAAAACAGGATAGTCTCAGGAATGGATCTGAAGACAAATGGGCCGAAGACCAGCCAAGGAATCCGGGCAGGGAATTTCCTTTATGTAGGAGAAGGAAATGGCCATGAGACTGAGCTGGAAATCTCCAGAGATGAAAGACCATTGCCGTATTCCTGTTACATCCTGAAAATGTAATTCAGCCATCACTTGTTGGACTTCTTATGTGCCAAATATACTAGACATAGACCTACAAATGATTAACAAGTGATTCCTGCTCCTCTGCAGCTGCCATCTCTCAAGGCAAGAGTAACAACAGACTTCATCAATATAAGATATTAAGTAACTTAATTTGAGGCTTTGCTAAAATGCAATGGAAAAAGACAGAAAAAGTTCTGCAGAAACTAACACAGCCATGTAGAATTTCAAGTGCAGTACATTTGGAAATGGAGTTCTTTTGTTTTCTGTCTGGTTTTAGGAGTAACAGGCATATCAGTGAGGACTCCTTTGAGAATGACAGAAATTTCATCTCAGAATAGCTAAAATAAAGGGGATTTAGCTCTGTGGCTCAAGTGCTTGCTTGGTAAGCACAGTTGTGAATTAAATTTCAACTACCAAAAATAAATAAATAAATAAATAAAGTAGATGGAATTTATTGATTCATACAATTTAAAAATTCAGTGGTAAATCTGACTTTCATCATGGAAAATTCAGGGGCCAGGATTACAACTCCATGTCTACTTAGCTCTCTCCACTTTTGTGGGCCCCATTCACAGTCAGCTTTCTTCCATGCTGTCACGATTAATGCTCATATCTCTGTAAGCCATACCAGTGCCAAAGGGCAAGTTTGTATGTCCACAGACTTCAAAATGTGTCTGGCTCAAAGTCCCGTTGGCTTAGGTTGAATCAGTTGCCCGCCCCTAGCCAGGCCCTCGTGGCTGATGAACGTTGGCTCAGGGAAGTGGAGTCAGTGCTTCCAAAGCTGTCAGATTAAGAGTGGAAGAGGGGTGGCTACCGTGCAGGGAACAGGGACTAGCACTTGAAGAAGAGAGGGATTGTGGGTGGTGGTGAAAACGACAAATGTCTATTCAGAACTGAAATGGTGGCTGGACAGAGGTCTGAAAAGAATAAAATGCGTGACCTAGGCCACCTAAAATAATAACTCTCACCCGAGGACAAAGCTTCTCAATCCAAAGGCAGAGTTTCAATAAGGGCATAAGATTTTTTTAAAATCTGTTATTGCTTTGAAGAAGTGATGAACTGAGATGAGAAAGGCTAGGGATTGTCACTCTTAGGTACCAAATCTAAAACTGACAAACTTGAGACATTTTCATCAAGACAGAACTATTGGATGGTCCGATTCATTTGACCTTCCAGTAGGGCTTAGGTGTGGATACTGGATATTGAACCTGAGGTCTGTCTTTTTGTGGCCTCTCTTAAGTTCCATGGAGGAAGAGATGATTATGTTAGATGTCATATCTGCCTTTCTAGGCCTTAGATCTTGTCCAGAAATGAGCATGTACTGGTCATTCCTGCCGCTCACAGTCCTTTGTCCCTCAGCCGATTCAAGAAGTGTTTGTTGACAGCGCTAACAAATGACATGAATGAACAAGTGTTCTGATTACATGTAAAATCAACACAGCTCGTGAGTCACTCTTCCTCAATATTTGCTTAAAAACACAAGCACTTTATTCCTTAAAGAAACAATAGGTTGGAAGTTGTAAAATTACTCCAAGAAAAGTGAAAATAGAGTTTTGTAGATTATTTTGTGATCAAAGAGGCACGTGTTCTGCCCTGAATAGTCTCAAAACAAGCATTGCTCTTCCTAGTTCTGGCTGAAATCCACCACACTGAGTAAAATCTACTTCTAGGAACATTTCCACAGCCAGTGCAATGGGCCAGCTGGTCTCTGAGTGGCCAGCTGACCACTGTCGCGGTCCTTGAGATATTGTCAGTTCATCAGTGAGGTTGACACTATTTTGTGATAGTACTAAGATGTTACTTGCTTTTCATTGTTCCGATACTTATCCTTCTGCCTTAAAAGTGATGATGGTTAAAACTACTGTGTTTTTTAAAGAAAAATCAAGGGTATGACTGGAAAAAACACTACTTAGTCATTTTTACATGCCAGGTTCTCTTACAAATGCACCTATTCTAAGATAATTAATTTTACTAAACCTGACCTCCAGAGCACAAATTCTTTTAATGTTCAGTGTAACAAAATGAGATGCCTACGGGAAGAATTTCTGCTCCTTGTGGAAATGCAATTGTTCCTTGTAGGAAAAGCCCTTCTGTAATGTGCTGCAAATGGAATTAAGCACTTTTTTCATGGAGCCTCATTTTTTAACATTCTTGAAAGAGCAACTGACAATACTGAGACTCGGGTAATTGGTGTGCGATTCCTTTGAAATAAACAGAATGAAGTTGATAAACAACTAAAAGTATTTGTTAGTAACAGAACTTTCAAGAGAAACTTATAATTTTGGAAAACTCCTCTCTGTCTCCATGAATTTGCTAGCTTCTTAATACTTAATGATACCGATGAGATCAGTGATAATTTTAACAAGGATGGTTTTTGTTGGATAATGAACTGCGTTTATGTATAGCTTGAAGATACACATAAATCAGAGAAGTAAGATTTTATAATTGAGCAGTATATGATGTGACAAAGTCATGCACAGATAAAATATGTTCAAAATCAAGATACAATAATACATTGGACTGAAAGAGTATAAAAAATTTACTTGTACAGTTTATTGATGTGTAATTAACTTTTAAGAAATTGTTACTTGTTGAGTATATTTAAAAAAGAATATACACCATTGTTCAAAAAAAGCTATTAACTTACCCTCATTTTCTAGATGTATGTCTATGTGGCTGGATTTCTTTTAAGTGAATTAAACAGTATGTTAAGCCAGCTGAATGTAGATTTATTTATTGATTCATTTTATTTAGTCAGACATTCAAGGATTTACAAAAAATATATCACTTTTCTTATTATATATTTTTATATGGTAAAATATTGTTATTTTCAAAAAATGTTTTCTCTATGCTAATTTATTATAGGAATTATTTATTTTGTTATGGATTAAAAACTGGTGGTCAACTTAATGCCAATGGAATCAAATCACCACGGTGCTGAGTATAGATGTTCCATCTGAGGAAAGTTGCCAGCATAGAGACGTGGAGAAAAAGAGAGGCATTGAGGCATTGCGGATTCTCCTACGTGTTGCTGTTTGAGCCGCTGGTTCTCCTGGAGAAGCTCTGGTCCTCATATCGAGCATTGCTTCCTGGCTCTGGAGGGGAAGACATGTGCCACTTAATCTCCAGGATGAACTCGTCATGCTGGCTTCCCGGCATGAACTCAACTGTGCTTATTGTTGGAGGAGCTCGGGGCCTCCGTGTCACTGAGGATGGCTGTGGTGTTTTTCAGGGCAGCCCTGGTCTTTGTTTTGAGCATGACATTTCAGCTCCGGCACAGAACCCTCAACCAGTACAGTTCCTTCACCCTGCTGGCATGGACTTTTTGACTTCCACTGCTGACCTCTGGGTCTTCCCAGCACAGATCCATAAAAGAGACTGGTGTGAGTCCTTTTTATGGGCTCTAGACCTCCAGCTGGACGCGTAGGAGGCATTGTCATGGGCTCTATGTTTTCATCTATACTCATGTTGGACATTGTTGTGGGATCCAGATATGACTGAATATTCTGGGTCTTTAGTGTTGTGGATAGATTTTAATTGTTCTCACGAACCCAGACTACAATGTTTAATGAATTTATTATCTTTATATGAATTAATAAATACTTTGCTATTTTTCAGTTTTAGTTCCAATGTAGTAAATATGAACAGGTATAACTCACAGAAAAAAAAGCTATTTGATACCATTAAGAATTTTTGAAGGTGTTCCAAAACAAAAAAGGGGTCAGCGACCACTCCCATTAACCCTTTGTTTCAATGTTTCTACCCCAATCTCAGCATTCCACTCCTCTAAAATTTGTGCTTATTTCTGCTGAACAGATTATGTTCTAACAAAACTATGTAATTTATATATGCTTATATGTTACCCAAATTTCAAAAAGTAAATGTACTCACACACTCTCACGCTGTTAGACACAGGCTGAATTCCTTTATTCCAAGTGTTTCTAGATTCACTCTTCTTTTATGGATTTTCCTCACTTTTGCATTTACTTGTTTTTTGTCCTTTAATTCCCAGCATCAATGTAAGGCCAAAAACTTTGCCTCATTTTCTGTTTAGTTGTGGAAGGGACAATATAATCTTCTGTATGTTTGAGGTAATTCCTGGAATTCACATCCAGACTGCTTATTGTACAGTCACTGTAGGCCTGGGACCAACAGCTGCCTGGTGTCTGCCAAAAGAAATTTCTCACTTACGTTTGCTCTGGACAAACTTTGCTCCAAAGCAGAATTTTGTTGACTGTACCTCTGAGAATTTCAACCAGAAGGTATAAATGCTTGAAATTACACAAATAAGTTACAAAAATGCTCAAAAACCTTAGAATTACATGAGGCATGTTATATTTTTCCTTTGGAAATCGGACCCTGGACAAATACAAGCTCAAAGTGCTTATTCCTCAAACAACGAAAGGCTTGGATGTGCTTTGTAGCTACCCTAGAAATACGCTTTTAGCCCAATTTGCTGGCTCATCACAAGAGCTTGAAATCTGAGCCCCACTTTTACTTACAGGCTCCTCAGTCAACATCCAGGAAGAAAGGAAGCAGAAAGCTCTTTTCCTTTTTGTGAGGATAGACTTCATTTCTACTCAAGTCCACCTCGTCATCTATAATGCAGTATCCTTCCAAAAAATGAGTGAGATTAAAATATTGTGAGGACATATTTCACTTCAATCTTTTGAAAATAAAAGAAGGATCTCAGAGATGTCTATTTCCATATGCTAATGTCCAGTAAACGATTAATTCTTGATTCAGTACCTACATGGTGAATGTTGATTGTAAATGTGTCAGTTTATCATGAAGTCTTTCAAATGACTTGGTAAAAATTGCACGGTCTTGTTCTGTAATACCTTCATGTAGGAAAGTCTGCCTACGAAACATTCTGCAGCGAAGTCATTAGTCAAAACCTCCAGTGTCCCCTGTCCTTTTCCTTTCCTTTCTCTATTCTCCTTTGGTGTTTGGCATAGAATCAGAGACACAGTGCCTGCTTAATCAGAAATTTAAATATTTACTGTCTGTGGATGGTTCTATCTCTTCACCTATCTCCTGAGTCAAGCTGTCTGGTTTCCTCACTGTGGGCAGCTATTGTGTTCCACTGGATTCTTCTCTCTTTTCTGCACTCATGGTCTGGATGACATTGTCCTAGTTCCATGGCTTTAAATAACAATTCAGCAAATGAATGATGCCTGCATTATGTCTCCAGTCCCAGCCCCTTCCTGAACTTAGAACTCACCCCACAGCTCCAGGGATGCCTGCTAGAGCTCCAGATCAAAATAGGTTTCTCTAAACTGCTACCCTGAAAACTGTCCCCGCCCAGATGCTCCATCTTCTGTCGAGGGAGGACCAGCTGTTTAAGTCCCAAAGTGCTGGTCCTCTCGTTCAAACCCACACCGACTCTGTAAGCAGTCTTCTCCACACAGCAGCCACAGTGATTCTTTGAAAACTGACCAGAGGTCTTTATTCCACTGAGCTCCGCGCTCCTGTGATTTTCTTGCTACCCGGAATAAAATGTGAAGTGCTAGAGTAAACTCTGAAGGACTCCCAGAGTTTTGCATGATTTATGAGCTCGCTGCATCTGTCCTTGTTCTGTCCTGCTGCCCCACCCACCGCTCTCCGTTTTTTGTAAACTCAGAATTTCTCCAGCCCTTCCATCCCATCTGCTCTGTCTGGAGTGCTCTTCACCTGCATCACGTCCTCGTTCATCATGTCACCTCTTCAAACAGGCTTTTCCCTGACCACCAGCTTTGCAGTTGTGTGCTTCACCCCTGTGACTTTAGCCTTCCGGTTTCATAATTTTGCACTTAACATTATAATTAACCTAGTACAATATTTATTTTTTTAAATTTTTTTTGTCTTTTTCTTTTTTATTGGTACCGGGGATCGAACTCACGACCACACACTTGCAAAGTAGGTGCTTATGCCGCGAGCTAAATCCCCAGCCCCTACAATATTTATTTTTAAGTATTGTCTGTCTCTCTTAGGAGAATGTAACTTCCTTCAGGACAAGAGTTGCACTGTGTTGTTCCAGTCAGTGTTTGACAGATGTCAATAAGCATTTATTTAATGAATAATTTTTCCTGCTTATTTGAGATACCATAGAGATGCATAATAAACTTTTTAATTTTCTGGATTAGTTTTGTGGTTTTGTAAAAAACTAGCATGGAGTTAAAAGTACCAGCTTTCACCTTGTATTGAGTGCACAGAATTCCTTGAGGAAATTTCCAAATATAAAGCATATTTTTTTTTGTCTTTTTCATTTTTATCGGTACCGGGGATTGAACTCACGACCACCTGCTTGCAAGCCAGTTGCTTATGCTGCTGAGCTAAATCCCCAGCCCTGATAAATCATATTTTTAAGATATTAGTGTAACAATGCAGGTACATCGGCTTATACACCATTGTCGATAGTGCTTCAGTACTTTGAAATGCTCCTAAAATTTTCCACGCAACGTTTAAAAGTATAAATCGCACTTACTTGTCACAGACCAACGGATGCCAAGCCTAACACTCAGGGGTCACTCTGATCTGGACATTGCCTTCCATAGCAAGGCAGCTAGTGTGGGAAGCACACTTAGAGAAGGCAACACAGGAGAAGATGGAGAGAAGGATGCGAAATATGTTCTTGAAGCAAATGGAGAGTATGCTGTGAAAGAAAAAAAGGGAAAAATTTAATGTATATTATTTCTCTAAAAGGTTTGAGTTGTTCTTCGCACTCACCAGCAGGTGGCGCTACCGGATCACAAAAGGTGATTTGCGCGCCAGCTGCGCATACTGGCCAATGGGAGATAAGCACTAGCGCCATCCTTCATTTCCTTCAGACAGTGCAGTTTTCCCGCCCCTTTTTTCTAAATATTCCCAAAGAACGTCTTGTTTATGCTCGTAAGTAATACAAGTCTTGCTCACCGACGTAGTTTTCTTCTCTGTCACCTCCTTCCCACCGCCGCACCCCAGCATCTCCTGGCTGCATTCCCTCTGAGAACAACCTTGCCACCTGCCGTGGCACCACTCGCTCCTCTGGGTACCGCGCCAGTTCCTCTGGGTCCTGCTTCTGACGCTGCCAGGGAAGAAGTATTAAACATTCAGTAAACAGCTCAGGTGCCCAGCCCTCTGCCACCTTTCCAAAACACACAAGAAGAGGCCGCAGGTGGAAGTAACTTTAATGTAAATTTCCTGGTGATCGTATTGGGTTCCCTTCATCTGAACCATGGAGGTGCAACCTTTTTTCGAGTTTTCTATGGGGCAGTCTCATCTGTGAGCATCGGATTCGAGTTTAATCTGCCAGTGGATTCTGAAGATCTGTTTGTAAAAGACTCTCTTATCAAAGGCTTACTTGGAAAGGGCTTCTGTGTTATTTCTACCACACTGCCTACTCTTTGGCATACCTCCTTCTTCTTGAGACTCAGTTTGAGAAATCCAGCTGATGTCCTTTCTTCCATCCTTATTTAACTCCAGGTTTTCTGCTAGTCAAGGTCACAACCCTGTCCCTAGGGCTTAGAGATTTCATTAACAGCAGACTATGGCCATGCCCAGTCTGGGGCCCCCTGAGGTCCCCTGTTCACTCAACCGGAATCCATATGCACAGCTCCACTTCTTAGAGGAAGGGATTTAAGTGGTTAGAATTCTCTAGGTTTAGGACTCAAGAGAAATCAAGTAAAGGAGCAGTTTTGAAAAGTGTCTTAGTTACTTTCCTTATTGCTGTGACGAAATAACCGACACCCAAAGTTAAAGGAAGAAAGATTCATTTAGACCACAGTTTATACAGGTTTCAGTCCATAGTCAGCTGCTCCAAGGCAGGGTGGCTCATGGCAAAGGAGCAACCATTCAAGGCCTCCTAAGACAGCAGAAGCGTCACGGAAAAGAGAAAGATAAACTCTTTCTGTTCCTTGTATTATACGCAGCCTCCCTGCCCTAGGGCAGGTGTAGCATGCACACTCAGACCCAGCACTGGACAATGAATTAATCACAAACTCTAGATTCAGCTGCCTCCAAAAATCCTACCCCCTGCTATGACTGCACGAGGCTTTGGGGGAACATCCAAAGCCATTACACAAGGACTTTGAAGTTTCTGGTCTTATCCATAAATGAGTCACCTGTGAAGCCAAATATGGGCATTATTTTTTGCATAGTTTTAAACTTGAGGTTGAGGGCAGTGGATGTGGAGAAAGTACTGATTCTAATCATAAGGACAGAAGATGATACTCAATGGCTTGTGAGCGCGGGCAAGTTTTTTAATGTTTGTAGGTCTACTTTTCTAATATAAAAAGAAAAACAATAATAATGCTATCAATATAGTAAGCTTGCTTTACATCTTCTCTAAGGCAAGACACTTAAATTATCATAATGCCTGGCACACTTAATATCTATTAATTTATTGTTTAAATCTGTACAATCTATTGAGAGAGACAGAACAATCTAATCATTCTAGATTACTTTTTATGAGCTGACACTAGGTGTCACTGCTGACGCTTAGTACTTTTCAGAGGGAGGGTAAAAGATTCTAAGAAAGGAATAATAGCTCATTCTTTTAAGAATATGTCTCAAAGGATTCCTTTAAGTATCACATTAAAGGTGAGTCACCCTTAGAGAAATTACAAGGCTTTAATCAAGACATTTAGACATTAATTAAGACAATATGGTTTGCTGATTTAATCGGTTGAAACTGATACAAAAGTGGATGCTGATACTATGCTCAAGGAGCTGTTGTTTCTGATTTAAGGCCAAAGCAGTGGAATCAGCTTCAGAAATTACAGGCCGATGGATAAAATAGATGTGGTCTTTTATACAATGGAGTACTACTCAGCCATATAGAAGCATAAATTTGAGACTTTGATAGGCAAATGGATACAACTTGAGACCATACTCCTAAGTGAAATAAATCAGGCTCACATATGTAAATATCTGATATTTTCCCTGGTGTGAGAAACTGAAAGAGTAAATAAGGCCTAAAATGCATAATAGATATAGTAAAATGATTTGAAATTGTTCAAAAGGAAAAAGGAACCAGGATGGGGGAAAAAGAAAGGAAGGGAAGGAAACAGAGAAAAATGCAAGTCAGGATTACTATGTTCTCTTAGTTCATTGCGAAGGAAGGTTTGTGCTAATGGAGAATTTCTTGTGCCCATATCTTGTTACTCTGAGTAACTACTTTAAAGAACAATACAATATGTATTAGCTATTGCTATTCTCCTATTATTTTGTTATGAAATTTTGTTTTACTTTTTTTCATAAAATAAAAAAAGAGAACTTGTGGGCCTGAAATAGAAGGTGAGGAGGAGATGTTATGAAGTGGATAAGCAACGAGAGGAAAATACAAGGGGTGAAACGTCTACTGATCCCATGTTTTATAATGACAGCTCACTCCATGGTCAGCTTACTCCAAACCAAGAAGGGCATTATGGAAGAGCCTGGCAGAGGAAAACTGTCCATGTCACGGCGGCCAGGAAGCAGAGAGAGAAGGGGAGTTAGGAAAGGAGACGGACCCTTCCAGGTCACACGCCTGTGACTTATCCAATCCCACCGCCTACCAGCAAGTCAATCCCTCCACAATTCAGTCACGTTCCACAGCCTCACCTAGGTTCACAGGGCATCTAGATAAATACCATTATACTGGCTAAATCTAAAGTTTTTCCTTTGTTTTCATATTTCATGTCAAAAATTTCCCAACTGACTGTAGTGGAATTATCACAGTACTAGTGACAACTACCACCCGTTGAGGCCTTGTACTTAGCCATACAGGAATCAACTCACATGAGGCTCACCATAACCTCACAACACAGGAGCTAGCATTATTCCGACTGCTCAGCCTAACACTGAAAAGGCCAGGCCACTCTGCCCAAAGCACTGGGGCTTGCAAATGGGTTTGATAAAAATACATTTCCCCTGGGTAGAAATGTGTTTCTAAAGTAACATACAACCAGTTAAGTTCACCAACCCACCATCTTTCCCATTTTACTCATACATACTTAAAAGTTGTATGTTTATATTGGGTGCATGTCTTCCAGTCTTCTCACTTAGCAGCACTTTATAAACATAAGCTTTTTATGTGGCTCTGCACTTATTTTTAGTGACTGTAGAAATGATGTCTCAGCAGTTTCTTCCTGCGCTGGACAGTGCCCTGGAATCCCCAGAGGTGTTCTGGGGCCACCTTGCAGGGTAGGGGTAGCTCAGGAGCACAGTCTTGGCTTGGTCTCTTCCTCTATCCTCTTGGTTCATCTATAGAAGTTTTGCTTTAAAAATTAAACACTTAACATCAATTTATGCATCTAGTGTATACATAATGTTTCCTTCAAGAAAGAATGCCATGATCAAAATAAAGTTTAAATACCATGAATGTTATCACAATTTGTAACTCTTCTATTGAGAGAGCTGTTGGCTTATGCTGTGAGAGGCCACGTAAATCCACTTTTTGTTCACTCACAGCCCAAAAACAAAGGCTTTAATAAAACAATTAAAAACAACCTGAAAGACAAACAATATGAAAAAATACATAATCCAACAACATAAATTAGTCTATGTGATCAATCTGATCATCAGGCTTCAAGCAGAAGTTCTGCTGTGATATTTATTAACAGTGTGGAACTGCAGCTCACTGTAGGATCCTGAATAGGTGACTGGAGAGTTAGAAAGAAATTTTAACTGGAAACAGGAAGCATGAAGACCAAAGAGCTTCAAGGGTAAACTACAGAGGGCTGCTAGGAACCACAGGAAAGCCAGGAAACCGCAGAACTCCTGGAATCTGAGGGTCCAGATTTCACAGATGGTATTTGACCATGAAACTTAAATAGGTCAGTGTTTATTTTATTTTATTTATTTATTTTGGTACTGGTGATCAAACTCACAACCTTGCGCTCACCAGGCAGGCTCTTACACCACTGAGCTAAACCCTCAGCCCATAGGACAGAATTTAATAGGATTTTATTTTTTATAAGTTGTTTTTCGAGAAAATGTCAATGCATTTAACACTTGTAGAAAATCATTTTAAAATCTTATATCTTCAAGGAAGAAAAAATTGCTCATACTTACATACTCACACAGGTAGAAACTCTTACTCTTTCATGTCTTAGGAATTTTTAAAAAATGAAATTATAGTGTGCATTGTTTTTATAAAGTTTTGATAATTTGTTTTACTTTTTATAAATTGCATAATGCAAGAGGAAACTGAGGAAGCCACATAAGCTGGGGATAATTCTGTGCTTTTAAATCCCAGATTTGAGTGATTTATAATGCACTTTATAAGAGGAAGGGTAAAAGCTACATTCTGTCTAAAAGCTCTGTGTTATTTCTCTACATCGATGACATAAATTCTGCAATTGGCATTTTTACCTGCAAGCTCTGCACAAAGGACAAGGAACAACTGTATAATTTCCTCACCTGCAAGTGACATCACCCGTGGCAGGGTGGTGGCAAATGTTTGAAGAATGTCACTCACTGCTCTGAAGGTGCTAATCTCTCTTGTCATGGGGCAGGGACATATTCAGTGTATGGTGTCACACAGATGCCAGCGTTAAGTCTGGAGCAAACAGGAACAAACGTGTGTTTAAGAAGACACTGGACTTTAACTACCAAATTTATGTGTTTGCCTTTTTGTTCAGAAAAACTAGTTTAAATTTGAGTCTGTATGAGATCGGTAGGGACTAGAGAATGTGCTATCTCCCATGCATACTTAGATGCTATGAATGAATCTACCTCAACAATTATTCCTGCTTTTTGCAAGCAGAAACTCTCATATCCACTGCCCGGGTTGAGGCCGATGCTGTTACAACGTCTTGACCTCTCGGGTCCATTGCCTTCAGTCCTCTTGCCTCATCACAGTAATGATCTGTGAAACACAGACCTGCTGGTGTTGCTGTCTGGCCACTCACCTCTACTGAGCTCACACTGCCAGCAGAGCAGCATTTGAACACCTTGTTGCAATTAAGAGCTGGCGCTCACTGGCCTGATCTCATGTCCTGCCCAGCCCCAAGGGCTCCGGTGTTCACAGATATTCTTGCCAGACTCTCAGGAAGTCCCGGCCTCTTCTGCCTTTCTTCTGGCTCATGTATTCTTTTCTTCCATGAAATTCCTTTTCTCTATTTCTTTGACTTTCAAGGACCAGCACCAACCAATGTAGCTCCTGTCTGCTTTCTTTTTTGACCATTTCTCTCCATTGGGCAGATCTTTGTATTTTCTTCTACCATACTCTGCTGTATTTTGTTCCTATTGGTATTTTGTTCTCTGTTTTTATTTTCTACTCATGGTTTACAGGCGTGTATCTCCTGTTTACAACTCTAGAATTCGCACCATGTTAAACAGAGTCAGATGCTAATTTAATATTTTAAAATAAATTAATTGATTTATTAAAAGATTTAATTACTGATAAGTTAATAAAAACTAGATAGTAGTCATTTTACAGTATTCCTTATTTATTTATCCAACTTCCTCCTAGTCCTTGCTGTGTGTTGGATCTTGTTGCCAAGCTGATAAAAAAGATGAATAAGACATTATTTCTCATCTAGAAGGAGCTTCCAATCTGGAGAGGGAATGAGTCATATTGCATAATGATGATTATGTACTCATTTTATAAAACAAGAATATTTGTAAATTTGAGTATCTTTTTCCCTGCGTGAAATTGGCATGGGTAGTGGTACTCTAACAGTGTATGTAGTAAAAGCACAGAGCAAATCCAACTTCTTATTATTGCTTTTCAAAGACATGTTTAAGGGTAGTTTCTTTTTCCTCCATCAGCAAGGAGGAAACAAATTCCTCCAACAACAAATTCCGGTTGTTTCCTCGGGATGTGCTGGGGGTTTAGTCCTCCTTTTCCTTCCACAGCCAACCCCACAGCACACTGCACTGCCAGGGAGAGAAACGGTGACACCAAGAACAGATACTCAGAGGAGCTGCCTCTTTGGCTGCCAGAACCCTGCTGGGATGCCCTGCTGTTTCGGGAATCCGGGGCACCAGCCACGGAGCAGTGAGTCTCCACAAACACCCACGGTCTCCTTCCTCCTGCCAGTAAACAGAGAAGATAAAGTGGAGTTCAGCAAGAGACCTGGAGGAGAATTCTCCACCAATCTTTGATTTCAGCATGTACTTATATCTTCCAGGCTGGCGGTGAGTGTTTGTGAGAGCCTTCCTCAAGTCTGTGCAAGTGATACAAGGATACCAGGTATTAATGCACTGTGACGTAAAAAGAAACAACCTGAGATAGGCACCTGGTGCTTTGTAAAGGTCAGAGATTACTATAAAAGGACTTGTCCAGCGCTAACAATCATTCTATACACGAGGAAGCGCCAGATGCCTAGGACCAAAAGACTACAAGAAACATGAAGATATCAAGCTCTTGCCTCCATGAAGAGGTGCAGTCAGTCATTTAAGACACAAACAAACAAAAACAGAGAGAACTCAATGAGCTGGATCCAGTGTTTTTCATTCTAAAGAGTGAAAAAAAATGATGCAAAATTTCAAAACAAAGTAATAGGAGTAACAATGGCTCATACATTGCAAATTGTTATCTTAAAGTTCTTGCTCAGATCACAAGATATAGGCATGAAAAATTGTTCAGACAATATAAGTACAAACCTTTCTTTTCAATAGACTAAAAGAAATTAGTAGTACAACTACCTTAATTATCTTGGATGTGTGTGTATATATATATTTTCCTTTTCCCTTCCTTTTTTTTCCTTTCTATCATTCCAGTTTCTCTGGATTTTTGAAACAGTTTCTTTTGATTTCATAATACCTAATGTACATTTTGGATTTTATTTACTCTTCTATATTCTCACACTAAGGAGACAATATGATGTTTCCATATATAAGACTGATTACTTCATTTATAAGTATGATCTCAAAATGTATTCTTTTATCTATAAAAATCTCAAATTCATTCTTCCTAATGGCTGAGTAGTACTCCATTGTATAAGAAAACATCTTTTTTATTCATTCCTCAGTTGATGGGCATTTGGGTTGTTTCCAAGATTTGGCTATTACAAATTGTCTTGCTATAAATATTGTGTATGTTGCTATGGTGTGATTGTTGTTAATTCTTCTGGGAAAGATACCCAGAAGGGGAATGGCTGGGTAGAATGGAACCTCTAATCCTTGTTGTTGTTTGTTTTTGTCTTTTTGAGATAGAGTTTGACCATGAAGTTCAGGCTGGTCTTGGACTCATGTTGCAGCCCAGGCTGGCCTTGATTTCTCAGTGATCCTCTTGCCTCAGCATCCTGAGTACTGGGATTATAGGAGTGCACTACCATGCCCAGCCTTAATCCTAGTTTTTTTGAGGAATTTCCATGCTGATTTCTACAGTGGTTGCATCAATCTACATTCCCAGCAACAGTGGAGAAGAGTACCTTTGCCCTCACAACGCATCTAGCATTTGTTGTTGGTTGAGTTTTTGAAGACAATTATTTTTTCTGGGATGAGATGGATCTGTGTTGTTTTAATTTGCATTTCTCGAGTTACCAATAATGCTGAACGTTATTCTACTGTATTTATTTTCCATTTGTATGTTTTCATCTGAGAAGTGCGTATTCATCACAGATGTCCATTTTTATGTTGGGTCTTTGAATTTGGGGTTCTGTTTTTTTCAATTCTTTATATGTTGTAGATATAAACCCTTTGAGCAAGAGTTGGATGTAATTTTTTTCCACTCTTTGAGTTGTCTTTTCACTTTGTTGGTGATTTCTTTTGCTTTTTTAAAAATAAGATTAGATCACAATTGTTTATTCTTTGTTGTGTTTCCCATGCAGTCTGTATTTTGTTTATGAAGTATCTTCCTGCCCCTGTATCCTCAAGATTGCTACATATTTCCTCTTCCCGTAGATTTAATGTTTCTATTTTAGTATTTAATCTTTGACCTGTCTTGATTTTAGTTTAATTCATGGTGTTATACATGTGTCTAGTTTTAGTCTTTGGCATGTCAAAAACCAGTTTTTCCTGCACTGTTTATTAAAGAGACTGTGTTTCTTTAATAGATACAGTGACTGAGTGTGTTTGGGTTGCATCTGTATAGTCTATTCTGTTCCACTGATCCTCAGGTCTGTTTGTGTGTGTGTGTGTGTGTGTGTGTGTGTGTGTGTGTGTGTGTGTGTGTGAATACTATGCTGATCTTATCACAGTACATTTGTAGTATAATTTCAAATCAGGAATTGTGATGGCCCCTGATTTGTCTTTGTTGCCCAAAATTTCTTTTGCTATTCTAAGTCTCTTCTGGTTCCAAATGAATTTTAGGAATGTTTTCTCTAGTTCTGTGAGATATGCTAATGGTATTTTTATTGGAATTGCATTACATCTGTATAACAATTTTTGAAGGATGGACATTTTCACAATGTCAGATCTTCCTATCCACGAGAAAAGGAAATCTTTT
The DNA here is from genome assembly GCF_034190915.1 of Cavia porcellus. Lineage (NCBI taxonomy): Eukaryota > Metazoa > Chordata > Mammalia > Rodentia > Caviidae > Cavia > Cavia porcellus. The sequence continues at coordinate 60,126,168 of NW_026947493.1, forward strand.
CACTTTCTGATATCCTCTTCAATCTCTTTTTAAAATTTACTATAATTTTTAATGTACACATCTTTTACTTCCTTTGTTAGATTGATTCCTAAGTATTTTTTAATGCTATCATGACGGGTGTGGTTTCCCTAATTTCTCTCTCTGTAAGTTTGTTGTTTGTGTAATGCTATTGGTTTTTGAGTGCTGATTTTGTATCCAGCTATGCTAATAAGTTTTGTTACTAAGTCTGTAAGTCTTTCAGTATAGTTTCTGAGGTCTTCTATGTAGAGCATCATGTCATGTGCAAACAATTTAACTTGTTCCTTTTCTATCCTTATTTCTTTCTCTTGTCTAATTGCTCTGCCTAATTATTCTAGAACTACATGGAGAAGGAGCAGTGATAGTGAACATCCTTGTCTTGTTCCTAACTTTAGAGTGAAAGCTTTCAGTTTTTGTCCATTTAGTGTGTTGTTAGCTTGTCATAGATTGCTTTTATTAAATTGAGATACAGTGGGTCCAATTTTGGAAGTCAAACTTTTTTCCAACAGAGGATATTGCTGAGACCCTGTGTTTTATATGAAGTGACTCTACAGTAACATGGAGCCCTGAAGACATTGCAGAATTTTCTTTCCTGTATTATTAATGATTTTCTCTATAGTTTAAGAGTGAACATTTTCAGAGTTATGAAAGATAATGCAGCACTGGATTGGTTGTATTCTGACGCATTCTCCAAGGTGGGTGGCCTTGAAGTTACCATAAATGCAAATGTCAGCCTTCCATAGGAGGACATGTGCTATTTACTTCCTCTGGAACGTAAAGTCAGGTATTGGCTTCAATTATGGAAATGCAGAACTACCAGATATAGTATATAGTGCAGAATCAGAAGAGAGTTATGAAGAATTTTAACATGAACTGAAGAATTTAAGCAACAGAATTTTTCAGCTAGCAGTGCTTCCATCAATTATTTTGATGTGTTATCTCTTTTCTTTTCCTTCTCCATTTCCCAAAAGTTCAGTACAACTTCTAAAAAAAAAAAATCTGATGCATTTTCTTACCATTTTCCAGAGACGTATAAACACATAGGAAAGTAAGTCTGTTAATCTGTGATGCAAGGGTCTATAAACATTGACCTAGGTAATATTACAAAAGATGAATTTTGGCTTGATAATTAAAGACTATGTGTTTCTCCAACGATTATAAGGACCAGATATTATGCTTGAGATTAGAGAGCTTTTTGTAATGAATGAAGAAGGTCTCAAGAAATGCTCAGAATGGGCATTGCACAGGGGTGTATATCCTAATTTTTATGAAAAGTCTTTAAACTTTTGAAGTTGTGATAGGTAACATAACAATGGCCTTGAAAGAGATTTACATGTTAATCTCCAGAATCTGTGCATATGTGACTTAACAAGGCAAGAGAGTCTTTGCAGATGTGAATAAAGTATAGATTCTGAGATCGTAGATTATCCCACGTGATGTAGCTGGGTCTACTATCCTCATGGGAGTCTTTAAAAGCAGAGACTCTTTCCTACCTGTGGTTAGAGAAAGGTGAGTGGTGACAAAAGCAGTGTCAGAGAGATGTTACTTTGAAGGCACTTTAGAGATAGAAAAGAAGACACTCTAAAGATGGAAGAAATGGCCCATGAGCCAAGGAAGGCTGGTGGCCACTAGGAACTGTGAAAGCCAGAGAAACAAATGCAATTCCAAAGTCCTCAAAACAAAATCCACCCCTGCTGATAATTAATTCAGCGCAGTAAGAACCTTGTAGGACTTGTGATCCAGGGAACATGAGATAATAGACTTGTGTTGTTTTAAGCCACTTAACTTGTGGGGAGTTGTTATGGAAGCAACAGGAAATGTATGCAGGAATGCACTGTGATAATAATTAAAATTCCCAACAAGAAAACTGGAGCCTGATTTTTGGACCAAAGTACAATGAACAGTTTGTTGTTTTTTGCAGGAGTCATGTATTGACTGATGGACCCATTTTTATACAAAAGTGTGGTTTAGCTGGCAGTGAATTACCGTCTGGTAAACTCTCATCCACTTTTTGTCCCTGTGAACTTGGCTGTTTCAGATGTTTCCTCTAAAGGGAGCCACACAGTATTTGTCCTTCTGTGTTTGTCTTTTTTACTTGGCATAAGGTTGTCAAGTTTTACCCACGTTGAGGTATATCTCATAATCCATTGTTATTCTGCAATAAGAAAAATAAAATCCTCAAGCAGTGCCAAGGAAATCTCACCATAGAGAATCTGATGACAAGAACTGACTCACTTTGTTTCTAATTCACAACTGAGAACTAAAGTTTACTGTTCATCTGACAACCGTAGTCATTTGATTTTCACAGTGATCCTGTTTTGTATTTCTCTCATTTTGCATAAGAAAAGCTTGCAGGTAAGAAGTTAAAAAGAAACACCTTGTAAGATATTAAAGGACTCATACAAGAAGGGAAAGAGGAAGAACTCAAAACCCCACATCAGTACCATCCAGTGATTCTCTTGTCCATCCTTTAAGCATGTGTTTATCCCACAAGTCTGAGTCTTTCTCTTTCCTATTCTTGTTGCATGTTGTTGAATACAGAGCATAGTAAGACCTCCTGCAAACATTGGACTTTATTTTATATCCATGGGGAAAAATTTATACATACATATATACAAATTTGCCCTAAATTGCATTTGAACATAATAGAAAAACAAATAAACAAATCAAAAAAATCAAAACAAGCAAACAAAAGCAGAACTAGAGTTATCTCAGCCCCACACTAGCTAGTTTTTCCCTCTTTGCTTCTTTGTCAGTGTTTGCAGAGCAAGAACCTGTGCTTGGATGAACACCATTAGCATCAGCTACTGTCTTATTCAGATAGTGTGAGTAGGAGCTGCCACCGGCAGGACTGCGAAGGTCTGTAAATACAGCACAGCACAGGTTCTGCTTCTTTTTATACCACTAGGAAAGAGGAAAACAATGCACTGATGTGTAATTCTAAAAGCTTTAAATGTATTTCATAATTGCCTGTACCTTTTGCCTAATCACAGTGATTTAGATGCAGGGATAGAGATTTTTCTACATTTTTTTTTTTTTTTTTTTGTGGTTTGGTTGGGTTTTTTAAAAAATTTTTTACAATTTTTATTTAAAGAAAGACTAAACAAAATAGAAAATAGGTAGAAATAGTACATATGTTCAGAGAAAAAATAAACAGTAAGAAATCACTAGTTGATGTTGTCGTTTTATAAATAGTTATTCAAGATACAAAAATGGAACATGTAAAGTGGGAATTCAAATAGAGAGACTGCAAAAAGTTCTGTTCAACTGTCCAACAAAGACTTAGTAACATGATTGTCAATCCTATACACTTAAACATACATGCATTTATCCATATCTTCATTTATGTTTAGAGTAAATAAACTAAAGCAGGTTAAAATCATTCTGAACAAAGAATAATAGTATTGCTGGATTTCACATCATGACACTCTGTGATCAGCACTGTACTGTAGTGTCTTATTTTTAAAACTGAATTTAAAGAAAGACTAAACAAAACAGAAAACGGGTAGAAATAATACATAATTTCAAAGAAGAAAATAGACAGTAAGAAATCACTAGTTGATGATTACAGATTGTCTTCTTACAAGTAGTTATTCAAGATACTAAAGTGGAGCATATAAAGTGGGGATTCAAACAGTGAGATTGCAATCAGTTCTGTTCAGTTATCTAACAAAAACTTAGAAATATGGTTATCAATCCTATACACTTAAACATACTTGTAGTTACCTATATCTTCAATTATATTGACGTTTAATAAACCCAAGCAGGCTAATATCACTCTGAACAAAGAATAATACTATTGCTGGGTTTCACATTATGACACTCCAGCATTAGCACTGGGTATTTTAGTGTCTCTTTTTCTTCAAAGTATCTGTTCATCATGTGTCACAAGATCAGTTCTCATAAATTGTTTATAGATTGTACACATGCATGAGACTTAACATGTGTTTCTTTTTTTTTTTTTTTAATTTTGAAAATAGTAAAAATGCAACAGCATAAGACGGGACAAAGCCAATCAAGACAATGCAGTGAAATTGGTACAGGATTTCACAGTAGGATACTGGGATAGTAGTAATAAGTACTATGGTATATCTATTTAACATAACAGTAGTTGTCCAGTCAATTAGGTATTGTAAAATCAAATAAAAAATAGAACATTATAAAACCAATTGAGAATATTGAATAGAGCAAAAGAAACATAACAAAACAGTGAAAACAACCTATGCCTTCGAACAGAAGATAGAAGGAAATCCCCCATATTTGCTATACTGCATATGGTCATCCTCCCAAGGGATGCTGAGACATCTATCCTCAATAGCTGTGATGGGGGGGGGAAGGGTGCTTGATTTTCAGCCCGCGTGGCAGTAGGCTCACAGGTAATGGTTCTGCTCCAGGGCCAAGCTGCAGGTGCTTACCAAGATGGGGGATGAATAAGCTGCCTGAGTCCTCCATGGCCGGGTCTCTGGAGCTCTGTTCTCCTCCTGACCTGGTTTGCAGGCGCTTACCAAGAGGGCGGGTGAATAAGCTGCCTGAGTTCCTCCATGGTCGGATCTCTCTGGTTTGGGTTTTATTTTTATTTTGAGACAAAGTCTCATGTAACCCAGGCTAGCCTTGAACTCATGGTGATTCTCTTGCCTTAGCCTCCCTAGTGCTGGGATTACAGGTGCACCTCCATACCTAGCCACTGGAGAATTTTTTAAATGAAATTAAAAACCAGTTTTACAGAGATGTAGCAATTTATACACTGTACACTTCACTCATATAAAGTCTCCAGTTCAGTGGCTTTTGTGTAGTATATAATTGAGTTTTAAGAATTGTGACAAGTTTATATAACACAAAATTAGCAAATTTAATCATTTTAAGTTTGCAATTCCTTTGCATTATCGGTATTCACAATTTTGTGTAACCATCATCATTATCCATTTCACAAACGTTTTCATTGTCCCTAGCAAAAACTCTGTACCATTAGGTAATAATTCCTTTCTCCAGGCCTCTAGTAACCTCTAATTTACTTTCTGTCTCTATTAATTTGTCCATTTTAGATATTTCATATAAGTACAGTCACAGGATATTTGTCCTTTTCTTTTTGACTTATTTACTTGGCATAATATTTTCTTTTCTTTTGCACTGGGAATCAAACTCACGATCTTGCACTTGCTAGGCAAGCACTGTGCCACTGAGCTATGTCCCTGGACCTTGGCATAATGTTTTCAAGATTTATTCATGTTGTAGTGTGTATCTGACTCTCATTCCTTTTTGTGACTGGACAGTCACATGTATGTGTATCATATTTTGTTTACCCATTCATCTCTTAACAAATATTGAGGTTGGTCCCACGTTTCGGCTACTGTGAATAATGCTGCTTTCAATTCTTCGGGTACACACATAGAAATGGAATTGTCAAGTCATATGTTAGTTCTGTTCTCAGTGACTGCACTGTTTTACATTCCAGCCAGCAATGTATGAGTGTTTCAGTTTTTCTGCATCTTTGCCAATACCATCTTGCAAGGTGCCAGCACTTACGGGTTTTCACTGGGATTTCATGTAAATGAACTTTTCAACTTATAACAGTTGAAAAATCTTGCCTATGCAGAGTGGAAAACATTTGTGACATTTTTGTAAAATATTTAAATTGGACCCTTGCTATCCTTCAATTTCTCTCAGTTTAATGCATAGTACACCACTTCTAAGTGTTTGTCCCTTGTTTTAGTTACTTTTCTCATTATAGAGACAAAATATTCAACACTGTCAAGTTAAAGGGAGAAAGGTTTATTTAACTCAGTTTGTAGAGGTTTCAGTCCATAATCAGCTGGCCCCAAGGCAGGGTGGCACATGGCAGAGAGGCAACTGTTCATGCTGGCAGAAGACAGCAAATCAGCAAGTGAGGAGAGACAAGCTTCTTTTTGCTTCTTGTATTTTATCCAGACTTCTGGGATTAGGGTGGCGCCAATCCAATCAGTGAACTGATCCAACAATCACCCACCCTTAATCCCAGCATTGAATCGTAAATCAATCACAAATCCTAGATAAAGCCACCTCCAAAAATGCTTACCCTCCATGAATGCATGAGGCTTTAGGAGGACATACAGACCCAAACCATAATACCACTGTTTCTCACATTACTCCCAGATCTCTGGTGTTCTGGCTCTTTCCTTTCCAGGCCATGAGGAAGGAGGCTTATGCACAGGGAAGAAACTATGGACTGTGGGACTTTGTGCAATAGGGAAATGTGTATGGTATGTAAAAGAAAGCAAGAAAGCAGTACACAGGAGTTATCTGCCTTGTAAAGGGTTATAAAGGCAATTCAGAGTAAAGAAATCATAGGTGTATTCAAAGTAATGGAGAAAATGATAGGAGCAAGCAGGGCCACTCTAAAAATAAACCACAAGTAGAAGTGCCGTCATTCATAGTCATCCTATCTATGACTTGTGCCTCCAGTGTAGAAAAGAAGAAGATGGATTTGGATTCCAAAACTCCTATTTGAGGAAGGAAGATCATGAGCCTTCTTTTTTTTCCTGAGGATGATGAGGTAGCTTTGGAAATCCCAAACAGATGAAAAACTCACTTCCCAACACACCTTTAATGCTGACTCAGTCAGAGCTAAGTGCGAAGTATATTGGCTCAGGATATTTGTAGGCCTGTGAGATTTAGAAAACTGGTGTTTTTTTTTTACAAAAGGAAGAAAAGAACCTGGTATTGCTTTTTCACTTGTGATTGTTGATTGCTCCTGAGCAATAGCAAGTAGGATTTTTTTCTTTTCTCTTTGTTTCTTTCTTTTGTACTGGGAATCGAACTCAGGACCTTGTTATTGCCAAGCAAATGCTTATGCCACTGAGCTATGCCTGCAGCCTACAAGTGGGATTTCATCTTGGAAGAGCACTCCTCAATGTCCATAGATTTGATTTTCAAAGGAATGATACCTGAGCTACTTGAAAATATATCTACTCAGTCACCTTTTACAATACATATTAAGAAGAAAAAATCAAACCACTCTACAAAATTTGTGTCTGTAAAAGATGATCACTATAAAACAGTTTGTTAAAAAAAATTGATGACAATGTAAATGCCAAAAATTAAGAGATTGGTTAAATCCTGCCTCACCATTTACTAGAATATGATTTTGCATTCAAAATAAGCTGTGGAATTTTTTAATCGATGTGGAAGAATATTAATAAATTACTGATGTGATACAAGCAAATTATAAAGAATAAAATATTAGTTTGTAATATCTATTTTAGTGCATATCTAAAGCCATAGCTCTCTATTTTTGTGTATTTTTACATCTTTATATCTATAGAAATAAACATATCTAGAAATTTAAATACCAAAATATTAATTATGGTTTTTGAGCAGTAGAATTTGGGTAATTTTTTACAATTAATTTATTTAAAATTGTAAAATAATAATATCATATACTTTAGTGATACATAAAACTGCACATATTTATGTGGTACCTTGTGATGTTGTGTTGCATGCATACATTGTGTAACAGGATTTTCATTCATCCATCAGATTATTTGTATTGCATAACATTCATCAGTGATCCTTTAATACAACCCCGTGTTCTCCACCCACACATCCTAGGAAAGGCCATGTAGAGACAACATTGCAATCATGATCGCAAAGAGGGCTCTGCTCTGCACATATGGAACATAATACCACCATGTCGCCACACACTTAGAACAGTACTGGGACATTCTCAGTCTTCTTTAAAGAAAATGTATCTTAAATTCTTAGAGAGGACCAGCAAGATACAATTCTAAAAGGTAGCAGATGCTGATGGGAAGAGTACAAGTCCAGTCCCCCTACCCCCAATTCAGAGGTCAGTGTGGTGACCGGCAACTTTAAAAATCTTTGTCAGGTAAGAATTTGGGTCTCACCAACAGAATCTGTTCTTATGGATGACTTATTCATTATTAAGTTACAAAATAATGCTGGTGACTTGAAGGCACTAGGAAGGCATTTGTTCAGAGTTGATTTCAGCAGGGAACAACCTTTCAGTTACTTTGTTCATAAAACATCCAAACTGTCATTCCCACACCAACAACTAACATATTTGGCTCTCATGGTCTGTGAGCATCACGGGGCTCACAGGACCAGATGATCTAGTAGCATCTATGCTGTCAGTAGGACAATGGTGCAGCTTGAGGTTGATATCCCTAAGTTCATCTGCATGTTCACTTTTAAAAATCTAAATATTAATATTGCATTTTCAAATGTTATGCTACAGAGTGAAATGCAGACACGTTCAATTTTTAAAATTCCTTCTGAAACATTCCGTGGGTTGAGCAAGTGTTCCACCTTCGGGTCTGTTTTACCAGGGACTCCCACTGACACAGTTTTAAAAGGAATTAGGATAGATCTGAAAACAACAGGTCACAGATTTAGAAAGATGTTTAAAATTTTAAACTATGCACAAAAAAGAGTTAGAGAACTTTGAGTGAGAAGAGTATCTTTGTTTGGGTGAGAAAAGAATATTTTCAACTCACTAAGATAAAAAATAAAGTTTTTGTGATCCTTAAATTTGAGCCCAGAACCTCATCCTGATAGGCAAGCACTGTACCACTGAGCTACAATATCGGCCCTGCTGAAGTCTTTTTAAAAGTATACTTAAAGTTTCTTTTATGCTTATTCTCATCTAAACTGGAAACAAATTGCTGTTTTTCTCCTAGAAATGTCTTTTCAGGAAGACAATAGTTTTACTCATTAGATTCAACAAACATTTATTATTTTTTTGTTTTGTTTTTTTGGTACCAGGGATCAAACTCATAACTTGCGCTTACCAGGCAGACACTTAGGCCCCTGAGCTAAATCCCCAGCCCCTAATAAACACTTATTGTACGTGGACTCTGTAACTTAGAATGTTGCATAAAAATTATTGTTGCCTAAAAATACTCCAAAAAACACTACCATCAATTTACAATGAGAAAAACAAGGTCCAAAAGTCTGCTTTAGTCTTAGTACAAACAGTTCCCTCCTCCCACCTTCACAACCATACTCTAATTTCTTTTCTGGTTATAGTATTTAAGTTGGACTCGTTCCATATATAAAGGTTAGGAAATAAAAGGTTTCAGAAGTTTACAAGGAAAACCAGTAGCACAGTCTATGGAAGCCTCCTTACTCTCATGCAATCCTGGCAGACATTTGCCATATATATGCCCCCCCCATATAGTTTCACCATTCACTTTTCTTCCATATTGCCCTTAGTACCAAACAATCCACCACAAGAAAGTTGTCTGTATCAATGAACAAGTATCTATCAAGTACCTACTATGTATATTGCAGTTGGAATACGATGAATGAAATAATGAACAACCCTGACGTCATGGAAATCTTAAACTTTGTGTGGTGAGTGCTGGGAAGCTGGGCAGGATGGGACCATCCAATTCTTTCCTTCTCTTCCTTTAGTAGTTGTCCTTTAAATATTAGTCTTTCACTTGTGCCTCTGTGTTGGAAGTTCTACACTTATTATGTACAGCAAATGAATTCTTAACTATATAGAGAATATGTACATGCAGTGTAAATTATGTGCAGAGAATACAACAGCAAAAACTCAATAGAGGAAAAGATACATTTTCAGGGAATATGTATATTTCAGGAGTGATGGTTTTGGCCTTTCTCATCTACCCTTCTTTCAATTCTAATGGCCCACCTCAAATTTTATTTTGATAAAATATCACTCTGCTGTGAGATTTAGTACAAATCTGCAGTATTTCTAATATGACCTTGCTGTTTTGATCAAAGCTACTTACATTCACTCTTCTTGCTTCAAAAAGACAAATAACTTGTTATCTTCTTTGTGTACTGATCCCTCATTGCCATTTGCTCTCTTTCTTAATATATTTTCTTACTATACTCCAGAGTTCAACCCTCCTTAGTAAACATAGAATTATGCAATATCTGAAGATCTATAAACTCAGTTTTCTAGCAGTGTTAGCTGGTACATTTTATGAAACTGTGCTGCTAGTCAGTTTTGTTGTCCCATTACATTATAGATTCCTTGAAGAGAGAGACCATCTCATACGTTTATAAATTTGATAACACAGTGCTAACGGCTTCAAATCCTAGGAAGTAATTTAGCAATATTTATCTGTGTTGGTAAGACAGTAATAACTTGCTCTGGGGGAAAAAGGAGCATTAATGTCATTATCTGTGCTTCAAAACTGACTGAGATAAAGAATTTCATTTTTTTTCAGTTAAATATCCGTAATTGTCACTTACATTTTATACTGTATAACAAATACAGTGGTGTTTATAAAATACTTCAACATTCAGGGTCTTTTAGGAATATGGTATATTTCTAAGGGTTGATTAAACATGTATTTACATTCACTGTGCTTATGCACACGAAACAACTTTTTTGGTGTATTCAGCTACTTGCTGTTTTGGTTTCAAAACAGTATTTTTCTTGGGATTTTGTAGGATATTATGATAATGACAAAAATTAAGTAAAATTTATCATTAAGAAAGAACTGCATTTTCATGACATTATATATGTCTTAAAAGTGAGTTTATTTTGAAAGAATACTTGTTAGCAAAGGGTTCAGATTTGGCTTCTACAAAAATTAGAATTCTCACGGTGACTTCACTCTTTGGCTATCTGTCCTTGAACAAGAGTGCTCTCCAAGTACTAATTTTCTCCTCTGTAAAGCAAAGACTGTAATTCTCGAAAATTCATAACATTGTGGTGACAGTGAAAAAAGATATAGATTTTTTAGTAAATCTAAGCACATTTTAACGGTTTCATTTAGGCATTTATTTCAAAAATACTGTTTAATATGCAGCCACCGTCCTAAATCATTACAGTCAGTAATTTATTCCTTTACTTACTGATTTCGTTTAAACAACCTTGTGGGGAGGCAATTTTATTATTTATATTTTAGGGGCGTGGAAACCTTAGGGCTAAGAGGTTAGGATAACTTCACAATTAAGGGACACGATCAGAGACGGGAGGGCAGTGTGGGCGCTACACCCTGGGATTCAGACTTTGAGGCAATGTTGCACTGTTATTATTACTATATTAATTCAACCAATTTATTTATCTTCTACCACATTAGGAAGTATCCTAGGCATTTGAGTTATGCAGATGGAGGTGTTTCTACTCTTTGGAAACTTTATGTTAGTGAGGGGGGAAAGATTTGTGAACAAGTAACTACAACCCTCATTGCGCATGCTCTGAAGAGGAGCCCGCTGGGATGGGTTGAGGAGCCCCAGGGGCCAGCTGGGAGGAGTCCTCTCTCCCAGGATTGGGGGCTGTGGGGCAGCTGCAAAGGCTGTCCTCGTTCCTAGGATCCAGACCAATTAAGTTCCATAAGGCTATTTTTGTAACAACAAAATTGAAAGTCTGTGTACAACTATGGATTTTACATTATTACATGTTGACAAAATCTCCAAAACAATTGATTTAAATATTGATGGGCATTGTCTTTGGGTCTTTGCAAGGCATAGATTTCTTGGCCTTTTATTTTCTTTGTGCAATAACATAGAAAGCATAATTTATAGATGAAATTAATATTTCCCACATGCACTTTTGGCCTTAATTTTAGCAAAAAAATTATTTACAAATTAGCAATCAAAAACATAACATAATTCATAATTTATTCAAAGTAATGGTTTAGATGTCAAGAATCTACAAGGTTCCAAGTGCATAAAATTTAAACCTTTTGCATCAAACTGAAATTAAATGTGCAAAATTGAAAATTATTTTTAAATTTTATTTTCATATAATCTAATAAAACCTAAAATATAAAACAATTATCTGAAATTGAAATTTCTAATTTAATTTTTGAAAATTTAATTGAGTTACATTAAACATATATGAAAAACTGTGAGGTGTATTGATGCATGCCTAATCCCAGTGCTTTGTAGGCTGAGGCAGGAAGATTGCTGTGAGTTTGAGATCAGCCTGACCTACACAGGGAGTTTAAGTCCAGTGTGAACTACATAGCAAGATCTTGTCCTAGAAAGCAAAGCAAAATAAAACAAAATTTTGAAAAATTAAAATGATGGCCAATTCTAGCAATCAATGTCCATCTAATTGCTAATTGGATTGAGGATTCATACATTGCATATCTGGATCAACTCATATGCAAGAGTAATTAAGAGTAGTGAGAACTGCAAAATGTTTTTCAGTTGCCATGTGTAACTGCTGTGAATATGTAAGTAGCTGCAACCATAAATTTGAGCACATAGACAAATAAGCAAGAACATACTTGGCTCTCTCTTTCCTAGGAATAACAGTTTGTTTTGCAAGAATATATATGCAAATTCCAGAAGGAATATATGCTGGCACAGAAGAATTAGTACTATGGGATTTCTCCTGTTTAAATGCCCCCTTACTGTTCAGAACTTCCTGATCATGCAGCCATGCCGGCCTCTAATGTCCACAGGGCTGCAATGCACAAACTTCTGTTGCCTTTCGCTTCAAGGACATAGGGCTGGAACCATGGAGAATTATTTTATCAAGATCTGATTCATGTTAGTTCCAACAGCTTAGCCAGGCTGAGCACCGGATCTTGAGAGACAGAGACTCACATATGTTCTTCAGCAAATTTGTTGTTTATTTATGATATATGAAACATCTTAAAGTGCTACATCTAGCTCAGAGCTCCTCCTTGCTTAGCTCTAAGAGTTTGTGTAGGCATTGCCTATGATACCAAGGGTTTTTTCAAATAGTTCTGCCAGATATAAATCTGTAGTACATTGCTGAGAATGCACAAGGGCACTGAGGTATGTAATAATGTAGGTTGTTCAGTAACTGCAAACATGTCTCTGTGGCTGGAACACAGGTTGCCGGATGAACCTAGTAAGAGATGAAGCTGCAGAGTTTAGCTGGGACAAATCACAATGGTTATAAGAGCCAAATTTAAGAAAGTTAAGTTTTCCCTTAATGCAAGGAGGAAACTAAATGTTTTATATAGAGGCAGTATTCGATTAAATTACACTCTGCATATGGAGCAAAGTTAGGAGAAGGGCAATAACAGAGGCAGATATAGCAATTAGACTGTCAGTTATTCCCAGGAGAGCAATGATGTCATTCACAAAGATGTAGTAATGGGCCAGGTATGCTGACGCACACCGGAAATCACAGCATTCAGGAGACTGAGGCAAGGTGATCATGAGTTTAAGGTCAACCTGGGCTACACAGCAAATTCCATCTCAACCTCTCCCTTATCCTCCCCCAAAAGTCATGTGGGATGAGGGAGGGGCTGGAGGTACAGGTAGGCGTGGAGCAAGTGTCTGCTAAAGTGAAGCCTGCATCGCCAGTGCCTGCAACACTTTATAGTATCACTTGGATACAGTGTTCCAATACTTTCGTTTGCAATGTAGCTACATTTTCATTCAAGAAACATTTCTTTCTTTCTTTCTTTCTTTTGGTCTTTTTTGAGATGGGGTCTTGCTATGCAGTTCAGGCTGGCATTGAGCTCACTTTGTAGCCCAGGCTGGTCTTGCACTCACAACGATCCTCCCACCTCAGCCTCCCAAGTGCTGGGATTACAGGCATGAGCCACCAGAAGGGAGCCCGTACTAGGTTTCTCAGTGAAGCTGTTCTATACAGTTGCACAAGTGTATTGAACTAATTCTTGGCTGTTGTTTCCTTGAATTCAAGTTTATCTCATAGGTCCAGCAGTCATAGATCACAATGTATGCTATTCACTAACAAGTTTTCTGTGTGCCACACTGTCCTTCAGTTACCTTTGCTGATTCTCTATTTTGCCCAGTGGAAAACATTTGCAATCCTTTCCAAATTTTCTAAACAGACTGAAACTTTAGAGGATGTCCTTTTGTTTTTCAAAGTGCTGACTCATTTATTTCTAAATCAAGTTTACTTTAAAACAACTTTTGCTTTGTTTTGCTATATTTGACTTCATGTAACCTTTCACAACTGATTAGGAGCAGCAGACTTGTAACAAATGTAGCTTGAATTTGACTTGAAAGTTTGGCAGGCACAGGCAGGGAGGATTATGTTGTTTTTGTATCCATTTAAAATCCCTTTATATTCATGCACATCAAATCTATCTTCTCAGTGCAGCTGGGTCAACTGCACTGCTTGATGCAAATTCAATTCTGCTGACCTCTAAAACATATCTTGACCTTAAATAGAGGAATATAATAAGCTCTACCTTTTCACATAGGGACTCCTGACCGTGCCTTCTGGTTCCAATAATTGCTTCTGTGTGCCAAGTTCAGACTTGATAACCCATGTTCTCTGAGATATGGGTAATAATGTGCTTTGTATCCATTTTTAAATCTAGGAATTGAATCTTAGTTTATTTATTTCTAGGACTTGTATTTGTGTGCCTACTCTCCAGTTTATCTAGCCGTTCTTGAATTTCTCTGTCTTGAATTTCGCTGTCTTGTGTTTGATCTCTTAGTATGGGCCTACTAATTTTGGGCTATTGCTATACACTTCACATGTTTCATTTTGTAAGTCAAGATGGTTTATATTATTTCACCAAGCTAGATATATTTTTCTAGCATCTTGCTTCTCCCAGGAGAAAAGGTGACCTTAGATTCCAAACACTTCCACTGTGTTTCAGCTTGCTGAGCAAGTTGGTTGTTACCTGAAAGACAGGCAAATTTGTAGCTTGCATTCTGGTGGAAAAACTTTGTTGAATAAGAAACAACAGGAAGTTGGATTTAAACCATTATTCTCCTGCCTTTCTAATATGTGGTTGTATGATTATTACAGTATATAGTTCAGATTTGATTTAAAATTACCTATATGGATGTCTCTTCCTGTAGCTCCTAAGCTCTTCTGTGACAAGGTCTCTTCTTTTTGGTATCATCTGCAGCATTTCCAATTGGAAATGCAGAGCAAAGTAAAGAAATATAAAATTGTTATCTCTGTTAGTTCATCAAAAAGAACAGTTTGTGTTTTTGTTGTTTGACTATTTAATTATTTTTTATGCCCAAAACTTATAATCTGAATAACTACTTTGAAGATAACAATATGTAATATACTAACTAGTGTTAATTTCCTCTTATTTTGTTTTGAAATTCTGTAGTTTTTCTCCTTTTTTGTTTTTAAATTAAAAAACAACAAAAAATATAAAATTGGAATTTGTAAGAATCTTAATAGGTGCTTTACACTATTGTTGATTTGCTAAACATTAATATGATGCTTTCCACATAGTAAAATTTGCACTAAGTGAATAATAAAAGAATTAAAGTTGACTTTTCAAATGTACAGTAAATAAGTGTATTTACTGTTTGAATTTTTTTCCTGCATGGAAATCAGCCATCATGTAATTCTTTTTTTTGTAGTGAGAAAAACTACATCTCTGCCAAATCAGTTATACTGAGTGTCCACAATAGGCTCTAACTCAGGGAATACAAAGATGAGTGACGAGATGAACCCTTTCTATCTAGATATTTTCCCTTGTCAGTTGTTCCTATTGTGTTTTGTTGACAGCCTGAAAGACGAGATAATGAAGGGCATGAGAAAAAGAGGCAAAAAGCAGAGGAGGAGCTCCGGGAAATGCTCAGGTCCTGTGTTCTGGGAGCTCTGTGCTAGGGAAGGCCTGTCTCCAGTGGTGGGGACTTACAGTGCCATTTGAAATCATCCTGAAAGTATGGCTAGGATTCTAATAGCAAGAGTAGAGAATTCCTGAGAAAGGGAACAGCATGAACAGAGGCAAAGGACAAGGTATGTCTAGAGAATGTCAAGTGATTCATGGGGAATGGCATAATGCACAAATAACAAACAAGGAGGTGAGCCCTGCCAGGAAAAGGTAAAATGGGGATATATTATGAGGTTCAGGGAGCTTTAGGGCAGAGACGCCTATAGGAGAAGAGCTGCTTAGGTCATGTTAGCAGCAAAGTGCAGCAGGGAGACAGGGCCAAAGACAAATGGGCGAGGGACCATAGGTAGCATCCAAGGTTATGTCTCCACGACAAACCCAGACCCATCCAAGAGTAGACTTTCTCGATCTATTATATGTCTCTTAATTCAATGAAGTTGACATGTCATGATTAATGATCATGGCCCATATTTATAGAATGAAAGAATTAGGCAGATTTGGAAACCTATACTTCAAAAAAGGCGGGAAAAAAGGAACCCTTCTCCATTGCTGGTGGGAGTATACACTCGTACAAAAAGAGTTAAAAGCATCACAGCACAGTGATACACGCATACCCATATTTATGCAATTTATAATAGCTAAATCTTGGGAACAGCCCTTGTGCTCATCAACAGATGAATAGCTATAGAAAATGTGATATTTATATACAATGAGTGATACTATGCTATAAAGCCGGATATATTTGAGATATTTAAGTTTAAAGTTAGCATTGTTTCTCCTGTGTGAGAAACCCAAAGGCTAAATAGTGAGCACAGTGGAGGCTAGATACACCAGGGAAGTAGATACACCAGGGAAGTAGGAGGAAAATGTTCAGTGGAAAGGAAAACGAGGAAAAGGGTTGGGGGAAGACAAGGAAGGGAAAAGGAGAGAAAAGAAAAAGATGGAAACAAAGCTTTTGTAAATGGGGTGGAGAGGAGGGCAGGGAGGGCAGTGAGGAAGAAGAGAATTCAGGTGTAACCTGTACAGGATCAAACTCCCTGTGGTGAATGTGCTCAATATGAATGACAAGTATGTACTCATAAAAAGTAAACTAAAAGATATCACAAGTTAATTAAAAAAAAAAAACTTTTCAGGTGATTTTCATTTCCAGGTTTGGATTAATTTGTGAATGATAGCTTACTGACCAGGAAATTCTATTTATTCATTTATATAAAAATTTTTTGAGTACTTAGCATGTATCAGACAAATGAATTATTGGAAATGTAAAAAGAAAATCAATAAAGACTGACTGATCTCCTTGGGTTTGCAGCCTAGCAGGATTAACCAATGTTACACGAATAATTACACAAATTATAACTATCTTGAGCACAGTTGAGAAAAAGTTCAGGGTTCCATAAGAACATAGAATAGGGCCTGACAGTTTGGGCTGGAAGTAATAAGGTTTTAGCCAAGATCTGAGGGCTCAGGAGGAAGAAAGGTTTGCAAGCCACTGACTATAATTCAGAGTAGAGTAAAGAAGACCTGAAAGATGGCTGGAGTGCAAAAGGATGTGGATCTGCTCTTGTTGGTTTGCTTGGTCCAGTAAATTAAACAGGAAAATGCTATAAGGAAAGCATCAAGAAGTCAAACAAACAAACAAACAAACAAAACAAAATGCAGAAGTAATAAGTTCTTATTACAAAAGTAATAAGAACTGATTCCTTGCCCACACACAGAAAGCTTAATTTGAGATTGTAGTTTGGAAATTGTATTTTTGTTAATTTTTCTTTCAACGCAGTGGAAAACTATGTTCATGCAAGAATGAAGAATTTATTTCATAGGCCAACACTGTATACTTCAGAAGCCCAAAAACATAAAACAAAACAAAACAATCGTCCCTAACTTTAGACAGAAGAGTGCCTGAGAAAACTTTAGGTTCTAAAATATTTCTCCATCTAGAACTTCTCTCTTTCCTTTTATTGAGTTTTAGCTATCAAAGGAAGCAATCAATATTAAGGTCCCTTTTCTTGTTCTGCAAACTGTAGTATTTTCTGAGCTCCAAATTTTATGAATTTAACAAATGCTTCGTTCAACCCACTTTCTACCTGAAGCTTAGGATTGCTTTCTTTTTCTTTTTTGAGTTCATTTTCTTATTAACTTGGTTAATTATCTTATTTGTATAGGCATATTTACTTAGATATTGTTAAATGATTTATCCAGTATTTACAAAATAAATATAATTTCCTAACTTGGTATTCAATTCATATGGTGGGTAGAAGGAAATGGCTGCTTTTGATACTCAGTTGGCATGTTAAGGTTCTACAAGTATAAATGTTAGGGACAATACTGTCTAGGTTGCAGAATTGGAGATGTTTTTCACAAGTGAAGCCAATTCTAAGCTTCATATAGATTCACCTAATTTTTCTCCTAATTTGGATTTCACTTTCATTTTTTCCTTTCATCTTCATGGAAATGGTAACCATTTTGACTTTCCATTTGGCTCAACAATGATCCTTCAAAGTGCATCTGCTCTGGGAGGCCAGTGAATTCCATGGACTTTACATGCAGTCCTCATCTAGAATCCTTTTCTTAGTAATCTTGAACTGCATCTAGACAAACATTTAATTTTTTTTGGGAAGTGGTTATCATCATTTCTGTAAAGAGAAAATGTAAGAGGTAACCGATTGCATAGAAAGTTTAATATGGGTACTCCTTACTTTTGATGATAGAAGGAGGACTATAGTGATTTGGAAAAGATTATGCTTGAATAATTACAGTCTTCTGTTTTTTCTTTTTAAAATAAGAAAAAAATTTAAAAAGAAAGAAAAATTCTAGCCTTAAGTCTCACGTCAAGTCCAGTGATGGTACCAGTGGGACCGTATGCTATTTAAAACTCTTGAATAGAAATTAATGAAAATACAAATTCAGAAGTCATAAACATAACAGAATTCACAGAGCCTTTGAAGTTAGGGTAATACATAAGGTAATCTCAGTATAGCAAGTCTAAACTTGTACCACTGTACTTTTTTTTACACTGAATCCATTACATGATTTCTGGATTTCTTTTGGAATATGAATTTTGTGTTATAGGTGAAAAAACTTTACCAATTTACCTTCTTGCCAGCAAGCTTTATTTCTCTGCTTCGTTGTTATGACTGTATATTATTTTTAAATCTTTGCTAATTTTATATGTAAAGAAATTTGAAATATGGTTTTGATCTGCACTTCTTTGATTGCTAATATTGGCCAGTTTTTACGTACATATTGATCCTTTGTATTTCTTTTCACTAAATTATATTTTTATGTCTTTTCACCATTTTCTCTTGAAAACTCAATGTTTATATTAATAACTTATGAAAGCTTTTTATATAGTAAGCATTTCAATCATGTGGATGTCAATTATGTTGAAAAAGTTTTTCAACTATTATTTTGTTTATCATGAAAAGATTTTTACTGTTGGTGTTTTGATCTGCATATTTTAAATTTTCAGTTATTTTGTTATTTTGTTTTTTAATCTTTGGTTTATAGAATAAAGTTCTCCAACCACATATTATTTAAGTACTTGCTTATTTGCACTGAAAAAATGTTGTATATCTTGGATTTATTTTGGTATGGGATGAGATAAGTTACTGTCTTTTTCCTTAATATCTAAATATCATCATGGCACACTACAGGTCTGTCACATTATTTGTCCTTTTTATTTTCTCAGTACCAGGATTAATATATTTGTTCTTGCTGGCAATTCAGGTCAACCAGTAATATAATAGGAAATAACATACCTAAATGACTTAACATACACAAAAGTGAATGAAATATTTATTGGGGACTTAGAAAATTGTATATTTTCTAGTCTTTGAGAGTAAACAGATAAAGCCACTTAAATACATTCCTCTATGTTATGTCTTCTTCTACTTTCTCATGGGTAGGGAATTAGTGTTTCAGAGACCATTGCACAAAACCTGTAGTAAGCGAACTTGGGATCTCAGTAGTGTAACTGAATTTTGCAAATATGCAATTCCACTTTTGATATAAGATGAAACCAAGCATGTATTTTTAACACGCTAAATTTCTCCTTGTGAGTTATGTTTCTGTAAAGTCAATAATTGTGAACAAGAGCACTATGACCCCTTCTTCTAAAATATTTGTTATTTTATGCATTTTCCTTATTCTTATAACTGTGTCCATGTAAGTCTAGGGACACAGTACCACCTATCTGCTTATAAACAGATTAAGCGCCCTCACTAAGGTTCTGTTTTGTCAAAGTACAAAAACCTTGAACAATTGCAATTATGTATTCATTCATATCTATGCTTGCCTCTTTATATCTTTGTGTATTACCTGAGATTGAAAATTGTCATCTAAGGAAATCCTTGTACACTGTGTCACAGACGATAGTTGATAAATAAGCATTTGGAGTTCATAGTAATCATAAAGACAATGTGCACAAAATATTTCCTTATGTCTTCACAGTCTTGTGTACAGAGAATGTTGACATTACTCAGAATGACTTGGGCCCACTATTAATCTGACGACATTCTCTTTAACTGAGTCTTCTTTTTTGTCCTTTTAAACTCTCTTTTGTGACCCTTTTATTATTTTACCAGTTAATAAAGAGTTCACTGATATTTGGATTTTCTTTCAATTTTATCTTTGTATAAGAAACCCTCTTTCAAAGAAACCCTATGTCAACTCAAAATAATAATTGGAAATATAGAAAGATAATTCGTGAACTATCCCAGAAAAACGCAGTCTATCTTAAGGCAGCTGCGATAAAGAATGAGGTAGAAAAGCAAAAATCTGTGCTATACTAGGGGAAGCCCTTTATAGCCCATTGTTAATGGCTTAGACTGCCAAGGTCCAGAATGACTTGTGACTGAATAGAAATGAATAGCATAGATTTTTAAATACTCTAAAACTCAGTACAAAATTTGGTTAGATCTAATTATGTAATTTGTTTTGGAGAGGAGAGAGAGAGACATTGGCTTTAGTTACATATTCATAGATACCTGGGACCACAAAATGGTAAAAATCCGCAAATATGGAGTAACTAGAGTTATAAGACATACAGACATGCTCTTTTATATCCTGTAAAGAATGGAATGTTGCTTTTCATTTATTTTCTTTGGCATAATCCTCCTTTTGGTGAATTGAATGCTTTTAGTGTTTTTTGTTCTTGCTGTTGTTTACGCTTGCAATCATGAGCAACTTAGGCAATATTTTTGAACTCCTTGGACTTGCAAATCAGTAGAACATTGCCATAAGTGTTCTGCATGGTCTTTGTGAGGAGAAGACAAGGCAGAGGGCAGCAAGGAGCACCCTTGTACCCTTTGGCCTAGGCTGGGCCTCATCAGTTGGCACTGTCATTCTAGATGCTGAGAAGCCCAACCAGTTTGACATCAGGAAGATCCATTGACAAACGTCATGGAAAAAACAGAATCCTTGTACGATGTCCAAATCCTCTACATACCTAAATTGACAAAAGAGGAGGGTATACAAGAGGAGCATGAGTCACCGAAATATACTAGTTGAATTCTCAGATGACCTAATGCCTAGTGCACATATCTTCTCTCAACAGCTGCTTTCATTGGCTTCTTCAGAGGATGGAAAGCCCCTATAATGCACTTGGTAAGTTGTGCCAAATTGATGAAATTCTGGCAGAAGCAGGAAGGAGAAACATGCTCCCCACCTGGCACTCGGCTTAGTGATAAAGTTTGATGACCATCATATATCTCCTGTCACATGTTTGGCCTTTCCATAAGGGGACTGACAGACCTACCTATCAATCGTGGAATCAATTTCAACCCTCTTAAAATATGTATGAGTTAGCAGGGTATGTTTTAAAGTCCTTCCCATGAAATTTGTTTCTAAATTGCTTGCCTTCAAAACATGATTTCAAGTATTCTTTAGGTGCTGAGCATCTTTTGTAGATGTGTTTTTCAAACTAAACTGAAATATCTGTTTCTGTGGCTCTCAGTATAACCTCGATAACTTTAGAAATAAAAGCCAATGGTTATGATTTGTGTGAACTAAGAGGACGGTTGTTATGTCAAAAATAAATACCTCCTCCATGGAAAATTTCCCTCAGCACAAAAGAAGAATGTGCCTGGATCTTTCTAATTTTGACATTTATTTAGAATTTTTGGTTGATTCTGTGACACTAGATAAACCAAAAAAAAAAAAAAATTGGAATGAGCTTTGGTTTCTAATATTTTTCAGACAAGAGATCTAAAGTAAATTCAAGACTAAATATTGGACATGGAACTGCAAAACTCTGAATGTAGGTATGGCTTTAGAGAAAACTGGTTTCAGAGTAAGTGCACAGAAGATTCAGTGATGTTTGCATCACATGATCCTGCAGTATTTTTATACATCATCCTCTTATGATTTTTCTTTCAAATTAAAGATACAGACACATGCAGATTAATGTCATCATAATGGTAGAACAGCATTAGCCTTGATAATGTGGGGAGAAAAAATGGAAGCAAAATTTAGAAGCATCTTGCTCTACAAAAGACATTATTCTAATAGAGATCACAAATGTCCAGCATAAAGTAATGTTAAACTCAGATGACATGACATTATATATTTGTCTTTAAAAGTAAGCAAATGACTTTCTTGATATTTCATCCTAAATTGCTCTTATATTTGAGGTAAAATACTCCTTAGAGTAAGGTATTTTTAAAACATTGGAAGTGGAACAGGAACTTAATCATTTTTATAGAATACAGAATGTACAGGTATGGATTCTCTGTGATGCATTTGATCACTATATATACTTAAAATATACCAATACAATTTGATTGGGAAAAAATAAAAACAAAAACTCCCACCCAATACAGAATAGACAAGATGAAACAGATGAAGCTATTTTATTGAATCAGCTAAAAGATACAAATCAGTTGTGATTATAAAAATTACACAAAGTCAAATGGAACTTAATCATAAATTTATGCTTATAGCTCAATATTTGCAAAGCTTACAGATTATCTGAATTATTCACTAAGACCTAAACTTGATGTTTTTCTAATTCTACAGGATAAATGTGGGTGTACTGTCTTGCCAGTGTTCAAAAAGCGTGTTTCTTAAAAATGATCATCTGATTATGTCGTGTCAGAAGCGTGAGTGGATTCTTGGATGAGCTTCTTCTTGGCTGCATCAGAATGAGGCTTTCACCTCTCTGCCCTTCACGGGCTGTGGCGGGCGGTTGTTGTGCTGTATGGGGACAGCTTTGTCACCTTCGGTATTTGACAGAAGACTGCGGAACTGTGCCAGCTGAAGGGATATAATATTTAAAGAATTAAGAACTGTTAACGTCTCACAAAACACTGTATCTGTAGTATAATTAATGCACTGATATTTGGAAAGCTAAACTAAGGATTGCATTGGCTTCACCAGTGGTAGGAGCCATCACATTTCTTTGCATTAAAGATTTTGCTTAAATTATTAATGATTCATTGGGCTACAATACCATCTTTGTTGCTTTTCAACTGTGGTGCTTTGGGTGAGTAATGATAAGTTCTGTGCCTTACTTTTTACTTCATTGAGTTGTAAAGATTAAATGGGCTGATACATAGTATTTGTTCAATTATAGTTAGCTGTGGCCGTAATGTTTGCCCTATATGTTTTTACAAGAAATGACTAACAAAATACATGCAAGATGCCTACTAAGTAGTAGTTTGATCAATGATAATTATTGTTATCACTATAAAGAATAATTAATGTCACATTTTGGTATATATTTAAAAATTTAAGCTTGAAAAAAGCATACCAGTTATAAAAGTATGCAAACCGAGAGCTACACTTCCCTAAAGTCTTGTGGGTCCTTTGTTTCTTAAATTAAGAAGACATTTAACATGGTTAGGCTTTTCCTTATTAAAGAAAATATTGGGAGTTATGAATCTCATGTTTTTCTTTTCTTGTTTTGTTTCTTTTTTTTTTTCTCTTCCTATGTATTTCTTTAGGACTATGGAGTGAACCCAGAGACTTCGACTGAGTTACATCTCTAGCTGACCTTCAATTTTTAATTTTGAGACAGGGTCTCAGCAAGTCAACAAGTTTCCCAGAATGGGCTGGAATTTGCCATCCTCCTGCATAAACCTCCAGAGGGCTGGGATTACACATGTGTATCACTATGCTTGACTCCATGCTTTATTTTTTGCATAAAAATGAAATAGACAGTATTATACTTCATTTTTGGAGCATAGAGAGGGTCTTTTATAGTTGGAAGGGGGGGGGAAAGCCACTCAAAAACCTAACTGAGATAATAATATTCCCTGTTGACTCCATCAGTTGAAGTGATCATCCAGTCTCAAATCTCAGTCCTTCTCCTTTGACACTGTACCTGTTCCGAGCTGACACTGATGGTCTCTTTACAGACGATCCAGGTCACACTTTCATGGAGAGGAGGATGAGTCAGGGAGCCAAAATAGGTCCAGTAATCCAGGGATGAAGGAAGGAGAACGGAGGGGTCAAAATTTGTGAATGGGGCTCGTTTGCCCTGAGAAAATAAAGAAGAGTGTACACGCACACCTTCATTATCATTTCATGATGTAAAATATTTGTATCAATATGTAGTGGAAGAGAAAATACATTCTCAAAAGTGTAAACTATCTAGACATTTTTAGCTAAGGTTTTAACTTTTTTTTACTATGTATTGTTTCATAATTGGTGTGTTGTAGATATAAACAATACAAAGAATAGAAAAGACAGAAATTTTGGCCAACAAATCTTCCTTTCTTCATTTGGTTGAAGATAAACAAAGGTAAAAATTCTTTTTTATAATCCATATTCATGAAAAGCTATTTAATATTGATATCTAACATAAAATATTTTTCTCCTCTAGGAGGATAAATTCTGTTCTAGTGAAAAATATTTATTGACATGATCACTGGTCACATTTGAGTTATATTCTCTCCATTATTCCTGATTGGTTATCATAGAACCAACTATTATATAGCAATAGTCTATGTACTTGGGATTTTAGCTGATTATTCTGAGTTTCCCAGATAGATGTCAGTTATTATATTATCTGTCCACGACGATATTTTCTTCTTTGGTTCTTCAATATTTATTGTAAGATACACATATTTTTTTCCTCACTTAATTGCATTGCTTGGAATGCCGATTATAACATGTAATTGTGAGGGTCACAATTTTTGATTGAAATGTAAGTGCTTCAGTTTTATTATTAAGTTTTTGAAGTTTAATTCAAGTTTTTAGGTAGTATCTTTTATCAAGTGGGAGTTTTCGTTTCTTTTGTTTTACCCTCAAAAATGAGCATCAAATTTTCTCCAATGTTTTTTAATTTAATGTTTAATGTTCTTTGTTAAATTTCATGAATTATATTATACTAAATATAATGAATATAATGAATTACATTAGATGTTCTATTACTGATTCATCCTCATATTTATGGACTAAACTCTACAAGTTTAGAAACATTAACTCAATGCACTATTGAAACTAACTTGCTATAATTAATCTTAAGGTTGCCTTTAGCTATATTCGTAAGAAAAATTAGTCTACAATTTTCTTTTTGTCATACTCTTTACCCGAATTTGGTATTAAGTTTCATGAAGTTTTTTGTCTGTACTGTCATCTGGGCAGTTACTTGACACTTACATGACTGTTACTTAAAAGCAGAATAAACATAAAATTGTCTGGGCCTGGAAAATTTTTTTTTAAATAAACACATTGATTTCCTAGGTTTTGAGTCTATTTAGATTTTTTAGCCTCATTTTGAGTCAAGTATCTTTATATTTTATAGCAGACTACTTATTTTATCTGAATCTTAAAATTTTCTGGTATAATGCTATAGTTTTGTCATTAAAGTTTTTTTTCTATAACTTTAGTTATGTCTTATTCTTTAAAAACTTTTGTTTACAATAGTATTTTGTATATATGCCACTTGTCCTTTACTGTAGTTGTCAAAAGTATGCCATTTTTCTTGGTTATTCCAAGGAAACAACTTTTCATTTTATAATTAGTATTTTATTTTGTATTCACTCATCATTTGAAATTTTTTATTTCATGCTTTTATATCTTCACTACTTATTTTCTTTTCATATATAGTTTTTAAAAATAGTTTTGAGTTGGGTCATGTGTATATACTTATTTAAACTTTAGACTTATCTCAGATCAGCACCAAACAAACTTATTTACATAGTAGTAACAAGTCTTTGCACTGTGAAAAAAATGACAAAATTCTGACTTATGCATTAAGTATTTACTGTTAAAGCAATGAAAGAATAGATTTTCTGGAAAATTCTCTTTTTTAGGTTAGTTGACTATCATGATCATTAAATATTGCATGTTAATTCGCAAGAATATACTACACTTGTAAACTTTTGTATTTCTAAAAAATATGGATAGTTTCATTTGGATGTGGTGTTCCCAGCAAGATTTAATGACTAAGCAACCTTCTTTTGTACTTGTCAAAATCAACAAAAAACATGCAAACAAAACAAATTCCTGAATTAGAGTTTCTCAGGCACAGGTATAGTATTTACACAATACATTGATTTTTCAAGTTGGTAACTTTTACAACCAGCCTAAGTGCTCCCTCTTCATATGTGTAACTGAGAGATTTTCATACTTCTATGTATATTGCTCTTAGAATTAAACTATCTTGTTTAGTTCATTTACCTTAGTTTTAACTTCACCTAAGGCATCAAGTACTTTCTGCAGCTTTGCGTTGGCCTGGCCAACCTAGAAATTAAAAAAAAAAAATTAGTGTTAAACACATATTAGTATTAAACTAAATTTTAAGTTTTTAAAATTAACAATAACTGAAAAGAGGTAAGGTAATTTCTTTTTGTTCTGGGAGACAGAATTTTAGGTGTGTGTTTTTGCAGGCCCTTGGACTCAGGCTAATCACAGGTAGAGTAACAAATGAAGTGCTTGGTTGGAATTTAATTATAGACAAAGATGTTCAAAGCTTTACAAGCTAAATCTAGGAATAGAGTGAAATTGTGATGTAAAAGCCCAAAACACTTCATTTTTGTCTTTTCTATTTCTAAATTAGCACATTTTGCCATATTCTGAGCACTCAGTAAAATTGATGAATCGCTGTAATTTCAAAAGTGATGTAATTGATCAAACATACTCAATGATTTTTTTATATAACTTTTAAAGGACTCTTCAATAAAGGATTTAAGCACCATCTCCCATTTAAAAAAATCAATTGAACTTCTTGGGAAAAATTCTCTTAATATTTCTTTCTGATGAAATATTAAATTAATAAACTCCTAAGCTTGAGGTAAGAAATTCGGAGAAAGGGGAATCTGGAAAAACGGGAAAATAGAAATTCTTTTTTCTCTGTGACAACTTCCTATTCCATCCCTACTTAAAAATGTGTTTTAAGAGGAAAAAAACATAGAAACAAGACAGTAACATATAAAGAAAAAGTTTCTTTAACCATAAGTAAAATGGGAACATTCCAAAGAAGACTCTTCAAACGTCCTTTGCTTTATGTCGTGTTCTTTGAGGTCTGATTACTAAGTAGTAGTATTATCTGAGTTCCATAGGTATCTGTAACTCACCTTAATCAAAACACCAATAATTGCTAACCCATCAGGCTTTGAGATGGCTTCAGCCGCACTGGAGTACTTCACCGAATTCCAGTGAACAAGGTGAAGCTAAAAATGATAATGTAGTTAGTTAATTACTTATGCAAGGATGAGGACAAAGGGAAATAATGTTAGCCTGTTAATATATGAAGATATCTATGTTCCACTCTTACAAAGGGGGATCTGTATGCTGTACAATGTAAACAAATTACAATTCCTAAAATCAGTGAGTAAATTTCTTTTCCTACAGGGACATGAACTATTTAATATTATCTCTTTTGGTATTAAAAATAACAGGAAAAAATCTGACCACCTGTCCTTTGGACAAAAACTGAAGTTGTTTTCTCCCTTATGAGAAAGGGCTCGTGGACATCCTGGCAGCCTGGGCACATTAGTGCCCTTCTCATGCATCTCTCAAATCAAACTGCAGCCTGAACTGTGTGGAACTCTAGACTTGTATATCCAACAGTGTCTGCATGCCTTTTTGATATTCTTTTGATATTTCTACATGAATATCTCAAACTCAACACAATCAAAATAGAACTCTTGACTTGTATTTGCCAAACCTGTTTCATTTTCTCTTCTTAGGAGAAGATAGCATTATGCATTTAATTGTTCAACCAAAAAGTATTTGCGTAGTTGTCATCAATGTTTTATTTTCAAATACTGTATCTCAGATTAGATCTCACTTGTTCAAAATGTCCAGTGTTTTCACTAGGTACTTGTTTTCTCTGGAGTTTCCTTTCCCATAGTCTTTGAATGGCAGACCTTGTTTCTAATTAAGTTGAACTCAAATCCTACTCTTCAGAGAATCTTTACTCAACCACCCATTACTAAGAGAACATCGTGAATAAAATCAAGTCTTTCAATATTGCTTATTTGATTTTCTTTTTACTTCTACCTCTTCCTTTCTCTTTCTTTCCTTTTTTTCTTTCTCTTTGCTTCCTTCCTTTTAAAGTTCTCTTTTACTTATTAAGCTCAAGTTCTGGTACCAAATTCTTTTATAAACAGCATCTAGCTTATTATAAGTGCTCAATAAATATTTATTGAATGAAAAAAAAAACAAAAAACCGCTTCACGGAGATCACTCACAGTTCTATCTGAAGTGCCATTTCATTCTAATATCCTTTGGTCATGCCTGTCTAGAATCTGTTCTTATTCTTAATTGACTATTTCTATGTATATAATACCATGATGCTTTTGTAAATATTATTTCAATTTGCTACTGTACTTATTTAATCATAGTCCTTTATGCACACACCACCCTGCTTGAGGAGTTCTTGCTTGTGTTCTAACTATAGAAATGTAATTAACTTTACTGAGTACTTACAATGTGAAGAAAGCTGGTCTAAGTGTGCCTTCAATGGGTTTACTCACCCCATTGTTTCAGCAGGTGTGTGAATTAGCTATTAATATTATCTTGTTTCCCTTGATGAGAAGATTGGAACACAGAATGATTCTGTCCAAATTTACAAGGCCCATAAGTGTCAGGCATTTGATTCAAACTCTGAGAGTCAGCTGAGGAGCTTGCATTCTTAATCCCTGCACTGCCTCTCAACCTGGTATATGATATGTACCACATATAGGGTTATTGAATTGTGACATGTTGAACTTTGTGTCCAAGTGACTCTACACCAGTCCAGATTATTTTTATTTCTCTCAATTTAGGGCTGGGGATTTAGCTCAGCGGCATAAGTGCCTGCCTTGCAAGTGTGTGGTAGTCAGTTCAATCCCCGGTACTGATAAAGAAGAAAAAGACAAAAAAATGGTATATTTCTCTCAATTTAGATGAATCACTAGTTCCAATTTCCTAGCTACTACCAAGTATTCCTTCAAAAATGTAGGTTCCTTGCCCATTTAATTTCATTATACCTACTTTTCATTTCATATGAAAGAACTGGGGAATAAATATTAAATATATATCTACAGTGTTGAAAGATATTATCTAAATTTATAATATAAAACAAGTTATATTTGCAAAGAATTCCCAAGTCATCCAACAGAGTAAAAGATGCATATATTTTATAAACTCCTTAGAGAAAAATGTCTTACACAACTACTTTTACTGGTGCATAAGGTACAAGGAGTATGTATTCACATATTTTTTAGTAAAAACAAAAAATATTACAGTGGAAAACAAATCAGATGACATTATAATCATCTATCAACAGAGGCTGATTAAATAAATTCTGATGTATTTATGCAGTTAAAATCCCACAGACATTACAAAGTGAGATGGAATTAAATCTCTTGATTTGAGAAAATGGTCATGATAAATTGGTAAATAGGAAAAACAGTATGTCCTGCTATTGCCAAGCATGGTATGTCTGTGTTTGATTTTAGTGTAATCTGGGAGTTCCTAATGAAAACTGGAATAATACTTCGTTTGGTGTCCTTATGATAGTGGTTTATATAAAAATAGAACTGCTTTTGGGAGAACTGAGGGTGATTATAAATTCTATTTACTAAATTACATTACCTCTGCAGAATACTTGGCTCCATCCACCAGGTGCTCAGAACCATATTCATCTGTACTGCCCCAGTGAAAATGGAACTGGGAGAGCCTGTAGCTGTCAGAGAGAGGGCCGCCTTTCAGTACTGGAAGAAAAGGGAATAGTGGTAGTCTGAAGATCATGAAATCCAGCTCATCCTTGCAAAAACTAACACTAAACTGTCTTGATCTGAAATGAAAATAAACACTAGAGCTAAAGTTTTCATCCTTTTTGTCCACTATATCCATGATGGCACTGTTCTCTAGGGTGCACGACCAACTGTGACATTGATAAGACAATTCCCAGCACTTGAGCTACGGCTGTGCCTGTTTCCATTTCTAAGAAAGCATAGTGCAAGGTGAGTGAATTGTATAATTACAGAGCTTTCTTCGAAATTCTGCAGTTTGAAAATTCATCAATTCTTTCAACAAAAACTGCATAGGTAGTATTCATCAAAATCTATGGTAGTTTATTTTGAATAACCAATTATTCATTACAAACCTGATACTTGATAAAAACACCACAGTGTATCTTGACAGCTATACTGAGAACCCCTAACCAGGGGCTGAAAGAAATGTAAACACATATACCAGACCTAATCTGGTATTAATAAGAGACATAGCTCCAAATGCACCTAACATTTAGGCTCAGAACTTAGTAGAAAAATGCTAAAACCAGTATGGCCTTTTATGTCAATAGTATTGTCCTATGAAATTGCCATTTAGTGATCGATTCAATGATCACTGATGAAAAACTGACTATGTAGCTGTCAATGTGCCTGATCCTGAGGTATGAGAATTGCAGTGTTATCCTTCTGCCTGTCTTTTCCACTGTGCTAATCCACTTTCATTTCAACCAGAATGTAATAGCTCTTTCAGTTTTTATCTTCATAACAATTTACTCACTAGGCTATTTGGCTGTTTATAGAAAAATGAAGTAAACATAAAGATCCTGGCATAGAGGAAGAGATGGGGAAGTATTATTAAGTCTCTAAGTGTTTTTTAAAGGAGACAAATCTAGGGATCCAAAAAACTATCTTTATCTTTCTGGACACTTTCCAGAAATACAAACTGTTTCACCAGATAGCAGCATGAAATATTTAAGATGACTGTTGGTGCTCTCCACAATTCATTGTTTCAGTTTCCTCAGTAAATTTTAGGAAAAAATATCAGAGCAGTCTTTGAACTCACCTGATTTATCATCCTCAAAATTCACATGGAAGGAATGTCCCACGTTGACAATTTCTTTGGCACCAGCTGGATTGTAAGAGATGCTGATGGGCTTTAGAGAGGTGTCATGTTTGACAGCACTAGTTTCAATGTCAATGGGAGACTGGTTATTTCCATTGGCAATGGGGTACAGCTTGCTCCATTGTTCAGGACCTACCAGGACAAGTGTAGGCATATAATCAAACCATTATTGAATGCTTGATTCCAGGTTCTAGAACCCTACCTGTTTGCTTATTAGATTATGGTTTATCCAGATGTGATAAATGACATTGAGTTAATTGGGAATTCTGTGACAATATCCTTTTTCTATACTGTACTGTAAAACAGTGTATCTGTCAATACCAGCAGTATAGGCCTAAACACATAGCCCTTAGGAGTAGGTTATACATATTTCATGAACAATAGATTTATAAAATGTATACTGAATGTACTTTATAAATATTTAGGCCCCAAAGACCAACTACTAAAGTTTCTTACAATGATTATTATTATTAAAACCAGGCAATCCAAGTCATCAAACTGTGGTTGTCTTATTAAGTGCTTAACATATCTTCTATTAGAAAATACAATCAAATATTATTTTAATCTATATGAAAAGAAATGTTCTTACCATTTTGGCCATCATATCCCCAGTCACTAGACATGATCTTCTATTTAGTTTTCTTTTTCTGAAAACAAAAATAAGAACTGGAATAACTAGTTGCAACTGAGCATGTAGTAGGTTCTGTACTCTATCACTTGGGTTTTTATAGAAATGTTTCTGCCCTTAAAAGGCTACTATTGCATCATCTCTGCATATCAGGAAGTATATCTAAAAAAGATGTTGTAAAAATGTTTACAAAAGTTAGTTGAGTTCCAATCATTTTATTATACTATAAAAAGAAATATCAAAATCATAGATTTTATTAACCTAAATCCTGTTCCATTCTAGAAGATATGGTTGAATATTATTGTATGAAATTCTTTGGATTTCATTTTTTTGTGGGCGAGGTACCAGAGATCAAACTCATGACCTTGCTTTTGCCAGCTAAGCGCTTATGTTGCTTAGCTAAATTCTCAGCCCTGGATTTCTTAAATTAAAAATACTTTGCACAATTACAATCAAATTCTGCCTTTGCTAGATAGTTGAGGAATATTAGTAATAGTAATTTGTAAAGAGATAAAATTTACAAGTTTACATGCTGATCTGACTAGTAACATAGTGTTAATTTAGAATCAGATAAAAAACACTGTTTTTAATGCATATTATTCATACTGGCACATTTCACAAACATGTACAATGAAAAT
This sequence comes from Cavia porcellus, assembly GCF_034190915.1. Classification (NCBI taxonomy): domain Eukaryota; kingdom Metazoa; phylum Chordata; class Mammalia; order Rodentia; family Caviidae; genus Cavia; species Cavia porcellus. Next base: position 60,158,264 of record NW_026947493.1, read on the forward strand.
AAATTTCTTTGGTCTGGAGAAATATTGGAATTTATAAGTAGAGAAAAATGTATTAGTATTGAACTTAAAGTGGCCTAATATTTTACATGTCAAATACGTAGATTAAAAGCCTTCTCATTTATTGTCGTATAAAAATTTACAAAACACTTTCATACTACTTTATTTTTGTATCTAACACAAAACTGTATAAAGAACTACATTTCGTAGTTGAGAGATGTTGAGAAATTGCACTATTACTAGCAAGAAACCAAGAATTCAGCCATGCTTCCTTCCCTATACCTGATCAATCACCACATGAATGGCTTAACATCCATATGGGGTGGTAATTCCTGTAAAGTTTTAGTTACAAAATTGCTTTGCCACATCACGTGAACTCTGAAGTTGAAGATCTAATTCTTTTTCTGTGCGCACAAGTCTCTTAAGACCAATTTATAAGGTGTTATCAAAAGATATGGTGAATATTTAAAATAAAAATAAATTTTGTAGGGCTGGGGATATAGCTCAGTAGCATAAGCACCTGGCTGCCAAGGTCCTAGTTTGATTTCCCATACCATAATAATAATAATAATAATGCTTTTGTAAAAGAGATGTTGCCATTAACCCTTCTCAAAATGCTCACTTTGAACACACTTATCCATTGTACTTGCCACTTTCTGAAGCAGTTCTACAAATCTTTTATTGTGCTGCCAGTGTCTTGAAGTAATTTAAAACATTTATCACTCTCAGGAAGTCATGAGTTCGATCCCCGGTACCGATAAAAAGGAAAAAGACAAAAAAAAAAAAAAAAAAAACCCAAAAAAACCCAAAAAACCATTTATCACTCATGGTCATTTTGACTTTGGGAAAGAACCAGAAGCTGCACAGTGCCCAATTCAAATAACGTGGATAAGGACACAACGCATTGTTTTTATGTGACAGAAATTGCCATAAACATTTTGAATTGATTGAGACTGTTGAGGCAACCACAAAAAGACAGTCGTGAAAGAGAGCTGCCTCATCAAGTGGGAAGAACAACAGGGTAAGGGTGTGGAAGTGTGATGGAGAGTTCTGAGGTGGATAATGGCAATGTGATTTTTACTGTACTGAACTTAGACATTCACTATGCCTTTTGATCTCAGCTAGTAGTCTGCATCAAGGTGAGACCTGACAACTGTTGCATGTTAAGAAATGCCACAAGATTTTTTCAGGCAGATGTGAAAAATTAATTAGGACTATTGGACTCCTGCTAGGTCTTCAAACAAGAAAAATAAGTTTCAAAAATAAGTAATTTAATACTCTAGAATTGTCTGAGTTGCTTGCAATCCCTGAAGGAAGACGAAAGTCAGGAGCAGTTTTTAGCAAGGCTGACGGGAGAGTTGATGAGTTGGTTTTCTTTTGGGGCCTTTGGGGCCTATAAGTGTCCTCCTCATAGGAAGAGTGGACAATGGCTCATTAATAACCACAGAGTGAGAAGAGGCCCAAGTTCCCATTTGACAGTATGAGGCACAAGGTGATTTTACTTAAAGGGAAACTTTTAAACATTCTAATTTTTCTGATTTGATAGGTAACCTTGTATACACATTGAGTATAACATTATATTTTGAGGTATATATACATTATGGAATAACTTGATCTAGTTGATTAATAATTGTATAATTGCATTCATACAGTTATTTTGTGGCTCATACAGTTATTTTTGTGGTAATAGTGCTTAAAATCCAATCTGTATTTTTTGAGTATACAATAATTGAACATTATATAGTTACCTTGCTGTATACTAGATCTATTGAATTTATTCTGCCCATCTAGGTATAATCATGTCTCCTTTGACCAACTTCTTCAAACTTTGAATTGAACTATAACCTGATCATATTTAGACAAAGACAACCCCCTTTTCATTACATGATTACATGATGAATCACCACATGAATGTTTTAACATTCACATAGGATGGTAATTCATGTACAGTTTTAGCTACAAAACTGTTTTGACCCCTATTATGATCCTTTATTTTATTATGTACACGGGGTGTGTTTGAGTACTCTCACAAGCAAAAAATTAAAGAAAGGATGTAAAATTTAATGAGTACCTATAATTGAAACCCTAAACCTCCTCATTTACCTTTATTATTCTTTTTCTGCTAAGAAACTTGGTTTTTCTAGGCTTTATATCTAAGCTAAATCCAAAATTAAACATTTTGGGTTCATTTAACTTCCACCTTCAAGACCTATGGACTCCTCCCGGTATAATTTTCCAGGGCTGTGATCTTTGAACTGCTGCTGCATACTGAGGTGGCATTAACACTTTTCTTCTTCTAGATTGCTTATTTCCACAGGCCATCAAATACATAAACACGTACGGAAGAAGTATAATTTTTCCTGAAAGGCCATTTTGAATGAATCCAGATGTATTTGAAACTTAGAGCTACTAGGCTGATGAAAAAGTTACATGTTTAGAAATGTAACACAGAATTACGTGAGTACTTTTGTTAGAGAATGCTATTGACATTAAGAAAGATCACAAACACTAAGGAAAATTTATTATCGTGGAGGACAGTTTCACAGTGTATTAACGCCAGAGTGTGTTGGTATAGTTTAGAAAAGAGTATTGTGCATTTATTCAGTGATTTCTGTTTGCTGGGTCCTCTAAAATAATTATCTAATCCAATTCTCACACCAGACCTAGAGCCTGGCTAACTTATAAAAATGATATATCTGAAGGTCAGAAAAATTCAAGGAGCAGAATCAGGATTTGAATAAATTTCTATTTACCTTCAAAGCCTGGCACCCGGTCCTCTTTTTCCCATTCTATCACTGAGCTATCACTATCAAGCTTACTATGACATTTTCTTTGAAGTTAGCTAAAAGTTTATTATGTTTATTTTTATTACCACTGATAGAGAGCTTTTCCTGGGCCTTGTCACAGTCTGGGAAGTTTATATTTGTAATCCATTGGAAATGTTATTGGAATTAACTTACTCTAGTCTACTACTACTATTGTAATTAACTTACTCCAATCTACTACTTCCAGTATAATCCATGGGGGAGAATAAATACACTAACACATATTTATAATTATGGGGATCTCAGGGAGTCCTAAGTCCCGGCTGGTAGTGGCTCATCAGAACAAAGGCCTTGTCCTAGGGCTTAACTCAGATTTTGTGAAAATGAAGTAGCTTGAAGGTGAATGATTATGAGAATGGTGCGAAGAATACTAGTATGTGAGCTGGGCTAGCTAGGGGGACTGAAAGCACCTCTTCAGTAGCAGAGAGAAAGATATGCAGAAAGACCAATCTAAGTAAAACTGCCCTGGGGAGTCATAGCCTCTTATCTCGAGGCTCAAACGGCTGACAGCCCTGGAGCCATGGCTCTTCATCTTGCCTGGCTCAACCATGTTTTGGAAGTCACAGGGTGGGGACACAGTGACTGTTGCCTAGCTTCAAAGATTATACAACAGCACCTCAGTTAGCCCTATTTACATTGTTTAGAGCCAGCTGAAAGGAAAAGCAAATGGCCCAGCCAGGTCTGTATATATCAGTACATAGAGATAGGGCTGGGTTTAGCTAAAGTGGAGGTAACTGGCTCTTTGTGATTATAAAATATGTCTTGCTCCATTTTGGACTCGAGGTTGGGGGCTCTGGGGAGCTCATTTGTGGATTACAAGGTACTGACCATAATTTTTTGCCACTATATTCTCTTCAGTTTCAACTTGCCTGCAAAACAGTGATAATCAAAAAATATTTATAGAGAGAACAATTACATGATCATTTTTTAATTCAACAAGGAGGTTGAATTCATCCAGGTGGTCCTCCACAAACACTTAACTGGCTTTAGTTGAAGAATGTTTTAGCATTGAATATGGTTTTCAAAAAAGGAGCAAAATTTTCTTTTTCACTGGATTTTAAAACCATATGTTAAATAATACTTAAGGACATTTTAGCATTTCTTATTTTGACAATTTTTCTTCTAGTTCCTTACGCTTCCTCTGACTCTTATTTTTGTGTTTTTAAATTAAACCACAAACATATATGAAGACCAAAAATTATGATGGGCTTCAAATTTAAATTTGCAATTAAAAATAATTCTTTAGTACAGACAGACCAAAAGCATTATGAATATGATGCCTAGTTATGATATGTCCCAGCTCCCAAAAGGCTATAACTATTCTTCAGTGCTTGTAACTCCATAAAAATAAGTGACTTGCTGAAATTTAGACTGTATTAGGCAGACTTTTGTTACTATAACAAATTACTGGAAGTAATTAACTTATAAAAGCCTTATTTTACCTCCTGGCTCTGGAGAAGCCACGGAATTCTTGGAAGTTTTAGTCCAAGATTCAGTGTCCCCTTTGTTTTGGACCTCTGATGAGGCAGCACGTCATGGTGGGAGTGGGTAGAGGTGGGAGTAGACCACTCACCTTTTGATCCTGGAAACAGAGCAGTTTCCCTTCAAGGGCATGGCCCCAAAGACCTAAAAACCTCTCGTAAGAATACACCTCCTAATGGTCCAAACATCTACCAAAAACTACCCTGAGGATCAACATTTAATACAAGGAACTTGGAGGAAAATTAAACATCCAAACCATAGCATATACTTTCTTTAAATGGGAAAATATGCATTGTGAAAAATCAAGTCTCATTTTTGGCTATTACATTTTTTACTAATTTTACATTGGTACTTAAATTTCCTGTTTTTACGGAAATGATATTACTTGATGTAGAATGACAGACTTCATTTTAAGTGAAGTGGCCATAGAAAATGGTGCTATTAGCCTGGACATTTCCACATTAAAATATCTAGAAATACTGATTGCTGAATTTAAATGGCAGAGTAGTTTTCTAGATCTTACACCTATCATTTCCTCTAACTTGGACTTTCTCTTTACTTAAAACAAGATGTGGTACTAACTTTATTGTTGTCTAGTGGATACCTCTGTGTTCACTAATTTCAAGTTTCTCCCCATTTCCGGACCATTCTGCTTGCTGACCTACGCTCTGGATTCCTCTGTACACAGCTCTTTGCCCAGGATCCAATGTTGCCATCTCAGATACTGCTTTCCTGACTTCCAGTTCCAACATAGACCTCTTCCTGCCAGTAATTCAATACATCTTTCTGTATTCTTTCATAGCATTTGTTGAAATTATTTTGTGTTTTGAAATTACAGAATTCACTAAAATTTAGGAGTTCGGAGCATTTTGGATTTCAGATTTCAACTGTTAAAATGTATGCAAATATTTCAAAATTTGAGAAAACTCTAAAGTCCAAAGTACTTCTGATCCTAAGCTTTTTAGATAAGGAATATTAAACTTGTATTTATTTGCTTAGTTGCTTAATATCTATAATCATCTCTAAAGTGACACCTTTGTGGTTAGAGAACACTGACCATAATTTTTTGCCACCGTATTCTCTTCAATTTAAACTTGACTGCAAAATAGTGGTGATCAATAAATATTTATAGAAAGAATAATTAAATGATCATTTTTAAATTCAACCATTTTATTTTTATAAAGTCTTAGAGCCAAATGTTCATTGTAGGCTATTATGAACCAAATTCACGGATCTCAACTCAGGAATGTGTGACACGCTGATGTGTGGGCACGTGAATGTGTTTGGCAGGAAGTAAACCCATGATCGTATTTGGACTAAGGAGAAAGAATCTTTCCCCTTGTGGATCTATTCGTGGGAGAGTGAAGAGACCAAATGTGTCTGTCAGTCATTGTCAGGAGAGTGAGAACGTTGGTCCTTGGAAGTGTCAAATTTTTTGACACTTTATAACTGTCAAAATTTAACTCTTCAAATATGACTTGAACTCTCCACATAAAAGTCTTAAAATTCCATGACTTTTATCCTTACAGCAAAGGAAAATTTTCAACCTTATATTTCTTGTTTTGGAACATTTTATTTTTGAGAGAATTTTTCAAATTTACTAATAAATGTATTTTCAAGTCAACACTTTAAAACTATTGTAATCCACACATAGAGGAGCACATACGGCCTCACAACTTCATTTTTTATGAAAACTTTAAATATATCTAGCTGTCTGACATGCTTTATTGAAATTACCACTTGGAGAGCTCTATTAAGTACTCTGAAAACATAGGTTTGTTAACTTCTAAACCAATAAGAACTTGTTCTACTGCATGAATGGCCAACTTGGAAAGGTTAAATGAATCACCCTTTCTTTAAAACTGATAAATTATATATATATATATATATATATATGTATATGTATATATATATATGTATATATATATATATATATATGTATATGTATATATATATATGTATTTATATATATATGTGTATTTACATTTTGTAGTACCAGTTACTTGGAGATACAGAAGGATCACAAATTCAAGGCTATCCTGTACTACTTAGCAAGACCTTGTCTCAAAAATTAAAAAGAAAAAAAGAAAAGAAAAGAAAAGAAAAGAAAAATTTACATAGAGAGGCTATTTTTATCTTATTTTCTGTAAGTAGTTGGGGGAAAGAATATACCCTTCTATAACAATGACATTACTAAGTAACATTTTTGTCTAAAAAAGAAACATGCACAGTGATTTTTTTCAACCATCAAATAAAAAAACTACATAAAGCTATCACAGTAAGCCCCCAAATGAAAGAGTTGAATATTTAACTGTCAGGCAAATAGATGATTATATAAAACAGTTCAAGGGATTGCATGTGCCCTGAAATCCAAACAATTGCATAACATAAATTTGCTTGCCACAGATTAAACTAAATGTAAGATAAGGAGACACATTCTAAACTTTAATATCAAGGGAGGTAAAGGTCAGTTATATCAGTGATCTCGTCATAACATCTTTCATTCATCTTTTTTGGGGGGGTCTATACATAAAATTATCTCCCATTTAAAAGTTTTGCTGATTCAGTAATTCATTAGCTCCTAAAATCTTTTAAACAAAGACTAGATTTATAAAATTCATCTGAAACTAAGTGTACATTTTCTCAATCTAGTGTTTCTTAGTGTATAATTTGCAGATCACTGGCCTCAGTTTCCCCTGAAGGTGAAACTAAAATGCATGTGTGAATATGTGTGTGTGTGTTTGTGCACGTGTATGCGAGTATGCTCCGATCTCTTATTTTTGTGAAATAGCCTTAGCCATTTGCATGTTTAACACACTCTAAGTCCTTTTGTATTAGTCATCTTATTAGACGTAAGTTCCCTAGGGGCCCTATGACTCCATTTCTACAATGTAAGAACCAAGAGGTGTATTTAAAGGAAAGTAAGTCCTTGACCCAATTCGCTAAATGCACGTGTTATTAGCATATGGGTACACAAGTTACACAACTTGTCTTTGGTTTCAGGATGGTGAGCTGCTAGTGAAGCTGTCCAAGCAGCACCTTGCATGAAAGAGTCACTTGGAACAGGCTGTAGTGATATCAAGATTGGGGATCCTTACTGATGGGCCAGTTAGCTGGCTTTAGTTTAGGCCTAGACTGACAGCTTACATCAATGTGTTTGAGTGCTATGATTGGTTGCTCCTCTGTCTTGTTTATAAGAGAACTATGATCTGGCAAAATTTTTCTATTTAGCTACCTTTTGTGTATTTTCAATTTTTTATTAGTATCTGTTTACAGTATTTAATGATTACATTTATCATGGCAAGTTGGCATGTACTTAAAACACATCTTTATTCTTTTTGCCTTTTATCCCTCCATCCTCTCCATCCAACTCTTTGCAAAAGCTCTCTGTATATCTATTTTTTCCTTTCACTACTCTTAATAATGCTAATTTATGAGTACAAAATTATTTCTAACATTTTTTAACACTAAAGAACAACCTGTTGTTGACTTTGCTGCAGATACCTAAGTGTTCGTCTTTGAAGATGTGAGGTCTGGTAAAGATACTGTTTCTTTTATTTTAGTGAAAAAAGACACAGAAAACTAAAACAAGAAGCAAAAGAAACAAACAACAACAACAAACCCAAAACAATAACAATATAGGTTGTCAAATGATAGGAATTTAACAATGGTTGTTGTATCGCAAATTGTTATCTTCAAAAGGATTTCTTAAGTTACTGGTTAAGATGTTAAGCACTGTTATTCAGTATTAGATTACATGAACAAATTTTTCATTTATATTGAAACAATCTATATTTATATTGAAGCAATATTAGATTATTGCATCAAAATTCCTATATGTGAGGTCTGGGAGTCTGTGCTTTTAACAAACATTCCCAGTTGATATTTTAAAAATATCTTTGGACACCTTTGACAACTACTGTTTGAAGATTCTCAGTGATCTCTGCCTGACATGATTTTCCCTTTAGAAAACATTGAATTAGTACTCATTTCAGTAGCTACTTCAAAACATACTCATTGTGGTTACTAATTTAGACTTTTCTTATAATGTTTCTTATATCTTTAATTCTTTTCCTAGTATCCTACTCAGGAAAAAATACTTTTAAAATTCATGTTTTCTAGTGGATGTTTTCTCAGTTTTTTAAAGTACATGTTTGCTATATGTAATGATTACATTCCTGTGCGAAGTTGTTCCACGTGCATGATGCATCTTAATTTCTTTTTTACCCCTCTCCGCCTCTTCCTGTCTTCTCCTTCTGTCTCTTGGTTCTCTTCCTCCATCTCCTCCTTTCCTATCATCCATCTTTTATTTTGCTTTTTACTTGTATTTTGGGTTTCTCATATAAGTTAAACCATATGATATTTAAGCTTGTGTGTCTGATTAATGTCATTTAACATTACAGTCTCAAGTTGCATTCATTTTCCACAAATGATTCAAGTTTTTTCTCCTTTATGACAGAATAATACTCCTTTGTGTACAAACACCACCCTTTCTTTCCTCATTCATTTGTCAGTGGGCCCGTAGGCTGCTTCCAAGAGTTAGCCATTATGAATTGTGCTGCTAAACCAGCACTCCAAAGAATTTGCTGTCTAAACCTTGGAAATGATCTATCTGAAAGTAGCTGTGAAGAGAAAAGAAAACCATAGCAACTGAAAGTGTATGGTAGATATTTACCCCAGTATGGCTCATTCACTCTTTTAAGGTCAGTAAAACAAATCTTTGTAATGCACTTCTGTGCACTCTGCCCTTGAATAAGAAGTCATTTTGCAAGCTTCTGGTTAAAATCACACATTTATCCTTCTTCTTATGAATCTTCTTAGGAGAAGGAGCAAGTGAGGGCAAATTAAAACGACAGCTTCCTGAGTGCAAAGTAAATATTTCTACTCCCAGAAGACACTTGGCTATTCTATCTGTCTTTGCATAATCACTGATATAACCTTAGAACTGACTACAGAATTATTTGTATTGCTGAATTTCTTTGAGTAATGCTATCCCTCATTTATGTGAACCTGAGTTAGTAACTCAACTTAAAGATTTTTTTTTTTTTAGATGAGTATTAGAGGTAAAGACACATGGCAGTCACACAGTGTAACATATCTTTATTTCTTCCTGGACCAGTCACATAGAACTCCCATGGGTTGTGATTGAGTAGGATGGGGGAGTTAACTATTGCAAGAGCTGAGGGAGAAAACAGGAACATGCAAGAGCTTTCAAGACTCACTGATGAAGTACATTAGCTTTTCAGCCTTAAAACTGTGGAGCATAATCCTCTCTAAGGATTTTTTAAAGAAGTAAGTGAGAAATAAATGGAATAATTACAGGTGTTTTTCAAAAAACAATTTTTTTTGCTACAGTCCAGTAGAACTGGAGATTTACTCACTATATTTTTAAAAGACTGTGAGTAGGTTAGTACAAATATCAGCGTCTGCATTTCAAAATGAATAAAAGCAAAAAAAGAACTTCACAGATGAGATAGGTAAGCCACTTGTTCAAAATTTGATGCAAGCATTAGAATTACAAGGTCAAATCTTCATTCTTTCATATGGTAAATTATTTGCAAAATCAAACCTACAACTTTTTCTTTCATCACTTTTTACTTTATTATCACAAAAGAGTTCATTCATGTGAAGAATTAGTCATTGTAGTTTCCCTAAAATAGGTAAGCCTTGGTTTTGTCCCCAGGGGCTGATGGTGGTACATGTGACATGCTCCCTCCCACAGGAATATATCCTTGTTTTTCACACCTCCAAAGCCAGACTGCCCAAGCTCAGTCTGCCCATGCTCGCAGAGGTACCTTGGGCTTGCCTGTAAAGCCCCTCCAGGAGCCCTTTCCTATAATTTTTTTAAAGATACTAAGCTACATATGATTTATACTCCTTGATCCTAGTGTAGCTGGTTAATGCATATTTCTACAGTTCTACAAGAATCTACTTTATTTTTTTCCAGTCATAGCAGTAAAGGATCAGAGTACATGACAACAGAAAAGATTCTATTCCCTTTGATTTCTCAGACAGGAGGAGAAAAACCAGTAAATTATTTTAGGGTTCTTACAAGGTTTCAGGAAAGATTCATGTCCTCTTAGCTAAATGCAAAGCAGCAAATTTCAATGGATGTTTTCCTTAGTTTGGTCTCCCTTATGCAAAGGATTACTTGTGTAATTAATTTAGTTGACAGAAATCACATCTTATTGTGAATATGCTCTGTTTTTCTTTTTGATTTTGTTCAAGTAGTTCCAGGTAAAGAATTACCTGATTGCATAAAATTATACTAAGTAGTTCTCTAGGAAGATTTAATTGTAAGCAAATAAGAAATTTAAGGATTCTTAAAGATCTCTGATACAACCTGACTCTTTTGAACAAAAATTCCGATAGAAAGAGCTCAAGTTTCTCTCTTCTGGTTTCTTAGGCTCCTTTAGCCTCTCAGGTTAGAACATTTTGGAGAAACTGCTTAGGCAATAATTCTCAACTAGGCTCTGGGTTTGCAGACTCTGAGTTGAAAGTGAAAAGGCTTTAAGTGAAAGGATTCTTATTGTACCCACACTGAGTTCATCTAGCCCTGTGGTGGAGTCCCTTGATATACAGTGCTTGGGTTTTGCCATAGTAGATCTGATTGCTTTAAGGCTGTCCAGGCTGTGTCTTTAACTTGTTGGTAATGGTCCATATAACCTTTGTACAACTGCCTGAGGATTACAAAATGAGAGAATGACATATTGGCAAGCACCTTACTTTTCCATCATCACCCAGGAGGCAGCCGGAACCAGTCTGGTGAGAAAGAACTCCAGGAAAAACACCTCTGGGGTTCATGTCAATAATGCTTTAAAATGAAGACCATGGAATCCAAGAAGTCTTTAAGGGTTCTTGTAGCTAAGAAACATGCTTCACTTAGAACAAAGCTTCTGATTGCAAACAGATAGGGCTGATTTTATGCAAAGATTTGATCTGGAAAATGAATTCCTGGCAACATTCTCAGTGTCTCTTGGTGCTAATTCTTAGGGTTACTAGCTAACCAGTATTCCCATTTGACTTCCTTATAATGTGATCTTTTGGGCTCCTGTGGAAGGCTCTCGGAGTACTTGTAAATTCCATCACACGGTTGGATGGGATTTTGTTATGTAGTTGGTTGCATCTGGCACCAGCTGGTGCTATTCTTTTGATCTTATTTATTTATTTATTTGTGTGTGTGAGTGTTAAAATTGTTTTTTTTTAGTCTCCCCTCCACTTCTCATAATTGGTGAAAGTATTATTAATAAAGTCCAATGGACGTTTTTCCCCTCAAGGAAGCATTGTGTCTTTACATAAAGTCACTTCTGGATGTGGGGTTGACTGTGCCACTATTTTGGTTAACGTATCGTCTTTAAAAGATTCATTTTAACTTTAAAATCAGAAGCGAACCCAGGAACTCTGCTTAAAGATTTTAGTCCCTAAATTGCAGAGTTGGAGTGGGAAAGAAGAAAGGAACCATCTTTTAAAAGCAGTTAGATATCCTGAGATTTGAAGAAAAGAAAGTCAGGGTGTCTTTTATTAGATCAAATATTGACAGCAATGTTCTGGCATGATGAGCATGCCTTCTGTATGAGATGAGTATGACATCTACTCAAAAAACAGCCCAGTGGGAAGAGCAATGCCAACGATAATAGATGTGACCTTTTAGTGCTTTGGTCATTGGCATTGCTCTAGAGTAACGCTAGATCACCCATTTTTCCATTTGGATGTAACCTAGACTGACAGGGCAGGTGTCCTGCCTAAACCAACTGGTTTATGGTCAGCTCTCAGTCTCCTTCCGACTTGTTTCTTTCAAACCGAGCTCAAAAATCTAGTTTACTACCTCTTAAGGGAGCCTAAAGACAAGGACCCCAGAGATAGTTTTCTTTATTGCAAGACCACTGTTGGACCAATGTTATACAGCATGGCTACTGAATTTGGCAGAATTAAAATGGAGCTACTGACAGAAGAGTTGAACTATAGTGTGTAGATGAAGTTAGATTGAGTATAATTTAATCTCTTCATCACAATGTGAACAAGGAACCAAAAAATAAATGGAGTTGTGGTAGTGGGGCACTGCTGCAGGCACTGAGCCTTCTAGATGTTGGAATTTGCTATGTGTTGAATTTATAACTCACAGTTACACACTGCCATTGATGTCACCAGCCTTCTGTTTAAACATCAGAGCTGTAACCAAATCTTTCAATTCAATTCCAGAAGATAGATAGAGAATTTTGCTGAAACTCACTAAACCATGGCATCCTAAGATATATAACTTGAACTAGGCATCACTGAAATTGGAAAGGGAGAGAATCATTTTTGGCTCTGCTACATGTTGTCAGTGATGCTGGCAGAATTCTGCAGGAAAAGTGCTCAAAAACAATGCAGGAAGTATGTTTTGGCAATATCCTGGAATGGATTTGTGTGCAACTATCTTTTATGAAAGTTGGAGTTAGGTGGCTACACTTTTGTGCCTGGTATGTGTTCTATTCTGGGTCATCCAAAGCTACTCAGCTTTCTGGACCTCTGACCTAATTTTCCAACCTGGACCCAGGCCTTGCCTCTGACTTCGTAGGCTTTCCACTACAGGACTCATGTCTCAGGACGCCTGTTCCTGCTTTGTCCACCCACTTCCTGCCACCTCAGCTCAGCCTCTAGTGCAAGACTTCCTTATACTAGTTCAGGCTCAGGTAACTGTTTGGATTAGAGATTGAGTTTATGCTTGGGAACAATATTGTCCAGGAGGAAGAGCAAAACAAACAAACAGACAAAAAAACTTGCCATTAATTGTGTAGCACAATCAAACTAACATGAGCTATGTAATTATAATGCACCTGGCTTGGGCAGTATTTGGACAGCTTGAGTTTCTCACACATTGTGAAAAGTCACTCACTGACATTTTAATATAATCATTTTAATATAACTCAACTTGTATAATCTTAAAAAGTAGGTACTATGTTTACATGATTCTATATTCAAAGATACAACAAAGTAGAAAATAAAAATTTTCTCCCACATTTGTCCCAGACAGAACCTAACTTATCAATATCTTTTATACTTTTAAAAGATCTATTTAGTACGTATATATGGGAATAACTGCATGCATTCTTTGTTCCCCTTTAACAATTCAAATATTGTACACACTTTTGTGATTCTTATGTTTCTACTTAATGTGTTATCTTGGAGTTTGGCCATATGTTACTAAGAGTGCTTTTCTTTTCAGCTTTACAATATTCAGTTTTTTGATTTAGCATGGTTTCTTTACTCATTGCCCAAATAACAGATATTTAGACTGTTTTAGTTATTATACACTATGTTGAAATTATTATCATATTCCATTGGATACTTGGTAAATTGCTACTGGAGAAAAGGAATTTGGTAACATAAATGGTTTAAAAATTAAGGTTTTATTTTTTCTCTCATCTACATTTACTTACATTGTCATAATATCTTGACAGAGAAAAAGATAAGCAAAACCATCTCTACCACCTCACTTCTTAACACAGAAGTCCATTCTGGCTTTCAGGAAAAGTGCTAAGACAAAAATCTTCTTGAGACAGTTTCCTGCTTTTGTAGTTCATTAAAAAAGATGGCTTCTCAATTCACTTACAAAAAGTGGATAGCTTACAGGACAAGGGGTTCTGTCACACTGTTAGGATTAGCCTTAAGGTAGTGCCACCTGGAGAAGTCGCTGAGATAATAGAAGACATTGTTCCTGTCTTCCTGATTTGGCAGCAGTGGGAGGCCGGAAGACAGAAGCACTACGTACTGATGAAAAACACTCTTCTGTTTCATATAAACAAAGGAAATGTGTTCTCTGAGCAGAGAAAGAGCAAGAAATGCAACACATCAGGGCGCTTAACACTGTGAGGGAGGAAATTTGGAGCTGCGAGTGAAGGAGTAATATACACAAACACTGAGAAACATCCCTCCAGAGGAGCTTTCCTCTAACCTAAGCACAAGAAGGAATATGCAAAGAAACCCTGAAAGTTAATGAGAAACATACCCGATGCACTTATTCTTTATAGAGGTTTACATTTTTTTAACTTAAAATATATGTAAATTTTAAATGACAGAATGCAGGAAAATATTTTATTTTACTGTAACTCAGAACTAAATGGATTTTCTTTTCTTATTAGCAATAAATTATTGCAGATCAAGCTTTTGCTTTGTTTCGTTTTTCCTTCAATATTATTGAAAGATGGAGAACTTCCACTTGTCAAAGACAGCTTGGATTCCTTTACCATTTAATGCTTCCAACACTTGACGTGATTCCCAGGACAACATGTGGATGCATGTACTGACCTCCACTTTTCTAATGAGGAGAATGAGACTGAGTGTCATTTGCATGAAGTTATTTTTCAGAGGGTTTGTGCTTACATTTCACCCTAGCCATGCCTTTAGCGCAAGATTTTTCCTGATAAAAATAGGAACTTTAAGATAAAACGCATTGAATTTTATCATACAATGCTATTAAAAATAAATTAATGGTAAGAAAATGCCTTCTACATAGCTGAACTATGTAGAACCACTCACGAGGAATGTTACTGGAGAAGCCATGGTGTACCAGAGCGGCTGTGCTCTCCACCCTGTCCTCTTATTTGTGCAACTGGAACCAGATATTTTAGCCTCATTGAATCTCAATTTCCTCATTTATAGAACAGATTTGAAAATACCCATCTCACAGAATTGTGAGGATAAGCAATGGTGAGTGCAAAGTGTCTGTCCAAAAACAAGTGGCAACTTTCATACAATAAATATTATACGTAAAATCAGACAGGTAAACTGCTTTGTAAGCTGTGAACTGAAAATGCAAAGTACTTCTTATAGTATTTAATATTTATTTGCTATTTTAAGAACATATGTTGATAGTAGGGTATATTTAATACGTGTACTTTAGGGTTTTTCTAAATCATTGTTTTAGGAATATCAATTTTTAGAGTTAATTGAAATAAACATTAGTGTTTCTTAAAATGGTATCTCTCACTTTCACTTCATTTGATTTTACAACTAAGTATCTTTGTCCAAGAATAAATAATCCGAATTCCAGCAAAGTCAAGGATGGTTAATAACATGAAGTCAGGTAATAAAACTGCCTTAAAGAAAAAAAAAAGGCACAGAAAAACTTCTAAATTGCTCTTAATGTGTTAGGAGAAATCAAATTGAATCTTTTTAACTCTTGAAAGCTTTGTAAACTATAAAGCCACTCACAAAAATAATATTATAATTTCCTAGTTGCTTATCTGAAACCCCTAGACCCATGTATGTTTCAGAATTCAGAATTTTTTTGGATTTTATAAAAGCAGTGAAACACAAATGCTAAATTACAAAAGCCATGCCCTTTACATTATTTTTGCAATAAATGTGTGAAATATTCCATACTAAGTAGAATATAAGGACTGTAAGTAGCTTCCTGTCAGCTTGGGTCAGATTTGTGCACAGATGATTTCAAGTCAAGCTGGTTAAGGATTTTGCAGGAAAAATGCCTCTCCCCTTCCCTCCAGAAATTTTTGGATTTCAGGCTTGGAGGTAGGAAATTGTGAACCAGCAGTTCTGCTTCTTTGTGTGAAGTCTGTCAATGCAAAAGTACTGTGGTTGTCTGGAGACTGTAAGGTCAGGTCACAAGTGGATCTGAACAGTTACTTTGGCACTTTAAGCTTGTTTCTCCATCTAAAAATGGAGGGAAAGAATCCTTCTTTGCAGGGTAGTTGTATGTGTTGATAATATGTGCCAAGTGTCCAGTACCTGCTAAGCACATTACAGTTGTCAGCTATTATCATTGGTCATGAGAAGTGAGAATGGTTTGTGCTTTTATTGTTTGATCAATTTTTAATGACTATATCTTGTAATCAGAGCAAGCACTTTGAGGATAACAATAAGCAATGTATTACTTAAATCATTGTTAATCTCCTATTATCTTGGTCTGAAATTCTGTATCATTGTTTTTATTTTTTTCACTTTAAAAAAAAAAGAAAACTCTTATTTTGTGGTATTTTGAATTTGAAACTTTCAAGTAGGAGTTTCATATAAGAATGTCCACAGACTTCTTAAAGGGAAAAGGGTCAAGACCCCGGAGCTTTCCCTCTGGCACTCAAATTTAATAAAACTTGTTGAGTTACACAGAGTAGCACCGATGTAAACTCAGTGTCAGAGAAGTTTCAAACAAACTCTGAAATCAGACCAGCAGGAGCCTATAAATTACCTGAACAGTGATTTGGTCCCAAATTCATCTGGGCAGAGGACAAAAGAAGTCTGGGGTCATGAAGAAATGGACAAAGGATTTGGACAGGACAGATGTGGTCCTGTTTTTAGTTTTTGAGAGTAACTATGGAGATTTATTTACTTATTCATTCAACAATTCCTTTGAAATTTTGACTAATCATAGTTTTATGAAAATATTAAGAAATATATAGATATGGCCTGATTTTCATGGGTATTATCAGTTTATTGTGAATTTACAATAAACAAGAAAATAATAACAGATTGCTACAGACTGTGGTGAATACTCTAACTAGGTCCTTGTTCTATAGTTTTTTTGTACTATTGCTTTAATTTATTTTCAAAGGATCAAAAGACATTGTTTGTACTAGTTAGTTGATGTACTAGAAACAATTGAAACAGAGCTCCAGAGATCCCGCCATGGAGGGATTCAGGCAATTTATTCACCCACCCACTGTAAGCATCTGCAGTGAGGGCCAGGAAGAGAACAGAGCACCAGAGATCCGGCCATGGACGGACTCAGGCAGCTTATTCACCGGCCCTCTTGGTAAGCACCTGCAGCTTGGGCCTGGAGGAGAACCATTTCCTGTGAGCCTACAGCCACACGGGCTGAAAACTCAAGCATCCTTTTCCCGCCTGCCCCCTCAACCCTTAGCTACTGGGGATAGACGTTTCAACATCTCTTGGGACGATGACCATATGCAGTACAGCAAATGTGGGGGATTTCCTTCTATCGAAGGCATAGGTTCGAAGGCATAGGTTGTTTTCACTGTTTCGTTATGTTTCTCTTGCTCTATTCAGTATTGTCAGTTGGTTTCATAATTTCTATTTTTGGTTTGATTTTACAATATGTAATTGACTGGACAACTATTGTTAAGTTAGAGAGATATACCATAGTACTTATTACTACTATCCCAGTATCCTACTGCGAAATTCTGTACAAATTTCACTGCATTGTCTCGATTGGCTTTGTTTTGTCTTGTGCTGTTGCATTTTTATTACTTTCAAAATTAAAAAAAAATACATGTTAAGACTCATGCATGTGTAGAATCTATAAACAGTTTATGAGAACTGATCTTATGACAATTGATGAAATGAACAGATACTTTGAAGAAAAAGAGACACTAAAATACCCAGTGCTGATCCTGGAGTGTCATAATGTGAAACCCAGCAATAGTGTTATTCTTTGTTCAAAGTAATATTGCCTGCTTGGGTTTATTCAACGTCAACATAATTGAAAATATGGGTAACTGCAAGTATGTTTAAGTGTATAGGATTGATAACCATATTTCTATGTTTTTGTTGGGTACTTGAACAGAACTGGTTGCAATCTCACTGTTTGAATCCCCACTTTATATGCTCCACTTTAGTATCTTGAATAACTATTTGTAAGAAGATAATCTGTAATCGTCAACTAGTGTTTTCTTACTGTTTATGTTTTTCTCTGAACGTACGTACTATTTCTACCTATTTTCTGTTTTGTTTAGTCTTTCTTTAAATAAAAATTCAAAAAAAACTAGAAACAATTTAAATATGAACCAATAGATAAATAAAATATAGCATTGTCATATCATGGAATATAAATAGAATGATATACAACAATATAATAAATCTCAGAAATATAATTATGCCAAAAAACTAGATTGGAGAATAATGTATACTACATAATACAATTACATAAAGTGGGGCTGGGGATTTAGCTCAGCAACATAAGCACCTGCCTTGCAAGCAGGCGGTCGTGAGTTCGATCGCTGGTACCAATAAAAGAGAAAAAAAAATTACATAACGTTTAAAGTATACCTGTCAATGTACAAATTACATTTGGACTCATACAGTGTAGTAAGTATATACTTCAAAAATGTAACCACCAAATGCAGGGATGATAATCAACTCTAGGGAGACAAAAATGGATGGAAAGTGGGAAGTAAATATTAAAGACTTTACCCTTATCAAAGGTGCTTTCTTTTTTTTTTTTAAAGGTGAAACATGATAGAAACCAAAGAAATTGAATTCAAGATGGATTTGGTGAAATCAACAGCCAAAGCAAACAGCTTGTAAGGCCCAGGTGATACTGCAACAACCTGGCACAACACAGTATCTTGAACTCAGTGAGAACAGAAAGAAATGATGTGTTCCTTTGGTATCTTGAAGCTGTGCACTTGGGAAAGCACCCAGAGGTCGTACCCTGGTCAGGAGACACATGATCATTGTGGTTGCCAGGAGCGATCATAGAAAATGCAGTGCCTTTTAAAAATGGCTTTTGAGGTAAGAAAGGCCACTCAAGCAAAGCCAGCTGCAAGGACATGCTCAGGCTTGTTTCTGAACACGTGAAACATCCTGAACGACTCCAAAGACTTGCTGGGTGAAGTTTTGGCTGGCACAAGGTGTGAGGAGAACCTTGTCCTGCAGGCCAGATCTGTGAATCAGTGGCTTCCTTTGGTGGATGAAGGCTAGGGAAATTCAAATTACACTTAAAAATAGAAATACCTGGACTTGCTAATGCACCAGTAGGAATAAGATTCAGTGAAATATAAGCGATGGTATCTGGACCTTTCTTATTTTAACAAGTGGAGAAGATTTGAAAGGAGAAAATGCTGAGCTGCAGTGAGTCACAGAGATAGAAGAGGGGCCAGAAGAGGAAGTGGGAGAAACAGAAGGGCAGTTTTGTTGAGGGTTGTCTCCTTCTCTTTCTCCTTCTCCTTCTCCTCTTTCTCCTTCTACTTCTCCTCTTCCTCCTCCTCCTCTCCCTCCTCCTCCTCCTTCTTCTTGAGGGCTTTCTTCTATGTTCATCTTCATCTGTGCAACAATCCTGCAGGAGCTATTTTTAATGGGACTTCATATATTGTTGACATCTTTATAGTATGGTGATAGTTACAGGAAAGACTCGTCACTCTATGATAAGATGTACACCTATTTCATCTTAGAGCACTGGCCTCCTTTGGACACACTAAGGCATACATGTTCTCTGAAAACTAAGTCCTAGGGTAAACCCAGCTGGGTCAAAATCCATTTACTGATATAATATATGAAACATCAATGACTTTCTCATAGAAATGAAGAGAGCATGTTCCAGGGTTCCACATAATTAGTACTTTCTAGTTGCAGCATTTGATCAAAAAGAAGTTTAAAAAAAAACTAGAGGTAAAGATATCAAAGGAATCATTCAAGTCCTATTAAATCCTTGTTAGCTCATTTTGGGGGACAAACTCCACAGTTCTTCCTTAAATCCTTCCAGAAAGACAAAACACAGTTCATTTTGCCATCTCTTACCACCTTGAATCTACTTGCTTAAAGTATTCACTAACTCTTCATATGTTAAATAGAAAATCAAGCCCAATCAGATTAAATTTAGTAGTGCCAAGTTTGTATGTGTGCCTATTTTCAGGCACTACCTGACCTTTCCTTGTCAACCTACAAGGTAATTAAAATTTGCCTTGCAGTCAGAGTTAAAGCTTAAAAAAAAATGGGATAAAAGCAGAAGCTAGTAAAGTTGGCATATCCAAAATGTTATATGTAATTCCTGTCTCTCATCCCTCACAACTTTACCTATTTTCACACCGTTGGTAAATGAAGCAGCACAATCCTTTTTTCTTGAAGAAGAAATCTGAAAAGTTTCTTTGATTATTTCAAAAGCTATATGTCAAATAACTGGCAAATTTAATAGTTTCTTCCTCTTAAACAAAGTTTAAATTCATCTGCTTCTTTCACCACCCTCCACCACTACCAGTTTGCAAAACTACCTGGCTTTACAGAGGTCATACTTGGAAGAGAATATGGGTAATGCAAGAGGTAATCTATGTCCCTAGAAAGATATATCCTATCCATCCAAAAACAAAACAAAGCACACCGAAACTGACAGCTGGGTTTTAGATGCAAGTGTGATACCAGCCCAAGAGTGACTGCAAACAGTACAGAATTTCGGGTCATTGCAAGATGGAGTCTTAACCTGTGAATTCTGGCTACTGAGCCAACATTTTCAAGGGAGCTGAACTGGTTCATGGTGGTGCCAGCCAGTGACAACTCTGAAGGAAAGACCGCTCCACATGGTAGCTTAGGACTTCTATGAATCATCAAATAATAAGCTCTCAGAAATCAAATAATGAGGCCCCAATGAAAGACCAATGAGAAAAGGCAATCAGTGTGTCTATCAAAGATACTTGAGATAATAAAAAAGAAAAAGTTATCAAAAAAGATAACATGTAAAGCATCTAGCACAATATCAGAAATGCAGTGGGGTTCACTGTGTGCAAGCTCTATCTGGGTCCTATTTCACTCTGCTTCTCTGAACCAGTTCTTTTAACAGTGACCCTCCAGCTACCATCATCTGGGGGATCCACTGATCCTGAAGTTCCCTGTTTCTGAGCAGTCTAAAGCTTTACAGTCTGTAGTTTATGGCAGACAATACACAGAAATACTATAATAGCTTTCCATTGCTTCTGCAAAAAATTACTGAAAATTCAGTGGCTTAAAATAACATCACATAAAAGTCTTCTCCTGAAATTGCTGGAGGTCACAAGTTTGAAATCCATCTTTGTGGCTAAATTTAAGGTATTTTCAGGTGTCATATGTAGATCTAAAATACCCCTGGAACATCAGTGAATGTGCTGTGAGGAGGTGTGCCCTGCTCAGAAAAGGGGGGGGGGGTCACTGGAAACGTGTATTCTTCTTCTTGTTTCTGCCTTGAAACCAGCTAGCCATGGTCTGAATCCTCTGGAAACCATAAGCCAAAAATAAACATCTTATTTAAATTGTGAGTATCAGGCTTTTGTCCCAGCAATGAAAAGTAGCTGGCATAGCATGGTGGTATCCCTGCAAAAGCCTCTGGGGGAGTCTCTTTCCTTGTCTTTTTCATCTTCTAGAAGCTGCCTGCATTTTTGGCTCATGGTTTCTCCTCCATCCTCAAAGTCAGCAGCACATAATTTTTCTACCTCTTCTGTTTCTCTCCTCTAAGGATCCTGTGCTTATATCAGGCCCATCTGAGTGACTTAAAATGCCTATTCTCAGGATCCATAATTCAACCATATCTGCTATGTGAGGTAATACATTCACATGTTCTGAGTATTACAATTTGGAGATCTTTGTGGGCCATTATTTAGCCAAACACAGCTAGGGAGCATAAGGCAAATTCTGAAAGACTCATAATACTAAGGACTGGAGATGCTGATTGATGAGGTATCCAGGGAGAAAATAGGACAAATGAGGGACAAGAGATTAATTTCACCACAAGGTTTGATTGGATTGGCATGTTAGGATGGGAAACTGAAAGAAACTAGCTACATTTTGAGCTGAAAATGAATGAGAGGTTTTAATTCCTAAATTGTGGATACAGGGCTTGAGCATAGCTCTGTGGTAGAATGTGTGTTTAGCACGTGTAAGTCTCACTCCCTAGAGATAGAGAGTTAAACAGATAGAAAGATACACAGACAGATAGATAGATATTTTGTTTTGGTAGATGAGGAAGGTAGTGGTAGTTGAAAAAAATTGAATTAATACATTTTATTACTGCTTTTGAAAAGCATCATTCTTCAATTCAATTGACTGTAATCAACATAACAGGAAAAATTGGTCATCTGTTATTTTATTGAATTTTCTGGAGGTAATATATTATTTTCTGGAAAATATCAGTGTTAGTGTCACAAATACATAACTGAGAAGTGATTAAGAAGAATTGAAAATTTTTGCCTTGGCAAAAATTTGAAGTCCTTTCTATAAACCATTCACCTTTAATTCACCTTGGCACAATAGCACAGAGGTGATTCAGGTTGATTTGGGGGTAAGTATTTTATAAGGGCTGTTAAGTCTGCCCAGATTTGCTTAGTCACCAAGGTTGCTATTTTGTAGTAATCCATCCACTTACAATTTAAAGGAGGAGGGAAGCTTTCCTTCTTTTCTTTCTCTTTCATTTATTTCTGCCTATAGAAATCTTTCTTTTCTTTTTAACGAAGACACAGTAATTGTACATATTCATGAGGTTCAGTGTGATATTTCTATATGTGCACAAAGCATACATTAATAAAAATGAAAACCCACCTCTGCTTTTCTAATCTTTCTGTCAACCCTTTCTAATTTATAGTAATCAATTTTCTAGTTTCAGGTTGACTTATTTTAGGTGCCCCTTAGTACTACTAGTAAAAGAAACTCCAATTTTCTAAGTTAATTTTAAAACAACCCTTTGCTTCTTACCCATCGAGTCCCATGCATAAGAACATAATATAATATTTCCATTCATATAAGTATTGAATGATATTAAGAGCTCCATTTGCTGATTATTTTAAAAATCCAGTTTTACTTTCAAAGTGTATTTGTGAAAATGTTATTTCTTTAACTACAATCCATCTACTCAGTCTTTCTGCTTAAGGCTCCACACTTTTTAGAGTGGCTTCCCCATATTCAGGCCCTTCCTGCCTCTGAATGAACTGAAGATTGTTTTCCTTTTGCTTCCATTATGGTCCAAAAACGGTACCACCATTACGAAGAGTCGGGATCCAGGCCTATAGACCTGGAGATAGCTCTGTCTTCCTTCCCTTTGTTGGGTTCTCACCCACGAATGCCATTAATTTTATCTCCTCTTTCTTCCCTCCCCGCTTCCTTCTTTCCTTACTTTTCATTACCTCTCACCTGCTGACATGAAATAATATCCTCACTGGCAGCACTGCCTGAGCCTTTGTTTTTTCAGATCCAGTTTGAATCCTATGGTGAAAACGATACTCCCAAAGCCTAGTTCCGGTCAGTTCAGTCCTGTGGTTCTGCAGTGAGGAACAGCTCTCCACTGCTTTGCATGAAAGGTGAAGGCAGACCCCGTGTGGTGGCCTCAAATCCCCTTTCTAGATATATATTGGGAGTTCCTTTTATGCTGTTGATTTTTCAATAAAACAAGACTACATACCATTTCCAAGTTTATACTCTTTCCCCATCTTCAGGCTTAGTGTTTGCAGGTCTTTTATGTGAAATGGTCAGGGTTTCATACCAAGCACACACGACCACTTGTAAAAGTGTAACCTATTATTCCAAGTACGTCTCAGATGATAGGTACAGTAACTCTACCCACCCCTATTCATTGGGATAAGTTCCAAGACCCTCAGGAGATGCATGGAACCATAGACTTCTATGCATACATACTATAATGTTGATAAAATTTATTCTTGGGAACACTAGGGGATTAACATTACCTAATAATAAAATCAACAGTATGCTGTAATAGGTTATATGAATATAGTTTTTCTCTCTCAAAATATCTTACCATACTCTACTCATGTGACAATGGTGTGACATGATACAATATCTACATGGTGAGGTGAAGCAAGATGAATGATGTAGACATTGAAACACAGCCTTAGATTAGTAGGGATTACTTGAGCTCAAGCACTGAAATACTAGGACAGATAATCTAATAATAGAGGGCTACTGAGAGACTAATGACAGGGTAGTAAATACAGAGTGGATACACTGGACAAAAGCATGATTCACACTGAGAATAGAATGGGATGATACAGCGTGAAACTCATCACACTACTGGGAATAATGCACAATTTACAACTTACGAATTGCTTACTTCTGAAAATTTCCATTTAATATTTTCAAACTGTAGTTCATAAAGGTAGCTGGAATGGAGAAGAGACCACTGACAAAGGGGGAATAAAGAGATTCCTCAATGAAATCTTTCATGAAATTCATACTTTCCCAAGTTAGAAGAAATCTCTACATTACCACATCATTTATTTTATCTTTC
The DNA here is from genome assembly GCF_034190915.1 of Cavia porcellus. Taxonomy (NCBI): domain Eukaryota; kingdom Metazoa; phylum Chordata; class Mammalia; order Rodentia; family Caviidae; genus Cavia; species Cavia porcellus. The sequence continues at coordinate 60,182,498 of NW_026947493.1, forward strand.
TTGTGGCACTTTTCATATTCAAACCATAATTACAATTATGTGCATTCCCGTCTCCCCATCAGATGAAAGATTCTGAGTATCACACACAGAATCATATCAATCCTTCATTATTCCCCACAGGTACTTGATAAATATTTGTTAAATATTAGAAGGAATAAACAAGTTAATTTTTTTTTGATTTACTTTGGTAGGAAATAAATGATAATATGAACAAACCATTTGAGCTCACTCAAGAATAAGCTCCATCTGGAGTTACAATAATAGAATTTTTGTCAAACAATGCTGCTATATTATTCTCTAGGATATAAAAAATTTCATCTCTGGAAAACATGCCAGCATCTTAGGAGAGTGATAGCATCTCTCTACCTAAAACTTGGTCTAATCTTAGTACTAGAAAACTGAAACCTTCTAACTGGAAAAAAAATATTTCAATGTTTAATAGATGATAAATTGTAACTGAGCCAAGAGTATCAAATTAACCCAAGCATTAGCCACCTTTCCATGCCAGCTGAGGGGCAGGTGGAGAGGGAGGTACTTGGGGTGGGGGTAGGGGCTGACTTTCAGTCATGGTACTGACAAGGACAGCTGCTGCAGGGCTCTGAAGGCAGCCCTTGCTCCCCTCCGTGATCAAGAGAAAGATGAGAAAAGCTCCAACTGAAAAAGCCAAGAGACAGGGTGGTGAGGGCTGGGTGCATCAGGGGCTTACCAGAACTCAGCTAGGTGGGAGATAAGTCTGAGCCATCTGAAGCAGAGCGGTTCCCTAGGTCATCACCAATCTATAAGAAGGCAAGGAATCTCCGAATTAAGTTATAACATCTCCTCAAAAGACTATATTCTATCATTTATGAACAAAGATCACTTCTATGTTCCTGAAATAAGTGATTTCCTGGGGATAAAGCTTAGAGGTGTCACATTTCAGAGCATCATGAAAGTATAGACACATAAATCTAGAAGTGAATAGTTTCATCTCGACCTTAATGGATGATGAAAGGTGAGATTAAATGATTCTGAAGCTTTGCCTGACCTGATAAACCTCCATAACTTAAGAAAGTGAGCTGAGCTTGGCTGGACACAGTCTCTTTAATATTATTATGGTGAAAAGAATTTCTCACATTCCAGTCTAGGAAGCAAAATATGGTTTCTGTGCCATCGTTTTCTTTACTCATTTGTACATAGGGCTTTTTGGTTTAAAACCAAAATGTTTTGTTTTAAAATAAAAACATTAGGGGCTGGGGATTTAGCTCAGCGGCATAAGCGCCTGCCTTGCAAGCAGGCAGTCGTGAGTTCGATCCCTGGTACCGATAAAAAACGAAAAAGACCAAAAAAAAAAAAAAATAAAATAAATAAAAACATTGTTTTTTTGTTTTAAAATCAGCATTTGGAAGAATTCGTAAATCACTTTATACTTTTAGCTTATGTTTTATTCCAGAGAAATTTATAAATGGATTGACCTGCTTTTATACTTTAAAATTTTCTCTTCACCTTCACTATAGCTTTTTCTTAGTGTTTTTTTATTTTAAAGAGAAAAAAAGCCAGAAGAAGACAAATTAAAACAACAACAAAAGCAAGACAGCATCAACAACCAAAACAATAGTGATACAGGATTTCAAACCGTGATGATAGAAATTTAACAATGGTTGTTACATTGCATATTGTTTCTTCAAAACAGTTGCTCAGGTTATCAGATACAGGCATGCAAAATTGATCAAACAATATAATTTTCTTTGAGCAGTTGCTTTCCCTTTTACTGCATCTATTGTAACTTTTCTATCTTACTTACCCTTTCAGTTTCTTATACTAGGGAGACAATACCATGTTAGTTTTTAAACACAAGGAAAACAACTGTAGCCTTTCAGAACACAAAAACGCAAGAGATTGGGAAAGATATCAACCTAATTATACATCCCTGACTTGCTCTCCCTACCAGTGCCCTGCTGACAAGATTCAGCCGGTAGAATAAGTAAGCTCTATAGGCCTTTGAAGTATGCAGAAGAGGAGACAGTTGTACGCTTCATTGTTTACGGATTCAGGTGGAAATCAGGGAATCCCAGGTAGATGGAGGGTTGATATTTTACCCTCAGAACCTAGTGGATCCTTCTTAATCTTTGGAAAAAATTTGCTTGTGTCTGTTTGCCTTTTGGTGCCCTGCTCCTTGCAGGTCCACTCTGTAGGCCCGGAGTAGAAATGTCACCTGGGCAGAACTATTGTTAGTCTGTACAGTTGAGGAAGAAAAAAAGCACTCCCTACTTTCCCACGCAGAGCACCAAGAGGCATCTTTCTCTTTCTTCCAAGAAAGTCTTTTGATGCTTTACTCAACACACGAAAAAGATGCTGAGATGACCTCTGTGTTGGGAAATGCACACCAAAACAATGGGAAAACAGGGAATGGAGAGCAAAATTCAAAATATCGTGCAACTTGTGAAAACATGAAACATTACACTCACTAGTTTACAGTATTTATTTAAATTTAAATGGACATAAATTTGGACCCCCCCCAATCTCATTTTTAGTACGACACAATACTGAAATTTTAAAAAGAATATACACACAAGATGCCAACTGAACCAGTGTTTGGAAGAGAAGGCATTTAAAAATAATCTAAAGGGGGTAAGTGGATGAATAGTGATACTAGGCAACTGTGTTTGTGATATTTTAAGCAGAGAAAGCAAATTTCAGAGCAATAGCATAATATGATACTGATTTTGTATGTAAAATGCTTTTGCCCAAACAGGCTTATGCATTCAGTGAAATAAGAGTAGAAAGATAAACATAATTTGGTGACAGTTCTTGCCTTGAAAGGGTTGTGATTGGAATGGAGAGACTACTGATTTTTACTTGATTTACATCTGTATTGTTTGAACATATTACAATGAGCATGTATTACTTTTAAATAGTTGTATAAAATTTTTCTTAAAAGCTTTTATTTAGATCTTGTAAGAGGAAAAATGCATTTCTGCAGTTTCTGAGTCTTTGGCACATTAAGTCATTAGAGCGGCTGTGAACCTTTCTGAATACGGTTTTATTGCCTTGTAAAACTGGAAATCTCCTAAGCAAATGAGCACATGGGCATTTATTTTGTTAGGCTATCTACATGACAATTACAGTCCTATGAGGGAAGAATAATGTACTTGTTTGGGAAAACCAAGGTGGGGGAGTCTTGCTTTAATTCTGTGATATAAGGGGAAAATATTCAAATTAAATGATTGGAAAAAGAAAGACAAATCTAGGGATAAACTCAGATGCACATGAAAATCTTTGCATTGTGTGTTTAAATCAATAGCTATCAAGTATTAGCATGCATCAGAATCACCTGAAGGCTCTTGGAATTACAAATTGCTCGGCTTCATCTCAGAGTTTCTAGTTCAGAAGGTCTAGGAAGAAACTTGATATTTTGCATTTTTAGTATATTTTTTCAGTGATCTTGATGCTGCTGGTCTGAGGACCGCACCTAGAGAATCACTGTTTTAGATTTCTATCTTTTGTCAGAAATGACTGAAATTACAAATGAATTATACAACTTTCTGGCTAGTTACACAGAGTAAAAAATAAGTAAGACCAGAAAATATTGAAAGCAAAGACAGAATACCCATGAATTACATTTGAATAAAAAGGTTCCTACTTGTCTTTAGTTGTGGCACTTACTTTCTTTAAGCATATGGAAATTTTATTTTTTAATAAAATAAAATAATACCCTTGTGAAGATTACATCGCATTGTGATTGAGAAAGTTGTCTTGCACAGTATATGCTTTTGAATTTCTGTTTATTTTTTCAAGATTGACCCTTCACTTTTCTTAAAATTAAACTTTTTGAGAGAAAAAAATTACTTTAAAAATGAAAGAAAACTCCAGGGAATTGTAATTTTGTTCTATCTTTGGGGTGCAATGCCCTCTTCCCAAGGTGATCCAAGAGCTATGCATTGAATGCAAGAGACTCTGGGTTTGCTGCCATTAAGTCCCCAGAGATCTTCCCTCCCAGGACTAGACCACACTTTCCAGCTGGACCAGATCCACACTTCTGCACCAAGTTTTAGGGTAAGGATTTTTGGGTTATGTGTTTTCTCCAGGGAAGATCAGAAAAAGCCTTTCTTGCAGTTTGGATTTGATGGCTCAGTGACAGACCAAGACACCTAAGATTTCCAAGCAAGTAGCCACTTCTCTCCTCCTCTCACAGCCTTGAACCTTGATCTCTGGGTTCTTACCTTGAAAGCTATCCCTCATTCTAGTTAAGTTGTACTTCACAATTGCGTGGTTATCCTAGATATTACTTTTAAATAATGTGTTTACTTTGTGAAAGCTCTTACTTAGGGAAACTAGAGGTCAAGATTGCAGTTGGTTGACAGATCTATGAAACAGTCTGCCCTCCCACCTCATTTTTGTATCAAATTTCATCTTGCTTGATGTCTTCTTTTTCAAGTTCAGTGTTTCATAATGCTGTCTCTGGGCCACCCTACTTTGGAGACCATCTTGAATTCTCTAGGACATCTTCACGCAGTCTTATAGCCAAACTTGCCTAACTTTGGCTAGTTAACCATCTTAAAAAAATTTACACCAGAACATCAATGGCAGAACAGGCCTTGATATGTTAACTTTTTCCAGTCTCATCCATATTTAATATGGAGATTTAAAACATAGAAGACCTTAGTAAAGGAATATATTTCCAGCAATGGAATATCGTGAACTGGTACTTACTTGACACTGAGGTGGACATTTTTGGCTGAACAGTTTTCCGGGGCCCCTTATACCATAACAGATACTCAAGTTTGAGATGCTGAGAGAATTAACTGGTTAGAGACAGGTCCATGGTTGGTTGGCCCTATTGCTTTTTATTAGGAAAAGAAGCTTTTAATTATATGAAGCTAAAGGAGCTAAAGGAGCTTTTAATTATATGAAGTAATTGCAAAGCAGCTCTAACTTTCTAAATTTGTTTGGTAGGACTGTAATGTTCTCTTTTAAAAGTACAATATAAATCTTTACCTGAAGGGGAAATGAATTGGAACCATGATACTATGACTGATTTATCTTGATGATCTCCATTCATTGCCTGCCTCACCTTTTCTGTTATATATACTAGTCTACTTCTTATTGATTGGAAGTTGATATATTTGTGGTTTAAAAACAGTTACATTTTGAGACCTGTATGCAAAAAGCAGGGTTGAAGTTCAACAAATAGTGTTATATGGATAAGTTGGGATCCCTAGACTTTGGTTGTACTGGGGTTAAGGTGTCTAGAAAATATTGGCTTTATAGATAGAAATAACTCATAAACATGGCAACAATTCACACAGTAATAAAAAATAATTGAACAACAACAACAACAACAATAAAACCAATCCTTTGGACTCATGCTAGAATTACAAGGGAGAACAATTGGGTCAGCTGCCTGTGAAGTTGGAGCACTTCATGACAGACTAGGTAACAGTGTAGAATTGACAGAGCTCTCCTAGAGAACTAGTGACATTGTATATAAAATCTGTAATTTATAAGCCCCTTGGGATTTGTGCTTCTTGTGTTCTATATGTTTATTTATATGAAGTTTCTTTCTCTTTAAAAATCTAAGCCTATTTTATCTCAGTAAAAGGAAGCAGTGGGGGCCAGCTTTATTCAGATTTCTGTCAGCCTTCTGGGCATAGGAATCATAATGACAAGTGTTATTACTGGAAAATAAAATCAAGGAAACCAAGTCAAAGCCTTTCAGACTTAGAAATTTGTTTGGTAGGACTGTAACTTGGAAGTTCTTTCAAAAGTAGCTTTGGTTTTTTGGCTAAGTTTTTTTTTTTTTTTTTTTTTTTTAAGGGATATGGAATTCTTGTGGTCACCTTAGATGATTTAATTGTGGTTAAAGAGAAAGATATCCTACCTCATTTCTATAAAAATGGAACCCCATACCAATGTCTATCTGGCTTGACTTGCTCTAAAACTAAAGGAGCTTTTAATTATATGAAGTAATTGCAAAGCAGCTCTAACTTTCTAAATTTGACAAATATGGCCAAAATTTATGAAAATTCACAATGTGTATGCATACAGAGATACTACTTTCCATTTATATTTTGAGATTTCTTCCTTTTGCCAGTATTATTTATTTTTATTAACTTTTCTCAGAAATGATTTTAATCAGTTCTCAAGACACAAGATTTCAAATTTTGTTTTATCAGATCAAGACATAAAAATAGATGAAAGGGTAATTGACATAAATAAAAGACTTAGTTATTTTTAAAATGGGCCTTAGAAGTGATAAATTGTGTTTGACACTATTCTAGGTACGTCCAGGAATTTTAACTTCACATCACAATTCTTCTACCGTACTTGAGTGCCTGCATCTAGCCCATTTAGGAACAGGATCCTCGAATATTATAGGCTATATTGTCAGATGTAGTTCTGAGTAAAAATCAACTGTGCCAACGCATAGCTAATCACATGCTGTGAATTTTGCCTGGCTCTTTGCAGACCATGATCTAGCAATTGCTAGGTAAGGTCCACCCAATACAAATATTTGTCTGAAGCAATATCCGCAGAGGTATGATTTATAACTTTATATGAAAAATAAAATCATTTGCTGAGCATAAGTGAAGCTGCTTTAGGGAATGAGAATAATAAACACTTTACTACATTGATAAGGACTTAATTGCTTCAGTGAATTACAGAGCAAAAAGAATTTGACATTTACTCTGAATTCCTCTTAAATGGGGGGGTGTCTGAATTCCTATATTCATTTGGATAAAATAATCTATCCTATGTTCTATAGATTATTTCCAGCTTCAGTCACAAACCACTATTTTAGGGTCAGGCCCTAAGCTAAACTGGGTATTATGAATAAAAATAGCAGCGAGGTGCTTACGGCATAGTACAAGAGAGAGCTTGTGAGCTCAATAAGAAAAGGTATGGCTATTTTCTAAGAAGGCACTCATTTATAGTTGCCCATACATTATTTCACAAAATCTACGAAGTAGTCTTAGAGATATGTTTACTATTATGCTGATTTTGCAAGTGAGGAAACAAAATTGAAGACAGCTAAATAAATAGACCATTTACCATAGGGGAGCCGAAATTTAGACTTGAGTCTAGAGAATATACAGAATTTTTTTGGAAGATGTCATCTTTAAAAAATACATTTTAATAAGATAGCTAACATAACTATACTACTATTTCTATTCTTGGAAAAGAACAGTTGATATTCATTATTAAATCAGTTTTGCATGTCTATATCTGGTAATCCAAGCAACCCTTTTGAAGATAACAATATGAAATATCACAGCCACCGTTAAATTTCTACCATCTTGTTTTGAAAACCTATGCTGTTATTGTTTGGGGTTTGTTGTTGTTTCTTTATCTCTTTTGCTTTTTGTTTCTTTTTTCTGTCTTTTTTCAAATAAGTAAGTAAAGAATACATTTCATAACAATTAGATTGCTACTTTAAAAAAAGATAACAACTAAACAAAACACCCCCCCCCAAAAAACAAAGGCTAATGATGGGCAGAATCTTGGTGCAATGAAGGTGGGAATGTAAACTGGTGCAGCCATTGTGAGAAATGCCACATTTTTAGTTTCTCAAAAAGTTAGAGACAGAATTAACATCTAGCCGAGTAATTCTACGTTAGGTATATGCCTAAGAAAAGTGAAAGCAGAACGTGAACAGATACTAAACAGCCATTTGTGTTCATAGCAGGATTGTTTGCAAAGGCCAAAAAGTGGGAACGTACCAAGTGTCTACTAAAAGATAAAAGGATTTTTAAAGTGTGGTATATACATACCAAGGAACATCATTCAGCCTTCAGAAGGAATAATGGATACTGAAGCAGGGGTAAATATTGACACTGTTTTAAGTGGAACACACCACACACAAAAAGAAAGATATAGTGTAGTTCCACTTTCATGAAGTATTCTACCTAGAAAAATTAAAGTTCATAGAGAAAACTGAGTGACATTTGCTAGGACAGAAGGATGAAAGAATTGGCAGTTATTGTCTAATGGGTTCAGAGTTTTAATTTTGGAAGAGAAAAAGGAAATCAGGATGAATAATCGTGATCATTGTGCTATAACGTGTAAGTGCGTAATGCTACAGAACTATATGTCTTCACACTGGTTAATTTGACTTTACCATAAAGTACATGACTAATAAGAAAAATCAGTGACTAAAGAGACTGTTTAGGGCAAGAAAAGGAATCACTATAAGCAAAACCTTCAAAAAGGTAAACCCCAATAAAAGAAACAAAATATGAAAAACAGAAAACAGAAAACTAAATGTCACACACAATTCTATAGAACATTTTATCTATATGTCAGTTTCATATTCCTTTTCCATTTTCATGTCAGAGATTTATATTGTTTATCATGCAGAGAATAAAAAAACATAGCAAGGTTAAAAATTTTTTTTCTTTGTTACTGATATTGGATACAAAACACCTCACACATAAAATTACTAAGTTTATGCATTAAAACACGAGATTCTTATTTTTGTACTATTTCCATTAAAAAATTAGGGTATGATGCAGTCGTAATTGTTCATATGACATTTTCAAATATATTGATAAGAGAAAAAAAATTTTTGTGGGGGGATATCAGGAATCAAACTCAGAACCTCACACTTGCCAGGAAAGTGCAGTGCCACTGAGCTATATCCCCAACTCTGAAAAGAGAGAATTTCTTGATTAAGTAATATATGAGGACCAAATTTTCTACCTAGAGTCTCACATATTCAGCAATTAAAATCATTTCATGGTAAGTAAGATGACCAAAGATTATTGATATCAAACTAGATGTGAAATGTATAAGAACATAATTTCCAATAATAAAAAGATTAACATTAGTGAAGTGATAGGAATTAGCAAAGAATATTGTCAAATCAGACAACTGAAAATAAGAGACAATTTTTAAAATTAGATACAAGTCCACATGATGTTTCAGGTTACCCAGAATGGTATGAACTTGCAAAGCTCTATTACCTGGAGGAAGTGCCTAGCATGGTGGCTTTGCCTCTGCCAGATCACCTTGGTCTATGCAGTACTTCAGTAGTTATTCTACTATCCTACTCATTCCTCCATTTTTAATTTGACACTTTCTCCTGGGACTTAGTTCTTGACACAACAATCTCAGCCCAGTGAGGTCACTCATCTTTGCCTTCATTTGTGTACATTGTACCTTGTAAAGCTATGAGAAGAGAGAAATAGCTCTAGAACTGTTAAACTTTAATCAAACACACATTGTAACACATTTAAAGTTTAGGAATTTATCTTATAACCTGAAATAATCTGTGATTATGTTTTAAGGTATTTAAAGTAAGTGATAGGATCTATATTTGGACATTAAGTATATGAACAAAGTCATTTTATGTGTATGCATGAGAGAATTTTCTTAAATCTCTACACAGTGTGGTATATTTTGTTTTGATGCAAGGTCTTCTTGCTATGTTGATCTGGCTGATCTCAAACTGCAAAATTAAAGTGATTCTCCCACCATAGTGTACTGAGTAGCTAAGACTACAGCACAAGCTGCTGCTAAATTCTCTATTAATGCATTAGAATGGTTTTGAGAAAGTAACCTACTATTGTATATATTCATCTATTCCTTTTACCAAAAGTTTTATCCCTTTTAAAAATTCTGTCAAGTATACAAAAGACTAACATATCAAGCGTTTGAAATGTTTGAGAGATTCAGATAGGCTAAGTTTGTAACTGATACTATTTTATATTTAAAGGAATGTAAGGCTATCGATCACATTGTTTGGAGGAATTAATACTGACGAACATTAATCAAACAATAGATATAAATAATAATTCATACTTTCCCATTTTCAAAATGCTTTCAAAATTTATAAAGATTTGTTAGACATAAAAGCTTTAGAAAAACTAGTTCTTACACTTTGCAACATTGAGAATAATAGAGCTAATTTTATAAGAACTAAAGATTCTCTTGGTGTCTAGGTCCAATACATGGCCCTTGGCTAGATGACAACAGAACTCTGTTACTTACAGTTCAAAACTGTAGGCCAGTTCACGTGATGGGGCTACAGTTGAGCAAAGGGTACCAACAACTGGATGAAGCTATAGAAAATAGCTTATATACAGCAAGCAGGGTGGGGTTTCACAAGTTCCCAGGGGTCCCATAAATTGGCTGATTTGATTAATTTTGGCAGGCTCCAGCGGGAAGGGGCTGTCCCTAGTTTTCCGTTGCCTGGTTCCAAAGTGATTAGTTCAGGTATACAGCAAACCCAAAAATACGAGAATTCGATAAAAGAAGTCGTTAGGGTGTGGACTTAATCAGCTACTCAAGAAAGGGAACAGGCCAGCCTCTAATCAAGAACTCAGAATTAGACCAAGACAGCATAATATATGAAAAAGAACTCCTCATATATAAAATTATATATGTAATCTATATATATAATATATATATATATATATATATATATATATATATATATAATTTTTGAGCATGTAATATAACATGAGCTTTGAGCTGAACTATTAGGGGTATTTGAGTGGCTTCAGTAGTAGGAACCTACAAAGTATTGGCCTAGTGTCTGACTAGGGGAAGATCACAATTTTTCTAAGGCTTAAATAAATGAGCATAAATTTTATTATGATAGTAAAAAGGGAAAAAAAACAAGTAGAAATATGAATTCCATATGGTTGTTTTATAACTAGGTTCCCCATGTATTTTGAGTTAGATGGGAGAATTAAACAGTCATGGCTCAGTAGCAAGTATGAAGGGGAGAGGGGCTCAGGAGCATTGTATTTGAATTATAGAGCATGTTCGAGGTGTGAGTTATGATTTTATGACAATTTTGTGTCTGGACTTTTTGTTAGAGTGGCCACTTGGCTGATGGTGTTAACAAGAAGTATTAACACTACAATCACTTTGACTAATGTTTAATTAATGAAAAAGTCGTAAGACCATTTTTGCCAGTGCTCTGGCCTTAATTTAGCACACCTAATATATGTTGTATTTTACACATCCACTGGCTAGTGCCAATAGTTGTTGTTTGTTGTTGTTATTTGGTTTGGTTTTATTTTACTATTGGACTAGAACAATGGTCCTGATGGTTGTTCCAGAAAGTCCCAGCATACTGGTAGGATCCAGTATTGTAGGTAAAACTATAACATGTCAGTGATCCTGGCTGAGGTCAAGAATGATGAACACTTACATACACGGGAAGGTCAAGAAAGATTAGAATGCATCTATGTGGCTTCTGGTTTGAGAGTAGTAGAGGGGATGTGGGCTCTTGTATGTTGGGCCAAAAAAAGTCCTCTGGAGTTGTCCTCAGGTTAAAGAATGGTGCCTGATTTTGAGTACTGGAAATGACTAGGGAATGGGAGTAGAGAAAAATAGAGGTTTTTGTTGGGCATATGGTAATGGACTGAGCTATCCAATAGGTAGCTTGCTTATATGTATTAAGAAATCATGAGACTCACTATTTTTAAGATGACAGTATATAACTTATCGACTGGTGATTTCTTACTGTTTATTTTTCTGAAATTCTGTATTGTTTCTACCCTTTTTATCTGTTTTTTTTTTCTTTAAATTAAAAAAAAGAAGAAAGAAATCAAGAGACTCATTCCACTGCCATTAGGGGATGCTCCATATACAGGGGCCATTTGGAAGGGAGTTTAATTGCTATTTTCCATCTCTAGGGCAGGCAGCTAGACAGATGTGTGCTGTGTGATACCTGGAAGCAGACAGATGGACAGATGCAATTTCAACAGTTGTAATATTCAGTGCACAAGAGACAACAAATGTATGATATTTGTGTAATGATCTAAGAGGCTAGGGCTATGAATTTGTATTTTACTTGCTGAGTAGTCTTTTACAGTACAAGAGTGGTAGCCTTGGTTAAGATAGAAGTTGAGAGGGAAGTAGGGGATCTGGAAATGAGGAAAGGTGAGGGGAAGAGAATGGAGGGACTGAATAATTTGTGCATTGGGAGGCCAATAGAATTCTCACATGCAGTGTGAGAGCACACAGTGTGGAGACTTTGATGCAATTACCTTTTGGGTGGGAGAAATGAATGACATCAGCAGAAACCTGAATCTTGGAAGGATTATGGAGATATTGGAGTTTGTCCTCAGAGAACTGAATTATAGTCATCATGACAGAACTTAGAGTTTTACAATCGGAGAGGTAAGCATATGAGAGTCTGATAAGTCACTCTAGTTTGGTAGATCCCTCCTTTTAATATGAAACTCAGCAATTTCATTTGTTATTATACAACCAGGAGCCTGTGGTTCCTGTGGTGATGAGGCTTTCCAAGTTCTGATGTAGTTGGCACTCTTGGTAGTTGGTTAGGGAAAAAGGACAAAGTGATCTTTAATAATGAGGTCGAGGTGGTGTGGTAGTGGTCTGTCCTTCTCACAAGGAACCCATGTGTGACTCATATTTTTATTGATCTATAATGTTGACTTGTGAAGGTCTTTTAAGTCAACGATTTTGTGGGTATACAGATAACAAGATGATGTTGACCCATGATACTGCTGTAGTTGAACCAAAGTGTAGAATCTGATTAGCAGGACTGAAAACTCAATCAAGGGTAGCTGGGTCTAAAAGCTGTCAACTATACAAAATTCTTTCTTGGGTCAGTGCTGAGAGAGGTTCTTTTGTGCACAGGTTTTAAATCAGATCATCTGATTTGAGTGCATATGGTTAATAGGATGTTAGGTTGCTTACCAATTAAAATATCTGTGGCTGATGTTGGAGTTCCAATGTAAGTCTGTGGGCAGCCCTTGTAATTTAAAAAATCATTACAGATCCTTTGTCTTTGTTGTTGTTTGGTGGTGGGCAAGTCAGTACTTTTTTGGCAGCAGAGCCTGTAATACCAAAATTCAGTGGCATTTAGATCCTATTGTTAGCCACATCTGGTAAAAACAAGGACTTATTTGGAGACTTAGAGACTCTGACTCTGTGTTGTAGAACAATGAAAACTGCCAAACCAATAATAATAAGACTAAAATCCACTGTGATGATGTGTAGTTGTATCTTACAGTCTTTTTGGTCATTTTTCTTTCCTTCTGGTATGAATTATAACTAAGATAGTGTTGTTTGCTTTTTTGGTCAGTGGAATAGCGTTTTGGTTCCCTTGTTTTTTTAAATATGATTTTCATTTATGAAATGGAATTTTTAAATCCCTTCTTGATAGTTTACACTTTGTATGGAATAAACCTCAAACAATGATTTCAAATTCACTAGGGGGAGACAAAGAGAGAAGTTAAATTAATCATCCATTCTTTTTTTTTTTTTAACCCTTTTTTAAAAAAAAATTTTATTTAAGGAGAAAAAAAAGCAGAAAAGGGTACAAGTTATACAGAATTTCAGAAAAAATAAACAGTAGGAAATCACTAGTTAATCGATTATATATTGTCATCTTAGAAATAGTTGTTCAAGTTACAAAATTAAAGCATATAAAGTGGACATTCAAACAGTGAGACTGCAAACAGTTTTGTTCAATGATCCAACAAAACTCAGTAATATGGTTATCTGCCTTATACACTTAAATATACATGCAGTTATAACGTTTAGAGCACGTTCTTTTCCTCTCTTTTGTGCAATGATAATTACACATTTTGGATTTTATTACTCCCACAGTTCTTCTTATTTTTTTTGGAGAGAGTAAAACCAAATGTGACATAACAGAACGGGGTCAGTCAAATCAAAAGGATGGACATAATACATAATGTCAAAACAAAATACTAGGTGATCAACAATGGTTACCATAATACCTCTTGCTATCTTAAAAAAAGAATTGCCTATATCATCAGTTATAATAAAATTGAACAAAACAGTAAAGAACAAACCCAATAAAACCAAAACATTGGAGACAAAACATTGGAGGTCTTCAAAAGAAGATAATAGTCAACCAGAATGGGCGTCATTATGAATCTTATTGTCTTCACAGTTGTTGCCTATACCTTCGAACTTGGTACTATCAAGCAAAACAGAATAGAGGAAAATCACCCATTCTTTACAGCCTGAATAGTATGGAAGATTCTAGGTGGTAGAAAATGAGGTTCAAATGTGTCCCCTAAAAGTGCGTGCCTCTGACTGAGACTGTTAGGAAAACTATTATTAGTGAGTCTGTTTGATGACTGTAGGAAGCTTTAGAAAGACTGGCTTTTATATAAAGAAAGTTATGGGTGCTCCAGATTTTATGGTAAACACTCAGCAGCTGTTGCCAAGCCCCATTGTGCTTTACTCTCTGTAAGGAGAGTCCTTTTTGCATTGGCTGGACCGAACACAAGACCTTTGACTACTGCCCTGAAATTTTACAGAAGTTGCCTGCTTTTGGATTTTTTTCTGGCGTGATAGCAAAATCTCTGGTTAGGAGTTTGGTCACTGTTATCTCTGTTCACTTGGAAGACATTTAAACAAAAGACTTTCATAACCACGTTATACAAGAGAAGAACATAAGAGATGGCTATCCAGATTAAAAAAAAATAAAAAGATAGAGAAAATGAAAAAGAAAGATTAAAAAATGACTTTGGTGAGAAAATGATCATTTTCTCTAAATTGAGAGGTTAGATTTCACCTGAGCAAAGTACATAAATAAAGGAATAAAACAGTCTCTACCCTAAAGGAATTCACAGTTTTACAGGACGATTTAGGTGGAGATACAAGATTATACCCCATGATTGATTTGGACATGGATGATAATACAGATTGCATGAAAGGGGCATCTACACAGCCTGCGGGTGCCTGGGGTAGGAAACCTAGCAGGAGAGATTTCTCTGGTTAACCAAGTATAATGGTGGAAAAGGTAAAGGCAAGCCCAGACTCAGATCACAGAACGCACTAAAATACAGTTGAGAGAAGAGAGCCATTTATAAAACTGCAAGTACAACCATAAGAGATTGAGTGATGTCACAGTTATTGATTATTTATTTAGTTATTGATTAAACTCCTACTCCGTAGCCATGTACTTACATGTTGAGGCTCAGAGGAGCTTTCTGAGATCACAAAAGAAGGAAGCAGAGCTAGGATTCAAGCCTAGGCCTTCAGATTTCAATAAATAATACGTTCTTCCCTCTTGTTTCCCCCTTCAGTGAACACTGGGGAAAGACTTCTTGAATTAGACAGGCTTTGGGATTGTGTTCTAGGAACAACATTGTTATGACTTTTTGAATAATGCTTTGATGGTCCATCCGTGACACCTGTCTGCAGACATGTTAGAGACGAAACAGTTATTTTAAAAATTTTCTGAAACAACTGAGCAATGAGTATCAACTTCAAACAAGCACTGGAAATGTTTTAATATCATGTTCTTACATAAATCCCAGGACCAGACTGGCTGGCGGTCACTGGAATGGACATAAGCTGGCCTGGAAGGATTTGATCTGGGCAGTGTCTGAGAGCCATAGATTCCTGCTCTGGTCAGGGTGAATGGTGGTGCATTGCCCTGGGATGGAGGCATTGAAAGGAAAGGAAAAATTCTAAGGTCGAGATACTAGGAATCAAGGTACTAGGGAATAAAAATCTAGTTCTAAATCCACTTTAACTGACCTAGAGATTGAAATCTCTTTTGTGAGAAACTACATTACTAATTACTTTATCACAAAATAGGAAAAAGAGGATTCTGGCTCACTTCAATGATTTCCTTCTGATTTTTAGCCATTTGTACCATAATAGATTAAAGAGGAAGTATATGCCCACTAAAATTCATCTCTATACCAACTAATTTACATTATATATACATATATATATATATATATATATATATTCAAAGAAGACAACTCTCCAATTTTTTCTCCTACAGGAATAGGAACAAATTTAATTATTAACTAGGATGTCATCATGTTAATTTCAAATTGTTTTCAAGAATTGTATCTGCGTAACTCTTTTCTTATTCTCTATGATGTTTTCAACACTGACCAAAAGTCAGGTAGAAAAAATAGAAGACTAAAGAATCTAACTACAGTATTTTGCAAACTCTATGTTCAAGTTTTACTTGTTTAGAATTGATTTAAAAAAATTGAGAGGTTATTTATCCCACTTTTTTTGAAGTTATAATGCTTTACATATACTCTATTATGGAAAATGCTAGACTCATTAATGTGATTTTCTGACTTAATTCTGTAATTAGAATGTCACTAGATTGGGAGGGCAAGGCAGGAAGATCTTTCCAAGTTCAAGACCAGCCTGGGCTATAAACTGAGCCCAAGGCCAACCTAAACTGCATAGTGAAACCCTGTCTCAAAAAGAAAAAAAAAAAAAAAAAAGGAAAAGAAAAGAAAAGAAAAAAAGAAAGTCCACTAGAGCTAGGCATTATTCCACCACAGGTTTTGAAAATAAAGCCTTCAACATAAGAATAGTCTTCATAAATCTTAAAGGAAAAGAAGAGGTGAAACTTGCTTGCCCTAAATCATCATCACAAAGGCTGCCAAGCCTGCAAGTATAGATCAGTCAGTCTTCTTAGCTTCAGGGCCATGAATGTAGAGTTAAGACAAAGCTCTGATCTCCAGTTTTAAGTGATTATTTGCAACGATTACTCAGGACCCAGCACTATGAAGCTAGAATATAAAACCCCTTAGCAGAAATGATACTTCTCTCCACAGACAAGTGACTCCACCTGAAATTTAAATCTGACTTAGGGCTACTGAATATCCAGTGTCACATCGTCATTACTGGCTTTTCTCTGACTACCTTGCCTTTGGGAAATGTGATCATATTTTTGTATAACACTGAGTTTGCTTCTGATAAAAGAAAGAGGTGAAAAGAGATCAGAAAAATCTTTCAGAACATAAATGACAATTAAAATAATCTTACATAAATGATAGGGCATTTTATCTCCCCTTTCCATCCCTACAATTCTATGTTATTAGTTACTTCTTTACTGTCACACAAACAAGACAGCATGTTGACTGGTATTGATAATTGTTAATTAGGAGCCCTGCTGTGTGAGGCTTTTCCTCTGCTAGAATAACAGCCTCGCTCCGGACCACCTGTGGCTGTGGAGCATTGACCGAGCCCACTGTCTGTCAGATTTAGTTTCCTTATCTGTGAAACGGTAGTTACAAATATCAACTGCTCCTGGTGGTTGTGAGGCTTTAATAAAGTGGTACTTGAAATATTAACACAGTGCCTAGGATCTAGAAACGTTTTACTAAGCTAATTTTTTTTAAAATGTAAAGACTGTATGTTTGTATGCATGACTTTGTGTGCTGAAGTAGTTTTTCTATCTGAATTTTTTTTTAATATATCAGTTTTTGCGACTCTGGTTTCTCCTTAGGTTGCAGAGAACTTTTGCCCTTTAAAAATGGCATTTTTCAGGTGGGGGAAATGTAGCTCTGGGGTAGGGTACCGCCAGATTCCATCTTCAGTTCCATAGTGAAAGCAGTTTTCATAAATATTCATAATTTAAAGATTAAAGAAACCTGTTAATTTTATTTTGTTTGTAAATAATAATTCTTTTCTTCAACAAAATCATCTATAATCTAATACAGGTATTGCACATATTAATAGGACATCATATATTTCTAAATTATAATTTTAGCTACGTTTATAAAATATAAATACTGTATGCACTATACTGTATGTATCCATGTTAATTTTTAATGCTCTTTCTGTTTTATTTATTTTCTTTTAGTTGATAAGTACTTTTGTATATTAAAGAAGTAAAATGTAATTTCATGATCTAGGCATACATTGTAGAAATAGTCAACCCAAGCTAATTAACATACCTGTTACCTTACTACTTTATTTGCTTAGTAGGTTTTAGTTACCCAAATCAGCTATTTGGGCTTTAATTTCCTGAATATGCATTTGCTATTGGCTATTTAGTTGGCAAATTATAAAATATAAAACGTATTAGTTGTGTCAGTCAGCTTTTTATTGGCATATCAAATTACCCAACACAGTTAATTTAGGGAAAAAAGTTACATTGGTTCATAGTCTCAGAGATTTCAGTTGCGGCTCCGTCAGCCTGACTGCTTTGGAGCTGGATGAGACAGCACATCATGCAGTGAGCATATCGTAAAGCAATGCTTTCTTTACCTCGTGAGCAAAAAAAGAGAAGGGGGAGAGTCCAGGGTTCCACAGTCCTGACCCCTCAGTGATCTGAAGACCTCCCGCCAGGCCCCCTTGTCAAGGTCCACCGTCTCCCAAGAGCACCACTGTGGGAAGCAAGCCTGTAACACCTGGGCCTTTGGAGCACCCTTAACACTCAAACCACAGTGTTGGTTCTCTAGTTTCTAATCTATTCGCTTGGCTTCAAGTGAGCAGGCTTTGATATAATCATTGCTAGTCCATCTCTACAGATTGTGAAACACTGATGTGGATTGGAGACCTTAGGAATACATGAAAACCTGTCATTTATAATTTAGCTCAGAAACTGGCAGGTCCATTTACAACTTCTATTCAGGGCATCATGGCAATATAGGTTTTATGTAAAAATGCCAAGAACCTCTTTGGTCACTTCCACTTTTCTTTGCTTCTCTTTTTCTTTTATTTATCGGAATGCAGTAATTAAATAATAATAAGCAAATGATTTTATTATGGTTAAAACCATCTATGTGGTTCCTTATGAAATCACCAAAATATAACATTGGATACAATATTTAATATTGTATACAAAATCACAAGATTTGTACTAAAACCAATAAATAGCTTTTTTCCTCTTGTTTTCAGTCCTCTTGAGTCTTTTTCTGACTGTCAAACTCCCAATATGTTTCTCAAAGACCAGTAAAATTAAATATAGATTCCATATTTGGAAGGGGTCAGGAATGAACTCTAGCTCACTTCTGTTCTGACCGTATAGATCCGTCAGCTCATCTCACAGGAACAGAAAGGATCTCTTCCCTGCATTTATGGTAGAACAATAAGAAGAGTCATACTTGGGCCAGACAGGGAGCAGGGACAAAGTTCTGGGCCCACTTGATCAGTGAATGCCCTTTAAGGTATGTGTGCACTGGAACTCTCTTCTGTTCTATGATTGTTAAAATGACTTTCAGCCTTCCTAACCCAGTGGCTTTGGAGCACCAGTGCCCAGAGGAATGAGCTCTGTTCGAAAGTAGTTTGCAGAACGTGGTCAGATGTCCTGACTGAGGGATCAGCTGTGTACTCTAGGAGGCATCCCGTGCCAAATGTCACAGAGGTAGCAGACATCAGGTTTACAATAGAGAAAAGGGAAATTCCAGTTTTCGGAAGGTTTCAGAACCACCCAAAGTTGGCTGGCAAGGTCTGAGTGGGATACTCAACAGCAGTGCTGCGAGGGGAGGTAGGGACAGGGAGGATCATCTGGCTATGTAAAAGTGTGACCATAAATGGTTGGGGGAACAGGCTCTCCTCTCTACTATGGGATTACAAAGGCTCAAAGTAAAGGGAAAAAGTCACTTCAGATCCCTCTATTTTTTTTAATTATTATTTTGAAGGTAGTAAAATACAGCAGAACAAGACAGAACAAAGCCAATCGAGACAATGCAGTGAAATTTGTACAGAACTTCACAGCAGGCTACCAGGATAACAGTGATAGGTACCATAGTATATCTTGTTACCTTCACAATAGTTGTCCTTTCAATCAGGCATAGCGAAATTAAAGTTAATACAGAACATCATAAAACCTATCAAAGCAGAGTATTGAATAGAGCAATACAATTAGAACAAAGCAAAACAGTGATAACAATATTTGCCTTCAAAGAGATGGTAGAAGGAAATCCCCCATATTTGCTATATTGCGTGCAATCATTCTCCAAAGAGACGCTCAGATCTCTGGCTCCCATTTGCTAAGGGGGGAGAGGGGGGACGTTTGATTCTCAGCCCACAGGCCGGTAGGCTCACGGCTACTTACCAGGGAGGTGAGCGTGTTGCTTTGTTGCCCAGCACCCTAAGTTCCAGCATGGTGTGGATCTCAGGAGATGTTGGCTGGCTGGTTCTCTCCCTGGGTCACTCCCCGCCTGGCACAAGCCATGGCTGCTTACCAAGAAGGGAGTGGGTTCCTTTGTTGCCCAGCAACCTGAGTTCCAATATGATGCGAATCTTGGGAGATGCTGACTGGCTGGTTCTCTCCCTGGGTCACCCACTGCTCACTAGAGCCAGAGAAGCTTACCAGGGAGGCTAGTGGGGTCCTTTGCTGTCCAGAGCCTTAAGTTCCACCATGGTGAGGATCTTGAGAGATGCTGGCTGGCTGGTTCTCTCTCTCGGTTGCCCACCGCTCGCTTGAGCCATGGTTGTTTGCCAGGGAGGAAAGCGGGTTCCTTTGTTGCTCAGCATCCTAAGTTCCAACATCTTCTCCTCTTTCCTTTTGTATTCATTATTTTTGTTTGTTGTTTTGTACTGGCGATTGACCTCAACCTCACACTTGCCAGACAAGCACTTATGCTCCAGATCCCTCTATTATTAGTTGTCAAAGGAGCTGAATTGATCCATTGTATAAATATCATTATGTATAAATCATAACACATTCACTGTACAAGGAAGTTGTTTCTACGTAGTGCTATATTTTCTAAGAACTTTATACTTTGTTTATAGCTACCATGTAACTCTATGAATATTTTAGCACTGCATATATACCAGAAGGGGATATAAACACAAATAAGAATGGACAGAAATGCTTACAATCTTTCTAAACATTATATATTAAAATTTCTATGTAATTCGGCCCTGAAAAATACTGTATTTTGAATACTGATAATTACAGTTCAGATAGTATAAGAACATATGTAGACATTTATAACTAAGTATAAACAATGCCAATGAATCTGAAGTAATTCATTCATTTATTTAACTAATCTTTGTTGAGCTCCTAGAGTTCACAGGGTTCTCTGGTATACACCTACAACCCTGACATAAAGAAGTTTATTACTCTAGGAGAAAACATGGGAAGACATGATAAAGGTGCAGTGGAATCTGCTGATACAGAAACATATCTTCTTGGCAGTGGGAGGGGTTATATCTATCTAGGAGCAGAAAAGGCAGCACCTGAAAGATGAGTAAGTGAACAAATGCTGACAAGGAGTCTCATGGTGGGGAAAAAAATTCTCTCTGTTCTGTTTAATAGTGTGGACAAGCACTTGCAAACCACTGTTCTCAATTGTCAGGTGGACCTTCCTGAGATTCTGCTGAGAGGCCCTGAGGCAGTCTAGATGCTGGCCAAGGCAGGGGGGACTTGTTCCATTCTATCTTACTCCTTCCCATCAGAGTCTCCCCCAGGATGGCTATTCACCTGTATTAAGGGGCTCTTAATTCTAGTTTTCTATTTCTTCATGTATTCTAAGAGCAGAACTTGTAACTGCTCACATCTCTTCAGGGAGCTGGAACTTAGCTCAGTGGAGTCTCATTAGTAATGCAGCAGGAGGACTGCGCTTCCTTTTAAGATTTCTGGGTCCCAACTCTGCAGTCTTCTCCCTAAGCGTTCAGGTTCTGATAACCTCACCGTTCTTTGTTCTCCCAGCCGTTGGCATGGCAGATGCTTTCTTCAGCTACTGACTCTGTTTTGCCAGTTGTCTTCGGTTACTTCAGTTTTAGACTCCAAGATTTTGCTCATCTGATGATTTAAATTAAATTCTTCCTGTTAATTAAACTGATGGGGTTTTGTTTTTTGTTTTAAATTCCATATTGAATAACATAGCATTCAAAATCCCAAATATGCTCCAAGACATACATGCTATATATATGATATATATTCCCTATAATGAATGTGATCATTGTTTGTACCTAAAATGTACCAATAAATGTAATCAATAAAAATATATATTTCTGGAGCACCTAATGTGATAGTGACCATGATCATGATAAAGTGACACTGCAGAGTCAAAGAGCAAGAGGATGGAATTTGCTTGGCCTCTAAACAGCTTATACTTTATTCTGTAGGTAGCAGGGTGCTATTCTGAAGAAATTTCTGAAGAGGGAGGTGACAATCAGAAATTTGTTAGCATAACATTCTGGTAGTGCATTATGAGAGGAATTGTGGAGAATTATATATAGAAAGAACAGGTGGAAATTATTGCAATAGTGCCAGAGTTACTGAAGAAAATATAACTGGCTTGAATGATGCTTTCATCAAGGCAGAGAATATTGGAGAAGGAGCAAATAAGATGAACTAAAGTAAGGCGATCAGGTTTGGATATGTCAGGTTTGTAATACTGGGACATTCTGACAGATGCTTTTGAGAAAGAATGAAAAATGTAAATGTGCTTTTATTATTTACATAGGGGCTGGTATAGCATGATGGGATGAGAGTTGAGAAGTCTTAACACCCATCAGTAGGGCTACAGGATCTAGGTTTAAGCAGCCTTCCTGAGATCTTGAGAAGGATGAGCAAGAGAGTATGTAACAGAAGTGTATTAGCAAGGGAACCAGGAAAACCAAGTCAGTAAATGAGACTGAAGGGGAGAAGTGGGATTCAAATTGGGAAAGAAGTCAAAACTGGGCACCGGAACTAACTAGAATGACACTAGAGCAAGCTAAAATGTACTCACTGGATTATGCAATTTATGGATAACTGCCAACTTTAGCAATTGCAGATTCAGACAGTGGGGATGCACCAGTTAGTAGGCAGAAGACTGAATGACAAGTGAACAAACTGAGTTAGCAGAATTGATCCACAGTTTCTGGGAAAGAAGTCATAAGAAGAAGAGTTAGGGCAAGGTAATTAGAGGTCTTCTGTTTCTAATTTTCAGGTGTGAGTGAAGCAAGCTCATTCACTAGCTGAGAAAAACAGTGTGAAGAAGAAATTGTGAAAGACATACAAGGGAAGCCTTAGAAAAGTCTGTGGGTGGCACTGAAGTTCTGAACTGATATAAACTGATTGTGTTTGGTTAGAGGAGCAAGAATCCTCACTACATGCGCCTGCACGTACACGCACATGCATGCGTGCATGATTGAGACAAAGTGACAGGACACAATGGAAAGAGGCAAGTAATTTGCAGCTAATAGGTATGAAGCAATGTCAGTGGTTCAAGCCTTAACCTCATGGGTTTTTTTAAATCACAATTTAGGTAGTAGATGGGTATTGGAATATCATTTTGAAGAATAAGAGAAAGAAGTAAGACCTGCAGTAGGAGAGGATTTTCCTAGACTGACAAGAGCACAACTGACCCATTTTCTGTGTTTGGAAATTCCACCCTTCAGAGAAAATGAGAATTAATATTTGGAAGCAGAAAGTTTGGACATCAGCCAATTGGAAAACAGTCAGACAGTTTCATACAGAACTAAAAATACTCTCACCAGATAGTCCCTCCTTAGTATTTACTGGAATGAGTTGAAACCTTATGTCCACATAAAAGTCTGCACCTGTGGGTTTATGACAGTTATGTTGTAGTTGTCAAAATTTGGAAGCAACTAACATATCTTTCAGTAGGCTAAAGAAGAAATAAGCTGTGGTACATTCACACTATATTATTCAGTGCTAAAAAGCAATGATGTATCAAACCATGCTAAGATATGGAAGAAACTTAAATGCATGTCACTAAGTAAAATAAATATGGAAAAAACTACATATTGATGATTTCAGCAACATAACACTGTTGGGAAAATAAAAGAGCCATGAAGATGCCAAAAACATCAGTGGTTGCTAAAGATTGGTAGTATGATGAAAAGATGAAGACTATTTTTAGAGCACTGAATTATCTCCGTAATACTATAATAGTACATGCACCTCATATTTGTCTATAACTCATAGACTGTACAAGCCAAGAATGAAACATAATATAAATTGTGATTTAGAACATTAATGATGTGCCAGTGTAGGTTGTTTGTTTGTAACAGATGTTGCACCATGGTGCAGGAAGTTGGTAGGGGTAAGCTCTTGGGGCAGGGGTTGGCAGGAGGTATATAAAAATTCTGCCCTTTGTGTTCAGTTCTGCTGTGAACCCAAAACTGCTTTTAAAAAAAATAAGATCTGCTTAAAACATGTTCAACCATTCTGAGATCTAAAATTTTGTTATAATTCTTTTTGAAACAAAATCTAGGGTTATGGTATTTTAGACTTCTGAGAAAAATACAAATTTTGCTTTTCAATCTTAGGCTCACAGAATTCCCTTTCAGAGGGCTGAGGTAGTCAGTCTCAGGGACAGCCCACAGACTGTCAGGACATTGTGGAAGTCTCGGCCAAAGGTGAAAAGGCGGGGTCAGTCAGGTTCTTTCTTCTGGATTGACTTCAGAAGCTTGAAACATATCAATACTGTGGTGTGTGAGTAGAATTTGATTGATCTGAACTTCATTGGCCAAACTAAGAGGGATCCTAAAAATGTAGGCCCAAGGGCCTGAGAGATTTAATTAAAGCATAAATAGAGATCATGGGCAAGAGAACATCAGAGCAAGAGAGTAAATAGCGCCAGCGTGGGTGGAGGAGAGCTGAGTTAATGGCAGAACACACGCATCCATCTTTGATGGTACAGATTGCTTGAGTTTTTCATCTCTGCAGTTCCGTTGTCTGTCACACAGCTGTCCTGTGGTCTCTGTCCTCATGTTTACACAGGTAAATTCCTGTCAGCCTTAGTCTTAGCATCTTACAGTGTCCTCATCACTTGCTCCACATGCCTAAAGGAACCTGATAAACATGGTTGCCACAGATAAAAAATAGAGAACATATTGCAGTACTAGCCAACTTTAACCCACTTAACAAATTTGTTAATTCATCTACCCTGCTCAGAAAATTAGTTGTTTGAGAATATGTATACAGGAATCAAATATTTTTGACAAAGCAGAATTATTTGAATCCTTTAATGTCTGATAACCTCCTTCATGAATATATAATTTCCAGTAAGCATACACCTTTTGATTTCTGAATGAAAATCTGATAATTTAGATAATAGTTATTTAACTTATGATGACTTTAGTCTACTTCTTTTATAGTAGGTTTATGGTGAATATAAAATCAAGAGGCAACAAAATGTATGGAGCACTTGACTTTGTCACTGGCTATTGCAAAATGAATGGCATGTCTTTCCTTTCTAAGAGCTTATAGCCCAGTGGAAGACAAAAATATGTTAGTCACCTTGCCATTTCTGGGACAAAATATCTAACACATACAACTTCAAGGAAGAAATGTTTATTTCAACTTGCAATTTCATAGGGTTCATTCAGTCCATGGTTGGCTGAATCTAAGGCAGGAAGGTCAATTGGAAGTTAATGACAGAGGAAAGTTGCTAACCTCACAGCAGCCAGGAAGCACAGAGGTAGTAAAAAAGCCACAGCTAGATAAACAGGGAAGGAATAAGTAAAATACCATTCCAGGTTATACCCCAGTGACCTACTTCCTCCTACTGAATCCATCTCATTACGTTGCATTTGGTTATAAACTCATCTATGGATTAATTCACAGTTGAGGTTAGCACTTCATCATCCAGTTATGTTTCAAAAGCCCCACTTCTAAACACAGATGTCTTTAGGTGAACATTTTTGATCCAAACCATGACAATATAGATATGTGGAAAGGATCAAACAGCACAGAGTACAGAGTAATGAGTAACTGGAGAGAGAGAGAGAGAGAGAGAGAGAGAGAGAGAGAGAGAGAGAGAGAGACAGAGAGAGACAGAGAGAGAGATGGAGGGGAGGGGAGAGAATGAATAAGGGCAATTTCATTTCACCATGACATTGTTTGATTTGACAAAGGGATTACACACTGCAAGATATTGAAATGTAAGCAGGAACATGTCTGGCTGACAAAGATAGGGAAGATGCATATTGAGGGATGTAGGTGATGTATTAATGTCTATGAGCTGAGTTATTTAACTCAGAAAGAGAAAGTACAATCTTTGGAAACAGTAAAGGAATAAAACAGCATTGTTTTCAGGAACTATAAGTAGGTTGGTATATGTATCAGATATCTTTTGCAACAAAAACTGTTGACCTAAATATCCCCAAACCAGTGACTTAGCATCAACTCTTCATTATTTCTCATGAGTCTTGGGGTAGGCTGCATGATCTCACTCATCTGACTGCTCTGTTGACATAGGCTGGGTTCACTCATGAATTTTTATCAGTGGGCCTGCAGCTGGGAGCCCATTGCCCTGGATTGCTTTATCTCTTCTCTGTGCAAATTCTCATCCTCCAGCAAACTGGTCTAGGCTTACTTTCATGGCAGAGGTAGCTGAGAGGGAAAAAAAAAAAAGAAAAAAGAAAAAGAGCTCTAACGGATATAACAGCAAGTGTGTATAGGGGTGTTAAGTAGCTGACTATATCAATGTTTTTGGATCATTGAACACAGCTGTTTGAAGTCTCCCTGTTTGAATGTCCACCTTGTATTCTTTGATACTGTGATTTGAGGAACTATTTTCAAGATGATAATATGTAATCTACTAACAGGTGATTTCTTACTGTTATGTTTTTTTGTTTGTTTGTTTTGTTTTGTTTTTTTGTAGTCCTGTATTACGTGTACCCTTACACCGCTTTGGTTTGTTTTGTGTTTTTCTCTTTTTCCTCTTAAATTTAAAAAAAAAAAAGAAAAAACAAAAGCCTACAGAGTCACTTAAAGGCCAGCCATTGAGCCAGTACAACATCATATTCTATCATTAAAGCAAATCACTAGTCCAGTGCATATTCATGGCCAGAAAATAGGTAGATGCTGCATAATCACATTGTGAAGTGTGGAGGGATAGGAAACTGGGGAGGGTTTGGCTAAGGATACATATCACTGTGTAATAATAGAAGGAGCCATGTAGTGAGTGGTGGGAACTGACTCTTAAAGATTCTATAGAAACCAGGTTTTGTAAGAGCTAAGCAAAGTAGCCTTGTGGACAGTGGAGAACTTGCAAGATTTAAGGTAGAGGAGCGATAGATCAGTTTCTCACTTTGGGAAAATAACTCTAGTGGAAAACGAAGTAGATGAACTGGACAGATCCAACTTTTTCCTTGTAAACAAATGTTTGAGATGGAACTCTACATAGTTGTCTGCTTATTTATATCACCCCTCATTCCAAAGAAGATATTATGTCACATCTCTTCCATAGTTGCTATCAAGAATATATGTATTTATGTCCTGTCTGCTTCTGAAAAGAATTTGAAGCAGCTCTGTTTGAATTCTGCTCCAAGGCCATCTTGGAAGCATGTTGTCTTCAGATTTAACTGAGCTAGCTGTCCGTAAATGAAGCGCCAGATCTTCTAGCCAAAGAATATTCCTGGAGGCAAAATAAACAGAGGTGAATCTGACTGTTTGAAAACACACGTAAGCCCTTTATTTAGAACTCTGATTCCATGGTGCCTGAAGAGAAAGAAGGTATGGAAGGGCAGAGTGAATTCAGAAAGAATATTTACCATTCCAGTTGTCTTAGGAAATGGTGCAATCATTTCTGCTTAGCAGACAAAAATAGCCTGGTAAAACTAGCAGCCTGCCTGTAGAGAGAAGCTGAAATGATCAGAAAGACCCAGCAGAGTTTGGAAAGTATCTGGCAAAATCAAAGCTGCCTTAATGCAATTGTTAAAAGTTGGAACACACTTGAAAAGTTCTGTACTTCTGCATAGGAAAGTAGAAGTGAGGGTTGATAGAAATAAATCCATCCGTTGTGCTTCTTCTCACCCGCCAAACCAAAAGAGAAATCTACTTCCTTAAGTCAATGTTGGCCAACTTGGTAAGGTTCAGCATAAATACTCTACCTTCGATTGTCATACACCTTAGATACTTTTTTATTATATTGTACAGCTTTGTGCTAAATACTGGGACCAAAAGGATGAATAAGATGTGATCTTTTTTCCTGAATTGCTCATAGTTGGACACAGAGTAAAGCAAGTGACCACAGATCTTGTTAAGTGCTAGTGCCTACAGGTAATTTTGAACAAAACACTATGAAACATAGGTAAGCAAAAACCTTTCATTTCTGCATATTACTTACCCTTTGTTTCAGAATTTATATTCTTACAGATTCCTATGATCCAGACAATACCTTTGGTCGAAGCTGATACAAACATGCAGACTTCTTTCATACTAATGACCCCAGAGCTTGCACCACATTGTTAACAGACGTTTGTCTTCTCACTTACAAAGATGATAATAGTAGCTAGAGTAATATAAGTTCTCCACTTGGCAGTATAATATAGCATCTGCCACTACATCAGAGTATTTATTAATAATACCTTCCTCTAGGAGTTCTTGTTTGGATAACAAATTATATAGTCATTGCACTATATATGCAATGATATATAAATGGCAGATCCTCCTCAGTAAAATGTGAGCAGTGAGTTGTATTTTGTGGTTGAATTATTTGGGGGGAATGCCAAATTTTCATCCTCTTTTCCACAATCTCTGGTCTCTTCTGATCAGGAAGGTGAAATTTCACTATGTCTTGCTTAAATTGAGGATGTTGGTTGTGATTATGCAACAGTTCTTCTCAGAGAGGAGTCGATTACTCTGCGTATGACCACAGGGACTCATCAGTGCCTGGCACAAACTGACATGAAGCTGGCTCTGGCAACAGTTTGATAATTGCAATTTTGGCAAAGGGGCAAAGAAAATCTCCTCAGTACACTTTGCACTAGAATTATAATTCACATACCAGGCTTAAATTTTCACCACCATGTTATCTTCGACACATGGTGTACTTTTCATGCTTTCTAAAATATGCTGTTGACAATACTTGTTATGCTTCCTAAAGTTGTCTGAAAGCTTGTTTTAAATATAGTTTTGCAAGGTATTAGGACACAACACTTTCTGGAGGGGAGAAAAGGAAGGATTTTTGGATCCTTTTCTCTTTCCTTGTTACAAAATCACAAATCATGCATTGATTTAGCATGTAGATTAATGATTCTTCAATTTATCATCATTGAATTCCATACAAAATGAATGCGACTGAACATTCTTTAGTCAGTCAGACTTAATAGTTTTGCTTTCTATTATAACTATTATTTGAGACCGACCTAGTTTGAGTGCTATTATGTCGTAACTACTAGAAAGGCAGCCTGTGGTCATATAGCCAAACAGGCAGGTTTGAGTCCCAGCTTTGACAATCTATAGCTATGTGGCATGGAGCAAGTTGTTTATTTTTCAAGCTTAGTTACCTCATTTGTCAAATGGTAATATTAGGATTTAGATTTTTATCTTGTTTTGAAGATAACTGCAGGGTTTTACACACAATGGAGCCCCAAAATTCATGGAGATTACATTCCTAGATAGACCCAGAAGCTTGAAACACATGAAAGAAAAGCTGGCAAGCTGATATTTATTTGTATATGTAAAATTAAATCTAATGTTTAGTAATTAAATTCAACATAAATTTTAAAAAATATAAAAAACAGGTTACACCTGTAATAGCAAATCACGATCTGCATAGTATTAATAGAAATTGGCTCTCTCTTCCAGAATATATTGCAGCATGCAAGGAAGATTTAGAAGGATGAACTTGAAGGGTATTTCCAAAAGGGAAAATTCTTCAGAGGACATATATCTATTATAAGGTGCTCATGATATAAGTCAAATTGTTTTTTTTTAAATGTTGTTTAGAGGAGCAAGTTCTCTCTCTAAGTGGAGGGCACGTGCTCCATAGTAAGCACATGGAAAGATACTTGATCAGAACTGGAAAAGGGACAAGAATGGATGGAAGCGTGAGAGGTGGAAGAATAGCACAAAGAAACAGTGGAACGTTGGACATGGGGCAGAAAAACAGGTGCTGCGTGTCAGAGGGGACTTTGAAGGGGAAACTCACGATGATACAATTTGAGCAGGGGAGCTATGTCATGAAAAGATCCTCTAGTTATTTGTGCAAATGACCACCATGAAATTGTGCTGTCATTTGCCCATTCTTTAGTAAGGCACGAGCCATAGTTTAATATGTCATATAATTTACTTGTCATTGTTGTTTATTATTTATTTTTTAGTCACTAGAATATAAGCTCCACAAGGGCAGGTATGTTGACTTTTGAACACATCGGTATCCATGGTGTATTGCAAAACAGTTCTTGAATGAATGCCATTAGGAATCAGCTATCTGAAAAAGGAAAAGGTGGTTTATTCTAGGAAAAAAATGAATACTGCATGTTAATTCTATTCAAAAAATGTATTGACCTATGTTTTCCCATGCATCAACTTTGGCATAGCATAAAGTAGATGGAAATTTCAAAAAATCTGAGAAATATCATCTAATATATCCCTACAAAAGCCTCATTGCTACAGATAATATTGTTTAGTTGCTTTGGGGGCATTTTGGTCATTTTGTCAATTTTTCATTTCCAATGTAAATGTAATTGATATGGTATATGTATTTCTATTTGGTATATTTAAAAATGATAGCAAGAGTGTCTCTGGTTTGAAAGAACTATAGGAATTTTCACTTTTGAGAGAAAATCCTGGAGGAGAACACAAACAGTAGAAACAGCATCAAACAGAGGACACACAAACAGAGTTGAATGTGCCATATATTTTGGAAAAGCGATTCCCACCTGCATCCCCACTTCCTCCCCTGTGAAGGAGGCAGAAGAGGAAAAAGAGCTTGGCTATAAATCTAGTAAAAAAATTATAAACTCTGTTATTCAGTGACTGTTATGCACCTATATTCTTATTTAGCAAATTAGTTTTAACTAAAATAAAGGCTAAGACACTTACCTAAGGCAAAGCAAAAGAAGATGCAAGAACAAAGAAATAAGAAATATGTAGGAAAACTGACATTAAAGCATAAAATTTCAGCGAACAATATTATCTGCAGTGTCCGACTTAGGCCAAATACAATTATAAGCCACATTTCTGTATAACTTCTACTAATTTAGATTTTCTGAAGATTTTTGACAATCTTTCTGAATAGATGCTAAAAATTTAAAGGGATTAATGTAAAGCACTCAATTTCTAGTGATCTTATAAATGGTGGAGAAAATAAGAAGATTATAAGAGAATACAATGAACAATTTTATACCAACTAATTAGAAAGCCTAGATGAACTGGACAAATTCTAAGAAACCTGAAAACTACCAAAAATAACTCAAAAGGAAATAGAAAATTTGAATAGCTGTATAACAAGTAAATCAGAGTGAATCAGAAGTTGATAAACTTGTTACAGAAGACATGACCAGATATCTTCACTAATAAATTTATCAAACATTGAAGAAAAAGTAATACCATTCTTTCCAAACTCATTAATCAAGGGAAGCAAAATCATGATCTCAAAGTCAGAAAAACAGAATACAAGAAAAATTCAAAAATTCAAATTATGAATAGAGATACAAATTTTAAAAACAATGGGTTGGGGATTTAGCTTAGCTGCAGAAGCTCTTGCTTTGCAAGTACAAGGTCTTGAGTTTGATCCCCAATACCAGAGAGAGAGGGAAAGAGAAAGAGAGACAGAGAGAGACAGAGAGAGAACTTCATTACCAGCTAAAATAAAAAAATAGACAAAGGGAAACTTGTGTGGCTTTTCTTCAAAAAAGTAGAATTATCACATGACTCAGTAATCTTACTCTAAGGTATGTACTTAAGAGAATTTAAAAGAGGGAGGTAGACATTTGCTTGCCAATATTCACTGAAGCATTATTCATGGTAGCTCCAAATAGAAGCAATCCAAATGTCCATGAACTGGTAGGTAGGTTTTATATTCCATGTGATGAAATAATATTTCATCACATGGAATATCACATGGAATTCACATGAATATTATTTCATCACATGGAATATATTAACTTAAAATACAGTTTTATATTCCATGTGATGAAATATTATTCCACCAATCAATAAAAAGGAATGAGGCATTGATGAATACTACTCACAGGTAAACTTGAAAGCATTTTGCTAAGTGAAAGAAGTCAAACCCAAAAGGTCATAATTTTATAATTAGATTCATATGAAATGTCCAGAAAAAAGAGACCCATAGGACGCACCTTAATAATTGCTAGTAACGAGTGTTGGAGACTAAATATTTAATGAGTATGGGGTTTGTTTTGAGAGCTGTGAGAAGTTTCTGGATTTAGCCAGTAGTGATATTTCTACACGTTGTGAATGTATTTAATTAAACCTACTGTATTACACACTTTAAAGTAGTTTGAACAGTGAATTTTATATTAGGTGAACTTTTCCTCAATTAAAGATCACAAGATGTATAGGAAAAGATGGAGATAATATTCAAAAGTTTTTCAGTGTCCTATAAAAAGCAGGTGGAAAAGTAATTTAAAAACATATAAGTGCCAGGTGTGATGGGGTACATCTATAATCCTGGCACTTGGGAGGCAGAAGCAGGCGGGTCACTGTGAATTTGATGCTAGCTGGGGCTATGTAGTGAGTTCAAGGCCAGCCTAAACAACATAGCAAGACCCTGTCTCAAACAAACAAACCAAAAAAAAAAAATAATAATAATAATAATAATGTAGTAAAAGGGATAGCATAGTTTAACACATGTGAAGAAATAAATAACTACTACAATACATATGATAATTTAGCTTGAAAAATGAAGTTTGCTTGTCATATTGGATATCCAGTTCTCCTATTAGACTCACTTAGTTGGTGCTCACTCCTACTACTGTGTATTCAAGAATGAGAGCAAAGGAGTAAGAATAAGAAGGGATGGAAGGAGAAAAGAGAACAAAATACCAAATAAGCTGATTAACAGTTTCTAGGAAAGGAAAAATGAAATGACAGGTGTTCTTTGGGGAAGGAGCCATGTGGCCTGAGCCATGTAAAGTCTTAAAACTTACAAACTTTCATGAAGCAGTGGCCTGAGTGTGCTCTGAAATGAGACAGAATGCAGGTGTGGGTGCACCTGGCTCAGTGTGTGAATGAGGTGCACCACGGGACACACTGGGCTTTCTGCTTCACTCAGTGGTTCTAATTGGACTACAATCAGATTTTTAAAACACGTGGAAACAGAACTGATTGAATTTTAGGAACATTTTCATCTAATGGTGTGTTTTCATATTGTTTCAAACTATATGCAATAGATTCTTAAAAATTTGCTTCAGTGTAGAATCTAAAGTAGTATTAATAAGGTTTTTTGAACTCTGATATATGGCTTAGACTGTTTGTCAAGGCATGATTTGATAATATCATCCTCGGTTCATTTGGAAAATACCGGTTCACTGTAACAAGCAAACTGAAACAAGCAATATAAAGAATCTTTATATGTCACAAGTGAATCTAAGTTACCTTTGGATGCCAGATTGTGTTAACATGTGAAAATTAATCAATATAACGTCATATTTATAGAACAGAAGACAATAAGCATACACTTCAATAGATACAGAAAAGTATTTTATGAAGTTTAATATCTTTTCATTATAAAAATATAGCAAAATAGAAAGAAACTTTCTCTACCTGAGAGGGTGTCTACAAAATCCGACAGCTAATGTCATACTTTATGATAAAAAGTTAAATGCTTTTTTCCCAGGATGAGGAACAATCAAGGATGTTCACATTCACCATTTCTATTCAACACTGCAGTAGAGATTTAGCCAGGGTAATTAGACAAGAAAAATAAATAAAACACATCAAAGTTAGAGAGCAGAAAGTAAAACTACTCCTATGTGCAGATGACAAAAACGTACAGAGAAAAGTCTAAGAAACATACAAAACAACAACAATAAAAAGAACTATTAATGCTAGTAAACAAGTTTAGAGAGTGTTCAGAATTCAAGAAATTTGTACAAAAATTATTTGAATTTCTATGCAGCAGGACTTATAGGCATGTGTCACTGGCCCTGACTCTGATGAAAGAAATTATTCAAGACCTAAGTACATGGAAAACCTTTTTTATGTTCTTAGATTGAAAGACTTAAGATAATAATACTCGCCAAAGTGATCTACAAAGTCAGTGTAATTTCTATCAAATTCTCACCTTCTTTTCAGATATCAACAAGTGGATTCTAAAATTTGTATGGAAATACAAGACATCCAGGTAACCCAAATGTCCTTGAAAAAGAAAGATGGAGCAATCACACCAACTTCAACACTTACTACAAAGATACAGTATTAAACATGGCATTGGCAGAGGGGCAGATTATATAGAGAGCATTGGAAGTGATGTGAAAGTCCAGAAATAAGCATTGCACTTGTGATTCATTGATTTTTCATCAAGAGTTCTGAGAATATTCAGAGCAGGAAAGGGTAATCTTTTCAACAAATCATGCTAGAACAATTGGATGTCCTATACAAAATAAAATGAAGTTGGATTTCTCATGCCAATTATATTTTATATATAAATATGTTTATAAATTACATATATATTTCCAAAAGCACCAAAGACTTAAATTTAAGAGCATAAACAATAAACCTCTTAAAAGAAAACATAGCCTCAGTAATTTCTTAGATAAGACACTGAATCACAAGAAACAACAAAAGCAAGCAAATTAGATGTTATAAAATATAAAAATTGTCACAGAATGAAAAAGCAATTCATTTACTGAAGAAAATATTTACAAGTTACATCAGTTTATGAAGTTAATTTTTTTAATGATTTTGGGGAAGATGAGTGCGATTGCATTTGTGTGAAGCAGATGACCATGGTCATGTTTGTCACCAATGTGGAGTTTGCAAACAGAAGCAAAATTTTGCCAAATATTTTGTTTGCAAACCAGATTGTTTGCGAAGAGAAGCACATGTGATCCAAAGCATTATTGTATCAATTTTTAAGTGACTAGTATTAAGTATATAAAAGACTTTTTCATTCCTACGTAAAGAGAATAAGCAATTGAAAAATGGGCAAGTGTTTTGCATAGATATTTCTTTGAAGACAATATACAAATGGCCAATAAGCACAGGAAACATTCTCAAGAGCATTAGTCATTATGGAAACGGATATCAATGGTACAATGAGACACTATTACATACTCACTAAGACTGCTGTCTATCATCAGAAGGTCCAACAATTAACAAACACTGGTAAAGACGGAGCCATATGAACCCTCATATTGCTAGTAAGAATATATAATTGTGCTGCTGCATTTGATCACATTAAGATTAAACAGAATCACCATTTGACCCACCAATTCTACTGTGAGGTATACAAGCCCCCAAAAAAAGTTTGGGTACACAAAAACTTGCACACAAGTTTTTATAGCAGACTTACACATAATAACCAAAATGTGGAAACAAATATCTATCAACTGATCATTTGTATATAAGGCACAATATATCCCCAACTGTAATATTATTTGGTCCTAAAAAGGAATTAAGCACTTATAAATGCTACAAATCCAGAGAACATTGGAAAGATTACATTAAATGAAAGAATATGGTTATAGAACAAGTTATGAAATAATGCCATTTATATAAAATGTTTATAATAGGCATATCTATAAAAACAAAGTAGACTAGTGGTTGTCTAGGGATGAGGTATAAAAAGGAAATGGAGACTGGTTACCAAAGGGTACAAAATTTGGGGGAGGCATGAGGAGGATGTTCCATACAGCTGTAAAGTGTAAATTTTATATAATGTGAGGAATAGCCCACTGAAATGAGGATTAGTAGTGATTGTTAGGACTTAGAAATAAATCACTTGAAAACAAATGATATTTTACTAACATCATTTACAATATCTTTCAAAAGTGGACTAAACAGATCAGAGAAATTACATAAATATAGTTGTGTTTTGCTCCAATAAGTAATTTATTTATTCAGTAATTCACCATCTGTTGCAAATTTATTAAGACTAACTGAATTGTGCCAGGTTGGAGATAGAGAGATCAATGTGGCACAGTTCTTCATGGAACTAGCTTATTAGATAAAAATAAATTTGTAATTATGAAACAGAAGCTTACAGGAGTTAAATAGCTAGCCTATTGTCACACAGACAGTGATAAAGAATTTGAATTATTATACATGGCCTTAAAACCCATGATGTTTCAATATGTCATGGTGTCATATCATGCTTGGGAGGAAGCACAGGAAGTGTAATTAGGAAGATACACAAAGAACTTAATAACTACACGTAAAGAATGCTAACTCACAGGCTGATTTTAACCTTGAAGACATTCTCAGAGCTCTTACAGGATTCTGCCCATGACTAGACCCAATTTGATAACCATATCAACAGCATAAATGAAGACACAGAGGCACATTTGTTGTTGACACAAAGCTGGAAGTGATAGTTACTGCACCCAAAGAAACAAATCAGGATTCACAAAGATCTCATCAGACTGGAACTATGGGATGAATTTAATACAGGATTCAGAGGGAACTGGATTAACAGGAATTCACATGAAAAAGACTTGGATATTTTAATTGACAGCAAGCTCAACATGATCCAAAGGTGTGAGCCAAAAAAGCTAAAGCATTCTTAGCCTGCATTAATTGAAATACAGTGTCCAGAAAAAGGAATGTGATTGTATTTCCGGTCACTACTATTGTTAGACAAATTCAGTAGTATTTTGTTTAGGGACAACTATTTTTTAATGAGCATATTAGCAAACTTCAGCATTCAGAAGAGAGAGCCTGGGACAATGAAACTGCTCCGTGAAGAACTGAGGATGTTTAGCCTGGAATAGGAAGATGTGGACGGTGTAACGGGAGGTGGGAGACAGGACGTAAAACAGCCACGTTCGGAATTTTAGGACTGGCAATCTAGCCACTTCTGTTTACTTCAATAAAACTAGCACATAGATGAAGCAGGGAGGCAAATTTATGCTTATAGACTATCGTAAAATAAGGAAGCTGGGGAAGAACGAAAAATCTACTTGCAGTGGAGTAAGCAACTACTTATGGAAACTACTCAAGAAGAATCAGGATGATCCCTTGTAAATAATTTCAAGAATATTTCTTCCCCACCACTCTGTGAGGCTGAGGCAGGAATTTGAGGCCAGCAGGGGCTATACGGGAGGAGCCTGGCTCAAAAACAAACCAACAAAGAAACAAACAAAAAAATAAAAAAAAAAAAGGAAATTCCTGGAACTTTATTGAAAAGACCTAAAGACCTAAAAGGTCCATTTGAACTCAAAAGAGTCCATAATAATAATTAGAATGATAATCATTGTCATGATATCAATTAATATGCTTTGAGAAAGCTGCCAGAACAAATATTTTATGTCATTATTGTTATATGTTACCTGACAAGATCTTTTAAAAGTATTTTATTATTCCTACTTTGCAAATGAGGACTTAGCTAAGTTTATTTTCCCAAGAATAATGGCTTGTGAATGCTAAAACTAGCACACAAATTCAGGGTACCCTGATTTCAGGGTTTCAGATACTAACTCCTTTTCTTTCCTAAAAGCCTATATATTATTTAACGTGTTATATTAGGTTGAGGTTCATGAGATAATTTAGCTTGAATTCTGTCTGCTGAGAGTGAATATATACGGAGGAGGTCTTGTATTGTTAGGCATCTAAATAACTCAAGGTCAACAGGAGCTATGGTCTGTGGAAAATAAATGCTTGCCCAATGGAATTTTGGGATCCACACATTCAGTGTTTAAAAAAGCAAATAGCTTAGCTCATATTTTTATTCCCATATTATTTAAAGTGAGACAGTGCCAGAGTACACAAAAGCAAATCTCTTGGTTTCAGATTTTCATTCCTGAACTGAGATTGCAATATGCATGCCATCTTGGCAAATGCCTACCGAAGAACAGGAAAGAGAAAGGGATGGAAATTACCGTACTTATTCTTGTGGGAGGCAGGGAACTTTCCTTTTACCTTCCTTAAATGGTGAATAAGTAAGTGACTGATAGGTGCTCTCTGAGGAGTCCTTTGAAAAATAACTAAATTAAGTAGTGTTTGGCTTCAATAAATTTTTGCTTTGTTTAAAATAAGTTTGGGACCCCAAAACCAGGAAAAATTTCATTAATTTATTCCTTCATTCACTTACTTGTTCTAGGAAGCATATAAATGAAACAATTATAGTTTTGATAACTGAGGCTCTTAAAAATTAAGATGGGACTCTAACATATGATCCAGGTCTCGGGCACTTAGGCTTTACATTTGAAGTCACCTACTCAGAATAGCCTTCCCTGACTGTCACACCAAAGTAGATTTTTCACTCTCTTTTAAAACATTTATCTTATTTTAATTGTGTAAACTTACAGTATAGACTAAGCGAGTATATGTGCAATTTGCTTTTCTATCTAACTCATTTTACTTAAAATAATGTCTTCCCCCTTATCTGTTTTTCTAAAAATGATAGGATGTCATTCTTTTCATGGGTGAACAATATTGCATATATGTAGTACATTTTCTTTCATCAATTTGCTGACCTGCATCTAGTTTGAGTTTATAATTCAACTGTGTCTGTGCATACTGCTTTTTAAGTATTTAGGAGATGAAAATGTTAACATTGTATACATGTGTCAAATTTTCACATTGTATAACATAAATGTATGCAATTAAAATAATAATTAAAAATAAAAAGTAAGGGCTGGGGATTTAGTTCAGTGACATAAGCGACTGCCTGGCAAGTGAGAGGTCGTGAGTTTGACCCCCAGTACCACACACATACACACACGCAAAAAAAGATTAAAAATAAAAAGTTAGGGGGAATCCACTGAAATTGGACAGTCAGGGAAGGCCACTCTGAGTTAGTAACTTTAAAGGTGAAGTCTGACTGCTAGGGAAGAACCTGAACCTACAAACCTTGAGAAAGATCACCCTGGATGGAAGGCAGCAAGTTGAAGGGCGGGGGGGGGGGTGGGTTGGGCAGAGTTTAGTACATTCTAGGCACATGCAGAGCCTATGGCAGTAGTCCAGATGACAAGGCTTGTGCCATAGTGATAGTGGAAACGGAGAGAGGTAGATAAACTGGAGGCATACGTTGGAGTAGTAATCAGATACTGGAGTAGACTTAACTACATATATGTAGTGTCTTAGCTGCATCCCCATGTGTGCAAATAGTTTTGGAAACCCTGGTCTAGTACACTCAAGCCCAAGACATCTTCAGCACGTTGTCAGCCTTTTATCAAACAGTTTTGAACAGGAAAATTTCTTTTCCTTATTGTGAGAAAAAGTAATAGTCCTTCAGGGAATTTACTTTCTATTAGTAACATCTTATCCTTTCTTCCTTACCTCCCTGAGCTCACACTGCTCAGAATTCAAAAGGTAAATATTATCTTTACACTAAAAGAGAGCTCTAATAAATTCATTTTAGGTTAATCACAATAGTATCTTTTTGATTTACTTATTAATGTATTGATTTTCTAATTTATTTTTAATATTTAAAGGATTTTTTTGTCTTTTAAAAATTGTGTACTTTGTGATCACTTAATTTTGGTAACACAAAAAAATTATAAATCTTCAAAGTATACAGCTTAATGTTTTATGTACTTTATGAGATGATCACATTTTCAGTCAACATTTCTCTTCTACGTACTTATCCTCTCTAGCTGTTTGATCAGCATCATTCCATTTCCCCTTCCTTTTACCCCCTTTTTTCACTGTATTAGTTTGAATATTTTAATGTCTACACATAGTGACATCTTGATATGGGGATCCAGCTCCATCAGTCTCATCGAGGTCCAGAGGAGGCCACATTTTTTTTTTTATTTAAAGAAACACAAAACAAGATAAAAAATGGGCAGAAATAGTACATACTTTCAAAGAAAAAATAGTAATAAATCACTAGCTGATGTATACATATTGTCCCCCTATAAATAGTTGTTCAGTGTACACAAGTGGAAAATATAAATGGGATTTCAACCAGGGAGACTGCAAACAGTTCTGTTCAGCTTTCCAACAAAAACTAATATTATGACTATCAATCCTATACACTTAAACATGTATGCATTTGTCCATATCTTCATTTATGTTGAGACCTAACAGAGCATATTAGATTAAAATCCTTCTGAACAAAGATTAATAATATTGCAGGATTTCACATCATAACACTTGGATTGGGTACTGCAGTGCCACTTTCTTTCTTTCAAAGTTTTTGTTCATTTCATCATGTGTCATCAGATCAGTGCTCGTAAACTGTTTATAGGTTTTATGTAAGCTTGAGTCTTAACATGTTTTTCTATCCTTTCTGTGTTAGAGGGAAAAATATAATAAAGCAAGGCAGAACTAAACTTTTTCCTATAGACATATAAAACTAAAAAGACATATAAATCTGCTGTATAAGGAGTTCTATCCTGGTGACTATGCTCTTTCTTGTTATCATCAACAAAATTGGCTATATCATCAGATAAAGTATAATTAAGCATATCAGTACATAACAGAATTAACAGGAATACAACTTTATAGATAGTATAGAGCTACAAAAACAGGTAGTAATAAAAACAGGTAGTGAGTCATTGTCATTTTCAGTGTAGTTGTCTGTACTCCTCAACTTGTTGCCATCAACCTTACAGGTTTTGAATAAAATCTGTCAATAATAAGCAGCAATCAAACAAGTCAGATTTAACTAAGATCAGTCATGGTATAACAGTATAAGTCATACATGGATCCTGATAGAGTTAATAGGGAATTAAAGATGTCCCCTATGCTAAGGACAGCCATCCATGCCTCTCAGATCCAATGCTTGTATACAAACTAGGACAGAACGAGTTCCAGTCAAGCAGAGTGGTGCAAGTAATAGGGGTTTTAATTCCTGATACACTATTAGCTATATCTTCTGCTATTTTTTTTTTGAGGACTATTCCTCGCTTTTACTCCCCCAGAATGAACTGTGTATTTTTGGTTTCCCCAACACTCATGGATTTGTATTGGGGGCAACCTGCTATTTACTTAAGTGTTTCTGAACTTTCTCACTCCTGGGCTAGATTTCTAGTTATATTTCTTCATTTCGTAAAGCTTGTCTGTTCAACCTATCCATATACACCGGTCTAGTTACTCCTATTACTCTCTGGTTTCCTATCACATCAAGTTCCATTTTCTCATGTTTGATTTTGATCCATATAAACTTCTTCAGGCTAATTATATTTCCTATAAAGAGCTTCTCAGTGGACCCTATCTCTTGATCCACTCTGCCTGGTATTCTCTATTTTTTCCCTGAAGTTAGGGTATCTAGGCCACCTATATTAGAAATTACGTCCAACCTTCTCTGCCTCATTTTTGTTGAGCTCTTTTTCTGTCATTGGTTGTCAGTTTGTATTCTTCATTTCATTTTCTACTCCATTCATTGTGGCCTCTCTGTTACTGTTTTTGGAATCTTGTTATTTTTCTCTTTTAGAATGTCCTGCAGTATTCTCTGCAGAGTTGAATTGGTGGTTGCAAATTCCCCTAGTTCCTCTTTATACTGGAAGCACCTTGTTTTCTCCATTAATTTCTACGGACAGTTGTGCGGGATATATCAATCTTGGCTGGAGGTTATTATCTTTCAAAGCTTGAATTATTTCCCCCCACGTTCTTCGTGATTTGATGGTTTATGCCAAGAAGTCTACTGTAATTCTGATGGGTGTTCCCTTGTAAGTGATCTGTTTCTTGTCTCTGATGGCTTTTAATATTCTGTTCTTATATTGGATTTCTGGAATTTTGATTATTATATGCCTGGGTATAGCTCTGTTTGAGTTGTAGGTGGCTGGGGTCCTGTATGCCTCATACATCTGAG
Source organism: Cavia porcellus (assembly GCF_034190915.1). Taxonomy (NCBI): domain Eukaryota; kingdom Metazoa; phylum Chordata; class Mammalia; order Rodentia; family Caviidae; genus Cavia; species Cavia porcellus. The sequence goes on from NW_026947493.1 coordinate 60,223,786, forward strand.
TATCTTTACCTTTTACTAAATTAGGAAAATTCTTCTGGATTATTTCTGTGAATAGCCTTTGTAGTTCATTTGTTTGTGTCCCTACTTCTTCTTCCTTTACATTCTTAATTCTTAATTTATAGATCCTCTTATCATCTTCTAGTCTTTGTATTATTGCTGTTTGTTTCCTTGTTATTTTTAAGAAGTTTTCTATTTCATGCTCCCACATTACAAATCTGCCCTACAGTTCAGATAATCTATCCTTAGTTTCTTTCAAGCTGTTATGCCAGCTTTCAATAGTGTTTTTAGTTTCCTGGTAATCTCTTTGAACCTGCTTCATGTATTCTGTTTTCTCTATTTTCTCCATCAAACAATTTTTCTCTTTTTTTCTGTTCTTCCATTCCACCACCTGTTTTTTCTTGGGCGGTGCTTAGCATTTCTCTAACTATTCTGCTTATATCTTGCTTTACTTCTTTAAATACTTCACTTTTGAACTCGTGTAAGAGGCTCTGGAGATATCGCTTTATGTCTATTGGTGCTGTGTCTGATATTGCATGTTTTCTATCCTCATTCTCCTTTGCATTTAACTTTCCTGGATCAGTGTTCTCAGGATTGGGGACCAAGGACCCTTTCTTGTTGCCTCCTCTTCTTGTATTTTTTGTTCCTTTCATACAGGCATATATAGGAGGCCAGTTTCTTTCTTTATGGGTTACAGTTTGTTTGAATTGTGCCAGCTAGGTGTTCCTGCCCACTGCAGTGTACTAGGGAGACACAGACCTGGGCAGCCTCTGCTGGGCCCACCCCTCCAGGTCAACCTACTGAAGGCTTCACTGCTAGGGTGCACTGCCAGGTGCAGGGACCTGGTTAGGGCTAGCCTACCGAGTCTTAGTCTGTGGCATCACCCAGGTCAGGCGCTCCCCACCAATCCCGTTTGAGAGGGGAATATGCAACTGAAGTCACTGCAGCGCCCTGTTCCAGCTAGTCTGCCCGGTCCTAGAATATCCTCTGTTGGAGCCTCCTTATCTATGGAGGGGTCCCCATTTCTTTCACTTACCACAGGTCAATGCAGGGCTCCCTGCCAGTCCCGCTCTCAACTCCGTTCACCGATTCCTGCTCTCAGAGCTTTCATGTCTCTATCCCTGCTGAGCTGATTCAGATGGAGCAGCAGCAGCAGGGTATTCAAATTGAGGTTTCCAGAGGTGTGGGTTTCAGCTTCAGTGCTGAGATTTTATCTGTTTCAGTCATAGCACCATGATTGCATTTCCAGTTGGTTTCTCTCAGCTTAGTTTGTTCCTGGGTTGGCAGGGTATATCTCCCCCTGCTTAGGACTCCCCACACCACACCATACCTGGATTCTAAGCTGGCTATCTCAGAGAGCCTCCATATCTGCTGCTATCTAGTGCCATGTTCTCTCCTGCCACATTTGTAATCCCAGGAAAAAGTTATTGGAATTCCAGTAACTAATTCCAATAAGAAATGCTACTTCCAGTGCATGCCCATCATGAGAATACAGACAAATATATATCAGCAATTGTGGCGAGCCAACAGGCTCTTAAGTCCATGACTAATAGGAACAAAGACCTTGACCCAGGGCTGATTCAGGGTTTTATTAATTCATGAAGAGAGGAATGGCCTGGGGATAAGTAACCACGAGAATAGTGGAAATTATGTGAGTACTGTGAGCTGAGTTAGGTAACAGGCACAATAGCATCTCTGCAACATATAAATATTTGGAGGGAGGTATGCTGAGAAAGTAACCTGCATCACAGGTTGAGGAAGTATCTTATGTTTTGGGGTCAGTGCTTCGGCTTTGACATCTAGCTTTCATGCTCTGAGAAGTCATGGGTTTTTTTTTTTTCTCAAACCTCAGTCTCAGCTGACAGTACAGCTCACTGGACCAGCTCACGAATTCTAGTTAAAAGCTCTAGGCATCACGGGCTTGTTGCATTTCTTGGAAGACTGCATATTAACATCTCAGTATTTGCATTGCCTAAAGTCAAGTGTGGGGCTAAAGAAATCCTAGCCATCTCTATACATATCAGTACATGGAATTAGGGCCAGGTTTAGCCAAAATGGAGACAAATGCTCTTCTTTCAAGGAGAGCCATCCTGGGGGTCCTCCACAATCATGCAGTATTTTGGTTCCTGTGTTTTGCATATTTTTCTCAGCATAATGTTCTCTGGCTCTATCTTACGGTTATAGGTGGCAGGATTTTTGTCTTTATTAAGAGTGAATAATACCCCTTCCTCTCCTTCCACCCTCTATTTCTTTTCCATTCATCCATCAAATGATGTTCAGGGTATTTCATACCTGGACTATCGTGGATATTGTTGAAATGAAAATGGGACTTCAGGAACCTTCAGGAATCTCTTCGCAATTTTGTTTCTAATTCCTTTGTACAAATATTCAGAAGTGGCATACCTAGATCACATCATAATCCCATTTTTAAAGTTTTAGAAACTTCTATACTGCTTTCTATAAACACCATACCACTTTATATTCCCACCCACAGTATGAAAGGGTTCTCTGTTCTCCACATCCTTGCCGACATGTATTTACCTTTTTTCTTTTGCTAATAGCCTTCTTACCAGTGAAGTGATATTTCACTATGGTTTAAATTCGCACTACTCTGATGATTGGAGGTGTTGAACATTTTTTCATTTTTCTATTGTTCTAAAATCTTCTCTTTCTTCTCTTCCTAGCCTTCCTCTTTCTTCTCCTTTTTCTTTAGGATATTCTACAAAAAAGATTACACTATTTGAAAACAGTTTGTTTTACCATTTCTTTTCAAATTTGAACATATTTCACTTTTCTTGCGTGTTTTTTTCTGTCTGGGACTCCAGCACTATGTTAAACAGCAATATTGTAAGTGGGTCTTGTTATCTTGCTTCAGATGCTAGAGGAAAAGTTTTCCTGGTTCTCCATGGATTATAATATTAGCCATGGAATTTTCATACATGGACTTATTGTATTGAATTGTTTCTTTTGCTTCTATTATGTTGAGATTTTTATTATGAATTGCAGTTGAATTTTATCAACTGCTTTTCCTATATCTATTGAGATGATCATATGATTTTGTTTTGTTTTGTATTCATGCTGATATTGACTGATTTTTCGTATGTTGAGCCATCTTTGAATATTTAAGCTTTCTATTTCCCCTTGATTTAATCTTGGTGGATTGTATTTTCCTGAGTTTCCCTATTTCTTATGGGTTTTCTGATTTTTTTTTCTGTACTGAAGATTGACTCAAAGGCTTTTGTACTAAGCTACATCCCCAAGTCTTTTGTATTTCCTGTTCTGAGACAAAGTATCACTAAGTTGCTAAATTGCTCAAACAGAGCTGAAGCTTGCAATCATCGTACTTCAGCTACCAATCATAGGCACACATAATCATACCCAGTGAGGTTATACAGTTTGTTGGCATGTAATTATTCAAATTTCATTTCCCTGTGAGATTTATCCTTCCATATGCTTTCACATTACTGTTTTGTATGCTTCAATTTCATTTTAAAGCTTTGTTAAGCAGCTCTTGTTAGGCACATTAAATTTTTGTTCAGTAAAGATTTTTATTTCTCTTAAAAAAAGTTGTTAAAAATAACTTCACAGAAAATGGTGGTCTTGTTGGCTATTTTTCAGTACTTTCACTGTATCAGTCTTGGTCTATAAGTTTTCTGTAGTAAAACTCAAAAGGTGTTACTTTGTAAGTCACAAGTAGCTCTTCTCTGAATGTTTAAAGAATTCTGTGTCTTTGATTTGGAACAGTTTAAACATAATATGTAGACTTCTTTATTTTAATCTACTAGGCATGTGATGATATTCCTGAGGCTGGATATGTATCTCTCTCTGCAGATTTTGGAAATACTGAGCTATTATTTTAAAAGTACGCTTACTTACTCTTTCCCCTAGAGTTTCCCTTTACCTTTAGAATTCCCACAGTACCTATGTTACTTTGTTTGACGCCGACCTATAAATGCCACAGACATTCTTTACTCCTTAGTCTCTTCCCTCACTGACTTAGTGTTAGGTGTTAGATGTTCAGCAGTGAACAGTGTGCCACTGTTGTTTCCTGTCACTGGCTGATACTGCCTCCCCTTGCTCTTCTTGGTTTCTGTACTATTCTCCTCCGTGACCTGGAAGGATGAAATCAAGGTGGATCCTTTGGGCAGCGCCCCAAAAGGCTGTGGAAGTTGGTCATTCACTTACTCTTCTTTTCCCTGGGAGGGGAACTGGTGGACCGGGGAGTCCCCTTGGTGCTGAGCTGTGCCACCCTGTGCGATGAGATGACACAGGCAAAATGAAAGGGTTCTTTGTCTCTTTCTGTGTGATTATTGTTGGGTTATTTACTCCATTGTATTGTTGCGGCTTTTTAACTAGACTGCTGAACTCTCTCCCGACTGTTTTCATTCATGGATAACTATTTGCTTGGTGTAGGGGGAATTTAGGGTAGGGAGCTCTACTCCATCTTTGTGCTGCTGTTGGTCTTCAAACGTATTTAAGATAATCCTCATGTCTCCATTCTTAGTGAGGAAGCTGAAGTTCAGGGAATTTACTGGTTAAGCAAAGTGCAGAATTGTTCTTATCCTTAGATCTATGTAACTCTGAGTTCCAGAGGTCCCATGGATTCTGAGGCTGCTGTGGCTTTTCTAGTTCTATTTTGAAATGAACTGACAAGCACAAGCAAATAAACAATACTTAATCTATCATCAGCTATGCCTTAATGAAGCCATACCTATGAACTGGAGTGGTTTCCGGATAGCTTGTATTTTCTTTTCATTCAGTGCTCTGGTCCACACAGATTTTAAATATATTTTAGGATAAATCAGAAACTGGAGATCACTGAGGGAAATATCAATGACTTATGAGTTGATCTGAATCTCTGCTAACAACATTTTCTATAGCAGAAGAAACCAAGGCATTTAAAAAATTTTTCTGTTATCCTGTTTCAATAGGGTCAATGTCGAAATGCTGAATTGAGTTGCGTTTCTATTTTTCTTCTATGTGCAACAATACAAATTTCATTAATGATACTGTGAGCTCTATTTAGGATATTGGCTTAATTATACAAAGAAATGTTTTTGCTAAAGCGATAGTAATGCAAATTATGCCCTCTGCTTGCTTTCTGCCTCCACTTTCTACTCTACACCCCATAGCACGGAGTGATCTGCATTACAATTTCCAGCTTCCAGTTGCACCAAAGTAATAGATCAACCTTCCAGGTTTTCATCATACAAAGCAACAGATTAACTCTTCACTGTGACCTATAGAGTCTTGCATGAACTGCCCCCAGTATGTTTTCTGATCTTCACTTTGCCCACCCTGTCATGGACTGTTACTTTCTAGCCATAGTCCCTAGAGTTCCCTCCGTGGAAGATGTTCTTTCTTGAACTCCTCAAATAATTAATGACTTTTCATGTTTTTTTTTTTTTTAATTTCAACTTACAGGTTATTCCCTATCTGTGTTTCATTCCTGCACATGTCAAAAACTATCTGTCTACTTGCTTTTCATCAGCACTTTGCAACTAGAATGTAAGCTAAATGAGAGAATTCCTCCTTTTGCTGCTGGATATATTCCAGGCACCTAGAATATATATAGCTAAAAGACTTAAGTTATGGTATATACCAGGTATTAAATATGTTGGATGCTTGAATAAATGATATTCTTTCAACCAGAATCTTTAGATAAACCTTTAAAACTTATTTAATTTTGCTAGAGTATTATTCCATTTGTAATTGATTGGATCTGGTATGCCAAAGATACCCACAGAGATGATAGGTATATTCTAAATCACTTATATCACACACTATATAACAGTCTTGGTCAAGTCATTAAAAAATAAATATGTTTCTGTGCATAATAACTTAAAAATTATGTTGCAGAACATAAGGACCTCAAAATTTTCTGGGTTTTGTTATCAAAGAAAGCATTACAGAAAAAAATCACATTCTATGCTAAGATTTATGACATGGCAATAAATAAATCTGCTGTATTTTTAGCAAAAACAGAAATTAAAGGCACACGCTCAAGTCAAAGTATATTGTCTATAAAATACACTTTTACATTTCAATTGGATTAAATGCTTAGATGTTGGAATTTCTTTGATTCTATGCTTACGAAAACAACAATGAAATTCTTTACTTGGCAAGCACTCTAGTAATGGCCAGCTCTTCCTAACTTACCACTGCCAGAGAGATCCTCCTTACTTCCTAAAATAATGTCAGCTTATTTCTAACAAAATCAGCATTGACTTTAAAACAACGTTCCAGCAGTGTGAAAGTGTAAGGAAATGATTGTTCCTTAGTAAAACTGGTAGGCGCTCTTTTGAATTTCAGCTTTGGGATCATGCCGCTACTTGTTTAGGCCGAAGGGAACGTCTCTGCAATATCAAACACACCAGCTGCCATTTCTTTCTCTCATCACCTTGTCCCAGCCTAGGCAGTGTTGCTGGTTGCAATCTGAGTACTGATCCCTGGTCAGCAATGCTCATAGCTCATCCTCTCAATCAGATATCAATGTGGGAAGTTTGTGACTTAAGCCAAAGATGAAAAGATCGGACCAGCTGTTCCTCTCTGGCTCAGTTCTGATCCCCGTGTGAAGAAAAAGAATACCTCAGAAAAGTAATCGCTAGTCTGAATACTATGGTTGCCAAACAAGGAATGCAGCCCTGTTTATTTTGGAAGAGTCTTGTGCATCAGTCTGGCTGTGAGCATGGTATTTAAGAGTTGCTTCTGCCCAACGGGGCAGCCAGGTTCATCTATCTCATTTGGATGGACATTTGTCTATGTGAATTCTTTGTGTTCTCTACCCTGCTTCCTTCTGAAAAGAATGTCTTTAGTGTCAGTAATAAATGATTACTTGTGTGTGTGAAACTAAAACTCCAAAATCTGCTCGGAATAGACTCTCTTGAGGATTTAAACTCTGGCAATACAGCAGGACAAGGGTAAATGTCTGCAGGACCCAGGAGTTTAATGAAGATTAATAAGGGAAAGCAGAAGAGCAAAACTTCTTCCAGCAAGAGGACGCTCCTGCTCTCCGCCTTATTCTTCATCTGACCCACTGCTTTCCCATTGGTTCTCGCTGTTCTCATGTAACAAGTTTAGACTGAAACTTTCTCGGCTTTGAAGTGTGGCTATGCTTTCCAGTTCTCCCATTTGTTGACATTTATAAACCTGAACAAACAATGCTTATCTGCTCTACTGTAAGGAGTGAGACATGTCTTCTTTGCCCAGAGAAAAGTCTCTGGTTGTCTCCAGAATTACAATTCACTTTTACATGCCATGCAAGTACTTTTCACTTATATTCCTTTTGCAAAAAGATATTCTGAAAGGATTAAAACATTCGAGACTAGCTTTGGGTTCTATCAAGTTAACACTATGTTTCAAAGTTAAAATGGATGCTACAGACAAGTTTACTTAGTGTCAAATATAAATTACTTGAAGTCTTTTGAACTCATCAGGTATTTCTAATATATGAAGGAAACACAATTGAAGACAGCTAAGTCAGATATGAAACTATAATTTCAAAGATCTTGATTTTGGTTATACATTGAATTGGCTCCAAAATACTATTTATCTTAGTGCATAACAGAACACATTTATTTTAGACATAAATATTTCCATTGACTTCTTTTAAGTTTACAGGATTTTACAGCATTAATTTTTCATTATGCTTTGTGGTTTTCAAGGTTATAAAAAAATAGTGTACAGTGTTTGGCGGGGAGAATGTTGAACTACAATTTTAAAGATGATAGATTAAGAATTTTGGTTTAAAACATTCCTGTGCTAAAACAAGATACATAACTACGTACCAGAGCTCACAGAAGTCACTAACTCAGCGTCACTATTCACTCTCTTAAATTAGAAGTTTGCTTTCTATACAATTATGTATTTTAATTCCTTCAGTGACCATGTAGCTTACCGTGCTTGATTATCCAGATTTCTTTACAGTGATGCTTGTTAACAAGAGTCTCTGTCTGAGAAAATTAACTCAGGTATTTCAAATTATTTTTAGGTTATTTAAATACGAAATGGCAAATCATATGCCTATGTATATGTGTGAGGTTTCAGTTGACTCTAGTTTATGAGTGTGTAATATCTTACTATGACAATTAATTGTTTAAAAATATTATAGGTTCAAAAGAAGGATTAAAATAAGTAAAACAAAGTAACAGAGTCATACTTAAGGAAAAAATGCATAATTTTTACAATGACAAATGTTCCTCGTCAGGTAGAGACAGATCTGAAATGTTCAAGTAACTTTTTCTAAAGTCAACAAATTAAAACTAAATATCACTTAGTCTTAAAGTTATAAAGCATGCAAAGTTATTAAGGAGATTTACAAAAAGCATTGTGCCAACCTGGATGAGAGTGTGTACCTTTACTGAGAGATTGAGGTAGGAGAATTGCAAGTTCAAGTTCAGCCCGGGGAACTTAGTAAATTAGATTTTCTCTCAAGATTAAATATAAAAAGGGCTGGGGATATAGCTCAGTGTGAAAGCTCTGGGCTCAATCCCAGTACTAGAAAACAAAAAACAAAAAGACATTGTGTCATAGTTTAGTTGACAGCATCCTTTTTTCCTTAGTATAAAATAAGTAAAGTATAAAATAAGTTATCTTGGGTCAGTGAGAGAAATAAAGATATTAAGTAGGACTTATTATAGAAGGAATTTTTACCCTTAAGATTCTGAACTTTGCTCACCTTATGTCAATACTTTAAATATTGTAGAATTTTATTATTACTCAGAAAAAATAAGATAAAATTGCTGTGTGGTACATTATCCTGACTGAAAGGTTCTTGCTAATTTCAATTAATTACTTAATTTTGCAAAAATAAAGAAATAATGACATTTAAGGATTATAAAAATTCAAATAATCAATGTAATTTTTTGCCCATTATTTGGAACTCCATAAGAGGCAGTCACTAATGTCTGTTAAGGTGCTGCTAAGGTTTAAAAATGGGTTGTTGCCCCAAAATTCACATGCTGGAAGCTTGATCCTCAGAGGTGTTACTGAATGATAGTCTTGAAAAATGGTGGAACCTGTAGGAGTTGTGGCCTAGTGGAAGCTAATTAAATCCTGAGTGTTCCACCCTCATAAATGGATTAACACTGCCTATGAACAGTGACTCAGAGAGACTCGATTAGCTCCCCCACCAGTGAGTTATATATGAACTTGGCACCTCTGCTATGTCCCTCATGCACTGCTCCCCACTATCACATATTCTACAGTCATTGTGATGTCATTCTTCCCCCAAGGTCCTCATCAGAATCAAACAGATGCTAGTGCCATGCTCTTGCATTTCCAAAGTACTGAGCTAATAAATAACCTTCTTTTCTTTATAAAGTATCCAACTTCAGGTGTTTTGTTACAGCAACACAAAATGGGCTAAGATAGATGCAGCGGTTTTAGCCTTACCAGGTTGTGTTCTGAAAAGAACAATGGCAGTTTCATACAGATGCTTTGTATTTCTTCCTGCATGAAAACTTCCTGACTTTGAAATATTTATTTAATTAGATTTATAAAGTAAAAATAAGTGCAGAATATTAGTTTTGAAGTGGTTGCATGTATATTGTTTAATTTGATGCTAAAATTGAGCAAAGTTGTTGTTATTCTGAGATGTTACCTGATCAACTTAGAGTAATAGCACTTTGCAGGGAGAGCCAGAAGTGGAACTGAGACTTTCTCTAGTTCCTGTGGAAGTGAGTTTGGTGCATGACTTTTCCCCGGGGAAGCACAATGAAAGCAACACTTCTCCTTCTCCAGCAACAGTCAATGCAACTGCATTGGGTGGGTTGGCCTTGAATTAGAATAGCAACAGAAAGCAAAACAAAGCAGGTTTAATAGAGAACTAACCTTAGAGATAACTTTTCAGAGTGAAGTATTATACAGCATTTACTATATGGTCTATTTAATTGCTGATATAAGTCATTCAGAGTTTTCAGGTATAGAAGAAGGAAAGGACAACTGAGCCAAAGCGCACAGTGACTAAAAGGTCAGAAATAAGAAAGATAGAATGTGTCATGGGAAGAAGGCAAAAGTCTTCAGCTACAACAAAGGATGATTAATTTGAGGAGAACGACTGGTATAAGGCTGAAAAGCAGGTGGGCTGGGTATCTGAAAACCCTGGAAGGTCATTTAGAGTTTTAAAAACTTCTTTGCCAAATAATATGCAGTGGAGTTTTGAACTGAGTTGCAATTATATGACTTGTAATTCTTTTCATAATGCCAGTCAGTTTCAGTTCATTTTGTTAGATTAATTAATGCATTTTGTGCATAACTGGTCACATGTAGTTTAAAAGGTTTGATATGTGAGAATGGTCAAAGGAGATTAGGTCAGGCCTTTTGAAAACAGTTGAAAAATTGGTGAACACTGTGGATGTTAATTTTTTATTTAATGTAAGCAAGGTAAGTCCTTCATCTAAGTCAAGTCTACATGTTAACACTTTTGCTTTGCAGCATACATGACAGGCAGTTTACAGCCAGCAAGGAACAGAGTTATTTAAGGTAGATGATTCCTCAGGGAGACATTAAGTTAACTGAACAAGGGCAGAGAAGGGCACTAACTTGGTGAGCCCTAACTATATGGCTTACACTTCGCTAAGAGCCTTACATATTACTTATTTTAAGCTCTATACAGGCCCTACCAGGTAAATACAAATCTCTCTATTTTCCAGATGAGGTTCCTGAGAGCAAGAAGAATGCAAGATGTTTCTGAAAAGTCAAAACAGAATTCTACTTGTTCATTCCATAAGTTTTAAGTTACTGAAGAGCGGATCTTCTAAATTAGATCCAAAGAGAAGAGTTTAAGGGTTTTTCCTCCATTTAAGGGTCTATCACTATATTTTAAAAGAGCATTCTTATATTTGGAGGAAAATAATTTAAATTTATGGACCCCAATGATGAAATTTTACTGCATAGATTTGGGATCATATTATCTTTGAATTTATGCTTCTACTCTCAAAAAAGGTGACTACCTCAGGTTGATGCTCTGGGATAGGACCTCAGGCTGCTCTCCTACAAAAACGCCATGAACAGGACTCAAAATTTAATATCTAATCCAAATGGTTCAGCAGTCCATGATGACAAAATCAAAAACTGTCCCTATTATTTTCCTACCAATATGGTTAGTCAAACTCCAAAGAAGAACATTGTCAGAGAAGAGGTTCAAGGTGATGATATTTGGCAGGGGAGGAGAACAAGAAGTCAACAAGAAGTTAAGACCTCCAGTGAGTGGGTGCCATATTCAGGCTGACTGGGGGAGAGCCAGATACCAGCCCCTTTTGGCTTGGGCAGGCAAAGACAAAAAGAGCCAATGTTTCTCAGCACCCCCACCCCCGTAAGTGACCAACTGATCTGAAGAAACACAGGCTATGATGATAGCTAATGTGGTAAAATACAATTTAATGCTTGTAGTGCTTAGTGTTTCACTGACTTTTCAGGCCTAAAGCTGGTAGCCTGATCACCTACCTGTTCAGAGGATAACAATATGTAATGTAGCATCCAAGGTGGAATTTTTTCTGAAGGTGGTGGCCATTGTTAATTCCCTTTTACCTTATTTCAAACTCTTGTTTCATTCTCATTATTTTGTTTGGCTGGGTTTTATTCTGTTATATCTTGTTTGACTTTATTATATCTGATGGCATGGGCAGCTATTTTGAGGGAAAAAAGATATATTATGGTAGCGGATTTAATATTATCTTGTTTTGAAATCCTATAATGCATTCATTGTTTTGTTTTTATTGGTTCTGTTCTGTTTTGTTTGATTTTACAATGTCTGAAGGTATAGACAGTTATTTTGAAGATAACAAGAGGCACTGTGGTAACCATTGTTGATTTCGTATTATTTCGTTTTGAAATCCTGTATCACTTACACCATCTTGTTTTGATTTGTTTGTTTGTTTGGTAGGCTTTATTCTGTTTTATTTTGCTTTGTTTTATTCTCCATAAAATAAAATTTTTAAAGGTTATATTATTTATAACAATTAGATGAATACAATTTTTGTTATATATTTTTATGTTTTTGTCCTATAACTTATCTATGAAAATCAGAATATAATAGAAAATATATACCACTATAATATATATAATATACTTAAATGAAATTATGTGATTAATTTATATATAAGTATATATATATGTAACCTAACTTATGTCTTTATCTCATTGTTCAATATGTCTACCTCAATAAGTAGATAATTGCTCATTTTCTTTTTCTGATTGTGTGAAAAGCAACTAAGTAGTATAAACTTGTGGAAGAGTAGAATTAATTAAATCTTCTAAGTTTATAGTTTGAAATGTAGTTGAAACTTTCATATTCAGGCACTCCCTTCCTGCCAATAAATTTAAAAATTTAAAAATAATTTATGTGTGACCTATATTAGAGGCAGATTTTTTGTCCACAGAGCACACTTTAATCATGCCCCCTCCTATTATCTCACTTGCCTCCCCTCCTTCCTGGTACCAATAAATCCTTCTTCTCTCTCTTTTGTTGAAGCAGATTATCACTATGTAGGCTAGGATTTCTTTGAACTCATGGTGACCCTCCTGTCTCAGTCTACTGAGTGTTGGGATTACAGATGTGCACCACCATGCCTTGTTTATAAATTCTTTTTAACCTGTTATGGTTGATATATTGTGTCAACTTGACAAGTTTAGAAGTGTAACTAAGAGGCTCAGCAGGGAGCTAGGGTTCTTACTTTGTAAATATCCTCAGTCTGTGAAAGAACAGGGCACAGAGGTAGTGTGAGTGCTACACCTGCTGTGGGTGGGGGTTACTTGCTTACAATGTAGTGGAGGAGAATGGGCTTCTCCTCCCCTTCCCTTTTTGTTTTGACTGCTTTTGTTAACTACTGCCTTGAAGTATTGCCCAGGTGCTATGCCATCCTGCCTTGGAGTCAGCTGATTATGGACTGAAACCTCCATAAGGAGTGAGCTAAATAAATTTTCCTTCCTTCATTTGGGATGTCAAGTATTTTGTCCTAGTAACAAGAGAAAAGTAACTAATACAGAATTTGGTGCCAGAGGAATAGGGTTGTCGCTGTGGCTATATCTGACCATATGGTTCAACAACCTTTGGGAATGACTTGTGGGAGGAGTTTGGAAAGGTTCAGAGATGTTGCTTGAGAGAGTAGCCCTGGAACACCTTAGGTCATTCTGTATGGGAGATTCTGGTCAGAGCTTAGAAGACCAGAAAACTAGTAAATATCAGGCTCAGGAGGTTTCTGCTAGGAAAGACTGCATTGGGTGCTCTATATGATAGGTGTTATGGCTTGGCAGAAAGTTTATCTGCATTTTGCTCTATGGACTTTGCCTGATACTAAAATTAAGAGCAGTGGACTAATTAACCTGGCAGAAGAAATTTCTAGGCAGTAGAGGCAGTTGAGGCAGTGGGATGGCTATTATTGGGGGCTTTTAGTTAGACTTATGTTGTGAATCAAGAACAAAGAGCCCAGGAAGATGATTTAAAACATTGTGAGTTTGGCCAGAAATGAAGCTCCAGTAAAGCTGTAGACTGTAAAGACAGAGCTGAGATCTCCATTGCTCAGAAGAAACAAAATAGAAAAGTTGGGTGAAGGCATCACAAAAAGCAGCAAGTCTTCAACGCTTACAGCCTCAAAACTGCAAAAGTGGAAGACATTGCTTTGAGGTAAAAACTGCAGAGTACAATGTTCCAGAATGGCAGAAGTCACATCATATTCCAGTTGTGGCAGCATAGAAAATTTGTTCTTCAGAATTAGATTCAGAGTGCCCAGTGATTCAGGTACTCCATCCCTAGCCAAGAGAGAGGGGAGCCTTGCTACTGCTCCAATTGGCAGCAAACCTCGGCATCGTCCATGTGGTAGTGGTGTTAGGTGCATACAGAATGCAAGAATTCTGAGGTTAAAAAGGCTTTCACCTTGATTTCAGAAGGCCTGGGAGGTCAGGAAGTGTGCTCCTGAGAAGGCAGTGTGTGAAGCCAAAGGTGCAGTGGAGACCCCAGAAGTTTTGAAAAAACAAAAACATAGATCATCTAAGAAAAGCTGCAAGAAGAGATAAAAACAGGCCTAAGAGAAAAGTTGTGCAAGCTGTAACCAACAGAAGTGCCACAGGAGTGCAACCACTTAACACTTTGGAGCTCACAATTTGTCACAGATTGCTTCAGACACTAGAACATGCAACTCCAGTACTTAATGTTTGCCTTGCTGGATTTTGGACTTGCCTTGATTCCAATCCTTTGTGTTCCCCTGTTTGTAACTTTTGGAATGAAAATGTTTATCTTGTGCCATTGCATGTTGGAAGTATTTAACTTTGTTTTTATTTGTACACAGGCTTGCAGATAAGAATTTGTCTTACATTTCTAGGCTTTGGCTTTGAACTTTTCAGCAGTGCTAAAACTGTTGGATCTTTGGCAATTCTTGCAGATGCCTTTCACATAAGGCATGTATATGAGTCTTTGTGGGCTCAAGGGTAAAACATTATGGTTCTAATGTAATATAATATTTATAGACATAATGTTGGTTCTTAAGGATTGTTAAACCTGTGTTATAATGTTCAAGTAGTGAAATGGTAAAAAATAAGCATGTCTTGTATCTGATAATTGGTTTAAAGAAATGCATCTGCTTGCCAGGTTGAGAAGGGGTTGATTGTTATGGTTAACACATTGTGTCGACTTGAGCAGTTTAGAAATATAACTAAGAGATTCAGCAGAGAGCTAGAGATTTTACTTTGTAAATATCCTCAGTCTGTGAAAGAGCAGGGCACAGAGGTGGTACTGTGGGTCGGGGTAGCCTGTTTGCAATATAAGGGAGAAGAGGTTTGTTCTTCCCTTTTCCTTTTGTTCTGGCTGCTTTTGCTGGCTACTGCCTTGAAGTATTGTCTTGGTGCCATGCCATCCTCTCTTGGGGTTAGCTGATTATGGACTGAAACTTCCACAAATAGTGAGCTAAATAAATACACTTTCCTTCCTTCATTTGGGGTATTTTGTGTAACCAAGACATAAATCTCTCTCTCTCTCTCTCTCTCTCTCTCTCTCTCTCTCTCTCTCTTTCTCTCTCCCTTCTTTCTGTGTTCTTTTTTTTCTTTGCATGTGTGCATTCATTTGGGTAAAAGGCCTGCAAAAGTACCCACTACATCAGCCTTCCTATGATGGTACTGGGAAAAATGGTGTCACTATGCTAGGATATACCTTGTAGTTGATCATTATAACTCCTTTTCTCCTTTGGCATGATTTATTTCAGTGTATACCAAATAATTTTTGTTTTCAAGTCAACTCCAAATCTCAAAGTCTTGAGAATGGTTTATAATTATATTTTTGTTCTGCTGACAGGAAATTTTGAAATACATAGACGAACATACTGGAATAAATCACTTAAGATGTAGAAGATAAATTTACAGATAAGGTTTTGAAAAATACAGATAAATTTGCAGATAAATTCAGAAACTGTATGAAAAGTGTTTTCTTTTAAAATTACATGTTTTAGGGGCTTGGGATGTGGCTCAGTGGTAAGGTTTTGTCTTGCATGCACAAGGCCCTAGGTTCAATCCCCAAAGCCCCCAAGTAAAATAAAGTTATATAATTTTATATAAATGGCTTGAAGTTATAGTTCTTTACTTTTTATATGAAAATACAAGAAAAACACCAACTATTGTTTTCAAGGTTCACATTTAAAGTTATTTACTACTTCACTTTGGATCCTTTATCTAGTATTTATTTGAAATTCTGTGCCACTCTGTACATTCTTTAACATACAGCCCATTTAAAAACTATTTCTATGCATAAAGAGTACTGTGTGATTAATTCTTGGATTGTTCTTGGTATAAATTTATCATTAAATATTTTATGATAATACAATATCAAGTAACATGAAATTTAACTACTTGTCTTCTTAACTACATATAACAGAGAAAGAGAGATTAGAACAATTGAATGGTTTGGAACAATATTGTGATTTGCTTATACCAATAATGATACAGTTAATGAGAAGTATGAAATGTTTCTATTAGCCACAGTACACGTCCTTGTGTTACAGTAAACTATAAGCCTGGTCCGGTCATCTCAGCTCTGTGGACTTTATGATCAAACAGTACCATGTTTGAGCGCAGAGTCTAGCCCGGTGTTTCATTTGCCATGTTTGATTGGATTTTCCGAAGTGCCTTGGTTCCTAATTCCACACTGCTATTGTGTGGATCAAATAATCCCTGGTCACAAAAATACTCCGAGGAGTGACTCCCCTGGCGTCCAGGTTATGAGTGTGGTCAGTCATCCCACATGCCTTAGGGATGAGCTATCTGCTATAAGAGATTTCCTTTTCAAGTTTGTTATCTCCCCCTGCAAGTTTATAATCATAAATAAAGGCCATCATAACAGAGAAAATGTATACTGAACTCTTGCATAGCACTGAAGTCAGGTACCTTTTCTCCTGCCTTTGAAAAAATGATTACTCTTTTAAAACAGAATCAATTTTACAATATATTCTTAAAATTGCAAATCTCTCTCATACTGACTTCTTCGGTATTGAACCATAATCAAATATTTTAAACTGTGCTTTTTGCCATGCATACATTCGCTATGCCAGTTTTATGTCTTTTGTAGTTCATTACACTATGAAACATGTTAGAGAAAAAATTAAAGATGATTCTTTAAGGCTTTCCCCTTTTTCTTTCCAATTTCTCATTATGCCCTGGACAGTGAAATTACAGTTTTTAGGCAATGTAAGTCATTTTGTGACAGTGGCTTTCAGAGGTGTAGGCTGCGGAGTGTGGCTCAGTCGCTGGCTCCCTGGAACCGGGACTGTCACCTCCCAGATTCCCGGCACCCTCTGAGGTCCAGTCCTTGGCGACCTGCAGACCAAAGGGACCCGCTGGGTTGGGAAATACCGACTGGTGCGGTTCCAGCTAGAGAAGGCTGCGCACGGAGAACGGAGTCAGAGAGCCTGCCCGCCGGGCTCTTTCTTCCCCCTTTTGCTCCCAGGGTTTTACAAGCGTGGGGCAGGCAAACAGACTCGTTCTTTCCAGTCACTCTACCCGGTAACCGGATCGGAGCTGCGAAATCAACTCGCGAAAGCGTCCAGAGACTGCAGCCAGACCGCCAGCCTGGAGCAAAAGCACCTTCTGTGCGTGGCTGCAGGAGCCGCTGGCCAGGCTGACTCCAGGCGCTGGCTAAGCGTGGCCGCATCCCGCCACCTCCCGCACCTCCCAGGCTCCCCCAAAAGCCTGAGACCGGGAAGCTGGAGGACGAGGAGAATGCAGCCCGCGTTTGCGCTCCATGGCACCGCTGCAAAGCCCTGCAGCTTTGGGAGCCCCGAGGGAGCGATGGCAGGGCCCCGAGCCAGGATTCCTGGGAAGGGGCCGGGGCCCAGCCACCCCACCCCGACAGCTGTCCAGCCCCTGTAATTCATTGGCTTCCCCCACGCTGCTTCCAAATACCACCCCAATCCAGTTTAGCCCCTCTGCCCCACCCTCGCTGACCGAATAAGGCCATGCAGTGTTCGGGGGACCTATTTAATAGGCTCGGCTCTTGGGGGCACAGCACACTCCAGGGAGAGAAGGCCGGAGCAGTGCAGCGCCCGGAAGACCACCATGGCCAAGGAGTGGGGCTACGCCAGCCACAATGGTGAGTGCGGGGAGCTGCGGCCCCTGGTCCAGGCATTGCACAGAAAGTAGGTGACTTCTGGGAGTGTGCCGAAAATGTGGGCGCAAATGGGGTAAGATCTAACATTAACTGTGTACTTTCCTAGCCCTTTTGTCTGAATGTCAGTTCTTTCTGTCTCCTATGGAGTTACTACGTTTCCATTGGAGGAAATTGAGTGGAGGAAGGTTTAGTGACTTGCCCAGGATCACACTGTCTGTGATTGAGAAGTCAGACAACCTGAGGTCCAGGCTGATGGTCCTTTACTCTGTGATGCTATGCAAAGCACTTAGCCTTTCTCAGTCTGGGGCAAAAGTAACTTCTGGTGTTGGTATAAGACTCTCTATTCTGCCTACCCCTCTGTTGAATCTGTGTGGAAAGGAATACCTGCCTGCTCTGAAAGCTACAAAGGGACAGATATGTGGTCAGTGAGTGAACTGACCAATTTCAAAAATAAGCCTTTCAAGCCATATCCTGAGCCCGCAGGGGAAATAAATGGAATTAAGGACAAGTACTACATCACCAACAAAACTACAAAGAAGTTTCAAATAGCAAGTCTTGTGGTGCCCAATCTGAACTTTTTAAAAATCATGGTCTGTGTATTTTGTTGCTTGTCCATTAGAGAATGGCCTTGGATTCTACCACCAAAGAAATAAATACCCTCAACTTTATTTTTTAGGTCCTGACCACTGGCATGAGCTTTACCCAAATGCCAAAGGGGACAATCAGTCGCCCATTGAGCTGCATACCAAAGACATCAAGCATGACCCTTCTCTGCTGCCATTCTCAGCATCTTATGATCCTGGCTCTGCCAAGACCATCCTGAACAACGGGAAGACCTGCAGAGTCGTGTTTGATGACACTTACGACAGATCAAGTAAGTATAATGCTTAGGAAGAGGCACATAGACGTTTTTCATGTCTATACAGGCAATGTGTGACTCCAGACACAGTAACAGAATTAGTGGGAAGAGGGAGCATTTCATCCCTGAAAGCAGAGATGACATTCTTCTTTGCTTCAGATGTAGAGAAATATCTTTGTGTATTGAAGAGGAGTGTCTCACTCTCTAACTTTGGTCTCTTCATTGCCACAAATGGTCCTATGCCCAGAACAAAATCTGGCAGTGCATTCCTGAAGTGGAGCTTGAGATGACAATGGCAACGAATCCCAGTTCTGATGGCCAGTAGCTGAGGACTCCGGAGCTCCTCAGCCACAATCTGGAGTGAAGCTCCCACACTCAAGTATGGCACAGATTCCACCCTGCAAAGCAAAAAATAAAGCAAAGAAACAAAGTAGGCACTATCTTCTCCTTGGGCCTGGAAGGAGGCCAGTCCAGGGGATAGAAAAGGCCATTGTATGGGTCCAGATGCCTTGATTTCTTGCTTTCCTGGGGTTCATCTGACCAATCCTTTCGTTGAGTGTTTTTGAAGTATCTACCATTTTTTTCAGCCATATTTATGTGTATGAGACTGGAAAAATGAAGCTGTTTTTAAAAATTAACCCATGCTAGTGAGTAAATCAGTGAAAAATTTAAAAGGTTGATTAGAAATGCTTTATTTCACTATAAATGAGATAAAAGGAAAATCATCCTTTGAGAATTTGATACTTGCTGTGCAACAAGACAACTTCCTGTTACCTTGTTTTGAATGGAGTTAAAATTATCCTTATTAACATACATAAGTGAATATTCTTAATTCTGCTGTGGTAAAGCATGCAAGTCATAACTCCTACCTACTGGAAAATTCCAGGAAAGGAATACAATATAATGTTATATTTTTTTTAACAGTGTTTTTACACTGCTATGCCCCTTCCAGCCATCTACATCAAATTCTATTTTGAATGAGAAAAACAAAATTATACACTATTATTAAGTTAAACTGCATGTAAATACCATTTTTGTAATGAAAATAGTTATTGGTGATTTCTTATAGTTTATTCTAACAATAAGTCATATGTCCATATACTAACTATTTCAAATGATTGGCCAGGAAAAATACAATAACCACTTAATTCCTTCATGACCAAACTCATACAGGCCTACCATTACTGCTTTAGAGATATACTGTACCTTCCCCATGCTGCTTATTAGGGTAGACGATCCTTTCCAAAATAGCTACCTTGAATTCTATTTTTGTTTATATTGCTAAATCTTAATTTCAGGGTTTCTCAAAGTTTCCAATATCCTTTTGAAGAGATTTAAACCTCTAAATTACTAACTAGACTAAATGAATTGAAATCAAGTTAAGTGGCAAAGTAAGATATTTATATACAATACTCAAATTAATGCTATTGAGATTTGCAATCCACAGCAATTGATTTCCTGGGAAATTATCAAATTTCCATTTCATCTGATTTGAATAGGCACACTCTTAATTAGATGTAGATCAAAGCTCTTGCTTGTCATCCTAAAGAAAAAAAATATAGTTGAAAAGCAAGAAATAGCAAAGGAAATCATGCTTGTACATGATTGTACAGCGCTTCCTATGGGCACCATTAAGGTGCATAATCTCAGTTAATCCTCACAGCAGCTCTGCAAGTGTGGAATTACTGTCACCTTCTTAGAGACGCAAAAACATTCAGAAAAGTGCAGCAACTTGTCTGAGATCACACATCTATTGAGGGGTGGAGCCAGGATTGGAACCTAAAAACTGTCCCCCTCTTCATAGTTTGGGTCTTCCCACTGCACCTCAGTACTGACCCACTGTTCAGGTGTGTGTATCCTTATTGTCCACTTTCACAGGTGTTAAAATTGCATTTCAATAATAATAAAGCAAGTCAATAAGATGAGAAAGAGAGCAAACTCATTTTTTAAAATATATCTTAAGGCTTCATTTTGGGAAGAGTCTTGTGTGCTTGGGAGTGGCTTCACCCTCCCAGCAGACTATCTATGTATCCTTCACCCGTCAAAAGCACCTGATTCAAGTAGTGGAGATCTCTGTAAAGGGAGTGTGAATTCGCTGACCTTGCTTATCTGAACCACAGTGCTGAGAGGCGGTCCTCTTCTTGGACCCTACCGACTTCGCCAGTTTCACCTTCACTGGGGCTCCTCCGATGATCACGGCTCTGAGCACACGGTGGATGGAGTGAAGTATGCAGCGGAGGTAGGAGGAACTGCTGTCATCCACTCTGAAAACAGAAAAATTAAGAGTAACAACCTCAGCAGCAAAGCAACATCCTTCCAGCGTGTTGTTATGGAAAGAACTGGAGTAGTTTAGCGTAAGGTGGAGCTGCCAAACTTTCTAGGTTAGACAGTAAAAGGGAGGTTGGTGGGATAGCATCATACATGAAGACTTCCGAGGTTATATAAAAGCAATTGGACAGCTGCTTAACAGAAAACAAGGTCAGAGTCCTGAATGGAACCAGAACAGTAAGGGTAGCTCACACATGGAATAGTGCTTCATGTGTTATCTCATCTGAGACCTTCAGCAACCTGAGATACTAAGCTACAGATGATGCAGCTGAGGCATAGAAAAGTTACATGGCAAAAGCACACAGCTGACAGAACTAGACGTGGTCATGTTCTTTACACCAGTTAGCCTCATCTTAACCATGCCCTGTGTTGCCTCTTTTATGAAAATAGAGTGCCTTTAAAACAACTTTTAATAATTCTGACCAAGGTTCATATACTAATGTTCAGAGAGCACATATATAGATGGATACAGGTACACATAATTGTATATGAACAGATTCTATTCTCTGTCTCAATTAACCCATTAAAGAAAAGCATAATTTATAGTTCAGATCAAAGCATCACATTATAAAGGGAGTAAGACAAGCCTCTTGCATGCTCTCTTTAGAAAGTCAAGCTACTTTGCTCTTTCCAAGCCAAGGTTTTGTCAACACAGGGGCTGAGCAGAGGCTGGAGGCACACAGCAACATTGTCCTAAGTGAAATCATTCGGCAGTATGATTGCTGGTTAAATCAAACCTTAGGGCACCCAAAGTGTTTCATTGTGACCAATCCATTTTTCTGCAGCCAGCCCACATAGTTAGTGGCAAAATAAATTGAGAATGCCTGCTTTGCACACATCATCCTCCAAAAATGGGAAAATTATTATTTCTTACAGATGTAGGAAAGGCTTTGACTTTAAACATTGTGCATGAAGTTGTGTCACTTAAGTAAATATTTTTAACTGCCATGAACTATTGTATTCTCTTTCCATTCTCTGTAACTCAATATGGGAAACCTGATTAACTCAATGGTGCTCATGTTCTAAATTAAGATAAGGTTGCTGCTGGGTTCCAGAGCCTGGCTAGGAGACAGATAGTTTTATACACTTTTTGTTTGAACCATTAAAAATTCACTGAAATACTACAAGCTAATGTTTAGAGTTTTGTCATTTTGTGTGGCAGCATTAAGCAGCAACCCTTAGCACATTTTTTAAGCCTACTGTGCATAACTTTAATGCTTAGCTCCTTATTCTAGGGTTTTGCCTCTTAGCCTGTATTTTATGGTTACAGCTTCATTTGGTGCACTGGAATCCTAAGTATAACACTTTTGGGGAAGCTCTGAAGCAACCTGATGGAATTGCTGTGATTGGTGTTTTTCTGAAGGTAAGGTTAAAACCAACCTTCCCCCTGTGACAAAACTTAGTTGCTTATGTTGCTGGTGTGAGTCAACAACTCTTGCTGCAGTTGTGAGTATGTGTTTTCTTCTTCTATATACGTGTCATTCTCCTTTCAATGGGTCAAGACATTTTTTGCTAAATCAGTTCCAAATGTTCTGCTCCTCTCTAAAAGTGCTCCTTTCACCCTGTTCCAGACCCCTTGAAACTTCTGGATTTTCTCTTGGGATGTGGATGTGCATAAAGAGAATTAGGGTCAGAGACCTCAAGGAAGTAAGATATGACGGCAGTTGAGTGTGAAGGTGGCCTGTGCTCATTAAGCTTTCCCACTACTCTGTTTCAATTGCTCTAGAAACCAGAAAAGCTGATGTTGGGAACGTCTGGGATGCCAAAGGCCTGGCCGATCATCCCCTGTACTTAAGGTGGCCACCACCCACATAATCCTGGGCTAAGACAGCACATGGAATGTGTGTGTTGTTCAGCCAGCCTTGGTTTACAGAGGATTTAGTGTCATTAACACACGAATTTGGTGGTAACATAATCTAGATTTTAAACCAGAGGTGAAAATCTGGCTTCTTTCTTTTTGAATGACCTAATTCGTTTTATGTTCTGAATTCACTGGATCATTTTCAGTTGCATGAAAACCGCAGCAGAAGGGGGAAGTGGGTTTCAGGGAAACACAATGAGTTTGGTTTTAGAGACAAAGTCCACTCTAGTTCTAACTCTGTTTAAGAAATGGGATGACTTTGCAGAGGTCAAGGACATTGAACTAGATCAGCATGTAATTTGTGGTTTTGTACGTCAGAGGCCTAGAGTCCAAGTTTAGAACAGAAAACATGCACTCTAAAATCTTGGGGGAAATTAAAATTATGTTTTTGTTTAGTAAGAGATATTCTGGCAAACGTATGAACACTAGTTGCATATAGATGAATCAAAATCAGTTTTAAGATGATGTTAAATTTTGGAGGAAGGAAAAATGTTATGCTGGATTTCTATTTTTCTTACAGATAGGACGAGAAAAAGGAGAGTTCCAACTTTTCCTGGATGCATTGGACAAAGTTAAGACAAAGGTAAAAGAAAATAATTTTTCTTCTTAAAACATCAGTCAGAGAACATTAATTTTCTCTGTCTGCATTATCAAAAACTATACATATTTTTTGCCTGAATTCTGTCACTAATTTTGATAGCTATGCTAATCACAAATATAAACAAATGACATTATATTTTTATGTTTTATAATTTTTGAAGCAATTTCATATATATATATATATATATATATATATATATATATATATATATATATTGGATTATTTCATTGCCTCCTGTCAGAGATACTCTCTCAAGACAGTGGGTGAGAGTCAAAAGTGAAATCTCTGGACTCAAAGACTGGAGAAGTCACCTTTTTGTCTCCTCTCCCTATCTACCTTCATACATACTCACAGAGGTTTTAAATGCCAGGCAAAACTGATGTTTTCAATCCTGGCATGACACTTTCCAGCAACATCTATCTATTTTAAATCTTAAGGGTTGACTCTTCCAGTTAGCAGCCACATTTTAGTTGTCTTTAACACTATCCTAATTAGTTGCTATAATTTTTACCGCTAGAAAAAGTAGTTATTCTAATACAGCATTCAATAAAAATGCAAGCCTTTTTAGCTCATCATCAAGAACTAAAGCATTAATATATACCAAGTGCTTTGTTACATTTTAGATATAGGATGACTTTTCTCCTCATAAAAAACGGTAGAATTATAGTTCTATCCGTAGTTAAAATAGTAAGACATAAAACATGGCAATGATTTTGCCAGATACAGCTGTAATATGCAGTCAGCTTCGGGCTTAACCTCTATTTCCGAATGGCCAGAACCTTGTTAGAAACCGTTGACTCTATTGCATTTCACATCTGTTCTCACAAGTAAAGTGGGGACCCTTGTGGGGTGCGCGGCGGGCTGGTCCCACGTGCGGTGCCCGCAGCTGGCTGTCTTCTAGGGCAAGGAGGCGCCCTTCACACACTTCGACCCGTCCTGCCTGTTTCCTGCCTGCCGGGACTACTGGACCTACCGCGGCTCCTTCACCACGCCCCCGTGCGAGGAGTGCATCGTGTGGCTGCTGCTGAAGGAGCCCCTGACCGTCAGCTCGGACCAGGTGAGCAGCAGCCCGGGGCCTCGCGAGCGCAGGCTTAGAAAAGCCTGAAAGTCTGCAAATCCACAGCTGCTAAATGGATGCTTGTCCAACAGCTCCTCCTGGAGATCACAGAATCTGCTCTGGCTCCTTGTAATCAGCCTGTTCCGTTTGCAGAATTTCGGCTTCCCCAGGTTACCAGGGTGAATGCAAATTGCTGAAAAGTTGAACAGTGACCGGGTGCAAGCCACCCGTAAGGGGTTAGATTAACAGGGCCCACGCTTTGTTCTTTTGGACATCCCTGGAGTAGCCCTGAAATCCAGACCTGGGAAGAGAAGGGAATTGGACTGTGAAGAGCATTTTACTTTTTCAGTTTTAAAGATTAACCAGGCGAACGCAGAAAGTGAAAGTAACTTACCCAGTACACACACAGTGCCACGTGCAAGAGCCTAACCCCACCTCTGGGCTGCCTGGTTGCCACAGTTGAGGGTCTTTGTTTCTCCTGTTCCTTTTTCTTTCCTCCTCCTGCTTGCCAGGCAGGCTTTGTGCCACTGAGCTATATCCCCAGCCGCCTCTTCCTGTTCATTTAGAGACTGTCTTAGCAATACAGTTTACAAGAAAAAGCTCTCTGGGGTGACTAAGTAAGCAGGAACATGAAGAAGACCATATGTAAGCAAGTAAGCCACACAGGGGCGCGTTAATGAGAACATGAATCTCTCACGGTAAAATCAGTTTCCCACTCGGACACCCTGGCCTAAGATAGCCGCTTTCCTGTTTCTGACAGTCTAGACTCAAGAATATGAATTGGCATTTTTATCAAGGAAACAGATCTAATGGTTTTCATCAGTGTTATAAATACTTTGAAAAATGAATGATTTTTTTCTCATGGAGAAAAGCTAAAAAACAATTTATGAAATATAATATTCTTTTACAAATTTTTGTCTTTTAAGGAAAAAATCAGTTTAAAATTTAAAATGTAGCGTGGTATATGTCTTTCTCCTTTTTAAAAATTGACTCCATAAACACAATGAAGGCCTATTATCTCTTTCAATGTAAAGTGTGCACTTTATATCCAGTCCCTCAAATAAATAATAATTGTTGGGGAATTTAGGAAGCAAAAGGCTTGACTAGAAGGTATATGAAATATGAAGTGGGAACTAGAGAGAGTGCTTTTACAAGTTAAAAAAAACCACATACATACTCCTCAAGAAGTGGCAGCTGAGTAACCCGGGACCAAACACTGGAGACCAGCTTTGTGCCGTGGTTTCCTTGTCCCGTTTGCAAAGCCTGTGATTTCTGGCCCTTGTCACACGGTGTGTCCAGCAGGAGCCAGCCCCTTGCTAACCTGCGGTCCTGTCCCCTGCAGATGGCCAAGCTGCGCAGCATCTTCGCCAGCGCCGAGAACGAGCCCCCGGTGCCTCTGGTGGGGAACTGGCGCCCCCCGCAGCCGCTCAAGGGCAGGGTGGTGAGAGCCTCCTTCAAATGAGGTGGCAGGGTCTCGGCCTGTTCAGGAAAGGAAACCTGCCATCACCCGAGAGCGGTTCCTGCCCCGTCTGGTGCTCCTTACTCCACAGCTCTCCACCTTTCCAGCGAGGAAGGCATGCAAGAGATGCAGTCGCCAAGAAACCAGGTCCTTTTGACAAGATGTAGTACAAAAAACGTGAATTTCACATCTGACCTTTGTGACAAGTCTTTTCTATAAAAGTAGTATTTCCGGTAGGCTTTCAAAGAAGAAGAAATGGAGACCGAAGAGTGAAGATGTAGGAAAATGGCAATTGAGCACCATTTTTCTGTCACCTTAAATTCACAGAACCTTCCTGTGTTCATATTATGAATTTCCGCCTTACAGAAAAAATGAATGATTTTCTCTGTAGGAGTAGAAGTGATGGTTCTATAACTAAGCAAGAAATTAAACTGATTGTGGATGCTGAGAATTGAAATGAGAATGCGTTTTACCTTTTAACACCAGGGGGCGTGTTATTTATTAAACTTTAGCTCTGATTAAAGTTACCTGGTTTTGGTTATTCATGAAAGGAAAACACAGTAAGACCAAAATTTTGGAAATGTTTGATCCAGTATTTGAATTTCTTCTTCATAAAGACGGTTTTCTTTACCTGAAGCAGGGCCATTTATTTTTTATTTCACTACTTTTATCTTTGCATGCTTATTAAAATAAAAACTGTCTGATGTCTTTTGAATTCAAGGCTGGAATTAACGGTTCCTAGAATACCAGGAAGTGATTGGTGGCACCTGAAGTAAAAATACTGTCCTGAAAGATCACCAAATAAAGACATGGATGCAAAAAGTGGGGCTGTTTTTTTTTTTGAATGAAAAAGCATTATGAATCACAAAATGACTTAAAGCTATTGAAGGGCAACTTTATAAGCTGGTTTTTATAAAGGAAGGGTAGAGATGAAAGATTCCCATTCTGAGTCTACGTGCTATATTCCTCCAGGCAATTAGTGAGGGCCATCCAACAAAACTGTAGACAAGAAGAACACGTGCCTGTATATCTCAGAGACCAAAACAGTTCCCAGACGTCTCACAGTTGGTTAGAATTCTGGCGTTCAGGCCAGTGCAGTGGGTGTGGAATCAAGTGAGACTGCAGATTCTGAGGCAGTTTCTAAATTCTGTGTTTGAAGATGACAGTGGCCTAACAGTGCAAAGGCTTATATATTTGGACTTTTAAGACATCTAATATCTTTAGACATAAAGTCTAATTTTGTGGTTAGTGGCTTTGATCATCTTTTAGTGCTTTACTGGCTAAACTGCTGACTACTTTAGAAAAATTATTAATGTAAAGAGTGAAAGCAGGATGGGGTCAGAGAGCCCTGAAGTGCTGGAAGTCAGGTCATGTGATGGACTCCTATGAGGCTAAAGTTATTTAATAAATTGCCACTTGGGTGAGGTAAAACCAGGTTGGTCAGTGTGAAGTGGTTATGTTAATTAAATCCCTTGAAATTAAGAGGTGTGGCGCTTTGATCATTAGTGGTAATACACAAGCTGATTCTCTGAGTACTTAGCAATGCTTGGTGTACTGTAAAAAATGTACACCGCACTCACCATCCGTGAGGCAAGAACAAATGCCCTCGGGTCAGTTACAAGTACTTTTTATGAAATAACACAGGCCTGGCAGGCTGGAGTAGTTTTAAGGGAAAAAACTGGGTCAAAGGACACTGTGGCCCTCAACTGCAAGCTCTGTGATGGCAAAAATATGAGTCTTACACACTGACATTCATCTTATTCCCTGGCACACAATAAGTGCTCAATAAATAATTGAGTAAATGATGTCATAAATAAAGGGAGAAAAGACCAAAAATCACCTTCTCCAACCACAAGTTACTCTCATCTATAACACCAGTCTTTGCTCATTTGCTCATTGTAGGGAGTTTGATCTCCTTGGAAATGACTAGCTTTGGGTGGAAGTTTTTTCCAGTAGGCCATATTTTTCCCCCAATCTTCCTGTGCTCATAATTATCATAATTTAAAACTTCTTCCCTACTGCTCCCAGCCCTCAGAATGCTACATCGTAAGAGATCCCACTGGAAGGCTGAGGACATTCTGTGTGACTATTTTGAGGGGGATGGTTTTCCTGGTCAGGAACAGGCACTTAAGGCACCCACAGCCTACAAAAGGCCATGGCCAGGAACTGCTGCAGTGAATGTGTTCCACGATTTGCGGAGATTCATTTCTTCCTCAGGGCACAGTCCACGATGACTGCTAGAACCTAGACATTTCAAAGTAGGGCAGAAACAAATTTGAATGCAGTGCTTCATAATATTCAGATGAGCATATCCCTGAAAGCCTATGAATTGGGCATGAATTTATTGATTATAAGATACTATTTTACTTTGAGGACAGAAATATAATCCCTACCACTTTAAGTGGAGGTGATACATTTATAAAAAGGCAAATAATTCAGGACCTTTGATGAAAAAATTTTAAAATGCACAGTCAGTGAAATTTTATGCAGATGGATAGGAAGCAGTTTACACAAAGTATGAAATAACTAAGTTTTTAATGTCTTGTAACCATTTATATGTTAAATAAATATATTGAGGTTAACTACAAACAAGTTTGGATACATGTGAAAAATTATTGTCAATTATCCTAATAAAAATTGACACAAATAAAGCTGATCTAAAATAGATACATGTGATTAAAAACACTAAATATGACAGCAACTGAAGGTGAGTTATTACAGAGTCCACCAAAAAAATATGTACATACTTTAGCAGCTTGCAGTACTGTGTCTGGAAGCTGATGGCCACCACTTTGAGTACCTCTTGTAATTATAGAGACTAAAGTAACTTGTGTTTATCTTATAGTATCTCAATAAATTTAGTATTAAAATATTCATACTAATATTTCTTTTCCTGGGATGTATAAGACTCTTTTCTAACACTTTCTTGATTGTTATGGAAAAGGAACTGTAGACATGAAAATAGTAATTAGCATAGGAAGAACAAACAAGAAAGTGTGAGAAAAATTATAACTGTGTGTTATTTTAAAACTTTAATGAATGCAAATTTAATTTTGAACAAACTACTCATAAGGTACTAAATCTAAATGTCAAGCCACGATCAAGTTTGCATGTTATTTTTCATTTCGGTCACTAGAGGGCAGCAAGACATTGTAAAGTTTCAAATGGGTCACTAGGTGGCAGCAGAATAATTAGAAAAATGAGATGAAAAACCACGCTGTTTATTCATGGTAATTTTAGAGCAAAGCATTAAAAATAAACTCAACTTTTTCAACTGACATCTTATTTTCTCTTCTCAAAGTTTTACTGTTACCCACTGCATCTACAAAGGAAAAGATAGTAAATTCTTACGTATTTTTGAAAATCCTAATGATCAAAGAGGCCCAGGGGACAGAATAGTAGGCATTAAAGCAAAATTAAATAAATGAGAAGTGAACTTTAAAAAATGCTCTTCAGTATTCAGAAATACTGGCTGGTGCCACACAGCACTGGGTGGATACGAGGCCTCAGGCACAGTAATTTTTAGGAGTCTGTCTCCTACCTGGTAACAGGAATGATAATAGTGCCCCAAAAGAGTATTATTTTAAGAATTAAATGAGCTGTAGTTACAAACATTTATACTAATCATTCTGACATAATCCTCAAAAGGAGTTAACTTTTATCTTTTGTAAATTAATTTTACTTAAACTCAGAAAATCTTTAATGCCTTATTTCCCTATCTAAAATTGTTTTTTTCTTTATATGTTTGCTTGAAACCTCATGAATCTATCATCTATTCAGATTGTATTAAAAGAGGTACTATAATGAGCTCACATCTGCTTGTTACTGGAGGACATTAGTATTTAAAAACAGTGGTGGCAAGTCTTGTCTCAGACATGCACTAAGAAAATTAAAATGTGGTCACATGGAACCAGCACAGTTCGAAGAGGTGATTTGGAAGAACAGAGATGGTTTTCTGACGAAGCTTCTGTCCCAGGATCTCTGCACCTGACCTGAGGAACTACCCAATTAACAAAATATCCAGAAATAAACCTAAAAGAGGAGGTAGGAAAAACACAGCATTCATTTTGTTCACTGTGGACTTCAGGTCTAGATGAAGCAGAGTCCCTTGGATGTTGCATGAAGTGGAAAATCTACCTCAATAGATAAATACAGAAAGTCTCTTGCTATTAAATTAATTTTGAGCATGCCTGGGCATGTCATAAGGTCAGAATGCTGAATAATATGCACAAGTCACATCTGGGAGAAGCGTTTATACTTTTGGGGTGATTCAATTCCAACAGAACCAGAGGAATAAGGCAGCCTAGACATAAAGTCTATGATTAAGCGACGGGCTGGAGAGGTAAAGAGCTGCTGTTAATGTGAAGGTGTTCAGTAGATGCAGCCACAAGACAACTTGACCAGGTAGATAATCACAGGTAATCAGCAGGAGCAGCAGCAAGTCTAACGCTGCAGTCACAGGGGACCAGGTGACTGCAGCGGCGTAAAACCTAGTGATTTAAAAGCTAATTTTAGCCAGGTGAGAGTCAACTCCGTGCAGTAAACAGGGAATCCGATTCCCCCTTGTATCTAAATCATTCCCAGGTAGAGGAGCCTGAAACATCAAGGAGACTATTTTGATCATTAAATGTACCTGTCCCTGTTCCAACTTGCCCCTAAATTTCTGTCATACTCCTGCAATTCATTTGCAATGTGGATGGCTCCAAACACACTTGTTCCAGAGAAGGATTCCCTAAAGGACTCCAACTCCCATGAAAGCATAAGGCAAATGAAAGTGTTTGAAAGTATGAGGCTCACAGAATTCTGTGCTCCACTGTGTACTGATCAGTGTAAAGGAACATCTAATGCCATGAAAGGAATGGAATGTGTCGAGAGTCTGAAAGGGGGCCTTCCAGGAGTGGTTAGCGTGCAACCCAGCAGAGCAGATGTAACAGCAACAGCAGGGCCCACTGAAAGGCTATAGCTACATCAATATATGAACTTGAGTTCTTGCTCTGGTTACCACTTTAGGAGTTAAGAATGATTTAAAATTCTAATGGAAGGTGTGTGTGTGTGTGTGTGTGTGTGTGTGTGTGTGTGTGTGACAGACAGAGACAGAAACCGAGACAGAGAGACAAGAAAGATATGCATTGTAAAAGCAGTAAAATTTTGCTTTTATTTTCTATTAGTACATTGCTACATTTCTTGTGGGCAGCTGATACATGCACGTAACACATTTTAATTCATTTTTATCCCTTTCCTTTTCTCTCTCTCTTCTGTCCCCTCATCTCTTCTCTTCTTATTTGAAACAAGTACAGTTTTATCAAAATAAGGACTTTCTGCCCTTATTTTTTCTTCTGAGGCCCTGAGGCCTAATAGAACTGAACCCCGTCAGAGGTCAAAGGTATTTACTGCGTGGATGAAGGAGTGAATGGTGAAATGGGACTCCCAAAGTATCAAATGCCAGTCTAGGCTGATGAACTGGTGGGAGCTGGATCTTCCTTCCAGGAAGGTCAGAGGCTGACATCTCAAAGAGTTTCAGGAAGTGTGTGCAGACATCTGTTTCTGCAGTCCATATCCTGTGGGAAGAGTACACCATAGAAGAAGAGAAGCTGCTTTACCTACATCCAAACTTTATTATTTGCAAATTTAAATTTTAAAAACTGATAATGTAGAAGAGACATGTTTTAGGAGATATAAAACGGCTTTTCTACCCAAATATTTATCTCATTTAGCACACATGTTTATGTAAGCAAATTGAAGAGGAAGCTGGCAAGGAGCCCGTGACCTTAGGCTCTCTGATGCCAACAGTTCAATTCAGCCTGCGGCTTGGTCTTCCCTTTCCATGTTGGCAGTACTTTACTCAGGAGTGACTTCTCACATTTCACTGAGTTTTGTGTGAAGATGCTAATTTAGCAGTGCCACATAGATAAGAAAAAATCCTTTTTCTCATTCAAATGCTTGTTTTGCAGAAAGATATTAGCAAAAATCACACTTTTAAAAAGTTAGTAAACACTTTACTCCACCCTGGGAAGTAGATGGTAAATTCTGGAAAATACCCCACTCACCACAAACACCACCTCTATATATTTGCATATTATAATTACAACATAGAGCTCACTTTTTAATTTAGATGAGTTTTTGAAAAAAAAAATCAATTTACCCCAGAAAATGAATTTCCAGAGGTCAGCATGTATTTTGAAGGAGGAAAATAGGATAGTATATTTTGTGGTTCAACTCATGATTTGATATCCAAATCTCTGGCTGCCTATTATACATCTTTCCATGTAAAATAATGGAATTTCATGACAGAAAGTCTAATGTCTTCCTTTCAACTTGTTTTCTTTAACAAAGTACCTGTTGTCAAGATGGTGAGATATACTAAGTCTCTTGTCCTTGCGAGGTTAATTGATATGAAACATTGATTAGGCCCCGAGAGGGATGGAGAGTTTCAGAGGAGTTATGAAATAACCACAAGGCTTAAAAAAAAAAGTTTACAACTAAAAGGTAGTGTTTTTAGCTAGGCAAGAGCATGCAATATTTGATATATGATTTTAAAACTTCACACAAGTGTTTTCTAAAAAAAAAAAAGGCTTTCTGGAAGGATGTCATAATTCTTAAAAATATTTCTCTCTCAAGTACAGAAGAGATCAAAGTAAGTCAAGAAACTACCTGAATGCATTAAGAAGAAAAAATAGAAAGGGAAACCTCCAAATGCTTAGGAGAAAACCTGTTGTGACTACCCAAAGGGAGGGCTTATCAGGCTTGAGCACAGTGCTCACATAGAGCATGTAAATAGTGATATCAGCTCCATTGGGAAGGAGGCTCAGATAGCAGAACAAGGGTGCAGGCAACCTGCAAAATACGGCTCCGGGTCACCTGGGCCTTGGGGCTAAGGGTGAGCTTCAGACTCGTTTTGGGCAAAGGTGGCTCCTGGGGCACAGTGCTTGTAGCGATCCCCTAGTATAGAATTTTAAAAACCATGTACACACAGTATTAAACTTCCATACATATTATAAAATATGAACAAAGTAGAAATTTTTAGAGGGTGAAAATTGACTACGAAGAGAAATTCTCATAGCTTCTTCTTGCATGCAGTGGCCCGTCATGGTTTCTGCAGGGTGAGTGACCCGCCTTGTGGAGACACCTGGGTAGGGCTTTTTGCTCACAGCACCAGCTACAGAGCCTCCTGCCAGCTGGCTCCTTTGTTCTTCTTGGTTTCTGCCATGCTAGCCAAACTGGGCACTACAGAATTATACAGTGGTATCACCAGTTTTAGAAAAAGCAGTGCAAAGAGGACCTTGCTGTGAATTACGAACAATGTAACACACAGTTTTGACTACAGCTTTGACCTTGGGTTAGGTCAAAAAAGACAAAAGACAAAATAAAAAGAAGGAAATGTAGTCCATTCTATCATAGATTGGTCAAAGGACATTCATCATACTATTTCTTCTGCCAACTGAAAAATTAAAAACCATTCTTGATTGATTCAGGTACACTTTTGTATTCTGGCCAACTGCACACAGTGGAACCCAAGAAGGTTGGAGAGAGAGAAATACTAAAGGATGCATAGAAATAATTATGGATAATAATTTTGAAATTTTGTGTGCAATGGTTAAAAACTATAATATGAAGCAAAGAAGCATAAAATACATATAATGCTATCAGACTCCAAAGTTAGGGACAATTTTTTTTAGCTTATATATACTACTTGTATTTCCCTAAATCTTAACTGTGGGCAGTTTAAAACTCTCAAGACATCTTTTCATGCAAAAAATAAGTTTTCTTTCTGCTTTAGAATGAAGCTGAATAGTAACAAAATGAGAAATGTACCGGTTTTAAGTTGTAACCCTCTTTTTCCCCATAGCCTATCTGTGTATGCTCCAGTATTATGAAAATGCTTAATTCCCTCCTGTGCAATCCTAAGACTCCAGTAGAGGACCTGTGACTGCTGCCCTTAAGCAGGAGGAAAGACTCAGCTAAACGCCTATGGTTCCCCTTGCATGGAAAATGTTAGCTTGTTCTTGTTACTGAAAGGAAGTCAGAAATTCCCCCATATGGGGTGGTGATTTATAAGCGGAAGGAAAGTTTAATCATGTGGCAAAGCTAATATTAACCTAAACAAGCTATTATAACTTGGGTAGGAAGGTCTTCCTTTGGAAGTGCTTTAAAGCAGACAATAATGCCAAGGCACAGAGGCAGGATCTTATCCTTTTCCATTCAATATAATAAACAAAAGTGAGTGAAAGAATATAATGGGAAGAGCACCGTCCTAGTGCTCACTTATTGCTGGATATGTACCTTTGACAAGAGTGTTATTTTATATACTTTCTTATGGTAGGACTTTACAATCTGGGTATAGCAGTTACCCCTTATACGAGGTGATACATCCCAAGACTCCCAGTGTACCCAGCTATATATACATATACCATATCCATATCCATCCATATATATTTATATCACACACACATATATGTGTTGCTTGAAATGCCACAGTATCTTGGGGGTTGATCTCATAAGTAAGATGGCTGTTAGTGGCAGCTAAGGTATTGAGCATGGATATACGGGACAAAGGGATGATTCATATCCCTGGGTTAACCAGAGCAGGACAGTGTGACATTTCATCAGAAGGGTACACAATTAAAATCTTGTCACGTGTTGATTTATGGATCTTTCCATTTAATATTTTCAATCTGTGGTTGACCATAGGTAACACAAAAGCATGAGGTGTGTGTGTTTAATATGTCAGACTGAATAATGTTTTAAAATTTTATTTTAAAGAGGATAAAACCAAAGAAACCAATAGAACAGAATAAAACCAATAAAAACAAACCAGTGCAAATGATACAGGACTTCAAAACAATATGAAATAGTCACTACAAGCACTGCCATTTTCAAAATAGCTGCAGATACCTTCAGACAGTAAAAGTCAACCAGAGCAGAACAGAATAGGACCAATAAAAACAAAACAATGAATGCAGTAAAGAACTTCAAAACAAGGCAGTAGTAAATCCAAAAATGGTTACCATACTATATCTTGCCATCTTTGAAATAGCAGCTCATGCTATTGGTTACAACAAAATCAAACAAAAGAAAACAGAACAAAACTAAACCCAACAAAACAATGGAAAAGATACAGGACTTCAAAACAAGACAATAGGGAATCAATAAAGGCTACCATCCTCAGAAGGAGATCCCCCCGAGATGCCACACTACATACCACTATCCTCTGATATGCCGACCACTGGCTGATCAGAACTGCAAGGTCAGTGAAACACCAAAACACCGTAAGCATCGATTGCATTTCACCTTAGTAGCTATCATGGCAGCTCGTTTTTCTCTGCATCACCTGATAGGGTTGGCTCTTCTTCTTTGCCAGCCCACGCACTGGGAGAGGCTGGGGTCTGGCTGTCCTCCTGCTGGCAATGGCCACTTATGGTGCTGGTTCACAGGGAGAGCTTGCTTCTTGGTGAATCCTTGTTCTCTCCCCTAGGATGAATAATTATTTTTTGCGAGTGGACTGCCTCCACTGCATAGGAGTCACAGCAGATCTTGGGCCTCCTTTTTCTCCCAAGCTAAGAAAACCAAAAATGTCTCTACACGCTGTCATTATGTCCTATGGGACAAAACTGGTCCCAGCTGAGAGCTGCTGTTCTAAGAAGAGATGGACTCTTAGGACAGCTGCCCTGGAACAAAAATATGTAAAATGCACTATCTGTATGTTTGGACTGTAGTTTTCTCACTTAATGCTTCACTCCAGTTCTGTCTAAAGTTGAAATTTGGCAACAAGTCTTAAAGGTTTTTTCAGGCAGGCCTTGAAGTCTGTATTTAACCCAGGCTGTGCTAGAGATCTTCAGTCTCAGCCTCCTGTGTGCTGAGGCTTCAAATGTACCGCACCACACTTGCTGCGTCAGCCACTCTTAAAAACTAAACACATTTAATCACTTATAAAAAGTCAAGTCTTATGAGGTAAGATATGCTAGTGACCACAACGAGTTTGGCAGGAAATTCTAATAATGCCAGCATGTTGAAATAACTTTTGGTTTATGGAATAGTGCTGCATGCATAGTTTTTTTTTTTTTTTCTTTATTTGGTTGTGTGGTACCGGATAATAAACTCAGAGTGCTTGCACTGGGCTATATCCCCAGCCATTTTTAAATGATTTTTAGAACAGGGTCTTGCTAAGTCTCTGTACTGCACATGCAGGGCTCAAAGATCCCATCTTGCTGCCTGACCTCCTGGAATGCTGGGATTACAAATCTACGCTACTCTGCTTTGCATTGTGTTCTGAGAGCATGATGCAAGTGCTTCTTAAACTCCCAGAAGACACTGAGCTGAGTCTCAGGGAGACTGCCCAGTTAGATGTTTGGCTAAAAAGGCAAACTCTGCAGTGGGGCTGTTTAGTTTTGCACCCAGCTCTACCACTTCCTAGCTGAGTAACCTGGAGTAAACTCACCCTCGGCCATGCCTCTAGACCTTATCTCTGGTCCCTGGCTGACGAGTAGGCCAGTGTGGAGCACTGAGAACTGTGCAGGTACATTTCAGTGAGAGTTATTTCTATGATTTAAAAATTCAAAAATGTTAATTGAATATGAATTTTTTTCATCTAAGTTAGAGACACAGAAAAGCTAATCTATTATCTGAAAATGGATGTATGATACGACAATTATACTACTTATTCAACAGCAACAAAAAGCAACAGGCTGAAACAGTTCTGGCATCTTCTAGAAATTCTTTCTTATCATAGTGTCCTGGAGCCGGAATTTATTCTCCAGTTTACAGAGAAAGCAAGTGAGGTTCAGAGAGCTTAATTTGCTTAGAGTGACTCAGAAAATAAACTCAGGATTCAGAATATTAACTCAGATTTGTCATATTCCAACACTGATTTCCTTTTCATGATTTTGTGCTTCTTTACCACAATAACAATGACCCCAGAGTAGCTATCAATGGACCAGACATGGTGCAGATTCACGTAAATTAGCTTATTTATCACTCGCCCTGGCCCCCACTCCTCTTATAACACTTCACATACATGTGGCTGAGACTGGGGGAGGTGAAGTGAATTTTCCAAACCTATAAGAAGACAAGTCCTGGACACTGAATCCAGACCCCCAGATCCTGGGCTCTCAGCTAACGGGCGACGCTGCCTCCCACTCTGCTGTAGAAGAACACTGAGGGGCCCAGAGGCCAGAAGGAAGCCAGAAGCAGGATTAGCCGCCTTTATCTGTCAGGGCAGGGTGTTTGGATCTCTTTCAAAGACAGTTGTGAGATGGCTAAAAGCCAGAAGGCAGGGACCATGTGAGGTCTTCTGAGAACCCCCACCAGTTTCCTCCTTTGTCAAATTAGGATTTGGACTAGATCATCTCTAAGCTTCTTTTAGTTCCTTTTACATGCAGTTTGTACCATTGCCTTCCTTATGACTTCCCAATGGCTCCCCCACCCCCATATAAAATCTTTCCCTGGTGTCATGCTCTGCGCCATTCTGCAAGCTGCACCCTTCGCCTGGCCCTGACCTCATTCTCTCCCTGACTCCCAGGGCTCAAGCCACGGTCCTCTCTGTTCTAGGAACCCTCTTGCTCGGATCCTGCATCCATGCTGTTTCCTCTGCCTGAAATGCTCTTACAGCAGACCCTCCTTCAGGGCAAATCCTCTTTCATAATCTCGATCTCACCTCTGTTTTATTTTCTTCATGCTCCTGTTTCTGTTGGAAATGTATTCATTTATCTTTGCAGTAACGGCGATTGAACTCAGGAGCACCCTACTCCTGTACCAAACCCTCAGTCCTTTTAATATTTTATTTTGAGACACGGTCTCACTAAGTTTGCCAGAGTAGCCTTGAATTGTGATCCTTCTATCTCAGCCTCCTAAGTAGCGGGGGTTATAGGTATATGCCGCTGATACTGGTGGAAACTACTTATTCATTTACTGTGTACAATGCTCATCCACCCCACTTGCACTGTGCTCTGGGAGGGGAGAGATTAGGTTGTCCTGGTTCATAGCTGTAGCTGCTATGCTGATGCCTGGAACACGCTAGCAGCAAGATTCATTAAATAAACCAATAGATTTTTTTTTGTCTTTTTGAAACAGGATCTCACTATGCAGTTCAGGCTGGCCTTGGGCTCACTTTGTAGCCCAGGCTGGTCTTGAACTTGCAACGATCCTTCTGCCTCAGCCTCCTGAGTGCTGGAATTATAGGACTACACCACTGGGCCTGTCTCAGATTCATGTTGTGTATTCCTTATAATTCATTAAAGGTATCAAACACTAATAGGAGCTCAGAAGACCATGCACCAGTAAACACAGTAACTGTTTAATAAGCCTTAATTGTTGGATCTGTGCTAAATTCGTTACATGCCTTGTATCAAAAAGTCCTCATCACAACTCCTCCGGGGAGGTATCAGTATGATTCTGCTTTTCTGGATGGGAAGCGGAATCTTAGCAAGATCAAACAATTCTCTCCTCAAGCTTATAGAGCTGCCAAGTTAACCCAGATACAAAACTAGTCAAAACCAATTTTAAACTGACTGGAACCATAAAACGAAACTGTTACCTCCATTTGGATTAATACAACTTTATTTCACACTTTCAGAGAGATTTAGGTAGGTAGCTCTACATACATCCAGGCTAGGTAGGGGCTGCTAGGTTATCACTGTAAGTACTGTGGTACAGTTCTCAGCCTGAGGACCTCAGTTTAATAAGGAAAATAAAGTATGAGAGCATGGTAGAATGCATTGGTCCTTGAAGCAAGTATTTTTCATTTTTCCCACCAAAAGCCTCAGGTGCCTGGACAGCCTCCCTCTCAAATGATTGCCTTAAACCTTCCCCACGTGGTCACTTTTGCATCTACTACTTGGATTCCGTTAGCACTGTCTCAGAAGAACTGAGTAGCCATCATCTGCACAATGCCAGGCAAGTGATTTACATGTACTGAATCTTACAGCAACTCTGAGGTAGGTCTCACTATTCTTACCTTATAACTAAGCAGTCAGCAGCTACTGGGGTGAGGGATTACAAACAGATGATGACAATGCAATAGCTGATAAGCATGTGAGATCACAAATACTAGGACAGAGGGATCCCCAGGAGAGCCCCAAAGTGTGCAAGGTGAGTTACTCTTGATCTCCCTAAATATTTCACACTGTAATTGTGACAAGTACAGGACTACTTGCTTTCTAGTAAAATATTCAATAAATCGTGTATATTTTACTTTGTAAAATATGTTAACACTATCTACATTTTGGGGGAGAACACAAATACATTTCCATTTTATTTTGTACGTTTACCAGGATTAATACGTAAGAAGCTTTTCTGTTATGATAATTGGGTCACAGACTTCAAGATATTTTATATTTTCCTGATATTACACCTGCCCTCTTCTCCTACTTCCCCCAGGGCAGATGAAACTACTTCTCTTCAAGGATTATCAATTTATAAATCTAGAATTTTCTTAAATTATCCAATCTTCCCTTTTAATAGAAACACAGGAACAGGATAAATAGTATTTTTATTTTTAAAAAACTTGTAACATTAGACTCTGGTAGCCAGTGAATCTTGATAGCCTGTGAAGGAAGCCTTCAATATAATAAAGTTGAGACTGTTTTACATGAAAAAACAAAGACATCTCTATTAAAAAAATACTAAGACAATGACTGTAATACTTAACTGGAAAAAAAAATAGAAGAAGAAAAAGAAACTTTTGACTCTGTCCTGGGTATTTAAAAGTGAGCTATTTCCTGGCCTGTGGAGAGCATGTGACACTGTCCCCAGCACCACGCTGTGGAGAGGCCCTCTCCTCATGACTTACCTAAGAAACCAGTCCAAGTCATTTAAAAAAGGGCATTTATTTAGTTAGCTAGGTGGGTAGTTATAGCAGTACTGAGCATGGGACTAGAACCTTAAGTTTTTATTTGCTATTTTGAGACCGGATCGTGTTGTCACCTAAGCGGAGCTGAAATGTGTGATCCTCCTGCCTCGGCCCCTTATGTTAATCATTTCAGTAAATGTTCTAAAATCATAGAGTCCAAATTTTTCACTAGGCTCCAAGTGAGACCAGGCAGCTACAGAGCACGAAAGTTCTTCTTGTCAGTGAACCATATTATAACAGTCCTAGAAATCTACAAAGATTATTGATGCAGTTTTGTCTAAGAATTTCCTATGATGTCTACCCAAAGCTCTATGACTCAGGTACACTATTCTCAGCAGTCTTAAAGAATAAATGAAACATTTCTGTGGAATTCACTGAAATAAACGGTAAATAATGATGTTGAGATTACAAAAATCTACAGGCATAATGTATCTTTTAGTTTATCTATAGATTTTTAATTTTAAGTAATGTGATACAAAGGCTGAGACAATTATGAAAACTACATCCTGCCCAATTTTAACCCTAGCAGCATGCTCACAATGATCAAGGACACAGAACAACTCTGCTTTGATACATCTGTGGCAAAGTCCTTTGTGAGACTGAATTTTCTCTCCACTTTAACAGAGATTGATTTCTTCCTCTAAGGCACAATAAGCACAGGACCTCAAGCCCACAAGTTTCAAGAATCTTTGACAATATTCTGTCTTAGAATAAGTGTAATAAGATAATTTTTATATCAATACAATCAGAAGTGTGCTGTGTGTTTGTGAAGAAAGGATCCATTCTGGCAAAGGTCTCAGGGCCCATGAAAATTTTAAGTGGCTGACACAGGAGGATCACAAGTTCCAGCTTAGCCTGGACAATTTAGCGTGATCCTGTCTCAAAATA
The DNA here is from genome assembly GCF_034190915.1 of Cavia porcellus. Taxonomy (NCBI): domain Eukaryota; kingdom Metazoa; phylum Chordata; class Mammalia; order Rodentia; family Caviidae; genus Cavia; species Cavia porcellus. The sequence goes on from NW_026947493.1 coordinate 60,264,266, forward strand.
AAATATGAGAAATAATCCTGCCTTAAAATAGAAAACAAACATTGCTGGGGATATAGCTCAATGGGTAAGGCTCCCGGGTCCCTCCCCAATACTGTCATAACTAACTAAATAAACAAACAAAGGTCCTCTTCATGCAGTATTTGGAATGGTTTCCTAAGTTCATGCAGTATTTGGAATGGTTTCCTAGGTATGTCAGAAATTTCCCTCGCCAGCCAGGGAAAGTTCTGATTTCACCTCTCTGGAAGACATTCTTTTACCTGATTCTTCTGAGAAAAGTGACTTTTGAGGTTCTGGTTGGTTAAAATAAACCAGGAAGTTCCCTGCCCTCGGTAAATTTTTAAAGAGCTTGGAGGGCAGAGGAGGTCAGCGCCTCCAACAGCCTACAGCGAAACGCAGCCCCAGGCCGGCCCGCGCGCGCCCTTGGGCGCTGTGTCGCAAGCCGTCCAGCAGAGGGCGCGCGGCTCCAGCGCCAGGGTGCACGCTCCTGCGCCCCAAGGAACGTAGCGTATCCCTATTTGCCCCAAGGTCAAAGCTCCCAACCCAGCCTGCCAGCCCCAGTCCCGGCACGGACAGTGTGGCCCTCTGAGCTGGGCAGCCCGGGGAGGGTGCAAGTGGCCCCGCAATGGAGCCCGCGGAGGGAGCGCAGCGGGCCCGGGTCCCGAGCATCGCCGCCGCCCGCCCCTGCGCCGGAGGGGGATGGGGTGCGCGTAGACGCCAGCAGCCGGCGGCCGCGGGCCCGCACTACGCCGCCACCGCGCGGGGGATCCGCGCCCCGCCGCCTCCCAGGGCCCTGGGCCGGCCCAGGAGTAAGAAGGAGCGCAGAGGCGAGGAGAGGAGCGCCAGTCCGGCAGCGCCCCGGAGGGCGTTCTCACCGCCCGGCCCGGCCCGCCCCAGCAGGAGAGCACCTCCGCCCGCACCTCCGCCCGCCGCCAGGTCCGCCGGGGTCCCCTCCCTCGGGCCGCCCCCAGCACCGACTTGGCGCGAGCCTATAAAAGCCGGCCACCGTGCGACCCGCGGACACACGCTGTAGGCTCGGGAGCCGCTGCCACTTGAAGGGCGCCAACTCCTGCACTGCCGCGACCGCCGCGCCACCATGTCCCATCACTGGGGGTACGGCAGCCAGAACGGTGAGTGCCGAGACCCGCCGCGCGGGCGCGTCCCGACCCCCAGCCCGGCCGCGGCGCCGCACTAGCCGGGACGGGCGCAGAGCGCGCGGGCTCCGGTGCGCCCCGGCTGCAGCAGCGCGCGACGCCCGCGCCCCTCGGGCTCTGTCGAGGAATCCGCGGGGCCCGGGCTCCCTTCGGGGTCCCCGCCCCGGTAGTCCCAGCGGGACCTCGGAGGAAGCGGGCAGGGGCTGGAACGGAAAATTTAGCTGTGGATCTCGGGAATCCAAGATGCCACCTCCCCGCCCCCGCCGCATCCCGGCAGCCTGAGCACCACCTGTGGCCGAGTCGGGGCGCACACCGTCCCGGGGCGCTTTCTCCAGTGACCGAGGCTTTCCTGCATTTCTCAACTAACAGTGTTCGGGGTTCAGACAGCCCCTACATCTGGGTGTCTGGAGCCAACGGAGGGAAGACATAGATGCATTTAGCCGTCGGGCGCCCTTCATCTTTAGGGGATGTGGGGGTTCCCACGTAGCGGGCCCTGGCAGTGAAAGGAGGGTGCCCATGCGCCCGCGGCGGCGCTGTCCTCTCAGCAGAGGACACCAGGGGGGACTGTGGACCTTTCGTGCGTGTATCTATCCCAAATCCCTGACGTTGGGTCTGCCCAATTTCGGTTGCTGAATTTATGTTTCAAATACCGTGAAAATTAGCGAATAATTACTTAGCATTCTTCATGGTAAGGACATTGCATGTATGCATTTGAATTCTCAAAACAGCATCTACCAACTAAGTTTGTAATATTATTACTCCATTATTACAAATAAGGCACAGACTATATCCCCCAAAGGTTTCTCTTTCTCAAAGGCATCATTTATGGTGCCTCCAAAATTGAAACTGAGCCAACTGGCTCTAGAGTCATTGCCCTCTTCTAGGGCTCGCGATGTTTTATTGCCCACACTGGGGGATTCACAAGTGTCTTGTGCCTTCAGGACCTCAGCACTGGCATAAAGAGTTCCCCATTGCCAACGGAGAGCATCAGTCTCCTGTCGACATCAGTACCAAGGCAGTCACGTATGATCCCGCCCTGAAGCCTCTGCACCTTCACTATGACCATGCTGCTTCGCTAAAGATCCTCAACAATGGTCACTCCTTCAACGTGGAGTTTGATGACTCCCAGGACAAAGCAGGTCAGTGTTTAAAAGATCACTTGTGCCTTTTAGCCAGTAGCTGCTTTCCAGCTTAATGGAAGAAATCCAGAGCAGTCTTAGGAAATTCCTTTATACTACAGTTCGTCCTAGTATTGTGAGAAGTCACCGTGATTGTCTTCATTAGATTGGAGACTCTGAAGTAGGTGCCCTGGGGCTTTTCTTCCCTTGTAAGATGCCTGGTTTTTGTGAAGGGCATTGAATAACCACGATATGACTGTGAAAAGTCACAAAGGCAAAATCCTGGACAATACAGATGAACCAGAATAAAATTTGCAAAAATTGGAATTTTAAGATTCTTCCTAAGTTATGTCTTGCAGAGTTGATGCCTACCTAAGAATTAGGTCTTAAGGTGTGTTATTGCCCAGACAGATGTGAGACGCGTAATGAAAACCCATCAATGCAAAATAATTTACATTCTTGGAAAACACTGTATTCATGTCTGTTTCTTGGTATTGAGCTATCTTAGTAAGGGTGGTAACATATCTTAGTACCTACCCAGAAATTCTTTGCACTGATGAAGGTATTTAGAGTTCAGGGGATATGCCTGGCTGGTGACTGACAAATCCAGTTTCCATAAATTATTTGTATTAGAGCTGTTTACAGGATGCCCACTGAGTACTTCTTATATTTTATTTAGACACAGGAGAGGAGTCCCATTTAGATGCAGTAGCTGTCTTTTTTGCTTGCTGGTTGATTTTATTGCCAGTGCTCTGCTTTCCTGAGTACTCGCATGCAAAGGTCAGTGAGTGAAATGGTGCTGCCAGCCCATGCTTTGGTGGTAGTATGTGAGTGGGAGGAGCCTGAGAGCAAAATGGAAAAGGAAAATGCTGTCACAGTGTTGGAGTAAAGAGCTAATGTGTAACATGGAATTAAATCCATTAGAGTCAGGTAGACTCTTTTCTAGTAGCTGTACGTTATATTCAGTTCAGTTTTGAAAACAAGAATTCTTCTTTTTCAAATTTTGAACCTCGTCTGTCTGAAACAGTGATTCAGGAAGACAATTTAGCAGTGTCCATACCCATACTTTATGTGCAGATTATTTGAGAAATGTTTCCAATGTATTTGTCCTATGTACGCCCCTCCTTAGTACTCGCACACATACACAGACACGCGTGAACATACAGACTCACACTGTATGTTCAAGTGGGGGATTATGTTGTGGGCATTTTTTCAATGATTTGGCTTACATTGCTTTACCAAGTAGTTCTCCTATCTTAAAAAAAACAGTGCTTTAATCAAATGATTAAATATAACATAATCCTTTTGTTTTAAAAAATGATATATTTATATGATGAAAGGTATCAAGATACTGTACATGCAGACAGATCCTGTAAAGTTTCATTTTTTGTCATTTAAAAACCAAAAGAAGTGAGCAAAATCAGTCTGTAACTCTCAAATCTTTTTTTTTTTTTTGGTACCAGGAATCGAACTCACAACCTTGCACCTGCCAGGCAGACACTTGTACCACTGAGCTATATTCCAGCCCTCTCAAATTCCTTTTAAACAACCACAACGAGATTGTTAACAATGGATGTAATGCCCTGCTAATTATGTACCTTATTGACCCCTACGTAGAAATTTAGAACTGGATGCTTAAATAGGGTTTTTTAAGAATGAAAAAACGAATGGTAGAGGATGATATAAATCCCTCAGTAATAGTTATTACAAAGGTGTTAGTGAAATTCATCATTCCAGTCGCGTATATTATTGGAAAGTTGATTTTTTTCCTTTAGCCTCATGATGGCGTACCTCAGTTTGGAACAGACAGAACTGGATTTAAGTTTCAGCTCTGTTACTAACTAGCTCAGAGATTTCTAGAATGATAGAAACTTCTCAACGCTTTAGGCTTCTGTAACTCTAACATGAGAACAGCAGTAGAAGCTGCCGCAGAGCAGAGACGTGAGGAGCACCAAGCCCAGGGCCTGCAGACCCTGCGGCTGGGACTGTCCTGTCTGACCGCCTTTACTGAGCAAGTGCTGCAGCTGCTGTGCCTGTGATCGCGAAGAGACTGTGCTTGGCTTTCACATTAGTTTTGTGTGTTTATCATATTTTAAATATGAGCCGCTTTTATTTATGAAGCTATTACATCATTTCTTTCACCTCGAATGTACTGACCTTTGGTGGATTTCAGCGTTAGCAGTAACTGATGAGAGCTAGTCCCATTTCCCCAGCTATTTCTTTTGGTGAATAATGGCCATATGTAAATTGTGAGACAGAATAAAAGCAATTGGTTTAGGTGGGGTTTTAACCTAAATCAATGGGTCTTTAGAAACACATGCGTTATTGTCCACTAATTCTTATAAAAGAAAGTCATTTAACACCAGTTAAATGCTTCATGAAGGAGGGATGAGGGCCTGGTCCTTCTCCTCTATCCCAAGATTTTAGCGTGGGCTGAGGATACCTACATAGAAAGACATAGAAATAATAGACACTGACTGTCACTTTGATAAGTGCAAAAAGGAAATATTTTAAGGGACTGTGGAAATATGAAGGAAGTGTAGGAGTCTAACTGGGTACTCAGAAAAGAGTTTTCAGAGTAAAGAAAGACATGAAGTCTTGATGGGTTTGATATCTTGAAAACAGGGGACACTGGGGGACTTAGTACATACTCTGGGTTCTAGGAAGGTGAAAAAGAAGAATAGTAAATGCAAAGGTCAGCAGTATTAGATTTACTCTCCCTTGCATATGGAAGACTCATTTGTAATTTTGCTAACATCTCAGTTATTTGGGTTATTCGAGAATATATTAAAATGTTGACATAAAAGAAAAACTCATCTACCAAGTAATTAAAAATATCATGTGGAGCAATACCTTTTTATTTTTTTTTAAACGATCCTAGATTCTCAAAGTTAGAGCAAGCAGTAGAGATACTGTAGTCAACCTGCTTAAATAAACATGAAGAAACAAAACCTCAGGAGTTTAAGTAACTTGCTGAGCCTTCTTCCCAGTTTGCTGGAGAGACCAAAGGGCAATCACATAACAAAAGAATTTGAGTAAGAATCTTTGGATGATGGACACAGTTAACAACTTGTATAATTTTGTACATTAAAGTCCAAAAATAACTCACTATTTTGGTTGACCTTTTCATTTTGAAGTTATTTTTGATATTAGCATTTTTAGATATTCCTTACGTCTTATTTTTTGCATTTATGTGCTTCAATTCCTTTACTTTTCTCCCACCTCAATGAGATTTCAGCTTTCAAGAACTCACACATTTAGATTTTCCAATATGCCCTAAATTATCTTGTGTCCAAATGTATTTGGGTGTCAGGAACTAAGCTGGCTGAGTTTATTGGTATTTAAGCTAGAGATAATTCTTTAATGAGCTTTAACTAGGAGCTTGGTTTAAAGTTCTCACAAATTTTCCAAGATTCCTTTATTATAAACCACTTTAATGAAAAACATTGTTAATCCTTTGATATATTTTTTAAATTATTAAAAAATAACTCTGCTTGATGTTTTATTGCCAACTTTATCTGGGAGAAACCAATAGTAGCCAAATTATTAACTCCTGCTAACTTATTAACTTTTACTAATAAAACTGAAACTCTCCTGCTTTATCATCAAGTTAGGGGCAGACGTGTTTAAGTGATGGGATCACCCTGCATGTAATTCTCATCTCTGTTTTTTGAGATATTGGAATTCTTTTAGTGGTTATTGTTTAAAAAAAAAAAAAGAAAAAAGGAAGCAAAATGGACTTCATGTGTCCTTCTGAAGCAGACTATTGTCCTTACAACATAATAGGTCTTTGTACCTGGATTCTGGTTGCTTTTCAAGGGACTTCTCTTGAAGTTACAAAATTCTCTGTCCCTGAGCAACACTAAATTGAAAAGAAGCAGAATGACCACAAATAAAAGAACTTGTGAACATGCTAATGCACATGGTATAAGCTGGAAAACCAACTAAAGCTTTAGTTAATTATGTTCAATTTTTATCCTGTGTAATTACTGATTAGTGTAAGGTAAAACTTCTGTTCCCTTGAATTTTGACTTGTTTACTCTAGTGAAAGTGATAGCTAATCTTAGTTTCCGTGAAATGGAATATGCACATTTCTCCCCATCCCCTGAATTTTTACCCACTGACACCTAGCCCTCAGATGAGTTACTGTTGGTAAACAAAACACATAGGATTTCATCAGTAGTGAAAATAGTAGTGCATCGTTTAAAAATTGTGAAGATAGTCATGGAAAAAATTCAGTTCATAGAAATGCCATTATTTTTCTGTGGAATTATTCATTTGTTTAATTACTAGGAAATTGTTTAAATTTTAGTTAAACTAAGACAATTGAGTAATTTACTTGTATTTTGGATTTAAGACTATTGACATACACTAAAGTCTTATTTGCCATTTAGATGTGTCTTTATTAAGTAGCAACAATAATGGTTAGGAAATGCTGAATTTTCAGTTTTATTTCATATGGGTAGTCTGACATTTCAATATTACTGAATCTCCTGTTGTTAGCAAAACACCCAAATAGTTTAGTAATTTTTCCTGGTAGTAAATATATAAAAGTAGATTATTCTATAATGCTGTACCTGGTGTTTATCTTGTGTTTTATATATGATACAGCTAACTGATACCACATCATGAAAATTAAAACTAGCTGGAGCTCTAGAATTTGAATGTAATTTAAATTTTGAAGGTTTTAAAAATAAATTAAAGTAGAAAGCCCATTTGTGTTCTGCATACTTTGTGGAACACGATGCCATGGTGCAATAAGTCGTGGACCTTACAGAGCCCCACTAATGTGGCTGGATTTTATAAAGAAAAAATATAGTCAGCAATTTCTGTTATTTTAAAAAAATTTTTTTTCATTAGAAAAATAGATTTCATGTTAAACTGTGACGGTTTAGAAAGTGGCCTGTAGCAATCACACAAAACAATCAAACAAGCTGGAATACAGCACACCTATATTTTTAAGCAAATCCTATAATCTACTTCTCAAAAAGATGTCTGCTACCTTTAACACAACGTATGGCAGTTTGTTATTATACTTAATAATGTTTTTAAGGACTTAATTCATGAAATTCTATGCCATTTTTTCGAAATTACCAGTTATCCAAAGACCAGAATTGTGGTTTCCTCCAGCAATTAAACTTTGAAGTGTTTGCTAACCTTTCCCGATCACAGTGAGTTTTTAATCTTCATAGCAAAATGTTTTATTTTATAGGTTCTAAAGCAGCTACCTGGCATTGAATGCTCACTAATCATTTTTAAAGAAAAGTATTACACATTCTTGCCTAATTCTAAATGTTCTGTGAAGCCAATATTTAGGATACAATTTTAAAGTCTGCAAGAAAGAGAATTAGAAACAATGGCAACCTTTATTTTCTTAACGTTTAAGATCCTGGTATGATTACATATAAGGGAAAAGGAGATACGTTTGCAAACATCAAGGAGATATATTTAGAAAGATCAACTATCTTAAATGCTAAATGTAGTTTTATTTGAGTAATTTTATCAGTGAGTATGACTAATATTGCAAATGGCATTTGTTTTTTATGATCAATCAGTTGGTTACTGGCTTTAAAGAATTATTATATAGGCATTTGCTCAGTTTCACTTACTTTATAAGCCTGTGTTCCATTTTTTTAAAAATTTATTTTAAAGAGGGTAAAATTAAACATAAAACAGATCAGAAGAAAACAATGTAAGAGACACAAATTTCAAAGCAAGACAACAGGAGATCTTCACTGCCTATCATACTGTCTCTTGTTTTCTTCTAAATAATTGTCCATATTTCACATACAATGAATTCACACAAAGCAAAATAGTATTAGACTGATCAGAACAAGATGATGAAGGCATTTTAGGTCTTCAAAACCAGACAACAGGGAAGTCAACAACGGATGCCACAATGTCTCTTGTTCTCTTCAAAATAGCTGTCCATACCTTCATGTATATTGAAATTAAACAATACAAAGCAGACTAAAATCATTCTGAACAAAGAATAATAGTATTACTGGATTTCACAGCATGATGCTACAGAATCAGCACTGGGTACCTTAATGTCTCTTTTTCTTTAAGGTAGCTGTTCATTTCATCATGCATTATATAGTCGATTCTCATAAACTGTTTAGGAAAAGTTCTGCCCATGTATGAGTCTCTTCATGTATCCGATCCTTTTTGTATTAGAAGAGAAAACAAATTCCTAGAAAAATACAAAACAAAAAAAAAAATACATAACAGTAGCAAAGAACCCAAAACACTGACAATATAGACCTTCAAAACAAGGTGATATGAGCATAACTAGGGTTGTTATTTTACATAATGATCTTCAAGAGTTCCTCAGATCATCGTACAATACTGTGTTCCATTTTTAAGGGCACATTATTATGAAAAAAGGGAATTCTGAAAAATTCACTCTTGGGGATAAGACTAATTCTTTTCTCCTTTTTACAGAAATTTCAGATAATAAATTTTACTACAGACTGATTCTATGTATCAAGAGATGTGATTTTATCCATACACAACCAAATTCATGTGTCTTAATAGATCTGTAGTATAATACCCTTTATGATTTTTTGTGCTTTCATTCTTCCAATGTTCTCCTACCCTATTATAAGGCAAAGCTAGCAGGCAGACCAGGTATCAGGAAACATAAAGACTGCTCTGCCCAAGGATCATGTAGCTAACTTTACTTTTACTTTGAATAGATGATTGAGTGTTACTTCATCTAATCATATTTATGTGAAGTTAAGGGGAAAAATCTTTACTGTATAGACTTGCTCCCTTGTCTTAAAAAGTGAAAGCAAATTTGAACTCATTCTTTTATGCAGTTATAAACCACGAGTAATAAAATACCTTTAAAGCAACATTTGTTTTAATTCCAGTACTAGAGAAATAAAATAGCAAAACTAAAGTACTTTTAAAGATTTTAACTATATTGATTAAATTCCCTTAATACATATAAGTTAGGTGAAAAACATTATTTTCCAATGATTTCTCATAAAGTTAAATTAATACTAGGAGAGTAAAACTTTGTGATGGTTACTATAGGTAGAATTTTAAGTCTTTGGAGATAATAGAGCACTATATACTTTGTATAGTAGATGATGGATCAGTTATTAGTGAAGAAATACGTATTCAAATATATGCCCTTTACAGATGAGGAATAAAAGAGTACAGCAAAATCTTAAGAGGACAAAGTCAATTCATAACAGTGTAAGGATAATTCAAATCAATGAAACACTTATTATTTTACAAATTCTGAGATGTCAGAGGTTAGCAAAGCAGGTTGTCATTCAGGCATGGGCCATGGTAGAAGTGTGGTTCTCATGTTTGCAAGTATATGAAGCAGGCCAGTGCATTGTCAAATAGGTGCCTGGGCTTCTCAACTGACCCACAAAGAGATTATTAGTTGCATTTCATGTCCTCTGATTGGACTTGAATCTGAGACTCTAAAATGAACCCACAAGAGAGGTACTACCTTACCTATCAGCAAACAAAAATGGAAAAGTCTCCATCCCTTCAGCCAGTATGTGTGAGAAAAAATATCAATTGATACGATTTTCTTCAGTGTGTAACCAATTCCTGAATCTATATTTAATTCTCACAGGGGGAAAATGTGGCTGTTGAATATTTAGTGCTATAAAGCATGCATAAAGATGCAGTGTGTTTCATGTGCCTAAGTATGTATGTGCATGTGTATGGACACAGATATATTACATATATGCACTTTAATTTTAGTGCTGAAAGACGGCCCCCTGGATGGCGTGTACAGATTGGTTCAGTTTCACTTTCACTGGGGCTCTTCTGATAAGCAAGGTTCTGAGCATACTGTGGATAAAGTGAAATATGCTGCAGAGGTATGATATTCTTCTTTACAAGGGAAATGTTTGTAAACCATTAGTTAGCATTGATTTCAAAGGTTTCATCTCATAAATTGAACTTACATTAAGCGAACCGCTTCTTGTCCCAAGAATCTTCATATCTGCTTCTTACAAACTTTAGTTGTGCTATGACAATTAAGGCCATGACCCTTCCTCTAATGTCTCCAAGGACATCATTTGCAAAAAGTTAATTAATTCAAATGGGAGGAATTTATTTTAATATAAATCTAGACATAAAATTTGAGCCTCCCTTCAAAATTCTACATTTATTGGTCTTCGTGTTGTTGATGCAATCACTTGCTATTAGGTGTGGAGAAAAAAATAACTGGATAAGATCTGTTGGCTATTATAATATAAATCACTCATTGTGGTTTTGTCTCTTGTGGTTTTAGCTGCACTTGGTGCACTGGAACACCAAATATGAGAGTTTTGGAAAAGCTGCACAACACCCTGATGGACTGGCTGTTTTGGGTGTTTTTTTAAAGGTTAGTTGATGGCTCAATTCCTTGTTTCCTGTTTGCAAGAAAGAATGACCAGATAGAACATTCATAACAGACATTCTTCCCCAAAAGACCTGAGGAAATGCCTACAGCTCTGAAGTGTTTGCAGGTTTACTACTTCTTCACTCTCTCTACCTTCTTTCTGAAAATCAGAAAGACAGCCTAGGAGGCAGTGTGATTGGGTACCAATATGTAGCTATAAGGCATAAAGACATAAACTTTAGAGGACTAGTAGGGTTTTTTTTAATTTAACCTAAATCTAAGAATACTAAAGTATTATTTTATGATAGACAATGATTAAGTAAAGCATGTTCTGGAGAGGTCAAGGATATTGTTGGCTCTGGAGTTCTGGAGAATTTCAGGCAACCGCGGGACCTCCCAGGTTGAGTTATGAGCTGTTCTCCAGCCAGAAGTAAAGAATGTAGCCAGTGTAGGGTGGTCATGAGCTGAAGATTTCTGACCATGGCCACAGTGTATGTTAGGGGACAAGTGCAGGTACTAATGAAGTCATCCTAGGGCAGCACAAATGGGTATGATCAATCTGCTCAGTGTGCAGCCCTGAGAAACCACAGGATATGAGGTTGCTAAGGCATTGGGAAGTCGCTGATTAAATGACCAAAAAGGAACAGGAGAGTTAGGGTCTGTTAGCAGAGCTAGATAGCATACAATACAAAGGAGGAGAGAATTTTTTAGAAAGAAGATAATAGTGTTATCCTACAAGGTGCCCCTAAGAGTAAAGTTTACTTTGCCAGTTGAAGGTCACTGGGGCATTTGAGAAGAACTATACAGGCAGAAGCAGAGGTAGTTTGAAGATTCAGGGAAAGTAAGGATGTCTGTACCTTCAAGCTAAGACAGATGGGTAACTGGTATAAAGTGGTAGATTTTGCTTCATTCTTTTAGCAGAATTTTATGAAAGTGCTGATGACCAAATCAAAAATGGCACATAGCTGCTGATCTCCTGTATCTTGTCTTTTGTGTTTTTGTATAGATTGGCAGTGCTAAGCCAGGCCTGCAGAAAGTCCTTGATATGCTGGATTCCATTAAAACCAAGGTAAAGTTTCATTTTCTGCCTCTTCATTAGAGTATCTATTTTTAATACTCCACTGTCTTTAGAAGTTCCTTTTGATAAAAATGAATAGTCTTGTTAACATGTAGGGTTTGGGTGAACAGCTAGTAAAGATGAAATATAGCCCATATGTTTAATCTTTCTTTCTCCAAGAGTTGAGCCTAATTCTAGTATAATTCTTAAATTTTTTTTTTTTTGTCTTTTCCCTTTTTATCGGTACCGGGGATCAAACTCATGACTGCCTGCTTGCAAGGCAGGTGCTTATGCCGCTGAGCTAAATCCCCAGCCCCTCTAGTATAATTCTTAAGATTTTTGCTTGTTGAGTCTTTATTTGTATCACTTGAAAATCAGGAGGGAGAGAGAAGACAGGGCAGGGAAAGGGGATGAAAAAAGAAACGAAGATGTGTTCTATACTTGTACCAACTCTACACAAGTAATGCAAACATTATGTACTGTAGACACACACTAATAAAAATAAGAATTGGAGAATCTTATAACTACATGGAAAATAAAAGATTAAGTCCTTAAATTATTCAATCATTCCCAAAGCAAACATTTGTAGAATACTCAATGCCAGTCACTTTGCTTATCCGAGATGCCATGGTGAACAAGATGAAGAGGACCCTGCATCATGGAGATTTATGTTGTGTGACTTTTTATCCATCCATCCTGTGTTTAAATCACCTTTGCAACATTAATGTGTGGAGGTCACTGTGCATCTGCTTAAATGTTACAGTCACTTCCAGTGATGTCGTCACCAGTGACAACCCTGGCTGCACACAACTCATCCTTCAATTGAAACAGCAACTATCCTTTTAAAATGTGCACCTTTTCCTCCTAGCCTGACCCCTTGAATCATATACACCCAGTCCTTCCTCCTCATGTCTCGACTGCCTTTCACAGCCTTTCACTTACTGCTCCTCAGCCTATTATCTCTAGTTCACCTTAATACTTCTCATACGACATAGTTCCATCTCTTTGCAGCAGTCATGTCAATTTTCCAGTAATGCATACTGTTTGCCTCTGTAGCTCTGAGAGTATATACCCAGAACTGAATGCGGTTAGTTCTGACCCAGCTGTCAGTTAGCACAGCAAGATAATCAATTCCTCGAGTATGTCTTCCTTACTGCAGCCTATTTTTCCCATCATTTTAGTGATACAAGTATCACAGCAAATCCTAAATATGATCATTTAAGAACTTAATGGAAAACATAAAATATTGTTTTAGATGGCAAGATGAAAAATGAATATTTGAAAATAATGACCAGGTTTTCTTGTTCACACCTGGAAATTTATATTTCCAAGTCAAATATCTTCTGTTAATTTATTTTCCTTTTGTTTGTCAGCATATGTAGGACTTTTATTTATATGGTTATCAAAGAGGAATAGACCTAGTTATGTTTTGTGCCCTCCTACTGGCTTCCTGCTCTGATCATATGACAGTTTCAATCCGTGTGTTTGCCCCACAGGGTAAGAGTGCTGCATTCACTGGCTTTGACCCTCGTGTTCTCCTTCCTGAAAGCTTGGACTACTGGACTTACCCAGGCTCACTGACCACGCCTCCTCTTCTGGAAAGTGTGACCTGGATTGTACTCAAGGAACCCATCACCGTAAGCAGTGAGCAGGTTAGTTTCCTGAGATGTGTGCTTAGAGACAGAGCATTTAGAGGAGGGCGACGGGCTGGGCTTTTGAAGTCATATATGTGGGATTTAATCCTTGTGGCACTGCTGCTGATCATGCTTCTTCTAGTGTTTAGCAAATAAACAGCACTCAGTAAATGGTTATTAACCAGAACCCACATAGTTTGTTTAGTGTATAAATCTCCATTTAAGTATTAAATGAGAAAGAGATCTGTTATTGAAGATATGTGTTTTTTGGTTATCCATGAAGAAATAAAAAAAAGGAAATTTCATATTCAAGGTTATATAGATATCAGTAATAATTTCCAGTCTACTGATCACTGATGTAAGACTTTCCCGAAGTCTTATTTATCCAAGAGTACATTTCTGAATCCTGACAAAAGAGAAAAAGCATCCTTTAAAATTCACTCCATCTTCCTGTAGAGGCTCAGACTAGGTGCTTTTACATTATGTGTATTACAGCTTTGAAGACATTAAGGAGTAGTCAGAGAAGTGGATCCAAGTGAATTTTTCATTGACTCTATCTCATGGGTCTTTCTCAATATTCATAAGAGGATGGATCTGAACAATTTAAAGAGAGAGTCAGCAGCCAGCATTTTTGAAAATTACCATTGAGGAATTGTAGTGTGATCTAAATCACAAAATTTGGAAACATATAAGTTTAAATATACAGTGTGTAAGAGAGATCACATTGTCCAGTTTTAGCTTTTCACTGCCTAGAATTGTGTTGATAAACAATATGAAGTGCAAGAAAATCAAAGTGCTTTTCACCCAGCTGCATCACAGTGGAATCAGGTCCAGAAGCAAGGATTGTACTTTTGTGTTCTCCCTTATAATATTTACTTATGAAACTAAACATAAGTCACACCTTTCTTTAAAGGAAATCTATATCTAACTTGAAACTCACTTGTAATATTTACTGTCAAAATGGGCCAAGTAAGCTAATTGATTATTGGCCTTATACTCATAACATTTGAGCATTTGTAGATTCAGTGTTTGGTTTATGATTTTAAAATACGAAATTCTTGGTTCTTCCCTCACTGAGAATAGTACAGCCTGAGAACCAAAGTCTGCCTTTGATAGCTCTTATGTCAAATAAATTTATTGGGAACATGCACACCCATACACAGAATTATACAGATTGGTAAGGGCAATAACCTCCTCCATTAGTCCTTGTATTCTGAACTTGCACTGAAGATAGGAAGTCGTATTAAACTGGAAATGTTAATTGTATATATTGGCAAAGTACCAGTGTACTAGGTGGGATATTTTCCATATCATGTGACATGGAATCTGGAAGTAGGATCATGCTCATCCCCGACAGCCAGAGAGTTTGCTCTTCCTCTTTGAATTTTCCTTTCGTTTACCTTGGCCACTGATAACTTTAGTGATTGTACAGATGCTGACTTTAGTTGTTGGAAAAGCCCTGTGAAGACCACATCCAGGTATAACCACCTTCTGAAGAGGAATAAAATAACTTATCCATTGGTTCTTTGGAATACGGATGCCTTTGCCTAGCAGAGTTTTGTGTCTCAGTGGTTAGCACCGAGCTCCTTGCTCTCTTCTAATGCAGTCCTTAGTAAGGATCTGCGATTACCGTGCTCATTTAAGACCTTCAGATTTACCTCTCTGGCTGCTTACTGTAGAGCATAGATGCCTGTTAATGAGAAAGTAGAAGAGGACTGAGTATTAGGTAAACAATATAAATAAATCTGCTAACTTGATTTTTTATACTATCTGCTCCTAAAGTAGTGAGTCAGATTGA
Organism: Cavia porcellus; assembly: GCF_034190915.1. Taxonomy (NCBI): domain Eukaryota; kingdom Metazoa; phylum Chordata; class Mammalia; order Rodentia; family Caviidae; genus Cavia; species Cavia porcellus. Next base: position 60,279,380 of record NW_026947493.1, read on the forward strand.
CCAACAAGAGATTGCAATTTAAGTGATGGAAAGGAAGTATAAATCACTTACTCTATTTGGACAAATAATTCAGTTGTTTCATAATCAAACTCTTCCATGTTCCAGGGATTCTACTGTATGACTCTACTCTAGATGCTCTTTAAAGAATTTATTTGCATTGTAGGAGCAATAGATTGTTTATGTTAAGAGTTGACCTACCTCCAAGTTGTCTCCCTGGGAAAGATGGAAAGAATGACTGAATAAAAATGATCAAGTTAAAGGCCATCAGCTCATGGCTTCCATATGACCACCTAAGCCACCCTTCTTCATTGAGATCAAGTCTTGACAAGGAGAAGGGAAATAGGATAGTCTGTGAACAACCTTGGAATAAGAGCCATTTGAAAGCTGCCTGTGTCACAGCAGTGGGCCTGGAAACTGAAACAGGTGCAAAGGCAATGCAGATCAATGATGGTGTGAAAACCCTGCCTGAGCAGATGCATTCTCGGGTTTCTATATATTTAAGCAGAGATGCCAGCTCATTAGTCAGTTTGTAGAGCTTGCAAATCCTGGACCCTTTATCTGACTGTATAGATGTTGTACTTTGTCTTTCCTGAGGCAGAAAACACTATCATTTAATTTAGAGCTGTTATTGTTGCCTTACATGTGAGAGCTAGGAATTTATGGATTTTTGATGTTGGATTTAATATGAAAATCAGTAAAGCAAGCTCACTGAAATTTTGCTTTAAAATAACCCCAATGATTTCATGTATTTTATATAAATTGGTTTGCTAAATGAATGCATACTCTTAGGAACAAATTGAGTTCTGATCATTGATACACAGGACTGTGAATATGGGAAGATGTATTTCAAGATTAAACATATGCACATAAGTAAACACAAAACTTCTGTTTTTAATGTAATTTTCTTTCTTTCCCTCTCCCTTCCTTCCTTCCTTTTTCTTTTTCTTTTCTTTTCCTTTCTCTCTCTCTTCCTTTCTTTCTCTTTTTGTCTCATAGATGTTAAAGTTCCGTGGCCTTCACTTCAACGCAGAAGGTGAAGCTGAAGAACCAATGGTGGATAACTGGCGCCCAGCTCAGCCATTGAAGAACAGGAAAATCAAAGCCTCCTTCAAATAAGAAAGGCTCCAGAGTGGGTGTGGTCTTCTAGGGTTTTCCTGTAGCTTAGCACAAACCTACCTTGGTGATTTGGACCCCAGCTGCTTTTCTAGATCCTTCATCTCTCCCCCGATGTGCTAACTAATCAACTGTGAAGAGCAAGGCCAGGTGTCGTACTGGACAGAGTGCTGTACGGGGTCAGTGCTCAGCTTCTGGTGTAGCCTTTGCATAACAGGAATCTAACATGAAGGGTAGGAAGAAAGCACCTCGACTTCCTTCACACCTTGTAGGGTAACGAGCACTTGGTACTGTTCATTAAAATGCTATTTTTAAAACATAGGAGAGTAGAATGGTTCCATTCAAATCCATGTCTTAAGACAAAGTTAGCTAACAGGCAAAACAGAGAAAATATTTTATATAATATAAATCAAACAAATGTTTGTGATCCCAAGATGCTGCATTAAAGAAAAACTTTTAAAATTATTATATATTTGCAGCAAAGTTATCTTAAAGATGAATTATGTTGTAATTTAGTGGCTTTTGAACTCTAGGGATATAAATGAAGTATATCTGTAAAAATTGTTATAGTTGTGATACAGAGTATATTTCCATTCAAATGATACCATAACTTAATAAATATTGTATTTTAGATATATTCTCTAATAAAATTCGTAATTCTATTTTGGGTTATTTTATTGTGTGTGTGGCAGTGAGCGATGATGGAAAAACACATGCCAATATTCACAATCCATATCTATTCATTATTAATGGTGAGCCATCACAATTGGCTTACTCATACCTGAAGCAGTCTCTTTAAAGGGCAAACCCTGGAGGTCATTTACTGTTTGCCAATGGTTGCTGTAAGTGCGTTATAAGCACTTACTCATGTAATCCTCATGACAACCTGATGAGGATTAATAGTGTGGGGGAAGAGAAAAAACACATTAAATACTAGGTAAAGAAGGGTGGACCCACTACACCGATAAAAGCTGTTGGGAAATAAAGTCCGTCTTATTTAAAACAGTAGTTCAAGGAATACTGTGAATTGAAAGGAAACTTTGGATTTTAGAAGGATAAATTACATCTATTGCAGATGGAAAAATGACAAGTAAATAAATGAAAAAATCCCCTTCTTTTAAGTTCGTTTTGGATTTAGCTCTGTGCCTTGACCCTGAACTGTTAATACAATTCTAGAATGTTCAGGTTATCTGCTCTTTTGAGGATAAAAACTAGGTTATTTTAGATAGTTTTTTCTAAACTCATTTACACTCTCAGCTGCTTTCCTACAGCATTATACTAGGTTTTAAGCCCAAGTTTGGTGTGGCCTATCTCATTTTCTGGGGACCGGTCTTATCTCTAGTGGTCCCCTTAGTAGCAGCTGGCTGGTTGAAACCAAAGCTGCACTGCAAGGCATTTCAGTCTGGTCTAGTTGAACTATGTTTTTAGGTGTCTTGTTCCCCTTTCCTGCCAACCCACATGGATGGTACCTGGGGAAAGCACCCTGCATGCTGCTCTCAGCTGAGACACAGTGGACCTAAGTCAGCTCAGGCCTCTTTTATCTGCTGCTGTGGGCTCAGTTTCTCTGGCCTTTGGGGGTTATTTGTAGCCTAATGCTCATCATTGCATTATCTCTAGTTGCGCTGTCCTGTGTGCTCCTATGAAGACCATAGGAAGGGTGCAGATGAGTGGAAATGGGAATGGGAGAGCCCCAGTCACATAGGTAGTTCACACAGGAACAGCTTATCTCTTCTTGGCCCCGGTGCTTTGCGTCAACGCCCAGATTTGATGAAAGAATGGGGAAGCAAAGGCACTAATGCTTCGTACCCTTGCTGACTTCCTCTTCTCCCCTCTGTATACTGGGTCTGAAAAGGTTGACTGGGGCTTCTTCTGTGATACAGCAGCTTCCTTTGTGCTTCTCTTCCCTCTGAAAACAGCATTTACTTGGATTCTTTCCCAGGACCATAATAATAGACAAAATGTCCAAAAAGAAAATCAGCTTCACAATAGGGAAAAGCTACCAGTAAATATTTCACAATTAGTGCCAACAGATTATGGATATGCTGCCACTAAAGACATCAAGAGATTTATTTAGCCCACTTAGTAAAGTGGAGAAGAAATTTAATTTGGACTTCCTCCTTTTCTCTCTGCATATTCTCAATTTCTGATTTTTACTATAAGGGCTAGATAGTGCTTTACCATGTTTAACAAAGACAACATTACTTTTTTATATAGTATGCTGAACAATTTTTTCATGGAAGGACAAAGAACTCTGAAGGCTCTGATTCTGAAAGATTAACATTCTTTTAGGAAACCACACAATTTCCTTCATACGTATGAGACCCTGAGAGCCGAGATGCCCATTCTATGGGACTTGGGGGTAACATCACAGCACGCTGACTAGAGTGCTGCATCGAGCACACCTGACAGTATTGTGTTCTGTAGCACAACACACAGTTCCTGCATGATCAAGGACAGGCATTACTAGTAAAGGTACTTGGAGAGAAGTGAAGAAACAGAAGGGACCCTCAGGAGACAGATGCACCCTATGCCCTGTAAGCCGGGACCTTTCCAGTACACCTCTGGTCTTTGAAAGGCAGGCTGTTCCTGATGTTTTTGAAGAAGGTGTATTTCCTGGTTTTCAGGAATAATGATTCTGCCTTGTTGAGCAGAGACCACCACACCTTCCCAGAGCAGGTCTCTCTAAGTCTTTCTTTACTGTCTGATCTCAGTCATTTTTCCTTACTTTTCATGTACCTGAGTTTCTGCTTCTAAAAGCTTTCAATTCTGCATGCTTTGTGGTAGGAAGTCTATTCTCAAAACTTTCTGGCAATAAGAATTATGCTTTTCATTTCTGAGAACTCTGCATTTAAGAAGTATAGAATTGCAAAACAATTTTATACACCTCCATGACTGGCAATGTATGTGTTTATGATGACAAGGTATTTCATACAGTATATCTTGGTAAGCTACTTGGTTCCTTTAGGAGCCAATGTTAGGGTAGAATGTAGCGTGATATCATCTCTTATCCATATGCCCTCAACAGAAAGAAAAACAATCAAGTATTGCTGAAGTTTTCATATAAAGGACAGAAGTATGGTTTTATGTCACAGCTACACAGTCTTTCATGGTTCAATTCCCATTCAACAATGATTCTCTTTCTCCTTAAGGACTGTGAGTCTCCCCTGGCTGCAGTTTCCTTTTCCTAGAATCTCCCTTGAACCTTATTTTCTTCTCAGTTTCTAACACAGAGCAATTTAGCTTCACCTTTCAATCCTCCTCCCACCTAATGCATGCATATATTGTCATACATGCACTCAAACTCACGCAAGCATGAACATACACACATATTGTTCCACAGGCTAGCAAAGAAAAGTCAGGCTAGTTTTAAGATCTGGCCATTAAGTTGGCAGGAGAACTACACAGATACGTTTTTCTCATCACTAATAATTTTTAATTCTTCTACTACATATGTATTGTCATTCATATGCTCAATACATTAAAATAAACATTTTCCCATTTTACAAAGGATGACATATGCTCACAGAGTCTAGAAAACATACCCACGGTCCCACAGCAGACATGGTAAAAAGGGGTGCATACCCAAGGTTTAATGCTTGAGCTCCCTCCCCCATATCTCCTTTAGCATGGTAATTGCTGGTCTAGGGTCTGATTTCCAAATGTATTAAACTCTTGTGCCTATTCTTGCTCTTTTTCTAAACTGCTGGTTTTGGAAGATGAATCAAGAGGACTAGGGCTTACCAGGCTGGACCAGCCAGTTTTGCAAGGGGACTTTGAGAATGTAGAGTGGGCCAGGCTTTGTCCAGCACAGAGCCTGCCTCAGATCAAAGTTGCAATTAAGGCAGATATAGCTAAATAAATAAGTAAATTGTTTTTAGAAGTCCAATATGATGACAAGACTTCTCAGATGGATATTAGAGATAGTTGTACAACAATGTTAGTGTACTACCAAACCTTGAACTTAGAAATGGTTGAAGTGGTATATCTTATATGTACTTTATCATAATTTCTATAAAAGGCAAGTATAAATTGTTACTACACTATCTACTGTTTCATTATTTAATTCTTCCCTGTGCATTGAAGAACAAGCACAAAATAAAAGATGCTTACAAATATAACTTAAAGATGGACAGGAATTTAATCAAAATGTAGCACCATCATAAGCTAGATAAAAATGAGTCATTGGAAATATCTTTTATGTCAAGACTTACAATTATATTTCCATGTCACATTAGGCCAAAATAGATTGAAAAAGCACTCGGTTAACATTCAACAAATTGAACAGTAAATAAAAATGCAAATCTGAAACAGATTAGTCATTTCTCTTTCAAAAAATAGAAATTAAAGCAAAAATGAGAAGAAATGGGGGAAAATCCTAGCAGTGTGCGGTTTGTAGCTGATACCACCTTGCCCAGGAACAGCAGGAGAGTTCATCAGCTTTCATGGTCAAGTGCTCAAGTGTAAGCTATTTGACCAGTTAAAAAAAATTAATATATTTTTCAATGCATTTTGCAGAAGCTAATGTAATAGGCAGACAATTGGACTTATTATTTGTTTTTATTAGGGCTTTCTAGACTTTGAGACAAATGGAGTAAATACTTGTTCTTTGCCTTATTGTTTATTCATTTCTGTATGCTTAAATATTTTGCAGAATGATTAGGACAGGCATGATTCTGGGGGCTTCATTGAAGAATACAGTATCAGTGGTTTCCTGATATCTAGGAAGACAGTTGCTACCAGACTTCAACCATTGGTGTTTATAAGCAGTAGCCTGGTTTCAGTTGCACTAATACTGAAGGGTTTTTTTTTTAAGTGATTTGGGAGGTTTTACTAATCATAGCCAATTTATTTTGAATGCTTTTTGAGCATAATAGTGTGTCTTTTACATAGATTAGTTCATGAGAATCTTATGCCTCAGTTCCTGTTACAGTCCTCATTTTACAAATGAAGAAAAATGGTTTTAAAAGATGAAATAACTGGACCCAATTCAGACAACTGAGAAACTCAAAGCCTGGTATTAAACTTACGCAATTAATTCCACCACTCATTGTGACCAACTACAGTATTTGGAGGCTATGGGTCATTCTTGTCAAGCAGGGGTTAATAGATGAGTTAACAGAAACAAACTAAAATGATAAATGTTTAATAAAACAAGGAAGTTCACACAACAGGAAGAGTGGCCTTTAGAATCCATCTGAGAGACTTGCATTCCAAATGTGTGCTCTTGAATAGATTGCCTAATGACTAAAATCTATTCCTTCATTTGTGAGATGGAGATGGCAATACATTTCACCAAGTGGATGTGAGAGGTAAATGGAATTATGTACATGTAAGAGCACCAATGTAGTCTGGCTCACAGTAAGTGCTCAATAAAGAGTTGCTCTGATAAACACAATACACTCAAAGTAAGATCTATTTTCCAACTAAAGCCTCTGTATACCCAAATTAAGTATGCTAAGACAGTGATTCATGAGAGGCCATCCTCACTGTGTGACAATAGGGCAAATAATCCCAGGTTATAACTTTCCCATCTATTTAATGAAAATAATAAAGTTGCATGAATATTAGGGTTGTTTTGAGAATTTTTCTAGAGAAAATTTATATTATGCTTAGCTCATAGCAACCACTCAATAAATGAAACATGAAGTTTCTAAAATCCATTGACTCAATCACATAGATGTTTGGTTAATGACGTAGGAGTTGGACTTTTTCCTTATGCTTCTGGAAATGCATGACCAAATGAGTGAATATGACCTTGTGCTTCTGGAATGAGCATGACCAAATGAGCTACCTTCATTGCAGAACTTCAGCTGTGTCCCACCTGGTGGAACTAATGCCTGATTCTTTTTGGGTGTATTCAAGGGACAACCTATAGTGACGTCTCCAAAACTGCATAACTTTCCTAATAACAGGGGACATTGCTCTATGAACGCTGCCCTACTAATAGTGGCCTATTAACAGGAGAATATCAGTGCCTGAACTGAGTTTGGGAAGATCAAGTAGCTGAAATGTTCCTTAGCATAGAAATACAGCTGGCAGGGCATGAAGATCCACTCTGTATTTTTTCAGTTGAGTTTGGAGTGTTGAAGAAGCACTTTTCTTGGAGCTGTCCCAAACATTCTCATAACCTTGTCCTACAGGCCAGCAAACCAACAGCTGGTATGTTTGCTTGGTTTTCATTTACTTACCTTTCAGGTGAATTTACCAAGTCATTACAAAATGGTCACCATGGTCATGAGTTTATTATATATATATATAATGTCACTGTCCTTGAAATAGTTAAATTTTATATTTAATATTTATAGTGTAAATTGACTTTCAATGCACACCAGTAAATACTGCTAATGCCAATTTTGCATACGAACCAGAAAACATTCACAATAATTTTTTACATTTTTGGATCACTGATCCTATTGGATAAGACCCACATTAAGTTTGGTCTGTGGAATATTTTCTATTCAAATATTTCTTCAGATCTGAGAGGTGTGTACATTTATTCAGAAAACATTCCAGGGGCAACTTCAATATTAGTGCATGCTGATAAAGCAGGAAATCAGACACTCCTTGTGGACAAAGTCCGTGGGTGATGGGTTCCTGTAGGATCCCTAATTCTGAGTACTTTCATCACTCCTGCTATTCACCAGGTAATGGGGGATTTCCATGACACCCGGAGCGGGGAACCCACTGATAGTACAGTCAACCGGCCAGGGCTTCAAGCCGGGGCCTCCTCCAACTCATAAGGGCCATCATGCTTTGAAAAAGGCAGGTGTGGTGCCGTGGTGGTGCGGTGGTGTTCCCTCTCTAAGTGTTGTACTGCCTGGGAGTCTCTGGGTGCCCAAATGCTGACAAGGGTGGTTTGTCGTGGTCTCTAAGGACTTGTCCCCACAGGACCCATTGCATTTGCACGCCATGGACAGCTCAATCCCGATCCATCTTTCCTCACAATGCTTTCATCTTCATGGCACATTCTGGAATTTTGTTTTGTTGCTGGTACTGGATATTGAAAGCAGGGAATGCTGAGCTATATCCCTGGCTCTTTTAAAATTTTATTCTGTGAATCTTTTTAAGTTGTCCATGCTTACCTCAAACTTGCCATCCGTCTGCCTCAGCCTCTTATAGCAGGAATTATGGGCATATACTACCATGCTCAGCCTGTGTTTTGTTTTTAATCATCTGCCACTCCCATCTGTGTTTCTTATAGACTTGAATCTCAGTGAAGCCAATGTTCCTATCTCTTTTTCAAATGAGGAAAATTTTCAGTTTTTATATAAACCAATTCTAGTAGACACAAAAAGGTAATGTCTCACTTTGCTCCTGACAGCATATTATTTTAACTTCTTCTGAATTCACTGAATGAGAGGATTTCTAAATCCAGCAGATGATCACCCATATTAGATTTCTAAGGCTTCTGTAACAAAGAACCACAGCCTGAGTGATTTAAACAGTACTTGTCTCACAGTTGTGGAGGATGGAGGGCCGTAATCAAGGCGTTGGCGAGGCCTGTGAAGGTGCCAGGAAAGGATCCATTCTGGACCTGTCTCCAACTGATTCGTAGCAGCCCTGTTTCAGGCTTCACAGAGCACATTCTCCCTGTATGTTTGTGTTCAACTTCCTCCTTTTTCTAAGGACATCATTTATACTGCATTCAGGGCCCAACCTACTGTAGGATGAGCTAATCTTCACTAATGATATCAGCAATCAAACTGTTTCCAAAAGGGTCACATTTGGAGGTACTCCAACATTTTTTTTTCAGAAGGGAGAGGAAACATTTCAACCTGTAGCACCATCCAAAATATATTTTCATATAATATTTGTGTTATATAACAAAGTGAAATTATATTCTTCACTAATTTCTAAACAGTCTGTATTTGGGTATAATTTCTTTATATAAACAAATCATTGTATAATTTTCCTTTAGTCTTCAAGGAGAAGAATAAGAGCATTAGACTTACACTGAAACAGCCTCAGGCAGAGTTAGTCCAGCTCCGTGCTATGGATGCAAATTAAATCAGCTCACTTGATCAGAGACACAGGCACTAATGCACTATGCAGGATGACCCTCCAGGCCCCTTCCCACTGAAGTCATCTCTGTATGTTTTCAGGTTCGGAAAGCAGATCTCTGCTATTCTCTAAGGACCACTGATCAACCACTTACTGGACTTCAGAGGAAACCCAACTGAAATTTGGGCTGAGAAGTGGCTGAGAGGACAGATTTCTACCCCAAGGAGAAAACAATGAATGGGTGAGTCTATTAAGAAGATTCCTTTACAAATTAGCCTAGAGATTACAAAGATAGAGATCTAATAGAAAGAGGGACTCAGCCAGTACACAGAGCCTATCAAAGACCAAGAAGTCCACAGCAGACAAGGGGGAACCTGGTTTTCTCTGACACCTCTTTGTTTGTACCCCTTTATATGAAAAATTTTTACTTCGTATTTTATTTTATTTTATGCCATACTAAGGACTGAACCTAGCACCAAGCTGTACCCTCAGCTTCCTCACTTCCCCTTTCTTAAAACAACCTGTGCTCTTTCCTTTTTACAGGCTAAAATGCCTGCACACATATAACCAGAGAGCACTTGAGTTCCATGAATGTTTATTGAGCCCCACCTATTAAATTCAGGCTCTGAAGTAGAGATAGCCAAGTTTCCAGGGGGGCCTAGGAGAAATCTCTCTCTCTCTCTCTTTCTCTCTAATATATATTATTTATATTATATATAATCTTATATATAACTAATGTATATTAACAGTATATACATAATTTTTTCTCCTTCCATGTGTCTCTTCAATCATAGAGAACCAGCTCTGGTCCAGACCTGTCTCCTGACTAGCATGGATGACCACATTGTATTTAATTATTAAATTTGGTCAGACCATGCAGTAACTCTGTAATTCACCTATATAATTTTAGGGAATTAACTTCTCTGAGTTTTATTTCTCTGTCCTGAAAAATGTAGAAAATAACCTTAAGAGACTCTTGTGAGAAACTGAAGTGCTCAGTTTTGTGCTGGCGCATGAGTGACTGATAACTGCTAAGTTTCTTTCATTTCCTCCTTCTTTCTGTCTGCTTCCTCCTTTTGATTGTTGTTATCAATAAATTCACATGTGGGCTCAAACTGTCTCTTAAGTTTCATAATAAGAGCTGTATCCCTAAATTTAAGGGGCAGTGAATTCATTATTCTGGGTGAGTCCTACTTGGTGTGACATTCATTTCCTGTGTCACACATACTGCTTGACTTTAAATGAAAATCAAAAGAGAAACCATTTCTTGATGCATCACAAGATTTCATGTGAAGTATGATGAAATCGTTTTCTTGCTCTATGCTTTTTACAGTAAATGGGAAATACTTCTTTTTTGAAATAGACTCCAAAATATACAATATTTAGCAATTCTTCCTATGATAAATGTGAATCTTTCCAGTGATACAACCTTGCTTGCTCCTGCATCCTTTGGACTCCTAGTTATCTAATGATTCCATTGCTCTTTAAGGAATGCCTCTGGAAGACTCTCAGTATTTATCTAAATGACCATGGTACTATTTTTTTCTGAAAATTAAATGAGAGATGTCAAGTAAATACTTAGAAAATGCTCTTTAGAGACAGAGCAAAAGATAGTGTACTTGGTTCAGAACTCCTTGGAACATTTGAGGTCGAAGGGAAGATATACAGACTGAGTAAGTGACACTCTCTGGGTCAGCTGGCAATGTGTTTGTTCACAGCGGAGCTTAGAGAAGTTGTCTGTGATTGCTGTCTCTACTTCCTCATCCCTCTGCGCTCAGCTCACTTTAGTGAGGATTCTGCCTGCACCAGACCAATGAAATGGCACTCTTTAAGACCTAAAAGACCTTTCAAACATGGAACACAAAGCTACAGTGAAAAAACTCTCCCTCTCAGTCTTCATCTTACTTGACAACATGGTGATCCATTTGGGAGAGTGGATTAGCCCTCCTTTTTTCTCTTTCTGTGGACTCACCATGTCCTTCTACTGACCTCAAGGACTAGTTTTCTTTCTTGTTTGTTACTTGCTTCCTTTTAGCCTCTTTTCCTGACTTCTCATTCTCTGGCCTAACTTCTGCGGATAAGAGTTCCCCACAGACTCATCTGTTTTACCTCCAATTATACATACTATATAAGTGACTCTGGGTTTGGGCTTTATGTGCATTTTTCTTTTGTTTTCTTTTCTTTTATGCAGTACTGGCTGTCTTACTGAGGGATTTGTGTGTGATAGGCAAACTTTCCATCAATTAACTTCACCCCCAGCCCAGGACTCCCAGATCCTTTGCTGTACCCCAGACCTCTGTCCTGAACCTCAGCTTCTCATGCCCAACTGTCTATCCCATTTGACTCCTGGTTTTCTAGGAGGCATCTCAAACTTTAACAGGACCAAAAAGACCAGCGGAGTTGTCTCTGTAATTTCCATTCTCGGCTTTCTCTAGGTTAGCAAATGGCATCACTTCCCACACAGTCAGTTGAGCCAAAACCTAGGACTGACACCTGACTCGTGTATTTCCCTGGATTTCCTAGTTGTTCTTTATGGAGCCCCTATCCAAACCAGCAATGTATTCTTCTATTAACCACTGCAAAAAAAATCTTAGTTATATCTCCCTGCCACTATTCTGTCATTTATTTTCTCCACGAGATCCAGAATTATCAATCTAAAGCAGAAATCAAGTCACATACTTCCCTTCATGAAAACTTTCAAAGACTTCTCACTGAACTGACAAGAAATTCAAAATCTTTGCCTTGTTCTCAAGGCCCACATGACATCAGCCTTCCCTTTAAACTCAATGCCATCTCAATGGCATCTCAGTGTCATCTTTGCTTAGCCTATTTTATTGGATACTTCCAGATTTCCCCAAGGTTTTTACATTTGTTATTCCTTTTTGGAATACTTTCCCCTGGGACTTTCAAATATATATATACATATATATATATATATATTGCAGATATGATTGGATTAAACTAATTGGTAGGTTAAATCATTGATAACTGAATGACTGTCAGGACATGGAGCTGATAAGGAAGATCATAGCAGTGTGACCTTGGAAACTATACCTAGTCCTTGACCTCTTTCTCTCCCTTTCATGCTCTTGTACCACAGCATTTCTTCCTTGAAGTCAACCATTCATGGATTTGACACCTTTGAAACTGAGAGTCAAAGCAAAGCTCTTCAGGTTGTATAGCTTGGGAATTTTATCCTGGTAGCTGAAAGACTGATCAATAAATCCATTAGCTATCAATAAATGTTGTCTCATACTAAATGAGTATAGTGACATAGACATTCTTATACTTGTTGGTAGAAATATAAATCCTTTTGGAGGGTAGTTGGGCTCCAGACTTCACATTTTTCATGAAGAACCTTAGTTATTTTCATACCCTTTCACTCATAAAAATTCAGAGAAAATACATCTATATTTTAGAAGATAAATTTAATCAAAAAATCATCAGTATTTATGCTAATCTAACCTCAACAGGATAATAAATATGATAATGTTATAAACCATGTAATAATATGGACATTTTAAATGTATATTCTTAAAATAAAAACTTATATAACTCATACTAATACAAGTACTGCCTCTTTAAATAAAAATCCATTTAAAGAGTGAGAATATAAACTAGTGGTAATATTATAGTACTTTGGCTGAACTGCTTTTCTCTAATTTCCAACTTTAATAACCTCCATTGTTACGAGGATATCATAAAAAACAAAAGTTCATGTAATATTTTTGACTAAAGTTGATTTTAGTTTAGTTCTCTAGCCCTAGTAATCTGTCATTTGCCAATGGAAAGTTTTTTTTAAGTAGTAAAAATTATAGAAAAGAACCAAAAATATTATAATAAATAAGCAAGCAATTAGTGGCTGTGGATACAGCTCAGTGGTAGAACACTTAGATGCTATCTACAGCACCACAAAAAATTCAGCCTACAAACCAAACAACGACAACAGCAAATTATATTCTCACCATCTTCTTTTAAGAGGTATTAATATTTGTTTGTTTTTCCTCCTCCGTGATTAACTTAAAAATCAACACAAGTAAGCTCCATATATACATGAGTCAAATTATTTTGTTGATTCCTATGTGTTTTTTAAAATTAACAATACCACTAGCTTTGTCTCTATAACAAATCATTCCAACTACTTTTAGTACCTACAATTGAATTATTTCCAGGCCTTTGATTTTGTAGGAACTATTTACCTCATCCTTGGCTGACATACCTTTTCATTCACTTCCACAGTTTTTCCCACATTTTTACCACTAATAATCTCAACCATTCTCAACCTTTCCTTTCATCAGACAATTTTACTTTGTACTTTAATGAGAAAATAAAAGTCATTAGACAAAAACACCAGTTTTTCTTTCCATCACCAAGGACTGATGAACCTGATGTGAACCAGCATCTTTACATGCTGGGATTGCTCATCTCACTCTGTTCCAGATGATTATGTTCATGTCAAATACAGATTAATTAATATTTTCAAAATCACCCTCATCACCTCTTCAAAAATCATGATGCTTTTACTTGTACCTAGCTCTTCTGTTTCACAAGAGGTCAATTTCATTTTTAGCCAAAAGCTAATTTCTGTATAGTACCTTTTTTTTTTTTTTTTTTTTTTGGTCTTTTTCTTTTCTTTCTTTTTTTTTTTTTTTTATTGGTACCGGGGATCGAACTGCCTGATTGCAAGGCAGGCGCTCATGCCACTGAACTAAATCCCCAGCCCCTGTATTGTACCTTTTTATCCTTGCACTAGTGGTTATCTTGAACACAGTCTTTCTTTTTCAATCTTTTCCTTTCACTCTGTGTATGACCTGCTCAAGTCCTCATCATCAATAAAAACACATATGCAAATAAAATATAGCCATGGGCGCTTTAGAACCAAATTCCATTTTTAAATGAAAATATATATATGACTAGAGAAACTGGCTAATTTTATGAAGAAATCTAAAAGAATAAAACAAAAAACAGAAGATTCTTAGAGTGAAACAAACTTAAAGAGACAAAGACTTTCCCTGGAATGTGTTTGGATTCAGATTTCAACAAATCAATTGTAAACGTTCATTTTTTTTGAGAAATATGAGTAGTTTTAAATATTTTTAGACAATGGAAGAAGCTATTGCTAATTTTGTTAGGTATGATAATGGCATTAAATTTACAAAAGAAAAATATGCAACTTTAGAGAAGCATGAGAAAGGATATGGGATTGCATTAAATCTCATGGTGTCTAGGATTTGACATAATATTTTATTTAAGAAAAGAGAAGAAGTGAAAGAATAAGTATAGTAAAAGTGACAATGTGGCTGATAACTTTTATGATGATTCACTTTGCTTTTATTTCTATTTTACTGAATGTTTAAAGGTTTTTCTTAATTGTTACCTCATAAACAAGTATGTTTCTTTTAACCTCATTTCTCTTCTAGATTTCTCTCTTTCTCTTTCTCTCTCCTAGCTCTCTCTTCTTTCTTCTTTCCTCCCCATTCTCTGTCAGTTTTAGAAACAGCGATCTGGCTAAGTACCTCTACTTCCTTGTTTACCTGTAGCAAGCTGACTTTCACCCACACAGTTTCATCAAAGCACTCTCCAGCTCTGTCATCTTGGGTTTGTTCTCCACTGTATCCTAGAGAGGCTGATTTACCCCTAGAGTGAACACAGGAAACACAGTGGTGGAGGGTAGGCGCTTCTCAAAGAACTGTTCACGTGATAATTTAACCCACGTGTGTCACTCACATCAAGATCACCAAGAAGCTTGCTGCAATCTTTTTGAAGAAGTGATTGACAGGTAGACCACAAAAACCTTCACAGGAGGAACGAATAAATTCCTCCTTCATGTTTGCTAACTAATATGTTTGTCAGAGTACACTGGATGTGTTTTGTGCTCCCTATCTGCCGTGCAGGTATGGCTTGAGGATTCTTGTAACAGGAAACAAGTAAACAAACAAACCCAAAACAAACAAAAAACCATGATTTTAAATCAGAGACCAAATGCTTCCATATGTTCTTTAAGACCTGAGTGTCTAGGGACAGCGTTTTGCTCTATGGCACAGGCTAACTCTGCTTCTTACCCCCATCTATATTCTACACTGTATTCTCTATTCTCTCCTCCATGGACCAGTGCACACACAACCCTCTTGCCCCAGCCCTCCAATGACTCTACGCAACTCTGTCCCCAGGAAGCAGCAGCTTCTGAGCTCGGCACAGTCTGAGCACTTCCTCAGAAAGACAATTTTTCCCTCTGTGAAACGCTCCTTCTTATAACTTGCGCTACAACTTTATATATGTTACTATTTTTCTCTGTAATTAGGCTATAACCTCGCATATATCCAATCTTTGATAATTTCTGTCCTCATTATAATATAGTGTAGATTCCAAAAGGTAGGGAGCAGCATTATAATCTTTTACTCTACTTTTTTACTGTAGTGTCTTACAATTAATGTGTTCCTAATTATTCCTCAATCTTCCTAAATATAACTCTCAACAGTTATTTGACTTCTCTCTTGTGTAAACCTAACCTGCCTATTTATTACAAACCTCTCTCTCATTTGTTCATCGTTAGTTCATTCTTAAACCTAATACAACAGAAGCCTCACAAACGTTCAATTAAAAAGTGAAATTAATATTCTTCTCTCAACTGTTGTATTAAAACTCATATTTCTCTTTTCATGTGTTAAATCTTATTATCTTTATTATAAATTCTCCAATTGGTATTCTGCTCACTTCCCAGAGATTTTAAAATCTCTTTTTTTTTCTGATCCTCATGTCTGCCAGAGTAGAAGTGACTTCAGTGGTCATGTGGATGGGTGACCTCACAGTCTCTTGATTTTCTCAACACCAAAGATCTGTCCGCCTCTGCATTTCAGTCAGATATAATCATACATCCCGAACCCTTCCCCAGTCTAGACTAATTTCCCTTAGATCTTCTGTTTCAGTATCTCTGCCCTCTCTGTTATCTGTCCTATTCTTATGCTTGCTCATCTGTTTGGATTTATTTCAGTACTTATCTTGCTTAGCCACTATGTAACAGTTGATACTGTTTGTACAAACTGTTCAACATCTTTTCCGGTCACCTTCTTAGCTCTTTTCTTCTCCTGATTCTTAAACTACCCTTGCTCTCAAACTGCTGCTTCTCCACAGTAATGCCAGAGTGGCACACACTGCTTCTTTAACGTGACATCCTTCAAAGGTTTGGTGGCCCTTTGGATAAACTTGATGGCATGGGTAGTTTCACAGGTGTTCTTAAAGAAAACTTGAATATTTGAGCTTCTTGATTTGCGTAATTTTGTGGTTGTTTTCTTGGTCAAGAAAGTAGTGAACCATTTTCACAACTCACCTGCGAGACAGAACTATTAGGTTAGTAATACATACTTGCAGTAACTAATGCATTTAATTAAGTACTGATGCCAGGGATGCCTAGAAAGTAAGTTAAAAAAAATTTTTTTTAATCCAGAGGTGTGTCCTAAGAAATGCTACTGTCATAACTGAGATATAAATTTGGAAAGTAAAAAAAGTCAATGTCTTTACTTGGATAAGCTCTTCAAATTCACATCTGATCCTTTTTCTCTGTTTTCTCACTGTTTTCGTGGCCAATCCTCATGGTAAGGCACTTGTGAATCACCCTGAATTCCTCCTACTTCCTCTTCTCCATACATTTAGTTAATCATTGAACAAATACCCTATTCCCTAAATAATTTGAGTCAATGTTCTTTTTTCTCTCTGATATGTCTATCTTCTTTCATTTACTAATCATTTCTCTTACCTGGAATATTACATTAACCTCCTACCTTTGTTTACCTGCTGCTATCTGAATTAGTCATTATTTTTCACTCAGAGAATTCACATAGCTTCCTCCCTTCCTTTTGCCCACTGGAGCCTTGAAAGCCATCTTCCATACTGCCACTATGACCAGGATAATCTGTCTGAAATGAAATTCCAGTACTTCCCTGCTGAAAATTCTTCAAAATCTATTTATTTGTTGGCAAGCTCAAGGTCTGAAGTAACACACACAACACCTACCACTGAGTGCTACCATGGCGAGGCTAGACTTTTATAAACTATAAATATCAGGCTGATTAAGAGTCCCACTCAGACCACTCCATCTGCCCTCTCCGAGTGCCAGTGTCCTAGAGAATAGTCTCAGAATTTTTACTATCACACTATTGCAAAAGTCTCCGACTATCACTTGTTATCTTCTTGCCTGCCAAATCATTTGCCAGATGGCTGCATAATTGTTTTTCCTGAAGTGTTGATATAATCATGTCATTTTTGTTAATAGTTTCGCTAAATAGTCAATCTTTTCAAAATTGATTCATTCACTCACATATTTAGTCAACAGAGGTCAAATATCTAGTATTTATTTAGCATTGCACTGAGGTTTTCAGCAACACAGCATGTGGATTCTGGGACCAATCTGTACTTTCTACTCTTGACCCCCGCCCCTCTTCTTGTCTTTCGTCATGTCATTCTTCATCCTGATTCAATGTAGTTGTTTCCTTTTTTCCCATTAAAACTTGGTTAAAACATCACTTAGGAAGATATTTCTGAATTTTTTTTTATCTAAATGCTGCTCTTCTGCAAATGGTGCTATAGCATCATCCTTGCATTTTATTGCCACTTACTTGTGTCAGTTAGCGCTCTGCTTTTCAATACTGTTATTTCCGTAAGGACAAAGAACCATCTTCTCTTGCTCACCACTGTATGCCCAGCGCCTAGTACTGTGTTTGAACATAAATGCTATTTGGGAAGCAAATGAATAAACCATACCATATGTGATTTGTGATGGGATTAGACTGAAAGTACCAAGTTTTCAACAAAAGAGACATATTATATTTAAGCAGTCTATGCTCTGCCTTATTTTAGTTATATTCCATTAATGTTGAGGGTGTCCTAAATGTTTCCATCCACAGTCCCTTTCCATGCTGCCCACTCCCAGGAACTCCCTCATCTTTTTCCTAAACTGATGTTTACTCCTCTTTCTCCATCATTAATCTTCCTCCATTAGAAATGCAGGCAAGAGTCCATGCACCCTCACATCATTAGTACAAGTCTGTTTTTCGCATTCCTAAAGTAGTACACGTATCCCTACCGAGCTTTGAACTCCTTCCCCTAACCCTCACCCTCACCCTAACCCTCACCCTAACATCTCCAGGACTAGGGAAAAATGCTTCTTGGGTATTCGATAATATGCTAAATGAATGCATAGAGAGTCTTAATCCTTTAAAGAGAACATTACAAATCAATAGTATTGTCTAGTTTTACGGGAAAGTGAAGCTGAAAGTCAAAGGAATTAAATAATTTGCAAAAGTTAAGTAAATGAGATTATAATAAATTTAGTTGCAAGTATTAAATGATGAAGCTAAGACTCGAAATACAGTAAAGCTGATTTCAAGAACAAATATTATTATGCTTGCTTCTCTTCTTCATTTTTGTATCTCATGCAATTAAATTAACCCAATGTTCTCCACTTATGCATCAAAGCTATAAACTTAATCAAATTGAAACAAAACAAACAATTATCTCCTTTGATGTGCATTAACTACGTGTTGGCTAAATCTTATGCTTAATAGTTTTGTTTGTGAGCTTTCATATACAGGCCACAGAGATACATTATCACTCTCTATTTTTTGCTAGCTCATGATAATGCCTTTATTTTCAAAATAAAACAAGTCGTGTTATGAGGAATGTTGTATATACACTATTCACTTCCATGTTACTATCTACTTTACAATCTATGAAAGTACAGATGATCTAATGTATTTCTGAAGTCCAATATAGCATTCTTCAAATTCATAACTCCTTGAGTAGATGAACACATATGAGCACATAAATATAATATAAAAGAAGCTAACATAGGGCCCACTAGAAATGCTAAGAATTCTAAATAATTATTCTACAATAATAGCTTCACTTAAGATTACTATATAAAGTAGTTATCACATAGTTTCCAGAAATGTTACACAGTTACAGATTAAAAATAAAATACTATTTTTAATAGAACACTCTTTTATTGTTTGTCAGTGAACACCAGTATCATTTTAGTTGATATTTCAACAGATTTTGAGTCAAATTGGTAGCCTTAGAAAATTGATTTAGATTTGTACACAATTCAGCAAAGTTATTTTCAAATGATATTTAAAATCAGTATCCCAGAGGAAAATAAAACCATAGACACTTGAGAAACACTTTCAGTTGCAGAATATAGAACTATGTTCTCCAAATCATTTATCAGTAAGGTATTTGTTAGCAAAGAAAAAAAGCACTTCAATAGCAAAAACTGAACAAGTGTATTGTTTCTGCCTGGATATATTTAGCACATAATTTTCTGGAAAGGAGCCAAGGTAGGAGAGTTGATATAACTAACAACAGATCTCCATTAAATGTAAAAGTGGAAAGTTATCACAGCAATTGTTATTCCTTCAGAATAAATATTCCCTCAAAAAATGTATATTGCAATGTAATAGATTCATCCCACAGAACTTCAACAGTTTTCTGATATGATCTCATTAAGCTCCAGCTGATTATTTTGTTTAGCAATTAAACAGAGATTTAGAATTACAATCTGTTCTACTTTTGAATTTCTTCTGGTACTAACTGCCCTACACACTGTTGTAACTAGATAATAATGCCTGCATTTTGTCAGTTGTTGTAGCCCACTTATGTTTTTTCCCAACTAGTTAATGTTTTGAAGTGATTAGTGGGAGATTTTGTCTAAATGCTCAAGAGAAAGTCTTAGGAATCTGTGAAGAAGCCTGGTCATCCACAGAAACTGCAGGTAGAGACTAGTTTGATGGACTGAAATACTGCCATACATTCTACTATATCAATTTCCTGGGGAAACAGTTATTATAGATGAAGAAGCTGCAAAGATATTTTCTTTGCAAACAACAGAATAGAAAATCTCATTCTGAATTATATTTTTAATTTAATAGTCTACAGAAGAGGCATGATGGCATGTGAGCCTGGCTTTCTGGGATCTCTCCCCTAAAGGGAAACGCCAGTTCCAGGAGCTAAGACTGCAAAGTCTGACAGATTGGACGTAAGTACCAATGGAGAATTAACTGTGCTGGTGACTCCATCAGGAGTGTTCATTGTTCTTATTAATGTTCTAGCTGCAGTGTTGCCGAGCTTTTTTGCAATGTGCCCAATTCTATTTCCATAAGCCTTTTTATTTCAGTGTGCATTTTTGGAGACAGAAAATGTGCATTGTGGTAGAGACACCTGAATCTTTCCTGTTTCATCAGCAGGAGAAAATTTAAACATGCAAGAATTTAAAACCAAGTTAAAATCAAATACAGAAGCAGAATGAAAATTAGGAGTTATAATTCTTAATCCTTATATTCTGTTTTAGGGGGTCCTTTCTCAATTCTACCCACAACTGAAGACGTATGATTGCCAAATACATACATCTATCAAAACACTGCATGTGTGTATAAATGTACACAATTATTATTTTTTAATTAAAAATAAAATAAAAATTTAAAGGAAGAAAATTAATTTTCCTTGTAGTGTTTCATCATACTTATTTCTCAAGACATTAGTATATCAATTGGAGAATGATTCAATATTTTATGACTTTTTTATTGCTTTGTGTTTTAAATTTGAAGACAAAGTTGCATAATCACAAAGTTGAGAAGATACTGCACAGTTTTTGGATTGTGTCTGACAAGTCTTGAAAAGATAAATGCCACCATTTCAAAATTTTCCCACTGAGTGGTGAAGGAGACGCACATTTAGTTCCTGAGAGCAGTTTTATGATTGGGATCTAAAATTTCCCCTAAAAGTCTCATGTGTTCAGAGACTGGGCTTTGGGAAGGTGATCAGATAATGGGGTGTATTGAGAGGTAGAGCCTTGTCAAAAGAGGTGGATCTTAAGGTGTGTGGCCTGGACAGTGTATTCTTGTCCCTGGTTCTTCCTTTCTCTCTGCCTTTTGGCTTATTTGTGCTGAGCAGTTTTTCCCCATCAGGCCAGTCCATGATGCCTTTTCTGCCTTGGAGTCAATTAACCATGAACTGACCTCTCTGAAACTGTGAGTGAAAACATACTTTTCCTCTTTTAAATTGCAGACATTGAGTATTTTGTCTCAGTGACAGGAAAACAACTAATACAGGCATAAAGACTGGTAGCAGGTGGTTTTTCTGGGGATGGGGATGGAGTGGGTGGTGGCAGAAGTCACTGTCCTGCAGTACACAGTGAGGCATTGCCAAGCAGTGGGTGCACGGAACACCAAAAATCCTCCCTGAGATCATTTTCCACATACACATAGATTGCTGAATATCTTTAAATAGGTCATTTCCCTACATTAATTAATTGACTCAAGAAACACATATCCCACACCTACATTTTTCCAGGTACTGCACCCAGCTTGATGAAATACAATCTCTATTCTTAAGCAAGTCAACACACCCAGTGCAGTAATGAGTACTCAGCACTCTGGAAGTAGTGTGGAAACACTTTTAACTCAGAATATGATCATTAAATGTTAAAAGATGTGTAGATAATGCTTGAGTTTAGAATTCCAGAAAGCCTGGGAACTGTCAGATTGTTCCTGTTGGCTTTGGGCCTGTGGTGGAGCAGCACATTATAACAGGGCCAGATGTTACATTGGAGGGCATGTGGGGGATAAAAGGGCTCATCTCGTGGCCCTGATGCAAATAAAAGAGAAAGAGACCAGACTCCTACACCCCTTTGAGGTCACATATACAGTGACCTAGAGACTACACTAACCTCTATCCTACTGAAATCTCCATAGCCTCCCAATAGAGTCACAACCTGGGGACCAAACCTTTAATATACAGGTCTTTGGACATTCCAGATCCAAACTACAACAGTGATTTACTTATGCACATAAGCCTCAATTGTCCAGCCATAAAATGAAGATGACAATAATAATATATTCCTTGCTACATAGCTATGACTATCAAATGAGGTTTCAAGAGAAACCACTGAGCACAGTGGCTGACATGTATTAGCTTTGTGATAAATGCTTTTTGAATCCAAATCCTGTAATTTCTCCTGTTATTCTTAGAATAAAACCCATTTTTGTATAAAATCTTATCTTCTTTGAAACTGAAAAGTTTTCCATGGCTTTATGAAAAATATGTTTGGTTAGAGACAGACACAAACTTTTCTGCATGCAGAAAAAATATAAAAAAGGAAATGATAAAACAGTAAAAGTAAAAATAAATTGTAGCCTGAATTATAACATTTGAGACTTAAACTACTATTGAAATTATTTAAGAAATTATCTATCCCCTGGAATCTTAAAAGGTACACAATTTTTCTTTTTCTCTGTTGTGCATTGCTTCGGATTAATACCAGAAGTATTAGATGAAGCAGTTACATTTTCTATTTAACCTTTAAGTAATTATCATTAAATTACAAATAAGCCAAAGCAATGTAACAAAATCTGCCCATTTAAATTTATAAATGTGAAACAAATATATCAACATATTATTTGGCATGGGTTGACAATTTTGTGATTATTATAGGTAGGTTAAATTGAACCTTTATTTACTTTACTTGATGGAAATCTGTTTCTGAAGGAACTTGAGGTAATATATGAAAGGTACATGGCTTAAATTTGTAATAAAACATAAACATAGTACAAATAAATCCATATGTAAGCCATAAAAAGCCTCTGTAAATATGCTTATCAGTTTCTGGGAAAAGTCTGCTCGTTTGCCTGAAGGGAAAATACACTCAAGTTCCTCCCTCCCTCCCCGACCCTCTTCTCCTGGAGCCCTGGTAGGGAGCCTGGTGCTGTCTGACTGGCCAGGAAGGGAATGCCAGTCTGTGTGAGATGAGAGGGCAGAGGACTTATGCCATAGCTCGCCTGTGCTATTAAACCCCCAACGGGGCACATTACTGTGGGTCTGTAAATAAAATAAATAAAAATATTTTAAGATTAAAGATTGTCAATAAATGTTTAGGAAATAGATCTATCTTCACTAGAAGTAAATAGGTACTCACATTTGTATTGTAGTCAAAGACATCTCAAATGATGTTTCTTTCTCTTGAAAAAAATCATTTACTGCAAACACACAGAACTATATATTTTTCATTTGTATATGTATACATGTACATCTAAATCTTTTTGATTTATTGGTTATTTATTTAACATTTATTGACTACTGAACAGTTGGAAACACGCCAAGGGAGTAAAGAGTTTAGCCCGCTGGGAAATGCGGATGTCACTAAACATTTAAAGCATGACCTGGTCAGTGCTCTGGGAGCAGAGAGTCACTTCGCCCAGATGAGGCCTCGACTCCCACGGGAAGGGATGATGAGAATAAACAGCTGGGGGGAGTTAGTTTTCATCTGAAGGAGGCTCCTCGAACAGTCTTACCAGTTCATGCAATGAATACATTACTATTTGTGGAATTTCGAGATGGGGTCTCATTATGTGGTCCAGGTAGGCCTAGATCTCACTGTGTCGCCCAGGCCGACCTCAGACTTGCAATCTTCATTCCTCAAATTTGTGAGTGCTGGAATTACAGGTATGCTCCAAGTAAACCAGAGTTCAAATGTTCTCCCACGTCACACTAAAGAGGAGGCCTTTATCTTGAAGTCAGTGTGGAACTGTTAGAGAAATGTAACCTATTCACTGTATTAGGAGATGAGTCTCCAAATGAGAGTCGATAACGCAGAAAAATGTTCTAGAATTGGGGAAGTTGAGAAAAGGCAGTGAAAGAATTTTGTAGTTACAAAAGGGAAATAATGTAAATCCTAAATAAAGTAATGGCGGCAGGAAGGGAGATTCATAGGAATGGATTCCACTGTAATGGAGACAAGTCTAAGATCATTCATTAGCACAAGCACATAAAGTAAATTACATTCTTCTATATTGCTTCCCAAATCTTTAGACTGTCCTCCTGTCATTCACATCCTCCTGGCCTAATGTCATCATGCACCACCAAGCAATAGATAGTCCCTGCTTCATCCTTTTCAGTGATTACCTCATTCCTTTGTTCTCTTGGCAACCTCCTCACTGTGGTTTTGAAAAAGAAAATTTGGAGACACCAAAATCTTACCTCTTTTTGAATTTTTACAAAACTCTGAGAGATGCGATGGGATGCAAACAATGAGTCATCAATCAAATAACTAAAAGTTTGTTCTTAAAAAGAGAAAAACATGGAGCTAGGGATTTAGCTCAGCAGCCAAAGCGCCTGCCTGGCAAGTGTAAGGTTGTGTGTTCAATTCTTGGTACAAAAAAAAAAAAAAAAAAGCCCAAAACCGAAACAAAATATCCAACCCCCCAAAACATCAAAAAACAAATAAACAAACAAAAAAACAGAGGAAGCATGAAGGATAGAGTGCTATTAAGAAAGATGGTGGCTCTCAGGTGAGCTGTAAACTAATACCAGCTAGAGCACATAATTCTCTTCAGCTTTTAAAAAAGCTATTAGAAGTTAAGAGGATAATAAACCAAAATGAATAAAATGCTGATAATCATTTTAAAAAATGATAATTATATGAATTTCACTATAATATTTTCTCTACTTTTGGGTATGTTTGAAGTATTACATGGTATAAGTTTTTTGAAAGTCATAGGAATATTGTATATGATAAATAGCCATAGTGAGAAAATTGTATTTTACTTTATTAAATTACTTGATCAACCTATAAAGACTATAGATTTGTGGATTTGTGGAAGACATATTAAAAGTTCACATTAGATAAAATAGCTTACATTACATTGCTCAATATCTTGAAAATACTCCCAACAATCATTTTCTGTAAAAAGTCATTTATAGGACTGGGGATTTAGCTCAGCGCCATAAGCACCTGCCTCACAAGCAGGCAGTCATGAGTTTGATCCCTGGTACTGATGAAAAAAAAAAAAGTAAGTAAAAAAAGTCATTTATAATAAGTATGTTATCAGACTCAATTTAAAATGTTAAGAAATATTATTATTTTTTGTCTAACTTTCTTAATAACTTTTTGTCTACCATACAGCCATTAATTCATTGAAGGATATCATTTTGCATTTATACATTTAAGTCTCAATGTTTTGAATTACTTTATGTAGTCCATTACATGTGATCATTTCTAAACCTACCATAAAGACTATATATCCCTAAATAAAATAATTGAAACGTAGAGAATAATTTTCAAAAGTGACTTAAAATATAATTGCATTTCATGTTTTATTTAGTAAAAGGACTTACTATTAATGCCGGGTCAAAAAGTCCTCTAGAAAATGCAAAAGGAAAGTGATTAATACTGAGAAGCAATAAGGGGGGGGTGTGAATGAACTGCTTTTCTTTCTGTCAGAATACACAATCTACTAGATGTAGGGATTGCAAACTCAGAAGTAGTTCATGTAAATGATCACAGTAAGAGAGATTCTGCAGGTAAGAGTTCCTGTTCTCTAAAATCAGAAAGTAGAATTTCTATATACATTGGAAGAATATAAATAAGCTACATCTTTCTTTAGGCCTATAAGATTCAAATGATCTGTAGTTCTTTTACGTTTTAAGCCAGACACAGAAGTCATTTATTGTATGGTTTCCCTTACTCAAAAAACCCAAAATACAAGTAATTTAAAGAGCAGAATAATGCTCCAGATGATAGGAAAGAGGGACATAAATTTTGTGGCGATAGGCAGGATATCTGGTGACAGGAGAAGAAGGAAGGGAGCGGGAAAGGGAAGTAAAAAGGATTAATGTGATTTATAAGTGTCCCAGTTCCCAACGATGAATGTAATTATTATGTATTGCAAACATATACTAATAAAAAGGCCAAATTTATCATCAGGGATTAAAGCAATGTGGTACTGAGATATTTCCCAAGCTATAGTAAGAAAAAATGACTCACATTACTAATGGAAAAGGTTTAAACTAATTGTGTGAGTTTTTGTTCGGAATTTAGAAAGTATTTTATCATAGAAGCAACAGTTCACATGGTAGTTTCGATCCCTGAAAAACCCACAAATCCCTTTATCATGTAATGTGTTTGCAGTATGCACTGAGAATGCTAGAGGAGCACCACACACTACTGTGTCCTCTACTCACTGACTTCTCACCCTAGTAAAGCTCAAACCCCATGCTCTGCTCAACAACATGCTTGGCACTATACTCTCTACCCTAACCACCCCCTGCACCCCTCTAATCTCTGATCCTCTCTCACATCCTTGTGTAAGTCAGATTTATTCCCATCATAGGGTATTTGCACTAATTATTCTCTCAGAATGCAATTTTCTCTGATTTTTAATAAAAAAAAGTGTTTCTCGCCCTTTAGACATTTGGAAAAATATTACTGGGAACACCTGCCTAGTAGACTCACCTTAACTATTAGACCTACTGTTGATACCCAGTGGAAATTAGCTCTCAGTCATTCCGTGAAACACATTATTGTATTTTTCTCTTGCATAGCTCAAAAACTCTATCGTTTGATATTTTCTTGTTAATTTCTTTGTATAGTCTATGTGTCCCCTGGATAATATGTAAATTCCATGAGCAGAGATCTTATTACTGCCTCCAAGATACTAATTAAATAAAGCTCCATATACAGTATATGGTACATGATATATAGTATATAGTATATAGAATATAATACACAGCACATAGTGATTTAAGAGAAACTCCCAACCTATTAGATGACTGGTACAAGTTTGGGTTCTCTAAAATCAAAGAATGAATTTTAGGAACAACAGAGGTTAAGAGCAGAATATAATTATTGAGAGAAAGAGAGCTTCTGTCTGAGAGAGACAGAAGGGGTCCCCAGTGGGTTGCCAAAGACTGTCTTTTCTAGGGACTGTTGTAGAGCAGAACCACATAGTGAGAGTCTAATGTGAGAAAACGTGGGAACTCACAAGTGAGTAAGAGGTAGGACAGAACTATGGCCAATCAATAAGATTAATTGCTCAGATAAATGGATTAAGCTAGGGACAAATGGGGAAGCCAGTCACGTAGCAAGCAGGCACACTTAAAAGCAGTGACTCTTCCTGTAGGGGACTAGGACGGTGACTCCTGGCTTCTTCAGAGTGACAAAGACTTATTTAGAATATCAATTCCTGGTTCTTACCCTTAGGAAGTATGTGGGTACATTTAATTTATCTTTTGTCTTGAGGTCTGTCTCACAGTGGAGGTGTCTGTTTCCCCACCATGTGCAAGGTACCCCATCTTCTGCATTTGCTCCTTCCAGGCTTAGCCCTGCCTGGCCTGCCTATAATATTTCTACCTTAGATGCTGGTAACTATGTGCATGTAGCACACAGCACATAGCACATAGCACATAACACATAGCACACAGCACACAGCACACAGCATACAATATACAGTATACAGTATACAGTAT
Source organism: Cavia porcellus (assembly GCF_034190915.1). Lineage (NCBI taxonomy): Eukaryota > Metazoa > Chordata > Mammalia > Rodentia > Caviidae > Cavia > Cavia porcellus. Next base: position 60,306,785 of record NW_026947493.1, read on the forward strand.
ACAGTATACAGTATATAGTATATAGTATATAGTATATAGTATATAATATATAGTAGGGACCCTAACAAACACTGCTGAGATAGTCATTCAGATTAACACCTTAAGGGACCAGGACCACATCTGATATTTTATTCTGGATAATTTTGGGACACTGGAGTATGTTTCAACACTCTGGCATAAGAAAACCAGTAGTGGATTCAGGAGGTGAGATCCTGCGAGCAGTGAGAGTGATGCTGTGACTTCCTGACTCAAGGTGGTAGACATTTAGGGCAGGATTGCCTTCCCTCCCCCTTCGAGGACCTGTTTTTCCCCTTTATCCCTCCATTATCATGACACAAAACCAAGCCTAGACAATGAGCTCTGTCAGCAGCATTAAATTGCAAGCAGTACATATACATTTTTCTTCTTTCTTCTCTCCTGTCCTTCCTCTTTCCTTCACTTTCTCCTCTCTTTCTTCTCTTTCTTCTGCCCCTAATTTCCTCAAGTTCTCGCTCCCTTTTGTTCTGCCCTGCTAATGGTGGTGGCATTGGTGAAGCTGGAAGTGAGGCCAGCACCAGGTACCACGACCGGCACACAGCGAACACGTAAGATATGTATGCTAACTGGCTGATGAGAATGAATGGGTGGATGAACAGATTCTGCTCTGCAGTCTGTGGAATTCTAGCTGGCATATTTCCCTAGGTTAGTGTAGTGTATTCCAAATAGGACAGCATCTCAGGCTTTGCTTAAGTGAAGACAAATTGCTTCTCTGATTTCTTCTGGGCACTGATAGACCAACCAGGTGGCGGCTAGCAGGAATTTGGTGCATTGGTTACAACGTGATTTTTTTTGTGATGCTAATAGAATTTATTAACGACTCCATTTTAAGAGAATTGAAGTGAAAAAGGTTCACATAAAAATACAACAAATTCTATTGTTTTAAAGGAACGACTTCCTACATTAAATAGGTAATACCTATTGCTATGGACAAGTTCTTAATTTGTGTGTGTGTGTGTGTGTTTAGAATAAGACATATTTTCCTTTTAGGGGAGATACTAAATGTTCAGAGCCTGCCATTATCTTTTTGAACTAAAAGATATAAAGCTCGGTGATACAGTTCCATGGCACAGCTGACCATCTCTGCATCAGACAGGACTCGCCCCTGAAGCTGACCTGGGTCATCTGCTCCGGGGTGACCTTCGCATACCTGCTCTCCATCTTCCCGCCGCTGTGGACCCCGAGGCGCTGTGGCCTCAGCTCGTCCTCTGCTGGGCCCCGGCAAGGGTGCATCGCTAATCCGGGCCAGGGAGGCTCCGGCTCCCTCGCTGCGGCTCCGCCCTTGGATTCCCACACAGCGACGTCACCGAGACACAGCTGCCGCTCAGGAAATTGCAAAGGAGCTGGGAATCCTCGAGCCTGCCGATGTTCCCAAGTAAGAGGCGGCCCTGGAAACATTCTCAGTAAATTCTTGTCGGCAAAGCTGTGAGAAAATACTGTAAAAAGCCTCATTTACTTTTATCAAGCATTAAGCAAAACTCAGCATTTAGGTCTTTGCTGAAACGTAACAAGAAAGAATACATGATTTTTAGGTCTGCCCATGACAATTATTTTAACTGTTTTTGTATATCTTTGGGTTTCACATTATGCAATAAAAGTAGAGCAAAAGAACTGAGAAATAAATTCAGGAAATGGAGCGCTCTCTGGGCTGTCTTGTGGAGCAGGATTCGCTCACCCTCGTGTCCCCAGGAGACAGGATTGGCCCAGGCCAATCAGGGGAGTCCCACCCTCCCTGGGCAAGTGACCCAATTCAAATTAATGAGATGAGCGTTTTTGTTAAAGAGAGGCTTGCTTGCTCTTTGGAGAGAGCCATTCAGAGAAATGACCTTTCCCTGGATGCTGTGGTGCATGAATGGTAAGCTTGGAGCATCTGAGCCGCTTTGCCTTGTTGTGGGACACAGATGAAGGAGACAGGAGACGCCCAGGGCTGCCCTTTCCAAGTCTATCATCTAGTCCACCTCCTGCGCTTGTGTAAGCCAGTCTGGAAACAGTTGTGGGTAATGCACAGCAGGAAACACCTCGAGTGGCATTTGTGTTAACTGGAAGTAAAATACTTCTTTTAAATTTTATTTGTTAGCAATAACAATCAACAAGATTGGCCCAAATGAATTATACAAAGAAATTCTGGCATTTGAAACATGAGCTCTACATTGAGTGCAAGATATGCAGGGACACTATTTAAAAACCTGACACAGAGTCCTGCACATTTGGAAAAAACGATTTTTAATGGGCACTGCTTGGAAGTATTTCTCAGGTTTCTTACCAATATAAAGATGAAGTTTATGTAATTCTAAAGATATTATATCAGGGAACTACAGATAAAGTCAAAACACATAAAATCATCAAAAATATACCCAGAGAAGGTCAATGAATCTGATATTCACATTTTTTATTGTCTTTTCTCAGAAGATTTAGAAATTTGATTTTGCCTTTATACACTTAATAGCTTTGTTTGGAAATAATTGTGAAATTATTTATTGTGAAAAATAAATGTTTATTGATGTCTCTGATCAGAAAAGAACAATGGGTAATAAGTGCTGTGGTAAAAAATTAGTATGCATATTTCACAGCAAATAGTGAAAACATTTAAAGCTTCTACCCTTCCTCTTTTGTAGGAATTTTAGCAGTGGAAAAACATCTTGAACCCGTAATTTTGTGGAAGTATAGTCAATAATTGAAATCAAGTGGAACTTTAATTGCCCTCCACTCTGATGTATTTTTTTGCATCATTGTTTTTGGTGTGAGAAGAAAAAGCTGACTGAAGAGGTTTACAGAGGTTGCCTAATAATTAATTCACCTTCTCAAAGGTAACCAGAACACTCAGTGAACTCGGTTAACAATATGGATAATGAAACTAAATGACACGTGTCTGTCCTATGTAATCTTGGCTAAATCTCTTAGTCTTATCTCTTTGTTTGTCTGCAGAATAGGATTAGTAGCAATAACAGGCAACTCTGCCTTTCATTTGAGTTTTGCTGTTGCATTTCATTTTCATTTTCATCTAATGCAAACATGATATAAAGCATAATGCATTTCTGTTTTCAGGCCTAGACATGTCAGAGCATTATTTACTTGAGAAAAAAAATATTTTAGGTTTAATGTCTATAGAAATGACTATTGGTGTTTTTCTGTAACTTAACTTTATTAACTCTGTAACTTCTGTAACTGTAACTTTATTCACAACTGTGATTTGGTTGTAATCTGAATGCCTCACACATTAAACTATTCACACTGACAATATTTAGTACGTCAAAATATACAGTACTTCAATGGCTATTGTATATAATGTACAAGATCACAGAATACCAAAGTCAGAGTGCCCCAATGAGCCTTAAGTTTTTTTGTTTGTTTGTTTGTTTTTGCCAGATATTGCTTGGCTAAGAGACAAAAAGAAGTTATACTTTAAAAATCAAAAGAAAATATGAATTATACTTTGTTACTATTTTTGAGCCCTCTGTACTTAAAGTAATTCTAATAATCCCTAAATATTTAATAAATTCTTGACAAAAATTCATCAAAATCATATTAATCACATTGCATTTATTTCCGGTATATTCTGCCTATTTCCACTTCCATTGATGAGTTCAGTACCTGAGTGTGGAGTCAGGAGTTGGAACCTTGGGGAAGTGTATTCAGGCCCCTGGCTCCTCATTTCTCCCTCTCTGCTTCCTGGCGGCCTGGGGTTGAACAGCCACCTTCTGCCATCCCTTTCTCCCACATGCTGTTTCTGCCTTAGAGCTAGCCAAGCATGGGCCCAAACTGAGCCAGAGTAATCTTCTCTTCCTTTAAATTATGGGCTTCAGGCATTTTGTTCCAGTGACAGGAAAGTGACAAAGGTGATGTCCTCCTAGCCTTTCTTTTGATGGACTAGCTCTCCTGATGAAGTTCTAAAAAACTTCAATTTTATTTTTTCATTTTTCAACTTAATACATGTTGATCACATATGCATTACATAAGTGATCATAATGAATTTGTACCTGTACATGATATATCTTGTTTCTTCTTTTTTTCCATTCCTTTGCCCCTCTTCAACCCCTCTTCCCATCCTCACTTACAAAAGCTTTGTTTTCATTTTTTCCTTCTAATGCGTTTTTCTTTTCCTTCTCCCTTCCTTGCTTTTGTACAGTGGAAACTTGAAGTTGTCATTTCTGCCATCAACCTGAGGTACAGATCTGTAACTGGTTACTGGGCAGGACAGTACAGAGGGCAGGATAAGTTCTCTCAGGCACATGGCTGACAGTAATGGCCATCCCACAGTGGCAAAATGGTGAGAAATGGGAGTCCCTATTGGTGGTGACCAAGTCCTTCTCAGAAAACCTTTCCTTTGCTTAGTTTCTACGTTTCTGGGCCATTCATCATAACTTTAAAGAATTTGGCCTGGAAAATTTTCAAAAGTTAAATCATTTGTTTATGTGGCAAATGAAATAATTCACAAGGAGACACCAGTAGAATATGTAATAGTAAGCAATATAACTAAATAACAAAGCCTACCTGATGAATTTATATTGTGATGGTAACAGACTATGGGAGTGTCGTGACTCTAGGGGCCCCATTCATTATGAGGAAAGGGTCAAAATGAAACAATCAATTTTTAAGAGATGTTTTGGGTGGAGAAAGCCAAGGGCTAGGCTGTGTTGCTATCTGAAAGAAAGAAAGAAAGAAAGAAAGAAAAAGAGAAAAAAGACAGAAAGAGAATTAAAACATTGCTTAATTTAGTTGTAGGAAGACATTAAAATTTTATGCCTCTCTATCTCCTGCTTTTTCACTGATTTTCTTACCTGTGGTCACTTTAGCTGAGGTATCTGCAGTACAGAAAGATGGTTCATTAGAATACAAACTCCAGGAAGACAGAAAAAAAATATATATCCTAATGTAGTAGTTACTAACTTATCTTCCCTGAGTAAGTGAAAGATGAATGAACTAGATTCTTTAGAGTGCCCCCCTCATCATCCGTTCATCTGATAACTCCACACAGGATGGACAGGGGCTTAGTGTTTCACACTCTTGTTTCCTTTGACGCTCAACAGAAGAGCTGCCCAGTGCTCCAGAGCATAGCTCTAATCATTCATTCACGTACAGCTGTGGAAAACACGATTTTTGATAAATTATTAAAAGGTGCATTATTCTACCTGGCCAAGTTTTTGTTTTGTTTTGCTTTGTTTTACATTTTCAGAGGGAACTTTTCTCTAAATAATGTTTTAATGCATTGAATAAAATATACAGTATCACAAGAGAAATTATTGAAAATAATGGTATACCATAATCAACATATTAAAAAGCAAAATTTCACTATACCATTATATATGTGCTTTTGTTAACACATTAAAGAAACACCTGAAACATTTAAAATATAGACAAGTTAATTTACTGATTTTTTAAAAAAATTTTGTGGTGCTAAAGTTTGTACCCAAAGCTTCACATGTTAAACATTTTGCCATTGGGCTATACCACAGCCTCAATTTTATTTCTTAAATCATCTGAATGAAGATTGTTATAGGTGAGCTAAAACAAGACTATTAAATTGTGTGGTGGTCCCTGACTCTTCTCCTTTCCAATACTGAACAATAAAAAAAATTGTAGATGAAGAATTCAAAAAAGAAATGTAGATGCTGAGATCACCAAAGCGTTTACCCATGATTTCACTGGCAGGTGGAGATTCAGTGTTGTCTGATGGTACAAGCTCACATGCCAAGAGCATGTATGAACAAAAGGACCTAAATTATGTGAGAACTAATGTCAGCATAAAAGTGAGTGTGGTCCCTAAAACATGACTAATATTAATGACATAGAGTTCTATTTCACAAAAATAATGGAATATGAAAATATTTATGATTTCCATCAACGATGCAGTTGTGGAATCTGCTAATGCCATGATGATGCCTACTTTTATTTTTAAGGAAATACTAAATTTCAATTAATGATTAGTGACAGCATTAAAAACTTTCCTTTTCTCCTGAACATATATCATCCTGTGCTAAATTATAAGTTTAAGACTAGAAAGTACTGATAAATGTTTTTTTTCTTAAAGACATTACACTATATGTCTTCATAATCTGGACAAAATTAGATTTACTTAGTAATCTTTCCATTAATCCTTTTTGTATTAGTTTTGATGAGTCTGAATGAAGCAAAAAGTAGAGATAGCAAGTGGTCATAGCTAACAGTCCAGCCAATTCAAAAGTCACTAGGAGAAAGAATTTCAGTTTTCCTTTCCCTAGTGCTCATAGAATAGCTGAGAAGGACTCCTGATGTTTAACTCATTGATACAAATGTCAGATGACAAGATAAGAAATGTAGGATATATGATCTATGGACCAGCTGTGCTTTTTAAGAAATACAGACTCTAAAACGCCACTCCAGACCTACTGAACTATGTATCAGCTCTCCAGGTATTGTTTGTGCACATCCAAGTATGAGAAGCTGCAACACTCAGTTATCCCAGGGAAAGCACTACTTAGAGCAGATCCCCTAAGAGTCATCCCTGTGGTACCAAACTCCAGCCTGCACACACTCCTCTCTAGACCTCTCTCCTCAGGAGGCTTATCTTTTTTGCATGTAATCTTATTATTATAAAATCACTAAGATTAGGAGGAATTTAGTAGCTAGAACAACAGGAAAAGGAGATGCCATTGTCTTGAATTTAGCTAGAAACTCCCTCCACCTAGAATATGTTCAGCTGTGACCTTGGCTTGCCTTCCTTTGTTTGGTCACAAAAATATAAACATTCTACAGTCCCTTTATGTTTATCTAGTTTGATTCAATTCAGTGCTGACAAATATGTGCTTCAGGATTCACTGAGAACACATATTGAGTCTGGTATTTGCCTTCCTTCAGTACAGTAAATTACTCTTTAGTTCAGCACTACCCACAATCTCTTCACTGATTAGCATCTTTCCAAATTTTTCTTTCTATAAAGAGAATTTCAGTTCTGTGTCTCCCTACATCTTTCTCTACTGATTCCTTTTGACAGATGTCTTGGATGAAACTTGATCATTAAGACCAATAACTCTCAGCTCAAAAACACAAATATATGATAATTTTTCATGAAGACTTTTATTTGGAATAAGAACTCACTTTCTAACATAAATTTTAAAAGAGGTAATTCCAGAACTCAGGAGGCTAAAGCAGAATTGCCTTGAGTTTGAGGCCAGCCTGGGCTATCCAGGAGTTCAAGGCTAGAGTGAACTATAGAGCAAGACTCTTTCTAAATAATTAAATACTAAATAACTAAATAAATATAGGCAGTTGGTTTTCAAAAAAAAAAAAACCTGTTTAATCTTCAGTATAATTGTACCTTATAATGAAAGGGATAACAAAGCAATATTTTTGTAATGCAAGTGGCTTAAAAAAAAAAGAAAAAGAATGACATTAACCAAAATACACACATTTTAAACTTGGTTTAATTAAAGGATCATGGGAGAGTAATCATTGTGGAAATCATAAGAAGGCTGCCTTTTATATAATGGATAATTTCATTTAAAAATGACTGGTTCTCTATTTCTGAGTGTAAACGCTTCCAAGTCCCACTGATTGCTGCTCAGGCCTCTAAAGAAGAAGGAGGAGCAGGAGGAGAAGAAGAAGAGGAAGAAGAAGCTCTTTTTATGATTTCTGTGACTTTCTAATATTTCATCTCTCTTGTCTTTGTATTCCTACACCCATACCTGTCTTCTCAGATCAATTCTATTCTGGTTTCCATGAAAAAGAAAAATTAAAAAGATCCTCTTCACAAATGTCTTGTGATGCTTGCAATTTACTGAAGACCCAGAGTTGTCTCTGGAGAAGAGTCCGTCATGTACTCTCACCTCACTCGCTGGTACATCACACTGTCTGCTCTGTAGAGCCTTCTCTCTGGACGCATGGACTGCCCAGGAGGGCCCTTGGAGTGCTTCTCTGGCCCTGTCAGGAATCCTGAGTGGACTAGCACTGCCAGGACCCTACCTTTCTGGACCCTGGGTTAGCTCCTCCTGTCATCCAGCTCCTGCAAGGTGGTCCTCTCTCTGGGATGAAGCCCCTGTGTTGTTTCCTTATCCCTTAGATCTTGGAGTGATCAGAGCCTCCCGCTCTTCCTCCCTCTAAGGTACCACACTACCCACACTTTCTAGAGTAGAGCTCCTTTATTCAATTGTCATCGAAATACCTAACTAGTACGCACTTCTTTTATTGCCCAGGACTTGGCAGAGTAGGAATTATACTTACAACATTGCTGTTGGATGTGATCCAGCAATAGAACAAGTCATACCAAGCTAAAGTGGAAAGGTTTTTCTAAAGAATGAATGTGCAAAAAATAAATTCCACTGGATTACTGAGCCTGATCTCAGTTCAGCAGTTTGCCAGTAAAAAGGATGAAGTACTATTACTGTAGGAATATTTCTTGTTTTTACTCACTACACAACACAGTATAACAACTGTTATATAGCACTTACATTGTGTAGGTTATATGAAAATTCCATGCCAAATTTATGGAAGGAGCTTGAACGTTGGTGGTTTTTGGTATCTGAAACCAATCTCCTGTGGCTTTTAACATTACTGTAGAGCTAAAAATTGCTGATATTTAAAAATTTAAATCTAATTAGTTTACTTCTGTAATAAAACAGCAAGGCAATTTTCAGTTTTCTTAAATTATGTTTTAAAATGGCTTGAGTAAAAATCAATCTTGCTTGATAATTTTTGTCCTGTTGGTCAGATCATAAAGGCTTGAAAACACATGTACTCAGCAAGGAAGCATTTGAGACATAAAAATATTAGTATTGCAATTTTCAATTAGGCAGAATAAAACTTGAGTCCTCTGGAAAAGAGGCCTTTGATTTGGGACTATGTCGTTTCCTAGTCCTCTGTCTCTCCTGTGGTATTCTTTCCTGATTCCATGACTCTGATGCCTTCCCTTGTGGAAGAAAATCAACGTTTCATATTGACCTCTGATATGAGTTTTGGACTCCAGCTTTAATCCTGACCTCGGTAGATGAAAGCAGGGAATATGTCATTCTCAGACTCCGGGATTCTCAGTGTTGGGAACACAGCAAGCAATTCTGAGAGCAAAGTTTCTGAAAAAAAAAATAAAAGACAAACTGAAGAAAATTTGTTGAGTCCTAAGTGTTGGTTTCAACAGAAACAAAGCAAGTATACACTTGACTTACTGTAGGAATCAATTTTAATGACTGGGGAAACAGAACACATAAAGTGGGTACTAGTTGACTTTATAATGATGATTAAAGCATATTTAATGATCTTTTTAAAATCATCAATTCCTTAAAAAAAATCTGTACATCAATGCTTATAAGTGAAATTGAATCTTTATTATCCTTTGAGAAACAAGTGAAAGTTAACAAGCAAATGGTATCCAAACCTGTGCACATGTCTTACAATAATCTTGGAAAGTTACATGGCTCAGAAATAAGAAAGCAAGAGCAATGACACCACATTCCTTTGCATCTGTGCAATATGTATTAGGACTATAAGAAAACGCAGAGCTGAGTAACAGCACTTTGCTCTTGTTACTTTATAAGACCTTGTAAGAAGAACTATTTGGGGCATAAAAGCAATCTGGGACAAAGAAGACTTTCTCACTACATGTTAGAAAATTATTACTATTATTATTACATTTGCCTTCTCTTTGAGTTGCATCTAAAGACTCCTAGGTAGCTTCCAGATGATTAGAAGTTTGTGGAGCCAAGAAGACTTAAAGGTAATACTGATTAAAAAAAAAGTGCAGGAGAGAGTCTAGGTAAAAATAGAACAGAAAATGAAAGCTTTCATTTCCTGAACAGTGAAAAATGGGGGAGGGAGTGCTGAACTGGAGTAATATAGACAGTCTGACAATTTATTTTTAATCAAAATTAAAATACATATAGGCTAAATTTCATTTAACATTATACTCATCCTATAGAGAATTATTCCTTTTCTTGTTTTGATGAATAATCAAAAATTTGTTTTTGAAGACAATTTGTAGAAAGAGATTCTATTCTATGCGATTCTATAATACTAAAATATACTCCTATTTTAAAATGTCAACCAATAAACTTTGACTTTGGCATACTTTAAGATGTCTCTTAACAAATATTTGAACAACAGCATTTTCATTTTAAAAAGAAATGGGCACCTGTTCAATCCTTGGTATTGTGGAGGCCAGAGTGTATGAAACAATAGATCTTTATTTATTCATTGGTAAAATTAATGATCTTTGAGTTAAGGAGAAATTTCATATTTTTAGTGTGTTTTAAGTTATGCCATATCTTGATTGTGACTTACAAACTAAGAATATATGTTCCTGTGAAAGACAGTACTTGTTTTATGTGTTGGGTTGATTTTAGAATCCTTAAAATGTTTGGGTAGATTAATAATGCAGATATTAATAATCTTGCAGATAAGAAGCCACCAACTACAGACTTTGGGTGTTAAATTTCAACTTTGACCTTTTCAGTGTAGTAAACATTTAATCTCCAGCGGATCAACAGGAGGCCACAATTTCGGAACACCGGCACTTTCTATGTAATTGTGACCCTTTCTTTTCACACTGTCTGCGACATGTTTGATTTGACACAGTTCTTGGCATTGGAATACCTAGCAACTTTTTCCCTTGGAAAAACTGGCACTGCACCTAAGATCCTTGGTGTGATCCAGCATAACTTTGTTTTGATCATAATCCAGTGCGAAGGAGCCACTTAGGCAAACTTACCTCAGTGCTTTCTATGGCAACTATTGGAAACTAAATGTAAGCAAAAATATTGCTCATCTATTGCATTTTTGTGGTGGTTCTTTTAATAAATAAATGGTATGTATTTTGACACTTGATTTGCACAATTTTTCCCTGTTTAAAAATATTTCAAACAAATAGTTATGTGTTGGTGTTAATTATTGGTATCATATCATGTTATATTGGGTTTTTGTGGCTGCTGTAGTGAAGTAACACACACTGGGTGACTTAGGACAATGGAAATGTATTATCTCATGGTTCCTTAGGCCAGAAGCATAAAATCAAGGTGTTGAAATTGCCATGCTCTCACTGAATCCTGAAGAAGGGAATATTCATTCTTTGTCTCGTTTTTGCTTCTGGTATTTTGCCAGCAATATCTGGTACTCCTCGATTTGTAGATGTAGCATCCTAACCTCTGTCTTTATGTGGTCTTCCTCCCCTGTGCCTTCTCTGTATCTTTGCTGAGTATATCTGTTGCTGTATCTGAATTTCCCATTTTTACAGTTACACTACTGATAGTGCATTAGAGCTCACCCTAATGACCTCATTTTATTTTATTTTATTTTGTGATGATTCTATTTAAAATCAAGTCACTGTCTGAGTGCTGGGGGTCAAGACTCTAATCTATCTCTTTTTGAAGTTCAGTTTAACCCATAACACAAGCTATCCACACATTATTTCTGAATAATCACAAAATACAAGCTACTAACCTCAGATTAACGAAATGTACCCTTGGTTTACAGCTTCAAACTGTTGTATACTTTAGAAGCAGACTTCAGGGCAGGAAGAGGCAGAGGATGGGTGGTAGCAGAGCACCCGGGTGGATGCTGAATCCTCTGGGGGAAGAAATGGCAATGATCCACCAGCCAGCTGTCTATGTCTCCAGATCTGTTCTTTTCCAGTGCTCCCAGTGCCCAACCTGTTGACCAGTAATCTTTAAGGGCCCTTTTTCAGTCTGAAAAGTTGAGCTGAGCTTTTATTAAAACATTGCTGGTTTGAGATCAATTTGAATTAAAGAAGTGGTTAGAGCATGAATACGTGCATATCTACATATATGCCAAGTATGAGGGAGACTATGTACAAGGGCATCCTGGCTAGAGTTCTATGAAGAAAGCTTTGACTGTCAACACACCCCTCCTTCCTTATCTGCTTGCTGTGCTGATCCTTAGATGGGAGATGTGGACTTTTACATCTCTTAAGGTAGAAGTATCATATTGCTTTGGGTGAATATAATACTGTATTTTGTGATGGTGAGTTAGTCCCAAACGAGGTAAAACTAGATAATTGTGTCTGTGCTCTTCCTTTCAGAAGCAACCTGAAATAGCAGTATACGTTATCTTTCTGCACTGAAGACTTAACAGTGTTCTTTGTCTGTTGAAGTTCTTTAAAGATTTTGTTGCTCACTAAACTCTGGTTTTCATATTACATTTATATCTTATTTCCATGAGGAAATATATACATGGACATTTGGAAGAGATTGTCTCATCCACTCTAAGGTTTGTGCCTCCTGACCTCTCATGTATTAATATCTTTGAAAGCGGACTGTGTTTTATAATTGATCAGTTTGTTACTTTTACGACCATAATAGGATCACTATGACCTGCACAGGGATGAACCTGGTTGTAGCTCTGGTTTATGTCATCACATCAGGTGGAGTTATGTGATAATCCATATGATGAATTTAATTGCCACTTAAAATGCTTGTAGACCATATTATAAGCAAAATAAAAGCAATTAGTCTATAGAACTGTACAGAAATAAGGAAATGGAGAATGATTTAATGGTGGTAAAGCTGATACGAGTAATTAGAATGATGACTACAGTTCCATATTTTCTTCCAAAACAACAGCTAAGTGCTATGTGTAATCTAAGAAGGAAAGACTCTCAGTGGTTGGAGTTTTGTTAAATTTTGTTCTAAATTGTGGGCAAGAAGACTGCTTATCATTTGCCAAGCAATGTGACTAAAGGAGGAAAAAAGTACTGGTTACCTCTAAATGGATAAGAGAAATTTCCATGCAATGAGAACTGATACAGCTCACACATTCAGACAGCCAGCAGGACACCATGCCACTGGGTAGCTGAAAGTGTTGTTCTTTTCTCAGTTGACGTAAAGTTGCGATGCATCTTAAAACTGATGGTATCACTGCTTCAAAGCAATGGGGTATTTCTTTGGCATTTCCATGAATTCTGGTTCTTAACATCTTGGGAAAGTAATAGATATTTATTGTCTTTTTTTAGGTTTTGTCAATTTAAATAGAAAAGTGCCCTATGATTGTGGTTGGCAGGATGGGAGAATATCTCCGTATGTGAGAGAATGAGATAATTCTTTCCTCAGGCTATTAAGTAAGGACATAGAACACACAGGCTGTCTCGTGTAGACTAAAAGAAAAGATAAAGACATAGGAATGGAATAAGTTTGGCAATTAATTGTCACTATTCTAACACATACTGGGGCCACTGTCACCAAGGACACTCAGTCATGGTATGGATAAGACTTACTATGATTATGTCTACTTCTATTTCTACTCAAATACTCTGCTTTTAGCCTAATCATGTATATAAGTGAAAGCAGGGATTCAATGCAATGGATAATTTTATAGGACATACAAGACAGCTATTTCATAATATGTATGTTGGATTGTGGTTAGTATTAACATTTCTGAGAATACCTCTTTGACGATCTGTTGTAGTCAGGGTATACAAAGGAAAATATTTAATACAGGGCACATAATTTGGAGGATTATTTTATAATAGTCACCCAAAGAGTCAAATGCAAAAGGGTGCAGGAGATCAGTCCAGACCTAGAGACCCAAAGAATCAAGCTGACAGCCTGGGCGCCATGGCAGTATTCTTCAGGAGTCTAGCTGACTCCTGAATGGCAATGTCCTCCATGAGTCCAACCAGAGATGTAGAGCCCACAACAATGTCTCATGCAAATCTGTATCAAGGATCTGCATTGGGAAGGCCCAAAGGTCAGTGGTAGAAGCCAGAAAGTCTGCACCAGTGAGACAAAGGCTCTGTGTCAGCATGCTGAGGGACCTGTCCTGGAGCCAGGAAGTGATGCTCCAAGAAAGAACCAGAGCTCCCCTGAAGAGAACTGTAGTCATTCTCAGTGACCACAAGCCCCTGAGCTCCTCTGACTATGAGAACAGCCAAGTTCACATCAGGAAAGCCAACATGACAAGCTTCTCCAGCAAGAACAACAGCGCACCATTTTCCCCTCCAGTTCTCCTTTTATGCTGTTGGCAACAATCCTCGGGTGGGCCTTCGACACCCAGCACCATGCTGATTCAGTTAGATGGGTATTACAAATTGACTATTTGTTAATCTACCACACCATCCCTCCTTTTAAATTGCTTTGTACCTCTCCATCCATTTGCTTTGTATTGACTCAGGATTTCCTCCCCACCCTCCACATGTATATCCTGATGTTTTATATTGTTATTCCCATTGGTGCAGTTTGGATGTGGTTTGTCTTCTAAGGGTTCATGTGTTGTAATCATGGTCTTCAGCATGGCCAGGTCAAGAGGTACTAAAACTATCAAGAAATAGGAGATCATTGTCTTCCAAGGTGCTGTTGTTGGAAGGGATTAAGGTAGTTTTTATGGAATCCTGAGTTAGTTCTCAACAGAGTGAATTGTAATGAAAGAGCAAGACTGGCCATTCCACCATGATGAGATGCAACCAGTGTCCCTTTCCAGAAAAGGCACTGTGCTATTTGAATTTTCAGTCTTCAAAACCATGAGCCAAGTAAACCTCTTTTCTTTAAAAATTACTAAGTCTCAGGTGTTTGGTAATACCAACAGAAAACTGTCTAAGACATTTAACATTTCATTCAGTATAACTATGTAGCTAGCAAAAATCCAAGGCTCTAAAAATTCTTCCACTTTGTTGCTTCTGATAAAGTATTTATTCAATTTGCATACCATTTTGTAGAACTCATCAAAAAGTTATATATGCTTTATTTATATTCATTATCCTTCAAAATATACAATAAATATTTGTTTCCATAAAAGAAAAATGGAATATTTATTTCATATTTTATATCTATATCAGATACTTTGTATTATGTGCTATAAAGTCTTAACTATTTCTTTTCATTTAACTCTTAAACAATTATATGAATTATAGAAATTCATGGACTTTGCATTATCAATATGAGAAAATGGGGCACAAAATGCTTACATAGTTATAATGTGATGGTCTAACCATAACTGTTTCTTTCTCTAAACCTATAAAAATCCTTTTTACAGTATACATTATAGAGTATACTGGAAAATCCTAAACTATTAGGTTCAGGATACATCTTTATAGTAATAATACTAACTACAATAATAATACACATTCCCTGACTTCATCTTTTATGCTAAAGTTCTAAGTTTTCACAAGTGTCAACGTACCAGGTAACTCAAATATAAAAGTCATTATCTCCTAAACCAGGACACTGGGCATGGAGTTGTGTACTTGGCCTTGACTTAAGGACGCTGCATCTGGAAGCAGGAGTCAGACTGAGGCAGTCCATCCCAGAGCCTTCATGCCATAGTGTGAAAAACCAAAGTCCAGGAAGCTTTTGGTCAGGAGCTGCAAAGGATCCCAAGGAGGGTTGGTTGCTCTTTACTTTTGAGGGCTTAGCAGCGAGGAGCGCAGTTTCCTTCCGTGCATTTCCGTGCTGCTCCCTGGTGACACAATGAATGAACGTAGTTAACAGTGGCTGGAGCATCGCAGCAGCCCTCACTTCCTTCCTTCCGGCCTCTGCTGCTCTTCACTGCACCCTCTCCACACGCCAAACACACAGAGCTGAACGGAGCCTCTTCTGCTCCCCAGCACACACCACTGCACACACATACACGGATCTTTACACACTTGACATCCCATGCACTCAGATGCACTCGTCTTCTTCAGATTCTCAGCTCACAATGTCCTCATTGTCTAACACATCCTCGGCAAGTGCTGGGCTATTTCTTAATATGTATCTCAGAAGTCATCTCCACAGGACGTGTTCTCGCTGCCTCTCCCTGCACCCCACTCCCAGAGCTGGGAACAGGGAGACTTCTCTGTGCTCCCACATTCCCTGAACACACCTCTCTCAGGCCGTGTTATAAATCCTCTCTTGGCCAGCTTTTCTAGGGCAAAGAGCTGGTTATTAATCATTCTTTATGCTTCACAGAATATTTGGAACATAACTGCCCTAAAAAACATGCACTAAATAAAAGAATCAGTAAAAACAGAACATAGCTGGAAAATTATCTCAGTCACTAAGTCACCTCATTCCTACCTATACTTTTAAAAAGTGGGTCAGAAACTGCCAGCCACGTGTTTTGAGGAGACATCCTCTGGTCTTGCTTAGCTGAAGGACAGAAGGGAAAGGCTCTGAAGAGGAGACACAAAAAGGTCAGAGCAGGTGTCGGAGCAGTGGCTGCCTTGAGAGAAGCTGCCAGATCACAGAATGCAAATGCTCCCCTTCCTGTTGGCAGCAACTTGAGTCAGATGAGAAGATCGCCTAACCCAGAATGAGAGGTCACTGGCCAGTGTGGGCTACCTGAGGGCTACTCAGCGTTCCATCTGCCATACAGGGGAAAGCGCATTTTCAAGTTCATTAAAATGATCAAAAGAAAGGACAAACTAAAGTAGAGGTGTGAAGTAGAATACTGTGAACTGTGGGAAGAAAGCTCATGTAACCTTCAAGAGGGCCTCCTCTCCGCTGCTTGTCAAAATGTTAAAGACATTTTTTGTTTTTCAAGGACTTTTACAAGTGGATTGATGTTTGACTAAATCAGACTCTGGCCTGTGCTGCCAATTTTCACTGCCTACTCGTTATGGGGGCTGTGGCGTTCTTCTAACAAAACAGGCTGACTGCCTCTGCACAAGTAGGATTACTGAAAATGTTATGATAGATTGATAAAACTTTAAAAAATAGTGGGATATATTTTTCCCCTGCAGAAGAGAAAAATACCTTATTTGTCAATGAATGGGAGACAACTCTGGACATACCTTCAGAAATCTAGATGTGAACCCAAGCTCACCTGGAGCAAGTTGTTCAGTTGTCTCGTAGTTGGTTTCTTAATCCACAAAGCAGTAAAATAACACTTTCTTCTAAGAATTCTTATAAAATGAATAAGAATTAGGAAAAATAAGTTTATTTTTGAGACGTATACATAGTAATGTATCTTTATTATTTAGAGAAAATAATTTACTACTTTGTTTAAAGTATTCACCAAAAGATGTGCTAATAATTTTAACCACAGTAACTATTTAGTAATAAAATGAATATTAAGTCCCTAATATTCTAATAAAATATTTTTTAATTCTTCAAAATTTAGTTACTGAGCAGAAGGAGCTCAGTGGAGTTAGCAGCAACTCCTCTCAGGAAAGAGGAACACTATCAGTTAATCCGGGATGGTGTGTGGCAGCATGATCTCTCAGATGGGGCCTGGCTGCTGCTATATTCCTAGAAAAGTCAAGGAGGGGAGTAGAATGTAGCTACCTGGAATGGAACTCTTTTTTTTTTTTTTTTTTTGTCTTGTCTTGTCTTGTCTTGTCATGCGAGTCAAGCTGGCCCTGAGCTCACTTTGTAGCTCAAACTGGTCTCGAACTTGCAACGATCCTCCTGCCTCAGCCTCTGAGTGCTGGGATTACAGGTGTGCAACAGCATGCCCGGCTGGAACTCTTTTAAATTAATGGCATCCAGATTAAAATACACACACACACACACACACACACACACACACACACACACACACAGCAGAATATCATGCAAACGTCTTGTTCCCACTTCAGTTCCAAGGAATTGGATTCTCTAGGAGGAAGACCAGAATGTATGTATTTTTCTCTAATGCTTAAAAGTTTTTCTTATGGTCACCCTCTTTGAGTTAGAGTTAGTACTTTAAGATTCATAAATGGTTATTTTCTAAAGTTATTAACCACAATTCTAAAGCACAAGATATAGTGAGGATAATATTTGTCTAGTATATGAACTTCTATTTTTAGCTAAATTGTAAAGAATATTCATGTATTAACATTCTTGAATATTCACATGTGCTAACTTTTTGAATTTATTGGAAATGGGATTTCCATCTGTGGCCAGGCATTAAACTCACATGGTCCTCTTGCCTCCACCTCAAGAGAAATTAGGATTAAAATTGTGCAGCAGATGACCACTCCTTTAAATATTAATAGACCTTCAAAAGAGTGGAGCTTTTTAATTTTTAAAAAAAAATCATTGTATTGACTTCTTCAAGAAAGAAGACTATGAATTGAATTCCTCTAAATTAGGTTGTTAGTCACCTGCAAAACACAGTTTTCTTTCTCTAAGTCTTTGTTTGTTTGTTTGTTATTGAGACAGACTCTCACCATGCAGTTCAAGCTAGCTTTGAACTACTACGCAGCACAGGACGGCCTCAAACTCACAGTGATCCTCCTGCCTCATTCTGGCATTTCAGGAGTGTGCCACCACACCCAGTTTTATGTCTCAAATTCTAACATTTAACTTAGACAGTGATACTATGAAGCTGGCACTATTATTATCCCAATGAAATGGTTATCAAGAGGTTAGTGATTGGCCAAAAATCAGGGTTCAGCACCGAAGTTTCAACCTAGGTGGGTTGATTCTTAAACATCTTCACTTTTATTTTATTTATTTGTTTGGTAGTGGGGATTGAACTCATGACTTTGCACTTGCCAAGCAAGTGCTTGTGCTGCTGAGCTAAATCCCGGACCCAAATGTCTTCACTTTTATTATCATTAGAAGGAAAATTATTAATATTCTTTTTCTTCTTCTTCTTCTTCTTCTTCTTCTTCTTTTTTTTTTTTTTTTTTTTTTGGTACCAGGGATTGAACTCACAACCTCAAGCTCACCAAGCAGGTGCTTGAACCACCAAGCCAAGTCCCCAGTCAGGAAAATTATTAATTGGAAACATTTCTCATTCATGTATTATATATCAGGCAACATGTTAGGCACTAAAAATATGGTTATGAGAGGAAAAAAAAGCCATGCCTCCAAGTTGCTTAAGAGATAGGCAGTTAAATAGGCAGCCAGAGTGACATTTTGAAAGTTCAAGAACCTGTGAGTGCAGATAGAAAGGCAGATGACCAGACAAAGATTAGTTGCACCATAGCTAAGCGTAGGACTGGGAGCCAGCCTACCTCTGTGTCTCTATATTATGCATTAAGGGCTAAGGATATGACTTAGCACAATGTGCTTCAATTTCCTTTCTAAAATGTGGGTTAATGTTAGTGTCAAAGTCATAAAGTTGCTATGAGAATTCAGTATGATAACTATGTAAATTATGAAGCACACAGCAAGTGCTCAGTGCCCAGCTCAGTCCTGCCCGCTTTGAGACACTGAAAGCCTCCCTTCTTAGAAACATGAAGAATGCAAAATGCAGAAAAAAGTAAAGTGCCAGTCTATCAGTGGGTGTATTAATCATATGTTCATCTGCTAACTGTTGATTAGTTGATTGACAGAGAAGTGAGGATAAGAAAAAAGTTATTTCATTGCAGATCGCTGCCTTTATATATCACACTAGTTTTTCTTTTTTCCTCCTCTGAGAATATTTTTGTGTGAGAGCTTTGATGCTTATTGATTTAGAGAAACAGAACATCATATATTGTGTAGTGGTAAATGTCTCAAGAACAACCTTAAGGATGTTTCTGCAATCTCCTTTCCCTCTGTTTTGTTTTTCCTTCAAGATGTATCCCAAAATGATATTTAGTTTGACGTTTAAATCTTAACATGCTGAAAAAAACTACCTAGATTTTTAATATCCTCTAGAAACAAAACCTGGTCTGTACTTTCGTTGTTTTGCTACAATCATTTTTTGGAGATTTTTAAAACTCAATTTCTACTTCCATAGTATCCTATGACTGACATTAGCAAACACTGCTCTCTTCACCTGGATTTGTCTTGTGTGAAAAAGAAATAGGTTGACAATTTCATTATTGCAATGACAACATCTTGACATTATTTGACACTTCTTCATGCCTAGTAGTGTGACAATTATACTACATTGGATAGAAGTAGGTATAACACTTACTTGTGTTATGTCTCCTAGACCAACAGAATTTATGTCACCTAGACCAACAGGTTGGTAAAAGAAAGCCTGGGAAGTAAGCATGAGTAATACCTGCAAATGACCTGTAACTGTCACGTAACTGAAGTTCTCAAAGTATGAACCATGTCATCTCTAATCCCAGGCAAGATGGCCAAGGCATGCTGAAATCATAGGGTTTTATATCTTTGGTGTCTTTTTTCCTCTTCCAGTCTTGTTCTCTAAATTTCAATTAAAATGGATTTTCTTGGTTACTGCCAACCCTTGTTTAAATTATCGGCTCATAATTACTGTAAGGTTCATTGATAATGATGGGTGAGGGAGATGTTTTATCTTCTAAGATCACCTGAATTCAATAGAGCATCAAACCTTAAGACTCCTAAGATTATGCAGTAGATTTCGGCATTAAGGTATAATTTGAAGTCTTTGTACTTTTATAGTATACATACACATTTATAGTTTGTAATTTGTTTTTCAAAATCTTAATAAATTTACTAATAAGCTATGTTGAGAGTTAATCGATTGCTTTGATATTGGTATTAACAAATGTCTTAGTTAACTCTTTGAAATACAATACCATATACTCACAATTTAAAAGAGGAAAGGTTTATTTTGGCTCACAGATTGTGGAGGTTTCAATCCATGGTCAAAAGGCTTTAAGGCAGGGTGTCATGGCAGAGGGGTGTGATGGAAAATAGAAAGCCAGCTCATGGCATGGCAGCCAGAAGCACTGAAAGATCAAGGGAGAAGGGAGAGAAATATGGCCCTGCAGTTCACAGCCCCAGTGACCTACTTCCTCTGGGCAGGCTTCACTTCCTAACATCACAGTTAGCAATAAACTCATCTACTGATAAGTATTATGCCCCCCTGTACCAGTCACCCTCAAATAGCCCCATCTATGAGTACATGAGGTTAGATATAAACCATAGCACCAGATAGACTCTTACACCTTCATTCAAAGATAATTTATGAAGAAATAGTCTGAAGTAATTTTGAACTATGAGAATTTTATATATGTAGATTTTCAAATAATATTTAAAAAATGAGTTATGTAGTATCTCCAAAAATGTCATGTGTTTTAGATAGTGCTTTTAAGTGTCACCTTTGTAGCATAATCAGAATAGATATTTTTGGCATGAAGTATTGATATAGACATTAACTAATCCTAGGTCATTTCCATTACTGCAACAATTCATATAATAAGCCACATTATTCATTAAGTTAATTCATATTTAATAAGTGGCTATTATGTATAAGGAAGTTTGTTTTGTTTTAGACTAGAGATGCTCCCTACACCTATGCAATTTATAGTCTAGGAGAAGAAACAATACTTACTTATAATCACATGAATAAACATATAATTAAAATTTTTAAAAATTTTCTACAGCAGTGGTTTCCAATCTCAAATTAAGGGTGGTTTTTACCCCTCTTTCAAGGAGACTTCTTACAAGTTTGATCATGTTTTTCATTGTCACAGTTGGTCAAGGTAGAGAGTGAATTAGTAATAGATAAAGGCCAAGGAGGCAGCTAAGCATCCTAGAATGCATATTCTAAAATGCTTTTCCATAAACAAGAAATAATCCAGCCTGACATGTCAGTAGCACCAGAGATGAGAAACTCTGCTCTAATAGGAAGCCATATCATATCTAAGGAGCATACACTGTTGGATGGGACTGGGAATTAATCAGGATCTCTGTATTATCCAGTATAGAGATTCACAGAGTGATACATTACACAATAAAAATCATAGGCTATCTTACTTACTTTTCTTGTTGCTGAGACAAAATACCTAGCACCCAAAGTTAAAAGGGGAAACGTTTATTTAGTCACACTTTGTAGAGGTTTCAGTTCTTGGGTGCTGACTTCAAGGCAGCACGTCAAGGAAGGGTGTCACACAGAAGAAAGAGCTCATGACAGGCAGAAGACATAAAAAGCAAGCAAGTGTCCCACAAGTGACAACAGCAATTTCTTTCTGCAACTTTTATTCTACCTAGGTTACTGTCATGGCTTAGGTCAATGGCCCCGAAGCCTCATGAATTTTGGACTGAGTCAGATCTAGCATTCGTGATTGGTTTGTTGTCTAGCCCTTGGATTGGTGGTGTGAGTATTTCACCTGTCCTGGGGTGGAGCCAGGATATGATGTAATGGCTGGAAGAAGGTATGTCTCTCTCTCTCTCTTGTTGGTTTGTGCCTTGTGGTTTGCAGCTGCCATGGACTGTGGCTCTGCCATGCCACCCTGTCTTGGAGCCAACTGACTATGGACTGAAATCTACAAGAACTGTAAGAAGTAAACCTTTCCTTCCCTAACTTTGGACACCAAGTGTTTTGTCTCAGCAACGAGAGTAAAAAGTAACTAAGAATTTGGTACCAGAGGAATGGGGTACTGTGACTGTACCTGACCATATGGTTCAAGAGCCTTTGGAAATGGCTTGCAGGCAAAGTTTGGGAAGGTTCAAAGATGTCACCTAAATGCATAGAGCTATATATGCATACGCATAGAACTGTTTATGCTGTTTATGCTGTTCTGTAGAGGAGATTCTGGTTGGAGCTCAGGAGATCAGAAAGTAGGCTGATAAAAAGCCTACCAGTGAAGACCAGGCTCAGGAGGTGTCTGCTGGGAATAAGGACTGCATTGGTTGTTGGACTCCAGTTGATGTATGCCATAGCTTGGCAGAAAGTTTGTCTACAGTTTGCTCATGTCCAGAGACTTTGCCTGAGACTAGGATTAAGGGTGGTACACTGATTAGTCCAGGAGAAGGCATTTCAAGGCAGTGGAATGTTAAGGCTGTGGCTTGGCTATTGTTGGGGGCTTTTAGCAGATTTGTGTTGCAAATCAAGAGCAAAGAGCCCAGCATGATAATTTGAAATGCTGTCTATATGGCCAGAAGGAAAACTCCAGTAAAGCTGTGGACTCCAGTAAAGACAGAGCTAAGACTTCAATAAGAAGGAACAGAGAAATTAAAAAGATAGCTAAGGGACATCCCAGGAAGCAGCGGGTCCCCTTCTTTTGCAGTCTCGAAGTTGCAAAAGTGAAAGACTTTGCTCAGAGGAGAAAGCTGCAGAGCATCATGCTCCAGAATGGTGACAGGGGCCACATGAGGTTCCAAAGTAGTGGCAGCCATATGAGGTTTCAAAATGGCAGCAGCCACACCAGGTTCCAGGTTGGTGGCAACATAGAGCTTTTCCTCACATTCAGGTTCACAGAGCCTAGCAATCCTGGCACTCGTCCCCTACAGCCAAGAGAGAGAAAAGTCTGGCTACTGCTCCAGCTGGCAGCAAACCTTGGCAGCATCCACATGGTACTGATTTTAGGTGCCATGCCATTTAGGAAAATGCACAAATTCTGAGGGTAAGACAGCTTCCACCTCGATTGCAAAAGGCCTGGCAGACCAAGCAATGTGGCGCTAAGAGGGCAGTATGTAAAGATGTAAGGGTGAGGCCAAAGGTGCATTGGAGACCCCAGAAGTTTGAAAATGCCAGGATCATGGATCATCCAAGGAAAGCTGCAAAAACCAAGCAGAGAGTGCTTAAGAGAGAAGCTGTGGGAGCTGAAATCCCTGAAAGTTCTGTGGGGATAAAATCACACCAGCCTTTTGGAGTTTACAATCAGATTGCTTCAAATGCTGAGCGTGGAACTCTAGGACTTAATGTTTGCCCTGCTGGATATTGGACTTGCTTTGTTTCCAATGATTTGTACTTTCCTGTTTGTAACATTTGGAATGAAAATGTTTATCTTGTGCCTTTGCATTTTGGAAATGTTTAACCTTGTTTCATTTGTACGGAGGGTTACAGTTAAGAGTTTGCCATAGATCTTGGAAAAATCAGGGCTTGAAATATTAGGACTTTGGCAACTCTTGGAGATGGACTAAATGTCTTTTGTATAAAGGATGGTTATGAGTCTTTGGGACTCGAGGTGGAATGTCATGGTTTATGTCAGTGGCCCTCAAGCCTCATGAATTATGGACTGGGCCAAATCTAGCGTTTGTAATTGGTTCATTGTCTTGTGCTTGGATTGGTGGTGTGAGTGTTTCATCTATACCCCGGTGGAGCCAGGATATGATGTAATGGCAGGAAGAAGGTATGTCTCTCTCTCTTGCCGGTTTGTGTCTTGCAGTTTGCGGCTGCCATGAACTGCAGCTCCACCATGCCACACTGCCTTGGAGCCAACTGAATATGGACTGAAGCCTCCAAAAACTGTAAGAGATAAACCTTTCCTTCCCTAACCTTGAGCATCAGGTATTTTGTCTCAGCAACAAGAGTAAAAGGTAACTAAGACAGCTAGCTAACCTTGGGCAGGTGTCAAACCAACCAATGGATCAAGTTACTAATCACACACCCTTAATCCTACCATTGCACCATGAATCAGTCCTCGTGTCACACACTAGATCCAGCCACCTCTGGAAAGTTCCACTTATAACTGCATGAGGATTTGATGGGCGTGGTCATCTTATACACAAATGACAACACAGGGCGTACTTGTCTTGCTATATTTCTAGCCCTAGTAAAAACTTCAAATAGGAGAGACTTTGCATTTGTATCTGTCTCATTTACTTTATTTTTTATGAGACACAATATCTGATACCCACAGTTTAAAGGAAGAGAAATTAATTTTGGTCCACAGTTACAGTTCGCGGTCATCTTGTTCCTTGCAGAATTGGATAGCAAAGGGGCATGGTGGAGGAAAATGTTCTTACCCTATGAAGACCAGGAAGCAGAAGGAGAAGGGAGTAGTCTGGAAGAGAGATAAACCCCTCTAAATCATCCCCAGTGAAACATCTCTTCTGATCAGACCCAGCCTCCTAACAGCAACTCACCTGTCTGTACAGCCTTCACAATTCAGTCTTCTTCCAATGCCCTGCCTATGAGGCCATGAGGCTTTCAGGGACATCTAGATATAAGTCACAACACTACTTGGTAAGGAAATCAGAAAGTGAGGGACTATTTGGTTAGTGCAAACTCAAATAGGAAGCAGAGAATAAGATTAGGCATCATTTCAATAATCAATCATAGTAAGGGCTGGTTATCAGAACTTGACTTTGTCACTTATTTGTTATTTCTGTTGTGCCATTTTTTCTTCATACAAAGTAAAACAAAAATTTCTTACAAACAAAAGGGTCTATGTGGTTGTTATTGAAAGTAACATATTGCCCAGAAAAGGATAGCCAGTCTTGGAGAAAAGCCAATAATAGATAGTAAAGGCTATAGTTCTAAAAATGCAATGAACGTTGACCAATCTCAGGTGTCTCCAGAAAATTAAAAAAAAAAAAACAGGAAAATAATTCAGGGATAGCAATATAAAGATGGACATGGATTCTGGTAAGAAGTGAGCCTGATGTGATTATCAGCATTGTGTGTCAGTCTTGTCTCTGGTTTGGCGAGACTGCAGCAGTTATGATGAATGGGTTCTACAACTCCTTCAGTTAAAATATTTTCAGTACGTTTCTGGAACTTTCCATCTGCACAAAAGGAGAAATATAAAATAATACAAACAGAACATTCCTAACTGGAGAATATAGTATACATGTTTCCAGAAACTATAAGGCTGTCACCAACCCAGTCAGGTATGCTATGAAGTAGCAATACTATACAATGGTATAGTGCTATCTTTGTTCCTATGTAGTCAAAATTAAGGTCAGGAGGACTTTGGGATTCTTTCCACATTCCTGCCTGGGGTTAGGTCTTTTTTTCTTGGGAGAAAGAAATGTAATCTTTATTGTCCCTTGGTTTCCTGTCTTTACACATGTTACTTAGCACTTCTTGGATCTTTTTGTCTCCAAATCAAAAATATCAACATCTCTGGTAAATGGAAAAGGAGCTAACTCAGTAGATAGCTCAACAGTTGTTACTTTTTATTATGATTGTTGTGGTTTGTGTCTAGATGTCCACCCAAGGCCTCATGCAGTTACAGATGGGGCTTTTTCAGAGGTGGCTGAACCTAGAATATGTGATGCTGGGATTAAGGGCATGTGATTATTAATTAGTCCACTGATTGGTTTGCCATCGCCTTAACCCCAGGGCCTAGATAAGGTATAAAAGGGGTAGAAAGAAACTGCTACGGTAACCTGCTTGCTTTGCTCCCTTCTGCCTGCCATGAACTGTTTTTGTTCTGCAATGCCTGTGTGCCATGCCGCTGTGCCTTGGAGCCAGCAGATTATAGACTGAAACCTCTGCAAACTGTGAGCTAATTAAACCTTTCCTCCCTTAACTTTAGACATCAGGTATTTTGACTTATCAATGATAAAATTAACTAGGGCAAAAGGAGTTTTATACATATATAAGCTATCTTATGGCACTTTTCATGAAAATCATTGTGTTTCACATTTGAGTTAAAAAATGATGCTATTTTCTTTTTAGTTTGGCTTAAAACATATACTGTACGATAGTTATTATAAAATTATATGTAAGAGCTATAGAACATCTGGAAAATTCTAAATAACACAAAAAATAAAAGAAATTCTTTTAATCTAAATATTAGTAACTCCTATTAATAAGTTAAATTATCTCATATATCTTAACATGCATTGTGATGAAGTAAAATAGATAAAAAGAGTGCATATCTCAAAAATATATGAAAGATTTCAGTTTTGAAAGTTCCAGACAATCTTAACATACTCCTTAAAGCCCTAATAAGTAATAAAACAAGCCTGAGAATAGAAAGTAATGCGAAGAGTATAAAGTATATTAAAAATGTCAGTTATACTATTTCAAAGTTTCTAACAAATGATTTAAATCATTTTCTGTGTAATTTTGGGCCTGGAGTTTTAAATATTCAACATTTAATAAATGGGATGTTATAGAAATAGAAGATTTTGTTCCTTCTCTAAAGAGAATTATTCATTTATTAGCCTTAGCTTTGTAATTGAGTGCCGACTACATGTTTATAACAAATGAATCATACAATAGGGCCACCTACACATAATTCTATTACCTTTGTTTTCTACAGAGAAAGATCAGTAAAAAATGTATTTGTGTGAATTTATAGCCTGTTATTTATACTTAAATTTATGAGTCTAAAAATATTACTGAGTGGCATTCTAGTCCTAAATTAGTTCATATCCTGAAAATAGATATTTTAGATGCCTCTGGTGCACATATTTATCCTGTAGTTCATCACCCTTGATTTTAGTTGTGGCTACTGCGGGTAAACCTACATAAACTTCAACTGGGATTAAGGGTATGTGATTATTAATTAGTCCACTGATTAGAGGCTTCCTGTGTGCTGCCTGTCACTGTGTTCTGTCCTGCGAGTCTACAGACCCCAGCAGTGGGCAGGATCTTGTTTAGTGGGTAGACAGATAGCTTTAAACTCTGAGGAAGTTCACAACCTTGAGAACAAATCTTGGTCAATGGTCCAATAATCTAATAAAAAATTCTGTCTGACTTTGATTGCTGCAGACAATAGTTCTAGAGCCATACCAGGTACACTTTTCAGGCGGTCCTGGCAAAACTGAACTCTCACTGTTATGGCGTTGGCATTACTGATGCATATTTCTGTTGACTCTTTCTCCTTCCTTTCCTACCTTATATTCCTCCCCATTCCTTGTCACAGGAGTCATTTCAGACAAGAACTTTTTGTATGCAAGTTGCCCTCAGGCTCAAAAACAGCAGATAAAAATGGTCTCATTATTTGTGTACAAGTTATAGTCTAATAAAATTGAACCATGGTCTTTTATCCTTGAAATCAGAAGTGTTCCACAGGACTCTAGTATGTAATCTTGGTCAAGATAAAATCAAACTTTTAGTATTTATGCTGCCAAGGCAAGCACAGATAAACTCAAACTTCTAAATATGAACCAGTCTTCTAAATATTTGATTCAAATTTCTTAAATGAATGATTTAAATTTCTAACATCCCCAGTTCCTGGCGGGGTGGTATTAATCGGGGCTTTCAATGAGTTGATTATCTCATTTTAAGAATGGTAATAGCTACCTCATTGCAGTACGGTCCTAATTTCCAAGACATGAACACAATCTATGTGTTCATCAACAGATAAACAAGTAAATAAAATGTGATACATACATACAGTGAAATATTACTCAGTTCAAGTAAAGGAGAAATCCTGCCATATGTTTTAACACAGATGAAACTTGAGAATATTGCTAAGTGAAACAAGCCAAATACTGCATGATTCGACTTATATGAGATCTATAAAGTAATCACAGAGCAGAATATGGAATGGTGCTTGCCAGGGCCTAGGAGGAAATATGTATAAAATTTCAGTCAAACAAGACGAGTAAGCTCTAGAGATCATCTGTACATCACACCTGTAATTAACAGTACAGTACTGTGTATTTCAAAATTCACTGCAAGGGTAGATTTCACATTAAATGTTGTAACTACAATAAAAAGTAATAAAAATCTGACCATGGCAATGGAGGTGCACATGCAATGAATAAGGAAGTAGCTCATTGGAATGCAAAAGAAGGATTGCCAGCTAGCGAGAAGAATTCTAAGTGTCTGTCATTTGTAATACTGAAGCAACAGACTTAGCTTTATGATGTTACCTTTAGCTTTCAGATTCTTGGTAACAAGTTACTCCCCTGGAGACTCAGCCTATTGTGTTCTGTTGTAACATCTTTAAAAATGTTCTTTGCTCTACAAACGCTGGCATTGTAGTCTTTGTTAATGCTCTCAGTTTATAATAACACGTGCTGTTGTACTGTCAGAAACTTCCAAGACAGAGATGGTATTCAGGGTACACACTTTACAATGACAAGAGTCAGTGATGTCCTTCACCTTGAAATTTTAATAGCAATCACATACAAACAAGAGCACAGGTGTGGAATATTGAAAGCCACCATCTTTAAAGTAGAATTAGAATTTGGGTATGCATAGCTCTTCTTTAAAACATACATCCTTCCAAAAAGACTCAGAGAAGGCCAAACTTCTACAATTTTTTTTCCACAAATATCAAATATTTATAGCACATTCATTGGTTTAGATTTCTTCTATTATGTTGCCCAGATGGTAGAAACCTCCCATAGCCTTTAAAACATGTTGACCCTTGGCTACTTAGTGACACACAATGACACTGCAGTCAAAGTGCTAAAACAAATGCAACCAGACACTTGACCAGAGGGTAAAAGAAATATCTTAGGTGGCAAAACTAAATAATAAGCTAAGGATTCATTACCTGAAAAGATTTGCTGATAAGGAAAGGTACTCAACAGTGAGAATTCTTAGTCTCTTGCCTTCATTCAACTAAAGTATTCTGGATCCTGACATACGCTCTTTGAACTATAGAGCATTAATATGCAAAGGCTTGGAATTTAGATTTAATTTTTCCCTATACAAACATTGTGTTAGGCCTTTGATTCGTTATTTGTTGTTTTTAAGATCAAAATATTGGCTTCATCTGAGAATATTTCATATAAATACATGTATATGCATGCATATACATGGACATACATAAGATACATATATACAAATACAAGTATACATACATAAAATTCCATGATTGCTAGGCAAACCCTCAAAATGGCATCAACATATTTCAATAATGCTTCACAACTTCACTGCATGTTTGTGAAAACTCTAGTTGAACTAATTCCTAGTCTTGATGATCTCTTAAAAATAGCATAAAAAAATTCAAGAGATGAAAGAAAAAAACTCTCCTCAACATTTTTAATGAAGATATTATGATTTGATTCATACAGATTTAGTCAAGTTAGCACCAAACTTGATTTGTTTGATTTTGATATGTAATATGAGCTCTTGGAACTTCTTATTTACTTGTCCTACCTAGGTTTAAAAAAGAGTTCCTTGATTTTGACAACATTGGCTTTGTCTAAAGGTTATCTTAATATAACAGAAATTTCACCACTGCTTGAGCTTGCTATTGTGAAATGTATTTCCACTTAACAAAAAGTTTCAGGTCTACACATTTTGTACACATTTAATCATATTTCCACAAATTTTTAGATAATTATAATGATGTTGTTGTCCTGAGATATGATTATAGCTCACAGGATCATGGTTCTTTGATGTCATTTTTATTTTGGTGATCATAAACTTTCCTCTTTTACAAATATATACAACAGGGATGCCTATTCTTGATTCAACCCTTGCCCCTTCCTGTCTCTGGAAGCAGTTCTATGGCTCTATTTTGGATCTTCCTTAATAAATGAGGTCTTTCTACTAGGACCCCAGATTTTGTAATTTATTATTAACTGGAGTAAGTACAAAAGTGTTAGTGGGTATACACTCCGTATTTACAAAAGTTATCTATGAACATTGAAGTTCAACAGGTTGGTTGGAGAGTATATGCTGGCATAAGTAAGGATATGCATATTTCTGAAAGTTTGACTACTGATAGGCCGAGGAATCCATGATTCTAGGACAACATTCAGCCTTTTTTACTACATTAATAAAAAAAAATGTAAGTTGGATCTTCGCATATCCAATTCCATCTTGTACTAGATTCCAGAATGAAGTGATATCAACTGTTTTACATTTTAGATAGTTTGTTTCAGAGCCTGGTTTACTGAATATAAATTTCTAATCTTAGGACCTGAGCAGGTTTCCCCTAAGGATAAGACAACCTGCTGGAATACGTGCTCTCTAAACAACCGAGTATAAAACTCCACATTTTATCTTCTCTGGCATCTGGTGGCAAATGCCCCTGTTAATTACTAGCAAAATTAGCAAGTAAATAAACATAAGACTAGTATTTATAGTAACTTTATAAATACAAGAAATATTAGGAGTGATTAAAACTTACTAAGATTCACTAACAGATCCGAATTCTAAATTATGAAGATTGTACCTCTTATCCTGTTATCGTCTTATATACACAAGGACAGGAGCCTCCCATGTACATCACAGCTGTTCTGTACAGTTCCCAGGAGTTGGTGGATAGCAGATTCGCACTGTGGTTTGGGCTGAAGTGTCACTAACAGGCCTTAGAGCTTTGCTTTCAAGAATACAAGGCAGATTACATAAACTTTTGTAGAAACTGTGTTTTCTTTGGAATTATTCCATGTCTTCTCTTTAATTATTTTCTTTTTTGTCTCTCTGTAAGGACACTAGCTTTTTTTCAGTTGTACCATATGTTGCTTAGTTTTACCATTCAGTTCCAGATTTTATGTCTGGGTGCATCTAAATGACATGGAACTTGTATGACTATATTTTAAACAAGATGATTATATTGAATGTCTACCTTTCAGTTTTCTGGAACCAAACATAGCTTTGTAATTTCTCAAAAATTTTTCTCACTCTTCATTCACCTATGATACTACATACAATCTTTTCCTCATTGACACATTAACATATATCCAATAAAAAAGATTCTAATTATAACCTGTTATTGACATCATTACAGAGTCTATAAGGATGTTATCTGTGCTCCTTTTATGACTGGGTTCATGTTCTCTCTCTCCTACCATTCTCTTTCTTATATTATGTTTGCCTTGCCAGAGAGTGGGGGTATTGAGGAGAAGAACCTCTTGACAGAAGAGTTGAGCAAAGAGAAACAAGAGACTAAAAATTGTAATCCATGAAAACTCTGGTCCCAACTAATGATTGGAGGAAGGTAGTTAGAGACACAATGAATCCTAGTGTTTGGAATACGAATGAAAGACATTTGTCCTTTAGGTAATGGAAATTTGATGTTAAAGAACAGACTGATGACCCTTAATCAACCACTATAGGGATAGAGTGCTGCAAGCCTAGCTCAAACTCCAGAAGTTTTGGAATACAGTATTAAGAGGAATTTTGGAATACAGTAGTAAGAGGAAAAATTCAGCAAGTCTTTGCTTCATTTTCTTAGTCCTCACCTCAAATTTATGAGACAATCACTGTTATTTTCTCCAATTCACTCATGTAGAAACCTAGAGACAGGAAAGTTAACTAACTCTCAAAGAGGACAACAGCAATAAGGTGGAAACAGTTCTCCAGCTCAGTCCTCCGGTTTTAAACTCAGGTTTACCCAACAGTTTTGATATCAGAATAGCAGAGTGAAGGAAATAATGGGCCAGAGAGTCCTTTCCTTTAAAAAAAAAAAAAAAATGCGTCTGTTCTTCAAGACTTGAAAACCAAAGAACAGTAGGTATGCTCAAGACAGTTTGGGATTTACAAATTGGTCATAAACATGGGGGTCTAAAAGTGGCCTCTAGAGCATTATGAAAGTGTGCGGGTGCTTGTGCCAGGCCACCACATGGAAATACTGACTTCTGTCTGTCAGGATTGACCACTCCTAGAAAAGGCATGAATTAATGACAGCCAAAGTGGAGTAACCATAAGAAAAACCTGCTTCTGATGCCAAAAGGAAGGTCACTCTAAAATCAGAATGCCCTGCTGATGGTAAACAGAGATTTGTATGTTCAGGAACTGAGACTGGTCAGAAGGAAGAAGAAGCAGAAAAACATGAAATGTACAGTGTGTCACATGTTCTCTATGGTAAACTAAATAAGTTTGTTCTATGTGTGGCTAATAAGGAAACAGATGGTAGCCAATTCAAGCAAGTCTGTATGTATTTTGGGGGTTTACAGTGAAAAATGAGGCATATGCTACTAGTGGTGTAGGGGTTGTGCAAAAGATCCTATATCTTCACAGTGCCGAGATCTTCTGGCCAATGACTATTGAAGTAGATCTTCATCACCTCATCAATGTCAAAGTTTAAAGCTGAGATACAGCATATAAAATTGATCACTACAATATACCCTGAATTAAAAACATTTTTTTTTACAACAGAAAACACATTGTCATTAGTTTCCCTGCAAGTACCATTCTGGTTTTGAACACTTATTATTCTTGTCATTTTCTTAGCATTTCTGGAAGTTCTTTTGTGCCTTTGTGAGGTATAAATTTAAACAATACTGTGAATAGAGCCGCTGAGGGCCATTCAATACAAAGGTAGTCAACCTTGTCACTGGATTTCACCTGTTGAGATGCATCGGTTTTCCCCAAAATCAACATGGCCATGAAAGATAAACTTTTAAAACTGATTCAGGACTTTGAGGCAGCCACAAGGTGTCATAACCTGAAGACACCCAGAACTGCCTCACAAAGTGTCAAGATTGAGGGGCTAAGTGTTTGAAGCAAGGGGAGTATTTTCAGGGAGATGAACAGCAGTGTGCCTTTCCCTGCAATACATTTTTAAAAATTTAAACATTAATTGTATAACTCAATCACCATTTGTATGTGGTAGATTCCAGCATTAAGCTTTGGGACTGATGAGGTGGTGGAGGTCTGCCAGTAGCCAAGGCTCTCGACATTGTGAAAATACACGGTTTACTGCATAATCCCTGACACCCACAATGGCATTTTATTTTGCTCATCTGCTGTCTTTTGAAGCTATTTAGTTCTCATAGAAATCAACAGTGTTAAGGTTTTCCTTATATTGTCTTTACTTGTATTTAAAGAAAACTGTAACACTAACAACATTATAACAACAGAAGGAAAAGTTCCCAATATTTTATCACCCAAACACACCAATGCTTACTTATCTCTGCATTACCTTCTTGTATGTCTAAATAGCTATTAGTTATGATTTTTAGTAATTTTTGTTATAATGAGTTCTCTGAATCTCAAAACTGTATATCTTACTCTCATTTTATGGTGACCCATCTTTCTCAGTGCAGTCAGTATCTATCCCTTGTCTCTTTTAAAAATCTTTATTCTTGACCTCACTTCTCTGATAGTCATATGCTTTTTGGATAGGTAATCATCTTTCTAAAGTATGATATTTGTAAAAATTTTACATGTTCACATGTAGTGTTTTGTTACATAAATTGCCTGCAATTTCTAGGGAACACAAATAATCTGCAGTAAATGTCCTTGCAAATGTCCCATAATAGGCTTTGAAAGCATTTCTCTGAAACTTACACCCAAGAATGGACTTCTGGGTCACAAGGCTTTTGCAGCTGGGTTTCTTTAGGTACTATATTGTCAGGTTGTTCTTTAGAATGGCTCCAGTCTTTTTCTTTTCAACAATAATGCAAGAAGCTTCCAGTTTATTAGGTCTCATCAGTATTGGAAGGTATCCAAATGTTTTAATTTTGCTAATTTGATCAAGTGCTATTTTATTGTTGTTTACTTTGTATTTTGATTACTGATAAGTTTGAAGATCTTGTATGAGTGTTCTTTTATTTGTGTGATGATAACTTCTAATGCTTGTCTATTTTCTTTCTTTCTTTCTTTTTTTTTGATTTGTAAGAGTTTTCTGTTAAGATTGGAATTCCTTGACTGTTTAAGATGTTACTGATATCTTCTTCCATTCTGTCGACCTCACCTACAATATTTTTTGTAAAGAAGAGACCTCTGATTATAGTATTATAATTATCAATTTGATATGCATATCTTGCGTCTTAAATACATCTTTTCCCCATGAAAATGATACAAAAATATTATCCTGTTTTTATATTGACTTTATAATTGTAAGCTTACTTTAATCTGGTGTTTATCATCATAAAAAGTAAGTAGGCAGTTTATTTTGCCCCATGAACAGACTGAGAATTTTCAGTATGACAAATGAAATGTCAAAGTCTCTTCCTGTTGGTTTCAATGTTCTTTGTATCACATATCAAGTTGTATGGATTAATAAGTTCTGTCCCCCTGTGTCTGTGGGTTCCAGAACTGTAGACTTATTAAATACTTTTAAAAAACATTTGAAAAAGAACGTCTTTTTACTGACACGTACAGATTTTTTCTTGGCATTTTCCCTAATATAATGTAAAATATATTTATATAGAATTTATATTGTAGTAGTTATTATAGGTGATCTAGAAATGATTTAAAGGATGTGGATAGATTATATGCAAATACTGTCCATTTTAGAAAAATTCGGGTTTTTATAGTTTTTCTCAAACCAGAGTTTGATTAGGGTGATTTAAAAATTTTATCCACTATGGTAATCATTAGCTATAGGCAGTTATTGAAGACTTGAAATATAGTATAGCTAGTACAAGTTGTGATGCACTGCAAATGTAAATTATATAGCTAATGTCTAATACTCAGTACAAAAATAAGAATAAAAATTATTTTTGTATTGATTATTGTCAAAATTATATTGCAAATATATTATTTAAATTCATTATAAGATGATAAATATATATACCAATTCCTCAAGAGAAATGTGATTACTATGTATCATAAATATATACAAAAAAGCTAAAATTATACCTGTTTGTTTTTACACAAAATGTAGCTAGTAAAACTATTAAAATTATACATGCAGTCAGCATTTTACTTTTATCAAATAATGCTTTAGACGGTTCAAATTATTTAGAAGACTTCCATATTTCTTTCATAGTTCTTATTTCTTTCAAATAATATAGCATTGCCTTCATTTAAGCCTTCTTACATCAGAACAAATTTTTTTTCTGCTTATCATCATCATATAAATAAATGTACAAAGCATCAGAATTCTTGCTTTGAGTACCTGATTGTCTGGCATGGAATTTCAGTACTGTGCAAAACTTGGAGAAGAGCTGAGCTTAAAAAAAAAGGTCTTGGAAGCAAACGGGAGGAAATACCAACACGATGGTTATACATATGAGTCCAAAATTGAGGAGAGAAATATGAGCTGAAAACTCTGATGAGACGATCATTAATCCAGTAACTGCCATCAAGTATCCTTAGGATTTTGATTTTGCTTTAACTATTTGCTGATTAAGATGTTTGGTAATAAGTCCTCATAATTTCCAAGAGCTTTTGGGTATTAATAAAGTAATTTTTTGGCATAAAACCCTTAGACAGAAGAGAAACCAAGCTAATTTGAGATGTTCAATGAACTGTGAACTAGTTAAAGCCTGAACTCCCAAGAGAGATGTGTCTGAGACAATGTTAAATAAAGGAGAATTTTAAAAGTAGGCAGATATCTTAAAAAAGAGAATTCATCCAAAAACATCAAGCCACTGCACTAAAATACCTGTATTTATTGATGGAGTCACAGTATAGATGGAGTGGAACCAATGAAAGGACAGGACGCAGGTCAGCGAATGAACCAAGGATTCCTAGCTTCTTGCAGGGGTAAAAATAGAGAGGATAATTGAGAATAGTAGATTGCAGAGTAGTCTATTGCTAAATAAAGAACCAACAGGTGTTTTCAGCTCGTGTGCTGGCTGGAGGAGCAGAAGAGCAACAGTGGCTCTCTCCTAAGGCGGAGAGAATCTCATTCTGTCACAGCAACTTGGCAGAAAAGACCAAATCTCAGGTGGTGGTTGGCGTGAAAGTTCTGGCTTCTCTTCTGGGGTTTTTCACCCAAGGTCCCTTTCTTTTCATTTTTGAAGAGTTGTCAGTTAGTGTTTTATGTCTCATTACAGTCTAAGTATTATCATAGAGAGTACATTTGAGGTCTAGGTTTCGGGCTTTTTGCTAGGTTCCTTCACTGATGGAGGTCACTTGGAATCTCACAAGCATCTGGAAATCAGTTGGAATCTCTGAGCCTCATGCCAGAAGCCAGGCACCAATTCTCCGAGAGATTCTCACACAAGAAGCCATGCACTTGTTAAATGTGCATCAGAAACATGTCTTCATACTGAGACCCTCCCTTTGCCCTCTGGGAATCTCTGGCTGTGTTTGATTTCTTCTGGATGATTTCATTTTGTAAATGAAAATCAAGTATGTTAAAAGACTAAGAGAAGATTCTGATGGAAAAGTTAGGACAATTAGGCACTATTTCTAAAATTTTTATTGTTCTTTTTTGGTCACAGATTGTTCATCCTTAGCTTCTTCATCCCTTAGCTTTATATTTCATGAAGGTGAGAGACAATGAGTCACTTATCAGAAGTTGGGAGAGTTGAGCTAAAAACAGCAATTCTGCTTTTCACACATATTTTATTTATGGATAGTTTTTCACTTTAAGAACTTTCAGATGGGGAAAATTTTGTGAACCAAAAGTTGATATACAGATAAAATACACAGGAAATATATAGATGTATATTTTAGATAGGTGCATGACATATAAATGGTGGAGATAGATAGATAGATAGATAGATAGATAGATAGATGCTAGGAAATAGAGAGAGAATGATGATACAATACTCTGTTCCAGTGTCTGGAGTGACTTTAGTGAGGAAGTATTGTCTGATCCAAAATATTCTTTATGGGAGTCACATTTTGACATCTGAAAAGTTCCAGATCCTTCCGGTCAGTAACTAGTAACTTGACCTTTTGAATTTTCATTCTTTCTCGCTCCACAGTGGCAACTGCTTTTCATCCCTTGTGAAATGAAGGTAATTGTTACTCAAATAAAAGTGTCACACTTTGAGAGCAGTCAGAATTTGATGTAATATTTAAAGAAAAGAATATAATTTCAGTTCCAAAATTCATTAAAAAGTAAAATAGATCTCTATCAAATAGCCCCTAAAGACATTCAGTGGTATGAAGTAGGCTTTACACAGTAAGTTGTAAATTAAGTTTTTAAAAATTCTTATTAGAACTTCTTGCTCCCCCCAAAATTCTGTTTTTGTACAAATGTCCACATGCTCCCAACTCCATTCTCAGTAGATTTTTTTAGATGATCACTCTTTTTGTAGAAAATCAGTTGCCTTTCCAAAAGGGTATAATAATGTAGATGGAGAGTGTAATTACCTGTAATTTAATTTGTTTATTTTTGTCATATGGAAGTTGGGTTTTTCTTTCTCATTAGGAACAAAAATGAAAGTCATTGAAATAGAAACTTACCTTTGTATTATTACAGATTTCTTCCAAAAGTTGTAAAATGTGTAGCTAACCACTTATTTTCCCTTTGGAATCTCTTTGATGATGAGAGGAGAGGGAATCCAATAATGACCCTGGGCCTTTAAAGGAAGTGTGTATCTTTCTCCCATGAAGTAGTACGAAAAACCTAGGGGACCCAGTATTTGAAGACCTAGCTTCTGGCCTTCTCAGACTGTTTCCTGCTGGGTGGATCTCAGATATTTCATCTATTTGCAGTCTTCCTACCAATAAATGTAGGTGTTGGGGTAGAGCAGTGAAAACAAATTTGTGTATGTCACCTCACAATCACCAAGCTTAGCTGCTGAATCTACAATGAAACCAAGGAGCTTAGTCTCTAAGGAGCAAGGCAAGCCACTGGTTTTCTCTCTGCCTTAACCTCTTCATCTGATACCTGGGATTGTCATGAGCACATAGGATAACAGGTACGGCGATGCTTTAAAACCTATGAGCACAATGCATATGGAAGAAAAAGTTCTGTTCCTCCCTTCTTTGTGTGAGCCTCCTGAGAAGTTGTTTGCTGTAGAGGGCTATGGTTATCTGATAGGGTCCCTCAAAAAACAGATATTTTCTCTCAGCTATGATAGCTAGAACAGTATCAGTGTTGATCACACTCTGGGGTCTCTTTCCTCAGTTTACAGATGGCTCTCTTCCCCCTGCACCTTTACACGGTGTTTCCTTTGAGTGGGCCTGTATCCTATGTAGATTTTTTAGGGCATCAGTCATATTGGATTAAGGCCCACCCATTTGGCCTTATGTTACCTTAATGATCTCTTTGAAGACCCTCTCTCCAAAAAGCCATATTTTTTTTTTGTCCCAGAAGACAGGATTTAAATGCATTTTTGAGAAGACATAACTAAGCCTTTAACAAAGACTGCCATCTTTCTCTTTGGTATAGTTTTTATTTCAAGATTTTGTTACATTACTAACTTACTGTAACTGCATTAGATGTTTTGTGAATAGTCAACTTAATGTCCTGATTTCTTCCACTTTTGTCCACTCAAAACTTGAAAATACATTAAAATTCTGTATTCTGCATCTTCAGGGTTTGAGTGTAGGGTTTTCAGGCAAGAGCAGTAATATGTTTGAGATGTTCATCAATCTCCTTTGATGTGTGTGTATGTGTATGTGTGTGTGTGTGTGTGTGTGTGTGTGTGTGTGTGTGGTGACCACCTAAACCTAGTAATTTTGTAGATCAAAACAAAATAGAAACTATAATTTTTTGTAGTTTTTAGCAAAAATTATATTAAAGTAATGAAGCATACAGAATAATTTCTAAGGAAATGCTTACCTTATACATTAAGGGAGCAAATGTAAAATATATTTAACATGTCCTTTTGCAGATGTAATTAATTTCTCACAGATTTCGGCACCTATGGTATAATTAGAGTCCCCTTAACAAAAATAGTTCAAATTTCACTAGCCTTTTGAAAGTTATCATCAAAATATCTTGCAGTTTCCTCAATAGATAGGTAGACCTGAGCTCAGTAAAAATGAGATGCTCCATCACTGAGAATTGAAAATAAAATCCTACCGTCTGAAAGCTAGCTTCCTTACTGAGTCAAGTGCTGTGTGTCTGAATCCTCTAATTGAGATACGGTCTTTGTCAGAATGCCCTTAATTCCTTGCAAATTGATTTTCATTGCTCTGACTGCAGGTTTCCCCAACACAATCATGCTCTACTCAATCTGACCATGGGTCAAACAAGGACTCATGCTATCAACAAAATAATTTCTACTGAAAACTTCTTAAAAGATCTTCCTTTTCTCTCAACTATCAGTAATGATGTGTGCTAAATGTAATTGTCTTAATTTTGATGATGACATTAAATAATTTACCAGAGTTCTACCTTTAGAAAGTGGCAATTCTAAAATCAAAATGTAGATATTTCAAAACCAAAGGGAAATTCTTTATAATATTTGGTATATGAAACTAAGTACCATCCTTTCCCTCTGTTGTCTAATTATTTTGGCTAGTTTTACAATCGCTCAGGAGTCACCTATGAGAGGAAACAGAACATTATTGATATTTAGGATCTAACTATGTATTTGTGTTTAATTAACTAGGAGAGGTAGAAATAACAGATTATAAATTATAAGGAGTTACAGGACCCCTTGAAATAATTTATCTAAAGGGAAAAGAAGCAGGCAGGAGAAGATCTGAAATCATTGTGAAGTTGTCACTGGAATACATCATATCAGACAACCTGGATGTCTCCTTACACCATGGAGAAAAAGGTGGCATTTAACTGAGTGAGATCTTATAGCTTGGGTCACCAGCAAATTTTCATACTGATTGCTTGGAGGAAGCTAACCTGAGGCAAAGTCCTTTCCCAATGGACACTGTTTATAAGTGGAACATCAAGTGAAAGCTGGTGGTGAGTAATGCATGCAAGGGAGCCTTGGCATTTGAGAATCTTGCAAGGGAATGCTGGCATTTGCCAAAGCAGAACATTCTGAGCCCTTCTCACCAGGGAGATGGTGGATCTAGAGTGATTCTTCAGTAGACAGAGACTTGTAGTGGTAGGAGAGAAGAGGGAACCTTAGAATTTGCCTGAGAGATGATTGTCACTGAAGTAATCGGGGCTGTGGTTTAGCTCAGCGGCATAAGCGCCTGCCTTGCAAGCAGGCAGTCGGGAGTTCAATCCCTGGTACCGATAAAAACGAAAAAGACAAAAAAACAAACAAACAAACAAACAAACAAAAACACCATGATCTCCTCTGAATCCATAAGCTAACGAGGTCCAGAGTCATTAGAGTGACATTTGTTAAACTAATGTGAGTGACCTAAAATGTCCAAGAAAACATCTATGGATATAGCAATACTCCCAGCTTTGGAAATAAATGTTGTGTCTGGTTAATGATTTTGAGGTAATATTAGAATACACTTGGTTTTATAAATATGAATTTTGTTTACTCCAATTCTTAACACGATCAAGAGTATCTGTCATGGGCTGGGGATTTAGCTCAGCGGCATAAGCGCCTGCCTTGCAAGTGTGTGGGCGTGAGTTTGATCCCTGGTATCGATTAAAACAAAAAAGACAAAAAAAAAAAAAAAAAAAAAAAAAAGAGTATCTGTCATTCTACACACAAATTTCTTCTTGGTCTTCTTTTTCTCTCCTGGCTAAGGCTTATCTAGAATCCTGGTCTGATGACAAAATAATCTTCTTTCTTCAGATAGTATTCCAAGATTAGAAATATATATTGATGCATATATATGTTCAGAAGGAGCATGCCTATGAATTCAGAAGGCCTATTTAAAAGAGTTATATTTCACGTGCCATATATTAACATATGCCAAATAAAATTTTAGGTAGTGGATACTTTAAAACATTTCTCTTGTTTTTCAGTGGTAACAGAGATCCAAAGAATATTTAGGTTCAGAACCCCAGAATTTACCTTTGGATGAGTATCTTCCAGTGTGCTGATTCCACTGGAGAGATTTTCTGAGCTCCAGGCCCAGAGAGTCTGGGTATTAAGTTGAGGGGAAGAACTGAAAGAAGCTCTTTTTTCTGCTGTTTCCCACTACAGAACAGAAACTCTAGCCTGGGAGCATTTGGCTTCCAAGGTGAATTTTCTGCATTGACGTTGGTAAGTTAATTTTATTTTCTTGACTTGTTTTCTAAGGGAGAAACAAAAGCTATACTCTTGAGTATTACGCATTCTGTGGATCTTTCTTCCTGATACAAGACCTAACTGCCTGATTTCTAACTTATCCCTTTCACCTTGAAGAAACAAAAAATTCAAGGTCAGTGTTAAATAAGTCTCCTATCCTTATTTAACTAGAAAGCTGGAGAATGAATGACCTGGAAAAAGTAGAATGTAAGTGTAAGCTTCTTTTGACTTCAAAGAAGAGATTAATTTTGTAAATGCTTTAAATTAAGGTTCTCATTTATTAAAAAGTGTTTGCTTTGGTAGCTAAAGTTGGAAAAAAAAGATCACAGATTTCAATTTAAAAAATTAAGTCTTTGCCATTTATGAGAACAATATGTAAGAAAAGAAGGGACAGAGTACTCACCAGTCAGGGGTTGGGGGGCCACTCCACTTCCTTAACGTTTCAGATTTGCAGACTTTCTTTGCACCCTAATATCCTGTTGTCTAATTCCTCTTCCAGCCACCAATATGCATTAGTTGGAGCACTTGCTTTTGGGGAATTGTTTCATGATACAAAAGAGAGAAGGTCTTCTGCTCACAAGTGAATAAATCTTTAAACATACATACATACATACATATGAAAATAATGAAGTCAGTCTTTTTTTTTCAAAGAACAAAGAGGAATGTGACATTGAAAGTCTGTTATAAGATCCTAATGCTTTTCAAAGAAGTAAAGATTTAAGAATATTTTTGTTGGTTGAATGCCTGATATGATGCATAATATAAAGTTCCGCTGTTTGTGAAGGGACTGTACCACTGCATTGACTATTATTAAGTCTTTGTTGTATATTATACATAAAGTACTAGTGATAGCTCATAGAATATTCACAAAAGGATTAAGCAATTTATTTTGGAGCACATGACTTATAAGAAATTTAGACAAGCTAAAGACATTATAGTACATCACCTTGAGAGAGTTGGAAAAAGTTCCTACCTCTCATTTTGTTATTGAAATGCATACAGTTTCAGAAGCAAATGAATTGATTTCCACTTAAGTAACAATAAAACCGCTTTGGGCTGGGGATTTAGCTTAGTGGCACAAGTGCCTGTCTCGCAAGATTGTGAGACTGATCACCGGTACCGGAAACAAAAGAAAACAAACTATATATATATATATATATATATATACATATATATATACATATATATATAATATATATATACATATATATATACATATATATATACATATATATATATACATATATATATACATATATATAATATATATATATACATATATATAATATATATACATATATATATTATATGTAATTATATATATTATATATATGTAAACAAGCTATATATTATATATAATATATATAATAATAAAACTTTCTCAAAATTAGGGAAAGAAGCAAATGATTCACCATTCTTTTCTCAGGTTTTTGTTCACCATTGATAGAAGTAAATTTAAGAATTTTGTATCTACTTGGTTTTTTTCCAAAATAAATTTGTCTTTAAAAATGGAAGTAATATATAGTTTCACAATTAACATGATACCAACTTAATTAATTGAGGGATTTTTAGAAGCAAAGAATTGAATTTAATGAGTCAGATACCTCCCAACCAAATGGCTCATAGATATAAAAACAGATTCCATGAAGATATTTCATGACTATTTCCCCCCAAACAATATACCCCCACAAAGAAGTGGCTCATAATATCGTATAAAAACAGATTCCATGAAGTTATTTCATGAACGTGTTCATTTCAAAGCGTGTTCATCCCCTTAGAAAGAATTGGGACCTAAAACCCAGCTCCATGAATGAAGAAAATGAATGGTTATACTTTTAGTGTGCTAGGTCTTTAGAGAAAGAGAAGAACTGTTTTTGTGAAGTAATAATAATCATGATGAGTCAAAGACAGATTGTGAGAAAGAAAAAGGATGATATGGAAAATATCAGAAAAGAGTCATTATCAGCAAGTAATCTTGGTTAAGTGAGCATAAAAAGGTTAGAAAATGAAAAATATTTGAACGAAAAGGTAAATCAAGGAAGTGGGAAGTTGGTAGTGCAGAAAACAAGAATAATAGAATATTTGACATAATGGGAAGAGGAAATGAGATTAAATCTTCAACAGATACAAACAGCAATGCCTTATGATTTTGAATGTGTGCTTTTAACATTATTTAAGCATAAGAATTTAGTTTTCTTGATGTTATTATAAGAAATTAAGAAGAAAATTTTATTTGTTAAAAAAAACAAGTAATTCCTAGATCTTACCTTTTAAACCTATAAAAGGAAGCACCATAATTTGGAATTGTGGCAATGCATACATCGCCACAAGTCAGTACCCAGAAGATGCCCCAGCATGTCAGGGAAACTTTACTATGCGGCCATTAGAGTATCACTAATCTGTGCTTTGGGTCATTACATCATATTCTGTGTGAGCCAAGGTCAGGCTACTAAGTGGCCTAGCTGGCTCTGCCTACTTGCTGGCTTAGACTCATCCATCTAGGCTTGCACAATGGCCTTCTTATACGC
The DNA here is from genome assembly GCF_034190915.1 of Cavia porcellus. Taxonomy (NCBI): domain Eukaryota; kingdom Metazoa; phylum Chordata; class Mammalia; order Rodentia; family Caviidae; genus Cavia; species Cavia porcellus. The sequence goes on from NW_026947493.1 coordinate 60,350,358, forward strand.
TGCATTTACTCTGACCCCTGAATCAGGTCTTCTGGAATCTCTTTATTTTCTTCCTGGCTTTCCTCTTCCTTTTATTCTTCTCCTTCTTTTCTTTTTCTCCTCCTCCCTCTCCACTTTTTTTTTTAACTTTTAAGGTTTTCCTTTACTTTTGTCCTCTTCTTTGGTCCTCTACTCCTGAACTGTTAATAGCAGGTTAGCATGCATGCTTTAATTTCGCCTTAATCAGAAGCAGAAATCTAGCTAGCTATGTTTACTCCTAGAGATAGTTATTTCCCTATAATAATTCCTTTATTTGTAAAAGAAGCATAAAAATTAAATACTTAAAATCTTATGCTTTTTTCTAATATCCATAAGAATGTGTCTACATTATTCTGCCTCTACTCTTGGATTGGCACCAAGTTTATTTCAGGAACTGTGTAATAGTCCTATTGTGGGAGAAGGGACATTTTTCTCCTGACAGTTGACATTAAATAGCCTGTGTGGGCAATACTTAAATAAAGCAGAGCCTAGTGCAATTATCTAAATGCACAGTCTATTAAAATAACTCTCCCCCAAATCCTTCATTTCCTGAATTGGTGGTTTCTCCATTTTGGATCCAATACCAGCCCATCAAAATAAAGAAAACAAATGTTAGGAAAGTGAATTCCAATATTGAGAACCTTATCTTATTTTGTTTCTTCCACAATGTCTTTAATATACAAGATAAATGAAATGCATGTAAAAGAAAAATGAAATGCATATAGGTCTAAAACTAATCCCTGCAACGAGAAAGCAAGAATTCATAAGGACAAGGTAGAAGACCTTCATACAGTGCTCTGTGCCCTGGATTGCCTTTGAAGGACACATTCCCACTACCTGTTTGCTCACCCCTTTCCAAATAGGCCTCATCTACTAGACTAACACTATCCACTTACTGAGAACAAGCAGTCTTCTTATTACAGGCCTTGAGTCCTCTCTACAAACTGATCTGAAATGCAATTACTAGGGAATTTGCTTTTATTTTGTCATTCTTTATGACCAGATTTCCAATTGTCTTGTTCTTCTATGTCTGGATCATCAGGGATTTACCAAGACACAGGTTAATTTTCTTGATAACTAAAAGATTCATCATGCTACAAAGTTAAAAGTTTGAAACAATCCTCTCAGGAGCAAGAGTCCTGTTCCTGAATACTAAGCCCGCCCTCCTTACTCATGTGCTCTGCCCTACTCAATAGAAAGCACTAAGAATCTTATTTGACCTCTCATGCTGTATTTCCCAGGTCAATTCTTTAACACATCTTTCTTTAACATTCTACTAAGCACCATCTTTTGTCTAGACTTTTCTGGGCTTCACTAAGCTCTTTGCTCTGACCATTTTGGTCCAGTAAGACCTGGCTCAGCCACCCAGTTACTGTACCTAACACACACACTTACTGAACCTTTGGACACAAGGATGAATAGAAATCAAAACCAATGTGTTCACAAGGGTCGCAGGAGGCAAATGTCATAATGAATCACCATACCGAATGAAGTAATGTTGCTTTCTGTACTTAGAGTTAGCTCCTGTTTTCAATTGAGTATCTTTAATGTTTCAGGTATTACATTGCTTGTTTTGTTTCATTTTCCTAGTTAAATGGAAATAAGATTAATTTCTTTTTTTCCAATGAGTCTTTATCTCAGCTAAGTTAGAATGTGCAGAAAAAGCATTGTACCACCTAATTGGATTTTGAGCTAACAAAACAATTTCAATTGTTTCCTTGTTGAAACATATCAAATACATTTTCTTGCCTTGGGAAATAAAATATAATAAATGGCTTGATTCTTTGGAGGACTTGAGGTGCTGTCATGCTTTAAGCTTGGGATATTAAAGCCAAATTTATTCATTATTAAAATATTTACTGTGTACTTGCTCTTTAATGATAAAGAGTTTCTACCTTAAGAAATCTTAGCATCCAAAAGAAGAATATAATACATAGAACAATGTTAAAGAGGAGCAGAATACATTAATTTATTTAGCAGGTGAATAAATGATATAGGTACCAAGAATTACACAGGTTACAAGCTAGATAAATACATGAAGTATGTGCATTCACTTCACCAAATAATTACTGAACAATACTGTGCTCCAGGACATTCTAGGCCTATGGATACACAAGGGAAAAACAAAGAACCAGATGATGCTTTTACTCTCATAGGTATTGCTTCCTAGAAGGGTGGAAAATACACAACAAACAAGGGCATCAGAGTGTCTACTGGGTTAGATCATGTTCAGAGCTATGAAGAAAAGAAAGGGATAAGCAGAAGAGAACCTGTGGGGTTGAGCCCACTGTTTGACATTGTCTGTTGAGGGAGCACCATGGGGAAAGTGAACTCAAAATGGAAACCTGAAGCAGGCAAGAGTGAGCACAGAAATAAGTGAGGGAAGACAACTCAGGAAGTGAGGCAAGAGCTAGAGCTTCTGGGTCTTCTTCGTGCTGTTTGAAGAAGACCAAGCAGGCCGGAGATGCTGAGCAGCACAAGGCTGAAGAAGGACGATGAGACGAAGGGCTGGGAACAGGCAGGCGCACACCCAGCAGGCCTTGATGTTTGTGCTGTGCCTCATTTGAGCATTCTTCAACCATGGAAATCTGGGATGGAAAAGAGTTAGTGATCTAGGCAGCAGGATTTCATTTAACCGAGATGGAACTGTACTATATTGTTTCGTATTTAATCTGAAGTCATCTTATATGGGTCTTTCTCTTTTTTAAATTACCTAATAAAAACCCAATATCACAAGTAGTCTTTTCTTTTCTGTCCTATTCTCCTCGAGTTCCTGGATGCTAGGAAAGCTTGATGTGTAACACTAAAAGAATGATTCTAGGTTTAACACTATGCTTTATCCAAGATAGTAATTACTGCAGAGTCATTGATCTACACTTTTGGGAACTTATTCCTTGTTCTCTTGGGCTATTTCTTTCATGTCATTGTAAAACAGCCTGGAATTTTAGTGATATTTTAGCCATACTTAGTCCAAAGGAAATACAGAAATATGGAGGTAAGTAAAAAGTAAATTTTTTTGTTTTTATATTTTCAGGAATAGTCTTTTATCCTTATGGTGTTTGTTTGCGAATATGCATATCTCAAGGTTATTTAGTAAAATACCTACCTATTAGATAAGTCTCACACAGGAAACAGCTAAGGTTTGGAAATTTCTTTCTTTAAATTGGGGTTGGCCTGTATACAAGTGACCAAAACTGGATTTTTCCAGTAGCAGTCACCAAGTTGTCATGAAAATAATTAGTGTCATCTGAGTTGACTAAAACCTGATAAGGAATGGTAGACACTCTCTCTTTCTCTGGTGTGGAATGATTTTAGGCTTACACAAAAAATTTCAGAAGTAATTCAAAGTTCTTGTATATTTTTTCACCCAGTTGCACCAAATGACTATAATTATTAAAAGCAGAAAAGTAATGTTATTTACTGAATACAACATTAATCCTCAAACTTTAATAGAAAGGTTTTTTTTTATTTTTAACTAATATTCTATTTCTATTTGAAGATCCAATTGGAATGCTTCCATCAAATTTCTTCACTGTATCTTCTTAGCTGCTTCCAATCTGTTTCTTGCATGACTTTGACATTTTTACAGGGTTCTGCCCAATTATTTTGCAGAACCACTGTCAGCTTAGGTTTGTCTAATGGTTTTCATTATGCATCTTTGGCAGTATTGCCCCAGATAGGAGGGTATTCCCTTCTCAGGCATCATCTCGCCAGGTACATATTATTAATGTCTTTTTGCTGATGATTTTAACTTTAGTCATTTGAGTACATTCTGTCTGCCAGAGTTCTCTAGTTATCATATTTCTCTCTATCATTAGTAAGAGACATTTGGAGACTCTGCATATATTTCATTTCCCATCATAGTTTCACTCACTAATCTCACCCTGTTTGTCCATCATTTTTATATGGATCAAATACTTCTATGGTGTTTGACCAGTGGAATTTTTCCTGTTCCATCATTGTTTTTACATTTACTAGTTAGGACACAGTTACAAGAAAGAATCAACCTTTCTCTATATATTTATATAGACAAATATTTATTTCCTATGACGAATTTATACATATTTATTTTACTCCTCCTATTATATTTAATTATAATCATTATTTACTTCATTACTTCCCTGAGATTAGTTGTGAGCCAACCATGAACAATAGAGACCAAATGCATGCAGCGTAATAAGTACTAAAACATACACATGTTTCTTTTTCCCATTTAAAAGGAGGAACTTGGTCTATAACAGGAGCTGTGCTTCAGTCTTTTTAAATCCCTAGCACTTTACCAGGCTCCAGGGTGTTTGAAAAATATAATATTGCAAGAAATTAGGTAACTTAAGAACATTGTAATAAAATCAGCTTTCATAAAAGAATTAATTAAATTATTCTACTAAACTTTCTAAATTTTTGTGTTCAGAAGACATTAAAGATAAAAAAAATACTTTTACATTCACCACCAAATTCTCAAGAAACTAAATGTGAGGCTCTAGGTTTAAATCATCATTCTTCAAAAATCACCTGAATAAAGTTATAAAGCATTTTCATATTTTAGTAGATTTGTCATGATATTGATTGTGCTTGTTGGTATCATTTTTAAAATTTTTCATATTTATTTTAAATGGAAAATTCATACAAATAGTGAAACAAAACATAAATCATGCAATGAAAAACAAACTTGTCACTGGTCCTCCAAGCCACCAGTTCTCTTTTCAGAGACAACTGTCATTATCTATTTCTTGAGTATCACCTCAGAGACAGTCTATGAACAAATAACTGTATGTGTATGTCATTTATTATTTATAAAGTGATATAACACATGCTATTTTGCACCTCAGTTTTTAAAAAGGTAATGATATATCATAGATATCATTCTTTGTTATTTATTAATGCTTGTCTACTTATATCAGTGACCAAGTAATATCCCCTTGTAATGATGCAGTATGATGTTTCACATCAATAGCTCTTATTGATATTTATTTTATATTAATTTTAGTATTCTATGTTTTAAATGATGGTGCTGTGTATACCCTCTGTGCACAAGTGAGTGGAATAAATACTCAGAAGATGAAGTGAGATAGAAGGAATTAGAGAATATTTGAAGTTAAGATAGATATTGACAAATAGTCCTTTTAAAATTTTGTGCTCATTTACTGTCTTACTAATAATTTAGAAGTGCTTATTTTTTACACTTGCCTCAGATTCAGCAATTTTGAAATCTAATCAATGAAAAATATTGCCACTTATAATTTCAATGTGCATTTCTCTTATGAATGATTCTGAGAATTTTTTAATATTGAGTCAATTACATTCTCTTCAAAACCGTATTTTAAATGATTTTTGGCTGTTTTTTCATTCTTAGAGATATATACAAACATTTTATATGCAAGAAATTATCAACTTGACAATTATAAATGTGGCAAATATTTTTCTCATTTGTATCTTTTTTTTTTTTTTTTTTTTTTTGGTACCGGAGATTGAACTCACAACTTCACACTTACAAAGCATGCCCTTATGCCACTGAGCTAAATCCCTGGCCCTCACTTGTATCTTGTTTTATATATTGTATTAACCTTTATCATTTTTGTCATTCAAAAGCTTTTAATTTTTTTAAGTACTAAAACTTAAGATTATTTTATTTAATATATATTCTAAGTTTGTGTATATAGAAATACACTCTCTTCAAAACTACAAAAATACTTTCATTTTTAGTTTGGGAAATTTATATATTTGCATTTAAATATCAGAATCATGTATAATTTTGTTTTGATATAAAAATAAGTATTTAAATATATATTCTCTAGAAATTTTTGCCATGTCAAAGTCACTAATAGATTAATCTTTCTTTCCTTAAATAAATGGTTCTCCCTAGCAGATTTCCTAAAGACAAAAAGGTACTGTGGTATCCACTGAACGTGAGACATACTGCCGTTTATTTACTTACATTGAATGTATTTTCAGTCTTTTATGAAATACTTTATCTTCTGTCCCAGAATTGTCCACCTTCATAACCAAATCATAGTGTTACCAAAAATGGAATGATTTATAGAATTTAAATAATTTAGCAGTGATATTGCAGTTGTAGATATTTATGTCATAGCCTTCATGCATACTTGAATCAGCTATCTATGTGCTCTAGTTTACTGCTATCTTGAACTTTATATTTTTAGTGGAAAGAAAATTAGGAAAACAGGATATATTCATTTAAACTGGAGTGTTACCTATAACCAATATTTTTTTCTCAGATAGTACATATATTACAGTGAATATTTCAATTTTTAAAAATTTACTACAGATAAGAAGAGCACATTGTGATCAGACCTCCTCTACATACTCCCACTGAATTCAAACATTTATTCCATCATTCTTGCCACTCTCTAAACTCTTCTGAAAGTTCTCTTTCACATCTTTAGTTGTGCTGTTGTGACTGCCTTGAGGTCCTGAATCCATTTAGAATATTTGTCTTTCATGGTTGTTTTGACGTTGGATAAGAGCTAGAAGTTATATGGCACCAGATCTGAGGTATAAAGAGGAAGAACACACACCATAATGTCTACAATCCTACATTTCCACTGGGTGGAACATGGCAGCAGCATTCACTGAATTTTTTATCACACCTTATAAAGATAGTCACAAAAGAATAATTCAAGAACTGCTTCAGAAGGTGGTAAGCACAATGAGGTAAGTGTGTTTGAAGTGAGAGAGAGTATTTTTAGGAAGATGGATAATAATGTCCTTTCTTATAATAATTTTTAAAGATATTTAAACACCCACTGTATATTTTGATCACCCCTTGTGCCTGTTTTCTTTTTTCTGTCTAGCTATGAAAGCCTAGGGGAGGAAGATTGTTGCTATTTCTAAAGTGACTAATAACTCTCCCCTCTGGTTTCTCTTGTTTTGTAGAATTCTCTCCCCTTGTGTGTTGTCTGGACCTAATAACCTGTTTCTGATGAATAGAATATGAGCAGATGTATTGGGATGTTCCTTTTAAGATTAAGTTATAAAAAGCACAGCCTTTTGCATTCACACTCTCTCCTGTCTTTTTTCTTGTTCATTTTGATGCAAGCAGCCATATTGTAAAGTCCACAAGTCAGGAATGTAGGGCCTGCCTTCAACCAACAGCCTGAAAGGATCTGAATTCAGCTAACAATTGAATGAGTGAGTTTGGAAGTAGATGTTTTCCCTGGTGAACCTGGACATAATGACACTCAGCCTTAGTGACAGGCCTTGAAATAGAGGACTCAGATACACAGTAATAAGATCCTGACATTAGAAGTTGAAGTGAAAAATCATGTTGTTTTAAGCCAATTGGTTTCAGGATAACTAATCCAATGCAACAAATGAAAAGTCAAGTTATGATATTAGATAATATGATAACTATATTAATTATATTAAAAATATAAAATGTAAAATTATGTTATTTGTGATGTAAAGGAATATAATGTTAAATATAATTTAATATTTAAATCTTTGGTACAAACCAGTATTCTAAGAATGTTGTATATTTTATGCTATTTGATCTTCATCATAACCCATGAGACCATTATTTGGATTTCATAGATAAAGAAACCAAAGTATCAAGATTACATAAAGCCTGGGAAGATGGTGGAACAGTAAGTAGCAGAGTAAACAGCCTCTCTGAGAGAAACAACCATGATGCTGGAATATAGCAATCTGGAGAAGACAAGAAGGAAAGAAGTGGATCCCATCAACCCAGGAAGAAACTAAAGTGAGAATTGAAGCCCACAGAGAGAATAAAAAAAGAAAGAAAAAGAAAAACTTTAACAGAAGGTGGTAGCCAGCAGTGCTTTCACCAGAGCTGGTTCCTCTGTATTGGAAGCACTATTGGAATCCGGAGATGCACAGTTACAGTGAAGCTGGCAGTTGGTAAGCCCAAAGGCCATGGCAGGGAGACGTGGTGGCAGAGGAGAGCAGTGGACCAGAGAACTGCCCTGGCTGACAGTGAGTATGAGAGACTCAGTCCTCCTGTGTGAATGGGCAATTGGCCGGATGCCAATTTGGAGTTGGGCAGGATAAGTCCAGAACCAGAACTGCAGCTGGCTTCATCCAGCTACTCCTAGTGCAGAGCAGACTGTTGGAAATTGCTTGGACTGAGTCCCACCCCTGTACACAATCCAATAGCCAAGGCCAAGGTGTCCCTAAAGCTGTACCTAGCCAACCCCGTCTGTCCAGCACAAACTAATGTGGTGAAAACTCCTTGTTGTTAACTAGCTCAGAGGGGAGGGGCCAGCCTGCCCACCCCTGCTTACACTCCAGTAGTCATCAGCAGACTGGAAAAAGCAGCAAACAGAAGAAATTCCTAGCCAGCATGCTTCAGAGTAATTATAACCAATATCAGAAGTGCCAGGGACCCCACTACCCACTTCTCTGGAGGAAACCAGGAACATGACAAGAGGAAGAAACAATAGGCAGTCTCCAGCTTCCAACCCAAACAGTACTGGCCCAGGAGAGGTAAACCCAGAAGAGATCAGGAATCACCCACCTGCAGTTTCTGAAGTAACAGCCACTAAAATAAAGAAACGACTTCATGAAGCTATAAAAGAACTTAGAACAGAAACACTATTACAAGTAAAAGAAGATATAAGAAACATAATAAAAGAATTGCTAAGCACCTCTAAATAAGACACAAATGGAAGAATAGAGGGATATAGAAAAAGGAGAGAAACCTATACAAAATCTAGAATACATGAAACAGATTCAAAGAGATTACCAGGAAATTAAAAACTTCATTGAAAGCTGGCAAAACTCCATGAAAGAAACTAAAGATAGACTATCAAACCTTGAAGACAGGTTTGCAGCTCACGATTGTGAAAAGAAAGATCTCTTAAAAAAAAAAAACACACAAGGAACCAGGAAGTATCAATACAAAGGCTAGAAGATGACAAAAGGATCCATAACTTAAAAATAAAAAATGTGAGTGAAGAAGCAGAGAACACAAATTAAATACAAAGTCTATGTACAGAAAACCTAGGAAAAGGAAATGATATTCAGATATATGAGGCATACAAAACTCCAGCCAGCTATAACCAAAATAGATCTACACCCAGACATATAATAATCAAAATCCTAGAAATTCACCACAAGAACAGAATATTAAAAGTAGTCAGAGAAAAGAAACGATCACCTATAAAGGAAAATCAGAATCATGACATACAAACCATCAAATCAAGAAGAGCTTGGAGTGTAATATTCCAAGTCCTGAAAGAAAATAACCTCCAACCCAGACCCTGGAAAACTATCTTTCAGAATTAAGGGAGAAACAAGATGCTTCCATGACAAAGAGGCACTGGGGGAGTTCATGACCACCAAACCAACCCTACAAAAAATACTGAAGGACATTCTAGAGAGAGAGAAAAAAGACCATCGTTTGAGGAACAGTGGCAGAGGAGCTCATTGAATGGGACAGACAGTGGAATGAAGGGGAAAAGTAGACAACTAACAGCAGAATAAAAGGATGGCAGAGATGAGGCAGAGAAATTTGGCCATAATCACTAATATAAACGGCCTCAATACACCAATAAAAAGAAACACAGGTAGAGTGGGTCAGGAGAAAGAGTCCATCAAGATACTCTATTAAGAAATATAATTAACCTGAAAGAGGGTTTAGACTAAAAGTCAAAGATAAGAAAACAGTGCTCTATGTGACAGGAACCAGAAAAAAGTGAGGGTAGCTTGCCCATTAGCTGTGGATTGGTTAGAAAACCATTACACGTCTATACAACGGAAAACTATTCAGCTATAAAGAAAGAAAACTTTGAGACTCTTGTGGGTAAATGGATACAATTTGAGATCATGTTCAGAAGTAAAAAGGTTCAGAATCACTTAGGTGAATAGCAGGTTGCCTCCCTAATTTAAAAACTAAAGGAGTTAGTGGGATACAAAAGGTACAATGCACCTTGTGAAAGTGAAAGAGGAGGAATTGTCTGAAAAGGGAAGGCAGAGGACATTGTTAATCTTGTATCGTGTTTTGAAACCCATATTGTTTTCATCACTCTGTTTAGTTTACTTTTATTCTGTTCCAGGTTGTCTACTTGTACTAGATTTGATGGTATGGACAGCTATTCCAAAGAGAGCAGGACACACTATACTAACCATTTTTGATGTCTTATTAACTTGATTAGAATCGTTGTATTGCTTCCACTGTCTTGTTTTGTCTGATTTTATTCAAATCTGTTTTGTTTGATAGCATCAAATTTGAGAGTATAGGCAACTACTTTGAATACAATAAGGTTCTCTATGATACCCATTCTGATTTGACTGTTATCTTCTTTTGATGTCATATAATGTCTCCAATGTTTTGTTTCTATTGGTTTTGTTCTGGAATGTTTTGTTCAATTTTATTATGCCTGATGATACAGGCAATTCTTTTGAAGATAACAAGAGGCATTATTGTAGCCATTGTTGATTACCCTGTATTTTGTATTTAAGTCGTGTACTATGTCCATCCATCCTTTTGCTTTGACTGACTCTGGGTTTTGGTTTTTTTTTTTTTTTTTTTTTTTTTTTTGTCTCATTTGGTTTTATTCTTTTCAAAATAAAAAAAATATAGAAAACAAAACTGGAATGGAAAGCCCATGTTCTGAAAAACTGTGCTATAAGGTTGCAAGGACAAAGAAAACAGCCTCTATCTGTCAGAATTACAAGGATTTTGTGAGTTAAAACATCTCTTTTCCACCTCAGGGATCTGCTTCCATCGTTTGGGTGGGGTTTGAATTCACTTTAGCCTTGGTCTGTAGACACTATGAATCAGCTGAAGGTGTTCACTGTATCACCAAACAGATGGTAGGTACAAAGAAAATATCTCTTAAATTCATGGATGAACATGTGTGTATGCAAATTCCATCTCTTTCACAAAAGAAATCTTATGTGTTTTTGTTACAGCCGGTCAAATGGACAAGGCACGAGAGTTGTTGCTGCATTTGATCTGTAAATGTGGAGGCCAGACTTGCGTCCAACACAGAGGAATTTCCTTATGTAGGCATCCATAAGGGGACTGAAACACATAGTTCTAACTCTGTGCTTATGACAGAAAGACGTGTGAAGGCAATTTGTCATCTCATATTTTATCCCACTGCTGTTATGGAAGAAGATAATGGCTGCAATTTTGATCCTTTTAACTGAGATGCAAAGAAAATATTTTTCATCTGATGGGTGTTTCTACTACCATACAATGCTGGCAGAAATATAAATCAAAATATCTTCTTTAAGGGAAATTTTGCAATATATATCAAAATCACAAATGCGTAGACCCTTTGACCCAATGATTCTACTTCAAGTAATTTGTCTTACAGAAAAGTTTGCCTGTATGAAATGATCAATTTTAAGGTCAAAAGATTACAAGCAATTTAATTGCTTATCAGTAAGAAGCAGGTTAAATAAATGATGATATATATTCATCTTGCAGAAGAATACTACATAGTTAAAACAAAACAAGAAATCTGTTTATATTGTTACTCTGCAATGACCTTAAAAATATATTACTAAGTAAAAGAAATCAAGAAAAAACTCTGAGTACCTGTAATAGTAGAATACTTTGGTTTCCGGGTACAGGGTGGGAAGATACATTTCTACTTTATGTATTCTTTGTGTTTCTTGGATTTTGAACTGTGTTAGAGATTATATGTTATGTAAATCGAAAGCCCATAATACTTTCACTTGTCTTGTAGTATGAGAACCTCTCACATAGGTGAAGGGTGAAATTTTTGTAAAAGGAGGAATTGTTAATGGTTAAATCTCTGATGAACTAGGGAAATTTCTATCTTTCAAGATGAGCTTTCCAAATTACCATGAGACCCTGTCCACTGAATGAGAAGTCTTAGTTTAAGAATTTCTTTATTTTAAATAGAGTTAATAAGCTGGTTGCAGGCAAGCTGAATCAGGTTTATCCATCTCTCTCTGGCCTCTACCTTCTTTCCACAGGACATGCAAATGCCTCCAGGCAGAACGTGTTCACTCTGGTTAAACTCAGCTCCCATCTTGCGGTTGCCTTACAGGGAGCCAGGTTGCAGAAGTCTTATGTTGGAACTCCTGAGTGTTGCAACCACCTGTGGAATACCAGCACAATGTGGGGAAAATGGGGTAGAGACACAGTTGCAGTTTCTTCATGCTTAGTCATAAGAACAAGTAAATGCAATGACCTTGGATCTAATTCAAATGGCTGAAACAGATTAACAGTCTTGGATGAGGTTAAAAAGAAGTTGGTTCACTTTTTTACCCATTCATTTTATTTTGTCTTTTCTGTGCACTGTGATTTGTAAAGTAAGTACTTTTTCAAGTAGGCTACCACTTAGTTGTTCTAAGCTATCGATTTTATCAGATAAAATAGCTCCTGAGGACTCATATACTAGTTTATAAAAATAAGCATCTATTTTCAAGTCAGTGTTACTCCTTAATATCAAAATTCCTAAGGCCAGAATTGCCTTATGAGATGTGGTGTGTGAGAAGCCCATGCTGCAGCTGGTAAAAGGATTCATCTATAGTCAAGAGTACAGGAAATATAAGAGTAGACTGATTCACTTCAAGAAAGCAGCAGGCAAATCCAAAAGAAGACTACAGCTTCAGAGTGAAAGACAGATTTTTATAATGGCTTGAGGATATGAAATGGGTATGAGGTGGTCAAAATAATGTCAGAAAGGACTGCTTGTACCCTGTTATATCATGCTAACAGCTACACATTAAAGGAGCCAATTTGACATGGTCTGGTAATTTGGTTGTCACAGAAGATTCTTAAGACTCCTATAAAGGACACTAGTATGCATCAATTCTAAGGAAAGTATCATACACTATTGGGAGGAAATATGTGTATTTCATATCAAAGGCACGTTTGTTACTTACTTTGATGGGTAGTTTAGCCTGTGGAGAATGCTATGCTCATTTAGTACATGCTGGTTCAGAGAAGCCTGATGGGGAAAAGCTCACTTTGCTATAACTGTACTGTCATGGAGATTGATTTGTTTTCAGTGTGTTTAGCCTCCACATTTCCTCCAACAGATCAACAAAGTCTAATTTTTGACACATAGACACAGTTCCCTTTCTTCTGTATCTGTTTCCTGCTGAACGTAAATGATAAAAGAAGGAAGAGGATCAAAATGAGTTGTTGAGCCATTGAAGGTCAGTGGGGCCAACTGAGGAGCAAAAGCTTTAGGCAGCCTGCTATAAAGCAGCATAAATTAAGCAGTCATGGAGGAAAGATTGCAGGCATTGTAGGATCATTATCTGAACTTTGATGGATTATAACCTGTGAAGACAAAACACACAAGGAATATTAAATAAAAGTTCACTTGTAAGAAGTTGAATTTTTTTTCTGGTAGACCTGTAAGGTAATGCTTAACCTTACTTAGAATAAATGTATGATACTGGCGTTGACTTTGCAATAGTCATCAGGTATTTATGGTAACAACTTTTTTTTTGTAACCTTTCGATATTTCTCTTTTGGTAGGGATGACACAAATGTCTGCTTTATGATTCTGACAGCTCTTATGCTTTCCTTATGTTCCTTCTCATCCTTGTTAGGGTTTCTCTGAAGGCCTCACTGATCAATCACTGTTTCCACTGTCCCTGACTGCTGAAATACTGCTCTGGTCGTTGGTCTTACCTGGTCCAGTGTTGGAGGAGGAGTGATTGACAATTTAGAATCAGTATTGCAGCCCCCTTTTAGTCATATTTGAGCAAGAAAGAGGTTAAAACAATAATTCTTAAAACAAATTCACCTGCAGCCCATGTCTAAGTCTGATTTTATCTGTTTTGTAGGAAGTAATCAGTATCTCTAAAATTGGATCAGTTTCTTTGTTGAGTTTTATTTTTGTAGAAGTACAACAGTTAAAGTTTTAACAGGAAGGTAAAAGAAAATCAATCAAAGTAGAGCAAATTGTGCTTAAATAAAGTTTCGAGTCTTTTCATGAAACTGATTGCAAATGTTTTGGAATAATTGTGAATGACAAATGACTTAGAATAATCACACTTAGATGTCAGATGAATTCAGCAACTGATGAGATAATTTAGTTATTTGTTTTTACAGAATTTAAGATGACAATCATGAATAGTATTAAATAAGGACCGATAAGCTCCTTTATTTTCTTACAGATGTATTTTTTCAGCTGTATTTAAGTGATTTATATCTTATCTTTTTGATTATCAAAGACTCTTGTTGTCATAAAAGATCTTTATACTGCTAACATTATTGAAAAAAATCAACAGATAGCCTTAGAATTTTACACATGTAGTCAACCATGTCGGTGACCACAAAAAACTCATTACTGGATATGTAAGCGATGTAGATCAGGTTATAGATGGCAAGATTAAATGATAGACAGTTTTCCTTTTGTCATGGCTCTATAGCTGTTTCGATTTTAAGAGGCCTTCGATACAGTTGTTTTTTTTTTTTCTTCTGTCCCAAAGATAATTCACAGACGTTTGTGTTTCCATTAGGACTGGCTGAAAAATAGAATTCCAAGTAACCTTGAATAGGAAATTATTTTAGTACCAGGAGAAAGTGTTAAAGAGCAAGTTAACCCTATAATTGTAGCTTGATAATTACCCAGGAGTTGTTTACAGATGTTTTAGATCTGTCAGTTAAACAAAACTATCAACTTAAATCATAGAATTAAAAGATAAATTTACCAGTCAATCAACATGTGCCCCAGTAGATTTCATTAATTCTTTGCAGGTTGTAAAGAAGGCCCATGTTCCCTTTCTGGGAAAATTAAAATAGGAATTAACTGCAGCCTTGCCATTCAAGAGAAACTAGTGCAGGCTGTTTATAACCCAGGAGCCATGTTTTCAGTTGACACTCAGTTTTACACACTAAACTACTATCCACACTAGCTTGGTTAGGTTCCAGTCTGGAGCCTCAGACCTTTTTCCTCCATCTCCATTTTGTTTTTGATGGTGTTTCCCATAGCACTGGCACCCTGGCAGATTTAGCCCACATTTCCTCCTTTTGTATTTAGCTTGGCACAGGCTTGAGCTTGAAGCAAATCTGCTAACCACACACATGCACCAGAGTGAAGAGGGGCCATGAGAAACAATAAAATATGGTCCTTGCACTGGCCACCAAAATACCATGTGAGGCAAGGAATGTGGTAGCTGGTGCCATAAGCGTTAAAGAATTTACCAGTAGTCAAGGGATATAGAAAAATTGAGAGTTATTGAAACACTGCAGGAGAGCAGCAAGAGAAAAATCTGTGCCATTGGAGACAAAGCAGGGACCTTTAAATCTGATTTTAATATAAAGGAGGTATTGAAAATATCATCCCAGGAACACTTTCATCAAGTCAGAGTGGTTCTGTTTTCCATCTATCTCATTTCTAAGGGTTTTCAGATTTTGTGTGAAACTAATGTGATATTTTTTGACAGTGTCCAGGATTCTAGAAACTTTCCTTCTGGATAACATTGATTAACAAATATATAAAGATTAACTAAGATTATTAGTCAAGGAGATCAGAATAAAATACATTATGTTTGTACTGGAAAGGGGCTTTTGATGTTACAGTAGGATGGGGAGAAATATCCTTTTAGATATGTCAAGTGGTTAGATCATCTACAGAGTAAAGTCTTTTTCATGAATCTGATTGCAATGTGTGTGTGGTTTTTGTGCATAGTTTCCAAACTATGAAGTAAATGTTCTACTACCATATATTATGGACTCAGCACTCAGATGCAATGTAGCCGTTAAAGAAACAGTTGGCAACGTAACAGTAACTTCCACAAGAATCTGCCTTCATATCTTGCCCAAGGCCAGGCATTGGGAAGCTTTCAGAAAGCCTTGGTGAATAATCTAGTGAAGAAATAGCATCTGACTAATTCTAAATTTCAGCTGTGAAAGTAGAAATCGGGCTGGAACAGGACTTGACTCATTTTTGCTCACATTGTGAAAGTCAGAATTGCCTATCCCTATCCAAATCCCCATACATAGTTCACTGGCTTCACTGGCATGATTTACTAGTTCATTGTCTTTTTTAGCATAACTTTCCCATTCCAGAAGACGCTTGCCACAGGCATATCACTTAATTGTTCCTTCTACTAACTCCCTGAAAGATATATCAGATCTTTAATAGAAAACAGGGAGCTAACTCAATATTTTTTTAATATCTTACCTCAGAAATCTTTACCCTCTGCTTTCTGCCAAATTTAGGTTGTTACATCTTGATCCTGACTCAGTCTTAACCAAGGCTCCTTCATTCCCCAGCCCTGAAAACACTTACTTAAAGCAAATTTCCAAAACTTGCAATAAATCTTGATCTAGTCTTTCTCATTAGAAACAGGATTGCAGATTGGTAGCCAGCCATGTTGTTTACCAATAAACTTAATAAATTTAGTCTGCTCTTATTAACAGGTTAGGTTGGTGATATTTGAGGAGCTAGCTCTTGATATCTGAAACAGCATCAAGCACTCAAGAAATATCTGTTGAACGAATGAGTGGATGCAATATAATCTTACATGAAAAGATTTCAAAAGTCCTATTAACTTTAATGCAGAAGGAAATGGCCCATATAAACCCTACTCTAACTGTGACTAAGCTGAGAGCACAGGTGATTAACAATATAAGCATTAACATGTTACTGGTGACTCTAGCTGGTGTCAGCATATTTATCATTTCTTTTTGATCTTAGATTTCCTGGTTACAGTTTGAACCAAGAGCACAAGTCAATGGCTCTTGATTCATAGGTAAAAATTGACTGATATCTTTGAAAATGACTGAGGTGACGTGGAGGAATATTGGTTTAACCATCAGTGGAAAATGTCTGCTAATTTACTTTACATTTTCACAGAAGATATTTTGATTCTCTTAGCAGTTCTTTTTTAAGGAAAACAACTTTCCTGAAGAATTTTCTAAGCTCAGATAAAGCCTTCCTTGTTTTACCTTTAAAGCACTCAAATGACAGGAAGAAATCACCTTATCAGAATTTACTAAGCAGTTGTTCCCAATTGTAATTCAACCCATAGGTGCATACAGCCAGCCAGTAAGACTTCCAACCAAATGCATTATTTAAAGGAGAAAAGGAAAATAAGGCTAAAGCATTTTAAAATGAATTTATGTATAAGAAAGTTTCACTACCCATTCAGTGGAATACCAATAAAGGGCAATAAATGAGAATCATTTCAGAAAGGCCACATTTATGGGCTAATGTAGCATTGCAATATTAACCCCAGCATGTAAGAACAAGCCCTTCTATTTTTCTAATACTCCAAGGTAAGAGCATCAAGCAGATTTGGCTTTGCTTTTAGCTTAGGAGCTCTTTGGTTTGTTCAATTTCATTGCTTTTTGCATTTTGCTTGCAGAATGTGTTAAGTCCTAGGAGTTTAAGCCAATGCGTAATTCAAAATTCTATATTATTTCTCCCAAGCAGATCAAGACTAAAATGGAGGATATGCATGAACAATTATTTTCTTCTTTTAAGAAATAAACATTTATCGGGACTCCAAAAAAAATAGCTTAACTCTAAAATTCTGGAGGTAGTATTAAAAGGAAGTTAACTTAAAACCAAGATTATTTTCTAAGCTCCTGGAGATTGTGTTCTTATCTCCAGAGAGTAGAGAAACTGATTGTTTGACACTTTACCATACTGGGAAGAGAACTTCAGTGTCTGTGAAACAGGCTACCTTGGGAACAGTTCCAGAAAGTCAGATACAGTCCCAAAGAGCTACATCATAAAGCTGCTCTGAGGAACTCTTCCTCTTCCAGGTAATCCCAAATCTCCAGAAACAGCTGATGCTGTAGAGAGACAATATAAGATCTTCTAGATTTAAATAATTTTTATTTGTAGTCAACCAAATAGTACAGTTTTGACAAGAACTCTGATTTGGTTTTTAAGCCCAATACACTTTTAACAACTGATTTATTTTTTTCAATAGATTTTGTTTTAGTTGTCACAAGCATTCTCCTCTAAAATTTCTTTGTTTAAAAACTTTTATTATTTTCTCTTGCAGTATTAAACTTTTGTCAGTCTTTTTCTATTCCTTCATGTCCTTAGCTCCCATATCCTATGAAGTAATAAAAATGGTTAAAATGTATGTACTTCTAATTAGGTATTGAAAATTATATGATATTAATGGTTCCACCCAGATTTCCAGTGGATCAAAATGATGCCAAGACTGGTTTTACAAACACAGTGCATATTGTTGTCTGTGTACAATAACTTGAAAATCTTTCATTAATCAGGAATGATTTGTTGTGATGATCTAGCTCTCATAGGTCACCTGAAAACTTTGTTAAGGTACTTAAATAGAGTCTCCGTAGGCTTAAGGAAACTCCTGACTAGGACTCCCCTTGGAAAATAAAAGAGCAGCTGCCTAGAAACATTTTATTACAGTTTTTGTTCACTAATTTGACCCCAATAATTTTCATAGCCTTATGGGAAACACATATAAATTTGCTAAACACCAATAAATTTGCTAAATATATTATTATAAATGTTGACATTGCTTATCATCAAAAGATTAAGTTTTCTGTAGATAAAATAAGGTTTTCCTATTAAAAGGTTTCCTTGGTACAAAACTCAATTAGACAAATGAAGGAATATTCTAGATATCTAAGTTATTTAGAAATATTATAGGCCATCAACAGGCAGACAGGGCTGGGAACTCAAGAGGTCAGTGAAGAAGACAGCTGTGGCTGGAGGTGAATGCTGAAAGTCAAGTCTCAGGATAGAGAAATGAGTACACTCACATACTTCCCCTAAGGATGAACGACAGGGATTGATATTCTCAATAGGCATCCGTCACCTTGGTGGGAGTCCAAAGCCTCCCTTCCCCTTCCTAGGAAAGCCTGTCATTCCATGTATGCTTGCTACATGACTTGGATCCCCATTTGATCCCCATTTAATCAATATTACCTAAGCAACTGTACTTGCGATCTTATTGGGTGACCATAGTTTTGTCTCACCTTATACTCACCTTGTGATTTTTCACTGGATCAATACTAAGTGATTATACTTTTAATCTTATTAGTTAATTATAGTTTTGTCCCACCTTATATTTGCCTTGCCTCATGGTTTTACTCTATAAAACTCCCTTGAAATGTGGGTTCCCCAAGGGTCAACTACTCGGGAACCCCTTCTGTCACTCTTACACAGAAGCTATCTTTCTCTCAATAAATAGTTTGTACTCTTAAAAAGAAAATTAGACCATACTAGTGTTGACAAACTTAGTATTATTTAATCTGTATATCAACAGCATACAAGAACTATTTGCAAGTATTATAGTTTTACAGTAGTCATGTAACCTGCCCAAGATTGTATAGAAGCCAGTGAAACAGAGGTAAGGTCAAACCTGTGTTAACACAAATCCTAAATGCAACGCTGAGCTATAGACTTCATGGTTATTTTGTCTTTGAGACATTTTGGTTAAAGCATGGCAGATGGATTCTATCTCTTGAAAAAGATTTTCTGTAAATCACTGCCACAGTTACAAGCTCTAAAAAATAACAGGAAATAAGTACAAGCATTCAACAAACTTTGAAGCTGCAAGAAAATTAAGCCCACAGATCGTTGTTGCAAAACATTATTAAATTATTAGCTGTTTTGGAATTGTTTGTTATGGAAATTAAGTGACCTTGAGGTTTCCTGACACTCTTCCAGCTGTTACCATTCAAATATCTTTAGAGTTTATATGAACTACATAGAAGGATAATGAAACCTCAAAATTGGTTTCTACTACTCAAGAAGAATCTATCAAAATAATAAATACATAAATAAATAATTTCCACTCCATCATCAGCTTGAAACTTTCATATCACTTGGAAAAGTTGATTTAGAGGAGAATTGAATAACTAGCCCAAGTATGTATATTAAGCCTGTGGAGATTGAGAAGACAGAAATTCCTTTTCTGGCCAGAAGGATTATTTTACTAGTTAAAGGATTAAGGTCAACATTCAATATTTAAGAACTGGAGATTCAGAAGGAAAGAAATATACTATTTGACCTTTGAGATATAGTTAATAATCTCTGTCTCAAGAAAGAAGTGTTATTCCATTTAATCTTAAAAACAACACTGTAAAATTGTGCCAGTGACATTATTTTACCCCTTAACTTCTAAGGAATGTAGAGGCAGTGAGAAAAACTGACTCGAGGTGACACCATTGACACACTCAACAATTGGCTGTGGTACCTTGGCATACTGACTGCGTGCGGCACAATATCCTAACTTAGACATTTACTGTCCCTGTAGAAAAGGTGGCTTGACAGTGAAATAATTATCTCATGATAATCTTCACAAAAATCCTGTGAGGACAGCTTTGTATCCCTTTTCTATAAATGGGCACACAGGATTGTGCAACAGACTTTAGGCAGGACCTGCCATTTGCCTCATTTTCTCCTGTGGCCTCTACCACTGACCTCTAACGCAGGACAAGGTTAATACAGGGACTCTTTGAGGCAGTCTTAGTGAAAGGAAAGAATATGTTAACATTTATTTTTATTGTTGTTTAAAAGTTGAGGAAAAAAGCCAACTTTTAAAATATTTAATACATAGATTGATGCTTGCTTTTCATTAGGCCATAAGTAAACACTTACATACTTCTCCAGAGGGGTGTCCCTGCTCTCCTCGCAAATGCTAAGTGCCCAGGCAAAGGATGCATGATTTTTGTCTTAGCTAAAATAGTAGCTGCAGAATGGATAAGCAGTTTTAAGAGATTCATGTTATCAACAGAAAGAAAAACATAGCAAATGAAGAGAATACTAATAGTTCAGACATGAATTAACAAGAAAATGGCACAACTGGCCCTTTTCCTAGGCTTAAAATTAGCTTTTTAAAAAAAATCAACAATATAATTTGATCTTTTAAAAGTCAACTTAATCAATATGGGAAATGAGTTCATCAAAATATCTGGAATTTTCAAAAATATCTGTACTATTAATTTTTACCCACTATTTTTAGTGATGAATCTTATATTTTGCAAATGAAAACAGAAAGAACTTATAAATTATCACTTATGTAGTTTTTATAATTTTTATTTTTGCTATGGATGTACTATAGATAACACATAAATAAGGTAGTAGTAACATAGGCCTGCATGACATAACAGTATTTCAATTAAAATGGACCAACATTAAATTGTGCTACTATAAACATAAGTATGAATATATTTCTGTAATCTGCTTTCTTCAAGTCTTTTGTGATGATACCTAGAAAAGGATTAGCTGGATCAAATGGAATTTCTATTTTTAGTTTTTTGAAGCATCTTCACTTTGATTTATGTAGTGGTTGTACCAGTTCACATCCCCACCAGTAATATAAAAGAGCTCCTTTTCCACTGTGTTCTCACCAACATTTGCTATTATTTGATTTCTTGAAGATAGTCAGTATTTTGAGACTAAGATGGTATCTCAGTCTTTTAATTTGCAATTCTCTAATGGCCAGTGAGGC
Source organism: Cavia porcellus (assembly GCF_034190915.1). Classification (NCBI taxonomy): domain Eukaryota; kingdom Metazoa; phylum Chordata; class Mammalia; order Rodentia; family Caviidae; genus Cavia; species Cavia porcellus. The sequence goes on from NW_026947493.1 coordinate 60,371,751, forward strand.
TGAGCACTTTTTCATGTGTTGCTCACATTTAACAGATGAAAATTGTTGCATTATTGGTTCCTCTTATCCAATTTTCCCTTTTTTTCTTTGTTAGTAACACACAACGTTTTTCATGAAAACCATTCTTCATGAATGTTCAGACACAAGGCTCAGGAAAATCACATTATTTATCTAAATCAAGTAAAGCCTTCTATTAACTCAGTCATATAACTCAATCCAGCTCAACAAGGAGACCAAAGTTCTACTGCACATGAGCAGAAATACAGCTGTAGCTGCTGACATACGCTTAATTACTACATAAGCCCTAATATTGAAGCCAATGGAGGAAAAAACAGGACAGATGGATGAGAAAAATACTCCAAAAGTGATAAAATCACTACCTCTGTTCATTGTTACTCAGGATTAAGAGCAAGTATGTTCTGAATACCTGTTTTCATGAACGATCCAAAATTGACTAATGAGAAGCTTTTTAAACAGGCAGGTCTTCTGAGAGGTTCAGTGTTATTTCCAATAACTCTTTAATTTTGAAAAGAAATTTTGGGAACATGAAGTCTCCAAATTGGTCCGCTCTGTTATGGAAACAGAAGTTTGTATATGATTTGCTTGGTTATTGTATTTTTGAATATTGTCTATTCACAGGGGCAGTAATTAAAATTTTTAAAATTTCTGTTTAAAAATAAAGAAGGTAAAAAATGTATTGCATATCAAATTTGAAATAAAAAACAGCAAGAAAATGAGGGAACAAATGAAATAATAGAAAAACCAAAAATATTCTTTCATATTTTAAGATGATCAAACTTTCATCAGGGTTTTTTACTGTCCAGTCTATGCACAGAAACAAGTGTAGTAATTGTCTCCTTATCTAATGATGGTACTGAGCCATCGATGCTCAGAGCTTTGATGATTTAGGTTCAAACCTTCCTGACATATTTTCCCAGGAATATATTCATGCAAAGTGAAAATTTTCTCTTTTTCCATTCTCAATTTAGTCGTCAAAAAGAAAAAAAAAAGATGGAAAGAACTAAAGGAAGAGGTCAGCAAATGAATTTGGTAAGTGTCAAGAACAATACGTAACTCCTGGTGTGCACAACGCAGCTTGAGATGAACGTGATGATTTCCTCTGGGATTCAAAAATACACAAAGAATTACCAAGTACTGACAGAAGAGGCAAAAGCAAGCTGTGAAAATAGTACAGTTACAGAAGGTCTGCTGTGATTCTTAATTAAGCATGTTTTCTGTCTGCTGAGGTAAGAGCCAAATTCGCTGTTATTACCGCAACTGGACAGTCTTTTAGCAGCCTTAGTACAAACGAAATGCATCTAAGTCACTTATAATCAAAACAAAACCGTCTTATTAAGAGAGTGCTTATTTTCTCTAGTGGAGTTTCCTCTTTGTCAATAATTGTTTCTCCAATCAGGTAATTCAGTGATTATAGCTCAAAGAAGTACACATTTGTTTTTCTCTATCAATTAGGTGATGCTTTTTTTAAAGTTGCACAAAAATGAATTTTTCATGCTCCTACTACATGTTATAGTTATATCTACCAGAAATTATCAATATGAGTATTCTTACTACTCTCTGTCTCCCTCTCTGTCTCTCTCTCTCTCTCTCTCTCTCTCTCTCTCTCAGCTATGAGCACTTTTAGTTATGTAATTTTCCATTATAAGGATTAAAGCTTATTGAGTGTTAAAACTAACACTATTTTATTGGAAAATAAAACATGCTAGATTCTAAGTGTTAGATTAGTTACTGAATTTAAACCTCACAAAACACCTTGAGATGAGTGTTATTAGTATGCTTATTTTAGAAAACAAGAAATTTAAACTCAGAGATATTAATATGTGTAAATTCACAATGGAAGTTAGGAAGTAGTAGATGTACAGTACATCTAGGCAATTGTACCCAACTCTTAATTACTGTGATACAGCTTTTAAGGCTGTGTATTGATTATAAACAAGAATATTTTGAGTTAGTGTTTGTTACGTGCTTTCCATATGTTGAGAATGTATACCATTCTTTTATATTTAGTAAATCATTTTTATAACCTTACAAGGTGAATACTAAGATCCCGATTTTAAAGATGAAGAATCAAGCAGAGAGATGTTAAGTGACTTGCTCAATTTATATAACTGATAGAGCAATTAGAACCCTGGCCTGCCAGCTGCAGAATTCTCAACCATATTCCTCTGTATGGTATCTACTTTTACACCAACAGCATGCCGGTATATGAAGTGTCCTTGGAGCATTTCAGTTCATTGCACTCAGAGCTCCTCCAATCAAACTGGACCCAACTAGTGCTCCTGTCTTACATTATCACACTGTCTCAGTGTAGTCCTGTGGGAAAGACCAGCACTGGAATTCTGAGCTGAGAGCTGAACACTAGTTAACTAAGATCCCTGGGAATGAAATAAAACTTAGAAAGGGATGTGATTTTCATTACCTGATAAAAGGAAACACACCTGACAAAGTATGTTATTTTTCTTTCCCCTGGAGTCAACAAATACATTTAAAGATAAATGTACCTATTTCTCAGCTTATTACTAAGCGTCGGCACAGTACAGAGCGGGTGATCATCCGAAAATATTGAAGCTTCGCCCTCAAGTGGTTTTGTTATCCCAACTCCAAGCCTCCGAGTTTTTATTTCTTCACAGAAGCAAATATGGGCAGGTGGTTTCAGCCAGACTGTGGACTGGCTTAATCAAAGACTAAGTAGTTTATTTTCAGTTGAGCAGAAACTGAAAAGCTCCAGAGCTTTGAAACAGAGTTATAAGATGACTGGAAATCTGCTTTTGAAATACTGATTTCAAATCTCACAAAAAAACAAATCTATTTTGTTAGTGATGCATCCCATGTACCTAGAACAGTGCCTGGCCTATAGGAAGCACTCCACACATTTATTGTTGCATGAACAGAAGTTGCTTAAAAAACAGACATGAGTAAGAAGAATTAAATATTTTTTTAAGTGTGTGTTTTATGAAATTGTTACTCAAATATATTATTAAGTTTATGTCTTTATATCTGCATAAGGTAATTGATATTATATGGTCTTTCCTCATTCAAAAAGAAACTAGGAATAGATGTAGAATTAATAGGAATGGGAAAATGAAGAGAACATTTGTTTACAAATTATATTCCTGTTTAAATCATGTTTTTCTGAAAGATTTTGATCTTGCTTGTACTTTGCTATCTGTAATGATTTTCAGAAAAGTATTTCTTTGAAACAACACTGTAGTTTTAGAAAGAATACGTTTACAATTTGGGGCCTGGAATCTAATAGATTCTCCTACTGTAACAACTATAAATGCCAACAGACCTCGTGACTTTCTCAGCTCTCAACTCTGTGATCTTTCCTCTATGATTCTATTCCAAGTAGTTTTGTTTTAACAAATATTCATGTACTAACATAGAGACCTAATTAGTTGGGCTAGTTCAGTGATTCTTAACACCCTCCCCTTGACTTCAATCAGCATGCCAAGTGATGTTCAATTTGAGACACATTCCAGAAGTGAAAGCTACAGGCTCATATGATTCTCAAAGTACAAGGAAAGATATCACTGTGTTCTTATCTTTTAGTAAATCCTATACTAATTAATTGAGATAATAAGGTGATAGGATCAAATGTGAATAAGTTCACTTATAATTTGATAATTTTTATTAGTTGTAAATGATAGCACTTATATGAGGAAATAAAATTGTGAAGTGTTGCTATATCTTCAATAAAAATTAAAATAGCTGAAGATTTTAAAGTGAAACATAAAAATGGTGTCAAAGGATTTCACTTTATTGATCTTTTAAAAAGTCATTATTCAAGGCTTTGGTAACTTTATTTTGTTTCACTGATTTTTGCTTTTGTCTATACTATGCCTTCTTTGTACTTAATTTGTTTCTGTTTTTCTAAAGATTCTTAAAGTGGGAACATAAGTCATTGATTTTAGACATTTTGTCTCTTCCAATACAAGCATTTGAAACTTCAAATGTCCGGTAAACACTGATTTAGGGTTTTTTGTTGTTTTTCTCTTGAAGTTTAAAATGTATTTTTAATTTACATAAAAATTAATAAAAATGTTTGATAGAAAGATAAACATCAATATAGATAGATAAAACCTATTTGTTCCTGCTTTCTTTTTTTATTTTGAAGGTATTAAAATACAACAGAACAAGATAGAACGTAACCTACTGAGAGCAGTGAAATTGGTAGAGAACTTCACAGCAGGATCCCGGGATAACAGTAATAGGTGCCATGGTATATCTCGTTATCTTCACAATAGTTGTTCTTTCAATCAGGTATAGCAAAATCAAGCCAAATACTAACATTATAGAACTTATCAAAACAGAATACTGAATAGAGCAGTACAATTAATCACAATAAAGCAAAACAGGGGCTGGGGATTTTAGCTCAGCGGCATAAGCGCCTGCCTTGCAAGTATGTGGTTGTGAGTTCGATCCCTAGTACCGATAAAAAAGAAAAAGACAAAATAAATAAATAAATAAATAAATAAAGCAAAACAGTGATAACAATATTTGCCTTCGAAGAGATGGTAGAAGGAAATTCCCCCTATTTGCTATATTGCATATGGTCAACCTCCCAAGAGATGCTCAGATCTCTGGCTCCCATTTGCTAAGGGGTGGGGGTGGGGGGTGTTTGATTCTCAGCCTGCATTCTGGTAGGCACACTGCTGCTTACCAGGGAGGTGGTGGTGTGGTTGCTTGGTTTCACAGCGCCCTAGGTTCCAGAATGGCGTGGGTCTCGGGAGACGCTGGGTGGTTCTCCCCCTGGGGCCCCCGCTACTTGCGCAAGCCACAAGGCTGCTTACCAGGGAGCTGGGCCAGATTTAGTTTTTTATATATTTTCATTATCATTTATTTAAGAATGTTTTCTACTCTACCTTATGATTTCTTTTTTATTTTAAAGAGAATTTTTTTTTAAAAAACTTAAAAATGATAGAGAATTTCAAAACAAGATGATAGGAAATTAGCAATGGTTATACTGGCATATTGTTGTCTTCAAATTAGTTGCTCAGATTACCACATACAAGCAAGCAAAATTGATCAAACAATATAAGCACTTACTGTTCCTTTCAATGAATTAATAGAATGGTACAATTATCTTCACTATCTTTTACATGTGTGTATGATTTTTTCTTTGATTCATAGTAATTTAATTTCCAAATATTTGGATATTTTCCAAATATGTTGTTATTAATTTCTTATTTAATTTTGATACAGTGAAAGAATATATATAATTTCTATGTAATTTTCAATATTGTATTATGGCTTAAAATGTAGTCTTCCTTAATGACTAAGTATCCTCAAAAAAATGTGTATAATACATTGTTGAGTATATTTTCTTTAAATATTTATAAAGTCAAGCTAGTAGATAATGTTCAAATCTCCTTTTATCCTTGTTCATTTTTATCACCATTTTCTATCAATTATTGAGAAAATAAGGCAAAATTTTTCAACAATACAAAGTACGTATTGCTTACTTCCGTGTTGTAAGTTTGAAGGTTCATCATTGAGGACGTTAAAGCTTTGTCCTTCCTGATGAATTAACCCTTTTTGTACATGTGCTTTTAGCTTTAGTAATTTTCCTAGTCTTGAAGTCTACTTTGTCAGAGATTGTTGTAACCACTCAGCTTTCTTGTAATTGGTATTTGCATGTTTTATATTTTTAGTTATTTTGCTTTTCTCCTACTTGCACATTTATGTTTAAAGGCCACATATTTTAAAATTATAGACAGCCAATAGGACAATTTCTTCATTGTGATAGGCATGTATTATTTGCATGCTTGAGATTAACCTTAAAGTTTTATTATTTTGAGGGACAAAGGAGGATTTTTTTTAAAAAGTCTTCAATTTTATCTCCTTTGTTGGCTTAGTGTATAGCAAATATATTATTTGCACTAGAAATGATAAAATTTATAATTTAAGCATGATAAGGTACTGTATATTGAAACTGCGTTGCTTCATGTTAAATATAAGAATTTTTAACAACATATGCTTACTTACCCTTTCTTGTATTTTTTGCTATTTTACTTGCACTTTCATAATAAACCTCACAGCTTATGCTTTTTACAATAGCCATGGGTAAATAAAAATGAAGACATGAGAAAAATCTGTATTAACAATATACAGTATTTACTATTTCTAATATTTTTAATTCTATTATGTAGATCAAAGTTTTTGTAGGTGATTTCATTTTCCAACTGAAGTTTTTTGAAAATGTTTCTTATGAACACTTTTTAAATAATTGTTTCTTATCTGTTGGCAACAGATTTTCTCAGTTTTTGTCTAAAAATATCTTTATTTCATTTTTATTTTTGAAAAATATTTTCATTAGATAAAAAATTCAGCATTAACAGTTCTCCCCCAACTTTTCATCACTTTAAAGAAACTGTTCAGCAGTACTATTTCAAATAAAAAGTAAAACTTTTGACCATTGACCCACTGCATGTGCTTTTTTCTACTGTGATTGCTTTAAAAATTTTTCTTTTTATTTCCAGTAATCAGGCTTGATGTGCACAGATATGGATTTCTTGTGGTAATCTTGTTTGGTTTTTTGAGTTTCTTGGATTTACAGTTAAATATTTCTCATCAAATTTGACCATTTCTTTTTCAAGAATGATTATGCCTTGTTTTCTCTCTCTGCTCTTTTGATATAACATCAACTCAATCACCAGTATTTACCAGATGGCCTTAGATAAAAGCCCATGTTCTTTTTTTTCCCAGCCTTTTTTCTTACCTTACTCTGGCTGAGTTCCTATGGCCTTGATAGCAACTCACTGATATTTTCATCTATGAACATACTATGAATTATAAACTTCATGTTGTAATTTTTAAATTCTAAATTATATTTTGAATAGTTGTCATTTCTCTGTTGAAACTCTTCAGTATACTTATACAATCTTCTTTAAATTGTTGAATATAATAACAATAGCTCTTTTAATTATTTTGTCTCAGTTCTAATATATTTATTATCTCTGGCTCTGTATCAACTATTTTTCACTTTATGTAAGTCACATATCTAGATGCTTGCTTGCATGTCTAGTAATTGTTGTGTATACAGTTCATCATAGATGATATGTTGTGGATAATCTGTATCATATTGTCTTTAAAGAAAGTTGAATCTAGCTTTGGCAGGCAGTTGGTTATTGATGGAGCATACTGACATTTTAAACTAATAGTAAATTTGCTATGAAGTCAGGAGTCAGTAAATTATAGCCACAGGCAAAATCCAGCTCACCAAGTGTTTTTATGGATAAAGATGAATCAGAGCGATTTGTCCTTATTCCTTTATGTATTACCTATGGCTGTTTTCATTCTGCAGTGACAGAGACAAGTACTTGTAGCCTGTCAACCAAAAATATTTACTATTTGGTTCTTTACAGAAAGTATTCACTGACTTCTACCATAGAGTACATTTTCCATAAAACAGATTTTCCAGAGCCTCAGTAGAATGTCCAGGGTGTTTATTAAAGTCTTTGCAGTCTGTAATCAAAATTCCAATGTTTCCCAGCACTCTGTGATGCCCACATCTGCATTCAGCTCACTGTTATTAACCATTATTTTGTGCTAAGTCACTTAGATTCTACCCCACATGAAAAACTTAGTATTTGGTAGAAGATTTAAAGGGATTTGTAGATTTTCCAAATTCTTTTCCTCTACATCTCTTTCCTTTATGATGTTCTGCTAATGCTCCAGTCTTAATTTTCCTTGACCATAGTCTAAAGGCTCAACCTAGAACACAAAAATATTGTCATTGACAACTAAAGAAACACTAATAGGTGCCATCAACATACTTTCAGTATAGCTAAAGATATAGCTCATTGGTGCAGTGCTTACCTGCCAAGCATGAGGTTGTGAGTTCAGCTCCTGGTACCAAAAGAAAAGAGAAAAAATGTCCAACATATTTTAAAAGTCCTCATCAGGGGCTAGGGATTTAGCTCAGCGGCAGAAGCGTCTGCCTTGCAAGCAGGTAGTCGTGAATTCAATCCCCGGTACCGATAAAAAAGAAAAGTGCTCATCCAAATACAGCCCATAGTGTGTACTTGTTTGATAACTAACCAGAGTGTAAACCCATCAGGTAGTTAGAGCTACATAGCCCTGAACCCATTACCATGGGAAACTATGTAAATGTTGCATTACGCAGATATCTGGATTGACTTGCTTTAAAATTTCATGCTTTATAGGAAATAATAATTGAAAGAAACAGATAACTCCATCAAGTAATAATACATTCAAGAAAATACATTTGGATACAGGGAAGGAGTATTTCATATCTCTATGGTTTGAAGGTTCTTACCTCCACAGTTGAATTATTTCCTTTTGCTAATCTGTTCATGATTATTCTCAACAGTTAACTAGTATAAATGGTTTGAACTTCCTTTTATTTGTTTTGTTTTGCTTTTTAAATGTTCTCCTAAGGACCACTGGTTGTTTAATTCATCAGGATCCTCGGATTCCACCTGGGGAAAAGAGTTGTAAGTATCATAAAACATCTTTTAATTCTATCTGCTTCTAAACTGGTTCAGTAATAGTTCATTAGATCCAATAGGTATACGGCTCTTAACTGAGTTGATTTTATGTAGTATGTACATAGATTAGGAAGAAAAGGATCCTGAGGGCTTTTAGCAAGCTCTATCAACTATTTTCTACTGTTTATTTCTTAGAGCACAGGTATGTTGACTTTGGTTGTTAATCACAGTGGAAACTGACTTCCTTCCAGACGGATCCCAGATCTGATTACATTCCATCAATAGACTGAAAATGATAGAAGCTCTTTGCAGGCAAAAACCTATTCATTTTGTAGCTGCTTACACATTCCCATTCTTCTTCCCTAAATGGCATTGAACATAGTCATTTAAAAAGTGCTTTCTGAAGTACTATTTATATGATCCTTATAAAAGCAAGGTATGACCAGATAAGTTTCAGTTTCTTTTTAAAAATATTTTTTAAAAAATGTTTTAACAAAATGGGTCTTATTACTCATTTCGTTACAAAGACAGACATATAATGTTCAGTGTATCCATTAAGGAATGAAGATTTTTTAAAAAGCTCAATTATTTTAAAATGTTAGGTAACCATCATATTCAACAGAAATGCTAAACCAACTATTAATGCAATTGTTCTCTTTGATTACACCTACACTCATTTTGAATATCACTATGGAAACCAGTGAAACTGTCCTTAGTGAAACATAATGGGAATTTGAAGTACATTTTAAAATCACCTGCAAACAATAGCCTCCAAATCAGAAGCTCTAGAGATACTTTTTCTGTCTTTTAGAATCCTGAACCTAATTAATATCTTTCAGTTTTCTAGCAAAGGGCAGGGAGTTATTTTTGAGTTTAAAAAATGTATTCTTTTTTATAACTAAATTTATTGATATAATTTAGATATGCCAAAAGATCACATTCATCATAGGAAATTTGTACCTGTACTTGGTATATCTTATTTCCTCTTTTTTCCCATTCCTCCAAAATTTATTCTCTGTATTTCTTTAGATTGGAATAAATGTGAATAAGCATTCCCTTTTTCCTGTTTGCCTTTCTGATTATTCTGAACCAAGACAGGCATAACTGTTACAAATCAGCCTAGGGTTTGTTCTTTTTTTTAAGAGAATAAAACCAAGCAAAATAAAATAGAATAAAGCCAATCAAAACAAACCAGTGTAAGTGACAAAGGACTTCAAAACTATAGTTAATCAACGATGGTTACATTAATGCTTCTTGTTGTCTTCAAAATCGCTGCCCATACCTTCAGACATAGTAAAAATCAAACAAAACAGAAGAGAAAAGAGCCAAAACTGCCCCCTCAACCCAAAACAGAACAATGAATGCAATAAAGGACTTCAAAATAACATGAGTAAAAACAAACAAACAAACATGAGTTAATCCAAAATGGCTACCATGATACGTCTTGTTATCTTTGAAATAGCTGCCCACGCCATCAGATAAAATAAAATAAAATAAAACAGATAAAACTCAACCCAACAAAACAATGAAACCCAACCCTTCAAGACAAGATGATAAGAAATTAACAATGGCTACCACCTTCAGGAGATCTCCCGAGCTACATGTGTATTGTTATCTTCTGAACAGATGGTCAGACTACTGGCTTTATACCTGCAAAGTCAGTGAAATATTAAACATTATAAACACTACATTGTATTTTACCTCAAAAGCTATCACTGCAGCCTTAGCTGGTCACTTACAATCTTGGGGGAGGGCAGCTCTTCTTATTTTGAAGCCCACAAGCTGGATGGGGCTGGCATCTGGTTCTTCCCCCAGTGACCTACACATGGTGCTGGTTCACAGGGAAGGCTTGCTTCTTGGTGACTTCTTGTTCTCTTCCCCTGCCATCCATGAATGGCGCTGACTCACGAAAAAAAACCTGGCATCTAGCTGGCCCCCCGGCAGCCTGTGCGTGGCACCAGTTCGCAAGGAGGGCTTGCTTTTCGGTGACTGTTGCTCTCCTCAGCCAAAGGTTCTTTTCCTTTGTTCAGATGGAAATCATAAATTCACCAAGTGCAACTCTGCTAGCAGTCCTGCTGTCACCAGATGATGCTGGGTAATGCTGGATGCTAAGCTGACACAGCCAGCTGCTGACCACTGCTGCTCCCAGCTACCCCACTCTGGTGCTGCAGCCAGACACCACAGACTAGCTCTGCTCGGGGCTGGTCTCTGCTACTGAGTTTCATCATCTGCTTGTTTCTGGAACTTTCCAGTGGTAACGGCCCCTCGTGTTTACTGCTCTTTTCTTTTTGACTGACTGCTTTGTTCACACTACTCAGGATAAGAATCCAAAATTATAGGACTTTTACCCCTTATTACCTGAGAAATAAATAAAAAACAAGTTTACAGGAATACCAGAGTGAGTCTTTACTTTAACAGGGCCTGTGCTATAGCACACAGAGGTCAACATCCCGAAAGGCACGCTCCTACACTAATCCTAAAAGTATATGTTGCTTAGCGGGAGGCCTGTTATTGGCCTATTATTGGTACAGGTCTCCAAGAGAGCCTCCTCTGTGATGACCACAATCCAGAGAGGTGACAGGGCTGACACCAACGAATCTTCTGGAAGGCCTACTGTGAGGAATTGCTTAACAAATGGGCCCAGATCCCTCCCTCCCTGATCTTTGTCATGCCAGATTGTCCACCCCCTTCTTCAAAACTGCTACTGTAGTATTCAAAGCCACAGGAGCTGGAGAAAGGCACCATGCTGACAGTTAAGCTGCCCTCACGCTGGACTGCATCAGAGGAGAGTGACGGCTAGATATCCGTGGAGGACTCAGGCAAGCTGGCCTTCACCGACTGAGGGAGCAAAGGGAAGTTGGGGGAGGGCAATCTACCCACCCCTTTCAGCCGGCAGGGAGAGATGGCACATCAGTGTTTCTATCTCAAAATGAGAGCATACAGGGAAAGAGAGAAGGGTCTTCTGAGTTCAAGTGACTCCAAACTTGTCTGACACAGGAAATGATGAAAATCTCAGGAGAAAAGGGTTATATTTATTGAAGAAGCTGCTTTTAAGAGTACACTTGATGTCAATTTATTTTCTTCTTTAAAAAACTGAATGAGATCTGTTTGAGAGAAACGAGTTGGCTTGTTGTGTTAGGTAACACCTGCGTAGGTGATTGCAACCTCGTTGCTTGCCAGAGGGCAAGAAATTGTGCTCCAAATGTTATTCTGTTTGCACAACTAGGTGAGGATATGGGATGTGGAATAAGTATGTATATGTAACATTTGCCAACACTGAACAGCGGAGTAGATGGATATAAATAAATAGGGAGAGGGAGAGGAGACAAAGGGAGTGTAAAAAAATAAGATTTGTTATATACATGTACCAACTCCTCAAAATGAAGTAATCGTTATGTACTGCAAAAACATGCTAATACAAATTGACAATACTATATATAAACAAATAATGAGTTTCTATTCTCAGTAAAAATTCACTGACAAAACCCACATTTCATTTAGCACCTGAAAAAGATTTGAGGCTTAGAAACAGACAGAAATGAAACGATACATTGCTATCTTAGTTTGAGATGATTTAACCCAAGGTTTTTAACCTTGGCTGCAACTGAAAAAAATATAACCAGTTTTAATCCACACCTCCTGAAAACTGGATTTAAGTGGTCTAGGGTATGACTCAAGTGTCTTTTTTAAGAATTCACTTGCAAATCTTCTCTTTGAAAAGTGCTTATTTAGGCTAAAGAATCCACTTCTATGGCTTCAAAGGCCAGGAAAATGTCCATCGAGATCTGCTTTCCCATTGCAACACTTTCTCTGAGTACACAAGGACTTACCATTCTATTAACTTGAACTATGCTATTTCATGCCAGAGTGGGGCAAAACTCCTAAAGCAATTGCTCTAAGAAGTCAGATCTTGGAATTAATTCACAGGCAGAGTAATTTTATTTGAGGCAGTCACACTACTCTTCCAGTCTGATCTCTGACTCGCAAGATCTTGATATTAAGCTCAAGCCATCAGTCCAGACAAGATACTTTTTTTTAAGAGAAAAAAAGCAAAAACATAGAAAGGGTTAAAATAATACATAATTTCAAAAAAATAAACAGTGAGAAATCACTAGTTGATAAATTACATATTATCCTCTTAGATATAGTTGTTCAAGTTACAAAATTAAAGCATACAAAGTGAGCATTCAAACAGTGAGACTGCAAACAGTTATGTTCAACAATCCAACAAAAACTTAGTAATATGGTTATCAATCCTACACACTTAAACATACATGCAATTATATCCTTTAGAGCACTTTCTTTTCCTCTCTTTTTGCCAATGGCAATTACACATTTTGGGTTTTATTACTCCTACCATCTTATTTCTTTTTAAACTAGAGATACAATGTGATATTTATAAATGTGATTCTTATTTATTTCACTTATGAGGATAGTTTCAAGTTGTCTCCATTTACCTATGAAGGCCTCAAGATCATCCTTTTTATAGCTGAGTAATATTCCATTGTATAAAAATACCACATCTTTTTCATCCATTCTGCCATTGATGGGCATCTTGGTTGTTTCCAAGATTTAGCTACTACAAATTGTGCTGCTATGAACATGAGTGCATGTATATCACTGTGATATGACCTTTTCAGTTTTTCTAGGAAAATACCCAGGAGGGGAACGGTTGGATTGAATGGAACTTCCAACTCTAGTCTTCTCAGAAATCTCCGTACTGATTCACATAGCGGTTGCACCAGCCGACACTCCCACCAACAGTGGAGCAGTGCCCCCCCCCCCCCAGCCTCGCCAACATTTGTTATCAGTTGATTTCTTGATAGCAGCTATTCTTTCTGGGATGAGATGAAATCTCAATGCTGTTTTAATTTGCATTTCTCAAATACCAGTGAGGGTGAACATTTCTTCATGTATTTATTTGCCATTTGTATATCTTCATCTGAGAACTGTATGTTCAGCTCAGATGCCCATTTTTGGAGGGGGTCTTTGAATTTGGGGGGCTTGATGTTTTCCAGTTCTTTATATGTTCTAGATATAAGTTCTTTGTCTGAGGGGTTGCTGGCTAACATTCTTTCCCATTCTGTGAGTTTTCTTTTCACTCTGTTGTTGATTTCTTTTGCAGTACAAAAACTTTTCAATAATGTGAAATCCCAGTTATTGATTCTTTGAAGTGTATCCCTTGCAGTTTGCATTTTGTTCATGAATTCTCTGCCTGCCCCTATGTCTCCAAGACTTCTACCTGCCTTATCTTCCAATAGATTTAGTGTTTCTATTTTAATATTTAGATCTTTGATCCGTTTAGACTTTAGTTTAGCACATGGTGATAGGCATGGATCTAGTTTCAGTCTTCAGCATGTGGAGAGCCAATTTTTCCAACACCATTTATTAAAGAGGCTATCCTTCTTCCAGCAAACACATTTAGCCCCTTTGTCAAATAGCAGGTGGCTGAGTGTCTTTGTAGTTGTGCTTGCATGTTCTAATCTGTTCCATTGAACAATATGCTTTCTTGTGATGACTTTCTTCTCAGAGTTCCTTCTAAGCTTGACTACCAACTCCCTTGATGACAACACACTAATTCATTCAGTTTTCATAAATCATTTTGAACCTTTAACAAAAGACTCTGAGGTTGGCATTACAGAATGAGATTTTTGGTCGCCAAATAAATTCATCGGTAATATAACTGATTTCACTCTCCATCATTATTTTTATCCTAGATCCTTATGAAATAAAAAATATTCTAATCAAAAATTATTCTAAAATATTCTAATTCTTATCTTTAGGATGTTTGTTTTACTTCTTTAAATTAAAAAGACGATTTGTTAACTAGAATTAAACAAATAAATCTCTAAAAAAGTGTTTAATTTCTACATCTTTAAAATAGAGGCCATGAGCAGCTTTTAAATGCCAATGCTCTCATAAAAAAATATCAAAATCATTTGTTAACACATAAAGTTTGGAACATTCTCTGCTGTCATTTGTCATTAATATACTCAGTTGGTCAACTACTATATTAGCTATTTTCCCATCACTGGGACAAAATATATCATACCAACAACTTGAAAGAGGAGAGGGTTATTTTGGCTCAATATTTCAGAGGATTCAGTTACTAATTAGCTGCCTTTTGTAGAAGTGGCATGGTAGAAGGGCATGGTGGGGGGCAGTTCCTCAGTACCTGGCATCCAGGAAGGAGAGAAAAAACAAGAAACAAAGGAAGGGAGAGAGCGAGAGACCAGAGACAAGTGTACACCCTTCCGGGTCACGCCCTCAGTGGCCCACGTCTTCTGATCAAGCTCTCCCTCCTAGCAGCACATTCAGCTGAAAAATCGTCAACGGGTTAATCATCTAGTGAGCAGGGAGCCTCCAGTCCTTCAAGAGCCTCACCTCAGAGAAAACATAGTAACTATGGAAGATCATCTATATTGTGGTCTTATATGTCTCATCCATTGCATGTTTTTCTAGGAAATTGTTTTGCTGTCTTGCTACGACTTGGTTTTCCCTATAATACAGAGAGGATAGATATATATGTAGAAATTCACACATGGGTTTTTTTTTTAAATTATTTATGGGAACAGATTATATAATGCAAGATGTAATGAACAGATACTCTGAAGAAGAGACGCTAAGAAACCCAAGGCTAATTTTGTAGCATTATGATATAAATTCTAGCAATACTATTGTTCGCTGATTAGAATGACATTGGACTGGTTTCTTGAGTTCAATTTCAGCATATGTAGAGATGGGGACAGCTATCACAAAGAGAATGAGAGATGCGATGGATGGTAGTTATTAAATCTTCCCTAATGTTAGATCTTGAAGACCTAAAAAGCCTTCATCGTCCTGTAATGATTTGGTTAGTTCTATAATATGCAATAAGTATATAAAGTGGGTGAAGATGGGGACAACTATTTGTAAGAAACTGGAGACAGTTAGATAGACAGTGAAGATCTCCAGTGGACTTGCTTTGAAATCTTATTTCTTTAAATTGTTTTTTTTTAACTGTTTTGTTCTGTTTTGATATGTTTAATCTTACCCTCTTTGAGATGTAAAACAAATGTGTAGGACTGATAACCATATTACTGAGCTTTTGTTCGATCATTGAGCAGAACTGTTTGCAGTGTCACTTTTTGAATGTCATTCTAAATACTTTAATTCTATAACCTGAACAGCTATTTCTAAGATGACAATATGTAACTTATCAACCAGCAATTTCTTACCATTTGTTTTTCTGTAATTTTGCATTATTTCTACCCTTTTTTTAATCTCCATGTATTTTTTTGTTTCCTTTTCTTTAAATAAAAAAAAGAGAAAGAAAAAAAGAAGCCTCACCTCAAGATGTCAGACTTTTGCTAGATATTTTAGATCTAAACCATAAGAACCAGTGATACCTCTATGCAGAATAACCTTATTTTACAGGCAAAATGTTTTTTCATTTGTTTTAATTTGGAGAGAGAATTCTACTGCTGACATATGGATGTAGTGATCAAAGAAGGAGAGAGAATATGTTTCTGAGAATGTTACATTCATTTCATAGTATGTTATAACAATACTAAATACTAACAATACTAAACAAATTTGAGAATAGATTTTTATCTTTCCATTTTATTTGTAACGATTTTATGTAGACATGATGATGTTGGTAATCTGTTTGCAACCACTTTTGCTTCTATTATACCACTGTATTTTATTAATTTTAATTAATTGAAGTAAAAAAAAATAAGTACCAAGTTTGCAACCACATTTGCTATGACTGCAGCTGCTATTATGCAAATTCAGTGATAAGTATCTAAGAGGCAGTCTTTCTTTAAAGTTCTAAAAAATCTGGGAAAGAAGAGGAAATGAATACTTGGCTTTTAGCCTGAAATAGGCCTGCAACTATCTCCTAAATAGCAAAGAGCTCTCTGAAATATCATTTCTAAAACTCCTTTCAAAGGTAGAACTGAGATAGAGATTATACATTCCTGCCTCTGCCCCCGTTACTTGCAGTGTCATCAGGTTTTGGTGGCAGCCTTAGTGTGATGTGAGGCCCTGTGTGGTTCATGGGAGCTGAGTGTCAGCACCGGGGGCATCCAGATTTTCTGGCATGAAAGGTAGTTGGCCCTGCATGGTTATGAGCTGAAGGTTTAGTACTGGTGTAGTGTGCCCTAGTTTGGCAGAATCACAAAAGAAACTGTCCCAAAAAGAAACTAAAGTGTGTGTGTGTGTGTGTGTGTATGTATGTGTGTGTGTGTGTGTGTGTGTGTGTTTAGCCTTCTCCATGATTCCAAAATGCTGGAGCTGTATACACGTGCAGGGCTGTGGTGTGGCCCAGGCATGGATGAACTGAGAACCAGGAGGCACCTCAGGGGACAAGATAGGCCACAGCTGAGGCCACCTGAAGACTTTCTGGATAGTCTGAGGGGTCCTTGAAGCCCTCCCAAGAGCCTGTGTTTTTCACTCAACTCTTCGCTTTTTTTGATTCAATACGGTCGCCCAGGGTCATTCAGCCTGGCCAGCTATCAGAGTTAGGAACTCCGCAGAGGATTTTAGTTCTCCTGGAGCCCTAAAGAGCATACTGCTTGTCTCATTCCTTTGTGCCTTCGCCATGCACTGGTTTGGAGAATTGGGGAACCTAGGCACAGATCCCAATACTAAAAACCATTTAATACTTTTTAAAAAGTCATTTTCTAATTCTTGCATTTGTTACTGTTCAGACACACTGTATAAATGTCTAGCAATTATAAAATTCATTGTCACTATTATACTATATTTAAATTGGCTGGCGCGAATTATATTCTCTGTAACTGAACACTGATGAACACATTCTCTATATTATATATGGTTGATGAAGAACTTAAAAAATATTCTATTGGCTTTTTGACAACACAAACTAGGTTCATTTTAAGCTAGTTTATTCCCATATTTCCAAAGAACTACTGTAGCACAATGCTGAACACATAGTAAATGCTAATATACATTTAAAAAGTCAGTTACTTTAGTGTGATAGTTTTCCCAAAGATTTTCATTGTTTTTATACAGTGAAACAGTCAGACTTCAAGGGTCTATTATCTGCTATAATAAATATGTACTCAAGCTGTTTGTTTTCCTTTTTTTTTCAATGGCCTTTCAAATCTTATAATGAGAAATTCTGTAAACATACAAAAAGATCTTTCATATCATCGAATATGCTAGTAAGATGCATACTTTCTTTCCACATTTCAGAGCACAAGAATTTTGGGAGGAATTCTCATTTATTTAGGGTTTTCATGGTTGCAAGTTACAGTAACGATATTCAAAGTAACTCAAGCAAAAGAAATCAAGCAAAACTATGAAACATTAAATAAATAAAAGTGCATATGAAATTTTTCATTGGCTTATGTGACTGTACTTAGCCAATTATCTGCATGCAAGGCTTCAAATGATGCTGACTGCCTGATTTCTTTCTCCTTAGGTGAATAGATTTTCTCTGTATCACAAATAAGATTGCTGCCAAGTCCAAGATGCACTTTTACCAGCTTATCATTCCTGCAAGATAATGAATGTCTTTCCCTTACTTTCTTGGCATAAAAGTATCTGGAAGGGTCTACCTTAGCATAACTTCAATTAAATACAATCTGTGAATATCCTTGGAATATAAACAGATATTTTAAACAGATATGTCATGTGCCAATTTCTGAGTCCAGAAAACTTTACCTCCAACTGAAACAGTCACTTGTAAAGGATGTGTTAGTTTCAAAGCAAAAGATCAGTTTCTTAAATTGTTTCACACAAGTAATACCTTAATCTTTGGAGTAACATTGCAGAGGTAAAGTGAAATCAGAGAATTAAAGAAATCCAAAATACTCCTGCTGCATATGAGTGGTTTCTTATACTTATTTCAGTTATGCAAGGAATAGTTCAGATTTACACACTTCATTCTACTTATTTGTAAGATTAGACAACTATTCATAGAGAGATTACAATCCACACAAATATTCTTTAGTAAATTTTGACTAATTTTGCTATAGATTTCCAAGGAAGAGATTCTATTATCAACAGAAGTGATTATATCTATATCTATATCTATTCCTATATATATTCATACACACACACACACACACACACACACACACACATTCCTGTAGGAGACAATCTGGGCAGCTCCTCTTGAATACAGAACAATAGTTTCGGCATTAGTTAAATCGAATCTTGTTTCTATGCACTGGTATGTACAGAGCTGGCTATGGTATTTCCTTCTCCCTTCAACTGGCTATAAGCAATGCAAATAAGGCTAGCCAAGGTACTGATTCATAATCTTTAAGGCCAACCAACATATTTCTGTTTCCTCAACACTGTGTTCCCTGTTAAATAGTTGAATGCAGTAGGATGACAGAGCTAGTCAGCTCCAGAAATGTCAATTGGATATGAGGCTCAAAATAAAACAGCATGACTTTCTAAGGTACAAAAGTTTAAGTACCAGAAACTAAAGCAACAGCTCCTAAAACCCCTGAAATGCTACCCTAATTGAGTTATGCGGATTTGTCCTTCTGCATATCATTCTCCTTGAATATTGCAAAGATGCTTTTTCCCCCACCTGGCTAGCCAGCTCAGGTTACTTATGTAATTCCCACCATCCCCACTGTCACCTACTTTTGAACCACTCCCTTTTCACAAGATAATAGTTCTGGAAGATGCCTTGGATGAAGGACTTTGTCTGTATAACTTCATTTGAATTGGATTTAGAACTCCTTGACTGTCTGTAACTTTGAATATGTGTTAGTGTCATTACTTTTACTGTTGCATTGGAAGCAATAGATTGGAATTAACTTGCTGAGATTCCACTTACATTTCAATAGGATTAAAAATATAACTTTCTAGATTATAAAGAGGGCTGGAAAAGGGATTATAATATTTGGATTATAATGTTCAATATTTGTATTGCAATATATTCCCATATATGTATATGCTCATATATATTCCCACATATATATTCTCATATACATATATCTAGTACCTGTAATTTTGAAAATTATTGCACTAGCTGCATACAAAATTGATAATATATTTTCCTATACTAAAAATTAAGGCAACTCAAGAAGCCATGCAATTATATTAATCCAGATCCAAGTTAAAGATATCTGAAAAAAAAATAAAAGATCTCTGAATAATGTACATGAGTTCTTTGTTAATAGAAATAAACATTTTTTTCAACTTTAACTTACTAATAAGAACAGTCAGCAAAACTTTAATGGGAATTCCCTTTTGGAAAAGAAGGCTAAACAACACGTAGATGTCTAGTCCACAGCACGTACCATATTTTCTTGGAGGCATAAAACAGAAAATCTTTGGTGTGGCAAAGTGAATTTCTTTCTGGAAGAGGAAATTTCTTAATCTACCTTATCTCAATTTCTCTCCCTGAGAACAGCTCTGTTTTCTATTACTTAATGAATGGCCTCATACATGAGAGGCATTTGAGAGAACTCCTCTTTGGGGAAAGTTCTATTTTAATAATTACTATTGGTATAGGTTCAGGAAACTGGAGACGGACTCTGGAGTTTGAGCAACCAGAAGATGGGTTATGAGTCTCGTATTTTATCTGGTTCCCCCACTCCCTCAATGTCTTACCTTATATGACTGAATGAAGTTCTTAAATTCCTCAGGATGGAAATCAAATTCAAGATCCGATATTTGAATTTAATCCTTACCTTATATCTTTTTCTTTTATTTTTAGCTGATATCTGCACTTACTCTTATGTAATATTCTCATCATGCTCTATTAATCTGAACCAATGGTCTATGCTGTAGTGATGATCTATACTATACTGTATCTTGCATCCACGCTTTATTCCATTATATAATCCCTTTTAAGGACAATAATAATGCCCACCTCAGTGGGGAAGGGGATTAGGCAGAGAACGCTGAGCAAAATGTTTAAAGACTTTCAAAACCCAAACCAAAATTCATCCAGTTCTGTGTCTCTTCCTTGTCTCAATCTTATTTTCCTCTGTGCTTCTTGATTTCCTAGTTACATACTAACTTTTTCCTTTTTACATACTAACTTTTAATTATAGACCAGAAAATTCAGCTTGTTCAGTTCCCACAGGTCAATGTTATCTGACTGTCATAGGTCATGAGTGGACTCTTAACAACAAAGACTTCCCTAAACATGAGTACTTGCTAGGCCTGTCTCCAGTGTGTCTGTTTTTAGGTATGTAATGTATTTAGGTTCTTACTAAATACTGTAAGAAATGATTAACAAACCCCAACATCCTGATATTCTTTTATCTCAGCATAGTGGTAATGTTGCCTGTGTCATAAGTAAAAATAGCTGAACAGAATAAAATATAAATGTTGAGGAGATAGATATGTAAAATCAGTGGACACAAACACAGATTAGTAACTCAGTAAAAGATCCTTTATCTTCATTGTAACTTTGTTAATTTCATATTATTTGTTCAACACTTATAATATTCTAATCCTAATATAAATATTTTGCTAGCCAGGAATCTTCTTGGATAAAGCAACAGAATTCAATTCATACATATGTAAAGAGAAAGAAAACATAGCTATATGTAACAGGGCATGTATGTCTTCAGATACAACTGACTCAAGATACTCAAATCATATTTTTAGGTTGGGAATTTAATATTCTTCAAATTAATCTTTTTGTGTGATGAGTCTGATATCCACCAGTATCTCTAGACTCCTCTCCTATCAACAGAAAGAAACTGCATTTCCCAATTTTTAAAAAAACATCCTTAGAAGATTAGATTAGTCTAGTGTATGCTCATGATCATTAGAGAAATAATTAGTGACTGGAACAAGAGATGACTCCATGGATTGGTCAGGTTTGGCTATATATAGGCCCTATAGATTTGGATACAATGCAAAATTGGCTCCAATTTAATATCCTAGAACAGATTTTCTTTTGTTTGTCTTTTTAGTTTTTTAAAAAGAGAATATACAAACAAAACAAGACAGAATAAAGTTAATCATAACAATGAATGTGATACAGAATTTCAAAACAAGATAATAGGAAATCAACGGCTTAAATGAATGAGACTTGGAGCTCTCTATAATGTCTCTTGTTTTCTTCAAAATAATTGTCCATACCATCAGACATAATAAAATCAAACAAATCAAAACAGAATAAAACATAAATGTTGAGGAGATAGATATGTATCATCTGATTTAAATATTAAACAATGGGTGCATGTCATGAAACGTCACATAGTATCTCATTAATAATAATATCATGATAATACAAAACTTAAAAAGGCTGGAGGTATATTTCAGTGCCCCATAGGATCAACCTCCAGTCCAGAGAGAGAGAGAGAGAAGGAGAGGTATGATAAAGTTTGAATGAAGCTTACACTTTGTAATAGGTCAATAATTTAGCAAGATTAATATAACACTTTTAGAACATGACACAAATTTTATTTTAAAACTTTTAAATTAATCTAGAAAAATTATAATTAAGAAATTTTGGCCAAAGGGAGTGCGAAAAGTATAATAACTAGCCCATTAAGCAGAACAAATATTCACATTTCAGAGTAGACACTGGCTTTTAACCAGTGTCTGAAACATTACCATCTTCTTCCACTGAAAGCAGAATGATTTCTTTCACTGGTTGGTTGAGTTTAGGTATCTGCATTAATCAATTCAGTTTATAGGGATGAATAAGATTGTTACAAGGCATCTTTAAGGGGAGATTCTTCTCTGAAGAGATCCCAGGTGGAAAGAAATGATGAAATCTAACCGATGTCTGAGGGTGTCAAAGGGCTGGTGAGCTAGAAGAAATGGGGCTACCAAATTTGTAAAGTGATACTGTTTGTCCCTCATTATTTTGTAATATAAGCTACAGTATATTTAAAACTCGATAAAAATAGGTTATTTCTGTTATTAGAACTAGAAGCTAATGGTAGGGAGTTCTTTCAAATTTTTATGCCTTTAATATTTCTTCTTTTGATAACATAGGATTTAAAGTTTAATATCATTTATACATTATAAATCAGGTGGCTCATTAGGAAGTGCTCTTTATGTACTACCTACTATTGGGAACTATTTTCTTCGCTTCTTAGAAAAAAATATTGAAAAGGGGTACAAGGCTCATGTTTGCTAGGCATTTAATGATCAGGAATAGTTTCAGGTCATCACTGGCAAGATGAATTACAAGAAGAATTGCAAAATCTCAAGAGGCAATTAAAAAGGAATATAAATTTTTGTCCAGAAAATGTAAATAACTTACAATGAAATACATTCAGTCCATTTTTGTTTCCCAAACTCCCAGCTTTCAGTGGCCTCCTTACCTGATTTAAACAGTCTTACAGACTGCATCCCAGAGAAGCAGTATGAAAAATAGTCAGTGATCTAAGCTACTTTCCCAGAGTATTACTTGGAGCTCTCTATGAAGTTCAGCAAAATAAAACTAAAATATGGTTGGAGCCATGGAAGCTGGAAATCGAACACATGTGCCGGTCTGTGTCTTGGCTGGGACATGGCCGACCCGACAACAGAGGGATGCCTCAAAGGGCAAGATAAGGCCACAGCTGAGGGGACACCTGGCTCCAACCCCAATTAACAAGATAGAGACTATAGCTGCAGGCATTTCACTCCTGTAGTGACAGTCACCCGGAGACTTTCTCCTAAGGTACTTTTCCTAAATTAACATAAAATAGTTCTCCTGAATTGACATAATCTGTTACTTGGGAAAGTCCTTGAACCACTCCCAAGACTCTGCTCAGTTTCCTGAATTTTCCACTCTAACCCCTTCCTTGTTTGAAAACCTAAATAAATACGGGCTGCGACATTCTTTATCTTAGCCCCCAGAGTCTTGAACTCTGCTGAAGGGTTTTGATCCCCCTGGAGCCCTAAAATCCCCCCACTTGTCTCATTCTTTTTTTTTTAATTTTTATTTTTAGCCATCTTCTGACTTTGTAAAAAGTGCAAGTTTCATATGATCATCATATTAGAATCAAGTATGTCTTCTGGTTTTTTTTTGTTTTTTGTTTTTTGTTTTTGGTCTTTTTCCTTTTTATCGGTACCAGGGATCAAACTCACGACTGCCTGCTTGCAACGCAGGTGCTTATGCCGCTGAGCTAAATCCCCAGCCCTTGTCTCATTCATTTAAGCCGTCACTGTACACTCGTTTGGGAGATTGGGGATCTTGGCCAGGTCCCCAATAAAAATAGAAATATTTATTCACATGGTAGAATTTTGAATCTTTGAGTAAATTTGAGTAAATGAATCTCTGAAGTCCTATAATTATCGTTAGGAGTAAATCTTAAGAACTATTTGACTGGTTAGCTCTCCATAAAGACTTAACAATGCTACTTATACCTATCAAGTACATGAACAAGGGATGCCATGCTGAAATGAAATATGTACAGACTGGCAGGAAGCATATAGAAATTAAGTAACTTCAACTCTATCTTATTGGCTACATGATTTGGAGTGACATAATACATCACGATATTCACAGCTGGCAGTGACAAACCCTGTTACTTTATAGGAGGCAAAGCATATGTACAGGAGAGCTGGGGATTTAGCTCAGTGGCCTAAGTGCCTGCCTTGCTAAGTGTGAGGTCCTGAATTTGATCCCTGGTACAAAAATATGTATATGCATATGTATATATGCAATGAAACTCATAAAAATACAAATATAAAATAAATGCATAAAAGTGTTCAGCCTCACTAATAGTGAAATTAAAATTAAATCAAAAAGCAGATTAAAATTAAAATAGTAAGGATATTTTATTTCTATCTATCAGATTAGCAAACAATTTTAAAATGTTAATGGTTAAAAGAAATGGTCACTCTTATACATAAAAGACCACATACAATTTGGAGGAATGCCCTATCATTATTGCCTAGTTGTAATAATAATTATAATAATAAATTTTATGCAGTTTTAATATGAGGTAAAATAATTATAATGTGTTTTCTTTTCTCAGGAATAAAACTGAACTCTAATTCTTGAATAATAATTTATATTTATGCAGATTAGAGTTAATCACATATGTATATCTGTTAGAGCATTTTTCATAAATAGTATGTTTACTTACATATACCAAAAGTTCACTGTTTAGATTTTCAATAAAGTGTTATTGTCCCATTTCTTTAAAAAAAGAAAGAACAGAAATACCCAAACATACTCAGAGCAGCAGAGGAAACCTGACTGCCTTCACTGGAGCTATGTTAGCTTTCCCTGCTTCTGTGAACTGGGTTTGTGGGAATGAATGCCAGTGACAAGATGGTGACCTTGGCAGAAGCAAGACAGGATGTAGAAATGTTTAAAAGAAGCTCTGTTTAAATAATTTAAAGCATATGCAATGAAGTACTTCTTATTTTTGCAAGGATTGTTCTGGGAATCCCTAACAATCAAAAGATCTGCAGTTGAGGAAAGATCACATACATCCTTGATAAACTGAAAGGAATCTAAGAAGTATTGCACTCTTCTACCCAAGAGTTTCAGTAGGCGTGTGGTGCTTTTGGGGGACACGCCATGAAGGTTGGTTTTTACTAGAGTTTTATTTGGAAAGATTATGTAAACATCAGAAGTTCTGCCTTAAAGTTCACTGTTCCCAGCAAGATCAAAAGGAAATCCTGCACTCTACATCAAAGGAATTGCTCAGAACGATGAGAGAAGTTAATCTTGTTTCTTGAGTTCTCATGATTATTACATGGCATTGCTAATTTTGATGCATTTTTCTAAAAAGACATTGCTGACTTGTTTTTGTTCATTTTCTCTTGTTTTTGCTAAAGAATCAGGATAATTATATGTTTCTTGAAACTAGGTGAAGGGTGACAGACATGTAATTTAATATGCTCTAACAGAAGTTTAGCACTGACTGGGATCTACCACTAAGGTTCCAAAGGCACCCCCACATTGTCGAAGTTCAATTACATTGTTGTTCCACGTTCCTCACTTGTGCCCTGACTCCCAGCTCTGACTACCAAGGCCTCACCCACAGGCCTAATCAGCCTTTTTCTTTCCTCTCTCTTTTGTATAATACTGTTCTACAACAGGTCATATTTCATGCATCTCCAAAGACAGATCTCAGACGAAGGTAGGATAGAAGAAGTAAAGGTAAATAGCCAGAAGACAAAGAAAACTGTAACTTTAAAGCTGTACTTAAAAGACTGCAACGTGAGGACACACAGTTCTTAAGGTTATCCATACCTCTTTCCCATGACTTTATTCCATAGACTCTGTGTGTGTGTGTGTGTTCCATACCCATTACATCCAAGTCTCAACAATTTCTTTAAGTCTGTAAACTACCTTAGTCTATGAGATAAAATGCAGAAATCAGATCTGAAGCTCAGGGTAGGGCACTTACCTACTGTAGCCCTGGGTTCAACATCCAATACTCAGTACCAGTAAAAAAAATAACAGCAAAATGCAGTAGATTGAGCCTATAACTTTTCACGTGAAATGGTCCTTTTACCTGTGAATGACCCTTTACCTTTCCACTTGTTGGTGAACAACCATATTTCTCCTATAAATTGACCCCTCATATCCTATAGATTCCTAAGTTCCACAGGTTTCTACCCTCAAAAAATACATGAATATCTCCAGCTCTAAACCGTAACATACCTCTCTTGAGCCCCTAGTCCTATTCTGATGGAGTGTGTACCTTAATTCGGCCCAGTAAACCTTTCTATGCCTATCACGGACATATTAAAATTATTTTTTGTGATGACAGTCAAAAGCTTAGTCCGTGGGCTGAGCCGAGGTCCGCACCTTCTCTTTGGGTGAACTCCATAGGTTCATTAAGTGACAAGATTCACCTAGCAGGTATTACCGTATAAGTCTGGATTTTTAAATTTCAAACTGTATAGACACTAGGCAATTACTTATTTCTTCAATGTGGTTCTGAAAAAAATCTGACTGATCTCCACATGCCACCCCAAACTGCAGACTAAAATGTTTACCTTTCTATCCCCCTAAAGATCAGGTCTGCTCAGAGATCAGAGCCAACATCCTTCAAATAGTCTCTTTTTTAAATCAGTGTTCACAGGTCTTTCACACAATGACTATAATTCTGCTCATTCATTTCTTCTGTTGATTCATGGTGAGCATATCAGCTCTTTATACCAAACCAGTATCCTTTAGGCAATTTTTCTACTTTCCCGCCAGCCCACTTTCCTCTTTTTAATGGATCTGTCTGCTCACCTCTTCCGTCTCCCGAAGTTCCTCCCAGGCCCTGGTGTTGGGATCTATCAAGCTACTGAAATTTCCCAGTTATTTTCCTAGCTTGATGCAAACTCTCAGCTACTCATGTTTTAAATAATTTTTCCTAATAACTTGAGCAGGATTCCTTGGAAAGGCGGGATTCTTCTATTTGCTCTATTTTAATCAGAACTGCTTCAGTTGGATCTGGAACATCCTTCAGAAGCCTACGTATTAAATGTTTGTTCCTCAGGTTGGCAGGCTGAGAAAGCGGTAGATGTTTTAAGAAGTGGAGCATAGTGAGTACTTCTGGTCACTGGGGCCATGCTGTTGATGGGAATTATGGATCCTGCCATTCCTCTCTCCTTGCTTCCCATTCTATTGAGATCAACAACTTGTTGAGGTCCTACCATAACGTGCTGCCTCATCAAAGGCTCAAAGACAACAAGGCCAAAGGAGTTTATAGACTGAAACTGACAAAACTCTGAGCCAAAACAAACCTTTACTCTTACTGAGTTTATTTATATCCGGTCTATTTTACTATAATAGAAAGCTGACTAACACACTCTCTTCTTAAGGTTATCATTTGAAAAGAATCTTCCTTTGGTACCACCAGGGTTTTTTTCTAGCTTTGACTGCTGTTTTCAATACTTTTCTGGTTGACTAGTTGTCAGTACTTTGAACTGTTTTT
Organism: Cavia porcellus; assembly: GCF_034190915.1. Lineage (NCBI taxonomy): Eukaryota > Metazoa > Chordata > Mammalia > Rodentia > Caviidae > Cavia > Cavia porcellus. The sequence continues at coordinate 60,399,046 of NW_026947493.1, forward strand.
CAATTCATTTGGTTTCGTTTTATCTCGACCTACAAAATATGGTAATGGTATTAGACAGACAGCTAGACATTAGCAAACCTGAGTGACAAATGGGGGAGAGTCCAAAATAGCTTATACATGGTCCATATATAGTTAACTGCTTCATAAACATTATTTCTTCTTGTTTATAGACAACTCATTTTCAGATGATCTTGTACCTTTCTGTCTCAGCCAGTTTTTTTTTTTTTTTTTTATCAGTACTGGGGATCGAACTCACGACTGCCTGCTTGCAAGTCAGCCAGTTTTATAAGACTCTTCAACGGATCCTCCTGCACTAAAAGTTAACAAGATTGGGGACCCTAACTCCTTCCCTGTAAAGTCCACTCTCAACAGAATGTAACCAAAACAACTGCACCCCACTACCCTGAATGATTGCAGAGTGCCAACTCTTGAGAGGAAGGTAGTTAGGCATTGTTGGTTCTGAGGGACAAATGGTAGAGGGTACCCAAAATAGCAAGCATTGTCAGTTGAGTAAAGAAACAAAGACATCAGTGTATGATACAATTATAATCATTTGTTAGGTTTCAAATCTAAAGCCATCCCACAGAGCACAATGACACTACACATTGTGCAGAGTCCTTCTGATGTCTGACAGTCTAGTTTCAAAACAAGGCATATAGCATTCCTGGAGGCCACAGCCCATAGTCCAGTGACTACAGGAAAGGGAATGTTCTTTAAAGGTTCTCTTGTCTTGGGCTGGACCTGGTTAAAAGTAAGAACTAACCTTTTAAAAATCTCATTTATCGGTTCCTGACACAATTAATTCCCCAGTGGAAAAGCTGATCACTGCAATTCCAAAATATCTTCTAAGTAAAATGTTAATGATTTTGTGTGCATAAAAAGTTATCCAAGTTCACACTCGGCAGAGATGCCTCTGGGACACTGCCCATGTTCTTGCTGGAGGGCGTAACTCTGTATCTATTTTACAACAGATTTGATTTATACATCTACATGGCTTCCTATGAGTCTTGGTTGAATTACTTCATCAAGGGCACAAAATATTGAGAACCACGGAAGTGAGGTTCAGTGTTGCATCAGGGACCCTGGCTTCCTGGTGGCAATGGAGTCATATAATTATTTGCTTTAATACTTGTGACTTTTCTATTATGTGCGAAACCTTTACTTTTCCAATTTTGCTAATCACCTTGACTAAATAAAGGTCATATTTTATATTTAGTAGGTAGGATATTATTTTTAACAATTTTTAGTAGCATTATTGTTCCCTTTTATTAAACAAATATATGTCTGTCCTATGTGCTGGGCAGTTTACATTTATCAGTGTTTTCTTCAAAATATAACAGGTTGATATAGTGCAAAAAGGAAGTTGTGTAAATACCTTTCAAGAATATTTTTATTCTACTCCTATTTAAATACTCAGAAATATTTTAACTACCTTATTTAGCTAGAACTTCTCTCAAATTAATACCTATTTAAATTTCAGAAAACCAGTGTTTTGTTGAAGATGCTTTGGAAATGGCAAAAATGTACAAATTCTTCATTGTAAAATATCAAAAAAGTGAATATTCTTACCCTCATTTATAAATATAAAGATGACTGCAGAATGATTACAAGTATTTTTGCTCAAGTAGAAATAAAAGGAATCCAACGTGGGGCTGACAGATTGACTTCAAGGCCTATGCTCTTGATCACTATGTCGATGGGCTCAGCATTTTAAAGCTTCATAGTATGTTTTGCCACTAGCTCTTGCATTAAAAATGAGGAAACACTTTTCCAGTAAGTGAAAATTACTATCTGATTCAGAAAAAGCAGAGTTTTTGAAGTTTTTGACATTTTGTTGGCTATTTTACATTTTTTTTTTTTACCTATAACATAAATGAAAATGTGAACCTACATTTGTTTTGGAACTTCAACTATTTTTCAACTGCAAATATAAATTGACCATGTGTATACAACTTTTAAAAAAATCAACAAAACCATCCTATGAGAATTAACTGGCAGCATGGAATTTTCAATAAAAAAGCAAATTTTATTTACAAGTAAATGAATGTCACTATTTGTAAATTTTAGCACATGTATGTTTTATACTACTCACATTTATAATAAATGTCCATACAGTATTTGGGTACTTTTTCTGAAAACATTATTATTGTACATTTTAGCACAACATTGACTTCTTCATCCCATCAGCTGCCTTTGTCCTCAAACTTCTCATCGTAGTAAAATTGCTATGTTGCAATACATTTCTGCACTTCAAATTGACAAAAAAACTACAGTTATACCTTAATGACATTCTATTAAAACACAAAATTAAGAAATTATTTGATAGTCCTCATCTATGTCTAAGTGTGGAGAAAAGAGTAATTGGAGCCTAGCAAGTGTGTGGAAGGCATAAAGCTCTAATTTTGAATCCAGAGAGAGAGAGAGACAGAGACAGACAGACAGAGAGACAGAGACACAGAGACAGAGAGACAAAGACACAGAGAAAGAGAGAGAGAGAGAGAGACAGAGAGAGAGAGAAAGAGAAGAAAGCTCAATATCTCAAGATAACTTTTAAGGGAAATCAACTTTGTTAACTGCAGGAAGCAAGAAACTTAAGAAATCAAAGGCAATACAGTAAGCTTCTCTGACCTTTTAAATTCAATAGAATTCATTCTAAAAATTGAATTTAAAAAAAATTTGGACAATTCCAGTGTATTAAGCTGATACTTGGCATCTGTTTTCTTTAAGGTGCACCTGTTTTCTTTATACTTGATGTTTGTTTTTATCCCAGAGTCTGCCCTTACCAAAGCTCCCTTCATTAAATTTGATACAGCCCATCAATGAGAGACCGTACTCCTCTGAGTGTGCTTTATTAATTAAATTAGTACACAGAAAGTATAATAGTGCTATGATGAGAGGCTTACTGATGGTGTCAGGGAAGGCTTCTCTGAGGAGGAGAAATTTGGAGTTGGGGAGCCCCAGGAGGGAATGGAGTGAGAAGGGAGGACAAGACGCCTGAAGTAGGGGTGCAGCGGGTGAAAAGGTCGTGGTTACAGTTGGTGGCAGATCCCAGGTAGAAGAGGGGTTAAAGGCAGGTTTTCTATTCTTTGAGTCAAATATACTATGCAGTTGTAAAATAAACTCAAGTTGTGAAAACTTAAAATTTCCAGCCTTTGAAAACGTCAGCATTTTAGAAATTGTTTCTCTTCTTAAATATACTAGACCTGTTTGTGCCCTTTTGGTCATATTTCTGACTGTGTGTGTTCCCTGTCAAAGTATTTAACTCTAAAGGATATTCTTTTTCATTACTTTTCACTACGAGGGATTACACTTAAGACTGAAGGAGTCTTTTGCTTTAAAATATCCAAGTATTCAGTTGGGAAATATTCAAAAGAAGCATATTGAAATGGTCAATAGAAACATCCTCTAATTTGTCCCTGTTTTAATTAAAAAGGGAAGATAAACTTACAAAATGTGGATGTAGACTACTGTATTAGAGGCAGTGACAGAGATTCAATTTGGATAGTCAACACTAAGTCACAAGTTTAAACAATTTAACATTAATCTTAGAAAGCATGACTGTGACAACTCTTGCAAATAATCCCTTGCTCAATTTGCCAAGAAGTATAATTAAGTCACAGTCTCTATAAATAATAAAGAATGACTCTTCTGTACCACATATTGCATGCTGTGGATACAATTGCGCGCGCACACACACACACACACACACACACACACACACACACACAATCTATTGTTTCCTGCTTACACTAATCCTAGCCCTGACCCTAACCCTAACTCTCTTAATGAATAACTTTACATATTCTCATTTTGAAAATACATCTACATTCAGCTAAAGTAAAATGAACACATTTAACAAAGTAAAAGTGAATCTCAAGTATCACTATATCTTAACTGAACCCAAACCATTGATATATGTCTTCACAAAGATGGGTCATCCTTTTTCTCTAAAAGAGGTTGGATATGCAGTCTGTGTTAACCTCTTTAGGGAAAGAAAGATACTCTTCTTGCAACTCCACAGTCTGCTGTAGGGCTTGTCTTTCTCTTTTCCCTTCTTTGCTCAACAATGCCTGCCTAGTAAAGCTCATCTAAGCCAATATTTTAATGCTTGGTGAGTATTTTGAAAGATGTAAAAACTTTTTAGTACGATTCATTCACCAGCCAGTTAGGTACATAATCAGTTGTGCTCACAGCACTACAGCGTCATCTAGAGCAGAATAGTAGGGTGATTTTTAAAAGGCTCTGACATAAAACTTCCTGAGTGGGAAACCCGTGGCTGGCTTATAATTTGGGCAAGTCATGTAAACAAGTCTCTGTCTCTCGATATTTAAAATTGCAAAACTAGTACTGGCGAACAGAGCACACAATTTTAACCAACATATCCCAGGCACTTAAAATAGACCAGGCACTGTATTAATCACTTACATGAAATCATAATATTCACAACAACTCTAAGAAGCAAAATGGATGTTGCTATTATTAGGTAGTAGATATTATTATCCACATTTTAGATAAAGAAAGTCCAATAATTTATTCAAGGTTGCAAAGATAACTGGCCTGTTTTTACATAAAATGTTGATACTTTGTTTATCATAGTTTTGAGTTACTTTTTATTTTTAAACTATTGAAGTAAAATTGAGTTATTTGGTACTTTTTAATTTTAAACTTGAAGGAAGTTCCTCATTGTTTTGCCTATGTCCAGGCCCTGAATTATCTGCCACTAAGAGTTTTGTGCATTAATAGTGAGGCTGTTTATAAAATGTTTTGCACTATTAAGTGGTAGCTGTCATCATTATTATTATTGCTTTATGTAAATGAGAAAAAATGAAGAGCCAAGTTATTTTTCTAATAAGTCCATAATGGTAGTGTAAAGAATTTACAGGATTTGATTTTCTCTTCTTATAATATAAAATTGTTAAAGTTTTTTACACTTACAATTAACAAAGTGAATATAACACTTGTTTTCCTCTCTAGGACATTTTTCATGTAATATACACATTATATATTTAATAATACATATATAATGATTAACACAGATTCGCACATGATTTGAGCTTTACAATGAGAGTAAGTAGACAGGAAAGTATTTTTATCTTCTTTTTAGTAGGTGAAAAAACAAACTCAGTGAGATTAAGGGGTTGGCTCATGATGATGAGCTAATTATTCATGAAAAGCTTTGCATTGGCTTTTGCACCCATTTAAGGGAATTCTTAGTAACTACCTAACCAGACACTTCCGTTTCCAAATCTATATCATGTCGGTTCAGGTACATGGTGCACGCAGCGTCTGCCTCTGTTCTTTCACCTCTCTTATTCTGCAACAAAGTGATGAAGAGGATAAGATAGGAAGTAAAACATTACAAATCACTGAATTCCTCAAGCCCCTTCTTTCTCCCCTGAAAAAATCCTAATTGGTCACTGCTTCTATCAGGGTAGGGTGGGAAGGGCACTAGTGGGAATGATGATTCGCAATGAAATAAAGAGCTAAAAAATTTTCCTCCTTTATTGCTTTTAAATCTTCAAAGCTGTTTACACTTTGTGAATTGATTTGTGAAATGATTTTTTAAAAAGAAAACCTCCTACTCTTCAGTTTGAAGATATTTAAACACCATTATTCTCTATGTAAATGTCTAGAAAACTTGGACAAATTCTTGTTGTAATTTTATTTCCTCAAGTAACTTAATTTGAAGGACTTCTGTCTTCAATCTGCGCTTAAGGGTGAAACTGAACTTACTCTATTTTCACGGTTTGAATCTAGTTCCCTAATTATGAAATGGTGATTAATCACAGTATGAAGTGTAATGCTGCCAATTTTCCATAAAGCACCCACTCTTGTGACTCCTGAAATCAAGTGACACATTGATGCTCCTGCACGAGAAAGATAATGTAAAACAAGCGTCTTTTGCAAGGGAAATGGAGACAGCAAAGGTGGAACACAAATACGTATAATAAAACATCTTTTTAAAAATCTTTCACTTGAAAAACTTTTAATTCTGATGCATTTTTTCTTTGCTATTCTAATACTAAACACTATTCTAATACAAGCTAAATGCAACCACTCAAGTATTTTAAACTTTGCTCTTTGTTCCTATCATCTGTTTTTTAATGGTGGTTCACGTTTTGAAGTAAAAGCACTATACTCATGAAATATGGAGGAATTACAATTAGCAATCATATAAAAATTAAAGAGCACTTGATACGCCATGAATTCATTGCATTGTTTAGCTTTCATATTTCCACATAGATTACTATTTGTGGAATATCTATCTCTGTATTTAGAAAATAATGCCTGAAGGGTAACCAGGTAGACACTGGAGCCAGACTGCTTAGCTTTGGGTCTGGCAAGGTCTGTAACAGTGGAAGAGTTTTTTAATCTCTCTAAGCCTCAGCTTCATTAAATGCGATTAACACTAATAGGTATTTCTGAAGAATCTCTTTGAGACTGAGGAAGTTAGTGAATTAAAGCATAGAGAACAATGTCTGAGGAGTAGTAAGTAAGCCATAAATGCTGGCCTTTGCAGTCAGGTACCATCGTTTTGGTTCACAGTGGGCCATAGGTGTGGCAGCAGCCCCGTACAATTATTTTGCTTACTGACATCACAGCTGTCTTAGCCTGTGTAAGTATACACCGTGATGTTCACATAATGAGATCGCCTATGAGGCATTTCTCAGAACACATCCATGTCATTAAACAATGCACGCCTTACCTGAAAATGCTCAAAGCTGAATAAGCTGCTTTTTGGATTATCTAATGGAACATAAAATTGATATTGGTGCCTAGTTTTGAACAAGAAAATTCCCATTCTATGAAGTGTGTCTGTGATGTGGAATAATAGATATGATTTAGCTGATGATATGACAAGCATGTTCTGTAGAAAAGCTAGCCAGCAATTCATTCATTCATTCATCTACACGCACTTAATTTGGCTTATCTTTACAACTACAAATATGCAAAAGAAATAACACAAGAATATAGAAGAGCACTATCAAGTCTTTGGAAAGATGAATTTGAAGAAGGCAGACAGAGTTTGAGTTAAGTATTGTTGAATACAAGACTCAGATTACAGAAGAAACAAAATGTTTCTTGTATGTCAGAAGTAGCATTCATAAAACCAGAAAAGAGGATCACATTACTATACTACTAGTTTAATATGGTTCTGCACAAGCTCAGCCTTTTCTTTCTAAATGAGAAGTCTTTGGTATGTACTATAGTGATTAGCATGAGAGTTGTTTGGTAAATATTTATTAAGTGAAAAAAATCAGATAAGCAGCATGTTTGGGGTAGAAACTAGTGATAAAACAAGCAGAAAAATCCAATTCACAAGTTATTCCCTGGGAAGGATGGAAGACAACTAGGCAGATGGAATATATCAAGTTCTCCAGGGAACAGATCTATCTATCTATCTATCTATCTATCTATCTATCTATCTATCTATTATCTGCCTATCTATGTGTGTGAAAGAGAGACAGAGACAGAGATAGACAGAAAAGAGAAAGAGAGAGATTAATCAAAATGGGTTCACAAAATTCTGGAGATATGGGTCTCATGGTGTGCCAACTACAAGCTGGAGAACCAGTATAGTTGATGATATGTAGTTAATTTAGCCAGAATCCAAAGACTTGAAAGCCAGGAATGGTGCTATCTCAGGACAGAAGATGGAGGCTGTCCCAACTGTGTACATTTTCTTTCAATATAGTCAATTGCAAAATCACAAGGCCAGTACAGCATGGGTCAAACTACAATCAGCAAATAGGATCACAAGTATAGTCACTTAGCTAATACTGACCCAATAGGAAAGTGAGGCATGTAGCAAGGACATAAGGCTAGCATCATTACCTTTAGCTTATTTATAATGTTTAACATAGAAAGGACAAAGGCATTTTTGAAAGGGAGAAAGAGGAATGGCAGGATAGATCTGGATGTTCTGGTCACCCCCTCGGCATCTGATGCTTATCTGGAGTTACTCCACTGGGTATTGCTGATTACAGATAATCTCAATTGTGTCTCCATCTTGAGGTCTGTTTTTTTTTGGGGGGGGCAGGTTGTGGATTTTTTGGATGCATCTTCAGCCACGGTTTTGATGTGTTATCTTCTGCACTGTCCCTCTAGGGTCCATCCCTGTCTGACTGCCTATTAATTTCTATCTAACTTAGCTGTTTTTTCTAAGACCCTGGCCTTTCTTATGTTGGACACTTGTTTCTTATATTCCACATTTACCTCTTTCTTGGTTTATGATTTTTCTAAGTAAAAGTCATCTTTCAGTGTACTTCTCACAAAAAGATCATTGAATAAAAATCATTTCATATCTGAGAAAAATTTTATACTTCCTTTAACAATTTGATGAGATGTAAAGGTATATTTCAAAGTACTGAAGCTATTATTAGATAGTTGCTATTCTTCAAATGAATTCCTCATTCTATATTTAAATAATTTGAACTTTTCTCTTTTCTAGATCTCTCTCTCTCTCTCTCCTTGTTATATCTTCTACTATGAGATCTTTGAATTTTCATTGTGAAGTGATTTAATATGAATTTATCTTCATCTAATTCACTGTTCAATTTTTGGCTCATCTAATTCATAACCTAGTGACCTGCAGTTCTGGGAAACTTTTTTAAAAATTACTTTGCTATTTTTCTGTTTTCTTTCTTTCTAGACTTATTCAGATATTGGACTCCATAGAGTGATCCTGTAAGTACTTTATTGTCTCTTTCTAAAGTTTTATCTTTAATTTCTTTTGCCTTACTTTCTGAGAGATTTATTTTCTGTTCTCTCTAATCCTTTGCATCTTTATCAATGACATACATCAGAAAAAAAAGACTAAAAATCAATTTCAACAGGTAAAAATAACAAACTGAGGTCAAAAATTCAAAAGACAAAAATAGAGACTAAAACAAAAAGTAACCACATGTAGGAGAGATCAAGTCAAAGCTTTGTTTTTTCAGAACTTGAGGGAAGGCTTATGAAATTGATAACCTACTTGGGATACTTGAAATGAGTGTAATTCTACACTACAGAACAGCAGAGAAAAATCACTCTGGGCCCAAGGGATAGAAGGGAATTAGGCAAACAGGGCAAAGGGCCTGGATATCTAATTTAAGTAAATTAAAGGTCGGGGCTTAAGCAAGTGAGCCTGAAGAGCTAATGTGAGTAAAGCAGAAGCAGCCTTGGAGGACTGGAATGTGAACAAGACCGCCTGTTTCCTGGACACTAAAGGCCCGGCAGCAACCAACAGCATTCCTACATTCTGTCACGTCCACCTGCGCCAATGCCCACATAAGAGCTCCTGGATTCAAACATCTAAGACCTTTCCATCTTTCAAACCATGCCCCCCCCACACACACAGAGGAGGGTCTTTCCTTTTTATTCTTTCTAATAAAGCAGGCACCCAGTTAGACCTCATCACTTGCTGCTTTGTCACGTCAATCTTTGTTGCCTCAGAGCAAGGATCCGGAGTAGGAGAGAGCTGGCTACGTCATTGTCTTGATGTATGTATGACTGCTTTTGTTAACATAATTTATTCATTATAAAATATAGTTAGCTAAAAACACTGAAAAGGCTTTTTTTTTTTTTTTTTTTTTTTTTTTTTTATGCCAGGGATCAAATTCATGACCTTGCACTTGCCAGGTAGGAGCTTATGCCACTGAGCTAAATCCCTGGCCCTAAGAAGACTTTCTAATGACAAAGTTATCTATAAAACTCTTATAACAACTTTATGGTAAGGTAAGAGCGAGTCAAGAATGCCCATTCGTCATCAGTTCACTAGTGGGCTTACCAAAGGCAGAAACAAAAGACAGGAAGTTTTGTCTTCAGTGGCACATGGCTGTAATTCCAGCACTCTGACAGGCCGAGGCAGGAGAAACCCAAGCTTAAGTTCAGATTCAAGGCAATTTAGAGAAATCTTGTCTCAGAATAAGAAATCCAGCTCAGTGTGAAGGCACTGAGTGCAATCTCGAGTACAGGCAGGATGTGGCGTTACAAGGAAGAAACAGAATGTTTTACTCACAAATAAAATATTTGTCTAGATAGACCCCCTCCCCAAAATATTGCCTATAGTTTCAGAATTAGGATATAGAAAGAAAACAGCAATGACATCTGATATATGCTCTTTAAATAAAAATCTGGAGAGAGCTGGGTCTCAATATGGACACATAAGAGCCAGGTCTGCTTCTGTAGAGACAAACAGCAACTTGAGCTTTGTTATGGATTAAGAACTGGTCATCAACTTAATGCCAGTTGGATTACATCAGCATGGTACTGAGCATAGATGCCTCACCTGAGGAAAACTGCCAGCATAAATGGAGAGGTGGAGAAGGAGAAGGAAGATGTTAATGCGCTATTGCATTGTTGCACTGTGGGTTCTCCTAGGAGTTGCTGTTTAAACATTGGTTCTCCTAGAGAAGCTTTGGTCCTCACATCGAGCATTGCTTCCTGGTTCCAGAGAGGAAGATGCTTCTTGGTCTCTAGGATGAACTGGTCACGCTGGCTTCCTGGCATCTACCCGACTGTGCTTGTCAGAGGAGGAGCTTCGGACTCCGTGTCGCTGAGGATGGCTGTGGTGCCTTCAGGACAGCTCTGGTCTTTGTTGTGAGTGTGGCTTCTTGGCTCCAGCGTAGAACCCTCATCCCACCAACATAGCTCCTTCCCCACGCTGGCGTAGACTTTCTGGCTTCCACTGCTGATCTTTGGGCCTTCCTGGCACAGATCTGTAATAGAAACTGGCATGAGTCCTTCTTGTGGGTTCTGGACCTCCAGTTGGACTTGTGGGATGCATTGTCATAAGCTCTAGGTTTTTATCTGGACTCATGTGGGACATTAGGCTCTTGACTAAATAATCTATGTCTTTGTGTTATGGATAGATTTCCTGAATTTTTCTTGTGTTAACTCCCAGTGACCATTATAAATATAATATTATAAAATCCATGTCCTGGCTCTAATTGTTCTCTGCACAATCCCTAACTGTAACAAGCTTATACCATAATTAGCACCACCTGGTCCACTGCGCCATTAGGCATCAGACACACAGGTGAGTGATCAGAACTTCTGGACCATACTACCTTCCCTTTCCAGGAATGACTTTTCTTTCCATGTACCCTTGCTACATGACTTCTCTGCCTACTGGATCAATATTAGCTAAAGGGTTATACTTATAATCCTAGAGGATGATTGCGGTTTGACCCAAGTTATACCCACATTTTGACTTTGCTGTATAACTTATCCCTTTAAAAAGGTCTAGGTGACAATCTACTCGGGATCCCTCCTGTCTCTCAGGAAAGATCACTCAATAAAACTTTCCTATTCTTAACTTTCACTGTTCCTCAGAATTCATTCTTTGATTTAAAGGAACACAAACTGGGCATGTCCAACACTAACTGGTTAGGAGCTATAGTTCTCCTATGCCACTTTTGCTGTATAAAACACTCTTGACAAAGAGCCTCAATGGCCATCCAGTTAAGACTGCTGGAAATTCAGGAGTTATTCTTCTCTACCTTTCCAATAAAACTCTCCTAACTTTCTCTTTTTCATTAATGACTTCCCTCTTCAATGTTGTAAGACTGCAGTCTTTGCACATCTGAGAGCTAACAGGTTGTTATTTTCTCCCTAACAATAATAGTCACCTCTTATCACCTGAAGAAATAATTTAGACAATAGCAGAGAGTTTAGAGTAGTGTAATGGTAAGTATGAAGCTGTCTCTTGGCAACCATCAGGGATTGGTTCCAGGACTCTCGGAGATACTCAAATCTGCAGATGCTCAAGTTAAATTGATATAATATTTCCATACTGTTGATCACATCCTCCCACATAGCTTAAATAATCTGTATTTTGTATATAATACCTAATATAAGGAAAATGCTATGCAAGTAGTTGTTATGATTGTCCTTTGTAATTGACAAGAGAAAAACATCCTTTATATGTTCAATATGGATGCAATTTTTTTTTTTTTTTTTTGGTACTGGGCTTATGACCTTGCACTCACCAGGCAGGCACTTGTGGCACTGAGCTAAATCCCCTGCTAGATGCAATTTATAAAAATATCTTTGATCCTTGATTGGTTGAATCCACAGATACAGAGCTCATCAGTATGATAGGCTGATTGTATAGAATAAGCAAATGAGTGAATTATATAATTCTAGTACAAACTTTTCTTGCAAGGAAAAGGTAAAGTATGCTAGCATGGTAAATGGCAGTTGTGAATTGCATTTAATGAAGTTTTCATAATAATAAAAGCACTAATAGTAACCTAGTGAGACTTATGCCAAAAATCATCAGTTTGGTTCAGCACTGGTAAAACCAATCAGTAGAAAAAAGGAAAATCATATGATAATTTCAGTACATGAAAAGGGCAAAGTAGTTCGCAAAATTTTACCATGTTGGGGCTGGGGATTTAGCTCAGCGGCATAAGCGCCTGCCATTGCAAGCAGGCAGTCGTGAGTTCGATCCCTGGCTCTGATAAAAACGAAAAAGACAAAAAAAAAAATTTTTACCATATTACTGGTTACTTTAGTTTTATGCCTTCAGATTCCATTGCCCCATTAGTCACTGACCAAAGCAATATTGGTAAAAAGGAGGAAAAGATTTATTTAAATCTAGCTCTTTGGAGGAGATGAAGGGGCCTGTTTCCCTCAGAACACCAACTTTCTGCACATAGGTGGGCAAGGGTCTCTTATGTTAAAAACACAGTAGGGCAGGAGCACAGAGAGATACCTGGCATCTTCATACCTGCTCTATCATGTCCAGCCATCGTCAGCGCATGGTCCCCTTTCTTGTGGAAAGGAAATTGGCTCCAGGCCTCCTGGTGTCTGTATATGTGCAGTCTGCGGCTTCTTTGGAGCTGAGGAGAGGAGAGGGCGTTGTGTGTTTAACAGAAGAAAGTCTGGGGAAGTTGCCTCTAGAAGGAAAAAAAAAATCTAACTTTTAAAGTTCCATTTTGCAGTGCTAGTTACTACTTCTGTTTCTGATAATTAAATTAATAAATAAATAATTCTGATAATTAAATTATGCTAAACATCAGAAGAGAAGTGGAATAAGGTGAGAATATAAAAGAGAAATCTTTGTTTTTCTCATGAAAGGACAGTAGGATATCCAGAAGCCAGGGGGAAAAAAAGCTACACAAAATAAAGTAGTCATTGGAGGTAAAGCATAAAAGAATCAACAAAATGAATTGAATTATTTCTTCAAGTGGAAGAATAGAGACTGCGTATTGGGGTGAGCACATTATGGAGTTAACTTCTAAATTATACGCAGATAGAGCTTAGGTTAAAAACAAATGGAAAATATACAGAAGAAATAAATTTTAAAGTGAAAGAATGTAGTGAAGAGAAAGAAGAAAAACTGGTCTAAGGAGTCTGAACCTTATTTTCCAGCCAGCAGAGGGGAGGGTCTCCAACATTCCAGGGTCCAAGGACCAAGCCACTAGGGTCAGTCTCGGGGGAATCTCCCTCAGCTCTTGAACTACTGGTGGGGTACCACAGGTTATTTAATTTGTCTCATTTCATCCACAATTAAATTGGTCAGTAACAGACTACTTCATAGGTTGAAGCAAAGTTTTTGCTAAGCTGTCTTGGTAATTCAACGAAGTTTGTATATTTCCTATGTAAAGTTTTCAGAGAACCATTGACAACCAGTGTTTGCATTAAATATAAGAAAATCAACAGTGCTCCTGTATTTATCTGTAAGACCTCTTTCCTCATAAAATGCACCTGAAAACCGCACTTTTTTTTAACCAGAATTTTACCTGTCAGTATAAGAAAGAAAAGAAGATTATAGTTTTGAGAAATAGCTCCTCTAAAGTCTAGGGATGCTACCACCCATGAAACTGGCTGTGTTTGGTGAGATTACACCGGCTTGCTCATGCACTTTCCCACTTAACTGTTGCTGAATTCACTATGAGGCTTTTGTTTGTCATTTACTATCTTTCCTATTGATCACTTCTTTCTTAAGATGCTGTTACTTTCTTTCAATGTAAATGCTACGCCTAGTCAAAGGCACATTGTGCTTTTAGGTCTCAGGCATTTTTCTTCTCCCATTATGTGCTGAGTTAATTAGGTCATTTCTCACAGCTTCCAGTGACACCCTGTTGGCGGCCTACAAAGGTCTGGAATTCTCTCCTTTTATAAATCGACTGGCCGGAAACTGGGCAATCTTTCCAAAAACATTTAAACTCACCTCATTTTAATATGGAGACTATACTTGAAGTCCTGGAGATTATTTTTAATATAGTCACGAAGTTTGTGATAATTTTTTTGAAAAAATGCATTGTGTTGAACATAACAATGAAGCGGAAATATGAAGCAACCTTCATAGACGATGGTAAAGGGCTGAGGATCCAGCAAAAACAGGAAGAGTCAAATGCAGGGATCACACAGTTAGCACAGCACCACCGGAAGTGCTGCCTGGCTCTATCACTAATGCAGTGAAGACAATGGCCTGGTGCCGAAAGGACTCCCCAAACTTACATAGCAGGGTGAGTTTGTCCTCCCTAAAGTCTGTCCTAGAAATCCACACAATTCCATCTTCTCTGCTTCACTGCTTACATTTGCTCTGTTAAAGAAAAAATATCATAAGCGTTTAAAATTCATGTAAATTCTCTGTAGGCTGGCAGAAGCAATTCTATGGTTTATTTGTGTAGTGAACCAAGTGCTGTGTGACAGCACACTTACAATACTATTAATTTTCTATGCCCCACTCAGCTCTCCAAGGTTACTTATTCATGTTAATGTTTTGGTTAACAAATCTGTGCTCTTTATTCATGTTATTCTTTATCGTCTAAATTTCACTTCTGAATCTTTTTACTCACTGAGGTTACAATCCAATGAGTTCTCAACTTTAATAAGGCATGATATGGGTTCCATTGTTGTATTACTAAGAAAAATGTGAGAAACTTCTATTACAGAATTATGGAAAGAGGGCAACTATTACTAGTCAGTAATTCTTATATGGAGCATAAAAATGAGATGATGTGTGATAGAAGTGTTGGGAGAAAATGTTCATATTAGTTTTTATTGCTGCCACAAATTACCAAAAACACAGTGGTTTCAAACAACATAAATCTGTTATATAATAGTTCCTGCAGGTTAGAAGTCCATGCAAGGTGGACCTGGTCTAAATTACGGTCTCATCAGACTGAAATCAGAATACTAATCAGGGTTCTGGTCTTGCTAGAGGGCTCAGGATCCTCTTCTAAGATCCCAGTTGCTGTAGGACTGTGGTTGCCATGTTCCAGCCAACTTTTCCCCAAGGACAGTTCTCAGCTCCTAGAAGATGCTTGAAGTTACTTCCTTAGAGGTGCCAGAGGCACTTTACTTGGAGGCATGCTTTCTTCCAGGTCTGCTGGAGCGGTATTTGTTGGCGCTTCTCTATAATAACCAGCCAAAAAAAAAAAAAAAAAAATCTCTGCTTTTAAAGGGCTTCTTTTATTAAAACAGATTCACTCAGGAAACTCTCCCTGTCTTAAGATCAACTGATATGAGACCTTTATTCCTCTTGGATAAAAAAAATTCCTTTGCATCAGTATATTGAATATATTGGTATTTAACTGAATAAATGAGAGAAAGTGATACAAGAAAAACCTGAATCTTGGTATTTTGTGATTCTGCCTATCAAAATGGTCTAGGAAGAAGTGAAGAAGACTTAAGACTTTTTGTGTTAAATATCTAAACCATGCAGAATTGCTTGTGATAGCTGACCAGATGATAAAGTCACAGGCTAGGTGCAAGGGGCCTCTCAATAAAGGCTCCTGAATGTGTTGCTGGTCAGTATATTCATCAGTTTTCTCTCTGCTGGGACAAAATACTTGACACCTGCAATTTGAAGGAGGAGCAGTGTAGTTTGGCTCACAGTTTCAGAGGTTTCAGCTCATGATCAGCTGCCTCTGTGCCAGGAACATCATGGAAGAAACATCTGAGGAAGAATGTCTCACTTCATGGCAGTTAGGAAACAGATCACAAGCAAAGCGACAGTGAGATAGTTACCTTCCAAAGGCTCAGCCTAAATGACCCCCCCTCCAACTGGGCCCCACCTCCTCACAGTACATGGTTCAATTACCTCTTCAAGAATCTCTTAAGCCAGTCAAGATGACAATTATGATGACTTAACTAACACAGTCAGCTTTATATATATATATATATATATATATATATATATATATATATAATATATATATATATATATATAATATATATATATTTGTACCAGGAATCAAACTCATGATCTCATGCTTGCCTCTGAGCTATATCCCCAGCCCCATAGTCAGCTTTTTGTTATCCCAAAAGGTTTATTTCAGCTCATGGGTGCAGATATTTTAGCCTATGATTAACTGATCCCATTGTTGTGAGCCCAAGGAAAAGCAGAATATCACAGCACAAGGGTGTGGCGGAAGAAAGCTGTTCTATTTACCTCACAGCACCCAGCATGCAGAGAAAGACACAAAGGAGCCAGAGAGCAAGGAAAATAAACCTTTCTGAGTTTCTCCCCAGTAACCCACTTCTTACTAGGTGTCACCTCTCAACTGGCCCATTCAGCTAAGAACTCATCAATAGGTCACCTCATTGATGAGATTAGTGACCTGTTATCTAACCATCTTTCAGAAGCCCTACCTTTGAACACATTAGCCTTTTGGAGACATTTTTTATCCAAAGTATAACATTGTCAAGACAGCGTCCTCTCCAACAGCCTCCTTTACTCTTCCTTTCCTACAAAGCCAAGTTTCATGAAGAAATCCAGCCCTATAAAGAAAATGGGGGTTCTTCAGGTTTCTGAAGTTGATGTGTAATCTATTGGTGTTTTAGTTGACTCATTTTTTAAAAGCATGAATTTTACTAGTGAAGTATGATATTGATGGAGAAAATGGTGGATTGTAAGTACACAGTTCCACAAAGTGTCACAAAATGGACATATCCATATAGCCATGTCAGTTTCAAGGACAGGATTGCCAATGTCATAATGCCTCCCTGAGGTACCCTCCCAGGCTCTACACCTTCCAACTTCCCTCAAATTTGCCATTACCCAAGTTCTTGATACCAAAAGGTTAAGATTTGTCTCTTTTTATGATTAAAAATTTATGAGTTTTAATCATAAACACTTTTTTATGATTAAAAATTTATGAGTATGTCTTTTCTCAGGCTTCATTTCATTCAAATTTCCTTCAGGAGTTTCTAATGGAAGAGTGTGCTATTATGAATCCAGCCATTGTGTTGCTGAATCATTGAGTTGGTTCCAATTTCTAACTACTATAAAGTAATGCTTCTGTGAACAATTCCTATGTCTTCTGTAGGCTGTGTGCACCTTCCTGTTGAGTGTTTTCCTATGAGTGGAAAGTATGCATGAGGCTCTACTTAGACAGTTACTGCTGAAACCCTCCACTCTTATCTATGGCCGATGCCTCCCAGTTTGGAGATTCTGCTTTACCCTCTTTAGAGAACAAACTTTCATTCTGTTATTGGAGTGAGAAGGTTCAGCCACTCAGTTAGTGGTTCCATCCACTTCTTGAGAGTTCAATTCTTTCTCTCTGTTTTAGCCAGATCATCTTTCTTTATCCCTCTTCCCAAAGTATCAGAGGCTATTAACTCCAGACTCTAGGATTTTGTAATATGCATCAGATAAGTTTTCAGCTTTTCCTACTACCAGTTTTAGATTTTGTTTTATTGTGTCTGATTCCCCATTTTTCCATTTTTCAAAATGATGTCTTGTCCTTTCCCATTTATTTGGCCCCTATGGTTTATATCTTTAAAGTAAAGTTTACTATCTTTTCTCTTAATGGGGAGTTAGAAAAAAAAGAAGACAGCATATTGTTCAATGTCGTATACCTGAGAAAGTGACATTTATTTAATTATTCAGTATTCCTCTCAGAGTAAAGGAAATTATTTTGTATAATGTGAAATATCTCAGCATTACAAAATAAGATTCTAGTCTGTTTCTCATGACTTGGAATTTGTTTATTTTTGTTGTTATTTTGGAGGTATTTGTGCATTTTTATCTTGCTCATAATGTATCATTAGGAAACATACCATCTGTATAACTAAGTCTAATATCACATAACCATATGCTGACAGAATTGAGATATTTATGAGCTGTGACTTCCACAGGGATGACTTAGGTATTAAGATGTTCTGGAATTATTTAAACATTTTATTTGTTTTATGCCAGTATTTTGAGAAACTATGTAAACTAGATCTCAAGAGAAATTTTTTTGGGATATATTTAAGGGGAACAGATTGTATTGGTATGATTTACAATGTCATCCAATTAATGGATTCACACATAAATATCTGGTGAGCTAGAACTCTGAAAATTGTGCCAAGTTCTTCTGTGCCTAGAGGCAAAATCATCTTGTAAAATTTTCTGTATCATGGAAGAAATTACTTAAGGAGCTTACATTAGTTCTGACAATGTAAGACTAATATGTACCTACTGCCCCAGGAAGAAGTAGTAATAGGCCTTGTATGTTCTACTGAAGGTGGCCCTCTCAGGACCACTGGAAATGGGAATATGTACTGGGGAGATGGAAAGAAAATTTGTGCAGCCACCAAAGAATTGCTTGAAAGTAAACAGATCATACATTTTTGGATCAGCCTTAGAAAAACTTTCCTACTGCAGTAGATGGAAATGACAAATGTCTTGGTTAAGAAAAAACATCACAATTCTTAGAAGACAAGTCACATGGATGAAGTGGAATCTGTATTATAACATGGGCTGCGGCTTATCACCAAGAGCTGACTCTAGTGCAGTGAGCAAATGAGGCTGATAGCACTGCAGAACCAATCTCTAGGCGTGTTGGCTTTGTCTTGGGATCAGTATCTAAGTATATAAGAACAGACTAAAGAGGTCAAGTAGTATTTCAACAGCCTTTGCAAGAACTGCTGTTAACAATTAATAGAAAAGTAGGAGATAGGGTTATATTTTCAACTCATGAAGCAGGTTGTAACTACAAATTTTTATCAATGAGTTCCCACCTCCATGTCATGTATATGTATTGTCTTTTAGATAGTCCTCCATTAATCACTTTTGGAAATGATTGGTTCCACATTGCATCATTGTATTATTATTAGGGTTAAAGAAAGCAACGAATGTAAACATCTAGCTGTGCTTGACACACATAAGTGTTAAATATGTCTTTGTTGCTGAAATTTTCCAGAGTTCCTCTGGTTGCTATGAAGAATTCATAATATCAGAAAATTCATGTATGTTATTGGCTGAATAATCTCAAACAATTTACAGTCATCTTTCTGTTATTTTTGTCTTTAAAATTAATATATCATTGCAATCTCCCTGAGTTAGTCACAATAAAATCTATATTAATAATCTACAATAGTAGGATCACAAAAATTAAAGTTCTTATACATCTTAGTATCATCCCAAGGAAATGGCAAATCTGTTTATTATTTATAGTAGCTGTTATGGATTAAAAACCAGTGGTCAACTTAACACCAAATGAGTTAAATCAGCATGATGCTGAGTGTAGATGTTCCATCTGAGGAAAGTTGCCAGCATAAATAGAGACATGGAGAAGGAAAGTGAGGTGTTGTGAGTTTCTCCTAAGTGTTACTGTTTGAGCCATTGGTTCTCCTGGAGGAGCTCCTCGTGACTGGCCTCCCAGTGTGAGTCCACCATTGTCATCAGAGGAGCTCGGGACCTTGTTGGTGAGTGAATGTGGTTCACTGTGGGGGAGCTCTGGTCCTTACATCGAGCATTGCTTGCTGGCTCCAGAGGGCAAAATGTGTGATGTTTAATCTCCAGGAGAAACTCATCAAGCTGGCTTCCTGGCATGTACTCGACTGTTCTTATTGTCAGAGGAGCTCGGGAACTCCATGTCGCTGAAGATGGCGGTGGTGCTTTTCAGGACAGCCCTGGTTCTTATTATGAGTGTGACTTCTTGGGTCCAGCATAGAATCCTCAACCTAACAGCACAGCTCCTTCACCTAGCCGGCATAGATTTTCTACCTTCCACTGCTGACCTTTGGCCCTTCCCATCACAGAGCCATAAAACAGTCCTTTTTGAGGGCTCTAGACTTCAGGTTGGACATGTGGGAGTCATTGTCTTGGGCTCTAAGTCTTCATCTGGACTCATGCAGGACATTGCTGTGGGATCCAGGCCCTTGGCTGAATATTCTGAGTCTATAGAGTTGTGGACAGATTTCCTGCACTTTCTTGTGTTAACTCTGGGTAACATCATAAAATAGTATTATGAATTCTGTGTACTGATTCTAATTGTTCTCCTCATAACCCCTGACTACAACAGTAGCTAATCCCAAACCTTGATTTCTTCACAGAACACTTTTGCTAGCAAGCCGTCAAAATTACAGAGGCAAAAGAGAATCTTGGTCTCTTTACTTCTTGAAAAGCATGCTACTTTCAGTCATTCTTCGATGGTGTTTTCTTATCATGGCACAAACTAATGGTTAGAAATAATAAGTAAACAGTGCTGGAGTTACTTTAACCTGTGAGTCTGCTGTGGTGTGGATAAGGGTCCACCACAGGCCACTGCATCCTGTGGTGCTATCAGGAAGTGGTGAAACCTTTATCTGTGGCCCAGTGGGAGTCTTTAGAAGAGGACAGTGGGACCCCAGATCCTTCCTCTTTCTGTTTTGCATTCTGACTTTAAAGTGACTGGTTTGGCCCTACCAAACACTCATATTGTGACATGCTTTCTCAGTACAGGCCCCAAAGCAATGGTACCAATTGATCATGGGCTGTAATTCCCCATACTCTGAAACAAAACAGTAAGTTGATTATTTGAGATATTTGGTAACATGATAGAATGTGCCCCTGAACTGACTAGCACTGTTCTGACTACAGGAGTTCCACATCTTTGCTCAGCAGCAAGCAGAGTTTCACCATCCAGGTCAGGAGAGAATAATTCAAGCCAGCAGTAACAAGGATAAGTTGAAAAAGAGATTGTGATGTGATGTCTTGATGACTCAGTAACTATTATTTGAAGGAATGGAGGAGTTGCGGGGCATGGTGACCCACTCCTATAATCCCAGCACTCTGGAGGCTGAGGGAGGGAGATCACTGCAAGTTCAAGACCAGCCTGGGCTACAAAGTGAGCCCATGGCCAGCCTGAACCACATAGTGAGACCTTGTCTCGAAAGACAAAAAAAAAGGAAGAGTGGAAAAGTATCCATAAGGTCTACTATTTTAATTTATTTTGTGTTGCATAAGGAAACCAGGAAAAACTCCATGAAGCCAAGTCTAGGTAGAGCTTCACGGGGCAAAGTGGATCACACCTCCTTTTCCTATAAGCCCTGAATAAATAACACACACCTTACAGAAAGCTGGGTGCCATTCCCAGCATGCTTCCTGCTGCAGCTCTGATTTGGTCCTCACCTCGCTTTCTTGGGAGTCTCAACTGCTCCCTCTTGGAAGCCAGGTAACTATCACAGAGCCAGGGTGCTCCTTTCAGGAGGATGCTGACGGTTTGGTTTCCCTTCTTCATGGCTGATTATCTATTTTTTATTACTTGCTATCATTCCTGGCATCAGAAAGTGTTTTGTTGTTTTGTGTTCAGACCATTGGAAAGGATTCTCTGCTCTTCAGGAGGCCTAGAATGCTGGCCTCATTCCAGCCACTGACTGCCTGGCACCCAGGGATTCTCTCACCCTACCCAGAAGTGTCCCCTCCCCCTTCCCTGCCTCTCCACCCCAGGATTCTGGCAGTTAGTGAGTCAGCGTGTCACTCTCCTTTCTCTTGGCTGCTGGCAGTAAAAGGAGACTCCTTCGAAGTTGCTGAATAACGCTGTAGAGACAGCAGCCTTTCTAAAGTGGGAGCAATAATTTCACTGAGTCTCTGCAGGGTTTCTAGATAGGGGGCTCATGTAAATCAAACCTTGCTGTTACTGAATAGGATGAGCAATTCTGAGAGGTGCCAACACTAGGGGATGATTTCCGTGGAGTCTGGGAATTTAAAGAATGGCTATTTTTTTTTTTAGCTATAGGACTGTTTTTAGATCTGTTTGATGCCTCACTCAAGACTATGTATCACAGTGTCTACCATAGCAGGATGTTAAAAAAAATCACCCATCTAGCTCCTACATGGACCCTAATTACATTACCTTACTATTTTCATCCTTTCCATGGTATCTTACAAGGTTTCTCAGCTTCAACTTTTGACATTTTATGTCAGACAATTTATAAATGCATATATGTTGTTTTGTTTTGGAGGATGCTCCCATGCATTTTAGAATATTTAGCAGCTTTCTTGACCTCTCCCCTTGGCTGTGAGTCATTGCTTTATTGGAAGATAAATGTCTTAAAGGAGAAAGATCCAGAAAGACCCAGAAGAAAGGCCCACAGCAATGGAGCCAGTTGCCCATGGACTGAAACCTCTGACACCGTGAGCCAAAATAAATGTTTACTTCTGTAAGTTGACCTCCTCAAGTACATTAGTGGAAAATATATGTAAACATCAAGAAGTACATTTGCTTGGTCTATATAAGTGTATAATGTTCATTTTTAATTTGAATAGAAACTACAAATTGATCTGTTAAATGTAGTTTGTGATCCCACCAACAAATACACAGCAGCACGTATTATTGCTCAGTAATCAGGCCACACGGTGCCTTTGTATTTTTATAATCGATTGCTGTGCTTCACTATGGTTTAATTTTGCATGTGTTTTATTACTGATGAGTTGGCTGTATTTTCATATGCCTGGGTCATTTTATTTCACTATTAATCTTTACTTTTGCCCATTTTTCTATTGCCTTTTTTTCTTGTATTTTTTGAGAGAGATTAGTCTTTTATTACATGGGTGACAAACTTTTTTCCAATATGTCAGGGTTTTTTTGTTGTTTATCCTTGTTTGACCTAAGTACATTTATACATAAATTTTGATGTTATTAATAACTTTAAAATAAATTCTAGTTTCTAGTTATAAAAAAATTCACATTATCTCTTTCAATTATTTTAAAATTTCTTCTCATTTAACACCTAAATTGTTGTTCCATATGAAATATATCCTGGTAGTTCAGTATGAGGTATAAATCCCACTTTGTATTTCTGAGATATCTTGATATCCAATATCATTTCTTAAAATGTCCATTTTCTTTACATTCATTTGGGATGCCACCTTCATCAAGTAACAAATTTTCTCCTATATCTGACTTTATGTATGTCTGTACTTTCTATGTATTTTTGGTTTTTCTCTCCTATTCTTCTGTTCTGTTTAAAGAAATTTTTAAAATATGCTTTACTATTAGGTCAGGTTATTATGTGACCTCTACTTTTTTATGTCTTTTTTACCAAGAATTTCTTATCTCTCTTTTTTATTTCTTCAGAGCATTCACTTAATATGAATGATTCACTAATATGAAGATTTTTTCTACTGGTCACACTCTGAACAGTGTATCTGGAGTGTGGGGTGCTAGACTGGGAGTGAAGGCTGGGTGCCGCTGTCTCTTGGGGATCTGCAGCCCCTCCACACTACTTCAATCTTTCTTTCACAGAACGTCCTCAACTATTTGTTCATTGAACTTATTGGAGTACATAGCCTGAAAGGATATGGAAGACAGAGAAAACACTGCTCTATAATTTTACATAAACCTGGCCAATTTTGGGGGCTGGGGATTTAGCTCAGTGGCATAAGCACCTGCCTTGGAAGCAGAAGGTCGTGAGTTCGATCCCCGGTACCCATAAAAAGGAAAAAGACAAAAAAAAAAAAAAAAAACCTGGCCAATTTAAAAGAATCCCAAGTACATTAAGTGATTAGCGGGCTCATTCTGAGTCAGTGAATCTAGCCCAAGCACCTTAAGCATCTGACTATCCATGTTTACCTTCAAGTGAAATATTCATTCCCCTGCTGGTACTTGTTTCTTTGCCCTAAGTTAACCCATCTTACTGCAGTAAATCAAAGAATATTATGAGGATAGATGGTTCTTTCAAAGCTCTCCCCCACTGAAAAGTCTAAAACTTTAATACTTTCATGGAGGGAAGTAAATCAAGATTTCATATTCAAGTAGTTCCACCTACCTCTCTGCTTGCTTACAAAAGATTCTGCCAAGGGCTGGGGACTTAGCTCAGTGGCGTAAGTGCCTGCCTTACAGGTATGCAGTCCTGAGTTCGATCCCAGGTACTAATAAATAAATAAATAATAAAGATCCTGCCATTTCCCTGCCAGCCTTTTAAAACTCTTTCTGTGGAGCTGATGGGCTCCATGACTTCTGTGTGTACACCAGAGGCTGACCACAGCAGCATCCTGTCTCCTTCAGGACTGTTTCATCACACTGGTTTAGAATAAGAGCTGAGATTCTGGCTGACCTGTGCTCGCGCCTACTCACCTTGGCACCAATGCATCAGCACACAGTTATGTGAGAAAACACACGTAGCTTAAGAAGCAGCAATAATTCCAATGATTCATTTGGATAGCTTCATTTAATTATATAGTCCCAGACTTACCCTGAATTTCTTATACATTGTGCTTGCAAACGATGCCGGTCTTTTATTTTATAGAATTGCAGTCAGAGATTCCTAAGGCTTACTACTTGACTTGAAAGCCCAAGTTCATATTTATTCACAGCAAGAAGCCTAGAGCTATGTTTTATTAGAATTGAAAACTGAAATGTGTGCTTGACAATCACTACATTAGAACTGTGAAAATGTCTGTCTAAGACATCAGAAATGGTCTCATAGAAGAACCAAGGAAACTAGCGGAACACTGTGATAGCCCTTTCTCTCTCTCTCTCTCTCTCTCTCTCTCTCTCTCTCTCTCTCTCTTGCTTTCTTCTTTTCCTTTTTTTTTTTAGAAAGATAGCCCACTAACTTAATTGTAAGCCTTGTACAAATGATGAAACAGCATGTCGAGATGTAGGCTGCTGTAAACTAATGATGCACCTATGGCTGTAGGATAGTAGGAGGTGGCACCATAGAGTAAAACTTGCCAGTGGACCCTAACGTCATTCCATATTCTTGCTGGTGTGCAAAACCTCAGACTCAGAGAAGAGGAAGGGAAGAATCGCTCATGCAATATGAGTGGTAACAAGGTTAGCTTGCCCTTTGGTTTACACTGACTTGTGTTGCTCCTTCACCATTTGGCATCTGCCTCAGCAAGTGGAAGCTTACAAGGCACCTTGCACACAATAAAGAGAAATAGTTTGTTGCCCCCACTAATTAATGGACACTGTAAGGTCAGTAGTCATACCTCCCTAATTTTTGCATCCTCTAAATCTGTCTTTGTGTTTGGCATCTACATAAATTGGCAGCACATTTAAAATCTTTCCTGATTCTCTGACTGGCAAATTGATTTATCTTCATATCATAGTCACTAGTGTGTGATTTCAGGAAGTTTACAATCTGTCTCATGGATTTCTTCTCTACAAAATGGTAATTCTGACATTGTAAATGCTGAGTAAAGCATCTTGAGCTTTCCTTACCATGCTCATAACATAATTTATTTTCTTAATATTTAAGCTAAAAGCTAAAGAATTGGAGGTTGCAATGGTGGAGAGGTGGGGGATGTGTGGAACACATAGAATCAGTAGGGAATAGTATCAGAACCTTTTACCTCACGGCACTTGCACTTTACAGCACTTTTCCAAAAAATTTGAATAATGATTTTGAATGATTTATTACCCAAATATAAGTGTGTGTGCTGCTTTTCAGATTTAATGGGTGGTTAGGAACTTTTATACTGTTTAATTGTGATTCCCTAGCCAATGACCACCTATTACTATCCCCAAAAGAAATTTTATTTTTGCAGAAGATTCAGTTTTGGCCAAAAACAATAATGCTTTCTATAGAAATTCTGTATTCAGAGGATAAGTTTCTTATCACTTCCTTAAATGTACAAAAAAGAATCGCCATACTTTTTCCCCACACCTTTACCCTCAGTCCTGGGCTTAGTCCTGCACATGTCTGTTGCCTCCCTTTTCTCTGTGGCAATTTGGCCTCCCCGTTTCTTGTGGCCCATCTGAGCGTTACATTAGCATCCGTTATATTTCCACTTTTGCTTACACTGCAGAGATCTCCATGCTCTAATTTAGCTCTTTCACTACCAGGCATGGGAGATATGTGGGATGTCAGACTTACATTCTGCTGCTTACACTAGTCAGCTTTTAGTGGGCTGCTGGCTTAAGTCCCACCTTTCTCACCTATTGAAAAGATAATTCATGGAGTTTAGGTCTGGGCTTACTGTTTAGGCAGAATGTGTAACTGCCTATATAATGGAGTTCCAAGGGTAAGAAGCCAAATCTATCCTTTATCACTTGATGTTCTCTAAAATTTGATTTTTGGGGTACATATCCTTATCTTTAAGCATGAATAAAGTACAAAGCATGGAAACAGCAGAAAGGAACTAACATTTTTTAAAAATGTCTTATGCCATAGGCCAGAGGTGGTGAACCTAGGGCATATGTGCCTCAGCAAGCTGTTCATATTATTGAAAGCTCTAAGACCTTCACAGTCACTGCTCTAGGTATTCTTAAAGGCAGTGTCACCGTTAGAGCCATACCAGTTAAGAGTGCAACAGATATAATACCTATTTGATGGATGAAGAAACTGTGGATTAGAAAGGCCCTCAAGTCACACAGGCAATAAACATGAACAGCCATAGGCACACAGTCAATAGCGAACAGCATTTGAACTCTGCTCTGCAGATTTCATGTTACTTGCTCACTCCATCGTATGTTGGGAGGAATGCCTAAGCCATCTTCCCAGACTGGGGATAGCAGTTCTGGGAAAGGAGTGGTCACTACCACAGAGAAAGGAAGGCAATGACAGTGCTGCGTCTGCAGTTCAGCGGTATTTGCCTGGCGGTGGCTCTGCAGTTGATGGCTATAGAGTGGGTATCTCTTGTGACCTCCGTAGGAGCAGATCATATCAATATGCCATCAGAGGGTGCAGGTGCTGCAGGAATCTCTGGAGATAACC
Organism: Cavia porcellus; assembly: GCF_034190915.1. Lineage (NCBI taxonomy): Eukaryota > Metazoa > Chordata > Mammalia > Rodentia > Caviidae > Cavia > Cavia porcellus. The sequence continues at coordinate 60,425,902 of NW_026947493.1, forward strand.
AAATCCTGCTCTTTTCTCATTGCAGATGATGAAACAGACAAGAGAGGGCTTGCTCAGGAAGGCAAAGCAAACAGAGCTGGCTGCAACTGCAAGTTCCACCTTTTCATCTCCATCAGTTTCTCATCCTGCTAGGTCTGCTTCGAGTACCACCACAGGTCATTATTCCTGTCCACTTCCAAGTCCATCAGTTAAACAAAAATGTGCCTGCTTCCTACCCACTGGAGAAGTGAACTCTGAAGAGTCTTGTATTTTTCAGGTTTTTTCTGGATGACTAAAGAGTCTCTTTACTGAAGAATACATTAATGCATATGCATAATTCATGCACCAGAACAGCGATGCCTACTGCATTAATTTAGCTATCTCAGTAGTACATGTCACAGTACCAGTAGTACCATCAGCATGATTTCATTACATATGCACAGCTCACAGAGGTTTCTGCTGCTAATCAACTTTCCTGTGCTTATTTCTTAAAATTATAAAAGAATAGTTTCATTATCCCATAATGAATAAGACATAGCAAGGCTCCAGCCTCGACAGTTAATTATAGTCTTTAATTTCAAATTTACCTCTCCATAAGGTCACTAACTGATTTATGAACCATCTTATCCCAACTTACCCGCAGCTCATGTTTCCTCCTGGCCCTTCAGGACTCTGCTGACTCACAGAATAAAATTTCTGTACCTCTACTGCTTCCAATTTCTCATTTGTAAACACAAGCAGCTAATACAGACCAGCTTTGAGGTATTTTCTGACAGTAATGAAAAATGTTAGCAAGCTCAATGCAGTTTTCTTGTATTCAGAGGTCAAAACTGAACTCGTACGTCTAATGACTCAACAACAAAGCAAGGGTTCGTTTGTTTCAATTTCTTATGTTTTTGTTTTGTATTTTTTATCATAGTTCTTAATATAAGAAGGAAAGTTAACTTGTGATTTCTTAAAAAGACATCTAAGAGAAAAAGTCAATTTCATATATTGAGTTCTGACCTAACAGCATTAAATTAGATAAAAGGAGATCAGAAGTCTTGTATTTTGCAAAAACATCAGTATCTACAAGAAAAAGAAAAGGAAGTTAAATTAGTCTTCTGTACATAAAGGATAATTAAAAAGCCAATGTGACAAAATTTCACTCCTCACTCACATATTTTTCTGTTATTTCTTGCTTATGATTTTGTTGTTCTTGTTGTTGTTTATTCCCAGGTAGGAAAGCTTTTGTTGTTTTGTTGTGATGTATGTATACGGAGGATATTACATACTGCGTTTTAAAGTATTAATGACTGTTTAAAGTAACTTTTCCTTTGCCAAATTATTTTGGCACAGATTAAAGCTGCTTTTTTTTTATTCAAAATATTTCCTCTTGAAAGCAGTGGCTGACCATTTCCAGCCATTGTTTCTGGACCATTTTGATACTTACTCTGTGGATCCCTTACTGAATGGTGGGTGATGACTTTGATTTACATGCTGTCTCTCTTACCAAAATAGAAGCTCTTTCAGGCTTATTTTTTTATGTAATTAAATTATCAGCATTTTATATGGTACAAAATGAATATCAAAGTACCCACTAATTGAATTAATGAATTAGTGAATGGGTGAATAAACCAAAATATGTAGTCAAACTAAATTATATAGTTGCCCATGAGAGATCAGTATTCAGCATATATATTAGTCAAGTTTCTCCAAAGAGACAAAACTTGTAGGATGTGTGTATACATGAATATATATATATACGTGCATTTCAATAATTGGCTCACATAATTGTGGGGGCTGGTAAATGTGAAATTTGTACATTAGATCAGCAAACTGAAAACTCAGAAGCCCAAGCAGGACTTCTCTTTGTTCAATAAACCATGCTTTTAAGGCTTTCAACTAACTGAATGAGACTAACACCCAATTTTAGGAATAATTCCCTTTACTTAAAATTAACTGGTTGGAAATATTCATCACATCTCCAAAATACCTTCATTGAAACATCTAGACTAATGTTTGACCAGACTCTTGGGTACCATAACCCAGCCAAGGGGCATATAAACTTCAAAATCACAGTGTATAAAAATTGAATGGTAAAGCTAGGGATGTAGGTCAGTTCGTAAAGCACTTGTCTGGTGCATGAGAGCCCTGGGTTTGATACTTGACACCAATAAAAAAATTAATTAATGAATGAAATTTAATTAAAAATTGGGAATTCTGTGTGAATACAAATTTCCTTCGATTAGGTCTTAGGTGGTAGCAGAGTTTTCTGGTGCAACAGAAAATCACAATATAAGAAAAGTAAAAGTGGCCTTTTTATTCAAGGATGTGGAGAGAAGCCTGCAACCTGCAATGCTTTGGCTTTCTCTTCTGCCTGGCTACAGAAGGTAATGTGTAACCTTTGAGTGGTGCTTGGGGTAGGCATTTATGACACGCAAGGAGCTGATTGGACTTTTCTTTGCATACACAGGGAAAGGATGGAGGAAGTTGTAGTCAGTTAAAGGGGAAGAAGGAAGAAGTGGCCATTGGGGTAAACGTTCTCAATTTGGCTTCCTGCCATGTTAGACCATTGCCATAATGTCCTGTAATTTATTCTAGGGCAAAACTCTTTCAAGTGGGGCCTGAAATTCTGCATTTCTAATAAACTATTGTGATGTTCATACTTTTGGTCTGCAGTCTGAATAAGACCTTTGAAGACCTGTCTGAGAGAAGCAGATGATCAAAAAAATGAGACAGTCTTGATCAACTGGGGGTCACTTAAGTGAAATAAGCAGGAGACTGCAAATGGAGTTATAATGATTGATATGAAGTGAGCCAGAAAAGATATAATGAGTACAGCAAATACACAAAACAACTGCAGAAAATGAGAGCAAAAACTTTCAGAACTCTGTTGATCGTTTGGATTCTTGTGAAAACTGACATAGAAAATGAGAGACTCCCAGGGAGTTCCAGTGAGAAGCTTTGTAAAACGTTGGAAGAGCACAAAATATCTGTGTCTCAAAGTGATGAGACCAGCACTAGCCACATTTCAGACATCTCTGGGAAAATACAGGCATGTGATTAAATGAGACCATAGCGATGTTCCCATGTAGTAATTAGTTATGTAAGCGTCTCTGCGCTAGTGGTTCTCCAACTTTCCCACCAAAATTCCCTTAATAGCAGAGTGGAGCCAAAAATTCATTCTCAAGAGAGTATCTCAACGAACTCCATAGTCCTTTGAAACCACACAAGTCCACTTAGAAATTCATATATAAATGTTGTACTCTAATCTCTGAAATGCCTAGGTTGTCTTTAAGTGTCTTATGCGTGTTACCATCACATAAACTGAACATTAAGGAATCAGGACTAATCACTTCTTCATCCAGCTAGCATACACCATGGATCACATACAAGCTTTGGTCACTATATATTGGTCATCTAAACCAGGAGTTAGACAACTACAGGTAGGGCTAAATCTGGCACAACTCGTAATTTTGTAAATAAAATTGTACTGGTATACAGCCACGCCCACTCATTTGGTATTGTTTGTGGTTTCCTTCACACTGCAGAGTTAAGTATTTGCCAGAGCCTGTAAAACCACAAGCCAAGGACATTTACTGTCTCTTTACAGTTAATCAATTCAAACTGAAAAACTAGCAAAGGACTATATTGAGTCTTAGAAACTGCAATCCAGGATTACATGTTCAAATTACAAGTTCTAAATGTTCTGAATAAAGAAGGGAAAGTGGCCTTAAAAGGACAAATAGCATGGATTTATTACAAAGCAGTGAACATTCTTTTATAGGGAATCTTCTGTTGGAGTTGAGAATAGGTGACTGATAAAAAAAAAATAAAGAAACGCATGTATATGCTTGGCAAAAATATCCATGAAGCAAGACTCCAATAACTTCTTGATACACATCTTCAGTCTCAGAGTACAATGCAATCTGTTCTAGTTTCCTGCAGAGGATGAAAGTAACCAAAATTCACATCCCTAGGAAGTAGCTTGAATCATCCGTACAAAGTATTATGCCCTTAATGACCTCTCAAATGTGTTTAGCAAAGCTCTTTCAAAGCTGCTTCCACCCTGTTTTCCCTTTCATTTTTACAACCAAATCTCTCACTCCAAGCTAAATTATGGTTACTTTTTCTTAATAATTGATGTTACTATTTTCCCAGCTTCAAATATAGAGCTACTTTAGATCCTACAACTACATAAATGTGAATTAGATAAACCCAACAATTCAGTCAGGTCAGCTCAGGTATTGGTGTGTATGGAGTAAGCCTGATCTTCAGTTAGATAAACTCACATGGGTCAAGTGGAGTCAAACGGAACCAGGGTCTCAGGGTGTTCACAGCACGCAAATTCAGTGCGTTCTTGTGTAGACTGCTCTGCAGTGAGTGATAGAAGGGTGGACATTAGTGCTTATACCACTCAATGATCAGGATGAACTAAAAGACACAATTTCAACACAAAAAGAGAAGAGAGGGAATAAGGAAAAGGGAAGGATATTCATCCTCAAGGCAGGGTAAGAGGAAAATTTAGTATCCTGGAGCCTGAGAGTCCAAGCAGTCAAGGAGAACCAGCCAGGGCAGAGTTCAAGCAAGGCTTTGAAAAAATGCTGAGGATTTAATCTGGGATAAATGTAACTGACAAATCCAAAAGACAGGCACTGGACTAAAAATAGCAGGCTAAACCAAGGGAAAGGAAACAGATTTGAAAACACAAGAAGGTTACAGCAAGTAGGAAGCATTTCAGGGTTGAAAGAGAAATGACCTTGACTTTAACCGCTCTCATTTGGAGTCTGGGCCATGTGAATTAGTCAGAAGAACTTAAATGTAATAAGGAGGGCTATCTATGAAAAAAATACAATACCAGTATGCTTCTGTGTGTGTATATACATTCAAAACTATGGTGTCACCATGTTTTTGAGGTAACGTACAACATATGCGCTTGCATACAGTTATGTATGTGTGTGTGTGCGTGTGTGTGTGTGTGCACATCACATTTAACCTCGGAGACTGAAGGTCATACTCAACAGAACCACACAGAAAAACACTTGATTACTCAAGAATTCAGAGGTGGTCCTAAGAATTGAAAAGTAGAAAAGAGCAATGGACTTTGCAAGACAAAGTCCTTTGGTTGGAGTAAAGATTGAAAAGGTCCTGAAATGGCTTGACTTACACGAATGGAAAGAAAACCCTACCTCTTTAATAATAATTAAAAATATCTCAGAGATATTTTCTTATACTGGCTTAAGTATGATCTCTATAATCACATCATAAATAAATCACATCATTAATAAATAATACATTGTTAATATGTTTAATATATAATACATTGGGTCAGATTGATTTTATAATCTAACCCAGAAACTTTTTATCTCTGGAAAATTATGTCAAATGGGTGTTCCTCTGTCTCAACCCAGTAAATAAAATGACCAGCTCAGTTACTGCTGTTGCTTATCCACTGGGAACAGGAGGTACAGAGATATGAACACAGAAACTCCTTCTTGAACAGGAGATTGTCTGGTTTCTTTCTTCCCACTGGCAGGCATACTGTATTATGAATTGTGGAGTTCTTGCAACACCCAGTAGGTCACTGTCTGCTTATGTTGACTGGGGTGGGGGGGGGGGGCAGAGGACTGCTAACTCTGAGGAGCTGAAAGTATTGAAGACAGGATGTTTTGCCAGTTCAGGCAGACATCGTGGGGAAAACAAGGCAGCTCCCTCAGGACAATCAGATAAAAGTTAATTCTTCAGTCAAGCTGTCACCATTCTTTGCTTGCCCAACTTGCTACTTAAGACAAACATCTGCATTCAGCAAAACTTTGTTCCTTAGCTGTTTCTCAGTGAATCTGGGGGGTTCAGTCAACTTGGGGTTTCAATCCATTCTGGTGTAGTCCTCTGCCCTGACAAAGATACTCTATCTCTTGCATCTCCATTCATCTTTCTAACAGGGTTTGCTGGTCTGGACCTGGCAGTGAATGATTCCTGCCTTGGGATGAAAGTGACCCAGAGGACAAAGAGCAGTAAGAACAGAAGAATATCGTGGGACCCTAGAGTCCTCTATGCTGGACCTTAGTTATGGAATAGACCACATTCTTTTTTTATTTAGGGGCTTTTCAGTTGGATTTCTGTTACTCCCAGGCAAAAACATACTTACACAGATTGATATATGCCAGATTCTCCTGCAGACTCTCCAAATACAATGGTGAATATGAGATAGACAAGTTCTAATTAGAAAAGCAAACAAGATAATTTTAGAATAAAGGTGTATGATAGTGAATAGAATGCAAATTGATATTGTTGTTGACCAAATATTTTAAATTTAAGGAAGGGAGTAGGTCCTAGGAGAGCATTATCAAACCTGTAGTAAGAGACAAGATTTTAAGAAGATGATTGATTTACATGCAGAAGTTTAAAAAAGACTTTGGTGATAGGGGATTTTATGGCAGAAAGACAGCAAGTTCTCTTGCCTCTACAAAAGAGCTTCTATGAAGGAGATTCAGGAGAACCGGAGAATATGGGGGAAAACAGGAATATATGGAATTCAGGAAATCAAGAAAAAAATTATGTAACAGAGACATTGGTCAGTTGTGTGAAAAGCAGCTAAGGGGTCAGGAAAGATGGGCTGTGAACTATTCATTAAATTTATTGTTAGGAGGTCAGTGCCCATCAGTACAAAAACAGTTTCAAGGTAGGAAAAGAGAAATTTGTCCAGATGGGAGTGAGTTGAATGGGGAAGTCATGAGTTTGGTTATTTTCTCCAGGAGTTTAGCTCGGAAGGGGACTAGAAGGATACAGAAGAGTTGTGTGTTCCATAGAATTTCTGTTTGGTTTTCATGGTTGAGAATTTCTGATACAGATGAATAATCAGGTTCCCAAATCCTTTATTACAGGCCTACATCATTCAGCAGGTGTTTGAAAAGGGCTGCTTTAAGAGGTCCACCCTGTGATTCATGTAATGAACAATGGGAATTATATGAACAGGTTAGAATTTCCCAACAGTGTACCTGCTTAGTTGAATTTGGCTATGGAGGATTTTTAACTCCTCGTGTAATATTGTTATTTTGAATACCTTTCTCACAAGATGGGCTTGATCTATGATTTGGAATGGAGTTCACAGCTCATGCAGGAAAAATCTGATGTCTGTTTTTAATTGTAAGTCATACACACACACACAGTGATGGTGATATCCTATTTCATGGGAAAAAAACTCTCTAAACATTTTAGTATATTTCTTTTTAGTCTCTTTCCCATTCATTTATCTAAGAAATCCTTCCATGCGCTGCTAATTTCATCAAGCTTGGCTATGAGGTGTAGTCCTCAAGTGTGAGGCTGAGAGACTACTTCTCTAAGAGCAACAGCATACTGAAAAGTTAAAGGAGGGTGTGGTGATACATATTTGTAATCCCAGCACTCTGGGAGGCTGAGGCAGTAGGATCACAAGTTAGAGCTCAGTCCCAGGCAATTTTAGCAATTTAGGAAGATCCTAAATACAACAGCATTGTCCAATAGAAATTGAATGTTAGCTTCCTGTGTTTTTTTAAATAGCTACTTCCAAAAAATGTGAAAAGCAAAAAGTGCAATTAATTTTGATAATATTATTAAAGCAACTAATCATTTTTCCACATGAAATCAATATGAAAACATTGAGAACTTCGTTATTCTTTTATAAACTGTGTTTTGGAAACTGGGCACATATTTTATTTTTTTGATACCAGGGATCAAACTCACGACTGTGTACATGCCATGCAGGCGATTGTGCCTCTGAGCTAAATCCCTGGTCTCTGGGCATGTATTTTATACTCAAGAATACCTCAGTTTGTACAAGCCATATTTCAAGTGCTTAGTACTCACGGATGATAATGGCTGCCAGAGAGTGACACAGATGTGACATTTTCAAAAGATCATTGAAGGACAGATTCCCTGGGACAACAATATGGGAAAAGTAAAGCATTTGTAACCTTATTTGGTAAGGGAAGTTTAGAAAAAAACGTAACCTCCAAGTCTATGACATTTCCTATCATGCTGTGAATAACCCTCAAGACAGTTTTAACATCCTTTGATAATTCTTACTCAGACTCTGAAATAAGAAAGGCTATATTGGGGAATACATCCAGAAAACAATATCTACTAGGAAGAATATACTATTTCCCCTTTAATTTCTAGCAGTTTATCTATCAAGCATTCTCTGCTTCTTTCTTTATTTCCATGAGATTCTAAGAGTATCATAATGGCATTCATGAGCAGCATACACATGAATTTGAATTTGAAAGTCAGTTTGTTCTCTGAGCCAAAGATTAATAAGCATTCAACAACATGATACATAGTATGGTTTTAGATTTGTAAAGGCTCAAAAAATACTCAAACTGGGATGGAAAATACATACAAAAACTAAAAGTTTGCAAGCACTATTTTAAAGTAACACGTTTCAAGCCAAACCAATGACAAGAAACATTGGCTATATGGTATATTTTCACTGAGAAGGTAAATGTTTGTGTTTGCTTAATCCATTTTACTTCTGTCAAGAAAATAAGAAAACATTTGCCCAAGAATATGTGCAGTACCCTGAAGCATATGATCAGAAACAGCTTTTAAGGCATGAACTCCAAGTACATTTACTTCCTGGTCCTCTCAGCTGACCCTTCCCCTTCTGTGCACACACAGGCCACCTTATGCTGGCAGTGACTGCAGCCCAGGCACTGCTAGTGAAAAGCAGCCAGGATCATGAGGCACAAGTTCTTTGTGTCGTAGTTTATTGATGATATTCAACAATTTTCTACAAGTCAAGACACAATTTTAAAGTACATGGACTGGCTCCTCTTGAAAAAGGTGATGAAATTAATTAACAAGTTGTTGCGCCTCGTATTCTATGCATTAAAGCAAGTGCTGAGTCATTAATATGTTAACAAAAATCTTTCTTTGTTGGACTCCACCCTCCTGCAGAGGAAAGTACGTGCACCCAATTCTGACAGTCTTCCAGGTCTGAGCATAGGAAAGAGGCTCCTTCAAAGACTACAGCATCCTTTTTCCTGTTGGAGCCTGCCCTAGTGATTTGGGCTTCACTGAAAGTTCATTAAGAATCTCAAGCCCCACACTGATCTACCAATCAGAATCAGTACATTATTACATTTCACAAGATGATTCTAATGCACAATGTTACAGGAGGACTGATCTATAAAGTACAAAGATCTACATGGCTTTGTTTAAATAATCATCATCTTAAAACAGAGTCATAAATCGTTTTACTATTCAATCAAAAGGAACTATAAAGATTCTTCAGAATTAAAATGTTTATACTTAGTCATTTAACTAAGATTTCCCTTACGTCATCCCGCGCCTTAAAAATATCTGTGATCTGAATATTTCTTTTTCAAAAAGTTTTGTATAATCTACAGATTTTATTGTAATATCTGTGAGTATCAGGACATATAATCTAGACAGGTATTTGCTATGTAGAAAGTTGTTCTTGTGTGGTGGCTGGAACTAAGGCCCAGTCGTGATGTTTTTTTTACAGCCCTTTAAAAAATCCAATATGCAGCAGAGGCTAAGATCTGCTGCTTAGTCTTCAGAATTGATACTCCACTGGCCTCAAGACCCTGGAAGAGCTGGGCCCCTATGTGACCAATGTCTTGTTTACGTGACAATGTGTGATTCTCCCATAGGCTGATGCAGATGAGCACCTCTTTTCTACTTCCCTTTGTCCCTGGTTTTCAGGTTCTCAACTATGCCTTGTACAGTCATTCTTATAATTTTCCTGCCTTTGCTGCGCTCATAAATCACTTCCTAACACACTTTTGGGCTCCTGCCAGCTCCTTCCAGCTTCCAGGATGAAAATAGCATCCCAGATGTGTCTACCTCTGTTTTTGTCCCTACCTTCTCTAGGGTATTTTTCAGAGACATACTAAAATAGCCCTGGCCTTCTCTTGCTGGGACTTCGGCATTCTCATCCAAATCTGCATTTTTAAAATGGAAAAAAAGAGTAGATTGCATTCGCTAAATTAAATACCCAGCCATTGGTTTCAGTGATTCATTGTGTGCAAAGCCACGGGTCATACGTGAAACTGGGAGATGCTGGCAGAAAGGCAGCTGGGCTCAGAACACAGTGAGTTTTAGTCTGCTGCTCTTCACCCTGTCAATGCCTGAGAATCACCTCAGGGCCTTTGTGCCTGACCTTGTAGCTGATGACATTCCCTTCTGTCATGGGTTCTTTAGGAGCATCTGAGAATGTTTTTTGGAGGAATAACATTAAATGTTTTAAATGATGAATTAAAACTCACCTACGTCAATTCTATGAAACAAATGAGAATAAATTAATACTTTAAAAATATAACACTGGCCAATTATTTTTCTACGTAATTTTAAAAACATCCATATTTTAGCTACAGAGCTAATTTAGATTTGAGAGCATATTTGTTGAAATGACCTAGTTACTATATTTCCACTTGGTTTGTTTGGGGACTGTTAAGCCCTTAGGTACAAAGATCTTTCTCTAAAAGTGAACAAAAATTGTTGTGTTTTATTTGCTGTTATACATCTAGAAAGTAAAAGTGCCGAATTCTGTTTTGAGTTTCAGAAATGACTTTGCTCTTTTTGGTCTCTGGCCCATCATTTTGGATTTAGGGCAGACAGGTCTCTGCACCTTATAATCTACTTTTCCACTTGATCAGTCTACTAGTTTTATCTTTAATAATTCACGTCAGCATTGAGCCTTGAGACAGGTAGGCATGTCATGCTAGCAAAATGAGAAAATCATTTCAAAGGTGAGAAAGAACTTTAAATGATCACCTTGGGTTTTGACTCCACTGAGAAGAGAAATGGAAGTACCCAAAGGTTCTCTGGATTTGTGCAGCTTTTCATACCAATATCTTTTCAGGCCAAGGGAGATAAAATCAAATAGGGGAGTGAATGTGCCAGGAAATGTACTTTTCAAGAAAGTGCTTTAAAAATTAGAAGCATCTTATGAAAATTTAATATCAAAATTTTCATTCAAATCCATACTTAAAAGTTAAGTAGAAAACTACATAAAGATGGCATAGTTAAACGTTTTAGTATAAATTACCAAGTTTAAAAACCTTTTAAACTGACTTAGGAATGCATAAATGGAACAACAGTTTATTTTCAGTTATTTGAGGGGGTAATGATACAATGTCAATGAATAAACAGAATTTTTGAGAAGTCCTAAGTAACTGTTAAATAGGTTGCAAACAAATCATGAAGGTAATTCTGAATGAAATCTGCATGTTTTAATGTAATGTTAGCTCTTCATTACCTAGTTTTCCTTCCCTGTGGAGCAGTCATAAGCAAGTTACAGTCCTGAGCTGACTTTCTTTTTCCCAGCCCATATTTAACCCCCTCCCAGCTGTTCTCTATTTCACCCAACTGGTATGTGCCGAAGAGCCATAGTCCTACTCTAAATGCCAGCCAACACAAGACAGCTGATGAAAGTAACCAACAAACTTAACCACAATACATTATGCTTATTTTCTTAGACCAGGCCAATGATGCAAAAAAGCTAAGGGTTTCAGTAACAACCATAGTGATATCAGCTCCAGACCATCAACATATTTTTAATACATGTTTTTAGTACATAACATAAGCATTCTTTGTGTGGAATTGGTGCATGTATGTAACATACCTAATTCTGTTTTTCAACCCTTCTTTCTCCTCCCTATTTCCTATTATCTATCTTTTATTTTGCTCTTTATTTAAAATTTGGGTTTCTTACATAAAAGAAACCATGAAATATTTAAACTTGTGTGTCTGATTTATTTCATGTAATATTCTGGTCTCAAGATGCATCCATTTTCTTACAAACAACTTGAGTTTTTATGGTAAATTAATACTTTATTGTGTATAAATATTACATTTTTTTAAACCATTCATCTGTTGATTGACATAGGTTGCTTTCTAGATTTAGCAATTATGGATTGCCGTTAGATAAACATGGGCATGCATATATTACTAACTTTTCTGAGTCTAGATCCCCCTGCACAACCCAACCCTGTCCAGCCCAATGCTCATGAACCTGGTGGCTTGCTGACCAGTGAGGGACTGGCCATAGGAAGCAGATCCCTGTGCAGGTGCTGTTTCTCCTCACCTCTGTTTTCCTATTCCATATGCCCTGTGGAAGCTGCCTCCCCTTCCATTGGCATGGAGAAAGCCAGATCAGAACATTTCCATTTGTCCTGTTGCCATTTGTGGCACTTTAGACCCCCATATGTAAGAAAAGCAGGTTTGACTAGGTTTGACTTCCAAATAAATTGCACATCCCATCGAGAAACAGCAGTTCTGCAGTGTGTTCTGGAATATTCTATCTTTTCCTAGGTTTTTAATGCCTGTAGTCTTAAATCTTCCCATTACAACAGAATACTTTTACACATCTACTTAGATTCAGACATGAGATTTTCATTCAGTTGGCTGAGGATAAATCTTGGGCTACATATGTTTGAAAATCTCTCTGAAGATTCTAGTTTCCAGAGAGTACTGAGCTTGAGAAACACCCCACAAACACTGTTGGGAGTCTACAGAAAATGTTTCCATTGTGCTCAAATAGGTTGGAACCAGGGATCTCAGTCCTTTTTCTTCCTTTTCTTCCCTTTTCTACATCCTTCATCTGTGCATTTCCCTGTACTATCCTACCAGCCATGTCTGTAACTTCCTTGTCACTTGTTATAGTCAGGAGAACAATTAGAATGAGGACATGGAGTTTATAATATTAATTTATGATGGTCACCCAGAATTAGCACAATAAAATGCAGGAAATCTGTCCACAACATCAAAGATATAGAATATTCAATCAAGGGTCTTAGTCCCACAGCAATGTCCTGCATGAGTCCAGATGAAGACCCAGAGATCATGACAGTGCCTCCCACAAGTCCAACTGGAGGTACAGAGCCCCCAAGAAGGACTCATGCCAGTCTCTTTCACAGATCTGTGCTGGAAAGGCCCAAAGGTCAACAGTGGAAGCTAGAAAGTCTATGCCAACGGGGTGAAGGAACTGTGCTGATAGATTGAGGTGTCTACGCTGGAGCCAAGAAGTCACATTCAAAACAAAGACCAGGGCTGTTCTGAAAAGCAGTACGGCCATCCTCAGCAACATGGAGGCCCCGAGCTCCTCTGACGACAAGCACAGTCGAGCATGAGCCAGAAAGTCCGTGTGATGAGTTCATCCTGGAGACCAAGTGGCACTCGCCTTCCTCTCCGGAGCCAGGAAGCGATGTTCGATGTGGGGACCAGAGCTTCTCCAGGGGAACCAACAGCTCAAACAGCAACAGGAAGGCGAACCCACAATGCCTCAGTGCCTCAACGCCTAGCTTCTCCTTCTCCATGTCTCTGTTTATGCTGGCAACTTTCCTCAAGTGGAACATCTACCATTTTTTAACCTATAACATCACTGATATCACTTCTGTGGGCACTGTGACTAACTCCAAGGCCCTCCTTGAATCACAAAGGGACCCATTAGGCTGCTGGTTTCACAACTACTAATAGTAAGCATCTAATAACCCATTCCTGCAGCCCGCAGCTATTCTAAACACTTTATGTACATTATTTCATTTCATCCTCACACCCAGTTTATGAAACAGGCACTGCTCTTGTCCCACGTAGACGTCGAGACTAAGGCATACAGGCCCCTCAGGAGTCCCACCTGCTGGTTATTTTCACAAACACAGGCACTGCTGCTTGGGATTTCGCAGATATATTTAAAATCCTAAGTCAATTTCCCTGAAAATTCAATGAAGCAACCAGGTGAAATCAAATTGAACGAGTGCTTCAAAAGCAAAACATTTTCTCTAGCTATCAGCAGCAGAAAGAAGATTTTAAGGATGAGAAAAGACTCCACATGCTGCTGCTGGCTTTGAATGTGAAAGGGAGAAGTGACAAGGATGTGGCGGCCTGAAGAAAAGGCTGACATCCCAGCTTACAATGATGAAATGGGACCTCAGACCTACCGTCACACAAAACAGGATTCTGCCAATGATGTGAATGAACTTGGAAGTGGGTTCCTCCCCAGAGCCTCCAGATAAGAAGCCAGCACATCTGACTCCTTGACCTCAGTTCTGACAGACACAGAGATGTACCTGACCTACAATCAGGTACATTAATCCTGTAATAAGTGATATGTTAAAGGACAAAACCTAAAGCAATTTGTGGTACTGTAGTAGAAAATTAATATTGGTAACCAGATATGGTAACCAGATGCAATGAAGCCAAATTTTGTACCCTAACAATGTGGATAAGCAGCTGTTTTAGACACAGTGGTTCTCTTTTCCATGGGTGGTACATTCTAAGATCCCAGTGGATGTCTGGAACTACACAGTATTGAACCCTGTGTATATGATACTTTTCTAGGCATGCATACCTCCTGAAATTGAATCCCTTTTCCGCATTAGCTAAGCACTTACCACACCCCGATGGCCATAACTTTTACAGTTTAAAGTGCAATAGTAAAACTACTATGAATTGTTTTTTCTTCCTTCACAATTTTAAGGGTAGATTTATTCTTACATTGCTGCTAGCAATCTCAGCATATGATTATTTTTCTTAATGAGAACTTTCTTCCTCTTTTCATCTAAAGGAAGAATTTCCTTTTGACTATCCCAAATTCATACCATCACTACTCCTATACTTTGGGGCTACTAGTAAAATATAATTTACTTGAATATAGTCCTGCAATACTGAGACAGTCAATTTGAAACCCAAGCAGCCACTAAGTGACAAATGGGGTAGCATATACAGTGTGAATATTGACAATGATTGACATCCCTGGCAGGAAAAGAAGAATGGCATGAGATGTCATCACGCTACTTAGAACAGTTCATAACTTAGAACCTAGAAAGTGTTTATTTCTAAAATTGTCTAATTAATAATTTCGGATAATAGTTGACAGTAGTAACTACAACCAAGGAAAGTAAAATCATGGATAACAGGGAGACAACTATTCTTTAAATTCCATACCTAATAAATGCCAGCTACACTGATTAGCCAACACCAGGCGGTACCCTCCAACTCACAACTGAAACTTTGCAGCTGCTCATAAGCATTGACCACAGGAGTTCTCTCCTGCCTTCTGAAGAAGTTTCCCAGGCGGCTGCTTCTCCCATAGGCAAAATGGTAGGCTTAAAACATGTTTCCCCAGAACTGAGTCTACTTCAGGTTAGGGCAGGATGTGATAGCCTACATACACAGATTTATGGTTCTCTCTGTTAGGAATATGCAGTGTCCAACACTTGGGGAGGTCAGGGATGCTTAATCATGGGACTCATTCAGTGTCCACACTTTGCCTGCACTTTGAGGTCTGATCTAATAGTGAGACATACGATTCATTTATTTGAACCCACTCCTACTTCCAAGTTCATATACCACCAGGATATTTACATGTCTTTCTTTCCTATTAAAGTAAATACTGAGAGTTTACTGGTCAGTATAATTATAGCTTTTCTTTCTACAGCTATATTGACATTTTATTGATTGACAACCGTGGCTCAGATATACTAACTACTTTGTACTTTATATCTCATTTTATCTTCCCTTTGATTAAGTTATTATTTTCATACTTTAGATAAGGCAGAGTTATAGAGGATCTGTGTAAGTATACAGCTGAAAATGAGGCAAAGGAAAGATTCACACTGGTCTTCCCAATGGCAAAGACCGTGGTTAAAATCAAACACCTGCGACTTTGTCTTCAGAGCACCCTGGGCGTTTAGACTCACTGGCAGAGAAGTTCAGTGTGGTTTAACTGAATGGTGCAAAGCCCCTCACGTCTGTCAGGCATCTTCAGCATTAGTCTGCTATGCTATTTGTCACATACTCACCCCTCTTACAATAACATCAATGTAAAACACAACCTTGCTTATTGATGCTGGTTTATAAATAGTCTCACTAATTTAAGGCTACCTAAAAATTTTAAAATCCCACCATAAAAACATCTTTATGTGAATCCATTCTTACTAGTCCTGATTAATGTATTTCCAACAAATAAATTACACCAATGCTCTGAGGTACCCTCTATAATTTTCCAGATTTCTCATAAAGGTAATGTTTCTTACATGCATATGTTACTATTAACAAAAAAAACCAATAAAGGGTTTATAGAGGTTACCAAGAATCAGTCAATATCAATGATGTTTTTGATTACTGTTATGCCCTTGATGACACCAATTAAGTAATATTCAGATTACAATCTACTCTATTTTCTCTTTCCCCAGGAAAACAATGAGTAAGTGGAAATACACTTTCTTTTTATGCTGTACCCTGAAGTTTGTTCATTTTTAACAGAAACAGAAGGGGAAAAGTGGTCTGAAGAGGGACATCATGGTATGTTTTCAAACTAAGAATTAGGAGACTTGAAGTCTGCCTGGCTGTATCACCCTTTAGCTATACTTCCCAGGCTCTCTAAGCCAGGAATGTGTGGTATATGGTAAACGAAGACAATGTGTAAAACACCATACAAGCAAATTGCTATTTTTATGATATTAAAACTGAGAAGTGATAGTAGGGGCTATCTTAGCTGCTGGTGGTTGTAAATCCACTGTGGAAACTGTTGTGACAGCCTCAGTTATCTAGGTAAGGAATTCACTCTCTTTCTGCTTTACTTAGAGTCCTCTCCTGCTGATGTAACAGATAATTCAATTACCACAGAAATAATGGACATATGTAGTCTCCAGCACTGTAGATGGCTGTGAGTATCTGCCACTTTGGAGCTTTGGCTTTGGAAAAGTATAAGTCTGAGTTTGGAGTTGGAAAGTCTCATTTGTAATATTTCCCAGCAACCATTACTCCAAAATGCTTGACAAGTGAATATTGAAGTGGTAAGTAAAAGAATAATCTTTTTTATCCTCCAAGAAAGACAAGAGTCAATGATCAAGCTGAGATAAGAAAACTACACCTCTCGACCTGTTAGATGCCAAATTTAATGAGTTTGTGGACTCATAACTTTGAGGAATGAAGTCACAAACCAAAGGAGGAAGATAAGAGAGTTTTATTGGAAATAAGAGGAAGAATATCTCCTGGATTTCTAGGAGGGGTCCTGAATTGGTGGATACCAAGGCCCTGTGCCAAGGGTAATTTATACAGCAAAGTCACAATGTGGGTACAACATGGGTCAGACTACAATCAACCTGTAGGATTACAAGTACAGTACAGCTGCTTAGCTAATATTGATCCAATAGGGAAATAGTCATGGAGCAAGGACATATGGAAACAACAAAGGCAGCTTTGAGAAGGAGGGGAAGTATGGGTGTGGGTGTTCTGGCCACTCACTTATGGGTCTGATGCCAGGCTGGACCCATTGAACCAGGTGGGACTATTTATAGCATAATCGCAGGTTGCTATGTATTTTGCAGGTTTGGCTATTGCATCTCTATCCTGAAGTTTTGCTCTCTTCATCAAGCTACAATCCTGTTGTCTCTGGGTTTTTTTATGCTGATTTTCTTCAGAGTCAAATTCCTCTTTGACTGAATATTAATTTTTATCTAAGTTTGCTTTGTATAATAAAGCCAAGAAAGAGAATCACAGAA
This sequence comes from Cavia porcellus, assembly GCF_034190915.1. Classification (NCBI taxonomy): domain Eukaryota; kingdom Metazoa; phylum Chordata; class Mammalia; order Rodentia; family Caviidae; genus Cavia; species Cavia porcellus. Next base: position 60,443,370 of record NW_026947493.1, read on the forward strand.
AATATTTCTTTTGCTAGTTTCTTTAGGAGGTTTCAAATTAGAACTTTTGTCTCTAGGAAATTAAAAGTCAAGTATAAGCTTTCTTAAATATGAAGTTTAAGTGTTCAGCAATGTCCGCTACCTCTCCTAGCATACAAGAATGTATATTTGACCAGCAAGGATCATTATTTATTCATTTATTCATGTATTCCAACAGACCACAAGTGGGACTATTGATTTCCTTCAGCAATCTTAGTGTTCAAGAAATTTATCCACTTGGTAAATATTCACAGTTTCAGGCACCTTGGTAAGCCAAATATTTACTGTGACAAGGCTTCCAATGATCAGAACCTTTCTAGAACTTCTCTATATTTCTTTCCAGGGCCTTCAGTGTGTTGTTTTCATAACACCTTTCATTCTTAGAGCCAGCGCACAAACATTGTCTCATCCAGACTGGATAAGAGCAAAGAGTCACTACAGTCCAGTGAGCAGGTACAGGGAACACAGTGCTATTAAGATCCTGCTCAGTACATCCTAGAAGGATATTAATCCCGTTGACAGAAATAGAGACTGGAAAAAGTTAACTCTCCAAAGTCAAGATGCTTTGTGTAAAAAGAAGGATTCTTAACTATGTCCTTGAATTCCAGGGTTTATTTATTTTTCCCTTTTTAATAAACAAATGCTGTCCACAGTAGCATGGGGAAGGACTGATATTATGGAAAGTCTCAAAATGCACTAGGGGCTAATTAAAAATAAAGCAGGGAAGCAAAGATAATAGTAAGAGGTTTGTTTTTAATAAAACCGCCCGAATAATAATCAGAAAATGAGGAATATTTTCTGGGTGATTTATGACATGGCTCTGAGGCAATTTTGCTAAACTAAATCTAGAGTCATGTGATCAGTGTCACCTTCTCTAAAAGAAGTGTCCCAGTCTGTTTTGGAGAAGCAGGATATGTGGGAAGGATGGAGATCACTGTGATCCAGGATCACAGTGAATCTCAGGAACCTTGGTTTTAGGATTCAACATTTATCTTTCGCTGACATTTATAGCACTAATTGCATTTGTTCCCTTTATAAGACACACGGAGAGCATGGGATCTAATGTTTAATGATCTTGCAAATATATTTTTTTAATTAAGCAAGTGCATGCAACTTGTAACCAAACAAACCCAGACCCAGTCCAGAACTAGGAATAAGGATTGCATTATACATCTGGAAAACTCACCAAGCCTTGCTTTTAACAGGATTGTACCCTGAGAAAGGAATGCGGCAGTTTAGATTAGCCATAGGCACAGTAATTCTAAATAGAAGACTTCTCAGCCTTCCTAATGACCTTAAAAATCAATAGAGGAAGCCAATGAAGCAGAAACACACAGTTGCAGTTTCCCAGCAAGGGCTGCAGCCCTCCTACCTATGTGTAATTAGACGAAGGGGAGAATGTTACATAAATCAAAGCCCAGAGTGAGTTGGACTTTGACAAGCTAGGTGTTGGCGAGTCGGGCAGAGCAGTTTCACCCTCAGGGATAAACACCACATGGAGGGTGTCCTTATAGAGCATAAGACAGTTCAAATTCATAACGTACTATTAATAATGTTAACGTTTTTGTTAATAGCTAAAACCTAACATACTTTCAAGATTCTACATCCATAGCTATCAAAATATAAGTGCAATATATGAATTGGTGATTTTGTAGGAGGAAGAAAGTAGCTTATGGAAAGACCAAAGTAATTTTTGACTTCTGGCATGCAAATTTGTTTTTTGCACCAGATTTTACATAGTGAAACTTCCTAAGAGTCAATGAGTCAATATGTGTGTGTGTGTGTGTGTGTGTGTGTGTGTGTGTATATATATATATATATATATATACTACGAGGTTGTTAGAAGTTACCTGAAAAGCTATCTAGAGACACAAAACAATCTTTCTATGATCGTTACTAGATCAAGTGTTATAATCCTGGCTGGGGATATAGCTCAGAGGGATAAGCACCTGCCTGGCAAGTGCTAAGGCCCTGAGTTTGGTTCCTGGTACCAGAAAAAAAAAAAAAACCCACAACTTTCATAATCCTTGTCCAGAAAAGTTCAAGTTCATCTAAGGTAGTAACTATTTCTAAATATCAAGGCAAACATTGAAGGAGATAGATGTGTAAAACAAAGCTATGATCATTGGGACAAAGAGTTGTTGAACATTAGGCTAAAAGATATGTGACTAAAGATTAGGTCATACAGCACTACATACACTGCCTTAAAAAGTTAATTATTGGGCCAGTTGGAAGCTAGGAAGACTAAGGGTCTAAATGAGTTCCACAAGACTTGAATAAGACAATGGAACTTTTAAAAGAGTATCCCCTGTATTTTATGGGGAAAAAATTTCTAAAAATCAAGGGTCATTTACTTATTCTTTTATTATTTAGATCAACAACTGTAAAGGACACTAAGAGAGAACACCATGATATTCAGAATTTCTTTACAGGATTTTTTTTTTTCTTTTTGAGACAGGGTCCAATATGTAGTCAAGGTTGGCCTTGAACTCACTGTATAGCTCAGGCTGCCCTGAAATTGAAGTGATCCTCCTGCCTCAGCCTCCTGAGTGCTGGGATTACAGGCATGCATCACCACACCCAGCCCTCACAGACCTTTTAATTAGACATTCACTCCATCTTAAGAGAAGGCCAGAGGGATGTGAGAAGATACTCACCAAGAGGGAGCACAGCTCTGGAGCTGTCATGTCTGCTCAGCTCTGGGATTTTATCACACCAGCTTACCCACCCAGAATCATTCTCACTACTTTTTAAATCACACCTGCCACACTTATAACTCCCTCAAAGGGAGAAAGAACACTGGTTCCATAGCACAACCACTGCCATTCCAACCAAGACCAAACACTAACCCTATACAACAGGAAATCAATATACTTTTATTCTTAATTACTTTATTTATTACTCAAGGAAAAGCCCTTCTGTTACACCAACCTTATTTCCAGACTGTGTGGACTCCAAGTGCAAGATCAGGAGTTTGATTCCCAGTATCAAACAAACAGACAGGCCAACAACCACAGCAACAACAAAATCACACAGATTGTGTGGACTCAGGCTCCTATTTCTTACTTTCCTTCCAAGCTCTCTGGCTGTTGATTTTGGAAGTGTGATAGTTTTACTGCCTGCATTTCTCAGCTTGTCTGCCTTACTTGAAACCTGGCTCTTCAGAAGACATACCCCTCTCTCTCACTCTCACGCATTCCTCTTTGCCACCAGTGTAACTCAAAAATAAGAACAGGGGTCAGAGTAGCCTTCTCACTCCTCTACCACTTTTTGGCCGTTGTTCTCTACCCCTGCAACCCTTTCTTTCCAAAGTACTGTTTTAATAAGGAAGTAATACACCGGCATTAGCTGAGCTGAAGCATCATCCCACCTCATTGTAATCATCCACTTGCTTTCCTGTCATATTCCTGTCATTTGTGGGAGATTTCACCTTTTGGAAACATTTTCTCTCCGCCCCAATTCAGCCACACCTTCAGGAGAGTTGATCTGTTCTGTGCATATTCACCTTCTCTGCATGTATTACAGACATACCTTTCTATGGCCACACTAACATCACCAGAGTGAAACATACAGCCTCCAATACCACTAAAATTCGTAGTCTTCTTTTAACATTTTATTGATCTCAGTCATTCAGTCATCTATTCATGTAACCATTTCTTCACATCAGTGGGTTTCCTAATGCCATGATCACCTATGTCCTTCTCTTCTGTCTATTCATAAATCTCTTTAATCTTCTAGACTTCACTTAGGTGCTCAGATTCCACAGTAATTCTGTTTAATTACTCTCTGACAAGCATCCTTTTATTTTCCCAGTGTATCTACCTGGAAAAAAAGAACACCACAGATCAAGCCTTCTTGTATCACTCTTCAAAGTATTTCCAGGTCCTGTTACCCATTGTGGCCTCATACATCATTCCACAGTGATACCTGACGGGCACTTGAGGTTGACAGCCTCTCAAATTCTTATCTCCACTTCACCTTGTATTATGTTTTTATATTATCTATTATGTCCACCCTTTTGACTTGACCGATTCTGTCCTGTTATGTCTCATTTGGTTTTACTCTCTTCCAAAAAAGCAATAAGAACCGTGGGAGCAATGAAACCCAAAATGTGTAATAGTCATTGTACAAAAGAGAGGAAAAGAAAGTGCTCTAAACTATATAACTGCATGTATATTTAAGTGTATTAGATAGAAAATGATATCACAGAGTTTTATTGGATCATTGAACAGAACTGTTTGCAGTATCATTGTTGGAATGTCCACTCTAAAAGCTTTAATTTTGTGACTTGAACAATTATTTTTAAGATGGCAATATGTAATCCATTAACTAGTGATTTCCTACTGTTCATTTTTTTCTTCTGTAAATCTGTATAACTTGTACCCTTTCACTTTTTTTTTCTTTTCTCCTTAAATAAAAAAATAAAAAAAAAATTCTTATCTCCACTTCATGCTTTCCTTTTCATTCTGAGCGTACACACAGTTCCTGTCCATTTAATATGTCCCATCAGGTCTTGCAAGCAACTCAAACACATTATTGCCAAAACTGAACTAATAATCAACCCCCTGGTGTTCAGTGAATTGAGAATATCAGCAAATGGCCCTCACCCTGCATTTACTCCTTGCATCCCTAGAATATGCCTCCCTTTGCACTTGTGTCTTTGTCTGTTTAAGTCACCTCAATTGTGGCAAAGGCTTCCTTACCGCTCCGCACAGGAACTGTCTGAACTACTCTCCAATTCATGCTCCAAACAGTGCTTCTGATCATGTCTCAGCACTCCTAAGAACCAGTCAATGACGTCCTCTTGCTTAGCATAAACTTAAAAACCCCTAACGTAACTCTCCATTCCAGAAGTTATCTAGGGCTTTCAGATATCCAGGGCAGGATGTTATAGTCTGCTTTTTCTTCTTGCTGTTACTCCTTATTTGATTAGTACCTACTTCCCTTAAAGGCTCAGTCTCTACCCACTTTAGGAAAGCATCCACTGACCCATGAAAGTATCTTTCTTTATAGGACTTATAATAAAGTAAAATAACAAATAAGTACTATAAAATAATAATTATTGTTCTTGTAGCTGGTGATTAAACTCAGAACGTCACCTCTGCTAGGCTAGCACTCTACTGCTGAGGTAAATCCCTAGTTCAAAAATGTGTCTAAAATTGTACCTTCAAGAGTGGTAAAACTGCATGTTTACAGCCACAGATTCTCAGGACACTGAGGTAGGAAGGTGACCTGAATCCAGGAGTTTGAGGGTAACCTGGGCAACATGTGAGACCTGTCTTAAACAGTTAACTAACTAGGTAAATAAATAAAATCATATGTTCAGTATATTCCTCCAGCTAGTCTGAAATATCCTTGAGTTCAGAGACAGTCTCTGTACTGACTGCTACTCTATTATACTAGGGTGAGCAGCCATCTTGGTTTTCCCAGAGCTGAGGGATGCTGGGATGGGAGATTCCAGGCTTAAAACCAGGAAAGTGTTAAACAAAATGGGTTTGTTACCTTGCTTACTATACTTACAACAATCCTCAGCACCTCCTTTTAAAATGAGGTTAGACTGTCCTTAAACAGATTGCTTGCTGTAACTCTTAGTAAAATCTCAATGACTGGTTAACTTTCTGAAGAACAGAAGTGCCTCAGTTTCTCCATCTCAAACATGGAAATCATACGAGTATCTACGAGTTTGTGTGAAAAGTAAAGGCAACAGTGACTATAAGATGAGTTTTTCAACATACTAAAGTGTTCGATATGCTTTTCATTATAATATTATCGTTATGTAATTCTTATAGCCACCATTACCTCCATTAATTAGAAAATAATTTTTTTTTTTGTCTTTTTCCTTTTTATCGGTACCGGGGATCGAACTCACAACTGCCTGCTTGCAAGGCAGGCGCTTATGCCGCTGAGCTAAATCCCCAGCCCCAGAAAATAAATTTTAAACTCTTTGGCAAACATGTGAAAGCTCTTTCTGAATTTCATTCATCATTTCTTATGTATGACCCAGTTCTCTGAATCACTTCTATTTCTGACTTTCTTCTCTTTCATAGTCACGTGTATCTCTGTCTATTCCCTTAATTCTGTTCTATCTCTTTACACGCAGAGACTTTTTTCTCATTTTTACTTTCTTTCTAGTTTCAATCCAACACTCATGTTGGCTTTTCCCTCATGGTACTTATACTGTTGCCTGAAGAACTTAATCTTCTCACCACATTACAATCATGAAACATTATCAACTGTTTTATCCGCTGGACTTTGAATTCCTTGTGGACAAAGGCTATAAGCTTTTAATCTTTCTAATTGAAATACCTATAAAAATACCTGCTACATCGTGGAACTTGATAAATACATATGGAAAAAAGGAAAAAAATTAAAAAGGAGGAAGAAAGGAATAGATGGATGAAGGAAATAGGTAATGAAACATAATGATCTCTGTGATTATTTGATACAAATGTATGAAGCCATAAGCAGACTGCTTGCTGTCCCCATCCTCCCAGGTGGTGATCCCTCTATGGGCAGCGAGATACATGGAAATAGACTAATAGAGAAGAAATTTGAAATAATAGCCTTCCCAGGTGTTTAAAATTAGAAGTAATTTGATGACATGTACTCGGGAATAGATGCTACTGTAGACCGTGTCAGAACAGGTGATCTTTTTTTTTTCTTTTTTTAAAATTTTATTTAAAGAGAAAAAAAGCAAAACAGAAAAAAAGGGTAGAAGTAATACAGAATTTCAAAAAAATAATCAGTAAGAAATCACTAGTTGCTAGATTACATATTGTCATCTTAAAAATAGTTGTTCAAATCACAAAATTAAAGCACACAAAGCAGACATTCAAACAGTGAGACTGCAAACAGTTCTACAGAACAGATGACCTTAAAACAGCAGCCCTTTTCATCCTTCCTGTCCTAATTCCCTCTCAAAGAAATAATAATAATCTGCAATTCTAACATCAAGTTTTTCACTTACTAGCTCTGCAGGCTAAGTCTGACTTACTTCTCAGGGGAAAGATCAGTTTCATTTATCTGTAAAATGAGGACAGTAGATCATGACTCTTCTGTAACTCCAGATAAATTTGTTGGTCATTTGGCAACTGTGTGGTCCCTCTTCTGTTGCTGTACTCTCTTTCTCATGCTTATTCTTAGGTAAATCCTACAGGTTTTTTAACCATTTAGAATATTCTAGATGTGTAGAATGGAATGACAAAAAGGGTACAAATTCTGGGATGTGTAGGGAAATTAAATATTCAAAGAAACAGTATTGATACACTTTAAAAAAAAAGAGAATTCCTATGCTGGATGAAAATCACACAAATTAGGAAAGAGTATTGATTTGAAAGGTACAGAGTGGCGGGAGCATAAGTGTTCTTTTGTAGCTCCCTGTTCTTGCCTCACAGAATGAGGCTATGGAACACGTGTTGCCTGCTTGGTGGCCTGAATGTCACTGGTGTCATTCATCGGACTCTTTAAATTCTTTGAACTATAAGAAAAGAATGGAATTCAAAAAAATATACAGCTCCAGGAGAAGTTATGAAATGAATCCTATCTGAAAGCTTGTGAGGAATATTACAATGAGGAAATTTAAGAGTATAAACAACTAATTGCACATCATAACATTAAAAGTACATACAATATTTTTTAAAGTTAGAGCTACCAGCTGCACAAACCAACAATGCAAAACTGCAACTGGTCATGAATAAGAGAAGAGACAATCACATGCAGGGGAGCATACACATAGCATATAGCTGTACTTTCTACAGTTTACGCTCATGCATTCCAGAACTGTTTCCAATAATTCACCTCTATCATCCTCTGTGAATCTTTATTTGCTTAACATTTATGGGCACTGCCAACTTCCTACATTTCTTAGACCTGAATAAATAATTTAAAAGGAGGAAGATGGGACACATTGTCATTTCTTTATTTCTATATTTATATTTATGCATATTCCTAACAAAAATATTCATAAAAGATGAACATTATTCATAAAATCTATCAAAGCAGGATTAATTAGATGTCCCAAAAAGCCAGTCTGTAAACCTGCCACAGTTCCCTTTAATCTTCTGTAATATTTGATGAAATGAGAAACAGAGCTTGTGGCTCTTATGTTAATAGGGTATTATGTTAATAGCAGGGAATTCACACAGCACCTTGACCCAAGCAACATGGCTATAGGCATGACTTCTCTGAGCTAGAATACATGGTAACCGTCAGTTAACAAGGAACTTGAGAGGGTTCTGATTAGCAAGTAAACATGTAATTCATTGTGCAAGCAGCAGAGAGGATTGGCTAACAATTTGAAGGAAAAGGACAGGAGATGCTGAAAATCTGTTAGCAGGCTGTTACAAGGCAGCAGAAGGAAGAGAGGCAGGAACTGAGGCACTGCAGGGAACATGGAGAGAAAGCTGTGAAAGACTGGTGAGTAGGAGCCCCAGGGTGTGGGGGCAGGTGGAATGTGAGGGCCGGGCCAGAGGAAAGCTTCTGGAGGAATATATAGATCTTCAGCTTGGGAAGCTGTAGGGAAGTTGAGAGCACACTCAGGACAGGGACAGGACTGAAAACTCAAGGCGATGAATTTGAATTTTGTCATCCTAAATTTAAGATGCATGAGGAATTCAGGATGTGTTGCTATTGTAGTATTTATAAACACAATGAATGTTTAGCTGATACTTACAAACTCTGTCTCCATCATTTTACAGCTGATTTGATCAACAGAAAAAAATGATTTATCTCGAGATTTTTATGAATGAAATAACTTACCATGAACAAGAACATTATAACCTTTTCACCGCTGATTTCAATGCAGCCCTAACAAAATCCCTTTCTTCCCTAATTGTTAAATCTGCAGCTATAAAATTATGGGGAAAATTCCAGTTATAATAAATTTTACTGTCTATAACTTTCAAAAGGAAAGTATATTACTCATTTGAAGTTTAAACTATTAGTTTATAATCCTTTAAAAAAGTCCAATATGCAAAACTCCTAATCCAGTAGAATCTAGTGCAATAAAGAGAGACTCCTTTTCTCTATCTAATAAGTTTCTCAGGTAGAGAATTTAATTGTTATGTGGGTTCTAAAAGTGAAGACAGGATAGAATTAGCATCATACCTCAAATAAATAACAATTCCCAAAATAGCCTGTTTGTGTAACTACAGAGAAGAGAATGAACTGAGACTAGAAAAGAACTAATTACTGGGAAGTTGGCTGCTTAAAGTTGGGAAGAATGACTTCTGGTTCTTACTCAGTTTATCCACTGATGTTTGTTTATTTGATGTTTTGCTTAGGAAAAAATAGTTTTGGTGAGAATTTTGTTCATTTAATAATAGAACCAGAAGGCTTGCCACAGTTGTTTCTTTAAATACCTTTCACTGATTTCCAGTCTCTTTACACTGAGAAAGAAACTTAAATCTATTATAAATAACTAATTTTAATTAGAGATTAAATACATGCAAGGTTCACTGAGTTTTTTAATGCATATCTAAGAAATATTTGTTTTATAAATTTAATCATGGTATAATACTCTGAAATGAAATAATTAATAATGTGCTCAGTTTTTCTAAAAACTTCAACCTCCAATAGTCAGTTTCTCTTGCAACTGTTCTCAATAATTTGAAAAAATGCAAGTAAAATGATTAAATTGATATTACTAGTATTTTAATCATTTTTTAATTATCAAAATGCACATTTCTTCAAATTCCAAAAGCAGCAGCTTTTGTTTGAACTAACAATTTTCCAGGATTTAACTTCATTTTACATAGTTTCCATCATAACTTTGTAGCAATTCAACAGCTAGTATAATTGCCAATATATTTACATTTGATTAATGCAATTAATTTCATCAGCTACTAGTCTGTTTCTTGAACATAGTGACATTACCCAGGTAATGAACTGAAAACAAGCATGTAGCATTAACAATCAGCTCTGCCTTGAAGTGTCTTTGGGGAGAAGTGAGTTAAACAAAGTTAGGGCACGACTTCTCAGAACTAATACGCACTTTGAATCTACAAAGACAAGTTAAACATCCAGGTTAGTTTATCCTTCTACCTCTTATTGTCTCAGGTCATCTCTTGTGCCTAATAAACCAGAGAATGCAGTGCTGGTCTCCAGTCACTAACAACTATCCCTGAATTAAGGAGATCAACAAAGAGTTGCCACATTGGAACCATTCATTAGCTCCCTAAATGGTTTGTATTGAATTGGCTTTGGCATGATATATAATCAAAAGCACAGACTTTTAAAAAGATCTTTATGTACTATTGTTTTACTTTGTAAAGATGTTTTTGAGAATGTTGTACATCAATGGATTTTCTTTCAAAGAATTCATGGGAAAATTTTCTTTCAGTTCTTAGCTCCAAGAAATGTTATGCTTTGCCTATTCCTGCTGGTTTCTATCTTTTAAAAATACTGAATCAGAACTTCCTCTAGCATTGAATATAAAGTTGACTAGAGCCAAGTTTGTGGCTTGCCTTTTGTAAACTCGGAGCATGGATTTCATATCAGTTGCTTGTGAAATAACTTCATTCCTGACTGCTCTCTCTGGCTTCCTAAAATCCCCTGACTTCGCGGAAACAGTACTGTACCTTGATTACATGTTAGTCGTGTGGTATTGCAGTTCTCTTAAAGTGTTTTACATTCTTCCTGATTGGAGAGGAAAGATAAAGGAGGAGAAAATGGAAGAGAAGTAGGAGAAAAAAAAAAAAAGAAAAGAAAGGAAAAGATCTTTTTTATAGATTCAGTAAGTCCTGCCAGTTTCTTTTTCCTGTGCATAACTAAACTCTTAAAGTAAAAATAGATGAGAATCTTTTCAAACACGCATTTTCAAGAAAGTCATAACTAAATGGAACTTTTTCCCATGTGTATTTAAGAGAGAGGTGAGAAGCCAAGCAGAACAAGAAATAAGAACAGGCTGGGAGTTTAGTTCAGCAGCACAGGCGCCTGCCTGGCAAGCGCAAGGTTGTGAGTTCAAACCCCAGTACCAAAAATAAATAAATAAATAAGAACAAGGCAAATACAGAAAAGGATAAAAAGACAATGCTACATCTCTGAATTAGAGTTCTTTACAATTAGGAAAGGCACAAAAACAAGGACAGGATACACTGTAGCAGCAGTATTTTATGAGAATCATACCTAGCTAATACATACTTTGGATTTACTCTCACATGCACTGTGTCAGTTCGTAATTCTGCTGCTGCATGACTGCTCAGCACCTTGATCATCTACATGGAAATGAGTAACAGAAACAATTCTTTAAACTGTAATCAACTTGAATTTCACTGGACTTTGCTTTTATATTGAGCTGAGAAAGATACATATGAATATGATAAAATGTAATCAAATAGAAAACTAGAAGCTAATCGACAGATGTAATGGAGGATACATTGTGTCAACTTGAGAAATTTAGAAGTTAAACTAAGAGACTTGGCAGGGTGTCAGGATCCATACTTTATGAATATCTTCTTCTTGTGTGAGAGGAGGACAGAGATTTTGTGAGTGCTACATCCGCCCCTGGGGGGTGGAGGTGGGGGTGGCCGGCATACAATATAAGGCAGGAAGAGAGGCTTACTCTTCCCCATTTTTGCTCTGGCTGTCTTTGCTGGCTGCTGCACTGAAGTGTTGTCCCTGAGCCATGTCACCGTGCCTTGGAGCCAGCTGATTATGGACTGCAACCTCCATAAATAGTGTGTTAAATAACTTTTCCTGCCTTCATTTTGGTTGTCGAATATTTTGTCCCAGTAATGAGAGAAAAGTAACCAAGACAACAGATATAAATCTCAATACAAGAATGGATCTAAAAGCTGATCCCACTCAAACCCATAAACTTCTTATGAAGAAACTTAAATCTCCAGGAAAATAACAGTATTTACTCAGTTAATGCACTGCAGATGAAAGCAATGTAAAATAAACAGGAAAGCAAAAAACCATACGCAACCATCCCCAATGCCACCTCTACCCCCACACAAAATATAGAGCATAACGAATAGGATAAGATGAAAATTTCCCAAGGAATCCCTTAATCGTACCCTAAGGAAATAATACACTTTCTCAAGCCTCCTCTTTACACTGAGTTCCCTGAGACCTGGCCACCAGCAGTAGCAGTGCAGATGACCCTCCTTCCTCTTGAGGATGTTGCATGTCACTCTCCTGCCTTGACTTGGCCCACGCTGCCCACTTATGCCCTTGCCCTTTCTTGTTTGTATCTTTGTTGCCTAACCCATTCTTTAGGATTCCTCCCCAGCCCTTCTTAATGCTAAAATGATGCCTTCCCTGCTTCCATAATCAGCCCAAGGGTCTCACCCTGTCTGTGGTACCTTAGCACCGTCTTACATAAGTGGCTTATGGGCTTCAGTTCAGATTTCCTGATTTTCAATTCTACCTTCATCCCTAATTGTTCTTTATACTTTGGACAAATCGCTTAATCTCTCAGTGCCTCAATTTCTGCAATTTCAGTGAAACAGAAATAAAAACATATGTAGCTCCAAATGAATGTTGTTTGACATTTCAACATATATAATGTTGATTATATATGTCAAATTCTTAGAAATCTGCCTGACATGGAATAAACAATTCACACATGTTGGCTACTAGTACTATGATTACCTCCATCATTGATCTTTCAGAAATATTTGTGAGTACCTTCAAGCTAGAGAGAATAATTTGTTCATCTCTGTTCTCCAGTCTTGTCATGATACCTGGCACGCATCAGAAGCAAGGAAGTGTTTTGTAAATAGGTGAGTGGGCAAATAAGGACTGTACGTTTTGTATTATGTGTGTGTGTGTGTGTGTGTGTGTGTGTGTGTGTGTGTGTGTGTTTGAGAAAGGGAGAGATTTACAGGGGTACTTTGAGGGTGAGATAGATGAGAAATGATGATGAAGCAGTGGGATAGGTCACTTCTCTCTGAGCCGGGCAGATTTGGCTTTATACTATCATGTGGATGGTCTGTATGAGACATTCTCTCTTACACACTTAAATCTATGACTGTTACCAGAATCCAATTGTCAAGTCTAATACAATGAGAAGGAGATTTTGAACAGTTTTACCCATTACATTTTACCCAGAAACTCTTTTTTCATATGATTAAAATTATGATATAATAATATTAACAGTATAAAATATTAACTATTTAAATACAACTTTAATATTAATGTTTATATTACTTTAACTAAATTAATATATATACTGAATATTAAAGAGGAGCTCAGAAAAGATTTGTTTTAAGTGAAAATCTTTCCAAAATCTAGTGAGAACCTGTTGACCTCCTCTCTAATGTTCCTATTTATGTTCTGATGGGTTTGAGAGGATGTCAATTAGCAAGGATGAAGGAAAGAACTTTGAGCTGCAGATATCATTGTCTATCTTTGTGACCGCACAGACAATGAGAGTAATCTGTTCTGTGTGTTTCATTTTCATTTCAAAGGAAAAAATAGTTTTCAGACTCTACTGGAACCCCAACACTGTCTTTTATCCTTCTCTGGCTATTATTTGTTTTGTACACACACAGCCTGTGGCTTTCGTAACCAGATATGGAAAGCTTAGTGATCCTGAAGATTAACAATAGTGTAAAGACTGGAGTCTGCCAACACTGACAAAGAACAAAAGACAAAGTATCTATTGTGATTTTTGTTTGGGGGAACACAATACAAAATTGTAATTTACTAGGATCTATTTCTTACTGAATTGAGGATTTAAAATTTAAAAAAATGTCCCTATTTGATTCCTCCATTTTATCAGATAAGGAAAAACTTTACCTCTAGAATGGATGCTGGTGATGCCTCACAAGTAACAGGTGTCTGATCTCCGGTTTGGTAAACCCTAATCCCCTTGAGCATTTTTCTTTCCCTACCACCCTGCTCGTCAGCTTCTGTTGGTAGTGAAATGCTCCCTTGAAGGTAACTTCCTCCTCCCTTTGTTTCTGCTTTGGCAGAGATGAGAAACCAGATCTATCCATGCCCAGACAACCTGAGGATTCAGTTGGAGGCTTAAAGAAATTTGGTCTAAAAATAAAATTAATTAAATAATTAAATAAATAAATAAATAAAAAAGAGATTTGGTCAACTCAGCCTTAAACCTATTAGAGTTTTTGCGCTTCCAAAGAGATGTTTAAAGCCATGTCCAGAAGACTTCCACTAGAGCCTGACTCGATTGAAAGGATTTTGGCCCAGTTGGGTAAAGCTGGGAGGTGGAACCAGGGGGCTCTAGCTTGAGGTCATCTTCCTCGCCTCTAGGAATTTACCTGTGGCACGAAATGAATACCAGTGGGCTACCTGTGCATCACAATGCCCCTCAGGCACCACCCCAAACCTAAGCTACATGTATGCCCCCACTCCAGGTGTCCAACGGAGAGAATGCCAGATCCTCGAGAGAATGCCAGACCTGGGAGGGTCAGGGGGTGTCTCCCCACATTCTTAAAATAAAGCTCTTTTATATTTCATACTTCTTATCTTTTCAGCCATGCCAAAATTCTATCATATAGTTCCCTGACTGGGAATCCAATTCTATCATCGATGAGCAAAAACTGGCTTCATAGAAGTTCAGAAATGGCTCGTTGGATTCTACAGACCCTTGCCAGGTGCCTCTGCCAAACGGCTCCACAGTTTTCCTCTGACTTCTTTCTGTGTCTCACGTCATCAGCATCTTCCCCTCCTTTCTCACAACTACTATTAGGACATTCGTGATCCTTCCCAGCAATTACTTTAAAATGCCCACGCACTGGCCATGTGAATGTGACCCAGAAATTACTACTAAATAGTTTGTTTCTCTTCAAAATAGGGTTAGATTTTGTAACAGCCTGCAAGGAGTCATTGCAGCTTAAAATATATAACATGATCCCAAAAAAGTGTTAAATCTGGCACTTAAATATTCAATACCATAATAGAAATACAAAATTCCTAATATATTTGATTTATTAAAAAGAATGCAAGCTTTGGCTTTCTTTAGATTGCAAAAAAAAAAGACAGTGATTTTTTTTTTTCTGTGTGTTGCTGACACAAACATCTTTTTTTTTTTTTTTTCCCCAAACAAAAGTTGGATCACGCTGGAGTAGATCAGGAGCACAAGAAAAGCACATGACCCTGTAATTGTGTGGCAAGAAAGCATTTGCATAATGATTTCTGGTCATTTAAAAAAAAACTGTAATCATAGTGTTTAAATGTCTACAAAGCAATTATGCAGAACAATTATACGTTCTTTTGCTGAAAAGGATGTTTGTCTTGAGAAAATATTACAGAAGATTTTCATAATATTATTTCTATTAATGAGAATCATGTTAAGAAAGTGTCAAAAGCTTTCATGATGTCAGAATTCTGACTCAGGCTTTAAGTTTAAAGATTTAAGAGGATCAGAAATGAGTCCCCCGTTGTGTGCCACTGGAGACCACGCAGTGAGTTCTCACTGGATGACCCAGATTAGCTTAAAGATTCTTTTACTAACAATGGTACACTCTTGGGAGAAGTGCAGAGTGGTCCGCACATTGAAATTTTAAATTCTCAATTTATCTAATTGTTAATTTTCTGACGGAGTATTACTAGTGGTTTAGCCACTCTGAAATTTATTTCCAAACTCAATGAACTCTATAAGCATTTCTGAGTTATGTCGGATAAATTAGCCAGGAATGTTTTAGGATTTCTTGAGACATTTATTGGTCCTGTTTCTTACTCTGAATATATGAGTTAGACCAATTAGAATAAAGATAAGATTTGTTTATTTGTACTTCTAGTCAAAATTGAAGATTCAGAGTCAGTTTTCTGAGGAAAAAAGTTTGCCAGGTTTTAACAAATTCAAGCTTGGTTTTTTTCCCCT
The DNA here is from genome assembly GCF_034190915.1 of Cavia porcellus. Lineage (NCBI taxonomy): Eukaryota > Metazoa > Chordata > Mammalia > Rodentia > Caviidae > Cavia > Cavia porcellus. The sequence continues at coordinate 60,459,181 of NW_026947493.1, forward strand.
GTATGTGTTAGGGTGAAATTTGTCTTTTCCTAAGTTATCACTGAAACTGTATATTGATAAGCACCTCATATTTAAAGGTGAGCCAAGTCCTTCGCTGTTTAGACCACTGACTTTAATTTTTAAATATTTATTTATTTATTTAGTCTTTTTTTTTTTTTTTTTTTTTTTTTTGTACTGAGGATCGAACTCAGAACCAGGCAGGCATTTATGCAGGTAAGCTAAATCCCTAAATCCCCAGCATTATTTTGTCTTTTTGAGACAGGGTCTCACTATGCAGTTCAGGCTGGGCTTGAGCTCACTTTGTAGCCCAGGCTGGTCTCGAAATCGCAGTGATCCTCCTACCTTAGCTTCCGAAGTTCTGGGATTACAGGCCTACACCACCATGGCTAGTTTAGATCATTGACATTAATTAGTGCCTGTGAGTCAGCAGCTCTCCCTTCAGTTAATATGAATACTAATAACTATGTGCTCCCTGCTTTCCTTCCTTCATGAGGGTGGGAACATTTTTTAAAACCTTGAAATCAGTAGGAGAGTTACAGTCCAGAGCTCTGGGTCAGCAGAACTAACCAGTGAACAGCCCAAAGAACAGAGCCAACAAAATGGCTCATTCATTTTTGTTTTAAATTATAGTCACAGGTGTGCCTGTTGAGAACATTTATACAGAATAGAGTTAAATAGCTCCTCCCAACAAAATTATTTATGAGAATAAGTAGAGGTCAAAAGCAGTATGTGTTAGGAAGAAGGTTAGCATCTGAGAAAAGTGAGCCCAGCATTGTACCTGAAGTTATAAATGTCTAGTGTTTCCAGGAATAACAGTTGTCCCTCTGAGAAGAGTTCATCAGCTTTTACCTGCTGAAGTGACCAGAATTAGCTTTGTGTTTTGTTACATTAAGGATTTGGGTACTATGTGTTGTTCCAAATGCTACAGTCTGTATATGAAGTATACATTAAGTATATTTCAATCTATGATTTATGTGAAAAGTACCAAGCACTTTTCTTTTACTTCCAGATTTAAATATATATCAGAATAATTAAAAATATCCTTTAGCTGTATCTAGTATATTCAAAAGTCTTTACATGACTCATGATAGTCTCTGAAAATGAAGGAAACTGTGAGAGGATATACTAATTACACATTTCAAGAATAAATATGCTGATAAAGATAATCTACAAGAACTTTAGTGAAACATATTCCTTAACATCAGGATATTGAAGAACAGAACTCCTACTCGGGCAGCGTGACATGCTTTCTAGAATTCAAGGAGTTAAGTACTGAAGAGTCCAAAGAGAGTCAGATACAGGTCTACTTTAAATGAGAGGAATGACTCAAGAGAACAGAGAGCTAAGATATTGTTTTGTGCTTAACACCTTGACCAGAATAAAGGGCTCTTTGATATGGTTATAAGAGGAGCTTGGCAGATTTCAAAAGGTCTGTAGAAAGTAGGGGGCTGGGGAGAATCACTATATCAAAGTAAATGACAGTGCAGAATCTAAAACTGCTTACATTTTTCTAGCTCTTTACAAACTAGGTGCTTGACTTTGTCAAATTACTCACTTTCCTGCCTGCAAAATATTTTTTTAATATTTACCTTGCAGGAACTCTCCTGCACTGTTGGTGGGAGTGTAGACTGGTACAGCCTTTGTGGAGGTCTGTCTGGAGGTTTCTCAAAAAGTTGGGATTGGAAATCCCATTTATTCCAGCTATTCCACTTCTAGGCATATTCCCAGAAGAACTGAAAGCATCATACCACAGTGATTTATGTGCACCTATGTTTATAGCAGCACAATTTGTAATCGCCAGATCTTGGAAACAACCCAAGTGTCCATCAACTGAGGAATGGATAAAAAAGTTGTGGTATTTCTATACAATGGAATATTATTCAGCTATAAAGAAGGATCACATTGAGATATTTATCAATAAATGGGCGCAGCTTGAGACCATACTCATAAGTGAAATAAATCAATCTCGCATGTATGAATACCGAATAGTTTCCCTAATGTAAGTAATGATTCAAATATATGAAAATATGTGGCAATCATGATTCCCCATTATGTGGCCTTGAAGCCTTATAAAATTTTCACTTATTAATTAGAAAGGCTTTATTCCGGGCTTCTTGATATGGAAATATTTGAAGCTATAGTATATGAAGTTTTATCCAAATATCTCAAGGAAAAAGACAGACACTATGGTAACTATTATTCTTTAAAAAAATTATTTAGTTATTTCTTATGTTTATTTTAATTAAGGGAAAAATTTAAAAAATTAGGATATATAATAGTAACTCTTTTCGATTTCCTATTAACTTGTTTTGAAGTCCTGTAATGCTCCCACGATCTTGTTTTGACTGATTAGACTCTGTTCCATTCTGTGGGATAGTATCAGGTCCGAGGGTATAGGCAACTACTTTGAAGGCAGTAAGATTCACTAAGATGCCCATTCTGGTTTGACTATTGTCTCCTTTGGAAGTCCTGTAATGTTTACAATGTCTAAGTTTTATTGGTCTTGTTCTCTACTGTTTTGTCCAACTTTATAATATCTAATGAGATAGACAAATCTTTTTAAGGAAACAAGAGACAACGTTGATAACTATTGTTAATAACCGTATACTCTGTTCTACATCATGTACTAAGTCTATCCTTGGTTTTCACTGACAGCTTTGTTCTGCCATATTTGACTTTATTCTCCCCCCCCAAAAAAGTAGTAAGAACTCAGGAGTAATAAAATCTAAAATGTGTAAATTTTGTTGTAAAAAGAGAGGAAGGGGAAAAAAGAGCTCTAACGGATATAACAGCAAGTGTGTATAGGGATGTTGAATAGCTGACTATATTAATGTTTTTGGATCATTGAACACAGCTGTTTGTAGTCTCTCTGTTTGAATGTCTACTTTGTATTCTTTGATACTGTGATTTGAGCAACTATTTCCAAGATGATAATATGTAATCTATTAACAGGTGATTTCTTACTGTTATGCTTTTTTTTGTAGTTCTGTATTATATGTAACCTTACACTGCTTTGTTTTGTTTTGTGTTTTTCTCTTTTTCCTCTTAAATAAAAAAAAAATATTTACCTTGCAGGGTAATGTAACTATCAAACAAGATAATGTGTCTAAAATGCTCAGAAAATGTTAGCTTAAAACATGATGCATAGTTACAGTGAACAATGCATAAAAATTATCAACTATAAGAATAGTATACCTGAGGTTAAGAACAAACTCTTGGAAAAAACATTAAGAGCAAAAATATAATTTTTGAGCTAAGTGCAGTCCCAGGAAAATAAGAAATATATCTGGCAATTAGGGTAAATGGAATCTTAAAAAAAAAAGTAATAAAGTAAAAATGTTCCAGTCCTCTGTTTAAGGAAATGATTTTATCATATTGGCAAGGAAAAATTTTAATGATGCAATGAATAACCAAAATTAGGGTAGAAAACTGTTACCAATCCTTGTGTTCTAAATGATCTTAGATCTCCTGAATGAATTCTCTCCCACGAGACAGAAAAATTGTACCAGACTCATTAGGCCATTGCCAAGATTTTAAGGAAATGTTAGTGTCATAACAGTTACAGACAGGAGAAAGGTTACTATTGTTCTATATTTGAGAAAGAAGAAGGTAAATACTGAAACTACTTGTGGCTATGAAATCAGTTTCTCACATAAAACTTGTGAATATATACTACATTTAGAATGTTTAGAGAGTAAAAAATCATTAATATTAGTAAGAAGTTAAGAAAGAGGTTTTCCATTTTTAATGATGGTCTTAGCAAGGTGTTTCCAAAGTATCCTGTTAAAAACATGGTAATACAAAAAAAAAAAAAAAACTGGTTAATAAACTAACATAAATTTCAGTGAATTTTTATAATAGTGTCTTAATAATGCACTACCTAAAGCACAACATAAGCACAAAATTTTTGGTGAATTACTTCAAAGAGGACATAGACACTGTATTTAGTAAATTTATTGAGAAAGTAATCATTGTGATGGCTTTAAAGCACGAGGAAAGGAACTATGTTAGAAAAGTTAGCCTTAAGGCCATGATACACAAATCTAATAAGACAATTTAATGATATAAATATTTATAAATAAATAACATAAACAAATATAAGGAAAATTCAAAATGTATTTCTGTATTTTATGCCATATGGCATAAAACTCATAAATAATATATAAATGTTATATATTGATAAACTAATATATATAAATACATAACACTTATAATAAAGCTTAATTAAAATTTAAATATATAAGTATCAATTTCTGTAATAATCACAGGTTCAGAATACATGGTCATTTTTACGTAATATTCATGTGAAAATCAATTTGATTTTGTTCTTTCCATCAAAACTTAGTGAATATGCACAACATGATGAGGCTGGCTAATAACTAATGTGGTTAGGATACACACTTGAAATTTTAGAGTTAAGAACAAAAAAATTAATTTTTGTTCTCACATTGATCTGTGTATCTGTTAAACCAGATTACGGGATTAATATGCACATTTCTGAGAAATTCTTTTACAGAGATGTTTGTCAGACTTTAATAGTAAGAAGACAAAAACAGAAAAAGTAGACTGATATGAAGACACAAATCTCTTAGGAAAAAATAAATATGCTTGAGAGACTTTCTTAAAGACCATGGATTTATAAATACCACAGATGAGGTAAATTCCTTTACAGTAATACTTAAATTCATGAATGCTTCTTTTTGTAAGCAATTTGATTTGCTAATTGGGCAAAATTTTGCTTTCATTGATGAACTCCACAAACACGACCATGGCCATCTTACCTGCATGAGCATAAATGTGGTCATCTTTCCTAGAATCTTGGAATGAATTAAGTTCATAAACCAAGGAATTTTATGAACAAGCATAAATTTTATAAATTCAATTTTATAAAATGGAATGGGAACACTAAATAGAAACTTCTATCTTCATATAGATTCTATGGCTCTATCTAACAAGGCTGGGGAAGAGAAAGCTAAGAAAATGAATGTAAGGGACACACAGTGCCTAACATCTAAAACCCACCCAGTGCCAGAATTGCTTTTGTTGGAGTGTCCTGGAGACCCCTGCAGTGATATTCCAGTCTCCTGCAAGTTGTTACGTAAGAGAGAAAAAGCAAGAGACAAATAGCAAGCAGTGGGGTCTGGGGTGAACAGTTGTTCCCAGGCAACAAAGGCCACAAAGCAGCCAGAATCTTGGTATTTACTGATTGAGGAAATTGGTGAGGAGATTATCAGGTGACTCCGAGGGCAGTGGTGATTTTACACTAATGAGGATCTTGCCTTGGAGGGTTGTTTTTTTTTTTTTTTTTTTTTTGTCTTAGTAGTTTTAGTCTTAGTCTTAGTAGGTGGAGAAGATGGCCCACTCCTAACGAGATAATGAGAAATCTCAAAGGGGTCACAACCAGTAATTTCAAGCCTCTATTTGTCTCTTAGGGAAGCATATAAAACTAGCCATTTGAATTTTTGGTCCTCAACAGAGGTAGTTATTTTTTGCACTTAGATGTTACTTCTCAGACCCTTCCTACTAATTCTTTTCCTACTTGGGGAACAAATATAATATGAATTTGAGACATCTGCAATTAATTGTTTTATATGTATATAGAATTATATAGTAAGAAAGTAGATGAATGAAATTACTTAAAAAGTTGATAAAAATAGTATATATTACTATAGAAATTATAAAATATTCCTAGTGATATTCTGCCTACTACAGACTGGTTGAGAAGAAGCAATTGTTTTATTTTCTTTAAATAGGACAAGTTGTTCTTATTTTCATTATTTCTGTGTCTTTGAATTTACAACTGGGAGCTACTTTAGGCATTTTAAAGTAATGTATCTTTATTAAACTAAATACTTAACAAACCAACACAAGACAAATTTGGCAAGATTATGTAACCTAGTAATGTGACTTTAGTGGATATATACTTCTGATAGAACCCATAATTGAATTATTCTACAACCGGCTAATGAATGATCACAATAGCTTAACTTTCCTTTAATAATTGCCTTGTATTACAGTGGCTCTTGAGTCATTAAGTCTCTAGAGGATTCATTTGGTCACGTTTTCTTATATCTAAGTATCTAAGACTACTCAGAACATTTTCCATAGATAAAGAAAAATGAACTATACAAATACTTCATCACTAAGGTTCAGAGTAAGACTGATTACAATGAAAAAATAAACAATAAAATATTAACATTCAGTAGTGTAATTTATCATCATCATTATTGCCATTATGGTCATAATCATCGTCATCACCATCATTATTAAAGGAAAGAGAAATAACTAGAAGTTTACCATCATTAGTATTCAGAGTTAACACTAAATCTAACTTCATACAAATTCTGTGAAAATCTGTGCAATGCTGCTGTTGAAGCACAGGGCAGCTCTTTTGCCTTTTGTCCTTTTTCTCCTTTATCTCTACAAGATTTTGCTCTTATTTTCTCCCTTTCAATTTATTCATTTATATATTTCTTTCCAACTGCTCTTTATCTCCACCTTTCCTTTCGAAAACCAAGGGAAGGCTATAGTTCATAGCCGAAATATCTACGTACAGTGCAAATACTCCTCGTTTAATGACCTTCCTGTTTGACAACTGTTTGGATTTATAATCCACTACTTGGACTTACAACCTATCTTTTTTTAAAGAGTTCTGTCCATCTTGATTATAGAGCCTCAATATCTTCTATTTGTGTACTACATCTTAGTTATATAGTACTGTAATGTCTGCTGATTGTACTGTACAATATAGAACAGTATGGTAGCTTGTTTTTGAGCTATAGCTTTATATTCTGCTTACATTACAGTACTGCATGTAATCATTATGAAAATAAAAGCAAAGTCCCCAAGTTGGAGGAGACTTTGATCATTTCTTGGTTCTGAATACATTAGGACCCCAACATAAAATCGGTTTCATTTAGGGAGAATGTGCTTAAATCTGAGTCATCACTATGGGACACTGAGTCTTACACAGTGCACTTGTGAAAGTTAACTCAGAGACTTACTCACTGTAATGTGCATACTATGTACAATTCCTCATTTAGGAACCAATTCATTTTAAGAGCTGGTCACAGGAATGGAGCCAGGTTGTCAAAGAGGCTGTATAATAGAAAATATGGTTAGTTGTTGTCACCAGTTCCTGACACAGACCTCCTGGATTCCTTGAAGGTAAGGAGTGTCATTGTTCCTCACACAAACACATCTGAGTTTATAACGAGGCAACACAACACAGGGTCCCTGGTAGCACCTGGATGGGGCTGGTTACCAAAACATAAAGTGATTAGAAGACTAGAACTTTTCCAGCCGACTCACTGATGACCAGGGAAAGGGAGAGTACTGGAAAGGGAGTGCCATAACAATTTTGAACAGTGGGGTCCAGAGAAGCTCAGGCTGGGAGCACACCCCAGTTCTGAGAAGGAGACAGGACTTTGGATAGGGGGCTTTGCACTTCGTCTCTTGACCTACACTTTCCTACACTTCAGGTATATCCTTTTCAACAAACCAGTAAACACATATAAAATAATTTTCTGAGGTCAGATAATGATTCTAATAAAACATCAGTTTGGAAGAGAGGGTCTTAGGAACCCCGACTTAGACACAATCTGTCAGGAGAATCACCAGACATGGTCTGAGGAGGATCCCTAAAGACATAAAGATTTATTAAGCAGAATTTATTTATTTATTTATTTATTTATTTATTTATTTATTTATTTTTGGTACTGGGAATCGATCTCATGACCTCACACATGCCAGGCAGGTGCTTATGCCGCTAAGCTAAATACCTGACCCTATTAAGCAGAATTTTAAAAGTACACATTTGGAAAGAATAGAATGAAACAGAAGTAAGAAGATGAGGGAGACAGGTCCATGGTGGTTTCAAGCTGGGTACATTTATGTGGTTTAAGGGTGGAAATGTACGGAAAGCAAGGTCTGATTTATATATAAAAGCTGATGGTCTTTTCTGTGGGTAAAGGCTGATGGTCTGTGTCTTAGTTACTTTTTTCTCATTGCTGATACAGAATACCCAATACACAAAATGAAGGAAGGAAAGATTTATTTAGCTCACAGTTTGTGGAGTTTTTGGTCTATAACCAGCTGGCTCCAAGGCAGGGTGACATAGCACAGGGCAACACTTCAAGGCAGCAGCCTGCAAAAGTGGCCAAAACAAAAGGTGGCCACAGCAAGCCTCTTTTCCTCCTTTATATTATACACAGCCCCCCCCCCCCACACACACACACAAACACACACCCTCAGGGCTGGTGGAGTGCTCACAAAATCTCTGGCCCTCTCTTTGCACAGGATGAGGATATTTACAAAGTAAGAATTCTGGCTCCCTGATGAGTCTCTTAGTTAAACTTCTAAGCTTCTCAAGTTGACACAATCTAACACTGGGTCAGAGGTGAAAGGGCCATTTTACAGCAGAAAGGAGCTGGGCCTCCAGGCAGAAAAGTAGTGGCCCATTCTATAAGTGAGAAGCAAGATTTAGAAGTGAAAAGCAAGAGCCCAGGCTTATTGATCTTTAAGAGCCTTAGGATACGCATTTTTTCCTTTTGAATGAGTTTCCTGGAAGGAAAAATATTTGAATAATTTTTATGTCCTGAAGCTGCAGGGTTTTTTTTTTTTTAAGTACAATTTAAAATTTGTTATTTTCTTTTCTGCCTGTCTTTTATCACAGCTCCTAAGTAAAGATGACCTGGGACGGGGGCCCAGTGTCTGACATAGAGCCAGCTCATGGGACCTGACAGGAACACCAAGGACACAGCAGTCAGGACTGGATGGAGCTGAACTCTTAGGCCCACTGGCTGCAGAGAAGTGGAAGGCGGAATGGCGTTAGTAAGTGCCGCGTGACAGATGCTTCTAAATTAACAAATGATTAAATGACTACTTGAAATAATCGTGTTTTTGCTTACTACAAAGTATGCAAAAGTTATCACTGAATTTTATATTCCAAGTATGAATTTTTCTCACTTAGAAATGGCTTAAAAGTGGGACTGGGAGAAATTTTGACATAAACTTTCTTAAAGGCCACTGAATTTGTAAATACCAAGCAATATGAAGACATACTATGTGAAGTTTATTATAATAGTTATTACTTTCTACACATTTGACATGTATTTGTTATTACTGTAGCTGAAGGAATTATCTCAAATTACCAGGCCCATCATTTTACTTGGGATCACAGCCAGATAGAAAAGTATATGTTGGGGCTGGAATTTAGCTCAGCGGCATAAGCGCCTGCCTTGCAAGCAGTCAGTTGTGAGTTCGATCCCCGGTACCGATAAAAACAAAAAAGACAAAAAAAAAAAAAAAAAAAAGAGCGAGAGAGAGAGAAGAAAAGAAAACTCTATGTTTCAGATAAAAATAAATTAATTATGTTCATTTGCTAAAAAATACAAAATAAAATTTATAAAATACCTACAATAAGTTGAGATTTTCCTTTTGAATATGTTCAATATAAAAGTATTTGCATTTTGTTATTTTATAAAGTAATTTGAAATGTTTTCAATGGCTTAAAAAACAAATGTCTTTAAGCAGTAGATGCAATAGTTAAAAGTTATAGAGGCAAATCCAGTGCCACCTGGGACCTCTTCCCAGAGGGCAGAACTTATTGCCCTTACAAGGGCTCTTACACTAGCAAAGGACAAAGTCATAAATATATACACTGATTCAAAGTATACATTTAGCATTTTACACTTTCATGCCTCTATCTGGCAAGAACGGGGTTTTATTAACTCTCAGGGAACCCCCGTCATTAATGCACCTCTTATCTTTAAACTTCTAAAGGTAGCACTACTTCCAAAGCAGGCAGCAGTTATTCATTGTAGAGGACACCAGAGTTTTGCAGATTCACAGGCCAAGTTAGCTGCACAAAGGCCCTGCCCTTCTCATCTTCTCCAGTTAGTCCCAAATAGTCTACCTCAGCCTAATTATTCACCAGAGCAGCTACAGCTACTTCATAAACCAGGTTACACACAAAACACACAGGGATGGATTTTACAGGGATCTAAACTTGTTCTCCCAGATCAGCAGGCCTTAGACATCATCACTGACTTACATAACTGTTTCTGTATAAGATCAAAAGGACTTATACAAACTCTTAGCCCTAGTAGTCACACATCCTTCTCTAAAGGCTATCATTCTTCAGATTACTCACACCTGTCATCTCTGTGCTAGGACCTCTCCTTGGGGACATATAGCACCTCCTTCCTTTCCTATTCATCAATTTCGAGGACACACCCCTGATCAGGACTGGCAGGTAGATTTTACACATATGCCCTGCCACAAAATTCTCAAATATCTTCTCACCTTTGTTTGTACTTTTTCAGGATGGATAGAAGCCTTTCTCACAACCAGGGAGACTGCTGATGTATTTACTAAAGTCCTGTTACAAGAAAACATCCCAAGGTTTGGTCTACCTCAGAGTATTCAGTTAGATAACGGTCCAGCCATTATTTCTCAAATCACTCAACAGGTATCCTCAAGCTTACACATCACCTGATGCCTACACATTCCATACCATCCACAATCCTCAGGAAAAGTAGAAAAGGCAAATGGCCTCTGTTATGGTTTGAGAACTGGTGGTCAAGTTAACACCAGCTGGATTACATCAGCATGCATTGAGAGAAGATGCTCCACCTGAGGAGGGTTGCCAGGATAAATAGGTGGAGAAGAAGAGAGGTGGGGAGAGGGATTGAGGCATTAAGGAGGCATTGGGGGTTCTCCTACGAGTTGCTGTCTGAGCTGTTGGTTCTCCTGGAGAAGCTTTGGTCCTCACATCGAGCATTGAGCATTGCTTCCTGGCTCCGGAGGGGAAGACATGTGCTGCTTGGTCTCCAGGATGAACTCATCACGCTGCTTCCTGGCACGTACCCGAATGTGCTTGTCATCAGAGGAGTTCAGGGCCTCCATGTCACTAAGGACAGCTGTGGTGCCTTTCAGGCTAGCCCTGTTCTTTGCTGTGAGTGTGACTTCTCGGCTCCAGTGTAGAACCATCATCCCACTAGCACAGCTCCTTCATCCTGCTTACATAGACTTTCTGGCTTCCACCACTGACCTTTGGGTCTTCCCGGCATGGATCCATAAAAGAGACTGGTGTGAGTCCTTCTTGTGGGCTCTGGACCTCCCGTTGGACTCGTGGGAGGCATTGTCCTGAGCTCTGGGTTTTTATCTGGACTCATGTGGGACATTGCCATAGGGTTTAGGCTCTTGACTAAATAATCTATGTCTTTGGTGTTGCGGATAGATTTCCTGCATTTTCTTGTGTTAACTTCTGTTGACCATTATAAAAATATTATGAACTCCATGTCCTAATCCTAGTTATTCTCTGTGTACAACCCCTGACTACAACAGCCTCATAAAACACACCTTACAAAGCTCATTTTAGAACTACACCAACCTTGGCATGAACTTCTGCCCTTAGCCTTAGCCAAGCTCAGGGCACTTCTCCAGCTCTTACATCTTTAAGTCCTTTTGAACTTACGTATGGCAGGCCATTCTTACTCCACAATCTCCTACTCCCCAAATTCTATATTCCAGTCCTCTCCTTCCTCCGACACTTGTTATGACAACATGCTGATCTCTGCCTTCCTCAACCCTCTAAAGGGGCCAAACCAAATCCTCCCATATCCCCAGGAGATCTAATTTATCTCAAATGTTCTAAATCCACAGGACTACAACCAAGGTGGAGTGGCCCCTATCTGGTCTTCTTGGCAACCCCTTCAGCAGTCAAAGCTGCTGGACTCCCATCCTGGTTTCACATCACTCAGGCTAAGTGCTGCCCTCCCAACCCTAAATCTAGCCACCCTGAATGGTCATCTCATCTTCTGTCACCCACCCATCTCCGTTTCACCAAGGCCTCACAGCCACAGCTCTCAGGCTAGGTCATGTTTTGGTATCCAATTTGGCTCCTAATTTCTTGCCTTCTATTAATTATCCTTTTTACAGGAGGACTCATCAGTCTTTCCTAAAGATTCCCACATCATGCGCAAGATTGTCTTCATAGTTTTCTATGTGACAACTGTCTTAATTCTCTATACCCTCAACTGTTTGATCAAACATGACATCCCTGAAGGCCTAGGCTCTTACCTTCCTTATAGTGACACAGCCACGGTCATCCCCAGCCCGCTTATTCTTTCCAACTCAACTCCTGGACCAGAGAGAAGTCTTACCTACTACCCTCTTAGCTTTTACCCTTTCAGATGGGGGAATAATCACCTCTCATAACTTCACTCCTTCTAACCCCACACTTATTTTTTTCAGAATTCTAACTCATTGTGGTAATGATTCTACCTCACCGTGATAATGATTCTACATATCTAAATCAAAGTCACCTTTTCTTCTATCTCACCTGGGTCCTTAAATATGATAGTGACCTTCCTCCTCATAGCACCTTGTCTCTTTGTTTTTAGAGACCAACGTGTGGGCATTCACCAATGATAAAGTTGTCCTGGCTAAAACACTTGGCACCAGCTTCTGCATGGCATCAATCATCATCCTGTCAACCCTCCTAAATCCCAATACTGTGTCCCTTTCAGCAGGAAGTATTAAGAGAGAGAAAAACTTCACCCTTGTCCTAACAATAAAGATGGGACTGAAAGGATCTTGCCCTAGATAGGACTCTACAGCAGTGAGAGGTGGGATCCAAGGGAAGCTTACCTTGAGGGCATTTTCCCCACCCTTAGGCAATTTATCTGTGCCACTAAATGAGTTCCAATGGGCTACTTGGGCATCAGCAATTCCCCTCTAGGTACCACCCCAAACCAAAGCCCCTATACCACGTGTCCAGCAGAGAAAGCCAGACCCCAATGGTCATGGGTTCTCTCTGTGTTCTTAAAATAAAGGCCACTTTTATTTTATATTTCCTGTCTCTCTAACTGCACTGAAATAATAATAGTAGAATGACCTGTGAGATAAAGATGTAGTACTGTTGAAGATTCTGAAGTAATACATTTCCAACTAAATACATTCACAGTCATTCTATTAAAAAGAATATAGTGTAGATACAAAGTAAAGGTTCAGTATTACAAAAAGTAAAACTTTATTTACAATAACATAGTAGAGATAAAATTATGAAAAAGGAAGAAAATGGTAAAGCTTTATGAAGATATCAGTCATAAATCATTACAAAAATATGAACAGCAAATATATCTTGATCACTTTTGAGCAGATTTATTTTGCCTAATAAATCTCTGGTACTGCTATCTGTGTAGTAATCCTGAAACTATTTTTAGTATTTTTGATAGATTAACTGAGAAAAGAGATAGAAACAAAAAAGATTATCATGCAAAGAGAACAGAAAACATTGCTGAAAGAAAGACATATATGAGGTATGATCAAAATATACAGCAAGTGTTTAAAGTTTAAACTTTTATTACAGTAAAAGATATATTAGCATTAACCCTTCTCAGAATACTCTCCCTCCCTTCCAGCACCCTTATCTCATCAATCTCATCACTCTCTGAAGCAGTTTTGGAAATCTTCTGTGAGTGTCCTCATGAGATCTGATCAAAAATGCAGTGACTACTTCTGTGGGTGCCATCTGAAGGCAGGCGCATAGTGACATGGCCATGTGTCCTCAGCCACCTTATTCACTGAATCGGACACCGAATGACTTTTAACCCTTCACTCAATTTAAAGTGACGATGAAAAGTAAAAGTTTTCAATTGATTCAAGATATCGAGGCAGCCACAACAGCACAACAAAAGATATTCATGGAAAGGGCTTACAGAACTGCTTCAGAAAGTGGCCAGGATAAGGGGGTAAGTGTGTTCAAAATGAGGGAGAGTACTTTAAGGGGATTAATGCCAATGTATCTTTTACTGTAATAACTAAAATTTAAGTTTTCACACCCAATAAATGGAAAGATATCCCTATGTTCATGAATTGGAAGACAATATTTTTGTTTGTTCGTTTTTTGAGACAGGGTTATGCAGTTCAGGCTGGCCTTGAACTTACTATGTAACTCCTGCTTATGTAACTTTGAATTTGCCATGATCCTGCTGCCTCAGCCTCTCAAGGACTGGGATTACAGGAGTATGCTACCATGCCTAGAAGACAATGTTTTAAAAGATTAACACTACTCAAAGTGAAATACAGATTCACTTCAAAATACCAGTATTTTCTGCAAAAGTAGAAAAAAATCATCCTAAAATTCATATAGAATTTTAAGAAACCCTGAATAACCAACATAATCATGAAAAGGAGTTAGGTGAAAAGATTCACCTTTCCTACTTTTAAAATACATCAAGGCTACAATAATTAAAAGTGTGGTGGTGGTGTACAGATATGGCATACAGACAAATAAGACAGAATATAGAATCCAGAAGTAGACCCTTGATTATGTGATCAAATGGTTCTCAACAAGAATACTAAGACCTTTCAATTGGGAAAGGGCAGTTCTCTCAAGTGGTATTGGAAAACTGTATAACCACATTATACAAAAAGTAACTTAAAACAGATCAAAGACCTATATGTGACCAAAATGCAAAAGCTAAAAGTATAAAATTGTTAGAAGAAAACATAAGGGAAAATATTTACAGAATTGGATTTGGTAATGATTTCTTCTATATGAAACCAAAAAAAAAAAAAAAAAAACCAGCAACAAAGACAAAAATTAACAAATTTGACTTCATCAAAATCTAATTTTGTGATTCCAGAAACACTATCAGTCCAGCTCAGTGGTAGAGCGCATGCTCAGCATGCATCAAAGCCTTGGATTTCATGCCAAGCACTGATAATAGACATATACATGCACACAGACAGTGAAAACTGTTTAATTAAACAAAAGAGTAGCAAACTAACAACAAATAAAAGATAAAGCTCAGAACAGAAAAATAACAGGGAGAGTGGGAGGGAGAGAAGGAAGGAAGGAAGGAAGGAAGGAAGGAGGGAGGGAGGGAGGGAGGGAAGGAAGGAAGGAAGGAAGGAAGGAAGGAAGGAAGGAAGGAAGGAAGGAAGGAAGGGTCCCTAATACATCTTTCCTGCAGGCAGTAAATCTCTACACCAATGCAACGTCGTAGCAAAGAGTCTAACGGCCTTCTTGTGCCACTTGAGGCCAGTCATCCTCCTCTCACAGCTGACCTTCCTAGCTCCCCTTGCACTGAGCTTCCTGTGCTCCTGGGTTCTGGGTTCCTCACCTCTCTGAGCAGCTCCTGCACTGGGAGCCTGCCTTGTTTTGCTCTTGCTTTCTTCTGTTTTTCTATTGAGGAGAAACAAACACCCCACAGGTATTACCTAGTCTTCAAGACCCGTGACCCAAAGTCACCTCGTTTATGAAGCCTTGCTCCCTTCACTATGTATCTAGCTCCTCTCTCCAAGGATGATGCGATCACAGTGCAGGGAACCTCACCAGCTAATTTATGGAAGCTGTATTATGCACACAAATTGCATGAACCTTTGGACCCCACAAAATTTTGGTTTGTGAAAACAAATTATTTTATCTTTCCTTGATTCCTACAAATTTATACATGTTATACCTGTTAAGACTCCCATAAAAATTTACTGAGTTTTATTTCAGTACCATAGAGTTGAATTATTCTTTTCAAACACCAAGGTTTCTACTGAAGTTCTGAAGGTGAAGATGGTGATCCCCACAATGAATACTGTAAGTTAAACCAGTCCTCAGGCTCCTGATGTACATGAAGGATTATCAATTACTAAATATAATGATCATAATGAAATCCTAATTTTTGCTTTCTTCTTTCAGTAGAGTCTTCCAAAGTGTTAGCAATGCTATTCCTGTGAGATACTAAGGTAAGTAAAATAAAACAAAAATAAATAAAATAAAAATAATGCTTTCCTCAATGAATATAGCTGCTTCATTCAATATTTAACTTATGCAAACTAATAATAACATATTTCAGGAATAAAGTCTCACATTAGTCTGTTTTATTCACGAACTATTTTTAGCTTTCCTGAGTCATGGTCAGTGTGACAGTGTCTCATGGTACCACGAGGGACTTACCCAGGAAGGATGTGGGACCTTCCTGGGACATGAAAACACTGCACTGCACTGAAGGTATACGAACCAAAGAAATACCACAGTCCAGGAGTTAGTGACCGACCTTGCAACAGGACACATATTCAAAAGGGGGCATTGCTTTTATGGTCAAGACTGCTGACCTTCCTATACATAAAAATAACCATGGGTCACCCCAGGAACTAATACATTCTCCTTGGTTAACTGGCTACTAATCTAATAGCAAAAATCAGACCAATTATATTTAGAACAGTGCTAAGGCCTAAATCAGAATTTTTTTTTGGTCCTGGGAATCAAACTCACGACCTTGTGCTTGCCAGGCAGGCGCTTATGCCGCTGAGCTAAGTCTCAGGCCTAGAATTTTTTTTTTTTTTTTTATAAAGCAAAAACAGGGGGGAAAAGGATAGAAATAACACAGAATTAAAAAATAAGGAATCAACACAAGTTAATATATTGCATATTGCTTTCTTAGAAGTAATTTCAGGTTACAAGATCTAGGCATAAAAATGATCCAACAATGACAGCACAAACTTTTCTTTTTGATGAACAGAGATTAGTAGTACAGTTATCTGTCTTGCATGCACACACATGCATACAATTATATGTGACCTCAGTGGGTATAAACCAGAATTTTTTAGCCACTTGTCTACTAGTGACTTCTTAGAAAAGCTAAAGAGCAATGAAATCTTCACGAAGACACCACAGGGTCCTGGGAAATCTTACTCTCTGACATACCAGGCTACAAGGCCCTCAATGCTTTTTGTCCTGTGCTTTCATTTGTGGGTGTCATATGCTTTCAAAATTACTCATGGGAGAGTGGACAACTTATAAGACCCTTGAACATTAATATAAAGTCTCCAAAAGTGTTCTGAAGAAAAGATATTGAACCCCCCAAATCCATACCTCCCAAGAATTTAAGCAAAGTTTTAAAAAAAAGCATAAACAGAGCACTTTGAATTACATAGGGATAGAAAGAGATAGTTGAGAAGGAGAAAGAAAGAAAAAAAAAGGAAGAGAAAAAGGGAGAGAGGGAAAAAGAGAAAGCTTGGGCCAAAATCTAGCAAAAGGATTAAAAGCCATATGAACTCAATTAAAGGGAATATTCATAAGCAAGGGATATGTTGAAAATGTTAGTCTTTGACCTCACAACAGAATGACAGATCTACAAAATCTGAAACTTATGTATGGCTCTGATTATTCCTCTTTTTAAAAAAACTCAAAAAATGTTTTGATAATTTTTATTTTATTTTATTTTGGTACTGGGGGTCAGACTCATGACCTCGTGTTTGCTAGGTAGGTGCTTATACCACTGAGCTAAATCCCTGGTTCTGTAATTTTAATTTTTTTTTTTTTTTTTTTTTTGAGACGAGGTCTTGCTATGCAGTTCAAGCTGGCCTTGAGGTCATTTTGTAGCCCAGGCTGGTTTCGAACTTGCAAGGATCCTCCCACTTCAGCCTCCCGAGTGTTGGGATTACAGGCGTGAGCCACCATGCCTCACTATAATTTTAATTTTAAAGAGAATAAGTGCTAAGGAACAGTGCTAAGGCCTAAACCAGATTTTTTTTTTTTTTTTTTGTACCAGGGATCAAATCAAAACAAAACAGTGTAAGTGACACAGGACTTCAAAACAAGATAAGATAGCTCAGCAGTATTACTATAATGTCTTTTGTTTCTTCAAAATTGCTGCCTATACGTACAGACATAGTAAAAATCAAACAAAATAGAAAAAAATAGAACAATGAGCACAAAAAAGCACTTCAAAACAACATAATAGTAAATCCACCATGGCTACCATTATATATCTTGTTATATTTGAAATAGCTGCCCCTGCCATCAGATACAGTAAAATTAAACAGAACAAAACCCAACTCAACAAAACAGTGAAAATGATACAAGACTTCAAAGCAAGAAAATAGGACATTAACAATGGCTACTGCCTTCAGAAGTAGATTCCCCATAAATGCTACATTGCATATTGTTATCTTCTGAAGAGATGATCAGACTACCAGCTTCAGATCTGCAAAGTCAGTGATACACTAAACACCACAAGTTTTAACTTGTACTTTACCTCAATAGCCATCATTGCAGCCTGCATTTCTCCTCACTTATGGAGGTGAAGGGGGAGACCCTTGGCTCTTCTCATCTCCTAGCCTATGCATCAGAAGCCACTGGCATCTGGCTCTCCTCTACAGCGGCCCCTGCATGGTGCCGACGCACAGGGAGGGCTTGGCTTCTTGTTGGCTTCTTGTTCCCCTCCCCCACAGTCTGTGAATGGCACCAACTCACAGGAAAGGGCTGGCAGGAGGGCTTGGCTTCTTGCTCTAAATTATTAACTTTTAAGTAATTACACTTTTTAAAAATTCAGCTTACCATATCCTTTTAAAGCAAAAGAAAGATTTTAGTGTAGTTTCAACAAAGTCAGAGGTAGGGAGCGATTGAGAAGAAAGTGTTCTAAAATATATAACTGACTTCTTCTGAACCTAAAATACAGAGAAACTTGGATAAGTCACCCAATTTTTCTGTCCCCAATTCTCCTCTGTGATGTGCTGAAAGCTTTATAAACACAAACTTGGTATGCAGTCAGCCCAAGGGTCAAAGGGCAAGACCATTTCCTACCCTATTTTTGTTGGGAATTTGATCGTATCTCTTCTGCTTATACAAAGCAAGTGTCTGTTGTCCCAACAGTTACTCCAGTTGAGAGGCAAGGACAGCAACAGCTGGTTTCGATGGGAACCCATGAACAGGACTAGTATGGGAACCAAGCAGCTCAACTGCATAATGAAAGCTTAGTGAGCCACGCACAGGATGCAACTTCAGATTGCAGAAAACAGTCTTCCCTGTATCTTACTTCCTTTATAGTGATATCTCATTCTCAGACATTCTCCATGGCACCCAGATATTGATATTTATTGAGTCTATAGGACTACCTGATTTGCTATCCCTCAACCAAGCAAAGGATACAAATAATTCACTATGCAGAGGTAACATCAAACACTCATTTTCCTTAGGTTTGAACAACAATGACTCACCTGTGAAACTCTCCAATTAATGTACTTTGAATTAATTTTGGAACCTGTTATTAATTGTCAAAACTAATTTCTGCATTTCTCTTACAGATGCCTCTATCTTGACATAATAAAGCATTGTGCTTTATCTTTCTTTTGGGTTAGATAGAGATTAATTTTCTAAACAGTTGCTAAGCATTCTGTCAGCTCAGTGAAGATGCAAAGCTAAATTACCTTCAAGGGACTTATGCTCTATTTTCTATCTATCTATCTAAATTTATCTACTTATATTTATCTAGTAGATTGTAAATATTATATATATATATATATATATATATATATATATATATATCCCATTTACCTCCTGAGAACATCACGGTAATTGTTTGGGAACAATGACACAGAAAGCTCTTTGTAAGCATAAGTGTTTATATTGAGGCTCTGAGGAGAAGACATTATAGATAACAGTACTTCATTTCCCTTACTTTATCCAGATGTCAGAAGCCTACATATAGCATCATCATCTTTAAAAAAAAAAAAAAAAAAAAAAAAAAAAAAAAAAAAAAAAAAACAGCGCCAGAAGAAATAGAGACATTTGAAAAAATCAACATCCAGTGGGACCTAAGACAAGATTTTATAGGCTCAGAAATAGCTTAATTATGAGCTCAGATAAAACAGGCACCAGGAATTGAGATTACACACACACACACACACACACACACACACACTCACACACACACACACACACACACACACACACACACAACTCAGTTTAGAACTCAGAATAATATGTTAGGAAAGTTTCAGTCTATGGCTTTCCTGCAAGCCATTGTGGAAACGCAGGATAAGCATATCCCGACACGGACTTGGGAGACCATAACACCACTCCACCTGCAGATTTTAGTCTACGCCTCAGAGCAGTCCCAAGGCCAGGACAACTTCTGGACAGCTGGGTCTGACAGTGCAGGGTTTCTCAGGACACACAGATTTTCAAAAGTATTAACTATGCCTAGAATGAGAAAGACATATGTGTTCAGGTCATAAGTGCTTTGTATGAGAGCTGATCGTATTGTCTTCTTTGCTTCAAAATTTATGCATGTGGTAATCAGGCCAAATGGATACCAGCTATAAGAGTGTGCAAACTTAAATGGATCACAGACTTTACAAAAATAGGTCCTTCAAAATTTGGATTGCACAGATATCTAACTCATATTAAAATATCATAAATACAAAGGTTAAAACAAATAAATCAAGATAATAAGACTAGGTTTAGAAATAGCTATGAAGTTTATTTCAATCTACCCCCTACCCCAAATACCTTATCAGGGTGTTAAATTGGGTAAATAAAAAGAAGCAACTTCATAATTAACCACCTAATTTATAACTTTATTTTTAAAAATCCCTTTGATAAAAAGGCAGATACAATAATATGGCTTAGTAGATACAAAAGTAGATTAAACTTTATCAGAGTATGAATGTTGAACATATACAGCTTACTGTCTGTCAATTGTACCTCAGCAAATCATGTAGGTGTGTGTATGTGTATCCATAAAGTCATGCTAATAAAATGAAATGATAATAGACATAATATTATTGAAAAGATAGCACTTCAGAAAAGATTAGTATTATTGCTTCAAATCCTTAAATCATTCTAATATCCTTCTAGAAGTACTGAAGCAATTGTGATGAAAGGGTAATAGTATTAAATGATCAGATTAGGTAATAATACTAAGTGATTAGTCAAATACTAAATTGGTCACTCATCAAATTGGTGAGTAATGATAGAAAATTATTGCTGCAATTGTTATATATCTAGGAAACTGCAAAATTGGTTTCTTGCTACATTTAGGGGAAAATATCAGGCAGAAGTCAAAATCTGTGGATTATAAAAGAAGATAATTTTCCCACTGAAAACAGGTATAATATGTAATAAGCACTCTATTTAAATCTTTCCATCCTTTCTCCCAGCTTCTAAATATATTAGCTATCTTACAGTCATGGGAAGAAAAATTCTTATATTTTTCTGAATTGTTACCCTCTTGATTTTTTGACGAAGAGATTAGGAAAATTCCCAGACTGCCTCATTTCTGAATTAATTTCAACAAGTTCTTTCATATAGATGCAGGAAGAACTGGCCAAGAAAAAGAACATACAAATTAGCTGTTATTCTAACAGGAAAAGACACTGGTTTTAAAAGAATTGCTATTGCCAGTCATCTTCTTTATTCTTTTGAGTTTCTAAATAGTATAAACCAAACACCGGATAACCCAGTGGAATGGGGGTGGTGATGGTGGTAATATATATAAACAGAAAATAAGTCTGCTGTTTGAAGTTTGGGACTGAACAGGAAATAAAAATGAAGCAGGGAAAAATGAGAGTTTGGGGTGGGGGACACTTATTTCTGATTTTATATGCATGCATAAAAATATACACATGTATACAAAGAAAAATACTACAAAGCATGTGATTTAAAATACAAAAAAGAAAAACACATGAAAATGTGTGTTTTATTCTAACAAGTTTGTAGACTCTGAAGGCCACACCTTATCATACTCACCGTGAGGACACAGTGACCCTTTACACTGCTGAGGGGAGCACACGGAAAGCTGAGGAGTAGATCTCTTTGGCAGTGCACAACTTAGAGGTCTTCAGCAAGCACCACTGTTATTTGAGCAAATTTAGGGCTGTGGTTATGGGCAGGGTGAGTCTTTCAAGAGGCAATAAATTTAGATTGGCCCTTCCCTGAATAATCAGAGTCTTGGAAGTTAAATATTACACGATACCAACTTTGAGTCTATAAAACTAGTTGAGAGATTGGGTGTGATGGAGCATAGCTGTGATTCCAGGACTTGAGAGGCTGAGGCAGGAGGATCACTGTGAGTTGAAGGCCAGCCTGGTCTACACAGAGAGACCTGTCTCGAACAAATAAATAAATAAAACTACTTGAGTGTACAAATGATTCTACTAAAAAAACAATATCAAAACATTTAGTCCTTGCATATGTAAAGATGAAAGAATTCTATATTATAATTGAAAGGATTTTGGCCCAGTTGGGACACTGTAGCCGGTAAAGCCTTGGAGGCAGAACCAAGAGGCTTTATGTTGAGGTCATCTTTCCAGCCCCTAGGAATTTACCTGTGGGGCGAAATGAATACCACTGGGCTACCTGTGCATCACTGATGCCCCTCAGGCACCACCCCAAACCTAAGGCACATATATGCCCCCACACCACGTGTCTGGCAGACAGAATGCCAGACCCCGGAGGGTCAGGGGTCTCTCCCCACATTCTTAAAATAAAGGTCATTTATATTTCATACTTATCTTTTCAGCTGCGCCAAATTTCTATCAATAATTATAGTCTACAATGCTATAAACTTAGTGTACCACTATATGATTAAAATAACTAAGAATCATTCAGGCTTCTATTTTCATAAAATGTGCTCTCTTCCACCCATCACAGCCAAGTAACACTTTTCACTAAATAAAATGTCTGAGCAAGATGTGAAAATGATATTTTTATAATGTTTTAAAACAATTTTCAATAATGATGTTTCTCATCAGGAAAAATACAGCAATTGTGTGTTTTTTCCTCAATTGTACTCTGAAGAATTAGTTTTTAACTTGTCTTCATCTTGGTAGTTATTGTTACAGGCAGCTGAGCTAGTTAGAAATATAGGCAGTCAGACAAGGCTGGGCCTTCAAAGGAGCCAGAGCAGGTCAGATACCTGCAGCCTCGAAGAAACAATCACCTCCTGCTGTTGGCCAGATCTCAAGACAAAAGGAAAAGCAAATACAGCCACACCCTAAGGACTGGTAGTCTAAATAGTTCTCTATTACCCTGAGGAAGTCAGGAGTCAGCATCGCACCCTCCTACAGGGAGAGTCCCTGCTGTTCAGCACGCCCCCTTACTTTGTGACCTACTCCCTCATTTGCTCCTAATTTAATCAATTTTGCCTGAGCAATTAATCTCATTCGCTGACCACAGTTCTGTCCCACCTTATGCCCACCTCCCAAATTCCCTTTTTCCCAAACATCGACTCATTTAACTTCATGATTTTACTCTACAAAAGTCCGGAGAAAAGACAGAGTCCTTGGCAAGCCACTCGGGATCCCTTCTGTCTTTCTCAGACAGAAACTTTCTTTCTCTCAGTAAATATATTTTACTCTTAACCTCTGTTGTTCCTAAAATTCATTCTTCAGTTTTAGAGAACATGAACTCATATCGGATTATAGTAAATTGTGAGTTTTATTCCCCTATATCACTATTACTAAAACATTCTATCTATTGTCTGGGTGATGGATTACCTCAGCTTTTGCTGTCTTTCTCCATCTCTATGGCAAGTTGATTCTTTCCTAGGAGGCTTGTAAGTTGGTGAGAAACCATTTGGTAATTAATATGTTTCCAATACTTAGTTATTATTTGAAGAATCAGTAAACTGAGAATAAGTCGTATTTTCTCTGTGGAGTCAGATCTACTTGGTCCAAATTCTTCCTTCTTGCTTGATAAGTGTGTTACATTGTGTTCATTTTGTTCATCTGATAACATGAGAATAAAAGGCCATCGTAGAATTTTATGAGAAATAATGTAGATGATATTTTAAATGTATAGTTCTTGGTGCATCATCAAAACATAGTAAGAGGACACCTTTGTCATCTTTTTATTATCTTAATTCTCACTGTGATGTTCACTGGTATTTGAAAGTGGCTTCATGAAGGGCTCTGCATGGCATTCACAGCTGGCTTTGCAGGACAAGTAGGTTAGTGTTATGGTTTATACATTGTGTCAACTTGAGCAGTCTATAACTTTAAGTGACTCAGCTGCTCTACAGCCTGGGGCATAGAGGACAAGGAGTTAGTTTCTAGGATATTGTTCATTGTGTCAATTTGAGAAGGTCAGAAATTTTAACTAAGTGATCCAGCAGGAGGCCAGGGTCCCTAGTTTGTAACATCCTGGTGCAAGAGGAGGGTAGGCAAATGATGTGAGTGCTGCAGCCACCCTAGGAGAGTAGCCTGCCTACCATAAAAGGCAAATGAGTAGGCACTGATTGCTGCTTCCTTGGAGGACCTCCAGTCTTTGTCTTCAGCTTGGACATCAATCATCTCCTGGCTTCTGGTACAGACTGTTTGGCATCTGCCTGGGACTCTTCAGCCTTTGTAGTAGACACTTCAACCCTCCATCATAGACTCTTCAGTGTTCCATCATAAACCCAGCAGCCTCCTGATATGGATTTGCACAGGACACTGCAGTAAGCTCCTGCCCTTGGACTAGACCCTTCAATCTCTAGCATGCAGACACCTTCTACATACTCCCTCATTCCACTTTGTGGCTGACCATTGTAAACCAATCTTGTAACTTCTTATACATTTGTATATCTTGTTATATCTGTTTCTATGGTAAACAACTAATATAGTTAGTTTGCAACTGCACTTAATAATGAATGAAATAATAAGGTTCTTTTCATGTTGCTGCAGAAGTAGAGCAAGATAGCTGGGTATTGACGTCTGCCTTGAGGAGTAACGAGAACTGTTGATAAGAAAAGACAATAATACAGAAAAATTTACATGAATGTTCTTTATCTTTCACCATCTATCCCTAGAAAATAGGATCCCTAGGGATCAGGGAATGATTTGTCCTAAAATAAGAATTCATTCAATGCTACCGGCCAAAAATTTCAAAGAAAAAATGAAAGTTGCATATTTTCTCCCATTTCCTTGTCCCTCGGTCCCCAGGCAAACAATGATTTACTGCCTGTCACAACAGTCTGCATTTTCCAGAATTTCACATAAAAGGGATCATACAGTGTCTACCTTTTTTTGGGAAAAAGGAGAGACTTACTTTGAGTCTTTTCCCCAATTGCTGAGATGCTCAAAATTCTTTCATTTAATTTAGTATATTTGATTTTTAAATATTTTCTTTAGAATTTTTACTTTTATTAGTACATGTTTACAGTGCATAATGTTTGTATTCAATATGGGGAGTTAGTGCATGTACATAAACACATCTTAATTATTTTAATGTTCCCTGGTCTTCTCCTTCCCTTCATCTCTTGATCCACTTCTCATCTGCAAAAGACTTTCATGCACCCTGTGGTGGTTCTTATAATCTTGGTTATGCTGCAGACCTTGGGAGAAATCTGAATGATTCTGTGAGTCTCTTTCCTATTTAAAATAATAACATAGTTCTGTGCATTCCTATATAACTGCAAGATGTTCCGAGAAATGATTCACTTCACCTTAAAGTTTTTGTAGCTGATAAATATATGATTAGGCTGAGAATACCCATCACCTCAAAGCTAAAAAAGCTAAGCACATCCAGAGACCCTGCAGAATGGGACATTCACATTTTGGGATGCTGAACTTGTTTCTCAGTAAATATTTTTCTTTCCTCCATCCTGGGAAACATGTCACACAATATAATCAACTTTCATCTATTTTTTATTGAAACGTTGTCATTTAGTTGTTTTCATTTCCATACCTAGCTTTTCGTCTGACTTTGAGAAGGCATTCTTATTTTGAATTTAACGTAGAAGCTGGCCTTGAATTAATATTGGATTCTAAGAATTCTGTGTTTTTATGAAATTGTTCTCTCTTACTCATCATCTTTTTGTGCTGGGGATCTAACTCACAACTTTGCATTTGCCAAGCAGGCACTTCTGCTGCTGAGATAAACCCCAAACCCCTATTTGTTCTTATTTTTTTAAAAAGCCTGTAGGAAATTGAATTGGTAATATGATGCTTACATCAATTTTAGTAGATGAATTATCATGTACAGCCTTATATCAATGATGCTATCTAAATATAGTTTTAGACAATTATTATTTTAGTTTTTTCATTGACAAGTTATTAGTTATATATACCTGTGGGTTGCAAAATAATTTTCCAATGCATCTATTTTGTAAAACAGTCAGAGCAATTAATATGCTCACTACCTCGCACACTGGATTGACTCTTTGGCTGAATCACTGACTTAGATCATTGACTCCAGGATTACATCTTACAAGTATAGGCCAGAAATATACTTTAGAGATTATTTTCAAATGTGATATTAAAGAGTGTATGTATATATTTACATATGTATATATATATATATATACAAATTATATACAGTCATGCATAGTCTAATGACGAGGATATGTTCTGAGAAGTATATAGTCGTGGGGTTCCATCACCATGCAAATATCATGGGGGTACTTAGACAAACCCAGGAGGTTCAGGGCAGTTGCTCCACGTGGCCTCTTGATGTACCCAAGAGATGTAGTAAAGTGAGATAGACATATGAGACTTCTGCCAGTATAAGCTGGAATACTGTTTCATTATAAGTTTTTTAGAAGTACAAGGAATGTACTTTAAAGTAATGATTAAAACTACAGTATAGTAAACCCATAAATCAGTGAATCATTTATAACTACCAAGGATGTACTGTACATAAATGTACGAATTGGTAGCACAATAAGTAACTTTTTGCATTATTATCACCACTCCATGTGGGTAGTACTTAGTAAAATTATGTTACACTGGCTGTGAGATGATAGAAATTTTACAGCTCCATTATAATCTTAGGGTTTCACTGCTATATATGCAGTCTGTCATGGACTGAAATGTCATTCCACCACTCACCACCTACTTATGATACATATATAAAGGATTTCTTTATACCTGTAGAATGTAAGGGTGAACTTGCCCCACCCATTTGCAGATATAAATTTTGTTGGAAAATGATTTCCATTTCCATATATGAAACAATCTATTAAACAACCACTTGATATGATCCAATATTTCTCAAGGAGAAGTTGTATGCTTAGACAATAATTTTTTTTCTATCTTCCCTTCAGCAAATGTTGCAACACTGTCTATCTAAGGAACAAATATGAGTGAAAAGACATTGTTCTGAAGAGAAGATGGCTGAGTCACCTGGCAAACTACAGTTTGAAGATGCAATTTCCTCACCTCAAACACTCAGAAAAGGAAAAGAAAGTCAATTTTTTGAAGGCGCTTTAATGCTAGCTTTGGTCTCAGTTAGGGGGACAGATTAGTAGAAAGTTCAGGTTTACACCTAGTAATAAAGTAGGATTCAAAAGCTTCTAGAGGATCTACTATGAAATATTTAATAAAAAGTTGAGTAAACTGTAATGAATGGCTTTGTAGTATGAAGGTGAAAGAGATTCTTCTTTTTCATAAAGCATTTTTGAAGGTTGATATGTTGCAGGAAATTAAAACAAATGCTTTCTAGTCTTCTATGCCTGGGGGTGAGCGACATAGGGGAGCCCTTGCCTGGGAGTCTAAGAGCTGGGTTCCGCCTCCAGCTGTGAGCAAAAACTGGAGTTGTAACCTTGGCCAAATCCACTTAAACATCTGGGCCTCTGCCTGCTTGCTTGAAAAGTACACAAGAAAAAGCAGATAATTTCTGAGATTCCTTTTGTCAACAATGACCTGTAAAGTAAGCAATACTCACACTTCAGTAAACACACATAAGTCCTTAGCCTTGATACAAATATTATTTCTGGGGGCTGGGGAATTAGCTCAGCGTCATAAGCACCTGCCTTGCAAGCAGGCGGTCGTGAGTTCGATCCCCAGTACCGATAAGAATGAAAAAGACCAAAAAAAAATTTATTTCTGATGAAGAAAGATAGACAGATAGATAAACAGAGGAATCCACAAAGTGAAAAATGTCTTTCTTCTATTGGAAACAGAAAGAATCTAATTCATCAGAGAATGAGAGAGAGAGAAACATGAATAAACCAATAGTTTTGATACTAAAATAGCTTGGTTGCCAAGCTAAAATGGTGTAAGACTTGTGTTCAGATTATGACTTTCGTTTTTACCAGAGTATCCTTAAATATTGGAGATACACACACACACACACACACACACACACACACACACACACACAAATGTTCCTCCTTCAGTCTTGTTTACTTGTCTAGTTCCTTTGTGTGTGTTGCAGTTCACAGGAGTGAGGCAGCACAGCGCTCATCCAGAGTGGTTCTTGGAGGCATCACCTTGCCGAGGAGCTCCTCTGCTCACTGATGGAGTGAGTCAGGTTCTTATTCCGCCTCTCAAGAGCCCTGACTTCTGACGAAAAAGAGCAGGTCATCTAGACGAGTCTTTCCAATGCTAAGTTCTTAAGTGGCAATTGCTCCATTCTTTCCATGTACTCTATTGCTCATTAATATTTTTCTCCAAAGACAAATAGGTAGATAGATAGATGACAGGTAAATCATAGATATAGACAGGTACTGTACGGGTTTTTTTTTTTTTTTTTTTTTTTGGTAGTAGTGGGACTGAACCTAGACCCAGAATTTTCCCTCTCAACTACATTCCCAGCCTACACTCAACCATTTTTAAATTTTGAGACAAGTTCTCGCTAAGTTACTGAATTGCTGGTGGGCCTGGAACTCTTATCCTCTTGCCTCAGCCTTAGTACTGCAATTACTGCATGTGTCACCAAGCCCAGTTCAAATATCTTAATTTTTATTCAAATAAAATTGTAATAAAATAAATAGTATTTTACTAACCTGTTTAATTTTCAAAATAAAAGTTAAATATAAAATATAATAATAAATCCAGTACAGCATTATTTAACTCCTACTAAATAAATTGTAATCTGGTCCCTGCTTTCTCTCTGTTATCACACAGTGTTGCTCAGATAATAGTCAGTACTGGGACACCTTCCCCTGACCAAGTCAGAAGGAATGAAAGGTAACTGAGAAGGAACAGTGTTGCTGCTTAATGATTCAAGGTTACTTAATGCCCTGCCCATGAATGATGAATAATCCTCTGCACAAAGCAGAGAAAAAAACAAAATAGAAATAGGGTATCTATTGCTGCTATTGTACAAAGTAAAGGACATTGATCTGTTCTATAGGACTCATAAATTTTAGATTGATACATTTGAAAGCACATAGCATTACTTTCTGCATTTAAAACCTCAATATCTAAAAAAGAAAAAGAAAAAAAGGAAACCAAAATCTTTGTCCTTGATGAAAATTTTATTATTTGTTTTTGGGTGGAAGAAAACCACATGAGTAAATAGCAGAGACCAGAGCCACCAGTGTTAAGAGTAGCACAATATGGTAACAGCTGACTCATGTCATTCTTTAAAGGCAAATTATTGAGTTTTTGCTGCAGAAAATACATTATTTTAAGTGCTTCACAAACATTATCTCATTTAACCTTCTTACTAGTCCAATAAGGTAAATGCATTGTTATTTCTATTTTTGGATAAGAAAATAGAAATTCAAAGATGAAAATAAGCACAAGATAACAAAACTGATAAAGGAGAAGTAGGATTGAAACCCAGCCTATCTCAGTCTTTTGAATTTCTATTTATTGGATAAAAACTAAAGAAATCCAAAAAAGTAAGCCTAGGGAATTATTTATTTGTTTATTTATTTTGTGGGTACCGAGAATCAAACTCAGGACCTCATGCTTGCCAGGCAGGTGCTGTATCGCTGAGCTATATCCCTGGCCTAGCCTGGAGAAATTAAGTAACACATTTTTCATTTTATCTTGTGTCCTAGCCTACCACAGGGTCTTCTGCATAGAAATAGCAGCACATCTTCAAGTCCCCTCGGATGCAGTTCTAAGCCCGTCAACCTGGGGATTGCAGAACTCCTCTTGATGCTACAGGGGAATCTGTGTGGGTATGGCTCACAGGCCGCACCTCATGCTGGGAAAGTTATCAGGGAGGACTGTGTGAAAACCTTTCTAATCTGCCTCAACTGGAACAAAGCCATGAAATTAGCCTGGGCATTGAGTTTTAAAAACAAAACAATGATCACTACACTGAACATTTAAAAATGTGCATCAAACAGCAATTAAAAACAACAGTAGGGTAGAATGCCAATAGGTATTAATATTCAATCTCTGTCTGGCAGCCTACCCTTTATTCCAGGCTAATTTTTAGCAAGGAAAAGTGAATTGTTTTAAAATTAAAGTACTGGCCAGGGAGTTAGCTCAGTGGCATAAGTGCCTGCCTGGCAAGCACAAGGTCATGAGTTCAATCCCTGGTACCTCCCCAAAAAGTAAAATAAAATAAAAAATTAAAGTGCAAACATATTACAACTATGTATCCACTTGAAGAATATGTTTATCTTTATAAGCAGTTTACATGAAAGCACCAAGGCTGCAGGAAGCTTCCAGAACTAACAGAATATTCCTGTAGCAGCTCGATTTATTGAAAACATGGCATCAACTGAAATGGACATCAAAGAAACATGAAAGAGAGGGGATACTGATGACTCAGGAACTTAAAGTTTTCAGGTTTTTATTTAACAGTTTTATAGTTATATAAAATTAGTGATGGTCACTTGATGATGAATCTAAAAATCAGTAATTCAGGTGTTTTGTTTTATTTTGCTTTCTTTAGTATGGGAAGTTCGATCCAGCAACACAAGCTGTCAATATAGAGAAATAGTTGACACATTTTAAAAATGAGTGTGAGGCCTTTTCCCAGCCAAAGGCAGTCCGAATCTGAAAAGATGGAGCCCGACTGGTGATGTACAAGCTTCTGGTTGATTCAGATATGCAGGGAAAATTGAAAACAGTTACTTCAGATTGAGAAATTCCACCCATGAAAACTAATACATTTCAGTGGCTTAAAAACAGGAGAGATTATAGCACTTATTTTGCACATGGAAGAAATTATACATATAAAATGGAAAGACAGCCAGATGTGGTGGTGTACACCTGTGCACATGGAAGAAATTATACATATAAAATGGAAAGACAGCCAGATGTGGTGGTGTACACCTGTAATTCTAGCACTCTGAGAAGCTGAGGCAGGAGGATGGCAAGTTATTGTCCAGCTTCACAACTTACCAATTTAGCAAGACCTTGACTAAAAATTAAAAATGCAAAAAATAGCACCAGGGATATAGCTCAGTGAAAGGCCCTGGATTCACACCCTGGTACCTCAGACAAACAACAAAAACAGACAAAAAATAAATGCATGTATAATATAAATGTATATACACACACACACATAGACATATATTTCATTACACTAAGGGCTTGATCACCTTTCTATAACAAATTTTGTGTAGTTTCTTATTCCACCGATTCGAAAGACAGAGAATAAGATCATTGACTTAAGAATCAAAGGAAAAAAATTAATTGTAATTTACAAAGTTTCAAAAGGTTAGTTTATTCTCAAAAATGTTTTTAAGTATTTAATTCTTAGAAAACAAATATTGTACTGGTTTTGTTTCATACATAGAAATTTAATTAAATAGCATTTTGACTTACATTCAGGATCTATTTAATAAAAACAAGTTAGTTTATTTGTAATACTGTCTGCATTTCACAGTTGGTATCCAGGGTCCAAATATTGTTCACCTCTTGCAATAATAATTAAGTAATAAACCTGGATAATAATACAAATCCCTCACAGCTGACGGTAATTGTTCTCTTTCAGTCATGCTGATTTATGAACTGTAAAAATAATTCATAATGGCTAAAATATTTCTAAGGCTCTGGAAGAATTTCTAGTGTTTTCTGATGAAGAGAAAAACTGGATATTAGGATCTGTTGAATGCCTACCATTTGTTCCACGTATTATTAGGCACATAATCTCATTTAATCCTCAAACAACTGTATAGAACAGGGTCCAGCAAATTACAGCAAAAGGGTCTGATTGTGAATAAAATTTTATGATACATAGTCATGTTCATTTATTTATTTATTATACATACGACTTCTTTCTGATATAAATATAGTACAGCAATTTTAGCATATAACCTGAAAGGCTGATAATATTTACTATCTAGTACTTTATAGTAAAAAGCTACCAACCCTATTTTAGAACAGTCACAATGATCTGTTTTTAAATGAAGGAACCATGGTTCAATTTAAAATCTCAAAGGTGATAGCTTCTCTTCAGCACCAATTTGTGTATTAGACTGTGTCCACCAGAAGTACTGTATAATCACCAGACAGAAGCTAATGATCAAATAAATATTGCAGCCAAACTGAAAATTATTTCTGCAGTTTGAAAACAACAGATATTTTTCCCGTGTTCAGGTATCACGCAAGCTTCTCATTACTTTTTGTACTGAAAAAGAAGCTAGAAATAAAGATGTTAAATATCAAATTTGTATAAATGGATTGCATCTGACAACTCTACTGAAACCAATTATAATGTAGTCCCCAAATACTCTTTAAAACGTGAATGCATCTCAGAGAGTAGAAAATAATCATAAAAGAGGTTGATGCAATACAAAATTATGTTGCACTTTTATGTTCTGTTGGTTAAAGGAATGTTTCCTCCTTACTCTTGATGTCTGCTTCTAGGTGGAAAGAATTCAGCTGAGATAATACCCGTGTTCTAGCCCACAGTAGTGACACATGTCTGTAATCACAGCACTCTGGGAGGCTGAGGCAGGAAAATCACAAGTTTGAGCCAAATGTGGTTAACTTAGTAATTGAGTGAAACACTGCCTCAAAATAAAGAGAGGGCTGGAGATGAAGCCCAGTGCAAAAGTGCTGGGCTCAGTCGCTAGTGCTGCAAATAATAATAATGATCCTGTCCTATCTCTGATCTTTCTCATTCCTCACCTGGGGAAAAGTTACTTGGTCAGGTTGGTAAGTTTTGAAGAACATGGGCAGAAGCCTGGTTCTTTTCTTTTCTGTGAGCCTCCCCATGTCAGTATCCACTGTCTTTTCCTTTGTAAGTAAGTTTAAGAAGCAGTCTTCCCTGAGTCGGAGTTCTTATGGCTGTGTGGGCATGTCTGTTTAGTTCTGGGTGCAGCATTAGAACACTCATTGCCTACAGTATAGGCCACATTCAGTTTTTTCAGGAATGGTGTTCATATTTTAGTTCATGGATTTTTCTGCTTATTCATCTCTTCATTTGTTCCTAACTCAAGCCAAGGACAGGATGATATCAGCTTTCCTGAAATACACGGATGCAAAAACTGCCCAGAAGCTTTGAGAGGCCAAATAACACCTAGTAAGGCCTTTGCTGAGCCAGAGCACATGATTTGTGGTTTTGAACTTGAATGTCAGTGTAGGTGATGTTGACCTTGATGGTTTATAGAATATTCTCAAGGACAAGAAACTGGTATTTGTTGTGGTTGGTTTTTGGTTTTTAATACGTGTGTTGTTGATTTTTAACCATGCAATCCTGAAACAGTATTAGTACTTAAATGCAGACTTTAAAAGGAGACTTTAATAGAGAGTCTCTGCAGCTTTCAGTGACTTTGCCTGCAGGCCAGTGACTCTTTATGAGGTAGGCCCTTGCCAAGTCCAACAGAAATATAATCTATATCTCAGAAAAGGCTTGGATCATGGGTACTGAGCCACGTGCTGACCATGCAACTGACCTCAGCAGAGATTGACTGTGTACAGCCTCGTGAGTCTGTGCTGTTTCTTAGCTTTGAACATCTTGCTTTATGTTGCCAGCAGTGCAGAACAAGATTAGATTTAGGTATTTGAAGGAAGAATCCGATGCACTGTCTCTAACTATAAGATGACAAGTTTCTCATGTGTTACAGCAGTGGGCGTGTTCTAAAAGTTCCAAAAGTAGACAAACATTATATAAAGTTACAAATAAAAAAATAGTTTAAGCTTCACGAACCATTTGGTATGTTTTTGAAGTATTGTGCTCTGTATTGCATCATGAAAGTAGTCACAGACCACACATGAACAAACAGTGTAGCTGTGTTCTAGTAAAACTACAAAAGCCAGCACTAGCCGTAATTTGCTGACTTCAGTTCCGGATAAAGCTAGGCGGATAGCACTGGATTAGCTGCCCCCGATTTTATTCTGATTTTATGTCCTGCAGGGTGATACTTCAGTTAATGAAGTTTGCCTATGTAGCAGAAGATCTCCCTGCCTCCCCCAGCCAATATACTTCCTTTGTTAGTTGCCCAGAGAATAGTTAGTTACACTTATAGTTCCTGTTACTTTTGTTTCTTAGAAATGTCTTGTCACAGTGTTGCATAATTGGTCACTATGATGCTTATTGTAAGAACCAATCCTCAGCTGACAAGCCATTCTGCCTCTGTGCTTCCTGCTTGCTTATCCATATAAGCACTAGACCACCAGAGATCAGAGCCTGATATTCTGGGAATGATCCTGATCAGTGCCCATCGACGTAAATAAATCTGCCTTCAAATCCTGGGTGTCATTTCGGTGTTTCTGCTTGCCTTTGCAATCACACTCAGGTATGAGGTTTCAAGTTCACCTTGGATTAGGTGATGATGCATTGTTTCAGTCCATTGTTTATTGTTGTAGCAGAATTCCTGAGACTAGGTCGTTACAAGAAAAAAATGTATCCAGAGCTGGAAATCCATAATTAAGGGGGAGGACTGAAGGTCAAGCAGGTAAGTGTTGAAGAGACAGAACACCTTAGTGACCTCCCTTTATGAGAATCTACTCTTGTAACAACAAATCCACTCCTTTGGGAGGAATGTTAACCACTCTTAAAGGCCTAATCTCCTCCTAAAGGCCCATACGCCTGTCATTGGACATTCAAATTTCAGCAAACCATACTGCAACCACAGCACATATAAAAGACCAATGGATTTTTGGAGGCAGGATTTTAAAGCTGAAACAAGTCTTTAAGAAGAGGTGGGAATAGTAGCCCTATAGATCAGGCCTGATCCCAAGAGAATAATACCCAACAACTAGGGTGATCTCATACCCGATTCTGAGGCAGGGTCCCAAAACCACAAGTTCAAAGGAAAACGTAAATTAGGAGAGGTTTTAAGTTTGAAAGAAAGCAGGGATGATTAATATACTCTTCTCCAGAAGATAACAAAGAATACTTCATTGACACACAAGATACAGTAAATCATAGAGTTAAAATTAGCCTTTTTCCAAGCATGGTTCACCCAAATGATGAAATAAGTTTGAGTCAATGGCAAGATAAACATCATTTTTTTTCATCTTTATTTTCCATCATTCTGATACTATGAGCATTTGCTAAGATCTTTGGTAACACTCAGAATGGCAGGTTTCCACTAGGTTCTGCAAACACATTTTTGCCTGAAATAATTGGCCCACAGAAATCAGTTATTGAAGAGAAAAGGGATTGATAGGAAGGACCGAAGCAGGGGTATAATCAATGTATTATATATAATACAATATATAAATGTCACAATAACTAAATGTCTATAAAACTAAGGTGCATTAATAAAAATCATAAATACTGGCTCAGGAGTCTAGCGACTGGCTTGTTTTACAAAGTTAATAAAAAGGAGCTAGTTCTCTGGTAGTATTTTAGGACTTTCAAGTGAGGCATGAGATACAGGGCTTGAGGAAGCCTTGGTTGCTATTCCTGAATTATAATGTTGCCCAGGCATCAGAAAACATCTGGCTGGGACCGATCAGGACAGAAGGTCAGGGTGGCTGATAAGTTTGAGATTTTAATTTCTGTATAATTAGCTCACATGGGAAACAAAATTTGATTATAGATTAAAAGGACTTGGATTTTGGGCTTGGGAATTATGGATTTAGATTACACTGGATTCTAGCCTTTGAACCTTTATTTTCCCTCACAATCTGAGATGGAATTTCGTATTCATATATGGAAAATATAATCCCTTTAATAATGTCTCTAAGTGAAAGATTGACTGACAAGACCCAGCATAAGCTCAGTTCCACTGTCTCAGCGATCTCACCCCCTACTGTTCTCCCCTCTCATCCCCTGGCTTTCCCAAGCCCTTCCATCTCCCACATGTTCCCCCACGGGAACGCATCCTTTCAGCTCAGGGCCTTCGCACATTTCCTGTGTCTACAGCGGCCATTTCCCTAAACTCCCATATCCACTGGGTTCATTTACCTTCTTTTAAAAAGAAATCTCATTTTTCTCTCCTATCTCCTCCTCCATCTGTCTTTTGGTTCCTTTTCTATCTCCCAAAGATCCAGCTCATTGTTGACTATTGCCTATATTTTATTTTGCTGTGTATTTATTTGTTACATGCTTTCTCTCATATGAGAAACCATGGAATATTTACCCTTCTTTATGGCAGAGTAGTTCTCCATTGTGTATAAATACCACATTTTCTTTAGCCACTCATCTCTTGATCGATGTACAAGTTGCTTCTGAGATTTAGCTGCTGTTAATTGTGTTGCTATAAACATGTTTATGTGTGTTTCACTCTATATGATATCTAACTCTTTTGGGACTATATCTAGAGAGGAAATAGCGGGGTCTAGTGGGACTTTTACTTTAAGTCTTTTGAGGAATGTCTGTGCTGATTTCCATAGCACTTGTACCAGTTTACACTCCCACCAACACTGAAGAAGTGTTACTTTATTACTCTCCAGCATTCATTATTATTTAATTTTTGTAAAGTGCTATATACATGCATCACATCCTTATGAGGAATGTGATCAAGTAAGACAAACACATATAAATATAAAGTATATATAATATTATATATATAATGTCAGGAGGAGGAAGGAAGGGGAAGAGAGGAGGTTTAAAAAACAACTAGAACATGTCATGTACATGTACAAATCCCCATTATGAATATAGTTACTGTGTGCTACAAACCTGTGCCAATAATTTTTTTAAAAAGTCACCTTCTTAGTGAGGCCCTTCCTGGCCATCTTGTCTACAATTTCACTTCCCTCCTCTTTTATTGGCCTGCTTTACTTTTTGTCCTTAGCACGGATTATTCTTCACCACTCACTGATTTACCTACAGCTGACTCCTTTTGCTCATGGTTCTCTCCACTTAGCTGACTGGAATACAAACTCTATGCCAGCATGGACTTGTCTGTTTCTGCTTCATGTTTTATTTAGGATGCAGTATCTCAATACCTACTCCAAGGCCTGCCATATAGTAGACACTCAATAAATTAATATTCATGGGATGAATGCATATGTACTCATCCTATTTACCTGATACAACACGTCAGCCCAGCACAATACTTGACATCTAGAAAGATTGCAATAAATACCTGAGTGTGCCTGTGTGTCACAGAGTTGGTATTTTAATGACTGGGTGAAACAGATTGTTCTTATCTTTACAACTAACAAAAACCAACAATTCATGCTTTTAAGACTACTCCTACTTGCTAAAAGGGAATATTGCCATGAAAAGACTGTTAGGGGAAAAAATGTGTGGGAGATGGATCAATACAACTAATAATTTTCCCAGATTATTTTTATTTAACAGTGTGTTGCCAATGACATCACTCAAATTCATATCCTGTCACAAGCCACCACTTTTTAAAGTATCTGAAATGCTAAGCAAGTACTCTCATGAAAAAAGCTACCTGAAGCAATCTCAGGAACAAAAATACGAAGTGATGTTCATATCACATGTCAAGCAGGGTGTCTGCATTGTTGTCCATGCCAAGCCTGTGGCTCCCATGTGGCTCCCATCATGTAATACTTGACAGTGATACTCAGGGACAAGGGTACGCAATTCCTTTCAGCGACAGGTAGCAGCATTAGATTCTCTATCCCTCCTCCAGGACATCTGACAATCGTTTTATCTTTTTCCAGCAATCTCCCTCCTTCCTAGATCGTTCTTCGTGTTGTATTTTTTCTACACATAAGCATGGTTATGTCCAAAATGGAAAAAAATCATATTGAATATCATCTGCGACTAGGAAAAGGATACATAAAAAGGGAAAGTAGTCTGTTTTTATTTTCTTATTAGTGTGTAAAATGAATTTGCAAGGTATGAAGGCAATGAAGAGAGAAAGCTAATAAATATCATAGGCAGCAATACAAACTTCGAGGGATAAAGACGTGGCAAAAATGTACTTTTGATGCCTCCGAAATTGTATTTGTGTCACTAATTCTCACAAACAGGAGGGGAGAAGAACTCACTCAGTCCTTCTTTACACGTGCATTGACCCATGAAATCATGCCAATACTACAGAAGGAGGTGGGGAGTGGAGGAGCAGCTCTTGTTAATCTAAAAGCTAAGAGACCCTTTTGAACCTATGATTACCAGTAAGTGAAGAGGACATTTTTATAGCCATTCACAGGTTCTTTAAAGAAAAAAGTGATTTAATGAGGCATCCAAATTTTCAATAATATTGCTGAAGAAGTTCTGTTTTGAAGTTCTTTCAAGCCCTCAAAATACACCAGTTTTTTCTAATTGCACCATGACATATTTATTAACACATGCTATTTTATAAGTGAGGAATCAGAGTTGCAGATAAGTTATATAACCTGCTCACGATCATATGATGTTATGGTAGCTGAGCCAGATTCAAGCTGAAGTCTTCCTGATAACCAGGCCCACGATCTGAGCAAGCGGCACTGTTCCACCCGTACAGCAGCTAGCTCCGACCTGGCACACATCTAAAGTGTTACATATTTGAACATTAATCTTATAGCTTCAGTCCAGCATTTCTGAAACTGTGATTATCAAAAGTGGGGGAGCAATGCTCTGTTAAACAAAACCAGTGTCTCCTTAACTCAGAACTTCACAGAGGCTTTAATGTGCTTAACACATCCCCAAATGCCAAATGCAGTGGAGAGCAGACAGTTTCCCAAATTCATTTACCACAAAATGCTCCAAGAGTGTCAGTTATGTCTGGAGGGAAAGAGATTTATTTGCTACAATTTCAAGACATGCTAAACGTTTTACAGAAAAAAATCCAAAATGCTGAACAAGAAAAATATAACACTTGTATTTTAATTTGAGACAGTTTCAGTGTGTAGGACTTTCTTTTCTTCATCATTTCAGTGCTCACATTTTTTTCACTGTGGAAATAGCCAGATGAATTATAAGTGAAATTCTGAAGACAGTTTATGTGTTTATTATTGGGAAAAGTTTTGCCATTTTACAACTAAATTCTTTCTTTACTTTGACTTTATGGCCCAACGGTGGGAACAGTGGGTGGGGAAGGAAGAAAGAAGCAATATAAGAATAAAAATTAAAATAGATTCAAATATGAGTAATATCTCTTATGGATGCTTTATTGTGTGGCTAACAAGATGGTAAAATCCTAAAACCTTTTCCGTTCTTGTTTCTTTTATGATATTCTACACCGTGTTTAATGATTTCTACTTATAAGATTCCACTGAATTCTGTGCTACGGACTACTTTGAAATAAAAATCTCTACAGTACCTTCCTGGTGGCAAGTCTGATCTTCCAATGATCCTTCATCTGGGGTTTGAATAAGAGAAGGACATTAGAAATTTATCTTTTTTTTGTTTGTTTTTCAATATTGCTCAGACTGCCACTAGGACATTTTAGCTCTTATGAATACTCCAAATGCCTCTCATGGCAAGAATCTTAAAAACATTGCCACTTTTAAATTTGATTTTGTTTCAAAAGTAGAACCAAGGTGATAATTAGTCTTGATCTTTGACAAGAACCATGCAAGAAACTAAGGTAAGCTTTATACACACAAAAAGGTGTCAGGAACTCAGAACCTCCCATAAAGAAGCTGAACTTGGAGTACAGGGCAGGGCTTTATGCTTATTGTATTACGATAAAATGCAGTCTTATCAGACCTGGGCAAGACACTGCCAGCTTGAGCAGGAATTATGCAGACAAATCAAATATGTTTGACTGGATAGAACAGGAATCGAGTTCTCTGTTTTACTCTTCCCATGGCAGGCTTGTGTTCACAATGAATCTGAATTATTTGGATTGTAGGGAAGAGTTAGCATGATGCCAGCTTTTCAGGCACATCAGCAGTGCTCTTGAAGGACAACACGGGAAAATGCTCACTTTATGTTCTTGTAAAATTAGAGTTTAGAAATACAAAGGCAGAAGAAGGCCTTTAATAAAGAACTCAGTGAAAGACTGAAGTCAGATTTGTGACTGAAACATTAAAGCCAGCAAATTGTAGCTGACCAAACTCTGGCATTATTCTGAATTCTCTTCCAAAGGGAAAAATTATAGATTCTTCAAGATAAAAACCTTTGGAATAACCCTGAGCCATGACAGCTGGTGTGTATGTGTTGCCTTTTCAGTGTCTTCTTGGGAACATCTGAGAAATCGTTCTGAATCCCACTGGAGGGGCAGTGGGAGAGCCATCTCACAGTCCAGGATCTGGGTTGCTGGCTTGCACAAGGCTCAGGCTTTGAACAAGCATGATGAGATTCACTGCAACTGCCAGCAACCCAGAGCTGGCAGAAATTTTCACAGTCCCCTATGCTAACTTGTCCAAGGCCCTGCCATCCTAAAACAAGTTCAGTTCACAGAATGTTGATTCATTTCCTGTGTTTATTTGCATGAATTTTTTCTAAACAAAACATACAGAGTTTTGTAAATGTATGATACAAATATACACAAATTACATATCTTCTCGGTACTTAATCTTCAATACTTAGCCACAAAATATCAAAAGACTTTATCAATTTCAACTTAAAATTGTTCACTCAGGACTGATTTAACCCATTGTGAAAGAATAATTAGAAAAATCCACCTTAAACTTCTACAAGATTGTCTTTTTCCATTTAACAGAAATGAAATCCAAATATTCTTTCTGATTTTGCTTTACTTTCTGGTTCAACTTTAAGAATCACTTGCAAAATTGTCATTTTAAAAAATGTGAAGCAATTTCTGTTCAAGATCACTCAAATTCTCTTCTTTTCCCTCCTCTTTAACTCATGATTATTGTTACACACTTCCAAGCTCAGACTGTGAGTTTTCTTATGCTGCCCACGCTTCTCTTCAAGCTGAAGTCATAAAGCAGAAGGTGGCAACTGTCCCCTGCTGACAGGCAGAATGTACTTCTTTTTCTTCTTCAGTAGTCACAACATGGAAGCCTATTCATGAAATTACTTTAAGAGCCTGTGATTTTTGAAAATGCATTTTATAAGTTTTTTTTAATACACCTGTGAAAAGAGTCCTGGCACACGGAGTAATTGCCACCTAGAACCAGCAGTCCCCTCTCACTAATTAGTCTTTGTCCTTTCCCTGTCTGGCAGGAACAATGACTGGATGGCAGTTGGTACCCACTGTGGTGGCAGCTTTAACGACTGCTGTCTTCCTTGTGCCTTCCCCTTTCTCCCTAAATTCTGCCAGGTAGCTACATCTTGTTTAGAAGTCCTTTGTCTTCTTCAAATTAGATGCTAACCTTTTTTAGATTTGCATACACTTTCTTTTTCTTTAGAGAGAACTTCATACAGTTCTCCTCAGCTGCTTAAGTGAATTCATGACATCCTCAAATATTCAGAAGCCACCAGAGGTTTCTATTTCAGGGCATGAGACCATTTGGGGCTCAGGACATGTCTATGTGGGCACTGGAAGGACAGTCCCGGGTATAACAGAGAGGTGATAAATCTGGAAACTGAATGTGATATGTGACAATAGGTCTACAGCTAAAAAAAATTTAGAAAGTTCACGACAAGCTATAGAATTTCCTAAAAGCCCAGAAGACACAGTAAAAAAGAAACCAGGACCTGGAGTTTATGTGAAGGATCTGATAGAAGAACAGCATCCGTGAAGTTTGTTCACCTCACAACTGACCACAGAGTGTGGGCGTGGAATTCTAAGCTCTGTGAAGCAGTCACAAGAAGGATGCTGTGACTCAGGAGTAAGCAGAGGACAGTAGAGTTTACACGACAAAATAGATGTTCGGGCAAAAATCAAAATTGTAGTCTAATGATCAGAATCAGAGCACAAATGGAGATTATAACTGCAATCATAAGTACACAAAATATTGCGCAGACAGCTTGCTGACTATAAAAACCATGTTCTTCTTCCTAGAGAGTAATAGAACAATAGTAGGGTGTGCATATATTTAATATATTGTATGTGATATTTATTACATACATAAGCATGTATGTATTTATACATATAGATACATGTTTATGTGAGAGTGTGTGCATGTGAAAAGTAGCAAATACTGAGATTTTAACACAGTCCCCTTGGGTACTACTGAGGATATAGAAAAGTCCTAAGTGAATGATCCTTCCATTCAGTGTACTCAGCAGCTGCTAGGGCAAAGACACCTAAGGCAAAAAAGCAGGGTAGACGAGTTTCTATCAGATGTGCAGGAGGTGCCATGATTTTAAAAATGAATTCTCCTAGAAGTGAAACTTGTGTGCCACAGCTACTATTGTCTCCTCCGGGGAAGATGCTGGGCCTACTGCCAGGGAGAAAGTGTTCCTGGATATGAGAAGAGGCCCACAGTGTGGAAATGAAGTCCTGGTAATCATTTTGTCAGAATTCATGCCTGGCTTTGTACAGTTGGCCTGGACTCCAGTTTCTGTGCTCCCCTGAGCAAGCTGCGGAATCTGTGGTAAGTCATTTAGGACTATTGTACTGGCTTAGACATTTGTCTTTATTCCAAACTATTCTGTTAGCTAAGATACCCTACCCCTGCAGGGAGGCTGCACAGCCTCTTCCCACACAGAACATGGGAACTCTGCATCTCACTAATCTTTGGTCCTACCTCATGATGTCACAAAAATTATATTAGGTAATCTATATAAAATACTTAACAAGAGTTTCTAACACATAACACACATTTGGTCAATTTTTTTATGGCCACTACATAATAATTACTTGGGTAGCAATAATATGCAAAGTGATCTACAGATCCAAAGCAATTCCTATCAAAACCCCAATCATGTCATTTGCAGAAATAAAAAAAATTCATTTTAAAATTGCTATGGAGTCTCAAAGGACCCCAAAAGTGAAAGTAATCTTAAAAAGGAAAGTAGTTGAAAATTATACACATGTGGATTTCAACACTTACTCTGAAGCAATAGTATTTGAAACAGTATGGTTTGGCATAAAGACAAATGTATAAGCCAGTACAATAGAATATGGAACCCGGAAGTAAACCTTTAAATGAATGGTGAAATGATTTTCAAAAAGGACGTCAAGACCATTCAACAAGGAAAGTATAATCTTTTAAACAAATGGTGCCAAAAACAACTGGATAACATATGCAAAGGAATAAAATTGGACCCATAATGGACACCACATATGAAATATAATTCAGAATGGACCAAACATTAAGTACAAGAGCTAAACTATGAAACTTTTAGAAGAAAATAAGGAGAAAACTTCATTATGTTGCATTTATGATTTCTTGAATATGAAACCAAAGTCATAGGCAACAAAAACAAAAACTGATAAACTTCACTTTGTTTGTTTGCTGTTATTTGGTTCCAAATGCCTTGTGTTACTCTCATTCTCTTGAATGTTTCTATACTTTGTTATGTTTGACACTATTGTATGTTATACTTAACTATTTCAAAGAAACAGACATTGTGGTAGTTACTCTTAATTATGGGTTGTCTTCTAGTGAAATTCTGTGTTGCTTACATTGTTCTGTTCTGATCTGCTTTATTATGTCCTGTTTTGTCTTAATCTCTTTAAAATAAAAAATATAAAAATGAAAATAAAACCTTTTGTCTATAAAAGGACCCTATCAACAGTAAGAAGCAAGCCATTGAATATTTGCAAATAAAGTATCTGATAAGATGTTAATATACAGACTGCAGAAAGAACTCCTGAATCTCAACAATAACAAACAAAATCCCAGTTCAGAAATGGGAAAGGACTTGAATGGCATTTTTCCACAGAAAGTATACAGATGCTCAATATGCAAATGAAAAGATGATCAACATCACTAATCATTAGGAAAATGCAAATCAAACAATAATGAGCTATCACTTCATACCCATTTAGGAAGTAGCAAGCCTTGGCAAGGATGTGAGGATACTGGAACTCCTGTGTATTTCCAATAGGAAGGAAGTTCAGTCACTACAGAAAACAGTTTATTAGTACTCAAAAAATGTACACATCATTTGATCCCATAGTCCCACTAGTTTGTATATACATAAAATAATTTAAAGCAGGGAGTAGAACAGATATTTGTATTACAGTGTATGTAAAAGTTAAGAGCTTTATTTACAGTATTCAAAAGGCAGAAATAACACAAACTACATCAATGTATCAATGTAAACAAAATGAGTGTGTGCACACAGTGTAACACTATTCAATCTTAAAATAAGTAAAATCCTAACAAGCTACAACACGGATCTTAGAAACAAATTAAATGAGATAATCCAGAGACAATAAACGCACTTTGATTCCACTAATATAAAAGGTACCTAAGATAGTCAGAGTTACAGAGGCAAAAAGACATCCGCAGTTACCAGAATTTGGCCCAGAATTTCAGTGTGAAATGATAAAGAATCATGGAGATAGCTGTTGGGCAATGGGTACACAAAAATGTGAATATATTAATGCCAATTATCTGTACACTTAAAACTGGGTTAAATGGAAAATTTTCTGTTATGTGTATTTCACCATTTTTTTTTTAAAAAACTTGAGGAAATCGGTAGACAGTCTGAAAAGCAACCTGTAATTTCTCCAAGCAACTATAGCATGGTCACTAAATATACAATAAATTGTGCTGTGGAATCTGGCACAGGTACTGCTTCAAGCATCGCTGTATACAAGTTAGTGCATTTCTCCATGTTCCCTGGGAAATCACCAAATGTGTTGGTGCATAACTGAGTGCTCATCAGAAATGCTGCCTCGAATTACACAGGAGCGTTATGCACACATTACTCAGCACTGCAGTCTCATAGGTCTACATATTTCACATTGGTTAGATTCATATAATTTGAGGATATTTCTGTTTCCATGGATCTCACTATCCCATTCCATTTGCCTCAGATAGAGACAGTCATAGCGTATAATAATAGCCACAAATACTGAAATGGAAGCAATTCTGCTCTGGAGTAAAGCAACAAATTTAAGGTCTATGCTTGGATTTATGGATAAAATAACAATGGAAGGTCGAGCTGTTTCAACACATGTATCACATTCTCCCCAACCCAAAAAACAACAAAAAATCCAAGTCTGCCTAAAGTTTTGTTCCTCCAACCCAGACTCCCTATACACCCTGGACTCCACATCTCTC
The DNA here is from genome assembly GCF_034190915.1 of Cavia porcellus. Taxonomy (NCBI): domain Eukaryota; kingdom Metazoa; phylum Chordata; class Mammalia; order Rodentia; family Caviidae; genus Cavia; species Cavia porcellus. Next base: position 60,503,977 of record NW_026947493.1, read on the forward strand.
TCTGTTTTAAGCATAGTGACCACCACTGATACCAGGCAGATGGACTGAACCCTTTCATGGAGCTCCAGTTAACTGCTGAGAATTTCAGCCACAAGTCAGTTTCTCTGCTAATTTAGCTCTGAGCTCATGGGCCTTTTGTAACAGCTGCCTTCATTCCCAAATTCTGGCCCTACTTTGTAGATGAGTTATGATCCCTTGGTGCTTGTATTATTCCCTGCACCCCAGTCTCATCTTGACAGCTCTATACTCAGTCCTCTTCCTTGTGCCATTTTGTCTCTAGGAGCCCCCAATCCTGAGTTTTTCCCAGTTTTCCCAAAACCTGAGTCTTCCCTGGTGCTGCCTGCCTGGATCTGAGAGTTCTGCTCCTGACAGTCCGCCTCAAGGCTGCCTGCACAAAGTGTCATCTGCCACCTGTTCAGTATTTTCTATTCTTGAAACTCTGCTTGATTAGATGAAATTTTTCTTAGCAGATACAGTTGATTTATCACTAAGTGTCTATGTAACTCCAGAAACTGTCAGCTTACATTTTCATCATTTGCTACGTGTTTTCTTAGGGCCAAGTGTATAGAGGCCGAACAATGCCAAATCCTATTTCAGCTATCTCACACACACACACACACACACACCTGCCTGCCTCCTGCATGTTGTGAGTTATCTATTGGTACCTACAAGGTAATGACTTAAAACAGCAAATATTTACTATCTCAGATATTTTCTAAGAATCAGAACTCTAGGAACAGCTTATCAAGTTGGTTGGGTTCAGAGTCTTTTCAAGCGATTACGATCAAGGTGGTGGCTGTGACTGTGAGTATCTGCAGGGGCTGAGGCCACTTCCCAGAGCACTCGTTCACACAGCCTCTGTTAGAGCTCTCAGTCACCTGCACAGAGATGTTGAAGATCTCTACAACACGGCCATTAGTTTCCATCAGAGTGAGTGATCCAAAACAGACCAAAGTAGAAGTGTAGTGCCATCTAACTTTGGAAATTATATACCAACAATCTTGCTACACTTCAGTGATCACACAGAGAAAGCCTGTGAGGTCTGGAGAGAAACACAAGAGCGTGAACACCAGGGTGGATTATCAAGATGCATTATGAAATTTAAGTGGAAACAAGTGTTCTGTAGCAAACAACAATAACAAATCACACATTCAACTTCTCTTTATGGTATTCTTGACTCCTTTATACTTGATTCCTGTGCTAAAACTACAGAAAAATCCAGTACAAAAACAAAATAAGAACAATAACATTTAGGCAATTCCCAGGAGACTCCAGGCCATTGATTCTCCATTTTCTTTCTCTTACTCCTCTCCTCTTAGTTCTCAGATCCCAGACTATCTTAATGACAATCTTGGATAGGAAATTACTGGCTTGATTCCCAGGCCCTCAGAAATCTCTAGTTCCTTATCATTTTATCATGTATCATTCTAGGAAGAAGTAAGGGATATAGAGGAAGGTCATCAAAGGATAGGATGCCTATTTTTGAGATCATCAGTGCATCCCATTATACTGAGTTGGGTTTATGTACTTGAAGTATGCATGCTCTTCCAACACTTCCACGAGTTCCCCACAGGCTATTTTCTTACAATTTTATCTAAAAATTCTGGAAGTCTCACAATGATTCTCAGTGTGACTGTACTAATAGCATGCAGTAAAATAATTTGTACAGTAAAGACAATCACTTATTTGATTAGGAATTATATTTAAAATTTAGGTCATCCAATCAGGAAAACAACATCATTTATCTTAATTTTTGCCTCTCTCTCATTATGAATCAAGAGAAGAAATTTAGATATTATCTTTTTCTGGAAAACGAAATAGAAAATTAGGGCACAGAGATAACAGAAAACATCCATAATCCTCTTATGAGCTTTTTGACCATTTAAAAACTATTGTTTCTTAATCCTATGACCCACCAACTCTGTCCTTTCTTTCCTAGCCTAAAAACCCAAAAGCAGGTTTCAGTTTATTTTGGAATCAGCCTAAGGAGTGTGAGAGAATGTGAGGGGATAAAATGCAAAGAAGACTTGGGCTAGAGCAAGCAAAAACTGTCTTTCTGCTCTTCAAAAACAGAAGCCTGAGTGAAGATCATGTAGTTTCCAGCAACGCGTGTCCACTGTGGTTTTCTCCTCCCATTTTCCAGATTAGAGTTTGTCTCAGACTCTAGTTCTTTACTTTCTTTCATTTTTTTTAATAGTACATATTTGAAGTACATAATGTTTACATTCGTTGTATGGAGTTGGTACATAAAACATCTTTGTTCTTTGTTTGGTGTTTTTTATTTGTTTGTTTGTTTGGGGTTTTTTTGGGGGGGGGGAATGGGTCTTGCTATGTAGTATAAACTGGGTTTGAATTTGCTTATGTAGCACAGGCTTATCTCAAACTCCCAGTGATCCTCCTGCCTCGCCTCCCGAAGAGCTGGGATTACAGGCATGTGCCACCACAAACCAGCTTCATGTCTTTTCTCATCCTCTTTCTTAACCCTCTTCTTAAATTCCTAACAATGTCCAACTTTCTTTTTTTCTGGCTGAACTCCCTTTTTGAGTTCCAGTGTCATAAACCTAACTGCCAATTAATATTACCACTTAGCTGTGTAACTAACATGTTTAAAACTCAAATCTTGATCTGGTATTCACGCCCCTAATATGTTTGTCTCTCCGTTGTCATAGCAATGTAGATGACACCATCCACTTGCACAAACAAAAAATCCTCAAAATTATCCTTGGATCCTTCCTTGCCTCATTTTACCTCCACACAAGCCCTCACAAGTCCATCATTTCTGCTTCTAAAATAGGTAACAATCATGTCTTCTCTTGTCCATTGCTCATTGCCCCAACCCAAGCGACAGTTCTTCACTAGTTTCTTACAATTGCTTTGCTCCTCAGTGCTCCTTAAAATTTACTTTTGTCTTCATAATATAGCAAAAAATGCCACCTCAGCCAGTATACTTCAGCTGGCCAGGTGACAATTCCTGGTACAGTTCCGGTTGCTTCTGTCTCTTAGAAATAGCTGATCACTGTGATGCAAATTGTATAAACCAGTACTCTGTATTTCCCCTTGCAGATCCCATACAATCCTCCTTTCCTGGGCGTTCAAGACCTGACCTTTTGAGGGACCATTAATTCCCTGTGAGTGCCTGTCTGACATTAAATACATCTTCCTCCAAATCTTGGGTGTCATTTTGGGATTGTTTGCTGTTTGTTGTTCTCATATCAGTCAGTCTTACCTGTTGCCATCAACTTTATGTGACAATTTTCCAAGGCACATAAAAGAGTCCCTCTTTTTTTCTTTTTACTCCATGACTGTTTAAATGAGAACACAAAGTGTGAAGGACACCAGATTTTGCTGAGTCAAAAATTGTGGACTGGGGACACAATAGGACGCAAGCAACCTGTACGGAGAGGAGATGCTAGCAGGGAGCAGAGGATTATATCTGCAGTTGTGAAATAACTTGCTGAAAAACAGTGAAGGGCAATACTTAGAGAAAGGAAGTCAAAAATAAAGACACTAAGACCTAGAAGTATCTCCATTGTGGCTTTGGAGACCGCAGTGACTATGACAGAGGCAGGGTTTAGAACAACCAGGAGCTTTGAGGATTTAGAAATGAACTTATAGAGTTGGCAGGTGATTGCTGTAGGGAAGGGTCATAGTTAAACTTTAAATCATATAATAGCAATGTACTTTTATACCTTCAATTTAGAAAACATTTAGATACATATTTTCCTTTTAATATTTTTATAAACTGTGAATTTGATCCTACACAGAGAGACAACTAACCCTTGTTTAGTTTATTTTCTGGGTTAGGAACTGTGCTCATTTTCCCACAAGATGTCTTTTAATCCTGAATCTTACCACCTGTTTTCAGGGGTTTTTCTCTCCTATTACAGTTTTAGAATTAATAACTTCCCCTACTTGATTAATCATGCTGGTGAAAAAGAACTACACCTTCTGGATTGTTTAACTGGCACTCCTAACTTCTCTGGGTCCTTTAGATGATAATTTAATGTGTCAGTGCTTTGGGGAACAGAAGAGATCAGATAGGCTGAGCCACAGAGAGAGGACAAAACTAGAATGTCAAATATGCCACCTTGGCTACATGAAAATAAGAGAAATAGTGAAAATTAAACAAGAATTGAGAGTGCAGTCCTGACTGTCATGCTCAAGAGCTGGGCGAGAAAGAGCTGGAAGTCTATAAATTCAGACAATCCTACATGAGTCCTGAATCCCTTTGCCCCACTGAGGTCCCTGCTCCTCCAGAGCACAGGCATTCCACATGTTGCCAGTGACCAATGCTTATTATCCCCAGGCAGAGAGTCAAACCCCTTATCGTTGTCCCTAAAGGGCAGTGCTGCTCAGGAGCATATATGCACTCATTTCTTTCTCTTGCTTCTTTTAGAAAGTGAAAAATCTCCCCCTGTGGAGACACCAATCACCAGTTACTTTCCTGAGGGAAGACAGAAACCAGATATTGGCATGCCGGGGAGTATCTGATTTGGAGATTTTCATGAGTTTATTTTTATGAAACGGTCACTTGTTTCTCAAAGGAAAGCTCAGGAAGCCTTGTGTGTGAACTCAGTGAGGTCAAGTGACAGTAATTGCTAAGATCAGTGCTCCCAGTTTGCATGCAGTGAAGCATGCCTGGGCCTCTTGAGGGGGAAAAAAACACCCCCCCCCCAACTCACTTGAGGCTAAGGAATCTGCAGTGAAAAACTGAAAGTCCTGGGTTTAGTTAGTTCCTAGTTTAGGCACTTGCCAGTTATTTTGACTTAACAATGTATTCCATTGCTACATCTCAGAGTCTCCACTGCAATCATGAAGATAGTGATAGGATTATCTTGAAAGGATAAAAGATGCTTCCAAAAGTTGAGGAGTATAAGACAAAAGAGGCCTTTATTCCGGGAACATGGGGAGAGAAGACTGGCTCACTGGCCGCTGGAATCTGGCGATCTCTCTCTCGGACACGTGGCGTGGGGGAATATAAATAGCCTAAGCTTAGGGCAGTGCCCTAAGGCCATTAGAGATGCACAGGTATTTCATTGGTACACGTTTAGCGCCAGAAACAGGTTCCTAGGGATGGGGGTATAGGGTTACAGGTAAATCTATAGGGGCGGGGGAGACAGGAGTCCCCTAACTTGGCTGCAGCTTTTCCTGGTTAAAGTGTCCGGTCTGGGCCAGCAACTCTTTCAGATAGTATCTGCCTTAATGAATAGTCTTCAGAGTCTCTCTCTCTCTCTCTTTCTCTCTCTCCCTCTCTCTCTTTCTCTCTCTCTCTCTCTCTTTCTCTCTCTCTCTCTCTCTCTCTCTCTCTCTCTCTCTCTCTCTTGACCTCATAAACAGTAACTAGTCTTTCAAAGTCTAGGAAACATGAATAGATGTTATATCATCTGAATTGGCTGTGTTTGGAGGATAAATGTGGGTTCCTTATTCTATTAAGCACTCAGAATTGGTCGTGGCAAATGTTATTTTTAAAAGACTTTGCATGTCTTAATGCTCCATCCTTTTTTTACTGTTTACTTCTTTATTGGAAAACATAAGGAAATGGTTCTGCTATACAGTATTTATTTAGTCATTGTCTCCTTAAAGTCTTTGGAGGCCAGCAAGTGAAGCAACACAAACATAGGGAAGAGAACAGCAACTTCTGCTTCCTGTACTCAGCCAGGGACACCTGGCTGGACAATGAAAGAAAGCCCACCAGGCTCTACCCAGTTACAGGGCCTCCACACAACCACACAATCAGGCCAGAACAATGACAGAAGGACAAAGGCATTGCTCCGATGCCTTGGTTCACCCCTAAGTGGAGCACACAAGCTGCAGCTGAGTGTGGCCCGCTCCTCTTTCACTCTTTTCTCTGATGTACAGTCCAGTTCCTTCCATGAACTGGAGGGGTAAGGAGGACAACATGGGAATCAGGGAAGTTTAGGTGCTTGTTCTTAAGAATATTTTCTAATTTTGCAGATTTGTTTGTTTGATTTTCTTTTTGTTTTTTCCTATTTCCAAGAACTCTTATTAATTTGTCCTCTTTTTTAAAAAAATATTTTTTTTAACATGGGCATCAGCAAAATTCAGGATGGGAATTTTTCTTTTCTAAAAATATTTTTTCAAGGTTTTGATCTTTTTAAAATTTTGCTTTTAGTTTTTCTGTTTCTAATGACTTACTAATTTGGCTTATTTATTTCTTTGTTTGCTTCTTTGTGGTCCTGGAGATTGAACTACATTGTGCTATATACCCAGTTCTCTCCATTTTCCCCCATTTTTTTTTTTAAAGATAGAATCTGCACTTAGAATTGCAATCTGCACTCAGAATCCTTTATCAGACTCCGAGAGTGCTGGGTTACAAAGGTGTGAATGGAAAGTACTCCAATACAGTGCCTGGCTTGGTCCCTGTAAGGCTGGACAATGCTGTTTCCCATCTCTGTAACTTGACCCAGTTGGAGACCATTTTTAATTCAGAACCCAAACGATGGCCTGGAGCAAGGACACTGTTTTTCCACTTTATTTATCTGAAAAATCTATTTCTCTACCCTAGTGAGTAAGCACACTAGATACTCCCTGAAGCAAGAAAAACAAACTCCTCACTCTTTCATTCCAGCAGCATTTCTGAGCCCTCAGTTTTCCTCCTGTAAGAATCCTGAGAATCCATCTACTTTAGAAGCATAGCAATTCATCACCTGAGGAAAGGATCCAGCTACTGAGTGAGGAATGCATAGACCCTAGGTGTAGACCACAGTTTTCGAGAAAATAAACAACTGTCAGCTTGCTTGTCTGAGCAGGAGAAACCAGAGTAGAAATTCAGCTCAGGCCTTGGAGAGTTCTTCAAGCAGAGTTGATTTGGATGTAGACACTGTGGAAGTAACATCAGTGCAAACATTGTTTCCCAGGCAACTAATCATAGGCATTATAGAAGCATATTGATATTTGACATATATTAGTAAAGTTTAACATTGCATACATTTCACATAAATATTCATTTGCAAATGTTGTATCATTGTAGGCAGAATCTGGTCTTCTAAACATTTTTGCTTATTCACTTTAAATTGATTTTGACCTCTTTTGATATGTGGCCTAAAGGATCTAATTCCTTATAGTCTTTCCCTTTTACTCATTCACATTACTTTTCTGCTCTGTGAAATTATGGATGTTTGTAGAATCTTTCAAGTAGGTTTTTTTCCCCTCTTAGCATCATGCATTTCTCTTAGCTATGAGTTTGACTTAGTTAGGGCTTTATTGTTACATCAATAAACTCTTAAAATACACATGACTTTGAAGGGATGCAGGCGGGGTTTGAGGAGGCTGTAAAAGGAATAACACAGCCAGCTGCTACGATGGAACCAAATGTGCTGTCCATTCCTCCAAGGCAGGTCTGTCGTGCTGCTGACTAGCCTGGGTTTCTCTGGCCCCCCAGAGGAAAATCAGTTCCATGCAACAACCCAGAAAGTGTTGACAACATGAAGAAGCAGGAAGATTTAACAGGAAGTGAAGTGTGCGTAGGCAGCAATTTCAATGCAAGAATAATTTCTTCCTCTCCAAGAAGAAACATTTTTTTCTTTTGATAATAATGAATTTTGTTTTATTGATAAGCATTTACAGAGAGATGGCATATGTGGGCTGTAACTGAGTGGGCTGTAGTTCAGGCAGCCTGGTGAATTCATGACAGAGAAGGATTCATCTGTACACTTGAGCCTCCTCCATCCCCGGTGGCATCTGAGCTATGACTATTAGCTCACCTGTGGGTCAGGGAGAGGAGCGTTGGCTGGCAGTTGAAGCATCTAATCTTACTCATATCTATGCATCAGAAAAGGAGAAAAAGAAGAAAGAAGAAAATTAAGATGGGATGTGCTGGAAAAAATTAAGGCTATTTTTAAGCATATTCAGCTATAGTGCCCATAAAAATCTGTGCATGGCAATGACTAGATATTTGAGTACTGTTTAAGACAATAAATGTTCAGTCTTTTAAAACTAGGATCAGTGCTGAAGCAGGAAATTTAACCTTCTCCAAGGTGTTACCTGATGTCTCAACTACTCATAGCACTGGTTTGTGGGAATGTAAGAGGAAAATCCTTCTACCGAACATGCAAAGTATAACTTCCAACTGGTAAAAATAATTAGCCAAGTATTTCAGATTAGCACAGCACTGAAGTTCATCAGCAGATCTTTAAGACTTGGAACTAGCTCTCATCAGCTTACAGCAAATTGTATAAGGATCCCTGTGTAAAGAATTAAAACCTAATGCAGTTATGCATGTTACTTCTGAATTGTGTCAATCTGAATTAGTAGTATGTTCAAGCCAAGCAATTTTCATTCATATTTATCTGCCTTCTACAGACTCATATTTGAATTTTATATACACAATCACTCTATTTCTTGTTTATCTTAAATTTATAGCATATTCATGCTTTAAAGCTAGAACTTTAACATATAAACAGGGTTTGATAATTATTTCTCCTAAATTAATTTGACTAATAACAATAAAGACTGGTATTTGAAAGACAGTTTCTCACCTACCTATAGGCCTTGTGTTACTCAATTTCCTGTTGACACATTGGCTCATACATCTTAGACATCTGAAACATAAGAAAGACTCTGTTTATTAACAATCTTAGCAAGACTTTTTAAAAAAATATTGGAGATAACATGATGATCTTAAAAAGTAGATTATTTGGAGCTGGAAACTTATATTACCTCACTTCACACCAACAATATTGATTTACATATTTTTTCCTATGAAACAGATGTTGAGCTTTATATAAGTTTTAATTCTTTATCCATGGTGAAAAATGTGAATGTTTTATTTTTCCTTGTATTTATTTCACTGATATTTCTAGTAAAATATCCAGCTCTTTAGCTGATATTCTTCAATAGATGAGAACTTGTCGTTATGATTAACCCTAAAATAGAAGTAGAAAATTAGTTGCCTTGTTTTTTTGCAGCTTATATTCTGGTCTTTATTATCTGGAACACGTTTATAAATGTTGTGAGTGAATCTAAATTTACTGTGTCTGAGCAATGATAGACCTGACAAAATCACAACAGGCCATGAAATTAAGATCTAGTTTTTATCATAAAATTCCATGTCTTTTCAACCACAGCTACAGGCAAAAGACATTATAGAAAATAACTAGCTAAATTAACACTTTAACTAATACCTTATTAGCATCAGTCAAATTCATCTTTGGGAGATAATTCTGAAAAGCTCATTTTACATGTTTAAGCTCTAGTGTTTTGGGACAGGGATGGTGATAGGGATTTAATCCAGGCCTTTCCTATTGACCTATATCCCCAGACCCTTATTTTTAATTTTATTTTTCATTTTGAGACAGGAAGTGCATAGTTGGCTAACATCTGCTGTGACCACATCCTGGGATTCCCTGTAGCACTCAGGTAGACAACACTTCTCCATACAGTTCTCCAATATCTGAGCATGGTAGGAATGCTAGAACTCAGCTCTCTGTGCCCATCATAGGACTCCTCTAATGGGCAGTCAGTTCAGTTTCAGGATGTATCTGTAGTCTAGCCAATACCTTCTCCAAAGCCGTACAACATTCCTAGACTGTTTATTCAATCCTCTTTCATGGACTTTTTCCCTTCCTCGGGTCAGACTTGGGTTGCTATTTGAAGATTCTGTTTGACTTCTTTTGCTCTGCCTTCATTTTACCTCTTAAAAGACTTCCTCTAATAAAACTTACAATTCTGATTCTGTTTTAGCATCTGCTTAACATCTCACACAACCAGAACTCACATATGAAGAATTTTTTTTAATTAGGTAGAGCTACGCAAACTTAAAAATCTACAAAGGAAGAAACTATATGAGGTGCTGTTTTCAGGCATCAATATTCTGCCTTGTAAATGAATAACCTTATATAGACAGATCAAAAGAATATTTGATTTCTACTTGATTCCATTGTCCCATGTGAACACAGCCAGACACCTAAGAGATTAATATTTTCAGCCAAAAAGCCTATGAATAGAATATTAAATCTTCAAAATGCTATTCTGCATACTAAGCTACACTAAGTTGGATTTCTTTTCCTTCTTTCGTTTATTTATGTACTAGATCCATACTCCTTCTAAAATAAATGTTTGAAAAAAACCAATGAATCTTGATTTATTAAAATGTCTTAAGATAAAGTCACCTAAATTAATACTTTGTGTCTACATGAAGATTTCATTGAACTGCAGAAGTCAGATGATGCAGAGAATTTAAAGATTAGAGTAAGCAAAGTATGTTGAAAAGCCTATATTCATGTTTTGCATTTATGTTCCAAATATTTACCGAGTCAGCAGCCAAATGAAATTTATTTTTGCACAAACTGTGAATTTCAAATTTCGAGAAACAAGGAAAATGTATTTTAGTTTATTTCATTTAAAAATACTCACTTCTCAGTCTTTGCAGAATTTTTCTTCTAGTAACTTCAAAAGTAAATAATAAGCGATATGCTTTTTTGAAAGTACCTTTAAATCAGTAATGCATTTTCTTAAAATTAAACATTATATTTTTGGCAATATATTTTTAAAGTATTTTTAAATCACTGGTGAATTTTCCTAAAATTAAATATGATATCTTTGATAGTTAATTTAGAAACTATTCAATTGATATTAAATCCATGCTTGACTTCACGAATTTGGGGCACAGATACCCCCCATTAAATGGTCAATCTATGAAATGAGTCACTTTACTCATGTGTAGGTACAGCATTCTTGATTGTCTACACTACATATTTTATGTCTGTTTTGGATTACTATTGGGTAAGATAAAACATACTGTAAAAACTCATGCATAGATGAGGTAAGAATTCCACCAGCAGATGATAATGTCAGAGTTGGGTTTGTGCAAGACTCCATCTTGACTCGGCTGCTTTCTCTCCTTCTAAGCCTCATATGATTCTTTTCTTATTTCCTTGACCAATTCATTTGCCTTTCTCCTGTACAGTTTTGCTAACTTCTTCTTTATCTGTTTCCTTTTTGGTTCATTAAATCAAATAGGTGCTGGAGCCCAATGTGTAGTTTCCTGTCTTTTCTTCTTTCTGGCTCCATAGTGGCAAATGGATTCCACTTTTTTAACTTCATTATATCTCTTCAAAGCCACTAGTACCTAACCATTTTAGGTCTTCTTCTGCACACATATTCCAAAATCTACTAAGCCACTGTCTCACCTTCCAGTTCATGTTCATCATTCTTGACGATTTAACACGTCAAAAGTACCGCATCTTAAAATAATCTAACAGATCAGCTTAACAAAATTAACAGAATTTAAAAGACTTCAAACAAAAGTAGAAATAAGCCCTTATTTTAACTCTTTTCTAAGATCTTCCACATTCAAGTGTCTCTTCTCCTTACATTTAAATAGTCTATGCACCAAATTCTTTTCTGGGCCAGCTTTACTCACTAGAAGGTAGACTGTATCAGTACCGTAGGGGATGCACAAACCCTCCTTAGAAGCACAAAAAAATCTCAGAAGCCTCCCTCTGCCTGAAAAGTGTTTCAGGAAAAAGACGTAAAAGTATAAAGAGGAGAAATTTAAGCAGAGTTAGTCAACATGTCTGAATAAACTTCCTTTCTCAAATCTCCAGAAATCAATTGTGTCCTCTATGAAAATATGTAAATCCTTGTTTTGAATTTTATTTATATGGTGCTGAGTTTTTGATATCCAGGTATCTGCTCTCATCCAGTAGGGATGTGCCTGTTTCAGGTGATTGGAATGGTTTTCAGTTTTGACATGAAGTTGTCTTGCATAACATCTTTGTCTTCAGTTCTTGTTCTCACACTGATATAAATCAAACTTGCCAGTCAGGCACTGAACTGCTGTGTTACAGATCTCTACCTCTGTTCTTGAGAAATGGCTTCTAATACACACATGGTTTTGTCTTTTTCAATTCACCAGTCATTGTAATTTTCTGTCTGATGTCTATTCTCAGCCAAACATTAGAATCAAACTACTTCAAAAGTGTTGACAATGATGGATCTCAAATACATAGTCTAAAAGAAGGTGACGCATTTAACTTGGATCCTACACATGAAGAGAGACCCAAGATGTCTTTAAACCTTGCAGTCCAGTTGTCATTCTTGTTTTCTAGAACTGCATGGTGTGGAAAAAGAGACACTTTGTAGAGATCCCAAGCTTCCTTTTCTCATGCAATTCTCTTTCGTCTTAATAAACTTCCTACTTAGATTTCAAGGCCTAGTTTGGCTCATTCTGACCAGTTTGACACTCTCCTCTCAAGGAAGAAGACCATCCCGTTTAGAAGACAAAGATGTTATGCAAGACAACTTCATGTCAAAACTGAAAACCATTCCAATCACCTGAAACAGGCACACCCCTCCTGGATGAGAGCAGATAAAATATCAGTTCTTGTTCTCACACCCTGGAATAAAAATAGAGGTCAAATATTTAATATATGCTGAAATTTTAGGTCAAGATGATAGCAATCAACCAACATATACATGTTGTTGCCACTGATCTTGACTAGTCTGTTTGTAAGAAGCATTGTTTTACTAGCCAGAAATTCCAGCTAAGCTTATCATACCTACAGCTTCAACCACAAAACTTAGAGACAGAGCACACATCCACCCAAACCACCGTGCTGCCAGCCAGATGGCCACCATCTTGATCATCTTCCTTGCTTATTCTTACACTTTCAACAGAGTGTGTTCTTCTCCTCCATGTTGCTTCTCTTTGAGTTCACAAACACTTGGGTCCGCTTCAGTCAGTTTAGTAACTTGTCCTTCCAAACAAGCATATCAATTTCTTTGTTAAATTAAGTAGTATAGGCAAGGTACTTCATCAGATGTGAAGAAATTACAAGATTCAAGCTGTTATTTTTAACAGAAAGAACTGCAGTAACTTGAAAACAGTGATGAATACCTGTCTCTGTATCTCTGACTCAGTTTACCACTTTGCTTATGCTGCTAGGTGGTACCCAATAGCTTCTTGCCCAGAATAAAATGAACTACCTAATGTTATCTCATTACATTTTTTTTTACTTTTTAAAATGATACTTGTTTAATTAACATGCTGCTCATGAAAACAATCTTACAGTAAAAACACAAGTAAAGCCCAGTGTCTGTGTCACCCCCTCTTTGTTAACTGATATCACAGACAACTGACCTGCTGTAATCACAGGCCGTTTTCTATGCATTTACATACATGAATATACACATTTGAATATGGAGTTTGTTTTGTGTGATTTCATATAGTCCCATAAAAATCATATCCTAGTTTTCATTTAGTTTTGCAACTTCCCTTCAGTTAATATTTCTTAAAAATATTTTCCAACCTGAAACTATAGATCGTCCTCATTCTTTTAAATGCTGCATTATTTCTTATGAATCTGCTATAATTTATTCATAATCTCCCCTACTTGGTTAGCAGTTTTCACCTTTTCCAATAACATGAAAATAAATATTTTCATTAATATTCTCTTTGTACATATGTAGGGATATTTTTCTAGTATAGATAATTATTTTAATAAAAAACCACCAAATTACTTGGAAAACAATTAAGCAAATTGAATACTCTTAATTTCTTCATATATTTATATTAGAATCTTTTTAAAATTTTTATTTAAAAGGAAAAAGAGAAAAAAAAGCAGAACAAAACAAAACAGTGTAAGGGTACAAGTAATTCAGAACAACAACAACAAAAATAAAACAGTAAGCTATCACCAGTTAATAGATTACACGCTATCATCTTAGAAATGGTGTTTCAGGTCACAGGATCAAAGCACACAAAGCGAACATTCAAACAGTGAGACTGCAAGCAGTTGTGTTCAGTAATCCAATCCAAACTATTAATATGGTCTTCTATGTAACACACCTAAACACCCTTGCTGTTGTATCCTTCAGGGCACTTTTATTTCCCTCTCTTTATTACAACAAAATTTACACATTTTGGGCTTTACTGCTCCCTTAGATCTTATTACTTTTTTTTTGTAAGAGAATAAAATCAAGCATGATAAAACAAAGCTGTCAGTCAAAACCAAGGATAGACATAGCACATGATGTAAAAACAGAGTACAAGGTTATCAACAGTGGTTACCATAATGCCTCTTGCATCCTAAAGAAGAATTGTCTATCTCTTTAGGTATTATAAAGTTAAACAAAACAGTAGAGAACAAGACCAGTAAAACCTAAACTTTATAAATCTTACAGAACCTCAAAAGAGGATAATAGTCAAACCAGAGTGGGCATCATAGTGAATCTTACTGCCTTCAAAGTAGTTGCCAATACTCTGATACTTGATACTTTCATACAGAGCAGAATAGAGTCTAATCAGTCAAAACAAGCTAACGGGGGTATTACAGGACTTCAACCTGGTAGGAAATCAAAAAAGTTACTATAATATATCCTGCTAGATTTTTTATTTTTTCCCCTTAGTTTAAAAAAGAAAATTAAAAAATTGAATAATTTTTAATGAATAAGGGAGAGGATGAGATAAAAGGGGGCATAACAACATAACAATACAGGTTAAAGCATGACACTTTCAGCAACCTAGTGCTTCACCACCAAATAACCAGACTTAATAGTAGTTACCATAGTGTCTTTTTCCTTGAAATATTTGAATATAACTTCATATGCTATAGCATCAAACATATCAAGACTGTGTAACACCATTCAAGTGGATGAAAGCATTGTAGAGTATTTAGAACCAGCTAACAGAAAAAATGATCAATGGTTTCTATATTGTCTCTTTGCCTATAACAATTTTTGTTTATACTACCACATACAATAAAATCCAGCAAGCTACAACATGATAAAATCAATGGAGACAAAAGAGCCATAGTTTGGTGCGGCTTCAAGACAAGATGGTATTAAATCAGCACTAGCTATTATGATGTCTTGTTTTCTTTAAAATAGCTCTTCATTGCATCACAGTCCATATATCAAATAGCCCAAAATAAAGCCATTCCAATTAATGAGTGAAAACTTTATAAGGCTTCAAGGCCACATAATGGGGAATCATGGTTACCACATACTTTTATATATTTGAATCATTTCCTACACTAGGGAAACTATTTGGTGTTCACCGATGTGACTTTGATTTAGTTCACTTATGAGTATGGTTTCAAGCTGCGCCCATTTATTGATAAATGCCTCAATGTGATCCTTCTTTATAGCTGAGTAGTACTCCATTGTATAGAAATACCACAGCTTTTTTATCCATTCCTCAGTTGATGGGCATTTGGGTTGTTTCCAAGATCTGCCAATTACAAATTGTGCTGCTATAAACATAGGTGCACACATATCACTGTGGTATGATGCTTTCTGTTCTTCTGGGAAGATGCCTAGAAGTGGAATAGCTGGAACAAATGGGACTTCCAATCCCAGATTTTTGAGAAATCTCGAGACTGACCTCCACAAAGGTTGTACCAGTCTACACTCCCTCCAACAGTGTAGGAGAGTTCCTTTTTCCCCACAGCCTCTCCAGCACTTGTTGTTGTTGGTTTTCTTGATCCTAGCCATTCTTTCAGGAGTGAGATGGTATCTCAGTGTGGTTTTAATTTGCATTTCCCTAATAACCAATGATGATGAACATTTTTTCATGTATTTATTTGCCATTTGTATTTCTTCCTCTGAGAAGTGTGTATTCATCTCAGATGCCCATTTTTGAATTGGGTCTTTGAATTTTGGGGGTCTGAGATTTTTTAATTCTTTATATGTTTTAGACAAAAGTCCCTTGTCTGAGGGGGAGTTTACAAAGAACCTTTTCCCAATTTGTGGGTTTTCTTTTCACTATGCTGGAGATTTTTTTTTTTTTTGACTTACAGAAACTTTTTAATAAGAGGTGGTCCCAGTTATTGATTCTGGGAAGTATTTCCCATGCAGTTTGAGTCCTGTTCATGAATTCTCTACCTACCCCTATGTCTTCAAGGTTTCTACCTAATTTGTCTTCCAATAGATTTAGTGTTTCTGTTTTAATATTCAGATCTTTGATCCATTTAGATTTTAATTTAGTACATGGTGATAAGCGTGGGTCGAGTTTTAGTTTTTGGCAAATGGAGAGCCAGTTTTTTCAACACCATTTATTAAAAAGACTGTCGTTTTTCCAGTGAACCTGTTTGGTTCCTTTATCAAAGATAAGGTGGTTGAGTGTGTTTGTATTTGTGGTTGTATCTTCTAATCTATTCCATTGATCCTCTGCTCTGTTTTGATTCCAGTACCATGTTGATTTTACTACTATTGCTTTGTAGTATAACTTCAAGTCAGAGATTGTTATGCCTCCTGCCTTGCCTTTGCAGCTTAGAATTGCCTTAGATATTCTAGGTCTCTTCTGGTTCCAGATGAATTTTAGGAGTGATTTCTCTAGATCTATAAGGTATGTTGATGGTATTTTTATTGGGATTGTATTGAATCTGTATAACAGTTTTGGGAGAATGGCCATTTTCACAATGTTTGTTCTTCCTATCCATGAACATGGGATGTCTTTCCATTTTCTGAGATCATCTTCAATTTCTTCTTTCAGTGTATTATAATTTTCCCTGTATAGGTCTTTCACTTCTCTCATAAGAGTAATTCCTAAATATTTCATTTTTTTTTGCTTGCTAGTGTAAAGAGTGTGGCTTCTCTTATTTCTCTCTCTGTGATTTTGTTGTGAGTGTATAAGAATGCTATTGATTTCTGAATATTGATTTTGTATCCAGCTACATTACTGAATTTATTTATTATATCTAAGAGTCTTTCAATGGAGTTTAGGAGGTCTTCTATGTAGAGTATCATGTCATCTGCAAACAAGGACAATTTAACTTCTTCTTTTCCTATCTTTACCCCTTTTATTTTTCTCTCTTGTCTAATTGCTCTGGCTAGTACTTCCAGTACTATATTAAATAGGAAAGGTGATAAAGGACATCCTTGCCTTGTGCCTGATTTTAAAGTAAAGGCTTTCAATTTTTGGCCATTTAGTATGATACTGGCTGTTGGTTTGTCATAGATGCCTTTTATTATATTGAAGTAAAGACCATCTATTCCAATTTTCTATAAAGTTCTTATCATGAATGAATGTTGGACTTTATTGAAGGCTTTTTCTGCATCTATGGAAATGATCATGTGATTCTTACTTTTGGCTTTATTGATATGGTGGATTACATTTATTGGTTTACATATGTTGAACCATCCCTGCATGCCTGGGATGAATCCCACTTGGCCATGGTGTATGATCTTCTTGATGATTTGCTGCATCCTATTTGCCAATATTTTATCGAGGATTTTTGCATCTGTGTTCATTAGGGAGATTGGTCTGTAGTTCTCTTTTTCAGTTGGGTCTTTCTCAGGTTTTGGTACTAGAGTAATATTTGCTTCCAGGAATGACTTGGGAAGGATTGCTTCCCTTTCAATTTCATTGAAGAGTTTGAGGAGTGTCGGTATTAGGTCTTGTTTGTATTTCTTGTAGAATTCTGCAGTGAATCCGTCTGGGCCTGGGCTCTTCTTTGTAGGTAAGGAATTAATTACATGTTCAATTTCATTGATAGAGATTGGGTTATTCAGCAGTTTTACATCCTCTTGATCTAGCTTTGGTACTTCATATGTTTCTAAGAATCTGTCTATTTCTTCTGTGTTATCAAACCTTTGAGAGTAGAGGTTTTCAAAATAGGTGTTGATGATCTTCTGTATTTCTATTGAATCTGTAGTGACTTCACCCTTTTCGTTTCTTATTGCATGGATTTGAGCTTTTTCTTCCCTTTTTTAAATAAGGTTGGTTAGGGGCTTATCAATTTTATTTATTCTTTCAAAGAACCAACTTTTTGACTCGTTGATTCTTTGGATTGTTTTCTTAGTCTCTATTGCATTGATTTCTGCTCTGATTTTTATAATTTCCTCTCTTCTTTTGGCTGTGGGCTTGACTTGCTCTTCTTTTTCTAGCTGTTTGATGTGTAGCATCATGTTGTTTATTTGTATTCATTCTGTTTTCCTGATGTGGGAACTCAGTGCAATAAGTTTTCCTCTGAGGATGGCTTTCATTGCATCCCATAGATTTCGGTAAGTTGTATCTGTATTTTCATTTGTTTGTAGGTATTGCTTAATTTCTTTTTTAATTTCCTCTGTGACCCACTGATTACTCAAGAGTGTGTTATTCAGTTTCCATGTGTTTATGGGATTTTTGCAGTACCTTTTATCATTAATTACTAATTTCATAGTGCTATGGTCCAATAGCATGCAAGAGATAGTTTCAACTCTTTTGCATTTATTTAAATATGTTCTGTAAGTTAATATATGGTCTATTTTAGAGAATGCCCCATGTACTGCTGACAAGAATGTGTATTCTGTTGTTGTTGGGTAGAATACTCCGTATATGTCTATTAGGTCTATTTGTTCACAGGTGCAATTCAGTTCTTTTATTTCTTTGTTAATTTTCTGTTTGGTTGATCTGTCCATTGGTGTCAATGGTGTGTTAAGATCTTCTGTCAGAATTGCGTTACTGCTGATTTGGTTTTTCATTTCTGTTAGTACTTGTTTTATATACCTGGGTGCTCTGGAGTTTGGTGCATATATATTTAAGATAGTTATTTCTTCCTCTTGGAGTTTTCCCCTAACTAGTATGTAGTGACCTTCTTTATCCTTTCTGATCATTATTGGCTTGAAGTTGACTTTGTCTGCAAACAGAATGGCTACCCCCACTTTTTGGGGGGGTTCCTGTTGCATGAAGTATTGTTTTCCATCCTTTGACTTTCAGTCTGTGAGTATCCTTTTGAGTTAGGTGGGTTTCTTGTAGACAGCATATGGTTGGATTTTGTTTCTTGATCCATTCTGCCAGTCTGTTTCTTTTAATTGGTGTATTGAGACCATTTACATTAATAGTAAGAACTGTTATAAATTGGTTTATTGTTGACATATTATCTTTCTGCTGTTGCATGTTTATCTTTCTGCTCTGTTCAACTGTCTGCTTTGTTTAGTGGTTTTTTCCTAAATGTATCTAGGCTGTCTTTCAGTATTCTTTGCAGGGTTGGCTTGGTGATCATGAAGTTTTTCAGCTGATCTTTGTCATGGAAGTATCTTATTTCTCCATCAAATTTGAAGGACAGTTTTGCAGGGTACATCAGCCTAGGTTGGAAGTCATTTTCCTTTAGGATCTGAAATACATCACTGCATGCTCTTCTTGACTTTATTGTTTGTGCTGAGAAGTCTGCTGTAATTCTGATAGGTTTTCCTTTATAGGTCATCTGTCTGTTCTCTCTGACAGCCTTTAATATTCTATTCTTTTGTTCAATTTCTGGGATGGTCATTATTATATGTCTGGGTGTAGATTTCTTTTGATTGTGACTATTTGGAATTCTATATGCTTCACTGATCTTGACATCAGTTTCCAATCTCATGTTTGGGAAATTTTCAGCTATTACTTCTCTAAATATCCTCTTGACATCCTTTATGTTGTCCCCTTCTTTTTCATTTATCCCTATCAACCTTATGTTGTTTCTCTTTGCGTCATCCTGTAGGTGTTGAATTGTTATTTCCTGATTTTTTTGTTATTTTTAAAAGATCTTTTCTTTCCTGTTCACTGGCTGCAATCTTGTCTTCGAGGTCTGAGATTCTATCTTCACATTCATTGAGGCAGTTTTTACAACTTTCAATGGAGTTTTTGATTTCCTGTATATCTCTTTGCATCTGTTTTATGTATTCTGTTTGTTTCTTATATTGTTCATCCAGGGATTCTATCCTTCTGTTTAGTTCCTCTAATTTTTTAACTGCCTCTTCTTTAGCAATGTTTAGCATCTGCTTCATTTCTTTTATCAATTCTTCCTTCATCTGAGAGAATATTTCTAGTTTGAATTCCATCAAGGCTTCCCATACTTGCTTCTTTATTTCAGTTACCATTATTTCAGGTATTTCAGTCATGTGGCATGTGTTTTCTTCTATGCACATGGCTCCTGGGCTTTCTTGGGATGGGCTGGATGTTTGAGATTGCATTTTGGTCTTTCGCTTTGTCATTTTTCTGTATTTTGGAGCTTCAAGTGTTGTTCCAGGTGTGGGAGAGAGGTCCACCAGCCTGGATGGGGTTCCCTGCAATGGCCCCACTCCACTGGATGGAATCACGGGAATCAGGGAATCACGGCCTGGTCCTCACGCCAGGAAGAGTGCCTCCTCAGGCTGGGCGGGATTCCCAGCCGCCACTGCTATAGTCACTGATCTGGCCTGGTCCCTGGTCTGGTGAGGAGCCGGCCTGGTCCCAAGGTCAGGAAGAAAGTTCCCGCAGGCTGGACGGAGCTCCCAGCCGCCACTGCTACAGTCTCTGAGCTGGCCTGGTCCCCTGTCCAGTGGGAACTGGCCTGGTCCCCAGGTCAGGGAGAAAGTTCCCGCAGGTTTATATTAGAATCTTAATTTTTGTTGATTTCACTTGTCTAATGAGGCAAAAAAGAACTTACATTTGTTTTCATCTGCATTTCCTCATTGCTGATGAAGACAAACCACATTTTCTACTATATCTCTTTGTTCCTATTTTTTTCCTCTGTCTATTCAGTTGTTATTTCTTTTTGATTTGTAAGAGTTCTCTATATGTTCTAAATCCTACTTCTTTATTTGTTTTATATTACCTCCTTGTTTATTTGTGACCATTAACTTTGTTAAGTCACAGAAACTTTGCAATTTTCACGCAGTACACTTGTAAATATTTTTATTTATATTATTTACATCTTGGAATTTATATGTATAGACACATCCTTTCCAGCTTTCTTCTAATTCTTTAATAGTTTTTAAAGTTCATCTAACTTTTTAACTTAGTTTTTCTTTATATTATAGTTTAAATAATTTACTCCCCCCCCCCAAAAAAAAATAAGCACAAAATCATTTGCATACTGGCACATACTTTCTACTCTGATGTGAGTTGCTGCCTTCAATAATTACTAAATTTCAGTGTAAATATCATTGAGGTTTTTAACTGTCTATTGCTTCAATCTGTATATTATTCCATTTTCCAGTATACTGAGCTGTTTTAATTACTGTGATTTAGTATATGCTTAAGCATTTGGAGGATGAAATTCCCCTCTATTCTGTAAAAATAATTTCTTTATTATATTTCGATTTCAGTTAAATTTTGAAATTAACCTTCCAAATTCCATAAAAATATTTGTTGTAATTTTTGTTTGTACTCTATGAATTCATTTTTATGATATGAAATTATTTTATTACAATGTGAAATGCAATTGGCTAATATTCCTTAAAGTTTCCTTGCAATCTTGAAATACAATTGGCTATTATTCCCTGAAGTTTTCTTACAATCTTGAAAACCAGGAAATGGATTTTAGATTTAATTGTATAGCAGCATAAAATCTTAATAAATGAAAGAAGATAAGATACAAAGACTTAGTCTTAGAAAGCTTTTGCTAATGGCTTTAGCATCTTTACAAAAGCCAGAATTAGGTTATAATAGGAATAGTTTCACGTAGGGCAAATAATTAGATTGTGGCAATAATCTCACATGAGGAAAAAATTCAGCTAGAAAAATGCCAAAGGCTATGGAAAGGAAAGGACAGAGGTGAAATAGTCCCCAGAAAAAAAAAATGAGCTATGATCAGACCCTTGTTTGATAATTAAGGTTTTAAGACATTGCTGTAGAATATCTTGGCTTATTTCTCTACATGTAGGACAGAAGCCTCAAAACAAGAAATTGTATTCCTATTTTTCACTTTGTTTATGTATCCACATTATGCCAGCATTGTGTTCAGAATGACTGCAGGACTATAGACTAGTATTTTCTGCTTTTGACCTTGAACTGTTCCCTAGGGTTTTTCACATACAGTCAATTTATTGACTGACTCCAATGTTTCTGGATAATAGCCTGATAAAATCAGCCAGTATATTTCCTGCTATTGATTCAAACTCATAGAGCATCAGAACTAAGTCTGTATATTACATCACTCAAACTATTTGTATTCAGAAATAAATTGTATATATTTGAAGTTTACAACATACTGTGGAATACACACATACATCAAAGTCACTCCTATCATGAAGCAGATTAATATTTCACAGCAGAGTTGCTTTTTATCATGACAAGAATAGCTAAAATCTACTTATTTAATCAAAATCCCTAATAAAATACAATTCTACCAGCAGCAATCCTCATGCAGTTGTCTATCCTGCTATCTTGCATCCTCTGATCTACATCTCCTGTTTTCCTCCCTTTTCTCTTCACTGCCCTGGTGATCAGTTTCATCCTCTATCTGTATATCTAATCTCTCTGTAAATTCCACCTATAAATGAAGTCACTTAATACCTTTCTTTCTGTGGCTGGCTTATTTCACTTAGTGTAATGTCGTCCAGGAGATTATAGCATTGGCATGTTGTGGCAAATGCAGGAATTCCTGGATAATATTCCAGTGCCTATACACTGCTATTATTCATTCATCACTGATCACTTAGATTCCTTCTATAGTTTGGCTATTGTGAATAATGCTGCAGTGTACACAGGCCTGCAGATATTGTTCTTAGGTGATGACTTCGTCTTCTCTGGTGTATACAAGAAGAGGAATTGTTGGTTGTGTCATAGTTCTATTTTTAATTTATTTAGAAACTTCTATGCTGTTTTTCCACAATGGTTGCACAACTTACATCCTCGTGAACAGTATATTAGAGTTCCCTCCTCTCCACACCTTCACCAACTTTTGATATCTCCTATCATTTTTCTAGTAGCTTAACAAGTTAAAACCGATGTTTCATAGTGGCTTTAATTTACACTTCCCTGATGATTAATGATGTTAAGCATATTTTCTAATACTTATTGCTTATTTTTATGTCTTCTTTGAAGAAATGTTTGCTCAGATTATTTGCTCATTTTTAAAAATCATTTTGCTACCATTCAGTTGCAAGAGTTTCTTATAAATTTGAGCATTAGCCTCTTTTCAGATAGATGGTTTGCAATATGTTTTCCCAATCCTTGGGTGCCTTTCCATTTTGTTGACTGTTTCTATGTTGTTCAGAAGTATTTTAATTTGTCTCATTTATTTTTGCTTGTATCCTCATTTTTTAAAATAATGCCCAAGAAATCATCAAAAAAGCCAGTGTCAAGGAGTTTTTATTCTGTGTTCTCTTTTAGCAATTTTATCATTTTAAGTCTTACCTTTATGCCTCTTTTATCCCTTTGGTGCACTTATGAGGAGTTAGATGAGCATATATATGTTTGAACTCTTGCTGTTCTCTCTATTTTGTTCTTATGATTTGGAACCAGTACAATAACGTTTTGATTCCTATACTTTCATAATATAATTTTAAATTGGGATACGTGATTCTCCAATTGTTTTCCCTCAGCGTTACTTGGTTATTTGGGGTTTTAGTAGTTCCACACAAACTGTAGGACTATTTTTCTATTTCTGTAAAGAATGATGTTGCAACTTTGATAAGGTTTGCATTGAATCTGTACATTGATTTAGGTAGGACGGACATTTTTTAAACAATTTTGATGATATACATTTGTGTATTGTATTTTTCAATGTCTTTCATCAGTATTTCATACTGGATACATCTTTTATATCCTTGGTGTCATCCAACATAATGGTATAGACCCACTTAAGGATGATAGTTTCCTAAGTGATCTTCATCATTACCACCACCACAATGATAATGCTTAGTATTTATTGAGTAGTCATCACGCACTGGGCACTTTAAGTGACTTGTAGATACTGTCTTAATTAATCTTGTCTTTCCAAGAGTGTTTTCCTAGGCAATAGATACCATTAGTGTTCCCATTTCATAGATGATGAAATGAGGTGAACAACACTTATATGCAACCTGCCCAGAGTTGCACAGCCTCCAAGGTAAACACAGCAAACTTTCTTGGGTTTAAACAGCTACTCTAAATAGCTAACTCAATGGCAATTTTCTTTAAAAGAAAGATCCTTGTCAAGTTGTTAATCACCATGCATCCTTTTTTTGTTACTCTGGGAACTTATTTCCTTTTCATGGTGCTATATTTAGATGTATAGGAGCCACATGTTTGTGCCGAGAGCTTTCATTTAAGCTAAAGGGAAAGTGAGTCATCAGAGTGTAGATGTCTTTGACTGGAGTGTTCTAATTTCCCTTGTTCTCCCTGGAAATGTCCAAACATCCTGACAGTTTATGCAACTGAAGTTTCTGAAGTTAGACCGAACATCCTTTGTATCACTTCCCCTTGTTTACCCTATCACTGGTAACTTAATTCCTGCAAACTGTGTCCACAGTATCCTACATTTGTACGTAACATCTGGTGGCCAAAGATAACATTTGTCATTCTGCTGTTATCAAGCTGGCTTACTCTTTTGTGTATTTGAGGTTTGAGTGACAGTTACTAAAACCCCATTTCTTTCCTGGCTCAAATGAAGATGAAGGTTGGAGGAACTGAAGCCCTGCAGGTAATTTCTTAGTATGAAATAGATGGTGTATTTGAAGAAGCATAGTCCTTAAATTCATTTTAAAGAGGGTTGCACCACCTTGGTGTAACTCAAAATGGTGTGGCACAGAAATGCCACTGATACTTCCCATACTCGGAAGGAACTCAAGAGCTGGCAAAGAAATTCAGCTGCATTTATCCAACTGCCTGTTTCAAAAGACCTAACTGCTTCCTACTCTGCCTTGATGCTCTAACTGTAACTGTAGGTAGATGTGGGAAAAAAAATATCTGTATAAAAACTTAGTTTAAGCAAGGAAATACGAAGAAATTACTTTTGTTGATATTCTCACTTTTTTTTAAAGAAAATGTCTGACAGCATTGGTTTTAGGAAAAAGAATCCCCACAAACCATCTGTGTTAAGAACTGTGTAAATGTGAGCGTGCAGTATGAAAGTCCACACAGCACTGTCAGAGGCAGAGAAAGTTCTGGGCTTTCTGTTTAAACAGGAATAGGAAGGCCATGAAATAGTCTACTCACTGCATGCCCAGAACAGGACTGACTAGTTTCTATGCAAAAAGAGTTTCTATGCAAAGGAACTCTGAATGAAGGATGGAAAATAAAAAATAGCACTCATCTGAGGCACAGGAGACACTGACATTTATTCTACACACACACACACACACACACACACACACACACACACACACACACACATACACACATACACACAACCAAACTCACATTGGAAGCATGGAAAGCAGGTTTAAGAAAATAGAAGTAAACATCGTCCCAAACATTGGGAGCAATTTGGGGCCTGAAATATATCTAAGTAGCATCGCTTGCAAGGAGAGAGTATTCTTTCTTTTGAATACATGTGAAGACATGTAAAAATGACATTTCATGTAAAAGAGGAAGAAATAAATGACAAAAGCCACAAGTCAAGATCAGGAGCATATTAATGGTCATCCTTCAATAAATCTGAATTGCACAACACTACACTTCCTCGGTGATCTTAAAAACAATTACTAGTTCAAGAGCTAAGATATTTACATAGGATGAAAAGGAAATGAATAACTGAATTATAATCATCTGAAAGAATTTTATGTCTGAAAGTCCATTCATATTAATTCATAATTCAGGGATATGTGGTTTCATTATTCTAACCAGCCCAACCAGAACCAAACCATTTTTAAAAAAACAAAAGGAGAAATGTAAACCGAGAACTGAAGCCCTGGTTTTGGCACTAAGTGATATCCCACAATGTATGTATACAGCTTTGCTCACACCTCTCCTGTGGGTGGGAGATAAGATGTCTACGTTTTTGCTTGCTCTTTCAGGAAGTTGGATAAAACTTATCAAAATAAACTTTTGTTTGGCCTATTGTCAGTGTTTGAAGTAGTGAAGTTATAGAGCTTTGAAGTCATTAGTTTCATCATAGAAATCACAAGGCAGAACTAAAGGAAAAAAGGTTACTTTGTTATTTTGTAAAAAAAATT
This sequence comes from Cavia porcellus, assembly GCF_034190915.1. Taxonomy (NCBI): domain Eukaryota; kingdom Metazoa; phylum Chordata; class Mammalia; order Rodentia; family Caviidae; genus Cavia; species Cavia porcellus. The sequence continues at coordinate 60,529,759 of NW_026947493.1, forward strand.
CATGATGTTTTTATATCAATATTTTCAAAGATGGCAAAGAAGTTGTGTTCCTCCTTTAGTGCTTAGTTGACCTGCACTCTTGATTTCCCAGTTCTAGCTTCTCATCACAAATTCTAAAAGCCACATTTCCATTCTACCAGAAAGTTGGTTGCATCCTAGAATAAAGCAGCCCCCGTAACCTATCAGTGGTCTGCAGTAGGCTGTATTCTCAAGGGCAGCCATGGCATGATTGCTTATCCCAAACACTTATCAAGGACCTTGCACCTCCCTCTTCAACCTTGAACCTGGGCAAACTTGGGCTCACTTTGAAACACTGACTGAAACAGAAAGGGCACTGCATGACTTGTTTCCTGTGAGCTGGAACACTCAGGCAGGAGCCCTGAGTACCTGTAAGCAATGCAGCTGCTCCAAGGTGACCATGTTACAAGGAAAGATAAACCAGCCCACTTGGAGAGACCACACGGAGAAGTTCTGAGACCTCATTCTGAGAGCCCTACTTTCCCAGATCAGTTCTGTTTATAACAATGTGAACATTCTCAGCCATTACCATCCAGCCAAGGACTTTAGCTGATGAACAGAAAATATGAAGATAAGAAAATAATGTTTTGTGTTTTAAATTCCTAATTTGGGGCGGAGGTCACTTTTCTGGTAGTCTTAGTAAGTAAAGCATAGGTGCTGAGAAGAAATTGAAGTATAAATATAAGTCATGCTCCTTGCTTCCAAAATTGATTAAAACAAGAATTTCTGGAGCAGGTCTATTTGAATGTCGCTATTCTGCTTGGTGAGTTGGCCACATGCCATCTTTCATAAGAGAAAACTCTCAACCATTTGGAGCATAAGAGGTGGAGATATATTCATTCTAAAGGTGCACCTTATTTTCTTCTGCCAATGACAAATGGTCACAAATAAAATTGAAAATATCGAAAGAAGCTAAGAGTTACAGAACAAGTGGGTTAGAGTTACTTTTAATTAACCAAATCTTCCCTGAGCACTTGTCCCATCTGTAACAGACAACTTCTTCCCCTATTTTCAAAATCATAAGAGAATGGCCTTTGTGGGGGTGTTAAACATGGATATCAACTTTATTATGCTTAAAAGATGCCCAAGACACTTCTGGGTGTGTCTGTGTGTTTGCAGAGACTTTTGGTGTGTGGGACAACAAATTGTGTGGGAGGTCTATCTTGAATGTGGATAGCACCTTGCAACAGGATGGGCCCCAGATAAGACAGTGACCAGCCAATCACAGAGTGAAACTCTGAAGTCATGACCCAAATAACCCTTTACTCCTTCAAGTTGTTTTTCTGAGGTATTTGGTCACAGCAAAGCAAAGTAAATTAACACAGCTTTTAGCATGCTTTCAGGGCCCATGCCCCTCTAAAATGGTTAGATGATGAATGGTCTAGCAGGTGATGGTTAATCATTCTTCCCTAAAGTTTTTTTTTTTTTCTTTTAATTTAAATGCATTAGCTCATGTTTCTGGTTAGTCAGCTGACCATGATAATTACAAAACGATAGAGAGAGACAGACAGAGAGAAAGAAAGGGGGAGAGAGAGAGAGAGAGAGAGAGAGAGAGAGAGAGAGAGAGAGAGAAAATGAACACTGGAGCTCTGAGAATTTTGGCTATTGTACTTTACTTTCCTGTCTAGCTTCACATGGTAATAAATGTGGGAGAAAACAATTGCTTTTTCAGTAGAATCATACAGAGCACACAGCAGTACAATGTTTCTCCCCTGCAGACTAGCAGTCATAGGAGGTTAAGGAAAACAGAAAATGATATACCAAGCCCACCACAATAGCTGTCAGCATTACATTCAGTCTAGACAATGTGGCAGTCATGTGCATAAAAATGGAATGTAGGATAAAATGAAAGGAAGTGTTACCTCCTCAGAGATGCCTTTGCTGACCACCTAGTGTAATAAGGTCTTGGCTCCAACATGCTACCCCTGACAGTCCTTAACCCTGCTTGGCACACGGTACATTAGCCTTTCTCTATATGTTCACTTTTTCAGGACTACAAGGCATGCTCTGTGACATTGGGGATGGCAGGAGACTGTGCTCTATCCAGGGCCTGAAACAAGATCTGGCACAGAGTAGGTATTTGATGAATATCTGTCAAATATATGAATAAGAGCAAACTTCAAAAAGAATCACGAAAAGATAGTTAGATTAGAAAGAGACTTAGGTGAATGGAAAGAAGAAAAACACCTGAGTTAAAGAGTAAAGACAGCCTCTTGGTGAACAAAAATGAAAGCTTTGATAATCCTATCTTCTGTCCCAAACTACACTTTTAAAGCCAGTTAATATAACTTAGGAAATCATTAAGCACAGGGTTCAAAAATATACTGTTTACGACCATATTGAAAGCCTCATTCTTAAATTATCTTCAGTGCCAGAGAAGAATCAAGCATTGTCTCCATTTTCTCTTCTTACACTTAATGGCACCTGCAGGCTTTATCTTTTTCTTAATGACTACGTAATGTTTGCAGCATTCCCATCACATGGGCACCATAATCCAGAGATTACAGTGATATGCAATACTCTTCAAATGACTTGTCCAGAATTGGCTACATTTTTTTCCTTTTCTTGCTCATTTAATAAATACCTTCTATATATGCATCCGGGGTCAGGCAGTGTCAGAAGATGAACCAGATAGAGATCCTGTTTTCAGAAGCTTGATTGGATCCCACCAGGCCACACCATTTTCGGTGAATACCTGTACAATGTTTCTCCCCTGCAGAATCAACTGACAGTTTATATTAAATTACTGAGTTTTTCATTCATCTCACCAGCTGTACAGCAGCTTTCATGATATTCTTTAATGTCACGGAAAATTTCCTGTGGCCTGTGTTGCCCTGTTCCCTTCCTTCTTCAAGCAGAAAGCAGGGAATAAATGTACTAGGACATCTGGTGTATGTGCCTGTGCAAAAAAAGACTGAACACTTAATACTTTATGTTCCTTTCATAACCTCAGAATACAGAGGATTAGTCATTTCAGCAAACCTTCAGATTACCAGTATTTTTTAAATTTCTGATTTCATGAAGGTAATTTTAGCCACATCTATCAAGTTGATTTACATATTAATATATTCATGTATGTAAAAACATGTATCAGGTTATTATTGCATGCAAAGTGGTGCCCTACTTTCAAGGACTCTGTGGCCTTAGAGAAGATATACGTGCCACATACATCCATAACCTGACTGCTTTTCATCACCCTCGCTGCAGCCCCCCAGCCAACCCACCCTCACTCCTCATCTGGGCTTTCTCAGCAGTGTTCCTGTTTCCATTCTTGGCCTTCTGTAATGTACTTTCCATGTACACCCAAAAGTGAGCTTGTCAGAATCAAGTTAGTCCATTTTCACTCCTTCCCTCAACAATCTCCAAGAGGTTCCTGTACCACTCATAGTAAAATTCAGATGCTTTACAATGGGTACACCATAAGTGCTCAAATATATTGAATATATGAAGAAACAAAAGTTTAGTGCCTGAAAAGCACTAATATTTGAGGGACAAATTTGAGAAGAAACAACAGGAGTTATAAAAGAATGACCAGCAGAATAAAAAGAGATGCAGAAGAGAGAAATTCCCTAAAAACCACAGAGAAGGAAAATCCCCCAAGTGAGACACGCTCAACTGCATGAACTACAGTCAGGTCAAGTAAAACACCAACTGAAAAAAATCTACTAGAGTTTGTACTTAAAAGGTGGTGGATGAACTTGGCAACAAGGGCTTTGGGAAACTAGGGTTGGGGCTGGATTTCTGGGTGTCAGTAAAGGCAGAAAACTGCTTCAAATTGTGTGGTAGATTCCACCAGATGCACAAATGGCCAAAAACAGTACAGTTTTTTTTGTTAGAGACTTAAAAGTGAGGAAAAAATACAAAATGCTAGCCAGATGTGGATGGGAGTGACAGATACAGATTGGGTTTCTTTTTTCTGTTTGCTAAGAGAAGGTATATGAGAAACACATGAGGATGCCAATATGAGTGGGCGAAAAGCCTAAACGAGAGGAAGGGAGAAAGACTAGTCGAGTTGGCCCCCAGATGTGGTACAAATGAGAAGCTCAGAGCACAAATGAACAACTGGCCTCAGGTGGGGATAGGATCACTTCCTCCTCCGAATTGGCCTGGAAGGAGAAGGAAGGCTCAGGTGTCATCCATCACTGTGGCATAGGGATGAGTTTAGTCTGGGTGTCCCTGATAACTTGCATTTTCTGTGTTAAAGAAAAGGGAGAACATCAGATGCCAAGGTGAAGCCAGGTGGAGGGTTGGAAAAATGATACACTTGGGAAATTATACAGTGAGAGAGATGGTAAGGGATCAAGATGGACCTATCAAACTGTGATACATTATTAAAGATTCCCATATTTGTTCAAAATTTTCATTCTTACGTTTTAGGGTTAAATATATTTTATAAGGCATCCCAAATCTTTTACAGAATGTGTCTGGTCTCACATTCCGTCAGAATATATCCCCTTCTGTCACTCACTGAATTTATTACTCTTGCGAGATAATGAGTTCTCAATACTTCAAGAACATACAAATCATCACAGGAGAGTGTTAAAAATCACAGCTTTCCAAACCCTATCCTCAGGAATTCTGACTCAGAAGGTCAGGTTTAAACAAGAAAACTAAATGACTCAGATGCAGATGGCCCAACCACCCAAAATGAGATGTGTTGCTAAGGGAAGTGGACTCGAACATTTCTGGAGATTGTTCAAAATAATCCACTAGGAGGGCTTTTCAAGACTTTGTGTCATCTAGCAAGGTGGAAAAGGACCTAATAAACTTCAAAAAAGTGCTTAAATTACTTTAGTGTGTGTGGTGGTGCACACTCAGGATGCAGGCTGGAGGATAGCAAATTGAAGATCAACTTGACAAAAGCAACTTAAGGAGACCTCTTCTCAAAATAAAACTTCAGAAGAGAAGGAGGGGGTGGGAGTATGGCACAGAGACAGAGAACACTTGTTTAGCATTCCTGAGGCCTGGGGTCAATCCCCAGAACTGAAAAATAAGTCTTAGGTTGTGTTTCATAGATGCAGAAAACACTGACCAGAGATGATCAAATAACATCTAAAGAAAAATGGGAAACCTTGGAATGGAAAATGACCTGGGCAACAGATATTTGAATTTTTGTATATTTGTATAACTTCCAGTCCCTAGAGTTTTATTAAATAATCATTACATATTTGAGTTGTCATTAAAAAATTACTGAGCACACATGGTCTCCAATGCTATTATTAAGCAGAATAATAAATATATATAAACCCCACTTTTCATTACTTCATATTCTAAAGCAGTAGGTACAAGAGGAAAGATATGTAGAACATTTGTTACAACAACAATAACAATAAAACTCGGTGCCTGATCTGTTTGTCCTACTGTAAAGGCCCCGCTGATGTCCCTTTTGAATCAAATCTTAACATGTCATTAATAAAAGATCTATGTTTTTTCCTTTTACAGTTTTGGTGCTGACAATGCAGATAAGATGTGATTCATACCTGGATATCTAAGCTTATCTTTCAGGAATCTAAGTGTGCAATTTTTAAGCTTTGTCTTTAGTCCTGAGTGACTGATCAGGGATCCAGAGTTCCAAAACTACTTGTCCCTCTTTGATGCTCAGGAAATGAACAAAAAAGAGACATCAGCAAATAGAGGCTTAAGAATGTCCTGGACTGAACAGAATTCTGAAAATATTAATGTACTCGAGGCAAGAGCAGCACAGAAGACTGAGCCCTTAAAAGAAGGCTGCTCACTAAAAAGACTGTCATATAAAAGTGGAAGAGATATCCATCCCAACAGATGTTCAAATCTCAACCTAGAAATACAAGAAACACAAAAAAGGTAGACAGTATGAGGTCTCCGAAGCTTAATAACTCTTCAGTAACTGAGTCTAAAGATACGGAAATGGATGAAATGCCAGGCAAAGTATTCAACAGATTGAGTTTTTTAATGATTAATGACTTGAAAAGGTTACGAATAAGTTGCCAAATGAACTAAGAAAGACAACGCAGGATATGAAAGCAATTCAATAAAGAGATAGAGATTCTGAAACAGAATCAAGGGAAAGGTAACTTTAGTAAATCAGATTAAAAACTTAGTAGATGCTCTCACCGATAGTCTAAATCAAGAAAAAGAAAACATTTTAGGTTTTGAAGACAAGGTTAAAAAATATCACATTCAGACAGTAGTAAGGAAAGAAATACGAATTTATGTGCAAAACATTCCCAAAATTCTGAAACACAAGTGAACGTATGAATTTTTGCTGTAGGAAATACTCAAACTAAACCAATAGGAAATCTACTTAGGAAAATAACAAATCCAGGCGTGGTAGAACATGCCTCTAATTTCAGTGTTCTGGAACCCTGAGGCAGGAGGATCACAAGTTCAAGCTTAACCTAAGCAACCTAACAGTTTAATGAGACTGTCCCCAAACAAAACAAAACAAAACAAAAGCAAATAAAAGACTGGGGAGGGTTGCTCAGTGCAAATGCCCTGGTTCAATTCCTAATACCGTAAAATAATAATATAAATATTAATGATAATTATGATGGTATAAAAAAGTGTCCCAAATTTTGGAAGAGATGTAGGCATTTAAGCACAGGAATCATTCAGAACTCCAAACAGACATGACTGGAAAAGAAGCTCCACACAATATGTTACAGTCAAAAGTGTCTGAAATATGGAACAAGGAAAATATTGAAATCATCAAGAGAGAAATGCCAAGACAGGGGACAGGGCTGGGGATTTAGCTCAGTGGCATAAGCACCTGCCTTGCAAGCAGGCAGTCATGAGTTCGATCCCCGGTACCGATAAAAAGACAAAAAAAGAGAGAGAGAGAGAGAGAGAAAAGAAATGCCAAGACACTTATAAAGACAAACTCATTGTAATAACTGCAGACTTCTCAGCAGAAACTACGAAGGCCAGCAGAGCATACAGTGATGCATTGCAAGCCCTGAAAGCAAATAACTGCTAAATTAGATTACTATATTCAGCAAACCTATCCTTCTAAGTACACTAAAGGAATTCATAACTACAAACCAGCATTTCAAAAGATACTGCAAGGAATCATACATACAAAAGAAGAAAAACACAAATGTGTGAGCATAGGGGTTTGAAAGGACAGATCACTCATCAGAGTAATATATATCATATTTTACAAACATTATGTTATGATAACTCAATATTTATGGATTACTACTGGTTGTTTACTCAAATATATTTATTAAACACATCTTCTCTGGGCATTAGAACACAGAAGATGCCAAAATAAGAAAGTTACTGACCTTCCCCCAAATCCCAGTTTAGTTGGGGGGAGAAGAGAATGTTATTGCAATATAGGACTAAACATAACAGTTGCTTTAAACACAAGAGTTTTTGCAATGTGTGTAACGCCAAATGGTAGGTGGAGATAAATGCAAACTGTCCTAGCTTACAATTGTCAGCTGAATTCCAACCACATATTGATATGTATTTTACATTATTATGTAGTTACAGTATTACGTGCAATAATTCCTCACTCCAGAATAGTTTCATCACCTACAGAGTTATATCACACATATGGAAAGTAAGGATCAAAGATCTGTACTTCTATTCCAGGAAATGGACTAGAATACACAAAATCATTTATAACAGAAAAATCTTGGAACAAAAAATAGAGGTATATTACCCCTAGAATGGATATTTTTAAAATTTTAGTGTACTCAAATAATGGACAGTGCTATAATTATAGCCACGTGAAACAACCCAATTGCATTACAGTAATATTTTGATGAGTTTTTAAAATCTAAGTTTTGAAAAACACACATAGTATGATTTCTTCTATAACATGTAAAACCTACAGGTTGTAGTCCTGCAGGTGGACTATAGGAGAATCATGAAAATTCAACATAAAGATTTCCTTGAGAGGAGGAAAGAATGGGATACTTTATGGAGAGGTCTACAGGATTTCAAAAATAATGATAGTGTTATTTTAGTTAATTTGTGTAGGAATACAAGTGATATCTTGAATCATCATTCTTTGTAATTTGCATGTACTTTATCAGTATACTTATGTGGATCTGAACATTGAATGAGATTGATTTAAAATAAAAATTATATAGTGGAATACCTTCAAAGAATATACAGCATTTTTAACTTGCTTCTGAACTATATTTAATATGAAATATAAATATAAATTTGTTTTTAACATTATAACAAATGTAATATTATCACAGCTTCAATAAATTATCTTCAAAGAAACCAGCAGACATACATCATTATATGCCCAGCTTGTCTTTCATGACTACACTTGTGTTCAAGAAGGGTCTCTGACTTCAGTTTGAACCATGAACAGGAGGAAATCAAACCACATGGAGAAGAGAGACTAATTTGAAGTCTGCAGTGGTTATCTAAGGAATGAACTCAGAAATCAAGAAGGGCATGGAAAAATAAAGGGACAAATTAAATGATTATGAAGGCAGAATCTATGAAGTTTAATTACTGATTAGACTAAGGGGAGATGGATGGGTAATGAGCAGAAGTAGTCTTGAAGGATTCCAAAGTTTCTGGTAATCAAATTTAGAAAGGTTCTAAACCGTTTCAGCCTTCATTTTGTTTTATTAGCTCTACTCAGATTGTCAATATGAAATTAAATGAGAAAAAATGAAATGTAGCTGTTAGTTGCACAAATACGTGTTAAGTACTAGTATGTGACAGATGATGCAGTAACAATATGATCACAGCTTCAATAGGTTATCTTCAAAGAAACCAGTGGACATACATCATTATATGCCCAGCTTGTCTTGCACTTTCTGGAGAGTCCCAAGCCTTGTAAAAAGGAAGCCTTATAACCAGGAAGAGAAAGATGAATAATTCCTCGCGTAGGAGAAGTGAGATAAGCAACTTCAGTTATCAGAGACAGGTAAGGAAGGATGAGAGCACAGAAACTACTAATACTTCTAAAACTACAAATACTAATTTCATTAGAACTAGGATATTTTCAAATACCCATTGTGGGCCAAACTCTATGAGAATGACTTAATGTACATGATCTCCATAAAGAACAAGATACCAAAAATTACTGTGGAATAGTCTCTCTTTTACCAACAAACTATTTTAATTGCCCCAACAGTACTCCAATTAATTATATGATGTTTTATTTGGAATACATGCATTTCCAGTTGACCAAGAAAGAATAGTTTTGCAGTTTCCAGATTCCCTCTCTTGGCTATGAGGGGGAAAGCACACATTTTATGTTAATGCAAAAAGAAAAAAAAAAAAGACATGAAAGATAGCCTTTTTTGAATGCACACATTTGGGCTGCTAATTACAGAACCTAATTTATTTTTCTCCCATTAGTGATAGATTTAGATCTTAGTTAACAAGATTTTAAGAAAACATTAACAGATTGTACCTTGTCCCTACTTTTGTGTTCTGGTTAACACCCAGCTGAATATTAACCACCAGCTAATAGCTTTACATAGAACGAAGCCTGAGATCACCTAGAGCAGCATGTTCAATTGATGAACTATGCATGCATTCTCCTGGCATCGCAGGGGCCTAGCTCAGAGGCAAAACTGAATGCAGTTCTTGAGGATACAATTTGACTTTCACTTTACAGTTGAAATGTATGCTGCTGGCTGCGGGAAAGACATGCAGTAATGTGGATGTTATTTGTTTATATGGAGGCAGGTCTGGGCTCAAACACATTTCAATCTCAGATTGTCTTAGATCTTTAGACAAAGGATGTCTGGGACAGCAGCCTTGATCAGGCAGAAGATTTCCTATGTTATACTTTACATAAACCTTTAGTCAACTCAGAGAAGCAATTTTTCATGAGCTGCCAGGTCTATCTAGCCCCAGGACTGTAGTTTGTCTTATATACACACAAGTTGTTTAGACAGCATCAAGCATTTTTCTGACTAAATTGCAAGCTCCTTTAAAACAGGAGCTATGGCTTGTATTTATTCTGCAAATACTAATATTCTGTGCATGAGATGTGGACATAACAGTTCTGCACAGATTCTGCCACTCTCCATTAGCATCTCTTAGGCAAACTCTCTTTTCTGAGCTTCATTTTTTCTTGTGTAAAATGGGAAATAGCTTTTGAGAAATAAGTGAGATAATAAATTTAAATAATGCTCTGTAAACTTAAATAAATTACCAAATAAATATAACTCAATAACTTTCAATATCATGTTTATCATGGTGCACAACCTTTTTTGCCATTGATCATAACAAGCTGTCCCTGAATACTATTCTTCGTGTGTTAAGTGGCAAATCTCTCAGAGTAGAAATTTCTGATAGAGAGAAAACAAGATCTGAGTTGTGCTCCCCTATGTGTCCATGACCTTAAATGCTTTTGGTAATACTAGCCACATTACCAATTACTCTAGAGATTATGATTTGAGGAAATCTATGATTTTACCAAGAAAATGTTAGGATTCAAAATATACTCCAATTAAATGTCTTTATTACAATTAGAAGGAAAAAGTGCAGAAATATTTATGTGCACAGAGAAAAATAGGCTAGAATAGAAATATTTAAAAATGGGGAAACTAGGAAATTAATATACTGAAAGTGATAGTCATCCATAAAACAAATTCCTGCTTATAAAATCACAACATTGAAGTAAAATACAATGTAAGCATTGCTGGATCTCTGGAATATTCATTTGGTTTCTGTAGATTTCTTTTTCCTTTTGTACATATCATTAAATCATTGTTTCTTTAATTTTGTTCTGGATATCACTCCAACTTTCATTCTTAGACATACATATATAAGTACATGCATTTATTATATATTAATTCTTTTGTTGCCAAAGTCATGCATCTATATGTTTTTCTGAGTGTTTTCTGCAAGTTCGTGTTTACCAGTTTGTCCCATGAAAGAAAAATTAATGTTTTAGTTTTAGTTATAATATAGACAGCTAAGTTATTTAGAAATATAAATAGGCAGATAGAGCTGGGCCCTCGAAAGGTCAGTACAAAAGACAGCTGTGGCTAGAGGCATATTCGCTAAAGGCCAAGCTTCATGAAAAGAGGCCTGACTACACCCATATGCCTCCCCTAGGGACGAACAGTAGTGATTGGTATTCTAAACAGACACCAAGCACCTTGGGCTGGAGCGTCAAAACCTCCTGAACCCACCCCTTCCAGGAAAGTTCTTGTCTATTTCATGTGTGCTTGCTATAGGGATTTCCTTCCCCACTTACTCCCCATTTAATTAATATTACCCAGTGACTATACTTGTTGTAATCTTACTGGTTAACTATAGTTTTGTCCCACCTTGCACTCATCCTGTGATTTTTCCATTGGATCCATATTATCTAAACTATTGTACTTGCAATTGATTGTTATAGTTTTGTCCCATTTTGAACCAGCCTCAACTAGTGACTTTGCTCAATAAAACACCCTTGAGAAGCGGGGTCACCAGACAATCCAATTTCCAGCTCCTTTTTGTTCTTCTTACAGAAAAGCTTTCTTTTTCTCAATAAAGTTTTCATACTCTTAACCTCCATTTTCCCTAGAATTCAATGCTGTATTTTAAAGAATATAAACTCAAACTCAAGAGTTTTGGATATCTAGCAGTTTGGGAGTCATATAATTATTTTCCTTATGTTATTTGGATTATTTGGCAGTCAATATATCCTATATCAATTATACTCCAAGTGACTTTATATTTAATAACACAGCACAGTAAATATGTTCACATTTTTCCCATAGGTGCATTTTTATTCATTTGACTTCTCAAAAAGCTTATTTCATAAAGCAACAAATTAAATATAATAATAACAAAAATAACAATTTCAAAGTAATTAGAAACAGAGCTTCATTTGTCATTTTCATTTAACTTGATTATATGGTCTTTTATTTTAACAATAATTTAGAGTTAAACAGCACAAGTTTTTCTGAATCAAGTAGTTAGGTAAAAAGGAATTTAACCAATCTCTGAGGTAAATTCCAGATCATTATAAAAAGCCAGAGGGGGATTGTCTGCATACTTAGTTAGTGGCAACACTCACACAATTGCTACTATTCAAAATGGGATTTATAGCACTGATCATTGCTTAAGGTGAAATTCCTGCTGACCATAATCATAGGGAAATGGGATGAGAAATAAGTACAAGGAAATATCAGCAGCACCTTGGAAACATTCGAAAGAAATAACAACAAATTAGGACTGTACATATTTTCTCATCACTCATATGAAATAAAAAAAAAACTTTCCATTTTTGTAGTGAAAAAAAGTAAATTCACATCTGTGCACACAATAATGAAGCTGAGAAGATAAACACACACACAACCTTAAAATATGCTAAATAACTATTGGCATTGGTTAGATTAATCTTGGACCTACTTTTGATAAATAAAGATATCAGAATATTATAGACAGCTAAAATAGGTAGAAATATTATAGGCAGCCAGGTAAAGGTAGACATTCCTGGGAGTCAGTACAGAAGATGGGATATGCAACTGTTGGGGAGGCCAGACCTCAAAAAAAGATGAAATGAGTGCACCCACATATCTCCCCTAGGGATGAACTGCAGTGATTGATATTCTAACCACCTTGGGGAAACCAGGAAGAGCCACTGACTCACACCCACAGGAAAAGCCCCTATTCTGTCCCATGCCCACTTGCTATGAGACTTCCTGCCCCATTTGATCTTGATTTAATCAATATTACCTGAGCAATTATACTCATAATCTTATTGGTTGACCACAGTTTTGTCCCATCTCATGCCCACCTTGTGATTTCCCATTGGATCAGTGTTACCTTACTAATCGATTATAGTTTTTCCCACCTTGGACCTGCCTTGCCTCATGATTTTGCTCTTTAAAAAATCCCTTAAAAAGGCAGAATCCTTGGCAACCCACTTGGGACCCCGTTTGTCTCTCTTAGACAGAAATTTCTCTTTCCCCAATAAATATCTTTCTTTCTCCAATAAGTAGATTTTGCTCTTAACCTCTATTGTTTCTAGAATTCATTCTTCGATTTTAGAGAATATGAACTCATCTATCAGATTGGCAGTTTCTTTCCCCTATATCAAGAAAACAATCAAAGTGTACTCAACCTGATGAAGAGATTTGTATCCAGCAAAATATCCTATAAGACCATGAGCAAAATACATTTTTTATAAAAAATACTGACAAGGTATTTTATGTAAACCTTCATTTAAAAAATTTACCCATGGTAGGATATAAAGTTTAAAAAGAAGACAGCAAAAAGAATGTCTAGAGTTCTTGAAGCAGCAACAGCAACAGAGAATAATTAACAAAAAGGAGAAAAAAGTTTTTAAAAGTAAATCATTAATAGGGAGAATACAGGAAAGCAAAACTATGAACTGTAATCCTAATACGATGAAATATATTTACAGAAAAAATAAAGAACAATAATGTGTGTGTGTCATCGTGGAAGGAGAAATGAAAGAGTTGCTGGCCCAGACCGGACACTTTAACCAGGAAAAGCCTCAGCCAAGTTAGGGGGCTCCTGCCTCCCCCACCCCTATAGATTTGCCTGTAACCCTATACCCCCATCCCTGTAAGCCTGGCGCCAAACGTGTGCCAATGAAATACCTGTGCATCCCTAATGCCCCTTGGGGTCCACCCCAGACAGTGGTTACTTATGGGCCTCACTCCACGTGTTGAAGAAGAAGAAGAAGAAGAAGAAGAAGAAGAAGAAGAAGAAGAAGAAGAAGAAGAAGAAGAAGAAGAAGAAGAAGAAGAAGAAGAAGGAGAAAAGGAGAGTGTGTTCCAGAGAGAGACCACCGGCCCTGAGATGCTGCGCCCTGGGGCCGGGGGGTCTCTCCCCGCATTCCCGAAATAAAGGTTACTTATATTTTATATTTCTTATCTTTGCAGCCACCGCCGTCCACTACTTTCACGGCCGTCCACTCCACTCCTTCCACGGACCTCTTTCCCTTCCCCTCTTCCTCTCCCCTCTTCTCAGACCTAACAAGAAAGATTTTATCTTTATTAATGCCTGTGATTCTTATTAAGCTTAATTTTAAAGAAAAGTAATACAATTTCTAGATTTAGACATCTCTTTAGGAACCTAAGCATTTCTTTTCTTTGTTGCAAATTTAGGTATAGGTTTAAAATCTATCTTTTATGTAAATTAAATTGACCTCTTAAAAAATACATAAAAGTAAAATTGCCTGTAATCATGGGTATCATGTAATGTTTCAATATCTGCATACATTATCTTTCTAAATCAGGTTAAACAACTTTCTCAAACATTTATCATTGTCTTACAATGAAAAATTTCTAAATGTTTTTCTACCTTTTTGAAATACACAGTACTGTACACTATTTATGTCTGTAGTCACCATCCTGAGCAGTAGCCCCCAGACCTTATTCCTAGCTAACATGGATCCATCTGTCTTCACTTTCCCTGCTACCTTGGTCAACATCTGGTGAACACCATTCTACTCACATTCTTGACTCAGCAGCCAGTATTTTGCTTTTTAGCTAATATCACATTTTATATGAATAATCTTGAATCGTTGCTGCTATTTTTGATTACTCCCAATCAGTGCCACATGGTAGGCTGACAATGGGCATAGTGAACCTACTGTTGCAGGCAGCTGAGTTAGTTAAAATATTATAGACAGTGAGACAGGGCTAGGTCCTCCATGGAGTCAGTGCAGACACCTGGCAACTGCAGGGAAGACTGACACCACCTGCTGTGGGCCAGGCCTCAAGACAAAATATCAAACAAATGCACCCACACCCTGAGGATTGATACCCTAAATAGTTCCCATCCCCTTAGGAAAGAGTCACTGCTCCATAAGAATGCCTGCTTTCTATGTGATTTGCTTCCTCATTTGTCCCTAATATAATCAATTTTACCTGAACTATTGCTCTTACAGGCTAACTATAGTTATGTTTCACCTTGTGCCCATCTGCCTTGTGAGCTCCCAGTCTTCCCCCACCTTGAACCCATGGTTTTACTCCAGAAAACCCGTGGAAAAGACAGACCCCTTTGTCTCTCTTCAGACAGAAACTTTCTATCTTTCAAAAAATATGTACTCCTCTTAACCTCCCTTGTTCCTAAAATTCATTCTTTGATTTTAGAGAACATGAGCTCGTACTGGACACAGCAGGTTGGGAGTTCCATTCCCCTAGATCACTACCACTAGCTTTATTGTTCAGCCTTGGAGAGATCACTCAGTTGCACCTTGAGGCTCTGAGTGAGTGACAATGATGTATTGTCCAAGGAGACCACAGCCTAGGCCAATTTTGCCATTTTCAGCCATATCATAGATCCCAGCATATATGTTTTTCTCATAAATGAGAGCATTTCCAATCCAACTGGATTATACTGAGTGACATGCATAAGCTCTTGGAACACTTGTTTTCATTTGGAGACTAAATTTATTCTTTAGGAGATTTAACTTACACAGAAAGCCCCCTTTACCCTTAAATCTTCTATCTACAGCTCCCAATTACCTATTGCTAAACTGTTAGCAACGCTGAAAACTTAAATCAATTTTATTTATTGATGATTTCTGTTAGAAATAAAACATTGTGTTTTGCTATAAAATGATCAGTGATACTAAAATAAAATGCTTTTCATGTTTTCAGCTGAAGATTGATTCCCTCCTAGGAATAAAATTCTTCTCAGGGGGATGAATAGACATATATGTGTTTATAAATATACCCTAAAACTGTTGCACTGGATATTGTATTTTCTGTACTCATCTTCAGATAATCCAGCACAAATGAGGTTAGGGTATTTCTTGACCTATTTATGAATGTATTGGGGTTAGGTTGATATTTAAATAAGTGTTAGTCATTGGATCTGTAGAGAAAATTAATGCAAAATAGGAGTAACTGTAAACATCAGAAGACTCAGGGCTTAGAAAAACAAATGGCTTTTTGATCTTCTGTCCCTTTTTTATCCATTCACTAAATTCTGTATTCACTTCTGGTCTGTAAGACTTAAAAGTCTGCTTTAAAATAAAAGCACTCTGCAATCCCCACTGAGCACTTGCTTATTTTCACAGATACCTGATCATCAATAGGTTAAACGGTCACTGGTCAATAAAATAGCAAACGAATGCACAGTTGTCAATACAATTCAACAGAATGGAAGCTATCAATGTGGAAACAAATTTGCTTTAGAAGTTTTCCAGGAAAGGAATGTGTGTCTTTAGAGAGGGTCCTGGACTTCAGTACCCCTCAGGAGGAAGACAGCATTCCCCTGCCATGGGGCTGCTTCTCACTTTTGTATGGTGCCCCCTTCTAGTGTCATTGTTCTTCTCAACTCTCTTCTCCTAAAAAAAAAAAAAAAAGAACAGGGGGCCTTTTAAAAATACAAAGGAAGCAAAGCAGGAATTAAGAACTGGCAGTACAAGGAGACAAGTGGGCCGCCAAGTGCTCTGGGCCCATAGCAGCTCCAAATTCCACCAAAGAAAGGGGTGTTCTGTCAACAGCTTTCATCTAGATGGGGAAATAAGCATAGCAGCAGGACCACCGGACTACAAAACGTGAGCTCAAGGCCAGCTGGACCTGCACAGCGAGCCCCCATCTCAAAAAAAAAAAAAAAAAAAAAAGACAAAAAGAAAAGGACCACTTTTCTTGACTTTGCTAATTTCATCCCTGTGTTTGTTACTGGGTCATGTGTAATTTTTCTTTTAATCTAGAAACCTTTTATCTTAATTTGGGCCTGGTCCAAAATAAAATTGATAAGTCACTATTTCTCTAAAATTTAACACCTAAGAGTTATCAACTATACTTACCTGAGAGGAAGAGCTCTTCCTATGTGACAAGTAATAAATTAACCTACATGTGCACATTAGTACCTGTAACTTTATCACTATCTTTTGACTTTTAATAATATCTGATCTATCACTTATGAATAATGCCATGGGCAATAGCACTCTCTTATGCAATGTTTATTCTGACTATCAGCATCTCCTACATAAAGGCAGCTTTGTTCTTACTCCTTCAGAAAATACAGTAACGTTTCCAAGTACTCTTATTCATGGTAACAGAATATAACTTTATTTTTAAACCACATAGAAGAAATGTGTGTGTGTACATATGCATGTCTGTGAATGCAGCACCTACATTTTTTTCTTTTAATGGAGTAGGGACCCTTGCCAAGGATATTGTTGATCTGTTGTTCTCTTTGGTAGGAAAAAAGGTAAAAATTCAGAAAGAATAATTAACTTTTCTGTGATTTTAAAATGTGCTCTCATAGGATGTACATGAAATCTTCTCCTTCAACTCTTTATAACTATATAACTTAATCAGTGATTTCCAGAAAAAGGTAACTGATCATTTATAAGCATTTTTATTACAAACTATTTGAAAAATGAAGGAATAACTACTGTATTTATAGACTCTAGTTGGTTCTGGAAAACACATGTTCTCGATAGAAGAAGCAGCTGTTTGCTTTATTACAATATTGGGATTTGTTCTTCAGTGTCTTTTTAAAAATGCCAACTCTAACTGCAAGATATGGTTTTCTTTAAAAAAAAACATATATTTTAACTATTATTCAATTTTTCCATAAATCAGATTACCTTAAAAATAAAAGAACGAAAAAGGCAGGCTCCATCACTCAGCGAGCTACTGTGTACACTGTTAGTTCACCTGAGTCCAGATTCTGCATTTATCTTTCTCTGTTGCGTAGTTCTTCATTTGTTTGGGGGTAATCTCACTGAAGAAACTGTTAAGTTGTTTGCATACCCTAAGCACCACCTAGTGGTAACAAATGAAACAAACCACTCAGAAAAATCAACCATGATATCTTTTCCTAAAGAATCAAGTATATATCTTCACTTTTAGAAATGAGACTTAATAAGATATACCTTCCCCCCTCCATGTACTGAGGATAAAAACCAGATATCTCTGAGCAGCATTCACAGACATTTTCTTCATTTTTTTGCTTTGAAATAAGGTCTTGATAAATTGTCCATCCTGAGTTTAAATTTACGATCCTCTAGCCTCAGCCTCCCCAGTAGCTGAGGTTGTAGGTGTGTTTCTTCTAAAGAACTAAACTCTCAGAGATTATTTTTAATAACCTTTGAACTACTTGTTTGCCATCTGTATTTAGCAAGTGGATTATGTTTAGCAAGAGGAGGGAGGATTTCAGGATTTTATGTGTTGAAACTCATCAGGACAATTCTTACTGTGAGGTCTGCTGGGAATCACTGTCTTCAGCTAGTGCACTGCTCATGGACAGTGAAAAAATGAGAGTGGTATCAAATACTGTTACTTTATTTTATTATTCTGGTTTCATGAGAAGTCAGGGAAAAATAAATATCTATCATTGCTGAAAACATTATATACTGAATAAGGCTTTCAAGAGAAGGATACATGCAAGATTTGATTGATGGGAAGAGAAAGAAGTAGAATGCAGATGCTGTTAAAAGTTAAGCCTAGGGAAGGTGTCCCTGGAGAAGGTACCTGGGCAGTTAGAGAGAAACAAATGGGTCCTGACTGCTGAGTGGAAAAATCTTTACATCTTCTGATCACTATATTTTGTACTAGGGGCAGGTCATAGATAAAGTGTTCACAAAACACATTTTCTTTGCTTATGACTACCTTCAACTGTAAACTAAATTGGTCATTTGCTCTTTGGTCTATAAGAAAAGCATGTATTGAGCATTTGTCTCACAACCATTAGTAAATGGTGTCTTCACATATAGACAACAGTGTTAATAGTAATTAATCAGTGATTGACTTTCTAGCATTTTCTTTCTTCATGATGAAACATAATCATCCCATTTAAGAAACTACTCAACAAATGTTTTTTGAATACATACTGTGACCCAAAGACATACATGCATGACCTGCTAAGGTTTAGTGACCCAGATATAAAACATTTCCAGTGCTCAATAAGCTTACTGTACAGATAAATGGATAAATGTGCAAAGCAAACAAAACACTAGATCAGGATCAGAGATATGTTGAGTTGGTCAGTCAGAAGCTAACACTGTCTGGCAAACTTAATCTCAGATTTGAATGATGAGGAGCCAGTCAAATAAACACCAGTGACATAAATATTCCATAAAAAGGAACGACTAGTGACAAAGACACAAACAAGTTTGACATGATTAAGTGATAGAAATTTTGCAAATGAAAAAAATATTTTCCTTTTCACGTTCTATATTATCTATCTTTTTTTCATGAAACAGAATGATTTTCAGCTAGCAGTCTTTGCCAACAGATAACTGTCTGCCTTATTCTAACAATACCACCAAAAAGAGTTAGAGTAAGTAATTTCTCAGTATTGATCTATTCTCAGAAAAAAAATAGCTTATAAAAACCATATGAAGTCTTTAACCAAGTATTGGGGGTTTATCAGTGCTCTAATTACTCTATTAACAATTTAACACATTCACAAAGCACTTGTAAACCATATGCCTCACTGCTGGGTCTCTCTGATTTAATGTTTTTAGCAAAAAGACCCAATAAATGTGGTTAGGTCAGTTTGTACTACTAGCAGCCCAATGGGACAATCTTGCATGAACTGCCAGTGGTTCCAGTTCTCAGGAAAGAGGTTTTTTTTTTTTTTTTTTTTTTTAAATCTTTTTCCTTTTTATCAGTACCAGGGATCAAACTTGCGACTGCCTGCTTGCAAGGCAGGCGCTTATGCGGCTGGGCTAAATCCCCAGCCCCTCGGAAAGAGTTTTTAATGTACAGCCCATGTAGTCTTCACTTTGGTCTGATGATAAGGGAAGTAGATTGTCTTTATTTTACAGATGAATAAACTAAGTCATACAGCTGGTGACAAAGCTGAGATTCAAGCTCAGATTTCTCTGGTGCTTCCTCAAAGAACACAGAAGCAGAGGAGTTAGGGAAAACTGCTCTGCTCAGAAGCAAATTCTTGTTTCTGGATGCCACACAGGAGAGCAAGAGGTCAAGGGGAGCTTTGGCTATGTACCCATAATTAATATGTACACACACACACACACACACACACACACACACACACACACATACTTACCTAAACCTTCCTCACTTCTACTAAGTAATCTTCCTGCACAATGGCAAGTAACAGAGATGTGGCTTATGTAGTGAACACTAATTTTGCCCAGGAAATCATAACCTCCAAAGTTTAAAAAAATGTACCTAAAAAGAACAGAAGCCTTTACAATATACAAAATGGGAAATTGTCAACTAGGTATTTGCTCACTGGAAGTAACAACTCTATTTTTAAAAGCATATGCTAATAAAAAAGAAGAAGAAAAGAGGAAGATAGACCTGTACGAAAAAGGAGAATCTGATCTCTGCTAGGAAAGTTTGCTATCTAATAGAAGGCTAATTTAGGTAGAAATATTACAGGTTGTGAGCCAGGGCTAGGCCCTTGAGGGAGTCAGTGTAGAGGATGAGAACATATTACAACTGTGAGGACATCGTCACCAAGATAGATGGGTGACAGGACGTCCTGACTCATCTTTTTGAAACAAGTTCTTCATTCTCTCCCTGTACACCGGCTACCTGCCTTGCTTTCCCATTCGATCAGCATTACCTAAGTAGTTATACTTGTAATCTTATTGTTTATCATCGTTTGTCCCAAGTTGTACCAACCTCATGATTTTGCTCTATAAAACTTCCTTTGAGAAGTGGGCTCAGTGGCAGCCCACGCGGGGGGCTTCTCCTTTCTCTCAGGGGCTATGTCTCCCTCAATAAAATTTCCTACTCTTAATCTCCATGATTTCTTAGAGTTCATTCTTTGATTTTAGGGAGCACAAACTTGGTTAATCAGACACCTAGCAGGTTGGAAGTTATATCTCTCTTCTATCATTCAGAGGTCCTATACCAGTAGGAAAGGTTAGTAAAAATAACTACTTTTGGTGGAATAAGCAATTATCTGAGAATGAGGATTTACATGTTGATAGGTGAAACTAAAAAAAAAAAATCCAGACTATCTACAAAAACACTGAATAATGACATTAGGTGTAGGGAGCTGTTGAAGCTGGACATTGATCACATGTGTGGGGCTAAAGCAAGGCCAGCCCAGAAACAACAGAGACCAAAACAAGCTATGCAAACAAGCTGCTGCAGCACCAGGAAGGCGAGGGCCCAGGCCTGCCAGGCAGTGGGTTGCTGGGAGAGGGGCTGAAATTGACATCATCTTTCCCAGTACATAACTAAAGGTGGTACCCCGGGTGAGCAGTTCCTTTCCTCCCATCAGGAGGATAAGGGCTCCATCTGATCCCAGCTTTGTCTTTTCTTTATTTTTCTCATCCTGTCTCTGGTCCTTAACCCCAAGAACTTCAGGAGCCGCATTGGGTCACAGCAATTAGGAGTAGCATTATTTTTAAAAACATAGATTGATTCATTTAACTAAATTTCACTGATAGTTTTAAAACCAACTCACTCTTTAAATATAATTATATATGGAATATAAAGTAGTTTGTGGGCACAATAAAGCTTCTTTGGGTAAACATTATCCAGACACTTAGGAGACAAATATAAAAGAAATTTAAGGGATGAGAAAGGGGAATAGAGCAGGGTACATTCTGTTATTTGTACATGCACACTGGCAAACATTTTAAAATTATCATAACCATGGCCTTCCCTTTGATGTGGGCTCTTTGATAAATTTACAGAGTGCTATAAGGCTGCATTGTATCACAGATCTCGAGATTAAAGCCTGTCAGTAATAATATACACTGATTCACCGCAGGGTCTCACCATACCAGTGTAATCAAGCAGGAAATTCATGGATCTCTGGTGTAGTTCATGAGCGACATTCTCATCAAAGGAGAAATTATGATGGGTCAGGACTTTGCCATAAGTTTTTTGAATGACAACTTGCTGAAACAACAAAATGTCTTTCCTAGATAGCAAATCGTTTCTCAGATAAGTGAACAGTTATACTAAGCTTTGGAGAACTTCTTTGACTAATTCATAAAAGCTTCATGATATTTTAAAACAATCGTTAATATTCCCAATGATTTGGTTTATCTGTTTGCTATGCAACATACATCTTAAATATATGATAGATATTATGATACATTATACATAGAATTTAACTTTAAATCTATTAAAATCTGAGAGGACCAAACCCTGATAAAATATAGTACGGAGGGTAGAGGAAAGGGAATGCAATCAAAATGCTTTAAATTTAAGGAACATAATGAATTTAAAAATATACATTCTTAAAATATCAGAAGTCTTTAGGAGGAAAAATCAATTTTCCTAATGAAAGAAGTCAAAGAAGCTTCCTCCAAAATACAAGAATACCAGCCAAGCACTAATGACTGAATATCCTAACAAAACACTGCTTGTCTAAGATATTAAAACTTCAAATCCATTAAGGGGGCTGCTGCCCAAATCATATACAGAAGAGCTTAAAAAAAAAAACAAACAAACTGATTTTCAAATAAAGACCTGTCAAATTGCATTTGCATAAGAAAGAAACAAACAAGAAAGTTTCAATAACAGACATGGAAGTCATGTTCCTAACCTCATAAAGATTTTTGATCATGCCTAATTCAATATGAATATTTTGACTTAAGATGATAATATTCTCATTTATTTTGAATATCATTAATAATAAATATATCAGTGGACTATATTATAGGAGAAAGTGGAGTTAACCTGAAACATTTACTTTCAGTGTGCTTATGTTTTCACAGCACACAAAGAAGTCTCTGGCTGCTTAAGGCAGAAAGTCACCAATTATCTTCATTTGTTAGGTGAAGATTTGCATTTCATTCCCAGCCTGAGGTATGAAGTACAAGAAAGCATCCTTCACAATTAATTTTCACTGGAATTTGAAATTGATCACATGAACCTGTGACTTACTTGCAAGCATTTCATTACCTGTGAGCAATGACTTGCTAAAAATAGGAACTGTTTCATCTTTAAATGACTTACCTAGAAATCTCGTGTTTCCTAACTGACTTTTCATGCGAGGGCATGACATGGACAGAGTGCACATGTCACACTCCTTTTCGTCACTTGGGATTTTACACTGTCATGTTGACATCTGGATAAAGTAGCTTCCTCCTGCTCACTGACATGCACTCTAGCTGTACTCAGCTTCTTTTATTTATTTGTTTATTTATATATTTTGGTAGCTTCTTTTAAAAATGTGCATCATATAGGTTATTCCCAGGGGTTCCAGCTGCCTATGAAAGGAGCATAGACGTAATTAAACAGTGAGACCCAAAAAAGCCGTGCATGCTGGCAGAAAAAGGTTGCTGCTTGGTGAGAAGTGAAAGATGAGAAGCACAAAACTGAAAAACTCTACTGTTCTAACCAACAAGGTCAAAAAGATGCTGTCACACTTTTCCTTCTCTCCTTCTTCATCCATTTGTTAATTAAGGTCATAATTAAATATACTGATTTGCATGTGATACTGATATTGGAATGTTGGAGTAATGTCCCACAGAAAGAGAACGAAATTGTGAATGTTTAGGAAGAGGTCGAGTGTAAGTAAATTCATTTTAAAAATATAAATACAAGGAAGTAAAAGATATAAAGATATAAACTCCCACCTCCTCTGGTGGGATTCTGAACAAGATACTGAGTGGAGGCTCTTTCTCTAAGGGTCTGTGAGGGGTTTAGAAGGGAGCTCAGTAAATTGTGTAAGTGATATGATCCCTACCTTATAGAAGACTACAGAGTATTTAGGATCCAATCTATGTGGTGTTTGCAAGGTACCCATACAGGGCCAATGTGCTTCTGAGTCAGGGGCCTGCTGATTACATTTTTGGGAGGTCCCTGGCAGATATCTTATCAGATCCCTGGAAGGTGGTGACTCAGCAGACTCTTAACTCTATTTTGGAGCTGCTGCCCTTATGTCCAATGGAATGTTAACTCTTATCTTATTATTATCTCAATAGCACTTAATTCATACTTACCTACCCCTCCCATCAGAGTGGTGGAAGTGTCAATAAAATGAAGCATAGAAAAAAAAAAACCAGAGATATTGGTTTGCATTAATTACAGTGTACATTGAATGATACAAATTGCTAAATGATTATTTGAGTATTTAAAAAGTCAGAAAACCTGGGAAAATGAGCTTCTCCAAAACTTAGATTTCTCAGTATACATGTTCTGCACATGACCATACTATTTAAGTGTGCTTTCTTAAAAGAGTCACATCTGTACAATATTTGTATTTCCAGCCCCCAAATCTACAAACTGACACACAGTATCTTCACAGTAGGTATTTGTTTTCAGAATTGCAGAAAAATCAATTAGAATAAATAATTGGAAAAGAGACAGAACATAATTGGTCATTTACTTTTCTCTCATTCTCTGTCTCTTTCCACATTTATGCATATATGAATACACAAGCTCTGGGAAAATAAATGTTTTTCTAAGAATTTATTAGAGCAAGAGAATTTGCCTTGGAAAAGATAAGAGAGTTCCAGCAAGTCCTGGTCATTAACATAATATGCTTTTATTCCATTTCTAAATGAATTTAATTCTTACAATGAATATTAAAATTTAAAGAAAATTCAGAAACCTGAAATAGACTGGAATAAAAAGACATAATAAAGAATAACACAGTATATTGTTTTCAGTTGCTTACATGTCTATCCTTTCTACCAATTTATAAGCTTTATGGGGCCAGAAACTTATCTTATTCACTTTCATATCCAAGGGTGACACTCAAACTATTTAATGACTAGTGCGGTAGAGACTCTAATCAATCAAAACATATGCTGTTTGCATAACATTAATATGGCTGTAATTGTGTGCTGGTTCAATATCTTATTCTGTTGTTAATGTCTATCACAGTGCTTGGAAAAATGCTAGATATACAATATACATTCAATAACTCTAAAAAAGAAATGAATAAGTACATAAGTGACATAAGAATACCACCCCACCAAGCACCTAGAACAAGACAAAAATGCCCATTTTCACCACTTTTACTCAATGTGGTATTGGGAGTCCCACAAGAGAAAAAATGGGTACCCTGATTGGAAAGGCAGACGTCAAACTGTCACTGCATGTGGATAATATGATCTTATAAAGAAAACTGCAAACAATCTGTCCTACAATTATATTACTTAAAATCTCTATTGCACTCAATGTCTGGCACGGTCCAAGGAGAGAGACTGAAGCATGTATGGCAGTCAATGTGACCTGAAGTCCTCTAGAACTGTTGGCAATGGACTTTTTTAGCCCAGCACTTTGTGGTAGTCACTACAATCTCAGGTATTTTCTGGAACTGTAATCTCAGTAGTAAATATATCAAGCCTGTCAGGCTTGTTCTTGCAAAGAAGCTTGGGATCCCAGGAAACAGATTAGTTGTCTCCATGTTTTTTTTCTAGTCACAGCTAAATATAAGACCTTGGATATAGAAATGATTGATTAACAAAAAGACTTTGCAGTACAGTAATTTTTTTGTCTAAATAAGAGTCTATAGAGGTGACTATAGAAAGATTTTTCCATCTTCCCATCTTATAATTCTAGATAAACATTGTTACAGATTTTCTTAAGAATGTAGAGTAGTGTTACTATCAAAATTTAGGGAAAAATATTCTTTCCTATTAACATTTAATAGATTTTAACTTTTGCATTTGCTAATTTATCAACAAAATTATTAAATACATATTGAGACACTGAGTCATTTAATGTACAGTAGTCATTTGTAAGTTGTTCAACACTGATTTTTTGTCTTCTTGTATTTTGTTTGTTGGTTGGTTAGTTTCAGTACCAGAGGTTAAACTCTGAGCTATACTTCCAACCATTTTAAATTTTTTTAATTTTTATTTTGAGTCAGGGTCTTAATTAATTGCTGAGTTAGCCAAGCTAAGCTTGAATTTACAGTCCTCTTGCCTTGCCCACTCAGACTTCTGGGATTATAGGCCTGTTCTACCACACCTGTCTTATGCTGCTTTCTTAACAGATGTGTGCAGCTTTGATGAGACAGTAAATCCAGGAACATTCTCCCCTTCTAAAACAGTTAAAGTGCTGTCAGAGGCTGACAGATGCTTGTTCTTACTCCCCGGGAATAGCCAAGGGTGAACATATGGCCTACATATCCAGTTCCTCTCTGTCTGGGAATTCTGGAATTGTTAGCAGAATGACAGAAGCATGCTAGAAGCAGATGGATTCTGCTTGATAGATTCTGGGACTCTGCCGATGGGATTTTACAAAATGCTTCCTTCTGTAGGAGTCTGCTAGTCCTGACTGTGTGTCCCAAGCTTGAATTTTCAGCTCTCCCTGTAAGCTTTTAAACTCCTCATATACTTTCAATAACTATAATTTTATTTATTTATTAGAGCAGAACTATTTATTGGGAGAAAGAAAGCTTCTGTCTGAGAGAGACAGGAGTCCCAAGTGAGTCACCAGGGACTCTGTCTTTCCTAGGGATTTATATAGAATAAAATCTTGAGGTGAGGTGGGAATAAATATAATTTTAGATGAAGCTAAACAGTATGAGTTTCCATTATTTGCACTGAAGAACTGGAAAGCAAAAAGTATTAGAAAGACATGCATGGCAGCGCCCTTGTTTTCTATAAGTAGACAAACTATCTGAAAAGGAAAGAATATGAATATAAGCAAAAGGACAAAGTAAGCAAAATTGGAGAAAAAAAAGGAAAGAAAATTTGGGAGAACTTGGGAATCAGAATGTTTGGGATAAAGAATCTTTGTTCACCCTTTTCATCCCTTGACAATGCTCAATAAATTGATGGACGTCTTTCACTGCTGGTTGTCTATAGACTGAACAATGGAGACATAACAGGAGGAAATGAGGCTACTGCATTCAGAGAACATGCTATTTACTTAGCAAGATACACTTCAGATAGTAAATATTTAGAATATCCGGTTGAGGGACATATTTCTGTGCCAGAGAGCTTGGCTAGCATATGCAAGGCCCTGAATTCAATTCCCAACAGTGTAAAAAAAATTTAAAATGAAACGGAGATAGAGTAGAAAAAGCAAAGACAGGGAAAAGAAGAGACAAGGAAAATAAAAATTACAGCTTTGGAACACAAACAGAGTCAAACATTTTTAAATTTTAAAATTGAAAAACATAAATGAGCCTTGGTCATTCCTTTTTCACCTACAAATGGGCCTCACCTGTGTTTTAAACCACAGATTTTCACCTACTTTTGTAATGGCTCCTTATTAGTGGTCTACTCTTCATCACCAGTGATGGCTGTCACCCATGGATGAGCCCTCATCTTCTCCTATAGAAAGGACCATCACTTTTCATCTGGAAACTCATTCCCATCACCATCCCCTTCCATTGATCAACAAGTTCAGCAGGTTTCCATCCCTTCATCCCCATAAATACTCCCAAGTTGAAGCCATATTGCATGCCTTGGTTGCTTTTCTATCATTGCTAAGACAAAATATTCAATGCTAAAAATTAATAAAGGAAAGGTTTTATTTAGCTTACAGTTTGTAGAGGTTTCAGTCCATAATCAGCGAGCTCCAAAGCACAGGGGCAACAGTCCATGGCAGTGGAAGACAGCAAAAGCAAAAAGAGCCAAAAGGGCAGGACCGTGATAGCAAGGCTGTTTTCCTCCCTTATAATGTATGCTGCCTACCCATCTTGGGGGGGGGGGCGGGTAGCACTAGCACACATAATCCCAGCACTGGACCATGAACCAATCACAAATTCCAGAGGCTTTGGGGGACATCTGGACACAAACCATAATATTTTACTTCTCCCATTTTGAAGTCCCAGACTCAAAAGCATGTGCTTTAAAAATTCTACCTACAATTCTCTATTCCTCTTACTGATATGGTCTGAAAATTCTTTTTCTATGATGGAAGTCAGCAAACCTCTCACTTGCTCCACGGGAAGAATAAATCAGGTTTCCCCATCGCTACTTTGGGGATCACTCAGGACCCTGTCCTGATCTCAGCACAAGACAGGACAAAGATTGATGTTAGATTTGGTTTTGCAAATACTAAGCTCAATAGGACTTCAAAGAAGAGAATGGGCAAGAACATGAGAAAAAGTTAAAACATCAGCTCCTTCAAAATGACCTTTAAAGGGGCTGAATACATTAGTTACTGATAAAATATTTGGGATATCCATCATTTGAAGAAGATTTAAGAAAATAAATTAACAAATTTTCTGATCAAAATAAACACACAAAAGGCCCTCTGATAATAGAATTTCATTTAGCTTTATCCTTCAATGAAAGAATATTTTATAATTCCTAAAATCAATAATTTCTATGAAATGAATTCCAAAACCAATCCCCTATATAGAAGTTACATACCAATACTGTTAGAAGTAATTTAAATATTTACTGTTAACTTATCCCATGTGTGTGGTAAATAGTAAATACTCTTCCCTGGGTTAGAAGGAGGATGGAACCCTGATTCATATTCTGCAAATTACTGAGTGAAAATATTCCCATTTAGTAGATACCAAATTAACCGAGTGACGTCACTAAAAATGGAGTTAGAAGACATATAATCTCCATTGTCAAATTCAGCATGCCACCTGTCCTGATACATCATGAACTTCATAAGAGATTAACTTGGGATCATGTACACAATATAAATAGATTAGATCTAAAAAGGGATATAGAGGTCAAATTGTCCAACATCTGTATTGTAAAATGTGTACTTCCTACTAGACCCCAATATAGGTTATTGACAGATTCATGATCATTCCAGAAATTAAGGGGCTATGGGGTCTGGATAGAAAATATACTGACTTCTAAACTAATGAGTCGCATTTCCATTCTCTTATTTTGGGGAGATGTCAAATTTCTTTTTTTTTTTTTTTTTTTTTTTGTCTTTTTTTCATTTTTATCGGTACCAGGGATCGAACTCACGACTACCTGCTTGCAAGGCAGGTGCTTATGCCACTGAGCTAAATCCCCAGCCCCTGAGATGTCAAATTTCAAGTCTAGTTTTTATATTCATACACCCTTCCTGGCACTAGCTTAGGCTATCTCTAAAGAATGCTTAGATAATCTTATTTTTTTCCTCTTTTCTATTTTTTTAAAAACAAACTAGATCAGCCTATCCACTGATACCATCCATGCCTGGTGACTGCCAGGGGATGGGTATAGCCCCCAAATGGGTTCTCTATGTCACTATGTCTAAAATTTCACAGCTGACTCATCTGGCTTTTAAATAATTTTTTCTGGTTTCTTAAGTCCTATGTCATAAAATCTTCTGGGAGAATAATTATTTTGCCATAAATACCATTATCCATTAGCAGAGACCTAAAAAATTAAAAGTGTCAGACATGTTTAAAATTCATTATCAAAATTAAGAAATGAAAGAATTTAAAAAACACCATGAACCAACTTTATATTTAACATTTTTGCCTATGTTTGAATGTAATCTCATTATATACTCTTTCCAAACAAAGATTTTAGTAGAATTTTTAATTGCAAAGTCTCTAAAATAAAATTGTTAGCACTAGTGAGAAATTGCATTTTTCTTCTTTTTACTTGCTTTTAAAAAATGAATTGTTAATAAATGGTTTGTTTTCTGTGGAATTTCATTTTTATTTTATTACTATTACTTTTTGGCCAACGAACTCTTAGTCAATAAGAGCCAAGAGCTCTTATTACCAACACAGAATTGTACGGGGTTCAGATCTGCTCTTGGATATTGGTGATAGGGCACAGAGTTCATTTTGCTTTTGAAATAGTAGAGTGAACTGGCTGCATATCAGCACTCTGAAAGGTAATCCGTGCAGCTGACTGCGCAGCTGGCGATTGTTTTCTTTGGCAGACAACATAGAAAGGATTTTTGCTTTACCCATGAAATATATATTTAGTATAAGTAGTAAGCACAAATTAGCATCCTGAGTAGATGAAAATGATCTATTTATTCTGAAAATATCAAATCAGCAATCTTACAGGTCTCAATTGAAATTAAAATGTATTTGAAAAGCTCCACAGTGACCAGAGTCACAGAACATGTCAGCTAAATCCTCTCCTACCTTCCCTGCCTCCCACTTCCTAGTGTAATCCTCTTTGCTCCCCCTTCCCCCAGTGCCCCAGAAAAGTTGCCTTACACAGTTGCTTTACACTAAGGTATCGCTCCTTTCTTTAGTATCTCTCAGAATCTCACCTCAGCAGAATGATTTGTTAGTCCTAAAGGAGCTCCTTGTTTTCAAGGTAAAGCCTAGTGAGCTACTACATATTCACTTGGAGACCCAGTCCCCTAACCCTGGGATGCGAGATAATTTGTTGATTTTGTATTAACTTACTTTTTTCTGCTTCCAGAAGACAGCTACCACTGATAAATAAATAAACAATGGTAAGAATGTAGCTGAAACCGTATAAAAATGCCACAAGCATTTATGTAGTTGTGTAATCTCAGCACATGTTAAATGAATGTCTGCACCATATCCTTGCCTGACCCCAGAGAGTTAAAAGTCCATAAGCAGGATTAGAGTAGAGATGGACAGGGAGAGATCAGACATGCTCTGGGACAAAAATAAGCAAAAAGAAAAAATAAGGGCTCTCCTCTCAGGCGTGGATTAATTTAATTTTATGGGAGGGAGGGAGGAATTGTTTAGGGGTTTAAATCCTCAGGGGCATCTCAGACACTGATCAAATTTGACTTATTTGATTTTCTCTTTTGACATATATGTAGAGATGAGCAGAAAAATGACTGATTATCTCCTCTGGGAAGGACTGATGATAGGGGTATATTTTAATTATTTACATCCTATTTTCATAAAGTATTTTTTGCACAGTCTACTTTTTCAGCTGATTTTTATGAAGAAACTGGTATTTCTATTATTTCCGGATCAGGGAATCAAGGGAATATTTAACATGTAAATGTCTATTTGGGCATTACTAATGAGAAATATTCTAAGCAGCCCAATTTTACATTTTACATACAGAATGAGAGATTGTTTGATTCAATATTGAAACATTGAATAATTGAAATGAGGATGCATTCTCAGATAAAGCAAATTCCTATACCAGCTGGGAAGAAGGTGGGGAGAAGGCTTCCGGCCGACCCTTCAATAGACCAAAAGGGAGCACTGGGCAAGGAACTGACCATCTGGAAATCTGCCCCTGGGTTCTTCACTGGGCAGCCAGGGCCTTTATCCGAGCTCTTTGTTGTCATGCTTAACTTAACAAGGAGGCCACACTCTGAGAAAGGCATCATTGAATGATTCTGTCATCCTGTGTACATTTTGTTTTTCTTTTATCAAAATACGTTTGAAGTACATAATAATTACATTCTCCTTGGGAAGCTGGTAGGCACACATATTGCACCTTAAGCGTTTTAATATCCTTCGCTTCTAGCCTTCCCATCTTCTTTCATCACTGTATCTACCTCCCGTCTCCAAAAAGTTGACCTCTTGTTTCCTATCCTGTTTCATTTCACTCCTCAGAGTATTTACATTTTTGTTTCCTCATAGAAGAAAAGCTCCAACTTAGCCTTCTCTGCCTGGTCTGTTTCACTCAGTATCTGGATGAAATAGGTGAATCACTCCCCACGACTTCCTTCTGCAACCAAAACATGCGATACATAGACAGAGGAGGGTGTCACTAGGGTGACCGGGTGCACTCTTCACAGCACAGGTTTCTTAGGTAACTATCAGGAAGGAGAGCACTCTGAAACAACAAGGGAAAGTGTGGTACAGAACGCTTACACCATTAACACAGTCATTTAATGTCACGGTCCAGTACTGTGTACTGTACATAATGGTGCATGTAGCTCTTTCACATGACCGAGCCGGCAGTAAGTGTGTGTACACCAACATCACCACAGACACACTGGAACATTTAGAGGGCTGGATGTCACTGAGCAATAGGGATTTTTCAGCTTCATTATAATTTTATAGGACCGTGATTCGGTAGTTGACTGTGATGTCCTTATGCTGTCTGTGCATGGCTCTACACTCTCTTGAAGTGGAGGAGAAAAAAAGAAAAGAAGCCAAAAATAACAGTGTGCTTAAAGAGCTTTGAGGCTCTAGCACACTAGAGAAGTGTTATTACCCAAGCCCAAACATCTTTGCAGAAGGTTTCCCAGCTTGGAGTGTGTTTGGGGTGTTTCGACAAGTTCCCAAATACACAAAAAAGGATAGACAGGAAACTCCTCTCTCTGCAAGACTAAATGAGGGGTGACTATTAAACAATTCAGACAAATAGTACAACAGGAAGAAACATTAATAACAAATCACCAGGATTTACTAATTCAGCTGTACTGGCCTTGTCTAATAGTATCATTTTGTTTTTTTTTTAGACAGAGTCTTACAATATAGTTTAGACTGTATTTAAACTCACTAGCCCAGCCTGGCCTCAAACCTGCTGATCCTCTGGCCTCAACCTGGGAGTATAGGTGTGTATCACACGTTCAGTTTAATGATCTCATTTAAATGGTAATGTATGGTTTCCCAGAATATTTTACATCAGTGACATCTACTAATGAGGTATTACTTCTGACTTTGCCTCCCTGAGCCACTGAACAGCCAAGGATCCCTCAGCACTGATTTCATGGATTACCCAAAAGAGCACACAGCTCAAACCATGGGGCTTTTCATAAATCACTTGATCACTGGCCTGCTCCAAAGAAACTTAACTATTCACCTTCAAGGGTAACTTCATGGGACAAATGTCTGCTCTACTTCAAGGAATACAGAAACAGCTCCTTGCTCATCAAGTTTTATTTTTTAGTATATTTATTGAAGTACAGTACCTGTCCTCCCTAGGTTCCACAGCCAACTGCAGACTGGAAATATTCAGAACTAAATTGTTTTTGTAAAGAACATATACAGAATTTTTCTTGCCAGTATTCCATAAGCAAGATAGTACTACAAATATGTATATATCATTGACATTTTACTGAGAATTACAAGTAACCCAAAGGTGATTTAAAGGATGGAAGGGGATATACATAGATTGTATGCAAGTATTTTTTTTCTTTTGTCTTTTTATCCATACCAGGGATCAAACTCAAGACTGCCTGCTTGCAAGGCAGGCGCTTATGCCACTAAGCTAAATCCCCAGCCCCAGATTGTAGGCAAATGTTATGCCATTTTGTATAATGATTTGAATATCTGCAGATATTTGGTATTAATGGGAGTCATGCCCTGCTATGGTTTATATTTAAAGTGCTCCCCCAAAGCCCCCTGTGCTCCCAGGTGAGACTTTTGGGAGTGGTCAGATTAGGGGTGTGTGATACTAGATTAAGGTTGTGTGGTAACTGGATTAGCCCACTAATCAATAAGAATAGTTCTGGGTGAGATAATGGGAAGGTCTACTCTGGGTGTGGGTGGAACCATCCAATAGGTTTATAACCTGGAAGAGACAAAAGGGCTCATTGATTGCTGCTTCCTCCCTGCCACACCATGAACTTTTTCTCCTCTGCCATGTTGCCCTGCCTGAGAACCAGCCATCCATTAAATAAAACCTGTACAAACCGTAAGACAAAATAAACTTTTCCTGCTTTAATTTGTGGGTGTCAGATATTTTGTCCAAGCAATGAGAAAGCCACTAAGACATGCCATTTCATAAACTTTCTTTTCTATTTCTCCCTGCCCTTCCCATCTCAAAGCAACTACTGACCTGCATCTACTGCTATCAATTGGCTTGCATTTTCTAAATTTTGTTGAAATAGTATCCTATGGTAGTATAGACTTTTTGTCTCTTTTTACTTGACATAATATTGATTCACCATGTTCTTGCATACACCCATAGTTTATTTATTTTTGTACTCCAAGTTTTCCTATATCCCTCCAAAGATTTTTGATTCCACCATGAGACATCTCTTTCAGTCAAGAAAAGTTTTTGATCTTTAACATACTGCTCAGAAAATGCAAATCCCTCCCAAAAATAAGTCATCTGCCACCATTGTAAAGAAGTTGGGTAGTAGCTAGTTGTGATCTGATGTAAACAGTAAGTAGGCTACCTGGGAGATTAAAAGCCTTGGTTAGGTAAACAGGAGGCACCTTAGATAAACTTTAATTATTACTTTATTGATGACACTCACACTGAGTATCTAATTAAGTTGTCTGTTTTTAAAAGCTGTGTAATTGTCTTTTATTCTTTGCTGCTTTCATTATTAGCCTCTCTAACTCTGGCCATGGCACTTTCCCTTACACATTCTCATCTCCTTTGAGTGTTGAGAATGGCCACTCTCTTTTGCAATGGGCTTTTGAACATATCCTGGACTGCTGAGATGATGTGTATAGGGTATCCACAAAGTCACTGAGATTGTTTAAAACAGTCAAAGTCTCTAGCAGCAAAAGCAACATGGTGTCTTCCCCATGGCAAGAATGTGTACTTCCCTGAAGTGTCCTCAGCCTTCCCCTTTCCAGGGGTCCCAGTCATATCTCCTTCTTTTATCTCTCTACTGACTCCTTTAAAGGCAGTTCCTGACTCCTCACCTCCTCTGTAACCTCTACTCTTCCTAGATCTCCTGCTTCTCATCTAAATGTATGGGAGGCTCTTGTGGGTGGAATCATCTGAGTCTTCTGTTTCTTATCTAATCTATTGTTAGTTTATAACGGATAGAACTTGTTTATCTTAGGTTTTTCTTTATGTTGGTTATCAAGAATGTGACTTAAATAATTTTAAAAAGAGAGAAAGGGAGTGGAAAAGAGAGGCAGGAGAGGGAGAAAGGAAAGAAAAAATGAAAGAGCAAGCTATTTCTTGATCTTTCAGTGTGTTTGCATGTGTATGTGTATATGTAGATGAATGTGTTTGTATATGTGTAGTACTAGGAACTGAGTCCAAGATTACATGCTAAGTACACACACTACCACCAAGTGACAAGGAAGCTTCCTTCTTGAGTTAATATGAAAGAATGATCATTCGTAAGTAAACAGGGAAAAGTAAAACAAGGATTAATATTTTAATATATTATCTTACTATATGTATTTAAAGAATGTATGTGTTTTTACGTTACTCATATTAAGGCATTCAGAGATTCTTACAAGAAATTTAGAACATATATTTTTCAAGCCTTAGAAATACAACAATATTTCTTTAAGAATCATTCAACAAGATGTGCCTTTTGCCTGGACAAAGCTGTGGTTAAACTAAAAGATTGCTTCATAGCCTTTAAAATAACAAAAACCTATATTGCACAAAAAAAAAAAAAGAAAAGAAAAGAATCAATATCACATCCAAAACCTCTTACCAAATAAATGTAGTAATGTGCTCTTTCAAGCAAGGGCAGAGTCGTGGGCTAGGCCAGTATGAGGCCCTGAGGACCACTTTAATACCATTATTTCCCACTCTGCTATTATGTAGAAGGAGGCTTAGCGGAAAAGAGGAAGGAGTCAGTCTGAAGGAAAAGAAAGTCTGCTGACAAAGAAAAACTGTGAGGCTTTAAACCACAGTTTTAAAATTTTGAAAGGGAGTACAGTTCCCTAGGTGCTCCTGAGCAGCTGCAGTACCTAGAGGTCATGTACTTGCCTGTGCATCTAAGACTTTCATAAAGAAAGAACAGCAGTAGACTCAACTCAAAGGACCAGTATCATCTACAAATAAGCCACATATGCATCCTTGAAAGTCTCAAAGGCCATTTTTTCATTCATTTGCTCTTATTTCTGCAACCAGCTCAACTAGAAGCAATGGGAACAGTGTGGTAGTTAACCTTAATTGTGTCAATTAGACTAGTTTAAGCAATATCAAGAGGATTAGTAAAGCACATTCTGGGTGTGTCTGGTAGGTCTGGAGGTGTGATTTTGGGTACTATATATGATCCCTGGCCTCTTTCTCTCTGGCACCTTTCCTGTTTTGCTTCCTGGCTGCTATGAACTAAGCATCTTTACTCAGCCACACCCTCCCAACATGATGTTTCTGCCTTAGAGTCAGCTTAGCATGATTAGAGTTCTTGAAATTATGAGCCAAATCAAGCCTCTTTTCTTTAATTTGGGGTGTTGAGTACTGTGTCCAGCAACAAGAAAGCTGACTAATAAAGAAAATTGGTACCAGAGAAGTAGCATTATTTCAGTGACTACACTTGAAACATGTGGTAGCAGCCTTTGTAATTGGTTTGTGGAGGAGTTTGGAAAAGTTTAGAGATGTAGGCTTGTATAGCCCTAGAATGCTATAAGGAAAACTTGATAGACAGCTCTGCTAGGAGCTCAGAAGGCAGGAATGGAAGCAGTAAAGTTTAGCTCGTTAGATTTCAGTTGGAAATGAGAAAACTACTGGGAAATAGAATAGACACTATGCATGTTTCATTATGGCAAAACTTTGTCTGTGTTTTAATCATGTCTTTAAGACCATGCAAACTGGGGATATAGCTCAATGGCATAGTACCTGCCTGGCAAGCATGAGGTGGTGAGTTAGATTCCCAGTGTCAAAAACAAAACAAAACAAAACAAAAAACTTTGTGAATCTGAATTTAAAGGTAGTAAAATAGTTAATCTTGTGGAGGAAATTTCAAAGCAGCCTAACATTTAGATTGTAGCATGGGTACTATTAGATGCTTTAGGTATACAATGAAAAGCAGGAACACAATAAGAAAATTTTAGAGCTCAGCCAGAAAGGAAACATTTGTAATGCTGGGGCCAAGGGCATAGTGGCCTCTGAAAAGATTAGCATTAAAAGTGAGTCAAGGATTTTGCATCATCCAATAAGAAAGAAGCCTTCTGTGCATCCCCTAGGAAACAGTCATGATCCATCCATCCAAGGATGAAGGATATAAAAGGGTAAGATTGAAAGACTGCTTTGAGAAAAGAGCCCCAGGACACCCTGCTCACCAGGCCCATCAAAGGAAATGTTTCTCTGAGTTCAACCATCCAGGAACCCAGAGACACCCACAGCTATGGTCAAAGGAGTCCTGGCTATGCTTCCACTAGGGGTGGACACTGATATAATCCACATTGTGCTTGTTTTTCTGACATGCAGATCACAAGGGATAGGTCACAGAGACTTCCATACAGATTTCAGAAGATTTGCAATACCAGGTTAAGAGTTTATAAGAGGATAGTGTGTGAAGCTGTGAGACTGAAGCCGAAGGAGTCTCCAGGAAGTTAAAAATGCCAAGAATATGAAGTGTCTGACAAGGAAAGCTTCAGGTTCTGAGTGGAACCAGTCTAAAGAGAGGCCATCTGGGCTGCAACCAGTGAAACAAAAAGGGTGGGGCTGTTCAAGCTTCTAGAATTCATTTTACCACATTGTGTCCTTTATGCCAGACGTAGAGTCTGTTATGGCTTGGATTTAGATGTCCTCCTAAAACTTCATGTGGTCATAGGTGGGGCTTTACAGAGGTGGCTGGATCTAGGATTAGTGATGGGGCCAAGCATCTGATACTGGGAATAATTCACAGCATGATGCTAGGATTAAGGCTTCCTACCCTGGGTGTGATGACAACAGGAGGGATTCAACTCCTGTTTTCCTCATGACATCTGAGAAATCACTTGTTTATAAATCATTATTGAAATAAGTCTCGATTAACTTCTTTAATAATTGAAGATATAGTCATTAAATCATGTGAAGAATAAGTACAACTGCAAAATTGTTCAGCGTTAAAAGAATACCTTAAATATTATTCCTAACTCCCACCAAAATTTCTCTACACTTCTCTTCACATACATTCTTTAACCAAAAGATTGTGACTAAGACGGTACATTATTTTAGGTTTTCTAAAATCCAGAAACCCTCAATACTGAATTCCATAACCCACATCATCAGTGGAGGCTAGAAGATAATTGTGTACCTCTGTCAGATTGCTCATTGGTAAAACTCTACCACCTTTTGATTCTTATGCACATCTATATCTGCAGAAGCTCTTGAGCTAGCTCTGCGATGGCAGCCAAAGAGTTTCTCCCCTGGGTAGAAACTGCAGATTTGCTGTTAGTTAGCTAATTTGTTTCCACTCTTTGTGATGAGTGCTCATTGGTCCTTCCTTTTCCCTAAGATCCATGCTACTTCAATCCTCTTACATTTGTACCTCTTTCACTCTAACCCCAAATAAGGCAATTATAGCACATTTTGTTTCCTACAAGGCTGTGTATGTGTTCACGTGCTTATGTTTGGGTATGTTTAAACAAATTGAAGAGTATTCTGTAATACTCCTATAAAAATCTCTATGACAGAAGTACCTATATTTGTTTTTTTTTATAAAATAAAGGCAGTTTCTAGCAGGTATATAGAAACTAGCAATGTTATCTAAGACCAATTTATGATAATATTTCTCAATCTATTAAAAGAAACACTTGCTGGTTTCTAAACCAGATATTTCTCTAAGAATATTCTTTATAGGTCTGTTTAGTCAAAGTAAATAACACTTAAAATCTCTCAGCTAAATTTCTCCTACATCAACTGATCTGATATCCCGTTAAAGATAACTTCTTTTGTGAGATAAAGGTGCAATACATCAGTGGCTGATTATATTCTTTAAATTATGGCTTTCCCTTACACTCTGCCCTTGAAAAGTTTGAAATTCTATTGTGAATGTTTATAAAGCTTGTTCTTGCATGAATAATTGACTTGCTGAAAGAGAAAAGTGTTTGGTTGGAAAACAAAAGGGTAATTCAGTTTAGGTTAATAATTACAGAAGCATAAAAGCTGTGTGTGAAAACGAATGACCTGAAACATCACTAGAACAGCCTAGAGACTAATTGGTGCCCTAAGACTCTGTGCTCCTTCCAACAACTTCAGGGCTGGGATTGTATTTCTCACTGGCCTCAAAGTGCGTCATGGTAGCCTTGGCTACAAGGAAGCCGTTGATTCAGAACACAAAGAGGGAGCAGGAACTGTCCCTGAACAAGAGACGCAGGTGCCTGCTTTAAACTTCTCCTGGACCTGAGCAAATCAGAACTTTGCCAGATGTTTCACACTGTTCTAACCTCTCTCTGACAGAGCAAAATGTTTCTCCAAGTGAACAGTGCAAGATCCACCAACTTCAGGATATAGTTTGTTTACAGCTAGCACTAACCTAGATAAACAACCAGCACTGAGTTCAAATGATTCTTTTTTTATGCTGAACGACAAGTGTGTTAGTGCACTGATTTAGAAGATGTTTAGCCAAGTTTCAAAACCTTTGGTGGATTTTTAGGTTGAGGTTGTACTCACTGACTATGAAAAATATTGACCAACTGATTTTCTGCTGTAGGTAACAAAGAAAAATATTTTAATATGTGTTCATTTTATTAAATGGTGAGAGATATATGACAAATCACAGAAAATTGGAAAACAAATGTGATTTCCCACAATGGCCCTGGAATTCTTATATTGGTTCTGTACTGATTTTTTACTATGCTTGGATTTCTGGTACCTGGACTTGAAAGTCAGCATTTTTTTTTTTTGGTATTTTTTTTCATTTTTATTAGCACCAGGGATCAAACTCACAACTACATACTTACAAGGTAGGCGCTTATGCCACTGAGCTAAATCCCCAGCCCCACCATTAGCATCTTTTACTCTGAAGTAAATATTAGTAATCTTCAGAAACATTGTAACAGTAAAATGAATTTCTGATGTAACATCAGTTTATACTGATGTCTGGCCAATGTCAAATTTCATTCTTTTTTCAAAGATCAATAGGCATAAATTGAGACAGATGTCTTTCTATTGCCAATTTACAAACTACTATGATCAGTATGTTTTATCTTTACTAAGTATCCACTTTAGTCATATTCAAATTGCCTTCCCTCTATAAGAGAAGACTACACACAGAGCAAGTCATTACATTATTGAGCAGAGCCCTAATGGCCCAGTTTCAGAAAATCAGACTGAGACTAATGTACAACCCAACAAGAAATCCCTTTGTTGACCTTTTCAGACTACTTGTTGCCCTCCAGAATCAGCCTAAATATTTTTGTGTGACACTGAAGCCCACCAGCCACTTACATGAAGCTTTTTCAGTGTAACTACTCGTATCAGATGCCTTCAAATATAAAATATCTTAATGCCACACGGTGGGTCTGCAGATAGGTTAGAGGACCTTGTGTTCGATGAGCAAAGAATTGTAAATGTACATCCAAAGGCAAAAGAAAAGGCAGTTATGTTTAGTAAAAATAATGGGAAAATGTGCTCAAGTGACACAAATAGAAAAGTGGTTCTTTTGTTCAAGGCTCAGATCATCAGTCACAATACAGCTATTTATGCTGTTACCGTGGATCCAACTAAACCTTCGGGACTACTTACAAGCTGTTTATGGGGCCTGCGATATATCTCAGTGGCATAGTGCCTGCCTGGCAAGCACAAGGTCCTGAGTTCAATACCAGCACCAAAAATAAATTTAAAAAAAGCAAGTTCGTTACACTTGAAAGGTAAAGGTCTTCTTCATGACATTTATAAAAGCAGTTTCACAACAGGACTCTGAGGATTCACATATTTACACTCAGTCTTTTCTTCCCAGTAGACACTTTTCCACTCCGAGTCGTTTTGGGGAATAGCCTACTTGTGATATTATGGATGCCCATCAGTGCTCAGGTCTTATTTAACTATGTCTTTCCTCAAGATGATTTCTCTTCTTAAATAGTATTCCTTGGAAATTAAATGCTGTGTCTCCCCATCACGACTGTCTCTGCCATTTTTCCTGACAAGGTTGTATATGCTTAAAACCCTTTTCCCCAGGAAACTCTTTAGATCCTGTGTACAGTGATGGTTACATATAGATGCCTAAGAAACAGAGATCTTGCCTTATACTTTAAGCATGTATCCTCAAATCTTATCTTCTCAACTGAGCCACCCACACCTATATACAACCCTACACAGAAAATTAACCTCTCTGCATGGGCACTCTGGGTTATTAGGATTGTACTACATCTGGCAAGACATTCCCAAATATTCCTTTCAGCTAAGTGAAAATAAATTCTGAATTGAAATTACTGTACAAATTAATATACTTTCAACTGATCACAAACATTAAATTTATGGAACAATTATTTTTGCTGAAGCACATTTTTATTTTTATCTCCTGGGATCTCATTTAAGCCAGAACTGTATAGATAGCATCTTTATTTTAAGCTCATGAAAACTGAGGCTCAGTCCATATAGGGCAGCATCTTCAGCTAACTGTAAATTCCCTGAGAGTAATTATTTCATCCCTGCATTTCTGGTATCTTGCTGAGGGAAAAGACTGTAGGTGCAAAAATTACTCCTACAGTCTCACTGCTACCATGTTTCATGATAAGACAGTGCTA
Source organism: Cavia porcellus (assembly GCF_034190915.1). Lineage (NCBI taxonomy): Eukaryota > Metazoa > Chordata > Mammalia > Rodentia > Caviidae > Cavia > Cavia porcellus. The sequence continues at coordinate 60,570,724 of NW_026947493.1, forward strand.
CTGAATTGACTTGATTCGTTAGTTGGAGATGTCCTGGTAGTGACTCCCAAGGTCCTGCTCATTGCCTGCATTTTCCTCAGTCTCTCTGCCCTTTGTCCTTGTCCTTATATAAGTGGACAGATCAAGAGAAGCTTTTGTCTTTGCCCTCGAAGCTTTGAGCTTAATTAAAGGGTTTTGACCCTCCTGGAGCCCTACAAATCATATAATTTGTCTCTTTTTATTTAACTTCTGCCATACACTCATTTGGGAGATCGGGGATCTAGGACAGAACCTGATAGTCAACTGTTTTCAAATTCATCACATGTGGTACATCCTCCTATTTCTAGACTACCCTACTTTGGCCCACATTTTGTTGTTGTTGTTGTTTATTTCTTTTAGTAGCATAAACTTTTGTTGGAATCTGTGCCTAGATCCCCAATCCCCCAAACGAGTGCATGGTGAAAGCCCAAAGGAATGAGACAAGTGGCATTATCTTTAGGGCTCCAGGAGGATTAAAATGCTCTGCAGAGTTAATAATTCTGATAGCAAAGACTGACCAACTGTCCCTGGGCAGCCCTTATTTATTAAAAACATGATCGAAGTTGTGTGGAAAATGCAGGAAACCTGAGCAGAATCTTGGGAAGAGTTCAAGGACCTCTCTGAGCAACAGACAATGCCAATTAAGGAAAACTGTCCACAAAGTCTCCAGGTAGCCTCAGCTGTGGCCTATCTTGCCCCCAAGGTGTCTCCTTGTTCTCAGTTTAGCCATGTCCGGGCCACACCACAGCCCTGCACATGTATTCAGCTTCAATGGTCCCAGGATACTTTCCTCAATTTAGATAAACAACTTCTTATTTTGCTCTTAATTTTCTTTATATTCTTACTTTTCTGTATTTCTTTGTATACATATGAATGAAATAGATGAGTCCATCCGCTTATTTCCTTTCCTTTCTTCCTACAAATTCCTTCTCAAGCTTCACCTTTCTTTGGAGCCATCTTGAGTTGCCTTCAGATCTACAGGGGCAACTGAATAGCACTGAGAATTTTGTAGTCTGACCTATCAAAATATCCTTTACTTAAGTGATTCCTTCCCTCTCTCTGTGCCTTGCCTCAGCCTCATTTGGATGATAAATCCAATGGACAAAGAATACGTCTAATGCTACATTCACTACAGAATCCAACATCAAATTCAACGCTAGTAGTAGTGACTATGATCACAATAACACTCAGAATGTAAATTAATTTGCATTAATATGATTATATTGAAAGTCTCTTAGAATGTGACTAACTCATTTTAATCACTGCAGAAGTAATGGGCATCCAGGAGAAGCTGATGCAATGGTGACAGGCTCAGGAACAGTTCTCTTGAGCAGCTGTTTAAGTGCACATACACCTCAGAACACATAACAGTGTTATGGCAAAATCATTTCTCTTCTGGAAGAAACTTCTATTGGGTAACCAAAGCATTAAGTATGCTGGCTAATGTGTGGGTAATTCTACATAGAAATTATATTTTTATTAATGAGGTTTATAAATTTCTATTGACTCTTAAAATCTATTTCTGAAAATCTAATTATGGAATCTGAGGATTTAGCTCAGTGGCACAGCACCTACCTGGCAAGCATGAGGTCCTAAGTTCAATTACCAGTACCAAAACAAAACAAACAGAAACCTAATTATGACTTATTGCCATCCATCTCTTTACATGAAATAATAAAACCATCATTAAAGACACATACATTTTAATTTTTATAACATCACAATTGTCACTAGATAATTTGCTTAGCTAATGCTAAGAAGCTAATATATCCCTGAATTACCTGTGAAATGGAACTAATTATTTTGCAGAAGAACACATCCATATCTGAAAGATAATTTCCTTGTATATCAAGAATTTATATAAAAGAGCCATTTCTGAAGATACTCCATATATAATTCTTTTAAATTTCTCTGCAGTAAATCTTGAAGAATCAAATCAATTTTCCTGAATTTTTAACAGTAAAATTCAGTTTTAAAATTATTAAATAATTCTAAGGTGTCCACTTCTCTTTAAAAATCAGTCTTTCCTTTCCTTTCCTTTCCTTTCCTTTCCTTTCCTTTCCTTTCCTTTCCTTTCCTTTCCTTTCCTTTTCTTTTCAGTACCAGAGACTAAATTCACAACCTCCTCCTTGCCAGGGAGGCGCTTATGCTGCTGAGCTAAATCCCCAGCCCCTAAAAAACCAATATTATCATGTTCACTAAATTTTATATAATTTTATTGAATGTTTATGCTTACTCAGTGAGACAAGTGTAGTGGTCTTTACTACTTTGGAGTATCAAATTGATCAAGGAAAATATGTTACACAAATATTTGGGGGACTATTGAGTACAACAGATGGAGAATGTCAGATAGGAGGACATAGAAATAAGATTTAACTTTAACATCATTTTATGACATAAAAACGGATCCACTGGGGTTGATAATCTTTCCATTATGAGGTACAAAAAATGGACCCTTCCCATAAAAGCTCATTCAAAAGTTCAAAGGGCAGTCAAGGTTAACACTATTGGTTAAAATTGGGACCTACTGAAATCAGAAGATTATTCTATTTTAGGTCATCACATTTCCCTTCCCTTACATAGAAGAATCTCTTTCATCTCTTCCCCTTACCCTAACTGGTTGCCCACATCTCCTGCAAAAATCTTGGAGTGGACAATGGGCATGAGACACACTGTAAACTCATCTACTGGAAACTGCCCTCTGGTTAGATCAATACTTCCATTTGCATGTGACTGTGAAACCTATTATCACTCAAATAGAACCTAGAAATATTCTTAAATGTAAATAAACTGTGATTCTGCCAGCCTATTTATTAAAATGCTCTTCAAATATTTGGAGTAAGGGAGAAAGTGTTATTTAATGTACTATAGAACTAGAATTGTTGCCTAAATAGAAACTATTTTATTCATTGATTTTATGAGGGTTTTGTTTTGTTTTGTTTTTTAATTTTTAGTGCTGAGGACCAGACTCTGAGCCTCAGGTTGGCTAGGCAAGCATTCTACCACTGAGCTAAATCCCCAATCCTAAAAGACATAAAAGCCACCCAGTGGTCTAAGCAAGAAAACAAAAGTAGAGACATTTTTGCTAAAGCTTTTGAAAATGGTCAAACATAGTGTTCCTTACACTTATTAGGTATTAAAAAATATTTGTTGTCAAATGTTATGTGGTGCATACCAGCTACTCAAGAAGCTGAGGTAGGAAGACTGGCAACTTGAGGCCAGACTGAGCAACTTAGTAAGACACCATCTCAAATACATAAGTGGGTAATTTGTTTTTCTTCTTTTTAAATAAATTATTATCATGGCTTTTCCCAAACCAGGAAAAAAAGGTCTATGTAAAAATGTACAAATAAAAATATTATTTGTATATATTATGTATTTATTATATATATAATACATTACGATCAAGTTAGATTTATTTAGGATGCAAGATTTATTTGAGGTTTAATGTGTAAGATTAATTTGAACTCAAAATATATTAATATAATTGACATAAAAGCCTAAGGGAGTATATTGATCATCTCGATAGATTTAGAAAAACATTCAGTGAAATTCACTAAGCAGAAGACTAATAGAATTTCTTCAATTTGATAAAAGGTATCAATAAAAAAATAAAAGCAATTATTTAATGAAGACATGTCAGCAATTATTTCCTTTAAAATCAGGAACAATTCAAGACCATACAATTCTCATTTTTATTTAGCATTGTTCTAGAGGTCCTGGTTATCTTAAACGACATTCAGTTGGAAAAGAAGAAACATATATATAATCATAAACAAGTCATATGATTATCTGCGTAGAAAATCTGAAAAAACTCTACAAGTTATTAGCATTATAACTTCTGCCAGGCTTTCTACATATAATAGAAATTTGTAAATCAGTTTTATTCTCTATATCAAAACAGTTGGAGTTTCAAATTTTAAAAAGATACCATTTACAATATCAAGAAATAAATAAAATGTTTAAGGATAAATTCATAAAAGAGATTTATAACATTCTGCCAAAAAGTATACAACTGTATTTTTTTATCAGTGCATATTGATTTTGAAAAGTGTTAGGTTTCACTGTGATATTTTCATACAGACATGTGTATAATAAATTTTTATCATTTTCATCCTCTCATTTCATCCCGTCTCATACCTCCTCTCCCCTCTCCCAATCTATGTCTTATCTAATTATCTCCCTTCTGCTTGCATGTCTTTTAACATTCTACATATTAAGGAAAAGATGCAATGCTTGTTTTTCCGAGTTGGCTTACTTCAGTTCATTTGATGATCTTTAGTTTTACCCATTTTTCCTGCACTAACATGATTTTATCTTCTTTATGTTAGAAAAGTGATTCGCTGTGTGTGTGTATGTGTGTGTGTATCTCACACTTTATTTATTCACTGATGGGAACATAAACAATTGTATACATTGGCTATTGTGAACTGTGCTACAATAAATATGGGTATGCAGGTACCCCTATAATATGCTGATACCAATTCCTTAAGATATATATTTAATTTAAGCTTTTTGAGGGAGCTCCATACTGATTTCTGTAGTGGTTGTACTAATTTATATTCCCACCAACACCATGCTCATCAGCATTTATCATTCTTTGTGTTCTTCGTAAAAGCCTCACTGATTGGGGTGAGATGGAATATCAAGGAGGTTTGGATTTGCATTTCTCTGATGGCTGAACATGTTGGACATATTTTCATATAATTATTGGCCATTTGTAATTTTCTTTTGAGAGTTTCTGTTCAGTTAATTTGCCTATTTTTTCATTGAATTAACTGATCTTTTAGAGTTATCTTTTTAGAGTTCTTTACATATTCTGGATATTAATCTTTTGTTGGAAGAGTAGATGGCAAAAATTCTCTCCTATTCTGTAGGCTTTCTCTTCACTCATTTATTTCCTTTGCTGAGCAGAAGCTTTTTAATTTTTTTGTTAGTAAGATACCACCTCAAATTTTTTTAGTTAGTAAGATACCATCTCATAAATAAATGAATAGTGTCTTTTAATTGAATGAACTGCAAAACTGTATTATTGAATTCACTCTTTCTTATATCAAGAGTTTTCTGTCAAAGAACCAAGTTTGTCTTCTAATGCACTACACATGATCCAATGATGTTGGCAATATGACATTTTTCTCCATTTTTATCTGGACAATCTCTTTTCAGTGGTCATTTCAGTTGCAATTTTCTTTTGAGGAGAAAATCGTAATACAACAGGACCCATCCTTGACAACTGCCTCAGATTTTGGTGAGATTACCAGTTCAAAAGACAGCAAGTCTGACTTTCATGTCATGTGCTAGATTCTTCTCAATAAGTACATTGCAAAGTGAGAGGAACTCATTTTCTAGGTCCCTTTCTGTCCCTCTTAGATGAAAGATTTCTTTCTCTGAATAAATTCTTCCTACCTCTTAATCTTTGTTGTTTCTAGAATTCATTCTTTGACTTTAGAGTACATGACCTTGGGGTTTCGGACATTTAGCAGGTTGGTGTTACAGTTTTTCACTTATATTATTTGGTGATCCATATATCATCACTGTATCAGTCTCTCTACTCTCCTGAATTCTGCAGTATTTCTCAGTGACCATGAAGGGACAGAAGTCAACAGACTTGTCTGCTTTGCCTACAGGCCTGGGGATCCCTGATCTGGAGGACATCCCAAAGTATAGTGCCTCCAAGTGAAGCTTAGACTCAGAAGGAATCTGCTCTCTCACCGTCTGGCAGCCTCCTCTGCCAGCACAATGGAACCTGAAGGGGATTCAGGATGACACTGGGGCAGCATGCTACAGGACCTCAGGCAAGTTTTAAGGCCCAAGGTGGAACCTGTCCTGTAGGGACAGAAGGGAGGCTTGATTACCTTGTGGGTTGTATTTAGTAATCCAACTCAGATTACTTTGTAGGAAACAAGAAGGTGGGAGTGGCCCACAAGTGAGAGTGGCTCATGAGTCAGAGCTGCAGGAGTGGTACACTGGTGAGAGTGGTTTGCAAGACAGGGCAGAAATGGCCCAGAGTGAGTTCCGATGAAACCTACACCCAAGTTGGGAAAAGGAACCTGTGGTGGATTGGCCAATGGCCAGTTTGTAACACCCACCTGAACTGAATCAATGTGGCGCTGGATGTGCAAAGCCCACCAGAGGATCGTTGCGAACAGCATAAAAAGAACTGGAGGGGAAGATGGTGTGCTGTTGGTTCTACTGGAGAAGCTAGTCAGCTTTCTGATATGAACTCAGCTGTTCTTGCTGTCATTGAGGATGGCTGCAGCTTTTTCAGGGGAGCTGTGGTCCTTACTTTGAGCATCACTTCCTGGTTCCAGTGCAGATCTCTCAGACTGCTGGCACAGATCCTTCATTCTGTTGGTGCAGACTTTCTAGCATCCACCACTGACCTTTGGGCGTTCTCAGTGCAGAACCTTGATAATAGGCTTGTAGAGGCATTATTGTGAGCTGTAGGCTTTCAGATGGACTCGCAGAGGCTCTAGATCTTCAGCTGGACTCTTTCAGGACATGGCCATGGGATGCAGGCCATCAGTTGGATTCTTTGGGTCTCTAGATTGTGAACAGATCTGCACGCTTCTGCATTTGACTCTTTGGGAAGAAGACACAAAATAAAAGAGGACTGGGTTGCTTATTCCCACTACCACATATTTTCATCTTGGATCCAGCTGGAGCTGCATGTTTTGGTCAGTGAATGGCACAGTGCCATCTTCACAAAATGGGATCTTACTCCCTGATAAACTCTAAAGTATCTTGACAGGTACTTAGCCCACTTCCTTTCAATCTGGGCAGATGGCCACAGAACATTGTAACGTGTAATGTTACATAACAATGAGGGGATGTCCCCATGTCGTTAGAGAGTGGCAGAAATAATTTCAAAGAAGGAACTGCCATAAGATTAAGAGATGGAGAATGTCACAGGAAAAGTAGAGATTGACCACAAGGCATTGTTTTACTAATGCTTATGTGAGTGACGTCATGGTATTTCTCCTAATGATAATTATTTCTAAAAACACTCAAATGGTTGAATAACAGCTTCTTCAGAATTCTTCAGAAGTAAAATCAATCAAGCACAAAAAGCCCATGTGGCTGTGGTGTTGCCTGCCAGAAAGAGAACCAATCAGCATTTCCCATGAGCCACCGCCCCTGTTAGCAACTGAGGGCCAAAGGTCTGAACATCTCTTAGGAGGATGACAATATGCAGTATAGCTAATATGGGGAATTTCCTTCTGTCTTATTTTTGAAGGCCAACATTGTTTTCACTGTTTTGCTTTGTGCTGATTAATTGTTTTGCTCTATTCAATATTCTGTTTTGATAAGTTTTATAATGTTCTGTTTTTGGTTTGATTTTGCTATACCTGATTGAATGGACAACTATTATGAAAATAATGAAATATACTATGGTGTACCTATTGCTGTTATCCCAGTATCTTGCTCTGAAGTTCTGTACCAATTTCACTGCACTGTCTTGATTGGCTTCGTTCTGTCTTGTTCTGTTGTATTTTACTACCTTCAAAATTAAAAAAAAAAAAAAAAACTATGACAAATATGTACTACATGGAACTCTAGGTCTACTGCAGCATATTAAATCACTGAGAAAACCAAAAGGGGAGCTCTTAACACTTTGTTACTTAGTACAAGTGTTTTTGTGACCTGTTAAAGTTATGACATGCATTCATTAGATGTGAAAACCATATTGGCATGAGATTTGACAAATGTAATTTTCCTTCCCACTGAATGAATTTAGCACAAGGACAATGTCTGGGCACTTGTATTTTTTTTCAATATAAATTAGTTTACTGTTTATAAAATGCTTGGTGCAAATTCAAATATATTCCTTATGCAGAAAAAATAATATTACTTCAAAATATGTTAATGTAACACTGAATAATAATGATACTGAAGTTAAAACAGCCTCAAACTTCTGTCCTACTAAATCTCAAATTGTTTCTGACAACTTCAAGCCCTAATCACCTCAGTCCCTGTCAGTCACATCTAAGGCTTTTTCCAGCCATTTAGGCTGGAACTCAGGCTCTTATCTAAAGGCTGGGCATCTACATTGTGCCAGCCTGCTGCTTACCCTTACTGCCCCTGTAGAAATGCCCTGGAGTTCTTTCTTTAAGTATATTCTAATTGATGCACAGTAATTGTACATATCTATAGAGTACAGCACAATATCTCAATAAAAGTATTTAATGCATAATGATAGGATCAGGATAATTGGCATATCTATCACCTCAGACATTTATCATTTCTTATTCAAACTCTCTATTTTGAAATATGCTATTAATCATTTTCAACCATGATTGTCCTACTGCACTGTAGAGCATCAGAAGATATTCCTCTTGTCCAGCTTCTTGAGGTCTTGACCACAGCAAAGCAGAGCAGGAGGACTAGAGTCCTATGCCACTACCAATACTATTCAAGGCTATTTCCTGTAATCCTTGAAATAGCCAGAGTTATGAGAGTACACTGATACTTTCTCAGATGATTTGTGTCAATGGTGAGAGGGTTTTTTGCCTCCCTGGCTTGAATTCATCCGTAGTCATCTTACAATAGCAACAATCTACAGCCCATTGTCAGTTGCAGGATCAGAAAGGTATTAACTGAGAAGACAATATATTTCTTGGTGAACTTCTATAAAATATCCAAATATCCTCTCAGACATTAAGTGCCACCTTGCTTTATAAATGCATAATTTAAGTCATATCTTCCCAGAACATAGGAAGTAAAGTCCAAAGTAACTTACTGTCTTCCATACTCTTATAGTAAGATCAAAACAAGAAAAAATTACTAAAGGTAACTATGAAGTTGGGATTTTTGTCAGCTGTTTTCAGGACTTATGTATTAAAATGTTCTTAAAATATCTGAATCAAGGTAAGAAGTAGTTTCCTATGGAGTCTAGATCTGAGTTATGTGAATAAAAAGGCAAGCAACATGTCTCAAATGTCATCTTCCTGCCCAAGCAAAAATGTGAGTTCAGAATGATATTGCTAAAGCTTTGGAAACAGGCAATAGCATTTCCTGGAGTGTGTCAGGCATAAAGAAAACATTTAATCATTGAAGAATGAATGAGGAAACCCATGGTAAGAGTCAAAAGAGGTAGGTAAGTGGCCAGATTCCACCACTGGTTGACTTCTCAAGAGGCAAGAGTTGCCTTTGCTGTCTACTCAAGTTTAACTCCTTTTCTTTTTAGATCCCTTCCTATGGTGCTAGTTTCAGGTTCCAGGCCTCCCTGAGAGAGTGATATAAAATTTCAGTGTGTACCTGGTCACTTCCCCTTAAAACCTGGACAGAGCAGTATGTCGGAATATAGCCTGCAACAACCATGCCTGTGAAGCCCTGGATATGAAGCCCCAGCTCCTGACACTTGGCCCAACTGTGAAAAAGAGCACAGGCAGAACCAGTGAGGAGGGGAAGGAGGAGCAGAGAGTACAGGAGGATCAGGTTGAGCACATCACTATTCTACTCTCATTCCAGCTCTTTCTGCTGTGGTTACTACATGTTCTCAGTCTCCTCTGCTCAGGGAATCTGGCAGTACCAACCCCAAGACTTGACTTCTATTTCCAACGAACACAGAAGTATCCTGGTAGGTGAGTCTCTAACCCTTGAGTCTGGAGGGATGACCACAGAAAATACTCACAGGGGATTGCCTAGAAATGAGTAGCTGATCGCCTGCTGCAGGCAAATTGTAAAGGAGATTCTCAAACATGAAGTTGCTGCAGTGAAGAAAGGAAAGGTTAGATCAATGGTGGTGAAACTATGGCGTGTGTGTTGTTGTGGTTTTCTTTTAAGATAAAAGATGTTAATGTATGAGTTAATTTTTCCAAACTAAAACCTCCACATTCAAATTTAATTGCAGTGTTGAGGCTTTGCTATTGCAATAATATGGGTTTCAGGTTGTAGTTTGATACTCAGTCTCTAAAAGATTCACCATCAGTGGGATGAATATTGGTCTTATTTAACCTGCTATTTGTATGAATAACCACATATTCGCACCATATTAAACTCTAAACACAGTTTTAAAGAGGTATTTTTAGAAATGCTTATGTACATAGAACTTTAAGAGAACAAGACATGCTCATGCCTTGTTCTTCTCCAGCATGGTTTTTGCTAGGTGATGTTTATGACTATGTATTACAATAAGAAAAGCACGAATGCCAATCAAATAATAAATATCTTTAAATTGTCATTATATACCAGAGAAATCAAACCTTATAAATCATGTTTAGCAACATGGCAGCACATTTAAATTAGGTATAGATAATGTCAATTTTTGCAATTATAAGATGTTCATCTGAAGTCAGGGTTAAAGAGTAAAAATAAATGAGTTAACTATTGAGAATATCTCCAGAACTAGGAATCAAAATTAGTAACATATGGCTTTCAATGCTGCTTTTCTCAATTCAGTTGCAATACCAGGTGCAATTGCTAACCTGTTGACAACTTTTTTAAATGTCTCATCTACTTTCATGTTCTTGTCTCATCTACTTTCATGTTCTTAAAACATTTATCCCTAAATCATCTAATTAAAACCATTTAATTTCTTGCATGTATGAAATCCATGGAATTCCAGGTGTGGTTTAGCTGATAAAATCATGGAGAAAAGCAAAAACAGTTGTCCAAGGTTCTATTTATCATCATTGTTTAAAAAAACAAAATCATAGGGGCTGGGGATTTAGCTCAGCGGCATAAGTGCCTGCCTTGTAAGCAGGCAGTCGTGAGTTCGATCCCTGGTACCGATAAAAACGAAAAAGACAAAAAAAAAAAAAATCATAGCAATTTTAAAAAACTTTTTTATTCATTTTTGGCTTTCTTATTTTGAAGAGAATAAAACCAAATGAAACAAAACAGAACAGAGTCAATCAAAACAAAAGGAAGAATATGGTACATGACTTAAAAACAAAATACAAAGAGATCAACAGTGGCTACCATAATGCCTCTTGTTTTCTTCAGAAGAATTGCCTGTACCATCAGGCATAATAAAATTGAACAAAACAGTACAGAATAAAACCAATAAAAACAAAACAATGGAAACATTATAGGACTTCAAAAGAAGATAATAGTACAATCATAATGGATATCATAATACTTCTTATTATCTTCAAAGTAGTTGCCTATACCATCAGACATGATACTATCAAACAAAACAAAATAGAATAAAATCAATCAAAACAATACAATGAGAGCAATACAAGGCTTCAAATCAAGCTAATAGGAAACCAAAAATGGTTACTATAATATACTTTATTATTTTTGGAATAGCTTTCCATGCCATTAAATACAATAGGAGTAGACAAACTAAAACAGAATAAAACCAAACTAAATAGAACAATGAAAATAATACAGTTTTCAAATCATGATACTAGATTAACCATGGCCACTGCCTTCCCTTTTAGACAATTCCTCCCCTTTCACTTTCACAGCATGTATTGTACATTTTGTATTCTGCTAATTCCTTTGGTTTTTGTATTAAGGAGGTGACACGCTATTCATCTATGTGACTCTGAATTTTTTACCCCTGAGTATGATCTCAATATCCATTTACCTACAAGACCCTCAATGTTATCTTTCTTTGTAGTTTTCCATTGTATAAAAAGTGTCATTGCTTTCTAACCAATCTGCAGCTGATGTGGCAAGCTACCCCCACTTTTTTCTTCTTCCCTGTCACATAGAGCATTGTTTTCTCATCTTTGACTTTCAGTTTATAAACTCCCTTTTGGGTTAAATGTGTTTCTTGTATAAAGCATACTGATGGACCCTGTCTTCCGATCTACTCTGCCTGGGTTTCATTTATTGGTGAATTAAGGCCATCTATATTAATGATTATGGCCAACATTCTCTGCCTCATCTCTGCCATGCTATATTCCTGCCATTGGTTGCCTACCTTTCCCCTTCATTCCATTGTCTGCTCCTCTCAGTGAGGCCCTTCTGCCACTGTTCCTGAAACCATGGGGGTTTTTTCCTCTCTCTAGAATGTCCTTCAGTATTTTTTGTAGGATTAGTTTGGTGGTTATGGATTCCTTCAGTTGTTCTTCGCCATAGAAGCATCTTGTTTCTCCATTAATTTTGAGAGATAGTTTGGCAGGATACATCAATCTAGATTGGGGAGATTATTTTCTTTCAGGACTTGGAATACTTTACTCCAAGTTCTTCTTGATTTGATGGTTTGTGTTGAGAAATCTGTCATGATTCTGATGAGTTTTCCTTTATACGCAGGTTCCTCTAACAGCTTTTAATATTCTGTTTTTGTGTTAAATTTCTGGGATCTTGATTATTATATATCTGGGTATAGATTTATTTTGCTTAAGCTGGCTGGAGTTGTGTATGCCTCACTTACCTGCATATCATTTCCTTTTCTTATGCTTGGGAAGTTTTCTTTAATTATTTCTGTAAATAGTCTTTGTATTTCATTTGCATTTACCCCTGCTTTTTCACTCACGTTTATTATCCTTAAATTATGCATCTTTGCGTCATCTTGTAGCCTTTGAATTGTTACTTCCTGGTTCCTTGTTAATTTCTAAGAGATCTTTCTTTTCATGATCACAAGCAGCAAACCTGTCTTCAAGGTTTGAAAGTCTATCTTTAGTTTCTTTCAAGCAGTTCTGCCAGCTTTCAATGGAGTTTTTAATTTCCTGGTAATCTCATTGAATGTGTTTCATGTATTCTAAGTCTTTTTTTATATTCTTCATTCAAGGTTTCCCCCACTTTTCTGTGCTCATCTACTCTTCCATCTATGTCTTCTTTAGAGGTGCTTACCAATTCTTTTATTATGTTTTTCATTTCTTCTTTTACCCGAGATAGTATTTCTGTTCTAATTCTTTTATAGCCTCATGAAGTTGTTTCTTTACTTCAGAAACTTCAGGTATGTGACTCCCGATCTCTTCACTGTTTACATCTCCTGGACCAGTACTGCTTGGATTGGAGGCCAGAGACTGCCTTTTGCTTCTTCCTCTTGTCATACTCATGGTTGCTTCCAGACAAGCAGGTAATGGGGTCCTTGGAACTTCTTGTGTTGGGTACAATTTCTCTGAAGCAAGACTATTATATTTTTCTAGCCAGTGTTGACTAGGGATATCTGATGGTGACCACTGGGTGCACTGGTGTAGAGCTGTCTACCGCTTTTCCCAGACTGCTTTGGCTCACTGGGGGCTGGTTCAGTGCAAGCAGGGGTAGGGCAGGCTGCCGCCTCCCTCTTGAGCTGGTTAACATCAAGGAGCCCCACCACATAGAGTATACACCGGGGGCAAAGCTGGTTGGGGATAGCTTTAGGAAAACGTCAGCAATGGCTGTTGGAATGTGCACTGGGGCAGAACTCAGTCCAAGCAATTTGCACCAGTGTCCTCCAAGCTAGGAGTGGCTGGAGGAAGCCAGCTGCAGTTCTGGTTCCGGATTCATTTTGCCCAACTACAAAATGGCTCCCAGCCAATTGCCCTCTTCTGCTGGAGGACTGAGTCCTCTACACTCACTGCCAGCCAGTGCAGTTCTCCAGTCTGCTGCTCTCTTCTGCAACCGTGTCTCTTTGTAGAGGCATTTGGGCTTGCCATCTACCACCATCACTGTGACCGTGCATCCCCAGGTTCCAACCGCTCTTCTCACACAGTGGGTCTGGCTCCAGGTGAAAGCACTGCGAGCTACCACCTTCTTCTTTAAGGCTTTTTTTCCTCTCTCTCTGTGGGTTTCAATTCCCACTTTAGGTTCTTCTTGGGTCAAGCGGACCCACTTCCCTCCTTCTTGTCTTCCTCATGATGTTATGTTCCAGCATCTGGACTGTTTCTCTCAGAGAGGTTGTTTTCTCTGCTGCTTACTGTTCTGCCATCTTCCCAGAAGCCCATTTTAAAGATTTTAATTGGCATTTACTCACAAGTCTAGAATCGGCAGCCCTCCCATGCAAAACAGGTTTAAAGGATTCCAAGGCTGCAACATAGTGAGATAATCCTTGAGAGAAAGGAAAGGCAAGGGAGAGGGGAATTGACTAGATGTGGCTTGATTTTTGCCCTGTTTGAACATGGTTTGAACAACCGGCTGCCTCAGACCTACTCGACTGCTTGTTGCACAGGTATTCATCTATGTAGGCTTTCCATTAGTTTACACACTAAGTTCCAGTTTGTTATGAAGAGGCCTCTTCAGGCCAAATTTGATTTAGATGACACAATCTCTGTGATCTGACAGTATTACATCACTTTGTATGCTGGAGTTGGAATACATATACTGGCCAACCAATTATTTGAGATATGAAATTTTTATTCCCATTGAATTCATTTGGTATATCTCATTGCAAGCACAAGTTAGATTATTGGAATATCTGTTTAAAATATTTGAATTAGATTTGAGCAAAGATGACAGATAGATAACTGCAGGTTACAGAGACTCGCTGAAATAGTCAACTTAGAATTCAACTTAAAACAGCATGGGGAGTCCAGAACAGAGAGAGATGAATTTTTAATCCCAAGAAGAAACTAAAATGAGAAGAACCAATCAAACATACAGTCCTGGTGCTACTATTGGAACAGCAGTGCTCACACTGCAGCACCTGAACTCGCACGGCAGCAACTTACCAAGCCGTCCAAAATTCCACCACTTCAATTCACTGGAAATGCAGTCACACTGAGGTCGGCGGTTGGCAAGCCAAACAGCGAGCTGAGCCAGTGGAGAACCTGCATCAACCTGTGATGAGTAATGGGAATAAAACCATTCCACAGAAAAAAGGGCTCCAACAGACAACATTCTGAGACCGGACAGGACTGGCAAGAACAAGGGGCAGCAGTGACTTCAGTCAGTTGTTCCTTTCCTGAACAGGATTGGTAGAGTGAGGTTGGCCGGTTCAGGCGACCTGGCTGAGACCCAATAGGTTATCCGAAATCAATTCCCTATGGGGATGGGACACACTAATGCAGTGAAGGCCTCAGCAGGTTGACTGACTCAGAGGGGAAGGGCCAGCATATGTTGCCCCTGTTTGCAACTCACTATCACACTGCAGTGGGAAGGATCACCTAGCCAGCAGGCTTCAGAAGAATTGTAACCAACAAATAAAGAAACTGGGCCCTCTTGGAAGAAACAAAAAAGATGGGAAGAGGAAGCAACAACAAACAGTTCCCAGGTCCCAACCCTGAGAACACTGACCCAGGACAGGTAAATACAAAGGAGAATGAGGACAGCAAACATGCAATATCAGATACATAAAGTGGGCATAAAGACATATCTTTAAGACCTCATAGATGAGTTCAAAAGGGAAATATTTAGCCAAGTAAAGCAAGATATAAGAAGATTAATAAAAGACATGCTAAGCAGCCCTCAAGGAGACACAGATGGAAGAATAGAGGAACTCAAACAGAGGAGAGAACCATTTGATGAAGAATATAAAGCAAATATAGAATACATGAAGCAGATTCAAAGAGATCACCAGAAAATTAAAAACACTATGGAAAGATGGCAAAACTGCTTGAAAGAAACAGGATAAATTATCCAAACTGGAGGACAGGTTTGCAATGTGGAATTATGAAAGGAAAAACTTATTTAAAATAACAAGGAAACAAGCAGTAACAATACAAAAGCTAGAAGATGACAAGAGGATCTATAACTTGAGAATAAAGAATGTAACTGAAGAAGCAGGGGTACAAAGAAAGTAACTACAAAAGATATTCACAGAAATAAATAAGGAAAACTTCCCAAACATAGGAAAAGAAAATGATATTAGATGTATGAGGCATACAGAACTCCAGCCACCTACAACCAAAACAGAGCTACCCCCAGGCATATAATAATCAAGGTCCCAAAAATTCAATGTAAGAATAGAATATTAAAAGCTGTTAGAGACAAGAAACAAATAACCTATAAAGGAAGGCCCATCAGAATAATGGCAGACTTCTCAACACAAACCATCAAGTCAAGAAGAGCCTGGAGCAAAATATTCCAAGCTCTGAAAGAAAATAACCTCCAGCCCAGATTGATTTACCCTGCAAAATTGTCTCTAGAAATTAATGGAGAAACAAGATGCTTCCAAGACGAAGAGGAACCTGGGAAATTTGTGACCACCAATCCAACTCTATAGAGAATACTGCAGGGCATTCTAGAGAGAAAGAAAAATACTAGGATTCCAGGAACAGTGGCAGAGAGGCCTCAATGAATACAGTAGAAAACAGAATGAAAAAGACAAGCAGACAATGGATGGCAAAAAAAAAAAAAGCATAACAGAAATGAGGCAGAGAAGATTGGTTATAGTCTCTAATATAGATGGCCTTGACACACTAAATTAAAAAAATAAGAACCACATGTAGAGTAGATCAGGAGGTGAGGTCCACCGAGATGCTATTTATAGGAAATATAATTAACATGAAAAAAAGTACATGGACTGAAAATCAAATATGAGAAAACAATGCTCTATGTGACAGAGAACCAGAGAGTAATAGGGGCAACTAGACCAATATTTTTGGATAGGTTGGAAAGACAGGTTTTAATAGGTAAAGGAATACAATTAGAGATCAAGTCCAGGAGAGAGAAGGTTCAGAACCACTTAGGTAAATAGCAGGTTGCCCCCCCCCAATTTAAAACTAAGGGTCTTTGTGAGATCCCAAAATGCACAGTGTACCCTGGGGAAGTAAAAGGGGAGGGAGAGTCTTTTAAAAGATGGCAGAAGATATTGTTAATAGTGTCAGGATTTAAAATCCACATTACTCGCACCACTCTGCTTAGATAGATTTTATTCTGTCCCATTTGTCTACTTGCTTTAGATTTGAGGGCACAGACAGCTATCCCAAAAATATCAAGACATAGCACAGTAATCAACTTTAATTTCCCATTAACTTAATCTGGAGCCCTGTATGATTTATACTGTTTTATCATGACTGATTTTAGTTAAATCTAGTTTTTTTTTATTGCTGTTTGGTATCGATAGATTTTATTCAAAACTGATATGATTGATAGTATCAAGTCTGACAGTATAGGCAACTACACTGAAGATCACAAGACTCACTACGATACACATTCTGGTTTGATTACAACCTGTTTTTGAAGTTCTATGCTATATACAAAGTTGTGTTTTTATTAATACTCTTACATACTAATATATTCAATTATACTATGTCTGATAATATAGCCAATTCTGTTGAAGATAACAAGAGACAACACAGGAACTATGGTAGAACTCCTTGTGCAATGGTCTTATATGTCTTTTTCATTTCATGTGTTTATAGGAATATGTTTTGTTTTGTCTTGCTCTGTTGTTTCTCCCTCTAATACAGAAAGGATACAAATACGTGTTAAGACTCATGCATGTGTAGAATCTATAAATAGTTTATGAGAACTGATCTTATGACACATGATGAAATGAACAAATACTTTAAAGAAAAAGAGACACTAAAGTACCCAGTGCTGATCCTGGAGTGTCACAGTGTGAAATCCAGCAATAGTATTATTCTTTGTTCAGAGTGATTTTAGCCTGCTTAATTTGTTCAATCTCAACATAATTGAAGGTATGGATAGCTGCATGTATGTTTAAGTGTATAGATTGATAACCATATTTCTACGTTTTTGTTGGGTAGTTGAACAGAACTGGTTGCAGTCTCACTGTTTGAATCCCCACTTTATATGCTCCACTTTCGTATCGTGAATAACTATTTGTACAAGGACAATCTGTAATCATCAATTAGTGATTTCTTACTGTTTATTTTTTTCTTTGAAAGTATTATTTTTCTACTCATTTTCTGTTTTGTTTAGTCTTTCTTTAAATAAAAATTTAAAAAAAGAGACTACAGCACCTAGTGCTGATCCTAGAATGTCATGATGTGAAATCCAGCAATACTATTATTCTTTGTTCAGAATGATTTTAGCCTGCTTTAGTTTGTTTAATCTCAACATAAATGAGGATATGGATAACTGCATGTATGTTTAAGTGTATAGGATTGATAACCATATTACTAAGTTTTTGTTGGATAGTTGAACAGAACTGTTTGCAGTCTCAATGTTTGAATTCCTACTTTATATGTTCCACTTTTGTATCTTGAACAACTATTTGTAAGATGATAGTATATAAACATCAACTAGTGATTTCTTACTGTTTATTTTTTCTTTGAATGTATGTATTATTTCTACCCATTTTCAGTTTTGTTTAGTCTTTCTTTAAATAAAATTAAAAATAAAATAAAATATTTGAATTCTTTGTCATGTTTCTAAAATACTCTTTAATCTATATATTCTACTTTTTAATACATGTGTCAAGATTCTCCAGAGAAATAGATCATAGCTAGAAGACAGACAGACAGATAGATAGATAGATAGATAGATAGATAGATAGATACATAAATAGATAGATAGATAGATAGATAGATAATAGACAGAACGGCTTTCTAAAGATATCTGTCCTGTAGGACCTCAAAGGCACCCAACGTAACAATCATCTACAGTTTATGAAGATTCTTGCCTGTATCCAGTCAAACAACTGATGATATCTTCCAGAACTGAATGAAAAGACATATAAGATTCATAGAAGTAGAAATTCTAGCATGAGACAGCAATTCAGAGATAGACAGAGAGAGAACAGAGAGGAGAGAGAGAGAGAGAGAGAGAGAGAGAGAGAGAGAGAGAGAGAATTTACCTTTAAAAATCTGCACCAGTAGATTGTGGATACTGCTGGCAAGTGGCAAGTGCAAAATCTGTAAGGCAGGTGGGCAAAACCTCAGGCAGGATTTCTGGGTTACAGTCTCGCAACAGGATTCACTTTTCCCCAGAAAACATGACTTTCACAGTCTTCAACTGATGGGGCAGTTGTGTCCACATCAGTGAGGATAATCTCCTTAAAGTCCACCAGAAATATTAATCACATCTATGAACTATTTTCACAGCAGAATCTAGATGTATTTGACTCAAAACTGAGCACCAAAGCTTAGCCATGCTGACACATAAAGTCAGCAATCACAGCAAGTGATCTGGACCACCTAAACATCAGGTCAATTTCCCCTGTATTGTTTAAATTAAAATTGGCTTAGCCACAGTCTAATTTACCCCTGACATCTTGCCTCAGCATCCCCTCCTTCATGACTGCAAGCTCTATTCCATCAGCTCTGGTAGCCCCCATTGATGATTTGGCCAGAATCCTGTGCCATCCTTTATGCCAGAAATTCTCATCAGCTGCAGGTCACTGTGTTTTGGAGCTGCACGTGTCCTTGGAGTCCTACAGATCATGAGGACCAAACAATCATGGGTGCCCTTGTTGCCTCATGGGGAATATTTCACATGCTCCATGGTCAAAGCTATGATGAGGGAGACTTATTTCTTCTGACCTAGCCATAGTCTTTTTAGAAAGAAGGGTCTCCCTGATAGTCAATGGTTTCCCCATGCCACTGTTGGCTGGTAACACAGCCTCATTGCACTTCAGTTAACCTCCACAGGCCCTTCATAGACCTAGAGAGCAAAGCTGGCTAGGGCCAGGTTTCCAGGCCCCACGATAAGCTGTATCTGAGATTCACCGCTTTCTAGGCCACTTGACCTTGACCTCAAGCTTATGTAACAGGAGTCTCTGTTTGTGACCAATACACCTTAGTGAGACTTGGAGTTTTCTTCTGACAGAATGATCTCAAGCAAGGCTTTACAGGACTCTAGACAGCATCTAACTGTATTGATTCTCAAAGGAAGAAGAACTGTGTGTTCAATTTTATTCCTCCTACAAGACTAAATCCCTTATTAAAGTCTGCCACTCCTGCAGCTGAATCCACTCTCACAAAGCAAGGAAATGGGAGTCTGTGACAAACAAAAATGCATTCCCTTTGTATGCCTCCTCTACGTAGTGCATGTACAGTATATTTAAATGTATATAAAATCAAAACTAAAATCTTCTCAAGTGAGTCTTCCTGAAACAAAGGCATTCTGCCCCGGGGTGAGTTGCTGTCTCCTAAACTAGGCCAAGCAATCGTTGATAACCTTTACATGGCAACTTTCTTGGAAAATGACATTTAAAGAGACCAAAACAATTTTTTTCTGCTTACTGAGCATCCCAATATATTGTGTGATATTTCAAAACCTTTTTGATTCACTGCGCACATCAAACTGAGCCTGCTTAATTCCCTGTTTTGCCTTTAACTAGAATATGAATCTACATGGAACCATCACGTTTTCCTTCTTTTATCTTCTTTCTTTTTCCTCCTGTCTTCACTGTCCTTCAAATACAAATAAATACACTGCTGTTACGCTTGCTAGGTTTTTCAGTGACGATGCACTTATTAACATCCAGTGCTGGTAAATGTTGACAAGCAAGGATGTGGAATTATTATTATAGCAACAACACCTCGGTAGTATTAAATTTTTAACATGAAGAACACAAATAAATTATTGGCCCAAGGTTATACCATCTCCATTGCATTTATTATTAAATCTAACAAAGTGAAACCATAAAAAATAAAATAGATTTAAAATTGGGAGTGCATTATGGCATTAAGTTTCTTGTAGGTGAGCAAATTCACAGCCACAAATAGCAACACTTGACTGTAACCTTAAAAATACTTTCTGACCCAGACTGAAAGTGATGAATAAGTAGATAAGCACATTTTTCTTTATTTCAAGATTTCTGAAGTCATGTGACGTTTAATGTTAAATATTCATTATCATGGTAAACTGCTATAGACATTCCTTTTTTTATTAGTACATGTTTTCTATACATAATGATCACATTCATCATGAAGTATTTGTACCTGTACAAAATATGTCTTTTCTGTTTTATTCCCATTCCCCTCCTATCCCTTCAACCCTTCTCCCCCTCCCCATTTACAAAAGGTTCATTTCCATTTTCCTTCCACGCTCTTCTCTTTTTGAGTCTCTTTTCCCCTTCCTTTCTGTCTCCCCTTTCCTTGTTTTCCTTCCCATTTGAGCAAGTTCTTCCTACTTCCCAATATGTAGCCTCCATTATGTTCCTTATCTGCCCTTTGAGTTTCTCATAGAGAAGAAACAATGAAACATTCAAACTTGTGTGTCTGATTTATTTCACTTAAAATTGTGGTCTTGAAATGCATTCATTTACCTGAATATATATCATTCTTTGTGCATTCTATGTTTATATATAAACATACATTTAATATATATATATATATATATATATAAACATACATTTTATATATATATATATATATATATGCACTTTATCTATTTGTCTGTTGATGGGTGTATGGACTATGTACAAGATTTAGCTATTATAAATTCTGCTTTTATAAACATGAGTGTGCATATGTCATTGTGGTACGATGCTTTTGGCTCTTTCAGGAAGATACCTAGAAGGCGGGGAGAGGGGTAATTTAGCTCAGCAGCATAAGCGCCTGTGAGTTTACTCTCCAGTGGGAATAAAAAAAAAAAAAGATACCTAGAAGTAAATAGTTGGGTCAAATGAAACCTTTGGTTTTTGATTTTTGAGGAACATCCACACTGATTCCCTGGTTGTATCAGTTTGCACTCCCACCAACAATAGAGAAGGGTTCTTTTTCCCCACAACCCCTCTAGAATTCGTTGTTGGCCATTTCTTGATGACAGCCATTCTTTCTGGGGTGAAATGGAATTTCAACGTGGATTTAATTTACATTTCTTGAATTACCAGTTATGTTGAACATTTTTTTCATTTTTACTTGCTGCTTGTACTTCTTTGTCTGAGAAGTTAGACTAATACATTCCTATCAATGAATACAATTATACTTTAGTTAATTTAAATTACATTTCTCTAGTAACATAAAAATAATTCTTGTCAAATACACTTTTTAAAAAAAGATAAAGAAACAGCATTATCTTTGGAGAGTGTAACAAGAACCAAAATGAATTTTTCCTTCCTAAGATTTTTTTCTCACAATTAACTCTCATTGGCAGCAAACTTCTTGCTAAACAATATAATTTAATGAGACTCAAAGAGCAGAAAATTAAATCATTTACACCAAACAGGATTTTCACTAGTAAGACAAAGCTTATTTTATAAGCTCTTCATCTAAAAATGTGTCTATAATTATCATGAGGGCTTAATTATTTTGCTAACTTAGCATTTTAAACAGGATGGTTAAACTTCCATGACACAACGGTTAAAAACTTTTCAGTCCAGATTGTGTATTGGAGATCTCCAGAAAAAACTAAATGATATTATTTCTTCCTGCAGCTAAAAACCATATTCAGAGAGCAAGCTGAGTATTAATATCCTATTTACTCAGGACTTCATTGAAGAGTTAAATGTTAACCTCATGATAATGTGAAGTGACTGCTATTAATTAAATATTTATTGTGTGTGTATAAGTACATAAACATACATTTAATTTAAGATTTTCAATAGCTTTACTGTACAGAAATCAATGATTGTCCTGATTAACAGGTGGGAAAACTAAGTCATTCAATGGTGGATCTGAGATCAAGACTCAGTGAGGCCAACTTCAGAATTTAAACTTCATCATTCCCTTTCAGTCCTCTCTGTGTGCTTGTTATGAGCTCAACAGTGATCTAGAGCCTATGAAGGATTTTTAAAAGGTACAAAGATTTATCAGTTTCTTGAACAAAATTTAAAATTTGTTTTGATAGCAACACAAATGTAACAACACTATAGTAGTTACAACAATAGCTAAGAAATAGTGGGTGCTTTATGTCCTGCTCTGTCCTAAATTCTGTATATGTAATTAACTAATTTAATTTTTAGAGACACCACCTCGGTGAGTGGTAATTATTTACATTTTATACATAAATGTCAAAAAGCTACCAAGCAGCTTAGCCATATATAGACCCATGGCGTCTGACTCAATTTCCACATTGTTATCCTCGATGATCAGGAAAACCTACTGAGAACAAATGTGGAAAAAAAATCTGAGGGATCAGAAAAACTCTCACTGCCCATCCATCACTGCTCTCCATCCAAGAAAGAATGCCCCATCCCTACAGCATTGGCACAAATTCAGGAGACTAGGCGCATCAGGCACAAAAGGTGCCTGGCTGCCTCTGAGGTTTGGTGATACAATGCAGACTTAAGAAGGGGATTGAAATGGGAACGCAGGCCCTCAAAGCTCACATGCCAGCTGGGAAAATAGTAATACTTTCATGGCTTCCACGAATGGAGTTTTGAGAGTACAATATTTACCCATAAATACCATGTTTACCTCCTTAGACATTATGACATTATGTAAGCTATTTGCTTAGAACCCATCCTGGAAGATAATGAGCTCTCTGTCAATGCTTGTTAAATTAAATAGATATCAACATCAGTGAATAGGCTCAACATCTCAAATATTTCCTTTTTACTCCTTCTTCACAGTCACCATCTTATATAACCTTCACATTTCTCATAGGCATCACTAAAACAGCTTCTGTCTGACTCCTGAGTCTGAGATCCAAGGAATGTCATAAAGAATAAACCCTCTCAGAGCTAGGGAGAGACCGAAACTTCTGTGACCAACTCATGATGAATTCATGGAACTGCAGAAGAAGGAATGGAATGAGATGTGGAAAGGATGTGAGAGAGACACTGCAGAAGACAGAGACAATGGAAGAGACGATCTGGAAACTAAAGGCACTGCAAGTCTGGAAGTCGCTGTATCCCAAAGCATTCGGCTTCATAAACCTGCTGCCTGTCATCCTATTAGAACAGGTCAGAAAGTGGGCACAGACGTCAATGGTGTGATTGTCTTTATGTCCTAGAAATTGCCATGTTTTTATCCTCTTAAGTCATCCTCTCCAGTCTTCATTAAAATAATTTTGCTTTCATTAAAAAAATTGCATTTTCTTAGCATCTGTTTTGGTTTTTGTTGCTTTGTATAAGGAGGATTAAAGCCAAGCCCTGGTACATGTCATGTCAACTCTCTGTCACTGAGTTACAGTCCCAGCATTTTTTAATGTATTTCCAACATTTCTATGTAATTTCCAACATTTTAATGTAATTTCCAACATTTCTTTTTAATGTATTTATTTTTCTGATCCTTTTAGTTCCTTGTAATTTCTCTTCTGTGATTGCAGTTATTTTTAAGGTAAGGAAGTAATTTAAAAGTATTTTATTTGTCATATAGTTTCTCTTTCAGGAAGAATTAAAAACTTTCAGTCTTTGTTCAGAAAATATGGATTCTTTTACCAAATTTCACACATGGGCATCTGTTCTTTGGTTTCCTCCAAATGTAATAATAGAAACACTTTAAACTCTCTGCACTTCCTCCATTAGGTAAAGCTATTACAGGTTTTATTATGTTTCATAGAAAAAAAATAAGGCTTTTAACATTCTCTGGGTTGTTTTTGCAATTCATAAAAAGGTTAATAAAATGACACCCTGACGTGCTCCCACTTCTGACACTGACAATAAAGGTGTCTGGAGGGGGTTTTGCTGACTTCCTTACAGATCCTAACTCATTCAGAGTAAATGTCACTTCCAAATGTTCTTTTACTGGTTAATTTGGCTCTTCTTATTCCTTTAAGGTGTTTTAGATTGTTCCTTTCTCTCTGTTACTGAAGTGATCTGTTTAAGCTTTAAAAATGTTAACATTTTCTAATTTTGTATAGAACTGGTCTTTTGCTCACCCCACATCGTGCATCAGAGTTAGGTTTCAATCTAGCAGATCAGGGATTCAATGTAAATCAGCCCTCTGCCTTGGCCAAGTGACTCCATCTTGGATTTGGCAGTAGGGGGAATGCAGTTGATCTTCACTGCTTCCTGACCCTCTCTGTCTTTCTCCATTCTCACCTCCAAATAATGAAGAATGTCCCATCATGTCAAATTTCATTTTACGTAATTCCAATTCTTGATGCCATTTTAAAAATAACACTATTGTCTGCATGTTATATGTCCTCCTGAAACTACGTGAAAGCACTTATTATATGTGGTATTGTTTTCTATTCTCACAGGAAATTTTGATGTGAGGTGTCTGGGTCCTTGGGGAGCAGGGATCCAAAGAGTTTGGGTCAGATCCAGTCTGTGCTGGAGGTCTAGCTGCTGACTGAAGCAGACTTGCAATGTCCTCTCCCCCAAAACCATTCTCCATTTCATTCCCAGGGCCACCTAAAAACTAACGGTCAAACCGGTCAAACACTAGCAACAAATAGTGCTGGCGAGACTCAAGTTTTTCACCAATAAAAATCAGCCACAAGACTTCTGCTTCATTCGGTTAATAGGAACTGATTTTCCCCATAATTCTCCAATAATTATTATCCCTCCTTTGTGATAACAGGACACAGACCTGGCATGAGGTACAGCTTCTGCCATCCACATTAGACCTGTGCCCTAGGAGATGGAGATATGACAGAAGCAACCTATGCATTAAATGGCCATGGAGAGCAGGGCTGCTCAATCCCACACTGGAGAAACTGTTGTATGAGAGAAAAATAAGTTTCCCTCAGTGGCAAATCATTATGTATTGTATGCATGGAATACTTATTCAGTAGCTTAGTCTTTATGCTGACAATTCTTCTGAGTCAAGACAAACGTATTCCATTTTGTCCTGTGTTATCTCACAGGAGATATAAAAGTCCTGTGGATGTGGGAAGAAAAGCACACTTTTGCTAGCTTTTGATACATTACTGACGAATTCATCGATCAAGCTTTAATGAGCTTATTATATCCTTTGAGGCTCTCTGCACTAGATGACGTGTAAGAAGTGATAGCAGCCTAGTTTTCTCAGACTGAAAAGGAAAATGTGTGCCATAAGAGAGAGGATGAAAGACCTCAAAAAGGGATACTGTGATGGATGTGGTTGGTCCTCGTGTAACTGAAGGATTTTACCAAAGGAGATGAAGGGATGAAATACACTAGCAAAGAGTCAGAAGCAAGAACGTTTGTTAGCTTGGCTAGCACATGATGAGCATGGTAAGAAAATGAAAGATAAAACCACAAAGACATACTTAGAGGACACTCCCAGGGAAGTAGAAAATCAGAAACAGGGGCCTGGAGCAATAGCCTCAAATGCCAGGCTTTGTCACTCAGTAAAGGATCAAGAAAATCTCTTCTAAAGTCTCATCATTTATTCAGGCCTACGTAAATGTTCTTTACTTCTCTTTTTTTGAAATCACTTGCAGTGCTGGTAGGTGGCAAATGAAAACATTAACTTGGTGAATTTCCCTGAAGCTAGAAAGTACTTTACAAACATTACAAAAAACATTATTATTATTTTTGAGGTTAGCATTGACCACACCACTGAATTATTTACTATTCTTATGAGAAGTCCAAATTTTTTCATACCTGTTTTCTAGACTGGCTGGTGAACTTTGGGAGAAAATACTAAACTGATTGAAATGTACAAGGTATTATCAAAACACACAGTGAATGTTTTCATTTGAAATTTTTTACACTGAAAAATGAACTGCCATTTATCTCTTTGAAAACAGTCCCCCTTGTTTCAAGCACATTTATCTCATCATTCTTGCCACATTTTGAAGAAGTTCCGGATGTCTTTTTTTTTAAGGGTCATTACAAGGCATGATCAAACATATAATGAATGCTACTGCTGAGTGCTATCCAGTAAAAAAGGCAGGCTCATAAAAACATTAGTGTGCCCTCATCCAATTGGATCTAATATTACGTGACTTATGGGTCTTCTCCAACCAAAACAACCATAAAAAACAAACATTATTAATTGATTCAGGACATTGAGGCAACTACTAAACTAAAAACGTGAAAGAGTATTTCCAGAACGGCTTCAGAGACTGGCAAGAATGATGGGATGAGTGTGTTCAAAGTAAGCAGGAGTCTCCTGAGGAGCATTAATGGCAGTGTGCCTCTTACTGTGATAATTTTTTAAATATAAGCATCCATTTGTATTTATAACACTTCGTATTTGTAACTCATGAGTTCTAAATCTGCGTATTTTCTTTAACTGCCATATGATAAACATGTGCTTTTAAACTAGCATACTTGAGTTTTTAGATTTCATAGTCTTCATTTTTCTAAATTTAAGAGAAATGTACAAATTTCCTATTTATTTGTGTTTGAATTACATCTTCACCAGTGATGGGCTTTGTTCTCTGTTTGCCCAAACTCATTACTCTTTATCACTCTAAGAAAGTAATGTTCACAGGTTAGAATTTAAACATTCCCAGAATAACCTTCATATCAAATCTCCTTTTTTTCCCGAGTTACTACACAATAATGAGAAGAAATATAAAAGCGAGGAATGATATCTCACTACAAAATGTTACACAAAGATTATTTTTAAAGAATAAAATTGCTATCAAATTCCTTAATTTGTACCAATAAACTGATACTAAGTTAAAAGTAGAAATAAAATCTATAGATATGTTAGATAAATAGGAATGAGAGAAACAGACACAGAGACAGACACAGAGACAGAGACAGAGAGATTATGACTGGTATATAGACTCAATGTAGTTAGAAACACGATAACCCTATTACCCCCACCACACTTATGTGAAAATTTTGTACCATATTGTCTTAGAAACAAACAATAAAAGACATAAAAAATCATGTCACTAAAAGTAACTAATGTCCTTATCAGAGAAAGGGTCCATACTATTTGTGCTATTTTTCCTATTAATTCATTTTAGTTTTCCTCAGTTTTCTAAAACTCTAATTCCTCACCAACTAGTCACCTGATTTTAGCATCTCAGTTATGCTGTTATTACATATGCTTTTGCTATTGCCCTCTGGAAAATCCAGTGTTCTCCTACTGCAAGAAAAAAGTCAGTGTTAACTTGTTCTATTGAATTTTTATTTTCCCTCTCCATTTCTTACTAGCTATTAATCTAAAATATGACTCTTACTTAAGCTAATAGTCAAGTATAATCCATGATTGCTTTCATTATCTAATTCTGGATGGATTTTGAACTCTTAAAACTCTTAAAGTTCCATTAACACATAACTTTCTGGTAGAAACTACTGTGTTACAGGATCAAATAGTTTTTTTGTTGTTGTTGTTGTTCTAAAGGATATATTTTAAATTTTTTTTTCCTAAAGGACATAATCCCTGGATTTTACATAAGAATATCTGCTTAAAATCCTAACATTGTGTTTTGTTATCTTTCTTTCTGCCCAGAATGTAAACTTTCTCAAAACAGTAATTTTTAAAGAAAATAATTATTGTTTTTATTTTAAAGACAAAAAAATAATAAAACTGTTTCAAAACAGTTTAGTATTGGTGCTGAAACAAGGCTAGCAGATTTCTAAAGCTGTTGGTTTAAAAAATGTGCTATCTTTGTATGGTCTGATGGCCATTTCAAAACCTTTAAAGGTCAATTCATTAGAAACAAACAACTCCCCTTCCCCCTTCCCTGAGCTGGCCTCCCAAAGGAGGTCAAGCCTCCCAACAGCCACAGCTGCAGGAGCGGAAGAGGCCACATCCCCTGGTGAGCGGGGCTCCACCGTCATGAGAAAGGGGAGCCATGATCCCCAGACATGAGCCTGCCTCTGTGGACCTGGAAGAAATGAAGACATGCCTACTGGTATTCCACAGCCATCAGGTGGGGGGACATCGATAAGCAGCCACTCTGTACCTCTCAAATCATAAGAACCCAAGTGCCTAGCCCAATCTCCTCCACCATGGGATGGGAAGCCAATGCAGAAAACACCCAGGACTCGGCAACAAGCTAGTTAAGAGGAACACACGAAAATGTCAAGACGAAGAGGTAAGATGCAATCTCAAAGCCCCAGCTCACCCAGAGCAAGTCCAGAAAACAGACACAAAAACAATTAGAAATCATACACCTGAAATTTCTGAAATGATAGAAACTAAGGAGACAACTTAATGCTTATGTAGTTTAATTAATTTTGCATGCTTATGTCTCATCAAGAACAAGCTCAGGAGAAAGACATAAAGGATATTAGAAGTCACAGACCTGAAATTTCTGAGATGATGGCAACCAAAGTTAAAAAACAACTTAATGCTTATACTGTTTGACTGACTTCGCCTGCCCCTGTTTGGTGGTCTGAGCATCTATTTAGAACACAACAATGTGCATTACAGGAACTACGGTTGATTTCCTGCTGTCTTGGTTTTGAAATCCAGTATGGTTCCTACTGTTTAGTTTTGTTTCATTTTATTGTTTTGCTTTATTCTCTTAAAAAAAAAAGTAGCAGAGTTACAATTAATACAATTGCCTATTATTGTCTTTGTAGTAGTTATTCCGGGTATGAGATAGGCATGATACCTTGTCCAAATATTAGCACAAGCCTCTTTTCAATGAACTAACAGAAACTAGCTATGTAACTATATGAGCTATCTTGTGTATAAATATATTTTTCTTTTCCCTTGTCTTCCTTTCCCCATCACAGTTTGTCTTTTCTCTTGAACAGTTTCTCATATGTGGCAGTGTTCTCAGTGCCTGAAAAACTGACACATAGTCAAAACTCAAGAAATACATGAATAAATGATGAATATGTCAATCAATGATTGAATGAATAAATGATGTTCTAGATCAAAGGCAACAATGTCCCATCTCTTTTCCTTATGAAGGTAAATGTCCTGCTTTTACAGTCTGCTACAATTCTTAAATTATTGTAATGATTAATTGTGCGGTCATCTTGAATGGGCTGAGAAACACCTAGCAGACTGGAAGAGCACAGTTCTGGGTGTGTCTGTGAATGATTTACTTGTAGGCTGCAAACTGAGGAGGAAAGATCCAACCTGTATATGGATGGCAACGACCAATGGACTTGTAGCCTGGATGGAATAAAAAAGGGAAGGAAGAAAATCTTCTCTTGTTTTTCCAGAAGAGTTCCAGGCTTTGACCATCAGCTTTGGATGTCCTTTTTCAGTTATTTTAGGCTTCCAGCACAGAACCTTGGGCTTTCTGATACAGATTCACACCGGGCTCTGCAGTGAGCCACAGGCCTTCAGCTGTCAGCTCTCCAGCACACAGACATTCATCTGTCCTCGGACTCTGCAGACAGCCACTGTAAGCCTATTGTAGATCATACATGTGTTACTCTAGTGGACTTAATACTGATGTCACCTAGTGGAAAACGACAATAAAGAAGGCTGTTTCCTACAGTGCTCCCACTTTCTTTGATTCCTGCCTTCCCAGAGTCCAGGATGTTGCTCTGCTGTCAGAAGGAGAAGGAATGTTGTCTGACAAAGAAATATGTTAGCCATTGATTGATAAATGAGTACTTATTAAGCTCCTGTTATATGTCCTGAACACTGTTGGGTTCTACAGGTAATGATACTATTGACAAGATACAGATGCTGTTAATCACCTGGCTAAATGCTGGGAAGTACAGAAAAGAGAGCAGTTGGCCATCCAGCCAGCACCCTGTGAGGGGAGCACTCAGCTGTTGTATGCAGATGGTCACGTGACAAGAAGCCAAGGCCTTCTGCCAACAGCTGCATGAGTGACACATCAAGGAAGGTGATCTTCCAGCCTCACTCAAGCCTTCAGTTTGCTGATGGCCCTGACAGCTTCTTGACAAGAACCTCAGGAAAGCCAGAGCCCTGAGCCAGAGTCACCCTATTATGTTGTCTCCCCAAACCTGACCCACAGAAACTGTGAGAACCATATAAGCCACTAAGTATGGAGATGATTCATTATGTGGTAATAATTAATACAGACTTTGTGAAAATGAACTTATAAATGATGCTAAACCTTACTGACAGGAGCAAACATGGGCCCTGTTGAAAGATTTCTGAGGAAATGTAGACCATGTTATCACCCAAAATATAAGTTATCAAGTACTCAGGATTTGGAGTCTCGCAGTTCATCTCTGAAGACTGATAACAACTCCATCCAAACATAGTGAGTTTCCTAAAAACCAAGCAAAGAGGACCTGATAAAGCAAGAAGTCAAGAATAAATTCTTTCATTAATAAACACCCAAGAGAAAGCGCACCAGCTTCACAAAGGACAGTGTAAAATGTATATACATTTCCAAGATCATATTAAATCTCTGACAAATGATAATTGATACTAAAATCTAAAACACAATAAACTGATACATTCATTAATTCCAATGTAAAACAATAAAAAAACACTACGATGTGCAAAGAAATGTACCCGAGAGAAAGGATAATAATTAACACTTGCAAATATTTCCACTGAGATTAATTTATTTCTTAGTGCCTTCAGGTTTTGTTCCTTTTTTCTGGTGCCCATCAAATGACCCTTCTAGGATTTCAATAATAAAATGTTAATACTGCAAGCAGTTATTTTCTCTACTAACTTCACTTCATTCTTCTCTTCTATAAAATTTGTACCAAAGTTCTAAGTTTCTGGTTTTCCCTTGGAAACCGAAGCACAGTCCGGCTCTTGAGCTTTCTTTATGAACTCTTACATCTTTCTCCACTGCTGTTTTGTTGTCCACCATTTATTCTGAGAGCCTGACCTACAGGCAAATGTTAGCTGTTAGCTGTTTTGTCATAGGCACTCCACCTCTATCACTGTCACCATCAATTTCATCATCCCATCATCTGTGAAAGTCCAGATTCCTTAGCTGGATTCCCAACCATTTGTTCCCTGGATGGTTAACTTTGGTGAGGAATTCTTTCCAATCAGTGGCATGGACTCTACTTTGTCTTCTCAAAAATAAGCTACATGAAAATTCCTATCTTGGCCAATTTCCCTGGCCTCCAGCTCCACACATTCCTAACTATCCAATTCTATATTTCTTTTCTTTCACAGAATCACAGCTTACTAGAGTTAGGAAGCGTCTTAAAGATCATCACCCTTAAATCCCGCATTTTAAATATAAGCAAGCAAATTTAAAATTAATAAGTAGAATAAACAGAAGAACCTACTTTTCCTTCTTTATGTCCAAAAGCCCTTCTGTATAGCCACACTTCTCTACCTAGGATTGTTTTGATACCCAGACAATGTCTGGACACATTTCTTATATTTATAACTCAAGCATGAGGATATGCTATTGGCATCTAGAGATGTTTAGCAGCATTCTTCTTCAAGACCTCTACATTTAACTCTACATTAAAATACATTATATAAGTCAGAGTAAAATGAAATTAAGAAATTAACCCAAAGATATTTAACTAGTAAGTACAAGAGCCATCAATTCCAGGTCTACCTGTCTTCAAAGTGTTATACCATTACACTATGTTACATTACACTGCATATTTACTAAATTATCTTTTTATTTCATTTTTCTGAAATTGGACCACTTCTAGTTCTAATGAATTCTGCAAATATAGACTTTTTCCCCGGGGTAAGAAAATCACTCATCGTCCTAATTTGGTAAGAGAAAGTGGCTTCAAATAAGAAGACAGATCTTTTGTGAATGTTAAGGGGACCTAGGGAACCAAGAGATGGCAAGAAGGGGAGGAGAAAGGGAATTAAGATGTGTTATGTGTATGTACAGATACCTGAGATGAATGGAATGCAGTGTATAATGATATACTGCAGATGTGTACTAATAAACATTAAAATTTTAAAAATAATAAATGGTATTGGGACCTGGGCTAGGACTCCAAGGGAGTTACTAACTCAGCAGAAAAAATGGAAAACATGCAACACTGGCAATTAGAATGAGCTACCATGTTTTGTTTTCATTTCAATAATAATTCCCTGAGTAAAAATATTTCCTGACTTTGTATGTACTTTTCCTTCACAAGCTATGCCCTTTGTAAACTGATATGCCCCTAGTGGACTTTACCAAAGAGCTCAGGCTTTCTGTGTGCTCGTAGCTACAAGGTGATACCAAATCCGTAGCACCCTAACAAGAGTATGGAGGAGCAGAAACAGAAAGAAAACAAAAGCAAAAAAAAAAACCTGTCCTTAAAATATCTTTCAACCACCTACAACAGACAAAGAAGCAGCACAGCCCTTTGATTTCTGTGACAGTGTTTCTTACCAGGATAGTATGGTAGACAATTTCATTGCCAGGCTCTGATTGTAGTATTTTTAACACTAAGGGATCATTACTCATATTCTCTGTCCAGCCAAGATCTCATGGTTTTTTAAATGATTTCAAGTATATTTTAATAATTTTTATATATGTGCTATATAAAACACATACTTAAATTTAAAATTCATAATAAGTTTTAGGGTAAGCTTCTTACCTTTCCAATGAATGTAGTTGGTGATTTTTCTCCAGTTCTTATAATTACTTCAGTTATGTGAGTCAAGGAGTCAGGAAACCTGCAGTCTTACTGTAACAGTAATGAGGTTACCACAATAACACTTTGAGAAATTATAACTCCTTTATTCCTTTCTCTTTCCCCAGCATCCTAACTTATTTTAACATCTTTTTACTGCTAATTAGTTTACATGTTGATCTTCCCAGGAACAGATTAATATAATGCTTATTAAATAAATATTGGTCAAGTTATCTAATGAGTAAGTAAAAGTTAAGAGTGTTAGTAAATGAATTAAGTAACAAGATATGAGCTATAAATAAATAAAGAGTCTCTGAGACACCAGAAAGCTTTATCTGGGAATGGAAACAAAGCAGGTGTTGAGTACTGCTCAGAACTGTGAATAAAGGTATCAGATTGCTAGGGCTATCTGTACTGTACACACTCCTTGAGTGTTACACCTCTAAAGAAGTATATGCTTGCCATTTCAAAATCTCAACAGGAAATAGGAGCCAAATTGTTTAAGTACGTTGACTGCTATATCTTCTACCTCCCAAAGGTTAAACACCTGTACACTGTTAGAAAAACAATGCATGAACACCACCACCCCACCTGGTTCCAATAACCTTTTACTATTAGAGTAAATGATAACAATACTCTAAAGACACAATTCTAAAATAATCTAAATGTTAGTTTGCCCATTCTATTCAATTTGAAGTCTCTGTGTGATAATTGAAAACTTGTTTATCTTCCTGCTCTCGGTTTTCCTGTCCGCTAAAGGGAAATAAGGTAGTCCCAGATGCTAAAAAGATGGCACTGGTCACTGCTAAATGCAGTGAGAGCTGTAAATTCACAATGCTGCAGCAAGACAAAGAGAACACCAGCTTTGGCACAAGGCTGGGAGCCTGCCCCAACTGAAACTTTGAGGATGACTAGCATTTTAGGTTTAATCAAGTAAAGAGAAGGATGGTACTACAATCACTGGTGATGACAAGGGCAAAGGCAAAGTCAAAGAGTTCTCATGGCACAGGCCAGAAACAAATACGCACAGAGTCACTTGACTGTTTCTGTATTCTGGAAGTTTGTCACAGAGCCAAGTGAAAGATGGTTATAATATAGAACATACCTGAGCCCTGGGCTCCCAGAAAATGGTAAAGTTTCGTAAGTCCTTTTTGTGTTCTGAAAACTGCTTACTGCAGAGAAGCAAGTCCCCACAGGCCTTAGGTAAGACTTATGGTTGCCCCTGTATGACAGGACCAGACATAAACCCTCCAAATTCTCACTCTTTGCTTCATAAAGAACTGGGTGATTTTTTCTATTAACCAATTAAAGCAAAATGTTTATTAATCAAAATTGTATCTTGTTTAGCCTCATGACATTTGGTCTGCTCTCAGCCTGAGATCTCCTAACACCACCACTGGGAACAGATTGGCATCTGAGCATCTGCCATTCTAAGAGCAATTGTAGAAAATAATTGAGTGCAAGAAAAGTGTCATGAGGACCTCTAGTTTGCAACTGGCAGGTAGAAGTTTGAGTAGCCTACTTCTCATTTAAGTACAGCAGTCATGTGCAACTAAGACTGTTATACACTAATTCCTATTAGCAGTAGAATTGAATAGGTCCCCTTAGAGAACCGGAGAGCTATTTGGTCTAGGACAAATTCCCAAGACCAAAAGAAGGTAAGTGCTTTCCAACAAGGAAGCAGAGCTGGGATTCTGATCTTGTGTCTGGTCTCAGAGCTTGCACACACACACACACACACACACACACACACACACACACACACACACACCTCTACCTGGTAGCTACTGTCTTTCATTAATATCAGAAATGGCTGTGAAAAATTCACTATAGAAAGAGATGGTCATTTTCTATATAAAAGAAGAGCTGAATAATTATATGTCAAAGAGATAGATGATTAAAATGAGCAATGGAGCTTACTCTTTCAGGCAAATGCCAGAAAGACAAAAATGGTTGGGGAATGTGAATACCACATTTATATTTCAATAGAAATGCTGACTGCACATGATGAGATCATGAGGGCCTTGATGGTTTGCACTAACAATCATTCAGTGTAATAATTACCATCCAGAGAACTGCAGCCAACAACACAAAGACAGCTGAAAAGTGTCATTTTCATACAAATGTTTGCTTTTGAAAAATGTTCTCCATGTATTTCCTTGAAACACTTTTATATATAGGTGCAAGTGGGTGCTTTACACTCTGGAGCCGATTAGTGACACTTCAGTAACAGCCACCACTTCAGTGCTGGGACATTTGATTCTGAAGCCAACTAGCATTCTAACTGCATGTGAGACAGGCTTTACTTTTTTAGCTAAGACATGTTCCAGAGGAGGGCCTTCAGTGCACATAAAACGTCAACATGAGCTGTAGGCCTGCCAGCTCCCGAAGGGAATGGCAGCTCTGTGGACCAAGATGATCCCACTGTCACTCCAAACTGGATGGATTCTTTCTGAAAGGCCTAGGACAGAGCACCAGTCATGGAGAATGTGTTCTCTAATCTCAGAACAGGAGCTAATAATGTTTCCGCTTCTAGGACACCTGATATCAAAGTGATGGGTAAAAAAGGACCAAGTTCAGTAACTTGAAATAAACATTGCTCAGCTGAAGTTCGTAGTGCTTTTGGGTTTGGGGGAGGAAATTGCTTTTGCTTTTCATGGTTATGTCAGTTTTGAATTGAATTTCAAAAAATTTAAATTTATTCAATCAAAATGAAATATCCTTCAATAAATGTGAAGGATGTCCTTCAATAAATAAAACACAAGTGCCGTGAATAATGGGTGATTAGCGTCATCTTCTCTGAGGGTTTGGGGTGTGAGACATGAGTAGGAGTCCCAACTAGAGGCTGCATGTGGCAATGATCTAAACCCCAGGGTTCCTGCTGTACCCTGCTAGGTAACCTCAGACTCCACCACCTCAGAAAGGGCACAGGGTGCGCCTGTGTCTCATTTGTAATAAGTCATTTTAAACACTGCTTGGATCGCCTAGGAGTCAAATGTGCATGCTGCTCTCCTGTCTGTCCTTTTCAATTTTACAGATTCTGTAACTTAGTTCTAATTTCATCGAGATCCTCATAAAGTGCTCTTCTTGTTGGGTTCTCTCTAGTCTTTTTCTTCAAAAATTATCTTTCCTCCATGATTGAAAGAACAAAGGAACAAACAAAATCACAAACAAGCAAGATACAAAATGCATCCACTTGCATTTGTGTCCCTCATCTGTACCAAGTTGGGCTCAGAGCACCATGTACTCTATTCCCAGGCTTTTTATTTTGTGATTGCAACTGCATTGTTGCAATGCAACTTGGAATCAAAACAAAGCATCACTGGTTCAAAATTAAAATCAACACAGAATGTGAGAACACACTTGAATCAAGCAATTGCTAAAAGGCTAAAATTTCTTTTACTAATCATCCATCTACAATCACGTATTGTGGTAGATTTTTATATTAAAGAAAAAATCAAGAAGCAGACGGCTTGGTTTCTCATCTTAAACAATCTCCCTTTCCTAGTTTATTTCATTCTAACTAAATGTTGATGATCATATATATTAACAGAGTTCATGACTACAAGGTGAAATAGTACCATGAGTTGAATTGTGTCCCCAGAAAAGATACACTGAAGTTCCAACTTCCAGTGTCATTGAGTGTGACTTTACTAGGAAGTAGGGCTACTGAAGATGTGATTGTTGAAGATGAGATCACGCAGGAATCAGGTAGATCCTTCATCCAAAATTATTCCTGTCTTTATAAAAGAGATAGACATATAAGGAGTGCACCATGTGATGATGGAGGCACAGGTAGAAGCCAAGGGACAACAAGGGACCACCAGAAGCCATAAACAGACAAAGGACTCTCACCTGTAGTGTTCAAAACAATGACTGTGCAGAACCCTGACACCATTTTCAGACTTCCAGCCACTAGAATTGAGACAAATTTCTGTTACATTAAAACACAACTTGTAGCACTCTGTTATAAGAAACTCATATAAATAGGACAAAATTTTAAAAAATTTAGTATTGTGTAGCAAGTGCATTTAAAACACTGGACAAATATCAACAAATAGAGCTTGTGTGTTAGGTAACCCAACAAACACTTTATTTATATCACTGCTATATATTATCCCAGCAACTAAATGACATAGGAACTGTTGTTCATTTTTTACC
Organism: Cavia porcellus; assembly: GCF_034190915.1. NCBI lineage: Eukaryota > Metazoa > Chordata > Mammalia > Rodentia > Caviidae > Cavia > Cavia porcellus. The sequence goes on from NW_026947493.1 coordinate 60,607,862, forward strand.
ACTAAACCACAGCACAGACAGCTCACATAGCTGGTCATACTAACAGTACATATAGTGTTGCATGAATAACATAATGCCTTTACCTTTAAGAATTTTTAAATCAAGTAATAGCAAAAATAGATGCATATAGTCATGCTTTTGGTTTTTTTTTTTAATGTTTTCTCTGTAAGATATTAACTTAGTTACTCAATAGGAGAGAGAGGGAGAGAGTCAGAGGCAGACACAGAGACAGAGAGAGAGAGACAGAGACAGAGACAGAGACAGAGACAGAATGCAATTCTCAGCAGACCTGAGAAATAGAATTACAAGCCTGCTGCTGTGTTCCTTATATAATCATCATACCTGAGAAGAATTCATTTTCATAATCCCCAGAGTCACATCACAGTTCCAACTTGAGGTGATTTTTAAGTTAACATCATTTTTCTTCTTACCGTTTTCCAGTCTCTAGCCCATGCTACACATCTGCACTCCTGCCTTCCCCAGGAGTGTGGATTAGCACGTGACCAGCTCCCTCTTTTGTCCATGTTTATCTGGCAGTGAGTGGTGGGGGCTGGAAAAGATTTTCACCTTCATAGTAATAAAATGTGAAAAGCTACATTTCTTATTTACTAAAATAGTAGGATGCAAATTCATTTCTGTTTTGTTGTTGTTGTTGTTTTAATTTTCTCTTCTTCATTAAACATTCTTCATGCCTGGGACTTTTTTGTCACTTGAAGCAATCATTGTGCTTGTCTATACTAAGCCAAGCAACAAATTCCTCTCTGTTTCGCCATTTCTACAGAAAGAGGAAGAAGAGAGACATGAAAAAATGAATGTCTATCTTTACTGGCCATTTCAAAAAAAAACTCTTCTACTATGGCTTTTCTTGCCCATGTCCTTCTTAAACTGACTTCAACTTTTCTTTGAAATTTGTTAGTCACATAATAGAACTTGCAAACAATTCCCTATTAATTTCTGTGAATAGCTAATTTATTCTTTCATTTTCATGATTGCAAGAGTAATGGTTGCTTCAGAGTAGCTACAATCTTTGTGCTTCATAGCAACCAAAAATGTTTTTCAAATTTTCTCATTACAAAAAAAAGACTGTTTGCATTCATATTATCTTAATGACTTCAAGATCTCCAGGTAACATAATCCACAGAGTAACTGATCCCAGCCATTTCAATTTCTGGATAGCTCATGGGAAAGACAAAATAATACATCCCCAGAAAAACAAGTCTCATTTCTGAGGTTAGTGAATTGTCAGTGAAATAATCCAGCTTGAACAATGACACAATCAGGCTTTGCAGATGAGAGATTAGATACTGATATACCCAAGCATCTAGAAAGCTGGACCTCTTGTTAGACTATATTTCATGAGTACTTCTATGTGCTGGCGACACTCAGCCAAGTGCTTCACATGTATTAGCTCAATTCTCACACAACTTCATGAGGTAAATAATGTGATTTTCATAATCATTTTTCAGACAAGGAAACAGATTTTTTTTTTGTTACAAACTGGAACCAGAAATGTTTAATTGTAGATATGTGGCCAGGGCCCCAACTAGTTGGCCCCAATTAGCTGAGTCAGAGCCAGGCCCTCTGCCCAGGATAGGCACATACAACAGGAAAGGGCAGAGGGGACGTCTGGAGTCTCAGAGCTATGAGAGGGTCTTGGGGGGCAGGCTGAAGGTAAGGCTGGTGCATGTTCAAAGTCTTACCATTTGTCATCTGTCATTGTGGAGACCCTTTGAGATAGATATCCAAGGGGGGCACCAATGAATTGTTTAATAATAACTCTGATCCTTCCCCGAGATCCCAGTGAGATCAGCTAGGAACTGAATCTTTTCTTCCACCTTGTGGGCTTGACCACCCTTCCTATGCCACATGAACCCCTCAGCCTTCAGAGAGTGGCCTGTGCCACAAACCCCAGCAGGTGGGTCTTGGAGCAGCCAGGGGAAAGACTTCAAACAGCACATCCTTCTTGCCCTTGATCAGCTCTGTCAGGTTTACCTTGTTCCCAGGCTCCCCTTTGAATGCCTCCACCAAGGGACTGACATTGCTCATCTTAATCCTTGTCACAGCCTCTTTGGGATATTCCCACCCTCCTGCTCCTTCTTCCATTCTCAGGGAAGCCATGCCATTGAGTAAACAGACTTCAAAGATAACAAACTCTAGTTGGAGCTAGGATCCAAGCCTAGACAATGTAAGCACAAACTCTTGCTCTAAACTACTATACTGTGTTGTACTGCAGCCTGTCTCTTTCTAGAACTATTTAGGAATCAGAATACCTTTCACTACATTTCAGATCCTTCTAATGGTCACAGTAACAAGGGGATCCATATTTATCCTGAATAGATCTCTTCTTTAGTTTTTAGTGTGGGAACTTCAGAAAGGAAGAGTCCAGCAGAGATGTGCCAGGCTGGAAATACATCTCCTGGGAAGTTGTTGTGCATTTTTAGTGTGAACTTTTCCCACGGCCATCCTTGAGTGGTATCACACCTAAACATCCCTTAGCATGGCACATAGCCCAGAGCTTCAAGCCCCGCTGCAGCCTCAACTCCAGCTCCATCCTTCTCACGGCCACCTCTGCTGTCACCCACCCAAATCCGGTATCTCCTAGCTTCAGGTCAGCCATGATGCCTAGTACCTTTCTGCTGCCGTATGTTTAGCTCTGCCTGGAATTCCCTTCCCTCTTTCTGCCATGGAGCAGATCCTTCTTCATCTTTCAGAACCTAATTGTTCTCTAGATAGCTTTCCTTGACTGTTACCTGCACTACCCATTTCCATGAATACCACAATTAACACTCTTATTTGTTTTATCATAACTATATTTTGGTTGTCTATTGTCTCAAAGGTGTGTCATTAAAGACTGGCAGCAGTGAAAACCCCACAGCAGAAAACCATAACTACAATTTCTGTTCTCTGAAATCAATCTTCCTCTGTCAACCAGTTCATATTTTTTATGCTTGTAAAATATACAATTCTAAATCTATAAGATAATGTGCTTCTCCCTATCCCAGCTCTAACCAACCTATTACCTTTTAAAATTCCTTCATTTTTCAACTTCAAATTATTCTTAACTTCACATGGCTGGACAGTTTATCCATACCTCAGTCATTAGAACTAGGAAAGCTGTTTTCTTGGCAAAGAAAAGAATCTGAAGTGAGCTGTGTAGGTTGAAATGAAGTTAAAAATCTATTTTCAAATTTTCCTCTGGTCCCAGGAAGCCATTACTTTATGCTCTCAGCTATCAGGACAGTTTCTTAAAGGATCAAGAGTCATTATTGCCTCCACATAATAATTGTTTGGAGCCCTAGGCATGTACAAAGCACTGTGTGATGTCTAGGAAACAAGGACTTCATCATGTCTATAGTTTGGAGGGAAAGAAAGGTTTCATAAACAATTGCTCAAATAAGTAGGTTATGCCAGTTGTAGAAGTGTAACATTAAAGACACAGATGTTCTTTATAAAAAAAAGTAGTGACTACAGGCTCCATCAAGTCTCTCTCAGAAAACATTTAAACTGAGAAAAGAAAAATGGGCAACAGTCATCCAAAAGAGTGAGGAGGGGAAGTTTTCTGAGATAAAGGAGAAAGCCACTGTCAAGAGAGGCATATTTATTTTGACTACTAAAATACAGAGAACTACTTCCAAAGACAGTGGCTATAACTCACCTTTTTATTTTTATTTTTTAAAAATTTTTACTACACTTAACTACTCATCGATTACCATTCAAAGTAACTATCAGTTATGGGTAGCAAACAGAGAGACACACGGAACGAGACTAAAGAGGATGACAGACAAGACCAGGAATTTTATTCACATCTCTGTCCAAATAAGTAAGAATTACTGAGAACCTCACTTTGTCAGAATATGCATGATCCACAGACAAAGTAAGCTGAAAAATATGTGCATTTTAAATGATAACAATGAATAATTAATTATCCCAGGTTGGTTGGACCTGCCATAGGGAGAAAAGGCATGTTATCTTATAGATATAAGATTTTATATTTCAAATGCATAAAAAATAGGCTCATGTTGACAGAAGGAAATGGATATTCAGAGATTAGCAATTGCAATCATGGTTTTCCATTGTAGGGCTTGCACTATTGCCAATATTTACTGACAAATTTTTGTAACAATAGACAAGTGGTAGAGAAGCCGAGGGGCAGAAAGGCAAGGAGCAGACAAGGGGCTCAGAGGGAGGCACCCCATGTGTTGGAAGGACGAGGCAAAAAGTGAGCGAGGGGAGGTGGCCCCTTTCAGTCTCCCAAACATTCTTGGTGTGCCCATGGAAAGAACCCACAGACTCAATCCACTCATACCCTTGTTGGGATTTTTAACCTTCCCTCTGCTTGGTCTCCTTGCTCATCAGTTCCCACCAGTTTCTGCTTGTGCTGGCTTTCCATGTTGGCTATTTCTTCTTGGCTTTTTGACCCAAGGTCCAGCTATGGTCTGGCTGCTTCTTGCCCCCCAAGTCCACGTAGCTGAGGTAGGAGAGAGCACAGCCCTGGGTGCTGGCCAGCTCCCTGGAATAAAGTTGTAGTCAGATCTACAGGACCAACTGATAGGAAAGAGGCACAGACAGACTGCTGTCTAGATACCAAGGTGACTAGGGTCACATGCAGGCTTTTCAGCCCTGGAGGGAAGCTACCTCAACTGGGTGGGCTGTAATCAGATCTATGTTTTAAAAATGGAGACACATGGGGTATGAAAATGGGTTTGATGGGAACATGGATGAAAACAAGAGGAGACCAAGTAATCTGATGGGATCAATAAAACCTGAGCCAAAGGAAAGGCATAAAACTTGATGATGAATTTAAGAAACATTTTGAGTGGGATTTGAAATGATTTGGTGAACATTTAAGCATAGGACGATGGAGAAAGTACAATTAAGGATGACCCTGAGGCTGTCGGCTGGGAACACTGGGAGGACTGTGATGTCCTTAAGAACAAGGGAGAAGAGCAAGTTCAATACAAGATGGAGCACATAAGCACAAAAGGTCTTCATTCAACCATGTCATCAACAGTACCTCCTCTCTGCAGCCTTTAGTACTAATCTGATGCTGCCTGTAGGATTTGTAAGATGGTTTTGGGAACTGGAGGAGGGGATAGATCATTATTTCCATATAAAAACTTGTAATGCAAATTTACAACCCTGGGTGGAAGATACCTTTCTGCACTGATTCTCCTAACATTTAATTATCCAGCAATGAAAGTCTGTGTTTGTTTGTTTGTTTGTTTTGTTTTTAAGACAAGATTTCACTATGCATTTCAGGATGGCCTCAACTCATGATCTTTCTGCCTCAGCCTCCTGAGCACTGGGATTGTAGGACTGTTTAGTACTCTTAGTAAAGGCCTTTGTAAAAAGTATTACAGTCAAGACAATTTCTGTTTAAGCTTCATAATTTTTAGAAGCCAAGCACCTGCAAGGATCAGTGTGCTGAGAGGTGGGAAACAGGAGTGGGGTAGATGAAAGGATGGAATATTTAGAAAGTAGGTGGAGACAAAGCAGTGTGTCAGCACAACCTGGCCTCTGTGAGTTTCTGGCACAGCAGACAGCTTCTAGGAGTATGAAAAGCACAGTGCCCGAACTGTGCAGAGCCTGTCACCAGAAATGGGAGGTAGGAAGGTGGAGACATGTTCCTTGAGGAAGCCATGAAGAATGACTTTCTGCCCATCTTCACCTCTAACTAGGGTGGAAATGCCAGGGAGCCTCAGTCTGCTTCATCTAGAAGTGTCAGGTAGCTGCAGGGCTGCGTCTCTAGAGCTGGCATCCCCGGGACATGATGCACTGGGTAGGGAGATGTGGGGTACAGGAGCTCACATTGCCTGAGCACAGCCCTTGCTTGCACCACCTCTTTCTTTCTCTTTTGTTGTTTTTAGGGCAGAATTTCTCTCCCAAATGGAAAATTGGACTTCCCATCCATAGGGTCACTGAGCTAATAGGAGAAAATATCCTACTCTTCCAAAAATAGGAAAATTCTGGACAACACACAGGAACAGAATGCTTGAGTACAAAGGTGGGATGAAGGTCTTCTCAGGTACATTTTCCAAAAGCCAGAACTGAATGGCAGTGCCATAAACTGAAACAAAACCAGAGAAACCCTGGGGGCAGCAGTGCACATCTGTAACCTCAGCTTCTCAAGAGAAAGGCAGGAGGATTACAAGTTTAAGGCCAGCCTGGCCAACTCTTGAGATCCAATCCCAAAATTAAAAATATGAAAGGGCAGGGATAGAAAGCCTTTGGGTTCAAACCCTAACTCTAGTGTTAGGGAAAACAAAATTAAGCAAAAACAGATAGACCATGGAAAAAGGTAAACTGAGGCCTCAGCCCTGGCAGTAAGCTTTGAATCCCCAAGAGAGTGATTACTGTCTCAGCGCAAGAGGTTACATGGCACCACACTAAGTTTTTCAGTTTAAATCTGGAAGCCATGAAAGGCCATTAAGTTCCAAAGCTAAGAGTAGAAATTGACCCACCCACCACTTTGGGCTCAGGGGCACAGTGTAAAAGGAACTTGGGCGGAAGAAGAGTTACTCTTACGAAACCAGAACACCAAGTGCCAACCCTGTGTAAGTGGGGAATGGAGGTGGCATTACACGTGAGACCGCATCCAAATTGACAAACTACCATCCAACCTGGTTCAGACCTGCAAAAGCAAATGGGAATGCACCCCACAAGAATGCTTTCAAAATGAGGGCATCGACATGACCTAAGTGGAAACCAGTTTCCACTTAGATAACCTCAAATACAAAAATCACAAGCCACCAGAAGGAAGGAGCAGCCATGTAGAAAGCCAGCAGAGGCAATGAATAACAAACATTGTATCTTAAGAACTTCTGCTCAGGGAACAGAGATTGAGGAAGACATAACAAAATTAACATGTTGAATTGATTGCTTCATATTCCAGATTTCATTTGTTGATCACGCTAACCGTATGAATAGGTGTCACTACCAGGCTTTATAAATTAGATCACATAACGTAACCAAGAGCACATGGTCACTAGCAAATGGTGTCACAGTGTGAAAGGGGACACCTGGCTCCCGAAGCTGCCCTTTTATTCAAGCCGTGCACTAAGCATCTTCCCCAGTAGGAATGCTAAGACAAAAACCTAATGAAAAAGGCCAGACAAAAAATAAAATAGATAAAGAAATGTAAGTACTAAAGAGTGACTACAAGGTTGAAGATTACAGTAAACAGAAGTGAAAGAAGAAGCAAATTAAAAAATAGATTTGGGGAAATTGCCCAAAATATATCATGGAGTAATAAGTAACTGTGAAACAAAATACCTGCAATATAAATACAGGACCCTCAACATTTAATAGAATTTGCAGAAAGCGTAAAAGTAGGTGATATGTGCAAGAGATTTGAGGAGCAAGTAAAGAATTTTTTAGATTTAAGGATTAAAATTCACATTGAAGTATGCATTTGATCTCTGACAATGTGACATTAGTTTAATCACCATGGCTTTTAACAATCTGTTGCAAGTTACTAAATTCCCTGAGGTAGTTCCCTCTTTTGTAAACTTTGAAGACTGAATTTTTATATTTAGGAAGCATTTAACCCAGATTCTAATACATATGAGCACTTATTAGTTGTTTCTTCATTAAATTAGCATTTATTAAAGCTACCAAATGTTTGCATATTGTATTTTATTCCCCTGATAAGTTTTATTTCTAAAGTAGATCTATTAGCTGTTCTTCTGGCAAAATTTTCTGAAAATAAGAAGGCTCATTGGGGAGACAAGAAAATGGTGCCTCTCTGGGAAAAACACCTCAGACACTGGAATTTGACAACATGGAGAGGGCCAGACTGAGGGAGAGGGATTCTCACGACCCAGGAATCAACTGAAAAAAAAAAAAAGGAAGAGGAAGGGTGGAGGGCTGGAGCTGGACCCGCTCATTGAGACCCGTCCTGCACTGTGCTGTGTGCCATTGAATTGGACTATTCAAGGTCACGCTGAATCCACTGTCGCTGATAACAGGTGTTGGTGAGTCCTGTGCCCTTGGCAGGAGGACGCTGCACAGCGTGGAGTAGAGCCAGGGCAGAAAACTGCATTAATTTGCAGTGAGTGCGGGAAATTGGGTCCCACAGTGGGTGTGGCTGGCTGGAAGACGTGTTGGAGTTGGGCAGGATAGGCCTGAGTCCAGCACCATGGTGGTGTCAGTCAGCCACCCCTGGCCCAAACAGAACTGGTGGGACCTGCTTGGGCTGAGTCACACCCCTGGCTGGGACCCAATAACCAGGGACGAAACTGTCCGGACCCTATAACATCTGCCACAGCACAGCCTAAGTTGCTGAAGGCACTTGCTGACTGACTGGCTCAGAGGAGAGGGGCCAGCCCACATCGATAACAGCGAACTGGAGAGGGCAGCAGGCCCCCAGCCAGCACCCTTCAGAAAAACTGTAAGCAATACAGAAGGGGCCTGAGACCTCCACCACACACCTGTCTGAAAGAAACCAGAAACATGACAAGAGAAAGAAATAAGAAAAAGCCTCCAGCCACTGAACCTGGGAAAATAAGTCCAGGAGAGGTATATACAGAAGATATCCAGGGAAGTGATCATGTATTATTGGCCACAACATCAGCGAACATAAAGAAATACCTTCATGACCTCATAGATGAACTTAAAACTGAAATTCTAATCCAAGTGAGGTAAGATATAAAAAGATTAATTAAAGAAATGCTAAGTCCCTCTCTAGAATACACAGATGGAAGAATGGAGGAACACAGAAAAGGAAGAGAAATCTTGGGTGAAGAATATAAACAAAATCTAGAATACATGAAACAGATCCAAAGAGATTACCAGGAAATTAAAAACTCCAATGAGAGCTGGCAAAATGCCTTGACAGAAACTAAAGTTAGCCTTTCAAAACTTAAAGATAGGTTTGAAATGTGTGATCATGAAAGAAAAGATCTCTTAAAAATAATAAGGAACCAGGAAGTAACAATTCAAAGGCTAGGAGAGGACAAGAGGATCTATAGCTTAAGAATAAAAAACATGAGTGAAAAAGCAGGAGGAAACACAAATGAATTACAAAGGCTATTCACAAAAGTAATTAAGGAAAACATACAGAACTCTAATCAAATACAACCAAAACAGATCCACACCTAGACATATAATAATCAAGATCCCAGAAATTCACCACAAGAACAGAATATTAAAAGGGGTCAGAGAAAAAAAGTAGATCACCTATAAAGGAAAATCCATCAAAATAATGACAGACTTCCCAACACAAACTATCAAATCAAGAAGAGCTTGGAGTGAAGTAGTCGAAAAAAAAATAATCTCCAACCCAGATTGATATACCCTGAAAAACTCTCTTTCAAAATTAATGGAGAAACAAGTTGTTTCCAAGACAAGGATGAACTGTGGGAGTTCATGGCCACCAAGCCAACCCTACAAAAAATAATGAAGGACATTCTAGAGAGAGACAGGAAAAAATACCAGGATTCCAGCAACAGTGGCAGAGAGGTCTCAATGAATGGGGCAGACAGTAGAATGAAGGAGAAAAGTGGACAAATAATAGCAGAAAAATTGGATAGCAGAAATAAGGCAGAGAAGGTTGGCTATAATCTCTAATATAGATAGCTTTGATACACTAACAAAAAGAAACACAGGGAGAGTAGATTAGGAGGCAGGATCCATTGAGATGCTCTGACTAGGAAATATAATCAACCTGAAAGAGGGTTAATAAAATGAAAGTCAAAGATGAGAAAACGATGCTGTATGTGACAGGGAACCAGAGAGAAATAGGGAGAACTTGTCCAGATAGGTTGGAAAGTCATGACACTTTTGGCCAATGGAGAACTACTCAGGTGTAAGGAAGGAAAACCTTGTGTCTTTACTAAATAAAGGAATAGAGCTCAAGATCAAGCTCAGGGGTAAAAAGGTTCAACACCACTTAGATAAATAATGGGTTAACCCCCTAATCTAAAAACTAAAGAAGTTAGTGGAACCCAAAATATACAAAGCACTATGAGAAAGAGAAAGGGGAGGAATTGCTTATAAAAGAAAGGCAGTGGACATTGTTAATAGTGTATCAGGATTTAAAAGCCATATTGGCTTATTACTCTGTTTAGTTTGATTTTATTTTGTTTCAGTCTGTCTACTCATACTAGATTTGAGGGCACAGACAGCTATTCCCAAAGTAGCAGAATATACTATGGTAAATATTCTTAATTTGCTATTAACTTAAACTAAAGCCCTGTATTACTTACATTGTCTTACTATGACTGATTTTATTTGAAGCTGGTTTGTTAGACCGCTGTTTTGTCTTGACTGATTTTATTCAAATTTGGTATACTTGATAATATCAAGTCTAAGAGTAGAGGCAACTACTCTGAATATGACAAGATGTAATAAGATACCCATTCCGGTTTGATTATTAACTGCTTTTGAAGTCCTACAATGTCGCCAATGTTATGTTTTTATTAAAATTGCTATCTAATGCTATGTTCAATTATATTATGTCTGATGACGTAGACAGTTTTATTGAAAATAACAAGAGAATGCATAGTAACTACTGTAGATCACCTAATATTATGCTTTTATATGTCATTTTCATTTCATGTTTTTCTAGGAGTTTGTTTTGTTGTCTTGTTATAATCTGTTTTTCCCTTTAATACAGAAAGGATAGGTATACATGTAGAGATTCACACATGGGCAGAATTTCTAAACAGTTTATGGGAACAGATTACATCCACGATGTAATGAACAGATACTCTGAAAAAGAAGAGACACTAAGAAACCCAGTGCTTATTCTGTAGAATTAAGATATAAAATCTAGCAATACTATTATTCACTGTTCAGAGTGATATTAGTCTAGTCTCTTATGTTCAATTTCAGCATACATGAAGATATGGACAGCTACTTCGAAGAGAATGAAAGACATACATAATGGCAGCCATTGTTGACTTCCCTGTCAGGTCTTGAAGACCTAAAAAGCCTTCATCATCCATCCTGTTCTGATTAGATTAGTACTACAATATTCAGTGTGTATTCACTGTGTGTGAAAATGGGACAACTATTTGGAAGAAAACTAGAGAGAGTATGATAGACACTGAAAATCTCCAGTGGACTTGCTTTGAAACCTGTGTTTCTTAAAATTGTTTCCTTATGATCTGTTTTGTTATGTTTGATCTTAACTCTTTAAAATAAAAAAAAAGAAAGTTCATTGGGAAACATTTTCTTCATTGCCAGAATTACTGTCATGACTTTTAATATCTTGAAATGAAAGATAATACTATAATAAAAGTTGAGCCTTAAATGTAAGAAAAATGAAATTGTATACTATATGGTAATAATATATACATATAATTTTAAATGAATCTATTTTGCAAGCATCTAAAATGTATATATAGCCATTTAATTTAAAAATATAAGACTTTGTGAAAGTAAAAAAAAAATCACTTACCTAATAAATTTTTCAATTTCAAGCTTCTGCCAAAACATTAAAATGCGAATGTCTTATGGCACCATCTAGTGTCAAGTGGTTATTAATACAATCTGCTTACCAGAAATAAGCATCTGTGTGAGTTTTCATGAGACATTGTTTGGAAGGGGACATGAATACCTGTCATAGTAGGTAGAAAATCTCTAGTCTCTGTTGAATCAATGTGCTCCCCATGCCAAGGCCCATTTCCTTCTTCATTGTGGCTGCCATCATATGTGCATTGCCTGGAAAAAGGCAGGTGCTAAATAAATCTGAATGAATGAGAGCAAAAATATCGCTCATTTGGTAGGATTATACCACCATTCCAAAAGACATTCACTCCTGACTAGATAAATGTGTACCCTTATAAAGAAAAGGACCATAAATATAGCTACGTGCTGGGCACTGAGGTGCTGAGTTCAACCAATAAAAGGAAGTAAAAGCAAAATTAAAGTGTCTGGTAGGAAAATTAAGCCATATCATTTCTCCTATAAGTTGCTTTAATTGAGGTTCTCTGCTGTTCAATTCTGATTGCTTGATCCTGCGCCTGTCAAGAGTTTTCACAGGCAGTGCCTTACCTTCCTGTGGTACGCTACACAGAGGAGCTGGGGGAAATGCACAGTGGTCACAATCGCTTCAGCATGCAGCCTCAGCATTCTTTCTCTGAGGCCTGAGGATTGGCGCAGTCAGGCTCAGGGAGGAATATTTCAATCCATTTGTTTTTTCTGTTTGTTTTCTTTTTGGTTTTGCAGGGGTGGAACATAGTTTATTAATTATAATTTGAACTGTCTCAGATATTTCAATAGAATAGAATAATGATTATTTTTGAGAGTCCTTATTGACATCACCAAACTCTCAAGATTGAGAAAACTAATGAGCTGCAGACTCCCTGAAAGCGTGACCAAATTGTCAGCTCTACAGAATTTCAGTGCAAACAGTTGTAGACTCTGCAAAGACAAACGCAATTTCCTATCTGTTGTCAACACTGAATCTCAAGGAAGATTTTTCTATTGACAGTCCGTTCCTGCTCCTGCCTCATTTTAAAGATCATGTACCATCACTGCCTACCCTGTCTCAGGTCCGAGTTTAGATGAACCTCAACGTTACCTAGTAAGGGAATCTCCCATCCTTCCGTGGGCTTGTTGCAAGCAGCAAAGCGCTGGATGATGGGATGCGCAGGTTTCCTCATTAAATTAACCTACTTTGTATAGCCTGTTGATAGAAGAGGGCATTTCAACTATGAATTTTTTTATTCTTGATAAGAAAGAAAAGATGGAGATGAATTAAAAAAATGTCAAACTAATACACTATCTGGCATACATATGTCCTTATTTCCAGTCCCTGCCCTCTGGTTTATCTTTAGATAATTTACAATTGGAAAGAGACAAAGGGAGACAGAGAGAAAGAAAGAGGGTATGCAATACAAGGTAAAAACAGAAGGGCAGAAATACCAATCTGGAACCTACTGCAATGGTGAAAAATTTAGAAAAGTAAAACTAAATAAAAACACCTGAGTTGGGATAGGAACGCAACACTGGAGCAAAGGAGACGGGTTTGAAAGGCACTGTGGAGAGAGAGCAGGCCTTGGTGGTGATGTGGAAGGGCAAAGGGACAGAGAGGAGATGTGTAAGGTGACTGACTGCTCATGGCTGAAGAAGCAATTAGCATGACCTTGGATGTTACGATCACCATAATTTACAGAAATAGATAAATTGCTACAGAGCACTAATCCTCTTCAACAAGTGAAACTGTCTTAGAGGTACAAGGGCTCTTTGCATGCATAGAGGATGTGACATTCACTACTCTGTCTCCTCTCAGTGAAAGCAAGTTCAGAAAAACAGTGCCATGAGAATTTTAACGTGGAGTACAGCATCTTCCTGCTCTGGCCTCTGATCCACAGTGTAGATCCTGGAGGTGTCATCTGAGGTGGGAGGTGTGTGTGATCAGAGACTCAGCGGGAAAGCGCACAGTCCTTCCGCTCAGCCCAAACCTGTGCAGGATCTAGAGAAGCGAATGACACTGGATGCTTAAATGTGCCCAAAAAAACACTGCTCAGTCTTGCTCTTCTGCCAAAACAGGGTTTTTTTTTTTCCTCCTGGCTAATGAGAAATATTTTCTCCCACCTAAAGCTAGACCATTTACTTCATCAAGAAAATGCATTAATAATTAATAAGGACTCTGATACACAATGAAGTCATAGGCAGTAGCTGTTAGAAAATGTATAAACTGAGAGGCTCTATTGTCACAAAACAGGTATACTTTTTCTTCTTCTGTGTGTGTATGTGTGTGCGTGCTTGAGATGGAAACCAAGGCCTTGAACGTGCTGAGCACACACTCCTGAGCTAGACCCCAGGCTGGGTGTGCCCTCACTAGACAAATGAACCCAGTACCTCTGACTTGCTGGAAAGAAGGGATAGTGATCTCTTTTAAAGCTAAAATGGTTATTTTTGTTAGATGACCTCAAATGGTAACTAACATAGAGAGACTAATTCACACAACATGCTGGTTTGTTCCATTGCTCTAAAAATAGTTACTTATTTTAAGTTTACTTTAGAAGACCATACACCAGGAAGGGACAGTCACAGTAAAAATTCTGTGAAACTCACTGAATTTTTTTTTAACATCAGAAGAATTTTCACACAAATATTTTAGGATTTTCAAATATAGACTATCAGCGACATTTTCAAGGAGTTTGAAAAGGACTTTTCAAGGGCTTTTCTTTTGGTCACTGCAGCAGGCTCCAGTTTCTGGAAGAAATCCTGGAAGCCTCCAAAGATGTCCCCGCACGCTCCCTCTGTGTGGAGGGGAAGCAGGTTCTGGCCCATGCACTTGGCATGCTTGTCAGCCCAGATCCACCATTGCAAGTTAGAACGTGTCACTGTGCCTCTAGGGACTGACACAGGCAGCCGGGACCCAGACCCAGGTCTCAAGCCCAGCCTGGAATCACTGGCAAAAATCAGTATTTTGGTGAAAAAGTGCTTGGAAAACATAAAAGCTACCCTCTACAATGCCATGAAATTCAATTTGCTTTACTTTATGAATTTTGAGGCATGTACCCACTTACTTCTTTGAATAAACTGTTAGAAAACTGGGAGTCGAGCAAATTTACCCTTAGCAAGTTATCACAGACAGCTATGGGTTTTAATTTTTATTATGAATATCTATGTAGTGACCTTGCCTCCTGGTTCCTTCCATATTTCTTGTTTTTCATTTTCATTTTTTTTTCTGTGTTCCTATTCTACTAAATTCAGATTGATTTTTACCTCATTTTTAGCTATACCAGTTTAAAATGCCTGAAAGCCTTAAAAATAGGAAAATAGAGACGAGATATCTGATCCCTTGAATTATTTCTAAAAGGCAAATAAAATTCTCTTTTCCTGAAAAGATATAACAAGAATATTTTGTTACAGAATTAGAATATTATGCGGAACATTGTTTTGAGCAAATCTGCTAGTTAGTACTAACCACACCATTTCATGAAATACTGAAATGGGCCCAGAAAGTCAAAGCCAGAGGCAACAGAACAGGAAGAACCATGATTTAAGGAGCCAGTCCTGAGGGAGGGCACAATTTTCTTTTAAACCGGTACCAGGGATCAAACTCATGACTGCCTGCTTGCAAGGCAGGCGCTTATGCCACTGAGCTAAATCCCCAGCCCCAGGAGGGTACAATTTCCTCCAGAGCTGCAGACCTTGGGTGATCACTTCCATCTGCAAAGGGCTGCATAGCAATCCCTAAAAGATATATCTGAGTGAAACCTGGGGTGAATGTTTCTATTTTTTTCAAGTGTAATTAAGGTAAGGTAAACTCATCCTGAATCCTGGCAGGCCCTAAATGGAAAGGTATCTTTACAAAAGAGAGAAAAGGAGCAAACACAAACAGAGGAGACGGACAAGTGAAATCAAAACAGTCACATCTCTAAGAATGCCACAGATTGCTGATAACAATCAGAAGGGAGAAAAGAAGCATGGCGCTGATTCTTTCTCAGAGTTTCCTGTAGGAGCCAGGTCCACTAATACCTTTAGGACAGTGAGAGAATGCCATCCTGTTGGTTTTGCCACTTGGTTAGTGCAAATTTGTTACGGCAGTTCTGCAAAGTGATGGATCACATTCATTCTCAAGATCCACACTTGCACTAATTCAGGTTTGTAACCAAGAGTTTAATTCTTGATTAAAGACACTTTTTAAAAGAAAAACTTCTGTGGAAGACTATGAAAACATATCCCAAATACAAATCAGTAGTTATTTGTATATTAAATTAAAGGCTTCATATTTTAGTCTAAAGATTTTAACTTTCCAGAATTTTACATAAAGTACTACTCACCGTTGCACATTTACATGCAATCAGTGCACAGTGGTATGACACGTATTAGTATGAAAAATGACTAAATACAATCCACCTGAGACTGATTCTGTTATTCTGATTCTATCAAACATGGGGATTCCTCAAGGTGTAATCATCAATATTCTGCACATGTCACAAAAAGATCTTTGGGGCAAACATTTTAAAACTATGACAAGAAATGCTGACAAAGAATATCACATAATACAGAGGCAAGGAAGATGGGTGAGAAAAAAATTATGAGGTGAACTCTGGCCAAATAATAATATAAAACAAATACACATTAATATGAGACAATGAGAGACAATATCATTTTATTGCTCAGGAGAAACTTGGTTTTTCCAAAAGGAAAAGAGGTGAAGTGGTTTCACAAAGTAGTTAGAAGAATGTTAAAAGGCAAATGTGAGGTTAATGTGTTTATTATAGAATATTGTGGATGTTCTTCCAACTATATTCATAGGAATCTGTTTGGTTAAAGAAATTGAGTTGCAATACCAAATTCTACCAGAAGATGGTACAAAAGGGTCAAAACATGAAAAAGTGCTAATTCATGTTTTTTGCTCAGGAGGTCTCGACTATATTAAGTGTTGTGTCTAGCAGAATTGTCAAAACTTCTAATTTAAAAACAAAACTTAAATGACATGGTTAGAGTTGTTTTCATTAGTCAGTCTCTCTGGAGGACAGTAGTGGAAGGAGGGTGGGGGAAAACTCTACCTTGTAATATAAAGTATGATGTGCAAGTTCCTTGTCACATTAAATCCACACAAAAGAAATTAAGTCCAGGAGAAAACTCTGAACTTAACAGATGAGCTGCAAAAAGCAAACTGAGTTGATTTGCAGGAATTTCAAAAAATTGAGAAGAATTAATTACTCAACCTCCACCTCCTATTGTGAGGGGCACACGTGGCAGGGGCCAAGGAATACTCAGCAGGAAAGAGGAGTGTTTTCCTCATAAGGAAAATCCCCAGTGTCCATCCTGCCTAGCTTTCCCTTCTTACCACATGCCCTTCCCCTTCTCACTCATCCAGCCTCTAAAAATCACCAAGCAATTTAGAAAATCTGCAATGGGACTTTAGCTGTTGAGGAGAAGATGCTAGAGGAAAGAGAATCCTCCCTCCACCCACTGCCCCCCCCCCAGACCATAATTCATTTCAAACACTGAGTGCCTGCTGTGTGTACGCTACCGGGTTCTGGGGGTTTGAAGATTGACAAGACTGAAAACAGCAGGAATCAAAAGTCACTGGCTGGCGCAGGGTCCCTCCAGCCTGCAGGCTCTCACTAATGCCCTCCATAGCCCTCTGAACAGGAGCTCTGACTGTGAGGGTCTGGCTGGGTACAAAACCCCTCTGAGAGGATCTAACACCTTTCTGCCCCCTCTACCTGGGGTTTCTGATTTCCTCCATCCTCTCACCCCATACAGTGTATTGAACCCAAGGGCCTTTGGACTGAACTATGTCCCCAGCCCTGTTTTATTATTTTATTTTGACAGAATGTCTTGCTAATTGCCCATGCTGGGCTCAAACTTGTGATCCTCCTGCTACAGCAGTGCAGAGGGCTGGGAGTGGAGGTGCAGTGCGCCCCATCACACACCCTGACCCTTCTGCATCGTTTGAAAGGTTTTCTGCTGATTCTTCTGCCCCCGAACATCCTCCCTGAATTCCCAACTCCCTGCCCTTGCAGCTCTGGGAGGCTACAGGCACCCTCTCTCAGACCAGCCTCCTCTCGCTTGCCCTGGCTCCTTGCCCTGCATTCAGTATCTTTTTTTGCTTCTGCAAAAACAAGAGTCCTGTGTTTGGGTTTGAGGATGGGAGTGGGGAGACTTCTTACCAACCACGTCTGACATTGACAGAAAAGCATCTCAAGGTACCCTCCACAGGCCAATAATGGGAAAGTCAGTTATCCAAGGAAACTACCAATATTTACACTATAACTTTGCATAATATTGTACTTCACCATTTCTTTGTGGCAAAATGAACAAATTCTAAAAGCCAGAATCCACCTTTTGCATTCTTATTTCTTGGAAATGATCCAATGCAGAAGCTGAAGCATGAGTTCTGAGTTTCTCATTCTTCCATCCGTTTCTTTTTACCTGCTGGTGATCTTGGATGAATTGCTTCACATCTCTGAGGTTTAGTTTCCTCATATATAAACCCAAACTAAGAATAACACTTAGCTTATCCTAGGTGAGTTGTGAGGACCAAATGAAATAATACTGTATACGAAAAATATATGTTAAAAATTCAGTGAAAGGGCAAATTTGTGGTACATAATGTTATAGGAAGCTGAGTTGGACAGAAATATTCTAGGAAGTCAGACAGGGCTAGGCTCCCAAGCCAGAGCAGAAGATCAGATTTTGCAAACTTGGAGGAGGCAGACATCTCTGCTGTGGGCCAGATCTCAAGACAAAAGGCAAACACCCTAAGTATAAACATCAGGAATTGATTTTAAAAAGCTTTCTTTCTTTCAGTAAATATATTCTGCTCTGAACCTCCGTTGTTCCTAAAATTCATTCTTCAGTTTTGGAGAGCACAAACGCATACCAAACATCTACTAGGTTGGGAGTTTCTTTCCCCATATCACTATCATAAACGCATAATGTTAATTTTGTTCAAATTAAGAATTACTAATTTCATTTAGCATAATTGTAGTAAATAAAACATTTAACATAACATAAATGTTTTCATGTATGATTATATTGTAAAGCGATTACCACAATTCCTCTAGGTAGTATATTTATCACTAAACACATTCACCTTCCAAGTATGGGGCAAACAATTGTCTTAGCAAACAGCAACTGTATAGGGGACACTACACTGATGTCTGTAATCACCCTGTGATCTGTAGGTGTTTTGTAGAGCACAAAAGAAACGTGAAGCCTTTTAATTAGCGTCTCTCAGTTTCACCAAGACTTCATGTGATAGCCGTCATTGTGCTCCGTAATGCTGTACAGTTGACAACTTTAGATTCTAAACATGGCTATGATAAAAATTCGTCTCTGACATATTTTACTTAAAGATTGCCTACCTAATCTATATTTTCACAAATGAAAGGATTTTTTCTTTGTAGTCTAAATAATATTTCATTGAAAAAATAAAATATACTTTATTCTTTAAAGAAAAGTATCTTAGCACATTACTTGGAACAAAGTAAATGTTAAGACAAAATTACATGATCATTTTCTTTTTTAAACTGTTTTCCAATCATTTAATAAATCAGAAAGTATTAGCATTATAAATTTTATTTATATCAATATATTATAGACAGCTAAATTAGTCAGAAGTATTATGGGCAGTCAGACAGAGATAGGCCCCCTAAAAAGTCAGTGCAGAATATACATTACAGCTGTGGGAATGGCACATTTGTTGAAGTCCAGACCTCAAGACAAGGATAGAAAGACTGTAATCTACATACTGCCCCTAGGGGTAGCAGCGAGGGACCTTCTAACTGCCTTGGTGAGACCTTGACCTTGACCCATCTCTTCCAAGAAAGGTCCTTGTTCTTTCCATGCACACTTGCTGTGCCACTGGCTTCTGCACTGGATCCATATTGCTCAGTGAATATATTTGTAATCACATTGGTTGATCATAGTTCCGTCCCACGTTATTCCCATCTTGTGATGAGACTTGCCTCCCCATTGGATTCTTGTTACCTAGCAACTCTATTACCTGTAGTCATATTGGTTGAGCATAGATTTGTCCCACCTTGCACCCACCTCATGATTTGATACCCACTTTGTGATTTTGCAAACTTCCTTTGGGAAGTGGGTTCACTTTCCAGGTCCCTTTCTGTCTCTCTTAGACAGAAACTATCTTTCACTCCATAAATATATCCAACTCTTAATCTCCATTGTTCCTTAAAATTTACTCAATTTTGGGAAACTAATTCAGCATATCAGACATCTAGCATGTTGGGAGTTACAACATTTGCCTTATATTTGGATTTTTTTAGAGGCCCAATATCAAATATCTTTGTAGAAACTTGTTTATAAATTTTTATTTTTAATTCTGAAAATTTCAAATGGCAAATATATAATCTATTCAATTAATTAATAAGAATTGATTTTTACATCAGATTATTCAGTCCTCAATTCTTAGGGACTGGGGATTTAGCTCAGTGGCACAAGCACCTGCCTAGCAAATGCAAGGTTGTGAGTTCAATTCCTGGTACCAAAAAACACCAGAGAAAGAGAATACTTATAGGGCTGCTGATTCTGGCTTCTCTCTTTATAGTTGCTTCCCCTATCATTTACATTTTTAGTTGGATTTCCCTTGGACTTTAGGCTTAAAACAAATACACCAATTAAAAAGTTTTTCAAAGTAGAAATAAGTATAAAATGAAAAGTAAACCATTCCCTCTCATTCAAAACTTTCTATTTGTCCCCAGAAATAATCAGTTTCTCAAGTTCTTGCCAATCTTTCAAGCTTCTGAACCTATTCTTTTTCATACACAAGAAAAGTATACTGCAATAATCCTTTGCATCTTGCTTTTTCACATACTATAAATAACATACAGCATAATATGTAGACCTGCCAAGTGATTTCCAATGACTATGCAAATCGTCACTCTGTGCTTAATGTAATATGCTGAGCTGCCCTATTGCAAGGCAGTAACATGATCCGTGTTTATATAAATAACAATGCTTTATGTGTTTTTGCATATGTACACTTTCTTAAGATGTGGAGGACAAATTTCTAGAAATGCCACTACTAGGTCAAAGTCAAGGCATTTCTAATTTGAATAGATATTTGCTGCCACTCTGTCTTCCACTTTAAGCAAAGTACACAGATATCTGCTGGCCTGCATACTTTGTCCCATTGGAAATAGTTTCAATCTGATAAGTGAAAAAATACTACCTCTTTGTTGTTTTAATCTCCATTTTACTAATTATGAGTGAAACTGAGCATTCTAATGTTACACATTAATGAGCCACCTGTTAAAATATTTCCCATTTGGTATTATTTTTCTTAAGAATTTGGAAGTGTTTTAAAGAAAGCAATCCATATCTGTCATATATGATGCAGCATTGCAATTTAAAAAGTAATATATATTCATCTTTATGTATTATATAGATAGCTACTGCATATATACAGCCTATAAAAGAAAAAATAAAAATTCAGAGTGATTTTATTGTTACAGAAAATGTCATGCTAGCAATGTTATTGTATTTTTAAAATAAATTAAGCAATATAAATACACAAATCATTTATTTACTATAATTATCCATAGTGATCCACATGTGATCCACAGATATAATAATACCTCACTCTTCATAAAATTTACTGTGTTAGTATCAGGGACCCCTGCAGGGGACCCCAATCTCCTGCAAGATGTTACACAATGCATAGCAAAAAAAAAAAAAGAGCAAGAGACAAAATGGCGACGCAATGGGGATGTGGGATGGCCAGCTGTTCAGGAGGAACAAAAAGGCCATGAGGCAGCCAGCGTCTCGGTGTTTATTGATCACGTTTACACTGAAGAACATGGTGAGGGGATTATCAGATGGCTTCAGAGGGCAGCTGTGAGGATGACTTTGGATGACTCAAGAAGCAACAGTGATTTTAAACTAATGAGGGTTTTATGTTGATGAGGACGGTGTGAGAGATGACAGGTTAATAAGAAGTTTGTCCTTCCCCCAGGTGAAACCTTTATTACTACTTGCTTCTCAAGGAACCAGAATGTCTTCAGCTGAGGTATCTTTGCC
Organism: Cavia porcellus; assembly: GCF_034190915.1. Taxonomy (NCBI): domain Eukaryota; kingdom Metazoa; phylum Chordata; class Mammalia; order Rodentia; family Caviidae; genus Cavia; species Cavia porcellus. The sequence continues at coordinate 60,629,324 of NW_026947493.1, forward strand.
CTGAAGCACCACGGCATCACAGGACCGTTGAGGCCACAATGGAGACCAGAGGCACATGGGGTGGTTTCCACATGCCAGAGCCGGCTCACATGGCAAGACACTAGGCCTTAAGAGAAGCCCAAATCATGATTTAATTGTGAAATGATTTTTCCAAAAAAATTTATATGGAATGGCCTTTGAAATACTAGGGATTGAGATCAGTATCTTGCTTGAGGAACTGGGTTTTGGAATTTACCTCTTTTAATTCACTGTATTTATTTCAAAGTAGGTATATACAGTCATCAAAGTATTTGATTAAATAATTCTAGAAGAATTGTGCTGATTAAAAAGAGGTGACATAGCAAAAAGAAGTAAAATGATCACATTTCTTTCATAAACTCTAGTGAATGATGAATACTAACATAAGAAAAAAATGATTATTGTCTAATTTTTAAAACTTTTTCAATAAGTAATGTCCCATGTAAAGTGTTTCTACTGGAGAAAAATTGTATCATGTGTATCATTCTTAAGATATGCCCTATAAGTAACAATTTTCCATAAACATTTGCAAATTAAATGTGCAGCTCATAGATTATGGTAACTGTTTTGAGTGTCTTCTAGTTCATGCCATATGCTGGGTCTTAAATAAAAAGCAATAACCTTAAGATAAATAAATTTATTCCCCATGTTTAACTATACCCACTATGTCTCTAATTCATCATGACTTCAAGTATTCATCTCTTACTCACTTGGGGGGAGATATCAGGAATTGAACTCAGGACCTCACACTTGCCAGGCAGGCAAGTGTTACTAAGCTATATCCCTAGCCCCTCACCTCTTATTCTTAAAGCACCATGTTTTATTTAGTCCATTCAAAACTTAAGAGATTTTCTACATCCACTGTTTCCAATGATCTAAACATACATAGTATTTACTACACTTTTAATTTCTTGCAGCAGTATAATTTTGGGCAATAAATACAGGGACAGGAAAAACAAAAGGCCAAAACATGTTAAAAATAAATCCAGACACAGTGATGCATGCATGTAATCCCAGATACAAGAAGGCTGAGGTACAAAGACTACAAATTTGAGGCCAGCCTGGGTTGCAATTCTGTCTCAAAAATAAAACAGAAAGGGCTAAGGGGTAGCTCAGTACTAGATGCTCCTTTAGCATGCATGAGGCCCTGAGTTCAAGGCCCGTGACTAAACACAACCAACAAAAAGGTAAATGTCAACACTATTTATTCAGAAGCAGACATGCTCCCAAGGCCTCGGCGATTAGGCTGCCCTGATCATGATGAAACTGTCCCTCTTGACCCAATGCTGTTAGTAAGGTTGGTAGATCAGGCTTACAATTGGATAAAATAATTCTAGAAGCCGTCTGCTTACAAAAGTGCAGACTGAGAAGTCTCTGCTGTCTTTAAGCTTCTTTTGCTCCACATGTGTTTTGACTTGTGAGAATAACACGACTTAGAAGACTGAGCAGATCCAGGACTGTGAGAGTGGAGAGACACCCTTCGCTTGAGGTTCCTGGAAATGACTCTCTGGAGATTCTTCATTGAAGCTCCTGCAGCCATGGAGATCACCCAGGGATGATCCAGGGCCTGACCAGCTGACATTCGATGACTAGCCTCCAGAATCAGCAGTCTGTCTATAAAGTCCTTCGCCAAGTGGGAAATACTTGGCCAAGGCTAAGAAGAAACATAAATAAATAAGATTATAGAAAATAAAACACACAGAGAGATTCATATTCACAATAAAGCAGTGCCTACCAATACTGTGTTATTATAATATACAGCAAATCTGAAAATTCATTTTTGGGAGAAGAAAAAAGACCTCTTTAGCAAAAGAAAAACATGGAAATTCTCTTTCAACTCTCTGACCAATGAATGGGGAATTCCTTCCCCGTATCTGTCCAGTGTGCTACAGTTACTGAGATTCTCACTAACAATCCCAATTACAGGAGCTGGACTGGGCACTGCAGCTGCTTTTGATGGACTACATCAGGCTAGTGGCATCTTTCCCCACACTGGTCATCCTTCAAAGTCCCTGTGACTCCTAGGATTAAGTAGAGTGGAAAGCAGACTGGACTGAGGAATCATCAACTTTTCTCTCCCTTTGAAAGCTTGTTCAGGACCCAGGATGCCGCCATCTCCACAGCTGGAAGGGGAAAGGGAAGAATGTAAAAGGCAATTCAGCAGAGGATCCCCCTGCAGCGCCTTTCTTCCAACGCACAGGGCCTCTGAGTCTCAAAGAGCTGATACAAATGGGATTCAGCAAACGGCAGAGCTATGACCCACAGCAATATGTACAACTAGCTGTTTGATGTTCCGGCAGCTCGCTCTTTCAATATTTATGGCACGTGCCCAGACTCTGGAGTAATTCACAGTGGCAATTGCAAAGATGGGGACAAAAAAGTGCTGTTGCTTCATACTTCAATTTTGCATGCATGAGGCCCTGAGTTCAAGGCCCGTGACTAAGCACAACCAACAAAAAGGTAAATGTCAACACTATTTATTCAAAAGCAGACATGCTCCCAAGGCCTTGGCGATTAGGCTGCCCTGACACACAGAGCTGAGGAAGTAGCTCAGTGATGGACACTTGCCTAACACACTCAAGGCTCTGGGTTTGATCTCAAGGAAGCAAAAAAAAAGTTTCCACAAACAACACATAACACAACCTAGAAGAAAAGTCCTAAGATTTTCTATTCCCCTGAAAAGGAGAAACACTGAGAAAATTGGCAGTACATTTTTTATATCTAAAACACAATCTGTGGGTACCTATGTTCTTTAAAATTCTGTGTGTAGGACACAACAAGAGAGTCTTGACAATCTTTTGTCTTTGCCCTTGTGTAAGGAAAAAAAAATCAAACTCCACGCATACATGTCACATACTCCAATATCTAAGCATCTGTCAATCTAGAACTTGAACAAGAAACCAGTAAGTTAAAAGGTTAGTCTTTTTTTCTTTTTTTCTTTCTTTTTTTTTTTTGCCTTCAGTTTATTTAAGTAAATGACATACGAAGAATATTTATCCCCAAGTGTTATAAAATAAATGAACATGTCTGTCAAATACTCAAACGTGGAAAAAGTAAAATACAAACTCGCAAGTAGAGACTAAGCACGTATGGGCTTGATATAAAGGCAAACCCTCTGATGTTGGTGACATCTCCTTGGCCCTGGACCCACACACACGTGGGCCCATGACTGCTTAAATGAAGGTTGAATTAGAGGTCTCCAGCGGAGTATTTAAGACCAGCGGCTGAATCTATCTGGTAAGAGAATAAAATACTTACAGCCAGGTTTATGGGGAATTCATTAAATGACTCCAAGTGAATGTACATTAAAATGCAGTTTTAGAAAATAATGTAACTGGTGTGCTGGGAAAAAGTTCTTCAGCCAAAGCTTATTATTCAAACATGAGCTATAAATTACAGAATTCTTGAGCCTTAAAGAACAATCAGAGAGTACCTATGAGTCACTTTCACATAACATATTAGAGAAAGGCACATATGGAAAGGAAAAGAGCTTCTATTTTATTTTTATCTACTTAACCCAAATTTACTTTTGTCTGTGTTTAACAAAGTAAAGAAACTTTTGTGTATGCATGTACTTATTCTACAAATGAGCAAAAACTGTGTATACTCAAAAATTTTGGCTAATAATATTATAGGAGCAAAAGCTATTAGGAGACCACACATGGGTTCCCACTGAACCATCTGTCACCTGAAGACAGCACTGGGTGCTCACTTCAGCTTCCAAAGTTAACAGAGCTCTCATTATTTCTCCTCACAGCCTCGCCCTCCCCCATTGCCTAAAAATTCCCCTTGGCACAGCCTTTGCCAGCAGTCTTGGTCAACACTGCCTTGGAAGCCCAATTCAGTGTGGGGAAAGCGCCCTGGGACTGAGGTCCGCCTGGCCAGGTTGTCCATCCACACTCAGTGCCACAACCTTGGGGTCTCAGTTTCCTCCTCTGTGAAAGGAGGGTCTTCCTATCATTTTCACAAGATCGTTCCTAGGATCTCATCAAATCAAGGACAGAAAATTGGTTTTCAGAGTATAAGATATGCAAATCATCTCTATTGCTTTTGCTACTACTAAATCCTCATACTTTCCTCCTTGATTCCTTCATGGACACATTCACTGATGGCATCCAGAAAAATGCAATGGGAAAGTTACCTTGTACTTCTCTGACCAATTCCGTATATTACTACCATGGTGAATCTGTGCCCCAAAAAGAAAAGAAAAAAAAAAAGCCTGGATAAAGTGGTTCAGCGAATTTGTCTAGCATATGAGAGGCCCTGGTTTTAATCCTCAGCACACAAAGTCATAATAATACTAATTAGTAATAATAATAATAATAAGCAAATGAGGGGGAAGGAAAGGGAGGTGTGGGAGTAGAATTAGCAGTTGTTCTTGGTTAAGAGATAGTAAACTAGTGAAAATTAATGTAGAGCTTTCCTTCACCTAAAGATCATTCAATTAATTATTTGTAAGTAAATTACAATATTTGTGGATAATTCAGGTCTTTTTTTTCTACCTTCTTTCTTCTTTTCCTCATTGTGGTTCTTGGCCTATTTGTCTTCTCCAAAAGAAACTAACTAAACTATACAAAACCACAATAACTCTCCCATATAAAACTGAAAGTTAATACTGGCAAAAGGACTACACACTGCACTACCTTGGGAGGATTAAAAGAAATTAAGAGAATGTTCTTTTATATTTTATGTATGTCTTGACTCTTGTAGCTTAAAAGGATTAAGGACCGAGTGTAGTTTACTGTTTTAAAAGTCCTCAAAATATCATTTATCCCCTGAAATCATAATTTTTGTTAAAAATCTCTATTGATGGCAAACTTGTGACTTAATAATAATTTTTGTTAAAAGTTTATATAAATGGAAAACTTGTAAGTTGCATTTTTCTTCTTCCTTAACATTAGTGTGCAGTCTCTTTTTATAACTATAAAAAAATAATTTTTATATGAGTTTAAGCAGATGGGAACTATTTTTTGTCAATGTCCATATACCAGTGTTTTACCTCATCCCTTGCCTGATATGGTTATAAGATTTATTTTATTATCTAATTATTTTATGCCCCAAAACTACTGTGATCCACTGGAATTTAGTTAGGTAAGAATATATGGGGCCAGGGATATAGCTCAGCAACACAACTTCTGTTTGGCAAGATCCTGAGTTCAATTCCTGGTACAAAAAAGAATGTATGATTTCCAACTTATGATATTGCTTATAATTTATTATTTGTATTAAAATTCTAGTATCAGTCATTTTTCACTATTCCATTTAAATGATAAAAATGGTACACTCAAAAAATGAAGTTTGTACTGGTTTTTAAAAAGCTCAAAGCATAAAACTAATAACTTACTTAAACAATATTAAAACTTTCAGCCTCACTTTTCCGTGTTAATAGTAACAATGCTGAACAGGACGATGTGTGATTATAATCCTATCTAGTTGGGGACTGAGATTGGAAAATTTGAGTCCAGAATGAGAAATGTAATGAAACCCTAAAAATAAAAAGGGTCAAGGATATAGTGATAGACTGCTTGTTTAGAGTGTGCAAGGCCCTAAGTTCAATCACCAGTGCTGCCAGGAGATGGAAAAAGTAACAATAAAAGAAAAGCTAATACAGAGATAGCACCCAGTGTATATGGACCAACATATACAACTGCTCTAAACACATCTATCTATCTTATTAGTGCGTCTGGTCTTTACAACAATCCTATTAGGGAGATACTACTATTATTTTATAAATGCACAAACAGAGATACAGTGACGTTTAAAAAGATGACCAAAATTACATATTTAGTAAACAGCAGAACTGATTGTACAATCCAGTCAGTGTTGCTCCATACTGTGCCCTGAGCTGCATTATGGTCATTATGGTCATTATGGTAACTATTGTTATTTTGCAATGTTTTGAAATCCTGTATCCCTTTTATTTTGATTGCTTTTATTCTGCTTTATCATCTTTAATATAAAATTTTTAAAATGTTTTAAATGACATGTCACTGATGATTTAATGAAAAAAGAATATATTTCACACCAAAATTCATATGAGATCATCAAAACATTAATATTGTAGTTAATGTTTTACTTACGTATGGTTGGAGTTAAAATCTGTATCTGCCAGGTACTTAGTAAAAAATTCTGTATTTATGTCAAGCATATCACTCTTCTTCATAGATACAGTTCAAAGATACAGTTCATAGATCTCTGGAAGAGTTTATCTTATTTAATTCACTTTTTCCACCTGAATTCTAGAAAAGATACTTATAGCAGGTCATATGTGATATTTCTGTGTAAGTGAAAGGATTTTTTTTAAAAATGCAAATTTATTCTTTTACATTCCTCACATCAGAAGTCTACACAGAGTCTTCTTATAGGATAAAATCAAGGAGTCACCAGAACTATGTTCCCTCTGGAAGCTCTTGTTCTTTTCCAACTTCTAGAGATTTCTCTAATTCCTTGCCTCATGACTCCCTTCATCTTCTTTTGGGAGTACCAGGGACTGAGCCCTAGGCCTTTGTTCCTTCTCTAATTTTTTTTTTAAAATTTTTTGCAGCTTGAGTCAAGTTGCCAGGGTGGCACTGAACTTACAGCCTCCTGTCTGAAGCTCCTGAGTGCTGAGATTGCAACATGTACCCCTGGCCCAGCTCCCCCTTCCGTCTTCAAAGCACATCACTTTAATCTATCTCCATCGTCCTACCTCCGGTCTCCAGCTTTGATTTGTCTTCCTACTGCAAAGACCCTTGAACCTCATATTAATTGATTCACCCACACAATCTAGAGTAACCTGTACTTTTTACGACCATTAATTTGCCGGGCATGTTGATGCACACCTGTAATCCCAGCACTCAAAAGCCTGAGGCAGGAGAATCGCTTTGAGTTCAAGGCCAGCCTGGGCTACAAACTAAGTTCAAGGCCAGCCTGAACTACACAGTGAAACCCATTTAAAACAGACCCCCCAAAAAATTAAGTAAAATCATTAATATTATTATGATTAACAAAATCATTAATGTAATCATTCATTTAATCATATCTGCAGACTCCTGCCATGGCAGACAGAGTTCACAGGCTCAGGGACTTAGGGCATAGACATCTTTGGTGGGGCCGTTATTTTTTCTAACATACCTGTGCTTGCAGAATCGATAGTAGCTCTAATACTTAAACAAATTTGAAATTACTAGGCTTGTCGGTAAGTTCTAAGTATATAATAATATGACAACAGAAATAAACGATAATATAATTTTCCAAGTCTCTCAGTATACAATTCCTCAATGTTATTCATATAAGCAACTAAGTTGAATAAAACAAATATACAATCAAAGAGAGGCTGGGGCTTCAAAAAAGGTAACAAAAATTATAGACATCAGAATTGTGGCTGGAGGCAAATCTAAAAAGAGCCAGACTTCCAGATGGAGATTCCAGACCTTCAAGATAAACATCAATTTGAGATTATGCTGTAGTTAGCACCACCTGATTCAGTGGGCCCAAATAGCATCAGACACATAGGTAGGTGACCAGAATATCTGAACCCATACTAGCTTCCTTCCCCAAATGCCTTTGTTCTTTCCACGTATCCTTGTTATGGGACTCATTTTTCTGCTGATCAACATTAGCTAAGTGACTACACTTGTAATCCTATAAGTTGACGGTAGTCTGACCTATGTCAACCCGCAATGATTTTGCTGTATCCTTGACAAAGGACCTCAGTGATGACCCATTCAGGACCTCTCCTGGAAATCTAGGAGCTACCCTTGTTCACCTATATCCATCCAAACTCTTCTAACTTCCTCCTTTGGTTCACAGCTTCATTCCCTAATGTTGTGAGACTACAAACTCAGCACATTTGACATCTAATAGGAAAGGAGCTATAGCTTTCCTATATCTCTATGAATTGAATGTTGTTGGATATCCAAAATTCACATATTGAAGCCCTAATTCCCAGTGTGGTTTTATGTGAAGAAGTGGCTGCAAAGGGAATAAAGAAAGTTAAAAGAGTAAACTTAAGCTAAAGGTGAAGCTATCACCTGATAAGATCAGTGCTCATTCATTCATTCATTTGTTCATTGTTTTTGTGGTACTACAGACTAAACCCAGCACCTTTACCCTGGATGCTACACATCTTGCCTTTTTAAATTTTATTTTGAAATAGTATTTCACTGAGTTGCCAGGTTGGGTTTGAACTTGTGTCTGTGTCTTTTGCATCAGCCTCCCAGAGTACTGTAATTCTGGGCATGTGTCATCACGCCCAGCTGGATTAATGCTTTTTCAGAAGAGAGGCTCATTCATGCTACAAGCCAAGAGAAAAGGCCTCAGAATAAAACCTACTGATCTTGGACTCTTCAGCTTTCCAAAACTGTGAGAAATAAGTTTCTGTTGCTTATGCTACCCAGCCTGTGATACTTTGATATGGCAACCTAAGCTAAAATGTTTTATGATATGAAATATGATAATATGAAATATGATAATATGAAAAGATGTGACTATGACAGTTAATATGACAGACATGTGTGCCTCACAAACACAGGGAAGAATATCAAGAGAATATATTTCCAATAATGTGTGATAATGTCACACTCCCAGTACACAGTATGTGTTGTTAGTACTCTCAAGCTATAGACAGGCATGTCCCCAAGAAGCACAGGGTGCTGTGGGGCCCTTGGACTCCTACAGCAGAGAAAGTTTCAGTTCTCTATGTCAGCCTCTGGCGCCTATTTTCTAGAGGTATGATCATATTTTTCCATTAAATGCTTAACTTCTAAAGCTCAGCACCTTCTTTTTCACTTTGCCTTGATCCTAAAAGCTGGAGATTTCCTACCACCAATGATCCCACCGATGGATATGTGTGAGAGTGGAAACCCAGCTCTCTGCCTCTGAACACTGTTAGGAAATAACTGCTCTGCAGCCTGAGACTGACCCACTGTGGTCTGTGCCTCCTCATCCCTCTGCCTACAATTCTCCCACCCTGGCTTCTTTACCTGTTTCCTGAGCCACCTACCTACCCAGAGCAAATGATGAGCACATCAGTCAGCTTCTCAAGGTTGCTTCTGTGCAACCGTCTAGAATCCTTCCAAATTAAACTTTTGAACAAAATATGTTCATTTTTTCATGTTAGAGAAACTAACCGCTACCTAGTCCACAAACAGACCATGGTGGACCATGCCAAGGTAATCACACTCTACGACTGACTGAGGCAGAAGTGGTACTGGGTCAAGATAACTGTCCACATTCGCTCACTTTCTCTTAGAATATTCCATTTTAGGAGCCCTGAAATGCCATGTAGGAAGTCTGGCTGCCCTGCAAGAGAAGCCTCATGGAGAAAAAGGGATCCTGCAACTCACAGAAGATGAAAAGGAAGAGGTATGTGGTCCCCGTGACCTAGTCAAACCCAACTTTCCAGCCATCCCCACCAACTTTCCAGCCATGTCACACATTTGAGTGGTCCTTAGTGATGCATTGGCACTGCATCCTAGTCAAGTGTCGGAAGACCACATTCCCATCCTATGTCATGTAGGAGGAAGTCAACAAGCAAAGCCTCATCAGCCCACAGAATTACAAATCATGTTATTGGTTTACGCCACTGGGCTTTGATGTGGTTTGTTACACAACGATAGACAACCACAATAGAAATGCGTTTTGTGAAAACAAGACCAACACAAAAATATACTTAAATTCAAAATAGAACAAAAAAAAAACCCAAAATGATCCATAATCCCCAACTCAGGATATAGGGTCTGTTAACATTTTATTACATTTTCTCCTAACCTTTTTCCTAGGTGTACATTTTCCCACATGAACATGGTGATACTATACGCACAAGTTATAGTACAGACTGCATTTTCTCCACTTGACCGTTTATTGTGAACATTTTTCAATATCCTTATAATGTGTGTAACTTAGGGACCATCATGTCCTATCATATGAATGTCTGATAATTTATTCAAACATTGTTTTAGAGTTCAAAGGGCATCCTTACACTGAAACCTTTGTTGCATCTGAGATTACCTTCTTCAGTTCTTAGAAGCAGCGCTGCCAAGCAAATACATAAATTGTTTATAGCTCTAGATGCACACTGTCAAGCTCTTTCCAGGAAACTTGGGACAATCTGCCTTCTGTGAATGAGCAGGATAATCTCTTTTCTCTTCTAGAAGCAATAACCTTGGGTATTATCTTTATCAGTTTGAAAGATCACAAAAAGTATTTTTGTTTTCTTTTGCATTTCTTTGGTTATTAATGAGATTGTACATGATTTAAATTTTAATAAGCAATGGCATGGCATTGTCTGAATTCTTCTCAGCTTTTCCTGCCTCCCTTTATAAATTTTAGTTCTCATTTATTAATTTGTATCAGTTTTTAAAACACAGACATGTACAATAAGGTACTAAATTTCTTTCAGAGGATGAAAATGCTACTCTTTAATTTGTTAATTCATTTTGATTTTGTTCAAGAAAGTACAGCAAACATACATGCTACCTTGTAAGTAGGTATAATCAAACTATCAACAGTTTTATGAGAAATTAAATTTGTTCATTTGCCCTACAAAAAATGAGATTCATACTTGGTTGGGCTTCCTCTACAAAGCTTTGGCAACTTCCCTTCCCTATCCAAAAACAACAAAAAGCTTCACACATTCATGAGCACTGGGAGTTCCAACTTTAAACAATGACTATTTTACACAAGTTGTGAGGTTAAACACATCACTGAAAAAACACTGCTTTGTAAAAAGGGCTTTGATGGTCCAGATCTGAGGCGGAAAATCTGTCACCAAACACCGGAGCACCATGTTGAGTTTTTGAGCACACATGCGTCAGCCAGCTCAGGCTCTGCATGCTGACTTACACCAACTCACTGATCTCCACGGTCACCAATGTCAAGTGCTACCCACACACAGCTCAGTACTCAAGAAAGGTCTCTGCCTCCTTGAAACCAATGGCTCTCAACCAGGAGCAATTTTGTTCAACAAGGGACATCGGCCAGTGTTATCTTTGGGTTTCACAACTGAGGAGGCCACGTTAGAGGCATCTATGGATAGAAGTTGGGGATTTTGCTCAGAATCCTACAGTGCACAGCACAGTCCCTCTCTCCACAATAAAAATCATCCATCCCTAAATATCAAACGATGCCAAGATACAGAAACTATTCTATACCAACAAGGCAAGAAATAGCAATCTCTTACCTCGCCTGTGTAAGTATATTTGCCTTTCAGAATCTTCCTGTAAAGCTCTGTATGGCTTTCATCATCAAAAGGCAGAGATCCACTAAGTAAAACATAGGTGATTACACCCAGAGCCCACATGTCCACAGCACTGGTATAAGGTTTCCTTAGCAAAATTTCAGGAGCCATGTACTCTGGGGTCCCACACAGCGTTCTTATCATCCAGTCACCACTTTTGTTCCCAGAGTGGGCAAACCCAAAATCTGTGATTAAAATTTTAGACTCAGCGCCTGGATGATAGTATAAGAGATTTTCAGGCCTTAGGTCCCTGTGTGTGATTCGCAGAGTATGCAAATACCTAATCCCTTCAGCAACCATGCCAAGGATTCTGACAGCATCCCGCTCCGTAAAGGTTCCCTGAGCAATGAGTCTCTCTAGGAGCTCCCCACCGGTCGCCAGCTCCATCACCAGGTAAACTCGGTCCTGGGCCTCAAAGATCTCCATGAGCTGCACAATATAAGGGTGGCTAACCCGCCTGAGGACACGGAGCTCAGCCTCGCAAGCTTCTCGGCCTTCTCTCTGTCTCGTTTCCATCACTTTTATTGCAAATGGTTTCTTGGTGGTCTTCTGTTCCACCCTGACAACCTTGCTGAAACTGCCTGTCCCGATGAGAGCCTTGATGTCATATCTGTTGGGAAGAAAAATCAAAGCTGTTACCCTCTGAAGTGATGATTCTCAAAATTAGCAAAGTCTATTGTTTTGCGTCATCTAGTCCAACCTCATATTCCCCACCACCACCACCAGTTTTCTTGCTTACTATTGCTTGTGTTTATTGCTGAAGGCACATCAAATCCTGTTTTGAAATGCAAGCAAATGATGTAAATGAAAGTGATCAGTTGGCAGGAAGACAATGTTAATAATAATAGCTACCATGTATGATACATTTATTATGTTCCAGGACTGTTAGTTTTTCTCAAAATCTTATCCTTAAAAAATCTTGATAAATAATATAACATCTTCATTTTTCAGGTAAGTAAATTAAAGCTAAAAATACAAATAAGCAATTTCCCAAATTCCCACAGATTATAGCTGGACTCAATAGAATGTAAAGCCAATCATTTCAAAAGTAATTCACTACAATTTCCTTAAAGAATTTCAGGGCTTCCCTCTACATTTTTCTTTCCTTCCTCCAACAACTGTCTGCAGTATGCTTCAATAGTATCAACCAAAGCAGATGGACAGATTAAAAATGAAACTTAACTCCCATTATAGCTTCTGAAAAGAGGAAGAGTACAATCTTGGGGTACACATGAGAATGTTCCTTGGGGCTTCCTGATGTGAACTTAGTCCCAGAACCCTTCATCCATGGTAGCTCTTGTTACAGAAAGTCAACCTGGCTATGCTGTGGTCACAGGAGGTTTTAGAAATCTGGTAGGAATAATGTTAGATCTCGCCTACTGGCCCTACCCTCTTGCATTTGCAAAATGTAATCAACCAAAGAATTCTAACATCAGGTGTAGATCAATAAAATATAAACTTATTATCATACAAAAAGGCTGGGAAATGAGTTCAGATTTCAAAGCTAAAAGCTGAACTTGAATTTCTGTGTAAACTTCTACTTAAAGTTAAGATTCCTATCAAGTTTAGTCCTCTACCTTTCCTGAAATGTTGAGAAAGTTCTAGAATTAAAATCTTTATTCTATGCTGGAAACAATATTGAAGGATGATTTAATTTGAAGCATCATTGTACAGATGAAAAATTTTAAAAAACACATTAGTAAATTTGTTGTTTAAATCATACTCAGAGGGCTGGGTATTTAGCTCAGTGGCACAAGTGACTGCCTGGCAAGTGCAAGGTCCTGAGTCTGATTCCCAGTACCAGGAAAAAGAAAAACTAATCCAAACATCAAGGATAAATTATATTCAGTATTAGAAACCAGATTTCCTTATTTGCTCCATAATTTAGTGTTCTTCACTGTTTACAAAAATGTCTTCCAAAGAAGAATGCTAAAGGATTAAATTGACTCAAAGGGCATTTAGGAAGAAGGTAATTCTATAAATCACATACTCAGCAATGAAGTTTCATATACAAATATTAATGTGCATTAAAAAGCCTTGTTTCTTTTTGTTACATTTATTCTTTCTATAGTTTTAATTTTTGGCTATTTTTGGCTATTACTTTTTGGCTAATTATTGGCTATTTATCCTTATATTCCTGTACTTACTGAATAAAAATGACATTTGGCTGTACGAGCTTACAGAAAACAACTTTGTTCTACCCAGAGCGTTTAATTTTCTGGCCAATTACCTTATCAAAACAGATAGCAATTTAGCAATCTTAAATAGATTCTTTCTCCTCTTTCCTGTCCAACTCTGCTTTTTCATTTCTGTGCACGCCCAGTGTGATTTGGAAGATAATCACAGTCATTTCAAATCTTACTGCTTTTCAGACCAACTAAGTTTTACATTTTCTCTAATATGGATGGAAGCACTTTGCAAACACTAATTTATCGCTAGTCCCTCAGAACTGCAAGCAAATTCACTTGTTCATGAAATCCATCATCAGCTGTCAAACAAATTACCATTTTTGTAGAACTGTACTCTTTTACTCAAAGAAAAGGAGCTTTTTTGCAATACTGTTAAGTAGACTTTCATATAAAAATATTTGGAAGAAAATGCTGGTCATATGACATTTGGAAGAAGCAGTAAACTTCAAGCCAAGATTTACAGTAAAGGAAACAAATAGTCTGATATTAATATCCTGAGGTCATGTGCCCTACCAATTTCCTGTCACTGCAGCCTTCCGCTCGAGTCCCTGCAGGCCAAGGATGCTGACCATCTGTGACTCTGACCTTGTGTGGTGTTACAGCACAGAAGAGGCGCAGTAAGTGTTGAATGAAAGAATCAGTCCCTGAGTACGTATTATTATGAGTCATCACACACATTCTAAAAACATTAAGCAGGGGTGGCATCAAGCATGGAGAAGGCATTTACAAGTTCTCTCCAGTTCCTCTACTTCCGCTAGTCCCTCCCTGCCTCCCACATAGCAAACTTCAAGTCAGTCAGTTTGTAGGTGGTGTGATTCGCATCGTTCCAGGGATTGCATAAACTGCAGATAGTACTTTAACTTCAGCTGCTACCGCTGTAAACAGGGGATTTTGAACATAAGTTTTTTTAAATGAAACCAGGAAGCAACTGCAATAAACTCCCTCAAAGAAAGAGAATACAGTCAGATTTGAATTCTAACATTCTTACTTTATAAGAGTTATAAATGGAATCACAAAAGGAGGCAAAGATACCTGTATTCTAAGGCCCAAGTCCATCTCTAACTTATCACTTAATCACTTATCTCCTGCAGTTCAACTCTTCATGAGTTAGAGGAGCTCTGAAGCCCTTAAAATGTTGACAGACCTTTGCATGCCAGGAAACTTGGAGTATCCTGAGGTGGGAGTTACACAGGTGCATAAAGACAAGGCCAGAGTAGCATCCTCCCTCTCACTACAGATAACCGGGGCTGCCGTTTGGCCAAGTAGGCCTTGATAAGATCCTGTGTCCACTTAGATTCCGATTCAGTCAAATTGACCAGTTTTGCCCTTCTGAAGCTTAGCAGCTACTGGACTAATCCTCCAGTCATCCCTGGTCTTCAAATTTTCTAGAAAGGCAGGAAACGGACAGAGCACTGCGGTAAAGTAACCACATAATTCTGAGACTAGAAGTGTCTGAGAAGCCAGGTGGGCCGTCCATCACTGTGTCCCCCCAGTCACTGCAGAGTCTAACAGGCACACACTGAGGAATCACTTCTCAGGCCAACCCATCTGCTGTCTTTCCTCACGGTCCACGGAGGGCCAGCTAGGTCTTATGCTCCACAAAGACAGAAATAAGCACTGCACTAGTATTTAATGAAAGCAGTTTACACTTATTTCTTTAATTATGCTCACAATGGAGTAGGTATACTATTCCCATTTTACAGAGGCTGGCACTGAGGAAAAAGAAAGACTAAGGAATACTTCAAATAGCACATGACAGAAGTTATGGAAGTGGACCTCAGGTCCGGAAGACTTAAATGCCCAGATTCCACTAACTACAATCCCACTTTACAATTTGGTAGTGGATTCCTGCAAAGCAAATGGGACAGGACACAGTCCCAAACAGTGATGACAACACACACACACACACACACACAGAGACCACAAATGCACATGCATACAGACACACAGTCATGTACACTCACTTCTTGGGGCTCCGCTTGCTGGTTTCCTCACATCCTTGCTCAGAGATGCCAAAGGGCAATTACAACGGATGGTTACTGGAAACAGCATGGCAGCCTGGATCACAGTCTATAGCAACTGAGGTCAAGAGGTCTTTGAGATGAGGCCAGAGCAGAAACTCAAAAGGTGCTGGTGCCCAGGAGCCATTGGGCCTGGGTGTTTGTTGATTGATTCTAACAGTTAGGCTCTTCAGGTGTAGATTGATAATCTCAAAGAGGCAGGAAAAGGATTTAGGGGACATCCAGGCCTATAACCTGAAAGTCACTTCTTGCAAAATACAGGTACACTAGAGCGGCCATAAGACAGGCTTCGTCCGAGGTTTCTGTCTCCCCTCAGCCCTGGGCCACTCCCTCCTCACGCTTCCCGCTTTACCTGGCGAGGACGCGCGCGTGGAACCTGGCTCGGAAGTGAGCCACCTGCATGCTCCTGGCCGCCTGCGCTGCTGCCTCGGGTCCGGGACCCGCCTGGCCTTGGCCAAGCGCAGGCGGTTCGGGAGGCTCAGGGACCACCTTCCTGCTGCCGCTGCAGCCCATCCCGCTCTGTACCGCCTGGGGCTGGAGGGGAGGGGCGGACCCGGGGCTTCCCCAGGCCCGGGAGGGGGAGGAGACCCCTGCGGAGCCTGGGCCAGCAGGGTCCCCCTGCAGGGTGCCTTTGATCCTCCTCCTCGGTGAGCTCTTAGCTACCTGTGAGAAGGCACAGTGGAAACCAGAGAAGCGCTTTTCTTGGCTCCAAACTGAGGGCATGAAGATACAAAATAAGTTTTATGGCTCCATGGCTCAGCTCACATCCAGATGAAGACAGACAGACAGACAGACAGATAGATAGATAGATAGATAATCGTAAAATAGTGCCACTAATCCTTCAAAATACTTCCCCTCGTGTGCAACACACTTATCCCATTGTTCTTGCCCTTTCCGAAGCATTTCCCGAAGTCTTTTCTCCTAGTCTCTTTAGTCACACTATGCTGGCTGCCTCAGTGTCCTGCATGGATTCAAAACGTTTCCCTTCCATGGTCATTTAGATTTTTAGGAAAATCCAGAAAATAGCTGGTGATAGATGGGGCGAATTAGGCAGACAAGGGCACATAGCGATGTTCTTGCAAGGCTGCCTTTCTCTTGGGTGGCACTTAGCAGCATTCACTGTGTCTCTTAAATCAGACTTCATAAAGAAACTAAAGAAAGAGAATGTTTAGAATTGCTTCAGAAAGTGGCAAGAAAGATAGAATAAGTATGTTCAAATTAAGGGACATGATCTCAAGGGAGGAATTATTGGCAACATGTCATTTACTGTAATAATTTTTTTAAATTAAGCACTCACCATATATTTTGATCATCATATTGCATTAAACAGTGTCACTGGTCTGTGTCTGACAGCCACTAGCCCAGGTATTGTTGGAGGAGCTATGACCTTCATCTCTGAGTAATCCATTTCAGACAGAAAAACAATAGATGCCTAGAACCCAAACACCCTAAGCAAATATGAGAGTCAAAATGTTATTTTAAAATTATATGTTTGTTTTATAATCTTATATTTTAATATATTCCATTTGTGCATATATATGTATCTGGGTATGTACTATTAGAGTTGTATATACTTGTAAAATATGCAATATGTTTATAAATATCACTTACATAAGTTTCATACAATTATTATTGTCCGCATGTTGATTAGATACTGCCAATGATTTTATATATACATATACATATATATCAAGTGAAATACGGACTGGACCAAACACATGTGGGTCAAGTTTTGGAACCGAGATGGAGGCTAAGTCTTCCCCTTCCCAGTCTAATACTCTTTCAATTGTGTCATTTCCTTTCTAATTGTATTTAATTTCATGCTTTGTTTAACAGGAAATGCCCATCCTGGATATATTAGTCATAAGCTCCCAGAAGAACTGTATTTTGTAGGAAAATTCAAAGTATGACTTAGGTATAAAGGAAAGAAAACAAATCCATCCTGCAACATAAACATGACACCAAGTAAAGCACTTTTCTTAGCTAAGAGACCCAGAATTTCCAAGAACCAGAAAACAATGATGAGTGGTTTTAAGAAGATGAAAACTGATCCTTGTATGTTTCAGACTTTTGAATTAATAATGCAGAACAGGCAAAAAAGTAGAATAGGGAAAAGAGGGAAAGGCAACGAAGAAGATAAATGTCAGGGTGTTACTTAGAGATCTGTATCTTCCCTGAGAATGCAGCGGTAAGGATGGCTTTGGCAAATGTCATCCAGCAAATAAGAAGCATCCACTAGAAGCCTTAAGCCCACGAAGCAGTGAAGACATCCGGTCATTCAGAGAGACAAATTGTCTCTGAGCACATCTGGTTTCCCCAGGAGCAAGCTGCTTGTCTGCGGTGCAGAAACTTGTCCTGCCCTGGTCACGCACAGCAGGAAAAGTTTCTTAGAAGTCTCCACCCTAAGGTTGAGCCATGTTTCATGGAATTGGGCTGATGCAGTCAGCGATCTTAAACCCTTTAAAAATGGAAACATTCGTAGAATCACTGACTAGTGCTCTTTCGGAAAGTACCAGCTATTAACTGGAATTGTTGTTGACAATATAAATTCTGTGCCTGAAGACAACATTTAGCTTCCTGTGCATTTGAAAATTGTTTTTTCAAAGATTTGCACCCAACTTTGTTTGCTTGACTGCCTGGTTGGTTGACTGACTTTCAATGCTAAGGGTAGAATCCAGGGCTTCAAACAGACCAAGGAAATGCTCTACCACTGAGTCCCACTGCCAGCCCTCACCAAGTATTGAAAGCCCAACTCTTTCTGAAAAAAAATAATTCACATATTATTATTATATGAAAAACACATAAACATTGAATGTGTAGAATACTATTCTAATAATGCTGCTTGTCCTGTTTTTATGAGAGGCCACTCAGATGTTGTTTGGGAGAATATATTCAGTCTTAATTATTCAGAGACATTGAAATCATGTATTTTAACCCAACTGAAGTGACAAAAAGGTGTTAAAATGACCTTTAGACTCAATTAGTTTTCAAAGAACTCTTAATTTTACATGAATGTATTTAGTGTGTGTAAAGGCCTCCCTATAACACACCAGCTGAACAAATGGAAATGATATTTAGCAGTTGGTTCTGGGAGTTCATGTTAGTGGCAGTTTTTAATTTTTATTTTTAAAGAAAAACTTAATAGTCGGGGATTTAGCTCAGTGGTGTAAGCACCTGCCTGGCAAGCACAAGGTTATAAGTTCAATCCTGGTACCAAAATAAATAAATAAATAAATTTAATAGACAGAAATTCCAGCTTTTAAACAAACAAAAGTCCTACCTCAACTGTCATTAATTGCCCAAACAAATTTACATAGGATTGAATCAACATAGCACAGTGCTCCTGTCAGCTGGTGCCAGGTTCCATCCTTAGTCAGGGTTTTAAAAGCAGAGTGACAAGGGTACACAAAGTCCTGCAATATATCTGGGGCAACAGAGAGTCTGAACCCCTAACAATTTCCTAGAATAACTCTCCGGATTATATTTCACAAATTAAGTAATTAAATAACTTGATTAGAGAAAAATACACTACACAAGGCATAATCCAACCTTACCAAGTATTTTACTGAAAGGATTTAAGGAATTGTGCTAAATCAAAAACTCATTAAAGACTTATACTATCATTCAGGAAAAGTCATTTTCCTGATACATGAGCATATTGGTGAAAAAACATGAAAAACATACAAACATTTATGTTTTCTTCAAAATTAGTATACTTCAGGAAAAGAAAGAGCAAGACAAATAAATCAGGGAATGCCAGGGAGCAATCCACTCAGAAGTCCTACAGTGCTGCATGTGCCTATATCCTAAAACTAAAAAGATATAACCAAAGGACATTTTAAACATGTAACATGAAGGATTTGCTTCATTTAGAATTAATTCCTTTTGAATAGTGCCCTGTTGTTGTTTTTCAAGTCTAAGTCCTTTATAGAGCCCTCCCTGCTGGGTTTAATTTTCTCTAAAGTGATCTCTGCCTTTGAAGATGCTCATCTTCTAGACCTTCTTTTCCCCAAGGTGCAGGATTTGTGTTTGTAATGACAACTGGCATGGGGCTCTTTTAAGCCAATTTCACATGCACCATGACAGGTGGAACCAACAGCACCATCATGTTCTTCCCGGAAACAAATAACAATGAGCCTCTAAGTAGGGCATCTTTGTGTGAAATTCAGGATGGGAGGAATTTTCCTGCTATACTAACACCTTGCAAAAATAGGACCATCAGAATTCACACAGGTCTATTACAGAAAACATTTTCCTTCACTACACTAGTAAATAACCCATGTAAATTGCATAGTTTACAGGTAGCACTAGAGAAAGAATTTGGAGCTGAGGGGTATAGCTCAGTGGTAGAGCTCTTGCCTAGCATATGAAAGGTCAACACTATAAGTCAATCCCCCTTACTATAAATAAATAAATAAATAAATTGCTTTTGTAGAATTTCAATTTTTATAGTTATTTGTTTTTATAACTGCAAACAGTTAGATATTACTATGTAGTAATAAGTTGTAAGTAAAAACCACTGCTGCATAGTAAAAACACAGATTTCATTTTTTAAAATAGTACTGACTCAAGCTACCAGCTATAGCGTTGAATGAAATTTCTGTTTTAATGCATGAATTAAAAAAAGATTAAACGAGAGTCACTATATTTTAGCTGATTTGCCTAAAGGATTTCTGCCTTTTCAAGTTGGCAATTTGCATCCAAAAACCCTTTAAAAATGATGGTGAGAAATATATTTAGTTTCATAGGAAATATGTTGCTGGGAGAAAAACAGAAATTCATATAGCATGATCGCATTTTTAAAGGTAGTGATGATTTCATCATTCACTAGTGAGAATGAAGAGTCTCAGGTCACAGTAAGCAAGGAATTGAAGCTTGTTGACAGCTGAGCAACTGAACTTGAGAACAGATTCTCAGCCCTAGCTAAGCTTTGAGATGACTCTAGCACTGACCCACTGACAGCAGCCTCCTGAGACTAGGCTCTGAAAGCAGACTTCCTGGGCTCAGGTCCTGGTGAGGGCACTTGCAAGCTCTCTAACCTTAAAGAAGGTACTTTGTCTCTCTGTGTCCCCACCCCCTGTATTGTTATCTCTGAAATTAAAATGATAAGAGTAAAAATGTCACAGAGTTCTTGTAAACTTAATTCATGTGAAGCACTTATAACAGTAGGTGGAATAAAATAAATGTTCCACAATTATTAGCTTATTTACATGTGCAACTTAAAGGGTTATGTTGGTTATCTACCACTGCATAACAAATTTCGCCAAATGTAAGAGCTTTAAAACAAGAACATTTATTTTCTCGTATTTTGTGAAAACCAAGGATCTAGGAAGGCTGATCTAGCTCGAGATCTTAGAGGAAGGTTGCAGACAAGCTGTCTGATGAGCCATAGTTGTTACAGATCTGATGAAAGCAGATTCCTTTTTAAACTCATTCATGTGACATTAACTGGCCCAACTTCCTTGATGACTGTTGGCAAAGCCTCCAGGCCTCGCCATGTGGGTTTCTCGGCAGGCTACCCGAGTGTCCTAACAGCATGGCAGGTGGCTTCTCCCACAATCACTAAGAAGTGAAGTGAGGGCATGCCTGGGCACAGGAGCAGGCAAGCACCCAACACAGAAGCTTTGATCTTTTGTAATGTCATCTCAGAAGTAGCACACCATCAGCAGGAATGTGTCGCATGGAGCAACTCTGGTACAGAGCAAGAGAGCATTGTGTACAGGGCTGACCACCAGGAGATGGGGGATCGTTAGCCAGGGCTTCCACCAAGACAGAACTAGGACTGAAGAGTGAAATGTCATTATAATGAGGAATTCTGAAAATCAAATATAGACCTAGGGATGGACACACACCTGTGAAGTTTCAGGCTATTTCTGGAGCTGCCGGAGCAAGGTTGCTACAGCACTTGGCTTTGAAGAGGAAGAAGATACTGACGTGTGAAGGTGATTGAACTGGAGTGTTTACATCGCTTCTTGGCACAGCCTTTTGTGACTTTGTATTTTATGTAGTCAATTCTAACTAGATAGTAGGCTCTTAAAGACTTGGCTTTTGTGTCTAGCCAAGTCTTAAAAACAATGTTAAGATAAGCATCACTATAAATTTTTGTTAATTCAGTTGTAACCTATGTTGCATTAAAAATCTTACCAGCTTGTATCAATAAGAATTTATATGTATATTTGTATGTTCATATATTTTTAAGTATATGTCTATCTGTATCTCTGTGGTCTATTATTTGATCTTGATATTCACTTTTATGACATTTCTTTAAGGATTCTCTCCATTTTATAAACTATTTAAATGTCTGGGATAGCTAATAACTCATTTTATATCAAATGAAACAAAAAAGTACACCAATGGTAGGAAGTTGAGGAGAGGTTCAAATCATCTATGATATTTGAGAGGAGAATGGAAACCCAAAATAAGTAAATAGCACAGCACGATTGGGCTTTTCTAACCTATCCATCACTGCATGTAGATTCCAGCTCCACAATCTTCTTTTGTGGAAAAAAAAATGCTTTTCTAGTCCTGCCCTTGAAATGCAGGTAGATGACATCTAAATAATCAGAATACAATTTTGAGAGAAGAAACAATTCAAGATGTATTATGTTATTTCAGGTCCTCCAAGGAGCAGACAGCAACATAAAGCTAAATGTAAACAGATTCTACCAGGATTTTCATACTTTATGAAAGCTATGCAAAATTTCTGAATGAAATCAAAGAGTCAAAAAGCTGGGCTGGGGATTTAGCTCAGCAGCATAAGTGCCTGCCTTGCAAGCGTGCGGTCTTGAGCTTGATCTCTGGTACCAATAAAAAAAAAAAAAAAAGAGAGAAAGTCAAAAAGGCCATGTTGGGCCAGGGATTCAGCTCAGCGGCATAAGCAGCTGCCTAGCAAGCTTAAGGTTGTAAGTTGACTGCCGGTACCAAAAAAAAAAAAAAAAAAGCCTATGTCAAAGAAAATAGGGAGACTGATGGGGAAACCATTGAAGTGAACTAAAGCAAAATGTCCTGGGTGCCCTGCAGAAAGTCAGCAGGAAGAAGTTAACTGTAGTCAGCTGAGAAAGGAGTCCTGGCTCTCAGAAGCAAGTCTTCTTTAGCATCCCCACCACATCCAGTCATCTAGTAAGGTACTGCTCACAGATTGTGTGGCTTCTATGCAAACTCAAGGATAGAGCACAAAGCTTGGATGCTGAGATGTCCAATCAAGAGATTTTCTAGACACAGTTCTCATGGCTAGTACATCAGTAGGTATCAAGTGTCAAATATAATTATTATAAACAAAGCAATGCTTGATTATTTAGACAAATTTTCAAATGGCACTTTAACAAACAATTTAACTCTTCACTTTCATTCTTGAAGAATGCTTTAAGTTTTTGTAATATTTCACAACTCATATCTAACTTAAATCAAAATTTCATAGTTATTGGAACATGGCCTGGGTTTCCCTGCTGCAATGTTTAAGACAAATAAGACTTTAAAAGCTAACAGAGAAAAGAGGCTTGGATCTTGCCTGAGTTGTGTCTATGCATTTTCACAGCCTACACAAGGTACTTCTGTTACATCAATAATTTGGACACAGATTTTCTTTCCAAGGAAATAACTTTATAGAATATCATCAATTGCACCCTCACCAATCTTCTCCCCTCCAACTGTTAAGTCTGTGAGCAATTTTTCTCTCTGCATCATTTGGAAAAACCTGCTGTGGATTGAAATTGGAGGTCACCGTTACCTTAGAAACCTTGTCTCAGAATGCAGGACACAATCCTACTGAGGAGGAGACCAAGGTCCGGTTACAACCAACTGCAAAAGCTTTTAAGCCTAATTCCCCTCACCCTCTTATCAACCCTCCGGTGTTTAAATTTGTGTCATTTGGAATACCTTAGGAATACCAGAGAATGTTTAAACTGAATTTTATTCCTCTATCATGTGAAATGTTATTCCTGAAGTGCTATTTTTTTAAAAAAAACATTGCTTCTTAATTTATTTACTTCAATTTTGAAATACTTGCTGGGTTCTTCAATGAAGAAGTAAATTTCTGGGGGAAAAATAAGCTTTCAGTTTATTCAAATTGCACCTATGTATTTGTGCCTTTAAAAATGTTAACTATATAATCACCTGCCAGAAAAAAAAAGTTCATAGAAAGAGTCAAATAAATAAAATCTGTCTTAAAAGTATGCATTAGTTCATATATAATTTCTCATTTTTCTTACCTGTAATCTAAGCCATTATCAATGACTTCAATGTATTGGGAAGAGGAGGACAAACTTTAATAAAGTACATAAATGTAGCTCTGGAAGCTAGTTTTGGAGGCATCCCAAAATTTCAGATTCATTGAGCTGGTCTATAAGCCACAATTTGAAAACTAAATAACAACATTATGGGTTTTGGTTATAGGTCTAATTTTTTTTTTTTTTTGAGACTAAGTTTCACTACTTCAGGCTGCTTTTGAATTCAATTTGTAGCCCAGACTGGCCTTGAGCTCTCAGCAACCCTCCTGCCTCAGTCTCTGAGTGTTGGGATTATACCCAAGCTCCATCATGCTTGGCTATGAGTTTAAGTTCTATGAATTTGCTAATTACATCATCAATCTTGATCTTCCCATGCTGATGTTCAGTAGTCTAAATAGGCAGATTCATCAATACATTTTCACTCACAGTTGTCAAAAGAATATTTTTATTAATCTTAACTTTGAATAGCTTCTTTGAAAGGGCATAACAAATGTACAATGAACTTGAGAAGTCACAGTGCTATCCATATTGTTTTCTTGAAATCAACTCTAGTGGCTTTCAAATATCTCTCCAGTCAAAAATGTCTGGAGTTTTACCAGAGTTTTACCAGAGAAATGCAATATAAATTTGTCATATGCCTCATAATTTGTCATAATCTGCTTTGGGTCATTCCTACCCCCTGCTTGTGTAATGCCACGTTTTCCTGTATTTGAAGATGGACTCAGCTTAGACACTGATAGACTGAGTGCTTACTGTGAGGTAAAAACAGGTTATTTCATGGATCAGAGGTTTTTAAGGAATTTCCCAAACTTATTTCCACATGAAATATAATGTGTTTTTTAAAGGATTGGAGATAATGGACTGAGATTGTAGCTCAGTGACATAGTGCCTGCCTTGAGTGCAGTGCAAGGTCTTGAGTTCAATTCCCAGCACAACCCAAAAAAAAAAAAAAAAGATTGTAAAAGATTGGAAAGAAGACAAACTAAGTTTAATACAACACTCAACACAGGATACTTTACATCAGGTCACCAAAATGTGCATAGATTTCTCCTCACTCAACAAGAAATTCTCCAGTTGACACTGCATTAAACAATATTTTTGTCCCTGGGACCAAACACTTGAGAAAAGTAACTTTGAGAAGAAAAGATTTATTTTGGCTCTTGGTTTCAGAGATTTCATTCCATGGCTGCCTGTCTCCATTGCATTTAAGCCTGTGATAAAGCACAAACATGCTGGTGAAGGGCAGGGAGTAGTCACCTCATGGCAACCAGGAAGTGGAGAGGGAAAGCACCAGAGAGGAAAGGGCCAGGGACAAGATAAAGTCCCCAAGGCTGTCCCCTCATGGCCACTCTCTCTCCCACTTCCAAGGTGTTCACTACCTCTCATGACATTATGACCGCATTAATGAACTAACCCATTGATAAAGTCAGAGTCTCCTCCATTCAGCCACCTTCCAAAAAACCCTTCTTTGAACACATGAGATTTTGGAGGGCATTTCAGACCCAAATCACAACTGACACCAACTGGATGTCCTGTAAGTGTCAACTTACTGATGACACTGTCTACCTGGAGATGGTGTCTCATCCCCGGATGAAGGGTTCAACCCCACTTCAGAAGTCACTTGCAATTCCCAGATTGTGACCTGCATTGCTGTCCAACTGCTGTAAGTCAGGGTTCCTATAACCCCTTCCTTGGGTTTAATTTGCTAGGACAGACTCACAGAACTCAGAAATACTTCTGTTTAGTGGCTTATCAGAAAGGATATTACGAATATGTCAGGTGAAGAAGCACATTGTCATAGGGTCATGGAGCTCACATATCCTCTTTAGACATGTCCAGTCCAAGCATCTCTGTGTTCAGCAGTCAGAAATTTCCTTCATCCTATTCTCTTGGATTTTTGTGGAGGCTTTATTAAGTAGGGAGGTGACCGAAACCATTAGTCACTGGTTATCAACTCCACCTTCAGAACCTTTCTCCTGCCTGAGCTGGTTGGGGCTAAAAGTTCCCCTCCTGTAACTGCCTGTTTGGTTCCCTTGGCAATCAGCCCCCAATCCTGAGGCTGTCCAGAATCCCTGAGAGCAATTCACTAGATTAAAAAAAAAAATGCTCCTAGCCCCCAGGAAACTAAGGAATTTAGAAGCCCTGTGTCAGAAACTAAGGTCCCAAACCAAATATTGGGATAAAAGATTCTCCCCAGTGTTCCTATCTACAAGGGTTGTAGGAACTCTATGCCAGGAGCTGGGAGCAGAGAGCAATATATTTACATATTTCTTATATATCACAATATCACAAATAAGTAATAAAAGTGTGTAAATTTGTAATTACATAGTTACTATTATAATTCATATTAATCCCGAGTATTTCAACCTTCGATTAATAAAAGATTTGGAGGGGGAAGTTGTTTTTTGTCTATTGTTTTTGCATTGCTCTGGACAGAACTTAAGAGTACTCTACACTGACCTGCACTTCATGCCCTTTTTATTTTTGAAGAGTCTGGCTCATTTTCATGGCTGGCCTTGAGTTTGGTGGTCTCCTATCTCAGCCTCCCAAGTAGCTAGCACAGTAGGTATGCAGTGTACAGTAGAGTACTTCATCAGTAGCATTGCTTAGGATGGTTGATGGTTAACAGAGCTGATTTTTAGACTGAAAGGGTTTTGGCCCAGGCCAGATACTGTAGCGGATAAAGTCAAGGAGCTCCTATCTCCCCCACCCTTAGGAATCTACCTCTGGCGCCAAACTAAGACCAATGGGCTACCTGTGCATCCCTAATGCCCCCTCAGGTTCCACCCCAAGCAGAGGCTACTTATGTGCCTCACTCCACGTGTTCCACGGACAGATCTCTGACCCCAGGGTGGAGATGCCACACCCCAGGGGAGTCGGGGGTGTCTCTTCCCGCATTCTCAAAATAAAGGTCATTTATATTTCATACTTCTTATCTTTTCAGCCGCCACCGGTCCTCCCCCCACAGTTCTATCAGTTAACAGAACCGTTTTTTAGACAATGTATTATTAATTTTAAATTCTCTACAGACATTGCTCTTGCTTTGCCTGCTTCCAGAGAGTGCCACTCCCACCCTTTTCTTCTTTCTAAGCCCCTCTTTGGGGATATCCTGCTGAAGATAATCACATCTCCAAGGTCACACCTCCTTCCAGCACTACAATGGCTGATAAACAGAAGGTACAAAGGCCTGACTTTTTTCTTGTCTACTCTGAGGCAACTCTGAAGGCCACCTAGGTCCCAGGCCTCCCCCTGGGTGGACTGAGGCCTTGTTTTCATCTGCATCCAAGCTCCCTCTGCCCCTCTTACTTAGGCCCTTCTACTCCTCCCTGCAGCTTTGATCCCAGCAGCCCTGGCTAGCAGAAATCCAAAACTAAAATAAAAATTAAAGGGAAAAACAAACGCGAGAGTGCAGCTTCCTAGTAACCCAGGGTATAATACCAAATTTTCAAATTTGTGAAGAATTCAGTAAAAATGGGTAGATAGAATGTATGTTTCTTCGATTATTAGAAAGGTTGACTTTTTCCCTGACCTTTTGGCCATTTGTACTTTTGTTTGAAAATTGTTTCTCTTTGGTCCTTTGTTTTTAAAGTAGAAGATGAGAGTTGCCCTCTCCCCACCTCAGTGCAATCATCTGCCTCAGGTCAATTCTCTCCTTTTTAAATTCGTTCTTTATAAATTAGAGATATTCATCCTTTGACATCCTCAGACCTGCCCACACTCCCATTCCACAGTCATTTTTAGCAGATGATCGAGGGTATGGAAACAATATAGATTTCATCAGTTACGTTATAATAATTTTTAACACATTAGATTTTTTTCCATCTTTTCCTTCGCCATTTCCGATTTTGCATGGTACTTGGAAGGGTCTTCTACATGGAGTCGTTTCTGATGTTGAAATGCTCTGTGTAATCACTCGCAGCTCTTCACTGAATACTTCTCATGTATTTTTAACAAACAATTTAATTTTTTACTTTTACTAGTACACATTTGCAGTGTAGGAAAGTATTCATGTACATAACACATTTCAATTCTTTTTTCCCCTTTCCTCTCCCTCCTTTCCATTTTGCTTGCATAAGATTCATTTACTTATAAGTCCTGATAAAGTTCATTATCATATACAGCATGTTCCTGACTTACAAATGAGTCCCATTCTGGAAGAACATTCCTAAGTTGGCACACTTTTAGATATATTATCTGCACTGGATTACACTAATTTGTTTCTCATTTTTTTCTTTCTTTTCTCTTTTGTATTTTATTTATATATTAAGCTTTTCATAAAAGAGGAACCACAAGATAGTTAAGTTTGCATGTCTGATTTACTTCATTGAAAATTATGATCTCAAAGTGTATCCATTTTCCTACAATGATTCAAGTTTGTCTTTTTGTGGCAGAATATTACTCCATTGTGTATAAATATCACATTTTCTTTATCCATTCATGTTCTGATGGACATATAGGCTATTTCCAAGAGTTAGCTACTAGGAATTGTGGTGCTATACACAAACTTTGGTTTGATTTTGCTAGAGCTGATTGAAAGAACAACTATTGTGAAGATCACGAGATATACTACGGCACCTATTATTGTTATCCTGGTGTCCTGCTCTGAAGTTCTGTACCAGTTTCACTGCACTGTCTGAATTGGCTTTGCTCTGTCTTGCTCTGTTGTATTTCACTACCTTCAAAGTAAAAAAAAAAAAAAAATCTCAGGCTTCAAGATTCATCAGCACTACCTTATACTACTTTTTAGAGTAAAACAGACTATTCTTCAAGTAAATTTCATGTAGATCTTTATAACCTATCTTTTTTCCTTTTTGTTGACTTCACAATCACCATTCCTCACTGACCGTTATTTTACTTACTTTATAGCTGTGTCTGTGTGTCAGTCAGTGACCTTCTTTCTAGTGGCACGACATGTAAATACTAGTTTTCCTCCCAGAAAAATAACCCACACAGTACATCTCTAAGGTCGACTGAAGACTCTTACATTATATAAAATTACATATAGTTTATAAAGCACTTTTAATGTGGCAAAATGAATCATAAACTTGGAATCATACCATCTTTATTTTATCCCCAATTTTGTCATGATCAGTTTGTGATTTCCGTTTTGAAACAAATTCCTTAACCTTTGGAGTTGGATTTCTCTTTTTTTAAGGTAAGAGTGACATTTTTTATGTTCCCAAATTCTCTGCCACCCCCATATATTCTATAATTCTATTCTATGTGGTCATTAGTACACTCATACAAAGTTTCTTGTCCAGAAAATGAAAAATCATTTTGTGATTTTAGAGAGAATTTCACTAATCAGATATAGATTTAAAAAAAAAAAACCCTATATCATGCATGAATAGAAAAACTGCTCCATATGGATTACAGTTTTGATTTTCTAGGAAATAGCTATTTCTGATACTTGGAAATATCTGAAAATTTAATGACAGACCACAAAAGGTCATGCATTTCTTCCTATTTCTGCAGTTGATATGACATTACATCAAATGACTTCTGGGGTCCTTTCCTATGCTATGATTGTAAGACTTGTTAGTAAAAACCCTTTTCTGGTTACAAATCTTTCTTCTGTGACATTTTTCTAGCCGTATAATGTAAAATAATGACCTTTCTACTTATAATAACTCATTTTTCTTAGTTCACATTTTCTCTTAGAAATAATATTCTCAGAATAATGATGCCATTTATTATTCCCACTGGTGAATTTTCCATCATTAGCTCATATAATTACCACACAAGTTCCCACTGTAACAAGACAGATTCTGGGATTACTGCCATTAAAATAGAAAAAAACTAAAAAATGGGAAATACTTGGGGGGGGAAGCATATTTTAGGCTACTACATTTTCAAATACATGTAAATTTAAACATAATCTCTTCACATTAAAATAAATAAAACATTATACAATAGTATGATATTCATTTTATAACACTTTTTAAATAATTAATGTTATAAATGAGATTTCTCAAGTAATGATCAAAAGCTTGTTTCTTCTTTTGGTTTTCAAAGGTGCTAACCATCTAAACAAAAAGAGCTCTGACCTGGAAATTGTTGAGTCAGAGGTAAGCAATATTTTGACTGTTTGGTTATTTGGTTTAGTTTAGTTTTCTGTTTGTTTTTGTTTGCTTGTTTGTTTGTTTGGTGTGTGTGTGTGTGTGTATGTGTACGTGTTTATAGACAAGATCTTTCTCCATAGTTCAACCTGACCTGGATCTCCCTATGTAACACACCTACACTGGCCTCAAATTCAAAATCCTCCTGCCTCAGTTCATGTGTTGTGGGACTACTGACATGTACCACCCGGCCTGCTTTTGCAGTAAGGATTTCTTGGAGTCTTTACTGTGCTAACATGCACACTGACTGGTCAGACAGGATATAGTAGCTACTACATTTTCCAAACCTATTTATTCACAGAGCTGTTTCCCCTCACCCCCAGAGCTTCTCTCAGAGTTCTTCAAAGCAAGATTAAATTGCTGTGAATTTATAGGGGTAAAGAAACCAAGTTGTGAAATAATGGAAAGGATTAAAAAAAAGTCCTGTACTCTTGAGGAGAAGAAAAGGGTTGGGTACTTGTGACGAAGACCAGCGTGGAGGGACGGAGACAGGGGTAGCAGAACTCGCTGACACTGAGTGAGATGTCTTCAGGGTCTCTTAAGATAAACAGCTGGAAGCCACTTGTGTAACACTTTGCAAATTAAAAATTAGCAGACTAGATGAGTCAAATGACAAGTTGCCTGCGATAATGTTACGGTGACCTCTTGTGGTCCAAGACTATACTGACCCTTTGAAAAATTCACTGGCGTCATGAACACAGAGAGTTGATGTTTCAATAGCCTCATTCAATCCTCTTTCAAGCTGGTTTTTGGTGTCATTTTTTACCATAACGTTTTTTGTTTGTTGATTGTTTGCTTTTATAATGCTGAGAAATGAGTCCAGGCCTTCCCTCACTAGGTGAGAGCTCTGCCACTGTGCCACACCCCCACTGAGTGGCTGCCTTTTCGGGGTAGTTATTAGGGAGATTTGCTTTTGTCACATATGTCTCTGTAATGTCAACTAGAGCACCCATTGCTCTAGTAAGTAGAAAAGATGATAAGGAAAGAACAAAATATAAAATACAGAGGAAATGATCATCTTTCACAGGTAATTGATCATTTTTCTGTAAGCTGGTATACAGAATTTGGATAAAAGTATTAATAAATGCCCAGTACTACAAAAAATTATGACAAGTTAAATGACTTTTCAGGATTCAGCAAATTCTAAACCATGAAATGCTGTAGGACTTATGGCCCAAATTCTTAAAAATCAAAGGTGAGGCAGTGAAGATGTAGCTAAAAGAAAACTAAATGTCATGCAATCTAGTTGTCTCCTCATTCAAGCAAACAGTGCAAAAATAAGCATTATGAGGAAATTAAGACATTTTGAACATTAACTGAATTTTTTTCTTTTTTTCTTTCTTCCTTTCTTTCCTTTACTTCTTTTTTTTTTTTTTTTTTTTTTTTTTTTTTTTTTTCAGTCCTGGGAATTGAACCCAGGACCACACACTGAGCTACATTTCTAGCCCTTTTAAAAAATTTAAAATTTGGGGCTGGG
This sequence comes from Cavia porcellus, assembly GCF_034190915.1. Lineage (NCBI taxonomy): Eukaryota > Metazoa > Chordata > Mammalia > Rodentia > Caviidae > Cavia > Cavia porcellus. Next base: position 60,660,591 of record NW_026947493.1, read on the forward strand.
AATATAGCTCAGTGATACAAGCACCTGCCTGGCAAATGTGAGATTATGAGTTCCATCCCCAGTACAAAAAAAAAAAATTCTGAAACCACCTTACTAAATTGTCCAAATGGATCTGAATTTGAGATCATCCTGCCTCAGTCTTCCAAGAAACTGGGATTACAAGCATGTGGCACTGCACCTGGCTCATTGGTAGTGTCAGTTGATATTAAGGAAAACTTTAGTAGACTCATGATTGTGTTATAAAAGGATTTTTATCTTTTAGAGATACTGAAATATTTATGGATGAAATAATACACGTTGGATATATTTGTAAATAATTCAGATTGAGAGAAAGTAAGCAAAATTACAGCTCAGGGTTGGCAAATTATGGCCCAGAGGTCAAATCTGGCCCAATGTGTGTGCTTGTAAATAATGTTTTATTGGAGCACAGTCATACACACTTATTTATGTGTGAATTGTGGTAGCCTTTCCACTATAATAGCAGAATTCAGTAATTTAGCAGCATTTGTTCGACTCACGGTGCCTCAAATATTGACCAATCCCATACCACACAGAAAAGCCTGCTTGTTCCTGCCATGTCTGAACCAAGATTGGCCATAAGTGAAGCCAAGCATGGGAATTTATTACAGTAGCATTCACTTTTCTGTATGTTTGAAACTTTCCATAATAGAGTTGTGCTTTTTCTTTCTCTTTTTCTCTTTCTTTCTTTCTTTTTATGCACTACTGTTAGAGAAGGTCTTTGACTTGACTTTTGACCTTTTTCGAGGGTAACATACGGAGTGCACTCCAAGGTAAAAGGCTTCACAAGCTGCCTCTACGGCACTTTCCAGACTTTTCCAGGGAAAGCAGGGCTCCCATGCTGACACTAGCTCAGAGTTCGCAGCCCTGGGCCTTCCTTAGCTGTATCCTAGACACCTAGAGGAAGGTGCTCAAGCAGCAGCCTGGGTCTCCTTTACCTCACCATGCTTTACCACACCCAGAAAAATATTTTATGGCTGGAAAAATAGACTGTGATCCTGCAAGGACTATCTCCATTCCTTCGAAGAGTAAGTTGATCCTCTATTGCTACAAAGCTAATGACTAAGGCAAGTGTTATGACACACCCCTGCAGTCCCAGCTCTTGGGAGACTATGTAGCCAGCTAGGGCTACATAGTGAGACACTGTCGAGAAAAAAACAAAACAAGAACAATCTTTTGGGAGCTCTTAAAATTGACAGAAATTCACAATAAAAGCTATATAGCCTATACGGTTATACACTATCAATAGATACATACATGTGTCACTGTGGTACAAACCAAATACTCTTCCTGAGTATTTAGATACACTTGTCAAATGTGATGCTTCCTAGAGTCACATGGGATTAAAGATTCCACAAGAATAACTTAAAGTCGTGTTAGTGATCCGACCCCAGTGAACACACAGAGCAGGTGTTGAATACGATTTCCCTGCAAACCCGCTGCTCAGCACTGCCGAGAGAGAACCAGACAAGGCTGTCAGGACTGAATCCAGTGCTGTGTGATTAGGATCAGGCTGGTTTGCTAGGGCCTGGCTCCAGCCACCGCAGTAGCTCTCTTTTGTGGAGCACTCAGCGCACAAGCACACATGTGCTAAGCATTTTAAGAATTTCATCTCAGTCTTCACAGCCACGTCATTATTCCCAATTTACTCATAAAAACACTGGGCTCAGAAAGAGGAAGCAACTGCTGTGCACACCCGTCCCACCACAAAGCCACTCCTAAACATCGCTGGCAGTTTAATCACTGAAATGCATTTATGTTTTTGTTTGTATCATATAGACCTATTTATAAAAATGCTTCAGATCTTGTCCCTGTATTGGGGTTCCTCTTGTCTCACATGAGCCGTTCCATGTTTCATAAACACCAGAGCAGGAGTGAGACATCTTTTTCAGCGAGCCTCAAAGGATAATGTGAAAGAAAAGAGAAACATTCTACCTGCCACAGCCCTCAATTTCATAAGAGCAAAAAATGGAGGTGTCTATCATTTTAAAGAACATTGGGATTTTTCTGTATATATAAATAAATAGTGTGGTAATTACCATAAACTATGAAAGCCTATTTATATATAAAATTTATGCTCTATTGGTTTATTTTAATTTTATTTAAAGAGAAAAAACAAACAGTAAAAGGGAAGAAATAATACATAATTTAAAAAATAAATAGTAAGATATCACTAGTTGATAAATTACATGTTGTCTTAGAAATAGTTGTTCAGGTTACAAAAGTAAAGCATTCAAAGTGGATATTCAAACAGCAAGACTGCAAACAGTTCTATTCCCAACAAAAACTTAGTACTATGTTTATCAATCCTACACCCTTAAACATACATGCAGTTGTATCCTTTAGAGCACTTTCTTTTACTCTCTTTTTTACAATAGCAATTACACATTTTGGGTTTTATTACTCCTACATTTTTATTATTTTTTACACTAGAGACACAATGTGATATTTATAAATACGATTCTTATTTATTTCACCAATGAGGATAGTCTCAAGTTGTCTCCATTTACCTATGAAGGCCTCAAGATCATCCTTTTCTACAGCTAAGTAATATTCCATTGTTTAAAAATGCCACATCTTTTTCATCCACTCTGCAGTTGATGGGCATCTTCATTGTTTCCAAGATCTAGCTATTACAAATTGTTTTGCTTTGAACATGAGTGCACATATATCACTGTGATATGACCTTCTCAGTTTTTCTGGGAAAATACCCTGGAGGGGAATAGTTGGATTGAGTGGAACTTCAAATCCTAGTCTTCTGAGAATTCTCCATACTGATGTCTATAGTGGTTGCACCAGTCTACACTCCCACCAACAGTGGAGCAGTGTTCCTTTTTCCCCACAGCCTTGCCAACATTTGTTATTAGTTGATTTCTTGATGGCAGCCATTCTTTCCAGAGTGAGATGAAGTCTCAATGCCATTTTAATTTACATCTCTTGAATGACCAGTGATGGCGAACATTTCTTCATGTATTTATTTGCCATTTGTATTTCTTCATCTGAGAACTGTGTGTTCATGTCACATGCCCATTTTTGGAGAGGGACTTTGAATTTGGGGGACTTGATGTTTTTCAATTCTTTATACATTCTGAGTATAAGTCCTTTGTCTGAGGAGTTGCTAGCAAAAATACTTTCCCGTTCTGTTGGTTTTCTTTTCACTCTGTTGGTGGTTTCTTTTGAAGTGCAGAAACTTTTTGATAATATGAGATCCCCGTTGTTAATTCTTTGAAGTATTTCCTGTGCAGTTTGCATTTTGTTCATGAATTTTCTGTCCACCTCTATATCTCCAAGACTTCTACCTGCCTTGTCTTCCAGTAGATTTAGTGTTTTTGGTTTAATATTTAGGTCTTTGATCCATTTAGATTTTAGTCTTCTGCATGGTAATAGGCATGAATCTAGTTTCAGTCTTCAGCATGTAGAAAGCCAATTTTTCAACACCATTTATTAAAGAGGCTATCCTTCTTCTTGTCAACATGTTTAGCCCCTTTGTCAAGTACCAGGTGGCTGAGTATCTTTGTCGTTGTGCTTGCATCCTCTAATCTGTTCCACTGATCCTCAGGTCTATTTCTTTGCCAGTTATATGCTGATTTTATCACTGTAGCTTTGTAATATAGTTTCAAGTCAGAAATTGAGATGCCTCCTGCCTTGCCTTTGTTGCCCAGAATTGCCTTTACTATTCTAGGTTTCTTCTGTTTCCAAAGGTGTTTTAGGAGAGTTTTCTCTAGATCTGTGAGGTATGTTAATGGTATTTTGATTGGGATTGCGTTAAATCTGTGTAACAGTTTTGAGAGTATGGTCATTTTCACAATGTTGGTTCTTGCTAGCCAAGAGCAAGGAATATCCTTCCATTTTCTAATATCCTGTTCTATCTCCTCTTTTAGCATAGCACAATTTTCAGCATATAGGTCTTTTACATTCTTAGGTTGATTCTTAAGCATTTCATTTTTTTAGATGCTATTGTGAAGGGCAATATTTCCATAATTTCTCTCTCAGTGAGGTTTTTTGTTTGTGTACAGGAATGCTATTGATTTTTTAGTATTGTCTTTGTATCCAGCTACACTGCTGAATTTCTTTATTACCTCTAGTAGTCTTTTAATGGAATTTTTTGGGTCTTCTATATAGAGTATCATGTCAACTGCAAATAGTGATAATTTAACTTCTTCTTTTCCTATCTTTATTCCTTTTATTTCTCTCTCTTGTCTGATTGCCCTGGCTGGTGTTCTAGTACAATATTGAGTAGGAGTGGTGATAGTGGACAGCCTTATCTTGTTCTTGATTTTAAAGTGAAAGCTTTCAGTTTTTGTCCATTTAGTATAATGTTGGCTATTTGTTTGTGACATGTGGCCTTTATAAGATTGAGTTAGACACCGTGCATTCTGAGTTTAAGTGTTTTTGTCATGAACATGTGTTGGACTTTATCAAAAGATTTTTCTGCATCTATTGAAATGACCATGCGGTTTTTGTTTTGGGCTCTGTTGATGTGGTGTATTACATTTATTGATTTGTGTATGTTAAACCATCCCTGAATTCCTGGAATGAATCCTGCTTGATCATGATGTATAATCGTCTTGCTGCATTCTATTGCCAGTATTTTACTGAGAATCTTTGCTCAATATTCATTAGTGAGATTGGCTTATTGTTCTCCTTTTAGGTTGGGTCTTTCTCTGAATTTGGTATCAGAGTAATACTTGCCTCCAGAAATGATTTAGGGAGGATTGCTTCCTTTTCAATTTCATTGAAGAGTTTAAGCAGTATTGGCATCAAATCTTCTCTAGATTTCTTATAGAATTCAGCCATGAACCCATCAGGACCTGAGCTTTTCTTTCTTGGTAAGTTTTTAATTACGTTTTCAATTTCAATAGCTGATATTGGGTTATTAAAATTGCTATATCTTCTTGGTTGAGCTTTGATAGTTCATATGTTTCTAGAACTCTGTCCATTTCCTCTGCATTTTTCCACTGTATGTGAGTAGAGATTTTCAGAGTAGGTGTTCATGATCTTTTGAATTTCCATGATATCTGTAGTAATTTTCCCCTTTTCGGTCCCTGTTACATGAATTTGGGTTTTTTTCTTTCTTTTTCTTTATAAAGTTAGCTAAAGATTTGTTAATTTTGTTTATTATCTTAAAAAGCCAGCTTTTTGATTCATTAATTCTTTGTAATTTTTTTAGTTTCAATTGCATTGATTTCTGCTCTAACGTTTAAAATTTCCTCTCTTCTTTGAGTTTTAACTTTCTCTTCTTTTTTTAGAAGCTTGAGATGAAACATTAGGTTGTTTGTTGGTGCTCATTTGGTTTTCTTGATATGACAATTTATTGCTATATATTTTCCTCTTAAGACTGCTTTCATTGCATCCCACAGATTACAGTACATTATTTCTGCATTTTCATTGAATTGTAGGTATTGCTTTATTTCTTGTTTAATTTCATCTGTAGCCCACTGGTTGTACAAAAGGTTGTTATTAATTTCCAAGTATTTATGCAGGTTTTGCAATTTCTTTTGCCATTAATTTTCAATTTGAGTGTACTATGGTCAGATATTATGCACGGAATAATTTCAATACCTTTGCAGTTACTTAAGAATGTTTTATGGGACAATATATGGTCTGCTTTGGAGAATGTCCCATGTGTAGCTGAGAAGAATATGTATTCTGATGTGGTTGGGTGGAACACTCTGTAAACATCTGCTAAGTCCAATTGCTCACAGATATGATTCAGTATCGGGTCCTGACCTAGATCCCCGATCTCTCAAATGAGTGTATAGTGGAGGTTAAATAAAGAGACAAATTGTATGATTTTTTAGGGCTCCAGGAGGGTCAAAACTCTTTAACTAATCTTGAGACTCCTAGGGTGAAGACAAAAGCTTCTCTGGATCAGTCCACTTATATTAGGACCAAGGACAAAAGGCAGAGAAATTGGGGAAAGCTCAGCTAATGTGCAGGACCTTGGGAGTCACTTCAAGGACCTATCCAAGTGTGAATGAAGTCAATTTAGTAGCACTGTCTTATCATGAAGACATGGTAGAAGTGAGACTGTAGGAGTAATTTCTGCAGCTGTAATCTCTAGCTTGTTAATTGGGATTGGAACCAAGTGTCCGTAGCTGTGGCCTTATCTTGCCCTTTGAGGTACCTTTGGCCTCACAGGCCACTACAGGTGTGAGTAATTCATAGAGGTTGACTTACTATGAATCAGCTTCCATCACCAGGCAAGGGTTCTAGACCTAGGACAGACTCACAGATAAACATAGAAAGCCAATTAGTAAAATTTAAATCCTGCTCAGAGTCACTTTGTAGTGCTCTCCAACAATTCAGTTCTATTCTTTGTTTGCTGACATTTTGTCTAGTTGATCTATCTCTGTGACAATGGGCTGTTAAGGTCCCCTGTTATAATTGTGTTCTTGTGTGTTTGGTTTTTCATGTCCATTAGTATCTGTCTTATATAGTTGGGTGCTCCTGCATTTGGTGCATAGATACTTAGAACTGTTAGTTTTTCCTCTTGAATTTTTCCACTAACGAGTATGTAGTGACCTTCTTTAATTTTTTAATCATTTTAGGTTTGAAGTTCATATTGTCTTCAAATAGACTGCTTTTTTCTGGGTTCCTGCTGCATGGAATACTGTTTTCCATCCTTTGACTTTGAATCTATGAGTTTCCTTTTGGGTCAGATGTGTTTCTTGTATACAGCATATTGTGGGATCCCATTTCTTGATTCATTCTGTCAACCTATTTCTTTGGATAGGTGAATTGAGGCCATTTACATTTATGGATATCACTGATATGTACTGGCTTGATTTTGCCATGTTATGTTCCAATTGTTTGCTATCTGCTTTTCCCCCTTGTGTAATTGCTTGTCCTGCCTGGTGGTTTCTTTCTGTTGTTGTTCTGGGGATTGTGGTTATTTTTATCTCTGTCTAGTATGTCTTGCAACACTCTCTAGGGTTGGTTTGGTGGATGTGAATTTCTTCAGTTGTTTTTTGTCATGGAAGTATCTTGTTTCTCCATTAAATTTGAATGAAAGTTTTTCTGGGTACATCAGTATGGGTTGAAAGTTGTTTTCTTTCAGGGCTTGAAATACCTCACTCCAAGCTCATCTTGACTTGAAGGTTTGTGCTGAAAAGTCTGCTGTGATTCTAATGGGTTTTCCTTGATAGGTGAGTTGTGTCTTTTCTCTAACAGCTTTTAGTATTCTGTTTTTATGCTGTATGTCTGAGATCTTAATTATTATATGTCTGGGTGTAGATTTATGTTGATCGTGCCTGTTTGGCATTCTATATGCCTCACTTATCAGATTTTCCCCCCATGTTTGGGAAATTTTCTGCTATTACTTCATGAATATTTTAGTTATGTCATTTGCATTGACTCCTGCATCTTCACTGATGTCTGTTAATCTTATATTGTTACTCTTGGCATCATCTTGAAGCTGCTGGATTGTCATTTCATGCTGCTTTGTTATTTTTAAAAGTTCTATCCTTTCGTGATTACTAATTGTGATCCTGTCCTCAAGATCCAAAATCCTATCCTCAGCTTCATTTTAATGGTTTTGCCAGCTTTAAATAGAATTTTTTGTTTCTTGGATGTCTCTTTGAGTTTGTTTCATGAATTCTGCTTGTTTTCTATATTGTTCATTCAAGGTTTCAATCAATTTCCCATGCTCCTGTACTTTTTTCTCTATTTCTTCTTTACCTGTGCTCAGCAACTCCTTTACTAAGGTTGTTATTTCTATCTTTACACGGGGGAGTACTTCTAATTTGATTTCCTCTATAGCCTCATGGAGTTGTTTTTTGTTTCACTCACTATCTTTTCAGAGATTCCTGGTGTGTTACTTATGAAGTCCTCTATTTCAATGTCTCCTGTACTTGCTCCTGGTGGACTAGATGTTTGAGATTGCATTTTGCTTTTTTGTTTTGCCATTTTCCCCTTTTGAGTTAATATTTGGTCCTTCAATCCCACTAGTGTCAACTGTTGGTAGTGTGTATCTTGGGGTCCTAATGTAAGGTTGATGTTTGTCCAGTTGCTGGGTCCCACAATGAATAGGTGGGCCAGTCACCTGACTTCCCACTGCAGGGCCTATTAAGTGAGTCCTATATTCTTCCTGGGCTGACAAACCTAGTAGTACTGATGTAGGTCAACTTTTAGTTCCTGCTCTTACTTTATTTTCAGGTTATTCCAGGTGTCAGCTGAGGCCCTATTGTGTCCCTTATTGTGTGCCTGTGTGTCTCATAAGCCCTTTTGAGTTTCTCCAAGTTGGGGGAGTTCTTATTGGCATACTCCTCACCCTACCTGATGTTTTCTGTGTGCAGGAAGGAGTCACCCATGCTCTTGTCAGATTCACCAAGGTCTTACAGTTAGTTGGAGGGAGCTTTACTACTGGCCCTATTTACTCATGGTACACCTCTATTTTAGGGACATACTCACCACACTGACTGGAGCCTGCTGAGATCTTCTGTTTGGGTGAGGCAGCTACTGAATCTCCCTTCAAGCTAGCACAGGTAATCCACTGTAGTCCAAGGATCTGGGAGAAAGGGTGGGAGCTGAAGATTAACAGTAGTATTAAGTCCAGGAGGTAAGGAGTATCCTCAAGGGGACTGCAGATGTCCTGGGTCCGGGCTTCTGGTGGGTGCAGGCCAAGGTCCCAGGGCAGCATAGCATTCCTCAGTGCCAGCTGGAGTCGCGCAGGGAGCACACGGCTGCTTATGCTCTATTTGATTAAGAAAGTTACATGGCTTATCTATATACATGATTGTTCATATGAACATTATGGAACTTCTGTTAAAATGAAGGTGTCCTATGATTATAGTGTTTTAAAAAACAATTCTTAAGAGCTGGGGATTTAGCTCAGTGGCTAAAGTGCCTGTGTGGCAAGTGCAAGGCCATGAGTTTGATCCTCTGGAACCAAAAAAAAAAAGAAAGAAAGAAAAAAGACAGCAAAAAACCAATCCTTATCTTACAGAGATAGATATTGAGTATTTAAAAATAGAATTACATGATGTCTGCTATATGCATCGACAGTCCAGAATGACAAAGGATATACGAAAAACAAGCTTTATTAAAATTTGCCATTTCTGAAAATGAAAATGAATAACAAGCATTTATATTAGTTTCTCTGCTTTTGTAAATAACAGAAACTTTCCATAATGTAAGATTTTATAAAAGAAACAAGCTTAAATTGAAAATATAAAAGCTCCTATTAGCTTATAAATAAATAAATAAAAGATGTGACAAATTGAAAACTTATTTTACACCCACTCACACAAGAACAATGACAAAGACTATCTAGAAGAAAAATTGAGATGATCTAGTCGTGTAAGTGTTTAGCAACTGGCTCTCAAAAATGTGTATGTTTATTATAAATTTTATTAACATAAAAATCATTTATCATCCAAGATACGAATGATAATAAAATAATACTCCTGATTGTAGACTCCACGTGGTTAGGCAATTTCACACCATGTGCTCCAATTGCTTTGTTGTTGTTGTGGCAGCTGCCCAGCAGAAAGAGCGGCTTTAGGGTCAAATTTCTCTGGCTGGTGGGAGGGGTGCTCCTGCCTCTTTAAAAGACTGACAGGGCCTTCAAAGCTGTTTTCTGTTTCAGCTCAGACTCATTGGAGAAGCTAAGGAGGAAATAGTCAAGCTCACCAGGTCACTCTGCCTTGTTCATTTTGGTGACCTACTGTTTGTTTGTTTGTTTGTTTTGGTACGGGGAATGAAACTCAGGACCTTGGGTTTGCTAAGCTGACACCTGTGCTGCTGTGCTATATACCTGGTCACCTTTTATTTTTGAACATGTGGTTTATGAAGTGTCAAAAGGAGCATACACAGGACCGTGTCTGCCTGACAAACTTTCTTATGTGAATATGTATAAGTTTCCCCAATAAAATGCCTACTACTACTTTCTTTGTTGAGGAGAGCATTGTTTTGCAAATGACTCCGGTGCCCTCTTGCTTCCAGTAATAAATCTCTCTGGGCTCTTTGTCTTCTGTTTGTACTCACTGGCTTCACCTCACCAAGAGGGGAACTCACTGCATCCATTTACAGTTGTCCTGCTCTTTAATCTCTAACCAACCCATGGTTGCGACTGATTTATAAGAATACTTACCATGTGAATGGCATTATATTTATTTATATTAATGAATGACAGGAAAGTGGAACAATGCAGACCTAAGTCAGAATTTCACTTGCTCTGCATAATATGAATGACTTCTTTGCTGATTCAACAAAAATTTTAAATACTGAAAGCATATTTCTTTAACAATTTTGCAGCCCACAATATTAATGGCTAGAGACTCTACATATTTTAAATTTGCTTTGTCAACATTTTCCCCATCATTTTTTTGATTCAGCAATCAATCAAACAATAAATCAAGCCCTAGATTTTTTTTTTTGCATTTGAATATTTTCACAGTGTGAAAATATTTCTGTCTTAGTGACCAAGAGGAGATACAAGATAGTGCACTGTTACTAGACTATCTATCATACAGACCTGGATTGTAGCTCAACCCTAGAGGACTTGTCCAGCGTATGTGAGGCCTAGGTTCAATACCTAGCATCATCAACAAAGCAAAATGGAAAAACTCTTCCATACAAATAATAATGGACAGAATAACCTCAAATACATACTTAACAGTAAAATATAATTAAATAACTAGGAAAAGATGTTTGTTTTTCTAATTTATTTAATTATAAGTTATATTTGAACTATCTAGGCAGTTGATATACAATCGTGTTTAGACTTATCAAAAGGTGAACTAAAATTTTCTGAGGAAGTTATATCTGTACTGCAAATCCTGCAAACTGTTTTGAATTGTCATTGGGATTGTGGAGTGATGGGATATTGTAGATAAAAAACCAAAATTACCTTGAACTACCTTTAGTCTCTTTAAATAACTATTACCAACCTCTTTATCTGACCAAACATTCTTGTGACTACTAAGCAAAAATCTTGGCAAGTACCATTGAGTCCAGCCTCCAGCAGCTCTAAAGTTAACAATGTTATAAAATAACATTTGATACTATGGAAAAGATCTTCCCACCTTCCTGTATAGAGCCCACCTACCTGATGTGCCTGTCAATGTAACTGGTAAATTTGTTGATTTATGCTTTCTTCTGTTACTATAAAGTTCCTGTAAGCCTTTGCTTGGTGGAATGGTTCATTTAGGGCAACTTTTGCCGGACTAGGGCAATAAAATAAGTTATTTTCTTCCTTCCTTTAAGATAGAGTTATTATTTTACATTGATGAAAATGATAAATAACCTCAATGATTCAACACAAAACATACCAAGGATGTTTGAGGACAGTAGAGTTCTTAGGGGGAGGCATGGATAATAACATATAAATAAGAGTTGCTACTATGAATTAAACATTTTCTAAGTCAGGCACTCTGTGAGGCTGTTTGAATCACTGTGACTTGCAATAACGAAAACAGAATGTATATTAAGCCCATCTTTTATACTCCCAAGTAGTTTGAAAACTCAGAGACAGAGCCTGAACAGAGCCTAATAGTTTACTCCAATTAAAGGATTTGACTCAATCTTGTGAAATACTATTTTTGTTAATTGTGTTCAAGTATTCAATGCAATTTTAGAGGTAAGTATGTTAGGAGAACAAGCATTTCTTTTCGGAGCGTGAAACTCAACAAGTAAGCCCTGCTTTATTAAGTATGCGCTGTATTATCAACTCTTTGAGCAGAGCTACTTCACAGCTTCTGAAAGCTGATTCCTTATCTGTGACTTTAGTACTAAAATTGTCTCTGCTTATACCAATCTCAGAGTAATCAGGAGACTCAAATTGAAAAAATAAGAAAATGAAGAGTGTATTACACACAGTCACATTTTGCAAAGGCGCTGAATTCTTACTACAGAATTATAAGGCTCTGTCCCTAGATGGGTAGGAGATAGGTACTAGCTCTTGGCAATTTTAGGACTTTATTAACCATTTGTTTTACAAATAGATTGTGCTGTAAATTGACTTCTCAGGTTTCTCCTAACTGCTTATTTTTGATGTATTTACATAGCCTAATATTGTTATTTTGACCAAAGCCTTCTTTGTTCATATTGATAGTCCCCAAAAATTTGGTGTAAATGTAATTTGAAGGCTCAGGTGAAAATGGGAATGTTTCCAAAATGTTCAGCTGTTGGAAGCTCCCAATAGCAAAACCACAAGGGGCTGGTGTTTCAAGCAGGGTCCTGGCCCCCTCCCTCCTGCTTTCCTCCCAGTAGTGATTTGTACCCTGGTTTTACTTGGATCATCTGGCTGATTCATTCTTGCCAGAAAAACTGGTCTGAACACACTGTTTTGAAAGCCACAAAAAGCCGGGAGAAACTAGTCACAGAAACCCTGAAGATCAGCTGATTGTTCGCCCCAGCACTTTTTCCAGACTGGTGCAGGTTGACGGGGCTGACCTCGACTCTGAAGCTGTGCAGCCAGAGTCACAGCGTCTTCACCATGCTGGAGAGCGCAGACCTGCACTTCAACGTGGACCATGGCTACCTGGAGGGCCTGGTGCGAGGGTGCAAGGCCAGCCTCCTGACCCCGCAGGACTACGTCAACCTGGTCCAGTGCGAGACCCTGGAAGGTAAGTGGAGCCTCTCTTACGCTTCAGAAAGAAAAAGGGAAATAAAGTCCCTCTCCAAAAGCCGGGAGAAGGCCCACAAGGGGATTTTTATTCCTAGCATCCAGGTTTCTTGTGTCTATAAAGAAAAAAATAGAGTCTATTTCTATTTATTTCCTCAAAGTGAAATATAACATTTCTTTTCCTTTTGAATGTAGTAAGCAAATCACAGGGGTTGGTGTAAGTGGTACCTGTGACCAACAAATTCAATATCACTATATCCTTTTTTAAGGATACTTACAGATACTTTAAAAGGTTATTAATGTTTTCTGTATTTTGAAGTTGGAGTTAGATATTACACATTAAGCTTTTTTCTTTCTTTTCTTCTTCCCTCTTAGTAGTACTGTGGATCAGACCTATGGGCACTACCAGTGAGCTATGTCCCCAGTTCTTTTTCTTTTTATTTATTCATTTACTTATTTTTGAGACAAGGCCTTGCTAAGTTTGCCAGCCTCATTTGAAACATGCGATCCACCTACTCAGCTGCCCAAACAGTTAAGATTTCAGGCATGTGTCACCATGTCGGGCTACACTGGACTTTAGTGCTTTAATAAAGCAGCATACCAATTATTACATACTTTAAAAGCATTCTGATAACTGTATCTCTAAAAGTTTATTTCCTTTGTAATCCTATTTATTTTCATTCCACATATTTGAAGAAGAATTTAGTCAAGTTTCCAGGGTATGGGTACTAAGCAAAAAGGACAGAAGGGAGGGGAAGGGAAGGAAAGAAAGAGGAAGGGAAGGAAGAAAGGAAGGGAAGAAAAAAGGCAGGAAGGAAGGAAGGAAGGGTAGAAAAAATTTTGATCGAGGGGATTTTTTCCAGACCCAGATTCTCAGAATTGATTGAGAGTATGAAGTTTGCTTTTAATATAAGCTTCAAAAAGAAAATCACAAGTGTGGTGACCCAGCCTCAGATTTAAAAAAGACCTCGTTTGTCACCTGTGATGGTGGCGCCTGATTAGCTGAGTTACAGAGAGGAAGGAGTAAATGGAGCACTCAGCAAGTGGAAATTATCTTTAAATCACATTTTTAAAAATCTTACCAAAGATCCCACATCTGTAGCAATATTTTATCATTAAAAACAGCTTTCTTTGCTCATTTTGAAGCAAACTTACAAAGTCTATAATGTGTTTTAAAACTGGCGGATGACAATACCCTACCAAGTTACAGCTGAAAAGGGGTACAGACTCCCAAATACTTTAGTTCAAACCAAACTCAAGTTATTCATCTATAAAATGTGACTTTGTCCAGTTTCTGTTACTTTTTGATTTGGTTACATAACCTTCTAAAAACTTGACGACATAGTTAAAAAAAAAAAAAAAAAAAAAACAATGGCAGACAATGGCAGATTATTCTACAAGAAGCGAGTAAGCACCAAGGATAAAGCCTCCAAGGAAGGGTGTTAGCAGGTAAAGGCAAATCTTTCTGAAGGTGACTTTTTAGGGTTCTTATGTGGGGCTGAAGAGTGCTGAGGTCACTTGTTCATGGTGGTGACCAGTCAAAGCCAGCGGTGAGGCCAGACTGCTCGAGCTGGGACAGACCCTACCTTTGCATTAACATGGGAAAGTTAGAATCCGTCAGATGATAAGTAATTCTGTTGGCTACAAATAATTATAATTCCAATAATAATATTCCTACATTCTAAATCCTTCCAGCATATTAAATTAGAAGTTTGGTGACTGAAGAATGTTAATCAAGTGTAGAAAAATATACAGAAATTAAAGTCAGAAAAACTTAAAAACAGCAGAATAACTGCTTCTGAAAGAAGCCATTTGGAAAATTTCTATTTAGTTTTCAGTCAAGTCTTCAAATGAAATAAGGAATGCAGATTTAAGGGCAAGCAACACATAAAATATCTTTGCAATGTCAAAAGCTCACAAAATAATTCAGAGACAATCAAGGAAAGCTGTTTAAAGGCACAGAAAGAATTTTTAGAAACTAAAAGGGTAACAATCAAGAATTTAGAATTTGCTCCCAATATCTTCTGCCAAAAGATTCTGTTGAGAGAAAAAATGAGAGATGAGAAGAGAAGAATGATCCAAACAGGTCCATTATCTGAACAGTAACTTAGCTGAATTCGGTGACTTTGTCTTCAATTTGGGATAGGTTTCCAACTCTTTCGGAGATCTCAGGAGTGAAACTTATTGGGCAAATACACAAATGTGTAAACGAACAGAATTTTCCATGCAAAGTTAGGGGATCATGGACCACCCAAATCTGTCCCTGCACCCAGCTTAAGAAGTCCTGCCATTGCTGGGGATTTAGCTCAGCGGCTCAAGAGTCTGCCTGACAAGCACAAGGTCGTGAGTTCGATCTCTGTGCCAAATGAAAGAAAGAAAAAAAAAGAAAAAGAAAGAAAGAAAGAAAGAAAGAGAGAGAGAGAAAGAAAGAGAGAAAGAAAGAAAGAGAGAAAGAAAGATGTAAGCCATTGCTTTATCATCACTAGGCTTCATTGTTTCTAATTCTCTCCTCAATAATACATATTTTTCAATTATTCATTTCACAACTATATTTCCATCTGTGAGCTAATTTACTTTCGGGAGATTTCCACAAATATCAACTATGGGTCACTAAATCATGTTTCGGTTGTCAAGGCTGCTAAAAATATTGATCTAAATAAGATTTCCATGTCCTCACTTAACAATTAAGGAAGACCCTGAGGATTAGTATGGCTGTGACCTTCATGAAGGCTGTCAACCATAGAGGACAAAGGTACCTGCATCTCTTTTTTCCACCAAAATGCCGCTGCTTCCCTAACATTAACTGAAGGTATGATTGGTCCATGTTGAGCTGATGTCAGCTTCATTTTGAGGGTAGAAAATAATGCACACTGCTCAGTCTGATGATTTCCTAGGATGCTAGGGAAACTGTGTGAAGCGTGATGTGTTTGTTGCTGATGTGAATGACCTCAGAGAGACCCAGCCACCTGGTGGACTAGATCCAAAGTCAAGAATTAACCAAAGGCATTGGCTGGAATAGAAGTTAAAGAGCCAAGGATTTCTGTTTACTTTTTCACACAGAATGCACTGTACAAATTATGGATACGGAAGAGAAGGTAAAACTGTGTCCTTACAGTGCTGCATGTTGAAACAAGTACTTTTTGAGAAAGGAAAGCTAACTTGTTGGCAAAGACTGGATTTGTTTAAAGCCCTCTTTTAATGCCCTCTTCTTCTTAAATGTGTTCTGAAAGCAATAAACTATAAGCCACTTACAAGGAACACATAAGGTTTAGGTCAATTTAGAAGATTAGTAAGATTGTCCAGGAAAGGCTTTGGAAAGTCTTTGTATTCATATCTGTGCCGAACTGTGTACATAATAGGCCAAATGTAGTGAGAAATATTCATCCATTCCAAGGCCCGACCCTGACTAACCTGAACAGTCACCAGGATCCAGCACGATTCAGTCTTTCCTAGGTACAAAAGAAGGAAGCCAGAATTCTTTAAAATATTAACATGGCTATTTTTTTTCAGATGTTAATAGCAAATAAGAATATTGTGTAAATATTCTTTTCTCTTTGATAAAGAAGAGTTGGTGAAACTTATACGTAAAGTTTAGTCATAAACATATATTTTTTTCTAAGGATGAATGTGTTCGCTGGCTCTCTAAGATGTAGGAGAGCACAGTGCATTGAGTTTTTATTTTATCCCCCTTGCCATATGTTTTGGAAGGACTGTGGGGAGCCCACTAGATCTCATTAGCAGTAATAAGAGGAATTTGACCTTCAGCTGTACTCCAAGTGTGCCTTTGGGTAAGAATTAATTTAACAACCATATATTAAGTAATTCCAATGGCTAAGGAAATACAGATAAATAAGATAAAATTCCTGCTTTCCAAAGACTCCCACTGTGGGAAATAAACAAATCAGAAACCCTTAAGGAGGGCAGTACCTACCCACCCTCCAAATGCATATCCACCCAGCCTGCGAATTCCAAATCCCACAAAAAGAATTACACGCACGCACGTGACATGACAGCTGTGACTGTATCTTCATGCAGCATTGTTTTGAGTAAAAAAGATAAAAACAAAGCAGCTGTCCCTCTGCAGGGAACAGGTTAAATAACTTATAGAACGTTCACATAATGGAATCTGCTGCAGCTAGGGAAAAAATGTAAGAAATTTAAAAAGTACTTGAAGAGGATGAAACTGGAAAGATCCCCTGGATTGAGGCAAAGTATCATGTGAGCATGCTGCTTTTTAGTAAGAAAAGGCAATACATTTTTGAAATGTTTTCTATATATTTTTTCTAGATGCAAAGAAAATGTGAAAAGATTCAAAAGACACTGGAAATACCAGTTTCCTGTGACTAGGAAAGAGTTGCAAAAGGAGTGGGATGTGGTTACCAAGTCCAGGAGAATGTTCTGTTTACCTCTTACCTATCTTTAAATCAAATAAAAATACAGACAGGAGGAAGACTCATTTCAATCAGCTTTCTCCAATTCCTTCAACATTATTTATACCTCAAATGACATGACTTGTGTTTCGTGTTTTATATTAGAAATGTGTATCTAATACTGTCACAGTTCAAAACTATATCAGCGGCTTCCATCAGACAAGGTCAACATCACACTTAGCTTAAAAGGCTCCAACAGTCTGGCTGATCTCTGCCTTTCAAGTATTTCCTCAGACGCCTTCTGCCTTTTCTGAAGCTATTCCTCCATCACAAATCTATGGTCCATCTGGTTCCCCCGAAGAAAACCCATTCCTTTTAAAGTTTCCTTCCAAGCCTCGTTTTCTATAGACCCTTTGCTGCTGCATCCCTGATGAGACTGAAGTGCGAAATCTCTCCTTCCCTTACTGCAATTTGTAATAAGCCTGATTTTGTACAGTTGCATAGTCTGTCACCCTGGGGGAGGACATTTATCCCACCTGTCTTCCCAGTCCCCGAGACTGTAAAAATTAAGAGTCTCAGTTCATGAATTAATAAATGTTTCTTTCTCCTACACACTATAAGCTGTTTTGTAACCTGTTCATTTCTTTGTTTTTCTAGTGCTGGAGGTTGACTCAAGACCTCATGTTCTACACTGAGCTACATTTCCTACCCTCTTATAAGCTTCTTAAGAGCAAAAAATACACCTTGCCCATTTCTGTCTCCTGCCTCCCAGAACCTAAGCTAGTATTTTATATAATAAGAATTTGAAAACGTACATTAGAAATGACTGTGTTCAAATCCTGGCTTTTCTATTTCTTGGCTCTGAGATGTTATGAGCCTATTTAACCTTTAATAGCCTGGTGGGTTTTTTTGTATGATACTTAGATAACATTTTCCTGGCCTAACTACTATTTCAGTGGAGGCTCAGAAATGTCTGAAGATGTTTTGTGTACTGTAAATCTTCAGCATTCCTGGGTTTACCTCTGAGCTGCAGTGCTTACACAACAAGAATTAGTGCCTACACAACAAGAATTAGTTCTTTTGATACACTTCAGAATTCCTGAACTAGTTCTTCTTGCTTGCTGGTGGTAGTTAATGGTGTTTGGTATATAACTAGTTGATTATATTCACTTTCGTAGAGCACCAGTTTTGGAAACATTCATTCCAAAGATAAGAATCAAAATGAATAGTTTCAAACCTGGTAACACTCACTGAATTATATTATGAAGTACTGTGTGACTATTAGTCTGTAGGTGCCAGATTTTAATTATAAATCTAATATTTGAGCTTTATGTATGTGACAAAAATATTAAGTACAAGAGAGAACATGGAAAAAAAATAAGACACTGTTAGTTACCTAAACAATCCTCTATTTGAGAGGATATAGAGAATAAGTAAAAATAAATAAAACTTTAAAATATAAAAGTATGAATCTGGCAGTACAATTTATGGCAGAGCATGTGCCTAGTATGTGCAAGACCCAGGCTTCAATCCACAGCACAACAAAAAACAATAACAAAAGGTTCAAACCTGTATTGGAAAGTGAACCAAAGTTGATTAACAATAGGCTGAGAAAAAAAGAAACTAAAAGATATATGTACATGTATCAACTAACTCCCCAGGATAAATGTAATCATTATATACCACAAACATACAAAAAAAGAAAAAGAAAAAGAAAAAAATAGGTCACTGAGGTGGTGTTTGGAGAGGAGCTGAGATGGCAAAACATTTTAGGTACACAGAGAAAACCATGAATTACAGATGGGAAAAAAATAAAACCATTTAGATGGAGCCAATGAGTTTGGCAGCAATAGAAGAATAACTGGAGATCAAAGGAAGAACAGTTGGAGTCAAAGTTGGGGAAACTCTTTAAGGAACTCGAAGATCTGATCATGGAGTTTCAAGGTACTGAACCTCACTGAATGAAGACAAGAGTCACGTGTGTGTCTTCAAACACTTCCAGGTGTGAAAAGCATGAGCAAGTTATTTGTCTGAACCTCTGTTTCTTCATTTATGAAATGGACATTATTGTGAAGGTCAAAAGATAATGGACCTTAAAGCCATTATGTCTGTGATAAAATATGGTACAAATCCTATGGAAGCTATTTTTAATTTATCTAAAATTTTTAGATAAATTAAAGGCTCCTTGGTTCCTTGTAAGAGCATCACAAGGTCAAAACAATTCTTAGAAAATCTTGAACTTCAGGTTGAAGTGCAAGAGGAGAAATAGCCTAGGAAAATCAGGTAAGACACTGAAGAATATAATCTGGATGTCAGGGTCATTCTGTACATATCACAAAAGTGTGGACAGACAGCAGAGAAATGGGAAGTGGAATTTGACATAATGAAACACCGAAGAGGACTCTGAGGATTCAACGCTGAAGAAATAGCACTAAATAAACAAGAAAGAAGGGGAAAGTGTCTGGTTTGGTAGCTACTGATATATTTATTAAAGGTCTGAGTAATTATTAGACCAAATGGTAGAATCTAATATATCCATTTGAAACTTTCTAGCTTAGAGAATAGAAGTCAAAGGTCTTAGCCAGCTAAGAAAAGTTATTTTGGAATCGAATTAGTTCATGTGAGATGATAAAATTAAAATTTTGTAGTAGCTTCTATATTTGGTCTTCCTGCATCATCTGCAGGACTCGCACTTTATTCCAGCCTAGTTATAACCTGAAAGCAAGACTCTATTCCTTTGGGAGGAGGAAGGGTGCTGGAGATCAAGCCCAGGCCTTGAGTATGAAGGACAACTGCCGTATCCCAGTCTTCTACACCCATTTCGTGGATGTGGAAACTGTTCAGCACCAGCAGAGGAGAGGAAAAGCTGTCCCCTTTCATTTGGAAAGAGTACCTTGGATGGTCTCTAACGATACTTCTGTAGCATAGCCTACCAGAAAGTGAAAGGTCAGACATTCATTGATATACAGAGATCTAAACAAGCCTTTTGGAAAAACAAATAACTTTCTAAAAATGATTCGCCAACATATTAATAAAAGACATCCATTAAGTCTCTGTGCCCTATCCTGACTATTTACTAGCAGTGATCTCAGGTTTGAATCCTAAACTTCAGTGGCTGCAACCCTGAGAAGACACTTTTTTAATAGCCTCATCATGTACGAGCATGTGGGCATATATTTAACTACATTACTCTGTGATACACTTTGATATTTGTTTAAAAAGCCTAGTGGATTCCTATTGTTCTATTTCGGTTTAGGACCTATTACACTGATTTAATTGGTAGAGATTCCACAGTTTGGAAAACATTCTATTTCCTCACCAAAAATAAAAATAAAAATAAAATAAAATAAAAGCACTTGCAGCACCATGTGCCACACTGTTTCTCTGGGTAAAAAACATAGTGTCACTTCCTCAGTTGCACGCTGTGGGTGGGCCAATTGTTCTTTAGTGACTTGAAACATTCTGTGCCAGGGTTTCAAAGAAAACACTGAAATTAATGCATGAAATGCTCCTGATTCCTGCTGTAAAGAACCTCTTTATTGCAAACGTATTTATCACAAAGTCCTAAAACTGATGCACCTATTTAGATGAGCATTTAGGGAACTGCAGGGGGAAAATTAAGTCGACTCATTTTATAACCCAGAAAACTATAAAC
Organism: Cavia porcellus; assembly: GCF_034190915.1. Classification (NCBI taxonomy): domain Eukaryota; kingdom Metazoa; phylum Chordata; class Mammalia; order Rodentia; family Caviidae; genus Cavia; species Cavia porcellus. The sequence continues at coordinate 60,681,202 of NW_026947493.1, forward strand.
AGTGCTGTTGGCAGTCTCATCTCAGAGAAAACACGTCAGAGTGGAGGCTTTTCTTAAAATCTGCACAGGAATGTCCCTTGGATCATTTTGCTGTTGCGGAAGGGAGGTGGCCTCCCTTCACCCACTGACTCCAGTGCTGTAGTCTAAGTTCCCCCCAGGGTCTGACAAATTTGAGACATTTAATTTCTCTCTGGCAGTTGAAAGGTTTGAAAGTTATTTAGCTTAAAAGAAACATATGTCACAGAGCAAAATATCGTGGTTTTGAAAAAAATACCAGAAATGCCAGTTCTGTTGGCAAATATTCCTGGTGCTGAGAATGCAGACTGTCAAATTACATAAAAATCCACACCAGCAAAATAAAAGCCAAACAAACTAGGGCAAAAGAAAAAAAAGTGCAATTGTTTCAAATTGAGTTAATTAAATAGGTAATTGAGCAAATGAATTCTACAGTCAAATAAAATGCATTTTGCATACAAAATCTGTTCCCAGCACTAAGGGAGAGTCCCTGTACCCCATGCCCTAGCCACCCACCAACCACACTGTGCCTGACTGCAGCCCAGAGCCATCATCATGGCCCACTGCAGCTCCCTGGCTTTGGGTGATCAAAGACCCCAAGCCATTCGGGGATATTTCAAGTCTTCCTAAGGAGAACACTTCCTATTGTTCATTTTATGGAAAAAGGGTAAAACAAAATTTCATAACAAAGTAACAGGAGAATAACAATCGTTAATACATTACATGCTGTTATCTTTAAAGTAGTTGCTCAAGGTACATGATATGGGAATAATAATTTCTCCAATTGATATTAGCACAAACCTTCCCTCTTAATGAATTAAGACACTAATAGTATAATAACCAACTTGCATTTCCTCTCTTTTCCCTACTGTCTTTTCCTCTTTCACCCATCCTAGTTTCTTTTTCCTTTTGAGCAATTTCTTCCCATTTCACAATATTTATTGCACATTTTAAACCTTAATGACTCTTTCAGTTTCTCATACCAGGGAGGCATTATGATGTTTATATGTGTGAGTCTGATTTATTTCACTTATGACTATGATCTCTTATGATTTGAGACATTTACATATAAAAGTCTCAAATTTATCCTTCTTTATGCTTGAGTAGTACTCCATGTTTTTAATCCATTCCTTGGTTGATGGACATTTAGGTTGTTTCCAAGATTTGGCTTACAAATTTTGTTGCTATGAACATGGGTGAGCATATACAGCTTTGGTAAGACATTTTTAACTCTTCTGGGAAGATGCCCAGAAGGGTGGAATAGGACCTTTAATCCTAGCTTTTTGAGGATTCTGCACACTGATTTCCACAGTGCTTATTCTAGTCTACAGTCTTTCTCCATTAACAGTGGAGAAGGGTTCCTTTCCCCCAGTTTCCTTCTAGTATTTGTTATTGGTTGCTTTCTTGATATTAGCTATCCTTTCTGGGGTGAAATGGAATCTCAGTTTTGTTTTAATTTGCATCTCTCGAATGACCAGTGATGCTGAACATTTTTCAAATATTTATTTGTTTGACTCAATTCTTCTCCTATGCCACCATCTTCTTACAAATTGTATATATTAGTCATGTACAACATGATTTTTAAATTTGTTGTTAAACTAATCTTTAAGCAAAAACTGAAAATATAATATTGTACATATTGATGGGGTTCTATATGGCATTTCAATACAAGTATACGTTGGTAATGTTTAAATCAAGTTAAATATATCTGTATCTTCAAACATCATTTCTTTATGATGAAAAGTTTCAAAATTTTTCCTTGTAGCTTTGAAATGTAGGAACGTTTTTTATATCTGTGGTCATCCTACTGTACCATCACACACCAGAACTTCTAACAGTAGCTTCAGCATGATGTTTTTAAGTATTGTTTGGTTTGCAGTGCTGGGGGTGAACTGAGTCTTGCACATTCTAGGCAAGTGCTCTACTATTGGGCTACATCCATCTCTAGCCCCTTTCCTTTCCTTTCCTTTCCTTCTTCTTTCTCTTCTCTTCCCTAACCCCCTTCCCTCCCATCAACTCCCCTTTCTTTTGCCATATTGTACACTGAATTCAGGGGTGCTTTGTCACTGAGTTGCGTTTCACTTATGTTGAGTCCTTTTCACTTATGTTGAAGGCCTTGCTAAGTTGCCCCAGCTGGTTTTGAACATGTCATCCTGTGTATCAACACATCCAGCCAATGTGTCTTGAAATATATCAAAAGATGATATGTAGATAGATAGATAGATAGATAGATCGATAGATAGATAGATAGATGATAAATAACTCAATTGAGCAAATTAATACATACATTAATTCATATGCTTATTTTTCTGAGAACATTTAAAATTTGTTGTTTCAGTAATTTTCAAAATATATTGTTATTTACTATGTTGTACAATAGATCTCTTGACATTATTTTTCCTATCCACCTGAAATTTTGTATCCTTTGACCACCATTTCCCCACCAAAATCCTTCCCTCAGCAGGTGGTAACCACGACTCTACTCTCCATTTCTATGAGTTCAAAGTGTTTTAGATTTTGTGTCTCAGTGAGATCATGTGGTGCTTGCCTTTGGGTACCTTATTTCACTTAACATTATATTCTCTGGATTTATCTCTATCATCACAAATTACAGACTTGCCTTCCTTTTATGGCTGAATAGTATCCCACCACGAATGTGTCCTACATTCCTTTATCTAGTCATCCACTGACAACATGAAGTTTGCCTCCATGTCCTGACTGTGCACAGTGCTGCAGTGGACGTGAGGCTGCAGACACCCGCACCCATTTCCTGCAGATGTATATCCAGTAGAGTGCTGGATCACGTGGCAGCTCCATTTTTAATTTCCATATCTACCATGTAATGTCCATCCCTGGCCTTCTTGGAGTTACAGGAACACATCATTCCTGTCTTGATTCATGGGGAGGCTTCCTTGTACTTCTACATAGCACATTGAAACCGCCCTGTGACTTGACCTTCTCCAGGAAACTGCACTGATTACATTCTCAGCCCCTTTCACTTTTGCTTTGTTTTTGTTTTTCTTTTGAAGGGGAAGCAGGATCTTACGAAATCACTAAGCTACTTAGACTGAGCTCTAATTTGTGATCCTCCTATCTCAGCCTCCCCACGCTGGGATTACAGCTATGCACCACCACGTTCAGCTGAATTTAGTATACTGCTTGGAAGGTGTGTTGGTGGTAGCCTTCCCCCTGCCACACTGAATGTTTTTGAGGAATGTATAGCTTCTTCATCTTTCCATTTCCTGCAGTCACCAGCACACAATAATTGCTCAGGAGGTGTCTGAATGTAAGGACCAGTAAGACCCGGGTCACTATATTGGCCTCAGTTTACATATACTAGGTAGAGCCAAAGGCGTTTTAGATATTCATGTATCACTTTCGATATTCATGTAACACTTATGTGTTAGGGACTTTGCAAGAAATCACAGATAGAAGGTATAATGTATAGTTCCCTTTTTGGGTTATCATACTTAAAACTATATATCATGGCAGTGCACACCTGTAATTCCAGCACTCAGGAGGCTGAGGCAAGAGGATTGCCACAGGTTTGATGCTATCCTGGGCTACATAATGAGGTCAAGGCCAGGCTGAACTATACAGCAAGACCTCATCTCAAAAAAAAACAAAAGCACTATGTATCTTGTGCTATGTTATAACCGTTATCCAAATACTGTGAAACTCAGATGAGTGAGCATGAATAATTTTGCCTGAGAAAACTGAAGCTTTACAGAGCAAGTGACTGTCTGATTGTACTGGTTGGCAACAAAGTAAATTTTAAGTCACTTTTAAATCCCACTTTACTCGTGTGATCTTAAGAAAGTTTCTCATCTCTTGGCACTTCAATGTTCTCACTTGAAAATGGAGTAAATGTCATTTTTTTTTTAAATTGGGGATCAAACTCACAACCTCACACTTGCCAGGCAGGCATCTATGCCACTGAACTAAACCCCCGGCCCAGTGTAAACGTCATTCTTATCTCGCAGGCTTACCATGAGCATTAAATGAGACAGTGAGACAGTGTAGGTTTAACACAAAATCTGGTACATAACAAGCACTCCATCACTGGTAGCAATTATTTCAGTGCTATAATCAGACCTTGAAAGTTTCAAATCAGTAAACTTAAAACGGGATAGGGAGGAGTTCTGAAGATGCCTATCCTGTTCTCTAAATGGAGGAAGTGTATATTAACCATAAACTTCTCTTTCTTATCCACTTGAGATGGACCCTTAGTATCTCTTCAACAGTTTCCCAAGCATCCTTGATCAAATGACTAAAACTAGCTCAGGTAACACCATCTGTGATCTAGATGTTTACCAAGGTTTTACCTCTGTGAAAAAAAATAACAGACTTCTTAGATAACTGGAAATTGTTATGCTGTGCTGGGATAATATTTACATTGACTTTTTCATTGCTCTAGAGATAAACCCTCACGTCTAAGGAATATATAAACTTTATGTTGAAGTCCAATAAGCCAATAAGTACATATTTACCTTAACAGTTTTCACAGATTCAACTAATGTTAAAAAAGCTATTCATGCATGCTCAAATGTCCATTTGATTTGGTATTTCACTTAATTTCAGATCTGAAAATCCATCTCCAGACCACTGATTATGGCAACTTTTTGGCTAATGAGACAAATCCTCTTACGGTTTCCAAAATTGACACAGAGATGAGGAAAAAGCTCTGCAGAGAATTTGACTATTTCCGGAATCACTCCCTGGAGCCCCTCAGCACCTTTCTTTCCTACATGACGTAAGTGCAGGCGGGAAGCTGCATTCAGCCCAAGTGTGATTGTGCAAACTGCTTCTAACAGTCACAGGTGGTGTATTTGGCCGGAGTAAGACTTCAGACCTTTTCCATCGCTTATAAGTTTGAATACATTCAAATTTTAGCAACTAAAAATCTCACAGCCACATTTACACATTATAAAAAAGACACTTCAAAGATGATTATGTAAGTTGCAGTGGCCTCCATATCAACCAGTGTTTTCATTTTTCATGTAAAAAAAAAAAATAGTGCCGCTCCTTAAAGTATTTACCAAGATTAGTGTTACGTCAGATTTTTATATCATTTGTGAGATAGAATTGCAATATCACAAATTGTTCTTATAATCCCTTCTATCTCTCCAGATTCTCCATATTTAATCTCCATGTTTAATCGCCAGTAAATTATACCTTTTATTAATCCAGTTAAAAGTCATATCTATTGCTCAAATGATCCATTTAAAATAATTTTATGCCTCTATATTTGTCTTAGCTGACAAGCTGGGAACAAAGACCAGCTATACAGGAGTTATGTATTATGTAGACAAGATTTAGATGTAATAATCAAATTTATGAGTATTAGTCTCAAACTCTACACTGGTGCCTGGCATCCAGGCACTCAATATATTTGTGAAAAGATGGTAACAATAAAGCAAGTTCTTGGTTGTATAAGCCAAAAATTAGTCAAAAGGGGGAAAAAACAGTAATTCAGGTCAAAGTCTGTGCTTATTACTAAAGATAGAAATTAGAAAAAATGTGTATAAAAAATTGGTGTTGAAATTTCTGCAGGGAATCCCTGAAAGACATAGACTCCAAGGGAATTCGAGAAAGACTGGACAGGCAGATGGCAGATGGCCTTCTGCAAAGGTGACCAGTCCCTGCCCAATCGACTGTTAACACATAGAATAATGCTGCCTCTGAGACCAGGGTGGAGGAGAATCTGCTCGTCTGACCAGGAGCACCCTCCCTTGTTCGCTTAGGCCTTCTTCCATCCTTCCATTTCTCCATCTTCCATGCTTCCATTCTACAAGTATCATTAGTTATGCCCTCAGGTCCAGCAAACAAGAGAACAGAACTAAGAAAATATAAATGTATCTGCTGAGCCAAACAAAGCTACATGGGCTCTAACTGATATGAGTTACTTTAGCTTGAGAGGAAAATAACATGCCAGGCAGCCAGAGTTATCACACTGGGACAGACATTGCTAGGATTCTAAATAATATAAACAGAAAATATTCCATGTGACAAATCTTCATTCCCAAGCTTTTGACGCAAAGGAAAATTTATGTAAACTTTCTGTTATTCATAGTAGACAAAAGCAGAAGTAAAGGAAGTCTATTCTGTTTGGGACTTCATATCACATTATGATTTTCAAAGATCAACTTTGGTTCATGAATAACTAAGAGGAAAGAGTATTCAGGAGTGTGGCTCAGTAGTAAAGAACTTCCCCACTCTGCAGGAAACAGAGAACAAGGGGGAGAAGCAGGAGGTAGGGAGGGAGGGAAAGAAGGAAGGCAGAAAGAGAAAAAGAAAAAGAGAAGCAAAGATATCAAAGGACATGATTATAACCATACAGGACTTTTTTCCGATTTTTTTGGAACTCATGACTCATACTTAGCTTAAGCAAGTGCTTAAGCCACTGAGCTAACCCATATAGGATTTTACAAGAAAATAAAGTTACTCCATTTTACCTGTCCCCTTCTTTTCTACCTTGTTCTTCCCAAAGTATCCACTTTTCAGTTTCTTATATGTTTTTATAAAAAAAAGTATTCCTGTGGATATGTCATTGTACCTACACACTCTACCCTCTCCAATCACATTTGAAATGTACACATAACAGCATAATTTTCTTTGTGTGTTTTTTCTATCTTAACACGTATGGCCTTCGTATATGTGAAGCATGCTCTCTGCTGTTGTGCTAACACTCAATCATGTATACAGGTCTTGAATGTATTTCTGAATTTAGTTTATAGCTCTGGAAGTCGTAAATCAAAGAAATCTGCATATTGGGCTTTGGTAAATAATACTAAGTTAACAAAGGTAGCACCAATTTGAATTACTGTAACAGTTCACCAGAAGGCCTAAATTTCTGCACCATTACCAACACTGGTGAGTCTGTTCAATTTTTCCAGTAGGTTACAAACAGTATATTTTTCTCCAATTTATAGCTTTTTAGGGAGTGAAATTGATCATTTCATATGTATTATTTATGTATATTTGGGATGTGACCAAATAATTTACCTAGTTTTTACTTGGAATTTTCAGCTGTTTTTAATGGATATGTAAGATTTTGTAAATTAAGAAAGTTAAGGCCTAGTCGGGTGTGGTAAATCAAAGACATGGCCATGGTTCAAAGAAGAAGCAATGTAATGCACCTGAGAAATGTGGTTAGTGCCCACGGTCCCGTTTCTATAATCAGGGCTCTTACCAATATGAGGGTTAAGGTTATTCTCTCCAGTTTATTTACAGGCAACACACAGATGGAAAGTCTTTGATGCTAGGCAAAGAAAGTGGATTTTACCACATCAGAGTAGTACAAAATGTCCTAATTGCATGGGAGTATAAGTGATAGCCAAAATGCTAGACAGTGTTTCAGAATATTTATTATATGCCAGGGCTCTGCTGAGTGCTTTACAAACACTGCCTGGTCTAATTCTTCTCAAGTCTTTCCAGTATGTGGGGGGCAGGGGGGGCAGTCTTGGCAAGTGTCATGCAATTGTTATCACTGTTCTAAAGATTCTAAAGAGGAAGCTAACATTTCAGAGCAGTGATTTTCTTGGATGAAAATCTGACAAATGGAGAAGTCATAATTCAAAGTAAACGTTAGCAGTAGACTTTTTAGAATTGTTTAGCTCAGAATTCAGTTGAGTTTAGAAAATCTGACCCCAATGATGGCAAGGGTCATCATGCAGTTTTAACTGGATCAGGGAGCTGCCAGGTTCTATACTTTAATATTAGGACATAGATCTCAACGACAAAGAAAATTTGCCCAGTGTCTACCAGGAAAGGCCCCTGTTCCAAGAATCACTGTGAGTCATTTGGTCAGTGGTTCTTCTCACATATTAAACTCTCTGATTTATAATTTCCTAACTGTAGAATCTTAGTTCTGAAGGAACCTTAATATTAACTAGGTGAGGATCCTGATTTCAAAATGAGCTGCTATGTTAAAATATAGTCTGTTTTTAAAAACAAATTATTTAAAATTCCAAACATTTCTAATCAATAGCAATGCTTAAAAATTCTATACAAGAGTACAGATAGTTACAGACACACACACACACACACACACACACACACACACACACATATGTATACACAAAGAATATTGATGAAAAACTGGGCCAGGTATGGTGGTGCTCACACATGTAATCCCAGAACTCTGGAAGATTGAAAGACTAACTTCAAGCCCTGACTGGGCAACTTAATAACTTAGCAAGACTGTCTCAAAATAAAAAAGAAAACAGAGATCTTTTGAGTCTATGTTTTGTCCCATCATCGCAACAGACTATGTAACTGGCCAGCCCAGGCACCATGCTGCTACTTTCTGTAAAGCCTAAGGATTTATTTCAACAGCAAAGGTTGGAAAAATGGAGGAATGATGTCCCGCTGGTCTGAAGCCATTTGTCTTATCTCTTCCAGAATGTTTTGCAAAAGCAAGTATCTACTTAACACCCACGAACTTCCAATCAAATAGAATTACTTTTCTCTCCTGATAGGAAGTGAACAAGGTGACATTATAGAGATGACTAAATCAAGCCTAAGAGAGGCAGTCTAAATTTAAATTGCTATAATAAACATAATTTTAAGTATAGCGCATTTTATGTGATATAATTACTGTACATGAGAAACTTATTTTGAAAATCTGGAACAGATATTTTTAAATTCTTAATAGCAGGAAGATCTGGAGGTTTTTTATACTATAATTACACACAGTTTATGAAACAAAGGAATAGATCTGGTAACATTTTAGTAAAGACTATTTAATATAGGCCAAGGTTGTTTTTTCTTCTTTCCTAACCAGTCCTTTCCAGCACCATCTCTACTTCTCATCCTTTGAAATCCTATGGTTTTTTTTTAGAATAATCTCTCACATATTCAGAGTACTATACCCCCAAGGGCTGTAAGATATTTGAATAGAAGATGATCAAAGAAATAGTCTCAAATATCTACATGGTACAGTTGGTGTTCCATATTTGCTGGCTCCCCATCTGCCAATTAAACAAACTGTGGTTCACAAATATTAGGGAAAAATTTCATCTTTACTGAAAATTTACAAACTTTTTCCTTGTCATTATTCCTAAACAATATAGTATAACAACTATTTATAATGCATTTGCATTGGACTGCATCCTCTCTGGAGATGATTCAAAGTATATGGGAACATGCCTGCAGATTATATGCCAATATTATGCCATTTAATATAATGACTCTGAGAATCCTCAAATTTGGTATCTACAGAAAATTCTAGAACAAGCCCTCCCTTCCCCACACATACTGAGGTGGGGTGGCGGGGTAGTGCATAATCTCAGGTTAAGGACCTAAAACTGCAGAGAATGTGAGGTCAAGGGCCACAAATTGAAGAAATCTTTGAAGGCTACTTCCTAAAGACTGCGTTCTGCTGCTGAACATGGAAGGACTCTCAGTGCCAGCACCAGGGAAGTCTGCAGCCATCCAGACGAATGCTCCCCTTGGTTCTCAAGAAATATGTGGTTCTCACGAAATACATTTCCAAGCTCTGGGTCACGAAGAGCTTCCACTGACATGAAGGCAAGGAAATGTGTCTGCGAATGGTGGAAAAAATAGGGCAGATCAACAGAAAGCTACCATAAAGCCTTTAGCATTCAATCAGAGGAGCCTAGATTACTGGAGTAACTAGTTGTGACTTTAAAAGATTTTGCAGATAGAGTTGAAACTCAGCCAATACATATCTCAGTGGGCACTTGCCCTGAGTTCTGTCCCCAGCACTAAATAAATAAATAAATTTGCTTTGATTGAAAGATTAACTGAGGTATGAAAGGAATTGGGATTTGGAGATAACAGCTCATCTCAGATGCAGTTAGAACATACAAATGAGCAGGAGGACCATGCAATCAGAGCCAAAAGCCCAGTCAGTCACAGGGCTTTGACTGTGAGTCTCTAAGAAAGGAGAAAGTGAACAAAGAAAGGCTGTCTGACAGGTGCTACCTTCACATGCTTCTCCACTGCTGAAGCCCATGCTCTTCATGTAGTGGTCCCCACACTACAGGATAAGGAGAAGTTTCCTACTGGGAGACCACGGGATGGACTGATTGAGCCACGGCGGGCTCCATGGCCAAAAGGCATTTCAATCTCCTCGCACTAATGAGTTTTTCAGGTAGCCAGTGGAAGAGCACCTGGTCTTAAGATTATTGTCCACACATTTAACAATTGACATCTGCTACTAATGTGTGTATTCTGGGGCTTATTTAAAGTGCCCAAATTCCTGTAGTTAGTAAGTAGAGCACCTAAAATGTGATGTCAGGTAAGAGGATGGGACTTGAAGCAGAGGAACCATAGAAGAAAAAGTGTTTTAAAAGTTTATCCTGTAGATCTCAGCAGCAGAAATAGGAAGGAGGAGACAGATATATTTGGAAGGCAGACTTGACAAAATTTAATATTTCAATTTACGACAAGTGAGAGAAAGTAAAAAATCCCTGGGAATTCTAAGTAAAAGGAAGGGACATTTTTAAGGTATGAGGAAAGATTTCATTTTTATGTCTAACAAAAAGGAATAGGAATCCCACTGTGAGTTAAACACAACTACATAAATAAATTATCCCTCATTTCACCATCATTCGACATATATTTCCCTTTTCCTACACATTTTTAAAGAATTTAAATCAGTGTCAGTTTAATTTTGAATCTTAGTTTTCTATATACAATACCACCATTTTTCCCATGTCAAAAATTTGTCTCATATTTTTAAATGACTATGTAGTCTTCCATCTGGTCAGGAACGTTCTAAAAGTATTGAGTTTTGTGTTTTCCTTATCACAGCTCTACATAGTATTTAACTTGGTAAGTTCTAATTTCAATAAATCCCCAATAACATTAAGAAATGGACACCACTACATATTTGGGATTCTAAACCTCTGGTCAAAAAAGCTCTTCTGAAGTCACAGATTGAACTGCTTGAAAGGTTTTATGTCTGTATTCCACAGGACATTCCTTAGAAGTGTTGTACAAAACCATCAGAAGTGCAGTTGCTGGTGAGAACTTCAGCATTCACAATTCTCAGACACTGCATGTAGTGCAGTGATGCTGTTTTGCAGAAGCCAAACTTGGTCTATCTGTAACTGAATGATACTCACAGGAGCAGAATAGCATTTATTAGGTGACTTGTATAATTGAAGGCTCGTGCTGGATTCTATAATTAGAAATGCACTGAATCCAGGCAGTTCTCTAACCATTGGAAGAATTATTCACCTGAAGATTTCAAAATTACGCTTCCCAGAATCATGACTTCCTAGGTCATGACATGTGGCCTGTACATCTGCATTTTATAACGCTTCCAGCTGAACTTTGGGCAAATGAGAAACTCTTGCACCATAAGGAGACTCTAACCTGGATCATCAGTTCATCAGCTGTAGGAAACAGTCCTGCAATCACGGAATGCCTCATGTTTCTCATCTCTAATGGGGAAACGTAATTATATATAATATGGAGTTGTGAGGTAATTTAAATTTAGGACCAGCTATCTACTTTGTGAGGCTAACTGCATGTGAAGGTGCACAGCCTTTTGTTTAGAAATATTTAAAAATTTTAAGAGAATAAAGGCAAATAATTCAATCAAACATGGAGCCCTGTGTGAGTGCCTAGATTCCATACCCAGGACACTGACAGGTTAAACACGTATCTGTAGATCATATGTCTGAATATATCCACATACAGGTAGTGTGTTCAAAACGTGGTCAACTTTGTGTCTTCAAGTATAATGCCCACCTGTGGGAGCTAGAAAAGACTGTATAAAGGAGATGATGCTTATGCTGGAGCTTGAAACCTGGGGCTGTGCCTGTGTCTGGATCCAGGCAAATCGGGCAGAGAGAGCACAGGTTTAGCTGGTACTGCTCTTGGGTTGCTGATGGCACAGGACGTCACATAGTGGCTGAAAGGTAAATATTTTAAGGTAATGACTGCAAAAAGGCTTAGGGTATGTGGCTGCAAGCTTTCTTTGAATGGGTTGCACATTACTGACCAGATGGACTTCTTACTTCCTTTGGGTTCAACTTCTTGGGGAAGGCATCAATCAACCACCAGGGGGCGAGATGGGTCCTAATAACCTGTTTTCCCAAGTATTCCTCCTTTCCATTTCCCACCATTCTTAAATTTAAAAGGTATCTGAGTCTGTTCCATAACCTTCATTTTCAGGATGGAGTCTGCAGTCTACCCTGGTACTCATCAGGATATCTATTGCTGTAATTTTATTTTGTCTCACTTTTTTTTTTTTTTTTTATTTTGAGAAGACGCATAACCAAGTGCTGTAACTCCAGCACTTGGGAGGCTGAGGCAAAAGGATCTTTGTGAGTTTGAGAACAGCCTGGGCTACAAAGTGAGTTCAAGGACAGCCTGACCTGCATAGTGAGACCCTATCTCAAAAAGACAAAAAAAAATGTGTGTTTAAAAATGTTTTTAATCAAAAATTTATATTCACTTTACATGTATTAGTAATTTTAATTTTCACAACCCTATTGGGTGGCACTACTATTGTTGTCTTTTTTTAAAAAAAATAAGGAAACAGGTTAAATAGCCATGTTGCAAAGCCCAGTGGTAACCACTCCTAATTCCATATATGTCCTTTCAAATGTTTTCTAGCAAAAAAGACAAGAATAGACAAATAGACAAGAAATAAGTAACTATGTCTTCTAGAAAAAGGACCAAGATAAGATATCCGGTAGCCAGTTATTTCTTTTACTTCTCCTTACTCAATGAATCACTATAATTGTGTGAACGTGGAGAAAAATTTATGCATCAAATTAAATATTTAAAATTGTTTCTTTGTATATGCAACATAGAATTAAGGCTGCTGTGGGGCCACAACCAAAGTACTAAAAAAAAAATTCTATGTTCATAAATATTATAGTTAATAAAGATGGCTAAAAGTTAACTGCAGAAATACTATTTGAAACGAACATTTGAGATGACTTGCCCAAGAGCATACAATGAAATAACAGAGTTTATACTGGAATCCAAATCTTGTGTCATAATAAATATGTGACAAGTATTTGTGAATGAATGCATTAACTATTCCCAAATCCATTACAACCATCACATTCATCACAACTATTTCCCACTTTACTGCCCATGCATATTGAAAGTTAATTTTACTTCAGTATAAATATAACTATAGGGCATTTAGAGAGAGACAAAGGTACCACTTTTCACTGGACATACTTTAAAAACTTAGGGAAAAATGACTTATTTGAATATAGCCTTAAAGGATGGGGAAGATTTCAACTTCTTACATCTTGAGAACAGAAACAAAGATACTAGTGCAGAAAAGGACAAAGAAGTCAGATAATTTTAATCCAGATGGATATGTTAGGCTAAGATTGTACAGAATCATAAATACAAAAAAAATTTGAAGAATCTGGAACTACCAAGTGTCTGGAAATGCACAGTGATCAGCACTCTTGCTGAAGTATGCTATTATAGATTATGCTGAGTTCTGAATAAATTCTCAATATTTTACTTTACTAAAGAAAAATGGATATGACAGCAAAATTAATTGCTTTTTAAAATTAATTTTCACTTCCTCTATTTGAAAAAAGGGAAACCTTAGAGAAATAAGAAACGTTACTGAAATTTAAAAGTTAGCAAAATGTGTGTGGGGATATTTTGAATTCTCATCAGGTTATTTAGTGAATCATGTAAAATAGTAGGGGTGAGCTATACGTGATTAGTGATAGATTAAGCAAATCTAGAGTATAACAAAATGTTTATCAATGTAATCAAGAAAAAATTTCATTTGAAAAGTAGTATATTGGAAAACATATCCAACATGGTCTTTATTATCCGTGTCACCATAAGTAATTGATGGACCTATAATTGTTGAATCAGCACCTTTCATTTAGAATTTTCATTGAGGAATAAAATAACATGAAAACTACACCAGGGGTTGGGAATGTGGCTCAGCAGTAGAACACTTGCCTACCATGTGTGAGGCCTTGGTTTGATCCCTCTGCCAAAAAATGCCAAGTATCTCAGCCCTTATCCTTTCCATGAACAGTTTAGCCCAGAAAATGTAATTTACGTTCCAATCTTTGTATTTCCTGTGTGTACAAATGTGACCTTGCCAACATAATCACTTAGTTCTTCATTACCTAGAACACAATTGTTGTCCTTGAGAATATGATGCATTGTACTTTGTAATTAATAGGATGAGGGATTGGCTCCTCAGTTAGAAGGGAACCAACTCATTGCATCAGAGATGCAACCTCTGACCCCTATTAAGCAAAATCTTAGTCACGATGATGCTCTAGATGATGAATCTCTTGTAATCATCATTATTTACCATTCAGTTGAGAGCAAAGGATAAAGTTCAGACTGCATCTTGACCATGCAGACACATCTGTGAGTTCCAAGATGCAGAATAGAATGGTAGCAGGTTTTTCAAACAAGTATAAATCAGACATGGAGGGATATTTGCCCAAGAAGTAACATGATTTGTGGATTTTCCAGCCTTCTACATGACTGTACTACACAACTTCCTGCTTCTTCCCATACTGGGTTGATAATCTCTTTTTGTCTAACAGCAATAGATAAATTTAGGAAGGATTATTTTAGTTAGAACTAAATATAAAAGTACAGAGATATAGATAGCTCAGCCTCCATGAAAGAGTATAAAATCACTGAAATATTTTTTTACATTAAAGGATTCTGTGGATGAGCAAATCCTATCTGTCGATGTCGCTCCCGGCCGGCAGGAAGGACACACGACAAAGTCTGGCAGTGGACAACCTTTTCTTTTATTTTCCTTCTCCGTACAGCCTGCCCTGGGATCGCTCCCAGCCGAAGCCTCCTTTGGTCCGCTCCCCGCGGCTCCTTTTGGGCTTCTACTTCTGGGCTTCTCCTTCCCCCCCCAGGGGTGGCACCAGTATATATACGGATACAGTGTCCAATCATGTTAAAGTAAGCAAGGCAAGCTGATTGGCTAACATCATCAGTTGCCAGGCAGACTATATTGTTGAGCGGGTTGCTTACGCGGTAAGCAGGAAACTAACGTGCTCGATGGGAGGGGTAATCTACCTCAGGCTTTACTCTTTACTACAGGCCTCACGTCCGCCAAGTGAGGCGACCGGGCTCGGGGCTGCGGCTCCCAACATCTCCCCCTTTTTTATTTTTTATGAATGTGCGCATCGTAGCCCTTCCTGGACTGGGTGCAGAGGCTTATGCCCTATGTGTAGGCCCACGGTAGGTCCTTGGCTTAGACCCTGGTCGGCCGTCCCATGGTCCGCCAAGGCCCTGAGGCCCTCGTCCTTTTTCTAGGGCCAGGCACAAACTGGACGGAACCTGGATGCACACAAGCTTGCACTCATTTCCTCTCTGTAAAGAAATCCCCTCGGAGAGAAATTTAGACCTGGGCAGCATCTAACAGTCCAGCGGCTTATGTGCAGAATGGGGTAGGGCCTGGCTTAGGTTGAGTCGCACCGGGGGAGTACGCTCTTACCCGTCATTGACTCTCCTAACCAGCTATGTCATAATTTTTTAGAGGAGGAGTGTGGGAAGCTCACCGTCCCTAGACTCGGTCGTAGGCTAGGCGAGCGAGCCATGCATATGCCTGAGGATCTTCTTGTCCATTTCGGGCTACCGCTATTTCTATTCATCTTGTTGGTTGGTCTGTGATGGATCTCCGGTAGGGCAGGTCTGATCTTCAGTCGAGGGCTTTGTCGCCCGTGTCAGTCTCTCCGGTACCCACAGTGGTTCTCGTCCCGATTCCTGTGGGAAAACACAAACCGCGCCTCGGTTCCAGCTAACCACCGGATCCGGGCCCATCCATTGTCCTGTTAGGACATCTTTCCATTTAACCCACCCTTTATGGTTGGAGGAAGGGTTGCAGTGCTCCATAGCTGGGGAGCAATTATCATTATTTAAATTTAAAAAATTGTGTGTGAATAGTGCCATGGATAATCGTGCCTTTGGGGCCAGGCCTTGGCCTACTCCCCCTTTTTGTTTTTGTAAAATTTCTTTGAGGCTTCTATGAGCCCTCTCAATGATTCCTTGACCTTGGGGATTGTATGGGATACCATGTTTTAATTGAACCTCCATCATTTTGCAGAACTCATTGAAGGCTTTGCCTATATAGGCTGGTCCATTATCAGTTTTTAATATTTTTGGTTTGCCCCATGCGGCCCAAGCCGCCAGGCAATGATTGATCACATTAGACACTTTTTCACCTGTTTCTGCTGTTGCGAATATGACGTGAGAACAGGTGTCTGTGGAAACATGAACATATTTAAGAGTCCCAAACTCCTGTATATGTGTGATGTCCATCTGCCAAACATCACCAGGGATCAAACCTCAAGGGTTTACTCCCATCGGTATGGCAGGTTTGTATGTGGCACAGGAGTCACATAGTCGCACGATATCTCGTGCATCTGCTCTGGAAACATGGAAATGGTTTGCTAGTGTCCTGGCATTGACATGAAACTTATCATGGAAGGCACGGGCTCGCTCGATTGGTGTTAGTAAGGTAAAAATCCATAACGGGCGAGTGGCAGTGTCAGCAGCCGCATTCCCCTGTGCCATAGGCCCTGGCAGGGATGTATGTGCTCTTATGTGGGTGGTGAAGACCTTATGGTGTCTGTTCTGGAGCAATGTCTGGATAGACAGGAACAGCCCAGCCACTGTGGAAGTGGATCTAATTAAACCGGCAGTCTCAAGCACTTGCATAGCATTGACCACATACCTAGAATCGGAGACAATATTAATGGCTTCTGAGAACCGTTCAAGAATCATTTTAACGATCTGCAGTTCTACCACCTGAGGCTGATCAGGTTCAAATTGTATGGTAACCGGGGGCTTGCCTAGGATCACATAGGCGCCTATCCCCGTCTTGAAGCCATCTGTGTATATTGTAGTTGCTGGGACTAATGGCTCAGAGGCAGTAACCTTTGGAAAAATTATAGGGTGCTGAGTGACAAATGACAAGATAGGGTCTTTAGGGTATTGATTGTTTATATCCCCATGGAAAACACATCTCAGAATGGCCCACGTATCTATGCAGGCAGCCAGGGTCTTGATCTGGCTGGCGGTATAGGGTACTCGGATGGCTTGTGGTCCTGAGCCAAAATGTTGGACAGCTCTATCATGCGCTTCAAGGGCCAATGAAGCGACTGCCTCCGGGTAATGCTCTATGACTTTTGCAGGTGAGACCTTAGGGTGTATCCACAGTAATGGTCCTTTCTGCCAAATCACCGCTGTGGACTGTAGACTAGTCTGTAGCAAACAGACATCAAAGGGTCGCCCTGGTTCAATTCTGTGTAAGGTAGCCCCACCTAAGGCTTTTTCCACTCTCTGTAAGGCAGCTCTTGCCTCAGGAGTGAGCCTCCTGTGGGAGGCTATATCTGGGTCTCCCTTCAGAAGGTCGAACAGGGGTTTGAGATCTGAATTTGGTATATGTAAATACGGCCTAATCCAATTAATGTCTCCCAATAGCTTTTGCATGTCATTTAGGGTCCTAACGCCATCCGTCCTAATGGTGACCTTCTGTGGAGAGACTAGCATAGGGGAGATTTTCGCGCCTAAGTAGGTCACCATTTCTCCTCCCTGAATCTTGTCAGGGGCAACATGCAGATTAGCTTGTCTCAGGGCCTCGACCAACTGGCCGAGCATATTATTTAGCATGTCTGGGTCCCTGCCGCTGAGTAAAAGGTCGTCCATGTAATGCACACATCTTAACTTGGGAAAGGATTTCCGTAGGGGGGCCAGTAGGGAATCAAGGTAAATCTGACACATAGTGGGACTGTTGGCCATACCTTGGGGCAGCGTTATCCACTCGTATTTGAGATCAGGGCTTTCTTGGTTAATGGTGGGTAAAGTAAAGGCGAACCTATGAGTGGCCTCTGGATGCAGGGGGATTGAGAAGAAACAGTCTCTAAGATCTATAACATAAACTGGCCAGGGCTGAGGGATGGCTGAGAGAGCTGGCAGCCCCCTCTGGACCGCCCCCAGGGACTGCATCTGCGCGTTGACCGCCCTTAGATCATGGAGCAGCCTCCATTTGCCAGACTTTTTCTTAATTATAAAAATGGGGGTGTTCCATGGGGAGGTTGACGGCTTAATGTGTCCTAATCTAAGTTGTGTACTGACTATTTCTGACAAGGCTAATAGCTTCTCCTTAGGCAGGGGCCACTGAGGTACCCAAACCGGATCATTTGACCTCCAGGTGATTTTGATCGAAGTGGGTAGGAGAGCTTCTTCAGCGGCCCCTAAGAAAAACCCAGCCCTTGCCTACCTTTTTTGTTCTCTACTGGTATTGGGGATGTCCGACCCTGTAGGGCATTGCCCAAGCCTTTGCCGGGGGTATATCCCTGGTTCCTGAGTATATCCTTAGCCTGGGGGGAGCAGTTTGACGTAAGCGTGACATCCATCTGAGTGAGGATGTCCCTTCCCCATAGAGACACTGGCAACTGCAACACAAATGGTTGGAAATGGCCCTGATGACCCTCCTCATCACACCAGAGCAGGGTTGAAGCACTAACCTGAGGAGCTGACACCATCCCCAGGCCCTGCAGCGTGTTATCTGCAGTGTTGGTGGGCCAGTTGGAGGGCCAATCCTTTCTGGAGATAATGGAACGGTCAGCTCCTGTGTCTAGGAGCCCTGTTATATTCTTGCCATTGACCTTAAGTGAGAGCATGGGCCTTTTATCAAGTATTATATGGAGTCCCTCGAAGACTTCCCCTGAGGAACCGAAACCTTGACTTTCTCTAATTTTCTGCTTTGAGGGGAATCTCTTGTGGAGACTGGGGAGCAGCAAGAGCTGCGCTATCTTGTCTCCTTTATTGATTACCATAGTACCCACAAGAGATTGAACCATAATTTTAATGTGTCCTGTGTAGTCTGAGTCTATGACCCCCGGGACTACTATGAGACCCCGAAGGGCCGTGGAGGATCTCCCGATCACCAGACCCACGGAATTTTCGGGTAACGGTCCCTTAAAGGTGGTTTCAACCACTTGAACACCCATATCAGGCACTAATATAAGTCTGTAGGCGACACTGAGGTCCACACCTGCTGACCCAGGGGTGGCCCTTGTTGAAGGCTGCCATCCTGAGCTGTCCTGTCTCTGGGGCGGGGGCCCGCCTGTGAAGGGGGCCCCCTCTGGCCGTTTTTTGGCTCTCTAGCTTCTCGTCCACAAATACGGTTGCCCTGAGCGTCAAAGACCGACCTACACTCCTCAGCTTTGTGTGATCCCCTCTTGCATCGCCCACAAACATATGGTTCTTCATTCCTAGGGCGAGGCCTAGCATCTGCATTGTTTGGGCAATGACGTTTAATGTGTCCTGGCTCCCCGCAGGCAAAACACCCTTTAGCCTTACATTCCCCTTCTAACCCGCGAGGTCCCCTCTGCTGTACAGCCGCGGCCAGGAGAGCAGCCACTCCCGAGTTGGAGAGCGGCCCCCCTATCTCTCTGCATATCCTAATCCAGGCGTTGAGGTCCTTGTTCTTATGAGGAGCTATCGCTGCCTTGCACTCCTTTGTACATTGCTCAAAAATCAGCTGCCTTACCAGCGGTCGAGCCACTCCCGGATCAGAAAATATCTTATCGGCAGCATCTTGCATTCGGGCCACAAAGTCAACAAATGGCTCTGTGGTACCCTGAATTATTTTTGAAAGACACAAGGAGGCTGTTCCGGCACCACTTACCTGCTTCCAGGCACGGAGCCCTATGGCGTTGATTTGTTCATAGACAGCGCCGGGGAACTGAGTCTGATCATCAGCGTGCCGACCTTCTCCCATAAGCATTTCCTTGTTCCACCCCCGGTTTCCCCGACTGGCGTTTCTCTCAGCCTGCTCTGCAGAGAACTCTGCGTACCAGGCTCGCCAATCCAGGTAACTACCCGAGGGCAGACACGCCTTTGCCAGCTGAATCCAGTCCGCGGGGGTGAGGGGCCCAGAAGACAGGTTCTCCAGCATGGCAATGGTGTAAGGCGCAGTCGGCCCAAAGGTTGTAACTGCATTTTTAAGTTCTCTAATCTGCTTTATCTCAAAAGGCTCCCATGCATTACGTCCCTGGCCCATAGCTACTTGTACAGGAAATATCCCGTAGGGGCCACTATCTATCCCAGGTGGTGGATGTACCTCATGAGACAAACGTCCCCCCTGCCAAAGCCGCCTGTAAAAATACTGAACCACCGGCGGCGGAGCATAAGACGGCGGCCGTGATTGGGCGGAAAATGGGGGCCCGTGCATCACTTCCTGTTCTGGCGAAGGGGAAGGGAGCTCCCGGGCGGCCGCCTCACGGCGAGGGATCGCCTCCGGGAACAGCCCCCAAGGTGGGGCGGAAGGCTTCGCCTCCCTCTCGCGCCGGGGAGCGCTCAGGAGCTCTCTACTCCTCCGCAGACCAAGTTGAGCGGAGCGCAATTCACGGCACAACGCTGGGAAAGAACCCTGCGACTCCTTATCGAGCGACTTAGGCTCCTGACAGCTGGTCTCTTTGGCCTCCTTGCCATTCAACTTTCCCTCGTCCTCGGAGTCAGACGACTCCGAGGCTAGAGCCCCGTCCTTCTCCTTAGCATCTTTGTTCCCCTTGACGGGCCCCTCTCGGGAGCTCCCCGACTGGGCCTGCTCAAATACCCTGCGTACTTTTGTAAGCTCTTGAGAGCTTTCTCCACAACCACCCTCGCTCTTAGTGTTGCTACCTAGCATGTTTCCCATCTTTTAATATGTTACTCACCGCGTGAGGCCCAAGGAATCCGCCACTTACGCGTGAGCCTGAGGGGAGTCTAAAAGCCCTGTAGGTGGGCGCCACCCAGAGCCCAGGCTTATCCCCAACTCACCTGTCTCGCAGCTCTGTACTGGAGCGTTGTCCACTGTCACGTCTCGGGGGTGATCAGTCCCCGTGCGGGCCTCCAAATGTCGATGTCGCTCCCGGCCGGCAGGAAGGACACACGACAAAGTCTGGCAGTGGACAACCTTTTCTTTTATTTTCCTTCTCCGTACAGCCTGCCCTGGGATCGCTCCCAGCCGAAGCCTCCTTTGGTCCGCTCCCCGCGGCTCCTTTTGGGCTTCTACTTCTGGGCTTCTCCTTCCCCCCCAGGGGTGGCACCAGTATATATACGGATACAGTGTCCAATCATGTTAAAGTAAGCAAGGCAAGCTGATTGGCTAACATCATCAGTTGCCAGGCAGACTATATTGTTGAGCGGGTTGCTTACGCGGTAAGCAGGAAACTAACGTGCTCGATGGGAGGGGTAATCTACCTCAGGCTTTACTCTTTACTACAGGCCTCACGTCCGCCAAGTGAGGCGACCGGGCTCGGGGCTGCGGCTCCCAACACCTATCCATGCAAAGACCAGTTCATAAGCAAATGCCTTATTCTTATTGTATGTAGCTACCTTCTTTATACAAGGTACTCAGCTGGTTCTCTCGCATGTATTGCCACTCACAATTGAATAAACATTTCTATTTTAAACTGAGGAAATGAAATGCTTGCTAAACTGGTTTTAGGTGGCAGAACTGAGTTTAGAAGGAGGTGTATTTGTTCCAAGCCCGAATTCCTTTTACTGTAACAACCTCTTGGTGCTTTCCAAGCTGCTTTCTTATGCTTGATTTGATTTAATTTGCACAGTGACCCTGTGAAGTTTGCCCCTTTTCATCCTATGATGCCAAAATTCTTGAAAAGAATAATCTATTCCCCTCTGTTTCATCTCTTGTCCACTCACCCACTTCAGTCTTATCTCCTACCTCATCATCCCATCACGTCGAGCTAGTTGCTAAGTCTGATGGACACTTCTCCACCTCCTATCGTAACTCATCCTGGTACAAATAAATGATTAAACAATTTAACAAGGGAAGGGAACAGATCTTCCCTGCAGAAGAATTTGAAATAACTGTGTATCTACTCTACCTTCAAGGAGGAGAAGCCCACTTCTTATTGTTTTCTAAATTTAACATATATTATGCAGTTTCTTTTGTTTCTATCAGTTTCTTTTGGTCAGTGATCATCATCTTCTGATTAGATATCCAAGCCAAGGTAGACATATTTAATTATGTATTACATGAACATACCATTTTTAATATTGCGCTTTAATATGTACACAAAAACTGAAATTAATAAAAGAAATTTAAAGACATCTGAGCAAATAATTTTGAATACCTTCTAGGGTAACAATTTGCCAACTGTGCTGTGTGTCTCCACAGGTATAGAGGATGGCTTTCTGAGGGTTACAGAGGTGGGAATACTTTCAAGTTGGCCATGCTCCATCTTTTGAATGTCTATATGCATATGTTCTAATACTACCTAAGGTAACCTGCAGTCAGGGCACCCTGCTGGGTTCCCTGTTGCAAATTTTCCTTTCCCAATCATTGTCTCTAAACCATTCTGTGATGCTCAGCTCTGAGATATAGAAAATTTAAGACACTAGACAAACCATAGACTACTAAAAATGTTCCTGTGACATAGCACCCTGGAGACTTTCAGTGAACGGTGTTTTTCTTAGAAGGTCCATGTGTCTCTTTCATGCCCAATTGCTTAGCAAACGACCGTCACTTCTCAGCTATTGCTAATGACATTAAAGCCTTAAATTTTTTATCCACTGAAGAGAGTTTCTCTAATTCAGCAAATTATGGCTGCATAGAATTTGCCCATTATCGTACAGGAAATACACTTTAGTTATCTTCACTGTCCTGTAAAAAGTTAACAAGCAAGAAGAGACCAGAAGGAAATGTTAAAATACTGTCTGGCTTGGGCTATTATGTCTGAACCTGATACAGGAGCCTGAGTTTTGGCTTTGGGAAAAGGATTATTTAACATTTTGCCCTTGCCTCAGTGCCACCTCGGCTCTCCACACACTGAGGAAGTGGGGGACACTTCAGAGTGAAGCTTAAGAGACAGGCAGGTAGACATGGGTGGTGACAAGTTACCAGCAGGTTATAGCAGTGCGACTAGAGGCAGAGTATTTCATACCTCCACACCTCCTTTCCCTTATCTTTGAAGTGCTCATAATAATGTCCTTGTGGCATTGAACCACCTGGAGTTGAGTAAAAATACACATATAATGCCTGGCACATTGTTTTAAAAACGTGTAAAACATTAAGTATTTTAAAACGATATTTTTACAACCTGAAATTCTGGAATTAAGTAATTAATTCTATCACAGTTTTAGGTGACTGCATGATTTTCACAGGTGCCCATATCAGAGTTACAGAATAAATTATCTAGAAAGCTAAAAATAGGGATACTTACAAGACTGTAGATAGGGAAAAATTAGCCAGACTAACATACACTGGTCCTGGCTCTCTCACTACCTGCAGACACAATTATCTAAAACATAAGGAGTTTGAGCAAGGTGAATAAGCAGGTGTTATGAGCTCAAACATTACCAGGCCATCAGCAATCATTATTCATCATTATATCCACGGCCCTGGAGTCTATAAAGATTACAATCTGGAGAAAGGAGAGATATTATGGGTATGTTATCTCCTTAGTCCAACAGCCCATGACAGTCATACACCTGGTGCACATGTGTGAAGGGAAGAGGAGACCTAGGAAAGAGAAATCCCAGGCCCCAAGCATGAACCAAATCCTGGGTTCTCCTTCTGCTTCCAACATCGCACTCTCAGAACTGGTGTTATTGTCTCATTTTAGAAAGGAGGTCACTCAAATACTGAAATAAAACTGAACCCAATCTATAAAAAACTCTATTTGCACACCAGCCTATTAATAAATAAATAAGCATGCTGAATACACCAGTACCTCAGATCAAGAACACAATTCTCTCCATGGATTCTACTCAAAACCAAACTGAGTAAGGACCAAATCAAATTTTCGCATCAGATCAACATTGAACCTAAACAGTGAGCTTGATTAGGTTCTTGTCCAACTTGGCTTATGACCAGCATCATGGGAAGTTCATGAACTGATGTACCACTGTGCACACACATACACACACTGTGGGTGTAAGCCTGCATGCTCTGTGTATGCAAAACCCTACTCACAGCACTGACATTGGCCGCCCTCAACACTGACGTCCTCTTCCTCCGCACAGTGAGAATGTTAGCAGCTCATATGCTTTTACATTACAGGGGTGCCGTGGGGAACCATTAAATATCTAAAGCCAGCTAAGGATTATTAAGTATAGGCAATTCTTGCTCAGGTAATTGCTTTTGAGCCAGAAAGGGACAGTTAAATAAGCACTTCCATTTTAATATCATTTTCAAGAGATAAAAAGGATTCTGAAATTCCAAGATGTCTAAATTTGGTACTGCTGTTGGGGAAGTGAAGAAACTTTATAGTCATGTGCTTTTTATAAAAGGATAATTGCTTGCTTCAAAACTTCTTTAGTTAGAATTTTTATCAGGGTAAACTGTAGAAGTGCTACAGTGAAAAACTCTCAGTTTTCCACCCAAAAATGAATTCTAGCACAAGACTGTAAATCCTTATGGCTGACTCCAGTTCTTGGTGTCCAGGTTGGCTGTAATCTAGTGCAGTGTGTCATCTTTCAGCTGTGGCACTGGTTCTGCCTTCCACTACTATCAAACTTAGAGAACCTCAGTTGATTAGGAGTTCATTTCTCCCTCCCCGTCTCTATCCACAACCTCACCCTGTGTGCTACCTTTTACCCCCAGCACTAAAGCGTCTTCATGGGTGCACTTTGAATAAATAGTACAACTCAAAAAAAAATTTCCCTTTGGCCCTGTGTTTCCACATAGCTATTTTCCTCTTACTTGAAGAGCGAATTGTGACGTGAACTTTCTTTGGCCTCCTTATGTCCAATTCATTTTAAACACACAGTGCTTAGAGATGCACCCTCTTTCTTTCTCTCTCCCCCACAAACACGCCACCAAAAGCACTTTCATTGTGCTCTGTTGACCTTAGTTGCTATACCCTGTGAGTGCTTACATCAGCATTTACCTTGACATAACTGTAACTCTTAACCCTGTACCACTTCTTCCTGAACTCTCTAGAAATTTCTAGAGTTCACTGCCTGGGTTTCATTCACCCATCTCGCTATTCCTCTTAATTTCCTTCAGGGCCTTAAAATCATAGGGCGGTAGTGTCAGGGGGGCCTTCTACATTATTGATGGGAATGTAAAGTAATAGAACCACTATGGAGATAAGTGTGGAGATTCCTCAAAACATTAAAACTAAAAATTCCATCTGATCCAGAAACTTCCCTTCTAGGTATCTTTCCAAAAGAGTTAAAAACATCATAGGACAGTGATAGATGCACACACACCATCACAATTCATAATAACTAAGTCTCAGAAGCATCCCATATGTCTGGCAACAGATGAACAGATAAAGAAATTGTGATATTTACACCCCATGAAGTACTACTCTGCACAAAGAAGATAAACTTGACTTTATGTAGGCAAATGGATGCACTTTCGAACCATAATGTTAAATGCAATAAATCAGACACACAAGCTTAAGTATGGCATGATTTCTCTTACATGAGAAACCCACATTATAAATAAAGAACAAAATAAAAGGTAGATGGTAAGATGTCGATGTCGCTCCTGGCCGGCAGGAAGGACACACGACAAAGTCTGGCAGTGGACAACCTTTTCTTTTTATTTTCCTTCTCCGTACAGCCTGCCCTGGGATCGCTCCCAGCCGAAGCCTCCTTTGGTCCGCTCCCCGCTGCTCCTTCTGGGCTTCTACTTCCGGGCTTCTTCTTCCCCCACAGGGGTGGCACCAGTATATATACGGATACAGTGTCCAATCATGTTAAAGTAAGCAAGGCAAGCTGATTGGCTAACATCATCAGTTGCCAGGCAGACTATATTGTTGAGCGGGTTGCTTACGCGGTAAGCAGGAAACTAACGTGCTCGATGGGAGGGGTAATCTACCTCAGGCTTTACTCTTTACTACAGGCCTCACGTCCGCCAAGTGAGGCGACCGGGCTCGGGGCTGCGGCTCCCAACATCTCCCCCTTTTTTATTTTTTATGAATGTGCGCATCGTAGCCCTTCCTGGACTGGGTGCAGAGGCTTATGCCTTATGTGTAGGCCCACCGTAGGTCCTTGGCTTAGACCCTGGTCGGCCGTCCCATGGTCTGCCAAGGCCCTGAGGCCCTCGTCTTTTTTCTAGGGCCAGGCACAAACTGGACGGAACCTGGATGTACACAAGCTTGCACTCATTTTCTCTCCGTAAAGAAATCCCCTCGGAGAGAAATTTAGACCTGGGCAGCATCTAACAGTCTAGCGGCTTACGTGCAGGATGGGGTAGGGCCTGGCTTAGGTTGAGTCGCACCGGGGGAGTACGCTCTTACCCGTCATTGACTCTCCTACCCAGCTATGTCATAATTTTTTAGAGGAGGAGTGTGGGAAGCTCACCACCCCTAGACTCGGTCGTAGGCTAGGCGAGCGAGCCATGCATATGCCTGAGGATCTTCTTGTCCATTTCGGGCTACCGCTATTTCTATTTATCTTGTTGGTTGGTCTGTGATGGATCTCCGGTAGGGCAGGTCTGATCTTCAGTTGAGGGCTTTGTCGCCCGTGTCAGTCTCTCCGGTACCCACAGTGGTTCTCGTCCCGATTCCTGTGGGAAAACACAAACCGCGCCTCGGTTCCAGCTGACCACTGGATCCGGGCCCATCCATTGTCCTGTCAGGACATCTTTCCACTTCACCCACCCTTTATGTTTGGGGGAAGGGTTGCAGTGCTCCACGGCTGGAGAGCAATTATCATTATTTAAATTTAAAAAATTGTGTGTGAATAGTGCCATGGATAATCGTGCCTTTGGGGCCAGGCCTTGGCCTACTCCCCCTTTTTGTTTTTGTAAAATTTTTTTGAGGCTTTTATGAGCCCTCTCAATGATTTTTTGACCTTGGGGATTGTATGGGATACCATGTTTTAATTGAACCTCCATCATTTTGCAGAACTCATTGAAGGCTTTGCCTATATAGGCTGGTCCGTTATCAGTTTTTAGTATTTTTGGTTTGCCCCATGCGGCCCAAGCCGCCAGGCAATGATTGATCACATTAGACACTTTTTTACCTGTTTTTGCTGTTGCAAATATGACGTGAGAACAGGTGTCTGTGGAAACATGAACATATTTAAGAGTCCCAAACTCCTGTATATGTGTGATGTCCATCTGTCAAACATCACCAGGGATCAAACCTCGAGGGTTTACTCCCATCGGTATGGCAGGTTTGTATGTGGCACAGGAGTCACATAGTCGCACGATATCTCGTGCATCTGCTCTGGAAACATGGAAATGGTTTGTTAGTGTCCTGGCATTGACATGAAACTTATCATGGAAGGCACGGGCTCGCTCGATTGGTGTTAGTAAGGTAAAAATCCATAACGGGCGAGTGGCAGTATCAGCAGCCGCATTCCCCTGTGCCATGGGCCCTGGCAGGGATGTATGTGCTCTTATGTGGGTGGTGAAGACCTTATGGTGTCTGTTTTGAAGCAATGTCTGGATAGACAGGAACAGCCCAGCCACTGTGGAAGTGGATCTAATTAAACCGGCAGTCTCAAGCACTTGTATAGCATTGACCACATACCTAGAATCGGAGACAATATTAATGGCTTCTGAGAACCGTTCAAGAATCATTTTAACGATCTGCAGTTCCACCACCTGAGGCTGATCAGGTTTAAATTGTATGGTAACCGGGGGCTTGTCTAGGATCACATAGGCGCCTATCCCCGTCTTGGAGCCATTTGTGTATATTGTAGTTGCTGGGACTAATGGCTCAGAGGCAGTAACCTTTGGAAAAATTATAGGGTGCTGAGTGACAAATGACAAGATAGGGTCTTTAGGGTATTGATTGTTTATATCCCCATGGAAAACACATCTCAAAAGGGCCCACGTATCTATGCAGGCAGCCAGGGTCTTGATCTGGCTGGCGGTATAGGGTACTCGGATGGCTTGTGGTCCTGAGCCAAAATGTTGGACAGCTCTATCATGCGCTTTAAGGGCCAATGAAGCGACTGCCTCTGGGTAATGCTCTATGACTTTTGCAGGTGAGACCTTAGGGTGTATCCACAGTAATGGTCCTTTCTGCCAAATCACCGCTGTGGGCTGTAGACTAGTCTGTAGCAAACAGACATCAAAGGGTCGCCCTGGTTCAATTTTGTGTAAGGTAGCCCCACCTAAGGCTTTTTCCACTCTCTGTAAGGCAGCTCTTGCCTCAGGAGTGAGCCTCCTGTGGGAGGCTATATCTGGGTCTCCCTTCAAAAGGTCGAACAGGGGTTTGAGATCTGAATTTGGTATATGTAAATATGGCCTAATCCAATTAATGTCTCCCAATAGCTTTTGCATGTCATTTAGGGTCCTAACGCCATCCGTCCTAATGGTGACCTTCTGTGGAGAGACTAGCATAGGGGAGATTTTCGTGCCTAAGTAGGTCACCATTTCTCCTCCCTGAATCTTGTCGGGGGCAACATGTAGATTAGCTTGTCTCAGGGCCTCGACCAACTGGCCGAGCATATTATTTAGCATGTCTGGGTCCCTGCCGCTGAGTAAAAGGTCGTCCATGTAATGCACACATCTTATCTTGGGAAAGGATTTCCGTAGGGGGGCCAGTAGGGAATCAAGGTAAATCTGACACATAGTGGGACTGTTGGCCATACCTTGGGGCAGCGTTATCCACTCGTATCTGAGATCAGGGCTTTCTTGGTTAATGGTGGGTAAAGTAAAGGCGAACCTATGAGTGTCCTCTGGATGCAGGGGGATTGAGAAGAAACAGTCCCTAAGATCTATAACATAAACTGGCCAGGACTGAGGGATGGCTGAGAGAGCTGGCAGCCCCCTCTGGACCGCCCCCAGGGACTGCATCTGCGCGTTGACCGCCCTTAGATCATGGAGCAGCCTCCATTTGCCAGACTTTTTCTTAATTATAAAAATGGGGGTGTTCCATGGGGAGGTTGACGGCTTAATGTGTCCTAATCTAAGTTGTGTACTGACTATTTTTGACAAGGCTAATAGCTTCTCCTTAGGCAGGGGCCACTGAGGTACCCAAACCGGATCATTTGACCTCCAGGTGATTTTGATCGAAGTGGGTAGGAGAGCTTCTTCAGCGGCCCCTAAGAAAAACCCAGCCCTTGCCTATCTTTTTTGTTCTCTACTGGTATTGGGGATGTTTGACCCTGTAGGGCATTGCCCAAGCCTTTGCCGGGGGTATATCCCTGGTTTCTGAGTATATCCTTAGCCTGGGGGGAGCAGTTTGACGTAAGCGTGACATCCATCTGAGTGAGGATGTCCCTTCCCCATAGAGACACTGGCAACTGCAACACAAATGGTTGGAAATGGCCCTGATGACCCTCCTCATCACACCAGAGCAGGGTTGAAGCACTAACCTGAGGAGCTGACACCATCCCCAGGCCCTGCAGCGTGTTATCTGCAGTGTTGGTGGGCCAGTTGGAGGGCCAATCCTTTCTAGAGATAATGGAACGGTCAGCTCCTGTGTCTAGGAGCCCTGTTATATTCTTGCCATTGACCTTATGTGAGAGCATGGGCCTTTTATCAAGTATTATATGGAGTCCCTCGAAGACTTCCCCTGAGGAACCGAAACCTTGACTTTCTCTAATTTTCTGCTTTGAGGGGAATCTCTTGTGGAGACTGGGGAGCAGCAAGAGCTGCGCTATCTTGTCTCCTTTATTGATTACCATAGTACCCACAAGAGATTGAACCATAATTTTAATGTGTCCTGTGTAGTCTGAGTCTATGACCCCCGGGACTACTATGAGACCCCGAAGGGCCGTGAAGGATCTCCCGATCACCAGACCCACGGAATTTTCGGGTACCGGTCCCTTAAAGGTGGTTTCAACCACTTGAACACCCATATCAGGCACTAATATAAGTCTGTAGGCGACACTGAGGTCCACACCTGCTGACCCAGGGGTGGCCCTTGTTGAAGGCTGCCATCCTGAGCTGTCCTGTCTCTGGGGCGGGGGCCCGCCTGTGAAGGGGGCCCCCTCTGGCCATTTTTTGGCCCTGTAGCATCTCGTCCACAAATATGGTTGCCCTGAGCATCAAAGACCGACCTACACTCCTCAGCTTTGTGTGATCCCCTCTTGCATCGCCCACAAACATATGGTTCTTCATTCCTAGGGCGAGGCCTAGCATCTGCATTGTTTGGGCAATGACGTTTAATGTGTCCTGGCTCCCCGCAGGCAAAACACCCTTTAGCCTTACATTTCCCTTCTAACCCGCGAGGTCCCCTCTGCTGTACAGCCGCGGCCAGGAGAGCAGCCACTCCCGAGTTGGAGAGCGGCCCCCCTATCTCTCTACATATCCTAATCCAGGCGTTGAGGTCCTTGTTCTTATGAGGAGCTATCGCTGCCTTGCACTCCTTTGTACATTGCTCAAAAATCAGCTGCCTTACCAGCGGTCGAGCCACTCCCGGATCAGAAAATATCTTATCGGCAGCATCTTGCATTCGGGCCACAAAGTCAACAAATGGCTCTGTGGTACCCTGAATTATTTTTGAAAGACACAAGGAGGCTGTTCCGGCACCACTTACCTGCTTCCAGGCACGGAGCCCTATGGCGTTGATTTGTTCATAGACAGCGCCGGGGAACTGAGTCTGATCATCAGCGTGCCGACCTTCTCCCATAAGCATTTCCTTGTTCCACCCCTGGTTTCCCCGATTGGCGTTTCTCTCAGCCTGCTCTGCAGAGAACTCTGCGTACCAGGCTCGCCAATCCAGGTAACTACCCGAGGGCAGACACGCCCTTGCCAGCTGAATCCAGTCCGCGGGGGTGAGGGGCCCAGAAGACAGGTTCTCCAGCATGGCAATGGTGTAAGGCGCAGTCGGCCCAAAGGTTGTAACTGCATTTTTAAGTTCTCTAATCTGCTTTATCTCAAAAGGCTCCCATGCATTACGTCCCTGGCCCATAGCTACTTGTACAGGAAATATCCCGTAGGGGCCACTATCTATCCCAGGTAGTGGATGTACCTCATGAGACAAACGTCCCCCCTGCCAAAGCCGCCTGTAAAAATACCGACCCGCCGGGGGCGGAGCATAAGACGGCGGCCATGATTGGGCGGAAAATGGGGGCCCGTGCATCACTTCCTGTTCTGGCGAAGGGGAAGGGAGCTCCCGGGCGGCCGCCTCACGGCGAGGGATCGCCTCCGGGAACAGCCCCCAAGGTGGGGCGGAAGGCTTCGCCTCCCTCTCGCGCCGGGGAGCGCTCAGGAGCTCTCTACTCCTCCGCAGACCAAGTTGAGCGGAGCGCAATTCACGGCACAACGCTGGGAAAGAACCCTGCGACTCCTTATCGAGCGACTTAGGCTCCTGACAGCTGGTCTCTTTGGCCTCCTTGCCATTCAACTTTCCCTCGTCCTCGGAGTCAGACGACTCCGAGGCTAGAGCCCCGTCCTTCTCCTTAGCATCTTTGTTCCCCTTGACGGGCCCCTCTCGGGAGCTCCCCGACTGGGCCTGCTCAAATACCCTGCGTACTTTTGTAAGCTCTTGAGAGCTTTCTCCACAACCACCCTCGCTCTTAGTGTTGCTACCTAGCATGTTTCCCATCTTTTAATATGTTACTCACCGCGTGAGGCCCAAGGAATCCGCCACTTACGCGTGAGCCTGAGGGGAGTCTAAAAGCCCTGTAGGTGCGCGCCACCCAGAGCCCAGGCTTATCCCCAACTCACCTGTCTCGCAGCTCTGTACTGGAGCGTTGTCCGCTGTCACGTCTCGGGGGTGATCAGTCCCCGTGCGGGCCACCAAATGTCAATGTCGCTCCTGGCCGGCAGGAAGGACACACGACAAAGTCTGGCAGTGGACAACCTTTTCTTTTATTTTCCTTCTCCGTACAGCCTGCCCTGGGATCGCTCCCAGCCGAAGCCTCCTTTGGTCCGCTCCCCGCGGCTCCTTCTGGGCTTCTACTTCCGGGCTTCTTCTTCCCCCCCAGGGGTGGCACCAGTATATATACGGATACAGTGTCCAATCATGTTAAAGTAAGCAAGGCAAGCTGATTGGCTAACATCATCAGTTGCCAGGCAGACTATATTGTTGAGCGGGTTGCTTACGCGGTAAGCAGGAAACTAACATGTTCGATGGGAGGGGTAATCTACCTCAGGCTTTACTCTTTACTACAGGCCTCACGTCCGCCAAGTGAGGCGACCGGGCTTGGGGCTGCGGCTCCCAACAGTAAGAAATGGGGAGAAAGAACATTCTCAAATGAGAAGGAATCAAGAAATGGAAGAAAGAGAAGAAAAGGGGATGAAGAAAAGGAATTAAGATGCATTATGTATATATCAACTCCACGCAAGGAATGTGAGCATTAGGTATTGGAAACATGTTCTAATAAAACATTTTTTAAGTTCTGGGCTTCCCCAAAGTTCCCTTAAATTCCCCAAAATTCTCAGGGAAGAACACTTATGTGACCTCTAAGATAGGATACTAATTATTCCTAAGACTTCAGCTTTTGCCTTTAACGTACTCCTCTTGCTCTCCAAATGCATCTTACCTGTGCTTGCGGTCAGGACTTGGACTTCGAAGGCCCCTTAGCATCGTGTCTTCCTGCAGCATCTCCAGCTAGAGCCACAACCTAACTGTTCAACCTAGAAACCTGTGCATCTACTTTGATAGCTAAACACAGCATGACAGGAGGGTTTAGCGTAGGATCGCAGGGTAGGATTCAGCTGGGTTTGATTGTCATCTGTCACATTTAACAGCTCTGAATTATCATAGGTCACATTTGCATCTCTCTGGGCCTTGGGTTCTTTATCTGTAAAGTGGAAATAGTAACAACACTTACCTTACATGGTTCTATTTGACATCAAAGAATTTTTCTAAAGCACTTCTGTGTTTGTTTACCTCTTCATCTATTTTAATACTTAATATTATTACTTCTGTCAGTTTAAAAACATTCAGTATCCTTCTCCATTGCCCTTAGCATCCAAATTGCTCATCTGGTCTTCATGAAGAACCCAACATGCTCAGAGTTAGCCCCACCTCAAGTGCTCCTTCCTGGCAAAAGGAACAGCAGAATATCCTTCTACTATCCCTCTGGGGCTTCTCAAATGTTTTCCCTTCTGTTGCAAAACACTCTTTCCTCCAGATCTTGGCTCCTTGTGTCTAGACAGCTTCTACACATTCAAGTTTTGGGTTGGGTGTCACTGCCCTGGGAATTCTGGCTGAGGCCCAGCAACAAATTCCCACACACCCCTAAAATTTCTTTTGCTTAGGACATGTGCTTCATGTGTAGCTTGTAAATGACTGTCTGCCTGGCCCCTCCCTTGAACGGCATTCCCTGTGAAGGAAGGGACGAGGTCACTTCTTCTTTTCCTTGTCAATTCTTGGAACATCCTACATGCTGAAAGCATGATTGAAAAGCATCCACAGGCAAATATCCCAACCAGAACTTATGCCAAGTAAAGAAATTCTGTAAAATATGAACTAGTGGACTCCAGAGAGTGTTGAGAGTGGGGAGGCTAAAATATTCACTGTTGGGCTTGTTGGAGAAGGATGGGCTGCACTGTAGATTCCAATACTCAGTATTTAAAGCAGAGTTAGAAGCACTGTTATACAATTTTTCAGTGCTATAATTCTGATACACCAAATAATTTCACACTCATCACATTTGATGACTGCTGCACAGGGACCATCTTAGCACTTTCCCACTAACCATAGTTTCATTTAACTTGACTTAGTTGAATGTGTTTTTTTCTCAAGTTAGAGCATATTCTGGGATATTTTTCCCCTCCCACAGCTCCTAAATTTCAGAGTTAAAAGTAAAAGATGTTCTTCTTCTTTTTTTTTTTTTTTTAACAAAGGAGTGGTGTGCTTGAACTGTTATTTCATACTGGTATGATACTTCTTGTCTTCATGAGATTGCTTTCCTAACAATTGATTCTCCTGCTAAACCAGGTGCAGTTATATGATAGACAATGTGATTCTGCTGATGAATGGTGCATTACAAAAAAAATCCGTGAAAGAAATTCTGGATAAGTGCCATCCACTGGGCAGTTTTACAGAAATGGAAGCAGTCAACATTGCAGAGACCACTTCGGACCTCTTCAATGCAGTTCTGGTTGAAACCCCACTAGGTACAAATGCATAAGCACATAGCTGTGTTTGTTATCAGTCATTGGAAAATGTACTTACAGTTCACTATTGTTTTCCACATATGCAGTTTCATACTGTGCAGATTCGTAAGTGTACAAGGGGCACTAAAGAATCATCTAGTCTTGCTCCCTCATTTTTCAGATCAAAAAAGTGAGATAACCTGCTCAGAGTCACACGCAAAATCTCACTGCAGAGGAATAGCTGGAGCTCACCGCTCAACCTTCAAGGCCTTGTGTTTTCTGTGAGCCCATAGCATGTTAGTGACAGAACATACCATGACTGAAAACATTAGTCTTCCAGCTGAGTTTTACATGGTTACTTCCTTATACTTCATTTTAAATGAAGGTCTAAAAAAGTCAACCTGAAGAGCCTTCTGTTTTAGGAGACTTGGAAATGTCACTTTATTGAGATCCTCTATCAAATGATCTGAAGCGATGGTGAAATGAATGTCAATTTCATTTATAATTTGACCCTGGAAAGAATTGGATTACCTAAAATGCTAAAGGGGTAATTTCACAGACATTTATTTATCTATTATTGTCAGAAAATCAGCATAGGAGAAATCCAGAATTAGTCACTTGTCAAAACGCTTGCCCTTCGCTTCAATTTAGAGGGAGTCCTGTGGATTAAACCCAGGGCCATATGTACACTAAGTATGTGCTCAACCACTGATGTCCCCAGCCAAAATTTAAAGCAGAAATTTTTAACATTAACTGTACTACTAGTCTCTGTCAGTTCATCAAAAAGAAGAGTTTGCACTTTCATTGTTTGATCATTTTTGTGCTGAAATTTTATAATCTGAACAACTACATTGAAGGTAACAGTATGCAATATAGTTTTAAAAACAGCAAGTTTTAAAAGACAAAAATAATATTTGTGCCACCCATTGGCATCTGATGCTGAGGCGACACAGCCTGCAGAAGAGAGTGAGCCTAGAATCAGACAGCTCTGACCTTGTCCCAACAAGGTGACCGGGAATAAGTCAGTTCACCCCAGTTTCCTTGTTTTAAAAACAATTGTATCTGACCAGAGAAAGGTTTTGAAAACTAAATAAAACATAGTATTAATACAACTCAATGCCTGGTGTAAGTTAGGTTACAAATGGCAAATGTTACTAGTAGATAACATTTACTGGGGACTCAGGAGAGATTTTCAAAACCAATTGCTGAGTGAATAGTTCTAAGGTGTTGTGAAGCCTAAATACGTAGAAATGTGTTTAATACAGCAAGTAGTTTTTAGAGCTCACACATCATAAGTGCTTAATAAGGAATAGCTCCTATCATCCTGGCTGCTGCTGGTCACAGTAAGTCTGTGAATTGCAGCTCCTTGGTGTGCTCATTAGAAGTCAGCAGAGGGTGGGAAGTTCAGGGAACATTCTCTACAGTTTATACCTTGTTTTGATTATTTTATTTTGTTTGATATTTTTTGCTTTTAGCACCATTCTTTCAAGACTGCATGTCTGAAAATACTCTTGATGAATTGAATGTTGAATTACTGCGCAATAAACTATATAAGGTAATAGTTTTCCCAGATATTATATTTTTCTTGATTATATAATACACCATAACTAGAAAGCTTTGCTAACTAAGTTTCTTTGTCTATTAGCCAACATCTGCAACTAGGAAGCTTATAGATTTGAAATGTAGTTTATCATTTAGCCTGACTCTAGTTACACTCATGCATGTCAACTTCCCCCAGCCACAACAGTTTTGAGAAGAAATAACATACTCTACTGTATTCTTAACTCCTTGTACAGTGCTCAGAACATTAAAAGTGCTGATTGGATGGTAGCAGGTGGCTGCATAAAAGAGTAAGGTGACCCATATGAACCTATGTAAGGCAACCACCATGCATGATTAGTCTTCCTTTACAGCGACCACTGATAGTGTTATGGTGTCCCATATCTCACCATTAATCTGCCCATAGAATTTACCTCGTGTGTGCAGTTTACCAGGATAACCAGCTGGTGGTCACTACAGCATCTGCACCACTTTGCATAATGTGACTGTCTGGGCTAGGCTGCCACTATTAGAGGAGCCCTGTGTACACTCATGTAACCATAGCATCTTTGGACACTTCCACAGGGTAAATGAATATATAGTGCTATGCCATATAGATTATATATAATATATGGTGTATATGTATATAGCATGATATAGTGAAATACTATAGTGGTCCTCTCAAAAGCACTGTATTACAGGCAATTCTGTTTGGAAAGAGACAGATGAGCCTTGAGGAGTCATCTAAGGTACAACTAACAGAAGGCAGTCTTTAGGGAAATACACAGGCTTTAATTCCATTACTCTACTAGCAAAACTATGAGATTTCTGATCTACCCATTCCTCAGATGAGAAAAACTGATACATGGAGTGGTAAAGATTCCTTAGCAAAAATCCTTTGGGTAGTAAGTATTAGACTGGGATTCAAACAGAGGCAGTCCTATACTACAGCCCAGATACTGCCTGTCCAATATATTTCCACGCTCGGAGCCATCCTTAAAGCATCTCTGAGAGATTAAATGTCAGCACAAGACCGCTAAAATCATTTGCTGAGCTCAAAAAAGAACTTGGCACTCTTGTTAGAATAGCCAGAATTAACCATGTGAAATAATCCAAGAACCATGTGAAAAAGAAATGTTTCAGTAATTACAAGCTACGAGACGTGCAGTTTTGTTCTCTTACGGAGTTCTTTTTTAGTCTCTGCAACGTGCGGCAATGTGCAAGTTTCTACCAGATTTATTAAAAAGTGTCTCCCTATGGGAAAAATAATTCAATTCCCATTAAAGAATTTAATAAGCCATGAAAAGCTGACCTAGAAATTTCCAAAAGGAAAATATGTTC
This sequence comes from Cavia porcellus, assembly GCF_034190915.1. Taxonomy (NCBI): domain Eukaryota; kingdom Metazoa; phylum Chordata; class Mammalia; order Rodentia; family Caviidae; genus Cavia; species Cavia porcellus. The sequence goes on from NW_026947493.1 coordinate 60,718,028, forward strand.
ATTTTATTGTTCTATCTTTCTTCTTTTTAAGTCTTACCTTGAGTCATTTTATAAATTCTGTAAGAATCATGGGGACATCACAGCAGAAGTTATGTGTCCCATTCTTGAGGTAAGAAAGAGTCTTTGAATTTTTTATGTCAAATAATGTGCTTATATGCCTTTCCTTGTTTTGATCCTTCTTTAGCTTACAAATTTTATAGCTATAAAATTAGCAGTACATTTTAATACACATAACACCTAATGACTTCAATGAAAAGGAGCAATTTTTGAGGGTTGGGAGTGTAGCTCAGGGTAGAGGCTTAGCTTATCATGCCAAGGCTGTGGATTTGACCACAGCTCTGCTAAAAATATACTATTTTCCAAGTTTCTACATAGAAGAATTATTCTGTAATTAGGAAAAAAACACAAATGTTTGATCATGATTCATTTTGATGTAGTATCTGGAGGGCATATTAGAATTATTTAAGTTTTAGTATACTACAAGCAGTTGATGAACAATCTTACAGTAATTACTCAAATTCCCTATAATAGAAGAACACAGGGTAGCTAGAAACGTTTACATCTTGGCACCAAGGTGCACTGTGGCTCCATCCACAGGGACATCATTCCTGATACAAAACCAATCCTAAAGTGAAGGCTGACCCTGGCAATCCTTGAGCATTCCAGTTTCATTAGGAAGACTCTAGTTCAGTGATTAACAGTTGGCAAACTCATTTCATTATCTGTCAGGTGCCACTATTGGTGTCTACCTGGACAGCTGATGGCGCACAACAGTGTACCCCACTCTTGCACTGAGTGCATCTGCTTAATGGCACTGCACGTGTGCATCCAAGGCTGGACTCACCTCCAGCTCACTTCACTCTTCCACCTCCGCTGACACCTCTGCGCTGTGCCCCCGCCCTTCTTCCTCTAAGAATGCTTGATCCCAAATCTATGACGTGCGACTGATAATGATTTTGAACAAATCGACAGTGTTATTTTTTCTTGCAATGACAATAAGTTGTGATTTGAAAATGCATATTTCTAGAAAAGAATGAAGGAAGGTATAGGATAGTCAATATACCCTGTACTACACAGCAATCTAATTCTCGGCAGTGCAAACAGGCAGAATCAAACCAATGCTGCCTTTTAGTCTCTGCTAACCAGATACTGTGTCTGACTGTACTTCAGGATAATCACAAAGCAGTCTTTATACAATTTCAAAATGATAGGTTTTTTTCACTCAAAGGATACACACATACACATGAAAACTAGTAAAATATGATAGATAACACACACAGCTATAAGGGAAATGAAACTATAATAGGGATTTAAAGGCAACCATTTTCAATTGTGGAAGAAATAAAGTCCATGTGGTGAAGATGGCATTAGGTGGGACCCTCAAACACATAAGATTTCAACCTGTGAGTCCTGAGCTAGAGTGTAGGCTTTGCAAGCTAGGGGAGAAATGGTGATGAGGATAAAGACTTGCAGAGTATGGAGAGTCCAAATGACTGGCTTGTCAGTGCGAGCCATCTCCTCTTGACAGGGCACATGAAGCCCTGCCTTCTGTCGACCCAGCTACCTGTCCATTCACTGATGCCTCCTCTTCCCTGGCATGGGAGTTTCACCTACTCCTCCAAAATGTCGTGTGCACAGGTGGTTTCTCCTTGGCATGCAGTGCACACACGCTCTGCTGTCTTGCAATGTCTGCAGTGCTACCTGCCCTGCCTTACTGCCCTCCCGCAAATTCTAACATCTTAGAACTAGAAAGCACACAAAAGAACATCTGGGACAATTACCCCCATTGGTACTCTCTCATCCTAATTTTTATTTTAAGGTTTCTTATTGCCATGAATTCTCCCTCTTGTATAACTTATCTTATTCCTGTAAGGTCTAAAATGGTTGACAGGACTGGTCATATTCAGTGGCCAGAAGCAGCTGCCTTTGTTTCCAAATAAGGGCACTCCCTGCTTCTGGCCCACCCATAATTTCCATGAGAGAAATCAAAAGATCAGACGATACTAACTCACAATCACTCTGATAGGAAACACCTGTTCTAACAAAAGAGTTCCAGTAAAATCTGCTGCATGTCTGGTTTTGTTATTGGTTAATAGTTAAAAGTAATGAGTAAAGGATAGCACAGAGCAATTCTTTTCAACTTCAAGTGCATGTCAAGAACTTTGGAATCATGTTAAAATGCAGATTCTCGTTTGGCCCTGGTTTGTGGCGAGACTGCCTTTCCGATGAGCCTCCTGATACTGTCAAAGCACTGAGCCACCAAACATTTCAAGCAGCAGCATTATAGGGAACATTTTCAATTTTGCAGAATTGAAAAAAAGCAAAATTGCAAACTATTGTGTTGGGTTAGAAAAATAGTTAAGATATTATTTTTTCTCATAGCAAGGAATGACGGCACAAACCTGTAATCTCAGCATCCTGGAAACTGAGACAAGCAGATCACAAATTCAAGCCCTGTCTGGACAATTTAGTGGCTTATTGAGACGCTGCCTCATAAATTTTTTTCCCTGTCTCATAATTTAAAAACAAAATTTTAAAAGATGCGATGGAGTTCAATGAGAAGCCCTAGGTTCAATTCTCAGAATATATTTTCTTGTGTGTCAGGCACTGACTGTTCAAAAACAATGAATAAGAGAGATGTGGTGATGTGATTCCTTGTAAAACCTCAGGTATGATTTGGGTACTTAGAGTAGAATTTCTGAGCTCAAGAGAAGCTTGGCAAAACATTTGGAGCAGACAGAGGAGGAGCCCATGGAGGACAGATTGAGAGAAAATGGTCAGAGTAGGCAGAAGAAAAACCAAGAGAGTGAAATATGGAGGATAACAGAAAAGAAATTTCTAGAATGACTGGATGATTAGATGAAACCGAGTGATCTAGCCTCAAGGTGGGAGCTCAGACACCCAGCCTAGGCAATTTAGCAACTTAGCAACACCTCGACTCAAAAAATAAATATATAAATGTAAAAGTCTGAGCGTGTAGCTCAGGGCCTTGGGTTCATCATATATATGATATTAATATGTTTGATGCCAGTTTTTTTGCCCAAGCATCCTGGTAGGCACATCTACTTACATTATCTTGACCTGGCCTTTAATGAACTATAGTGGATATTACTTCCACTTTTGTAGAAAAGATATTTGTGACTCTAGTGGCCTACGTGACAGACTAAGGATGCCTGGGAAGTAAACTTTGGTAAGGTTTCAAGAGTCATAGGCCATTGCCAAGATGTGTGATCCTCCTCTGGCAAAGCTACTCCATTCCAAGAAGAGAGCGAAGGAACATTAATAACACATGTCTGCATTATAATTAGATTTAGATCAGGAGAGGACAGCAAATCACTTCAGAGCTGAATCTGTCCACTCAGGGTTCTGTTTACAGCATTTGGTAGAGCATCAGATTTCACTGATCTTATGTCTTACAAATCCAGTTTGAGGCTGACCGGAGATCCTTCATTATCACCCTTAACTCCTTTGGGACTGAATTAAGCAAAGACGACCGGAAGACCCTCTACCCGACCTGCGGCAGGCTCCATCCTGAGGGCTTGCGCATGTTAGCCCAAGCTGAAGACTTTGATCAGATGAAGACAGTAGCAGACCATTATGGAGTAAGTGATCATGCCAGGTTCCCTGCATGCCTTGTGCTATTTCATCACATGTGCTTTAGAAATTCACACATTAAACTTACACTTCCTACCAGAAGAAATTATAATTCTTATATGGTAGCAAGCAGCACCTCTTCCTGTAATTTTCTCTTGTGTTCCTTTGGAATACAAGTTTATAACCCAAAGTGGTTTTTTCTTAAAGGTTCTTGCAAAGTAAAGAATTGTTTAAGTCTCTAAGGAGTGATCATCTGAGCACTTTTTTGAAGTGTTGATAAAGCATGTTTCCCAAGAGTGCTATTCTGGAAATATGAGCTCATGGCAAAGTTATATAAAATAGCCTGACCCGATGGTCCTTCCCAATACCCATTAGAGAAACTGGGCTAGGCACAGAATGTCTGTGAGGGTGACAGGGAGAGTGTGTATATAGGTGGAATTTTATGTTCCCTTTGGCAGTGGAAGAAATCAGGAGAGGTCAGAAAGCTGCTTGTATCTACCCTACTACTCCAGCATCAAACTGCTATAAAACAGCCCAAAGCTTCTCAGGTCTCCGTTGCATGCCTCATCTCAGAGTTTAGTCCCTCTAACTTGTAGAATTATGTACACATTCCCCAAATCACTTTCTCCAAGACTAGATGGGCACCTGTCTGTCTCTGAATTTCTAAAGCCGTCCAGGAAAGATAAAATCAGCAAAGGCTGTAGAGAACCTCATAGCATCTCATGTCTAAGACTCTTCGGTATAATATTAGAGTGTGAACTTTTCCCCCATTCCTACCCTTTCCCACACTTGAAACTCTATGTGGGTTTTATCAGTTGTCAATCTCAAAGAACCCACAAGCCTGTACTCATCAAACTACAAGCATTCATTGAGCCCAAAGAACACGAGAGTGGAAATTAACTCTAGCAGTACATATGGAGAATAGAATAATTTTGGACTCTTGCCTCATAGTCCTGTATAAGCCAATAAGTTAGCATTTCATCCACACTCTTTTTTCTTTATCCATACTCTTAATATTTCAATTTTTGTTATTTTTTTCAGCAGACCAAAGATCTTGCAACAAAAAATTCAGGCTTTCTGGTAAAGATTTTAAAAAATGAATACACAATTTCTATATTTCTAGAAAAATATATTTATATGCACTTATAAGAAATGAAACAATTAATCTCTCATCTTTATTTTTAAGGTATATAAGCCTGTATTTGAGGCTGTAGGTGGCAGTGAGGGAAAGACACTGGAAGATGTGTTTTACGAGCATGAGGTATGATATAACGGAAATGCTACTAATTTGCAGACTTTTCTATTACCTTGGGTTTTTAAACTTTTTTCCCCACTTTGAGTTTTCTTTTACAGGTGCTCAGGCAAATTGAAGTTTGTCAATCAACAGTTTTAAGAAGTCCTTTGAGCATCAGGACCTTGTGGCTCACATTTGACAGCTTCCCATGCAATTGTCCCATCTGCAGTCAGATGTGCACATTGTGAAGCCCTAGAAGAAATATAGCTTTCCCATAATTAATTAATTAGGAAGCAAAGAGAGGATTTTCATGCCATCACATCCTGACTACCCACACTGTTTGGTACACCTCACTCTCTAATGCATCCGTTCTTCAAGGAGGTTAAAACACATGAGTATAGCCTTGGGAACCATTCACAGGGGAATCTGTCAGAGAGTTGAGGTTATTCCCGCACCCTAAAAAAGACAAAGGAATAGTAAAAAGACAAAGGAATAGTAAATCATTTATGTTCAATTCCTGGGTTATTGCACAGTTTAAAAAAAGAAAATTTTTCCCCTTCCCAATAGATAAGATCCCCCAAATCTAGAGGATTTTTCTGATATATTTCTTTGAAACCATCTCAGTATGATTGAAACTAATGAAGAAGCAAACTGCCAGGCATAGTGACACATGCCTGTAATCTCAGCCCACAGGAAGCTAAGAAAGGAAAATCATGAGTCCAGGGCTAGCCTGGGCAACTTACTGCAACTGTCTCAGAAAGCAAACAAAACAGAGCCAAATTTTAGGGTTGGAGTGGCTGAAGAAAGCGGTTTGCAAAACCTTTTGCATCTACCCTTTAAACGTTTTCCAGTGGCTCTCTAGTATCTGTCATAGACAGAAGTAAAAATGATCCAAATTATCCAGGGTATCAGGAATATATATGCTCAGGCCATCGCACCAGCGCTGCAAAGGAGGCTGCCGAGGAAGCTTGCTGTGGCAGGAAGGATGAATGTCTATTCCTGAGAACAGAAGCAGCCTCCGCTTCCTGGCTGCTTCTCTTGAGGTTTCAGAGCTGCATTAAGACTCAGTATCTCTCCTGCTTTTTTCCATCCTAAACGTCAAAATGGAAAAGAATGAAGGAACTGTTCTATTTCCATCTTTATGCCAGTTTTTAAAAATATTTTTTCAAAATTTTCCTTTACTCCCTTAACTTTTGTAGAATAAAACAATTCATCTATGTGGAAAATTGCTGCAAGTTATCCTGAAAAACTTACAACACTCCGTCTAAATTCCAGGAGCCTGTGACATTGCCCAGGAGGGAAATTAGATAGATTTAAATGTCTTTTTAATTTTTTAAAAATTGTGGGTAAGAAATACTTTACTCAACTGAGACAAGCCCACTAGCTGAAAGCCAGATATATATCTCTACAAAGTTGGACACACATTCAGAATACACCTAGAAATCTTTGTGCTAGCGGTGCCATTCTGAGTTCTGAAGTTTAATTGAGTTCATAAACTTACTTTTTAAACTGCCGTTGTCAGAATGCTACTTTCCTTTTAGAATGTGCTGAGTTGTCATTGTTTTTCTGTATTTGGCCCAATTTTGATATTGTCTACCTAAATACAAGTACTGCATAAATAGGATCCATTCTGTGACTTAGTATTACTTTACAAATGTCTGCATTCCAGATAAGTTGATAGTCCGTTTTTCTCTTCCTCAGGTAAAAATGAATGTTCTGGCATTCAACAGGCAATTCCACTATGGCGTGTTTTATGCTTATATAAAGCTGAAGGAACAAGAAATGAGAAATATTGTGTGGATAGCGGAATGCATCTCCCAGAGACATCGAACAAAAATCAACAGTTACATTCCGATTTTGTAAGCTGATGTGGGGATCCCAAAGGCTGAAAAATCATAAATTTTGAAAGGAAGTTATTAAAGAAAACAAAAGAAATTGTGCTACATTATCTAGATTAGCTAAAAGTAAGGCAGGTTGGACTTTTGTGAGTTGCTGATCTCCCAGAAACCCAGCAAACCAACCTTGAAGTTAATCATTTTTTTCATTTTCTTTTCAGTAGCCTTAATACTTGCTTCCACATTATGTCCCATTACTCATCAGGCCGTGCACATTAATTTTAATTAACCAAACAGTACTTTTTATTTTCTCATTTGATCATATTACAAACCAGATCTAATAAAAGTGTTCTATTTTTGCCTTTCCACGCTTCTCCATGGGTCCAAATATGAAGTATTGTAAACCCAAATATCGAGTTCAGTCATCCAAGTATTGTAATCCTCTTTTTAGTTTTTTTTTTTAACAATCTAAAAGGTTATAATTGTAATACCACTGAGACGTCATTGGAATCCTGTCGATGTCGCTCCCGGCCGGCAGGAAGGACACACGACAAAGTCTGGCAGTGGACAACCTTTTCTTTTATTTTTCTTCTCCGTACAGCCTGCCCTGGGATCGCTCCCAGCCGAAGCCTCCTTTGGTCCGCTCCCCGCAGCTCCTTCTAGGCTTCTACTTCCGGGCTTCTTCTTCCCCCCCAGGGGTGGCACCAGTATATATACGGATACAGTGTCCAATCATGTTAAAGTAAGCAAGGCAAGCTGATTGGCTAACATCATCAGTTGCCAGGCAGACTATATTGTTGAGCGGGTTGCTTACGCGGTAAGCAGGAAACTAACGTGCTCGATGGGAGGGGTAATCTACCTCAGGCTTTACTCTTTACTACAGGCCTCACGTCCGCCAAGTGAGGCGACCGGGCTCGGGGCTGCGGCTCCCAACATCTCCCACTTTTTTATTTTTTTTATAAATGTGCGCATCGTAGCCCTTCCTGGACTGGGTGCAGAGGCTTATGCCCTATGCGTAGGCCCACCGTAGGTCCTTGGCTTAGACCCTGATCGGCCGTCCCATGGTCTGCCAAGGCCCTGAGGCCCTCGTCCTTTTTCTAGGGCCAGGCACAAACTGGACGGAACCTGGATGCACACAAGCTTGCACTCATTTCCTCTCCGTAAAGAAATCCCCTCGGAGAGAAATTTAGACCTGGGCAGCATCTAACAGTCCAGCGGCTTACGTGCAGGATGGGGTAGGGCCTGGCTTAGGTTGAGTCGCACCGGGGGAGTACGCTCTTACCCGTCATTGACTCTCCTACCCAGCTATGTCATAATTTTTTAGAGGAGGAGTGTGGGAAGCTCACCGCCCCTAGACTCGGTCGTAGGCTAGGCGAGCGAGCCATGCATATGCCTGAGGATCTTCTTGTCCATTTCGGGCTACCGCTATTTCTATTCATCTTGTTGGTTGGTCTGTGATGGATCTCCGGTAGGGCAGGTCTGATCTTCAGTCGAGGGCTTTGTCGCCCGTGTCAGTCTCTCCGGTACCCACAGTGGTTCTCGTCCCGATTCCTGTGGGAAAACACAAACCGCGCCTCGGTTCCAGCTGACCACTGGATCCGGGCCCATCCATTGTCCTGTCAGGACATCTTTCCACTTCACCCACCCTTTATGGTTGGGGGAAGGGTTGCAGTGCTCCACGGCTGGGGAGCAATTATCATTATTTAAATTTAAAAAATTGTGTGTGAATAGTGCCATGGATAATCGTGCCTTTGGGGCCAGGCCTTGGCCTACTCCCCCTTTTTGTTTTTGTAAAATTTTTTTGAGGCTTTTATGAGCCCTCTCAATGATTTTTTGACCTTGGGGATTGTATGGGATACCATGTTTTAATTGAACCTCCATCATTTTGTAGAACTCATTGAAGGCTTTGTCTATATAGGCTGGTCCATTATCAGTTTTTAATATTTTTGGTTTGCCCCATGCGGCCCAAGCCGCCAGGCAATGATTGATCACATTAGACACTTTTTCACCTGTTTCTGTTGTTGCGAATATGACGTGAGAACAGGTGTCTGTGGAAACATGAACATATTTAAGAGTCCCAAACTCCTGTATATGTGTGATGTCCATCTGCCAAACATCACCAGGGATCAAACCTCGAGGGTTTACTCCCATCGGTATGGCAGGTTTGTATGTGGCACAGGAGTCACATAGTTGCACGATATCTCGTGTATCTGTTCTGGAAACATGGAAATGGTTTGTTAGTGTCTTGGCATTGACATGAAACTTATCATGGAAGGCACGGGCTTGCTCGATTGGTGTTAGTAAGGTAAAAATCCATAACGGGCGAGTGGCAGTATCAGCAGCCGCATTCCCCTGTGCCATGGGCCCCGGCAGGGATGTATGTGCTCTTATGTGGGTGGTGAAGACCTTATGGTGTCTGTTCTGAAGCAATGTCTGGATAGACAGGAACAGCCCAGCCACTGTGGAAGTGGATCTAATTAAACCGGCAGTCTCAAGCACTTGCATAGCATTGACCACATACCTAGAATCGGAGACAATATTAATGGCTTCTGAGAACCGTTCAAGAATCATTTTAACGATCTGCAGTTCCACCACCTGAGGCTGATCAGGTTCAAATTGTATGGTAACCGGGGGCTTGCCTAGGATCACATAGGCGCCTATCCCCGTCTTGGAGCCATCTGTGTATATTGTAGTTGCTGGGACTAATGGCTCAGAGGCAGTAACCTTTGGAAAAATTATAGGGTGCTGAGTGACAAATGACAAGATAGGGTCTTTAGGGTATTGATTGTTTATATCCCCATGGAAAACACATCTCAGAATGGCCCATGTATCTATGTAGGCAGCCAGGGTCTTGATCTGGCTGGCGGTATAGGGTACTCGGATGGCTTGTGGTCCTGAGCCAAAATGTTGGACAGCTCTATCATGCGCTTCAAGGGCCAATGAAGCGACTGCCTCCGGGTAATGCTCTATGACTTTTGCAGGTGAGACCTTAGGGTGTATCCACAGTAATGGTCTTTTTTGCCAAATCACCGCTGTGGGCTGTAGACTAGTCTGTAGCAAACAGACATCAAAGGGTCGCCCTGGTTCAATTCTGTGTAAGGTAGCCCCACCTAAGGCTTTTTCCACTCTCTGTAAGGCAGCTCTTGCCTCAGGAGTGAGCCTCCTGTGGGAGGCTATATCTGGGTCTCCCTTTAGAAGGTCGAACAGGGGTTTGAGATCTGAATTTGGTATATGTAAATATGGCCTAATCCAATTAATGTCTCCCAATAGCTTTTGCATGTCATTTAGGGTCCTAACGCCATCCATCCTAATGGTGACCTTCTGTGGAGAGACTAGCATAGGGGAGATTTTCGTGCCTAAGTAGGTCACCATTTCTCCTCCCTGAATCTTGTCGGGGGCAACATGCAGATTAGCTTGTCTCAGGGCCTCGACCAACTGGCCGAGCATATTATTTAGCATGTCTGGGTCCCTGCCGCTGAGCAAAAGGTCGTCCATGTAATGCACACATCTTATCTTGGGAGAGGATTTCCGTAGGGGGGCCAGTAGGGAATCAAGGTAAATCGGACACATAGTGGGACTGTTGGCCATACCTTGGGGCAGCGTTATCCACTCGTATCTGAGATCAGGGCTTTCTTGGTTAATGGTGGGTAAAGTAAAGGCGAACCTATGAGTGTCCTCTGGATGCAGGGGGATTGAGAAGAAACAGTCTCTAAGATCTATAACATAAACTGGCCAGGATTGAGGGATGGCTGAGAGAGCTGGCAGCCCCCTCTGGACCGCCCCCAGGGACTGCATCTGTGCGTTGACCGCCCTTAGATCATGGAGCAGCCTCCATCTGCCAGACTTTTTCTTAATTATAAAAATGGGGGTGTTCCATGGGGAGGTTGACGGCTTAATGTGTCCTAATCTAAGTTGTGTACTGACTATTTTTGACAAGGCTAATAGCTTCTCCTTAGGCAGGGGCCACTGAGGTACCCAAACCGGATCATTTGACCTCCAGGTGATTTTGATCGAAGTGGGTAGGAGAGCTTCTTCAGCGGCCCCTAAGAAAAACCCAGCCCTTGCCTACCTTTTTTGTTCTCTACTGGTATTGGGGATGTCCGACCCTGTAGGGCATTGCCCAAGCCTTTGCCGGGGGTATATCCCTGGTTCCTGAGTATATCCTTAGCCTGGGGGAAGCAGTTTGACGTAAGCGTGACATCCATCTGAGTGAGGATGTCCCTTCCCCATAGAGACACTGGCAACTGCAACACAAATGGTTGGAAATGGCCCTGATGACCCTCCTCATCGCACCAGAGCAGGGTTGAAGCACTAACCTGAGGAGCTGACACCATCCCCAGGCCCTGCAGCGTGTTATCTGCAGTGTTGGTGGGCCAGTTGGAGGGCCAATCCTTTCTAGAGATAATGGAACGGTCAGCTCCTGTGTCTAGGAGCCCTGTTATATTCTTGCCATTGACCTTAAGTGAGAGCATGGGCCTTTTATCAAGTATTATATGGAGTCCCTCGAAGACTTCCCCTGAGGAACCGAAACCTTGACTTTCTCTAATTTTCTGCTTTGAGGGGAATCTCTTGTGGAGACTGGGGAGCAGCAAGAGCTGCGCTATCTTGTCTCCTTTATTGATTACCATAGTACCCACAAGAGATTGAACCATAATTTTAATGTGTCCTGTGTAGTCTGAGTCTATGACCCCCGGGACTACTATGAGACCCCGAAGGGCCGTGGAGGATCTCCCGATCACCAGACCCACGGAATTTTCGGGTAACGGTCCCTTAAAGGTGGTTTCAACCACTTGAACACCCATGTCAGGCACTAATATAAGTCTGGAGGCGACACTGAGGTCCACACCTGCTGACCCAGTGGTGGCCCTTGTTGAGGGCTGCCATCCTGAGCTGTCCTGTCTCTGGGGCGGGGGCCCGCCTGTGAAGGGGGCCCCCTCTGGCCGTTTTTTGGCCCTCTAGCATCTCGTCCACAAATACAGTTGCCCTGAGCATCAAAGACCGACCTACACTCCTCAGCTTTGTGTGATCCCCTCTTGCATCGCCCACAAACATATGGTTCTTCATTCCTAGGGCGAGGCCTAGCATCTGCATTGTTTGGGCAATGACGTTTAATGTGTCCTGGCTCCCCGCAGGCAAAACACCCTTTAGCCTTACATTCCCCTTCTAACCTGCGAGGTCCCCTCTGCTGTACAGCCGCGGCCAGGAGAGCAGCCACTCCCGAGTTGGAGAGCGGCCCCCCTATCTCTCTACATATCCTAATCCAGGCGTTGAGGTCCTTGTTCTTATGAGGAGCTATCGCTGCCTTGCATTCCTTTGTACATTGCTCAAAAATCAGCTGCCTTACCAGCGGTCGAGCCACTCCCGGATCAGAAAATATCTTATCGGCAGCATCTTGCATTCGGGCCACAAAGTCAACAAATGGCTCTGTGGTGCCCTGAATTATTTTTGAAAGACACAAGGAGGCTGTTCCGGCACCACTTACCTGCTTCCAGGCGCGGAGCCCTATGGCATTGATTTGTTCATAGACAGCGCCGGGGAACTGAGTCTGATCATCAGCGTGCCGACCTTCTCCCATAAGCATTTCCTTGTTCCACCCCCGGTTTCCCCGACTGGCGTTTCTCTCAGCCTGCTCTGCAGAGAACTCTGCGTACCAGGCTCGCCAATCCAGGTAACTACCCGAGGGCAGACACGCCTTTGCCAGCTGAATCCAGTCCGCGGGGGTGAGGGGCCCAGAAGACAGGTTCTCCAGCATGGCAATGGTGTAAGGCGCAGTCGGCCCAAAGGTTGTAACTGCATTTTTAAGTTCTCTAATCTGCTTTATCTCAAAAGGCTCCCATGCATTACGTCCCTGGCCCATAGCTACTTGTACAGGAAATATCCCGTAGGGGCCACTATCTATCCCAGGTGGTGGATGTACCTCATGAGACAAACGTCCCCCCTGCCAAAGCCGCCTGTAAAAATACCGACCCGCTGGCGGCAGAGCATAAGACGGCGGCCATGATTGGGCGGAAAATGGGGGCCCGTGCATCACTTCCTGTTCTGGCGAAGGGGAAGGGAGCTCCCGGGCGGCCGCCTCGCGGCGAGGGATCGCCTCCGGGAACAGCCCCCAAGGTGGGGCGGAAGGCTTCGCCTCCCTCTCGCGCCGGGGAGCGCTCAGGAGCTCTCCACTCCTCCGCAGACCAAGTTGAGCGGAGCGCAATTCACGGCACAACGCTGGGAAAGAACCCTGCGACTCCTTATCGAGCGACTTAGGCTCCTGACAGCTGGTCTCTTTGGCCTCCTTGCCATTCAACTTTCCCTCGTCCTCGGAGTCAGACGACTCCGAGGCTAGAGCCCCGTCCTTCTCCTTAGCATCTTTGTTCCCCTTGACGGGCCCCTCTCGGGAGCTCCCCGACTGGGCCTGCTCAAATACCCTGCGTACTTTTGTAAGCTCTTGAGAGCTTTCTCCACAACCACCCTCGCTCTTAGTGTTGCTACCTAGCATGTTTCCCATCTTTTAATATGTTACTCACCGCGTGAGGCCCAAGGAATCCGCCACTTACGCGTGAGCCTGAGGGGAGTCTAAAAGCCCTGTAGGTGCGCGCCACCCAGAGCCCAGGCTTATCCCCAACTCACCTGTCTCGCAGCTCTGTACTGGAGCGTTGTCCGCTGTCACGTCTCGGGGGTGATCAGTCCCCGTGCGGGCCTCCAAATGTCGATGTCGCTCCCGGCCGGCAGGAAGGACACACGACAAAGTCTGGCAGTGGACAACCTTTTCTTTTATTTTCCTTCTCCGTACAGCCTGCCCTGGGATCGCTCCCAGCCGAAGCCTCCTTTGGTCCGCTCCCCGCAGCTCCTTCTAGGCTTCTACTTCCGGGCTTCTTCTTCCCCCCCAGGGGTGGCACCAGTATATATATGGATACAGTGTCCAATCATGTTAAAGTAAGCAAGGCAAGCTGATTGGCTAACATCATCAGTTGCCAGGCAGACTATATTGTTGAGCGGGTTGCTTACGCGGTAAGCAGGAAACTAACGTGCTCGATGGGAGGGGTAATCTACCTCAGGCTTTACTCTTTACTACAGGCCTCACGTCCGCCAAGTGAGGCGACCGGGCTCGGGGCTGCGGCTCCCAACAGAATCCCAGAAAGTTAATTATAATCTACCACCACCAATGTAACCCACAGTGAGAATAAAAACACCAAGACTATTCCAAGTTAAGGACAGCCAAGGAGTCCTGAATCCAATCCCGGTGAGGACATGTGGACAAAGACCTTTATCCTAGGCTTCTCCAAAAATTTATTATCTTGTGAAGAGGGTGGCTCAGACACGAGTGACAGTGAAAATGGTGGGAATTATGTGAGTAACTTGAGCTGGATAGCCAGGTGCAAGACGGGCATCTCTGGAAACTGCAAAGATCAAGGTATGCAAAAGGATCAATTTATATAATCTCACTAAGGTAACAGTGAAATTGTTTTGGGAGGCTGTTGTTTGGTTTTGATATGTAAACTCTTGTGCCCTGGGGAGTTATAGCCTCTTTATCTTGAGGCTCATACTCAGTTGACATTTTTGGAGCTATTGGCTCTAACATCTCGCCATGCTCATATCCTGTATATACCTTATATAGAGAACACTATGTGAGGAAACAGGACTGTCTGTTGGCTTTAGAGATTATATATTAACACCTCGACTAGCCTTATTTATAATGCTTAGAGCCAATTAAAGAAAAAAAATACCCTAGCCAGGCTTTTACATATCAGTATAAAAAAGTGAGTCTCCAAATAATCAAAGTGGCAATAATTGTTTTGCATTCAAGGGGAGTCACTAGAGTTGTCTCCTACAATGAAGCATGTGTTTTACTTTTTAGCTATCTGTCCCTCCCCTTGCTCCACAGAATTCCAAAGCTGGAGCTGGCCAACATGGACCACATTAGATGGGAAGGGTTGCATTTATTTTCCAATATACTTTGATGAGATACCTAGAGAAAACTACACAATTGCCTCAGTGCAACTAGTGCTACATTTATGATGAACTAGTTTATCATAAATTTCTTTAAATTAAAAAAAATTTGCGATTCCTTCATTTAACTTGGAAATAACCCCTTAATTGTTTTTTTAAATCATTCAGAAACAAAAATCACAGATGCAGTTTGTAGAGTATGCATTCTTCATAAAACTTCAATAGAACAAGTGCATAGAGCTACCCAGAAATCAAAATCAACAACATAGAGCTTAAATTCTTTTTTAAATGTAAAAGAAATCTGTATTTCTTATCTCTAAAAACCAAACATGTATACATATTTGAGAATTCTCTCTCTCCCTCTCCTTCTCTCTCTGTCTCTCTTTGTCTCTTTCTCTTCTTGTTGTACTAGGATTGAACTCGGTGCCTCATGTTTGCCGCTAAGCTATGTTAAGACCTTTTTATTTTAGTTTTCAGACAAAGTCTTATTAAATTGCCCAGAATTGCTTCCAACTTGTGATTCTCCTGCTGCAGCTTCCCAAGTTGTTAATATTACAAGTATGTATAGCCTTCCTCAGCTTAGATATTTGAACGTTTTTTATTGTGAATATGTGCAGAGATTATATATACATGTCTATCTGAATTTGGATGTGTAGACAATGGATTGAATTTTTTTATAAACTCAAATAATTTTAGTAAAATATTTTAATAATTTTAGTGGCAGGGATTTTTGAGCAAATGAAGAAATAGCGACTTGCAACTAGAAAGAAAGCCAAATGCTCAGTCACATCCTCATGCAGGAGCCTTATCCCATTCCAGAGTTCAGGTACCAGAAAGCCAATGTGCTTTATGGGGTGTCAGTGCAGCCCCATCAACTGGAGTCAAAGCATTCACTGACCAAAGTGACCTGTGGTGAGAAAGTGTGCTCTCTGTCGTGCTTAAACCTCTGTTCTTCACTCCAGGACTTAGAAGATGAGACGCTTACATTTTACATTTTAATCTGTAGTATCTGCAGGGGAAAGGTTGAAACCAAAGATATTGATAGTAAAGAGACATGAGAAAAGCATGGAAATGCTTCTTAGACTACACTCACACACCTCTACACAAGATAGGAAGGGTCCTTAATATGCCACAGGTTGCAATCTAAAGTTACACTCCTTTCCCTTATATATAAACAGTGAAGACCCCAGCCCTCCTCTATCCCCAGGTGCCCAAGAGCACAATCATTGTGAGACTGTAGCAAACTTCCCTAAAACTCCCTCTAGCAAACAGAATGAGCCTTATCACAAGTAAGCACATACACCTTGAAATTTGAAGAACCTGCCTTGAAGTTTCATACCTTTTAAGTAACTAAGCTAGATCTTCCTTCTCCATCATACTTCAGAGATCTGACTTACAACAGAGAACATGGACTTTTGAAAAACATTTTATAATGCAGGGCCAAAACTGTAGAAATTTCAATAAGGTCCAAATCTCTTTTGCCAAATAATTTCTGTTTTCTCTCATTTTCATGATTTCATCAGGCCTTCTATACAGAACTCTGGAAACAATGAGGCAAAAATTTAATTCTTATTTTCAGTGACTGAAACTGACTTCCTTTCCATCCCTTCCTACCTTACTCCTAGAATTTCAGCAGTCTCAAATTTCAGACCAAATTCAGACCAAATTTCAGACCAAATACAAGACCTGTATTTGGTCTTGGAACATTATATACCAATGAATTCTTACCCAGAAAACCTTGCAGGCTTCAATCAATACTCTCAGTATATCTGTGTGGTCTTCTACCACCCTTACCCTCTCCATCCTGCTGCTCTTAGAATTGCTATCATGGGTTCACAAGTTCTTTTTCAGCATATCAGTGGACAGGAACTTGTTAAACCACTAACAAGGTCTTGCAGGTAGAATTGTGATGCTTTCTGGGGCCGAAATAGAGCAGTTGGAATTCTTAGGACATTTTGAAAACACCTAAGAAATACAGTCCTTTTATTTTGATGCTTTAGGAATGAGGAACATGGGCTGAGAGCAGGTGGAGGTAGTCATGCTGGAATTGGGTGAAACCGGCCCAGGGTTAAGTATTGTTAGACATTGAGGGAATTCAGTTAATCAGTCTGAAATTGTCTCCTCTCCCTCAGCCATGCATGGCATAAATGAAGAATGACATTGAGAAGATTAAAAGAAATCCTGTACAGTGCAGAAACATTGTCAGGTTTGAAAGGCTTTATTACAGGTAACCCAAGTTTACTATTTAAAATGCTTGCAATATCTTAGACCCACAGAGATGATATGGGAAAGAGACAGTCAACGTTTCACTGTTTTCTACAAGTTACATTCAGGACCAGACAAATTCCTTGTATTGTATGATTTATTTTGAATCATTTTTTCTCCATTTCAGTAAGTGAGAGTATTCACACACACACACACACACACACACACACACACACACACACACACTAAAAATTGCTAGCAAATATACGTGACACTACTGGAGGACATCATTTTGGTGATTTCATCCTTTATGTCTCACAAGAGCTGAGCCCAGGAATCTTGATGTCATTTTGGATGACTGCATAGCCACAAAATATATAAGATTTTTATATTTTTATACACAAAAACTAAATGTAGGAATTTTAATAAGGCCCAAATCTCCTTTGCCAAGGAATTTCTGTTTTCTCACATGTCCTGATTTTATCAGGCCTCCTATTACTTAGTTGCTGCTCTTTTGCTTCAGTCACCTTACACTGTTGTTCCAGCTTCATTTTCCACCTCTGGCTAAAACCTTGGTCACCAGCTGAAGTCCAGCAGGCCAAATTACTGCGTATTGCGGACCACACTGACTGCTTATGCTTGGGAAGGGAGATAGGTAAAGAAGAATGTGTATGCAGACCAGTGTGAATATCAATATGTTAGGAGGTAATAATCCCCCAGAGAATGCACACTCTAACCATACCCACAAATGTCATTTAAAAGCTTGGATCTTTGACAAAATATAGAGGTCCATCAGTAACTCCGTGGCTTTAGTAGACTTCCGAGATCAGAGAGACTATGGGCTTGATAGTGAATGTGGCTCACTACTGGTGCAAGTCATTATTACCTTTCTTATCTTTAGAACAAACAGCAATTCTAGATTTTAAATAATTTAAATGTTTCTGTGCACGTCTGAAGCTCTTTAAAAATTAAAGCATCTAATTATTTCTCTACTCAGCTATTAATGCAGAGATGCATTGTTCGTTGTGTAAGATGCTCACTGTTTTACATTCTTAGATTGTTTCAATTTGGGATTGGTAACAATTTTGTGCATTTAGGTATAGAGTGAATATTTATGTTTACTGCAGCAACATTCAGGATTTTTTAATTAAAATATGTTATTTTGAAAATAAGGAAGCAGAGCTAAGATTTTAATAATTTTCATGATTTGATTCTTTACCAATTCAGTAGTGTTCTTCTTAACATTTGCAGAGTCATGGAAGGGTAAGTGACCATGAAATCCAGGCATCAGTGTCCAGATTATGTGGCTATACATAAAGATTCCTCTAATGGTATAAGCACTGTAGTATATGCTGAAAAAATTTTTTAGAACTTCAAAAAGTTTTTCAGTAGGTGCCTCAAAAAAGTTCTACAAGATTCACACATGCAAATAAGTAAACATAAATTATGGTGTAGGGAATCAACGTTTCACAGTTTAGCTATAGAATTTTTTTAAAGAGAAAAAAAAATCAACAATCAAATAAACCAAACACAATGATAACAACAACAACAAAATAGTGGTATTGGGGCTTGGCATTTAGCTCAGTGGCATAAGCGCCTGCCTTGCAAGCAGGCAGTCCTGAGTTCGATCCCCGGTACTGATAAAAAAGAAAAAGACAAAAAAAAAAAAATAGTGATATAGGTTTACAAAACAAGATGATAGGAATTTAACAATGGTTGTTATATTTCATTTTGTTATCTTCAAAATAGTTGCTCAGGTTACCAGATAGAGGAATAAAACAGAACAAATGGAACAAAACATTGAATTTCAAAAGAAAGACAAAAGGAAATTTCCCTATGATGCATATTGTTATCCTTCAAATAGATGCTCAGATTACCAGTTTTCAGACTACCAAGTCAACCAAACAATACAAGCATGAAGTTATGTTTTTACTTTAGTTGCTATTATCTCAGCCTGAGTTCCTCCAAATCAGCCAGTTGCTTGGGGGAGGGGCAAAGGTGTTACTCATCTTCTTCCCAGCTGGCTCACTGGAAGACATGGTTTGGCTTCTTGATTCTCTTGCCATTCCACATGGCTGCCACTGGCTCACAGGCTAACTGTAAGATGTAATGTGAGTTCTTAAAGGCAACTTTCATTTAAGTTCACATATCCTTCAAGAATCTGATGAGCATAGGACACATTCCCTTAATATTACAGACAGCTACACATCCACCCAAACTTTTGCATAATATGTGAAAGGAGTATGGATCTTCTGAAATTCATTCATGAGCAATCTAGAGGTCCTGAGAATACAGGTTAGAAAACTCTATTCAGAGGTGAAGAATAGAAGAAAATCACAGATTAGAAAGCAGAGGATGGGAAAGCATTTTACTTTGAAAAACAAATGTAAGTACTTGCACTCATTTCTGATCACCTAAAAGGACATTCTGTTGAGTTGAATAAGAAGTGTCTAGAAAGAGATACAGTACCTGCTTAGATAGACAAGGACTCCCACCTGGTAGACAAAGTCACATCAATCACAGAGAGGATGGGAAGGGGCAAGATAATGACTAGTTTACTCTCACATTAAATTGAAACCATAATCTAAAGTATCCATACTCTACATTTTAAAATTATTGATGTCCAGTACACCCAGTGCTACCAATTTTTGCAAGATTAGGTGAGAACTTTGTGAATTGGTTAAGAAATTATATGCTTTCCTGACACATATCTCTAGGGTTGAATAACCAAATGGGGAAAATTACTTTTAAGGTTTGACCTTCTATGAAATAGAAGGTCAAGTTGTGTTCTCATATTCACCCATGGCACTGAGAAATAAATCATTTCTATGCTTTTATCCATAGCCATCTTTTATTGCTTGAAGCCAAATAAAAATAAGTCAAGTAGAAGAGTAAAGAGTGAACAGGAAAGATGCATAACCTCCTCAGTAAATGCTATGAATCCATGAAGGGCAAGTGGAAATTCAAATCAGTATATTCCCCAGAAAGAAGCATATATCTTTACAACCAGGAAATAGCCTGTGTTATCTTGCATTTATGAGACCATTTTCAGGCCTGACTGTAGAGGGAGTGATTGCGTGTGAATCAAAAACAGCTGACAGATTGCTAGCCCCTTCTGAACCACATGGAAAGCATAAACTGGCTTACCACAGGCATAATTTGAAAACATGGGAAGGCAACAGCAGGGAGAAAATGGATGCCTCAGTAAAAAATAAGGCAGAAATCATCAGGAATTCAGAGGAACCTCAACAGACTCTGACTTTTTCAAGATGAACCCTAGATTAGAGCATCAGAATTGCCTACTTTGAGAGATAACCTAGGGAAAATTAAAAGCACATCTCATTAATGCAAATGAGAAGCACTTTTTTTTTTCTATTTTTAAGTCAACCTAATACTTTAATGTGTTTCGTTTTTTCTGTTTCTTTGCATTTAGGGCCTTTTCTACATAATTTCCTAGTAGGACATAATTATTACAGTACACACACTAAATTTAATAAGACTGGACTCAGAACAAAAATAAGTAAATAAATGCTGATTTTCAAGGTAACTCACACACATTTTGTAAGCAGTAAATTTAACCTCTAGGAGATGAGGAAAGGCAGCGTTAAGGTTTTGCTGAAACCGAAAGAACCCACACCACACAATGGCTACTTCAGGATTTTACACATATTTGAAGAAGTCTCATCTCACACATGGCTAACAGACTATGATCTCTAAAATCTGCAAATCTATGAATATGGTTACAGGCTTACCAAAAAAAAAAAAAAAAAACCCCATAGCTCTCTTTTTCACTAAATCAAAATTTTAAGAGTTTACTCACTATTTCAGCTGATATAACTTGAAAGTATCTTTTCATGTTTGCAAAAACACTAAGAGCATTGTTAGAGTAAGGGACCAAGTGATACCACCAACTCCAACTCTGTATGCCCCAAGCCCAAATTTAAGACAAGAGGTTTTTGAGACTCCATTGGGAAAAAACAGTGGAGATACGTTTGTGTTTTAAGCCCAAGTTTCTCAGCTAGCGTGTCAAAGGCAGCTGTGCCTCTTGTGGATGACAAGGATGTAGAGATTCCATCCCCACAGCCTCAGGATGGCCACAGACTCCAGTCTTCTCTGATCCCCTCCAGGTGTCACACCAAAGTTACCACTGTGTGTGTACACAGTGATCTGGAAAATAGTGGGAAGCAGTTATAACCAGGAAAGGTAGCAGATGAATAACCATGGTTTCTCAAAAGGGATATAAACCAGGACCGGCAGAGCCCATTTTTATGTTTTTATGGTTTCCTTTATGGGCCTCAATATACCTATTCTGTACAATTTGGTTTCTATGTTCCTGAGAGATTAGATTTTATACTTTATGGATATGTCTTTGTTTTACAACAAAAATTCAAGTGAAAGATTAGTAACATACTCTCATAACTAAACGACATAGATGAACGATGTCTTGATTTCTGTACTGTAAATCAATCTACTTTGTGATCATTCATTTGCCTTTCAACTTTGATATATCACACTGTATACCCTTTGTTTCTTTATTAAATATGGCTTTCTGTGAAACACGTTTGTCTCCTCACTACTGTCCTAAAGAGACCAAGAAATATGATGTTAGTTTAATAAGAACATATGAAATATAGGCATAAATAGTCACTGATAGATATAGTCCCCAAGGTAACAATGCTTGACTTAGCAGTGTTTTGACTTCATGATGGTGAGAAAGTGTATAAACCATAATTGGTGGCTGGTGTTTAGCTTAGCAGTAAAGCACATACCTTAGCAGGATGCACACCCCTGAGTATGAACCCCAGGTAGAGAGGTGAGAAGGAAAGAAAGGAACTATGCCTGGAATTTTGACCTTTTACAGGGTAGTATGTTCACACTCTCTCATGATCCCACCAGGACAAAGACTTACAGTTCCCAGCTGAGCATAATCATGAACCTTCTTCCGCAGGCGATTGTGTTGCTAAGCCACTATGTTCAGTAAGTCAGGTGTAATAAATGTATTTTCTCTTATAATATTTTCAATTTTTGATAAAATTTTTAGATATAACTCTAAATTAATGATTATCTATATAGAATTTCAGAACTAGAATCAACACTTGTTTTCCAAATGAGAAAACTGAATCAGAAAAACTAAGGTAGAAAAGTCCAAACTACAGATACAGTGTGCTAACTCCTTCGTATATATAAAATATGATTTTCAGTGTGGCCTTCACTTTCTATCTAACTTACAGCCTCCAGTTTAAGACCAAAGTCTTTCACCAGAATAAGTTCTGTAAAAATATGACAGACATTCTTTGAAATAGGCTCAAAATAGAAAAAAGAAATGTATGGTTTCTTGTTATGGGAAGTGAAGAGCTCATGGAACCAGTCCCACAGCTTTGACAATTTCAGTAAGAACTATTTCCAACTTTCTCTGCAGAGTGCCAAAGCGATCAGCAGCAGCCCTGGCTCACATTTTGCCAAACACTCAGCCTAGCAGAAAGGGTCCTTCATGTCCAATGGCAACAAAAATGTTCTGGGTTTGTCGGTGACTAGCCTGCCAAGGCTCTCCAGCTAAAACTTTACAATTATAATATTTAGAATTCTGTCATTGTTTGAGGAATTGGGAAAAATATGGAAATAATATGCTGCTACCTTACTTTTATAAATTGTTAATAGAAGAAACATTGCCTACTTTTATATGAGCGTTTACTGAGTCACACCAGGGTACTATAAGACTTCTACTTGGAAGCAACATTGTCATAGTTCAACCTTAAAATTATTTAGAGTGATAATTACCAAAGCATTGTTAATTATGACAGTAAATTTTAAATGGTAATAATCAAGTTATATCAAAGCATCTCGGTCTCCCTTATCCATAATATACAACCTATCAATAAATTCTACCAATTCTATAACAAAATATTTATATAATCCACTATTGAAATCTACTCCTTTATTATCTTTTGTCTAGAAATGGTAATTGTTTTCTAGTCTGCCTCTTTTCAATCTACTTTCCTCTCTACAAATGAGAGAGCTTTTAAAAACCAAAGACGACGTCTCCCCCTTATTTGTTCCTCTATGGATTCCCATTTCATTTCAATTTAAATCCAACATTTATCATGACTGAAAAAATCCAGAATGGTCAGGGCTTTGCCTGCCTTTTCATTCTCTTCTGTAATTGGCTTCCCCTGTCCGTTACCCCATTCTCTAAAGGGGACCTCTTTCCCCCCTTTACTTTTGTTTGTGCTGGGGACCAAACAGGGTCTTACATATGCTAGGCAAATGCCCTATCACTGAGCTACATTCCCCAGCCCCTGGCATTCTATTGGAGCTGCTGTACTCACGTTGGGGCCATCACACACACACATCCTTCTCTCTACATGGAATCTTTTTACACTGGATTTTTTGTATGGGCAGATCCTTCTCCCTTGATGTCACCTCATTACCAACTTGCCCAACCTCAGTGAGTATCTATCCCAACTTTGGACTTGTGCAAACTGTGATGATCTAATACTATTGCTTACCCATCTCCTTGAAAAGGCCTTCCAATCTTAAAGAGCTATCTTGTACTGTTGTCTTTCAAAGCACCCTGCTTTTTACTTCAAAATAAGCTTTATAATCATTAATGTGTTCGTTTCTTTGTTTTTAATGTTGCTGTTCCCCTCCTACTGTGCTCTCTATGAGTAGAGAATCTTATCATTCGATTGCTACCACATTCTCAGCATTTGGCACAGTCTGGCCTATGGCAACATGTAACATATATTTGTTTAACGAATAAATGAGCAAATTCTTCCACCTATAAAGTTTAATTCTAGTCGTAGAACAAAAGACCAAAATATAATTAGGCAAATGGATCCATAAAAGCCTGTGAGCATAGACATTTTGGTGCAGAAGAATAGAGAAGGCAAATGTATTGGAATGCAAGGTGGCCCCTGATAACTCAGTGAACACACGGAAACCATTCAGAGGTAGGGTGCTCCTTCACAGATGAATCTCTGGAGCTTACTGATCAGCACAAGGAGGACACCTAGCACTATATTTTGGATGAATAAATCCATATCTGGGCCAATTAGTACATCAGCTCCTACTCCTGATCCCTGCACCAAAGGGGGCGACAGTGCCAAAAGACTGCACCAAGCATAAAATTCACTGAGAGGGAGGGAGCTGCCAGATCACCATTCCTTGCTCACAGTACCACTTGGCATAACCCTACTGGTCAAAAGCCAAGCCGGTTCCACCACAGAAATATGCATCAGACAGAAACTACTTAATTAAATAGACTTCTTCCCATGCTCCGCTAATACAGGTATCTGCAGTAAACAGACCCAAAGGACAGCTAAATCGCTGAGGCTGCACCATGACACCCTCCCAAAATCAAGACAAACCTGGGAAATGGCCTTCAATCCCATTTGCCTGTTGCTCAAACATTTAACAACTGGCTTAAAATTTGCAGGAATCTAAAACACATAAAGAACTGGATAGTCCCCTCATTTGGGGAATGTATTAGAAGGGGAGAAAACAGGCTGAATCATTGATTGAGATTTACTCAGTCACGTACAGCGTGTTTATTCATTGAATTATGTTATCTCTCTTTAAAGTGTTCCGGGCACATAGATCAAAGAAGAAGCACAGAATATTCCACCTTGGTGATGAAAATTAATAAGTATATTAAGAGGGACAAATTCATGATGTAAGGAGAAGGATAGAAATTATCTCAAACATTTGCAAATGTCATTTAAGGTTAATTCCAAAGTCTCTGGCGTTACTGAAACCCACGCCTGTATACCAGGAACCAAGCCACAAGTCATTCTTTCCATTAAGAACAGAAAGGTGTTCAGGGTACTTTTTTTTTTTTAGATGGGGCCTCATTAAGTTGCTGAGGCTGGCCTTGGGTTTGTAGTCCTCTTTTCTTAGCATCCCAAACAGTTGGGATTATAAATACCCTGCAGATAGACTACTGCACAGTATCTAGAGAAATATGTATCTAAGATTTTCTGAAATAACTCTTTTGAGGGTTTCACACTTACTATTCAATTATAGTTTCTTATTTATTAGGCAGCTTTTAGTTATCTATATAAAACAATTTTCTTTATTTGAATGTGGAGCCCTTGGAGAAGGAGGGACAGTTCCTCAGTGGACTCCTTTGAGTGGAAGTAAAAGTTAAGAAGCAAACGATCTGCAAACACACACTGAAAGTCACACAGTCCTCTGAAACTTTTGTTGTTGTACAATTCTCTTTTGAGTTTAGGATAACTGAAGCTACACTAACTGCACATAACACCAAATTTCCTGTTACACCTGCTTCTCCTAGATGCTTAAATAGTGGCCCTAACCCCATTATATGTTTCTAACATGCATTGTCTTAAAGTAAGAGCATCAAGGAGATACCTCCCAAATAAACTGGAGAAATGCTACTAATATTGTAACATACATAAACTTAGGAGACCTGTGAAATAAAGAAAATCATAAAAATGAAGTATTTTTAACATGCCAGTCATTATTTGTTGTTCTTTTTACCATCTGTAGGTCCTCACCAAAATCTACTTCAGAATCATGGTGAAATATTTCAAAGCGGGGCTACCTGGAGGACTGTTATTTGCTTTGGCAATACACAGAAATGGAAAAGATAAAATTGCTAAATGATTTCAGAGGTGGTCTCCATCCTTCATCTTCTCCCTGTGGGATAACAGGAAAGTGTCCAATTTTCAAGCTGGTCCTCCCTTTTCTATTTGTAATTGTTCCCCCTTCCCTAAGGGGTTGCCTTTAGTCTTCTAGGCAGAGCCAGCAAACAACAGCTTCATAAATAAATGATTAAAGTCCCATTCATCATAAGAAACAAAATTGGACCCTAAGAAATTAACCAATTATGACAGAAAGGGAAATGAGTCCACAAGTGACAGGGTTATCAATCCATCACCTCTGATTTCCAGAATTGTCTGGCCTCTGGCAAGTTACTAAACTTTTAAGATTCAGACTCCCCAACTATGAAAGTGACATATGCATTTCTTGAGATTTCTATCAGATTTAAATTAAATAATATGTTTGGATGCTTGGTTGCTTAGCACACAAGTCGGCACAAACTAAGTGCTCAGTAAACATTGCAGCCAGACACTATCCAGGGAGACTTGCCTTAGAATGACTTGTATGTCTGACCATCCCAGTCACTGCACTGGACACACCTGTTTATCTTTGTGTCCTCATTAGTTAACACCACACTGTTTTACCTGTAATAAATCATGCCTGCTTTTTACATAAAATCAAACTTCTGATGTATAGACAAACATTGACATATAGACAGATTTAGACTGAAATAATTTTACTCCATTCATTAATTATAGCTGGTGCAGACTAATTCTAACCAGTGAAACCCCTCACCCTCCATATCATCTCCACCAGACTGCATGGTTTCCTTTGTCCAGAGAACTCTCTTTACCAAGCTGAGGCCTCCTTTCTCCAGTCTCTGGCCACACCATGTGCTTCTCTTGCAATTTTAGGTGCTCCTCTCCCAACCCCCTTCTTCTTTGCTCTGACCAGTCCTCCCCGGTACTGTCTGCTGCTACAGTGTCTAAACCCTTAGCCACATTCCACCCCGCTACCCTGGAATGCATGCTTCTCTTCTTTCAGCCTCTTTCCCCATCCAGCATGTTTCATCTTTGTCATATAATAAATTCCTACAGAAATTTAAATGTATCCTGGTCTTCTTAAACAGAGGCCTGCACATAGAATATAAACTCTCTAATAGCATAGGATGCTCCCTTTCCTGCTCCAAATAGCAATGCAAGGGTTGTTACTCCAGGGGCTACTCAACTAAATACACACAGCTATTTGCCTTTCTTTGAAATTACTCCAGACAAGCATATGTTTTGTAGATTTATGCATACTTTTTCTGTCGTTTTCTTGTCCTCTCACCAATTGTGTAATCAGAATTACTTTTTATAACTTTTCTCTAGTTGCCTTCTATTGCATTTGATTTGCTGCTTACTTATTGGCAGCCATGAGACTAAACTTTTATTCTGATTATAATTAGGTCTAAAATAAAATTAAATAGAAATCTAAGTAAGCTTTAGCACCTGGACTTTTTGATTTTGCTTTGAACACTTGGTAAGCTTTTTGGCTTGCTGGATAATTCTCTATTTCCTGAGAGTTGAGATTACTTTGTTAAATAAATGCTGAGTATGTGAGTGTTTTCATAACATGATCACTGTTGTTGACAGGAAGTAGTGAGGCTGAATCAGCAGACTAATATGTCCTCTAAATCAGCATTAAATAATGTCTTGTGACAATATATAGAGGCCTTGGATACTGGTTGCCAAGATACATTACAAAACCAAGCCTTTAATTCCTTGTGATTCCTTGTGTATGATAATATAATAGTAGAGATTTTCTTCTCAGTGTTCTGCCAGACCTCAGCTTGAATTTAGCACTTTGGCTGAGGACATTTCCCCTTTTTGTTTCATCTGGATAAATTTTGCTTTTTTGGCTTTCCGATCATGCAAAGTTATAGTTACAAAAGGACAATATCTTATACCCTCTCATCTCTGGGTAGAAGGAATTTCATAGTGCACTGTGGAGTTAATTAATAAATAAAGCTTTTTACTACAAGCTGCTGTGGAAACATCAAACACCATGTATGTCAGCCTATATAATTTTAATTGGTATTGAAAGAAAGAGGACCTAGCATCCAGAAATATTGTAAGCCAAAATCTTTTACTAATTTAACATGGCATTTTAAATTTGAAGTGGAAAGTCTATTTCTTGAAAAACTTATTCTTTTATGAAAAACATGAAAATAGGACACTCAAAAATAAAAACTCATTCAAATTGAGTTCATATGATTTTAGAAAAAAACATTGTGAATTTGTTTGCCTTTGTTTCTGCTAAGTTGACTCTCTTAGAAAGATATAAAATCTGTGTGCTCAAAGAGCTTCACGATGTGGAATTATGAGAAGCTAATCATTAATCCCCAGAACAAAGAATCAGCCAATAGTATAATGCTTTTGTCATTGCTGATTTGCTTAAGATTCTTTTATTTGCATGCAGAAGAAACTAGTTCATCCCAGTAAAATAGGGGACTATATTTAAAAAGCTGCTCACAAAATCAAAGAAAGAGCAGGACATATGACTACTGACAAGGAAAGAAACAGGAGCAGATCCAAGGAAATTACCAGAGCTGGTTGCTCATGTACCTTCTCTGTAGGACACTCACATCAGATGACTCAGCTCTGAAAATCTCCAGTTTTGCACACCTCAGTTCATTTTTCAGATGCCTGAGGAGAAATTATCTTCTCAGTCCAGCCAGACTTGGCATCTATACCTTTTGACTAAAATCCAGGGCCAACAGCATGGAGTATCAAAGAGACAACTGGGACAATGATTGTATACTGAGCAGCAGACTCAGCTCGCTTTATTATCATTGATGAGCTCATGATCAGACTCTAGATTTATGTAGCTGTAAAAAGAACTTTTCACCTTTTAAAGTAATAATTTCAACATTTTAAGGATCCAACTGTGTGCCAAGAAGACAACATTCCAGGTGTAAGAAAATAAGCTGTCACTCAAGTAGGTGATACAAAAGCATTAAGTGATTAGCATCAGAGCTCATAAAAAAGAGGCTTGTGCATATTTAGAGTGTTCTGAAAAGCTTTGAAGGAAAGTGCCAATCTACAAACATCTGAAGTGTTTTTCAGAGGAAATTTTTCAGAGGGAAGAGTGTTTGGGTTGAATTTCAAAAGATAAGTGGGATTTTGCCAATGAAAAAGAAAAAAATGCCTGCCCTAAGAAAGAGTGCATCTCAAAAGATACAATACATACAAAGACGGAGTGTAGTTCAGTTGATAGCTGTAATATATCAGTACTTTTGGAGGTTTAGAGTCTGATGAAGATGTTGAAAATGAGTCTGGAGAGAGACAGTCCCTAATGTTTCTATGATGCAACATTAAAATGAATGGATGTGGTGTTTGTAAACAATGGAAGGTCATTAAAGGGTTTATGACTTTTTAGAAGTGACATGATCAATGTGTTTTAGAATAGCCATGTTAGCCACATGTAGAGGAAGTTGGAGTCAATGAAGACTGTTTATAAACCTGATGCAGTGGAGCAGGAAAAGGATATTTAGGAAATTCAGTCTTCTTGATCAGGAAGCAAACCAGACAGTGAAGTCATGTATATGGGTCACTCTCTTAAAAACTTGAGAGAGTGTTTAAACCATTCAGAGGGCAAGGGCTTGCATGGATTTGCAGTCAAGAAAAGAGAGAACAATAAGGTCTTACATGTAGAGTTTCAAAGTATGGGCACTCATGAAGTTTCAGATGCAGATCACTTCTTACACAGAATGC
Source organism: Cavia porcellus (assembly GCF_034190915.1). Classification (NCBI taxonomy): domain Eukaryota; kingdom Metazoa; phylum Chordata; class Mammalia; order Rodentia; family Caviidae; genus Cavia; species Cavia porcellus. Next base: position 60,747,148 of record NW_026947493.1, read on the forward strand.
TTAAACTAAGCAGAGACTGCTGGACAGATCCCTGGACATACAGTTAAGGGATGGATCTAGGAAAACAGACTGAATTGAAAAATAATGGGCAGAAGTTCAATAAAGAGTAGACACAGAAAATAAACAGGAAAGAGAAGGAGATTCCAAGAAAGAGTTTGTAGCATGATTAGATTAAGCTTCAGGTGACAGTTCTTTCTCAAAAAGGTGATGTGTACAGTTAAGCATCTGATTGTGGTAGGGAGACTCCATTGCTGTCCGGTTCTTTCTTTATTCCCCTATGCATCGTTTAACCCAAGATGGCTGACAGAGATTTATTCTAGAAATAGAAAGGACATACCAACAAAAGAAGAACGATTCCTTTTAAACATTATTACTTTACAATTTGTACAGCACTTTTACTTCCAATCCAATAGTAGAATTTAACTACTTGGCCACATCTGACTGCAATGGGTATTGGGAAAATTATGTCTTGTTCTGAATAGCCATAATTCCAGCTGAAAAAGAATCTATTTTACTAAAGAAGGAGAAGAAAATGGATTCTGGAAAACAAGTGGAAGTATCTTTCACACAAGAATTGGACAACATTGACATAGGATGAAGAGAAGTCTTCCAAAATGAAGAGTAAAAAGTATTTGTTGGGTTGATCAGTGACAGCTTTGCAAACAGTTTCATGTCATGATGAAATGTAAGTTAGATTTGGGACTGACGTTAAGATAAGTGAAATGAAATTGAATACAAGTCTCTCTTTCAATGAGCTGGCTATGGAAAATAAAGTGAGAGATAATACCATAGATTAGTTCAGCACATTCCTGAGAACGAAACTCATGAGGACTCATGGATAAGACTTCAGTGGGCCATGTACTAGCTGAAGCAGAAGACACTGATTGAGAAAAATGAGAAAAATGAGAACAAGCTATCTGCTTCTTTTAGAAACTTCTGCCTTTTATTTTCTCCCTAAGCAGCTCTATATAGCATAGAGTAAGAAGAATACCATATTCTTTGTTTGACCTATTCCTTGATCAGGATTAATTGGTAGAAGGATCTAATCCAAATTTTTCCAGACTCAGCTTCATGAATTAAAAGATGCTAATGAACTCAAGTGGGCTAAAGTAATTCTATCATCTTTATCATCTAAAAATTTTTAGATTTCATATTAGAGAAATGCGAGTTGATTTCATTTCAGTGATAAAAACTGTAAGATAGAAAATTGGTTGGCAGCCACGTTTTCCCTTTTTTCCAAGGGTTAGGGTTAGGGTTACTAGAACACCACTGCTTAGTTATCTCTCCAGTTTTCACTCGTTGTATAATTCTGCCCTTTAGCCACACTGACCAACTTTTACTTCCCCTAATATACTATCCTTCCTTTTCAAGAGCTATCAAATATAGCGATCTCTCTTTGTTAGGAAACTAAAAACTAAGAAGCTGGTTACTACTTGGCTAACATCTTCAGTGTCTAGTAGTGCTTAGTAGATAGTTGGGTCAATAACTGATCTGCTCTCACAAGGATTTTACATATCTCAGAATGATACAATTCCTCAGATAAAGCCTTTTTAAAATGATAAAATACATAAATATAATTATGCATTTTGAAATTTATTGTGCTTCTTGTGTAAATTAACCTCTACTTTTACGAACTCTCTTTTCCACTTAAGATGCTAGCATGATTAATTTTCTAAATGATGAACTATTTGTTTCCATAAAGTACTCGTAACTGAAACACAATGTCAATGATCATTTAACTTGAGTTAGAGCTGACATTTATTATCACAACAAAATTATATCAAAATACGTGAGGGCGATACTTACAATGGATTCTTTTAAATTTCTTCTTGTCTATTTTGTAAAGTATCTTTTCTAGAAGCACATACTGTCCCTATTTACATGCTGATATAGTTAAAAATAATATTAACTATTGTCTCTGAAAAAGGTTTGTTTACATTTTCAGAACTTTCTTGGAAAACACTTCCAGTAACTTCTATTATAGTGAAAATTGAACAATAATCATCTGTATTAATATTATGTCTACTGGAAGAATTTTTCAAGGGTAATTCCCTAGATATTTCCTTATTGATTTGTTTAGCTATATGTGCATTTTTAAAACTTTATTTTAAAGAGAATGAAGCTAAACAAAATAAAACAGAATGAAGCCAATCAAAACAAAATGGTTTAAATGATACAGGACTTCAAAACAGGATAATAAGAAATCAACAATGATTACTATAATCCATCTTATTATCTTCAAAACCATGCCATCAGACAATAAAATCAAATAAAACAGAACAGAATAAAACCAATCAAAACAGGACAATGAAGAAAACAAAACAATAAAACAGAACAAAACAAAGCAATGAGAACAGTATTAAATTTCAAAAACAAGAGAGAAAGAAATCCCCCATACTTGCTATATTGCATATTGTTATTCTCTAAATAATGCTCAGACTACTGATTTTAGGCTTGCAAAGTGAATCAAACAATACAAGAATTAAGTTGTTTTGTACCTCAGTTGCTGTCAACTCAGCCTGTGATTCTTCAAATCAGTTGTTTGCTTGGGGTCAGGGTGGTTCTTGTTTCCCAGCCTGCGTGCTAGCTGGCTCTCAGGAAGGGCAAACTGCCCTATACAGACACATTTTATGCTGTTCTCTCTGTCTATGAGTACTTTCTTTTGTCTTTATGATATTAAATGAAAATGATATGTAATGTAGCTGTAATCTACTTAAGGGTACACTTTTTGTCAACATCATATTTTTCTCAATGTATTTACTTTTCTCCACATTATCACATGTTAATTTAGGAGAGTTAAGATGTTCTATCATGGGGAAGACAGGGGTACAGTTGCTACTCTTTATGACAGTCACCGATGACTTATTTTAAATTTTAATATTAGTTGTGACTGTGTAGATATACTTTAGATTAATACAGTGGTCTAGTCATTCTCTTACGGCTCCAAATCCAACTTATCTCTATACTAATCATAACAGAAACAATGATGCTGTATGGAGTAATCTGATTAAGTGTTCAATTCTTACTCTATGAGTTGGCATCTCTCCACTGGTTTTCTTATTCTTGTATCTGGATGTCATCCAGCAAATGCAATGTTCCTTCACTGTAAAATTTACATTTGTACCTCACCTTATTGAATTTGTTTGTGTGTCTATCACTCTGAAAGGGTTTCCTCTTCTTCAGTGAACTACCGTTCCAGCTTTACGTTGTCTTTCCCTGATAGTACACACTATTTGTTGAAATGAGTGTCTGGCCCTATGTTTAAACAATGTGAACAAAAAAATCATAAAATCTTTAAGGTGCATCTGATTATTGCAGGCAACAAACCAACAATTCTGACCAAAACTAACCTCATTATTTTCTTAATGAAAGAAAAAGCTTGGAGATTTTGCTTGGATTTTCTATGAACTTTGGTGTCCTAATAGGTTTGTCTCTGCAGATTTACATGAACATTTTTCTATGCCTTTTTTTAAAAAAGCATTTCAATTTAAATATTAATTATTCTATTTAGCTCAAATGTAAGATTTTTTTCTTTTTTATAAGACATTACATATATCATACTAGATGCTATTATTTGACAATTTATCCTAATTCAGTGTTTTATAAGTCACTAAATTTTTTCATTTTATTGTATTACATGGGTTGACCATTCTGTATGTAAGATGCTTGCAATTGCTCCTTTAAATCCAATGGCAAAATCAGGCAGAAAAATTATACAGAAAAATAAGTTACAGCCAAGTATAATGGTATATACTTCCAGTCTCAGGTACTAGGAAGACAGAAGCAAAAAGATCACAAGCTCAGGGGCTAGTCTGGGCAACGTAGATCTTAACTCAAAAAAAGCTAAAAGTGTTGAAGATGTAGCTCAGTGTCCTCTAGGTTCATTCTCCAGGACAAGTTATCAAGATGGATTTAAAAAGCTGAAAATCCGCTTTTCTTTCACAGAACATCCTAGAGCTGGGTGAGCTGGAGCTGGAAGGATGGCTCTGCTTTCCTCAATATATGGGTTTCATGTCTGAGTTAAGAGGCTGCCAGGTACTTGCTGTAGCCCTACAACTAAGGAGAGAGAGGAGACTAGAGGAGCACAAATAAAAACTTTAAAAGGTTGTTCCTTAAAGCAGGAAATGTTGATTCTAATCACATTGGATTAGTGACAACTTAGCTAACTGCAGAAGAACCTAGGTAACAGAGACTTTAGCTGGCCGCCACTGATGCTAGGGGGGGAAGGAAAATTAGCTATCTGCTACTAATTCTGTGCGTGTTTTTACCAAACATTGTCTCTGGAGTCTACACAATGCCTGTTATATAGCAAACATTCCCTAAATAGCTACAGGATGGAGAGATGGAATATGACTATGTAGACAGAGTCTTACAGGTTCAGCTCTCATTTTCAACATCACTCTAGGGTGAAAATCTGTATTTTGGTTAAATGTGAAGTGACATCCCTGGAATCCCATATTGAGTGCTTGACCCTCAATGCAGAGACATTCAGCAGCAGGGCCTGGACAGTCGATTGAATCCTGGGGGCACTGACCTCATCAGTGCATTGACCTGGGCACTGATGAGTTCACAGCTGAATGGGTTTTTAGGAGATGGGCTCAGCTGAAGAACGCGGATCACTGTGGGCATAACTTTGAAGAGTCTATCTTGTCCCTGGTCTCTGTCTCTCTGTCTCTCTCTGTCTCTGTCTCTGTCTCTCTCTCTCTCTGGGTGTCTCCATCTCTGTCTCTGCCTCTCTACCTCTCTGCCTCTGCCTCCCCCCCCCCTTCCTTCTTTTCTTCCCTCTTCCTCTCTTCCTGACTCTTCCTGTCTCTGCCTCCTGGCTGTCACGAGTTGAGAAGATGTTTCTGCCTTAGAGCCAAACAACCATGTACTAACAACTGTGAAATCACAAGCCCGATGAACCTTTCCTTTTTCACGTTCTATATGTCAAGTATTTTGTCCCAGCAACAGAAAGGTGACTAATACAACATGGTAGTTTCTTCTGCTAACTGAATAGAGAAGATTGCTGAAACAAACACACCAATCACACACATCTCCAAAAGCCAGATATGATCCTCAGTGCAGTACAAGTGGAAATTATACTTCTGTAAAAGAAAAAGAAACATATTTATCCTATTTCCCATGATCAATTAAACTATTACTTCCCAAGAAAAATTTCATTGAACACTTCTCCATACCTATCCATCTAGCACTTCTGTCTTTTTCTTTCTTTCTTGTTTGCTTGCTTGTTTTTATTTCTTTTCTTTTGGAGGTGTTTTGTTTTGTTTTGTTTTTTTGGGTTTTTTTGTTTTGTTTTGTTTTGTTTTGTTTTGTTTTTGAGCCAGGGCCATGCTTGTAGTCCAGGCTGGCCTTATATTCATTATATATCCCAGGTGGTTCTTTTTTAACACTTGTGCCTCAGCCTCCTAAATTCTGGGATATCCAGATGCCCATCTAGCACTTTTGATAGCATTTTACACCTGGTATTATAGTTAGTCACACTGTGAGCTATTTGTGGACTTAAAACATATCTTATTTCAATTATATAAACTCCAAAGCACCAAGTAACACATAGAAATATTCAAATTGTCTATTGAATGAATTAATAAATGAATGAGAAAATAACATGAATTCATGGTTTTTCTCAATTAGTATTTTAAGTCATAAGAGGTAACTAGAAGAAGAAACCACCACCTGGTCCCAAAGCTACAATAACTCCAGAGCCTGAGTAGGACCTTTGGAAATAAAAGAGGTTTGTTATTTTTTTTAAAAGGTATCCTTTATCTCGGTATATTGGTGCACGCCTGTAAACTCAGCTCCTTAAGAGGCTGAGATAGGAGGATCACGAGTTCAACCCTCACCTGAGCAGCACAAGAAGATTCTCATCCCTCAAAAGATAAAAGAATATTTAGAAGTAAGTGAAGAGAAAAAGTTCTTTTGTTCAGCCTAAAAAGTTGTAATAGTAATACAGTTATGGAGGAGGAAAGTATTAGTCTTATTAGAGAACTAGAATTCCACATCTATGTCTTTGGTAAGTACAGCGTGTGTGTGTGTGTGTGTGTGTGTGTGTGTGTGTGTGTGTGTGTCTGTGTGTTAAATGTTCCAGCTGCACAGTTGGCAGAAGAAACTGCCACTCCTTCAGCTCTCACACCCAGCCCATCCTGAAAGGCTCTGTGCCAACCTACATACCAGCGAGCTCTTTATGGTGTCAGCAAAGGTCTTCACTGCCGTGCCGAATCTCTCCCACTCTCCCGGGAATGTTATTGCAAAATAAATGACTCACAGTGAGGACAATGTATGCCTGTAAAGGAGAAGAATGGAGTGTGGGAGGAGGCCAGTCTCCGTGGTTAGGAGGCGTGTTTTCTATCTTAGTCTTTTCCGGCTGCTGTAACAAAATACCATAGATCGCGTGGCATATAAACTGCAAATATGGACTTCTTGCAGCTCTGAGCGCGCACATTTTTTTGGGGGGGGGGGTCTGGCAAGGGTCTGCTTTCTCCCTGGAGGTGCTAATGTCATAGAGATTTGCAGAGCAGAAGTCAGGAAAAGGAAGCACAGGATGGAAGGAGCCAGATTGGGAACAAGAAAGTGCCCGGGAGTGAGCAGTTCTCTTGTGAATGTTCTAACTTCTTGTTCATCTCTCTAAACTCCAGGAAAAGTTTTATGCAAGGCATTTTCAAATAATTCTGGGATGTGCAATAAAGCTGAAAGCTGTGGGTGGTGGTAAAATAAGGCCAGGCCTGAACTTCAGGCTTCCTCTGCCTTGGCCACCTGAGCGGTGAGCGGCCTATGGCCCTTTACCAGCCCTCATATCTTAGTTACCTTAGTGATAGCCATCCACAGGGGCCTTGGCGAGAAGAAAGACGTCATGACAATGCTCTGCATTTGAGCAACATATAATTGTAAGAACATAAAATAACATTTAAAATAAAATCAAGTAGCCTTATAGCAGATCATCAATATTAAATAGCATTTATTTTATAAGCATAATGTCACAGGAACTATTTCAAAGACCACTGAAAAAAATTATTAGCCTAGGGATAGAATTCAACAGACATACAAGGCTCTGGGTTTGATCCCAATATCAACCTCCCCTCAAGTTGTTAAGTATTTTTAAAAACTATATTATTTTTAATATTAACAGATGATCACTTCTTTCTTAATTTGAATGAATAATGCTCAGTCTAGAGCATTCTAATTCAAAGCTAAAATCAATTATTGATATGCCTTCATTTATCTGGACATAAATTTACATACATATTTTTTCTTGTAGTCATAGAGATTAAACTCAGGACCTCTTGTATGCCAGGTAAGCAGTGGACTGCTGAGCTACATCCCCAGCCCATATATACAGTTTCTATGACTAATACCAACTCCTCATTTCCCTCACTGGTAAATAACTACCATTTTCCTCATTGTTCATAAGAGCTCCATATTCTTTAGTTAAAGTTTACATCAGCACTCAATAATTACATATTAATGATGGATGTTATGATGTTTTAAGTGGTAAGGTGAGTTAAACGCAAACTTTTCTTCTGATCCAGCAGACAATAATTTTTTTCCACACGAGAGAATTCCGATGACAATGATGAAATCTCAGTGCTGCCACAATGGAATTTACCCCTCATTTCATGTGCAACTTCATTCCTTTTGATCCCTTTTATCAGCAGTAAAGCTATAGGGTCCTGCACATCGTACCTCTACTGCTGGTTGGACCTAGATTAGCAAAAGTGGCTCTGGAGTTTCTCTTTCTTTTCATAAGCCCTACTCTGGAGCATCTTACCAATCTTCACCATCAACCTCAATTAGCAGCACTTCTGAGACTTTTGATGTGAAGGTGACATGTAATCCCAACTGCCTGAAAAATTCTCTGGCCCCTAAAATTGTTTAGCACACTAACCAGTACAGTGTCATCCTGGAAAGCAGTAAGGACAAATCAAGTTACACATGAAAATTGACTAGGTCTGCGTATTCATCAATCATTTGACAAGTCAGTTGTTACAAGTTTTATGAAACCAGTTATCTGAGTTGTCCTTTAAAAGTCTGAAGTCAGTGACCTTGGAGTCTTGTTTTATGAATTAATTAGCTATATTCATTAAGATGGATATATAATTATTATAAAGTTAAGTTTGATCTTACATTAAAAATGTTGACCCAGTCTCTCTGTCTGTAATCTCTGTCTGTCATCTCAACTGAAATTGTATTATATTTTACATAGATGCATGGCATTTCCTGCAGGTAGGAGAAAAAAATTACTGTATAGAGAAAATTTATCATGTTAAGTGGACCATGAGACTATAGTTTCCTATTTTGCAGATTATTTCCCATTTTCACCCTCAAACACATTTGAAGTTATGAAAATATTTTGCATAGCAAATATTAAGCATATAAATATTCTTTGAATGAAAATGCTTTATCATTGAGCTGTTCCTCGAGCCCTGATTTAAAGTAGCTTAGCCAAGATATATTGAGTTATAATATCAGTGAAAATTAACACCATTTTTAAGAAATAAAAAATAGACCATGCTTAAGGTATTCCCGTATCACTTTATTTTTCTTGTTATTGCTTTAAACAACCTACTGCCCCCAAATGATTCAGTAAACAAAACATATCTGATCCAAATCTCCTCTAAACACAGTTGACTACAGATATCATTTTAACAGTACTACTCATCAAACCAAATTATGCACAATTTGGAAAACTTAAACATGAAATTAGAAATGATAGATTTTTCATGGACTAGGCTTTGAATAGCTTTGTGGGGATAGAAATTAAGTTATGGGAATCTGGTATGAATGTACAATAATTTATTTATTCATGGCTGCTATGGTTTGGGTAGAGTTTGATGTGTCCCCCAAAACTGCATGTATTGAAATGGAATCTCCATTGTGAAATGTTAAGAGAATAGGAACTTAATCCAACTATGATGTTTAGATGTGGGGCCTTTGAATGGTGATTAGGATTAGATAAGGTCCTCCTGATAGAACCCACATAACTGAATCTTGACAATTTTATAAGAAGACAGAGGGCCCAGAGTTCACACATGAATACATGTTCCCTCTATTTCACTGTATAATGCCCCGTGCTGCCTGGAAACTCATTCAGGTGCGCGCCTGAGTTAATTTTGTCCCATGAATAAAAGTCAAATCTCTGTAATTCAAATCCTCACTTGAACTAGTCTTAGTATCTTACTGGTTCTTTCATTAACCCTGATAAATAAAGCCTTTGATACATGCTCATTTTACAGTTTTATAAGCTGCATGGTTTTACCATTTTGAAAATTATATTTTAGCAATAAAATGTACCACTGCCTGTTAGGAGTTCACAATCAGAAAAGTGACATCTACTTACACATAATATCTATAATACATAGGATATAGTGAAACTGAGAGGTCATTAGAGAGAATTGCTTTGCTCAAAGGACAGAGATTTCAAGGGAGGATTCAGACACCGCAGGTGGATATATGCTAAACAAATACATAGAAATGAAGAAGTAAATTAGATACTGAAGGAATAGCAGCTAAGTGAAGTTAATTACAACATGGATTGTAGAGGAATGTTATAAAATTTAAGGCCAGGAAAGAGGAAATTGTGGCTTATTAGAATAGAAGATGGGAATTACTTTTGAGTACTTTCTGTCAAAAACATATTCCACAGTTTTAAGGCAACATGCTTACATGATGACTGTTAAGACTATGATTAAAAATATATTTGAGAAGGGAACGTGAAGTCGGCAACCTGAGATACTTGAACGTGGTGCATTTTGATACCCAGCAAGTGTCCTTATTACCATTCTTCATGTCTTCTCCATTAATGATGCAGCCTTTCAGCCACTAGCCTGGGTATCCCTCTGTAGTTTAAGAACATGACTGTCTCTAGGTAAAAGATAGTATCACTGGGAAAAGGAAACAGTATGACACTAGACCCAGATTTTAATTCAACTCTTGGCATTGCCCAACTCTGTACTAACTGGCCATGAGAACTTCAGGGTCTTCCTATGTAAAGTATTTGTATATGGATCTTAAGGTCCTTTCTTTACCTTAGTGGAAGGGAAAGTCTGTTGAATAGAAAGAGAAAATTGCTAAGGAACTGAGCATCAGGATTTCTCAAACTCAGCCTTCTCACACAAAAACTAAGTCTCAGCTACTTATCACCGAAGTGATCATGGGGAGTGGTGAGGAGTTTACCTCACATAAGAAATTCAAAGTAAAATTAAATGAGCCCTTTGTATACTCAAATTTCTAATGATAAAATCTGAATAACATAGATTTAGGGAAAGGGGTAGCATTTTACCCTTTATTCTAGTTATATAAGAATGTGAACTTGACCAAATCTCTATATATAGATGAATGAATAAGTAACATATAGTAAATGCATACAGTGGACTATTACTCCTTTTTTTTCTCTCAGTATGAAAGATTGAAACCAAGGCCCAGGGCATGTGAGGCAAGCACTTACCACTGAACTCACTCCTTTTTGTGAAATACTATTCTAAAACATGGCCTCACAAAGTCGTTCAAACTGACCATGAATTTGCAGTCCTCCTGCCACAGCCTCCTAAGTAGCTGGGATTATAAGCATGCTTCACTATTCCCAGTGTATTCAGTCTTAAGAAGGAAGGAATTCTTGTTAACAACAAAGATAAAACCTGAAATTGTGATGCTAAATTATATAATCCAGTCACAGGTGGACAAATATTCCCAGATTCTACTTAGGTGAAGGACTTAGAGTAGTCAAGTTTAGAGAAAAACAAACAGAATAGCAGCTTCCAGGGACTGTGGAGAGGGAATGGTAAATTAGTGTTTAGTGGATACAGTTTCAGTTAGGGGAAACGAAAAAGGGTCCTGGAGATAATGGCAATGGCTGCGCCAGAATTCGAAATATACTCCATGTGTCTCAGAACTGTAAAGTGCTGAATGTTATATTATGTGAATTACACAATTAAAAACTTCCATGGAGCTGAATGGCCCTGGTCTTCAAGGTGTCCTAAGTGACTGTTTTCTAACTCGCCAGATAGCCCTACCCTGACCCTCTCTTTGTTTGTTATATACCTGTAACCTTCTCTTCACAAGCTGTACCTTCTCTACAGCTTTCCTCCTCTTTTTTCCTTCTTTCCTCACTCCATGGGCACGAGTGTTCCCCCAGAACATAGGTATTCATAAGCTTTCTGTAGCATCCTGGAAATTTTGTTTACTTCTGGCATAAACTTAGAATCATAGTCATTCTCCAGGACCTCTCAACGCATTGCTAGGTCAGACAGAAGGTGATTCAAGCCTCAGGAAGAGAAGATAATTATCCAGTGAGTTAGAGTTTGAGCTTTTGGCTTCCTTTGTTTGTTTGTTTGTTTGTTTGTTTTCTTCAAGAATATTGTTATAATAAGATGCTAAAAATTAAAATAATTGATCAAAAGATAATTAACAAAAATAGTTACTTAAAAAGATAGTTATTAGTAATATTGTCATTCTGTACTGAGCTCACTACCCTAGTAACCAAGCACCAACCACATAGTTATAAATTAACTGACCGTGTCGTTCTGCTGTTCTGTAATGCGTCATCCCCCACCTTAGTGACCTGTGTGCTATGTCAACTTTTGTTCCCCTTGTAAGAGTCAAATGATGCTGTGTCAACCATTGTTCCCTTCATGAGAGACAAATTGGCAGACCAAGGGCTATGAATTGGCTAACCACCCACTGTGAAATGCCTCTTACCTCAAGCAAAGGGGAACAAAGGCCCACCTTATTTCTGTTTCTCATCACTATGTACTTAATGATCAATGAGCTAATCATAAATGAACTATAAAAATCAGTCAAAACTCTAACTCAGTTGCACAGCTTTGCAAATTCCATCTGCACTGTGTTGCTGGGCCAGTTAAAATAAAAGTGCTTCTTTTAAAAAGACGTCTTGCCCCGTTTGTCATTTTGGGGTCTTGCCCCATTTTTCATCATGGGGCCTTGTTTTTTGAGTAGAGTACAACAAATATAAAATAAGTCACACATCCTCCCTTCTTGACTTGTCTTCATAAAAGATTCATATCTCCTCTAGGAGCATAATATCCAGAATTTATGTAAAAGAACACATGTCCTCTTCTTGCTTCAGTTTCTCTACTAATTCAGTTTGAGAGAGCTCCAAATCAATTAGATCTTCCCAATAACTAGTATGCCCTCCACATCTGATCCACCCAAGTCAGAGAAAGAATATAGGACACTTGATAGTGTCTTACGACATTGGCTTAATAATGAGAAATAAAGATACCACAAGTGAAGCCTCTATCAGTTCCTGACTTGTCTTAGTTACTTTTCTCTCTCATTAAGACAAAATACCTGACACCCAAAGTTTGGGAAGGGAAGGTTTATTTCTTACAGGTTGCAGGTTTCAGTTTATACTCAGCTGACTGCAAGGCAAAATGACATGGCTGAGGGGCAGCTGTTCATGGCCTCCCCAGCAGCCAAGTGCAAACCAGGCAAAAAAGAGAGAAGATGCCTTCTTCCTCACTGCTGGATCCACTCTAGGTGCATGTAGCACCCATACCACCAATCAGAGTGCTAGACAATGAACCAATCACAAACACTAGATTTGGCTGCATTCATAATTGCATGAGGCTTGGGGGAGGCATCTGAGCATAAACAATAACATTCCACCCCTAGCCCCCCAAAGACTCAGGCACATCCTTTATACAAAAGACCTTTAGTCCATCTCTAAGAATTGCCAAGGTCCTAACAGTTTCAGCATTGCTGAAAATTCCAAGTCCCAAATCTCCTGTGAGATTTAAGACAAACTCTTAGTTGCAAGCCCCTGTACAAATGAAAACAAAGTTAAACATTTCCAATACACAATGGCACAAGTAAATATTACCATTCCAAAAGTTACAAACAGGAATACAAAGCATTGGAACCAAAGCAAGTCCAAAATCCAGCAAAGCAAACACGCTCAGCATATGAAGCCATCTGGTTGCAAGCTCAAAAAGGCCGGGGTGACTCCACCCCCATGGCACTTGACAGGCATTTCAGCTCCTGCAGCTTCTCTCTTATAACTTCTCTGCTCAGTCTTTGCAGCTTCTCTTGGATGACCCATGTTTCTTGCTTTTTCAAACTTCCTGGGTCCCCAATGCATTTTTAGTTTCTCACTCACAGATTTACATATTGCCCTCTCAGGGACATTCTGCCTGCCCCCGCACCCCCGCCCAGGCCTTCTGAAATTAGGATAGAAACTGCCTTAACCTCAGAATTTGTGCATTATCCATTTGCCTAAAGTCAGCACCATGTGGATGCTGCTGAAGTCTGCTGCCAGATATAGCAGTAGTCAGGCTTTCCTCTCTCTTGGCTTGTAGGGGTTAACATCTTGGATCATTGAACTCTCTGAACCTGACTGTAAGGAACAGCTTCTATATGCTGTCACCATTCTGGAATCTGGAGTGGCTGCCACCATTTTGGAACCACCTGTAGCCGTCTCTACTCTAGAATGCTGGTTTTCACCTCTGAGCAGTCTTTCCTTTTTGCAGTTTTGAGGCTGTAAAGGGTGGAGACCCACTGCTTCCTGGGATACCCCTATGCCATCTTTTTTATTTCTCTGTTCTTTCTCAGCAACTGAGGTCTCAGCTTTGTCTTTGCAGTCCACAGCTTTCTGGCCAAACTACAATGTTTTAAATCACCCTACTAGGCTCTTTGTTCTTATTTATAACATAAATCTGGCTAAAAGCCCCCAATCATAGTCATGCCACCACCTCAACATTTGACTGCCTTGAAATTTCTTCTGCCAGATTAATCAATCCAGCGCCCTTAACCTTAGTCTCAGGCAGTCTCTGGACATGAAGAAAACACAGACAAACTTTCTGTCAAGTCATAATACATATCATGTGAGTCCAACAACCAATGCAGTCCTTCTTCCAGCAGAAACTTCGCAAGCCTGATCTTTCTATCAGTTTTTCTATCAGCCTTCTGGTCTCCTGAGCTCTGACCAGAATCTCCCCTACAGAACAGCCTAAGCTTTTCTAGCACCACTCTTTCAGGCAAAGGAGGTTTCTCCAAACCTTCCCAAACTCTTCCCACAAGCCATTTCCAAAGACTGTTGAACCATGTGGTCAAGTATAATCACAGCAACAACTCCACTCCTCTGGTAAGAAATTTTGTCTTAGTTACTTTTTTCTTTGGTTGTTAAGGCAAAATACCTGATGCTCAAAGTTAGAAAAGGGAAGATTTATTTCTTACAGGTTAGAGGTTTCAATTCATACTCAGATGGCTTCATGGCCAGATGACATGGCTGAGGGGCAGCTATTCATGGCTGCTACTGCAGCAAAGTGCAAACCAGGCCAAAAAAAAGAGGAAAGACACGCCTTCTTCTCTTCTGTTCCACTGTATGCTGGCTCCACTCCTGGCTCTGGGTAGCACTTGTACTACCAATCAGAGTGCTAGACAACAAACTAATCACAAATGCTAGATTTGGTCATATTCATAATTGCATGAAACTTGGTGAGGGGAAGATCTGAACATAAACCATAACATTGACATGGATACTTAAATGGTTGACATTTCAGAGATTAAAATGCAAGCCAGAGCCAGGTGTGGTGGCACATCCCCGTACACGGGAGGCTGCGGTAGGAGAATCTTTGAGAGTTTGAGAGCAGCCTGGGTTACAAAGTGAGATCAAAGCCAGCCTAAACTGCATAGCAAAACCCTGTCTCAAAAAGAAAAAAAAATGCAAGCCAAGCACAGTATTGTGGTTCTAGATACTCAAGAGACTGAGATGGAAGATTCACTAGAGTCCACAAATGTGAAACCAGACTTAGTATCTTAGTTATTTTTCTCACTGCAAAACAAAAATACCCAACACCCAAAATCAAGGGAGAAAACATTTATTTAGCTCACAGTTTGTAGAGGTTTCAGTCCACATTGGCTGGCTCCAATGCAGGCTGGCACAAGGCAGAGGGGCAACAGTTTATGGCAATGGAAGATAGGAAGAGCAACCAAGAGAAAGGAGAGACAACACTTTTTCTCTTTCTGTCCATTTCACAAATACCTAATCATATCTAATCCTAATTCAAAATATTGAAATAGTAATAGAAAGCTGGCAAGACATAATGAAAGGAAGGGGAAGAGGGATATTATGAGGTAATCAAGGCAGGTAAATTATTCTGCACAATCTTAGAAATATTTTGGCAATATGCTCTTATTCTAATAACCAGCATTATTGTTTTTGTAGTTGTCCATTTTCTTTTTTTATTTTATGAAAGACTAAACAAAACAGTAAATGGGTAGATATAATACATACTTTCAAGGAAAACAATAAACAGTAAGAAATCACTAGTTGATGTTTACATATTGTCCTCTTACAAATAATTGTTCAAGATACAAAAGTGAAACATATAAAGTGGGAATTCAAACAGCAAGATTTCAAATAGTTCTATTCAACTATCCAACAAAAACTTAGTAATATGGTTATCAATCCTATGAACTTCAACATACATGCAGTTATCCATATCTTCATTTATGTTGAGATTAAACAAATCAAAGCAGACTAAAATCACTCTGGACAAAGAATAATAGTATTGCTGGATTTCACCTCATGATACTCCAAGATCAGCACTGGGTACTGTAATGTCTTTTTTCCTTCAAAGTATTTGTTCATTTTGTCGTGTGTCATAAGATCAGTTCTTGTAAACTGTTTATAGGTTCTACACATGCATGAGTCAACATGTATTTCTCTCTTTTCTATATTAGAGGGGGAAACAAAACAAAGTAGGACAGAACAAAACATATTCCTATAAACACATAAAATGAAAAAGACTTATAAAACTGCTGTACAAGGAGTTCTACCATGGTTACTATGTTGTTTCTTGTTATCTTCAATAGAATTGGCTATATCATCAGACATAGTATAATTGAATATATCAGTACATAACAGTATTGATAGAAACACAACTTTGTAGACAGTGTAAAACTACAAAAACAGGTAGTAATCAAAACAGAATGGATATCATAGTGAATCTTGTCACTTTCAGTATAGTTAACTATATTCTCAGACTTGATACTATCAATTATAACAGTTCTGAATAAAATCTGTCGATAATAAACAGCAATCAAACAAATCAGATTTAACTAAGATCAGTCATGATAAAACAGTATAAGTTATACAGGGCTCCAGATTAAGTTAATAGGAAATTAAAGATGGTTACTGTGCTATATCCTGATATTTTTGAGATAGCTGTCTGTGCCCTCAGATCTGGTGCATGTAGACAAACGGGGACAGAATAAGTTCTATCTAAGCAGCATGGTGCAAGTAATATGGGTTTTAATTCCTGATACACTATTAATAATATCTTCTGCTGTCTTTTTTAAGATTATTCCTCCTCTTTCACTCCCCCAGGGTATACTGTGCATTTTTGGGTCTCACCAACACTCTCGGTTTTAAATTGGGGGGGGCAACCTGCTATTTACCTAAGTGGTTCCGAACCTTCTCCTTCCTGGATTTGATCTCTAGTTGTATACCTTTGCCTATTAAAGCCTGTCTTTCCCACCTATCCTTGAATACTAGTCTAGTTGCCCCCATTATAATCTGGTTCCCTGTCACATAGAACATTGTTTTCTCATATTTGATTTTCAGTCCATATACCCCTTTTCAGGTCAATTATATTCCCTATAAAGAGCATCTCAGTGGACTCTACCTCCTTATCTACTCTGCCTGTGATTCTCTCTTTTTTTTTAAATTTAGTGTATCAAGGCCATCTATATTAGAGATTATAGCCAACCTTCTCTGCCTCATTTCTGTTGTATTCTTTTTTTGTCATTAGTTGCCCATTTTCTATAACTGTAATGGAATAACTGAAGCTAAATAACTTACAGTTTTGGAGGCCAAGAGTCCTAACACCATGATACCAATTCTGGTGAGGGCCCCTGGTTACATCACAATATGGCAAAGAAGTGCATACGAAAAGGAGTGACCAGGTGGCAAAATAGAAACTCAGAGAGAGATTTAAGGCTCTTGCTTTTTCAAGACTTGCTCTTACAAGAACTAAATCAGACTTCTACAAGAACTACTTTATTCCTTTCTGAGGGCAGCCCTCTCAGTAACCTAAACGCCTCCTCCTAGACCTCATTACTTAAAGGTTCCAGCCCACCTCCAACACCTCCAATGCTAAGAACCAAGCTTCCAATACATCAGCGTTTGAGGGACACACTCAAACCATATCCAAACCACAGCAGTTTTCAACTTTACTGAGTAATTTTAGTGTTTCTTAAAGTCTTGATACTTGTGAAATGAAAGTTAATTCTCTCTCAAAGTCCCTGAAATTCTTTTTTTCAGATACCCTATGTTGCTTTAAAAATAAGAATCAGGAAAGCACACATATTTGAGATTGAATGACTGACATGTTAATTCCATTGTTGCTTAGTTTAGGGTAGCATCTAAAACTAATCTAAATAATGACCTTTGTTATTATTTTGTATAGCACATACAATAACAATACAGCTAAGCCACTTAACGGTTTAACCTGAGTGTCACTCTGTCAGCATGTTTGTCTATGTACTGACTATCCTGAGCATCAGTTGGGCAAGTGTCACTTTAACTAGTTGATTTTTGTTTGTAATGAGATATACAAACAAAAAAATGAGATATATTCATATGTCTGTTTTATAATGACTATTCTTGCAGGTTTTTATTTAGAATGTTGCATTTGTCTTTGATATTTGTCTCTAGTAAAATCTAATAGTAACTTCTGCTTTTTTGTTACTAATTTGTGTTTCTTTTATTTATGAAAAATAATCTGTAATTTTGTTCTACAATCTATAAAAATTTATTATTGTAATACATTTGATATATTTTATGACACTTTTACAATAGCATGTGCATTGTTTATACTGTTTCACCTTGTGATAAATCAACAGTTTTCATTTTTCATTTTCATTTTAGTTAAGGTACACCTTCCATGGATGCATGAGTTGTTTTGACACTTTTGAACATGGAACATTGTCTTACTACAGACATTTTTATACTACTTTAAAACTCATTGATAATCTCTTACAACACAGAATGGACACTGAAACTGAACAAGAAGATGCTGCAAAAAGATCTGGAAAACAAAAAAAAATTGAAAAAGGGAGAAATGTAAACCTATTCAAGTGGAAAAGTCTGTGTAATGAAATAAACAAAAAAGACATCTCCATATTATCAACTATTCATAATATAGAATTGATAGAACTTGAAAGAATACATGAAACTAAAAAATTACAATAGTAGTCATTATTAAAATTCTATGGGTGATGTTGATAGAATTGACCAATTTTTAACAAGTTATCCCATAAACAAAAAGTGATAAAAATATTATGATAAAATATCTATATAACTTTTGGACCACCAATATGGAGCTCATTTGTTATTTATTCAAAATAAGGTAGTTCAGAAAGTCATTTACAATTTAGATTAAGTCTAATAGAACAAATGATTGAAAAATACAAGACAGTGAAACAACAATCAGGATGTCCATCATCAATGTCTTCACCATTACACTTAGTGGGTAGACATTTTACTGCAATTATGTCAACCACAGAAAAAAAAAGAAAATCCAGCATGATAGTGTATATTGTGTCAATCAAAGATAGACAAGAATGTAAAAGGATCTAGAGAGACTGGGTACTATTGTCCATATTGCAATGTTACATACTGAATGTTTTAAAATATATCATACACAGAAAAATTATTTAACAAATTTGATAAAATTGTCATTTTTACTTTTCATGTTATATTATTTCATCAAAATTAGTGAAAAAGTATGCAATTTTTGGTCATCTTGTATTTAAATAATTGGAGTTAAGTGGTTAATATTTGCTTAGTGCTTATTACAGGTAAGTCAACTTATATGAAAAATATCAGTTAAATCTCACCAGAATCACAGGAGACTGAAAAATTGTCACTGTAAATCTTCAAACCAAATCACTCTCTCCAATGCAAAGAAAGGTGCTGTAACTTATAAATTTTTGTATATCTTAATTTAGAAACTTTCTGGCTGGATAGTATCTTAAACTAGAATTTGAGCTTTCGTTTTATTAATTTTTACAAATTGTATGCCAATGGAAAATTTCTTCAATACAATTAGGTTCCACTAAGTGACCCACACCATATATTGTCATTATAGACTCACAATTTTGTGATTAAATGTTGGTCCTCATCAGACCATAAGCTGAGCCCTCTGCTGAGGGCAGCTTGAAGGCTTCTAATTCCATGGGATGCAACAAGTGCCATTTTCCATCTTGCCTAGAGGGTGAAGAAAGCCTATGGCAGTGTCTTGTTACTGGCTTTTTTTATCAACCACAGATATGTGTCCATATCTTTCAATAGACCTCCAGAAGAGCAACCAAAGAAACTGAAGTATTAATTCTTCGATGCCTTTCTTTTTGAAAGCTGTAAGATTCAGTCTTTAGATTCATAAAATATTTAGGTGTAAATCATTTACTTCTTTCCAAAGGACTTCACACAAATTTAATAATGGTTTAAATCATTTCCTTTTTATTGACTCGAGGTAACTTGAATTCTGTTGAATCAGCATCAAAGATTTGAGCTGTTGCTTGGTAAATTATAATTCCTGCAGAACTTGCAATAGGGCTTTTAAAAAATTCCAAAACAAGAATGGGCTTGGAGTTCAGATGTGATGTCAAATTGTACATGAGCCAGAATTTTTCAGTGAAAAACAATACTTGTTTCCTGTGAGCAAAAGAAAATAATACTATCTCTCAGTGTAAAGTACTTTTTTAGATATAAACTGTTGTGATAAGATGATGAAATTTTGGTTGGAATTCTGCTTATGCCTAGAAGGAGCTTGTGGTTCAGAAGTGAAAGAAAATTATACAGGCCACAAGCTTTTACAAGGAACACCTTGTTCTGTAGAAACCTCTCCAGTACATTCCACAGTTCTAATGAGTTTATGACAAAATGTTAAATGTCTATTATATAAATGTAATTTGATGCTACATATACCTACAAGAATCTTAGATAAAATGCCAAATAGGATAAGAGATAAGAGAAGTCTTCATGAACTTCAAGGAGGTTTCCTAGGGTCTCCAGGAATTTCCCAGAGTGCAATGGACTACTTTATCAGTAGGAAAGAACACAACACAATGTTCTATGAAGAGGTCATATTTTACCACTTACCATGCTATCTCAAGTTCTCCAGGGAAACCATATCTATTAAGATTCTCCAAGAATGCATATTATTTTCTTCCAGAAATTTAGAATAACCAATAGCCTCTGGAAACAACAGACACTCATTGTTCACTCAGTCACCTTTTTATTCTTGTATTTATTCATCTACACTTCATAGCTACTATGTTTGCTTATGTTTTAAATTTCATGGAGTGTTTACAAGTGCCAAACACTAGACATAAACAATCTATGCATGTCTCCAACTTGCATGCCCAATCATGCCAATTTAGGCCAAATCATGGCTGTAACTAAGATTGTTATTAAAATGGAAGTATTTATGTACTTGGCACTTATGTGCCAGGATCTGA
This sequence comes from Cavia porcellus, assembly GCF_034190915.1. Taxonomy (NCBI): domain Eukaryota; kingdom Metazoa; phylum Chordata; class Mammalia; order Rodentia; family Caviidae; genus Cavia; species Cavia porcellus. The sequence continues at coordinate 60,767,626 of NW_026947493.1, forward strand.
GAACACTTTTTCTTATTTTTAGAATATTTCCTCATTTGTTTCTAAGTGCTAGGTATTAATTCCTGTTTATAGACAATGAAATATATTTAAAGAGGCTGATTACCATCTTCCACGACATGATAACCTCTAAGTACTCTATATTTGCCTACTTTTATTAGTTAAAGTATTTTTGTTTTGAAGTAGAAAAACTGGGTACAAATGTCTGGGTACAAATGTTCAGTCACGTTGAATGAGAAGTCTAGAAGCCGCCAGCTGCAGGTGGGGTAGTTTGCACCCTAGCTGAATGAGGCCTGTGTCCCCTACGGTTCCATGCCATCGGCCTCATGCTATAGGAGAGCCAGCACAGACGGAAGCGCTATGTTTTCAGTCTAAGAAAGCAAAAGCTAGAGACTTTTCCTTATTTCTGTCTTTTAATCAGGGGAGACAATTCTATAAACTCTACACTAGACTTTTCCTTTCATTTCACTGGCAAGAATTGGATCACATACCTTACCTAAATACAGTCATGGAGAAAGGAATAGGATTATAGCTAAGACTATGATTTTTTCACCTGAAACCAAGAATGACTCTGCCGTTCATGTGAGTAAAATGTTTTGTGATGGCAAAGAAGAAGGGAGCAAAAGATAGGACCTCACTCACTAAAATGTCCCTCGTTTCCATGTAACAAAAAAATTCCGCACTTGCCACACACAAAAAAATCATTGTTTTGTTTTGTTTTATTTTTATTTTTTTGGTACCGTGGATTGAACTCATGATGACTTTGTGCTTGCCAAGCAAGTGCTTTGCCTCTGAGCTATATCCTTGGCAAAACATCATCTTTTATAAGGCTACAACTCAAAAAGAAATTCGGAATGGATCATTAGCATAAAAATGTGGGGCTAGAGATGGATAAAACAATATGACTTTTTCATGGATTTTGTGCCCTGTGTACCCTTAGGGAGTATAAATGCAGTAACACCAAATATGAGCTGTCAATAGAGCCAGGCATTGAAAGGGAAGAAAATACTATTGCACAATACCAGGAAATATGGGTCAATCATATTTTTGTTTCTCAGCAGTTTACATCACCAAGAAAAATATCCATAAATCAAATCTTTTCCCACACATTTCCTTCAAACTTCTTGCATGGTAATAAAACAATTTTTAAAATATGTTTGAATAACATTTATCAACTGTGCATATTAATGGGCTTCAGTATTATATTTCAACACATGCATATAGGATAAAACTGATCACGTCTGGCTTCTTTTGCCTTCCCATAACCCTTATCTCTAACAATAATAATTCTACATTTAACTTTTTTAGTTTCCATGTAGGAGAGGGAATATGTAGCGCCTGTCTTTCTGTGTCTGGCTCATTTCGGTTAACATAATGTCCTCGGGTTCCAACCATTTTGCGACAAATGATAAAATTTCATTCTTCTTTGTAGCAGATGATATTCCACTGGCAACCCATTTTTTAAAAAGTTTTTAATTTCTATGCATAAAGAGACACTAATAGCTTAAATATAGTTTTAAGAAGCCAGTTAAAATGTTAATTTATTGAAACAAGTTTCAGCTTCACCTAAGTTAAGATAGAAGATTGAAGAAGTATCTGCTTTATTTAACCTCCTCTCTGGAACTCATTAAAACTACAATAAAGGAATTTTAAATATAAATAACTTCATAAGAAAATAAGAGAGCAGAAAAATATTATAAATGAGAAAGTGAATGAATGAAAGATAACTGACTGACTTAGCATCTCAGAATAGTGAAGCAGTATTCAAAAAGTAGGAGAAGAAATGCTCAGAAGTATCACATATTAATCATAACCAGGGAAGAGAGTGGGGTGGCAGCTTAATTTGGTAGAATTATTTTCTGTTCTCCAGTCTTATTCTTCACTCCCCACACTGCCTTGCAAAGAACTAGAGGTTTATTTCTAGAAGACATCGGCATAATTGAAGTTCTAGCTATCCATAAAAACAAGGGACTTATATGAGCTTAGGTATACTGGTTGTAAATGTGGGGACTGTACCCTCGGCCTTCCTCACTTAGCTCAGCTTCCAGCACCCAGCACCCCAACGAAAACTGAAAACTTTTCTGGGAAACTTGATTACTCAGGATGAAAGATCTACAGACACTGACTGGGGAGTTGCTCAATGAGCACTCTCTCCTGATCGTGTAGAAAACATTTCAAAGTCCTTATGCCTTAAGTATATATTCAGATCCCTTTCTGTGATCATGAACAGATAGGTTAAGGCTTAGAGAATTCTTGATGGAAGCCACTAATCCAACGTAGGAAATGGAAAACAACTATTATAAAGCAAATTGGTGGAAACGGAGACCACGCTTAATGAAAATGGAAAAAAATAATATCTTTATCATGAAAAATAAGTGAAAATATTGTATCCATAAGCCAAAATGATGTTATTTAGGAGCCTTAGGTTTTCCTGAACTAAACCAAGTCAGCCAATCAATAAAAATCAAAATTTCAACAGAATTTCCATGACATATTGAAAGACACCAGTAGTCTAAATATTAAGATGTCAGTGAAAATTGAACATGCCCTACCCAATATCAAAATGTGGCTTAAGGAAACAGTAAGTGAATGCTTTCTTAGAGCTTCCATAACAAAGTATTACAAATTGCATGGCTTAGAACAACAGAAGTTTATTCATCCCACAGTTCTAGAGGTTAGAAGTTTAAAATCAATGGAAGTTAGAAGTTTAAAATCAAATTTCAGCAATGTGATTCTGTCTCTGTCTCTCTCTCTCTCTTTCTCTCTCTCTCACTCTCTCTTTCTCTCTTTTCTGGGACTCCAGGTAAGGATTCTCCTTGGTCTCTTCCTTCCCGTGGTTACTAGAATCCCTGACATTCCTTGGCTTGTAGCTGCATCCCTCTAATCTTCTCTTCTGTAGTTTTGGAAAACGCATATTACTGCAAAATAGATGTATGTATCAATCAAACAGAAGGCACCATTCAGAAACAGGTCTACATATATTTATTTTAGAATTAAAAGATGATAAAAACAAATTATATTGTAATTGAGTAACAGATAAATTAAATGAAATTTAGAAGATTTACTTCAAATACAAAAAAATAAAAATTCATATAAATGAAAAAACTAGATTTAAAAGCAAACCATAAGATATTAGAAAGTTAATATAAGCAATTGATATGGAAGATGGACTTTTAAAACAATAAAATAATATCAAACAAATTAATCAAAATGTCAGATTTTTGGCAATCTTTGGAAGATATATATCTCATGCCAAAATTAATCATCCTTACTAATATGCAAATGAACACAACAAAGTGATCCCAGGAGTGAAACTCAGTGGTGGAATGCATACTTACCAGACACAAAGCCATGGGTTTAATTCTCAGGACTCCCCCTGCACTCCTAAAAAAGGAAAGAAACAAAAACATGTAATACATATACATACCTCCCCTGTTAGTCCGGTAAAATTCAGATAATTTATTACTCCCAAGACAGCTGAAATTACAGAGAAAAGACCCTTGTACATCAGAGTGAGGGTTAAGTGGGTAGGTGCTACAGTCTTATTGGGGTTGATACAGTCTCTCAAAATTAATAGTTTGAGAAATATTATTTCTAAAAATCCATTCTTCAAAAAATTACTAATATATGCGTTCAGGGTTAATGTACAAAACTGCCTACTTCAGCATTTTTTCATAGAAAAAATGGAAAACTTAACTATCCTTCAGAATAGTAAGCAGCCACTAAGAAAGTTAATACAGTGTTGTATGATAACATAAATGCCCTTTAAAGTCCATCATTCTATAAGAAGAAACAAATTATTAAATAATGTATGACACTATTGGGTTAAAAATTAATTTCAAAACTATTAAAAATAGTATGTTCTTATTTGCTTAAAATGAAATATTTAAATGTGCATGTATGTCTAATTTAATACACATGACAGAGAACTGTAAAGTTACATATCACACTTTTACATTTATTTATTTATTTACGTATTTATTGGTATTGGGGATCAAATCCAGACATTTATATAAGCTAGAGATAGAGTTACAAAAACTCTGTGCTCTACTATGAAGTTATATATCCTCAAGTCTACTAACTTTATCTCCTAAATAGGAAAGGACTTTCTAGGTCCTTACTGACTCATGTTGTTATAATCACTTTTGTGTAGGTTGATCATTTATAATAAAATACATTAGTTTTCCAATAATATTTTCAAGAAAAGATAATCAATTGAGGAAGTTCACTTCAAAATTTGCTAAACTGAACTTTCCATGTGTCTCAGATCCATTCTTCAAATCTTTCTTCAACCACAGTGCCATTTTAGAGTCACTGATTACCAGACTATCTCTACAGTATAGACAGTGTCTAATCAAATCTGAGTCAGCAAAATGGAGCTAGTGGGGAGATTCAAAGAGGTTTTAGTCTCCAGAAATGAAGTGTTCATTTATTTAAAAAGAATGAATTTAATATCTGGCACCAATAATCAATCAATAATAGACTAAACCAGTAATATAGTAATATTTGTTCTCAATAAATACAAATAAGCATATTGATAAACCTTAACTGAATTCTTGTACTGTTATTCTTAGCAATGTAGATTCAAAGTTTGACATTTTCTTTCTTTCTTTCTTTCTTTCTTTCTTTCTCTCTCTCTCTCTCTTTCTCTCTCTTTCTCTCTTTCTCTCATTTTTTAGACAAGTTCTCACTATACAGTTCAGACTGGCTTTGAGCTTAACTTTGTAGCTCAGGCTGGCCTCAAACTCTCAATGATCCTCCTGCCTCAGCCTCTCGAGTGCTGGATTACAAGCATGCGCCACCTGACTAGATACTTTCTTATACCTGAAAGTCGTGTTGGATATTACTCTTTCACTTTATATCTAAATAAAGGCAAAATTAATTTTTCACTCACTTCTTAGAATAACACATCTATTATTTAGAAATACAATCTAGAAACTTCCATCCTTTCAAAAATGACTCTTGTACCTTCATACAGTTTGTTTCTCATGCTTCATCCTAGCATCCCTCACCCACAGGCCGGGGCCGATGCTCCAGCAGAATGATTCCAGTGACTTCATGCAAGTAGACTGACAAAGCCACAGTCTTCAGTAGCTTAGAAAGAAGTTCTCAGAAATGTCCAGCCCATTTTCTAGACCTAGGGAAAAGCTGTAAGCAGAATCACTGAAGCACAATTATCTGCTTCACAACCACATCATGAGTTAAGACAACAAACCACAGTGTAAAGAACAACCTCAGGAGTCTCACTTTGAGAATTCCCAGGCTGTCTTTGCTGGGATCCCGTGTGTCAGGATCAGGGAAAGCAGCTCTAGAGGTCACCCGGCTCTGTTCCTCCAGTCTGGCCTACAGATTTTTTTTTTTTTACTTTTATTAGTTCATGTTTGCAGTATATAATGATTACATTCATTATAGAAAATTGGTGCATATATATACATTTCAATTTCTAACCCAACATACAGTTTTAGATACACTGCAATGGATTACAATACTTTTTTTCTTTCTCTTTTTTTCCCTATTATTTTTTTCATGTAAAAGAAACCATGTGATATTTAAGCTTCTCTGTCTGAGATTTTACTTCTGCATTCCTGAAAATGTGTCCTACCCTCAAGTTATACCTCCAGCCGCCCCAGAGCTATTCAAACCTGCCCTAGAAATAGAGGCATCAGGAACTTCTCAGGTGGTCTCTATTTTGCTTATTCATGGTAATTTTTGAGGTAACATGTTTGAGATCCTGTACGCACAGTAAAGACATAATTTCTTTCCAAACTGAAAGATTGATCATATATAATTAATTTAAATCCACAGTACATTTGGGTTGCATATGCTTCAGCAAAATGGCATTTATCTGACATTATCAAAGGAATCCTTGAAAGTGGCTTCAAAATAAACTCTTTTTAAAAAGTAAACATGACAAGAAGATAAACCAGTCATAAAAAGGAGTGATACAAAAGGGAATTGAAAAATAGATTTAATATACAAATTGTGTAAGCCTTTATTTCCAAAACTAAAGCAAAATATAAAAGTGATATGAATTGCATATTACAGTTTTTCTGGAAAGACAAATATTGCAATCTTATGTTTGTTACCGTGAGCTAATTTCTTATTAACTTGTAGAAAACAAGTTTCCCTGACTAATGTTCTTGACCTATCAGATTTATCTAGATGGTATCCCACCCAGTGTTGTGTCTCGGTCATGATTTATAGGAGAGATTCAAGAGGCATAAGTGAACAGTACCACCAAAGCAACAAACAGAACCAATATTTTATTGCAACTTTTAAAATTTTTATTTTAAAGAGAATAAAATAAAACAAAACAGAAAAAAAGAAAAATGCAATCAATACAGGATTTCAAAACAATACAACAGGAAATCAACAGTGGTTACCATGTCTTTTTTTTTTTTTTTTGAAATGGTTGTTCATATGATCACACACAATGAATTCAAACAAGACAAAAATAGTATAAATCCATTCAAAACAGCAACAAAAAAATGAAAGCATTATAGGCCTTCAAAACCAGACAATAGGAAAATCAACAACGGCTATCATAATGTCTCTCATTCTCTTCAAAATAGCTGTCCATACCTTCAAGTATGTTGAAATTAAGTTATAGAAAACAGACTAAAACCACTCTAAAGAAAGAATAAAAGCATTACTGGATTTCACAGCATGATAACAGGAAATCAACAATGGCTACCAAAATGTCTCATTTTCTTGAAAATAGCTATTCATAACATCACACATAATAAAATCAATTTTTTTTTGTCTTTTTCATTTTTATCAGTACCGGGGATCGAACTCACGACTGCCTGCTTGCAAGGCAGGTATTTATACCACTGAGCTAAATCCCCAGCCCCAATAAAATCAATTCTTATAAACTCTTTAGGAGAAGTTCTAGGCATGTATAAGCCTATACATATACATCTGTTCTTTCTGTATTAGAAGGAAAAACAAATTATGAGAAAAACAAAAAACAAAAGAGACAAATAACAATAACAAAAAGCCCAAAACAAGGACAATATTAGCTTTCAAAACACGGTGGTAGGAGCATAACTAAGGTTGTTATTTTACATAATGATCTTCAAAAGAGTCACTCAGATTACCAGACACAAACATGCAAAATTGTTCCATCCTATGAATGTTAGCTGTTTTGTTCCAAGAACTAATAGAATTAGTAACACAGTCATCTTAGCTATCATGTATATATACAAATTTATATCTTTTCTCTTCTTTTTCTCTTTTTCCCTGAGTTATTTTTCCCCTTTGAGCAGTTTCTTACCCTTTCACAATATTTACTGAAGATTTTGTATCATATTTACTTTTTCAGTTTCTTATACTAGGGAAACAACACAGTATTTAAACATGTGAGTTTGATTTATTTCACTTATGAGTATGGTCTCAAGTCTCATTCCTTTACCTATAAAGGCCTCAATGAGAACCTTCTTTATAGCTGAGTAATACTCCATTGTATAAAAATATCACATCTTTGTTATCCATTTAGGTTTGAGCATTTAGGTTAGGTTTCCATCCACTTAGATTTGGGCATTTAGGTTGTTTCCAAAATTTGGCTATTACAAATTGTGCTGCTATAAACATGGGTGCACATATATCACTGTGGTATGATGTTTTCAATTCTGGGAATATGCCCAAAAGTGGAATAGCTAGGTCAAATGAGACTTCCAATCCCAGCTTTGTGGGAAAACTCTAGACTGATTTCCACAGTAGTTACACCAGTCTGCACTACCACTAACAGTGCAGGAGAGTTCTTTTTTCCTCACAGCTTCTCCACCATTTGTTATTGGTGGTTTTCTTGATCCTGGCCATTCTTTCTGGAGTGAGATGGAATCTCAGTGTTGTTTTAATTTGTGTTTATCTAATGACCAATGATGCTGAACATTTTTTCATGTATTTATTTGCCATTTGTATTTCTTCAGAGGAGAAGTGTATATTCATCCAAGATGCCCATTTTTGGATTGGGTCTTTGCATTTCAGAGGTCTGATTTTTTTTTTTTTTGTTAATTCTTTACATGTTCTAGACAGAAATCTTGTCTGAGGGACAGTTGATTAAGATATTTTTCCCGACTTCCAGGAGAACATGGCGGATAGTTAACAGCAACTACCGGAGGCTCTCTGAAAGGCTCAGCTCAAAAATCAGGAATGATGTGGACTAAAGAGACATGAGCCAGTAGAGATATGCTCTGCTGACTCAGGAACGAACTGGGCTGAGAGAAACCAACTTGGAATGCAGTCCTGGCGCTAAAATAGGAACAGAAAAGACTCAGGGTGGAGGCTGGACCCCGCGCCATTGGAAACCGCGGTTTGGATTTCCCACCACTCGGCGGCTGGCTGCCTCTACAGCGGCTCGGCAAGGAGAGACTCGCAGAAGCTCTGGGAACGGGAGTCTGCGAATGGAGTCGAAAACAGGACGGACAAGGAGGCGTACACTGACTGGTGGCGAGGTGAGTGAGAGAAACTGACACTCTACCACAGTTTGACTCCAGCGGAGGACTTTCTGGGCTCGGGCAGTCCTGTAAGAGCAGGGTGCGGTGGCGACTCCAGCCACACATTCCCCTCTCGGATGGGATTGGTGAAAAGTGCCTGGCCTGCGTGACGCTGCGGGCGGACTTGGTAGGCTGGCCTAACCCAGATCCCAGAGCCTGACGGTGGCCCGGAGGGGTGACTCCCGTGTAGGCTGCCTTATCCGTAACTCCCTGGTGCGCAGCGGTGGGCGGGAACACCTAGCCAGCGCAATTTGATCAGGCTGTGGCTGACAGGCAGGGAAGCTGGGCCTCCTATGTAAGCTTGCATTTTATAAGGAACAGAGAATATGGGGAAGGGAAGCAACAAGAAAGGCTCCTCGGCCCCCAATTCTGAGAAACAGGCAATAGCGGACACCACACCAATAGACATTAAGCACCATATAGAGAGCCTCATAGACCAATTCAGGAATGAAGTTATCAACGACCTGAAGCTAGAAGTATGCAGAATAGTTAGAGAAATGCTAAGCACCACCCAGGAAAAAACAGATGGTGGAATGGAAGAACAGAAAAAGAGGGGAGAATTGTTTGAAGGAGAAAACAGAGAAAGCATAGAGTACGTGAAGCAGGTTCAAAGGGACTATCAAGAAATTAAGAAGTCTATCCAAGACTGGCATAACAGCTTGAAAGAAACTAAGGACAGACTATCTGAGCTGGAGGGCAGACTTGTAATGTGGGAGAATGAAATGAAAAACTTCTTAAAAATAACAAAGAAACAAACAATAATACAAAGACAAGAAGATGATAAGAGGAGCCATAACTTAATGATTAAGAACATAAAAGAAGAAGTAGGGACACAAACAAGTGAACTACAAAAGCTACTCACAGAAATAATCCAGGAGAATTTTCCTAATTTAGCAAAAGGTAAAGATACTCAGATGTACGAGGCATACAGGACCCCAGCTACCTACAACCCTAACAGAGAAACACCCAGGCATATAATAATAAAAATTCCAGAAATTCAATACAAGAACAGAATATTAAAAGTTGTAAGAGACAAGAAACAGACCACTTACAAGGGAACACCCATCAGAATTATAGCAGATTTCTCTGCACAAACCATCAAATCACGAAGAGCATGGGGGGAAATAATTCAAGCTTTGAAAGATAATAATCTCCAGCCAAGATTGAGATATCCTGCACAACTGTCCCTGGAAATTGATGGAAAAACAAGGTGCTTTCAGGATAAAGAGGAACTGGGGGAATTTGCAACCACCAATTCAACCCTACAGAAAGTATTGCAGGATATTCTAAAAAAAGAAAAATACAAAGAACCCAGAAATAGTGGCGGGGAGGCCACAATAAATGGAGCAGAGAACAAAATGAAGAAGACAAACTGACAGCTACTGACAGAAAAAGAGCTCAACAGAAATGAGACAGAGAAGATTGGATGATAGGAACAGCTATTTTAGAGAAAATGACATCTTAATAGGTAATACTGATTTAGTATCATCTTGTTTTGAAGTCTCATCTAGCTTTTGTTCTTCTGTCTCCAATGGTCTAAACAGGTTGTATCTTATTGGATTTTATTATGTACGATAGTATAAGCAAAAACCTTTTAAAGACAAGGAGATTATACAGAAACCATTGTTCATTTTCTGTTAGTCTATTCTAAATACTCTGTAATGCTGTCATTCTCTTAAATGGTTTTACATTGTTTTGATATACTTAATGCTACAGTATACGAAGTTGTACTCAAGGACTTCAAGGAAAGAGTCAATATGGTAAGTACTTTTAGGTCAGAATTATCTGGTGGTGAAACACTATTCTGCTTAAATGGTTATGCTTTGATCTGCGCTGTTTTGCTGTTATGCCCTCTTTTTTCTCAATCTCTACTCCATTATTTACTTTTTTATTTTTATCTGTTTAATTAAAGGGAAAAAATAGCAGGATATAATATAGTAACCCACTTTGACTTTCTATTATCTCGATTTGAAGCCCTGTATTACTCTCACCATCTTGTTTTTGACTGATGTCCCCCTATTCTGTTTTGATGGATAGTATCAGGTTCGAAAGTTTAGGCATCAGCTGAGAAGATAATGAGATTCATTATAACGCCCATTCTCGTTGACTTTTATCTACTTTTGAAGACCTACAATGTCTCCAATGTTTTGGTTTTGTCGGTTTTGTTCTTTACTATTTTGTTCAATTGTATTATAACTAATGATATAGGCAATTCTATTAGAGATAGCAGGAGGCATTATGGTAACCATTGTTGATCACCTTGTATTATGTTTTTATATTATCTATTATGTCCACCCTTTTGACTTGACCGATTCTGTTCTGTTATGTCTCATTTGGTTTTACTCTCTTCCAAAAAAGCAATAAGAACCGTGGGAGCAATGAAACCCAAAATGTGTAATAGTCATTGTACAAAAGAGAGGAAAATAAAGTGCTCTAAACTATATAACTGCATGTATATTTAAGTGTATAAGATAGAAAATGATATCACAGAGTTTTATTGGATCATTGAACAGAACTGTTTGCAGTATCATTGTTGGAATGTCCACTCTACAAGCTTTAATTTTGTGACTTGAACAATTATTTCTAAGATGGCAATATGTAATCCATTAACTAGTGATTTCCTACTGTTCATTTTTTTCTTCTGTAAATCTGTATAACTTGTACCCTTTCACTTTTTTTTCTTTTCTCCTTAAATAAAAAAAAGATATTTTTCCCAATTTGTGGGTTTTCTTTTTACTCTGTTGGAGATTTCTTTTGATACGTAAAGCTTTTTAATAAAAGGAAACCTCATTTATTGATTCTGGGAAGTATTTCCCATGCAGTTTGATTTTTGTTTATGAATTCTCTGAGAACTAATATTTTAAATAAGGGACATAATGCCCCTACTCTATCCTGCCATAGATAGTGCATATCTAGAAAGACTATGTTGCTTACAAAATAAGAACTATAGATCAAGGAGCTAAGGTATAATTCAGTAATAGATCATTTTTTTAGTGTGTTTGCTGGCCCAGGTTCAATCCCTCACATTAGAGAGAAACTTAGGGATCAAGTTTCTCAAAAGCAGCAACTCTTGCAGTAGGAAGTTTTAATCTAAATGCGACTCAGAGCCAAGAGATGGTGGTACAAAGTATCTGAGGAAGTGGCTCATAGCTGATGAAGCTGATAAAGATGCACATACCTACCCAGTAAGTCAACATTACATCGTTGCCTCATATTCGGAAAAATGGAGTTGTTCAAAGATAAGATAAGACCAGCATCTTCAACAACTAGTGATTTCCCAACTTCCAGAAGTATGGAAGCATAGGTAGGTGGGTTAGTTATTTAGTGGGGATGGTATAGCCATTCAAGCTATTCAACCTTTCTTTAAATTCTAACATTACTTAAATTTGTAGTTCTCATTTGTGATCTAAATACCTCCAAGTCTGAAAAATCTGAAGTTCTGACCCTCAGCCTATACAATGTGAGGCTCAGAAATCTTTTTTGCCATATGCTGCTGACAATTTAGAGGATGGAGGGAGTTAGGCTGTTGTGAAAATGTAGTAAGTTTCCATGTGAAGGGTTCTCTTTTATTGGCATTGAACCATAAGGCCCACATGAGCATACGATCTTATAAAATGAGTCAGTAATATGATATAAAAGGATGTGTGTATGCTCATATCTTGATATCCTCATATCATATCTTCCTATCATCAGTTAAATTTAAATGATGCTTAACAATATGCTAAATGAAAGGGGAAATAAGAAGTGTTGCTTGGAGAGATTAGAGAAGAGGGCAGCTTGCTACGTGGCTGGGTGGAGAGCCTCTCTGGGAAAAACAACTCAGACACTGGAATTTGACAACATGGAGAGGGCCGGATGAGTGGAGAGGGACTCTCACGAATCCAGGAGGAAACTGAAGGAAAAAGAAAAATAGGAAGAGGAAGGAAAAACACGAGTGGAGGGCTGGAGTCCAACACACTCAGTGAGACTGGTCCATGCTGTGCTGGAGGTGTCAGGTGACTCAAGATCGCACTGAAACCACAGCAGCCCACAATGGGAACTGGTGAGTGCTGGGCCCTTGGCTGGCGAGGACGCGGCCCAGTGTGGAGTGGTTTTTGGAGAACTACATTGATTCCCAGTGAGTGCTGGAAATTGGGTCCCACCACAAGTGTCGCTGGCTGGAAGACATCTTGGAGTGGAGCAGAGCCTGGTGCCGCAGTGGCATCAGTTAGCTGCCCCTGGCCCAGAGAGGACTGGTGGGACCTGCTTGGGCTGAGGCACACCCCTGCTTGGGACACAATAGCCGGGGACAAAACTGTCCTAACCCTGTGACGTCTGCCACAGCACAGCCTAAGTTGCTGTAGGCACTTGCCAGTTGACTGGCTCAGAGGCGAGGGGCCAGTCCACATCATCCCTTTGTGCACCTCAGATAACAAAAAATTGGAGAGGGCAGCAAAACCCCAGCTAGCATGCTTTGGAAACACTGTAAGCAATAAGGAAAGAGCCAGAGACCTCTACTATATACCTGTCTAAAAGAAATCAGAAACATGACAAGAGATAGAAATAAGACAAAACCTCCAGCTGCTGACCCTGGGAAAATAAGCCCAGGAGAGATAAATACAGAAGAGATCCAGGGCAGCAATCCTGCAATATTAGCCACAACATCAGCGGACATAAAGAAATACCTCTGTGACCTCATAGACAAACTTAAAACTGAAATTCTAATCCAAGTGAGGCAAGATATAAAAAGATTAATTAAAGCAATGCTAAGCCCCTCCCAAGAAAACACAGATGGAAGGATGGAGGAACCCAGAAAAGGAAGAGAAACCTTTGGTGAAGAATATAAACAAAATCTAGAATACATGAAACAGATCCAAAGAGATTGCCAGGAAACTAACAACTCCATTGAAAGCTGGAAAAATGCCTTGACAGAAACTAAAGTTAGCCTTTTGAAACCTGCAGAGAGATTTATAATGTGTGATCATGAAAGAAAAGATCTCTTAAAAATAACAAGGAACCAGGAGGAAACAATTCAAAGGCTAGAAGTCGACAAGAGGATCTATAACTTAACTTAATAAACACAAGCAGAGTAGATTAGGAGGCAGGACCCATCAGGATGCTCTGAATAGGAAACATACTCAACCTGAAAGAGGGTTAATAAATTGAATGTCAAAGATGACAAAATGAGCCTTTATGTGACAGGGAACCAGAGAGAAATAGGGACAACTCGTCTAGCAGCTGCAAATAGGTTAGAAAGTTATGACACTTTTGTGCAGTGTAGAACTACACAGCTGGAAGGCAGGACAACCTTGTAACTTTAGCAAGTGAAGCAGTACAGCTCAAGATCAAGCTCAGGGGTAAAAAGGTTCAGCAACACTCAGATAGATAACAGGTTGGCCCCCTAATCTAAAAACTAAAGGAGCTAGTGGGACCCAAAATATACAAAGCATCCTGAGAAGGGGAAAATTGAGGAACTGCCTAAAAAAGGAAGGCAAAGGACATTGTTAATAGTGTATCAGAATTTAAAAGCCACAGTAGTCTTATCACTTTGTTTAGTTTGATTTTATTTTGTTCCAGTCTGTCTACTCATACTAGATTTGAGGGCACAGACAGCTATCCCAAAAATAGCAGGCTATACCACGGTAACTATCCTTAATTTCCTATTAACTTAAACTGAAGCCCTGTATTACTTACATTGTCTTACTACAACTGATCTTATTTGAAGCTGGTTTGTTAGACCGCTGTTTTGCCTTAACTGATTTTATTCAAATTGGTATGCTTGATAGTATCAAGTCTAACAGTAGAGGCAACTACTCTGAAGATGACATGATGTAATAAGATACTCATTCCGGTTTGATTATTAACTGCTTTCAAAGTCCTACAATGTCTCCAAGCTGGGTTTTTATTAAAATAGCTATGTAATGTTATGTTCAATTATATTAGGCCTGATGATGTGGACAATTCTATTGAAAATAACAAGATAAAGCATAGTAACTACTGTAGATCACCTAATATTGTGGTTTTACATGTCTTTTCCATTTCATGTTTTTCTAGGAATTTGTTTTTATGTCTTGTTATAATCTGTTTTTCCCTATAATACAGAAAGGATAGATATACATGTAGAGATTCACATATGGGGAGAATTTAACAGTTTATGGGAACAGATTATATAATGCATGATGTGATGAACAGATACTCTGAAGAAGAAAAGACACTAAGAAACCCAGTGCTAATTCTGTAGCATTATGATATAAAATCTAACAATACTATTATTCACTGTTCAGAGTGATATTAGTCTAGTCTATTATGTTCAATTTCAGCATATGTAAAGATAAGGACATCTACTATGAAGAGAATGAGAGACATTATGGTAGTCATTATTGACTTCCCCAATGTCAGGGCTTGAAGACCTAAAAAGCCTTCATCATCCTGTAATGATTTGATTAGTTCTAGAATGTTCAGTATGTATTCAATGTGTGTGAAGATGGGGACAACTATTTGGAAGAAAATTAGAGACAATAAGACAGACAGTGAAGATCTCCAGTAGACTTGCTTTGAAATCCGTATTTCTTAAAATTGTTTCCTTAGGATCTGTTTTGTTATGTTTAATCTCACCCTTTTTAAAATAAAAAGAAGTGTTGCTTGGTAAGCATGTATAGGACACTGAAATTGACTGAGAGATCAGGTGTATTTATCAGCATCCTTTAGAGAAATAGAAACAGTAGATGTGCGTATGGGATAGGGGGCAGTGACTTGTTTTTCAAGGAATTCACTCACAGGATCATGGAAATGGAAACCCGGGGAGATGCAGTGTGGGCTGGGAGGCTGGAGACCTCAAGAGGAGCCCATGTTGTCTTCAGTCTCGCTGTCATCTGCTGAGAATCCTCCTTCTGTGGAAGTAGGTTCTGTTCCACCCACCCATCTCCTAACTTCCTAATCCTTCACAACTCTACACGAAGTAGGGAATTTTTACAAATCGAATGATTTGGAATGAGTGTGACTATTGGAATGTTATCCATTCAGCTACTTATCACACACACCTTATACACACAATTGCATACAAATTGTAAATAGGTCACATTTCAGTCTAACAAAAATATATATGTGCTCCAAAGTCACCTTCTATTTAAAGAAAGGTACCTAAAGGAAAATAATCTTAAAAAATTATGTTTCTGAAATACCTAGCAGGTAAGAAAAATTACTATTAGAGGGACATAGCAAAGAGAATCAATGGAATAATTCCTTTTATTTCACATCAGCTCCAAAAATAGACCAAAAAAGATAAAGAGAGTGCATTTTCTTTTTAGTGGTTAACTTTTATTGTAAGAGCACCACAAATTCAATTTAAAAAAATACAGATGAAATGCAGAAAAAAGGGAAGGCTGAGAGAGACAACATCAAAATATCAAGCTAGTCAAACAGACTCACGGTTTTTACTAATAAGAATAAAGCTTTAGTTACACAGAACAATTTATTTGTGATTTTAAAGATAGCTACTGATCTGGGCACTTTTATATACACTATTTCATTTGAGAAAGTTACTAAGGGAATTTCACAATTAATATTCTACCATGTACTTAATCTTCATTTGGAACTTGGCATGTATTTAGGTTGTTTTTAAAAAGTTTCTTCTTCTTTTTATATCTGTTCATTGGATTTATCAGGGATACAAACATTAAAGAATAGTTGTAGATAGCAAGTCAGTTTTTCAAACCAAACCAACTTCAGTTTAAAGTATGTTAAAGGTATGTAAAACAGTAGTCCACTGAAAAGAAATAGAAGTACATAGATATAATGCATCTTTGGAGACTTTACCAGAGGTATCAAAACCATGCTCAGGTTGATGGCCATGGTTATGAGTATGAATGGCGTCAAGACCTAAAAAATCAAAATTTTAAAAATTATTATATGTGAAAATCCACATTTCATTCCTCTGTACTTATATAAACACAAAAGATATAGGCTAATGCTTAACAACAAAAAGTCTAAGTTAGCTAAGTTAGATAAACCTGACTTAAAACTCAAATTCTTGAGTAAAAGTCAATGTGGAAGGCTCACTGCCAGCGCACAGGGTGGAGTGTACGAACACCTAGCACGTGACTGCTCATCATGGAAATAATCATGATCATTTGCTTATGAGCATCTGCTAATCTGGATGGCATGAGATTGTTCAAGTGCATTTCAGTGGCCCAATAGATATCACAAATATCTTTCTTGACAATATTTCAAGCCAATAAGAAATTCAAATCAGTGGGGGAAAAAAAGTAAATGTTCAGGTAAATATTATGACCTCAAGGATCAGTAAAGTAGAAAATGAAACAAATTTAGACAAAAACTTTGGCCAAAATAATTCTCCTTATTTATTTTATTTTTATCTTGTCAAAAATCTTAAAGATCTAACCTTGCATATCATACATTATCCAACCTAGAAGAAAATTCAGTAGGTTGTCACTTTTAAGATGTCTTTAAGAGGTACAAACCTACACCCTAAAGATATCACACAGCTAGTCACCTTTTATGAAACCCTATAATTAGTGGTGCTTCATTAGGAACTTCCTCTTCTTAGACAATCCTAATATAACTATCATCTCATGGCTCAATATTAGTTACCAAATAATTGAGAGAAAAGACAGACAAGAAAAAGTATACCACTTCTTCTGTAGGTTGTGCTTGCCTTCTCTTTGGATGCAAATGTAAATTGAATAATGACATAAATAATGTCATTAATATCAGACCCTGAGTTGTTAAATAATCTAAGATTACTTAATACACACAGTACTCTAAGAGCTATGAAAGAAGTGAGCATCAGAGACTAAATAACAAGAAGGATTTCAGAAAATAAACTGAGGAGTTATATTTGAGCCTAGCCTCTTAATGATTATCTTATACTATTTACTGGTGCATTAGAAATTCATTGTTCATGACTTCTCTTTAATTTTATCTAATTAATGATCTAACAAAAGTGAATAAGTGATATATTCAAATGATGCAGTATGGGAAACTATGAGAGGAGCTATGGGGAGGCACATGTCCACCCGCTCTGAATTGCATCCTCCCTTATCCTGTAGTTCTCTGAGCATCCTTTGCGTGCTATAATGCAGCAACTAGCATGCTGTGATTTTTCGTTTACCTGATTGTCCAGAGAGTTATAACCTGTCTTTAAAAAATATTAGGACCTGCCTGCAAGATTAATAACCACACCTGTTTGAAATATATTCACTTCTCAATAACTAGGACTCAAATACATAACAGGTAAGTGATGACAGGATGAAAGAGGAGAAAACTGAGAAGGAATTTGGGTGAAAATCAGCCAAAGCTGGTGGTGGTGACATTTCTTTCTTCCTTCCTGCATTCTTTCTTATGTTTTGTACTTAGCAAGAGCCAAATATTCCAAAGAGACTACCTAGATTTCTGTGCTGTGTAAACATAGGAAAGTGACTTAGTTTCTCTAAGCGTGGGTCCTCATTTGTAAAATACACCTAACAAAAGTATCACATTTTGTATTACTGAGAAACTTAGTAGTGGTCATCCAAGACCAGTTTTAAACATGATTCCTACCCAATGACAACTACGTTATTATTCTGATAGACTATGACTATTATCTTTTCCAAATAGTATCCTTATGCTACCAAATCTTTGCTCATTTCTTTTTCTATGATTAAAGGACTGTCTCCTCTCCTGTGAATTTTTTCCTCATATAGACTGAAAGTAATTTTAAAGGCAGTAATGTTGGAGATATGGAATTTGTCAATGACTAAAACAAGCTGATGCTTCAAAACAGTAAATATAAGTTTTCATCTCACTTGCCTTTTGTTTCTCATTTGCTGTATCTGATCCTGACTGTAGAAGATCTGGGGTACATAAGTTGCTCATAAGTAAACCAAATAATCTCTGGCCAAAAGATTCATAATGATCTGCCCCACTATTCAGAGACCTATCTTTCTGCCTTTATAAATCATTAACTGTACCTCAAGAGGTTTTTATATTGCACAAAGCCTACCCAATAAAAATGAAAATTAAAACAATTTATTCTTATATTCCACAACTTGTTGAGTGATGACAACATCTACTCATATGCTGAATATACTTTCAAAATACAAGTACACAAAATATCTTTTGTTTCACACAGAAAAAACATTTAGAAAACTCATTTTTACCTTAAAATGTCTGTGTAGGTTGGGTTCCTGGTATCTCAGTTTTAGTAATCCTATCATTGACAGTACAGTCCAAATGGAAATCACAAAGTAAAGATAGTTTATCAGTTCAATTAGGTTTGTCACGACAATTGCAATGGATCCCATTATGATATTTAATAACACACATATCAGTGGAGAGGAGTGAATATTCAGTGTTTTGAATAATAAAGGCAACTGGTCTTGCTGACCAGCAATATATAGCATTCGTGATGTTTGAAGCACATTAGTCAGAAGATTGCTAAACAATGAGGCAGAAATAGCAAAAGGAATAAACCATGTTAATTGGGGGATAACTCTATCAGTCCATGTGATAGCCACAGCATCTGCAGAGAAACAAAAATACATGAAGGAAATATGTTAAGAAGGAGAAACTACTACTAACAATAGCTAATAATAATAAATAAAAAATCTGACAAATTTTTTAATAATACTATTTCACAGCATTAAGCCCAAAATTTTAAAAGTCATTAAGGAAATTTAATTTTGCTCACTTTTCTTATTTCCTTGTTTTACACCTACATAGTATCTTATGCATGCATCCTGTTTAGCCCTATCACAATGTACCACAGATGATTATCATTTTTATGCCTTCAACAAAAGATCAGGAACTCTTTAAAGGCAAAATCCATCATTTCTTTTCTTTTGAACTAGTATTTCACTCACTGACAGCCATATAGTGAGGTTATAGTGCATACTTGTGAGGCAAATAAACTCTATAGGGGCTGGGGATTTAGCTTATGGCTTAAGCGCCTGCCTGGCAAGCATGAAGTCATGAGTTCAATTCCCCCATACCAAAAAAAAAAAAATTACCTTTGTTAAATGTATACTCTTTTTCCTTTCTTTATTTTATTTTATTTTTTTGGTGCCAGGGATCAAACACAACCTCACATTTGCAAAACAGGCACTTATGCCGCTGAGCTAAACCCCCAGTCACACAAATTTGTTTTCTAAAAGGAGAGTGTCAAGAAAAGCACAGAGCAACACTGCTGATACTGGGTTGAGGGTTATCCATGAAATGGCACAAATTAAAATATTTGGAAAAGTGAGCCACGTAGGCAGAAAGAAAAAGAATTACACACAGATTTAAAAACAACATTTTTGACTGGTCTAAACTGTACACCAGTGGTCCTCAACCAGTGATGAAATTTGTCTCTTCAGGGGTGACATAAGATTCTTTTGGTTATCACAGCTAGGGACGGAGGAAGTTACTATTGGCTTCTAATGGGTAGAGATGAAGGATGTTACTAACCACCACACAATGCACAGAACAACCACCTACAATAAGAAAGTGTGTGACCCAGGGCTTGAGCACGTAGCTCAGTGACAGAGCATTTGGCTAGCAGACATAAGGCCCTGGGTTCAATCCCCAGCTATAGGGGCCAGAATGGATAGGGGAATTATACAAAAATATCAACAGCACTGACCCTGAGAAATTCTCCTATACAGACTAATTGTTAGGGAATATTCTGGGAGAGGTTTACTTAAAAGTGAAGAGAACTGATAACAGTGTTATAACAGTGGTACACCAGCAGATATAAAAATTGCCATTGAAGAGAAGCACTCATTGCACATGAGAATTCAACTCATATTCCGCAGATATAAACTAGGACAGACCAGCAACACCTAATGTCCCTGGGGTGGGTGCTCTCTGGGGCTACTTTTGTGTGTAGGTATCCTGGATTCCAGGTGAGCTTCCAGGACATCAGTATATTTTTCAGTTGTGACAAATCATCAATGCTTCTTCTTCTTCTTAAAACCTTCATTTTTTAACCTATTTTAAACATACTTAAGCATCATATAGCACATTTTAATACTATCTTACAATATTGAGTTTGTTTAAACATATATTATATCCTGCCTCACTTCTTATTCATCTCAAATAAGGTATTGTTGGTTATCCTTCCTATGTGTTCATACTACCACATACCACCCAGTTGCAGACATATTTTAGAAAATTTCTCTCCTGTAATGCAAAGAAAATAGTCTTTAGATTTTCCTGTGGGTGATCAACACATGTGACTGGTTGTAACTAGGGAAGGGTCCAGGTAGCTCTGTAAAATAACTGACAAAACTGACACACAACATTTCTACATAACTGTTGCTGATGTTCCATAGATGATTTTTTTACTCTTTTTCACGTGTCATTTTTTTCTTGAAAAAATATTGTCATATATACTTTTGGTAGAAAGTACAATAAATCGCACTGAAACTCATTAATATCCTCTCTCTCTTCACCAATCTTCATTCACATGACTCAAAAAGTAAGTTCTATTAAGAGCTACCCAAATAGTTTTGCAGAAATGTTCTGTGATTGTAGTTCAGGAGCATTTGCGCAAATTGTACACATGGGTGGTTGGTTTCTGTGTATGTACAGGCATGCTGGTGTGTTTCCATGCTTAGATTTTTTTTCCTTTCCATTGTATCTTGATCCTATTATGCAAATACATCCATCTAACTATCTTAGTGAATTCTCAGTATGCCATTACCTAACTGTAAGTTAATTTATCTGCACATTTTAATCTGTGGATTTACAGGTTGGTTAAGGTTTTTGATCATATAAAATGTGCTTTAATCAAAAATGCTCATGGCTTCATCTTTGATAGTTATATAATTCTCAGTAAAGTCTCAGAAGTAAGACTTGTGAATCCAAACATACACATATTATCAAGTGAGGGTGATATTATCAAATTACCCTCCAAAAATGATTGCATCTATTCATCAGTAGTAACTCTAAAATTTCCTTTCTCTTTAAATTTCTTAACCACACCTGAATATTTGTGACTGCTTCCTGCAGGCAGCTTCTGAACAAGGAATCCTTCTTAGCTTCTGCCCCTATGCCATTTAGTTAGTGTTTTAGATTGTCTCGTCCTAAACCAATATTCTCTAGTTTTAAGTAGACATAGAAACCTTAAGGACACCAAATATGAGTACTCAGGTCACCAGTGAAGGGCATCTTGATCTAAAATTCTCAGGCTGAACAAATTGGAACCAGGACTCCTCCCTTGGAGATCTCCAGACCCCTCATTCTAGAGGGACATCTTTCTTTCCCCAGTTGTAGAGTTCATTTACAGTGAAGGTTATTTTCTTTCTTGTAAGAAAGCACTATGTAACAAAATAAACTAGATCTCTTATACTGAAAAAAAACATTAGATGATAACACCATTGCTTCTTCCATCATATAAACCACAGAATGTAGTCTTTAGTACAAATAAGCATAATTTTTTCAATGTTTCTCAAACAAAATGTAGCAACCAGTTCATACTGAGACATACGTGCCCTATGTTTCTTTGGAATTTTTCACATTTAGATGTACCTGTTTTATTTTGTTTTGTTTTGTTTTCCAGTTTTGGGAATTGAACCCAGAGCTGAATGCCTGCTAGGCAAGAACTTTAAGGGCTGAGCTACCTTCTCACCCTTTTTTTTTTTTTTTTTCCAGACAGGCTCTTGTTAAATTTCCCAAGGCTGGCCTCAAACGTGTGAGGCCTCAGCCTCCTGAATAGCAGGGATTATAGGTATATGTCCTCAAATTGATTTACATATATAATTTAATTAAAAGAAAATTAAAATTTCTGATTTTAAGAACCTCTTCTCTTGTTTACATCTTTTTCCACTGAGTGTGTGTCTCATTAAGAAAATTCGGAAAGTTCACTGGACATAATAAAGCAAAAATTACCTACAGTTTCTTAGCCTATCATCATTGTTGATATTTACTTTTTTATTTTTTAAATATGTTTTATTAGTGCCTATTAAAATTACAAAATACTGGGTCTCAATGTGGTTTTTTGCATATATTTTGATCATAATCATCCTCTTTGGTTTTCTCCCTTACTGCTTCCCATTCCCTTCCTTTTGTATAATAAGTAATCTTCCTGCTATTTTCATCTCCATTTTTTAGATTCCACACACTAGGAAGAACAGGCAGTGATTGTCTTTCTGAGTCTGATTTATTTCATTTAACATGATGATATCCTGTTTCATCTTTTATTTTCTGTTTTATAAAATAGTATAGATCTTGTCTTTTCCATTATTATCACATTATAAACCTTGTGCGTCCCCATTGACTGGTTAACATCAGCATAATCTTTTATACAGCTCAGACTATTTTATCACATGAATCATAATATTCATTTATTTCAAACTAATTGTATATTTTGGTGACCTTTCAGTTTTTGCTATCACACTTAATAATACGATAGCCATCCTATGTACACATTTTCTAAACATGTTTTCCCTACAATTTTGATTATTTTCTTAAGTTAAATTCCTAATATGAAGAAAGCACAGATATTTAAATTCAGAGACTCTACTTCAGAATTTCAGTGAAAACCCAAAGATTATATACTTGAAAGAGTATGTACTGTAAACCAAATTAAAAGTGATTATTGTCAAAGTACTGTAAGAATTCTCCACACACTGTGAAGCTGTATTCTGCCACTCACAAAAATTGGTGAAACCATTAAAAATTGAGAGAGGAGACACTTACTATCTTAAAATCAGTTGTATGGCTAGAACACTAGAAGTCATATTGAATTCCAGGTTATGTGAACAGTAACGGCTGACCCCAATGACCATCTGGCTACACCCACAATTAACTTTATAAATTTACTCTTTATGCAATCAAACAGTTGGCAACCAGCACTTGCTCTTCCAGTTTTGGATCGTTTTGTAAGACTAATCCTCAGAATCCTGAGTGTATCTAGTTCCCTGGTCCCCAGGACACCTAGGCCATTAGGAGTCAGCACTGCTGTTCACTCCATGTGGCACCATTCTGCGTGGCACTCACAGGTGAACTGAGACAGTTTCTGAGAATGCTTATAGCAAAACCAGCCTTTGGTTTGAAGGATCCCATTATAAATGATAATGTTTAAGGAGAAGAAATTACTAATGACCCTAATTTGATCATCAAATCTTATACACAATATATTGAATTTTCATCCTGTATACACACTAGACATTTATATAACTGTAGATAAAGACACACAATTACTAATGGCAATAAAATCATGTATTTTAAAAGCCTCTCAGGCTTAACTGCACTGCCTCAGATACACACCCCCAGTGCCATAACTAAAATAATAATAGTGACTAACATGATTGTCCTAAAGGCACTGGATGATGTGATTTATCTCAGAAAGTGGTGACTTCAGGTTTAATGCTGATGTAGAAAATTATTGCTCTTCCCCATTCCCTGTTTTTCATTTCTTTCCAAATTTCTTTCTATTTCTTGAGTCTGTTTTTATTTTCAAATTTTCTCACTCCTTATTCTACAATTTCAGCTTTCAGATAGTAACTGACAGTCTACCTTTCAATATATTCAGTTTTTTGCCACAATAAATTAAGATCACCAAATATTATTTTATATATTAATATGAATTAAATGCATTAATTGACCATTAATATTTATTTTTTGACTAATAATACTCTGCATTTCAAACTTATCATTCATCATATCACCTCAAAGAATATAGAGAATCAAATGCTTTAAAAATTATAATAGATATAAGTACTGATTACATAGTATCTGTCTAACAAGAAGAGATCATGAAAGGAATAACTAGTATTTTGAATCTGGACTGTATAATACATCAGCATTACACAAACATGTTCCATGTCTGAAAACACATCCATGTTTAAACATGGATCTTCTTTCTAGACCAAATCATCCTCTCTGGCATTCTAATTCTAGAAAATTGCAAGTCAACTTTATATATAGAATAACGAACAGCAAGCAACAGTCTCCACTGGTAAGATGATACACTCAAGATGTGCACAAATGACCAGCCTTTTTTATTGGCTGGGCTGTGTGTGTACAAACCTGAAGAAAGAATTTCCCTGGGCGTCAAAACAGTCATGTAGGAAATGTTAACCAGTAAATAGAGCACAGTCACCACAGGAAATGCTGTAAACAGGCATTTGGGAATTGTCACTCTGGGTTTCTTCAGCTCTCCTATAACACATAAAAGAGAAACACTATAAGTGTAAAATTTATTTCTTAAATTTATCTTTAAAACTGTTTTATGTGGGATCTGGCTCAGTGGTAAAGTGCTTTGCTTAGCACAACCTAAGGCCCTGGCTCCTTCCCCAGCACATCCGTAGCACTGAAAAAAAAAAAATTGTTCCATGTGTCAAATATTAGACTGAATTATTCTTCAAATCCACTCTACCACACACACACGCATGTACACACACATGCACATGCATATACTCACATGTACATACACACATGCACACTCACATGTACACACACACAAACACATACACATGGAGGAATGGACAAACTGCTTGCCCACCCAACTCCCTCTGAATTGGGTGCTACATGAAGAAGAGGGAAAACATTCTAAATTTTCCTAATAGATGGCAACATTGCTGGAGATATAAGAATACAAAATGAAATTTGAATATATACTTTAAGGTGCTTCTAGTAGGAATCCTTTTTGGGGTTTTGAGACAGGGTTCCACTATATACCACAGGCTAGCCTCAACTCACTATGTGGCCAGATTGGTCTCGAACTCAGGGTGATCCTCTTGCCTCAGCCTCCTGAGTGCTGGGATTACAGGCATGTACCACCACACCCGGCTCTATGGTAGGAATTCTGCACGAAGTTTGCAGCACTGAGTTTGGGCAGTAGGAATACAATAATGAACAAACTCTACGTGACATTTAACCTTAGTTAAACTGCATGTTAGTTAAATTAGAAACATAGCAAAACTAAATACTGTGGAAAGTGGCTGAATGAAAAGAAACTAAATGTTGTGGGACTTTATCCTTTGGCCCTTTTACCATTCTATTGTGTATAAGCAGACTGGCTTTTCTCATTTCTCAGAAACGCCACGCATCTTCTTGCCACAGTTCCCTTTCCCCCAAGGAGAACAGTCTTTGGTCTTTTGTTTTTCAATTGACAGGTTGTTATCTACTTTACCTTCAGATCTCTGCGCAATCATTATTTCTTCTGCAACAGTGGGAGAGGAAAATCTTTTGCTGAATAACAAAATTGTCAACATTCTTAAGGCAAGTGGTCCAAAGGAGTTGAAGTGTCAATCATAAATTCCCCCAATACCATTCATCTTACCATTTATTTATCCCAATAGCAAGTACATAAAAGCCTAAAAAAAAAAAAAAAAAAAAACTGGATGCATAGCCCAGTAGTAAAGACCTTCTTTTGGTAGGAGAGGCTCTGAGTTTCGTTCCTTGGACAACAGAGAGGAGGGGAAGAGAAGGGAAGACAGAAGGGTAAGGGGTGATTTGGCATCATATATAATGCATATTTTAGAACAGTTTATTATTCCAAAATCATTCAACTTGCTACACCATTTCTTCCCAGTTTCACTATCTTTTAAAAATTATACCCTGACAGAGTTCAACATGTGTAGTCACACGTACAAACTGTAACCCTTTCCTCTGAGCAGTGCAAAAGAACCAAGTATGGGCCTTTGACCCACTGTACACCAATCATTACCAACATATAAGAACATTCTCCCAGGAACTTGAACCAAATGTCAGTAAGACTCAGAGAATCAAGATGAAAAATCAGCGTAATGGTGGTTTTTAAAAAATGAAAGGAAGATAAGAGATTTTGTTTTTCAAGTTCTAGAGCTGGCCTATTTCCTCTTACTGCTAACGCTTGGCTGCTCAGATCTTTCTTGAAATAGAGCATTATTTTTCCAGTAAGTTCCCCTTTTATTGTTTAAACTAATGTGTGTGTTTCCTTTATGTAAACCCAATCCCTTGACTAATAAATATGTACCCTTTCACATACATCGAAGTTCTTTCATTTGCACAGAGTTTGAATAAAACATCCATGGAGTAAATTAATATGATTTGATGGGGTATCTGAAGAGTGCTCTGATTTTAACCTTTGCTTCACTGTTGGCTTTGAGCAATATATTGTCTAACACGGCTCCAACCTTCTTGCTTGTATATTGGAGAAGTAGAAACCATACAGACAACACCATTCCAATCCTTTTATCTAACACCAAATAAGTGCTTTAAGAATGGTTGTTGTTAATGACTATAGTTGTTAATTAAAACTTTGGAAAAAGCAGAAGGAAACTTTTTGAATAAACTATTTTTTCAAAAAATCAACTGTACTCATTCGACTTAGAGAAAAGAGGTAGATATTAGCATTTAATTTGTAATAAATTTGTAAAACTACACATGTAGTTTTCAACATTCTTGAAATTTGATTTAAAAGATAAGTACTCTGACACCATTCAAAGTCAGTTGCCTACATGTTACTATTTTACAGATAACAATATCATTTAAAACTCAGTGTACCTTAAAGTTTATTTTGTAAATTGAGAACCGTACACACTGAAGTGGCCCAGGCATTTGTTTACTGTCAGCTGTTTTGAGGAATTCTGTATTTGTGTATAGATTAAAAACTTGCCATAAATCTATTTTTAGCAGAGAATAATTATCTACCAATGAAATGTTTCTCGCAGTAAAACAAAATAGAATTGACTCAAACAGAAGTCAAAGATAACATTAAAAAAAAAGAAAGTGTTTGCATCTGTGTGTGTGTATGTAAAGTGTGTGTGTATGTGTTTGTGTGTTAGAGTTTTGATCACTCTTGTTTCTGAATTTTCAGAGGCCCATTTACTCACCAACTGCACAGCCACTGCACTTTTTTCTTCTCTCAACATCTCACTTGTTAACTCAATGCAAGCTGACATTTTCCTCATGTGTGAAGTTCACCAGTGACCTCTTAACCAGTGAAATGTCTTCAGACCAGCCCTCAGACTTCTCAGCTCCTGAGGCATTTAGCCAGGCAAATGACCCCTTTTAGGGGGATTTATGAGAATGTCCTTATATAATTGTCTAAGCCTAAAACTTGACATTGTGTAGTTATCCAGGTGCCATTTTGTCCTTCCTCTATATACTTGCCTAATAATAACTGATAATTGTATATATCAGGACGATCAACCTCAGATGGAAATAATTTTATGGTCACCTAATATCATGTGCTGTGTCTTATATGCCCTTGTGTGCATCTGGTATGTATATCATTCTTGATATTTTTCTTTGCTAGAATTTCTTTGATTCAATTCAAATTAGCACTTTTCTCTCAGTGACAGTGAAAGTGACTTCTCCTTCTACTGACTTTCCACAGTGATTATACTGTTCCCTTATGACTCATATTATACACAATATGCCATGGTTTATTTTTCAAGTCCCAGAATCAGAGGGATTTTAAGTCAAATCCTGATGTGCATTTTAGAGATCAAAAATGAAAAGCAGTTAAGTTCAAAGAGAAGGAAATACTTGCCAGGATTGGTAAATGGCAGGGCTCAGACGAACATCTTCTTCAACTAGACTGCAATCCTCTTTAAAATAAAAAGTACATCTTGCTCACCTGACACTAGTATAGTTTTAAGGATAGTTGTTGATTAAATAATTTAATTCATAATAAACACATCACTAAGGAATCAGATGATAAAAGATAATTTTATATAAGAATCAAGAATCTGCTTCATATTTAATGCCAATGTAAAGAGCTGGTAAAAGACAGATTTTTATAAAATAACATAAATGAATGTGAAAAGAGTCTGAGGAGGCAGGAGGAAAAGGATGCAGGGTTCAAGCCAAGAGACTGACTTTGAAAATGAGGAGAAAACCTTATGTCCAGGTATTGATGGGAAGGGTATTAAATCTCGCTTCAGAGCAATCAAAGATATGTGTAATTCTCTTCTCTTTAAAACCACTAAGGAGCCTCACACAAATGCAAAGCAAAATGTAGCACTATTACTCTGCTCTGGGGTTCTGAGTGAGCCAAATAGGAGTACTCCATCTTCGGCAGCCAGCAGCTTAGCTCTGTCACAGTGAACAAGGAATCATGAAGCCCCTGGAGAAGTTTCTGCTTCAAGTGCCCAAACTCCTGAAATCATGCCTCCAAGGGCTGGTCCTAAATATTTATTTGCATTTTAACTGATTTACCACTAGGTACATCCAACATTGCAATAGAACAGTTGCTCCTGTAGTATGTGCAAACTAAATTATCATTAATATGAAACATTTGATGTATTATTACCTAAACCTGTAATATTACATTCACTGGAAGAAAAAAGTTATAATAAAATAGAATTCCAAAAGGAATTAAAATGTGCTATGTACATGTGTCAGCTCCCCTTGATGAACATAATCATTATGTATTGCAACCATTTACTAATAAATTTTTGGGGAAAAAATCAATAAATAAAAATACTTCAGTTTGTCACATCCATTCCCAACATAAACAGTTTGTCATTAGATCCTTCCTAGATTCATGGTTTCACACAGGCAAATATTTCTACAACCCAAATATTCACGCATTAACAGAAAGGAAATTAGATTAATTCAGAAGTCCCATATAGATGATCCTGAAAAGAAAGCTAATTTTTCTTTCATTTTCTCATAATTACCTGCTACATTTGTAAGGCATCCCCCTCCTGAAAATGCAAAATATCCTTGGAAGACGGCTTCAACTATCTGGTAAACAGCTGGAACTTCGGCATCAAAAGCATTCTGCAACCTTCCTACATTCTCTGCCTTTCCTCTCACCAGCATGAACATTCCACTGAGGGAAATGAGGCTGAGGATGCTCACTTTTATCATCGTGCTCACTGCCTGAAGCCAAGTCGCCTCTTTCACACCACGACAATTCAGAATTCCCACTACCCACAGCATGGCCAGGGCCATGCATTTCATGGGTAGCTTTGGGACAGAGCAACTGGGGAAAAAAGGCTGGATGCTGTACTCAGCAAGGAGCAGGGCTTGACTTGCGACTATCCCCGCCCCAGTAAACAAGTTCGTCCAAAGTCTCAGGAAAGCAACTAAGGGGCCATAGCATCTCTTGATGAAACAGTACTGAGCTCCGCTATATGGAAAGGTTATACCTATCTCTGCAGAGCAGAGACTGAATGTTAAGGATAATACTGCACAGGCTGCCCAGATACACAGAGAGATCCCCACATTCATGGCAGAGTGCTCCAGCACTCCTTTGGGAGACACAAAAATCCCTGCACCAATTATATTAATAATTATAAAACTTGTGCCCCAGAAATATCCAAGTTCTCTCTTGAGATGTATTTTCTTGTCTTCACCCATGGTAACTGAGGAGCTTTAAGGGTATATGTCAATTACAATTTCTAGATTTTCCTGGCCTGTTTTTCTGGAAAGGATATCCATGGATTCTCTGAAATAAAACAGCACTGTCCTTTTTGTTGGACCTTCATTAAACATCATCTATTTTTTAATAAGTAACAATGCATATGTGACGCAGAAGTTAAATGAAAGCTTATTTGTGAGGGTTTAGTTTCACTTGTCTTTTAATTATTATCAAAGTAATATATTCAAGTGGGAAAAGGAAATTTCAAAGAAGACAGGGGTTACAGTATAAAGCTTCTCCTCCAAAAAGTCCCTATTTCCAGAGCACAGTTCTTAGTTTTGAGATATGTGCTGTAAGATGTACCTCCACTCCTTGAAAAAGTCCTCTTTGCAGGGCCTACCTTGTCCTTTGAAGATTCAGAGATTATTCTGTGAGAAAAATTCCAATCTGTAGGTCATTTGTCTAAAATAACCAACAGCAATTACCTAACATAGCAATTGCACAAAGCGACAACACCAATTTAGAAAAAGTAGAATCCCAGCCTGGTCTATGTAAAGGAAATAGCCATTAAGCCTCCAAAAATCTCTGGCATAGTCTTGTAGATGCTGAAGATAACACACGTGTTCAGGGCTGTGAAAATTCCCAGAAGATAATTGAAAAAATTGTCTATTCAGTAAAGCAACTTTTCAGACTTGGGGAGAAATAAAAGTTTCAAGACAAACAAAAGCTAAAAGAATTCACAACCAATAGCTCTACACTAAAAAGCCTTCATCAGCCTAAAATGGCAATACACAGGATGGTAATTCAAATCAACATGAAGAAACGTGATACAAATAAAGACAACTACAAGATAAATATGCAAAAAGCAACAGAAATGTAATTTTTGTCACTATTCTCCTGTCTGATTTAGAAGAACTGTGTTGATGGTCTTGTAATAGGTAAAGATGTAATTTGACCTCGAGACTCAAGAAAACTGTGGTGTTAATCTATGTTTAAATAATGAAAAGGATCTACACACAGAATTTTATTTCACCTTTTTTTTTTTATAAAAGTGAATTATACAGGGCTGGGGATATAGCTCAGCAGCATGAGCACCTGCCCGGCATGTGCAAAGTCATGAGTTTGATTCCCACTCCCCAAAATAAATAAATAAATACATACATACATAATAAAATATATAATACTAGAATGTTTTCAAAATAAAAAAGCACAGCACCATAATATCTACAGAGTGCTAAGAAAATTTAGTTTGATTTCACTGCCTTTTAAAAGAGACATCGTTCTCCTTTCCAAATCACAATTGTCGTCAACAAAAACTAATTAGCATGACACTTTTTCTGTCAGTTGTAGCTATCACTACACATTTCGAAGTTCAGTTTTATGGACTGAATCTTGATAAAGATGTATAGAGCTGTTAACCCATGTGATAACCACAATATAGAACATTTTCATCATCTCAAAAATGATCCTTCCTTCTTCTTCCTCACGGGCAATTCTCTTCCTTCATCTGTGATTCTGAGCAAGCACTGCTTTCTGTCATTATAGTTTGTACTTTCTAGGATTTTGTGTCTGATTTGTTTTCATCAGTGTAGAAGGTCTTTAGATCATTTATTCCATTTGGGGTGGGGGAGAGAACCCATAGCCTGTGCTTGCTGGGTAAATTCTCTACTAAGGTGCACAGCCCGAGCCCAGTCTGATGGCTTTAGGGTCATGTGTGTTACTGAATGTATTTAGTAGTTTATTTCTTTGTACAGTTTTGGAATATTTCAGTGTATAATACAATTTTTATTTCACATATTACATACAATACAAATTTTATTTCACATATTTTGATTCACATACTAATTAAAGGTCCTTTGAGTTATTTACAGTTTTATCCATTATAAATAAAGTTATAAGAAACATATTAGCAGAAGAAGAAAAAAGATGTCATTTCTATAATAGTAATATTGTCACTAGACAGGGTCTTAAGTGGCCCCTCAAAGAGTGGATGAGGAGGATGGAGACATAAAGTCGACCTGCAAAGAGTCTCTTTCCTTTTATTTTTGGTAATGCTGGGGCTTGAACCTAGACCTTTGCACTGAGATAAACGCCCAGGCTTGTTTTGTTTTGCTTTGCTTTGCTTTAATTTTCAGACAGGGTCTAGCTAAATTGCTAAATTGCTGAGGTTTCACTTGAACTTGTGATCCTCCCAGGTCAGTGCTGAGATTGCAGGCAGGCAACATCAACCCTGGCTGAGCAGAACTGTACTTCTCATCACCAAAACAGTTGTTCAGGACACGTCAGTGTACAGGTAGGCTTATTAGACAGATTTAGAGGGTAGAAAAAAATAGGAAAAAACTCCAACTAGAGTAACTGCAGGCGACTCTCCAATGCAGGGGGTCAGACTGGTCCCCTCACAAAAGCACGAGGCCAGCTTTTAAGGGTCAGTTGACTTGAACCAGGTCCTGTCTCACTATCTCATTCCTGTTTCCATAGCTGCAGAGGAATCCTCGTGTCTTGAGGGGCAATTTAGTTTCCATGAGGTGTCTGTCCTTGCTCAAGATGCGGACTGCTTTGCTAACTGCTCCTGCTCAAGAAGAAGTGACCTCATCCCTGGGTGTTTTTCCAGGCCCTGCTTTTACTAGAGTCCAAGATGATTACAGGTTTGGAGACTCCTGGGGTGGGTGGGGGTGCGGGGTGCCTGGAACTGTCCTTGTAAATTCCAAAAACTAGGGAATGATATTGACTACGTAAATTTAAAACTAATAAACACTTCTGCCAACATTTCCTAAATGATTAACATTCCTGCATCCAGAACTGAGCGGAAACCCAGAGTTTTATAGTAATAAGGGAACCCAAAAATAGTTTCTATGTCTCCTTTCTACTATATTTTTCCTACTTTACCTCACTATCACATCAGAGGAAGGAATGGAGCAAAGTTTCTCGGCACTATGGAAATTAAGTTAATACTAAGCCAAACTAGACTCTTTAAAGTGACAGTTGTAATCTCCAGGGCAACCACTAAAAACTAATTTTTTGAAATACAGTAAAAAGAGTCGCAGGGTGATTGTAAGTGACACACTAGAAAGTATCTATTCAACACAAGAAAGGGCAGTAATAAAGGAAGAGCAGAAAAAAGAGACATAAGACATAGTAAATGGCAAAATGACAACCATAAATCCTGTAGTACCAGTAATTGCATTTCAAGTAAGTAAATTCTTGTTCTAAACCAAATGGAAGGGGAAGATTGAATGGATTAAAAATATGATTCAGTTATATGCCACTCACAAGAAAGAATTTAGATTCAAAGGCACCAGTCAATCAGAAGTAAAATGATGAAGATATATAATACAAACGGTACCCAATCAGAGGTAGAGATACCATCCTAATCAAAGGCAAAATAGTTTTTTAATGCTTCTAGACAAATGAGAGACTTTTTATAGTGAGAAAAAGAGCAACTCAGCAAAAATAAATAATTATAAACCTATAAATACTTAAAAATGGACCCCAAAATATGACACAATTAAAGAAAATTCAACAATAATAGTTGTTGATTTTAATATACCAGTCTCAAAAATTGACAGAAGGATTAGAAAGGAAACCAGTAAGGATATATAAAATGTAAAAACCATTATCAACCAATTTGAGCTAACACTATCAACAGAAGACTACTCATTCTTTTTTTTACTACACGTGTGGCAAAAAGCAAGAACTTGGAAACAGACTAAAGAGTATCCTTGTTACTAAGCTATAGAGAACTTAGCTATTATTTGCTCAGGCCTTTCGACTTCATGGAACACACACTTTAAGAGCAATAAACTGTTACCTGGCAGAAGAAATGTCTCAGCAGCACAGCATTCAGGGTTTGGCATGCCTACTTTTAACTGTTTACAGTAGAAATAAGGGAACAAAGAGATAACTCAAGGTAGAATTTATAAGGCATAATCAAAATAATGTCAGTGTTTAAATTTTAAAAATGTATTACAGTGAAAGACACATTGCTATTAACCCTTCTCAAAATACTTCTACTTGCTTTGAACACACTCATGCCATGATCATTACCACCCTCCGGAGTAGTTCTGGAAGACTCTTTCGTAAATGTCTTTACAAGTTGTGATTAAAATATACAGTGAATGCTGCTGCCATCCAATGGAAAGGCAGGTGCATAGAAACATTACAGTTTGTCCTTATCCGCCTTACCCACTGGGTCTAACACTGTACAAATTCTGACTCTTCCCTAAAATCAAAATGACCATGAAAGGAAAACATTTTGAATCAATTCAGGACATAGAGGCAGCCATGCAACACAAATACAGACACGTAAGAGAAAGGACTTCTAGGTCTGCTTCAGAAAGCGGCAAGAATGATGAGACTGGTGTGTTTAAAGAGAGGAACAATACTTTGAGGGGAATTAATGGCAATGTGTTTTTACTGTAATAGATTTTTAAATATTCACCATATGTACTGATCACATCTCATATAACTAGATGAGAAAGAGACTGAAAATATTTAGGAAAGCTCCTTCCTCACTATGTAGTAGAAAATGATAGAGCATTTTCAGCTGTGCAAAATTGTGTGTACAGTCCCAATTATTTAGGAGGCTATAGCAGGAAGATTGCTTGAGTCCAGAAATTCAAGACCAGCCTAGCAACACAGCAAAGCCTTTGTCTTGAGGGTCTAGAGGGAAGCATTTTCAGGGGGGGTGGGACCAGTGACTACTAGATAAGTAGATGAGTATAAAAATCAAGACAAACTGTGTGTGATAATGAAGGTTTGTAATCCCAGAACTCCGGAGGCTAAACTAGGAGGATCATTGCAAATTCAAGGTCAACCTGAATTACACAGGGAAACCCTGGCTAAAAAAAGATCAAGAGAGTGGGAGGGGAAGGGAGAGAAAAAGAATTAAGATATATTATGTGTATGTACCAACTCCCCGTACTGTACTCTTTACACACGGCAAACATGTATGTGCTAATAAAATTTGGGGGAAAAAGATAATAGAAGCAAGGCCCTGATTGCATTCCAGGGATCTTTGAGATAGCCGGAAGCTTTAAGAGGGTGGATGTTTCAGAGGACAGGCCCAGGACATGCTCCACCAGCAGGCTTGCTGCCCAGGATTGCCTCAGGACTCTGCTCCCAGCACCCAGAGCTCCTGCAAACCCCCAGTCACTGCTCAAGTGAACTTTCCCAGCTCCCACCCTTTGCTGCCTAAGTGTCGCCCCTTAGCAACATGGCCATGGTGTTAAAAGTCTGCAGACCTTTAGCACATGGGTTTTGTCTGCCCCATCTAGATTAGCCAGGGGCCCTGGGGCACTTGTTGCATAGGAGGAACCACTGCCAAAAGCCCCTTAAGGAGATGCCATGCTGAAATGGGAGGTCAGAGACACTCTGAGGAGCCCCCACTAAGGCAATGCTTAAATGAAGTCAGGAGCCTCCGCTGAGTCCTCACTGGAATCAGCTTAATAGATCCATGGGAGCTGGACAACTGCTGGTGTTGCAGGCAGCTGAGTTAGTTTTAGAAATATTACAGGCAGTCAGACAGGGCTAGGCCCTCTAGGAAGCTGGCACAGAGGACCAGATATCTGGTGACCGTGGAGGGGACACACACACCTCTCACTGTGGGCCAGATCTCAAAACAGAAGGCAAAACAAACCCAACCACACACTTAAGTATAACCCTTGGGGATTAAATCTGGATCACCTTGAAAAGCTAAGAGTCATCATCCCAATCCCCTCTCGGAGGAGTCACTGATCTCTAAGAATGCCCACTTCCTGTGTGACTTGCTTTCCCCAATTTAATCAATTTTGTTTCCAATTTAATCAATTTTACCTAAACTATTGATCTTATTGGCTAACTATAGTTATGTCCCACTGTGAACCATGATTTTACTGTATAAAAGTCCCTGGAAAAGAGAGTCTTGGGCAACCCACTCGGGACCCCCTTCTGTCTCTCTTCAGACAAAAGCTTTCTTTCCCTCAATAAATATATTCTACTTATCACCTCTGTTGTTCCTAAAATTCATTCTTCAGTTTTAGAAAACATGAACTTGCAGACATACTAGGTCGGCAGAGACTGTAGAGTCAACAGAGTGCATCCAAAAGAACAGGAGAGCTACCGGCTTAAACTCTGACCCAAGAGAGCTGAACTGTGGGTTGGACCCGCAAAGCCATGGGTGATGACTGCTCAAGAATTTAGGAGCCCAGGCCCCACACCAGGTCCAAAGGAAGTGAGACGTGGAATCAAAGGAAAGTATTCAGATCTTAAGACTTCCTGTTTCCTTTGTTAGGTTTGGAAGGAAGTACTTGTGACCAGTCTCACTTTCTCCTTACCTCTTTTTCCTTTTTGTATGGGAATGTCTGTCCTATGCCTGTTTCACCACTGTGTTTTGGAATTAGATAATTTGTTTTTATTTCTCAGGCTCATCGCTGGAGTAAATGTGTCCCAGGATGATTTATGTTTTGAACCTGTCTCACTTATATTTTATTAGATGAAACTAGGGACTTTGTAGATGGTGCTGAATGAATTAAGACTTTTACCTACTAGGATGAAATTAATTATATTTTGCATGTGACAAGGACATAAATTTGGGGGCATAAATTATAGTTTAGGACATAAATTATAGTTTAAATGTATGCCTCAAAGTTCATCTTTTAGGAATTTAAATAGCAAATGTTAATGAGTTAATATGGGTTAATGGGTTAATATGGGCAATAATGGGTTAATAGTATTTGGAGAGAGTTTTGGAGAGGTAATTAGAATTAGATGAGATCATGAAGGTGGGGCTTCCATGACAGCTTTAGTGGCTTTGTAAAAAGAGGAAAAGAAAGCCAAACTCCTACTCTTGCTCAGTCTCACTATTATATAACACAAGAAGAACTCCAATATGTGCCTAACAGGTGTCAGCCACATGCATTTCATCTTTTCAACCTCCAGAATCATAAGTCAAATAAATTTCTATTTCTTATAAATATACTCAGTCTCAGATACTTTATTATAGCAATAGAAAATAGTCTAATATCATGGGCCCTGACTTTTTTGGCAACAGGGACAAGTTTCATGGAAGATAATCTTTCCGCAAATGGGATGGGGCTGTGAGAGCTGAGGAAAAAGGTTGAGACTGATTCAAAGGAATACACAGCCTAGATTCTCCACATGTGCAGCTCACAGCAGAGTTCACACTCCCATGAGAATCTAATGCTTGACAAAAGGCCAAGTTCAGGTGGTAATGCGTGACAGGGAGTGGCTCTAAATACAGATAAACCTTTGGGTGCTCAGCCCATGCTCACTTCCCGTTTGTGCAGCCTAGTTCCCTGCAGGCCACGGACCACCAGGGGTTGAAGACCCACCCTGGTCTAAGATAGTAACTAATGAGCAGACCCACTGAAAAGGAATGCAGTTACTTTCATATTTTTTACTGAAATTTCATCAACAGAAAAACTAAAAAGGCCCTGCAACACCTTGACAACAAATTATATCTGAATCATAGCACAAACCTCACACTATGATAACAGTCTTACCCTGGTCACAAAGGAAGCAATTAAACGCCCACACCTAGAGCCTGGAGGAACTTCGTGGCACCACTCTCTGGTTTTCAGGCACGTTCAGTCCCCTCACAAATCATTCAGAGCTCCTCTGAAAGCCCCTTGTTTCCCTCTTTCTTCTACAGACATTATGCAAGCTTCAACTATTGGCTGTACTGAGTTTCATTTTTTGTGTGACTCTTGTACACATGTGCATGTTCATAATTGTATATGCTTTTTCTCCTGTTAATCTACCTGTTGCTCAATTTATTTCAGCTATTTAAAGATTCAAACCTTCACAGAAGGTGAGAAAAATTCACTTTACTCCTGCATGTCCTCTCTCTTTCTCTTTGTCTCTCGGTCTCTCTCTCATTTTCATTTGATGCTGGGGACTGAACACAGGGCAGCATGTATTCTAAACATATACTCTACCACCGAGCTACATTTCCAGCCTCTGTGTCCCCATATACAAGTAACAAATCACTGCACATACAAGAAAACCTGAGGACTTATTTCATTATCTTAATAATTTACAGATGGAGGACAAAGGTTTCTTTCTTCAAACATTGTTTTGAAAATTAGGAATGCTTCAACTATCTTTCCCCTGAACCTTGGAATCTAGTTATATAATACTCTTTAGATTTTCAGATTAACATGGGAAAAGGAAAATTAGTTTGGTTTGTTGATATAGCTTTTTTGGAGAGGATGGTTATTTGGTTTTTGTTTTTGTTTTTGTTTATTTCTCATGTTAAGGATGAACTCGAGCCTTGTACATACTAAGTAAGTGTTCTGCCACTGAGCTATACCAGTAACCCTAGAAATATTGTCTTAACACATTCTTCCAAACTTTCAGAATTCAGAAAAAATGTTCTGGTTTTTTTCTCTCATTTGCACGCTATCTTGTGTAAAAAAAAAAAAAAAAAAAATATATATATATATATATATATATATATATATATACAGACTTGCTTTCAATATGTTTTGCTCAATAAGTTTTTTTTCTGATTCTTCAGTTTAAAATATTTATTATAAAAGTTCTTTTGCAAAATTTCTACTTCTCTGTTTCTTATTATCTACCTTTTATTTTCCTCTTTGATTTATTTATACTTTGGGTTTCTCATATCTGATGAACCATGCTTATGGGTCTGATTTATTTCACTTAATTTTATAGTCGCAAAGTACATTCATTTTCCTATAAATCCCCAAGAAATGAAAAAATGGGAGAGGGAGTGGAAGAGAGGAGATAAAAAGACTTTGTACATTTATTTATTTATAATCGGGGGATTGAACTCACAGCTGCCTGCTTGCAAAGCAGGCACTTATGCCACTGAGCTAAGTCCCCACCCCAACTTTGTAGATTTATGTACATACACCAATTCCTCAAAATTAATGTAATCATTGTGTACTGCAAACATATACTAATAAAAGTAAAATATTTTGTTACGTACCAATTTGTGTTATTTAACTCTGACTTATTTTTGAGATATTGATGGAGTGACATCACTTAGCTGTTAAATGTAACACTAATATGTGCAATAATTTTATATACATATCTGAATAAAAAATGTTGGTGAATAATTTGACTTAGATCAAAACATTAACAACTGTGAGATAGTGAAACATACTTCAGAAAACGGTTTATACTTTACACAGTTCATTTCCACAGGAACAAAAGGGGGAGTAGTTGAGATTGAAAATTTGAAAAAGTTTTCCATTACTGGATCTATTACATAATATGTTGTATAACATACTAGGAAAAAAATAATAGACTGTAAGTGATACATGCCTGTAATTCCAGTTGTTTTGGAGCCTGAGGCAGGAGGATTGTAGGTTTGAGATCAGCTTGGACAATTTAGCTTTTCAGAAAAATTTTTTCGTAATACAGAATAACAAAAAAAAAAAAAATGAACAGTGCTGAGGACGTAACACTGTGTGAAGGTGAACTGGGGTCAATCCCCAAAGCTAAAGAAAAAAATTCTTAGAAAAGCAAATATCAAAAGAAGTCAGAAAGGTTGATAAATATGAAGAAAAATATTGAGGGTGTTGATGTAAAAAGAATTGCATTGCATTGATAAAAGGGCAAACTATGAGAAAGAGGTAAATGGAGAGTAGGAAGATTGAAAAATGTGAAGAGAGGAGACTTAGATAAAGAGAGAATGAAAAGAAAAAAGGAAATCTAATTAACATTTTGCTATTAATTAAACTGTAATCTTCAAATCTCAGGAGATCTTCCAAAGTAGAAGTTTTAATATTGATATGTCAAGATGCATGGGAGGAAGTGGTAAATAGTTTGACTTGGATTAAAAATTTACCACTGTGACATAATGGCATGTAGTTCAGACAAGCCTTATACTTTAGACATTGTGTCTCTGCAGGGATTCATAAGACATAAAGGAGTTGATAATAAAACTATCCAGGTTTCCTAGTTCATATGAGTTGGTACTTATAACTAGACTTGGATAGGAAAATGGTAGCTGGAAATGGAGAAAGCAAATTAATGCATACACTTTCAATCTTGAAACGTTTCATTATCTTGAAAAATGGGACACTGTCCAGTTGCAATATCATCCTTGTAATAACTGCATTTTATCATATCTCTTAGGACAATGTACAAATCAAGTGATAGGAAATCTAGTTTTCTTTAAAATTCATGAATTTTTTTCCTTGCATAATAGGAAGGCGGAGCTGGGCATCACCCAGCAGCTTACCCCACCAAGGTCCCAAACGATGACATAGTGGCTGTTAGAGCTTCAGGCATAGTGCCAGCAACCAGAGCAAGATGCAGGGAAGGGTGTAAGTGCTGCCTCACGTGTTTCTCTTACCAAAAAAGCAAGAAAATTCAGCCAGCTAGAGCAGTAGAAAGAATTGCTAGGTCAGCCAAACAACACTATTAGCAATAGTTTTTAAGAATTGTTTTAATCTTTTAGTCTAAAAATCTTTTTATGAAATAAATCAAGCTTGAGAGCCCACCATGATCTATGAGGAATTTATTTCAAAAGAACCAAATGTTGTATGAATTGGTACAACCCTTAAGCTCTTATTTTGTATTGCACCCAACAGTACTAGGCCTGGTATTACAGTCTTAGTGCTTTTTGCGAGCTAAGGTAAAATCCTCCCTGACAGTGTTCAACATGGCAGAGAGGTAGGAAAGGAGATGGTCACATGCAGAATGGTCTATGTGCAAATGATGCAAAGGAGCAGAAGGGGACACCTTTGCTGTTTTAGAGCAATCACTCTTGGACTCCTGGCTCTGGCTCAATCCACTCAGCCAGAGCATTGTTAATATACTCATGAAAGGTAGCGTCATTGTCACCTAACGACCTTCCACCAGGCCTCTCCTCTTAAAAGTTCCACTACTTCAGTCAGGCATGGTGGTGTAATCCCAGCATTTAGAAAGCTGAGGCAGGATCGAAAATTTGAAGTCAACTTTAGCTACATAGTGAATGAAAGCAAAGCAAAAGCAAAGCGAGCCTGGTCTACATAGTAAGACCCTATTTCCTATCTCAAAAACAAATAAATAAATAGGAATAAAGCTCCAGCAAAGCATAGCACATACACCTGATACTATAACACACTTCCCTTCAGCATCTGTCTCTCCCAGGGCACTTGGCCCATGGATGCAAAGTTCAATGACTTAAGCTGACTATAACCTAATCAAAAAGATGAATTGGGCCATCAGAATCCTATTTACAGGATTAAATTGACTAACATCAGCAGAAATGCCCACTGTTGTGAGTGTGAAATTCTTCCACACAGTTGAAATGGACCCATGGTTATTGAGAGTCATGTGTAAGAAGAGTTAGAATGGCCCAGAAGTTTGTAAATAGTGCCTAGAATGCACCATTTAAAAACAGTTCCTGGCTTTGAAAACCACAGGCCTAACTAGTCAGCTTTGAATTACCCAACATAAATAAGAAGACAGATTTATTTTGGTTCACAATTTTTGGGAGTTCCTGCCCATGATTAACTGGCTTCACTGCTTTGGACCTTCAGCCAAACAGTATGATGGGAGCAGAAAAAGCTTGTGTAGTTCGTGGCTGCATGTGAGAGGCAGAGAAAAGAGCTGGCATCTGGTGCTCTTTGGAAGCATCCCCTCCACAGTGGCGTCAGTAAGGCACAACTCTTAACAGCTTTACCACCTCTCTATAGTGTCAGGCTGGGTCCAAACTTTTAACACATACACCTTTGGGAGACCTCAAGATCCACACTGTAGAACATAACCAGTGGGAAAAAGTCAATAAAAAGTTCCAGAAATAATAATTTTATTTCTGTAGCTAGTCTAAGGAAAATAACACTCTATTTACTCTATTATTTAAATAAAGTTGACTTATAATCATGGATAAGCTAAAGAAGCAGTATTACATTCAACTAATTCACCTGGAAAATTAATTCAAATCCTTTGATATTTAATAATGTCATTAGAAGCGTGAACTTGACCTAATATTTCATGTGAACGTAGCAAATTCAATTGAATGGGAACTTAGAAATCCCTTTACAGAAAAAGAACACTAAACCATATTTTTTTCCCAGACCAAAATAACAAGAATTTTAAGGGAGAATGCTATCAAAATTTTGCTACCTAACTACTTTAAAGTGTGTCCCGTGGTCCCACTGTATTATTGACTGTGTTTTATAATACTGCCACATGATAAACATTTAACAAAATATCTCAGCATAGAAATCATTTTTATCTTCTCATTTACTTCATACATAGCTGTTGATATGAAGAGAAAGTTCATAAAATAGATTTAGTAGATATTGGAATCTATTTTGTAAGTCTAACGAGATGTCAAAGACCATCAAATTGTATTAGTGCTTTTCCAACAAATTTCTAGACAAGTTGGCTAGAATAAGTTAATCAACAATATCAAAGATTCTAAAATAATATATAGAAGAAAACCCAGGCTCCTTGGTGTCTCTCTGTTTATAGTTATTTCTATTTCTGGATGATATTCTGCTGAGGGCACAAAAAGGCCTATTTGCTCTCTTAGAGAAAGGGGAAAGAGTGATTTTGTAAAATCCATGGACTCTCAGAGGTCCCAGAGGTCTCTCTCTGACACTATATTTGAGATTATTTAGATATTTAAATCACAGTTCCATTTAAGAGTGCCACGACTTCTGCTTTCTCCTGCCCTCCAGAGACAGACAAAGGCAGAATGGCCTTCAAAGCCCAAGCTCTGTGGAAGGTCACACACATACAAAGCAAGAAACTATTTTTGATAACTTGGCCTTGGAAAAACCAGCTTAGCTCCCTGTGAGCTATTTAAAACTTGATCTAGATTCTCGGGCAGCCTAGCTCTTCCAATTACATGTTTACAAGTCGGGCCTTAAAGATCTGAGCATTCTTCCACTTCCCAGTCAGGATATCCCGTGCTATTCACTTTTCAAGGGAAGCCCAAATGCAGCAGAAAAATCTCTACAAACACCTAGGCATGCAGGTGAGTGTAATCAGCTCTATTCTAGACATTGTCCAACAAATTCGTATCTATTGTCATCAGAAAAATGCACACTAATTCTGCCTCCAAATCATATACTTTTTCAACTTAGTCACAGCTCTCTCTCATAAGGAATCTACCAGAACGGGGGTGCTATGTGAAGTAATATAAGACAACCCAGCAGTGTGAGGAGTGACTTAGGTTATACATCCAAACAGACCAGCTCTGACCTTCTCACTTTGTTTAATTTTCCTGGGCTTCAGTTTCTGCACTTCCCCCATTTTAAAGTGGAGCTGATGGTAATAAACATTCCATAGATTTGTTGAGAGAACAGAATTAGTTTAATACTTGTAAAATGGTGAGAATCATTCTTTAGAACATTTTGTGTATCAGGATTTCCCATCATTTGTACAATATAAGAGATCCTGTACTCCTAAAACTTTATTTTCAAATACCAATGTATTTCCAAATGGCAGTGTAACAATTTAAGGTGACATCTTTCCAAAAGAAAAAACAGAACAAGGAAAATTGTCATTGTTCTCTTTTGACACAATTTATTTTATCTTGCTCTAGAAGAAGTACATATCAATCACAAAATGGTATGAAGATTTGGAGCTACAAATATCGAGGGTACAAAATTCTACATATAACTTTTATTTCTCTATAACTTAATTTAACCTCACCCCCCCCAGTTTCTATCTGTGATAATATTCATTTTCGTAGATGTAAGTTAACTGAATCACTTTCAGTTTAAAACTCTATCTCTTACTACTCTCCCTTTTCTCTCTTCTCTTCCTTCTTCTATGACCCTTCCTCCTGGAATAAAGCTCTGGAGATTTTGTAACTTCCTGAAAGATTTGTACCATGCAAACGGGAAAGGAAGGATATATGCTGACCTCTCTCAGGGATTGCAACTAGAGTGGAGTGCTGGCTACCTGACCCTGGGTTTTCCACTGTCTGCATGAGTGTCTCAGCTGGTAGTCTGT
The DNA here is from genome assembly GCF_034190915.1 of Cavia porcellus. Taxonomy (NCBI): domain Eukaryota; kingdom Metazoa; phylum Chordata; class Mammalia; order Rodentia; family Caviidae; genus Cavia; species Cavia porcellus. The sequence continues at coordinate 60,811,303 of NW_026947493.1, forward strand.
CACCTTAGACTGGGTCTGCCACCTCGCATGCTTCACTATGAGTTCCATAGCCCTAGCCCCAGGACTCCCTATCAGGAAGATCTGGGAGGAGGGCAGTCTGGCTCCCACTCACTTTACCTAAATGTGCCACACATAATTTCCATGAGAGCAACTTTCACTGTTGTCAGACTACATTGGCACCTATTACTGCATAACAATTACTTAATTCTTAAGAGATTAAAAAAACAGAGCCCAGTGTGGTGGCACATGCCTGTAATACCAGCACTTGGGAGGCTGACGCAGGAGGATTGTTGCAAGTATGAGACCAGCCTGGGCTACAAAGTGAGCTCAAGGCCAGCCTGAATTGTATAGAGAGACCTTATCTCAAAAAGACAAAAAAATATTTTTTGAAAGTTAAAAAAAAAATCTGAATTATCTTTGTTTCTACCAGCCGGAAATTCAGAAGCAGCTTGGCTGGGCTGTAGCTCACATATCTTATGAGGCTTCAGTCAAGCTGTCAGGGATGCCTTTATTTAAAGTTTGGCTGCAGCTGGAGGATCCTCTCCCAGCTTACTCAGAATTCTCTGGCAGTTGAACTGAAGTCATGAGGGCCTCCCTGTAGGACTGCTGAAGGCTACTGGGATGAGATGTGGTAGCTAACTTGCTCCAGGGCTGGTGACCTGAGAAATAGAACAAAGAAGAACCACAAGTCTTTTATGCTCAGTCCTTAAAAGCCATCTGTCATTTCTTTTGCCACATTCTATGGGTCACACTGGTGCACTGTGGAAGGGGCTCATACAAGGACATCAGTGCCGGGAGCAGATGACTGGGGGACTTTCTGGAGGCCAACTCTGACATGAACATTCAGTCAGTTTTCTTTCCTCCTAGAATTCCAAGGGGGATGCAGGGCATGAGTCATATTTCCTTCTGATCCCAAACCCATCACAGGTGGGACAAGCTGTGGGAGTCAGTCGCCCGCATTCCAATTCTGTTTTAACACACAGTAACTACAAAATTCTGAGACTTTACTATTTCAGCTTCAAAGTCCTCACATGTAAAATAGAGACAACAATTACCACCCAAAGATAAGCCAGGTAAAAACTCAGCAAGTCTGGCATACAGCTATTGCTCAGTGAATATTTTCATCATTATTATTAATGATGTAAGATTTTCAATTCAGAAATGGATAAATTAGCAGGCAAAAAGCAAAGACTCACATCACCAAAGCTCTCTGGCTCTTCAAATATCTTCTTCAAAGTAAGGAACAGTATTTTTGATTGCTGAGTGTCTACTTGGGTGTTGTTTTGTTTTAATTTATCTTGAGACAGCATTTTTCTTTTATCTTTATCACAGCTTATAGTCTTTAATGTTAATTTACTAGCTTTAGTACTTGGTGCATACAAGTAAGATTTTATTATTCAAATAGTGCTTTTCTCACTCAACCACCTGATTCTTAGAAACTTCAGTGTCCAATCTGGGAACTCAAAACAAATAACAATAGTAACAGCTAATGTGAGGACCAGGCACAAAAGTAATTTCTTAATATATTAACTCATTCAACCATCACGGCTGCATGATACAGAGTAATGTAATAAAAAATATGTATTTGGCTGCTGTTTATTGTTCTTGGAACAGAGCTCCTAAATCCTTATAAACCCCTGAGTGACGAAGTGGCAGAAGCATCTTTTGTTATATTTGACCTTGGTCCCTGTTCCTGAAGCAAGTGGTCCTAAAACATTTGGAATTTGGAAGAGGACCATTGTTTGTTATTCATGGTAAGCCCCTTTTGACCTTCCCTGTATTAATGCTAATGATGGCACCTGGAAGGTGGGCCAGTTACCAGAGGAACCAGTCATGTGTTAGAGCTGGAGCTACCAGCACCACACCCAAACCTCCAGAGAGAGACTGGGGATGGATTTAATCACCAGGGGTCATGACTTGCTCAATTGTGCCCATGTACTGAAACCTCCACACTGAATGAAGGGATTCAGAGACTCTGGGTTGATCAATGCATCCACTTTCTGGGAGGGCTGCAAGGTCTGACTCCATAACAATAGGAACTTCCGGGCTGGGAACTTTCCAGATCTTCACCTGGCTGCTCACTCTCAGCTCTCTTTTTTTAAACGTCTGTATTTATAATATATCAGCAATAAAAAAATAGAGTGTTTTCCTGAGTTTTGGAAGCCACTATAGCAAATCAGATATAAGGAGAGCATTGGACTAACCCTGATATGTAGCCAAGAAGAAACTACAGATAAATTGAGGACCCAGTATTTGAGTCTGGTATTTAAATGCAAAGGAATCTTATGAAACTAAGCCCTTAAACTGGGGAATCTGCACTAATTCTTAATAGATTAAGAATGAACTGAATGTTATGACATCCATTTAGGGTTACACAGAGAACCATAGAATTGCTTGGTATGAAACATCTACACATTTGGTGTCAGAAATCTTGTGTGCAGAGAAAGTTTTCCACAATGTAGGTATTACTACTATCCCATTTTACAGAAGAAATAGGCACTCAGAGGTTTAATTAACCAACTACATAGCAATCAACCAGCAGAGGTGACTTTTGTATACAGGCAGCCTCACTCCAGGGTCTGTACTCCCAACTACTCCCCACTAAACCAAAACTCCTGAGACCAAGATCCTGATCCCGGAGATGAAAAGGTTTATTGAGGCATTACAGACACAAGTCAGAAGATGAAAGTACTAAGTCTGAGATAGATAACTGCTAATACAGTGTGGTTTATACTGAAATTGTTTCTTTTGCTTGGCATTTTAGGGAAAGAGAACCTAAGGCCTTGTACTTGCTAGCTGAGGCACTGCCACTGATAAGCATCCCCAGAGCTAAAATGAAGATTTAGAGAAGGAAGGCACAGGGCGTGTCCTGGCATCTTCATGGGCTATTAAGACTGGCAGAGTCACCTGAGGCAGGGAAGGCTGTGGGAGAGGAGAACAACCCACTTGACGTAGTTCTTGCCTCTGTAATGGATGGAGCTACAAGCGGGAAATAGTGGCAGCTAGAAGGTTCTTTATGGGATTTGAGTTATTATAAATAATTTCAAGAATGTAAATCATTCTTCTTCCTTTTTGCCTGTAGTTTATCACTGATTAAATCCTCCTGACTTTTTTCTTTCCATCATCCACCCTTGTAATTAAATTTAGAACATTTTGGAATTATTCTTTCATTGTGCTTTATCCCAGCTTTCAAGAAGTCACTTGGGGCTTTTGCAAGTTCTTGTGTATTCCCTTTTTATCACAACACTGTATCTCGGGCTCAAGGACGCAGAAGCTCAGGACTCAGGACTGCTAGGCCTTCCTCCATGTACCCATTCTTTGGTGTGTTCATCATAGAAGACAAGTTGTTATACAAGTTATTATAAAGCATTTCGCTTAGTCTTTAAACCATTCTAGCAAGTTATCAAACATGAAATGGGGATTGTGGAAAACCTTAATTTATAGCCACATCAGACAAAAGTGTGGTTAGTGGGGATTTTTGAAATAATTATTTTTAAATAACTTCAGGGTTACAGAAAACCTATAATACAAATATTTCCTTAAAATCATCACCACGGTTATGTAAATATTAACATTTTACCTTATCATACTCACTTGCTCTGGGTAATCTGTTTATGTTTGAAGATTGTTTTATAAGTATATATACTACATATTAATGTTATCTATACCTCCAGCTTTTAAAGAGGAAATTACAGAAATAAAATTAAAATCTTTTCAAAAATATTTCAGGTGTTATTTATTTAAACAAAGAAATCAGGTCTGGTGACACACAGCTATAATCCCAGCACTCAGGAGGCTCAACTAGGAAGATTGCAAGTTCAAAGCCAGAGTGGGCTACACAGTAAATTCAAGGTCATCCTGGAGTACAGAATGAAAATTTGTCCAAAAAAATAAAAAGAGAGAGAGAAAACAAAGGACCCTCTGTATTTCAATGACAGAACACTTGCCTAGTATAAGGTCCTGGGTTCAATTCCTAAAATCAGGAACAGAAAAATTATTAATCTTGCATAATTATAGTACAATTATTAAAATTTAAGAAATTAACATTGATTCCACAATATAAAGTCTCAGTTTATTTTATCTTGTAGTGTAATTAGTTAAAGTCTAGATCTACCTCGCCACAAATTCTTTAAATAACAAAACACCTAAGTTATTTTTCAGGAAATGCCTCCAGAATCCATTCAAGGATGGTTTGAAATCATTGTTTCAAGAATGAATATCAAAAAAGAAAACTTATCTGGTCAGTGATTTTTTGACTTTTTATTATTAGTAAATATCTGCAGAACGTAATGATTACATTCTTCATGAAGAGTTGGTGCATGAATATAACACACCCTAACTCTTTCTCCATCCTCTTCCCCTCACCTGTCCTTCCTTATCTTGATACTCTTCTCATTTAAGAAAGATCCATCTCTCTATCTCTTATTAGCCATCCTTTATTTTGCTCTTTGTAACTCCCTCACATAAGAAACACAAGAGCTATGAAGAGGCATGATCAACATCTAGGTATGTGCAAAATAGTATCTAAACTCCTTCTTACCATCTAATCAATAAACAATTTCTTCTCTCTCCCTTCGTGTAAATTCTTCCCCCACTGTTAACAGATCAGGAAGTCAGATCTGAGCTGACTACTTCTAAACTCCTTGCCAGGTGACTCTATAGTAAAACTTCCTTTTTGCAAAAATCTGTAGCATAGTGTTGACTTCTGCATGTGAATCCTTTTTCAGTATTACTATGTCTCATGGTGTAGTAATTCCAGTGTTCATTAATTTCAGGCTATCAAACAGACTAGTCTTGGAGGTGAGAAGATATGCACATTCCCCAGCTTCTGTGACTGGTACAAGCCCACTTAGGACACACTGAAACAGTATGATTTTCTTAGTGCAATGGCTATGAAATTTACCAAGCATTAAAAAAAAAGAAACAGAAAAAGAAAAAATGCTTATATTAATCCAAATGCTTTCCTGTGTTTTCCTCTGTTTAACTAATGTCTTCTCCAGTTTTCTGTAAATAATATTGTCACTAAATATAGGAAGAGAAAATGTGGCTTAACAGTCACAATTTTAAGTAAAAGACTAACTTTTTTTTACTTGTGGACCAGGGGTAGAGAAAACAAGGCCACACCAACAAGCAAGCCCAGTGTGGGAACCTGCACTGTGCACAGGCTGTGCACAGAAACGCCCAGATCCCAGCCCTTTCTGGTGCTCCGGCTGGCAAACAAGAAGTAGCAGTCATCCGCCTCCCCACTTCCCAGATAAGAAACCAGCTTATCTGGAGAAACACAGACTGTGTGATGATGCAATTGGATGCCTGTAACGTTCTATGTTTCACTAACATTGCAGATTTAGGGCCAGTGATCTGACATAGGTTCAGAGGATAGTAATACACAGTGTGACATCTAGGGGGATATCCTTCTGAGGGTTGCAGCCATCGTTGATCCCCTATGATTTTGATTTGGCAGTCCTATATTGTTTCCATTGTTTTGTGGGTTAGGTTTTATTCTCTTGTTTTATTTGATTACGTCAAATCCAATAGCAGGAGCAGTAATTTCAAAGATAACAAGATATATTATGGCGGCAATTTTGGATTTACTATTGGCTTGTTTTGAAGGCCCTTATTGCATTCATTGTTTTGTATTTATTGTTTCTATTCTACCGTGTTCTGCTTGATTTTTACTATGTCTGGAGTTATCTGCAGCTATTTTGAAGACATCAAAAGGCATTACGGTAACTATTGCTGATTTTGTAATATTTTGAAGTCATGTATCTCTTATCCTGGTTTGTTTTGATTGGTTTTATCCTGTCTTATCCCTTTTCAAATAAAGATAAAACTAACTCTTTAATTGTAAAGTGCAGTTACATGATGTGATTCAGTTTTTGTTTCGGGGACAAATGCCTAGCAACAGAATTTAAAGGAAGGGAGACATTTATTTTGGCTTATGATTTCAAAGGTTTCATTCCGTGGCTGACGGGCTCTAAGCCAAAACATGGCAGAAGGGTGTGCCAGCGGAAAGCAGTTCAACTCGTGGCGTCCTGGACACCGAGAGCAAAGGGGTGATCCTAAGAGATAGAGGCCAGGGACCAGAAGTAGTCCCTGAGGTCTCTCACCCATAATCCGCCCACAAATACCCAGAATATGATTTATTAATCCCCAAACCATATGTATTAACCCACTATCCTTGGCTATAAGGCAAAGGAGGAGAGATTTAATATGGCTCATGGTTTCAAGGGATTCAGACCATGAGAGGCTGGCTCAAAAGCAGACACATCACCACAGAGCAAAGATATTTAGTTCATAGTAGTAGGGAAACAATGGAGGGGACAACACCAGAAGGAAGGGTGGGGGAATCAGATATAGTACCCAAAGTCACTCCTCCATGATCCACCCAGAACTATGTTTCACTAATCCCCTGATGGCTCCCAAACTAATCATTTGACCCAATCAAGTTTAATCATAACCTCCTACCCTTTCAACTTGACACCCAAACACATCTCCCTGAACCTTAATTCTCAAATAAGTACTATAATTCATCATACAGTCTTCATTTGAAATTTGGAGTGTGTTCATAAAGTTTTGTGCGTGTGTGTGTGTGTGTGTGTGTGTGTGTGTGTGTGTTTGATTGTGTATTCTGCTCTTGCAGTTACTCCTTACATATATCAGATAAAGAAGCATTGAGTAGTAGTTTTAAATCAGTGGTTTTCAATTAACCAAAATGAAGTATTATTTAAAGAATATTAATAGAAAATAAAACAACATAGAGAAAATATTATAGACAGAGAAGAGGGTGATATTATCACTGGGATCATTATCATGCTAAATTGACAGCTTAGATATGTAACACCATAAAAGACCCCTGCATATATATGGCAATACAGAAAACAACTTTCGGATTAATGACCTACAACAATACAGCCACCTCGAAAGGTATTATAATACAGCTAAATAGAAGAGATGACTTAGGGATATGTTGTTTTCAGGACTCTGGTTAAATGTAGATGTATTCCAAAGCCACAGATGTGGCAGGAGCATGATCAGGCAGAAGTCATTCGAATTTTCCTCAGGGTGACCTAAGTATTCCAATCTCAAAAAAAAAAAAAATTTCACATTATAAACACATAGAACAGCATTTGACTCTGCTACAGATGTGGCAGATTAGTATGATTTAAGAGGTGCTCAAGGGATCAAAAACATTGACACCCCCCCAGTCCATTTTTGAGTTTTGTTTCTACCTCTCCCCCAAATTCCCTGGCATCAAGATTTCAACCACAAATTTCAAATCACACAATTAATTTTATATTCATTTGTTCTTGATTTATTCTGTGTTCAGGTATTATTTTCTTAATTCTTAAATACCAGTATTAAAGAAATGCCTACTATTTAACATCTTTTTAGATATTAATTAGTCAGTCCACTGAAAATAATGGAAAACAGCAATGGGCAAAAGATGACTAAACAGAACAAATGTCAACAAATTCTCCCTTGCAACTAAGCTAGCTTTGCCACTCTCAAAATGCAAGCTTTTGTTAGGTAATGACTGTAACCATAGAATTCATTTTACTGAATGTCACTAGACACTTCTGAGCATTTTTCTGACATTTGTTTACCTAGTTATTGAACTACTAAATATCAAACACTATTCTTGAGCATGGGGTATAGCAATGAACAAAGCAGATATTATCTCAGATTTCATGGGGTGCACCCATATCAGTGAGAGAAGCCAAAGAAATTGATGTATCAACAGGTAATGAGGGGTACGCTGAAACATATAGCAGGGGAAGACGATTAGAGCATAGTGACCTCATTTCATTTAACATAGCAAACCTAAGACGTACAACCAAGAAACATGCCTTCTGAGAGTTTAAATACTTCAACTAAAATCACTCAGCTGGAGTGAAAAAAAAGTAGATCTGAATTCAGAGATTGTTCTCTGAACCACATTGTGGTTTTCATGGATACTTTTTCTAGTTACATTCACTATTTGGTAAAGTAATGAGACAAAGAATAGAAGAAAAAAACGAGGGAAGAGAAAGACTGCACACTTTGGGATTTCTAAATAAGATAAAGCATAGCATGTGTCGTCACTGTCAGACATAAAAACTCCCCAGTGATGGCTAGGGGACACCCAGTATTTCTGTCCCCAGGTGGTTCTCACCATATTGTATTTCTAATTATTTACAAACTTTTCTATTAGGTCGTGAATTGCTTCAGGAAAGGGACTACCTTAAAATTTTTCTTATATTCACAGTATCAAGCATAGTCACAAGACTAAAGTTAGAGGTCAGTAAATGACTGCTGGAAAAACGCATCACCAAATAAGTAGACTTTACAAGAATCCTATTTTTATTTATTATTTATTTTTGTGGTGGTAAGGATTGAACTTAGGGCCTTGTGCATACTAAACACATACTACACCCCTGAGCTTCACTCGTGGCCCCAAAAGAAGCAATTTTTAAGAGACCTAGTGTGGGAAGAGGATTTTAAGACAGCAAGACATTATTTTATATGGTTTTTTTTTCCCCTACAGCCTAGAGCATTCACAAAGCATTTCAAAGTTTTGACAAAAGTCAGAAAAGCAAGATTGAAGTGTCAAGCCCAAAACGTCTTTGTTTTATATCTATAGTTCTTTATTGTTTCTCTAAGTTTCTTTTTCTTTTAATTTTGAAGTGAGAAAATAAACAAAAAATAAGCAACATGCAAATAACAACAGTAAGAACAACAAAAAGCCAAACAATAGGCTTTTTCAAAACAATATAACAGGAATTTAACAATGGTAGTAATATTTCATATTGTTATCTTTAAAAGAGTTGTTTAGATTAGCAAATATAAACATGCAAAATTGATTTAATCATATGAGTACTAACTGTTCTTTTCCAAGACCCTTCACACTAGCACACCTCCCCGAAAAACTTAGGAATCAATCTAACAAAGGAAGTAAAAGATTTATACATTGAAAATTACATCACTCTGAAAACAGAAATCAAAAAGGGTTTCAGAAAATGGAAAGATATTCCCTGTTCATGGATAGGAAGAACAAACATTGCGAAAATGGCCATCCTCCCAAAATTGTTATACAGATTTAATGCAATCCCAATAAAAATACCTTCAACATACCACATGGATCTAGAGAATCACTCCTCAAATTCATCTGGAACCAGGAGACCTAGAATAGCAAAGACAGTTCTAAGCAGCAAAGGCAAGGCAGGAGGCATCACAATCCCTGACTTAAAATTATACTACAAAGCTACTGAGATAAAATTAGCATGGTACTGGAATAAAAGCAGACCTGAAGATGAATGGCATAGATTAGAAGATACAGCCACAGCTGCAAACACACTCAGCCACCTTATTTTGACAAAGAAACCAAATAAGTTCCCTGAAAGATAGATAGTCTCTTTAGTAAGGGGATGCTGGAAAAATTATTTTTCTCTGAGTTTCTATTTCACTATCCTTCAAAAAACAGATAATAAAGTGTTTAATTTTTGGATATGAAAATTAAATATAATGATCCATATTAAATTTTCAGCAATGTGTCTGGTATTCTGTAACTGCTTCTTACATGTTACTTTCCATCCATCCATCATCATCATCATCATCATCATTGTCATTCATCTTAGGTACCTGCTATAAGTTTATAAGTAATTTAATTAACCTTTTAAGTTTTTGACTTACAATTCTTTATAATTGAGAAGTTGTTGCCCACTGATTCTTTCTCTCAAAATCTCCTTGAGGCATTAAAGACCAAACAATTTTCCCAACACAAATAAACAAAGTTAAAGAGGTTAAAATGGAAATTGTAGGTGGCAGACTGACATTTTGTTGTGGGAGTTCTTGGACCACCACCATAAGATGTTACCTACTCTTACTTGCTTTCTGAAGAAATGCAAAGTGCTAGTTCATGACGGATCCAGTAATGGTTTCAAATCTGGAAGCAGAGCTAGCTGTGTAAGTATTCAAGCAGACTATCTTTCCTTGGGTCAATAATGGCCTTTGTCTAACTACTCCTCTCCATAAGGAATCATTTTGACATATCAAATGAGACTTCTTATTAAGTATGGTATACAAATAAGATAAAAACAGCAAATGGGAGAATTTGAACTTAGACAAAATTATTGTTGAATGATTTCACAGGCAAATTGTTAAACCCAGAGTTCTACACACTAATGTATAACTGAGTGCCTACCCGGACATGAAATAACATGTCTCAAAGACAGGAAGAATGACATCCTTTCCTTATAAGACCTAGATGGCTTGCATTCCTGGTATTTTAGATTCCCTTTCAGAAATAAGGAAGTCCATATCTGTAAAGGAGAATTTATTCATTGAAACAGTTGTTTAATTCGATAGTCAAAATGTACAGATAATAAACATTAACTTCACATCCATAGCTAGAGAGATGGGAACATCATGGATTGAGGATAGTAAAGGCATCTGCCCTTCCTCAATTGCAACTCAGTTTTGCTACACCAAAATCAATACCACACTGGTCAAAAAAGTGCTTAAGAAAATAGAAAGCTGTTTAAGAAGCAAGTGTTTTTTTGAAGCAAGCCATTTTACAGAAATTATATAATGCAGAAGATATGTTTGAAAACATTCTACAGAGATAGAAATGTTTTATTGATTTAAAATGAGTATAGTTCTATAAATAACTAAGGATATCAAATTCCACTTTTTACTGAATTCCATTGTAATAGACAACTCTCTTCTGCACCACAAACATTTTTGAGCAAACTAGGACAACTACTAAAAACTAAAAAACTAAAAGCAGAATATTTCATATAACCCAGCTAATAGTTTTGGGTATTTTCCCAAAAGAGTTAAAGATATCATCACAGTGATATATGCATACCCACATTTATAGCAGCACAATCCATAATAGATGAGTTATGGACAAGGCCTCTGTGCCTCTTAACAGATGAGTGGATATAGAAAATGTGGTATACATACACAATAGAGTACCAGTGAGCTACAAAGAAGGATACATTTGAGTCATCTTTAGGAAAATAGATGCACCTTGAGTCTATAATGCAAAATGAAATAAATCAGTCATAGAAGATTAAATATCACACAGCTTCTCTTTATGAGAAATGCAAAGTATAACTAATTTAAAGAACTAAATAAAAAGTTGATAGAAAACAGAGATCGACTTTGTGGAGGTGGAAAGGGGATCTGGAGATGGCAGAAATGGGAGAGCTAGAAGGGGAAGGGAAACTAAAAAGGATTAAGATGTTATATGTATATGAACATACCCCATGAATACATTCATTATGTATTGCAAACATATACTAATAAAAAGGGAAGACACAACAATAATAAACAAGCAACAAAATTAATTCTTTGACTACTATTGCATGGCATTTTGATACTGAGATGTCCCCTCTATTATATTTTTAATATTGTTTTGGACATTTTAAAGATGGATTCTATTGTTTCCACCCTTGAAAATTTAGTTTCTTCCTTGGTTTCTAACATCATAGATAATCAACAAGTATTCATTAAATGAATGGATATATAAATATTTTGTAAGGCTTATTGATCGTGTGGTACAGCTAGAATCACAGAGGGAAAACACAAAGTAAACTGCTGAAAATAAAGGAAGCACGATAGAAGAGGAGAGAAAAAAGCACAAGACAGATTATAGAGGACAACTTGCCAAGTTCAAGACAGACATGTGGATTAATATTTTGCCTACAAGTGAAAAGATAGTGATGCTTGTAGTGCAAACTTGAGAGATGTCTGTAGATATAAAAAGTACTAATAAATGAAGGTCATTGTTTTGTACACAGAGGCATGTGACGATAGAATCAAAATATTATTGCAGTAGTAGAAAATAAGACATTCTAAGGTGGTGTTTTAAAATACTTAGTAGTACAGTTGGGCCCTAAAATACAGTGTCCTTGCGAATGCTTTGTTTAGGAACTCAGCTCCAGTTTGTCTCTGATGGCACCAAAGTATTGACGTCTCATAAAAAGAATGTTCAGCATGATGAAATTGAAATGACATCATATGGTTGTAAACATTTTAAAGGCTTTATTGGACTCATTTTTTACAAGTCTGTAAGTTGTTTTTGTTTCCTTTTAAATGCTGCTATGGTTTAGAGCTGGAATGCCCCTAAATGTCTCATGTACTTAAAGGTGGGGGTTTTAGAAGGTGATTGGATCTCAGTGGCCTTATACTTCTCAGTAGATTGATCCACTGATAGTGCTGATGGAGTGTGGGGCCTGGTGAGGTGGTGGGTCTGTGGGGTTTGACTTAGAAGGGTGTATCTCCCTCCCCAAACCTTCCCTTCGCTCTCAGCTTCCTGGCTGCCATGGAGTGAACATCTTTCTTCCTCTGTGCTGTTTTTGCTTTGAATCCAAGTGACCATAGATTGAAATTCCAAAACCATAAGCCAAATGAAATCTACTTTCTTAAAGTTGTGGGTGTGGGGTATTTTGTCCCAGAGATGGGAAGACTAATACAAATGCCACTATTCAAATTTTCCTGTTTTGTCATTCATGTGAAGATGTTTATGCCACCTACTCCTAAACACTCCTACGCATTGTCCCTATCTGTTCTACAAGAACATTGTCTGTAAAGAATTTTGAAACAAAGTTACCTCAGAATTGTCTCTCCACAACTGTTAAGCAATATAACAAAAATAAATTGATGAACCAAACAATGAAATGGTACCGCAACACAGATTTAACCAAACTGGTCAGAACAAAATCCTTCAAAAACTTCGTTTCGTAACAAGCTACAGCCTGTCTGCATCTCAGGAGCCAGCAAGACAAACTCTGACCATGCAGGAGCCAGCAGCAAACCCATTTTCAATCCACCCTTTTCTGGAACAGCTCAAAAGAAGCATGATGCTTTAGAATTTGCAAATGAAACCATGAGTCCATGCACCCCAGACCAGAGAGCTGCTGTGGACTCTCCATTTCCTATGAGACTGACCAGCTGTATTTTTCTGAGGCCAGGGACTAAAATCACTTTCCACTTTGACAATGAAATCCACAGTGGTACATAGGAGGAGAGCCTGGAGAAAACAGAGTGGCAGAACTCAAGAAAGAAGGCAATGAAAGGAGAACTTTAAGCCAATTGGATTTTGGAAATGCCTTTAAAATAATGACTTCAGGAAATCAAGGTGGACCTCTGGACCAGTCTAGTGTTCAGAATTTATACACTAGTCAGAGTCCACCTATGATCTGTCTTCATTTTGGAGAGAGAAGATCTCACAAGCTTTTCTACCTTTACCATCCTGTTAGATCCATCAGGTCACCTCTGCAGACATTCAGAGACAGACTGAGAAAGTGAAGAAAGTCAGAGGGTGGCTGAGGCCCTGAGGGCAGACAGGTTTGCGAGGGAGGGAGGTAGAGTGGATGAGTAGCCAAGAGAAAAAGGCTGAAAAGTAGATGGGAAACAGGAGCAGGTACTGCTGGAGAATCCAAAATGTGAGGCTTTTGGAGAGAGGTTCACCATGAAAAATGTTTCATACTTTCCTGTGGTTTTTTTTTTTTTTTTTGAAAAACCAATCCTGCTCTTACCAATAATCTCCTAATAGCTGAATAGTTCTTTATTAAACTCTTTTTGTGAGCTACAAATAAATAAATAAATGCTGCAAAATTCTGTAACAGACTTGGGCAATGCACTTGCGTAGGCTTCCTAAACCTCTAAGCAGCACTGACCACCTGCCACTTACTCTGTTGGGGAAGGAAAGGTCCCTCACTGTAAATCATGCAAGATGGCAAAGCATGTGACATTGAACATTTGCTGGCCTAGGGGAAGAGAGCTAACCCTTTCCACACCACACCAGGCCAAACAAGAATCTCACTCAGCAGCGGAGCGTAAGAACACGGGCTACGTGAGTCAGTAGTGACAAGAGGCTGGACTTTCTGTTCCCACTGGAGGAGGTGATTGGTTTGGCAGAACAATGTTGCAGGCTGACATGGAGGAAAAACTCACTAGGACATGGACATGCTAAGGTGCAGCTCAGCCAGCCAACAAGGGAACTGGTAAGGTGAGGAGACTCTCCTGATGGATAATGTGATCAGCACAAACTCACAATAAGGCCTTCAGGATCCTATAAGATTCAGAGGTCCAGTGGCAATGCGTGAAATGTTAGGTCTTACCATCCTATAATGTACAGCCAAATAAATTTCTGAGAAATATCTCTAATACTTTGACCCTTAGCTTAGTGAATTAAAACCAAAGGAATCCTTTTGTCCTACCAGAAAATAATGGGAGAAAATGGTTCAGTTCAAGAAACTCACCCAGTCTCTCTGAACTGGAGAGCTAACCTAAAGCCAGAAGGAGACTCACCTTTTACAAGTACACTGTGAGCACCAAAGGAAGGAGCAAACCTGCCATAGAAAAAACACCGTGTGCTCACCAAACTCATGTCATTTTCCTCATAAGCACACTACTGTTCTGCATCTCAGACCTGCTTTTGAAGCACAACAGGGCTATGAAACGGAGTTTCAGCAAGTAGAATGTGGCAAAAGTTACAAATGCCACCACTTCCAGATGCATGCGAGGTCCTCCGTTATGTCTTCCCTTTCATGGTGACTTTGGAGGCCCCGTGTTGAAGATGATCTCATAAGAGAAAAGCGATTTAGTTCCTTAATGACTAACCTTTTCCCTCACAATACATTCATTGGACTATAACATAATGAAACTACAATAAACATTTTTTTCCACTCTACCACTGAGTTATGGCTATTGCCCTTTATTATTTTTTGTTTTTTATTTTGAAACAAGGTTTCACTAAGTTGCCCAAACTGGCCTTGAGCTTGTGGTCCCCTACATTTTCCTTCTGAGTAGCCCAGATGATAGGAGTGCACCACCAGCCCCAACTACAGTAACCTTTTGTTGTATTAAATCTCTAAAGTTTGAAGATTATTTGTTACAGAAGGTAATGTACCATAATAGATCATCACAGTACAGAACATTAAGAAAATTTGAGATATGACAGCAAAGCCTGGATACTGTTATAAATACAAAACATCATTTCCTCTGAGTAATCCTTTCTTCCTGTCACGCTCTGTGTTTAAATCGTGACACAAAAAAGAAATCCACTGCCTTGCAGGGACAATAAAATGAGAATCAACAAATAATTCTATTATAGGAAAAACGTTTTAGGTAATACAAGCAAAAAAAAAAGGTGGAAAGGAATGGAAAAGCAATATATTAGTAAATAAATCAAGAGTTTAAATAAAGGAAAGAACAGAAGATGAGGAAATAAAAGATTTTAAGAATTCAATGCAAGCCAAAGAACCATTATTATAGACATAGAAAATAAGTGTTTTATGTCATGTCATGTTGAGACGTCTAATAGGCTAAAAATAAATTGCTAAAATAGAAGAAAATTTTGAAACAATCATCAATAAAACAACCACCAGAACAAAGTATGGAAGAAAGAAATGAGTATGGAACAAATGTTGTATAAATTAAGAAAGAAAGAACATAGATCGCCACAATTCAACAGAAGTCATCCTGAAACTTATAAATTTACTTCATCCAAAAATGAAAGTTCCCAAAGAATTGCTATAAAAAATATCTCACAAGTAAAGAATGATTCCAGCAGACTGAATCCATACATACTTGAAAAGAAAATTGTGTGCAGAATAATCAACAATAAGCCATAATTTTAAAAAACCATATTTTTTTAAAAGAGAAAAACAACAGAAGAAAGGTAGAGACAGAAGAAGAAAGAGGTGGGAAGGGAACAGAAGCAAACAGAAGGCATTTTTCAGGCATCAGGCAGAAAAATATTCCCTGTAAAGAAGACAAAGAGCTAAGGCTGTCTTTACTTTCTCACAGTGTGAGCCAGTCCAAAGCACAGGGCAGAAATGTACAAGGGAAACTTCTAAAGAAAAAAAAAATATGGCCCAAGAAGATTACATTCAACCAAGATGTCAGAACATCAAACAAAACTTCTCAAATCTGAAAGAGCTCCAGGAATATAGTACTCAAGGTTTTTTGTTTGTTTGTTTGTTTGTTTTTACTGGCAGGAGTAAAAGAACAAAAGACAAACACAAATTACAAAACTCAGAAATGGAAAATTCATGTTTGTAGACTGAGAATGGGCATGAAATCCATCTAAATACAAATTAAACCAATATGGCCCAATAACAGTGACATGGAAAACCATAGAAATAATAGACAGCTTGACCACACACAATTTCACCTGACCAATGGGAATGCACTAGAAAGTCAGGGGCCAAAGCTGTGGGTCTGCGTCTGAATTCCAGTCTTGCTATTTCTTTAGTATTGTGGCCCTAAGCAACCGTGGAAACTTTCTGTACCTTCACGTTTTTCAGTCCAAAAAAAATAGAAATGATGTTTCTATATGGCAGGGTTAATGATTTCATAATTTTATATACTTACTGCATTTAGAACACTGCTGGGCACATTTTATCACTTAAAAAATGTTCTCTTTGTTAGTAATAGCCTTACTTCACATACTGAAACTGAAATACATGTTATTTAAAATGGAAACAATTAACTTTTTAAGAATGACTCCCACATCTTAATGCTTTTCATTATTACTGTGTGTGTGTGTGTGTGTGTGTGTGTGTGTGTGTGTGTCTTTTTGAGACAGTTTCAGTGTGTGGTATAGGCTGGCCCTGAACTCACTTTGTAGCCCAGGCTGGCCTCCAGCTTGCAGCAATCCTCCTGCCTCAGCCTCTGAATGTTGGGATTATAGGCGTGCACCACCATTCCCAGCCTTCATTACCCCTTTTTTAAACTTAGAAAAGTTCTTTACAACATAATATCCCTCCAGTTTTATTTCTCTTAAACTCAAATGCATTTAGTTAATGTACTTGATTTAGAATTTAATCTAATTAAAACTACTTTTTCCAAATATACATTTATGCTTTCACCTGTATATACATAGAAAGATTTCTAAAGTTATTTATTAATGGTAGGACTGGTAGTGATGTATTTAATATTGGTTTGACTTTTTGTATTGCTGAACTTCTTATATTGTCCCTGTGTTGTTAAAATAAAAATAATACTACTTGGGAACAAGAATATTTGTTGCTTACATTGCTTATGTTATATATTTTACAGTTATATCCTTGAGTATACTTACTGTTTAAATATTAAGGAATTTTGTACAATTGAACCCTATGTTCTTTGCACTAGTTGGCTTATAGTCAGTAGATCTTTTGAAGTAGCTCTCTGCCCTAATCAAGACTTCAGGAGTTTTCAGAACATATTCTCTTTACTCTTAAAAATATTTCCTAAAGCTTTTGTTTTATTAAAAAAGCAATGTACACTCAGAATTTTTTAAAAAGGCATCAAGAGAAAAGTAAACCCTCTCATTGATAATTTTCCCATTCCAATTTTAACTGCAACAATTTCTTACATCATTTCAAGAATTTGCTAAGCATTTTTGTGTGTGCATTTGTGCATGCTTGAGAGACCAAGAGAGAGAGAAAGAGTCTGAGGCAGACAGACAAAGACAGAGTATGTAGAAAATGAGTGTCTACTCACTATATATTGTTGATATATAACGATAAAACTCTACGTACAATTTACTGTCTTAAATCAGCCTCCTGGGAAATTGATTTAAGATGTTGACTTGCATGCAGATATTTTACAGAAAATGATTTCGAGAAAGCCATCCACAGGAACCATGAACGAGGGAGGATTGGGCAGAAGCAGAAATTGAACCACAGTGCTGAGCATCCTACTGCCCGGTTACTCTTGACAACCTCAATGGTTCCACACGGTTTCATTCTAACCTAACCCATCCTTGCATCTAGAATTTACTCGTAAATTACATCATAGTCCAGTTCCTCTGAGGGAGCCAGTTTAACTAGTTAGAGTACGGATTCTGAGCCAGGAATAAAACACACATGAATAAGCCTCATATATTTTCAGTCTTGTGTTTATTTATAGTTTCAGATGTTTTGTAGTGTTATTTCTTTAAAATCTGCTGTGTATCTGTTTATGTGTATCTGTGCAATAATACACTATAACAGACTAAAACAAAGTCAGTGGCTTACAGAAACAACCATTTATCCACATGCCCAAGGACATGCAGGTCACATACAGGTGAGCTGATTTAAACTGAGTTCAGCTGCCTGGCTCTTCTTCCATGTTGGGTTCAGACCATGAGTGAGGCTCAGGTTTGTTCTATTTGTATTTATTCTACCTGCTTTCCTCACAGCATGTCCCTGAGGTGCCAGGACCATACTAAATTAAGAACCTAGAACATTTAAGGCTACTGTTCACTTCATGACTATAAACATTCATTGGACAAAACAAATCACAAGGCCAAACCTGATATCATATAGTGATGAGGTATACCTCACCTACAGTATGAGCAAAAAGAAGTGAATAGTTGTTGAACAGTTGTTAAATTATCATACACTCATTCACTAAATTTGGTGGATGCTACCTCTTAGCTTATGGATGCTACTCATTGACAGACGCCTTCCCCCAAAAAAAGGATTTAAAGAAGTGTTTCTAGATTGGAAATATTTTTTTCAAAATAAGAAAATCCTGGGTAATAGTTGGGAAAATAGAATATAAGTAAAACTTAGGTATAATAACTTGAGAAACAAATCACTATTCTTAAATTTGTTATTACTGCATATCCATATTAAATCTATTGTAACCTAAAGTTTTTATTTTGTCCTTGTTTTTGTTCTTGTGGTACTAGGCATTGAATCCAAGGCCTCATTTTGAGCTACAGCCTCAGGACTTTTTATTTTTTATTTTGAAACAAGGTCTTGGTAAATTCCCCATGGTGGTCTTGAACTTGTGACCTTCTTGCCTCATCCTCCTTAGCTAATTTATTGCATTTCTTTATTCTTTCAAAGAACCAACTCTTTGATTCATTATCTCTTTGTATTATTTTCTTAGTCTCAATTGTTTTCATTCCTGCTCTGATCTTTATAATTTCCTCCCTTCTTTGGGCTTGACTTTCTCTATATATCAGAAGTATACAATCAGGTTATTTATTTGTGTTTGTTTTGTTTTTCTTATGTGAGAATTCACTGCAATAAATTTCCCTCTGAGGATTGCTTGTTGCATCCCACAGGTCTCAGTAAGTTACATTTGCATTTTTATTTGCTTGTAGATATTGTCTAATTTCTTCTGTGACCCATTGATTATTTGGAGGGTATTATTTAGTTTCCATGTGTTTATGGACTTTTTGTGATTTCTTTTGTCATTAATTTCCAATTTCATGGCACTATGGTCAGATAATATGCATAGTTTCAAGTCTTCTGTATTTACTTAAGCATGTTCTGTGAGCTAATATATGGTCTATTTTAGAGAATGTCCCATGGGAAGCTGAGAAGAATATATATTCTGATGTTGAGTGAATTACTCTGTATATATCTATTCAGTTTATTTATTTACAAGCTTGATTCATGAAGTTCTTCAGGTGTTCTTTGTCATGGAAGTGTCTTATTTCTCCATTGATTTTGAAAGATAGTTTTGCAGAGTATATCACTCTAGGTTGGAAGTTGTTTTTGTTTTTGGACTTGAAATAATTCACTCCGTGCTCTTCTTGACTTCACTATTTGTGTTGAGAAGTCTGTCATGATTCTGATAGGCTTTCCTTTATAGGTGATCTGTTTCTTTTCTCTAGTGACTTTCAATGTTCTGTTCTTGTGCTGAACTTCTGGGTTCTTGATTATTATCTATGGAAGTACAGATTTAATTTAGTTATGGCTAATGGACTTTTGTATGCCTTGTTTATCTGTATGTCAGGTTCTTTTCCCATGTTTGGGAAATTTTCTGCTATTATGTCAGTAAGTAGTCTTTTTATGTCATTTTATGTCATTGTCTCCTTTTTCATTGACAGCTATCAGATTAATATTGTTTCTCTTTGCATCATCTTGCAGCTATTGAATTGTTATTTCCTGATTTCTTGTTATTTTTAAGAGCTGTTTCATCTTCAAGGCCTTCAAGATCTTAGAGTCTATCTTCAGCTTCATTCAAGTGATTTTGCCAGTTTTCATGAGAATTTTTGATTTCCTGAATATTTCCTTGAATCTGTTTCATATATTCTAATTCCAAATTCATCCATTTCTGTATCTCTTGGACTTGATCTGAATAGGCTGGAAGTTTGAAATTGTGTTTTGCGCTTCCGGGAGAACATGGCGGACAGATAACAGCAACTACCGGAGGCTCTCTGAAAAACTAGGCTCAGAAGCCAGGTATGGTGCGGACTAAAGAGACATAAGCAGGTGGAGTTATGCTCTGCTGACTCAGGAACGAACTTGGCTGAGAGAAACCAACTTGGAATGCGGTCCTGGTGCTAAAACAGGAACAGAAAAGTCTCGCTGCTGAGGCTGGACCCTGCGCCATTGGAAGCCGTGATTTGGGTTTCCCACCGCGCGGTGGCTGGCTGCCTCTACATCGGCTCGGCAAGGAGAGAGACGCGCGGAAACTCTGAGAACGGGAGTCTGTGGAACGGAGTGGAAAACAGGACGGGTAGGGAGGCATGTTCTGACTTGTGGCGAGGTGAGTGAGAGAAACTGACACTCCACCACAGTTTGACTCCAGCGGACTTTCTGGGCCCGAGCAGTCCTGCGGGAGCAGGGCGCAGTGGCCACTCCAGCCACACATTCCCCTCTCGGGCGGGATTGGTGAAAAGTGCCTGGCCTGCGTGACGCTGCCGGCAGACCCGGTAGGCTAGACCAACCCAGATCCCAGAGCCTGACGGTGGCCTGGAGGGGCAGGCCCCTGCGTAGGCTGCCTGGTGCGCAGCGGTGAGTGGGAACACCTAACCGGCGCAATTCGATCAGGCTGTGGCTCACAGGGAGAGAAGCTGGGCCTCTCATATAAGCTTGCATATATAAGGAACAGAGAATATGGGAAGAGGCAGCAACAAGAAAGGCTCCTCGGCCCCCAATTCTGAGAAACAGGCAATAGCGGACACCGCACCAATACACATAAAGCACCATATAGAGAGCCTCATAGACCAATTCAGGAATGAAGTTATCAACGACCTGAAGCTAGAAGTATGCAAAATAGTTAGAGAAATGCTAAGCCCCACCCAAGAAAAAACAGATGGTGGAATGGAAGAAGAGAAAAAGAGGGGAGAATTGTTTGATGGAGAAAACAGGGAAAGCATAGAATACATGAAGCAGGTTCAAAGGGACTACCAAGAAACTAAGAAGTCTATCGAAGACTGGCATAACAGCTTGAAAGAAACTAAGGACAGACTATCTGAACTGGAGGGCAGAATTGTAATATGGGAGAATGAAATGAAAAACTTCTTAAAAATAACAAAGAAACAAACAGCAATAATACAAAGACGAGAAGATGATAAGAGGAGCCATAACTTAAGGATTAAGAACATAAAAGAAGAAGTAGGGACACAAACAAATGAACTACAAAAGCTACTCACAGAAATAATCCAGGAGAATTTTCCTAATTTAGCAAAAGGTAAAGATACTCAGATGTATGAGGCATACAGGACCCCAGCTACCTACAACCCAAACAGAGCAACACCCAGGCATATAATAATCAAAATTCCAGAAATTCAATACAAGAACAGAATATTAAAAGCTGTCAGAGACAAGAAACAGACCACTTACAAGGGAGCACCCATCAGAATTACAGCAGATTTCTCTGCACAAACCATCAAATCACGAAGAGCGTGGGGGGAAATAATTCAAGCTTTGAAAGATAATAATCTCCAGCCAAGATTGAGATATCCTGCACAACTGTCCCTGGAAATTGATGGAAAAACAAGGTGCTTCCAGGATAAAGAGGAACTGGGGGAATTTGCAACCACCAATTCAACTCTACAGAGAGTATTGCAGGATATTCTAAAAAAAGAAAAATACAAAGAATCCAGAAATAGTGGAGGCCACAACGAATGGAGCAGAGAACAAAGTGAAGAAGACCAACTGACAGCTACTGACAGAATAAGAGCTCAACAGAAATGAGGCAGAGAAGATTGGATGATAGGAACAGCTATTTTGGAGAAAATGACATCTTAATAGGTAATACTGATTTAGTATCATCTTGTTTTGAAGTCTCATCTAGCTTTTGTCCTTCTGTCTCCAATGGTCTAAATAGGTTGTATCTTATTGGATTTTATTATGTACGATAGTATAAGCAAACACCTTTTAAAGACAAGGAGATTATACAGAAACCATTATTCATTTTCTGTTAGTCGATTCTAAATACTCTAATGCTGTCATTCTCTTAAATGGTTTTACCTTGTTTTGATATACTTAATGCTACAGTATACGAAGTTGTACTCAAGGATTTCAAGGAAAGAGACAATATGGTAACTACTTTTAGGTCAGGATTATCTGGTGGTGAAACACTATTCTGCTTAAATGGTTATGTTTTGATCTGTGCTGTTTCGTTGTTATGCCCTCTTTTATCTCAATCTCCACTCCATTATTTACTTTTTTAATACTTTTTAAAAATTTTTATCCTTTTAATTAAAGGAAAAAAATAGCAGGATATATTATAGTAACCCACTTTGACTTTCCATTACCTCGATTTAAAGCCCTGTATTACTCTCACCATCTGGTTTTTAACTGATGTTCCCCTATTCTGTTTTGCTGGATAGTATCAGGTTCGAAAATTTAGGCATCAGCTGTGAAGATAATGAGATTCATTATAACGCCCATTCTCGTTGACTTTTATCTACTTTTGAAGACCTACAATGTCTCCAATGGTTTGGTTTTGTCGGTTTTGTTCTTTACTGTTTTGTTCAATTGTATTATAACTAATGGTATAGGCAATTCTATTAGAGATAGCGGGAGGCATTATGGTAACCATTGTTGATCACCTTGTATTATGTTTTCACATTATCTATTATGTCCACCCTTTTGACTTGACCGATTCTGTTCTGTTATGTCACATTTGGTTTTACTCTCTTCCAAAAAAGTAATAAGAACCGTGGGAGCAATGAAACCCAAAATGTGTAATAGTCATTGTACAAAAGAAAGGAAAAGAAAGTGCTCTAAACTATATAACTGCATGTATATTTAAGTGTATAAGATAGAATATGATATCACAGAGTTTTATTGGATCATTGAACAGAACTGTTTGCAGTATCATTGATGGAATGTCCACTTTACAAGCTTTAACTTTGTGACTTGAACAATTATTTCTAAGATGACAATATGTAATCCATTAATTAGTGAATTCCTACTGTTCATTTTTTCTTCTGCAAATCTGTATAACTTGTACCCTTTCTCTGCTTTTTTTTTTCTTTTCTCCTTAAATAAAATTTAAAAAAAAAAAAAAAAGAAATTGTGTTTTGCTTTTCATTTTGGCATTTTCCTGTGTTCCTCTGAATTAGCCAGGTACCAAGTCCAAGTTGCTTCCTATGCTGTCAGGCTGCTGGTCTCAATGAGGATTGCTGTTGGTTCCAGGTCATTGGACAAAGACAATCAGTCCTTGTGGGCTTCATCAAAGATTCCTGGATGATTACAGGTTGCTGGGCACAGGTTCCCAGTCCTGTGGGCCTCAGAGATGATTCCCAGGTGTGAATGGTCTGTTGGGTAAAAACTCCTAGTCCTGGCAGGCCTCACTGAAGGTTCCCAGATGGCTGTAAGTCACTGGGCACAGGCTCCCAGTCCTGAGGGTTCCCCCCAATAACTACACGACCCTGGGTGAAGACTTCTGGCTCCTGGGGGCCTCAGAGATGCTGTCCAGGTGTGGGTGGGCCTCTGGGTGCAGCTTTCCAGTCCCCAAAAGCCTCAATGAGGATTCCTGGTTAACTGCTTATCTGCATTTATATATTATGTTTTATAGGAGGTATCTTAGTTACCATTAAATTACATATATTTTACTAGGTCATTAAATATTTTCATAAGTATGAACTGCATGCTAGATACTTTATTCTATGAAGATACTCTAATTTATTCAATAATATTCACTTCTGGACATCAACATACATAAACATTTTGCACACATGGCTATTTCCTTACTACAGTGCTTACTGTCTTCTCATTCTTTGATTTTCTACCCCAGACACACCTGTCTTTTGGCTATTCCTCAAAAATGCCAGACACATTCCTGCCTGAAGGACTTTGCCTTCATTCCCTCTCACTTTTTCCCTCATATTTGCATGACCCCCTTTTCTTCCTTAGAGTTTTTTCTCAAATGTCATCTTACCAATGAAGTTTCTCATAACCATTCCATTTGAAGCAGCAACCTGTGATTTGTTCTTTTCCCCATTTCTACTATCCTGATTTTTTGCCTGACATGATTATGTACAAATATGCTATGCAATTCAGTTATTTATTATACTTGCTACTGTCTTTTCCTGCTAAAGTATAAATTCTATGAAAACAAATTTTAATGTTTTTTTTACTAACAGGTCTCTAGTGCCTGCAAAAATGTCTACTAGCAAGTTGTATGCAATTAATAAAGACTCTGAATTAATAAGTAGAGTATTGAGAAGTACAAACAAATTATATATTTTAAACTTTTGAAAATTGAATTGTGACAAATTGGCCTAAGATGAAAGATTTTAAATAAAACTAATCCAAGTTACATTTCAGTCTTTATTGTGTTTCCAAGTCCAAATAAAATACATTAAAGTTATTATTGATCATGTTCACACTATACATATAAATCACTTGGAAGGAAATTAATCATTAGTTGTTCATTCATAAATGTTTTTAAACTGTATGCCAAAAAAAAAAAATCAATCCTGCTTTCAACTAGTTAACATGCACCTCACAGCTAGATCATTAAAATCCAATGTCATCTGTTCTTGTGATAATCTTAAAACATATGAAACTAACAGTAATTATTAAAAACTCACATACACTTTCTTAGATCTCTTAAATATTCCTAAAGAGGTGGTGTATGAAATTTGCTCTCAGAGGTTATAGTTGATTTTTAAAAATGGTTTAGTGTTTTACTTAGGAAATTGTTCATTTCCTACTAACTTAGCTCTCTCTTTTCCAAATGTCCTCATCTTGCTTTAATTTGTTATTCCTGTTTAATACATGTCCTCTTCAGAATTTTAAAACTCTTATTGTTCTTCCTTATACATGTATCATTGTTTCAATAATAACTCTAAAACACTGCCTCCGTCCAGTGTTCATTATTTTCAAATTGACCTTACAGCAGTTAATTTATGAGCGGTCTGGTAAGCTCAGTGGAAGAGTATTTACTTAGCACTTCAAAGGCCCTGTGTCCAATCTCTAGCAGTGCAAATAGTAATGATAATCATACTCTGAATTGCTGATTTCATTGACATGAGTTTTTATTAATCTTTAGTTCATACTCTTTTAAGAGCCGACAGTCTTTCACATGTATTAGGATAAATTTTTTTAAGAAAATAAGATATACTGGCAAGGATACAGTAAGACTAGAACTCTTGTGCATTGTACTTGGGAATGCAAAATGGTGTGGCTGATGCAACATGTATGGCAAATCCTTTGAAAATTCAACACCGAATTATTGTATGATCCAGCAATTCCACTCATGGGTATATGTACCAAAGAAATGAAAGAAAGCACATGTACAGATCCTTATTCATAGCAGCATTATTCTCAAGAACCAAAAGGTAGAAACAATGTAACTCTCAATGGACAGATAAATGAATATGCAAAATGTGGTTTTATTCAACCTTTAAAAAGGGAGATTGTGACTTGTGCTACTACATGGATGAAACTTGAAGACACTATGTCAAGTGAAATAATCCAGAAACAAAAGAATAATTTTTTTTGTACCGAGGATTGAACTCAGGATCGCATGCTTGCAAGGTAGGCACTTATGCCACTGAACTAAATTTCCAGCATAAGAATAAATATTGTGTGATTCCATTTGTAAGAGGAACTGACTGCGGTGGTTTATATTGGTGGCCCCCAGGCGCATGAGTTTGCACTGTGCATTTGTGATTGGTTCATTGTCTAGCACTTGGATTGATGGTGTCAGTGCTACACCCACCTAGGGGTGGAACCCATAATAGGTAAAAGGCGTGTCTCTCTATCTTGCTGGTTTCCAACTTGCTGTTTGCAACCTCCATGAGCTGTGGCCCTGCCACACCCCCTTGCCTTGGAGTCAACTGAGTATGGACTGAAACCTCCAAAAATTGTAAGAAATAAACTTTTCCTTTCCCAATTTTGGTCATCAGGTATTTTGTCTCAGCGACAAGTAAAAAGTAACTAAGACACTGACAATATAAATTTTTTAGGGACAAAATAAAATGAAGGTTGTCAAGGAATGAAAAGTGAGGGAAATGAGGGTTAATAGGTGAACTTTAACTTCAGGAACATAAAAAATGTTCTGTAGATGGATGGTGATGATGTTTGAATAAGTGAGTATATATAACATCAAGAAGCATACACTTAAACTGGGAAGCTTTGTGTATGCATTTTTGCTATAAAAAGGAAGTAAAAAGAACAGTTAAATAAACAAGACTAAACATGTTTAAATCCAGCTAGGAACTGTGAAACATTAATCTGTCCCAAACATTGAAAGAAGATTCCATGATTACATACTGCTTAGGAAAAGCCTGATGAAAATAGATTGTGAAAAAGAAGACACTTAGTCAAATCTCTATTAGGCTGTTTCAATTCTATTCTATTTTCATATCATCAAAAGTATATAGTCATATTTAAGTCTATAGTCATAGACTTTCCTACATGAAAACATTTTTGGTTAATTTCAAAATAATAGATAAATGCATCTCTTTATGTAACTGTAATTGTACACAGTATATAAATTCCATTGCCATCTACACATAGAAGAAAAAAAAACAAATATTGCTCAGTAACTCAAAGGCACTTTTAAGCACTTGATGAATGAGAGACATATTTGGTTTTTTCTTAGTTATTTGCCATCAAACGTAAGTGCCGGCTTTCTAAGAGTGTCAGAAACTATGCAAATAAAAACCAAAAAACAAAACCATGTTGTGGTTTGGGTCTTAAGCACCCCCCACTTCTATGTGCATCACATATAGAAGGTGTGATGCATCCTAAAACATTTCTCAGTGGTGGAATCTTTGGGAAGTGACTAGATCATGAAAGCTCTGACCTCATGAATGGATTCCTTTATGGATTCATAGCTTAGCAAGTTTCATGGAAGAAATTTTGTTATCAAAGTGAACTCTGTCTCTATATTATGCTTCCCAGCACCAGAAAGTAAGCCTCTTTTCACCACTTCACAATTCCACCATGCTGCTCTGCCTCACCACGGGTCTAGAAACAGTAGAGCTCTGACACCATGGACTGAACCCTCTGAAACCTGTGAGCTAAAATTCATTGTCACTTCTTTAAGTTGATTTTATAAGGTATTTTGTCACAGCAACACAAGCTGACCAACACAACAGGTCATTAAGGAAACACATATTTTGAAATCAACTGGGTTTCTTCAGTTTCCCAAATTTAGAAAATTAGAAAATTTGAAAACTATGCCTTCCCATAAGCCAAGCAGTTGCATGGGCTGGGAAATCAAAAGAACATATCCCCTCCCCCACATACCCCTAACCTCTGCTAAGAAACTGGCGGGATCAAAGACTCAAGGAATAGTTTTTTGCTTGTATTGCTTGATTGACTTGATTGACTTTGCAGGTCTGGTGCTGGTGATCTCGGCATTTATTTGGAGGATGGCAGTGTGCATTGTGGCAACTGTGGGGGATTTCCTTCTGTCTTGTTTTTGAAATCCAGTGTTTTATTCCATTTTACTATTTTGTTTTATCCCTGTATCTAGCAACCTAAGCAACAATTCTGAAGATAACAATACACAATATAACAACCATTGTTAAATTCCTATCATCCTGTTTTGAAAACGTGTATAGTTGTTGCTTTTGTTGCTGTTGTTTTGCTTTGGTTGTTGTTTTGTAAGTTAGTTTGCTGCTTGATTTTTCTATTTTTTTTTTTCTTTTTTTCTCTTTAAACTAAAATTTTAAAAGAAAATTAGAAAATTTTCTAAAACTTTAGAAAATTAGAGAAGAAAAAAACAGAAATTATGGACAAAATAACTAGCACTTATTTGTTATGATTTTTTGAAAGGATGGTGTTTTATAATGTAAAGGAAAATGTTATAGACACATGCATGGTTCTTATGATATTGAAAATTTCATGAAATTAAAAATGCTCAAATATTACATGATATTCTCATACTTTGGGTCTCCATTTTTGGTTTTTAAATATGAGTGATATCGACAATGAGAATAGAAAGTTCTGGTCTCTATAGTACTCTGGCAGTGTGCACTGGAGCAATAATTGAATTCTATCGCTTCAATTTCCTTAACATGAAATGAAAACAATAATGTCTACCTTGCTCTCATAAAGATTGGGTATTATATAGTGTTACATAACTATTATCCTTGGGAAATTATAGGTATTTAATACACTGTTACTACTATTAATGTTACTATTAATGCAAGGATTGGAAGTAACACTGGTATCTGTTTAGATTATCTGTGTGTCTTTCTAGTAACTTCATTTTCACTCATAGGCAAGTTAACTAGTAAGAAGAAATAAGACTTAGAACTTTGAACTTTAATAAAAAATAATATGACAACATTATCATCTCTCCTTGGAGTTTGAACCTAAGCAAGAGTGAAATAAGTGTTTGTTATACATCTCAGTTCAAAATGTCCTTAAATTATCTTTTCACAAGAAACATTTCATTTCAAATTAAAAATGCTGCCAATAGTCACAGGTAACATTGGTGTTTTCTCAACGGCAGCTAACTTTTTCAGGTTCATTGTTACTGAAATCTGAAATACCAGCAATGGGAAAGGAACTGCTCCTGATAATAAACTTACTAAATTTTGTTTTTAAGAAGAGTGATGTTAACTCCCATTTTAAGGAGGAACAAGAGGAAACTGAAGCTGATAGCAGCCAGCAAGATTTATTGTTATTGTGGAAGTTTTCTTCATCCAGTTCTGGCCTCAAATTGCCAACCTATCATGCCTTTCTTTCATTACAAATGTCACAAAAACAGAAAGTTCCCCCTTTCTACCATGTAATCCACACAAAGTGGTTTCCCTCTCTGTCTTCCTCAGAGATCACTAGTAATCACAGAACAGTCCAAAAATGCCTTCTCCCACTTCACCCTTCCAACTTCTCTGCGCCATGAGTCTCGCTGCACCAGCCCTTTCTTTCTGGAAATAGACTGGTTTGCGCTGGACCTAGTCTTCTAGCTTCTGTTCTGAGTCTTCTCTCACCTGTCTGGGAAGAGAAGGCATTCCCTAGCCACATGTTAACTTTCCATTTGTCTCCTGCATGGCATTCTTCTTCGGTGAACTTAGCAATTTTCATGACATTACAGATATCTGCCTTGGGCATGAAGCCTATTTCAGAACTCAGTCTTTTATTTTCTGTCTCTATATTTTTCTTCTGTTCTTTCCAAGATCATTTTTTTAAGCCTCAGCTCAAATTGCCACTTTCATCATGAGCCTTACCCATTCCTATCTTTAACTGTCCATAGTGGTTCCCTTGATGGCACTTTTCAGACATTGCTGCACTGTTGTTTCTTCTGGAGTCTGAGTCAAAGTCCTGTGAAGACAGAAAATTTGTATAGCACAGGAAGACCTCTGTATAGCAGAGGAAGAAACACCATTTTGGTGTGTTTCGAATGACCATGCTCTTCTTAGACACCTAGTTACAGATACCAATCACCATAGTCACAAAAGTTTAACCAAAAGTGAAAGCTAAGTGAACCAGTAGATCTAAAATGTAGAAATTGGAAACAAACAAGAAATGGTCAAGTAAAACTTTAATCTCGGTACAATCTCTGTACAAGTATTCCTATCAACTTCAATTGTCACAAATTGGGTAACAAGCCATTGATTGAAAATAAGATTAAATGAGAATATGCAGAAATGACAGTTTTGTCTTCAAATAATGCATAGTTTGGAGGTCAAAAATTTACTTCTACCAAAAATTACTTAAAATTAAATATTGCAATACTATTTTCTTTGAAACATTTATCCTGGGTTAACCTATGAGGTCACATTGACTGACACAAGAGACCTACCTGGACTATTCACTGACCACCCGTATTCTCCAATCTCATTCCTAAGAGAAATTTCTTAAAGTGAAGAATGAAACCAAAAAGTTAATGCAGTTTATTTTTAACATTTTTCTGGATCTCATTTAGCCAGGTTTTTAAACTTTTTATTTTGAAATAATTATAGATTCACTAAAAGTACTAAAGGTCACATGTAACTGTCACCCAGTCCATCTCAGTGGTTTCACCTTAACTAAATTTAGTTTAGGGTTTTGACATTGGTACAATTTGTGCATATATTTCAAAATGAGATCATCATAAAGCTAGATTCATGTAGCCATCATTGCAATCAAAGCCCATAACTGTTCCTTCAGCCAAAGCACTTCTTTGTGCTGCGTTTACAGTCATGCCCACTGCTACCCCCATACTGTTCCTGTCACCTGGCAAAGATTAATCAGCTCTCCAGCATCATAATCTTGGTATTTAGACAATATTATGTAAATACATGTAGGCTCATATAGCATGTAAATTGAGATTAGGGCTTTTTTGCTTGGCCTAAAGCTCTTGAGATTTATCCAAACTTTTATGCTTATCAGTAATTCCCTTTTTTTCTTGCCTGATATTGATGAGAGTATTCCACAGAAATTATTTAAACACATTAATCTGAAAGAGATATTTTATAGTTTCCAAAATTATTTTCTAAACAATTGTGTATATACTTTTATAGATTTATGTTTTCTGGGATCTTTGGTTCTTCCAATGCATAAGCAAGTGATATCTTTCAATTTTCTGATATTTTTCTTCAATCTCCTTTTCATAGCATTATAATTTTCAATGTTACATCTTTTTGTTAGATTGATTCCTAAGCATTTTATTTTTTGAATGCTATTGTAAAGGATGTGGTTTCCCTAATTTCTCTTTCAGTGAGTCTGTTGTTTGTATACAAGAATGTAACTGACTTTTGAGTGTTGACTTTGTATACTTTATACAAAGGAAGAACTTCTCTGGGATAACTACTGTTAGGTGTGATTCCTGGATCATATGATAAATATGTTTAATTGTTTAGAAAACTACCAAATAACCTTTCAGAGTGACTGTGCCATTTTGTGTGTACTACTTAATGATGTAATTATTCCTAAAAATCTTACTTACGTCATGTATAGTAATGTTAGTTTCACTTCTCCAATGGCTAATAATGCTGAACCTCTTTTTTATATTTGTCATTCATATATCCTCTGCTGAAATGGGTTAGAATTAATCACCTTTCCATTGTTGGGCCAAAATATCTGATTATATGATGTAAAGAAAGGGTCTGGAATTATTGCTCAGTGGCACAAGCAGGTGCCATGCAAGCACAAGGTCCTGAGTTTGATTCTTGGTAACAACAAAAAAAAAAAAAACATACTTTGATTGAAAGGAGAAAATATTTATTTCGCTTATTGTTTTAAAGGCTTTAGTCTATAGTCATCTGGGTTCATAGCAGAAACATTAAGGCAAAAGGACATGGCAGAGAAAGTTGTTCACCTCATGGCAGCCAGGAAACAAAGAGAGAGCCAAAGAAAAGGGGCCAGGGAAAGATATGGCCCCAGGTTCACACCCATGTGACCCACTTCCTTCAAGTAGGCTCTACCTCCCAATGATGCCATCAGTTCAGTATAGTTCTGGAAACATTAAGCAGAGCAATTAGTCATGAGAAAGCAGTAAAAGGAATAAGAATACAGAGGGAAGAAGTTAAATTATTGTTGTTCACAGATGACAAGATACACTACATAGAAGACTCCAAAAACTCCTAGAGTCTTTGTCTTTTTTCTTTAACAATCCTGTATATATAATTATTAAAATCAATAGTGTATGTATAAAACATACAAAGTCAAAACTCAAAAGTCAGTTGCATTCCTGTATACAAACAACAAACTCACTGAGAGAGAAATTAGGGAAACCACATCCTTTACAATAACATTCAAAAAATAAAATGCTTAGGAATCAATCTAACAAAGGGGAAAAAAGATGTAACATTGAAAATTATAATGCTCTGAAAAGCAGATTGAAGAAAAATATCAGAAAATGGAAAGATATCACTTACTTATGGATAGGAAGACCCAACATTGTGAAAATGTTCATCCTTTAAAAACTGTTACACAAGATTTAATGCAATTCCAATCAAAATATCCTTAATATACCTCACAAAACTAGAGAAAATATTACTAAAATTCATTAAGAACCACAAGAGACTCAGAATAGCAAAAACAATTCTGGGCAACAAAGGCAAGGCAGGAAGCATCACAATCCCTGACTTGAAATTATACTACAAAAGCTATTGTAATAAAATCAGCATGGTATTGGCAAAAAACGCAGACCTGGGGATCAGTGGGACAGAATAGAAGATGCAGGCACAACTCCAAACACATTCAGCCATCTTACCTTTGACAAAAGGGGCCAAACATATACACTAGAAGAAAGATAGCCTCTTTAATAAATGGTGTTAGAAAAATTGGTTTTCTATACACCAAAAATTAAAACTAGACCACATGTCTGTTGCCATGCACTAAAATAAAATCAAAACGGGTCAGAGATCTAAATATTGAAACAGAAAAACACTAAATCTACTGGCAAAGAAAGTAGGTAGAAATCTTGAAGATGTAGGCATAGTCAAAGACTTCATGAACAAATCCCAGACTTCATGGGAAATACTACAAAGAATCAACAGCTTGGATCTCATCTTACTAAAAAGTTTTTTTTACAACAAAAGAAATCACCATCAGAGTGAAAAGACAACCCACAGAATGAGAAAAATTATATTCAATTGTCCCTCAGACAAAAGACCAGTATCTAGAACACACAAAGAATTGAAAAAAATCAGAACCCCAAGTTCAAAGGCACAATCCAAAAATAGATATTTTGAGATGAATATGTACTTCTCAGATGAAGAATTAAAACAACACTGAGATTCCATCTCACTCCAGAAAGGATGCCTATCATCAAGTAATCAACCAATAACAATGTTTATCAGATTGTGGGGGAAAAAAATGAACCCTTCTCCACTGTTTGTGGGAGTGTACACTGGTGTAATCACTGTGGAGATCAATATAGAGATTCCTCAAAACACAGGATTAGAGGTCCCATTTCACCAAGTTATTCCCTTTCGGGGTATGTTTCTAGAAGAATTAAAAATATTGTCCATAGCAATAAATGTACTCTCATGTTTATAACAGCATGATTTTTATAGCTATATCTTGGTAACAGTTCAAATGCTCATCAGCCGAGGAATAGATTAAAAAAGATGTGATCTTTTTATACAGTGGGGTACTACTCAGTCATAGAAGATGAATTTGAGACCTTTATAGGTAAATGAGTTCCATTTGAGACCATTCTTATAAATGAAATAAATCAGACTCACATGTCTAAACATCATATTGTCTCCCTGATGTGAGAGTTTGAAAGAGTAAATATAGTTCAAAAGGTGCAACAGATATTGGGAAATAGGAAGAAACTGTTTAAAAAGAAAGAGGAGTAGGAGAAAAGAGGAAGGGAAAGAAAGAAATATAAGATAGTTATACTTCTAGTTTCTTTTATTCATTGAAAAGAAAGGTTTGTATTAATATCATTTAGCAAATTTCCATGCCTATAACCTGTACTCTGAGTAACTACTTTGAAGGTAACAATGTGTTAACTAATGATAGTCTCTTACTATTTTATTTTATTTTTTTCATAAACATAAGCATAATGCCTTCAGATTATTAGTTCATCAATAGATTGATCCACTGATAAAATTA
This sequence comes from Cavia porcellus, assembly GCF_034190915.1. NCBI lineage: Eukaryota > Metazoa > Chordata > Mammalia > Rodentia > Caviidae > Cavia > Cavia porcellus. The sequence continues at coordinate 60,844,971 of NW_026947493.1, forward strand.
AAGTTCTCACAATTCAACCATCTTGTGAGAGTCCCACCTCTGGACACATGAGAGTCAGGGGATATTTTTTTAAAGAAAAAAATAAAAATGATAGTACAAAATTTCAAAACAAGATTGTAGGAGAATAACATTGGTTAGCACATTGCATATTATCTTCTAAGTAGTTGGTCAGTTTACAACATATAGGCATGAAAAATTAATCAAAAATATAAGTTCATATCTTTCTTTTCAATGAACTAATAATAGCAATTTAGTACTATAACTACCTTGACTATTTTGTATGTTTATTTATTTATTCATTAATTTACCTACTTTCTTTAATTTAAGCCTTTAACAGTCTTCATATATTTTACTCATATTTAAATTACATTATTGACTTCTTCAACACTGAATTAAAGAGATTTTTTAATATATCCTAGATATATATATATATTCTTTTGGGGATATGTGGTTTACAGTGCCTTTCAAAGAGCAAAATTTTTAAATTTGGTAAGGTTTGGTTTAATGATCTTTCCTTTCATCAATCATAATTTCACTATTGTATTTAATAATTCTTTATCAGTCTATTACTCCTGAGATTTTTACATATATTTTCTTCTAAAATTTTTATGTTTCATGTTTACATTTGTTCCATTTTGGGTGTGCTTTTAGATAAGATATGAAATCTGTGGATTGCTCCTGTACTATCTGCTTAAAAAGGTATTGTCCCTCCACTGAATTACTTTTGTACCTTTACCAGAAAATCAGTTTGGCTGTCCATGGATGGGCCTATTTCTGCATCCTCTGTTCAGTTTTGTTGATCTATGTATCTATTCTCTCATCAATACCACACAGTTTTACTTACAGTTGCTTGAAATGTAATGGATTCAGTCTTCATGATTTATTCTTCTGTTCCAGATTGTTTCAGTTATTCTAAATTCTTTGTTTTTCCAGAAAGTTTTTGAATATCATTTCTGTAACTATACCTTTAAAACATCTCATCAGGATTCTGATAAGAAGTATATCAAACGTCTTGTTCAATATGATGAAAATTGCCATTCTGATCATTTTGAATCTTCTCATATATGAGCAAGGTATGCTCTTCAATTTATTTGGGTATTTGGTTCTTTCTTCAGTGTTTTTACTTTTTAAGCATTCATGTTATGCATATCTTTTGTCAGATTTATACTAGACACACCTCCCCTGACCCCATATATTTTTCAGGACCTATAAATGGTACCTATTTTAAGTTTGGCCTTCCCATCTTCATTACTAGTATATAGACAGAATTAATTTTTGTATATTTGTCCCATATCTTGCAGCCTGAGCTCCCTATTTGTTTTAAGAAGAGTCTTTTAAAAAGTAGAACAGGGGCTGGGGATTTAGCTCAGCGGCATAAGCGCCTGCCTTGCAAGCAGGCAGTCGTGAGTTCAATCCCTGGTACCAAACAAAATTTTAAAAAAAGTAAACAGATTCCTGGTAACTTTTTATGTACAACAATTACATTTACTCTTTCTAATCTTTATACCTTTTATTTATTTTGTCTTATTGCATGATGATAGAAATATTAGGTTAATGATGTTAGTGGATGTCCTCCTCTTGTTCCAACCTTATAGGAACAGTATTCAATCTTTTTTAAGTCAGATGTTCCCTGTAGCTTCCCTTTGTTAATTTGAGGGAGTTTCCCTCTGTTCCTTGTTTGCTGAGAGTTTTTATCAGTAATTGGTAATGAATTTTTTCAAATGCTATTTTCCATGTTAAATTATGGGATCTTGTGATTTTTTTCCTTAGTCTGCAAATATATGGCATCACACTGATCGAATTTTAAATGTAGAAGCAGCCTTCTATCCTTAGAAAAGCCTCTTTTGTTCATTGTGTGCATTTACTTTCATATATTGCTATAATTGTATTTTATATATTGTTAAATTGTATTAACTAATTCAATTTTGTTAAAAGTTCTTGAATCATTATTTAAAAGGAACAACAATTGTAATTTTCTATTATTGCACTGTCTCTGTCTGGTTTTTATACCAAGACAAAAACCAATTCATGGAATTCTGGAAAATTTCTTTTTCTGAAGAATTTTAGTTGTGATTTAAATTTCTTTAACAGGTTATTCAAAACTTCTATTTCATTATTGAATAAGTTGTAGTACTTTCTGCCTTTTGAAGAGTTACCTCATTTCATTTAAAGGTCAATTTATGGATGTAAGAGCTGTTTATACTTTTTCTTGTGAGCTTTTTGATGTCTGTGAGCTCTGTGGCAATATCTTTTTTAATTCCTGAAATCAGTAATTTGTGTTCTCTCTCTCTGTCTCTGTCTCTCTGTCTCTCTGTCTCTCTGTCTCTCTGTCTCTCTGTCTCTCTCTCTCTCCCCCCTTCTCCTTCTCTCTCTTTTTTATTTTTATTTTGTTTTTCAGTTTTTGACATAGGATATTGCTATTGCTTGCGTTGTCCCCAAACTCTTGGTCTCTCCCTCCTTCCCCACCACCTTCTGTTGGAGACTGGACCTAGGGTCTCAAGCATACTAGGGTCACAAGCATGTGTGCATGCTTACCATTGAACTATACCCCTATTCCACTATTTTTTAAACAATAAAAAATGTTTTGTCAGTCTTGCTAGTGGTTTACCAACTTCCTTATCTTTTAACAAATCCATTCTTTTTTCAATATTTTGTTCCTATTTTTGTTTTCAATTTCATTAATTTTTGCTTTTATCTTCATTTTCTCTTTCCTCCTGTTTGGCAGGGAGTTCATTTTTTTCTGGAATTTGGAGCTTTGATCATTGATTTGAAATTTTTCCCCCTCTCTGTTTTTCATTCTTTCCTTCCCTTCTTCATCGTTTTTATTTTTATTTTGTTTTTCAGTTTTTAAGATAGGATATTGCTATTGCTCAGGTTGGCCCCAAACTCCTGGTCTCAAGCAATATTCCCACTTCAGCCTTTCTAGTTGCTAGGGCTAGAGACACATGCCACTAAGCCCAGTGCAGATTTTCTTTTCAAGTGTTGATACTTTGTGCAAAAATGTCCTTCTCTCAATAATATTTTAACTATGTTTCAGAAATTGTCCTGTATTGAATTTTCATTTTCATGCAGTTAAAGTTTTTTGTTTTACTTCTACTGAAACTCAATTTGACTGACAGATTATTTAGAAACATGTATTTTTTGAGTGTTTGAGTGATATTTCTATTATTTGTAGTTTAATTCTATTGTGGCCAGAAAACAGATTTTGTATCTATTTCAATTCTATAATTTATTAATTTATTTTCCAGTACTAAGATTGAACCCTATGGGGGCTGGGGATTTAGCTTAGCGGCATAAGCCCCTGCCTTGCAAGCAGGCAGTCGTGAGTTCGATCCCTGGTGATAAAAAGGAAAAAGACAAAAAAAAAAAAAAAAAAAAGATTGAACCCTATACAACCTCCACCCACACGGAGGGGAAGTTGCCCTTCTTGTTACTGAATGGTGGATAAAACCCTGACTCTCTAGGAGACATCCTCCTGTGCCAGGAGAGAGAAAAGTGCATTATTATCATAAAAATGAAGTGTAAATCCAAACTCGTACTGGTCACATTGGCAGGGCGAGGAAACAGAAACAATACTCAGCTTTCAAACAGTTAAGGATCCTTCTGATCATCTGACAAAGGCAGAAGTCTAGGCTCTCAGCTCTGACTTTGCTGGCAGGCTCAAGGAGGAGCACAGGTTTTTTCTGGAAGTAGAACTGTTATTGTTACAGACAACTGAGTTAGGCAGAAACATTATAGGCAGTCAGACAAGGCTAGGCCCTGGAAGGAGCCAGTGCAAGAAGACTAGACATCTTGCAACCTTAGAGGAGACAGATATTCCCCCACCTCTCTTCCCCCCACCCACATGGGCCAAACTTCAAGACAAAAGATCAAACAAATACACCCACATCCTAAAGACTGATATTCTAAATAGGTCTCTATCATCCTGAAGAAGCCAAGAGTCACCATCCAAGCCCCTACAGGAAGTCACTACTCTTTAAGCATGCCCGCTTGCTACAGGACTGCTTTCCCATTTGCCCCCTTTAATCAATTTTACCTGAGCAGTTAATCTTATTGGTTGGCCATACTTCTGTCCCACCTCATGCCCTCTTTGAGAGTTCCCATGTTTTCTCCACTTTAGACCTGTCTCATTTTGTGGTTTTACTCTATAAACAAGTCCCTGGAAAAGACAGTCTTTGGCAGCCCACTCGGGACCCTTTCTGTCTCCCTCAGACAGAAGCTTTCTTTCTCTCAATAAATACATTCTGCTCTTAACCTCCATTGTTTCTAAAATTCATTCTTTGATTTTTAGAGGACACAAGCCCATACAGACATCTAGTAGGTTGGGAGTTTCTTTCTCTTGTATCATTATTACCTGAAAGTTGTCTACCTAACTTAGCTGCCCCTTTCCTGTCCCTTTGGCTAAAAAGATCAGAGTTTTCTTGGAATTTTTTGGTACAATACCATTGGCTCTGATTTGCCAGCTTTTTTGGTATCCAATCTGGGACATATAAAAGTCCTTCCTTATCTGAAGTTTTATTTCTGTAGTTTGAGTTACCTATTTAATTGCAATTTGAAATATTAAGTGGGCACTGACAGCCATAAACAATTCATAAACGTATTTATTTATTTAACTTTTAATTTTTAAAAAGACAGGCTTTACCCATGATGCTCAGGCTGGCCGTGAATCCCTAGATGTGATCCTCTGGCCTTCATTCCCGTAGTAGCTGAGACTACCAGGAGACACACAGTTTTAGGTAAGTTTTAAGCTGCATGCTGTTCGGAGCAAGGTGATGAAATTTGCACGATGACTACCTAGGTTATGAGATGACCCTTTGTTCTGTGTATCCACGCTGTATACGTTCACTACCTACATATTAGGTACGTGTGGCTATCTGGGTTGTTAGGTTGATTGTCACAGTGCTGGAATCCAAGTTGCTCTTACTTAATAGTGACAAAAGTAGTGATGCAGGGAGTTCACACATCTGAAAGAAAAGCTCCAAAGTTCTTTTAAATGAAAAGGTGAAATCACAATAAGATTTTGTGAGATTCCCATAACTTTCATCATGGTATATTGCTGAATTGTTGTACTTTGTTACTAGCTGTTGTTGTTAGTTTCTCACTCTGCTTAATTTGTAAACAGAACTTCAATATACGGGAGAAAATAGTACTGCACAGTAAGGTTTTGTTCTACCCATGTTTTCAGGCATCTACTGGGCATCTTCTAAGAGAAGGCCCATACATAAGGAGGAGCTACTGTTTAAGAACAAGAAACTTAAGTCCACAGAATTTATTTATTTGTGTTTCTTTGTGTTCAGGAATCACAAGATGGTCTCTCTTCTTTTTTGCACCTTTCAAAGCTTTCTTCTTTGTTTTGTCATTGAAATCCATGATTTTTATTGCATTTAGTGGGAAGAACAGGGAAAAGTATATTTATTTCATCTTTCTGGAAGCAGAAGAAACATTGTAACATATTAAGTTTTAAGGCATAGAGCTGCTCATATGTCAGAATCTGAATTCCTAAATAGCTGCTAAGTGATTATGGGCTGAATTGTGTCTTCCCCAAATCCCTATATTAGAGTCCTAAGCCAGTACCTCCAAATGTGACCATATTTGTAGACAGGCTCTGTAAAGAAGTAATTAGGTTAAAATGACATCATTAGAATAAGACCCAACCCAAAGTGAGAAAGGGAAGAGGAAATTAGTTAGAATATAGGCTAAAAGACGGTCAGGTAAGAAGATAATTACCTATAAGCAAAAAAGAGGGATGTCAAAGAAATTAACCCAAATGACACTTTAATCTAGGACTTCTAGCCTCTAGAATAGTGAAAAAATAAATTTCTACTGTTTAAGGCACCCAGTCTTTGTTACTTTGTTATGCAATTGCTAGAAAACAATTTATTTTAAATAATTTATTTCAATACCAGTTCCATAGTATTAAAATAAGTTATTGCTTTTATTTAATTTTGAGAAAATTATGCATGATAAAAGTTAACTGCTTTCATTTTTTTAATCTGTTCCTTTTGATTAGACTTAAAATTCACAGCCAGCATATGCTCCAAGAACAAATTACTTTTCTTCAGGAGAGATATTCTAAGAAAGTATTTAAAAGTTGAAGATCTTGAAATTCTTGTGCTATTGAATCTGTTCCATAGCATGCAGACTAGAATTCTTGAATTCACAAGAGAAATACCTGTCTGATGCAAAAACAGATGGTGTTGGAAAAAAGAAAAACTCTGGAAAAAATGTGAAAAATAGCCACAGCGACATCACACCATGCAGTGAACTAAAGCAAAGACTAAAATTTAGATGGGCGATAGAAGGATAAAGGAAACAAGGAAGAATAAGAAAGAAAAGGAGAAAAATGAAGAGGAAGAGAGGGAGAAGAGGAAAAAGAAAAGGAACAGAAGGATAGTGAGGAAAAAAGAGGAAAGATATAGTTGAAGGACAGTGAGAGAACAATAATATCAAATAAGTATCATTTTGTTAATGGTACTAATGGAAACCCATTGAGTTCTTATGGAGTGCAAGTGTCTATAGGTTGAAATAATGCTTTGGAAAAAATTGTTAATCTGAAAAACCAAAAGTATGAATGTTTATTAAAATAATATATTTGGTTTTCCAAATTTATATGTAAAAATATCCATTGCAACAATGCAGAGTAGCATAAAATAGCAAGTAGAAAGGTATAAGTATTTTCAAATATGAGACTTCTCAAAAAATTGCAATGCAGGCCTAGAGATGTACCTCAGTTATAAAACACTTGGTTAGGGGGCTGGGGATTTAGCTCAGCGGCATAAGTGCCTGCCTTGGAGCAGGCAGTCGGGAGTTCAATTCCTGGTACCGATAAATAGAAAAAAGACAAAAAAAAAAAAAAAAAAAAAAAAACACTTGGTTAGTACGCATGAGCCCCTGATTTTTATTCCCAGTACAAGAAAGAAAATAGAAGAAGATAGGAAAGGAAAGAAAAAGGCAGAAAGAAAGGAACAGAGAGAAAAGAGAGAAAGAGAAGAAAAGCAAGCAAGAAAGAAATTGCAATAGATTAAGACCATCAGGAGTCAGGCTTTTTTTCTCATTGTTTAGTTTCAGTAGTGTTGAACCTTCAAAGATCTGTGCATATTGTTTCCAGTGTTTGTTTATAAATTTCTTATTACTGACTAATAAGAACTCATGGCTGCTCTCTTTTCCAGAAAATTGCTCAGCCATAGAGGAAGTACTTTGGAGGCGTAAGGTCTGAAGTTCATCTACCAGTATGAAAAGACATGGAATGTCACTGGATAAAGGTAGATCTGTGATACAGAGACATTCTCCTCCAACACAGGACTTACCATCAAGGTAAGGAGCCGGGGTGAAGATTCCACTATGCTGCTGGGATGGCTCCTGGAAGCTTGGACAAAGTGATGTGCCACATTAAAGAGGTCAGATCTGCCTTGGCAAACAACTGAAGGAAGAAATCAAAAGGCTCAGAGAAGAGGGCATGCAAAAATGAATTTACTATGTATGAAAGGAAAACCTTTCAAGTGACTGTTCAAACCTAGATACTTCCAGTCTCACAAGTAGTAAATAGAGAATTTAATTTCAGTACAATACTTTCAGGTTCTGTCTTGCTCTCATCTTGTTCCCAGGAGTGATATGGGATGAAGTTGGGGACAGAGGACTGGGGATGAGTCCCTTGGCCCAGGAGGGCTTTGTCTGGATTCAAAGTCCTCTTCAGAGAAACAGCTCGGCTGGCCTCGTCTTTAGGCTTTCACATGATTGAATCTATTATCCAAAGAACAGTTTCTAGCTGATGAACTAAAAAAGGCCACTAAATATTTCTGAGGTTATGTTCACTATATATGTGTGTGATGAAAAATCTTCTTCATATATTTCAGTCAAAAGAAAATACTGCACAAGAGCAAATGTGGAAGTATATAGAACTCAGCTTTCTAAAATCAAATAAAAAATTAAAGATGACTACAAAACATGTAAAGCAATTCCACTTTTTTAGTTTGGAAAACTTTGGTTATTTTCCACAAATACACACTATCTAAATAACGCATAATGAATTTATATTGATATTTTAATTAATTGAAAGTTAACAGCTTCCGGAAGAACATGGCAGATAAATAGCAGCAGCTATGGAGGCTCTCTGAGATACCCCACTTAAAATCCAGGAATGGTGCAGTACGAGGAGTCCTAAGCAAGGGGAGATACACCCTGCCAACCCCGGAATGAACTAAGCTAAGAGAAACCAACTGGAAATCCAATCCTGGTGCTATAACAGGAACAGATAAAATCTCAGCACAGAAGCTAGAACCTGCGCCACTGGAAGCCGCAATTTGAATTTCCTGCTGCAGCTATTGCGTCCAAATCTGCAGGGAAGGGAGAGAGATGCCGGAAAGCTCTGAGAGCGGGAATCTGCGAACAGAGTTGAGAGCGGGACTAGCAGGGAGCCCTATATCAACTTTCAGTGAGTGAGCGGAATGGGGACCCTTTCATAGAGTAGGAGGCTCCAGCAAAGGACATACTGGGACTGGGCAGACTTGCCAGAACAGGGCACTGCAGTGACATTAGTCACATATTCCTCTCTCAAGCAGGATTGCTGGGGAGTACCTGGCCTGCATGATGCCACTGACTAAGATCCAGTAGGCTAGCCCAAACCAGGTCCCAGTGCCTGGAGGTGCACCCTAGTGGTGAAGCCTTCGCTAGGTTGACCTGGACGGGCGGGCCCAGCAGAGGCTGCCCAGGTCTGTGTCTCCCTAGTTACACTGCAGTGGGCGGGAACACCTAGCTGGCACAATTCAAACAAACTGTAACCAAAAAAGAGAAAAAAATTGGGCCTCCTACATCTGCTTGTATAGAAGGAACAAAAAGTATGGGAAGAGAAAGCAGCAAGAAAGGGTCCTCAGTCCCCAATCCTGAGAACACTGATCCAGGAAAGGAGAATGCAAAGGAAGACAGAAAACATGCAATATCACACATGGCACCAATAGACATAAAGCGATATGTCCAGAGCCTCATAGACAAATTTAAAAATGAAGTATTTAACAAAATAAAGCAAGATATAAGTAGAATAGTTAGAGAAATGCTAAGCACCACCCAAGAAAAAACAGATGGTGAAATGGAAGAACAGAAAAAAAGGGGATAATTGTTCGATGGAGAAAATAGAGAAAACATAGAATACGTGAAGCAGGTTCAAAGAGATTACCAGGAAACTAAAAACTCTATTGAAAGCTGGCATAACAGCATGAAAGAAACTAAGGATAGATTATCTGAATTGGAGGGCAGATTTGTAATATGGGAGCATGAAATGAAAAACTTCTTAAAAATAACAAGAAAACAAACAGCAATAATACAAAGGCTAGAAGTTGATAAGAGGATCTATAACTTAAGAATTAAGAACATAAAAGAAGAAGTAGGGACACAAACGAATGGACTACAAAAGCTATTAACAGAAATAATCCAAGAGAATTTCCCTAATTTAGCAAAAGGTAAAGATACTCAGATGTATGAGGCATACAAGACCCCAGCCACCTACAACCCAAACAGAGCTACAACCAGGCATATAATAATCAAAATTCCAGAAATAATATAATAGCAGAATACTAAAAGCCGTCAGAGACAAGAAACAGATCACTTGCAAGGGAACACCCATCAGAATTACAGCAGACTTCTCGGCACAAACCATCAAATCACGAAGAACATGGGGGGAAATAATTCAAGCTTTGAAAGATAACAACCTCCAGCCAAGATTGATATATCCTGCATGACTGTCCCTAGAAATTGATGGAAAAACAAGGTGCTTCCAGGATAAAGAGAAACTAGGGGAATTTGCACCACCAATTCAACTCTACAGAGAATACTGCAGGATATTCTAAAAAAGGAAAATACTATGACTTCAGAAACAGTGGCAGAGAGGCCACAATGAATTGAGCAGAAAGCAAAATGAAGAAGACAAACTGACAACAAATGACAGAAAAAGAACTCAACAGAAAATGAGGCAGAGAAGATTGGATGGTAGGAACAGCTATTTTGGAGAAAACAAGACATCATAATAGCCAATGCTGATTTAGTATCATCTTGCTTTAAAGTCCCATCAAGCTTTTATTTCTCTGTCTCCATAGGTCTTAACAGGTTGTATCTTATTGTATTTTATTATATGTGATAATATAAGCAAAAAATTTTATAGACAAGGAGATTATACAGAAACCACTGTTCATTTTCTGATAGTTGGTTCTAAATACTGTAATACTGTCATTCTTTTGAATGGTTTTACATTGTCTTGATATGTTTGGTGCTACAGTAAATGAAGTTATACTCAAAGATTTCAAGGAAAGAGACACTATGGTAACTACTTTTATGTCAGGATATCTTGTGGTGAAACACTATTTTGCTTAAATGGTTATGTTTTGACCTGCGCTGTTTTGTTGTTATGCCCTCTTTTATCTCAGTCTCCTTTTTTTAAATTATTTACTTTTTTATTTTTATCTTTTTAATTAAGGGAAAAATAAAAGAAACAGCAGAATGCATTATAGTAACCCACTTTGATTTTCTATTAACTTGATTTGAAACCCTGTATAGCCCTCACCATCTTGCTTTGACTGATTTTCCTCTATTCTGCTTTGCTTGATACTACCAGGTTTGAAAGTATAAGCAACAACTGTAAAGACAATAAGATTCATTATGACACCCATTCCGGTTGACTATTATCTTCTTTTAAAGTCCTGTAATATCTCCAATTTTTTGGTTTTATTCTTTACTGTTTTGTTCAATTTTATTATAACTGATGATATAGGCAATTCTTTTTAAGATAGCAAGAGGCTGTATAGTAACCATTGTTGATCACCTAGTATTTTGTTTTTACATGATCTATTATGTCCATCCTTTTGATTTGACTGACTCTGTTCTGGTATGTCACATTTGGTTTTACTCTCTTCAAAAAAAAGTAATAAGAACTGTAAGAGTAATAAAACCCAAAATGTATAATTGTCATTGTACAAAAGAAAGGAAAAGAAAGTGCTCTAAAGAATATAACTGAGTATATATTTAAGAGCATAAGATAGATAATCATATTACTGAGTTTTGTTGGATCATTGAACAAAACTGTTTCCAATCTCACTGTTTGAAAGTCCACTTTATATGCTTTAATTTTGTAACTTGAACAATTATTTCTAAGATAATAATATGTAATCTACTAACTAGTGATTTCCTATTGTTCATTTTTTTCTGAAATTCTGTATATCTTGTACCCTTTTTCTGTTTTTTTTCTTTTTCTCCTTAAATTAAAAAATATATAAAAAAAGAAAGTTAATAAATAAGTGCTTAAAATGTCTCACTTTTAGTACAATTGCAAGGTAATAAATATATGTAGCTGAAAATCTACATTAACAAAAGCTCTTTGGAATTATCAAGAATCTTTAATTTTTTAATCTTTAATCTTTTAAGATTCCTTAAAACAAAAGTGTTTAAGAACCACTAATTTAAAGAGTAGTCATCAGACTCTTGTCCCTTCCATGAACAAACTAAAAATAACAATCTTAGATTTTTTTTTTCAGTGATGCAGATTGAACCCAGGGCTTCATGAATGTCAGGCAAGTGCTCTGCCACTGAACTCCATCCCAGTTCCACAAACAGAATCTTAGCAGAGGAACACAGATTCCAATAACACAAGAAATTGTACCCAAGTGTATAGTATAGTAACATCATGACAAGACAATTTCTACTATGAACCCCTTATTCAGTGGCAGCTAAGACTGTACCTATCATCCAGCCCCCTTCTCAAGCCCAGCTCTCCTGAATGAATTTGTAATAAGTTTGACTACAGTCAAATGATGCTAATGAACAGTGTTGAATAATACCCCATTTTTTAAAAGTCTGAGTCTAATATCTTTCATTTAGAATTTAAAGTCTTATTTCAAATGTCTGCCTATGAAGCATTTACAACTTCAAGGGAATCTACAACAACAAATAGGAAATTTAACTAGAGACTTAGTTTTGCTCTCCTTGATCTATTTTAAACCAGTAATGAACACCAAACTCACAAACCACCACCTCCTTTTTTGATTACATGTTGACAAGCCAGTCATTAAAGCTTAGCACAGAGTCAGGGTGTCTGTGGCATTTTGTCTTCAAAGTGCAGAGCAGACACACATGCAAAGCTGTGGAGAATTATCTACACAGCAAATGTGGATCTTGGGGAAATATTAGCCCCATTTTAGAAAGCATAGCAATTAAATCTCTTTCCTTAAGTCCTCAAGGGAATACACATTAAAAGATCTAAGCTTTAAATCTCAAACCACTCAACATGATCATGACTCACCGAGAAAGCATAGATGTGTAGTATCTGTACAGAAAGAGCCGGAAAGTAACAAACTTACTGGAAAAATTTTCTGCAAGGGTTTACTTTAAAACACAATACACAATATATGTTGCAAATTTATCTTACCTCAAAGATAAATTTTACATTTATTCTTTCCAATACTATTATCTAGTTTCTTCTTATCTTCTTCTGGAAGAGTATGTTCCCTGGGAAACCTAATATTGATAGTAAGTGTAATTCTCAAGCCCTAGTTTTGACAGAAGATTTATGAAATCTGAGAATCAACAACTTAAAATATATAGAGTTAACAAAAATATAGCTTGCTCTTTATACCCCTTTGCAAGCCTGTACTATATATGAAAGGATTGTTTTCATTCTTGAACATGACATATTTAGAAAGCATGTAGAGAAAACCAATGAAGTTGGTAGGCAAGATCAAAATCAGATATTTTACAGAGGAGATTGAACTGTTTAACCTGAAAAATAGGAACTGATATTTATGTCCATGATTGGTTTCAAGCACTTAAGTGAAAGAGTTATTTGAGCTCAGCTGGATACTGTGGCAATCTCAGCATTCTCAGAGGCGGAGGCGGGAGGACGGCAAATTCGAGCCCAACCTGGAGAACGTAGTGCCTTAGTGATACCCTGTCTCAAAATACAAAATTGAAAAAGAGCAAAGGCTCTAATACAACAACAACAAAGCAGATTGGAGTTATTGGACTTCATTAACGTGTCAACAATTTGTAAAAGCCAAAGGCATAGTTCTGTTCTCTGACGGATTAGAGCTTTCTCTAGCACAAGGACAATACAAGCTGTGCTCAGGTAAGCCTTCCTCTAATTCACTCTGTGTTCACTCTCCTTCCTGATTATTTAAATAACTCCCATCCTGATTAAACACTGATTCTGAACTGATGGGGTAACTACGGGACCTGTATCTCACAAAATAATTTTTTGCTAGAAGTTAACGTTCTGTCTATAAGCATAAAAGTTTTAAATATGTATCTTCATTGTATTTGTGTACAAATATAATAATGCTTTCCTTGGACATTTAAGAATACCAGGAAATGTGTGCAGAATGAAATAAATTAAGTTTTAAGATTGAAGATGATTGTACTGAAAAGTTGAAAAGCCAACAGTAAAAGGAATTGTCCTCCTAACTGGAAATAAGGATTCAAAACAAGTTTCAGGAAACAGAAATTTTATTTTCAATTAAATTTTATTATGAATGTAATATATAGTTAGCAGAGAAGGAAAAAAGAGCAGAAAGAATGGAAGAGTGGGAGAGGCAGGTTATAATTTATCAAGATATGAAAATGGACGCTTCTTAACTGTTATAAAAGATGCACCCTCGGGGCAGATGTAAATCTCTCCGGCATGAAAGCAGTCAGGGCCATTGGGTACATTGCAGCCTCTCCTGACCTATACATCTTAAAAAGAAGCAGCCTTGTGACTAATGGCACTTGATTCTCTTAACAAAAGAAAGTGCTTTTTAGGATAAATTCTGTACAGTTATAAAAATATGCCTGTTACCAAATGTTATACACGATGTATTTAGGAATATGTAGATATATGATCTCACTCCTTTAAAAAAAAGTGTATAAAAATTTCACACGGGTGGTTTTACTGATGATTTATGATCATGTAGCATTTGGAGAATCCATTCCCAGACACCTCAGTAAGAGAGCATTCAGTGGTAATTTTAAATATTATATGATTACTTTCAGATTAAAGAGAGATTAAAATGTATCTATGGAGACGTGATAATTAGGAACAAAGCTCAGCAGAAATTAAGGCTATCTTACTGAAATCATAAAAACATTTTTAAGGCTGTATATACATCCAGGTAAGTTTTTATTATATGTCTTCCTATAAAGATATGGAAAATACCAGTTAAGTAAATGGGAAAAAAATTATTACGAAGTGAGTAGATAAAAGTGATCTTCAAATAGACACTGCAGGGTTTTGTTTTTGTTTTTGTTTTAAGAATATGATCTAAAATTTACCATTTGAGAGTTAGAGGACCCAGGACAGCTGCCCCAGAAGGGTGGGCACACACACTCCTCTGGAGGGCTGAGTAATCAGTGAGATCAGCAGCATGGCAGCATTTGAAGCAGCTTCAAGGAAGCAGCATTTGGGCTCTGGGGAATTTCACCAACAGAAGGCCACTCCCAGCTCCCACATCCAGAGGGCAAGACCAGCTCCACACCCACCACTATTCCCATGGCAAACTCGGCTGGAGCGCACAGCACGTTTCTGGGATCTGACATGGACACAGTCATGTGCAGACACAGAGGTATTTTACCACTTTCATTTCCTTGTTTGTCTGGTTGGTTATCCCTTCCCTGTCTGGTTGGACGTTGTCTTGTTTGATTTTGTATTTTGTGATTATATTTTTGTTTTGTGGTTTCCTTTTTTCTTTTTTCCTCTCCTCTCTTTCTCTGGTCTCCTTTTCTTTTCTTTTTTGTTCTCCTCTTTCTTCTTTCTTTTTTTCACTGTTTAAGTGTCTTGCTTTTCTTTTTTATCTCTTTCCTAAACTACTTCTCGAATATAAGGTTTCAAGCAAGTAAACATTGTCTCTTCCATTTCTGATTCCTCCTTCACATTCTATTTCATTTTTCCCTCTGTGTTCTCCAGTTTCCCAAAACTTAGGTGATCGTCCTTTGACTAGCAGCCTTGACTCTACTATATTTGACCTCATTCATCATTTTATCCTGCCGCCTACTCATCTTAAAACCCCCCAACCCCCAGAGAAGTATAAAATCACTCCACTAAGGGGGAGATCACTGCATACAAGTACATGGTATATGTTTGACTTTGTTATATAACTTAGAGTTAGAGTTTGTTCCTGTGGTCCAAGGTGGCAGGTTAATGGTTAGCATAGTTTGTCAGTAATTAAGCTGTACTTGAAACTATTGTTATTACTAACTGTACTACTTTAGCCAGAATGTTATACATGCTATAATCAATTTTCTTCCCCTGTATGATAACACTGTGATTGTATGGAGTCATAATCATCACCACAGCCCAGTATCAAAGGTTTAGGTGTTGAACCAAGTTAGTAACTTTACATCCTTTAAAAATTGGGAATGTAGGTTATTGGGGTAGCTATAAAGAGTCACCTGCATCTAGAGGACATCAGGAAGAACAAGCAGGGAAGCCTAGGGAAGCCTCAGTTCTAGTGATAGAGCTATCTATCATAAGAAATCAACAAGCATCAACATAGAAAACAAAATCAAAAAGAGATAATAGAAAATGACAAGATGCAGAAGGAAAATGTAACCCCAGACCCCCGGCTTACCCCGTACAAGTCCTGAATGCAATGAGATAGACAAAATTGAAAGTCAAACATTGAAACTTTCTGAAATGATAGCAACCTAAGTGAAATAACAAGTGGAAAAGACTATACAAAAAATAATCTTTCAGGTATGAAAAGAAACAATGCTTAAAGTCAAAGGTATTAGAGAGAACACAGATGAAAGAATAGATTAGGTTACAAAATGGTGAAAACAAAAAATGCCCAACATAGAAAAGAAGTAAACCCATAAGCAGATCAAAACAGAATTCTAAAAGATTATAACCTCCATTGAAATTATGTACAATAGATTGTATGAAGGAAAGGATAGAATATTAGATATTAAAGACAGAATTGCAGCTAGTGATCATGAAAAGAAAGATATCTTAAAAATAGCAAGATACTATGAAAAATCAATCAAAAAGTTACAAAGTGAACCAAAGAATAACATAAGACCGATTAGGGTCAATGAGAAAGCCTGAGACAATGCAAAGGCAATAAAAAATTCTTCATAGAAATAATAGCAAAAAACTTCCCAAGCGTGAATAAAGAATCTCACAGACATATAAATGAAGCATATAGGACACCAATCATGACTAAGACAAAACTACATCACTACACATAATAATCAAGATTCCAGAAGTTCAGCACAAAAACAAAATATTAAAAGCTGCTAGAGAAAAGAAACAGAGCACCTATAAAGGAAAACCCATCAGAATCATGGCAGACTTCTTCACACAAACCCTCAAGTCAAGAAGAATGTGGGGTGAAGTATTTCAAGTCTTGAAAGAAAACAATTTCCAATTGAGACTGATGTACGCTGCAAAACTATCTTGCAAAATTACTGAAGAAATGAGATACTTCTATGAAAAATTACAACTGAAGAAATTCTTGACTACCAAACCAACCTTACAAAGAGTACTAAAAGACATTCTAGATAAAAATGACCACAAGTCCAAGAACAACAGCAGAAAAAACCACCAACCACAGAAAACAGTTAAACAAAGAGAAAAGCAGGAAAAAACCATGAAAAGGAAAGCCAGTATATATCAGTTATAATCATCACTGTAGATGGCCTCAAATTCACCATTCAAAAGATACAGACTAGCAGAATGGATCAAAAAACAAAATCCAATAGTATTCTGGGTACAAGAAACACATTTAACTCAAAATTAAATTCATACACAGAAAGTCAAAGAATAGAAAATAGTCTTTCATGAAGCAAGAACTGAGAAAAAGCAGGGAGAACTATTCTTTTTGCAGACAATTTGAACTTCAAACCAAGAATGACCAAAAGAGATAAAGAAGGTCACTACACACTTGTTAGGGGAAAACTTCGAGAGAAAGAGATAATGTATAAATATGTATACACCAAATGTGGGATCGCCCGATTATATAATTATTAATCGACATTAATCAAATCAAATCATAATCATAATCAAATAAGTAATAATGCAATGGTAATGGAACAACTTAATATGCCATTGTCACAAAAAGACAGATTAACTAGACAAAAATCAGCAAATAAATATTGGAACGGAACCAAACCTGTGAACAAAGGGACTTAGTATATGTTTTAAAAGTGTTCCACCCAATATTATCAAATACATATTCTTCTAGTGGATGTTCTCTAAAATAAACCATATACAAGTCCATGTAACATGCTTAAGTAAATGTAAAAGAATTGAAATTATATCATGCCTGTTATCAAGTGATAGTGGAATGAAATTGCAAATTAATGGGAAAAGAAATGGCAAAAATTCCATGAATACATGGAAATTAAATAATATCCTCCTGAACAACCAATAGGTCACAGATTAAAATTAATAAGAAGCTAAACAATATCTATAACCAAAAGAGAATGCAGACATAGCATACCAGAACTTACAGGATGCAATGAAAGCAGTCCTAAGAAGGAAGTCTATAGTGGTGAATTCTCACATCAGGAAAACAGAGCAAGCACAAATAAACAACCTAATGTTGTATCTCAAGATTCTAGAAAAGAAAGAACAAGAGAAGCCCAAAGATCAATAAAGAAGGGAAATTATAAAGATTGGAGCAGAAATCAACACAACACTAAGAAAACAGACAAAGAATTAATTAATCAAAGAGTTGGTTCTTTGAAAGAGTAAATAAAATTGATAAACACTTGGCTAATCTTCTCAAGAAAAGGATAGAAAAGACTCACATGCATGCACTGAGGAGTGAAAAGGGTAAAATCACTACAGATCCTGTGCAAAATCTTTCCTCTCAGAAGATAGAAAACACAGACTAAACGAGCAAATTCATAGATACATATGAATTACCAAAGCTCAACTGAGTTGATACAAAAATTCTGAATAACCCAATATCAAAGTCAGTGAGATTAAAAATGTAATTAAAAACTTACCGACAAAGAAAATCCTATGTTCCAAGGGATTCACCATTGAATTCTACAAGAAGTTTAGAGAAGAATTAATGCTAATACTCCTCACACTCTTTAGTGAAATTGAAGGGAAAGAAATACTCACTAACTCATTCCTGGAGGCAAGTACTACCTTGATATCAAAGCCAAGGAAAGACCTGCCAAAACAGAGAATTATAGCCCAATCTCACTAATGCACATAGATGCAAAAATCCTCTGTAACATACTAGCAAACAATGCATGAAATCATCAACAAGATTATAAACCATGACTAAGTTTATAAACCATGGTTCAACACACACAAATCAATGAATGTAATACACTATATCAACAGAGCCAAAGGCAAAAATCACATGATCATCTCAATAGGTGCAGAAAAAGCTTTTGGCAAAGTCCAAAACTCATTCACGATAAAAAAAAAAAAAAGCCCTACAGAAAATTGGAATAGGTGGTCTTTGCCTCAATCTGATAAAAGCCATCCATGGCAAACCAACAACCGACATCATACCAAATGGACAAAAGCTGAAAGCTTTCAATTTAAAATCAGGAACAACACAAGATGTCCACTATCACCACACCTATTCAATATAGTTGTGGAAACATTAGTGGGAGCAATTAGAAAAGAGAGAGAAATAGAAGAATAAGAATAGGAAAGGAAGAATTTAAATTATCATTTTCAAGTGACATGTTATTATATATAGAAGACTCAAAAATCTCCACCAAAAGACTTCTAGATTTAATAACCAAATTCAGTAGCGTAGCTGGATAAAAAGCCAACACTCAAAAATCAATTGCATTCCTGTGCAAAAACAACAAACTCAGTGAGAGACAAATTAGGGAAACAATGCCCTTCACAATAGCATCCAAAAAGTGAAATACTTAGGAATCAGTCTAACAAAAGAAGTAAAAGATCTATACATTGAAAATTATACTACTCTGAAAAAGAGATTGAAGAAGACATCAAAAAATAGAAAGATATCCCTTGCTCATGGGTAGGAAGAACTAACATAGTGAAAATAATCGTACTCCCAAAATTAATACATACATTTAATGCAATCCCAATCAAAATACTATAAGCATGTCTCACAGAACTAGAAAAAGCATTTCTAAAATTCATTAAGAACCAGAAAAGACCTAGAATAGCAAAAGCAAGTCTGAACAACAAAGGCAAGATAAAAGGATCACAATTTCTGACTTGAAATTATACTACGAAGATATTGTGATAAAATTAGCATGATATTGGCAGAAAAAACAGACCTGGGAATGAATGAGACAGAACAGAAGATGCAGACACAGCTCCAAACACACTCAGCCACCTTATCTTTGACAAAGGGGCCAAACATGTTCATTGGAAGAAAGATAGCCTCTTTAATAAATGGTGCTGGAAAAACTGGCTTTCTACATGCTGAAGGCTAAAATTAGACCCATGCCTGTTGCCACGCACTAAACTAAAGTCAAAATGTGTCAAAATCTAAATATTAAAACAGAAAAACACTAAATTTACTGGCAGAGAAAGTAGGTAGAAATCTTGAAAACATAGGTATAGGTAGAAACTTTATGAACAAAACCCAAACCATACAGGAAATGCTTCAAAATCAACAACTGGAATCTCATCCTAGAAAAATGTTTTCTACTCAAAAGAAATCACCAACAGAGTGAAAAAACAACCCACAGAGTGGGAAAAATTTAGTCAACTGTCCCTCAAAGACTAGTACCTAGAACATATAAAGAATTGAAAAAATCAGACCCCACAAATTCAAAGGCCCGATCCAAAAATAAGTATCCGAGATGTATATGCACTTCTCAGATGAGGAAATACAAACAATAAATAAATATATGAAAAAATATTCAACATCATTGGTCTTTTTGAAAGGTGCAAATTAAACCATACTGAGATTCCATTTCACTCCAGAATGGATGCCTACATCAAGAAATCAATCAATAACAAATGCTAGCAGAGGTATAGAGAAAAAGGAACCTTTCTCCCCTGTTGATGGAAGTATACATTGGTGCAACCACTACCAAAATCAGCATGGAGATTATTCAAAAAACTAGGGTTAGAGGTCTCATTCCACCTACCTATTCCCCTTCTGGGTACCTTTCTGGAAGAATTCAAAACATCATACCGCAGCAATATATGTGCATCCATGTTTGTAGCAGCACAATTTTTAAAGCTAAAACTTGGAAACAACCCAAATGCCCATCAACAGATGATTGGGTGAAAAAGATGTGATCTTTTTACACAATGGAGTACTACTTATCTATGATGAAGGACAAATTTGAGAATTCTGTAGGTAAAAGGATGTAACTTGAGACCATACTCATAAATGAAATAAATCAGACTCAAAGGTGTAAATATCATATTTGCACTCCCTGTGTGAGATTTTGAAAGAGTAAATATCATTCAAAATGTACAATAGGTCTTGTGAAATGGGTAAAAAACTGTTCAAAAGGACAGAGAAACAGACAGGAGAAAAGGAATGAAAATGGAAAAACATATATACGTGTGCAGTATATATGATAGTTACAATAGTTATACTACTAATTTCTATTATCTCATTGAAAAGCAAAGTTTGTGCTTTCACTGTTTGATCAGTTTTTCATGCCTATATCTTATAATCTGAACTACTTTGAAGATAACAATATGCAAGGTATTAACCATTTTTACTCTCTTACTTGTTTTGAGTTTTTGTATTATTTTTATTGCTTTTTCTCTTTAAAATTAAAAAAAATTAAACAAAATGTACTGAATCAGATTTGATTAAGCAGTGTGCCACTTTTGGAACAATAGTCTTTTGGAACAAAGACTAAGAAAGCTGCTAGCCAAGGTAGAATTGTTACAAGCGTTTCCATGGAGCAACATAAGTATCAACATGTTTCACTTGACAAATCTCAAGGCAAGAAAAGTCAATAATAAAAAATGCAAGTAATAGCTATTATTATACACAGTTGGGAAAGCTCAACACTAAATGGTGCAGTTTCAGATCCATGAAGGGGTGAAGTCTACAAGGAGAATTTGAAAACTTGGCCAAAGTAATTCTCGTAAATGTCTGCCATGAGAAAAATAAATCTCCACAATTACCCTCACCTTGATTTAGCACTTGAAGGATTCCACACTAAACTGTGCAGCTTAGGAAAAAATAAAGAAGGCAGACACTTCTGATATGTAATTTGAGAGAAGCAGGCTCTCTTCGCTGCCCTAAAATATCTCCACAGCCAGTCGCAGATTCTGTACCCCATAATTAGACATGCATTGTCTCTTCCTTCTGAAGGGCTTTTGCACTTGGTTGTCTTCTGCAACTGGAAAATACTCTTGGGAAAAATAAATCTACCAAGTAAAACTTTAAAGAGAAGCAGTTACTAAACCAGAGAGTTTGAGTAAGATGGGATAGCAAAAATAAAGGTAAGTAGAAAGAAGATAAGGAAATTGTAAATTTAAAATTGTACTTTCGGGGGCTGGGAATTTAGCTCAGCGGCATAAGCGCCTGCCTTGCAAGCAGGCAGTTGTGAGTTCGATCCCCGGTACCGATAAAAAGGAAAAAGACCAAAAATAAAATAAAATAAAATTGTACTTTTAAGAAAAATTGCATCTTTAGACACAGACACAATTATGACAATTTTCCCTTTCTAGGAAAAAAAAAATCCTAACGGCCTTAAAGGTACAATAAGCCTGTAAAACGGGCCAGTGGTTATTGAATGGTTTTTAACCTATAAATTGAGCATTGCTTTTCCTTCCACAGTTTTCCATCCTCAAGAAAGCAGCACTATTAAGAAAACCACATATCTAAACTTCAAATGCACACAAATTCTTCACATTCTAAGCTAACCCACCACTGTGGATGACAGACGGTGGGAATATGTATCATGCTACATCACCCATCTCAAAGACACCCCCAAGAACACATAAAACCCCCAGCTCCAGACAGTACCGTGCCTCTCTTTTGGGCCTACACTCTGTCGTTTCTGAGTGTGAACTTCCTTAGTTCAGAATCTTCTCATGCCTCTCACTAATGCATCCTGAAATTCAGCAAACCTACTACCTACACTGTCGTGGAGGAAGCTGCAGCCCCCATTTCTTCTCTGGGAGGCCTCCTCGGATCTCATCCAGTGACAAGAAATCTGTAGCAACAGAAAAGGAGAAAAACACTAAGCAAGGTATACTTGAGACAAATTTCAAGCACATCTCAGTTGTCCTTAGAGCTTTATAAATTTATGTGCATAATACTGTCAGTAATAAAAAATAATGCTGAGAACATTCCACGTGACAGTGTACCAACCTACTCACTAGTAACAGATTTGAAATTAACAGTCAAGAGACTCTCAGATACTCAAAAAATCAAATCTTCCTTTTCTCTAGACTTGAACACAAATTACTTCGTGAGAACCCCTGACTGCTAATTGAAGAAAAACAGATTTTCTCATAGTAATTTTTTACCCATAGTAATTTTAGACTCTTGTTATTTAAAAAAAAATAAATACAGAATTTAATCTCAGGAAATTCTCAACTTGCCAGTCAACCTCACCTTTTTTCTAGTACTGGTATGAGAACAGGATGGAGTCCAAGCAGCAGGAATGCTTCAAACCATCTCCTGGCATTGGGGAAGGGAGTCTCATCCCAAACCCCTCTCTGGTGGCTCAGAGGCCTCTAAATTCAAGGCCTTCTCTGTTTTGGTCCTCATAATCTCCTATTATTCTCTCAGTAATAGGCCTCTCAGTTAATTTTCCATTTGCCATCTTAAAAGTCAGCATCATTCTTTAATTGTAGGCTGAATTCTCCACCCATGAATTCATTCTAAAGGTAAAAGTCCAGGGCAAGCAGATAAATCCTGGGAAATACCAGGAGTGAAGAATGTCTCTGTGGATACTGCAGAAACATTTTCCCAGTGCACACACATCATCTTACCTAAATTTCTCCAGGGTGAAACGGCTGGTAAGCTGAAAAGCCCAAGAATCAGCTCACTGCAGAATCTAAACTTACCTGACCCTAGGGCCACTCACAAGAACAACCATCTTCCACTATTGACCTCTAAGGTTTTTATCTGATTAAGACCAATAATCTGTTAATTTCCCTCATCTAACAAAGATCTAAAACTCAGAATAAAGGGAGAAAAGGGAAAAAAAACCTCACCTCTGTTGTGTGAAAACAGAAAAGTCCACAGGGAAATACTAATGTGAGGATCAAGAAAGTCTGCTTATCAAAGTTCAATGCTGTCCAGGGCTTGTCTCCATCTGAAGAGATAATTTTGTGCAGTTCTTTTGAATTTCTGCATCATGAGCAGAGCCACTAATGGCCTTTTGTTCTTAGCTATGGTTTCACAGATGTTTTTTTATAACAAGTAGCCTTGGAAGATGGAAACAGTTTTCTGTTAGAGAAGAGTAGGTTTGTTTACTGTCAAATGTAGTAACTATAAGTTCTCTCTCCAGAACAAACATTGGATGGCTTTTTTCTCAGAGCATTAAGAAAGACTCAGGTTTCCTAAGCACAAGGGTCCTTAGCAGAAAACAAACTCAATACATATTCAGCGTTTGCCTAGGGAGTAAGGAAAACAGACATAAATATGAAGCTCCTGCTGTGTTTTTTTCTACAATTAATAAAGCCCTTTGTTTCTAGTCCAGGAGTCTTGTGTCCTCTGCCATATCTGTGACACTGGCAGACTAGCTTGTGAGACTGCAACTTAGTAAAATCCCAGGATTTAAGTCTTTTATAGCCAGAGCTTCTTGTTTGTACTATAATCCAGCTCTAACCATAATGTAATTTTTTTCTGGCCTATTAATTTCTACTGCAGATTTGTGTTTGTGAAGTAAGACTGGTTCAGACAACTTAGGCTAAATTGTAGTGGAGTGGTGACAGCTGGAAATATTAGTGACCGAGTACTTATAAATATTAAACTGACCTCTCCAGTAATAGCCTTGATGTGCAGTATGTGCCAATTTCCGTAGTATTAAATCCTTCCACTTTGACCAACTTTAACCTATAGAGCTGAAAGGAAATGAGCGTAATCAACCCTTACAAGTCAACTCTAATTTCACTGACTTTATAGGAAGAGTTTATTTCTTGCCTGCACAAAGGTTTATTTCTTATCAATGTTGCATGCCTTTTGCAGTTTGGCTTTGACTCTGTACCAAGTCTTCCTCATTCCAGGAAATAGATTGCCAGTGTAGCTCTTATCTGGGAAATGCCTGTTGTGTGGCAAACGGAAAACAGTAACAATGGAGCCATAGGATGATCCATTATGGTATTCTTCAGAAGTGGCCTAAGTCATTGTTACGTCTATTCCAGTGGCCAGATCAGATAATTTGGCCAAATTCAAAATCATTGAGTTGAAACTGCTGGATCATAGCAAAAATATTTTTAGCATTGTAAGAAACCACCAAAATGTCTTCCACAAAGTGGTTGTTTTAGTTCAAGTGTATCTTTTTGCATTTCTTCAACCCAAAGGTACTGAAAAGTTAGACACATACAAAAACTTGCACAAATGTATTTCTAATTGTCAAAACTTGGAAGCAGTCGAGATATCCTTTGGTTGGCGAGTAGATAAACTGTGATATATCCAGATAGCAAAATATTAATTATTCAGTGCTAAAAACAAATGAACTATCAAAGTTTAGAAAGATAGGAAGACATAAACACAAATTGCTAAGGGAAAGAAGCTAATCAGTAAAGGCTACATTCCGTATGACTTCAACTCTGTGACCGGAAAGGACAAAACTGCAGAAATAGTTAAGTATTATAGGCTAACACAAGAGAGTGAACAAACAGAAACAGAATTTCTAGGGTAGTGAAAATACTCTGATACTATAATAATGGATACATGCCATTGTATACTTGTCAGAACTCACAGAAGACTCAATACTAAGATGAAGCCCCAAGGAAGTCATCTACCTCAACTGACAATGACAAGTCATGGTAGGTTCATCATTTGTAAGGAACACACCTCTTCTGTGGAGGGTGTGAGGTTGGCATTGGTGGGGTCCGGGAGTATGCAGACTATTTTTGCATCTTCGTCTCAATTTTCCCATGGATGTGAAACTTTGAACAAGTATTTTTAAATGGGGTTACATTTCTACAGCAGTGCTATGTGATATTGAAGAAGGTTAAGTTCTATATTTCATTGTGTTCGGTAGCACTACATGTGCTTCCTTTATTCAAAAATTTATGCTGTTTCATAAATGATTTTTTTTCTATTTTTTCCAATTAATTGTGAACCAGTTATTGAAATAATCAAAAACAGTTGAATAGAGGTATCAGCATTTCAGTTATGAACATAAGTCTCAGTTATCAAAATGGAGATGCTATAAAAGAATTGAGATAGGATATAAGAGGAGCCAAGAAAGTGCTGAAAAAAGGAATCACAGTAGATGAAAGTAATTGAGATCACCTAGAGCAGCAAATGTAAGTAGCTCTGAATTGAATTCTAGAGAATTCTAGCACTTAGAGGAAAACTACAGTTAGAGGAAAACTACAGAACAAAGACAGAACTGGTCAATAATGCAAAAGAAAAATTATTACAGTGTAGTACGTTTCTAGAACAATAAGAGCATAAAATATGTTTCAAAAAGTAAAGAGCAGTAGAGATGGTCAAATACTATTAAAGGTTAAGAAAAGAGTCTATTTTTCTATATCAGGTAAGATTAAAATAAACATACCCATTGAATCTGGAAAGCTATTTGCCCTGGTTGCCTTGATAAGAGCAGTTTTTGCAAATAGATGTGTTAAAAGCAGAGTGAATATGAGAGCAGAGGCAAAATTTACAAAGAACTCTTGAAAAGTTTTGCTGTGGAGGAAAATAGATATAGTAGAAGTTGAAAAAAGGTCTGTGAAATCAAGGTGGCATGTTTCTGTGTATGTGGGTGTGTGTATTAGTACACGTGGTCAGTGTGCGTGTGATCATATTAGTGTGTGTAAAATCTCAACAGTCTTAAGACTTTCTCTTTCTTATGACACAATATCCCATACTCCAATTTTAAAAAGGAGAGGTTTCTTTTGCCTCACAGTTATAGTCTACAATTGCCTGGCTCAAAGTCAGGAAAGGGCATAGCAGAGGGGCATAAGCTGCCTATGTTATGATGGCCAGGAGGCAGGGACAGCAGGGAGGAGCAGGGAGGGGGCTGCACCTTCCAAGTCGAGGCCCCAGGACCCACCGCTTCTGACCCAGCCCTACTTGCTAACAGCGTGTTCAGTTATGAAGTCATCATTTAACCTGCTGATGCGTCTAGTGCCCCATAATCCAACTACTTTCCGAGCATACAAGGCTTTTGGGAGCCATTTTTAGATCCAAACCACAACAGTATCCAAATGAACATGATGTAGAAGACAATGAGAAATTGATAAACCACCAAAGGGCGTAAACAAAATCCTGAATAGATGAGAACATATGAGACATCATTCACAAGTAGGGACACTGGCCTTTGGTAGAAAAGACACTTTGCTCCAACACAAGAATAAAATGCAAAAGGATTGTAGAATTCATAAAAATGAAGATGTTTAAAATAATCACTTTCACTTTCTCAATGAAATATGAGAATGGTCATTAGTTGAGAATAAAGGGCTTTGAAGAATAGGCGTGGAATAGTCATCTGCTAAAAGAGGAAAACAGTGTTACTCAAGGAGTGTTGCAGTACTTTCGGAGCTGTCTTGACGAGTGTGGTCATGAATTGAGGTGAGGTTAGTCAGTGCAGCTTTGCGATTTTTCTTTTGCAATATCCTGCTATTCAGTTACAGGAACAGAAGAAAAATAGTTTGGTTCAGCTTAGGCTGGGTTTTTTCCAGGCAATTATAACAAGCAGAGAAAAGCTGGATACACTTTTGCTTATGCAAGTTTTTATAATAGACCATTAAATGAAACCATGTTTCTGAGTGAATACAGGCAGAGACAGATGGGTAGAGGTGAAATGGCAGGATCTATGGCTTGGAAGCCTCAAACCTTGGAGAAATTGGGAGCGTACTGAAGCAATTAAACTGTAAGGATGGGAAAGAGATATTTGAAATCAATATTTTGGGAAAGGTGATACTTACGGTACTATCAAATGTTTTAGAGACAGAAAGTGCCTGCTGTAAGATAAGGCTACATCACAAACCACTCCAAAACTTAGTACCTTGAAAGAATAATATTTGGGTTTTTTTTGTTTTGTTTTATTTTGTTTTGTTTTGTTTCTGTTTCTTACATTTCTAGATAAGCTTAATCATTTTATTGATCTGTCCTGGTATTGGTTGATCAATTAGGAGTTCATGCACACTTTCTGTGGTCATCGACAAGTTTGCTTTGAATTAACTAGGTCAAATTGACCTCGGCTAGGAAGACCAGATTCTGTTATACACAGTCACCTTTAGCTGGCTTGCGATACTGGAGAAGGACAGAGAGAAAAAAGAGACTGGAGGGAAGGAGGGATGCAAAGAAGCCTGGAAAGAAGGGAAGGAGGGACAAAGGTAGGGGAGGGAGGGAGAGAGACAGAGACAGAGACAGAGAGACAAAGAGAGAGACAGAGAGAGAATATACAAATTCTCTTTGAGATCTACAATCAGAATCTGCATGTCACTTCTACAACTTTCTATCGATCAGAGTAAATCATAAATAAATACAGATTTTAAAGGACACAGTTATAGAGAAGAATAGGAAAAGTGTAGCCATCTCATTATCCATCTACGGCAATAAAATCTTGGATGAAGCCAGGTGATTACATAGCCTACCCATCTTCCTAATAATACCATTAAGAATACATACCCAAGCAGATTATGTCTGAGTAGCACTTTTAGATTTGAAAACCATTTTTAATTATTTGATCTTTACTACAAGGATTTAACCCCACTTTACAGAGGAGTGTATGTAAAGATTTTATATTGTGGAGGAAACAAAGTCAGATTTGTGCATAAAAAGATTGTCCTGGAAGTTATGATATACTCAGAGAAAGAAAATAAAATAAGAAAGCAGTTGGGGGTTGTTGAATATTTTTGTGAATAAAAACTGTAACTCTAAATCTAGGTAATAGATATGAAAAGAAATATTTAGTAAGAAAGACAACAAACAACATTTATCGACTCATTGATATATGTAGAAAAAATGAATTAATATGGAATTCTAGATTTCTAACTTGGGTTATCTGGGTACATGCTTGAGTACTTGGGTATCTGGGTAGGGATGTTAAATGATGAGCAGATTTGAGTGAGACGAATGAGCTAATATGTTCAGTTTGGATATATGGAGTCATATGTTCCCAGAAGACTGAAGCAGGTATTAATCAATCATTGGAAATATGTATGTGAAAACTCTATTTCCTTTGTGTGTGTGTGTGTGTGTGTGTGTGCATGCTAGGAATCTAACTCATGACCTCACGCTTGCCAGGCAGGCACTTACACTGCTGAGCTAAATCCCCGGCCTGAGAACTCTGTTTTCAAACACAGTTGATAAACCAAAGTTGTCTGTAATGAAGTGCTAATACAAATAAACATACATGAAATCAATATATC
This sequence comes from Cavia porcellus, assembly GCF_034190915.1. Taxonomy (NCBI): domain Eukaryota; kingdom Metazoa; phylum Chordata; class Mammalia; order Rodentia; family Caviidae; genus Cavia; species Cavia porcellus. The sequence continues at coordinate 60,873,412 of NW_026947493.1, forward strand.
AGGAAAGAGGTTATAGAAAGAAAATAATTAAGATTTAAATGAGTTTATAGGGAAAAAAGAGACTTCAAATGGAGCCCTGAGAACATCAACACTGAAGAGTTGGTCTGAAAGAGGAGTATCTCCACAAAGGAGACTGAAAAGGAGACTACAAAGGTTAACAGGAGGAAAACCAAAATAGAGTGATATTACAAAAACCACAGAAAGAAGAAGATGCCAGAGGACTGAAGAATGCAAACCATAGCTCATATATAATTATTAAGTGTCCAAGATTTCATCACTAGGAAGTACTAAGTTCATCTGAATGAGTGGTTTCAGCAGTGTTCTGAGAAAGAGATTAGTTGGAGGACTTGTATTCTTTTATGACCAAGAAATGGGTAAAGATAGTGCTGGTTGACCTTTCAGGGTGGATAAGAAGAGGTAGCAAGCTTCCATCTGTTTGCTGAGTCCTGAGCCTCCATGTGATAAGTCTACCTACTTGAGATCATCACGACGTGAGGAAGTCAGGAGTAAAGCTCTGGTCAACAACTCCACGGAAGGTCCCAGCCAAAGCAAGCGTCATCTGCCATCGGTGTGAGTATATTCAGCTTCCACTAGTTCCAGCCCCAGTTATTACATCACCCTCACACTTTCAAGTCTTCTTAGCTGAAGTTCTAGATATTATGGAACAGGGACAAGCCATTCCTCTCAGCCTAGCCTATTTTTTGACCACAGAATCCATAAATATAACAAATAGTGTTCTAGTGCCTGAATGTTGGTGCAATTTTAATATAGCCATACTGACTGAAAGATCATTGAAAGAAATACATTCAGAGAGAAAAAGATATATGCTCTGTGATATGATAATTTTTAAAGGATCTTGCATTTATAAAATATCCTTCATAACTCAAACGCTAATCTTTCCAACTTTTAGTCATAGATACCACCCAAGTTAGCTGTAACTTTTCGTAAGTTACTCAGGATTCATAAGAAGCTCTTACTATAATTTCCTGTTATCTTCCTTCTGAAACCTATCCTGAATCTCCTCATCTCTCTGAAACCTTCAGTGATCACTTTTGATAAATGTAGTCATTCATTCCCATGCTTTGAACAAAAAGATTTGCTTGTTTGCTTTGATGAACATGCCCCAGAGTTCTAATGAGTCTGAGGCTCAAGTCAGGTTTCCTTATATTATATTGATTATCCATCTCAAACCAATGCATGCATTAGGTGTCCAATAAATACTTGTTGATTGACTGACCATTAGTGTAAATATTACCACTACCTTTAAAAGCTGATTATTTTGTTCTGCAAAAATAAAATTTATTCTAACTTCTTGGTTTCAAAGAAAAGGATTGTATGTACAGTTGCCATACTATTAGTGTCTTCAAAATTTACTTTTGTTAAAAGAATGCTGGTTTTATTTTTTATTAACCCATCTAAAGAAAGATTGTTCAAAGGTTGGAAGTTCCAGGTTAATAACTACAGTGACAATGAATGTGGAAATTTATTGCACCAATTTTGTAATCATACAATTTTCTAAGGAAAGGAAATAGAGAAAGGGCGAGTGACTCAGTAGGAGGGAGCTTGTTAATTAGTAAACAAGCGCCTTGTACATATTGAGCCATGTGGCTGCCTTTCAGAAAAACAATGTCTGTGAGAAATTTCAGCTGTTTCCTGAAAACATGCTCACTTGCACTTTCGCAATGGAGGTGTGTCTTATTATCTGTGAGAACCAAGTTTCTTTATGGAGAAGAAAGGGACAAAATGGGGGGAGTCATCTCAGAAGCATTCGGAAGAAAGAAAGCATTTGTGGCTGAGGACATAAGCTGTTAAAACATTACATGGACAACCACATTAATCATTCTTTAGACTCAGAAAATTTGCAGAATTAAAGGGCAGTATGTGAGGATGGACAGTTTGGAAGATAAGTGCCAGTTTTTTCTGGATGTGTTTAAAATGCAGGCATTTTAATCTGGGGCTGTTGAATCACCAGACTTGGACTGCTGTCTAGGCCCTTGGCTCGTGACCCAAGTCACTGGACTTTTGTTTATTTATTTGATAAATATTCACTGAAAACACACCAAGAGTCAGACATTGTTCAAGGTACTAAAAGCACAACAATGGGGTGGAGAGGAACAGCAGATTAAAGTCTCTGCTCTAAAGGAATTTTCATGCTGCTGGCAGAGAGACAGATGTAAGCAAATAAGATTTTTAGAAGATGAGAAGTCTCCTAAAGAAATTAAGCCACAGTGATATAAGAAAGTGTGACCTTGACATTCAGTAAAACAAAATCCTGTCCAAGGTACTAGACTGGTTCCTGTGAGGATTAAAGTATCAGAGTCCCTGCAGAGATCATGGACAGATCAAAGCTTAAGCCTATGCAGAAATGAGTTCATTCATCCTTGTCAGATGTTGGTTCTGAAGACTCTTGACTGGTCCTGGATCTCTCTTTGGCTATAAGAGGTTCCTCATCATACAAAAGCAGGAAAACTGTCCAATAACTTGTGGCTGTTCTGAAATTATAGGCCTGTTTCAGCAGATACTCCTTGCCTGAAATAGCTTTTCCTCCAAGTGCACCTTGATTTACAGCCTGCTTGTTTATTTTTCTTGGTTGCCTTAATGTCATGGATATCAGATTTCATTCATCCTGTAATCTCACTTTCTTTTTCTGCAGCTCTACCTGGGCTATCTTGCTTGCTTTCTGAGACAAGACAAGTTTGTCTAATCATAATAGCCCTGTCTAATTGTTGTGATTTGGATAGAACAAACTGCTGACATGACCCATAATGATGGCAACGTGGAAGATTTTAGTTTTGCCTTTCTGATCTCAAAACCAGGATTTTTGCCAACGTGCCTATTCTTTACATAGCAATTTCATGCATATTTTTGTGTGTGACATTAATGATGTAGGTCAAACTCAGGCCTCAACCACGCTAGGTAAATGCCCCACCATTAAGCAATACACCTAGTCCTTCAATGCCTTCTAAATCTATACTATCTATAATATTGAGCCAACTAAATTTAAGAGGTTGTGCTTTGAACACTTAGTGGTAAAAGTTCTTAAATAAGACAGCTAAATTCTAGACATTGTGGTTGCTAGATGTGCCCCAAAACCTCATGCACTGATAGGTGTGGTTTTGAGAAGTAACTAGATCATGGATGTGTGATACAGGATCATGACTATATGTTACTGGATTAGTCTACTGATTGGTTTAGTATAGTCTGGATGATGGATTTACTGAAAAGGGAAGACTCATCCTGTGTGTGGTTGTTACCAATCAATAGGATTGTAGATTCTATCTATCTCTAGATAGAATAAAAGGGGAAAGAAGATGCTGTGAATTGTTTCTCCTCTGCTATGCTGCTCTGCCTTGGAGACAGCTGAAACCTCTGCATACTGTGAGCTAAAATAACCCTTTCCTTTATTAACTTGTGAGTTTTGAGTATTTTTTCCCAGGAATGAGAAAGTAACTAAGACAGCCTGCTAATGACTAGATCACTATCAATTAGTTGAAACAACATTAAGAATCTACTAGAGGAAGCATAGGTGTATGGGAATATCTGGCAAAGATCTATTAGGCCAGGAGTGTCATCACTCTGCAGAGTTTGAAGTCCCCTGAAATGCCATGTAGCTTCTTGTTCCAAAATCTTTTACGTAAAGGGACTGAAAAAGATATTCCAATGCACTAGGTGAAAAGAGAATATAGTTGAAGGATAAGAACTTAAAAATGTCATTAGAACTTAAAAATGTTGAGAAATCTTCAGCTAATGTCTCTTCTTTCCAACAGCACCATTTCCCTTCTCTGCATCTGTCAGACTTTCTATGCAGCCAGGCATCTTTTGCCAGGTTCTTGAATTCTGTTGCTAGGTAATATCACTTAACATGAGCCTTTGCCCAGCTGTGGACATTTGATTCAGACTTGATCCGAAGTTACAGCCCCAGGGCCATAACTGATTACTAAGTCAAATTCCATGTCTCTTAGTTCAAATTATTATGAAAGAGTATTTGAGTGGCCCACTAGGCTTTGAGTTGCTTTCCCCCTGAGTTTTCTGTGGCAAGACTCTGAATCTGGAGATCTTATGATTCTGTGATACAAAGTCAGTAGCCACAAGAGTAATCAGAAGACAGATTTAATAAATGGCAAGCAATGTAGGAAGAGAAGCAATGGTCAGCATGTAGTGACGTTATAAAGGTCCAGTGGTAGGTATACGCAACTCAGCTACTCAGAGCCTCAGGCGGGAGCAGTGAAAATTTAAAGCCATCTTGGACAACATAGTGAGAACTGGTCTCAGAAAAAGGATCACTAGTGAAGCTATAAACCTTGACAACTTAGCAACCGTTCACAGCTATCAGAGTCCATCCTTTTCAGGCCAACATCTTGATATCTGCTTTTGATAAAGATTCTGATTCCTCAGAATCTTTCAAAATGTTTGAATTGCCTATTACTAACGCAGAATAGAGTTCTCTATTTTTCCATTCTTCCCAAGGGAAATCAAATTATGGACATGCTAAAGACAGACATTTGGCAAATTGCGATCTTAGCAGAATTAGTCCGGCAAAGTAAGAACTAGGGAAGCAACAGTGAATCCGGATGTAATTTAAAGTAGTATATAAAGGGCCTGGCTTGTATTTTCATGTGTTGTTCCTTCTCCCCAGGATGTTTTTTTCTCACCCTCTTCTTAACAAAATCTTTTTCATTCTTCAAGACCTCTATTAACCACCACTTCTAAAAAGCCTTTTCTGACAGAGTCTATTTTCAAAGGCACAAGTGAACACTTGTTTCCTTGGTCACAAACAATTTAATTGCATTTCTGTATGGGCAGAGAACTTACTTTAGTCTTCTTTGAACTTCCCATAATATCTAGTACAATGTCACATGAGTCATAAATGATTATCTATTGATTAAACCCAAATAACCAAATAGATTTGGTTAATAACACACTTTACATAGAAGTCAAAGCTACAGTCTATAAATTAAAGCTCTAATGGAATACTGTACCTTTAATTTTATATGCTCAAAATCACCTGCTGTGGTTTATGTCTAGATGTTCTCCCAAAGCCTCAAGCAGTCATGGGGGTGGGCTTCTAGAGTTTGTGATTGATTCATGATCCAACACTGGGATTATGGGTGTGAATGCTGCACCCTCCCTGGAGCAGGTAGCCTGCATACATTATAAGGGAGGGAAAGAAGCTCTCTCTCTCTCTCTCTCTCTCTCTCTCTCTCTCTCTCTCTCTCTCCACCTTTTGGCTCTTTTACTTTTGTTGTTTTTACTCTCTTCTACCGCCATGAACTATTGCCCCTCTGCCACACCACCCTGCCTTGGAACCAGATGATTATGAACTGAAACCTCCACAAACTGTGAACTAAATAAAACTCTCTTTCCTTAATTGTGGGTGTCAGATATTTTGTCTCAGCAATGATTGAAAAGTAGCCAAGACATCATTTATACTATCTCTGTGATATTTCATCTACTTAACAGATGTATCAAGAGAAGAGTTCTTATATCTGTCTTATTATAAAGAATGCATAAGCTTTTATGCAGCACTAGAATAAGTGATAAAAAGAAAACTCTATGAAGAAATATTCATTCACCCAAATAATATTATAGCATACTTACAGTATGATAGTAACTGTAAATATGGTAAAGCAGAAAATATAGAGAACAATGATAAAAATGTGATGTTGTGAACATGTTATATGATCAAAACATAGTCAAATAGAGGCTAAAAGAAGCTGTTAAAAATTTCCCATCGAAGTAATATCAATGGGCTTCTAAATAACTTTTTCAATACCTGTCTGTATACTTTAGGGACCATAAGCTTCACTGGGGCCCAGATCAGTTCTGATTTGTTACTATTGAAGCCCTGGTATGTAGCACTAAGACCAGCATATAATCATGGGTCCAATAAGCATTTGTTGAGTGAATAATAAATACATTGGTGTATAAGGATTAAAGTTGAATGTTTTCTAAAATTCCAAAATAGGGAGAATTATAAGACAGAAAATTAAACTATCCTGTACTGAAGGCCATTTAAAAAAGTCAAATCATTCAAGAAAATGAGTCCTTATCAAATCAAAAGAAAAATGAAGAAAAGTTTAGATAGGATTTTAGCAAAGGATCTCAGGCTCAATAGTTTAGTAATTTGTTCAACAAATATGAATTGAATCTATACTGAGTGCCAGGCAGTTTCCTGGGTGCTAAGATGCAGTAAAAATAAGAAAAACTTGGTCTCTGTCCACATGAACCTTATAGAGATCCAGAAGGTATTCAAAGATTCAAAAATTATTTCCTTAACATATAAAAGAAAAACTCTCGAATAAACTAACTACACATGTGATAAGCAAATACCTAATAGGATTTGATTACATTTGGACAAGTGTAACGCCCAGTTTTATATTGTGTTCTACAATTTCTTGTATAATCCATGTTCTTTACACATTGTTAATCCTTGATGGAATCTTTCCCCATTGTCTAAACCTATTCATCTTTGAAAGTTTGACACAGTCTAACACCTGCCACTTCATACTTTTCAATCACCATAAATGTGTATGCATTCCCTACCATTGTATTTAGCAAAATATACTGATTCATGAATTGTCTCTTTTGTGAACTCCACGTTCCACTAAAGTAGGGGCTAATCTTCACTCATTTCGTATTTGTAATGTCTGGTACAGAACACGTGGCTAATAAATGCTTGAGTGGAACTGAAGTCTCTATGGTTGCCATTTAGAAAATTATCTCTCTAATATAAAAGCAAGGACTATGTTTGACAGCCTGTATTTTCAAAATTTCTTTAATAGGCATTTTACATTCTGAACCACGAGGAACAGATATCTGAAAACATTTACAAGCCTGAGTACATTCTCTTTGCTTCTCACTCATAGCTCAAATTCTCATGAGAATTGGAAGCAGAGAATGCCATTATCTTTACTGTCTTGCCCACATAAAACCCATTTAATTTCTTAATATGTCAAATACCTAATGATTGCATAATAAACAAACTCAGACTTTTATTTTTTTGAAAGTGCAATACGTACCCAAGTGTTGCTACAATGTTAGAAGGGAACACTCTCTGGTCTTATTACTACTCTGTTTTTCCAGAGACAGAGCAAAACAAAAGGAAATAGAAATATATGAGAATCTACCACATACAAATATCATATCTGATATTACACCTCACTATAGAGTGAGTTCCCTGGCTGATTATTATTCAAATATCCCTATGTAATCTATTATTATATAGACAATTTCATTACTCACTGACCCAAACTCAGTGCCTTAAAACAATAAATGTTTAGTCTACTGAAGGTTGGTGATTTCAGATGGGCATAGCAGGTACAGTCTTCTGGTTTCAGTTGGATTTCCGTGTATATCTGGGGCCTGATGGCAGTTGGCCGATTTAGGAGGGGCCCACTTGGGATGTCTGGGATAACTGCTCTCTTCCACATAGTTTTTCTTAATCTTGGATCTAAATACAGAAAACCACAACATCTTGTTAGGGAATTAAAACAGTTATAAATAGAACCCAAGAATACTACATTTGTCAACACAAAAACCATTAGAAACGATGCTGAAATTATACTGACAGATATTACAGGCCAAGGGATATCTGAATCTAGTTCTAGTCCAGATAGCTTTCTTTGGTGATGGGTCCCTAGAGGAAACTATGCAAAAAAGGCAAAGTGACACTGGATATCCGTCCCCAAAGGCAATTATGAAGGTAAGGACTAAGAGCAGTACTTAAGTCAGTATTGGAGAAGTGGGCACTAAAAAAATAGAGGGTGGCAAGTAACTCTGGAAGAGACTTGTAGGTCTTAGTCTGCTTTCTGCTGCAATAATAAACAACGACAGGCCAAGTGTCTCACAGTGAGATTTCATTCGGCTCATGATTGTAGAGTCCCCAGAGCCTAAGAGCATGGTGCCAGGATCTTTGTAGGTCTTCCTGCCTACTCATCATGGCTGAAGGGCAAGAGAGGTTAAGAGCAAAATAAGAGGTAGCTGAACTCAATTTTGTAAGAACACACTCCTGCGATAGTTAACTCGAGCATGCAACAACTACAATACATTCATGAGGCCAGAGCCCTCCTTACCTCTATTTAGAGGCCTACCGCACAACACTATTGGACTGGAGATTGAGTTCCCAGCACACAAACTTTAGGGGATATATTCAAAACATCATATTTATAAGGATATCCATATACTTCAATGGAAGGAATAATTTAGAACATTGAGTTGTCACCAGACTGCAAAAGTATTTCAATGGAAGGTGATCTTTTTAACACACACAGTGGTGCAACAACTGTATAATCTTTTCGGAAAGAAATGAACATTGACTCTTTCCTCCTACCATGCACAGAAATTGATTTGAAATGGATTATATATACAAATGAAAAACTAAAACTATAAACTTAAAGAAGAAAACATGAAAAACCTTCACAGTCTTATAAGCAGGAAAAATATCTTTAATATGTTACCAATAGCATAAATAACAACATAACTGGTAACTTGAACTTCACCAAAATAAAAATAGCTATTTTGAAAAATGCATAATTTTGAAGAAAATGAAAATGCAAGCATAATCTGTTGCTGTGCAAAAATTTCTACCGAATGTGGGAGCTGAAAACAGTGATAAGCATATATTGTTACAGATTTTGATCTAGCATATGTTAATTTCTTGGCTAGCCAATGGTAGCAGAGAGCATTACATGAGGTTTCAGTTACCTGAAGGCTTGACAGGGCCTGGAAGAGCCACCTGGAAAGTGCCGTATGCAGTTGGGGACTATTTGTGGCTATTTATCAACAGCCCTAGTGCTTCCCTACTTGGACGTGGCAGAGGACTGGCCTCCTCTAGAGGAAGCAACTCAAGATGGTAATGTGGAAGCCGATGTGTCATTTTTATGATTTAGCTTCACAGAATCCACATATTATCACTTCTATAATTTTTCCTAGTCACACAGGTCAGCTCTGTAAGGGACAGGGATGCACAAGTGGATCTCAGGACAGCGAGATCAGTGGGGGTCCGTCTTGGAGGCTGATCACATAGCAAACCACACCTGAGAAACAATACTTGCAACCCACATACCTGACAAATGACAAATATAAAAAAATAGAATGTTTATAGAATATTTAAACCAAACAAATAAGAGGGCAAAGCTTGAAATAGGCAATTTTAACAGATATTTCATAAAAGAAAATACACAAATGGTCCACTAACATTAGTTAATCATCAGAAAAAAACAAAAGCACTCAGATACCCCAGAGTGGCTAATGTTAGAAAGGATTGACATCACCAAATGGTGGGGAGGAAATGAAACTAAAACTCTCAACTTCGCCTGCTAAAATTCATGTTCATAAAGTCTTTAACCATAATAACCCCAAAATACAAAGAGACAAAATATCTATACACAGGGAAAAATTGTAGCAAATTTATGTTGTAGAATATTACTTGACAGCATAATAATATGAATGACTATTAATGAGTTTATAAAATACACTGAGCTGAAACAGACACAAAAGCATACATGCTGAATGAATGAATCTATTTATGTCAAATTATTAAAAATTAAAGTTATTCTATAATGATTGGAAGCAAATCAATAATTGCCTAGAACCATAAGTAGCTGGGGACAGGGAAACCTAACGGGTGCTTTTGATAGTGTTGGAAATGATTTATGTCATAATGCTGGTGGTAGTTACCTCTACATGTTAATTTAGTAGAATTCACTGACAGATACCATTTAAATTAGGTTATTATAATGTATGTAGATAGTAATTAGGTCATCATCTTAAACAGAGTAGCGCTCTGATGGTTAACGTTGATGTCTACAGGGCTGGATGAGGGATGCCTGTCCAAGTTGCAAATCCCTACTATTGATCGCACCTTTGAGGATGTTGGCACAGAAGAGTGCATGTGGGACAGGGAGTGGAGTGGGAGAGAGCTTCCCTGAATGTGGGAAGTAATCCTGCAATGAGCTGTGAGAAGATGGAAGAGGAAACACAAATGTAAAACTCTCCGTGGTTGTTCCTCCCTGAGCTGACATGCTATTGCCCTTGAACATCAGACACCAGGTTCTTTGACCTCTGGGTCTTGCCCCAGCAGCCCTCTGAAAGTTCAGGCTTGACCCCTTACTGGAGGCCATTTTATAGGTCTTTCTTGTCCCCAGGCTTTTAGCCTCTCGGATTGAGTTATCACTGCTGGCTTTTCTGGCTCTTTAGCTTGGAGAAGGTCATCGCGGAACTTTCAAACCTCTGTGGTATGTTAACTAATCTCCTAGTAAATCTACATTTTTATGTATATATTTTATTGATGCTGGTTCTCTACACAGCTATAATACAATTGCCAAAAATAATTTGCTTCATAAGATATAATTGCTTTAAATTATTACCAAACACAAGTTAATATATTTGATAACTTTTTGACTTACTTGAGAAAGGTAAGCAGAAGAGAGGACCATCAAGAGAGTGCAGGCCTATCTATCTCATGTTGATTTCACCACTTCAAAGGAGTCCTGAAGAATGTAACAGGCTATCCCAAGTGGTGCTGTGGTCTGCGGATCTCAGGTTTTGAAGAGCAGCAGAGTGTGAAAAGAAAAAGGAGGATGAAGAAATAGGTGAAGGAAAATCCAAGTAAGAAATGGATGTGACTGCAAATTCCACCTTTTTCACAGCACATGTGAAAGAGGAAACTCTTAAGGTGCAGAGGAAAGTAGAACGGGTCGGTGCAGTTTCATGAGCACTAATGCTGCTAGACTTGGTAATTCTTTGTTGCTTGAATGGAGATGGGAGTCTGTCTTGTGCACATGGTGATGAACATCATTTTTAGCCTCTGTCCACTTGATGTCACCCTCCCAACCACCACCACAAAAAAAAAAAAATGTCTTGGAGACATATTCAAATTCCCCTGGGATGCTAAATTTTCTCAGATTGAGAACTACTTGATACTCATATATGTTCCTTATTGCTGGATAACAAATTAATCCCAAAATATAATGGCATAAAACCATGAACATGGCTCACAGTTTCTATTGGTTAGGAATGGGTGGTCCTAGTTCAAGTATCTGGTGAGGTTGTAGTCATCTGAAGGCTTGATTTAGGCTGAAAGATCCACTTCTGTCACGTGGTACTCTTGCAGGCCCTTGCCAATTGTTAATAAGACACATAAGCTCCTTGCTCTGTGGGCCTCTTCATAGGGCTGCTTGACGTGGCCTTATCAATTGCCAGCTGCTGGTGATGAAAGAGAGTGAAGAGGAGCCATGATGTTTTTCATGACCTAGGCTGGGGAGTGTCAGTTCTGCCTTATTGAACCAACTCAGTAACCATAACCCACACCTCCTGGGAAGATAATTCCCTCCAATTTGTGAAGGAAGGAGTATCAATGAATTATGGGCATGTTTTAAGACCATTATAGTTAGACAAAGTTTCCTTAAAAAATAGACTGTGGAATGCCATTAGTTATTTATAAAGAATAAAACATTATCACTCTAAAATAAATCACAAAGGATTAAATTATTAAATGAAAAGAGAATTTCCCAACAAGTAGAAAAAATAAAAGGCAGATAAATTCTATGATCTTGGATGGAAAAGGATCTATGCAGTAAAAATGCACATACAGAGAGAGAAAGAGAGAGAGAAAGTAAAAGACCCACAGGATCAAAATCTACATTATATGAAGTTTCGTGAATACTGCAGGAAGGAGATGGACAATGATGAGCCAATAATAAGATACCCTGTTTACTCAAATGAAACTACACCATGATCACTTGAACATAGTGAAGCACATTTACTTATATACTGCTTTGGAAAAACTGATAATGACAATGATAGCAACAGTAAAACTTAGACTATGTACCATTTTTGTGCATTAGCTAAAATATTTTACTTATAGCAAATCATTTACTTTTTACTACAACACTGCATCATAACACCATATCAATTTTCTACCTGAGGCACAATCAGATTAAGCAACTCAGCCAAATCTCATAGTTCATAGGTAGCAGCAGGGTCAGTTTACCCAGCAGGCATCTTAGGCACAATGCCTGAGGCCCACTATAGTTTAGAGCCCACAAAACCACTTCATTTCTTTTAGAATCAGAAGGGGGAGTTATACGCTTCAGTTAAAGAAAAGATTTTATTATCTAATGTCAATACTTTTGTTTTTATGCCAATCCAGTTAGAGGATATGGTTTATAATATTACTTTATGGAGGAAGAGGATTGCACAGGTAAAAGTGTTTAAGGCAATTAAAGAATGCAGTGACCAAGCTCACCCAATCTGTTAACTAAGCCTGAAATTTTCCTGTAGGGCAAATTGCCAATGTGCTTCAAAAGGGCTGAGCTTGTTCACAACCTTTGATTATTTTTAAGGATTTAACCTAAATAGTAAGGAAATAGACAATGATTTGTGCAAGTATATGTATAAAAGTGTTCATCTGAAGACAGAAATGTTCAATAGTAAAAATATTCCATATTAGGTGTCGATTTAGGGGGCTAGTAGAATATTAGGAGGTTTTTTTTAACAGTACTGAGAAGGAAATGGCAATTGTGACTGCTGACAGTGAGACACCCCACAGCAGGAAGCAGAAAATGGGACTGCACAAACTCTGGGGTTGGGGATGAATGCGAAGTTGTTGGTGGGGGGGGCGGCACTGTTTGTAAACAGTGTTGCATTTATATAAAGTGATCTGACTGCCTAAAGGTGGGGGAAAACTTAGAGGAATAACCTTTGTTTAAGCACAGACATGAGCGAGCACATTCAAGGAAATGTCAAGGTTTTTTCTTTTCTTTTTTTTAAGCAGGAGAACCAGAGCAGGTGAACATGAAAGTGGCCTTGAATATCATATTAATCTGTCACAAAAGCTCAGAAGGCACAAGGGGTGATCTGAATCAGTGCAGTGACATTCTGAGGTGTCTGTTTTAGAATGATCTTTGTAGATCATGTGTTTATGCACATGCTCTACAGGTCAGTGACAAGTCAGAGGGCAGGAACTGATGCTCTGGAGCAGAAGGGCATGTACATTTGTTCAGCTAAGAGTTATCACTTGAATCCTACACATTCACGGAGTATCGGGATGTTCTTGATAAGCAATTCTTTCCAAAAGTTTAGTTACGATATAAGAAGAAATGGAATGAGAAAGGAGCTTACAGGTTAAGGGAAAATTTAGAACATGAAGTCTTAAGACATGGTTATGCTGAGAAGTTATAGCCAGTAGAAAGCGTGAAGTTAAGAAGATGTAAGCCCCAAAAAGGGGCTTACAGGAAGAAGCAGACAGTAGAAAGTTAGCTTTGGAAAGGAGTGAAGACACCTAGCCTCAGACAGAAGGACTAGTAGTAAGCTTGGAGGTGGATGTAGGTAATTCTTGGGTGCTGAGTGAGATATTTGGGATAAAGTTGAACTCTATGTCTGAAGATCTTTTTTAGTTCTCTTAAGGAGAATATGAGGTCATTTGGAATGTTGTGTGGTCATTACTGATCTCTATTTGCAGGTGGTTTTTCTTCCAAAAGCCTTACAAATTACCAACAGAACTTCTCTAAACCAGCTGACTCAATTGTACTGTGGAGCTAACAGACACTTTTATGGGGGTGTTGCGTGGATTAACTGTGCTGATACAAGAACTTGGTCCCTAAGTATCAGCTTTAGCTTTAGGCTGATACAGTCGCAGGGAATGAACAATTTGATCATTAATAACAATGGACTGCAAGTCCGGTGAGACCACGTGCTAAGTGCAATTATTTACTCTTGCAATGCATACTAAGTCAAATACTAAGGAAGCTAGGTCAAGGAGTATTTATTAACAGCCGGCTTTGGCTGTTCAGCGTTGGAGAAAAGAACACCAGGTCTCGGAGGATCGTCACCGAGGTCACGTACAGGGTTCCGCTGCGGACCGGAAAGTCAAGTCAGCAAAGTGCAGAGCAAGAGTTTAGAGAAACCTCTGCCCAAAGCTCAGCGAGGGCCCCGCCCCTCCCACAGTTCAGGCCCCGCCCCCCTCTCCTATTGGCTGGTCCTCCCCTCGACCACTCCGAAGACCCGGAGGAGCGGAGTTTCCAAAGGCAGCCTCGGTGCGCTCTCGCTGCGCATGCTCGCGGGAAGCCGGATTCCGGGTCCGGAGTTGGAGGCTTCGGGCGGCCGCGGCGCAGCGCAGCGCGCGGTGCCGGGACGGGCAGGCGGCCGGCCGGGGGGCGCGCGCTCGGGGCGCGGCGCCGGCGTCGTGGGCACGCGGCGCGCTCCCGAGGAGGGGAGGCGTGGGGTGGACTGGGGGTGGCGCGTGGCCGGGGTGGGGTGGGGGGAGGGTCGGGTGCCGGCGCCGCGGCGTGCGGGTTCCGAGTGGCTGCGGGCGGCCTGGGCTGCCGGGGCCGACGCCTGCTGCGAGATGGCGATCCTGGGGGCGGAAGGCTGAGGGCGCCCGCCCGGGAGCAGGAGGAGGCGGAGGCGGAGGCGGCCCCGCTGCCCAGCCCCGGCGGCCGCGAGCCGACGGCTTCGCGCCGGGTAAGGACACGGGCAGGGGCCCGGGCGGGACGCTGGTGCGCGGCGGGACGCGGTCCCAGTCCCGGCGGGAGTTTGCGGGTGGGTTTCTGGCTGCCGCCCGGGCTGGCCCGGCGCAGGCCTGTGCTGCCAGTACCGGGGACCGGGTGAAGTGTTTCCGTGACTCTGCAGCCGCGCTCCGCGGCTCCCTCAGCCCTCCCTGCCTGCGGTCTGCCTTTCCCCAGCGCCTGGTCAGAGCACCCCGCGCCCTGACTTTCACCCCGAATGCACCGAGCCCGCGCTCCGGCCCGAGAGCAGCGCTTTCTGCGCCCGCTTCTGCTCCCTCCGCTCTTTCCCGACCCCGCAGCACCCCCACCTCCACCTTTTGTAACCTGCTGGGTCCCAGTGACCTTGCAGATGTTACCAGTAGACTCTCACCTCATCTGTGACTCCTTTCATTTTCTTTTAAAATTCTGATTTTGTAGTTTGTCCCATTGCTTTTACAGCCTTCAGATAACCAGTTTTGTGTGCACAAAGATTGTGCAGTCCTTGCTTTACTCCATTGGGAGTTGAGTTTCCTTTGCTTCAGTAATTCTATGAAGGCTTCATTACCAAAGGAGAGGAGTAGCTATTATAACGTAGACATTTTTATTCTTCCAGGATAAAAATGTTTTTATTCCAGGAGCTTGAGTTTTTCTTTTCCTATTATAAAATTTTTTTCATTTTTTTATGTAGGAGAGTATGCAGCAAGATCCCTGTTTTAAAATGCTGCTGGTATTAGTAGTGGGAAAAGATAATGTCCGGATATTTCCCACCTCGTTTATTTCTTTTATATGAAATACTGATTTATAGTTTTCTGCAGGTTTGTAAGAGTTCACTTACACTTAAGGATAAACCCACTTTACCTGTCTGACCAAGTCTTTGTGTATTATGCAAGCAAAATGCACCTTCCAAAAAACACGTTCTTTAATTTATGGGGGCTTGTGTTTAGCCATGAAGTAGTAGATTAGCTGGAAATCACCATTTTTCAATAAATAGTTAACATTTTTAAAAATTGGAAGTGTAATGTCTAAGTGTTAACAGCTGCTGAAATTGTGATTAAAGTAGTGTATATGGAATAGTTCTTAGAGACATAGCTTAATAACATTTTCAAATAGTTTTTCCCATAAAGTGTAGAGCTGTTTATAAGACCTAAAACAATATGTTTTGAAAAACCGTGATTAAGAGTTAGGTTTTTTGGAAACATGGAATGATACAGTATGTGACACAGAGGTTTCTTCCTTCAAAGTGATAGTAATCTTTGCTGTTTACCCCAGAATGGCTGACATTTCTTTTACTCCCTGACACAATTACTGTAAGCATAATACAGTACTGCTTGACCATGGCAGGTATTTGGGGTCTACAACAAAGGCGAGGATGATTAGTGTTTTCTGCCTTTGGGAAGGAGGATTATAGAGAAATTCTCCATTTGTCTTTTGACCGATGGTTAAGTTTCACAAACAGGAAAATCCTCACAGAATTCAAGTTCAGAGGGTGTGGAACTCAGTATTTGGCAAGGTAGAGTTTGAGGAGTTGGTTCATGGGTCTTTTGGCTTTTAAACTCTTGGATTTGAAAGATGACTGACTTGATAGCCGGAAAAGATGATGGGAGCAGGGAGAAGAATCTAACTAGAGTTTACACATTTGGGAATAAACAAGTAATTTAACTGTTGAGGTGTGGCAGTGTTAGTGCTAAGATAAAAGATGGTAAAAGTAAAAATTTGGGCCAGCTAATGCATTGGCTTTAATTTTAGAGTAACGACTTGGTTTTATACACAGTGAGGATTCCACAAATGATTTTAGAGTTGGGGGTGAAACAATTGAAAAACTTTGTTTTACGAGGCTTAATGTGGTAGCAGCATATGGGGCAAACTGAAATCAAGGAACCTTGAGGTACAAGACTCCTGATAATTGTGGTCATAGGTAACCAGTTGTGTAGTAATGCTAGTGGAAAGGAGGAAGATAGTATTCAGGATTTAATGACCAGGAAAATGAAGAAAGTAAAAATAAACCAGTTCTGATCAAGGAAGACCAGTGGTTGTATTTTGAGTAAGATCCATGGAAGCTTTACCCCACAGTCTGTGTGTCACTTTATAACCTTTTTGAGGTTACCAACCCTGGGTGAAATGACAGGAATCTGCTGACTTGAAAAATTTTCATGTGTGCTGTGGGTATAAACGTAGGGGAATCCATGGACCACCTGAAGTACATCCATGAAGTCCATGAGTCAGTTAGGTTAGGGGACAGATCTCAGAATTACTGGAAACTTTAAAATAATAGAACCTTCAGGTTCTTGAATAGCTAGTAAGCACCCTACTGTAGAAACACACTACGCATCTGAAGAACAGGGTTACACCCATGTTGTGCTTTACAATTTGCAGAGAATTTTGCGTAATTTATGTTATTTGCTGTGATGTTACAGGACAGATTAGCCCAAGGGTTTATGTAACTACCCTGAAGTATTAGTCAGCAAGTGGGTAAAGTTGGAATCAGGAGTTCATAGGCAATGATGGTTTCTTTCTTGTATGATATAACTGATTTACCATGAGTTGGATACAGTTAATGCCTCAAAGTGACTTCATCAGTTAAATACTAGATCATCTCAGGAGAGTCCTTCTGGTTCTTGCCATTTTGTGATGGATGAATCTTAGATTTTCATTAGAATATCTGTACCTGTCTTGTTTTTTGTTTGCATGAGAACTGGTGAATCTGAGTAATACATTGGGTATATGGAAAGCAGATAGTAAAACCAAACTAGTTATTATTATTGTCTTTGTATCTATTTGAGATGGGGACAGGGAGGATGGAAATAATACAAGTAGAATAAGCTGCTTTAAGAGCTTTTTAGCCTAATGTGGGGCTATAGCACATGCCTATAATCCTAGCCCTCAAGAGGCTGAAGCTGGAGGATCCGAGTTTGAGATCATTATGAGCTACATAGTAAGTTCATGGGTCAGTCTAAATTTTGAGACCTTGTCTCAAAAAATTTGTTTAAAAGAATCTTTATCTTTCTGTGTATCTTGCTTAAGAATACTGTCTCCTTGAGGAGACCTTCATCAATGAAAAATCAAAGCTTGGCAAAGTAAATAAAATGGGGGATCCTATTCAATGAATTTTGTAAAATAGGTAAAGTAACTAATTTGCTAATATGGTTGAAGCATAGTTGTATCAGCAGTTGATTTTTGTTTGCACCTGCAAGTTTCTCAGTGGTAGTAGGGAACCAGAACATGTTATTACTTGGTTTTTCTTATAGCTGTAGAAACTTTGACAACACAGTCATTAGAAAGACTAGAGTCTTTTGTACTCTTTGTTATAAAAGTATGATGTAATTATAATGAACAGTGGAAAATCCTATAAATTGCTCTTTATAAGTGGTATCCAAGGAACTAGTTACTAATATATAATGAGGAGTAAATGTTGAGAAAAGCACAGATGAATTTTACTCTTTCTGCTGACATTAAGAACAGTATCTTCCAACCTGTGGTTGTATAACCTTCTTGATTTTTAAGTAATGGTAATAGATACTTTAGATTTGTTTCTAATGACAACTGAGAATTAGGTGGGTCTGGAAGTAATCATTACTTTTTGATAAGTATCTTGAGGCTCAAAAGACATTTTGAAAAGTAAATTTCCAGGGCATATGACTAGGTAATGGCTAAAATTAGAGCAGAAACCTGTATTTGTGTACCTAGGTCAATATTCTTTTCCTACACAACTTCTGATTCTTTACCTACAATGGAACTTCAGCCTTAAGTTATATGTGAAGTTTCTAGCTGTACCTGTTTGAATTATGGTTACCTGTTGTACTATGTGAGTCTGAACTTGTCTGTTTCTTTCTTTGTGTTAAGATGGTTCTCTCATTCCAATGGCTAACAGTAGGTAATTTTGAAATTTGTAAGCATTTTATCACAGAATAGTTAAAACTTTTGTCAAGGATAAAACAAGTTGACTTCTTGTCGATAACAATACATTGGTGAGATGTAGGTGTAATTTTTTGTTAAAATTTTTAAAACTTTAATTGTGTGTTTACAAGGAGCAGTTTGATTCTTATAAAATCCTTATCCTTGAACATTTGTATTTTTGTGGCATATGCATTAGAATTATTTTCAAAGTGTTTATCAAGTTATTTACTTTTACAGAGTTCATATATGTATTTTTCAAAGTGTATACAATGATTTTTGTTGTCACATACCAAGCTTCACCATTAAAAAAGGTACACCATTTAAAACTCAGTATATGCTTAAAGTTTGTGTTTAAACGATTTTTTGTGAGTGTGTTATGTAAACCCATGTCAGACAGTTGCTAAGTCATAGTGAAGACTAACATTTGTTGATTTAGCCTTGACATTTCTTAAATTTAGCGTTCATTCGTAACACATACTGGTGTGCGTACTGTATGCCAGACACTGTGCTAGGTGCTAGGGTACCATTTTGAGACAACAAACACAAAGCCTGTGCTCTTAAACCTAAATTTAGAAGAACCTCTTGACATCAAGATCGTAGGCTTTATCTTCTGAGGTTGTGGGAATTTGGTAGACCATATTTATAACCTTCCCATTCTTTGACGTTTGAACAAATTACTCAGAAATATGAGGAACTAGATTACCATCTAGTTATCTAGTCCTGCGTAACAAACAATCCTAAAGTGAACTAGTTAAAACAGCCATTTTGCTCATTCTTCCTGCTGTCCTGGATGGAGCTCAGTCAGTGAGGTCTGGTTTTGCTGGTGATCCCCGCAGAGGCTGTGCATTTCACCTGGGGACTGGACGCACGCACACTCCTGTGGTCCCAGAGTCCCTTCCTTTCCTTGTGGCCTTTGCAGCAGGGTTGACAAATTTACCTAGTAGCTTAGTGCTCACAAGACTGCAAAAGCAGGAGCAACCAGACTTTCTTCAGGTCTAGGTTTGGGAAAAGCAAATTAGAGGTTGTTTACACAAGTTCATGAATATTTTTGGGGCCAGCATTGTAACAGGTTACCACAATTTAATTACTTTTGGTACCAGAGTTTGAAATTAAGGCTTTCGTACTGAGCTGTTTCCCCAACCATGCTTTTTTTAGAAAAGACTTTGAGACAGTCTTGCTAAATTTCCCAGGTTGAGCTTGAACTTGGGATCCTCATACCTCAGCTTCCCAGAGTGCCAGGATTACTGGTTGGTGCTACCATGCCAGCTAATTACAGATTTTATTTAAGTAAACATCAACTGTATTACTCAGCACCTGATCTCCTAGAAAACTGCTTTGGAACCTGAGGGTTAGGCTGCTTGATGCTTTCTACAAATCTAGACTGAATCTCGGCTGCCAAAGGGAAGGGAGGGGGAAGCTGAATCTGAGGTGCAAATGACAGCACATTTGGCTCTACACAGATGGAAATAGTTTGAGCTGTTTGCTTAGAAGTGGAGAGGGATTAGGGTTGTAGCTCAAAGGTAGAGTGCCTGCCTAGCATGCCTGAGACCCTAAATTTGTTCCTTAGAAGAGGGGTGGAGGTTGGGGGGCATTGTGAGTGGGGAAGGAAACAGGGAATTTTGGACCTCTGTGGTTTGCTTTAATATGCTAGTATAATGGGGCACAGTTGACTGATTCTTCTTATATGCAATAGAGTCCAGTAATTTACTCAGTTTGGTGCATTAGATCAGACAGTGTCCCATGCAGTGTGGGCTCCAGGGTGCAGGCAGACAGACACCCATACCCTCAGCTGAGACCTTTGAGCCCAGGCCTTCTTGGCCAGTCAGTCTGACATTGACCATCCTTGACTAACCTGTGCCTCAAGTACTTTTTGTTTGCAGTGTCTTGAAAAAAGTTGAGATAAATCACTTTTGGGGAGAGTCACTACTAGAGTGGAGAGAGTACTCTGCTTCCAGAATCTGGAATGGAATGCTTTACTGAGGTATGAGGAATAGGGTGATGTTCTTCTCTTCTTGAAGTAGATAGATGCCTTGCATGCTAACTGGGTTGTTTTCATTTGTCAGCTATCTTTTTCAGGTAGGCGCTTACGCCACTGAGCTACATCTCCAGCCATCACTATCTTTTTCTCGCTGTCATTTTGTATTAGTCTCAGTATTTGTTTTTTAAATTCAAGTTACCAACTAGTGGCATAGTTGACTCTGAAATGAAAATAAGTTTAGTTTTTATTACATTATAGCTTCTGAGTGGAGTAATGAGTTATTTCGCGTAAAGAATTATATTTCTAAAAAGGGCCCCTATAGCCTGCTGCACATTTCTGAAAATAGTAACTTTGCAGTTGTGGGGAGGAGTTTGATGATAGAATGAACCAAGACACAGGCCTTATAGAACTAGCAAAGTGGACAAATAGAATTATGTTAGGGTGTTTCTTGAAGGTCCTCTTCTTTGCTCTAACTTAACTGAGTAATTAAAAATTATGATAGCATTGTTAAACTAGGGAAACTTGGTTCTTTTCATAGCAATTCAGCGTACCCTCATTATGACTAACTAGGATGACTAACTAGGTGGAAGCAAACTGTTGAGTCCTGACTTGATAGAACAGCCTAGCTGTACATTAGTCTCAACTTGCCGAGATGTACTACTGCCTTTGTATGCGTTGGGTTAGAGTAAAGAGTAGGACTAGTTCATTGAACCTACTCTAAAAATTAAGAGATTCTTTACAAATAGACAGTGCAGATTTCTCTCCTTTTAAAGTTTTCAAGGGTACAGGCACTCTTGTCATAACATCGTTGCCCTGAGGTGGCTCTTTTGTAAATTGTAAAGAATACTTTTATTATTAGTAAATAAGTGTAACTAGTAAAGAGTAAAAAGTGGACTGTGAGCATTTTTTACAGGATTAATTGAAATCCTTATAAAACAGAATGCATAATGCTTGCAGCATAAGAAGTCCTTAACTTGTTTGTATTACTCTTTATTCCCATGTATTAAATCAAGAAATCAAACTCATTTTTCAAGGGTGTAGAGTAGCTTAGTTTTGGTTTGATCATATCAATCTCACCTCTTAGTTTAAATAATCAGTTATTAAAAGATTAAGGCTGAGGGGCTGGGGATTTAACTCAGCGGCATAAGCCTGCCTTGCAAACAGGCGGTCGTGAGTTCGATCCCTGGTACCCATAAAAAAATTTAAAAAAAAAAAGATGAAGGCTGAATCTGGGAAAGGTACTGACTTAAGGCAGTATAGCGGAGGGTGAAGGTTTGGCCATGCAGCTTGGGAACAAGAAATTGTTAATATTACCATGACAGGTAAAATGTGGTGTAAATCAGTGTTTTTCAAAATGTAGTTCTTGTTTCGTGGTCATCTATGTTACTTGTTACACATGACGGTTCTTCAGTGTCTTTTAAGGTGTATGGTATAGTTCTTGAGAGGAGTGCTCAGTAGTCTTCATTTTAGCAGATATCACAGGTGGTGTTACAGATTAATTTGATAAGTTGACAGAAACCAGATCTCTAATTTGGCATCCTAGTGAGCTTTGTCAGAGACCATTTTTCTGACTAAAGTATTCCTTATGCACACATATAATGTGCATTTAGGGAGCTTAATATTTGAACTTTCCAACGGTTTGAAAAGGCTTAGGGTAATTGCTGAGGACTTGTAAAACAAACTATGAAGGCATGATAGAGGGGAATTGTGAAGAGTAGGCTGCAGAAATGACTCTGGCTTCCTTGTTCAAGACTCTCTTCTAAAGAAAAAATTCTTTTGATTGGTGACATTTCCTTTTTGTAAAATGAAAGTTAAATTAGTTGATTATTTATCAAGTAGTCTGACTGCTTTTTATTTAATGCTAAGCTTTTCAAAAATAGCGCTTTCAATTGAAATATGTCAAATTTGAAGTTGGGCTTTTGAGTAAAAAGTGGACTGTGAGCTTATCTTTTGGGAAACCTCATTCCTTAGCATAAGGGCGCTGACTTTGGAAAAAAGTCATGAGAAGAGATTTAATTTTCAGTGCAGATGAAAACACATTAAACTGATCTCTAACTTCTAGTGATAATGATGGCCTGTGTGTGTGTCGTGTAAACCCTCCTCAGTCCTGTGACCAGCAGAACCCAAAGGCTGATAATATTTGGTATTGGTGGTGGCAGTTCTTGGAAAAACCTAAAAGTACAGTAGGGTTGATGTAAATGAAACTTACTGGGTTAGTAAGTGCGTTTTGTGTATTTTTGTGTTCTTTTTTAAAGCCAGACTTATGATTCTTTCTAATTTGAGTAGAAAAGATTAGTTGGCATTCATCTAAAGACTCTAGCATTTTTTGTTTCTTTTCACTATCTTTGCGAGCTCATTCTTGGGGAGCAGGAGGGCAACAGACCATTTCTTTTTGTTCTATGACCTGTGAATTACTGTAAGGATTGTTTATATGTGACTACCTAGCATGGAAAGGATGCATTGTATTTGGGAATTTCATTTTTTTCTAGATTAAACTTTTTGGTAATTATAACTTGTTTTAAAAATTCCTTGATAATTCTTTCCTAATGTATTATGTAATAAAAGTTTAGATGTTAAGACAAAGCTAGATTTGCATTGTCACACTGGCTCCTTGGTTGAGCCATGCTGTTCTAGTTAACCAAATGCCCAGGTTTGTCATATATAAACTGGGCATTTATTATAAATTAAGAATAATAGTACTGAATTCATTTATTAAAACTTGATTGTAGTCATTAAAAATCCCTTAGGATAGATTTGTAATTCTTCATTACTCAACGGGTGTTGTACAGTTCTTCCATTTTAAAAAGACATTCCCTTTTTGGGTTATGTAAAACTCCAGTGAGGTCTATAGCAGTACCTGTGTTTTGTTTGGCAAGTATTTAAGTGTAGATAAGCAAGGATACTAAATAGCTATCATCAGGCAAGTTTTTATTACTAAATGAGTTACAAAGGACTTTGAGTTTTTATAACTTTTTATATTTTGAATTTGTGGGTAAGGGATTGTAAACTTTGTATTTATACTCTATTTTACACTTGATAGTCAGAAGGGTTGTATTATTCTAGGAGTAGAGTTTTAGTTATTTAATTGGTTATTTCATTCTAGGAAATCCTTGAGTCTTAGTATTTGAAAAATCTCAATATTTTCTTCTTAAAAAAATCTCAATGGCTTCCTCTTAAAAAATGATGATTTAATGAAAACTTGTACTTTATGGCATGTTTTCACATTCTTAAAGGTATTTGTAAATAATAAATTAACCTGTCTATTACTTCAGTAGTTCTAAAATATCTAGAAATTGTGTAACAAGCAAATGTTGCAGCCCTGTATTCTTTTCCAGTCCTTAAATATAATTTTGATCCAGTCCTTCCTGCAGGTGTGTGTGTTGGCCTGGCTGTGTATCACTTTGTAGTATGGCTATACGACTGGAAGACTTTATTCTGCTGTCTTCGGTATTGTTGTGTAAGTTTAGTAGAAAAAATACTACTGTTTCTGAGTTTGAGAGTAATAAGAATTTGGTTCTCGCGGTGGCATGGGGGAAAGCCTTAGGGAGGTGAACGCTTACTGTGTGTCATCTGCATTCCTGATTCTAGACACAGTTCCAGTTCCCTAGAGTTACCATTAGTAATTCTCTTCCTTCCGCTCTTGACAAAACTATGTTAGGTTCGTGTTGGTGTCCTAATTTTTCAGATAAAGAAAACCGTCTCGGGTTAAATATACACAAATAGAGTTGAAGTTTGGACTTAGATCTGTCTGACTTAAAAACTGTTCTCTAGGTTACATTATCCCAATGCACTCTTCTCACACTAGAAATTATCATTTAGGAATTAGAGAGTTAGGAAATCTCTGTGCTTACTTAAATGCTGGTATATTACAGTTCTTGATGTGTTTAGAAACAATCAGGAAATTGGGGGAATGACTAGTCTGTCTAGTGACCAGCGCGGTATAGACGCACACGTCTTGTCAGCAGGCCAGGATGTGGCATTCAGAAGCTTTGTGTTCTTGAGACTGTTAGTGGCTTCTCTGCTTCAGCTGCAAGTGTTCTTGACAACTTCCTGCTGCTTCCTAAGGTACAGCAAACATAGTCCACCCCCGACTGTGGGTTCCTCTTTCTTGGATTTGAGAAACCTCAGATTCCGGATGGAGATTCTGGGACGTGGCATCTAAATTTGATGCCCTTACTGATGCCTGGGAATAGCTGACTATTGTGCAGCTCTGTGTAAGTTGCTTCTGAGAATTTGGAGCTTAAGTTTTAATGTCCTTAATTAGTGTTGTATGAATAATATTTTCTGAAGTAACCTTATGTGGCCCAGGAGGAGAAAGCATGTTTTCTATTTATGTTCACAAAGGCGAGGGGAAAAAAATTAAACAAATGTGTAAATATTTTTTGCTTTAAAATTTGTTATTTTCTCACTGTAAACATAATATTGTATATTATAAGATGTTGAGAAATAGACAAAAATCTACATCCTCAGGACTGATACCATTTAAGTGTAGTCCTTTGTTGATGTGGCTGCAGTTAGTAATCAGTTCTTTTAAGGCAGAAAAAGAATCATCATCTCCTTAAATTAACATAGGAGAAATGACATTTGTCAGTGTTTAAAATATATTTAAATTCTTTTGTATGTGATTCTATATTATTGACTGTATAATCCATATAGTTGGAATATTGAGAGAGGGAGTAGAACAAGGAAAAAATCAGACAGCAATTCTATCAAAGTTTTGTGCTTTTGTTTCATTTTTAAGAATGATCGCTGTTCACGTTAAATGTTGAAACAGTACTAAATGTGATAGGCACGTGTATTTTCGTTTTTATTAATAGTCCCTAGTAATCAACGCACAATGTTTAACTTCCTTGCAGTGGAGTTAACATACTTCATTTTGAGAAAGTTGGTATAATGTAGAATTTTTTTTTTAAAGTGCTTCTTGATGGAGCAACACCACCATCTTGTGGCCTCGTAGAATATTGTTGCCAAAGTTATGTTTTCACAACAGTGAGCATAAATGGTTGTTCTCTTGATGTTAGCCAAGGATTCCATCCAGTTGGAGATTGTGAGTTTTTACCATATCTGGGGATTGGTAGTAGAAAATAAAATGACTGGTGTCTAGGCTGGTAGCTTTGTAAAAATGTGAATGTTTGAGACAAATAATGAGATAGAAAGGAAAACAGCTTGGTTACAGTTACAGATTGTTTTGCCTGAAATATGCAGTATGTGCAATAAAGTGATTCTAAGCTTCAAACAAGTCATGTTTTCTTGTGCTGTTTCTCATTTAATACGAAAACTAAAGTCCAGGGAAATTTACATTCTCTGTCTTACTCAACCACTTAATAGGATATTTGTTTGTTTTGTTTAAATCTTTTCTAAACTGTTGACTCTTAAATGAATATTTTCTGCATAAATTTTTGTACTTGTCTTTCATTTTGACAGTGATTTTAAAGGAAAAAATATGAGATATATTTTGCTTTATTTAAAAGACCTACAATAAATAAGACCATTTAGTTTTAGTGTTTTTGTTTTTGAGATTTGGTAGACTTGAATATGTCTTAAATACTTCTGTGTGCCACGTTTGAGAGAGACAAGGTGGGTTCAGTGGAGAGGATTTTTCCTGGCCCCTAAGATTTTATTATAGTATTCAGTTAGAAAAATAAAGCTGTTTTGATGACACCATCATCTGAAATTGAGTCTGGGTAAAAGTTCCTGTAATTGTTTCCTTGAATCAGACACTATACAAATACTTAAGGTATTTTTTCAAAGTTTCAGCAGTGTAATTTGGAATTTTGTTTTGATTTTTGTAGGGACAATGTATATGCACAAAAATAAGTATCTCTGAACTCTCTGTGGAATAGTTTCCCTGTAAGGTACAGGTAATTAAGCTCTTACAGACCTGTAGGTTTTGGTGGCTGGGTATTGGTAACATTGTTTCAGTATGTGAGAAAAATTGTAGCATTGTTTCGGTCAGAAATTTTAATCTTTCCTAGAGGAAACTATTCTGAACAATCTTTTTTCAAATCTTTGAGGTTCAGTTGATATGTTGGGAAGTAGCATAGTACTTTTGAAGGGTATCCAAGTGAACTTCTGTTTATACCCTTTTACTTGGTTATGTAGTGAGTCAAATGAGCATTTTTTTATTGGACTTTTTTGTACTGTTTGGACTGTGGTGATCCAGTCACATTTTCTTTTTGTTCCCTGTATGATCCAAAAATACAGTGACAGTTTAAATTTTTAAAAATTACTGCAGTAAAAGACACGTTGCCACTAATCCACTCAAAATAGTCTCCCTGACTTGGGACACACTTAACCCACTTGTTCTTGCCACTTTCTGAAGCATTTCTGTAAGTCTTTGTTAATGAGTGTCCTTGCTTACTGTTATGGCTGCCTTGACCTGAGTCAATTCAAAACATTTACCTTTCATGGTCATTTTGACTTTGGGAACAACCAGAAGTTACATGGTGCCAGATCCAGTGTGTAAGCTGGATGAAGACACACAGTAATGTTTTTATGAGCCTGCCTTTCTGTCGGATGGCGCTCAGCACCATTCACTATTTTTGATCCTGTCTTATAAAGACACTGATGAGGACTTCCCAGAACTGCTTCAGAAAGTGGCAAGAAGGATGAATGAGATAAGTGCATGTGATGTAGGAGGAAATATTTTAAGGAGGATTAATGACAATGTGTCATTTACTGCAATAGTTTTTTTTTTTTAAATAAATATTAACCAAATAGTCATTCACACTAGTGTAGCTTTCTTAGTTAATGGTATAAGTTTTTTTATGCCTGGATGGTTTCATGTCTTACATTTCTTTCTTCTTAGAACTACCTATATATCTCCTTCTTATACTGGTAATCTCACTTTTGAGCCCAAAATGTTTTGAAAGCACTTCTTTGTTTCACGTGTGCAGGTCTTGGATAGGACTTCTTCTGACTTGTCTTGACTGTAGGTATTTCCCCTAGAGTGCTTTTCTGACTAGTGCCTCTATAGTTTTTGTCCACTCCCCCCTACTCCTGTCAATGAGCTTAAAACTAATCAATTACAGTATGTGTCTGTTTCCACTACCAAATTACAGGTTCACTGAAATAGCATATCTTACTGAGGTGTGTGTATTTATGTTAAATGTGTTTTGAGATTTGAAGAGTTTTGTTCAGAGTTGTTAGAAGAAATGCCTAATAAGTTTGTTGATTGATTAGGTAGTTTTTGTTCATGTGTTTGTTTGTTTATTTGTTGGTTTGGTTTGGCTTGGTAAATTGATTGCCTTTTACTGGAAATACTAAATAAGAGGCTTAAGTCAGTGTTTATTGAGTGACTGAACTGCTGTCTGATAGCGACATCCGAGGAGAAAATAGGTATGAGGTGGCCATTATTGGGTCATGAAAGAAAAGTGGTTAATTTCAGTAGAGGGTTAGGAAAGCAACCAAATTGCAAGGGAGAAGAATAGTGGAAGGTAAGCAAAAAGTTTGGCTATTTTTAAAGAATGCATTTAGTCAACAGACACAGACCGGCTCAGACTCTTTGTTTGTAGTATGTGCTTTTTTTTTTTTTTTTTTTTTTTTTAATCTCTGACTTGGAAAAGAGCAAAACCAACACTTCTGTCAGCTCAGAATATAAATATCTCTGATACTTGATCTTGTGGACTGGCCTGTACTTTAGTGCCTCATGGTTACTGCTAGCCTAGTTTCTAGTCTTGTGTTAAGTCCATGAATTATTTATACTTTTTTTGGCAAGGAATTTTCGTTGTGCATAGAAAAAAAGACTCTGCACATTTTCTTGGCTTAAAATTTATATGATGCAAGTTTTGTTTGAAAAGTGGTGAGTGTAACTATTTGTCATTAATTGAGGAAAGCACCCTTTATAAGCAAGTTATATTGCCCTGATTATGGCTTTTTCTTTGACCCCTTCCCCCTCAGTACAGGAGATTAACTCCACTGGTTTTGCACTAAGCTAGCTTCCTGTCCCACTCCCTTTTAAACTTTTGAGACAGGATCTTGCTAAGTTGCCCAAGCAAGACTCCACCTTGGATCCTCCTGTTTTAAATTCCTCAAGTGCTGGGACCCGCGCTACATGTGATTATGTTTTATACTCTGGGGAGCCTTACTGTGATGCTGCACTGACCAGAGGGGAGATTAAAGAACCCAAGAATCAAGAATCAGGTTAATTAAAATTAATGGAATGAGAGGAAGATTGAGTTAAATAGTTTGACTGGCTTTCAAACTTGAATATCTGTAAATAGGATGAATTTCATGTGATGAGCAAATGAGGTGAATTACAGGAATAGAATGGGCAGCAGTTACAAGGGTGTATGTTATGATAATTTGAGGAATCACATGCATACGGTTAAATTCAGCAACTTCTACAGTAAGGACATACCATAGCATTGCAGATGCTGAGTTGAGGAAGAGAATGAAATTTCTGTTCATTTTATAGCTGATAGTTTGAGTAGGTTGGTCATGTACTTTTGAGAGAAGGAAATTTGAATAGTTAAGTGGTTAGTATTGGCACTAAAAAGGGATTAAGATTGTTTAGGAAATTAAAATTATGATGTACATGATACATTTTAGTGTAGAAATAGTTTTGCTTACACTATACGTATAAATTAGAAACAGATTTTGAAAAAGAAAAATCAAGACAAACCCATATTTATGTTGCTGAAAAGAATACATGAAAATTAGGTGAAAATAGAACTAGAAGGCTTGGAAAACATTAATATACTAACTTCTCTAGTTGAAAATCAGATATTGGGTGGAAAATATTAGTATCAGTTGAATATTAATACTGATTTTAAAGTCCTTTAAAAATATGTTTCCCATAAGAAATATTGCCAGTGGTCTTCTCCTTAAAATACATACAAGTGCTGAAAATACAGCAGGATATATAGAAGGATGAAGTTATTGTAATTAAATGGACTTTTCTTTTAGGTTGAAATAAACAAACGATAGTCAGAAATTGCAGTGTGTACCTGGGTCCCCATCTTTATTTGTCCTTTGGTAGATACTGTGAGTACTTGAAGTCACTGGAACGGTGCAGATTAGAGATGCTATTTTTTTAACCAGTGACAAAGTTGTAAATTGTTAGAACAGTGACGTTCCTGTGGTTTGAGCTTAACTGCATTAATCAGTGATACTTATAGGGAGAAGTCAATGTTGGACCAGGAAACTTTGTTTTAAAAAATCCATCTCAATCACTGTTGGATAGGTTTGGTGGTCATGAATTCTTTCAGGTGTTCTTTATCATAGAAGTGTCTTATTTTTCCATCAGTTTCGAAACATAGTTTTGTAGGGTATATTAATCTGGGTTGGAAGTTGTTTTCTTTTAGGATTTGAAGCACTTCACTCTGAACTCTTCTTGACTTGATGGTTTGTGTTGACAAGCCTGCTGTGATTCTGATTGTTTTGTTTGATTTTACTATGTGTGATTGTATGAACAGTGATTTTGAAGAAAATAAGACATTAGAGTAACCATTGTTCATTTCCTGTTACCTGGTTTTGAACTCCCATAATGCTTTTCTCTTTTTGTTTTGATTGGTTTTAGCTGTTTTCTATTATTTGATTTCATTGTGTATGAGGCTATTTTAAAGAGAACAAGAGACATTATGGTAGCCATTGTTGATTTCCTATTGTCTTGTTTTGAAGTCTCACAATACTTTTCATTCTTTTTTTTATTGGTTTTTATACTATTTGTTTTGTTTGAATGTATTGTGTGTGAAGGTATGGTCAACTATTTCCAAGCAAACAGGAGACATTATGGTAGCCACTGTTGAATTCCTGTCGTTTTGTTGTGAAGTCCTCTGTTGCTTGCATTGTTCTGTTCTGAATTGTTTTGTTCTGTTTTGTTTTTTTGTTTTATTTGCTTTAAAATAAAAAATAAAAAAAAAAATCCATCTCATTTTGTTGTTTGTTTGGTAGATAGTACAGGTACTCTTAAGTCCCTGACATTGTACAGCTTAGAAATGTTAATCTTTTTTACCCAGTAGCACACTTATAAATCATCAGGAGAGGGATACATTTTTGAATTTTGGGCATAAATGAATTAGTATTATAGAAAGAGGTCATTATGAACAAGAAAACTTATTAAGTCAGCTAGCTATATTTCAACCAGTTAAAAGTATACATCGAGGACATAGTACAGTTAATATGTTAACATTTTTTCCAAGCCTTCTGATTCTTTGAAGATTGGTTGAGAACAGATCATGGGAATAAAAACCCTGTGAAAGAGAATACAAATGAAAAACGTCACTGTTGTACTGGAGAAATTGGAATCAGTTGTACTTGCTTCATTTTTCTGATACGATGTGTATGAAAGTCTGAAACGTGAAGTGCTGTGCTCTGTGGAATAGTGATAGAGTTGCTCCTCTGTGTCCCTAGACAGAGGGGAACTGGAGGGACTGGAGTCTCTGAAGTTAAGGGCCAGATTCTAAGGAGAATGCTGTTTGGGAGGTTGTAGGGTCCGTCAGGTCCAGAATGAGGTCATTACACTCGTGCAAGGAGATGGTGATCGTCTCGCTCCCAGGACAGTGAGTTGATGTGGACACTGTGGAGTGAAGGTGATGGCAGATAGAACAAGAGGACTAAGTGTGAGGAGGCTTGTGCAAGAAGTTGGAAGTATCATCAGCCTTCAGGGGTCAGCAGTGTGATGGTCTGGAGAGAAGCAAGGGGAGGCGAGGAGAAACACTGGGTGTGGAGAAAGCTCCAGCCTCTTCCTGTCTCCCAGTGTGTGGCCCTGGTGGTGTCATCTTGAGTCCTTGTGAGTGGCCCCTTTGAAAATATTTTTTTTGTTTCTGAATTCCTAGGTCACACACAAATGAAAACTAACAGAATTGTGCTTTGTTCTGATAGGGTACTACTACAGAATTTCTTTGAGATATGTGAAAAAGCAATCCAGGCAGGAGGAACCATTCTGTTATTTGCTAAGCTCATCAAACATCCCAGCTTTTCTAGAACTGAGAAGTTTCCCATGATAGTAAAACTAAAACTTGGACAGTTCTGAAACCAAAATGATTTGATCACCCTCCTGTCCATTTTATCAATTCATGGAAATGACCAGCAGTTGCATTTTCTATATGATCTGCATGTATAAAGAAGTAATATCTTGCACTGATTAAAATTAAGCCCCATATTCTATAGTTTACATTTTTATGCGATAATTTTATACTTCATGGTTTCTAACTCTGATATGTGACTGGTTGGTTTAACCATCTCTATCTTTGGTACACCCAAGTTTTAAGTTTTGTTCAGTTGGTACAATAGCTTTGCCCAGATTTAGGTACCGTTACTGTCTCCTATCTAACTTCATAGCTGTAGAGGTTTTCTTTTCCAAAATGTGATTCTTATCATTGAAACCATACTATGCATGGTTTACTTGGCGTATTGGAGAAGCTATTCCATAGGAGCCTGTACAGTTTAGATCTGTTTGCTTCTCCCTTTACCTTTTTCATTCCTTTATTGGGCCACACTAGTAATTTTCCAGATGCTCCGTGTTTTCTCTCTACCTTTTTCTGCTTTGAAGAGTTGCATTTCAAAATGCAGTCTTCTTCCTGATCCCAGCGTATTGCATTATCTGCTTCTCTTATGTGCCCCTAGTATACTGTTTACATTTTGTAGCTGTTTTTGTCACACTGAACGCTATTTTTTGTTTATAGGGTTGTCTCTTCACCAGACTATGAGCTCCTTGAAAGAAGGAATCGTGTGTTATTCATCTTTATGTTTCCAGTCTAACACAGCTCTTGATACATAGTAAGTAATATTTTTAAAACTAATAATATACTTAACAAACTCAGTGTGTGTTGATAGTTAATTTTATCTGTGTTGACCTAGTAATACTGTATGATGTTGTAAAAAGTTTGGCTATAGACTTAACTCTTTTAGGGCTCAGTTTGCTCATTTTTAAGATGGATACAGTGGCTGTCTACTCATTATATTATTTAATGCTCAGATTAAGGAATATTTGTTTATTACAGTACTTTCTACTTTAAGCACCACACAACTTTGTTATTAAATAAAATGTGGGTACTAGTTGTGTGTTGAAATTGATCCTTTTATTTATTAAGTGTCATTTTTAAGATAAGATGGTATCATTTTTAAACAAGTTTATCATGTTTTGCAGTTAATATTTGCAGGTACTGGTTACCATAGCTCTCTATGTGTCCTTAACATATTCACAAGAAGGCTACAGTCTGTCTTAATGTCATGCATGAAGATTGCTGTGAATTCCAGCCAGCCAGGTCTGCATAGTGAGTTCAAGTCCTGCCTGAAGTATATAGCAGAACTCTGTCTCAAAAAATAAACAAAAACCTACCTTTTCTGTCTAATTCATGGTTAAAGTCCTTTAATTTTTTTTTCCCATCAACCTCTAAGTAAATGAATGTCTTCACCTGTCTTTAGGTCTCTTAGTTTTCAGAAGAATAAGTCTTTTTCTTGTGAGTCTAATTATTGCCATCTGTGTGGAAAGTTATACTTTACTTTTCCGTCATAGACTTATAGAAATCACACTTGGTGAATTACTGATTCACATTTTTCTATGTATACTTTCATATCTTCCAGCATTTTTAGTGTTATTAAAAGTATATGATTTGAACATGCCAAATTGTATGTAACACTGATGTCAATAATAAGCACATTTCTGAGCCAGCCACTTGAAACCAAAAACTAGGTCAGCACCACGTGGTTAATGAGTTGTGGTTGTGAATGCTTCCCCAACACCATATTCCCATCTTTTCCTAACTACCAAAGTCACTGCCATCCTAAATTTTGTTTTCTTCAGCTTTTTTAATGCCATAAAAAAGGCCACAGATACAATTGTTTTGAGTTTCATAATTTTCTTGTCTGTAAAGTTTATAAAGCTTGCACAAATAGTATTTAATTGTAGAGGAAACTCTTAATTTACAGATTTTTTTTAATACATGTCAAGGAAAACAAAAGAATACACAGAAACATCTTAATTTCAAATTTGTAAGTGGAAAATAATTGGAGACTTCATCTTGGACTGTTAGACATGCCATCTAGTGTAATGCTCCTTACACAAAGTCCAGAGGTGTAGAAGAGTCATAGGTGCACAGAAGCATTTCTTTACACTGGTTTCTTTATCATGTGCAGATGTGTTTCTGTTAGATTGATGGAATACGCCTCTAAGAATGATAGCCGCGTCATTCAGTAGCTGTTTTGGACCGCAGCAGTTCTTCAGTACACTTTATGTAATTGCATGTTTGTTATACAACTTTCTGAGGGCAGAATCCACAGTGTCCCTGGGTGTCTTTTTCAATTATGGAATCATGACATTTTTTAAAGGAAACGCGTAACAAAAAGTGAGGTCCTAGTCACCACCAAAAGAAGTCCTTTCTTTATCATAAAGATTGAGAAAGCTTTCCTGATGGCTTTAGCATGGAATGTTAAGTCTGGAGGTATGACTGATTGAGTAAAAGATGTCAATGGTTAGAAGATTAATTTGTCTTTTATTTCCCCTTTCTAAAATACATTCATATTGTTGCCTACAGTGATTGTTTATTCATTCTAACTGCTGCATAATGCTGCATCATGTGAATTTGCCTTTTTCTAACCAGTTTTCTACCGATGAATATTTCAGTATCTAATTTTTGTTATTATGAAGATTATTTATATAAAAATGTGAGGAGAATTGCTCTTTGAAATGTGTGCAAATGTGAAGCTTTCCATGATAATGTTAGATTGTTTCCTAGCAGGATTTTATCAATTTAAATACCTACCAGCAGTTATTAGAGCTAGCAACTTTTCCATGTTTTTTTTTTTTTTTTTGGTTGTTGTTGTTGTTATTTAATATTTGTATCAGTTTTCTGTTGCTGTGACAAAATATCTGAGAAAAGCAATTACAAGGAGGAAAGATTGATTTAGACTGTCACAGAGGTTTCTGTGCGTGGTTAGTGGTCTCACTGCTTAAAGCTTGTGGAGAGGTAGACATGTCCTCGAAAGGCCTGGGGTGGAAGAGAGTTGCTAACCTGGTGCACCTGTGAAGGAGTGGTGTAGCTGCAGCCTCTGCTCCCAAGATTCCTCTTTGTTCACTTTTGTTCCATCAGTCCAGACCCCTTCAATTTCTTCTGTGTCTACTGTCAGCTTAAGTGGGAACACCCAGCTGAGCTGAGTCAGCATGGTTCTGGGCACGGAAGACCCACCTAAGGAGGCTCGTCTTGGAATGGTATAAAAGGACAGTGGAAGGGAGGGATTTTAGCTGATTTCCCTTGGAAGTGTTTTGTGTTCAGGCTGCTTTGCTTCAGAGAGGTTTTAGGCCTCTTGAGCCGAGTTCCAGATTTCCTCTTCACCAGGGATGGCTGCTGATCTCTTTGGAGGAGCTCTGGGTCTTTGCCCTTGCCTTGGGCATCCTCTTTTGGCTCTCCGGCACAGATTCCTCAGCTTTCAGCAAGCCTTCTGCTTGGGCCAGACTCTGTAGCCTCCAGCACCAGCCCCTGGGCTTTCTGGTGCAGATGCCTCTGCTCCTGATAGGACGTGCATGGGACGGTGCTGTGGACTCCAGGCCGGTAGCTGCATTCTTCCCATCTTGCGCACCAGATGGATCTCTTGCACATTTCTACACTTCACTCTGTGGATGATATTGTCAGTTAATCTTGTAAATTTCTGTATTCAGCATTAAGTGTTTCTCTTGTAAATATTTCCTACAGCTCTGTCCTATTTGCCAGTCATCTCTGGAAACACCTCACAGACACACCCAGAAGGTGTTTCTGCATCCAGGCAGGGTTAATCATTCTTACAGCATTTTATGGTCTTTGCTTTTATAGTCTTACACAATTTTAAAATTACATCTGGTTATCTGAAGTTACATTTTTCTGATGGACAGTAACATCTTACATTTTTTCATGTATTTGTTGGCCTTAGAAGTTTTCTTTTTTACAACATTCCAGTTCAGCTTTGTGCCCAGTTGCCTAATGTATCTTTTTATTATTTGTAGACATTTTCATATAGTTTAAATTCTAATCTTTTATCAGCTTTTTTTGTTTTGCAAATATATCTGTTTGTGGCTTATTTTTTGGTTTTTATTTAGACTTTTATAATTATATTTTTATTTAGTTTTTCCTTTTTCTTTCTCTCTTTCTTTTTTTTTTTTTTTTTGATGCCAGGGATCAAACTCATGACCTTGTATTTGCCAAGCAGGCACTTAAGCCACTGAGCCAAACCCCTGGCCCTTATTTAATTTTTCTTTTGGTAGTGTGACAAGTTCTTCACAAACATGCAGTCAAAATACTCACTTTTCCCTTCTCTCAAGATACCTCTCAAGTGTAGTGGCACTTTCTTTCATGTTTACATCATAAGTTTGCCTCTCATATTTACACTTGTTTGAAATTGGTTTTATATATAATGCAGGATAGGGATCCAGTTTTTTTGTTTGTTTGTTTTTTCTTTTTTGAAGGCAATGTTTCATTGTTCGGGTCAGGTTAGCCTTGAACTCATGCACTTTGCAGCCAGGCTTGCCTTGAACTCACAGCCATCCTCCTGCTTCAGCCTCCCTTCTTAGTGCTGGCACTAGCATTAAGCAAGCTTGAGAACCAGCTTCTGACTTTTTTTTCTAATATTTTTCTTTCTACTTACTACTTTCTCATTATTTTGGGGTTTCTCTTGTTATTCTTTGTATAATTGGCTACATTGGTCTATATTTCATCAGTTTGCAACCTTTCTTTTCCAACTGTAAATTTTTTTCCTCACCTGTTAAGTTTTTAAGGCTAAAATTTTGTCTCTAAGTGTAACATTTTTGGTATTTTGTAGATTTCTATATTTGTATTTTCATTTGATTCTTTGCATTTTTAAAATTTTCATTATAGCTTTTTCTGACCCTTGAAATATTTGAAATGTTTTTAAATTCTATTTAATTTTAAAAATTTTATATTTTGTTGAATTTTAATTTAGTTGTATTATGGTCACAAACAAGAACCAACCTTGAAATTCAGTGAGATTTTCATTAGCTGTAGCATGTACATTTTTTGTGCTTAAGTCTTCAAAAAGAAAGTTTTTTCCTAACTTGTTTATTAAATTTTGTCCTGTTGATTATTTAGGATGTGTTGAAGTCTCCCATAACAGTGATCACTTTGTTGGTCTTCTGTAGTTCCCATTGTCCTTGGGAGCTTCTCACCTCCATTAGATGATGAGTTTGTTTTTGTCAGAAAGTCCAGTACTTTGCTTTACCCCAAAGCACTCTCTTTTACAGAGGTGAATACCTTTAGCTGCTTATCAAGTTTGGGAGGCTTAGGGACTTAGGAGCTAGAGTCAGTTTTCTGCCCTTTTGAGTGTCTGGATTTTGTTCTTTTTTCTCCTAACAATTTCTCACTGATCTGATTCCTTGAAGAAGTGAGGGTAGTCTCAGTCTGAGATGACTCTTCCTGTGCTTGACCATTTTATATCTGGGTTTCTTCACTTTGCTAGTTCGGTTCTTTCCCAAGGCCGTCATTCTAAGTTTGAGTTTACCTAGCTGATACTTTCTCATGTTCATTCCGTAGCTGCACTTCTTTTTCTGTAAGCTTTGTCCCTCGAGATAGAAGTTGCACTACTGGGTTGAAAGCTCAGCAGAAATCATCTTCGTTAGTAGTGGTCTGAAACTTTGAACTCAGTTTCAGTCTTTGGGACAGATCTCAGTCCTCACACTTATAATCATCTTGAAAGTAATCGTGTTTGGAGTTTCAAAACCAGTTGTTCCTTCTGTTACTTTTCTTTTTTTTTTTTTTTGCGGTACCGGGGATTGAACTCATGATCTCGCACTTGCCAGGCAGGCGCTTACACCGCTGTGCCAAATCCCCAGTCCTGTTCCTTCTGTTATATCCATCCGTCTTTGTGGTCTGTACTTCCTCTGTGGTCACTGTTTCTATAGGGTGCCCTACCACATGCTTTTCTTAGAGTTTTAACTCCTGTTTCATCTTTGCCATTTTACTTACCATAGTAATCTGTATTTCTGTGGTCTCCAAATCCTTAAATCTTCAAAGTTACCATCTCTTCTATGAGGATGGATAATTCGTGACAGAGTGGGTTCTTCAGCCTTTATTTTTTATAGGAATGCTGACTACTGACTTGGCAGCCAAAAGAACATCAACTTACCCTGTTATTTAGAGATTCTTCATTGAGGGCACTTCGAATTCAGTTCCTCCGGCAGCATAATCAAAGCCTTCCGGCCTTTCAAGGTTGCTGAGTTCATGTGGTAATGCAGTGACACATAAACCTCTGAAGAATTCCTTTGTGGAGTTTTCTGTTACACCATACGTCTGATTTCCTAGAAAAGCAGTGTAAGGTGGCAATTTAAGATGATGACTGTGGTCAGTATTGGATTCCCAAGAAGCCTGTAGAACAGTGTAGATGATACAGCAGTGAACTGGGGTGCCCTGTGGATGCTGTTGTCATCACATTGTCCAGTGGCTGCGGCATCTGCTTCCAGGTCACGTTTTGTTGCCTCAGCTTACTGGTTGGGACATCATGCTTTTCATTAGTGCTACCATATGCAGGGAGGGGATTTTTAGGGAGATTTCTATCCTTTTTTATCTGAAATTGCCTGTTAGGAAAGTGAGAATGCATGTTTGGGCCTTTTCTTTAAGCGTGCAAATACAGAATTTTTTTATTTGCTTACTGAATTGAACCTTGTATTCTTTCCTTTGAATTCTTTTAAATATATCATTTTGTCTGTTACTATGCCTACACTTGGCCGCTTTTTTGTGTTTGCCTCTGGTATGTCCTTTCCCTGATTTTTGCTTTCATTCTGTCAGTATCTTTATTTTGTAGGGTGTTCCTTATTTTACTTTCAAACTTGTTTGTGTACATTTTTTATAATTATTTTTGTATTTGGACTTTTTTGCCTTGGTTTATTTACCCACCTGCCATCCTTTCTAGCTTTTTTTGGATCATCTTTTTATTCTGTCATCTATATTTTGGAAATTACACTCTTATTCCTTTATGACTAACTTGCAAAATCTACTGAACAGTGATGGTGAACTTTTGAGAGATGAGCGCCCAAACTGTAACCTAGAACTCACTCACTTATTGTGCAGTGCCAACGCTGCAGTTAAACTGGAATAGTGAAGCTTTAGTTTAGATAAACCAACTCATACAGTAACATCTTTTGTCTTAAGACAAAAACATAATAACATGCATACCGTAGGTTCGCCACTGAACTATACTACAGGTACTCAGGTTTAGCCAGAGCATAAGGTCTCTGCCAAGAGATGCAGGAATTCGCAACATCAATTCCTATCCTCTTTATTTCTGTCTTGCCCTTCCACAGTGAAACACCATAATAAGATGTTGTTATTGTTACATTATTCAACATTTATTTACATTTACTTGTAGCAGTTTCTTCATTTATCTTTTCTTCCTTCGCAGATCATCCTTTTGTGGTAATTTCATGAAACACACTCTTTAGATTTTCTATAATTAAAACTGCTATTGATAAACACCTCTTGGTCACTAGTTACTTGGCCCAGTGCTTTGTGTCCAGATCTCAGTGCTACCAACATATATCCAAAGCAGCACTCTGATTTATTTACTTATTTTTGTTTTCTGCTCACCATTTTTTACTATTCAACTCCCTTCAAGATTTCTTTGGTTGGTTGGTTGGTTGGTTGGTTTTTATCAGTTGGTACAGGCTTGATAATTTTCAATATTTTTGAGGATATAACATCTTGAAAATAGTCAATTTGTTTCATTTTATGCAGTATCTGTTTGTATTAAAGGATAGTCTTTTAAAATACCTAGTAAATTAGACTGCTGGAAATTAGAAACGTTAAATTTTCAATTGTTTTTTTTTTTTTTTTTTTTTTTTCTCATGTGAACATGACAGCTATTGATTACTTTCGGGTAGATGTAATTCTTCAGCTTGCTTCTCATCTGAGGAATGAGAGCATTGGCATGAACAAGGTTACAGAACTGAATATATGTTACCTACAGCCAGGGACTCCTGTAACTGTTTTTAACACAAACACAAATGTATTCAAACATATAATATATGCAACTACAAATAAGTGAAGAGAGCTTGAGTGTTGGCTTCCTGAAATTGGGGAAAGGATATAAGTGGAGGACTAAAAAAATCTACAAATAGAAGGGAAACAATAAATGTTAGTGTTTATTAATACTTCTTCATTTTGCACAGAATGTTCTGCTTTAGTGGGATAAGGATGGAAGTAAAGCCTTGCAGTAGTCATAAGGAAGAAAGGTGAAGCAGCACCTACAAAGCTGTGCTTTGTATTTTATTTAAAAAATAAAAATT
Organism: Cavia porcellus; assembly: GCF_034190915.1. Lineage (NCBI taxonomy): Eukaryota > Metazoa > Chordata > Mammalia > Rodentia > Caviidae > Cavia > Cavia porcellus. The sequence continues at coordinate 60,912,977 of NW_026947493.1, forward strand.
GGTACAGGGTAGCATGGAACAATTCGAAAAAAAAGTACCTATTAAAAGAAACATTTGGCCGGGTGTGGTGGCATATGCCAGAAATCCCAGCACTTGGGAGGCTGACACAGGATTGCTGTGAATTCCAGGCCAGCCTGGGCTGCAGAGTGAGTTCAAGGCCAGCCTGAGCTGCATAGCTAAACCCTGACTCAAAAAGACCAAAAAAAGAAAAAGCATTCAAGATTACTGGAGGTATAACTAATACATTCACCTAGACTAGATACTGTTTGGGGGAAATCTTGATGAAGGACACTGTTGGGAATGCTAATGAAATTAGAATGTGGTATAGAGTAGATAATAGTAGTATAATAGTTAAATTCCTAAAGTTTAATGTCATTATACTTTGATTATTTGATAGAAATTTTTATTCTCAGGAAATACACACTGAAATTTTAAAGGACAAAAGACAACACACAGTACTTACATGGTTTAGAAAATCTATTCTAAATATATTAATTTATTCACTTACATGTTTATGAATCAAAATATAACCCTAAATTCCTAGTACCATCATTTATTTTGTTCACATTGATTGGAATATGATTTGTTGGCCATATTCTTCAGTAATATTTCTCACACTGAGTTTTCCCTTTAAATGGAGCCCTGTGATTTTGTCAACATATGATGGGTTGACAGTAAGTATGGATTTTAGTTGATTTGACTGAACAGTTTTAATCATTTTGAAAATTATAATCTTTTCTAATGGATGGGAAAATTATTTCTTTTATAGGTTTAAGCTGAATTTTGGGAAATGGCCACTGCCTCACCAAGGTCTGATGCTAGTAATAACCACTGTGGAAGGTTACAGTTACAGGTAACTGGTAAGTGATTTTCACAATGCAGTATGTTAATTCTTTTGGAAGCCTGATTCCCCAGACTTATTCCATGAGTAATGCTCTTGGGCAAACTACATAGTCCTCCTTACTTCATAGTACCTTGTATGTTATGAAATACTTCCTTATTTGTCAGTGAGGAAACTCAGAATCAGAGGGAGCATGTACCTTCTTTTAGTAATGGGAGACTAACTGAAATCTTAGGACTTGAAGTTGTTACTCCTTCTCTTAGCTAACAGTGCTCTGTATATTGATTTTTGAAGAATGATCTGATAGTATCGTTATTAAGGCCTGTTACTGTAGTTAGGCATATTACTGCCTGTGAACTGAAGTAACTCAATTATTTTTAAAATCCAGGTTTATTTTTATTATTCACATATGTATTCTTATTTTTATTCCTGTTCTTAGCCTGTATGTGACAGGAAGCAAAAAGTAAGAATCAGGGCAGGTGGGCTACAGGTGTAGCTTAGTGGTAGAGTGCTTGCCTTTCATACCTGAGGCCCTGAATTTGAATCCCCAGCACTTCAAAAGAACAAACAACAGAAAGGAATGAGAATGGTGATGTGGAAAGCAGGAAAATTATAACAGGAAAAAAATCAAACAGAAGTTCACCTACTATAATGTGGTAATATTGTAGTGTATCATGTCCATAAGCTGAATAGCATGTATATTATCTTTAATGTTTTAGATCTCGGATTTTTCAAATCAGAAAGGTTTGGAAAGTTTACAAGATATATAAAAAGCATACTTGAGGTTGAAAACTAATAGACTATTCACAGTAATAATTTTTTAGCTTTATGTTTTTTGCTACAAAATTTTTTAAAATTTTTGTAAAAGAAAAAATTGAAGCCATGTTGGATTTTTGTTCTAGTGTTGTAAATGATCTATTCCTTGTGAGTTAAAATGTCACCATGTAATAATATCTTATGTATTCTTTTCTCTTCATCTTTCTTACATCACTCTCAGATTGTCTGCGCTATTTTCATTTTAAAGTACCTAAAGATTTGGAGAAATTGCTCATTACTTTCCATTTTATTCACGTTTATGTCTTCACTATTCACTGTTCTCTATTTTTTTAAAAATTTGCATCTCTATCCCTTTTTCTTTGCTTCTAACATACGCACATAAAACCAAAAGTTCATAGTTTTATTTTTTAAAAATGTATTAAGTTGAAATTTTGTAGTGTTAAAATTTGCAAATACAAATACATGTATATCAAGACATTCTCTTTGTCTTTTATATCCATCATTATCATCTTCATGAAGATTATATGTTTCTAAGTCTACTACTAGATTTATTTTTACAGAGGTCATTGCACGTGAGATTTTTTTGTTTATGTTGTTTTTAAGCAGTATTTTGGGCTGACCTTGAACTCATCTTGTGGCCCAGGCTGGACTTACACTTACAATGATCCTTCTTCTTTAGCTTCCCAACTGCTAGCTAGTTACAGGTATGCACCACCACACCTTCCTCCCTGTGAGGTTTTAAAATTGACATCTTCCTGCCTTTTTAAATTTTTTTGATACATACCTCTTATAATAGAGGACACTATGTAACACCACAGGAAACCGACTGAAGATGTAATGATTGTTCCATAAATGTTGAAACATTTGAAAATACGGAAGTGAAGTTTGTAATTCACACCACTATAGGAAAATAGTATTAAATTTTTTCTTTTAAGCATGAAATACTAGAAAATACAATGCCAAAAATACTAAATAAATACATGTATTAGTTTTTTAACCTCAAATAATCTTTTTTATGCATCTTGCAAACTTATCCTTTGCCATTAAAATCTGAAATATGTAATATGGAAACAAAGATGTACCTTATATTTGTCTACCAATAAGCACTCTCATTTGAAGTATCTTTTGATTATTTAAAACCATAGCGTTATAGTTATTAATATGCACATTTTCCCCAGCACATTATAAATTCCTTCTGAGCTTAAAAATTACCCTTTGAAAAATGTCTTCCCTTCCCCTCCCAGCTTCTAGTATTGTTGAGCACTTTGCCAATTAATGGTACATGCAATTAGCTCATAAGTAATAGTGCTCAGGCACTATTGTTGCCCTGTGTTTCTGATAGCAAAACTGAGAGGCAGAAAGGTTAGTTAATGTCTTCAAGGTCAGATTTCTGATAATTGACAGTTAAAAGATGAATTCAGATCTTTGGGTCCTGTAATTTTAACACTATCTTACAGTGCCTCCTTTTTCCTGCTTTCTTGTAGTATATGGATAAACCCTGCATATCAAGAAAATTACACTTTTACTTGAGATGAAAATACTGTTTGGGGAATTTCTTAAGAAAAAACAAGACGAGGCCTTTTACATCAGTCCGTTGGTATTGGACTTAGAGCAGCTTGAAACAGCAAAGGATGTGAATTTTGCTGACACTGATATTAAAACTTCAGATACAGTATTGAGCCCTGTGACTGTGCTGTGTTGCCAGTACTTAAATATAGAATTTGTTTTGAATCTATTGTTACTTTTCAAATCTTGAGGACTACTATATTTCAAACACTCTTACTGGTGAAGTGTTTAGCCCATTGTATTTCACTGATACATTTGTGACTGTTCTCTCACAGTAGAGTGGAAGGTACACACCTTGTTTGTTTTCATGTACTTTTACCATATTGTGTGTGACATGAGACTTCCCCTACTTCATCCCAAACCTAAGATACTCATAACTGATTTTATTAGTTGTAAATTTTGGAATCACATGTTTAGCATATTGTTTTGGATAATTTAAAATTCACTTTCTTTAAAGGGTGTGATGGTTAACCTCTATCCTGACATTTTGGTTTTGAAGTTTTTATCTGAAAAAAATAAGTTTTAAAAAAATAGCTTTTCAGGTAATGCATTTAGTTTTTAAAATGCCATGTATGTGATGAATACTATCTGGCAGGGATAATACTAGACATGTCAAATCTGAAGGCTTTTATTTTTCTCTTGCTTTAGAATTAAATTCAAGTGGTGGGTAAAGATAGAAACCAGAACCTCATACACTTCGATAGGACTGTAAAATGGTGCAGTTACCTTGGAAGTAATCATTTACTTGCCAAAGACTTACCATGCTAGCAAGCAGTTTCACTTATGTTCACATTAAAAAAGAAAAAAGAAAAAAAAAAACTTGTGCACAAGTATTTTTAGAGGCATTAGGCACAATTGATAAAATAGAATACAGCCATGTAGTAGAATATTTGGCAAGGAAAGAAATGAAGTACTGATGGATGAAACTTGAGAAACAATGTTAAGTGAAAGAGGGCAGTCACCAGAGACCATGTGTGTGATGCCAGAATGTCCAGAATGGGCAACTCTGTAGAGACAGAGAAGAGATTAGTGGCTCCTAGCATGGGTGATGTGATTAAGGGAGGTTGGGAGGAGCAGGAAGGTTACTACTTAATGGTGTTTCTTTTTGGGCTAATAAAAGTGTTTTAAAAGTGGGGTGTGTTTGCACAACTCTGGGAATCTATTAAAATTATGAACTGTGCAGTTTAAATGAATGAATGGTATATAAATTATATCTCAATACAACTTACAGAAAAATTCAGTGGCTCTTTTGTACTGCTCGTTTATTTTGCCAGAGAGAAGAGTTTCTACTTGCACAACAAGTACGGTTTCATTTTTGTTGATTTATTCATAGGCAATTCTATTTGCTGGCTATCCATATTCACTAGCAATTATTACTTTTCTGTTAGTTTCTAGTGCCAAACTAAAAAGAAAAAAGAACTGGTTTGGAACAGCAATATATACAGAAGTCGTTGTAGATGGAGAAATTAAAAAAACAGCAAAATCCAGTAGTTCTTCTAATCCAAAATGGGATGAACAGTTAACTGTGTAAGTATCTTGTATAAAGGATGCAACATATTAAAAAAAGAAAGTGTGCTTTTTATGTTTCATATTTATAGGATGACTTCAAACTGATTTTTTTTTTCCCCAAGAAAATACATGATTTAAAATATGAAACATTTTCAGGGCCAGGAATTTAGCTCAGTGGGCACAAGTGCCTCCTTGGCAAGCACAGGATTGTGAGTTCGATCTCTGGTACCAAAAAATAAAGTATGAAACATTTTTAGTAAACTTCACTTTTTAAAAGAGGAAGCATAATACTTTTTGCTTTTTTTATAAACTGAATTATGTCTGTGTAGTTATATTTTCTCTGAATGTCTTGGTATAGAAATAAACAGAAATAGTAATCCTTAATTTTGACATTTATGAAATAATAATAGTTGTATGAATCTGTATAATAAGTATATTATAACAAGTGCCATCAGTTTTCTTTATTTCATTTATTCATTTATTTATTTAATTTTTGAGATAGGATCTTGCTGTGTAGTCCAGGATGGCCTTGAACTCACTACATAGCATATGCTGGCCAAGAACTTGTAGTGATCCTCCTGCCTCAGCCTCCCAAGTGCTGAGATTATAGGTGTGCTCTACCACACCTAGCCATTATTCTTAAATCTTTAAAAACTGGGTCAAATAGAGTATTTTAAAGTCTAAGGAAGACTTTCAGTGTATTGCTGGTATTTTAACTTGTCAGATATAAACATTCTAATCTAGTTGTAAAAGACCTAATGCATTTGAAAGTAAATAATCTTTCTTATTTGTAATTTCATATAATTACTATTGTATATGATATTAAACTGAATTTGTGGTGTTAAAATTAACTGAAATAACTGGCTCAAAACAGTTATCACTCACAGTTATGAGATATGGTTGTGTATTTTTGTTGCAATTTTGCCCTTTCAGAAGCGTAACCCCACAGACCATTTTGGAATTTCGAGTTTGGAGTCATCATACTTTAAAAGCAGATGCTTTATTAGGACGAGCAACTATAGATTTGAAACAAGCTCTGTTAATGCACAATAGAAAATGTAAGTTTTTGTTCTGACATTTGTTTCTTTTAGATCTGTTGAATATGCATACACTGTAATAATAATTTTGTATTCATAAGGGAGAACTTCAGTAATTGCTGGTAATTGTTTGAGTTTTTGGCATTATATAAGTGATTCTTACTGCGAAACACTTAAAAAATGATGTCATTCATCCACAAGTACTCTGCTTTCAGCCATCAGCAGTCATTTATTATTTCCTCACTGTATACTTTAAAATTTGAAAAATGATCATTCTCTGAGCCTGTTCTATTTGTTACCTGATTGATATGTAATTTTAGTTCGATAAATGACTTCTAACTTTAAATTTTCTTTTTTCAATATATAGCTATTCTTTGTAGCAAATAGAATATGGAAAGTCACAGAGTAGTGTAGAAATTATCTACCTCTTTTCTTCTATTCACGAATAGACGTTCGTAATATTTCCTTGTTCATACATAAACATTTTCTGTTGTTCTTTGCATGTGTTTATTTAGCTCCTAAAATGTTTTTTTAATTTTAAAGAGGGTAAAACTAAACATAACAAAACAGAACAAAGCAGATAGAAGAAAACAATGTAAGAGACAAAGATTTTAACGCAAGACAATGGGAGATCTTCACTGTCTATCATATTGTTTCTTGTTTTCTTCTAAATAGTTATCCATATCTTCACAGACAGTGAATTCATACAAAGCAAAATAGTATTAAAACTGATCAGAACAGGATGATGAAGGTGTTTTAGGTCTTCAAAACCAGACAGTAAAGAACTCAACAATGTCTGCCATAATGTCTCTCGTTCTCTTCAAAATAGCTGTCCATACCTTCATGTATGTTGAAATTAAACAAAGCAGACTAAAATCACTCTGAATAAAGAATTAATAGTATTGTTGGATTTTACAGCACGGCACTACAGAATCACCACTGGATACCATAGTGTCTCTTTTTCTTCAAAGTAGCTGTTGACTTCATCATGCATAAAATAATCGTCATAAACTGTTTAGGAAAAGTTTTATGCATGTATGAGTCTCTACATGTATACCTATCCTTTCCATATTAGAGGGAAAAACAAAACAAAACAACTAACCCTAGAAAAACACGAAACAAAAAAGACATATAACAATAGCAATAAGCCCAAAACAAGGTAGTAGGTCTTCAAAACAAGGTAGTAGGAGCATAACTGGGGTTGTTATTTTACATAATGATCTTCAAGAGGTCCTGAGATTACCATACATCTGATAATATGAACAATTGTTCTAATCCTGTGAGTGTTAACTGTTTTGTTCCAAGAATTACAGAGTTTGTAGCACAGTCATTTTAGCTATCTTAAGTGTGTTTATATAATTTTAGATAATTTTTTTCTCTTTTTCTTTTTCCCTGAGATATTATTTTTTCCCCTTTAAGCAGATGCTTATCCTTTCACTGTACTTACTGAGTTTCTTGTATCTTCTGTACTCTTACCATTTCTTACACTAGGGAGACTATACAGTATTTACACATGTGACTGATTTATTTCACTTATGAGTATGGTCTTGAGTTGTATACATGTACTTATACATATCTCAATGTGATCATTCTTTATAGCTGAATAGTACTCCACATCTGTTTTTATCCATTCCTTAGTTGATGGGCATTTAGGTTGTTTCCAAGATCTGGCTATTACAAATTGTGCTGCTATAACTATGGGTGTACATATATCACTGTGATATGATGCTTTCAATTCTTCTAGGAATATGTCGAGAAGTTGAATAGCTGGGTCAAATGGGACTTCCAATCCCAGCTTTTTAAGAAATCTCCAGACTGACCTCCACAATGGTTGCACCAGTCTACACTCCCACCAACAGTGCAGGAGAGTTCCCTTTTCCCCACAGCCTCTCCAGCATTTGTTGTTGGTAGTTTTATTGATCCTGGCCATTCTTTCTGGAGTGAGATGGAATCTCACTGTTATTTTAATTTGCATTTCTCTAATGACCAATGATGATGAACATTTTTTCTTGTATTTATTTGCCATTTGTATTTCTTCATCTGAGAACTCTGTATTCATCTCAGATGCCCATTTTGGATTGGGTCTTTGAATTTCAGAGGTCCAATTTTTTTTAATTCTTTATATGTTTTAGATAGAAGTTCTTTGTCTGAGGGACAGTTCACTAAGATTTTTTCCCAGTTTGTGGGTTTTCTTGTCACTGTGCTGGAGATTTCTTTTGACATGCAGAAACTTTTTAATAAGAGGTCATCCCAGTTATTGATTCTGGGAAGTATTTCCTGTGCGGTTTGAGTCCTGTTCATGAATTCTCTACCTACCCCTAGGCCTTCAAGGTTTTTACCCAATTTATTTTCCAATAGACTTAGTGTTTCTGTTTTACTATTCAGATCTTTGATCCATTTAGATTTTAGTTTAGTACATGATGATAGGCATGGGTCTAGTTTTAGTTTTCGGCATATGGAGAACCAGTTTTTCCAGCACCATTTATTAAAAGAGACTGTCGTTCTTCTAGTGAACATGTTTGGCCCCTTTATCAAAGATAAGGTGGTTGAGTGTGTTTGTAATTGTGCTTGTATCTCCTAATCTATTCCATTGATCTTCAGATCTGTTTTTATTCCAGTACCATGCTGATTTTATTACAGTAGTCTGTAGTATAACTTCAAGTCAGGAATTGTGATGACTCCTGCCTTGACTTTGTTGCTTAGAATTGCCTTTGCTATTCTAGGTCTCTTTTGGTTTCAGATGAATTTTAGGAATGATTTCTCTAGATCTGTGAGGTATGCTAGTGGCATTTTGATTGGGATTGCATTAAATATGTATAACAATTTGAGGAGAATGGCCATTTTCTCAATGTTTGTTCTTCCTATCCATGAACAAGGGATCTTTTCATTTTCTGAGGTCTTCTTTGATTTTTTTCAGGGTATTATAATTTTCCCTGGATAGATCTTTTACTTCTTATGTTAGATTGATTCCTAAGTATGTGATTTTTTTTTTTTTGTATGCTATTGTGAAGAGTGTGGCTTCTCTTCTCTCTCAGTGATTTTGTTGTTAAGTGTATAGGAGTGCTATTAATTTTTGAGTATTGACTTTGTATCCAGCTACATTACTGAATTTATTTATTATACCTAGGAATCTTTCAATGGAGTTTTCGGGCCTTCTATGTAGAGTATCATGTCATCTGCAAATAATGATAATTTAACTTTTTCTTTTCTTATCTTTACTCCTTTTACTTCTCTCTCTTGTCTAATTGTTCTGGCTAGTATTTCTAGCACTATATTGAACAGGAGTGGTGATATTGGACATTCTTGTCTTGTTCCTGATATTAGGGTAAAGGCTTTCAGTTTTTGGCCATTTAATATAATGCTGTTGGGTGTTGGTTTGTTGTAGATGGCTTTTATCATATTGAGGTAAAGACTATGTATTCCAGTTTTCTGTAAGGTTCTTATAAATAAGTGTTGGACCTTATCAAAAGCTTTTTCTGCATCTATAGAAATGACCATGTGGTTCTTATTTTTGGTTCTACTGATATGGTGGATTACATTTATTGATTTATGTATGTTGAACCATCCCTGCATTCCTGGGATGAATCCTACTTGGTTGTGGTGAATAATCTTCTTGATGATTTGTTGCATTCTGATTGCCAAAATTTTATTGAGAATTGTTGCATCTATGTTCATTAGGGAGCTTGGCTTATAGTCCTCTTTTTTGGTTGGGTCTTTCTCAGGGTTTGGTATCAATGTTCGCTTCCAGGAATAAGTTAGGGAGAATTGCTCCCCTTTCAATTTCATTGAAGAGTTTGAGGAGTGTTGGCATTAAATCTTCTTTGAATTTCTTGTAGAATTCTGCAGTGAATGCATTTGGACCTGGGCTTTTTTTGTTGGTAGGGATTTAATCACATTTTTAATTTCATTAATCGAAATTGGGTTATTCAGCAGTTTTATATCTTCTTGACGCAGCTTTGGTACTTATATGTTTCTAGGAATCTGTCCATTTCTTCTGTGTTATAGAGGTTTTCAAAATAGGTATTGAAGATATTCTGTATTTCCACAGGGTCTGTAGTGATTTTACCCTTTTCATTCCTTATTGCATGAATTTGAGCTTTTTCTTTCCTTTTTAAAAATAAGATTGGCTAGAAGCCTGTCAATTTTATTTATTCTTTCAAAGAATAAATCAACTTTTTGATTCATTGATTCTTTGTATTGTTTTCTTAGTCTCTATTGTATTGATTTCTGCTCTGACCTTTATAATTTCCTCCCTTCTTTTGGTTTTGGGCTTGACTTCTAGCCCATTCTTTTTCTAGGTGTTTAAGGTATAGCATCTGGTTGTTTATTTGTGTTCATTCTGTTTTCCTGATGTGGGAATTCACTGCAATAAATTTTTCTTTTAGGACTGCTTTCATTGAGTACACAGGTTCCAGTGAGATACATTTGTATTTTCATTTCTTCTTTAATTTCCTCTGTGAACCACTGATTGCTCAGGAGTATATTATTCAGTTTCCATGTGTTTGTGGGGTTTTGGTAGTTTCTTTTGTCATTAATTTCTAGTTTCTTGGCACTATAGTCTGATAACATGCATGAGATAATTTCAGTTCTTTTGCATTTACTTAAGCACGTTCTGTGAGCTAGTATATGGTCTATTTTAGAGAATGTCCCATGTGCTACTGAGAAGAATGTATATTCTGATGTTGTTGGGTGGAACATTCTATATATGTCCACCAAGTCCGTTTGTTCACAAGTGTGATTCAGTTCTGTTTTTTTTTTTTTATGATTTTCTGTCTAGTTGATCTGTTCCTTTGTGTCAATGGTATGTTAAGATCTCCTGTTATAATTGTGTTACTGCTTATTTGAATTTTCATTTCTGTTAATACTTGTTTTGTATAGCTGGGTCCTCCCGAATTTGGTGCATGGATATTTAAGATTGTTATCTCTTTCTTTTGGAGTTTTCTCTTAATTAGTATGTAATGACCTTCTTTATCTCTTTTGATCATTCTTGGTCGAAGTCCACATTGTCTGTAAACAGAATAGCTACCCCTACTTTTTTTTTGGTTTCTTGTTGCATGAAGTATTGTTTTCCATCCTTTGACTTTCAGTCTGTGAGTTTCCTTTTGGGTCAGATGGGTTTCTGGTAGACAGCATGTGCTTGGATATTATTTCTTGATCAATTCTGCCAGTCTGTTTCTTTTAATTGGTGAATTGAGGCCATTTATATTAATGTTTATAACTCATATATGTTGGTTTATTTTTGACATTATCTTTCTGCTGTTGATTTTTTACCTTTATAGTCTGTTTGCCTTGCTTGATGTTTTATTCCTATGTCTTTCTAGAATGTTATTCAGTATTCTTTGCAGGGTTGGTTTGGTGGTCATGAAGTTCTTCAGCTGTTCTTTGTCATGGAAGTATCATTTCTCCATCCATTTTGAAGACAGTTTTGCAGGGTACATCAGTGTGGGGTGAATGTCATTTTCCTTTAGGATCTGAAATACTTCACTCCATGCTCTTCTTAACTTCACTGTTATGTTGAGAAGTCTGCTGTGAGTCTGATAGGCTTTCCTTTATAGGTGATCTGTCTCTGCTGTCTAGCAGCTTTTAATATTCTGTTCTTAGGTTGGATTTCAGGAATGTTGCTTTATCATATGTGGGGGTGTAATTTTATTTTGTTTATGGTTATTTAGAGTTTTGTATGCTTCACTGATCTGTATGTCAGTTTCCATTCTCTTGTTTGGGAAAGTTTCAGCTATTACTTCTGTAAATAGCCTCTTGATATCATTTGTGTTGTCCCCTTTTTTTTTCATTTATACTTATCAATCTTCTGTTGTTTTTCTTGGGGTCATCTTGAAGCTGTTGGATTGTTATTTCCTGATTTCTTGTTATTTTAAAAAGATTTTTTCGTGTTCATTAGCTGCAATCTTGTCTTCAAGGTCGGAAAGTCTGTCTTCCCTTTCACTGAGCAGTTTTGCCAACTTTTGATGCAATTCTTGATTTCCTATATAACTCTTTGAATCTGTTTCATGCATTATTTATTTCTTATATTGTTCATTCAAGGTTTCTGTCGTTGTGCTTGTTCTTTTGATTTTTTTAAACTATGTCTTCTTTAGATGTATTCAGCATTTCTTTCATTACACTTATCATTTCTTCTTTTACCTTGGAGATTATTTCTGATCTGAGTTCTTTTATAGCTTCTTGGAGTTGTTTCTTTACTTCAGTTGTTATCTTTTCAGGAATTTCAGGTATATGGCTTACATTTTCTTCTGTGTCCATGTCCCCTAGGCTTGCTTGGGTTGGACTGAAAGTTTAAGATTGCATTTTGCTCTTTCATTTTATCATTTTCTGTATTTCCAGGTTTCCAGCATTGTTACAAAGCTTCCCCTGTGTGCTGGGAATCACCTGGCCTATTTTTGGGTCCGGGGCAGACTGTAGGTAACTGCTAGTTGCTTGGAGATTGCTGGGCATGGTGTTACTGCTTTGGAACAACACTGCAATGCTTCCCTGTGGGCTGGGATTCAACTAGCACACATTCGGCTCCCGGGAAAAAATGGCTGTATGTTTATGAATTTGTAATTCTGGGGGCAGGATTTAGAGCCATGATCACTTTCTTAAAATAGGTGATTCATTGAAAACAGAGTTCTAGTCCATGAGTTTTAAGAACTACTGTTTCTTCACACCATTATTTAATTTTGTATTATCTGACACGAGGCAGTTTGTAATAGTTTGCTGAAACTAATGCCCTGTTCAAATCTAAATCTTTGTGTTCATCTTAGTTTACTTATTGTCTCAATTCCAAAACAGTGTTAGTGCTGAAAACGTTAGTGCTTAAAAGAAGTGGGTATTTTTTTAAAGCGCTTTTGAAAATCCATATATAACCTAAAAATTTATTTTTGGTATAGAATTTGGACATAAATACATTAATTATTTTGGTTTATACCAATTAATGAGCCATACTCAGTCTTGTGTAAGCTCAGATTTTTCAAAACATGTTGTCTTGGAACCATTGTGAGTTTCTTTACTGTGCCTTGACTATTTTTAAGATCATACAGTTTGTCTTAATACAGAAATAAGACATTTTATAAGGATATAGTTCCTTGCCTGGGTTATTAGTTAACCATACCTTTATCATTGGGTTTAAATTGTTTCTAAATCAGTTACATTAGACTGTACTGAACCTCGGTGTTGAGATTATATTTATCTCCCCTTTAAAGATTTTACCATAATGATCATCTTGAATGCAGTAAAATTCAATATGTTTTGAAATGAAATCATTATTAATATTATAAACTTATAGTTATCTCTTAAGATTTAATTCAGCAAAATATGCTTGGAATAAAAAATAATATAAACATTTATGTAGTAAAGAAATCTTTGTAAGTTACATTGCTAGCATCTTACAAGTTGTCAGTAAGTGTTTTTAATAAGTGAAAGGTACATTAATTTGCTGGAGTTGCCACAACAAAATACCATGGGCTGGACACGCTAAGCAACTGGAGGTTATTTTCTCTTCTGGAACCTAGAAGTCTACCATCAAAGTGTTGGTGAGATTAGTTTCTTTCTGCCTTGTCAGGAGCCATTCTGTCTTTCTGTCCTCATCTGGTCTTCTCTCTGTGTGTTATCTAAATTTTCTTTCTTCTGAGGACTTAAGTCATTTTTATTAGGGTCCACCCTAATGACATTATTTTAACCTAATTACCTCTAAAGATCCTTACTCCAAATAGTTACATTTTGAAGAACTGGAGGTTAAGACTTCAGTGAGATTCTGTTTAAGCCACAATAATAGGTAAATTATTTTTAAAAATTAAACCAGTGTTTTTAAAATGTGTAACATACTATTTACTATATTCAGCTGCAGTGCAGTAGGTTTCCAAGGGAAAACTTAGTTCTGTTTGAGACTTTGTATTTTTCGGCAGTCATCTTTATATTCTCCGCATTCCCTGTTAATTGTTAATATGAATTCTGTGAAATACAAATTGAAGAAAAATAATTTTGTGTATAAACTAGATTTCCAGTAATGGAAAATATTTAACTTTATATAATAACAAAGAAATAAACTCTTGTCATACTGTTAGCATATATGTGTCGTGTATGGTACTAGAGCTGCCTACATGGTTCCCATTTGGTCCTTAGAACTGTCCCTTTAGTTTGAAGCTCTTGACTTATACTGTAGTGAAACAACTGAGGCCTAAAGAAATTTTAAGCAGGTTACTCAAAGTATAGTTAGTGAGTAGCACAGCTGGAATTTAATGCCTCTCATGCAGGAATTGTGCTTCAGCTACAAGGATCTTCCTTGGGACTTTGGGCCGAAGACCATGTTTAGTCAATTGTTGCAGCTGTTATCTAGATATATATTCTCTGGCATTTATACTGTGCAAAGAAGGCATAGAGTGGGAAGGAAGAGTTGCTTAAGGAGTCATGAAAGGGATCAACCTTGGTGTAATATAACAGACCTACCATTAAAAATTCAAAGACCTGCTTCCAAGTGTAGCTATCAGGTACTGAATTAGAGTAACTCTTGAAATGTAGTTTTGATTTCTAAAGTATATTCTGGTGGTAAAAGCTGTTAACTGAGGCTATTTCCTTTTCTAGTGGAAAGAGTAAAAGAACAATTAAAACTTACCTTGGAAAACAAGAATGGCATCATGCAAACTGGTGAATTGACAGTTGTGCTTGATGGATTGGTGATTGAGCAAGAAAACCTACCAAGCTGCACCTCATCTCCAACCAGTAAGCAAAGTTTATGTGTTTTTAAGATTTAAGGGAAAAGTCAGTGGGAAGTATATAAAAATGTAGTTTCTTTCTTTCTTGTTGTTTAGTGGAAATACAGCAAAATGGTGGTGCCTTACATGAAAATGGAGAGCCTTCAGCAAGGACAACTACCAGGTAGAATATGACATAGCATTTCCCATTTGTGAGGTTTCAAAGATTAACTATAATTTAGCATTTGCCACAGAATTAAAAAGTTTTTGTGTAAATCATGTTCATTCATTGAATTCTTATGAAACTAATTGTAAATTTTTTTAGTTGTACCATAAAAGTCACTTGTGTAACTGTTCACTTCATTAGATCTTAGTGTATTCATATGTTGGCACTACTTTCTGCTTTCAGAACACTCGTAACCCTCTCCAAAAGAAGCCGTGTCTGGCAGCAGTCCCTCCCCTTGCTTTCTTCTCTCAGCCTCTGACATTTTGTAACCTGCTTTCTACTTCAATAGATTTGTCTTTAATAGCAATTTCATATAAGCAGACTCATAGAGTGTGTGAACTTCGTGGCTGTCACCTAGTGCGTTTCAGGGTTTACTTACGGTGTAGCACGAAATTCTGTCATTACTGAATGTCTTTTAAAAATTTGTTCAGGCATGTCTTATAAACAAATAGAGTTAGATACTACAGAATAATCTTACTGTTGTCCAGAACAGTATTCTCCTGTTGATCATGAGGAGGTAAATTTTCTACAAATTGTGGTTTTTCACAAAAATCATCTGTTTTGAAAACTCCCTGGCATTCATGTTTCATGACAATTAATAGAGGCTCTGTATTTCAAATGTGGAGATAAAACCTGAAAATATAAAAATATATTGCTGTCAAATTAATTCAGCATATTTGAAAAAGCAATAAGATATATGACCTTTATTACTCTATAGAGTTATTAATAGCATCACTGTTAAATAGGTGTTAAATAATTCTCATTAAAGCATTTGAAAAGGAAACTGTAGTTTCAGAATGTATACTTGCCTTTAAATATATTTAGTGTCCCTATTATAATTTATATTGAGGAAATTAATGACTGAAAGGACACATGAGGCTGATTAAAATGCCTTATTGTGTGAAATCTGTCTCTGCTTTTATGTTGTAAGATTAGCAAGAAGCACCCTGAGAAAGGGAATGGGGAGAAATTGCCTAAAACACGAAGGCAGAGGACATTGTTAATAGTGTATCAGGATTTAAAAACCACATTAGTCTTATCGCTCTGTTTAGTTTGATTATATTTTGTTCCAGTCTCTCTACTCATACTAGAGTGAGGGCACAGACAGCTGTCCCCAAAATAGCAGGCTATACTACAGTAACTATCCTTAATTTCCTATTAACTTAAACTGAAGCCCTGTATTACTTACATTGTCTTACTGTGACTGATCTTATTTGAAGCAAGTTTGTTAGACCACTGTTTAGCCTTGACTGATTTTATTTGAATTTGCTTGATAGTATCAATAAGAGTAGAGGCAACTGCTCTGAAGATGACAAGATGTAATAAGATACCCATTCCGGTTTGAGTATTAACTGCTTTTGAAGTCATACAATGTCTCCAATGCTGTGTTTTTATTAACATTGCTGTGTAATGCTAAAAAAAAAAAAAAAGATTAGGAGAAGGAGTTTGAAAAGAAACAAATCTCAGAGACATAGGATGGGAATGGGGTTATTTTTTCTAAAGCTTTTCAGACTGTGGTAGGAAATTTAGTATTTTTCCTCCCAAGTATAGTTTAATCAGGAAAGGGACATGATATTATTTCTATTTTTTAAAAACATATTTAGGATGCTTTGTAGGTATATAGTGTTCTCTATATTTGGAAGAGCTTTCTTGGTCACTTCCATGATATTTTCCAACATCTATTCACTGTCAGTAGGACTTAAGATGTCTGATTTTGTAGTTTTTATTTATTTGGAGTTAACTTATATACTATAAATTTTTATCATTGGGGGCTATAACAGCTTTCTCTGATCATCATGTACTCATAATTGTAGTGACTAATGCATAATTTGTAGTCAATAATTTGCAGGTGTTTTCAGCTTTTTGCAGTACTCAATAAAATTACAAGTGTAGAATTGATTTTTATAAGTTTCATAGAATTTCATGAGCTTTTTGCAGTTGCTTTTAAGAGTATTTAAAATGAATTATTACTCAGATTTAAATAAACTACAATTTGAATATTATTTTTGATGGACTGAATTGACTCTCAGTGTATTTGTAAATCTTTTTTTTTTATGTCTGCCAATATAGGTGCATCTAGAGCTGAGAGTAGTTTAAACATTAATGTAATAGAAGCAGGCATATCTTTATACCTGTCTCTTAACTCGAGTGGTAAGAAATCAGTAAATATTTACAAAAATATAGATGGAAAATTGTTTAATTGTACTTAACTCATTGAAGTAAGATACTTTTTTCTTTTTAAAGGTTGGCTGTTGAAGGTACTAATGGAGTAGATAATCATGTACCTACAAACACTGTAGTCCAAAACGCATGCCATTTGTATATAGTTAATGGAGACAGTGCACCTTCATCTCCGTCTCAGGTTGCTGCCAGACCCAAAAATACACCAGCTCCAAAATCACTCTCATCTGAGCCTACCAGTGACACTGGTAAGCATGGCTACTTATGAAACATTGTTGAAATGAAAACCAAATTAAATTTTCTATCTGTGCCTGTGCTCCTTTTTTGTGCAGTCTTCTCTTCTGTGATTAGAATTTTAAAATTACAACAGCTAAATTTTTTCTAAATTCGAAATTTTCTAGATTATATACTTAGGAAGATGTTCCAAAAATGTAGTAGTTTACTGATCACAATGAATTTCACTAAGCATTTATATGATAGCTAAGTTCTTTGATTTTTATGCCACAAAACACTATTTAATTCATGAAATGAAATGGATTCCTGAAAGAACTTTAATGAATTCATTGGTTTGTTAGAGTTAGTAATGAATGATTGTCTCCTGGTAAAGAATTTTTTTTTATTGCCTTAGTAGCTAACTTGGGAGAAAATTTTGATATATCTATCAAAAAGTTTTATTTCTGAAGAATAATAATTACAGTAGAAGGAATGCCTAAGGATGATTTGTTTTTTTATAATCATGTTTGGACCTATCTGAAAATACACCATAATATGAACAACATAACATTGTCCATTGTGCCATTTTATAGAGTCTTTCCTTTAGGTATAAATTTACTTCATAATTCCAAGAAAGACTACACAATAGAATTTCATAAAATTCTGCTTTATATTGCCTCTTATCCAGTATAGAATGATATAAACATCATAGTACATATCAATTAAAAATTATTCCACAGATAGCCAAAGATACTTACCTGAGTATGAGTTCTTCACAATGAGATACAAATCTATTGCTTTTTAGCCTAAGAGATTTTAAAGTTATTAAATAGTAATCCATACTTTTTTTAGAAAAAAACCTAATTATCCATACATTTTAAAATTTTCATTTTAAATAGTATAATTTAAGAATTCTTCAAAGAGGCTGTAAACATAAACAATAGAAAGATCAGAACTTGTTCACCTTATATGGCCAAATAAATGAATTGGTATGTGATACGGGATTATTTTTGGATTCGGAATGGTTAAGCCCATTCCATTCTTAATTCTGCTTCTAATAATAAAATAAAAGTACGGAATGCTCACTTTAGGAAGTTTTTTTACCACCTTTTTTTTCTTGTCATCTCCCTCCACTTAAAAGTGTATAAATTTAGAGGTTTTTAGCTCTTACTCCTAAAATACATGGGTGTTTGAGTAGGTTGGTAAAAGTGTGTTTTGCCCATTCATTGCGTGTTTTGATGTTTGGCTGTATTTGAATATTGATGTAAAAAGAAGAAGGCATTAACTGAGGCTCTTCGCATTGTTGAATCTGTTTCTACTGCCACTTTATAGAGTCTCTACTTTAGGTATAAATTTACTTCATGTATTGCTTCCTTGGTTATCTTCGCCTGAAATTTCAAGGTGAAAATAAAGCACACATATGAGAAACCATTCTCACAGCATTCATAAGGAAACCTGTGACAGTCTGGATAATGCTGTTAATAGCTAATGTTTTTGTTGTACATGTTCCAAATACTGTGTATCCATTAATGGATTTAATTCTTACAGGACTCTGCAATAGGTACCAATGCTTTTCGCTTTTCTCCGATGAGGGGACTGAAACCCAGAGGTCCCACAGCTAGGAAGTAGAAGGGTATAATTGGCATCCAGCTTTGTGGCTTTCTGCTTTGTACTGTGTCCACTTTGTAGTTTGTGTATTTCAAAGGAGCAATACTAATTTTTTATGCTACCAATTGTCTTCAAATGATTCTTTCCCTCCCTTTTCACTTCCTTTGACTATTGTTGGAGTCCTTTGACAAAACAATCCAAGTCATCATTCTGTTGACTGGTTTACAAAGGCTTCCGGAACCCTGTGTTACTAGCAAGCACTTAACTGATGTCTTTTTGTATGGTTGCCCACCCTTGCTAGGAGGATGACTTCAGGTATCTTTTTAAGGAACAAATAGTCCCTATCTGTTTAAGATGATGATACAAAATGATGCTCTTTTTTTTAAAGTTAAAATTAGTTTTTGTGGTTGGGGTCATGGAGATAAGACTGGGGGAATACATGTTCTGGGTATAAATATAAGGTCTTCAATGTTTTCTGTGCTGCTATGGTCAAATGTGATTTGTTCCTCTACAAAAGGTTCATGTGTTGAAAGTTTTATCTTTAATGAACAGTGAGAGATGGTGGACCTTTAAGAGGCAGAGTCTGTTGAATGGTTCTTAGCTCATTGGGAGCATCACTTTGGGTGAAATAAGGTAGTCTGTGGTCTCAAGAGAGTATGCTGTTTCCAAATGTGAGCCTGAGCTCTGAATTGGTCCCTGCTTCATGTCTCAAAACCTGATCTGAGCCGGCTTGGTGGAGCATGTCTGTAACCCAGCACTAAGGCTAAGGCAAGAGGCTGAGGCAGGAGGATCACATTAAGGTGAAGGTCAGCCTGAGCCACATAGTGGGTTCAAGGCCAGTCTGAACTACATAGTGAGACCCTGTCTCAAACAAAGCAAAACAAAACAAAAGGAGAAATCTTACCTACCAGAGCTAGCTGATGACACTGTCATGCCCCTGAATCTCTCAAATTGAGCTAAATTAATGACTTGACTTTATGAAGTTACACAACATTTGCTATTTTGTTACAGTAGTAAAGAAATTACCAATTTTTTTGTAAACTCATTTGATGACAAAAAACTGACATGAAGCTATATGTAGTTTTTATTTATGATGCTTATTATGCATGTTCCTGCATTTTACATAGAAACTTGTTCCTTTAAGACAAAAAAGACAAGTTAAAGGATATATGTGAACGTGTGGCTATAAGATATGGTCTTCTATTAGTGGAGGAAGAGATGAGATACTTTGCATAAGCTTTCATTATACCTATAACATAATATTTTAATCATTTGCTTACATATGAGTCTCCATCGACCTTCTTGGTCTGTGTGCTTATAGTCCTGTTCTTTTTCCTTTCTATTGTTTCTCTTCCCTTCTTTCCTTTCTTTGTGTGTGTGTGAGAGGGAAGAGAATTTGTTCAGTCATTCTTGTGTCCATCCATTTGTTGATACATATTTATTTAGCATAAATACTGCATTCTTCACACTGCCAGGAGTGTTGCTGCGTGTGCTATCAGTTTCTCAGCCTCAGCACTGTTGACATTTTGGGCTGTTCTTTGTTTTAGGGGGCTGTGCTGTGCGTTAGTTGATATTTAGGATGATTACAGACCAGGAGGTGCCAGGAGCCATCTCCCTTGCCCTTAGTTGTGGACAGCACATCTCTAGGCATTGCTCTTGGGAGGCACAGTTTCTCCTACTTGAGAGCCACTGATATGTATGAACAGTAAATTCCACAACCAAAAGTAAGTGTGTAGTATCTTAACAGAGTTCTAGCAATATTGGATAGCCAACTTGCTGAATTGTTGAAGGGAAGTAACTGTTTTAGATTTACTGAAAAATGGGGCAGACAGTACAGAGACCTCATGCTTTTCTTACCCCATTTCAGAATTTCCCGTTGTCAGTGTGTTACATTACTGTGGTACAACTAACGAACTGTTACTGATTAGGTAATGTCTAGTTTTTGATAAGTCGTTCTCTGTGTGTTTCGCTGGGTCTGTGTGTTTTAAGAGATGCCTGTTATCAGGTCCATACCGTTACAGTACCATACTGGTAGTTTCCCTAATGACTTCCCATGCTTTCTCTAGTCATCCCTTCAGAGGTCTTAGAAACTACTGATCTTTTATTGTCTTCATAGTTTTGCCATTTCCAAAATACCATGTAGTTAGAATCATAATTTGGTGTGTAGTCTTTTCAGATTGATTATTTCACTTACCATTGTGCATTTAAGATTCCTCCATGTCTCTGGGTCGATATTTCTTTTTGTTACTAAATAAAATACCAGTGTATGAGTGTACCATACAATTTGTTTATTCATCCATTTGTTGAAGCATCTTGGTTGCTTCAGTTTGGAGCAGTTGAGAATAAAGCTGCTGTACACATTTGCATGCAGTCTTTTGTGTGGACATGAACTTCACCTCATGAGGACTGAGGAATAAGATTGCCACACTGTGTAAGAGTGTGTTTAGTGCTGTAAGAAACTGCCAAATTGTCTTCCAGGGGGCAGTGTTGTTTTCATTCCCACCAATAAAGGAAGAAAGTTTCTGTTGCTCTGCAATCTTAATCAATATTTGTATTCTAAAGAAAGTTAAATTATTTGTATTTCTTAACTATTAAATTTTCTATGCATTCATGTTTTATATCTTTCTCTGTTCATTATTTCTTAGAAATCTTCTAGTTTTCTTCAGCTAGATCTTAAATGTAACCTTGATATTGAACTTGTGTCTGGTCATTTTACTGAAATACTTTAGTTCCAATTAATTAATTGTTTATAGTAGTTTTATAGTTGATTTTTTGTGTATGTTCTAATAAATAATCTCGTTCTCAAGTGAGTTTTCTTCATAGCACACCCCACCCCCAGTAGAGTTCTGTAATTTATTATTATTCTTTAACTCCTTTGGTTACTTCTTTAGCATGTCCAGTTGCATTTCATACATTGTCATTATCATTAATTCCCCTAAATTTTTATTTCCTCTTCAATTCAGTAATTTTATTTTTTTATTTTGCCCTCTAAACTGGGCAGATTTCCTTTTTAAAATTTAATTTTTTATTTTTGTAGTACTAGAGATTAAGCCCCTGCCCTTTTCTTTCTTTTTTAAAATAATTAATTAATTATTTGTTACAAGACTCCCCGAGTCACTAAATTTAGACTGGGCTCAGACTTTCAATCCACCTGCCTCAAACTCCCAGAGTGCTAGAATTACAAGCAAATCATCATTTCAGTGAACATATGAGAACCAATTTTCTGACCTATAAAATGTGAATAATGCTAGGGTTTGGATTGGAGCATTGTATTGTGAGGATTAAATAATCTGAAAAGTATAGAACATGTTGCTAGACATCTAAAAATATTTCAATAAATTACATTTTATTTTGTTTTTGTTTTTATTAAATCATAGAATATACACACATGATTGTACTACTGTAAATCCTTGGTTTTTGTGCATGTCAGGTTCTCTAAAAATATAGTGTTTATTTGTGATTAGAAATACAAGAATGAACAAGTTTTCCCAAGCTTTTGCACTCCAACCTTAATGTAAAACAAGTAAATGATTTCAAAGGAAGAGAAAAGAAAAAGAAACGTAATACCGAGTAAGAGGTCAGGACATGTGCAACATTATATAAGATACTCAGGGACTGCCTTTCTGAATCTGTGATGAGAATGAATTGGAAATGATGAGAAAGGGCGAATCATGAAATATTCTGAAACTCAGGAACAGTAAGTACATATTCCTGAAGTGGGAAGAGTTTTTCCATTTAAGAAACAAAAAGACAACCCTCCTGAGAAGTCAGATGCAGCTGTGGGCTGGCCTATGCCGAATCACTGTCTTGGGCTGTGTTGAAGACCTTAGTATTTATTCCGCTTGCCATAGGACACCATTCAGATGATTAATCAGGGGAGTGAAAAGATCTGTTTTAAAGGATTGATTCTGCTGCTGTTGGAAGATTAGATTGAGTTAGACAAGAGAGGAGGGTTAAGAGACCAATTAGGAAACTGTCGCAGTATTTGCAAACAAGGTACAGGGGAATGGGGTAGAGTGGCAAAGAAAGGTAAAAGAATTGCTGAGAGCATCTGCTGTTAAGTTAAATAATACATTTGGAAGAGAAGTTTGCCTTGAAAGACTGGTAAAGTCTTCTCTTCTTTTTCTGTTTCTAACAGTTTGTGTTTCATGTGCTATGTTTTACTATACACAAAGTTTTATGACTGTTCTTGGACTGGATTGTATCTTTCCTAAAATACTACTCTTTATTTAATGTTCTGTTGGCTGCTGTTTTGGCTTGGAACTACTATTGATAATCCTTTTGTGGGAATTAATTTCACATCATGAAGGAATGAAACTTCAATGAAATAATGTTTGTGAGCGAGTATCATAAAGAAATGAGAATTCAGTCTCTGCATGGTCTCTATTTCTCCATGAATCCTAACAGTGTTGAGTATGGAGTAGTTCTCTAAATGTTTTTTTGTTAATTTTTTTTAACCCTCCAGCCATTCTGTCCTCCATGTTTGGTACAGTGCTTGATTTATTCTGTTGCTTTTTGACATACCATTTGATTCCCTTCGTAGTAAGTCTTGTTCTTTCTTTAGGGAAAAAAAAAAAAAAAAAAAAAAAAAAACCCAAAGATTCCCTTAGTCTAATTCTGTCTACTTCTGTTATTTCCATTAGCACTTTGATACGTAATCTTCTATAGGTTTTATTCATTAAAGTATTCTCCTTGCATTTATAATTTGACTCATTTTTTTAGTGGTATATAGCTGAAATGTATCAGTTACACTTAACATGAAAATTAAGAAAACTATCACTGGGTTTTACTAATGGGTTATATCTTCCGAAAGTATAGAACAGTTCTTTTTGTGGTCCCTTCTAGCATTATTTTAAGGATTAATGCCATTGTGTATTTGCTACTAGACAAAATTTTAAAAGAAAATTTATTAACTTCCATTGATACGTAAAAAGGAACATCGAAAGGTATCATTCAGACTTTCTCTCAAGAATTGAAGGAAAGCATTTATTATCCAAATGCTGGCTTTTCTTTCCTGTAGTTAAGATTATTTATATATTGTGTGTGTGTGTCTATAAAATAAAGTTATATATAAATATATACCACAAGCATACATATTATGAATATATAATAATCTAAATATGTAAATTTTATATAATTACAAATTATATAAATAAAATTATACAACTTGCCATTTATATATTTACCCCTAAAATGTAAGCTGTGAGGAATATAATTTGTGTTCAGTGTAGTTCATTGATTGGGTAATTGGGCAGTTTGTTGTTGCTTTATGGCTCACTTTACTAATCTTCCCTTTTCAGTTAATGGAGAATCATCCTCATCTGCGCCAATTGATAATGCTTCCGCCATGGATATTCCTGAAGCATCTGAAGAAGCCACTTTAACTTCAAGTTGCACTAGTGCTGCCACAGAAGATCCTCCCATTCAAGAGACAGCGACAACATCCTCAGAACACAGTGAATGTATTCCTTCCTCCTGTACAGAACCGGAATCTGATGCTAGGAGAAGATTAGACCCTGAGTCCTCTAATTCTGGAACTAGTTCTGCTTTTGACAAATTAAGGCAACCAGATGGGTGTGTGGAAGCTGTACGACAGCAGTCTGGCAATACTGGCACAGAATCTTTGCCATCGGGGTATGTTAAAAGTTCTTTTTGAATGTTTGACATCTATTTAAATAGCAACTTTTTGATAATACATGACTATGGACTATGTATATGAAATGTTTCTGTTGTTTAGCTATTTGAAATCCAAATTGGAATACAAATCATATTTATTTGTTCCAACACAGATTGTTTTTGGAACTAAAAGCAGTTGCTCATCTAGTTGAGCAAGGGAAAGGAAAAAGCTCATCTGTTAATTTATAGGACACTCCTAATTTGCTTTTTACTTTTTGGCAAAAGCAACCGAGGTATTCTGTGTAATAACCGAAGTTTCTCTAGCTTCTTGTTTGGTCTGCTTTACAGACCTGACACTTGAGAACAGCCAGCCGTTCTGTGCTCAGTTAATAGTGAGCGCTGAGCATAGTAACATAAGGCTGCAGCTGGCTGTAATACAAATGTAGGTTTTTATTGCTGCTTAGTTTTTCTTATCCTCCTTTAAATTTCCTCTGACATTATTTAGCTCTTTGTGATTTTCTTAATAGAGTATTCTTTATGTGAATCCCATTTGATCATTTCTTCCGTATTAATTTACCTTTTCTTTGGCACAGCTTGACATTGATACAACTACTAATAATCATTTATTGTTTCTGCCTTCAAGAAGCTTATGTACAGGTTTAGACTTCAAAACATCTGTCTTCAGTATATTTTGAAAGTGCTGTCAATAAAGAGTGTAGACAAAGTGCTTTCCAAGCAACCTACAGTAGTCAGAACGAGGTTGTTAAAATTAGAGCACTCTAATTGCCTTCATTTTCTTGTCACAATAACTTTATTCAAACTTAATTCTTATTTTTGGAATGGATTTTCTCAGTGTTCTTTACTGGCTTATCTGATACTACCCATCAGTTTGTTGTGGTTTCAGCCTTTGGCTTTCTTCTGCATGTGCTTACCTGGTTAGGTAGGTACTGTACTCTGAGTTACTTCAGTAATTTAATCTGTGTATCTATATGTCTCGACCAGGCCTTTCTCTGAGCTTATCTGCATCTCCTTATGGAAGTCTTCTGTTCTTTTTCCTCCAGATACTCCAGACCCTACGTTATCTTCCTCCTCCCCTTCAGAAATCTGTTATCCTGTGCCTCATGCTTTTGATACTTTAGTTATTGATCCTGAGTCTGTCTTGTGCCAAATAATGTGAGGCAGACTTGAAAGACATGAGTTTCTATCAGGAACCCCATTGTCTAGTGAGGAATAAACAGTGACTACAGTTCAATTAAAGTTGTGCCAGAGGTGCGTTTAGAATACTGCAGAGAAGGAACATACAGAAGGTAGAAAGGGGAATTACTTTGGTATAAGGTCAAAGAATAACTCCTGAGCTCCTGAAAGAAGCGTACAAGTTAGCAAAACAAGAGATGGAGGCTCTGCATTCTCAGAACTGCATATTAAAATCTCTCAACATCCATGGAGTGAGTATACTGAACTCAGGAATTAGTATTTTGTTGTAGTTTTAAATTCAGCATTTTCACAAGCAAGACATATAATGTTGAAGAATAAACAATCCTGTAAAGAATTTGTGTGTCTGCCAAAAGTTTAGGAGAAGATTTTTTTGCCTGAAATCATGAGTGAACACTAAAGAATTTTAAAGCCAGCTGTGGCGGCAGACACCTGTAATCACATCACTCTGGGAAACTGAGGCTAGAGGTTCAAGCAAGTTCAAGCCCAGCTTGGGCAATTGTAGTGAGACGTGGTCTCAAAAATAAGAAAGGGTTGGGGGTGTGGCTCAGTGTGAAGGCCCTGGCTTTAATCCACTGTATGGCCAAAATAAAAAAAGCCTAATCGTATTTTTAGTTTATGAAGATCACACTTAACAATGATCATGGACAGATTAGGAGTTAAGGAGTTAAGCCACCGGGTTGTTTTATTGTGTAAGAAAGACATATTTTGGTTTAAAACATTAAATATATAAGCTTAATTTTGTGGAGCCATATAAATGCTTCAGCATGCCTTTTGTCACCATTAGTGATGCTTGTAGTAGGAACATTTGCAGTAATTTAGACGAGTGTTTTTTAGATGATGAGTTGCAATGATGGATTATGGTCAGCATTTAAACACAAAGGATCAATCAATCAAAGATTAGTACACCTTTAGCCAAACTTACTAAAAAAAAGAAAAGAAAAAGCCTATATCAATATAGTTAGAACTGAAAAAAAGGTAAAATCAAAACAGACACCACTGTTTCCAGAAAATCCAGAGGAGTATAAGAAACTATATTGAAAATTTATATTCCAGTTAACTATAGAACCTGGAAAAAGTGGAGAAATTCCTAGGCACATATCAATTACAAAAGTGAACCAAGAAGATACAAAAACCTAAATAGATCAGCAGCAAAAAAATGTAAGAGGTATTAATAAACCCAACCAAGTATGAAAAGTCTGGGACTAAAAACTATAAGTCAATCCCCTTAGTGAACATACACACAAAAATCCTCAAAAAGACTAGCAAACAGAATGTAACAAACCACTCTAAAGATCACACACCATGACTAAGTTGACTTTATCCCTCAGGTGCAAGGATGGTTCAACATATGTAAATTTAAAAATGTAACATATATATACGTAAATCAAAAAATAACACATCATAAAACAAAAGCAAAAACAAAAATCACTCAACACAGCAAAAGCCTTTAACAGATCCAACATACATTCATAACAAAAACACTGACAAAAGTAGATATAGAAAGATGTTATCTCAAACTGAGAAAAAGCTTTATGGAAGATCCACTGCCAGGATCACACTAAGTTGGGAAAAACTGAAAGCATTTCTTCTAAAGTCAGAACAAGATGAGGGTGTTAACTCTGACTACTTCTATTCAATATAAGACTGGAAAGTTTAGCTAGAGCATGAAAGAAAAAGGCACGTAATACGTGTAGGAAAGAAATCAAACTATCCTTACATAATTAATCTTTAAATTTAGCAAAATAGCAGGATACAAAAATCAGTAACACTGTGCGAACAAGGAACCTACTGAGGAAGAAGTCAGGATACATTCTCATTCACAATAGTTTCAAAAAACCCCAAAACAAAAAGTTTTTACACTCATAGGAATTAACCTAACCAAGGAAGTGAAAGACCTCTATAATGAAAACTATATATTCTAAAAAAAGAGATTGAAGAGCATATAAGAAAATGGAGAGACATCCACTGTTTGGATAGCCAGACCCAGTTTTGTCACAATGGCTGTGACAAAAAGGATATATAGAGTTATATAATCCCAATCAAAATACAAATAGCATTCTTCACAGAACTAGAAAAAACAATCCTAAAGTTTATCTAGAACCAAGAGTTCCAGAATAGCAGAAGCAATCCTGGGCAACAAATCAGGAAGCATACAATACTGGATTTCAAGTTGTATTGCAAAACTACAGTAATAAAAACAGTCTGGTACTGGCACGAAGGCAGACATGTACAGCCATGGAACAGAACAGAGGTTGTAAAAAAGCTCTAGGCATCTGATCTTTGATAAAGGAGCCAAAAATAAACATGGAAGGAAAGATTTCCTCTTAATCTACTGGAAGATAAAATAGGTAACACTCTTGAAGGCATAGGTGTATGCAAGGATTTTATGAACAGAACCTTCTTTGCTTAAGAAGTAACAACCAACAAATGGGACTATGTCAAATTTAAAGGCTTCTGCTCAGCAAAGAAAGAACAGAATGAAGTGACAAACACAATGGGGGAAAAGATTTGCCAGCTATTCCTCAGACAGAGGACAAATATATAGAATATATAGGAAACTAAAAAAAATATCCCTCTAATAGAAGGCCCAATCAAAAAGTGGGTAATCAAAATAGAGATACTTCAAGTGCAGAAATACGAACAACCAGTGGGTACATAAAATGTTCATGATCTTTAGCTATTAGAGAAATGCACATAAAAGGAAATGCTGAACAAATGCTGGTGAAGTTGTAGGGAAAAAGGAATTATTTATTGTTAGTGGGAATGTAAACTAGTGCAATCATTGTAGAAAATTAGTATAGAGATTCCTAGAAAATTAAGAATAGAAATTCCATTTAATCTAGCCTAAACCTCTTTCAGTTATCTTTCCAAAACAGTTAAAGGCATCATATTACAGCAGTGAATGCATACCTGTTTATGGCTGTACAACTCATAATAACTAAATCTTAGAAGCAGCCTACCCACCCATCAACAGATGAATGGATAGAGAAGATGTGCTTTATATATACACAGTAGGCTACAATTCAGCCATAAAGAAGGATAAATTTGAGTCGTCTAGGAAAATGAATGTACTTGAGACTATAAAACTAAGCAGACTGGTGATATAGCTTAGCAGCACAGCACCTGCCTGGCAAGTATGAGGCTACGTTCAATTCCTGGTACCAAAAACATAAATAAAACTAAGTGAAAACAAACATGGAACGATAAATATCACATGGATTCTCTTATACAAGAAACGCGAAATATAATTTAAAAAGCAAAATGACAGATGATAGAAAACAGGGAGAATGAACTTTATGGAGATGGAAAAGGGATTTCTAGTTGTGCGCTGTAGTAGAGAGCAGTTGCGAAAAACCGTCACCATAAAATTTTACCAATTTCATTGGAAGCTACTGCGCAGTTCCAGATTCCATGTTGTAAAGAAACTTCACAGAAGATGAAGCTTGAGTCTGTGGTCATGATCCTGAGGTCATGGTTAGAGTTCTCAATGGAAATCGCCCAGTTCTCATGCAAAAACAAGCACATCGATCAAGATTCAGCATCATAGTGATATTAATTGTATTTTTTGATCTTGATGGACTTGTATCAGCTGTTGCTATCCAGGAACACTACAGTGAACTCTGAATGTTATAAGGGCCTAATGTAGAGGTTAAGAAGTATATATAGAAAAAGGCATACTTGAGAAATGGGCAGACAGTTTCATTTTCCACAGACCCATGTCCTGTTCCATTTCCTTTATGGCTGTATCTGCCATAGAAAGTCAAAGAAAATGTCATGGTTTTTTCTCATGTCTTTGTCACTTTCACTGGGACTCAATACCTAACACCAATAAGTAGGACAGATTTATTTTGGTCATGTTTCAGAAGATTCTGTCTTTGCATGGTCAACAGCACGGTGGAAGGGCCTGGTGGAGGAATGTAGTTCTGGTCATCACTGCCAGAGAGCAGAGAGGAGGGGGAGCCAGGGAGGAAGATACTCTACTGTAGGCCGTGCTCCCAGTGACCCGCCTCTTCCAGCTGTAGCCCCATCATCTCCCCGTCTGTCTTCCCAAAGCGCCACCTGTGAGAGCGTGTAGCTCTTGGGGGACCCACAGATACAAACTGTAACACAACATCTGTCATAGTCACTGGATCTAACACTGTGTGACTTCTGCTTTGGCAGTTTCCCAAAGTCAAAATGATTTGAATCAGTTCAGGACATTAAGGCAGCTATGACAGCTCCACTAAAGACCCAGAAGAGGATTTCTAGAACCACTTCAGAGCGGCAAGAACAAGTGTGTCTGAAGCAAGGAGTAATATTTTGAGGGAGCTAATGGTGATGTACCTTTCACTGCAGTCAATCTTTAAAAAATTAAATAGTCACCCTGGTTTTTATCATACCTGAATAAATGTTGAGGGAAATTATATGCAAGCTAGAATTCTGTATCCAGCTACACTGTTAAGTGTGCACATAAAAGAAATATGTTACCATCACCCTAGGTTTCCAAAAGTTAACTTCCCATGTCTTCTTTTTAGGAAGCTAAGACTCAATGTTTCTTCAAAACCAGATAATGAAAGTGAAAGACTTGGAATTCAGGAAGCAGGGAATCTACAAGGACAGGCGCAAAAGAAGTGCCTGGACCCGTGTGTGGTGGGGGAGCACTCGGAGGCCTGGCAGTGGGCCCTGCACTCCCTCTAGACAAAGTGATCAGAAGCCAGTTGTATGAGATTGGACATCCCCAGAGAGTATTGATACTACTGGAAAAGTACTGGAGGTTTAATTCGTGCATACAGAGAAAATAAGCAGATGACAGATAAGCAGCTTATTCTGATAAGTACTTTTTTGAAAAAGAAGTCATGGCATGGTCTGTGGTTTAGCTGTTAGGATAGTTTACATAGATAATAGTTATAATGCAAGGTTTTATATATATATATATATTTGTATCAGTTGGAAGGAGGGTACTTATATATATATGCTCAGGAGAGAGACCTACAGCTTTATTTTTCTAATCAGAAGTCAGTACATTATGTTTGAAAACTGAGTAATAGTAAGTTAAGCATGTTAATAAGAAAAAAAGGTAGTCAGGTGTGATGCAGCCTTGTAATCCCAGCAGGTAGGAGGCTGAGACATGAGGATCACCATGAATTCAAGGCCAACCTGGGCTACATAGTGAGTTCAAAGCCACTTGGAGAGTAGGATAAAATACTGAAAATGTTGCCTTTGGAGTATGCAAAATGAAACAGTAGGCATTGTTTTTCACAAACAGCACCATACATCATTTGATAGTTTAAACTGTGTAAAGGTGTGTATAATTATATAACTAAAAGAACAGGTATTAAACTGGAAATATATATAATTTTGATAAGAATTAAAGATAAATTTAGGGCTGATGATATAACTCAGTGATACAAGTGCCTGCCTGGCAAGTGTAAGGTCCTAAGTTCAATTTCTGGTACCCCTCCCAAATTAAAGATAAATGTAAAATATTGAAAGTTATTTCTGTAGAAAAAGTTGAAACCAGGGACTATTACTGTAGAAAGTAATAAAAATTTAAGGAGTGATGATAGAGATTAATACCTATAAATAACAAAAGTACCATTAATAAGTTCTTGAAACATGATCATCTTACTAGATGTTCACTTATTTTTATTACTTAAACTTCCATATAGGTAAATATGTCATTGATATCAGGTATGTTAAGCATATTTCTGAAATGTGTTTAAGTTCTTTGTGTGAACTTTCTTAAATTAACTAAACCCTCCAGGTTATTTTTGGTGAAAAGCTTCAAAGGAATATCTGTATTTTTTTTCAGTGCAGACTAGTATGAACATTCATTTGAGTTTTATATCAATGATTTTTTAAATAGATAAGTGTAATGATTTCTGTGATTCTGAGTAATTGTGAATTTAAGGATCTTTATTGCGTATAGTTATTAGTTAAACCTTTTGTGGCTTAGGTTTGTTAGATGTAATTTAAATGAATTGCTGTTTTCTAGCTGTATGTCATTGTGTATATAGGTAAGTGCAACCTAATTTAGGGAATAGCTTTAATATCAGAAGCTTGTATATGACCTTAGCGTATGAAGATAATCTGACTAAAACAATTTAATAAACTAAGGCCTCTGAGAATCAATTAAATTTAAGTGAGCTTCTGTGTTTAAGTGAAAATAAAGTATTTTCAACTTGTTTTACTAAAATCAAAATCAAGAGAGACTAAAAAATACTGAGTTTTTGGTTTTTTTTTTTGTTTTTTTCTTCGGTACATTATATTAGTAGAGAAGAAAAAACAGGTGCTAGAGAAGAACATTAGATTGGGGAAAATAAAAGATGGGGAGTCTTTGAGACAGAACAGGAAAAAGATAAAATTGTGATGTCCTTAAACTCAGAGGCCTGCACAAACCAAAAGAGAATAGATGAACAGAGTATGAAACTGTGCACAAAGATCAACAGATTGTCATCAAACAACTGTCATGTAAAAAAGAACTTTTACATGTGTATTTATGAAATCATAGGGAAATGGTATTACTTAATGACTTGTGGCTTGGACTTGACATTAGGCTGAGAGTCTTCTATTCTTAATTATATTTTCTGTTTTCTGGTAATTTGGAGATTTTAAAATTAGAAACTTTAAAAATTTTAGATATCCATCCCTTTCTACTAACTAGTTATCATTTGAGTTTCTAAGTACTGTTAAAAAGAGGAAATAATTGGGAGGTTACAAACTATAAAGCATTGATAAAACAAATATCTTTATCATATATGTGCATGTGTGTCTGTATGTAGCTATGTGAAGTAACACTTATTTTTAGTTTTCCTGATTCAAAGTGTCCTAATTTATTATCCTTTATTTTGTTTTATTAAAGGTGGGAACAGAGAAAAGATCCTCATGGTAGAACGTATTACGTAGATCATAACACTCGAACTACCACATGGGAGAGACCACAGCCTTTGCCTCCAGGGTAATGTAGTATCTTTATGCATTGTTAGTTGTACTTTTATCACACATGTTTTTACCACACATGTGTGTATTTGTGAAATCACACGTGATTGAAAATTTTGTTTATTTAATTTGGGAGATACACATATGAGTTGTCTGACCACACTGTATTTTTAATAACTTTTACAGGATCTAAAATTAGTTGCTGAAAGGAGTCTAAGATAGTTGTTAATAGTTGTAAATTAATGCCAAAAAGCTAAAGTGGCAGGTATGTGGGAAAAGTGAGAGATGAACTCAACCCTGAGTCTGAGCAGCAGAGAGAGAAGGGAATGGACCTTGTGTTTCTCTGGAATATTGGAAGAAAGGCCTAAGAGAAAAAGCACATGACATACTTAAAACAAGAGGTAGTTGTTTCTTGGTCATACTGGGCCTCATGGATTTCAGGAATGGAAAGGTAGAGATGGGCGCTGTGGCGACATGGTTCCATGGGCAGTACAGGGAGATACACAGCAGTGGGAGAAGATAAGTTACAAAGCAACAGAAAGGCTTGAGGTCGTGTCTTGAAAATGGGCAGTGGTCACAGAACAGTTTGCTTTGAATGTAAGCAAGTTCTCTTAGTAAATGCTTATCAAAAAAGGACAGAAAGGTAGTAGGGTTGAAACTGAAATTGTGGCATAGTTGTCTCTTTGTAAGGCAATTTTTAGAAGTCATGTTAGTGATAGAATGGTAATTTAGCTAAAATACATATTTTATAATTTTATAGATTTTTTTTGATTGATAAAATATGTATTTTCAGGGTTTTTGTCATCTTACGCTGATTTTTAAATTACTTAAGTGAAGTATCAACTACCTTTAAGTTTCTTATATTGAAGTAACTCATTTTTATAATTGTTTATTTCATTTGTGGTAGTTGGGAAAGAAGAGTTGATGATCGTGGAAGAGTTTATTATGTGGATCATAACACCAGAACAACAACATGGCAGCGGCCTACCATGGAATCTGTTCGAAATTTTGAACAGTGGCAATCTCAGCGGAACCAGTTGCAGGGAGCTATGCAACAGTTCAACCAGCGATACCTCTACTCGGTAATTACAGATACACTTGTTCCCTCAGGCATTGGCTGTCTTCTACTTTGGTGATTTTCTAAAATCCAATTCAGGATATTTTTTAGTTAATGTTTAATAAATGTGTCTGATGCATATAAACAGTTTCAAAAATTTTTAGATTTTGGAGAATTTCAGATTAGGAATGCTCAGTGTATATCATACAAGAAATTATGTACTGTGTATTTTTGTTTCTGTATGACTTACCTGTGTTCAGAAAAACCTAGGGGCTGGGGATTTAGCTCAGTGACATAAGCACCTGCCTTGCAAGCAGGCGGTCGTGAGTTCGATTCCTGGTACCGACTTAAAAAAAAAAAAAAAAGAAAGAAAGAAAAAGAAAAACCTTTGGGAAACAGAATTAGCTATGTTTCACAATAATGCTCTTCTGCAGATAAGACTACCCTTTAAAGGACTGAAGTTCAGTTATCTCAGTAGAACCACTGTGTCTACAGTCCAGTGCAAATTCTGCAGTGGCTCAGCAGCACCATCAAGTACCCAAGTTCTTTCTGCCTCTTAGCTCTCCATCCTTGTTGTGCATCATGTCTGTTACTTTGAGCACGTAGAACTGCTGCTCTCTAGGCCTCACTTCTAGGGGCTAGATTGTTTATTAAAAAAAGTGTAAAGGGCAATTGAGAAGGAAGACAGCTTTGGTAGAACTATCTAATTATAATGTAATATGCATACATAAAATTATTTTTATATATATGAGTATATACCTTAGCACAAAAGGTACTGGGTAAAAGATAAAAGATTATTTTTGTAAAATTCATTCTGAAGTTTATTGGTTTTGTTAATGGACATTTGTTTTAAAGAGCACTGCGACAATTATGTCAAGTAAATAATATCCCCCATTTAAGTACCATAATTTGATCAATTGGTTGAATGCTCTTACCTCGTGACACTTGTAGAACTTGGTATCTTAGAATGTTTATAATTCCTTTATCATGATTTTTAAAAATTTTAAGATGTGACTGTGCTAAATGCATAGCTTCTCTCTGTTTTTGTATTAAAATGCCATTATTTACTTTTCACTCCAATGCTTTCACCAATCAGGCTTCAATGTTAACTGCAGAAAATGACCCATATGGACCTTTACCACCAGGCTGGGGTAAGCTAAGATTGTGTTGGTAAAAATATCTGTAAAATACATACTTACACCAAATAAGTGTTAAATGTTACACTCATTTTATTTTTTTAGAAAAAAGAGTGGATTCAACAGACAGGGTGTACTTTGTGAATCATAATACAAAAACAACTCAATGGGAAGACCCAAGAACTCAAGGGTATGTCTATATACTGCAGCCTTGCATACATCATTGTCACATATGTGCAGATAGAATCAGTGAACTTTGAGTTCCTAGCCAGCATTTACCTGTGAATGTAACATTTATGTTTTAGTTTGCAGAATGAAGAACCCTTGCCAGAAGGCTGGGAAATTAGGTATACTCGGGAAGGTGTTAGGTATTTTGTTGATCATAATACAAGAACAACAACATTCAAAGATCCTCGTAATGGGAAGTCATCTGTGTAAGTAAAAAGCTGAAATTCTCTTGAAATGTTTTTGGTTCAGAAGGTAGTATGATAGTAAGTACACCTATCTTTGCTTTTATTTCAGGATGGATTTGTGGCATATAATTCACTAATCATATTTAACATATAATAACAGTGTTCAACATACACATAGTAATTACTACATGTTGAAGTTTGTTCTAAGCACTTTGTATGTATTAGCTTGTTTTTATTTTAAAATAATGCCTTGAAGTAGATGCTGTTATTTTCCTCTTTACCGAGTAAGGAAATAGGTATAGGGAACTTACCTGACTGCTGAGGCAAACGGCAAGTAAGTGACGGAGCTGCTTCCTGGCTGAGGCAGTCCGTTTCCAGAGTCTGTCTCCTACCTACCTGATAGTATTGCTGCAGCAACAGATGCGGTGCTGAGCGCGTATCTGTTAAGAAAAATCAAAGCAGTCACAAAAAAAGGCCTTAGCAAATTCTGACTGTGACTTCTGCAGTACCCTCCAACCAGTGTTTATACTGTGTTCTTCTTGTCAACTTGAGAACATATTCAAAGTTCAGCAATAGTCTATTGTGTGTGTGTGTTTTCTCTTGAAATTTTATATAATACAATGTGATTCTCTGTATAGCACAGAAACTGATTTTATAAAAAAAAAAAATCTAAATGTCATTCTTTAGCACAAACCCTTCAGTGTTTTCCTTCTGAAGCATAGTAAAAAGCAGTCTTTACAGTGGCCTATAAAATCACATATAATCAGACCCCGTTATCTTCAGCTTCATCTCGTTTTCCTTCTCATTCACTCTACACTAACTTCATTGATTGCCAAACTGTACCTTGAACATTTTAAGCTTCCATATTTGAGTCTTAGCCCTTATTCTCTCGGCTTGGTGTGTTTTTTCTCTAAATATCTTTGAGTTGTGCCCTCTTTGTCTTTATTTCTGTGCTCCAGTGTTAAGTCTTATATGAACCCTAATCTGTTCACTCTTCTCACAATTGCAGAATTATTCCCCTCATACCACTTACCTTTTGACTTTTTAACGGGGCCATTTCTTTTTAAAGGGAGTGGCGACACATCCCTTCTGACACACACCGTATCTAATTATACATTGATACTTGCTGTGTTTCGTGTCTGTCTCACCCACTAGTGTGTAAGTTCCACAAAGTAGGCGTTTGTATCTGCCTTATTAACAAGTAATTCTTTCATTGTCTAGAAGTACTTCAGGTACCTGCTGTGTGCAGTAAATATTTGTTGTTTGAATGAATGAATTTGAATGCAACACCGCGAGGGAACAGTTCGCATCTATTCTAAAATGTTTCCTGTGATTGTAGAAGTTCTTCGTGTGGACATGATAGGCTATTGCTCAGGAGGCAAGACACTCACCCTCTCTTTTTGAGTTGAAACATTAAGTAAAGTCTGCATTCCTAAATGGCTCCTACTCTGTCTTTTCTCCCTACCAGTATGAGTCATGTGACGTGGGTGTCACTTGTTCCTAGGAATTTGGTTTTGCTCTGCTTATTATCTCAGGCAGTATGTGTTTAGTTTAGATTAGTGTTAAGATACAATTTCCTTTCATGTCTCTTTTACTTAAAGTCTTGGATTTTTAGGATTATCAAAGGCTTTGAAATAGTCTATAGTAGACTTTAATATTGTAGTTAACTACTTAACAAAGACCCAGCTAATCATGCAGTGTCTGCTTCCTGATTGTGTTCTGTCCCTGTAATGTACCCTCCTGGCTAAAGTCTTTTTTGGCCCACTGTATATAATTATATTATTGTCCTAGCATATAACTTAACTTTCCTTGGCTATATGTAGGACTCTGGTTTCATAGTGAATATTAAATACTCAGTTTATTATAAATTAATGTTTGTTTGTGTTTTTCTTTAGAACTAAGGGTGGTCCACAGATTGCTTATGAGCGCAGCTTTAGGTGGAAACTTGCTCACTTTCGTTATTTGTGCCAGGTACTACAGTGGTAAATAAATCTTATCTTTATAATCATTTAGTCATATCTTTGTACTATGTATATGCCATGGCTTATGTATGATATGTTTTTGTTTTTAGTCCAATGCACTACCCAGTCATGTAAAGATCAATGTATCCCGGCAGACATTATTTGAAGATTCTTTCCAACAGGTAAGGAAGATTTTATCAAAATATGCTGTGTACCTCATTTTATTCTACACATCTAAAAGTAATTAGGGTTTTAGAGATTTTAAGAATAATACTAACTACCACAGTTTTTTGATAGAGGGTTTCACTTTGCAATTCATGCTGGTCTCTAGCTCACTTTGTGGCCAGGCTGGTCTCAAAGTTGCATCGATCCTCCTGCCTCTGTCTGCCAAATGCTGGGATTAAGTGTGCCACCATGCCTGGCTTGACTACCACATTTTGAGTGACCATTTTAATAATAGTTACATTAAACCTTACCTGTGTTGCGTGATTGTCATTTGATTGGTGCCAGCATCTTACAGGTTTTTCATCTTCACATTATCCCTTTGAGATATAGCTTCTGTCATTATGTGTATATAGGTCGCATTCCTGAGATTGAGATAATCATTCTATCACAGATTTAGATGTATGCCTATTAAAATAAAGCTTAAAAAACTTGGAACAAGTTGATCTGTTTTAACTCTACCTCTAACAAAAAGTTTTGATAAACTAACAATTGGTCGATCCTGCACTCTGACTGTTCCATTAATATCTCTAATGTTCATTCTTATATTTCTTTTTAAAATCAACCTTGTCTGAGTATACTGTATGTCTGCCTATTCTGAATTAATCACCTGCAAATGTTTAAAATGTACTATGGTACATAAGGAGTTAAATTTATTCAGGTCAAAATGGAATGGTAACATTGAATCCTTGCTTAATTTTACTGTTACACTTCGGACAAGGTAGTTTATTAACTATTTTCAGAACTTTATGGAGGGAGGGGTTGAGTTAGTAAATTCTTAGCAAAATAAATGTTTGAAGCTTCCAAACAACTTATTTCAAGCTATGTTTGAGTTGACTTTAGTAAGTATATATCCAGATTTGTGGCAGACTTTGTTTTTTACTGTCTTGGGGAGAATCATGATCTATAATGGAACACATGTGGTTGAGCCCATATTTAACCCTGAAGGAGCCCTGTTGGTGAGCTTGCTGTGACCTAGATCTGCCTGTCTTGGCTGTGGTTCTGACATATGTGTGCAGAAATAATTCATTTTTATTGAAGATAAAGCCTCCATTACTAGTAACCTTGATGTTAGCCATTAAGGATTACAAAATTTTGGCATAGGTTTTATTTTAATACATCTTACCCTATATAAAATACCGTTGTATAAATGATTATAGATGAGTCCTTTCCTATTAAGAAATAGAATGTGCAGTGAGTTCTCTTGACTCTTAAGTTGCTATCCAAAAAAAAAAAAAATCTGTAAGTTACCTATTTAGAAGGTCTTGGTATAGTTTTTGAGAGTCAAGAAGAGAATGTTTTCTAGCCTTAAAAGGTCTTTGCATTAAACTCTTCCTGGCATCTCTAACCCAAAGGGGAACTGCCATTTACTATTGAAAAGAGGAACAGATGATATGAAAATGAGTCAGAGGAAGTGTCATAGCTTGATACATGTCTTTATCTATTCACTGGAACAAAGACATGGATTGTTTGAGTTAAAGGGACTATATGAGATTTTAAAAAAAAACGTGTAATTTTGAAAATACAGATTAAATTGTTTTGGAAATAACTGGTGCTGTATGTGAGTGTTTAAATATTCATGTTTTTGTTTTAATCAGATTATGGCATTAAAACCCTATGACTTGAGGAGGCGATTGTATGTCATATTTAGAGGAGAAGAAGGACTTGATTATGGTGGCCTAGCAAGGTAAAATTAACACACATCTACTTTGAAATAACTACATCACAAAATATGCAGTGGATAGTCATGAAAAGATATGTGACTATATTGGATTAATTTTTCAGTAGTAATCCAGAAGTATTTTTAAAACCAAAGTGTTAAAATAGTTGTACAATTGTCAAGGTAACCATTATTACTGAGCTAGTTGTCTTTCTGTACATTGTCTTTTCATATGTATAAATTATGTATGTGGGCTTTTTAATAAAAACAGTGATATAATGCAGAGCATATGAGAACTTGATTTGGAGACTAGTTTTTGTAGATCAGTATTAAGGTATGGATGAGGTCCTAGGTTTGATTCTGAGGGAAAAAACAAAGAATTGATTTTATTTTAGATATCATGGAAAGAGAAAAGGAATGTTCTTTTTTTTCACATAGCTGCACAGTAGTCTGTACTTGGAGATACCATAATAAAGGGATGAGAATAAGGTTATTTGTTAATATTTGCTATTGTAACATATGTACATTATATGTATGTATGTATGTATGTATTTTTTGGTACCAGGGATTGAACTCACAGCCTTAGCTTGCCAGGCAGGCATTTACACCACTGAGCTAAATCCCCGGCCCTCCATTTTATTTTTAATCTAATCTGAATCTCTTCTGAGTGCAAAGTTTTTCACGTTCCCTGAATATTGTTAACAGTAGACATTATGAAGCAATGAATGGGAAATCCTGGTATTATAGCTTAATTTTTTTTCTACTTAATTGCTT
Source organism: Cavia porcellus (assembly GCF_034190915.1). NCBI lineage: Eukaryota > Metazoa > Chordata > Mammalia > Rodentia > Caviidae > Cavia > Cavia porcellus. The sequence goes on from NW_026947493.1 coordinate 60,952,588, forward strand.
TGCACAAACCAAAATTGGCAATGAATATTTTGTTTTGTTCTGTTTTGTTGTCTTTTCTTTGCCTTGTTTTAGCTATGAATTCAATTCCTTTTTGTTGGAGATAGCATGTCACTCTATTGTCCAGGCTGACCCTGCGCTCACTGTGTAGCCTAACCTAGTCTTGAATTTGCCACCCTCCTGCCTGAAGCCTCGCCAGGGCTGGGATTATAGGAATGTACCACCTCTCCCAGCTGCAACTTTTGAACTCACATTTTATAGGTGCACAGAATTTCAGTATGTGTTTTAAGGGATAAGGTAGAACACTGAATCAGGCACAACTAGTGGGAGAAGATATAATACACGTGGGATTATCAAGAGTTTGTTTATAAACATTTCGTCTAAAACATTACTAAGTATTTTCAATAGATAAATACTATCTACCACAATAAATGTACATCTATGAATTTTTCTCAGTTCAGAAATGCTTACACTTCTAAAAGAAACGTGTATTTTACAAGGGAGGAATAGCATTGTTACTGTTTCCATTTTCTGACTTTGTAACTTTGTCATTCTTGTTTGAACTCTTACTTGCCTAAACTATTTGGGTCTAGTTTTGTAGTTTGGCAGTTTTAGTATACATAGCAAGTTCTTATACACCATGGGTTTTCTTATTCCTAAATTCTTTATTTGATTTAAGTGTTAGTGGCTTAGACTGACTATCAGATGTTTTACTCCAGAGTACACAAGAATGATACATTGCTACAGTCTTTGCATGTTTGAAAATGTCTTCTGTTGCATTCATATAAAAACAACAGCCTAAGAGTAAATTTCTTGCAAAGCACTTGTTTCTGTAATACTCTAGATTTTGCTTCACTGTTTTCTCTCCTTGAATGTCAGCACTATCAGCTCCTTATAGGAAACTTGTCTCTTAAGTGCACACACAGTTCTTTTTACTTGAAGTTCATTAATTTCATTATCGATTGTTTTGTATCTTTTAAAGGAACATATTAAGATCTTTCTTCATTTCAGGGAAATTTTCTATTGTATCTTTGAATATTTTTTTCTGTTCCATTTGTTCCATTTTTTCTTCAGGAACATCAATCATGGGTATGTGGAACCTCTGTCAGCCTTACATGTCTGTCACCTTTAATCATTTTTATCTTTGTGCTTCTCATGTTGTTTGAATTTTTCTCTAGCCTGTCCTTGTGTCACTTTTGCTATACTGCCCTACATATTGCTGCTTCTGATGTGATTTTTCTTCATTAGTGGTTTTACTGTGTCATTTTTTCTGTAGACTCTGCTAGCTCATCTGTTGTGTTGTTTTTCAACCTCTTGTATGTCTTCATTTTATTTGAAAATGTGGAGAATATGTTGAAAATTAACTCTCCTGTATCTTGCTAGTTAGAAATTTTTCCTTCTTTTCTTCTAACATTAGGGCAAAGGTTAGGTGACATGACCATCCTTTTGAATGGATTTAGTTTCTTTGGGCTGGTCTTTGCTAAACATGGTCTGAAGCAACAGGAAATTTTATTCCTGGTTTTTGTGTGTGTATCTAAACACTTTCTGACTCTACCCGCTCAGTCCTCTTCCCTGGCAGGATTGTCTTCAGCCTCATTACAGAGGGAAGTCACTTGGCTCAACTGTGTTGGGACTTCTGTGACTTGTGTTTATCATTGCTTAGTTGGTTATGTTTAGGGACTTGCTTCTATATCATTTAGGCAAGTTCAGGGATTATGTTTCAAAAGCTGTAGAAAAGAGCCCATACATGTCCGGTGAACATGTGTAAAGGGGTCCATTGTAGAAATTTTTTAAATTATGTAATAATAATTTTAAATTTCACAAAATCCTGCCTAAGAATCAAGGTTTCCAGCCTGGAGCCTGTAATTCCAGCTCTGGGGAGGCTGATACAAATTTGATTTTTCTTTAAAAACCTTAAACCCACTTTTTCATCCTCTTACTTATATCAGTTGGCTGAATCCCAGTAGCTGTTTTCCTTGTAGGGGAGAACACACTCTGTTTTGTTACTGTGCCCCCACTACCCAGTTGGCTTAAGGACCAGTATAATATACCTAGAAATTCCTTCCTTAAAGCCAGAGATTATGGCTAAGCAGAGAAGCTTAAGTCCTGTGCTCTCACTGACCACTGTGAACATTTGAGTTGGCATTCTGCCCATCGAGTTGTATTTTACCTGCCACCTTTTTAAAATGAGACAAAAAGAGAGGTTTCTTATCACATTTGAAGATTCACTTAATTTTAGTCTTTTAATGCATTCACAATAAAATTAAACCTGTTCCCAGTATCAGTGTTGTATACTACAGTGTCACCAGAAAATAATATATTAAAAGTCAGTTGTGGAGGCTGGGGCTACAGCTCAGTGGCAGAGCACGTGCCCAGCCTGTGTGATGCTCTAGGCACCATCTGTAGCACCACCACAAACAAAACAGAACACATTATTTTGTGTACATCTTAGAATTCCCGTGAAAGTTAAAGATACAGAAAAATACAGTAGATATGGCGTTTCCCACTGTCAGGCTTAAAAATAAACATGTCCACGTGAGGAATGGTGAGTGTATAGTTTGGTAATCCAAGAATTAACAAGCAATTAATTTTGAGTGGAAGCTAGATCCTAGAACTTATATGAAGAGCTGAGGAACTGGGCAACAGAATCATAAAGGTTGTTGAGCACAGGTATATAAAAGGGTATGTTTAAGACTTGTTTTTAAATGTACGTATATATGGATGCTAAAAATTTTCTTATTTTCTTATAGAGAATGGTTTTTCTTGCTTTCACATGAAGTTTTGAACCCAATGTATTGTTTATTTGAGTATGCGGGCAAAAACAACTATTGTCTACAGATTAATCCAGCATCAACCATTAATCCAGACCATCTTTCATACTTCTGTTTCATTGGTCGCTTTATTGCAATGGTGAGTTCCAAACTGTTACTTTATTTAAACTTTGTGTAATTTCAAAAGTACTTCATTAGGATTTTAAGAAAAAAGAGATAAACTTCTGTTTGTTATTTATAGATTTTGTTAGCAAAGTTTACCTAGGAAGAAATGACTGTTATGTGCAATAGCTTATTTTTTGAGTGATTACACGAAATGTAGAAAGTTGTTGTTTATAATAACTTAGTTTTTACAAGTCCTTTTATAAGAGTAAAGCTGTGTCATGAGTACTTTATAAAATGAAAATTAACTACCTAATAAGTATACTTGATTGATGATTTTTGGAAATTTCAGACCATTCAGGAGCCCTCATAGAATTATTTTCCCTGGAGGACTGTTTGTATTTATTGTGCTGTCTTATCAATTCATTTTGCACATATCATCCTGCTGTAATGCAAAGCACTGTCCTAGGCTCTGGAGATGAAAAAAGATATAGTCACCACTGTTAGGGATCTGAATTCTGTAAGAGAACGAAGTCCTAAGTGCATACTGGGAGAAAAGATGGCTATTCTTTCATTTATTTAGTGTGGTAAAGGAAGCTTCTGATGTGTGATAGATGAATGGAAAATTGAAGGAGGCCATAGACTGAATCATGCAGATACCTTTGAGAACACTATAGGCATAGGGAACAACAAGACAAGCGTTCCTCGGGGAAAGTATGTTCTTGGTTGAGAGACAGACCACTGTGGCTGGACCAGGGTAGAGGAGAAAGAATAGAGCAGGAGATGAGGTTGAAAAATACTCTGTGGGGCTTTTAGGAAATTCATATACAGTTTTAAGTTGGACATTGAGTGACTTGAGCTAAGTAGCTTGATCTAACTTAAATTTTATAAACTCTTCTATACAGTAGTACTGTATAGAAGAGATTCTGTGTAAGTGGGGCAGAAAAAAAGGTAGAAACAGGAAGATCAGGTTGAAAGATGATACAGTTTAGATTTGTGTGTCGTAGTAAGCATGAGAACTAAATGGATCATCTGCTAATTAGTTGCAAACTATGAGAGAAAGTAAGTGTGGTACCAAAATTTATGGCCTGTGTGTCAGGTTGCAGTTGCTGTTTATTGAAATAACCAGGATCACAGCAAGAGCAAATTTAGGAGATGGGGGAAATCAAGAATTTGGATTTGGGTTGCTGAGTTTGGAATGCCTTATATGTCTATATAGTGGGGCAGAATAAATAGGAAACTAGATAACTTAACTTTGCCATTGAAGGGAATCTCTATCTAGGTAGCAAAAGGCACTTGAGTTCTCAGCATGTAGAGATCATTCTTGAAAGAGTTCAATATGCACAGAGAAAGGTTCAAAGACCTAAATTGGGGAAATAGGAAACAGCAAATGCTGAAGTAGGAAAATCAAATAAGACTGGTTTCCTGAAGATAAGAGAAAAGGTGATTGTGTTTCAAAAGGAAGCCATGACTAGTCCTGTTATGTATCATGAACAGGTGGAGCATGGTAATAACTTGATTCCCAAGAGGAGGCCAGGGAATTACTCAGTTTGACAAGGTGAAAGATATTCATGCCTGCTAGGAGGGAATGATTGACGCAAGGGAAATTAAGAAAAGAATAGGACAGATCTGTTAGAGAATTTTATCATAAAGGATTATAGAGAATTAGGCAGTGAATAGAAATGGATATGGAGCCAGGAATGGAAAGAGAATGCCATGCGTGGTGGCATGCACATGTATTCCCAGTTACCCACAAGGCTAAGGCAGGAAGATGCAGGTTCAAGGCCAACTTAATGAGACCTTGTCTCAAAATAAAGTAAAAAGGGCTCAGTGGTGAGCACTTGGCTGGTATACATGAAGCCCTAGATTTAATCACCACCATCGCCAATACATAGGAGGGTGAGAGGAATTGTATTGCTGATAACGACAGTCAAGGCGGAGGGTAAAGAGAAAATGAATTTTTGGTGGTATTAAGGGTTGAACTTAGGTAGGGTCTTTGAGCTATATTGTAGCACTTTTATTATTTTTTATTTATATTTTTATTTTGAGACAGAGTCTTCCTAAGTTGCCAAGACTGTGCTCGAACTCGCAAGCCTCCTGCTGTAGCCTCCTGTTGTGCTGAGATTACAGGCGTGTGCCACCATGCCAAGCTTGAGGGTAAAAGATTTGGAGAAGAATAAAACAGAATTTAATGAAGCTGGTAACACCAGGAATATAGAAACAGTGATCTTGAGGGGGCAAGGAAGCGATTTATTAGAGTACTCAGAAATAACAAAAAGTTTATTCATAACAAATGTGGACTCAGGTGTTAGCAGTGATCACATTTAGTGGAACACATAAAAATTCTCTTCTGATTGATATTTTGTCTATGAAATTGGAAGTAAGATCAGCTCAGAGGGAGGAGTGGGAAAAGGAGGTATTTGAGGAAAGAGGAGTGCAGACTAGGAGAGATTACCAGGCAGCACTGAGTTACCACTTGGGTGCTGGTCATGAAACGCTTAGTTGATATGAGTATTTTTAGCTTATTCTGCTGCCCAGGTGCAGATGCTGAATAAATTGAGATTTCAGTCTAGCTAGGGCTGGATATTGACAGTGGGGGAGGCAAGATTTGAAGATCCTGAGCAGAAGATACTAATTGATGATGGAATCTAAACTGTATGAAGTGGCGAATCACTTTGTGAGTGGTCTGGGAGATGATAGAGATTGCTGAAAACCTGGGACGACTTTGTTGGCTTTTGTGAATAACAGTGGCATGGTCATCCTGAAAACATTGTAGCCATCTGTGAAAATAAGAAGTGGGAGAGAGGTCTTTCCAGGTGCAGGGGGCCCTTTATTTCTGCATCTAAGTAGGTTAGTTTATAAAATTTATTGGAAAGAGGGGTGCAGTTGTTAATAAAGTCCTTTATCTTCCTATTTGTATGTTTGGTAGTACATTATATAGCTAAATGTTTGATCTGTAAAGTAGATTTTGTTTGAATTCTAATTCGTTTTCATACTTAGCATTTTATATGTTTTAACTTTCATGGTTTATACCACGCACTTACTAATTTTCTTTGTCTTTAAAGGCTGAGGATTTTCCTGTTATCATACTCTTAAGAATTATTGTTTTGTGAATATTAAATAAAATTTTTTGTTTTTCCTGCAGGCACTATTTCATGGAAAGTTTATTGATACTGGTTTCTCTTTACCATTCTACAAGCGTATGCTAAGTAAAAAGCTTACTATTAAGGATTTGGAATCCATTGATACTGAATTTTATAACTCCCTTATCTGGATAAGGTTTGAAGATTTATTTTTTCAATAAGGCATTTTCTTGAAATCCATTTATATCTTTGTTTATGTATGTATGTGTATATATATATATGTATGAATGAAAATATATATATGTTTTTTTAACCCAGAGATAACAACATTGAAGAATGTGGCTTAGAAATGTATTTCTCTGTTGACATGGAGATTTTGGGCAAGGTTACTTCACATGACCTGAAGTTGGGAGGTTCTAATATCCTGGTGACTGAGGAGAATAAAGACGAGTATATTGGGTAAGGTTATACACTTATTACACGGTTAAACTAAGTTCTCTGTACCCTTAATTTTTGTCCTTTTCAATAATACCGCTCTTCTTGAAATAACAGAATACACAACAACCTGTACTTTCCCACTGCCTTTAAGCATTCTGCTTTTGCTCAAACAACAGATGCTGATGCGGAGAGTCTTACTAAAACTATGCAGTCCCTTCATTTTTAGATGAAGGATCTGAGGTTCTGTTAGGTAGAAACAAAAACAAATCAGAAAGCCAAGCTTTTAACTGTCAGTCTAAGGCTCATTCACATTTGATGTCACTGTGTCATTTTTAACTTACACTTTTAATAGTGCTTATCACACCTTCTGTTTTTTAAAATTTTATTTTAAGGAGAATAAAAAAAACGGAACAAAGCAAATCAGAACACAACAATGCAAGCAACATAGCACTTCACAGCAAGACAACAGGACATCAACAGTGGCTACCATAGTGTCTCTTGTTTTGTTCAAAATAGTTGACCATACCTTCACACACAATAATAGCAAACATAACAAAATAGTATAAAACCAATCAAAAGAGTGAAAGCATTACAGGACTTCAAAGCCAAATAGAAGGAAACGAACAGTGGTTACTATAATATCCCATTTTCCTCAAAAATGTTTTCCATACCATCACACATTATAATAAAATAAAATACAACACAACAGTATAGAACCAATCAAAACAGAAGAACAAAAACATAATAGGACTTCAAAGCAAGATATGGGAAATCAGCAGTGGTTACTATAATGTCTCATTTTCTTCAAAATAGCTGTTCATACCATCACACATAATAAAACAGAATAAAAACAATTAAACAAATGAATGAAAGCATCATAACACTTCAAAGCAACATAATAGGAAACCAAGATTACCATAATACGTCCCATTATATTCAAAACAGCTGCCCCTGTCATCAAACAAAGCAAACTCTTCACAGGATAAAGCAAAGTCAAACCTAACAAAATTGTGAAAATAATACAAGAGTTCAAGACAATAAGAAATTAACAGTAGTTACCACCTTTCCCTCCCAGGTGTTTACTCCCCATCACTCTTACTATTTTGCTTTTGGATCCTATTAACTCCTGTTTCTTATGCTAGATTTTTGCGTATGAGTTCAAAGTATTTCACCCATTAACCTGATCTCCAATTGGGTTCATTTATGTAGAGGAGCCTTGAGATTATTCTGCTTTATAGCTGAGTAGCTTTCCACTGCATGAAAATACCGTTATCTTTCTTATCTATTCTGTGGTTGATGGGCAAGTTACTCTTGTTTTTTGTTTTTTTTTTTTTTTTTTTCCTGGTCTCTTGTCACATGGAACAGTTGTTTTCTCTCCTTTGATTTTCAGTCTGTGAATTTCCTTTCCAGTTAAATATGTTTCTTGTATACAGTATAAATGAATCTTGTTTCTTGATCCACTCTCCCTGTGTTTATTTTTATTGCTGACCTTAGGCCATCTACACTAATGGTTACAACCAGCATAGTTGCTTTGTCTCTGTCACGCCGTCCTCCTATTGTTGGGCCTCCACTTTTCCCCTTCATTCAATTACTGGTCTTATTTGGCGATCTTCCTCTGCTGCTGTTGCTAGAACCAGGGTCATTTTTGTCTCTCTCTAGAATATCCTTTAGCACTCTGTAGGGTTGGTTTGGTAGTCATGAATTCCTTCAGTTGTTCTTTATCATGGGAGTATCTTATTTTACCATCAATTTTGAAAGATAGTTTTGCAGGGTAATCAGTCTGGGTTGGAAGTTGTTTTCTTTCAGGGTTTGAAACACTTCACTCTAAGCTCTTTCTTGACTTGATGGTTTGTGTTGATAATTCTGCTATGATTCTGATTGGTTTTCCTTCATAGGTGATCTGTTTCTTTAACAGCTTTTAATATTCTATTATTGTGCTGAATTTCTGGGATCTTGATTATTATGTCTGGGTGTAGATTTACTTGGGTTAAGGCTAGTTGGAGTCCTATATGCCTCACTTCTCTGCATGCCAGATCCTTTTCCCATGTTTGGGAACTTTTCTTCTGTTACTTCTCTGAATAGCCCTTTAATTTCATTTGTGATGACCCCTGCTTCTTCACCAACAGCAACCACTCTTAAATTATGCTTCTTTGTGGATCATGCAGGCATTAAGTTGTTATTTCCTGATTGCATGTTATTTTTAAGAGACCTTTCCTTTCACAATCACTAGCTGCAATCTTATCTTCAAAGCTTGAAAATTTGTCTTCAGTCTCTTTCAAGCAGTTTTGCCAGCTTTCGACTGAATTTTTAATTTTCTGGGTCTCCCTTTGAATCTGTTTCATGCATTGTAATTCCTTTCTATATTCATTCAAGGTTTCCATCATTTTCCTATGCTCCTCTTTTTTGTCTATGTCTTCTTTAGACCTACTGAACAATTCTTTCAGTATGTTTGTGATTTCTTCTTTTACCTGAGATATTATTTTTGACTTGACTGCTTTTACAACCTCATGCTGTTGTTTCCTTACTTCAGTTGCTGTCCTCTCAGAGAATTCAGGTGTGTGGCTTCCATTTTCTTTCATGACTATATCTCCCAGACTTGTTCTGTGTGGGCTAAAGGTCTGAGATTGCCTTTTGATTCTTCGTCTTGACATTCTCTTGAGTTCCTCCCACAAAGCTGGTTGTGAGGCCTCAAACACTTCCCATGTTGGCTGCCCCTCTGTGGTGCAGGGGGATGGGACAGGCACCTGGGGGCTCTAACCTCAGGGAGATAACAGGTTGTGGAGCAGGCTTCTCCAGACCTATGCAGCTACACTGGGGCTTCCCTGATGAAGAGGGGTGCATAGAGGTGGGGCTGCTTCTCTCAGGCTGTGTCTACACTGGGACTCCTGTGATGGTGGCAGACGTGTGTATTTGTCTGATTCCACTATTGGGTGATGGCTGCCCAAAGGAAGCGAGGGCCTCCAGTGCTGGCCTACAGGTGCACAGGGCTTACCTGGCTGTGTATCTCTGCCCCTACTGGCCACTTGCAGGAAGGAGCCTTCCAGTGGCAGCTCCCTGCAGGCAGAGGCAGATCTGTCTGGCTCTCTCTCCGCATGCTGTGCGCCCGTAGGAAAGGGCCTTCTGGTGGCAGCACCTGGCTGGCAGAGGTGGATCTGTATGGCTTTCTCTGATCACGCTGTGCGCCCGTAGGAAAGGGCCTTCCAGTGGCAGTTCTTAGAAGACTGAGGCAGATCTGTCTGGTGGTCTCTGCCTGCGCTGTGCACCCATCCACACCTATTTTAAAACCCTCTGTTGTCTTCCATGATCCCATGCCATCCTGATTTTCCTCATTTTCTCTAAAATCTCCAATGTAGGTGTTTTTCCAAGGCTGTTGGTTCATCCTCCTCTTGTAAATACTTTGCTACCCCAGCTTGTTTTCTGTTAAAGTAACAGCTAAAAGGCCACAGAGTGTCCCCACGAGTATGAATCCATACTTCCTGTCAGTAGCAAGGCATTCCTTGTCCTTCTGAAACAGATTGTCAGACTAGTTACTTGGTCAGAAGACTGTGTTGCTTTCCCATGAAGGTATTGCCATCCTGTTTTTCCTTCTTAACTTGTGAATTGCTATGGGGATTCAACTTATAAATCTTCAGTCTCTACTATCAAATCTAGCTTCTTAGCATGCTATTCCAGGCTACTTACATCCAATTTTTTTGCTAGTTACCTATAATAATTAAATTACAACTGATTTTCTTCTTACATGTTTCTGCTTTCCTGGGGCATTTTTGTTTTGCTTTGTTATGGAATGAGCATTTTTATTGCTCTTACTAGGAAAGATGATAGCTGTTTATATATTATAGTCAGCATCCTGGAGTCAGCTGGTGACAGGCACCTGAAGCAGGAGAAATATCCATTTGTTCTTTTAATGTAAAAAGGCAGAGAATCCCTCAAGGATAAGAAATGGAAGCAGGGATAAGATAGGCCAGACAGGCCAGACCACAGACAGTAGGCAACCAGAGGACTGGAGAGAGTGTCTCTCCAGCCAGGAGACTTTGACAGTCCTACAAGACGGGGCGGGAATGGGCTGGCTGAGAAGTGTCTTAACTCCCATCCACATGGCTCCTGCATATTCACATATTCTTCAAGAAGAGAAGCAAGGCAGATATTTAAATCTGTAGGACGGATTTGAAGGCCAGGGAGTCGCAGTACTCTCATCCCAAACACATGAGCAGACCTTGGACAGGACCAGGCAGGCAGGTCGGCACCCTGGCCACTCCCACCCCACTTGTAGGGCATTGTGGATGTAGAAAATGGGTATTACATAGTAGTTCACTCCTGGCAGAGAAAGGGATCGGCACAGGCTCCCCAGCCCCAGGGCAGACTGACCAGATGCCAGGTTAGGCGCACCCAGAGGACCCTCCCTGGCCATTCTTGGGCGCCCTACTGGATGTTGGGCAGCTGCAGTGGGTTTCCTGAAAAAAAGATCTGCTTTCTGGTATTCCTTTAGCTTTCTACAAAGTCCAACAGTAATCATTAAATAGAATAAGCATTTTTTTAAAACTGTGAGTGGCTTTATATAACAGGATCAGTTTAAATAAAGTTTTAGCATTTAAAGATTTGTAGTATTTGCTACCTCAAATTTTAAGTATTTTAAAATCTTACCTGTATTTATAAAATCGTATCTGTATAGCACCTACTCTAAGAGTTGATAATCCTATCCTGAATATAATTTTTGTAGGATTTTGTTTTTGAAAAGTATGTGATAATACTCTTCTGTAGTTGTAATTCATTATTCTCAGTGCACAAACTAAGACTTCAACAAACCTCTGAGTAAATGAATAGTAGAGATACGTCCAGAGTACTGTTGGAATCTAAAGTGGAAAAAGAGCTGTTGATTTTCTGAGATGTGTCTAGAAAGCTCTTCATATAACATGGTGAATGAGTTAGGTCTTATAAGATGAGTAAGAGCTCTCCTGATGAAGTCTTTCTGGGGAGTAGAAAACAGCAAAAAGAAATGAATGAGGGATGGAGGCATTCATTTATCTCGGGCAGCTGCAGTGCTGTAGGGATGTTACAAGGTAGTGAGAAATAGGCTAGTTGGGAGCATAAAATAGCAGCCAAATTAATATAATTTCTCCTTAATTTAAGGAGACAGTTATTCTAAGAGACGTGGATGTTTGCTCAAAATTATTGCTATTATAAACAAACCAACCCGAAATGATCAGAATTGTTTTCAAAAAGATACTTCTGGCATGTGTGGAGAGTGAACTGGAGGTGACAGTTGGAAAATGAAGTGATTGGAAACCAGCAGACTATTGCTTCAGGAATGTAACAGTGAATTATAGGCCTAATAGGGCTGGTGCAGGCAAGATAAACAGGAGTGGATTACAGGAATAAAACTGTACAAATTTCATTGATTGCTTACAGTACTTGACATGGATTGGGAGAAGGAATAGTAAATTGAAAGATTTGATAATTATAAGTTTATCAGTTGGTTACAGCTGAATTGTTTTAGCAAAATGTCCAAGGAGTGGTAAGTTACATAAATCTCAAGAGGGAAGCACAACTTGGGAATTTTGGAATTCAGTAATGTTTACATTCTTATATTCTTACACAGTTGAAACTTCAATGATTTAAAATGCCATTTTTGGAGAACGAATCACTCAAGGAGAACTGCAGGAGAGGTCTAAGTAACAGGCACGCTTACTGAGCAGTAAGCCAGTGAAGTCAGTGAGGAGTCATCAAAGTCCAATCAGAAATGGCTTTACAGGAGCAGGAGCCTTAGGAATGCTATGGGTAGTGTTTTGGGACAGTATGTGACATGAACACTGAAAAGAGTGTCTTGCTTGGCATTTAGAAATTCCTTTGTGACATTCATGAAGAAAGTTGGTTTGTGTTTTTTTTTTTTTTTCCTGTATTTGTGTTTGTTTGTGTTTGTGTTTGTGTTTGTGTTTGTGGGAAAGAGAATTCAGAAGCCAAACTACTATGGTTTAAAATTTGGTTGAATAAGAGGTGAGAAGGTGTAGACAGTAAGTTGCTTACTTTTTAGTTTCATCAGGTGGTGTTTGTTTCTCTAGGCAACGCTGTCCTTACCCATATCCTTTTAGAAGCTTCTGATACAAATTTTGTGTTGCTGACAGATGTTCTTATTTATGTTTATTTTGTTCGAGATGAGGTCTTGCTGTGTACCATGCAAGCTGGCCTCAGATTCCCGTTCATCCTGCCTCAACCTCCTGTTCTAATTTGTTTCTTTATCTTACTCCTTACACTAGTTCATTTCTTGTGTTTCTTCAGAATGTTTTATTTCTATTTTGGTTGATTTTTTTATGTTTTGCCTAGGAGATCTTTATGTTATTCAGTAAATGAGCATGTAAAGAACCTGTTATCTAGCTTAAAGTCTTCTCAAATGATAGGTCTATAGAAGCACACAGCCTACAGGCACAGATCTGAGATAGTCCCTTGAGGCAAACTCCTCATGTTTTAAAAATACATGGTGGAAGGAGAGCCTTTTTTTTTTTTTTTTTTTTTTTTTTTTTGTACCGGGGATTGAACTCAGGACTGCATTTGCCAAGCAGGCACTTACACCGGTGAGCTAAACCCATTAAATGATGAACCATTCCTTTCCTGTGTCAGCACGCATAATTTAGAGTGCTCTATATATACCAAAACATGATTTGTGCTAGAATTTGGCTTTCTTACTAATGGGTAAAGAATTTCTAACATTTTTCAAAATCCTTTTTAATAGATACTGATTTGCTAGGACTGATTTCCTTATGGAGAAGTGTGTTAACTCCTAAATTACATATGTACATACATATATATGTATATTTATGTATATAGTGGTATATTGAGAAAAATCAGAAAATTTAGAAATTCTTGTGCTTTTAGTCCTTTAACTTCATATACCAATGACCTATTTTAAAACAGCATTTTTCTTGCAGTTTAATGACAGAATGGCGTTTTTCTCGAGGAGTACAAGATCAGACCAAAGCTTTCCTTGATGGTTTTAATGAAGTTGTTCCCCTTCAGTGGCTACAATACTTTGACGAAAAAGAATTGGAGGTTAGACTGTTTCCTTTTGCTATCGTAGGGAATGTTAATGGGCAGTGAGCTGTTTTGTGCTTTTATCCAGCAGTGTCAACATATTTTAAAATCATGTAGCACAAACAAAACAAAAACATAACTCAAAACCAAAACATAATTCATTTAGCACAAGGCTGCACCCGTTTATTTGCTTAATGTTCAGGTAACATCATAGCATGAAGAGAGTGCTAATGGGAAATTTTTGAAATCTCAATTTGGAAATGAGTTATTTCAAAGACCAGACTGTTAAGAAATGAGTTCTTAGTCATCTTAACTGTACTTGAGCTTAGAAGTATGTCAGGAATGCTTTTGGTTATGTATGATAAACTTCAACTATTTTCAGGTATATGGTTTAGTAGTACTAAGTTAAAATCACATTATTGTGCATACAATCTCTAGAACTTTTTCATGTTGTAAAGCGGACCTCTTTATCCATTAAACAATTTCTGATATTTTCCCAACCTCTGGCAAAATCAGTGTCTCTCATTTTGTATAAATATGATTATACTATTTATCTCTTCGTTGCTGCTTGTTTTGTCTGTACTGTGTCATGTTTCAGAATTATCTTCCTTTCAAAGGCTGAGTAATATTCTGTCATATATAATAAATACATATAAATGAACAAATGTAACCAAATATAAAACCTGTATTCTAAAAATCTGCTCAGAGAATCTAAATAAATAGGTATATACCATGTTATGTGTTAGAAGACTCAGTATTGTTAAAATGTCAAACTGTTAAAAACTCAAGATTGTTAAAATCTCCAAACTGATCAGTATATTCAACACAGTCAACAGCCCAACATAAGTTATTTTGTGGAAAATGATAAGCCGTTCCAAAATTAGGAAATATAGAGCCTCTAGAATAGCCACAACAATTTGGAAGAGGACAAATTTGATTACTTTATATAACCTGATTTAAGGCTTAGCTGTAAAGCTGTAGTAATCATTATAGTGTGGTATTTGTTAAAGGAAATAGATCACTTCAACACCAGAGAATGCAATAATAGACCCACCCATACGGAGTCTATTGGTTTCTAACAAAAATGCTAAGATACTTCATTAGAGAAAGGCAAAGTCTTTTCAACAAATGCTGTTGTCATACTGGATATCCATATGGTATTAACATTGACTTATACTTCAGCCCATAAATAAAGATTAATTTTCAGTGAGTCATAAATGTGAAAACTTAGAAAATCTTGATGTATTTGGGGGGAACAGATGGAAAACAAAGAAGATAGACAGCTACCCTAAGGTAGTAGGGGGTTTCAGAGCTGAAAGCCTCCAAAAGTCTTTTACAGAGAACTACAACAACAAAAAACACCCCATAAATTTCACTTCATGGAAACTAGAAACTTCTGTTCTTCAAGAGATAGTGATAAGAAAATGAAAAGACAACCTACATGCAGGGGGAAACTATGGAGACTATGTATATGGAATACTTTTTTTAAACTTCATAGATTAATAAAAAAAACAAAAACAAAAACTTGGACAAAGATGCACTTCACAAAAGAAGATACGCAGGCAGGTGTCCCAGCTACACCAGAGTCTGAGACAGGAAGATACTTGAGCTTTGCAGTTCAAGGTGTCCAGCCTCATGGTGGGTGAGACCCTATCTCAAGACAAAGAACTCCTGTATTCAGTGTAAATCTGCACAGCAACACAACAGTGGCTTTTGCTTCTAAAGTCACTTTGGTATTCTTAGGTTTTCAGAATATCAGTACATTGAACAAGATACTAAAGTAATGTTAGATTAGTTAAGAAAAAGTATGGCAGGTGTCAAGTGAACATTACAGGATGATGGTCATTAGTCACTGAAGAAATAAAAACTAAAACTAAATGAAATACTATCTTGGGATAGTGTTGGCAATTTCTTAGAATATTAAAATGTACAGCTACTTTATATCCTTTATACCCTATGTCACCTTTACGTTTACTCAGTTGAAAAGAAATACTTACATATTGTATATCATTATTCATTGTAACATTATTCATCAAAGGAAAAAACTGAAAGCATCAAAAATGTGCATCACCAAGTGAATAAAGAAACTGTTACATATTTGTATCAGTGGAACCTACTCAGTAATTAGACTTTTTTTTTATGGTACCAGGGATCAAACTCATGACTCTGCACTTGACAGTCTGGCACTTATACCACTGAGCTAAATCCCCAGCACTTTACTCAGTAATTAGAAAGAGTGAATAGTTGGTACCCAAAGCAACATAGATGAATCTCAGGAACATGTAAGTGAAGAGAGGAACCAGAAAAATGTGTGTATTAATGTATGCTATAGACAGAATCATACATATGTACACATACATGTTATTCTCAAAAAGACAAATACAGATGGTGAAGTTCTTGATCACCCAAAGGCTTTGATGGTTTTTTCTACACAAAGAGAAATAAAAATATGTACTTTATTATGCTTAAAATAACTTTTATCCTGTATATATAGATAACAACATGGGACTATTCGAAAATTTCACATAAATAGAATATTTTATTGCCCAATAAGCTGGATAAAAAGTTAGTGTATATATTTTATAAACACACGCAGAGATTTACCCAAAAGCAGTAGAAATTTATGTAGTTTATATACCCAATTCAGGATATTTTTGTATATAATAAAGTAGATACACTTTTCAGTAGATTTGTATGAAGTATACTGTCTTCAGTTTGTATTCTATGAATACAAAGTTTTATTTTGGTAGAATAAAATACGAAAGAATCTTTTATGCTGTGTGTCCACAAATGGTGTTGGATTTGCTTACTGTGATCCTTATTTGCCATGAACACAGCTGTTCACCTAGTTATGCTATAAATAACTGTGCCTGAGGAAATTTTAACCATGTAATTGTTCTGTTCACCAAATCTTCAGTGTGGCCTGACAACTATGCTCATTTCGCAGGTTATGCTGTGTGGCATGCAGGAGGTTGACTTAGCAGATTGGCAAAGAAATACCGTTTATCGACATTATACAAGAAACAGCAAACAAATAATTTGGTTTTGGCAGGTACTTGCTTTATCTGTTTAAAACATTATATTGAAAGAAAATATTTTATAATGAAATGTCTTGAAAAAATTTTTTTTTCTTAAACAGAAGATTTTTTGGACTTAGCTTTTAAGCATTTATTTTAAATATTGAAATGAGTAGTATGAACACTTGTTAAAGGTATTTTCCTTTGTATTTTTGTCTTTCTAAATAAAATATGAGTAACAGTCTTATTTAGGCATTAACTTAATGGTAATAGTTCTAGGGACAGCTTTTAATTTAGCAGTATCAAAAGTATTTCAGTTGGGTGTGATACACTTATAATACCAGCATTCAAGAAGGCTAAGGCAAGAAGATTGCAAGTTTGACCCCAACCTGGGCAACTTAGTAGGACCCTGTCTTAGAAATTTAAAAAAACAAAGTAAAAGGCAGTAGAGATACAGTTGTACTATGGAGGCCCTAGGCTTAATCCCATTAAAAAAAAACGTTAGTTTTGGAATGATCTTCAGTTCTTCACATAAATATTCTAGTTGAGACTCATTTGAATAGCTCAATGATTCGATTTTTTATTTATTTCTGCTTCACTGTCTTCTTTTACATGAAAAGCTAGGGTTTTGTATTACTACAGTAATACCTTGGTTGTGAAATGGCTTCAAGCTTGAACTTCCCACTACTTGAACAAGCAAAATTTGAAAAAAAATCTGCTTGTTTTTCATAACTTTGCTCAATAGTTCAACCAAAAACCCGACTTGAAAAAAGCCGTATGGTCTAGAGTGGACCATGTTCTGTGTCTTGCCAGGGACACAGGGGTGATGTTTCAGTCTCAGCGCTGCTCTCACCCAGGCAACATATGGTGCTTTTTTAATGTGTTAAAACATTCCTCATTGCGCTTTTTCTTTTTGCACTTTATACATAAATTTCAAAACCCCGGCTCCAAAGGAAGTTCGTGATATCAGCAGTAAAGCTAAGAGGAAGACTGTGGGAACCACAATAAAGAAAGAAATCATTCAACATTTATTAAAAGTGCTGGAAAAATGAATTTGTAAATGTGATTTTTGGGCCTCAGAATCAATTATTTGGTTTTCCATTTTTTCTGGGAAAAATACGTTTAGTTCTACAACTTTATAATGTTTGAACATGAATTTGGAATGAATTGAGTTCTACAACCAAGGTATAACAGTAGACAGATATTTCTAAAAGCTGCATTGTTTCATAAGGACACTATTGTTTACTTATTGCATAATACTTTAAAGAAATGTGGAGACATCTAGGAATATATCTTAAAATACATTGTACTTCAAAACCTGTAAAATGACACATACCAAGAAAATAATGTGATGTTGTTGATATACTGAGAGAATCTTGAGACAGTCTAAATATCCACCAGGAAAGGACTACTCTAAATTCTTTATAATGAAAGTATATACTTATGTATGAATATACCACTTCTGAAAAAGCAAGAGGAAAAGAACTTGGCAGCAGTTGGAGGCCAAGCTAGAAAAGCAGCTTCTCACTTTATGTCCCTTGGTAATATTTTTTTTAGTTCAGGGTGGAAGGGGGAAAGTAAATCCATTTTGCAAGCCTACAATACCCTGGAAAAATGTTCAGTGAGGAGAAAATATGAACCGTGGAGACTGGCAACAGGGAAGTCTTCATTGACTCACGGAAACATAACAGTATTTTTAGAAGTCAACCAGATCTGAGTTCATATGTTCTGCCACTTAGCAACTTGAAAAGGACGTAGCGCACTGTTTAAACTGTGGTACATCAGTTCAGGCACGCTTTTGTTTGCAGACAATTTGGTTCGCAAACAAAAGCATTTGGCAAATTTGTTTGTTAACTCAGCTTTGGGTGATAAACATAATATCAGCCATCTAATATGGCCATCTCTTCCAAAATTGTAGAACAAATCAAGTTTACGAACAGAGGTATCACTGAATATAGGCTTCTGTTTCCTTATGTATACATTGGCAGTGCTAATAAACATAGCTCTCTCATCGAAGTGTGAAACATAAAGAAGTAAATGGCACAGTGTTTTACAGAAACACTGTCAGTAGGTGACAGCTAGTCTAGGTGACTTCTGTCTTTCCTGTTCCCTAGCCTAGAGCTATGACCTTGGACAAATGACTTGACCTTTGTAAGCCTCTCATTTATTTTCTTTTTGTCTTTTTCCTTTTTATGGGTACCGGGGATCGAACTCACGACTGTCTCCTTGCAAGGCAGGCGCTTATGCCGCTGAGCTAAATCCCCAGCCCTCGTCATTTATTTTCTTTTGATAAGATGGGTATAACAACATCAGTGGCCCATCTCAGTGTTATTGTGAGGATTAACTGAAGAGTTACCATATACTTAGCAAAGTGCTTACCTGAAGACATGATAAATGCTATTTGTCACACAGCTTTTGTGGTTTTTTTTTTTGGGGGGTGGGTGTTGTGTGTGCGTGTGCTGCATCTTTGTTTATTTTGTACTGGGAATCAAACTTAGCACCTTGTGCTTGCCAGGCAGGCGCCATGCCACTCAGCTATGTCCCCAGCCTGTCACACAGCTTTTGAACAAATTTCAATGTTAATATTCTTTTATTCAACTATCTACTTTTATTATAAATGAGGATTTAACATTTATATTAAAGTACATTTGGTTTTATTACAGTTTGTGAAAGAGACGGACAATGAGGTGAGGATGCGACTATTGCAGTTTGTCACTGGAACCTGCCGCTTACCTCTGGGAGGATTTGCTGAGCTCATGGGTAAATGCAGTCTCACTGCAGTTTCACTGTAGATGGTTTCATGATGATGACCTTTAGACAGACAGTAGACTTTACCCTGGGGATTATTATTCTGGGCTGTATGTAAGTCCTTCTACTGTAAGAAACAGTAATGGCTAATACCAAAGACATGCATGAAGCAAAAATCAGTCTCTCATCTCTTCATGTAGCCTAGAGGACCACGGCTTTGCATCCTTAAGTGATTATAAAGAAAGCAAGCTTCTAAAGTACTGGAATTTTCTTTCTATGGATATCATTCTTAACTACTGGATTTCTACAATACTAAGCTTTAGTTTCTCTGTTGTTAAGTTCTTTATTTTGTATCATCCATATGATTTTGTGACACTTTCTGTTATTTATCTATCAAAACTAAAAAGTTTAAGACCTATAAAGATTATCTTATTTTCCTGGTTTAGGAAGTAATGGGCCTCAAAAATTTTGTATTGAAAAAGTGGGCAAAGACACCTGGTTACCAAGAAGCCATACATGGTAAGTTTAAAAATCCTAAGTAGGAAATTAAGCACTACAGAGAATCTTCTGTGTTTTAAAAATATGTATCATTCACTGTGACTGCTTATTCAACAAGGAAATCAGAATTTAATTTGAGAACAGGCCCATTAACATAGTATTCTATAAACACTTCAGGATGAATTCTTATTGGTTAATAGAAACACTTAAGACCTAAATTAATTATTGATTCAATACATATTTAAGCCTTTTCTGAGCTTTGCATTCAGTAGTGAGGGACCTAGACAAACAAGTAACTGGAAATAGAGTGCTGCACTAGAGAACAACTAGAGGACTCAGGGAGATTTCTTGGAACAGGTGATGTTTGAGTTCAATAAACAACTTGTTATGGAATGAACATTCTTTGAATAGAAATGCTGAAATTAAAACCCTGAAGAAATCATTTTTCAAGGAAATAAAAGACAATTGTTATGTTTGAAACTTGTGAATTGGGAGGAAATGAACTTAGAAATGTAGGTAGGGATTAAATTAATGTAGAGCTTTATTGCGTGTGATAAAGAACTAGGGTGTCATTTTAAGGAAAATTAGAACCCTTTGGAAAGTTTAAAGTAATGGTATCCAAGAAAACCATTCTGGCAACAGTATAGAGAGAGAACTGGAAAATCCAGATCAGTTGCAGAAATGTTATATTACCCAGATAGGAGGTGATAACTTAGAGATAACGTGGTTCTTTTAGAAGGTCAAACTATTTTCATCTTAGGCCATTGTTTGGCTTTTTATTATTCTCACATTTTGGCTTTTTATTGTTTCTACATTTGTATTTATGGTGCAAAAGCAACAATGGGTAAAACTTGATACTGCCTTTGCAGAAATCAGGGCAATGCCACCAAGCTGCTGTGATATACTTGCAGCTTAAACAAAAAGCAAAACAACAGGTTTATTGACGACTATTCTTTATGAAATATTAAAAATTATTTATTCTTGAGAATACATCTAATATTAACTTGAAATAGTAACACATTGTTCACTTGAATATTTGGCATTTTCTTTTTTTCCTTTTTTTATTTTTGCAGGGGAGGTTTTAGTTTTTTTTGAGTCAGGGTTTCACTGTGCAGTTCGGGCTGGCTTTGAACTCACTGTGTAGCCCAAACTGCCCTCAAACTCCTGGCAAGCCTCATGAGTGCTGGAAGTACAGGTGTGCACCAACACATCCAGCCAGCATTTTTTTGTAAAGAAGTAAGCCTGTCACTTAAAGGAAAACAGTTGAGATTTGTTGACAATGATAAAAATTGAGATTTAAAGCAAAAATGTTAATTTTGGAAAATTTTTATGTGCCACATTGAGCTTGATCACTTCCTAAGACTTTACTGGTAAGATCAGTGTGATTAATAAATGTGATTTTTACTTATTATAATTAAATATATCAGCATTGATAAATGTAACTTGGTGAACCAGTTTTCATTGCTCCATGACTAATGTTATAAAATCATGCATAAATAAAAGATATACTCAGTACAAGAGATCAGTGGATTCATAAAAAAGGGCAAAGCGTTGATCATTTCAGAACCTATATTGTGTATAACTTAGTCAAATTTAATATTATGTGAAATAACTATATCCAGTTATTTATTTATAAAATAACTAGAGTACAACTCCATTTTCTAACTGCTTGATTGGGAAATTAATTTTTATATCCAAAGCAATACAGTACAACACACATGCAGAATGCCTTGTTAAGCAAGTGTTTAAAAAAATTTGCAAAACTATAAAACAATTATCACTCTACTATTTTTTGGAAATAGACATTTTTCATGTTATTTCAAAAGGAATTAATATTTTTAAAAATTAAAGGAATTCTAATCAAAAATATATGAGAACTTCTTGTCTAAAGTAGCAGCCTCAAAGGAGAGGAAAACATTATTGAGCTAGGAAGATGAAAGATTATGGATTTTGAAAAAGGAAAATAGTTACCAGCTTCTATATTCTCAAAAGAGGTGAGGTAACTGGCTAGTAGAGAAGAAAGGAAGAACTTAAGACCAAAGAAACTGAAATGCTTTTCAGGGAATTGACAAGTATTTATTAGAGAAAAACTGCTGAGTGCTGGACAGTTTTGGATTACTTACTTGTACTTGTTAGTTCATTTAAAATAACAACAATGTACCTAATTGCATGATTTTCCCTCCAGGGATTTTCACACATTAAAGTGCAAATAAGAAAACAATTTCATTAATTCAGGATTTGAGTTTTATTTAGTTAATTCAAAAGAAGACAGAGACGTAGGGTTATAGAACTGTTTTCAGAGTAGTGATTATAATGACAGACTATGGTCTTGAAAGTAATTGTAATGATGATCGGTGAAAAAAGTAAGGACAAGAAGAAGCTGAGGGACTGTATAGGACGGGAAAAGAGAAAAAGGTTAATTGGCTGCCATTTTCATTAAAGTAATCTGAAAGGCAGATGGTCAGAGAATAGAATTTTTAAATTAGAAATTTCCTTTATTGGTGGGAGGCTTCTGATTGTGATTCTAGGGAACTAGATAGCCCTGACATTGGTATTATCCATGTGAAAGAGAGGACTTACGACCAAGAAGTCACCAGATGATAGAAAAATGCAGAAAAGCTGTCTTCCTGGTCAGCGTATGCCTCAGGAGTGTTTTAGTGCTTGGCTATGACATTTCAGACTGGCTGGGTTTCTTTATGGCACGTGAAGTTTTTGAGACTTTAGGAGACTACAAATCATGAGACAGAAATTCCTAAGAATTTTTGGAAAAAGAGGAGGAGTAGGAAGACAAAGGTTGAGATATGTAATTCACACCAAAGGAAATACATATCGGTATTGGGATGAGCATTTGGATGAAAACTGATCCAGAAAGACTTGAATTTTTAACAGTGCCTAAGCTAACAGTGATGTAGTCAGTGATGAAATTAGTCTTGATAACTGTCAGGATGCAAGGTGGAGTTATGCTGCCATCTACAGTGCATTACTACAGGAGGCCTCGGCTTTAAGCCTTCAAGCTGTGTAATACCTTTGGCAAGCCAGTAGCATCGTATTCCCTGAGACTGCACGTAAAATAGTCTCTTTCCTGTGTATAGATAAGAAAGTAGAAGTAGTAAATTTGATTTTATATATTTTACAAAGACATTAGACTCATAGCCAGAGATAAAACTTTAAAAAGTACTTTGTTATTCACATAGTCATTACTCAATAAAAAAATAAGTGGATTTTGGTGTATCTCCACCTTTATGAAACATAATGGCTACTATATTAGAGATTTATCTTTTATTTTTTCAAGTAATCCACTTAATCGTTAGCTCAACACTGCTAAATATTTACTATATGTATAATGTATCAGTGTTCTACATAATCATAGTGACTGAATTAATAAGCTTTTATAATAAGCTTTTATAGATTTTAGAATTTAATGGGAGAAACCAGTCAGTTACAAAGTAAATGCTAAAATAAAAATTAAAAGACCTACTGTCTATGTAAGATGTTCCAGATGAACTTCTTGGAGGAGTTTGTGGCATCTGGGCTGTTTCTTGAGTATCTAAGACTTTCATAGGCTGAAAAAGATTTTCCTGGCCACAAGAGCCATTAGAGCATGGTCATTAAAAGTATGTTATGCTTAGAGACTATGAAGTAGATTGGCAAAGGCTACACAGCACTGATTACACAGGCCTAGCAGTTTGAAGCAGCAAAGGCTTCTGAAAAAATCAGAATATTTTTTAGCCAAGTAACTGTGTCAGTGATGCAAGGCCAGAAAGAATGTGGAAAAGAAAAGGGAGTTTGACTTTTAACTACTTTCACCTAGATTTCTAGAATTTGTATTTATATCACTTCAATTACTTACAACTTTGTTTTCTCCGGGGAAATTTAAACTTTTTTCATATAGGCTTCAAATTTTAGAGTTCTCTAAGAAATTTGCATGCATTAATAATCAAGTAATACTATGATAAGTTTTCTTAAGATAAATTTTCTTGAGTATTTTTGGCAAAAGTTTTACATACTTAGCCTACTTATATTCATTCAGCTTTTCAGTGTGCTTTAAAGAATATTGTATTAGAAATTTTTTGCAGGTTATTTTATTGAAAACATCTGTTTTTGTTTTTGTTCAGTTTCAATCGCTTGGATCTACCACCATATAAGAGTTACGAACAACTAAAAGAAAAACTTCTTTTTGCAATAGAAGAGACAGAGGGATTTGGACAAGAATGAATGTGGCTTCTTGTCTTGGAGGAGCCTTTGAATTTACCCCAGCCAAGGAAAACTGCGCATAGTGTATATAAGCTGTTCATTCTGTACAGTGAATTGTCTTAACCTCTCAAAGCATAAACATTTTCCGTTCTTCCACAGAAATATGCAAAACAGTTCATCATTTTCTACTTTATTTATTGCTCCCTTGAAATGACGACCAGGAAAAAAGAGCATCCTTAAATTTTGAAGCAAGAGACTTTATTAAAAATAAGTATATATCTATAAAAGCATATATGATAGTGGCTCTAGTTTTATAGAGCTTAAGGTTTATTAAACATGACAGCTGTTCATTCACAAAGATCGAATTTGCTTTACCTTGTTTCTATGATCCAGGGGAAATGTGCAGATTGCTTCATGTTCTTCTCCCTTATGTAACATCTCCAAATGGCGTCTACTTGCATGGCTATTCAGGAAGGTGTTAAAGGCTTAGGCCAAATCTTGAGTGTATTAAAAGATGCTGCTGGCTTTTCTGAAGACAGGTACTTGAACCTGTCAGTATGTTTTAAATAAACACAGTAGTGAAAATTTCCCTCTTTGCTATATCAAGTAATATAGTAAAAGTAAATGAGTGAAACTATAACTTACATGGAAGTCATATACTAGATTTAATAAAATTTAGTTTGTTATGGATGGTGGAAAGAATTCATTAAGCAGCCTAGAGGTTTGTTTACATGTTACTTTGGGGTGATAGTTACTTGTGAAATTAAAGAGATTTGGCTATTTTGTTTTTAAAATTTTGTGATTCTTTAAATTCACAATAAATTAAGTTTGATAATTAGGAACATATAAAAGGTAACATGAAGTGTGCACTTTCGTTCATGTTCAAAGTTGGTTTTATAAACCAAATAGAGTTAAAAAAACCAGATGGATTAAAAAAAGCTACATAAACATCTGAACCCTTAAATAGGAGACTAATGATTTTCTATTCGTGTTCTATTTGTGTCATTTAAATTCCTAAAAATTGTATCTGAATAAGCATAATCCCCCCTTTTATATAAATCACTTTATTTTTATCCTAATAATACTTCATACTTCATTATAAGGATATTTTTTGAACTACAAAGATGTATATAACAAAGCAAAATTTGGTATGAATGACAACGATGCTGCTTTTGGCAAACTGGGCTCCCTAATACAGAAATTTTAATTTCCAGTTTTAATCATGCTTTCAGATATACACTGTAAATTTCATTAACAAAATTTTTTATAACCGAGGCTAGGGATTTAACTCAGCGGCATAAGCACCTGTCTTGCAAGCAGGCGGTCGTGAGTTCAATCCCCAGTACCGATAAAAATGAAAAAGACAAAAAAAAAATTTTATAACCATGGAACTTTCTAGAACGTTATCTATAAATATGCCACTGCTAAGCACATATGGAAAACACTAGTACACAATCTAATTTCCATAAACACTAGTTTTTGTTTTTCCAAAATTTTATTTTTCTACATATTGGACTATGTTCTGAATTTTAACTTGAAACCCATAGTAAATATTAAGTGAAGGCAATGACCATCAGTTGACTAG
The DNA here is from genome assembly GCF_034190915.1 of Cavia porcellus. Classification (NCBI taxonomy): domain Eukaryota; kingdom Metazoa; phylum Chordata; class Mammalia; order Rodentia; family Caviidae; genus Cavia; species Cavia porcellus. Next base: position 60,978,044 of record NW_026947493.1, read on the forward strand.
ACACCTTTCTCAAATCCTAACTACAAACATCCTGGTAATTTTCAAGCTTAAAGAATTTTGATCCCTCCCCCCCCCCATTTGTATATTAGGTTACACAGCAGAGGATGACCACTGGAGGAACAATGTCCTGTGAACTCTGTTATGACAGAAGTTATGAATGTCATTCAGTGGAGATGTAAAAGACTGTAAGTTAGCTGATCAGACTGACAGGATGCTAGTCAAAGACAAAACTATTGTGATTTATCCACACACTGGAGTCAGAACAGCTAGAGAAATGTGACCCACTGGTCTTTCCTTTCTCCTTCTGATTTGAGCTGAAACAGCTAGAAAGAAATTAGAAGTAAAAGGTGCACTGTGCCTGGCTGTAGCTCATGAGCAAACAGTAGACCTAGGAAGGCCAAGACAGGTTCACACTGCTACTTCATTTTGGTGATACTCCCTACCGCCATCAGGGGAGAAGGTCACATTTTCATCAGTCACATCAGTTGTCTTACAGGAAAAGAACCTTACCAGGATTTGCTGTTTTTTTCTGGGCTTCTGAAATTGTTAAAAGTAAAAATGTTACCATTCCCTCTGCTGACCTGTTACTCCACCTGTGTCATGCTAACCTGAGAAACTATACAGGATGCTATGTGTTGGCTTTATTGTCAGGCACCTTCACTCCAGTTAAACATGCGCCTGATGGATACGTTGCATCTGGACAGAGAAAACTCCACATAAGTAATAGGAAGCTGTTAACTTTGGGTTTCTGTGAGTGAAAACCTGAAACTGCCTGTCCCTTATGAGGACTTGTCATTTGGGAAAACGATAGTTTGAGTTGTGGATACTGTGCTACAAAAAACTTCAGTTACAAAGTCATCTTCTGAAGGAGGCCCAGCAATGCTCTGCTGGCCAGCTGTAGTTCTTACTGAACTGCTTTCTCAGTAAACCTGTGCTGTGCTAAAGCCTGTTGTAGGCCTGCTGAGTTCTAATGTTTGAACCTAGGACAATCCAGTAGACACTGCAGAAGTAAAACAAATCTTTTGTTGAAATATGTGTACGGGAAAATAAAAGTTATTCCAACATTCCCCACTTTTCTTAATCTGTTACATTTAAGGGCCATAGCTGAAGTCAAATGGGAATTTGGTATACGTTCAGAAGTTACATCTCCAGAATTTCCTTCTCCAATCTCAACCACAAAGAATGCAATCTGATGTTTTAAGAAGTACTAATATGGGGCTGGAGATTTAGCTCAGCGGCATAAGCACCTGCCTTGCAAGCAGGCAGTTGTGAGTTCGATCCCCGGTACCGATAAAAAGGAAAAAGACAAAAAAAAAAGTACTAATACATCTTTTAAAAATCCATGAGACTGTGCTTTTTGTTTAAGCAGTGATTATTTGATGAGTATGAAGTCATTTAAAAAATACAGCACATGATTAAGTTGGTAAATTCTCAGAAGACTGAGGCAAGATAACCAAGATTGAGGCCAGCATAAGGCTACATAGTGAACTCAGAAATGAACTACATACTCTTGTCTCTGTTTTCAAGTTTTTACAGGATTATGGCCAATATCAAAATCTCAAAGAACATATCCATGACAAGTAATGATCCATCACCTATGTAATATGTTGAGCTCTGAGATGCACATAAGAACAGACTCAGGTGTGGACTGCACAAAAGGAGCATGTCAGGGCTCCAAGAGCTCATTCTGAGGAATGTGAAGTGATACATCAAAAGGAAACCTCAGAATCAGAGAATAAACAGGTGGGGTGTGTGTGTGTGTGTGGCTACCTTTAAAAAGGACCCAGCAACCACATCCCTAAGCATAATCTGGCCTACTACCCCATTTTTTTGTTATAAAAAGTGCAAAGATTATTATCTGTTACATAGTAATTATACTGAAATTGTATGAGAGGCCCAAAGCAATTATTCACTATTTGTGGCTCAGGCAAGTCAAACAGACACCCACACCCAGGATCTCTGAGATAATGTTGATCTATGTAAATGTAGTCATAGCAATGTGCCCCTCTCAGTGTCATGAGCATTGACTCCAGGGCCTGGAACATGCCAGGTAAGTGCTCTACCACTGAGCTACATTCCCTCTTTAAATCTGAGACGAGATTTTGCTAAATTTCCCAGGCTAAACTCACCTCTGCCTCTCAGCTGGAATTACAAGGCATATGTCCACATGCAGTAGCAGCTTTATTTTTAATAGCCAAAAACTGGGAGAACTAAATGCCAGTGGTCAAATTACCTGCTATGTCCATGAAATAAAATAACCTGTCCACACCAGAAGAAACTATTGATAGAACTTACATGAGTCTAAAGTGAACTACACGGAGTGAAAAAAAGGACAGTCTGTAACTATAGTATGCTATTCAGTGGCCGACAAAAGGCCGGCTAGGTGGGAGAAAAGGAAAAGGATGGGTGCGACTGTGACCTATGGATTTTTGAGATGATGGAATAGGCCTGTCCTGACTGTTGTCAGTTACAAAAATCTACATGTAATAAAACTGCTCAGAAATGAACCATACACAGGAGTGAGAGCATTTATAAGTGATAAAGCTCTAAGGCCTGTGTTACCAGTTTGGATTAGTCTCTAGTATTTAAGATGTTACCACAGCACCCTTTTGGGCAATTTGTAATACTATAATTACTTCAAAATAAAGTTCACTGAAGCACCAGAACGACTTCCCCATATACAAAATGCTTTATTGCTGAAAGGTAACAGTTCACAGAACTAACTTACCAGATACTTTAGGTGTACATGTGCATGCTGTAGCAACTGGAATTGAACCTAGGAATTTGTTCTAAGTACATACAAAAGGCTGAATTACATCCTTAGCCGAGGATTATTCTTAGACTAACTCAAAACCCCTACCTTCCTCTAATTTTAATTACCTGATACTGTTGGAAACAAAACAAATTCCACTCGTAGAAAAGTTCGAAGTCATTTTAAAATTCTGAAAATGTGGAAAGATGCTAGGGGTATAGTTCTAGTACAGTGCTTACTTAGCATGTGTGAGGCTCTGTTTGATATTCCAGCACTGAGAAGATAAAAATAGTAATATGCTAATGTAAAATGGTAATATGCTAATATAAAATGAGTAAATTGCAGACTTGTCAAAACCTTAAATTAGAAATTCCAAAACTCAGCTGGATAAACGTGAAGATGTGAAATGACTGCCGAAAAAAAAAACTGAAGACAAAAATATCTCAGAAATGAGAATTATAAAGAATCTACAGAACACATGTAACTAAAAGCAAAATGAGGATTATGAAAGAGCAATGAAAAGAGGTTGAAAATTGACAACAAAAACATCATAAATGTAAAAATGATGAGAGATACAAAAACTGGGGTCTCTGAAAACAAGACAGAACAATAATTCTCAAAAGTGGTTCATTAGGGGGCTGGGATTTAGCTCAGTGGCATAAGCGCCCGCCTTGGAAGCAGGCAGTCGTGAGTTCGATCCCTGGTACCGATAAAAATGAAAAAGAGAAATGGACTAGTCTCTCCAAAAGACACTCTGAACAGAAAGACAGCAAACTCTTCTAGATTAAAAGTAGGCAGCAAATCAAATGCAATGTATGATCTGTGATTGGTCCTGATTCAAAAAGCAGATTTTGGGACATCCGAGGGAGTCTGAATATGGCTTGAGAAGTAGATGTTATTAAAGAATCAGTAATTTTATAGTTGTGGTAATGTATTTGTTTTTTGGAAGACATTCTCAGGATAGAGGATACACAGTGAAATACATCTGCAATTAAATTCAAATAAAAATACAGATACACAAATTACAACAAAAGATTAACCATAGGTGAATCTGAGAAAAAGGTATACAGAACTGTTTTCATTTTTTATGTCTGAAGATTTACATGACAGAAACAGTACATACTACTGTAACATGACAGTTTTTTAATCCTTTGTGGAAAAAATGCACCCACATGGCTGAGGGTAGAGCACAGTGGTAGAGAACTTGGCTGCCATGCACAAGGCCCTTGGATTCAATCCCAAGCACCACAAAATAAAAGAAATGAAGGAAAATTGACCAACATACACAATCTCAGATTTAGTTAAGTGGCATTTCAAGAGGCTCCTTTTTACAAGGCTTAAGATTTTACAGTGGTTGTACTCCAACCACAACGCTACCAGAAAGTAACATTGACCTTATTTAAATTATCTTAATTTCCATTTCACTCTGAAATTCTATTTTTTCATCTCAATATGAAATGCAGTTTGGACTGTCTGGTGACAAGTTCAGTGAACTTGTGAGTCTATACCACATTTAAAAAGAAACCACTCCACCTCCATCTCCTGACTTTGAATTCTCTCCTCCTGCAGGCTGGCTCCAAGACGCATCACCCTACTGTGCTTCATACCAAGAATCCCTCAATATCCTAAGTGCCTTTCCCTGTGCCTTCTCTGTAAGACTGCAACTCTGTATCAAATCTAGCCTGAAAATCCACACTCACAAGCTGGGTTTCTAATTCCATAAATCGTTCGTTTCTTGATACTCTCTCTTCTGGAGGGTATCTGGATCTGATCAGTACTTAGAAACTTCATTCCATTTTGTATTGGTGTTCCAGATGCAAAATAATCTTTCTGCCTGAGCCATGGGAATTTTATACATACCACCCTTAGGATGATATGAAGTTATTTTTCTTGCCACCTTCTTTGTGAAGAAACTGAGAATTTTGAACATTTAATCAATTTAATGGTTACAGCATTAAAAGAACTGAGAAAAAGGCTCAGAACACTGTGGTTAATTATTATATGTAATTCAATGAAGAAACAGTTTGCTGGGTATTCATTTATTTTCTTTTCTGCAAGTTTTCAGTTCTTGTCACAAACCTGTAAGTAACTGAGCAGCTTCTGTTTGTATCTAAAACAGAAAAAATTTATGAATAAACAGTATGGCTTAGAGATTAACCTGTGAAATGTATATTTATAAAGTACACTGTAGTTTTTAGATGTTTTCAAAAATTAAGACAGGAGAATAAAATTGTAAAAATAGTTTTTTTCTTTGGATGAAACTCAGAGAACTCTTCAATGTATACAAGCCTTAATTTTATGTTTTAGAAATTTTACATGATCTGCTATATATGTCAAACAGGAATTAATTCTGTATTGCAGCAAACAACCTATTACTTACTTGATTATAACTATTTCCTATTCAGATATAAATGTAAATATACCCATAATTGAACTGAACAGTACTGTGTTTCCAGCATATTATTTACTTAAAAGTTCTTCATTCACCCTTCTTTAATAATGCCTCAATGAAAACCTGTCTGCCTTTACTGTACTGGAGATGTTTTACCTGCTTATCTTCTTCAGTGTGTGCTGGATAGTCCTTGGCTTTCATTAGCCATAAAGCAGCAAGCTTTTTGTTGTTTAGCTTCAGGTATGTCTTTCCTAAAAGAAGCAAGTTTTTGCTGTAGAAGTTTGGATCCACTGTACACAAAAAGGAAAAATAAATTTAAGAGAAACAGTATTGCTTATATTTTTACAACTTCAATACCTAAATTGTACTAATAAAAGTCTATGGTTAATAAGTAAGCTTACTAGAATTCTATTCAACTATTCCTACCTAACGTATCTGTAACATGTTAGTGCAGAGTGTTTACTCCATGTTAAGCACTGTATTTCACACATTTCTCATTTTCATAACAATTTTATAATGTAGGTATCCCCACTGAGAAACTTAGGCTTCTAACTGAATGTAAATTACAAAATAACAGCAATTTTCTTTTAAAATCCATGTTACTGCATCCCATATCCCTAGAATAGTAGCTAGAACATAACAAATATTCCGTATATTGGCTGAAAGAGTAAATGAAATCATGACAGTACATAAATTTTATTAGCATTTGCTGAATGATACTAAGAGAATGAAAAACTTTTCACTCTTTTTGGAATTTATAATGAAAAAGAGAGAAATATGAACACAACTAAATGTTATGAATGGATGAAGAAATGATTTACCAGAAGTACAAACTTCAAAGTGCTACAAAAAGGAAAAAAAACCCAAAAAACAAAAACACAACCTGTCAGATCATAACTGGGGCTCAGTTGGAGGAAAATAGGACTTTTTTCCCCCGTGTTGGGACTGCACCTTGCCCTCTGACTGACAATCACTCTACAAGTGAGTTATATTCCAACTCTTTTAAAAATTGAGACAGGGCCAGCTTAGTGGTACACACCTGTAATCCTTGTACTTGAAAGCCTAAAGCAGGAAGAGTGTATGAGTTCAAGGATAACCTGAACAATATAGCAAGGCCCTCACAGGTTTTGGCTGTGTTACTCAGTCTCAAATTTGCAGTGTTCATGACTCAACACTCAACCTCCCTAGCAGCTGGGAATATGGGCACATACCACCATGCCTCACAAGGATGAACAAGATTTTAACAGAAAAAGGGAACATTCTTAGCTGAAGGGAAAAAAACATGCACAAAGACTGTGGAAGTGAGAGCAGAAAACAGCAGTCACAGACACTAGGAAGGGGGAAAAGTGACAGAAGATTGGATAGGGTACTAACATGGTTGGGAGCAGTAAGACCTACAGCACGGTAGGATAACTAGCTAATAGCAACTTACTACATATTTTGTAAATAGCTATAAGACAGTTCAGAGCTCCCCAGCACAAATTAGTAATATTTAAGGAGATGGAGATAGTAATTACCCAGATTTGACCACTGTGTATTGTATACATGTACTGAATTACCACACTGTTCTCCATAAATACACACATGCCTATTAAAAGGAAAAATGTTTTTGAAGCCTATGATTGAAAGCATGGAAGTATCTTCTCACTAACTTCATAATTTTTCACAGTTACCACCAACAAAACCTGGACACTATCTTCAAAGCATATTTTCTGGGGCTGGAGGTACAGCACAGTAGTGTAACCACGCTTGCTTTATCATATGGTAGGCTCTGAGATCAAACCTCAACACCAAAAAAGAAAACAAGCCAGGTATGGTGGCCTGTGTCTATAATCCCAGCACTCAAGTGATACTGGAACAGAAAGATCACAAGTTCAAGCCTAGTCAAGGGAACTTACAGCATGTTTCCAAATTTTAAAATATAATTTTAAAAAAAGGTTGGGCAGGTAACTCAGTACAAGGGTCCTAAGTTCAAGCCCCATATGATTAACTTCATTTTCTTTTAACTGAGATCTTTTTAACTTCTTTGATTTAAATATATTTATGTGATGACAAAGTTAATATACTTAGTGTCCTCAGGGTTAAGTATATTCAATAATTCATTCATCCATTTACTCAGTCAATGGCAAGCATTATGTTAGGCAGAGAGAATACAATTGTGAGCCAGAAACAAAATCCCCGTCTTCCCTCAGTCTGTAGCCTTAATCAAATGTAAATTCATAACCGAGGTCCAATTTTTATTTTATAATAATACTTTAAAATCTGAGAAACTTTCATCCCTGTAGTCACATTAATGATACACAGTATGATCATAGAAAGGCATCAAAGACAACAATAAGTAAACTTATGAATTAGACTAAACATTCAAACATAAAAAATGTATTTTATCTTTTTTAAAAAGTAAAATACTAGTTATAAAAACATTGACGAGGTCCACACATGTGAGATCTTTAATAAGCACTAGGTCTCCTTAATTATAAGACAATTAGATGTTAGAGAAATTATTTCCAGTCATTTTATGGTATATTTGGTAACAAATATTTACATCCCTTACCTTAGTTATTGGTATTAAAATGGGCAAATTTGTAGGACAGGCTGATGACAGCTCTATAGGGCTATTTTAAAAAAAAAATTCAGTCTCCATTTAAGTGTCTCTAATTCACTTATATGTAATTTCAAATAATACTCTCAATCTGTATGAACAGCTTCTCAAAAAGATTTACCTTAAAAGAAGGTAATTAAAATTACCTCCAAAAGAATTACTTTACATGAAGGCATATCTAATTCCAATATTGGCCTATTCAGGTGATCTTTATTAAGTATTTTTAAATTGTTTTATAATATTTAGTAAAAAAAACTGTAACAGACTAAATAACTTATTTTAAAAATTTCTATATATTCAGCACTTTTACAATTTTAACAATATGTGAAATTTAAAAATTACCTTGTTCTGCTCTGTGAAAGTAGCCCAAGGCCTATTACAAAGAGCACAAACAATATGAAAAGAATTAAAGTTGACTCAATATTTAAAAAAGCATTTTTTGATCTATCCCTTATTAAATAAGTCAGGGAGTAAATCATCTTAATCAGTTTTTCAATAATGAGATTAACACAATCAAATTTAACACTTCTAAGTCAACAGAGAGGAACAGTACAGTAGAATATGAGTACCAATTGTGCATCTACATACCACCACCTCTTCCCCTAGCATTGGTAATTGAATCTTTGTACTAAACGACACCCTCATCTTTTTTAATTGTTATTTTTAAGACAGGATTTCCCTAACCTGTTAAACTGCTCGGGCTGGCCTTGAACCTGAGATCCTCCTGCCTCAGCTTCCCAGAATGTTAGGATTCAGGCATGTACCACCATGCCTAGCTATACCTCTAAATATTATTTACAGCACATTCTACACTAGAACTGTAGTGCAGGCAAAACTAAACAAACTCCATGTTATGATACAAATACCAGGAGAACTTTTTCAACTGCCTATTTACTTACATTCTGAAAATTCTATGATTAAGTAAACTCAAGATGTTTACCCCCAGGAGACTGGAGTGTAGCTCGGTGGTAAACCTTGTGTTTATTTAACTTACACAAGGACCTGGGTTCAATCCCCAGCACCAAAAAAGAGTTTACCTAGAAAATCCTTTCCAATTTTATTTTCAACAGAGAAGCAAAAGCCTTGAAACTGTCAGAAAATATAAGCCTTTCAAAGTCATTCTTTATACCTAAAATATGCTATGTAATAGTTGCTCTTATTTCTTATTCTACTTTATGACTTTTATATGGAATAAATTTCAAAATGAAGGTAAGATTTTAGCCATTAGCTATTTTAGCTAACAATATAACAATAATCAGCCACTCACCTAAAGGAAAAATTAAAATGCACTCACCAGCCATGGATTATAAGTATTAAGTCTCTGTGATATGACAGTTGAATTGGATCATTAGAAACTCGCTCAAGTCCCTCACTGAATCAGAGCTCCATATGTGTGGACACTGTAGAAAGGCGCTGTAATTAAGAAATCAGTACTAACTTAACAAGGACATCATACTACCTCCTCATAGGTGGAACTAGGAGGAGTTGCAAACAGCATTTTAGCAATTCTTCTTTGATACCAAGGCATTTCAGCAAATGTATAGCACCTATAGAGAAATAAAACATCGTTACACATTCACATTCATTACCATCTTTTTTTCACTTAATAGATCTTATAAAAGGAATCTTTGAATGTACCTTTAAACAATTTGTATTCTATTTGCATGAAATCTAGTACTTAATATTCACATTGAATTATTAGACATGACATGATACAGTAGTTATGTATTTCATAACTGAAAATAAATAGCAACAGTACAAGTAGTGATACTATATCATCTACCACTAAGAGCTGGGCTAAATAATTCTCTCTCTTATCTATTCCTTATAACAACTAAATGAGATAGGATCAGTGCTCTTTATTTTTTGCATGAAGAAAATTTAAGAGAAGTTTAAAAAATTTCACCCAAGAAAAATGAAAAGCTGAATAAGATATACATGAATACCAAACCATTAACAACTTGAACCCATTTCTAAAGGAGTGAAGCAAATATTTTACATCTGAAAAATCTTTACAACTTTTGATATAAGGAGAAAAGTATGAGATCTTTGACTCAGTCTTGAGGCAAACTGTATCTCATGTCTGAAAACTAAATGTTCCTTAACCATTAATCTTTCGTAGTTAAACATGTTCTTTATTCTGAAAAATATTTACTTGTCTTTTTGAAGCTTGATATAGGACTGTTTATACTGGTATCTTTTTGGGTAATAAATATTTAGGGGGCTCAGGGGTCAGCTCTATAGACTATACCCAAAGGAAACAGTGGCCAACTTGTTATCTTGAGATTCCTACACCAGTAAATATATTTCACAGTGGTATATCACAATATCAGGAACATATTACCAGTGGATACAATTTCACAATGAGAATCAAAAGAAAGGCTGCGATGTGGGGCTGGGGATTTAGCTCAGTGGCATAAGCGCCTGCCTTGCAAGCAGGCAGTCGTGAGTTCGATCCCTGGTACCAATAAAAACAAAAAAGACAAAAAAAAAAAGAAAAAGAAAAAGAAAAAGAAAGGCTGGGATGCAGCTCAGTGGTAGAGATCCTGTCTAGCATGTGAAGCCCCTGGGTAAAACACCCTTAGCACAACAAAGACAAGATTATATGGTTCCTCAGATTAATCAAGATGGTATTTAACAAACTTTGAACATGAAAAGACCATCTCGAGACATGCTCCTATATCTGTTTTATTTGGCATAGTGACTGAGGATATTCTTTCCTACGAGAGGAAATTTAAAGACCTACAAGTTTTAAGTTTGTTTTAGTCTTAAGTGTATGTTTCTAAATGACTTGAATAACAATGTTTATTTAACATAATCACAAATTTAATATCTTCTAACAAGACATGTACAGTTGCTAGTTAACGGATTTAACAACGAACTCCTTTGAGTATTTAAAGTATTTTACATCTTGCATATACTAAATAATATATACTATGAAGTAAAATTTTACTAACTAGCACTGAAATTTAAAGAAATTTTCTTACCAAATACCCATAAGGTGAATTGAGGTAGCATCTTTAGGGTTCAGTTCAATTGCTTTCTATCAAGAAATGAGAAATCAATTATATTAGTTTTCTAGGCACCAGTATTTTATTTAAACAAAACAACTAAAGAAGTCATGACTTTAAGAAATAAACAACTGAAGAAGTCATAACTCTTTAAACACCTGCAACCCTGCATTTTACTTTTACTATGATAACTGATACCACATTCTTCCTCCCACATTCTACCTCCTAGTACAGGTAAGGACCTGTACTAAAGTTATTATAGTAAGATCTATTAAGTTAAAGGAAAAATAAATCCTTTCTTGGAAAATCCTAAATGAAAACTGAATGAAAAGCATTCTTTCTTAGAAGAACTAGAAGTATTTAATTTTGAAAAAAAATCTCTTCTACTTGTACTTTGCTCAATATTGCCACCTGCACTTCCAACAGAAAAAATAGTTATTCATAGGGTATGATAGAATAATTTTGTACAATATTAGCAATAGTTTCATAAATCTACCTAATTTCTGTTTACTATGTCAATTACTGTAAAAAGCACAAACTACAGAATAATTGTAAAGAATTACACCTCAGCCAGTCTGGGCAATTTAGCCTGGCTCTGTCTCAAGATAATAAAAGGGCTAGGGTCATAGCTCAGTGTTAAGAGGATCTGCCTAGAAGGTATAAGACCCATGGTGCAATCCACAGTACTACCAAAAAAAATTGTTTTTAACCCACTATTGTATTGAAACCACTAAGGAAACCTCACAGATTAAAGCTCATCCTAACGAAAATAAGGTTTTTAAGCCCATTTTCATTTTTAGTTTGGTAATTTGTGAGGCACACAATTTCAATTATTCCTAATAGTTAAGAGGAGTTCTGAAACCAGACTTCCCAGGTTCAAATCACGGCTAAGTGGCCTCAATTTATTGACTTTAGTTAAATTTTGTATTCTTGCTTTGCCTGAGTTTTATTAAACAGACTGGTGGTGTAGCTTAGTGACAGTGCTTACCCACCATGTGTATTTCTTTGTCCTGAGACACAGAGTAATAAGTAATTTAGCTATGCCATTCAGGAAATTATCTTACTGAACCTAAGATATCAAAAATGGCATGTCCTACAGTCATTTTATGTGACACTAAAGGAAAATCCACTGCTGCCAATTATACTATAAGGTACTGCTGATTACGTAACATAATACAATCTGAATTCAAAGATCGGAAAACACAAAACATGGGAGAATTACACTGTAAAATAGGTATTACAGTGATTATACTGTAAATTAGATATTTAACTATGCACATATTTTGGTGTCTGAATAAGAAATCATGTCCCTGACTCCCAGTCCACTGTTGCTTTTCACTTGTAGCTGTATAAACTGGGAACTGAGACTGTGACTATAATCTTAAGGTCACAGGACAACACCTCCAGTACTGTCCTGTGTGTGCTTCCACTATTTATTTTTGAGATGAATTACAGTAAAATACAGTAAAATACAGAAAAATACGTATACTGAGATTTTGGTGTTCATTTTTTTTAAGGACTGATGTGTGTGTGTGTGTGTTATGAAACAGGCTCCTGACCAGATGTGGTGGTGTGTGGTGGATGCCTCTAATCCCAGCCCTTAGGAGGCTGAGATGGGAGGATCATCAAGTTCAAGGTGGCTATACAGTGAGTTCAAGGCCAGCCTGAACTGTCAAGATCCTGTCTCAAAAAAAGAAGAAATGTAACAGACACCTACAAAATTTTTGGTAGCGAAAGAAGAATCTACGATAAGTGACTTAATGTTAGAGGAGACTATTAAAAACACACACACAACATACACAAAACATAATCTTAACTAGAATTATCATTACCCTAATGGTATGTCAACTGGGTTAGGTGTTTCATTAGATTATATAGGTATTCAGGATCTTTCATGACTATTCCCTTCCATAGAAATTGGGCTTGGCTATCAAAATGTTACGAAGCATGATGCAAACATGTTGGATAAAACTCGGCACAGCAGACCTCCTTCTTGGAACTCTCACTCTTGAAAGCTAGCAGCTACCACAGAATAAAGAGGCTTTGGTTAGGCCACAATAACAAAGACAAATGCACAGGAACTCTAGTAGATAAGAGGCAATCGTGAACGTTCAAGTCACGGCAGAGGGCCTGACTGCAGCCATCTTTATGACCTTAGCTTTATCAAGTGGGGCAGAAGCACAGTAGGACTCAGTAAAGCCACAAAATTAGAAGAAGTAACCCACTACTTTAGATTGTTTTCCGAGATAAAGGTCTGGCTGTTTGTCCAGACTGATACAGAAATCTTAGATTCAAGTGATCTTCCTGCCTATGTTTCCCAAGGAACTGGAACTATAGGCCCAGGCCACCATGCCCAGCTTTTGGCAGTTAAGTCTCAGATGATTTGGTAACTGAAACCTATTCAGAAAGATAGCTGACATTTTAAATTCATGAACACGAATACATCATCGGTACCTCAAAATGTTCCTTGATAATGTAGGCATTTGCAATTTTAACCTTGATGCCTTCATAATCTCCAACATCACTAATGCAGATTGCATACCACTGCACAGAGAAGAAAAAGTTGTGAGGATACTCTTAGTGATTTAGAAACAAGAAAAATCATACAATTATTTATTCCTTGTCATTCTATTTAACAAAAGTTACTGAGCATAAAAACAATGCTAAATGTAGTACAATATATAAAGAAAAGTAGGCATGATCCACTAAGAACTCAGGAGTAGGACATTTTGTAGAGACTACACTATAGGGCAGAGTACTGAACGTAAGAGAACTGCACCACAATGAGGAGCTAACAGATCCCGTTTACAGTCTAACGATAAGTTTAGAAAATCTTATAGATTAGTATCTTTTTATTTTCTCATCCTCTTTTCTGGGACCTGCCTCTTCTCTGTTCACATGGGGACAGTAACAACTATCAATTGTGACATTGTCCTCACAGCTATAGATGGAAAGCAGATGCACAATGAAACCATCTGAGTCTTTCCCCCAAGAACTGATTCTAAAATATACAACCTGCATAAACCCAAATCCTGTGGAAAAATTATAAGACTTAGGTTAAGGCAGAAAACAAAAAACAAAACACAAAAAAACTCAGCATATATTTGTAAATAGTATCTCAAAAACACTGTTAACTTAAAGGAACAGGCATGAATGATCACACATTGTATGATTCTACTTACATGTATAATATATCCAGAATATTTAAAATTATAGGCACAGAAAGCAGAAAAGTGGTTGCAAATGGCTGATACTATGAGGGAAGAAGAGTGACTGCTTAACAAGAACAAGGTTTTGTGGGGGAGATGACAAAAATGGTTTGGAATTAGATGTGCTAGTTATATAACACTAGAAATATCTTAATTGTTTCTTGATTGTACAATTTAAAATGGTTAACTTTATGTTATATAAATGTAAGCAATTAAAAAAACTGAAAACAAGAGCTTACTAAAAAACTTGAACATAATTATTTATAGTGGCATACTGCTAATAGTCAAAAGATGGAAACAACCTAAATGCCCATTCGCTGATAAACACATTTTTAAAAACTGATATATCCATACAACAGAACATTACTTAGTTATAAAAGGAAAAAGCACTGTCACATTTAAAAAGGATAAAAAATATTACATCCTGCAAAAGATGGCCAATATATGGCCACAAAAGGCTATATTTGGAGCAAGTTCATAAAAACAGAAAGGTTACTGCTTGCCATAGAACAAGGAGAATTGAGGCTGTCTGGTAATAATGGAAATGTTCTGGAATTAGATACTGATAATGCTTGTACAATGTATTGAACATACTAAAACATTAAATTTTATACTTTAAAATATTAATTTTATGAAATACGAAGTATATCTCAGTAAAAAATGCTATGCAATTAATGGAAATTAAAATGAAAGCAAGATTTATCACATGCCTACAAGGACTATATGTTAAATAGAGACATAAATAAGCTTGTAGCACTAGCCACTCAGGAGGCTTAAGCAGAAGAATCCCTTGAGCCAAGTTGTTTCAGCCCAGCCTATGCAACATAATGAAATCTTATCTAAAGAAAAGTATGTATCATGCTAACATTTATCAAAAGAGGGAAGAATGGCTATACCTATATCAAAGTATATAAGTATTTGGAGTAAAATTCAAAGTATTTGTAGAGACAGTGTATTACTAACAAAGAACTTCACTAGAAAAATTAATCCTTAAAAAAAAAAAAGAAAAATTAATCCTAAATCATTATTTTTCTGAAAGTAACATTTTTAAAAATATGCTAATACATACGGGATCATTTCAGTTATTTGCATTTACTTAAGCATGCTCTATGAACTAATATGTGGTCCATTTTGGAGGAAGTCCCATGTGCTACTGAGTAAAGAGTGTATTCTAATAATACTGAATGCAATACTCTATCCATATCTACTAAGTCCATTTTTTTAAAGGTTTGGTTCAGCTATGGTATTTCTTTGACTGTTTTTGTCTAGTTGATCATCTATTTGTGACATTAGGGTATTGAGATTTCACCATTACAACTATATAGTGTTTATCTGGTTTTCCATTTCGTGTTTTTTAATTTTTTTTTTTTTTTTTTTTTTTTGGTACTGAAGATTGAATTCACAACCTTGCGCTTGCCAAGGCAGGTGCCTCTGCCTCTCAGTTAATTTCCAGTCCTTACTAGTGTTTTATACAGCTGGGTGTACCAGTATTTGGTATACAATACATAGTCTGCCAAACGTATACATATTTCAAGAAAAGGAAAATTTGTATAAATATTTTAATACTAACTCTGTTGAGACATCGTGAGATTAATACAAGTTACCTGTGGCCTCTGTAATTATAACAGTTGTTCAAAGTGGTGGCCATGAGCTTCCAGACATTTATTAGCATGGCACATACTTTTAAAATATTTTATCTTAGGATTGGTAGTGTAGTGGGTTTTTGTAATATATGACATCTTCTAGAGTTCCCCATACAAGGTTAACACCATCTGTTGAAAACTACTGTACTATTTTTCTTTTCCTGAAGTGTGTATGCATGTTTTTTTGTGGACTCTGTATTTATGATTGTTACCTCTTCCTCTTGGATTATTCCTCTAACAAGTATGTAGTGACCATCTTTATAAGTCTTGGCTTGAAATCCACTTCATCTGCAAAAAAAAAAAAAAAAAAAAAACTTCCCCTGCTTTTTTCCAGGTACCTACTGCATGAAGTATTCTTTTCTATCATTTGACTTTCAGCCTATAAATTTCTTTTGGAGTTAAATCTGTTTCGGTATGCAAAATATGCTGGACCTTGTTCTTTTGTTTTGTGAATTCAGACAATTCACATTGATGAGTACCAAACTATCCTTGTTATTGTATTATTTTCCTGTTATTGATTCCCTTTCTTTCTCTTTTGTTTGCCTTGCCTGGTAGATTCCTTCTACTGGGATTATTGGAAATAGTGTCTTCGTTTTCTCTTTCTAGGATATCCTTCAAAACTTCTTACAGTGTTGGTTTGGCAGTCATGAATCTCTTTAGGTATCCCTTAGTGGAAGTAACATCTTTTTTCCATCAATCTTGAAAGATAATTTTGCAAGGTAGAACAATCTGGGTTGGAGGATGTTGTCCTGTAAGCTTAAAATACTTTAATCCAAGCTCTCCTTGACTTAATGGTTTGTGTTGAGAAGTCAAGCTATGATTTTGATGAATTTTCCTTTATAGGTGATTTGTTTCTTTTCTTTAGCAGCTTTTAATAGTTCTTATCAGATCACAGTGCAATGAAATTAGAAATAAACCACAAAAGAAAGCACAAAAACTACATAAATACATGGAAATTAAGACAATACCCACTTGAACAACCAACGGGTCACAGATGAAATTAAAGCAGAAATTAACAGTTTCTACAAGGGAATGATAATCATAATAAGACATATTGGAACTTATGGGATACAACGAAAGCAGTCCTGTGAGGAGATTTATAGTGGTGAAGTCTGCCAAAAGAAAAATGAAGTGAGCGCTAATAAATAATCTAATGTTCAACATCTAGAAAACTTCTAGAAAAAGACAAGCTAAATTCAAAGCTCATACCAGGAAGTGAATCATAAAGATTAAAGCAGAAATTAATGCAATGGAGACTAAGAAACAAATAGAGAATCAATGAATCAAGGAGTTGGTCCTTTGAAAGACTAAATAAATTGACAAATCCATAACCAACCTTACCAAAAAAGGAAAGAAAAGACCCAAATCCACACAATTAGGAATGAAAGGGGAGAAATCATGACAGATCCTATAGAAATCCAGAAGTTCATCAATACCTACTTTGAAAACCTATACTCAAGTAAGATGGAAAATTCAGAAATGGATAGATTCCTCAATACATATGAACAGCTAAGCCTGAATCAAGAAGATATAAAATTCTAAACAATTCAGTATCAAAAAATTGAAGGGGGGTGGGGAGAAAACCTACGAACAAGGAACAGCTGAGGTCCTGACAGATTCACGGCTGAGTTCTACAAGAACTTTAGAAAAGCTCTAATGCCACTACTCCTCAAATTCTTTAATGAAATCGGAAGAGAAGCAATATTTATACTTACTCCTAAAAGCAAGTATTAACCTGATACCAAAACCAGAGAGGACACAATGGAAAAAGAGAACTACAAGTCATCTCTTTAATGAACTTAGATTCAAAAATCCATTAAATACTGACAAATGGAATGAAGCAAATCATCAAAAAGATTATATACCATGACCAAAGAGGATTCATCCCAGGGATGCTGGGGTGGTTCAACATATGCAAATCAATAAATGCAACATACCACAATAACATAACCAAGGACAAAAAATACATGATCATCTCAACAGATGCAGAAAAAAAGTATCTGATGAAGTCCAGCACCTATTCATGATAAAAAAAAAATACTCTTAAAGAAAAATGAAACAGAAGGTCTTTATTCCAATCTGATAAAAGCCATCTATGACAAACCAACATTTGACATCACAGCTAATGGCCAAAAACTCAAAAAAGTTTTTACTCTAAAATCAGGAAGAAGATAAGGATATTTCCTATTACCACTCCTATTTAATATAGTTCTGGAAACATTAGCCACAGCAATTAGACAGGAAAGAGAAATGAAAGGAAGACAAGAAAGTAAGAAATCAAATTATCATTATTTGATGATGACTTGAAACTCTATATGGAAGACCTCAAAACTCTACCAAAAGACTTCTATACCTAATAACCAAATTTGGTAGTACAGCAGGATACAAAGTCAACATTCAAATATCAATAACACTCCTATAAACAAATAACAAATTGAGAGAAATTAGGGAAACAATACCTTTTACAACAGCATCAAGAAAAATACTCAGGAGTCAATCTAACAAAGAAGAAAAGATCTTCATATTGAAAACTAGAGTACTCTGAAAAAGGAGCTCAAAAATGGTATCAAAAATGGATAGATATTACTTGTTCCTGGATAGTCAGAACCAATACAGTGAAAATGGCTATACTTCTAAAAATGGTTACATAGATTGAATGTAATTCTGATTAAAATGCCAATAGCATGCATCACAGAACTAGAGAAAACAATCCTAAAATTCATATGGAATCAGAAGAAACCTAGAATAGCAAAAGCAATTCTAGGCAACAGAAAGGTGTTATGGTTTATGTCTGGATGTTCCCCTAAAGCCTCATGTGGTCATGGGGTAGCCAGGCTTTTTGAAGGCAACTTAATGTTGCTTATGATTGGTTTATTGTTTTTTTTTTTTTTTTCTTTTTCCTTTTCATCGGTACCAGGGATTGAACTCACGACTGCCTGCTTGCAAGGCAGGCGCTTATGCCACTGAGTTAAATCCCCAGCCCCTTGGTTTATTGTTTGTCTAGTGCTCAGATTGGAAGCATGAGTGGTACATCCACCCTAAGGCAGACAGCCTACATACAGTGTAAAAGAAGAAAACAGATTTGCTCCACTCCTTTTGCTGTTGTTACTTTTGGTATCTTCATGAACTGTTGCCTTCTGCCATGCCACCTTGCCTTGAGAGCCAGCTCATACAGGTTGAAACTTCTATAAACTGTGAGCTAAATAAAATTTTCCTTCCTTAACTGTGGGTATTTTGTCTTAGCAATGAGAGAAAAGTAAGACAAAAGGCAAGGCCAAAAGCATCATAATCCCATACTTAAAATTACACTATAAAACCACTGTGAAATACAAAATGATACTAACAACAACAACAACAACAACAAAAAACAGACCCAAGGATCAATGGAACAGAACAGAAGATGTGTAACAACTGCAAACACACTCAACTACCTTATCTTTAAAAGGGTAAACACACCTTCACTGGAATTAAGACAGTCTCTACTAAATGGTGCTGGGAAAACTCATCTCTCCACATATCAAAGATGAAATCGACATACATAGTCTCACCATGCCTTAAGCTACAATTGAAATGAATCAAGCAGACAACAGAAACAATTTGCTGGAAGACAGAAGAGATAAAACTCTTGAAAATGTAAGTGTATGCAATAATTCTATGAACAAAACCCAAACTGTACAGAAAATATCATAAAGAATCAACAACTGGGATCATATCATACTAAAAAACTTTTGTTCAGCAAAAGAAATCACCAACAGAGTGAACAGACAAGTCACAGAATAGGTAAAAATGTTCCCAGTTATTCTACAATGGATTAATATCTAGACCTCAACAAAATAAGCCCCCATAAAATTTGATAATCTAATACAAAAATGGGCATCTAAAATGAAGATACTTCTCAGATAAAGTATAAACAGCAAATAAATACATGAAAAAAAGTTCAATATCACTGGTCATTCAAGAAATGCAAATTAAAACACTGATAATGTCTTACTGCAAAAAGAATGGCTGAAACCACGAAAGTGACCAATAACAAATGGTGGTGAAGTTGTGGGAAAAAGGAACTCTTTTCCACTTTTGGTGGAAATAAAAATTGATATAACTATGGAAATAAATATGGAAATTGCTCAAAAAATTAACACTAGAGGTTCCATCTATTACTAGAGGACCCAGCTATTACCCTTCTTATTTTCCCAAAAGAGTTAAAAGCATTGTACCACAGTGACACAGGCACATCCATGTTTACAGCAGCAAAATTTGTAACAGCTAAATCTTGTAAACAGCCCAGATGTCATCAATGGATGAATGGATAAATAAAATGTGGTTTTTACATGCAATGGTGTCCGACTCTGCCATAAAAAGGATAAACTAAAGACATTTTTAGGTGAATGGATACACCTTGATGATATAATTTTAAGTGTAATAAAATGAACACATGTTTAAATATTTCATTGTTTATCTTGTGTGAGAAACTCAAAGGGTAAATAAGAACCAAGATGGAGGATAAATATTGGGAAGTAAGAAAAAAACATTCAAATGGGAAGGGGCAAAAGGGAGAGGGGAAGAGAAATGCAAAGAAGGAAACAGAGATGTAAAAAATTTAAAAGAGTGGAAGGAAAACAATAGAAACAAAGTTTTATAAATGGAGAAGAGAAGAATTAAAGGGAAAGGAAAGAAATGGGAAAAAAAGAATTAAGTTATATTATAGGTACAAATTTCCTTTGATGAATATGATCATTATGTATGTAAAAAAATACAATTAAATTAATATTTTTTAAATACTTGAAAAACTAAACAGAACTGTAAGGAAAAAATAAAATCTACCATTGTACCTGGAAATTTCAATGCTCTACTTTCAATAATTTACAGAAAATTAGTAAAAATTTGGAGGATTCAAACACTATCAACCCATGTGATCTAAATAACATTTATGATATATTTCTAACACATTCTTTTCACATACAAAAAGAACATTTACATAGATGGACCATGTTTTCTAATTATAAAATATGTTTCAATGAATTTAAAGGAATTTGTACCTGTTTTATCTTTTAAATACACTAGCAGCGGTTTCCAATGCAGTAAGGAAGGTAAAATATTAACTCCTAAAGGAAACATCTGAAAACATGCAGAGATGCACTCTGGTTGTCAAAATGACAGACGCTATACTGGAGACAGTTCAACATATTAAAAGTCCTAATCCATAGTGCTGTATTGCGCCCCCCATCTTCCCACACTATCTAATGAGAAAGTGTCCTCCTAGAATCTAGCTGATACGTGTTAAAACACACACACACAATTGGCCTCAACTGCCCAGCTGTTATATTTCTACCTTGACATAAAATATAATGTGCAAAAAATAAAATATTTGTCAAGGGTTTATACTAGAAATAAAGATACAGGTAATTCATGAAACATCTTTCACTTCAGTTTAAAAACAAACATGCACAGAAATAATTTATCAAAACTCACAACTTATCAATACAGGGCTAGAATTACAGGCATGCACCACCATGCCCAGCTGAAACTACTCTTTAAAGAAAATGTTATTAAAATAAACATCTTCCCTACCTCTTTAAAATATAACAATTTCCTTTGCCATGTTTACTAGGAATAGTCCACTACAGATCAGTGATCCTTTCCATACCTGCTGACAGCTAACTATAACCATCTTACCTTATGGGCAGCAAAACTTGACTCATCCTTTTCCAGTGCTCTTTTTGCATACTCAAGGGCTTCGTACACAAGAAGCTGCTTCTCTTCTTCTGAAGTTCTGCTAAGCTGAGCTCTATCACGTGATGCCCGTGCCAAACGCCACAGTAACTCTGCATCTTCACTAATTTGAAATAAAACAAAAAGCCACCATTTACACTCATATTTAAAAATTGTTAAAGGTCTTACCACTGACGAATAGTCTTTCAGCTTGTTTAGTACACAAGAAAGCAACATAGTACCAAAAGCTATTGTCAAATTTATTATTTTCATAAAAACTGTTATTTGCTAAAACTTCCTAAAAACCCCCAGTATTTTGCATAAATACCAGCTTTTCTGTAATACCTAAAATACTGACTTCTTTAGAAAATATCTATATTTAAACTCTCTAAACACTTACCCTACAAAAAAATCACCATGACTTGAGGCTTAACTTTAATAGTATTGTGTTTCATACCACTCACTAAATAGTTAAGACACAACAATAACACACATAAACTTTAAACAGTCATGCTCTAAAAACAAAACTACCAAATATCTAACTTCAAATATGGCACACAAGAGGTAAATTAGGTATTTCTTAATAAATGAATGATTGACTATAATCTCAGAATAAACCTTACGTTTGAATAGTATAACATGTATGGCTTATTTCAATTACAGGTACTAGACTACTTATACAACTATCACTTAATTATATAAAATAAGAAATGATTAAATCATCAGTAACCATGATTGACAAAAATGTTTTAACAACTAATCGCAAATTACTTTTTATTAAATGCCCATCTTTGCCAAAGAACATGCCTGCAATCCCAGAACTCAGGAGGCTGAGGCCAGAAGACCACCAGGGGTTTAAGGCCAAATCAGGCTACACAGTGTGTTCAAGGTCAGCCTGAACTATACAGTGGATCCCTGTCTCAAAAAAAAAACAAAGAAAAAAAGTTCATCTTTAAGTCTACTTCTTATTTTTTTTTTAAACCCTAAGTAGTATTTATACAAAACTTTAAAGCTAAGCCAGCCATAGTGGCACATGCCTGTGATACTAGCATTCAAATGACTGAGGCAAGAGGATTACAAATTGGAAGCCAGTCTGAAATACACAGCAAGGTCAAGGGAAGCTAGGTAGGAATAGTATATTTATTATTCAACAAATACAAATTATCTTACAGCTTACTTTTCAAGTTATCACTAAAATGAATATGCCAAAAAAGTCACCTCAAGTTCCTAAAGGTGGAATGGAGAAAAAGTTGATCCTGTAGATATTTAGGAAGCAAACTGATGAATTTTGGGGAGAAAGCTGATTTTTGGAATCAAAGAAAGGTAGGTGAAACTGACTCAGAATTTTTAATTTAGGAAATCAATTACCTGAATTACTAAGTTAGTTACACAGAAATCCCTTTTAGTCTTATTTGACTTATGAGGTTAAGCTTTCTTCTATTTCTCCCCTTCAAAGAAGTCAGTACACACTGATACTCTAGACATGTAGTCTAGTCTAAAAAAATTTAAAAGGAGGTATTTTTGGTTTTTCTGAAAAATTGTGCCTTTCAATGAAGACAAGCAATTATTCCAAGTCTTGGTGAATTCATTTAAATTATATGTATCTCAATTAGAAATTACTTTAACATAACAAAAAATGAGACATAAACAATATACAAGGTGTGAACAAAATATATGGCGATGTTACAGTAAAACACCTTTTGTCATTAATCCCTCTTAAAATACTTCTCCCACTTACTGCACCATTTCTGCCACTTTATGAATCTAGAAGTTGTCCTTTGTCTTTATAAGATACCATTAAAAAATACAGTGACGCTGCTGCAGAATGTCATTCAACAGAAAGACTGACATTACAGTGCACTCTGATATATTTTATTCACTAGATCTGTCACTGTGTGACTTCTGTCTCTTTGCCAAAATCAAACTGAACCTGAAAGATAAATACTTTAAATGGATTAAAGACATAAAGCAGTCAAGACATCAAAGCGGACAATAGTGCAATTAAAGCCTCAAAAGAGGACTTCCAGAAAGTGGCAAGAATGAGGGAGAAGTATGTTCAATGTCAGGGAAGTATTTTAAGAGGGATTAATGCCAATATGTCTTTTATTGTGATAAACTTTTTTCAATTTACATTATTTGCTGTATTTTTTTAATCATATCTTGTAGATAGGTGAAGTAAATATATATTTCAAAGCCAAATGAAAAACTTTAAGGAAACCCAAGCCAAGTCTATCACACATTACTTACCTTTCCTTGTACTGAGTTAGCAATTGATAAAGTTTTTCTGTTTCTCCACTTTCATACAGGTAGTCTGCTTGCTCAAGGATCTCTTCAACTTTCAACATTATAAAGGAAAACAAAGATATAAGTAGGTCTTTCCAAGTCAGAGAGCAATAATTTGAGGAAAAATAGACACTCTTAAACAAAAGCTAGCAAAATCAGACATAGAAACTACCTATAAGATAAAACATTCTGAGAAAGTTAAAGTATGGTAGAAATAAATATGAAACTATTATAATAAATGATTTATTGAAACCATGGAAAATAAAATTTGGAATACTTTCTCTGATTCACTAAAGTGCAATGTGTAGACTTTTTTTTTTTAAAAAAAGCAATTTCAGATGGAAGAAGCTGCAGCACACATACCTCCATGAACCATGGAAGAAGCAATGAGTAAACCTTATAAAAGCTGAAAAAGGAAGCTGATTCTCCCCTGGGGCCTCTGGAAAGTAACACAGTCCTTTCCAACATCTTGAGTTTAGCCCAGTAAGAACCATTTTGGACTTCTCAACTACAGAAAGAGTAGATTTAAAAATCTGCATTAAATCACTGAGTTTGCTACAGCAGTGAAAGAAAGAAACTGAAAAAAACCTAATTTAACAGTATTAAATGCACGAATCTAGCCTATGTGAGAGTGTACAGAGTGTGCACAAGTAAGTTACTTTCATTCACTGATTTTTTTCCAACTCCCTAAAACCTGATTATTGCACTTAAAAGGAATTCTACATTTCATTATCTATCTTTAAAATTTACAAAATTTAGTGAATAAGCTAATCATTTTTTTGTGTATTCCACTATGATCTGTCAAGTCATTTAGCTCCAGTTCTCTTATTACACAGTACATTAAATAAGCTGTATCCAGGTTTTAAAAAATATAGTATATACTATGGTATATATATCATAAAATTTACAATTATTTTTGTGTGCACATTTATACTGCAGAGGAAGCTACAACATTTTTGTGTAGCATATAAATAAACACAGGTATAAACTAGTCAGAATGAAAAGAATTAGCATATGCTTGATAAGAATAATAACAATTTCTATCTACAATAAATATAATCATACATTCTTTTGAACGAAATGGCAACCTCAAAACAAGTACTGTTACATCTGAGGTACTAAAAATACCTTCTTGATGCATAATAGTTTTCAATTATGTTTAAACGAAAAAGAAAAAACAAAACTATGATGTAAAAGCAAACATTTTCCCCAATTGCCTTCACCTTTATGATGAAAAATGCAAAGGGTTAATTCATAAATTAAAATTTCAAATGAAATTTTGGATCTTTCTACATATAACTAGTTTAAGCAAATTTAAATTTTTAAAATTTAGTAAATCTTAATATATGTTTATTTATTATTATGCCAAATAAGAAGTACGATGGAATTTTTCTACTTTTAAACAAGTTATCTGATATTTGATACCAAACTCCATTCTCTCTGTAAATGAAATACTTCAAAGTAGTAGGGCCTTTTCTTAACTGTATCAAGAAAAGTATATCACCTTGGCAATTGAGAAGCAAGTAAAATCACCACTGAAAAGCAAAGCTTGGCGATCTTTCCCAGTAAAGGTCAAAGAGTTCATACTTAGTAGGTAATACCCTCTTTGTGATTATTCTTTTCCAGTACTCCCCAAGACACTAAAAATGCAACAGAAATTAGCTAAAGGGTTAAACAAATAATTTAAAGCATTAATACAGAACTACTGAAGGAGGTCTGGCTTTAGAACAAAATTAAATATACATACATGCTGGCAAGTAAAGAAGAGCAAAAAAATAACTTGTACTATTTAAATGTCGATTTCATTATGTATTCAAAAATAAAAATAATTCTTCCAGATGTTTACCTTTCGCTTACCTTGAGTTGTGGCATGAACTACAGCAGCCTGAGAAATTACTTGGTAAGTTTCAAAACCCAAGTAAGACAATGCTGAGAATAAAAGGCCTCTTCTGAAAGTTCTTGGATTTCGTATCACCTATGAAAAATAATATGGTCAGTTACCAAATTGGAAAATTTCAAGAGATTACTACTCCAGGCAAAAATTATACCAGTTTCTCTCACCTTTAAAGATTAATTATAAAAATACTAGAAATTCAAAAATTACTCCACCAAATTCACTAGTAAAATTGTTTCAAACCTTATAGGGAGACTATCTCAGAAAAAGATCCTACCTAGAAGTGGTAGTTCACCTAAAAATTAGTCTTTGTTTGGAGATGTCCTATATTAGTAGAGCACTTGCCTATCATGAACAATCCCCAGCACTGCAACAATAAGTTAAATCAGCCATGATTGCAAGAGCAATAGTTTAATGGCAGAGACATGGATATGATACACTATAAGAAATAAAATACGAGAAACCAACACACAATAAATATAAATTTTATCCACAGACAAGACACGGGAAATACTTCATCAAATACAATAATTACTACACATAAAACATATTCATGACTTTAAGTGAAGACAACTTCAAAGCCATCCACAGACTTGTGTTTAAATAAACAAAGGTGAATGAAGATCATATTCAAATAGATTAGGAAATTAACTTTTCATACTCATGGCCAGATTCTTGGAACCAATGAGAAGAGAAATACATATCACTTCAACAGCACTTATTCCTTTTCTCCACAAATTTTCTCTTTAACATAGCATGTGTTCCCCCCTTCTTATTTAGGCTCATTGCATTAAAAAAACAAAAAACAAAAAACAAAAAAACAAGCTATGCTATCTTTGAAAGACAAGCTGCATTTCCTTCTTAAATACAAAAAGCTTCCTTCTGGTTTCTCATGTCCCTTAATCTCATTTCTTAATTTTCAGAAAACCTCTTTTTAAAAGTTTTCTGTACAGTTTCCACTTCCTCTTTTCTTCCCATTCTCTTTGGCATCCACACAAATAACACTTAGAACCTCACAATTTCACTGATGCCATTCTAGTTAATGACTCCAATGATGCTGCAACAAATAAGACTGTCTCTCAGTCTATTTGACTGAGATTTCTCAAATAAAAGGGCTGCAGATGTTTGATTGTGGAATATTACACAAATCAAATGAGACACCTTGTGGGTGGGACCAAAGGATGAACATGAAATACATTTATGTTTCATATATGCTTAATATATATAGCCTGTCAGTAATTTTATACAATATTTTTAGTGTACCTCTTTTGACTGTGACCTGTCACATAAATTCAGGTACAGAACTTTCCACTTACAGCATTCAGTAAGTTTAAGATTTTAAAGTATCCTGGATTTCAAAATTTCAGATTAAAGATGCTCAATGCTCAGCCTGTATTTCCTGTGGTCAACTCTGAGTTCTCATCTTCTTTGACCTACCAACAACATTTGACAGTTGATCACTTCTTTCTTAAAAATCATGAGTGGATATTTAATTTTTAAAAATAGTTTTATTAAGCTGTTAAACTACATATGAATGGTACCCAGTTTAAGATGTATATAAACATGGAAAACTATTAACATCATATGAAAAAAAAATATATCCATCAACCCCAAAAGTTTTCTGTCCATGTTTCAATGTAACTGGCATGGCAAAATTGAACTTTGAAAGTCTGGTTTTCTCCTCTAGAGGTAAGTGGTTTCTCCAACTTCCTCCTGCCACAGGAAAACCAATACTCCTCTCCAGAACCCAAACACAATGACAGAATGTGCAAAGCTGGCTGCAGAAACTCAGGAACTACTTCCTTTCCACAGGAAAGGGAGCAATCAAGTTGAAGATGTTGGAAATCAATAAAATAAGCCTGGAGATGTGTACTGATTTTCTAGTCCCCACTCTCTGACAAGAAACACCTGCACGTTTGTACAGGGTAAGATAATAATCTGTGGCAAATAAGGCCCCTTATTTCCTCACAGCTAGCTTTTTTTTTTTGGGTCTTTTTCGTTTTTATGGTTCGAACTCATGACTGCCTGCTTGCAAGGCAGGCGCTTATGTCGCTGAGCTAAATCCCCAGCCCCATCCTCACAGGTAGCTTTTAATAAATTCTTTTTTCTATTCACCAAAACAAATGGTTTCCTTTGACACTTTAAGTCAGCAACTTAAATGGTTTCCTTTGACTCTTTTAAGTCAGCAAATGACTTTAAGTCAGCAACACTAACACTTAACTACATTCTGTTATTCCTAGAACCCAATTCACTTTTGAAGTAACAACTCTCTTGGATTTCCTCCTGCCTCAATGACTGCCCCCTCTCTTTTTTTTTTTTTTTTTTTTAGCTCTCTGATCTCCAATATCTCGATGTCCACAGGTGTGCTGAGTTTGGTCCTCTTTATTTATGATCTCATTCCATTCTTGTTCTTAGATACTAATAAGCCCAAAATACACTATCTTTGCCTGGATCTCTCCTCTAAACTTCAAAATTGTATATTCAACATCTACCTTTACATGACTTTTATTTGCCATCTCAAAAAAACTGGTCCAGCCAGGCATGGTGGTGCACATCTGTAATCCCAAAACTGGGGAGGCTGAGGCAGGAGAATCCTTGCGTGTTTAAGACCAGCCCAAACTGCACAGTGAGACTCTGTCTCAAAGACCAAAAAAAAAAAAAAAAAAAAAGAACCGGTCCTACAGGTCCTTGGTGGCTCACGCCTGTAATCCTAATGTTCTGGAGACTGAGGTAGTCGGCCCTGCCACAAGTTCGAGGGCAGTCTGGGCTACATAGTAGTTCAAAGCCAACCTGAACTATACAGCAAGACCCTGTGTCAAAAAAAGTATGAAAGATTCAAGACTCTCTGACACCTCCAATATACTAATAATTTGTACAAATGTTTTAAGTATCTAGCATATATGCTAGATTTATCATGTTCCAAGAAGCAGAATACAACAGAAGTGATGTCAATTCCAAGATTATCTAATAAAACAAAAACACTGTCACCCTTACCCTCTTCTTTTTGCCCACCTGCCCATGCTAAGAGAAGCCAGAGGCTGTTGTGCAATTGTGGCATCAGCACCAGTGAAGAAAGTCTGCCTACAGAGCCTTCAAGGACCTCAGTAGCTGACAGCGTGACTTAACCTCCTAAGAGATGTTCACCTAGAAGAACCAAGCTAAATCATACGTGGATTCCTGACCAACAGCAACTACGAGATAATAAAGACATAATATAGACAAACGGTTGTATGATGTGGAACGTGCAG
The DNA here is from genome assembly GCF_034190915.1 of Cavia porcellus. Classification (NCBI taxonomy): domain Eukaryota; kingdom Metazoa; phylum Chordata; class Mammalia; order Rodentia; family Caviidae; genus Cavia; species Cavia porcellus. Next base: position 61,006,787 of record NW_026947493.1, read on the forward strand.
TTCTTGGAGTGAGATGATTTTTGAGTCTTATTTCAGAATTTACGCAGGTGAAAACATATGCAGCAACATAAGTACCCACGATGTGGATTCCATGAACAACTTTTATGGGCAATAAAAGAAAGTACCGATGGTTTAAAAATCATTTTAAAGTAATGAAAACAGTTCAAATGAAATATTGCATATGCATCAATGCAATGCCTACTCCCATTCCCTTTTCAAGCAGAAACAATGGGCTAGGAGAAGTCCATCAGAAATGTGAGATGTGAGACTACAATCTAACATCCTGACAATCTTCATAAACGCTATACAAAACAAGTAACTTAAGTAATTACAAAAGCAAAAGCCCTCAACAGCACAAAAATCTCCGTTTCTGAGTCACAGAAATTTTCGGTCACATCATCCATATAAAAGGCTAGAAGACTGAAGTAACAGCCTCAAGAGCTGTCACTGTATCTGACACGGCTGAAAGTGATTTTCATAGCGGTCAGTTCCTTCTCCATACTCTCACCCAGGAAGGGTAGGTAGAAGGTTGCTCCCAGGGAGAGACGACACACTCCTTGCCTCAACCAACCCCATCAGTCCGTCCTGGGGAGCGCTCCCGGTACCTCTGGCCTGAGGTCTTGGCAGGGTTCACACTCCCATTCATAGGTGGCGCGGGGCTACAAAAACTCAGAGAGGGCCGAACCCACTCTCCAGGGAGGGAGCTGAGCAAGGACCACGAGGTTACCTCTGAGCAGCGGAATGGCCGGAGCCCGCACTGCCCGTGGCTGCTCGGAGTCCTTGCGGGGAATCGAGGCCCCGGAGCCGCACGTCCCAAGCAAACAAAGCGCCATAGTCTAGAGGCTAGCGCCATGACCTAAACTCGTACACCAGACCTTACAAGCCGCCGGGCCGCTACGAAGCGGGGCGGAGCGAAAACAAGACTCAATCTCCAAGAGAGAGCCGCCTCCTCCAAGCTCCTAACCAGCGCTTCTTCCGGTCACACGACTTCCCCTACAGCTTCCGGGGGCGGGAAATGCCCGGATTGGGAGGGACTTCGTGGACCTTCTGCGACTGCGCGCGCAGACAGGCGTAGTGGAAGAGAGTGTTCCTGTGACGTTTGCTTTAGGTCGCCCTTTGCTGGGTATCCTTGACTAGAGAGTAGGTTACTAGAAGAGAACTGAAAGCTCTCAAAAGAACATACATTGTGCATATAAGAAAGAGAAAGTGATTTGTTTTATCTGTAATTTACCTGCGTGTTCTAAAATAGGCTGAATCTTGGCACTAGAGGGAAGTCCTTTTTTGTAAATAAATGCTTGTAAAAAAGTTGCCCCACTTAGGAGAAAGGAGGAGATTGAGAAACCAAAGATGAGGAACAATGTAAGCAAAATACTAGCTGGTCTTAGCTAAAAAAAAAAAAAAAAAAAAAAAAAAAAAAAAAGACTAGGGAGAAGAGGACACAAACCAAGGGGCTTGCTCTGGGCTGGGATACTTCTTGGTTGATAGAATGCTTTCCTGGCATGCATAGGATCAGGGAAGAGTCAGGGTTCAATCCCTAACATGGCCAAGAAAAAAGATACAGATGGCATGATTGTATCATTGGGGATGTGTAGTTCTTGAGTAAATGACAAGACTTTTGAGTCCTATTTCAGAACATATGTGGATGAAAACGTGCAGCAACCTACTGTATGGATTCTTACTTTTGTGGGCAATACGGAAAAGCAGTGAAGGTTAAAAAGTCATGTTGTGTAATGTATATTACTTCTAGTACTATAGAGGGAATTAGTACACTTTAATTTTATCTTCTGTTTATTTTCCTTACTTTTGTGAAGTAACTTGTGTCCCAAGTTTACCATGGGAAAGATTTGGTAACTAAACCAAGGACACATAGTAGATTTTTTTTTTTTTTGTCTTTTTATCAGTACCGGGGATCGAACTCAGGACTACCTGCTTGTAAGGCAGGCGCTTATGCCGCTGAGCTAAACCCCCAGCCCCAGTAGATTTTTCTTAGAAGACTGGGAAGCATACCTTCTGTTCCAAAGACAGTGTTCTCACTACTTGTGTTAGCTGAATCCACTTCATCAGTGATATCCCTGTGTTGTTTTGTTTTGCTTTTCTTTCCAGTCATGGGAATTAAACCCAGGGCCTTTGCACTAAACTACAACCTTCACCCTTTTTATGCAATTTTAATGTTTTAATTTTTCAAACAGGGTCATTCATCCTAGTGAATTTTTAATTAAGATTTTCATTTAAAAAATTTTAAATCCTTAGAAAAGTTATAAGAATTCCCATAAACTTTTCACTTAAATTCAGCCATTGTTCATTTTCTCAAGTTTCTTTAATCCTTTTATGCATATTTCATATGCTGTGCAAATTATGTTCTCCTTTTTTTTTTTTTGCAGAAGGTTAGACAGAGTTTATTGTAAAGTAGATACAGAAAAAAAGTAGGCCTTTAAACCAGAAGCTGGACAGAGCTGACTAGATATCTAGTTGTTGAAAATTTTGAGTGTAGATTACAGAATCATGACTCTTCATTCTCAGAAACAAAGACATTTTCAATACTGACATTTGGAGTCAGATAATTCTTTTTGGTGGGAAGCCTGTGCACTGTAGGATATTTAATACCTCCTCAGTCTCTATTAAATAACAATTGTGCTTCCACTTAGTATAATAGCAAAAAAAAAAAATTCTCCAGAAATAGCAAAATACCCTGAGGTGTAGAATTACTGAATTTATAAAAAATACAGGACCTTCTGCAAATTTTTAATTCCAGACAACCATTTTGTGTCTGTGTGGTACCAGAGATTGATCTTAGGGCTTTGCACTTGGTAGGCAGATAATCTACCACTGAGTACATCCCCAGCCCAATACTATAGTTTGTCTGGTAACCTTTCTGGGTTTGCTATGGTTGACAATAATTGGCTTTCAGCATTCCTCAGTTTGTGTTTGGTTGATTATTTCCTTATGATTTTTATGATTCAATTTAGGTAATGCTTTCTTGGCAGGAACATTAAGTAATATATCCTCTCCTTGGCCTCAAATAATGAGTCTTCTGATGTGATTTTGCCTCATAATTAGAAAATAAGATTTTATTTTTTGTTATGGGGATTGAACCTACAGCCTTGCACATGCTAAGCACATGTTCTACACTAAGAACAAACTCTGAAATCAAATTTTGTTTGTTTATCTTTTTTTCTTGACTTTTTTTTTTTTTTGTCTTTTTCGTTTTTATTGGTACCAGGGATCGAACTCACAACTGCCTGCTTACAAGGCAGGCGCTTATGCCAATGAGCTAAATCCCCAGCCCGTTTGTTTCTTTTTGAGACAGTCTCATCATATAAACCAAACTGCCCTCCAACATGAAATCCTCCTTCCTCAGCTTCCCACATGCTTGGATTACAGTGTTCCCATGTCTGGCAAAATGGGATCTTTTTTAAAGCTAAATGGAAGACCCAGGTATATTTCAGAAGAGTGCTTACCTTGCATGTATGAAGCCCTAGGGGTTTTCCCCAGTGTCTCAAGAAAAGAAGATAGATTACAGCATGTTAGTCCTCTGCATAAAATCCTTTGTGGCATGTCACCCTATATGTTGCTCACAGAGTCTGTACTGTTACCTTGTCCCTGTCTTTATAACCTTACATTCAGTACAGGCATTATGTATGTTCCTTCTTCCTCTCCCTCCCTGTTCCCTGCAATAGGTTTAAGCCACATTATCATTTATTTCCTCCGTGACACTCATCCCACCTTACATGGTATCTCTTCATCAGGATTCCTTCAAAGTCCACTAACTGACACCTTTTCCCTTGCCCACCATTCCTTACCTAATGTGTGTTTATATTTTAGCTCTCAGTTCAAATGCCATTACCTCAGAGAAACTTCTCTTGAGTCCTCCAAATATTTTGCTGTTTCCCTAATGGCCCTAAGCATATTTTATCATTTCACTTTCATTTCTGTGATTATTTGTTAATCTATAGTATATTTCGTGGGCAGCCAGTATTCAGGTCCTGAGTAATTTAAGCAGTCCTGTGGAGAAGCAGCACACCAGAGCTATTTCCCATTGACAACACACCTTGCCAGCCACAGGAGGGAGCCCCGTTGGAGCCATTAGATAGCTGCATTCCTGGTTAGTACTTGACTAACCCCTGGAGAGATAATGAGTCACATCCACATGGCTAAGCCACTCCTCAGTTTCTGAACCTCTATGGACAGCTTCTATAGCTATTTTAGATAATCACTCTTCCTGTTTTAAGCCACCAAACTAGATGTAATGCGTTGCACTTGTAACATATTAGTAATTGCTAACTAATCAATATCCAAGTGTGAGGTAGACACTTGAAATTTCAAGTTTCGAAAGGAAGATACGGAATAGCCTTAAGAATATGGATGAAATGGCTAATAAATACATGGAAAGAATGGCTATCATCAAGAAATCAACCAATGTTAATGCTGGAAAGGCTGCAGGTGGAAAGGAATCCTTCTATATTGTTGATGGGAGTGTAAACTAGTACAACCACTGTAGAAATCAGTAATGAAGTTTCCTCAAAAAACTAAAATAGAAATTCCACTGGAGCCAGCTCTATCCTGAAAGAGTTAAAGACATATAGCAGCACAATTCAAAATAGCTAAATCTTGAAGCCAGCCTATCAATAGACATATGGATAAAGAAAATGTGGTATTTATATGCAATGGAGTTCAGTTTTGCAATAAAGAAAGATAAATTTGAGTCATTTGTAAGAAAATGGATGCACCTAGAGACTATAATGTTAAGTGAAACAAATCAGGTACTCAAGCTTAAATATCACATGATTTATCTTATCAGCGAAACCTCAAACATAAATAAAGAGCAAAACAAAAAATACTAGGAAATAGGGAGATAGATCCTTTGCAAATGGGAAGGAACTCAAGAGATGGAGAGAAGAGGGAGAAATGGTAGGGGAAGGGGATTTAAAAAGAATTGAAATGTATTATGTACATGTACCAACTTCCCCCAAAGAATGTAACCACTATGTACTACAAACTATATTAATAGTGGTGGATTGATACCTGGTGGTCAACTTGTAATACCAGGTGAACTAAGTGTGGTGCTGACCGTGGATGGTCCCCTTGAGGATTACTGCCAAGATAAACAGGAGAACTGGAGAAGAGGATTGTATTGTTGGTTCTCCATGGTATTGTTGGTTCTCCTGTTGGAGCTTGTCTAGTCTTTCCTGATATGAATTCACGTGTTTTCATCAGAGGGGCTCAGAACCAGATCTACTTCTCGGGGGAGCTCTGGTCTTTACTTTGAGCATTGCTTCCTGGCTCCAATGCAGAACCCTCAGCCTGCTGGCACAGATCCTTCATCCTGCTGGCCACCACTGACCTTTGGGCCTTCCCAGTGTAGATCTGTGAGACAGACTTGCATGAGATATTATTGTGGGCTTTAGGCCTCGAGCTGAGCACATAGAGGACATTGTCATAGGCTCTAGGTCTTCCGCTGAACTCATGCAGAATATTGCCATGGGATCCAGGCCTTCAGCTGGATTCTTTGGATCTTAGTGTGTGGACAGATTTCCTGCATTCTTTCTTTTATATTTGACTCTTTTGGGTGACCATTATAAAACAATTCTATAAATTGTTTCCCATGTTGTCTTGTTCTCTTTGCAACCCCTGACTACAACGCTAATAAAAAATAAAATTGAAAAAAAAGAATGTATATGGAATTCAAAGCTGTGAACTTGATGAGGTAACAAAAGGTATGAATGAAAAAAGAAAAATTAAAGTCTAAGGACCAAGCCTTGCAGTACTCCAATGTTTAAAAACCGGAACTGTAAAGAACAAAAATCCAACAGGTCCTCACTTCAGGTTATAACACGTAGGTATTTTGTGAGTATCTCATTCAATTTAGCATGCATTTAACTTTCTACTAGATATTAAACATAATTATTTTTAATTCTAGAATCCTAGATATGTGTTGAATTAGTAGGCAAATAGATGAGAACAAACAAAATGAAAATTAGATCACTTGGGAGAATAAATAAGCATAGTGAATAGCTATAGTTTTATGTATTCCAGTGTTACATTGCTTTCTTTGGATGCTTAAAAGTAAGAAACTATCCCTTTCTTTTCCCTGCTTTAGTGGAGACAAATGTTTTGAAGGTTAGATATGGATCCTATGTGTTCTAGAAATTTGCAACTTGCAATTCAGTTAGTGATGCGTAAGGACCTTCATTTGAATATAAAATCAGAATTCAAAAGATAAACAGCAGCGTATTATGTATGTTAGTGTGTGTGTGTATTTGTGTGTGTATGGTATTGAAGCCAAAGCCTTCATCGAGAGCTATGTTTCAGCCTTTACTACTTTTTTTGTGGGGGCAGGGTCTTTCTATTTTACACATAGGCTAAACTAGAACTTGAGGTCCACTACTGTGCCCCCCCCAACCAGTGGTCTTCAGAAGCCAGAGAGATTTAGAAAGGGGATGAAAAAAGAATTAAGCTGTGTTACATACATGCACCAACTCCCCATGATGAATGTAACCATTAGGTACTGCAAAATTTACTAATTAAAAAACCAAAAACCCGCGTGGTGTGGTGGTGCATGCCTGGAATACCAACATTGGGGAGGCTGAGCTGGAGGATCAATGCATACTGGAGTCTGGGCTACAAAGTGAGCGCATGGCTAGCCTGAACTGCATAGTGAGATCCTGTCTGGAACAACAACAACAAACAAAACAAAGCATACAACAACAACAATAAAAACCAAAGCAAAAAACCAGAAAAAATGAAAACTCTAAAACAAAACCAGCAGTCTGTAGTAATCAATTAATACACTTCTCCACCGGACTGCAGCCATGCAGGCTGGGGTTCTGTGCTTGCAATTTGGTGCCTTTTTCTCTGTTATCATTTATCTGCTTGTATGAGAGTCTCTCTCTCTCTCTCTCTCTCTCTCTCTCTCTCTCTCTCTCTCTGTGTGTGTGTGTGTGTGTGTGTGTGTGTGTGTACTGGGGACTGAACCCAGCCCTTTAAAAAAAATTTTTTTTTAAAGTAGGGTCTCTCTTAGTTACAAGTTGCTATTCCCTGCCTCAGTCTTCCAGTGTGATGAGATTACAGGCATGTGTCAACTACACCCAGTTTAGCGGCACATTTTGAAGTTGTATTTAGTAGAAACTGTGCCTTTAGGGAAACAGGCCAATTAGATATCAAATCTCCAGTTACTCAATTGTAGCATTCTCATTCGTAAAATAGGGATAAGGCCCCAAATACGTCACAAAAATACTATGAAGATTAAATGAAATTAAGGCTGTAAAATGACCCTGGGTGTACACACACTAAGAAAGCTCTTCATAAAGTATAATTAACAGTGACCTTTTTATTATTATCATGCTGAGTGAAAGAGTAGAATTCCTTAAATATTTCAATTCTTTTGGCTTTCAGAATTTATTTAGGTGCAGCATTTTAGTTCTGAAAGTCAGTGTTGAGTTTTCGGCAGGCGAGGGGCCCTAGAGCACCCTTAAACATCAGTTTGCAAGCCTGGGGAGACGCTATCTGGAGCGGGGCGGGGCCTGGGTGGGCGGGGAGAACCGAGGCCCCGCCCGCCCCACCCCTGCCGCCCCGCCCCGCCCCACCCCTGCCGCCCGGGTTCCGGTGAAGCCCCGCGGCCCGGCCAGCTCGTGGACGCTGTCTGCGCCGCCACTCTCTCCGACTCTGTCCCGAAGTCAAGCGTGTGAGTGCTCGGCACCGGTTTGGCAGGCCAGACCGCCCATCTCGGGGTGGAGGGCGGCCCTGCCGTGAGAACCCGGGCTCCAGGCTCCTCGTGGGGGCCCCTCAGGGCCGAGGAGCCCTTGGGCCGAGGCTGGCGGGGCGCGCCGGGGCTCCCGAGCAACCTCCTGCGGGGTCGCGGCCTGACGAGGCTGGGTCCGGGCAGCGCCTCCCGGGGAGCAGGGGCTCGGGGCTCGGCTGGGCCACGAGCGCCGCGGGGGCCTGGACCTCGCGCACCTGGGCAGGAGGTGCACGGGACCCTCGGCCGCCTCGGGGATAGAGGGACGGAGTCTTCGCGCCACGCTCTTGGCGAGACGAAGGCTCGGGTGCACGGGACTGCTGCGCATTGCATAGATGAAAGCGACAGGTGACGTGGGAGAAGGTGACCACTGATTTCAGAGTAAAGCGAGGACCGCGTGAGGAGCATGCCAGCAGCTGCTATTTATTTGCAACTTAGAAATTCTGCCTAGCGCTTTGGGCCCAATACACAAGAGGCGTGGAGGAAGTGCAGTTGCATTTATTTTGCAGTACCTTCAGGTACTTGACCAAACAGACTGACATATGTGTTACCCGTGAGGCACTTAATGGTTGTCTACAAGTTTTCCTTTTCCTTAGTATATTTTTGTGGCTGTCTCTATAATGGAAAATCAGTTGGAGACAAGAGCGAGGTTAAATATAGTCATTACTGATTGCAGTGTTCCACTATTGTGCTACCGCTAACCAAGGTTTGTACATGTAAGATCATTTAATGCTTACAAGTGGAGCCTGGGGCCATAGGATCGGTGGGAAGAGCACTTGTTTACCGTGCTATAGATAAGTTCTGGATTCGAGCCCTAGCAAAGGAAAAACAAAGTTAGTGCTGACAAAGTGGTATTGTTACTACATCATGCTCTGTGAAATTCAGGTTGAATTAACATACCAAACCATACTTGTGAGTGTGATAAGCTGGTATTATTAGGATTGATATACATACAGATGTGTAAGATTTTAGAGCACAAGCATTATAGCTTAACATAAAAGGATACTTTCTTTGGGATAAGACTAGAATCGAGGTTTCAAATCCGTGCTTTGAGCTTTGTTAGGCTGTTTGACTATGGTCAGTAGTTAACTTTTAAGGGCCGGCTCCTACATTTGTTGAACAGAGATAATACTGTGTCATAGCGTTGTTATGAGGATTAAAGTCATGTTTGCAAAAACATTTAGCTAAGTGACTGCCATCTACATCTTGCTGTTGTCATTAGTTGGGTTTAGCAAACTCCAGCTCTTACTACTGCCTCTTAGAGCCAAACAAAACTTATATGTTTAGAACATGTGTAGAGAGAAATAACAATAGGAAAAGATCAAGTGACATATGTGATAAGTCAGTTAATAGTGACATCCATAGATGTCTCAGGCGTTAACCTGTGATTCTCAAGGTTACTTATTACTCTGAAAATATTTTGAAAGGGATTTCTTTTTGGCTGATGGATTGGGAAAATGTCTCTCACTCTGAGCTGAAAACTTTGAAAGCAGAATGTCTACCGGACTGAACCATGCTGAGGCTCTCTGGATAAGAGGTGGGGTTGAGTTTCAGATCTTTTGTGGATTAAAAGCTGGCTGGCCAAACCCCACAGTGAAGTGTGCTGTTCTCTCAAGTTTCTTCTCTCAGAAGTTTCTTCTCCTGGGAAGAAGTTCTAGAATAGGGAAAACAGGAGAATTCGTGGCTTCTAAATGTATCTTAATGACTGGACAACTCTCCTCATTTTATCTATAACTGAATACTTTAAAGAGAATATTCTTCATTTCCACATAAATTTAAGGCAATCTGACAATTACATATCTTAAAATAAGTTATTTAGCTGGGGCTGGAGCTCAGTAGTAGAATACTTGCATGGCATGTGAGAAGATCTGGCTTCAAGGCCCAGCATTGCAAAATAAATAGAATAAGCTTTTATTAATACTTTTTACAGTGGCATTTCTATTGCCCTGAAATGTTCCACTTCATGCTGGGTCCCGGATACCACTGCCTGTCAATTTTTAGTATAGTTTTACACTTTGCCCTCTTTCTTTTTGTTTCTGTCAATGGGTGTCTTTTTATTACTGATAAGAATTTTCCTCTTTTCCATTATTAATTTATTATGTTAGAAAGTACGCTTTCTAGAAAGCATCTAGAAAGCTACTGTTGGATGTTAAAAGCAATTTTAGAATATTGTAACCTTGAGAGTTTTATAATGAGTCACCACTGCCCATCACAGCATGATATTCTAGGTAGATTGTCTTGTAAAAATCAATGCCACTTCCTGTTAGTGTACACAGTAAGCTTGAGGGGTCAAAAGTAGGGCATTTCCTATTATGTATCTTTTATTACTTTTACCTTACAATCTGGCTTCTCACCAGCATTTTTGCTTTATGTTATTACAAGGTCAATATCCAAATAAATTGGATTAAAAAGTTGCTAAAAGATTAGCCAGGAAGCTTTTAATTACTCATATCATAGATTTGTTTACCAATGTTATTTAAGTTTTTGATAGTGATAATCCAAAGCAATTATTGTATATATACACATTGATAAGATTCAGCTACCTATGAATAGGTAAGCCAACTGTGCTGGTTTTAATGTATTTGTAGAAAGGTTAGGTAGTAACATTGAGATTCTTTTGGAGAGGCTCTTCATCTTTTTCATTAGTAATTTTTAAAAGAACATTAAAATTGGTCAGAGTAATGATCAAATTTACCAATTTTCATTGCATGGATACAATTTTCCTGTGCAAAATGAAAGGAAATATTGCAGTCATTTTTATAAATCCTTTTGTAATGTCCTCTTACTAAATGGATATATTATATCTAGTTCCTGTGAAAATTGCCAAATTTTCACCGTGGTTGCAACATCTTGTCATCAGGCTCACTCAGTATTTTGAAACTTTTACCTTATTTACTATACCTTTAGACTTTAAGGTGATAATACTTGTAAATTAGATATCTTGCAAATGTAAAGAGAAACATTTTCATCTATTTAAGGATCAGAATTTCTTACAATGAGTAAAAATCAAAAATACAAGTATTTCCTGATGGTGGTGTTAAAAATTTAAAAAATACTAAAATTGCACCCCACCTTCAATATTGCTTGCTCCCTTTTCCTGCTTTTTCTTCTTAATGCTGCCACCTGACACAGTACCTACTCTTTCTTTCTTTCCTTCTTTTAAAAATCTCTATTAGTATCTATCTGGAGTGTAATCTCTTAAGGGCAGGGAGGTTTGTCTGTTTTATACATTGTGGGTTCCCTAGCACCTTAGAATAAAGTGCCTGACATGCAACTGACAATTCATATGTATTTGGAGAATGAGTGGTGAATGAAATAGTATTGAACTGTTCATGATTAGAAACTATGAGTTTCCACAGAAGTTAAAGCTAGTTGAAATGTGTATGTTAAGCATCATGACCACTATTCTTAAAATCAGAAAATGCATAAACATTCTTAATATAGTATACAAACTGTTATTATTTATTAATTTTTTATTTTTGAGGCTGCTAAGCTTGAACTCTACTGAACTCTACCAGTGAGCCATATTACCCGTGCTGCAGACTTTTAAATGTTGAAAATAAAGTCGTTGTTGCAGCCTTAAATTGATGCAGTCTTCGTATCACTGCTCACCATAAATTAGAGAGGGGCACACAGTGACAAAATATGAAATACCTGTCTTGCCCAGTTCAATACTATACATGCCCAGCTAAGGAGGAAATAAAGGGAGCCAAGTTTTGGAAAGCATGCATTTAGTGGTAGGATGTAGTGTTTTTAGCTTCTATCCAGGTATTTCCTCAGTGCTTCTTGTTCCCATAGGTGGGGCCTTTAGTAGATTCCTGGATCATGGGTGTGTGATACTGGATTATAGTGTGATAATTGGCTAGTCCACCAATTGGCTTAGCATAGTTCTGGTTGTGGATGATGGGAAGCCCCACCCTGGGTCTGAGTGGCACCAACCAAAGGTTTGTAACCTGGATGGGATAAAAGGGGGAAAGGAGAGCTTGCTGCTTGCTGCCTCCTGCTTGCCATGCCACGAACTATTATTTTTTTGCTATGCCACCCTGCCTTAGAACCAGCTGACTATGGAATTAAACTGCTACATTGGATAATAATTATTGTTCTGCCCAGCTAACAGATTCAAAGATTTGTAAGATTCAAAGATGATATATTAGTTGAAAACACTTTGAAAATTGTGGAGAAAATAAAAACCATCCAGATTATGGAATCATTAATTATATGTTTTTTTCCTCTTTCCTCTCACCTTCTCTCTTTAAGTTTAAGCATTAAAAATAATCCATTGATCAGTGACTTGAGTTCTTCTATAGGCAAATCCTCCAGGGATCTTCTCCAACTGTGAGACTACTTTGATTGCTCATTCTTTCTCTCTTTCTGAACCTCCCAGCTTTGTTTTTATATATGCATAGATAACTAGCTATTTTGTTTGGTTTTTATCCTCTCTGTTGTGTTTAGAACACCTAGAAGGTGTCCAGTAAATCCTTATTGAATGAAGGATCTTCTCATTTAATTACTTATTGCTTTATTATGTTGTCCCTGCCCCCAGGGTAACAATGACTACACACTAGGCTTTTAATGTATGCACTTACCAGTGTGATCTGGACTGTCAAATAGGATAGAAAGTCTTAGATTTTGTGGCAATAAGATACTAGTCTACATTTTTTTGTTTTTTGAAGGGGACATCTTTTATTGTTCTGAGCAATAAAATCTGAGAAACACTGCCTGGGATGTGTCTTACTTACTTTTCTTTCTAGTTGTTGAGACAAAATACCTGACCCCCAAAGTTTGGGAAAGCAAGATTTATTTCTTTCAGGTTGGAGCTTTGAGTCCATCCTCATTTGGCTCCAAGGCAAAATGACATGGCTGAGGGGCAGTGGTTAATGGCCGTGCAGCAAAAGGGAAACCAGGCAAAAGAGAGAGAAGACATGCCTTCTTCCTGCCAATACACTATGCTGGCTCCACCCCTGGGTGGGTTAGCACTCATACCACCAATCCAAGTGCTAGGCAATGAACCAATCACAAATACTAGATTTGGCTAGTTCATGATTGCATGAGGCTTGTGGAGCAGGGGAGCCATCTGAACATAAATCATAACAGGATGTTTACTGCTGATGTTTCTGGGCCCTTTGTCAGCTTCCTCAAGGTTACCCTGGCTTGTGTGTAGCCATGGTGATGTTGGGTGCATTATGCAACAGCAATTAGTGAATGATGATTTTAGAACCAGAAACAAAACCAATGAAGATTTTCTTTCTTTCTTTCTTTATTCATTTTTGTGGGTGATGTTGAGACTGGGCCTTGCTATGTAGGTGTCCTCAAACTTGCCATCTTTTTTATTTGGGTCTCCCAAGTGCTGGGATTATAGGCTTGTGACTGTACCCATTTTAAAAATTGTAAAAGCGTAAGTCAGTTTTAAATAGAAATTCTTCAAACCAAAAGATCTCTGAATAAAAGATTTATTGATCCACAGTAGATCCTAGCCAGATGGAAGGGAGTGCTCCTGGGGAATGGAGGGATAGCTCAGTAGTGGAGCACTTTATATATGAGGCTCTGAGTTTGAGCTTCAGCAGCAACAGCAACCAGCTGTGCTTGAGCAGCTTCCCTGAGCCACCAGCAGCAAGGCTGGATAGCAGTTGGAAAATTGTCTGTTGGATCTAAAAAGCCATAGTCTTTTATGATGAACATTTTGAGAAAAGCATAAAAATTGTATCGAACCTACATTGTCTATAGATAAAAAAGCTAGGGCCTGGGAATTGACAAAGTTTTGGGAGAGGAGGGCTGTCTGTAATACGAAGCCCGTGTTGCTGCTTGACTGGGTTTGTAAGCTAAAAGCAGTGGTCTTAAAGACCATGCTCCTTGGGTTTTGAGACAAGCAAGATTTCAGCACACGTGAAGGAATGTGTCCTAGTTTGTTACCGATTTGGCCCGAAGATGTTAGCTTATTAGCATGTCTTATCTCATCCTCCATCCTTGGGATTTGTAAATTTAGAGCATCTCAGAATTTTTCCTTTATCACTAATTTCCTCATTTTGTACTGGAAGACTGATGGATGTTTCCTAAAGGCATTGGTAGATGAACACTGACTTCTTCCTCTCAATTGTTTTAGTACAGATGACGCACTGATACTGGCCTGGGTTTCCTCCCACATGCCCAACATGGAACAGTAGCTCAGATAAACAAACCTGAGAAGATTTAGGAAAAGTTCTCTAGTCAGGGCTAACCACTTTAACAAGTTAATTTTGTGTAAATTCCAGAGATTCTTTTATTAGTATTCGAAGAAGTTTCTCATAAACAAGCTGAAAAAGATGCTGTATGTCTTCTTAAAAGTAAGCAACCTGTACTGAAACATGAATGAAAATATCTGAGAAGCTAATAAAATAGTTGCTGCACCATGATATGTCTCATACATGCTGAGTGTGCTACAAATGCACATTCATCAAGTATGTTTTAAATTCTCAGTTTATAGATGGGGAAATTCAGGTTCAGACATAATTTGGCAAAGGTGATTCACTGAGGTAGATGACGGGGAAGAAATCTGTACCATGCAGACTGACTTCAAAGTTACTGCTGTTCTTACTCCAAGTAACTTCATGTCTCAAGCTTTAGGAAGACTTAGGGAAGCAGTGAAACTCGGTCACTGTCACAGCAGTCATTAGAAATGATGATGAGCCACACAAACAAGTGACAGTATGGAGGGGGGGCAGAGCCCTACAGAATTCGGGAATATCAGCCTCAGCTCTCCTCATGAGCTGTCATTTGAAGCGGGTACTAAAGGACTTTGAGGCTTAGGTGTAGCTGTCCAGGTAGCGAGAGACAGATGGGAGCCCAGCCAATCACTCCAGCCTTTGCTCTTAGAGCTATAATAGGCCTGGGTAGCCAGTAGTGAGAAATTGGAGGTGAAAAATGATGCTGTGACTGGAGAGGTGATCGCAGTGACACCGAGTATGGGATTGTTATAGTAGGCAGGTGACAGACATGGAAAACCTGAAGTAGGGACGTGACCGCGAGTATAAGGAAGGGTCTGTACCTTCACGTTAGGGATTTGGGGTTACAGCAGGCAGGGTCTCCATGGCAGCCTTACTGAATAAATCTAAGAATAGGTTCAAGGTGAGATGAGAAAACAGGAAGCAGATAAAACTTCAGGATACTCAGCCAGGGCTGTAAGTGACTGTATGCTTTAAATTTTACATATCAGACTCCACTTTAACTATTAGGTCTGAATTTTTCAGTTTTTGAAATCAGTGTCATAATGTTGATTCAGAAAGTTAGGGTGACTGGGAGAATGCTTGATATGTTCAGTTTTTCTAAGAGTTAGTCCCTTTTCAGGAGAGTTGGTTGAACCAAACAGTTTTCCAACATAGTAGGGAAGCTGTTATCTAGTCCTAGTGACTACTTCTGTTTTTCCTTCTACTATCTTATCTTTGAGGAGTGGAATGCATAGACTCATTCTTTAGTTGCTTAGGTATTCTTCTGCCTATTCCCTATCAGGGCAAATCCTACTCAGAGTATGTAAAACATTTATGTTCTGTCACCTGAATTTGTAGAGGAGGTAACTTACTTATCTTTCTTTCACTGTTGTTGTCATTGTTATTTGCGATGCTGGAGATCAAACCCAGGGCCTTGCTTATAATGCTAAGTGTTCTTCCATTGATCTAACCACTATTGCTCTTTTAAAACATTGTATTTTATGTACTGGATGATTTCTAGAAAAGAAGGAGCACGTCTATGAATATTGCCATTAAGGTTCCAGGCCTGACTTTTTATGTGGTCTCTTGCAGTTGCTATTAAGCCATGATCAGCTTCTAAGTAAAAGGTAGGCTCCAGTGAGTCATTTGTGCAGCAGGCACAGCTGCAAATAGAGGGAATTTGCTTCCTGGCGACAATGCAGTAATGTAGCTGTCAGCAGTTTGCTGAGTAATCTGCGGTGCCTGGCATGTTATATTTGTAGCTTTTGTTTGAGCATTTTTAGGGAAAGAAATGATGTCTGTTGATGTGTTGTCCCTCTTTAATGTGAGACTGATTTATTTTTCACATAAATATCTGCTTTCTCTGTTGAGATCTCCCCATGTTTAGAAATGCAAAGACTTTTCTGGTTGGTGAGTACAGAATGCTCTCCTTATGGGACTAGTGGAGTTTTTAACACTTCTTGCTCATTCTGTATCTACTAGTGATATGTAATATACAAGACTCTAAATTGCCTTATGCAAAAGAAAATTCTATGACTATCATTTATTCCACAGACTATATTAGGAAGGAAGAATAAGATGGTTGGCATATGCTAGATTGAAGCATTTACTTGTAGTGGGTCTGATTTTTCTGATGAGGAAAGCTTATCAGTTGCTGAAGTCACATATATGTGGTTTCATAGCTGCACCTGATGGAGGATTCAGCTTAGGTATACATTATTCCAAATCTGATCTTGTTCTAGAATACTCTGTTAACACTAGAGAATACAGCAAGAACTCAAAGAAGCAACTTGAAGTGGTTGGCATAACCAGGAAAATCATCGTGGAATGTTAAATATATGAAACAAAGGATAAATAAGAAGGTTAAATCCTAGAAGCAGGTAGTACTAAAATAGTAGTAATCATAATTCCCCTGTTTATAGACACCATTTAAATATATTAACTTGTTTAGATCCCACAACTACTCCTTGAGATGGGGATAGTCATTTCTCTTTGTCAGTGAGAAAATTAGGAGGAAACAAATTAAAGGCCTTGCTGAGATTACACATTAAGTGGTACCATCTAGATGAAAATGCAGGCAGTCTCATTCTAGAACCTATGATATGGGAACTGAATGGGACAGTATTTGGGGATATTGTACTCTATGACAGTGAGATGCCTGAATCCTTGAGATGGTTACAATCAAATAAGAGATAAATGAGGTACAAGGACCAGAAGTTAAATAGCCTTAAGTGATACTCATAGTTTCTGAGATGGGAAGAGGAAGAGGACAAGGAAGAGGAAGAGAAAAGTACTAGTAAAAGATGGAGAAGAGAAAAAGGACAAACGTTACAGGCAAGGTCTCTGTCAGTATGTCAGAGATTTCATGGATGCAGATATCTTTAAACTGTGCTATCTTTTTTTTTTTTTTTTTTTGTCTTTTTCCTTTTTATCAGTACCGGGAATCGAACTCATGACTGCCTGCTTGCAAGGCAGGCACTTATGCTGCTGAGCTAAATCCCCAGCCCCTAAACTGTGATATCTTTATGGTTGTAGTTTTTCTGCTCTCTTAATACTTCTTGTTATATTTTTAGCACTTTTTAGTTTTTTAACAAATCAAGATGAACAGAGTTATTTTTAACACTATTAACACAAACGTCTCTGATAACAGTGTACTTCTGAAGAGAAAACACTAATCTGAATTGTGTAGCAGGAAGACTGCTGATTTTGGTACTGAGTTCTGTATCTTGTTTATGGCTTGATAAAGATATCATTTTGGAATGATTCTGCAGCATCATAATATGTAAGACATTGTAGCATTATAAGAGGTTTGATGAGTGACATTTTACATAGCCCATTTTGTTCTGTTGTCTCCACTTTATAATCTTGCAGCGGAACCATGTTGCCTACCCACCTTCTCCAAGTGTTCTTCCACTCTTCGGGTACTCTAAATTTCCCCTCAGCCTGTTCAGCTTTGTATTATGTGTAAGGAGGGGTCCTTCTAATGTCTGGATCGTTTCTGTCTCTGCACTTAAATTGAACCCGTCAGAGCCCAGGCAGTGCAAGTGTCACCCCACCTTGTCAGTTCCCCCGACAGCTTCATTGGCTTCTCCTTGCCTTGATGTCTTTTGTTTATTTGCCAGTTCTCTGTGTTTTACCCCTTAACCCTTTCCCCTTGTGATGGAGCTCAAACCCATGGCCTTATTCATGCTAGGGAAGAACTCACCCAAGCCCTCCCCTCCTTTCAAAAACTTACTCTGAGAGAGGATCTTACTGCGTTGCCAGGCTGGTATGGAATTTATAGTGCTCCTGCCTTACCTTCCCCAGTAGCTGTATTTAGAGGTATGTCCTACCACTCTAGCTACTAGCATTGGCTTTTAAAATACTTTTTTTGAGTTCATTTAGAGTAACTGAAGGGAATTCATTGAGACATGAGTTGACTTTTGATAGTGCCGAAGGATTCTTTTAATGTTAGTCTTATGTTTTCATACTTGCTTGGGCATTTTATACAGCACAAAACTGCTGATGGCATATCTAAATACAGCAGAATGGCGGCCAGTGATACAGCTCAGCAGCACAGACACCTGCCTGGCAAGTGAGAGGTCATTAAGTTCGATCCCTGGTACCAAAAAAAAAAAAAAAAAAAAAAGAATGATGAATGGATTTATTCCTGTTATCCTGGAATTTCAGATACATTTTAAAGTGGAGGGTAAAGCATTGAATACTTCATATTCTAGGATGCTTACCAGTGTTCTAGGAGATGAGATCCTTCTATCTCCAGAATGTGTTCCACTGCCATGAACCCCCACTTGATGCCAAATCCAGTTAGCTGACTAAGTGGACATCTAGCTGGGGAATATGTGCCTGGTTCCTCTTGATGACACCTGCAGTCTCTTTTCATTCCCTGCGTTACGGGAGGAAGCAGTGCACCCTAAATATTGTGTCCTTTTTTAAGGTCAGCCTCCATCATGGCCTTATTCCTGCCCCGCCTCCCCTTTTTGTCTTTTTGAGGCAGGGTCTCGCCATGCAGTTTGGACTGGTCTTGAGCTCACTTTGTAGCGCAGGCTCAAACTCATAATGATCCTCGTGCCTCAGCTTCCCAAGTGCTAGGATTACAGGCCTGCATGACCATGTATATCAGTTAGAGGTTGGGAAGGAGAGAGATCTGTGACACATTAACTCTGGTGTTTCTTACCAAGTCATGGAGAGAAGATGGAACTTACCAATTTGTTGGATGCCATTTGTAGATTAGGTTTGTCATCTTCATCCACATATTAGAATTGTTTAAGGAACTGGTGCCCAAGTTTTACCCTGTCAGTTTAATTAAATGTTCTTTGTGCTGGACTTTGGCATCAGTAGGTTTGAAAGCTCCTGCAAGTGATTCCAATAAAGCAGGCCAGAATGAAAGTCATTTCTGCAGTGCAGGGAATGGGAATGGAAGGGTGGGACTACAGGGGTCATTTCTCCCCCAAGTTAGAGTCTTAGATAAAATTATTTGAGAACAAAATATCCTACCCAGTTTCTTGTTAAATAAACAAATAAAAATAAAATTAAGGTTGGTAGTTTAACCTGTCTTATTATAATACTTGAGTGAATATTAAATATTAATTTTTTTCTAAACAGCAAAATATATAGTAAGGTGAAGAGATTAATATGTTAATTGACATCGTCAAGCCTATATTTTATTACTGTATTGTAAGTGAATTTTATCTCAACAGGATGATAAGTCAGTATCACTGGAGTGAGCTAATAGACACTCCAAACCTATCTCATTGTAGCATATTTACCCTGTGAGCCTTTCCTAATAATGTCTCAAGAACTGAGCTAGTTTCATTAGGAATGAGTGTGGTTCTTCTAAACCATTTAATCTGTTTTCTAATCTCATTGATTTTCTAACAGCTCAAAAGATGGCTGCACAATGTGTCACAAAGGTGGAGCTGAATATTTCCTGTAACAATCTTTTGGATTTTGATGTAACATCGAAGTCGGACCCTCTGTGTGTGTTATTTTTGAACACAAGTGGTCAACAGTGGTATGAGGTAATATTACATACTTTCGGTGAAAGGCTGTCTGACTCGCTCTTTTGACAAAGTGAAGAGTTCATTTACAGTGTTAAAAATAATAGCATTGTCTCTTCTATTAATGTAATTTTTTAGGGGTAAGTTTGTCCTTAGCTGTGGGATTCTTCATATACATATAGAAACTTCCTTTAGTCTTCTTGCCAAAATTAATCATATTTAGTATATAGTGGTAAAATTCAATGCATCTTTGATCTGAAGACACTTTTTTTTTAAATTTGTTTTTGGGGATGGATACAGATTGAACGGACCGAAAGGATTAAAAACTGTTTGAATCCTCAATTTTCCAAAACATTTATTATTGATTACTACTTTGAAGTGGTTCAGAAATTGAAATTTGGGATTTATGACATTGACAACAAAACTATTGAGCTGAGTGATGATGACTTCTTAGGAGAATGTGAATGTACCCTTGGACAAGTGAGTATAAGTAACTATTATATTCTTCTTTTGTTTAAAGTTAAATCACAGAATTGGTGTTTTTTGATGTGTTCCATAGTTTAATTTTTAAAGTTGTAAAGCATTAGTCATTTTAAAGACTGAGGTGACTTGAACATTATAAAATTTACCTTGTTTTTCTAAAGGCAAGAATCAAGTGTTTCTGGCACAGACTGTTTATTCTTTTGAGAGAGGATTGCTTCATTTGGCACCTCAATATCTGTCTTCTGATAGAGCTCAGTATGATTCTATTATGTTTAGTCATCAGTTCTATCGAAGTAATAGTAACATCTCTGATGCTCTACCATGACTGGTACTCCAGCCCCTGACGACACCCTGTTAACCTGGCTTGCTCTTCCTCTATCTTAGCTGTGTGTCTTTAAACTTCTCTTACCCATAAACCTTCCATGACCCCCACACTAGTTTAGAGCCTTTTTTTTTTTTTTTTTTTTTTTTTTAGCTCACTGTGGCACTGTCTACTGCTTTGCAGCGTATTTTATTGTAGTTGCCTTGTTGTCTGCCCTCTCAGTAAGTGACAAACTTGGTCAGGGGAAGGGGCTTGTCTAGTGGCTCATACTTTGCTTCTGCCTCAGATTTTGCTCGTAGCTTATCAGGAGAAATCATGACCATTTGTATAAATTGAGAAAGGTGTCAGAAGGTAGAAGTCATCTTTTCTCAAAGAGTGACATTTACCACTTGAATTTGTCTTTTATGAATTTATTTTTTGTTAGGAGAGCATGGTGTTTTCTGTGTCTAAAAGGACAATATGACATTGATCAATTTTGTGAAATTTTCACAACTGATATTAAAGAGAAAATTGAAGTTTTTGGACAAGCATCACAGTATAGCTAAAATTCTAATGAATTTGAGAGATGTATCAGTTTAAAAGATATATCTTTCTAATGTTGATGATATACTTGAAAGATATATTCTATTACTTTAAAAAACATCTTATTTTGTGGGAGTAAAGTATCAAAGTTGTGTGTCATTTGAAAAATTGAATCACATTTATTGACTCTTCTGATGCCCACCATTTCCCTAGAGGGGCTGCAGCTGTGATTTTGTGTCTGAGAATCGGGTCCTCATTTTCCATTACAAGAGAGAAGTCAAACTTTGAAGTACAGTAATTAGTAAAGAAACCAATGTAAAGATTGTATTTTCAAGAGTAGGCGTTTTGAGAGCATTTTCCAGTTTTACATTATCTAAATCTTTAAGAAATGGACTTAATGGTTCTATTTCTGATGTCTTAAAGTGAACTTTTTGGGAAACCATTCATTTTACAAACTTACATGTTGAAGTGAAATAGTTCTTTCTGTTACTTTCCAATGTTAACAGATTGTTTCCAGTAAGAAGCTAACTCGACCACTGGTGCTTAAAAATGGCCAACCTGCTGGGAAAGGGAGCATTACGGTAAAAATATTTGTCTTTTGCCTCAAAAGATTTAGCATAACTAGATGTGCTGAAACTGTACATATCAGATACTTTACACCGTGCTTTATCATTTAATCTTGAATGTTGCCTTCCATCCACCTTTGCAAGACAATGGTCATAAATGGAAAATATATTGTGCCCCCCCCCCAAAGAGAGAAAAACATAGTATGGGAATCTCTTATTTCAGTTAAAGTTGTCCATGGAAGTCAGATGCACCTTAGTGATTCTTACCTCTCTTCCATGAAATTGTCAATTCCCAAATGAAGAGAACCTGCTTAATAATCTAATGGATCATTTTGGCTGTCTACAGAGGAGACAGTCTCTTTCAGAAACAGAAACTTTCCATAATGGGTTTTATTCCAAATGGATATTATATTATAACATGACCATTAAATCTATTGTCTTTACCATCATTTTCTGTTCTTGAGTTCTGCTATCCGTTCTCCTACCCAAATTTTCTATTGCTGACAACTGGCCCTGAACAAATGAATGTGTACTTCATCATATTTTAGGTTTTCAATTACATACTGACATACTTGGAATACTTTATCTTCAGAAGTTTCTGTTCACATAGCTACTTTGTAGAGCAGTTCTAACTATAACTGCCTCTGAGAGTGGAATCCTGGCTTCTCAAGTGAGAGCCGTGTTTAAGGGTTATTACAGTAACCAAAAACATTTATCTGAGCAACTATTTGGTTCTAGATTCTGAAGAGAATCATGAGAATGTTTCACTATAGGAAGAGTTGACTTTTACACAATAGAGAATATTATCAGTAGTTAACTTATTGCTTTGGGACATAATAACCTCTAATTTGTTTTCAAGCAGAATAATTCAACTGCATTGAATGAAAAATACTGATCTGATGTTTGAGTTTGTAGAGTTTGCTAGATATGATTTATTCAAGCTTCCCAGTGTATGGAGAGGTTTAGCTAGTTTTGTTCAGAGAGCATTCTTTAGTCTTCCAGGGCTTTTGAGTTTCCTAGGCAATAGGGAAGACCTAGTTTGGGCAACAATATTTAAAAAGAAAATTGTACAATGCAGATTTTCAGTCTTTGGGGAAAAATATTCATTCACACAAAAGAAGTAATGATAAATGTTTTTTTTTTTTACTATGTAAAATTTTAATCTTTATTTGGAAAAAATACAGAATAAAAGGAAAAATATTTATAATTTACATTGTAGAGAATTTTTTTTTTTTTTTGTCTTTTTTGAGACGAGGTCTTGCTATACAGTTCAGGCTGGCCTTGAGCTCACTTTGTAGTCCAGGCTGGTTTCGAACTCACAACAATCCTCCCACCTCAGCCTCCCGAGTGCTGGGATTACAGGCAAGAGCCACCATGCCCGGCTCTAGAGAAATATTTTTAAGGGATTATTAAACTCAATAAAATATTATAAATAATACAAAGGCTATGAAGAGAAAATTTTGAGACTATAAACAAAAAATCTAGGGAAAGATGTTTTAACTTATTAACAATCTAGGAATGTGCAATATCTCACCTACTAGATCAGCAAAGCTGTTTACAATCATAGAAACTAGTGTTGAAGGGAGAAGGTTAACTAGGTTGAGCAAAAGCATCTGAGAGATGCTTTTATTTATTGCCAAATATCAAAGACTACTAAAATGATGAGTGTGCATGCACACAAATGGCTCCACAATTGCAGTATAGGCAGTTGTCCCACAGAAGTGCCAGCCAAGTGTGAAAAATACACCCATAGGGATACTCACTAAAGCATGTGCACAATAAATATTCTCACAAATATTAGCAGTAGCGAGACCAGAATAATTATATTCAAACTGAAAAATCATACAGCCACTGGGTTGAGGCAGAATTCAATATATTCACACAGAATAAAAGCTAAGGAAACACTGTATTAAATGTAAAAGAAAACATGATACATATAGAGCATTATTATGGCATGATCCCTTTCTGCTTTTTAATTTGCCTGCACTAGCACATTCACACACATACTATCACTATCCTCTTCTCCCTGCGCTCTTCCTTTTTCCTTCTGTCTTCTTATACACACTTAAGTAGTTGGTTGTTTAAATGCATGCTCCAGAAAAAGGTCTGCTGAACTCTGTATGTTTTCTTCTGGGGAACAGGATTAGTGGAGGGAAGAAGACGAGGAGGAGGAAATTTCATGTTTCACTACATTTAACTCTGATTGGTTAACTGGTACTGGCAAAGTTTTCTAAAGTAATTAAAATAATTACAATAAAAAAGTAAGCAGAAATTAAAAGTGATGAAAATTTAAAAAAATTAGACTAGGAGGTTTTACCTAAGCCACAGTACATCATTTTTATCTCAATTGTGGCTCATGTAAAATTTCTGATATTGTAAGTACTTGCTGAACTTGTTCAGCTTTGTGTAGAATGTTTTTGCCCCCAAAAGAAACACTATTCTAGCAAAAACTCCCGTTATGCAGTACAACACCAGACACTGCTTATTTCAGGAAGAATTTCTTTTCTTCTATTTTTTTCTTTTATTTTTCTTCCCTCCTTTCTTTTTTATTAATACATGTTTGAATTATATGTTTATATTCCTTATATGGAGTTGGTGCATGTACCCTGAGACCATAATTTTAAGAGAAGTCAATCAGACACATGTGCTTATATATTACATGGTTTCTCTTATGAGAAACTCAAATTACAAATAGCAAAATAAAATATAGATAATAGAAACTACAGAGATTAATCTTTCTCAAGTGGGAAGGAGATTAAGTGATAAATTTTTCTTAGTGGTACCATTTTCTTTATTAAATATTTTAGAATTTATTTATATATAGAGTTTATATGCTATTAGATTTAAAAATAGTACTTAGTATGTGAATATATCAGAATCCCTAAAACACATTTTCTTTCATTTACTTTACTTAGATTTCAGCAGAAGAAATAAAGGATAATAGAGTTGTCTTATTTGAAATGGAAGCTAGAAAACTAGATAATAAGGTAAGTGGATTATGCAGATTTCAACAAGGATATCACATGTTTGACTTGCATCGGTTCTTTTTGTAGAAAATAATAATGAAACTGCCATGAACTCCATCATCTCAGGGTCACACAGTGCTTCATTTGCTTCTTAGCTCTGCTTCCCTCCCTGCATTTATTTAACTAGACACCATTCTTGTCACTGCTTTCATGTAGATACAGAATTTGTATAGATTAAAAGAGAAGCCGAATACAAGCGTCAGTGTTACTGTGAAAGTCAGGAGACATAGTAGTAGAGTCATCTTTAGGAAAGAGGTAAAAGTCTGTGCTTTACTAATGACAAGTCAGCTGTACTTTTGGCATTTAAAGGTGCATGTTATGTTTTTTTTAGGAAGGGCAGTACCAGTGCTTGCTTTGGCAGCACATGTACTGAGATGGAGGAAGAGTGCTGATACCTAGTAGCACAAATCTGAGTAAATAGCATGGGTCATAGTAATTTGAGTGAATTTTGTGTTTAAGTCTATAGACATTACTTTTTATTGTTTACATTTAACTTGTAGTTTTGTTGAAAACAGACTAGTGTCATAAGTTTATTTTATTGGAAAAATTCCCCCAAAAGAAAAATAGAATAGTATTTTCAAAAGTATTCAAATCTCTATCACTCACCTCCAGTTATTACAATAACTGTGGCCAGTTTTGTTTCACCTCTGTCTGCTCTCTCTTTTCCCAGACAGCATGTCATTTCACACATGAATATTTTGGTGTATCTTGTAAAATTATAATTTAAAAAAAGTCTCTTAAATCTTTTTAATGTATAAATTTCTCCCTCCTGTTTACTATTTTCTTTTATTTTCCTTATACCCTGCCTTCCTTCCTTCCCTTTCTCCTTTTTCTTCTTTCCTCTCTTCCTTTTTTCTTTACTTCCTCATCTCTCTCCATCCATCCATCCATCCATCCATCTTTGGAATTTATTAATCAAGAAGTATATTCTTTTGTCCTATAGAAGTTCTCATGTTCCACGTATGGCTAATTAAAACCTGGTCGTGTCACTTAGCATGTTTCTCCTTCTCTACCTTTATTTTCTGATTTCTGTAAACTGTATTTGAATGTGGAGGCGTATTCTGGTACTCTTTTGAATTGTTAACAAGATATTTTCATAAGTGGTCCTGCATAATTCCCTCAAGAGACTTGTACTGAGTTGTGTATTTTGGGGATGCTAGCAACCATTTATTATAACTAGCTGGATATATTTTATGAAGGATCTGGAAAAGAGTGGCATTTTCACTCTGTCGTTGCTGCTTTGTTTCTTAGCAAGAATACTTCTATAGAGAGAAACTTCTCCCCATTAGGTATTCATTTTGAGGTATGGTGTATACAAGAAATGCAAATTAATGTGTTTTTTAAAATCGCCACATTTACAGTTTTTCAGAGTAAGTTGGTTCCTGAGCATCTTCTAAATGTGCTAATGAGGTTTTTTATTTGCTATTTTTTGCAGTGTTATATCCTCATGGGTTTGAACTTTAATAATTCATGGTAATTCTTGGGGTAATTCTAAATTGTCCCAAGCATGGTCTGAGGAGATCTCTTCTTTTAGAGCTCGAACCCAGGGAACACTGAGCTACGTGCTCAGCCACTTCTGTTTTTTAAAAATTGAAATATGAGACAGGTCTCTCAAAGTTGCCCAGGCTTGCTTAAACTTGCCATCTCCTCTAGCCGCCTCCTCCTGAGTGGCTGGGGTATAGGTGTGCCCCGCCAAATCTAGCTCCTCTTAGTGTCCTTTAAATTTGTCTCTGAGAAC
Source organism: Cavia porcellus (assembly GCF_034190915.1). NCBI lineage: Eukaryota > Metazoa > Chordata > Mammalia > Rodentia > Caviidae > Cavia > Cavia porcellus. The sequence continues at coordinate 61,032,856 of NW_026947493.1, forward strand.
ATAGTGCTCAACCTCAGGATTCCTTTGTTTTGTTTCATGACAGAATGTTTCAGATGTGTTTTACTTAATTTCTGACCTAGTCTGGCAGCTTTCAAAGCATCGTTCTTCATTCTCCTGGAATTGGTGTTGAGAAGCCACAGTCTAGTGTCCCTGGACAGGTGTAGGAAAAGGCTTTTTTTCAAAGAAGAACCAAATAAAAAGTTAAACAGGTATTTCCAAATCAAATATAGAATCACAGGGATTTTGCTTCTTTTATATTTGTGCTGAAAATCTTGGTTTCAAAATACATCAATGTAATCAACCATTTTGTCTTTCACAAAATTTGAACATCGTTTTGTGTTATATGCAATAATTTCAGAATCAAAATGTCCATATTTTAGTCAACAGTACTTTTGATGATAACACTTTGAGCTGTCTTTGAATTTCTCTTGATCTTTAAGGCATACATCTTTAAGTTGGGTTATATAGTCAAATTCTTGTGTTTTAAAGGAATCATGTCTGTGTGGTTATACTATCATAGTGACACATAGTTTCATTTTGCCTTTGATAATTAGAGATTGCTCCCCACCTTCATGGCAGTGGAGATTGAAGCCAGGGCTTTCACACTGAGCTATCTTTCTAGCCATTTTATCATTTTAAAATTTTGAGTCAGGGTCTTATTAAGTTGCTAAGTGGCCCTAGGTGGGCTCAATGACTTGCGATCCTCTTTTTTCATACTCTGAAAGTGCTGGGATCTCAAGTTTATGCCACTATGCCTAGCTTAGGGATTGCTTTTTACAAATCTATTTTGACTTAAAATCATATAAAAATTTGGTGCCAACGCCAAATCTACAGAAGAAGTTATATCCAAGAAGTTTGGCTTCTCTTCCTATCTGTCCTACCCTGTTTTTTTTTTCCTCCCTGTAGATAATTTTTTAAAAATTGGTATTTTAAATTTGTATGTTAATCCTCCAGTTAATAAAAATCTAAGATTTTTGCACACATATGTATTACATAGGCATGCACATGTATGTATATATAATTATGTGTATGTACATATAGACACACATGTATGTATATATTTATATTTTGTGTTTGTATTATATTCCCCACCACTAGCCTATAGGTAAAAGGATACTAAATACATAATTATTCCACTTTGTTTTTTTCACTCACCATATCTTGGGGATAAAAGGACTTTTTAGCACTTGTTTTAGTGCTAGTAGTGACAACTTGCTGAACTCTCTGAAAGGGCTGTTTTCTGACCTTCAAAATGGTAATGAGCATATTCTGCCTCTCTCAGAGGATTATTTTTAGATAAGTCACATACAGAATGTTAATGTGTTTTTGGAAAGTTAACTCATCTGTGTAGGATTCTGTTATCAGTTTTGGAAAATGGAATGTACAAAGGGGCTTATTTACTTTAAGAGTCTTCATAGAGATGAGGTTAAGGTTTTTCATAGCGTTTCTGTTTATGTGTTTGACCACTGTACATTAAATTTTGTGCCCAGAAGGGAAATAATATTACTTAGCTCATAAGTAGAGGTTAGCTCAAGAAGAAAAACACCTTCAGGGATGTATCTGGGTAATTACTGAGGGATTAACAAGTACTTTTTCATTTTTTAAAATAGTAAGGAATATATGTTTTTCAACATGAAGATAAACAAAAATGAGAAAATTAAATTATCCATTATCTTTCCACTTGTGTTAAGCTTTTATGAGTGATTTGTACATAATTACAGAATTTTATCTGTATGTTTACAGAATTTTATCTGTATGTGTGCACATGTGGAGGATGGAAATAAGGGTACTTTTGTGCACTCTTCTTGAGGTTTGAATATGAGTGCTATGGTGAATTAGAGAAGAAACAGAAGATGTAGTTTGTGCCCTTGAAGTATTTCTGCTTTGCACTTTGTATATCTATATCTGTCCCCTTGTGTCCTTAAAATAAATATCTGATTTGAATGAAAGATACTGGACATAGAAGGATAAAATTGGTAGTTATGACCCAGGTCCATCAGTTAATTGGTTATATGAGCTGGGGAAAATCATTTAACACCTCTGAATGCATTTTCTCACAGAAAACTGCCCTGTCATTTATAGAATTAGTACAGCTAATGTTGGGATATCATTTATATAAGGCTACTTAGTGCTATGTGAATGAAAATGTTAATGCTGAAAATAAGCTGAAGATACACTTTATGGTTTATTTGGTGAGTATATTTTTTAACAATATCAGTTATTTTAAGGAAGGTTATGTGTGTCTGTCACAAATGCCTTAATAATTCTTCCTAGTAGACTTCAGCAGTTTATAATAGTGAGAAAGGTGATGGAATTTGAATTTATATCCAATATATCTATAATATAGAATTTGGCTTAAATTATCAGCATGTTTAAAATGTTGCCGTACATGTTTTCTGAGGAGAATGAATGCTGTCTGTGTTTGTGTCTTAGGCTGGGGCTACAGAGGTAGAAAAGTTGCATAGCACCTTGAGAAGCCCTGGGTTCAATCATTAGTCCCATCAGAAAATATAACCAACAAAAACCTGTGCTTGTTTCAAATATAGGATCTGTTTGGCAAGTCAGACCCATATCTGGAGTTTCATAAGCAGACATCTGATGGAAGCTGGCTAATGGTTCATCGGACAGAGGTAAATATCAGAATTGAAATGTAAAGTTTTCTTTGGAATTGTAACTTGAATTTTAAAAAGATACATATTGATAGAACTATTAATTTGAGTTTAGATTTATAGACATATAAATTCAATATATTCCATGTTTACTTTTTTAACTTTTTAATCAGGATGTGCTACAGTGCTTATTTTTATTTATATAATGAACACTAAATGTGTTCCCGTGTACCACCCCTCATCTAGGTTTACAATCTGGTCATAACTGAGCACACTTACGTTTTCTCTCTCTCTCTCTCTCTCTCTCTCTCTCTCTCTCTCTCTCTCAGACCCACACATGTATATTTCCTCTCACAAAACCATCTTAATGTAGGCTGCCGACTTAATGATTCTTCACCCTTCAGTGCAACAGCAAGCACTTTCCCCCAACAAGGGCAATCTATTCCATTGTATGTGAGAAAAGTAACATTGACTTCGTAATGCCATTCAATGTAACACTCATACTGCAGTGTTCCATACATATTTTCTGTATATTTTTTGCTTTGTTTTGTCCAAGGTAGAGTAAAGGCTCATGTTTTGTATTTGGCTCTTACATTCTTAACACAGAACTAAATTATGTACTTCTCAAGACTTCCGTGTCATTGAATTTCTTGAATAAGTACAGAGTGTGCGAGGTGGATTCTTCTATTTGCTCCCAAACCAATCCACATGAAACACATTTGTCATGAGTACTTTGTGTGTCCCTTTCTTCATATCACTGGGGGTTCCTCATATCAAACTGACTAGTGTTGATGATGCCAGCTGTGGGTACTTGGTTAAGTAGTGACTTGAGATCCTGCCACAATGTCTTGTTTTTTGCCTAGTTAATAAGTTATTTGTGGTGTGGTATTTTGTGTCTGCATTAATTGTCTATCCTCTGTATCTAATAATTTTCATATTCATTGATCATCTTTACTTGAATCAATTGTGCTAAAGGCTATAAAAATGAATTTTTTCTGAATTTTTATTCTGTATTTACATTAGCATCATTTCTTTCATTTCTTCACTTAATCTAACTCAAGTTGTTATAATTCATTAATGCTATTATTTATGCTGTTCAAATTAATCCAGAAATGACCAGGGTGAGCTCTTTTAAATGGCTCCTGAGTTCTTTAACATAACCCATTAGTCTTTAAGCATTCGTTTCTTTTGTAATAGAGTAAGTTTCTGTTAGAAAGGTAAGAGAAGAATGTTAATAAACTGGATGTTGTTCTAAAGGAACCTTGACTCTTCATCTTTGTAGGTTATTAAAAACAACTTGAATCCTGTTTGGAAGCCTTTTAAAATCTCTCTTAACTCCCTGTGCTATGGAGATATGGACAAAACCATTAAGGTAATTTGAAATTTATATACAGATGCTCCTTGACTGAAAATGGGGGTGCATCATGGTAACTTGACTTTAACTTGAAATTTAACTTGAATTTAACTTGAAAATATTTTAAATTAGACTAGAGTGCAGCTCATGGTAGAGTGCATGCTTGCCTGTGTGAGGCCTTGAGGTTAATCTCCAGCAACAAGAAAAGACCATAAGTTAAAAATGCACTTACTATGCCTAACTTACCTACAGTCATAGCTTAACAACACAGCACACAGTATTGTATCAGTTGTTTATTTTGGTGTGATTAACTGAGAGCTTTTGTTTGCTGCCTTTTCGGAGCTTTTGGAGAGAATCTTACTATGTATTTCTGGGCTAGAAAATGATCCAGATTCAAAACTGAAAGTTTGGCTTCTACGGAATGCATATGACTTTTGCAGAATACTAAAGTAGAAAAATTATAAGCCAAATCGTAAAACAAGAGATTTCTGTATATCATACACATAAGTACAGATATTTCATCTACTTATAAAGTTATAAAGGTGGTATTTTTACAAGTAAATGATAGATACCTATACACTGAAGTATTATGTGTAGAGAATACTAAAACAAAAATGTTTTCTGATTCACAAAATAGTCTGAAGAAGTATGTTCAGTTGATACGTGGATCTAATGTTTAATCATTGTATTTTCTATTTTGTATTCTAAAAATAAAATTACAAATCTTTTTTCCTAAGATTTCTTTGCTTCATGAGTAGGTACTATTAATTACATATTTTACTTTTAGGGTATCTTTTCCAGATAAAAACATATGGCCTTAAGAACCCAGAGATTTCTTCTAGTTTTGGGAACAAGGAGAAAGTAGTGGCATTACTATCTCTTATTTTCAGAGAACAAATTACAAAACATTCATTGAACATTTTTGATCTTTTAACTCATTCAGTTTCTCACACTGGTGAGACAATATGATATTTACACATACGGGTCTGATTTATTTCATTTATGAGTATGGTCTTGAGTTGCATCCATTTATGTATAAAAGTATTCAGTTGTGCAGTAAATGTTGTGAACTGGGAAGAAACTGTTCAAAAAAAGACAAACTGATGGGCAAAAGGAAGAAAAGGAAAAACAAAAAATATATTTATATACAAGATAGTTAAGGTAGGTATAGTGTTAGTTTCTCTTAGTTCATAGGTTTGTGCTAATATTGTTTGGACAAGATATGATCCCTGTGTCTTGTTCACTGAACTACAAAGACAATAATATGCAATTAATTAATTAGTGTAACTCTCCTACTATGCAGTTTTGAAACTGTTTTATTATTTTTACTTATTTTTTTTTCTTTAAAACAAAAATTTAATTGAAGACTTCAGTTGACTTTAGCATTAGAATGTCTGGGAAGTAGAGTGGGATTAGAGAAAGCTAGCTGTCTCAGAGGCTTTTTAAAAAATAGTCTTATGCCTAGATTTTTAACCAGAACCATCTCTCTTTGTCTCTTTCATGTACACACACACACACACACACACACACACACACACAAATGATTTTTTACCTGGGGTCATTATAGTTACGTGATTCTAGATAAAAGGCTTTCTTAAGTTCAGAGGTCAACAGACAAAGATTTTTATGTTGTTGGTTTTTTTCTGCTTTTTCATTTTTTCTAGTTAAAATAGTGAAAGGTAACATTGTAAAATAAAGAAAGACATGGAGTCAGACATAGTTAAGTTTTTACTTAGCCCTTTGACCATGTAAGGGATATTGGGCAGGTCAATCTTTTTACTTGGATTGTACAGGTTATAATGTCTACCTTTCAAGAAAGTTAAGATAAAATGAAGTGAAAATTCCATAAATTGTAAAACATGGTAGAGATGAAATTCTTATTAAAAAATACTTAATTTCTGAGATGCATAAGAAAATGTTCCCAGTTTGTAGGAAACTTCAAAAATCAATGTTAAGTATGATTTGTATGGTATATCAGGCAGCACTAAAAATCTGGGTACAGTATAAATAGTAGTAGAGTAGCTATGAAAATTACTTTTTATGGTTAGATGAAATCCAGAACTTCTCACATTAAAAATTATAAATCTCATTAGATCTGAGAAAGCAGGTAAGTTGGGGAAAAATTTTGTAGATCGTCACTTAACATTTTGTAATAATATGTTAACACCACAACAATGTATCTAAAACTTTTTTGCTCACAGTGGCATGCTTACAGAGCTATTTTATTATAGTAAGTAAACTGATTTTTTCTGAGCTTTCTTTGATAAATGTCTTCCATTCTTAAAAGTTTTCAAGTTTGCTGTATCATCACTCACTTAATTCTCTAGCCCTATATTTCTTTGCAGTATCAGACTGTCATACATTTATGATGCACTTGCTATCTGGAAAATACTTAGAAGCAGAGTAAAGATTATAGAGCAGAGAATAAAGTCCGACTGTTCAGTAGTTTTTCTGCTGTAATATGTTATCATTTTAGCATGTTTTATTTCCATAAGATCAGGTGAATAAAAGGAATTATCATGCATGCTTTCCCCTTGCCTAAAATGAGAATGCCATAGTGAATGTAACATTGTGTGGTCTGTGTGTTCTTTTGCATATATACATATGTATATATTATATATGTATACATGCATACATTTAAGTTTCATAAGTTCTGTTGATGCTGTTGTTTAAATATCCAGTAGTACTGGTCTTTGAATTCTTGAGAATAACTAAATGACATAATTCATTTTGTCTCAGCTGGTGATGGTGGACACACCTCTAATCGTAGCTACTTTGGAGGAAGAGGCAAAAGGATTGCAAGTTTGAATTCAGTCTGGGAAATTTAGTGAGACCCTATGTCAAAAGAGAAAGAAAGAATGAAAAAGGAGGCCAGGGGTATAGTGTGTTTGCTTAGCATTCAAGAGGCTCTAGGTTTATTTCCCAATATTATGTATACACAAAAAGTTATGTCTGCTTTCTTTAATAAATAGGTGGAGAGACAGAGTACTTTTCACCTATTTATTAAAATGAGTAATCAGAATTTTTAATTTAATTTTTTTTATATTTCTTGAAGTTTCAGTCTAAATAAATATATATTTTTAGCCTTTAAGGTTTGTTGAAATAAAGTCCTGACCTTATTAAAGCTTAATCTTGCTTATATATACACTGGCATTTACTAAATGGAAATCTAAAATATTAGGTTCTATATTACAGAATTGAAAAATGTCTGCTAAATTGGTCTTATAAAATATTTAAGATAATTTTCTATCATTGAAATTTTACTTCCTCTAGAAAAATCATTAGGACTAATTTTTTTCCACTGACATGTTAAAGAGTTGAATGAAACAATTTTTATTTTAAAATTTGATTTTGAATATCTAGGATAAGAGTCAAACTATCAGACTTGGTCAGTGACCAAAATCCTTTACCACTGAACACAACTGGAATTCTAGAACTTTCCTATTTTGACTGATTGATTTTTTAGTTTTTCTGAAAAATAATGAGAAAACAGAGAATGAAAGACTTCCTGCTATGATAAGAATTCAATATCTAGAACTGAGAGTAAAAACAATCACTCTACCAAATCAACATATGAAAATCCAGAGCATTTTAGCTTGGGTATTAAAATACTTTGTGAAGGGTAGTGAGATGTGGCTGAGGGCAAGTGCAGATTGCTTCTCAGTTATAATAGCTTTTACTTTGCAACACAGGCAGAAAAGCTTTCAGGTACCCTTAGTGCACACAGCCTTACTTTACCTGCTGATTGCCACACGAAGCATGTGATCCTCCAAGACTTTATTTAATTCTTTCATGTCTCAGTTTTACAAAATGAGAATAATAATAGTAACCTCAGAAAACTAGAGGATGTGCATGAAGCACATCATAAATGTTCACAGAAATAAAATAATTTGTTTTGAAATTATACAGTACTGTCAAAACATTGATACTGAGTGTTCACCATCATTATGGTCAGTTTCAGCTCCTTTGAACACCATTACTTGCTAATAGTTCATATCACTTTATTTTTCCCCTGGAAATACTCTATACTTTGTAACTATATCTGTCACTGTGACACAAAACTGTGTAAATCAAACAGTCTCACCTTTCTTTTCTCTGCTTTCAGAGAAAGAGTATTGAACAAGAGCGTGATCTGAGACTCACCCTGTCTTATGTGGGAATGGAGTAAATATGACCCAGTATAGGTACTTTCTCAGTGGACTAAGTATTACTGACCAAGGGTTTTCCTTTCCATTGTAAGAGCAATGATCCTCAGAATGATTCAGATCTGATCTCATCATATTTAACTCTCCATGGAGACCTAGCTTCACCAAATTACAGCCTATGAAATACACTTTCCATAATTCTAAATTATCCAGGACTTAATATATATATTTTAATTGCCTAAGATACTGACTTCCTTTCTTTCTGCAGATAATAGTTTCTGGTTCATGTATAGTGATAACAAGGTAAAGAAGTAGATGAGAAAGTAGGTGTAATTCCATTTTACCTTTTATCATCACTTACAGGAGTTATTATTGAGGAGCCAAAAACTACTTAATTTAGACTTTAAATAGCATTTATGTTTTTTTTTTTAATATGCAGTAATCTTCTTAGAGCACCTATCCAGTGATAGCTGGTATATGAAAGTATTTCTTGGTTCTCTGGGAAATTATCACTTTGTGAAGTAAGAACTGCATATTAAACATTCTTACTTAGTTTAGTTACAAAGTTACTTCTTGATAGGTCATCTGTATTTTGATTTTTATTTGTTTGTATTATATTTAATTCCAGGTAGAGTGTTATGATTATGACAATGATGGGTCTCATGATCTCATTGGAACATTTCAAACTACCATGACAAAACTGAAAGAAGCCTCTAGAAACTCACCTGTAAGTTATATCTTTGCATTTCTGTTTACCACTTAGTGTAGCTCTGTTTATTATTTTTTCCTTTGGTAATGCAAAGAATTTACCACATTTTTACTCATAATGCTCTAAAATTTGTAGGTTTTGTTTAGTAATCAGGTAATCCAAAATTCATGTTTGGGATTAGTTTTGTTGAGTAAAACATCATGTAATGTTCCCAATGCCAAGTGAGGACTCCAACAACATGGAGGAAAGCAAGTGAAATTGTGGTATCAGTCACTAGGACATTCACACGTTTTGCCCACTTTATCTTGGCAAGGAACACAATGCAGTCCAGCAAAGACAGAACAAGATCAGTGTCAGTAGTTGGTGCCTGTACCCCATAGCCAACAGGTCCTTTCTGGCAGCTAAAGTAGGGCAGTACTGGTGCACACTCTTCTGTGCTTCGGTGTTAGGACTGCATCCCTTCTGCTGTGTCGGAAATACTGGAAGCTGGGATTGGAGCTAAGGGGCTGACACCAATGCAAAAGTTCAAACAGAACAACAATGAAGTACTCATTGAGTCTGAAACAGGAAAACATGTTTCCACATAGCTGATAATCCTAGTATAGACTGTGAGGACTCTTCTGTCTCGATAAGAAAGTATGCTAGGATTAGGATCGAGGTGCATCCTTACGTGGCGATGTAGGTGTCAAAACACTATGCGTACAAGACTGCCTTTCTCACTGTTTGTATGTAGAAGTTTGATTTACTTTGGCTTATGATGGCATATCTAGTTTGATTGGAAGTTCTTAGTTTTAAGGCTTTTGGCATTTCATTGGTCACAATAATTAATATCTACAATACTGGATAAACTTCTGGGGTTGAATTGTGTCTATTTATGCTACTTGGCCACACACTTTTATAATTTGCCCTATGACTCTCCTTTCTGTCTTGTCCTTAACCAGGGAAGGATAAAAGCTTAGTTCATAGTATGTCAAGTATTTTAATACTGAAATACTATCTACTGGCATGAATTTTGTTAAGTACATTTGGCCTCAGCCTCCTTGCCTCAGCCTCCCAGAGTGCTGAGATTATAGGTGGGGGCCACCACACTTGGCTCCAAAAGGTAGAACCAATGAGAAGTTGTGAAAGTCTGAATGCTTAAACTAATCAACTACAGCAGATTGGTGGTGCAGGCCTGTAAGCCAAGCCCTGGGCAGGATGACCACAGTGCTTTTGAGGCCATCCTGGGATACATAATGAATTCAAGGCAAGCCTGAACTTCATGACAAGACCCTGTCTCACAAACCAAAAAGCCCCAAACAGCAAGAACAACAACAGAAAACACAGCAGATATTTTACTGTTTTTTCATTTAAACATGTATTTCTGGTAAAAAGAGATAATCTGCTATGTATTTTACCACGGGATTGGACTTCAGATATTTCTGTTTTATGATGTTGTTTTTCCTTTTTTTAAAAAAATGCTTTTGTTCTTTGTGTTGCTAATGCTAGAAGTAATATTTTACTTTATTATAAAGAAGAAAGGTTATTTGGAGCATTTTGAGGAAATTACTTATATTGCAAAAATTGTATTTGGGAACTATTTTAAAAAGTATGCAATTTTAGGAGTGCCTTGATTATTGGAAATTTAACCAATAAATATTTCACATACTTAATATAGTATTTAATTGTTTCAGAGGTGTATTTTGCAACAGACCTCTATCAGTACATGGATTGATTCCAAGGAGAAGGTTGTTCATTGACATTTCTGATAGTGCTCCTAAAAATTAACACTTTGTCTTCCCTTACAGATTGAGTATGAATGCATAAATGAAAAAAAGAAGCAAAAGAAAAAAAGCTATAAGAATTCAGGTGTTATCAGTGTGAAACAATGTGAGGTGAGTTGACACTGACCACTTACAATGTAATGTCACATTTCCTATTCTCCTATCATTATGGTTCATATCAAACAAGTATTTTAGGAAACAAAATCAGTGTGAGCATTGGATCAGCTTTAGGGCTAGAAAAGAGTAAGAAATATTAACTAAATCTTTCAAGTGACTTTTGTTCTGAGATGACAGGTTTTAGCAAAAGAGGAGGACTATTAAAGTTTTTCCTTTATTTTAGGGAAGGAGAGATTCATAATATTTTCTCATCTATTGTTGGGAATGGCATGGCGCAGTGCCTCTCTCCTGGGTGTAACTTCGAAGTGAAATGTAAGAATTGAGAGAAAAAGTCAACATTTCTTATAATAAAAGTTTATGTAAAAAAAAAGAGCATGATTTCTACTTATTTATATGGTATGCTGTTCAGATTATAAGCTCTTAAAAACATGAAAGAGAGCTCTTTGGTTTCTCATGTAAAAGAGTTTTAATTTTAACAGTATGTTGTTCTTCTTTAGATTACAGTGGAATGTACATTCCTTGACTACATCATGGGAGGATGTCAGCTGAATTTTACTGTAAGTCACACACTGAATTTTTCAACATATGCTGTAAAATGTTGCTCTTTTTCTTCTATTTTGTACTATTTAAAACTGATTTTGTTATGGAATTTACAGTGTTTTTAGTATGAACTCCTTTGAGACTTTGGAGCAGTTATCTAGGTTCCTTACAGACATTTTGGCTTCATCGATCAGAGATCTATTCTTCCTGATGTACACTAACCAGCAGTTATCCTACAGTAATTTAAGGAATAGAAAACACTAATCCAACAAACTTACGAAGACCAACCTGTAAGTCTGACTCATGAGTATAATGGTTCATGATTTAAGACAGCTAGAAAAATAAGAATAGCAGTTTGTTTCATGTTGAGGGTTTAACTCTTTAGTTTTCTTTGGAGATACTGATGAGTATTTGTCAAGATTTGCAGAGCGAATGATTGTATCTCATCTTTTGAGGTTTTCGTGGTCCTCAGCCACGGGTGGCCATTCCCTCTCCTCAGTAAGGGTTGCCTTTGTTATCTGGCAGGTGGGAGTGGATTTCACTGGCTCCAATGGTGACCCCCGGTCTCCAGACTCCCTTCATTACATCAGCCCCACTGGCGTTAATGAGTATCTGACTGCCATCTGGTCTGTGGGACTGGTTATTCAAGATTATGATGCGTAAGTATGACTGTGGAAACCTCCAGTACTTGTTTTCTCAGTTCCCCGAAAAGGCAGTTTCTATTTCATCATCTAGTGCCGTGACACAGGCGGTAGGATTAGGGTACTTAAGGGAGGAACTTTCTCTCCAAAATTTCTCTCGTGTTACTTTTTCTATTGTGATAGTCCTAGTGTTTGCTTTTGATCTCTCTTCTCTTGCTATGATTAGTTATGATATGTTAAACATAGTTTACTTACTTTGTAGCTGACTAAAGTCAGCAAGACTCTTCTTTGATCTGGTTTCTTTGGGATTTTAAGTTGTGTATGCGTTTGAGTCCAGATCACACATTTTGCAAGCAGTAGTAAGAACTACTAGTTAATATGTCTGTTTCCTGGTGGTCACAAAATTATTTTTAACACTTTTTGAGATAGGGTCTCCCTATGTAGTTCAGAATGTAGTTGAACTCAGTATGTAGCCCAAGCTGGCCTTGAACTCATGGGAATCTGCTGCCTCATCCTCTCAAGTTATAGAATTACAGGTGTATGCCACTGCACCCAGCCACATTATTTATAATAGTGACTTATAGCAAGTGCTGACGGGTAATTTAGCCTAATTGTAATTGCTACAGAATACTCTGAAAAAACAGTAGAGAGTAGCAAGAGTTCATAGAGGTGTTCAGATTCAACATAAGATTAAAAAAACAAATTTCTTGCTAACTAGCAATAGCAAGTTTAAAAAAAAGAATGACTTAAGTAAAACATTTAGGATCTTTAGTGAGGGGAGCAATAAAATTGTATTGAAGATCAAAGAAGAATACTTAAGTGGGAAAGTCTATCTAATTTCTAAATAGACAGATGCTATAATAATCCAAATTAACCAGAATGACAGTAGACCCCTGGGAAAATTATCCTTAAAATTCTGCAAAGAAAAAAAGAATCAGAAAAGCCAAGACATGTATTAGGAAAAGAACATCAAAAAACAAGGGGGAGTGCCGAGTTTTGGGGAGGACGGCTTGTATACATCTGTAATCTCAGCACTCAGTAGGCTGAGGCAAGAGGATCAAAAATTTTAGCCTAGCTTGGGCTGCATGACAAGATTCTATCTCAAAAAGTAAAAAAGAAGGAGGCAAGAGAGCAATCAAGTAAGAAAGAAGTTAAGGAGAACTTTCTCTACTTAAAATTTATTTTAAAGATAGATTCTGACTAGTACCTGGGCAGTGACACCAGACAGACAGGCCAGAAATAGACTCACAAGTACATTTATATATGAAACAGCATTTTAGAAAAGGTAAGGGATTATAATAGCCATCCAACTGGACAAGAAATGATTTAGTTCCTCATACCTGTCAATGTGAGGGTGCTAACCTGTATAAGTTATAGGCCGAACTGCTGAAACAGACACCTCAAGACACAGCAGCTTTAACAAAATAGAGGAAAGTAGTTCAGGACTGAGGGGGCATCTTGTCTTTTCTCAATTCATAGCTTCCATCCCTAGGTCCAGGGCAGCTTCTCTGGCTGGGAGGAAAAGCAGAAAAGATATACATTTCCTTTTAGAGATATGATTAAAAGGCACCTGACTTCCACACATGTAGCAGTGTCACAGTGCAACCCAGTTAATTGGTACAACCAATGTGATTAATAAATATAATCGTTAAAAAGGAACCAACTGCTGTCTTCTTGTCCAGAACCTGAGCATATTCAGCTGAGAGAAGCTAGGAAGCATGCTCTGTAGCTCAGATATTCTGTGATTGAAGAAGAAGCAGAGGATGACTTACTGCAAAATACTTGCCAGATGAATGAGAAATTCAGTAACAAAAGAAAATCTTGAAAATTCTAGAAGAAAATATATATGAATGTTTATAATCTTGAAGTGAGAAGGTCTTTTAGTAAGACAATGAAAGCAGAAATTATGGAAGATTTTTATATGTTCATATTAGTGGTAAAAAATAGAAAAGGAAACATTCTAAATTCCGTTGAGGACAAATTACAAACTAAGGAAAATACCTTTAACCAAGGAAATACCACAACCATAGGTTGTGTCTTCAATGCATTAAGAACCGCTAAGAATTAATATACAGGGCCAGGGATTAAGCTCAGTGGCACAAGCATCTACCTGTCAAGTGTGAGGTAATGAGTTCGATCACCCGTACCAAAAAAAGAAAAAAAAAAAAAAAAAAGAATTAATATACAAAGAATATCCCCGGTGGAGAAGCAGTGTTTGTGACAGTGTTTTAAAACAGAGGAACCTTGGCTGGCTACTGGGGGTAGGGTGGGGGCACAGCCCTACTGTGGGCTACTCAGCAGCTATTCACATCATACTGGACACACAGCTTGAAGCCACTCTCCCCAGAGTCTTGGGGCCAAATAGTCACACATTTTGCTATAGGAACCTGAGAGTTATGGTGTTTGGCATTTGTACCATATTTCTGTGGCCAAATGGATGGGCATTCACATTAAGTGTCATAAATAAATGCTGTGGATAACCTCATCAGTTGAGTCAGGTTTTACTGCCAAATGAATTCACTGTAGGCCAATGAAAAAACTTACGGTTTTTAGGGCTTTGTGGATTTATTCATATGTTTGTTAGGTGAAATGGTATACAACATTTAAGTAGAAAAGAGTAGGTTATAAAACATGAATATAAATTCCATTTTTATAGGGTAAAATAGTTTTTTCCTCCAATGCATAGTAAAATATTTAGAGTGGAAATTGTCAAGTGTAAACATTGTTTGTGATAGTTACAGATAATCTTTGTTTTATTTTTACACCTTTGTAAGATTTAAAAAAAATTAAAAATTAGCTCATACTGATTTTACTGTGAGTAAAGATTGAGCTCTGGTTTTGAAAGAAACAGTGTTTCACTTTTTTCAATTTTTCTTTTTAGTGATAAGATGTTTCCAGCTTTTGGTTTTGGAGCTCAGCTGCCTCCTCAGTGGCAGGTAAGGTGAAATCTTATTTTAAAATTCGCTTTCTAGAAAAGCAAAAGTGTCGTCAGCCCTTCTTTTGTCTTTTGACAGGTATCTCATGAGTTTCCAATGAACTTTAATCCATCTAATCCCTACTGTAATGGTAAGTAAACAAGTCATGAAAACTTTGAACTGAGAGCCTCACTAGTGTTCCTTACTTTTTTCTTTTAGTTTTAAAACTATGCCATCTCGAGATTCCCATTGGTGTGTCATACTCAGTTTTCTGTTCTACAAGTAGAGAAATTGCACCGTTAGTGGTTAGGGTGGTAATGATAATTATGAGACAAATCAATACTATGATATAAAGGTGTAGACTGAATTCTTCTACCTTAAAAGGTTTGACAGAACAACAAATGACAGTCTTAGGAGATCAATAAAAATCATCATGTTAAAACTATTGAAATAAATTCTCAATAAAATGATTAACTCAGTATTGGAAAACTTTTAGAGCTTTTTCCAGAGTAGGAGACAATCTCTACAAAGAAAAATTATCAACTCAAAGTAAAAAACAAATTGAAGAACTAAATAAAAGATAATAGGAAACAGGGTGACAGTTCTTTTGCAAAAAGGAAAGGAAAAGAGATTGAGGCCTGGGGAAGGAAGTAAAGAAAGGATTAAGATGGGTTAGGTAAATGTACCAACTCCCTACAAGAAATGTAATCATTATGTACTGTAGACACTTACTAAAAAGAAAAAGACATAAAGTAAGTTCAAATTAAAAAAAAAAAACGTACAAGAATGTTTAAACTGCAGTTAGGGATTATGATTAAAACTGTATTGTAAGAACTAGCAATTTTGTATTATCAGTTTAAGTTGTAATTTAAGCACAGTGGATTGATATAGGAAAATACAATTAAAAGTTTAAACCTAGTCTTCATGAAAATATCTCTCAGAGAAGTCTATAAAATGTTTGAAAAAGAATTTTTATAAATATTTTTTAAAACAGTTGTCTCATGTTACTTTTTCCTCATACCATATTCTGAAAGTAGATAGAGTGAACTAACAAAGGTTTGAGCTCCTGTAACAGATTTCTTTTGTGCAGAAAGTAGGAGGCAGGGCATTTTTATTCTTCCTTTTACCTCAGATGTGCAAATGGTTCTTCCTTTTTACCACATTGAAATCAACTACAGTGTCAAGTCTCTCACTTAGTTTGGAGGAGAGGTAGTCGGGGTCAGAATCATCATTTAAAGTTCTAGACAGCAAGCTAACTTTCTGCATAGGATCCTTTTAACAATTACAATATGTATAGCTCTCTAATAGAAGAAGGTGTTTGTTTTTTAAAATACAATATTCATAGTGTGGAAGAACCTGAATCAAGTTGTTGAAGGCATTTTGCCTGGGGGTTTTCTCCTTTGTCCTGTGATGTTTTCCACACTAATTTAGTGTTCCTTTGAAGTACTTTTGGTGGCTGGTTGTGACCTCTTTTATCTCTCTTTGAAACTAGAACCAGTGTTTTTAAGAAATATGGTTCATGTTTATGTGAAATTCGTCTATAAAATACAGTGATTTGTGAGACAGTTTATATTAGAAGTTCATCTAGTCTTTGAATACTATGAACTCATCTGTGGATTGCTCACCAAATAATTCACCTTTTTTACCTTTGGCTTTATGCTCTGGAAAAAGAATCAACCTGATTTTAGATAAAAGAAAATAATATGTGGAAAAAGACCCCAGCAAGGCAAAGACATTAAACTTTCTTTAGAAATTAATCCTTGAATTTAGTTGCCTAGAAATAATATATCATGCTTATTCCTTTAATGCAAAGAAAAGATTTTTTTGGCACTGTGGTAGATTAACTCATGGTCATCTTGTAACACCAAGCTGAACTGAATGAGCATGTGTTGGGTGTGGAAGGCCCACCTGAGGATTGTTGCCAGTAGCACAGAAAGAACTGGAGGTGAAGATGGTGTACTGTTGATTCTCCTGGAGAAGCTTATCACACTGATAAAGAACTCAGCTCTTCTCATTGACCAGTGATTTCAGGTCCTTGCTGTCACTGAGGATGACTGCAGTCCTTTTTGGGGAAACTCTGGTCCTCACTTTGAATGTTCTTCCTGTCTCCAGTGCAGATCCCTCAGCCTGCTGGCACAGAGCCTTCATCTCGTGGGTGTAGATTTTCTAGCTTCCCCCACTGCTCTTGGGCCTTCCCAGTGCAGATCCATGAAACAGGATTGTTTGAGATTTTATCCTGGGCTCTAGACCTCCAGTTGGACTCTTGGAGGATATTGTCATGGGCTTTAAGGCTTTAGCTGGACTCGTGCAGGACATTGCCTTGAGATCCAGGGCCTCAGCTGGATTCTTTGGATCTCTAGTGTGTAGACAGATTTCATGCATTTTTCAGTCTTTGGGTGAGTATTAAAAAATGATCCAAATTATATGTCCTGTGTTAAATCTTTTCCCTTGTAAACTCTGACAATAACAGGCAGACTTCAGTTTTAGTTGGAAAATTGAAAGCTTCTGATACTTATGAAGAAATTGAACTGTTTTTTATGTTATTAAATTGAAAAACAAGCAGAGATGATAGAATTGAAAAAATTATTGTTGCTATAATTATTGACTCAATTTTTTTCTATAGGATATGACTTCATAATAGAAGATCCTGCTTCTAGGCCAATGTTAATATTATTTTTTAACTACTGGACTGACTCCTAGTTATAGCATCACTTTACACATGTACAATCATCTCTTATGTTCTCAAAGGTTATTTGTAAGATTACTTCCTTCTAAATTCAATATGACATTGTCTGGGGATTTAGTTCAGCAGCATAAGCGCCTGCCTTGCAAACGCACAGTCGTGAGTTTGATCCCCAGGACAAAAATAAATAAGTAAATTCAGTATGATAAAGAAGAGTTTTGTGTGTGGGTTTTGGTTTACATTAGAAGTTTATTTTTGTGGCAGATTTCCAGGATAATACTCAGAGATCTCTAGTGTAAGGAATCCTTTAGGGTTTCTATCTGCATCTTAAACCCTTTGTTATCCAGGGCATAATTTGACAGGTGTGTACGTAGGATACAAGTTCTATTAGCAGTGCTTTTTATCAGGAATGCCAGTAAATGTTCACTAGGTTATACTAGCATAATAATTGTAGCAAAAGATCTCTAAATCTCAATGGCTTATAATCTTATAATGATAACAGTTTATTACTTACTTAACTTTCCATGTGGCTAGATTGCAGCTCTGCTTCATGTTTCTTAGTCTTAGGACTCAGGGAGAGGAATAGCCTTCTCTGGATGAGCTGTTCCCATGGCAGAAGGGAAGAGCAACAGAGCTGGAGTGAATAGATAGTAGTTCTTGAAACATCTGCTTAGACATGACTGTCACATCCTTTCACATGCCAGGCCAAGGCTAGTTCCATGGTCCTGTCCAACTTTGTTTTATATAGCACTCCAGCAGGTCCACCTCATAAATAAAGTGCAATAAACAACTTAGAAGACAATATCTGAAATGAATATACCACCATGCTTAATCATTAATTATTAAACATTTACATCAATTAACTAGAATTGATACTGGTTTTATAACCATGTGGTATTTATATGGAACCTTTGGCCATATACACAAATGACTTTTAATCTTGTCAGTAGATTTTTCTTATTGCTTATCAGTTGTAGAATGCAGCACATTTTCATAGTTTTCTTTCACCAGTTACATTCAATGTCAGTAACAGTGTAACAATCTTATAAACTAAAGAATATGTTTTATTTTGTGATGTGAGGGATTGAACCTAGGGCCTTACACATGCTAGTTAAGCATTCTACTGCTGAACCATATGCCAGCCCTAGACAAATATTTGACAAAGATGAGAATACATGATTTCTTCCGGGGAGAACAGAGTTTATAGATTTTTGCAATGAAACATTGCTATAGTATTTTGTAATGAATAGCTTGAGGAACTCCTGAGTATAAAACTAGACTACTTAAAGGACTGTCTGTTGATATGGAGGTACATTAGCCCATATTATGAATTAATAGGTTGTGCTTGAGATTTTTTAATACTGCATTCTTTGCTCTAGGAATCCAAGGCATTGTGGAGGCGTACCGGGCCTGTCTTCCTCAGATAAAGCTTTATGGACCAACTAACTTTTCTCCAATCATAAATCATGTGGCCAGGTTTGCAGCTGCAGCCACACAACAGCAGACTGCTTCTGTAAGTGCTCTGTGGGCAAGGGTGGGAAGAGTGCGGATTGGTAGTTCCTGTTGGTGCTGTATTTCTATCTATTTGGCTTGTCACTGCCAAGAGCAAGAAGCAGCGATATTGTTGTTATTGTTTTGAGAGTACCATCTGTTGTTGTTAAATTACTGATTATTAAAAATAAGACAATGACAGAACAGTGGTTGCATTCATGAATTGTTTTCTGTGACAAAATACCTGAAATAATTAAAGGAGGAAAGATTAGTTTTGAATCCAGTTTCAGGGGTTTTAGTCTAAGACCATTTGATTCTGTTGATTTGGGCCTTTGCTAAGGCAGAGCATTATGGCAGCTAGTGTGATCGATCTGAACAAAGAGAAGAGAGAAACAAGGAGGGATGGGGAGTGAAGGGAGGAGGGCTCTGGCCTTTTAGGGGTACTCCTGCAGTGACCTATTTCCTCTGACTAGGCCCTACCTCCTAAAGTCACAACCACCTCCTGGGGGCTAACCCTTCAACACAAGAGCCTGGGGGCGGTCATCCCAGATTCAAACCATTGCGAACTGCTATCTGTTTCTGTGGCAGGATCACTTACTATACTGAAGAGGTTTGAATTAGCTGACCATTACCATTGTATCTGGATACCAAATCTCTCTTAGCTCCATGCATTCAGAAATAAGAAGGGGGAATCACCTCATACAGCAGAAAGAGGGAAATAAGATTATTCATATAAAGTATGCAGTGCCTGGCTCAGAGCGGTCATTTGATGCATGTTAATTACTACTCTTTAAATCTTTAGTCTATCCTAAACTTAAATGGCCCAAGATATGGAGTCACAATTTTATGTAACAATTCATTACTCCCCAAAAAGTTTTATTAGAAATGACAGAATTGAGAGAAAGATGTATGGTGTTAAATATGTCTCCTTAAAAGATGTATGTTAGTTCGGTAAACAGTTCTACTGCTTCCATATTTAGTTGAACTTTTGAAAATGGATTTGCCACTTACTCCCTTGATCCATATTTTGACATATTTAATGTTTCAATTAAATGAAGGTGTTTACTGAAAGGTTGTGCTTACTGAAAGGTTAATCTTTGACATTTAGATGTCTTGCTTCCATGCATTTTGCCAACTCTTATTTTCTGGTGTGCTGCACTTTTAATCATCCTGCAGTTTTTGTAAGAGCCAGTTTCTTTGTCATCAGAGAACTGTAGAATATTTTATGCAGATGGGCGAGATGGGCAAGGGAAATGAACAAGAAAGGGACTCAGTGACTCATCAAGCTAGAGATGTTATTAGTCATTGCTTCGTAGGTTCATGTGCTCAGTGAACATACTTTCTTCTGGCAGCAATATTTTGTGCTCTTGATCATCACGGATGGTGTGATCACAGACCTTGATGAAACCAGACAAGCTATTGTTAATGCTGCCAAACTCCCCATGTCCATCATCATCGTTGGAGTTGGAGGAGCTGACTTTAGTGCCATGGAGTTTCTGGATGGCGATGGGGGAAGTCTCCGCTCCCCAACGGGCGAGGTGGCTGTCAGAGACATTGTCCAGTTTGTGCCTTTCAGACAGTTCCAGAATGTGAGTATTGCTCTTCCTCTTTAGACACAGAACTTAACCAGTCCACAACTAAGAAGCTGAGTAAATGTGTAAGGTTAGGAAACACATGAATGCCATTTTTTTGTGTATGAAAGCTGATTAGATTTAGCATTGTTTTATTTTCTTGTTTTCTAGTCTGTGATAAATTATTAAAATGGTATTGTTGTGAATGTCTTAAAATATGTTTTATCTTTACCTTTTTAACAATAGAAAAGCTCTATACAAGAATACAGTGAATTTAGTAAGTTGGGGGTTGGTTTGATGAAACTGTCTTAGATGTCTCTTTTATTCAGTTAGCTTCAATTGTAACATGTTGTAGAACCATAGTACAGAATCACAACCAGGATATTTACATAGACACAACCAAGATGCATCACCATGGAGATCCCAGGGTTGTTTTGTTTCTACATCCATTTTTCTCTTACCTCTCTTTTCCGCTTCTTATCCATGGAAATCACAAATCTCTTCTCCATTTTTCTGCGTTTGTCATTTCAACATAAATGGAATTGTAAGATGTTTGATCTTTTGGAATGCTTTTTTTTTCCCCCCAAAAATGCTATATGGTCTGGTTGTATCATTTAGTCTTTCCATAAGTCAGTGTTTGTGTTAGAAGTTTATGCGTGTGTTTAAATATTTTCGATTTTTTCCACATTGAATTCTTAATACAGAAAGATTTGTTAATTGCTCTCATAACAACTACATAGAATGCTCTATTTGTAAGTGATCTATTAGCCCTATTAATATTATAAGATAATTTTTAAGGCTAGTCTTGAGTATCAGTTGTGGTTGAAAAGAACATGTGAAAACATGATTTATAATGTATGAAATTTAATACACAAGATTTAATCTGTTGTGTGGCAATTATAGAAGTCACATAAAGTCTTAGATTCTGAGTATTATTCTTCCCAAGTAACCTTGATGAAAGGCTATGAGTTTGTGTAATCTTACTGAAAGGTATTTTAAGTGTTTACATGTATTTGCCTTTGTTGCTGAGTAGATTTGGTATGAATGTGTCACAGTGTGTTTAACCATGCACGTATAAAAGGACATATGAACTTTTTCCAGCTTTTTTTGTATTATACAAAAAGTTGCTATCGATGTGTTCTTTCTGGAACTGTTTTTATTCCCTGTGGTTAAATACCCAGAGTGCAGTTGCTAGGTCCTATGATAGTTGCATAATTAAAAATAAAGCAACAGTCAGACATTACCAGAGCAGTCATTCCAGTTTACAATTCCCGTAGCAATGGGAAGGTAGCCTAGATGTGTGAGACTATAAAGTGGTGGTGTTAAGGATCTTAGTGATGGTGAAACTCTTCGTATCTTGATTTTTTTATACATATCCAACAGAGTATGGAATTGCATAGAGCTACACACACTTATACATGCATGCAGCACATGTTTGTGACACACACACTCATGTCACGTTTGGGGACTGCACATAAAACTAGTGAATCTGAAGAAGGACTGGGATGGGACCATGCTGGTTTCCTGGTTTTGTTACTGTACTATAGTTGTATGTTACTTTTGGAAGAAAGTGGGTGGAGAGTATATAGGACTTCCATTTTTGGAACTTGTTGTGAGTTCATAATTATTTCAAAATAGGAAATTTAAAATACCATGCAATGAAATATTCACATTTAAAAACAAAATCCCCAAACGTTAAAAGGCTTGCTCAAGAAAACTTGAGCAGGTATCAATAATAATGATGGTAAGTAGCACTGATTGCTTTGCTTATTCCGTGCCTCATAGACTATTCTGAGATACAAGAGCAGGAAGTGAATTAAGCCTTTATTTACAGCTATTGAAGTACTCCTAGTCTTATCAGAAAGCCAGTAATTTTTCATTGCTAATAGACACTTTGGTTTTTGTTTTTCTCAAGGCTCCAAAAGAAGCGCTTGCTCAGTGTGTCTTGGCGGAGATTCCCCAGCAGGTGGTGGGTTACTTCAATACATACAAACTCCTTCCTCCCAGGAACCCAGCCACGAAATAAAAAGAGCTGTTACCACTTCAACAGAATTGTTATGCTGCCAGGAAACAATACCAGCTCTTACATAAAATCATGTATCTATTGTTTTTTGTATATTTTATCCTCTGCATTTATAATGTAAACCTGATTCTTTATGACTTTATCTGTTTAAAGCTTACTATTTTGAGAAGGACAGTGCCAATTCCATCTTTGCCAGTCAGTCCAGCGATTGCTCATAATTTACAGTAATTGCAGTGAGGTCGTTCAGATTAAAACCTGGTGTAGGGAAAACTGATTTTTGTTTCCTTTATATGATGAAAATGCCATTTTTAAATGTTTGACAGAAAGAGTGAAAAATTGTTTGGATGAAGTATTTCACTATTGCTATACTTTGTACCTTGTAAATGTTTTTTAAGCTAACACCCATACTATTGATTGAGAAAGCTTCTTGTTAAATAATATTGAATTTGTTCCTATAACTCGATGTTCAGCCTTTTTTCTTGGAGTAAAAGCTACCTGTGCCTGGCACCAGATTTTTTTGTGCAGTTTGAATGCTGCACAGTTACAAAGCATCTTGCACTCACATGAGATTTGTTGAAAAGGAAAGGTAATTGTTCCATGTTTAAATATACAGTCAACAAGTAAAAATCTCATGTATGCCATGTTTGCTTGCCTTTCTAGAGTTTTTTGCTTTTTTGTGGAATACTGTAAACATGGTCAGAATTGGCTTTTCTTTTCATTAACTGAACATGATACTCAGGATTCTGTAGAGGCATAGATTGCAGGTGCATAGATTGTGTCAGATTCTTCCTTAGTTTATTTTGATTGTGGTGTGGTCAAATGCTTAGATTGCTTTGTCCAGGATACTATGAGGACCAAACACATAAGGTGAAAATTTTCATTCCATTTTCTTTAATAAGTGACTTTACCTATTTTTTTGAAATAGTAGTTTTATATTTTTCCTGCTAAGGTTCCATATATTGACTTGTACTGATTTAGATATTTTCTGCTTTTTTTTTAAAAAAAATGGTTTTTGTCTGATTTTCAAACTCATTATACTGGTTATCTATTAACCACAGGCCCTTTTTACATTTTAGTAATATGCTGTTTCCTAAGTCTGGAATGTATACTATTAAGCTTAAAAGCTGTATAAGTTAAAAACAATAGCAACAAAAAAAACTTGGGAGTGGTTATAATATCCTTTTTAAATTTTAATTTTATTTTTGGTACTGGGAATTGAACCCAGAACCTTACTCTTATCACTGAGTTATGTCTCCAGCCCTCTATTAATAGTGTGGCTCACTAGTTGACAAGTCATTTTAACATCATCAGTAGAGAAGAAATTGATCATTGTTCCTCATTTGGAGTTTTTATTGTCTCAGATGTTGTTATTTCAGTTCCCTTTATGTTTTTATGTTTTATTTTTTTGGTACCAGGAATTGAACTCAGGACCTTACACTTGCTAGGCAGGTGCTGTGCCATTGAGCTAAATCCTCGGTCCTAAAATGTTTAGTTTTAATACTTATCCTCATCATATGCTGCTTTATACTAACGTCATCTTTTTTCCTCTGTTATGCCACCATTCATTCAAGTGCCATTCAATCTTGAAATGAATTTAAAGAACAAATAACCAAATGGATTTTCACCCTTCATGTAATCAGGTATTACAAATGATTATTAAGGTGATGGTGCCTGGAGTTCTCACGCATGCACATACTGAGAAAATAGGAGAGCCACTAGTTTAGTCACCTTACCTTGTGGTGAGAGTTGAAATTGTAAGACTGTTAAAAATTTAGAGACTGATCAGGGATTTACAGCTGCTCACTTTGGGTAGTTCCTTAGCAGCCTTTCCAGAGTAAATTCGGGGCCTTCCTTGCTGTTTATGCTGCAATTTGACATCCTTTACCATTTTCATTTTGTATTTTCTAGAAAGCCATTTCAGTTTTTCTATTTTTTTAATGGAAATGACATATATAAAGTAAACCAGAACCTCAGTAGAAATTGTGAGAGATTATATTGAGTTTTTATGTATGTTATAATGATAGTACATATAAAAACTTACTCATATGAATTGATGTTAAATGTGTTTTCCATATGCAAATTCCCTTTGGATAAAGTTATTTCTTGATGTGACACAATTGTGTCTTGTTTTCATTTTTATTTTCTACATATTCCAAAACAGTAAGATAGAAATTAAATATCTTAATCCATTTTCTGCTATTATAACAAAATACCACGGTAGGTAATTTATAAATAATAGAGGCTGAGAAATTCAATGAAATGATCCAAGTACTTTGTGAGGTCTGCTGTGCTATAAGGTGTGATCGAAATATACAATGCATGTTTACATTTTTAAAAAACTATCATAATTAAGGACATTGCTATTAATCTTCTCAAAATACTACCCTTTGCTTCAAACACACTTATCCCATTGATCTTGCCACTTTCTTAAGTGCCTTAATGAGATGTGATAAAAAGAAATAGAGTGAATGGTGCTCCTAAGCGCTGTCCAACAAATGACAGGCTCATAAAAACATCCCAGGAGTCCTCACCCACTTCCTTCAACAGGCCTGGCACAGATGACTTCTGGCTCAAATGACTATCAGGTGAGTGTTTTGAATTGATTCAGGATATCAAGGCAGTCGGGCCAGTGATTTCCAAAACCATTTCAGAAAGTGGCAAAAACAATAGACTAAGGACATTCAGAATAAAGAATATTTTGAGAAACGATTAATGGCAATATGTAATTAACCCCCCCAAGAATTTACCATATTTTTTGATCACACTGTATGTGTCATGCCAAGGTAAAAACAAGTGAGCAAATGTGAGACAGAGGAAAGTGAGCCAAACGCAACTTTTTTATCAGGAACTTTCATAGTAACTAACCTGCTCTTGAATAGCATCATTAATCCCTTTAGAAGAGCAGAACCCTCATGTACTAATCACCTCTTAACATTTCCATCTCTTCTGTTATAATAGCAAGTCTAATTTCTTTTTTTTTGTTGTTGTTGTTGTTGTTGTTGTGTTTTGGTGGATCTTTTTTTTTTTTTTTTTTTTTTTTATCGGTACCAGGGATTGAACTCACGACTGCCTGCTTGCAAGGTAGGCGCTTATGCCACTAAGCTAAATCCCCAGCCCTAGCAAGTCAATTTCAATACAATTTGCAGAGGGGTTAGTTCATAGTATAAGATGAGTAGAGTACTTATGAGGCCTATTATATATTAAAGTATATATAATATTTTACTAAATTACACATATTTACCAAATTACACGACACTTTCTGGGGGCCTGGGGGAATGTTCTAAAAAATAAAGTATTTCCATTCTATCAGTCATGTTAAGAATGACAGGATATCTGCTTAACTTTTAAAAAAATTGTTTAATTTCTTCTCTTATGTTGCATTTATAGGGCAGGGCTTTGGAAATGGAGGTATTGCAAAAGGCATCCAAAGTTGCTACTTTCATTGACATAATGCTCTAATAAGCAGGAGAAAAGATAAAGCATCAGAGAGACATTGTGGCCAGTGTGTGGGACAGCAGAGTAAGAGGTCTAGCCCACCAAGGAGGCAAGGAACCCTTCTCTGAGGATACAGCCTGTAAGCTAAGACCTGAAGGTTAGCTAGTGGAGAGGGTTAAAATTACATAAAGATGTCAGGTAAACAGCAAATATGGAGCTGAATGTTTTAGGAATGGAAATAAGGTTGAATCTGATACATATTGTCAGAGGGAAAGTATAAGTAGTGGTTGGTAGGGTCGGCATCCTGGGTTGGGGTGGGAGCACCGGGGGCAGGTAAGGGAGTTCAGATTTCGTGCAACTGAGTAGGTTTCAAGAAAGAAATGATGTGACCATATTTGTAATCTTGAGAAATGTTATAGGGGTTGGGAGGACTTGCATGTCAGGGTAGTCAGAGGGACTCAGTTCACAGGGACACTGTGGGCGAAATTAAGTCTAGTGGCTTTGCTTTGGTGACATCCAGATGGGGGAGCTGGTGATCATCACTTTGAGGTTTTTGATCACACACTTTGCTAAGGACCTGATTCTTGGTCTTATTTCCAAATTCATTGCTTTTCTTCCCACAAACCTGCCTGCATATCAGCTCATCTGTTATGCCCATATCTCATCAGTTCCTTATTTCCTTATCACTAAGCTGACTCATACTTATTGATAACACAGATTTATGGGATTGCCAGACCCTTTATGATAGCAAGATCATCACCCCTACATTTGATCAAATTCTCAAAAAAAAAAAAAATCATAGGAGGTTGCACTGTCCTTAGAGAATCACACTTTGGCTCAGCTATTGGTTCTTTTCTCCCTAAAAAGAAATGATCAGTGAGATATCATTATAAGCAAAATTTTGACTCTTCACAGCTTTGAACAGGAAAACTGTCTTCAGTAGACTTGTAAAGTACTGGGACATATAGAAGTACCAGGTGTTCCAGAGCTGGACTCAGAGGAATTTCAGGAGTTGGAGAGCTATAGGGGGTTCTCATAGAGAAGACCATCTCGTTTCTTGCACAAACATTCAACAGGGGGACTTAAAAAAGACAGAAGTTCTGGCTTTGAAGCTTATGGTCTAATATGGAAAAGGAACAGTATCTGATGACAAAACAGCACAGAAATGGCAACTCCTTTATGGTTGGAGTATGATTGTTTGTTATGTTGGCTTCTGGCACCTTCGAGGCCTCAGATGCTGCCCATGGAAAGACAGTTCTGCTTCCCTCCCCAGCTCTTAACTACTGCCCCTTGCTGTCCTGTAACCACCAGAACTATTCCTGCCAGGCCTTACAAGAGCCAAGATCCAGGCAGAGTTGGCGTCTTTACTCTAACCTATATGGCACCTCTCCTCTATCATATATGTTCTGACTCTAATATCCCACCTCTCTTTCTTTTTTTTTGTTTTCCACTTCGCTTTCTTGCCCACACTCCTTTCCCTCTGCCTCTGGGAACTGGGTCATTTGTTACTTATATCAGTGTGCTCTGCAATCCCTCCACTTGTAATGTTCTCCTGAAGGACATTACTTCCTTTGCAGCCTTGTGAAGTGAAAGTTCTTTCTTCTTTCTGATCTTCTACCACCAGGCTTCATGCTTACCTTGGGTTCCCTCTGCTGTGAGATAAATTTTCCCTTCTCCCTCAATTTGGAAATAGACCAAGATTCAGATCTCTAACAAGTGTGATCAGACACCTGAAGGTGGTCATCAACTCCCCTATCTGGGCTTTGCCAGGTTTGAATTTCACTCATTAGATCAGTCCCTATTGTGTTTTACAGGAATTTGGTTCTCTACCTCAGCTCTCTCTCCAAAGGTCATATCCTATATCTTATCATTAACAAACCCTTCTCCATAATCTTGATTTTAAGTACAGTATTCCATTTTCCAATAGTACTTTGTTTTCCATCTCTCTCTAGCACAACTCTTAACCAAGTGTTATTGCTTAGTGCCTTCAGTCCACTAACCCTACCAACTTCAGTGTTTCTCATGACATGGCTCCTCCTACTCCTGTTCTGAATTTACTTCCTACTAGTCATTGTCATGGTCATTCTGCTGCACCACAGGGGCTTTCTTGCCCTTAACTGAGTGTGCTAGGATAGTCCTGGCTTACACCTTTGCACTAGCTGTTGCCTTTTCTGAAAACTCCAAGTTACTTGATTTCTCTGCTTTTTCGTCTCCTGCATCCCTGTATCCAAGGATCATCCTATGAGGCCTTTGCGATTTCCTTATTAAAGTAAAACTTCTTTCCTAATACTTTCAATCCCTCATTTTTGTTTTTAGATTTTACTTATTTATTGGTCCTTAACTCTCTAAAATGTGAGTTTTGATCAGCTGGGGATTTTGTCTGCTCATTGCTTTATCCCTAGAGCCTAGAAAAGACCTGGGCATGTAGTAGTATGCGTTCCTTAGCAGATACTAAAAAAAAAAAAAAAAAAAAGAACAAATGAAGCATGTTCTAGTGCACAAATAAAGAGGTTAATTAATGTGAATAAATATGGAAGCTTAGAGTGGGAGATTTTGTATTCCATACAAAGAGCATTCGAGGCAGTGAGAAGGTCTGCGAGGATGTCTTCACATTTATCTGGGATTTGAAGGCTGCCTTCAGTATTGTAAGAAGAGCCAGCAACAGAGGCTGTTTTCAGTGGTGTGAAGTAGGCAAGTAGAGTGGATTAAGGAAAATAGTTTAGTACAGTGAGACCATAACCCTAAACTAAATCTCCTTACTCATTTTTGCATGTGTAATATCCGAGTGAAATCTGTGATTAGTCTCTTTGTGGAGGACAAGCTAAATCTGAAGCTTTCTTTTCAGATTAAGGATATAAGTATGGGGTTGAGGATATAACTCAGTGGCACAGTACCTGCCTGGCAAGTGCAAGGTCCTGAGTTTGATTCCTGGTAACAACAACAATAATAAAAGAATATGAATATGGTCTATCATGGCAAACTTGATCATCATTTGACCCTATGAAACCTGTTATTTTATGGAAAAATTTATAACAAAATAGAGAATAATAGTTATTATACTGTGTAACATTATGTCCAGTATAGCTACTCAGAGTATAATGCATAAACCAAAAAGAATCTTACAAAAAACTCAAACAGATAATAACATAAAATTTTATTTTCCACTATCTAGGATAAACTAATAGTATGAATAAAACAAATTAACATATATAAAATATTTTTAAAATAATGAAATACATAATTTGGGGAAGTATTCTAATTTCTCCCTACTTATCTTTCTTAAAATATGTGCTTATTTGAAAAGCTTTTTTTGGTAGATGCTACTTTTATGAAGTTAGTCTGTGATCTTGAAATGCACAGTGGTACCTCGGGACCCTCGACTCTGCTATAGTTGGTGTACCTTGTTTTAAAATCTATAATTCTGTTATAAACAACAGAGTCTGGTTTATTTAAAGTTAGATGCAAGAAACTGCACCTCACACCTGCTTAATAACGCTTAATGTGCCTTGTGTGCTAAATTCCATATTAGGATTCTCAGCAGAGAGTTCTCATAAATTCATGGCAAATCACTGTGTCATGGCAAGATGACTAGAGGTGCACAGGGACAGTAAGAGGGCTGTGGCCTTTCAGGTATGTTTCCCCATCCTCATCTAAGGAAGTTACTATCTAGAAATGTCAAGTTGTGTTGCATAATGATGCACATTTATTTGACCTTTGCACTATCAGTTCTATTCACTAAAGTTATAGTAGAAAAAGTATAGACAATCATAAAAACTCAAAGAGGAAAACATCAAATTTTACTGCAGTGTTATGGATTAGGTACTTAAAACATGTATTTCAAGTATCTTTTGTCTGATGAGTTATAATAAATTCCAGAGCAGCATAATGATTAATATCTACTAAAGATTCAATGTATTCCTCATAGGAAAGTAAAAGAATAATTGCAAATACTGAGCAGTCCTAAATTACAGAAAGTGTAAGTTCTTACTGGTGTTCAGCATAGCAAATTTTTACCTACTACATAATTGAAAACAATCTATTATATACTATTTTAGGGCTGTTTTATATCGGTATTAAGCCAGAATGGTCTGTAAACTGCAGAGAAAGTACCAAATTCCTCCTTCCTTTGGGTATACTTAGAGCTTTCGGCCATTCTAAAGCAACATTTGGTGAAATTTTATACTTTAAATCATTCCAAGTTTTAGCTAGAGAAGGATTTTGCTTATTTTTTGACATAGTTTGCAAGATTTAGCAAGCAAAAATGTAAGACATCAAAGTAAATTTGAATGTCAGATAAACAAAGAATACTTTTTAGTATAGACGTGTTCCAAATATGGCAAAGGGCATATCTGTAGCCCAAATTGTTCAGTAACTGGGGCCCAGTATTGTACTGACAACTCTATCTGGGTGACAAATTGCCATCTCTGGGTCTACCTCCTTTGAAATATTAATTTGTAGTCCTCCTATTAAGAACCAGAATTTATTTCTGCACTCCTTGAATCTGTGCCTCTGACTGATTTTGGCTAGAAGAATGTGGTATAAGTAATGATACACCAGTTTTGAGCCTCGAATCCCAGAGCCTTGTTCTTTGAACTCTGTGTAGCTTCCAGGCCTAGGCAAGCCTGGCCTGGAGAATGGGAAGTCACATGGATTAGACAACCATACCATCCCATCCCATCCGAGGCTGTCCCAGTCCAGTCAGCACCAGTCAGTATAGCAGCTGACTACGGATCATAAGTTAGCCAGATAGGACTGGACATTAACTGATTTCAGCCCGAATCGGCAACATTGAGAAGTATAAGTCAGTAAGAGAATGCTATTTTATGTCACTGAGTTGCAGTTAACAAAAAAAGCAAATTGATAGACTCTGACAACGTGAAGCAGAGTTGAGCTTCCCTTTCCCCTTGGTGTTTTGGGAACTGAACCCAGGATCTTAGCACATGATAGGCAAATGCTCTCCCATTGAGCTATACCCCAGCCCTGAGCTGGTCATTTTTTCTAAGGCTAGAGAATGGTGTATAGGTTGTATTGTGTTTTGAGGCCCACAGATGAAAGTAATAGGTAATTTTGGTACTTAGTTTTACAGAAGTAACGTTTGAAGATGATTGCACTGAATCAGAGAAAATTGATTATTGAAATAAACATTTGTGCCCATAGAAAAAAAATTCAATTCTATAAATAGATGTTCTTTTGCATCTTTAACCATTTAATGTAGGTCCTTTGCTAAGTGACTCTTGGCTCTCTCATTCTTCCTCTGCAGAGCTTACAGGAGGCACCTTTTAATCAGCTCATTCTGCACAGTATTTTTGATGATTGGTTTTTGAGAGCAGAGCTGGGTAGGGTTGGGAGAAGACATTTCATGCATTTATGCATCTTCTACTAGATAGTCAGTAGACTGCTTGTTGGTTAGTCAAATGATTAATGAACATGGGCTATAGGGAGTCCAAAAGAAAGAGATATGAGCAGTAGTAAAAGAGGAAGGAAAATGTATTAAGAAGAAACTCAATCTTTATCGTTGGGGACCTCTGGATGCATGAATTTTGATCTGGCCAAGATAAAGGTGGTGGGATTTATGATGTAATGTTTGATGTGCTAAACACTAGTGACCTGCCCTTCCATGGTTTCTTTAGTGACCTAATTCTTTAGTCATCTTGCCTATTATCTGGCTAAAGTAATAGAGGATGCCCCCTCCCAACCCAGCTAGGAATTTGAAATATCAATATCCTGCATAAATCTTGGTGGTTCAGCCCTAAGACAAAGTACACTTACATTCATGTGAATTACAGCTCTGGTAAGTTGGCTCATGGGGTATCATTTGTCTCCAAGTGGTTGCCTGGACTCTTTCTGCATTGTTTCTGTGGTCTTTAGAAGCTATTTGTGACCATGAGCAGGCTTTGTGGAATGCAGAGTCCTTTCCAACTTCTTAACATGGAAATCTTTGCATTCACAGAGACATCGGGTGAGTTAATGATTACTCTAGCTCATTTTCCTCATCTGGAAAATGGAGATGAGATGATAAAAATAATGACCATCTTATGGGACTATCATGAAGAGCAAATGGGTTCATAGAAATACAATACTTAGATTGTAGTGGCACATAGTACATGTGTTTGGTCAATTTTTTCACTATAACAACTACTGAGATAATCAATTTATAAAGCGAAGAGTCAGGTTGGCTAACAGTTTTGGTGGTTTCAGTCCATGATCAATGGTCCCTGTTGCTGTTGGGACTGTGTTAAGGCAGCACATCATAGTGTGGGCATACAAATAGGCAAAACCATTCATTTCATGGCTGAGAAGTGTACCAAAGAACAAGGAGTGGCCAGGGTCTCACAGACCCTTTGAGGTTACACTGTCAATAAAGACACCTACTAAATCCCACTTTACTTTTTGGTAAGGAGATTGAATTTAGGGCCTCACACTTGCTAGATGCTCTACCCCTGTACTGCACCCCCTGCTACAGGCCTCAGTTCTTGAAGATTCCACCTGGTAACACAATTTTGGGGACCAAGCATTTAACACATAGATCTTTAATATCCAAACTGCTATATGAATGCTAGCTATTATTACTTTGAACTTTTCTGAAACTTTATTATGGGGGACTTATTTTTTGCCTTTTTAAAAATATGTGAAGTTTTCTTCATGTTATGTTGCTTATTAAAAATATCCTGTTTAAAAATATGATATTTTAAAATATGATAAAAAGTATGAGAACTCAAACTCTCCCTTAGTGTGTTCAGACATTAGCAGCTGACATTTAAGTAGTAATGTAAATATTTTGCATTGAAGGTGTTTGGCTTAAACTAATGTAGGTTTAGTTTGCATTCCCTGGAGAGCAAACTGTTTAAGAAAATCAGGGGACCATGCATCTGTAGGGAAGAATGTCAGTGCTAACCTAAACTATGGGAGACAATTTGAATGCAGAGCAATTGCTGAAACTTTGATTATACTGAGACTTATTTTCTTATACTAATATGTACAGAGCTGACTCCGGTATTTCCTTTTCTCTTCAACTGGCTTAAGCATTGCAAATAAGGCTAGCAAGGTACTGGTATGTAATCTTTAAAGCCATCAGTCTCCTGTTACCTCACATGGTGCTCTCTATAGAAGATATGACCACAGCAGGATAGTAGAGCCAGTCAACTCCAGGAATGTCAGCTAGGTATGAGCCTCAAGGTAAAAAGGCTATGACTCACCAGAGTACAAAATTTTACATATCAGAAACTGAAGCAACAGCCACCAAAAACAATTCAGTTCCTACCGTAATTGAATTATGCAAATTGATCCTTCTGCATATCTTTATCTTTGCATTTTGCAGAGATGCTTTTCTCATTACCTGACTAGACAGGTCAAGTTACCCATGTAGTTCCTGTCATCCTCACTGTCACTCATACTCTAGTCACTGGCTTCTTTACAAGATAGTAAATTCTGCGAGAGACCTTGGATCAGGGCCTCCATCTGCACATCCTCATGGGGATTGGATTTAGGAACCCTTGGCTGTCCTTAACTTTTGTCTTGGTATCTTTATTCTTGCTGTGGGTTGCATTGGAGGTGGTAGAGTGGAAATAACTTGCTGGAATTCCAATAACAACTCAATGGGATTATAAATATAACTTTTTGGATTGTGAGGAAGACTAGAAAAGGGATTACAATACTTGGATAACTGTACTCAGTATTTGGGATTACAATATAGTACCATGCTTGGAAGCCAGTCTGCCTCAGGAATCTAGACTGTCTGTTCTTGGGAAGAGTGGTGATGGAGTTGAGTGGGTCTTCTGCACCAAAAGTGTTTGGAAGACATTGTTGGTAGCATTGAGACTTAAAATTAATGATACAGTGTTGGAAGATGAAGGAACCATGCTTTGAGCAGATCTGGGTGAGGAAAAGAAAAGCTTTGTGTACTATTTCAGGAGTTTTTAAGTCCTCAGCTAAAGATTTAAAAATAATTGGATGTGGTTATGTGTGTATTTGCCATTTGTCTTCAATTTTAAGCATTTAAAATGACTAATTTTAATAATTATACATGTTATGGGGTGCAGTGATAATATGAAAGTGTTTATAAAATGTAATGATCAAATCAGTCATTACCATTTTCCACTTAAATGTTTATTATTTCTGTGTGTCAAAATTTCACATCTTGATTTTCTGTAAATTAATATTATCTAGAGTGGGTTTTAGGCTTGGAGCCCAGTTGGAACCAGAGGACAATAGTGTTCTGGGGTTTTATGAAAAATAATGAGGTTGTTAAGATCTGTCATCATCTATGGAAGTGATGAATTCAGATTTCAACTCCTGTGATGCCCTATAGTCAGATTGTAGAGAACTTGCTGTTTGTGATGTGCTTATCTAATGAAATTATAAATCTGAAGCTGAAATTCAAAATTTCCACTGTGAAAAGCCATGGATTTAGCTCAGTGGCATAAGCCCCTGCCTTGCAAGTGCATGGTTGTAAGTTCAGTCCCTGTACCAAAAAAAAAAAAAATTTTTAAAAGGGGCTGAGGATTTAGCTCATTGACATAAGCACCTGCCTGGCAAGTGTGAGGTCCTGAGTTCGATCCCTGGTACCACACACACACACACACAAATTTCCACTGTGGTGCTGCTCAGACACCTGTGATTTTACACCTCCATGACTTCTTTTGTCACTGCCTATTGAGACCCCGTGATGTACTTCTCATCCATGTTATACCACTCCCTCTCTTTCCTCCTTCTCTAACAGCTTTTTTCCACCATCGTTCATGAAATTAAGTGCATCTGTCTGCTACCACTGCCATATTAAAATGTCACAGATTGGAGACTTCACCAAAAGGAAATTTTCTGTCAGTTCTGGAGAACCAAATCTAATTCAGTGGTTAGGTTCATATGAGGGATGCTAGACGATGTGGTATATCACAGAAAACCCACCACACTGCTGGCCCTTAGAGAAGAAACTGAAAAAGCATGTAGCAATCTCAATGACCAAAGTTATCCTAGCAGCAGTATGCTGTGCTAATAGATGTTTGGAAGCTCATGGCCACCACTTTGAGCACTTCTTATAATTGTAGAGCCAAATGTAGCTTGTATTAATCTCATGATGTTTCAATAAATTTAGTACTAAAATATTTGTACAAGTTTTTCTTTTCCTGAAGTAGATGTACTCCCCCCCTACTGTTTTTTGTTGTTGTTATTGTTGTTTTTTAATGGTGGGAATCAATCACAGGGCTTTATGTATGATGCTCGGTAAGTGCCTGGCATATATATATTTTCAAAAAACACATTAGCATTTTGTGTATATTTGAAATCTTGAAACTGTAAAAGCCTTTGTTAAGCAGTTAAAAAAAAAAACCACCTAGTGTCAAGAAACCTTGTTTCCTAAAATCATAGATTGTCAGAAACTTTCCTATTTGAAATCTTATCAGCGAGACTGAAACAATCTGCATTTGTGTGGAGGGTCTGAGTCATTTTGACACAGAAAAGCAGCTGGGGTACAACTTCAGATAAAGGTTTCTGGAAACAACATTCAGTTTCTTTTACCATAGTAGTTACCAAGGAAACAGGATCCTGAGGTGGTTCCTTGGACTAGGAACCAAGGTTGGATGTTAACTACTTTATGTATAGTCTTGCTTTAATTTGAGTCTGCAAAAACATCACTGCCTTTACACTTTAACCTGTACCCTTCCCCAAGACCTGTAACACCTTGTCCTTCCCTGTGTATGGTGGGACACCCGTGTTTCTTTTGGAGAATAGTCTCAATTGTTGCAGCAAATTAGTAAACTTGACAATTATCAGTCTGCAATTCTATTTCTAATTTTTTCCCTCCAGTACTGGGAGTTGAACTCAGGGCCTTGTACATGCTAGGGAGGCACCCCCCCTACTGTGTTACCTCCTCAACCCTTTTTACTTTTTATCAGTTGCTCAGGTTGCCCTTCAATTTATATTCCTTGGCCTCAGTTTTCCAAGTAACAGGGATTACAGGCATATTCTACCATGCCTGGTTTCCTGATGATCTTTATCAGATGAAACTTATAAAAATATGCATACATAGTATTACGGAAAATCTGTCTTTTTACTTTTTAAAAATTCCACCCAGTATTTGGACAACATCCATTTATGTTGCTATACGTAAATCTAATTCATTGCTTCTAACTTCTAAATAGAACTCCACCTTACAAATACACGCACACTTCCACACACCATTTTGCTTCTGCTATTTTCCTAGAGGTAGGTAACCAGAGTTGCCTCCAGTTCCTTTGTTTACACATAATGCTGTCTGTCCTCATTCATTTCCTCTGAAGCCTCCTGGAGGAATTTCTTGGATATAAATACAGAAGTGGTACTGCTGTATCCTCATGGGTACTGCCAGGATTTTTCTAAGTATTGTCAGGATAGAAGTTCCCATTTTGCTAGAATTTGGTATATCTTCTGCTTTCCAGTGTTCTCCAATTTGATGAGTATAATGAAGTATTCTATTTTTGTTTCTGTTTGTATTTCTTTGAGTGTAAAGTATCTTTTATATGTTAACTATGCAGTGCTTTGTTTCATATTTGAATTTCCAATTGATGTTTTCTCTTCTTTTAAAAACTGAACTTTCTGTTGTTATATAAGTAAAGCATGAGAGTTAGTCTTTGCCCTGGTAATATTTATAAATAACATAAATGATTTATAATTAAGCATAAATTAGACAATAGAGTTCTGTACTACTATTTCCTGAAAGCGCAAATGATAATTCCTTGAAAGAGAATATTATAGGTTGCCTTTACAGGCAGTTGGGAAAAAGAAAAAGTGACTGATTTGAAAGCTTTAGAAAGAGGTAAGTGATAGAGACCATCATGTATGAGCAACGTCAGAGGAAGGACAGGTGGTAGTTACAGAGGAAGCAAGGAAACAAGTTTGAGTTCAGGGCATTGGGGTAACTAAATTTGTGTGAGCTTTAGTTGGTAAGAGCTGCACTAGTGTGATGGTTAATTTTGTGTATCAACTTGACAAGTCCAGTGGGTGCCAAGATAGACATATCTGGATATGTCAGCAAGGGCGTTTCTGGATGAGGTCAGTGTTTGAATTGGTACACTGAATAAAACAGATGCTTTCCCAGTGTGGGTGGGCATCATCTAATTTGTCGAGGGCCTGAGTAGACCACAAAAATGGCTGGCAGAAGAGTTCAGTCTTTCTGCCTGCCAGTTTGAGCTGGGATGTTAGTCTTCTAACTTTGACTCAAATTTATGCTTTTTTGGTCCACATTTCTTTGAACTCAGATGAGAACTATATACTACTAGCTCTCTTGTGCCTTTTGTGTTGCAGATTAAAGATCATGGGGCTTTTCAGCCATCATAATTTGTAGGAGCCAATTCCCAATAATAAATCTCTTTTATCTGTATTATCTGTAATACAAAATATATCACAAGTCTCTATTAAAATATATAATAAATCTCATATATACAAATATGTACTGTAATAAATTGGCTTATGCAATTATGAGCAATAAAGAGTCTCACAATCTTCCCTGTACAGACTAGAGATCCAGGAAAGCCAGTTGTAGCTCCAGTCTGAATCTAAAGCCCTCTTTTTTTTTTTTTTTTTTTAAATCTCTGAAGAATCCTAATAGCACAATCCCTGGGCATATAGGTAACATGGTCAAAAGGGATGTTTCAGAAAGTCTTGATTTTCCTAAGGGAAAAGGATTGAGAAGTTAGACTAATTATTAGAACGATTATAGGTGAGCAATGGATTATTTGGACTGAAAAGAAATATGTCCTGAGTGTTAGCATTGGAGTTGAAAAGGATAATTAGAAAGATTAGAAAAAGTATTTGGTGATACCATATAAACTATGATAGAACTCTTGAAGATTCTTATCCTTTAGTCTTATGGATTGGAAATAAGATGATATTGTCTGCAAGAGGATAGTTTGGGAGGAGAAATAAGCAACAGAGGAAGAACATAAATTTCAATGGTGTCATACTTTAATTTGCATTTGGAAAAGTTATAAGGTATAGGGTGTTTACAAATTCAAGATTCTTTTTTTTCCTTTTTTCTCATTATCAGACTCTTCTTGGGCTTTGTAATCATTCTTTCTAGATACAGACTTCCATTTACTAAGTAAGTGCTACTCAGAAATTTGTCCATACTCCCTTAAGTCCTGGAAAACACCAAACAATTTTTGTACAATTGGTCATATTTTGTGATACTCAAATATTGTCTTAGAAATAGTAGTTCTACCAAATGACACATTTTGTTATAAAAACTGATTTGTTTATGGCTTGCTGACTGCATCTGTGTTGTAGGCTTTTTGGCTAATATAGTTTGTTAGAATCCTCTCAGCAAAGTGCTGCTACAATGCACATCTTCTGGGACTTCAAAATAGCCTTATTATACAGAACTTGATGTTATGCACTAATGGAATTTATTAGAATGGAATTCTATATGTATTACAACTTCCGACACTAGCCTGGCTTTTTTAGCCTCTTCACAGCATGCAGCTTTGGTAATTATGCTAATGCTAGCTGATTCATGAAGACAACTTCCTAAAGTGCACTTAATTAACTTGGAGATTTCGTAAACAGCTATACACATAGGTTCTGCAAATTGTGGCGATACGTCAGTGTGACATGTATGCAATCTGCCTTCCTAGCCTCATCACATTTTTACTAAAGCTTAAAATAAGACATTACAATTTGGTGCCTTTTGAATGAAGTAAGCTCTTGAGGAAGATTTGGGGAAATGTCACTTCCGGTGGTGTGAAGATGGAAATAGTCTGACCATGTTGGGCCAGAGGAGTTAGAAAGATGGTTGCGTTTTTAACTGGAGGAAAGGAAAATATTAAAGTTTATCTCTTTGAAAAAGGGGACAGATTTTCCAACATTTTGTTACACTGTGTACTCATCAATGAACTGTTCTGGAAATCAGGTTTCTCAATCATGATCTCTTTTTCTTTTGTGTTCCAGCTGCATCCTTGTCTGAATGGAAATTAAATGAATTTTGATGTGTTTTATTGAAATCTCTTCTGTTTGCCAGGTAAAAAGACAAGATTCATGTACCTAGAACATATAGCCAAGAATATCATTGCCATATCAGAAATTACACACAACAAAAATACAAGAGAAAAGTCACATCAGAGCCAAGACTAAGCTAATTAAAATGGAAAGGAGAAATACCATCAGGAAAGCACAGAAGGAGAAAAAACACTACATACAATTAGAAGAAATAGGAATTGCATAGAGCAAATGACAATAGAGGATAGATATAGTTTTTAATAATCTATTTATTAAAAGTACATAAAATTACACTGTCAGATAAGTCTTAGAAACCAAGCTAGGGATTTGCCTATGGTTTCTCAATGGTCCCAGCAAGGATGTTTTCTTTCCCTGATTAAGCTACGCTACAGTCCTAGGTACAATCTCTTAAGGAACTAGCTAGGTTATATCTAGAGATAATCAAACATTTATTGCTTAGACTTTTCTTTGACTTCTACAGTCAGCACCTCCTCGTTGGTCTCAGCAGAAGGAGCCATGCTGATGATGAGTGACTGATGGGTAGTTTCTCGCAGTAAAACTGCCTTTCTAGTCATCTGGGGCATTTCCTCTGCCATTACAGGACTTGCTTCATCTTTGGACTTGTCCAATGTTTTCTCTGCTGGCTCTTTTCCTTTATCTTCATCTTCTTTTGTTTTACCTTCTCCTTTGGAATTTCCATTTATTTCCTGGAGGAAGCAGTTACAAGAAATTACTGTTGAATAATTAAGGACAGGGAGTCTTTTGTCTAGCATGTATCGGTCAAGACCAAGCCAAAGGTCATCTGAGTTAAGTGACTAGGGGAATCGCGTCTGTCCTGCTTCCAGCTGTCATTTCACTAAGTTTTCTGGTGTGCTGGAGATTGGAGCGCAGCTGTTAGGTTTTTGATTTTACAGTTTTAGACTAGGTCACATTTTTTGTCCCTGCCAACGAATTCTCTTTCTTATTGGTCATTATACTCCTAGAATTACTAGATACAATGCTTAGGACTTTTGTTTCTGCTTTTTACATTTCTGCTTTAAAATTAAGATCAAATTTTAAATGTTTATCTTTTAATTTAAAAAGTATTAACCAAATCCAATGTTCTCCATTTGTCACATATGTATTTGAGCTATCCCTTTTGAACCTATTGTATTTAGTATTATCTATAGCAACTTCATAGTAAAGAACATAACATATGTTCTTTATAATATATCATAAAGAACATATGTTATGTTCTTTACTAAAGGTGCTTGGGGTAACTTTGAGACAGACTTGCTGAAAAAATAAACCTGTACAGATAAAGTTGGAATCTTAACATTTTTACTTATATAAATATGTCTTTACTCTCATATATCTTTTTTGAAAATTATGATTTGTGTGCTGGTACAAATGAAGCATTTGATTTACAGTCTATATGTAATTCTCACTACAATGTTGTATGTGAAGAAAAGAAAGAGACAAATTTTAATCTCTTGAATGTTAGTGACTCTATACTATCTGCTTTTTTTAAAAATTCTTTTTGACAGGGTACCACTACATGTAGACTTTGCCAGTAAAAAAAAGTATGCACACTTCAAAGAAAAATAGTATGATGTTTTTTTAACAGATGGTGTTACTGTTACTCTCATATAGGGGACCCCAGAGGATGTGATAGATCACAGGAAGCCCACTACACTGCTGCACATTAGAGAAGAAACTGAAAAACCATGTGTAGCAATCTCAATGACCAAGCTTACCCAAGCAGCAGTGTGCTGTACTAATAAATGTCTGGAAACTCAATGGCTACCACTTTGAACACCTCTTGTCATTTTAGGGGCCAAAGGTGGCTTGTATTAGTCTCATGATATCTCAATAAATTTAGTATTTAAATATTTGTACGGGATTTTCTTCAGAAGTGTGTACACAATTTTCTGTCAGACTCTACCTATAGTACAGGCTGAATTTGAACTCCCTATGTAACCTAGGCTGGCCTTGAACTTACTATCTTTCTCCT
Source organism: Cavia porcellus (assembly GCF_034190915.1). NCBI lineage: Eukaryota > Metazoa > Chordata > Mammalia > Rodentia > Caviidae > Cavia > Cavia porcellus. Next base: position 61,073,811 of record NW_026947493.1, read on the forward strand.
TCAATCTTCTGAATGATATGTTTACAGGTGTGCCCCATACCTAGATGCTTTAATCATGGTGTAAAAGGTCTACAGCTATCTATTTCTTATAATTTTAGAGAGAACATGATGGTTATTTTCAGAAAAGTTAAATATCTGTTTCTCAATATCTGCTTTCATAGGTTTTTTGCAAAAATCAAAGAAATGTAGAAACAAAAAATAATATTTCTTTACATTTCTGTGAATTAGAAGGCAGTTCAGTGTGAGTATGTTAAATCTGAACATTGAGTAGTAATTTTCTTTTTGCGTTGCAAATAAATCTGATCTTTTCCAAATTTATTAACCTGGACCTCAGTTTCTTCATCTATCATACAAAGAGTCTGAATGAGCTCTGTAAGTCTGTAAGGTTATTTCTCTCTTTAACCTTCTTTTATGTTTATTAGTGCATGTTTGTTGAACAGAATGATTACTTTTATTGTGGCTGTTGGTCCATCTACATAGCACATCTTAATTCTTTTTACTTCCCTTTGCCATCCCCTCTTTCCTGTATGTCAGGATCCCTATCCATTTTGTATTATCTATATTTTATCTTGATTTTTAAATCATTTATACTTTGAGTTTTTCTCTAAACAAAATCATGTGATATTTATGCTATATGTCTGATTTATTTCAGTTAATATTATAATCTCAAGATGCACCCAATTTCCTACAAATAACTGAGATATATCATTCTTTATGTCTGAGTAGTGGTCTATTATGTATATATACATTTTCCTTAACTGATTATGTATTGATAGGCACATAGGCTGCTTCCAACATTTAGCTGTTATAAATTTTACTATTATACACATGGTATGCATGTAAATATTATCTGTGTATACACAGATAATATTTGTGGTTATATTTACCACCATGTTGGTAAAATGGCTTATATATTTATATGTGTGTTTATATGTACATATACTGTTGTATACCCATGGTAATTTTGTTTTCTAGAGTTGCCACAAACATGGGATTAACAAATACTGAACCACTGCTTCTAGAGTTAAAATACAAGATTAGATTCCTCAGAGCCTTGGGTCATGACATTTTTGTCAACAATCAGTATATGTTTTATGTGTATTTTGATCTGGGTATACTTATCCAGGACTCTCTCCATTACAGTCTTGCATTCATTCACTCTGCCTCAAGAATTAATTTGAGGAATTGTTGATTCATTATATTCCACTCATGGACAATAACATACTATACTTGATCTTCGCCAAGAGACTGAGAAGTGATCACAACAACATTAAAACTAATAATTAAATAAAGCTTATCTAACACACATACTTTCTAAGGTCTGTCACAATATTGTTGCAGTCAATACTCAGGACAGTATTTTAGCACTGCGCTTGCAAAATATTACATCAAATAACACAGCAAAGGGATCACTTTTGTGCCATGTAAAAGTGAAACAAGAAAGTAGTGTTTTCCTGTTCAGTCTCAGCATGGAGAGGAGGCATCAAGGAACTTCCTTTTTTCCAGGCTGTAAATGTGTTTGTCTGAGAATGACTGTAAAATCATAGTATTGATTGAGTTTACAAATAAAATATGAAGAGTGGGTAGATTCACAAACACACAGCTCATGAATACTGAGGATCAATTGTATTTATGAATACATACATATCAAAGCCATTTGTAATGAACTATGAACATTAAATGTGATGATATAGAGGAATATAGTTTAGATAATAAATGTAGTACACAAAGGGGTAATTATTAGCCTTAGATTCATCCAGATCACCCCAGTTCTGATGGAATTAGAGTAGGTATTGATCTGGGTATACTTATCCGGGACTCTCTCCATTGCAATCCTGCATTCATTCACTCTGCCTCATTACCTGCACTGTCTGTTCTCTCTTCAATCTGAGCAGTCTTGCAAGATCTGCTTTTCCTCTGCCTCCCAGAAGAGCTTTAAACATTTTAGGCATCTCTTGTTTTGATGAGACGAGGAACGCAAATCCTTTTCTTGGTGGTGTCGCTTCTTTGTGCTGATCCTTCTGTTTTAAAAGTACTCTGTAGACAAGGGACAACAGCCATTTCAGTTACCTTTGTGAGAGTTTTCACAAAATCTACCAGAAAAGAAAGGTAATTTCTTCTAGCAGTAAACTTTTAGTAGGTAACCACAAGAACACTTGTAACACTTGTTTTTAAGCATATCTCAAGGTGAAAGTCAACTATAATCATAATAAATCTTTCTTTATCTTAATCTTTCATAAAGTAAAATCAACTCTGTCCCCTTCTATTGGGGTTTTAACAGTTGTACCTGGCTTTCTTCATGAGGAGCTTTTCAGAATCTGGATAATTCACCAGAATTTCATGAAAGGTCTTTTTGTTCAGAGTTAAAAGATTGGCAAACCCATGGGCTACCACATTGGCAGTTCGGCGATTTCCTCCTCTTGTTGCCAGAAGGCTACGAGAGAGAAAAGTAAGTCTTGGCCACCAGTTTCATTCCTCTTTCACCGAGGTCTTTTAAAACATAAACAGCAAATATTATAACCATTTCCTCCCAGAATGCATTTGTTCTCCTGAGCATAGGTCCATATTCAGGAGAGAATACTATACCAGAACCTTATGCTTCCTGAAGGAAGAGCACTTTCCCCAGTGTAGCTCCTCAAGCCTTCCCAATACAGGGGGGAATGGGAAGCTAAGGAACACTTGTGAGTTCATAACACAGGGAGCCCATCCTGCAAGAGGCTGAGACATAGTTATAACATTTTAGATTTCTTCCCCTCCCTTTCACCTTGCCCTTCCCTATAGGTTTCCTGAGTAAGAGCGAATTAGAGCTGATGCAGCCGTGGGAGGCAAATGCTCTCTGAAGAGCATGGCAAAAGGAAGTAAAGGCAAAAGTGGAGCAGAAACAGAAACACAAGAGGAACCAAAAGCTTCTGGCATCTACAGCTAAGGCAAACATTAACCACTCGCCTGCTGGGTGTGATGGTGCATGCCTGTAACCTTGGGTACTCAGAAGGCTGAGACAGGAGGATCAGAAGCTTCAAGGCCAACTTGGGCAACTGATTTTTCTTTCTTTCTGTTTTCTTTATTTTCTTTCTTTTCTTTTTTTTTTTTGTACCAGGGATTGAACTCATGACCTCACACTTGCCAAGTTTATGCCTGCTGAGCTCAATCCCTGGCCCCTAACTTGGGCAATTTAGCAAAACTCTGTCTTAACATGAAAATAGCATGAATGGGACATAGTGGTGCATGCCTATAATCCCAGCACTAGGGAGGATGAAACAGGAGGATGGTCATGAGTTTAAGGTCAGTTTGGGTTACAGGGTAAGTTCAAAGCTAGCCTGAAACTATATAGTGAGACCCTGTATCAAAAAGGAAAAAAAAAATACTGTAAATGTAAAATGAAACCTTTAGGGCAGCAATTAAGTGTTTCAAAAATAACGAAAATTATGCTAAGAGGGGAGAAGAAGAAAGGAATCACATAAAATGTCCGATTAAAGCCTAAGCGAGGAAGAAAGAAAAGAAAGAGAAAAATCCTACTGTAAGGTCACCTTATGGGATCAAATTTAATCAGTTAATTCTACCTAATATTAAAGATGGATACTAGGGAGGGCAATCCAAAATTCTCCACAGCATATAAGAAGGGAATTAGTCCTCCAGAACACAAAGGTTATATTTATAATCCATAAGTATGACTGTATAATGTTTTCTTATTTTGATCAATAATTTTGCCATTCAGTTCTTTCACTCCATGCCCAGAAAACACTTTAGTCCTTCTTTAAGGTTCTTTCTGAGACAATCTGTCTTTACCAGAGAAGCAAGAGAAATTAGTTTTATTCCATCTACCTATGTATCATCTTAACTATCTATCTATCTATCTATCCTCTAGTTCTCTGTCTCTAATGACCATTCATTATGCTTTCACACACTTATCTACCCAAATTCCTATTTACCTTCCTATCTATGAAGTGGGTGTTGCTATTAAAAAAAACCCCAATGACCGGGTAAGTCAATTTCATTCACATTCCTGTAGCCTTGAACATAGGGTAATCCAGTAATTAGGCAGTACTAAATGGCATTGGTGAGCTTAATTTGAATCTGAGAGTGCCTCTGTGAGTATGAGAGACTATAAGAAGACAGCAGAAATAACATATTTAAATGTCAGGTTATTTTGAGATTTCTCAAGCTTTAATTAAACTTGCCTACAGGTTACACGTTTGGAGTGCTTGATGAGTTTTGAACGGAAGAAATAGTCTGTCTGCCAGATGGATTTTGCCCAAACTCTCAGCAGTGTTTAAAATAGCAGCTGTTTTTCCTCCTTCTTGTCCACAAAGTGCTTCTCTAGCATTCAACCAATGTAAAGTTTCACTCATTAAATCGCTTAGTAAGGAACTTCCTAAATATTCCCAACCGCATAGAATTTCTCCAAGAGCTCATCCTGGAGAACAAATACTTCAAGTTAATGTTCAATGTCTCTAGGTTAAAAACAAATAAACAAATGTGAATGGAGGAATGACCCAGGAAACAAAGAAATTGGTTCTAATCTTAGACTTAACTTCTGTTAGAAATGACTGACAAATAGCTAAAGGACTTTATTGATTTTTTCCTTCTATCATAAGTGTTATGTCCCTACTTTATATTCTACATGATGAAATGAAGTAGGAGAAAAGCCATGGTATGGTTTTGAGAAAAGAATACAGGCTTTGGAACCAAGTAACTTGACTGTTGCTTAAGTATGTTTATGGACAGGTTGCTAATCTTTCCTGTAGGATACAAAGCCATCTTTATTACTTATCACAGGTTTTTGATTATAAAGTATTAGATGTTTGAGATATGCCTAATAGTCAATTATGAAGAAGATACAATTAGATAAATTCTGAGTGAACAGTTTTAAGCTCTACTTTGTGAAGCTACTTGTTTTGTACTAGTGTGCCAAAGTTGGGCAAGTAAACAAAAGTAGTGTGAATGGTCCCAGTGAGATAGTATATTCATATGAGAGAACTTGTATGTATAAATGTCAGGAACAGGTAGCAATTTAGATATACACCACACACCACCCAAACACACAACTGCAATTTGAAAATGTTCTCCAAACTTCATGTATGAGAAACTTAATTTTCAAATTCATATGTTAATAATATTTGGAGATGGATCCTTTGAAAGTAATTAGGATCAGAAGTCATGAGAGCAGGGCCCCTTCTGAGAGTATAAGTGGTCTTATAAGGAGATCCAGCTTGCTCTGTCTCACCTCTGCTATGATGCAGCAAGAAGACCACCACCAGATGCCAAGAGGATGCCAGTGTCTTAATTTTGGAAGAATGTCACAGAGTTATGAGCTGAATAAATTTCCATGCTTTGTAAATTACTTAGTGTTATGGCTTGTGTCTAGATGTCCCTCCAAAGCTTCATGTGTCTCTGAAAAAAGTGGGGCTTGTTCAGAGGTGGCTGAATACAGAGTGATGATGGGATTAATGTGTGGTATAGTGCGAGGATCAAGGGCACTAGGATTAATGGCATGAGTGCTCCCTGCCCTAAGTAGCCTGGATAAGATAGAAGAGACCGAATGAGATAAGGTTGTCCCTTATTACTTTACTACCTTCTCCTCACCATGAACTGTTTCTCTTCTGTGATGCCTGTCTGCCTTGGAGCCAGCTAATTATGAACTGAAACTTCCACAAACTGTGAACTAAATAAACCTTTCCGCCTTTAAATTTTGGGTGTTAGATATTTTATGTCAGCAATGAGAAAAGTAAGACACTTACTTTGGTAGGTGTCTTTATTATTTTGTTATAACAACAGAAAGTGACATATATATATATCACATATAAGACACATATACATGTTAGCATATTTTCCTTACAGAAAGTTAGAATATTCAGATAATTCTTAGTCATTTACTCATTCTGAATTTTTTCAGGGTCACCACACATGGCATTACAAATTGTGTGTTGCATATACACAATATAATGACATTTGACACCCTGGACATTTTTAGTGCACAACTTGCACAGCCCTTTCCAGCATAGCCACTGTATTCAGAAAGTACTCACATGGGAAAGTGGAAAGAAAATGCATTGAGTATAGAAGCAAAAGGCAAACAAGAATGGGAATATAACTTAGAATTTATTTAAAAAGTCAAGCTTTGCTGCAAAAGGGTTCAAATTTGGCTTTAAAATTATTTTTTACTACAAATAAATAGATCAGTTCTTCATTTTAAGACAAGTAGAAATATCTCCTGAAGGGCTTAATAGAACAAAACCACTCTGCAGTGATGAAGAACTTACTCAGAAGACACAATGGTAAGTTTGCCAGGACTGTTTGTAACAAAATCCCAAGAAAAAGCTGTGTGTGATGCTCAAATACAGTTTACTAAGAGTAATTCTATGAATGAAGCACGATTGTCAGTATAATACATTCCAGACATCCAGAAATGTGTCTGTTGCTCTAGAATGATCCATGGTACTGGTTAGAATATTTGGAGAAACAATCCTTAAATCTGATTTTCCTCAGATGGGCTTATTTACTATCTATTTTTGAGGTGTAGGGAACCAATCCTATGGCTTTGCACATGCTACTGATCCACTGTCCAATTCCCAAGCCTGGCTTTGATAAACCCTCAAAAGTTTTTATATGAGTTTAATACTTATAGATGATTGTGCTTTTAGAGGTTAATTGCGCTGGGGAAGATAAATAATTTACAGTATAAATTGAAAGGAAAATAAATTAACATAAATTATGCACACAAACATAGCACACTGTACTCCATAAAGGGCTTGTTCTGAGCTTATATCAGTGATTAACATCTGCTCTCAGGATGTTTGTACACTGGGAGCAAATATTGGTATCAATAATTACAGCATTAGTATCTAACGTTATTGAGGGGTATGAGACAAATAGTTTTCTGACCTCATTATTATTATTATTATTATTGTTATTATTGAGACAATGTCTTACTCCGTAGTTCAGGCTGCCTTGAACTCACTATGTAGCTCAGGCTGACCTCAAACTCACAGTGATCCTCCTGTCTCAGCTTCCCAAGTGCTGGGATTACAAGCGTGTGCTATCATGCCTGGCTCTAAATTCTTTTTGTTAACTCCAGTAACACTTTTCAGTCATGTAAGGTAGTTTTGTATTACTGTGACTCCATTTTGACAGATGAAGTAATGAAGTCTTTCAGATCTCATAAATCATGGCATTGAAATATAAAGCTCTTCAGGCAGCTTTTTAAGGCAGATAAACATTAGAATTATTAATGCTTTGATAACTGTAATGGCCAAGAGTGTTTCCTAAAGTAAAGATTGTCTTAAATGCCTTTCCTCATGTAGAATTATTTCCTAAAATAGATATAAAACTAATTCTCAGCACTGTCAGTGAAAAATCTAATACTGAGAAAAAGACCAACACTTTAAATATTTGTTCTCTTTAAGCAAACTCCCAACTGAGTTGTATGTGGAAGACGGGAGGTTAGTTCACCTATGTAGATGGTTTTCCTCAGATACTCTTTTACTTTTGTCATTGTTATTGAGCAACACTTTGTCCTTTGACAACTTTGCAATTTGAATCGATAAATTCTAGGGAAACTTCTGTAGATGAGCAAATATCAGAGACTCTCTTGGGGTCAGCTCTGCTGGGGGCTTGGAATACTTCGATATTCACAATACTGCATGCTGAATGGCAAACATGCAAGCCTAGATTTTTTTCGTGTGTGTATATAAAACTTTTGGAAGAACATCCATACTCATGGATTTTTAACAAAGTTGGAGAATTTTACAAGCACAAAATGTCCCTTTTTCCTCTGTCAGATTTCAGTTTTGAATTGGTGATGGAGAGGTAGATAGAAAATAAAGAATCTGGGTAAAAATTCAGAAGGAGTGTGAAGGAAAGGAAGAATATGCATTTTTTTCTTTTTTGGTACTGGGAATCAAACTCAGGACCTCCTGCTTGCCAAGCAGGCTTTGTGCCATTGAGCTTTATCCGTAACCCCTAACATGCATTCTTTATTTCATGTTCTGCTTATTTATCTCCTTTCATGGGCCCATGCTACTTTGATTAGAAAAATCCTATATAAAATGAACTAATATCGTAGCTTTTTGAAAATTGAAACAGCTAGAAATGTCATATTTGTATAAAGCTTTTAGTTTTAGAAGTATTGCTTTTTTCAAGTGTGAGTCCACATATTTTCCTTTTTAATGGCTGCATTAATTTGATGAAATAGATCCTTACCTATGCTTCCAGACATGGGTAATTGCTTGAGAATCAATCTTACGAGTATTATTATTGAAGTTAAGATCCAAGATGAGAGCTATCCAAGTGAAGGGATCTTTCTTTGTACCATAATTTCAGTGATGCCAGTGAAGTCATGGTTATTGTTTTCATGATACGGCCTTTCTAATGAACATTGAAATAAGCTAGGAGGCCAATTAGGGTAGGGTATCAATTTTAGAATCTCTGAATTTTCTCTCTGTTGTTCCAAATGTATTGAAGAACTGCGGTTTAGCTTTGGATTACGGTCCTTTAAGAGGAGCCATTAGAATATTTGAGGACATGTTCAAATAGTGATACTGATAGTGTATTTGATTGCAGGGCTATTGCAAGATCTAGGTGAGGTACATTTTTGTTCAAAGCAAAACCAAAGAGACTATATTCTAAAGGATATAGTGACATGTAAATGTAAATTTGTGACACAGATATCATTCATAAGTTTAAAATAGGAAAAGAATGGAAATAATAAGCAATCTAGTCCCTTAGTTAAACAAGTATTGTTACCTTTGCTCACATGTGTACCTACTATTTCTACCTCCTAGGAAAGGAAAAACAAAAGATAGTAAGAATTATTCTGCAGACAAGTAAGAATATGAAATTAAAATAACCCAAAGATCTAGATGTCTTCTTGGTACACTTATTTTTTAAAAAACTGATTTTTCAGGAAAAACAGACAAAAATGGTTTGAAAGGGAACAAAGAGTTAAAATTGGTCTTCAAAATATTTGGCCTTTTCATAATGATAGCAAGTAAATATCAAAATGAAACCCTTAAAATCAGGGATTTGACTAGTACAAAGATAAAACTTAAACATTCTGAATCTAAGCTAGATGCCTGAAATGTGTAAGACTATATGAGAATCTAATTTATATACAATAGCTTGTTAAATGTGATGAAAAAAAGATGAAGAAAAATGCAGAAGGATAATCATCATATTTATGAAAATAATGGTCTCATAGGACATTAATTCATTTAGCAAATATTTATTGAGGACCTATTATTTTCTAGGCACTACTTAGGGAAATGCAAATTAAAAGAACCTATTAAAAGGAAAAATAGCTATACATTGCTGGTTGTGTTGCAAATTGGTTCAATTTTTTTGTGGGAAATAATCTCATATATTAAAAGAGTTATAAAAATGTTTCTACCTTTTAACCTACTTTTTCACTTCTGGGAATAAACCTAAAGAAAGAGAACAAAGTAATTTTACAAAAGTAAGTAAAGCAGCACTAGTCTTAATAATAAAAAAACTGAAAAAAGGACACGAGGCTGAATACACATATTCATGACCAAAATAAATATCTATTCATATGTTCACAAAGATAGAAAGGTAATTACTTTTGCTTATCTATTCAGTAACTATTTATTAGGCACTTAAGTGGGCCAAGCACTGTCCTCAGGGCTGGAGCAGGAGTGCAGGACAAACCACACATCATGTCTACCAGGAAGTCTGCAAACCTGTGTGGTGTTTTTGTGCAAATTAGAAAAGAGGGGCCTGTCTGGGCCATGGGTACAAAGCTTGACTGGAAGAATGCCCCCACCTTGAAAAGTAAAATGTGTCTTCTCAAGAACCAGGACTTCCGATCCAGAAGTGGGGTACAGGCTGGATTCCAGCCCTTCCAGCTTCCCATTGGACATCCTGGTGCACAGATCACAGTTATTTTGTCCAATCCAGGCAGACTCATTTAGAAAGGAAAAAAATACATTGAAAAATAAATGCACCAGTGTCTACAGCTACAAAGATCAGTGTTCCGAAAAGAGGCAACAGTTTGACAAGAGCATATAGCAAGGAGACCTAGGAGATCTCAACAGAAGGGAATCCAGAAAGCCTGGAAGAAGCCAAGCTCTAGGTCAAGAGGGTAGGGAGAGTAACCAGGCAGAGGTGACAGCAGGTGCAGACACCCTGTGGCTGGAGGGAGTGTGGTACATTCACAGAGCTGAAAGGGACCAGCAGGATGTTTGGGCCAAAGCGGAGAAATAGGAAAGATTCTGCCTATTTTGCAGGTTGAGATAAGAAATTGTTACTTTATTTCTAAAAATACAATGAAAGTTTTGGGAATAAGACCATGACATGACCAGATCTGTGTTTCTGGAATCTGGCTGCAGAGTGGAAGCTGGATCATGAAGTATGTGGTAATTGGAGTGGACCACTTGCGGTAGGTCACTGCAGACATGTAGTGAGAGGTAGAGGGGTTTTGGGCCAAAGAAGTGGTAGTGGAGAAGGCAAGATACTAATCATCTGAGATAGTTTAGGAGGTCAGATCAACAGGTCTTGGAGATGAACTGCCTGTGTAGGGTGAAGTTTAGGGAGGTGTCAAGCATGACTGCTTTAACCCTCCCCCTGAAAACATTTACATTCTGGATTCCATTAATTTGAAATCATAGTGTCAGCAGAGCTGTGCTCTCGGTCATAACTCTGGTGAAAAATCCTTTCTGCATCTGCCAGCATGTGGGGGCTCTAGTGTTCCTTGCCTCTGACTTCAGAAACTCAGTGTCTGTCTTAGTCCCTGCATTGCCTTTTCTTGTTTTATAAGGACACTTGCTATGCAGTTTGAAACACATTCAGTAACTCAAGATGATCTCACTTTGAGATCCTTATCCATTCTTGTTTTGTTTTTGAGACAGGGCCTCCTGATGTGGCGTTGAACTCACTGTATGTAGCCTAGGTTGGTTTGGAACCTGCAATCCTCTGCCTCAGCCTTATGACTGCTGGGATTTCAAGGATGTACTGCCATGCCTGGCTTTAGATCCTTATCCAAGTGGCATCTACAAAGGTGCTTTTTCCAAAGACAATCGCATTGACAGGTTCTGGGATATAAGCTAGGATATGGGCATATTGTTGAGGGGACTACCTTTTACTCCAATATAGGCATCATATTTGAATAATTCTTAATATACCCTACAGTAAGGGCTACTGAAACTGACCCATAATGTGTTATTTCCACGTATTATTTAAGGGAGCATGAAGTGCCTATTTTCAATTTCCAAGTTCTTTGGATCGTAGGTCCCTATGCTAAGTTCTGATAGTAAAGATTTGGTCCCCAAGGCAGCACCACTGGTGGTAAAAACTTAAAGAGAGGCCTACTGGGGTTCACAGGCTATTGGAGGTATATCCTTGAATGGGACTGTGCAATCCAGGTTTTTCCTTTTCTCTTTTAATCCCTAGCCAAGAGGGCTTTTCCTCTGGTAGATGTTCCTGCTATGATGTGCTGCATTAGCACAGGCCCAAAAGGAATGGATGTAGTTGATCTTGGGCTGGAACCCCAGAAACTATGAGCCCAAACCAACAACTTCTCTTCATAAGTTGATTACCTTAGATATTTGTTGTGGAGATGAAAAGCTTTCTAACACACCTGAAAGACACAGGTCTTTGTGAAATCTTCTGCTGTGAAAGTCCTGTGTGTACAATGCTCTCATCATTGGATACAATTACCTGGATTGAAGCCTTTCATTTACTTATTTCACTTGTTTGTGAGGCCCCTGAGCAAATGTTTCTTGTTTGTTTTTGCGCCCTAATGGCTGGCACTGTGTCTGGCAAAGAAAGGATTATATGGTTTTCTCCAAAGGCACCTCATTTTCAACTTTGAGGGGACCAGAATATAATTTTCTTTGTTTTTATTAAACCACAATTAACGACATAATAGATAATTTTTGAGGTGGGTGTACACATCTATAACCCCAGCACTAAAGAGGCTGAGGCAAGATGATCACTGCAAGTTCGAGGCCAGCCTGGGTTACATAGTGAGTTCAAGGTCAGCCTCAACTACATAGCAAGATCCTGTCTCATAAAAAAGTAAAAAAAAAAACAAAAAACAAAAAACTAATGCTAAATAACTGAGGAACAAAGAAAGGATATAAAAAAATCACCACAGACTGTATATTTTTCATGTAGCTGCTAGTAATATAAAATTGGTAAGTACTAGTTCCTGTACTTTAATAGCTCAGGCTATTAGAAAAACCCATTTGAACAAATTAACTATAAATCAGCAGTAATTACTACAATAAAGGTATGAATTAAATACTGTGAATGTGTAAAAACATAGTGCTACTGTTTATTTTGGGGTGCTTAGCAATGACCTCAAAGAGATTACATTTGAATTGGTTCTTGAAGGCTGAGTAGTAATTTTCCAGGGAGAAGCTATTCCAAAGAAGATAAAATTAGTAGGAGATTCTATAGGAAACATAATAGCAATAAAAAATTAAAAACTAAGAGACATTTCAAGAAAAGCAAGGTTTTAACAGATAGAAAGAGAGCTAGGACATGGTTGAAAATATTCAGTGAAAAAGACTAAATATGTACGTGAGGATAATGGAGTCAGAGCCATCATTAAACCGCCCCTCAGAAAGCTCTGGGTCTTTCCTTTTAGAATGGGGTATATGTACTCTTCAGATGATAGTTAGAAATGTGCTCTGGAGCGTGAAGCAGGAGGATCAGCACGTGTTTGAGGACAGCTTTGTACTAGTGAGTACAAAGCTAGCCTCAATTACATAGCGTGACTTTCTCTCATAAATAACTCTCTTCAGAACCCCCCCCCCCGCCCCCTTCCCTACACACTGTGGTCTGGGTTTTCTCCATGACAACCTCTAAAACTGTATTTTACTCAGAGCTTGCTCTTTTGGATTAATACACAATGTCCTTGAAAGCCCTCAACTCCTTTCTTTCTTATTTTTTCCTAAGAAAAAGAAAAAGCTCTTTAAAAAGCTACATGATAGTGCTGGATTTAGCTCCTTTTAACAGAGGTCACAGCACTTCTGAGTAGTAAACACCATTATGAGATTTTTCCAGGGTCTGGACAATTGGCAGAAATGCCTCCATCTGGAATAAATGAGTAGAGCTCCAGGGACGCAGGACAGCTGTGGGGCTGAGATGTTGGTGGGTATTTGGACTAGGAAGATGTATCTTGTTTCTACTCAGCCAAAGGCAGAAAGAGAACCAAGTCAAAACCTCCTCTTTGCTGGAATCATCCATATTATTGAGCAAGTTCAGAGCATGTCTGATCTCCTGGTTTCAACTTGGCTTTGAGTAAGAGTATTATTTGAGAAACTGTGGTCAGGAATCTAGAATTATTTTCAGTTGCAATTCAGCAGCACCTGGATTCTATTCCTAGGGTATTTCCTCCTGTGTTGATAACATCAACAATTAATATACTTGTATTTAAGAGACTTTATTCTTAGGGACTAGTCAATGCTTGGAGAGGGTAGTTAATTAATGCCTGCAATGTTTCAGATTAGACCATCACATGTTTTATGACCCTGAAGATAACGGTGATTATTAAGTTGCAAAAATATTAAATTACCTTTGCAAGGACTACCACTAAGGAAGTAAATAGAAACAGGCAAATAAGTCAGGCCTTTGACATTCTGAAACGTGCTTTCACCACAGTCCCCAAAGCAGAAGTCTCACAGGAGTACTCACCCAGGCACGAAAGCAGGGGATAATTTAAAAGGAAAGCATATAATTATCAGAAGAATAACATGCTTTTCCAAGAAAACCTGGATTTTGCTAATATGAAGTTATCTGAAATTACCTATGTCTCTGGAATTCAAAGATAACGTTCTAGCAGCCATGACACCAGGCATTTGGCACATGCCTTTCTTCTGCTGTGTGATAGAAAGATCACAAGAAGATCACTGACTCATGAAGACGCAAGTTTGAATGTTGTCCCTATCACTCATGGTAGCTCTCCTGTCCCAGACAAGGGACTTGGCAGTGTGGAACGTCACTTTCTCAATTATTCTTTACTTGGGTCACTGCGCCTTGTTTCCTTTGTTTTATTTTTGCTTCTTTTCCTCTTTTTTTCTGTACAGTTGTTGGAGTGCTCTTTTAAAATCATAATTTAGATTGTGTAATTCTTTTGTTTAAAACTCTCTAGTGCACCCATTTGTATTTACTGTTACAAAATTTTCTCACCATGACCTCGAGTGCACGATTGCAGTTTGGCCCTTGTTCATCTTTTTGGTGTTTTTATTCACTGTGCTCCAGCCTAATGACTTTGCTGCCCCTTTGCTGCAGCTCTCTTTGTATCTGTTAAAACCTTGCTTTTCTTGAAAACAAACTAGTTTTACATCTAGGCCATTGCTGTTTTACCTTTGAGAGGTTCTTCTCCATTTCTGAATGGCGCCTCTCCTTTTTCACATCTCAGGTCAAATATTATCTATTTAGAGAGGTCATCACTGACCATAATACCTGAACTACCATCTTCTGTCATTTTCTCAATAGTTTCTGCATTCATGGTAGTTATCATGACAGAAATTTTTCTTATCTAGTTAATTGCTTAACTATTTATTTCCAGGTAACACCACTAGATTGTAAGATTTGTGAGGCATAATATTTTGTTTACTGTTTTTATATATATTCTCAGTTTAGAGCAGTATTTTATAATATAGCACACATTAGTCACTAAAAGTATATTTTTTGATGAATAAGTATAAACACAGAACTGGTCATGAAAGGATTTCACTTGCAAAATGCTTAAATTTTTTCTCTACATTCTTGCTCTTGGGGACTTAGTTGTTCTAGCATAAAATTCTCCTAGCCCATAGAAAAATGGTAAAAATCATGGCTATGTTTGAGCTTGGAGAGATGTTTGACATTAGTCTAAGTGCTTTTGGTGAGTTAATTCATTAACCAATTGTATTGGTCAGCTTTCCCACCATGAAAATATAGTACCAAACACCTATAACTTAAAGGAGGGGAGGTTTAATTTAACTCACAGTTTAGAGATATGCAGTCCATGATTAGCTGGCTCCCAGGCAGAAGTGTCAAAACAGAAGGACATTGCAGAGCAAATATTCTCAGCTTAGAGCAGGGAATCAGAATAAGGGAACAGTGCCAGAGAGGGAAGGGCAAGAGACCAGACATACAACCAAACCCATCCTCAGTGACTCATACAGAGACACCCAAGAAATGTCTTCCATCAGTCCTCTGGGTGGATCTCATAGCCAGTTGTGTTGTCACTGTGTCTTAACTACCACATCTACCCTTTGTCTATTGCTACCTGTTGTAATAAGGGCTTACAAGGGAAAAGATTTAATACAGGATACACAATTTATAGAATTATTTGAAGGCCTGGATCGCACAGCAATGTGTTGCATGACTCCAGCTGAAGACCTAGAACTCATGGTAATGTCTTCTACCTCCAGCAGTCCAACTGGAAACCTAGTATCCATAACAATGTTTCATGCAAGTCTGTATCAAGGATCTTCCCTGGGAAGCCCTGAAAGTCAGTAGTGGGAGCTAGAAAGTCTGTGCCAGCTGGGTGAAGGATCTGTGCTAGCAGGCTGAGGGATCTTCACTGGAGCTAGGAAATGACACAAAAAGTAAGGACAAGAGCTCCTCCCGAGACAACAGCAGCTATCCTCAGTGGTGGCGAGGATCCAAGCACCTCCAAAAGTAACAGCTGACTTCATACCAGAAAGGTCAAGTGTGACAAGCTTCTCCAGAGAATCAACAGCACACAATCTTCACCTCTAGCTCTCTTTTTTATGCCATTGGCAACAATACTCGGGTGGGCCTTCTACACCCAGAACCATGCTAATTCATTTCATTTGGGTATTACAAGTTGACCATTAATTAATCTAGCATACCTTAAAGTCTCAAGAGTTCTGGCATTTCTCAAAAATCAAACTCAAAGTCTCTTCTGAGACTTAAGGCAAACTCTTAGCTGTGAACTTCTTAAGAATCAGGAACAAGTTACATAATCCCAAGGTACCATGCCCCAGGGTAAACATTCCCATTCCAAAAGTGAGTGGTAGGATAGAAAAGTATCAGACCAAAGCAAGACTGAAACCCAGAGGGGCAAATATTGAGTCCTGCAGCCCCATATGTGACATTCAGGGCATACAATAATAAAATGTGAATTTCAGAGGGTATGTGCAACCCAATTCTCTGGTGTTGCTGGTTGCAGCTTACAAAGCCTTACTTGAGCTAATTCTACCCTCAGGTTGTAGCTTTCTCATGTAGACATTCCATGTTCCTGGCATCTCCGGCTTTTTGCGTTTCACCTGTATCTTTGGCTTCATTCCCACAGCTTCATGTTCTGCTCTCTTAGGGGCTTTTGTCTTATCTCTCAGATCTTTCTTTGAACTCTGGGAGGAAATTTCCCCAACCCAACAACCACTGCATTCCACATACTTATAAAACAAATATCATGCAGATGATGCCAAAGTGTTCTGTAAGTGGGAGCAGTAGTCCTGTCCCCTTGAACCATGGCTGCTGCAACCTCTAAATGTCTGGAAGACTGAACACAGTGAAATGAATCTTTAAGAATCCAGTTCCTCAGGAGGTCCTTTATGAGCAAGAGGTTCAGAAATTCTCTTCTCAGTTTTTGCATTCTTGAGCCACTAGTGGGTGGGGTCTTGTTAATCTTTGAGATGCCTCAGGGTGGTTTTATTTTTATTTTTTGCTTTTGGAATTTGAATGCTTTTATTTTGTATTCATCAAATAAGAACAACAACAACAACAACAATAACAACAACAAAGACTTTTTAGGTTCATCAACCATTATAAACCTACAAGTAAAAACTTGAAATAGTGCCAGACGGGGTGGCATGTAACTGCAGTCCCAGCCACTCTGGGGACAGCCACTCAGGGGACACTTGGGTCCAGGAGTTCAATGCCAGCCTGGACAACATAGCCAGGCTCAGTCTCAATACATAAATAAACAATAAAAAATGGAAATAACTGACCATTTTTTGGACATTATGGAATAGTGATACAGTCATTCATATACCACCACCTGTTTTCATTAGTGATGGGCCACATATCCAATACTGGTCCAATGACAGTGGAGTTAAAAAAAATTCTTGTTGCCTGGTGACATCATAGTCCCCCTAGGCATGGGGACAATGCATTCTCACATGTTTGTGACAATGCCAGAATAAACAAGCCTACTGCACTGCCAGCTGCCAATTAGGTACAAAGGAATAGCACATACAATTACATATAGGCTGTAATACTTGACAATGTCAATAAATGATTATGTTATTGATTTATGTACTTACTATAACTTTTTCACTTCATATGCATTATTTAATATAAATTTTGCAACAGGCTCCTAAAGTCAAAGGATAATTTTTGTTTACAGTTAAGAAATAGATTCAAAGACATTGAATGACTTGTCAGAGATAACCCAAGAAGCAAGTACTGTGGGCTGGGCATATAGCTCAGTGGCACAATGCCTGCCTCGTGAACATGAAGTCCTGAGTTTGATTCCCAGTTTTTAAAAAAAAGCAAGAATTGATGGTTTAGAGCACTTAGTCTGTGAAGGAGGCAAGAAAACACATATAAAGGGTAAAATAAGAACTGGAACAATCATGGCACACATAGATGCTAAAATTCATGTGCTTTCACTGTTTTTTTTTTTTTTAAAGCAAAACAGAAAAAAAAGTGAGGAGTGGTACAGAATTTAAGAAAAGAGAAAAAAGCAGGGAACACTAGTTGATATATTGCATATTGTTATCTCAGAACTAGTTGCTCAGGTTACAAAATCTAGACACAAAAGTGGTCAGTCAACAATGGCAACAAATGGCTGTTTTTTTTTTTTTGATGAACCAACAGATTAGTAGTACAGTTATTTGTCTAGTGTACATATACGTACATACATTTATATATGTTTACCAACATACATATAATCTTTTCCTTTCTTTCTGTTTTTTAGTTTCCCCTATCCCAGAATTCTGTCCTTTTGAGCATTTTCTTTCCTTTTCATTATTACAATATCTATTGTATATTTTGGATCTTATTACTCTTTTGGATTTTTATTTCTTATTATTTTTATAATACAGAGACAATGTAATATTTATAAATGTGAGTTTGATTTATTTCACTTGTAAGTATGGTCTCAAGCTGCCTCTGTTTACCTATATAAGAGGATGGCTTTATTCTTATTTCAGTATAAAGCAATTGGTTTCTTTTTAACGGTATTAATCTCTTCTGCACTCACACCTCTTTTGGTCAAAACTTTACATGTGATTATTTCAAGTCTAAAATTTAAGTTTTTCAAAATTTTCTGCTCTACCATTTGCCCCCAGTTCTTATTTCCTGATGCAGCCTTGTTCTCTCTTCCTCCAGTCTGTGAATGGTGCTGACTCATGGGAAGAGGGTTGGATGGCTGGCCATATAGCTCAGTGTATAGTGCCTACCTAGCAAGCATGAGGTCCTGAGTCTTATTCCCAGTTTAAAAAAAAGAAGAAGAAGAAGCAAGAATTGATGGTTTAGAGCACTTAGTCTCTGAAGGAGGCAAAAAAACCAGACTGGCTCTTCCTAGTCTGATGGTGGCTCACACATAAAGCTGATTCCCAGACTCTCCAGTTCTTACTATAAATCTGGCTAAAATCAGACATCAGTAACCATACAACAGCATGAATGTTGGGCTGCCTTAAAATTTCCTCTGCCAGATTTATTAGTCCCCTCCTTTTAATGTAAGTCTCCTGCAAGGCCTTAGGGCATGGGCAAAATATAGACACATTTTCTGCCTCTGATCCACCTGCCTATGGAGTACTTGTTCTCAAGTGAAATCTCCTCAGTTTGACCTGACTACAATACTATCAACATTTGGTTCTGAGCTCTAACCAGAATCACTTGTCAAGACATGTTTACTGAATTCTAGGGCTTCTGTAGCCTGTGTCTCCCCACCTTTCCAAACTTCTTCCACAAACTTAATTCAAAGATTTCTAAACAACATGGCTAGGTACAGTCATAACCCCGATGAACCCACTTCTCTGGTACCAGCTTTCTGTCTTAGCTTTCTAATTGCTGGGACACAATGCCCAACACCTACAACTTAGAAGACAATACATTTAATTTGGCTCTTGGCCGGGCTATTTATCACATGGTCAACTGACTTCAAGACAGAAACACCATGTTGAAGCGTCTGGTATAGCTAATGTGCTCAATTCATAGTAGCCAGGAAGAAGAACAAGAAAACAGTGACAGAGAGGAGGAGGCAACAAACCAGACACAAAGCCCAAGGCCATGCTCTTCTGACCCATCCAGTCATACCAGAAATGTGCTCCACAAAATCCAAAGCCAGTGAAATTGACACTCCACCAAAACCACCATTCTACCTTTCAAATATACAAAGTTATTATTATAATTAGGATGAAGCACTAGAATGATAAAGTAACAGAGGAACAAAATTTGGAAGTGGTGAACTGAGATTTAGACTCAGGTAATTTCATCCCACAGCAGTTATCATATGTCTGAAACCTACTCAAAGCCCCCTTGTTAGCTTGGCATTCAAGTCTTTCAGCCTTACAGTCTTTCATTTCATTCATTCACTGTTATATCCATTCAACACATATTAAATATCAAAATTATGCTGGACACAAACCTGCATCCTGGGAATAAAAGAGCTGAATGACATGATGTCTTTCTTCAGGTCATTTGAAGAAGGGAAAAGGAAAAGATCCAACAGAAATGTGAACGTACTGATTTTACCAGTATTCAGCACAATTAAACCTTTGATGAAGCTGAGTAGGAACTTACTTATTTTATAACCTGAGATTGTTTATTTATGACAAGTGATAGACTTTGTTATTTATGAGGCATTCTTCCAATACCTGATTTCTCCAAACACTGCCCCAGCTTTCAGAGTAACTAGGACTTGGGCACCATCAGGACCTCCAAGAACTTGGACTTCTCCTTGTTTGATGATATACATTTCTTTACCAATTTCTCCCTATATGCAAAATATGAGGAAATAGTAAGCACTTACTTCTTGAAAATTCACCCCCATATTAAGAAATATAGACTCCTCTAGAAGAGTAAATGTTGACAAAGGAAGCAAGGATCATTATTGTAAAAGCATTTAGGACCTGAAGTGGTTACAGACATGGGTTGGACATACATACGAAAGGGTAAACCATCACTGGGCATGTGGAGATAGTCCATTTGGCACATTGCTGCAGGAAGTAATTGATTGTGTGATTGAACCTGGCTTGGTGACCACTGCTGTGCTTTCAAGAATGTGCTTCTTCTGTCCAAATAACATGGGCTCTGGTCATGTGAAGGTCAGTTCTATTCTTTTTAAGTCACTGAAGTTTGGTTTTGGGAATGGGACTGAATGAGAATTTTATGCTATTTTTCTTATTTTACATTGAGAGGGAGTGTTAATGTAGCAGATTGTTTTTCTCAGTCCTTGATTATCCTTGAGGATTCTAGGGTGCTAGGACAAGGATTCCCGATAGATTCCTGAGAATTCTACTGGAAGTGAAGAGTGTTATTGTATAGGCCTGAGGTGGTATGGCAGGATACACCAGACTGTCAGTATTGTTTCATGCATGCACAGTGATTTCTAATATGTATCTTGTACCTAGCTTGAAGTCTATGCCATGACTAGTCATGTAACTATGAGACTGTCCCATAAGAACCATGGACCCAAGCCTCAGATAGGCTCCTGGAAGGAGAAGTCTTTTGCTCATGTTTCTGTGACTCACTGGAGAGAAAAATGCATCTAGGCAACCTTCATTGTAGTAGGATTTAGGATGCTTGTGCTTGATTTCTCTAATCTGCTCATGCACATCTATTTTGTTCCTGTCTCCTTTGCTTTAATAAACCCTATGCTATATAACTTTACACTAAGTCATGTGAGTCCTTGTAGCAAAATACCAAACTGACAGGTGTTTATGGGGCTCTTAGATTCATCTCACTCCAACTTTTAAAAAGAATCAATAGTTTTTGCAAGAGACCTCAGTGGTATTCAGTTGCAGAATGGTTGTTAAATTATAAATAGGCAACTTTACATAATATTAGGCAAATTATTTGAGTACCAGTCCCCATACATAAAAATAAATAGAGTCTTGATCACCCTGATCAATTGCTGTGGTCTTAATATATCCTCCAGGTGTTATGTGTTGGATTTAATTTCCAAATTAATACTTTGATGGTGTTTGGAGGTGGGGCCCTGGAAGTTGATTAGGTCATAGTTTCATGGATTATCACCAGAGTGATTTTGTTACAAAGGCCTGGCAAAATTGCTCTCTCTGATGTCATGTAATGCCCTTTGCCATGACCCAGCAAGAATGCCCTCACTATGATGCTGGCACCATGTTCCTGAATTCCCACAGTAATAGAACTTTGAGCTAATAAATTATCCAGTCTGTGGTATTCAGTTATAGCTACAGAAAATGGACAAAGACAAGTATTTTGAAATAGCATGAATATAAAGAATTTGTTACTTTATATAAGAGTGGACCAGGTTATTTGAGTTACTCAAATATTCTCAGTCATATTTTTGGAATATTAAATCAAATCAACTTGAGGTTAAGCAATGTTGATTATAACAGATGCTCTGAGATGGTTGAAACAGTATCTACTTTGTTCCAGTTTTGAGCACAAGGCTTGATAAATAGTAGGCATTCATTTATGAAAAAGGAAAATACAACTTAACTATGGGAAGTTTAGAAGACTTTTGATTTCTAGGGTTATGTTCTTGTCACTGTCTATCAAGTACGTTATAATCACCAAGTTGAATTTAAAGATATCTGTCTACATCTCTGAGTTAACCTGGGAAACTGGAATACTTATTTTATCACCTTGATGTACTCCTTGGGAAGGTAGAGTAAGTAAGTACTATTACTTCTGTTTTACAGAAAGAAAAACAAAGGGACAGATTGGCTTAGCTCACTAGCTGACATTCAATGTGTTGATGTTTACAAGCAAAAAAAGCCTGGAACATACATGTCCTAATAACAACAGAAGAAATTTTAAAATTTTAACACTATGCAAAATATTAAAGCATATGTTTATTCTTAAGTATAGATCAAAGTAGAAATTAGATTGATTTTATTATAGCTATTTATATAATGCTAATGGTAACAATATCTTAGTACTTGAAGAACTATAATATTTGATATTGCTTAGTTCCTTAGTTTAATTTCTATATTTGTTGTATCAGAACATGTTGCTTTATTGCTGAAAGTACTTCATAGCTATAAACTCACTTAATTTCTTTAAAGATCCCAGCAACGTCAAATAAGGTAGATATAATTATTGTTATTTAAAAATTGGTAATAAGAGTTTAGGAATTAAGTGCTTTGAGCAAAATTACAAAAACTGGCAGGTGACAGTCCTTGGACAGGCAACACTTATGTTATCTGACACTAAGACACAGATAGACTGTACCTAATGATGAATCTGACATTAAGACTGATCTTTAAAAAACAGTAAAATAGCTATAAATGATTTTGAAGAGCAAACTGTCTGAAAATTAGTTTTCCAAGAGATAGTCCAGGAAGTAATGATTAAGCCAAGGTCATATTCCTGATTTTTTGCATGAAGTAATTCTCAAGGAACTGGAATGATTTTTCAGAGGTAGTTATTACAACTGACTGGAGGCAGAAGTACATAATGGGTACTTAAATATAGTTCAGCACTTTTAATTATTTCTTAATGATCATTTCAATAATTTTCGAAGGAGATCTGGCATAATCAAGGAACCAAAACTTCCACTATTTCTTGCATATCTCTAGCTAATTTAAGCCTTTTCTGCAAGTTTAATTAGCATTTCAATGGAGAAGACATTCATCAGAGAATAAGGGCTGACAGCATCTGCAAAATAGGATCAAAACAAGATTTTTTTTTGGTGTATGTACTAATTTGGAGAAAATGTAGAAATGCTATAGGTTCTTGCAGATTGAGGTAAATCCTTGGAGACAAGGAATTTAGGGCACCTGTTCAGGAGGCTTCAAAGGCTGGTGGGAGCATTATGACACCAAAATGAACTCCATTAGGGAAGAGCCATACTGCTCACAGCAAGGTTCCTGGGGCATCAGTGTCTCTCAAGAATTTTTCTAGAGGTGCAAATTTTCAGGCTCCACTGCAGAAATATTGAACTGGAATACTGAGGATGAAGTTCCAAAAATCTATGCTTTAACAAGCTTTCTGGGTGATTTTACACTGTGAAACACCATTCTGGGAAAATTCCCAGATAATTTTGAAGCAGTCCAAACTATCCATTTAGTAGGTTTAGGAAATATTTTCAGGACTAGGCCATTTAGCAAACTCAGGCCCAGACTCTAACATTCTTCAATTAGTTAGGTTATCTGAAACTGAATATTTTTTTCCTGCTTCCTTTTTTTATAGTGTTTTATGGAAATGGTAAGCTAAACCAAGCCGAATTCAGCCATGTAAAGTTTAGTGCAGTAGCAGCCTTTCTTCTCTGTCCTTATCTCCTATCACATAAATCTCCTGAAATAAAAACAAAAAGGAAGACATGTGCCTTGCCTTTTCATTTCTGCTCTTCCCTCCATCCTTTTTTCCTTCCTTCATTTGTGTTCACTGATCTGTTTTTATTGTTATTTGATGAATGTGGTATATAAAAAGGTAGAGATGAGAAGGTTGCACGGCTACTCAGCATTTCACACTTTGTTAAACAAATTTGCGCTGCTGAGGGACTCAAGTGCTAAAATTTCTAGGCATAATTTCAATTTTCAGTCCTTGCTGCTGGTGGAACAATTTGCAAGGCTATTTTGGTGTATTAGGCCATGTCATTGCGACGCACCACTGCCCAAAGGGGTCCTTAAACTGCACTGGAGTTTGTATTTTCCATTTTAAAAAATGATTCATTTCACCAATTTGTCTACTTATTATTTCTAATAGCAGCTTCTTAGTTGCTGTCTGATTCTCCTTTGTTGACCTCTTCCATAAATGTTGGGATTCTTCAAAGTTACAGCCTTGACCTGCTTTCTCTTACCTTTTCTTGACCTCGTGTTGAACTCGACTTTCATCATATTCCAGCTTTCAAGACTTGCCTCCAGTTTCATCATCTCTGATACAATGTTCCGCCTGTGACCTGGAGTCTCCACCCCTGAAGGACACTGCGGCCCATTTGACTTTTTCTTTCCTCACCAGTTGTGCCACTCACTTAACTTTCATCCCTTGGATTTTCCAAGCTCTGCTTTGCCCATTAGCTCAGGGCTCCAACTCTGTCAAAAATACTGTCTTGTCTACTCTTTTTCTTTTTACAAAGAAATGTTTTCCTTTAGATTTTACAAAGGTCACGCCTGACAAACTGACAAGTTCCCTCTCTCCCGACCTCTAACTTAAATTACATTAAGTGCCTTTGTCACTACGTGCTTTCCTGGCAATTTTTATTTTCTCCTCATGCAATGCCACACATTTTGGAATCATGTGTTTATTTAATTCCATTTATTTATTGCTTTTCTCTGCAAATTTGGCTGTATTTTGGAATCATAAGGAAACTTGATAATGCCAGTATGTAGACTCCATCCAGACTACTTGAATACCAAGATATGGAGCTCAGACTGCTACCCTCAGGTGACACTGATGTACGAAGTGAGCTGAATTCCACTGCACTGGACTGCAAGGTCCTGGAGAACAACACCATCTTTTTTCTCTCAGGACTCAGAACATTGCCTGCCCTATCGCACTAAGAATATTTTATTAGTAAAGAATTCTAGAGTTGTTATAACAATTATCTCATTGTAGTCCTCTGCATTTTCTTTGCAGACACCAATTCTTCCTCTCTGCTTTATCTCATGCTGATTGTTTACTCAGAGTACTTATTTCCTTTGGTTCAGTCCAATTCATTTTCCAGTACTTAGCGTGAGGATTTTTAGGAAATCTTGCCAGGAGCTAGGAGCGACCAATATCCTTACTTTATTTCCTGCAACAGATCGTACTTATTGCTACTGTAGCATTTAACACATTATTTTGGAATGAGATACAGTGTTTCTCATCCTCCCTTGCTTGTGAACTCCCTAGGTCTTGGATCCTCTCCCATTTTTTGAACTGTCTTTTATTTTTTATTTGATTATTCACCTCACCCAGGTAGGTACTCTCTTGAGGTATAAAACCTGGGTTATAATTTCTTATGTCCCTTCTAAGGTTAGTGATCAGACGTGTGCAAAAATATTTATCCAGGGAGAATACTCACTTTAGAATTGCTTATAATAACAATTTGGAAATTGATTATAGCTCTGTAGACTAGAATATTTTGTAGCTTCAAAGAATCATGTTATAGCTGACTTAATGCTATCTAAAATGTTCATATGATATATTGCTACGTGACAAAACAAGTTTCAAAACATGTAAAGTATGAGGCTCATTTCATTAGAAACTCATCTATTCTTCAATTTATAATAAAAGATTGGTCAAAATATATGAATGGTGTGTATTTTTAGGTGGTAAAATTTTGGTCTTTATGTTTTGTATATTTATTTTTTTTTGGTTTATTTTAGCTTAAAAATAGTAAGTATGTATTATTTTTACAATAATAAAAGTGCAGTAAATTGTGAAAATAATTGACGTTATCCAGTAACTGGGTGAGCAACTGGAGATAATCGTAAGTATGCAAAATTACGAAATGGGTAGAACAATGTATCATTCCTATAACTTATTCCTCTCCTTTAAATATTTAGAATTAATAGGAAATGGTGGTTGGTAATTTACATTTATACAAAGTGAATTTTCAGGCTACCCGCACTTTTGTCATATATGTAATGAAATCTGTATTGTCTTGTTCTATTTTTTTTTTTTAATTGGTACCAGGGATCGAACTCAAGACTGCAAGCTTGCAAGGCAAGTGCTTATGCTGCTGAGCTAAATCCCCAGCCCTTGTCTTGTTCTATTTTGAACTTCAGAAGTACATTATTATTTTATGAAATTATACACAAAATTATTTCTATACTATGGAATTCAACATGGACAAATTTGCCTCAACTATGTTCTTGACCTATAACTGGATTGAAATACTTTTTAGGTGCACGTTTGAAAATTAGTATGTAAGGAAAGGTGTATTGCTGTCTCTGGCTCCTCCCTTCTCTCTCTAATTCCTTAATGCCATGGGTTTAGCAGATTTCTTCTACCATGCTTTTCTACCTTGAAGCCAGCCAACTGTAGACTGACCCCGCTGACACTGTGAGGACTGAGTATGGTGCCAGTAGAGAAGATGCCCTCTGCAGGATCTCTGTGCTAATGGAAGAGGGGGAAATGACGGCCATGATACAGAGATCCACTGTGGCCTCTGTGGGTGGCTTCAGCAACATCACCATCAGCTACCACACTCCACACAGCTTTCATATGGACCCTGAGTTTGAGGCCATCTGCATCTCCTGTGCCCGTGCTCTACTTCTTGGAGACAGCTCCAAAACCTGGGCACCTGGCCGAGTGAGAATTATGTCCCTCAACAGTCTCCTGACACAAGCCTGGTACTGTTGTTGAGTGGGAGCCATCCTAGCCAACCCTGCTATCATCCTCCCATCCTTGTCCCCCTTCCCAGCACTTAGGGACCATGAACTCTCCTTTTTCTAGGAACACAGCTTCAGGGGACTTGGCCTTTGACAGGAGCCCCAGAAGAGTGAACAGTCTTTAGAACTGCCCCACACCCTGGACAGAGACTAGTGAGGCAGCTCTGGCCTGTCCACCAGTTGAG
Organism: Cavia porcellus; assembly: GCF_034190915.1. Taxonomy (NCBI): domain Eukaryota; kingdom Metazoa; phylum Chordata; class Mammalia; order Rodentia; family Caviidae; genus Cavia; species Cavia porcellus. The sequence continues at coordinate 61,100,443 of NW_026947493.1, forward strand.
GGGGCACAGTCATCTCAAGTTCGGGAACATAGGAGAGACCTGAACCCCAGAATCTATCTTCCACTCTGAGCCTTCTAGAGCTCCAGCCTCTCCCCACTGTTATAATCCACAGAGACACAGTCAGGGACAGGTTGGGCTTCAGGTTCCTAAGAATAGAAACTTCCCAGACAGCTGTAGGTAAAGCAAGCAGTCTGCTTGTCTGACACAGCATGGGGTCAAGGGATAGTGGGCAGGTCCTCATTTAGCTGCTAGGAGTGTCCCTGTGTTGTTCACCAAACCTTCCTGCTGAGGCCCACAGAATACCTGTGGCTGTCAGTATTACTTGAGCCCAAGTAAAAACCATCCCAGCTAGGGCTGAGACTCTGGGTCAGATGCCAGGTCTTGGTCTACAATTTAAATTGTTGCACATGGAACTTGAACTGTGTGTCTAGTTTTGTTTTAAAGATTTCTGTTATTGGTGTATGTTTACATTACATAGTGGTGATGTTTGTTTTGTGGAATTGGCCCATGCACATTGGCATATCTGTTATTTTTGGTTGCTGTATCCCCCCCCCCCATTTCCTCTCTTTTCCTTTTTATTTTGTTTTTGTTTTTTTGTCTACTTGAGACAGGGTCCTGCTTTACAGGCCTTGAGCTCACTTTGTAGCCCAGGAAGGTCTGGAACTCGCAACAATCCTCCTGCCTCAGCCTCCTGAGTGCTGGGATTACAGGTGTGTGCCACCATGCCCGGCTTCTTTTCCTCTTTAAAGTGTAGCTTCTAGTGAAGAAATCAAGACTCCGATCATTTTGTTCTTAGTATGAAATTGTGACTTCCTTTCTGTTTGTCACTCATCAACAAAACATTGTGGTGGGAAGAGAGGGTCTAGTTTATCGCTAATGAGGGAAAAGATGAAGAGCTTCATTATTAAAATGAAGATGTGCCTCAAAAAAATACCACCTCAATATCATAACAAAACACAGTCAGTAATATTAAGGTTTTATAGTCATACACATGTATAGCATAGATAATATTAGTAGTAATATCTTTGGTTTCAGATTGACTTCTATAGGAATCTGAATTTTTGGGTTTTACTATTTTGGTGTAATATTTGAATTTTTTTGTTTTATTAAAAATATAACTGCATATCTTATGAAAAAAGAAAATAGTATCTACTCACCTTTTTGCAGACAAAGTCACCAGGTAAATAGATAGCAGATTTCAATGTTAGCAACATGTCATAGATCATCTGGGTATCACAACCCTATATAAAGAGAAGCACAATTCTTATTGACACAACTAAAAGGCCAGTGTTCCAAGTGAATTTAAAATGCAATGGAAACAGGCAAAATAGATGTTGCTTGCATCAATGTTGCAATTTTAATTGCCTTGGATGCAGACTTGCCTTTATTCAAATTCTAGAATGAAAAAGATACCCATCGTACAGTGGGAAGAGCTTGCAACTCTATTAAGTGTTTTGCATGTGAATCTTGTCTCAATGATCTCTTGCTATACAATTCTTAAGTCCTCAGTTTCCTAGTCTATAAAATGATTATAATAATAGGGTGAGAACTAAGAGACAGAGAGGGGAAGAAGGAATAAAAAGGGGCTGAACATGATTTGAGATGTGTCATGTACATGTTCCAGCTACCTACAATGCACATAATCATCATGTGTCACAATCATAAACCGATAAGATAATAATGAAAGTGGGGGTAGGAGATCGAGAGGGAGATGGAGGGAGGGAGGGAGAAAGGTGGGGAAGGCAAAGAGAATAAAAAGAACCAAGATAAATTAAGTACGTGTAACTATTCCCTAAGATAAATTAAACACCATGTACAGCTTATATGTACTAATCAAAAGCAAAGAAGGATGATGATGCCTGTAATCCCAACACTTGGGAGCTTGAGGTAGGAGGATGGCCAAGAGTTTAAGGCCAGCCTGGGCTACATAATGAGTTCAAGGCCAACCTGCACTACAAAGCAAGATCTTATCTCAAAAAATATCCAAAGCCAAGACCAAAACAGACAGAATGGTGCCTATCTCATAAGTAAAACTTAATGTGCTTAATGAGTGATAGCTGTTACTGATTATGATTATTAGTATATTAGGAATATCAGATTACAGTCTTTGCTAAACATTCTTCTTTCTTATAATAGCTTTCATACCATTGTTAGATATCTTTTAACTCTGTAATCCTGCTTGTCTTTGTTTAGTAACTCAATTGTCACTTTCTAAAGGTAGGAAAAATGTACGTTATTGATACAAAAGCAGTATCTGTTGAGTTAATGACAGACTCTCATACCCACTTTAATTGTGTAAGAGACAAACTTGTATATTACATCTAATATATATTGTCTCAATAGTTACAGCTACATGAAGAACTAGAGAAAAAGCTAGAGATGCTTTAAAAAAATCTCTCTTACAAAGTGGTTTTGAATGTTCTGCTTCCACTGAATATATTAATTTTTTTTCTCTCCAGGCTGGTAACCAGTAGTGTCTTTCATTTTGTGGTCAGTCCTGCTCACCCTTAAGGGAATTATGATTTTGTAGAGAATTAATGACAGTCAGTACCTGAGGAAGGAGGAGGAAAAGCAAAAGGCCTGCCCCCAATTTGTGAATGGGGCAATCACTCCTTTAGCCATGACTGGTTTCCTATAATGGTTTCAGTAGCAGACACTTGACCTAGATCCATATGAAATTTAGACCTCAGGGTGGCTTGGCTGATAAGAAAAGTTAATAATTTATGATTGAAGTATCTTCAAGTAGCTATTGGTGAGAAGCATTCAGATGAACTTAGTGTTTGAATTTTAAAAATTCATTTGAGAAAGGGGTGCTTTTGATTTTCCAGGACAGAAAAAAAGAGGCCATGGCCAGAAGAAGGATCTTCTTAAAGCACCCCAACCAGCGCTGAGGAGAAGCTCTGAGGTGCAAAGCTGCGAGGGGTGCCCTTGGAGGAATTAAAGATGAAAGCATTTTGGTCTAGTTAGGATGATGCTGCAGTAAATAGAAAAACTATAAGATGATAGGAGACAGTCTTAAGACTTACTGGGTAAATATCCAGAAAGCTTTTAAGAGGAGGGAGTTACTTTCATTTGGGAGTGAGAAAAAGAGGACCCTGCCCAAAAGTGTTCATGTTGCTCACATCAGCAGCACATAAACAAAAACTGCTTGTAAGGCTGTGAAAGTCTCAGTCATTAGAGCATGAGTGTTATTTGTATTTGCAAAGATGCGCAAAGGCCCTTGGATGTAAAGGGAAATTTACACTTTACAACAGAACTGCTTTACACAACATATATACTCTCTATATAAGTACTCCTGTGTCTCATAGGTCATCATTTTTTGTTAAAGCAAATCATAAAATTTTTTTTCTAAAAAATATAGTTTTACTGGTTTTAATGTAAGTTCTCTAAGTAAAAGCCTCAGGTGCCCAATTTCTTCTATGTGCTGTTATTATTTCAGCATTGTTTCATTTTAGAAGTTGGCATTGTGGACATTCAAAACCCACTTAGGAAAAAAAATCCTCAAACATTGCATTGATCTTTAAAATCTTCTCCATTAAGGAAAGTTACTGTCTTTGATGTTCAAAAAAGGAACTCCACTAGGAATATGCTTGGAAGTTCTTGAGAATGATATAGAGTCATACCTTCCTCTGTATCAGTGGGAAATTGGTTCAAGGATCCCCAAAGACATCAAAATTTGTGGATGTTCAGGTCCCTTATATAAAAGGAACCATATTTGTATGTAATCTAGGTACATCTTCCTCTATACTTTCAATCATGTCTAAACTCCTTACAGTACCTACTGCAATGTAAGTATTTTTGTATTGTTTAAGCAATAATTACTAGAGAAAATTTTGTACATGTGCAGTACAGGCACAATTTTTTCTAATATTTTAGATCTGAGGTTCTTTGCATTTTTAGATGCAAAATCTGCAGATACAGAAGGCAACTGTACTTGTCTGGAAATATTCAGTGAACCTGGCTTTCAATTGTTTATGTCCATGGAAAAGAGTTACACTGTAAATTATCAGAGCTAGACAATATCAAAAAATATTTTAGTATTTACTTTCATGTGTACAGTTGGATTTAGGATGTTAGTTTTTACAGTCTTAGTTATACTTTGCAGGTCAAGACAATAGTTTCATTCCTTGGTCACTTCCTATTGGAACACAGTTTGATGAAAATTCATGACTGTATTAATTACTATTCACAGGAATTATTAATGAGTTTTAATGTCTTATGACAGTAATTCTGACTTTATGCACACATACACACAAATATGTGTGTGTAGTAAATTTGTATAACGTTATGTGGCCTTGGTATCCATTTTGAATATAAGTTTACCTTTTTTCATACCAGAAGTTAGGCTTGGTGATCCTTAATGATTTCATTATTCATCTCCTGTCAGTTTCTCAAGGTGGTTGACTGAATTATTTGCCGCATACAACTACCTCCTGGTGCCCATTTCCTTACTGGACAGCTAAATGCAACCCACTTGACTTGACTTACTGACCTTACAGGGTCTGTGCAGATAGATATACCATGCTGTCCCCTCACAGTCCCAGCATGATGGTTTTGGGTTCTTACTTGTTTGTTAGAAACCAAACATTAGACTCCTTGTGAAAACTTGCCTGGCCAACACTTTGGACCCCATAAATGGTGTGGCTTATAATCTTCCCTGGTTTCCTACCTTCTTGATTCACCACAGGCTGGATGAGCAGGAGTAACAGGGGAGCCAGCCCCATCTGCTGGCCCCCTGATCCTATGAGCTATGCTGACACCTTTTCCCTGGGATTCATAAGTAATAACATTGCCTCCGTGCTTTCAGGTGTTTTGTTGTGCTGCTTCTGTGTCTCATATGATCAACATACTTGATGACAACCCAGTTTTTTTTTTTTTCCAGTTTAGAGCTTTTCTACAGAATGACCATTTTGTAGCCATAAACTGGACACGGGGCAGACAAGAGCCACAATGGTGCCTGATAACGTAAACAAGTTTCTTGCAGAAAGGGCAGCTAGTCAGACAGAGTCCGACACTTTCGGCTGTCATCCAGAATAGAGAAACATCCTGTGACACATTCTAAAATCCACAGCCACCTCCCCTGTAGCCATGTCACTCTCCAGAGAGATACCCCAGCAAGTCAGAGGAACTCACAACACGTGGCACACAGTAGTCTTCCCTGTTCCCAGTTTTGCTTCCCAGTGTAGTGTCACTTATAGTCAACCATGCCCTGAAGTAATTAAATGAAAAATTGTAGAAATAAACAGTTCTTCAGTTTAAGTTACACATTATTCTGAAGAGCATAAGGAAAACTTGCATTGTCTAACTCAATCTTGCCAACCACATGAATCAGTGTATCCATCCTGTATGTACTACTTGCCTGCTAGTATCACCTTGTCTCATTTCTCTATTCTACTATTGTGATATCACAGTGTTTGTGTTCAAGAAACTCTCATTTAATATTTCTAAAATGAAAGACTAGTCATTTTGGCAACTTGATTATCCCAACAAGAAGTCATTAAATGCTTCCTTTAAGCAAATAGGTGAAAATTTTCAACTTAAGGAAAGAAAAAAATTGGACATTCAGTTTGTTGAGATCTATGGTAAGAATGAAACTTCTATTCATGAACTTGTGAAGCAAACATAAATTGAAGATAGTTTTGCTGTTGCACTTCAAATGGAAAAAATTACAGTTACTATGTGTGGTGTTTACATAAGGGGGAAAATATGTTAAATTTTAGATTGTAAGTATCTAAGGGAGCTCATGGAATGCATCCCCTGTTAATAAAAGGTGACTACTTGCAGTGTTTTTGATATTGAAAAATTGAAAAAATATAAAGCCATTGGGGCCAGGGATATAGCTCAGTGGTACAGGGCCTGTCTGGCAAGCATGAGGTGGTTTCTATCCCTGGTACCCACCCCCTGAATATATGTGTGTGTGTGTGTGTGTGTGAGTATATATATATATATATATATATATATATATATATTCTATATATAGTTGAGGATTTGGAGGCTGGAGTATTATAGAGTAGCTAAAATAAATTATATATATTTATTTATAATTGAACTCAAAAAATGATGTGGTCTGAACAAAACAGTTATGGAATATATTCAAGTATATTATAAAATGTAAAATAACAAAATATTGCCTGTTGTTTACATGAGTAAAAGTAAAGTTATAAAAATGATAATTAGAAAGACATTTTCAAAAACCAAATTAGTGTACACCTTGGTGAGAAAAGGAGCTGGTCTGGGGAGAAGGGATGAGACTCTAATTTTAATTTTTATTAATTAAAAATTTTAATAAAAATCCAAATGTGTATCTGTGTAGAAATGCATTTCATCTTTTTTCTTCTATCCTTCAGCTCACTGGCTAAATGCACTAATAAAGGAAACCAAATCAATAGAAACTATTAGACCAACCTAGGAGATAAGCCCTAAAATAGATAAGCAAACAATTAGCAGTCTCCTCAGTAGGAATACACACAGCTCTCACATCGATAGCTTTCAGCTCATAGCTTAGATTTTTCTGAGAGAAAAGCATTTGAACTATTCTAAATGGGACTTTTTATCAACATACTTTCGGAGTACATAGTTCAAATCACATGAACAGATCACAATAACTATGTAGAGTAACAAGTTAGAATTTTTTTCTCCAATCAAGGGACTGTCTCTCAATTGCTTTATAGAAAGGTGCTTCTGGCTTTGTGCAGCTGTGGTTTAGGACTAAATCTTTCTCATTTGGATTTAGGATGAGCGAAATAAATTTGCATTATGAAATCATTGTATTTTGAGATGTTTTTGGGAACTACCATCTTTTTTCCCCATAAATATGACTATTTTCTCAAGATTACACTTTTCTCCACTATTATATGATTAAAAGGATTACATCTCAAGGATAGCTTTTCTTCTTTGTGATTCAGTTCTATTTAATTGATAAAGGTTATTAGGATGTTTTCTGTTTTGTACAGTGTAAGAGCACAGCCACTGTTTCACAAATATCCCTTTTTCCATAAAGAAAGAAGTACCTGATTAAGTATCAGCATTAACACTTTATTAAGATGTGACATTTGTGCTAAAATTTACCGTTTTTCTAACTTTACCTGTTTCATTTTTTTCAATGCCCCTGAGATGCTGGGCATTAATGAAGATATAGTCATCATTCCTAGGTGAGGAATCTAAGTCTTATCAAGTCTACTGGTTTTCTCTTAAGTCACACGTGTGTCAGACCATGTATTTTATCTGCATCCCAAGCAACTTGAGGTCACATTGTGTGTATTATTCTCTGCTGTATCCCTAGTGTAGCACCAGGACTTGGGATACGTTAGGCACTAAATAAATACGGGCTGATGTACAGAATAAAGTTGTTAGAAATTATTTTGGACAATGGAGATTCAGCACTGTATAACAACTATGTGTTACACATTTGATAAAGTCTGGAGATTTCAGTGGAGTTGTGAGAAATCCTATTCTTATTCAAAGCATGACCTCTAGGTTAGAAGATGGTTGCTGTTCTCAGGGAACTTTTTTTTAATAATGAAAAACTCTGAATTTTAAAATTGGTACCATATTTATCATTGGGATACCTATCCTTATAGTCCTATAAGTTTTACTTATTTCTAGGCTCATTTTTTCTTTCTTTGAAACAGGATTCAAGTTATTATCAGTAGCTTATAATTCACTGTGTATTAAGTTACCCTCAAGTGTATTCAGGGCTTTTCCCAGTTCAGATTTGTTTATTGCTGGGAGAAATTCTTTGCTGTATCTTCAACACCATCATCATGAAACAAGTAACTGATAGTAGATCTAGTGCAGGGAATTTGGAATCCTGGTTTCCACGCTATTGGCTATTCCAGTGATGCAATCTACATGTGCTGTTGGGAGTTGCAAAGCCAAAAGTAATAAATAATCTGCAAAGCATTGTAATGTCATGGCTCACCAGTATTGAATTTTAAATTATATCAGGCTTAACCCTACACTCAATGTTTGTAAACACTAGTAAAAGTCATCTCCATCAAACTTTTTTTGAGAATTGACAATATTTATGGTTTTTTAAAAAGAGCATCACAGTCAAAGTGGGAGATCATGTGTTGGATGGAAACATAAGGTTGAATTTAATCTATATTGCTAAGCAAGCATAGTTGAAGATTCTGATTTCACCTGTATTGACACTTCTCTGATTGTTTCAATTTTATTTCTCAGTTACTAATAGTAATGGCAACTATAACTTCCTGTGTACCAGATACTGATAAGAGAAATTTATGTGTTTGATTAACCTATCCTTATATGGCAATTAAGTGTGTTATTGCATATTTAGTTTCCTTATCCTTCTGGCGGCCTTGAAGAGCAGAGACAGCATGGATGTGATAACTCCAGGTATCCTGACTGCCTAGCTCAGTGCCTTACACAAAAAGACTGCTCAGGATGTGTGGTCAAATGGAGTTTATCCAGGTTATAATTGCACTCTATGATATAACTTAAAAATCCTAGCAACAGTACTTTGTTATTGTTACCATCATGGCAAAAATAATAGTTGGTAAAAATAATGCATAGCTTCACTGTGCCCTGATTTCTGGCCCTGACAAATAAATGCAGTGAGGGCATAGCCAAATGGAATGTGACTGCTGGGAACCCGAGTGTTAGTGGTGGAAATCATTTTGCCATTCTCACTTTATTCTTGGCTCTGACTGTCATGCACATGTAAGCAATGCCTTTTCATCTTTCCTACTGCAAAAGTCACAGACTTTCCAGACACCATTTGCCACATAATCACAAACAATGAGTCATTGATTCCAGTCAGGGGTGATGTTCAGGATTGATTCTGTGCAGAACCACAATAGTCAGGCACACTGTGCCTTCCTTGAGAGATGCCTGGGGGGTACTTACATTTCAATTTTGGTAGGTCAGGGTCTCTGTTTTATCCTGTTGAGCCATGGGGTTGTTTCTAAAGCTGTGTGATTTAAAAATAGCCACTAGGTGGTGCAACAGAGCTTTTTATTAAATTTTCTATTTCTGATACTTTAGTGGCAGAGGCAAACTGTGATTTTCCAGGCATTTAATGGGATAAAATCAAAATCAGAATAATAAGCCATCAGAAAGTAGTGAAAATTGCCCAATCTCATTGAAATGAATCACTTCTTATTAGTTTAATATTTGTGTGTTGGCCCAAAATAACATGAAATCTGTAAGGAAGAGGAGCCATTTTGTGAAAAAAATTTTAAAAATACAATATGACCATCTATCTCAAGCTGTCTTAAAATGCTCATCACACTATGTTGAAGCAGCAAACTTTACTTATAGAGTTACAACTGATTGAAGCAAATTTTAATGAAAATTTGTGACTAATTCTATGTGGTTTGAAAGGCAAATACATGAAAGTCAAGATCTCTTTTTGGTGGGAGAATGGAAAAGTATGTGTGAATTTAGATCTATATCCAATGTGCCAAATCTAAGTCCATGACAGTGGCCAAAGATGCATCACAATAAACAACTTTTGATTGTAGTAAAATTCTCTTGGTTTCTCACTGCTATCATTCGGCTATGAAACGTCCCCTAATGGCTTGGTTGCCAGTCTACGAGGCTACTGGAAAGCGGTTAACCTGTAAGTAGGTGGAGCCACACGGAAGAAAGTCAGGTCACTGGAGAGCTTGCCCTTAAAGGGGTTAGTGGGGCCCTGGCCCTCCCTCTTCTGCTCTTTGCTTCCTGACTGCCATGAAGTGCACAGGCTTCCTCCATCATGTTCCTGCCATGAGATACTGTGCCTTTGTAGGCCCAGAGCAGCAGAGTCAAGCAATCTGGACTGAAACAAACCTTTCTTCCTTTTAAATTGATTATCTCATGCATTCTGTCCCAGTGATGGAAAGCTGACCAACACACTCATCAGTTAGTCCAAAACATAAGTACTGTGGCAGTGGGCCATGACAGAGAAAAATTGCCACTTTATGACTAGAATCAGAGAGAATCAGAAAGACTGAGAGAAGTTATAGTTACAGCCTTCAGAGTCATCCTCCTGGTAACCTACTTCCTCTAGTCAGGCCCCATCTTCTTATAACACATTCAGCCATGTGCTCATCAATGGATCAGAGGGTAACACCGTCATGAGCTAATCGCCTTCTGAGAGTACCACCAAGAACATTGCTGCATTGGGAATCAAACCTTCAATAGATTCTTTGGGCAACATTTCATATTTACACCCAAACAATGGACCCATACTCCTAAAGACAGGTTTCTAGTTTTCCAGAATTATGATGCTCTATTTATCTCCAGTTTCTCATTCTGCAGGCTCTTAATTATCCTTGTAGGCATTCATATCTCAAATGCTCCTCCTCTGAGCCCTTATCTCTCTGGGTACAAAGGCAATGAATGCAGGTGATGGATGCAGAACGATATAAGCATTAATTTGGTATAAGTTATAAGGTGTAAGGTGTGGGATCACTATTCAATCCATTTCCTCCTTAAAAAATAACAAATTTGTATAAACTGCTGAGCTGTCTCCATGCAAATAAATTTAGAGAGACTTCATACCTACTTATTTTCTACTTCATTTGGCTTTAGGGAAAGAATTACTTTCACTGGACAGAAATGGAAATGGAAATAGGTTCTTTCTAGAAAGAACTGCATCTTTAATGGAAATGTCAGGAAGGAATGTAAGTTTATATATAAGCAGGATGTGCAGATGTAAGCTTTTTTTTTCTCAATCAAATGCAGCTATTTGATGGATTTCCAAAAACATATAAAAGCAAAGGAAAAACTATGAATTGAGAAGTAGTGACTTTCCAAGTTGAGAATAATCCCACAAAAGTCATTGATATTTAAAGTATTTTTTTTCCTTTAGGAAAAAAGCTAATTGCCGTTACTTGTCATTAGTCAAATTAGATAATAAGATATAATGTGTGTTTTAACATTTAATAAAGTGTCAGTCTAGTTTTGATTTGCCTACAGCAAACAATAACATATAGAATACTGTTGGGTCTAGTACACAAGTAAGTATATGTGTATATATTTAAAAATAAACAACAGAAGCAAACATTTGTGATAACTGCACACACTCAAGTGTAAGATATTATGATATTTCTCTTGTATTTTATATGCTGATTGTGGCCCCCTGAGTTGAATTCATGACCTGCGAGGGATGAAAACCCGCAGTGTAAGAATCATCTCTCTACACTGTATGAATTCTACACTGTATGAATGCCTTGCACAGTCTTTCCGCTAGAAGATCAAAAGCTCACTTGTACTTTCCTGCTTCACCAGGGGCTTCCATTGTGGGGGAGCTGCTACCAGAAATTGGAAATTACTTTTTCAAAAAGCTAATTTTCAAGAATTGGCCCCAATGCCTCCTCCTCCCTCCGTGGCTCTATGCCTTTCTAGCTAAGGCTTTTGCTAAGCAGCGGCTCTGTGTCAGGAACTACACTTTGCACTCAGATGCAGACAGGACCCAGCCGGGTTTCCCAGGAGATTATTTTCCCCACTGGACGTGTCTACATCTTCGAACCAGACCACACTGAGCATTGTTTTGGTGGACAGTATAAAGCAAGTCGAATTGTTCTGCATATAACAATCTTTCGTACATAAAACTTGTGCTTCTTTAGAATGTATTTTCATTTTTCTACACTTCCGCAGCATTTTCCTTGAAGACCATTTCTTCTTCCTCCAGTGGTTTCCCTTCCTACTTCACTGCCTTCTTCTCCTTTTTTAAATGGAAGCATAATCTACACACAGTGAAATAAACAGATTCTAAGGGACAATTGGATCAGTGTTGACAAATGTATGTAGATGGATGCCTAACCTAGAAATAAATGATACATTTCCCTAACCCCAGATTTTCATTCTGTCTTTTTTTAGTCAATATTCACACCTCTATGCTCTATTACACTCAGCCATTGATCTGCTATTATCACAAAATAATTTTATAAAATCTTCTTCTTAGCCCACCATTCAACCCTGCTCTTGTCTCCTGAGCTGGAAGATATTCAAATGTGTCAACATCTTTCTCAAAACTGGGTATTTCTAATGTGATATTAATCTAGAAGTGGTTTTAATAGTCAAACAAACCAATATAATGTTAAAATTTAGGGCAGGATCAGATATAACTGTTGATCATATGTAACTTGAAGTCTTGTAGAACAACTCAGAAAGAGTTGTTATGAAACAAAATTGTTACCTCTGTCTCTGTCTCTGTCTGTCTGTCTGTGTCTGTCTCTCTCTCCAGTCTGGACTACGTTCAGAGTTTACTTTTATATTTGCTGCAGTTTAATCTTTTTTGCTTTCATTATTCTATTAAATATTCAGTTAATTTAAAATTCTATGTTTTAAACTACTCCATGTTTTAAATATGGTCTCACTATGTAGTTCAGGTCGGCCTTAATCTCACTGTATAGCCCTGGCTGCCCTCAGACTTGTGGCAATCTGCTTGTCTCAGCCTCCTAAGTGCTGGTATCACAGATGAACACCATGCCCAGCTTACCTTTATTAAATATTGATGGAAATCCACATCAGGCCATGACGAAGCAAGGAGTCAGGCTGTTGACCTAACTCTGTATCCTAAGAGTCATCAGTTGGCACTGATTCTCTTTTAATACTGGGGTTTGATTCTTCCTAACCATTCTGATACACTGCTTCTGCTTCTTTATTTTGTCTCCAATAGTACTGATTATATATTTTCGAGGTATATGATTCTGTGTGAATTACATTTTCTTTTCTGTCTACACTTGCATTCTAGATAATCATCTTAAATATCATGCCTTAAAATATACCAGTATACTGATAGGGCCAAATTTATTGTTCCAGCTTAGACATCTCCTTTCAACTCAGATTAATCACATTTCCATCTAGAGGTATATAACAATCACCTCAAACCAATACATCTGTCTCAGTCTGTTTTTTTTTTTTTGCTACCATGAGACAAAACCAAAGAGTAGATAATGTACAAATAATAGAAATCTGTTTTTCATAGTTCCAACAGCTAAGAAGCCCAACATCAAGGTGCCAACAGTTTTGGTGTCTGCTCCCTCTTCCACAATGGAGCCTCACGGCTACATCGTTTGGAGGAGGAGTGCACTATGTCCTCACACGGTAGAAGAACATCCTCCTGACCTTGAGCCGTTTTATGAGTACTCATCATATCTGTGAAGGCAGAGGCTTTATAAATTAATCATCATACTGCTGCTTGGGGAACTGAATTTTGGCCTGAAAGAACATGTTTTTTCAATTTGTAAGAGAGTTAGTCTCCACTCCTCTCAGTCTATATACTCCAGAATTTCCCATTTTGTAAATAGTAAATTCACTCTTCCCATTATCCAGGTCATAATCCTTGGAGTCCTTTTCTGTCTGATCCTTTTCATGCAATCAAAAAGAAACTGTGTGGGCTCTTCTTGGAGAACACCAAGTATTTAGCCCCTAATACTCTGGGTCTGGACACCGTCATCCCTGTGTGGTTGGTTAGGATAACATCCTCATTTGTTCTTTTGCCTTTCATACTGTCTTCCTAACATCTATCCCCCACCTAGAAGGATATATGCTCCTTTTCAGACTGTCACAAATATACCATTTTTCTGTTCAGGGGCTTCAGTATTTGTGCATGCCAGAATACTGTCTTATTCAAAGTCTATATTATAGCCAACAAGGTCCTTCATTAACTTGATCCTTTTATTACTTTTATCTGACGTGTTTGCTCTCCACTCCTGTAACTTTGCTTGAGCCCCTCTCATCTGCCTGCAGTGTGCTCCCAGTTCAGAGCTTCTTCTTGTTTCCAGGAACATTCACCCGCCCCATTCCTTTCTGTCTTCTCTTGCTTTTTCAAGTCCTCTGTTCGAAAGCTCAAAGCATTTCATCAGAGAGGCCTTTCAGCACCACACGTTGATCCTCTATAACTTGCTTAATTTTGTTTGTAATATTATCAGCACCATCTGTTATTTTTCATTCTTTTCTGAAATCAAGTTCTATACATATTTGCATTAGTTTTCAAGTACTGTATTCCCAATGGCTAACATGCTGCCTAGAACATAGGAACAACTTAATAAATAAGTATTTGTTGAATGAATTAAATGAATAGATAAATCAGCGAATGCCACACATGGTATTTGATCTTGGGTTAGAAAAAGTTGTATGCAGTATAAAAGCTAAAGTTGAGAGTAATAAATTAAAAATATACAAGCTAAATGTTTCTCTACCATGCATGTTTTTCTAGAAAAAGTCTTCAAATATATATTTGGCCATCTTATAAGTCTGGCTCCAAAGTGTAACAAGACACATGATTAGGTATGATTCATTGATTGCCAGGCTAATCCAGGGCTAATCTGGGTGCTGATTTGTCATATATTGCCCATGCGTAGTTGTAAATGGAAGGTGATGCACATAGCAGCAAAGACATAAAGCTATAGAGTTTAATTATGTTTAAATTAATGCAGGAAGAATCAAACTCTTCTTTGACAATAATTAGAAGAGAGCCTTCTAAACAGTAAGTTGTCTGTAGAGGAGAGACCAGTAATATATTTGAGTATCAAAAATTCTCCAGGTTATTTTTACTTTGTTAAAACGTAAGGAAAATAAGAATCATAAATTCTGTGTAAAGCAAGAGCTTGGCTTTTTTTCCCCAGTGAATTGATAAGGTGCCTTTCTGTTAATTGTCACAGCACTTACCTTGAACAAATCGACTTTGCTGATGATGCTGAAGTTCATATCAATGGCAAGGGCTAGCCGCATTGTAGTTGGCAGATTTTCAAGCAAATCAGACTCATCTTCATAAAGGTAAATGCATTAAACCCAAAAGCAGAGTTAGTAATGCACTAACTTACCAAGGTGTGAGTGGAAAATTTAAGAAACAAAAAAAAAGTCATAGCATTAAATTAATACTTTAAAACTCACTGAATTCCTTTTCAAACTGAATTCAGCTCTGCTTCTACCTTACATAATTTTCATTTTATAACAAGGCTGATAGGAATTTAATCAGTAATCTTTCAGGCTTACCGAGCATTCTTTGAGAGTACCATGTATATTCAAACCAAGTCCGAACACGACTCTGCACACTTTGAGGGATGGAATAAGTGTTCATGTAAGCTATGGTGTGATCCATACAGACACGGAAGTTGTTCTGATTGGCTGTAGCTGCCCCAATTACATCTCGCATCTAAAATCACAGAGAAAGTGCAAGAATTACTAAAAGTCCAGTTGAATTAAATGTTGTTATAGATTCCCTTCTAATGCCCTGGCTACTTGATTTTTAAACACGTTAATATTGAGTCCTACTTTACCCCATTCTGTAAAATAGCAGGTAAATTATATCATCTCTAATAAATAAGAACAATAATAAGACTTGTCGTACCTATCATGTGAGATTGCTGTGAGAATTTGGTCACATAATACAAGCGACTGCACATTATCTTCTTCGCATGCTTGTATATTACTGCAAAATGTTAGCTGATATTTAAAAAACTACACAGCTTGTGCATTTGAAAGGAATGTGCAATAAAAATTGAGCAATTATCTGGCAAATGGCTAGTCCATTTCAGTGAGTCTCACTTTGAAAGCATCCTTCACAGATTATCTAGCGTTCCTGGGTGTGTAGACTCAATTCATCACGAAATTGCAACCTCTGTACTCCCTTTGTGTTGTTTAGACAGATAAAATCAAATCTCATCATGCTTAAGGCACAGTACTCAGCAGAAGCAGAAATGTGCTGAAATTACTGAAGCATCATCTACTGCTGTGACAATACTTAAGGAACTGTCAGGTTTTAGTTCTTGGATGTTTATAACTCAGCCATAAAAACCCACTCTAGGTTAAAAGCTGATCTTTAAGATCTCAGCACAAAAAAGATATATTGCTCGATTCTCCCTCTCACACAGAGGGAAGCAACTGGTTGTAAATTTGCTTTGACTGTGGGTTTGTAATAGTGAGGAAAACCAGGGCCTTGCTTTCACACTAAGACTTTGCTCATTTATTCTGGTAGCTGCTGAGCTTTATGGGAAAACTCCTCATTCTTTGGAGCTTAGTTCAAATAATGCCGTTTTCTTGTTGATGCCTTCCTTAGATTCCATTTTTAGGGCTAACATTTTCTTGAAAGCATCTACTGAGGAGCCAGGAAGACACAGTTCACTGTGTCCGTTGTTCTTACTCTCCCGTTCATTGCCGACTCTTCCAAATGTTCTTCCACAACCTCCATTCCCTGATATCCTGTTTACTGTGCCACTGTGGGCAGATGACCAATTTATCCAGTCGCCTAAATCTGGAAGACTTAGGATACTAATGGCATCCTGGAAACATCTAATAGACTGTTAGTTTGGAACAAAAGGCGATTTAAATCATTGCTGACTGCTGTTAAGGGCTCCAGAATTCGTAGTGACAATCGTCCAAATTGTTAGTGTGTTGTTTTCCAGCAATGATGGGTTGTGTGGGTGGAGGAGCTGAGGAAGGTTTATATTCTAGAACGAGTGCAGTCCAGGGAAGCACATGCAAGTATGAGTTAGAAATGTTAGGCTTTATGAGTTGCACTTGAGAATACAATATTGGAGTTAAAAAGCGATGATTAGTTCAGGGACTCGTCCCTGGTATAAGTGAGGATTTTCAATAAATGGCCTTCTTACTTTTGCTTCTGTTTTCCTTCTCTGCATCTTTTAGTCAATGAGGGTTTAAGGCACAAATCTGTCTCTAGCTTCACTGTTTTCCTCCTGTGTCTTAGTGCCACATTTTCAGTGGCTTGATACTTCTTGTTCTTGTGGGAACCTCACATGTCATTTAAAGCCAGGTGTGGCGTACAAGGCAGCATTTTTAGCTTGCACGTGCATTAGAATCATGTGTGGATCTTGTGAAAAAGCAGGGTCATATTCAATAGTTCTGAAGTAGAGCCCATGTTCTGAATTTCTCAATTGCTGCTGGTGCTACTGGGCCAAACATTGCCCTTCGAGTGGCAAGAGAAATAAACTTGTGCTAGATAGACACTGTCTTGTAATCTTGTGCAAGTTGCCTTGGTATGGCAAGTACTTAATACATGTTAAACTTTACTGCTATTATCAATATCATATATGGTTCTACCATATGAATATATAAATTATATGTATGAACTAGGGATGTCTCTTACCCTGTTTTTCTTCTTTCTTCATTTCCTTTTGCATACTGGAGGTTGAATATGAGACCTTTCACTGCCTTACAGTCCTAGTCTTTTTGTTTTGTTTTGAGACAGGGTCTCAGTGAGTCACTAAATTTTGACCTTTCTGCCTCAGCCTCCCAGAGTGCTGGGATTTCAAGTATGTATTATCATATTCAGCTGCCTCTTAATTTATTTAAGTTGGAATTTCCTCTAAACTTGAGAACACAATGATAGTAATGTGTCTAATCACATTGACTTTGTGAGAAATTACAAAAATAATGTGATTTTTGCTGTTTACGTTCAGGTTCATTTGAACTGAATTTCTCTCCAAATTTCTTCTTATTTCAATTACTGACACAATGTCCTTGGCCATGAAGATTATGACATATTATATTTAAGTTTTTAACTGCTTGATGTTCATTTTCTAATATCTAAATATTTTTCTAGGAGGAGTTTTCCTTACAATTTCTCTCTCCAGGTCACTGACATATCAGGCTGCGGTTGCCATATCCCTGGGTATCTGTATTAACTGTGTCTTTATTTCCTGTACTTTGTTAGAGGTGTTGCTATCTGGGCCCTTTCTTACCTAGGACCATACTTCCCTTTCACAGGGTTAGTAAATTCAAGGAGATTGTGACCAACTGTCTTGAGAGTGTCTTTCACATGCAAACTAGCCAATCTAGAGCTGAGTCTTCTCACCAGGGTCCTCTTACACTCATGCCATTATTCACCCGTCCTGGGGCCCAGTGCCAGCTCCCAGACAGAGACAGCACTACTCCCCAGAGGCTCCTGAACTCTGGAGCTATCCAGCTCTCATTCAGCTCACTCTGCCTCTCCCGCTTCTCCCCTGGTGCTTCCTTGTTCAGTCTACCCTTCCTTGTGTTGTGGTGAGTGTCCTCCTGCTGGGATCTGTAACTATGATGCATGATTTTTTAGTGGTAAGTCTCCCTGACCTGTTAGTCTTACCATACCTATATAACAGTAAAAATGTATTTTAAGTCAGTATCACCCTTTCCAATTCATAGTATTTTAATCAGTCTTCTGCATTCAAAGTCTTTCCTTTAAAATATCTTATCACTACACGTATCTCTTATTTACTGGTGTTTTTTACTCCTGTTATTTTCTGAAATATGTCTCATGCTTTATTGTTGACATCTTTTTGCACACTGTTCCTGTTCAATTGCCCTAAATACCTGTGACTAGTGAGTACAACCTGATTTTTGAAGAGACTTCAAATGCATTTTGTGCCACAAAACCTTCTGGAAAGTTCCTCCCTTTTTCTCAACTAATAATAGATTGCTTTCAAACTCCATATGCAGCAGACCCTTAATATCCATACATGTGTTGTTTGAGTTTTGATCATTTTTGAACAATGTCAGATACTATAACAAATTATGCCAAATTCTGTTTGAAAATGAGTTTAATTCATAGTACTGAGAATGTGGTGAGTGGGGACCAATTATTTCTCTCAGAGGAATAATCATTTTGTAACTTAGTCTAAATCTTTGTCTAGTACACTTCTCAACATGGCTTTTTTACTCTAGCATGTGGTATGTAAAGTGCTCTCCAAGGACTTCTAAAGATGCTATATTGTTGAACTTTTTGTTTCTTGTGAGTGGGAATTCACAAAGATTTTGGGTTCTTTTCCTTGTAAATGCGAATGGCTTTGCATTATCATTATTTATGTACTTGCGTACTAGATTGTGATCGTCTGAGAATAAGATAAGATGCTGTAATAAACATCTGTGTAGCAATGATTTATCAATTGTTTACAATGCCATTTTATAGTTTCTGGTTTAAATGAACTTGAAGTTGATTTCAACCAAGTGGTTTTGCAAGTTTAATTAAATAAGCAAGTTATAAACTGTTTTTAGAAAGCTTCAAGTAGAAAGCTAACTAAGAAATAACTTTCTCTGAGAGAATAAACTAATCGATTTTGCTAATAGGTCTTTTGATAAATTTAATAGTTTAAGAATGGAAAAGCAATGTTTTCCCAGTTATGTCCACCCCCTCAATATTAAAATAGATAAAAAGACAGTAAAAGAACAAAAAGAAAGAAATGAGAGAGCAGGGGTAGAAAGAAGAGTACAAGGATTAGATGACTTTAAAATTTTTTCCATAAAATTACTGACTTTTCAAAAATATTATATCTGGGATTCTGATTCAACTTACCTGACCGATTAGGCTGGAGAATACAAACACTCCAGAGAAGAAATTCAACAGTTGAAAAACAATTTCAAATAAAGTTTGTGGCTCAGGAAGCCCTCCAATGGTAATTAAACTTCGAACTGCCCAATAATAACACCTCAGATATCTGTGAAAAAGAGACAATACATATTTCCTTTTTTTATATCATTGAAACGCAGTTTTGTTTGGAAGCATAGATTCCTACATTATAAGAAGTTTCTCCTCATCAAGAGTTTGTTTCTGTAGCCAGCACTAGCAAACACTGTATAGGCTAACGTGAAGTTAATAGGTATCGTGAAATGATTAAGCAATTAGACCCAAAGAGGGGAGTTTACTAACTGTTCTCAGAACTTAGTGGTATAAAACAACCGCTATTTTGTTAGGCTCAAGTTTTGTAGATCAATAATTTGTGCAAGACCCAAAACGGTCATTCACTCCACGAAGAATGGGCCCTCAGTTGGGGTGACTTGAATGCCTGGAGACATCTGGAAAGACACCATTGAGGCCTTGAGTTATCTGGGGCCTTGATTTTTACACTGTTTATGTTTCTCTGTCTTTCTCTATACTATATTTACTTCGAATACCTAAGCTAGTGTCTTCCTTCACTTTTCTGAATCTGTTTAAAGATGAACAGAACAACTGGGGCTGGTTGGCTACTTCTGTTTCCATTTCGCCTCTTAAAATGACTGTTTTGAGCTTCTTCATCACATGGTGGTCTCAGGGTAGATGAGATTACATGGCAGCTGGTTCACCCTGAGCAGCCCCGGAAGTAGCTGAAAGCTTTCCTAGAACCCATCGGGTCCATAGCATGTTAATTTCTCACTACATTATGTTTCTCAAGCAAATCACTAAGACCTGCTCAGATTCAAGGGAAGAAAATTTAGATTTGTCTCTCAGTGAGAGGACAGTCAAAAAATTTGAGGCCATCTTTAAACTATCATACCAATGACTTGTGAGGAATATTATAGAGATTAAGTATACTTACACAGATAGGAGAATATTTTATAGCTTAGATCCAATTTCTACTGACAGAAAATAGACCAGATAAATATCTTTTCTATATTTTCTACTCCTATCTTATGTTACTGAATATACAAACAGTGGCAGAGATAGAGGAGAGAACTGAGCTCCATCTTAATAGAGAAATTACTTTCAGATATAATAGGTAATTTATTTAGAAATTTGATGCTGTATAATTTTTTTTTTTTGGTCTTTTTCCTTTTTATCGGTACCAGGTATCGAACTCACGACGGCCTGCTTGTAAGGCAGGCGCTTATGCCGCTGAGCTAAATCCCCAGCCCCTATTTAGAAATTTAATATTGAATAAAGCCAAATATGCTTAGAAATATACTTGACACAGGTTTTGTCATAACTCAATCAGTTGAGAAATGGAGACATTGAGATCATGGCAACCCAGATAGGAAGAGGATCAGAAAAGAATGCCAAGGATTAGCACAGAACATACTCTGGTCATTTAGCTACACTTTACTACGAGTTTCATGGAGTTCATAGGTAGGGATGGAATTTGGTATTACAACCTCACTTTATAATGCCAATTATGAATTATAATTTCTGTGCCTAACTATACTATTTTGTATGCTCTATTTAGTTCTGTTAATTTAGCCTGGGCCAGATGTTTCCACTAAATCCTTCAGAGAAAGCCCTGTGTATAAAGACAATTTCCAGATATTTTATAGACTTAGACCATATGATATTCCATATTTCATGTATTTAGTGAGTCTCATCTAGCTGTTCTAATATCTGGGATAGACACAGAAAAGTGGCACTTTTTTTTGGTACTAGGAATCAGGACATTTTACAGAATCCTGTCCTTCAGCTACAACATTAGCACTGTAGATAACTGTGCATTAATCTTTGAATAAAGTAATGTTTTTCTTGTGAAAACAAAATAGTTTATAATTTTCAGATCTTAAAATAGTAAGAAGTTGGGGTTTAAAAGAATGAAACAAATTGAGGTTGAAGTCAATATTCAAATAGAAAGAAATCTAAAAAGAAATCACTCATTCAAATTCCGTATCTTTTGAAGGACATGTGATTTTTTTAAACATAGTAGTTATGGGAATGGAAAAAATAATTAACTCTTTTGTAAGGTTTGAAACTAGTGTACCAAGAGAATTAAAATATCACCACTGTGTAATTTTCTTCTAGCAAGCTTCCCTGGACTTACTAATATTGTAATGAACTTGATGTCAAAGAGAACCACCTTGAAGAAGTGTAGAAGTAAGTTTATAAATTGCATTTTAACTTTAAAAAATTCCAATTTATAATTTCCTGTTACCTAATTTATTTTGATCACAGGTCTTGGACTTGTGGTTATCTTTGAAATTAGGAAATTTATTAAACCAACAGTACTCCCCAAGAGTGAGGAGAGCCTGGGTTTTCTGCAAAGGGCCAATTCATTGTTAAGTATTGGGATTCTTGTCCTCTCTAATGTCACTGCAGTATTAATAAGAACAAACACATGAATCATTTTCTTTCCTTTTCCTCTTTATAGTAACAATCAAATGTGAAATTTTGGCACTGATTATCCAATTCTCAAGGGCTAACCTTGGACTTTTTCTTTTGCATTACATACTCTGCTATGTTAATTGGAAGTTTTCTGCCCTGATGCTTTGTGGTTTATTTTGTGATTCTTTTCTCAGTCACGTCTTACAACCAGACATGCACAACCAAAGGTAAGATTTGTAATTTAATTAGATGTCTTCATATTGATTTTCTGAGATTAGCTTAATTAGTCAAGTGTGTCCATCTCTAAAATGTACACCTTCTAGACAGATCTTTTCAAGGAGATTCTATCTGGCTGATTTAATACATAAACTATGTTACTATTAATTTTGTAATAGATGAAATACATCACACACACATACATGTACACATACATTATCAGCTCCAAATTAAATTTATAAGGCAATATTTGACATAAAAGTTAAAAAATTTAATGTAAAAATAGGAATTCTTCCTCTATGAATAAAGAACTACATAACTTGTATCAAAATTAAGAAACAATCTGATTAAAACAGGACATAATCTGAATAAATATTTCTTAAAAGAAGATATGCAAATGTCCAACAAGTATAGGAAAAAGTGCTGAGCATTTCTAATTAGGGAAATGTAGTCAAAACTACAATGATATATCACATCCCAGTTACTATGGCTATAATAAAAAAGCCAAAATTTTTACATTATTTTGAGGAACTACCACACTGTTTCTATACTGGTTATGCTAATTTACAATCTTTTCAACAGTTTCTCTGCATTCTTGCCAGTATTTATTTTTGGTCTTTTTGACTATGGACATTCTAAGTGGGGTGAGATGATATCTCATTCTTGTTTAATAATACTGAGTACATTATCATGCATTAACCATTGGTATGTCTTCTAAGAAATGTCTTTTCAGCTCAACAGAAATGAGGCAGAGAAGATTGGATGATAGGAACAGCTATTTTGGAGAAAATGACATCTTAATAGGTAATACTGATTTAGTATCATCTTGTTTTGAAGTCTCATCTAGCTTTTGTCCTTCTGTCTCCAATGGTCTAAATAGGCTGTATCTTATTGGATTTTATTATGTATGATAGTATAAGCAAAAACCTTTTAAAGACAAGGAGATTATACAGAAACCATTTGTTCATTTTCTGTTAGTCGATTCTAAATACTCTGTAATGCTGTCATTCTCTTGAATGGTTTTACATTGTTTTGATATACTTAATGCTACAGTATACAAAGTTGTACTCAAGGATTTCAAAGAAAGAGACAATATGGTAACTACTTTTAGGTTAGGATTATCTGGTGGTGAAACACTATTCTAATGGTTATGTTTTGATCTGCGCTGTTTCGTTGTTATGCCCTCTTTTATCTCAATCTCCACTCCATTATTTACTGTTTTATCTTTATCCTTTTAATTAAAGGGAAAAAATAACAGGATATATTATAGTAACCCACTTTGACTTTTCATTACCTTGATTTAAAGCCCTGTATTACTCTCACCATCTGGTTTTTAACTGATGTTCCCCTATTCTGTTTTGCTGGATAGTATCAGGTTCGAAAGTTTAGGCATCAGCTGTGAAGATAATGAGATTCATTATGACGCCCATTCTTGTTGACTTTTATCTACCTTTGAAGACCTACAATGTCTCCAATGTTTTGGTTTTGTCGGTTTTATTCTTTACTGTTTTGTTCAATTGTATTATAACTAATGATATAGGCAATTCTATTAGAGATAGCGGGAGACATTATGGTAACCATTGTTGATCACCTTGTATTATGTTTTTACATTATCTATTATGTACACCCTTTTGACTTGACCGTTTCTGTTCTGTTATGTCACATTTGGTTTTACTCTCTTCCAAAAAAGTAATAAGAACCGTGGGAGCAATGAAACCCAAAATGTGTAATAGTCATGGTACAAAAGAGAGGAAAAGAAAGTGCTCCAAACTATATAACTGCATGTATATTTAAGTGTATAAGATAGAAAATGATATCACAGAGTTTTATTGGATCAATGAACAGAACTGTTTGCAGTATCATTGACGGAATGTCCACTTTACAAGCTTTAATTTTGTGACTTGAACAATTATTTCTAAGATGACAATATGTAATCCATTAACTAGTGATTTCCTACTGTTCATTTTTTTTCTGTAAATCTGTATAACTTGTACCCTTTCCCTGCTTTTTTTTTCTTTTCTCCTTAAATAAAATTAAAAAGAAAAAGAAAAAAAAAAGAAATGTCTTTTCATGTCCTTTGTTGATTAAATTTTTTGCTGTTAAATTTTTGAATGTCTTATATATTTTGGATATTAACCTATGACAGATATAAGGTTTGAAAATGTTTTCTTTGATTTAGTAGATTGCCTTTTCTTTTATTTTTTCAATTTTTTTGCTGTGTAGAAGCTTTGTAGTGTGATGTAAGCCTATTGTAATCAAGATTTTCAAGGGAATAGATTTACTACAGGACACATAAACTTATGGAAGTATCTTATAATATTTGCCCAAAAAGTCAAATGCAGAAGACTGCAAGAGATCTGTCAAACTGAAGTGAGAGACCCAAAGAATTCAACCAAGGGCCTGGAGCTTGGGGCAATATCTTGTGGAATTCTGCATCAAAAATTTGCACTGGGAAGGGCCAACAGCCAATGGCGGAAGCTAGAAAGTCAAGGCTTGCAGGCTGAGGGATCTGTCCTGGTGCCAGGAAATGATGCTCAAGGCAAAGGCCAGAGCTCTGCCAAAGAGAGCCACAGCCATACCTGCAACGGTGAGGACCTAAGTTCCTTCTCTGAGGGGAAGGATGGAGTTCATATTAGGAGAAACAATAAAGCTTCTCTTGGGAAATCAGTAGCATGCCATTTTCACTTCCTGTTGTTTTTATGACATTCCAGTAACAACCCTCAGGTGGATCTTCCACACCTGTAACCACACTGACTCACTTCAGCTGGGTGTTTCCACTCAAATTGACCATTAATCAATCTACCACAAAACCCATTTGACTATATTTGTTTTTGTTGCCTGTGTTTTGGGGGTCATATCTAAAATATCATTATCTAGATGAAGATCGGAGAGCTTTCCTCACTATGCTTTTCTAGGAGTTTTCTCATTTTAGGTATCACAGTCTTTATTTGAGTTAATTTTTGTGTATGGTGTAAGATAAGTATCTATTTTTGTCCTTTTGCATGTGGACTTACAGTTTTCCTAACACCCTTTATTGAAAAGACTGTCTTTCCTGTTGTGTATTCTTGTCATCCTTGTCAAAGATCTGTTTGACCACCATGTATATGCTGGTTCATTTCTGGGCTCTTTTTTTTTTTTTTTTTCTGTTGGTCCACATCTGTTTTATGTTTTTTTTTTGTTCTGTTGGTCCATATCTGTTTTATGCCAGTATCATACTATTTTGATTATTACAGTTTTATAATATACTTTGAAATATGGATGTGTGATGATTTTACCTTTGCTGTTTTTGCTAAAAATTGCATTAGCCATTTGGGGCCTTTATGACTCCATATGGATTTTTATTTGCTTATCTTATTTCTAGAAAAAGACTATTAGAGTTTTGTTATGGTTTTTTATTAGATCATTTTGGATAGTTTGAACACTTTAACAGTATTAACTCTTCCAATTCATGGGCCCATATCTTTTGATTTGCTTGCATCTGCTTCAGTAGTTTTCATTTCTGTTTTGTAGTTTTTCGTGTACAAGTGTTGGGCCTCCTAATATGTTATTTTTGATACTTTTTTAATCAAAAAGATTATTTCTGAATTTCCCTTTTGGATATTCCATTATTAATATATAGAAATGCTACTGGTATATCATAAGCATTGTCTCATTAGATGAATTTTTGAGAATTGCATATACCTATATAACTCAAACACCTATCAAGACAAAGAATATTGGCACCATTCAAGAAAATTCTCAAATGCAAATTAGAACAACACTGAGATTTCATCTCACTCCAGAAAGAATGGCTATCATCAATAAATCAACCAATAACAAAGGCTGGTGGGATGTGGGGAAAAAGGAAATTTTCTCTACTGCTGGTGGGAGTGTAGACTAGTGCAACCTCTGTGGAAATCAATGTGGAAACATCTCAAAAAACTAGGATTGGAGGTTTCATTTGACACAACTATTCTTTTTTGGGTATTTTCTCAGATGAATTAAAATTATCATATATACATGCATACATACATATCTGTATACCCATGTTTATATCAGTACAATTTGTAATAGCTAAATCTTGGAAACAACTCAACTGCCCATCAACTGAGGAATGGATAAAAAATGAAGTATTTATATACAATATAGTACTACTCAGCTATTAAGAAGGAAACATTTGAGGATTTTGTTGGTGAATAGTTGCAACTGGACACCATGATCATAAGTGAGATAAATTAGGTTGACATGTATAAACATCATATTGTCTCCTTAGTGTAAGAAAGTGTACCCTTTCTTACATTAAGGGTAAGGGTAAATAAGGGTAAATAAGATTAAAAAAGTACAACAGATATAGTGAAATGGTAAGAAATGAGAAAGAGCAAGGAATAGGTTAGGGGAAAGGAGAAAAGAAGGAAGGGAGAAGAAAAAAGTATGTATGGATATATATGTATATGGATATATATGCACATATACACACAAGGCAGTTAAGATAATCACACTACTAATTTCCATTAATTCATTGGAAAAGACTGTCTGTGCTTATACTGTTTGACCAATTTTACATGCCTATATCTTATAATCTGAGCAAGTACCTTGAAGATAACAATTCGCAATCTATCAAGCACTGATAATTTCCTATTTTCTTGTTTTCAAACTCTGTATCATTGTTTGTACTGTGTCTTTCTTTTCTTTAAACAAATAAAATTTAAAAAAGAAAAAGAGAATTCTCTTGGCTTTTCTCATTCAGTCCTTCTCCCCAGTTCCCCAGGAGCATTAACTTCTTTTTTCTACTATAGATTAGTTTTGTCCATTTTAAAATTTAAGGTAAATGTAATCATACAGTATGTAGGTTTTTGTGCAAAATAGGTTTTACTCAGTGTAATGACTTTGTGACTTATCTATGCTGTGTGCATCAGTCATTTATTCCTTTATATTACGCAGTAGTACTCGTTATATGCATATGTACGTATTATTGTTTATTCATCTATTGATGAATAACCTACACCATCAAAGCTTCTAAGTGAGTAGGGCTTCTATGTATATTTTTGTACAAGGATTTTTCTCTGGGTGAAGCTGTAATTTCTCTTGGGTAAATCTTTAGGGTTGGAACTTTTGGGTGGTAAAGTAAGCATGTGTTTAATTGTGAAAGGAATTAGTGAGGTCTTCTTGAAATAGTTACATCATTCTACATTCTTGCCAACAGTGTGTAAAAGATCCAATAATTCCAACTTACTCTAGCAATTGCTATTGTCAGTCTTATTTCAATACTTGGTGTGGTCAGTATTCTTTAGTTTCAGCTTTTGTAGTGAAAAATTATATCAAAGTAAATCAGACATAAATTAATTCAAATTTTAAAGAGAACTATTTAGTAATACATTTTAGTTATAAAGTTATATGTTTTGTAGAAACTTGTCAGGAATGGGTTCCCTTTGTGTGTGTGTGTGTGTGTGTGTGTGTGTGTGTGTGTGTGTTTTCTACTCTGGGAATCTTCTGATTTTGATCAAGTCAATTCTGGTTAAAAGTTCAAGAAATGTTATCTAGCTTCTACATATATTCAACTCACTTTGAGTAGTGTATAATTTTGTAGATATTTTCACCCTCTTTGCTATCTCCAGGAATTGTTCTCCATCCTAAGGTTGCACTGTGCCGCCCTTCAGAGCCATGCTTGGACTTAGTGTTTTCCAGCAAGGACAGTGCTCTATATCAGGCTCAATATCATTTCAGTAGAGCAGAAAGTTAGTGGTGTCTACAGATCCTTATCTACCACAAGGAAATTTCTCTCTCTCTCTCTCTCTCTCTCTCTCTCTCTCTCTCTCTCTCTCTCTTCTCTCTCTCTCTCTCTCTCTCTCTCTCTCTCTCTCTCTCTCTCTCTCTCTCTCTCTCTCTTTGGTACCAGGAATCAAACTCATGACCTTGTGCTTGCCAGGCAGCCTCTATGCCACTGAGCTATATCTCCAGCCCAAAAGTAAATTTTTCTACTACAAACAAACAAACAAACACCCAGTTGCCATTATTAAGTTGTGATCCAAATCACTGATTTTCTAAAAATGGTTTCTTTTTTTCCTGGGACACTTGTACACCTAATTGTCAAGCTTCATTTATGATCCTTGTTATTGTCTAAGTGTTTAATTGAGTTAGTGGTTATAGCTGACTCATAAACCCATAAAACTGCTCAGTATTAAACTCATTAGCCACTGCACCTGCCCTCTAAATAATTAATGGTGTTCATTACTACCAACCAGCATTTGAGTTATTAAAAGTTATCCTACTAGTGAGTTATCTAGAGACTTCCAAACTTTTTTTTATCATGATTCAGACTAAAGAAATACATATCACAGGCTAACTGAGAACAACGCACGCACACACACACACACACACACACACACACACACACTCCTCCACTATCAGTCAGGAAGACTCTGATATTTCCTAATCTATTCTCCTACATTCTATTTCACTTCAAAACATAGTAACTTCTTGAAGAAGTTTACTCCCCATGAATGGGTTGTGACAGTTAAAGAATGCTGATTTAGCATTTATCCCCTGAATGAATGAAAATTAAAAGAATCATTGAGTGTCTTTCAAAATTATAACTCACTTGTTTCCTTCACCATTATACACCCATTTTGTTGTGCCAATTCCTTCATAGTTTGAAGCCCAGTAATAAACACAGGCATTAACGTGCAGAATAAATAGCAAGTAGCCAGTTGTTCGAATGACTCTGTTAGAGAGAATAAATGCAAAGTTAGGATTCATGTTGTTCCTGGAACACAGCCTATTTTAACATTTTCTTTTCTTTTAACTCTCCACTGAGCCTTCTTGCTTTAGATTTGCAAGCTGCTACCTCTCATTAGCACAGTAGGAAGTGATGGTGTCATCACATGTTGTCTAGCTGCAGTGTCTTGACTGGGACTGACAGAGTGTAAAAAAAATCCGTCTCTCTTTTTCACAGATGGTCTGAGTCAACTCTGTGAATGACACGCCTCAAGGGTCACCTCTCCATTTTTAGTCCCGTAAAATATGCCACACTGATTTAACTAGGTATCCCTGAAAAGCCCACGGGACGTTATGCTACCATGAGCTGTGACTAGAGGTCAGTGTGCAAGTGAGCATTAGAGCACCGAATGAGTGCAGTGTAGATCAGGGATGAATCGTCATGAGAGAGCGCTAAAGTCAACTTGCAAAAGAGCACACTTATTTGCCCTTGTTTTGGCTGAAATGGATAAGTCCTATTTTTAAGTTCAGAGTTTTTCTGAAGTCTGATATGATTTTCACACTTTTATCTCACTTGAAATAGCTAGACCTGTTTTGGAACACGTACTTGGATTTCACACAGTCAAATCTGAAATGATCTACTTTTTTTGAACAGCATGGTCATCTTTCCCCAAAGAGCTGCCTAAAATGCTTTGCCTTTGCATCTTTACTTCCCACAAGTGCGTGTGTGTATATATAAATATATACATTACCTGTAGATATATGCTTTGTTCATTATAGACTCTAGATGATGATTGAACTCAAAAAATGAAGTGTACTATGTAAAAACAAGTAAAAAGAATTAAAGTATGTTAGTCTTAGGTAGGTCTATTTAGATAAAACTATATACAAATACAGTTTAGTTGTTACGAGAAATGATTTTATTCATTCATCTTTAAAAAAACATCAAGATCCTGTTTAGTAGTATTCTCCTCTAGGCAGGATAGTTCAGCATGCTGGCAAACTTCTAGAATTTCTTGCTTTATTTTACTTCTATCCTCTAGTTATAGTTTTCTCTGTAATGCTCTTTGAAAATCAATCATAGTTTTATTTTTAAAGCATACAGTAAAATTTATTTCACAATAATTGAAATCATACTCTACCAAAAATAACTAAAAAGAAGAAAAATCTAACATAATACATTGAAGTCATAAATAGGTACATCCTGTTGTTCCACACTGGCACTATTTTTAAGCAAAACGCATTAAATGTATATTCTTTTCAATACAATTTTAAGCTCAGTATTAGCATTGGTTGGTTACTCTTGATATCATCCAAAACCTAATGACTTTATGTGATCAATCTTATTCAGAGTTTGCTATTTTTCTCAAAGTTCTTTCATGCCTACTTTTATTTCAGCTCTTACTTCCTCAGTTCTCTCCTACCCTTCCACTTTCCTTCCCTCTTTCACTGCCTGTAGGGAGTATAACACAGCAGTAAGAACACAAATCTTGGGGCCAGGGATTTAGCTCAGCGGCATAAGCACCTGCCTTGCAAGCAGGCAGTCGTGAGTTCGATCCCTGGTACCAATAAAAAAAAAAAAAAAAAAAAACGAAAAAGACCACCACCACCAACAACAACAACAGCAACAACAAAAGAACATAAATCTCTGAGCCCAGTTCCAGTCCCATTTCTACCATTTACTAGCTGTGTGATCTTGGAACAATCTCTTACTATGTCTGTACTTTAATTCCCACAATTTTAAATCAGACATAATAAAAGAACATGCTTCCTAAAAGATTATATACTCAGGATCTTATGGACAGAAGAAACTTTACAGATTACTTAGTTCAAAACTTTAATATAGGCATGACTGCAATATAACATTTGGAATTAAAAATAGTATAAGTAATAGCAATAAATTGTTAACTAGAAATATACACAAATGATTTGTTTTTCAACAAATCCCAGGTTGGAAAATATCCCTCAAACACTCTCATTATGATAATTTCAACTTTTGGTAACATGGTTATTATGTTCTTAACAGAAGTTTAGCAATAGAAGTTTGCTTTAAAATTTAGCTTGTTTATAATAGAGGAAATTTATATTTTTAATTTGTTTTCCCATTTATAAATTGGAGACAGAGGTGATAAACATTTATTCTGGAGAATTGTCTATTCGAGTGACACCATTATAAATAACAGAACTGACGGGACTGCAAGACTAGGGAAAGATCAGTGCTGACTTCCACTATGTATATTTTAAAACTGCTGGTCGTAGAAGGCTTCTCGGCATCTTAAGGATATAGAAATGGGGTATGTGGGGCTGGTATTTTGTAATTACAATGTCAAACAAACTCCAAAATCCGTAGGAATCTGAGTCTTTTTGAAAATTGGTTGTCTTTTAGCAAGTGCCTTCTGAAATTTCTGTATGAGACTAAAATTTGATGAGGAATGGCCTGATATTAGGCTGCTGAGATGCTGAGTTTTGCCTCAGTTTATACTAATATTCTACAGTCAAATTCAAAACCTCTAGTGTTGTGCTAGGTGTACATAAATAGTGGGTTAGCACCCTTGTAAGTTAAAAACATCATGAGCAGGCAAGAAACCCTTTGCCTGATGTTAGTCTATCAGTTTGCTTATAGTAAAGAATGAGGAATTGGATAAGCATGTAGCAGAGCCCAGATACTGCCTCTCACCAGCAGATTGTTTTTACCATGCGAATTCTCATTTTCCTCATCTCTAAAATGAAGTTGTTGGGGGAAATGCACGAGAAATGGACATGAAGCAAAGTATGTGGCCCCAAGTATGTGCTCAAGAAATTTCAGCTGTTGTCACTCTTTTTGCCAGCATCCACCAGTATCACCAGGTTGTACTACTGCGTCTTCCTAAGAGACAAAATGGGCAATCAATCCCAATTTATAAAATCTTCTATGATTCACTTAGAAAGTCATCTTTGGAAACACATATTATCATCATATTCTTAAGGATTTACATGCAATGCCTGGACTCTCCTCAGATTCTTTTTAGATTACCCAACAAAGCTATGAGTTCTAAAATATTTATGTCTTAGTATCTTTTTGAGTAGGTCATTTATTTACATAGTTCAAAATCAAATGAAATGCATGGCTTAAAAGTCTTGCTCTGATCCATTCTGATTTTCTTTCTGCTTTCCTTTCCATCTTAGGTAGTCATTTTTTATTAGGATTTTTTGAGTAGTCTTTTGTAAATTTAGAATAATGAGTATTTTTTCCTTCATGTTGAATAAAAGTTAACACTACTCCGTAAACTGTTCTGTATCGTGTTTTTTGTTTTTCTCTTTACTTAGAAATTTATCTTGGGGGTCTTTGCATACTAATAGGTGGAAAATTTCTTTTTAAAAATATTTTTGAAGCTACAAAGTATTCTATTATGTAGGCTGTAGGTATAATTATTTTCTTCAATGAATATTTTCATTATATCCAAGTGTGTATATATATATATATATATATATATATATATATATAATTTTGTGATTTAAAAATATGCTTGCATTTTTTCCTAGAATTATAGAATTTTAGATAAGCAAGAAACTTAGAATTACCAAGTAATTCTACTTTCATTCTTTCATTTTAGCCATATTTCAGTCACTGAATAACTGTCCGATATAAAAGGACCAATTAAAAATGCGAAATATTCATTTATATTTACAGTGGTATTTAGAAGTACAAAAGAATTTCTAGCTTTGATTATAAGAATACATGTTGTGAGATTGAATAAAAGTAAACAGGATCAAATTCCATCAGGAGAAGCAATGACATTTTTTCTTTCATTTATTTAAAAGGTCATAACATTGATGGAGAAAAGTTTGGAAAAGATTAGGCATACTGGTAATTTTAAGATATTTAAATTGTTTCAAGATTTCCATTATAATGCAATTACATATAGTTACCTTACCTTCAACATCCTATTTGTTCTAAACATCGTATTATACCCAAAGAAGAGATAGAAAACTTCAAACGGTATTATTGATGCCACATCCAACTGTTGGAAGAAGACATTAAGAATTATGTGAGGGCTACATCCTTTATGGGGTCATCAATGAATTCATACCAAATGAATGTAAAAGTTGGTCAGTTACAATGAAATATTTGTTGGTAAATATGCATGGTGCCATTAAAGGTGTGTTAGCACCATGAAAACAAAGTCACTATTTTGAAGCTGCTTTCAGGGTATTTTATTTCCACTTTCATGCCTCTGATTTCTCCTTAGGCATTACATTTCCTGTGAGCTTTCACAGACACTTCAGTGATGATATGGTTGATAATGCTATAATAAATTTTAATAGTCTTTTCAATAGGAGACTCTGGAACTAAAAATCAAGTCTTATTTTTGATTGTGTTTGAAACCAATGCATGTTCACCAAATATTTTTGTATTCCAACCAGTTCTCTAGTGTTCAGAGTTGGGTATATTGGTGAGGTTCTTTCACGATATTCAATGTTTTCTATTGAAGTGAACTTTTTTGCTGCCAGCTAACTGCTGTGTAAGTATCAGAGAATGCAGGCTAAGAGAGAGAAGATAAATAAATCCCTTCTGTTTCCTATTCAAGCACATAGATTTTTAAAATTTGTCATGAATTTACATCATTCTGGCCTTCTCACACCCTGATAATTCTGAATTAATGACATCACATTTGCATATTTTCCTGACCACAATAACTGAAAGAAATTTTTCTTTTTGTACTGGGAATTGAACTCAGGACCTTGCACTTGCCAGGGAGGCACTGTGCCACTGAGCTGTATCCCCAACCCCAAGAAATTCTTTTATATAATGTTACTTATTTTCACTAACTTTTATGTGGTCTTCAACATTGGGTACATTAAATAAACTTAAGCTATCTTCAGACAATTAAGAGTTGTTAGGAGCATATTTTAAGGCCATATGTATAAAAAAACAGAATTGAGGTGATTAGTTGTGTAATCATTTCAAATGTAACTTCTACTGAATACAAATGGAACTTGTACTTTGTGTTAACCAGTTTAGCTATTATGAAATACTGATGGTACTGGTTTAGGAATTGCATCATATCATGGAACCTTATCACTTTACCCTACAGATATCTTTTTCTACTTTTTCAATTTTTACCTTTTATTACTGTCTTTCATTAGCACATTTTTGCAGCACATAATGCCTACCTTCTTCACCGAGAGTTGGAACATGCACATACCCCATCTCAGTTCTCTTTTCATTCCCCCATTGCCTCCCTATCTTTTCATCCCCTCCCCTTTTGCAAAAAGATCTTTGTGCTTCCTATTATCTATCTTTATTTCTTTTAATTTATATTTGGGTTTCTCATATAATAGAACTCAACATACAAGAACGTTTCCTAAAATAATGTCTTTCAAATAAGAAATCAGGCACATGGGACTATTGACCTAATTAGTGCTACTCTGGAACCCATGGGTTCGGGCTCATATCACAGTGATTATTTTTACTTACTTTCTATCCCATTGCTGAACTTCCAATTTAACTTCTCTATGCAGATAGTCAATAGCCATTTTTAATATTAACCCACTGGCATACATTTATGTAGACAGAGACTGATGTTTTATTTAATTGTAGGAAATTGAATTGATTGGTAATTAACATCAAGCTCCGTTCAAGGCCCTTTGTAAAGCATGTTGAGCTTGAAATAGGAGTAGGATATTGTTTTGTTCACAAAAGTTAGTCTCATAGTAGAATAACCAACCACTAAAAGTATCTATCATGAAATGCCAGAAGACAGGCAGGATGTACTAAGGTTATTCAAAAGAAGTGAACACAAATAAATAAACATAAGATTTTACAGTAATAAATGCAATTAGATATATACATTAATTTTGTTCTTATTCAAATTCAAAGAAGTACTGTATTAAGAGTTTAGAAAATGCTTTGTGACTCTTAAAAAGAATATTTATTGTTTTTGTGGCAATCATAAGGTAGTGTAGGTCTTTTATGAATCCATCTATTATGTGGTGATGCTTTACAAAGAAAATTAGTTGGATATAAAGGCAAACTAATAGACTTTTAATCACTGAAGTTTGCTAATATGGGAAATTTGGAACTTAAACCCAGATTTGTGTTTTTCAAAATAAAATTCAAGGTGACTAACTTGTCCTTACAGTGGGAGGCTAAAGTTTATACATATGGATTGAGTAATTTTGAATAATCCTTGATCTCTACTTAGCTCTGAGTTCAGAGAAAAAATAAAAGGTAAGAAAATATTTCATAAATCATCAGAATAATAAAATATAACAATGTATTGTTATATGAGGAAAGGAAGATGTTTCTTTCTATTTTTGTTTTGCTTATAGGAACAAAAAAGAAATGAATTTAGAAACAAGTTTGCATCCTTTTATACTCTCATGTTACAAGACTAAGAGACTAGAATTCTGTAGACAAGACTAACTCAGAATTCAAATGTGTG
Source organism: Cavia porcellus (assembly GCF_034190915.1). NCBI lineage: Eukaryota > Metazoa > Chordata > Mammalia > Rodentia > Caviidae > Cavia > Cavia porcellus. Next base: position 61,135,501 of record NW_026947493.1, read on the forward strand.
CACTAACTTAATCTGCTTAATAATGACACATATATTGAATTAATCATTTGTATATACAAGGGAATGTATCATGAAGTTATTAAGAATAAAAACTTGAGGTCTCCCATTGTTTAAGAAAATCTCTATGAAATTTTATTACAATGAAAGATGATTTATTTATAGAAATGACATTTAAAATGATAATAGATTACTTGAAATTATTTAGAAGTCACCCACCTGAAATTTTGTAGAACTCCTATAATGTCTCTTTAGTTCATTTGAATCCTCCTGAAATATGTTTATGTCAATTTCATTAATTATTTTTCACTTCTTATATTTATAGCTATTTTTTTCTTCTGGAAACTTCTAATCCCAGTCTACAAATATGGTATATCTTTTCCCATTTTGAAGCAAAATACTCTTTTGCCCCACTGTTTGTCAGGGTTGAGATTCTCCAACTAGTCATCTATATTACTTCAGTTTCAATCCTCCCTCAAATTGATCCTGAAGCCATGGCAATTTTTGACACTTTGGCTTCTTCCCACTTCTCGCTTCTGAGACTAATAGTGCTAAGCCCAACAATAACTCGTTAATTATCACATTCAGGGAATCCTTTCCTACACTCAGCATGCTGTATGGCCCTCACCAAACTTTGAAAGGATACATATATGCCTTAGCTCATTTGTTTAAAATCATCTATGTGATTAAAAGGTAATCCATCTGAAGACAGTTGACTTCATTAAGCAAATGTGTGTACATGGTGCTTGGAATATACTGCAAGAATCCAATACACACTGAGGGATGAAGAGATGAAGGAACGGGGGGAGGGAATGGTGACATTTTTTGAAACATTTGACAACTTTGCTCTTGAAACAATCAGTATCACTCTGGGTTCCCTTTACTTCTTAAGTTCCACATTTTTGCTATCCTAGGACTCTTGGACTAGCCATGTAAAAGTTGATGCTGCCCATGATTTTATTTTCTTCTCTTTCCTCTTTGTACTTACTTTCTGAGAAATTTTGCATATTTTTGTTATTTCAAAGACCATTATATATGTCCAGCCTAATGAATGTCTACCTCTACCTATAATACTGTCTTGCCATTTGTGCTCCACTTGAATTAATCATCATTCTGTTTCCTTTAAGCCTAATGTGATCTCACTCCTTCAATCGCCTGTCCAGTAAGCATCCTTACTGATCCTGGTTAATGATCCTAGACTACTCTCTCAGCTCTCTCCAACCAGCAACCAAGTTCTACAGATTCTTTTCCCTAAAATTTTGTGTTCATTTTCTCCTGTTGCCAGTGCTCCCCCTGCCTCATACCTTACTCTACTCTGCATTTTCAAGCACAGGCAATGATCTCTAAATCAGAGTACTTAACAATCTGTAGTTCTGTCAAATCTACATGATTTTAAGGAAAAAATAGCATTCCTGATACTCAAGGCTTTCCTTTCTGAGTCTCAGGCACCTCCTGCAGCCTTTCATCCACACTTGATTTAGCAGTTCCTCAACTGCAGCAGAGGTTCTCAACTTAACACTTTTCCATGATGTCTTCAGAGCTCAGCGAGTGTCAGTCTTTTGCTGGGGGAAAGAGGGTACAGGTAACTCTATCCCCTCTTTGAAGACTTGGAACGAGTATCTTTTCATTCATGTGGTTTGCTGTGAGCCTCGCAGCATCCCAGGCTTACCTTTGTCAAGATTTGCAACATAAAATTCCACCATTTTCCTTTTTTTGTCTTTCCTTCATATCTGAGCTATGTAAGATAACTATCTTTAACCTCAGTTTCCTCCGTTCTTAGTAATCTGTTGCATAAAGACAGTATTTAACAAATGCATTATATGTGATTGATGAAAGATTAATAACAATCTTCAGACTTAAAAGAGTTAGTATTAGGTTTACATTCATATGTTTTACTTATATGTAAGAAAAAATGTCTTACGTATTTTTGGCACATTGATAGAAGTGCTGGAATGTAGACATATAGAAATAGCATTGTGTAACGATTACCCATCCATGCTGCGTAAGTTCAGAAGTTTTAAACTACAGCTGAGTAATATTAACAATTGGTTAGTCAACTTCCAATTTCTACTCCCTCTCTCCTTTTTTTGTCAATAAGCTTTACCTATTGTCACATAATGCAATTTTACTCAAATACATTTGGAAACACAAAATGTCCCTATTTAATGATTTGTACTCTAAAATGGAATGATTTACTAAGTCACAGATAAACACAAGTAAGTTTAAGTTGATGTTTTGTAAATCATGTTCTAAGCTTGAGTAAACTGATCAGCTCTTTTGTTACTTCTGTGGGGTAGGGAAATACAGTTTGAGTATTAAGTTGTTAAGTTAAAATACTGCATCCTCCCTTTAATGAGGAAGAGTGTTTTTAGCACACATTTCCCTTTGCTCTTAAAAGAGTTGTCTGCGATGCTATGATTGAACAATTGTAAATGCAACTAAAAACTTGTTAGATTAAGAGAAAGTGCCATCTAGTGATTTTAAAATCCCTGTTCTTTAGAGCGCTAATAAATTTGGCATCATTAGCCTTAGGAGGATCAGTGTGCTTACCGGTAACAATTAGGCACTTATTTTTAAAATGTCACCGTAGTTAGTTCTCTCTCTGTCTTTTAAACGTCCTAATTATTCAAGCAGCAATTCTTAAGGGCAGGGTTAGGAGGATATGCTAATTGCAATAAATCCTTTTTCAACGGTTTTCGAAGAAGCTCTATTCAGATACTAGTATATTTGCTTATTATTCACTTCTGCCAACACACAATTCTATAATTCTACATAGAATAGAAAGGAGAAATATTTCAAAAAGAACATTGTAATGAAGACTAAATAATTTTGTAAAGAAAGAAAATCCTTGAATCAATGTTATCATGCATTCATTCCTACCAATATATCCTGGATATATGAGTTACCTGGTTAGACAGGGAAATTAATCAAATACCCTGTGCTTTCAAGAAACTTACTACCAAGTCAGAAAGAGAACTACATACATAAATAGGAGACAAAAAAGACAACTCTGTAGACATCCACTCATTTAGTTCATTCCTGTGCTGCTTCTACATGGCTGTGTGTGTACACTGTCATATTTAATCTTCAAAAGAGATTTATAAAGTAGCTATTATTCTCTCTTGATGTATGAAAAAAGAAGAGTACAGCAAAGGAGTAAATTTAGTTGTTTCAAATAATACTGTTAATACATTTAAGAAGTGAAATTGGACCCTAATCTGTTTGTTTCTGCTAGTTGACGATTAGCCTAGTACTTATTTGACAAAATTAAGCAACAGAAGCATGAGTAAAACATATGGACTCCAGAGAAAGGAGTGGTGAATTATTTTTTCAGGTCAGTTGATAAATGGCACTTGTGTAGACAGAGGGCTGAAAGCAGTGGACTATAAAAGAAGGCTTAACAATTGGCATTGTCAGTAGCTGGTGTTGAAAGATTCCAGGGATCCTTGTCATTGATGGGCCTGGCTACCAAGGATTGGAGATGTCTTATATGTAAATAGTTCCCACTGCCATGTCCAGTTTGATTTCTACCATGTACAAGGGTAATTACATACAAGAGAAATTTTTGTTTGTTTTATGTTCAGACTTCTGTTCTGTGTAGCACCACTTTTGGAAGATAGATACTATAAATAAATGTCATGGAAAAACTGTAAACCTCACTGATTCCCTCTACTTTGCCTGTTAGAATCTCTAACATTTCCATTTTCCATATATCTTGGTGAAATAAAGTACAGCTGGTAGGTATAACTACTTGGCCACTGTAGGTGTTTAGTAAATGTTGAATAAATAAATGAATAATTTGATAGTGTACACCAAAGATAATATAGACAATGCAGTGGGACCTTTAGACTGGAGACTCAGTATGCACAGATTTTGTACCAAAAATGTAATCAAGTTTCACAGGCTGAAACTACTTACTCTAAATTAAAGAAACCATTACATTTCTTTTGAACAAACAAACCAATTAGCTCCTGCTCTATATTTGTAGCTTTGCGATAATGCATTTTAAATAAAACTCATTGAATGTGTTTTTATTGGTTATTTTTCTTGGTTTTAACACTCCATTGTGTGTAAAAGTCTCTTAGAAAATTGAAAATAAAAGTCTCCCTTTACTGATTTTGTCATTTTCCATTTGTCAAACATTGATTTTCTCCCCCTCTGTACATTTAATGGAGGTTGAAATTAGTGCTTTTTTGGTGTTGTTACTTCTTGTTTGTGTGCCGTCATGATCATTCATCAAGCTGCCAGCGAGCTCTGGGGATAGTGCTGGTGAGTTAACTAATGCTCCAGTCTGTACAAGGAAAATTTTAAGTAGAGTTTTTTTCTATAGCTTTTGCCTTTTGCCTTTATGGTTTCTTTAAAGGGAACATTTTGAATGTAGGGGATGCCCCCAAAATAAAAATAAAAATAAAAGAAAAGAAAAAAATGATTCAAGCTATTCCTTTCAGCTTTTTTTTGGGGGGGGGTGATATAAAATTTCCTAGTGATTCAAAGAAAAATACACAGAAGCTAAAGGAACCTACATATCTTCCCCTAAAATACACATGAGCCTAAGTTGTGATGCATTCAGACACTCTGTTCATCCTTGTGTGACATCAGAAGACACGTTCTGGTCAAACTTTGCTGTGACTTATGAGAAGCAAGTCATCAGAGGACAGCAGTCCAAAAGCAAGCATTATGCAGATTCACCAGTAGATGCTATGTGATTTAGGCATGTGCTTGCAAACACATATTTTTCTGTTTCTGTCTTAGATTAACTGTATTAACTATGAAATTCTGAGATTGACAATAAATACAAAAGAAGATACTTTCTCTTATGGGTAAGAATGTCAATTTCTGAGCTGGGCCAGAAATCAACTGCACTTGATTATGAGAAATGTGATGAATCTGTAAAGTGATACAAGAAAATAACATAGACCAGAAAATATGATATTCATTAAAAAGCAGAACAATTGGAAGCCAGCCCAGCTCCTGTGTGCATGCAGGGTGCCATCAGGACTTTCCCATGGGTCACCAGCATGGGTGGGCAGAAGAAACCAGCATAGCCTCCGTGTGCATGTGGGAACCATTGGGATTGTCCCTCTGGCAGGCAGTGCAAGCCAGGAGAACCAGCCAGCCATGCCTTGGAAAAGCCATGAGTGTCTGGAGAAGCCCACCCCACACCCACTGCCTCCAAGGGGACCTTGTGCTTGACCTTGTGCCTGACCCATCCTCCTACACTGTGGATAGGTAGCCAACATGGGAAGAGCCTGGGACCTCACAACCTGCTTGACCGAAGGGAATCAGGAAAATGTCAAGATGAAGGAGCAAAGACAATCTCTGGCCTCCATTCCAAACAGAACAAGTCCAGGAGACATGGACATAGAAGAAAGTGGAAGTCAGAAACCTGAAACTTGTGAGATGATGGCAATGAAGTAAAGAGACAACTTCATGAGACTGTAAAAGAAATCAGATCGGAAATACTACCTCAGGTAAAAGAAGAAATGAAAAACATAATAAAAGAGATTCTGAGCCTATCTAAAAAGATATAGATTTTAAAAAAAAATCTAAAAAAATATAGATTTAAAAAAAGGTAGGCATAGGAGAATGAGGGAAACTGTAAATGAACAATATGGAGAAGAACTGAAATGTGTGAAACAGACTCAAAGGGATATTCAGGAAATTAAAAACTATTGAAAACTGGCAACACTTTTGAAAGAAACTTAAGACAGACTTTCAGACCTTGAAGACAGGATGGCAGCAGTGATCGTGAAAGAAAAGATCTCTTAAAAATAACATGGAAGCAGGAAATAACAATTCAGTAATAAGATGGCACAAAGAAAAATAATTTAAGAATAATAGGTGTCAGTGAAAAAGCAAGAGTCAGCACAAATGATGTAAAGAGATTATTTACAGAAGTAATAGAAGAGTTCCCAAGCACAGGAAAAGGACCTGATACACAGATAAGTGAGTCATATAGAGCTGCAACTAGCCATAATCAAAATATCTACACCCAGGCATACACCCGGAAAGTCAGCATGAGAGCAGAATATTAAAGGCTATTAAAGAAAATAGACAGATCACTTATAAAGGAAAACCCATCAGAATCATGACAGGATTCTCAGTACAAACAATCAAGTCAAGAAGAGCTTGGATTGAAGTATTTCAAGTCCTAAAAGAAAACAACTTCCAACCCAGATTGATCTACCCTGCAAAACTATCTTTCAAAATTAATGGAGAGATAAGATACATCCATGAAAAAGAACAACTGAAGGAATTCATGGTCACCAAACCAACCCTACAGAGAGTACTGAAGGATATTCTAGAGAGAGATAAAAATTACCACAGTCTCAGGAACAGCAGCAGAGTGGCAAGGCAGACAGTTAAATGGAGGGGAACAGTAGGGAGTCAATGGCAGGCAAAAAGTATGGTAGATAAAATCAGTGCATGTTGGTTGTAATGATTAATGTAGATGGTCTCAGTTCACCGATAAAAAGAAACACAGGCATAGTGGGTCAAGAAACTAGATTCATCAATATGCGGTATACAAGAAACACATTTATTTGAAAGGAAATTCATAGACTGAGAGTGAAAGGAGAGAAAACCATGTTCCATGAGACAAGGAATCAGAAAAAACAGGAGTATCTTGCCCATTAATCGCAGAATGGACTAGAAAGATAGGACATTTTTATAAAGTGAAAAGCTACTCAGCTATAAAAAAGAATAACCACGAAGTTCTTGTAGGTAAACAGATGTAACTTGTGATCATACTCTTGGGTGAAATGGTTTGGACTCACAAGGATGAACATCATGTTTTCGCTCTAGCATAAAAACTGAAGGAGTCAGTGGGATCCAAAATGTACAATAGATACTGTGAAAGTGAAAATGGAGGAAATGTCTAGAACGGGAAGATAGTAGCCATTGATAAATCCCTATTATTTTGTTGTAAAGTCCTGTATCATTCTCATTGTTTTGTTTTGATTAGTTTTATTCTTGTTTTGTTTGGTTTGATTTTATTACATCTAATGGCATGGGCAGCTATTTCGAAGATGATAAAATATTATGGTAGCCATAAGATATTATTTATTTATTTAACCATCATATATGATAATATATAATACTTGATTTCTTATTATTTGTTTCAAAGTCCTGTATTGCTTCCACTGTTTTGTTTTATTTGATTTTATTAGGTCTGATGGTATGGGCAGCTACTTTGAAGACAAGAGGCATTGTGGCAGCCATTGTTGATTTCCTATTCTCTTGCTTTGAAATCCTGCATTGTTTTCACCGGTTTTTTTTTTTTTTTTTTTTTTTTTTTTATCGGTACCAGGGATCGAACTCATGACTGCCTGCTTGTCACCGTTTTGTTTTGATTAGCTTTATTCTGTTTTTTTGGTTTTATTCTCTTAAAAATAAAAAAAAAATTACAAATAGAACAATTGTGACTGCGTGCTTGTGATTTTCACATGTTGGCAGGGTGTATGTTTTCCTCTCTCTGGTTTGGTTCTCTTGGTGAAAATACTGAGCGCTCATTGCTTGCTCAGCCCCTAATAGAACTTTCAGTCCTTTATAGCACTTTCCAATAGCTTGTTTGCTCAGGGTAGAAATCATCTGCACTACCAAATGTGAGTGGTAAAATATGGGTAGTGTCGATGGAAAATGTGAATTTTAATTGTAATTAATTAAAATTAAGATTTAGATTTGGAGATACATGTGCCTATGGCCACTATATTGTGCTGTACAGTGAAATTACATTGATTAAAAGGATTATGCCAGTTTGACTTCTTAAATGAGTTTTTTTTGGAAAGGTTTGTTTTAGACCTTTTGGTTGACTTATGTAGACCATCCCTGCACTGTGTGCAGTGCTGGCTGTATAATGATACAGGACCTGGTCTGTGTCTTAGAGGAATTATTATTCAGTGTTTTCTCACAATTTACGTTGTTTCCTTAGAAGACTGAGTGGGCTAAAATGAATGAAATATTATTGCATATTTTTAAAAAATCTAAAATCTCGACAGAACTAATGTGATAGGAAACAGTGGCTTCACTGACTGAGATTTGATGACTAGAAGAATATATTAAATGATTTGTTTTGCTTTGATAATTTGTACTTTTTAGAGGCATGACTGAGGTAAAATGCATACATGATTTTGACACTTCAGGCTTGGCATGAATCTTCAAGTATTAACAAATTTTGTATCTTCAAGTATTAACAAATTTTTAAAAACTGACTGATTTGAAGCAGGCTGATTTTGGAAGCAAGGCCTGTGTTTGAATCCTGCTTTCCACCTTTGTGCCCTGAGCAGGTCATCTACTGCCTCCATATAGCAACTTATTTATTTTATGTCTGAATGGGAACATTAGCAACTTTTTCTTAGTGAAAAAGAAAAAGTGAAAAGAAAAGTGAGACATTATAAATAAATCAATGATAAAAACTAATGTTTAATGACATTGAGTGCTCCTTTGGTACCAGGCACAGCTTTAGGCAGGTGACATGCGTCAATTTGTTTAATGTTCCTATCAACATCATGAAGGTGCTATTGCACTCCCATCTTAAGGTATATGGGGATGTATGTTTTTCAGCATACAGTGAGCACTCAGTGGTTGTTTTGTTGTTTTACCATCATCCTTCTTCTTACTGGTGGTTTCCTGTCATTAATGATTTATTTATGCAGAGCTACTTAAACATTAAATTATAAAATGTTAATTCATTTTTATTGTCCAAATAGATATTATTCATTTGCCAATGTCTTTTCTCAAATCTCACTTACTATGATTTGTCCTCCTCTTATGAACTTGAGTCTGGGCTGGATTAATAGCATATCACAAAGGTAGATGATATCACACACGATGTCTATAATAAGCCAGTAGCATGTGTTGTCTGGTGTTTGATAGGGAAAGACCACTCGCAGTGGTATCAGCCAGCAATTCCAGTTATAGGCAATGGTGACGAGCAAGAGCCACAGGAGATAGAACTGATCTGGAAAAACAGCAACTAGTGTCATCTAAATGCCATGGAACAAACATGACAAAAAGTCTCTTGGTTTATATGGTCAAGTTGAGACTCCACCTTGTGGATATACACAGTTTGTAACAGGGACTCGCATAAACATTCAACACAATTCTGCTTCCAGAGTGGGAAGCTCTGTGCTATTAAGGGATAGAAAGTGATCCGTCTTATCAGCTCTGCAAGAGTGGCCAGTTTCCTTCTGGCTCCTGGCCACACGGAATCTGTCCCAATGTGTAACTGCACCATTTTGATTGAGGCACATGGAGACCCAAGAAAATTCTAGGGGACCTTACTGAGACCTCACTGTAGTGCCAGGTTTCTACTTTTTCAGGAATTAAACCACAGGCTTGCCCAGGGCAGAGAAAGAAAGGCAAATTGTGTCCAGTGTTCAGTGGGAGAGCACAGAACCAGCCCATTACAGAGTCCACGTCCCTAAACAGCCTTCCTCTGCCATAGGATTCCCAGAGAGGGAATTCGTTTGATTAGAATAATTAGCATGTGAAGCTATGGAGTAAGATGGACACTTTATAATGATTTTTCTTTGCTCATCATTATGCATATTGCTGAGTGCTTTGGGGCCTTCTTTAGAAAGGTAATTAGGGACAGGACAAGCCTCGGACTGTTTTTTAAAAATAGGCAGGGATATTTTCTCTCTTGTCATTACCAAGAGGAGAAACAATCTTTTGCAGATTATATAGTTAAAGTTACACTTTTTTTTGACTGATTCAGAACATGGGCTAGGGAAAACAGTTTATCTCTAACTTTGGGTTGCAAGGGTTTTAGGTGAAAGCCAGCCCTCCCTGTGGAACGTCCTTTGCTGGTACCTGTGTGTGAATCTATGCTTCTTGGAAGTCTCATTCTCTTTAGATATTCTGTCAGAGGCTTCTTCTGGAACTGCCAACACAGTATGCCATAGTAGTGCTCTGCTTTTAGATTAGAATTGCTTTCTTGTGTTGCTGGTGCAGTTGTGGGCTTTGCTTTAAAGGAAAAAAAAAAAGAGGGAACACTTTAATCCGTTAACACGTTAGTTTGATGGAGGCACAAATTTGAAAATGTTTTCCTTCTTAATACAGGCAGATGAGTCAAAACAAGAGATGTTTAAAATAGTGGTATTTATTTCATAATATATATCAAAATATTGTACACCTTAACTATATGCTGTGTCATATATTAAAATATCTAAGTAAAAATGCACAGGAATTTGAGAAATATACAAATTTAAAACTCATTAATAGGTGTCACAAAACAAATATATGCCATATGCTAGGTTTAAGTTTTATATTGAAATACATTCTTCACATATATCCTTCAAGTCCTGATAGATAGAACTCAACATTTTCTTTCCAATATATCTTTATCAACCTATGATTTATTAAGGCTTATCTCTTTAAAACTAAACTGTTATGTAATACCTAGTTCATTCTGAAATCACAATTTTCTTTTATAGAACTATAAGGAAACCCTCAACTAGCCCACTTGATTTGGTCATATCTGTTATTAAACAATTACATTTTCTTCTCTTATTTTTATACTTATTTGGTGGTCCTGGGGATTGAAATCAGGACTTTGTGCATGCTAGGCAAGCACACCACCGCTGAGCCACATCCCCAGACTCTTCTCTTATTTTTATGCATACACACTTTACATAGATGTGATCAGAGAACATACAACTTTTGTGCTCTACTTATTCTTCTTATTTTTCATAAATACCTACGTGTAATTATTAGAAAGGTAGATGTTTCTTCTGTTATGTAATTGCCTTTGATGTCCTTTGCTCAGCTGAATACTCAGGTAGCATTCTTGTATTTTCATGATTTACATCATGCATATTATAGATACTTTTAATTAATGTCTATAGTAAAACTTACTATGGAAGATTTGTGGGTGGTCCATATGTATAGCCTGGGTGTGAAGACTATCTGTAAAGGGCTTCCTGTGTTTCTCTGTCTGAGTTTTCTAGAACAAGTTGCCTAAAATGCTGGGCAGATAACAACGTGGCTCAGTAGCAACCAGTTGTATCTCCTTTTATTAGAATAATTCTTAGGTTTGGTCCATACAATTTTCCTATTAGATCAAGCCCCAAGCCCCAAGCCCCCCTCATGCTTGTGACACTCTTATTAATTAATTAACTAATTAATTATTTTGGTACCAGGAGTCAAACTCAAGATCTAGTGCTTGCCAAGCAGGCACTTGTGCTACTGAGCTAAATCCTTGGCTACTCTTTTATTAATGCATCCTTGTCTAACACCCTTATGTGTTGTTCATGTCACTCTTACCTTCTTGGGTCACTGTCAGAATGAACTATTCATATCTAATCATTGTCTGAAGATCTATTCTGGGGAGACCCAAACTGAGTAATTTGAAAAATATGTGACTTTTCCTAATTCTCTTTTTCTCACTGTTTCATGGGAACAATTCCTACCGGCGTGTGGGCTGGCTTCCGGCGAGGATATTTCTCCCTCTTTCAGCTTTTCCTTGTAGAGGGCTGTTCTCTGACGCATTTTTGTCACAATGTTGTGGAGTGTGGCATCAGCATTCTCATTTATAACAGGGACTCCAAGTGGGCTAAAGGAGGGGGAAAAAGTGGAGGTAGGAATGGGTCAATAGGGAGATACCTCTAGGAGACAGTTTATTTCTTTCTTTTTTTTAAAATTTTATTTAAGGAGAAAAAGAAAAGAAAAAAAAGCAGAGAAAGGGTACAAGTTATACAGATTTACAGAAAAAAATAAACAGTAGGAAATCACTAGTTAATGGATTACATTTTGGCATCCCCCTGTTCAAGTTACAAAATTAAAGCATATAAAGTGGACATTCCAACAGTGAGACTGCAAACAGTTCTGTTCAATGATCCAACAAAACTCAGTAATATCATTATCTATCTTATACACTTAAATATACATGCAGTTATATCATTTAGAGCACTTTCTTTTCCTCTCTTTTGTACAATGACAATTATACATATTGGGTTTTGTTGCTCCCACAGCTCTTATTTCTTTTTTGGAAGAGAGTAGAACCAAATGTGACATAACAGAACAGTCAGTCAAATCAAAAGGGTGGACGTAATAGATAATGTAAAATCATAATAAGAGGTTACCATAATGCCTCCCGCTATCTCTAATAGAATTGCCTATATCATTAGTTATAATAAAATTGAACAAAACAGTAAAGAACAAAACCAACAAAACCACAACATTGGAGACATTATAGGTCTTCAAAAGTAGATAATAGTCAACCAGAATGGGCGTCATAATGAATCCCACTATCTTCACAGCTGTCGCCTAAATTTTCGAGCCTGGTACTATCAAGCAAAACAGAATAGAGGAACATCGGTCAAAACAAGATAGTGAGAGCAATACAGGGCTTTAAATCAAGATAATGGAAAGTCAAAGTGGGTTACTATACTATATCCTATTTTTAAATTTATTTTTCCCTTAATTAAAAGGATAAAAAAGTAAATAATAAAATGGAGATTGAGATAAAAGAGGGCATAACAGCAAATCAGCACAGATCAAAACATAACCGTTTAAGCAAAATAGTGTTTCACCACAAGATTATCCCAACATAAAAGTAGTTAACATATTGTCTCTTTCCTTGAAATCTTTGAGCATAACTTCATATACTGTAGTATCAAATATATCAAAACAATGTAAAACCATTCAAGAGAATGACAGTATTACAGGGTATTTAGAATCAACTAACAGAAAATAAACAATGGTTTCTGTATAATCTCCTTGTCTATAAAAGATTTTGCTTGTAGTATCATATATAATAAAATCCAATAAGATACCACCTGTTTAGACCAATGGAGACAGAAGAACAAAAGCTTGATGAGACTTCAAAACAAGATGATACTAAATCAGTATTACCTCTTAAGACATCATTTTCTCCAAAATAGCTGTTCCTATCATCCAATCTTCTCTGCCTCATTTCTGTTGAGCTCTTTTTCTGTCATTAGTTGTCAGTTTGTCTTCTTTATTTTATTTTCTGCTCCATTAATTGTAGCCTCTCTTCTGCTACTTCTGGATTCTTTGTATTTTTCTTTTTTAGGATATCTTGCAGTATTCTCTGTAGAGTTGAATTGGTGGTTGCATATTCCCCTAGTTCCTCTTTATCCTGGAAGCACCTTGTTTTTCCATCAATTTCCAGGGATAGTTGTGCAGGATATATCAGTCTTGGCTGGAGATTATTATCTTTCAAAGCTTGAATTATTTCCCCCCACGCTCTTCATGATTTGATGGTTTGTGCCGAGAAGTCTGCTGTAATTCTGATGGGTGTTCCCTTGTAAGTGATCTGTTTCTTGTCTCTGACGGCTTTTAGTATTCTGTTCTTGTATTGGATTTCTGGAATTTTAATTATTATATGCCTGGGTGTAGTTCTGTTTGGGTTGTAGGTGGCTGGGGTCCTGTATGCTTTGTACAACTGAGTATCTTTACCTTTTGCTAGATTAGGAAAATTCTCCTGGGTTATTTCTGTGAGTAGCTTTTGTAGTTCATTTGTTTGTATCCCTACTTCTTCTTTTATGTTCTTAATTCTTAAGTTATAGACCCTCTTGTCATCTTCTAGTCTTTGTATTATTGCTGTTTGTTTCTTTGTTATTTTTAAGAAGTTTTTCATTTCATGCTCCCATATTACAAATCTGCCCTCCAGTTCAGATAATCTGTCCTTAGTTTCTTTCAAGCTGTTATGCCAGTTTTCAATAGACTTTTTAGTTTCCTGGTATTCTTTTTGAACCTGCTTCACGTATTCTATGCTTTCTCTATTTTCTCCATTAAACAATTCTCCCCTCTTTTTCTGTTCTTCCATTCCACCATCTGTTTTTTCTTGGGTGGTGCTTAGCATTTCTCTAACTATTCTGCTGATGTCTAGCTTCAGGTCATTAATAACTTCATTCCTGAACTTGTCTATGAGGGTCTCGAGATAGCGCTTTATGTCTATTGGTGCTGTGTCTGCTGTTGCCTCTTTCTCAGGATTAGGGGCCGAGGACCCTTTCTTGTTGATGCCTCTTCCCATATTCTTTGTTCCTTATATATGCAAGCACATATAGGAGGCCCAGCTTCCTTCCCTGTCAGCCACAGTCTTATTGAATTGCAATCAGGTGTTCCCGCCCACTGCAGCACAACAGGGAGTTACAGACCAGACAGCCTAGGCGGGGCCCACCCCTTCAGGTCACCTTCAGGAGCTGGGACCTGGGCTGTGCTAGCCTACTGGGTCTCAGCCACCAGTGTCATGTGGGCTAGGCACTGTTCACCAATCCTGCTTGAGAGGTGGATTGGTGACTGAAGTCACTGCAGCACCCTGTTCCCGTAAGTCTGCCAGGTTCCAGAATGTCCTCTGTTGGAGTCTCCTAGACCGTGGTGAAGAGACCCAGTTTTCCCTCACTCACCGGAGGTGGATGCACCGCTCCCCGCCCGTCCCACTCTCAACTCCATTCACCAATTCCGATTCTCAGAGCTTCTGCGCGTCTCTCTCCCTGCCAAGCTGATGCAGATGCAGGGGTGGCGGTGGGAAACCCAAATCTTGGCTTCCAATGGCGTGGGCTCCAGCTTCCACACTGAGGCTTTATCTGTTCCTGTTATAGCACCAGGATTGCATTCCCAGTTGGTTTCTCTCAGCCCAGTTCGTTATTGGATCACCGGGGCATATCTCCTCTTGCTTATGATTCCTTACTCAGCACCATTCCTGAATTCTAAGCTGGGTGTTTCAGAGAGCCTCCGTAGCTGCTGCTATCTGTCCGCCAAGTTCTCCCGGAAGTCCCGAGACAGTTTATTTCTCACCTTCTTTATACAATCAAGATTATTAACTTCCACTTGTTGCAATTTCAGAGAACAATTCAAACATGAAAATTTAATCAAAAACGTTACAGTAGACTATAGATTTGTTTGTTTGAAAAACGATTATTCTTGACAATATTGGATTGTGAGGGCCATGGTTGTGTCATTAAGTTGTACTACTAGAAGTTCCTAGGGTTGTATGACTAAGATCCCTATTTTTTTGTTATCAATTAGCTCTTGACTTGTTAGGGGCCTTAGTAGTTTTTACCAGGCTGAGATAATTCCTTGGCTAACTGATAGGAAGAAAATAAGGATCACAGTCTGTATACCGCAGGAACTGACTTTTTGCTAATATCCTGAATTAATATGCAAAGTAAATCCCTCTCCAGAAACTACAAATAAAAGTTTAGGCTGACTGGCACCTTGATTTCAGTCTTGTGGGACTTTAAGCAGAGAACCCAGCCAAGTCCACCTAGAGTTCTGATGTATGCAACTGTGAGCTAATCAATAGGAGCCTATTTTAAAACCCTGAGTTAGTGGTAATTTATTACAGAGCAATAGACAAGTAATACAAGTAGATTTTAATAACTTTTCCTTGTGGAAAAGCACGCAAGCAGACTAGCTCAGGGTATAGGATATAAACTTGTTTATTTCATAAACATCTGAATTTTCTTCAGTTTCCCTCAGAGCTCTCACTGTCTTTCTTCTTTCTGATATTTGAACCTTGGTCTACATGGGCCGATATATGCTGCTTTCATTTTCATTTCGTCACAATCTTAAATTGATACCCTTCCAACCTATTGCTTCACTTCCATGGGACTCACGATGGAACTGAGTAACATATAACTTTCAATTAAGAGCACTGTACTGTAACCCCCATTTGTGAACCCATTCTCTTCTTGGTCTTTGAATATATCACATCTACAACTGTTTACAGATCACTAGACTATTGATGTTTTTTTCTCTTCTATTTTTATTATTATAACTTATACCTCTTTAAAAGGTAAAAGTGCAGGTTCAGTATCAGAGATTTTTCATTTAGTCACATTTATAAGCCTGTTTAAGAAGATCGAAGACTTGGCTGTAATGCAAGAAAGATTCATCTAAGTCAATACAGAAATAGGTGGACACTAGGTTCATAAAAGCAGTAATTTTTTCTGTAAGAATTATCATAGATAAAGTGGCTGAGTCTGTTTGTAGTTGTTTCTGCATTTTCTGATGTATTCTATTGATCTTTGAATTGGTTTTTTAAAAATTTCCCCTGGACCATGTCATTTTTATCACAGTAGCTTTGTAGCATGATTTCAAGTCAGGGATTGTAATGCCTCATGCCTTGCCTCCTAGTTGTTTTTGCTAGTCTAGGTATCTTCTGGTTCCAAACAAATTTTAAGATTGTGTTTTCTAATTCTGTGACATATGCTGTTTGTATTTTGATTGGGCTTGCATTAAGTCTGTGGAAAATTTTGGGAATATGATCATTTTCACTATGTTGATACTTCCTACCCCAGAGCAAGAGATAATTTCCACCTTCTGATTTCTCTTTGATTCCTTTTTGAGAGTATTGTAGTTTTCAATGTAAAAGTCTTTTATTTCCTTTGTTAGGTTACTGGCTCATTTTTTTTTAATGCTATAATGAAAGATGTGGTTCCTATAATTATTTTCTCAGTGAGTTTGTGATTTTTGTACAAGAATACTATTGATTTTTGAGTGATTATTTTGTATCCAGCTATGCTACTGAATTTGGTTATTAAATCTAGAAATCTTCAAAATCTTCTATGTAGAGCATCATGTCATCTGCAAATAATAATAATTTAACTTATTTTCCTATTTTTATTCTTTTCATTTCTTTCTTTTGTCTAATTGCTTTGGCTATGTTTCCAGAACTATAGGAGTGGTGATAGTTAACATCCTTGTTTTCCTGATTTTAGAGTGAAAAATTTCAGTTTTAGTCCATTTAGTATGACATTGGCTATTGGCTTGTCATAGATGGCTTTAATCAAATGGAGATAAAGGGCATCTTTTCCAATATTCTGAAGGGTTTAATCATGAATGGGTGTTGAACTTTGTCAAATGTTTTTCTGTGCCCATTGTGATGATCATATGATTTTTGTTCTTGGCTCTGTTGGTATGGTGTGTTACATTTATGAAGGCTAAAACTAGACCCATGTCTCTCAACATGCACTAGACTAAAATCAAAATGGATCAAAGATTCAAATATTAAAACAGAAACACTAAATCTGCTGGAAGAGAGAATAGATAGAAATTTTAAAAACAGATGTGTGTAAAGACTTTATGAACAAAATCCTAATAGTATAGGAAATATTATAAATAATCAACAACTGTGATCTCATGTTATTAAGAAGCTTTTGCACAGTAAAAGAAATTATCAATGGAACTATGAAGTAACCCACAAGTTGGGAAAAAGTTTTTCCAGATATCAGAGGACTGATATCTGGAATGAATTCTAAATGAATTCTAAAAAGAATTAAAAAATAGCATACCTCCTTAATTTAAATCTGAAATAATAAAATTTAAATCTGAAATGAACAGATACTTGTTAGATGAGGATTAGAAATAGCAACTAAATATATGAAAAATGTTCAACATCATTGGTCATTCTAGTGATGCAAATTAAAACAATGCTCTGACTCCATCTCATTCCAGAAAGAATGGCTGTTCTCAAGAAATCAACCAATAACAAACCCTTCTTCACTGTTGGGAGTAGACTGGTGCAACTACTGTGGAAATCAGTGTGGAGATTCCTCAAAAACAACAACAACAACAACAACAACAACAACAACAACAACAACAATAACAGCAACAAAAAACTGGAGGTTCCACTTGACTCTGCTATTCCCCTTCTTGGTTTCTTCCTGAAGGAATATACACAGCAACATATGCATACTCATTTTTGTAGCAGCACAGTTTGTAATAGGCAAATCTTGATGAGTCAAAATGCCCATCAATCAATAAATCAAATGTGGTTTTATACAAAATGGAGTACCACACAAATTTATCTTTATAAAGATAAATTTGAGACATTTCTAAGTAAATAGATGTACCTAGAGAAGATACTCTTAAGTGAAATAAATTGGACACACATATGTAAATATCACGTTGTTTCTCTCGTGTGAGAAACCAAGTGTAGGTAAGGACTAAAATTTAGGATATTGTGAAACAGGAAAAGGATGTTCAAATGCCAAAGGGAATTAGTGAGGGGCAAAGGAGAAAGGAAGGAAGGGAAAAAATATTAGAAAAGAAAGAAAAATGGAAACAAAGCTTTTGTAAATAAGGAGTGGAGGGCTGGGGGTGTAGCTCAGTGGCATAAATGCATGCTTGGCAAGTGCAAGGTCCTGAGTTCAATTCCTGGTAGCAAAAAACAAAACAAAACAACCAAAAAAATAATGAAGGGGAAAAAGGCCTTGAGAGGAAGGCACAAGAATGGGAAAAATGTAGAATAAAAATATATTATGTACAGTACAAATTTTCTGTGATGAATTTAATCATTATGTATATCTAAAATGTACCAAACAATTAGTTAAATAAAGAATTATCATAGATTTCATCACATTTATCTTTTTCATGCATCTTAATATTTTAAATTTATTTCTTAATGGATACATAGAAATATAAAAATTTAGTCTATTTATGAGATATTATATGCTATTTATATGCATATATTGATTATTAAAAATTTAGTATGCTTAGAAGTATATTCATTCATCAAGAAGTTATTAAGCATATACTTTATACAGCAAAATAGATGATTTAGACAGTGGTGTTATAGAGTTTCATAGATTAATGAAGGTATAAATTAATAGGTAACACTAAATAATAAGGACACAAATAAGGTACTATGGGTTATACTGAATTTAGAATGGGGAAGTCCATTAAGTCTTAAGGGAATATAGAACTTTGATGGAGAAATAATTGACCAAAGTTTTAAGCCTTGTTAGCAATGTATCCGAAGTTATGAAAGAATGTAACATAATCAACAAACTTTTTGCTATGATTGAAGTAGTGTGTGTGTATGTGCGTGTGCGTGTGCGTGTGCGTGTGCGTGCGTGTGTGTGTGTGTGTGTGTGTGTGTGTAGCAGGACAGGTGGCAAGACTGGACTGGTTGGGTCTGAAAAGGCCAGATGAGTAAACAAAGTTGTGATGGTCCTGAATGTCATACTTTGGAGTTTGAACACTGAGCTTCAAAGAGGAGCCCATGTAGATGATGAAGCAAGTGAGGAGTCTGTGTCGACAGGTTCGAAGTTTAGAGAAGTGGAACACTGGAGAAGGGGGTGAAGAGGGGCTCAGTAAAGCATGGAGCTGAAGGAGAAAGTTACTCCGCTAGTTAGATGAGAGGTGATGAGAGAAATAGAAAGAAGAAATATTTTAGAGGCAGAAATCATAGGATACAGGGACTTTTGGTGAGATTTGGGTAACAATAAAGAATGGCTTGTAAGTTTTCATTAGGAAAGATTAGATTTATGAAGACAACATTAATATAAACAGGAAGTCAGAAAGCAGATGTTTATATGTGGTGGACGCATAGGAAAAAATGAGTTCTTTTCTGATGTAGGTTCATTTCAAGGTCTTGTAGGACTCTGTGTGATAGGTCTTTGTCTCACTGAGGAGGCATTTAAAAACAGTTCTGGGAACAAAAACTTGGTGGTCGTAGCTCGCAAGGGACATTTGTAGCATCATAGGTGAATGACATTGTCCCAGACTGTGAAGTTTTCAAGGTCAGAGTTACAGCTTTACTTTGCCCTCCACAAGACCTGGGACAAAATAGATTTCGAATAATTGCTTATTGAGTAAACCTGCTAGTTCTAACCTTTCGTTTGACCTTTCTTGATGTGCCTCAGTGCTTTAAAGAAATCTATAAAAGGCAAAGTTGAGGGGGTTGCTGGATCATTAACTATAAAGTCAGGTATTCAAATTGTCAAAATGTCTGATTCAAGTCACAGGACCTAAGGGGCACAACTTTTCTTTTCCTGAATTAGCTATAAGCTGTAACTAACTATACAATTGCCATTTAAACATACCAGTTTGTATTAATATGTCTCATGGTTAAAATGCTAAAAATAATATTAGAAAGCATGTTATTTCAAATACATATCTATATTTCAATTACTAAACATTTTTTTCTGTGTTAGCTGAAAGATTTATATATGAATGTAGTTCATCTTTCTTTGACTTTTTTTCTAGTGATCTTTTCTTGTCTTTTTCTCTGCCTGTGTACATATGGAAATTGTGAATGAATTTTTCTCTAGGTAATTTGGTAACAACATAAAAAGACAAATAGAGAGGATGAAATGTATATTTCTTGCAATAAAGAACCAAATGAGAAGAGGAGACCAATAAATACAAAAGGGATTTTGTACTGTTTCATCTGAGCTAAGTGTGCTGTACCGATATTTCCAGTGTGAATGTGTCATTATATGTTTTTAAAAGGATTATTTCTCATAATTACATAATGAAAGACTTGGTAAACAGCAAAAATATTTTATAAATTTTGATAAACAAATTTTGAAAGATATTTGGAAAGCTAAGTGTTTACTTTTGAAAGAAAATCTTCTTGGATCGTCTCTTACTGAAAAATGGGAGATTTCTAAATTTGATTTATAAGACTCCATGGAAGAATAAAGAATTAGCTATGCTAAAATGAACTTTATAACTTTAAACATAAAGGTATAGAGAGAACTGATTGAAACTAAAAATAGAAAAAAACCCCAGAATTATAATAATATTCCTTTCTTCTTTAAATCTATTAGAAGTATAAGCAAAAAAAAAAAACCCACAAAAAACAAAAACAAAAACAAACAAACATGTCTTTGGGTTCACAGAAGTTTTTGCTCCCTGGGCTACCGCATAATAGCAAGGCTTGGTGAGAAGCAGGCTTTTAAAAATTTTTTTGCTAAAGTGGGAAATAGACTTCCTTGAAATGATAGAAAAATAAGCTTGTGGTTGGTAGGTGTACTCAGGAATATTAGGTTCTTTATTTAGTTATTTATTTATTGTCTTGGGGATTAAACCCAGGGAGTGTGCACTGAGATACATCCTCAGGCATTTAGAAATTTTTTTTTAATTTGAGATAACAGTCCTGCTAAATTGCTAAGTTTCCCAGGTGGGAGCAAACCTGTGATCTTCCTGCCCTAGCTTCCCAGAGCACTGAGATTACAGATGTGGGTCACCAAATCTGGCAGAATAATAGTTTTAAGAAAGTGGATACAAACACAGTATAAATCTTGAAATTTAAAAAAAATTGTCTATATTTATTGGTACTCTTAGAAAGTTTTCAAGTACTCCAGAAATAATAATTTCTCTATTTTAAGATTTTCTGCTTTAGCATAACCTGAGAAAAATAATTAATTTTTAAAATATTTTTTGAACTTCTTTTTTATTTTTTACTTACTTATTGATTTATTGATATGTAGCCCAGGTAAGGCTTGAATTCACAATTCTCCTGCCTCAGCTTTCCAAGTGTAGGGATTGTAAGTGTATGCCACCATGCTCAGCTAATTTCTTTTTTTATTTTGAATTAATATGTAATAACTGTTCTGTGAGACACACTGAAATAAATCCAAACATATAAAATATAATGTTAAAATCAGGATAACTAGCATTTCCATCTCTTTAAGCAGAATTTCTTGTTTCTGTATGTTGGGAAACTTGAAGCTCCTTCCTTCTAGGTCTTTATAAATCACATACTAAGTTGTGTAAACTATAGTCATGCTACTAATCTGTGGAATACTATTACTTGTGTCTCTCACCTAACTGTATTTTGGTGCCCATTATCTAACCTTCTCCTATCCCTCTCTCCAGTACCCTTCTAGCTTGTAGTGAACAGTATTCTATTCTTTATTTCTATCAGTTCAAATTTTTAGTTTCCACCCATGAGTGAGAGCGTGTGCTTTTTGTCTGGGTGTGGCTTAGTTCTGTGCCTGACTTAATGGAATGTCTTCCAGTTCTATCCATGTTGCTGCAATTGACCGTATTTATTCTTTTGTTTTAGCAGCAGAATGATATTACATTGTGGTATCACATTTCCTTTAAGATGACTGCTTTTGATGGGAGTGGTAAAATGGGGAGGTGGCAGTCAGGAATGAGTTTACAGAGGACATGGTATTTGTGATAAATTTCAAATAGTAAACGGCAGGCTGGGGAGGTGGGTAGCTTTGTGGTACAGCTCTTGACTAGCACCCATTAGGCCTTGGGTTCAACTTACAGTGCTGGAAATGACATGGTAAAAGTGACTCCGTGGTACTTTGTAGTTAACCTTTGGATGAAAACTCATTCCCAGTTAGCCATAAAACCCACATGGGAGGGACAAATGGTTACATCAAACAAGACATACTGACCCCTGTCCGCATCCTGTTTGATTAATGACCTAGATATTTGAGAGAGACCTTATGGCACGCTTGTAAAATTAAGGGAAGTAACATAGTTGCTACAGTTACCAAGAAACTTGTTAAATGTATAAAAACCTCTGACAACAAAGCTTTGCAATTGGCATTAGCTGATTGCTGACCACTGTTCATCAACTAATAAAGCTTACTTGTGTCCATTTTGGGCCTCCGTGAGTATCTTTTGCACTTAAGCCATAATGGAAAAATGGGAGGAATCTGGTTTTGACTAAATAAAGGGTAGATGTTAAAGGCAAAACTTGATAAGTTGAATAAAGACAAGTTCATTGCAGCCTTGTCCAATACAACACAGTATTAAACACTTCAAAAAGGAATGGCAAATCATCTATAATTTGTCTGGAAAGGTCAATTGAAACAGAAGCATAGAAGCATAGCAGAATTCTAAGTAGAAGAGTTACATGGTTAACTAGGTTTTGCACAAATAATTGGAAAAAGAAAGAAGATCATCAGTTGTGAAGAGGAAGTATGACTTGAAGAAGGGAGAAAGACAAGTTAAATTATGTGAGTTAGCATAAAAGTATGAAATTCCAAGTTTGGTCAGTGTACTACTCTGAATAGTACTTGCTAAAATTCATGTTCACTGGGAATCTCAATGTATGATCTTATAAGGTCTTGGCTGATACAAATACAAATTGTCCCTGTCTTAGAATTATGCAATATATAAATTCTTGGCTTTATGAGGGGCAAAAGTGGTAAGCATTCAGTAGAAACTGTACTTTAAGCTTGGAATCTTGGGTTGCTCTTGGGCCAGTGACAGGCGTGTGATTCTGCTGGGATGCTGGGTAGCAGCAACGAGCCAGTCAGCCACGCCTTTGTGAGGGGGAGCAACATGTACTCCCTAGCATACTGTGTTGCTAAGCCATGATATACAACAGCTTGGGTAGATTAAATTCATTTCCAATGTATGACGCTTTCAATTTAATGAGGGTCCTATTTGATGTATTGTTACAAACTGAGAAACATCTTTATTTGAGTTGAATTTATATTAGGGTCAGGTGAGCCTTTAATCTAATAACTATAGTCCTTATGAGAAAGCCATGTGAAAAAATAGTGAAGACACAGAGGGAGAACATCACGTGACTACAGGCCGGGATTGGAGTGCTGATCTGTAAGCTAAAAGCAAGCATCTGAAAGATGCTATGGAGTTACCAGCAACCAGCAGAAGTAGGCGACAGGGATGCAGCAGGTTGTCCCTGAGTGCTTCTTAGAGGACCAGCTTTGCTGAGCTCTTGATTTTGGGTTTAGCCCCCAGAGCCGTGAACATAAATTTCTGTTATCTTTAACATACTTAGTTTAGGGTAATTTTTTAGGGCAGTCCTACGAAACTTAACGAGTCAGCAGCATGGACACTTGTGATACCACATGGACAACTTGGATGGAATTGTGAGAGAAATAGAAATCCATTTAGTTCAGTATGGGTTAAAGTTGGGAGGTGAATTAAGAACCGAGATCTCTAATTTAGTGCAGTAGGTAACTGAGAGGAAGTTGGGTCTGGAAATCAGAAGGGAGGACTCAATTGGAGATGTTGATCAAGGAATCAGCAGGCTAGAGGAGATGATGGAATTTATTCAGTGAATGAGATCACTGGTAAAAGCCTGCATAAAAAAGATAACACTGGGAGCTCATAACCTTGGAATTTGCTGACATTTAAGGAACAGCATTAAAAAGTGGAACTGAGAAGTAGCAATTAGGCAGATCTAAGAGAGAAAAATGTCACAAAACAGGGAAGGTAAGAGTTTGGAAAAGGAGGTCACTGTGTGTCACTCTGCACATGAAGTGAGTAGAATGAGGGTTAAAAGAGGGCTTTAATTTTACCAAGTAAGATTTCACTGGTAGTCTTAAGAAAATTGGTTAGAAAAATGTGTAATTTTATCAAATTTCACCATTTTCTTCACATACTTGATTAGTTTGTAAAACGGATATATAACCATGCATTTGTACTTAAATACTAGCTTATATTTTTAGTCATTACATTCTAAAATCACTTAAAAGTAGTTTTTATTTTCTCCAATAAAAATCTTTAATAGATTTTTTCTTTTGCAAAGTTTACTAGATTCTGCTTATTTTTTAATTAGAAGTTTATTCATTTTTTTAAATGAGAATTCATTTTTCAAAAATGTAATTTAGAGTTGGGCTGGGGATTTAGCTCAGTGGCATAAGCGCCTGCCTGGCAAGTGCAAGGTTGTGAGTTCAATTCCCGGTACCAATATATATATATATATATATATATATATATATATATATATATATATATAATTTAAAGTCCTTTTACATCAAGTCTTTTTGCTTTCTTAAATAATATACAGGAATTAGGCAAACAATATTCTATCAAAATTTGGGAATCTTTTTGGAGACAAGAGAGTTGGTATTTGTGTGTGTGTGTGTTTAGGTAATAATTAGTGAAAAATTCAAAGCATTACTCTTAAAACATATCTACAGAAAAAAATCTGCTTTGGATAGGGGAACGTTTTTGGGAGTATAACTTTATGAATAAAATAATAGAAAATAACACAGTTCTGATTTTTATTCAAGTATCTGGCTATCTACCATGTAGCCTACAAATTTTTTACATGTCTTTATGAGTATAGATATAACTCAACCAATCTCTTCTTACATTTGTCAATGCTACAAAGATTTTAAATTGTTTATCAAATTACAGTTATGCATATGGTATTATTTTCACACATTAGTTTGTACATATGGTAATGTACATATGGATATTATAATACAGAATTTTTTAACCTGTTATGCTTTTTTATTTAGAGAAAAAAAGCAGAATAAAAGAAGGGTAGAAATAACACAGAATTTCAAAAAAATTAAGACTAAGAAATCACTAGTTGATAAATTACATATTGTCATATTAGAAATAGTTGTTCAAGTTACAAAATCAAAGCATAAAAAGTGGAAAATCAAACCATGGCAGGGCAAACCATTCTGTTCAATGACCCAACAAATACTTAGAAATACGGTCATCTATCTTACACACTTAAACATACATACAGTTATGTCCTTTAGAGCACGTTCCTCCTAAGTTATTCTTTCTGTGCTTGCAACATGCTGCAATGCATTCATGCTGCAAAATCTGTTGCCTCATTCCTTGCTATCAATATGCTCCCTAGAGCTTTTTTCTTCTATTAATCTTTAAGTGCTGGGCATTATGTTCATGATGTTTACTTTTATTGTTAGTGAATAACATTTTAGTGGGTGATAAATACAGTGGTAACTAATCATATTAAAAGCTAGGTAACTACTTTAAGAGTAATATTCCCCAAAGACTAAGAAAAATATTGCCACATACACTGTGAATTTAAATCTCTAAGACTCATGTGCACACATGCACACATGCATACACATCAACACACATATGGAACAGCAACTCTGCCCACCTTTTACTCTGATTAAAAGGAGAATGAGTGAACACAGAAATACAAACATAAAATATTGTAGCACCAATACTTACATATCAATAAAAATTTAAAATTCTTTAGTGGTTTCAGATGTTTCTCTTTCTTCTTCGAGTGGGTAAGCAGTAAACAGAAGGACTATGTTTTTACCATTTTTTCCTGTATAATGACATCCTGAAAAACTCCACTTGTATTCACAAGAGTTCTTAAAAGTTGTTGTGTTTGGAAAGTTATGAGGTTTGTTTTGTGGGTCTTATATACTTATTCAAGAGTTATTCATTGTAATCCTACACACAGTAAGTACTTTGAATTAGGAAAGATAACTCCCTTGATATTCACTCTGAATATTCTCTATTTAATATCCCTTTCTTTCTTATGCTCTTACATTTGTTCTTACTTATTCATTCTAAATAAATTGAGGAAATTTTTACATACAATCTGTTCTATTAGAATATATTATGATTGGATTGTGTCCCCCCAAATCACATGCTTATCCTCTAAATGACTGTTTTTAGATAACATGTCTTTTTTAGGGGGACTTTAATATGACAGGATTGATGACCTTATAAGATGAGAGATATCAGAGG
This sequence comes from Cavia porcellus, assembly GCF_034190915.1. Taxonomy (NCBI): domain Eukaryota; kingdom Metazoa; phylum Chordata; class Mammalia; order Rodentia; family Caviidae; genus Cavia; species Cavia porcellus. Next base: position 61,161,667 of record NW_026947493.1, read on the forward strand.
ATATCTTTCTTTCTCTTTTCACAGACACACGAGCGCATACAGAACAAAGCTATTGGAACTACAGCAAGAAAATAACCAATTAAAAGCTAGGAGAGAAATCTTACCAAAAATCAGTCCTGATACCACCTTGTTTTGGCAGCAAAAGCAGACTGATACATACAAATACATGGGTGTCTAAACAAGTGATAAAGTTATTTTTAAAAGCAGATTGAAAGTTAGACCAAGATAATAGGTTGAATATTGTAAATCCTTAGAAATGATAGCAAAGCTGTTTTTTTTTTTTTTTTTTTAATCTGCATACTGGAAAGCCAAGCATCTTTACAAGTAAACCAGGAAGTAAGAGAAGTTTCTGATAGAAATAAATGGATTTGTATTAACTCATTTAACGCTTACAAATTGTAAAGTCCTTCAGCACATGTGGTTTGTTGTTATCAGTGAAGAAATTCACTATTCAATACACTAACCAGAAAGGTTTGTTGCAAGGAAAGGGGTTTCTAGGAGTGTTCTACCCTTGGAGGGAGTAGAGACCAGAAGCCAGAAGGGTCCATGCTCAACCACATTTGGAGCTGGCAAGTGGGTTGTTCTCCTTCCCTCCAAACTCAAAGGGAGTGGAAGGAAGCAGATACAACGGCCTCTAGGTAGTAAAAAAGGGTTTTATGGGGAGGAGCAGAATTTTATTCCATGTGGATGGCAAAAATCAGAAAAATGGAGAACTGAATGTTCAGACAATGAGTTAGTGTTCAATACCTCTTGGCAATATTTTACTCACAGCCTCTGTAGGAAGAATACAATACGTAGAATAATATCTACACAAAGGCGTACTAGGCAGAGTTACAGAGGGTGTAAGGTGGGGAGATTGAGTAGGAAGGGTTTTGGTGGGATTGATCCTTTCCAAGCATAGGCAAAAAACAGGGGCCATAGTTTATAGGGATTTAAAAGCCTCTAAAAATTAAAATTCAGTTTGTTTTTATTATTATCATGTGTCAAAAGCTCTTCCCAAAGCTCATAAGATCTTCAACCTCAAAGTAGAGTTTCTTGTCCCATCTTTTTATGCTACTGATCTGTACAAGTTATGGAGAATTTCAAGTTCAAATCTGGTCATATAAGCCAAAATTATCAATAGTAAGAAAATAATGAAAAACTAACTCACAAGAAAATAAAATTAACAAAACTGACAGTAATTTCAAGAAAGAAACATATCTTCATACATCTAAGAAAGAATATGTAATTTACATTAATTGGGATAGATTACTATATATGATAGTCAACTGATATTTGGAGATAGAAAATTTGATTATGTAAAATACAAAAAAAAAAAAAAAACCAAAGTGAAATATGAGTTTAGCTAAATAGCAGGATGAACACTGCTAAAGAGAGAATTAGCTGAAGATTTCTGCCTGCAAAAAGCATAGAAAGACAATAATTGTAAAAAATACAAGAAAAAATCAGACAGGATAGAAGGTGAGAAAGTCATGGATCTAATACCTTTCTAAGTTCCCAAAGGGCAGAATATAGGAAAAGGAACAGATAAATTAGTCCAAAACATCCCAGAGAATTTTATTCAGAGTTGAAAATTGCACAAATTTTCAGGTTAAAAGAGGTCCTCAAAGGTGAAGAGAGAGAAAAAAAAAAAAAAACAATTCTAAACCTGTACATTGTTATCAGTCGCAGAACACTGAAAGTATAGATAAAAATCCTAAAATTTCCCCGAGGATGAATGAAACACAAACTTACAACAAGCAAAATCAGCTCTGTATCAGATTTCTCAATGATAATATTGAGTACTAGAAGCTAATGAAACAGTAGCTCAAATTTGTAAGGATGAATGAATTCTTGAAATTAACGCTGCTGACATCCTGTGTAAGATCATCTCTGCTTTGCTGAGGGAAAATAGCTTTCAAGCACAGCTATCCCAGGCTCAGCATGCAGCAAATACAAATTTTGCATCAGCTATTAAATGGTGGATTTTTCCTTTGACACTAAAAAAATACTTAAAAATTAAAAGGCCCTGAAAGAGGATGATGCAGATGCAGATGCTGGAATTTTTGTTAGTGTAAATGAAAAGCTCTGGGAAAAACCATTTTGAAAAAGTTCCATGAGAAAGAAGGACATGTTGTATTTGCAGGTGAGGCTGTGGGTGTACTCACCAAAACTGTCCACCTTCAGTGAGACCTGCCTTAACAACTAATCCATGTACAGATGGACTTACTACATGGGAGAGGGGAAAAAACCTAGTGAAAAGATGAGGCACAGTTTTCTTTTGACCACTATATAAAGCACAGTAATTTTAGAGGTGGACATGGTGGTACATGCCTGTAATTGCAGCTACTCAAGGGGCTGATGCAAGAGGATTGCAATTGCAATGCCAACGTGGACAGTTTAGCAAGACCTTGTCTCAGCATAAAAAGTAAAAAGGGCTGCTTACATAGCTCAGTGGTAGAATACAGTACTTGCCTAGCATGTGTAAAACCCTGGGCTCAATCCCCTCTAACAGGGACAAAAATGGCACAGTATTTCTAATGACTACTAACACACAGTGAATGGATAGATTGAATCCTGACTCTGCTTATCCTATTATAAATAAATTGGAGAGATACAGGAGATAAACAGAGGATGGGAAGGTTTGCCCAGGAGTGTGGAACTACTTCAAATGCCCAAAACAAATATTGGTTGGAGGTAGATTTGCCATCTGCCTGACAGTAGCATACATGGCTGAGGTCTGGAGAAGAAAGCAGGAAATCAAGATGCGGAAACTGGTTTCATTCACAAGTATGTGTGGAGGGGGCCCGGCAGGAATGGGTTCCATTCAGAGCAATTCAATAATCTAAATGCAAATGGAGATAATTGTAGAAAGTGGGAAACCGAGAGTTTCAACGAGAGAGAATCAATGAAGCAAACTTGCATGGGAATCTCGAGAAACCAGAAAGAGCTCTGAAGGAAGGCAGAGTGGGGATGCTTACAACCAGACACGTGGATGAGGTCATTATTCTGCAAATCGGCTATAGGGTGTCAGGAGAGAAGTCTAAACTTTGGCAGCCTGTGTGTGACTATGGAGCCTGGAGAACCCCCTCCCTGGCCATGACCTCTAGAAATTAGGAGGGTTAATAAGCGGCTGGGAATATGTCTTGTGTTGCTTTTTAAGTTTGAGTGAGTAGCAAAATGGAAGTATATTGGCAGCAAAATATTTGCACAGCTTTTTTTCTATGAAAACATAGATATCATTTAGACTTCCGGTAGACAACAATAGCGAATAAAGGAAAAATGCAGAAGGAAAATTCAGTTTGATATTGTAATAAAGGACAGAGCAGCACATATATTTAAGGGATTCTTTGAATGTCAAATTAATGACCACATTCTTCCCTTCTTTTAAATAAAGAGCTTTAGGAGACAATGAGTTGATCTGACCCACGAGACTCAGACAACACATGTTGAAAAAAGATGACTATTAAATGAAAGGAGGAAGTGTTCAACTTTCATTGGGAATAGATTAATAAAGAGCAAAATGAAATTAAATAAATTTCTGATAACCACTAAAACTTATGGAAAGAACTGTATTGTTAGTCTGGTTATATAATGAAACTTTCCTTAAGATGTAGGCAGCTGGTACTAGTCTCTATTTTGTGAAGAAATCTGTACTGTCTAGGTCACTGCTAGAGTCTTGATTGCTGTCAGTTATCTCCTGCTGAGGATAGACCTGCAGGATATTTATGCCACCATTATAAAGCCACCAGCTGATTTGTTCCAAACATTCAAAAATAATTCAAAGAAGGGAAGATAGTCTTTTGAACAACTAGTGCTGGAACAATTGGACATTCATAGGCAAAAGAGTGAATTCCAATTGAAATCTCATATTTCATACACTAACTCAAAATGGATCACTGACTTAGGTGGAAAACATAAAAAATTGAACTTTTTTTTAAAGAGAGAAAAATCTTTCTTTGGACCTAAAACTGGCAAAGAATTCTTAAATTTAACATTAACAGTCCAGTGCATAAAAGGAAAACTCGATATATTACACTTCATTAAATTTAGAAATACTGGCTTTGTGAAAAATTCTATTAAGAGGATAAAAGAAATTTCTGATTGGGAGAAAGTATTCGCAAACTACATAGCTGAAAACTACCTAGACGGTATGAAGAATTCTCACGATTTAACAGTAAAAGGAAACAAAATGCAGTAATCTTATCATAAAGGGAGAAAACACATGAACAGATACTTCACATATTCGGGTACACAGATGGCAAATAAGCACATGAAAAGATGCTCTGCATCCTTAGCTATTAGGAAATGCAGATTAAAAAAAAATGACGTAGCACTAGTGCTTCTCCAGTTGGCTAAAGTAAAACCAAGTGTGAATACCAAGTCCAGCAAGCCTGTGAATAAACTGGATCACTTAGGCATTGCTGGGTGAAGTGTAGAATCCTATACCTACTGCATCTTGACTATATATATATATATATTTATATATATATATATATATATATGAATGTATGTAATTGTAATGACAATTACATATGTATGTATATTTATAGTCATATGAATGTTTTCACTTACAGTTTTGAATATTTTATCCCAAAATGTATGTTCATACAAAGAGAGCATAAACTTCAGTCTTATAAACTTATGTTCACACAAAGATATGTGTACAAATATTTATAATGTCATCACTTACCATAATTATAAAATGGAAATATTGTAAAAGTCCTTCATTGAGTGGATAGTTATGCAAACTGTAGTACACATCAATATCATGGAATACTTATCAGCCAAAGCAAATGAACTAACAAATGAATAAACAGACATGAATTATTGATGCAAACACAACTTGGATGAATATCTGGAGAATTATATTCGCTAGAAGCCAGTCTTAAAGAATTACATAATAATGATTCTATTTATGCACTACTTTAAAAATGACAAAACTGTAGAAACAAAGAATAGTTCTTGTCAGGGCTAAGGCCTGGGATATAGGTGTAGAGATAAGAAGGAAAAGAGAGTTCAGTTATAAAAGGGCAACACGAGAGATCTCCGCAGTGATGAAATTGTTACGTATCTTGCCTGTGGTGGGGATATGTAAATTTGTACATGTGATAAAACTGCTTAAGACTAAATGCACACAAGCATGCACGTATGGCTAAGTACAAGTAAAAAGGAAATAGAGTAAAATTAGTAGATTTCCCCACGTTAATACTTGAGCTGTGATATTTGTCTTTATAGTTTTGGAAGATATTATCCCTGGAGGAAATTGCGTAAGGGGTACACAGGCTCTTTTCATAGTAGTATTTCCAGGGAAATAAATATAAAAATCTTTTCTGGTTTTGGGAGACAGGCTCTCACTACACAGTTCAGGCTGGCCTTGAATTCACTGTGGAGCCCCAGGCAGGCCTTGAACTTGCAGCAATCCTCCTTCCTCAGCCTCCCAAAGGCTGAGATTACAGACTCGTACCACCACACCTGAAAATAAATGAAATGTTTAAAAAAAATTCTTTACCTGGTAGCAGGCCACCAGCTTAGCTGTGTCCTGAGTACTTGGGTAGACACATAGTGCTGTGATTGCTACTGAGAGTGAGTCTTCACGCCAGGCCTACTGAATCAGAATGTGTGTTTAAAAAGCTCTTTCAATGACTACATGCACATTAAAAGTTGAGAACCATCATTTCAGAAGAGCAGTCTTAAAAATTTAAACCCATAAAGTGCTAACAGGATCCCACTGTTTCTAAGATAAGATACTCTTTCTTTTTTCTTGATGATAGGAAATCCTGAATTTTCTGAACTACTATGTCAATTTGACACACGATTCTCACAAAAATTAGTGAGATGGGCTTTGTTATGCTATTTTCAGTTTAACTAATTGCAGCCCAGTCTACTGGATTGCAAAGCCAGTCATGCAAGTGGGTGACAGAGGGCTATAAACAAATTATAAGAGCCCTATAGAAGAGAGAGAGGAAAATATTTATAATTATAATTCAATGTTTGTTCATCTTAAAAGGTAAACATTTTGATTTCAGGAAGTCAAACTGATATTGCAATAAAATATTTTTTAAGAATAGAGAATATTAAGAGTACATGAAACAGAACTCTAAGGGAAGATAGTTAGTTGGGCCCTGTTTCAGCAGAATGTACTGGAAGGTAAGATTGTTAAGATTTAAACTGAGTGACCAACTTAAACTTAGTTTGTTTATTTGTAAGGTAAAACTATTTTTCTATTTTAAAATATAGGTAACACGTATTGCACAGGAGAATAATAAATTATGAGAAAATATTTTTGAATCTTTAAGAGGAAAATATGAAAAACTAAGAATACCATATGGTACTATAACATAAATTTCTAAAGCTTTGTCTTCTCTTCCTACCTTCCTTCCTTCCTCTTTCTTTCTTTCTTTCTTTCTCTCTCTCTCTGTTTCTCTCTCTCTCTGTTTCTCTCTCTCTCTCTCTCTCTCTCTCTCTCTCTCTCTCTCTCTCTCTCTCTCTCTCTCTCTCTCTCTCTCTCTCTCACTTGCTTTTGTTTTTTTTTTATTTTTTGAGGGAGAATCTCACTCTGCAGCCCAATCTGGTCTCAATCTCATAGTGATCCTCCCGCCTCAGCCTCTTCGGTGCTGGGATTATTGGAGTGTGCCACTATGCCTAGCTCCCAAATCTTTTTCAGAGAGGTGGACCACTCTGCTGATTAACACTATCATCATATTTTACACATATGCCTTGTGCACATAATTTGTATAGACTGTCACATACTGTATTACTCTGAATATTTGACTCAAATACCCTAGTTTCTGAAGGATGTAACAGCACAGAACTGTGAAACTAACTCATAAGTCATATGGCATAGCTAAAGGAGCTTGCTATTTGATCTATTTGTAGTCATTGCAGATCTTGAATGTTCATTACAGATTTTTATGTAAATCAGGAATATCTATAGTCATAAATTTGCATCTGTAACTTGATTCCTTTTAGCGAAAGTGACAGAATCCTCTTATTGGTTCCAAGCCAACTGCAAAAGCAATGCAAAAGAGATTGCACCTTTAAAGTATTGCAGATATCTAACTGGATCCGTTTTTTTAATTTGATATTTAAGCGGTGGGGGAAATTGTCAGTGGAGATGTGCATGGTCCTTTTGGAGACTGAGGTTTGTATTTGGCTTTCTAGTAATATCATGAACTCAGAGTGTTTTGGGTTTAGTAAGAAGCTAGGATTAATTATGGTCCTGCCATGCTACCTATAGCACCAGGCTTTTAAACTTCTTATTCAGCTGGTAAGATACTGTTGTTCAAATGGCTTTAAATGCAAGTAAGGTGATATTGGAGGCAAAAAATCATAGTGCCATGGCTGGAGATAGGCATATGTTGCCACTATACTCTCATATAATATATATTTTACTTGTTATATGTAGAGAAAATTAAAATTTGTGTTCCTGGAAATGGACTTTTGGATCTTTAGTTAAAAAAGAGTATAGAAAATTACAAACACAGTAAGAAACTCTGAAACCTAAGCTTTACTAGTATAGGTGTAGCATCACCCTGAAGTTGTTAAAGATGTGTTCGAAACAGTTTAGTGTTTTAAAACCCACCATCCACTTCACACTCACTTGTATGGTTACAATAAAAAGAAATGGGAAGGAAGTATTGGCAGGGAAGTGGAGAAGTTGGAACCCTTGTACTTCCTCATAAACTGTCAAAATATGGTTCAGTCATGGTGGGAAACATTTTGGAAGTTCCTCAAAAAGATAGCATAGAAATATTATTTTGATATCAAAATTCCACTCTTAGGTATATAATCAAAAGAATACAAGCAGATACTGAAGAACATGTACATGTATATTTATAATAGTATTATTCACAGTAGGTAAAAGTTGGAAACTCCTCTAATGTCCATAAATGTATAAAGTGAATGAGCACATTATAGTGTGTACATACAATGGAATATTATTTGGCTATAAAAATTGAGATGCTGATACAGGGCAACAACACAGATAAACCTTGAACACATTATGCTAAGTGAGAGGGCAGACACAAAAGGCAACATGTTGTATGAATCCATTTGTATAAAATGCTGAGAATAGAGAAATCCGTGGAGCTAGAATACATACTGATGGATACTAGGAACCATGAGGAGAACGGGGAAAAACTGTTTTATGGGTAAAAAGAATTTTACTTTAGAGTGACGTAAATGTTTTGGAAGTAGAAGTGGTGGTTATACAAAACTGTAATTGTATTAAGTACTGATGAGTTGTTCATTTAAAAATGTTTAATTTTATGTTCTAGGAATTGTCTTTCAATCATTATTTTAAAAAAATCCACCACCATTGATTCACTCAATGAACATTTATTGATATATTAGGATTTTGACCAGGAGCTAGAAATATAAAGCCAGTAGATCTTCCCTTCAAGAAGTTTAATGTAATATAGGACAACATTAGATTATAGGAATGAAGTTTCAAAACTAATCAAATGCTTATAGAGTACTTATTGTTAACAGGTATCTGAAGATATTGGAAAGGTAGGGCTTATTACTTGTTTTTAAAAACTTTCAAAATTAAAAAAAAACACATGTTAACACAGTTGCAGAATTATGTGGCATTCACAGTGACTGATAATGAGTGTCACAGTGAGAGTCAAGAAACCTTCACAAATAACACAGGGTGTTAGATGATTGTGAAAGGTAAATGGGTTTCGGTGGTGGAGCGTGCTGTGCTGTGAGGGTCAGAGAGTGAACAGAAGCCTGGGCGTAGGAGGCTTGCGTCTGGATCTCTTGAGCACTAAGTAGAAGACATGTGGAAATATTTTGGATAGCATATTTGCCTTCTCACTTTTATAATTGCAGATATTTTAATCTTGAACTTAATGTTAGACTGTATATGCTTTTTACATTGTTCTTCAATTGTTTTTCCTCTGGGAACCTAGGTAGCATACATCTAACCTCTCTTCCATACAATGAAGAGAAACTCTTGAAAGGTAGTCATCATTCCTCTCCCAACATGAAACACAGATTTTCAGGATTACTATGTTACCAAGGAAGTTTCCATGTGGCATAATATCATCATGGGTATCTTTCTCTGGAAGTGCTTTATTGTGTCAGAGTTCCTGTCTGGGAGAGATCCCAGGGAGAGAACTGAATTTTGCAGGTAGGTTGAATTAATACAATTAACAGTAGTAGTTGCATTCTGTAATTATATGATCTGTTGTTTCAGACTGATAGACTTTCAGTGTTGCGTGTTTCAATGTTGGCTCAGCCTCCTCCTTATCCAAGTCTCCTATCTTTCTAATGTGGCTCATTCTCAGCCTATAATCAAGTGACTGAATATTTTAAACAGTTGCTTGTGGAGTTTGTGTCTTTGTTCCCTTCTCCATCAGCACTTCCTCATATTTCTGTTGACACATAAATTTTTTTTTTTACAGAAGAAAACTTTCATTCCACAAAGAGAATCAAGCTTAACTTCCTTTTTTTTTTTTTGAAGAGGTAATATGTAATTCGTGTTGAGATATAACTTACCAAGCTTCTTTTCTTTTCTCAATGTTTGAGTGATGAAGTGGTGGTAGTTACTGGGGAAGAGAATGGGTTAGAAAAGGGATCCTTAAAGGATTGGAATTTTCCATGAAGGAGACATGAGTGGGTCTGAAGTAACTATGGAAGGATTAAAGGATGAAATCAGGGGTCTCTGGGTCTTCATAATAAGTTTTGACTGCTTCACATTTAATACTGGGTTATCTTAGACCACAGCAAGTTTATAATTAAGATAACAGAGATGGTTTGTCTGTAGGAAGACAGTTTCTTTTTCCTTTTTGTTACTCTTCCTCTCTTGAACTTTCATGTTCTGGTGACTTCTGTCTGCCCCAACTCTTATTATTGTGAGATTTAGTATTACAGAATCCTAAAGACATGAGGCCCCTCATCTATTGGGGCATACAATTTAGTAATCTGGATACTGAGTTTATTTTTTTCATCTAAAATCAGTTTTCTTACAACCACACAGAAAGTGGGTAATTAAATTACTGGCTCATCTGGAGGTGAGTGGCCTGGAATACTCCCACAGCTTGATATTTTGTTTTGAAAGCATAAATCTTCAATTCCTTGAAATTTGAGCCTTTTCACTGCTCCAGCTATGTACCTTGCATATTGGAAATTAATATAAGACTTTATACTCTTCTTCTTATTTCCTAATAGTGTTGTAACTGTCACCATTGAATGTGGGTTCTTGCTTCAACAATAATGGTAATTAAAACAGGCAGCCAGAATGAATATGCAGGAAAAATTTTAATTATAAAATAAGAAAATGAAGGATGATAACACAGCATTGACAAAATTCAATTTGGTTTCTTAATAAAGGAAAATAAGGGAAAATAAGGAAAGTGCTTAAGTTTGAGGAGCTGACATTGATATAGAAGAAATAAATTTGACTCCCAACCTGCTAGATGTCAGAAATGCCAAATGCATGTTCCTCAAAACTGAATAATGAATTTTAAGGAATAATGAAGGTTGAGATAGGAAAACTTTATTGAGAGACATAGCCCCTCAGTGCAAGAGGGGATCTGGAAGTGGGTTGCCAATGAACCCACTTTTCACAGAAAGTTTTATACAGCAAAATGATAAAGTGGGCACAAACTCACCAGGTGGGTACAATGTGGGACAAAACTATGATCAATAAGATTACAAGTATAACCATTTAGGGAATACTGATCCAATGGGGAGGTGGGCCACATAGCAGGCATACATGGAAAGAACAGAGCTGTTTTTAGGAAGAGATAGACTAGGAGGTCTTGCTCATCCACAGGGGTGATTAGTGTTTATCTAGGCTTTATTGGACTGGGTGGTACCAATTGTCTGATCTCCCCAGGGAGGCATGTAGGCCTGGTTATTACAACAGATACACTGCCAGCTGCAGTGATAAAATGTTCTCATTCTCTGCACTGCCTTGACTCTGTGGCTTCATCGCACGTAGTATAATAATTTTAGCTGACTTATCTGTCTATAATAAAATGGGAGAGGATCAGACTGGCACTCCATCAAAGGAGCAGGGATCAGTTTCATGAAGTCCTGTGGTTGACTGGAGTCTGATCATTGTCTCATTCCTGGATTTCTAACTCTGGAGGAATCTTTATAGCCTGAGGGGTAACTAGTCTCTTATGAGATGATTGCCTTTGCTTGGAGCTGTCTCAGTCTTGTGAGGCTGTGCTGGAATCCAAAGTGTTATGGTTGATAACATTGTGTCAACCTGAGCAGTTTAGAAGTTTAACTGAGAGGCTCAGCAGGGAGCCAGGGCTCTTGCTTTGCAAATATCCTCATCCCATGCCAAGGAGGGAAAGGAGATTTCGTGAGTGCTACACCTGCCCTGGAAGATGGCAGGATGGTCTGCATACAGTATAAAGGAGAAGAAGCTTGTTTTCTCTCCTTTTGTTCTGGTTGCTGCCTTAGGGCTGCCCCAGTGCCATGCCATCTTGGAGCCAGCTGATTATGGACTGAAACCTCTACAAACAGTGAGCTAAATAAACCTTTCCTTCCTTCATTTTGCATATGGGGTGTTTTGTTCCAACAGTGAGAGGAAAGTAACCAAGATACAAAGTGACCTTTAGTTAAGGGCAATAGAGAGTTCTGGGTATCCTGTGTGTTCTTGTAAATCTTTTATTTTGGTCACATCAGGTTTGCCAGGAGATAAGGAAGGCTAGAAAAATTAAGGGTAATAAGCCTGGTTTTGCCAACTTTCAGGCTGGCATGCCCTGAATGACTAACATACATATATGCAGAACTGAGACAGAATTTGACCAAGAGTTCTACAAAATGAGGTTGAAACTTTGTTCTGCTTTTCGTTACCTATTAAGGATCTTTGGGTCCAAATAAGAGTCATGGGATTTAGCAAAAATGCTTTTAATTCCCTGATTGAATCAGAAGGAAACATAAGCCATGTTTTTAAGGAGTAACATTTTAAGGGTTCAGGAATTTGCTTGTCTTCAGTTTCTATGGTGATCTCTGAGTATGTCATAATTATTAATAATTTAAATATCAGCGAATTGGTCTTAATTTTATAAATAAACAATAGAATTAAGATTAGTGAATGTTAATACGTCACATATATGTAACATTTCCAGTGAAGTATTTATTCTGAATACTTTTAGATTATTATTGGGTACAACATACGATGCTGCCCAGGAAAAAATCATATCCTGACATTCACAATAATCAACAAAAGGAAAAAGTGCTCAAGGCTCACCGGTCTTTTATTGTCTCAAAACTGCAATTAGCTTGGGTAGAAATTTAATTTCCTTTATTTCAAATCCTTTTGCTAAATTTATAGCATTGTCAGAGTATTTTATTTGAACAATGCTCATAATCTTCCAATCTCAGCAGGTGATGAATCCTTTAATCTTTCTTCTCAGGCTTCCTAACAGGAAAGTTAATTGAAAGCAAAAATACAGTTTCTCTCTTTTCCTCCCTTTATTCTTCCTCTCCTTCCTCCCCAGCCTCCTCTCTCCCTTCTATCTTCTTCCTTCTCTATCTCTCTATTTCTTTCTCTTCTCTCTCTGTCCTAATTAAGCCCCTCCCCAGCCTTCCTCACAATTTTAACATGTTCAGTTTCTTGATTTAGCAAAACAAAGCCACTTAATTGTTACACATATTTATTGCATTTTAAACCATGGGCAATTGTTTCCAGTGTGAACCTTTGCAGCATACAGCATAAGAACAGCATTCTATAAGAAGCAACGTTTTTTATTGGCTTATTTCATTTAACTAATATAAAAATCTGAAACTCTGCCCCTTCTCCTCCTTATGTCAATAACTCTATTTTAGGTGTTTGTACAATTTAGAATACTAAATTATTTTACCTTTCATTTTCACTGCTATACTCAGTAACATTTCATTAAATACCTATCATTAATTTCATATTAAATGCTTATCACTAGGAATTTTCCATAATAAAATTTTTACCTCGCTATACTTAAATGTCACATCTCAAAAAATTCTAGAGAATGTTTCTGAGGGTAGGCCATTTTTAATAATTTTTTATATCTATCGAAGATTTGTATTACAATTGAAAATATTTAATTGTTTAAATTCTAACTTATTTTCTCCCCCAACCTCCAGCACTCTCAAGTTATAGTATAAATCAAAAATCAGTGGCCAAAAGTGAGTAAACTGGTGGGCTAAAAGGAAATCTGAATTATTCTCAATTCTGATTATTAGCTTCTCAGTAATTGTCATGCCAAATATAATTTAAAATATAAACAATAATACAAATACTGGACCCTAACGACTAAAATCTTTGCTTCCCCAGTTCAGAATAAATGTTTTTCTTTTATATTTTAGTAATACATGAAATTAAACTTTTAAAATTTGAATAGCTATGAGCTCATACTTATCCAAACTGCAAATTCTGCATGTAATATCTATCCTTCTCTTCTTTTAGATGAAGTTGTTCCTTGATTACAGGCAAATGTTTGTGGTAAGTAGAAGGATATATACTATGCAACTTCAATATTGTAAGTCTAAAATGGTGAAATGCATCAACACTGGTAATATTACAGAACTATGGAATTTATTTTCTTTCAGTAGTAAAGTTTATCCTGAAATACACATGGGACTTTAACCCTAACAATAATCAAGTAATATTCTGAATAGTGGCACAGAGCCAAACTTTGGAGGCCACCTCAGAAATCTATTTCAATTTCTCTTAGGTAGGGATATATCTTACTTACTTCATATCTAGATAGTAACCACCAAGTCTTTGCTGATTGTCCCTCTGTGAATTGCTTGAAGTAATTTAAAAGATTAGAAAGACAGACAGATCACAGTATAACACTGTCTTTGACAATCACTACTATGCAATATGACTATAGGTTTTGTTTTTAAAGAATCATTCTACAGATGGTTAGTTAGAATTGATCACTGTCCTTGCATATTTTTGTGCTCTTTTATTCTGGACTTTGCCATTAAAGATCTTACAAATAATATTTTAAGCTTTTTTAAAATGAGCTATAATTATTGGAGACTTGGAGAATACAGACAATAATAAAGGAAGAAAAAATGTATTTTAGGTCTGTTATTGGAAGAAAATCACTTAGATTTTGATCTGTGTTCTAAAAATAGTTTTTAAAACATCCTCAAGTTAGCTGTTATATGTACCTCTGTACTCTCTTTTTTGTTATTAACAATTGGACATCCTTTTTTATTACAATTTCTTTATAGTTATTTTAACAGCTGTGCAAAATAACCACATTTAACCTATATACTGTAAAATGCTTCTTTTTTATATTATGGACACTAGACAGTAACTATTTTTGAGGCATTCTGAGGTGAACAGATGAAACTGCTAGAGGCCAGAGGCAACTCTCCTGCAGCTCTGGCTGCACAGACAGATCTTATTATCCGCTTTGAAGACTGAGAAGATCAATGACTCTGTAATCTGTTCTGCAATGTGGCAGGGTCCAGGGGATGGGCTAGGGGAACTTTACTTAAGGCTCTGCTATAGTGTTTTGTCACTAGACATTTAAAATGCATACACATTTTGTATTACAGATTCAAATATACATTATTAGAGCTACTGAAATATCTTTGTTCCATCAGTGCCTGTGAAGACTATTTTCTTAAAACATATTCTCCAAGATAGCAATATTGCCTATTATGGGGTATGGCTATTTCTAAGAAACCCAATACCTGTTGATGGTTTTTCTGAAGAAGTACCATTAGTGTTTGGGATGGTTTACTGTATCACATCCTTTCCAACCTTGAGTATACTTTTAAAAAAATCCTGTTGATCTGGTAAGTCAACAATTGGTATGTAAATTTGTTATTTAATTTATTTCAACATCTTAAATTTTCACTTTTGAAATAAATTTAGATTTAAAGTAAAGGTACAAGAATAATAGATAAAGGTCCCTCATGTATTCTATCCTATTGTTAGAAATATGCATAACCACCATGTCAAAGGCAAGAAAGTAACAATGTTATTATTACTATCAAATAAACTTGAGACCTTGTTCAGATTTCAGTCGTTTTCCATTAATGTTTATTCCATCTTTTAGGATCTAGTTTAAGATAATGCATTAGTTTCAGGCATTACCTAAGCCTTTTTAGTTTCCTCTGGTCTGTCACAGAATTTCAGTCTTTCCTTTCTTTTTACAGAAGACAATTTTTCTAAGGACAGATTCCTCCATTTTGTTCTTGAAATGATTTCCTTCAAATCAGTTATTTTTTGGGGAATAAAAGACTCTCTCTTTTTATCTTCTGTACTGTCTCTTCAGGAAATCATAACTGCACTAGACTATTTATGATTCATGAGTTCCTCTAAAGCATGAATAACACCAGGGTAGGTGACACCTCCACATAGGTAAAGAAATCAGTATGCACCTGACACATACAGGATTCATTGTTTCACTGTGTGTAAAACATTTCTGGTGCATAGCTTGTGTTTGTGCCAGAAAGTGACCATGAATAACCTTAGTGCCAATTAAATAGCATGAAGCTCATCTTGTTTCAATTCCTCCCTTGAGTTTCCTCTAGTGAGTCAGAGATGCAAGATCCATTCTTATATCTTTCTCTATGTCTCTGTCTCTGTCTCTCTGTCTCTCTCTTTCTCTCTCTCCCTCTCTTTCTCTCTTTGGTTTGACTGTCAAGAGCCCCTGGCCCTTGTAAACAACTATCCCTCCCTAATTTCTTCATGGCAGAATATTCCAGAATTGTTCTTTATTCTGGACCCAGTTTGCTGGACTGTCGGGTTGAGGGGATTCCCTGGTTTCCAAGCCATTGTACCTCTCTGGTCTTCATTAGTTGTTGGGAGCCTGCCATGTTATTCATGAGAGCATATTCATAAGATGGCACCCGCCTGCCGCCTCCGCTGCTCCCCCGCCCATCGTGTGCCCAAGATGGCACACACATCCTGCTTCCTGGTTCTTGCTCGGCTTACTGTCCCCGCCATATATGGTAATGATTGATTGCTTCCTTGTTGCCGCCCAATCGCCTGTCCCCACGTGTAATCCCATGATTGGATAACATTAGCTATATAAGCCCAAGTATAGGAAGTGCCCGACGCACAACACGGAAGAAGCCGTCGAGGACGGATATGTATTGAGGTTGCTGCCCAGTCAATAAAGGTGCTTGCAGAGGCTGAGTGTTCGTGTGCTCCATTCCGTGGGACGGAAGCGGCTCCGGACAATTAGTTATGTACATCTCCCTGGATGGCTTTTAAATGTTTTGGAGATCGTTACATTACCCTCTTTCATAGATCCCCGGCTTCTTCTAGTAATTTCTTTCTTACTCCATAATTTTGTTGGAATCTGTTCCTAGATACTCCTAGACACTACTGGTTCATTCTGAAACATCACTGTGACGCATCTGAAGGTTCCCCTCAACTTTGTGGGGTCATGTTTGGCCTTTCTATTTAGGGAGGAAGTTTGCTGTATTGCACATCTCCAAATACCACACCTAGAAACCTCAGACTACTCAAGTCATCCCTCTCACCAACCTGGCAAGCCAGGACTAGTCCCAGAGGGCTTTTTGGGGTATAATTTTAGTGAGCATGTTTTGATTACGCTCAAGGGAAAAGCTTGAGCATTTACATATAGATCAGCATTTTCTTTCCTGTTAATTGCTGGTTTTGAAGTCATATCTTTGCTCATCTACTTGTGTAGGCTTTTTATGTGTTACTTAGGCATTAAACATTTTATCTGTTTGTTGTGTCCTGCTGTCTTTTTTTAATGTTGGGAAGTTTTTATTTTGAGGTCATCTAA
Organism: Cavia porcellus; assembly: GCF_034190915.1. NCBI lineage: Eukaryota > Metazoa > Chordata > Mammalia > Rodentia > Caviidae > Cavia > Cavia porcellus. Next base: position 61,178,379 of record NW_026947493.1, read on the forward strand.
TTTTCCACATACGCTTTTGTTATTTCTTTTAAAATAGAAAGTTAATCATATGTTGGATGGGAGATTACTTTTCATATTATTTTAAAAATTGATTTTACTTTTAACTTTCCCCATCAAAAATCCATTTGGCTATTTGATATCAGGTGAGGCTCTAACTACCCCCCTGCTTCTTCCAAATGGTTCAATGCCAAACTCAATTTTTTGAATCATCTTTCATCTTTTTTTTTATGATATAAGAAGTCATCCTCATTTTCCTTTAATGTGTTTATTCTTTTTCTATTAATTGGATCCCTATTTCAAACAAGATTAATTAGCCCTTCACCTCCATCCAAATATTTATAGATAATATATTACCCTCTATTTATGACTTCATTAATAGGATCCTTTCATTTACAGGCATGTTCAGAAAGAAAGAAGAGACTAGGTACTGTGTGGGTGAAGAGGTGGACATGATGAGGAGAAAAATAAAATGAAGGGTTCAATGTTATTTTATTTTTCTAAGAAATAAGGATTCACATAGTTTAATTCCTTTTAAAATCATTTCTTCGACTTCTTAGCCATTGTTTTCCTTTAGTCTCTCCCAGTTTTCTAATTCTCTTTGTGTGCTATTGTGTGACATTCAATAGGCGAGCATTAGAGGGCAGTGTAAGTGCGCGTTTATGAGTGTAAAATGGCACTGTTCAAAGGAAGGACATTTCTAAGCGGAGACCAAGCTTTTTTTGTGACTGATTGCTACTGTTCCTCTTTTCCTTAACTAATCCATGCTTTAGTTCAGCAGCACCATCAGCAGGAGCCACTGCTGAGAAGACCACTGCCGAAGAGCTTGTAAAGTCAAGTAAAGCCCATTTGAGTCTTACATTACACATGTTTTCATTCATTCATTTGTATTTTTCAGCAGAGAACAAGTAGCTAGTGATGCCACATCTGAGCGTAATAAGTCGAACTTTGAATTTTTTGTTATCTTTCAACTTTTCTACAGTGCACATACTCAAATGATACGGTAAGAAAGAATACATGCTGTAGAAATTTAATTAAATTTCTGTTTCTAACAATCAAAATTTATTGCAAATTAAAAGAAATATGTTTATAGTAGGACATAAGGGCAGAAAAAATCCATTGGGCTGTATTTTTCTATATTGTCAGCTAGGGACAGTGAATTCTTATCCATACAGAAGACGGGCCATTGGAAAGACACAGTGAAGAAATAAAAGTTGGTATCCCTGGAGTGTAGGCTCACTAGAAGCTGCCTGGATGGGAAGTCCTGGCTCATGTGACTCCAGGCCTCTGAAAGTCTTGTTTGCCAGTTCCCTAAAGGCATTGCTTTAAGGGAGTCTCTGCTGGCTTTGGGGAGCCACATCAGGGACTTGAAGGTTTCTCTGGGGCACTTCTTCAGCTAGGGTGACTGGGACAGGGATCTCATGTCAGAGGCCCTGCAAGACTATGTGCTCCAAACTGGACTCAGACTATAATGTTTCCCAGATTAGTTCTATAGTTCTTTTTGCTCAGCACTGGCCTTAAACAAATTATAATCTCAGTTGAATTTCATAGGCTTACCTTGGCATCTGTCATGATTAACATCGTTACCGTAGAGAAATGCATTAAGAATTTCAAAGAACTAGTGTCTTTGAAAATATCATCTCTTTGTATTTTTAAAGGTTAGTGTATATATTAACAAATGACAGAAGTAGAAGATCTTCTTCATTCAGGGATCATTAGCAACCTAGGACTAGAAATATGGTCTAAGCAGCTGCATTTAAGGACAGATTGGAGCTTGAAATTAGATTTGAAATGAGTGCAAACCAGCTCATGTCAAAACATTTAAATCTGTCTGCAGGCAATAAACTGCTCCCCACACTTCCCCCCAAAGCATCTTGAAAGTATCAAATTGTGCAGGATTTCTAATTATCTGCTCAAGTCCTTTGCCAATATTTCACTTTGAGTAGAATTCTCAGATGTATTTCTGTTAGTGAGTAGGCAACTTTCTTCTCTGGCCAATTAAACCTACAGTTTTGGAAAGTTTTTGTTTTCATCATTTTGTGTTTCATTCAGTTTTCCACTGTGTTTCCCAGTCCAAATTATACAGTGGGTTAACAAACTAAATTCTCTAGAGCAAATATATGTCAAGTGTGAGAAAAAAGCCAAAAGCTGCTGCAGAATAATCACCCCCATGTGTCCACTTTTTCACCTCAGGAACCTGTGGGTATGTTACGTTAACATAGCAAAAGGAATCTGTGGGCTACAGAGTTTGAAATGGGTACATTATCCTAGACAGTTTGGTCGGTCCAATCTGACCGTGTAAACCCTTCAAAGCAGAAAACCTTCTCTGATTGCAAGTAGAAGAGATACCACACCAAAAATTGTCAAATCTGAATACCAAGGGTAAGCTGGGTTTCAGAGACACAGTTGACGAGAATATAAGGTTGCAGAGAAGCATTTGTCATCAGTCCCAACCTTCTGGAGTGGAGCTGGAGTTGTTTTGCACATGGTGCCAAAGGCTTTGGTCTTGGGTGGGCAGCAAAATGGTAAATTGCTAAGCTTGTTAAATGTGTGCTTGCCCCAACACATGGATGTGACACAAATGGTGTGGGTCATGGTGAGACACGGACTGGGAGTAGTGGGTGATGCAGGAGCAAATGTCACTGGAAGAAAGAAAGGACTTTTTTGGTTGCTGTTTGTTTTACCTGATTACCATTTCACCAAGTCATTTACAGTGAAGGCCTCCTCCTTTAGTGAGGCCCTACACTGAAAGGTGGCCAAGTGTGGTGATTTGGTTGTAGTTTTAGTTACTTATTGGTAAACAGAACACAGTTATTTTCATATTGTGGTTTATACTGTTTGATGAATATTTTAAAATTCTCTTTTAAAGTAGGAAATGAAGTACTTTTTTGTTCTTGCTCAGAGCAGATTGATGATTGAATAAAGATTGCTCTGCCTATGGAGGTGGAGGCGAAAAGCCCTTGCTCCTTTCAGATTAGTGTCTGAACAAGGCCTACTTAAGTCTTCATAAGCCCATATGTTACATTTTAAATTCCTTTCAAAACACATGTTGGTACAATTTAAAGAAAACAGTCATTACTTTAAAAAATACCCTCTGCTTCTAATTTTAAAAGCATGTGAGTAAATGCATCTCTCATTAGTGTGAGAAAAACACCGTATTGTGCTCCAAGTAGGTAAAAGTGCACCAGCCTTGAGAATCCTTTCATGTGGGCACCATTTATATCTTATTCCTGGAGTGGGGGTGGGAGGAGTGAAACCTTTCTCCAATTAGCTTTGCCCTGAATAGAAGGCTTACTGTGTCCCATAGTCTGGTGCTTTTGTTATGTGAACTGATGTCTACTGAAGTCTAGACTTGATCCACTGTTTTTCTTTTGCTGGAATCTTAAATCATGTCCTAGATTCTAGAGGTAAATGCACAGTGCAATCACTTCCTGGCTACAATTTTTTCCTCCAAATCTGGTTATCACATGAGTCATTAGAATAATTGCAGTTGAAACCAACAATTTTAGAGAGGAAATTGAATGCATAACATCTACTGCTTGTGGAACCAGTTAAAGTATGAGAGTTCAATTTTGTTCTTGACCTCAAATAGCTTAAAAGTACATTACATTGTGAATTTTCTACGATCCATTGGAAAAGATTTGGTGATATTTGTGACAAAGACATTATAAAATCAGACATACAGCTTGAACAAATATATTTATGGACTAGGGGCTGAGTTATTTAGGAGAAGCTCAGTTGATAATATTTTAAATTCAAGTATTTAAGACTGATGATGAATTTATGGTAAAAATATTATCTCTTCTCCAAACTTATATAATTCACAGATCTCAGTCAGTCACATGAACATTCATTCAGCATTTATTTGACAAGGCCTCCTGTATGCCAAGAAGTCCTTTGAGAATTGAAAATAGTGAAGTAAATATTCTGAAGTGCTTTGCTTTCTGGGAGAGAGAGACAGACAATACTGTACATTTAACAAATGGAATATGTCAAGTAATAATAAATGCTATTATAAAAATCAGGATAAGGTAAATGGAGAGAGAAAGTTACTGCTGTTTTCTTCAGAGTAGTCAGGAAGGCCTTCCAATATGATGACACTGAGTAGACTTTGAAAGAAATAATAGGCAATTATACAGGTATCTAGAGGAAGACTGTCCTAGTGACCTGGGAAGAGTGATGGAGACAGGTCAGGGAAACACTGAGTCATAAGCTAGGAAGTAGATCATATGGATTTCTATGGGATTGTGAAAACTTAAACTTTTACTCAGCTTGAGATGAGAAACTACTTGAAAATCTGGAGGAGAAAGAGTTGATTTTTACTTCAATGGTGTCAGCTAGACAAACACAGATAATAAGAGGACAAAGAGTGAAAGTTAGATGATCACATAGAAGGTTACAGCAATAGAGATGATGGTCAGGGGTAGTAACAGTAATAAGATCAAGTAGTGTGTGATAGGCTCTGGATTGATCCCAAAGGAATAACCACCAAAATTCACTAATGGTTTGACTGTGAGGTCTAAGAAAAAGAATATGGTGAATTTTTGACATCAAAGAAACTAAAGAAGATGCTTCATACCGAGATAGGGAAAAACTGTAGGAGGAATAGGTTGGAAGAAATGAAAAACTTTAAGTCTTGGTGTTGGACGGGTGCTTTTAGAGGTGTCTAAGGGTTACCAAAGTGGAGATGTGACATAGGCGCGTAATGATACATCCTGGGGTTCTGGGGAAGAGATTCTGATTGAAAATATAGATTTGGGTGCTATCAGATATTAAAATTGCATAAAGCCATGGAATGGGCAAAATAACCTACTCAGGAAACATAGAGTGCATAAATAAAGGGTAAGGAGAAGGCTGTGCAGTGGACAGGTCCTCGGTGAAGAGTGAGGGTGAGGTGCTGCTCAGGTAGCAACGGCACCAGCAAAGTGGTATCTAAGGCTTCAAGGAGTGAGGGACCAACTGAGTAACTGCTGATAGGTGCAAAAGATGCAGAACCCAGTACTGAACACTGACTCTTACATTGTGAAGGGCGTTACTGACTCTAAAGAATAGGCAAAGCCAATAAAAGCTCCATAAAACGTTGAATGAGAGAATAAAGTCTTGGTTGAAACGGGTTCCAGAGAACAGGGGAAGAGAGGAGTAGAAATAAAGGCTGGGAGCTGGTTTGAGGCCATTTTTGAAAGAAGGAGTGAGAAAACAGAGCAGTAACTGGCCACTTACGTGAGCCAAGGAAAGCATTTGTTGGTATTGTTGTATAAATGTGGAAAATGCCATAACATGTTTATATGCTCATAGAAATGTTCCAACAGAGAGCAAAATAATTAGATGCTGCAGGAGAGAAAGGGAAAAATTGCTGTACTGATGTCTGTGAGTGGGCCGGAGGGGTTTAGCATACCAGTGGAGACTCTGGCCTTAGACCTTATACATTCAGTATAATAATTGTAAAATCTGGTGGAAGGTGGTAGAAACACGTGGAGCTTTTCATCTAATTGCTCCTGTTTTATTCCCTGTCCTTTTGCTGTTTTTAAGCTATAGCACAGAGTAGTATAGTTACCTTGTTGTCTGTCACTGTCTCATAATAACTTGTGCTTGGCTGCACCCAAACAGCCCTGTTCTGTTCAACTCAGGGCCCTGCAAACAGTTGCATATAAAATGTATCAATGAAATGAATCGTTAGGCCAGGTAGAAGCAATTTATCTAGCTGATTGTTGGTATATAAACTAGTCAGACAGATACTATCTCAGCAGAATTGAGGTGAGCTTTTATTGATATAGAATTATAAGACACTTAAACTCAGTTTTATGTTTTGACATATTATGTAATGAGTTGTTCAGATATGACAGGGTATGCCAGAATAATGGAAAAATAAATAAAAACATTACCTTCTAAATAAAGAAATAACAGCCAAGACATTTCATGAGTGATAAAAACAGGCTTATTTGAAAATGGTTTTTCCTTTATTTAAAATGGGAACAATATTTAAGCCTAAAACTATGCTCATAAAAGTAGTATCAGAAACTTAAAAAAATGTATAAGCATTCATGTTGTAATTCCCTTCTAGGAATCTATCGGAATGAAACACTCATTTTATTCACAAAGTAGTTACTTCCAAACACATGCGTTAAGTGCCCGTTAAGTGTCAGACCCTGTGCTAAATACATGAGACGAAATGGTCAGTGCCTCTGGCAATTGCCTCACTCTAGCAAATGAGTTTTCCTCTTATTTGGTATGGGTTTGCTTCCCCCAGCTTATTATAGGGCTTTTCCTGGTGCTTCTTGAAAGTCTGTATGTGTAAATCAGTGCACTTACTTTGCTATTTCCCATACCGGAAGTTATCTTTCACTGAATGTCTGGATTTCTTTTCCCTCATGACTCAACTCCTGCCTGCTACTGTCACCAGGTAGGAAAGTGTCTCTATAGGCTCCTCACCTCTGTTTTAATTCCCTTGTAAAGCCAGTCCTAGGTAGCCTAGCAACTTTGCTTCTCCCAAGATGATGGCAATTTTAAAAAACAGTGAATCATCTATTTATGCCCTCATGGTAGGGAGCTTCCATTATATTTATGTTGACCAAATATTGCAGTCTCCATCAATCAAGTAACTTCCAAGTAGAATCAAATAGACCTATATTCTAGGCTCTTGCTATTGATTCACATTTGCACTGTCATGAATGGATGCAAGACATGCAAGGCTGCTTATACAAGAGTCTTACACAAAAATGTCTAAGATACAAATACTGCCCCCCCAATTACATTCTATATCAAAACACTGAATGCAGCAATAAAAAAAAAACTGGAAAGAAAATATAATAAAGTTAATTAAAACATAAATGTTTTTTCATATACTTTTGAACTTAAAATGCCTTACAATGGAAAATAACATTAATGACATTTTTTTCCCTAAAGACAGCATCTCTAAGTTTGCAATGGAACGTTTTTATTTTTATTTTTTTTTTTTGAGACAGGGTCTTGCTAAGCAATTCAGGCTGTCTTTAAACTGGCCTTGAATTTGTGGTGATCCTCCTGCCTCAGCCTCCTGAGTGCTGGGATTACAGGTGTACGACTGCCCCCCCACCTGACATCATTTTTTTTTGAACTGTGTTTTGTGACAGTGAACTTCTTCAGAAACTCATGCATTCTTTCAAGACAAAGATGGAAAACTGATGACCTGAGCTGTGTTTTGCTTGACCTTAGTTTAAAAGAATTTCAATTTATTTTCAAAACGTAGACTTTTAGATAAAATCTAGAAAAAATCAGATGATATACATCACTGAACTTTCTCAGAGGGCAACTGTCATATAGATTGGCCCTTTGTAAAAAAAAAGATCTGTTTTCTTACAGCTAAGTTGAGTTCAGTATGTCCTCCAGCCCCTATCTCTTATTCTCAGATTTGCTCTGTTGTTTGCATGAGTATTACCTGCCTGCCTCACAGAACTCTCAAAATCCTTCCAAGTAATTTGCAAAAACTTTCAGTATCAATCAGTCAATCATAATATGGCTTCTCTCACTTCTGGGGGGTGCAAATGAAGATCCATCTTTTGAAAGCTATAATTTAAGTGTCATAAAGCAATATAGAATTGTCTAATTTTCTTTTATGCTAAAAGAAAAGAAATAGACCCTGAAGATCTGTCTGCTCTGGTTTTCTATGGCAACAGACAACCGAACTGTCATTGCTTCATGGAAATGAGCGAAGTGATTTAAGAGGACCACAAACTGTGACTGTAAGCTGGTTTCTACAGAAATTCATAGAGTTTTGCCTTTTGTCTGATTATTCATATCTAGCCACCTACTAGTAATGCACTCTGCCATTGCTCGTATTAGCCTGTTTCATCCTGGTACAACACATCTAATTCCTGGCAGCATTATTAATGATTTTTAAGGGTGGAGGATTGTGATGGAGGATTGTGCTTCACAACCAAATGTATGTATGACATTTAGTACATAATATATGTAGTATGTGACATTTATCCTTATATGTGCATATACACTATAATAAATCACTTATTTTTGAAGAGGGATATTCTGATTGCAGAATATTGAATAGTTTGTTCATCTCACTACTTGGGATTATTGATATGTTGGTTTACTTTATGCTATTAAAGCAAAATGTATGCTTGGTATTTAATTTGGAAAATAGAAAAATGAGATAGTGATATTAACATATCATAAAGCTGTCAAGTTGATTAAGTCATTAACAATCTTAAGTGTCAAAATGCAAATAACATTTGAACATACTGTCAGTTTCAAAACTAAAATGACCAATCTTCCCTAAAGAAATTAGTAATGTGAGTTTTCATCTCTGGATATTTTGCTAGTTCTTTTTTCTTTGCTCATGATAGTACAAGTAATATCAAGTTTTGTATGTAGGAAAATGTATCAAACATTTCTTTTGTTGCTTCTGAATTTTGAATGTTAGTACTTAATCACAGATTATAGAGGAACTTTTGTATTTCTCCTAATATTTGTATAGTTTCATTATTTTACATTTAAATTTCTGGCTCATTGGTATATGTCTTGAAGGACAAATCCAATTTCAGTTTTTTATTTTTATTTTTGGTATTTTTATTTATGGTATGGTATGGTATGGTTACTTTCACTATTTAAATTCATCTTTTTTCCTACTGATTTTAGATGCCAACTTTTTAGTATAATATATCTACTTAGATCTTCTTGTGCATTTTCTGTTCATTCTCTTGTTCTATGGTTTATGTATTCATGTGCCAGATAGCATCATTATTTTAATTACAGAGGATTAACTGGGTTTTAATGCCTTGTAGGACTAAAACTGCAACATTCCTCTAATCATCATTGTTTTCCTGGCAATTTTTGATTTTTTTGCTTTTCCAAATCAATTTTGTAATCAAATTGCCTTTCAAACCAACCAGCTAGAAAGGCAGCATAAAAAAGATAGCAAAGAAAAGGCCAAATTAGAAGCAAAAGCAAATACCTGACAGGTCTTTTAAAAAATTACCCCTCAGTGTTCATGTACAATATTTTCACTGAAAAGACTTTCAGATCTTTTCTGATTTCCCTTATGATGTTTTTTTGTTATTAGGTTTACTTGTGTAGTTTAAAATTTTAATGATGTGCAATTTTTCAAAACTCTGTTTTTAAAAAATTGGCTTCTAACTTTATAGCGCTGTTTAGGGAATCAATCCAATGTGACATGAAGCTTTAAAATTTGCTGAGATGCTCTTTCTAGAGAAATGGCTCTTCATCACAGATATGTACTTAAATCCAAGGTTTTCAGATATGCTCATCCCTCTTATTCAGTAGAGACTAATTGAATCAATATTACATTAGTAGTTTTTTTTCCAGAATATTCCGAGTTATTAAAAGTGCAGATCCTTGGCGGCATCAATGCTAACAGCCTGGATGACAGCCCTTGGTGGGTCCTATGGGACAGACCTGTGCTTTTGAGAGGTAGGCTCTGATGTACCTTGAAGATGAAAGACCCCTGCCTGTATGCCCAAGCTGTTTTTGGTTGTTGGTTATTTTTAGCCAAGCAGCTATGACTATTTGCATATAGGTCTTTTGTGAGCATGCTTTTATTTCTCTTGAGGAAGCACCTAGTAAAGATTTACTGGGTCAAAGAGTGGCACAGATAGCTGTGGTGAGCAGACTTGTAAGGGGCTTTCAGCTCTGCCTCCTATCCTGGAGCATGGGGAGGCACATGGTTTATTTTTAGCCAACAGAGTACAGCAAGGTTGTTGGAGGTCATTGCATAAGAGTCTATTTCAGCAGACTGGAGGGCTCCTTCACTGTGTTGGAAGAAGGAAGCCACCAAAACATTTATCATTTGGAAGAACTAAAAAGATTTTAAGGTCTTTAGTATAATATATGGTCAATTTTTGCAAATATTTTATGTAAGCTTGAAATAATAATATAGGCTTCAGGAACTTGATATAAAGGTCCTCTAAATATCCTTGGCATCCCACTGGTTAACTGTGGTATTGAAATATAATGGTGTCTGTTGTCATATTCCAACTTGATGTGAGTAAGATCTGCCAAGCCAATTAGTAATGCTCTGGGTGTTTCTGTGGATAACTGGCATGTAGGCCACACACTGAAGAGGGAAGACTCATCCCAGATGTGAGTGGCACCAAGGGATGGGCCTGTAGCTTGGATGAAATATAAAGCTGAGGAAGAAGGAAGCTTCCCCCTACCTTTTTTTTTTTTTCTTTTGGAGAAACTCCAGGCTTCATTATTGCTTCTAGAAATTAATCTCTAGTTGACTTCAGGCTTCCAGTGAAGATGCTTCTTACCACAGATGCTTTAGCTTTCTCATGTAGACATGCATGGGGCTCTGATGTGAGGTCCAGGTCTTTGAACTTCAATTAGATTCTCTGGCTCTCCCGTGAGCAGTCAGCCAATTTCTCACACCCCTGATTCTGCAGGTGGTCACTGTAAACCTAGCTACTATACCCTTTTTGTAAATGTGTGTTATATTTAAATTATGGGATATAGGAGTATTATATATATTTTTTTTTATATTACTCCTTTTCCTTTAGTGAATGCTCTGATGCAATAGCTTTCTAAATGCTTTTCTATGCATGAAAGAGAAATATTTTGTAATTACCTATGTTATGATGGTAGAATCATTAGTTTCATTTTATCATTGACAGAATTGGATGTATTTTATTTCATCTTCCACTTTTAAATTTAAAACCATAATAGTTTAGTATATGGAGGTTAAGAATTTTATTTAATTTAGTGTTGTAAGAAAATGGATGTACCTAAAGACTGTTATGCTAAGTAAAAGAAATCAGACCCTCAAACTTAACTTGCACATGCGTTCTCTTATGAGAAACGGAAAATGTAAATAAAAACAAGATTTTTCAGATATTTTAATACTCAAAGAATTATAAAATTAATTAAATTCTTAGTTCTAGATATCAGTCTTTGGAGAGAATATTTTGGTTTTATTTCTTTTTAAAATAAGTTTATAAAGCATTTTGGTCACAACAAAACCAAGCTGAAGCTGTAGAGATTTCTTATACTTTGGTCCCCATACATGTATAGCTTCTCCTATTATACTGTAGGCGTGTCCCAAGAGAGTGGTACACTTGTAACCAGTGATGCTCACCGACAGACACATCCTTATTACCCAAATTCCACATTTTACCTAGCAATTAACAGGAAGCTTTGGAGTTATGAGACAGGTACCTTTTGACACCAGGCTTACTATTTTCACTGCTGAATTTTGATCTCCTACCCCTTTTTAACCTCCTAGTTTTTAAATTTTAGGTACTTTCTCTTTGAAATACTTAGAAATAAGTTTGCTTTTCATTTGGTGGAAGATTATCTGAATTTGAGTCTTTCCTTCTTAGATAATTTTTCTTTTTCTTTTAAACATATATGTTAAAAATTCTCTAAACTGTTTCTATTTTTGCTTAACTTAAAATGTTTATACTTGGGGCTGGGGATTTAGCTCAGGCGGTCGTGAGTTCGATCCCCAGTACCGATAAAAATGAAAAAGACAAAAAAAAAAGTTTATGCTTTGTCTTCATTTATGAGTTTTCTCAAGCTGTCAAATTCTAGCTTGACAATTAGTTTTAGAAACTTTTAGTGTCATCTTATTATTTCTTGGTTTGTATTGATATAATGAAGAAGGCAGATATTAGTTCTGTTTTAGGTTAGTCTGTTATTTTCTCTTTGGCTAATTTAAAAATTTTATTCTTTTTGTCCTTTTAAATTTAATTAGAATGCATTTAGGGGGAATTTATTTATTTTGATTATTTTGGCATTCATTTTATGTATTAAATCTGATAATTATTATCTGTTATCAATTGAATTATTTCATTAGATATTGATTCTCCACCATCGTATTTATCTTCTCCCAAATTCTGATAATACGCATGTTGTCACTTCCACAATCTCTCATGTTTCTTTTTTTTTTTTTCAACCAGGTATCAAGCTCACTACCTCACCCTTGCCAGGCAGGGGTTTATGCCACTGAGCTAAATCCCCAGCCCTTCTTCCATGCTTCTTAATTTTTCTTTTCTCTGTCTCTGTTTCTCTCATCCCTCCTTCCCCATTTTCATCTGAATAATTTCTTAAGATTTACTATGCCCCTTATGAATAATTTTTTTTGTACAATCTACCGTCTAAACCAATGATTGATTTTCAAGATAACATTTTTGAAAATTCTACAAGTTTTGCTGTGTTCTTTCTCAAAAATGCTTCATCAGTCTTGATGTTTTGTTTCTATGTCTTATTTTTCAATAGATTCTTTTACTTCTTGAAATGCACTTCTTTTATAGCCCATATCTGCTAATTTCATCCTCTTCATACGCTGAGCGTTTGATTCAGCAGTTTGTTATTTCCATGGTCCTGCCTACTGAGGTTTGGTCGTTTTCAATTGTGAGGTCATGTCCACTGGGACTTTATCTGCAGGGATGGATTCATACTTGTTTTCAAAGTTTGTTTTTTCCCCAACTGTATTGGCATTTGGCAGATATCAGAGCAACCGAAATAAACAATTCAAAATATTTTTTTCTAGATTAGATTTTGTAAAGATATAGCTATTATAGGGAATTTGGTTATAGATTTAATTTGAAATCGGTTATAGGTAGAAATTGCCCGAGGAATAATTCTTGCTTTCTTCATCTGTCTTTCCCTGCTCTCCATTCTTTCCCTTCCCCTTCCTGCCCTCTCTTCTTATTTCTTTCTGTTTGTATCTTCACTTCTGTCCTTTTCTTTCTCAAATTTCTCCTTTTTCCTCACTCAGTACAAAGACGAATGCATATTATTTCTACTGTTTCTTTCTGAGAGAATGGTTTACCTTCCAGTGGGCTCTCCGGCAGGGTCCCAGCTGTTAGGAGGAGTTCCCAGTGTGTCCTTTTTACTGTCTATTCTTAATTTTTATTAGTCTGCACTTGCAGTGCATAATGATTACATTCCTCAAGGAGAGTTGGTCAGTGACATCACACATCTTAATTCTTTTCACTTTTTCTTTCTCTCTCCCTCCTTTTCTTAGCCCTCTTCCCATTGTGAAAGGCCTATTTCTTCTTATCCAATGCATTCTTGTATGAATTCAATTCCAAGTGTTATGTCATTGAAGACTTATTTTAACCCAGATGTGGGGCATGAAAAGTGTGGGATAAATTTCCAGATCAAATATTAGTTCTTGTATTCAATGCATGAAAGAACATGGCTTTATATTTTATATAGTATTTTAAAATTTTTTCCAAGGAAATTTCTATAAATATTTAATTTCCAATATCAATAGAAGTAGTTATCAATCATTGCTAAAAATGAATTGACATTTTGTAGTTCAAAATGTTTGCAATGCTTAATTAGAAAAGTGTTGCTTCCCATGAAGGGCAATTTTAATTTAGGACTTAAAGTAAGTTTGCAATTATCACTATGCAACCCACAAAACTGGCAAATGTATAGTTGTTTCCTTTTTTGAGTTTTTATTATAAACTTATAAACCACTAAAGTATGAATTACATTTTATTTTTCTAAACTTGAGAACTGGTATTCCTTTTCTGTTTCAACTATAAAGTCATATATGGATTTTATACATCTTTCCTGCAGTTATTCTTGCTTTTTTCTAGTTAGAATAAACACCAGTGTTTATGACTACTGATAAGATTTTGAATTCTATTCTGCTCTCATTGTTCCTGCTGTGAAATGATTGCCTATTTTAGAACCATCCAAATAGAGACTGATTGCTATTACGAACAAAGAAGACTATTCATAAAAATAACCTTCCTTTTCAGTATTATGGGCAGCAGTGGTGATAAAAAGCCATATACTATACCGTGAAAGTCAGTCATGCAAGGCCCCCCAGTGATAGGCACCAAACATTTTACTCACTTGCTTTTTCATCTTTTAATCAGTTAACCTATCAACCATTCAAATCTGTTTTCCCAGATGTGCCTATTAGATGTTTGCAGACGAAACACATCTTCTTTTGTTTGCTATTCTTTAGTGTCCATATATATAGTTAGTGTCCATATGTATTTAAAAGCAGAAAGGTATGCTGAATAAAATACCAGAAACAAGCTATTTTTCTTGGTAATGGGCAAAAGGCATCAGTGGGTTTTTCCAGACATGAATTCCGTGTCTTTTAGGACCTTAATGATTCATCTGACAAAGTAAAATATTGGTTGCTTTTCTGTGGGAAGATTTGCAGAGAATGTCTTTTCCTCAGATGTACAATTTACTCCCGTGAAAGGATTAAAGAAAGAATAAAAGAAATCTAGTTTAATACAAATGAATTCCAGTCAAAGATGTGGACACGCAATACTGGGATAGCTTAAAAATATCTCTTCTTTGGCAGACACATATTTGAGATAAGTATTTTTACTGTGAGTAGGAAATTAATTTTAGGGTGCATTTAGAATCTAATATTGAAGGTTAGATAAAATCACAGATGTGATTCTTGTTTTATGAAAGTCACATATTTATGATAACAACCTCAGTCACTTTGCTTCATATTTTTATGAATAACAAAAAAAGATAATAACACACTTAAATATATAACCACATTATTTTACAAAACAGTATTTGCAGCAAGAGTACAATGAAATATTTTATACATTGAATGCTCAATTTTGTAAGTATCTAATACCAGATTTTCATCTGTGTCGGGATGGAGATCATTATTGTATGCTTTTAGAGTATGGAGTCTCTGTATTTAAAAGGTTGGGGTGAGTGTTGGTTCAGTGAAGCAAGAATAGTGTGAAATGTTGAAACAATATCATGCTTTAGTATCAGAAAATAAGAATAGGTACAGTTTCAATTCTTTAAATCCATAATGGAGACACTGTGATGCTCTATATTACAAGTCCATGTGAGTTGGTCATAGTGTGTCTGATGTTGGAGCAAACATCCTGTGCATGTCTTTGAGGATATTTTTGATCAAAATAACATTTACATCAGTATACTTAGTAAAATACTACATGGCTTAAGTCTCATCCACTTAGTCAAGGTCTGTATAAAAGGTGTTCCTCCAGAGGCTGATCCTTCTAAAAGTAAGAGAGGACTCTTCATGCCTGACTTTTTGAGCATGGAAATTGTTCTTTCCCTGTTTGGAACAGGGAGCTGAAACAGTGGTGGTCTGTAAGTCTTAGGCTTGCTATCTTTTGGCCAGAAATTTATACCATCAAGTCTTCTGGATCACAAACTTGGGCTGGCATTACATTATCAGCTCTTTTCAGTCTCCAGCTTCTGATTATATTGGGATATTTCAGACTCCAATAATTTTAAATTAGCTAATTTCTAACAATAAATTTCTTTCAATATGTATATATGTACATCCTATTGGTACGATGTTTCTGGAGAACACTGAATGATACAGGTAGTAATCTCTATGACTATGTTCATCATGGTGTTTACTTCTGTCCATCTCTTGAGCATAATAAAAACTAAAGATATGCAAAGTGTGATGGTATGTTCCTGTAACCCCAGAACTCTGGGAAACTGAAGCAGAAGGATCAGGTTGAGTCCAGCCTAAACAACTTAATGAGAAAGAAATTATATTAAAAAATAGGGATGGGAGGCTAGGACTATAGCTTAGTGAGGAGACCTTACATTCAGTCGCTAGCACTACAGAATAGCCTAGTACTCAGAACACATAAAACATACAGTGCTACAATCAGTAAGCTCGCACTGCAGTTGTCATCCTGAGAGAGCAAAGTGCATTTTCCTCAACACTTATTGACCAATTTAGACACATTAATCCCTGTTCTGCCCACGGTTTCTGCCACAGGATAAAGTAAATGTACTTAGAATATGAAAACTACTTTAAAATTCTTTTTTAAAAAAAATCTAACATTTTAAAGAAAAGAATTGAGGTGCAAACTAGGAACTTATTTAGTACCTTCAATAAATCAAATCCTTAATCTACTAGAAGAAAAAAACATTAAAAAACTTGACCTTCCCCAAGGTCAAGGTTGAAGATACTGCGTTTTAATGATTGCATGTACCAAGATGATCTTCACTCATTGACACTATTGTGAAATAACATTTTCAGTAGACAGTTATTTGGCCTTTGATATTATCTAGTCATATATATAAAGTACTTCATAAGATTCTAGATATGGTTCCATTAATGCCATGAGGTCTAAGCAAAATTTTGTTAAGTCCTACATAGTGCCCATAAAGTTTGGTCAAAGATGACACTGGATTTTCCACTTCCTCTTTTATTAAAGTTGCTCTTTCAGTGGAGGTAGCTTTCACTCAATCCTGTGAAAAGATGTGAAGAGCTATCTATGAACAAACCTAGAGCTCGAAGCTAACTTGAGCCTACTCAGCTTGTCAATAATTCTCATGCTACACTGTTCTTCATGTTGCAGAATGAGCTCTCAGAAAGTCATCGAAGATCTGGATTCAAACAGTTTTGCCAGTTCAGCACAGGGATAGTGACGGAAAGTCAAACAAAGAGGAGGAATATGAAATTGAGACTTTAGGGGCTTAGGTTATTTACTAGTGATCTTTTAAATGTGCTGCTGGCCACATTTGCTCTTACCAAGGATTCCTGCACACTGCTGCCTCTAGTTCTTTCCTGAAGCAGCTATGCAGTTGGGGAAATGTAGAAGTTCTGGAGAAATGAATCCAATATATTTGGATTCATTCGTGAATTTATTTGGTCAATATTTGTTGAATGCTTATCACATGCCAGATGTTGAGCCAGGTATTGGGCAAAACAATTACCATCAAAACAGACAGCAGTTTCACTAATCATAAACAAATACACAGCTGAGACTGATAGCACTGAATGAGATAATCTGATGAATTAAAGCTTCAACATACCCTGTGAATAAATGCATATGGCCTAGTCAGGAAAGTACAGAAAGAACTGTAAAAGTAAGTGATGGTCAGGCTGATTTCTCACGAGTGAATATGTGTTAATTAGGACCAGCAAGAGGCAAGAGTTGGAACAGTTAAAGGAACAGTGTGTGCAAAACTCTATAGCAGGAGGGACCATGACCTTGTAGAAAAAGAGACTAAAATGAGATAGGTTTGGCTGGAGCAGGGAGATGAGAAGACAGGACAGGAACTGTGTTGTTGGGAGATAACAAAATGAGCAGTTAGGGGCAAACCAGGCAGGAGCTTATAGGGCATGCCGAGGACTTTTTTGTTTTTGAGGAGTGCTGATGGACCTACTTTCTGGGCGACTGAAAACTTTCCATTTCCACATCTCTGAAGGGTAAAGATAGTGTATCAAGAATGAATATGGATTAAGAGGAATGTATCACCCTAAATATGAGTCATAGATTCAACTCAGTCCCTTGGAAACCTATTATTGTGGCTTATTGCAAAAACTTAAATATAGTTAAATAAATGCTAGGAAGAGAGATTAGTTGAGAAGGTTAAACTGTTGATTAAAGGGGAGTGTATTGGCGGGAGGGAGGAAAAGTACCACTCAGGAATTCAAGTCTTCTGCAGACTAATCTTATCTGAGCTGACCCTATTACTATAGGCAAAGTAATTAACCTCTCTATGCCTTGGTTGCTTATCTGCAGAGTGAAGATAATGATGACCAATTTATAGCAGAGCAAACCATTCTGTAAACATCAACAATTATATAAATAACATAAATAATTACCTATCCTGTTGTAAGATTCCAGCCCTTACCTTAGAGTTTAAACATCTTCTGTCTGCCTAAATGATGTGTCAGTTTTTATTTCTGTCAAATAGCATTGTGTGTGTGTGTGTGTGTGTGTGTGTGTGTGTGTGTATGTGTTACAGTGAGCTTCTGTGTATTTTCCTATACAACTAATTTTATGTTCACTGAAAATATAGCCTGGTGTCTATTGTTCAAGCAACAATACCATGAGTCCTAGATAATAGGGGTAATTTCTAGTGAAAATAGATAGTTAGACAAGAGAATCTGCTAAGAGAACAAGAAGGACAGGATGGCATAGAAGAATAGGTACTTTTAGCTTCTTTTAAAGTGATAACTTTTTTTGCTTGATAAATAAAAGTATTTTTTTTGCATTATAAGATGATGGCAATTATACCAGCTCTTGTTAAGCAATTCAGATTGAATCAGCAGGCGCATAACATTATGCCAAGAAGTGACAAAATGAAGGTGCTCCTCATGGTGTATCATTGTGGATTTGCTGATTCACATTTAAATTGATGTTTCTTTTGTGGTATTTCTGATAATCTTAAAGTATTTATGAAACTATATTCTTTCAATGGCATAAAGCTTGCCTGGTCCTGTAATTACCCTTGGTTGTAATGCCACACTTACTTCATAGATGAAAGGAAATCATAATCTTTTGGAACAATGAAATATTTACAGATCTGAAAAAGCTATTTGTGAACTTGGAAATTCTCTTCTATACTTTCTTTTCAAAATTCGTGCTTAGTAAGTATGCAGGCTGTTTCCGCGATAATACAGTGACTCAGATATATTACTGCATTGTTTCTGTGGGCGTTTTGCGTGGCCTAGAGCCCAACCGCTGCCTGGAGCACTTGGGTTAGTGGCCATGCCTGGCCAATAAGGCACAATGAATTGGGTGGAACTAAACCTTTAGTTCTGGCCCAGTTGCCTTGTGTTATGCAACTGTGTTCCTCTTGCCCTTTTGCTCATCTAAAGGGGAAAATTGGTGTTTGATTTTTGTTTCACAGAGGCTACACAATATTTCCAGCATGTCTTTGATTATTAAATTCTCACCTGATTGGACTTTCTTTTCTGATGCCCATTTCTTTCTGCTCTGACATCGCTGTGGTTGATTCTGTTGGATGCTGAGGGTCAGAATTTGCAGGCAAATCACAGGAATCTTTCTTGGAGATTTTATCTATGGCAAGTAAACAGCATACATGTAGGAGAATATGTGTTACTCTTGACATAGTTATATTGTGCAAGATCAACTGTAGTTATTTCCCAGAGTAAATCTCTAGAAATGCCTCCCCAGGCTTTCTTGTAAGGACCTCACACAGAAGTTAACTTGATGCATCTTCAGACCAATGAAAAATACACTGAAGTTCAAGTATTATGTCTTAGAAGTTTGCATGGTGTATTACTTTTTGATATTTACAAACCCGAGAATAAGCATTCACCATCAAAAATGCATTCTGGATTTTGCTCAAGTACTGATAATTCATGGCAATAACTGAAACATCATAAACTTCAGTAAAGTAAAACAGAAATGATGCCATTGATGTTATTTTAGAATTCACATTTTATTTTTTTGAAATAAAATGTTTTATTTTGATTAGATTATGCTGGGCTGTAGCAACCTTCCTGAGGAATTAACACAAACTTGTATATGATAACTTTATTTTCAATTCAGAAGTTTTCTTCTGTCAAAATTACCTATATAAATTTTAATTAATGGGGTTTAAATTATAGTTTACCCAGAGAAAAATTGATTTGCTGGTAAGTGCTTGGATTAAAAAACACATAAGTTTTTAATGAAAATAAATTACTTAATATTAAAAGAAAATATAGAAGGTAAAAGAAAACAGAATAGTTACCCAAAATTTCTAATTTATTTTTAATTGAATATACAGTATTTAGAAAATTGAACTTGAGACCCAAATTATAAATCTTAGGTAGTTTAAAAATTTAAGCAAACCCAGTATTGAAAGTTTGAATTTTTAAAAATGGTAAATTAGTGTATTTTAAAAAAAAATTTTTTTTGATACAAGGGCTAGAACTATCACAACTGTCACTGCTTGCAAGGCAGGTGTTTATGCTGCTGAGCTAAACCCCTGGCCCAAAAAAGGTAAATTAAAGAGTGATCATTTTACAAATTTTTAACTTTATAAATCCTTTATAGTGCACAAACTTTTCTGTGATTTACATAATCTTTCAATATTCTGACCTTTTAGGAAAGTGTTTCAGGAATAAAGGGAACCATGAAATTTAAAATTAGTCTTAAAATTTATGAATTAAAAAAATTAACCCCCAGATTTCCCAGGATACTTTCTTATTTATTGAAAAATCATTTCCTCTGTGAGCCTGTTCTCCCAAATTTGGATTGATGGTCTATTTTTTATCTGGAATTTCAGTATTTTGGTCAAAAGATAGAAAATGTGGTGCTAAATATGTTTTCATTACATTTTAATGAAAATCTCCCCCCCAACTCTTTGATTTACTTAGGGTACCAAAGACTCTCAATGTAACCATTATCTTTGAAGTGTGTGTTGAAGGACTGTATTTCAGGTGAAAATTGCTATGTGTATGGAATTTTACTGCAAATTATAGACGGGTTATTTTTATACATTTATAAGATTTACTAATACCTAGTAGCTTTAGAATAAAAAATAGCACGTTGACCATGTCATTTTGTATAAAGAGGTATTTGCTTGACATGTAAGAGATGGATCAGTATTCTCTGTGTTTGGATCAAGGCATATTTTCCCATTTCTCTCTGTCTGCCCCTCTGACCTCCCCCACCCAAGGAAAAAAAAGAAAAAAGAAAGGAAAAGAGAAATCATTTTTCAGGTCTGTAACATTATGTAGCATTATAATTATATATATTACTGCCTAAGAAAGCGGTAATTTGTCGTTTTCCCATGTCTGCAAACACTGGGACAATTGCCATAATACACTTGAGAGCAGAGCTCTTCATCTCTGGCCACTGGTGTCTAGTTGCATTTATGGATTGGATCCATGGAAACTCAGTGTTGCATGCACTTTTGTTTGTTTTTGTTTTTAAACATGGAGAGAATCTAGAGTTTTCTTGATCTCTTTAAAGGAGTCAAATAATATTTAAGAGACTGTTAATGACTACTTCTTATAACAAAGATGAGCAGCATCATGGGTATCTACTGGTAATTCAAGCTTCAGTATGAGTATTACATTTCGATTATTACTTTTCTGCTAGTAACAGTTAAATGACTAATTGTTTTGTAATAGTTCCTTTGTTCCATTTTAATAAGAATTTTTTGTTTACCATCATAACATTTGGATTATATTAACTCTAAACTGATCCTAGGATCATAGTTAAGTGTTCCAGGGTCATTTCATGCCACTTTAAAATGACATTCTCTCTATTATTATAAGTCTAAACTTTTTAAGAATTAATGGCAGCCTAATTTGATATGTAAATAAATCATTGATTATATAATAATTCCTTAAGAATTTGATGATGATGAAAAACGATTTACTATCTTTTCTTGGATTCAAAAGAGAACAACAACTTTTTTATTTTAGAAAACAAAACAGAAAAAAGGATAGAAATTATACAGAATTTCAAAAAAATAGGAAATTAACACTAGTTAATATATTGCATATTGCTATCTTAGAAGTAGTTTTTGAGGTTATAAGAGTTAGGCATAAAAATGATCAAACAATGTAAGCACAAACTATTGTTTCTGATGAACTAACAGAGCTTAGTAGTATAGTTATCTATCTTGTATACACACACACACACGTACATACATTTTTTTCCCATCTTCCTTTTCTCCTTTCCCCTATGCCGGTTGTTCTTTCCTTTTGAGCATTTTCTTTCCCTTTCATTATCACAATATCTGTTGTATGTTTTGGATCTTACTACTCATTCAATTTTTTTATACCCCAGGGAGACAATATATTCACAAATGTGAGTCTGACTTATTTCACTTATGAATAGGGTCTCAAGTTGCCTCCATTTACGTATAAAAGCCTCAAGATTATCCTTCTTTATAGCTGAGTAATATTCCCTTGTATGAAAATACCACATCTTTATATCCATTCTATCGTTGTTAGGCATTTTGTTGTTTCTTAGATTTAGCTATCACAAATTGTACTGCTATAAACATGGGTGCACATATATCACCGTAACATGACATTTTCAACTTTTCTGGGAAAATACCTAGAAGGGGAATAGCTGGGTTGAATGGAACTTCCAATCCTAGTTTTTTGAGGAATCTCCACACTGATTACCACGGTGGCTGCACCAGCCTACACTCTCACCAAGAATGGAGGAGCATTCCTTTTCCCCCACAGCCCCGCCAACACTTGTTATCAGTTGATTTCTTGATGACAGCCATTCTATCTAGAGTGACATGGAATCTCAATGTTATTTTAATTTGCACTTCTTGAATGACAAGTGATGTTGAACTTTTATTCATGGTAAATACACCAATTTGCATTTCTTCATCTGAGAAGTGCATGTTCATCTCAGATGCCCATCTTTAGGTTGGGTCTTTGAATTATGGGAGCCTTATTTTTTCAGTCCTTTATATGTGAAAACCACAACTTTAAAAACTCAAGAGGAGTTCAAACCAATGCATTTCCATCAACCAGAGTTGGGTAGGGTTGTCTTTTTATCCACTTGGCATGTTATTTGTGAGACAGATGGTCACCATGTTTGCATCATCCTGATGAAAGAGGAATCAAAGGCACAAGGCACGTCTTGCTATGGCACCTGAGTGAAGCTTTTTCAACTGCACATTGCACTGCTTTCCAGGTTCACAAACGGATGGCAGTGTTTTCTCTTTTATAGCTGCCAAATGAGTAGTCTAAGTCTTTCTGCCAATCATTCTTTTCACATTTTATATAGCAATTGTCAGGTCTCGTCAGTGTCCTTGGACAGATTTTGCCCTGGAATGTGTGGCTGTGGGACATCATGAAATCTGGATCCAGTGTGCTGCTGTGGTTGCTTTCAGTACATGTGGAAGAAGGAAAGGACTGAGTTTGCCTCCATACACCTGGTTGAGTCTGTTTCCAGTCTGGCGGTGCATCACACTGGGCTGTGTAACATACTTCATATCTGCGTGGCTGTCTTGCAGCCATTCATCATGGAAGGCCACGACAGGTGTGGCGCATCCATTTCCCTCTTCAAGAGGAAGCATGTTAACCTTTTGCATTTTTTCAGTGGCCTTAAATCAATACTGGAAAAAGAGGAATTCAAATAAAGAAATTGCTTTTCAATAAGGTTGTGAATTACAAACATATTGAATTGGTTTGTTTTTGTTATTTTTTGTTTTTTTTTCATGAGTATAAAACAGAGAAGACTTGAAAATACTTTCGTTGGTCGGAATTGCTGTGGGATGTGGTCACATGATTGAATTTCTAATTCCTTAAATCATCAAATGTATTGTGGATTCTTTTCTCAAAAATAAATCTACTTTCATTAAGAACCAACAGTACATTCTATTATACCTGATAATACAGGCAACTCAATTTAAAAATAGCAAGAGGCACAATGGTAACCACTTTTGATCACCTGGTATTCTATTTTTGCATCGTGTACTATGTCCATTCTTCTGTTCTGATTCTGTTTTGCTTAGTCACATTTGGTTTTATTCTCTTAAAAAAAAAAAAAAAGCAATAAGAACTGTGGGAGTAATAAAAACCCCCAAAGTGTAATTTTATTGTAAAAAAGAGAGGAAAGGAAAGTGGACTAAGGGATATAACCGCAGGTATGTTTGAGTGTGTAGGGTGGAAAACCATATTACTGAGCTTTTGTTGGATCATTTAATGGAACTGTCTCCAATATCACTGTATGAATGTCCACTTTATATGTTTTAATTTTATAATTTGGACAACTGTTTCTAAGAAGACAATATGTAACCTATTAACTAGTGATTTCTTATGGTATATTCTTTTCTTGAAATTCTGTATTATTTGTACCCTTTTACTGCTTTGTTTTTTAATGTCCTTTCTTTTTTCTCTTTAAATAAAAAAAATAAAAAAAAAGAACCAACAGTACATGATTAACTAGATGTTGGATGAGTTAATAGAGACTAGGTCAGTATGTTTTTTACTATATTTGTGATACTATTATTATTTTTATTAATAAATGTGCATTGATGTTAATGTAATGAAAATCATAGTTTTAGGAAACATGTAATTCATAATTATGGCATCAAGATTATATGTTTGATTCAGCTATTTTAGTTGTTAGAATATACAACGTACTTAGAATAATTTTAATTTTAAAGTCACCAAGAAACAAGCCCTCCCTGTGAACCAGCGCCATACATGGGCTGCCAATGACAGGGGGACAGCCAGACCCCAGCCTATCCCCTTGAGTCAGTGCCAATCGTGGACTGCAGGGAAACAGAACAAGAAGTCACCAACAATCAAGCCCCCCCTGCAAACTGGCACCATGCATGGGCCACCAGGGGGATAACCACACCCCAGCCTTTCCCTTGAGACAGTGCCGTTCGCAGACTGCAGAGAGAGACCAAGTCACCAAGAAGCAAGCCTTCCCTGAGAATCAGTGCCATGCACAGGTCATGGGAGTGGGGGAGAGACAGATTCCAGCCTCTTCTGGCCCTGGGCTGGGAAACAAGAAGAGCGCCCCCTGCCCCAGAAGCAACCAGATGAGCCACAGAAACACAGGCTGTAATGACAGCTATTGAGGTGAGATGCAATTTGATGCTTGTAGTGTTTGGTGTTTCACTGACCTGGCAGATCTAGGGCTGGTGGTCTGATCATCTATTCAGAGGATAACAGTAGCAGTGTGGCACCTATGGGGGATCACATTCTGAAGGTGGTAGGCAATGTTGATTCCCTATTGCCTTGTTTTGAAGTCCTGTATCATTTTCATTGTTTTGTTTGGTAGAGTTTTATTCTGTTTTGTTTTGTTTGATTTCGCTATATCCGATGGCAAAGGCAGTTATTTCAAAGATAGCGAGATTTATTATGGTAGCCGTTTTATATTTACTATTGTCTTGTTTTGAAGTCCTTTAATTCACTCATTGTTTTGTTTTTGTTGGTTCTAATCTGTTCTGTTTTGATTTTTACTATGTCTGAAGGTATCAGAAGCTATTTTGAATACAATAAGAGGTATTATAGTAGCCATTGTTGATTTGATATTGTTTTTAAGTCCTGTGTTACCTACATTTTGATTGGCTTTTTTCTGTTTTATTTTGCTTGGTTTTATTCTCTTTAAAAAATAAAAAAATAATTTTAATGCTTTGATCATAGGGTAATGTACATTTGTAGATTGCCAAATGACATGGATGTAATAAATGAGCATGATAGCAGTTCATATAAAGTGGAAACTGAAAGGATGATCTAACATGTTATTCACAAGAAAAGAAAAATGCCATTCTTTATATTAAGAAATGTGTGCATTCTAGTAGAATATCCAGGGAGAAACAGAGTAGATGAAAGTTCAGGGAACTGTCCCCCATGAGGATTTAAGTTCTTTACCTAACCTATTGAAGATGTGGTGAATGCCTAAGAGTTTTCTCAAGATTCTTGTGGAGAATGTTATGGAGAAAAGAAAGTAGATTTACATTTTGTATTGATGAGGGCAGTGGAAGGTAAATTCCTATCAATGGAATTTACAAAATGAACCAACCAACCCCTAGAACATTCCAGCATCTTGTCTAATAGTGAAACACATTGCTTTGTGAGGCAGTGAAGGCCCTGTTGGCTAGAGGTGTTCAGAAAGCCCAGAGCCCTGCGGAAGGAGATGGGTTGAGGTCGGGGCTAAGATGTCCTCGATTTAGCCTAAAAGTGCTAACTCCTGAAGGGAAATTTAGAAAGATCTCTGACTTTAGGGTACCTCATGTCAAATGGAACAAACAAAAGGGAGTGTGGCTGCATCAGAGATAATTTTGGAAACTGTGTCGGGCCTAAGAGGGTCTTGTCCTCTATCAACGTCACGCCTGGTTTCAGGGACATTTTCACTGAAATCAGTTCACAAAGAAAACGCATTTTGTGTACAGATATCAAGGAACATGGTGAGTTACTAGTGCTGGATGCTGAATAAAAAGATTTAATCCTTACATTACTTATTCTCTGGGTGACTTCGGGTAAATCATTTTTCTATAACAGTTTCCTCATCCATAAAATGAGAAAAACTTTTGTCAGAAGGATTTCCGTGAGGATTAGATAAAGATTCCATTTGGGAAAAAATGTAAATACAAAGTGTTCCACCAGGCAGACTGACACATTTGCTTTCTTAAAAAGGAAATATTAACCCTTTCAGGTCTGGGTAACACTATTATATATGAATATTACAAGAGCTTCTATTTACTTAAGAGTGAAGTCCCAGGGACCAGGAAAATATAATGTAATTTCCCACAAATCAACTGTATTCTTGAGCAGAAAGAGAGCTAAAAGCACAGTGCTTAATTGGATTATGCAAATATATTTAATTATACAAACTACAAAAAGTAGCATTT
Source organism: Cavia porcellus (assembly GCF_034190915.1). NCBI lineage: Eukaryota > Metazoa > Chordata > Mammalia > Rodentia > Caviidae > Cavia > Cavia porcellus. The sequence goes on from NW_026947493.1 coordinate 61,204,410, forward strand.
AGAAAAATATGTCCTATCAATGTTGGTGAGAATCTCTTACATTTATAGTTTATAAAACAGGCCATAAGAGGAATTTTATGTCATAGCCTGATCTTCCATTAGATATTTAAAACAGCGTATGTTTTCTATGTTTAACCCTTCCTTTCAGCTGTCACTTCTGTCCTTTCAGTGAGGCAGCTCTCTCTATTTTGTATGCGAGAATGGAACTGACAGTGCACACAGCTGGATGCACGGCCTAAAGAGTCGGTTCTGTCCACAGCTGGCTAGGAGTCCTGTCGGTAGTAGATATGAAGGGGTCTGCCCCACAGGAGCAGTGGCTGTCACTTCAATCCATTAGACTACTCTTTCTAAAATTTGAACTGACAAATGAATGGATGGGAGCGAGAGCGGTACTGAACAGAGGTACAGAAAAACACTTTACGGGAAGTGAAGCCATGTTCACTGTGGGGGAGGAGAAGAAAATACAATTGGATCTTAGGATGATGTCTGTTCCTTGAATGTCTTTTCTGTTCCAGTTAGGTACAAGTTTTCCACAGCTGGTTCCTGCCATTGGAGATGTCCTGATTATGTCTTTGTCCCTTACCTAACTGGCATGATTAGGAATTTTTGTCATTTCCCACTAGAGAGTAACTTCATATTTATCTTTGTCTTAGACTAAATTTTCACAATAGTCATATGTCACATTTACTCTTTTTAAAAATTCTTTTGTTTTTTCACTGTATCAGATACTGAATATCATTTTAAAGTATATTTCTTATTAAAACAAGCTATACATCTAATTGTTCAATCTTTGAGACTTCTATTTGGATGAAGCAGAGAAATAGATCAATAGAGTTGAGCAGATGTTTCATACTTAAAAATATGTTCCCACTTTACCCTTCAGCTGACAAATAGGACTGATAGTTATAGGGAACTATGAAACTGGCTTTTGTCAAGACAAACTGTACTTTTGAATATGAATAATGAAAGTGGTTAGAAAACTATATAAAAGTATCATTTATTAAGCATGAAAACAAAATACTGGAGCTGGGTATGGCACACCTGCCTGTTATCCCAGCACTCTGGGAGGCTGAGGCAGGAGAACCACAAATTCAAGTCACATTTGAGTGATTTAGCAAGACCTTTCTGCAAAATTTTTAAAAATAAATGAAAAAGGGTTTGGGGGGGTTAGCTCAGATGCACAATGTCACAAAAGATAAGTAACATAAAATACTTAAGTATAAAGTTAACAAAAAATATGAAATCTACATTCTGAAAACTACTAAGAAAATTTTAAAGACAAATTTGGCGACATACTATGTTAATGAATTTGATTAAAGTGCTAAGATGTCAGTTCTCTTTAAAATGACAAATAGATTCAAATCAACCCAAATAAATGTTCCGATAAAATTTTTTAGTTACTGAGAAGCTGATTTATGTATTAAATGTATGCACAAAGGATCTAGAATAATCAAAACAACTGGGAAAAATGAAAAAGAGTTTTAGAGAAATCATTTCCTAATTTCAAGGATTACTAGAAAGCTATAACCAAAAAGATGTTGTGTGGCACTGAGGAGAAACAGATAATCAGATAAATGGAACTTTACAGACTGACCAAAAACATACAATCATACATGCAGCTAATTGATTTCTGTCAAATGTACCTACACAGTTCAGTGAAGGAAATTATAATCATTTCAACTAAAGGCACTAGAAAAACCTGAGCATCAATTTTTAAAGATTAAAATTAAAAGAATGAAATGTCCCTTATTTTATATCACTACACAAATATTAACTCACAAGAGAGTATAGTTTTAAATGCAATAAGTAAAATTATAAAAAAAATTTGGAATGCACAAGGGAGAAATTATTGGTGACTTCAGGTTAAGGCATAAAAAAGTTTACAAAAATTTAATAAATTGGCCAGGGGTTTAGCTCAGTGGTGTGAGCACTTGCCTGTCAAGTGCAAAGTCATGAGTTTGATCCCCAGTACCAAGAAACCAAACCAAACCAAACCAAATCAAAGAAAACCTGGCTGTTGTAGGACCTCTCATGCATGCCAATCATGACTAGTTGGTCTACTAGAGGGAAGTGTTTACTCATTCTTGTAAATTAAATTTCAGTGAGGTCTGTTTATTTTTCCTTTCCACATAAGACAAATTCAATTGTATCTGGTAGTTGTTACTGCCACAGATGGAAGATTGGTTTTCTACTTAAGCAAGCCAGAATTTCTCTATTTATTTTCTGTCTTCCTTTTTTTTTTTTTTTTTTCCTAAATGCAGGGCCAATTTTTTAGAGTACCTTTACCTCTAGATGAGTTTCTAGATTGCTGCTTAAACTAGGGGTTGGCCAAGGCATAAGGTCAGTTTGGACTGATGAGCAGGAGCTGGAGGAAGCCTACGATGCCTCTGCAGACAGGAAACAGAATGAAAGGTCCTGGCTCTGGAGAGCTCTTTGGCACAAGGAGTCCAGCGAAGCCACCCAACTTGTAGTCTTTGTAGCACAATGTCTTAGGTGAACATCAAGAGTGAAGAGAAAGGGGAGAGTAAGATGATAACTGAAAACAATGACAGAATTAGAATTCTGTCTAGGAATGTCCGTGGTCATGGAACACAAAGATCTGCAGTGTGGTTTGCTGGAGGTCACAAAATAATCTTGTGGACTAAATTGGTCAAGAAATAATTTTCTTAGTTATTTAAATGAGGGAATGGACATTAAAAATTAACATTAAAAATTTTGAATGAAAATTTGTGTGGGTCATCCTTGTACACAATCTAGCAGCTCTTGAGCCTCATCCTTAACAACAGTGATTGGTAAGCCAAGCTCTTCTAGCCTCTTCAGTTAAGTATATATGATACTTGTTTATGTAATTTATCTGCCTTTTATTGAGTTAGAATTTGCAAACCTCAGTACTAACTACTTTATGTTATGTATGTTACCTGATTTAATTTTCATTAACAACCTATTCTTATTTTATGCATGAGTAAATTATGACTCAGAGATATTAAATATGATACAAAACTACAAAGTAGCAGAGTTATGATTTGTATTCAGGCATATCAAACTCTCATAAGGGCTGTTTCACAAGGAATCTTTGATTATATTGAAGGTGGCCAGATAATCCAGGACAGTTTCCCCACCTCACTATCCTCAAAAACATAAAGTACTATTTCCATATACAGTAGCAATGCATTTAGGGTTTATAATACGGTCTTTGGGTGGGAATTATTCAGCTATCACATCATGTTTGTTATAAGCCTTCAACTTTGACCCATTTTCAACAAATAAGGTCAGTTTAAAGCATTATAAACCTTTATTGTATAAGTCATTTACATTTCCTTTACTGCTAACAAATATTTAAGAAGCAGCTAATATATTAGTGAAGAAGAAGCCTGACAATTGTAATCAAAGGAGGACATTAGTAAGTTATCTTTATTTGAATCCCAAATGTGTTGCCTTCTTCATTTCCATGGTAGATATAAATTAAACCATGCTCTGAAGAAGATAAGAGTTCTATAATCAGAAATCAACATCTGCAGATTTTGTGACATTGCACCTGCATGATTTGAAGTGAAGAACATAAAAATATCAAGCATCTATCAGAGGCTATCTTTAAACACTAATAATTTTGCTTTTTCAAGGCAAAATATCTTAAATTTATTTCTATTAAAGTCTTTGAGGATATGCTAACTCTGCAGATTTAAAGAAACTGTTTTTTCTTTCCTACTCAAATAGCTCCTCTGTTCAATGGAACTTCCACAAAAGTTTGCATTACTAGCTATGAAGAATTTCAGCTTAGAAACACACTTTGAAAAGTGTAACAGAGATGAGAATAAACTTGTCATCTCAAAGTTGTGACCCTTAGTTTTACTCCATTATGGTTGGATTTTTCTGTGGGAAGAACTGTAGATTTGAAGTCATCACTATTATCAGATAGCTCATAGTAAAACAGAACTGTAGTTTGAGTTATCTCAAGGATTTTGTGGGTTTGTTTTCCATGACTTCTGGCTCATCTGTATTTTTTTCTTTCTCAGTACGTCTATTTGTTAATCATATTTCAATGCATATAAAGAAGATTGTTTTATGATCTACAGAAGGTTTTCTTTTCTTTAAAAATATAAAGACTGAATAATGAGCTTCAATTATTGATTAATAAAGAACAAGTCCACACTTTTTACAGAATCCTTTTAGTATATGATTTTTATTATTGGTTGAAGTTATTCATGGAAATTTTTTTATCAGAAGTGGAGCTTTGTGATTATTAAGTGCTTTTCTTTCTCATGCACACACCATATTAAATGTTTTAAATCAGATAATCCAACAATTGAGTGGCCATATTTTAGTCATAATTTAGGAAGTGATTTTTATATTACCCTCCCACTGAAAAGCTTATTGCAGTATATTTCCTCCCCCATCTTTATGTCATGTAACTGAATGCTAACTATCACTGAGTAGATATGCTTTTCTGCTTTCTTGGCTGAGATAAAAACCAGAAAATATTAGTAATGAAAGGATCCAATCCATATAAAAACAGTAAGTATTCTCTGTATTTTAATCTGAAAAATAAATACCTAGAACTGTTCTTTAACATAAGTAAATAATTAAAGATATTGTTAAAAGTGTGTAGAAAAGTTATAAAGAATAGAACTCCAAGTTAATTTGGTAAAACAATATCTTCTTGGTGTTATTCTCCCAACAGGGCACACCTTGTTTTCCTCCATTTATCTGAGTTCATTGTACATCTCTCTATTAAAATCAATATTTTTTTTCACATTGCTTCTTTTCTCTTAAATAGGGGCAGCCACATAAAATGAGAGTATTGCCATTGCTTTTGATTGTATTGCCTTTGACTGTGTGGGATAATCTATAACAAAAATTTACCTTTATAACCTTTCTTATCATTTATTTCTCTTAGAAATTTTTTAGCTATTCTTTTGTGATACTGGGGAGTAACCCAGGGTACACGTGTCCTACTACGGAGCCTTATACAATCAACTCATGATTCATTTCTTTTTTTGTGATCATGCTTCTAATTCTCTGTATTTTTTACTGAGACATAGGATGCTTTTGGCTAAAGAAAATTGAATTTGTGTCTGAGTTCAAATATTTGTTTTAGTACAAATAAGAAGTCATTAAAATCATTATGTACAGACTTTGTCCAATACATGAAAAGCAAAATATTTGTTCTAGTTTTATGGCAATAATTTTATGCTTCTGTATTTGGAAATGTTAAATTCTATTCTATTGATTTCCCTGTTATTTTTGGGTTTTCTTGTTAGAATGTATGTGGTAGTGGGAAGAAGTTGGAGAGAAGGGCTCGAAGGGGCGCTGGGAATAGATTGCATTAAGTCATTTAAAGGTGGGTGAATAATTTAGAATTTGGAAGGTTTTTGAGCTAAGATGTGAGACAGACTGGCAAAGGGAAAGCCTTATGTGAATAATGTATACTAGTCACTTAGTATTGCTTGGAGAAAAGAAGGCAATTATGTGATAAATATTCCTAAGTGGAAGTGACCACTCAGGGAAACCGGCAGTAGTCTAGGCCTGATTTACTCATAAAGATTTGAATCAGAAAGGCATTTCTGAGATTAAAAAGAAAGGCAATAATTTTGATTGTAATTTTGATTGGAGATTCAGTGACTAATTTCCGGTACAGGACTCCTAGGTAGAGGAATAAAACACGAGCGAGATTTTGAAATTGGGAGATTAAAAAATGATAATATCAAAAATCAAAGTGCATCAGGAAAAATAGCTTATTTGTTGGGGAAGCTAAAGAAACTCAGTTTTAAACGTGCCTTCTTTGGAATTCAGCAGAACATACAAGTGGTTATGGTCAGTGCCTAGTTGGAAAATATTAGACTAGGTCTTGAAACAAATTATTCTGATATGAATTTGGACTCGTCCATGCAGAAAATATTGAGGAGATCTCTTCTGGAGTTCATTTTCTCTAGAGTGTAAGTTCCTCATTAACATAGAGCTGGTATGTATTGTCTGTGGAACAGAACCTGGCACAAAGTAGGTGATTTTAAAAAAAAGAATAACATTTAGTGAATACATGAATGAGTGATTGAGTGAAAAACTATTCATTCTGTAAATATCCAGCTCTTCACTAATCTTCCTCTACCTCTGGGTAATTCACCTAATCAGAGACAAGCATTTCACCAGACAACACAGTGCAGGGAAACACACACTCTGCTTTTGAATTTTATTTTGATACTGATTGGATTCTGACCTTGCCTGTTGGTGTGTGATTCTTCAAACATGTCTTGACTGTTGCTGGTTTCCAGAGATCTCTCTTCCCTTTTGTTTTCTCCCTTTGAGGAACAAAATAGATTTTAGGGGAAGTATTTAAATAAAAATAAATTTGAGTCTAAAATATAACACTGTTTTTTCATTCAATTATCAGCCCGATAATTAACAGCATTTGTTTCTGATGCCTTAAAAATGATGATTCTTGCACTTAAATGGGTGTTCTTGGGCACCGATTATTCAACTTCAACCTTCCCAAGTTCTTGGCAATGAAAACTTCTGTTTTCATTAGTGTCTTTCTGGCTCATTTCCTCCTACTTCCTTGATACAACCTCTTCATTAGTCCCTGTAGAGATTTTTAATAGTAGGATTTTAAATGATGAAGAAAAGGTAGTTTTGTTTCACTATCAAGATCTCCATCTTTTCCTTATTTGTTAGTTTTGCCTCTACGTCTACATTTGTCTGAGCATCAATCTGAGATTTCCTTTTAAATGCAGTTATGTCATGCTGGGGGCAGCCAGTGTGTGCAGGGGATGTTGTTGTAGGGACAGAGGAAACAATGTTAGAAACTAAAAAGACTGCCTCCCAACCTATGTGCAGTCTGGGGGCGGGAGGGGGGAGAGAACAAACACACAAAAACATACCTGCAAGGGAATATAGGCAGTGTCTGTGCAGGATAGAGATGGGCACAAAATGGCGTGATTAATTCTACTGGAGTAGAAGGGCGCTGAAGGGGGCTGTTATAAAGGAAGTGACTCCTGATTTCACAAAGATTGCTTTTGTTTTTGAAGTGAACTTGACGTGGAAAACATTGCAGGCAGATATTTATATTTAGCAAAAGCATGAGGTATGATTGTACATAGGTTGGGGGAGACAACAGTAGAAGTGGTTGGATGGGAAAAGTCTGGATGAGAATATAAAGCTAACAAGTAGGCAGGCTAAGGAGTTGAGGGTCCTTGACTCCACATCATAGCATATGCAGTCATAAAAACATTTTAAACTGAAAAGTAAGTTAATAAGATGAGTGAAGCCTTACTGTTAGGCAGGGCTGCCATTATCATCATGTTTCCAAATAGAAACTGAATGATGAGTTCAATGTGGACAATTTATAAATACTGATAAAGCTGTCTGACTTTAATCTAGTACTTTTGCATCATATGTTAATCATAAGCATTTCTATTACAGTGTTCAAGTGTTGTATGTATTGACTTATGTGAATAGTACTTTTTTGAAGTAAGAGAATATTTTTTGCTAGACTGAGTCTGCAGTTATTGAATTATTGGCTATTGATAGCTAGGGATTACCTATGCTATATTGGTTTGTGACTGAACTTTTTAAATGACTCTTTAAAAACATCATGTAAATCCATTGATTCATTTCTGGATATTCCCTTATTGGACTCAAATCATCTATTTGCCATTCAGAGTTTTATTGTTTAAGTGCCATTTTGACAGGCTATATTTTATGGGAGAAAATAGCATCTTAAATTTCTGTCATTTGTAACAGTATATTAAAGACTGGACAAAAACTATTTTTTGTATCCCTACCTGTGCTTCCAAAGTACAGATGCAAATATGACTGTTAATATTTAATTCAATGTCAGTAGACTTCATCATTAAAGTGCATAAACTTTGCTGTTAGAATGGTGTGAGAAGTATTTAACCATTGCTGTACATGGACTTTGTCTAAGTAATCCATTAATATTACTGCCTCAGAAAGAGAGACAACTATTTCAGAACTTTCTGCTCTATTTGCTTTCTCTCTAATATCCTTTTATCCTGCAGGGAGAATTTCTGGAAATGTTGTTTCAACTAATATTCCTTTGTTCTGAGCTTGGTGATTTGGCTTTCAAGTGCTGGTGTCAGACACAACAGGGATCCAGTGCAGGCTTCTCCATTTGTAGCCGTGTGTAAGCAGCAAATTATAATAGGATCTGTGACTTTTGTGAGGATTATATGTAGCAGTGCTTGGAAAGGGCTTAGTGTATTTCCTGGCACAGAGTCACTGTTTTTAGCTATTAGGTTCTTCACGAGACTAGAATATTAGACATTTATGTGTGTTCTGGAAGAAAACAATGATGGGCAGTGATTATATATTAATATAGTGAATTTCCAAGAGCAAAACAGCAAAACTAGCTGAAGGGGCATACTCAGCTCAATATTTGTGACACACTATGAGCTTTTAAACATATAAATAACTTCCCCGTGTGGAATTATTTGTTGTGACAGTGAGTTAGAAAGAAGTGAAGGCACTCATAAGGTTATGCTAAGCACATCCCTTCAGCTCTCCACTGTAAGGACGGTCACCATGCATCAGAAAGGAAAGGTAGTTTTTCCAGGGGCAATGTTAAGTGATCACAGCGTTGTCCATCCTCTGGGTGCATTTAACCTGAGTCATTAGAGTGCACTATCCTAGTCCCTGAGGTACACTCCTGCTGGTGCTTGACGTCTCTTGTCCAGCTTTTTCAGATGGGAAAATGACTACTGGTCTAGAAACCCGTTGTACTTCTTTTAGGTAATTCTCATGAGTAATCCATGAAAAACATCCTGTAGTCAGTTATTGTTGTAACTTTCACTTTGGGTTTTAGCCTATCATAAAAATATGTTAATATTGATAATAATTGTTAATAATATGTTAATATTGATAATATTGTTAATAATGATAATAATAATTGCCACTTGGAAAGTACTGTCTATTGTTCTGTTGTACTGTCTCTGATTCTGATAACAAGGCTACAAAGCAGTTAATATTTTGTTTCATAAAGAACAGAGGTTTATTCTTTACAGTCTGGAACTGAGTATTCCAAGTGACTGAATCTGGCATCTGCTGACAACCATTTCTACGTACATGATGGTGTCACACCAGTTAATATTATATCCATTTTACAGATGAATAAACTTAGAGCTTGAATAAGGATTTGTATAGGGCTTGATTTCTCCTCCTTGCCAGTTTGGAAATTTTGCATGGAAAATTCCCTCCTGTTGATGGCAGTCCTGTACATCCTGACCCCTAGGATGTGACCACCAAAAATTTCCCCAGATATTGTCAAACGTCCCTAAAATTAAAAAAAAAATTGATTCCTATTGAGAACTTCTGTTTTGGAAAATTTCTTTTTTACATATAGCTTGGTATGACCAAGATACTAGGCACTCTTAATTGAAACTAAGTTACATAGCCAACTTAATGTTTGAGAAATCATTCATTTTGAGTGATGGTAGACATCACAGTAAGCAATGAAAATTCCACCAGCCATTTCCAAATTCTCACATAATCCTTTAAATTGCTATTATTCTTGTTTAAGCAAACATGTACAGACTATGTAAATTACTGAGAATATTTCTGAAAAGGTATACAACCCCGTTAGTACCAGGTAAACTATTGAGAACTCATATGTCACAGAACCAGTCAAATTCTGTTACTAGAGGAGAGATGATGAGAATCAAGACTGATTTAGAAACAGAGAACTCACCTGTTTTGTGAAGGGCTGAGGCTGACTGCTTTGATGTGTGCATTCCTCATTCTCATTGTTCCCTGTTATGGGATTCACCTTGTTGAATTTCATTGTCAGTGATTTAAGCATCTTCTCTGAGGTGATTCAGAAGAACATCTGTTTTTATGACCCTCTGTCTAGAGGTAGAGAAAGGCACTTTGTTTTTCTTTTCATTAGTGGACAAGCCAATTAGTTGTTTAATCAGGATTTTGTTCTGGTTAATTCCTGTAGGCAACTCCCTGGCTAGTTGGAGCTTTGGCTTAAAAGCAGTAACTTACTTTTGCTTGGGTGATTTATATTCTGCTTATGAACATTCAAGTGTTGAAATGCCCTTGTGAATTATTTATAAGTAAAGGATTAAACAAAACTTCATAGTTGTTTAAATGTGACCACATTGCTCATTAGTTTTCCTTTTTTTATAGCAACTAAACAACTATCTAATTTTAAACAAATTAATATATGCAAATGATTAACACTGAAATGTGCATCAGAGTTCCAGTACACAGCAAATGAGTTGCTGTCTCAAAGTGCTTATATCTAGTCTTGAATCATGAGATAACTATTTTTGAACTTCCTTTTTCTATTCTTTTGGTGGTTGATTTCCACAAAACTAGGAAATGTGCTATTCTATGTATTCTTTGTGTATCTCTCTTCTTGTTTCTATTTCTGTCTGTCTTTCTGTCCCACTATCCTCCCTTCCTGCCCTTGTAGATTTGGACCTCAAACCTCTAAGAAGACAGGTACGAAGTCAAGAGTTGTAAAAGAACTTTTCTGTTCTCCTCAAAGTTCAAACTTCCTTGATGTTCTGTGTTATTGGATGTTTCCTCTTGAGTCTACCAAGGACACACTCTTTTAAAAAGTAGACACTATTTTCATTTTTTAATGGGGTCACTTGTCTTGTACAAAACAAAACCTTTAAGCGATGAGAACACCCTCTGTGCTGTGCACACCCAGGAAGCTTGAGTTGCTTCATCAAACACTTCTTGCTTTCTGTAATTCTACCATTTTGAAATTGAGACATTAGCCATACTTTTTTTTTTTTTTTTTTTTATCGGCACCGGGGATTGAACTCACGACTGCCTGCTTACGAGGCAGGTGCTTATGCCACTGAGCTAAATCCCAGTCCCTTAGCCATACATTTTAAAGCTTTACTTGAAATTTTAGCTTTTGTGGGAGAAACTTTAAGTAATCATGAAGAAAGAATCTAATTTTCCAAATTACCAAAATCTTATGTCTCTTAGTGAGTTGTAAAATTTGTTGTAAAATATAAGATTTAAACAGTTTATCTAGAACAAAATTATTGAATAAATAATTTGGTTGACTATGTGGTTTGATTTATAAATTTTGAAAATGCAAATATATTTAACAGTTAAATATTTCTTTTTGTTTTTTTATTATTGGTTTAGAAATAATTTTGAATAGAACATAAATACATTAGGGGTCAATTTAGGAACTTCTCCAATAATTCTGTAAATTGTAGCTGATTACATTTTTAAACTGGTAAACATCAAAGCCAAGTAACGAGACAGGAAACTGTTACAGCAGGTACATGACTCATTCTCTCCTGGTGTGGGACATTTAGTGAAATAAACAACCTCATCAGACCCTCTTATAAATCTGCTCATTATATTTGCCAATTTAAAGAAATCTAGAGAGTCCCTGTATAAAACTGTACTTAGGGGGATACGCTGGTCTGTCTAGAATACTTATTTTCAATAAATCTGGAGTTGATAAACTTAAATAGCAGAGATGATGACAACTGGGAAGGGTGTAATATATAAACTTTGTAAGAGGTACAAAATGGAGATGTCCCCAAGTCCAACCCACCGTCCTTTTGTGAGAAATATTTTCACTTACCATAACTAGGATAAGATGAAATCTGAAGATAGTTTTGATTTACATTTCCCTAATGGATAATGATGTTGAACATTTTAAAAAAGTTTATTGGTACAATTTAGATATACATAATGATCACATTGATCATAGAGAATTTGTACCTGTACATGGAGTATCCTGATATAATTATTGACCATTTGTACTTCTTTTGAGAAATGTCTGTGCAATTCTTTTGCCCATTAAGTGATTGGATTATTTGATTTTTTTGCTGTGTTTTGAGATCTTTATATATATTCTAGATATTAATCCTCTAGGGGAATAGTAGCTTGCAAAGATTTCCCATTCTGCAGGCTATTTCTTTACTCTATTAATTGTTTCCCTTGTTGTGCAGAAACTTGTGAAATTTGATGTAGTCCTGTTTGTCAATTTTTGCTAATATTTCCTGTACTGTTAGAGTTCTATTCAGGAAGGCTTTGCCTGTGTCTGTCTTCAGGTGTCTCTTCTATTTTTTTTTTTAACTGTTTCAAAGTTTCAGAATTTATAGCTAGGTTCTTTGATTCATTTTAAATTGATTTTTTTTACAGGCTGAGAGATAAGGATATCATTTTAGTCTCATACAGTTGACTATTCAGGATTCTCAGTATCATTTATTGAAGAGGTTGTGTTTTCTCCAGCATATAGTTTTGACTTCTTTGTTCAGAATCAGATAGCTACAGTTGTGTGGTTTTGCCCTGGGCCTTCTGTCCTTCTCCATTGGTTTATGTATCTATTTTTGTGCCAGTGCCAATGTTGGTTTTGTTATGATGGATTTGCAGTATAATTTCATGTATGTTCTGCCAAAACGAGCACAAATTTGCAGTATAACTTGAACGTGAGTGTTGTGATTCCTTCAACAATGTAATTTTAAAACATTTTTTAATTTTTTTGAGAAAGGATCTTACTATTCTAGGCTGGCCTAGAACTCACTTTGTATCCTAGAATGGCCTTGAACTTGCTGTGATCCTCGTACCTCAGCCTCGAAAGTGCCAGGATTATAACCATGTGCCATCACGCCAGGCTAACTTTGCTTTTTTTTTTTTCTGCTTAGAATTCTTTTGGTAATTCTGGGTATGTTGTATTTCTACATGAATTTTAAGATTTTTTTCTAGTGCTGTAGAGAATTCCATTCATTTTTTCATAGGGATTACACTGAATCTGTAGATCTCTTTTAGTAATGTATCCATTTTAATAATATTGGTTTTGACAATCTATAATCAAAAAACATTCTTGTAAAGTCATGATGAACTCTTCTGTTTCTGGGCTTTTCTTTGTTGAGAGACTGTGCTACTACTTCAATCTAATTGCCTGTTATTTGTCTGCTAAGGATTGTATATCTTTTTGATTCTGTTTAGAAATTTTGTTCATTTTTTTCTAGATTCTCTAATTATTAGATAGATTTTAAAATGTTTTCTAATAATCCTCTAAATTTGAGTATTGTCTAACATTCTTTTTTTCTCCCTCTTCTAAATGTGCAGATTTGGATCTTTTTTCTCTTTCTTTTGGTTAATTATGTAAGGATTTATCAACTTTGTTCTTCTCAGAGAAACAACTTTTGTTTCATGGATTCTGAGTAGAGTTTTAGTCTCTATCTTATAGTCTTACTTCTTAATTTTCGAATTATTTTCTGTCTTTTGGATTCGGTTTTGGTTTGTTCCCACTTTTCTGAGGACTTGAAATGTATCACCAGGTCAGTCTTATTGAGAGCTCTTTGATTGTTTCAGGTGGGCTCTCCTAAATAATAAAATTCCACCTTAGGACTTCCTAGAAATTATTGCATGCTGTATTTTCATTTTGATTTGTTCTAGAAGTTTTAAATCTTTTCCTGATCTCTTCAATGATCCATTGATGATTCAAGTGTGATCCATGTGTTTGTGTGGCTTTTGTATCCTGCCTTCCTGTTTAATTCTAGTTTCCACTATGATCTGATAAGTTCCATTTTTCATTTTGGCTACTGTATAGATCTCTTTAGTGCTTGCTTTTCTGTGATGTGCTCTGGATATGGTTAACTATAGGCTTTGTATCATTTCCCAAATCCAACCACTTTCATTAACTTGGGGTGAGAGAATGCAATGTATTTGGCTCAGTAGCCAGTTTTCCAGAATTGACTGCAGAATTGCCAGTGACACAGAGTAGTCTAAATAATGGCATACAGAGAAAATCTATTAATAGCAAGAACTACGCCACTCTGCCAATAGCAAGGATTGTGGATTGTGTGTAGACGATCCTCCAAAACCTCATGTAGTCGTAGGTGGAGCTTTTCCCTTGGTGGTTGGATCTAGAGTGTGTGATGTTGATATAGGAGAATGAAACTCCCACCCTACCATGTCTGGTACCATCTCATGTTTTCTAAAATCGAAAAATGAATTTTAGGAACAACAGAAGTCAAGGGCAAAATATATTTATTGAGAGAAAGAAGGCTTCGGTCTGAGAGAGACAGAAGGGGCTCCCCAGGGGGTTGCCAAGGATTCTGTCTTTTCCTGGGACTCTTTTTTTTTTTTTTGTCTTTTTCTTTTTTGTTGGTACCAGGGATCGAACTCACGACTGCCTGCTTGCAAGTCAGGTGCTTATGCCACTGAGCTAAATCCCTAGCCCCTCCTGGGACTTTTATAGAGTAAAACCATGGGTTCAAGGTGGGGGAAGACTGGGAACTCACAAGGCAGATGGGCATAAGGTTCCCAATAGTTAGCCAATAAGATCAACTATAGTTAATCAACTATAGCCAATAAGATCAAACTATTGTTTGGGTAAAATTGATTTACATTAAGGACAAATGGGGAAGCCAGTCACTTAGAAAGCAGGCATTCTTAAGGAGCACGGACTCTTTCCTAAGGGAATGGGAACTACTTAGGGCATTAATCTTCAGGATATGGGTGCATTTGTTTGGTCTTTTGTCTTGAGGCCCGGTCCACAGCAGGAGGTGTCAGTGTCCCCTGCAGGTGCCAGGTACCTGCACTGGCTCCATTGAGGACCTAGCCCTGTCTCACTCCCTATAACATTTTTAACTAACTCAGTTGCCTGCCACAGTGTTGGGATTAAGGATTTGATGATGGGATTGATTCATGGTATGACTCTAATGTTAAGGTACCCACCCTAGCTGTGAGTGCTACCCACCCTAAGAATGGGTAGCCTCGTCTTGATAGAATAGAAGGGACAAAAAGGGGGCTGCTATTGCTGCTTGCTGTTTGCTGTCTTTGCTGTCTTCTGCCTGTTATAAACTGTTCCTCCTCTGTGATGCCACCGTGCTTTGGAGCCAGCTTATAGACCGAAACCTCTGTGAGTTAAATAAACCTTTTCTCCTTTAACATTGTGTTTTAGTTGTTTTGTCTCAGTGAAAAAAGTAACTAAGACAACAACTAAATCAACATTAGTTTCAAAGACCACCTTATCCCATAAGAACAAATAATGTATCACCCTTAACCCTAGGAAAGGCATCTATAATTACAGTATAAACACTAAAACACAGCAAATATTGACACACAATTATCTACTAAGTGCAAAAGCTGTACTGCTTATTGGAAAGATTTCAAGAGTAATCACAGAGTTGACTGTCTAAATATTAATATAGCTTAATACTTTTACTAGTTAAGAAAGAGTGAGGAACAAGATTATAAAAAAGAAAAATCTGAAAATTAAATAATGGAAGATGAGAAGGAGGAGAAGAAGGTGGGATAAAATCCCATTAAGGAGTTAAAACAAATTAGAGAATAGGTAAGGGTAACAGAAAGGAGCCAAGAAAAATGAAAGGAGAAGAAATGGAAAGAGAAAAATTAAAAAAGGGAGAAGAAAGAAAAAGGAAAAGAAGAAGGAAATTCTCCCACATCCAAAACACCAGTGAAGAACAAATAGATAGAATAATGAGTCCAAAAATATTTTCTGCTTTATTTTGAGGGTTTATTTCCTGGATCTGCAGTTTTTGAATTTAGCACGTCATGTTTTTATCCTTCTAGCTTTGTGGTTTTTGGTTTTATGGTTTTTGGATTTCTGAGAGGGCATACCGTCTGTCTGTCATCCCCTCTGCGGCACTGTCCAAACCAAGACATGTTGGTTGCTCAAGTTGGTGGGTGGGGAGAGTAGTCAGACCTCTGAGCTGTGCTGGATTCAGGGAGCAGGACAAAGGCTCACACAGCTGTACTTAATGTTGGCCCTTTGGACCCATGGGCTTCTGCAAGCCACATTCACTGGTCCTGTCCTCTCACCATGGAGGGTGACACCTCCCAGTCTGAGCTAAAGCTTGTTAGAAGGTCTCTGTCTAACTCCTACCCTCCCTGCGGCTCTTGTGGCCACAGTCTCTTGTGGCTGTCTTTCTCACTCAGTCACTGTGGGAATGTATCACTGGAAATCCGGAACAGGGGAAGAGAGAAAGAGAGAGAGAGAGAGAGAGAGAGCAATCAGAATGCAGCTTCCACAGTGGGCTATGTTCTTATGGTTCACATCTAAGTGCTAAGGCTGGGCTTTGGTAGGTGACAGATTATGAGGGCGTTATAGCTGAGTGTGATGGGGCTTGGTTAGCGGTAGATCGTGACCTGGAAAGGTGTGCTGCGTATTTTACCCCTTCTGTTCCCTTTTCCTTCTGCTTCCTGGCTGTCAAGACATACGCAGCTTTACTCTTCTATTTCCCCCTGCCACACTGCTTCTGCCTTGGAATTTGCTACTATGCCTGTAACCATGAACCAAAACACACCTCTCCTCCTTTAAGTCGCGAGTGTTGGGTGTAGCGCTTTGAGAAAGTGACTAGGACATATAGCAAAGTGCTAGAGAAGCAGAGAGGAGCACGCAGGCACACCCACCTTCGTGTGAATGGATTGCAAAACGGAGAAGAAAAGTTCCTCTGGAGAGTTACTGCTCCTGATGAGCTTTAGAGAGGAGAAATTCTCTGGGCAAATATGAAAAGGTAGGAGGCTGCAGCCTTCAGAAACAACATCCAGGTAATTAAAGTATGACAGTAAGTAGCTTCTGTGACTACAATAATGTTCTCAGGAGCTCCAAAGCAAAGATTTGTGAAACTACCCTTAACTATTAAAAATAAATATAAAACATATATAACTTTCTTGATATAAGATGTATGGGATAGATCACATCGTTTTCAAGAGACCAGAACACTAGTTTTATGTTGTGTATTTTTGTAAAGTTAGCAAAATACTACCTTTAAAAATAAATAAAAATAAAAGTAAATAACTTCAAAAATAAATATTCAAAGAGAACTTCCAAATATATTTTCCTGAGTTGATGACATCAAATATTTAATGATCTTACAAAGTAAATTTAGGAACTAGTACACACAGGAAGCTTTCCATCATAAAATATGTATAACATCATTTAGCAATATTTGCCAGGGTGATTTAATCTGATGACAAATTTAGAATATTCAGATCTTTCTTCAGTTACCTGCAGGTGTAATGTGACTAGATTTAGAATAATTCAGGTGATATGATTAATTTCTGAAATATAGTGTTTAAATATAGTATTTTCATAAGTAGGAATGTTTTCTATTTTTTTATTATAATATTAAAATTGCTTTGAATTCATAATTAAAATGTATGAGCAGCAAATATAACAGTTATTAATGGTAAAAATGCCTTTAGGAAATTGTTAATAACTAGTGGCATCTGTGACTAATGAATGCTATATTGGTTAGACTGTGACTAATAGAATAAATGTTTTGAAAAAAATCCTTATGTTACTATTTTATAAACAGTAATGGAGATGGGATGGATTTCTCCTGTGAATATGGACAGCATATCTGAAGGTTTTTCTCTTTCACAAAATTGATAAGCTTGCTTCATTCCAATTATGGGCTATTATTGATAATTTATTTATTTTTTAATCATCTCTGAGATAACTAAAAGCCTTTCAGTTAATTGAACATCATGATGTACTGTTACGTAAGGAGATTTGCTGTGCAGTTCTCAAAGAAGATTACCTAGCTGCAATTAGCTACTTTGAACTGCTAAGCTGCTTTAAGCTGTGTTTTCTTATTTTGGTTTTCTGTGCTCTGTTTGTCAATAATCTACATCTAATGTTTTAGGAATTTCTAAGCCAATCCAGGATATTCCTGTTTTCTAATAAAATGTACATACAACAGCTAATGAATGTGGCTGTTAGTTTGTAAATGGTACTTGTTGCTTATCATTATTATAAAAGCTAATACTGACAAGAGCATGTGTCAGTCCTTGACTCCTGTTACTTTTCAACATTCAAACTTGCCAATGGTTAAAAACTTCATAAAATTACATTTCTTAGACATAGTGGGTGTAATATACTGCAGCTTAAAAAATTGTGACTATTAGTTCTTTATTTAGAAGCTTGAATCCACTTAATCCCTGGTTTTTAGCCGTATGGCTCTTATAGTCTGCTGAGTATTTCATTTGAAATGTCTTCGAATCACTTTATGAGTAAACTACTTAAAATATGTTTTTGGCCACAGTTTCTCCTAATTTCCTATTTTGTGAATGGCATCATCACTCATTTGATTATATCTATCATGTTTATTGCATGAAATAATCACTTATTTCTTTGATTCATTCATTTTCATTTTCACCCTCATGTTTAAGCAGCTAAAAATTAATTTTCTTACAATAACTTCTATGCTGCCCAAAGGAAGCCATAAGAAATGCATTTGTTGTATGAGAAGTAGAAACCCACTCTTAGACTCCACCAAGAGTCTAGCAATGTTCTGTATACTTTTCTGAAATACCAAATTAATCACAAGTTTAACTGAGGATAAGGTCTGAAACTGACTTATGAATATCTGTACACTGTGTTTCCCATTCTACTTTGAAAATTAATTTTACAAGAGTCACATAAACATTACAAAGAAATCCATATTTCATGATGAATTTCCTCTTGAACAACATTTTATTATATCTGTTCTTGCCCCTCTCTCTACTAGTAGATGTGTACTAATTATTATTAGTCTTCTCCTGAATATTTGAGTGAAAATTGCAGTTTTTGTATCCATTTTTTGGTATGCCCATGTGTGTTTCTCCAAACAAGGACATTATCTCATATGAAAACACTTGAAAACTACCATTTAAGCCATGCTAGTTGAATAAATATTACCAATGTCTCAAAAATGTTCTCTTTTCTTTTCAATTGAGGATTCAATACAAGATCATTTATTGAATTTAACTGCCGTACTTTTAGTCTGGGCTGGGTGCTCTGCCTTTCCTTGATAGCCTAAAAGAGGACCACCATTTTTTTTTCTATAGGATGACACTACATATTTTATTGTGAAAATTTCTATAAAGTTTAACCACATTTTTCAGGTAGTGTCAGACTGGCTTTATGCTGTTTGTCCAATTTCCATAATTTACTTGGGAGGCCAAGAAATTTCCAAACACAGATTTGTTATTCAATTTTCATTTGTTGTATGTTGCCACATATTGTTCTTATGTTCATTATTTGTAGATTCTTGAATTCATTTTTTCAGCAATTAATGATTTAGTAAGTATAATAATCAGAAGCAGTAGAAGACCAGTTGTGTTACTTGCATTATTTCACTTAATACAATTCTCAGAGAAGCTTTTATTACTCCAATGATTGAGATGTAAAACAGTTAATTTGCCCAAAGTTACATGGTTAGAAAAGAGCAAAGCAGGGCCTCTGGTGCCAAAGCTGTACTCCTTTTGATATCCTATCTAGTAGGCATCAGATATATAGAAACCTAAGCATCCCATTCTCCATCACCTTATAACAGTGGATGACTCAGGCTTGCAAATGAGCACTGTGAGTATCTAGAACTAGGAAGTAAACTTCAACTATTTTGAGTTCACGCAGTGCCTTTTTATATGTCGACATCTCACATGCCCTGTTAAAGGAATCTATTAATGTAAATAGGGTTAACAAACATCCTTAATTACTTAGTTATACCTGATTTGCAGCTTAGGGATATTTTGATTTGAATATTCAGTGTAATAAACTATATTTGAAAATGTTAATAATTTAAGAACGATTGAAATTTTTACTCATGATTATAGGCTGAACCTGCACAGGCAGAGAATTTTGACTACTAGTAAAGCTGTTAAATATATTTTTAAATGAACCCTCTGTGGTGGGGAGCTTTATTTCCTAAGCCAAAGTGCTGCATTTAATTTATGCAATATTTATATCAATTCTCTCTCTTTTTCTGTAGAGTGTTTCTAACTTTATAGCTCCATTTATGTGAAGCTTCTCTTATGTCTGGTTTTTATTTTACAGAATAACTGTCACAAAAGGGTTTGTGAATATCAGAAAATCTATTCCTTTTTCTATAGACAAAATCCCAGAGGGAAAATTATTTGTATTATTTTGGAAATCTGACAAGTTCACATTCTCTTTTTAGAATTTTGATACTTAGTAATATTTATTATTTGTAATAAATGATTATCATAAGTTGGGGAAGAGTCAATGACCTAATCCTAATGGAAAAGTAAAGTATTTTATATTGGAGAATTTGGCTTAGAGGCAATTCTGGCATTAAATAGCTGTGTGGATTTCAGTAGCTCACAAGTTATATAAACTGTAGCATCCTCCTCTATATAAATAAACACATCCTTTTTATTGTAAACGGTTACCATAATCAGATCTCTTGATATTAAGTAGTATATTTGTGTTAGCAATCTGCAATTTTAAAAATAGAACTTTTAATGATAATTATAAATAATGGATATTCTAGAAAAGAAGATTCAGGATTACACAGTGTGCAATTTAGTGGGGGAAATTACAGACAGAAGCTTGGTCCTAGATGGCAACAAGATTAAAGTCTCAAAATTAGGTTTCAAATTTATCTCAAAATAAGGTAAGTAAAGTTGTATATATGAATCAGGACAAAAGTGATTTCATCCAAGTCAGGGTGTACCTAGTTTGATAAGTTCATATGATGGATTTGGCCACATTCCTGGCACCAAGGTGTGATTATTAGGCTCCAGGTAAGACCACATAGAGTTACCCTGAGGCAATCATCGCAGTTGCACTCAAGAGAGCAACATTCATGTCAAGCTGAATCCGCACATTCCCAGCTTTTATAAAAAAAACACTGAAGAGAAAGTTCTGTGTAGGAAACTTTCCAGAATTTAGCCCAAACAAGGATGTGATGGGGCACAGGGAACAAAGCCTGCATAACATAATTGTCTCATTTCTAGAATCCAGTTCATCATATCTGAGAGGAGAACAGTGTTGCTGTTATGAACTGGAATGGCAGAAAAAAGGCTTCTGTAAGAATTTTATTGTAGTGAACATGGACAGGAGGCTCCAGCACAAACAACAACCTCAAGGAGGAAATAAAGTGTGTTCTACTGACAGTCTTGCTTATGAAGTACCACATTTAAGATAATCAGCAACCACTGGAAGATATTTTGAGAGGAGTTGATGTCTTGGTGTGACAGTAGATTAGTGTCATATGTGTTTTGCAATTGAGATAATAATAAGCAAATGCTTACGTGGCATTCTCCATTGCCAGGCACTTATCCACGGCATGTAGGTATGTAGATACTATTCTTATTTTTGTTGTACAGATGAGTCCCAGAGAGGTTGAAGTGGAATAAACAAGATGGCTCCAGTATCTACACTTCTAACTACCAACATATAACAAGTGAGATTTATGAATCCTCATGAGGTACTCATGACTCTAAATATTACTTATCAATATAAAATTCATTGATAGACTCAATGTAGATGTTGAGCTAAGCCTGTCAAAAATTCTAAGCACTAAATGTTTATTCTTAAAAATTTAAAAATTTTTGCACTACTCTTCAGAAATCTGTATTTAGTTATTTAGGAATACATCCAAGGTGTACAAAAATTCTGATTGTTTCCCAAAAATCCCCAGATGATCTCAACGTGCAGTTATTGTTAAAAAATACTTCCTTAAGAATTCCTTTTTACCTTAAACATTCCTTGGGTAAAAAAAAAAAATGTGGTTTTTCAAAATGCGGGTCTGCCCAACATAGCAAAGAAATGCAATCCATGAAACAGATTCAAACAAACATCTAGGAAACTAAAAATTCCATTGAAAGTTTGCAAAATCAAGTGAAAGTAAATACATGATACCAGGCCAAGAAGAAGGGATCAAAATTAGTGATCATGATAAGAAAGATCTCTTAAAAATAGCAAAGGATCATGAAAAAACAATCCAGTAACTGCAAGATGAAGCAAGGAAGAACAACATAAGATTGATCGGAGTCAAAGGAAAAGCAAGGATCAGCACAAATGACATGCAGTCCCAATCAAAATACCATGAGCATACCTCACAGACTAAAGAAAACATTCCCAAAATTCATTTGGAATCAGAAGACACCTAGAATACGAAAGGAGACTCTGAGCAACAAAGGTGGGAGCATCAAAATCCCTGACATGAAATTATATTACAGAACTACTGTTTTATTACAGTAGTAGTGGAGCCATTCCATAAATAGGGAGGCACTGGCAGATGACATTCTGGGACCGGGCAGGACTGGAAAGTACAAGGGGAAGCAATGACTTCAGCATTGTGCTGGCTAAAAACAGACATGAGGATCAGTGCAATTGATTAGAAGGTATAGAAACAATTCCAGACACACTCAGCTACCTTATCTTTTTTGAAGGGACCAAACATGTTCAGTGGAAGAGCAATAACCTCTTTAATATATATTGCTAGAAAAAACTGGCTTTCACTCATGAATTAGATTAAAATAAAAATGGATCAGATATCTAAATATTACAACAGAAACACTAAATCTACTAGAAGAGGATAGGTAGAATTATTGAAGATACAGGTGGAGGCAAAGACTTAATGAACAAAACTCCAATGGCACAGGAAATACCTCAATACTCAGAACCAATAAATGGGATCTCATCTTTTTGAAAAGTTCTGCATAGCAAGAGACATCACTAACAGGGTGAAAAGATAACCCTCAGTGTGGGGAAAAAATCTCAGCCAGCTGTTCTTCAGACAAAAGATTTATATTTAGAATATATAAAGAATTGAAAAAAATCAGACTTCCCCAGATTTAAAGACCTAGTTCATAAGTGGACCTCTAAAATGAATAGATACTTCTCAGAAGAAGTACAAATGTCAAATAAACATATACAACAGTGTGCAACACACTGATCATTTGAGAAATGCAAATTAAAACAACACAATGTGGGAGTATGAAAAGGAAAACTTTTAAAAAATAACAAGGAAACAAGCAGTAACAATACAAAGGCTAGAAGATGACAAAAGGATCTATAACGAGAATAAAGAATGTGAATGAAGAAGCTTGGGTACAAACAAAGGAACTACAATGATTATTCACAGAAATAATTAAGGTGAACTTCCCAACATAGGAAAAGGAAATGATATTCTGATATATGAGGCATACAGGACTCTAGCCACCTACAACCAAAACAGAGCTACCCCCAGGCATATAATAATCAAGATCCCAGAAATTCAATATAAGAACAGAATATTAAAAGCTGTTAGAGATAAGAAACAGATAACCTATAGAGGAAGGCCCATCAGAATAACGACAGACTTCTCCACACAAACCATCAAGTCAAGAAGAGCCTGGAGTGAAATATTCTAAGCCCTGAAGGAAAATAACCTCCATCCCAGATTGATATACCCTGCTAAACTATCTCTAGGAATTAATGGACAACCAAGATGCTTCCAAGACAAAGAGGAACTTGGGAAATTCACGACCACCAATCCAACTCTACAGAGAATATTGCAGGGCATTCTAGAGAGAGAGAAAAGTACTGGGATTCCAGGAACAGTGGCAGAGAGGCCTCAATGAATGGAGCAGAAAACAGAATGAAGAAGATAAGCAGACAACTGATGGCAAAAAAAGAGTGTAACAGAAATGAGGCAGAGATGTTTTTGTTCCAAACTCATATGATTGAGAGTATAGGCAACTACACTGAAGATGACAAGACTCTATGATACACATTCTGGTTTGATAACTGCTGGTTTTTGAAGTTCTATACTATATACAAAGTTGTGTTTTTATTAATACTGTTATGTACTGATACATTCAATTATACTATGTCTGATGATGTAGCCAATTCTATTGGAGATAACAAGACACAACACAGGAACCATGGTAGAACTCTTTGTACAATGGTCTTACATGTTTTTTTTTGTTTCATGTGTTTATAGGAATATGTTTTGTTTTGCCTTGCTTTGTTTTGTTTCTCCCTCTAATATAAAAAGGATAGAAATACATGTTAAGGCTTATGCATATGTAGCATCTATAAACAGTTTATGAGAACTGATCATATGACACATGATGAAATGAACAGATATTTTGAAGAAAAAGAGACACTAAAAATACCCAGTGCTGATCCTGGAGTATCATAATGTGAAACCTAGCAACAGTATTATTCTTTGTTCAGAGTGATATTAGCCTGCTTGAGTTTGTTCAATCTCAACATAATTGAACATATGGATAACTGCATGTATGTGTAAGTGTATAGGATTGATAAACATATTTCTAAGTTTTTGTTGGATAGTTGAACAGAACTGGTTGCAGTCTCACTGTTTGAATCTCCACTTTATATTCTCCATTTTAGTATCTTGAATAACTATTTGTAAGAAGACAATCTGTAATCATAAACTAGTGATTTCTTAGTTTATTTTTTGAAATTATGTATTATTTCTACCCATTTTCTGTTTTGTTTAGTCTTTCTTTAAATTAAATTTAAAAAAAAGACACTACCAGTACCCAGTGCTGATCCCGGAGTGTCATGATATGAAATCCAGCAATATTATTATTCTTTGTTCAGAATGATTTTAACCTGCTTTAGTTTGTTTAATCTCAACAAATGAAGATATGGATAGCTGCATGTATGTTTAAGTGTATAGGATTGACAACCATGTTACTAAGTTTTTGCTGGACAATTGAACAGACTGCAGTTTTGCTGTTTGAATTCCCACTTTACATGTTCCATTTTTGTACCTTGAACAACTATTTGTAAAACAATACATAAACATCAACATGTGATTTTTTACTGTTTATTTTTTCTCTGAACATATGTATTATTTCTACCTATTTTTTGTTTTGTTTAATCTTTCTTTAAATAAAATTAAAAAAAAGATTTTTTAGCATGATGGGATAATATTCAGCCATAAAAAAGGATAAACTTGAGAAATTTGATGCTAAATGAATAGATCTTGAGATCATGCTCTTAAGTGAAATAAATCAGACACATATATGTAACTATAGCATTACTTCTCTGGTGTGAGAAACTGGAAATGTAAATAAGAACCAAAATATATAATAGATATTGTGAAATAGGAAGAAACTTTTCAGAAGAAAGGGAATTGAGGCGATGTGGAAAAGAAAAGAAAAAAAAATGAGCAAAACGATACAATGGAAACAAAATGAGGGATTGAAACAAAAGAGGGATTGAAAAGAAGGGAATGGGTAAAAAAAAGAGGAACTAAGATATATCATGTACAGGTACATGTTCTTCATGATGATTATTTTGTATTAAATTATACCAATACATTTAATAAAAATGTTTGGATCAGTAATTGACAACATCAGCAGTCTCTGGATACTTGGTAGAAATGCAAATTCTATGGCTCCCATCTAGATCTCTCAAATTGAAGCTCTGGAATGGAGCCCAGCCACTGGACACTTTAACAAAGCTTTTACTTAGTTTTGATCCATGGTAAAGTTCGAGAATTACTGATTTTAGGCATTTACCACAGTTTATTTATACAAGAATAATTTTTATATTTAGGTCAATTATGTTAATTATTACATCACTTAAATTGTTATTTCCCCCTTTAGAAAGCCAGTGTTGATGTGTTTACCTACTGCATTTTCTCTTTTCTTTTACCTATCCAATCTACCATATTGTTAGATAAATTCTTGTTAGTTTTTTGTAAGGTAATATTTATGGATTTAGTTTAGATGAATATAGATGAGTTTAGATTAGATTTAGGCAGCAAAGATTATTCTGCAGTTTTCCTCAGTGAGACTCAAATGGGAATGATAAACAATTGATCAACTATCAATTTTCCTTGATAGTATAAACAGGAAATAGAGGGAAATAGTAGATTTGATTAAAAAGCTATATTTCCATGGATTAAGTAAAGAGTTAAAAAGTGGTATACAAAATTGAGTCTGTTACTTTTCTGTTTTATTTTTGCTGTTGTCATTGTGAATTGTAGTAATTGTCCCAGTTAGGGAAGTACATGCTTGGAAAGCCTGCAGGCTGTTTAGACAAGGTCAGAATCATTATTTGATAAGGTCATCACGTTTTTGGGTCTGATTCTCAGCTCTTCAGGTCCGGAAATTAATTTTTCAAGCTTGCCCCAAGGTGACATCCTCTGGGCATTTTTACCAAACCAAATTCCTAAGAGACCAGTGTGTGGTCTAGAGTTTTAACTTATTAATTCACCATTTTAAATACTGAATTTTCAGGTAAAGCAGAATGTTTCTCTTGGTGTGAGTGAGTTCATCGTCTGCAGTAAAACTACAAAAGAGACAAACTATAATCAGATGATGCATGGTGAGCATAAAGCCAGTCCAGAGCTGATGAACTGGGTGAACACTTGTTTTGTACACCGCTTTCTCTTGGGATGTGTTCCTGAAGAGACTGGGTGTTTATTTTTAGGATTAGGGTGTGCATTCCTCTGGATCATCCTGAATGTTCTCTCTCTCTCTGTCTGCCTCTGTCTCTCTCTCTCTGTCTCTCAGTATCCTTTACTGTCATTCTTCCTGATTGTTCTGAATATATATATATATATATATATATATATATATATATATATGCTTTTCTATAATGGAAATAATGTAGTTCATTTGATTATATATTCTAGTATTCTTGTTTTGATAACATTAATCCTAATTCTAATTAATGCAATCTTAACATTACTAGACTCCACAGACAATAATTCCTGGAGTGTTCTTTATGGCCAATAATTTAATTTATTTTTGTTTTATAGAAAACCACTCAAGGTCATTGCATACTGCTTAATGATTTTCTGTGTTTTCATTTTATTGTTAAAGTAAATCTTGGGTGCTACATATGTGATTGTAGAAGTAGAAGTGAGTTAGATGTTTGGCTGTCATTCTGCTGTAATTGATCAAATTTGGCAAGCCATTATTTGTAAGAAAATGTATTGTAATATTAATTAAAAAGCTCTTCCAGATGTACAATAGTGCTTTGGATATTAGACTTTTTATTTTACATTTATAGAAGGAACACTTTTAGGTTTTCTTTGACACAGATTTTTAAAAACACTATACTACTCCTGTCTGTCCATAAAAAATAAAATCAGAAACATAATTAAAGTATTCTCAAATATAGGTTTCTATAATTCTGAATAGAGTCACCAACAGATGTGTTTTCAACATAATATCAGCACCAGTGTCATCAAAAGAACAAATGAAGCTGTTTATTTTTTCAAAGTGCCTCATCGATAATCATTTTACAAATTTCATTATGGTCCATTCCTGTTTGACTACTCATAATTATGCTTTATTTTTTTCTTAAATTATAGGTAGCTAGAGAGTAAAACTTTCCTTCAAATACAGCAGGAACTTCTGGCTAAACGAGTTCTATATAATATGTGAACTTGTTACTCGCCTCCCAGCCTCTTAGTGGGTTTGAAATTTTTCCTGTTTATTTAGAGTTGATTGGCAATTTATCTCATCTCCAGTTGCCTCACTTGGAATGGAGAGATAATTCATTAGCACTTTGTAACCTTGACATGACTTACATTATTAGAAGATTATTTGAAATGCAGCATCTCTGGCTCCACCCCAGACTACTAAATCAGACTCTGCATATTTAAACAACATACCAAGGTGATTCAAATTAGAGAACTATTATCATCCTGCATCTCTGCTTGTGTGTGTGTGTGTGTGTGTGTGTGTGTGTGTGTGTGTATGTGTGTGTGTGACTGGGGATTGAACCCAGCTTAGAGCTGAACTTGAGATTCTTCTGCCTCCTTTTTAAATTACTGTCATGTTCTTCATTGCGCCTTTGCAGGAAAATTTAGATAAATTGTTGTTTCTCCAACAATGGTTATTAAATGATTTCCCTCACCCCACTCATTTTCTGTATTTCTGCCCAGGTACTAACAATATTAATGAAAAATCATAGCTGACTTTTTAAAAGACCTTTCAAATAATCACTCCTATTATCAATTATGAACATAATTTAACTGAAACATTAGAATATGAACAATTTGAACGTATTTGCCACAATCCCTGGTTATTAGTTGCTGTAAAGTGCGATATAAAATTTTGAGATACAAAATCATCACCAAAATATATATGCTCTACAATTAATGAAATGCATGACAGTGATTTTCTTGTCTTTTGCTATTTGCTACTTCACTCTTGTCTCCAAAAATAGGAGATGGCAAGGACTTTGCAATTATATTTCTGGCTAAATGCATTTAGGGATGAGGGCTCTTGGAATCTGCAGACAGGAATAGTGAACAGAGCAGGGAGAATATTGCAGAGTAGTGGTCCAAGTGTCTCAGGGCCAATGATTCCATTTGGTAAACATTTTTTTCTTTTAGTATTAATCCTTGACAGCAAAAGCAACTTCCTGAATTCTTGTAATAAGAGTTCTTATTTCTCCATAATCTTTGTAGCTGTCTGTGTTGCTTTCTTTCAGATAGTTGGATCGCTCCAACTTCAGTTAGGCATAGTCAGTTGCCTGAGTCATAGAGTGACTCATAGTGTAAGGGCAGAGGTAAAACTCCTATCAAATTTGTCTGTCCGCAGTAAAAAAAGGATATGTATCCAGTTTTGTCCAGAATTATTGGATTGCACATTCTAGATTTTTTTCTTGGTAAATTTTCAAGTGGTTCATGGCTGTTGTATAGGCAAGGTGTTAAAAAGTTGCATTATTGAGCCCAGCTTTATCCATATGGAAGCTCACATCTTAAATTTCCCATGTTTCATTTCATGCAGTTATTTTCTTCTGTGTTCCCAAATGCTTTGCTCATTGAAATTCTTCAGTATTTCTGAGCAAACCTGACCTGTAGGTTATGAATTGATAGAAGGTGTATTGTTTTGAAATTTAATATGTCTTTACAAATCTCTAGGATAATATTCATTTTGAAAGGCAACTCATGTAATATGTACTAGGTTTAATTTTAATTTTTTATAAACCAAATGTATAATCCTTGATAATTTATTTTTACCTTCATATATTTTTTTATTTAAAGTAAGCAATCACTGAGAGAAGCAGTGGAGAAAAACACATCCATTTTGTGTACAAGGTCCTATAAGTCTTAGAGTTCTTACGCATCAAAGAAAAATAATTCCTTCCCTTTTTTTGGTACACAGTAAATATAAAACTAGCTGTGTGCATTTATCTCTAGTAACCCATAGCTTTTGGGAAGCTAAAATGTGCCATAATATCAAAGAGATGAATTCTTTAAACCTCCCCACCCTGTCTTCTACATTCCCTTTAGCCTTTATTATCATGCATTGGTACTGAGACGCCTGTTCTTTTTCGAAGAATATTTAAAGCTTGCCACTATAAAAATCACATTATCTAGTTTTAAATAGAACTTGAATGCCAAGTACTTTTGGGGGTAGAACTAGAGTAGTTTAAAATAAAAAACCCCAGAAAAGAAAACAAAAAAATCAAATGGTTATTATAAATTTGTGAATACCAGGACAGCAGGGAGGTTAATGTTTTGTGCCATTTGACTAGGCAAAAGGATATGTAGTAATACTAACAAAAAAGCCAATAAAGTGCTTTTTCTGGATGTGATATAATAGTGTTTCTCAAAGATATTACTATTTGAGTCATTAGCTTGAGTGAAGAATATTCACTCTCCCAATTCAGGTGATCATCAAATCTATTGAGGTCCTGGAAAGAACAAAATATGTGGAGGAATAGTGCATTTGCTCTCTCTATTTAGGCTGAGACAACCACTTTCTCCTACTGTTGGACTTTAGCAGTCCTGGTTTAATCCCAAATCCCTTGAGACTGGAATTGGGACTTACAATACCTCCCCGTTGATTTGTAGGCATTTGGATTTGCAACAAGCAACATTTTCTCCTTTCTTGGGTCCCCAGCTTGTAGATGTCAGACTGTAGGACTTCATGAACACATGACTATTAATCATGATATGTCAACTTGGCTGGATTAAGAAATGTGTCACAGATTAGTAAGCTACACTTCTGAATATATGTGGGCGGGCCATATAAGTGTGACCTTGGAATCTATATTTAACTTTTGGCTCAATATTCTCTGGAATTGTTCATTTACTGTCCTTCCCAGCTACATCTTTGCTGTGCCATACCCTCTTATCATGATGTTTCTGCCTTTGAGTCAGCCAAACATGGATCAGATCCTCTAAATCTATAAAACAAATGATACTATTCTGTTTTAAATTGATGGTGTCAGATAGTTTGTCAAGCATTAGACAAGTTGACTAATACAGAAAATTGGTATCCAAGAAGCAGGATTGCTGAGTACATTGCTGAGAATGTACTCTATTATGTGGTTTAAATGGCCTTGGATCTGGTCTGTAGGAGAAGATTGAAAAGGCCTGGAGATACAAGTTAAAAAGCCCTAGCATGATGTAGATAGATCTTGACAGATGATTCTGGTCAGCAATCAAAATAACAGAATGCTGACAGTAATGGGGAAATAAAAGACCAGATTCTGTTGATTTTATTTGGGAAGAATTAATTCATTGGCAATTTGACTATAGGTCATATAGGTTATATATGTTGCATTCTGGAAAAAAAAATGTCTACAATTTGTCTATTTCCTGAAGCTTTGTCAAAGATTAAGATTTAAGGTGCTGGACTAACTCATCTGCCAGAGGAACTATCAATGTGATCCAATGTCTCAACTGTATGTAACATGGGTACTGTTTTCAGCTTTTATCCAGATTCATAAGGAGAACTAGGGACAAAAAATAGGGAGGAAAACTTTGAAAAAGTTAAATTCCAGCCCAAAAGGAACCATGTGTAAATTTGGAAACAAAAGATGCATGCTTTCTGAAGAGATTAGCACCACTGGAAAAAATCCAAGTGCTTATCTTCTAAACTAAGGGGATGAGAAGAAATATGGCTTGAGAGCATCTCAAAAATCAAGAGCCCATTCACTGAAGGCTTATGGGTAAAAAGTGTGAAATTTCATTTGAGAAGTGAGTTGCTGCACATCCTAGAGAATTAGTTCTCCAAAACTCACTTTATTGTGCTAAGCCATCCAGACACTGAGAGACCACTGCAGCTAGTATCCAAAGGGGCCTGGCTACTGCTCTTATTGATGACAGCAAAATCGTCCATGTCATGCTGGCTTTACCAGAATGCAGAATATAAGAATTGTGAGGTTGTAGAGGTTTCCACTCAGATTTTAAAGGCAATTTGGGAAATCAGCAAGGAAATCTTGATAGGGCAGTGAGCAAAGCAATGGGAATGAAGAAATGGCACTGTGAAAATGCCTAGTAGTTGGAGACGCCAGGATGTGGAACATCTGATGAGGAAAGTTGAAGATCATGAACGGAGGGCCCAAGAAACAGGCTATTCATCTGAAATCAGCAGGTCATAGAGTTGAGGTTGTTTAAGTCCTGTGATACTCAAATCTTACCATCGTGTGTCCTGGATGCCAGATATGGAATTATATGACTTAATGACTGCCCTGCTAGATTTTGGTTTTGTTTTGATCCAATTCTATTCTACCTCTTATTCATTCCTTTTAAAATGAAACATTTACCTCATTCCGTTTTATCTTGAGCATATATAACTTGGTTTTGATGATTTTCGGGAATTCAGAGCTAGGAGCTTGCCTTGAGTTTCAGAGGAAACTTTGGCTTGTACTTTTGAGCACTGCTGAGACTTTGGGGAAAGGATTACTGTGTTTCAGTTGTGTTCAAGATACTTGTACTGTGTTATGCAGAATAATGACTTTGTGCATTTTAGAGATTAAGTATGATTAAGGAGATATGTTTGGGTGTCAAGTTGACCAGGAGTTGGATGAGCCAGTTTAGCTGGATTGTCAACTTTATTAGTTTGGGAGCAGTCCATGGGATTAGTAAGGCACACTTCTGGGTGTGTCTGGGTGGGTCACAGAGGCATGACATTAGAGTCTATCTCTGGTACCTGGTCTTGGCTCTCCAGTGCTGCTTTCCTACTCTTCTCCCTGGTTGCCATGAAAACAGGTTTGCCCTGCCACACCCTTGTTTCTGCCTTGGAGTCACTAACCTATGGGCTGAATTCTGTGAACATGTGAGCCAAATTAAACATCCCTTCCTTTAAGTACATTCATCAGGTAGTTTGTCTTGCAACAGGACAGCAGACTAAAGCACTAATCATTTATAATAATACATGCATACATACACTATTGGTTTTTTGTGTCTGAGGAACTCAAATATAAGATTGCATGTTAATATGTTGAATTCAGAAAGACTTGGATTAAATTGATGTCTTCTTTGTTCTCACCACGACAAGTACCTTCAGTTTCTTCATCTAGAGAATGAAAAAGTATTGTTGTGACTGCATAGATTTTTCAGCAAGTTTAATGCTTCAATATCTTTGTCAAAATAAACATTTAGTAAATGTCAATGATAATTTATGGAATCTGGTCTTCCGCATCTGGAGTACAGGGCTTGACACATGATAGAGATGAAGAAATATTTCTTAAATAACTGCATTGTGTTAGAAAGATTAACTTGAGAAAATATATAGAGATATATGTAGGATAAGTTAGGGAAATCAGAACAAAATTTGTGTGACTGTCTACAAGGAGAAGAGTGATGTATTTGATCACGTGAGCCTAGTTTACAAGGAGATAATGAGGGCATAAAAAGTGGAGTAAGAAGCAGATAGATATGAATCTCAGAATATTTTTAAAAAATTATGATTGTTTTAATACAGGGCATGGGAAAAGAAGTACGAAATAACTCTCATTTTCATAGGAGAAACTCCCAAATGAGGAGTTATTGCAGTCTTTTAGATACTACAAATTTAATATCTGATCAGGCAGTTTATTTACCATTGAAGGATGGTGCAGAGGCTGATATTGGAGCCAGAAATCTTATTTCTCATTGACTCATCCACTTAATCTCTGTGTTAATTTAGCAAAGTAACTGTACCTCTTTAAGCTTCATCTTCTTAATTTCTAAAGTAAGTATTGTAATTGTTAGGAACTGAATGTTTTCCTCCCACAGTATTCATATGTTGAATATGCTTGTTGCTGTGTGTCTTAGTTACTTTTTCCTCGTTGCTGAGACAAAATACCTGATACCCAAGTTGGGAAAGAAAAGGTTTATTTCTTACAGTTTTTTGGAGGTTTCAGTCCACACTCAGTTGGCTCCAAGGCAGGCGGGTATGGCTGGGCCGCAGTTCATGGCGGCTGCAAACAGCAAACAGGAACGGGCAAAGAGCAAGACACACCTTCTTCCTGCCATTACATCACATCCTGGCTCCACCCCTTTGTGGGTGGAGCACTGACACCATCAATCCAAGCACTATACAATGAGCCATCACAAATACACAATGCAAACTCATGAGGCCTGGGGGCCACAGACATAAACCATGACACTGTATGTTTTATGTAGGACCTATAGTAGATAAATAGCTAAATCAGGATGGAGTTGTCATGGGTGAAATTAGTCCCCTACAAAGATGTCAAATATCTAGCTTATTTTCTGTGAAGTGAGCTAATAAGCAGGCAACTTAAATGAGAAGTCTTTCATAGGGACTCTTCACTCTGATCACATTGAAACTTGGACTTCCAACACTCTGGACCTTTGTGAAATGTTATATCTGGTCTTTATAAGCCACTCATTTACTGGTACTTTATAGAAGGTCAAATTAAGATAATAAAATTATAATTTTTAAATTATACAATTTATAATATTTATTTTTTAATTTGTGAAAATAAAATTAAACCACAAAATAATAAGAGAATAATAATGAATGAAATGCTGTCCAGAATTATTATTCTTCCTTGGTTTTGATCCAGAGATTGAAATAATATTAGTCAAAGTAAAGATTTCAGAATATGTAGAGATAATTCATTTGACAATAGGAATAGTTAGGAAAAAATATGGTTACATTTACATAAAGAGGTAAATGCAGAGACTAAATGGAGAACAGACCAACACAATAAGAGATTGTAAGCTCTTTCTTTTGCTATTAAAGTTCCTGATACCTAGAACAGTGCTCTTGTTACTATAGGTTGAGTGAAACTGTTTCATCAGTCTGTCTACTTTTTTTCTCCTGTTCTTGGTTATCAGGCTTCTTCTGAATCTTTATTGAAGTGTCTGGAATAGATTAAGGGGTTGAAAAATCCAATATGGGCTCAGAAAATGATTGATAAACAGCAACAGGAAAAAAATGAGACTGATGAAAAATATTCACCTATTCTCTGCTTAATGTTTTGTTTTACCTTAGGATGATATCTGACTGTTCCTTATGAGAAATATTAAGGGCATATTTTGAATAATCTCAGACACTGACTGGCACATTCTTTGCCCTGAGGCAAAATCTACATGAAAATACACTACACCATTTTTCTTCCTGTAAAAAATAGCTATAGCAAGGTTAGAAAGATGATGATGGTGGTGATATATAGCCTTAAAAATTTAATCAGAAAATAAGAAAGATTAAAAACAAGTTAACTAAGTGGTCAGCTTACAAAATTAGAAATAGACTGTTGAGTAAACCCCAAAAAGCAACCAAGAAAGTAATAATAAAGGGGAGAAGGAGTGGGGACACCAACAAAACAACACTAACAGAACAATAGAAAAGATTAAAATGCAAACGAATCTTTCAAATGATTAATGAGATATAGAGACCTCTGGCAAGATTGATAAAAGAGGAAAAAACCAGGCAAATAAAAAAGTACAGAATAAAAAAAGGAAAAAATTGTAACTATGATATAGTTTAAAATAAAATAGTATTAACAAAATATTCTAATCAATTTAGATACAATATTAAACATACATACATAACTTCACATGTATATTTAAAAAGATCATAAAATTAAAGGGAATAGAAAACAACAGACTAATAAAAATATAAATAAGCAGAAGATCAAAGATTCTCTCTTTTAGAACTCCTTGGTCAAAATTCTTGCAAAATTCCAACAAACTACTATTCTAAACTTATAAAATTCTTCTAGAAAAGAAAAATTAGCAAAATTTGCCAACCTATTTCGTGTAGCAAGACTAAGCTTGACTTTAGGTAAAGATAGCCCAAGAAACTGCTCATATTGTTTGCAAACACAGACATGAAAAATCCTTAATAAAATATTAGTCAGCTGAGTTTAAGAGCATCAGAAATAATATTTATGAGAAATTATTTATCTAGTGTGTTTTTATATTAATGATACTCATGAAAATTATTTATCCAGTATATTTTCATATTAAAAATCATGAAAATCAAATTTGTCTGTTAATTGATTCAAGGTATAAAAGCCATAGTACTCTTAACCGCAAAAACAATGAAAATTATTTCTTATTATAGCCACGGGACACAAGAAGTTTCTTACTTTTGAAAAGTTGTGTGCTAGATTTTATCAGCAATCATGCTTAGTATAAAAACAGATATATTGTCTTCAAGATAAAGAATAAAACAAGGATTAGTGCAAATACTGTTACTGTTTTGTGCAAAACTAGATGCTCTGAAAAATACTATAGTAGAAAGAAAGAAAGAAAGGAAGAAAAGAAGAAAGAAGGAAGAAAAAGAATGAAAGAAAGAAAAAAAGAAAGAAAAGAGAAAGAGGTGTAAGGATTAGTAGAAAAGAGATGTATCTGATTTGCAATACAATTATTTACTATATTAGTTTCTAAACATAGCCTAAGGAGCTACTACAAAACTAGTTAACTTAATACAATAGACATTTATTGCTTCATAGTTTGCAAGGCCAAAGTCCAAAATCAAGGTGTTAACAGGGTTGGCTCCTTCAGAAAACTCTGAAGGTGAATCTGTACCGTGCCTCTTTCCCAAGTTTTGGTAGTTTCTGGGAACTTTTTGGCTTGTGGAAATGTTTCCGCCTTCATTTCCAAAAACTATTTCATCATCAGTGCATCTTTCCCCTCTTCTCCCCTCCCCTTCTCCCTGTCCCCTCGCCTTGTCTCTCCTCTCCCTTCTCTCCTCTCTCCCCTCTCCTCTTCCCTTCTTTCTTTCTTTTCCTCTTGCTTCACTGTAGAGACCAGGCTGATCTCGAATTCATGAGTATTCTTCTGCTTCAGCCTTACCAGTGCGTGTTTATGCGGTTTTAGGATACTGGCCATTGGACACCAGTTATTGGATTTAGGGCTCACGTTAATCCAACATGTTCCTTTTCCACTAAAATAAATAAAAATAAATTTATAATTTATAAACTTATAAATAAATAATAAATTTATAATTTAATAAATTTCAGAGGGATGATTTATGCGACCATTGCTACAGGTTACAATTCAATAAAAATAGATGTCAATTTAAAAAAACTATTTTGTTTTGGATTAAACAAAAATGTAAACCACTAGAAATTTTAAAAGGTGCTCTCCTGAAAAGCTTTTAGATGGAAAAGATATGCAATATTTATTAAATTATTAATGTATACTCCAGTGATATATGGCTGACTTTATATTTACAGTAAAATTACTAGTCATAAATGATTATAATTTTGTGTAACAAATGAATAATTTAAGACAAGTCTCAATGAAGGATAAGTAAAAAATAGTATATGAGAAAAACACAAACAAAATTAGAATTAGAATTTTTTGTTATACTGGGAGTAAAACACAACCTTGCACTTGCCAGGCGAGGTGTTCTGACACTGAGCTATATCCCTAGCCCACGAAACTAGATTTTAATAATCTGAAAGCAATTTTTTATTATGGTAAAAAGCACATAATATCCACATCTTAGCCATATTAAAATGTGTAGTATATAGTAGGGCTAACTAATGTGCAGTCTTGGGTGATAGATGTCTAAAAAATTTTCACCTGGCAGAACTAAGTCTCTATATTCGTTTAATAATAACCCACCTTTCTAACTTCCTGATTTTCCTTTTAACGATGAATAGTATTTCATTGTGTATATCACTTTTTGTCCATCAGTGTTTTTATGGACACTTTGGTTGTTTCTCCTTCTTAGCCATTGACAATAATATTGTAGTGAACACAGGAGTGCAAATATTCTGTGAGACATCGACTTCAATTCTTTTGGATCAATATTCAGAAGTGGGATTGTTGAGTCACACAGTCCTGTTATGTTTAATTTTTTGAGGAATGTCACTAGTGTTTTCCCTATCAGTTACACTCTTGTACTTCCCTTTTAACAGTGTACAAAAGTTCGGATTTCTCCATACCCTTGCAAATATTATTATTATTACATTATTTATTTTTGATGACAGCCCTCCTAAAAGCAGTGACATGGTAGTTGTTTGTGTACTCAGGCGTCTTTGTGGATTAGGCGGGATGTGCTTGTTGATCATTTGTATGCTTTTACTAGACAAATGTCTATGTAGACCTTTAGCTTCTTTTAAAAGTTTGACTGTTCTTACTACTTTTGTTATTGAGTTGTTAGATTTTTCAAAGAATATACTTTGGATATTAACTTCTTACAAAACATGTGGCTTGCAAATATTTTCCTTTTTATTTTTTTTCTGAATTAGAGTTTCACTATGAAGTTTGGGCTGGTCTTGAACTTGCAGAGACCCTCCTGCCTCAGCCTCCTAAATGTTAGGATTACAGACATGCACCACCACACTTGGCCATTTCCAGAGTTTTATTTTTTTCCCTCTTTTAAAATTTTATGGAAAAAAAGGTAAAACAAAATTTTGTAAAAAATAATAGGAGAATAACAAATAATTACTATATTACATGTTATTATCTTTAAAGTAGTTGCTCAGGGTACAAGATACAGGCATAAAATTTTTCCCAATCAATATTGACACAAACTTTCACTTTTAATGAACTGAGAGACACTAATAGTATAACTTTCATGTTTTCGCTTTTCCTACTGCCCTATCCCCTTTTGTCCATGCAAGTTGATTTTTCCTTTTGAACAGTTCATCTAATTTCAGAATATCTGTTGTCCACTTTAGACCGTATTTACACTTTCACTTTCTCACACAAAGCAGACTATACAGTGTTTGCACATGTGAGTCTGATTTATTTCACCAATTGTGATCTCAAGTTGCATCCATTTGCTTATAAAAGTCTCATGTTTATACTCTTTATGGTTTAGATGTACTCCATTGTATAAAAATAACACATGGGTTTGTTTCTAAGATTTAGCTATTACAAATTGTGCTGATATAAACATAGGTGCACATGTATCACTGTGATACAACGTTTTCAATTCTTTTGTGAAAATTCCCAGGAGGGGAGTATCTGGGTCAAATGGGACTTCTAGTACTACTGTTTTGAGGAAGCTCCACACTGATTTCTGGTGTTTGTACCATTGTACACTCCCACTTCATTGTATCACTTCATTGAGTGGAGAAAGATTCCTTTTTCCCCACAACTCTGTCAGCATTTGTTATTGTTTGATTTCTTGGTAATAGCCATTCTTTCTGGAGTGACATGGAAAATCAGTGTTTTTAATTTGCGCTTCTCAAGTGACAAGTGATGGTGAATATTTTTTCACATATTTATTTGTCATTTGGCTTTCCTCATCTGAGAAGTATGTATTCATTTCAGATTTCCATTTTTGGAATGGGTCTTTGAATTTGGGAAGTCTGATATTTTTCAATTCCTTATATGTTCTAAATTGAAGTCCTTTGTCTGAGGGGCAATGGGTAAATTTTTTTCTCCCTCTGTGGCTTGTCTTTTTGCTTTGTTGGTGGTTACTTTTGCAGTGCAAAAACTTTTTAATAAAATTAGATCCCAGTTGTTGATCTTTTGAAGTATTTCTCATGCTGTCTGGGTTTTGTTCATGAACTCTTTGCCTACATATATGTCTATTTTCTCTTCCAGTAGATTTAATGTTTCTATTTTATTTTGGATATTTTATCCATTTTGACTTTGGTTTAGTACATAGTGACAGACACGGGTTTGGTTTAGTCTTTGACATGTAGAAAGAGGTTATCTTTCTTCCGGTAAAAGATTTGGCTTCTTTGTCAAACAAACGTAATGAGGCTGAATGTGTTTGTAGTTGTGTCTGGATTTTCTAATCTGTTCCACTGGCCCTCAGGTCTGGTTTTTTTTTTTTTTTTCAGTACCATGCTGATTGTATCACAGTATCTTTTAGTACAATTTCGAGACAGGGATTGTGATACAATTTTCTTTTCTTTGTTGTCTAGGATAGCCTTTGGTATTCCAGGTCTCTACTGGATGCAGATAAATTTTAGATGTGTTTTCTAAAGTTCTGTGACATATACTAATGGTGTTTTGATTGTGATTGCATTAAAGCTGTATAACAACTTTGGAAGTATGGCCATTTTTACTATGTTGGTTCTTCCTATCCATTAGCAAGGGGTATCTTTCCATTTTCTGATA
The DNA here is from genome assembly GCF_034190915.1 of Cavia porcellus. NCBI lineage: Eukaryota > Metazoa > Chordata > Mammalia > Rodentia > Caviidae > Cavia > Cavia porcellus. Next base: position 61,243,373 of record NW_026947493.1, read on the forward strand.
TCCTTTTTGATCTCCTTCTTCAGAGTACTGTAATTTTCAATGTATAGATCCTTTATTAGATTGATTAACTATTTCATTTTTTTGAATGTTATGATGAAGGGTGTGGTTTCCCTAATTTATGTCTCAGTGAGTTCCTTGTTTGTGTACAGGACTGTTACTGACTTTTGAGTGTTACATTGTATCCAGGTATGCTACTGAATTTGGTAATTAAATTTAGAAGTCTTTTGGTGGAGATTTCGGGGTCTTCTGTGTAGAAAATCATGTTTCCTGTGAATAATGATACTTTCACTTCTTTCTTTCTTATTCTTATTCCTTTCATTTATCTCTTTGGTATAGCTGTGCTGGCTAATGTTTTCAGAACTGTATTGAGGAGGAGTGGTGATAGTGAACATCCTTGTCTTGTTTCCGATTATCGAATGAAAGCTTTCATGTTTTGTCCATTTAGTCTGGTGTCAGCTGTTTGTTTGTAGATAGCTTTTATCAAGAGATAAAGACCATCTATTCTAAATTTCTCATTTTGTTTTCATGAATGTATGTCAGACTTTGTTAAAACCTTTTTCTGCATCTATTGAGATAATCATGTGATATTTGTCTTTGGCTCTGTCAGTATAGTGTATTTCATTTATTGATTTGCATATGCTGAACCATTTCTGCATTCCTGAGATGAATCCCACTTGGTCATGGTATATAATCTTCTTGATAATTTGGTGCATTCTGCTTGATTGTATTTTATGGAGGTTTTTTTGCATCTATGTTGATTAAAGAGATTGGCCCGTAGTTCTCTCTGTTGGTTGGTTTTTTCCTCTGGTTTTGGTGTCAGGATAATACTTGCCTCAAGGAATGACTTAGGAAGTATTGCTTTCTTTTCAATTTTATTAAAGAGTTTGAGGAGTATTGACATTAAATCTTCTGTAAATATTTTTATAGAATTATTTTATGGAAATATTTTTATAGAATTATTTTATAGAAATATTTTATAGAAGCCATGAATCTTTCAGGAACTGTGCTTTTACTTATTGGTTAGTTTTTAGTTACATTTGTAACGTTTTTTTAGTAATATTTATTTATTCAGAATTTTTATATCTTCTTGATTCAGCTTTGGTAATTCAGACATGTCTAGGAATCTGTCCATTTCTTCTATGCTTTCCATCTTACAAGTGTAAAGATTTTCAAAGTAGCTAATTATAATCTGAATTTCCACAGGATCTGGAGTGATTTCACCCTTTTCATTCCTCATTGCGTGAATTTGTGTCTTTTTTTTTTTTTTTTTTTTTTTTGGCAAAGTTGGCTGAGGGATCAATTTTATTTATTCTTTCAAACAACCAACTTTTCAATTTGTTAACCCTTTGTATTTTTTGTTGTCTTATTTGCATTAATTTCCATTTTGATCTTAATAATTTTCTCCCTGTATAGGCTTTGGGCTTGATTTGCTCTTCTTTTTCTAGATGCTTGGTGCAGCATGGGGTGTTTATTTGTAATCTTTCTATTTTTCTGATGTGAGAATTCAGTGCTATATATTTCCTTTCATTGTGTCCCACAAGTTTCAGTATGTTGTATCTGCATTTTTATTTAACTTGTACATATTGTGTAATTTCTTTAATTTCATCTGTGACCCATTGATGGTTCAGGAATTTCTCATTTAATTTACATTTGTTTATGGAGATTCATGAATTCTTTTGCCATTAAGTTCCAGTTTCATTGCACTACAGTGAGAAAATATGTGTAGGATGATCCCTTTCCATTACTTAAGCATGTTTCATGGACTAGTATATGGATGCCCATTATAATTGTGTTATTGCTCATTTGATTTTTAATAGCTATTAATTGTTATTTTAAACCGTTTTGTGCTCATGTATTTGTTGCATAAATATTTATGACTATGTCTCCTTCTCTCAAAGTTTTGCCCCAGCGTGTATGTAGTGGCCTTCTTTATCTCTTTTGATCATCCTTGATTTAAAGTTCGTGTTGTCTGCAAACAGAATAGGTACCTCTGCATTTTTCTGGGTTCCTGTTGCATGGAGTATTGCTTTCTAGTGTTTGCCTTTCAGTCTATGAATTTCTTTTTGAGTTAAATGTGTTTCTTTTGTACAGCATATTGCTGGATTTCTTTTGAATGGTGAACTGAGGCCATTTACACTGATGTTTGTAACTGATATGTATTGGTTTATCTTTGTCATGTTATTTTCCTGCTCCTGGTTTTCTATTTTACAGTTTAATTGTTTGCCCTGATTGATAGTTTCTTTCTGTTGTTCTTCTTGTCTCTGTCTACAATATCTTTCAGTATCTTTTGTAGTCATGTAGTCAGTATCATTTGGTGGTCATCAATTTCCTCAGTTCTTTGTCTAGGAAGTATTTTATTTCTGTATTAATTAAAAGATAAAGTTGCAGGGCATATCAATTTGGGTTGGAAGTTATTTTCTTTTAGGACCTGAAATACTTCACTCTAACCTCTTCTTGACTTGAGAGTTTCAACTGTTGAAAAGTCTGCCATGACTCTGTTGCACTTTCTTTTATAGATGATCTACTTTTTTTCTCTGACAGATTTTAATATGCTGTTCTTGTACTGAATTTCTGGAACCTTGATTATTATGTGTCTTGGTGTAGATTTATTTTGGTAATGCTAATTAGAGTTCCATATGCCTCACTTATCTGTATATCAGATTCTTTTCCCATGCTTCAACAATTTTCTGCGATTACTTATGCAAATAGTTCTTTATGTCATTTGTTTTCACTCCTACTTTTTCTTTGACAGCAATTATTTTTTATGTCATCTTGAATTGTTATTTAATGATCTTTTGTGATTTTCAAAAGATCTTTTCTTTCATAACTGCTCGCCAAAATTCTTTCTTCAAGGTCTGAGTGTCTGTCTTCATGTTCTTCAAGCTGTTTTACCAGCTTTTGATGGGAGTTTTAATTTCTTTGATATCTCTTTGAACCATTTCATGAATTCTGTTTCATTCTTTTATTGATCATTCATAGTTTCCATTTTCTTCCTATAATCATCTATCTCTACTCTAGATTTACTGAGCAATTCCTTTATAAATGTTGACGTTTCTTTTTCACCTGAGAGATTATTTCTAATCTGATTTCCTCTCTAGCCTCATAGATTTGTTTACTTTGGTTAGTATCATTTCAAAAATGTCAAGCATGTGTCTCCCACTTTTCTGTATCTGGTTGTCTCCTGTACTTGTTCTGGGGAGTCTAGAGGTCTGAGGTTGCATTTTGCTTCTGCATCTTGTCATGTGCCATCTCAAAAGTTTTTATTTTGCTTTCTGCGTTGATCCTTGTAAGGTTTTGTAGTAGGTATCTTTATTACTAGTATCAAGTCCTCTCTAGGTAAGGTTTATTCTTTAGGTATGCCTTCCGTGTGTATGAGGTTCTTAGTTTGTATTTGACCCATTTCCCCTGTTTCATACCTCACTACCAGGCACATATATGGAAATGAAATCAGTATGTTAAAGATATATCTATAGTTGCATGTTTATTGCAGTACTATTCACATTAATCAAGATAGAAACTATAGGTGTTTCCTGATAGGTGAATGGATAAAGTGAAAAATTTGAATGTTATTGATACACGGACATATATATATATGTATGTGTGATATAGAACTAGTTTATCTGTCACCTCAGAAACAATATATATCTGAGATGATAAATGTGCAATTGGCTGTATCTGATTTTACACATTATGTAATATATTGAAATACCATGTGTCTTAGTTATTTTTCTCTCATTCTTGAACCAAAATACCTGACACCAAATATTAAGGAGGGAAATGTTTATTTAGCTCACAGTTTGTAGCGTTTGATCTTTAATCAGCTGGCTCCAAAGCAGGTTGGCATGGCAGAGGGGCAATAGTTCCTGGGTGGTGGCAGACTGCAAGAGCAATAAGAGCCCAAAACGGGGAGAGCAAGCCTCTTTCCCTCGCTTACATTGCAAGCAGGGTACCTACCCTAGGGTGCAGTAGCACCATACCAAAAATCTTTATGCCCTCCTCTTGCACAAGATAAAGAAGTTTACAAAGAAAGAACCCTGTCCTGCTGAGTCACATAGTCAAGTTTTATAAACTTCTCAGGCTGACACAATGAATCAACCATGACAGCATCCTTGGTCATAAACAGCTGCCCTAGGGCATGTCCTTTATACCCTAAATGTAGAACTGCTACAAGAGTCTTAATTAAACTTCTAAACTTCTTGTATTGTCACAGTGTATTGACTGTTGCACCACATCGTTATGTTCAATTAGTATATGCTAATTAAAAGTAAAAATATATCTCAAAATATAAATAGAAGCCAAATGAGAGAAATAAACAGAAAATAAAGGAAACGGAAGAGCAAACTCAGGTCACACAGGTAAAAAAACCCAGAGCTCAAGTTCAAACCTAGATGTTGCACCTGCTTTCTCCAGTGTATGTGTTTTATTTCCCAGTCTAAAACATCAGGGCTATACTTGCCTTCTTGAGGAGTGAGAGTGGAGTAAGAGTAATTTTTTAAGTGTCTAGTGTCATCCAAAGTAGGAAATTTATTATCGACTTTAATTTTCTAAGGTGACATTTTTTAACTCTTCCCCAAAAGACAGAGATTAGATCTTACCAAATCTTTAATATTAAATCAATTGAATAGATTGGGTATCTCAGCAAATCTTGTTGGATTTTCCCCTTAATTATAGCAAACATTTAGTAATTTTATCCAAATCGATTTTCTTATGTTTCAACATAATCAGCTCTTCTTTCTCTCAATAATTAACTTGTTCAAAAATGTGTGTCTACTAAGTGACATGGAGATACTGGGCAGCGTGGATGCCACAGGAACAAAATGGATCAAGTTTTATCATTTAAGGAGTAAAAATTTGAGCTGAGTTTGAGATCAGACAACAAGTTTAAAACTGTACATACTATCAGAGGGCGAGAACTAGTGTGGAGAAAAATAGAGCATGAAGGGAATAAAGAGTGAGATTAGGAACAGGAGGCTGCAATTTAGACACACTGGTCTGAAGATCTTCTGAAAGTGATACAGCTCTTGTCCAAGACCTGAACAAACAGAAGTGGACTCTGTGGCTCTTTACAGAGGAGAAACAAGGCCACAATGCCTGCAATGCAATGGGCACAGGAAAGCTAGAAAAGAGCTTTCACTGGAGGAGCACTGAGGGGCACTGTTGAGCAGTGAATGGAAGCACTTTGAATTGCAGATATCAATTTTTCCCTCTCTTGTGGATGACTACTATTGTCCTGCTAGTATCTTCCACTTTAACAAACAAACAAGTCTTCTCTGAGTTATGGTTCTATTTCAACTTCTGTGTTTTTCTTAGTTCTGTTCAGCACGTTGGTTTAGTGCATGTATCACCATCTCTGTGGTACACCATGGATTAAACTGCCATGAGGCTCACCTGGTAAAGTTACTGCTATGGTTTTCAGCTGGTCTTTCTGTTCTGATTCTTGGCAACGCACCAACCTGAACAACCACCTAATCTATTCTCCATTGGCCATGCTATTTAGTTTTCTGGTTCTATTGTAACAAACCCAAGACTTAGAAACATGAGCTTATTATAGTTTAATAGTTCAGAATTCTAATATGGATCTTACTGGGCTAAATTAAAAGTGATGATAGCAGGATTGTGTTTTGCTGTGGAGGTCCTTGGGGAACAGAACATGTTTGCATTTTCTAGCTTCTAGAGGTGTCCTGTTTTCCATGGCTTGTGGTTCCCCATCTCTGTCCTCAAGACTAACGGTGGCAGGTAAAACTTTTTATATCAGTTCATTTGACCCCCAGTTCTGTGTCTCTCGTGTCTCTCTTTTTTTTTTTTTTTTTTTTTTTTGTCTTTTTAAGGCAAAGTTTCACTGTGTACTTCAGGCTGGCCAGTAACTCATTTTAGTAGCCCAGGATGGCCTCGAACTTGCAGCAATCTTCTTGCCTCAGCCTTGAAAATGCTGGGATTACAAGGATGCACCACCATACCCAGCGTTTCTGCCTCCTTTTTACAATTTTAAATGATTAACTTGGAATATCTGAGTAATCCAAGGTCATCTCCCTATTTTAAAGTTAGCTCATTAGCACCTTTATTTTCTCTATATGTAATGAAACGTATCTGCAATTTGCGGTGATTAGGGTATAAGCATTTTTGCCGGCCATCTTCTGCCAATTACACTCACTCTGTAAAATGTAAGTAAGATCATGCTGTTTCCATGACTCACCCTTCAAGACTTTTTATGGACTTGAAGGGTTTTACAACGGTTTAGCAGTTTGTACATAATCTGACTTTCCTGGCCACAGGACAGAGACTGGAATGTGACAAGGAGAGAATCCGCTGTACAGTGATTAAGGAAACACTTCTTTCAAGTTTGTACACCAGATGCCTCTTAATTTATCTTCGGCTCACCCCAGCTGGACTGCGTCTGATCTCTTCTGCACATCCTCCGTGACTTCACCCTGCTCTGTTGCCAGTGGCTCCTATGTTGCTCTTCAGTACACCCCACACCTCCTGCCTTTACAACTGCTATTGCTTCACAGCTCTGACGTTCTCCCCTAGACAGTGCACTGGTTTAATTCCTCATTCCATTGAGATTTCTGTCCAATGTTACCTTCTCCAACAGCAGTTTTTCATGATTATTTTTAAAATGGCGGCCTCTATCATGTTTAGCCCCTTTACTTTGTTTTATCTGTCTTTTCCTCTTAGTGTCTATCAGTCCTGATATTACATATCATTCATTTGTTTTTGATTTTTTTTTTTTTTTTTTTTTTGCTAAAACAGAAGCACCATGAAGGCAAAGTCTTTGTCTATAGCCAGGTTCTAGAAGAGTGTCTGGTGTATAGAAAATGCTCACTGAATTGTTAAATGAAAGGGAAGAAAGGGCAAGCTTCTTTGAATAACAGTGAAATGTTTTCAAGTGTTTTTCTGTTAGATGCTTTTCTAAAAACTGAAAGTATATTAACTTGCTTCATTCTTTCAATGTTTGCAGATGAAAATATAAAGGCATAGAAAGGCCAAGTAACTTGACAAAATCACACAACCAATAAATTGGGCGTCCATCTGAGTCTAAAGAATGTTGCTCTTTGAGCCAACATTCATACATACATAACGTCATTACATATGTATGTTTTGAGATGACAGAGAGATGTTAAAAACAAACATACAACTGTTGAGTTAAAAAATTATTGGTTTGCATTTTTCCCTTTGTCCTTTCCTCCCTCCCCCATCCAAATCCTTTTTCCTTTTGAACTATTTCTTCCCCTTTCACAATATGTATTTTACATTTTAGACCTTGTTTACTATTCCATTGTCTAACACCAGAAAGACACTATGATGTTTATACATATGAGTCTGATTTATTTCACTTATGAGTATAGTCCAAAATGCATCCATTTACCCACGGACATTTCAAGTTTAGTCAGTTAAACTATCAGAGTCGCTTAGCTCATTGGAAAGGAAGGTTTATGCTAATATCAATTAGAGAAATTTTAATGCCCATATCATGTACTCTGAATAACTACTTTGAAGATAACGATGTATTAATAATTGTTAGTTCTTTATTTTGTTATGAAATTTTGTTTTATCTTTTTCCACAAAATAAAAAAAAACATTGGTTTCTCTCAGTAAGTTATTTGCTTGAATGAATTTTAATGTCTTTGAAGGTTTTATTAGGAGTTTCATAATTATGAGGAAGAGAAAATTTAATGAGCATTTATTAATTTGCATAAACCATTTCTTAAAGCAGGTTAAACATTATTTTCATTTGGGTGCATTCATTGAAAATGCACTTCTCACTTGACTTTGTTTCTTCCAATACATGCAGAATGAGATAAAAGCAGGAGACAATTATGTGCATAAACCTCGTAACATGGCATAAGAGAAAAAAACAGGACAAAGCCTAATTTTATAAATCCATGTAAGTATGAAATAAAATTATTTTTAATAAGTGAGAATATTATACTAACAGAGATGTGTGCCAGATGGAAACTCAGTACCATTTTCCCTCTCCTGTGTTTTCTCCTAAATTCTTGATAATAACATTTTCCCAACTCTGTGCCAGCAGGGTTCTGGATTAGCTTCCACCCACGAGAGGCTCTTGTGCAAGACTTGGAAGGCAGAGGAGCAATGGAAACCATTATTGCTCCTTCAGGCAGGTTCATGGCTTTCGGCAGATGGGCATATGTGAAACCCTGCCAGGAGCTTCCCGGCATCCTCTGGTGCACCAACCACTTGCAGGCTGCAAGCAGCTGATGTCACTGGTAGCAAGGAGTCTGAGCTGCGTGTTCTCATTACCTGACCGTCAGCAGAGGCTTTTCTTGACCTTTTCTTCCTCAACCTTCTAGCTGACTTAGTGACCCCTGACTCACCTTATTAAATGTGTTTGTGCAAGAGCAACCCAGACTGGATACTGTTTATCTGACTTGAATATTGATTACTACACACAGATTTCCTCAGAGAGAGAGAGAGAGAGAGTACTTTATTTGGTGTGTGTCTTATAATTTTTCTTTCACAAGATTATAATTTTTTTCTTTTTTTGTATAAAAATAAGATGAATGTAACCATTAATATCATTTATTTTTTCAAAAAAATCCTTTTTATTTGGTAGTGCTGGGAATTAACTCTAGGGCTTTGAGCATGGTATTCAAGTGCTGTATTAGTGAGGTATACTTCCAACCTCATTGATATCAATTATTACCTTAAAATAATTCCATTTGGGATTTTTAATGGGTCACTTACTAAAACCAACTCTTAATATCTATAATTTTTAATCCTCTGCTGCTTCTAAAACAACGTTGAGAGTTTATTTTAGGGACTTTTTTGGCAAAAAAGCATTGCCAAACAATGCTTCAATATAAAGAGGCAGAAACACACTCTTCAGAAATATTTGGACACAAATAATTTCTTCAAAGGAAGGTATCTGTACCATTTTCTAATTTTCTTGGCTACCTCCATTTCTATTATATGCTGTTAAACTAAGAATAAGATGAATTAATCCATCATTGTACAGTTTTAATTCACAAAGTACAACTTATACATGGTATCATCGGATATGCACAGATTCATATCCACTTGTACATTTCTCACTCTTCCTTATATTAGCAGTTAGGTGTAACATTTTCATTGTTAAGCTCCTTCCTCCACCTCTGGATGTACACCATTTAAGAACAAGAATCATAGCCTAATGATTATGTTTTTTGATGATTTTTTCCCAGGTTCAGACTCTTAGCAGATAAAATAGGTTTGATGGATAAATATAAATGGCTGAGATTGAACTTTTATGATGCAGTTTGGATTCTGAAACCTATCACAATTTTCTGATGTCACACTTGATTCAACATATAGTTATAATATCAAAAGAACAGGTGAAATAATTGATGAGAAAAACTAAATAAATAAGGAAACAAACCCCATAGCCTATTTCAAATACTCTATTTTGCATAACCAAGAAAGAGAATTATTAAAATTTTTTAAACTTTTCATAACTCCAGTAAACCTTTTCTGCCATATCTCACTTCACTCTCTAATATCAACTATTCACGATGTGGAAATAGTTAACAAAAAATAATCCAACAACTTTTAACAATGTGGAAATAGTTAACAAAAATAATTCATGTTCTGTGCCTGGAGAACTTGACAAATGCTCCATTTTAAATAGCTTATGGGAGAAATTCAGAGAAGCAGGGAAAAAGCAGTGGCAGATGGGGTGGTTATTTCTGGGCCAAATTTTAGGCACTCTTACGTTGATGAAGAAGAGTCATTCATTTTGAACATTACTACATAAAAAGAATTACACGACTTATTTTTCCATTCCCTTCCCCTTCCCACAAGAAATGTAATCATTGTGTACTGCAAATATAAACTAATATAAAATAAAATTATAATGTTATTATAAAGTCACCAGTGTTGCAGAAACAAACACATATCTAGACATGGTTTCTGTCCTTAAGGAATTATTACCTTGTAGAATAGTTATGTACTCAGCAGGCAAAATAAAGTGCTGAATTCTAGACCAAGTAAATGATGGAACTTGATATTTAAGTACTCGGGTTGTGCTGAAAGTATTTCCTTGATGCCAGGCCAATAGGCACAGAATCAAGGAATAGGAGAGTGTCACATTCTGTCTACTATCTGCTTCAAAGTCTAACGGACAGCTTACCTCAGAAATTATTGCCCTTAAGAGTTGCTTTATAATTGTTCCAAGCACGGTAAAATTCATTGCTAAATTCATTTGCTCAATTTATTTCCAGCACAAAGGCACCAAACCCATAGCCCATGCACTGAGTGACATTCCTAGGATATTATTTAATTAATTTTTTGAGGCAGGTTATTATTCTTCCTATTATGGTTAAGAATACATGGATATGAAAAGTTTATATTTTCACTTTGTAGTAACAGTATCCAAGTATCCAATGGAGTTAGCTGCAATGTTAAAGGTAAATTTGGATTAAGGAGTAGGATTTTTGAGTATGAATTCAAGGCAATTTTATATTTTTATTTTGTACTGTGTCAATTTCACATAGCTGTATATGATAATACTGCATATTTTGGAATATATATATATATATATATATATATATATATATACCTTCTGAATTTAAAAAAATTTAGATATCAGCTTAATTATACCAGCTAATTTTTTGCCTAATTTAATCCCTAATTTTTTTTCTAAAGTACAGTGACTTCTTATTTTAGTAAATGTTTCTTACCAGACAAATCACACATTCATCATGGTTTGCTGTGTGATTGCCTAATAGAGAGGGACAAAAAAACCTCACCCTAAATTAAAAATAAGGCCCATCTACTTTAATTATGAAATGAGAATGATTACTACTACTTACTGATTACTTAAATATTCATGAGTGCCTCCAAATTTAGATGGCTGTATATTCAAAGTTAAGGGTATGTTTATTGATTTTTTTTAAATAAAGAGATAGAGTGAATCTTGTCTGTGGGTGGAGCTCCTGGAGAGCCATGGAAAATATCTTTGTTGATTTCCCTGCATTTAAAAGGCAGTGAGTAGCACTAAGCGTTTCTCTGCTGAGCAAATGAAGTGGGTCAGGATAACTGTAACTTAGATGCACAGAAATGAGGCATTCTCTTTTTTCTTTTGATCGTATTTGACATCACAAAGGTTGATTATATAATTATGGCAATAGACATATGCATTTGGATTTTAAAAAACTTTCATACAGAGAAAAAGTGAACATTGTCAATGGCCTAGGCAAATTCTGGGATTACCTACAAAATATTGGAAGAAAGGGCAGAAAAATCTCCCATTTTCTAATACTCTGGGTGGATTCATGTTCCAATGTCTGAATATTAGAGTGGACTCTAGAAATAATCAAATGCAAACAATAATTATACCAGTAATGCATTGAAGGTTCAGACAAATAAAGTACTGAATTCTAAACAAAAAGTCAGATTTCATGGGAGAAATTAAATAATGAAAAATTAATTTTTCCAAATCCAAGTTTAATGGCACTTCTATTGCTTTACAACCTTTGGTCTTTCTCAGACTTCAGTGTTTCAACCCCATGTTTAGCCTTTACTCCAAATAGTATTAACAAAAGGAATTAGATGTGTCTTTACCCACAGACCACCCAGTGACCTTCCGTCTGTAAGAGCATTTTTGGGGGTCATTATATAGGTTTGTTCCTTTTTGCTGAGAAAAAGCTGTTACTCCACCGAAAAGCACCCTATGGATACTTATACCTAATTCACTGGCTAATAAGATAGGATGAATGTTGAAAATAAGGGAAAGTGACTTACTTTTTCACTTTCCCATGACATGGGATGCCCATAGGTTTTAGTTGATTTTCAAATACATATTACTATTATATTCATTATCTGATTATGCACATGGAAAGCAAGGGCCATAGCATTTTCTTCTTTTATCATCTTACATTAATAGTAAAAAATAACATGAGTCTAGTAGGTATAAATAGATTTTGATTTGAGTAGTACCTTCAATAGGCAAAAATCATAACTGGTAATATAATTACAGTAGGCAAACAAATAAAGAACTCATGAAGTTGGGGAGCCAAGGACATGTGTCCACTAATTTATCTTCCAGCTGATGAAAGTCTGTCCAAAGTTTTGGTCACACACACACACACACACACACACACACACTCACACACAGAGATCCACCCCACTCACCCAACCAAGAAACCTCACTCAACATGTTTCAAAGTGAAAAGAAATCAATATAGATAATTAGCTATTTTTAAAAAACATTGACAGGTTGGAGGGATAGAGGAAAATATCATCACTTATTCTTAGGTTCTAGCTTTCAGAAAGTTTCTGGAATTCCAAGAAACTATTGGTTTATAGTTGCCTACAGAACAGAGATGAGGCGATTCCTAGAAAACCATTCAGACTGAAGCAAGATATTCCATTGGCTAAAGCCCATAAATCTGAGACTTGACCTCTTATAGCTGACAAGCAATAATATAGTTCATTCTTCCTTCTGCTCATGAAAGTTCAGCTGGCTGGCATTTTCTAGCCTGAAGCCCTGTTGATAAGACTTGTAAGGAATATGCTTCTAGATTTCGAGCTACTCTCTCACAGAGGTCAGTATTAGGAAAGGTACGGTGAGCTATCAAGTTCCTAAAGACAATCCAGTACATACAAATTTCCACAACTTCTAATTCCTTTGTTTTCATCAAGTATATTGTATTCAGTTATTTTAAAGCCACTGAGGGTTTCACTCATTTACTAATATGGTGACTTCAGTATGAAACATACATGGTTCTGATTTTCTTAAGAAGTGTAGTGTGAGGAATTATTTTTGAGAATATCCTCAAGGACTGAACATGGTATTGGTGCCATCGAAAAATTATTCAAATAAAAAATGGTATGGTTATAGTTTGACAAAAGCTACCCCAGGGACATATTTCTACTTAAGAGAGTTTTATTTTTGAAATGAAAGTTAGGAATACAAATCATTTTGAAAATGATTCCATTTGCTTATTTGCTTTTGGTAAAGACTATAGGATTTTGAGATCAGAATACTGAAATAACTTAGTAGTATACCTTGCAGGAATATGATTTTTCTTTGTTTGTACCAATGATGGCTATCTAAACATGATACATAGCTTAAAAATCTTTGCAATAATAACTGCTGATACTTGGGAGAAGATAAAGAAGTATTGGTACTGGAGAATAATACAATTTTCCTCTTGTTGATCATTACATATATTTGCAAATATTTACAAATTTGCTCATTTCATTGCTATCAACATATCAACATTAAACATGGCTTTTTTCCCCAGAGAAAATACCATTTCCTAATGGATTTAGGAAGTCACAAATGAGAAGATAGAAACATCTTTGTGAGTAATAGTTATCTGAAAGAGGAAAATTGTACATTTGTAATAACAATAGGATAAAATTTACTGTTCTGTATGACGACTTTGCTTGGCTGTAATTGTCAGTAATAGATGAGAGCGATGGTGTCTGAGAGCACTGCAGAGAAAGTTTAGGCAGAAGTCAGGGCTGAAGAAGTATTTGGAAGGAAGACAGATTGGCAAATGAGTTTCCAGAGAGGGAGGGGAAGGATGTACAAAGAGGAGGAGCTAAGAAGGGTTTGGTCTGCATTCTCTACTGCCTTTTTGCTTTACTAGTTAATACTGCTATTATTTGCCTGTTTCAGTTATTCTTCTATCAGTAGAATACTACTCCTGGAATGAACCACCTTGGTGATGGTTCAGTTCAAATATGGGCAGAAGTTGGTCCCACGGGCGTTAGAGAACTTTTTTGTGTTATCCACTCCACTTTTTTTGGTCTTTTTTTTTCATTTTTATGGGTACCAGAGATTGAGTTCAATCCCTGCTGCTTGCAAGACAGGCGCTTATGCCGCTGAGCTAAATCCCCAGCCCCACTGTCCAACTTCTAAGCACCCCGGAAGGTAAGGTGCATTTGGGGAAAATTTTTCTTATCTAAGAAACATGTTTCTTTGTGGGGCGAGACATCAGAGGCTGCTTATCTTGTGTTCATTAGCTGGTTAGTTTACTGTGAGCTTTAGACTTATATCATAGAGGAAATTTGGTAGCACTCTATAAATTTATAATTAATTAAACTAATTAATTGCCAGTATTTTTCATTCAACTGCTGAGACTTCAGGTGATTGATTTCTATAAAAATCAAGCCATTTGATTAGAGAGCTTGAAGAAACCTAGCCCTTCATTTTGTGTGCTTGACTTTGTTTGTAAATAACTCATGAATTGAATGCCTTAGATGGGAATTCTAATTGTTTTGGTCTTATACGTCATGAACTCTTCTGTGGCCTCAAAATTCAGATTTAGTAAAATATTTACTGAATATTATTTATTATGTTTTAAAAATTATATGTAGTTCTTGGATTGCAATTTAGGGGGAAAAAGGACAAAGGTCCTGGTCTTTAAGATGCTTTCATTGAAGAGGGAGATATGGATGTTTAAAAACAATAACAAAAATTAAAACAAAACAAAAAATAAATAAAATAATCACAGACCCTGATCCAGATGCTTCTTGACTTGCTGTTGGGTCATATCTTAATAAACCTGGTGTAGGTTGGCATATGGTGAATTAAAAACACATTGAGCACATCTAAGTATGTCTTAGCTGAGTGTCCTAGCTTGGCAACACATTGCACTGATGAGTATTGGTTGTTCTGGTCATGATTATGTGGTTGGATGGGAGCTGTGATTTGCTGCCATTGAGCAGAAGGACAACAGAGTATTGTCTGTGCAGTAGCAGTGTGGAAAAGATCAAGATTCAAAGTATGATTTCTACTGAATGTGCATGGCTTTTGTAGCATCATCAAGTAAAAAGAATTGTAATTTGATGTATCATAAATTAAAGTGTATCAGTGTAGTGTAGACAATAAGGGATTAGATGCAACAAGAGAAGTCATCAAAAATAAAATCTCTCCAGAAAGACAATTCGACAGTGAGAAAGACTGACTTGTTGGAAAAGTTAGTTGAAGATATTCAGGTAGAGAATCAGTCAGTACTAATTTTCAGAGTCAGGGAGTGAAGACTCAAATTCACAAATTTGTCAGGTGGCAGAGGCTCTCTGAGCCACGCTCCCGGCCCTTTTTATTTTTGATTTTGAAACTGTCTTGCTGCATTGCCCAGTGTGGACTCAAACTCATGATCTTTCTGCCTCGGTCTCCCAGAGTACTGGGTTTATAGGCATGTGCACAAAGCCTGGCCTAGACTTACCTGTCTTATTCTGTGTCTCTTTCCTTCACTTTATAACTTTGGAAAACATTTGCCTAACTTTTCCAAATCTCAGTTCCACATCTATAATTTTTAAGATTTGTCATAATAAATTAAACAAGGAAATGAAACAATCTCAATCATCTATTATTTTTTTGGTACGTGATCACTCATCACCATTATCAATATTAAAAATAATACCAACTAATGGGGATAACAGGCTTTCCAGAATTCTGTTCCTGTCTTCCTGGTTTTTATCTATCATGGGCTGTAATGGGATTGATGTTGGAGCTGTGTAACTAGGAAAACATCTGGAAACAAATACTGCACACTAACGTCTCCCTACTCACTCATGCTACTATCTTCACTGAAGTATTTTTAGAAATGGCTGCTCGAGAGAGAGACACTTTTATCTCAATCCTCCTGCTGCATAATTCATATGTTATAAAGGAACAAACTGGCTGTCTACCAGTGGATTGGGAAATTGGGTTTAATATTTGCAATCATGGATATAGAAAACTTAACAGTGTCTTTTAAATTTATTAAAGTAATTAATTGGCAATATTTTTAATCTGATTGTTTAGACTTCAGTGACTACACTGTAGGGCAGATATTTTGCTTGGCATGCTCACCTGAATATTTTTATGAATTTCAAAGACAATTGCCCATTCAAATCTGCTTCATTGAAGTGTGTAGTTAGATAAGCTGGGGTCTTTGAACTGTGAAGCATGGATTTCTTTTAATTCACTTTGCATGTGGAGTTCTCATTTCTTTATCATTAAGAAGTGCTTTAGAAGACAAATAAATTGTAGAAAGATTTTGTTAAAAATGCAATGCACTTCTTGCCTTACTTTTTTTTCTTTGAATCTACCTTTTACTTTGAATAAAATAATTCATGATTTTCCTACAGCTGGAGAAGAAATCAAGGGCAGCATCTGCTTTATTTCCAGAGTGCTTAATCAGGTGCCATGTCAGGAAGGGCTTGATTATTTAAATATGGGACTGAAGACAACTAAAAGCCTGCTTCATGCTTCCCTCTTGGACCTCCCATGGTGAGTGAGTGAGAGATAGCCATGAGGAGTTATGAATAAGGAGAAGGCCAGACTGGGGACCCCTGAGAAGTTTAAGCTTAGGCTGGGAAAGACGTGGGCTTATCCTCCATGGTGAGAAACCAAGCTAAGCCTGACCTGCACACAGAAATGGGTAGGTCTGAAGGTGCCAGTATTAAGCACTTGAGCCATTTTCCTTGTCCCATTGCCTTCCTCATCTACGAAGGTGAACAAGGACACGGCTTGGCTTGAAGAGTGAGATCTCTGGAATAACAGGGCACTTCATAAACACAACTGTAAAGCTAGGTGGAGAAAATGATATGATGGATCCCAAAACGTTGGGTTCCAGAAAGAAACCACTTATTCAGAAATTCAAAGAAATGTCCTTTTTGTTTTTGGACTTCCTCCCTGTCCCCATTCTTTTTCAGTGGTTTATCTGAGTTCTGGGAATGTTTCTCTCTCTCTCTCTCCCTCTCTTTCTCTTCCTGTCTCTCTTCCTTTTTGCTTTTTCTTCTTTTTCATTTTATTTTCTCTCTTTTTTTTTCCTTTTTAATTTTGCCTACTTTTTCTCTTAGCTTTTTCATGTTAAGTTTTCATTTTTCATTCTCCATAATTTTCTTTTTTCTCATTAATTCTTTCTGTTACCTTATCTAGGTCTATATGTGTTCCTACTCCTCAGTGGGATTACTTTACCCCTTTTCATCTCCTATTTATATAAATTTTCAACTTTTCTTGCTTTATTTTACTTTTTTTTCTCCTCATCTCTCATTTCCTTAATTTTACAAAATTTTCTTTTCAGTCTTCTACTTCCAGCGATTATATCTTAATAATTAATTTATTAATTTTTAGATAGTTAACTCTATGCTGTCTGTTGAATTCTTTGCTGTTATTAATAGAGGTAAAGTTAATGCATTTGTTATATATTTAATGTATGCCAATTTGGTTTTGCTTAGTGCTCATACTATTATGGATATCTTTTCTATGGTTAGGGTGGTATATTATTTGTTTTATTAGTATGTTAATATCTCATCTGTCTTGGATGAAATTATTATAGTTGATTTATTTTCATTGTTAGGATCACACTGTTGTATTAACAGGTGGTCTCTACTGACAATATATAGAGATTATCTCAGTGTCAATACATTAATAGCTTGGTTAACAAATTCAGTTCACAAGCAATTCAGTTCTCAAACAAAAGTATTCAACAAAATTTTGCTTATGTGTACCAACTTCACAGTGGATGACAAACACTACCGGAGCTATCTTCCTCATAGAAACATAAATATTCTTATTTTCCCCCAAAATCACAAAACAAGTTTGTGAATCATAGTACCACACTACTGTCATGCACTCTCATGGAGCCAAGTGTTGGGCAAATTACACTGAATACTCCCCTCTAAAATTAAATGAGGTGGCCAGATCTAAGGAAAGAGTCAAAAAACTATCTACTATAGTCATCCCCAAAATGCATTACTGAAAAGCAGACATTAACTAAAGAGATGTTCATACAACAACATCTTTCCAGTATAAGAACTCACAAACCTCAGCATACAGTAAAACAAAATCAGAGAGAGAGAGAGAGAGACAGAGAGAGAGAGAGAGAGAGAAACAGAGAGAGAGAGAGAGAGAGAGAGAGACAGAGAGAGACAGAGACAGACAAAGACAGAGACAGAGAGACAGAGACACAGAGAGACAGACAGAGAGACAGACAGAGACAGACAGAGAGACAGAGAGAGACAGAGAGACAGAGAGACAGAGACAGAGAGACAGAGACAGAGAGACAGAGACAGAGAGAGAGAAACATGAAAAGACAGGCAATTAAATGCCTCTCAAGACTCATAATTCTCTCAAAACCAATCCAGGAGCATATCAAGGAGGAAAGAAAAAGGCGCATAGCTAAACTATTTGAAAGGGTAACAGAGGAGGTTAAAAGAATCCAATCAGTAAAGTGATCAATGAAGTCACAGAAGATTTGTTAAGCAGATAATAAATGTAATAAAAAATAACCAGGGAGCTTATGGAAGATACCAATAAAAACTAGTTGAGTTAAACAAAATGGTACTGTTGTGGCTTGTATATAGGTGTTCCCCTAAATGCCTCATGTTCTCATGTGGGTGTTTTTCAGAATGACTAGAGTGATTGATACTGGATCATGAATGTGAAATAATGGAGTAATGCATTATTGATCGGAGCAGAATAATCTGGGTGTAGATGATGGATTTATTGAAGAGGGAAAGACCTACTCAGGGTGTGGGTGGCACCATCCAATAGGCTTTTAGCAGAAACAAGGTTTTCAGCTACACTTTGAAAGCAGTTTCTTCTTTGTGAAATACCCTTTTTCATTCTCTACCATAATCCCCTGCTTTGGAATCAGCTGATTTTGGACTGAAACCTCTATGTACTGTGAGCTAATAAAAACCTTTCCTCCTTAATGGGTAGGTGTTGGATACTTTGCTTCAGCAATTAAAAAGTAACTTAAGAGATGCAAAACATGAATTCCAATTTAGCAAATAAATAGAATCCATGAAAAGATTCTAAACCAAAATGCAGGCAATTAAAAATTCTACGGAAAGTATTGGCAGCAGAATCAGCCAATGTGAGGACACACTGCCATGATTAGAAGAAAGGGCTGATACCAGAGACAACTTATTCAGAGATATTTAAAAAAGTAACAAGAGAGCATGAAAAATGGGTATCTGCTAGAAACACACCAGAGACTAATCTAATATTAATTGGAATCAGTGAAAAAATCAGAAGACAACATGAAGGGAATTAAAAATTCCTGTTTACAGAAATAATAGTAGGAAAATTATCAAGTATAAAAAAGAATTAAACATATAGATAAATGAGGCATAAAGTATGACAAATAGCCATGATCAAAAGCGAATACATGGTACATCATAGTCAAAATTCTAGAGGTCCAGCACAGGGACAGAAAGTTCAAAGCTGTTAGAGAAAAGCAAGGGATCATTTATAAAGGTAATTCTATAAGAATTACAGCAGACTTCTCAACACAAACAAGTAAGGCCATGAAATCTCAGAGTGAAGTGATTGAAGTCTTAAAAGAACACAACTTCTTCACAACAGCCCAGACTTATACATCTCTCAAAACTATCTCAAATTGATGGAGAATTAGTTACATGGAAAAAAGATGTCAAGAAATTCGTGACCACCAAATGAGAACTCCAAAAATTTCACGAGTTTGCTGGAAAAAGACAATGAAGGCAACACTGCCAAAGGTTAAATAGAGCAACCACACCAGGCAGGGTGAGTAACTAAGAGAGAGAAAGGAAAGCAATACAGAAAAAGAATGCAATACAGGAATAAATCTATACCTCTGAGTAATCATTCTAATGTTAATGTTGGTAATGCTAGTGATATTAATTCCAGAATCAAACAAGACAGATTGGCAGAATTAATTAAAAATAAAAGAACAATAGGTAATATAAGAAAACACATTTAATCCCCCCCAAATTCACAGTTAAAATCCAAAGGAGAGAAAACAGTATTCCTTGCAATAGGAACCCTGAAAAAAGTATGAGTAGCTGCTGTAATTTTAGACAAAGTGAACTTCAAGCCAATATTGATCAGAAGATGTAAAGAATATCACTACATATTGGTTAAAGGAATAACTCAATGGCGAACTATAATAGTTATATGTACAGAACAGCAGGTACCACAGTCTTAAAACAAAAATGACTATAGATAAAAGTAAGATAAACACCAAGAGAATCATAAGTGGGAGCCTTAATACCCCACTCATGCCAACAGACAAATCAAATATCTAAAAACAACAATAACAACAACAAAGAAATACCAGAGTTCAACTAAATCTTTGAACAAATTAACTTAATAGATCAACCAACTGAAAACAGAAAATACTTTCTTCTCAGCACATAAGGGACTTTTCTCCAATGCCTCATGCTAGCCCATAAAGCTTAAATAAATGCCAAACAATCAAAATTATTCCATACATATCACCAGATCATGATGCAATGGAACGAGAAGTCAACAGCAAACCACAGTAATTATGCAAAAACATGGAAATTAAATACCTTTTTGTTTAATGAATGGATCACAGATGAAATCATAATCTTAAGGAAATGATAATGCCAGTATAATATAGCTGAAGTATGGGACACAATGAACATAATTCTAAGGAGAAATTTTATAGCTTGAGTGCATGGTATAGTGAGGTTCAAATAAGTACTGTAATGTTGCACATAACTTTTCTAGAAAAACAAGAATTCAAATGAAAGTTAGTATATGAGAAGAAATTATAAAAATTACTAAAATTGAACCAAGAAGAGATAAAAACCCCAAACAATCCACTAATAGGCAATGAATTGAACCAATAATAAAAAAAGACGCTACTCACTATGAAGACTCAGGTCCTGATGTATTGTTATTGTAGATTTCTACAAGAGCTTTAGGAAAGATCTTATGTCTGCATTCCACAACCTATTTGATAAAATCATAAGGGAAGAAGCCCTCCCAAAATAACTTCCGTAAATTAACATTACTCTGATTCCAAAAGGATTCAACCAAAAAAAGAAAACTATAGGCCAGTCTGTTTAATCAACATAGATACATAGATACAGTGGTATCTTGGTTCATAAACTTAATTCATTCTGTAATTAAGGTGAATGTGGCTGTGATTGTGCTCTTGTGGGAAAGATACCTATAGTTGTGTTCATTACCTGATGTGGAATTCACTAACAGAAACAGAATTTTGCTGAATGTGTATTTGTGAACCAAATTGTTTGTGGACATAAGCATTTGTGAACTGAGGCATTATTGTATCAACAAACTTAGTGCAACAAATCATGAAAAAAATCATATGTTAAAACTGAGTAGAATTTGTTCTTTGGGGTGGAAGAATGGTTCAACAACAGAAATCAGTAAATACAATATGTCACATTAACAAGAAATGCAACATATCACAGGACAAACTCACATGATTACAGCAATTGATGGAGAAAAAGCCCTTGACAAAATGTAATTTGTATTTATGATATAAACCCTAAATAAAATAGGTAAAGGAAAGTCATGGCAAATCTTTTAGAGCGTTCAATGATAATGGACAGCTGGCTATGACAGCATGCGTGTCATAAATTCACCACTATTGGAAAGAAGAACCTATCTCAGTCTGATAAAACAGACCAAAGACCAACATCATACTAAATAGTAACAACATGAAAGCTTTACCATTAAAATCAGACTAGGACAAAAATGTCCACTATTACCACTCTTGTTCAATATGGTTCTGAAAACATTAGTGAGACAAATTAATCAAGATGAAGAAATAAAAGGCACAAGTGTAAAAAAGACATGTAATTGTCATTATTTGCAGGTAAAATGACACTTTACATAGAAGAACCAAAAAATTCCATCAAGATTCACAGAATTAAATAAATTCAGTGCTTCAGTGGGAAGCAAGGTCAACATGCAAAAATGATTACAATTCAGTACAAAAATAATGAAGTCATTGAGAAGGAAATTAGGGAAAGAATACAACTTACAGCAGCATAAAGAAAAAATAAATATGTAGGAATTAACCTACCAAAGAAGTGAGACTTTTACAATGAAACCTAGAGTACTCTGGAAAAAAGTTAAAGGAAAATATTGGAAAATGGAAGGATATACTCTGCTCTTGGATAGGCAGAACAAATGTAGTAAGAATGAACATGCTTCCAAAATTGATGTATGGATGTAAAGCAATACCAATCAAAATATCAACAGTATTATTCCTCACAGAACTAGAGAAAACAATTTGAAAATTCATATAGAACAAGAGACCTAGAATAGTGAACGCAATCCTGAGCAACCAAAGCAAAGCAGTAGGCATCACAATCTGGGATTAACGTTATATTATAAAGCTACAGTGATAAAACAGCACGGATTTGGCAAAACAAATAAGCAAGCAAACAAACAAAACAAAACATAGCATAACATAACAACTATGTGGATGAATGGAACTAGAGGATGCTAAAACAATGCCAGGCACATTCAGCTATGTGATATTTAATGAAGGGAGCAGCAACATGTACTGGAGGAGATATCTTTAACAAATGATGTCTTTAACAAATGGTGCTAGGAAAACTGGCTACGTACACGCAAAAGACTGAATGTAGATTCATATTTCTCATCATGTACTGAACTAAAATCAAAATGGATCAAAGATCTAAATGTTAAAATTGACACCCTTAATCTGCTGGGAGGTAATATAGATAAAGCTCTTCAAGATTTGGGAATAATCAAGGGCTTTTGTCAATAATGCTAACTGCACAAGAAATAGTACAAAGAATCAACAAATGCAATCATATATAATTAAAAAGCTTCTAAACAGCAAAGGAAACAATTAACAAACTATAGAATGGGAAAACATTTTTTGCCAGCTGTTTCTCAGACATGGAATGGGACTAGTACCCAGAATGCATAAAGAATGCATAAAGTTGGGGCTGGGGATTTAGCTCAGCAGCATAAGCGCCTGCATTGCAAGCAGGCAGTCATGAGTTCAATCCCTGGTACCAGTAAAAACAAAAAAGACAAAAAAAAAAAAAAAGAATGCATAAAGTTAATATTCCACAAAATATCAGACCCATTTTAAAATGTGCAGCTAAAATGAATAGACAATTTTCAGAAGTACAAAAGCCAATAAATACATCAAAAATATTTGACACCATTGGCCATTAGAGAAATGCAAATTAAAACAACACTGAGATGCTGCCTCACTTCAGGAAGAATTGCTACTGTATAGAAAGTGAATAATAAATACTGAATAGGCTTCTGAGAAAAGGGATTCTACATTGTTAGTGGGGCACAAACCACTATAAAAGTCAGTTTGGAGACTCCTCAGAAACTTAAAAGCAGAAATTCTATTTGGCGCAGCAATTCCCTTTTTAGACATTATGGTTTGTGTCTGAATGTCCCTCCAAAGCCTCATGAGGTCATGATGAGAGTGTGACAGATGAATCTAGAGTTTGTGATTGATTCATTTTCTAGTTCTGGGATCATGGGTGTGAGTGCTACACCCTCCCTATGTGGGGTAGTCAGTCTACCTGCCATAAAGGAATCTCCTCTCACGTGCCTTCTTTTATGGTCTTGTGGCTTTTGCTGTTTTTCACCACTATGAACTATTGTCCTCTGCTATGTTCCACCTGCCATGGAACCACTTGAGTATGGACTGTTGTGCAATCTTTCTTTCTTTCTTTCTTTCTTTCTTTCATTTTGATACTATTGATACTATTTCTATTGAACTTTGGATCTCCCATTTTTCAGACAAGCATTGTGCCACTGAGCTAAATCCCAAGCCCTAGACTGAAACCTCTACAAACTTTGAGCTAAATAAACCTTTTCTTCCTTAATTTCTGTGTTGGGTATTTTGTCTCAGCAATGAGAGAAAAGTAATTAAGACACTAGTTATCTTCCTCAAAGAGTTAAAGACATCATAGTCCAGTAATATATATATAGTTGTGTATATAGTAGAATAATTCACAACATTGTATTTGTCTATTTGCCTGGAAACATTCTATTTTCCATTAGTAAATGAATGGATTAGGAAAATATCATATTCATACACAGTGGAATACTAGTGTGCTATAAAGAAGAATAAGCTTTCATCATTGTCATAAAATAGATGTACCTTGGCACCATAATATTATATGAAATAAGTCAGATATGTAAACTTAACTATCATATGATTTATCTTATATGGAAAACCCAATATATAAATAAAGAGAAAAGTAAAAGATGGGTAATATCAAAAAGAGAAATAGGTCTTTTACAAAAGAGAAGATAACCAAGGAATAGAGGATGGATGAATGAGGAGAGAGAAAGAGAATGGAAAAAAAGAATTAAAATGTATTTTTATACATGTATCAATTCCCTATGAAGAATATAAACAATATGCACTCCAAAATTTACTAGTAAAGAAATAAATACTAAAAAAATTCTGAAAATGGGCCAGGTATGTAGCACAGTACCTGCCTGGAAAGTATGAGGCTCTTAATTCAATTACTGATATTGAAAAAAAATTCTGAGAATAGGTTTTTCTTTTTGTTTCATTTTGAATAGAGGGAAAATTTTCTGTGTCTCATCACAAGTTTCAAAATGAGATATTATTTGGTTAAGATAGTATTTTCCTATAATCCTAGCTACATGACAAGCTGAGACTAGAGACAGACAACTTGAAATCCAGCCTGGGCAACATAGTGAGATTCTTTTCCAGCCAAAATCTATTTTTGCAAAACATTGTGAGTAAATGTGTATATATGAATATATTTTTAAACAAGTTTTTGAACAAGGAAGGATTTTATTTTGGTTCAGATTCCAAAGGCAAATATAGAAAACAAAAGCAAAAATAGACAAAGATGATTTCATCAGACTAAAAAAATTTCTGTCCAGAAAAGAAACAACCATCAGAGTAAAGAAACAACCTACAATAAAATGTAGTAAAGATTTTCAGCCTATAATCTTAAGGAGGGGTTAATATTTAGAACACATAAGGAACTCTAAAGACACACTAGCAAAAATAATGGGGGAAATAGAATCATAAATTTCTCAAAAAGTGACACAGAAATGGCCAGTGGTATCTGAAAAACTTCCCAATATTGGCAATGAACAGGGAAATAAGTATGAAAATCATGAGCTTTTTTATCTTATTAAGAGTGGCTATTATCAAAATGACTAAAGTCAGTAAGTACTGGTGAAGGAAACAGAATATTGGACATTGTTGGCTGAAATGAAAATTAGTTCAATCATTAGGGAGGCTTCTAAAATATTGAAAATAATATTGTCATGTTATCTCTCTATATATATCTAAAGAAAATGAAATTACAATTTTGATGTGATATCTGAACCCACCCCCTTTTTTTGTTCTTTGGAGACAGGGTCTTGCTATATAACCCAGGCTGGCTTTGAACTTATGGTGATCCTCCTGTCTCTTGTTTCCTGAGTGCTGGAATTACCAGTGTGGGCCACCATGCCCAGATAGACCTCTGTTATTTTTTGTGGCATTATTCAAAAATCCAGGAAGTAGAAGCAACCAATGTCCATTAGTTGATAAATAAATAATAACAATAATCACGAAATGATGAAATACTTGTCACTTGCAACAGCATGAATGGAACTGGGGTTCATTAATACTCTAGGCACAAAAAGACAAGTACTGTATGTTTTAATGTCTGTATGGAATCCAAAACAGCTGCTTTCATAAAAGTTGATAGTAGAATGGTGTTTACTAGAGACAGAAGAATGCAGTGGAGAGAGAAGTGTCGCAAAACGTTGATTAATGTGTTAGGAGGAAAAATTTCTGGTCTTCCATTGCGCATTGGCTTGATTATAAGAACAATAATGCACTGTATATTTCAAAATGCTAGAAGGAAAAATTTTGAAACTTTTCATCATAAAAAGATGAAAAATGAGGAGATTGATATGGTGATCATTAATTGTGCTATGCCAACTTGACTGGATTAAGAAGTGCCTAGAAGATTAGTAAAGCACACTTGTGGGTATGTCTGGGTGGGTCAAGAGGATGTGATCTTGGGTACTACATTTGGTCTCTTCCTTCTCCACTTCTTACACTGTCCCTCACTGTGCTCCCTCGCTGCTATGAACTAGAAATCTTTGTTCCATAATACACTTTCACCACGATATCTTTGTCTCAGAACCAGGTGGTCATGCATGAACTGAATCCCTTGAAGCTATGAGCTGAATTAAACTTCTGCTCCTTTAATTTTTGGTTATTGGGTATTGGTTCCAAGAAAGGAGAAAATTGATGGATACAATATGTTTACATGATATAAATATTATACAATGCATGCATGAATTGATACATCATGTCCTGTCAAAATGTACAATTTTTATGTTTTGTGTGTTTGTTAAAAATAAATGTAATTGCAATAAAAGCAGTATTTGTGTTTTTCCTGCCTTTTATATATACAGTTGTGGTTTTTAAAATTTGTATTATGCTCTGTCAGTTCACCTTCAAGAAGTTTGTTTCTTAATTTATTTTTTTAATTGCTGGAAATTAAGCCCACAGTTTTGCACACTGCTCACATGAGGCAAGAACTGTCTTCCTACAAAGCCCTGCCCCAGCCACAGTTTTGCTTTTTCAGAGACTTTGATGAAGCAAAATAATTCTCAGTAATCCTCATAAAAATTATATATGCATGAATTATTAGATTGGGTTGCTGATGTGTTACTGGTCATTAAATATATAAATCTTTTCCAAAAGTTCCCCTTGAATTCATACAATTACTCAAAACATTTAATACTTCCGATAACCCAGGCACTAGTAAGTATATTTAAAATATGATCTCTATTCTTGATTATAATTTTATAGTCTGATAGAATAGGGCAATATAATTATAATGTATGAAATACAATGACAGCATTAGTTATATGGTATTATGGGAACACTTAGAAAATTACTTCTTCATGGTTCTGGTGATACTCAGTTTTGAATGCAAATATTTAAGGCCATGAGTCATGTTCTCACTAGTACTTTAGCTTTATCTCAGTTTCTAATATATGTTATGTGCACTGATATTTCCCAGATGTCTTAAGTTTATTGTTTTCTTTCCATTTTGACATGACAGTTCTCTAAAAAAATTGGTGATTTTTTCTTTTCTGATTTAGTTATTAATTTTTGATTATATTGTTTTGTAACCTAAAGTACATTGCCAGCTGGATGTGGGGATCACATGCTTGGAACATCCTGGGAGGCTGAGGCAGGAAGATTGCATGTTTCAAACCCAGCTGAGGCAACAGAGTGACTTAAAGGAAATTTTCTCAAAATAAAGTATTGCATTAGTTATTTCCAGACTCTAAGTATACTACTAGGAGGGCTTACCAGATTTCAATAATGCTTTCTTCTTCTGTTCCTAAATAAAAAGATGTGAAAACCAGGAGCTTAACATAGCTAGTCCTTGGTGTTGAGAATTTTGATCTATTTTTTCTACTAAAGCACTCATTTCTATAAATCCATAGATTTAAGTTTTTTTGCATTTCTGGAAATTTCAGTTATATTAAAATATTTTACTGTGCTGAGTTTATTTTTCATTGTATCAATTTTATTTCCTTTGGAATCTAGTTTCTTCTCCATGTATTTAATTGCCTTTGTTGTTAATCATTTTGACATTTTTGTCTTATTTTGGTTTCTTTCCCCAATCTTGTCATTGATATCCTTTGCTGTGTTTGTGGCATATTTGCATTTTTGTTTGTTTTCCACATGGTCCCTAATTTTATGATGGTATTGCTCCCCCCACGCCCTTTCCTAAACTTTGTTGAGTTTTATCTTTTCCTGTTTCTTATTTTTATTTTACTGAGAGGGTCTCATTATGTAGTTCAGGCTGGTCTTTAACTCACTGTGTAGTCTAGGCTGGCCTTGAATTTATGGTGATCCTCCTGCCCCAGCCTTCCTGTGCTGGGATTACAGGCATGTGACACAATCTCTGGTTACGTTTTTGGTTTTCTCTTTCTTTTTCCCATAGCTCATATCTCTGTTTTGACCTTTTTTTTTGGAGCTTTGTATTTATTTATTATATTTACAATTTATTATATCTATGATAATTTATTACATTTACATTTATTACACTTATAGTCACCCTTTTGACTTTTCCCCTATGAATATTTTTCTGTGAAGTCACTAAGTTTCCTTGGTCCATTGCTGCTTTTATTTTCTTTGTTGTGTTGTAAAGATCTAGTGCAAAGTCTTTGCATTGTATTACTCTTCACAGAGGGGAGCTCTACCTACTGCATATTTTCCAGGAGTCTGTGTAAGGAAGGAGACAAATTTTCATGCTGATAGAGACTTGTTTAATGTTGTGTGTGCTGAAAGCTCCAGGGCTATTCCTGATTCAGTCTCTTCCCTTCAGCCTGTCTCCCCAGGGGGCTGGCTCCTGAAATGCTGGCTGCCCTGAAGGGTGACTACTCCCTTACCTCTGCTTCTGGCTTTTCTTTAGTGACAAGCTGTTTTGGAGGCTCTCCATGTTTCTTACTTTCAGACATCCAGATCATCTTGCATGCTTTTTCTCATATTTTAGGAATCAAGAAGGGATGGGTCGGCCATGTTTTAAAATCAGAAGTTTCATACGCATTGTAGATCTAGCATATTAATAGCTCATTAAACTTTTTGCAAATATGATACTAAGATTAGTCATCTGCAGATATTAATCCATCAGTGTGTGTATACTCTTGTATTTTAAACTTCTTCATTCAGTTTTGCAGATGTGGGGTTAGGGAAGCTTCTGAATATTTCTAAGGCAGAAGCAGAAATTATTGAGATTTAGAATAGTATGACTTCTAATCATATAGGTTTTGAGCCCTTGACAAAGTAGAGTACTTGTGGGATTTCTAATGATTTAAATGATGAGTTGACTATTAGTTCATGAGTTATTTGAAGTCACCTGATGGAAAGTGGGGAAGTGTAATCTGGGACATTTGTAATTGATGTGGAAATTCATTGGATTGGAATTTGGGGGCCCTATTTCTCACTGATTATGTACTCTATGTGCTTTAGTTTCCTCATCTATATGACAAAAAAACCCAGTCTTTTCTAAAGAATTAGAAGGATTAAATTAAACAGTACATGTACAGAGTTTATAGCTGTGCCTGCAGCATACTAAACATTTGATAAGTGTAGTTGTTATCACCACACCGCCACCTCTATAATTTTCAATGTGGTAAGTTTGCTTCACTATGAATGAGTTTAAATTACAGGAACCTTCATTCATTGAACAAACATATGAAACAAGTTCAGAAGGTAATGACTAATTTTGCCAATTCTAAAAGACTAACATATTTGATGTTTTCAAATTGTTTTGAGGTCTTTGTAGCTGTGCATTAAAAATTACAGAGAGGTTCTATACTTCTGTGTTAGTGTAGTTCTATCTGGTGCTTGTATTTAATCCACAATGTGCCTTCATTACTTTGCATATATTGTTTTTGTAAAGGCACTGGGTAGGAATTTGAGGTGACAAGAAAGAAGTAAGTAATCAAAAAATAAATTATGTAAAGGGAGCTTGTTTGGGAGAACTATTTTATAACTGCAACAGAAGTTAAATCAAAAATTGTCATATTACATTTTAAAATCTAATTCTTCCTAGCAACTTCTCTCCTTTTAAAACAGCTAACTCACAGGAGTGGTGAAAGATGTAATTGAGAGGTAATTAAAATCAAGTCTTAATTTGAGGTTTTGAAAAAGCGATGTTGAATACTAATTTGATATAGAATATGTTGAGCATTTAAAGATGCTTAAAAAAGCCAAATGTTTCAAATTTCCCGTTGATTTGATAATATGTATAAATCAACAAAGCAACTTTCAGGCAGAGATTGGTAGGAACATTTTAGAAATAAAATGATCAATGATGAGATGAATGTCGAAACAAACACTGGGAATTTTTGAAATTATTTTATTGAACATTCCTTGTGTGGGGAACATCAATGTTATTATCTTAGTAATCATATTACCTACAGAAGAATCTCATGGCTTGATTGGTTGAAATTTATGCAGGGTTAGAGGTTATATAGTGTTGTAATTGTTATAATAGTCTAGGAGGGCAGGAATTTTGTCTGCTTAAATTTCCACGTGCAAAGCAGGGCAGGCAGTCTAATCTGAGACATTTGTAATTGTATGAAAATTCATTGGATTGAAATTTGTGACCTGATTTCTTAAAACCCTGGACTCATTATTTTCCTCCCCTGTCACATTAAGTACAGTTTCTTTTCTACTCCTATGTGAGAGCCTGCAGAGTAGTGAACATAAGCTTTGGTTCACCTAGTCCAGAATTAACATGTTCTCTGTTTTGTTTCCTAGTGACATGACCAGTTACCTCTAGGTATCTTTGATTAGAATCATTGCCCTTAATGTGCCGATGGTGGAAACATGACTATTTTTACTCACTGTGTTCTTCCAGTGGTAAGCATAGTGTGTTACAAAAGTCGGGTACTTGTGGGATTTCAGACCATTTTCAATGAGAAGTTGACTACTAGTTCATGAGTTATTTGAAGTCACCTGATGGACAACTTGCCTTATAATCTAAAGTCTTTATTTAGATATTTTCCATTGTATGCAATTCAGATTCATGTGGAAACTATTCTGCCCATATCCCTAACTTGTAACTATCTTTACTTTCTTCCTACCTTCTCAGATAGTCTAGTCTTCAAGATCCCATTCAAACTCCATCATTTTCTGAAGTCTCCTTTAAGCACTCTCATCCTCAGAGCTCAACAAACTTTGATTAACTTTTTTTTGGGTTCATTCTTTAACTCAGTAAACTGACTTGTGTTGAATGTTCTCTGGTATAATTGTTTTCTTTCTTATTCATGGGAGAGACTTGGTGTTATGAAGCTTTTCTATGATGTTATTCTGAAACTAAGTGTTCAGAATATATTTACAGCATTGTTGATTAGTCTTTGATGGAGGAATTTCCTGAAGTATTATCTAATACATTAGGAGAATTTAAAAATTTTCAGTTCAATTTACAGTCAAGTATTTGGAAAGCCAGCAATACTACACATATTGTAGCCTAGAAAGTTTGAACTTTTTGAGTTGAGTAGCTTCTGGTACTTGTTTGAAGACTTGCTTGAATTTTTAGAGCTTGTGCACCTTGGGTTTAACAATACTTCCAGGCCTTCTAGGAACAGGTCACATGGTATGAGCAGACCAGGACCAAATGAAGTTTGTCATGGACAGTTGATAACTGAGGTACTATCTGCAGAAAGTGTGAAGTTCTCTCTGATGCTGGCTGGATGACCTGGTCTAAATACTGTAGGTGCACGTGTTGGGAGTTTGAGTGGCTGAATTTTATGCAGATCACAGCTAAGGACAGAGCAATTGAAACAGGATGCTTTTTTTCCTGACTCACTCATTAGAATCTTTCCTGTACCATTGTTCTTTTTCAGAACATTTTTTCTGGAATGAATTTTGTGATTTACAGGGCTACATTTGCTAAATCTTGGTACCTGTACCTTTATTATTTATAGTCTCTTACCTGTTAGTGATTCTTTTCTCTTTATTTCTTGTTATTCCAATGTTTCCAGATTTTTATTTTCCCCCTAGAAGAAGCCGAAGACCCACATAGTTTGAATTATCAGTAAGTGAAAAGTAGAGATCAGAAATGACAAAATATTCCAGCTCTATCCGGAGCTGTGGGGACATAATTGTACTTATTATTCTAATAATGAGATTAGAAGAAGTAAAACTAAGAAGGTGTGCTTCCATGTTAAAACAAGCTGAATGTTAATATGCTGCCACTTATTTATTGATATACTTAAATATACAAGAAAATTAAATTCGTTAGTGCTATACACCTATCTGTCTCTCACTTACCTACTTTTCTAGACTGTTGTATTTTAGTGTCTATCTTCTGATCAAGCAACAGTTTATTCTCTCTCTCTCTCTCTCTCTCTCTCTCTCTCTCTCTCTCTCTCTCCATCCTTTTACTTAGCTAATGGAAGTTTCAGGATATGCTGACCAGATATTTTGACTTCTGCTGATTACAGATATCAAGTTTTTGAAACGGAAAAATAAGATAGGAAGCATATTAGAACATTTTTATTACATAAATAGTCCACTTTGCTAACAAATGTTCCCAAAGGCCACTCACAATAATATGGGTCACTTCTGTACAATTGCAAAGAAAAAGTATTACTGTAAAGCAATATGGTCTGTTAAGGTCTCTTTGAATTATTCTGATTCTCTAAGGTTGTATATATGTGATTGAAACTTTATTTTGTCTGAATTATGTATGGTGAGCAATCTTAAACTAGGATACAAACAAACACTAAGGTGATGTTTTAATCTTGTTGATGCAGCCTGTCTAAAACAAGTGAGGCCTTTGTTACATCAAAGCTCCTCTTTGCTTCCACATTTACTTAGACAGTGAGAATAAGACCTTCGTAGTGGATGGCCCAGACTGACAGTATAAGGAACTGAAAAGTCAGGCTTTCTGTGGTCAGGTCACAGCTTTCAAACTTTCTCTGACTTCAACTATAGTTATCCCTCAGAGACATTCTAGGCAAGGAAGAAAGCACTATCTGTATCTATGTATATGTCTCTGTCTATCTATTATCTATCTGTCAGTCATTTATTCACTTTGTTATTCAGTCAGGCTAGATTAGAACTCTCTTATTTGGGATTTTGACATTATTATTTGTTTAATTTTGATCTTTTTGAGCCTTTCATCAGTGAATTTAAAAAAATTAAGCTTGCATTAAAATTTAAAAGACATGATGAACACTTTTTAAAATCAGAATACTTGAATAAAAATAAATTTTCTTTCTCAAAAAGAATTTACATGAAAATATACAACACAAAGTAGCTTGTAGAAAGTGAGTCATCTATTCTCTGAGCTCAAACAGCTTTCTTCTTTTCTACAAATGTGCAGAAATTTTATGGTATAAATTTGCTGCATTTACAGGAATATAACTCAAAATGCTTTTTGGGGGGTAAAGTTCAAAAGACACTATTATTTCTGAAAACACCAAAACTCTAGGCGAGGATTTAGAATGCATTGCCACAAAGCAGGTTTTTGCCTCCCGAAGTTTGCCTTCATGCTTTGTGGATAGCGAATCTCTTCATGCTCATTGACATACTAGTTCTTAGCAGGTTGGGCTTATTTATCAGGTTTTCGGAGTAAAATCTTGTTTACATAATATATATACAGCCGTGCATATGTCTTTGTGACAGACTGCAGTGACTTATGTAGGATTATAGTTTTTATTATAAAACACATTCCTCTGGATTTTTAATATTTATGTTACACATTAGCTCTTATTCTTAAAGCACAATGCACATTTCTGGGCAAATATACTGTAAAATGTCCTCAGAATGCACAGGAGAGGCCAGGGATTTAGCTCAGTGGTGTACGTGCCTGCTGGGCAAATGAGAAGTCATGAGTTAATCCCAGGTATTAAAAAAAAAAAAAGGGTTCTGAAATCATTTGTCCAAATGATATCCAGCATGCATAGTAAGCATATCCCTTGAATGCATAGTTTAAGACTTGATATTTTAATGTGTTTAACATTTGTATTGTTATGGCTTATACTTACAAGGTCCCCCCAAATTCTTATGTATGTAGAAGATGATTAGACTCTGAGTGTGCAGTACTCGTCAGTGCATTGATGTGTTGATGAGTTCAGAAGCTGAATGTTCTGTTAGGAGATGAGGCCTGGCTAGTGGTGGGTCACTGGGCATACGATCTGAAAGAATATGTCTTTCTCTGTACCTTCTTCTCCCTTCTCCCTCTGTTCCCTAGATGCCATGGGTTGAGGTTCTTTTCCTCTGCTATGCCCCTCTGCCATTCTGTTGCCTTAGAATCAGCTGATCAAAAATTGAAGCCATGAGCCAAATAAACGTCTCCCTCTTTAAGTTTTGATATCAAAAGTATTTTGTCCCTGCAAGGGGATAATTACTAACGTATGTATCACTAGAAATGGGAGCATAAATAGATTTTAGGAATATTTTACATATTTTTGATCTATAAAAATTAGCACGGAATAAGGCTAATTAGAGAAATAAAGGTTTTGTTGACATGTGGCAAAGAATGAACAGATGTGTATGTAAACTAGGGAGTGTTAGTGTTGGTTCATTAAGACATTATAGAAAAACAGATCCACATGTTTAATTACCCCAAGTGGAATAAATCCCTCATCTTTCACTCTAACTTTGCAACTCTCTAGTTTCTTGACTATTTTTACTTAAGTTGTGTTCTGCTCACAGCATTGCTCCTACAAATGCTGGAGGGTACTAGCAACTTGGAAATTATTAACTATTGTCATTAATCAAAGTAGTCTAAACTTTTCCCACAGAAGAGCATCTCTGACCAGTTTCATTATTAAACTTTGCTGCTTTGTAAAAGGCAATAACACAAACATTTGATTCCACTGTCACCTTAAAGAATTCATATTTTTTGCACAATCTTTTTTGTTTTGTTCCCTCATATTAATGGCTGTTTACATGGATGGAAACCAAGAAAGTGGATAGCATTATGAACAAACTTCTCATTAGAGGAGGTGATTTTGCTTTCTTTTGTGTGTTTCTCAAAATAGAGAAGCAATAAGGATAAATCACGGTTGCCAGATGTTGCAAAGGATAAATTGTACAGGTACAGATGATCTCTGCCTGGGGAGAGAAGTGTTAATTGATAGGGAGAATCTTTTCTGAAAATATTTGATAGTCATGATCATTTAGAAAAAATGAAAGGCTAATTGGGTCTAGCAGAGAGGGTACAAAAGCTTTTAGGTAAATTGATAATGAATGTGTTGGTAGCATTTACTAGCAATACATGCAGCATAGTAGATTGTGTTATCTTGCTTCTTGTAAACTTTATGAGGTTTTATATGTCTATTGTGGTGCTTGCCTATGCTTATACTTTATTACTTTGTTTGTTTTCTTTTCTTTGTAGGTGATACCACCTGAGAACA
Organism: Cavia porcellus; assembly: GCF_034190915.1. Classification (NCBI taxonomy): domain Eukaryota; kingdom Metazoa; phylum Chordata; class Mammalia; order Rodentia; family Caviidae; genus Cavia; species Cavia porcellus. The sequence continues at coordinate 61,278,024 of NW_026947493.1, forward strand.
GAGACCCCAATGTCGTCTAGTTCCCTCCTTTCCTGAAAACCCTGTAATGCATTGTCTTAATAAATACTTGTACTATGTGTGTACAATGAAGTATTCTTTTGTTAAAAGCCAAACATCTTGCCTTGGATATGTTTTATCATAACGTGCTTTTTGGTTCAGTTTAAAATAATTACTGATATAAATGGTTTTATAGCACCCCAAAATTTTTGAGTAAAATTATGTTAGTGTACACAAAATTCAGTATCAGATTCTTTAATTTTTGCAATAATCTATCATCATCATCATCATCATCATCATCATCATCATCATCATCATCATCGTAGTACTGGGGACTGATCCCAGGCCTTCGCATTGAGACACCTCATTTAACTTTTAGAAACTGGGCTAAGTTGCTCAGACTGCACTTGAACTCGTGATCTTCCTGTCTCAGTCTCCTGGAGTTCTGGGATTATAGGTAGATGCCACTATAATATGGTTCCCATAATTTTTAAAAGTTCTTTAAATAAGGCAATTAAACTAAATAATTTTAAAAGCATCTGTCTTAATACTATAAGATTCTAGCTACTGTATTTTGTTTAATTTTTTCCAATCTAAATTAGGGTTTAAAAATACAAAGAGTTTAAACAGTGCTAACGTGAAAGTAACATGTAGATTGCATTCTCTAATGTTTATAAGAATGAGAGCAGTGTGGTTGTCTCAACTTAAAAAACTAACATCTCAAGAGTGATTTATGAGTTATTTTCAAGAAAATTACTTCATTTGCACATCGGTGCAGATGTTGAGCAGGGCTTTGAGTGTTAAGCAACTTGCACAGGCTTCCTCTGTGGAAAGCAGGTGAGCTCTTTCCATCAAACCAATGCTCAGTTTGAACCTCAGCAAACTAAGTCCCAGAGAGGTTTTCCCCTGTTGTGATTGAAAGCTCCATTTCCCCCTTTGATTTTTTTTTCTCTTTTCCAAAATGAATGAAATTGCAAATAAATTCTAGCTCTCTTGGTGATTCCTGAATGTAGGGTCTGTTGCTTGCTAAGCCCAAATATACCAGGATGGAGGATGCTACTGACAGTTGGTGAAAACCCTCCCTAGAAATAGAGAAGACACATTTAGAAGCTTTTGGGCATGTCACTAAGAAATTCCCCTGGGACAGGGAGTTAGATAATTGGTGAAGCATAAATTTCCCCAAGTTATAGTTTATTGGTAATAAAGAAACCAATAACAATGCCCCAAAAGATTATGAACTATTTTGCCCAGAAAAGAATTACATCTTTTAACAGATTGTTGGAACAGATGGAGATATGACACTCACTACCAAAATTTACATTTACATGCTACAAGACAGATTTGCCTTAATCAAAAAAAGCCCAAACCACTTTAAAGATTCAAGAACTTTTCGTCAGTTCACTTTATCTCATTGAGACTTGATTTAGTCAGTTTTGAAAAAAAAGACATGCAATAAATTTACACCAGGTACAATGATATATTACAGAAAAATCCTTTGAAATGTTTCATCTTCAAAAAATTTAATTCATAAAAAATTATGAGCTCTTGTTGCCAAATGTGTCTGCTTATTTCATTATGTTGTTGCTTGCTTACTGAAATAGAATAGTGAATTATGTATTGCGTCTGCTCAAGGAGTCACTGTAACATTTAAACATCTGTCCAGTATTGTCACATATGTTTACATCTGTACCAAACTTCCTCTTTCTTTAATCCTGTGTCCTTATTTTAGAAGAGCTCAATTTGAAAAAAAAATTTCCTCTATCAATTCAGCCCAGAATCATCCATACTTGACACTGATTATATGTTCTTGAAATTGGAAAACTCAACTTAATTCACGCTATTCATTTAAAGAGTACAGATGCTCCTAGATTTATAATGGAATTATGTCTCGATAAATCCATCAGAAACTGAAAATGCCAGAAGTTATAAGCTCATTTTATACCAAACATCACAGCCTACTGTGTGGTTGACTACAAAGTGTTGGTTGTTTCCACTTGGGTTCAAGTGGCTTATTGTGAGGCCAGTGTTTTGAGAGAGTGTGGGAGGGCATATTGATAGCTCAGGAGAAGATCAATATTCAGAATTCAAAGTAGAATTCCCACAGAATGGGTCTGACTTTTGCACCATGGTAGTAAAGAAATTGAATGTTGAGCCATCATAACTAGGGTAATCTGTTTCCAAATATTGAAAGAATTTTAGGAAAAATAAGTAAATAAATAATAAAAAGATTAAACAGAAAATATATAAATCATGGCCTGAATTTGAAATAATTATTGAATCAATCTGAATAGCCTATTTACACAGTAATGTGATGTTCTATGTCAGTGTTTTTCTGAATTCTCTCTCAGTATGTATTAGATAATGGTATTTACCAATTGAGTGTGTTACCTAAAGCTTTACTAAAATGAATTTTTTCTGATTTTAGCATTAAGGATGGGCTAACCTTACTCTTCTGAATTTAAACTCAAAATATATAATGAGTCCCAGAGAAACATGATTTAATAATATAGGTTTAGTCACTGTTTCACTGTAGACTTGTTTTAATTTACACAATAAGAAGTTGCTGGAATGTATTATGTTAAAATATGAAAATACATTTACAGTAGTATCTTACTAGCAAAAGAAAATATATATAGTAAAATAATTCATATTATGTTGTATGCAAACATTTAATCCTCTGAATCTTATATATAAAACATTTTTATAAAGTGAAGCAATATTTACAAAACTTGATGCAAAAAAAATGACATGTGGTGAGTTAGAACAAGACTAAGTAAATTAATCATGTTGAAGTCAGTTTCGCATATGGTCTGAGATTTTATGAAGCTATGCTGTAATTCTAGGATAATATGAAAAACTTGTAATGATTTACAAAAGAAAGATATTAATGATTGACAGCTATAGTAATATGGTTTCATGAGACAACTCTTACAAGAACTTCATAAAATAAATATGCTTTGAATAATCTTCAAGAGAAGAAGTAGTTTTTGTACTTCAAGTCACAAAATTATTTCTGTTTAAGTAGTCATATTTTGAATGAATAGGAAAGAAAATTTCCTGCCGTGTTTATTAGGAGCATTGCTCTTTATCATATGTTAATAAGCTATTTTAATTTTTTTAGTATAACAAAGACATTAGGATTGCAGTAGAATAACTATCTGTTTTTCTAGGCAGTGGAGCCTCAAACACAATCAAGAAAAAAAAGGAAGGAAAATGATTTGGGGCTCCATGAGGAAGTAAGACTAACGCAAGAATGATTGAGAGAGACTGGAAGACAGAATTTCCAAGGAGATGCCTGAAATACAGTGGGGCTATGAATGGGGCTGTGGAATAACCCAGATCAAAGAGAGAGACAGAGAGAGAGAGAGAGAGAGAGAGAGAGAGAGAGAGAGAGAGAGAGAGAGAGAGAGAGAGAGAGAGAGAGAGAGAGAAAGAGAGAGAGAGAGAGAGAGAGAGAGAGAGAGAGAGAGAGAGAGAGAGCTAGAGAAACAAACAAATAGAATTTACTGTAGATGCCTGGATTGCCCATTGAATAATTTTCTCCTATCACTATTGAGCACAACAAAAGTTAAAGTCATTATTACAGTTAAATGGAAGACTTAGTTTAGGAATCATGTGTGTGATGGTACATTAACAAGTAAGATTCTCATATCAAGTATAGTATATTTATAGAAGTATATGACAGAACTGATGTATTCTGGGGAGAAAAGTATGTAAGTGAGAAGGTGGGTGCAGAGAGTCTTATTTTCCATATTTTGGGTAAACAAGAGCTATGGTAACGATGTAAGATAATCACTTTTAACCATGCATGGATTTTTTATTTTGGTACTGAGTCAGAGACTGAATATGTGCTTATATTGTTTGCTTACTGCCATTTGTGTTAATTTCTAACTTTTATATTGACTATGAATAATTTCATAGTAGATCAGAGTAGGATAAAAAATTTCTCATGAAATTCTTTTTATTTATCCAGTAGCTCTTTAAAGTTTGACTCAAGGTAATTATTGTTTCCTTCCTGAAAAGGAAATACGTAATTCTAAACTGGCTATATATGCCTTAGCCAGGAATTGTTACCAATTGATAATTCCAGTTGATAATTGATTTGGATACAATGGTTGTCTAAAGTATGTCACAACACTGAGAGTATCAGTTGTTACTTGATTATTGTGAGCTTTTAGTCTCTGGCTTGAAATATTCAGGTTACTCTTCCATAGTTGATATCTCATTCAAAGCTGCTAATAATTTCTTGTAGGAGATTAAAGTGGTCTATCTATCCATTCATTTGAATGTGAATAAATACACACAGATGTAACTATAAACTCTTGTTTGTGACTGGTGTGGAATATTGATACTGACCCACAAGTAAGTAGTAGTTAGATTTCCTTTATTCTACTGAAATATTACTTTTAGGTCTTTGGGAAATTCACCTACACTATATGAACTTTAATTTTAAGAAGGTAACACAGGACAGTGAAATCCTGGTAGTAAGGAAATGATAGTGAGGTAATGTTTGGTGGAATTGAATTGATAAAATTTAAATATATTAGGGAAGAAATAGTTCAGAACAGATGAGTGTGTGTATATAGACATGGTGATGATACTAGAATTTTTGGGAGCCCATGGGATTGATTATAATAACTGTCTCTAAATATTTAAAAAAATTAGTATCTGGGTAGAAGTTAGACTATACAGCAGAACAAGAAGAAAGCAAAACTTTGTAGTTAAAATTAAGCAGTGAAGTAACTTTTTTTCAGTATAAGAAAAGTGTAAGAAAAGGAAGGGTTCCTTTTTATTCTTATCTTCATACAGTTTGATCTAATATAAGTAAGATAATTACTTAAACTGTTAATAGTGGTGCAGTTATGAGAATGGGCTTTGGTAGACAGACTTTGACCTGAATAGTGGTTGTCCTGATTCTAGTTTTGCAAGTCCTTAACAGCATTCACCTTCAATTTTCTAGTCTATCACATGGGTATTATGTATATTGATCACTGGATTTTTGTAAAATTTAAAAGAGGTATCAAGTGCTAAATTACTTAGCATAGTGAATTTCACATTTAAGGGGTTATTTGAAGACTATATCAGAGTGGTTGGATTTCATATAGAAACATATGAAGGTACAACTGAATATATGGTACATTTCTGCAACTTGATGACTCCTGTCAATATTACAAAAAGTAAATTGATGACACCTGGTAAATTTTTCAAGTAGTACAAGAAGATATAAAATGAGAATAGCTTCTGTTATGGTTTGTGTTTGGATGTTCCCCCAAAGCCTCATGTAGTCATGGAGGCAGCTGAGTTTAGTGTTTGCAATTGGTTCATTTTCTAGTACTGAGATTGGTGATATGGGTGCTGCATCTGCCCAGTGGTGGGGAGCCAGCATATGATATAAAGGAGGGAAGGAGGCATGACTTTCCTTTTTGCCCTTTCACCCTTGTTGCATGTGTTCACCATGATGGTTGCCCCTTGGGCATGCCACCTTGCCTCACAATCAGCTGAGTGTAGGCTAAAACCTAATAAAACTTTCCTTTCCTCATTTTGAGTGTCAGGTATTTTGTCTCAGCCATGAGAGAAAATTAACCAAGACAGAATTTGGTACCAAGAGTGGGGTTATTGCTGTGACTATACCTGACCATGTGATTTAAGAGCTTTTGGAAATGGCTTGTCGGAAGAGTTTGATAAACCTTCAGTGATTCTGGCTGAAAGAATAGTGGTGGAATACCTTAGACTGTTCTGTATGGGAGATTCTGGTCAGAATTCATAAGACCAGACGGCTGGTAAAGACCAGGCTTGAGAAGTTTCTGATGGGAAGGATGACTGCATTGGTTATTGGTTATCCAGAAGATGTGTGTTATAGCTTGGCAGAAAGTTTGTCTGCATTTTTCTCCTGTCCAGAGATTTTGCCTGAGACTGATATTAAGAGTGGCAGACTAATTAATCTAATAGAGGAACTTTCAAGGCAGTCAAATGTTGAGGCCATGGCATGGCTACTGTTGGGGGCTTGTAGCCAGATTTATATTGAGAACCAAGATCAAACATCCCATCAAGATGATTCAAAACGTGAGTTTGGTCAGAAGGGAAGCTCCAATAAAGCTGTGTACTGTAAAGATAGAGCTGAGATCTTGGTTGTTGAGAAGAAACAGTAGAATAGAAAAGATGGCTGGGAGGCATCATGGGAAGTAATGTGCCTTCACTCTTTGCAGCCTCAAAACCATAGAAGTGAGATTTTGTTTTGAAGAGAAAGCCCCAGAATGACAGCAGTGTTCACAGGAAGTTCCAAAATGGTGGCGGGTCCACTGGGTTCCATAATGGCAGTGGCATATTAAGTCTGTTTCTAACAATCAGATTCATAGTGCTCAGCAATCCAGGTTCTTGACTGATGAGCACAATAGAGGAGAAAGCCTGGCTAGTGCTTCAGCTGGCAGTGGACTTTCACTTCATCAATGTGGCACTAGTTTTAGGCACATGGAGAATTCAAGAGTTCTGAGGTTCAAAAGGCTTCCATTACAATTTCAGAAAACCTAGGAGGCCAGGCAGTGTGCCCCTGAGATGGAAGTGTGTGAAGCTGTGAGTATGAAACCAGAGATGCAATGGAGAAGCTATACGTTTAGAAATGCCAGAAGCATGATTGTCTAAGGAAGTCTATAAGGAGGGAGCAAAGCCAGCCCAAGAGAGAAGCCATGGAAAGTACAATCACCAGAAGTGCCATGGAGGTGGGGTCATTCAAATATTTTGGAGTTCACAACCAGGTTGATTCAGATGCTGAATGTGGAACTCAGGACTTAATGTTTACCCTGCTGGATTTTGGACTTCTTTTGCTTCATTCCTTTTTTATCCTCCTGTTTGTACCTGTTTTGGTTGCTTTTCTCTCATTTTTGAGAAAAAGTACTTGATGCCAAATATGAAGGAAGGAAAGATTTATTTAGCTTACTTGTTTGGAGATTTCAGTCTGTACTTAGCTGGCTCCAAGGTAGGGTGGTGTGGCTAAGGAGCAGCCATTCATGCAGTACTCTGCCAATCACAGATGCTAGGTTCAGCCATCTTCCATGACTGAATGAGGGTTAGGGGCTCTCCAGACAAAAACCATAACAGCATCCTTTAGAATTGTTAAGTTTATCATGTACCTTTGAATATTGGAAGAGTTTAACCCTGTTTTCATTTGTACAGAGGGTTGCAGCTAGAAGTTTGCCTAAGTTCTGAGAGGAGACTTGGGGCTCAGACTTTTTGGCAATGCTGAAACTGTTAGAACTTTGACAAAAACTCTTGGAGATGGACTGAATGTCTTTTGCATAAAGGTTGTGCATGAATCCCGATAAAAATACCATCAACATACCTCATAGATCTCGAGAAATCACTCCTAAAATTCATCTGGAGTGAGAAGAGACCTAGAATAGCAAAGACAATTATAAGCAGCAAAGGCAAGGCAGGAGGCATCACAATTCCTGACTTGAAATTATACTACAAAGCATCTGTAGTAAAATCAACACGTTTCTGGAATCAAAACAGAGCTGAAGATCAGTGGAATAGATTAGAAGATACCACCACAACTACAAACACTCTCAACCACCTTATCTTTGATAAAGGGTCCAAACATGTTCACTGAAAGAATGACAGTCTTTTTAATAAATGATATGGGAAAACTGGCTCTCCATATGCCAAAAACTAAAACTAGACCCATGCCTATCACCATATACTAAAATAAAATCTAAATGGATCAAAGATCTAAATATTAAAACAGAAACACTAAATTTACTGGAAGACAAATTGGGTAAAAACCTTGAAAACACAGGGGTAGGTAGAGAATTCATGAACAAGACTCATACTGCATGGGAACCAGAGTCAATAACTGGGATCACATCTTATTAAAAAAGTTTCTGCATGTCAAAAGAAATCTCTAACATAGTGAAAAGAAAACCCAGAAACTGGGAAAAAATCTTAGTGAACTGTCCCTCAGACAAAGGACTTCTGTATAAAACATAAAGAATTAAAAAAAAATAAGATCCCCAAAATTCAAAGACCCCATCCAAAAATGGGCATCTGAGATGACTGAACAATTTTCAGATGAAGAAATACAAATGGCAAATAAATATATGAAAAAATATTCATCATCACTAGTCATTAGAGAAATGCAAATTAAAACCACACTGAGATTTCATCTCACTCCTGCAAGAATGGCCAAGATCAACAACACCACCACCAACAAATGCTGGAGAGGCTGTGGGGAAAAGGAACTCTCCTGCACTGTTGGTGGGAGTGTAGGCTAGTGCAACCATTGTGGAGGTAAGCCTGGAGATTTCTCAGAAAGCTGGGACTGGAAGCCCCATTTGACCCAGCTATTCCACTTCTAGGCATATTCCCAGAAGAGCTGAAGGCATCATACCACAGTGATATATGTGCACCCATGTTTATAGCAGCACAATTTGTAACAGCCATATCTTGGAAACAACCTAAGTGTTCACCAACTGAGGAATGGATAAAAAAGTTGTGGTATTTTTATACAATGGAGTACTACTCAGCTATAAAGAATGATCACATTGAGACATTTATAAATAAATGGACGCAGGTTGAGACCATACTCATAAGTGAAATAAATCAAACTCATATGTATAAATACCGAATTGTTTCCATAGTTTAAGTAATGATAAGAATACATAAAAGTACGTTGGTAATCATGATTCCCAATCACACTGGTTTGAAGCCATATAATATTTTCACTCATTAATTGGAATGATTTTAATCTGGGTTGTTTTATATTATTGTCTGTGATACTATGAATAGCTATTTTGAAGAAAATAAGACAGCATAATAGCTAGTGCTGACTTAATATCATCCTGTTTTGAAGCCTCAACAAGTTGTTGTTCATCTGTTCCCATTAGTTTTAACATGTTGTATATTATTATATTTTAATGTATGCAATAGTATAAGCAAAATTTTTTTTGCAGGCAAAGAGATAACATAGAAACCAATGTTTGGTTTCTGTTAGCTAGTTCTAAATACCCTGCAATACTTTCATTCTCTTGAATGGTTTCACACTGTCTTGATAAGTTTAATGCTACAGTATACGAAGTTAGACTCAAATATTTCAAGGAAAGAGACACAATGGTAACTATTATTAATGTCAAGCTATCTGGTACTGAAACACAATGATGCTTAAATTGTTCAGTTCTGACCTGTGTTATTCTATTGATATGCTCTTTTTAATCTCAATCTCCTCCCTTTTTTAAAAAAATTAATTTATTTCTTAATATCTTTTAATTAAGGGAAAACTAAATTAAAAATAGAGGGATATATTATAGTAACTTTTTTGTTTTCCTATTAACCTGACTTGAACCCTTGAATTGTTCTCCACATCTTGTTCTGATGATTTTATTATATTGTTTTGTTTAATAGTATCAAATTTGAGGGTATAAGCAACCACTTAGAAGGCAACCGGATACTCTATGATGCCCATTATGGTTTGACTATTATCTTCTTTGGAAGTCCTGTAAGGTCTCCAATGTGGGTTTTATTGGTCTTGTTCTGTACTGTTTTGTTCAATACTTTTATACCAGCTGATATAGGCACCTCTTTTTAGGATAACAAGAGGCATAATGGTAACCATTGTTGATCACCTAGTAATCTCTTTTTGCATTATATACTATGTTCATCTTCCTGTTCTAACTGACTCTATTTTGCTTTGTCACATTGGTTTTTTTTTTTTTTTTGTTGTTGTTCTGTTTTGTTTTGTCTTGTTTCTTGTTTTATGTTTTTTTTTTTCCTTTTCCTCTTCAAAGAAAAAGTTATAAGAACTGTGGGAGTAATGGAACCCAAAACGTGTGACTATTAGCATAAAAAAGGGAAGAAAGAAAGTGATCTAAAGGATATAACTGCAAGTGTATTTAAGTGTGTAGGATAGAAAACCATATTACTGAGTTTTTGTTGGATCATTGAACAGAACTGTCTGCAATCTCATTGTATTAATAATTTTATAACTTGGACAACTGTTTCTGAGATGACAACATGTAATCTATTAACTAGTTAATTCTTACTGTGTATTTTTTCTCTTGAAATTCTGTATCACTTGTAGCCTTTTACTGTCTTGCTTTGTTTTGTTTTGTTTTTCTCTTTAAATAAATAAAAAAAAAAGATGTGCATGAGTCTTTGGCGGGGCAGAGGTGGTATGTTATGGTTTGTGTTTGCATGTGCCCCCAAAGCTTAATATTAGCAATCATGGAGGCAGCTGAGTCTAGTGTTTGTGATTGGCTTATGTTTAGCACTGGGTTTGGTGGTATGAGTGCTGCACACATCCAGAGTAACCAGCATACAATATAAGGGAAAGAAGGAAGTGTGCTTTTTCCTTTTGCCTCTTTTTCCTTTCATTCTTGTCACTTGGAGCTCCCATGAATGGCTGCCCCTTAGCTATACCACCTTACCTTGGAGCAAGAGGATTATAGGCTGAAATCTCCACAAACTGTGAGCTAAATAAACCTTTTCTTCCTTTATTTTGGGTGTCAGGTATTTTGTACCACTAAGGAGAAAAAAATAACAAAGACAGCTTCTCTCCTTCTAAGTTATTTTACTTGTGGCAACCACTAATGTGAGTCCTTCCAGAAAATGTTTTCTAATGGTTTCAGGTCATAAAATTGTGTAAATCTGCTCTTATTCTTAACTCTGTTCATACTAGTGGACATTTAGGTTATTGCAAATTTTGGCTGTTAGAGAAAATGCTGTGGTAGATATCCTTCTAGGTATTTTTATAGACTTTTGCATGATTATCCTTTAAGCAAGTTTTAAAAAATCTAACTGGGTGTTCAAAGTACATGCAAATTTGTGATAGAAATCCATTTGTAAAGGCTATGTTAGCTTGCATTTTTATCAGTAGCAAAGGAATATATCTTGTTCACAGCTTCATTTGTATTTGGTCCTACCTAACTTTAATATTTTGCAAGTATTATGGATAGAAAATGTTATCATCTTGTTTTTATTTCAATTTCTTTGTATTTGAGGAATATTGAATGTTGTTCCATGAATTTATTGGCCTTTAAATATTTCTTTTTGTTGGTGGAAAGAGGTGGCTATTTGTTTATAGTATTTTTTTTCTTATGGGGAAGTACCAAAACAGGAAGGGTGGAAAAGAGTTTTGTTTTTTGAAAGTTCTACGTTAGCCTCCTTCCATTATTTTTGTTTTATTACTAAATTTTGTATTGTTCCTGGGGGACAAAGATATCTTCTTTGTCTTTCTTCCCACCTGCTGAGAAAAGTAGGTTTGAAATTAAAAAGCCCTTTGAAAACTTTTTAGTATGCCACATAAAGACACATATGAATGATTCTGCTGGTGGAGTATACAGATGAACTATATTGTGCTCACAGAGTTTTCCAGCTGAATAATTTGCCTGAGTTCTGGTTTTGGAATATAGCACAAAGAGAGTTAATTCATACACAATTTAATTATTTTCTTCTAAAACAAAATATTTGAAAACCTAGACCCAATTTAATACATCTTGTCGAAAAGCTAGCATGTACCAATCCCCATATTGCTTTCTACATTCATTGAAGCTGAGAGAATTCTTTTATATACTGTAATAAAAATTCCAAATTACATAATTTAGTCTGAGGATGAAAAAAATAAATTTTTTTACTAAAATAATATAATTTTTGATAAATTGTTGATACTCTTTTGAACCAAAATGTATTTACTTTCTGTCATAAAATAATTAAATACAGTCATAAGGAGAGAAATTATGCATATAAAATAAAATAAAAATGGTTAATCTCTGAAAATACTTGACATTTATGTTTAATTATTGAAAGAAAATCTATATTGATAGTATACATACCATCTTTTATACTTTGTAGAACTTTGTAGAGCTACAATACATGAAATAGTTTTGAGAATTTTGAGCCTATTAACTCATACTTTGGACATTCAGTTTAAATATAAGATTTTTAACCTTGTATTTGTTACTTTACTTCTTTATTAACATGAACATTTGTTAAGAACATTGTTTCACTGAACAGAAACAGAAATAACTCTAATGAAATAGGAAGCTCTAATCACCCTCTGACTTTCCTCGATTTTCATGAAAAACTATTTTTGATTTGAATCTTTTGATTAAAATGATTGTAATCAACTCTATTATTAGCTATACTGTAGGGTCATTTCAAAACATAAAAAAAAAACAGGTTGCCATCCCACTTTTTAATTTAATTTCCAAGTGTGCATATTTTTATGTAGTGGGGACTCTGTATAAGTAATTATAATCAGGTACAAGGCTGGGCAGAGAGGAAGAGGGTCCATTAAGTCTTGTGACCTCCTTCCAGGAAGCACTGTGTTGAAACATGATGAGTCTGGTCCTGAGATCACCATATTTGAACTAGAATACTGAAATTGCTGTGGAACTTCTCCATAGCACAAATGTTTGTGCCTGTGTTCTTTCTTAAGAACTTGTGATCCAAGTATTCTGGATACTGAGAACACCACTTTGGAAACAACAGTTTGGAGGAAAACAGAAATTTACATGCTCATAATGCATTAATCACACATAAGAATAGGATAGACATAGATCAAATTGGATTGTTCTGCATAGCTTTCTTCTGCATTTTGAATGTGTCCCACAATAGTTCATGTTTGGAAACTTATTTCCAAAATCGAGATGCTAATAGCATTTGGAGGCAGGACCTTTTGGAAGTAATTAGAATTAGAGAATGTATATGAAGCACCTTCTCCATGCTAAAATTAGAGGCGTTTTTAGAAGGAAAGAGATTCAGGCAGGCAACGTGCTTTGCCTTGTCATATGACGTCTATACCATGTTATGATACAGCGGGAGGGACAAGATTCTGAGAAGACGCCAGCACCAAACTTCAAGAACCATGAAGTAAATGAGCTTCATTCTTTAGAAGTTCCCTAACCTTGTGTGTATTATGATAGCAACAGAAGGTGGACGAAGACATATTCATAGTAATAGTCATATTTAGTTATAGTTAGAACTAATATTTTATCTGTTGAAGATTTTGTTTGCCATCTTTATATACATTGTCTCATTTAATGCTCATCGTAATGGTATGAAGGTTCCTTTTAAAATTACTATTTAAGAGATGTGGAAACAGGAGCTTACAAAGTGTATTGCCTTAGTCTGTTCTTGCTACTCTGAATAATATTGAAAACTGGGTAATTAATAAATAATATAAATTTGTTTTTCACAGCTCTGGAGGCTGGTATGTTCGAACTCAAAGTGCTGATGAGGATCTGGGTTCTGCTTCCAAGATGGTGCTTTATGTGTTGTGTCTTTACATGACAGCAGGGCAAAAAGGACAAGAATATTTCCTTCAGTCTCTTTTATAAGGCAGTAATCTCACCTAAGAGAGCTCTTCCTTTAAGGCTTAATCATTTCCTAACATCCTATCTTTTAATGTTATCATATTGGTGATTAAGTTTTGATGTATAAATTTCCAGGAACATATTAAGACCATAAGGTATAACTTATATAATGTAGCCAGGAAATAACTGCATCGGGATTCAAATGATATTTTATAAGACTATAGATCTCCTCCAAATCAGTAAACTTCCCTCTGTTTCAATAGTACCCTTCAATAAACATATCACTAGTCCAGGTCTCACAAAATAGGACCAAAAATCAAGAATTCTTCCCTTAAAGCTAAAAAGTTATTCCTTGAGTTGAGTAACTTAATCTAAACAAGCTAGAGCTAATCACAAATATACATTCATTTAATTAGTGTTTACTAGACATACATTGTATGCCAGATCCTCTGTGTTAGATATCACCTGTCGTCTCAAGGAGATGATAGTCTAATAGGTATAAACATAAGTATGACAAAGTACTGATTTTAGTAAGATAGGTCATAAGGCAGATTACAGAGGCTGAAAAAAGAAAAGTGATCATGTCCAATCAGAATGCAAGAAATAATTGGATATGGTCTAGAATCTTCTGAAAAGAAAATATTTCTGTGAAATAAATCTTCAGAAGTATATAGATTTTCATCAGGCCACATAGATAGAATGGCTCAGTAGGTAATGCTGGTCAGGGATACAGTTAGGGTTGGTGAAATCCTGAGCAGAGGAAGCTGTTGGTTTAAGTCTTGTAGTAATTACCTTGAAGATAAAGATCCAAAGTATAACAACTACTGTTGTTCTTTTATTACTTGGTTATGAAATTTGGTTTTATATTTTCATAAAATAAAAAAAAAAGAAATATGTGAAGGCCTAGAACAGCACTAAAGATGAGAGGAAGAAGTTGTTTGGAAAGGTATAAAAATTAGTGATAAGCTGAAAAAAACCGTCAAGAGTTTGAACTTTAATCCATATGATAAAAACAACCACTAATAAGTTTTTAGCTATGAAAAAAAAATGGTTAATTTTATCTTCCAGGAATATCACTGATATATGGGGATGAGTTTGAATGGTGGAGGCACTATGTAAATTTGGCCTACAAGGGAAGGACAGATAGAAGAAATACCCATTAAATATGAAAAGTAATAAAAGTAAATTGATATTCTCGCCTCTTTAGCCTCTTATTCCCCGATAAACATGAGACAGTTTCTTCACCATAGAACTACAGTTATTCAACACAGCACAATTATCTGGCAAATTACAAATGCTAAGTTTGGTTCAGAATTATGATTTTAAAGGAGAAAATTAATTATTGAGTGTAGTGAATTTTAAGATTATTTTATAGCCAAATAAGAACCTTAAGACAGTCTGTATAATCTGTATTAATGATTCCTAAAGAATATACCATCAAGGTGAAACAATAAAATAATAAATATATTTATTTTCAAATGCCACCAAAAGGTATAGGTATCCAAAAGAAAGGACTAGAAAATTACTTTGAAATAATCCATTTATAAGTTTGTTCCCAAAATTTCATTTAAAAATAGGTTTCAAGTAAATTACCTTTCATTGCTAACTACTTTAGGAAATAATGTTTTCTATTATAAAATCACTTTTGGACCTCAGAGAAATAAAAGATTTAACATGTCTTAGCATCATAGTTGCAAATCTTTATGTGGTACTATTTATACTTTCACAATGTATTCCCTAGCTATGCCAAATAATTTATTTGTTTGAAAAGTGAAAAATGTTTCTGTGTTACAATGGCAAAGCTCATTTTATTTCTCACTTATAAATGTCTACATATCCATTATGGTACTATTGTTGCTTATCAGGGAGGATATTATTTTGCAGGAAAAAAATTTCTGGGCTTTTACTGAGTAAATAGCTGTTAAATGATAATAAAGCTTACTGACTTATCTCGACTCAAATGCTGCAACTGAATAATCATTGCTTGGAAGAAACCCATGACTCCTTCAGACCCAACTGATGAAATTATTCAACGAAGGGGGAAAGGAGCTCTATGGTCTGCGTGTACCTAAAGTGAACAGCAGTATTACTAGGCTGGGGATATAGCTCAGAGGTAGAGTCCTTGCCTAACACAAGAGGCCCTGGGTCCAATCCCCAGTACCACACATACAGAAAAATTAAATAAATAAAAATAACACAAAAGCATATTTCTGGCTGCAAACTTCTGAAATTCATCTCTAAATTCTAACAGTTCACAAGGTGTGTGTAATGATGTCGTTTGGCTGAGACCTTGTTTATAGGTTGTGAACGTATTAAAAAATTCTAAGAAATGAGAGCAATTGCTTCTTTCACCACTACAACTGCTGTTCCTTCTGATTCCTTATTTCTGGGAGGGACAGAGAGTTTTCACTCACTGACACATTAAAGCAGAGTCATTTCTGCTCCTTCATCACCTTCAGGGTTCACTTCCAATCCGTCACGCAGCCTCCAGATTTGTATCTGTGAACATTTTTGCACCTGTCCTTTTTTGTTTAATCTTGCTTCTCAAGAGGATGCTTGTATATTCGTTTATCTAGATTATTGTAAATTGGCTCTTCACTGGTTTCATTTTAGAATGGGTAATCCACTCTAAACAGAGCTGCAGGATTAATCTTCCTAAAGCATAGCTTTGAATGTGTATTCTCCATGCTAATGATAACAACAATAATAACATCAAAACTCAACTGCTTCTTATTTTCTGTTGCATTTCACTCCTTAGCATTCAGGTACCTCAAAATTCTGACCTTGAACTGTTCCCTCTTTTCTGCTCTACCTCCCACTTTTCTCCCTAAAGGTCCTGCGTACCAGATTTTTCATATGATGTGTTTTCCCACCATCTACAGACTTTGTGAATCTGCCCTTCTTTATCAAGAAACTCATGCTCTCCGATCTCTACTAATAGAAATCTTATCTATTACTGAAGGCTTAGTCTAAATCCTACCTTCTCTGTAAATCCCTTTCTAATTTCTTGATAAGTCATCTCCGTCCAATGAACAGAGTGTGAAATATGTTTTCCCTTGTAGTGACAACATCCAGGCAGAAGTTTGCTTTGGATCCAGGTATTTTCTTTGTTCTGAGTCCATTAACATACCCAATTTTGAAAAGACATGCTGACTACCTTTGGCTGGACTAAGGAAATAGTTGTAAACAGAATATTTGGGCCGTATTTCCTCACTGATCTCTACAAGGCTGTGTCTTGTTTATTCATTCCCTTTCATTCCCATTCCTCTTTGCTATTTCTTTCTTTTCAAGGAACAAGTGCAAGTTGAAGTTTTGGTTATCTGTTTTTATCAAATGCATACTGCTGTCTGTGTACACAGATACTTAATTTAAGTAGATTTTTGTCTCCTAGTTTTTTCATCCATGTTGCCTGTTTTAAACAATGTCTAATATTCCACAGACTGCTTCTCAGTCTGTGGAGTGCATGTGTACAGTTACAATTGCTGTTTAAATATAGAATTAACGACAAAGAAGCAATTTGCCCACCCTCTTGGTAAGTGACTCTCTCCATTGGCGTGTGCCAGGAGGATTCGCACTCAGTGGCCACTGTGAGCTTCCCTGTGGCAGGGCTGGGAATCAAACCTCCCATCCCTTCCCCTCCTCACTCCCCTGTTAGCAGCTAGAGACAGAGGTCTGAGCATCTCTTGGGAGGATGACTGTGTGCAACATAGCAAATATGGGGGATCTCCTTCTATCTTTGAAAGCAAACGTTGTTTTGTTTCTTTATGATTAATTGTTTTACTCTATTCAATATTCTCTTTAGATTGGTTTTATAATGTTATGTTTTTGGTTTGATTTCGCTATACCTAATTGCCTAGACAACTATCGTGAAGATAACGAAATATACTATGGTATCTATTACTGTTATCCCAGTAATCTGCTGTGAAGTTCTGTACCAATTTCACAGCATTGTCTCGGTTGGCTTTGTTCTGTTGTATTTCTACTACCTTCAAAATAAATAAATACAGAGTTAACTTCTATGCATTGTAAATAGTGTCTGCTTAGTTTGTTTTCAGGCTTTGCACCAGATCTCTTGAACTTTCCACAATCCAGTATCTATAAGATTAACACTAAACTAAGCTAATTTTTAAAAATTTTCTTTTTTTCCCATTTTTATCTCTCTTTTTTATAATGTTAGGTGAGAGGTTTCTAAAATCCTGCCCCAACACCAAGGTAGATATCCGTTTTGGTTGCTAGTGGTTCATGCTGTAAAATTGGTTACATGTTTTGTGCATTCCCTCATTGCTATAAATCCCTCACATTTTGATTATTTGTTGTAGTCTAGAGAGCTGGATTGCCTGAAACTCCTTACCAGTTCGACAATTTTATTGCTTTATGTCTTTGTGCAACTCCTCTTCTGCACATGGGTGAGAATTTCCTGGGATGTATTACTAGATACAGAATTTTTGGATCTTGATTATTTCTATTCTTAGGCTGACCTAATAATGTTGAGTATTACGGAAATGTAAGAGTATAAGAGTATTATGTGATACTGATGGACATGAAGACTAGACATTTCTTTCTCTCCCATCTTACTGTCCTTCTGGTCAAAGAAGAATAGCAACTGCACTCCCCGGAGTCCATGTTCATTTCACTGTGTGTTCAGTCAACAACGAAGATGTTGCATGGATAGTGTGACTGAATTTGGGTTGGTTTCTCACCCATATTCATTCCCATGGAAATGAAGAAATTACAAAATCCAGGGAAAGGAATTTGCTTTTAAATGGTAGAGTGGAATTTTCATTAACTGACGTGTATTTCACTGATGAGAAGTTAATCATGTGATCACATTTAGCTGCAAGGGACTACAGAAAATATAGTCTTTAATTGTCTTATATGCGCAGTTAAAACTACTGCCATATTGAAAGAAGAAATAGGTTTTATGTTACAATTAGCAATCTGCAAACCACTTTTTGTCTGTTGAACTTCTCCACTCATTCTTACTGATTTTTAAAAGTTCTTTATGTATTAAGTGGACTGTTACTTTGTAATATAATTCAGAGATGGAACTTTAATTGTGGGAAGTTAGAATATTCCTCTCTTACGATGCAACAGACAGACTGTGAGAAAGAAAGGACTAACTCAGTAGGCTAGGATGAGGTGGCTCAAGTCTTTCACATTCCCGATAAAAGCTGGTTTTCAAGACTGGACTTTGGTCAGCTTTAGGGAGATGAATTCTGAGGCCTTTTAATATTTCTGCATGCTTAAGTCCTTGGGTCATGAAGTGTAGTTTTGAACAGATGATGTAAACAATCCTTGTTGATGTTTCCGTGTGGAATATAGAGTCTCAGAAGCTGAGATCAGTCATGCAAACACCACATGCTTGTATTGCAACCTACTATAAAAGCAAGACTGAGTTTGGCTCCCATAGTTAGAAACACTGAGCATACACTGATACGGGGAGAATTAACCGCATTTGTACAGCTTCTCTGAGGGAGACACTCACAAGCTTGTGTTTCCTGGTGATAGAAACCTTTTCTCTTTACTTATTTTGAATTGGTAGCTTTTTGCTGCTAATGGACAGTAGCTGAGTATAACAGTTTTTCTGAGTCTAGTAATCTTTCTAGTGATTCATCAGCATTGTAGGTGATCTTGGAGACTCCTTCCTGACATAGTCCTGAAATTCTTCCTTAAAATGTTGAAAAATAAATCCAACAATTTAAAATACTTAATAGTCAAATACTTAAATATATACAAATTTCAGAAATCAGCTTTTTCTCCCATTTCCTTTTGGAAGTTAATGAAAATCAATTGAATATTTGAGGAAGTTTCATTAACTCTTTTATGTCAAGAAGACATACTATAATTCAGTACCAAATACATCCTTTCAACATGTTTAGAGTCAAACTAAGCAGATCATAGTCACTGAAGTTTAGGAATTGACCCTGTAAATTACCATTTATGATTTGAATGCGTTAGAAACTGAATGCCAAACAGAACAGTGTTGCTTTGGGGCCTAAGGAGGGGTGATTATACCATAAAGACAGAGGGAGTATATTAATGCTCTAATCTTTAAAGAATGGGTTTAGCTTCCTCTTCCCATCTTTTTGCCCCTTTGCCATGAGTAGATGCAGCAAGACCTTTCCCAGATACCAGTCCCTCAACCTTAGATTTTCAAGTTTCCAAAACCATGAGTCAACAAGTGTTCTTTCACTGCAAATAACCCAGTCTGTGGCATTCTGTTTTAGCAGCATGAAATGAACTAAAACGTACCACTTTGCCAGACTTGATAAGGTCCACTGTTCACTGCTTGAGAGTTACCTCAGGGGAGAATTGGAAAAATAACATCCTTTTATTTTTCACAATTAGAGTTGTCATGGAAACATTATTTCAAGAAGTCGGCATGGTAACCACCCTCTCATGATCCAAAACATAGAAGAATAGGGCTTGAAATTTTGGCATATATTTGGAAACCTGCTGATCCCTGATCCATTTATATATTTTTCTGTTTTGGATTCTCATATGTCTTCTCATTTATAATTATATTATCTTGAAGAAATATCTCTCTTACTATTCTGGTTACTTATTTAGCTTGTGTACCTAAAATAATCATTCTCCATGAAAATTGTCTTCAAAGTCATCCAATTTACTTATATAGCAGCCATGTAATTTTTTTTCCCTCTTGGATTAATTTCCATTTACCAAATAGTCTACTCTCAATTCTTTATTTTCACATCATTAACATATACTCATTTGGATTATATCTGATATAAAACACGCCATGGAAATATTTTGTTTTGAGTCTGTAGGTATCATTGAAACTACATTACTAAGTTTGTAAAAATAAAGTTGCATGCTTAGGTAAGTTGATGTCAGTGCTGACAAACATTCCACACTCATTTTGCTTACCATAACTATTATAAATATGGAAAGAGTTGTGGGGGAATTAAAACAGTCTAAGCTGCCTCTTGACCCTCATGATTGGATAATTTAATGCTACATTATCTGCTTATCCTAAATTTTAGATAGAAATGTGTGAAAATAACACTTCTATAAAAAACTGATTGAATACAGGAATTGCACACAATTCCACATGATAGTTTCTTAATTTTGTCCTGGATGTAATGATTCTCTGTGATTCACAAATGGCTAATTCCTTTGAGACTGCCAGTTTTCACAGTGGCAGGATTTACAGTTCATTTTACATCTGAAAGTTTCCTGAAGACTCTTTTGCCATGTAATATACATATATATAAAGGGTATTCACATTTTTCTGCCTGAAATCTGTTTCCATTCCTGATGATACCATGCCTTTGCCTTCTGAAATTAGCTTTCTCTCTTTATGTGACATTTTGATGGGAGGTAATATCAGTGATGGTCTCTCATGGCTAACGCATTGAGAACCTGCTTCTCCTCACCAGGCAATAGATTCATGGACCTAAGCCAGGTCAAATGACACCTGGAGAACTTCAAAGCCTGAGCAAGATATGTAGCAATGAGAAATAGAAAATGGAGCAGTTCCATAACTTTTTATAGGTCAGACTGATCTTTGGTTTCTTCCACCCTATTCCTCTGCCGCTCCTTGACTTCTGTCCTCTTCTCGGTGTACTTTCTCAGCCTCCAGTCATTCAGTGACCTTCCTCATAAACTTCCCAAATTGCTTTTCTTTCACCTAAGATTTTTTTCTTTTGGTTATAACCAAGAACCCTACTGTTAGAGAATTTGTTGTTCATTCATGAATAATGAATGAATAAATAAATCAAATTCTACAGAAAATGAGAAAATATTGCTTATCCAATGTCTCCCAAAATACCAAATTTTCCTCCAAAGAAATTTTTAGAGAAAAGTCACAGAGGAATAAGCTACTCCTTTGATATCATGTTTTTCTTCTGAATTTTTGCAATAATTTCCTTTCTACTCTTTGTTTTGAAGTACCTCCTTTTCACTATTTCAAGCAGATAAAAATGGACAAAATTCGTAACTATTTTATTCCTATTTCATAACAATCATTTAATAGGGATTTATTAAGTACTTAATATACACCAGGCATTGCATTTTTCCTTGCAGATACAGGTTTCATGTCTGAGTAATATCCACTGTACAAAAAACACCACATCTTTTTAATCCATTCCTTGGTTGATGGGCATTTGAGTTGTTTCTAGATTTAGCTATAAACACAGGTGCACATATATTACTGTGGTATGGTATTTTTAATTGTGGAGATATACCCAGAAGGGAAATGCTGGGTGGAATGGTACCTCTAATCCTAGTTTTTTTGGGAATTTCCATGCTGATTTCCACAGTGGTTGCAATCGTCTACATTCCCATCAAAAGCGAAGAAGGATTCCTTTTTCACCACTGCCCCTCCAGCCATACTAAACCATAAAGAAGGACAAACTTGAGGCTTTTATAGGTAAATGGGTGTGACTTGAAATCATACTTGTAGGTGACATAACTCAGACTCACATGTATAAACATCACATTGTCTCCCTGGTGTGAGAAATTGAAAAAATAAATAAACTCTAAAATGTACATATATGTTGTACAACAGGAAGAGTTTGTTCGAAAGGAAAAAAGAATTTGGGTGGGTGAACGGGGAAAAGGCAGTAAGGAAAAGGGAAAAAACACAAATTAGTTATACTATTGGTGTGTTTTAGTTCATTAAAAAGGCAAATTTGTGCTAATATTGATTGAAGAAAATTTTTGCCTATATTTTGTACCCTGAGCAACTACTTTAAAGATAACAACATGCAATGTATTAACTATTGTTACTGTATTATTTTGTTATGAAATTTTATTTCTTTTTTTATAAAATAAAAAAGATACAGGTTTCAGTAAACAATAAATGATGATGATAAAGTATTTGCCCAAAGGAGAAAACAGATTACAAGTGGGGTTAAAATTACAGAGAATAAAAGAGAATGAGTTCCCTGTTGGAATTTTGCCTAATGCATAAAGCCTAATGGGGAAGAATTTATCTATGTGAGAACAAGAAAAAGTATATCAAAGCAGAGAAGGCAATACTTAGTGTTAATATGCAAATAAGATTTTTTACAAGTATAAGGAACAAAAATAAATGTTCATAGTTAATAGGCTCAACTCAAAATAGTAGCAAATATAGTAACAACTATTTTTAAATGAATAAGTAAATTGACAACTGTGTGGAACTTACACTGAAATTTTGAATTAACAGCTTAAGAATTTTTACTCTCTTCATTAATAATTCACATGACTGAATTATTGAGGAATTCTCTTGGCTTTGTTACATAAGAACAATGGAAACATCTATAAATAAATTCTAGTATTTCTTTAGATTTTCTGCAGAAACTTAAAACTTTATTTAATCTGAAAGTGGAATTATCTGAATTTGAACACAGAATACTCTCTTTTTTCTATTTTTGTTTGAAAAGACACAATTCCTAGGTATTGAGACCTTAGACCAGCTAAATTTTACTGGTTTCTGCATCCACCCCCAATGAACTTGGGTCACAGAGGTATTTTTAAAAATAAAAGTCATTTACTATCCTGTGCTCAGCCTTGAGTATATTTGAATTTAGAACATGAGGAAGCAAGCTAGGAAGCACTGATTAACAGATGTTGCCAAATTGTCACCATGATGATGTTAATGACCCAGTGCAGTGTGTTCCTAAGCAATCAGAAGTCTCTCACCTTCACTCTCTGTCCCCTTCTTTAATCTATCTATATCAATCTCATACAAGGACCCTACTGTTTCTCTTTATAAGTACAAACATAGCTTATGCTTACTTTTAAAGCCCTCTTCCTTTTTTGTATTTTTTGAAAGAGTTTTTGTAGACAAAAAATCACTTACTGATTTCACTCTAACTTAAATGCATTCATGAAATAGTTAGCAAATGAGATGAAGAGCTTTTAACACTAAGAGTTGCAATAATCACATTGAGTATATTTTTCTTGGGAAAGAGGAAATTAGATGAGGCAGGGCTGAGGGGCAGCTCATGCCCAAACAACTCTAGTTACATATTTGTACTCTAGAAATACAGAGAAATTCAACTCTTACTGTGGGGAACTTTGGTATAGAGCCTCAGGCTCAAGCTTAAGGGTTACTGTCGGGATGACTGATTCCTTCTACGCCTTAGGAGCTTGTTGCAAGTCATGCCTCAATATGATCAATCATTGAACTACAAATGTCCACTATGGGGATAGAATAGAATGATTCACACAAAGAGATAGAGATTAAGAAATAGGGGAAAATACATCAACAAATGGCTGTCCTGTGATTTATATGAGAAGACACTATCATTTGGCCAGAGTCAGTAGTTTTATTTAGTTGAGTTTAATGCTCTTGGGTTATGTTGTTCCTTTGCCTAAACAACAACACATTACTAGTGTTCGAAGGGCTAGAAAAAAATTATTAGTTTCTCACAGTGGGCAAGAATACTGGAAAATACAGTTTCTATGAGAAAGTAGTTACTGCAGGATCTTTTGGAGCCAAACCATCTGAAAGTGTATGCCTGACCCTTCACATTCACCTCCTGTGGGAACTTCTCATGTGCACCAGTTACCCAAGGCAGCTTTTTGGTTTACATACCTAGAATGACAGCTAGTTTCATTTGCTCAGAGACCTGACTGCTGGGCAGAGAAAATCTGACTCTTTGTTCAGCTGAGCACATGCTGCTATCACATGCAATGACAAAGACAGAGGACGGACAAGAAGGAATGCTGTGATCTTGACTAACCCAGCATCTGGAGGATGGAAGTACTTGTTTGGAGCCTCCTTGTCTGAGTTGGGATATACCTTTCCCTGCCACACCTGGACCTGTGGAATACCATTTCATCAAATACTGTACAGAGTTAGTTAGAAACAAGTAACTCCGAAATAGATTACTCAAACACATCTCTGGAAATTTTCAGTTAGTTCTGAAAATTAGACAGTGTCTCTAAATTTATCATGAAGTTTTAGAAAATAATCTACATATAGTATTTTTGCTAGTATCTTCTTTTTTAAATTCAAAATCATAAAGGAAGTATATAAGGAGTTTAAAAAATTGTGGTCCAAATACTCTGCAAAATTTTACTCATAACTCATTTTTTTCTCTTTTTGAGATTGAGTCTCACTATATATTTTACGCTGGCCTTAAGCTCACTTTGTAGCCCATGCTTGTGTTGAACTTACAGCAATCCTCCTGCCTCAGCCTCCTGAGTGCTTCAATTACAGGTTTGTACCAACACACCAGGCTATATAACTCATTTTTTAAAAAAATAACTCTTTTATCTAGATTTAGTGTTTCTGTTTTAATATTTAGATCTCAGATTCATTTTGACATTAATTTAGTGCATGGTGATAGACATGGATCTAGTTTTAAGTCTTGTGCATGTGGAAAGCCAGTTTTTTCAGCACCATTCATTTAAGAGGCTATCTTTCTTTCATTGAACATGTTTTGGTGCTGTTGTTAATAATAAGGTGGTTGAATGTGTTTAAAGATGTGTTGAAGTTTAAAGCTGATCTATTCTATCCCATTGATCGTCAAGTCTGACTTTTGTCAGTACCATGCTGATTTTATTATGGTAGCTTTGTAGTACAATTTCAAGTCAGGAATTGTGATGGCTCCTGTTTTGCCTCTAATGTCCAGGATTACACTTGCTATTCTAGGTCTGTTATGGTTCCAGAGGAGTTTTAGGACTGTTTTCTCTGGATCTGTGAAGTATGCTAATGATATATATATATTTTTTCATCAGGATTGCATTAACTCTGTGTAACACTTTTGGGAGTGAGGATATTTTCACAATATTGGTTCTCCTCATCCATGAGCAAGGAATATCTTTCCATTTTCTGAAATTATCTTTAATTTATTTTTTCAGAGTACTGTAATTTTCAATGTATAAATCTTTTACTTCCTTTGTTAGATTGATCCCTAAATATTTCATTTTTTGGGATGTTATTGCAAAGGGTGTAGTTTTCCTAATTTCTCAATCAGTAAGTTTGATATTTGTGTACCAGAATGCTATTGATTTTTGAGTTTTGACTTTGTGTCCAGCTATGCTACTGAATTTGGTTATTAAATCTAGAAGTCTTTGATGAAATTTTTGGGTTTTCTATGTAGAGTATCATGTCACCTGCAAATAATGATAATTTTGCTTCTTCCCTTTCCTATCTTTATTTCTCTTATTTCTTTCTCATGTAATTACTCTGGCTAATGCTTCCAGAACTATATTTAATAAGAGTGATGTTAGTGGACATTCTTGTCTTGACCCTGTTTTTAGGTTGAAAGGTTTCAACGTTTGTCCAAATAGTATGATGTTGGCTGTTGATTTGTCATAGATGACTTTTATCAGATTTTTGTTACTTTTATTTTATGTAGTTTTTTAAATCATAAATGAATATTGGACTGTATCAAAAGCTTTTTCTTGACCAGTTAAGAAGTTCATGGGCAAAACTACATATAAATCTTGAGGACATATGGGTAGGAAGAGAGTTCATGAACAAAAACCAAACTGCACAGGAAATACTCAAAGAATCACATCTAGGATCTTATCCAATTAAAAAGCTTTTGCACATCAAAAGAAATTTCCAACAGATTGAAAATAAAACTCACGAATTGGGAAAGAATTTTAACTAAGTGTCACTTGGACAAAGGACTTCTATCTAGGACACATAAAGAATTAAAAAAAAATCAGACCCCCAAAATTCAAAGGCTCAATCCAAAAATGGGCATCTGAGATGAATACTCACTTTTCAGATGAAGAAATACAAATGGCAAATAAATATATAAAAAAATGTTCAACATAATTGATCATTTGAGAAATCTAATTAAAATGACACTGAGATTCCTTCTCACTCCAGAAAAAGTGGCTATCATCCAAAAAAAAAAAAAAAAAATCCAGGAACAAATGCTGATTGGGCTGTAGGGAAAAAGGAAAACTTCTTTACTATTGGTGAGAGCATAGACTAGTTCAATCACTGTGGAAATCACCGTGAAGATTCCTTAAAGAAGTAGGATTTCCCATTCCACCCAACTATTGCCTTCTGGGTATCTTCCTGGAAGAATTGAAAACATCTTGCCACAATGATATATGTTCATCTGTGTTTACAGCAACACAATTTATAATGTCTAGATCTTGGAAACAACTCAAATGCCCATCAGCTGAGGAATGGGTATAAAAGATGTAATTTTATACAGTGGAGTACTATTCAACTATAAGGAAAATAAACTTTTATAGGTATATGAATGCAACTTGAGGCCATACCTATAAGTGAAATAAATCACACTCACACATACGCATGATATTGTCTTCCTAGTTTAATAAACTAAAAAAGTAAATAAGATCCAAAAGGTAAAATAGATATTGATAAAGAGAAAGAAATTGTTCAAAAGAAAGAATAACTGGAGTGGGGAAAGGGAGAAAAGAAGGAAGGGAAAAAATATATAATAACTAAGTTAGTTGTACTGATAATTCTATCAGTTCATTGAAAGGAGCAGTTAGTGCTTACCTGTTTGATCAATTTTACATGCCTATATTATACAATATAATAACCATTGCTAATTTTCTTTCATCTTGTTTTGAATTTCTGTATTGTTTTTATTGTTTGTTAATTCTCTTTAAAATAAAAAATAAAGTCATTTCTGATGCACTTGTGATTTTATTTTATGAGTATAGTAACAGAGAATTAAATAATTTTTGATAAACAAGATTTCTGTACCTTATTAGTAGATGGAAGTTTTTTTGATTTCTTCTCTCTGATCTATTTTTCTGGAAAATATGGTGCATTATCCTACTAGGGCTGCTACATAATATACAAGAATCTGGGAGACTGTTAAGGTTTATATGTAGATGTCCCCCCAAAATCTCATGTGATCATAGGTGGAGGCGAGGGAGGTGATTGGATTATGAATGTGTCATACTCATCAGTGGATTAGCTAGATGTAATGTTGGGATATAATGTCTAGTTGTAGAGAGTGGGTCTTGAAGGGTATGTCTCCACCCTCCTCTCTGTCTCTGTCTCTGTCTCTGTCTCTGTCTCTGTCTCTCTCTCTCTTTCTTTGTCTCGCTCTATGTCTCTCTCTCTTTCTGTCTCTGTGTCTGCCTCTGTCTGCCTCTCTCCTGCGGCCAACCCGTGAGCTGTTTTGCTTTTATTTCTTCTTGCTTTTATTTCTTCTCATAAAGATACTAATGCATACTTGTGATCTTATTAAAGTTTAGCTATTTATTTATACCAAATGCAGCCAGAGTACAAATTATAGACATATTAAGTTTATAACAAATACCATGCTCATATTTTATTTTATATTGATTAAATTCATATCTTTAAAAAACTTTTTCCCTTTGATTCTATTAAGCAAACTTGCATATACTTTGCATTATCCCCTCTTTAACCAAGCATGGATCTTTTTGCATGTGTGTTTTCTGCATTGTTTTTAAACTGAAGCATTATAAAGACTAATGTATAATTTTGAATATTTGTGGGCAGATATTTCTGATCTTTATAGATGAATTCTCTAAAAATGTTTGCTACATGTGCTATGTATTTGTCATGTCTTAGAATTCTCTGAATCCTCATGGGCCCAGACGTGGTGCTTGTCAGAGGTGTCTGGATCTAGGGTGCGTGAATTTGGATTACTAAAGGGGTGATAATTAGATTAGTCCACCGATTGGCTTAGTGTTGTTCTTGGTGTAGGTAGTGGGGAACCCCATCCCAGGTGCTGGTGGCAGCAATGAATAGGCTTGTGGCCTGGTTGAAATGGCTAAGAAGAGATGGAAGCCCATGGACTGTGTTTCCTCTGTGATGCCGCTCTGCCCTGCTGCCCTTCCTTGGTGACAGGGGCTGCGGACTGAAAACTCTACAAACTGTGAACTAAAATAAACCATTTCTACTTTAATTTGTAGATGTCAAGTATTTTATTTTGGCAATAGGAAAGTGACTAAGACAGTATAATTTTGCAGACTGAGGATATAACAAGAAATAAGACATGCCCTCTAAAGTTTCGGTGAGATGATCTGCCGCTAATTGCCTTTGAGGAACTGGAAATGATTGGAAGGGTCCCTAGAGAAGGTGAGGATCAATTAAATTAGTTGTAAGCCTGTGAAGACACATGTTAGAACCTGTCTTCAATATTTCATAGCAGAAACTCTCTCAGGGAG
This sequence comes from Cavia porcellus, assembly GCF_034190915.1. Lineage (NCBI taxonomy): Eukaryota > Metazoa > Chordata > Mammalia > Rodentia > Caviidae > Cavia > Cavia porcellus. The sequence continues at coordinate 61,306,418 of NW_026947493.1, forward strand.
CAAATTAACATTCTATATTTTCCTGGAGTCCTTTCTGTACCTGCCTCGCTTTGCTAGGTCTGGTTTTCTTGGCTTTATTACTACTTCTTTTCTTTGTCTTGTGCATTTTTTATTTTGTCTCGTGTCAGTCTTGTGAGTTTTGTCTACCAATTAATGGATTTTAATTAACAATTCGATCAGGTTTTTTTGACTTATGCCTGATCTGCCTTTCACAATGATGCCTTACCTGACTCATCCTAGGGAGCCAGCTTTGTTTTCAATCTCACGTAATGAGATGACTGCACATTCATTATCACATTTTTACTGTGAGCATTTATGGTTCAGTTCACTTTCGAATCTAAGGGGTCAGACCACACAGAACAATTGCAGCTGTGGGGCTAGCACACACTCATGTACTTAGGAGCAGGTAGCAATATTTTTTAAATATTTAATTTTTAAATATTTACTTTCACTTCCCCCACTTTCTATTCAAAAACATATTATTAGAAATTGCACAGCTATTTGCATGAAATAATATTATGCATGGGAAAGAGCAATGTTACATGATTTTATTCAATTCTATTATGAAAACTCAGATGCTTAGTTTCACTCTTTACATTCACCTATGAAAATAATTGTATAATAATTTGCATGAGAAATACTTCTGTTATCAAATTCTTTGAGGAAATGCCTAATCATCCCTGAATTGTAGCCTTTCACTTTATTCCATTTATCATCCAGGAAATTTTTTCCTGGATGATAGTGAAATAGCTGAAAAATGCTGCATAGAATTGGAGGCAATTTGTTTGTCTTCCAGAGTCAGAATTTGTACCTTGCAAACACTGTTAAAGATACAAAGACAAGATCCACATATTTAAACTGATGGCTGGAACTGATACCAAGAAGCATTTAGAGCTGTCTCTGCTGGGTCTTTTAACTTCTTACAAAAGTAGTCATAGATGGTATTATACAATAAAATAGTTTTCAGTATTCTATTCTGCAAAGGGTGAGGAATCGTATCAATGTATGAACCTGATTCAGTTGGCCTAAGATATAAGTACACAGAGATCAGGGCTGACTTGATTATTACAAATCTTGCTTCTGGTACTTTGTACTGAATAATAATTATCTTTGACTTGTTTTGAATTGTTGTTGGCAGGCTAAATTGTCTGAGTCTTATTACTTTATAGTAGGCTTATTTTATAAATGTATCTATATTTACAAGAAGCACTTTCAAAGACCTCTCCTCATGGTAGGACTCTTACACTGATGTTCCTTATATTGCACTAGATAAAAGAAGAGACATCATTTGTTAAGCTTAGTATTCCTCCTTTTAGGTTCAGTTTGAAGTTATGTACTTCTTAGGTATATTTGATTCTGAGTATGTGTTAGTGCTAAAATGTACTGCAATGCCTCTTAGACCAGGAGTCCATTAGTAGTAATTCCTACAACATTTAAGACTGCTGAGATAATATCCTTTAACTTAAAATTATACATTGGTTAGATTATTAATTACTTCTAATATCTGCTCTGTGTTTTCAACTCATTTGGAGTTTTGCTATCATTGTAGTGAGTGCAATTCAGACAGTTTACAGAAAGGGTAAATGCTCTTGAGAAAAAAGAAAAAAAATCTTAGAATGACTTCTCATTTGATGAGAACACAAATTCAAAGACCCAAGTTTATTGGTAGTATTTTTAAAAAGTTTTCATGAATAGACAGATTTAGTTGAAAAGTAACACCAATTCCACAAAGATTGGACAATTTACCAGGAGACTACTCAATGACTTTGATGCTTTTGAAAATATAGCTAAGAGCAGATATCTCTACTGGGGTCTTTGTCAGTCAACCTTTTAGCTTGGCAGTCTTTTAAAATATTTTGTCAAGACAGTTATTGGAGTATTTTAATTTCTTTGAAGAATTTTTTTGATATTTTCCCCCAGAGCACCTGCTTTTGAAATTTAAGAATATATATGGCTTTCTAAATTTGAAGCTCAAAACATGTTTTAGGCTTGGTTTCAGTCCAATAAGTACAAGTTAATGTGAAGTAAGCATTAAATTGAGACTCTGTTTAAAGGTTTTTAAATAATTCACATACTCATAATACATGCTTAGCAACAACTGATATTAGTACAAGTCCATTTATTTTCTTTTTGCTATGTAACTATCCCAGAATATTTTTGTCTTTATTTTTTTAATCGTTACTGGGGTTGGAACTCACAACCACGTGCTTGCAAGGCAGGCACTTATGCCTCTGAGCTAAATCCCTAGCCCCTTCTCAGAATATTTTTGGCCATCATTATCATCATCATCACTATGAGAAACTGTAAGCCCTAATATCAGGTAGCTGTATGTAGACCCTTTAAAAGGATTTACCTTTTATCTGAGCAGTTGACAATCTAAGGAAAATATTGTAAATTTTAAAAAATGCATCTGTATTATTTGTAACAGCATATATTTTTCATCCTTAGGGCAGTTTGACTCATGTCAAATCTTTCCCTCCTTTCCAGTGTGAAGCCACAGAACGGTGAAGAAGAAAGCAGAATATTTTCAACACACACTTCATTGTAATTATGCGAGAAAGAAGTTCACTCAAGTTTAAATGTAAATCCCAAAGCTTTAGTTGCCCGTTTAAAGAGATACAGTAGAATGTTATTTAAAATTATAGTTGACTTTGCTAATAAGCACAGTGAAGTCAAATTTGGATAGAAATATTTTAATAAAGCATTTAAATCAAAAGTAAAATTATTATTTAATTAAGAAAACACATTTAAATAAATTTCTGAGCCATGATGGAAACAATCACTTAATATTTAAGAATAAAATCTTATAAAACTAAGAATTTAAGGAAAACAATGTGGTGTATTCAAAACATATTTCAACAGTACTGCTTTGAAAAAGTAGGTTTCATCAGATATAGTAAAATACAATGATAGTTCTGGTGAGATTCTTTTTTCAAACAACCAATCAACAACCTGGAATGAGTATACAGTGTGTTGTACAACATATATTATATTTCTATAGTGTACATACGTGCATATAACCAGTCATTGGACAAGGTTCATTGGACAAAGTCATTGGGAATGTTGTGACCTCAAGAAGTTTTCTCTGTGACTGAGCCTAAAAACCTGTTGCTAAAGCAACAACTCCTCTGAAGGAAAATGCTTCCAATGCCTCTGCACCTTTCCATACAAGATACTCATAATCCAGTCTAAATGGTGGCCTCGGATGTTCAAATTAGAAGAGAAAAATTACCACAGTACCAGATACCAGAAATAATTAATATAAAATTTCTTTTTTTTATTTAAAAGGAAAATTATAAAATTTCTTAAAGATATCAAAATCAGAAATAATTATTGCAAGTTAAAGAATGAGCCCATTTAATAAGTTCTGACAGCATTAAAGAGTTCAGTACCTTCCTAAGGAAATAATGAGGTTCTGTAGCAAAATAATTAATGTTCTTGATGATAATTTTGAATCAGTAAGCCAAAAAAATGTTCAAAAATTTCTCTTAATATTTTAGAAAGAACTTCTAAAATGGTAAATATTTAATGTTGTAGAAAGAACTACTAAACTGGTAAATAATTTAAAACTACTTTATCCTTCAAAGTATAAGCTTGATTATGTAGAAAAAAAATTGACTTGGTGTGGTTCTCTCTTCTTTTTTTAATTTTTTTTAATTTAAAGAAAGAGCAAAAAAAAACCCAATAAAAGTGTACAAGTAATACAGAATTTAAAAAAAAACAGTAAGAAATCACTAGTTAATAGATTACATACTGTCATCTTAGAAATAGTTGTTCAAGTTATAAAATTAAAGCATACAAAGTAGACATTCAAACAGTGAGATTGCAAACAGTTGTGTTCAGTGATCCAACAAAAATTTAGTAATATGGTCATCTGTCTTACACACCTAAACACACTTGCAGTTGTATCCTTTAGAGCACTTTCTTTTCCTCTCTTTTTTACAATAACAATTACACATTTTGGGTTGCGGTTCTCTCTTCTTATGATACTGTTTTCTAAAGTAGGTGTGGACCAGGTGAGAAGTGGCAGGACGTAGTCTTGTTCCAGGTCTGTGCTGCACAGAATTGATGGACAAATAAACACACTGTGGCTTGTCTTTCAGGGTGGGAATAAGGACAGAATGTTGGGCAAAGTCCATAATGAAACTACTGGTGAAAGGCACCAAATTAAGAGTGAGACTTAACTTGTGGTGAAGGAGAGAGTGGTGGAGTTTGATAACCACAGTTTCTATAACTGACTCCTAGAAGGGAAACCTGAAAAAAATTTGCAAGTTAGGGGCTGTGTGTACTTAAAGGCTTCTAGTTTATACACCAACCTGACATAAAATGTAGATTGCATTAAGAAGAGCTTGAGTAAGACTGTATTATGAAATTATACTATGATAAGAAGCAAGAGTAGCATATTAGTTTCTTAGGGCTGTTGTAACAAAATGTGATTTGAAAAAGAGATTGTTTCACACTTTGCAAGTTACAAGTAAGAAATCTAGGTGTCAGCAGGACTATACTCTCTGTGACATCTCTAGGGGAGAATCCTACGTGACCTTTTAGAGATTCTGGCATTTACTGGCAATCCTTGGTGCACCTTGGCTGGTGGATGTACCATTCCACTCAGGCTGTCATCATCTCCTTCACATCTTTACAATGGCACAAACTACTCTGTTTGATGAACTAACAAAAGCTTGGTTTTTGGTTATCTATCTTGCACACTTAAACATACATACAGTTATATGTATATAACTACAATAAAACAATTCTTTAAGGTTTTGCCATTAAGTTTTCTATCACTGTTAAATTTTTACCTGCATTTTGTCTTTTAAAATGTTTCCAAGTTTATTTTACTAAAATTTGGAAGAACTACACCGGAATTGGTATCTAGTTGTTATTTTGAACTGTATTGTTATTTTGTTCTTTTTGAATGTATTTGAATGTATTTGGAATGTATCTTGAATGTGTTTAGAGCATTTATTTAGGGAGAAATGAAAATTGGAAGAATTGAGAAATGAGCAATGAATGGATGGGACAGATTTGTGTGTGTTACTGCCTGAGCTGAAACCACAGTAATTCCCATATTCTACGTAACTCTTGGAGGTTTTGCTTCTGTAATACAATCCTGACTGATACGTTTAGTAGAAAAAGCAGTAGTTTTACCTCTGAAAAACAAGTTAGAGTTATGCTTTTTAGAATCATGTACAATTTTGAAAGATAATATGATTATCACAGAAATTATATTAAGTACCAGCAGTGATACAATCCAAAGTCATGTTTCAACCAGACTTTCTGAATAACTGTTCCTCACTTACATTTGACCTAATAATGTCATAGCTTTGTTTCAAATATGTTACTTTCATTTCTCATTGTCTACAAATTTGATCTGTTTTTGCAGCAATCATATAATAAAATAATAATTAATAAAAATATTCATATGACACCAGATACCTTTTATCACTGGTACATAATCTGTGGTTTACTAATGTATAAGCACATATGCATACTCTTTGTCAAAGATGTTGTGTCTATTAAGCACAAATACTTTTAAATAGCAGCAACCACAAAAAAATACCAACAGCAAAAATATGACTGGTAGTAGGCTTTCTTTCTGAACAATAAAATGTGACTAATAGTTCCCAGGAGAAAAATGCACGACAATGGATATTTACCTAAGCAACATTTTATACCAAAATAGCACAATGATTTATAATATTATAGGTCATTTCAGAAGTTGCTGCAGGATACCTCGTGCAGAGAGTGTACTACGTGGTGCAAATTATAGTGATTTGTGGGAGTGTAGGGTGGAAGACTGGAGCAATAAAGAAAGAAGAAAAATGTTCTTCCTTCAATCCTGGGGGAAAGCACAGCTCAGCACATGTCTCCAGGCAACTCTGAACAGTATAGCACATTGAAGTTCAAGTCTCTAAAATGTCAAATCTAAATGACAATGGGATTACATTAGGAACAAAAATCAAGATGACAAGTGGCTCATTTGCTGTCCTGAATGGTACCTTCTTAAAAGTCAATTACAGTACAAACTGGGAAGCACTTGCAACTGATCAGGTGAAAAAGCATACATTTATGAAATAAGTGGGCGAAGGGTCACCAATCAGGAGACAGAACTTGGCCAGAAAAAGTCTGTGATCTGGGCTTCACTGTGACACCTTTGCTAATTCATGACATGACTGTCATCCACTAGGTTGGATGAAGTCTGAATACAGTTCTGTGTGCTATATAAGTGAAAAGGCAGATCGTATGTTCAGGAAATAGAAGATGCTCAGCAGGTCAACCCTAAGAAAGAGAGAAACTTAATACCATCCTTGGGTACTTTACAAATGCTTGCACATCTACATTTTTCTTAAGTGGCCACATACTCCCACACATTGCCAAGGCAGAATGCATAAGGAACGGACAGAACCAGACAAAAACTCACATGCCACACACACTTGGGTGACTTTCTAGTCAGTTAAGAATACGGTCAGGTGAATCTGTGAGAACATCTGAAGCATACTAAAGAAAACGCAAGACAGGAACAAATGAAAGTGAAAGGCACATGATTTATTTCTTTCTCCTTTTAGAACAGGAAGACACGGTTCACAGCCTCCTGGGTATAAAGCAGATATTGTACTTTTTAAAATTTAAATGAAGTTTGAGCATCTGCAAAGCAAAATGTTGTGAATTGAAAGCAATGTTATCTGGAGAAATGTGGAGGAGAAAATAGATTGTGAATGTCAAGAAGGCGTGCCAGCTAGTACTCATCCTGTGCAAAAACAATCAGGTAATGTCTCTGCAAGAACACCTACTTTCTTACATAGAGGTTTTCTTCTAACATGAGGCATTATCATTTAAAAGTGTTTTGAGAAAATTATTACTGAACATATTTTCCTTTGTATGAACCAATGGACTTTGGAGTCAGCCTAACTCTGAATCCTGGAGCAGGAATTTCCATGGCTAAAAGATCTGTGAAACTATTTACCAGTACTAAGATTTTGTTTCCAAATTGAAAAATGGGAACAATATCAATTTCTGCCTCATAGACTTTTGCAAGGATCAAATTGGATGGCAGATAATGCATGGAAATCACTTAGCTTGGCAAGTAGAATGTAAGCCACAGATGTTACTGGCCATTCAATTATTACTCTTGTAGGAATAGCAATTCAAACAGAAATGCTTTGAATTAGCCTTCTCTACCATGTTATCAAGGTCAATTTTAATCAAATAAACTCAAAAAATGGAGGTTAAATGGAGTACAAATGAGTTTGTGACTCTCATAGTGAATTTTTTTTTAATTTAAAAGGAAAAAGAGAAAAAAAAGCAGAACGAAACAAAACAGTGTAAGGGTACAAGTAATTCAGAACTACAAAAAAAAAAAAAAAAAAAAAAAAAAAACAAAAAAAACCAAAACCAAAACCAAAAACCAAAAAAACCAGTAAGCTATCCCCAGTTAATAGATTACATGCTATCATCTTAGAAACGGTGTTTCAGGTCACAGGATCAAAGCATACAAAGTGAACATTCAAACAGTGAGACTGCAAATAGTTGTGTTCAGTAATCCAATCAAAATTATTAATACGTTCTTCTATGTAACACACCTAAACACCCTTGCTGTTGTATCCTTTAGGGCACTTTTTTCCCCTCTCTTTATTACAACAAAGTTTACAAATTTTGGGTTTTATTGCTCCCTTAGATCTTATTACTTTTTTTTTTGTAAGAGAATAAAATCAAGCATGATAAAACAAAGCTGTCGGTCAAAACCAAGGATAGACATAGCACATGATGTAAAAACAGAGTACAAGGTTATCAACAATGGTTACCATAATGGCTCTTGTTTCGTTAAGAAGAATTGTCTATCTCATTAGGTATTATAAAGTTGAACAAAACAGTAGAGAACAAGACCAATAAAACCTAAACATTGCAAATCTTACAGAACCTCAAAAGAGGATAATAGTCAAATCAGAGTGGGCATCATAGTGAATCTTATTGCCTTCAAAGTAGTTGCCAATACTCTGATACTTGACACTTTCATACCGAGCAGAATAGAGTCTAATCAGTCAAAACAAGATAACGGGGGTATTACAGGACTTCAAGTTAATAGGAAATCAAAAAAGTTACTATAATATATCCTGCTAGTTTTTTTGATTTTTCCCCCTTACTTTACAAAAGAAATTTAAAAAATTAAATAATTTTTTTAATGGATAAGGGAGAGGTTGAGATAAAAGGGGGCATAACAACATAACAATACAGGTTAAAGCATGCCACTTTCAGCAACCTAGTGCTTCACCACCAAATAACCCGACTTAATAGTAGTTACCATAGTGTCTTTTTCCTTGAAATATTTGAATATAACTTCATATGCTATAGCATCAAACATATCAAGGCAGTGTAACACCATTCAAGTGGATGAAAGCATCATAGTGACTTTTGAACAGACATTAAACACTGACATTTTAGAATCGAGTAAAATGAATGACTTAATGTGCATTCTCTTAATATTCTTTGCTATGTAAACATTTTGTACTCTTTAGTTTGTTTAGAAAAAAAAGTGAAGAGAATCCATCTGTTTGCGAGTACCTATAAAGGGAAGGAATTTAAAAATCAGTAAGAGAAGATATTTAAAGTTTTGTCATATGTTTAATGTGCCTCAAATAATTTTATTTGAAAGGCAGTCTGTGAATTGCTAATTCCATCAAGTCTGACAAGGGTTTCTGATCTCAGTAGTTTTCCAGACACCTTAGTTGTTAAAATGTTTAATTATTCCCTTGTACAGTCTATTTCATTTGAGATGTTGTTTTTCATTTATAATTATCTACATTTGATATCATTTTAAAGAGACATCTTCTGATATTAATAGTTTGCTCTTATTGTTGAATATTTATATTTCTTATAAAATGAGCTGATACAAAGTATTATTTTGTAACAGTGTAGATTATGAACTGTCATTTAAGAAAAATAGTTTAGTTTTAGGTTGTATTAAACCATTTGTCTGAGAAATAGCTTCAGGTTTTAATCATTGCATTTGGTTCATCTTTATGGTTTTTTTTTATTAGAGTAATATTGTTATTTGTACAAGTGAAATCTCAAAAATTTGTAGGTACTTTCTGAAAAATGTAGACAGGAAAATAATTGTTAAAATTTTGAAATAAACAGTTTTATAGTTTGAAGCAGGGGAGATGAGCAGGTACCTTAGGTTTTGTGTTTTGCTAATCTCACAAGAATCCTTTTTTAGGACTAGCCCACTTAGGTCCTTAACTATAGGTTAAAATTAATACCTCCTCTGCTTTTATGTCTTTCTCAAGTTAATTACCTCTATGTGCCTCAGATTCCTGAATTGTTCCTGATTCATTAAGTTTTGAAGCACAAATTTGTGTGAAGTATCTATATCAGCACCTTGCAAAAAAGGGTGCCCAGTGAGTATTGGCTATTATTACCATTGTCATAGTGTTGCATATTTGGTTATCTACTAGAGCATAGTGTGCAGAGCCCTGAGAATCATCACTCTTTCCCCATCCTCCATCACTCATCAACTATTCTTTCAGATACTTCGCTAATACTCTGTGCTAGTTCTGAATTATCACTCCCCTGAAAAATTCTAACAGGTCCTTAACTGATCCCTCATCCTCCTCTTTGACTTCTTTAATCTACTCTGTCCAGAGTTCCAGAATTCCAGCTTTGAAACAGACTGCTTGACCACTTCCTAAGATCTGGGGCAAGTACCACTTTCTAGTCCATGTACAGATCTCTTCATAATAGGAAATTTGCTGTCAGCCTCCTTAAGATGGACTCTTATAGACAGATAAATGAATGAACATATCTCTGAATTTCCTCCTAGGTTCATTACTGGAACTACTATCTTCTAAATGCTATTTTCATTCAGAGGAGGATTTTTATATTACAATGGAGAACACACAATTTGTTTTAAAGGCAAGTGCATATTGTAACCCAAGAAAATGTGTGAATAAGGCAAACAGGCTCAGATTCTAGTTTTATTGTATTTTAATTCTGTATTTTTGAATTTTAGCATCTCATTTTTTCTTAACTATAGAATTGAATCATAACAGTTACCTTTAATATTAATGTGATTTTCACATTACCAGAGAATTTGAAAATGCCTATTATTAGTAAATGCAAAGTGAATTCCCAATTCTTCTTATTTATTTAACTTATTTACTATTTGTTTTGGGACAGAATTTAAGTGACTAAGCTGATTAAACATGCAGTCCTCCTGCTTTGCCTTCCAGAGTGCTGGGACTACAGAAATGGCCCCACATCTATCTTCAAAAACAGACTTTTAATCAAGTCGACCCAGTGTATCAGCAAACTACGAAAAGTATCATTTTGGGATACATATTTCAGATTTACTGCTGACATCAAAATTTGAATAAAAGTGAATCATTCCTATAACAATAGTCTATGTACTTGCAGATGCATGGTAAAGTTCGCTATTGTTGCCAAAACCAGTAGAACAAAAAGGCTAGTGTATTTTCCTCTGCTTAGGTTTAATGTTTTGTTTTTCCCTTCATTTCTGAGTCAAATACTGATCCCTCCTGTGGGTCAAGCAAGTCCTCTTACAGTCTTGGTGTTGTCAGTGCTTGTTGCATGGGCTGTTTTCTTTCATCTTAGCTTCATATACAAAGTACAGAGAAAAGGAAACAAATGGAATTTGTTGTGGACAATACTTATTATATATTCAAAAAATATTTTTTCTGTAGGTAATGGGGATAGAACTCATAACCTTGCATTTTCCAGGCAGACACTTACGTCACTGAGCTAAATCCCTGGCCAAAAAATTTCTTATTTTATTTTTGCATGCTTTATATAATTTTTTCATGGTAATAGTCATTACTAAGTAGTTATTTTGCTTATATTATTCATAATTCTATCAATAATGTTATATAATTCTCATCTCTATCAATAAGTAAACAGAGGCTTATTAATTTAAATAACAACCAAGGCCACATGTAGGACACATGCTAGGTGGTTCTGGCCCAGATGAAATGTGACTTCAAAGTGAATGAGCTCTGTTCTGTACTGTGCTCTTTCCCATCCTCTACACTAACTGCTGCAAATGCTCTAAATTCCATATTTAAAGTACAAAGACTTTCTGCTTCCCAGATTTTGATCAAATAGGTTTTTGTTTTACATAGTGAATGTTATTTGCAACTCATGAATTCATAAAAAGGTATCAAAATTGGTGGATGAGATTCTTCCCTGAAGACATTTTCTTGACATGCCTTGTACATGTAAATGAACTCAAGGAACCTAAAAGGGACTATGATCTTCCTAGGACTTCCTCGAATCAATCAGAGAATGCTCTTGTATGACTTTTACTACCCAAATCTAACTTAAATATGATTATTTATTGGAAAGTCTATTTTTTATTTTAAAGAGAATAAAACCCAACAAAACAGAGTAAAGCCAAACAAAACAAAGTAGTGAAAGTGGTACAGAACTTCAAAGCAGGATAATAGGAAATGAACAATGGTTACCATATGTCTGATATTTGTACAATAGTGGTCATACCATCAGACATAGTAAAATAAATAAAACAAAATAGAATAAAACCAATCAAAATAGAACATTGAATAAAACAAAATGATAAATCAGAACAAAACAAAACAGTGAGAAAATATTGGATTTCAAGAACAAGATAAGGAAAGTCCCCATATTTGCTGCATTTCTTTTTTTTTTACTTAAAGAAAAAAAAAACAGATTAAAAAGGGTAGAAACAATACAGAATTTCAGAAAAATAAGCAGTGAGAAATCACCAGTTGATAAGTTACATACCGTCATCTTAGAAATAGCTGCTTGAGTTACAAAATTAAAGCATACAAAGTGATATTCAAACAATGACACTGCAAACAATTCTGGTCAGCAACCCAAGAACTTAGTAATATGGTAATCAACCTACACACTTGTTTTTTACCTTAAAGAGGGTAAGATTAAACATAACAAAACAGAACAAAACAGTTTATAAAGAAACAATTTAAAGAAACATAGATTTCAAAGCAAGTCCACTGGAGATCTTCACTGCCTATCTTATTTTCTCTAGTTTTCTTCCAAATAGTTGTCCCCATTTTCCTACACATTGTATATATACTGAAAATTATAGAACTAATCAGATCATTACAGGATGATGAAGGCTTTTTAGGTCTTCAAGACCTGATTTTGGGGAAGTCAATAATATCTACCATAATGTTTCTCAGTCTCTTTGTAGTAGCTGTCTTTCTCTTTACATATGCTGAAACTGAACATAAGAGACTAGACTAGTATCACTCTGAACAGTGAATGATAGTATTGCTAGATTTCATATCATAATGCTACAGAATTAGCACTGGGTTTCTTAGTGGCTCTTCTTCTTCAGAGCATCAGTTCATTACATCAGGTATTATATAATCTGTTCCCATAAATAGTTTAGAAATTCTTCCCATGTGTGAATCTCTACATGTATATCTATCCTTTCTGTACTATAGGGAAAAACAGATCAAAACAAACCAACAAAATAAATTCCTGGAAAAACATGAAATGAAAAAGACATATAGGACCACAATACAAGGTGATCTACAGTAGTTACTATGCTTTCTCTTGTTAATTTCAATAGAATTGTTCACATCATCAGGCATAATATAATTGAACATAACATTACATAGCTATTTTAATAAAAACACAACTTTGAAGATATTTTAGGACTTGAAAGCACTTAATAATCAAAACCAGAATGGATATCTTTTACATCTTGTAATCTTCAGAGTGGTTGTCTCCACTCCCAGACTTGATACTATCAAGGACACCAAATTCGAATGAAATAAATCAAGGCTAAACAGCAGTCTAACAAACCAGCTTCAAATAAGATCAGTCATAGTAAGACAATGTAAGTAACACAGGGTTTCAGTGTAAGTTAACAGGAAATTAAGGATAGTTACTGTGGTATAGCCTGCTATTTTTGGGATAGCTGTCTGTGCCCTCAAACCTAGCATGAGAAGACAGATCGGAACAAAATATAGTCAAACTAAACAGAACGATAAGATTACTGTGACATTTAAATCCTGATACACTATTAACAATGTCCTCTGCCTTCCTTTTTTAGACAGTTCCTCCCTTTTCCCTTTCTCAGCGTGCTTTGTATATTTTGGGTCCCACTTAGCTCTTTTAGTTTATAGATTAGGGGGCCAACCTGTTATCTATCTGAATGTTGCTAAATCTTTTCACCCCTGAGCTTGATCTTGAGCTGTACTTCTTTACTTACTAAAGTCACAAGGTTGTCCTTCCTTCCAGCTGTGTAGTTCTACACTGCCCAAAAGTGTCATAGCTTTGCAGTCTATCTGTGGCTGCTGGATGAGTTGTCCCTATTTCTCTCTAGTTTCCTGTCACATAAAGCATTGTTTTCTCATCTTTGACTCTCAGTTTATTAACCCTCTTTCAGGTTGAGTGTGTCTCCTATTCAGAGCATCTCGATGAATCCTGCCTTCTAATCTACTCTGCCTGTGTTTCTTTTTTTGTTAGTGTATCAGGGCTATCTATATTAAAGATTATAGCTTACTGTCTCTGCCTCATTTCTACTATTTTATTCTTCTTCATTATTTGTACACTTTATCCTTTATTTCACTGTCTGTTCCATTCATTGAGACCTCTCTGTCACTGTTGCTGGAATCCTGGTATTTTTTTCCTCTCTTTCTCTGGAATGTCCTTCTGTATTTTTTATAGGTTTGGGTTAGTGGCCATGAACTCCCAAAATTCCTCTTTGTCTTTGAAATATCTTTTTCTCCATTAATTTTGAGAGAGACTTTCTCCGGGTACATCAGTCTTGGTTGGAGGTTATTTTCTTTCAGGGCTTGCACTATTTCCCCACAGGCTCCACTCGATTTGAGGGTTTGTGTTGATAAGTCTGTTGTTATTTTGATAACAACATTGTAGGTAATCTGCTTCTTTTCTCTGGCTGCTTTTAATATTCTGTTCTTGTGGTGGATTTCTGGAATCTTTATTATATGTCTGGGTGTAGATCTGTTTTGGTTGTAGGTGGCTGGAGTTCTGTATGCCTCTTTTATCTGGATATCATTTCTTTTTCCTGTGCTTGGGAAATTTTCCTTAATTATATCTGTGAATATTCTTTGTAGTTCATTTGTAGTTACTCCTGCTTCTTTGCTCACATTTTTTATTCTTAAGTTATAAATCCTCTTGTCGTCTTCTAGCCTTTGTATTGTTTCTTCCTGGTTCCTTGTTATTTTTAAGTGATCTTTTCTTTCACGATCACACACCATAAATCTCTCTTCAAGTTTCAAAAGGCTAACTTTAGTTTCTGTCAAGGCATTTTGCCAACTTTCAATGGAGGTTTTAGTTTCCTGGTAATCTCTTTAGATCTGCCTTATGTATTCTAGATTTTATTTATATTCTTCATGAAAGGTTTCTCTTCCTTTTCTGAGTTTCTCTGTTCTTCCATCTGTGTTCTATTAGGAGATGCTTGTCATTTCTTTAATTAATCTTTTTATATCTTGCCTCACTTGGATCAGAAGTACAGTTTTAAGTTTGTCTATGAGGTCATGAAGGTATTTCTTTATGTCTGCTGATGCTGTATCTAGTATTGCATGATTACTGCACTGTTTCTCTTCTGTATTTATATCTTCTGGGCTCATTTTTTCAGGGTCAGCAGCTGGAGGATTTTTTTATTTCTATCTTTTGTCATATTTCTGGTTTCTTTCAGACAGGTGTGTCTGGGGGGGTGTCTCTGGCCCTCTCCGTATTGCTTAGGGTCTTTCTGAAGTGTGCTGACTGGGGTTTTGCTGCCCTCCCCAATTTGCTGTTATCTGAGGTATCTAAACCCAGGGGCTTGGGACAGTGTGGGGATACTCACCCCAGGCCGCCCAGTCCAGAGTTCAGGGCATAAGCAGGCAGGCCCAATTCCCTGAAGCTGATCAATCACAGCAGGAAACTGGAAAGTTCTGGTTCAGTATTTTTGATTATTGTCTGAAGAGGTGTTTTCAGAAGCAGCTTCTTTGGGCTCCATTTGTAGTGCTGGCTCCGTGGGGCTCTGGTCCTGTGGGCCTGGCGGCGGCAAAGACACACTCACTTGCCTGGGGACCTTGGGTGGCGGGGGCCCACTCAGCACTGGCACTGTGGGCTCGTGTTCTCATGCGAGCAGCAAGTGCAAAGGCAGTGATGCATCCCAGCAGGTCTGGTCCCATGCTTGTGATTCCACAATGCACCCTCTTCTTCGTGCCCTTTGGGACATAGCTGGGATCTGGGGAGGCAGTGGCGGTGGCAACAATGGTGGCGGGGGCAGGGGCAGCTGGTGGGCACCCAGTCGCTTCACTCCAGCCTCTGGCGGGCCCCTGGTGACAGAGTTGGAAGTGGTGGCTGGAGGCGGTGGTGCTGGGATGGTCTGTCTTGCAGGTGGCCTGGAGGTGCTCAGGGCTACAGTGTGGTGCAGCCGGCCAGGAGTGTATATTTGATTGTTTTTTTCTCACCCTAAGTTTCTTCTTACAATGAGAGAATTCCTATCCCTCTGTTCGGGGCTCCCCATGTTGTATTATGTTGAGTTCTAAGTTGACTATCTCAGGGAGCCTTTGTAGCCGGCTGTTATCTATCTATGCCATCTTAGCATATTTGCTGCATTTCAAGTTGTTATCCTCCCAGTAGATGTTCAGTCCATAGGCCTTTGGCCTGAAAAGTCAATCAAAGAATAAAAGCATTTAGTTGTTTTTGTATCTCAGTTGCTATCAAGTCAGCCTGTGATGAGCCAGCCAGTTCTTACATGGATGGGAGGGTGTTCTTGAATCTCAATGTGCTGGTCAGCTCAAGGGAAGGACAAATTGTTGTCTCTCTTCCTGGGCCCTCCATGGTTCATGGGGCTTACCGGAAGGTTAAACTGGCTTCTTAATGTGTTCCTTCCAGACTCATGGCCCTGCATGGCTTCTCTCTCTGGTTTTTTTTTTTTTTTTTTTTTTTTGGTACCAGGAATCAAACTCACAATCTTGCCCTTCCCAAGCAGGTGCTGGGCCACTGAGTTTTATCCCCATTTGCAAAGTCTATTCTTATAGAGTGATGGAACAGTGTAGTTTTATTTGATATTGCAAAAGTTCTAAAAATCTTCTTTAAAAGTGTTCTTTAAATATTTTCTGCTTTTCCTCAAATTCTTGCCTCTTGTAACTTCTCACCATTTTTATTGCATTCTTACTTTAATCTTTTCTTATCCATTTGAGTAGCTCAAGGTTTAGTTCAGAAATAATAATGTTACTAATACCAAAATAAAATAAAAATTTATGATTAGAATATTTAGGTCTTGCATGTGGGACTCATAGTTTTATTATTGTTTTTAATATTGCTATCACTCACATTAGGTGTTATTATCACTCATGTTGTATAGAATGGATTACCAAGAATAAGGCAGACGAAGTAACTGGCCCCAAATAATTGTACAAATAAATGGTTGAGAAGTGATTAGACTTATGAAGAATGATCAAACATTGACAATTTAATATATCTGTCTGTCAAAGGCAGTATAATTATGTTATTGCTCTTGGAAGAAATTTAAAAAGTATGTCAAATACACTAGAAGGACTAATTAAAAATATTTTGGAGAGTTGAATTTTTGAATTGATGGATTTCCTCTGTTCACACAAGCTGGCATAGACTGTCTAGCTTCCATCGTTGACCTTTGGGCCTTCCCAGCATGGATCTGTAAAAGAGACTGGCATGAGTCCTTGTGGGCTCTAGACCTCCAGTTGGACTCGTGAGAGGTATTGTCATGAGCTCTGGGTCTTCATCTGGACTCATATGGGATATTACTGTGGGATTCAGCCCCTTGGCTAAATATTCTATGACTTTAGTGTAGTCAATAGATTTCCTGCATTTTCTTGTGTTAACTCTGGGTGACAACCACAAAAATATTATAAACTCCATGTCCTGATTCTAACTGTCCACTGCATAACCCCTGATTACAACAAAAGGCATGAAGAATTATCCAGGTGAGACTGTTGAAATGACTAGATTTCATTCTAAAGAGCAGTGAGGCAGGTGGTGGGACTTAACTGGATAGTATGGGAGAAATACAGATAAAGAACATTTATAAGTGAGATTCAACAAATTGGAGTCCACAAGGAGTCAAGAGTTTGTAAAATCAAAGGCAGAAAAATATATATTAAATGAAAAAATTGTACTGGACTAAATTTATTGTGCATATCCAATTTAAGAGGAAGTGTTGTAAGATAAGCTTGTTACTTTTATAATACAACAGTTAGTTTTAAATTCTAGCCATTAATGTTACATTGATGAAGATGGCTGAAAAATGATTAATATTCTTCTAGTCCAACTCAAGTATTGGATGGCCACAGTCTTTTTGTATATAACCCACAAGAATTATTAGAGAAAGAGTTTTTAAAAACTTCAAATGACATGAAGAATTAAAAAATACAAGACAAAATGATCATATACAGTACCCTTCATATTCAGCATTATTGTGCACCAGCAGAAAATAATGGATAACATATGCCATAGTCAGAATATGGATAAATAAAACCAGAGATAAGTTTATTGTGCACTAATTAGAAACCCCGTTTTGCTCTATGTGTGCATGAAGAGAAGTATAAATATCCTATTCTTTTTATTGCTGGTACAAAAAGGGTCTGTAGCTTCTATATCGTGGGCAGAAAAGGGGCTGTCTACTATGAAACACCAACAAAATGAAATTTTAATGTACCCCAGACATGTGGGTTCTGTTCATTCTTCCGTATCTGCCTTGTGGATCACAATTGCCTCTTACACGTCTCATTCCCCATAGTGCACACGGCTCCCCATCTAATGCCATTGCTAGGATACAGTTCTGTGAACAAGAAGATTCCACAGGATTCAGCCTATGAGAGAATCCCTGAGGGTTCTGCTTTCTGATGCCCAGAGTGAAGAGAATCATTTGCCTCCCCTGTAGCTTCTCTGATCAGCTGCCTTCGAGCTGCCAAGATGCCTATGTCTGCTCTTCAAAGTGCGATTTTTTCTCAAATGATAGCTACTAGTAATGTGCCTCCTCCTCCACTTCGCAGCATACCACGTGAGTGGAGCATGTTTTGAGGATATTATTTGTCAATGTTTTCCATAGTAATCACTCCAAGAATAGGAACTAAAGCATCTGAGGGTTGTTAAGGGCACTGAGAACCTTGGCAACATGCTAGTGAAATGGAAAGAATACAAGCATACAAACCTTGGTTTGTCTACTTGAGGCTATTTCAGTTCTCTAGGTTTCAAATAATTTTATGCTTTGTAAAATGAGGATCCTGATGAAATCTCAGAGCTTCAAATTTGATGAAATACCTTTGAAAAGAGAAAATAAAGACTCAGAGAGGTCACATGACCAAGCAAGTATTTGTTTCTGATAGCTAATATATTCCCTATCCAAGGTTGGTAGTACTACTCCTCATGACATGATTAATGCTAAATTTTAACAAGACAATTTTCATTTTAAATAAAAGAAAAAAGAGAATTTTCATTATCCTGACTGTGAAATCTATTCCATTTTATTTTTTATTTGTAGCATTTGACTGAGAATTTAATAGGATTCAAGTATAGGAATATTTTGAAATGTATGGGACTGACAGTGTTATTTTATGTAGTCCACCTAAGCACAGAGAATTTTCTCAAAACTATAAATACTTGTTATAGCCACCTAATTCAGGGAGATATTATTTGGACAGCATCTTACTTACCAGCAATGGGCAATAGTCCCAGTGTTAGGTGAGGTTTTAAAATAATTTTAGATAACAAAGGTAATGAAGTAATGTGACTTTTCCCAACTTCAATAAAGAATTAACTCTAGCACCTTATTATTCATTGGGCAAATTTATGGTATTGATTTGAAGAACCTAATCTGTTCATCCTCTTAGCTTCCTGTGGGAGTTAACTCTTCTAGAGTTTTTAAAATTTGGTGTTTATGGTCTCCAGGAAAAAGATATCATAGGTAGCTATTGATATCATTGGAAGGGAGTTATGCATACATTTTAAATGGTTTTAGATTTAATCCTTAAAATTCTTATATTTTTATGCTCATATGTTCATCATTGTAAAGAGTTGGGTATTTTTTATTTCTTTGTGAGTGAAAATAAGTATTAAATGTAATTTAGCACAAACCACAGCTTCTACATTCAGGTTTTATAAAAGAAAAAAAAGTCACTCTAACATAATTTCTTTTAGCAGCCCAGTCAGCTTAGTAGCTGGGAGTTAAAAGATCAAATTAATTTAGAATCAGTGGGATGAAAATGTGTGCCACTCTCTGCAGTGTCTCCCAAGGACACTTAACTTCTGTGGAGTGATTAAAAGATGAAAAATCAGCGGCAATTTAGATCTCAGAACTGAATAGAGGTTAATGGGAAGCAGTAGAGCTCCCGATTTTCTCTTTAGAGGTTCTTCCTCGGTGTTCTGTGTCTGAGAGGCCTCTTCAGAGACGTGTCCTGCTTGCTTAACAGCTGTGTCTTCATGTTAACTCTTGCAAGTCAACTGTTCCCTTTTGCACACTCTGATTGTTACTTTTGAAGCAATGATCTCATGAACGCTGCTGTGTGGTAGACGCTGTCAATCCATAAAATGACTGTCTGTGCTATAAACAAGATATGAACAGGAATGTTTCTAAATATAATGAGCATAAATAGGAACATCCATCTGAATACCTAAAAAATCCAGTCATTCTTTATATTTATCTATTATCTATCTATCTATCTATCTATCTATCTATCTATCTATCTGTCTCTCTGTCTGTCTATTTATGTCATTGTTTACTTTGGATTTGGTGGATTATGCTGGATTTAGTGATACATGTCCATTTTTCTTGGATAAATGCTCATATGTAAGGAACATTTATTGAGTCCTTCGTAAGGACAATAAGCATTATGCATGTTGTTTCAATTTTGTGAAGTTAGTTGGTGTGACAGTAATGAGGGAACCAAAGGAAGTCCATTTCCTGATTCCCAGAACATGTGGATATTCTATGATACCTAGCAAGGGAGAATTGAAGATACATGTGGAATTAAGGCAGCTTAATGAGCTGATATTGCAATGGGGAAGGTCATCGTGGATTATTCTAGTGTCCATTGTAATCATAAGGGTCCTTATTACTGAAACAGGGAGGTGAGGAGGCAGAGTCAGAATGCTGAGATGTGAAAAAATTCAAATGGCCATCACTGGCTTTGATGGTGCAGTGAGACATGAACCAAGCAAGAATCAGGGCACTGGGACCTCTGGAAGCTGACGGGGGTTAGAGATGAGTTTTCTAATAAAGCCTCTGGGAGGACTCGGCGTTGCCGACAGCTTCATGTTAGCCCAAGGTCCTGTTTCTTCTGATTTCAATAACTGGAAGATAATATATTTGTGCAATGTTTTTAAGTCTGTAGGTTTGTGGGAATTTATTACAAGAACAATTCAAAGTTCATTTTACAATTAAGGATAATGAGATTTAGCTTCATACAGGAGTGAAATGGGAGAATCTCCTAAGACTATCATTTGTGTAAATGAATTTTCGCTACTCACAAACATGGAAAGGAAAGACCACTAGCACCCTTCTTTCCTTCTTCTCCACTACCTTGAAATCTCTTCCCTACTTTCCTCGCTAAGTGATATACCAGGATTAATTTCATTTTACCATTTTTGTCTACTTAGATGCACTTATTTTAAGAGAAACAACGTATCACATATCTTCAAACACTAGGTCACAGCTGGCTCATTGCCTGTGACATTTGGACTCACAGACAACTTCAAGCAGTTCAGTTCCCTGAGCTATAAACTTTCAGGTCTTCTTCTATAGTCCTTTTGACTTATCATAACTTACTAACTCTAGAGAAGGGATGAGGGGTCTTAAAG
Source organism: Cavia porcellus (assembly GCF_034190915.1). Taxonomy (NCBI): domain Eukaryota; kingdom Metazoa; phylum Chordata; class Mammalia; order Rodentia; family Caviidae; genus Cavia; species Cavia porcellus. Next base: position 61,327,235 of record NW_026947493.1, read on the forward strand.
CAAGAATCACGCCATTTTTTAAATTTTGGATCAGAATTGCTTCAAAAATCTTATAGTCTTACCATTTGGATAAAATATCACCTGACTGAAATATACACATGGCCCACTTTTAGTACAAGTTTATGTCTTGAGGGTACAGAAGGGGGAACAAGTGTTTTTTTTTTTTAAAAATAATTGTTAGTGGGATGTAGGAAGTTGTCTTTTACCATTGGCCTATGATTATGATCTAGTGATCTACTTGTCTTTACGTTAGTATGCTGCATTTCTGTATTTTCATACTTAATGAGCTTATTCTAAGAGAGAGTGAGATTCATGTTTTTGACTGGTTAATCTGTAAGAAAGAATTCATGTGATTTTCTACAAACAAATGTCTATTGTTAAACAGTGCTATGTTTAAACAAATGTTTTAAATTCAAAGGATGTTGTAGGTACATTTTACTTGTTCTAGCATATGAAGTTATAGAAGAAAATAGTGTTCAAGACCAGAGATACTTTAAGGAATCTGGAAACAGCTTGGTACTCTTAAGTGAAAGGTTTTTTTCCCCCCTCTTTTTAATGCAATGTACATTTACAGAGAGCCTGAAAACATCATGCCATTGTTTTTATGACATCAGGGGCATTTTCTATAATTTGGAGATTTCTCAGTTCATTAGCATATAGAGTATGTTTTATTTGGAAAAATGAATATTATATTTTAAAATTCTAACCCGTTCAAATCCTAGGAGTGCAGATAAAGAAACAGGATTGTCTGTGGGGAACAAAGACAGACAAATGAACTGTAACCTATGTGTTTTAGTTACTTTACTTGTTGCTGAGACAAAATACCTGACACCTAAAATTAAAGGAGAAAAGGTTTATTTAGCCCATAGTTTGTAGAAGTTTCAGGCCATTATTGACTGGTTTCAAGGAAGGGTGGCACAGAAACAGACACTGCAGAGAAGAAACAGTTCATGGTGGGCAGAAGTAGGAAAGCAAGCAAGGGAGGACCACAGCTCTTTCTGTCCCTTACATGTTATTCAGGCTCCTTACACTCTTTATCCTAGTGCTCTTGATTCTAGCACTGCCATGAATCCATCCCAGTGTCACACACTCTGGATCCAGCCACCTCTGAAAAAGCACCCCCTCGTGACCACCTGAGGTCTTTTGTTGGGGAGGGGGCATCTAAACAAAAGCCATGACAGTATAAAAGAACAAAATTTTAAAAATTAAAAGGACTAAGAAGTAATAAAATGTGCAAAAGATGGTTGAATATTTGTGTCTCTGTACTTGTATAATCAGTAGATGGTTTAGAAAAATGCATTGAATGATTATTTTCTCTTCCTTATTTCACAGCATAAAAGGCATTTTTTCATTTTTAATATCAAAAAGATGGATGTTTCATTGGAAAAACAAAGACAAGAAAACAAACATGCCTCGTGTTTTTCCAACTACTATTATAGCTATCTAAATGTACTTGTGCTTTTTTGTCAGACAATCTTGAATGACCTTTATAAATTAAATTCTGGAAATTTAAGCTTAAACTCCAAGTTCCCTGAGGGATCAGACTGAGAACAGGAAATGAAGTAAATTGAAATGCATTGTAAATCTCACAGTCCAGTAGACATCAGGCTACTCCCTCAGGTACTGCTCTGTTCTCAGTCTATCTCAGAAATTACAACTCTGTTATCATCTATCTCTATAGTATAATCAGTCTTTCAGATATCTAAATCTGTCTTCCATCACCTTGCATTGATCTGCTCGCTGATCATCTAATAAGTATAGTGAATCAGGTTACTTGCTTGATAGGGTACTACTTTCCTTTAAATATTAGATTACAATCTGTTTTTCCTATTTTAACATTTGAATCTTTTATTATTTGGCTAAAATCTATCAATGGTGTCCTAGATCTGACTAATTAATACAATTTTCTACTATAGCTAAAATGCTTGAATTGTTGTTCCTTAAACACATTTGTCAATACTGATGAGAACTATAGAGAAATTTCCTAAGTTTGATTAAGTTCTCAGCACATACGCTCAGAAAACTGTAGGACAGAGCTAAAACCCTTCAAGACAGTTTCAGGGATTCCAGTTCTGTGCAGAAGTCTTCACGGCTACTTGGACAACAGCTTGCACAGGCCTCTTTGGCCCCAGGGTGAGGGCCTAAGTTTAAGGTAATGAAAATTACTAGGATAGGTGCTGAATTGTCCTGACTTGAAAGTCTCATACATCAATATCTCTTAGATTCCATGGGCAGCATTTCCAGATTTCCCACAAGTGACTTCGCAGTTACAAAAGTCAAGGTACTTAGGTAAGCCCATTTCAATGACTCCATCAGGTGTTTATAGATCATTCATAGTAGCTCCTAGTCCAGGCACAATTACCTATGAGTGATTATTGTTAACATGAGCAATATTATTTTGCATACAGTTGACATTATACCTTAATCTAGTCTCTAGAAAACAGAGATGGAGTTATCCATTGAGGGGAAAATCATTCCTTGAATTGCAGTACCTCATAACGCTCACTATATTCTAGTGACTTAGCTCAGTTCTCCTGTGTTTGGGGTTCTTTTCTATCTTTCTATATTGGTTACTGTCATTCCAGTTCTTCGAAGTCTGCTCACCTACTTGGGTCTCTGAAAGACTCTCCTTTCCTCTCTGATATGAAGTGAGCACTTCCATATTTCTGATAGTTTTTAGCTCTGGTTTCCTATTCTATTATTATTGTTACTTTTAATTTCATATTAAATACTTTAGACATATGTGTTTATGGCTTAGGGTCTTATGAGATGAATATATTGAGATAAATGGTTATCTTTCACTTGTCTTGTACCTTCAATGCCTAATATGGAATGCAGGATGAATACACTTGACAAAGTTTACATGAATTTTGACGAATAGGTTTCTTTCAAAAATTTTGTGCTTGGGGCTAGAGCTCAGTGGTAGACTGGTTGCTTAGCATATATAAGACCTTGGATTTGACTGTGGATACTTCCAAAAAAATTACTGTGCAAATAGCAAATATACCAACTCAGGAAAACACTGAAAATTTGAGGCTTTCTCCCAACATATACCTAATCTTAACTTTAGAAACAACTATTACAAAAATAATTTTTCATATATGTCTATAAGTGTCTATCTTTTGATGATTTAAAATAATATATTCTTATTTTTGCTTGAAAAATGTCAATTATACATTCTTATTAGCTATAATATTGGTATTTTGGTATAGATATACATTGTAGAAAAGTTGAGCTGGTTGATTTTTCTACCATATCTACCTATGATCTAATAAGAATATTTAAAATTCACTCATAGCAATTTTTAAATGTACAATATGTTATTATCAACTGTATTACCATGTTGCATATTACCATGATATGCAACAGAACTCAAAACCTTATTCCTCTTGTTTAACTAGAAGTTTGTAACTTCTAATCGACATTTCTCCTTACTCCTTTAACCAATCCTTGCAAAGACTCTGGTCTATTCTTCTACTCCCTGCTCTTTAAGAATTCGATTTTTTAGATTCCTCATATGAAATATGCAATAGTTGTCTTTCTGTGTCTGGCTTATTTCACTTAGCTTACACCTCCTCCAGCTTTGTCCATGGAAGATGATGAAATTTTCTTTCATTTTAAAGCCTGTCTAATGTTCTGTTCCATATAAATATCACAATTTAACTCATTTATCTGTTGATAGGCACTTAGGTTGCTTCTATATCTTGGCTATCGGGAATAATGGACATAGACATCTCTTTGATATTCTGATTTTAATTCCTTTGGATATATATCCAGAAGTGAGATTACTGAGAAATATGGTAATTCCATTTTGAATTTTTAGGGAACTACCATATTGTTTTCTATAATGACTGAACTAATTGGTATTCCTGCCAATAATGTATGAGTGTTCCTTTTTCTTTGCATTCTAAGACTTGCTATCTTCATCCTTTCAATGCCAATTATAAGATTATATCTCATGTGGTTTATTTTGCATTTCTCTCATGGTTGCAGATGCTGGGTATTTATTCATATAGCTGTTGGGCATATGTATATATTTTCCTTTGAGAAATAACTGTTTAGGTCTTTTTCCAATTGTTAAATGAGGTTACTTCTTTCTTGCTGTTAAGTTGCTTAAGCATTTTGAATTGGTCTCTTGCAACACTTAGAATTTGAAAATATTTTCTTCCATTCTGTACATTTTTTCTTTATTCTTTTAATTTGTTTTACTTTTAGTTTTTTAGTTTGATGCTTCTTATCCATTTTGCTTTGTTCTGCTTATTTTGCCTGTAGCTTTTGTGGTCATATTTACAAAAATTGTTTCCCTGAACAATGCTGTACAGCTTTTTACTTATGTTTTAGTAATATTCTCCAATTTCAGGATTTATATTTAAATGTTCAATTCATTTTAAGCTGATATTTATATGGTGTGAGATAAAGATCCAATTCCATTTTTCAGCATGTGGAGTTTTAGCTGTTTCAAAACTCTTTGAAGAGAGCCTTTCTCTATGTGTTTTTTTTTTTTTTTTTTGGCAACTTCGTTGAAAATCAATTAGATACAAATGTAGAGATTTTCTTTTTTACTTTATAAATGTTGTTCCATGAATTAATATTTCTATTTCCATTCCGATATCATGCAATTTTTGTTAAAATAGTTTATAAGATATTTTTAAATCAGCTTTTTTCATTTTGCTAAATTTTTCTACTTATTAAGGGTTTATTTTGGCTCCATATAAATTTTAGGATTTTTTTTTTCTTTGAAGAATGACACCACAATTTTGAGAGGGATTTCAGTGAAACTATAGATAACTTTGGGTAGTAAGGACATTTTAATTGTGTAGTCAGGGGTTTCAAGGAGAATAATTACATACAGGACACAATTTATGTTTTATGATAGTCAACCAGAGCTAATTAGAAGAAAATGCAGGAAATTTGTCCACAATATTAAAGATCTAGAATATCCAGCTGAGGGTCTGGATCCCACAGCAATGTTCTGCCTGAGTTCAGTTGAAAACCTTGAGCCCAGGACAGTGCCTTCCATGAGTCCAACTGGAGCCCATGACAATGACTCATGCAAGTCTGTTTCACATATCTGCACTGGAAGACCCAAAGGTCAGCAGTGGAAGCTTAGAAAGTCTATGCCAGAGGGGTGAAGGAGCTGTGCCAGTACATTGAGGGTTTCATGCTGGAGCCAAGAAGTGACACTCAGAATAAGGACCAGGGCTCCCTTAAAAAGTAGCACAGCCATCCTCAGCAACTGTGAGGTCCCAAGCTTCTCTGATGATGAGAACAGTCAAGGATATGTTAGGAATCAGTGTGACAAGCCTTTCCTGGGGATTAAATAGCACACTTCTTCCCCTCCAGAGGCAGGAAGAGATGCTCAAAGTAAGGACCAGAGCTCCCCCAAAGTGAACTGTAGCTACTCTCAGTGACAAGGTCCCGAGCTTCTCCGACAATAATGGCTGAATTCATATGGGGGAAGCCAGCATGACCAGCTCCTCCAGGAGAACCAACGGCATGAAACAGCAACACTTAGGAGAACCCACAATACCCTGCTCTTCCTCTCTATGTCTCTATCCTGGTAACTTCCTCAGGTGGGCCATCCACAGTCAGCACCATGCCAATTTAGTTCAGCTGGGCTTAAGTTGACCACTAGTTTTTAATCCATAACAAATCGTATTGATTCTTTCAAACCATGAACATGGGAGATCTTTTTAAATACATATGGCAGGGAATTTTGTTACTCTATTCATAGCTTTATTTTTCACTTAATGATCCTATATTACTATATATCAGTGATGGCAAACCTTTTAGAGTTCTCAAAGATAGCAAACAGCTGGCTATCACCTGCATCCTATGGTTTGCTACCACTGCTATAGTATGAATGATTTTTCTTACCAACACATACGTTTGAACCGTAATCATTTTAGGTCACATTAATTGTTTAAGTATAACAAAATCTTGCTAAGTTGTCATGTCATTTATTACTATTGTCTAATTTCAAACCTTAACCAGATGACTTTCTATTAACATCTATCAATAGTCATGTTAGAGACACTGGACAGCAGTGGGATAGTTAAGAAGAGAGTTTATTCTTTTGTTTTCTTTATCTGCTTTTTTCCCTCATGAACGTCTTCCAGCAATGTCTTTTTCACTCAAGCAGGGAGAATTTATTCCATCAGAAGCAGTTGATTGCATTTGTGTTTCCTCAAGTTACCCAGAAATAGCTTCACTGAATACACTTGCTCCCACAGCTGAAAGGAGGCCTTTTCTTTGTGGGTCAGATGCAGCTTCTGAGCAGCTTTGTTCTGGATTTCTATCGTGATTGACCTTCCTCAGTTTACTCAGTGAAAATACGGTAGTAGGTACTTCCTGGGTGATACTTCTTTACTTTCTCTATTATAGGCTAAACAATTCTTTGTATCAGTTCTCTCTATTAAAATAACTGCTGTGGTTTCTGTTTCCTGATCACAGGACCCTGACTGACACAATGAAAATTGGTTTTCCTAATTTTGCTGTTAAAAATCAAATATTATGTTCAGAATTCTTTACATTAGGTAAGAAAGTATAACTGGAAGGTCAAAAGATGTATAGATTTTATTTTTTTAAAATTTTATCTTAAAGAGGGTAAAACTAAACATAACAAAACAGAACAAAGCCAATCAGAAGAAAACAATGTGAATGACACAGATTAGAGAGCAAGACAACAGGAGATCATCACTGTCTATCACATTGTTTCTTGTTTTCTTCAAAATGGTTGTCCATATCTTCACACACAAAGAATTAATACAAAACAAAAATAGTATTAAGCTGATCAGAACAGAATGATGAAGGCATTATAGGTCTTCAAAACCAGACAATAGGGAAATTAACAATGGCTGTCCTAATGTCTTTTGTTCTCTTCTAAATAGCTGTCTGTATCTTCATGTATGTTGAAATTAAACAGTACAAAATAGACTAAAATCACTCTGAACAAAGAATAATGACATTACTGGATTACACAGCAAAAGGATATAGAATCATCAATGGATAACATAATGTTTTTCCTCAAAGTAGCTGTTCATTTCTTCATGCATTAAATAATCGATTCTCACAAACTGTTTAAGAGAAACTCTCCACATGTATAAGTCTCTACATATACACCTATCCTGTCTGTATTAGAGGGAAAAACAAAATTAAACAAACAAAGCAAATTACTAGGAAGACACAAAACAAAAAAGACAAATAGCAGTAGTAAAGAGCCCAAAACACTAATAATATAAGACTTTGAAACAAGGTGATAGGAGCATAACTAGGGTTGTTATTTTATATAATGATCTTCAAGAGTTCCTCAGATCACCATACATGAACATGGACAATTATTCTGATATGAATGTTAAGAGTTTTGTTCTAAGACCTTATAGAATTTGTAGCACAATCATTTTAGCTATCCTAAGTGTTTATATAATTTTAGATATTTTTTATTTTCCCTTCCTTTTTCTTTATCCTCCATTTCCCTGAGATGTTATATTTTCCCCTTTAAGCAGATTCTTATCCTTTCACTGTATTTACTGAGTTTTCTTGTATGTTATATACTCTTATCACTTCTTACGCGAGGGAGATTATATGATACTTACACATGTGAGTTTATTTCACTTATGAGTATGGTCTCAAGTTGCAACCATTTATCTCAATGTGATCATTCTTAATATCTGAGTAGTATTCTATTGTATAAAAATACCACACCATTTTATTCATTCCTCTATTGATGGGCATTTAGGTTGTTTCCAAGATCTAGCTATTCCAAATTGTGCTGCTATAAATATGGGTGCACATATATCACTGTGGTAAGATGTTTTCAGTTCTTCTGGGAATATGCTCAGAAGTGGAATAGTAGGGTCAAATGGCACTTCCCATCCCAGCGTTTTGAGGAACCTCTAGACTCACCTCTACAGTGGTTGCACTAGTCTGCACTCCCACCAACAGTGGAGAAGAGTTCCTGTTTTCCCCACAGTTTCTTCAGAATTTATTGTTGGTATTTTTCTTTATCCTGACTGTTCTTTCTGGAGAAAGAATCTCAGTGTGGTTTTAATATGCATTTCTCTAATGACTAATGATGGTGAACCTTTTTTTCATGTATTTATTTGCCATTTGTGTTTCTTCATCTAAGAGCTGTATTCATCTCAGATGCCCATTTTTGGAATGGGTTTTTGAATTTCAGGGGTCTGATTTTTAAAAATTTCTTTATATGTTCTAGACAGAAGTCCTTTGGCTGAAGGACAGTTTACTAAGATTTTTTTTCCCAATTTGTGTGTTTTCTTTTCATTATGCCAGAGATTTCTTTTGACATGCAGAAACTCTTTAATAAGACGTTATACCAGTTATTGATTCTCAGAAATATTTCAGATGCGGTTTGATTTTGGTTCATGAATTCTCTACCAACCCCTATGTCTTCAAGATTTCAACCTACTTTGTCTTCCAACAGGTTTAGTCTTTCTTTTTTAATATTTAGATCTTTGATCTATTAGACATTAGTTTAGTACATGGTGTTAGACATGAGTCTAGCTTTAGTTTTTGGCATATGAAGAGCAAATTTTTCCAGCACCATTTATTAAAGAGACTATCTTTCTTCCAGTGAATGTGTTTTTCCTCTTTTTCAAAGATAAGGTGGCTTAGTGTGCTTGTAGTTGTTGTGTCTTCTAATCAATTCCATTGATCTTCAAGTCTGTTTTTATTCCAGTGCCATGCTGATTTTATTACAGTAATTCTGTAGTATAACTTTAAGTCAGGGATTGTGATGCATCCTGCTTTGCATTTGTTGCTTAGAACTGTCTTTGCTCTTCTAGGTCCCTTCTGGTTCCAGGTAAATTTTAAGAGTCAGTACTCTATAATTGTGAGGTATGCTAGTGGTATTTTGATTGGGATTGCATTAAATCTGTGTAAGATTTTTGGGAGAATGGCCATTTTCACAATATTTGTTCTTCCTTTCCATGAACAGGAATGTCTTTCTACTTTCTGAGATACTCTTTGATTTCTTTTTCAAGGTATTATAATTTTCCCTGAATAGATCTTTTACTTCTTTGTTAGATTGATTCCTAAGTATTTCATTTTGTTAGATGCTATTAAAAAGGATGTGCCTTCTCTTATTTCTCTCTCAGTGATCTAGTTGTTTGTGTATAGGAATGCTACCCATTTTTTGTGTTGACTTTGTATCCAGCTACATGACTGAATTTATTTATTATATCTAGGAGTCTTTCAATGGAGTTTTGGGGGTCTTCTATGTAGAGTATCATGTCATCTGCAAATCATGATAATTTAACTCCTTCTTTTCCTATCCTTACTCTTTTTATTTCCCTCTTTTGTCTAATTGCTCTGGCTAGTATTTCCAGAATTATATTGAATAGGAGTGGTGAAAATGGATATCCTTGTCTTGTGCCTGATTTTAGGGTAAAGGCTTTCAGTTTTGGGCCATTTAATATGATGCTGGCTGTTGGTTTGTCATAAGTAGCTTTTATCATATTGAGGTAAAGACCATCTATTCCAATTCTCTGTAAGGTTCTTATCATGAATAAGTGTTGGACCTTATAAAAACCTTTTTCTGCATATGTAGAAATGATCATGTGATTCTTACTTTTGACTCTATTGCTAAGATGGATTACATTTATTGATTTATGTATGTTGAACCATCTCTGCATTCCTGGGATGAATCCCTCTTGATCATGATGTATAATCTTCTTGATGACTTGCTGCATTCTATTTGCCAATATTTTATTGAGAATTTTCGCATCTATGTTTATTAGGGAGATTGGTCTGTAGTTCTCCTTTTTAGTTGTGTATTTCTCAGGTTTTGGTATTAAAGTAATATTTGCTTCCAGGAATGAGTTAGGGAAAATTGCTTCCCTTTCAATGTAATTGATGAGTTTGAGGACTGTTGGCATTAAGTATTCTTTGAATTTCTTGTAAAATTCTGCAGTGAATCCATATGAACATGGACTTTTCTTTGCAGGTAAGGATTTAATCTACTCTTTGAATTCTCTTTGAATCTACTTCACGTATTCTGTTTGTTTCTTATATTGTTCATTCAGGGTTTCCATCTTTTTTCACTGTTCCTCTCATTTTTTAACTGTCTTTTTTAGATGTGTTTAGCATTTCTTTCATTACATTTATCATTTCTTTCACCTGAGAGATTATGTCTGATTTGAGTTTTTTTAATAGCTTCCTGGAGTTGTTTCTTTACTTCAGTTATGTTCATTTCAGGAATTTCATGTTTATGGCTTATATTTTCTTCTATGTCCATGTCTCCTAGGCTTGATTGGGATGGGCTGCAGATTTGCGATTGCATTTTGCTCGTTTGTTTTGTCATTTTCCTATGTTTCCAGGTTTTGAGCTATGTTCCAAGTCTCCCTGTGTGCTGGAAATCACCTTGTGCACTTTTGGCTCCTGGGTTAGAATGCAGGCAACTTTTATCCTCTTGGAGATCACTGGCCCAGTTAGGCCTACAGGAACCTCCTGTGCATTGTCCAGTGATTTGGAACACTGGGAAGGGTCTTACTGTCTGAGAGCAATGGTCCAAATCTTCCCCTGTGTCCTGGGGATCACCTTGTGCGTCTTTGGCTCCTGGATGTGGTCAATTTAGATCTGCAGGCATCTCCTTTGCATCCTCTGGTGATTTAGGATGCTGGGAACGTTCTTTCTGGCTGGGAGTGATGTTCTAATACTCCTCCCATGTGTTGGGAATCACCTGGTGCACCTTTGGCTCCTGGGACAGAATGGAGGTCTCTGCATATGGCCCAATTAAGCCCATGGGATCTTCAATGTGTCCTCTGGTGATTTAGCACACTGAGTAGGGTCTTACCAGCTGGGCGTAATGTTTCAAAGCTTACCCCGTGTGCTGAGAATCACCTAGTGCACTTTCAGCTCCTGGGATGGAATCAAATGTGTATATTTAAAATTTTGATAAGTATTTAAAGATTTTCTCCCAAGGGATTATATTAATTTTTAATCTCACTAGCAGTATGTAGTTATCCACCTTACACACTGTTATACATATTGTGTAAATAAACTTTTTTCTAATACATTATTAGAAAATAGCTTTTTATTGCCATTTAAATCTGCATTTGATTTAGATCTTTTCATAAATTTTTGGCTATTTATATTTATGTGATCAGCCTGCCTATTGTAGATTCTATTCCACTTTGCTAAATAAACTTTGTGTACAAAAGCAATTAGTTCTGTGTAAAATAATATTTCTCAGTTTACATTCAATGCTTTTGTAGTTTTTATGTAATATTTACTGACCATGCTTAGAAAGTTATTGTCTATACCAAGGTTTAAAAATAACTTCCCCATTATTTCCTTTAATATATATGTATATATTTAATATTTAATGATCTAAATATTAGCTAAATCTGGATTTTATGGTATAGAGCAGTGTGTTACCAGTTAAGCATTTTTCCAACTGACCAGCCAAATGATGTTCTAACATCATCTGTTAAGCAAATACTTTTTCTAAGTAAATACCACTTTTATTGCATACTGATCTTTTTCAGTGTATTGAGAATTGAATCCAAGGCCTTTGTACTGAGCTGAATTCCCATTCTTTTTCATTTTTTAAAAAATTTTGAGATAGGGCATCTTGATAAATTGCTAAGGCCAAGACTGAATTTGAAATCTTCCCCACTCAGCATCTGTGAGTGCTGGAATTACAGGTATGCATTATGCCTGGTTATGTGCTGAATTTTTGTAAGCATTCTGAATCTATTTTTGGAGCCAGTTATTTATTTTTCCACTGATCTCTCATCTTTCATTTGTCAGTATTGAATCGCTATCTCTGTGGAAATGCTACTGTGCAAACTGGGTGAGTGTTTCACAAAGTTGAGGAATGAAATCATGGAGAAAGGAAGAAGTGAGGGAGAGGTAGAAGGAGAAAGTTGGGAAATGTCCAAAAATAAGTGGCCAGAATGAGCTTCGTTACACTCACGTGTGAATAAGCAGAGCTTAGGAATCTCTTCTGTGTCCAAGTTTTACCTATTGCAGGTAGTGCTATGGGTTTCAAATAACTGATTAACAGTCAGGCTTTCTAATTCAGAGTTCAAAAGAAAAAGCTGTTACTCAGTGTCTTTAAATTCCTTGAAACTCAGCTTTGTTGTAGGAAGGGATTATTTGCACAGTGTCCTTGCTGGTGTTAAAGTCCTTTCTATTCTTATCCTGACTTTTCCCTTTGTTTGCTTTTACATTTTTGAGTTAGGAATATATATATATATATATATATATATATATATATATATATATAACTAGTTACTCCTTAGCCCTGTGTGTGCACTGTCTTTGTAAAACTGACCAAACTAGCTCCATCTTAGGCTCTTTCCCTTGCTAGCTGCCTATATGTAACCGAAATAGCTAACCTACTTATAACAGCTAACCTAGTTGTAACATAAGCATTTTATTTCAATATTTTCCAAGTTTAACATCTGTGGAGTACTACTTTTTAAAAGATTTTTGTTGGCTATTCTTCCATGTGGACTTTTCTATGTGAAATTTGAAAATATCTTTTTTTAAAAAAATGCTTTGATATTTTCATTGGAAATATTTTAAATCAATGGTTAATTTATGAAAATTCTTGCGATTTTGAATATATCTAGTCTATTGACATCTTTATAACATTGTCTTTCTACTTTCAATTTATGAAACTCTCCTTTTATATCACTGCACAATTTATTTATAGATATTTTTGTATTTATTCTTTCTATTGTGAAATATTTTTCTCATTTTTTGAGCTATAAAAGTCAGTAGCTGAGAAAGATACTAATTTCTAAATACATTTTTGAAAATTTGGAAATAATCACCATTCTATAGGTGTTGGAAGAAACTTATTCTTCTGGTTATTTGATATTTCATTGTCAACAAATACTTTACTGCACATTTAAAAAAGACATTGTCTTACATAACAATACATTCATGAAAATCAAGAAGTTAACACTGACGATATACTGTAATCCTTACACTCCATCCAAATTTGGCTGGTTATTTTTGTAATTTTTTTAATAGTAAGAGAATTCAGTTCAGAATGTCATATTTATATAACTTTCTTTTCTGTTCAACTTCCTTCAGTCAAAAACAGCTTTTCACTTTTCCTTGACTTTCAAGACCTTGATACTGAGCGAATACAAAGCAGTTATTTTGCAGAATATCCTTCTGGTTGGTTCGTCTGATGTTTCCTTATGATTAGATTCAAGGTAGAAATTTCACAGAAGTGACGCTGTATTCCTCTCCTTTCATTTTATCAGGTAACAGAGGACTTCAATTTGTTCTACTGCTGCTGATTTTCATTTGATTAATATGATTTTGAAACGTTTCACCAGTATAAATTTGTATTTTTCCACTTTTCAGTTAGTGTTTTGTGTAGAAGTGTTCTGAGAGAATATAAATATCCCATCTCATGAAATAGTAAATAGATAAATAAATACATAAATGTGTAAATTACTAGTCTCATTTTATCATACATTTTTAATGAATGGATGTTATTACATATGTTGATGTTCAAATTATTGATAGTTTGTCCATTAGAGGATTTGCAAGTTCTAGCATTTCTTTGTTTCTTGGAAGAGTGTGATTTTTTATTCAAATTCATATTGTAATTTCTATGTCTCATCCTTAGAATTGGTTTCTTTGATTTAGAAATAAAATTTTATACACAGTTAATTTACCTCTTACTTGTATTTCTTTAGAGATTCATTTTCTACTTGAAAATAGAAAGTAGGATTTTTTTGTGAGGTGATCAAAGGAAGATATTGTATGGGTTGTTCTCTCCATACCTGTTATTTTTACTTTATAAATTTTGATATTTTATAATTTGTAACAAAAATTAATATTCTATATCCGACCCTGTGTTTCTTCATTTACCAGCTTTATACAGTGCATCCTTATAACCTAGTATGAAAGAGGAAAATTTTCTCTAACATCTTGATATGACTAACAATGTTATTTCAGTCTTGGGCTACATATATATATATATATATATATATATATATATGTTTTAGATATTATTAAATTTTAATCATTTTAAATATTTAAAAACTGTAGCTATTAATTTTGTAAAGGGCAAAAGAAGATATGCAATTAGATTTTATACTTTTCTCTCCTTGCTCAAACTTTCAATCTGCTACTTCTTATTTGTAAATCTCTATGATAATCCATGGAAATTTACTATTTTCTGGAATTTTGCAAACTTTTCCTACCCTTCATTAAGTGTCATGTCAGTATTATTTAGCCTTTGTTGTATACCATTTTTCATTCAGTGTATACTAGGTTCAACTTGATACTCAAATGGTGTTATTCAGAAAGGGCTTATGGTCCTACGTAGGCTTTGAGGATGTATATTTATCTCTGAACTTTAAATTCTTTAGAGTAAGGCTCATGCGTCATGGTTTTTCCTACATGTGGCTGCATTATTATTTGCCAGGACATTCTTCTCGAGAAATGTGCGGCCAAACAGTTTGTACATCTGCAAGAATTGTCTTCTTTTGGCTGGTGTTAAATCATTATTTGTCGTTCTTTAAAATTTAATAGCATTAGTTTCTAGTCTAGCGATATCTAGAACATCTAGTCTTTTGGACATCATGTGTCATTATTTTCCTTTCCCTTTCTGGGTCATAAAATTATATTCAATCATTAGCATTCAAGTTTTTATATAAGACAGGTATTCTTGTATTATATTTGGAATAGCTCTTCCTTTGTCAATTTTTTTCTTACTCAGGAATGATTTTTTCATTTATAAAATCTCCTTTATTTATTACTTTGCACTTTTATTTTTTTCCTACTTATTTGAATGTGTGCCTCTTGGTCTATGGTCATATTGTCATATTGTCATACTTTTTTCAATGTTGCCTTTAAAGATGGATTTATTTTCTGTTAATTTTATTTTTCTCTTCTTTGCTGAATCAGATACTTTTTCATTTGCAGTTTTTCTATTGTAATATTTATATCTAATGCCTTTGAATTTTGTTTTTTTCCCTAATTAAGGCTAGTGTGTAAGTTTACGTGTGTGTGTGTGTGAGATTGTGTATTAGAAGAATACGGGAATTATGCCTATTTCCTGGAATAATTTTTTCCTGGTGCATCTTATTTACTAAATTAATAATTTTCATCTTTTTTTTCTTATAGTACGTTATACTAAAATACCAGGATTATCAAATGATGATCAGTCATTAAAGGTAAATTTCTTGATTGAAAAGAATAGTGGCTGAGAGTCAGCCAGGTCAGCAGATGGAATAAATTTTTTGTCAGATAACTCTTGACATTTTCATCAACTTTGTTCTGTACTCATCCCTAAACTATGTGCCGTGTATTGGCGTTCTCATCATTTACATTGCAAATGATTTGAGTAGTTATTTAGAATCTATTTCTCTTCAGTTATTGCAATCAGTTTCATAGATGTTGAGTGCCACCTTAATTATCTTCTATCCTATCAGAGCAAGTTTTACTCTTATAAAATAAAGATCGTATGTGAGCACTCATTGAACCATTTCATGTATATCATTGGTTCAGGAGTGCTCATTGCTCTGTAGATGCCAGGGATTCCCAGTCCAGATATATTTTCACTGGTTGTGACTTTCAGTGTTTTATTTCCTGTCTTCTTTTTAAGAAGAGAAATACATTTATCTGTGTATCATTGTTCATTGATATTACTATGCTTGGCCAGTATTATTCAAAGTATGGTAAGCAATGTGATTAATTTTCAGTTTCACTAATGATCAAAATTTTTGCTCTTCTTTCAAATTTTTTATGTTGTTTAGGGAGATTATACTGCCCTCGTGAATAGGATTTTAGTTGCAAAAATTGACAGTGGCATACGTGAGATCTTCAATCTCATGGAAAAAGGAAATACAGTGGTTAAACTAAAGCATCCTGTAAGATGTGTAGTACTTTTCAGAGAACTGTAAATATTTTTTAGCCCAACTTTATTTTCACTTTCCTATCCCAATGTTTGTCTTTGATTTTCAATTGCACACGATTGACCTGAAAAATTAGAACCACGTTCATTATTTATTTATTCATCATAATTTAAGATATAATATTTCTATAATCCAAGCACTGTGATAAGTTTTAGTGTTTCACAGGTGGATGGGAGATAGACCTAGTCCTTGGGGGAATCATGAAAAATTGAAGGAACCACAGATATAAATGAAAAATTCATAAGGCTACTTTAGTGCAACTATTTTCATGGTGCTGTAAGAGAACATATATTTACCTTTTGGTAGGAAAAGGATGTTTCAAAGAATATCACAGCTAGGTTAAATTTTGCAGGTGCACCTGAAAAAGAAATGAGTTTTAAAGCTTCTAAATGAACCAAAAAGTTTCATACTGAAAGGACAAGCTATGTTCGTTAAGCATTCAGATAAACTGTGGAAGATGGAAAGAATGGGAGGGCCGACAGAAATTGTGGTGTCCAAAGAGGTCAGAGAATTTGCTTTGAGCAAGACAATAAAAGGAAGAGTATTATATACAAAGGATTTAAATTTTTACCTGTAGAAGAACAGAAGGAGTTTAAGCAGGAAAGTTGTGCAATCACTTTGGAATTTTAGAAAGTGCGGTGACGCAGGATTGGGTGTCTGTAGTCCCGGCACTCTGAGGCAGTGAGGCGGGAGGGCTGAGAGTTTGAACCCAGCCTGGGCAACACAGTGACTTTGGGAGAATCTACCCCGCAAGGAAAAATAAAAAAGGCCTGGAGATATAGCTCAATGCAGAGTCTGAACTTATTTGTCAGTACTGAAAAATCTTTAGGATATTATCCCAACAGTACAGATAACTCCAGGACAACCTCAGACAGGATCCTTATCTGTTTCACATGCAAGTGAGTAGCCCTCCTGTAGAGCGTGCACACAGTGTGGCCCAATTCTGTGGTCTTTATTGTTTGTAAGATTGGGAAGGATACATTTAGAGATATTCGGGATCTATTTCAAAAGAGGTAGAATTGACAGTCTCCATAATTTGTTGGTCCCGAAGAAGGTAGAGTAGTGTAAGATACCAAGATTGGCCACAGAGTCATAAGTGGTAGGAAATTTCTTAATCCAGATAAAGACTTCAGGAGATGATGAGATTTTTTTTTCTGAGACAGTTCAGGTTGGCCTCAGACTTGCTGCGATCCTCTTGCCTGAGACTCAGTGTGTTGGGATTACAGGTGTATACCACCATGGCAGGTAAAGATCAGGGTTTTGAGTAAAACAAATGCAGAAGAAGTTTTAGGTAAAACTTTGGTTACCTCGAGTTTGCTTTAAGAGTGATTTTTATGCGAATGTTGGTGGAGTACAGTTCAGAGGTCTGGGCTAGAGAGTCTCATAGGAGAACCTGAGAGTGCATGTGAGGGTTGAAAACATTGGGGTGGATAAATGTAGATAAGATTGTACAATAAGAATGAAATAATGTTGAATACCTTTTCCAAAAAGTGTTGGATATAAAGCGAAGTGATTGTGATAATTCATTATAAAAGAATTCTCTCCTCTTCTCAACTAACAAGGTTTTATGTTAACATATGAACCTTCTTGGGCAAGAAACAGGACAATACTGTCCAGCTTGTGCAACAGGCCCTATTGGAGGGCCAATTTTTATACATAGAAGTCACCTGAATAAGGCACTCTTTCTTTGTCTTGGTGATTCATTTAGTTACTATTTTTGAAATGCTTTAAGCTTATGCAATGTTATTTTATGGAGAATTAAATTTGGAATTTTAGGAAACAAAGATAAATAATGATACTATTAACCATTAATATGTGTATGCTTACTGATCTCTTACTATAGAAGTTCAGACTTAAAAGGATATTTCTTCTTAGAATTGGATCGGTTATCCAAATGTGTGGGAAGAATTAGTTATGCTCATAAGCCTTCCAGTTTTCTTGTCCAGTTTTTTTGTTAATGTCAACCCTGTGCTAGAATTCACCTTCATCTTCTTATTATAGTATAAGATCTGCTGTTCTTAATACAAAAATTTAAGACGAAACTTATTTCTTTTGCTATTGCTGCAGAATTGTGTATTTGTGATCTGTTAATTGTTTTGAATGAGTTTCATGTATCATTGGATTGGTTATTTGAGTGTATACTGCAACCACTTTGAAGACGTTTCAGCCCTCCTTTCCAGCTAGCTGTTCCCTGACATTTCCACAGGGTCACTGTGACATTTTCTTTGTCTATTCTATGCTGACCTTCTCTTTCATCTTACCTACCAGCCACTCAGATCAGCCTGTTCTCTAGTAAACAGCAGTTGTGTATGTACAGTATTTCTCATGCTTTGCTTATTTCATGGCATCTCTTGACTTTCTATATCTTTGTCACTATCTATAGCTATATCCATATTTACATCTATATTTCTATCTGTATCTATCTACCTATAACTCAGTCTATACTTCTGCCTTAAGGGAAAGTTTTATAGAGAAAATTGTTTACAGTTAACACAAAATAAATTTTGCTACTTATATTGTAGAATTACAGTTATGGTATATATCCAGAAAGTAAAAGTTACTACAGTGAAGTAGATTACCAGATTAATCACTCTCATTTAATTACAAGCACAGCTAAAGTCTACTTATTTAAGAAAAAAATAACTACAATAACAGTTTTACTAATTTTAGTTCTCATCAAAAAATAGTTACAGAAGTTTTATTGCTCCTATGACAAACCTACTATACTTAATTTAAATACTACACAAATATGTATCCACTCCTAATGAACATTAATGCTTATGAACTAAAGGTCATCAATGTATCACTAAGATAAAACATTGGAATTTTGTTTTTCCATTTAAGTACTCTATAGTGGGTCTTATATATTAAGACAGGTGGCTTTTTAATTATATGATAGAGTTGTGGTTTAGGATTAATTTGCAAATAACATTTCATATGAACTTCTCATCTTCATGCATACTGATTCTGATCAAAATTCCTTGATATTTATCCTATGATATAGTTAAACCTCTATAACTTCTGGCAAAAACTTGACTAAAGAATAATCATGAGAAGAAAAATAACTTGGAAAGAACAGTAAACTCTGTGCTGTTTAAAACTCTTTAAACTTTATCCCTGTATTAGATTTGAAGAGCTAACTTGAAAACTAGAAAAGCTCATCTGATCTTCTGGTCTTCAGATAGCTGCAAATTCATGTTAAAACCTTTAGCTTTTCCTTTTTGATGAATGAGTCTGCTTTGAAAGGCAAGATGTACTATGTTGCCCAATACTTCATATGAAGACCCTTGTGACAAATACCTCTCAGAGCTGAGGATCAGGGAAGAAATTTTTTGATAAATTGAAGTGTTCTTCTACCGGGCTTTGAGTGCCATGTAGCCTGTTTTGTTTGTGAGTTTACTTGTCTGTTCCAAGCCAAGTATGACGCTGTGGTTTCAATTTTCTGTCACTTCACTCAGGCAAGGTGATTTTTATATAAAAAGAAAAGTGGCACTTGTAATTTTCCGTTCTTTTCTAGCGATTCTTAGTCTTAAAACTTTGTTTTGTGATTTTTTTTGGTAAACTGCTTTAACTGAAGCATATTTTTATAGTTCTTTTTGTGGTTAGAATTTGTAAAAGTATGACCCCCCCAAATCTCTGCCCTTTTCCTATTACCAACCCTAACCTTGAACTACATTAGGTAAATTGACTAACTGAATATTTTATACAAGCCTCTTCCTTGTCCATGTGCTTCAAAATCTACTATGATTAAGATTTTATATCTTCTGTTAGAAATATCAACATATCTAATATTGGTAATATTTTTATATATCTATGCTGTAACTTGGCCCACCTAAAATAAATTATTCCATGTGATAATAAGGCACAATTAGGCAATTTAGTGTTTTTTAGCATTTGACTGAATGTTAAGAAAATATCTAAATCATGTAATTGGTAGGTTCAACTTTATTAAAAGTTTCAATGTAGATGGACAGCAGTCAGTTTTCTGCTTAAATTTCTCTTAAATTTCACATTTGGAAAGCAATATCTCTTACTGAATGGTTAACTTTTAGGTCACAAGGTATTTATATGATGTCAGATTTTATGATTCGGGAAGTTAAATTTGTCATGAATAAATCTGTAGATGGAAAATTTCCATTCTTGAGTCTTTATTATTTTTAACTTGTTTTTATTAGTATGTTTGCAGTCTGTAATGCTTACATTCATTTTAGGGAGTAAGTTCTTTTTATTCCTCTTTTCTAATGCTTTCTCTTCTCTCTCTCGATCCCCTTTCCCATTTCCATTTCATTTCTTTTAGATCATGTTTGCAATGAATAAATGATTACGTTGATTGTAGATAGTTGGTGAATTTACAGTACACATCTCATTTCTGTGTCTCTCTTCCTTCCTTAATCCACCTCCACCTTTTTGTTCCTCCCCATTGCAAAAGTTTTATCTTCAGGTTTCTTTCTAGTGTGTCTCTTACATTGCTCTTATATTTTGGATTATGCATATGTGAATAACCACGTGATGTTTACGCTGATGCATCTGATTTATTTCACTTAACATAAGTTTTCAAGTTGCAGTCATTTTCCTACAAATGACTCAAATTTATCCTTCTTTATAGCCAAGTAGTACTCCATTTCTTACAGGTAGAAGATTTTATTTATCCATTTTTCTGTTGAAGGAAATATAGGCTGCTTCCAAGATTTGCCAGTTCTCTAAAAGTAGAAAGTGATCATAATATTTTTAAAAAGTTTTATAAACATATTAAGCCATTACTTTTCTTAATCATTTTCCTTAAGAAAAGAAATAATATGCATGAGTATTTGTTACTGCTTTCTATTGTACAACATATCTAACAGCATTTGTACCTCTGGAATAACCAGAATTCATGTGAGGTGAGTGTCCACCACTGTAAAGATGTTTATCGTAATCAATACCCTGTCTGCCACTGGAAAATAATCACAATTAATTTGATCCTTGAGTATGATTGTACTTATTCTATTGTTAAGGAATCTTACTTTTGAATTTCAGAAGGAATTGCAAAGTTATTTGAGTGAATAGATGGAATTCATGGGGGTTGGAGAGAAAGAGAAGAAGGAGAAAGAGGGAAGGAGGGAGGGAGAGAGGGAGAGGGAGGGAGGGAGAGAGAGAGAGAGAGAGAGAGAGAGAGAGAGAGAGAATCAGATATCAAAAATGCTCTCCTTTGACTCTTGTTTGAATTGCCATGTGTGGTGTATGTAGTTCTGGAAACAGTTCACATTCTAAAGCTATGGGAAAAGAATTCTCAAAGATTTGCTTTCAGAGAAATGATGTTGTATGATACATAAAGCTCCACAGTTTACAATTAAAACTGCCAGACCAGATTTGACATCAATGCAAAAAATCCTTTCCTCATTTTAGTCACCCTATTCAGTTCTGTTTGTGTACCAAACAAAGACCGTTAATACCTCATTTACACAGTCATTGAGTTCTTTTTCTATGATGAATGTTTGCAATTAAACTCTATTTACATACTTGGTTAATAAGATTACAAAAAATTACTCACATTTTTAATTGATTTTTTGCAGCCTTGAAAATGCCTAAGCAAATTAATTATGGTCAGTTGGACGCATTATACCACATTAGAAATATCCACCACAGGTGAGTTATT
The DNA here is from genome assembly GCF_034190915.1 of Cavia porcellus. Taxonomy (NCBI): domain Eukaryota; kingdom Metazoa; phylum Chordata; class Mammalia; order Rodentia; family Caviidae; genus Cavia; species Cavia porcellus. The sequence continues at coordinate 61,348,781 of NW_026947493.1, forward strand.
CTTGCATTTCTTTTTCTGTCATTGAAATGAATATGAATATGCCGGTTTCACGGATAAAGTACGGCAATAAACCATTGGTGACTCTCAAAGGTATCTGATTTATCACACGGATAAAAGCACCTGAAAACCTGGAGATTATTTCTTCAGATGGAAGAAGCAGAATGTAGATGTCATATTTTAAGGAAACAATTTAGTGTGGAACAAACAACTCATCCCGAGCTGGGCTTTTTTTTTTTTTTTTTTTTTTTTTAACTGTAAAAGCAATTGTAGGGAGAAAAAGCCTTAAATGGCTGAAAACACAAATATTGAGCGAACTAAGTGAGCAGTGCACAGGAGATTCCGGCTGAAATATACTGGGTGCAGGGATTTGGGAAATATCACTGTTCAGAGCTTAGGATTCTTAAGATGTGAGGTACATGGAGGTATATATTTTAAAAATCTATTTTGGTGTCAACTGCTTTCCTTGAGTTGAGGTTTCAGAATTACAAAACTGGTTCTTTTCTTCCATATTCATCTGTGTTAATCACCTTTATTCAGGACTTTGGTCTCCTCCTCATGGGTCTCTTGGGAAAATATATCAGTTTCCAGATTTTCTCTCCCCCTTTCATTTTATTTTATTTTATTTTTATTATTGTTTAAAGAGAGAAAGAAAAGAAAATTTAAAAAATAAAATAGAAAAAAGAGAAAAAAGGTAGAATAATACAGAATTAAAAAATTTAACATCATAAAATTGCTAGTTCATACATTACATATTATCATGTTAAAAAGAGTTGTTAAAGTTACAAAATCAAAGCATAAAAAGTGGCTACACATAGATAGTGAAAACTCTTCTGTTCAATGATCTAACAAAAATTTAGAAGTATGATCATCTATCTTACACACTATACATACCGTTGTATCCTTTAGAGCACTTGCCTTTTCTTTCACTTTTACAATATCTATTATACTTCTTGGCTCTTACTGTCAGTTTTTGTTATTTTTTACATTACAGAGACAATGTGATATTAATGTGGGTCTTATTTCCTTAATTGCCTCTATTTACCTATAAAGGCCTCCAGATCATCCTTTTTATAGCTGACTAGTATTCCATTGTATAAAAACATCACATCTTTTTCATCCACTTTGTGGTTGATGGAAATTTTGGTTGTTTCCAAGATTTAACTATCACAAATTATGCTGCTATGAATATCGGTGCACAAATATCTCTGTGATATGACCTTTTCAATTTTTCTGGGAAAATATCTAGGAAGGAAGTACCTGGATTGAATGGAACTTCCAATCCTAGTTTTCCAGGAAGCTCCATACTGATTTCCACAGTGGCTGCACCAGTCCACATTCCAACCAAAGTGGAGAAGTGTTACTTTTCACCCATATCCTCATCAACATTTGTTATCAGTTGATTTCTTGATGGTGGCCATTCTTTCCAGGGTGAGATGTAATCTTAGTGCTGTTTTAATTTACACTTCTCGAATGACCAGTGATGGTGTATGTTTCTTTATGTACTTATTTGCCATTTGTATATCTGCATCTGAGAACTGTATGTTCATCTCTGATACCCATTTTTGGAGAGGGTATTTGAATATGGGGGCTTGATGTTTTTCAGTTCTTTATATGTTCTGGATATAAGTCCTTTGTTTGAGGGATTGCTGGCTAACATTCTTTCCCATTCTGGGGGTTTTCATTTTACTTTATTGGTGATTTCTTTAGAAGTGCAAAAACTTTTTAATAATGTGAGATCTCAGTTGTTAAATCTTTGAAATATTTCCCGTGCGTTTTGCTTTTTATTCGTAAATTCTCTGTCAACCCCTATGACTCCAAGATTTCTACCTAACTTGTCCTCCTGTAGCTTTAGTGTTTCTGTTGTAATATTTAGATTTTTTATCCATTTTGACTTTAGTTTTGTGTATGGTGATAGGTATGAGTCTTTTCAGTCTTTGGCAAGTGGAAAGTCAATTGTTCCAACACCATTTATTAAAGAGGCTGTCTTTTTTCCAGTGAACATGTTTAGCCCCTTTTTCAAATATCAGGTGGCTGAGTGTCTTCGTAGTAGTGTTTGCATCCTCTAATCTGTTCCATTGATCCTCAGGTCTATTTCTTTGCCTGAACCATGCTGATTTTATCACCATAGCTTTGTAGTATAGTTTCAAGTCAGGAATTGAGATGCCTCCTGTCTTGCCTTTGTTGCCCAGAATCCCCTTTGCTATTCTAGGTTTCTTATATTTCCAGATGAATTTTAGAAATATTTTCTCTAGATCTGTAAGATATGTTAATGATATTTTGATTGGAATTGCATTGATACTGTATAACAGTTTGGGGAGTATGGCCATTTTTGCAATGTTAACTTTTCCTAAGATCAAGGAATATCCTTCCATTTTCTAATATCCTCTTCAATCTCCTTTCTTAGAGTAGTATACTTTTCAGCATATAGGTCTTTTACATTTTTGGGTAGGTGGATTCCTAGATATTGCATTTTTAAGTGCTATTGTGTAAGACAATATTTCCATAATTTCTCTCTCAGTGAGCTTTTTGTTTGTGTACAGGAATGCTGTTGATATAAGTGTTGATTTTGTATCCAGCTAACTTACTGAATTTATTTATTATACCTAAAAGTCTTTCAATGGCATTTTTGGGGTCTTTATGTAGTGTAGCGTGTAGTCTACAAATGATGATAATTTAACTTCTTCTTTTCCTATTTTTACTCCTTTTATTTCTACCTCTTGTCTGATTGCTCTGGCTAAGATTTCCAGAACTATATTGAGTAGGAGTGGTGATAGTGGATATCCTTGTCTTGTTCCTGATTTTAGAGTGAAGGCCTTCAGTTTTGTCCATTTAGTATAATGTTGGCTGTTGGTTTGTCATAAATGGTCTTTATGAGATTGAGGTACATACAGTCTATTCTGAGTTTCTGTAGGGTTTCTATCATTAACAGGTGTTGGACTTTATAAAACAATTTTTCTACATCTATTGAGAAGATCATGTGATTTGCATTTATGGCTCTGTTGATGTGGTGTATTATATATATTGTTTTGCATATGTTGATCCATCCCTGCATTCCTGGAATAAGCCCCACTTGGTCATGATATATAATCTTCTTGATGATTTGCTGCATTCTATTAGCCAATATTTTACTGAGAATCTTTAAATCAATATTCATTGAGAGATTGGTCTATAGTTCTCCTTTTTTTCCTTGGTTTTGATATCATAGCGATACTTGTCTTAAAAAATGAGTTAGGGAGGACTGCTTCTCTTTCAATTTTGTTGAAGACTTTAAGGAGTATTGACATTAAATCTTCTGTAAATTTCTTGTGGAATTCAGTTGTGAATCCATCAAGACCTGGGCTTTTCTTTGTTGGTAAGCTTTTAATCATGTTTTTGATTTCAGTAGCTGATATCGGGTTATTCAAAATTGTTATATCTTCTTGATTGAGCTTTGGTAGTTCATATGTTTCTAGAAATCTGTCCATTTCCTCTGTGTTTTCCATCCTATGTGAGTAGACATTTTCCAAGTAGGTGTCCATGATCTTTTGAATTTCCATGGAATCTATAGTAATTTCCTTGTTTTCAGTCATTATTGTATGAATTTCAGTTTTTCTTCTTTTTCTTGATAAGATTGGCTAGAGGTTTATCAATATTTATTCTCTCCAAAAAGCAGATCATTGATTTGCTAATTCTTTGTTTTTTTTTTTTTTTTTTTAAGTTTCAAGTACATTAATTTCTGCTCTAATCTTTACAATTTCCTGTCTCCTATGAGCTTTGGGTTTGACTTGCTCTTCCTTTTCTAGAAGCTTGAGATGTAGCATTGGGTTATTTATTTGTGTTTGTTCTGTTTTTTGATGTAACTATTTATTGTTATATATTTTCCTCTTAGGACTGCTTTCGTTGCATCCCATAGGTTACTGTATGTTGTATCTGCATTTTCATTGGATTGTAGGTATTGTTTTATTTTTTCTTTAATTTAATCTGTAACCCACTGGTTATTCAGAAGGTTGGAACACTCTGTAAACATTCACTAAGTCCATTTGCTCACAGTTACGATTTTGTTCTGTTATTTCTTTGCTGACTTTTTGTCTAGATGATTTATCTCTGTGACAGATGGGTGTTAAGGTTTCCTATTACAATTGTGTTCTTGTGTGTTTGGTTTTTCATGTCCATTAGTATTTGTCTTATATAACTGGATATTTGGTGCATATATATTTATAATTGTTAGTTCTTCCTTTTGTAGTTTTCCCCTTACAAGTATGTAGTGGCTTTCTTTATCTTTTAAAATCATTTTAGGTTTGAAGTTCACTTTGTCTGCAAGCAGAATAGCTTTTTTCTGCGTTCCTGTAGCATGGAATACTGTTGTCCATCCTTTGAATTTTAATCTATGAGTTTCTTTTTTGAGTCAGCTGTGTTTCTTGTATTCAGTATATTGTGGGATCCTGTTTGTTTCTTGATCCATTCTGTCAACGTGTTTCTTTTGATAGGTGAATTAAGCCCATTTACATTTATGGATATTACTGATATGTACTGGCTTGACTTTGCTATGTTGTGTTCCTGTTGCTGGTTTCCTGCTTTTCTCCCTGTTTAATTTTTTGTCCAGTCTGGTGATTTCTTTCTGTTGTTGTTCTGCATATTGTGGTCACTTTTATCTCTATCTAGAATATCTTTCAGTACTCTTTCTAGGGTTGATTTTTGGACATGAATTTCTTCAGTTGTTCTTTGTCATAGAAGTACTTTGTTTCTCCATTAAATTTGAAAGACATTTTTTCTGGGTACATCAGTCTGGGTTGAAAGTTGTTTTCTTTTAGGGATTAAAATACTTCATTCCAAGCTTGCCTTAACTGGAAGGTTTGTGCTGAGAAAGATTATGCTGAAAAGTCTGCCATGATTCTAATAGGATTTCCTTGATAGGTGAGTTGTGTCTTTTTCTCTAACAGCTTTTAGAATTCTGTTTTTATTCTATATGTCTGGAATCTTAGTTGTTATATGTGTGGGTATAGATTTAAGTTAGTTGTGACTGTTTGGTGTTCTATTAGCCTTAGTTATTTATATATCAGATTTGTTCCCCATGCGTGGGGAAATTTTCTGCTATTACTTCTGTGAATCCTTTAGTTATGTCATTTGTGTTGACTCCTACATCTTCACTGATGCCTCTCAGTCTTATGTTGTTTCTCTTCACATCTTCTTGAAGCCACTGGATTGTCTTTTCATGCTACTTTGTTGTTTTTATAAGTTCTACCCTTTCATGATCACTATCTGTCATCCAGTCCTTAAGGTCTGAAATTCTATCTTCAGCTTCATTTAAATGGTTTTGCAAGCTTGCAATAGATTTTTTTTTTGATTCCTGGATATCTCTTTGAATTTGTTTCATGGATTCTGCTTGCTTTCTACATTGTTCATTCAAAGTTTCAATTTCCCACTCTCTTGTATTTTTTTAATCTATCTCTTCTCTGGTTATGTTGAGCAACTCATTTACTAAGGTTATTATTTCTGCCTTTATGTAAGACATTATTTCTAATTTGATTTCCTCTATAGCCTCATGGATTTGTTTCTTTACTTCATTTGCTACCTTTTCAGAGACTTCTGGTGTATGTCTTTTAAAGTCCTCTATTTCTATGTTGCCTATACTTGTTCCTGATGGACTAGATGTGTGAGATTGCATTTTGCCTTTTTGTTTTGTCATTTTCACCTTTTCGGTAAGTATTTGATCTTTGAATACTAGTAGTCTCAATTGTCTGTAGTGTGAATTTTAGGGTCTTACTGTGTGATTGATGTTTGTCCAATTGCTGAGTCCCACAATGAAGAGTAACCAGTCACCTGAATTCCTCCTGCAGGGCCTGTTGGATGAGTCCTATATATATTTTTTTTTTCTTTTTCCTTTTTTATCGGTACCAGGGATTGAACTCACAACTGCCTGCTTGCAAGGCAGGCGCTTATGCCACTGAGCTAAATCCCCACCCCCGAATCCTATATTCTTCCTGGGATAACTAGCCTAGAAGTTTTGTTGTAGGTCAACTCTTAGTTTATGCTGTTGCTATGTCTTCAGGTTGTTGCAGGTCACCAGATCACCCTGTCTATAGTGTTTGTGTCAGGTGAGGCTCCTATTGTTTCACTGGATGTCTCCTAAGCTCTTTTAATTTTGTACAAGTTAGAGGAGGCCTTATTGGTGCACTCCTCAACCTGTCTGATGTTCTCTGTGTGGAGGAAGGGATTACTCACTCTCTTGTCAGGTTTGCCAAGGTCTTACAGCTGGTAGTAGCTCTTACTTACCCACTGTAGACCTGTATTTTAGGGGCAAACTCACCACACTTACTAGAGCCTGCTGAAGGCTTCTGTTTGGGTGAGTGGTTCTTGAGTCTCCCATTGAGCCAGCACAGTAATCTGCTGTAGTCCAAGGTTCTGGGAAAAGGGGTTGGAGCCAAAGATCAACTGCAGTACTAGGTCTTGGAGGTGGGTGGGTTCCCCAAGGGGTAGGCTCCGGCAGTGGTCTGGGGTGTCCCTGGCATGCTGGGCATGCCTCAGGTGTTCTGGGCTGAGGGCAGGCCCATGGTGGTGATTTGGGGCATCCCAGGTTTGCTGGGTTGAGTGGTGGGCCCATGACAGAGGTCTCTTCCTGTTTTAAAATTTCTCTAAAGCACATTCTCTTTACCACTTCAAATTATTTCCTTATTTTCATGTGTCTTCCTGATTCTTCTTTTTTAAAAAAAGTGGGGGCATGATTCATTGATATCTGTTGGTTTTCTACCAAACAGGATTTTTAAAAGAAAAATCTTTATGCTGCTCACTTCTCTTCCCCAATGTTCTTTGGTGCAGAGAAACATGAGTCATATACACTTAGAAGTGAGTTTCTCTGATTAGAATCTTGGCTCAGTCAACTTATGCACAGTGGGTGCACTTCAAACTGTACTTAAAACTTTTAATATTCAAGTTTTGAACAACCTTAGATTGTTCAAATCTTAGTTCCTCCTTTCAATGCCTAATAATCTAACTTAGGGTTCCAAAACTGCCACTTTTTGCTTTCTTTTTTAAAATTTAAGTTTATTGCTACAATTTAAATATCCTTAATGGTCATATTTATCACAGGAATTCACAACTGTATATAATGCCTCTTGATTCCCCCTTTTTCCCTATTCCTTTTCTCTCCCTTCAGTCTCTCTTCTCCTCATTATTTGCCTCCATTTTGTTCTTCTTTTCTCAAACCCCTCACTCTCTAACTTTCCTTCCCATTTGAATAATTTCTTCCTATTTCATAATATCTATTATACATTTTGGTCCTTATTTACATTTTCAGTTTTTCACACCAGAGACACAATGTGATATTTAAAAATGTGTGTTCAATTTATTTCATTTAATAGTATGGTACTGAGGTAAATCCATTTACTTAGAAAGGTTTCAAGCTCATCCCTCTTTATGAGTGAGCAGTACTCTACTGCATAAAAACCAAGATCTTCTTTATCCATTCACTGTTGATGGATGTTTGGACTGTTTTCAAGATGTAGCTATTATAAACTGTGCTGCTATAAACTTGTGTGTGGTTATATCACTGTAGTATAATCCTCTTAAGTATTTGGGGAAGATCAAGAAGTGGGATAGCTAAATCAAATGGGACCTCTAGTTGAAATTTTCTGAGGTTATCTCTATACTGATTTCCACAGTGACTACACCAGCATACATGCACCTGATCTAGTCTGATCTCAGAAACTAAGCAGGGTCTGGCCTGGTTAGTACTTGGATAGGAGACATTTTGTTTTCTTGCTAATTTGCTGCTCCAAAGTGTTTCTAGAATTTTTTCTTTTAGTAAGATTATAATAAGAGAGATATAATAGACTAGGTTTGGGTTTGCCAAAGTATCTAATCTAAATAAATGTATCAATGTCGCACTTCCTAGCACTAGTTTGATTCTAAGATTTTTCTTCTATTGGAATACAGATAGTAGAGTAACACATTATCCTGAGAATTTCGATCAAGCATAAAAGAAAAAAAATTAATACCAAAGGGAAACTAATGTCACTTGGGATTTCTAAGTTATTAGATGCAAGACTTTTTATCCTTATCCTGGTTCAAGCTGATTCAAGCTCTATGAAGGTATATATATATATATATATATATATATATATATATATATATATATTATCCCATGACAGCATAGAATTCAATGCTTTAAACAGAATTTCATTTTAATGTTTAGTAGAAATAGGTATCTTCTTTATTCATGGGTTTTCTGTTGATTATAAATAAAATTAGGAGGAGTATAGATTTAAAGCAGGACTTTTATTTGTATCTACAGAACTAATCATACTAAAATGTTTTAGCAGATGAATCACAATAATGCACATTATAAATTATCAAATTTCAATAGATTTGATGCTATTTTCTTGCTATTGAGTTGTTTGATCTAGATTTATGTTTGATCTAGGTATATATGCACGTGGATAAATGTATGATATATAAAGACCTTTATCAAAAAATTCAAAATCTGAAATACTCCAAAATCTGGTACTTTTTGAGTGACAACATGACACAACAGTGGAAAATTCTATATCTGATCTTATGCAATATGTTGCAGTAAAAATACATGTGCACTAAAACTGTGGTATAAAATTGTCTTCTGTATAAGGAACTATGTGTATAAGGGGTACATGAGATAGAAATAAATTTGTATCTGGACTTTTGACCCATTTTAAGATATCTTTTCAAATATATGTTAATGTTTAAACATTGGAAATAGTCAGAAATCTGAACCACTTCCTGTTCCACGTCTTTAATATAAGGATCCTCTTTATTAAGTGTTGAATGATTAAATCAAGCTAGTTAGCTATTCACAGACTGACTGACTGACTTCATTCCAGTGGCAAGAACTTGAAATATATTCTATTGGCTATTTTGAAATTGGTAACATATTATTTTTAACTCTTGTCACCATGGTAGACAACAGACCTCAAAAATTTATTCCTTCTGTTTAATTGAAATTGTAAATTTTGATCAACACTTCTTCATTATTTCAATGGATTCTTTGCATTTTGCCATTGATTATTTGCATTTTAAGAAATGTCTGTTCAGATTTTTTGCTCATTTTCAAAGAGACTGATTTACTTTCTTGCTTTGAGTGGAGTTCCCTGTATATTAGGTCATTAACATTTTATCAAATGTAGCATTCACAAATATTTTTTCCCATTGTTGAAAATTCTTCTGTACACTGCTGATGGTTCCCTGGGCTGTGTAGAAGCATCCCAGATTGATGTACCTCATTTGCATGTTTTGTTGCAATGTGCTTTCAGTTCATAAAAACAAAATTAGTGACCAGACCAATGTCACAGAACTTTATTTTTATTTTAATATTTTAAATTATATTTCAAGTCTCATAGTTAAATATTGAATCCATTTTGAGTACACCTTTTTATATGGTGTGAAATATGGTCCAATTTACTTCTTCTGTATCTGGATATATGTTATTTCAGTACCATTTTATTGAAGATTTTCCCAGTCTTTCTATCCTCTTTTATTGGTTTCATTATGCCATTAATGTGTTACTTTGATTAAAATAGCTGTACAATACATTTTGATCTAATTTAGTTTTGTTTACACTGAAGATTGCTTTTTTCAAATTGGGATTTTTGCATATGAATTTTAGGAATTTTTTTTTATTTCTGTGAAAGATATTATTGGACTTTTATAAGGAATTATTTGAATCTGTAGGTCATTTTGAGAAGTATGGACATTTAAAGAATATTAATTCCTCCAATCTATGAATAGGGGTTTCCTTTCCACTTATTTGTGCTTTCAACTTATTTTTTGTGCTGTGGATAACACCTATTATCTAATGTTTTCCAGGTGACATTATTAAATATTTTAATATATAAGATCATGTCATTTTCATATAGGAAATCCACTTCTTTGTTTCCTATTAGGCTGCATTTATTTATTTCTCTTGTGTAATTGCTCTGAATGGGCTTTCTACTACTATATTGAAAGCAAGTGGAGCGAGTGGATATCTTTGTCTTGCTCCTGAACTTAGAGGAAAAACTGCAGCTTTTCACCACTGAAGAGTTTAGTTGCAGGGTATTCACATTTGATCTGTATTTATCATTTTGAGGCACATGCTTTCTATAGCAAATCTGTTGAGAGGTTTTCCTTTAGTGAACAGACACTGGGTTTTGTGAAAATTTTTTTCTATGTCTATGGAGATAATCATGCAGTTTTAAATAATTTAGTGCGCTACATCATATATTACATTTTTTTTTTGCCTGTGTTGACCCATCATTAGGTTCCAGTGCTAAATTCTACTGCATCATGATGAATGATTTTCATATGTTGTTGAATTTGGTTTGCTAATATTTTGTTCAGAATTTTTGCACCCATGTTCATCTGAGGAAAAGGCTTGTAATATTCTTTTTGCATGTCTTGGTTTGACTTTTATATTGGAATAATACTGGCCTAATAAATTTATTTGAATGTAGTCTCTTCGTTGTGTCTTTCTGGACCCATTAAAGAAGTGTTGGTATTAGTTCATTAAACATTTAATACCATTCATCTGTGAATTTAGTTACTAACTTTGGGGTGAGCTCAGTTTTCTTTTTCTAACTCCTTGAGGTACAAGATTAGGTTGCTTATTTGAGATTTTCTTTTGGTGTAGATGTTTATTGTTATAAACTTACCTCTCAGAACTAACTGCTTTTGCTGCACATAATAAGATTTGGTATGTGAAATTTTCAGTTTTATTTGTCTCAAGGTATTTTTAAATTTCTCTTTTGACATATTTATTGTTCAGGAGCATGATGTTTGATACTGACATACTGAAAGTATTCTAAGATTTCTTGGGTTATTGAGTTTTACTCTCATGACAAGTCATCAAGAAAGATATTTGGTATGTTCTCAGTCCTTTAAATTTATTAAGATTTGTTTTGTGGATAAAACATGATCTAGAGTATGTTTCATAAGCACTTGAGAAGAATGTGTATTCTTTTGCCTTTGGATGAAGTTTTTGGTATATTTACTAGGCTAATTGAACTGAAAAATTCAGTAGAAACTTTCAACATATGCGTTTATATTAGGTGAATCACGTCCAATGTTTCCTTATTGGGTTCTTTCACTTTTTAAGCTTCCTTATTTATTTTTTTGTCTTTGAACTTTTAATAGTTTGAATACGATATATCTTGATTAACTCTTTTTTTAGTTTAATTTTATTGGAGACCACTGAGCTTCCTCTATCTGGATGTAGGCATCTTTATGCAGATTTGGAAAATTTTCAATCATTCTTTTTGAATGTAGCTTTTTAATCCATTTTCTTCTCTTCTTTTAAAAATCCTATTATAAAAACATCAGTTTTCTTGATGGCATTTTATAATTTTCCTATATTTTTTAAAGCTGAGACCCAAACCCAGGCTTGTATATGCTAGTATTTGTCAATTAGTTTGTGATGGATGAATTATGACATCAACATTTATTGAAAATCAATATTATCAAAATATAGGCATTTTTGGGCAACTTATATAGTTATGTCTTATATATATGTATATATGCACACACACATTATATATATATATATATATATATATATATATATATATATTCTTGCCCTGTTTAAACAAGTTTTAACACAGAATCCATATGTTGGCCATCAAATATAAAGTATTTTCCCCATAGGTATAACATTAAAGAATGAAAGAATTGTAAAACAGGAGATCAACTCTGAAGTTATCTACCGAAAACTTAAAACTTCCTGGTTTGCAGATGATTGTTAATCACTACTCTTTAAAACAAATGAGCTGACTGAACTAGTTATATTGCATTCAATTTTCCCCAATTTTCCTAAAAAGTATCTGAAATTTTAAACTTTTATAATGAAAAGATAAAAGTAATAGTATTAAAATTATAGCAGTGAATTAATATGCATAACACATTGAATAATTATATCTTTCTCATAAGGCAAAGGATATTAAATTTGGAGAGCAATAAGAATTTGAAAGAGGCTGTTATGATGATTTTAATGACTCTTGGACACTTTAGTCCTTTAAAATATATTAATAGCTGTTGGTTTCTCATAATGATTTTTTTATTTTTCAAATATATTTCCTTTGCTTTTCTTAATGGGAGTGTTTTGATAGTTGTTTGGCTGGCCAAACATCATTAAATGTACAACTTTGGTTGACAAATAAAGAAATGAAGTGAGGATTTATATTTTTCAATAAATAAAGTTTAGAAAAAAAAGATGCAGAAAAGGCTTTGAAAATACGGTTTATGTGTACATAAAAGAAAGTCACTGAAGTGTGATCCAGTGAATGCTGCCATTTCTGGAATGCAGTCATTTAGAAATATTATAGTTTCTTTGGATGGTCACTGTCTAGCACTATCATTCAATCACATCCTGGTCTGTTGGGGTGGCAAGAGATGTGGGCAGAGACACATGGAATGTTACATTTATCTAACAAGTTGTTAACCAGTTTGATGCTTGTAACTCAAGGCATATCTATGGATATTATTTTAGCTAAAGTGCATGCTCACTCTATCCTATTGTCTGTGGCAAGGATCTCTATCTGAATTAGCACTCTTTGAAGAGGAAGTTTTGGAAATGTGGACACATTTAGGTTGCACAAGTGACTAGAGGGTAGCAGGCATGTAAAAAGGTTTAGCAATGGCCAGTAAAGTCCTGCAATTAACACTAAGCAAAATTTAACAGCCTCCTTCTGCCCCACCCTCCACCCTCTCCTAAGGAATACTAGTCTAGAGAACATGTTCTTTGATAAGAAACTTTCTAAAATTAGAGGAGTTGGTATAAATAATCTTAGATTTTTGTCAATTTTCAAGTGACTTTAGATCTTGATTTAAGAAGTAATTCCACTGTTTCTCTGGAAGACCTAGTTTTCTCCCTTATTATACATCAGTGTTATCACAACTGGACCGTAATTCTAGGATGTAGTTTGGTGCACCACAGATATTTTGCATTGGCATTCACCCAGTAAATAAAATATAAAATTTTATAGGCATGTTTTATTTTCTTTCCTACTGATTCCTCTTTATTTTAAAATTAGATTCCACTGTTCCTTTGCATCTTATTATTTTTCATTCATTTTCAAATCTTCTACTCAAGTCTGGCACCTAGTAACAGAATCTAAGGCTACAAATTACAACGAAACATCCATTTTTAAACTTAGTTATTTTAATTCCACATTAAAATGATTTTATTCATAGATTTAAATATATTTAGCTTTACAAATAGCTTTAGGTTCATTAAAAAATTGTGCAGAAAGCGCAGAGTTCCCAATATATTTTTCCCAGTTTCTTATATAATCAACATCTTTCCTAAGTATGACAAATTGTTATAATTGACCACTCAGTCCTGGCACATTACTATTAACTAAATGTCCCTAGTTTACATTACGGTTCACTGCTTACCTTGTTCCTTGTAGGATTTTTGAAAAAATATATAACATAATTTTTATAACATGAACTAGAATAGTCTCACTACTTTAAAAAGTTCCTCATGCTCCATTTACTCTAGCCCACCTTCTTTCTACTTCAAACCCATGGTAACCACTAATATTTTTACTATGTCAAAATTTTGTTTTTTCCAGAATGTTGTACAGTAATTTTTTATGGATTGTTGTCTTAGTTACTTTTTATTCATCACTGAGACAAAATGCCTGATGCCCAAAGTTGGGAAAGGAAAGGTTTGTTTCTTACAGTTTTTGGAGGTTTCAGTCTGTACTCAGCTGACTCCAAGGCAAGGTGGCATGGCAGTGCAGTTCATGGTGGGTGCAAATAGCAAGGCAGAAACCAGCAAGAGAGAGTGACACACTGCCTTGTACAACATTGTATGCTGGCTCCACCCCTAGGTGGGTATAGCACGGACACCATCAATCCAAGCTCTAGACAATGAATCAATCACAAATGCATAATGCAAATGCTTGAAGCCTGGGGGCCACCTATGTAAACCATGACAATTGTGTTATCATGTACAACAGCTTCTTTTATAATAAAATATCTGAGATAATTTAACTATAAGAAAAAAAGATTTATTCTGCCTTGCAGTTTTGGAGACTCTAATTCAAGATGAGGTGGATTAATTGGGTTTTAGATCTCTGTAGTGTGTTGAATGGTAATAGCAGAGACCCTATGATGGCGCAAACTGCTCACATCATCAGCCAACAAAGAAAGAGAAAGGGAAAGAGGTCACAGTCACACAATTTCCTTCCAGGTCATGCCCCAATAACTTGGATTTCTGCTAAACTTTGCCTCCTAAAGGTTCTACCACATCAGGGGATGGTTATCTAAAGCACAGCTCTTACCAACATATACTTATGAGTTTTCCTCTGCTTTTATGTCTGGATTCCACATTTCTTGTATTATTGAAAATATTTGTTACACAAGATACAGAGCAGTATTTTTAATCCACTCATTGAAAGATACCAAGGTTACTTCTACCTGTTTATAATTGTAAATTATATTGATCTAAACATTCATATACAGGTGTGTTAGTGCACATATATTTTCACCTAATTTCCTTCAAGAACAAGGAGTACAACTGCTGGACTTTATGGCATACTTAACTTTATTAGAAACTGACAAACTGTGTTCCAAAGTAGCTGTACCAGTCTGCATTCTCCTGAAAGGGAATGAGAGCTTTTGCTGAACTACGTCTTTCCCACTATTTCTTCTTGGTACTGTTCTATATTTCAGCCATTCTAATAGATGTGCAGTGGTATTTCACTGTTTGTTTGCACTCCCCTAATAGCATATGACACTGAGGATTTTTCATTCGCTAAACATTTGAAATAATAAAGAATTCAGTGAATTTTCTGCACACAAAACAAGATACAAAAATCGGTAGAATTTTTATACAAAAATAATGACCTAAATGAAAAAGCAGTTAAGACAACAATCACATTTACAATCACAGTAAAAAAAAGTTAAAATGCTGAGTAAAAAATTTAAATGCATGGGTGAAAAATTGTGTACTGAAAGCTATAAAACATTTATAAAAATGAGTTCCTAAGAATACAGCTAAATATAATGATATTCCATGCTCATAGACAAGAATTAATAGTATAAGATTGCTCATTCAACTAAAAGCAGTGTACAGATTTAATGTGATCCTTACCAAAATACAAATGGTATTCTTTAGAGAAGCAAAAATAGTAATACTAAAATTAGTAAGTAACCACAGAAAATTCCAAATACCCAAAGTAATTCTAAGAGAAAAGAATAAAGTTGGTTACATCACATTTCCTGATTTAAGATTACTTTGCAAAGCTATGGTAATTTAAACACTATGGTACTTGCATAAAACCATGCACACACTCAATGAAAGCATAGAGTTCAAAAGTAAATCCAAACATACTCGACAACTAACTGTTGGGAAAGTCACCAAAACAGACACAAAAACAGAATGATCTCTTTAATAACTGATGCCGGGCTGATTAAATTTCCAGATGCAAAATACTTCTATGATATCACTTCCATGTTAAATAAAAGTCAGATATACATGGGTTAAGGTCAGGAGTAGAGATGAGATAGAGAAATGGGGGGATATAGTTTAGAGGACATGCAGTAGCAGCAAGAACAAGTCTAGCGATACAATGTACAAACTGAGGATGATAGATAATAAAATTGTACTATATTTGGGATTCAAACTAAATGAGTAGGTTTTAGCTGTTCTTACCACAAAACCCAAACATCCATAAAACATTAAGTATGTGAGAAGATACTCTCTGTGTGTATCAGATAGCACACTGCATCACTAAAATATACACACTAAAATATAATTTTCATTTTGAGAACTTTTACTTAGTGCTTTGTTTCACAGTTGATCACCTACTTTTGATTCTCTTATTACCAATCATCACAGTGCTGCTTTCTTTACTTATATAACTGTCACATAACTATACTTATGAGTCAGAATTTATAGACTTTAAAAATGTAAATTTTGTATTTTGTGTTTTTTCTGAAAGCAAACAGCTTGTCACTGTAGGCAATCTTTCTGTGAAATTTTAATCTTAATATATATTTCATACCAATGACATTTTTCAGAAAAATAGAAAACATAGTACTAAAGTTGAAAATTGACTGTAGATCAATTGTCTGAGAAGTTATATTTACCTTTTCCTAGAGTCAGTATGCACTGTGAAGCTGGAATTAGTGTACTCTCTTGCAAGAAGCTTTCCCTAGTGCAGGATTCTTTCCATTGGCGACCAATCTTATAAGATACAGTTCCTTTTTGTTATGGCTTATATCTTAAGTATCCACTTAATTTTTCTCTTCTTTCTTATACTTTGGAGGTCCTTCAGAAATTCTAGGTTGCCTTGTACTAGACCAGAAATACAAAAAAAAGTTGTTACTCAGTATATGTGCATCAAAAGGGTAATTCAGAGAATGAAGACTACCATGGTATAGAAAATGAGATTTGTTTTTCACTTTGGCATATATCTTCTTTTAAGGTGTGATGTTTGACACCCTAGAACAAAGAGTGCTAGATGTGTTTCTTTTTTTAATGATTCTTTCCAGTTTAAAACAAAAGTTTCCATCAGCATCAGTGTCTAGGCCCTCTGTGACGAACAAATCTCTCATGGCAAAGCTATTCTAACATTAATAACATTTCATGCTACAGAGCTTCATTTGTACATATGACAAAATTCTGCCCTTTTTCCACTGAAAGTGAGGTTTATAGTCATATATATACATACTTTTTTGGTGTCAGGGATTGAACTCATGACCTCGTGTTTGCCAAGCAGATGCTTGTGCTGCTGAGCTATACACCATTCCCCCCCCCAAATTGCCTAATAAAATAGAATTTTGTTTGATCTTTAAATGCTGTATATTACTTAATTGGATTCATATTAGTAGATATCATTTATGTGCCTAATAAAATACAAAATGTGAGTGAGGAGTTTTTTTTGTCCATTATTTTTGACTGCTACAATAAATCCTGATGGTGAATACTTTTCCAGAGAAAAAGAAATCAATACGAGGTTAAAATACTGTGCATGTGTTAAACCACAATTTCAATTGTATATTCAAATCAGATGTTTGTTCTCAAAGAATGGAGAACTCCAATTATTTCAGAGAAAGTAAATGTTTATGACAGATCAATATCTTTCTAGAAGGTGAGATTCAGTCTTAAAGTCATTATCTTTTCAATTAAGGTTTTAAAGACAATTCATTTAAGAATTTCATGAAGAAGAAAAGATTAGGATTAATCCTTATGGTTAACTAATTGCAATAGCATGTATGACTCTTAAAAAGAAAGTTAACTCTGAATTCATAAAGTTATTGGTTAACGGGCTGCTTCTATACTTAAAGGAGAGTGATAAGTTCATTAGCTACAGACTTAAAAAATTAAAATAAGCATAAAAATGACTGCATAGGGTGATTCTTTTTAGTGTCATTATAAAGTTTACTGATTGGTCTCATTTAGGTGACAGGACTAGTATTAAATATATTACTACAGAGCATTTTTTCTGAAATATATTGTAATGAAATATTTTATGGATATATATGTGTATGTATTTGTATATAGTTGCACCTGCCTCTATTTTTGTGAAAGGATAACTTTCATAGTTCTTTAAATAAATGTATAGAGGCTACCATAGTTGTAAGACAAATTCAGGAAAAAACAGTCTTATTAGAATAAGTTAAACTTCTTTGGCTTTGGCTTAATTTAAAACAGAAATGTAAATTGCCTTGTGGAAAATACATAAATATAATTAATCAAAATGTATTTTATTAACAGTTTATTAGGCTCTTAGATCTTTGAGCAAACAGAATGAGTTGCAAAAGAAGTATTGTGTTAGTTGTATCCAGCTATTATGGAAAAAGCCTTAATCTCAGGGTTTATATATTTACTTTCATTAGTAAACGTTTTGAACATATAATGATTACATTCATTGTTGAGGTTCCTATCTCACATAATGTCATAGTGGTATTTATGATTGGCATTTAGATCCAAGATTAGGATTTTGATAAAGATTAGGACCACAATTTGTCTCTTTCATCTTTAACAAGGACCATTCTGTTCCTCTGCTTCAAGAAAGCACATGAAGGACCTCCTGTGTAAGGGTGTTATTTTTGGAAGGGATGATATTCCATTGATTAGAACTCAGTCATGAATATTCCAAGCACACTGTCAGGTCAGCAAAGGAGACACCTATTGATGATCTTGGCAGAGTTCCTGAACTGCGTGTTAAGTGTCCTTACTTTTTGCCTACCTTATTTTATTGTGATTATTTTGAGAACTGGAGGAATTCTAGCCTTGAAATTAACACAACTGAACTTGTGT
This sequence comes from Cavia porcellus, assembly GCF_034190915.1. Classification (NCBI taxonomy): domain Eukaryota; kingdom Metazoa; phylum Chordata; class Mammalia; order Rodentia; family Caviidae; genus Cavia; species Cavia porcellus. The sequence goes on from NW_026947493.1 coordinate 61,367,034, forward strand.
ACTATTTTTCACTTTTTGTAAGGCAGATTATTTACATTTTACACACATTATTTTGTTATCCATGAAATGATAGCTATATGTATAAATATTAAGAAAAATTCCAGTTCTAATATTCACAGTTTTTTTTTCTATCTACAATTTTTACACCTTATATTTCAAAGACTTAAGTATGCTTCCATGAACCATGTATTTTTTCCTGAAACAGAGGTAGATTTCAGACTTAAACTTTCCTTGCAGTGAGACGTTTCCAGTTGCTTTGGGTGTTAGGATTTCAACATATGAGTTTTTTTTTATGAAAACATAATTTAGTTTCATAGAAGTTATTGAAAATTAGAAGATATATTGAGAGTTCAGATTTCTAATTCCTTTAAAAAATCATCTGGCCACACTGAATTTTTATTATTATATTAAAAAATCATCTTTTACTAGTGGGGCCATGGGTAATTTTTTGAGGCCATGCTCTCATTAGTTCATTCATCTTAGTCCATGCTATTATAATCCCTGACCACTTTTAACATTTAATTTTGTGATCTTTGACTATAGGAGACATAGTAGTAGATGTATACTGCCAAACTACATGTTTATGACATAGAGCTCACGTCCTCAGTGTCTTAGGATACTTAGGGATTTCATCTGGGGATCAAGTTGTCTCTAACTGCAACATTTGATTCTTCCATATCCGCCTTCCACTGTTCCTTCTTGGACACACTACTTTTGGAGTCTCAGATCATAAACACTGGGTTCATGTACATCAGCAATCACATCTTGGAACTTCTCAAGGATTGAATGAAGGAATTAGCTCAATAATGCATGTAGAAAAATAAGATTAAAAGTTGGAGCATTTTGCTGTAAGTTCTTCAAAGACGATCTATCCAGATCATAGATTAGAATAAGGTTCCCAGACTGGTAATATGGGCCATATGTAGACAAAAGGTCATATTATTGTGTTACTTTGTGTCTCAGTATCTTTGTACATAAAATGAGGATGATAGGAGTATCTAGCTAAAATAGTTGTACAAGGATTAATTGACCTGCTATTTAGAACTTGCCAAGAATAGTGCTTGTCATAGACCAAGTAACTTGTTTTATTAATTGATGGAGATAACCTAGCAGTTTTGAGAATGGGTTTTGGAGTTAATTTAGTTTTCATTAGTACCATGTACCTTCCACTACCTATTTACATAAATTAGGCCAATTATTAAGGAAATGGATTCTTTATGGATAGAATGGGCACAAAAATATACTCATATTATTAGGTTATACAAATATGCAAAGGGATAAAAAATGTAAAGATTCCAATACAATTCATGGGCTATAAGAAGTACCTAATAAAAATAAGTAGATATATAAACTGGATAATCAAAAGAAAACGATTTTTAAAAATCTTCCACTGAAATGAATAATTAAATTTAAAAGGAGTAGATACTTGATCAATGTGTACATAGAGTATGAGAAAAACAATGAAAATTTTTATGGTCATATTAAATCATGTCCACACATTTTTAACTCAAAATAAATTAAATAACAGATTTCTAAAGTATATAAACATTTATCTTGTGTAAAATATCAATATGGCATTTTAGGAATTTTTGACAAGAAAAAATAAAATCCATTATAAATAGTTCCAATTGTGTTAACATTAACATTGATAATAAAATAAGAAAAGCCTTCTCGTCAGGACTTTTATATTCATTGCCAAGAGGCAAATATTGACTAAGATGTTCATCAATATTCAGTTTAAAATGTTATTATTTTTGATAATTATTGAAATAAGGTATCACAGTGTAAGTTTAGCATTTTAAAAATTGATCAGCATTTCATGGTAGTTGTCAATTGAACATTGAATGATGCAAATTTTCCGGAAACAAATATCATTCACTCCCTGACATTTAAAGACAGTTTACTGTTTCCATAACTCTTGCTTATTGGCACTTCTGATATTTGCAGTGGATCAAAATTTGAGGCTGAACATAAGATCACTTGGAGGAGATTTTTTTTTTGTTTTTCAATTTTTTATTTTATGAAAAGCCAAATAAATTTTCATAAGAGATTGACAATAGCTATTATACTGTGTTTCATCTTCAAACTACTCAGTACAAGGCATAAACTAAAAAAATTCTTACAAAAAATAGATAGTAACACAAACTTTATTTTCAATCAAGTAATATAAACTATGAGTATGTGAAACAAATTAGCATATATATTACAATATTTTTAAACAATGAAATATATAATTTGGGGAAATTTTTGATTTTCTTCTTAGTTTCTACTTATTTTTCTTATATTTTGCTCTTTAATTGCATGTAAATAGAATATATATTATATATACCATGTATATGCTTTTGTCATATAAGAGAAACATGCAATACTTGAGTTTGTGTATCATTTCACTTAATGTTATTCAAAACAATAAAAGAAATTCCATTTGATTCAACTATCCCTCTTCTAGGTATTTTGCTGTAAGAGTTAACATTATAATATTCCAGAATACACTCATGTTTACAACAGCACGATTTACAACAGCATAATCTTGGTAACAGCATATAAGGCCATCAATAGATGAATAGATAAGGAAAATAGTATTTATACATAACAAAATATCACACTGTAATTAATAAAGATAAATTTGAGGCATTTGTAGGTAAGTGGATGCAACTTGGAGGATATTTAAAATAGAGTAGTCCACCAAGGATATACCATTGGAGTTTATGACCCATGAGGAAAAGTTCAAATCTTAACTTATCAAAGCCATTGCAGATTGTGTTTGTGATTTTTGAATTTGGGAAATGCTGATCTTTTCACTAACCAGTGTTTATACTAGACCTAAAAACAATGTGCTTGAAATTTTTATAAATGATTGCAGTGATTTAGAGAAATACATGATCAGTAACGTCTGCATAAGAAGAGTTTTTTTATTACGTATTATATTATGAAACACTTTTAATCAATTGCAAAAGTAAAAATGTTAAGAAGGCTTAGTTTTGAAAAATTGTTATAATGTTAACTCAATATGCTTAGTTAAAAAATCTTTATTTTGAATTGTATTTCCTCCTTTCTTTTTTTAAAGCTGGAGTTCTTGCACTGCTTCATCAGCTCACAATGCATTTATGAAAGAGTATCCTAAAATATTCCTGCACAAAAAAATAGAATTACCTAAAATTTTGAAATGGGAGCCAAAAAGGTAATTTTTTTCCCTGAAACTTAAGTCTATACATTTGTTTGGGTATGCTTGCGTATTGCATGTTCTCTTGTCTACAAGTGGAGTTGAAAACAGTATCTGGTGACTTAGACATACTCTGTGCTCAGGAGCAGTCAAGGAAACAGAGTGGTAGGCAAGAGCAAATTTATTTTCTTATTGAAGAGAGATATTTTTCTACTTCTGAGGAGAATGTTTATTTACACTTTTCTCCACATGATTGTTTCTTTTCACTAATAAATAATAATGTTTGTAAAAAGGTTGAAAGTACCCTATGGCGTTTCATGTGGAACTTTCCCTTAGAAATGACTGTGGTGTCAGTAGGTGGAGGATATAAGAAGGGATGCTTTGTGTCAATGAATGAATGACAGTTGCAGGGCAATTGAAAGCATCTGAGAAGTCTATTTTCCCAGGCTTCTGCTTCTAGATGGACCTGTATTTTATGTATGCTTAAAGGCAAAGAGTGGGACTACTGACTATAACAGAAAATGTAACTGCCTTCTTTGGGAAGAGTGAGCATGGACTGCCAGTTCACAGGGTTATCTGTGCCCTCCTCGAATTACTCCTTGCACCAGTGGAACTTATATAATAACAGCATCAGATTAAAGAAAGCATCCTATTCCTTAGGAAAATAAAACATTTCTGTACTATTTACCTGCATCTTCTGTAGTGGGTATACAAATTTCTTACTCCATACTACTTTAGTAGAAATGATGTATCTACACCCTTTCTGACCCATTGCCCTGCCTCCTAATTGTACCCTGTATAGTTTCTGTTGTAGTGATAAGATTCCACTTTGCTTTGTACTATTTTCTTTTTTATGTCTGACCCTTGGCAGATTGCTTCTCACATAATTGTGATTAATAAATGTGTGTTACCACTTGGAAAAACTATTTACAGACTCTGTAAAAAGATTAAAAATGCCTTAATTTTTTATATCAACACTATAAAGATAAAAACTCAAACTAAATTAGTGTAACAAATACATTCTCAGGATTTGGAGGATATCAGCATGGAAGATATAAATTCATTTCATTACACTAAACCTTCCTTTCATTTATAGCTGTAGGGTACTATTATGTAGAAATTAATATGCTAGTTACCTCGGGAAAGTCTCTGGGAGATGGACTTCCTCTGCCTTTTCAAGAACAATTTCTTAAATTAATAATCAAAAACAGCCTTGTGGAAAGCAGATATTCAAACAGAAAATTTTCTGAGACCTTAATTATCTAGATCAAACTGTTTTCCTAGACAGTAAGACTGCCTTGAACAACCATGCAGAGCTTACACTGTGACTTATCAAATTAACATCACTCAGTCTATGGGAATATTTAAAGCAAATATTTTCTACTATTTAATTTGAAGTATGCTTAATTTCTATTCTAAATTTGTTATTTAGATTTAGAATTGTAAATTTAGCTCTATGGACTAAGGCATAAAGAATATTTACGGTACCTAAAATATCCATCTTGTCCTTGTTTCTTTGTTAAGCTATAGGCACTGGTCCGCTCCTTTAGATAAGGCATTTTTTTGCAAAACCACGTAGAGAAATACTAGTGGCTTGGTAAATAGAATATCATCTTCATATTTTTATGAAAGAAAGACTGAGACCCAAAATTTATACAAACAGGCAATTATGGTCCAAATGCAAAAATAAAGGGCAGGATTCAAAATGCACAACAACTAGCTAAATGCATAAATGTAATTGATTTGTTTGTTGAAAGTTCCAGAGAAGCCAATCAAATTAGCTTAAGAATCAAGGGAATTTTAAGAATAAAATTTCTGAAATCTTCAGAAAAAATAGCTTGCCGATGAAATTAAGAGCAAGTTCCCCCCATATGTCTGCCTCATCTTTGCTGGGTTGGTTTCATCTTTGCACTTCATGTGGTAGATCTGAACAGATGGGATGCATCTGCCTGTCCAGGTTCAGGTGAGGAGAGCGGTGATCTCTTAAAATACCTCTCTGGCAGAAGCTCATTGAAATCTCTTGTTGAAATATGTCCTGTCTCTGCCTTGTCACTGTGCACTAATTTGCCAGTCATTAATCACATGCTCATTCATAGAAGGGGGAATGCTATTAACACTAAAAAAGGCAGGAGAGAAAATAGATTCTTAGTAGAAAATTATTTTCTTGTTAACTGTAGAACTGCAGAATGGATGCAGAAACCTTAAAAATTTCTTGAAGACATACAAATCTACAGAATGTTGGGGCTGGGGATTTAGCTCAGCGGCATAAGCGCCTGCCTTGCAAGCAGGCAGTCGTGAGTTCGATCCCTGGTACCGGTAAAAACGAAAAAGACAAAAAAAAAAAAAAAAAAAAAAAACCAAATCTACAGAATGTTAAACAAAAATTTTCAATTAAGAAGAAGAAACAATACATTGAAAAAACTCAAAGAACTTTAAAATCATATGTACAATAAGAAATTGTATAAAGACATTTCTGACTATAACACAATAGAATAAATATTAGAATTAGAAGCAAAAATATCTAATTATTTAGAAGTAAAACAATACCAATAACAAAAACTCCAAACGCTTTCTAAACAATTATTAGGGTAAGGAAAAATTTAAAATTGAATAGTGTTTCAGTATAAACTGAAAGTAAAGAAACAAAAACAAAAGTAGACAAATGACATACCAAAAATGTCTAAAACAAAATGCAAAAAATAAAACAAAACAAAAAATTGTATGAAAGACCTAAGGGAAAAAATCAAGAGAATAAAGAGATAACTGATTAATTTGCAGAAAACATTTGTAAGCTGTATATCTGATACAAAGTTTTTATATCTCAAATATATAAGGAGTTCTCAGCAGTAAGAATACAATTTAATTAAAAACAATTATAAAATATAGACAATCCTCAAAAGTAGTTACACAAATGAAGTTGATACAATTTAGTATTTCTCTCATGGTAACAGTGAAATTATTTTTAACTGCAAATTTGTAATAGCATGATAAAAATATTAATTTACATTTTTCAACTAGAAAATTATGTATTCTAAAGCACTAATAGATATACTTTTAACTGAATTAAAATAAAATACATTAAGAAAATTTTCTCTTAGTTTAGCTTAAAAAGCAATATGATATAACTATGTACTCAGATGGTGAAATAAGAGCTCAGGTAAAACAAAAAATTGTTTAAAAGAATAAACTCATGGAGAGAAGTGCATGTTAACAGATTCTAAATACCTGCTAAATATTAAAGTTCAATCTAAATATTAAAATTATGCATCAACCTTGGTTATTATTGTCATATTCAACATTGTATATTTAATTTAACACTAATACTATGTGAAGACTGTGATAACAAATAAGGCACCTGCCTGGCTGTGGGCAGCTGTGGGATGCCTGATGCCTGAGCATTTGCTAAATATTGAAAGAACATAGTCATGTGCAAAGAGAGAAAAATGCTCCATGAAAGCCTTAAATTCATTTGGGGCAGTGCCTCATTCATGAAAATAAATGAAAGTCCTCACTGAGAAATTAAGAAGCAATAAATGACAGAAAACTTAAAGACAGGACAAAGACAGTTTGAAACTATCATTATCTAAAATTTATTTTATTCATGGATGTATTAGAAGGTAGGAATAGATTCCTGGGAAGTAAGATAGAGAAATAGTTGCCCTGTTTTAAAAGGGAACATTGAATTTTAAGCTGGAAGACTTGAGTTTGAGTGCCTGTGTGGCCCGATAGCAACATGTGACTTCGGAGATATCTCTTCACATGATCTTCACTAGGTATTTATTAGAAAGAGGACAGTATTAACATTCTACCTCAGACTTCTCACTCAAAGGGATTTGTAATTAAAATAACTGTTTTGATTATCATGTCCTATAAATGGCAGTGATATTTTATGTGAATTATACCTTTTGTTAAGAAGTTCCTTTTTAAAAAAATAGGTTAAATAACAAGATTATCTCACATTATTTAAAATACCATTTTGATACAACTAAATGACTTCTATATTCCAATGGGGAAGATGAAATTAACAATATTATAATTATCATTATGAGAATTCTTAATAGTGATACTATTCACTGATTGGCTTATCTGTTCCCATTAAATATAGTTTATTATTACAAAATCTAATTGCCACCATCATCAGTATTATGAGAAATCTTAATCCATTAAGGAGATCCTTCTAGCGTGGTGGCACACACCTATAGTTGCAGCACTCAGGAGGCGAAGCAGGAGGATCCTTATGAGTTGGAGGCCATCCTGGACTACAAAGTGGGCTCAAGGCCACCCTGAACTGCATAGAAGAAACCCTGTCTAAAAAAGATTAGAAAAAAAGAGAGATTCGTATAATCTCAGATTCATATCTGTATTCTTCTGTCTTAAGAACATGGCATTATATAAATGTACTAATTTAAAATACTAGCTTTTTATGTGAGTAGGAGCACTTCTAAGTTATTGTATACTAATTTCAGTGTAGTTTTGCTTAACAATTTAAATCTTACTATCTTCTATTGATATTTTAATTTGCTTTTTACTAATGTTTGAGAGTCTTGGAAACATTGGAAAGCCAGACAATTTCCTGAGAACTATATTTATATAATAGTGAAAAAATTGTAACCACAAAAATGAATATGGAAAATAGTTAATATTCTTAAAAATATGATTTTTCATATTCTAAAGTTCCCAAGTCAGCATTTCAAGTTACTCTCTGTCTCTATCTGAACAATTATATTAATTCGTATTTTCTAAACCATGAGCAATGATCTTTCTAATAATTTAAGTATAATTTGTATTTATTATTCACTGTTCAGTTTTTTGATTGGACAGTTCATTAGTCCAAGCTTTTGTTGTAAGTAGCAAAATTCCAATTGAAAGAAACATAAACAGTCCGAAACTGTTACCTATGCATTCATCTGATCAATCAGAAAGCTGTCTTTAGGGAAAATGAGACAAGAACTTGAGTATGTGTAGACTCTCGTCATCGGCTTGTATTTGTACTCTTTTTGTTTGTGGCCTTTTCATGTGAGGCAGGGACGTGGTTATCTGTAACCTCAGACTTGTAACAGCTACAACAGTACAGATAAAGTAATTTCTTTATCAGCCAGAATAATTCTGGAAAAAGATTAAGACTGACTCAATCTGAGTCATATGTTAAACTATTCGTCAAATGATCTAGAACCTATTAGTACAAAAAATGTGGTGGGAGACATTTTTGTACAGGAAATTCATCACTATAAAAAAGAATGGTGCTCCTTGGAGGTAAGATGAGGTATATTAATTATACACAGTTACAGTAATTTTGGGGGTGGGGCAGGAAGCCTATAATTTCAATGCTGTGATTTCAATACTTTTGGAAGCTGAGGAAGAAATCTTCCAATTTCAACTTAGCAAGAATTTGTCTCAAAATAAAAATAAGTAAGGGATGAGAATGTAGATCAGTGCAAATGCTTGAGGTTCAGTTCCCAGTACTTAGCAACATAGTAGCAATACTTAAAAAATTGTCATTGTTTCTTTAATAAATTTAATATCTACATTTTTTAAACCCTAAGAAAACATATAGAGTGAAAAAGAAGTTCATGTAAATGGTACTAACTGAGGAAACAAATATCTATAAAATTATGGAAACGTGAAGATAAATTTATTAAAAATGCAATATGTGTTTATTTATTAGTTTTTTGAGACAAGATCTCTCTATGTAGTTCAGACTGGCCATACACTCACTCTGTAGTCCATGGTGACCTTGAACTCATGTTATCTTTCTGCCTCAGCTTCCTGAGTGTTGGTTGGGATTACAGGCATAGGTCACCATGTCTGGCTGTGATACTTTGACCAAGGGGAGAAATTAAAATATTTGCAAGGAAGCTTATATACTTGTAACAATCTTAAATTGTATAAAAATGTTAGCAACATTGATCTTTTTTGTTTCAGATAAAATTAGTAAATACTAAAAAAAAAGATTTTTAAAAGTTCAGTTTACTTTTAATACTCATAGTAAAGTGTTATTTTTTAATTTGGCAGACAGTTTGTAAAGGGATTATGAATGAGGAGACTTCACAAAAGAATGTAAAACTAAAATGTGGCCAAAGCTGAGAGCCATCAACATAAATTATTGACTAACCTGGATATTTACTAAATTAATGAAAATGAGAGTTGCCTAATATCAGATGCATTCTATTGCTAGATTTTACAGCATTGACAGGAGAAAAAGTGAAAAAAAACTTGAAAGACTTTTAACTAATCAGTACATTTCTTAAATTGTACATCAAAAAGTCAGAATTATTTTCCCTAAGGTACACAGGGAAGAGAGCAGAGGAATTGTTTAATGCAAATTGAACAAGCATTAAATGCAGTGGTAGAGAAGACACATGAGTAACTCAGATGGGTACAAATTTGGTACAGGAAAAATTGTAATGAGATAGCCATATGCAATTAACTTCCATTAACTTCTTTGACAAGACATAGAAGAATTCTTTTTTAGAAGTTCTTATTAGTAACTGAATTCAGCTAGCAATTGAAAATGCATTAGATTGAGCATTCAATGCCTTGATTGAGATCATCTATTTTGCCACTACTAACTATATGACTGGAGAAATCAATCTATCTGGACATCATTATGTGGTATCTAAAATGAAATGGTTGGGCAGATGACATTCAAAGTTCCTTTTAGCTCTATTGATCTGGGATCCCATTGTCTAGTTGATGTTATAAATATCATAGGAGGACATATGTGAGATGTTAATGTTTTTGTATTATCTTTTGATATATTTCCCCTAACATGTGGCTCCTCCTTTCCCTATATCCCTGCTATTGATGGTTTCTGAGAAAAGGTCAGGGAAAATACTACTTTGAGAAACAAGATGTTGTAAATGGATGCTTATGTTAGAGGAAGAAAACAGGAAGTGAGCTCATCTCCAGGCCTGTTGATATTCATTTAGTCCCATTCTTAATAAATTTCAAAGTAAGGTGATCGGAGTGTAGAAATACCCAGATAGCTGTTCAGGAAAATGATCATCAACTCAGACTATACAGTAGAAGTTTTTAAAAAATATTAGTTATGAGTCTCTGTCTACTCTGATCTATGTACTTTGGAAATAAAATATCAAATATTAAAAAGTATTCTTAGATTCTTGGGGTGATGAGATGTTGAAAGCCAGGCTTACACTTAGCTCAGTTCAACATGCAGTATGAAGTGGAAATATCAGTACAGAATTGGCAGAGAGAGATTCTTGAATTAACAATGAATGCCACTCCTCTTTCTTCTCCTGTATCTAGCAGACATGCCTTGTGGATGCTTCCACTGCGGCACAAGAGTGAGATATTGATAGGGTTGACGTGCTACAGGACCTTACGGAGGGAAATAGCAGGCTATGCAACAAGAATCTGAGAGGCAAAGAAAAAATTGTAAGCGGAGATGCAGTAGCAGAAAAATGCAGTCATTCTTCAGTAGATACCAACTACGGGCCAGAGCAGACCTCACAGCTATACGGTAACAGGCGTGGGATCTGCTGGCAGCTCAGAGGTGAGAGGAGCTTCTCCTTTGGACCTCTATAAAGCATGGGATCTTAGAGGCTCATCTCTCATGGTAGCAGATTCTTATGGAACAGTTAGTACGGCACTTGCCATGACTTATTTTTTTAAAGACAAAGACAAGAGAAAATTTAATTAGAACTTTTAAATAAAATTAGATTTCATTGATCAAAGACAATGGAAAATAATCCCCTTCAAGCTTTCAGTAGAGTGAACTCTGATTATAGAAACAGAACAACATAAATGAAAAAGCATATATGCTATTCACTTGTATTGTGATCTAAAAAGATATAGTGTGAAAGACAGGAACATAAACTTCCAATTGGGTTAAAAGAAAAACTAGATAAATTAAATTAAATGTGGTGCATTTGACCAAAGAGTGATTTCTTAATCAGCCAGCACTCAGACTCTGATGAAGTTCAAAGAGCTCTACCCAGCAGTGTGAGCTGTGAATTTTTCTTTCTCTGTTTCTCTGTTTCTCTCTCTCTCTCTCTTTCTTTCTTTCCTTTGTTTTTTTTGAAACAAGGCTTCTCTCTGCAGTTGAAGCTGTCCTTGAGCTCACATTCAGATTCAAACTTGCAGGCTGGATTCAAACTTGCAATGATCTTCCCGCCCCAGCTTCCTGAGTGAGTGCTGGGATGACAGGCATGTGCCACATGTCTGTCTGTGAGTTATGATTTTTATAGACAAAAACATAAGCCAAATTAAATAAATCATATGATTGACTGTCTCATCGGCTGTGTGAAGACATTTGGGCATGATGTGCTCAATCATGTACTCAATCATCTGATCAGTTGGTTGTCTATGACTGGCTGAAGCTCATCTCTTTATGGTTGGCTGAAAACAGGTATTTTCTAGGAAAAGCATACTGCTAGTTAGGTTTCTGTGTGTTTACTTCCTAAATTAGACTGAGGTTTGTTACTTAGGAACTTAAGGTACAGAGACAGCTTCAGGCTAATGGCCTCCTGCATATTTAATTCAACACAGGGGATTTATTATTCAAAAGGCAATTATTAACTATTTACAGAGGTATTATTACTCAGCGGTCAATGACAGAAATTGGTTTTACTGTCAAATTCACTTTCAATAAACTCAGACACATCAGTGTTTTTAAAACTTTAATGTATGCACAAAACCCTTGGGGAGCTTATTATTGTGTCAGTTCTGATTCAGAAGGTCTCGGGTGGGACCTGAGGTTTTTAACACATGACCAGGTAAAAACACGCTGCTAGTCACAGTGTCAGAAAACAGCCTTCACACATTGGATGCATTCTTAGAATGTAAAATAAAACCACTGAATTTTACCTCTTTTGTTGTCAAAAGTTTCTACTGGGAAGATTTGGTCCATATTTTAGGGTACTCATCCACTAATGAGTACATAGCTGTGAATAGTACTTAGTCATTGCATACATGGGATAATATACACATACAATGATTTTCTAAATTAAAAAAAATATATTGTACACTGCTATTAATCCCCCTGAAAACAGTTCTGCTCATTTGAATATTTTACCCTCCATTATTCTTGTTGCTTTCGGAAGCAGTAATGGAGGTCCTCTTTCATGACCAGTGTGAAGACAGAGTCTCTGATATTGAGGTCAAAACAATGAATTACAACAAAGAGCTCAAAGAAGCAGAAAAGAAAATAAGTGGATAAGAAAAGACAATCCTAGCAACTACTAGATTACAACAAAATGTAATCTAATCTTGGCTAATGGGAGTTAGAGGAAAGCAAGAACGCCACACAGATGGTTTCACTAACATTCTTACAGAAATTATGTAAGAAAAAATTCCAAAGATAAGAAAGGATTTCAAAGTACAAGCAAGTGATACTCATTGAAAAATAGATACCAAGCAATTATGATGAAAAGAAAAGTTCACCAAGGTATATCTTCGTTAAATTTGCATATACAAAAAAAATCCTAGAATTTTAAGCCGTCCATAAAATAAACAAAAGATCACATACAAACGTAAACCATTTAGAATCACAGCAAACCTCATAGCACAAACCATCAAGGCCAGAAGAGTGTGAAGTATTTCAAGCCCTAAGAACAAGTAACTCCCAACTCAGATTAATTTACCCAGCAAAGGAATCCTTCAAAGTAGATTTAGCAGTAGGGTATTTTCATGAAAAGAATAGCTCAGATATATGAGCACCAAACCAGCTGTAGAAAAAATATTCAAGAATATTCTTATCAGAAACTTGGATTGAGACAGTTAAAAACACATATAGAAACTAGTGAGGTTTCTGGAGAAACAACAATAAAAACACAACAGAAAAAGTAAAATAAATGATATACCAAGAAATAAAGAAGAAAATGATAGTAATTAACCAACATATCTACAGTAATATCTGTCAGTCTTAACAGCCTCAACCCTCTAAGAAAAAGACATAGACTGGCAGACTGGATCAAATAGAATTCAGCAATCTGTTGCATTTAAGGAACTCATCTAATCCAAAAAGATACTCATAGACTTAGAACTAAATGATGTAAAATAACATTTCATGCACAAGGTAGCTCAAAATAAGCAAGGGTGGCAATTCTAAAATCAGAGTAAATTTCAAGTTAAAGTAGATTAGAAATGCATAGAAAGTCACTACTTATTAATTAAAGGAATAATCCAATGAAGAGTAATGTGTATGACACTGAGATTAGTACTACTGAGATTAAAAGATTAAAAAAAGTAATACAATCATACTAAGAGGTTTTAATAGCCTCAGAGAGACAGATCAAATAAACCAAAGCTAATAAAGACATTTTAGAGCTGAACCACAACCTAGAAAATATGGACTTCATAGATAATATGGACTTCAGCATATTCCACCCATCTACCGCAGAGTGTATATTCTTTTTAATAGCACATGGTATCTTTTCCAAAATAGATAAAATACCAGTCCACAAAGCCTGCTTAAGTAAATGTAAAATTACTGACATCACCTCATGTGTACTACCCAATCACTGTGCAATGAAATTAGAGACAAATGACAGAAGATAATTTGAAAATGGCAATTGTCCTAGAAATTTAAGAATATACTTCTAATCAAGCCATAGCTCAAAGCAAAAAAATCAAAAAATAAATTTAAAATACTTCTAGAGTTAATGACAATGACTGTACAACTCAGTGAAACCTTTGAGACACATTGAAAGCAATTCTAAGAGCAAAATTAATGCACATAATAGAAAAATAGAGCAAGCTCAAATAAATAATGAGAAATCTTAAGCTATTTCAATAACAACAAACCAGCCTGAAACAGAACTAAAGAGAGAAATTATAATGATGACAGCGGAAATTACAGAAACTGAGCCTTAGGGAACTATAATACAAATCATTATAGCAAAGAGCTGTTTGTTTTAAAGAGTTAATGAAATAAAAAGGTCATAGCAAAACTCATCAAAAGAAATAGATAAAAGACTCACATAAGTGCAATTAGAAATGACAAAAGTGAATCACAACAGACACTGTCCATATCCAGGAGATTATAACTAGTTTGAAATATATTCCAAGAAATTATCAAGTTTTGTAGAAATGGATAGATTTCTACCAAAATTACTGCCAAAACTAATTCAAGAAGACACAAATATACTTAATAATCCAATCACAAGCAATGCAATTGACTCAGTAATTAACACTCTACCAACTAATGAAATCCCAGGATCTGATGGATTCACAGTTGAAGTCTATACAATCTTTAAGGATATTTATCAATACTCCTCAAGTTCAAAGAAACTGAAAGGAATGGAGTGGTCCCAAACTCACTTATGGCTAACACTCTGATCTCAAAACTAGAAAAAGTCTCAACTGAAAAAGAGAACTATAGGCCAATCTCTTTAATGAATATAGATGCAAAAATATTCAACAAAATATTAACAAATAGAATGTAACATTTATCAAAAAGTGGATACAACATGATCAAGTAAGTTTCATCACAAAGATGCAAGGATAGTTCAAAATACAAAAGTTTACAAATGCAATATATTAGATAAAAAAGAGTAAGGTTAAAAAACATGATCATATCAATATATAAATATTGATACTTGCTTTCAACAAAATCCAGCACTCATTCAGATAAAAATGCTAAATAAAACAGATATAGAAGGACCATACTTGAATACAGTAAAAGCTAAGAGCCAAGAGACAGCATCATACTAAATGAGGGAATACTAAAGCATTCCTCTAAAATCAGGAACAACACAAGAATGTCTACTGTCAGCTCTTCGATTCAGCATAGTACTCGGAAAACTAGCTAGAGCAAGCAGGCAAGAGAATGATATAAAAATATTATATAGGAAAGGAAGAATTTAAATTATCATTGTTTTCAGATGACATGATACTCTACATGGAAGACCCAAAGGAGTCCCCCAAGAAACTCTTAGAATTCATAACCAATTTCAGGAAAATAGCAGTTAACAAGAGCGACACACAAAAATCATTAGCCTTTATGTACACCAACAATGAATGCAAAGAGAAGGAAATTATGAAAATACCATTTACAAGTGCTTTAAGAAAAATAAAATACTTAGAAATTACTACCCTAACCAAAGATCTCTATAAAGACTATAGTTCTGAAGAAGAAGACTAAAGAGAGCATCAGAAAATGGAAAGATTCGCTTGGTTTGGATAAGCAGAAAACTGATATAGAGATCAGTGTAGTCCCATTCCAAATACCAACAACATACCTTCTACAACTAGAGAAAACAATTCTAAAATTTGTATGGAACAGTAAGAGAACCTCTTTTCTAGTCAGTGATTGCAAGGGGAACAGGTACATACAGGAAACAAAATTTATATTATTTTATGATGATTACCTAGAATTAAATACAACGAAACACAGGAAATCTGTTCACAGCATTTGGCCCTATAAAATCTGGCTGAGGGTCTGGATCCCACAGCAATGTCTTGCAGGAGTCCAGTTGAAAACGTAGAGCCCATAACACTGACTCCAACGAGTCCAAATGGAGGTCTAGAGCCCACGACGATGACTCATGCAAATCTGTTTCACAGACCTACTCTGGGCAGGCTTAGAGGTCAGCGGTGGAAACTAGAAAGTCTATGCTAGTGGGGTGAAGGGTCTGTGGTAGTAGCTTGAGGGTTGTACACTGGAGCTAAGAGTGATGCTCAAAATAAGGACCAGGACTCCCTTGAATAATACCACAGCCATCCTCAGCAACAATGAGGTCCTGAGCTCCTCTGATGATAACAGTCAAGAACATGCCAGAAACCCAGCATGAGGAACATCTGGAGATCAAATAGCAAACATCTTCCCTTCTGGAGCCAGGAAGTGATGCTCAAAGTAAAGACCAGAGCTCCCACAAAGTGAACCCTAGCCAGTCTCAATGACAAGGTCCCTAGGTCATCTAGTTATAATGGCTGAATTCACATCAGGGAAGCTGGTCATGACAAGGTCTTCCAGGAGAACCAATAGCTCCAAAAATAACACTTAGGAGAACCCACAGTGCCTCACTCTTCTTCTCCATGTGTCTATTTATGCTGGCAGCTTTCTTCAGGTGGGCCATTTATACCAGCACCATATTGATTTAATTCATGGTATTAAATTGACCACCAGTTTTTAATCCATCACAACCCCTAATAGCAAAAGTAATTTTGGGCAATGAGAGCAAAACAGGTGGCATAGCAATGTCAGACTTCAAACGATAACATAAAGCAATAGTGAAAAAACAGCATCATACGGGAACAAAGCAAATGTGTGGATCAATGGAGCAGAAGTGAGAACACAGAAGCCTCCCCAGACACATTCAATCATTTGATCTTTGACAAAGGCTCTAAAAGGATATGTTGGGGGAAAGGCAGCCTATCTGACAAGTGGTGATGGGAAAACTGGTAATTTGTTTGTAGAACAATGAAACTGGACTTTTATCTCTCACGGTAAAGTAAGTCAAAATGGGTTAAAGATCTAAATGTTAAAACACAAACATTAAATCTCTTGGAAGACAAAAAATAAGTAAAACACTTGAAGACATAGGAGTAGGAAAGGATTTTTTTAAACAGAAAATTTCACAGAAAATAGCACAAGAATCAACAAATGGGAGTATATCAAGCTAAAATCTTTTGTAGAGAAAAAGATTCAACCAATAGAGTAAAGAGACAACGTACACAATAAGGAAAAATATTTACCAGCCACTCCCCAGACAGAGGAATAATATCTAGAATATATAAAGGACTCAAAAAATTAAACATTCTGAAATTAAAGACCAAGTCAAGAAATGGGGTAGAGAAATTTACAGACACTTCATAAAAGGAGAAATACAAATGGCTAACAAATATACGAAAAAGCATTCAACATCTGTGGGCATTAGATAAATACAGATTAAAACAAGACTATGATTGTATCTTACTCCAGGAAGAATGACAATCAAGAAATAAGACAGTAACAAATATGGGAGTAATTGTGACCAAAAGAGAACTCTTTTTTAAAAAAATTTATTTAAAGAAAAGGAAACAAAAAAATACATGGAGATAAAAAAGGGTAGAAATAATACAAAATTACAGAAAAATAAGCGGTAAGAGATCACTGGTTGATAAGTTACATATTGTCATCTTAGAAACAGCAGTTCAGGTTACAAAATTAAAGTATTTAAAATGACATTCAAAAAATGACACTGCAAACAGTTCTGCTCAATGATCGAACAAAAACTCAGTAATATGGTTATCAGTCCTACACACTTGTTTTACATCTCAAAGAGGGTAAGATTAAACATATCAAAACAGAACAAAACAGTTAAAAAAACAATTTAAAGAAATACAGATTTCAAAGCAAGTCCACTGGAGATCTTCACTGTCTATCTAACTGTCTCTAGTTTCTTACAAATTGTTGTCCCCATCTTCACCCACTTTATATACTTATTGCATATTATAGAACTAATCAAATCATTACAGGATGATGAAGTCTTTTTAAGTCTTCAAGATCTAACATTGGGGAAGACAATAATAACTACCATCGCATCTCTCATTCTCTTCGTGATAGCCATCCCCATCTTTACATATGCTGAAATTGAACTTAAGAGCTAGACTAATATCATTCTGATCAGTGAATAATAGTATTGCTATTATATATCATAATGGTACAAAATTAGCGTTGGGTTACTTAGTGTCTCTTCAGAGTATCTGTTCGTTACATCTTGCATTATTTAATCTGTTCCTGTAAATAATTTTTTTAAAAAAAACTCATGTGTGAATTTCTACATATATATCTATCCTCTCTGTAAAAAGAGAACTCTTTTACATTGTTGGTGGGAATGAAAACTAGTACAAACAATATGGAAGTCAGTATGGAGATTTCTCGAAGAACTAACGTTAGAAATTCCATATGACCCACTTACTCCTCTACTGGATATCTTCCTCAAAGATTTTAAGTCATCATACTACAGTGATATGTGCACACTAATGTTTACAGTGGCACAATTCATGATGGCTAAATCCTGGAAGCATTGTGTATACCCATCAACAGGTGACTGGGTAAACAAAAGATGGTATTTATATATAAAGAATTGCTACTTTGTTATAAAGAATGACAAATTTGAGGCATTTGTAGGAAAATTGCTGCATCTGTAAAACATAATGTTGAGTGAAATAAACCAGATGATAAGCTTATGTGATCCTCCATTTGAGTGAGGAAGAGATCCCCCCAAAAAAGATGGAAAGAGACAGGAGGACAGATTTCATGCAGTAGGGAAATGGTACAAGGGAACAAGGAGAGAGGTAAGGGGAGAGTGAAGAGGAAACAAGGGGAATAAAATGTGCCGTGTATAGGAACCTTATAACCCTAAACAATGTAATATTATGTGCCATAGCATGTATAAAACTCTAAAAGTGCCAACAGGAATTAAAAAAGGGGATTGGAGAATGAGGGAAAGAGTGGGGAGTGAAGTGGATTATAGAAAAAAACCAAACTGTAATATGTTTATGCAACCACTCCCCAAGATGACTATAAACTGCATGAATTACTTACATGCACTAATAAAATAAACGAGAAGGAAATAATTTTAGGAAAATACACCATTTACCAAAACATCAAGAAAAATTGACTACTTTGATACTAACCTAATCAAGGAAGTCAATGACCTCAATTACATCACTATTGAAAAGACGATTGAAGAGGACCTCAGAAAATGGAAAGATATCCCATGTTCCTTGGCAGGCAGAACAAATACAGTTGATATGACCAGGTTCCCAGGATTGATATATAGATATAAAACAATTTCAATCAAAATGCCGACAATCTTCTTCATTACTCTAGAGAAAACAATTCTAAAATTCATACAAAAAGCAAGAAAAGACTCAATAACCAATGCAATTCTAGGTAACAGTAGCAAAATACCAGGCATCACAGACCCAGATTTGAAGTTATATTGTAAAACCACAGTGATAAAACAGCATGATATGGGCACAAAACAGAAATAGTGATCAATGGAACACAACAGAGGAAGCAGAAACAATCTCTACCACATTTAGCTGTTTGGTTTTTGACGGAAAATCCAAGAACATACACTGGAGGAAAGATAATCACTTTAATAAATGGTGCTGGGAAAACAGGTTATCTACAGAAGACTCATTCTATACCCATAATCTCACATGATGCTAAGTGAAAATGAAAATGGATCAAAGATCTAAATATTAAAACAGAAACACTTAATCTGATGCTTAAACTCCTGAGGACACAGATGTAGGCAAGGACATCCTGAACAGAACCATAGTGATCTAAGAAGCAATACCAAGAACTAAATGAGATCACATCATATTAAAAAGTTTCTGTGTATCAAAGGTATATATGTAGATGTCCCCCAAAGTCTCATGTGTTTGTAGGTGGGGTTTTGAAAGGTGGGACTGGATCATGAGTGAGTGAGACTAGAATTGGATTAGTCCTCTGATTGGTTTAGTGTAGTTCTGGGCGTAGATGATGGGTTTACTGAAGAGGGAAGACCACACTGAGTGTGGGTGGCGCAAACCAATAGGCTTGTACCCGGGGTGGAGTAAAAATGGGAAGGAAGAAGGACGGCTCACCACTCTGCAAAATACCCCACTTTGGAGCCAGATGACATGGGACTGAAACTCCTATGAACTGCGAGCCAAAAATAAACCTTTCTTCCTTTAACTAGAGGGTGTCAAGTGTTTTGTACTGTGATGAGAAAGACACTAAGGAAGACAGAAGCAAGCAACCAACAGAGTTACAGGGCAGTCTATAGAATAGGGAGAATTTTTTCCTAGCTATGCCTCAGAAAGAGCACTAACATCTAGAGTATATAAAGAACTCAAAAATTAGATACTCCCAAAATACAAGATCCAGTGAAAGAATGGACATCTAAAATAAATGTATGTTTCTTAGGAGAAACAGTGCAGATGGTTGATAAATATATGAAAAAATGTTTAACATCACTTGCCATTAGAGAAATGCTACAGAAAGAATGTCCATCATCAAGAAATCAAATCATAACAAATGCTGGCAAATGCTGGGGAAAAGCATTTCTACATTCTTGGGAACGTAAGCTAGTGCAACCATTATGGAGATTATAGAGATTCTTCAAAAAACCAAAAATAGATCTTCCACTGTATCCAGATATTTCCTTTTTAGAAATCTTCCCAACGAAGTTAAAGTCATCATATTAGTCTGGTACAGGCACACTCGCCTTTAAAGCAGCATAATTTATAGTAGCTAAATCTTGGAAACAGCCCGTATGACAAATGGATAAAGGAGACATATTTATACACAATAATGTACTACTACTCTACAGTAAGGGAGGGTAAACTTGAGGCATTTCTAGGTAAGCAGATGCACTTTGATACCAAAAT
Source organism: Cavia porcellus (assembly GCF_034190915.1). Lineage (NCBI taxonomy): Eukaryota > Metazoa > Chordata > Mammalia > Rodentia > Caviidae > Cavia > Cavia porcellus. The sequence goes on from NW_026947493.1 coordinate 61,387,525, forward strand.
CCTTTAGTTCATAATTAAATACACAAGTTTAAGTATCACACGGTTACTCCTGTATGAGAAACCCACAGTATCAATAAAAAAGGAAAATGAGGAATAGATAATTTGAAGAGATATCTTTTTCAAGTGGGAAGGAGAACAAGAGTGAATGAGTAGGAAAAAAAGGGAAAAGGATTTTAGAAAAAGACAAAGAAAAAAATGGAAATAGAGTTTTTTAAAATAGGAAAAGAATCAAGAGTTGGCGGGAGAGAGGGAGGGTGAGAGGGGAAGGGGCCAAAAAAGACCTAAGATGCGTTGCATGCAGGTACACACTCCCCACGGCAGGTGTAATTATTATGTATTGAAGTACGTACTAATAAAAGTATGCAATTAATATAGAAAAAAACCTAACACAAAAGAAAAATATTCTGATCTACATCCACCTGATTCACTATATCTGTCACTGTGTGACTTCTAGTTCTTCCCCTAAGCCAGAATGACTATGGAAGGTGAATCCTTTGAATCAATTCTGGGCAGTGAGGACAGTGTGATAAAGACAAGATTGGGGACTTCCTGGAACTACTTTAGAAAGTGACAAGTATTATGGGATATGAGTATTGAAAAAAAGGAGTGCATCTTTAGTGGAATTAATAGAAATGTCTTTTACTCTAATAAATTTTCAAAATTTGAATATTTGCTGGAGTTTTTGATCACACAATATGTTTCACATCTGTGGATTCAACCAACATCAAATCAAAAATACTCAGAGAATTGTGTCTGTAATGACCATAGGCATTTTCTTCTCATTAGGTCTTCCACAATATAGTAAAAATGCTTTATATATTATTTATTTTATATTAAGTATCATGGATAACTTAGACATGATTTAAAGAGTATAAGAGGGTATGTGTTGGTTGCAGGCTGATACTACATCATTTTATAAGATGGACTTGAGCACCCATTGATTTTGAGATTCTTGACTGGTCCTGAAATCACATTCCCATACTGGGGGACAACTGCATTTGTTTTGTTAAATTTAGCAGCAAATCATATGCTACATTTAATATGCACAGCATGACAGTTCAAAATTACTTCAGTATTTTTCTTATGAGGACACACAAGTTACATGAATCCTAACAGACGTTTTAATGAAGTCCTGCCAGTATCTTCCATCCTTTTATCTTTAACAATTCCATTTTAATTAGGGACAAGACTGGATAAGGAAAAGAGAGGCAGACATAATTTTCTATATGCAAAAGAAGTTTCCAAGTTTATCATTATCTAGGTAATGATAATATTTTGCAAAGTAATTTTCTCTTAGTTTGTGTTGCATAACTTTCAGCTGAATTATTTGAATGAGGAAGAGCAAAAGAATTCTGGCCGTTTTCTCCCTGTATCCCCAGCTCCAGAGCTGCCCTACAAGTGTCTTCTAACACCAGAGGCATCCTGATTGGAGATCTGTTGGGGATGCTTCTCATGAGTCCAAAAGTTTGAATGCTCAGTTGGCCAAATTACTGTCCTTCCAAAAGCTGTCAAAATATATTTTGTTCAAAGAATTGATGCTTAAACCTGACCTTTCATACTAAAGAGGCTAAACTATCCCAGTTGCTTGAATTGAAGATCAGATTTTTACTTTGAGTGTAAAGGCAGAAAACATGCAGCTTTGATCTGGGTTGAAATGGTGAGGAACTTCTTTATGCTATATATACATTTTTTCCCCAAAAGTGTTTGGAGATAATCATTTGGGATGGTGTACATACAGGCTAAATGGACTGTAAATTCTCTTTTAAAGTGGTTTTGGAACTAAAGATGAGTATAGAGGAGAAGCAACAGAAAATTGATTTTCTAAAAATCTCTCTGAAAAATTGTTTTCTGAGCTTTTGAGACTCAATTTCTCCCCTTAGTATTGTTTGATTTATTCACGTGATAAAACTTTTTAAATAGTAGTTAGTTCATGCTGCCTTATATGTAGCTTCAGGATAATTGGTAAATGTTTAAAGAGTAGACTGTAACAGTATTAACATTAGAATAAATGAAAATATATTGATTATATTCCATATAATCTATATTTTCTCAGATGTTCCAAAGTCTGTAAATGAGATGCTCCATGATTTTAGTATTAAAAACTGGAAATATAGTAATTTTGTTTACCTGTTTATTGTAAAAAGAAAAATTAAAATTATACTATTTGGAAAGCAATGTTGTGATGATGCCTTACATTTTTATTTATTCAAACAACATATACTGAACATAACCTCTGTGATAAATGCAATTCAGGTGGGGTTCTCATGCTCAGAATTTGGTAGTACTGACATGCTCTGTTAAGAATGATGAATACAGTGTAGTTGGTGTCAGAGTGGACAAAGGGAAGTGTGTGTGTGTGTGTGTGTGTGTGTGTGTGTGTGTGTGTGTGTGTGTATGCCGAGAAGCTGCATGGTGTAGTGCAAGGTCAGGCAAGGGTTTGTTTCTGCAAGAAAGAGATGCTTGTTTTAGGAAAAGTAAAAATTGTCCACGAGAGAGGAAAGAACATTTGAAGCATTGTGATAGTTTTCACATTGAGAATGCTTGCATTGTTGATTAGCAAAATGTATGTAAAACCATTCTAGATGATATTCTAAGTATTTAACTTGATAGATTTGGTAGTTTTTATGAGGAATTTGCTGGAAAGAATTAAAAACTTATACATCGATTTTCCCACAAGTATTAAGATGGATATAGTGGCGGTGAGTGTGCAAGAGGCCAAAGATGGAAGGAAGGAAAGGAGGGAGGGAAGGAGGCAATAAAAAAGGGGGAAAAAAGACAAAGCAAAGGAGAGTGAGAGAGCAACATCTGAATCTTTCAGAAAATAGTATGAAGGGAAGAAGCAGGAAGATTGTAGAAACTGACTCAGCCATATTCTGGTCTTGTCCATTGTGACCCAAGTTAAACCCCTTACTATGGAGTAGAAATGAACACTGAATAGCCTAAAGCATTAGTGTAGCAAAGAGATGGCAATTTTTAGAAATGTCCTCCATCCATATGATTTCCTAAAGTGGACTCTTGTAAGAAAGTTTCAATTTTGAGTCTAAGAAAACGCCATTATAATAATTGGAACTGAGGAATTAGATGATGCTAAAGGAAGGTTATTTTATTTTTGCTTCCTTACATAAGAAGCATCAGGGGTAGGTACTAACAAAGGTAGACTTGCTCTTCTTTCCAGAGGTATTTCAGTTTGGAACTGGGGGGAAATCTGTGAGGGACAGATGCATAGGGTCTTTAATGAGTGGGATTTGTAAGACAATACACAAATATTGGAGTACTGACCAATGATTTTATGTGATAACAATATTATCTAAGATTATCTGGTGCTTTAAGATCCAATGAAACTCTAATAGTGGGCAGATATGACATTATTCATGACGACATAGGTAGTGGACTTCATGAAATTATGATTTCAGCTGAAGACGTAATGTAAATATTTGTGCATTGTCTTACAAATCACATTCATTAAAGACCCTAGGCATTTAAGAAGGAAAAGCCTATCTTTTGTACAAAGGGTGTCAGTTCTCTCATTGAAAGTGATACAGCTCTTGTGTTATAGATTCAAAATTTCTTCAGGATCTCTCTAATTTGATAAACTCTTTTGTAACTACAAGTACTCATCATGATTACCTTGCAGTTTTTGTTGTTAAGGAAATAAAAATAATTGGTTTCACTTCTGAATGCATAATGCTGGAAAAAGGGCACACATAAATAATCAGCGTGAGAGCAGATAGGATAGCAGCATGTGATCTCCTGGGTTATTTTTGAAATCTCAGCTAAAGCTGAAAGCTTGACTCTTCTTCCAGGTTGTCTACAATCAGTGTCAGGAAATATGTCTTCTTATGTTCCTAATGGGCCCTTGAAATGACTCCCCAAATCTGTTTGCTCCTCTATTCAACACTTACATTAACTCTATAGAGCTAAGAAATGATTAAGCAGGTTACAAAAAAGCTGTGAATGGAAATTCAAAGCATTTTCAGGCCACATTTTCTCTGCCTTTAATTACGTTCTTCAGTAAATTGGAGGTCAAGTACTGCTTGAGTAACAATACAGCTGAATGGCTAGGGAGACGCTGTGTCTTTTTTTTCAACTATTTTTAATCATCACAGAAAATGTTGGTACTGAGGTAAGTTGTCTACAGATGTGGAAATGGGGTTGGAAAAGGCACTAGATGAAAACCACTTCGGTGAGTTTGTAAAAGCTTGACAAATAGCTAATTTAGGAAAGCTGAACAAAATCAAGGAGCAGTTAAAATTAGATAATGTAGATTTGAAATCACCCAGGTGTGTGACTAATTCAGTAATGTTATGTGGGTGGAGAAAATAGAGTAAAATGGAAAGATACAAATAGTTCATACCTTGGAGCTGAGATAGTGAAGACAGTGGATAATTTTTGCCTGAGTTAATAGTTCAGCAAATGTTTTTGGAGTTGAACTGTCAATAGAAGAAGTTTATGCTATGAGTGACGAAGGAATATGCTATGTGATTATCATTTTAGAAGTACGTATTAATGTTTTGCTGTATTAAAAGTTGCCTTGAGATAACCTAACTTTTAAAATTTTCTTTAATTTAATTTATCCTTAGGAGAAAAAATCCTTGATAATCTTGTGTAAACAATTTGATTTCTTACATATTCCTTTAGCTTGTTATGTGTCCTGGAAAATGTTACAGCTTTGACAAAAGACTATATGTAAATCTAAGTGTTCATTTTTAACTGCACGTTTTCTTTTGCTTTTTGGAAGTGAAAAGAAAGACTGAATTTGGCATGATCACTAGTTTAATAGAAATAAGGTAAATATTGCTCACCTCTAACAAGAAAATATACATTTTTTAAATAAATACACAGATTCCAATGTTACTTGTCAAAAATCTATAATAGACCCTGGACTCTTCAATTTCAACTTTGTATGATTGGCCGCATATATGACAATGTCAACACTCTTGTTCAATACAAGACAAAAACTCAATTACTTCCTGTTGGTAAAAATTTACCCATTGCTATTTCTCTTGTTTGGAATGATATTATGAAACAGTGTTTAAATTACTTTGTTTCTAATTACCATCTAGAAAAATTTACATAGAGCTACTAAAAGTATTTGGCCTATTTTACTTATTTTCTCATTGCTGGAGCAAAATACCTGAGGCTCACAAGTTAAAGGAGGAAAGGTTTATTTTAGCTCACAATTTGTAGGTTTTAGTCCATAGTCAGTTGGCATCAAGGCAGGGAAGCATGGCAGAGGAGGAATGGTCCATGTTATGGCATGCAGGAAGCCATGTGACTTTCTTCTATTTTCCTGTTTACTCTACCAGGATACAAGCCTGTTGCTGGGTGCCCTTGACGCCCAGGGTGTGTCTTTTCTTCTTCAAGTAAGTCAGTCACCCACATGCAGAATTATTTTAAACCAATCTGTGAACTGATCTAGTGTCACATACCCAAAAGCCAGTCATGCCTATCTATAAATCACATGAGTGCTGGGGTGAGACCTAGAAATAAGCCTTAAAAAAGACTAAAGAAAAATTTAGAGGAATAAAAATTGTAGGGTTTTAAGAGTTATAATACATCCATCAACTGAGGAATGGATAAAAAAGTTGTGGTAGTTTTATACAATGGAGTACTACTCAGCTATAAAGAAGGATTCATTGAGATATTTATAAATAAATGGATGCAACTTGATACCATACTCATAAGTGAAATAAATCAAACTCACATGTATAAATGCCGCATAGTCTCCCTAGTGTAAGAAATGGTAAGAGTACATAAGAGTGTATGGTAATCATGATTCTGCATTACATTGCTTTGAAGCCTTATAATGTTTGCCTTCATTAGTTGGAATTTGTTCTGGGTTGTTTGATTTTATTATCTGTGATGGTATGAACAGCTATTTTGAAGAAAACAAGACATTATAATAGCTAGTGCTGATTTAGTATCATCTTACTCTGAAGTCCTACCATGCTTTTGTTCTTTTGTTTCCATTGGTTCTATCATATTGTATCTTATTGGATTTTATTATGTGTAATAGTATAAACAAATTTTCTATGGAAAATGAAATAATGTAGCAGCCATTGTTCATTCTCTGTTATTTGGTTCTGAATGCCCTGTAATACTTTCATTCTCTTGAATGGTTTTATACTATTTTGTTACGTTTGATACTATTGTATGTGAATGTATGCTCAACTATTTCAAAGAAAGAGACATTATGGTAGTTACTGTTATATTGGGTTGTCTTGTGGTGAAATACTGTGTTGCTTACATTGTTCTGTTCTGATCTGCATTGTTATGTCCTCTTTTGTCTTAATCTCTTTAAAATAAAAAAGCGTTTGAAAAAAGAGTTATAATAAAACTGTAAACGGAGGACAAAGCCTTGTGATAAGTCTCTAGACAAATGCACATCTGGGTTTGAGGAAAATATGCCTTCAGAATCCTCCAAGAAAGCTTTATATTTCTTAGTTTTTCATTCAAAGCATCACAAATGGATGTGGCTAACAGTGAATGGGTTGGTATTTGAGATTAAAAATTCTGACTTAAAATTGCAAATATATGACAGTGAAAAATCAATAAGTTCTAGTATAGTTTGGTGCCTTAGCTTTGATTCATGCTTAAATGCAGAGTTTTAGAATTATTGCTTTGCAAAATCAAATTTTGACACAGTCAAAAAAGACAAATAAGATCTTAATCCTACTCCAAGCTTTTAGAATACATTTTACTTTAAAATACCAAATAAGGGACTGGGGATTTAGCTCAGCAGCATAAGCGCCTGCCTGGCAGATGCAAGGTCGTGTGTTTGATCCACAATACCAATAAATAAATAAATAAATAAATACAAATAAGGAGTTAAATTACTTGATAATTTTTATATGGTCATTATTAGTAAGTACATAAAACTAGATCAACTAGATCATCATTAACTATTTTCATTTAAAAATTGAAATAGTTAATAATGTAGGGGTGAGAACATAGAGCAACAAAAAGTTACAACTTGTGAAGTTAGCCACTTGGGAAAATAATTTGACATTACCAGTATAATGTAGTATAAACATAAATTATGACTCAGTTCCACTTCTGAGGCTATCTCTTGAGGTCTTTCATATAGAAGCCTGTTTACAGAAAACCAGCAGAAAACATCTCCTAGGAGACTACCAAAAACTCAAAACAAAATATACAAAAGACTAGCACCACTAACACCAATAAAACTTCTTGGTACATGAATGTGTAATGCAACCTTGGACAGAAGTAAAATGAACCAGCTAGAGTCATTAAATCTCAGGAACACAAAGTTGAAAAATACTAACAAAAAAGTTACAGAAACTATAGGAAGTATTTCATTTCCATAGAGCTCAAAGTATTGAAAATTAAAGTAATCTTTTAAAAGAAATATCTTTTCACAAATGTATTCTGAAATTCAAGGCAGTAATAGAAGTAAAAGTCTGAGTTACCTCTTAAGTGTGTGTCATTTGTCCATAGGGACATTGCTGTAGAATACTGTACACGTTAGTGATGATGTAGTCCTAAAACTCTGGGTGAGTGTACTAGTGTTGTTTTTGTTAGTTTTAAAAATTACAGTACATTATGAACATTTTCGTTTATTTCATACTCAGTAAAAACAAAGTCAAAACTTTCAAATGTCGACATCAAAGATGGGTGTAGAATTATCTTTATAGTTGTTGGTAACACTTTATAGTTATATGGTAACACTTCAGTTCCATAAATAATTCCACACATCTCTATCATTTACCTTGAGTAAAAATTAGTCCACAAATGATTACCTGTGACAATGTTTAAAAAATTGTTTTTCGGTATACTGATTATAATAAGGTAAAATATTTTTGCACAAAATTTTAGAAACTTTAGAAGTTTATTTCCTGGAAAATACCTAGTATCTTCTTTCTGGAATTTTTTGTCTAAGTCTAAGTCTTTTTTCATCTTTCTCTCTCTTTCTCTCTCATTCTGTCTCTCTCTTGTTCTCTCTTTCGCTCTCTGAGCTACTGTCTTTCTCCACAATTTCCTTACCTTGTAAATGAGCAATACTGTTTTCTATTTCACATGATTCATGAGAAAACATGTATGAAATTTGGCAATAACTAGACATTTAAGGATTCAATACGTGTTACTGTGATAGTTTGCTATTTTTACTTTGTATAATATCTATTTTTTATTTTAAAATCTTTTTATGTATATTAATGACCCAGTCTATGATACTCAATCTGTGATTGGGTGGTGATCTCTGGTTATGCTAGCTCTGCAGCACAATGTCTGCCTAGCAAGTGTAAGGCCATGAGTACCGAGAGAGAGAACAAAATGTGCAACCCAAGGCGCCCTTAAATCTATGACAGTGTGACTTTTCTTATCATTTTCCCACTACCCTTGTCTTTTTTAAAAAATAAACAACATTTTTTTCTTTCCGTTCTCTTAAATTTTCAGCTGTTATTAATAGAAATGTTATTTAATGGGAAATGGTCATTCATACATATTTTGGGAACTTTAGTTTGTAACATATCGTACATAGCACAAGCACAAAGGATGGGAACCACCATCAAATGTTCACACTTTGCCAACGGAAAACAAAACTTTTTGCATTTACACTGAAAGCAACTGTTTTGAGCATAAAGAGAAGAGCATTAGTTATTGACTTTAAAAATTTTCCAAAATTACATAAACCTAATACATTATGAAAGATTTTTCAATTGCTTAAGATAGTTATAATTCATTTAACCCAGTCCTTTACACTGAAAATATTTCACAGGTAATTTTTGAGCTTAGCATGACAAATATAACATTACTGAGGTACTGAAAAAAGGATCTATTAATACAATGGCAAATTATTTCAGAATAATGTACTTCTCTTGTTGGGAATAAAGTAAAAATGCCTATAAACTTCACATAGAATGCAATATCATGAAATGCTGTGTTTCTTTGTTCAGAAAACCTAGTGAAGTGACAGATGGAAGTCAATACCAACCTGATGATTCACACAACGTAGCTGTTCATGTTAAAAAAGCGCATGGTGGCTATGCCTTATATGGACCAGAAAAATTCACAGAAACTTTTGAAGAATTTCTCTATATCTTAAAGAAATTGTGAGTATTTTTAATATGCTACTACTTTAGAATAGCTTTTTTTTTTTAAACAAGAAGTTGGTCATTTGCAGATAAGAGCTATATATATTTTTTCGATGTTCTATAGTAGTACTGCAGTGGTGACGAACCTCTGGCACATGTCCCACATCCCATCGTTTATTATAAATTTGAAAGCTCTAAAAGGTTTGTCATCACTGTACAAGTGTTTGATTCCTGAAAATCTGAAATTTTGCTCCAGTATGAATATAGTTCTAATGAACTCAGTCTTTATAGTGTGTCTTGAATATATTGCCAAACTTTATGGTCATCATTTTAAGTTGTACAAAATATGTATTATATACTGGTGTTGCTAAATAAAATTATGCTTGAGATTTCTTTAGCTTTTGACTTGATGGCTTTGTCTAGAATTTAAACTTTAGTCTGTATCATAGAGCCTTTAAGTACATTTACTTTTTAATCCTTTACTGTGGAACAACTTTATGTTCTATTGAGACACAATTGATTTGAGAAGAAGGAAGAAGGGAAAAGAGAAAGAAAAAAAAGGGCTTAAGTCTGAAAGTTTACAGGCTACCAGAGATGGTACTGCATTTGTGAAGAAAAGTTTGAAAATGACCTTGAGAAAATATACTATTGGAATTGAGATTCATAATGGAGACAAAATCCAGAGAAGTCTCAACATCAGAATTGTTCTTAAAAGAAAGATCAGTAACATGAAATGAGTAACTAAAAAATGTAGTATTTTTGTTATGAGTTATAATTTTATTCCATCAGCTCTTTCTTCAAATAGTAATTGCATGCCTGAAAAAAATACAATAAGAACTTCCAGGAAATTTGAGATCATATTTCTGATACTTTTAATGTATTACAGTGATTTATCATAACGAATTGTATGTGTGCATGTGTCTATGTGTGTTTATGTGTGTGTGTAAGTAAGTAATGCTAGTGTGAGTGTAAGCAAGTGTAAGAGACTCATAGAGAAGGAAATCATAACTAACAACCATACAAAATTACAATCAAATTAGTAAATTGTAAAAACATGAAATTCAACTCAAAAATCCTCATTGACTTTGATAAAATATATATTTTATCTGGTAGAAAATAACAGAAGCAGTGAAAGTTATTAGAGATGTTGCAATCATATTCATTTTATTGAATTATTGTGTCAATAATACTAAATTTTATTCAATTTGTTTAGTTTCCATTATCCATGAGTCATGAACTGCTAATTGAGATCACGCTGGCTGGCATGGTTGTGGTAACTCATAATTTCTGACTATAATGTGGCATCATGATGTGGGTTCTGACATGAGGAACAGGAAGAACTCAGCAGTAGAAACTCCCAAGTAGCTATGGTTCTCTAGCAATGTGTCAAAATACAAGGAAGTACATGTAGATTGTTGTTAGAATGGAAACCACAAATAAATAAGAATCCTATTACCATTTTAGCAAACAGCTGAAGTGAGTTCAGGAGCCCTGGTAGAAGGTTGTCCAAGTACAGGGAAGACAAGAAACCACTTTGCTGTGCCATTATATGGAAATTCATGGGTTGCATTTAACATCCAGTCTCCAACTACCCAGGACAATGGGTCAGTGTCAGTTTCCAGTACTTCTCTCTCCACTCCTGTGTGACAGACAGGTGAATGAGGTAGTCCTGCCATCAGGTAGGACTCCAGTCTCTCACTATCAGAGGCTCAAAGCCTGTCTGGGAGGATTGGTCACATGGAAGATCTCACCACCGCGAATGGCTGGAGCTGTGGCATCTGCTGAGTTACAAAAATAAAGTAAATGGGAAGGGAACTCAATTCATGTGATGTTTAATATTCATATAAAGCTTTAAATTCTATGCAGAAAATGTGTGATTTAATCCTCATATCAATACTTTGTGGTAAGTTGAAATTTATAAAAGCAGTGTATATGGTAATTCCATAGTCTATGTTTTCCTGTAGGGCATGATTTTTCTTATTTCTGCTTGGGGACAGTAGTATGTTAGTTTTTATGTTGTGTAGAAAATGATGATCAACTTGGTGCCTAAAAGTAAAATTCATTTCTCATTTCTCTGGGCAAATTTTATCTGGTCTGCTCTGTATCTCAAGATTTAAACAAAGTATGTACTATGATGTGTTTATTTGTGGAGGATGGAGAGAATTTAATTGCTGGTGGCTGTAGGACTGAAGTTTCCACTTTTGCTAGCTTCCAACTGGGGCATCAGTCCTAGAGCCCTCACAGATCCTTGTCAGGTGGTGCGCTGTCTCATTCCTTCTTGTACCAGGTAATCTTGTATCTTCAAAACCAGCAATGGAAGTGTTTATCTTTCTCATTCTCCTAAGTTTAACAAAATTATAACTTAGTAATATGTCTCTCTATTCCAAAACTGTTGCCATAACCATAAAATATTAAAAACCTGATGTGCTACATTGCATTGGCAACTTCATCACTTCAACTTCTACTGGATCAGATTTTCAATTTCATGCTTGGTGAGAAGAAGGATATATATTTTGGTTAAATCATTAGTATTAGCATTAAAATTGTAGCGTTGATGCCAACAAAAAGATGTGAGCAACAGAGGATACTGTGCAATTGGGAAGTAGCTTGTAAAGGGGGGGGGTGGAGGGAAGAGAGAGAAAGAGAGGTGAGAGAAAGGAAGAGAGAAACAAAGTTGGGAGCCTCTTTCTTAAATATTGTATTTTAAGGCAGCAGACTAGTTAAAGTTATATATATATATATTTATTATAATATACCTACTAAATATATATAAATTTATGTGTATATGCATATAATATACATATATATTAGTTAAATATTAGAATGTAAGTAACAGCACCTGACCCCAGTTAGTTAAAACAACTAGAAAGCAGGAGTGGAGAGTCCATTGAAGAATATTAGATATCTCTCAGATGGAAGAACAATAACAATATGGAGAAGATAATAGGAAATCTAAGTTGATTTTGAAATCTCTTTAAGGTACAACATTGAAATCAAACAGGTGTCACTACCTTCAGTAGGGAGTTATCTGGTTTACACTTTAATTTCAGAAATAGTCAGATTTTTGTAGTATACATTTGAATAAATGTAATGTGCTCCTTGAATAAATGTTAAGAAAAGTGCACTTTCATGAGTATTTTTACTGAGTAAATATACAGTCGATAAAGGCAAGCATTTCAAGAGGAAAAGTATTTCAGGAGTGAACAGTGAGCACAATGCTAATTTAAAATCTGTAAACTAAAACATGACTTGCAATTTTAATTTCTAATTTACTGATTAATAGTTTACTCTCTAAATAATGAGCTCAACATATGTTTCAAATTTCTTAAATATTTCTAGTAATGTTCCACATGGTTAGGCTGCAGAAAAAATCATGTCTTGACCATCATGGAACTTGTATTCTAAAGTAAGAGACAGGTAATAAGCATGAAATGTCTTATATGATTAGGGATAAATTCTAGGACAGTGATCCTCAATCATTTCAGCAGAAGGAGTTTGGGATGATTCAAGTGCTTTACATTTACAGTAAATTTAATTTCCATTATTATTACATTGTAATATATAATCAAATAATTATGCAACTAACTACAATATAGAATAATGGGAGTCCAAGCTTGTTTTCCTATGATTAGTCCCATCTTAGAGTGATAGGAGACAGTTTGGTGGCATACCTGAAGTGTGTTGCAAATGTCCAGTCTACACTGTAATCTAATTTGGGTTACCATTAAATGTTAGCTTACTTGTCGCTTGTTGCTCTCTAATAGAATTTTGATCTGAATTTGCAAGAAACTTTATGGTTTCTATTCAAATATCTCTGCTAATGTTAATCTGTATTTGCAGATGTTCCCCAGCACTAGTATCACTGCCTTAGTTGCACCTCAAATCATCAGGCATGAGATTCTCATAAGGAGCACACGTGCTAGATCTCCACAATGGGATCTGCACTGCCATCAGAATCGGTTGCTGTTGCTGATCTTGCAGGACGTTGAACTCAGAAGGTCACATGAACAATGGGAGGATGCTATAAATACAGACAAAGCTTTGCTTTGCTGGTCCATTGCTTATCTCTTGCTGTGAGGCATGGCTCCTAACAGTCTGCAGACTAGTAGCAGTCCACGACCTCGGGGTTAGGAACCTGTGGGCTAGAAAAAAATTACGAATCCAGAAAAAGCAATAGAGCTTAGTGGAAATGATTACAAAAATCTTTTTTAAAAGGTAAACTGATCAGATAATTTTTTTTAAATGAGAGAGCTAGCTAAGTAAATATCTCAGGCACAGGCATTCTATGCAGAAGAAACACAAATACAAGAATGGCAGAGGTGTCAGCATGGTTTGAAAATAGTGAAAACAACCCCATATTAACTCATGAGGAGGACATTACTGTGACAGAGCATGGGAAAAGGCAGGGAGCTGGTAGAGAAGAAGCCTCAGAGTGGACATGAGACAGCCTCTTGTTTAGGATGTGTAGACTGTGATAGAATCTCAGGGTTGCTGCGACTGCATGTTATTATTCATATGATGATAGATCATGTGTAGGTAATGGGCTGTCAGTGTCATTAGGAGATTGGGGTAAACTCATACAAAGTTTGGAATTAGTCTAGATAACAAGTGACTGTGGCCCCCATTCTATATTAGAAAGTCTAATTGAGCATGCAGAATTTAATTTTGTTTCTGTTTGCAAGACAGAGCATGATTTTCTTTATGGTCTTGCGTGGAGATCTTTGCCCCACTCACCATTACGCTGGAGAATGAAGGCCGTCACTTAGTGCTCTCCCAAGATTTATTTGATTACATTGTCTGATAACATCTTTTAAAAAGATAATTGTGAAATAATTTGGTACAAATAATTTGTTTGTTTGTAAATGACTAATCTATGAAAAAAGGGATGCATATGTGTGTTTATAGAGTTGTGAAAAGGTAGGAGAAGGGAGAAACTTATAGATGAGCTGTGGAAATAGTTTATGCTCCTCTGAGAAAACTTGGCCCAATTGTTTTTTCTTCTGCTTTCTCCAATTAAAGACGTTTCCTTTGAGGGAAGGAAGCCTCTGCAGATCATTATGTGTCAGTGGAGCAGTGAGGCAAAGCCACTTCTCAGGAGTGACTCAGAGGAATTGCTCCCTGCAAGAACATCAGGATTTTTGTCATTTAGATTCAGGCTGTTTGAAATCCAAATACAGTATGGTTCCTCCACTCTTGTCCTCTAGCGAAATGGCATATAAGATGAGGGGTTGTAGTCTCAAACCATATTTAAAGGCTCGGTGCTAATAAGAGAAAAACACACAGTGGAGCTATTAATTCTGTTAAAAGCACAGCATTTGGAAGAAAACTGCATTGTAATGGGCTGGGTAAGTTGGGAGGAAAAGCTTTATTTGAAGCTAAAAGGGAACATATGTTAATAAAGAATCATGTATATAATGCAAATAACTTAGATTTAAGACAGAAACAGTGATCATTTATGACATCATAATAGTACCTAAAGGAAGAGAATTACTTGTGGTAAGAAGATGAGTTGACTAAGGGTGGAAATTAAGCTGAATCTTTGCAGATGTGAGAGTAAAACGCTTACTAGGATGTATACATTGAAAAATAGCTGGTCTGTGATCCAGAAGAACTGCATTAGGAATGGGATGCTTCCAGTTGCTAACTGGGTGGCTTTGGGAAAAATTTTCCTTCTCAATGTTCAATTCATTAATGTATCAAACGGGCATAATTATTAACTTCATGGTGTCATTCCTGCTGATCAGCCTAGAGAAATTAGATGAACTCCCATGAATTTTACTTGCACATATTAGGTCCTGCATAAATTTCAAGCTCTCCCTTCCCAAAGAATATGATACATCTTGATTGAATTTTTGCAAAAGACTTTGGCATGTACTTTCCATAGCTGAATTATAAGGGGATCTCTAGTGCCTCAGAATAACAGTATGTCCTATTTCTTCCTTCAGGAAAGAATATATAAATTTCTCTCACAATTTATTGTTAAATAGTAGCTATTGCTTATCAAGCTTAGTTTATCAAGTTACCTGTGATATTTTCATATATGGTTTAAGAAATTATTTGATTACATACAAATAGTATTATTTTAAAAATTGTATTTTTACATCACTGTTATATTGTTAAGAAATACATTTTTATTATAATGTTTCTTATACAATTATCATTTTACTTTTAATATGCTTTTCAGGATAGATGTAAATTTTTAAACTAAGCTTTCTCATTTTGGGTGGCTATTCTTGCATTTCATTAGAATCTTATGACTAATGGGAGTTTTAATAATGTGTGGTATTACAGATTTATTTACTTAGAAGTTTCAAAAACAGTGCTGAATTTCTTGATTGAAAATTGTAATGAAAATCAATATGCAAGTTTTTATAAGAAGTATTTTCTGAATTCTTCAATATAAACATGCAGAAATTGTTAAGTTACCCCATTATGACTTCATTTTCTCACAGGCACTCTCATATTATCATCTGAAAATCTCATGTACAGTTTATGTTAATTTTTTCACTTAATATGTAACACTTGGGAATTTGTCACATAAAAACCCTAAGTTGGTCACAGAGGGAGAAAGGGAAGAATGGTAGCGAATCACAACAGGGCAACTTCCTCAGGTCTTTGGGGAATTCACGTGGAGAATCACTGTGAATTTTTGCATAAAAATGTATTGGACAAAAATCAAATAATTGTCCATTTCATATATTGTAATTCACATGGTTTTTGGAAAAAGGAAATAAATTGTAGCCTCTGGGTACCAACGAGTTTGCTGGAATAGAACGTAGTAGTTTTGTATTTATATAGCTAATCTAATTTATAACAAGTATAATTTATATACTATATAATTCACACATGCAAAGTGCACAGTTCAGTGGCTTTTAGAGTAGTTGTAGAATTGGTATCCATCACAAGTTTAAAGCCTTTTCCTTACCTCCAAAAGGAACATCACACTTCTTAGTCATCATCCCTCAATCACACTTATCCCCAAACCTAGACAAATTCATCTACATTGAGTGTGTAGATTTTGTTTTAAACTATTTGTATAAGCAAGATCACTTACTGTATGACCCTTTTAACTATTTTCTCTAAGTTATTATGTTAACTTCAACGTTCATTGGAGTGGTAGAATAATAAAGAGAACACAAAATCTTTTAAAAATTTTTGTTTCTTATTTTATGTAATGTTGGGGTCTGTGCCTACATCCTCAATCCCCCAAATGGGTGCACGGCAAACACCCAAAGGAATGATCTTTAGGGCTTCAGGAGGACCAAAATCCTCTGTAGAGTTCATAACTCTGTTAGCTGGCCCACCTATTGATCCTGGGCAGCCCGTGTTTATTCAGAACAAGCAAGGAGTTAAGTTGAAGATGCAGGAAACCTGAGCAGAATCTTGGGAAGGGTTCAAGGACCCCTCAGAGCAACAGATGATGCTAATTAAGAAAAGCTATCCAGAAAGTCTTCAGGTGGCCTTAGCTGTGGCCTATCTTGCCCCTGAGGTGTCTCTTTGTTCTCAGTTTAGCCATGCCTGGGCCACAGCACAGCTCTGCACGTTTATTTAGTAACAACAGCTCCAACAATGTAACAATTATTTTAAGTTATTACAAATATGCATTATTTTATAAAAATTTAGCATCTCAAAATTTTAATTTAATCTTAACTTACCAAAGTGTCTTGGTTTCACATGCATGCAACTGTGTTTCCTATACATAAATAGAATGCTTTTATACTTTAAGAGCAGTTATCTCATGGTAGGAAGAATTATTATGTAAACAAAGTCAAGTGGAGTGTGGTTATACCATATATTGAAAACGTTGGCAAGACCTGGTTGTTTTTAGTAGATTGTAGGTCTGTGTGTTAATTTTTGTCTTTCAAATAGTGGATCTACCTGCAGAGAGACTGTAAATAATTTGACAGGTAGTCTTCAAAATTCTGGGGAATGATTCTACTACGCATCTATTATTGTAGTACTTTAATGGTATTGCTAAGTATTCAAGGATGACATTATGTTAGGCAGGTTCTATAAGCTTCGGTTTTGTTAAAAGAATTAGAATATGCTCAGGAGTCTATGTGTTTGCAGTATTCATTTGTGGCTGTCATCAAACTCGTGTATCTACTTTCCTATCCCACAATCTGCTGAAATTTGTTTTTAAAATGAGCCACTCTATTGGGCTTGTCAGGGTAGCAAGTTAGTCCATCAGCATGACTGAATGTTCTTTCTTTTTTATTTTATATTCAAAAAGGGTAAAGCTAAACATAACAAAGCAGAACAAAGCAGATCAGAAGAAAACAATGTAAGAGACACAGATTTTAATGCAAGACAATAGGAGATCTACAGTGGCTACCATATTGTCTCTTGTTTTCTTCTAAATGGTTGTCTATATCTTCACATACAACGAATTCATACAAAACAAAATAGTATAAAACTGATCATAACAGAGTAGTGAAGGCATTATAAGACTACAAAACCAGACAATATGAAAATTAAAAACAGCTGCCATAATGTCTCATGTTCTCTTTAAAATAGCTGTCCATACCTTCATGGATGTTGAAATTAATACAAAACAGACTAAAAACCACTCTGAACAAGAATAGAAACTTTACCGGATTTCACAGCATGATGATATGGAATCAGCAGTGGATACCATAATGTCTGTTTTTCTTCAAAGCAGTTGTTCATTTCATCACACATAATGAAATCAATTCTCACAAACTGTTTAGTAGAAGCTCTAGGTATGTGTAAGTCTCTACATGTATAAATATCCTTTATACATTAGAGGGAAAAACAAAATAAAATAAAACAAATTGCTAGAAAAATAAGAAACAAAAACATAAATAAATAACAATAGCAAAGAGCCCAAAACAATAATGACGTAGACCTTCAAAACCTGTGATAAGAAGAGAACGAAGGTTGATATTTTAAATAGTGATCATAAAGAGTTCCTTAGGTCACCTGACACAAACATGAAAAAATTGTTCCAATCCTACGAGTGTTAACATTTTGTTCCAAGAACTTATAGAATTTGTAGCACACTCATCTTAGCTATCCTAAGTGTGTTTATACAAATTTAGATATTTTTTATTTTCCCTTCCTTTTTCTTTTACCCCCTTTTCCCTGAAATATTTTTTTGCAGTTTGAGAAGATTCTTATTTTTTCACTGAATTAATTGAGTATGTTGTACCTTATGTACTATTACCATGTCTTACACTAGGGAGACAATATGGTATTTACACATGTAAGTTTGATTGATTTTACTTATGGATATGGTCTTGAGTTGCATCCATTTACTTATAAATATCTCAATGTGATCATTCTTTATAGCTAAGTAGTACTCCATTGTATAAAAATATCACATCTTTTTTTATCCATTCCTCAGTTGATGGACATTCAGGCTGTTTCCAAGATCTGGCTGTTACAAACTGTACTGCTATAAACATGGGTGCATATATATCACTGTGGTATAATGTTTTGAGTTCTGGGAATATACCCAGAAGTGGAATAGCTGGGTCAAATGAGACTTCCAGTCCCAGCTTTTTGAGAAATCTCCAGACAACCTCCACAGTGCTTGCACCGGTCTGCACTCCAACCAGCAGTGCAGAGGAGTTCCTTTTTCCTTGAAGCCTCCCAGCATTTGTTGTTGGTAATTTTCTTGATCCTGGCCTTTCTTTCTGCAGTGAGGTGGAATCTTAGTGTGGTTTTAATTTTCATTTCTCTAATGACCAATGATGCTGAACTTTTTTTTTCATGTATTTACTTATCATTTGTGTTTCTTCATCTGAGAACTGTGTATTCATCTCAGATACCCATTTTTGGATTGGGTCTTTGAATTTTGGGGATTTGATTTTTTTAAAAAAATATTTATATGTTCTAGACAGAACTCCTTTGTCTGAGGGACAGTTCACTAAGATTTTATTACAGTTTGTGGGTTTTCTTTTCACTATGCCAGAGATTTATTTCAACATGCAAAAACTCTTCAATAAGACATTATACCAGTTATTGATTCTGGGAAGTATTTCCCGAGTGGTTTGATTCTGGTTCATGAATTCTCTACCTACCCCTATGTCTTCAAGATTTTTACCTACTTTGCCTTCCAACAGATTTAGTGTTTCTGTTTTAAGATTTAGACTTTTGATCCATTTTGACTTTAGATTAGTATATCGTGATAGACATGGGTCTAGTTTTAGTTTTGGCATATGGAGAGCCAGTTTTTCCAGCACCATTTATTAAAGAGCCTATGTTTCTTCCAGTGGATGTGTTTGATCCCTTTATCAAAGATAAGGTTGCTGAGTGTGTTAGTAGTTTTAGTTGTTTCTTCTAATCTGTTCCATTGATCTTCATGTCTGTTTTTATTTCAGTGCCACACTGATTTTATTACAGTAGTTTTGTAGTATAACTAAAGTCAGGGATTGTGATGCCTCCTGCCTTGCCTTTGTTGCTCAGATTTGCCTTTGCTATCTATTCTAGGTTTCTTCAGGTTCCAGATGAATTTTCGGAGTGATTTCTCTAGTACACTAGTGGTATGTTGGTTGGCATTGCATTAAATCCGTATGACAGTCTTGGGAGAATGGCCATTTTCACAATGTTTGTTCTACCTATCCATGAACAAGGGATGTCTTTCCATTTTCTGAAGTCTTCTTTGGTTTCTTTTTTTCAGGTATTATGATTTTCCCTGAATAGATTTTTTGATTGATTCCTAAGCATTTCATTATTTTGATTGCTGTTTTGTATGATGTGGATTCTCATATTTCTCTCTCAGTGATATTGTTGTTAGTGTATAGGAATGCTATTGATTTTTGAGTGTTGACTTTGTATCCAGCTACATAACTGAATTTGTTTATTATGCCTAGGAGTCTTTCAATAGTGTTTTGGTGTTTACTATGTAGAGTATCACGTCATCTGCAAATAATGATAATTTAGCTTCCTTTCCTTTCATTATTCCTTTTATTTTTCTCTCTTGTCTAATTGCTCTGACTAGTATTTCCAGCCTTGATTTTATGGTAAAGGCTTTCAGTTTTTGGCCATTTAATATAATGCTGGCTGTTGGTTTGTTATAGAAGACTATAGACCATCTATTCCAATTTTCTGTCAGGTTCCTGTCATAAATAAGTGTTGGACCTTATCAAAAGCTTTTTTGCACTTATAGAAATGATGGCATGGTTCTTATTTTTGGCTCTGTTGATGTGGTGGATTACATTTATCGTTTTGTGTATGTTGAACAATCCCTACATTCCTGGGATGAATCCCATTTGGTAATAATAATTATCTTGATGATTTGGTTCATTCTGCTTGCCAATATTTTATTGAGAATTTTTGCATCTATGGTTATTAGGGAGACTGGCCTGTAGTTCACTTTTTTTAGTTGGGTACTTCTCAGGTTTTGGTATTAGAGTAATATTTGCTTCCAGGAATGAGTTATGGAGAATTGCTTCCCTTACAATTTCTTTGAAGAGTTTGAGGAGTGTCAGCATTAAATGTTCTTTGAATTTCTTGTAGAATTCAGCAGTGAATCCGTCTGGACCTGGGCTATTCTTTGTTGATAAGGATTTAATTACATTTTCAATTTCATTAATTGAAATTAGGTTATTCAGCAGATTTACATCTTCCTGACCCAGCTTTGGTTATTCATATGTTTCTAGCAATGTGTCCATTTCTTGTGTTGTGAAACCTGTGAGAGTAGAAGTTATCAATAGTTATTGATGATCTTCTGTATTTCCACAGGATCAGTAGTGCTTTCACCCTTTTCATTTCTTATTGCATGAATTTGAATTTTTCTTTCCTTTTTAAAAATAGGTTGGCCAGGGGCTTATCAATTTTATTTATTCTTTCAAAGAATCAACCCTTTGATTCATTCATTCTTTGTATCGTTTTCTTAGTCTCTATTGCATTGATTTCTACTCTGACTTTTATAATTTCCTCCCTTCCTTTCTTTTTCCTATTCTTTTTCTATATATTTAAGGTGTAGCATCAGGTTGTTTATTTGTGTTTGTTCTGTTTTCTTGTTGTGGGAACTCACTGCAATAAATTTTCCTCTGAGGACTGCTTTCATTGCATACCACAGGTTCCAGTAAGTTGTATTTATATTTTCATTTGCTTGTAGATATTGTTTAATTTCTTCTTTAATTTTCTTTGTGACTCACTGATTGCTCAGAAGTGTATTATTCAATTTCCATGTGTTCATGTGGTTTTTGCAGTTTCTTTTATCATTAGTTTCTAGTTTCATTGTGCTTTGGTTTCATAACATGCATGGGATAATTTAATTATTTTGCATTTACTTAAGCATGTTCTGTGGGTTAGTATATGGTCTATTTTAGAGTATATCCCATGGTCTGCTGGGAAGAATGTATATTCTGTCATTTTTGAGTGGAACACTATTTATATGTCCACCAAATCCATTTGTTCACAGGTGTTACTTAGTTCTGTTACTTCTTTGCTGATTTTCTGTCTAATTAATCTGTCTTTTTGTCTTAATGGCATGTTAAGGTCTCCTATTATAATTGTGCTATTGCTTACTTGATTTTTCATTTCTGTTAATATTTGTTTTGTATAACTGGGTGCTCCTAAATTCGGTGCATATATGTTTGATTATTACCTCTTCCTCTTGAAGTTTTCCCCTAATACTAGTAGTGACCTTCTTTGTCTCTTTGGATCATTTTTGATTTGAAGTTCACATTGTCTGCAAACAGAGCTATCTCTGCTTTTTTTGGGGGGCGTGTTTCTTTTGCATGGTATATTGTTTCCCATCCTTTGACTTACAGTTTCCTTGTGGGTTAGATAGATTTCTCGTATACAGCATATGGTTGGATGTTGTTTCTTGATCCATTCTGCCAGTCTGTTTTTTAAATTGGTGAATTGAGGCCATTTATATTAATGATTATAACTGAAATATATTGGTTTATTTTTGACATGTTATTTTTCTGCTCTTATTTTTCCACTCTGTTTAATTTTCTCCCTTGCTTAGTGGTTTTTTCCTATCTGTCTAGAATGTCTTTCAGTGTTCTTCGCAGGGTTGGTTTGGTGGTCATGAAGTTTTTCAGCTGTTATTTGTTGTGGAAGTATTTTATTTCTCCATGGATTTTGAAAGATAGTTTTTTTGGGTTACATCAGTCTGGGTTTGAAGTCATTTTCCTATGTGATGTGAAATGCTTCACTCCATGCTCTTCTTAATTTCATTGATAGTGTTGAGAGATCTGCTGTGATTCTGATAGGCTTTTCTTTCTAGGTGATCTGCCTCTTTTCTCTAACAGCTTTTAATAATCTGTTCTTATGTTGGATATCTGGGATGTTGACTATTATATGTCTAGATATAGTTTTATTTTGAGGCTATTTCAGTTTCTATATACTTCACTGATATGTATGTCAGTTTCCATTCTCATCTTTGTGAAATTTTCAGCTATTATTTCTGTAAATAGCCTCTTGTTATATTTTATATTGTCACCTTTTTCATTTATATGTATCAATCTTATGTTCTTTTTCTTTGCATTATCTTGCAGTTGAATTTTTATTTCCTGATTCCTAGTTATTTGTAAAAGATCTTTCCTTTCCTGTTCACTAGATGCAATCTTGTCTTAGAGTTCTGAAAGTCTTCACTTTCTTTGAGGCAGTTTTGCCAACTTTCAATGGAATTTTTGATTTCCTGTCTATCTCTGTGAATCTGTTTCATATATTCTGTTTGTTTCTTATATTATTCATTCATGGTTTCCATATTTAGGCATTATTCCTCTAATTTTAAAACTATGTTTTCTTTAGATGTATTCAGTATTTTTTTCATTGCATTTGTCATTTCTTTTTTTACCTAGGAGATTATTTCTGATCTGAGTTATTTTCATAGCTTCCCGGAATTGCTTCTTTACTTCAGTTGCTGTCATTTCAAGAATTTCAGGTGTGTGGCTTACATTTTGATCTATTTCTGTGTCTCCTTAGCTTTCTTGGGATGGGATGGAAGTTTGAGATTGCATTTTGCTCTTTGGTTTTGTCATTTTACTATATTCCCTTATTACTATATTCTCATTAGCTGAATGGAAGTTCTCAGTTTTTTTTTTTTTTTTTTTCTTGAGAGTTTTTTTTTTTTTAAATATCTATCCCTTTCGCAGGGCGTTTCCCCAGTTGAGTGGAGGTCCTTAGACCTTACCATAAGGCTCCAGTCACTTGGGGTCACCAAGCCGGGCCTACAATTCTCATAACAAAGCACCAAATCTTCCCTATGGGCTGGAAAGCACTGCATGCAATTTAGGCTTCCCAGGTCAAAGGCAGGCAGCTGAGGTCAGCTCTGGAGTCACTGGGCGGGGCTCAGACAGGCCCAGAGGGACCTCCCAGTGCATCCTCCAGTAATGTGGTAGGTGGGGTGGTGTCTGCCAGTCTCCCAGCAAAGCCTCAAAGCTAATATAGGCTGGATAGCACTGCACAGCCTTTAGTTGTGTCAGGCTGAATTCTGGCAGCTCAGCAATTGCTGGCCAGGGCCTGAAGAGGGACCTCCTGGTGCATCCTCCAGTGATGTAACAAGTGGGGCACAGTATTATCAGTCTCCCAGCAAATTGCCAAAGCTTCCATGGGCTGAATAACATTACACACACTTTTAGCAGGCCAGGCAAAATGAAAGTTCCTTCATCTTCATTACAAAACTAGATTTGGCAAAAACGCTTTTTGCACAGCACACATTTCCAGTTTTAAAAGCTTGAAAATTAGCATTATATCCTTGAAAAAAATTCGAATATTGATTTTTTACTCTTTATTATTTGACATCACAAATTTAACACCTTAAGATAATTTATAGTTATTTTAATGTTTATAATAGTTAGTATTCTTATGTGAAAATATCAGAACCTCATTTATCTTTTGGTTATTTAGGATGGCTCCTTTCTAATGGAATTATTAAAAAGTGTAAAGTGCAGATAATTGTTTTTATAGTGTAAATTGCATTTGTTTTGGGGATGATGAACTAATTGATATTACCCTACAGGTGAACATTTAGTTCCAAATTTCTTTTGGCTTCATAGAATAAAAGCCTTATTTACTTTAAAGTTATTTTAATTTGCTTTTCTTTGCTTCCTTTTTAAATTTATTTTTTTTTACATATTGGCCATTTTTAGTTGGTTAAGAATGAGCTATCTGACAATAGACTTTAGAATATTTTCTGTCGTTTTGACATGAAGTGCTTATATAGATTATATAGATACACTATGAATATAGCACAATTAATGGAATGGAGAATAAAATTCTTCAGTAAAGAATTTTACCTTGATATTTGTTCAGTATATATTTGCAGGTCATGCAAGAATTTGACAAACATCTATAGTGAACATATATATGTATGTACATGTATGTGCATATGTATATGTACCATATACAGTACATAGTATATGTTATTAATGTAACAAAAAGATGCATTGAGTTATAATTTGCACACAGCAAAATGTATATTTTACATTTTATAATTTGAGAAATATAGACATCCATGCAGACCTGTAAAACTATCATTTCAGTAAGATGTTCCTTATTTCCCTTCTAAATAGCAATTAACTTAGTGGATATATCCCATTGCATCTATGTATTTGTTATAGGACACTTATGGCTTTTACAGAATTATCATGAATATTCATGCATAAATCTTAGTATGAGCATCTGCCTTTGTTTTTCTTGAGCAAACACTTTGAACAGCTTGATCATAAATGGTAGATATATGTTGAGACTTTTTTTTAACAACTGCATACTGTTTTCCAAAATGGTTGTACCACATAGTATTCTCATCAGCATGAAAGTTTGTGTTTTTGCTGAAAATAGAATACTAGATTAGGAGTCATTTCATTTCACACCTATCATTTTGCTTCATATATAAACTTGGTTTCAGTCCTGCTACTGTCTTTGAAAGTAATGACTTTTCCTTCTTTCCTAGCTGCTTATCTGTTTCTTCTTTTAAGTTTTACTCTAATTTGCTTAGAGATTTTTGTTTGTTTTTTCTTTGATTTATAGTTTTTCTTGAGGCCCAGGACTGATATTTATTAAGCTTTTGAAAATTCTTAATTATTATTCTATCAAATATTACTTCTGATAAACTCCTTTTCTATGAAGATGTAAGGGCTTAGAAATAGGATAATGGAATAAAAAAATTAAAACAGTGGGAGATGACAAGAGAAAAGGATGACAAAGGATCCTTTTAAGGAGTAGAAAAATAGTTATAAAACTTGATTAAAGGTAGCAAGAGAAACAAATAAGAAGTAGAAAATAAAAAATGACAGGCAGAAGAAATAATACAGAGAACAAAAATAGAAAAAAAATTAAAAGAAAAAAGAGAAAAAATAATAAGAAAAAAGGCAAATTCCCCAGGCTCCAATAAAAGAAAAAAAAAAAAAGAGGAAAAAAAAAATGAAAAACAAGAAAAGAAAGTAAGAAAATAAGCCCCAAAACAGATAAAAAAATCTTGATATTTTTGAATTTTTTTTTTTTTTTTGTTCCAGGATCTACAGCTTTACTGTCCAGGAAATCATGGTTTCCTTTACCTAATGTATGGACTTTGAGTTTCTGAGATGCTTTCCCTCTTTTGCAGAGACCTCTGTGTACATTCCAGACTGTAGCAGTGTCCATACCAAAATGTATACTTGCTCATATTGGCAGACTGGGAAGGCAGTCAGACTTTAGATATACACTACATGAAAGCAGCGGGGCAAGGGCTCAAGTACTTTATGCCGGCATTTTCAGACTCAGCTGTTTCTGAGTTCAAGCTGGGTCTGAGTTCTCACCAGAGGTTCAAGGCCTATGTCCCTGTGGGCCTGAGTTTAAACTTCTCTGGAGATCTCCTTGTAGCCACTCCCTGTCCACAGCTCTCCACCATGGTTGTCTCTCATCCAGTCACTGTGGGAAAGTAATACTGGAAGCCCTAAAGTGAAGTTGCTTTTTAGTCATTATGAGTCACAGATTTAAATAATCAATTCCTTTCCCAATGTTACCTGATTGAGTACTTTCTGGTGATATGGAAATCACCCACACCAGAAATCCTTCTCCAGCTGCTGTCTGCATTGGGGAAGGTGTATGCTTGGAGTCAAAATGTGTTACTTTTGCATTTCATAGCTTCCATAGGAGAAAGTCAGCAGCCTTTGTTTCCTGAGTGTCTCAGCTCTGGGAGTTTATCTTGCTTCTGTAAAGTTAGGTTCCCTTCCCCATGAGCCACAAGCAGAAGTGAGAGTTCAGA
The DNA here is from genome assembly GCF_034190915.1 of Cavia porcellus. NCBI lineage: Eukaryota > Metazoa > Chordata > Mammalia > Rodentia > Caviidae > Cavia > Cavia porcellus. Next base: position 61,413,751 of record NW_026947493.1, read on the forward strand.
TTCTTTTGTTATTTTCTCTACTTTGTGGATTATATCTCCAACTTTTACTTTTTTCTTCACCAACTTGTTATTTACCAGTTTCTGGACTCTAGATCTTGGAGAGGCTGAATTTTGCTGCCTTCCCTACCCAGTTTCATCTATGACTCCTTCTTGATACCTCTATGAAGTCTTTCCTGATACATTAGGTAAAATTCTAGTTACTTTTTCATACTTCTATGTGTATGATTTTATTGATTTTTTAAAATTTTATTGGTTCTCAAATAGTTTCATTTATTTTCTTGGCCAGTAACAAAATATCTCACTTGCATAACCTAATGTTACACCATTGTTAATGAACTAGAATCTTCCTACATGGTAATGGGAGCCTGTTTCCTTTCGACAGTTTGGTTCGTGCTTTGCAGAGAATTCCTGGTATACAGTAGGTACTGAAGAATATTAACATAGTAAGTGGATCCAGCTATTATTAATAGTTGTTTTCCAGACTAAGTTAAAAGTGAAATATCATGGAAAAAATTGTAAACTGTAGTGATTCAGAAGTTATGTTGGAGTGAAAAAAAGTTTTATGTGTCTTTACAGTTCTGAAATTTTTCTTGCCAATTTGACACTTTGTGTTTTGTAATACAAGGTAGAATTCCTTACAGCTTGAACTACAAATTTGGATAATCAGATGATGTTATTGATTCCTCTCAAGTGAATTGAAGTAGATGGGCTAAAGGGATTTAAAACAACTTTAATTTCACTTTTTTTTTTTTTTTTACAAAAAGCAAGAATAGGACAATTTATGATAATGTGTATATGCATATTTTTTTTCTCTAGGCTCTTCATGGAGTAGAGTATTGCTAAATATTTTTGACTATGACACAAAAAAGAATTCAGTCTTCCAGTATTTTTAGTAAAAAATATATCTCAAATAACTATGAAAAGGCAGGAAATAAAATATTTTATCCTACAACTATAATGGCAGAAGTTAAAAAATATGATTTAAAATATTTTATTATTTTACATATTGATATCTAGTTTTCTCAATACTATTTATTGTAAAGACTGTCCATTTTCTAATGCGTGTGCTTGACATCTTTTTTGAAAATCAGCTTTCTATAAATTCATGGGTTTATTTATGGGACATCTAACTTATTACAGGATTCAATGTGCTGTTATTTTGCTAGTACTATACTCTTCTGATTAATAGACCTTTGTAATATATTTTAAAACCAGAGTATAATGTCTTCAGGTTTGTTCAAGTTTTCTTTGGCTATTTCAGATATTTTATAACTTCATAAGATTTTAGGATTTTCTTTTCTATTATTATCAAGAAAGGATTAGGATTTTGATAAACACTGCATTGACTTTTTAGGTTGCTTTGGATGTGTGGATGCTTTTACTATATTCATCCTTACAATCCATCAATATAAGTACCTTCCCATTTATTTGTGTCTTCTTCAATATCTTTCATTAGTAATTTATAGTTTTTATTGTATATATCTTTTAAATCTTTAGTTAAATTTTCTCCCATATATTTTGTTTCCTAATGCTATTGCTTTATTATGATCATTTTCAGAGGATCCTTAATTAGTGTTTGCAAGTACTACTAATTTTTTGTTGATTTCATATCTTTCAATTTTATTGATTTTATTTATAAATTCTAACAGTTATTGGGCAAAGTTTTTATGGTAATAACAGTATATGATGATATCATTAAACAGAGACAATTTTACTTTTTCCTTTTCTATTTGGATGTTTTTGTATGTTTTAGTTGCCTCGTTGCTCTGAGTAGGACTTTCAATACTATTTCAAACAGAAATAAGTAGGAAAGTGGACATATATATATTCCTCATCTCAGAGAAAGAACTTTACAGTTTTCAAGGACAGCAGCAGTGGATTTCTCATATTTAACCTTTATTTTGTAGCAAAAACATCCATAAACATGTTTTAACAAGTCTTTTTGGCTTCATGGCTCTAGAGTTCTATCTTGTTTCTTAACCTTGGAATTTTGTCTGCCATTATTTCTTTGATTATGTTTTCTGTCTCAATCTTTCTTCTCCTATTGCTTGCTGATTTTATGTTGTTCTGTTTGATGGTATCTTAGATATCTCTGAGCTGTCTTCACTATCATTCTTTTTTTAACTCAAATGGATGCTTTCCTGTGATCTTGCTTCAAATTTGGTGATCATTTCTTGTGAAATTAACAAACTCTTTGCTATCTTATAAATATGTAAAAACAATGAAATTGAAAATAGGACAGTAAAATTAAATAATAAAGAATATCAAAGGTTCATGCCAGACTACTGTGAATAGTTATGCAACAAATTAGATAATCTTAGAGGTAAAATTGCACAACAAAATTTAAATTTATGAGAAGCATAAATGAAAAATGCAACATCACAGTACTCTAAATTAAACGGTAATGAAAATGAGAATAAGTTCCCAGGAACATATAACTTAATCATGAAGAAATAAAATCGAAACATACCAGTAAAAACTAAAAAAGAGATTGAAATAGTAATAAAATTTTCCCGTCAAATAAAAGCCCACAGCCAGATGGCTTCACAGTTCAATTCTACAAACATTTGAAAACTAATATTAATTCTTCTCAAAGCCTTTCGAAAATATGAAAAGGAAGATGTACTTTCAAACTTATTTTTTTCCAGCCAGCATTACTCTAATAACAAAGTCAGGGCCACAGGTCTGCAGAGGAGGAGCTGGGCAGATCTGGGGTGCCCTCACTGGCCTCTCTGCGCGTCTGGAGGACTCTGGATTTCTGCGCCCAGACAGCTGGAGTTCCCTCAGGCTTCCAGGTGCAGTGAAGGAGAGAGGTGGGTTTAAGGCTTCCACATCAGCCTCCCCATTCCCGGCTTCATTTGGAGACCTGCTGAGCTCCCAATAGGTGGGCTGGCCCACACTACCAGCCTAGCCCAGCCTGTTTAGCTGCCGCGCCTGGCCACAGGTCTGCAGAGGAGGAGCTGGGCAGATCTGGGGTGCCCTCACTGGCCTCTCTGCGTGTCTGGAGGACTCTGGATTTCTGCGCCCAGACTGCTGGAGTTCCCTCAGGCTTCCAGGTGCAGTGAAGGAGAGAGGTGGGTTTAAGGCTTCCACATCAGCCTCCCCATTCCTGGCTTCATTTGGAGACCTGCTGAGCTCCCAGTAGGTGGGCTGGCCCACACTACCAGCCTAGCCCAGCCTTTTTAGCTGCCGCGCCTGGCCACAGGTCTGCAGAGGAGGAGCTGGGCAGATCTGGGGTGCCCTCACTGGCCTCTCTGTGTGTCTGGAGGACTCTGGATTTCTGCGCCCAGACTGCTGGAGTTCCCTCAGGCTTCCAGGTGCAGTGAAGGAGAGAGGTGGGTTTAAGGCTTCCACATCAGCCTCCCCATTCCTGGCTTCATTTGGAGACCTGCTGAGCTCCCAATAGGTGGGCTGGCCCACACTACCAGCCTAGCCCAGCCTGTTTAGCTGCCGCGCCTGGCCACAGGTCTGCAGAGGAGGAGCTGGGCAGATCTGGGGTGCCCTCACTGGCCTCTCTGTGTGTCTGGAGGACTGTGGATATCTCTGCAACCAGGGAGGGTCCACAGGTTCCTGAAGCACTGCGGCCTGTGGTGAGTACCCTAACCTGGCTGCGATTGAAGAACTGTGGAGCTTCCAAGGGGCAGGTGGGCGCACAGTGTCCCTGAGGCCCAGCTTGTCTGGAACTGCGGAGTTCTGAGCAGGCAGAGGAGGGCCACTGGTTCTGTAGGCCTAATGGCTTGGAGTAGCGCGGCGCCATAGTCCCAGTAGCTCCAAACATAGAAGGGGATTTTCAACAGATCCTGAGGAAGCTTTCAAGTAACACTTGAAACACAGAAATATAGGAAAATGACAAAACGAAAGACCAAATTACAACCTCAAACCTCCAGCCCATCTCAAGAAACCCTAGGAGCGATGTATATAGAAGAAAATATATCCCATCCACCTCATATATCGGACACAATAGCCACTGAAATTGACAAGCAACTCCAGGAAGCTTTAAAGAAATTCAAACTCAAAATAATCTCCCAGATAAAAGAAGAAATGATAAAAGAAATGAAAGAGATTCTAAATATATCTAAAGAAAACACAGATAAAAAATTGGAGGAACTAAACAAAAAGATAGAATCCCTAGACGAGCAATATAAGAAACAAACAGAATACATAATGCAGATGCACAGAGATATACAGGAAATAAAAAACTCCACTGAAAGTTGTAAAAACCGCCTTAATGAAAGTGAAGATAGAATTTCAGACCTTGAAGACAGGATTGCAGCTAGTGAACAGGAAAGGAAAGATCTTTTGAAAATAACAAGGAACCAGGAAACAACAGTTCAACAACTGCAAGACGATGCAAAGAAGAATAACATAAGAATGATAGGGATTAATGAAAGAGAGGGAGACAACATGAAGGATGTCAGGAGAATATTTAGAGAAGTAATAGCTGAAAATTTCCCAAGCATGAGATCAGAAACTGACATCAGGATCAGTGAAGCATATAGAACTCCAAACAGTCATAACCAAAATAAAACTACACCCAGACATATAATAGTCACCATCCCAGAAATCCAACACAAGAATAGATTATTAAAAGCTGTCAGAGAGAAAAGACAAATCACTTATAAAGGAAAACCTATCAGAATCACAGCAGACTTCTCAGCACAAACGATAAAATCAAGAAGAGCATGGAGTGAAGTATTCCAGATCCTAAAGCAAAATGATTTCCAACCAAGACTGATATATCCTGCAAAACTATCATTCAAAATAGATGGTGCAATACGATACTTCCATGACAAAGAACAGCTGAAGAACTTCATGAACACCAAACCAACCCTGCAAAAAATATTGAAAGACAGTTTAGATACACAAAGGAAAAAACCACTAAGCAAAGCAAATAATTAAACAGAACCAAAAGATAAAGATGCAACAGCAGAGAGATAACATTCCTACAATTAACCAGCATTTAACAGTAATAACCATTAATGTAAATGGTCTCAATGCACCAATCAAAAGAAACAGACTAGCAGAATGGATCAAGAAACAAAATCCAACCATATGCTGTTTACAGGAAACCCATCTAACCCAGAAAGATACTCACAGACTGAAAGTCAAAGGATGGAAAACAATTCTTCATGCAGCAGGAATCCAAAAAAAGGCAGGAGTAGCCATTCTGTTTGCAGACAACGTGAACTTTAAACCAACAATGACCATAAAGTACAAAGAAGGTCACTACATACTCGTAAGGGGAAAACTCCAAGAGGAAGAGATAACTATCTTAAATATATACGCACCAAACTCCAGAGCACCCAGTTATATAAAACAATTATTAACAGAAATGAAAACTCAAATTATCAGTAACACAATTGTAACAGGAGACCTTAATACACCACTGACACCAAGGGACAGATCAACCAGACAGAAAATGAGCAAAGAAATAACAGAACTGAATCACACCTGTGAACAAATGGGTTTGATAGACATATGCAGAATGTTCCACCCAACAACATCAGAATACACATTCTTCTCAGCAGTACATGGATCATTTTCTAAAATAGACCATATATTAGCTCACAGAACATATTTAAGCAAATGCAAAAGAGTTGAAATCATCCCTTGCATATTATCGGACCATAGCGCTCTGAAATTAGAAATTAATGACAAAGGATACTGCAAAAATTCCGCAAACACATGGAAACTAAATAACACACTCTTGAGTAATCAGTGGGTTACAGAAGAAATTAAAGAAGAAATTAAACAATACCTAAAAGAAAATGAAAATGCAGATACAACTTACCGGAATCTGTGGGATGCAATGAAAGCCGTTCTGAGAGGAAAATTTATTGCACTGAGTTCCCACATCAGGAAAACAGAACGAATACAAGTAAATAACTTGATGCTACACCTCAAACAGCTAGAAAAAGAAGAGCAAGTCAAGCCCAAAGCCAAAAGAAGAGAGGAAATTATAAGAATCGGAGCAGAAATCAATGCAATAGAGACTAAGAAAACAATCCAAAGAATCAACGAATCAAAGAGTTGGTTCTTTGAAAGAATAAATAAAATCGATAAGCCCCTAGCCAACCTTATTAAAAAAAGGAAAGAAAAAGCTCAAATTCATGCAATAAGAAATGAAAAAGGAGAAATCACTACAGACCCAATAGAAATACAGAGGATCATCAACACCTATTTCGAAAACCTCTACTCTCAAAAGTTTGATAACACAGAAGAAATAGACAGATTCTTAGAAGCATATGAAGTACCAAAGCTAGATCAAGAGGATATAAAACTGTTGAATAACCCAATCTCTGCTAATGAAATTGAGAATGTAATTGGGTCCTTGCCCACCAAGAAGAGCCCAGGCCCAGATGGATTCACTGCAGAATTCTACAAGAAATATAAAGAAGATCTAATGCCGACACTCCTCAAACTATTCAATGAAATTGAAAGGGAAGCAATCCTTCCTAAGTCATTCCTGGAAGCAAATATTACTCTAGTACCAAAACCTGAGAAAGACCCAACTATAAAAGAGAACTATAGACCGATCTCCCTAATGAACACAGATGCAAAAATCCTCAATAAAATATTGGCAAATAGGATCCAGCAAATCATCAAGAAGATTATACACCATGACCAGGTGGGATTCATCCCAGGAATGCAAGGATGGTTCAACATACGCAAATCAATAAATGTAATCCACCATATCAATAAAGCCAAAAATAAGAATCACATGATCATCTCTATAGATGCAGAAAAAGCCTTCGATAAGGTCCAACACTTATTCATGATAAGAACTTTACAGAAAATTGGAATAAATGGTCTTTACCTCAATATAATAAAGGCCATTTATGACAAACCAACAGCCAGCATCATACTAAATGGCCAAAAATTGAAAGCCTTTACTTTAAAATCGGGTACAAGACAAGGATGTCCTTTATCACCACTCCTATTTAATATAGTACTGGAAGTACTAGCCAGAGCAATTAGGCAAGAAAGAGAAATAAAAGGGGTAAAGATAGGAAAAGAAGAAGTTAAATTATCATTGTTTGCAGATGACATGATACTCTACATAGAAGACCCCCTAAACTCCATTGAAATACTCTTAGATACAATAAATAAATTCAGTAATGTGGCTGGATACAAAATCAATACTCAGAAATCAATAGCATTCCTATACACGAACAACAAAATTACAGAGAGGGAAATAAGAGAAACTGGACTATTCACATTAGCAAGCAAAAAAATGAAATATTTAGGAATTACTCTTACGAAAGAAGTGAAAGACTTATACAGTGAAAATTATAATACACTGAAAAAGGAAATTGAAGATGATCTCAGAAAATGGAAAGACATCCCTTGCTCATGGATAGGAAGAACAAACATTGTGAAAATGGCCATTCTCCCAAAACTGTTATACAGATTCAATGCAATCTCAATAGAAATACCATCAACATACCTTATAGATCTAGAGAAATCACTCCTAAATTTCATCTGGAACCAGAAGAGACCTAGAATCGCAAAGGCAATTCTAAGCAGCAAAGACAAAGCAGGAGGCATCACAATCCCTGACTTGAAGTTATACTACAAAGCAACAGTAGTAAAATCAACATGGTATTGGAATCAAAACAGAGCTGAAGATCAGTGGAATAGATTAGAAGATACAACCACAACTACGAACACACTCAACCACCTTATTTTTGATAAAGGAGCCAAGCAGGTTCACTGGAAGAACGACAGTCTCTTTAATAAATGGTGCTGGAAAAACTGGCTCTCCATTTGCCGAAAACTAAAGCTAGACCCATGTCTATCACCATGTACTAAATTAAAATGTAAATGGGTCAAGGATCTGAATATTAAAACAGAAACACTAAATCTATTGGAAGACAAAATAGGTAGAAACCTTGGAGACATAGGAGTAGGTAAAGAATTCATCAACAGGACTCAAACCGCACGGGAAATTCTTCCCAGAATCAATAACTGGGACCACTTCTTATTAAAAAGTTTCTGCATGTCAAAAGAAATCTCCAGCATAGTGAAAAGAAAACCCACAAACTGGGAAAAGATTTTAGTGAACTCTCTCTCAGACAAGGGCCTCTTGTCTAAAACATACAAAGAATTAAAGAAACTCAGACCTCCGAAATTCAAAGATCCAATCCAAAAATGGGCATCTGAGATGAATATGCAACTCTCAGATGAAGAAATGCAAATGGAAAATAAATACATGAAAAAATGCTCATCATCATTGGTCATTAGAGAAATGCAAATTAAAACCACACTGAGATACCATCTCACTCCTGAAAGAATGGCCAGGATCAAGAAAACCGACAACAAATGCTGGAGAGGCTGTGGGGAAAAAGGAACTCTCCTGCACTGCTGGTGGGAGTGTAGACTGGTACAGCCTTTGTGGAGATCTGTCTGGAGATTTCTCAAAAAGTTGGGACTGGAAATCCCATTTATTCCAGCTATTCCACTTCTAGGCATATTCCCAGAAGAACTGAAAGCATCATACCACAGTGATATATGTGCACCTATGTTTATAGCAGCACAATTTGTAATCGCCAGATCTTGGAAACAACCCAAGTGCCCATCAACTGAGGAATGGATAAAAAAGTTGTGGTATTTCTATACAATGGAGTATTATTCAGCTATAAAGAAGGATCACATTGAGATATTTATCAATAAATGGGCACAGCTTGAGACCATACTCATAAGTGAAATAAATCAATCTCGCATGTGTGAATACCGAATAGTTTCCCTAATGTAAGTAATGATTCAAATATATAAAAATATGTGGTAATCATGATTCCCCATTAGGTGGCCTTGAAGCCTTATAAAGTTTTCACTCATTAATTAGAAAGGCTGTATTCTGGGCTTCTTGATATGAAAATATTTGAAGCTAGAGTATATGAAGTTTTACCCAAATATTTCAAGGAAAAAGACACTATGGTAACTACTATTAAGTCAGGTTATAAGGTGGTGAAGTACTAGGTTATTGAAACAGTCATGCTGTGACCTCTATTGTTATATTGTTATGTCCTGTTTTATCTCAATCTTCCCCTTATTGTTTCAAAAAAAAATTATTTAGTCATTTCTTATGTTTGTCTTAATTAAAGAAAAAATTCAAAAAAATTAGGATATATAAATAGTAACTCTTTTCGATTTCCTATTAACTTGTTTTGAAGTCCTGTGGTACTCCCACGATCTTGTTTTGACTGATTAGACTCTGTTCCATTCTATATGATAGTATCAAGTTTGAAGACATAGGCAACTACTTTGAAGACAATAAGATTCACTAAGATACCCATTCTGGTTTGACTATTGTCTTCTTTGGAAGTCCTGTAATGTTTACAATGCCTAAGTTTTATTGGTCTTGTTCTCTACTGTTTTGTCCAACTTTATAATATCTAATAAGATAGACAATTCTTTTTAAGGAAACAAGGGACAACGTTGATAACCATTGTTGATAAACTTGTACTCTGTTCTACACCATGTGCTATGTCTATCCTTGGTATTGACTGACAGCTTTGTTTTGCCATATTTGACTGTATTCTCCCCCCCCCCCAAAGAAAGTAATAAGCACTAAGGAGTAATAAAATCCAAGATGTGTAAATTTTGTTGTAAAAAAGAGAGGGGAAAAAAAAAAAAAGAAAAGGAGCTCTAACGGATATAACAGCAAGTGTGTTTGGGGGTGTTAAATAGCTGACTTTATCAATGTTTTTGGAACATTGAACACAGCTGTTTGCAGTCTCCCTGTTTGAATGTCCACTTTGTGTTCTTTGATACTGTGATTTGAGGAACTATTTCCAAGAAAATAGTGTGTAATCTACTAGCAGGTAATTTCTTACTGTTATGGTTTTTTGTTTTGTTTTGTTTTGTTTTGTTTTGTTTTGTTTTGTAGTTCTGTATTGCGTGTACCCTTACGCCGCTTTGGTTTGTTTTGTGTTTTTCTCTTTTTCCTCTTAAATTAAAAAAAAAAAAAAAAAAAAAAAAAAAAAAAAAAAAAAAAAAACAAAAAAAAAAAACAAAGTCAGATAAAATATAAGAAGACAACTATCAGTCAATATTCCTGACAAGTATGCTGTAAGAGCACTCCACAATCTACTAAATTAAAAGGATCATTCACTATGGCCTCATATTAAATCAGTCCATTGTTTAGGAATCATGTTTTAATATCTGCTTTCAGATTATCAGAATGTAGTATGTCGCTCTATTTTCTTGCTATTTAATTTATGCTTATCATTTGCAGCACTTTTATTTGTTGAATAGATAATTTATAGAATGAAAAACAATTTTTACTATAAGTTATGAGCTACTGGTCTCATTACACAAAGTCAATCTCAAAATTGATCTTACTGTTTTTATGCATCAAATTGCATGAATCTTAATAACTACAAGAAGTATACTTTGATCTCATCTCCTAAACGCATAGGTAAGACAAACCAAATGATCTGGACAGGGGATTTGAAAAAAAGTTTTGTCACCCAGTTTAAAGTTAAAAATGACTATGCCTTTATCTGATATTTAACTTATAAAACATTGACTTGTTCTTCCCAATAAGTAAACATAAATTGCTTATAAAGCACACAGGTATTAAAGAAATCCATATATTCAATGGATAGCCCTAGACTAGCAAGTGAATTTTTTTTTAGCATAAAGTATTATTCACACCACAGTGTAGGCAACTTTTGAAGTTGAGTTTAGAAAGTGAACATTGTAAGTGTGTCTGCATCATGTAATGTTTCTTTTCAGGTTTTTCAGTTGTAGAAATGTTAAAATCATGTTTTCAAATTAATTCAAATTTTGGATCATTCAGGAGCTATTCAAAAAAATTAACATCAGGCTGTGTTTTCATTTTAGAATCTTGATTTTCCTTGTTTTTAATCAATGAGGAACAAGAGTATTTGTTTTCTTGTATTTTTTAATAAAGCAATATTATTCTTTAGGTTTAAATAAAAAATGACAGAATAAAAAGTATAATAAACAATACTGAACATATAATTCCAAATGATTACTTCTCCAGAAATATTTCCTAATAGATTTTAAAACATACTGATGCTTAAAAACAGATTTTTATTCAGTGTAACGTGTTTGCAGATAAGAGATCCCATAAAGGTGTGCGGTTTGACAAATATCATATGAAAGGCTATCTGTGACCTCAGAGCCTCATCTTGGACATCTCCCACTTGTTTCTGGTAAAATACTAATTTTTTGAAGAACAAAATTATGAAAGAACAATGTGACCACATGGTTCATTCCTCCAGTATTTAGTAACAAATTATTCTTGATTAAAAAATAGATATCTTTACTTATAACTAACAAATGTGCATATGTATAGTGTTTTGTGGTTGTTGAATTTAAGTGGTTTGTTACTTTTATTTATTTATTTTAGTTTAAAGAGAGTAAAATCAATCATAACAAAACAGAACAAAGCAGATCAGAAGAAAACAATGTAAGTAACACAGATTTCAAAGCAAGGCAATAGGAGATCATCACTGGCTATCACACTGTCCCTTGTTTTCTTCTTAATAATTGTTCATATCTTCACATACAATGAATTCATACACAACAAAATTAAACTGATCAGAGCAGAGTGATGAAGGCATTATAGGCTTCAAAACCAGACAATAGGGAAATCAACAATGGCTGCCATAATGTCTCTCATTCTCTTCAAAATACCTGTCCAGATCTTTATGCACATAGAAATTAAACAATACAAAACAGACTAAAATCATCTAACAAAAAATATCTAACAAAAAATAATAGTACTGCTGGATTTCACATCACGATGCTACGGAATCAGCACTGGGTACCTTAGTGTCCCTTTTTCTTCAAAACAGCTGTTCATTTCATTATGCATTATATAATCGATTCTCAAACTTTTTAGAAGTTTTACGCATGCATGAGTCTCTACCTGTATACTTATCCTTTCGGTATTAGAGGGAAAAACAAAACAAAACAAATTCCTAGAAAAACACAAAACAAAAAAGACAAATAAATAGTAATAGTAAAAAGTCCCAAAATACTGACAATACAGGCCTTCCAAGCAAGGTGATGGGAGCATAACTAGGGTTGTTATTTTACATAATGATCTTCAAGAGTTCCTCAGATCACCATACAACCATATGCACAGTTTTTCCAGTCCTATGAATTCAGGCCCCTGCTAGCAGCTTGGAGGTCACTGGGCATCAGTTTGTTACTTTTAAATTCTAAAAGGGAGACTCACCAACAGCCCTTAAGTTCTTATTTATGTATGTGCTTTTATAACAACTCTCTTTTGGTCATGCCCATGCTTGAGGTATTTGAATTCATAACATTTGGAAACTTCACACTTTACAGAACAAAGGATGTTACACAATGTACCTAAATAATTGATTTCTCTCTTTAGTAGATGACACATTAAGTGATTCTTTTTCTCATTTCCTGTGAGAGAAAAGTAAGAAAGACAGCTGCACTGAGGTGCAAATGTGTTGTCTGTTAGTGGCTTTAAACTGCTACCTCAGAACAAAATGATATTGCCGCCCCAAATTTTTGGCCCATCTCTCTTATCCATTGACTGGGGAACAGAATGAGGGGTGTCGTATTGTATATTTACTTAATAAATTTTCCACTTCCTTACTGAATATGTATCTAACCCAGTAGCACTTTCATGTCCATGTGATTGTCTTAATTACTTTTCTTGTTGAGACAAAACATCCAACACTCACCAGTTAAAGGAAGAAAGGTTTAAGATCACAGGTATAGAAATTTCAGCCTATAGTCAACTGCCTCCAAAGCAGAGCGGCATGGCAGTGGGGCATCACAGAGAAGAAACAGTTCATGGCATGGCAGGCAAAAGGCCACAAGCAGTAGCTGCAGCAGTAGGGAGCCTGCCTTTCCCTTTTATTTCATCCAGAATGAAAGCCTTTTGGGTGGTGACACCCACCTCCAGGGCGGGGCTTCTATCTTCAGCAAATTCATTCAGCCACAGCATAGCTGTGATAATTCCAGTCAATAGAATAATTTAGTACCACATGTCCTTAATCCTAGAATCACATACCCTGGATACAGCGAGCTCCAGAAAAGCTCCACCTATGAGCACCGAAGGCTTTGGGGGCGGGGGGGGGCAGCACCTAGATAAAAGTGATAGCAGTGGGTTTGTTTGCATATTTAAACATATTTTTAGAAAGTATAAAAATTCACTGTGAATACCCAATTAACATGCAAATGAAATTAAGGTTTTCTAACAAATATGACAGATTTGTAGTTACATGGATATTCAGTACTACTGAACTTATTGTAACATCACTATATTTTTTTCTTATGATGTATATTTTGTTTATCTTTTGCTTATTTCCCAAAATATTCTGTTTGTAACTTCCAGATTTCTAGGTCTCTTCTTTACTAAATTCTTTTAGTACAGTCATAACTGTTGTTACACAAATTTTATTTTTTTCACTTAAGATTAATGAAGCTATAATTTATAAAAATAAAATCCCTCTTTTAAAATATCTACTTCAATTGGTTTTAACAATAACACAATTTATAACCATCAAAACCAAAAGTTGAAAAATTTCCATTACTCTTTTATTTTATTTTAAAGATAATGAAATCCAACAATACAAAACAGAACAAAGCCAATCAAAACAAAGCAGCAAAATTGGTACAGAACTTCAAAGCAGGATACTAGGAAAACAACAAGAGCTAAATAATATATCTTGTTATCTTCATAATAGTTGACCATTCATCAGGTATAGCAAAATGAATCAAAAAACAAAACAGTATAAAACCAATCAAAACTGAAAATTGACAAAAGTGAAACAGTTAACCAGAACAAAGCAAAACAATGAGAACAATATTTGATTTCAAGACAAGATAGAAGGAAGTCTCCATATTTGCTATATTGTACACTGTCATCCTCCAAGAGATGCTCTGACCTCTGGCCCCAGGCCTGCATAATCACCAGACATTACAAGCATTTAGTTGCTTTATGTACCTTAGTTGCTGTCAATCCAGTCTTTCCTCCAAACCTGGTTGCTTACTGTGGTGGGTAGAAGTGGCGGGGCAGTGATGGGAGGTGTGTGTGTTTGATTCTCAGCCCACAGCTGGTAGGCTCATGGGAGGTACTATCTGACTTTTCCTGGAACATGCAGGGCTTGTGTTGCTTACCAGAAACGCTGGCTAATTGGTATTTCCATTATTCTTAAAAAGGCTTTTATCCTTCTCAGTAGTCCTTTTTCTCCAATCTTTGATCCAATGGAGCTGTTTTAATTTCTGTCATTAGACTTCCACCTTTATTAGAATTTAATGTAAATAGAGCTATACATTATGAAGTTTGTTTTTTGTGCTTTACTGATTTCCAATTATCATAATATTTTACAAATGCTTTCATGTTGCATGCATCAATACTTTTTTCCTGTGTATTGCTGAGTAATGTTCAGCAGTATAGACACACCACAATTTATTTGTTTAGTAGCCAAATCATGGTCACGTGAATTGTTTCCAGTTTCTGACTTATGTGATTAGCTTTTATGGACATTTAGGTGTAATTTTATGTGGACATCTGTTTGTACTTCTTTCATATAAATGCATAGAAATTGGAATGCTGAATCATGATGTGCACTGTCTCACTTTCAGTATAATTAATGATGTATGAAAGAGACTCAGTTTGCTCTGCATCCTACCAACACTCAGGATGAACTATCTTTTGAGCTTTAGCCATTCTAATGGATGAGTAGTGGAGTTTCATTATGACTTTATTTTTTTATTGCCTTGATAATTGTTGATATGCTTTTGTGTAAGAGAATGCTTCTAGAGGATTCAAGTAATGGCGAGGAGGTGGGGATACAAATGGGACAAAACATGTTTGAATAATTAGGCAAGGTTCAGATCCAATTGGAATCTGTGACCCATTCTAGGAAACACAGTTCCTAACTTAATGGGTAGGGAGAGAAACAAACACACAAAAATACTCAGGAAGCAGCATGCTAAATTCTAAACTGGAGACATAAGCCATAAATCAGTGGTCACCATGCTCTTATTTTAAACATTAAGATTTTAAATGTGTTCATTGTAACTGCTCACTCAAGATTATCACACTGACAGAGATATATAAAATAGGTAAATGAATGAAGATACGTTCCACAAAAACTATTGAAGGGTAAATTAAATGTAGAAAAATCTTCCTTGTGCAAAACAGTGACATGGCCTTGTTCTAAAGATTAGAGGTCAGGATGCCTGGCATAACATCTTGACATGACCAAAAATTCTTAAGGACATTCTTTTTCTTACTTATGTAGAAGATACAGATATTTGTTCATTTGGTGCATTCAGCCAATTCCTGAGGACTATAAACTCCTGTCTCTGGTAATGCACACAGTGCAAACCTTGTCATTTTAATTTGAACTGCTATTTGAGGGACCTCACAGGTAGGGTACTTTTAGAGTCTCAACAGTACAAAGGACACTTTTCCTGGATGAAACCCTAAAAGCTGTGTATGGCATTCTTTAGCACTGTCTTTGAGGAGTTTGTGCTCTGTCAATCTTATGGTGTATCTTCGTTCCAGCCTTTCCTTTTCTTCTGTGCAATCATATATGTATGTGTTAATCAGCATTATATTAAATATATTGTATTTTTTATCATAGTGTTATAGGCTTTCATTGTTTGTGAATCCAGTCCTCTAAACCAATCAACTGTGACTCTAGTCTGTTGAAACTATAATTAGTTACAAAAACAGACAGTGGTACTGAATTTATTTCATGGGCAATAATTTTCTGACCCCTGCAATTATATAACAGTTTTTACCTCTAACCCTGTTTCAAGATGAAAATCAAACAGTAGGGAATTCAGATAGAGCTTGAAGTATGAGAACTAATTTTCATGGATTCATAATTTTAAGGTCAATACTATGGTAGGTAGAAAAAACACAGGAATGTACATGAAGATATGCTATAGTTGGAGACAGTGGGTCATACTGGATAGCAGTGTGTGTGGCGGGGCGGGGGGTGCAAAATGCAAACAGTGGAGTAACCCAAGTGGACAGGGGAAGTGGAAGGTCTGTGAAATCTGCTATGATGGGTGGAGTTAACTGAAGGTAGTCTCTTAAATTACTTCATTACCATGTTTATGTTTAGATGTCAAATCATATGTGTGTAAAAGATATATTGGAGGTGGACAGATGCAGAGGTATTTTTCTTGTCAAAAACCCCTATTGGCCTCCAACTTATTGTCAAACAAATCTAAACTTTCATTGCTATTAATGCCTTCCATAATCTCTACCTAATCTCAGTCTAATTTCATTTGTTCCTTGTCTCCTTGAGGTCTCAGATTGATTTCCACATGGTAATGTGATTTCTAATAATTATAGGATCAACTGTTTCTGTTTTTTTTTTTTAATTCAAGATGCATTTCTAGATATTTCTTAAGGCTGTTTTCTCTCACTGTCTCTTTAATTGGCTGTAATTTGTAATTTGGGCAAATAGTTATACAGGTTCTTATTTATGATTTTGAGGTATGTTTCTTCTTAGGTCTCACCGGGATTGTAAACTCTGAGGAGAAATATCTTGGGTTCCTACAAAGCATTTTTCTTAATCCTAAGAATGCTCTGTAGCCCAATAAACACATTGATTAATTGATACAAATATCAATAATGTTGAAAATTCTACTTGAGCACAAGTTAACGCAAAAGTATATTATAAAATTGATAAATGTTTTCAATAGGATTTCCAAAACATTCTTCACATTGCTGTTTAATATTTATGCATGAATTATTTGCACCTTGAAACACTATAGTAGTAGATTGAATATTTACAAAATTTTATGCTGTTTTTAATTTTTAAAGCATACTTTCTACCTTTGGTTAGAAAGGAGAACTCTTTTATTATATTACCATAGTAAGTAATTAGTTATGAAAATGTACTTGGAGAGGTCATTAAGTGGAATAGTGTTGTCAGAAAATTGATATCATAAAAACCGAGTGAGTTTAAACTTTTAACAATTTTGCATTGTTTTACTTTTGGGGGTTGCTAAAGCAAAACACTGTAGCTTGAGTGGTTTATAAACAATGGAAAATTTATTTTCAGTTCTGGAGGCTGCAGAGTCCCAAATCAAAGTACTGGTAATTTTGTTTTTGTTGAATATCTGATTTTTTACTTAGAAATGGCACATTGTCGCTGTGTTCTCACGTGGTTCAAGGGGCACAAAGCTCTCTGGGCTTGTCTTATGAGGACTCTGATTCACCTTCCCATCTTCTACATCATCACCCCGGCAACAAGGAGCAGAAACATTCAAACTGTAGTAAAATCACAGCCGAAATATCTTAGGACAGAAGTTACTTGCTAACGTTAATATAGAGAAGTTAATGTAATTGAGAACTAGTGGTGTTTTATTTTTTGAGGATTAAAATACTATATTGAGAAAAGATTATTTGTTTTAAGCAGAAAGTTATGAAAATGACTTTGAAAACACAAACTCTATAATAAATTTATATTTAAAAAGTTGTATAAATCAGGCTTCTTGGACATTGTTGCTCTTTGTATCTTGCATGATAGTCTTCTTTTATGCTGGGAGGGAGTTATCTTCTACAGCCTCTTGGACCTGTGATGAGTTACTGAATATCCACCACCCTTTGGTTTGGTATTTTAAACTTTGTTTTGAAAAAGGTTGAATTGTTAATCACTAGTGGGACCTCATTTCTCTGGGAGGCGAGGATCAGAGGTGCATCATTTCCTAGACTATTTTCTTCTTTGATGTGAATTGAAGCCAGTGAAAATGGTGACAGTCCCCAGCTCCAGTGTGATGGGGTTTGTGCCCACTAATGAAAACACAGATTCCTTCCAATGGAGGGTTCACTGCAATAATCTCGTGGCCCCTAAGTAATCACAAAGAAGAAGGCTAACACCTATGTGCTACTTATCTCCTTGAGTCACAATTTTCCATCAGACTTCGAGGTAAATAGTTTTCTTGCAGGTTCTAGCTGTTCCTGATGGTGAGATTTGGCTTACTTTACCATATGGCTTCTCTATTTCTAGTGATTCTTGCCACCAGCAACAGCTTAAGGGCAAACAGATATTAAAAATCAATGTTCATTGTAGGATGCATTCCTTTCCTCAAATGCTGAAGATGTACCTAGAGTGCATCCAAGATTCCTTTCTGCACAATTAGATTTCAACAGAAAAGCAAATCTATCACTGAGTAAATGCAGTAGCTTAGTTGTGTTGGTTGTAGTCTGCTATTACTGATAGTTATTCAGAGGGGAGAATGCAGGGATACATCCTTCGTGATCTGGGTGCAACACTTTCATATTGTGGTCAGTATTTAACCTTGTCTTACATGTATTTCTGTTTGTCAACACTTTACTTAATTGATATTTTTAGATTCATTAAAATTAAATTTAAAGCTAATGGCACTATAGCTCATGCCTAAATGAAAACTGTACTTCATAACACACGTATTTTCAGTTATCTACATCAGGCTTCTTCACAGGAACACAAGTCAGCATTTCAGCACCTTTCGTGGGGACTATTTCACACCGTGAAATCAGTAAAAATACAGAAAACATGGCAGTAAATAGACCTTGAAAAGCGCAATTATTTATGAGAGCTGTAAAAGAAGATACAAGTCAGCTTTTTTCAATGTTGCGGCATTGGGCAACTAAAGTTTATACTGCTCTCTACATATGCCTGTTCCATGTGAAAGCAACCCAAGTATTGCTTTTTGGCTTGCAAGTCAATTTTGGTAGTTGGTGAATTAATAAAAATATGATACACTTATGTATCAATATTCACAATCTATGTATTCATTATACGCTGGAAATGATTGTAAATTTTTTAAAAATACAGAATTTGCAAATAATGAGGATCAGCTGTATATCCCTGAAACAATACTAGATTTTTTATAGTGTTCTAAACCCTTTGAATGAGTTGGAAGTGTGCATTTTAGAACTGTTCAATGGACTGTCTCATCATGTTTTAATACCTTTTACCATGTTACGACCGATTAGTTGATATCTACTAATGGATACTGTCTTATCTTAGATCCTCACATCTTTCAGCCTCCACTTCTGTATAGCTGCTCCTTTCTGGAATGTACCTGGATGATCTGCTGTTAAGTGGAAAACATCTTTCCCACTCCATCTCTGTCTTTACACCCACAGTCTATGTAGAATTCAGACATTTTTAATCATAAAAACTCTCTTATTTTATAATAAAGTGCCCATGCCATTAAAGTAATCAACTCTGAGCTTTATTTTGAATGAAAGTTGGATTTTGGAAGAAAGAGTGAATGAGGTTTGGGGGAAGGGATGCCATTCAAGGCTTTTTCACTTTTATTGACTTTCCTGTTTTCTCTCATCCAAGAGCTGACCTTGACCCCATTTCAGTGGACAGTGGTGAAAAAGGGTCTTTGATCCATTAATCTGGGCTTGTTCTCTGGTTGTAGCAACATACCTGTTATACTTTTCTTCTAGAGCTTTTGTGAGTTTCTCTATTTCTTATGGAGTTACTGAGTGTGACTGTTAGCTGTCTGTCATTGATTCCAATCTTCATCCAGACATTTTTTTCCTTGCTCATCCTCTATCTCTTGGCTCATGATTTCTTCCCTAAGAGTCATTCATTCCTTGAGGGAGGGGTGATTAAGTGTCTTATTTAAAAGGGAAGTTTACTATCACACATAGTTTGATATTTTTTCTTTTTTCCCAGCCTCTCAAACTGAGAACCCTGCCTCTTGCTTTTAATTCTCTTAAGAACACGTCAGATACTAACCTCTTGTTTCCTCAGACTTCAGAGGATACATAGAAAACTCTATAGTTAATCTTTTAAAGTCCTTTTCAGTTGGCTTTAGATGAAAGTGAATATTCTATTCTCTTCCCAATGGTGGAGAGAAAGCTAACAGCACTCCAGTGACACTCAACACAGAATAGTCCTTTACTGCATACATGTAGACCTTAGACCACGGGGTAGAACCAGAAACATGAGTACTGTAGCTTGTCTGCAGTCTGTAACCTTGTTTGCAGTGTCTCATCTTTTTTTTTTTTTTTTTTTTTTTTTTTTGTCATAGGCTGAATTTTATCAATTTTCTTTTAAATTTTGTTTTTTAGGAAAAGATCACTGGTACTGCATTCATTCAAACTTTCTTCAAATCCCCACTTTTTCAGTTATTACAATGGCTGTATAGTTGGATGCTCTGTCATCCCTGGAGCTAGACTCCTGGATGTATGTGGGATTTTGAGCAGGTGATATACAGTTTTCTCATAAGTAGAGCTCAGCGAAAAAACTATTTTGTTGCTGTGAAGAAAAATGAACACTTGAAAAGTAATTTAACAACTTTGGTACTGGTAGATGTCCAATATTAGATACTGTTCTCAAAAACAAATTTGGTTTCTTGTATATGTGAATTAGATCTTGGCTAGATCCAAGTGGATTCTAGGATTTCACTCTCAATCTTGAGAACTTTTTAAAGCTGATCCATCATTAATGACATTTGTTACTTTGCAGACACTTGATATCATCCTTATTATTTCCTTCTTTTGGGAGTAATTTGCTTTGCCTATTTTTCTGAAGAATTCCTTCTTTGTTTTCAAAGCTCATTAATATGACAAGGATGGTCCAAATATTGCATTTTAAAGCCAAAATTGTCTTTTTCACGTGATACTTTCTATATTCATAATTAGCATTTTATTTTAACAAAATGTTTGTACATTCAATCTTTGAATACTTTTCCCCTTTGGTTATTGAATTCCTTAGTTATGAGCAAACAATTATCCTTACATGGGCTGGTCCTTTCTTGTGCTTTCTTCTACCTTCCATTCTTCCTTCATTCCTTTCTTTCTGTCTACCATTTTCCTTCCTTCCTTCCTTCCTTCCTTCCTTCCTTCCTTCCTTCCTTCCTTCCTCCCCTCCTTTTCTGTTTCATATTATTTAGTCAGTTTTAATGTCTATTGAGTCAATGTTCTTATTTTATTTCTACAGATATATTAATTTGGTAGTTAGTTTTTGCTTGGGTCTGCAGTTTCTCTGTCCCATTCCCCCCTTACACTGTTTTTTTTTTTTTTTTATAGAATTCAAATTGCACTTTACACTAAATAACTGGGACCTTTTTCTGATCCTTGTCTTATGTTTTCTCCATTGTTGGGTTCTTTTATACATTTACATTTATTCCATTTTTTAGGATATGCAGCTTTCATATCTATATGTTTCTACTTAGTTCTTTTCCTCTTGCACCTGAGTGAGTGGATCAGTTAAGGTACTATTTTTATGGTCTGAGAAAACCTTTTTTGTTGTTTCATTTTGTTTTGTTATATTTTAACTTTTTGGTCTTGTTTCATTGTATCTGATGATGTTGTTTTTCCAATGTGTTAAAAATTAATTAACTTGATTAATTAATTTTGGTTAGTTATATTTTCTTTTTATTTTTCTTTAGACTGGATTATGGAGAAAAAAAGGACAAATTCAGTTACCAGAATTTTCAGTCTTTGCTTATAATGCTTTGATTTGTTTTATCTTCTAAGGTAGTTCATAATGTTTTCAACTGGAGTTCAGTTCAATTTAGTTCTGGGATATTTCATATATATATATATATATATATATATTTCATAATATATGGTAGCTAAATGGACTATGCTACTAATTGTATGAGTTATTGGAAAAGAAGAATTAATACTCACAGGTTTATATAAATCTTTCATGTGTTTATCTGTTAATTTAATCAAGGCTCTTGAAGGTAACAATATCAATATTAAAACCAGTGTCAAATTCCTATCATCTTGTTTTGTTAACCTATATTGTTATTGTATTTGGTTTCTTGTTGTTTGTTTGTCTGTATTGCTTTCTTGTTTTTCTTTTCTGTCTTTTTAATCTTAAATAAAAGTTTTTCTCCTATCGCTTAATTAATATTAATGAAGTTTTCACTTTTCTAAGGAGTCTGCTCTATTTTTTAGTACTACATTTTAAAAATTGTTCACATAGTCATTTCTCCGTGTTTTTTGTAAGAAAGGGGAAAAGAAGATGCTCCTGAATTTATTTATCTTAGTAGTTGGGAGGAATCATGACAGTTCTCTTGGTTTTATTATTTTTTGATGTTTTTTATGGAATGTGGAGTGAGAGAAGTGTCTTCAGTATGCACCTCTGAATTTCTCTCTGCTACAGAACTTCATCTATTTTAATGTAAACCTATATATAAATGTTCTAAACTCCAAGTTCTGAGCTCTTTATTCTTTACTTTGTATCCTGTTTAACAGGAATTCCAGCTGGGACGATCTTCCTAACAGTGTGTGTGTGTGTGGAATGCAATCCAATTCAGCCACTTCTTATCACTTCCAGTGACAGAAATCCGGTCAGATTCATTATCTCTCTTTTCTGATTCATTCCTATCTAGTTCTATCTTTGTATCTTTTATCTCCTATAGATTGTTCTTAATATAGTAGCCAGAGTCTAGATTGTCCTTTAGCAATATGAATCAGTTTATATCACTCATCTGCTGAATATTCTAGCATAATAAAAGGCAGAGTCCTTCAGATCTCCCAGGATGACATATTCTGCTTGCTTCAGTCTCCTAGTTATAACCTAGTAATCGCCTAGTAATAAGTCATTGGATTATTCTGTTCCAACCACATTGTATCCTTTTTCTTTTCCAAAAAAAATACCAAAATTTTTAATTTTGGAAGGAGTCCACATCTGTCCGAACAACTGAAAATAAAAGACATTTCAGCAGCAGAAATATGAAAAATAATATAAAACAGACTCTCACTACATAATATTATGTTGTATAGAACAGAAGGATGAGATTGGAAAACATTTAGGGACTATTCTGTGTCCTGTGGGATCTTAGTATTTTAAAACATTTGTCTTCACAAACTCTATCTCACAGATGGAAAGAGGCTGTCAACACAGAAAGAGATGGGGCCAAAGAGGGAACAAAGAAGTACAAAATATCGATGCAATATCTAAAGTACTGAATCCCAGTGATAGACATATTTATCATGTATCAAAAATGTATGCTATTAAAAATATTTGTAACAAAAGAAACAATTAGTTGATTAAAGAAGATTGAGTCATTTCTGATTTTATGACATGTAAAAAGCAAAAATTAGCCATAAATTGCTTGTTTTATCATTGTCTCATGGTAGTGATAAGATGTTTGTTATTGTATTATGATAATGATAAAGTGATTTCTGAATGGGCATCAGAGCCTATGAACTAGGGTCATTAGCTAGAAGTGCTCAAAGAGTTGGATCAGAGGGGACTGAAGATGAGAGAGAGACCAAGCAATTAATGAGGAAATCACCAAGGAATAGTGTGGAGGCCGCTGCTTGCATAAGGCCGGACCGTACTAACAGATCAGCTCACATAATAGTAGAGCAGGAAATGGTCAAAAACAAATAGGTAAGAGTTGACAAAAATACGAAAATCACATGTGATACCATATATATGTATATATATATATATATATATATATATATATATATATATATATACTTACCTATATCAACTCTATTTTGTTTTGCACATATTAAGTGATCCATAACTGTAACTGTATGATGATGCACACACTAATACATGTTCTTTTCTTTTACATTTGCATAGGTCAAAAAATAAAGGTTTAAAATGTACAATTTACTGACAACAGTTTTCATTAAAAGCATATGCATTCCAGTCCCTTGTTCACACAATGGATACACTACCTACTCCTTGTGTCTGAGGAAAAACAATATGCTACACGAAGGAGTGAGAAGCAACCTCAGAACAAGACTACACCAGTTTTAATTCAAACAATATGATGAGTTACCTTCCATGTTATTTAAACAATTCTACTTCATGTAATTCATATGGCTTTCAGAATTAAGCCTTTTGAAATTCAAGCCATCATTGCTGAACTTTGATACTTTAAAATAAAACCAAAGTTTCTTTAAAATATGTGTAGTGATAAACTGAAATAATTTGTTTCATTTGGACAGGCATCACAAAAATTGTCTTGGACAACTCAAACCCAAGACAGATTCTGAAACATAATAGTTTCCTGCATGATTTAATTCATGTAAAGATACTTGCCACGAGATTAAAAATATTTTATGACTCTTAAGTATTGAACAAGGAACTCCTAGATCACTAAAGCCATACTTTGTGATAACAAGAAACAAATTTTGAAGTAATTACTTTAACTTAATATTTCTCTGAGTCACATTGTAGTAGGAGTCCTGTGTGGCACAGTATTTACTGCTGTTATTCACATCAGAAATAATGAAATATTAATTTCACTTTTTGAAAAATATTTTGGTACCTGGATCGAACTAATGACCTTGAACTTGCCAGGCAGTGCTTAGGCTACTGCACTAAATCTTTGGGCCCCTAGTTTCACTATTATCTTTTTTAAAAATTTGTTTTCCTATTTCTTGATGAATACATGTACATTTCTTTTAGCCTGGGGATTGAGTAGGACCATAGCATCAAAGCAGAGCTGCAATAGACATGTTAAATAGGCAAGAAAGATTTTAATTGAGACTACTCCAATAAAAACTGAATTCTACTGAAACAAAAGGTAGGAGAGAGTTTAAGCACCAGTTGAATTTGTGGAAGAGTACTGAGACTATGTAGAGTGAAGATCTATATAATTTACCCATTTATATTTACTAGCTTGTGCTTAAGGAAGAGAAAATGGGAAATGGGGTCTTCATTCATTTTTCTTGATGATTACAATTAAAAGAGATTATTCCAAGCATTTGAGAACATTGGTTTATAAAATACGACAGAGATGATCAATATCTCATGAGGTAGAGATGTAATTTATGATTGAAAAAAATTTTTTAAGTAAATGCTCTGAGAAAAGTTCAGGGACCTAGAGCAGGAGGAAAGGCATTTATTTGAGTCATGCTAAAAGGCCTGGTCAGTCCTCTTGTCAGTAAATGGCACGCCACCGTTTTAGAGCTGAGATGTAGGTTACAGGCAATTTGGCAAGATGTTGTAGGCATCTATTTGCTCTAAATTTCATCTGGATACTGATTGACCATTTCCCATCTGTTACTCTTAAATCAAAGGAGAATGTCCTCTTTCAAGGTCTGCTTCTCTGTCCCTTCACTCTTTACCTTAATTCCAGATGACCCTTTTCAGGAAGGCAATAAATTTTCAAAACATGAAGTAACTCTAGTAGCATTTTCTTATAAATCAAGAATAAACCCAAGGTCTCTTTTCTCTCTTGCTTTGAGTGTTTCACTCTTTAAGTTAATCTTTTTTTGGAATGTAAGCCAGACCTATCAAGCACTATTATATTCTTAATATTAGGAATCAGTAACTGAATGTTATACATCAAAATTGATATTACTAATGATTTCCCTAAATGTACTTCCTCCATTCTTTTTTCGTATTTTTGTAGTGTAGAGAATGCAGAAATGTTAATCTCATTGAAGGTTGATCCCCAGCAAGTTAGAAAACACTGAGAACACTCCATACATTATGTTATTTTTATGGTTTTAACTGACACATGCCTTTTGTATTGTGATTTAGTTTCCCATTGTTTTACAGTTTACATCATTTGGCTGTAGAAAATATCTCTTGAGCTCTCAGTGCTGCATTTTAGCAACTGAAATCTAAGCTGTGCCCTTTCTAAATATCAACCTCATTTTTCCCCCTATTGGCCTGTTATTTTTGTATTTTTACCCATGTTATTTCACCCCACAAATAAATGCTTTCCATGTTGAATTAAATTTTCTCTTAAGTAAGTAAAATTGGTTCCTTGCTGTACTGCACTGAAATGAAAAACATTTTATTACTGAAAAAATGTTTTAGATTACATTTTTAGTATTTTTCCTGAATTTTAAAAAATAATGTTTAAATATTCCTAGTGGGGTTTTTATGTTCAAATTTTAAAAATAATTTTACTGTTCATCACATTTCTGAATATCTAGGTAAGATCTGAGTTAACTAATTTAGTAATATTTTCCCCTAATAGAACACTGGTCAAATACACATTAAATGACTGTAAAAGTTAATTTGCCCATGGATATTTTTAAGTGACATTTGAGGTGAGTAAGGAAAAAGAACCGATCCTAATAAGTTAACATTTAAGACTACATGGTTATGCCATTTATTTTTACAGGAATTAAAGATTACCCAAATGTGATATTTGCATGAAGTATTTCATGTAGACTACTATGAAATGAAGAAACTTCCAAATTTGTACAGAAAATTTGAAGTACATACTATTAATTTCCTTGTTTTTAAAAGCATCAGTTTAAGACTAATACAATGGGCTACTATGAAGTCCAACATAAGCTTTCAAGTTTTTCTAGATGTTTTTAGGAATTGTCTTCAGAAACCCTGTTACACATTTCTGAAGTGTATTGCTCTTGTTCTCTAAGTTTTATGAAATTTTTTTGTACTGTGCTTGGTTTAGGTTTAGAACCGGGGACAGTTTTCAAAAACTGGAGTTAAATATCGTTGTTCTGGTTTTTCTCAGATTGTTTTATACAACAATTTCTTTCTTTATTTATAATCTTTATATATTTTTCCATTACAAGTCTTTTCTGCAGGATATCCAGTAAAAATTAGTTTTCAAATATTGGGGTTTATTTTATAATCTATATCATTTATATCTGTGTATCTGAATGCTCAGTGTTGCAAGTCAGGCACATGCCTGCAACTAAATCCCTGCTGAGTGAAATGTTTTGCTACAGCTAAAAATCTGGGAAGAAAAAGAGAAATCATCTGGTAGTTAGCTTGATGCATAAAAACCCAGAGGAAACAAAATTGAATTGATGTTAGTCAAAAGCAGCAATTAGGAAAGAATGGGCTTGTGCCAAACGGTTCCCAGAAACTTATTGGAGGAACCTGTAGTTCTCTATTTTACCAAACAACCTTTATTCATCTTTACTTACAAACAAAATATCCCATTCATTTTGCCAAAAGTGCTTTGTTTGGATACAAAAGCAAAATATCTTATTAATATTGCCAAAAATGCTCTGTTCAGATGAAAAAAAAGGAATTTCTTTGTTCACATTTTGAATAAACTTGAATTCTTAATTCAGCCTGGTAATTATTTTTTAATTATGGCATTTATTCTGTTTATTAATTTGTGATTTAGTTTGAAATTGCTTTGTAACTACTGGTGTTCTATTTGAACTGCCCTCTTTAGCTCCTTTCTCTTGCTTTCTTTCCTGACCATTATCTGAAAACTCACTAACTTACTTTTTCCTCAGAAACTACTAAATACATTCTTAATTTTTTAAAGTTTATAATAAATAGTCCATTTGTAATTCCAGAAAACTGACATGATCTTAAACCACTAACTCCTTTGTCTGTTGTGCATTTACTGCTACTTAATTTAATTCTGTCTATATTTTACAACTAAATAATGTTATTAATATTATGTAATCAGTATTCATTCAAATTTTCTCACATGTTTGCTGTTTTGGGCCTTCATATGGGATCACTTGTCTTTGACAGTAGGAACTTGCAGTGATTTATAGTACAGGGCTACTGATAAAAATTTTTCTTAGTTTTTGTTTACCTTAAGCATGTTTATTTTACCTTCACATCTTATGGCTAGCCCATTCTTTTTTATTTTAAAAAAAGATTAAGATAAAAGAGGACAGAACAACACAGGTCAGAACAGAACATTTAAGCAAAATTGTGTTTCACCACAAGACAACCCAGCATAACAGTAGCTACTATAGTGTCTCTTTCCTTGAAATATTTGAGTGTACCTTCATATACTATAGTATCAAACATAACAAGACAGTGTAAAATCATTAAAGAGAATGAAAGTATTACAGGGTATTCAGAACTAACAGAAAATGAACAATGGTTACTATATTATCTCCTTGTCTATAAAAAATTTTGTTTATACTATCACATATAATAAGATCCAATAAGATACAACATGATAAAACTGATGGAGACAGAACAAAAGCTTGGTGGGACTTCAAAAAAAGATGATACTAAATCATCATAGCTATCATAATGTCTTGTTTTCTTCAAAATAGCTGTTCATATCACCAAAGACAATAAAATCAAACAACCCAGAATAAAACTATTCCAATTAATGAATGAAAACATTATAAGGCTTCAAAGCAATATAATGGGGAATCATGGTAATCACACACATTTATGTATTCTTACCATTTGTTACACTAGGGAAATTATTCATTGTTTATACTTGTAGTTTGATCTATTTCACTTATGAGTATGGTCTCAAGCAGTGTCCATTTATTTATAAATATCTCAATATGATCATTCTTTATAGCTGAGTAGTACTCCATTGTATAAAAATACAACTTTTTTATCCATTCTTCAGCTGATGGACACGTTTTTTTCCAAGATCTGGCTATTACAAATTGTGCTGCTATAAACATGGGTGTACATATGTCACTGTGGTATAATGTTTTCAGTTCTTCTGGGAATATGCCTAAAAGTGGAATAGCTGGAACAAATGGGACTTCCAATCCCAGCTTTTTGAGAAATCTCCAGACTGACCTCGACAATGGTTGCACCAGTCTACACTCCCACCAACAGAGTAGGAAAGTTCCTTTTTCCCCACAGCCTCTCCAGCATTTGTTGTTGGTTGTTTTCTTGATCCTAGCCATTATTTCAGGAGTTAGATGGAATCTCACTGTGGTTTTAATTTGCATTTCTCTAATGAGTAATGATGATGAACATTTTTTCATGTATTTCTTCCTCTGAGACTTGTGTGTTCATCTCAGATGCTCATTTTTGGATTGGATCTTTGAATTTTGGGGGTCTGATTTTTTCATTCTTTTTGTGTTTTAGACAGAAGTCCTTTGTCTGAGGGACAATACACAAAGATTTTATATAGAGAGAAAATTATAATACACTGAAAAAAGAAATTGAAGAGGATATCAGAACTTGGAAAGACATCCTTTGCTCATGAATAGGAAGAACAACACTGTGAAGATGGCCATTCTCCCAAAACTGTTATACAGATTCAATGCAGCACCCCAAAAATACCATAAACATAACTCATAGATCTAGAAAAATCACTCTTAAAATTCATCTGCAACCAGAAGAGACCTAGAATAGCAAGGACAGTTCTAATCAGCAAAGGCAAGGCAAGAGGCATCACAATCCCTGACTTGAAGTTATTCTACAAAGCAATCATAGTAAAATCAACATGGTACTGGAATCAAAACAGAGCTGAAGATCAATGGAATAGATTAGAAAATACAACCACAACTACCAATACAGTCAACCACCTTATCTTCCAAGCAGGTTCACCGAAAGAACGACAGTCTCTTTAATAAATGGTGCTGGAAAAATTGGCTTTCCATATGTCAAAAACTAAAACTAGGCCCATGTCTATCACCATATACTAAATTAAAATCCAAATGCATCAAAGATCTGAATATTAAAACAGAAACACTAAATCTATTGAGAGACAAACTGGGTAAAAACCTTGAAGACATAGGGGTAGGTAGAGAATTCATGAACAGGAATCAAACCGTGTGGGAAATACTTCCCAGAATCAATAACTGGGATCACATCTTATTAAAAAGTTTATGCATGTCAAAAGAAATCTCCAGCATACTGGCTAGCACATTCTTGGTTGAAATTATTTTGTTTAAGGACATTGAAGAAGTTGTTCGGCACTCTGAAAGCTCACAGCGTCTGTAGCTTCTGCTTCCTTCTCTTCCCCAGTCTCCCCTACTAAACCGGTAATTATTTTAAACGCATAGATGTCACTCAGCTCTCTTTGGACACTAATGGCTACTGCTGTTCAGCTGATTTCTTCTCATCTTTTTTTTTTTTTATTTTTCTATTTGAGGGCAATGTCCTGTACTTAAATTCTTTTCTTTGAGTTTTGGAACTTTCATCCTACAATATACCTACTCTGTAGGTTCTTGGTACTTTGAGTTAATAAAATGCAAGGCAGTTGTGGCCTCTTGTCTCTTAATTATTGAGAATAATCATGCAGTCTTAAATCCTGTTTCTTTCCCTAGCTGCTATGTCTCTGATACTTAACAATACATGTGTTAGACCTTTGGAAAGTGATCTATGTGTTTCTGAGACTAATTTCTGTTTTTTTATCTGTTTGTCTCTTTAAGCTATACTCTGATACTGGTTTGTCTTCCAAATTATGAATGCTCTGCACTGTGTTAAATCTATTGTTACATCTCTAGATTGGGTTCTCTTTCCTATTATCGTGTTTTCATTCCTATGAAATACCACTTTTACTTTTTATAAATTTCAGTTCTATGATGAAATTCACCATGTTACCATGTATTTTTTTAAACACATAGGAAATACTTCTTTGAATTCCTTTCCTAAACTTTTAGTTTCAGTATTTCTTGTAAATATGCTTCTAATTTTCAGCTTCTACTTCTTTTTTCTTGAGTTTTAATCATTTGGTGTTTTTTCTTTGGATGCCTACTAATGTTTGTTTATATATTGGATGCTGAGTATTTTAGAGATTATTGGTAATAGAATCTTCCTCTAGAGAAAAGTTATTTCTTTTCTGGTAGAGAAAATAGGAATAGATCACCTGCTGCAATCATGTTGGAAAATTCATGACTAGAAACCATCCTCTGTTTGTCTTGTCCTTAATGTGTAGCTTGAGTTGTCAGTTGAAGTCATGGAATACTTACTAAGGTTTTCTCCTTTTCTGGCTGTCCTAAATTCTAACATTTTCCCAGAACTAAGATTATAGGAAGCACTGGTTAGATTTTATCCTTATGAACTTTATTTCCTGCTTTATTTCATGTTTCTTGCCTTATGCAGCTTGTGAATCAATAGAGTATCTTGAGGAGAAAGGCAGCAAATCCATTGGGTTTGCCACCTTTTGTGTACTCTGCAGGATTTTATCCCTTGTCTACTTTGGTTGTCTTTTATATATTGAAAATTCTATGTTTGCTTGCTTGTTATTGTTAAAAATGATTTAATTTTTAATGATTTTTAATTGCGGGGGGGGGGGGAATGTGTGGGGTATTTCCTGAAGTTGCCATTGGATTGAGCCTGAGAAGTTCCCTCAACTGGTGGTGGGGACCTCTATTTAGTCATCTGAGTGGGTACTTGACTCTCACCAAAAAAATAAAAAAAAAATAATTGAAGGGATGTCAAGGGATGTCAGTGTGAGAGATAGAAAGATTTATTGGGCAAAAAGAATTATACATTCAAGGGCATGCAGGCCCTGAAGAGAGAGGCACATATGTTCTGGAGTGGGAATATTTATATGATTCAAGGAATGAAAATCTGTGGTGTTTCTGAATATACTGAAAGCTGCAACTCAGTTTTTAGGCAATGGCTCATTTCAGGTGAAAAGCTCACTTTGCAAGAGAAGGCATAGACACTATTCTATTTTTAAAGATGAATGATCTAAGACGTTTGGTGTAAAAATGATTATTTGAACCTTTGAATGTATTTCTCTACCTTAAAGTCAGTTTGCTGCCTTGTATCTTATCAACTAGATTAATTCATGAAATTAAAGATATGAAGTATAAATATGGATAACCTTGAATAACATTGTATCCCAAAGTTGCAGTCTTTTTAACAGTGTAATTTTAAACTTAAAATTACTTTTTATTCTTTCAAACTACATCTTTCTATCAGCTTTATTTGTTCTATCCTACTTATAAATGAGATACTTTAATAAGCAGAAGTACTTTCTTAAATTTTGATCTAACATCTTCCATATAATTAAAAGTTTTCTAAAAGTGCTAAATGAAATTTCTTTCATTTAATAACAAAGTGAGATCTTAATTTAAAAATTATTGAAAGAATACATTTTCTTTTTCTCTGTTTTTGAAGCTATTATACTAGATATTTTGAGTTTGTTCCAGTACACTAAAGAATAAACATGAGGCTCCATTGTTTTTGTCAAAGATTAATTGAAGCTCTAGAAAAGACAAACAATATTGGAAGAATAGCTCATATAACTGAAATTAAAAATAATTGTACATGGAATAATTTGTTCTTGAAGAGAGAGACCAGATTAATGGGGATATAAGAGATAAGGAGCATTTGGGAACTTCATTATATATTTATAAATATTTTTAGTAAAGCATAAGATATTGTGCCAACCTGAAATCTGGTAGGTGAAATTGTTTAGAATACATGTACATATGTTATATGACAAGCTGGTTGTGATTTATTTATAAAATATATAATATTAGAAAGTAAACATCAAAGAATGATTTCCTTAAGAGAATACTCACAAGTGGGAAACTCTTTTCTGATTTGCTGACGGGGTCATTAGTAGCAGAAAAACTGGCAATTTTTAAAATTGTTCATATTACTGATTTTTTAGTAGGTATATTTTAGCAAACATTTTTATTCTTTCAAATTACTTTTATATTTGTCAGTTCAGTACATTTTCTTATTGTTAGTAAATGCTTCTGTAACAGTACATTTTCTCATAGTTTAATGCATTATTCATAATGTTTAGACATAAAACTACATATGGATAATTAAATGTGATTCAAGAGCTACATTTCTTTTTTTTAATTTTATTTAAAAGGAAAAAGAGAAAAAAAAAAACAAAGCGGTGAAAAGGTACAAGTAATACAGAACAACAACAACAACAAAAAAAAAAAAAACCCAAAAAAACAGTAAGAAATCACTAGTTAATAGATTACATATTACATCTTAGAGATAGTTGCTCAAGTCACAGTATCAAAGCATACAAAGTTGACATTCAAACAGTGAGCCTACAAACAGTTGTGTTCAATGATTCAACCAAAAACATTAATATGGTCAGCTATTTAACACCCCTAAACACACTTGCTGTTGTATCCTTTAGAGCACTTTTTTTCCCCTCTCTTTTTTACAACAAAATTTACACATTTTGGGTTTTATTACTCCTTAGTTCTTATTACTTTTTTTTGGGGGGGGAGAATAAAGTGAAATATAGCAAAACAAAGCTGTCAGTCAAAACCAAGGATAGACATAGCACATGATGTAAAAACAGAGTACAAGGTTATCAACAATGGTTACCATAATGTCTCTTGTTTCCTTAAAAAGAATTGTCTATCTCATTAGGTATTATAAAGTTAAAAAAAAACAGTAGAGAACAAGACCAATAAAACTTAAGCATTGTAAACATTACAGGACTTCCAAAGGAGACAATAGTCAAACCAGAATGGGCATCTTAGTGAATCTTATTGCCTTCAAAGTAGTTGCCTATACCCTCAAACTTGATACTATCATACAGAATGGAACACAGTCTAATCAGTCAAAACAAGATAGTGGGAGTATTACAGGACTTCAAAACAAGTTAATAGGAAATCAAAAAAAGTTACTATTATATATCCTGCTAATTTTTACAAATTTTTCCCCTTAATTAAAAAAAACATAAAAAATAACTAAATAATTTTTTTAATGAATAAGGGAGAGATTGAATAAAAGAGGACATAACAATATAACAATACAGGTCAAAGCATGACTGTTTCAGCAACCTAGTGCTTCACCACCAAATAACCTGACTTAATAGTAGTTACCATAGTGTCTGTCTTTTTCCTTGAAATATTTGAATAAAACTTCATATACTATAGCTTCAAATATTTCCATATCAAGAAGCCCAGAATAAAGCCTTTCCAATTAATAAGTGAAAGGCTTCAAGGCCACATAATGGGGAATCATGATTACCACATACTTTTATATATTTGAATCATTATTTACATTAGGGAAACTATTCGGTATCCACACATGCAAGATTGATTTATTTCACTTATGAGTATGGTCTCAAGCTGCGTCCATTTATTGATAAATATCTCAATGTGATCCTTCTTTATAGCTGAGTAATACTCCATTGTATAGAAATACCACAACTTTTTTGTCCATTCCTCAGTTGATGGACATTTGGGTTGCTTCCAAGATCTGGCAATTACAAATTGTGCTGCTATAAACATAGGTGCACATATATCACTGTGGTATGATGCTTTCAGTTCTTCTGGGAATATGCCTAAAAGTGAAATAGCTGGAATAAAAGGGACTTCCAATTCCAGCTTTTTGAGAAATCTCCAGACTGACCTCCACAAAGGTTGTACCAGTCTACACTCCCACCAACAGTGTAGGAGAGTTCCTTTTCCCCCACGGCCTCTCCAGCATTTGTTGTTGTTGGTTTTCTTGATCCTGGACATTCATTCAGGAGTGAGATGGTATCTCAGTGTGCTTTTAATTTGCATTTCTCTAATGACCAATGATGATGAACATTTTTTCATGTATTTATTTGCCATTTGTATTTCTTCATCCGAGAAGTGCGTATTAATCTCAGATGCCCATTTTTGGATTGGATCTTTGAATTTTGGGGGTCTGAGTTTTTTAAATTCTTTATACGTTTTAGACAAGAGTCCCTTGTCTGAGAGAGAGTTCACTAAAATATTTTCCCAGTTTGTGGGTTTTCTTTTCACTATGCTGGAAATTTCTTTTGACATGCAGAAACTTTTTAATAAAAAGTAGTCCTAGTTATAGATTCTGGGAAGTATTTCCCATACGGTTTGAGTTCTGTTCATGAATTCTCTACCTACTCCTATATCTTCAAGGTTTCTACCCAATTTGTCTTCCAATAGATTTAGTGTTTCTGTTTTAATATTCAGATCTTTGACCCATTTAGATTTTAATTTAGTACATGGTGATAGACATGGGTCTAGCTTTAGTTTTCGGCAAACGGAGAGCCAGTTTTTCCAGCACCATTTATTAAAGAGACTGTTGTTCTTCTAGTGAACCTGCTTGACTCCTTTATCAAAGATAAGGTGGTTGAGTGTGTTTGTAATTGTGGTTGTATCTTCTAATCTATTCCATTGATCTTCGGCTATGTTTTGATTCCAATATCATGTTGATTTTACTACTGTTGCTTTGTAGTATAACTTCAAGTCAGGGATTGTGATGCCTCCTGCCTTGCCTTTGCTGCTTAGAATTCTAGGTCTCTTCTGGTTTCAGATGAATTTTAGGAGTGATTTCTCTAGATCTATAAGGTATGCTGATGGTATTTTTATTGGGATTGCATTGAATCTGTATGATAGTTTTGGGAGAATGGCCATTTTCACAATGTTTGTTCTTCCTATCCATGAGGAGGGATGTCTTTCCATTTTCTGAGATCATCTTCAATTTCTTTATTCAGTGTATTATAATTTTCCCTGTATAGGTCTTTCACTTCTTTCATAAGAGTAATTCCTAAATATTTCATTTTTTTTTTTGCTTTTAATGTGAAGAGTGTGGTTTCTCTTATTTCCATCTCTGTGATTTTGTTGTTCGTGTATAGGAATGCTATTGATATCTGAGTATTGATTTTGTATCCAGCTAAATTACTGAATTTATTTATTGTATCTAATAGTCTTTCAATGGAGTTTAGGGGGTCTTCTATGTAGAGTATCATGTCATCTGCAAACAATGATAATTTAACTTCTTGTTTTCCTATCTTTACCCCTTTTATTTCTCTCTATTGTCTAATTGCTCTGGCTAGTTCTTCCAGTACTACATTAAATAGGAGTGGTGTTAAAGGACATCCTTGTCTTGTGCCTGATTTTAAAGTAAAGGCTTTCAATTTTTGGCCATTTAGTATGATGCTGGCTGTTGGTTTGTCATAAGTTGCGTTTATTATATTGAGGTAAAGACCACCTATTCCAATTTTCTGTAAAGTTCTTATCATGAATAAATGTTGGACCTTATCCACGGCCTTTTCTGTATCTATAGAAATGATCATATGATTCTTACTTTTGGCTTTATTAATATGGTGGATTACATTTATTGATTTACGTATGTTGAACCATCCTTGCATTCCTGGGATGAATCCCACTTGGTCATGGTGTATAATCTTCTTGAGGATTTGCTGCAGCCTATTTGCAAATATTTTATTGAGGATTTTTGCATCTGTGTTCATTGGGGAGATCGGTCTATAATTCTCTTTTTTAGTTGGGTCTTTCTCAGGTTTTGGTACTAGAGTAATATTTGCTTCCAGGAATGACTTAGGAAGGATTGCTTCCCTTTCAATTTCATTGAAGAGTTTGAGGAGTGTCGGCATTAGGTCTTCTTTGTATTTCTTGTAGAATTCTGCAGTGAATCCATCTGGGCCTGGGCTCTTCTTTGTAAGTAAGGACTTAATTACATTTTCAATTTCATTAACAGAGATTGGGTTATTCAACAGTTTTACATCCTCTTGATCTAGCTTTGGTACTTCATATGTTTCTAAGAATCTGTCTATTTCTTCTTTGTTATCAAACCTTTCAGAGTAGAGGTTTTCGAAATAGGTGTTGATGATCTGTATTTCTACTGGGTCTGTAGTGATTTCATCTTTTTCATTTCTTATTGCATGAATTTCAGCTTTTTCTTTCCTTTTTAAAATAAGGTTGGCTAGGGGCTTATCGATTTTATTTATTCTTTCAAAGAACCAACTCTTTGATTCCTTGATTCTTTGGATTGTTTTCTTAGTCTCTATTGCATTGATTTCTGCTCTGAGTTTTATAATTTCCTCTCTTCTTTTGGCTTTGGGCTTGGCTTGCTCTTCTTTTTCTAGCTGTTTGAGGTGTAGCATCAAGTTATTTATTTGTATTCGTTCTGTTTTCCTGATGTGGGAACTCAGTGCAATAAATTTTCCTCTGAGGACGGCTTTCATTGCATCCCACAAATTCCAGTGAGTTGTATCTGCATTTTCATTTTCTTTTAGGTATTGTTTGATTTCTTCTTTAATTTCTTCTGTGACCCACTGATTACTCAAGAGTGTGTTATTTAGTTTCCATGTGTTTGCGGAATTTTTGTAGTATCCTTTGTCATTAATTTCTAATTTCAGAGTGCTATGATCCGATAACATGCAAGGAATGATTTCAACTCTTTTGCATTTGTTGAAATATGTTCTGTGAGCTAATATATGGTCTATTTTAGAAAATGATCCATGTACTGCTGAGAAGAATGTGTATTCTGATGTTGTTGGGTGGAACATTCTGTGTATGTCTATCAAAACCATTTTTCACAGGTGTGATTCAGTTCTGTTATTTCTTTGCTCATTTTCTGTCTGGTTGATCTGTCCCTTGGTGTCAATGGCATATTAAGGTCTCCTGTTACAATTGTGTTACTGATAATTTGAGTTTTCATTTCTGTTGATAGTTGTTTTGTATAACTGGGTGCTCTGGAGTTTGGTGCATATATATTTAAGATAGTTATCTCTTCCTCTTGGAGTTTTTCCTTAACGAGTATGTAGTGACCTTTGTCCTTTATGGTCATTGTTGGTTTAAAGTTCACGTTGCAAACAGAATGGATATTCCTGCTTTTTTTGGATTCCTGCTGCATGAAGTATTGTTTTCCTTCCTTTGACTTTCAGTCTGTGAGTATCCTTCTGGGTTAGATGGGTTTCCTGTAAACAGGATATGGTTGGATTTTGTTTCTTGATCCATTCTGCTAGTCTGTTTCTTTTGATTGGTGCATTGAGCCATTTATATTAATGGTTATTACTGTTAAATGCTGGTTTATTGTTGACATGTTGTCTCTCTGCTGTTGCATCTTTATCTTTCTGTTCTGTTTAATTATCTGCTTTGCTTAGTGGTTTTTTCCTTTGTGTATCTAAACTGTTTTTCAATATTTTTTGCAGGGTTGGTTTGGTTTTCATGAAGTTCTTCAGCTGTTCTTTGTCATGGAAGTATTGTATTTCCCCATCAATTTTGAATGATAGTTTTGCAGGATACATCAGTCTAGGTTGGAAATCATTTTGCTTTAGGATCTGGAATACTTCACTCCATGCTCTTCTTGACTTTATTGTTTGTGCTGAGAAGTCTGCTGTGATTCTGATAGGTTTTCCTTTATAAGTGATCTGTCTTTTCTCTCTGACAGCTTTTAATAATCTATTCTTGTGTTGGATTTCTGGGATGGTGATTATTATATGTATGGGTGTAGTTTTATTTTGGTTATGACTATTTGGAGTTCTATATGCTTCACTGATGCTGATGCCATTTTCTGATCTCATGCTTGGGAAATTTTCAGCTATTACTTCTCTAAATATCCTCTTGACATCCTTTATGTTGTCTTCTTCTTTTTCATTAATCCCTATCATTCTTATGTTATTTTTCTTTGCATCATCTTGCAGTTGTTGAATTGTTGTCTCCTGATTCCTTGTTATTTTTAAAATATCTTTCCTTTCCTGTTCACTAGCTGCAATCCTTCCTTCAAGGTCTGAAATTCTATCTTCACTTTCATTGAGGCGGTTTTTACAACTTTCAGTGGAGGTTTTTTATTTCCTGTATATCTCTGTGCATCTGCATTATGTATTCTGTTTGTTTCTTATATTGCTCATCTAGTGGTTCTATCTTTTTGTTTAGTTCCTCCAATTTTTAAACTGTGTTTTCTTTAGATATATTCAGAATCTCTTTCATTTCTTCTTTTACCTGGGAGAATATTTCGAGTTTGAATTTCTTTAAAGCTTCCTGGAGTTGCTTGTTAATTTCAATAGCTATTGTGTTTGATATTTGAGGTGAATGGCATATATTTTCTTCTATATACATTGCTCCTATGGTTTCTTGAGATGGGCTGGAGGTTTGAGGTTGTAATTTGGTCTTTCATTTTGTCATTTTCCTATATTTCTGTGTTTCAAGTGTCATTTGAAAGCTTCCTCAGGTTCTGTTGGAAATCCCCTTCTATGTTCACAGCTCCTGAGACTCTGGCACCCTGTTACCCCAAGCCACTGGGCCTGTAGAACCAATGGCCCTCTTCTGCCTGTTTAGAACTCCACAGTTCCAGATAAGCTGGGCTTTAGGGATACTGTGCGCCCACCTGCTTGTTGGAAACTCCACAGCTCTCCAAGCGCAGCTGGGATGGGGAGGCGGATGTAGATGCTTCAAACCCACTTATCCACTTCACTGCACCGGGAAGGCTGGAGGGTCCCGAACAGTCTGGGCTTTGGGCAGAGTGCACTGAGCACTTACCACAGGCCACGGGGCCTCTGGAACCTGCAATGCTCCCCTGCTTGCTGAGATATCCACAGTCCTCTAGACACACGGGGAGGTGGATGCAGGTGCCCCAGATCCACCCAGCCCTTCCTCTGCACACCGATGGTGAGGTGCAGGAGTCCCAAATAGACTGGCCTCCGGGGATAGTGTGCGCCCGCCTACTTGTTGTAAGCTCCACAGTTCTCCAAGCGCAGCCGGAATGGGGAGGTGGATGTAGATGCCTCAAACCCACTTATCCACTTCAATGTACCGGGAAGCCTGAAGGGTCCTGAACAGTCTGGGCTTTGGGCAGAGTGCACTGAGCACTTAGCACAGGCCACGGGGCCTCTGGAACCTATGATGCTCCCCTGCTTGCTGAGATATCCACAGTCCTCCAGACACACAGGGAGGCGGATGCAGGTGCCCCAGATCCGCCCAGCCCCTCCTCTGCACACTGATGGTGAGGTGCAGGAGTCCCAAATCGCTACATTTCTTTTATGTTTGAACTAACTTGAATTAGAGACATTCTAGATTTTAGCATTCTTATTAGTAATTGTGCCTACCAAATGTAACTTTGGATTTATTGATTTAAATCTGTGATTCTCAGCTGGGAATTATTTTGCACCCCACTGAACTTTTATATACATTTAAATATTTTTTTTATTATTACAGAAGGGTAACAATCATGATGCTATTTTTCAGGTAGAATAATAGAAAATGTCCCTCCCTTACTCCGGCACCATGAGTGAGCTTCAGTTTCTTAGCTGCTCAGGTAGTAGTTCCTGTTGCCATTCCAGTCACTTGTGTACCTAGAAACAGCTGGTCACTGTGATGCATAGCTGCTCACTATGATGAGTATTTATTTTAAGACCCAGTCTCCAGTTGGCAAACATCGCTGCCTCTTGTGCTTCCTGCTTGCTTATCTATATAAGCCCTAGACTAGCAGAGATCAGGGCCTGACATTTTGAGAATGATCCCAATCAGTGCCTGCCACCATAAAATAAACCTACTTCCAAATCCTGGTGACATTTCAGTGTTTCTGCTTGCTGTGGCAATAGAGGTCAGGTACTGGTAGATACCTAAGGTGCATGGGGAACTCCATTAAAAAAAAAAAAAAAAAAACCTGTTCCTGTCCAAAATATTAGCAGTGTCAGGGTTTAGAAACTGATTCAAACATAAAATTAGTATAAATAAAAATGTGAAGAAAATAAACAAAAATGCAATGTTATTCAAATTAACAGGCACTGTGAATGTCAAATATTTAATATTTACCAATATACTTATTGAAAGGTTCATATATATAATATATCAATATTTTTATGAAAAAGAGTTTATATAAAATGACACCTACAGAAAGGCAAGAATTTGTGCATAATGGTGGCATGCTCATATTTTTCTCACAGATTGATTATAAAATGTATTGCATGAATTATTCCATTGTCATTCTTAATATAGCTTTTCCATTTGGTCTGTGGTGTTAGGGCCTGAACCCAGGGCTTGTGCACGATAGGTAGTTGTTCTGCCACTGAGCTACATCTCAGCTTTGCAATATAACATATAGCAAAAGCTTTTGAATAGGAAGGTTACATTTTCCAGTTGTGAGAAGAGACCTAGAAGATCAACTAAATCATAATCTCAAATGAGTATAAGGTGACCTACTCTTACAGAAAGGAGTTTTGTGCCTAAAGATCTGTGTCCAAAGCTACAGATTACCTGGGTTATACCTTGTTTATTTGATTCTCATATTTATTAAACCCACAAATTGACATTTGAACTTTCTTTAACCAATTATTACTAAAATCAGTAGTGAAAGCCTCGTCTGCTTGAATTGTATAAATTGCCAAATATATCCCATGGAAAGTAAGTACCTTTAATATCATGTTGATTTTCAATAAACATAAGCAATAATTGGTGGATATATTTAAGTATTTTACCAGGTGGACAGAATTTGAAATTTAAAATGATTTAACTTGCTTACTTAAGTCACAAAATTTGCTATCCAATTCTAAAAGAACAAAGGGATGAGGTAGGTTGTTTGGAACAAGAATAGTACTGAAGGACTAGGCATTTTCAAATATAGTATATAGTTTTAAAACATTACTGTAACACATCTAAAGAGATATTACAACAATTATCTAAAAGGATATTGAAACTATAGTTACCAATGCCTTGCAACTACTAACCTTGGGGATAAACCTCAAATTCATTTCTTTAGAAACAAAAATCGATGATCTTTCTACAAATCATGTTCTCCATAGTAGAGACAATATTAAACTAATGTTCATGACTCCATTGAATATATTTTTTGTGTAAGTGATTTTGCTGATGTTTGAAAAATACATACATACACATGGTTAAAATATACATTGGTGGTGAAAGGCTTATAGGCAGACTTAGGAATCCAGCATGCTAACAGTAACAATTGGATATTTTATTAAAAATATATCCTTACATTTCTCTAAGACAAATAAAATGGTGATGTAAATGTAATTATAATCTATTTTTTATTTTACTTTCATTCTTTCATGTGATATTTTGAATCTGAAAAGTGGACAGTATGTTCAAATATTATTTTACACTTTGGTGTTATTTTCTTATCTATAGATATATTTAAAACTGCTTAGTTTTGCAGAAATTATAATCCAATAATTTATTTACTTAGTCTATTTTTAATGGAAACATCAAATTATTAAGTTACCTAACTCTTTGTTACATTACCGAATGGCAATTTGAATAGGAAGTTAGAGTTAGAGTTCCTAACAAGCTCAAAGATGAAATAAAGTTTTAGCAAGGTGGGATGTGTTGGTTTGCCATAAAATGTGGACTATTTTATTTTCAATGATTTCATCAAGCGTTCTTGCTGTTCATTTGTTTGATCATTGATTAAAATAGATGTAATGAATTTAGTTAAGTTTCAAATCATGTGTTCTGTCTCTGTTAAGATGACACCTGTCCAGGAATCATAATATACAAAATATAGAACTATATACATACATAATATACAAATATAGAACTATCTTCTACTCTCTAAAAAGTATTATTTTTGATTTTTACAGTTTATGATGAAGCAAAATATTTTGACACCTTCAACTGTATTTATGTGAGTTATTTTAAAGATAACTTGATAAGTATCAATTGATTTTTTTTTTTTTTTGGTCTTTTTCACTATTATCAGTACCAGGGATCGAACTCACGACCGCACACTTGCAAGGCAGGCACTTATGCCGCTGAGCTAAAACCCCAGCCACAATATCAGATGATATTATAACATATGTTCTACAACAACTTCTGTGGTTTTTGAATGACACCTTACCACAGAAGTCTGCACAGATGAGAAAAATCTTGAGAAATGGTTTTATGAGGATACAGGAAATTTTTATTGAATCAAAAAATAAATAATTTAAAATATAACTTCACTGACTACAGAAAAAGTGACAAAGAAAAAAGAGGGCAGCATCTATTTGTGTATACAGTGGATACATGGATTAAAACAGACTTTTGGGGGAGTTACTTTATTTTCTCTGCTTTATAAAGAATGATTGAGAAAGTTTGTATATTCATGTATACAATATAATATTATTATATATGTGTAAAATGCCATGTTTAATATAATGAAGCATGTGGATAATGTATTTAGTACCTCATCTATTACCACTTATGTTATTTGTAATGAAAATATTTGAGATTTACCCTGTTTTGCAAATTTCAAATACAAATATGGTTAACAGTGAATACCAGCTGTACCACTGATCACCAGACTGTATTTATCTTACACATAAAAATTTGTTACCTTTGACCAACATCTTTCCTTTTACCAACAAACCCTTGGCAACCACTAGTCTACTCTGAGTCTGATTTTTTTTTGAAGGTTCTACAAGTGTGTGAGATTATGCAGTATATGTAGTCCTGGTTTATATCTCTTAGCATAATTTTTTGCAGGCTCAATATTGCTATAAATGCCACAATTTCCTTTTCTTGTTTTGTTTTGTTTGTTTTTGTTTTTATCATAAAGGAAAAGAGACTGATTCAAAGCTAGCTGTCAGGTGACAGGCTCATTTGCTACAAATCACCTGTGTATAGGTTGGTGTGAATGTTTTTGGCAGTGAACAGAATGGTGAAGAAATACAGAGAAATGATACAAATGTTCCCATTTTATTGCTTCCAACCATTTTGTGTAAAGGCCATTGTCCTGCAGCCACCTGGGGCCAGTGTCTATTTTGTTACTTCATCTAGGCTAAAGAGAGGAGGGGTTCTTGGCTATGTTCTCAGCAGTAGGAAGCTTTGAAGAAGCTGCTAATCTCTAAACGAAAAGAAATGTGACATTCAGTGTTCCATTTGCACTTCTTACAATTCCTTGCTTATTTCTGCCTTCAGTATTGAGAACTTTGATGTTACAACATCTGACTGGCTGTTTTTTGTTGGATTGGCACACACATTCCCTTACAAAACAGTTGGAAAACAAACAAGACTAAATCAGATGCATGAGCCTGAAATATATTACTAAAAATTATGAAGCCAAATACAAAAGAAATTCAACATCAGGAGATATCCAACCATTATACCTGCTCGAGGGGCTTTTATGGGCTGTGAGATATTCATGCTTAAGAGCTGTCTTGTATAACCTCTGCAACTGTATTTATTTTAGTAGGGTTAGTGGATAGGTGTCACTTTGATGCTTGCAGGTTTTTTTTTTTTTTTTGAGATAGTGTTTCAGTTATGTAGTCCAGGATGACCTTTGACTCAAACTAGCAGAGATCTTTCTGTTTGAGTTTCTTGAGTGCTGGAACTACAGAGATGTGCGATCATACCCTCCATCTTTTTAATGTGCAACTAATAGCCCATTGTGTATTTATAGAATATTTTTCTTATCAAATCATCTATTCATGAACCTTTATTACTTCTGTATCTTGAGTAGTGTTAAAATGCCGCAATAGACATGGGGTATAATTTATAGATAGTGATTTCGTGTCACTTGGATAAGTACTCAAAGAGAAACTTTGGGATCATCTGATAGTTTTGTTTTTAAATTTTTGAGGAACTTCCCTATTATTTTCTATAGTGGGAACTCAGTGTTCAAGTGTACCTATTTTCCACATCTTCATCAGTACTTTTTACCTTCTGATGTTTTATAAATAGCCATCTTAACAGGTATGAAGTAATATATCATAATGGTTTTGATTATTATTTTTAAAAACAATGCGGTTTCATATCCATTCTAATTTAAACCATTAGCAAAGTATATAATCTTAAATTGAAGATGATTTGGGAGAAATAAAAAACAATTGGTCTTGCAAATTTTTTCTTGAAAGTATATTTCAAATTCTATCACTCAAACTTTTTTCTGTCCATT
Source organism: Cavia porcellus (assembly GCF_034190915.1). Lineage (NCBI taxonomy): Eukaryota > Metazoa > Chordata > Mammalia > Rodentia > Caviidae > Cavia > Cavia porcellus. The sequence goes on from NW_026947493.1 coordinate 61,457,913, forward strand.
TTGTCCTAAGTTCCAATTAAAAGTAATTTTTTCCAACTAATTTACATGAAAAATAAAAGATAGTACAGTTTTATGTAGAAATCCAACAATCAAACAACTAAACAACAAAGCAGTTGTATTTATGAAACTTTTCAGTGCTGAGATGTGAATAATTTTTCAACTATATATTAAACACAATGTATAGTCAATCAAAATAATTATAATTTTTATATATTAAAATATATAGGTAGGTTAATTATATAAATATACTGGAAAATGAGGCAAAACAAATTGAGGAAAGTTAAAAATCTTTGTATGTTCTAATAGGAGGGCAAAAATATTAAAATTGTTTAATGAAAATGTAAAAAAATGCATGTTATTTAGAAATCTGATGCTATATTTAATGTCAGAAAACAAAACAAAGTAGGACAAAATACCTAGACCAGTGCAAAGGTTGTCTTTTGTGGAAGAGACCACAACATGGATAAGAAATGGTGTCACATATAAATATAGCTCCAGGAAAAGACAGTGGTGCTATGAGTGCTGGCAGCTCAGTGTTTCCAGAACCGGAAAGCAGAATCTTGGAGAGGAGTCAAGGAGATAGGGTGTTCTCCAGGAACCAGGAGGGATCTGACAGAAAGGGGAAGGCATATAGCAGAAAGAACACACCTTGGAGCAGAGAAGGCTCCCACTGTGCCCTGGCAAGCTGCAAGGTGACCAGTAGCTTGCCAGCCAAGGTCTGAGAGGCAAAGTGAAAGTAGAAGCTTTTCCCTCTTGGATTTACATTAGCCCAAAAGAAAGACAGTGGCTAGAATCTGCAGGGAAAGCCTGGTCTATGGCTGTTGGAAAGCCTGTTCATAGACTGTAGCAGGTGCGCGACACGGACCAGGTGCCACTGCCATAAATGCAAAGCAAGAACTGATTGAGGGGCCACTGCAGTGGCATAGCGTTCATAGACAGGTCTCAGAGCAGTCACTTAGCCTTGCCAGGTTAGAAAATAGGCTGAAGGGAGTCCTGCTGAGAGGCGGGAGCTTGTGAACGTGGATACTAGGGCCATGGTCAGAACCCAGGCTCAGCCCGAGTTACACAGGTTTGGAAGGACAGCACTGCTCTCCAGTCCTACTGTATGCAGATGTCAGCATTCAATCTGGTTCTGGGGTTGGACTGACTGCTTTGTTAACCAGAAAACAGAGGCAAATCTTAGTTTGAACATTGCCAGTTAATTCTAGATTGTAGAAGAGAGCTGCTCAGCCAAGCCCTGCTGCCTAGGAGCAGACACTGGGGCACAGCTCTATGCCTGCCCTAAGCCAGCCACCTGGGCTGCTGAATGACCATCTCAAATGGTGCAGACCCTGGGACTGGATGTAGCTCCACACCTACCTCCATCTGCACAAGTTCTGGGACTGACAGGAAGAGGATATGCTTGGCCTCTCATTAGCACAGGGCAACAGAGATGACACCTAACAGATGCACCTGCCATACAGACTGAGTGAGAGAAACCGTAAGCGATAGGGTAGGAGAGGGAAACACTAAACAGGGATCTTCTTGGATCTTGTGGGAGACCCAAAATCCGTTCAGGAATTTCACTGGGCCTGTATTTGATCAAGGGAGGCCAAATTTAGAGGATGAAATCATCAATAGGAGTAGTTCTGAAGGAGAGAGTAGTTAGTCTAGCAGGATCTTGGCTTTTAGAACAACCACTTGCATCCAGTAGAAAGCAGTGATCTGAAGTACAGCCTAATCTACTGGTAGTCTGCACTAAGCTCAGTCTTAATTCTAGTCCAAGAGTAGTTCATAGGGCTTGGCATTATGCAGTTCAATACACCTCAATAGCACTTCATCTGACGCCATATGTCACTGATAGTATCGCAGCCAAAGTAACACAGTAGTGGATAACACTAGTTTTTCCCTGTTCTAAATCTGGAGTTCTTACTGATCATGAACCCTCAAAATATTGATATGAATGAATGACAGATTCATCAGGAGTACAGGCTCCTTGGAAAGATATCAGATAGAAATACCTGAATTCACAAATTGCACAAATGACCAATGTGAAGACAGTTTATGAAACTGAGGACACAATAGAAAGTTATGATGAACAAGAAAAGATTACTCAGCAGGACTAGATGACACTGAAAAGACCAATCTAAGTCTAACTGGAATTAGAGAAAAGCTAGAAAATAACACAGATGGATTTACCAACACGTTTAGAGAAATAATAGAAGGAAATTTCCCAAACATGAGATTAAAATACAGGTAAGTGACTTTTACAGAACACCAGACAATTATGACAAATGCTGACCAAGGTATATCCTTCCAATATGGCCAGCTGTCTAAAAACAAACAAATAAACAAAACAGAGTTTTAAAGACAAAGAAAGAAAAACAAAATAATCACATATAAAAGTAAACCAGTGAGAACTAGAGCTGAGTTTTCTGCACAAACCTTAAGCGGCAAAAGAGCTCGGAGTGAAGTAATTTAAACTCTAAACACAAATAATTTTTAACCCAGATTGAGTTATTTAGGAAAGGTAGCCTTCAAAATAGGTAGAGAAATAATGTCTTTTATAAAGAGACCAAATCAAATGATGTGTAAATGCTAACCCAACACTCCAGAAAATACTCAAGAATATAATAAACAGAAAAAACAAAATGAATACAACTAAAATCCTAGATGAAATGCAAGTACCAAGTAAGGTCAATGCATAAACAAACAAAAATGATGGAAGAGAGAAACAAATGAGTTACCAACAAAAAAAGAATGCAATGATAATAAATAATCAATACACCCCAATAGCACTTCTTAATGTTAATAGCATCAACTCTTCAATTGAAAGACACACTGGCAAACTGAATCAAAAGAGAATTCAACAGTTTGTTGTACTAAAAAAAAAACTCATCTAATCCAAAATTATATTCATAGACCAAAATTCAAAGGGCATAAACAATATTCCATGCACCTGGATACTGGAAACAAGAAGGCATAACAATTTTATTATCAAAAGTGGTGAGTTTAAAGGTAAAACTATAGAAGGGTAAAGAAGTTCCTACATAGTAATTTAAAAGATCAAGCTAACTAGAAGAGATAACATTTATCAATATTTATGTGCTAAGTGCTGGAGCATTTATTTTCATAAAGAAAACAGAAGTAAAGTTAAAAGATCAAATGAAAACCAACACAAGAATAGTAAGGGATCTTAACATCCCACTTTCACAAAGTGATAGGTCAACAAAACAAAACAAAAAAGCCAAACAAAAAAAAAGAAATGTCAGAGCTGATCAGACCCTTGAATATATGGACTTAATAGATACAGTGGTACCTCAGTTCATGAATACTTCTGTTTGTGAACAAAAAGAGCAAAGGGGGAAGAAAGGGGTTAAACAAAAGAACCAAGGCATATTATGTACCTGTACCAACGATCCAAAATGACTGTAAAATGCATGCATTGCAAACATGTACTAATAAATAAATTAATTAAAATATATCTTTGTATTTATTGAAAGTCTCATTAAAAAGGTAATTGGAAGAATAGAATTATACTCAAAAATTTCATGCCATTATTTTAAATTTTAATTTGTTAATTATTTTTCAGTGAAATTATATATAAATAACAAAAGGTTTATTTTTAAGGGATATTTTTATTGATAAATTAGTGTTTTTGATATGCAAAGTCTAGATCCATTTAAAATTAAAATTTTATAATCTACAAATAAAGTGAAGACCTTAATTCATTCACGTTCATCTGGTTTCTAATGTGCTATGTTAGACATGTGTACCTACATTCAGCATTTCAGGAAGAAAGAGTGAAAAAGTAAGGAATTGAAAGTAAAGTGAAGCAAATTTGGATATACAGTTTTTAACTGAATGCTGTACATTGTTCATTCAATTGTACACATCTGCTGAGTTTCCACAATTATTACACAGTAAAAATCATTACTAGTCACGAAAAACATTTCTAAAAATTTTAAAAGAAATGCTGAGAGACAAATTTTTAAAGCAGCTTGCTAAATGTTTTATGGCTGCTGAGTTTAATAGGAGTAACCATGGAAGCAGTCTCAATATTTTGTATTTGAATGGGATTTATAATACCCATTTAAAAACATAAATGCTTTGACCGCTGTAAGAATATTCATATTTCTTCAAATTTTGATCTGATGGCATTGTTCAGAAAAATGAAGAAATAAGCATTAAAACAGAAGCGGTTTAAAATATTCTTGAAATTTCTAAAGCAACATATCTACTATACTTTGATTTACCTTAGAGAGTTCTTTATTTTGGAGGATCTAATGATGGATCAAGAGATTTATAAAATTCAGGACTTCCCTGGAAATTACCCTCTTGTTTTGTTCTCTCATCTTCATACTCCAGTGTTACTTTTTCTTATCTTAATTTTTTGAGTTTGTCTCCTAGACAGTTTAAATTTTTTAAACATTTCGAACTTAGAAAATTGTCAGTGTATTTCGATGCTCTTAAAAATGTACTTGAATATGCAACGTGTCATTAGTATTCTTGGTAAAAAAGCAAACAAATGCCATGTTATCAGAAGTGATCATGCTTCAGTTTAATAAGGATTTTTAAAATAATAAAGCTTCATCCACTTTATTTAACTGCATTTTGATTTGCACACTATTTCAGTTTTCAAAATCTAGATTATGTGATGTTACCCTCAGAAAATGAATTAAAATTCCATAATTTTCAATGCTTGAGAATAGTTTGATTTAAAAATTTCTTAAATTTTAGTTATACTCTAATGATAGTATGAAGCTTAAAGCAGAAGCTGAACTCATTTGGTCTTTATTTTCTTATTCCCAGGACAACTGCCCAGCTGTCAACTCTTGACTCTCTCATCAATTTGTTATTACACTATTTACATCTGTAGTTTTAAATAAAATACTTGAATATACTTTTTGCATTTTGATGAGATTTGCTTTAGAACAGACTCCAAATAACAGTGGCTTACTGAAGAAAGAAATTCAATCCTCTCCCACATAAATGTCTGGACATAGACCAGGGAAGGCAGGGCACGGTGATTCTGCTCAGTGAAGTTCTTGAGGACTCAGTAAGCTTCCACTTTGAGGCTCAGATGAGACTGTCCTTCATGGCCAGTGTTTCCCTACAGTCTAAGTAACTATCTTGACTTTACATGTTTTTTTTTTTTTAATTTAAGAGGAAAAAGAGAAAAACACAAAACAAAACAAAGCAGTGTAAGGTTACATATAATACAGAACTACAAAAAAAAGCATAACAGTAAGAAATCACCTGTTAATAGATTACATATTATCATCTTGGAAATAGTTGCTCAAATCACAGTATCAAAGAATACAAGGTAGACATTCAAACAGAGAGACTACAAACAGCTGTGTTCAATGATCCAAAAACATTAATATAGTCAGCTATTCAACATCCCTATACACACTTGCTGTTATATCCGTTAGAGCTCTTTTTTCCCCTTCCTCTCTTTTTACAACAAAATTTACACATTTTAGATTTTATTACTCCTTAGTTCTTATTACTTTTTGGGGGGGGAGAATAAAGTCAAATATGGCAGAACAAAGCTGTCAGTGAAAACCAAGGATAGACTTAGCACATGATGTAGAACAGAGTATACGGTTATTAACAATAGTTATCAACGTTGTCTCTTGTTTCCTTAAAAAGATTTGTCTATCTCATTAGATATTATAAAGTTGGACAAAACAGTAGAGAACAAGACCAATAAAACTTAGACATTGTAAACATTACAGGACTTCCAAAGGAGACAATAGTCAAACCAGAATGGGCATCTTAGTGAATCTTACTGCCTTCAAAGTAGTTGCCTATACCCTCGGACCTGATACTATCCCACAGAATGGAACAGAGTCTAATCAGTCAAAACAAGATCGTGGGAGCATTACAGGACTTCAAAACAAGTTAATAGGAAATCGAAAAGAGTTACTATTATATATCCTAATTTTTTAAATTTTTCCCTTAATTAAAATAAACATAAGAAATAACTAAATAATTTTTTTAAAGAATAATAGTTACCATAGTGTCTGTCTTTTTCCTTGAGATATTTGGATAAAACTTCATATACTATAGCTTCAAATATTTCCATATCAAGAAGCCCAGAATAAAGCCTTTCTAATTAATAAGTGAAAATTTTATAAGGCTTCAAGGCCACATAATGGGGAATCATGATTGCCACATATTTTCATATATTTGAATCATTACTTACATTAGGGAAACTATTCGGTATTCATACATGCGAGATTGATTTATTTCACTTATGAGTATGGTCTCAAGCTGCGCCCATTTATTGATAAATATCTCAATGTGATCCTTCTTTATAGCTGAATAATATTCCATTGTATAGAAATACCACAACTTTTTTATCCATTCCTCAGTTGATGGACACTTGGGTTGTTTCCAAGATCTGGCGATTACAAATTGTGCTGCTATAAACATAGGTGCACATAAATCACTGTGGTATGATGCTTTCAGTTCTTCTGGGAATATGCCTAGAAGTGGAATAGCTGGAATAAATGGGATTTCCAATCCCAACTTTTTGAGAAACCTCCAGACAGACCTCCACAAAGGCTGTACCAGTCTACACTCCCACCAACAGTGCAGGAGAGTTCCTTTTTCCCCACAGCCCCTCCAGCATTTGTTGTTGTTGGTTTTCTTGATCCTGGCCATTCTTTCAGGAGTGAGATGGAATCTCAGTGTGGTTTTAATTTGCATTTCTCTGATGACCAATGATGATGAGCATGTTTTCATATATTTATTTGCCATTTGCATTTCTTCATCTGAGAATTGCGTATTCATCTCAGATGCCCATTTTTGGATTGGATCTTTGAATTTTGGAGGTCTGAGTTTTTTTAATTCTTTATATGTTTTAGACAAGAGTCCCTTGTCTGAGAGAGAGTTCACTAAAATCTTTTCCCAGTTTGTGGGTTTTCTTTTCACTATGCTGGAGATTTCTTTTGACATGCAGAAACTTTTTAATAAGATGTGGTCCCAGTTATTGATTCTGGGAAGTGTTTCCCGTGCGGTTTGAGTCCTGTTGATGAATTCTTTACCTACTCCTATGTCTCCAAGGTTTCTACCCACTTTGTCTTCCAATAGATTTAGTGTTTCTGTTTTAATATTCAGATCTTTGACCCATTTAGATTTTAATTTAGTACATGGTGATAGACATGGGTCTAGCTTTAGTTTTCGGCAAATGGAGAGCCAGTTTTTCCAGCACCATTTATTAAAGAGACTGTCGTTCTTCCAGTGAACCTGCTTGGCTCCTTTATCAAAGATAAGGTGGTTGAGTGTGTTTGTAGTTGTGGTTGTATCTTCTAATCTATTCCATTGATCTTCGCCTCTGTTTTGATTCCAATACCATGTTGATTTTACTACTGTTGCTTTGTAGTATAATTTCAAGTCAGGGATTGTGATGCCTCCTGCTTTGCCTTTGCTGCTTAGAATTGCCTTTGCGATTCTAGGTCTCTTCTGGTTCCAGATGAAATTTAGGAGTGATTTCTCTAGATCTATGAGGTATGTTGATGGTATTTCTATTGGGATTGCATTGAATCTGTATAAGAGTTTTGGGAGAATGGCCATCTTCACAATGTTTGTTCTTCCTATCCATGAGCAAGGGATGTCTTTCCATTTTCTGAGATCATCTTCAATTTCCTTTTTCAGTGTATTATAGTTTTCACTGTATAAGTCTTTCACTTCTTTCATAAGAGTAATTCCTAAATATTTCATTTTTTTGCTTGCTAATGTGAATAGTCCAGTTTCTCTTATTTCCCTCTCTGTAATTTTGTTGTTCGTGTATAGGAATGCTATTGATTTCTGAGTATTGATTTTGTATCCAGCCACATTACTGAATTTATTTATTGTATCTAAGAGTATTTCAATGGAGTTTAGGGGGTCTTCTATGTAGAGTATCATGTCATCTGCAAACAATGATAACTTAACTTCTTCTTTTCCTATCTTTACCCCTTTTATTTCTCTTTCTTGCCTAATTGCTCTGGCTAGTACTTCCAGTACTATATTAAATAGGAGTGGTGATAAAGGACATCCTTGTCTTGTGCCTGATTTTAAAGTAAAGGCTTTCAATTTTTGGCCATTTAGAATGATGCTGGCTGTTGGTTTGTCATAAATGGCCTTTATTATATTGAGGTAAAGACCATCTATTCCAATTTTCTGTAGAGTTTTTATCATGAATAAATGTTGGACCTTATCGAAGGCTTTTTCTGCATCTATAGAAATGATCATGTGATTCTTATTTTTGGCTTTATTGATATGGTGGATTACATTTATTGATTTGCGTATGTTGAACCATCCTTGCATTCCTGGGATGAATCCCACTTGGTCATGGTGTATAATCTTCTTGATGATTTGCTGCATCCTATTTGCCAATATTTTATTGAGGATTTTTGCATCTGTGTTCATTAGGGAGATCGGTCTATAGTTCTCTTTTTTAGTTGGGTCTTTCTCAGGTTTTGGTACTAGAGTAATATTTGCTTCCAGGAACGACTTAGGAAGGATTGCTTCCCTTTCAATTTCATTGAACAGTTTGAGGAGTGTCGGCATTAGGTCTTCTTTGTATTTCTTGTAGAATTCTGCAGTGAATCCATCTGGGCCTGGGCTCTTCTTGGTGGGTAAGGACTTAATTACATTTTCAATTTCAGTAACAGAGATTGGGTTATTCAACAGTTTTACATCCTCTTGATCTAGCTTTGGCACTTCATATGCTTCTAAGAATCTGTCTATTTCTTCTGTGTTATCAAACTTTTGAGAGTAGAGGTTTTCGAAATAGGTGTTGATGATCTTCTGTATTTCTATTGGGTCTGTAGTGATTTCTCCTTTTTCATTTCTTATTGCATGAATTTGAGCTTTTTCTTCCCTTTTTTTAATAAGGTTGGCTAGGGGCTTATCGATTTTATTTATTCTTTCAAAGAACCAACTCTTTGATTTGTTGATTCTTTGGATTGTTTTCTTAGTCTCTATTGCATTGATTTCTGCTCTGATTTTTATAATTTCCTCTCTTCTTTTGGCTTTGGGCTTGACTTGCTCTTCTTTTTCTAGCTGTTTGAGGTGTAGCATCAAGTTATTTATTTGTATTCGTTCTGTTTTCCTGATGTGGGAACTCAGTGCAATAAATTTTCCTCTCAGGACGGCTTTCATTGCATCCCACAGGTTCCGGTAAGTTGTATCTGTATTTTCATTTTCTTTTAGGTATTGTTTGATTTCTTCTTTAATTTCCTCTGTGACCCACTGATTACTCAAGAGTGTGTTATTCAGTTTCCATGTGTTTGTGGGATTTTTGCAGTATCTTTTATCATTAATTTCTAATTTCAGAGCGCTATGATCCGATAACATGCAAGGGATGATTTCAGCTCTTTTGCACTTGTTTAAATATGTTCTGTGAGCTAATATATGGTCTATTTTAGAAAATGATCCATGTACTGCTGAGAAGAATGTGTATTCTGATGTTGTTGGGTGGAACATCCTGTATATGTCTATCAAACCCATTTGTTCACAGGTATGATTCAGTTCTGTTATTTCTTTGCTCATTTTCTGTCTGGTTGATCTGTCCCTTGGTGTCAATGGCGTATTAAGGTCTCCTGTTACAATTGTGTTACTGATAATTTGAGTTTTCATTTCTGTTAATAATTGTTTTATATAACTTGGTGCTCTGGAGTTTGGTGCGTATATATTTAAGATAGTTATCTCTTCCTCTTGGAGTTTTCCCCTTACAAGTATGTAGTGACCTTCTTTGTCCTTTATGGTCATTGCTGGTTTAAAGTTCACGTTGTCTGCAAACAGAATGGCTACTCCTGCCTTTTTCTGGATTCCTGCTGCATGAAGAATTGTTTTCCATCCTTTGACTTTCAGTCTGTGAGTATCCTTCTGGGTTAGATGGGTTTCCTGTAAACAGCATATGGCTGGATTTTGTTTCTTGATCCATTCTGCTAGTCTGTTTCTTTTGATTGGTGCATTGAGACCATTTACATTAATGGTTATTACTGTTAAATGCTGGTTAATTGTAGGAATGTTATCTCTCTGCTGTTGCATCTTTATCTTTCTGTTCTGTTTAATTATTTGCTTTGCTTAGTGGTTTTTTCCTTTGTGTATCTAAACTGTCTTTCAATATTTTTTGCAGGGTTGGTTTGGTGTTCATGAAGTTCTTCAGCTGTTCTTTGTCATGGAAGTATCGTATTGCACCATCTATTTTGAATGATAGTTTTGCAGGATATATCAGTCTTGGTTGGAAATCATTTTGCTTTAGGATCTGGAATATTTCACTCCATGCTCTTCTTGACTTTATTGTTTGTGCTGAGAAGTCTGCTGTGATTCTGATAGGTTTTCCTTTATAAGTGATCTGTCTTTTCTCTCTGACAGCTTTTAATAATCTATTCTTATGTTGGATTTCTGGGATGGTGATTATTATATGTCTGGGTGTAGTTTTATTTTGGTTATGAGTGTTTGGAGTTCTATATGCTTCACTGATCTTGATGTCAGTTTCTGATCTCATGCTTGGGAAATTTTCAGCTATTACTTCTCTAAATATCCTCTTGACATCCTTTATGTTGTCTCCCTCTCTTTCATTAATCCCTATCATTCTTATGTTATTCTTCTTTGCATCGTCTTGCAGTTGTTGAATTGTTGTTTCCTGATTCCTTGTTATTTTCAAAAGATCTTTCCTTTCCTGTTCACTAGCTGCAATCATGTCTTCAAGGTCTGAGATTCTATCTTCACTTTCATTAAGGCGGTTTTTACAACATTCAGTGGAGTTTTTTATTTCCTGTATATCTCTGTGCATCTGCATTATGTATTCTGTTTGTTTCTTATATTGCTCGTCTAGGGATTCTATCTTTTTGTTTAGTTCCTCCAATTTTTTATCTGTGTTTTCTTTAGATATATTTAGAATCTCTTTCATTTCTTTTATCATTTCTTCTTTTATCTGGGAGATTATTTCGAGTTTGAATTTCTTTAAAGCTTCCTGGAGTTGTTTGTCAACTTCAGTAGCTATTATGTCTGATATATGAGGTGGATGGGATATATTTTCTTCTATATACATTGCTCCTAGGGTTTCCTGAGATGGGCTGGAGGTTTGAGGTTGTAATTTGGTCTTTCGTTTTGTCATTTTGTATATTTCTGTGTTTCAAGTGTTATTTGAAAGCTTCCTCAGGATCTGTTGAAAATCCCCTTCTATGCTTGGAGCTACTGAGCCTCTGACACCGCACTACCCCAAGCCATTGGGCCTGCAGAACCAGTGTCCCTCCTCTGCCTGCTCAGAACTCCGCAGTTCCAGACAAGCTGGGCCTCAGGGACACTGTGCGCCCACCTGCCCCTTGGAAGATCCACAGCTCTTCAATTGCAGCCGGGTTAGGGTGCTCTCCACAGGCCACAGTGCCTCAGGAGCCTGTGATCCCTCCCTGCTTGCAGAGATATCCACAGTCCTCTAGGCAAAGGAAGGGACTTCTGCAGGCACTCCAGATCCGCCCAGCTCCTCCTCTGCAGGCAGATGGCTAGGCGCGGCTGGGCTCGGGGGTTAGTGTAGGCCTGCCCATCCGTCAGGAGCTCAGCAGACTTCCAAGTGTAGCGGGGGGGGGGGGTGGGGAGGTGGGGGGGGGAGGCAGCTGTAGTGGCCTCTAACCCACTGCTCCACTTCACTGCACCCAGAAGCCTGGGGGGTCCGGAACAGTCTGAGATTTGGGCAGACTGTGCTGGGCACTCACCACAGGCTGAGGTGCCTCAGGAAGCTGCGATGCCTCCCTGCTTGCAGAAGTATTCAGTCCTTCCTTGACTTTACATGTTACATTTCTGTTCACAGAAGAGAGGAGATGAACAAAAAATGCTCTGAGGGTTTTTGAAGGAAGACATTGGGAAACCAACACGTGACACATCTAGAATTCAGTCATGTGAGCAAATGTAGGGGCAAACAGAGAAGGACAATGCAGCAATGTGTCCTGGCTCTGTACGCCTGGGGGAGGCGGGAGATAAATAAGAAGGGGTGGCCCTGCAAGTCTCTGGTGCATTTTGTGCCCCTAAATATGTCTTGTTCCATTTTTCCAATATTTTGCATCCTCATATTCTTTGATAAGTCTATAGTCAATGTTCTCTATTGTCTGTACAGAGGAACAGTTGGTCACAGGTGTTCCATTTGCTTTTACATTTTCTTTCTCATAGTTTTTTTGCTTTTCTGGGAGATAATAACATCTTTGATTTTTCATTTACTCACTTGCCCTTTCTCTGTCATTCATACATCTTCAAACTGTTCAGAAAAGAGTAAATTTTGCTCACTAAGGTCAAATATGTCAGATTATATCTGTCAGTTTATCATCTATCTTTTTTAAGAAATAAATCAAATGAAAACCATTGGCTTCCTGCTTTGTCCTATGCAGATATCCTCTGTGCCTGGTTGTCTCCTGGGATTTCCCCTCTGTGCGCTGTGAAGGCTTTTCCACTTTTACTTGTGAAAATGAAACTGTGGAATATCGTGTCTATTTTTCTCTTTATTTTACTCATGTAGAAACAAAGAGGGTATTAAAAATATTCTTTCTGTCAAATACTGAAAGGCGTGATCAGAGTCTAATAGAACACTGACCCCAGCAAAGATTTGATCTTGGACTCTCTTGCCCTTCTTAATTCAAAAGCCTAGATTTCAGTATAAATTGTATTCCTTTTTTTGTGCAAAATTCTGTTCAAAAAGTCAAATTTGTGATTGTCAATCTGGCAATAAACACTTCTATGGCCGCGGCAATGTCCTTGGTTCTCTTGAACCAGTGGAAAATACTCCACTTGACACTTCCCAGTCCAGACTTGCTTGTCTGAACTTTGCGCCATTCAAGTGACAAGCAGGACTGTGTGAGATAAGAAGTGAGTAAATAGGATTAGTTTCCTTAATCAGGGCTAATCAATCATTTCAAGTGGAAAATTCATTTGGGCTTGGCTGACTGGAACTGCATGGACAGCAGATTGAAAAATAATGCTGCAGTTAATTCTATATTTAAGATGGTCTTCAATCTTCCTAGAGGATTATTCCTCCCTCTGGCTTTTCCTAGTCATAAAGGTTTAATCCTTATCACTGTCCCAGGATTGCTTTTATATTTATTTGGATTCAATTTATCCTTATTAATTTTTAAATGGAGTTTTTTTATATCTTTAGGTAACTGTTTAGTGTGAGTTTACCATGCCAAAATGTGTCATGTTGGCCTTATTCTGAGATTTGTATGGAGTAAACTAACGATATTTCAAAAAGCTTAACTTGTCTTTACCTCTTGTATTCCAAGTAAGTGAATTTCAGAGATTATGAAAATTGCATGAGAAAATATGATTTTAGGGTAGACTACAAGGCACATTTTCCTAAAGTATTTTTTTTTAAAAGAACTTAACAAAAGGCTATATGACTCTTCTAATGGCTTCTCTCTCAGCTTCTCCATAATTATTCTACCTTGTAGTATGCCCTGTCAGCGCAGTTAACTTTGACAAGCAAATGAAATGATCAATATGATTCAGGATCTATTTTCAGCTAAGCAGTGATTGCTGAGAGCAGATAGCCACATGTCCATCGGTGAGTAGTCTCATTAGTGACATGAAGGCTTTGATGCCAGCCGAGTGAAAAGTGAACTTAGATTGTTGCTAGCCAGCAAATCAATTCCCAGCAAGGGATAACATCCGTTCAAAACTATTAGCCACCAACAGAGATCCAAAGTGATGGCTAGGGCTGCTTTCAATTCCTATGTAAGCTTATATTTTATTAGTTTTTTCAAAATGACTTAATTTCAATGGATTTTTTTTCAGCACAGTCATTTTTAGCTGAAAAAAGAATACCTCCCTGGCTAAGTATGTGTTTATATTTGTTATTGATTGCATATCAATGTTATATTTATAATCTTCTTAGAAGGAACCTATTATTAAAAATGAACATTTTTGGAAGGTAATATTCAGATTGCTTATCCTAAACCACATTCCACATTTAAGTGCTTTATACATTGATGTTTAATTTACCCCTTATATCCAATCAAATTAAGCGTAATCCTTGGGACTTAGGTTAAAAATATTATGCAACTTCACAATTCAAGCTGGAGAATGATATGTCTTAATGGTAATAAATGTGAAAAGTAGCATTTTAAGTGATTATAATGTTTGTATAAATCATATATTGATGTGCAGCAGTATTGATGTATAAAGCAATTAATATATAGCTGCAATAAGATTATAATAACTGAAACAGATAATTGTGCAGAGTGGATCCTTGCAATGCATGTGTTCACTGAATGTTACACATTCTGAAAGACACAGTGACAAACTGTAGCTCATTGCAATGAAAAGAATGATACAAGTGAATGTTGTAGCCTATTGTGGACAGCAATGCATAGGAATCGTGTGATAGTGAATGGTAATCTTTAAGTTGATTTACTCCTGTTTAACACAGGAACTGTGTTCTTGAAAACTGTTGATTGAATCAGTGTTCTGATACTGGTAAGAGCAGTCCATAGACAGCCTTGTGGATATCCAGTTGCTCTATCTCCACGTATTGAAAAGATCATTCTCTCCCATGCTTTTCAGTACCATCTTTGCTCTAGATTAACTGTCTATACAATCGTTTGTTTTGGAGTCACTTGTTTAGCTTTATGCTAAGATAATATCACCTTAGTTACTTAAAAGTTATTGATTTTAAACACCTTAATTAACTTATAAGTTAATTTTAGTTTGGATATCTAATATTTTTTTAAACTTCAAACTTTTAATTACAAAAATAGCTATTCTTGATGATTGCAGTTTAGAATCGTATCAAATTTTCACAAAAGAAAATTGGTAATTTTGATTTTAATTGCATTATGTAGATATAGAGTTGACGAAAATTCATACCTTTTCAATACCTTTTCAAAGATACTTCAATTCATGAATTTAATTTGGTTAATGATTCCAGAAAAGATGGCTATAGTCATGTTCTCCATCCACCGTGGAGTTAAGGAACAAAAGGAAAATTTTGTTGAATGCTTGTTTTTGAGAACTGAGCTGTTTGCAAATAGAAATATTTGTAAATTGAGGTATTTATTACTGTGCTAAATCTTGCAAATGAAGTATAAATTTTCTCTCTCAATTTATGTAAATTTAAGCATTTTCTCTAATTTATAGCTTTATGAAAAGGTGACTTGCATACCTTTATAAATACTATTTCTAGGAATTTCACACACTGATTCTCATATAATAGTATATCTAAAACATTTTTACATTTGATTTATTTATTGCTGCTGTGCAGAAATATACTTGATTTTGGATTTCAAGAAAATCACTTCTAGCATCAACAACTCAGTTACTAATTGAAGTTACTCATTTATAATTCATGTGGACCTCTCTAGGTATAACCATATTGCATTAGTCACTTTTTCAATTCTGGGACAAAATATCTGACCCCCCACAACTTAACAGAGAAAAGTATTTTGGTACATGGTTTAATGAGTTCAGTAAATCGTTGTTTGGCTCCAAGTTAGAAAGACATGAAGGAAGGACATGACAGAGGAAACCTGATCAACTTCAGCCAGGAAGAAGAGACAGAGAGAAAAAAAAAGAGATGCCAAGGACAAGAATGAACACTTACAGGTCACACTCCAGTGTCCTGTTACTTCCGAACCCAGACTTTGGGAAAATATTTGGATCCAAACCATAATATATCATCTGTTAATGTTAAAAGTTTTTATACTTCTTTTCATTTACTGTGTTAGCTTTTATCTTCAGTAAAATATTGTTCTTGGAGACAGTCTAGAGATGAATATTTCCTTGTGCTACAAGGGAACTTTATTACAGTCCACTGGCATTTACCAAAATTGCTACTACAACTGAGTTTAAAACAATATCACTTGTTTTCATTTTGCTTTATCTTACTTTATATTTCCCTTTTCTTTTATCTTCTTTGGCATATTTATTCTTGCATGATTTTATAGTAGATTGACCTATAGTTATAGATTATTTTATCTTTTATTGTTTATTATATTTCTCCAGAAAGAGTTTACACTACTTCTGGTGGATTTCAAGGATTATCAACAATTTGGATTAATTGATCCAGTTTAAAGAATGAAGATGATTTAATGTAGGGCTCTGGTCCTTTTGTTCACTATTGCTTTGAAAATATCTCCCTTTGGGTCACTAGAATCAATTTGTGGGCTCTTTACTAGGTACATCCTTGGCAGATAGGGAGTCGTATATTTACTTTCAGTTAAAACCTTTAGAAAACTGACACATTTTTAGGGAAGATAAGTCTAAATCTTGTGCTCACTTTGCCTGTTGGCATTATTAGTTCTCTAAAGCCTGTTTGTAAGTAATTTTAGATTTTGTTTAGATTTTGAAGTTGTTTAACAAAATTTCCATCAAAATTAGGAGAAAACTGTGTATTGTTCCGAGACTCTAAATGGGACACTTAGAACTCAACCCAGATTTTGTCTAGCTCTAAAGTCTGTCTTCTTAATCAAGAAGTAATTATTTCTTACTAATTGTGTAGTTTTCACTAAACAATGCACAGTACTGGATATGTAACTCAATGGTAGAGTGCTTACCTACCATTTTTGAGGCTCTAGGTTCAATCCCTAATGTTGTAAAATGACAGGACAAGACAAGACAAGACAAGACAAGACAAGACAAGATAAATGCACAGTGATTCTTATATGTCCCCAGAGAAATACAGATGCATGGTCATAGTCTTCCAGTAACCTCGAAAATTCATCAAAGTTAGTCTTCATAATTTTAGATTAGGTGATCCAACTTTGCCAGAATGACAATGGGTTAAATTCTCAGCTACAGGCAGAATACCGAGTTCACAAAAGCTAATCTGTCAGTCAGAATGCCAATGTGTCATTATTTAATTTTAAAAGTAAAACTATCATGAATCTGAAAGATTCATGTAGGTCAATTAGTTATTTTTATTAGTGTTAGGAAAGGATAATGTATAATCAGATGATTTTATGTAATCAGTATTAAAAATCAGTATAATAATTATTTCAATACCACATAACTATACTGAGTCTCTGGTTGACAGTCCATAATGCCATAGTTCAGGACATCTGAATAAGTGAATGCTGCTACCTTCTAAAATATGAGGCTTCCTTTTTCTATGTGCTAGGGTGACTGACTCTTTTTATTCCATTCCTACATTCCTGAATAATTATTCAAAATATTTTGAAATATGGATGTTTCATAATTTTCAATTAAATACTTAGCTATTATATATGTATGTGTTAATTTCTACAGTAATATATTACATTGATTGTGTGGAAATATTTGTTTTTTTCAGTTTAACTCAGTGTTCAAATTTACAAAGCACACTTCCACATATATATTTTGTACATTATTATTGCATAATATACTGACAAAATAAATATTTAGAATTTTATAAATTCTTGAAATTGCTTATTAGATTATAATTTTAAAACTAAGAATTATTTCAAAAACTGTGAACAATAGATGTGTATAGCTTTGTGTATTTTAAAATTATCATTAAATATTTATTGTTTTTATTTCTTAGAAACTCTATGATTATATATATATATATATATATATATATATATATATATATGTAGGTATATATATATCATACCTAATGCAATTATCATATTATTGGTTAGGGAAATGATTTCTCTGAAATTTGTAAAAAAAAGCTTTGGGTTAAATGGTACTGAAAATTCATTCCAGATCTAAAATTTAAAGACTTTCTCATTTATGTAGATATAAAAAATCATTTTACTGGATGCTTTTTAATCTCCGGTATAATGTACTTGTATACTGTCTTCATTGGTTACAGATGTGTATAGAAAGATTATCTCTTCTGTATTTGAGAGTTGAGCTCTACTATTAAGAGATGGAATATAAATATGTCTGTATCTGTGGCTCATAAATGATTGAAGTCTTTAAACATTGGTAATTTTGCTGTCTTAGTTATACACACAGCTTTCTCAAAGTATAACCTTGAAATTGTAGGTCCACTCTCATAACCATGCAGTTACCATGAATCACTTATTCTTATGGAGGGTTTTTGATATTCCTCCTGAGACCTCAAACACCTGATAATACCAGAAAGCTTTTATTATATAGAAGTATAACATATTTTCTTTCATTTTTGAAAATGTTATTTAGGAATGTTTTACACAGTGCTTTGGCTCACATCTTCATATTTTTAAAAAATGCCAATAATGTCTTAAAGTAAAGTAAGTACTATTTCATAATACAATGAAATAAAAGGAAATTATATTATTACTACCACTTACAGTGTAATTTCTTATTTCTTTTGGAGATTTGAAGTACTTCTTTATATTTTAATCTTTGCAAATTAAAATTTGCAATAAAGATTCCTGCTTTTAATCAGTATTTAACTTGTAACCTTGTTTTTTAAAATTTACCTCTTTGAAATGTGACTGATCTCCATTTCTGTGTAATTTTTTCATGTTTCATAATACAGTTAGTGTTTTCACCTGCGGAGACCCAAGAATTTTTCATGTCCTTTCCAATAAGGAGTTTAGGTAAATCACTCACAAATAGGTGAGACTTAGCTTCACCTTGTAATACTTTGCAACTGATTTCTTCTTGGAAATAATTACACCAAAAAACCCCCTTTATAATGAGTAACAGTTATTTTCCAAAACAATGTACAAATATTCTTTGTTATAGCTCTAGCAAATTAGACTTTGAAAATGTTAAGCAGTCTGAGGTGTGGATAAGTAATCATCTGTTCTTTCACTATTTAATTGCTTTTTAAATTGCATCTGTGATTTTGACCTCTAGTATAAAGCAATCAAGACTTACTGGGTTACTCACACAGCAGTGGATGTACTTGTAGATGTATGTTATCTTACTCATCAATCTCTGACATGTTTTGAGTTAATTTAAAAATGGCTTGTACAAAAAGGTATACTTAAAAATGTGTTTTCAATGAATAGAAGTAATGATTTTGGAACTAATATTTTTATAACAGTAAGGAAAAATCTTATTTTGTTCTTTAAGGGAGTTATTAGGAAGGAAATATCAATTGATTTCAATGCAGATGAACATTTTCTATAAACTGTTGAAGTTGGTTTTGGTTAAGAAACAAGAAAACTGATGCTCAAGGTGGTTTAGAAATTTACCAGTATGCCACCACTATGCTCAGTTTGTACTTAGTCCAGGATTTAAGGCCGGGTCTACCTTGTTATACCTGTTTTGTGTTTTGTTAATCTACTGTCAGATTTTTCTAGAAATAAGGGATATATCAGTCAATAAATTCATGAAATGAGCAAGTCACAGGCAAAATACAATTTGTCAGAATTTATTAAGGGTTTGATATTTTTCATAAGTACAATGTCATGAAAATGTACTTGAATCTTCAAGTAAAGTCCTTATTTTTTTTTTCTTCTTTCCTTTCTCTAACCACCTGTCGCCCCCCAATTATTTATTCCTCCTTTCACAACCCCTAGTAGACAGGAAAGAAATGTTCTGGCAAGAAAAGCTCCAGTTCAAACCTTGCGTATTTGAGCTAGATAAAGCTACAAAGCTCCTTCATACAGAAAGACAAATAAAAAGCACTTTTTAATGCTTCATTGATTAGAAACACAGCAAGTCCATAAACTTTCTGGAATAATGAAAAGATAGACTCAAAGTGAAAAAAGGTAGAGGTCTTTGTTCCATTAAACTAGTTAATTTGGGCTAAAGTAACACTTTTTAAGAATAATATTTTAAGGATAAGGAAAATGTTTTGTGAAATTATCTGTTTACATTTTTCTGTATTATTTGGATGTTTTTGGTGTTATTTCATCATCTATTTGCCATTATACCATAGCTACTTCTGTTATTGTTTTGAAGAATCTTCAAATAATGATAACCATGGGGAGATGACCTATATCAAGCAGTAGCAAATTATAATGAACACATATTTGTTATGATATTTATATTATTTTATGAGACATAAACTTTAAAATAATTATTAAGACCTTACAATGAAGAATGCTAGCAATCAGCCAACTTTGTCCTTTTTACTGTACTTCTGGTTTTTCTTACAAATGTGCATGCTTTTGTAGTATATTTGAGATCAGGTATTGTAATGCCTCCAGCTTTGTTCTTTTGGCTCAGAATTGTTTCAGTTACTCAGTTTTTGTGGTTCCGTATAAAGTTTATGAGTGTTTTTTCCTATCTATGAACTGTGGCTCATTGGTATTTTGAAAGGGGTTGCATGAAATTTGTATTTTGAAGTGAAATGGGCATTTTAACTGTATCAATTCTTCAATCACAAGATATAAAATGTTTTTCCATTTTGGGGCCATCTTCACTTTCTGTCATCAGTGCTTTGTAATTTTTATTGTAGAGATCATTGACTTTTATATCCCTGGGATTTTATTTTTATACCTATTGTGAATGGTATTGCTTTCTTCCCCAGCAACTTTTTTATTTGTGTATAAAAAGCTATTGATTTCCATAAATTGATTTACATCTTTCCATCTTACTGAATTCATTTATTACTTGTGGCATTTTTCCATGCACTCCAGCCTTTATACATAAAATATCATATAACTGGCGAACAGATAATTTGGTTCCTCTTTTCCTATTCAGATATTTTTTATTTCTTTCATCACTTCGCTCTTGCTGAGACTTTGAATACTATATTGAATAAAAGTAGAGAAAGCACACTTTTCCCATTCATTTTGGTGTGCATTGTGGCTTTTTCCTTTTAGCCCTTATTGTTTTGAATGTACATTTCTTCTGTTCTTAGTATTTTGAGTATTTTTTATAATATGGTAGTGTTGTTTTATCAATTGCTTTTCATGCAGCTGTTGAGATGATCAGATTTATGTACATTATTCTACTAAAGTGATGAACTACATTTATTGATATACATACACTGAACTTTGAATCTCTGGAATAAATCCCACATGATCGTGGTGTATAATCTTTTCTGAGATGCTATTGGATTTAATTTGCTAGTACTGAAATGAAAAATTTGGCATCGTGGTTAATTAGAAAAATTCTTTTGTTGTTTACTTTCTCCCCTGTATTCTTGTCTGGTTTGGGTTTTAATATAACACGAGCTTCATAGCATGGTTTAGGAAAGAATTCTTATCTTTCAGGAGTTGGGAACAATTTGAGAGAAACTGGAATTATTTCTTCTTTAAAAGTTGGTAAAATTTAATGTGAAGCCATCTAGTTTGATTCTGGCTTTGCTTTGCTCGGCTAATTTTTATTTCTAATTCAATCTCATTACTTGTTTTTGGTCAGTTCAAGTTTTTATGTCCTCATGATTCAATTTTGATAGGTTAGCTGTGTATAAGAATTTATCTGTGTCTTCAGGGTATTGGGATGTAGTTGCTCCTAATAGTCCTTAATAATTCTTTGTATTTCTATGGTAGCAAATTTAGTGTCTAATGTTTCATATCTTTTACTTTTACTGTTGGTTGGAGGAATACTCTGGAGAGGCTTCTGAGTGTGCCCTGTCTTTATTTGCTCCTAGAGTATAATATTTTTAATTGTCATTTTTCTTCTTTCAGGATTTTAAATGTACCATTCCAGTCTTCCCTGGCCTATAAAGCTTTAGTTGAGAAGACTGATGTTATCTAACGGGCATTTTCTTTTAGGTGATTTTCTTTTATGTTCAGTGTTCAGATACTTGTGAATTTTTAAATACTTTCTCTTATTTTTTGCTAGTTGAATTCTTTTGTGATCGGAATACATATTGCATATGATTTAAAAATATTGTTTAGGCTTATTTCATTGCCTTATCCAGGTGTGTTATTATAACAAATTCTTGATACATTAATTCTATCAACAGAAAAGTTTTATTTTTAACTATAGTTTTAGAGGTTTCCTTTCAGCCTACCATTTGGTGGCCTTGTTGCTTTAGGCTTGCGTAACAGACTGCAGCAAGACTGCATGGCAGGGCAAAACTGTTTACCTCAAGAAGCAGAGAGAGAAAAGAAGAAATCAGGGTTTCTCAATTACCTTGAAGAGCATCCCCCAAAGTCCCAAAGACTTCCCATTGTGTCATAACACTCAGGTTTCTACCATATCTCAAATGACACCAACCTTGGATGACCCATTTTATTAAAATGATGATGATAGCAATAGAAGCATGGAAACAGATAAGAACAACGTCTTTGGTGAGACCAACACAATATCAGGAGCTGCAGAAGAAAGTCACAGCATCTCAAAAAGGGAAAGAGAAGTAGGATAAGACAAAAGAGAAATTTGAAAAGGCAACCACTAAGAAATCTTCACGAATAATTCTTGCTGTAAAATACAGATTTCGGAGCCTTCAAAATATCAAAGCAAAGTAAACTAATAAACAAACAAACAAACAACACCATACCCTTTGAACTCAAGTTGAAGGAATTCTTTTAAAGTTTAAAATAGGCAGAAAAATTGACACACATTACCTACAATACAGGACTCATCTCTTATATAATACAGTAATCTTTCATCAGAAATTATGCACGATGGTGTACACCTTCAACCCAGCACTTAGATGTGAAGGAGGGTCGCCAGGAATCTGAAGCTAATCTGGGTGACAAAGTCTGTTCAAGACTGGTCTAAAATACATAAAGTAACACTCTAATAAAAAAACTAAAGTAAAAAAAGAATTTTTCAAACCAGAAGACAATGGGATAACATGTTTAAAAGGGAAAGAAACAAAAGTATTTAACCAATATTTCTATAATACTGAAAATATCTCTTAAAGAGAAAGCAAAATTAAAGAATAGTTTAAGACAAATGAGATCTGAGTGAATTAATTGTCAACAGGTCTGTATTATAAGAAATCTTGATTTTTTTTCTAGTAGAAAGTTTTCAGTATTAGATACTCTGATCTAAATAAAGGAATGAGTAACATTAGAAATGATAAAATAAAGGTAAATTTTATAAAAAAGACTTTTAAGTGGGTTTATAAGACACATAGCAATGTAATATTAAAGTATTGTGAGTTTTACAACATATATAAAATAAAGCATGAAAACTATAAAGAATTACAGAGAAGTGAAAATATAACTGATGAAATGTTTTAACCCAATTTTTGAAGTAACATAGTATGATTTATAAGAAGCTAATTAAGGATCAATTAAGGTTATGTACTGTCAATTCTAGTTAATCCCTAAAAATTCCTTTTTAAAGAATTATAATTAATAAATCAATGGTAACAGACAAGATAGAATCAGAAGAGGGCATTATGTTGAATGAACTAATTTAGATGCACAGGTGTGAATATTGCATGCTTTTTCTCATGTGAGAAACCCAAATTCTAAAATAAAGAGCAATATAAGGGATACATAATAAGTAGGGAGATAGAGTGTTCTCAAATGGGGTGAGGATCACGGAATAAAGGGAATGGAGGGGGTGGGGAGGGAAAGAAGGTGAAGAAAACAATTAAGACATTGTATACAGGTACTTACTCCTCACAAGTAATACAAACATTATATATTGCAAACATGTACTAATAAAAATAAAAAATATAAATTTAAAAAATAATCCAAAATAAATGAAAATTATAAGAGAAAAAATATGAACAAATAAGTGGAATGTTTTTTAAAAATTTAGAAAGATGATAGATATAAATTCAGAAGCAGCACTGTCTCGTGCACCAGCAGAGGTCAGGCTACCTGGGAGAATCAGGAAGCAGCACCTTCCCAGTGCCCAGGGAGGGTGAGAAGACCATGCCCCTGCCACACTGCTGTAAGCAACTCACTGATTCAAAAGAATGCAGACTGATACGGTAGCAACTGAAGTTAAGTAAGAACTTAATGCTCCTATTGCTTGATTGACTGCAGACTTAATGCTGGTACTTAGAGCATCTACTTAGAGGATAACAATATGCAATGTAATAACTATTGTAAATTTCCTACTGTCTTGTGTTTCCAAATGTCATTCTCATTGTTTTGTTTTGTTCCGTGCACTGTTTTGTTTTATCCCCTTTAAAGTAAAAAAAAAAAAAAAATTCAACCACAGTGATCCTACATGACATATACATGATCTAAACACCTAAATTAAAATATAGAGATTGTCAAATTGGATTTAAAACAGAACACATGATATTTAATGTACAAAAACACACAATTATCATAACTACTTAAAAATAAAATTAAAGAAAAATTATATCAATTCCGCAAAAACAATCCACATTCTCTATATTAATACAAAGCACACAACAAAACAAGACTATATCCAGTATAAAGGATTATAAAGTGATAGTTTACCAAGATTTTACTATGCTAAAGATACATTATTCTAATAGCAGAATTTGTATTCTTTTTTCTTGCTTTTTTGCATTTCTCAAAATTTGATAAGCTGACATTATGTGTAAGAGAGCAGATTTTATATTTATTTCTGGAGATGAGTCTCATTTCTCTTTACTCAAGTGTTGGTGTATGGAACTGCACCAGTAGAGTCAAAGGTGGAGCTGAGGTTATCTGTCTGTCTGTCTATCTCTCTGTCTGTCATTTATCTATCAGCCTATCTACCTACCTCTCTATCATCTATCTCTTCAGTGCTCCACCGTCTTCAAATTCTAGTGTTATCTTATTCTTAAGGTAGAGGATGTTGTTTTTCCTCAGTATTCCTATCTACCTTCAGCTTGAGGTTTGCCCTGTGAGCCAGTCCCTGAGTGAGGTTCTAGTATTTCCCTCAGTAAGGTACTGCTGGCAACTGCTTTGTGTTGCTTGTTAATAAAGTGTTGGAAAGTGCAGAAATCATTCACCAGTGTCTTGGCTCAGCCTCAGTCTTAGGCAGGCATCATACACCTGTTTCTTGGAGAGACTGGACTTTGTCACAGATGCTGGCCCTAGCCCAATGGTTGAGTATATCTAGACCAGTGGTTGTGAACCTATGGTACATGTGTCATTTTATTTTATTTTTAAGATAAAATATGTTAATGTTTTGGTTTGGTTTTTCTTTAAAATAAAATCTCAGCAGCCAGGTTTAACTGCATTGTTGGCACTGCAATGAATAAACGGGTTTTGGGTTGTAGTTTTTGGTGCAGTTGTCTCTACAAGATTCACTGATTTAGACCATTATCTAGTTCCTACTCAAGGATAGGCAGTTTTATTTATGTCCTTACCTTCCTGATCAATTGCGACCCATTTTTACCTATGTCCAGGCATCAATGCTGCTTATTCTCTACTACTTAAGCTTTTGTTCCATAGTAGAGGCAGGACAGAGGGATCCAGGCAAGACTTTCTACCTTCGCTTCAGGGGATGCTCCTCCTCTTTTCCAGGTCTTTGTGTGAGGAAGATTTTCTTATTCTTCTGTCTTGCTATTAATCTCTCTCTCATTGCTCTTAGTGGAGAGGAGCTTGGGAATGGGTGGGAATTCTCATAGACAAGGATGTATTAGGGTTTTATGACCTCATTACAGATGACTTAGCTTTTTTTTCCTGATCATTAAAATATGAGAGAAGCATTCTTTCCAGCTTTATACTTCCTGAGAAGGATGTAAATAGAATTTTGAGAAGTCAAAGAGAAGGCACATAAGTAGCACACATATAATAAACCCTCTTCTAAAAGCCAAAACATTTTCAAAATGATGATTTCATGAAAACTAAAGAAATTCTTCAAATTAAGAGATTAAAAGTACTGAAAATACAAATTATATAGTCACCTATGTAAGTTAAATATAGGTGAGTCCATAAAAATGAGCTAGTATACTTCTATACTTCTTTTAGAAGGAATTTAGCTTGTGATTCTCAAGGGGTTACTACTCAGATCTCACGAGTCTACTAATTATACCCTGCACTTGAGTGTTTCAGTTGCTTGTAAGAGAAAATCCAACTTAAATTACCATGAATAAAAAAGTGAATTACTTTCTCATAAAGCCAAAACAATAAAGGCAGTAAGAATGTTATGCACAAGGTGCACCAGAGGTTCATAATATTTAATAGGTCTCTGGCGACTTTGCCCTGAACTCATCATTGTCCACAAGGGGACGCAGTGTGCTTCAAGGACTGACCTAATTCACAAGAATCTTTCCTAGAAGTTTTCGTGAATCCGGTTCCCGCAGACTAAAACAAATGTGCAAATGCTTATCAGGGATTATCTGGGGAGAAAAACTGATACTGGTGAGCACCACCTGGTATCTATTCAATCTATTGTTGATCTCACAATTGGTAGAGAATATCAAATTAGTATAGTAGACTTTGGGGGTTTACAGTGTAAGGAGAGAGTTCTCGTCTACCCTCCACAGCAGAACAAAATATCACAAGAAGTGGCAAAATATGTTCCTCTGAGTCTCAGGAACTTGGAATTACCTGAAAGATCACCGAGTTCAGCTTTCTCATTTTACACTTAGGTAACAGAGGCCACAGATGTTAAATAACTTGACAAAGGTCAAATATTTGACAGGTGGTGAGACACCTCAACAAGAACACTCTTTCCCTGGCTTTGAGTATACTGCTCTTTCCATAACCCCATGTTTATTTTGTAAAAGAAAGGTTTAGCCCATATTATGTGCATACAAAGTCATTTGTCACCTTTTAATAGCATTTTTTGAAGTAAATTTGTTGTGAAAGTGCTATATTTCTTTCCAAAGGATTAGATTGTGTGTGTGTCTGCTTATGAATGTAATTTTCAGGTTAAAGGGCATATTAATTTTCCTCTTTAGTTTCAAAGACATTTTTCAAATGTTTCATCTTTGACACTGTCCCCAGCCCACACTTATGAATATTAAATAATGTTAGAGGTTAATGCACTACTAATGATAGGTTGTTGTAACTCAATTGGCCCCTCTTGACATGAAGTGCCCAATAAAATGCTCTTTCTATATTAAAACTAAATAGTCTATTTATATAGTGCCTGGTTTAGTACAATAGACTTTTTTGCATATTTAAGTGTGACATGTTTGTCTTTCATGATAATATAAAAACTTTTATAAATCACCTATAACTCATTGATAAAATCTGCCATTTTTCCTGTACTTTGCATGCATAGTTATCTTTCTATTTTTGTGGGTCTTGCTTTAAGATCATCATGCTAAGTTACTTTAAATAACATTCAATTGAGAATTTAAGAAATCATATTTGTGATATTTAAATAGTAATAATAGCTTTATAGTGATTAAGATTATTAGATAGATTCTAAATTTTGACAAGGATTTTACAGTGTTCCCTTTTCAAAATCCTTCATCAGCCCTACTCTACATTACAGATAAAAATATTTCCTTTTATAAAAATGAATCTATAAGTCAACTCTCCTTGAAAAGAAAGTGAACATGCTAATATCATATAACAAAATTAATGTAATTGAACTCTGTTATTGCTTTTGGTATTTTGATAGAAATAGAGTTGGAAGAGATTTTATATTTTTATTGACAATCTAGTAGAGAAAATATGGCATAATCACTAGCATGTCCAGATTCTTTTAAGGATCTGTGGGAGATTGGTTCTAGAATTCCTGCCCCAATCATACCAAAAGCTCTGGATGGTCAGGTCTATTAAATAAAATAACATAGTATTTGCATATAACCTATGTACATTTTCCCAAAATGCCTAATGTAAAGGAAGTATTATATAAATCATTTTTGTACTGTATTATGTAAAGACTGATGACAGCTAAAATATTATAATTTTTCAGTACAAATATCAATTTTTTTACAAAAAATATTTTTGACCTGTAGGGTGTTGAATATACAGACATGGAAACCTTGAGAAAGGACAATTTTATGTTCAATCATGTGACATGAGATTAATGAGTAATTGGTACTGATTTCAGAACACAGAGATGAGATGGTCTCTTTGATTGAAAGGATTTAAGTCTTTATGAAGAAGAAAGTAGTTGAGGTTTTTAAAAGTTAATAGAAGGAGAAATGAGATACAAGAAAGTTGACAAATTACGAAGTTTCAGAGAACAGCACGATGTATTTCGTAAAACATATGAATTGAGGTAGATGGATTCAGCTGTCAAAAAATTGCATTGGGTGTGATGAAGCTAGATCCAGGAGTGTTTTGGTAGGAGTATGTGTATCACATATTTGATTCTGCAAACAATGATAGGTACTGAAGACCCCTGCAGTGGGCTCCAATATCCTGATGTGGCATGTGGCGAGAAGAAAAAGCAAGAAACAAAATAGGTAGATTTTGTCTGGCAGTAGGGATCTGGGATACCAATTGTTCACAAGGAAAAAAAGGCCAAGAGGCAATCAGAATCTTGGTATTTATAGATCACCTTTGTGTGGGGGAAGATGGTGGCTGAGCGCACCACACAAGTGGCTACCCAGACAAGACTTGTAACAGAGGGGCAAGGCATTCCTGTGAAGCAGTCCTGAACAGCCAGATTTAGGTTATGGCTGAAGAATAACCTGCTTTGTATCCAATGATGGGAAGGAATTTTCCTCTGAAGTCAAGCAGGCCTCAGTGGAATGTTATCTCATATCTTTTATCATGATGATATGTACACAGCCTCAGCCAGACTCATTAATTAAACTGAAAGCCAATTTAGGGTCATCACCTCCATACACCCTGCACTGCTTGCAGAAGAGCACAATCACACTTAGGTCTAGAGGGGGATGATGTGGTGGTCCTCCAAAGCAGTCACTAGAAGTATGATGTAGACAAGTGCATGATCAAAATTCTAAGTATACTTGAAAAATGCTATGTACTAATTTTGTAAATGATGGACTCAGATATGTGAGTGTGGGCCTCAGGAAAAAATCATGAAAAAAATCTAATGAGATAGTTATTGGGTATTCCAACAAGAAACAGAGAGTTCAGTTCTGATAGTGAAAAATGGAAACAAGAATTTTAATATAATGAACATCATAGAAATTACCTGTTGTTCAACATAGTGACTAATTAAAGATGTGCTTCGGACTTTCTGAAAACTAACAGGCGTATTTAGAAAGAACAAAGACTATCAGGTACTTTATATGAAGTCCAAAGACTAACAAAATTATTATATTTATTAAGTAATGATCTTTCTATTAAGCAATTTTATAGAATAGTAGGGGCAAGACTATATTATAAAGAGTTGAAGGATAGTTTAAAGTTGAGAAAATAGGTTTGGAATTATAACTTACTGTTTTTCTGAAAGAAGAATGTCATGGTTAATGACGGTGGCACCCCCAAGCCTCATGCAATCATGGACATGAGCAAATCTAGGGTTTGTGATAGCACTCAGAATGGTGATATGACTGCTATACCCGCTTAGAGGTGGAGCCAGCAAACAGTGTAATGGAGGGAAGATGTGTCTTCTCTCTTGCCTGTTGGCGCTTGCTGTTTTTTATGGGCCTCGCCGTGACACCCTGCCACTTGTAGCCAGCTGTGTATGCACTGAAACCTCCAAAATTGTAAGAAATATACCTCCTTTTCCCTAACTCTTGGCATCACATATTTTATCTCAACAAGAGAAAAGTAATTTTTTATAGTATCAGACTTTGCTCATATTGAAAATATTACTTATGCATACACAATATCTTCCATTAATAGCATGCAGATATTTGGAAATGTAGCTAATATATTCCTCAAAGATTCAACATTTAGATATATGACCTAAATTTATAGATATGAATTGGAATTAGAATTTAGACAATGTTTCTTTTTTATTTCTCCTATTCTACTTCCTTGTTGTATTAACTCAAATGTAAAAGAATAATACACTTTTGTTACATTTTCATTCTTAATCCCATGGTTCTTCTGGAATATTCTTTTGAAAACATGTAATTTTTCTGTTTCATTTAATTGCTGTTTAATTAGTATGCATTTTGTGAATGAGTGGGACAAATAGTTCAAGATAGATAAGCAAATAAAGCTTACTATTTCTTCATGCCTTCCAGCTGGTGACTTGAAAATGCACAGTACAATGGATGTATTTCAAAGATAATTTTAAATGAGGTTATTTCTTTTTGTCATTTTATAGCACATTCTCTCCAGAGAATCACAATGAGGTCTTAATTAATGTGTGGAAAAAATAACCTTTTAAGTTAAAGTATAAAGTAGCTAACTAATAATGAAGCAGTATTTATCAATATTTTATGAAAATAGAGAGTGAGTGGTAATATAATAATTCACCTTAATATATTTGCTTTCCATATCACACTGCATTGACATTTGATTTACTTTTGGATGAAACATGATCATGTTTAGATTAGTGTCTATAAATTGTCTATTATAAAATTCTTAATTTTCTCATATTCAAAGTTAATTTTAATTAGTTTTAAGATGTTTGGTTTCTCCAAACACTATGTTTGCTTGTCTATAAATTGGTAGAGAATAAACTCATGTACTAAGCTGACTAGTTGATTGTGTACTTAATTTAATAAATCCTTCTAGTCAAAAATTTTCTTCTAAATCAGATATTTTAAAAAGATTGAATTTATTTATTAAAATAGTTAAATGGGAACATCACAATATTACTACCCTTAATTTAATTTGTATTTTAAATGATACCTTGCTATTTAGTTTTTACTAGTAATGGGGTGGTCACATTCTAATGTGTCTCCATGGAGTTTTAAGAGTCCTGCCTATCTTGTAATACTTGACAGATATTCTATCTTCTTAAACCAGAGAGATCCAGTCTTATATTTAAATATACTCTGCATGTTTGATAATTAGACATTCAAAAGAATTCCTCTTCTTAACAAAATCCTACAAGTTCTTCTACACATTTCAAACCCCTTATAATTGAGCAATAAATTGCTTACAAAATACGGACTAGATGTGGAGAAACACACTTTGTG
The DNA here is from genome assembly GCF_034190915.1 of Cavia porcellus. Lineage (NCBI taxonomy): Eukaryota > Metazoa > Chordata > Mammalia > Rodentia > Caviidae > Cavia > Cavia porcellus. Next base: position 61,488,535 of record NW_026947493.1, read on the forward strand.
TAGGAGATTTAGTCATCTGGATATGTCCATCTTTACCACCAACTCCAAAATATATGTTAAATTCTTATGAAACTTTATCAAATAACAAGATTTGACTCAGAAGTGAGCCTTTTAGTTTACTTGTTATTAAATTTTCTCCTTAATTCATATTTACCAAGATAGTTCTCAGAATTCTATCAATATGAAATGTCAGTGACGATGGAAAATAAAGGGAGTTTTAAAAATTTTCTCTAAAAGCTATGTGACTAAATGTAAATATTAGGAAATACAGTCTGGAGAGCTGTTGAACTGTTGATTGTCAAAAAGTTATGACCTTAGATACTGAATCTTCCATGCATAAATGAGGCAGAATAGTTTTACCGCAAATCCTTTTTTTTAATATTTAATGAGATAGTATTCAACATAAATTATACATACATACAAGCATACATATTCCATAAGATCTGTGTAGTTATGACTTATGCGTGTCTATTAAATATGAATAGATGTGGTGAAAAGTTCTCCAAAAGTGATAAATATGTCATATACTTGTAAAGGATTTATAGTTTAAGAGGTCCTTTTCAATAGAGTATATTTTTATTATGCACTTTATTCTTGCATGTAACAATTGTAAGTGGTTATATTTATCTCATTAGATTGAAGATACCAGTAAGACACAAAGGAAGAAAAATGTACATAATCAAATACATAACAAAAATAGAATTTAAGTTTAGATTTACTAATTCTACCTCTTATTCCAGCCTATCTTCTGTCTTGTATGAACAATCCTGTTGGTAGCAAAGTTCTTTCTTTCATCTTCAGTGCTAAGGCACCCCACCAGATTATTTTCATGATCAATTTGTAACTGTAGATTTAATTTACTATGAATTTCATGAACCCAGGATATTATGCATATATATTAATATAAATGATTATGGTTCATTTTAATTTTCTGTGCTGGCTAATCTTGACTATGACTATTAAGTGCTACTACTCTTCAGAGCTTATTCTTTGAATTAGTCCTCATTGTATGCTACACTTTTTTCCTAATATGGCAATGACTTAGATCACAAGCTACACATGTGACACATGTCATTCCCATTGTTGTGGAGATGAGTGGAATTGTAATTTTCTGGCAACCTCTGGGAATAGGTATACTGATGACCACTGCTGGCAGGAAGTAGTGTGGAGTCCCATGGTGGTTAGAGACCAGGCAGAAGGAAGCAAATGGAAGAGCTGAATGGCTGGGAGACAGCATTGTGTGGAGAGGAAAAGCTGGCTGCCGTGAGTAGCAAGCTGTAAGGAAAATATGTTTGAATAGAACTATATAAATTCATACATATTATATATATATATATATATATATATATATATGTTTGTGTGTATGTCTATATACATATGTGTGTATATAAGGTGGGAAGGAAAGTTGGCTGCCATATGTATCAAACTTGAAATAGTGCATTAGTATATGACAAAATATATAATTAAATATACACATATATGTATTATATCAGAGAGAAAGAATGAGAAAGAAAGAGAGGAGAGAATGATAAATTATTTAAGGAATGAGCTCATATGATCATCAGCATGCAAAGTTCGAGTCCTAGAACCTAGGGAGACTTATTTTGAAGCTTGAGTCAGAGACACTCTGAGAGAATTTCTTCCTTCTCAGGTGAGGCACCCCCACATTATGGAGGAGATAATATTCACAGAAGGATCTGCCATAGGGTGCACTCTACTTTGTATTGTTCTGTTTTATTGAGAGTGGCATCAGTGAGAACCTCTCCTTGTCCCTTAACTGCTGGAAGTAGATAAATGTTTGTGGCTGTGTCAGGTCCACTAAATGTGCTGGATATTGAGATAAAGGGACTAAAGGCATTTCAAGGTAAGATTATTTTGGATCAGTTTTTAACTTTCTTCTTTCTTTTGCCCAAGTGCAGTTAGAATATTGCAAAAGGCCAGAGGCTATTCTTCAATTGGAAGGGCTCAAGAGTAACATAGATATTAGGCATAACTAGGTGAAGATCTCAGACTTATATTGCTTTTTCCTCTTTGATGTTTTATTATTCTTCAAAACTTTTTTCCACTCAAGATCTATTTTACAACACTGATTTTAATAAATCAGAAAATAGGAAGAGATGTCATGTTTAACATTCATTTCATCTTGAAATTTTAATTCGTTAAAATTTTTAAATCACCTCTTGCTCTATGGGATGTTGAATAAACGGATGACATTTGCTCCTGTAAATCTTGTGTGCAAGGGGCCTCAAGAATTTAATCCAAAAATCAAATTATCGAAGAACTATGTACAATGAAGATTTTGTTAAATCTATAAAAATAATTTATGCATTGGTAGAAGGTGTTTATAACCTCCTAAAATGTCACATTTACAATAATATACCTTCTTCACCAGACTGTGATACTTTCAGAATAAAAGAAGGTTAATTTTATCTCCTACTGTGCTTTGTTTTCACAAAGTGCAAAATGCAGAGCAAAATAATTTAGAAGCTAAGATTGCTAACTAGTTACTTTTTACTTTTCTTTAAAAACTAAGAAATTATTTAGCTTGTATTGGGGATTCCTAGAAAACAAAGGGCTTTCTTAATACAGCAACAGCCCTTATTGAATATGCTAAATTGATAGGAGATAAGCCTGTGGTTTAAAAAAATTATCTTATAATTTCAGCATTGTCTTTTTCCATATTTGCCTTTATTCTGATTTGGCTGGATGCTTTTCCTCTCTGCTGCTATAACAATGGACAAATAGCTCTTACTATTATAATTTTGTACCATGATTGCTAGATTGTGTGGCCATGTCCTTTTAAAATCATGCTGGCAATTGCCTGGAGTTTCTTATCATCTTTTAACAAGGCCTATGGTAGCATTCAAATGTTATTATAGTAGTGAAAAAATAAATAACTATTCTTTTCTTTGAAATGTCTTTTGCCTCCTTGTTTAATTATATGTAACCTTAGCGGATCTTAGGCAACAGATAGTAGACAACTGGACTTACTCTACTGGAGTCACCCTAATGCTCTGAGGTAGTCAGTTGTTTTCATGTGTTTTAAGTACAAGTTTCACTGGTCAGTCAGGCCTTTCCTTGTATTTTTAAATACAAGTTTCCTGCCTTTCATCTGAGAATAGGATAGTAATAAAGTGATACACCTCCTGTCCAGTTCCCCTAACTAGTTATTGAGTTCTGGGTTATAGGCCACAAAGTGGTATCATAGTGTGAAAAAATTTACATAGCAGATAGAGATAAGAAGGTTTCTTTCTTTCTTTTTTTTTTTTTTTTTTTTTTTTTTGGTCTTTTTCCTTTTCATTGGTACTGGGGATCAAACTCACTACTGCCTGCTTGCAAGGCAGGCACTTATGCCACTGAGCTACATCCCCAGCCTCTCTTTCTTTCTTTCTTTCTTTCTTTCTTTCTTTCTTTCTTTCTTTCTTTCTTTCTTTCTTTCTCTCTACTATTCATGCCTTTAGTTTGCAGACAATACATGTCAATGTTAGAAGATTAAATAGGAATTTGAGAGACGATGCATTTAAATGACAGTATTAGCTTTTCCATTGTTTGGAGAAAATAACCAATAGCTGCAGTCTAAAGAAGGACAGGTTTTACTTGGGCTCATCCTTTCAGAAGTTTCGGTGCATGGTCAGCTGCATCAAAGTGGAAATGGCATGGTGAAAAGCCAGGAGGGAAAGCTGCTCAACCTATGACAACCAGCAAGTGGACAAAACAAGGAAATCATAGCAAAAAGATAGGGAGAAGGATCCAGAATACACCCTTCCCCAGGGATAGCGCACCTCTAACCAAGCCCAGCTGCTAACAGCACATTCACCTGTGAATGTATCACTGAATCAGTTGAAGAAAGAGAAACAAGTTTAAGGTATACTAAGAAGCAGAAATAACCCCTCTAATTGCATAGCTTTCTTCTTTCCCATTTTCCTTTTTAGAAATTCTCTGCACTTAAAAATGTACTTGTGTGAGGAAAAGTGTTTAAAGAGTTAAACTTTTCAATGTAAAAGAAAGTGTTATGGTTTGTGTTTAAACTATGCCCCAAAGACTCATATGCTTGGAAGTGTTTGGATTATGGCAAAACTGTAGCCGGCTTGCTGTTACTGTAGTAGGTGGGATCTGCCTAGAAGAGGCCAGCATTAGAGGTGTAACCTGGAAGAGTGCAGCTTCTTCCTGGGCACTTCTTGTATCGCTTTGCTTCCTTACCATCAAGCTGTGAGCTTTCCTCCACACAGGCCTTTCTACTATGCTGATTCTGTCTTTGAACCAGCCAACTAGAGACTGTAACCATTAGCCAAAATAAACTCCTTCATCTTTAAACTGTGTGTGTTTGATATTGTGTCTCAGATATGAGAAAGAGTCTAAGACAGGAAGTACTGGATTTCCTGTATTCCTTTGTGTGGTGAAATGTATGAATCTAACTTTCACTGTCCTCTGTGTTGACATCATATGATCATTTTAATAATTTGTATATTGTTTGAGTCTAATTATTGAAGTATTAGTGTCTCTCCAAAGTGAGTCTGAAAAGTGAAAAAATTTTCCTGCAATTTGCAAAGGGAAAAAAAAGGAAGTTCATAGTTTATGGAACATGTATGAGATCAAATACCTTCTAAGTGGTAAAGTTATCATTCACACCAAAGAGTGGCTGACTGGAAGACTATTTTTTAAATATAAAACACTTATGTGTACCTAGAAAAACGTATTTGTTTTTTATTTGGCAAGGACAACTCTTGTCTTTATAAAGCTTTAGAAATAATTATAGTTCTCACAGTGGGCAGAAGGCAATTTTCTGCTTTGATGTATGTCTTGTAGAGAAGAAAAACATTTAAACCATGATTTTGACTTTGTTCTTTATTAGTTGGTATCATGTTGAGATTTTTACCTTACTGAGTCCTTCTCAGGAATCTTAGTGGAATGCACATCATTAAAAATTTGATTAGCTAACTACACCATGACTGTGCCTTGGCTCACACTTCCTGTCTTGCTGCCCCTGGAGCTAGTGTTTTAAAGTTGCCTATCATGAGCAAGAAATAAGAATATGTTCCCTTTTGACAGCATCACAAGTAAATTAACTTTGCAATCTGTCAGTTTCCACCGGAGTTATCATCATCCTGAATCAGTTGTGACATATAACCTTTGTAAGGTATTTCAAATGATTTGAATATGGATTACATATAAATATGCCTGTCTAATGGAAAGTGTAAAATTGTCTGCTATAAGAAAAAACTATTTTGGTAAGCAAAAATTCTCAGAGATGATCAATAATTCACATTGATATGCTCCAATAAATTATTACTTCAGGATTCCTAAAAGAAAACTATATACCTCATGAGTTTCTATGAAAGGAATGTGTTAGGAAGACTTGGATACAAATACTAGGTCTCCTTCCACAGGTAAGTTTTTACTGTGCCAAATACTAGGAATAAAATGGTGAACAAAAGAAAGGGGGCTTTGCTCTGACACGCTGGAAGTTTTCAAACAGATGAATGGTCAGTAGTTCCATCTTATATAGGAAAGCACAGACATAATTTACTCATAGTACATGAGGAAAGACAGTTTCTATGAATAAGAATGCTGAAAATAGATAAAATGAGTGTGAATTTGCAGCAAATCACATTGTAAGTCTTTACCAGAAAAGTAATATGACTGGAGGCTTAAAAATTGTAGTTATGGTCTGAATAAATTGTTACATGGATGGGTTGTAGGTAGTAGAGGGTGCCTCTACTTCTGTAGAGGATGCCTCTAATCCCGATTAAAGACAATGATGATAAAATGGTTTATAGTTAGTGACTCTGTAAATAACTGTTACATTTGATGGATATTTAAAATTTGGAGGCAATATAATTTACTCAATGTTAGGAGACACAAAGAGAGGGAGAAGAGAATTAAATAAAATGCTCAAAAGTTTGATTCAGTAAATGAGTTTCAAGGCACATAGGGAGGAAGAATGCTTCAGAAATACTAAAGTTGGAAAGAGGGTGATGAGTTCAGTTTTAGAAATAGTTTGGTAGGTGGGGTTTCAGAGGCTAAAGGTGTAGATGGGGCAAAGGTCAGATGGTAACCTTCATGTAGGTGAATAATCAATATAATAGGTTGAGATCCTGAAGCAAAGATATGAAGAGTAAGGTGTAGAGAAAAATGGGAAAGCAGAGGAATTGAAGGTTCACAAAAAGCCTTGATATACTAAATCATTTTCTGAAAGTAAAAGGAACTACTGAGAATATTGTGACCTGAAATCAAAGAGGGCTTAAATAATTAGATGAAGTCATCAGTGGAGGGTAAAGAAATTGTTGTGATGGAAGAATGGAGGGGAATAAGATTTTAAATATGAACTATAATTACTGTGTGTAGTCTAAAATGTGAAAAATACGGCTCTGTCCATTGTGGAGACCATGACGGTCTACCTGATGCATGGTTGACTTTTCCCAGAGATGTAACCAAATGAAAGATGCAATGGGAATATGGGCTCAGGTAGAGAATTGTTTGAGGTGATAAACTGCAGATGGATAAAACTGAGTATAACTCATTAGAATATAAAAATAATGTCAAAGTCTAAATGTCCCAGTAAGTTATAAAGGCAAGTTTAATGTCAATTGCTGTACAAATGAGCTAAAATATTTGGAAGTTGGTGTCTGAAGCTGCGGTGCTTGAGTTTAATATTTAAAAAAAGAAACATTTCGGAATAATGGCCAGTTCCAGGAATATTTTCAGAAGTACATGACGTTAAGACAACTCAACATGAGCAAGTCAAAGCAATGAACACATAGACATAGATTATAAGGACCTAGATGCTTGCTGGAATTGAGATGGAAAAAAAAAAAAAACCTGTGAGGGGGAGATAAATATTCAGAGTTGATACAAACTGAAACGGAGGCATAATGAATTGGTGATGAGATCAAGGAGGTGGGATGAAGGTTTTTGTCTGGTTCTCCCTAAAGGGCTTGTGCAAGACAGTGTAGGAGTAGTCCGGAGGTCTGGGAAATTGAGGAAGATACTAAATCTACATTTTTACTTCAGTATTTGGTCCATAATAGAAACTCATGGGAAGAGAATTATTATTCTAATCTAACTTTTTGGTGCATACTTGTGTACTTTTCCCTTGCTACAAACATCAATAGTATTATTGACTGTGGAGTAAAGTATGTTTCCCCCAAGGAAAATGTAATGTGCCTTATTTATGAAGTATAAATTTTTATATAATGTATGCTTTATCAAGTTGTTCTCTAATTTTATGTCCTGAAGCAATGTAAAGTTTTGATGTGGAGGACAGAAATGTCATTTAATGACTTCAATAATTTTTATTCCATTTTATGAAATTTTTATAGCTGTTTATTTTTGTTAGAAATAATTGTATTTTCCTTGAAAATTATTCTTAAATACTTCTTGTCTCATACATACGTGTAATATGGTATCAATCCAATAGCTATTATCTTGGGATTTTTTGGTTTGGCTTCCCTCTCCCTCCAGCTGCCCTTACCTCCACTTCCCAAAACAAAATATACTTCTGTGTCCCACAGGTAACATAATCATGTGTCACACAACAGGACTGCCCTCGTAGATTGTTAAAATGGGATCACACAGAAGTAATATCAGGAATAATACCAGGCAATCTTTACAGACTAGGTATTGTTTTTTAAGGATGTCCAGGTATTAGTCAGACACACTTGGCTTTCCTGATTCCTTGTTCCACTTTGGAGTTATAATTTAGGAAAATGTACATTCACCAAGATTATCTTGGTTTTCCCAGGTATATTAAATGCCTCTGGATTCAGAATTATTTATCCTCGTCAGTGCTTTTTGAACATGGATAAAGTCCTGCCCTAATAGCCAATTTCAACATTAAATCCCACCTTATGTGTTATATCCTCCTCATTCCTGGTTCTTTCTTGACTCCACTTCTTAGCAGGTTTTTGCCATTTTTACACTTTTATAAAAATATATACATGTAACTTTTGGGGTCTGTGTGGATGTATATGGGTGGTAATGGGAGTTGAATCCCAGTCCTAGTGCATGATATGCAAGTGATATACCAATGCACCACATCTCCAGTACTCTTTTGTTTTTGTTTGTTTTTTGAGACCAGACCTTCACTAAATTCTCCAGACTGGCCTTGAAATTTTAGTTCTCATCCTGAGCAGCTGGATTACAGCTGGATTACACCATAACTAGCAATTTATTTTTTATTTATTTGTGCCTTCTCCAAGCAATTTAATGTCTTTATAATAATGTGAATGTAACTTGAGTTCTGCTGCAGCTTTGTAGCTCAAGAGGACACCCAGAATGCCACTCCAGCCAGGTGTGGTGGTGCATGCCTGTAATCCCAGCACTTGAGATTAAGAGCTATTTTTTTTAAAGACATGGCAGTTAAATGCTGCCTTCATTACTCAGTAGACTATCTTAGCAAACACTGTCATTTTCAAGTACTTTCTGAAAAATATATTAGATATCAATTGTATAATTTTTCATATCAAAATGTGTCTTGCTTTGACACTACAAAGTTGATTAATAAATATCAGTGGGATTGAGTATTCATGGAATAAGCATGTTTTACTGATGAAAATATGATTATTAATTTTAAAGTTAAATATAAAGTTTTTGATTAAATTATGAAAAAATTATTAACTCAATATATCTTTAAAATAAAGTTAAAAGTTTTTTAATTAGTGCATGTTTGTACTACAAAACAGTGATGTTTGTTATGGAGAATTATTATATGCATAAAACATATTTTGATTATTTTTAATCTCTTTATCACCCTCTCATTTCCCTTTTCCTTTATCCTTTCCTTCCCCACAAGTGTCCACCTTTTAGCTAAAAAATATTTTTTTAAAAGTGCATATATTTTTAGAGTAGAATATCTCAAATATTCACAAGAAACTTCTCTTAAAATTGTGAACTCTAGTAGTCATGGATTCATGCTTGTATTTTATTGGACCCAAAATTCAGAACAGGTAGAAATCAATATGGATATACTATAAAGTATTAGGCAAATCAGTGATTCCATCGATAAGGAATTATTGCAACTGCTTGTCTGAACCTTGCTGGATTTCTTTCATATCCCAGACACCCTGATTTTTCATGAGGACCTTAATAGATCTTTAGACTTTCACCACCACTTGGAGTAGGTGATTATTCCTTTGTGACCTAGAGAAGACATCATGGCTCATTTGAATCAGGAGGATCCTCCCAGCACAGAAACCTGGTTATTTGCCCTAGAATGACGAGGCTGCTATGCTTTCATCCTACAGCCCATGCGTTTAGGGTGAGCCCCTTCTTGGATTTTATCTCAGACACTGAGTTTCTTGACATATATTTTGGGTGTTGGCAATGACTCTAACAACAATCAGGACTAGTTAGCCTCCCTTTGTTTCCTGACTCTCAGAAAAGGTCTCTATGTCTTCACAGCAGAGTCATCATTGTCAGTGTACATTTTGTAATTTTTGTCATTTGAGGAATTTCTTTACTTTGTCACACAGATACGGAGTCTGATCTACCAACTGACACCAAAGCGAAGCCTGTCTTTGATAGTGCTGACACTTACAACTCATTGTCCTATAGAGTCAGTTACAAGGACAGCAATTCTTCCACTGATGTTTGCTTATTGTACCTTACATCAGTGTTAACAGAGGAATTTACAATTTTGGCATTTGAGACAAAAACAAATTTCTAGAGAAAATGTACTTGAAATTATAATTTTTTAAATTTTATTTTAAAGAGATTAAGACAAAAAAGGACAGAACAAACAGATCAAAACAGAACAATTAAGCAAAACAGACTTCACAACAAGACAACCAGATATTAACAGTAGCTACCATAATGCCTCTTTCTTTGAAATAGTTGACCATACCTTCACATACAATACTATCAAACATAACAAAATAGTATAAGACCATTCAAGACAATGAAAGTATTACAGGGCATTCAGAACCAAATAACAAAAAATGAAAAAATGGCTACTATATTATCTCATTTTTCATATACAGTTATTTATACTATCACACATATTAAAATCCAATAAGACACAACATGATAGAACCAATGGAAACAGAAGAACAAAAGCATGGTAGGACTTCAAAGCAAGATGATATTAAATCAGCAGTGGCTGCCATAATGCCTTCTTTTATTAAAAATAGCTGTTCATACAATCACACATAATAAAATCAAACAAAACAAAATAAAACCATTCCAATAATTTGTTCATTCCAATAATTTGTTTAAATGAATTAAAACATTACAAGGTTTCAAAGCAATGTAATGGGGATTCATGATTACAAAATAATCTTATGAACTCTTACCATTACTTACACTAGGGAGCTCATATGGTATTTATATATGTGAGTTTGATTTATTTTGCTTATGAGTATGGTTTCAGGTTGCATCCATTTATTTATAAATATTTCAATGTGATCATTCTTTATAGCTGAGTAGTACTCCATTGTATAAAAATATCACAACTTTTTTTATCCATTCTTTAGTTGATGGACACCTAGGTAGTTTCCAAGATTTAGCTATTACAAAGTTTGCTACTATAACATGGGTGCACATATATCACTGTGGTATCATGTTTTCAGTTCTTTTGGAAATATGCCTAGAAGTAGAATAGCTGGGTCAAATGGGACTTCCAATCCCAGCTTTTTGAGGAATCTCCAGACTGACTTCCACAGTGATCACACCAGTCTGCACTCCAACAGTGCAGGGGAGTTCCTTTTTCCCCACAGCCTCTCCAGCATTTGTTGTTGGTAGTTTTCTTGATCCTGGCCATTCTTTCAGGAGTGAGATGGAATCTCAGTGTGATTTTAAACTGCATTTCTCTAATGACTAATGATGATAAAGATATTTTCATGTATTTATTTGTCATTTGTATTTCTTCATCTGAGAACTGTGTATTCATCTCAGATGCACATTTTTGGATTGGGTCTTTGAATTTTGGGGATCTGATTTTTTAAAATTCTTTATATGTTGCAGACAGAAGTCCTTTGTCAGAGGGACAGTTCACTAAGACTTTCCCAGCTTGTGGGTTTGCTTTTCACCACGCAGGAGATTTCTTTTGACATGAAGAAACTTTTTAATAAGATGTGATCCCAGTTATTGATTCTGGGAAGTAGTTCCCATGTGGTTTGATTCCTGTTCATGAATTCTCTGCCTACCCCTATGTCTTCAAGATGTTTACCTCCTTTGTCTTCCAATAGATTTAGTGTTTCTGGTTTAATATTCAGATCTTTGATTCATTTAGATTTTATGGTGATAGGCATGGGTCTAATATTAGTTTTCCACATATGGAGAGCCAGTTTTTCCAGAAATCCACCATTTATTAAAGAGACTGTCATTTTTCCAGTGAACATGTTTGGTCCCTTTATCAAAAATAAGGTGGTTGAATGTGTTGGTAGTTGTGGTTGATTCTTCTAGTCTATTCCACTGATCTTCAGATCTGTTTTTATTCCAGTACCATGTTGATTGTATTACAGTAGCGTTGTAGCATAATTTCAAGTCAGGGATTGTGATGTCTTCTGCCTTGCCTTTGCTGCTTAGAATTGCCTTTGCTATTCTATGTTTCTTCTGGTTCCACATGAACATTCAGAGTGACTTCTCTAGGTCTATGAGGTATTTTGATGATGGTATTTTCATTGGGATTGCACTGAATCTGTATAAAATTTTGGGAGAATGGCCATTTTCACAATATTTATTCTCGCTATCCATGAACAAGAGATGTCTTTCCATTTTCTGAGATCATCTTCAATTTCTTTTTAAGAGTATTATAGTTTTCCCTGTATAGATTTTTAGTTCCTTTGTGAGATTAATTCTTAAGTATTTCATTTTTTTTGGATGCTAGTGTGAAGGGTGTGGCTTCTCATTTTTCTCTCTGTAATTTTGTTGTTAGTGTATAGAAATGCTATTGATTTTTGAGCATTGATTTTATATCGTGGTACATTGCTGAATTCATTTATTTTTATTTTTTTAATTTTATTTAAGTAGAAAAAGAAAAAAAAAGCAGAAAAAGGGTCCAAGTTATACAGAATTTCAGAAAAAAATAAACAGTAGGAAACCACTAGTTAATAGATTACATATTGTCATCTCAGAAATATTTGTGCAAGTTACAAAATTAAAGCATATAAAGTGGACATTCAAACTGTGAGACTGCAAACAGTTCTGTTCAATGATCCAACAAAACTCAGTAATATCATTGTCTATTTACATTCAATTATATCATTTAGAGCACTTTCTTTTCCTCTCTTTTGTACAATGACTATTACACATTTTGGGTTTTTTAACTCCCACAGTTCTTATTACTTTTTTGGAAGAGAATAAAACCAAATTTGACATAACAGAACAGAGTCGGTCAAATCAAAAGGGTGGACATAATAAGATAATGTAAAAACGTAATACAAGGTGATCAACAATAAGGTTACCATAATGCCTCATGCTATCTCAAATAGAATTGCCTATATCATCAGTTATAATAAAATTGAACAAAACAGGAAAGAATGAAACCAATAAAACCAAAACATTGGAGACATTACAGGTCTTCAAAAGTAGATAATAGTCAACCAGAATGGGCGTCATAACGAATCCCAGTATCTTCACAGCTGTTGCCGAAACTTTCGAACCTGGTATTATCAAGCAAAATAGAATGGAGGGACATCAGTCAAAACAAGATGGTTAGAGCAATACAGGGCTTCAAATCAAGTTAATAGAAAATCAAAGTGGGTTACCATAATATATCCTGATTTTTAAAATTTATTTTTCCCTTAATTAAAAGGATAAAAATAAAAGGTAAATAATAAAATGGAGAATGAGATAAAAGAGGGCATAACAACAAAACAGCACAGATCAAAACATAACCATTTAAGCAAAATTGTGTTTCACCACAAGATAATCCTGATATAAAAGTAGTTACCATATTGTCTCTTTCCTTGAAATCTTTGAGCATAACTTCGTATACTGTAGCATCAAATATATCAAAACAATGTAAAACCATTCAAGAGAATGACAGTATTACAGGGTATTTAGAATCAACTAACAGAAAATGAACAATGGTTTCTGTATAATCTCCTTGTCTATAAAAGTTTTTGTTAATACTATCACATATAATAAAATCCAACAAGATACAATATGTTAAGACCTATGGAGACAGAAGAACAAAAGCTTGATGGGACTTCAAAACAAGAAGATACTAAATCAGCATTACCTATTATGACGTTGTTTTCTCCAAAATAGCTATTCCTATCATCTCTGTCTCATTTCTGTTGAGCTCTTTTTCTGTCATTAGTTGTCAGTTTGTCTTCTTCATTTTGTTTTCTACTCCATTCATTGTGGCCTCTCTGCCACTATTTCTGGATTCTTCATATTTTTCTTTTTTTAGAATATCCTGCAGTATTCTCTGTAGAGTTGAATTGGTGGTTGCATATTCCCTTCGTTCCTCTTTATCCTGGAAGCACCTTGTTCTTCCATCAATTTCCAGGGATAGTTGTGCAGGATATATCAATCTTGGCTGGAGGTTATTATCTTTCAAAGCTTGAATTATTTCCCCCCATGCTCTTCGTGATTTGATGGTTTGTGCCAAGAAGTCTGCTGTAATTCTGATGGGTGTTCCCTTGTAAGTGATCTGTTTCTTGTCTCTGACGGCTTTTAATATTCTGTTCTTATATTGGATATCTGGAATTTTGATTATTATATGCCTGGGTGTAGCTCTGTTTGGTTGTAGGTGGCTGGGGTCCTGTATGCTTCATGCATCTGAATATCTTTACCTTTTGCTAAATTAGGAAAATTCTCCTGGATTATTTCTGCAAGTAGCTTTTGTAGTTCATTTGTTTGTGTCCCTACCTCTTCTTTTATGTTCTTAATTCTTAAGTTATAGATCCTCTTATCATCTTCTAGTCTTTGTATTATTGCTGTTTGTTTCTTTGTTATTTTTAAGAAGTTTTTCATTTCATGCCCCCACATTACAAATCTGTCCTCCAGTTCAGATAATCTATCCTTAGTTTCTTTGAAGCTATTATGCTAGTTTTCAATAGAGTTTTTAGATTCCTGGTAATCTCTTTGAACCTGCTTCATGTATTCTATGTTTTATCTATTTTCTCCATCAAACAATTCTCCCCTCTTTTTCTGTTCTTCCATTCCACCATCTGTTCTTTCTTGGGTGGTGCTTAGCATTTCTCTAACTATTCTGCTTATGTCTTGGTTCAGGTCATTAATAACTTCATTCCTGAACTTGTCTATGAGGGTCTGGAGATAGCGCTTTATATCTTTTGGTGCCGTGTCTGCTATTGCCTGTTTCTCAGGATTGGGGGCCGAGGAGCCTTTCTTGTTCCTCCCTCTTCCCATATTCTTTGTTCCTTATATATGCAAGCGTATATAGGCGGCCCAGCTTCCTTCCTTGTCGGCCACAGTCTGTTTGAATTGTGCTGGCTAGGTGTTTCCGCCCCCTGAATTGCACCAGGGAGTTACGGACTGGGCAGCCTATGCGGGGCCCACCCCTCCAGGTCAACCTACGTAAGGCTTCACCACTAGGTTGCACCTTCAGGCACTGGGACCTGGGTTGTGCTAGCCTACTGGGTCTCAGCCAGCAGTGTCACATAGGCTAGGCACTGCTCACCAATCCTGCTTGAGGGGGATATGTGACTGAGGTCACTTATGCGCCCTGTTCCTGCAAGTCTGCCCGGTCCCAGAATGTCCTGTGTTGCAGCCTCCTAGACCATGGAAGAGTCCCAGTTTCTCTCACTCACTGAAGTCAATGCATGGTTCCCTGCCCATCCCGCTCTCAGCTCCATTAACCAATTCCCACTCTCAGAGCTTTCGCGTGTCTCTCTCCCTGCCAAGTCAATTCAGATGCAGCAGGGGTGGCAGGAAACCCAAATCACGGCTTCCAATGGTGCGGGCTCCAGCTTCCATGCTGAGGCTTTATCTGTTCCTGTTACAGCACCAGGATTGCATTCCCAGTTGGTTTCTCTCAGCCCAGTTCGTTCTTGGGTCAGCAGGGTGTATCTCCTCTTGCTTAGGATTCCTTACTCTGCACCATTCCTGGATTCCAAGCTGGGTCTCTTGGAGAACCTTGGTAGCTGCTGTTATCTGTCCGCCACGTTGTCTAGAGTTCAAATTCATTTATTATATATAGGAGTCTTTCATTGGAGTTTTGGGGTCTTGTATGTACAGTAACATGTCATCTGCAAATAATGATAACTTAACTTCCTTTTCCTATATTTAACCCTTTTATTTCTCTCTCTTGTTTAATTACTCTGGCTAGTATTTCCAGTACTATATTGAAAAGGAGTGGTGATAGGGGACATCCTTGTCTTGTGCCTGATTTTAAGGTAAAGGCCTTCAGTTTTTGGCCATTTAATATGGTGATGGCTGTTGGTTTGTCATAGATGGCATTTATCATGTTGAGGTAAAGACCATCTATTACAATTTTTGTAAATTTCTTATCATGAATGAGTGTTGGACCTTATCAAAAGTTTTTCTGTATCTATAGAAATGATCCTGTGATTCTTATTTTTGGCTTTATTGATATGGTGGATTACATTTATTGATTTATGTTTGTTGAACCATCCTTGCATGCCTGGGATGAATCCCACTTCATTGTGCTGTATAATCTTCTTGATGATTTGCTACATCCTGTCTGCCAATATTTTATTGAGGATTTTTATATCTGTGTTCATTAGGAAGATTGGACTATAGTTCTCTTTTTTAGTTGGGTCTGTCTCAGGTTTTGGTACTAGAGTAATATTTGCTTCCAGGAATGACTTAGGAAAGATTGCTTCCCTTCAATTTCATTGAATAGTTTGAGGAGTGTCGGCATTAGGTCTTCTTTGTATTTCTTGTAGAATTCTGCAGTGAATCTGTCTGGGCCTGGGCTCTTCTTTGTAGGTAAAGACTTAATTACATTTTCAATTTCATTGATAGAAATTGGGTTATTCAGCAGTTTTATGTCTTCTTGACCCTGCTTTGGTACTTCATATGTTTCTTGGAATCTGTCCACTTCTTCTGTGTTATTGAACCTATGAGAGTAGAGGTTTTTGAAATAGGTGTTGATGATCTTCTGTCTTTTCACAGAGTCTGTAGTGATCTTGCCTTTTTCATTCCTTATTGCATGAATTTGAGTTTTTTCTTTCCTTTTTAATAAGGTTGGTTAGGGCCTTATCAATTTTATCTATTCTTTCAAAGAACCAACTCTTTAACTCATTGATTCTTTGTATTGTTTTCTTAGTCTCTATTGCATTAATTTCTGCTCTGATCTTTATAATTTCCTCCCTTCTTTTAGCTTTGGGTGTGACTTGCTCTTCTTTTTCTGGATGTTTGAGGTGTAGCATCAGGTTGTTTATTTGTTTTCATTCTGTTTTCCTGATGTGGGAACTCAGTGGAATAAATTTTCCTCTGAGGACTGCTTTCATTGCATCAGACAGATTCTGGTGTGATATATTTGTATTTTTGCTTGCTTGTAGGTATTGTTTAATTTCTTCTTTAAATCCTCTGTGACCCACTGATTGCTCAAGTGTATTATTCAATTTCCATGTGTTTGTGTGGTTTTTTGTAGTTGCATTTATCATTAATTTCTAGTTTTATGGTGCTATGATCTGATAGCATTCGTGGGATAAATTCAATTGTCTTGCATTTACTTAAATATGTTCTGTGGGCTATTATGTGGTCTATTTTAGAGAATGTCTCATGTACTGCTGAGAAGATTGTATATTCTGATGTTGTTGCGTGGAACACTCTGTACACATCTATCCAGTTCATTTTTTCACAGGTGTGATTCAGTTCTGTTATTTCTTTGCTGATTTTCTGTCTGGTTGATCAGTTCCTTGGTGTCAATGGTGTGTTATGGTCTCCTGTTACAATTGTGTTATTGCTTATTAGATTTTTCACTTCTGCTAATACTCGCTTTGTATAGCTGGGTGCTCTGGAATTTGGTGCATATATCTTTAAGATTGTTATCTCTTCCTCTTAAAGTTTTCCCCTATCTAGTGTGGAATGCCCTTTTTTTTTTATCTCTTTGGATCTTTCTTAGTTTGAAATTCACATTGTCTGCAAAGTATAATAGCTACCTACAGAATAGCTACCTCCAATATTTTAGGTTCCTCTTGCATGAAGTATTGTTTTCTATTCTTTGACTTTCAGTCTATGAGTTTCCTTTTTGGTTATATGGGTTTCTTGTTGGCAGCATATGGTTGGATGTTGTTTCTTGTTCCATTCTGCCATTGTTTTTTATTGAGACCATTTACAATAATTGTTATAGCTGTTATATATTAGTTTATTGTTGACATGTTATCTTTTTGCTGTTGTATCTTTACCTTTCCAATCTGTTTAATTGTCTGCCTTGCTTAGTGTCCCCCCCCCCCCATGGGTATCTAGATTATCTTTCGGTATTCTTTGCAGGGCTGTTTTGGTAATCATGAAGTTTTTCAGCTGTTATTTGTCATGGAAGTATCTTATTTCTGCATTCATTTTGAAGGACAGTTTTGCAGGGTCTGGGTTGGAAGTCATTTTCCTTTAGGATCTGAAGTACTTCACTCCATGCTCTTCTTATCTTCATTGTTTGTGCTGAGAAGTCTACTGTGATTCTGATAGGTTTTCTTTTATAAGTGATCTGTCTTTTCTCTCTAACAGCTTTTAATATTCTGTTCTTATTTTAGATTTCTGGGATGGTGATTATTATATGTCTGGGTGTAGTTTTATTTTGCTTATAGCTATTTGGAATTCTATGTGCTTCACTAATCCCTATGTCAGCTTTCATTCTCATGTTTTGAAAATTTTCAGCTATTATTTCTGTAAATAGCCTTTTGATATCATTTGTGTTGTCCCTTTCTTTTTCATATATTCCTATCAATCTTATGTTGTTTTTCTTTGCATTATCTTACAGCTGTTTTATTGTTATTTCCTCATTTTGTTATGTTTAAAAGTTCCTTCCTTTCCTGTTCACTAGCTGCAATCTTGTCTTTGATGCCTGAAGCTCTACCTTCACTTTCATTGAGGCAGTTTTGAGAACTTTCAATGGAATTTTTGATTTCCTGCATATCTCTTTTAAATATGCGTCATGTATTCTGTTTGTTTCTTATATTGTTCATCCAGGGATTCTATCTTTTTGCATTTTTCCTCTAATTTTTAAATTTTGTCTTCTTTTGATGTGTTCAGCATTTCTTTCATTACTTTTATCATTTCTTCTTTTACCTTGGAGATTATTTCTAATTTGAACTCCTTTATAGCTTCCCAGAATTGCTTCTTTATCTCAGTTGCTATCATTTCAGGCATTTCAGATTTATGGCTTATATTTTCTTCTATGTACATGGCTCTTGGGCTTTCTTGGGATGGGCTGGAGGTTTGATATTGCATTTTGCTTTTTCATCTTTTCATTTTCCTAAATTTCTGTGTTTCAAGTGATGCTCCCACACTTCCCCTGGGCGTGTTTGAAATCATCTCCTATGCCCTTGGCCACTGGGACTGAATGGAGATTGCTGAGCATGACCCAGTCATGCCTGCAGGAACTCCTGTGTCATGTAAAATGTTTTAGAAAGCTGGACAGGCTCCTAACCTCTGGGGGTGATAGTCCAAAGTTCTTTCCAGGCACTAACTTGCTGGAACTCACCTTGTCTGCCCTCAGCTTCCTGGATTGAAAGAAGGCTGCTCGGCATGGTCTAGTCAGGCCAGTGAAACCTCCCAAGCCTAGTCAAGTGTTTCAGGAAGCTGGGTGGGCACTTAATTGCTGAGAGCAATCGTCTTAAACTCTCCCTGGGTCAGTGACATACACTGGAACTCACCTTGCATGGCCTCAGCTCCCTGGGTTGAAAGACGGTCACTGGGCATGGTTCAGATAGGCCCATGAAACCTCCGGAGCCTAATCCAGCCTATGCCTGGAAGCTGAGGAGGCACTTAACCACTGAAAGTGATGGTCTTAAACTCTCCCTGGGCCAATACCTCACACTAAAACTCACCACATGTGGCCTCAACTCCCCCTGGAATTATAATTGAATACCAATTTATTGCTTTTGCCATTTCAAACTTTTCACCATTTTAATGGATTCCACACCAGTGAGTGTCTCTATTTTTTCACTCTCTCCTTCTTATCTTTTTAGCTTCCATGTTAAGAACACACATGGCACTTAACTCTTTTCTCCATTTCCTTGATTGCTCTGGTTTTCATTGTTAGCTCTTATCCTATATACAGTGAATATGGTTGGCTCTTTTGTCAATGATAACAAAGATAAGATAGCTTAGTATGTCTGGAGCTGTTTCTGCCTCTTCTAATGCATTCTGTTGATCTTCATATCTGTATTTGTTTATTTTCCAATACCACACATTTTATCATAATTTCAAGTCAAGGATTGTGATGCCCTCTGCCTTGTCTGTGTTGCCAAGAATTTCCTTAGCTACTCTAGGTCTCTTGTGCTTGCAGGTGAATTTTAGGATTGTTTTCTCTAGTTCTGTGAGATATGCTATTGGAATTTTGATTGCATTGAATATATACAAAAGTTTGGAAGTAGGGCCATTTTCACTATATTCATGCTTCCTACCAAGAGGCAAGGGATATCTTTCCATTTTCTGATATCCTCTTCAAACTCTCTTTTCAGTCTTATAGTTTAAAATATAAAGGTCTTTTACATCCTTTGTTAGGTTGATTCCTAAATATTTCATATTTTTGGATGCTACTGTAAAGTTGTTGTTTTCCTAATTTCTCTCTCAGTGAAGAGTTTATTCATGTACAGTAAGGCAATTGATTTTTGAGTGTTGACTTTATATCTAGCTATATTACTGAATTTGTTCATTAAATCTAGCAGTTTTTGGTATAGTTTTATTGATCTGCTATGCAGAGTATCATGTCATCTGCAAATAATAACTTCTTCTTTTCCTATCATTATTTTTTTTATTTCTTCCTCCTGCCTAATTGCTCTGGCTAAACTTTCCAGGACTGTGTTGAATAAGCATGAAGAGAATGTAAATTCTTGTTTTATTCCTGTTTTTAGAGTAAAAGCTTTCAACTTTTGTCTATTTAGTGTGCTGTTTGTTGTTTATTTGTCATAGATGGTAGCTTTCATTAGATTGAGATAAGGACCATGTATTCCAATTTTATGTAGAATTTTATAGATGAATTGGTGCTGAAGTTTGTCAAAAGCCATTTCTGCATTTATTGAGATGATCATATAATTTTTGCCCTTGGCTCTGTTAATATGGTATGTTACATTTATTGATTTATGTATGTTGAACTATCCCTGCATCCCTGAGGTGAATCCCTCTTGGTGCGTAATCTTGATGGTTTGCTGCATTCTGTTTACCAGTTTCTTAGACTTTTTCCATATATGTTTCCACTTTGTTTTTGAACACCACTATGTTGTTTAGTTTCTGTTAGTATCATTTTCTTAATCTATGAAAATTATAAGTTTCAGAAAGTTCAAATCATATTTCTGTTTTATATCTTTGCATATCTCTTCTCTAATTTAGGATTTAATGAATATACAGGAAGCTTTTGATGAATGAGTTTATTTTGAGTTTATTTTGATAGAATCTCTTCTTTCTAGTTGTCTTTGAACACTGTGGCATTGGCTTCATTAGATAGTGTTATTACTGGGTCCAGTCTAGACTTGTAAGTAATCTCCTGAAAATGCTGAAAGTTCTGCCTATGAGTGGCATACTCCAGTTCATACATTGCAATATATCCAACAGTGCCTGATCGAATTGGATTCCTTTAACATCTTTGTTAGTAACTCATTTTATGATTGCATGCATATGACTTCAAATAGTGCAATTTCTTATCTACTTGTTTTATTCATAAACAAGATAGTGTCATAGTATTTACACACTATGTTATAATGAATTTTCCAATTAGTAGAGGATCTTTGTTTTCACTAACAAAAAAAATCTTGTTTATATATAGTTCCTGACTACTTTCCACCAAGAATTTACATATGAGTAGGCTGACATTTTAATCAGATTTTTTTGGTAAAAGTTTCATTATTCATGTGACTATAAACTTCCAGTCTAGTTGTTATACTTGTTTTCTGGGAGTACTGAACATGTCTAATGTGAAACCCAAGTGGAATGATTTTATTTATTTATTTTAAAGAGATTAAAACCAAGCAAAATAAAACAGAACAAAGTCAATCAAAATGAAGCAGTATAAATTATACAGGATTTCAAGACAAGACAATAGGAAATCAACAATGAAAATTAAACAAAACAACAGAATAGAACCAATAAAAGCAATGCAATACAAAACTTCAAAAAGATAATAGCAAATCCAAAAAAGGAGTGATTTTAAATAAGGCACTAGTTATAATACTTTGTATTCCATGAAAATAAGGGCCTGAGGTTAAATTTAGCTACACAAATCTTTGCATTTGTTCAAGTTGTCAAGTAAATGTCTTTTAAAGTACTACAAAAGTATTAGGATCCAAATAAGGGGATTATAAATTAGATAGTGGTTGTCAGAGTTTATGCATTATTTAAAAGGTTCACAGATGATTCTGATATACATCTTTTGAGATTCAATGCCCTAGATGATTTACTCTTTAGTTTCAAAATCCATAAATTAGAGTAGCTTTGAAAGGCATGTGGGAGAAAGAGGTTAAAAATTTTCATTGTGTGAATGGTGAAGTATTAATTAGAGGTTCACAATAATTTCTGTTTTCTTAAGTAATTTCATATAAATGGGATTAGGGTAGTTTCTCTGTAATATATCGTATTACTCATATATTTTTCAACCTGGAATTCATTTACCTATTTATGATTATAATGACTTACTTGTTTATATTAGAATGATTTATAACTTATGTTGATTTACAGTGAGAAACTTTTCCTGTGTCTCAGTTCCTTGAATCTTTTCATATGTGTTATAACCAAGCAACACATATGGCCTCTACTAGAATAAAATTTAGTCATTTGTATACCAAGTAAAGCATTTTATGAGACTTTTTTGTGTAGTTAAAATGCTATCCTGATTAGCTTTATTCTGCTTATATTCTATTATTTTTAACTGAGGGATAGAAAATTGTTTATTCAAGTGTATAATCAAAGCTAGGTGTAATTGCAACAAATTTTGGAATAGAGGAAAATGTTGAAGAGTTGAAGGTGAAGTTGATGATATCCCACTTGCCAAAATCACTTCATGTTATTTCTTGTTGAGGAGGAAAAATAAAGACTCAGATGATGATCTCAGTGTATCCATCAGTTAGGGTGTGGTTTTCCCAATCCCGGAGACTATTTTTGTCTTCATATCGAATATCCAATAAATGATTGATTGTTTCAATGATTGAGTTTGACAGTAGTATTTATCTATGAGAGATTGGTAGATATTGTTTATATTTGATATATATTTAGTACACAATGGCTAAGAAATGCAGTGATGCATATTTTTAAAATTAATATCCTATGTAATGAAACAATTGTCATAATTTGAATTGTGTAATTTTTATTAGAATATTGACTGCTATTAATAAAATGAACGAGGTGAAAATTATAAAAATCAGCATTTGATCTTCACAGAATTTTCATCTAGGTAGACCTGAAGATACTTGATAATAGAAATGAACAAAAATATTACTGATCTTAAGGTTTTTTTTTTTTATAATATTTCTTTCCCAGGCTTCAGTGTTGCTGATATTTTAGTCTTATTTCTCTTAGGGCTCTCACTAAAAAGTTAAACCATTTGTCATTGCCATAAGTTTGTGGATATTCTTATTTTGTGCATTTTTGTCTCTCCACAGAACATGATGTGACTTATCTATGCTTTTCCCTTTGTGGGGAAATTCTGTTGTCTTTAGAAACATCCCTGAATGAGTCTTGGCTGTGCTTTTAAAGAGTTTAGTTCTCTGTTGCAAGATGTCTGCTTGCTTTGCAGTGTGAGGGTTTTTCCTAATGAGGCTGCCCAGAAATTCCACAGACAACTTTCATGTGTTGTTGACCTCTGAGTTGAATCTGCTGATGTTGGTCTGAAGCAGATGATCAGCTTGGGTTTGGAACTGTGCCTTTATGCTGTACTGCTTTTCCCAACCTGCAGCTTGCATTTTAATTTTTTTTTTGTCCTGTTCTTTTTAATGTAATGAAAAATAAATGATATAGGGAGTTTTGTGACTTATATACATTAACTATATTATATATTTTACATGTGGCCTCAGAAAATCCTCTTCACTCAAAGAAAAGAGGAGAAAAAAGGCAGGTCACAGATTGGGCATTGTTATGAGACTGTATTCATAAGAGACCTTCTGCATCACCTAATTACTAGGTCAGAGGTGTAATATGTGCTGCCTCCAAAATCTGATGAAACCTACCAAAATAATTACTGCCCCTCTTTATTCAGGTGGGAAGCACACAAAATAATAACTTTTTCTTTACTTTGGATCTGTTTGTCTCAGCATGCCCGAGACTGATGACTCTGAAATATGACTGGTATGGCTAGTGTCTCATCCTCTGACTAGTGCATACAGAAACTATGCCTCTTATTGCTCATTGAATACAATCATAAAGTCCATCAAGAGTTGGACAGATGAAGAAAATGTAATATATATCTTCATTAGCATATAATTCAGCCTTTAAAAAAAGAATGAAACCAGGAATGATGGCACATTTCCCGTAATCACAGTACTCTGAGAGGCTAAGCCAAGAGGATCACAAGTTTGAGCCCAGCCTGGACAATTTTGTGACTCAGCAATGCCATCAATATCAATGATGTGTAAGATGCTCTCTGGAGTATAGAAAAACTCATTATTTTGGACTATCTTGGGACAGAAGATTAAATTAACCAAGAACAAGTGTGTATGTTATGTAGCGTATGTAAACATGAGCTATTTGTCATCTTTATTCCTAATGGGCATAGAAATAATGTATTTGTTGGATCAATGGCTTCTTAGCATATAATAAAGATGGTGTGAATTCATTCTACTAAAGATGCCACGTCCAGAATGTCAATTGTGTTAGAGCCATCCCTTAGTTAAGTTGTCTCTTCCCGTTTACCATGAACTCTGTGTGTGTATGTGTGTGTGTGTGTGTGTGTGTGTGTGTGTGTGTGTGTGCGTGTGTGTGGGTGCGTGTGTGTGTGTGTGTGTGTGCATGTGTAGGGTGTCAACTGGTAAAAAAACAAGATACAATACAATGGATACCACCACTTTTACAGCTGAAAGGATAAAAATAGTCTCTAAAAATAAGCCACAGGATTTGATAGTAATTTTAGCTTACTAAATCAGTCTTTTTTAGAGACTTCCATTTGACTTTCTACAGTGATTACTCTGACATCTTTTGAATGTATCTATCCTAACTATACCTTCAGATACTAGAAAAATGATCAAATGGATCCGTGGACCCACAGGTGTTAACATATCTTAGAATGAGGTAAAACCTATTGCAAAGCCCTGGACAAGAGTCTGTTTATTATCTCTTCCCATACTCCATTGTCAGCTTGAATCTTATATTCCATCCTTATGACTTTAGCCTGTAGAATCCTACTTTGCCAGGGTACACTAACTTGAATACATGGCTTCTTTAGTGATAAAGAGGGGGAAATCACTTCTGCACATATTTTCCAGGTACTGGTGAATCATTTCTCAAACCAGTCTGGCTCCTCTCAGTAGATACAGATTTGCTTTGGTACTGAGGAAGAAATTGACTTCCATTGAGGAAACTGATCAACCTTCAAGACATTCATTCTTAATCTCTTTGATTGTGTTGTAAGCATTTTTTGAGCTCATGATTGTATCATAGGCAATACTCCTGTTGCAAACACATATATCCTTCCACATGGAGCACCATATTCTATGAGTCAACTCCATAGATCCCTATAGGTGAGGACTCTTCCTCCTTCCTTAAAATACACTGCTATGAAGACCTTGCTCAGTATAGTAACTATTCCCATTTTGCCCCTGACAGTTAAGAACATCTATTTATCTTCTGAAATTCTGGGACTCCATTTTGCTTATTATTAATAAGGAGCTCAGTTTCACATGTGTATTTCTTACTCTGAAAGGCCTATAGATTTTAGAAATGTTGATGCCACCCTGACTGAGGCATTGCTTATTTCTTTGGTAAATAAAATGTCTGCTAGATACTCCTGTACAAGTCTTAAATAACAGGTCCACTCTAGCATGTCCATCTCCTCTCTAAGATTTTGATTTTCTTTTCCATCACCTGCCTACTTCTTACAGACCTCTTTTACTCAATGTGCATCATTTTTTTCCTTGTGATTTTTGTAGAGCAATATATTAATATTGCTAGGTGCCATTGCAGGGCATTAAATTCAGAGTTACAAGGAAGTGCCCCATTTTTGACAGCTTTTCTTCTCCTGTGTTGGTATTCATACTGTGTTTTATCAACAGTTTCGGGATCCTTTCCAATACTAGGTTCTTGGATTCAACTGCAACTTGCTAGATCTATGGCACCATTAACATAAATCCCTGTCCTCTAAAAGTGGAGCCAGTAATACAACCCCTGTTAGGCTACTCTGAAGGATCCAGTCAAAGATCAAAGGGCTGGAGCTCATTGAAGGGTCTTGTGTGGGTTGGTATCAGGAAGTAGAAGAGTGTGTTGAAAGTCTGCAGTAAATGGGTGGAATTGGTCATCCAAAGGCAATGATAAAGACTAGAGCTTCTCTGAAGAAGCAGAAGCCTGTCTTCCTTCTCCTTTCCTTTTCAACTCCATGAGTCACAGGCCTACTGGCTGATGCTATCCATACCCAGGATGAATCTTTTCTCTTCCATAAGTCAGTCATTAATGCATACCCAGATCCAATTAGATATGCAGTTCTTATTCAAGTTGACACCCACAATTAATTATCACAGGCTACCATTTGTCAATTTCTCAACCATTCAGATTTACTTAACCATACTTAGTCTCCAGATACCAGCCAGTTCATAATTATTCCTAAAATGATATGATTGTCCTGCATACAAATGGAAGGGTATTGATTCTTTCCCCAGAACAGAGGGTAATTTTTCTTCTTTCCGTCATGTTTACTTCTAACATTTCATAATTTAAACATTAACCTCTGTGTTTAATAACACTTAAAAACCATTATTAAATCATTCAACTTTATTCTCTAAAGAAAAAATTAAGGTATCTGCTTATATGCATATGTGTATATATACATGAGCTATTAAAGCAGGATAAAAGAACTACAACTACAATCTTTGTGTAACTGCTTATGTGATCTAAGTGGTATTGATAACTCTGTTCTTATACTACCCATTATATATTTCTTTGGCTTTCATCAATAGCTCAGATGACCTTGGGTCTTTTTCTTAATAGAGTGACCCATAACGTCATTCCTAAAGATTTTGGGCCAGTTTTCATCCTGTCTGGATTGAGTTGTTGTAGATTCCTATTGATCTTAATAACAGGGCATATTAATAAAAAGACGTATGCTAAGGGTTCTCCTGAACTCCAAGTATATTCTCCCCCTTCTGTGTGAAATAATAGTTCTATTTACTCTTCATAGGTTGAATCATTCATTCCTGCTAAAATCATAATGCCTGTTTTAGCTTCTTCACTCAGAGACATGAAAAGCCTCAAATGACCAGATAGAAATTTTAGCTCTCATTGGAATCATTGCTGTGTCTCCTGGTGAAAGCTTTCCTCACTCAGAACTAAGACTTCTGGGGCAGCAGAACATGAGGTCACATGCACAGGAAGCAAACATTTTGCTAGTGGATTGATAGGGGCTATGGTGAGTAGTACCATTCCCACGAAAACCCCATGATTCTACTGAACTCATGAATTCTGGCTATGAGAGACACAGTAAAATAAAATGGACTCTGATTCAAAGAATATACTACATTTGGAAGAATTCTGCTTAGCCCAATAAAGTATTACCACTTAGCTGCTACTACATATTCAAAAAGGCATTCGTCCTGTCTAACAACCAATTGCTTCTACATGGTGAGGAACATGATAAGCTCAATGAATTCCATGAACATGAGCTCATCACTTCACTTCTTTATCCATGGAATGTGTTAGACACATAGCTATGACAATGGAGATTGTGCTCTATACTTGCAGGAAGACAAACCCATACTCAGAAAAGATGTTTGTGCCATCAAAGACAAAGTACTACCCTTTTCATAATAGAAGTGATACAATACAATCAACCTATCAGAAAGTTGTAAGGTGATTGCCCCAGGAATTGATGCATCTAGAATTTAGTTTTGCTCTCTGCTGGTGACGTATTGGGCATTCAACAGTGGTTGCAGTCAGATGTCAGTGAGTGAAAGTCCATGCTGCTGAGCCTATGCCTCGCCTCTGTCTATGCCCCAAGTCTACTTTGTTTATGAACCCATTGGCCACTGACAGGTGTGGCTGAAGAAAAAAATTGACTGTTATAGCAGAATGAGTCATCCTTTTCATTTGATTATTAAAATCCTTTTCTGTTGAAATCATTTTTTGGTGACCTTTTATGTGACATAGATATCTTTACTACCTCACCTATCTGGAGAAGTTTATTTACACACCTCTTCTCCAAATATCTCTGTCACCCATTTTCTGGTCAAACTTCTTCCAAGTTCCTGACCATCTGGCCAGATAATTGGCTGTAGCCAAGATTCAGTGCATAGTCTCACAGCTGACCATTTTTTTTTTCTGTGTAAAATGTCTGAAGCTCTGCCCATTATGAATATTTTCCCTCATCACTGTGCCACAGGGATGCCCTGGAAAGGGTCTGTAGCGATGCAGCTGTATATTTTCTGTGGTGCATTCATTACATATGGGTCCATCTGTAAATCAGGTCCCTAGTTTCCTCTTTCTCTGTTGATCATACAGTATACCTCATGGAGCCATAGGTATGTGGAAATGGAAGGAACTAGAGGCATTCTATCAACTTATTCACATAAGTTAGTTATGTCCCCCAGACCTCAGGTTCAAGCATGTGTATACCATCTCTGGTTAATGATGGATCATTGCTTTGCACATCCCACTTTATGACTTGGTGGCTCAGATAATAGCAACTCATGAGGGCAGCTCAGGTCACATTATGTACCACGGTCAAGCATGCAGTTTCCACTAAGGCCCTCTGATTTTTTTGGTTACAGTTTAGATCCAGAGTGTTCCCTCAACATAATTGAGTCATGGGATGATTGGGTCATAGGGATGCTATGATCACCGGTTGGGTAATCCACTGATAAATTCATAGAAGACTTTCATTAGAGGAGGGACTCTTTTGCAGGAAGGTCACTAGGGGTTGAGCTAGTAAGGCCTGTTTCTTTCCGTGACTCCCCTACCACCTTTCGCTTCCTGGCTGACTTGGGATGAGCAACTGTCTTCTGCTTGCATCCTCCCATCATGCCCTTTCTGTCTTTGAGTCACTTGGCTGAGGACTGAAAATGTGAGCCTAAAAAACTTCTCCTCTTTTAAGTTATAGTTTTGGGCTTCAGAGACAGGAAAGTGGCTAAGATACGCCAAACATTATTTTAAATTGTTGATTACTTAATTAGAGGCTGTGCAATGCAACTTTTTTTCAGTGCAGAAGTAACTCTCAGCAATAACCACTCAATTACACACTAATTTTTCAGTATTATTTCCCCATGTCTCTCAAGGACTTGAAGATTTTGTTCAAGCTAGTGCAATTTAACCTATAGGCTCTCTAATATAATGAAAATGAAAGCCTCATTTTTTTTGTCTTGAATATCTTACATATCTCAGAAGTAGTGGGTTCAGTTTTGTATCCTGCTTGACTAGTCTGTTTTCTTTTCCTTCTTCCATGAACACTAGTTCACTTCTCTGTCTACTCCTTTTATTTTGAGGCAGGATAGAAGAAATAAAAGGTAGATAGAAAGGGACGAAGGAAATCATGAATAAAAATAGTGCTTTTAAGAAGACTGCAATTTCCAGGCCTCAGCCACATTTACCTAAGCCTACCCATTTCAAGATTCCTTTGGTTATATTCAGATTCCTTCTCTACCAGAACCCTCAGGAAGAGACCATAAATTAGCTCAATTAAGAAACTAAAGAGCAGCAGCCTGACCCTGAGATAAAGCAGCAGACTGACAGACTCAATGAATGTTTAAGGTAATCTATGTCCACATTCCTTTGGTTAAATTTAGGCTCCTTGTCTACTGGACCCTTCACTCAAAACATTCAAATTTACTTATGTAGGAAATAAAGAGCAGGATGAGAGAACCCAGAAAATATTTTTGTTTGATATCCAAAAACAAATGAACAAACAAACAAAATAAATCCCAGCCAAACACAAAAAACAAACAAAAATCAGAACCCAACCCAATCAAACCAACAAACCAACCAACAAGCAAACAAAATAGCAAAACCTCCATCATGTCTGTGAAGTAGAAACTCTTAAAGTCATGTAAGTGCAGTACATCTTAAATTATTATGAGTAGCTCAGAGTCCATCCCTAAAACATTACCTTCGGGTAATATTTTATGAACTTGAAATTGATTTAAGTTAGCAGCCTTTAAAAAGTTAATTTTCTTTTCCAAATGTAAGTTAGAAAAACAAAAGTCTTATTTGTTTTATAATAAGAAGAGAAAATAAAGATCTTATCATTTTTTAGTTCTTTTCTGTTCTCTACTTTTGACACATTTATGTAAGTGTATAATGTTAACTAATAAGAAAAATACCCAGAGTAGTTTAAAGTATTAAAAATGCTGTTATACTATATAAGATAAAGGAGGGCTAAATGATAACCACTGCAAATGCAAACTGATTAGTCTATTTGTAGTTATAAATTTACAACTGTGGAAAAATGCTATAATTTAGCATGGCTAAGCAAAGAGTGCTCTCTGATTAAACATAATTGTTTTCATGTGCTCTGTATGTACTTTTGTTTGTTTTCCTGCCTGTTTAATCTGTTTTAGTAACTGGTTAAATTGCTTTATTAAAGATTTTTTGAGATCATATCAATTTTATTTTTCCTTTTAGTTTTGCTCTTATAAACTTTTGGCTCTGGGGGCTCTCCATGAAAAACTGGTTGCATAACTTTGTGGTGGGAGTGGTCAAACTAACTCAAAATGTTACAGGATGAGACAACAGATTCAAGGCTTACATGGTACTTGCAAATAAAAACCTTACATCTTGATAATAAAAAGTTACATATTATTTATATTAATATGTGTGTTTCTGTGGTTAACTTTCAGACACATATTGTCCCCCAAAACATATACTTAATTTGGATTATAGATGAGTAAACATTAGTATTAGTCCAAATACTTTTTATTCACATAACAGTGAGTTAATAAGATAAGAGTAGAGATGTCTTTAAAGTTGAGGGCATGTTAGCCAATTGTGGTTGTTAGCCAATCGTGACAATATTTGCCTAAAAATTGGTTTAATAACATAACATAGTAAACTAGTAACTTAAACATAGTAACTGTGCTATGCTTTGGTTCTCATTAGTCATCTAAAGTAATTAAAATGAGATGGTAAACAAAAATAGGATTAATGCTTATATATGTTGATAATAACATGTAAATCATCAGTTAATGTTTAAGATTCTATGTATCTATCATCTATCTATAATTAAATTGGCTATAATTAAAAGGTTGAGGTTTTCATGTCTGAAACAATATGATTTTCTTAAGATACTAAAATGATTTTAATGAAAATTGCAAAGGTTGTATTAAAAGTTTTATATTTTACTAAAATGATTTGTTTTGTTTACCTGTATTAAGCTTTTTGTTACTTACAAAACCTTGAGTTTTAAGTTAAAGATTATTTATTTATTTTAGATTATTTTATTTTAAAGAAAATAAATGAAACAAAACAAAGCAGATCAAAACAGAACAATGCAAGCAACACAGGACTTGGAAATAAGATGGCAGAAAATCAGTGGTGGCTACCATAATGTCTCTTGTTTTCTTTGAAATAGTTGTCCGTACATTCACACACAATAAATTCAAACAAAACAAAATAATATACAACCAATAGAAACAAAAGGATGAAAACATGATGGGCCTTCAAAACCAGACAATAGTAAATCAACTATGGCTACCATATTTAAAGGTTATTTAAATGTTAACTTATAAAATGTTTTCAGTAGTCAGTTTATCACTGAGTATACAAACATTCAATATCTGAGTTTATGACACAGACTATAACCTGAAATTCGAGATATAGATCCATCTGAAGATAAAATGTGATGTAAATTAAGCTTTAAAATTAAGTTTTGGGGACATAGTAGTACATGCCTGTAAACTAGCTCTTGGAATGCAGAGGAAGAAACATTGCTGTGAGTTTGAGGCCAGTCTGGGATATATAGATACTTCAAGGCCAACCTGAGCAAGATCCTGGCTTAAAAAATAAATGTTTAGTTTATTTTTCTGTTTCTTCTCTTTAAAACAAAAATAAATAAATAAATAAAATTTTGTACATGGTACATAATGATTAATGCTCTCTTTTATGTAATATAATTCACCTCTAGACCTCATATATATAAGATGTTCAAAGTTTTGGCATTTCCTTAGATCTGGTCTTGTCATTAAAAACTTGACCTATATCTATTGACTTTGACTAACAAACATTTTTTTTATCTTATAAATGAGACACACTTATGTTCATTAGGTAGAAAAGTGTGTTTGTGATCATTAATACTCTTTCTTAAACTTATGAGAGCCCTAAAGATAGCCTTCAATTCTTGACACTGAAGTTATACCATTTAAATTTGTAAAACACACCTAAATTGTGACTTGACTATAAATTAAATAAATATAAATAAAGATTGATATATAGTTGTGATGCCAATTATTACTCACCTGCTCATATATTAAATCTACTTCTGTTTCTCAAGTATATAAGCCTTCCAGGATGTAGTAAATAGAAAAGCATTTATCAGACTGATGACCTCCAAAATGAAATTACTTAAGATGATGGATATTTTCAGGCTTATGTGATTTTTGTGTGACTGTACTATTATAGATGTAACTAAATATTATACAGTTGAGATTTTGTCATTACATTAACTAACTTAAAGTTTGGATATTAGTAAATTAATAAGTACATCTGTAAACTGGTACATTATAGTAAAATGCACTTTATTTATTTATTTATTTATTGCTTTTTTTTTTTTTTTTTTTCTAATCGGTACCGGGGATCAAACTCACGATGCCTGCTTGCAAAGGCAGGTGCTTATGCCTGCTGCTGAGCTAAATCCCCAGTCCCAAAATGCACTTTATTTAAAAAGATGAATTTAATAAGAGTTAACTTATTTCATTTAAGGCCTTACAAATAGACTAAGATAACCAATTGATAAAGTGAATATTTAAATGAATTTCAGAGGTAATAATAAAAACCTAGGTTCTAAATAATATCATCATAATTATTATGATGGAATGTTATATTTGCATTTGATTTCAAATTTCCCCTGTAATATTTTATAACTATTACCTGTTATCATGGTAAGACTTTATCTTCCAAGAAAACCATGACTGCTAAAAGAAATAGCAGTCATCTGATCAAATTTTATATTTTGAAGTGCTCAATATGTTTAAGATGGATAAATCCACTTAAATAAATCACTTCAATCAATACTGGTGTAACTCACTTCCTGGGTGTTCAACAACTAAAACTTAGTGACCAAATCCAAAAATGGTAATTGGATTAAGAAGACAGCCAATGTTTTATCCCTGGCCTTCCAACGTCAGCCACGACCAAGTATGTAAAGGGGCTCTTTTAAATGATCCTACAACTCGGGTCAGCTACACAACTGACCAAACAGAGTGATTTTTGCAGTCCAGAGTACTGGAGTCAGCCAGTGCACACTGTATTCAAAGGAGGGTCATTAAAGATGGAAATACCCCCATGCTTCCGGGGGGAGCCAAGACTGTGACACATCCTGGCAGATGACACAACTGATAGAGGAGAAATCAGAAAAGCTACCAGGTTCTGCCTGTGGCCCCGAAAGTAATACCTGAGGAGCTTAAACTGACTTTGGCAAACAAAAAACAAAAAACAAAACCAAACATGTTATACTTTAATTTCTCTGTTATATATAGAGAGAATAATATTAAATTAAAAGTTAGGCTGGTTATAAGCTCTAAATACTGTATCAGTTCCTACTAGTTGTCTCTATCTGTACCTGCAATATACAGCCATAACAGATATTGATTAGCATCTAGATTTTTTGTTTGTTTGTTCTTGGATGGTGCTGGGGATTGAACTCAGGACCCTGTGCATGCAAAGCAAGAACTCTACTAGTTAGCTACACCTCCAGCCCTTGATCAGCATCTAAATCAAAGTCAGACAGTTCATCTTTTCTTAAACTTTGTATCATTTTCCAATAGAGAATTTGTTGTTTGATCCCAAAATATGCCAAAAATGTTAGCAAATATAATGTGCTGGGTTTCTGGACAATTGTCCATATCTACTGTATCTTTGTTATATGGTGGATATCTCCCCTATATGAAGCTTTAAAATTTTATAAAAGAGCTGCAAAGTACAACAACAATTTTAAAGCCTGCTACCAGAGAGTGCCTATTAATGGGCAATAAATGAGACTTTTCATCCAAAGGACCATGAGAAGAATATTTCTTTAGCCATAATTAATACTCAAATATGAAAAAAATAGATATATGTATGTCTCTATTCTTCTTGAATTCCCATGATGAAAAATAGCAATGGCTATTTGTTGATAAATATTTTCAGGTCTGTATAGCTGTATATGACTGACATCTGCTACTGGCCAGCTGAGCCAACTAGTATCCCTTTGCTGGGAACAACAACAACAAAAAACTATTATAATGGAGCAATGCTACATGAAATGTGTGATGAATTTTGACACAGAATGAATCACACTTTGATATTAAGAACTATTGAACTGTTTGCTACTAACTAGAAATCAAGAGATGAAATAAGAAGGCCAGCACCAAACTGTACTCAGTGGCTCTGTGATAACTTTGTTGTCATAAATGGAGATAAACATTAGTGTACCTATAGGTACCAGGGTCCTGGGTTAAAACCATAGCTCAACCAGCCAATCTCCAAATCTTGTGACATAAGCGGACCAGACCAGCTTTTCACTGATATGATCATTTGGTGTCTGTTGTAATCCCCCATACAGGATGGGAATGTCATGGGGCACACTGCATCTCTGACTAATACAAATCTCTAAGTGATACTGCAGATAATATTTCATTACTAAATTAAGAGGCAGAAATGTTAAAGTCATTCTGCAAAACCCAATGGCCCTAGATAATTTAGCAGCAGCACCAGGTGGAAGGCCATTGTGAAAATGGAGTGTTGTGTGTATATTCCTGACAGCTCTGAAAATGTGTCTTCTACAGCACAAGATACATCCACAGATCAGGGACATGTCAGACTTTCCTATAACAATCACTTGTATCCTGGTTTCTAGAATAATCTGGTGGAAAAGTTATCATTTTCCCTGCTATGGTATTCTCTGTATTCTTTTTGCTACATTATCCATTGTCGTGGGCTAGTGTCTCATATGACCCTACCCTCTCTTACAGACTACAGAAAAAAGTGGTTCTATGAGCTGCAAAACCTGGTATTCCTATGTCCCCTGTATATCAGTCAGAAGGAGGCTTTTGATCCCTGGCCAGGCAGATTCAATGTCCTTCATTAGCCTGAGGTAATTACATAAAGATAGACCATCGAGCCTCAGACTTCTATACCCCTTTAAGAATAAGGGATCAAGGTTTCAAACAGGAGGGTGAATAAATCAGGATAGACTACATAAAAAATATAAATAAAGGAGACAAAGAAATCATAAATAAAACATACTTTTACGAAGACTGCAATTTCCAGTTTCATTACTAACTCAGCCAAAGTCATCCAAGGATACCCATGTCAACATTCCTTCCCTACTAGACCCGTCACCAGACCTAAATTGGCCTAAACTATATGAGAAAACGAGGAGCAGATGGAGAGAATCCAGAAAGCATTAAATTATTTACCAAAAATAGGTAGAATGGACTGGTGGAATAGACTAGTATACTTTAGGGGAACATATTTTACCAAGGTTTCCATGCCCTGTAGAGAAAGTTAGATGTTTCCAGAGCCAAACTGTAGTGTACCTCATTTCTCTGTACTAGCATTCTGCTTTCAAGTGCATCTTACATCTCTAATAACCCCTTTTCATGCCACTTACTCATGTGTCCTGAAATTTCCCTTTTTTCTGTGATGTGAGTCAGTGGACCTACTACAAAATGGTGGGGCTAAGTTCCTTTCTCAGCTTCAGGAATCTTTCATACCCAGCCTGGTGAAAAGACATCAATCTGGAGGATAGAAGTAGAAAACAGGTATATTTGATTTTTTTTTTACCATATTTGAACTGCTTAAATCAAAACTCAAATGTACACACTAGGAGAGTTCTCCATTAATATTGCTTAAGATAAAGAAATTTTGATCTCTCCACTGAAGGCAGTAACACACAGACACACTCGCACAGACACACAGACACAGACACACATAGACACACAAACATTTTCATCTGTTCAAGGCCCTGTTCCTTAAGCATTTTAAAACCAGTTTATATTTTTTTTATCTTTTTATATCTAGAATTCTTTAGCACAATTTTGACTATTTTATCTTCATCAGTCAACACAATGTATTTCATAGAAATCATTAAGCAAATAGCTCTGAAGGAATGGCAGAGTAAAATATCATGTTAATCGTCTCTAAAGAGTAGCCAATGGAAAATGAAAGTAGCACCAGCCAAAGGGCACGTTATATCCAACAGACAAGCCTATCAGTCTCCTTTAAAAAATATTACCTATGGGATGAGTATGTATCATTGGTATTTCATCATATGATTCACTAACGACAAAGAAAAACTAATGTCTTAAGACATAATTGGAAAACAAAGACTAGAAGCTAAATAATTTGCAAAAGCACAACCATTAATTTAGTTCATAGACTGTTAGCTGAGAAAGTATGAATTTTAGACAAAAGATAGTCCATACATATTACTAAACCCTTTCAAGACATTTGTGTTGTAAATATACATTTCAAATAGAACATAATCTGTTTATTTAAAAATATTTCTTTAGCACTTGCCATGCAGAAAGAACTTAGAGTACAGAGTGGACAAAAGAAGACTTCTGTTCTCATAATTTTGTATTCTGTGGGTGAAGCCAACTAATAAATAATAATTATATATAATAAAAATTTGTTATGATGTACTAAATACTAAAGACAAAGAAAAACTGGATTAGTATTTGAGAACTTGAGAATGCCACCAGCGTTAGGAGTAGAGAGTGAGCAGTATATATATATGTTAAATAGGATGGGCAGGTTTATTCTCACTGGAAAAATACTATTTAAAATATTATTTGAAGAAGACTAAGGGTGAGACTCTTCTGACATTTGAGACATTAGGTCACCAGGAAGAA
Source organism: Cavia porcellus (assembly GCF_034190915.1). Lineage (NCBI taxonomy): Eukaryota > Metazoa > Chordata > Mammalia > Rodentia > Caviidae > Cavia > Cavia porcellus. The sequence goes on from NW_026947493.1 coordinate 61,524,795, forward strand.
GGCAGAGCCAGTATAAAATTCTAAACTAAGGAGAATGTTCAGCATTCAAGGAAGACTATCAGCCAGTTGTAACTGGAATTTCTTGAGTGGGACATGAGATAGGAAATATAAAGTGTAAGTTCTTAGCTTTTGTTTCCAAGAGTAAGTACCTTGAGTTTTTATTTTAATGAAGATTCTTTGTATGTTCTACTCTTAAATGGTCCCACTATCTCATATTGAGCTTCTCTCTAGGAAAGTCTTCTGTTATTATTGTGAATTTGTATTTTAATACACTGGGTAAAAATTGCATGTTTAACTTCCTGAAGACAGATTCTGTTTGGAAGAATTTTTGTTGTTGTTAATACTTGTTTTCCTTCACATAAACATTTATAACTCTTTTTTCAAACAAACTCTCAGGTAAAAATTTTGACATAATTTTATTTTTATCATTTACAACTCTCCGCACCCATTTGTACACAAGCACTAGTATTTTTACACTTTTTATTCCATATTCATTCAGCTCCTACTGCAGATCGATTACTGTCTGGAGATACCGAAAAACCTGCGGAGCAGACATTTTCACGCATTTTGGTTGAAGTTAGCATTATGATTGGCAATGATGTCTGAACTTTATGAGAAAGCCTAAAAGGTAGGCCACGGTGATTAAGAGCTCTTCACAGACATATACTACATGATTTAGAGAATTTATGCAATTTATATCATAACAATCTACAATAATGGAGAGCCAGAAGGCATACTAAAGAGTAAAAATATACTAAAGCTTTTAAAAATTAGCAATACACATGAGTAAATATACATTATAAATTCAGTTTTTTATTTTTATTTTTTAAAGAGGATAAAATTAAACAACAAAAGAGATCATAAGATAACAATGTAAGAGACAGAGATTTCAAAGCAAGACAAGTGGAGATTTTCATTGTCTATCATATTATATCTTGTTTTCTTCCAAATAGTTGTACATATATTCACATACAATGAATTTATATAATACAAAATAGTATAGACCTGATCAGAACAGGATAATAAAGGCATTTTAAGTCTTCAAAACCAGACAACAAGGAAGTCAACAATGGCTGCCATGATGTCTTTCATTCTCTTCCTGTATGCTGAAATTAAGCAAAACAAAACAGACTAAAATCACTCTGAATAAAGAAAAATAGTAATGCTGGATTTCACATTATGATGCTATGGAATCAGCACTGTTTACCTTTGTGTGGCTTTTTCTTCAAAATAGCTGTTCATTTCATTGTGCATTATATTATTGATTCTCACAAACTTTTAAAAAGTTCTACACATGCATGAGTCTCTACATGTATACTTATCCTTTCTGTATTATACAAAAAAACAAAACAAACCAGGGCAAAACAAAAAAAAAATCCTAGAAAAACATGAAACAAAAAAGACATAACAATAGCAAAGAACCTAGAACACTGACAATATAGGCCTTCAAAACAAGGTGGTATGAGCATAACTAGGGTTGTTATTTTACATAATGATCCTCCAGAGTTCCTCAGATTACTAGGCAATAATACGCACAATTGTTCCAATCCTCCGAATGTTAACTATTTTGTTCCAAGAACCTAAAGGCTTTGTAGCACAATCATCTTAGATATCCTAAGTGTGTTTATATAATTTTAGACATTTTTTCTTTTCCCTTTTCCCTTTTCATCATTTTCCCTGAGATATTATTTTTCCCCTTTCTTATTTTTTCACTGTAATTATTGAGTTTTTTGTATCTTATGTACTCTTACCATTTCTTACACTAGGGAGACTCGATGGTATTTACACTTGTGAGTTTGATTTATTTCACTTATGAATATGGTCTCGAGTTGCATCCATTTACTTATAAGTATCTCAATGTTATCACTCTCTAAATCTGAGTAGTATTCTGTTGTATAAAAATACCACATCTTTTTTTCCCCGTTCCTCAGTTGATGAGTATTTAGGTTGTTTCCAAGATCTGGCTATTATAAATTGTGCTGCTATAAACATGGGTGCACATATATCACTGTGGTATGTTTTCAATTCTTCTGGGAATGTGCCCAGAAGTGGAATAGCTGGGTCAAATGGGGCTTCCAATCCCAGCTTTGTAAGGACTCTCCAGACTGAACTCCACAGTGGTTGCACCAGTCTACATTCCCATGAACAGTGCAGAAGAGTTCTTTTTTTTCCCCCAACCTCTCTAGCATTTGTTGTTGGTAGTGTTCTTTATCTTGGCCATTTTATGTGGTGTGACATTGAAGCTCAGTGTTGTTTTAATTTGCATTTCTCTAGTGAACAATGGTGAGGAACATTTTTTCATGTATTTCTTTGTCATTTGTATTTCTTCATCTGAACACTGTGTATTCGTCTCAGATGCCCATTTTTGGAATGGGTCTTTGAATTTTGAGGATGGATGTGATTTCTAAAATTCTTTATATATTCTAGACAGAAGTCCTTTGTCTGAGGGGCCACAACTAAGATTTTTTCCCATTTTGTGTTTTTTTTTTTGGCTATGCTGGAGATTTCTTTCAACATGAAAAATCTCTTTAATAGGATGTGACCCTGGTTATTGATTCTGGGAAGTATTTCGTGTGCAGTTTGATTCTTGTTCATGAATTCTCTATTACCCCTATGTCTTCAAGATTTCTACCTAATTTGTCTTCCAATAAATTTAGTGTTTTTGTTTTAATATTTAGATCTTTGATATATTTGGACTTTAGTGTAGTACATGGTAATAGGCATGGGTCTAGTTTTAGTTTTTGGCATATGGAGAGTCAATTTTTCCAGCACCATTTATTAAATAAACTGTCTTTTTTCCAGTGGACATGTTTGGCTCAATTATCAAAGATAAAGTGGCTGAGTGTGTTTCTAGTTGTAGTTGTATCTTCTAATCTGTGCCATTGATCTTCAGGTATTATTATTCCAGTACCAAGCTGATTTTATCACAGTAGCTTAGCTCTGTGGTATAAGTTCAAGTCAAGGATTGTGATGCCTCTTGTCTTGCCTTTGTTAGTTAGAATTGCCTTTGTTATTGTAGGTCTCTTTAGGTTCCTGATGAATTTTAGGAGTGATTTTTCTAGATCTATGAGATATGCCAGTGGTATTTTGATGGAGAATTGCATTAAATCTGTATAACAATTTTGGGAGAATAGCAATTTTCACAATGTTTTTTCTTCCTAAACACGAGCAAGGGAAGACTTTACATTTTCTGAGATCTTCTTTGATTTATTTTTAAGGACATTATAATTTTCCCTGAATAGATTTTTGCTTCTTTTGTTAGATTAATTCCTAAGTATTTCATCTTGTTGGATGCTACTGTAAAGGGTGTGGCTTCTATTATTTCTCTCTCAGTGATTTTGTTGTTAGTGTATTGGAACTCTATTGTTTACTGAGTGTTGACTTTGTATCCAGCTACGTTACTGAATTTATTTATTATACCTAGAGTCTTTCAATAGAGTTGTGGGGGCTTTCTATGTAGAGTATCATGCCATATGCAAATAATGATAATTTAAACTCTTCTTTTCCTGTCCTTCTTTTATTTCTCTTTCTTGTCTAATTGCTCTGATTAGTATTTCTAGCACTGCATTAAATAATAGTGGTTATAAAGGACATACTTGTCTTGTTCCTGATTTTAGGGAAAGGCTGTCAGTTTTTGACCATTTAATGTGATGCTGGCTGTTGGTTTGTCATAGATGGCTTTTATCATATTGAGATAAAGACCATCTATACCAATTTCTGTAAGACTGTTATCATGAATAAGTGTTGGACTTTATCAAAGCTTTTTCTGCATCTATAGAAATGATCATGTGGTTATTTTGGCTCTATAAATGTGGTGGATTACATTTATTGTTTTGCCTAAGTTGAACCATCCCCACGTACCTGGGATGGATCCCACTTGATCATGGTGTACAATCTTCTTGATTATTTGATGCATTCTGTTTGCCAAAATTCTATATATTTAGAATTTTTGCATCTATGTTCATTAGGGAAATTGACCTAAGTTCTCTTTCTTGGTTGGGTCTTTCTCTGATTTTAGTATGAGAGTAATGTTTACTTCCAGGAATGAGTTAGGGAGAATTGTTTCCTTTTCAATTTCATTGAAGAGTTTGAGGAGTGTCAGCCTTAAATCTTTGAATTTCTTTTAGAATTCCGCAGTGAATCCATCTGGACCTGGGCTTTTCTTGTTAATAAGGATTTAAGTATATTTTTAATTTCATAATTGGATTTGAGATATTCAGCAGTTTTACTTCTTCTTGACCCAGCTTTGGTAATTCATATATTTCTAGGAATCTGTCCATTTCTTCAGTGTTTTCAAGCCAATGAGAGTAGAGGTTTTCATAATATATATTGATGATGTTCTGTATTTGCACAGGGTCTATAGTGATTTCACGCTTTTCACTCCGTATTACATGAATTTGAGTTTTTTTTTTTCTTTCCTTGTTTTAATAATGGTTGGCTAGAGGCTTGTCAATTTTATTTATTCTTTTAAAAAACTAACTTTTTGATTCATTGATTCTTTGTATTGTGTTCTTAGTCTTACATTGCATTGATTTCTGCTCTGCTCTTTATAATTTCCTCCCTTCTTTTGGCTTTAGGCTTAACTTGCTCTTCTTTTCCTACATGTTTGAGGGGTAGCATCCAGTTGTTAATTTTTATTCGTTCTGGTTTTCTAATGTGGGAGTTCACTGCAATAATTTTTTCTCCGAGTAGTGCTTTTATTGCATTGCTCAGGTGCCAGTAAGATGTATTTTGTATTTTTGTTTGCTTGCAAAGATTGTTTAATTTCTTCTTTAATTTCCTATGTGACCCACTGCTTGCTCAGGAGTGTATTATTCAATTTCCCTGTGTTTATTGGGTTTTTGTAGTTTCTTTTGTCATTAATTTCTAGTTTTGTGGTGCTATGATCTGATAACATGCATGGGATAATTTCAATTCTGTTGCATTTACTTAAGCATGTTCTGTGGGCTAGTATGTTCTACATTAGTGAATATTCCATGTGCTGTTGAGAAGAATGTATATTCTGATGTTGTGTGGAATACTCTGTATATGCCTACTAAGTCCAATTGTTCACAGATATGATTCAGTTTTGCTGTTTCTTTCCTGATATTCTCTCTAGTTGATCTGTCCCTTTGTGTCAATCACGTGTTAAAGTCTCCTGTTACAATTGTGTTATTGCTTGTTTAATTTTTCATTTCTGTAGCTGGATGCTCCCAAATTTGGTGCATATATTTAAGATTGTTATCTCTTCCTCTTGAAGTTTTCCCCTAACTAGTATGTAGTGGCCTTCTTTATCACTTCTAACCATTCTTGGTTTGAAGTTCACATTGTCTGAAAAACAGAATAGTTTTCCTGGCTTTTTTTTTTTTTTTTTTGATCCTGTTGCACATAGTATTGTTTTCCATGTTTTGACTTTCACTCTGTGAGCTTCGTTTTAGGTTACATGGGCTTTCTGCATACGCATATGATTGGATGTTCTTTCTTGATCCATTCTGCCAGTCTGTTTCCTTTACTTGGTGAATCGAGGTTATTTACATGAATTATAACTGTTATATACTGGTTGCCTTTTGACATGTTATCTTTCTGCTCTTGATTTTTTACCTTTCCACTCTGTTTAATTGGTTGCCTTGTTTAGTGTTTTTTTTTTTTTTTTTCCTGTGTCTGTGTAGAATGCCTTTCAGTATTCTTTGCAGCGTTGGTTTGGTGGTCATGAAGTTTTTTAGCTGCTATTTGTTGGGGAAGTATTTTAGTTCTCCATGGATTTTGAAGGATAGTTTTTTAGGGTACATCAGTCTGGACTGGAAGTCATTTTTCCTTTAAGATGTGGAATACTTCACTTCGTGCTCTTCTTGACTTCATGTTTGTGTTGAGAAGTATGCTGTAATTCTGATAGGTTTTCTTTTATAGGTGATCTGTCTTTTCTAATAGCTTTTAGTATTCTGTTCTTATGATGGATCTCTGGGATGTTGATTACCATATGTCTGTGTGTAGTTTTATTATGATTATGGCTATCTGGAGTTCTATATGCTTCACTAATCCATATGCCAGTTTCCGTTCTCATGTTTGAGAAATTTTCAGTTATTACTTCTGTAAATAGCCTCTGGTATAATTTGTGTTGTCCCCTTCCTTTTCATTTATACATATCATTCTTATGCTGTTTTTCTTTGCATCATCTTGCAGTTGTTGAATTGTGATTTCCTGGTTCCTTGTAATTTTTAGAAGATCTTTCCTTTCCTATTCATTAGCTGCAGTCTTTTCTTTGAGGCCTGAAATTTTATCGTCATTCATTGTCAGTTTTGCCACCTTTCAGTGGAATTTTTGATTTCCTATACATCTCTTTGAATCTGCTTCATGCATTCTGAGTTTCTTATATTCTTCAGAGTTTCGATCTTTTCTCATTGCTCCTCTAATTTTTTAACTAAGTCTTCTTTAGATGTGTTCAGCATTTCTTTCATTACATTTATTATTTCTTCTTTTACCTGTGAGACTATTTCTGACTTGAGCTCTTTTATAGCTTCTCCGAGTTGTTTCATTACTTCAGTTGATACCATTTCAGGCATTTCAGGTATGGCTTATATTTTCTCTGTGTCCATGTCCCCTCGTCTTGCTTGGGTTGGGCTGGAAGTTTGAGATTACATTTTAATCTTTTGTTTTGTCATTTTCCTATATTTCTGGGGTTTGAGTGTTTTCAAGGCTTCTCTCATATGTTGCGAATCACCTGGCCCACTTTTGGCTCCCAGAGAACAGAGCAGGCAGCAACCAGCAGCTTGAAGTTCACTTGGCATGGGCCATTGGCATCTTCTTGGATCTCCCGTGCATCCTTGAGTGATTTGAGATGCAGCATGTGGCATTACCACCTGGGAGTGATGTTCCAAGGCTTCCCTGTATGCTGGGTTTCAACCTGCGCATGCTGTTGGCCAGAGACTCAATTCAGGCATGGCTCTATATTCTGTTTTTTAGATGAAATAAAGCTTTCCTTCTTTGATGTTCTTATTCATCTCACATATGGCTCTGATTTGTTCTGCTTTTCACAATTTACAAGATTTTCTAGTGTTATAAAAATATTTCTTAAACCACACAGACATAATAATAAAAGCACTCCAGTGATTTTTGCTTTTTGATGGTTAGTAATGTTCATATGGATTGTTACAGGTTTAAGTCATTATTAAAATCAGTAGGATTAATCTAATTTCTGTCACTCAGTCTTACTTTTAAATCTATATGCCCAGCCCCCTGCTTTTCACTAAAAAAAGGCATACTATATGTACATTTCAAGAAATGTTTTATAATTGGCCGGAAGCTTGTGAATGTTTAAGAACTTGTTTGACCATAATAAAGTTTCACTTTTATGGTATCATTACTTTAAGGAGTTATCATGTATTCCTGCCTCTTTATTTCATGAAAATTAAAGATGATGAAGCAGAAAAATATTAACATTAAATATAAAATTCTAAAATACTTTTTAACATTAAAAATTACTTTTTCAAAACTTTTCTAAGACAAATATGATTCTTTTTTATATACAAAATAAATGCATTCAATAGATATCATTTTACATATTAAAAATGGTTTCTAGCACAGATAAGAAGCCAGATTGTTGAATTCAAATTCTAATCTTTTTCTGAACTCATACTTTAGGCAAATAATTTCCTACATTTCCATCCTTTGTAGACAGGGATGACAATCATAATAATGCTGGAAATTTCTTGTGAAATTTAATGTGTCTAGTTTAAAAATCTCTGAAGCAACCTGGCACCGAGAACAACACTGTTAGCTCTTATGCATGCTGCCATTCAACAATCATAAAATGAGAATCAAAAATGATATTAGGCACTTGAGTTAGGAACTGGCTGCTCAAAAAGCTGAGGCAATTTAATCAATTTAATTTCTTTCTTCTGTTTGTTAATTTGATTTCCAGTCCTAAAATTATGGATTTCCTGACTTGTTTTCCATTTTAAATTTTATTTTGAACTAGATGAAATTAGTTGATTACTTTAAGAAATTTGGTATCTGTGTTCATTAGCAATCTCTGTCTCTGTCTCTCTCTCTCTCTCTCTCTCTGTCTGTCTCTATCTTTCTATGTGCTTCCATGTGTGTGTAAGCATGCATGTGCACATTTGTGTGTGTATGTGCTTGCATGTGTGTGTGTACGTGTGTGTGTTTGAGTGTGTGTGTGCATTTTGTCGGGTTTGAGTGTCAAGCTTATGTTGGTTCCATAGACCATGTAAGTATTGTTAGCTCTACCAAAGTTTTCAGATAAAAATTTGTGTAAGATTTGGTTATTTCCATAAATGTTACCAGCATTACACTATCTGGACATGCACTTTCATTATAAGAATATTTTGAATTTAAATTCATTTAGCATAATAGATGTACTCAAATTTTCTATTTTACTCCTCTTATTTATGATAGATGATTGTTTTAAATAATTCATTCTTTTGAAACATTTAGATTCACTAGCAAATTCATTATTATTTTAATGAATGAGGTCCCTTTTTTCACTCCTGATTTGAAAAATTTGAGTAATCTCTTATTCTTTTTTTTTTTTTTTTTTAATCGGTACCGGGGATCAAACTCACAATTGCCTGCTCACAAGACAGATGCTTATGCCACTGAGCTAAATCCTTAGCCCCTTTTTATTTTAAAATTGTATATTGAGATATAATTGACATAAACAAACTGTCTACATTAGAAGTATATAATTTAATATATACAAACTCATTAAACTCTAACCACAGTTAAGACAATGAATACTTCCATCACTCCTTCTTCATGCTCCTTGCTAATCTCTTCCTTTTGACTATCCTCATTTACTCCACAGACAAGGTCCAACTTTACTTTCATTTCTGCAGATCATTTTGACTTTCCATAGTTTATATATAAGGAATCATACATATTTTATTATTTTTATCTAATATTCTCATTCAACAAGGTATGTTGTTGCATATATCAATTGTACATTCCTGTTTGAGTGATAATCCAATCTGTCTATCCAGCATGTTGTGGATGGGCTTTTGAATTATTTACAGTTTCTGGGTAATGTATAAAAATTTGTTTTGACAATCTGTATATGAATCTATAAATAGGCTTTAATTTTTCTGAGGCTGAATACCTAGTAATGGAATGGCTCTTTCACAAGGCAATGACATGTTTGACTATTTAAGAATATGCTAAGCTGCTTTCCAATGTGATTGTATCATTGTAAATTTCCAAAAGCAATGTATAACAATTCTGATTTCTCCACATTTTTAGTGTTTTCAAAAAAGCTGTTCTAAGGGGCTGGGGATTTAGCTCAGCAGCATAAGCACCTGCCTTGCAAGCAGGCAGTTGTGAGTTCGATCCCCGGTACCAATAAAAAGGTTTTAAAAAATGTAAGAAAAAAGTCATTCCAACGATATCTCATTGTGGTTTTAATTTGCACTTTTAAGTGATAGCCGATGTTGATCTTTCAGATAATTTTTGTTGTGTTCAAACTTTATGTTTATTTAAAAATATGGATTGATATTTATTATCAGTATTTTCTATTTCTGATAATTACAAATGATACACACTGGATATAGTCCCTTTGTAAACTATGTAATTTTCAAGTGTCTTCTCACAGTGTGGTATATATTCATTTCTAAATACAGTCATTTTGGAAAGATGGAAGATTTAAAGTTTTTTGCTTTTATGGAATGTATAACATTTGCATGTTATTTAAGATTCCTTTGCCTGATCAAAAGCTACAAAAATTTTCCTCTATCAACTATTTTAGAAATTTTATAGTTTTAGGTTTTACAGTTAAATTTATAATCCATTTTGTGTTAATTTTTATGTAGTGTGAACTATAAGCTCATGTTCACTATTCCACATGTAGATATCCAAAATTTCAGGACTATTTGTCTAAAATCTATTTTTAGTATTGTATTTGCCTCATTATATACAATTGGAGCTATTTTTGGACTCTTATATTTCACCGACCCATTTGCCTATCTTTACAACAATACTACAGAAACTTATTAAATATATGTTTGTATGTTGTTCAACACAGTAGAAATCTTATTTTAGGTTTAAAATTTTTCTTAACTATTTTGTTTGTTAAGTTTTACATATGTTATTGTTTGTTGGTAGTATAAACACCAAAATTCAATTTATGAGTATTAATCTTGAATTCATAACCTTGCTAAAATTGTATATTGAATCTGGTGGCTTTTTTGTAGTTTATTGTGCATTTTTCACATTGATAATTATGTTGATTGAGTTAAAACATGCCTTTTATATCTTTTTCTTACTTTATTATTCTAGTTAGACTCTCTAGGACAGAGTTGCACAACAGTGATGACAGATATCCTTGCTTGTAAAAAAAATAAGTATTTTATCATTAAGTACATTAGCTGTACATCTCACAGATGTACTTTATTAAATTGAAGTAAAATCTCCTTTATCTTAGTTTACTGAGAACTGTGATAACTAAATGATAATGGAATTTAACTGTGCTTTTTCTGTTTCTATTGAGGTCATCATATAGTTTCTTCTTTAATTAGTTAATATAATGAGTTACATTGATAGCAAAATACTAAGCCAACTTTGTGGCATTATAATAAACTCTGCTTGGTCACATTGTACTGTCTTTAAATATAGAGTTGCATTTGATTTTCTAATACATTGTTAAGAATTTTGCTATGTTCAGAAGCATATGCATCTGTAGTTTTCTAGTAAACTACAGAAAATGTTTGCTTCACAGGATGGGTTGAAAATTTCTCTCCTTTTTAATCTCCTGGAAGAAATTCTATAAAATTGATATTTTTCCTCCAAAATGTTGATGGCATTGTCTTAGTTACTTTCTTGTTGCTGGGACACAATTCAAATTCAGCTTAAAGGAGGGGAAGTTTATTTTGGGTCACTGTTTGTAGAGGTTTGAGTCTATAGTCAGCAGACGCTTAGGGCAGAGCAGCAAGGCAGAAGAGGTTCATGGAAGAGCAGAAACAACGCATGGTTTGGCAGCAGGAAGCAGAGAGGGAGAGATCAAAGGAAGATGAGTGGAACACACACTTCTAGATCACATTTCCAGTGATCACTTTCTATCAGGATTTACCTCCCAAATTACATTTAGCTATAAGCTTATCAATACATTAATCTGATAAATATTACACTCCCATGGTTCAATCATCTCTCAGTCTCACCTATGTTCACATGAGACTTGGGGGAACAACCAGATGTAAATCATAACAGACATTCACTAGTGAATCCACTTTAATCTAAGTTTTCTTTGTGCATAGGTTTTTAAACTATAAGTTAAATTCCATCTATGCATCAAAATTATATCTATAATTGTAATTGCTTCTCTGTTCATTAATTTATTACTATTATTAAACTTGTTGATTTCTCAGTGGGTTTCATTAATATGTGTGTTTAAGAAACTGTCTTAAAATATAAATTAGTAGTATGGTTATCTATCTTGCACACTTAAATATACAGTTATATGTGTATACCTACAAGTTGTTCTTTCCTTTGGAACATTTTCTTTCCCTTTCATTATTACAATTTATGTTATACATTTTAGATCATAATACTCTTTCAGTTTTTTTATTATTTGTGCTGTCATTGTTTAATTGTTCATTTTTATGCTTAGATTTTGTAACTTGCACAAATACTTCTAAGATAAAAATATGTAATATATTAACTAGTGTTGATTTCTTACTGTTATTTCTTTGGAATTCTGTATTATTTTTACCCTTTTTTCTGTTTTTCTTCTTAAAAGTTAAAAAAGAAATATATAAATTGTCACTAATCTAAGTTAATATCCTATTATCAATGTTCTTTTTTTTTTTGTCTCTTAGGCTAGTGTATAGCACCAGGATGCCATAATGTGTATTAGTTCAAGTCATTAAGAGTTTCACTGGAATTTTGAGTAGAATTTATGTACAGAATTTGGGGTTCTACATTGATGATTTTCATCTTCCTTTGTTTTCCTCTTAATTTTTCTGCTGCTACATTCTTCTTTAGGTTTAGCCACTTCATCTTGCCTTAACGCTGTAGATTCAAGTATCTAAATTTTAACCACCATACACAGTCCAAATGGAGATTACCTGCAATCAGAGAAGAGTACATTCATGACTGATTCACACTCTTCTATTTCTATTACCTAAGTTTTCATTGCTGTTTCCTGCTATTGCTCATTCTCAATTAGTTGTAAACACAGTGCTTGCACTGATAAATAACCTAAGCTATTAGTCTTCTCATGGATTATTATAGCATTTTTGAAAGTAAGTAAAAGCACTTCCATAAGAGCAAGTATAATATTTTGTGAATTATAATTCTCAATTTTAACTCTCAGCTATTCAAAGAGTGACAATAACAAAATTTGTATGGTTTTATATATTGACAGGGAAAAAAGCTACTGGTGTATGTGATTTAGAATTTTGGGGTATGTGATTTTAGACTTAGATTTTCTCAGAATGATTTGATGGTAAAAATGAAATTTTTTAGAATGCTAAATTGTGGGGTTGTGGAGGCTTCCATTCAGATTTCAGAAGCATTCTTTCAAGGCCAGACAAGGAACTCCTGAGAGGGCAGTACACAAAGAAATGGGAGTGAAGTCAAAAGTGCAGGAAATCAGACAAGCTAACAATGTGATCTGTCTGCTGAGAAAAGCTACAGTACATGAGAGGAACCAACTCAAGAGAAAGGCCACGTGGGCATCAAACAGCAAGGCAATGGCAGTGAGATCATTTACATGCTTTCAAACTCACATCTGACCACCACCAGCCCTCAATGCTGGAAATGGAGCTACAGGACTTTATGTTTGCCTTTACTGGATTTTGGTCTTGATTTGTTCTTATTATTTTATATTCACTTACTCTTCCCTTTTGCAATGGGAATGTTGTGTACATGTTCCATTGTACCTTGGTATTGTTAACCAGAGGTGGCGTGCTCCAATTAAACTTAATTGTAAACTTGATTGACTTGGGAGCTGCCTAGAGAATTTGTAAAAACACACGTGGGTATATCTGACTGGAATATCAAGACATTATTTTAGTTTCATATCTTTTCCCTGGCTATTTCTTCTCTGATACTGTTACTCTGCTCTGCTTCTCAACCACCATGAACCAAGCAGTCAAACTTTTCTGCAATGTTGATCTTACACTGGGGTCAGCTAACCATGAAGTGAATCCTGTGAAACTATAAGCAAAACAAACCTCTCCTTCTTTAAATGGATGGTGCCAGGCATGTTTATTCAGCAGCAGTATCACTGACTAATACAGTCAGTTGCCTCTCTGTGACTTCTCATGGAATCACTTATATAGCACCATGACTATTTAGTGAACTTCTTCACTGAACTATAAATTGTTATGTATCATGCATCATGTCTCCATTTTGTATTTCTATTATCCTTAATGACTCTTGGTCATTCACAGTTACAATAAGACTTTGGTAAATGAATAAATAAATGCCAATGAATGATTTACTTGTAGATCTATAAGTCAATTTAACTCTGATGTATATTCTATGAAAGAATAATTAGGAAAATAACTTTTAAATTAGTAAGCTAGAGAAGTGGAGGCAAACTAAATCTTAAAATACAGTGTCATGATTTGTCATGATTTTTTACTTTGATTTCCTACTCTTGGTGAAGGGAAGGTACTGAAAAAGCACAAGGGCTACGTTTTTATAATCCTGCAATTTATTTATGCATTTCTTTGTCTTTTCTGTTCAAACTTGACATTGGCTTTGAACCTTACCATAGGAAAGGGAAGTCATGTCAAAAACATAAATCAGAGCAGAAAAGCTAGAGGGTATTATTACTACATCATAAAGATGAAGGATAAAATCTCTCTCAGGACCAGTTGAAGAGGAAAAAACAGAATAGGGTAATGTTTGAGAAAGAATTGTGTCTCAGAAAAAAATCTTGCCTCCGATGGGTTAAGGCTTCTTCACACAATTAAATACCAGACTTATTTAGCAGTCTGGGTAGCACAGCCCAGGCAGTCAACACATTCTTCAACTTTCCTATGTTCCTGTATAGTATGTAATGTTCGATAACAGCAGAGTGCTCAAAAGCTGCCTGGATAGCATTGAGAACCATCAGCAAACTTACAGTGCTCTGAGAAGTAAGCTGGGCTGGCAGGCTTGACAGTTTCTCATGGCTGTATTGAAAGAGGCAACCACAGATACCCGCATAAGCCCAGGGACCACAAATAGAAAGTTATTACCAGCAGAGTAGGGGTCAAGGACTTCGTTCACAATTTGATGATGCTATAAGAATTGTACCCAGGCTTTTCAGAGGAGGAAAAATGGTCAAGGGAACTTTCCAGCTTTAGCCTATATTTCAACTTACTGTGATTAATCAGAATTGACCTTGTATTACCTATCTTTTGTGGTATAGGAGTTTGAATTATAACAGGGAAATAAAGAAATTACATTAGCACTTTTGTTGTGAAAGCATCTAACATACTGCGTGAGTTTTACCAAGATCTGACTCTGTAACAAAGACAGAAGCATATTTGTAATCATTGTGAGATGGGGACCTGTTAGTCACACACTGAGCAGCCCATAATGGCTGACAAATATATTTTCCGTATTGATTTGCAGAAAACCTGTTACTTACGTCAGCACTTTCTATATATTGTCTACATTAATTTTTGGTTTCCTCTGTCATTTCTCCATTTCTATTTCTCTCTCACTTTTACACACACAGACACATGCACATCCATTTTGCATATACATACATATAACTTTACACAATATAGTTCATCATATTTGATGGAGAAAGTAAAGATGTTATGCAAATTGATAAAAATCACAATAAATGGCAAAAGGGGATGTTAAATCTATCTCCCTTCAAAAATTTGTTCTTCTAATTTGCTATTTTGTGCTGAAAATGTTATTTATCTAAATGTAGTCTCTTTACCTTTTTCTTAAAGACTGGGAAATGATTATAAAATTTAATTTGCACATGACTTCAAAACATTAAATGTAAAAGAATATGGATGGCTTAGGTAATCTGGTGCCATTTATCAGAATGATTTATTATAGTATTTATTAAAGCGGTGATATGGCATGAGAGATAACAGCAGTGGTACTGAATTTTTAGCAACAAAAGAAGGCATTACATTATACATTATTTATATTCAGCTTTTAAAATTAAAGTAATACATCATCAAGATTCATGTAAGAAGTATTAAAAACTCAAAAGATTTGAGCATTTAAGTCTTCAAGATACAATATCATGTATCTTGAATCGGAAATGATAAAGGAAACAATCCATGGACAGGCATAACTAGTGACAATATATGTTAGTCATTCTCACTTTCATTTGCTAGTTGCAAATTATTTCTAGTCTAGTTTTACCATAACTAAGTTTTACTAAGTTTTTGGGGATTATCTGCTAATTCTTTTGGAACAGTTCGTGTTTATAGTGTTTTTAAAGACTATAAAGAGAGCATGTCTTCTAAAGCCTTTATTTCAGAACATTAATATGAATATTCTGTCATCACTTTAGTTGATAAGATTTTTAAACTTCTATAGATTTTACTGTTTGTATATGATATTCAGTATTGAGTTTTAATAATCAGTTTACTTACAAAATGGTCTTGGCTCTTAAGCCATCTGTGTAATTACCACAGAATGTCTGAATATAAAATCTTAGTGTAGTTAATATCTGCTGTCTTCTTTATTTCCACTGTTATAAATGACATACTCAATACTTTTGTAACTGAAGTAATAGAAATGCATGAATTATATTTGGTGTTAATGTTTATGTTCTATGAAGGTAAATGAACTGGGACTTTATATCCTTATATTTTTATGAAGTGATTTATACTCTACTGGGCTTTGTGTATAGTTGTTTCAAATAATAATGACACTTAAAGCTGAAAATATAGCATATTTATATTATATTAGTTAAATGAAGAGTAGTAATAGGTCAATAGTAGCGTAATAGGTCAAGATCAATTAGTAAAAGATGTAAAGGAATGCAAAAAGTTTTAATTTGACCATATATCCGGTTACATTTTATATGTCAAAAGAATGGAAAAAGTTTAAAAATTTTATAGTACTCAAGGCCCACATTAAATCTTCAACATGTTTTTAATATCAGTCATGTGCATGAATTACTTTTATATTGTAATTATTTCTTTAAAGTTGGATAAATTTGTCCAATAATAAAGGTTTTAAAAAGATTGCTTAACTACAAAAAGTTTATTGCATTGATCAGATTGGAACATTCTCATCCCGCTACCATAATAGGATGAAAATTAAATATGTCTATTACATTATTTTTAAAAAACTCAACTACTCAGTGATAGCAAAAAAGGAGAGAGGGTAACAAATGAATCAGACTGGGCACTGGGTCATTTTGTGAAGGAGGGTAGTGTGCTTGTGTTTGGGAAAGGTGTCAAATTTGGAAGTACTGTAACTGCAAATCAAAATGCAGGCTGTTTTGTTAGCAAAGTTGAGGTTAAGGCTGATCAGCAGTGGAGTCCTCTGGTCCCATTATGTGATAGTTTCCTAGGCACTTCAAACAGGCACAGAGAAACTGAGCTGCAGATTTTGCCAGGTTTGCAGATTGTCCAGAAGGACGAAGATATCTGTGAAGGTTAGGACTAGTGACTATTGTTTTCAAATATTTAACCCCAAAATTCATGCTGGTTATAGTATTTCATGAAAATAGAAGTGCTTTATCAGTCACAATAGTTAATTGTAGTGGAGTTAGGTTAAATACATTTAACTTTTTACAAATTTATGAAAAAAATTAAATTTTATTCATATGTTATGGGGTATTTATGCATGCAGAAATGTACATATTGTCCTTTGTACATTCAAAATTATGTAGTATCAGATTGTGATAATTTATTTTTTGATTCTAATCTAAATATTTGTGAGAAATTTAGATTGAAATATAGAGTTCCATACATAGATTTGAAATATATTTGTCTGATGAAGTATCTTCACTATTTCAACTGATAACCAGTCACTTATTAAGAAACCTAAAGAAATCTAAAGTCATTTTGTTGTTTTGTTGCCTATATATATTTTGTGTCCATTCAACAAAAATTTATTGAGTTTCTATCCAGTGCCAGGCACAGTTCTAGGTACTGAGAATACAGTTTTAACCTGATTTTCTTCTCAGTAAGGAATTCTATTTTAGAAGCTTTGTAATTAATTGTGATTAACTGATCACAATTTGTATTACCATAATGTCAAGGTTGTTTATTACATTTGTTATTTGGCTTTTGCACCTTGGGTCATCCAAGCCCCATTAGAAGCAGAAAACCTATTACAATTGTAACATATTTCATCTGTTTTTGTTGCCATGATACAGCCAACTCTTAATTCCTAACTAAATTTTCATATTATTTTCTCCACATAATCGCAGAGGATGTCTAGAATCTCAATTTTTTAAATGGACATCACATTGGTTCTAGGTTTGCGTTAACATAGAACACAATTAGGAATATGTAAACTGTTTATGTCTACAGATTATAAGCTAAAAGCTGCCTATATCAATACAATTAATTCAACCAATTGTCCTAAAATAAACAAGTATGCTCTAATGTTTATAATTAGATAGCACCCATTTCCACTGATATCAATATGATTGAAATAATTTATTACTATGCATAATATCTTTTAAAACAAAATTTTGGTATTCTTGCAGTGCTACAGAATAGGTCTTCCTGATCCAAAATCTACCAGAAGGCTCTTACAAGAAAGTAATACCATACCCTGGATAAATTTATGACAGATATACATTTTACTGTGCTTCAAGAGTTGCTAAAATAAATAAGATATTACTTATTTTACAGGGCTCTATAGTTTAAAAAATTGAGCAGTGAGTCTTGAAAGAAAATAAATAGTTTAGTAATGTGATGAAACCCTGAAAAGACTAAAGTATTTCTAGGTTGATAAAATCCTCTTTAACTCAGAAAAGGCAAATGCAAAAAAAGCACATGCAAATTCATGCTGAAAAGAAGCCATTTTTAATTTAGGATCTGAATATCTCCAAGATTAAATTTAAAACTATGAGTTTACACTAAAAATCAAATTCCTTGACATTGAAAGAAATATATCACCAGGATTGAAATACAAGGTGTGATAAAATATGGTGAATATTTGAATTTTAAAAATTGTTACAGTAAAAATCACATTTCCTTTAATCCCGTCTCAAAATACCTCTAATTGCTTCCAATACACTCATCCCTTCGTTGTCACTTCCTAAAGTAATTTTGGAATGTTTCTATCCTGAGTTTCTTTAGTTGTACTGCTGTATCTGTTTAAATGTCTTGAATTGATTAAAAATATTTACTTTTCATAGTCATTTGGACTTTGGGGAAAAGCTATTGTATCAGCTCCTTGTATAAGTTGCATGAGGTCATATAATAATGTTTTGATAAACCTACCTTTCCATTGGATGGCACTCAGTAGAGGTATTTATTTTACTTTTGATCACACCTTGTAAGTATCTTTAAAAAAAGACTACAATTTTCATGAAGTTTCAAGAATCTTAAGATAAATGTGTTTGTGGTGTGTGTGTGTGTGTGTGTGTGTGTGTGTAGTGTCATTTTGGGAACTTCATGGCAGTGTGTCTTTCACTATGATATATTTTTAAAAATTTGAGCATTAAATATATACATATATTTTGATCACCTCTTGTATACAGATATAATAGATTTATTCTTCAATGATTTCAGATACTAAGACGATTAGATTCAAGGGATGAATTGATTTGACTAAAATATTAAAAGGATAAAAATAAAATATAAATTATATAAGTAGAGCAAACAATTAAAGTACTGGTAGGTGTCATGATATATGTCTGTGGCCCCCAGGCCTCATGTGTTTACATTATGCATATGTGGTTGGTTCGTTGTCTAGTGCTTGGATTGATGGTGTCAGTGCTACACCCACATAGGGGTGGAGCTGGGATGTGATGTAATGGCAGGAAAAAGGCATGTCTCTTTTACCTGTTTCCTCCTTTTGTTTGTAACCACCATGAACTGTGGCTCCATGCCACCCTTCCTTAAGCCAACTAAGTAGAGACTAAAACCTCCAAAAACTGTAAAAAATAAACCTTTCCTTTACCAACTTTGGGCTTTATGTATTTTGTTTCAGCAATGAGTAAAAAATAACTATAACAAAATTTGGTACCAGGAGCGGGGTCATTTGCTGTGATTATACCTCACCGTGTTTTTTAAGAGGCTTTAGAAATGGCTTGTGGGCAGAGTTTAAAAAGGTTTAGACAAGTCACCTAGATGCACAGAGCTGAAGCAGCTTAGGCTGTTCTGTAGAGGAGATTCTGGGCAGAGCTCAGGAGACCAGGACACTGATAGAATGCCTGATGATAAAGATCAGGCTTGGGAGGTTTCTGCTGGGAAGAAGGACTGCATTGGTTGTTGGACTCCTCATGATGTGTGTTATGGCTTGGCAGAAAGTTTGTCGGTATTTTGCTCATACCCAGAGACTGCCTGAGACTGAGACAAAGGGCAATGGACTGATTGATCTAAAAAAGAAAATTACAAGGCAGTCAATAATTGAGGCTGTGGCATGGGTATTGTTGGGGACTTTTAGCCACTTTATGTTGCAAATCAAGGAAAAATGCCCAACAGGATAATTTACAACTCTGTGAATTTGGCCAGAAGGAAAATTTCATGAAAGCTGTGAATTGAAAGGACCTGGTTTAGACTTTGATTGCTGAAGAGAAACAGAGATAAAACAGATGGCACTGGGGCAGTGGGTCCCCACCCTTTGCAGCCTCAACTGCAGAAGTAAAAAAAAAATTGTTCAGAGGAAAATGCTGCAGAACACCAAGCTCCAGAACAGTAATGGAGGCCACATGAGGTTCCAAAATGGTGGCAACATAGAAAAGCTTTTCTTCACAATCAGGCTCACAGAGCCCAACAATCCAGGCAATGGACCCCTACAGCCAAGAGAGAGAAAAGCCTGGCTGCTACTCAAGCTGGCAGCAGACCTTGGCAGCATCCACAAGGTGCTGATTTTAGGTGCGAGGAAAATGCACAAATTCTGAGGATAAGATGGCTTCCACCTGGATTGCAAAGGGCCTAGGAGGCCAAGCAGTGTGCCCCTGGGAGGGCAATTTTTAAAGATGTGAGGGTAAAGACAAAGGTGCAATGGAGACCCCAAAGTTTGGAAAAGCCAAAAATGTAGATCATCCAAGGAAAGCTGCAAAAAGCAAGCAGAGAGGATTTAGAGAAAAGCTGCAAGAGTTGAAATCCCTGCAAGTGCCATAGAGATAAAATCACTCAAGCCTTTTAGAGTTTGCAACTAGATTACTTCAAATGCTAAGCATAAAACTCTAGGACTTAATGTCCCCCCTCCCCCCCCGCAGGATGTTGGACTTACTTTTTTTCCAGTGCTTTATACTCCCCTGTTTGTAACTTTTGGAATGGTAGTGTTTATCTTGTTTCTTTGCATTTCCAAAATGTTTAACCTTGTTTCACTTATACAAGGGGTTACAGTTAAGTTTGTCATAGATCTTGGAGGAGACTTGGGACTTGGATTCCTCAGCAATGCTAAAACTGTTAGGACTCTGGCAACCCTTTAGATGGACTAAATGTCTTTTATATAAAGGATGTACATGAGTCCTGGGGTCCAGGGGTGGAATATCATGGTTTCTGTTGGTGGCCCCCAGGCCTCATGTGTTTACATTATGCATCTGTGATTGATTCATTGTATAGTGCTTAGACTGATGGTGTCAGTGCTACACCACATAGGGGTGGAGCCAGTCTGTGATGTAATGGCGGGAAAAAGGTGTGTCTCGCTCTTCTGCCTGTTTCCTGCTTGCTGTTTGCAGCCGCCATGAACTGTGGCTCAGCCATGCCACCCTGCCTTGGAGCCAACTAAGTAAAGACTAAAACCTCCAAAAACTGTAAAAAAAATAAACCTTTCCTTTACCAACTTTGGACTTCAGGTATTCTGTCTCAGTAAACAAGTAAAAAATAACTAAGACTGTAGGTTTAAAACATTCCAGTAAAAATGGATATTAAAAATACATACTTGTAGAAATAACAAAATTAACAATTGAGTGAATAGACAGATAAATTTAATGGAGAGTTAATGAACTGGATGATACGGCCCACTAGTTACCCAGGATGCAGTGCAAAAATACCAGTTGATTTATGTAGAACATGGAGAGAAATGTGGATGCAGAACTGTCACGTGCAAAGGGCTTGCCCTTCTGCGTGGGTATAAATTTGGTTTAATCTCGCATTGCTTTTGCACTTCAAGGCATTATTATTTCCTGCCATGGTAAGAACTGACTGTATTTGGCTGGCTCCCAAGGAAACAAAAAAGAAATATAGACTCTAAAATACAATAATTTAGAATAAATATAAAACGGTTATTTTGTTTTGTTTTTTGTTGGTACATTTTTGCAGCATTTAATCATTACATTTATAAAAAAGAAATAAGGATGAGAATATGCACTTGATAAGCATTTTGAAGAATGAAAACACATGTCTGTATATCCATGGGTTCAACTAACACCACTGAAAAAAATATTTAAAGAACTATATTTGTACTAACCATGTCCAGATTTTTTCTCTTGTCATAATTTCCTAAATATTATGGGATAAAAGGTATTTACATTGTACTAAGAAGCTTAAGTCATCTAGAGATGAAATAGGGTACAAAGGAGGATATGTATAAGTTGTATGCAAATACTATACCATTTTTCATAAGAGGCTCTTTTGTATTCAGATTTTGATATCTATGGTAGGTCCTTGCCCCAATCTCCTATAATAAGTAGGGGTGACCATATACAAAATACTTTTGCAAACAGAAAAACTATTTGAATATGATACAGAAATATGAATCTTGAATCTGACTACTTTTCAAAGTCAACACTCTGCCATAATGCTACAGAGTGGCACATTTAAAATGGTGATAATGTCTAATGTTTTCTAACAATAATTTGGTATGGTTAAAGAAGTATGCTGTGGTATATGAAAAGAAAGTCAAATAGAGGACAGAATAAAGAAAATGGAAGAATGTTAACATTTGAAAGCATAAGTGGGTGATAGTTTTCCGGAATAAAAAAGGTACAAGTTTACAGCATACACTATGAGAGTACTAAAATGTTTCTCATTTAGGAGTTTTTAATCGACTTGCAGAACAGTAAAGATCAGAGTTAGATTGCTTATATTGTCAAATATGATTTGAATACTAACTAGTTATTGTACTGCAGATTCAATGCACTGTGGATCAAAAATGTTATAAGGTTGCAGTTTATTAAACTGGTACAGCTTATTTTTCTTTTCTCTAACCATTAAACAATATAGTGCAACAACCACACATATAGAGGACCAACTATATTTATATCATTGCATTTAATAAATAAAAAAGTAATTGTATCTGCAAAAAGAATGATTAAAACAATATAAAGCTTGAGGGTTGAAGTTTACCCCGGTGTTGTTAGGACCAAATTTTTTTATATCCATTATTGTTTCATGCTAGTTAATGATCGTTTTAAGGACAGGAAAATTTTCAAAAATTACCTTTCTTTGAGATATTTTGATTTGTTAATTTGCAGGTACTACATGCTAAACATTGTGATTAGTATGTATGCAAAATTTTATATTTAAGTTGTTATTTTCTGTGGCAAATCTTGCAAGTTTGTTTCATTAATATCACTGTCATTATTTAGTTTGCAGAATGGAGATTCAAATCTTTTAATCATTTCTCAGAACATATAAGTAAAATGAGGCAGAATTAAATTTGAACTAAGAATGTTCTTTGGAAGCCATGATGGGGCGGGAGGTACTACTAATCC
The DNA here is from genome assembly GCF_034190915.1 of Cavia porcellus. Classification (NCBI taxonomy): domain Eukaryota; kingdom Metazoa; phylum Chordata; class Mammalia; order Rodentia; family Caviidae; genus Cavia; species Cavia porcellus. The sequence goes on from NW_026947493.1 coordinate 61,547,542, forward strand.
AGAAACAGAAATAGACTAACTTGCTACGATCCTCACTTTAGCCATGGACCACAGAGCTCCTGTGGAGAGTGTTGACAGAAAACCCACCAAGATTTTGTGAATCAGACTTTGACAAAATTCCCAGGCCCTAGTGAAGAAGGGTCTGGATTTGACTCAAAAAATATAGCAGGAATCCTAAGTCACAGATAATTTCCAGACTTCAGAATTAAGCATTAAAACAAATAAATTTGATCCTATATTTCCAGAAGTCTCTGAAAGTAAGTTAATACCACCCTGAAGAAGACTGCTATGATATTACAGCTGCTACTCATTGGAAATTAGTTTCCATGGGAAAAACTTCAGGCAATCTAATTGTCTGACCAAACAATTCCTTTCACTGCAAAAGAAATCAGACCCATATCTTTCCTTACCATTCCCAGACACACACACTATCATGAGAATCTGTACTATAAGCCCAGAATGTTGTTCTACAGATGTTTTTCATGCTTTAAAACAACAGGGCATTGTTCACAGTCTGAACACCCATGATCAGATATCTATATGTTGAAATTTTTTCCCTTCTTTTTACCCTGTGTACATAGGAAGGGTTTTAGTTTGTTGATTATTGCTACTAAATATTTATTACGTATTGGTGGTGACTGTATGTAACCTTGAATTCATGAATTTCAGAAGCACTAAAAAGATCTATTTATTTCTGATAAGAGGCTCATTTAGGTAAGGAACACCTTTGGCACTTCATGCATAGGAACAAAGAAATACCTTTCTGGAAACCCAGAGGTGAAATAGTCTGTAGATATTGAGGTATCTATCATCTCCACACTCTACCCCTGTTGGGGTTGAATGAACCATGTATAAACAGATTTTATTTTCCTGAGTCTTGAACAGAGATAATTTGATTTCAGGGGGACTCTGATCAGAGGGAAAAATAAGCTATATATTGGCCAGGAACTAATAAAGCAGAGCCTTGTAAAAGGAGATGATGTTTCTTTCTCTTAGCAATTCAAATTAGGAAAGGTGGTCTGGATCAGGCATTAAGGGGAAGAGAAGGTGAAATGATGGACCAAGAGTCTCAGTGACCATTAGGCTAAAATGCAGGAATAGATGTGAATCGATAAAGAATTATGAGGTAGAAAACAGCTATTCAGAAGGGAACAAAAAATGAGATGACGTTTGAAGTCTTATTGCAATAGAAATAGAGAAACATTTAGTTTATCTTTTTTGTTTGTTTGTTTGTTTTTGTTTTATTGGTACCAGGGATTGAACTAATGACTGCCTGCTTGCAAGGCAGGCACTTATGCCGCTGAGCTAAATCCCCAGCCCCTGAAACATTTAGTTTTAAGAAAGTTTTGCATATACATAAGTACACACATACACACACATACCTAATTCATAATGGTTTTTCACTTCTATTTCCTTGAGGCTAAATCATATTCGGTTATAATTCTCCATCTGTTTATATGAGTTCATGTTCCTTTCTCTCAAGCAAATGGATGCAATCTGGATAGCTTAATCAAAATGTATTTCAATATTATATCAAAAATGTGTACCAGACAGATTTAAATAGGGAGGAAAGATTTTATTTAATTGTAATAGAAGCCAGGACTATTACAGCAAAGGAGACTGAACTCAACTTCTTTAAAACAAATGGCAGGTGAATTGTAAGTACTTAGGTAAGTGTGGAAAGTACCAGAGGACATTAGGGTCAATGTGATAAGGTCGTTTTTGTTTGCTAATTGGTGCTTATTGAAGTTACAGTCCTATCTTCCCCCAAGCTGGGAGGCTCTTTATGCTTGATTATGTTTCAAAGGGTTGAACCCTAGATTCTTGAGGAATATATTTCTGGCTTATAAAACAGGTCAGGACAAATTTACATAACTTAGGACAGAGAAAAAATTTAAAATTTCAAGTGTTCTAAAGCAAATTATTAAGCAAGAAGAAGCCTTCTTAAAGATTTGTCAAGATGAGGGCTTTAGGTTTAGGCTACATTGTTCATTTTCCCTAGTAATTCATATAGTTAAAGGTGTTGATAACCATGTTTCAGACAGTCTCTCAGGACCCTGGCAGCATAAAGACTTATTTCCAAGATGCTGCCATTGAGATGCCATAATTCCCAGGACTCTGACAATAAGTAAGATTATCATTGACTTAGTTTAATAGATGCACATATAATTATTCATTCTTTTATTTATTCAATAAATATTCATTGACTATACACTGTACCAGACAATTCTAAATAGAGCACCTGGGATTTATTCATCAACAAACTAAATGTTCATCAATCTCTATTCTCATGGACTCATATTCCAATAGGAGAGAATCAGGTAACAGACAAAAGTACATGAAGTGCTTACTACTTTACTTTTAAAAGATTAAAAAAATAAAAATGATATAGAATTTCAAAATAAGATGATAGGAAATTAATACTCATTGTTATATTGCATATCATCTATACAATAGCTGCTCAGATTACCAGATATAGGCATGCAAAACTGATCAAATTATATAAGCACGAACTCTTCCTTTCAATGAACTAAGAGAATCAGTAATACAATTATCTTGGGAAAGGGGATAATCCCGATTCTACTTACATCACGAGTTTGTTTACAACCAAACTGTATTCCTGAGTAAAAAGTCTCCAGGTTGGTAACTCCCACTATTCTTGATACTGAACTATCTTCTAAACCACAGATTCTAAATGCTCTATGAGCTTTATCCTCACACACCTTTAATATTTTTAACGGTGGGGTTTCAGCTGACTTATGTAATATATTTATTTCACCAATTTTTATAGTAAAAATCTGTTTTTAAAACAGAATAAGATAGTTTAAAAATCCAGATCTCAAAGTTGGCTTCTGAGTTAGGAGTGCCACTGCAGCTCCCATTAGCTGTACCCCACTGCTTCACCTCCTTAAAGGCTTTGAACTAAGCAATATTCTTCTTTAATAATAATGTCAAAATGATTTCCAGGATACATACACTAGATACAAGGAAAATAATTATATCAACACTATTTCTTTTACATCTATAGAGAAAGGAAGTTTCTTAGCTTTGCTACACGTGGTCTATTTTGAAAAGTGGTAGTATGTAGTTGTACACTCACATATGTTTTTTATTTTGATAGTTAGCTATTTACTCTGTGGCTTGTTGATGGCTTCCTTAATTGGATAGAAAAGGTGTAGTTCCTCACCACAATATAAAATATTGAAAGGTGACAGAAGGAAAGCACTTTACTAGACTCTTGGGAAAGAAAATTGCTTGTCTGTAATTGTTTTGCTTGCTGAAGAAATATATCAGACTGCCATTTCCACATGGATTTTCTGAATTTGGCGTGACCAACTATTTTAATGTCAACAGAAACAAGCCCTTGTAGAGTTTTTCTGCCTTTGGTATGCTCTAGTTAACCTAAGGGACCTTTAAACCTATACTTGTAGAGAAAGATAGCAACATGTCACAGAGGAGGTAGGGATTGGTTTGTAAATAATTTTTCAGCACGCAGAGTGACAAATTGTGGGCAGAAGCACTGGAGATAGGGAAATAAAAATAAACGTAAAATATGTACTCATCATCCTACCAAAAAGTGAACATGGAGTAGGACATAGATTAAATGAGTGTCATAAAATTCCAAATAGAAGAGCAGCTCATGCTTGAGTGAGAAGCGTAACTGTTTATTCATTCAGTGTCTCTTAATGACTCAACTATGATATGTCAGGCACTCTGTTTATAGAGACATCAAAGGTAAGCAAAATAGATGTGCTTTTTACATTTGGCACAGAATATAATATACTATAAAATCAGCAACTGTTATAATATGTACAGATTATATGTCAAAAGCTGCAAAAGGCATCTCATCTTGCTTTTATAAAGCTTTAAAGAATTTGAAGTGCATAAAAAATAAAAAGGGGTTAATTGAGCAGAAGATTTAGAGAGCTTCAGACAGACAAAACAGTTTTGAGGAAGGTCAGAAAAAAGGAAAAGGATGGGTTGAATGACTAGAATATAGTAAGTGTTGAGACCAGAACAAGGGTCAAGTTACGGACTTTATAACACAGGTTGAACTAGAGGTACACCGAGCTAAGCCCAAGTACATTCTTCTTTCTATAATTATGTATCAAATGGCTACAATTTTTCAAGCTGCTCAAGATATAGAGATAAAAGAATTATTTTTAATCTCTAGGACCTCAACTTGGGTAAGACAGACCAAAGTATTACAACCTGTTACAAGTTACTGATAAGTGACGTGATTACAGGAGCTAAAAACTGGTGAAAACCATTGACAAAAAGAAGTAAAGTCAAGTGTCTGAGAAAGGTTTAAGAGGCGACTTCTGAAGCAAGTTGTAAAAGTCAGGGAGAGCATAAAGCACAGCAGTGACAAACATTTAAAGCATTGGGCATGGAGTAGTGGTTTAGAAACATGATCACCAAGACAACGCATAACTTCAAATGTGATGCTTTTACTATGGCAGCATTTTCTAATGTGTGTCTCAGCCAATAACCTCTGTGACCCAAGGACACTTCGCTCTTTTCTTGGAAAGATACAATTTTCACTTAGCATAGAAAGCTACATGAAAATATCTACCACGAGGAAGTTGTTTAACCTGATGTTCTATGGTATTTTTCAAAATTATCTGAACACAGAATTTCCTTTATTCCTCTTTTGGTTTAATAAATCTGTTAACAAGCCAGGAAACACACTGTAACACTGACGGCAGGACCTATGGTCAGTGGTGGAGAGGGAGGGGCTGGGACCACAGAAGAAAGCTGGATCAGAAAGCTTTTGGTCTACCACACTGGGTTTTAAAAGAGAACTCGCTGGGTGTTTTCTCCCAGTGTAAAGGGTTCCTACAGTGTGACATGCCCCCTTGCTCACTCCAAGGTGTCTGTGAGAAGTGGCCTTTCTCAAAGAAAAACTTACAAGTTAAATGAGAGTATCAAGATAGCTGTATGTCCTCCTTTTGCGACTGTTGCCCATAGGAGGACCTTCTCCTGGGAAGTGTTGCTCCAGTTAAGTATCACTTAGGGTAGAAAGATGACTTTCAAATCTTTGATTCAGTATTAAAAAATACAGTTAACTATAAGAAGAAAGCTTGTCTCCAACAAGGCTTCATCAATTAATAGGGAGATATTTACGCAATCCTCATTTGTTTTATTTCTCACTGCATTTATAACTTATATAGGTAAGGAATCATATTGTCTTTCATGAAACTCAGGTAATAGTGAATTTGATCTTCAGTTTGGAAATAACTGGAATAGTCTAATACAGCAATATAAAAGGACAAAATGGTCATCAGGACAAGCTTTGATGCAATCTGTACTACATCTAAGCCAATAATTCAACGGAAAATGGGATAGACATGAGATATATTTAGGAGGCTGAATTGACAGCATTAGGAGACTTATTAGATGTATGATGTTAGAAAGAGACAGTGTCGGACAACTCTTAGATTTAATAGTGTTCAGTTATACTTGATTTATTGGAAATGAAAAACCTCAATTTCTAGTATACTGGTGTTCGTAAAAAGTTATATAACATCACTGTATCTCTATTTTCTTGTTCACAAAGAGGTAAATAATGAGATTACTCCATAAGGTGAAATAAGTTAATATAGAAAGCTCTTAGGATAGTGCTAGATTCATATTGAGCCTTGAAATATGGGTTTGGTGCATGCAATGAATTGTATCAAAATTATAATCAGGATGTTTGGCTATGAAAATTATGATGGAAAATGATAAGAAAGGCTTAATTTTTATCCAATGAAGTTTATGCTCAACCCTAAATTGTTTCCATTATTAAAGATTTTTTCTTATTCTCTCATTACTTTTGAACACTTTTACGCATTTGTTTTGAAATGTGAATATCAATCGGCATGAATTCAGCAGTTCATTAACGGAGCAACAAATTCCCCTGTAAGACCAGCATGTGGCCTACAGCAAATGAATCAATGTTCTGCTATTGTATTTAGAAAAATGTTACCCTGATTCTAATACTACCCTAATTGTTTCAGATTTATGCATAAAGAATATGAACATGCATAAGTTCAAGGCTTAATATAAAATACAAAAAGATTAAATGAAAACTAAAACCAAGGCATTCCTTCTCAAACAATTTTCAATATTATGCTGGTTACATTATACTGAAAATAGCATCTCACTTTCTAAATCATTTAGTAGCCTGTCAATTATCATTTGGCATGATCAAGCTGTGAAAATATTTTGACATAATTTCAGGAAGGCTTAAGGCATCTAATATTTCAACTTCTTGTTTTTGGTTCTAGCAATATCTTTGGTCATTAATGTGTTGCTGGGAAGTTTAGTTTTTTATATTAATATGTGAGTGTATCATTTTACTTACCTCATTTTGTGGATGTTTATTTGCATGAGATTATAAAAATTTAGCACTGAATTTCTAATCAGCATGCAGTTAGGTTCTATTAGTACCTGCTGTTATTCTTGCCAGTATACAATCCTTCAGTCTACAACCTATAAACACTGTTGGCTTTTCTTGAATTTAATGAGGCCACAAAACAAAATTATTGTTATTGTTTAGTCCTAAAATTATGAAGAAAAAAACTAAAATGTTTTCTGGGAAGTTTCATGACCTGTGGAAAACATGACACTGTTTCAGAAATACTAGCTTTTATGTGAAGTCACATTAAGATAGTAAAGCTATACTTACTGAAAAGCAAGTGTTATGAGATAGCACAGAGCTTTTAATTATGGCTCTTGATTTAGGGGACTTTGGGATTGGAGTAAGAGTCAGGGTATTGCCACTTCTCTTTCTCTGTCACTGGGATGTAGCAAATTGGTGTCCTACCTTCATTTTCAGAGATCGGACTCCAGGTGTGGAAGTTGGTCTGTACTTGGTTTCCGATGTCATCTGAGTAGCGCTTCTGTGGCTGGCCGCAGGCAGTCAGCCTTGGCCTTGAGGGTACCATGGCTGTGCCGGGTCTACTTACTTACTTGTCAACTGGACATCTACTTCCCAAATCATCTATGCACTTATTCCCGGCTTTGGGTGGATCTTGTTTCATCAGATCACTGCTGTAGATATACTGATTTCAGCAAGTAATATTATAATAAACGCTTATAAGTGAGTGCTTATTGTTTTTGGAAAAATACTATTTATTTTATTGTATTCCTGATTACAAAAGTTCAACACTGTTATAAATCAAATACTGAAAAAAAACCCCACAAAATACAGATATTCTCTATGATTTAATTTGCAGCAATGGGCCATTTTACATGAATGTCAAAATTCACCAAGTCTTTGACTCACCAATATGTTATTTTAAGATACTATTATCAATGGCTGAAAACACTTTTTAAGTTTTTGAGGATTTTATATTCAGCTCAATAATCTTAATTAAGTTTCTTTAGAAGTTAAACTATAAACTAAAATAAATTCTATGCGTAGCAGAATCAATAAAACAGAGTCTGAATCAAGTAAGGAGAGGATTCTTGACATATATCAAATTCTATTTAAAGTTATTTTGATGAAAAATCTTATAGACAGCCACAGTGTCCCATGTCAGTCAAAATCTCCAAGATATTATGATGGGCAGTATCATTTGATGACTAAGAAAGCAGGGTGAAAATGGGTATCCAACACCATGGCTCACAATAATGTGTATTTCCTGACTCAGACATTTGTGGTAATGAATTGGCTTAACTACTCTAGCAAAGAAAAAGTGAAATAGAGTGACATCATCAGCATCATTATCAACATCATCAGGACTTCACTTGAGTCTTGTGTGACCGGCTGAAGAAGGGTTTGAGCTCTGCTGCCAGGGCGCTTAAGAACTAAATTGGATTCCATTAATTTGCTCTGTCATTCTCTGGATGTTATTTTTGAATTATCAGAAAACAATAAGGAGATCTTCACATATATTTTGTAGGAAGAGGAATTTTCCTCTTCAAGGAAAAAGAGAAAATGGAAGTAGACAGAAGCAGTATACCCTTTAGCGCCTATGCAACGTGGAAGTCATTTGTGTCACCCTCAGTCACAAAACTTGGTCAAGAAGTGTCGTGGGGACACCAGCAGGAAGGGACCAGCTATTGCACAGCTAACACGTGTAGAAGATCCTAATACAAAAGCACAAAGCGAAAATGACACTGATGGACAATTCCATCTCTTCTGTACTTTCAATGAAAATGTAAAATTCAGTAGCAATAAATGGGATGATAGAATTATAAAACATATATCACTTGCTTATGTAAAGAAACCAACAATAACAACAAAAAACTATTAAGAAAGAATAATTAAATGCACTTCATAGAAGTGAAAAAAGGGAATAACAGGAAACTTGTACATGTTTTACCATTTTTATATTGATGCTTTTATCTTTCGGACTTGACCAAAGAATTCTTGAAAGATTTTAAAACAGCTGCTATATACTCACTAATTTATTAAGACAGTGTATTTTGCCAGTTATGTCTTACCAAAGCACTAGTAGTATCAGTTTATGTCCACTTCTAAATATGGAAGGAAATAAAGGTTATCACACTGTTAAAACATGACTTTATTGTAGTGTAATGCCTCATAACTTTATTGAAGACATTGAGAAGCTCTTATAGATAGGATTCCAAGGCAAAAGAGTGACAGAAATGTCATTTCATTGGGTTACTAAACAAATTCAGACATAGTTACAGCGTGGTGTGGTAGAGCTGCGTTCAATAGTGACTCTTTACAGAGTCCACAGATGCTGCAGGGGCTCACACACCTTGCAAGGATTTTCTAAAATACAATAATAGAGTCTTATTTTCATTTACATCTTTTTTGCATGAATTTAGAAGTTTAAAGTCAAGGAAAAAATAAATCAAAAGAGCACCAATTAGATGATGATCAATAGAACAATAATTAATGTTCAGATTGATTTTGAAATCATTGTATATTGCTGATAATGATATTTCAGAAGACAAAGTTTATTAGAACTTCTTGGATGGAGAAATTGTGTACAATTACTACATGGTTTGTTTACCTGTTATTTTATTTATTTATGTTGGAAAACAGTGTTTGACCATGGAGAAAATGTGACTGTTCTAAAAATGTTCTTATAAATTTAAAATAATTCTGATCATTATTTGGCTTTAAATTTTTTTTCTGCTGATCACAAACTGGTGAAAATGAAGAAAATTTGAATTTAAAAAGAGACAGATGACACAGTGTGTACATTTATAACAAAAGATCTCTAACTGAGCAATTTGTAATGATGAGAACTTTTTGCTCACAGTCTGGTGTATGCAAAGTCCAGATCAAGGCAAGCATCAGTTGATGAGGGCTGTTTCTCCTCTTCTAAGATAGCACTTGGGTGCTGCATTCTCCAAAGAGAAAGAATGCTGCCTTCTGGTGTGGTCAGAAGGCAAAAGCTCAAAAAGGAATCAGAAGCCTATAGTTTGCACGCATCCTTTGCAAATTCAGTTATGGCCAATGTGATAGTGTTAAGGTGCGAAGCACTCAAGACACAAGGGTGCTCATCCTCTTCTGAATAGGAGGAACACATCAAAGGGCCAGAGGAGGGAGCGCATTCCTTGTTGCTCTCTACTTTTCCTCATGAGAGGACACAGCTTTCTTCCCTTCCAGGGGACGCAGTGCTCCAAGTACCATTCAGAAGCAGAGGAACAGTACTCCACAGACATGGGGCATCATAAAGTCAGGAGACTGCCTTTGAAATCTGAGCCTCCAGAACTGAAAAATAAACCTGCATTCTGTATTAATTACTCAGTCTTTTGTGTTTTATTATAGCAGTATGAGCAGACTAAAACAGATACTTCACTGATTAAAAATCTATACAATAGATATAAATTCCCCATAATAAATGTGAAATTTATTCCACATAATAAAGATAGTATTCCACATAATAAATGTGGAATACTTTGATATTAATATTTTATCTTTGAAATGGCATTCTTATAAGAAAATAAATGTATAAAATAACCTGGACACTTATGAAAACATCTATCCAGGTACTTTACTCATTTTACATCAGATTATTTTTATTTGAGCTTTTGAGCTGTATGAGTTCATTATATATTTTAAATATTAATTCCCACCAGATACATGGCTTGAAAATATTTTCTGAATATGAAGTATAATTTTAATCTTCTTGAATTTGATTTGTGTTATGACTCAACATATAATCCTTCTTGGGGAATGAATAAACAGGAAATCTGGCTTTACGCGGCATGAGTTGAGGAGTTGTGGAGGTATACAGAGACGATCTCAACGTAATGTTGAAATGATAGGCCTTGAAGAAAAACTCACTTGTTTTAAGTAAATTTTAAGGTATGGAGCTTGAAAGCAATTTGGATGAATTTATTAGCAAGTAGCAATACCTTAAGAGAAAAACAAAGTAATTTATTTAATAAGCATTTATTGAGTACCTTCTAAATGCCCAACACTGTTCACAGGAGATACATTATATCTTTATTTTGCTTATAATGCAGTGAGGGTTAACAAACAATAGCAAAGCAGAGAATATATATTATATTGCAAGATGATAAATGTTACTAATTAAAAATAGTTATGACTCTTTTTAACAGTATAGGTTCATAATTCAGGTATAATTAGAAATACTCCAAGCAGTCTTACTGGGAACCTGGCATTTGAATAGAAATATTATGGAGGTGGGGAGCATGAAATGTAGATTTTTGGAGAAAGAGATCTTGAAGTACTGGTAATAGAAAATCCAAAAACAGAAAGTGGGAGTTTGCTTGGTGTGCTTGATATACAGTAAGAAGTCCAGCCTGACCAATTGGCATGAATAAAGAAAAAGCCATTGATGAGGTCAAAGAGCAACTTTGGCCTATTTTATAATTTTAACTATAATCCAAGAGCAAACTTGATTTATATTGCCTTGGCTATAGCACTGAAAAAGACAGTTAACAAGAAGAACATTTAGGGGGTGACTGTTTTAATTCAGGTGAATGATGAGGATTAGACCAAGTTTATAACAGTACAAGACTGAGAGGTAATTACATTTTTTGACCTTACATTCAAAGTATACCTGTAATATACAGGTTTACCCTAAAACATGAGAACATATCTAAGTCCCTCAGAGGTGTGTCCATGGCTGCTTCTCGGCTGAAAGTGGGGCTATTCAGGTGTTTCCAGCGCACTAAGAGCTGGTTGGTGTTGCCTGGCTGCTTTGTTGGCTATAGTATGGTGTTTCCAGAGTAGTCAGAGGGAAGGGAGGATGTTTGATTATTTCTTGGGGCCCTTTTCAGGGTCAGATTTGCAAATGAGATGGCTTGATGCTTTCCCTGGCTGTAGGAAAGTACTTGGAGCCTCTTGGCTTTTTCATGGGTTGGGTCAGTAAAGCTGCTGAGGGTTTCAAGGAATTCTCACTAAAGACCAAACTGTTGCTTCTGCAAATGTCTGAATCTCTTTTTCCCCTGAGAACTTTTGTCACTGTATCCACATCTGATTCCCAGCTGTGTCTCCTCAGGAGAATCTGGATACTTTACACGTCTTGCTGTTGTGTAGTAACGTCCTTTTCTCTGTATACTACGGTGATCTCAGGGCAGCGATGCTACAATACCACAATCCATCCTTTCTCTGCAAGGCCAGAGTGAACTTCCAGAAATGTAAATCTGATTAGTTATTCCTCTTCTTAATGAATTCCTTGGATAACTTTATCCTTGTTAACAACAAAATTCTTACAGGTGTACAATACCTTCAATGACTTCTCTTTCCCTACCATTTTAGGTTTAATGAGTATCATATGTCCATACTGCTATCTTTTGCTCCAACAGAGTTGGGTCCTTTCCTCAAGTGCTCCTTAACTCTATGACTCTGACTCTTTGGACATGTATTTCTATACTCCTAGAATGCTAATATCCTCCCCCACAGCAACTCATCTTTCACGTGTCAGTTTACACTGATGGAAAATACATTCTCATTGTTCACCAACCCCCACTAGGTTATTGTCTCCATTACTTGGCATAGCACACAGTACCCTATTTCTGTAAAACACACACACACACACACACACACACACACAGTATTTAACACCTGGCTTTCCTTCTGAATTCTAAATTGAGTGAAGCAAGTATCATATTTGTCTGTTTCTTGTTGCATGCTGATATTTAGGATCACGCTTGGACATTAACAATTGCTTAAAACTGTTCGATAAATAAATAAATAAAATGCACAGATCATTGAGGATATTTTTTATACTGACTTCAAAAATCTACAATGTTTAGAAAGCTTGAATCTGATACGTAGTTATTATATTCTCTTCAAAACACACACACACACACACACAAAATGCTGTAAGTGAACAGCGATTAGGAGTCAAATAAAATTTCTCATCAGTTCTTTCATAGAGAAATACATTAATTTTGTACTTTGGAAGCAGTTCTTTTAGCTGTTGAAGAACAAAGCTGCAGAAAACCATTGATAAAGTTTAGTATTAAACCTTTGAATACTTCAGAGATTCATGATTATCTTGGTTACTGCTGCTAATTGTGTTTTATAAATGAAGTTAAGGTGAACTTTGAAGTAGTTTCGTACTTATTTTACCCCTTTTGGTGAGGTAATTGTTAATCTTCAGTTCTTAGGACAGTTTGTGAAAGACACTAAGGAAGATGATTCTTCAGAAATTCTGAAAATTCTTAAGTGTGCATTAGAACAGCAAATATGTAGGCAAACTTGTCACATGCTTTTAGTTACTGAACTGGTTTTAATATTTTCTTCAATATTCTTATGAAATGAAAGGAAATATGCTGCTATAAGATTCTTACAGTGTTCTCTGTCACTTCCTCTTCCTTGAGACAAATCAATACAAAACAAAACAACTCTGCCCAGATATCTTACCCAAATACCAAAGGGAGACTTTTAAAAAATATTTTTAAAATTGAAAGTAGAGGTTTCTTTAAAAAAAAAAAAAAAAAAAAAACTGGAAAAGGAGAGTTAAAGTCGCTATCACTGATCTTCAGATTTCAACTGTGTGTAAGATTACCAAAGAGAACCCAATGCAACCTGTGCCTCTGATGTCTCCACACCATAAATGACCAAACTCAGTTCCTGGGAAAGCTGATAATGTTCCGCATTTGCCATATGAATTTGAATGTTCAAATAAAATCAATTGTTATTCTGTTCATTCATCTTTGACTGATTGGGCAATTCCAATGAGAAGTCAGACAGACGGCGATGTGCATATTAATGATTAATATTTCAAGTACACACTAGAATCCAGGAAAATAATTTTATAGGGGTTTGCTTTAAAACATTCAAGAAAATACACTTAGAAAAGTAACTTAGAAAAATAACAATATAACAATTTTAAGTAATTTTAAGTAATTTTATAACTGCCACAATTGCTGCTTATAAGAATATAAGCAGGTACAAGAAAATTTGTATGTTTATGCTTTAATTCAAAAGAACATTTTAGCTGGATTTTTCTGTCCTGCTAATCTATGGTTCATAGAGGATTTACTTAAAGGTTATATTACTGATAAGGCCCACAGATTTTAGTTTTGGAATTTCTGACGAAATCCATATGTCCCGCATGATAGCATTATCAAATGACAAGTGGTTTAAGTCCCTTGAGGATCCTGTGTAGTAGTGCAGGTAGATCACATGACCTAGGAGCATTTATAAACAAACATAACAAACGCTCTGTCTTCTGTCCCATCTAATGGCCTATGCTTTCATTTCTACCATTTCTTTTTAATACTAACTTGGAGTCAGTTGCTCTATGATCTCCCATTTGGACTCAATGTTATGTAACTATGTTTATTGCTTCATGATTTTTCCCTATATTTTTAACTTCAATTCAAAGCCTTGAGGTTTTAATCCAGCCTGATTATCACTCATATCTTCTTATTATTTCTTTTGGTTAATAAGCTAAAATTTAAACCACAGGTAGGTTTATTCTGAAGATAATGAAGCTTAAGCTTTTAAGCCTTTCGTTTAATTTGCTAGGGTCCCTTCAGAGTCTCTTGGAGAGGCCCTAGAAATATTTTCAGATGCACATAACTTTTTGTGAAACTTGGAAAAGTAAGATATTTTGTCCATAATTGTATGTTCTTCCTTTGCTTGTCAATCTCCTTTTATCACGCTTAATTTTCATTGTACCTACATTGGAGGGGCCTCAGGCATTTTGGGAATCCAACTGAGGGAAAGTTGACTTAGGTATATGATTTTGTAGTAATGTAGTTCCTGCTAGCTATGCTAGCATATGAATGACTCAGGAATAACCCTGCTTCAGGCTGGGAACTAACAGAGTCGTGGCAGAAAAACACATAGCCTATGGCAACCTGACACTAGGAATTTGTGAGTCCAGGAGTGACAGTGTCTGGAAATGTATGGAAAGGAACCTGCGATAGCTTTAGGACCTTATAGGAAAGAAATGTAGATAGAAATTTTCTAAACTTGACAATTTTAAAAATTTATGGGACAGTAATAATAATGAGGTGTGAAACTACAAAAGGAGATAAACTACAAATGCCACAAAAATCCAGGAAAATAAAAGTATAAAGGAGATATATAGGTTAATTAATGAAAGTGTGATAATATTTTTGTGGATTGCCTGAGGTTTTAAAATTTTCCAGCTACTAAATCTTCATATTTTTTATGCTTCTTCTCTTTCCAAATAAATATTTACATTTTACCATTTAAGTTATAAATTTTTGTTCTTTTAAAACTTTTATTAGTACATGAATATGATACATAATGACTACTTTCATTGTGGTTATTTGTTACATGTACATCATACATCTCTATTGTTTTTTTTTAATGTCCTTTTCCCTTTTCTCAACCTTCCCCCCATTCCTCCATTTCTTGATCCTCTTGCATTTCAGTAGGCTTATATATCTTCTTCTTAATCCATTATTTTTTTTTGCTATATACTTTATTTACACTTTGAATTTCTTACATGAGAGAAACCATATGATTCTTTCTAATTAATCATGTATCCAACAAAACCTGGAACCTGACCTTCTATCCTAACACACTTAGCCCCAGTAACTTAGAAGGACTGAAAATAACTGCCAGGATAGTATGATTTAGTGATGTGGCTCAGTGGAGGGGAACGTAGGCTCTGGACTTGGGTAATGCTTTGTGTAAAATCCTGGTGCACAGTTCATTATCCATGGGATCACTGGCAAGGTATCTGACATTCAAACCTCAATATTCCTATTTTAAGAGGATGAGATGAAAATAGAAAGTATAATCAGTTATGGCTATTTATAATTGCATAACATGAAATAAAATGTGTGGGCAACTAACTAATTAAATTGTACAGCATGCCTTGTTTAAAGGAACCTTGAACTTCCGATAATTTTAATTCAGGCCTATGGATTCCTCTTGTTCTTTAGGTAGTATGTGGACTAGGAAAAGAGATCCAATGTAGAAACTGATTTATCCTACAGTTATATAATGTACGCTTTGTAAGACTGAAGGTGAGCAAAGAGCCTGTGACTCTGTATGTGTACATGCTTTTGAAAACTATCGCACTTACCCAGTCTTTGTTGCAAAAGGATAAGATGAGAGCATTACTGAAATATTAAAATGGAAAGTGAGTAGTAATATTTCTACTTTTGGATCTTAATCTTAGAAACTTTTTCAGTTTATTTAAAAGAACAAAATATACTGACTTTAGCAAATTCTGCTTTCTAGGTCAGGAATTAAACATTCAGGGAAAACAAAGTAACAAGAAATGATAGGAAAAACATAAATTTCTCTTATAGACACTAGAGAACCTTTAAGTTTATCAGCATATGAGAGAGAGAGAGAGAGAGAGAGAGAGAGAGATCATGCAATGCTATTTATTTGTTTATGATTGACCAATATGAAAAGAAAGTGTGAACTCCACTGTCTTGATATGTTTGATGCCATATTATACAAAGTTATATTCAAATATTTCAAGGAAAGAGACACTATGGTAACTACTATTAGTCTGGTTATCTTATGGTGAAGCACTAGGTTGTGGAAATTGTCATGCTTTGACCTGTATTGTTATGTTGTTATGTCCTCTTTTATCTCAATCTCCCCCTTTTACATAAAAAAATTATTTATTTTTTATTATTTTAATTAAGAGAAAAAATTAAAAAATTAGCAGTATATATTATAGTAACTTTTTTGATTTCCTATTAACTTGATTTGAAGCCCTGTATTACTCCCACTATCTTGTTTTGACTGTTTTTACTCTGTTCCATTCTGTTTGATAGTATCAAGTTTGAGGGTATATGCAACTTCTTTGAAGGCAGTAAGATTCACTACGATGCCTATTCTGGTTTGACTATTATCTTCTTTTGAAGTCCTGTAATGTTTGCAATGTTTAGGTTTTATTGTTCTTGTTCTGTACTGTTTTGTTCAATTTTATTATACCTAATGATATAGGCAATTCTTTTTAAGGAAGCAAGAGACATTATGGTAACCATTGTTGATAACCTTGTATTTTGTTTTTACATCATGTGCTATGTCTATCCTTTGTTTTCACTGTTTGCTTTGTTTTGTCACATTTGGTTTAGAATAAGAGAATACTTCCAAAAAAAGTAATAAGAACTATGGGAGTACTAAAACCCAAAATGCGTAAATTTTGTAAAAAAGAGAGGGAAAAAAAGTGCTCTAAAGGATACAACTGCAAGTGTGTTTAGGTGTGTTAAGATAGATGACCATATTACTAAGTTTTTGTTGGGTCATTGAACACAACTGTTTGCAGTCTGTTTGAATGTCCCTTTTGTATGCTTTAATCCTGTAACTTGAACAACTATTTCTAAGATGACAATATGTAATCTATTAGCTAGTGATTTCTTACCATTTTGTTTTGAATTCTGTATTACTTGTACCCTTATACTGTTTTTTTTTCCTTTAAATAAAAAAAAGGGGGGGGCTGGGGATTTAGCTCAGTGGCATAAGCGCCTGCCTTACAAGCAGGCAGTCGTGAATTCGATCCCTGGTAGCGATAAAAAAAACCCCGAAAAACACAAAAACAAACAAAAAAAAAGGTGTGAACTCAAAGAGCAGGAGTCTCACAACAAGCTAACAATTGAGATTTTATATATATATATATATATATATATATATATATATATATATATATATATCTCCCAAAACCTGTGCCTCTTTTATTTACTATTTAATTGTTTTTTATTAGAAAAAATTGACCTCTCTGTAACCTCTTCTCATAATTGCTAGATAGTATAAACTTAGTCTTCCTTTAATTTGACAGCTCTTTAGCTATAAGAATCAACTTTGTCCAAAAATATCTTCATTTTGCAATTAAAACTTGATTGCTTTATGACAGGACCTAGAGAGATATTTTCTTTGACATGTACAAGTTATTGAGAATTAAAAATAACCGATACTTCTGAAGTTTATTTCTATAGAACTTCACAGGCCTCTAGCAATTTTCCATGAATAAGGTCTTTCTTGCAATCAGATTACTCCTTTTGTTTATATTTATAGTTTTCTCCTATTTGTCTACAACAAAACAGCAAAGGATTCTTAACAAAATTTCTAGCAACCCATTAGATACTTCTTCAAACAAAACAGTTTAGATGTCTTAAATTAAGTATAAATAAAATATAGAGAATGTGTAACACTTTTTCCAAGCTCTGTCCAGCAATTTAAATGATAGTTTAATACAGACGTTTACGACCCTTGTGGCATAGATTTTATGAAAAACAAAGCAATTTGCTCACAAATTGCAGAGGACTGTAGTTCTGAGATGATTATAGTACATTAATTTTATTTTCATACACTTTATTCATATAATACATTGTAATACATGCAATAAACAATTGCATGACTCATCACAATGTAAAATTCCTGAGCTTGTTCTCCTGGCCATCAGCTAGTGCTCTCTGGGTATGACTGAGGACTGTCACACCCAAGATATGTTGCTTATCTCCAGTGTTCTCTGTAATCCCATTTTTGTTGCTGTCACTGAATCAAATCCTACACTGTGATATGATGTTAAAAATAGTAAAAGGCTTTTGTGACGGTCTCAGCGTATTTGAATTTGACTTTACTCTTGAACGCATTGAAATTTAAAGTTATCTTAAACATACTTTTAAGGTCACCATAATTTGCAATCTCAATTAGTTAATTCTCTATCCAGGGACAAAACCAATTCATCTTGCTTATTCAAATATGAGTCTTGGATCTATTCCTTCCCACTTTGGGAATACTTTATGTTTAGGAAGGAATGTTCAAACTCTGCTGAAAGCTGAGATAGGCTACCATGCACTGTCTGGGAGAAAGAAATCCCTGGCTAAGTCTCCCAAAATCTCTGTTGATATCCAAAACATATCAGAAATTCTAATGTTCACTCATTATCCTCATAATTTCAATTTGACTTTGAATGCAGCCACTTTGTCTGATAACACGAACACTGTAGTTCTCCCCTGAAGTAACAGATTGAGTTCATTGAGCAGATTGAATAACTCATGCAATTAAGCAGGTTTTGCAGCCTATTTTATATCACTGAACTGTGATATCAGTGATATAAAAGTGTTTTCTAAAAGAGATCTGTGCAACAGCTCTTATAACTGCATTCAGAAAGCCATCATACTTCTATGTATAATGGAAGACTTATGTCCTCCTCATAGAACTGTGCAAACAGACATGAGTGAAGGGCATGTACTTCCATGTAGTTGATAGTTTTATTTATATTCTATAAAATATTAAATTAAGGTGACATATGTTGGCTAGGTTGCATTTCTACACCACTGTGAACCTATTTGTGAAGCCAGAAAGTTGCCCAGTCATGCTATGCACTCTGTCTGTGCATATACCACACAAAATGGCCAGATCATCTTCCTGATAAGTATTTATTCAAAGATTGAACAGTTTTGTAGCTATGATATAGGAGGGCAACAAAAGTGTGTATCATATATCCTTATGCATATCCTGCTGGAAACTATATTGCACAAAAACAAGCATTGTTGCCATGTGGCCAACATTGGTAGAATCATCAACCTGGATTTCATGCCACAGTAACTCATTAATCTTCCCTAAAAGTTTTGCATCTGTGTCATTTGTTAGTCCATCAATCTATGGAGATATGTTGCTTTCTTAAAATGAAATATTATCTATCATTTGTACTGTAGCCACCCCTCAAAGTTCATAGAAATAGCCTTTGCAGAAATCAGGATCAACTCTTCATGGAGAGTAAAGGGTTTCTTAGCTTTGCAATGCAGTTGACCACTATGAATGATGTTATCTGTGCAGACACATTCAATGATGTGATGGTTTTCAATGATTTGCTTTTCATGTTTTTTTTTCTTTATAAAATCTCCAAAGGCTAATCTTTTAATCCAGGATGCTAGGTTTTCATGAGGCTAAATAGTTTTGAAAGTTGTGTGGTTTTATTGAATAATTATATAAAAAGGGTTGCCATATATAAAAGGTAGATTTGGAAAATGTAAAACGCTTTCAGCAATGAAATCAGAATTTAAGTAGGACTGTAGTTTCTGGTGGCTGTTTTAGGATCTTCTCTCTTAACACTGGGGTTTTCCTCCATTTTCAAAAATGCTGTCTAGTGACAGTTGTGACTTATTCATTTTGGCTAGTGTTAGCTTGTAGTCTTATCAAAACAGTGACTGAGAAAAGTGCACAACGTAGAAAATAGGTGCATATGAGAGTAGTAAATAAAATAACCAGTGGGCCCCATGGGACTAAATTAATTGTCAGGTACTGACTTAAAGCCCGTTACAAGATGTGACTTCATTGTCACTTGTCATTCACTCATAGAGCTTCGATTATGAGTCTGCAAGTGACTGATGTACTTTGGTCTGTGTAAAATCAACCTTCTCTGCTAATGTTAATCTGTATTTTCAGCCATGCACCAGCACTAAATCACCATCTCAGTCAAAAGATTCCCATAAGGAGTGTGAGCACACAACCTTATCCTTCACATATACAGTTCACGGTGGGGTTTGTAGTCCTATGTGAGCCTAATGCTGCTACTAAGCTAACAGGAGACAGAGCTAGGGTCATAATATAAGTGATAGGAAGAGGATGCAAATACAGATGAAACTTTCTTTTGTCACTTTGCTACTCACCTTGTGTTTTGTGACCGAGTTACTACTGGACCATTGACCAACACTATCCATGATCCTAGGACTGTGAAACTCTGGTTTAACAGATTGAAAAAAACAAGTGATTATGATTATTTCATGTAAAATCTTACATATAGTTTTCTTGTTCTGAAATTAAAGGAAATGAGATGATAAAAGTGACTGATGAGGTAAATTGACTCTTTAAAACAATTAGTTAAAAGAAGCAATTTTTATGAAGGCAGTGATTTCTAAATCATTAAATTAAATTCATAAAAATTGAAATCTGAAGTGAACATTTTAATTCTGGGAAAAAAAGATCATTAAGAATCACTAATCTTGCCCCTAGGATATTTTTTCTGATATATTATATTTATGTAACTTTATACCTAATAATGTAATACATCACCAAGATTGCACATTTCTATTTCTACACTGAATTCTGCATTATGTGGCTGACATATGTAATAAACTAAACAATATCCCTAAGGAAATTTAACACTAACAATTTATTAATGAGTACCTATTTTTGATATTTTGACTAACACTATCATGTGCATTTTTATGCATTTATTATTTTGACTCTGTTTCAGATGAAAAAATTGTATGCTTTTTCAATTTCACTAATTTTTCCTGAGAGTGTGAAATGATTCTACTTCAAATTAAGTTTTGTGTGCATGTGTCCATGCATAAATGTGTGTAACTGTTAGAAATGTGATTTGCTTCTCAGTTTTTTATCATTTCAATTTCTTTTTATCATTATTAGCCATGTGTCCTTGAAGAAATTGACCTCTTTGGCCCAGTTTAATGTTGCTTGTTATAGTGTAATGCATCACTGCTTTCTCACTATCCTTGTACCTGAGTGTTCTTGATTTACTATTGTTTTATTGGAAAAGATCCTACCTTGATTTAATGGTTTTGTTTATCTGTGCTCTGATATAAACTGTTTATGTTTCTTCAGTAAAATTTTCAGCACATACAGACCAATTGCACTTCTACCCCTGCCAGAAGGACACATCCAATCCCCTTACATGCTTATACCCCTGTCAGGGAGAATTTTGAGTGGAATAATTCTAAAAGCCATATAAATCAGCTAGTAAAGGAAGCTAAATGTTGTGTATCCTCAATATTTCAATTAAACAGATACTGTTTATATCAGAAAACACGTAATATTGTTAAGAGATAAGTGCAAGGATATTTTAATTTTCCTGTTCAGCTTAATAGATCGTGCATAAAAGGATTTGATCAGTTTCAGAAAAATGCAGAAGCTCTATTTTCTTTGACCATCTGAACAAATTTTAGTAAATCAACATTAGGTGTATGAAATTAGTATTAGAAGCCCTAATCAATTTTTCCCTGTCTTAAAATATGCTCACTGAAGCAGTCATAGTCTTTCTAATCAGCAAGGAGCATGAAAACTTATCTGGGAGTGACAAGTCAAGACATTTTTTCAAAGTTTACAAAACCCAATTCAAGAATATCTATAGTGGCCCCTGCCACTGGAGGTGCTGCTTCCAGTCGACAGCCAGCATCGGCACAAAAAAACAGCAGATCTGCCTCTGCCTGCTGGACACCACCACCAAAAAGCTTGCTGTCAGTGGGTAGCCAGCAGGAGCAGTGACACACAGCCACTTAAAACTATATGTACCTGTAGGCTAACCCTTGCTTCCTTAGGACAACTATCACACACCAGGATAATCAGAGAAATACACTCACTCCTGTGTGTCTGCCACCACAATGGGAGTTTCAATGTAGACATGCAGGCTGAGAGAAGCAGCTGCACCACCACTCATTTGTGGACACTGGGAAAGCCCCAGGTCTGGAGAAGCCTGCCCCATGTCCTGCTACTTTCTTGTAAACCTGGGTCAGAGGAACCCAGGTGTCCGTCCCATTCCCCTACACTGAAGAGGGGCTGCCAACATGGGAAGTATCTGGGGATCTACAACCAGCTTGTTGTGAGGAACCAAGGAGAATGTCAAGATGAAGGAGCAAAAGGAAAACTCAAATCTCTAGCCCACACAGAACAAATCTGGGATATACAGTCATGGAGTAAAATGGAACTCACACACGTGAAATCTCTGAGAGGATAGCAACTGAAGTAAGGAAACAAATTCAAGAGATTGTAAAAGCAGTCAAATCAGAAATAATGTCTCAAGTTAAAGGAGAAATCACAGGCATAATGAAAGAATTGCTCTGCATATATAAAGAAGACACAGATTAAAAAGAAGAGTGTAGGAAAATGGCAGAAACCTTGAATGAGCAATATAGAAAGGAATTAAAAAGCATGAAGCAGAGCAAAGAGATATCCAGGAAATTAAAAAGTCAATTGAAAGTTGGAAAAATTGCTTGAAAGAGACTGAAGATTGACTTTCAGTCCTTGAAGACAGGATTGCAGCTAGTGATCCTGAAAGGAAAGATCTCTTGAAAGCAACAAGGAGCCAGGAAATAACAATTTAATGACTGTAAGATGATGCAAAGAACCATAACTTACGAGTGACAGGTATTAGTAAAGAGGCAGGGGGTCAACACAAAGGAAATAAAAAAGCTATTTACAGAAGTAATAGCAGAAAACTTCCCAAAATGAGAAAAGGATCTGGTATGCAGATAAATGGGTCAAATAGCACTCCAGCTAGCCATAACCAAAGTAAATCTATAGCCAGACATATAAAGGTCAAGATCTCAGAAATTCTGCCCAAGAACTGAAAATTAAAAGGTGTTAAAGAAAAGAAACAGATCACCTAAAAAAGGAAAAGCCTTAAGAACTACAGTAACACAAACAATCAAGTCAAGAAGTTTGTAGTGCTTCAAATCCTGAAAGAGAACAGCTTGCAATCTGGATTGATGTACCCTACAAAACTATCTTTCAGATTGATGAAAAAATAAGATGCTGTCACAATAAAGAACAACTAAAGGAATTCATGACCACCATACCAACCCTAAAGAGAGTGCTGAAGGATATCATAGAGAGAGATAAAGATGACCATGGTTCCAGGAACAGCAACAGAGGAGGACTGCCAAAGCAAGACAGCAACTGAATGAAGGGGGAAAGTAGAGGGCCAACAATACGAGGACAGCATGGCAGAGACAAAGCAATGTGTGCCATTTGTAACCATTAATGTAGATGGCCTCAGGTTAGCAATAAAAAGAAACACAGGGAGAGTGGATCAAGAAACAAGATCCATTGATATATTGTATACAAGAAACACATCTAATTGGAAGGGAAATTCATAGACTCTTAAAATCAAAGGAGAAAAAACAATTGTTCCATATGACAGGAGACAAAAAAAAAGTAAGTGTAACTTGCCTATCAAATCATAGAATGGATAAGAAAAATATACTATTTTCATACAATGCAAAGCTATCCAGATATAAGGTAGGATAATCTCGAGGCTTTTGTAGGTAAATGGATGCAACTGGAGATCATGTTCATGGGCAAAACAGTTTGAACTCATATGCATGAACCCTAGCATAAAAAAATTGAAAGAGTTAGCGGGATCCAAAAAATACAATAGATACTATAAAAGTGATAGGGATGCAACACCAAGGAAGGGAAGGTGGTAACCACTGTATTTCTTATTGTCTTGCCATGAACTCATGTATTATTTACATAATTTTGGTTTTGTTATGTCTTGTTATGTTAGATTTTACTGTGTTTGATAGTATAGGAAGCTGTTTTGAACATAATGGGATGTATTATGGTAATCATGGTTGGTTTCCTATTATCTTGTTTTAAAGTCATAATGTTTTCATTTGTTTGTTTAATTGGTTTTATTCTGTTTTGTTTTGTTTGATTTTATTATGTGTGATGGTATGAACAGCCTTTTTGAAGAAAACAAGAAATTATGGTAGCCACTGATGATTTTCTATCCTCTTGTTTTGAAGTCCTATAGTGTTTTTATTCTTTTATTTTGATTGGTTTTATTTGATTTTATTATGGGTAATAGTATGGAACACTCTTCTGAAGAAAATGAAACATTATAGTAATCATTGTTCACTTCCGTTATCTGGTTTTGAAGTCCCGTAATACTTTCATTCTTTTGATTGGTTTTATACTATTTTGTTATGTTTGATATTATTGTGTGTGAGCTTGTAAATAACTGTTTTGAAGAAAACAAGATACATTATGGTAGCCACTGTTAATTTCCTGTTGTCTTGTTTCGAAGTCCTGTGTTGCCTACATAGTTCTGTTCTTATTTGTTTTGTTTTGTTCTTTAAAAAAAGAAAGAACACTTACAGTGAGAAACAGTGAAGAATTCAGAGGATGCTAGTGTTGATGTCAAAGGCTAAGCCGGATATTTACCATTTGTTTGATGTCATCATTCATAGACACTGGCCATAGGTCTATTTGCTATGGGACTCAGAGTCTACACTTCAGACAATCATTTGGGAGAGAATGGTTCAGGAATAAAAGTCCCAAAATATACTTTCATACAGAATTTTCAGAAATACTTGTAATACACTAATATTTTACATTTTTCCATTAGCTAGAAATAAATGAAAAGTTATTTCAATGAAAATATGAAGGAAATGACCTTTTTAACACAACATTGCATATAGTTTAATAATTAATGATAATGATAATGTTATAATTATTAAAGAAATGACTCCTGCTAATAAATTTTGCAATTATACATTTGAAGCATTCTTAATCTATGAATATTTGTTAATCTTTTTTCTTTGATATTTTTGTGTATTAAAGTCAAGAAGTAGTGTGAGGAAGAATGACTATGTTGTATGATAAAAGACATTCTTGCCATAAGAGAAAAGAAGAAACTGAGCAAAATGAGAGCTAAGTAGACAAAAGAAACTAAAGGCAATATTCTGGATCTGAATATCTTTATTTATCATTTTGATGATCACATGTGATGTGATCATGATGTGATGATGAACACAGGAATATATTGGAATCTATGGGTTTTGGGGGAATTTCAGAACTGTTGCATGGTGCCCATTTGTTTAAATGTAGCCTGAGAAATCCTTAAAATCAGTGTCAGAGGAAGCAGCACAAGCAAAGGAGACATGGTGGTTATAGGAGGATAATGAGAGGTTAAACCAGAGGTACAACTCCTTTGGTGTCTTCCAGACCAAAAATGGTATTTTGGATATTTGAAAGTTCTTGGCTATTCATGTAGAATGAAACTGGAAAATAGGGATTACCTACAATGAGGATTTCCAGAGCTTAAGTTGGCTGTATGAAATGATATTTTGCAGTTTTGAGTAAACTACTTGTTATGTAAATAAAAAGTTCATTTATTTATGAAAATGCTGAAGAATTAAAATTTTGATTAACTTCTGAGTCTTTACACATTATTTATTTTAATGTATTCTATGGTTCAGTAGTGTTTCTTTCAACAAATATTTTGATTTTTCTACTACCAGTGGTTGTGCGTCACTAGTCCCTTCTCACTGTGTGCTTGAAATATCTGTTGGCCTTTGAGCTTTTGGGAGAAACTGTGGCTACTGCTTGAGAGAAGGCAAAACTTTCAGAATGGTTTCAGGAAGACATTTGTAAAATACTGGAAAACTTGTCTAAATAAAATTTTTCGGATTTCCACAAATTAATCACATACTTGCAACAACATGAGAAGCATTTATTCAAGAGAGACGAATAGTAACAGAAACAGCTAATAAGAAGAGTAAGATTTTTGGCTTGTAATTTAAATTTATTTACCCTTTTTTTAAGGGGGAGGGTACTGAGAATAGAACTCACAATCTTGCACTTGCCACACAAGTGCTTGTGCCAGTGAGCTAAGTCCCTGACCCTGAATTTACTTACCTTAATACTCCTTGCCTCAATTCTGTGATAGCTTGAACCACAGCACCTGTGAAAACTGCTGGTCTCACAGCCTGTGGAGGTGGCAGCCTGGCAGAAAGTTGCTCCATAACCTCAGTCCTGGAGCTTGAGCATCACGTTCCTCCTCTGACAGCTGCCTCCAGCTGTGCTGTTCACGGGTAATTTTGTTATTTGGCCTTGGGGACAAGCAGAAAGCTGCTATAATTTTCAAGAAAAATTATGAGACATGCGAAGAGACAACAAACAATGCTTTGTACATCAGAAATAAAGCAATTAAAAATGTCTCCAGGGAAAAAATGTTGTACTTAGCAGACAAAGATTTTAAATAAACTATTATGAATAAGTTCAATTAAATACAGGAAACAACACCCAAAGAATTACAAAAAAGCATGATAACATAGCTCTCCTAACAGCAAAAGTTGAAACAGTCATTGATTCAAGATATTTAAGAAAATCTCTGACCACTTATTAGAAGATTACTAAGCCCAATGATCAGAGTTGGATGGTTACACAATATGAAGAGTATAAAAATCACAGAATTAAAGGAATATGTGATGCCATGATAATACAGAATATGAATGAAGAGATAAAAACAACCAAAAACATAAGACTGCTAAATATACTGGAATTTAAAAGTGCAGTAGTGAAGATAAAGTATATGTGCAGCAGAAGTGAGCATCAGTAGGGAAAATTTAGAAAAAAATATAGTGAAGTAGGTTCAACAAGTAGGACTGTCTGGAAACATCTTGATGATATTATTCCTACCAGTTTAGTAGGGCATGTAAACAGGTAGAAAAGAAATTAAAAAGAAAGACTAAAAATGCATACAGAGCCCCAGAGAGCAGTGGAACATCACCAAATTTGCTAGATAAGCATAATGGTAGTTCCAAGAGAAGAGGAAAGAGAAGAGTGTAAAGATCATTTAAAGAATGGAAAGCACAAACCTTCCAAAATTAATAGAAAATGTTATTCTACTCATCAAGGAAATTCAATGAGCTCCAAATATAAGTATTAAGGGTGCCACAAATAAAAACACCATTATTAAATTTGCAAATGTATATCATAAATTTTAAAGCAGTAAGGAAACAATTCCTACCTAGAAAGGAATACTCGGAAAAGAATGAAATGATTTCTCATATTTTCAACTGCAGAAAGAATGGGAATAGAGACTAGGATATGAAAAGACAGATACATTAATTCTTGGCAATGGACAATATGGATAAAATAGTATGATTAAGGAAATCTGTAAGACTCAAAATACTAAAATGTGGAAATGAAAGAGGATACATCTTTACTGGCTATGAAGAAATAAAATTTTATAAGTGAACCTTTTGAAGTACTATATGCCAAGAATAATGTTCTTTAGAATAAAGCACAGTTTCCTGGTTAAAAATTTCAGTATTGATTCAAGAAAAAATTGTACAGACTTTTTAAAAAGTTTAACTATTAATTAGTAACTTTTCATAAAATTCTAGTACTGATAGTTTCACTGATAATTTCGGTAAATCTTTTAAAGAACTGATAATACCCCTTTATAAGATCTACCAAAATACAGATGGAGGTAAAAATGTTTCTGAACACATTTTATAATGCAGGTATTATCCTGATACTAAGACAGAGAAAGGTATTTCAAGGAAACAGAGCCACAAATCAATATGTCCATGTTAGTCACTTTTTACTCGTTGCTGAGACAAAATACCTGAAGCCCAAGTTGGGAAAGGAAAGGTTTATTTCTTACAGTTTTTGGAGGTTTCAGTCCACACTCAGTTGGCTCCAAGACAGGCAGGCATGGCTGGGTGCAGTCATGGTGGCTGCAAACAGCAAGCAGGATCCAGCAAAAAGCAAGACACACCTTCTTCCTGCCATTACATCACATCCTGGCTCCACCCCTATGTGGGTGGAACACTAACACCATCAATCCAAGCATTAGACAATGAACCATTGACAATGCACAATGCAAACTCATGAGGCCTGCAAACTCATGGGGGCCACAGACATAAACCATGACAATGTCTTATAAATACAGAAGCAGATATTCTCTAAAAAATTGTACCAAGTTAGATCAAGCAACACATATAAATTATTATCCACCATGACTGAAAGGAATATATCCCAGCAACAGAAGGTTGGTATAACAACAATGATAAATGCGTGTAATGTACCATTCTATAAATAAAGGGTAAAGACCACTTTATTATCTCAATAAACATGGAAAACTAATTATTTGACAATATCTAGCATTCATTCATTATAAAAGGGAGTATTCACCATAACAAGAATAAAAAGGAACTTTCTTAATCTGATAAAGAAAGAAGGAAAATTCATGACTAATTTTCTTACCTAGAAGCTCTACTATAATGGTGAAGGGAGGTTTCTATATTTCTATATTAGATATCCTTTTCTTTTTCTGGTCTTAAGATAAAACCATTCACTGTTTCACGATGGTATCTGGTCTTCATTGATTTCTCTTTATCAGATTAAGGAAGTTCCTTTCTATATTCTTGTTATGGTGAATGCTCCCTTCTATAATGAATATAGTAGATTCGATGTTAAACAAATCTAGCACAGTTGTAGGATAAAGCTCAACGTACAAATGTCAAATCTATGCACTAGAGATGAAAATTCAAAATGCAGTTTAGCATACTCTCAAAACATTGGAAATAAATTTAAGAAAATTGAATTATTTATACACTACAAACTATAAAACATTTTTAATGTAAAGATCTAAGTAGAATTAAAAAATCTCTTTCATAAAGTGAAAGATCTAGTGTTAGCAATAAAAATCTACCTTAGTCTTATCTATAGAAATCTAGCTTTAAAAATTCAAGATAGACACCATATTAAAATATAATGGTAAAATTTTGATTAGACAAATGTGATAAAAATTTGTGTAACAAATACATAGCTCATAAAATGGAACTGAAGAAAATATACCATAATGAATGAAAACAGACTTAAGTACTGGTAAAGCAATGACTATTTTCAAATAATATAAGTTCCAATTATCTTGTAATTGATAGAGTTCTGAGAAGTAATACAGAAATCTTTAATTGTAGTTGAAGTATTAACCCAGACCACTCAAAAATGTATAAACCAAATAGATGCACTAAAAATTATAAAAGACCAGAATGATGAATTCTTAGTTATAGCATAAGATAGAAGTTAATAAAACTCTCTTGGAATTCAGGAAGTTCAGGGATCTGAGAGCTAATATGTAAGACAATTACACTAGATCAAGATGTACTTTCAGATACATTTGCTATGCTGGATTGCAATAACTTTTTCCCTCCTTTCTCTTTCTATTGTCTGTCTTTAGTTTGAGGCTTTATATTTTGTATTTCTTATTTATCACAAATAACTTAATGTTTAGGCTTGTATGTGTGATATTCAGCTGTTAATATCATGGTCTCAGAGGAGCATCCAAAGAGAACAAATGACTTGTTCTCTTTATTGGAGAGTTGATTGAATCGTGTATAAGTACAATTTCTTTATCCATTTATTTGTTGATAGAAATGTAGGCTGCTTTGAAGATTTAGATATGAACTGTGCTGCTACAAATATGGGTATGCCTACCTTATGTAATGTGATGCCTTTAACTCTTTCAGGGAGATACTTAGAAGGGAAATAGCTGGATGAAATAGAGTTTTTCTTTTTATTTTTTGATGAATCTATATACTGGTTTCCATAGTTGTACCAGTTTACCACCTATAATGTAGAAGTGCTTTTTTCCCCATGGCCTCTCCAGCACTTGTTATTATTTGATTTTTAGATGATACCCATGCTTTCTGGAGTGAGATGGAATCTCATTGTTTTAATTTTTATTTCTCAAATGACCAATGATGTTGAACATTTTTTCATGCATTTATTGATTATCTGTCCTGAGGAGTATCTATTAATTTCAAATGCCTATTTTTGATTGGGTCTTAAAGTTTTAGGGGTCTAGTTTTTTGAGTAACTTGAATGTTTAATCTTTTTCTACTTAATAAAATATTTAAAATACCTGCAATGTGCTAACTCATGCATTATTTCTGTGTCTATTCAGTTCTCATTGGCTAGTTCTCATTTGCAGTCACATGACTGCAAAGGTGCCTTGGAAATGTATTCCAGCCTAATGTCTAGAAATAAGAATTGTTTTTTGGATAACTAGAATCTTTTCACAAGTAGACCTTTTTGGTGGTTAGCAGCTATCATTTCATTCTCTCATTAAAGGACACAACTGAAAGTTTCTTCCATTACTGTACCTCAAAGTTGAGGATATTCAATGACATTTTCTCTTCTCCATCAGAAATAAACAGGGTTATTTCTGGTTGAGTAGCATAAAAACCTGAGATATCTTTTTGTGTTGCTGTCTTGTTACACAGTGCACAGACTATCTAGCTTTAAAAACTCTTTCAGAAAAGAGGAAATGGGAATACATTGAAATCATTCAATTATAGCAACAAAGTTATTTTGGGGGGACCCTATAAAATCTTCCACCCTAACAGTAACGGAATTTATTACCATTTGGATTTATTTATTTATTTATTTGGTACTGAGAATTGAACTCACCACCTCAAGCTTTCCAGGCAGGTACAGTGCCACTGAGCTCTATCGCTGGCCCTACCATTATGATTTTTAATAGTAATAATAGTACCTAGTAGTTCAGTACATATTTACAGTACTTGA
This sequence comes from Cavia porcellus, assembly GCF_034190915.1. Classification (NCBI taxonomy): domain Eukaryota; kingdom Metazoa; phylum Chordata; class Mammalia; order Rodentia; family Caviidae; genus Cavia; species Cavia porcellus. The sequence continues at coordinate 61,578,002 of NW_026947493.1, forward strand.
TGTTAATATTCTTTGTGTGAAAGCTGGTACATGTATGTAATGCATCTTAGTTTCTTTTTATTTATTCTTTTTGTCTAGGTTGGGGGTAAAATGTCAGTGCCTCTGGTATCTAGAGCAAAGTCACTGCTTTTCATGAGTTTTACGCATTAGTGTACGCAGCTTGCGCAGCTGATACACAAAGTGAATTTACCTTGCTTTGAGATAATGTAGACACTTTCCCTCTTCTTCCCCATGTAACCACCAAGGCATGATGTTCTGCTAAAGGTTAGATGTTCTTCCTGTTCCAGATCTTAACGTCCCCTTAGAGTCTCTGTGAAGACCTCCTGTGATCACTGTATAAATAAATGCTCTGCAGTTGCTGGCTAGTCATTTCTCCCATCATGAGGGGGACTCCACCTGGCCTCAGCTTCTTGTATCCCGTCTCTTGTCTTCTTTTCATCCTCTACAGTCCTCCCTCTCAGGTTCCAGGAGCTGCTCTGGATGTCACAGCTCTCCTTCCACTCTCCCTCAGTCCCTGATCCCCTTCCCTTTGGGAACTTAGATCATGAGTGTTTTATTGAGGAGAAGACCTTTTGGCTCCCCTGTATGTGAAGTTTTCTCTTGCTTTTTATTCTAAAGGGCAAAGCTAACAGGAACATGGAAGATTATGTTTTCTTTGAAAGGTAGGAAATGTTACGTGATTTCTTTTGCTTTGAAAATTCAATCAGTTAAAATTTTATTGGCCATAGCATGTAACTTATACCATGTCCATGGTATAAATCCTTCAAAGGCATAAGAAATTCCTGTCAAATTTGTCTCTAGTGTCTTTAACAAGCCAGTCACTAAATCCTGGGTTACATCTAAGGATTATTAAGTCTTTGTTTATTTCCCTGCTTCCTCTCCCTGTGTCTTCCTCTCTTTGATGGAGGCTACCAACAGGTCTTCAGAAACAATAGGCTTGGAAGGAAAGGCACAACTTTTCATTAGGCCTTGTCATAGGGTAAATATCTCTATTTAACTGAGAAGACTTAATACATCCTCTCTAGTGAAGTCTTCTTTTTAAAATCTTTCTCACTACATGAGGTCAAAACGCCTGTGGCTTTTAATACTCTGCTCAACGTTTATGGATCCTTTCTATTCCCTTTCATTTCTGCTTGAAAACATCAAATTTATTAACTTAATATATTGCTACAAATAACCAATCTCAAAATAAACAGCATTCTGCCTCTTTAGTGCATGAGTTGTTTTCCAGAAACTGATCTGCCTTCCATGTGATTATATGATGAAAAAAAAGTCTCATGACCAAAAAATCAATTTTTTTAAGTTTATGATATTTTCTGGTCACCCCTGGTGACATTTTTGGTAGGAAATCAATGACACACACTTTGTGTTTTAGATATAACTAAATACCATTTTGAATATTCATTCTTTATTAATGAATATGAAGTATGCACTTTTAAACAATGTTAAGTAGTTAGCCAATTTTCTTAAGATTATTTTTCACTATAAACTAATGCTTTTTGAACTTTTTACTTTTGCTAAAATTTACAACAAAATTCAATTTGTATGATCATACAAAAAGCACATTCACAAATATACCAAATAGGACATGCCTAAATCAAGATGTAACTGGAAAAATCATACATGTAATATAATCACTCTAAAATTCCTTTGTATTGATAAGCCGATTTTTTTACAGTAGATTTGAGAAATTTGTTTGACAAATGCTGAATATTTAGCAATGGTGTTTAAAACAGATAGTCATTTGAGAACTAAATATTAACATGATTTTTGTATCTTGCTTAAGATTTACATTTATTAAATATTAATAATGAAAGTAAATAAGTAATATTCACTGTATGATAATTTTTATTTAATATTGCATATCCATTGTTTTACTTCAATTTGTATTGTGTCACTTGCTTCTTTATTAGATCTATCTTTAATACTTAAGTGCTTTTAACAATCAAGCATGAACAGTAAGAATAACATTTATATTTTGTATTTAATGTCTAAAAATGTTGTTAAATTGACATTAATAAAGATACAATCTTACAATTAAATAGCACTGAGTTTTACTTTTTAAATAGACAATGGCATTATGTAACTTTCAAAGGTTCAATGTATCATAGAGGTCTCTGCTTATCTGGCATATATGTGTGTGTATTAATATTGGACATAGAACGAATTTCTTCAATTGATTAGTGAGCCAAAATACAGTATCATTGAAGCTCTCTTTAAACAACTCCAACTACAAAGAAAATACAAAACTGGAAACTTAGAACTCAAAGACTTGTTGCCTTGTTTTTTCACTTTGTGGTTTCTGAAATTACAATTTTTTTCATTTTAAGGCCCGTTAACAGAACAACACATGAACATAACATTGTGTGGAAGATGCTGAAGACAATTCCAGAATTAGCTTCGCAGCTAAATGATGAACATCTGAAAACACTCAGCAAGAATATAATTTCTGAAACCTGGGTCAAAGGCAGCATAGGTAACAGAACTATGTAGAGAATAACTGGCTGAAGGAAATGCTTGCACCTGTGTTGATTTTCTATCAATATAATGTATGTGATTGCATTTGACATTTTAAAAAGTATACAATTAGACTACATCCCACTTGTGAGATAATTAGTGAAAGAAATAACGGGTCATGTTTTAGTGTATACTGTTTAGGATACACACTAAGATGCCCCTACTTAGAGGATAGCATCAAAGTAAGTCAGACTACTCAGTGAACACACATTGATTGGCTTAAACTCCAGAATTTCTGGCTCAGTAGATCTGGGATGCAGCCTAAATTGCATTTCCAATAATCCATCAGCAGATATTACCAGTCTGGGGATCACACTTTGAGAACTGTTCATTTGTACACACATTTAGTAAAAGTCTAACAGTATTTTTTCCTAACAGTGTTTTTTCCTAACAGTGTCAAGACAGTAAATAATCAAAGTGATTATTTGCCAACAAAGATACACTTCTAGATATTGGAAAAGAACTGTCAAGGCAGATTTTAGTTTTCCAATTTCAGTAGTTTTTATTCCAAGGATATAGCAGGTACATTAATAGAAATTCATATGTTTAAATATTGTTTGTACCCATGACATTTATTTTTATTCATCAGACAAATAAATATAGATAGATACTGTTGTTGTTATTTTCCACAGATGAGAACCCCCAAAACACAAAAATATCATTAGGAGAAAGCCTGGTTATTGTTGAGTTTCAAATACACTTCAGCTAATGAGAAGCTCATTTTCTGTGCCTTGTGTCGCTACTGCTTGTATAAAGTGGTTCCTCAGGAACATGACATTTAAAAACTAACTGGAATTTTAGAGAATGTGTCCCTTTGAAAAAATTTACATATTTTGAGAGTTTTCCCTCAATGGTTTTCTCTCATAATTAGTTCCATTTAATCAGAGTCAAGCAGTGAAACATAAATCAAAAGAGTTTTCCAAAGATTAAAATGTCTTTACAGTAATAAAAGTACAACTATTCAACACTGCTTTGCCATTAGCTTGAGGACATCAATTAAAAATTAATTTGTTTCATAAGCTCTGAAATTATGTTTAAAATGATAACAAATTTTAGAACAACCTAAATGTCTTCAGTAGAATATTGACTACACATATTGTGATACATCTAATTCTAGACAGTGGTTAAAAGCATATAGTATATATGTATCTATATTTACTATATTAATAATTATTTATAACTATATATCTATCAAGTGATCTATTAATAATATGCATATACCAGTATGTATGTATATTTAGTGTTTAGAAAGTGAAACATAGCAAAGAAAAATAGAACAACTACAGAAATTATATGAATATTATATACTCATGCACATCATCATTTAACTTCATAAGAATGAGTCCAGGAAGATGATATAAAAATACACATTGCCTTGTGAAAGGTAGTCGAATTGGAGGGTGTTATGGTTTGGGTATTGCTAGAGTGACCTCCAAATATGTATTGTGATTGAAAGTTAGGTCCCAGGGTGACATTTTTGGAGGTGGTTGTTATGGATTGGAAACAGGTGGTCACATTAACACCAGTGAAATTAAATCACCATGGTGCTGAGTGTGGATGTTCTATCTGAGGAAAATTGCTAGCATAAGTAGACATGTGGAGAAGAAGAGAGGCATTGAGGCATTGAGGCACTGAAGGTTTTCCCATGTATTGCTGTTTGAGACGTTGGTTCTCCTGGAGCAGCTCTGGTCCTTACATTGAGCATTGCTTCCTGGCTCTGGAGGGGAAGATGTGTGCCATTTGGACTCAAGGATGAACTTGTCACGCTGGCTTCCTGGCATGTACTCAGCTGTGCTTATTGTTAGAGGAGCTCGGGGCCTCCGTGTCGCTGAGGATGGCTGTGGTGCTTTTCAGGACAGCGCTGGTCTTTGTTGTGAGTGTTACTTCTTGGCTCTAACATAGAACCTTCAACCTACCAGCACAGCTCCTTCACCCTGCTGGCTTGGACTTTCTGGCTTCCACTGCTGACCTTTGGACCTTCCCAGCACAGATCTATAAAAGAAACTGGTGTGAGTCCTTCTTGTGGGCACTGGACCTCCAGTTGGACTCGTGGGAGGCACTGTCGTGAGCTCTGAGGCTTCATCTGTACTCATGTGAGACATTGCTGTGGGATTTAGGCCCTTGGCTAAATATTCTATGTTTTTAGGGTTTTAGACAGGTTTCTTGAACTCACTTGTGTTAACTCTGGGTGCTCATCATAAAATAATATTATAAACTCCATGTCCTGCTTCTAATTGTTCTCTGCACAACCCCTGACTACAACAGTGGTGAAGCTTCTGGTAGGTGGGCCCTCTTGGGAGGTTCTTAGATCACCTGTAGTGTGAAGTACTTCTTGTGGACCCCTTTGGTTCTTGGAGTATATTATTACAAAAAGAGCAAACTAGTTCTGTCCATCTTTTTTCCTCCCTGTTCCTATTAGAGGTGCTGGTCTTCCTACTGCCATGATGTGCTTGTCACGGTGTCCTTACCAGGGGTTACATGAATAGTGTTTCTTGAATTTTGGCATTTGAACCTATGAACTGTGACCTAAATAAAACTTTCTCTTCATAAAATCAGCTTCCTTAGCTATTTTGTTATACTAACAAAAGTTTAAACAAGGGCAATACACACGACTAATTCAGTATTGTACATATATTTGTGTTGGTTTAATTTTTACACAATGAATGTAGATTGATGCAGCAATGTGTATAGTTATATATTTAGTTTTTGAAGAAAGTTCTATAATTATAATTAGAAGCAAATATTTTATTCTGATGACATCTTAACTCATTATTAAATATTAAAATGTGAAATCTCAGTAACAACCAATATAATGTGATTATTTACATTAAAGCACTTGAACTTGCATATCAATGGAGCATATTTTCACAACTTTTCAAACACTTAAAAGTCTTTACATTTATCTCTTTCAAAATCCTCTTCAGTTTGTAAAATGTCTAGCCCTGTTTCACTGTCAAAGTTGTCAGCTCATTATATATCTGACCTTTGGAGATCTCTTTGTTCATCCAACTTAAGAAACAAGCCCACCTAGGCAGCTGATTTGTCGCTCTTTTTCTTTATTCATTGATGTGTTTCTTTTTCTCTGCTGTTAGTAAACGTATTCCCTCATGCAGGCCCTCATTATCAAGCTGCTGACTTTCAATCTGCTGCAGAGGTTTTTCTTCTCTGGTGCAGTGCCACAGCTGTTTGTACCTTCTGGTCTCCCTCTTGGCCATTAGTTCTCAGATATAAATTATTTAAGAAAGTTTCCCAAACTTATTCTGTCAGCCTCTTATGCATTCAGCTCTTGTAAACAATAAAATATTTAAAAGGAAATATTATTATGATTTTTAAGCAATAAATTAAACACATTTCAAGTTTAAGTGATCATTGTAATATACCATACTTACTATTTTATATAATTCATTTACTATAAGATTACTAGACATAAAGTACTTACATATTTCATATATATTCCATATATATATTCCATTTATAATCATATAGAGAAATAGAACACAGTTTATATATTTCATATATAATCCTATAGAGAAATAGAACACAGTTTACTGAAGTCAAATAATCTCAAGAATTTTCTATTAAATATTAATTTATAATATAATAATGACATTTTAAAGATTGCTAACCTCTTAAAAACTGAAAAAAAAAATACTTTCTTGAGCTCACAATCAGTATTTTACCAGGAACTGGATCTCACATAAAAATTGTCTTATAATTTACTTTTAACTTACTATTCAAACGAGTTTCTATAAAAAGAAGAGTATGTCTTTTTTTCCTATTAATATTATATTCATTGTGTCATCTCTACTAGGAGCCCATTAAAACTTACTCTATTTTTTCTCTTCTAGTTCTTTGATTAAATTTTGTTTCTGTGTTTTTGTGAGGTAATAGATCAAAGATTCTTTAAATTAGTTTGATAAAATTTTATATTTCATTTTAATTCTGAAAAGTTTTGTACAACCAAATTTTTAACATTTTTTTCTTGGATGGACGATTTTGTTTTACGGGTTTCGGGCAGCATATAAAAATGCAGAGGCTAAGGGCCAAGGATTTAGCTCAGCCGCATAAGTGCATGCCTTGCAGGCACGAGGTAGAGTTCGATCCTTGGTACAAAAAAATATACAGTAGCTAAGTCTCATGAAAAAAATGTAGTGCAAATCTTTCCATATGTAAATTAATCAGAACTCAAATAATTACTCTTGTAATAAACGTAACAAATTTTTTTCTATGGTAAAGACCATGGCTTCCTTAAAGGCACACATGGCCTTAAAAGATGTATCTTGATCTTAAAGTGAAGATATGCCTTTTTTTACACTAATTGTTTTACAACAATAAAATTCACTACTAGTAAAAGATACAATCTTTTGCATTTTTTTTTTTTTTTTTTTTTTTTTTTTTTTTTTTTTTTTTTTTTGCGGCACGGGGATTGAACTCAAGAACTCTTACTTGCCAGGCAAGCGCTTATGCCGCTGAGCTAAAATCCCCGACCAAAAGATACAATCTTAAAAGTGAAGTACTGAACTTATTCTAAACTTTATTATATAATTTCCTAACAGCTAAGAGATCATGGAACTGTATCTTAATGCTAAAAAGGGATCAATAGTGTGTGTGTTTTTGTAAACTCACATAATAAATCCTTTAAGATACACAGATTGAATGAAGGACTGAAATCTTTTTTTACTGGAAAAATAATCAAAGGTCTTGACTTTAATACTTGTAATACAAAAATAGGAATATTTTTGTAGTAAGAAATATCCTTAATGTTGTTTTGTGCAAGAAAGTTTAATTTTAAAGATTGAAAATTAATAAGTTTTAAGTGATTGAATTCAATCACCAACAAATTATAAAATTATAAATTCTGTTTTTATAAAATCTACAAGTAAGTAACTACATTAAAGTCATGTATAATGCCTCATGCTCAATAAACTCATCATAAGATGAAAATGCGGTCAATAAAAAAAATAGCAAATATAACTTCCTAAATAATATAGCCTACACAGTGGAGTTGTTTTTCCCTTGTGGTTGTTTGGTTTACCAGGAGCTCTACAAATTACTGCTGCTCAGTATGGAGCAGAATATCATATGGCATTTTGATAGTCTACAAATAGATTAAAATTCAAAACTGTTAGGTGTATATTGGAATTTTAGTTGCTCATTTTTTCCCTTTGTCTTGAATGAGAGGAACAGTTTAAAAATTGGTATGTTGGCAATTTGCCTTACCTAATGTCCTGTGACCCAACACCCCAAGACTAAATGATTTAATTGGAAGGGTCTTTTTACAAAATGGATCTCCAGAAGAAAGAAATTTGGCATCTGAATAGGTAATTTATAAATGACTTGATTTATTCTTAAGAGCTTATTTGGAGGTTCTAGCAGGTACGCAAGGTACCTGTGTACCCTTGAAGGAAGAAGACCCTCCACTGTTGGGGATGTTGGTCTTCTTTGACCAAGCACGCGGATTTGGGAGGGATGAATGTGGAGCCTTGAGGGCAGAAGGGGACACCTGCAGAGTGAGTCAGAGCAACTGAATCAATGCTGGTCATAAATGAGGTGACAGAAGTGTCAAGCAGGTCACCCTTACATTTACAACTTGATTTCTTCTTTTATTTTTAAACTTTTTCTTTTAATTTTAAAGATAATTAAGCAAAATGAGAAATTATGGATGCCATTGCTGATTTCTTATCATCTTGTTTTGAAGTCCTACAATGCTTTCACTCTTTTGTTTTGATTGGTTTTATTCTGTTTTTTTATTTGAGTTTAATTTGCGTGATAGTATAGACAGCTACTTTGAAGAAAAGAGACATTAAAATAGCCATTGTTGATTTCCTATTATCTTGTTTTGAAGTCCTATAATGTTTTCATTCTTTGTTTTGATTGGTTTTAGAATGTTTTTATTGTTTGGTTTTATTATGTGTGAAAGTATGGACAGCTATTTTGAAGGAAAAAGAGACATTATGGTAGTCACTGTTGATTTCCTATTATTTTGAAGTTCTGTAACTTGATTTATTTTTATTGCTACAAATTCTTCCTTTCTCCTAAAAGAGTTCTCCAGTTGTGCCTCCTTTAATTTTCTTTGTATACCCTTCTGACACAACTCCAATTTGTATGCTTCTGATTTGCAATCTGTTCTGCTTGGTTTTAGCCCTTAGCTCTGTGTGCTTCTCAGTTAGATGACTTGCTACTTTCTATGTCTTTTAGAAAGACTTGCTAGCCTGCTGCTGGGAACTATGACACACAAACTTCTCATCTGATTTTCAGCAAAGGTCTTTTACTTTCAGATACCTCAATGATACTATTATTTTTTCCCAAAAATCTTAAAAATATGGAAGATTCAACTGATTCTCATTATCTGACTAAATTTATTGGGTTGTAGTATGTGAATTCAACTTTTATGTTTCAATTTTTTTTTCTGTTTTGCCTTCTCAGTGTGTAGTTCAATCACCAATTCTTCTCACCTGAATTACTTTAACAGACTCCTTAGTTGTCTTGATTTTCCTAATTCTTTAAGAAAAAATGTCCATTGGATCATTTATATTTTTTCTGACTCTAAATAAAATGTGATCATTATAGAAGACTGGAAATATTTTTAACACACAAGGGGAAAGAAAGAATCCCCCTTATTCCCTTAATTTCAGATAGCTACTATCATTTCATATATTTTCTTCCAGTTTTAATTACATGTTTATTTCCAAGTGGAATCTTATATCATTTTCATTCTGCCTTCTCACTTAACATATCACATAATTTCTTGGTTCACTAATAATATTTCTGAAAACATCACCTTTTTATAACAGTGCGTACACATATAACATATTTTTGTCAAATGAATATATCAGATTTTACTTCATCTTTGTCTCTTTAAAGAGTTTTGGGTTTTGTCTTGCCTTAGGAACTATGATTCTGAAAATTCTTGCATGCACTCACTTTTATTTATTTATTTATTTTTATTTAGGACAGGTTCCTACAGATAAAAACAATGAATCAAAAAGTACAGATATTTTATATATTTTTGTATAGGACATCTATCTTAGCACTGGTACAAAACACACAACCCGTACAACTTCAAGAAGTTTACATAGCCCATGGTTTCAGGGTATTCAGTAAGTACATAGCTAATTCTAGGTCAGAAGTATCATTGGAAGGGTATGGAAAAGCAACTTTGATTTTTTGATGCTCAGTTTGTGAGAGCAAGAAAGCAGACCAGGGGTACATTTCCTGAGAGGAAATGGCGGGAGACAAAAGGCCACACTTCCATGACCTACCCAGACACACCTAGAGGTGTTTTCCATGAATTTCCCAAACAAAGTCAAGGCCAATCAGTTGTCATAACCACCATACCTCTATCCCCTGTCACACATTGTACAGAATTCTCAAGTAAGGACAAATTCAAGTTCATAATTCTTTCTAACGCAGTACAACTATCTTTCACACAGCTAGAAATTGAACATTTCCTCCCTTGAAGTTGAAATATTTTGAACATTTTTCAAAAGTCCAAATCAATGTGAGACAGAAGCCAAAAATCCTAGCTGAGAAATTTTGTAAGATAAAAATCAAGTTATATAATCCCAAAGTACAATGGCTCAGAGCAAATATTCCCTTTCCAAAAGGCAGAAATAAGTGGCTAGAAAAGAAAAGGACCAATGCAAGCCTGAAGTCTGTCTGTGCATATGTTAAGTCATATAATACTATACTGGACACACATCTTATCCATGGGGATGAGATGCGTTTTCTAGACTACATGGATAGCCCACAACCATGGGCTTGCTGGTTGCAGCTCACATGGTATCTCTCTTCTGCTGGCTCCAATAAGCTTGCAAGTTCTCTCACCTCAGACATTCCATATTCCTGCCATTTCAGACTTCTTGGGCTCCTCTCCACTGCAACTTTGGCTTCATTCCCATAGCTTCACACATTGTCATTTTGGTGACTGGATCCTGGTCGCTCAGGCCTTCCTTCAAATCTAACAGGAAACCTCCTTGACCTACTGATTTTGCATTCTGCATACTCATAAAACTAACATCATGTACTTGATGCTAAAGTTGTCTCTCAGGGGAAGCACTAGCCAGACACTGTTGGACCACGGCTTCAGTGGAAAAACTGAGTGCCTGGGTGTTGGAGCAAAATGATCTGAATCCCAGGGAACCAATTCTGTATGATACTTTTTCAAGTATCCATCCATGGAGTGCTCGTCTCAAGTAAAATGCTTATATTTTCATACTCTAGAGCCTAAGAAAGGTGGGATCTGGTACTGTTCTTTTGTTTGTTTGTTTGTTTTGTTTCTAAATGGCACTAATTGCTATAACGATCAGATGTCTTTTAGCCTCAATTTTTGTTCTTTTCCGGTCAAAATTTAAGTATTTAAAATTTTCTACTCTGCTGTTTGCCTTGATTATTCATTCTAATTTTGGTTAAATATAATCATCAGGACCCATGCAACAGCCTAAAAACTGGTATGCTTTGATATCTTTTTTATCAGAATTATCCAAAAGTTCTTAGTTGAGACATTAGCAAAATATAAGCAAATATTCTATCAGAGTGTAACACACATGACCTCTTGTCCAAATGTCAGTGAAATTCTCGTTCCTAAGTGAAAACTCTTGAATCTGGTCTTTATTTTCTGCGCTTAGACTAGAGTCACCCACAAAGCACAGTATCTCTAATCATTTCCAGATTCCTCCTACAAATTAATTCTAGTGGTTTCTGAAATATACGGTCAAGGTATAGTCACAGTAAGATCATACTATAGAATTTATGTATTGGTTATGTTCTTATCACTGGAATACAATACCAAACACCCATAACTTAATGGAGGATAGGTTTATTTTGGGTCATATTTTCAGAATATTTAGTCTATGGTAGACTGCCTTCAAGGCAAAAACCTCACAACAGAAGTGTAGCAGAACAAAGCTGCTCAGTTCACGGTGGCTGAGAAACAGTGCAGGGGAACAGTGCCAGAAATAAAATGGATAAGGGACCAAACTTAGACCCTCAGGCTACAAACAGATCCACCATCTACCCAGACACACCAAGAAGTGTGCTCCAACAATCCTTTGGGTGGATTCCCAAGTTAGTCAAATTGACACACTTTCTTAACTGCCACATTCTGTTATACATTGAAAAATATATTCTGGATCACAGAAGAATGCCAATATTATCTTACGCTAAATTTTAAATCTTGTATAATTTAATTATTAAAAATTAGCCCTCATTTTAAAAATGGGCATTTTGTTATTATTGCTAAAACTGAATATTTGCTAATTGGTTATTAGAAACATTTACAATACCCAGTGGCTAAGTATGCTTACACTTCTTGAATATTTAATTCTTTAAAACACTATTCACTACCCTCTGCTTCAACAAACTGAGTTATTCACCATTGCTCATCATTTCCTGTGCTTAATTAAAGCCCACAAGGTAATAATGTTACTTGTTTTTGTATCTTGTTTGTGCTATTTTCTACATTATAAATATGTGGCCCTCAGCCCATCTCTACCAGTAGAATTTCACTTACCTTTCAAGATCTATTAAAATTGTTGTCATTTCATAAAAATAATTCAGCTCTTCTCCAAAAGATTTATTTCTTCTTTGGAGCTTCATGCCATATTCTAAAATTGTTTTCATTATTGACTTTGCAAAGGCTTTATCATAATTACATGCCTACTGACTCCTGTTAGAGCAGTACTTATTTTTATTTCAACAATAGGAAGAATCAGAATCGACAGACTATCACAATGGAATGTCTATTCTCCAAATAAAATGAAAGAAATTTTGTCACATCCCTTTTGGTTAGTATTATGACAAAATGCTTGCATTTGGTTTTCTGAATTTCAAAATCCATGTTCAATTTTATTTATAGATGGTCTTCCAGAAATGACAGCAATGGTCTGAGAAAGAGTACTAGGCTTTTGTTTTAAGATATCTACTCCAGGTAACCAAAATGGAGAAAAATTGTCACTGAGAATGTTAATTCTGTGTACAACCATTACTTAGTATTCCCAAAATTTTAAAAAGTCATTCTTTGCTTTTAGTATTTATCTCTGGGATCATTTTGATCTTAAACTGGAGATTCTAAGAATTAACATCTGGTTTAAATTTTATACTTCTTTCTGACATGGACTTAGGCTTCTACCTAATGAATTGAGAAAAAAAAAAAAAATAGTCCGTCAGGGATGCCAGGAGTATAGCTTGGCCTCAGAGTGCCTACATGTGCCTCACACGTTCTATTTCTGGTAATGTAAAAATAAAAAAAGAAAATAGTCCATCAAAGACTTTCATTTATTTCATTCCTCAGTTGACAAGAGTTTTAGGTAAGAAATAATATGAATTGGTCTCCAAGTATTTCATAAGATTCTTAGTAGATAAATATAAGCAAAATATAAGCAAATATTCTATCAGAGTGTAACACACATGACCTCTTATCCAAATGTCAGTGAAATTAAGCTTTCATTCATTCAATAAATGTTTCTTAACTAACTGAAATAATCCAGCAATTTGGTATGGGCTGGAACTACCAGGCATTGTCAGAGTTCCTTCTCTCCATATATTAAAATCTGTTGGCAGAAACTGACAATGCAGAAACCCTAACAGAAATTCTGTGAAAAAAGCTCCCAAAGGACAGAAGTTAATTATGCTGGATAGAAGCAGGCTGAAGGTCAGGAAAGACTTTCTTAGTAGATAGGTAACACTTACAGTCAGTTTTATAGACAAAAGAGGGATTAGTCAGCAGAGTGTATGACCTCATTCATCCAATTATAGATCTTTGAAATATTTCAGTTCTTCTAGAATGGCTGATTTTAGTTAAAGGTCTGTACATCAGAGAGTGAATGATATTTCGTAAGTAGTTCACAAATCTTTGTTTTAATCAAACTTAGCATTTGATCTTTAACCTCCTGAAAAGTCACTAAAAATGACTAATTTTAAATTCCTTTTGAATACCATTTATTCATCTAACATAACTATGATTAAGGGATATTCTTCCACGTAGGTTTTTTTGTCCATTATTTCATATTCATAGTTAAGTATTTCTTTTGAGTTTTTATGTAACAGAGATTAGCTATATAAATATTTTAATAAAATTTATTCCTAATTAGCTTGATTTTCAATTTACTTAGTCTTGCAACATTTTGGAATCACTATTTAATAGATTTTAAATTGATATTTATTTTTCTTAATTCACTTTATATGTACATACTAATTTTCTTAAAATTTACACACAATAATTGCACATAATTTTGAATATTTGAATGATTACTCTGTTTCATTGCTTTAAAATTATGCAAGTTTATATTTATCTTTTATTATTAAGGAATATGATTCAAATATTTAGGACTGCTTTCTGACCTGTCAGTAATAATTTGAATTATTCTTTAAAGTTTGAACTGTACTGGAATTGTTTTTTTCTTTTTGGTTTGTTTTCTCCCAGAAATATTTTTAGGATATTTAAATTATTTGTGCATGCATTGCAGGACTAAAAGCTTTTCTTCTTTCAGTTCTATCAAAGAAGCTTCCTCCAACTTAGTATTTTCTATATTTTATATTTTCTCTGGATTCTTCATTTATTATTTGATTAATACACTTTAGAAATGTTTATTTAAATGAGGATTCTTTTTTCTTCCCAAGTGTATGTTTGGAGAAATCATCCCTAATTTTGTGTCACTGCATATCTATGGATGTTATTTTAAATTCTTTTATTTTCAAATTTTTAATTTCATGAATAAACCAGTTATCCCATTTTAAAGAAAAAAATGAATCAATTTCTAACCTGTTATAAGTAGTGATAATTATTTAAATCCTAATTAAGATCCATTATAAGTTTTATAATACATATGTACATACACTTTTATTAATTATTTATAGTTTTGTTAACTATATTCCTATATACACATATATTACAAGGATTTTGTATACTGTGCACAACAAATCAGCCTCAAATGTGTGTATATATGTTAAATGCTAATGTAGTAAACATTCTTCAGATGTTGGAAAATGATAAATTCCAACAGTTAGTGTTGGAAGCAAGAGGGGGAAAGGAGAGAGAGAAGAGGAAGGGAAGAATACTACGTAGATGTATAAGAAAAAAGACCAGCATAGTGATCTGGGACTATAGGAAACTGTGGATGAAATACTGCTTCTATTAATCCTGACTCTCCCAACATGGGTCGGAAATTTAATTTTTCGTTGTCATTTTCTTATTATAAGTTTGAATCAATTATAATAACATAAAAATAGTACCTTATGAAAAGATTAAAAGTTTAATATATACTGTATTTATGTCAGTATATGGTGTATAATACACACAAAAGAAGGAAACACTTTAAAAATACTTGTTATATTAACACCATATTCCATTCTATTGATAGGCATAGTATCAAGACAGTCCACTTCAAAATGTTCCAGAATTCAGTAGCTTCTAGGTTCTTACTTTTAAGACAAAATGTGCTTATGGTGATCTGCATGTGTTTACTTTAGCTGTGTCATTTGATAAACCTTGACAAGTACTGCAACCTAAATCCTTACCAAATATACAACTGTACCACCACTCCAAAGCTCTCATTTCATCTCCATTAGTCCTGGCCCAATTCTCAGGAGCAATTACTCTCTGTTTTGCTTTTTTTTCTTTTCTGTTAAAAGTTAAGTTTTTATGAAGCATTTAGAATCTTAAAAACCAAGTAGCATATCTCCTTTTGTGAAAGCTTTCTTTCTATTAGCATAATGCTTTTGAGATTAATTCATGTTGCATGAATCAACAGTTCACTCCTTTTTATTATTAATAGTCACCCATAGAGAAGAGCTTACATACCCCTTATTTTATGATTGGAGACCTGAGTTATTTCTAGCTTTTGACTATCATGATAAAGCTGCTAATGACTTTCTTGCATAAGTACTTACTTCAGGGTCTACTTTTTTTTAATCTCCTCACTAAATACCTAAGTAGCAAAATTGTGTGAGCGTAGGTTAGGTTCATTTCTCATTGTATGAAAACAGACACTTTTACAAAATAATTATACTATTTTACATTCACCCAAACAATGTGTAAGAAGTTCAGTTGCTCTAAATGCATACCAAAGTTTTATTTCCTTTAATTTTAAAATTTTGATAATTCTAGTCCTTATTCCATCTGTTTTCAAATAAATGCACTTATTAGAAATGGATTTATGTATAAGTGGTTCTTATTTTTTTGTTCCTTTTCACTCATTTTAATTAAAAATTATTTTTAGCCATACATTGAACAGTTATTTTGCATCTAAAAATAACTGAATGTGTTATGAAAATATTGTCAGTGTTTTGCAAATAATTATGGGGCTTGTGATTTGGGATACAATTTCAAAAATGTCTTTACATAAAGATGTAAAATATACTGTGCTCCAAACCAATAAAATATATTTCTTGAGAAGTGTGTTAGAGGTTGGAAAAACTGATGCAAGTGATCCAGGTAAAGAAAATTGAGGACCAAGTCTTGTGAGAATTGTTTTACACATTCTAATGTCAAGAGTTTTTACAAAGTAATATTTAATATAAATCATTTTAAGCAGTTCTGTTAAGTAATGTAAATGTTATAATTATATACAATTTCATCCTCATGTTTAAAAGTTCATTATTTCATGTTGGCTAATCATTTAAAGTACTAATTGAATAAATCTTTTAAGACAAAGATAATTTGACTTGACAATATTTTTAAAAATGAAGCCTTAAAATATCCTTCTTTCTTGATATTATACAATGAGTGTCACATTGGTCCTTAGCCTAATACCTTTTCCTGCCTCTTAGACAATAATTGGATCCATTTGTAATGTATTATTTTGAAGATATTAATGGATATTAATAATGGATGTTTATAATGGATTCAATTGTATTGACAGTAAACTTCTAAAATTCTCTCTCTTACCCCTTAATTTCTCAAATACAACATTGTTGGGGTTAGAACTCTTTCTTGTAAGTTTAATTTGGGAATCAATGAGATGTTTCAAACCTAAATATGTTTTCATTCTTTTCAAATTCTTCCAACTGGTTTACCTCTGAAAGTTTTCCCTAATATTATACATATCTTTACCATGTAAATGAAAACATTTATGTAATGTAAACACATTATTTAGCAAAATTCATTGCAACTGGACAAAAGCTTAAAGAAAATAGGTTTCATTGAGAAGAACAGAGGAGTGGTATTTATCAAAGTGAACATACTCTCTTGGAGCATGACAGCCACTCCCAGGTTAACACTTGTGTGCTATTGTTACATATTCGTTAGGTGCTGCTTTTGAAATGAACTCTATGCAGGGAAAACTATGGAATGATTTTTAACACATGATATGAATTGTTAATCCTAGCCTAGAAAGACACAGTTAAACGTATGTATTTTTCCACTTTCTTGTTGCTGGATGAAATATTCAGACTGAAATCCTAAAGTAGAATAGGCTTAATTTGATTCTTACTTTCAAAGGGTTTAGTTCATGGTAGGCTGGCTCCGAGGCAGGAATACTGCGGTGGAAGGGCAGGTTGGAACAAAACTGCATGGTTCATGGCATCTGGAGATCAAAGGAAAGAAACAGTGCTGGCAAGGAAGGGGCCAGGACCATACAGATATCTAACAGTATTCCTGCACGACCCACTCAGGCACACCCGGAAGTGTGTTCTACTGATTCCTGAGGCAGTTATATTTATATCCAGTCACAATGCTACGTCAAGTTTCATCATACAATACTCTGATTATATTTAGCTGATTTCAAAGTAACTTTTCAAACCAAATGGCATTACATTTTGATCCTAAATTTCTCAAAGATATTTTATCTATTTCTACTCCCTTTACAAAATGCCATTCTTTATACATATTTATAGAAATCGATTTTTCACAGAGATAATATTCTCTGTGACAATGTGACTCTATATATAAGTGACAGATGGGCCAATTATGCTTGGAGTTAGCTGAAATACTAACAGTATCTACACAGAAGTTTTATCCAGCTTTGAGTAACAGTGTTGTAAAGGACAATCCTTTAAAAATTTTCAGGATTTGTTTATGTTATATCGTAAAAAGTCACCAGACAAATGGTTCAATAACATCAGAGTGAAAACTCTGACAACTTCTTTCTTTTTATTTTTCTTTCTTTCTTACTTACTTTCTAACTTTTATAACTTTCTAGCTTTCTAACTTTCCAGCCAACTCTCTACAAAAACAGAACTCAAACATGTATTAAAAAAATAGAACTCAGTGTATATTAGAATATTCCTTTCTCTTAACTATGTTACCCCAATGTAGTCAGTCAAAATCATTACTAGTTTTTCAAAATTTTATCACCACTAATCTTTACATATGCTTACTATCATCTAGTCCTCCAATAACTCACTTCTCAGCTGTGAATAAACAATGATTCTTCAGAGTTCTCAGCACACAGATTAGATGTTTCATGAATGATAGTGCGTTACTCAGAACAGGATTCAGCTTAGGCTCCAACATCCAAAGAAAATCAAAACTGGTTTAAAGAAGAGTGAAAAATCACTTTCTCTAACATCACTGTGTATGGATAAGGTGACAAAGACAGCCCTGTAAATAAATGCAGGGCTCAGAAGCTAAAGAGGAACAGTGATTGGCAACTTTTAGGGCATACAAAGTTACCCTCAAAAGCTATTTGTAAAGTTTTCATCTGTAGCAAGGTAATAAGGAAAGTGTTAAGAAGTGATCATATAGCACTTGAATAATTTGCTACAATCCTAAAAAGTAATGTGAACAATTGAGAAATGGAGAAAGATATTATCCAGGTTCCATAGCCTGCTTCTTCAAAACAGTAGGTTCCAGACGAGGTGAAATTGATGTAAGAAGCAATCAAAATGCTTACAGAGAATACACCTGATTTACAGGTACACAGATTTACAGGTACACAGTTGGTCTTTAGCAATTAAGTTGGATGGCAGATTGTGGAGATTTATAAAAGGGAGTTACACAAGTGCTGGAGAAACTCTTCTTTCTGGTAATATCACCCTTTCTAAACTGTCTTTTATTAAATTCTATGAATTATCTTCATTATATCTGTAGTGGATTAATAACTGGTAGTCGACTTATAACATCAGTTGAACTGAATCAGTGTGGTGCTGAGTGTGATGTGGGGCCCACCTGATGATTGTTGCCTACAATATAAAAAGCAGAAATGGAGAGAAAGAAGTGTTGTTTGGTGTTGTTGATTCTTCCGGTGCTGTTAGTTCTGGAGGAGCTGGTCTTGCTGGCTTTCCTGATATGGACTTGGCTGTGTCATCATTGGAGGAGCTCAAGACCTTGCTGTTGTTAAGGATTGTTGTGAAACTTTTCAGAGGAGTTCTGATCCTTACTTTGAGTATCACTTCCTTGCTTTAGTGCAGAATCTTCAACCTTAATGCCACAGATCCTTCATCTTGTTGGCACAGACTTTCTGGCTGCCACTGCTGATCTTTGGGCCTTCCCAGTGCAAATCCATGAAACAGACTGACATGAATCATTGTTGTTGGATTTGTGTGGGATGTTGTCATGCGCTGTAGGTCTTACGCTGGACTCATGCAGGATGTTGCTATGGGATCCAGGCCCTCAGATTGATTGTTTGGGTCTTTGGTGTGTGGCCAGATTCACTTAACTTTCTGTGTTTGACTCTCTGGATGACTATTATAAAATAATTCCATAAATTATCCTGCATAAAATTGTTTTCCGTAAAAACCCTGACTATGACTATATCCACATCAATGTTAATAATAGTAGTAGAAATATAGTGTTACTTATATAAAATACACATGTGATGATTTGGGTGGAAGAAGTAAACTTCAAGGATTTTTCTGGCCTTATTTTTTTTCATAAAGTCTTAAATCTATTAATAATTGATATGCTATTATATTTCTTTATTTTGCCCTAGAAACTATTAATTCCGTGTTGAGGTAGTTTACTCTATGTAATGGTACTCCAAATATACCTTTGACTATCCATTCCATTAGAAGATAGTTCGATGTTTGTTCCTGTATGGAAAAAAGTATGCATTTGTTCTCATTGTAAGTAGATTAGATTCCTATGGGTCTAATGCCATATATATGTATAATCCTGATTTTTTTTCTGTTTTCATTCAGTGTTTGGAAATGATGGATTTTATGTGATATTGAAAGGCTTAGCTCGACCTTATATACCACCATGTGAAGAAAGTGGCCTATTAACAGGCTCTAGCATACCTCAGATCAATGTTGTTTATGAAGCAGACTTAGAAACCTCTCCACCCCTAGAGATCTTCCTACCTTCAGATGACTTAATGGTAAGAAACAAAACTTTGCCTTTCCCATATATCTATTGAACAGAAAAATCAAATTTTAACTTTAGTATATTTAGATCCAAATATATTCAGAGTGCTAAAGCAGTCAAGATAATATATCCTTTAATTGGAAATGTGATGAAAAGGTTTTCATCTGCAGTGCCTTTAACACTGTATTGTATACTGGCAGAGGTTGTGTGGTGTACTTGATCACCATGGAAAGGTTGATGTGGCTGGTTCACTGAAGGAGAAAAGATACAGTTTATGATGATGTGGGTGATTGAATAGATGACTTGAGGAGGGGTACACAGAGCATGAATCCTGAAGAGTCTTTAAAATCAAGTCAAGAATGTGTGTTTATCATTTTTATCTCAAGGGTAATGCTAAAGCAATCAATGGTTTGAGTGCATTATCACTGCAAGTTTTTATTTGAAGAACTTTTTTTGCCTAACCATATTATTTAATGATTATTAACTGGTCACATAACATAAAACTCAATTTATTTCTGCATCTCTGGATAGTCTACATGGAGATTAGGTCTGGCTTGTCTATAATTGTGACTTAAAGTCATTTCAGATTTAAGGTATGCAGGCTACTGACAGAGGAAAAGAGTTTAAAGGAATGAACTAAGTTATTTATCATTATGGATCAAAGATGGGAAAACCAAGAACAAATATCAAGTTCAAGAATAATGAATATAGGATAAAATCAAGAATGATGAAGGATAAATTAAGACAAACCTACAAAGTGGTTCTTTTATTTTACAATAATCAGTAATGTACTTGGTCCATTTTTATGATAGGTATGGAAAAGATTTCAATTCACCATATAAGTGATAACACAGTATATATTTAATGACACCTTAGTTCATTTTAGAAAAGGAATACCATTTTTGTCACAGTACCTATTAATTAGGAGTGGTTCTTTATTGAGTGTGTAGGATTCAATATAATATATTTAGATCCATTTGCTTTTTTAAATGGTTGAATTAATTAATTAAGTGATGGTAACATGGGCACCTCTGCTTCTTCGTTGTGTATTAAGTCACTGACAGCAATATTCTTCTCTGTTATTTTATTTGGAGTATGATATTGTTTTCATTTTGTTTTCTTTCCCAGGGTAGAGGGAGAGATAGAGAGAAAGGCCATATGTTTTTTACAGTGGCAGTTCTTACCAGAAAGGTTAAGGCCATAATAGGGAAATTCTGCCAATAACCAAGTGTGCCCTAAAATCATACATCTAGGCATCATGGAAACTGTAGCGCCACTCTAAATAAGACCAGCAACACAACTCAAATTTTTAATGCATACTGCATGGTTCTTTGGCACAATAGTTCATCACAGTGATATTTATGTGTGAAGGTTTAATGTCAGTGTTTAAAATTAACAGTTTTACTTCTTTCCATTAGATGAGTTAGCAGTATTCTAGGTGAGAGAAAATAGGTTTTCATTCATCAATGTCATTTTTCTAACAATGTTCAATCTTTTAACTTGATTAATTTTGGGATATTTAACAAGTTAGCTCATCGACTGTGAAAATAAAATATAATAAATTTCACTAATTTCACGCTTCTTTTAGTAGGTAGAATGATTATTGGTTGATAATTTATATGAGATATTTGAATGATAATAATAATAATGTTTATTATATTCCTATGTTTATCCCCTTGTGCATGTCAATACAATGGCACATATACAACTCTTACAGATTTTGCCCCTTGTTTTGTAGTCTTTCAAGCACGCCTACAAATCCACACATAGCACACACACACACAGACACTATGTCTGAAAGCACTCGAAGAGGAACAGAGGATCACTCAAGTGAAAGATAAGCCATTTTCCTTTTCCTCAAAGGAACAAGCAAAACCATTGCTATAAAAACAGAGGAAACAGTACATGCTTAGGAACGAGGTGTTGATAACAGGGAGAGCTAGTACATCTAAAAGAGGAACAAGTTCAGGGTAGCTCGTGAAGGGAAGGAAAATGCCATACAGTGAAGGAAATCGAGTTTCGCTTCTATATTCATACTGACAGAATTCCGTGTAATATTTCACACAGTGAAGGAGCAGCTAGTATTTTATTGTCCCATCCCTATTATGTGACCGTACATGGGAAACACACATGGTGTCTCTGATAACAGCATCTTCCAAATCACAGGTGGTACACTCAAACCACATTTTATGGCTGTAGCAACACTGGCAGTTTACACTTATGTTCTCCATGTAAAAAACTGTTCTAATGATAATAACACACAGTACATGAGTCCTTGTTGTACTGCATGTGATTATCTAAAACACTGGGAAGATGCTGAACATAATGTGGGAGCTCAGTTTTTAGGTACAATTGCTGCTCTTGCTGATGGTGCTTCTGTTTTTCATTTTGTTTCTTCTTTCAATTATTATCTCTGGCTTTCCGTATTTCTTGTCAATACGCTTTGACAATCTCTCATCCTTTGTACAGAATCGACCAACTACTGCTGTTCACCTTCCATATTGTTGCTAGAGTGACATTTGTAAAATCCAAATATTTCAGGTTGTTTCTTGAATGTTTCAATCATTTCTAGTCACTTATAACATTTCAGTTCCTTTGTCACGGCTTCCAACACCTTTCATGTTGTGCTTAACTCCTCAGCATATTTTTGCTAATAGTAACAAGTGAGTTGTAGTTCACTGAAGTTGGTATTTTCTCTGTGTTTTTACATTTTTGATTCCTTGCACCCATAATGGAATGCTCCCTCAGAGGCTCCCAACTTCATGATAAAACTAACTAACTCTTATTTTCTCGTGAAAACATTCCCTCATTTTCACTAGTCCCGTGATGCATCTTGTATATGCAGATAGTGCTATGAGCTTTCTTCCTGTGACTTCTTAAATTTTTGCTTTACTTTCACTCTATAGTAAACACAGTGAAATCTACATATTATCCTCCTTATATAATTTATCCACTGGAATAGATTCACAAGTCATTTAGAATAAAGGCACTGTGTCATAATGACTGAAAGAATAAAAAAAATAGTGTAAATATTTGATGTAAGAAAACAGTGCACAAAAGGAGAAGTCTTATGCACAGGGAGGAAACTTGGCCCATTGGGCTGAGAGGTCTGTCAAAGGTGAGTAGGTCATTTCAGTCAGGTTTGTTACTTACCTTTTAATCCTCTGGAAGAGCTCATTTTTGATGAGGAACTAAAAAAGGCACTTGGAGAAAACACTGACCTCATCAATTTTAGGAAGATTAACTTGGGAGTTTAGACTTTGCTCTAATATCTTTCAGTTACTATTGTTTCCATGAAATTCAGTGTCTTTAGTGCTTTAATATTTTGAACAGATTTATACTTTGATGTCAAAGCCACTGGACTCCCTGCATATTTTTATATTGTTATATATCAAAGAATACATTTTAATAAAATTTTATTCTCAATCCAAGGAATGTCTAAGTTTTAAATTAAAAATAAAGCACCATCAGAATGAATTTGATATTCAGCATGAGTAGAAAATTAAGATTACTGGATAAACAATCTCCATTTTTGCTACAATTTCTCTAAATATTTTTTTAAAAAAAAACTCCAACTTTTTGAAGAAATGATCACATCCTTTCTTTTTAGTCCTGCGAATTCTTTTTCATAATATGACAAAGGAGAATGTCACATTTTACATATTCATTTGCTTTTTTAAAAACAGTAGTGAAATATCATATGATGTATGTATAAAGAATCATTTTTGTAGCTCTGGGCAGAGTGAAGTGTGTTTGGCTAAGGTGGCTCAGAGGAAAATAAGAATGGGGAGAAGGCTCTGGGAACGGTCTACATCAAAAGGGCTGATTGCTTACTGCTGTTGCTTTAGTGTAAACATACAGAATTTGATGTGCTTTGTACATATTTTTATGTAGAATTTTATAGACTGGACACAAAGTATTAAAGAAAACATTCAATGATAATTTCTAGAATTTTGCACAAAGCATATTGATGAATGTGGATATGGACTTACTGTCACTCGGAAGACTGAGGTGCAAGAGAGTTCAAATGAAAATTTAAAGTCATGATTTAGCCATATTAAGCTTGATAGCTTGAGATATTGAGTATTTACCCACATGAACATGTTGACAGTCTGCAAAGTGATTGTAGAGTTCAGGAGTATTATGATATTGAATAGCAAGTCATAGACATGTTGGTACTTTGTAGTATTAACAGACTGAGATTATTATCAAGCAAATAAAAAACACAGTTTGGGAAGATAAATGATAGAAATGTATTCCACATTTATTACACCCAGAGTTCATTATTTCATTTAAATTATTATAATACCTTCCTAAAGGTTTCCATTCTTTAATACACAGTTTATATTGATTTCTGTTATTGAAATTTTCTGATGTTAAATGTTAAAACATTTTACTTTTTCACAGGTTTAGGAAATATTTTGTGTTTTTTTAATTTATACATTAAGTATACTTCTTTTCTTGATTTCCTATATGTTGCCTGCCTTTTTAATCTTTCTCTTTGTTTCTTGTAAACATACTTGTTTCCAGTTATTCCAACCTTCAGTACATATATTCATCTTTTTCCTCTTTGCATAACTAGAGATTGTTATTCAGTCCTAAGGAACCAGCACAATAACCTTCATGATTTCTGCTGAAATCTTCACGGGAGTTTAATGCAACTCTACCCTATTCCTCTTGTTTCATATCCTTTGATCTAGCCTAACATTTTATATATGATTTAACTTCAAGTTGGCTAGTATTTATTAATAGACACTTATTATAAAATATGTTACTTAACATTTTGTAAAACGCTTTATTTTGTAATTGCACTCTATTGAGGAAGACACATGGTTAATTCATGTGCTTGGATAAAGCTTATGTAACAGATATACAAGAAATTCTCAGAGAGAAGGAAAATATAACCCTTAAAATTAGAATTTCAATCACATAGAAAGTCAATGTCAGGAAATATTCAGACAGTAAGTACTACAAATAATACATCTTGAGAGGCTGAATTAGCTCTAATTATTAAAGTCTATATTTAATAAGCTTATTTAGCATTTTAATTATTTTATAGATTATCATTGAAGGTTTTTGTGGAAAAGCATGAAATAAAAATGTGTATTTTAAAATTTCCTGTTCATTGGTATGAACTATATGACAGTAGACAGAGGCTGGAGACAAAAATAACAAAGGACGTTACTGAAATGGTCTATGTTCAAGGTAATAATTTCCTGAGTTGGGGGTTGATAGACAAAACTCTAAGGTTAGGGCTCAAAAAATAAAAGTTAAGTAACAAGTGAATAAAATTGAGGCAGGTTATTATGTCAACATGACGTTTTTTAAAATTTTAGGGACCTTTCCTAAAACTTTCAATCAAGCAAACATTTTAGAATTTTTCTAGAATCTACATAGTGATATTGGGAATGCTATAAAAATGCTAATAAAATTCTATAATTTATAATTGAATTGAAAAGATATATAATGAAGATTGACTAACTTAAATAGTAAACATTTGTCCAATTTCATTGTGATAAAATTTTATGATAGGCTGATTTAAAACTTAATAGTCCTTCAATATGTTATTAGTTATATCATATGTATATATATATATATATATATATATAATTCTAATGCTTGCATATAATAGACTGTTAAATACCATTAAATTGAAGTTTAAGGCTAAGTTTTATATATATTTTAGAAAGAAATATTCAAATTATATAATAGGCATAAAAGATATCTAAGTATGCATTTAATACATACAACCATATATAAAACATTTTTAAAATGCTGAAATTTCTATGTGATTGTGTTCATGTGTGTGTGTGTGTGTATGTGTGTGTGTGTATGTGTGTGTGTGTGTGTATGTGTGTGTGTGTGTGCAGTTTTCTTCAATGGGTGAAAAGAAAGGTATAATCTTCATATGCCTTTGAGAAGTTTAATTATTGTGTCATAACTACTAATTTTTAAGGTCAGATAAAACAAGTAAATCATGATGTAAAAGAAGCAATCTATGGCTTTTCTGCCTAAATTTTGTAATTCAAATAGCTTACAAGAGCGTTATATTATTTGTATGTTCTATTTATAATTTTTTTCGTTTTTAAGGAAACGAATCAAATTCAGGAAATTCCTTGTGAACATATACCTTGTTAACATATGTATATTATTGTGGAAAGCATGAAATTTTCATGGTTACTATCATCTGACTTTTACTTGTGAAAATATTACATAGTTATATTTAAAAACAAGAGGCATAGTTAAACATGAAATGCTTAGACCTTCAGAATGTGCAGCAGTTAATTCATCACAATAGAAAATTTCTTAATCACTTATCTGTATCTTCTTTTGTAAATTTTCTGGATTGGTAAAATAAAAGTACCATAAACTGAATCACTTATCAACAACAGAAATTAATTTCTCATTCTGAAAAAAATCTCAGTTTCAAGGCTCTGGAAGATTTGGTGTTTATTTCATAGCTGAACCTTTTTCCTGTGTACTCACGTGGTGAAAGAGATAAACTAGCTTTCCTCCTTATTTCTAAAGGATACTAATCCACTATTCTAACTATGAGATTTATAACTTTATGCCTTAATAACTCCCCAAAGTCCCTAAGCTCCTTGGAGATTATCATTTTAAGGAAGACATAAACCATTCCATTGCATACTACAAAAGCTTTATCTGATTTGACATCTGATAGCATTTTGTTTATTCAAAATTTTCAAATAGAGTCCTGCATATGCATTTTTGTGTTTGCTTTTCTCTTAGTACAATGTCTTGTAATATTGTTGCCTGTATTAGTAGATGCTATGTTTAATTCCAGAATGATAGCTAATTGTACGTACATCATTATTCCATTGATAAACATATATTTTCAAAGGAATAGGTATACATGTAAAAAGTTTCTATGATAAATATTTTTATTCTTCATGGAAATATACCTAGTGATGAAACTGTTGGATTATATGCTTGAATCATGGCTTGGTTAATTACTAGCTAGTTAAAGTTGGATGTGTTGCTTAGGTTTTAAAAGTTCTGTTTCATTATTTTTGAGATAGATGTATTAATAATATTACTGATAATATGCTATGTGTATAACTGCTTTGATGTTTAAAGATGATTCATGAAAGCACTTAGGAACTTTATGAATGTTACATTTTGTTTACTATGCATTAGTGATATTATTAAAATGAATTTTGTTGGCAGTAGTTAATAATTAAATTTTATAGAAAGAGTAGAAAATAGATGGCAAAAAGTTTTTGATGAAATTCAGCATCCTTTCATGCTAACAGCTCTGGAATAGTTAGATGTGGAAGGAATGTAACTTATCAGAGTAAGACCATGTCACCTTGGAAATATTTATTAAATAGAGAATGCAAAGTCCTAAACCGAATAGACAAGAAATAAAAATAAAATGTATCCAAATTAGAAAGAGAAAAATTTGTTTGTAGAAATTGTGGTTTTTTATACAGAAAACCCTATGAACTCCCTCTCCCCTCCCCTCCTCCGCAAAAAAACCCTGTGAGAACAGATACATGAATTCAATAATGTGGCAGAACATAAATCAATGTGCAAAAATAAGTAGCAATTCTATAGACTAACAATAAACAATCTGCAAGACTACCAAGAAAACATTCCAAATCACTACTAAAAAATACTTATAATAAACGTGACCAAAGAGTACATGGAAGATCTCTGTATTGACAACAGTGAAACACTGATGATATAAAGTGGGGCTGTCACAGTAAGAGGAAAGATGCCTTTGTTCAT
The DNA here is from genome assembly GCF_034190915.1 of Cavia porcellus. Classification (NCBI taxonomy): domain Eukaryota; kingdom Metazoa; phylum Chordata; class Mammalia; order Rodentia; family Caviidae; genus Cavia; species Cavia porcellus. The sequence continues at coordinate 61,605,513 of NW_026947493.1, forward strand.
TCATTGAAAGAATGTGTTGTGAAAGGGCATGTTAATAACATAACAGACACATAGGTTAATGAAATAAAATACATAGCTCAGCTATAAAAACCACGCATTTACTGTCACTTGATTATCTACAAACACTGAGAAGGAAGGATACAGAAAGGATGGTATCTTCAGTAAATGATATTAGGAAATCTGAAAATTCATTTATAGAAGAATAAAAGTTGACCTTTATTTCACATTATATTCAAAAACCATTCCAAATGCATGAAAGACTTACATGCAACTTGGAAAAAATAAGATTCTTGAGGAACACGTTGGGGAAAACTGTCTGATAATGAAATAAATTATTTGGAAATAAATTATTTGGTATTGGCCCACAAATACAGGCAACAAAAGTATCAAGTAGGATTATATCAGAATCAAAAAGATCTGGACACCTAATGAAACAAGTATCACTATCAAAAGGCATGGTGCAAAGTTGGAGAAAATATTTGTAAATCATACATATCTGACAAGCAGTTAGTATCCAAAATATATAAAGAATTCAAACAACACAATAACTGATTTTTTAATAAAGCTTTATAAAAGTGCAGAATTTTTAAAAAACTATATTGTTGGCATTATTTTGTGGGGAGGAACACATGTCATTAGTACAATGTCCCGAAAAGCTAGATTGATATGTGGAAAGCATCTTTCTCTGCTAGGTTTGAGAAACTTTCTCTTGGCTCCAAGAAGGAAGACTTCCCTGATGTCACATGTGACCATAAAAGCCTTGTAGTATGGGACAACTCTAAGTTCATTTTATGTCCCCCTTTTCTCTATCATTAACATGGACTTAACCATCTTAAGTGCAGAGAGCTAGTGGAGAGAGCACCTTCGGCTTTGGGTGCCTGGTTTGTTTTGGTATCTCCGTTTTCTGCAATCTTATTGCTGTCCTTGCTGGCTCTTTACCCTTAGGGTACATTTCCTCCCTTATTTGCAGGGCCCTTTTTAGGATTGGGCTCTGGGTTTGGAGGAGATGGTTCAGCAGACAACCTTGCAGATCTTCTCTGTTGTTTGTCCTTTACCTTGGCTTTATTTTTAGCATCCTCTTCAGCCTTTGTCTTGGGCATGGTTGTGACAGCAGGACACAGGTGCTGGAAGCAAGGCCCAGCAGTGCACAGCTTTGGTTGGTCAGGGGTCATTCTCACCCCCCCCCTTTTTTTTTACAGTATATTTTAAAATCAGATAGTTGATTCTTCCTTCTCATTTCTTTTTGCTCAGGATTGATTAAAATAGATTATATTTGTGGTTCTGTACAAGTCATAGATTTGTTTGTATTTTTATGAAACATATTGTGCTATTGACATAAAATGATAATGACAAATATGCACAATGGGATAATGTTAAGCCTAGAAAAACAAGGAAACCCTGTCATTTGTGGTGATAGCAATGAACTTCAAGGGTACTATGGGAAGTGAACTAAGATAGCTACAGAAAGATGTGGAAGTTAAGAGTGCAACTCTTGGAAGCAGAGAGTAGAATGAACAGAGACTGGGGTGAGCATTCATGGTTACTGAGGAGATGTTAGTGAAAGTCTAGAAAACTTCAGTTAGAAGTTCCAAATAGCTACTGTACTAATGACAACTATATTTAATAACAGTATTTTCTTGAAAATTGCTGAAATAGATTTTATATACATTTACATTTTATAGTAATGTAAAATAATATACATTACTATACTATACATTAATATACAATATAGTAATGTAATGTATATAATATACATTTTATAGTAAATGTATATAATTTCATTTGTCACTTAACAAATACCTTTAAAATAAAAAAAGAAAAAGTAACTTTTGGTAGATAAGAAAGTATTGAAAAGACTGAATTTAAAATGAGTAAAAAGTAAATAAAAGAAGGCATTCATTGTGGTTAGAAACTGATTTAAGGAAAGAAAAATCAGAATTCAGAAAATATTGCAGGAGTCACAGAATGTATTGTGTGATTAGATTGGAAAATTCACATAAGGGAATATTTTTGAGACAGACTTAAAAGAAATAGGAGAATACAAGATTTTGAGCTTGAAGCTTAAGAATTTTGGACTTTTCTGAGACACTTCTTGAAATATGGACTTTGACTTACACTCACAATAACAATGCAACAATTTATAGATGAAAAGTTTTGAAAGAATAGGAACTAAAGTGTAATCATTACATCTCACTCATGAAAAGGAAAGAACAATTGTAGGATGACTACCCTTGTCTAGGAGTGAAAATGTGAGGACATGAAATACAAATAATTGAGTTCTTAGTTTGTGACTGTGTAAATAAATGTTACACCTGAATAAAGTTCACAGATGATGTTTGCAATCATTTGGGGAACTATAATTGTACCACAATCACCTTTATTAATATATATGAAGTCAGTACTTTTTATAATGGTATAGATTTGGAATGAGTGATAAAAAGCACATGTTCATAATTTAATTGCTTGCTGAATAAATTTAATTACTGATATTTATATTAATTCTCATACTGTATGGGAATAAATCCTATCTCAAAGATCTCTTTTACTGTTTTATATCACTTACTGATTATGTTATGAATAAAAAACTCTGTGAAGGAAGAAATGGTGAAAAGAAGAAATTTGGAGAAACCAATGTGCTGCGTGCATATATTAGGGTTATATTTTCCTAATTTAAAGGGCCAATATTTTGTATAAGTTGATCACTGAACTATTAAAGCCCAAATTTTCAATTTCCAAAATATAAAATACTCCAAGTCTGTGTTATAAACACAACCGATATTTTTCAGCTATGGGAAGTTAGACTATGAGTATCTTACATAGCTTAACTTTGTTGGGTAGAAATATTAGGGGGATGAATGAAGCCATTAAAAATACTTGCTGTCACTGGGAAAAGCATGAATATTCTCATAAAGCAGTTGCATAGCAATTTCAACTGTAGATACTAAATAAAACTCAACTAATAGCTTCAAGGAAAAATATATTCCAGTGTTAAGATCTTGATCAAGCAGTTGGAAGTTCTGAAGAGCAGAGGCAAAGTCATATTTGAGGACAAGGAATTTTTTTCAAGATATCTGGTTGCTATGCCTTCATTATGGTAATGGGTGCTTCCTAAGTGTGCCATTCCCACATTGCCTTCATTCTTTTTACTTGCCTCTCCATCTCCAATATTCCTCCAATATGCAAAGACTCATTGTGAGTCTGGCCTACTAAATCCCTTCCATTTCTTCTCCAGTTTACTCATACACTATTTTGAGCGGCTCTCTGCTGTGTTCGGATGTGGTTTCCCAAACCTACCATCCCATCCCCTATACCAAGGTGATTGTTGAAATCAGGAAATCTAGTATCAATAAAGCACTTTAAGCTGTTCAATAAGAATAAAGTAAATTAAATTCAGGTTAAATTAATTAGCTAGGGCCTTCAAATTATCAAAGATAAACTGTGAAATGAGTTTTGATTCAACTAAGCTGTGAATGATCGAGGATTTAATCCATATTGATTAAACGTTCCTGTTTTCATGTACTATATTTATTTTAATCTAAATAGTCATGTTTAAAACATATGCAGTTATTTTGTTGATAAAATGAAATGCAAATGTTAAATATTAAATATTAGAAGTCTATAACCTAAAGCATAAATGAGAAAATATTTTTGCTATAATGGTAAATTGGAAGGGTAATATCTAATTATCTCCCCAATAATTAAACAAATTAATAGAGAGAGTATGAGATATTGCTAAAACATGAAGATATTTCTTATCATTACTGTATATAGTGTCCTTTGTTTTTACAGAGTTAACATATGTGTTATAACTAAACCAAAATATTAGGTCATATTAAAGTTACTATTATTTGCAAGTAAAGAGTAGTTATATTGTGTGTAACTTTTTATAGCTCTTCTATTATTGAAAACAATAAAGTGATACCTATTGATATGTAATGAATTTATCTATGTTATTCTAAAAACAATGTAAAATGAAAAAAAAAACTTTACATATAAGCAATAATTCAGATATATTTCATTTCAAAAACGTACACTTAATAGTACTAAGCATTCAATGAATATTTTTGTATTTATTCCTATCTTTATTTCATGAAGCTATTTCTCATTTGAATACTTGATTTTATCTGTGTAAACACACAGAAGTGTTCAGGACTGCTATTGTTCACTTCGGAGGCTGACGCAGGACAGCTGGAAGCAAGGTTAGCCTGGGCTACGTAGTGAGAGCCTTACCCCCCAAAATGCTGTTATTTATCTCACTGTTTTAAGTAGTATATGTACAAAGCCTAAATAATTGTAAAATTATAGAATTTCATTATTAATTAAGATTAAATTTAGAGAGAGAAACGTAAGTGTACTTTCTGATGTATGGAAATCTTTATAGCTTTCATGAAAACTATTTCATATAGTGTATTCAATTTACTACTGTTTTTATATTTTTTGCTTATTAATTTACGACATCTTCGAATATAGTAATATGTATTCGGTTATATGTATTGCAACTATGATCTTCTAATACATAACATTTTTATGTAGTCAAACAAGTTGGCTTTCACTTTGAAGGCATCTGACTGCAACCACTATGATTTGATGAAAATATTTTAAAAATACTTAATGTTTCTCTCAATATTATTTTCATATTTAGAGGTTTGAAAATCTAAAATATATTTACTACATATAACTATCATTTTCAATTATGTTTCTTATTGATCTAATAATGTGATCTAATTTGTAAATAATTTTAATTAAAATTTTGACTTGTTAAATTGGATTTTTTTTTAAACTGGGGATTAAATTTGCGACTGCATCCTTGCAAGGCAAACACTTATGCTGCTGAGCTAAATTCCTGGCCCTTAAATTGGAATTTTTAAAATATATGTTTAAGTGACAGTTGCATCATTGCATTCTCTGTCATTATAAATTTATTTGCTTGATGTGTCAGTTTGGATTAGAATGATTCAAATGGAAATGGGACTTCATAAAATTTACTTTTTACTCTACAGGTATTGAACCCAGGACTGACGTACTAAGTTATATCCTCAGGTCTTTTTTTATTCAGAGAAAGAGTCTCACTAAATAGACACGTTGTGCAGGTTGGGCTCAGATTTGTGATCTTTCTGCCTTAGTCTCCCAGAGTGATGGAATTATTGGGATGCAACACTGTGTCTACATTTTGGAATTTTACTTTGTTTTAAAGGTTTTTTTTTTTAAAACCTTAAATAATGACATCTTACAAATGCTATATATTAAATTTTGTTTTCATCTAATTCTTTTGATAAATTATTATTTAAATTTATTTTGACAACATTTGTTTTCCTATTAATAGCAATATTTATTATGAAAAGTTGACTATTGAATGCTTACAATATGCCAGGTCCCTTTAAGTCCTTCAAAGTCTTGCATTATTATATCCTAATTTCTATTCATCTTCATGAAATTTTCTAGAACATCACCTTTAAGATTTTAGTTGTCTTTGGTTGATTTTATGTGATTCTATGAAATTCTCCACTATTTCAATTTTAAAACTTTTCTAACAAACACAAAATAATGAAAAGATGAGTCGAAATTGTTTGGTACTTTTGCACTGGACAATGTGTTTTGCAGTTTTTCTATTATTTTTGGAATAAGGTTATATATATATATATATATATATATATATATATATTTCTTAGATCATAATTTCTATTAATTCCTTATGTTATGGATCTTACTAAGAATGAAAAATTTTAGGATTTGCAGAAACACAAAATAGATGAGGTCAATAACTATACCAGAATATTTTGCATCAAAATATTGATGCTTTGAATGTAGTCAGTAACATTTTGAATTCAGAGTAACTTTTTCTTTTGCAGTTGAAAGTCATTTTGGAAACTTGGTTAGTAAATTTGCTTTTGGCTTCTGTATCAGTTAAGCTATCCAATTATGTAATGTAAATGGCTACTCATGATGATCTAAATAATATGTGTTAGCTCATTGAAAGCCTGGAGCCAGATGACTCAGGGACATCTTCATTTAGTGATACAACCCTGCTACCTGATGGAGAGGCTGCCCCATCTTTCCTTTTTGGAATCCTAGATTTCTTCTGCTGATTATCCATCCCCTCAATTGCTGTCAGTCTTCCAGGCATGGAATAGAGGATGGCATAAAAAGTCCTTTTACAGGGGAAAAATCACTTTCACAAACTCCACAAAAGATGGATCTCCGTTGCTATTCACTTGCCTACTCGGATGAGTTTTATGTCTATTTTTCAATTCAAAGTGGATAGAAGTGAATATGATCACCACATTACCTTAGAGGAATCAATATTCATTCCTAAAGGCTTGGTCCATGATCACTGGGCTCTTCCTAGCCTCAGGCTTGAATGAAGTCCCAGCTTCATCCAGAGGAAAGCATTCATATTGTGCTCCTGGCAACGTGACTGTTGAACTTGGCTGTGCTGTAGTAACAGAATCATCTTCCTTAGAAACTGGATCAACTCCTTCTGTCAGGTATCATTTGGCATTTATGCTGTTCAAATGTCGTGGGTCTCTGAAAATTACACATCCATAATTGTGTTCCATTAACTATCATTTTAACTGTATTCTTTAACAATTTTAGACTCACCATCACCAACATTTTTGGGTACAGCATATGATGCTTCTCATGCTAGTTGGCTCTCGTTTATTCATTTCCTATGTCAAGAAAAACAGTTTTTTTAAACTCCTATAAATTTATATATTATATATGAACATACATATGTATGTATGGGCTAGTTTTCTTGGGATTAACTATTTTTTGAGATATATGTATAGACAGATTTGAGAAATATGATTATAGAATCTGTCTTCATTATTCTCTCTCTGATCATCAGACTTATACATTCCCACATAAACTGATAATATTCAATGTTTTTGATGAAACAACTACATAACGACATTTGAATTATATTGTTTCCAGTGACTCTTCTGACATCAATTTCTATTTTTCCAAGTGTAGGGAGCTGTTTGAGCTGTCACACCCCTACTCTTTGGCAGGGCTACCGTAGGCCCCGCTGAAATATTTGAATTTACATAGAGTGGCTCAATGATCCTCTACACTTTGGACAGATAGTTGAAGGTTTTGCTGAATGGACAGTTAGTGGCTCAGTTAAAGTTATCAGAGTGGTGGTCATGCTGCCATTTTTCCCTTCTTGGGACCTGATTCTGAAACAGTGCCTGGTACCAGTTCCCTTGTAATTGTCTCAAGAAGCTTAAGGTTATTAAGACCCTGTCTAATTCAGATCCACAGAGAGAACATAAATACCGGAATCAAGCATACAACATACATGTCCTTATATATTTGTGATTTTTTGGATAAGTTAGTCCCATAATTTGACAGTTGATATAATCAATAAACCTCTTTTTTTTTTTTCTTTTCAGAGGAAGGGATTTTTCTCAGGCCCATTTGTAACTGGCCCTAGAGAATAAGGGTGTTTCAATGCCCCACTCTTTACATCTGATGAAGCCAATATCAATACACTCCAGTGATGACTACTGACCTATACCAGTGCACTTCTCCCCCTAGTTTCGCACACATTAGAAGTGTCCCCTCACCCTCAGGCTCTTACCTTGTCCATGTTCTGGTGCCATATGCAGCGACCCATTGTGGCTACTGAGTTTCTTGGGGTTAAGGACCAGCAAGAGAATGAGAAAAATAAAGACATAGCTGGAGTCAGGTGGAGCCCTTATCCTCCTGATGGGAGAAAAGGAACTGTTCAATCACTGTAGCACCTTTATTTTTATACTGGCAGAGATGATGTCAATTTCAGCCCCTCTCCCAGCAACCCACTGCTTGGCAGCCCTGGGCCCCTTGCCTTCTTGGTGCTAAAACAACTTGTTTACATAGTTTGTTTTGATCTCTCTGATTTTTTCTGGACTGGCCTTGCTTTAACCCCACACATGTTATCTATCTTCAGCTTTAATGGCTGTTATAATCAAAATTATTTTATTATGATAAATATAATTCAGTTGTGGCTTAAAATAGATTAGGTTTTATACAGGAAAAGAAAATGCTTTTTCTTTTTATGTTTACTTATGTGAAAATAAACTGTGATTTCTTTTATATCCAGCACTTTGAAATGTGTTGAGTAGTATCAAGCAATAATTGATTCATAATTTGTTATTAAAAGTGAATTCTATTCATAATTTAGTAATTTAATAAGAAAAAAGATAATTTGTCTAGACTATAAAGTTCTTTATAATCAGAAGAACAATTAATTATTTTACTAAGACTGAGTTAACACAAACACACAATTTATTCTTCCATGGTATTTTAGTAGTGTTAATTTCATAAACTTAAATTAGCACTCAATGCCATGTGCTGAATACTAACTAGTAGAACAATAAAAATGAATGCAATATTTTCATATTTACAATCTGGTGCACAATTTTTATAGAGTTCTGATCACTGTAGCTACATCAAAACTTATAATTACTTCTTGCCTCTAAAGAGCTTATAATCCAGTTGGGGCTCAATACCTGTGTATATATGAATTGTTTTGTTTTGTTTTGTTTTGAGACATAGTCTCATTCTATACCTCAGAGTGGCCTCGAACTCACCATGTAGCTCAGGATGGCCACGAACTCACAGCAATCCTCATGCGTCAGCCCTTGAACTTTGGCACTACAGGCCTGTGCTACCACACCTAATTACATACGCAAATAGAGTGCCATTATATAAGTTTGTATGTGTGCACATAGGTGTGATACTGAGGTTTGAATCCAGGAATGCTTTACCATTGAGCTACATTCTAAATGTTTTATATTATTATTCTTCATTTTTTAATCTGAGAAAGAGTTTGATTTTTCTTATTATTTAATACACTTTTTTTTTTACTTCAATATGGAGAACTGAGTGGCCAGAGATGAGTGTCCTTGCACCATCCCAAGCCCCAGGAGTTTAAGATCCTCATTCCTACTGGCCAAGGAACTTCCTTGCTTCCTGCCACACTCGACCAGCTCCAAAGGTCTTGGGCCTGCTTGCGCCACTCACAGTGACCCTCTCTCAATCTAGGGAACTGGGCATCCAGAATCCCAGTAGCTGAGGGCATAGAAGACAATTTCCAAGAGGCCCAGGGGAAGCCTTGGAATAGCACTTGAAACAGGGAAATATAGGAAAATGACAAAATGAAAGACCAAAATGCAATCTCAAATTTCCAGCCCATCCCAAGAAACCTTAGGAGCTAGGTACATAGAAGAAAATATATGCCATACACTTGAAATACCTGAAATAATAGCAAGTGAAATAAAGAAGCAACTCTGGAAAGCTTTAAAGATATTCAAACTAGAAATGATCTCCCAGGTAAAAGAAGAAATGATAAAAGTAATGAAAGAGATGCCGAACGCGTCTAAAGAAGACATAGTTAAAAATTTAGAGGAACAAAACAAAAAGATAGAATCCCTGGATGAACAGTATAAGAATCAAACAGAATACTTTATGCAGATTAAAAGAGATATACAGGAAATCAAAAATTCCATTGAAAGTTGTCAAAACTGCCTCAACAAAAGTGAAGACAAGAATTTCAGACCTTGAAGATATGATTGCAGCTAGTGAACAGGAAAGGAAAGCTCTTTTAAAAATAACAAGGAATCATGAAATAACAATTCAACAGCTGCAAGATGATGCAAAGAAAAACAACATAAGATTGATAGGAATAAATGAAAAAAAGAATGGGACAATGAAAAGGATACAAGAGGATATTTAGAGAAGTAATAGCTGAAAATTTCCAAACATGAGAATGGAAAATGATATCAGGATCAGTGGAGCACATAGAACTCCAAATAGGAATAACCAAAGTAAAACTACACCCAGACATATAATAATCACCATCCCAGAAGAACAGAATATTAAAAGCTGTTAGAGAGAAAAGACAGATCACCTATAATGGAAAACCTATCAGAATCACAGTAGACTTCTCAACACAAACAATGAAGTGAAGAAGAGCATGGAGTGAAGTATTTCAGATCCAAAAGGAAAATAATTTCCAACCTAGACTGATGTACCCTGCAAAACTGTCCTTCAAAACAGATGGAGAAATAAGATACATCCATGACAAAGAACAGCTGAAAAACTTCATGATCACCAAGCCAACCCTGCAAAGAATACTGAAAAACAGTTTAGATTCACTTAGGGAAAAACCATTAAGCAAAGCAGACAATTAAATAGAATGGAAATATAAAGATGCAACAACAGAAAGATAACATGTCAACAATAAACCAATATATAGCAGTTATACCATTAATGTAAATCATCTAAATTCACCAATTAAAAGAAACTGACTGGCAGAATGGATCAAGAAACAAAATTCAACCATACGCTGTCTACAAGAAACCCATCTAACCCAAAAGGATACTCACAGACAGAAGGAGAAAGGATGGAAAACAATACTTCATGCAACAGGAATCCCCCCCCCCACACACAAAAAGTGGAGGTAGCTATTCTGTTGGCAGACAATGTGAACTTCAAACCAAGAATGATCAGAAGAGATAAAGAAGGTCATTACATACTGGTTAGAGGAAAGTTCAAGAGGGAGCGATAACAATCTTAAATATATATGCACTAAATTCCAGAGCACCCAGTTATACAAAGCAAGTATTAATAGAAATGAAAAATCAAATTAGCAATAGCACAATTATAACAGGACACCTTAACACAACATTGACACGAAAGGACAGATCAACCAGACAGAAAACCAGCAAAGAAATAACAGAACTGAATCACACCTGTGAACAAAAGGACTTGATAGACATATACAGAGTGTTCCATACAACAACATCAGAATACACATTCTTCTCAGCAGGACATGGGACTTTCTCTTAAATAGACCATATACTAGCTCACAGAACATATTTAAAGAAATGCAAAAGAGTTGAAATTATCCCATGCATGTTATCAGATCATAACGCCATAACACTAGAAATTAATGTTAAAAGAAACTGTAAAAATCCCACAGAGACCTGGAAATTGAATAACACACTCTTGAGCAATTAGTGGGTCACAGAGAAAATTAAAGAGGAAATTAGGCAATACCTACAAGAAAATGAAAATATAGATACAACTTACCGGAATCTGTGAGATGCAATGAAAGCGGTCCTCAGAGGAAAATTTATTGCATTGAGTTCCCACATCAGGGAAAACAGAATGAATACAAATAAATAACCTGATGCTACACTTCAAACATCTATAAAAAGAAGAGCAAGTTAACCCCAAAGCCAAAAAAGGGAGGAAATTATACAAATCAGAGCAGAGATTAATGCAATAGAGACTAAGAAAATAATCCAAAGAATCAATGAATCAAAGAGCTGGTTCTTTGAAAGAATTAATAAAATTGATAAGCCCCTAGCCAATCTTATTTAAAAAGGGAAGAAAAAGCTCAAATTCATGCAATAAGGCATGAAAAAGGCAACATCACTACAGATGCTATAGAAATATAGATTATCAACACCTATTTCAAAAACCTCTACTCTCATAGTTTTGATAACACAGAAGAAATGGACAGATTCCTAGAAATATATGAACTAAAAAAGCTAGGTCAAGAAGATGTAAAACTCCGGAATCACCCAAATTCTAGCAATGAAACTGAAAATGTAATTGTGTCCTTACCTACACAGAAGAGGCAAGGCCCAAATGGATTCACTGCAGAATTCTAAAATAAACACAAAGAAGGCTTAATGCCGACCCTCCTCAAACTCTTCAATGAAATGGAAAGGGAAGCAATCCTTCCTAAGTCATTCCTGAAAGCAAATATAACTCTAGTACCAAGACCTGTGAAAGACTCAACTCAATAAGAGAACTAGAGTCCAATCTCCCTAATGAACACAGATGCAAAAATCCTCAATCAAATATTGGCAAATAAGATGCAGCAAATCAGCAAGAAGATTATACACCAAGACCAAGTGGGATTCATCCCAGGCATGCATGGATGGTTCAACATATGTAAATCAATAAATGTAATCCAACATATCAATAAAGCCAAAAGTAAGAATCACATGATCATTTCTATAGGTGCAGAAAAAGTTTTTGATAAGGCCCAACATTCATTCATGATAAGAACCTTACAGAATCCGTGACAAACCAACAGCCAGTATCTTACTAAGCAGCCAAATACTGAAGGTCTTTACCTTAAAATCAGGCAAAAGACAAGGATGTCGCTTATCACCACTCCTATTCAATATAGTAGTGGAAATACTAGGCAGAGCAATTAGAAAAGAGAGAGAAATAAAAGGGGTAAAGAAAGCAAAAGAGAAGTTAAATTATCATTATTTGCCAATGACATGATACTCTACATAGAAGATGCCCAAAAATCCATTGAAATTCTTCTAGATGCAATAAATAAATTCAGCAATGTAGCTGGATACAAAATTAATACTCAAAAATAAATAGCGTCCCGATACACTAACAGCAAAATCACTGAGAGAAATAAGAGAAGCCACACACTTCACACTAGCACCCAAAAAAATTAAATACTTGGAATTAATCTCATGAAGAAGTGAAAGACCTATACAGGGATAACTATAATACCCTGAAAAAAGAAATTGAAGAGGATTTCAGAAAATGAAAAGACATCCCTTGCTCATGGATAGGAAGAATAAATATTGTGAAAATGGACATTATCCCAAAACTGTAATACAGATTCAATGCAATTCCAATAAAAGTACCATCAACATACCTTATAGATTTCGAGAAGTCACTTCTAAAATTCATCTGGAGTGAGAATAGACCTAGAATAGCAAAGACAATTCTAAGCAGCAAAGGCAAGGCAGGAGTCATCACAATTTCTGACCTGAAGTTATACTACAAAGCAACTGTAGCAAAATCAACATGGTACTGGAATAAAAACTGATCCAAAGACCAATGGAATATATTACAAGATACAACCACAACTACCAACACATTCAACCACCTTATTTTTGATAAAGGGGCCAAACATTTTTACTGGAAGACTATAAGTCTCTTCAATAAATGATGCTGGAGAAACTGGCTCTCCATATACCAAATACTAAAAATGGATGCATGCCTATCACCATCTACTAAATTAAAATCTAAATGGATCAAAGATCTGAATATCAAAATAGAAACACTAAATCTATTGGAAGAAAAATTGTGTAAAAACCTTGAATACATAGGGGTAGGTAGACAATTCATGGACACAAATGAAATCACATGGGAAATACTTCCCAGAATCAACAACTGGGATCACATCTTATTAAAAAGTTTCTGCACATCAAAAGAAATCTCTAGCATAGTGAAAAGAAAACTCACAAATTGGGAAACAATCTTAGTGAACTGTCCCTAATACAAAGGACTTCTGTCTAAAACATGTAAATAATTTAAAAAATCAAACTTCAAAGATCCAATCCAAAAATGCACATCTGAGATGAATACACAGTTCTCAGATGAAGAAATACAAATGGCAAATAAATACATGAAAAAATGTTCATCATCATTAAAACCACACTGAGATTCCATCTCACTCCTTAAAGAATGGCCCGGATAAAGAAAACTACCAACAACATGTTCTGGAGAGTCTGTGGGGAGAAAGGAACTCTCCTGCACTGTTGGTGGGAGTGTAGACTGGTGAAACCACTGTGAAGGTCAATCTGGAGATTTCTCAGAAAGCTGGACTGAAAGTCCCAATTGTTCCAACTATCCCACTTCTAGGTATATTCCCAGAAGAACTGAATACATCGTACCATGGTCCTATACGTGCACCCATGTTAATAGCAGCACAATTTGTAATTGCCAGATCTTGGAAACAACCTAAGTGTCCATCAGTTGAGGAATGGATAAAAAAGTTGTGGTATTTTATACAATGGAGTACTACTCAGGTATAAAGAATGATCACATTGAGATATTTATAAATAAATGGACACAGCTTGAGACCATACTCATAAGTGAAATAAATCAAAGTCACATGTATAAATACCTTATAGTGTCCCTAAAGAAATGGTAAGAATACATAAAAGTATGTGGTAACTATGATTCCCCATATTGCTTTAAAGCTTTATAATATTTTCATTCATTTAGTTGGAATGGTTTTATTTTGTGTTGTCTGATTTTGTTGTCTGTGATAGTATGAACAGCTATTTTGAAGGAAACAAGACATTGTAATAGCTAATGCTGATTTAATACAATCTTGTTTTGAAGTCTTACTAAGCTTTTGTTCTTCTGTCTCCATCGGTTTTATCATGTTGTATCTTACTGGATTTTATTATACGTGATAGTATAAACAAAATTTTTTATGGACAAGAGATAATATAGTGACAACTTTTCATTTTCTGTTAGTTGGTTTTGAATACTCTGTAATACTTTCATTGTCTTGAATGATTTTATATTGTCTCATTATGTTTGATACTATAGTATATGAAGGTACACTCAAATATTTCAAGGAAAGAGACTATGGTAGCTACTGTTATGTCGGGTTGTCTTGTGGTTAAACTATGTTGCTTAAGTTCTTTCTGATCTGTTTTATGTCCTCTTTTATCTTAATCTTTTTAAAATAAAAAATACATATGTTTGAAAAATTTAAGACCTTTAAAAACTCTGTAAATACAGTCATTTCTTAAAATAATGTACTCTAAAATGAATGTCTGTTTTTCTAATTTTTAAGCATTCAATATCTACCTTTTCTTTAGCTCTTCTGTGCTTGGAAAGAGAAACCATTGAGTCAATGGAAGCTATGGAGTCAGATTACCCACCTTTCAATATTATTTCTGGCTCTTAAGGTCTGTGAGACCTTACTGTGAGAAATTTACTTTGTGTCTTATTTTTTTTAATGGTCAGAATAACACTTTAATGATTCAGTGAGTTAATACTTATAAAGTCCTAAGCACAGTGCCTAATATACTGAAGGCATTTTATGCCATTATGAAACAAAATAAGCAAATAAACAATGTTTCAATGCAATATTTACATGTCAGTAAAATACTTATTTTTATAATATGATCAATAACTATAACAACATAATTTCTAAATGTGCTCATGTCCAAGTGAAAAAATAAGCAGTAATTTGAACAACCACTGTATATATATATATATATATATATATATATATATATATATATATCCACTTGGAGATATATATATATTTCCAAGATCCTAGCAACTATGGAACAACCTTGGGCAGGTAGTCAGCCTTACTCAGTTAAAGATGCTGGACAGGTTGATATAGGTAAAGTGCTGGTTGGTGCGGGTGTAGCTCATTTGCCAATAGCTTATTTGTTTTGCAACAAATTCGTCCCTTCTTTCCCTTTTAGGATATAAGTTTGGTCTCCAGCATTTCTCTACGTTTAAAGATTAGAAAGGGAAAAAATCCTTTTGTTATTTGATTCTATATAGCAAGGTTTTTTCCTCCACTAGCACCATAAATCTTTAAAGTTTTCTTCTGAGATACTTGACAGCTTCTGAAAACAAAATACAGTAATAAATGTTTTGAAGTTGTTTTTATATTTCACTAGAAGTTTCTCCAGAATATTGCCTTAGTCTTCTGTTTTCCTCTGGAGTCACTTGATTCATACCATTTGTTCAAGCAACAACCTCGATGTTTTATTTAAATGTACATTGACATTTTAGCTCACCCCTAATTGGTTTTTTATTAATGCTTTCAAACTATACCTCTTCTTCCTCTGAAAGCATTTGAATTTAAACCACCAACTATTTAAAATGTATGATATATTTAAGATATTTGGTCTCTATCTGTGCATAAATTTACCACATATATACAGACAGTATCTTTCTGTGTATAGAAAGACTGTATAAGTATACACTGTGTATAGATAATCTAGGAAGTCTAAGCACTATTTTGTTTTCCACCATAGGACACAGTTTAGCATGAAAAGTATCCACTGGGTGACTTAAATGCTCCCCATATATCAGGCACTGCCACAGGATTGGAGAGGACACTTGGCCTGGAATATGTGCTTTTATCTGAGTTGATCACAAAAGACACAAACAAATTAACCATAGTTGGATAACTACGTTCTTCCCTAATAGATTCCTTTTTAAAGCACAATATACATGATGAGTGAACATTATGCTTTTATTAGATTATTGTTTTAAGAAGCTGTAAACATAGCATAAAAGCAGATCAAGTTTAAGAACAAGTTCCTTTTTAAGAATTTTACTTATTAATTATATTTTTAGTTCTTTTTCTTTTCTCATGGGATATTTGACTTATGTGTTCATTTGACTGGATAGTGGATGCCCAGAAAGTTGTTACATTATTTTTTGTTGTGTCTGTGAAGTTGTTTCTGAAAGAGCTTAACATTTGAATCAGATTAAGTAAAGATCTACACATATTCATTTGATTGAGCAATATCTCATTATTTGATGGCTTGAACAGATCAAAAAAGTGGAGAAAAAGTGAAGCTGTTCTCTCTGAGCTTGGACATATATATTTATCTGCTCTTGGACATCAGTGCTAACACAAATACCATATCTTAATTTGAGTCTGGGCAGTAGATAGTGTACACACAGAAGGCAAAACTACATGACTAGATCACATCAACATAAAAAAATCAATTTGGGATCACAGATGTAGTTTTTGAAAGAAAGACTTAATATAATTACATAGTCTAGATGAGTCTATTATAGTGTTTCTTCATGATATCATGATGGCAACAATTTTTGTCTTTAATAAGATATCTATAGAAATAAACTGCAAGTATATTTAAAATCAGAAAACTTTGGTTTATACAAAGACACTAAATAAATGAAAAGATGCACATAGAATAGCCATAATTGCAACATAATTACTGATAGAAGATTAATGTCTGGAATATATTATGATCTGTAAATCAAGAAGGGAAATATAGTGAAGAATATAAAATATGTAAATTGGTCTTTACAGAACAGAAAGTGTGAATTTAGGATTTGCCCAATAGAAAGATATTCAACCACTTTAGCCATGATAGAAATATACAGTAAATATGTGCACATAACAATAAATGAACATAATAGCTAGTGCTGATTTAATATCATCTTGTTTTGAAGTCCCACCAAGCTTTTGTTCTTCTGTCTCCATCGGTTTTATCATGATGTATATTATTGGATTTTATTAGATGTGATAGTATAAACAAAATGTTTTATAGATAAGGAGATAATATAGTAACCATTGTTCATTCTCTGTTAGTTGGTTCTGAATACCCTGTAATACCTTCATTCTCTTGAATGGTTTTACACTGTCTTTTTATGTTTGATACTGTAGTATATCAAGATATACTCAAATATTTCAAGTAAAGAGACACTATGGTAGCTACTGTTATGTCCGATTGTCTTGTGCTGAAACATTATGTTGCTTAAATTATTCTGTTCTGACCTGTGTTGTTATGTCCTCTTTTATCTTAATCTTTAAAAAAAAACAGCAAGAAATGAAGATAAGAAAAACGAATAGTAAAAACATTTTTGCTAATAAATGACAAAGATTAAAAAAACAAAATACCTAATGTTAGAGAAGTGAGGTGAATATGGCACTGCCTATTCTGGTAAGAATATGGTTTACTATTCATATTTTGAAAATAATTTTGCATTAAATGTTCAGAGATTAAAATAGACTTGCCACTTTGTTCTTAGATTTATATTTTAGAGAATCATTGTGTCTTGAATGAGGACACATCTATACCAACAATGATCATAATTGTATTTTAGCCAAATACTGATAAAATCACACTGATCAACAACTGAATAAATAATTTTAATAGAATCATATGGAACAAATTATTTCTTAAAAACATTGTTCAGCAAAAACAAACTATAAATGATCATTTTTATATTAACTTATCCAGTGTTGGTAAAGGTAAAAGCATATGTCAAATGGTGCCTTGGACTAAAAGTCAGATTTTTCTATCATTTTAGAGCCAGAGATTTAGCTCAGTGGTGTAAGTGCCTGCAACAGATGACCATATCTGTGTTTGCATGAGAAAGATGGCTGAGTTTGTGTTTGGCACTGAATGCAGAGTTTGCAAACAGAAATAAAATTTTGCTAAATGCTTCTGTTTGCAAAGCATATTATTTCCAAACCAAAGCATTCCTAAATGTAGGTACCACTATATTCTAGGACTACATTAAAAAGTGTTTAAGATAAAGTTTAAACAAATGTAATAAATAAAATAATGGCCAACTTTATCTGAATGAGATAAATTTAGTTTTGTTAGCCAGTGATTTGGGACACACGAGTTTATTTATTATCATTTTATATGCTTTCAATAAATTGATGGATTTAAAACAGTCTTTGCAATTATAAAAATAGACAATACAGATAAAAATAACGTCTTTAGTTGAGAAAAGTCCAAAATGTAATTCAAAGTGCTTAACAATAAGTAAAAAGGTAAATATTAAATGCTTTTCACATGAAATTAGGCTGACACAGTTATTTTACCTTACATCTGAGCTTATTCGGTTGAATCTTCTTTATAAGCACACATTAAATTTGAAATTAATGGACATCAGAGCCATTGAACTCAATATTATATGAAGGAAATGTTCATTTTAAATATGAAGTCAAGAATACTGTTTCAATTTTATAAGAAAAAGAATAAAGCCTCCTATACAATGCTACTAAAATATGTAATCTTCTATATAAAATTCAAATTATACCAGAATTAGAAATTGGCCATATAACAAATGAATTATGTTAATATTTTAAAGTACTTTAGGTTTTATAACTGTAATAAGCTAATGAACATATCATGAGTACTTATGTATGAAGATATATAGAGTATCTTTTGCAATAAGTACTCCATTAAGTGTTTGTAAGTTTTACAAGTTAATTTTTTAAAGTTTATGGTTATGCAAAGTAGGCAAAACTTTCTTTAATTGACATTAAATTTCATATTATTATGTATAAATATTTCTCAATTTTAGTGCTTACATTTCCTTAATTTACTGTGAATAACCTACTTGTATTCTTTGCAATATAACATGTAAGTGTGGGAGAACAGTTTTATAAATGGTGGGCTGGGATGATTCCTAGTGAATGAACGGTAAAGTTTCATATATCAGAGATGAATTTTTTTCTTAGTAATAGAAAAATAAATATTTCAATAGTGATTTGAAACCTCTTACAAACTTATTAGCAGTATTGAGTATACTAACTTTTAGAAAGTTATAAAATATAACTTATTTCATAAATGCTATTTTTAGGGAATTAGTTTGTTTTGAAATACACATTTCATTGTCTCACAAAATGAATACCTCCATATTAAATGCACGAAGTACTGAATCACGTTGGATGAGTCTAAAAATCCAGGTACTTCAATTTAGACCAGTGGGAGGCAGGAATAATTGCATGCTGTTAGTATAAAGTTATTTTCTTATATCTACCATAAATGAAAAAGGAGTTTATTGTTTCAATCACTACTGAAGGTTTTGTTTCTCTGATGCATTAAAAAAAGTAGAATTTTAAAATAAATACAAACATAAGAGAGTTTTTGGAATTTGCCTGCGACTCCATTCATGACTATCAGCTAAGCTGTGCTCTTGTGTTAGTAAGATTCAGGAGCCTGGGTAGTTTAAGAGAGTTTATGTTGTAGATAGTGTCACACTTATGACAGGATCATGTTTTCTGTTCATTCTCCAGATATTATTCATGGAAATTTTACTTTTTCTCTGCTGACTGACTCACTGTCCCATATTCCTAAAAATGTATTTAATACGAAATAAAAAGTCGTACCTCTTTAAAATATTTTAAAAAGAAATTAATTGATAAAAAAGAATATACCAGCAAAGAAGCAACTGATGTTAGGTATTCACATTACCGTCATTAATATCTAATGCATATGGGTAGTCATCAGGGCTAACTATTCATGTTACTTTCATTATTAGATGATGCATGTGAATGGTATAGGAATTATTAATATTGGTTGATTTTTAACAGCTCTAATGAAAATATATATATTTATCTTTTCTCTTTTTCTTGTATGATATTATTTGCTTAATAAAAAGCAGCTCTCTCGCACTATCTCTTTCTCTCTCTCTCTCTCATCAAAACCAGGATTAGGCCCTTCATAACATTTTTTCTTATTACAAGAACTAATTTATATCAAAATTTTTGGAATTCTTTACCAGAATCTCCCTCCATTTGATGAGAAAAGGCTTGGATACTATTGTCTGTTTGTTGTGAATGATTCCACTACTTTCTTCATATGGGAGTGATAAAGGAAGACAAAATGTCCAGATAATTAAAAGAGATCTTGTTTTAAAGATATTCAGTTACTTCTACCTACTGTACTCTGCTTTTTGTTATGATAAAATAGTTCACGTCAGACCAATCCCCTCACTGAAACAACCACCAAAATGGAATAAAATCAAATAAGGGTTTCAAACTTTTGGAGAGTGATAAGGAAAACTGGCAATAACAGTTCGTTATTTTGGGGCACACATTTTCTGTTTTCCTTAGTGGCATTTACTGATTTGTAAACATCACAGAGATGATCAGTTGGACAGAAGGCATTAGAGTAGGACTTACAGGGAATAATTTAAGATTACATTTTAAAAGAGAAGATCCATTTTGAACTCCTTTGTTTATCTACAAGAATAATAACATAAGAATACATAGTAAATCAAGAGAGAACTTGATAAAGCAAAATACTTCAACATTATAGTGAATTATTTTAATAGACACCCCTGAGTAACTAATAAAAAACTAAGAAACAACAAAAAGACCAATGAACAGAAAATTCTGAGGAACACAATTAACAAACTTAACCTGTATTTAACGTTACAAATAATACATTTGAAACATACCTTCCTTTGAATTGCATATAGACAATTTGTAAAAGTAAGATCTCTTAAAAATATAGCAGGGCATAAGCCGAGTCTCAATAAATTTCAAATCACTGAATATGCTGTGTAACATTGTGGAATTAAGCAAAGAATTAGATAAATTCTGTGCCAAATTTAACATTTAACTAGTAGATAAAGTTTTATGATGGTTTTAAAATTTAAGATTATTTGATTAAAATTATACTGGTTTTAAAACATAGCACAAAGGGTTGATATGCAATCTAGATTCATTTGCTACTAAAACCTTCCTACTAAAGTGTAACAAATTTCTTTATATACTAAATTTGAAGACTAGTGTTTTATTACTTCATTAGTTTTTTTCAGAGAGCCTTTATTTATTAGAACATTGCTGGTATAGGACAAAATTTTTAAAAATTTATTTGAAATTCTCGGAAATGACTAAAATGGCAGGGGTGATGAGAGAGGCTCACAAACTTGATGGAAGTCAGAAAAGCAAATAATAGTTATTCGTAAAATCTTGAAAGACTATTTTCCTATTTTCAAGGTTTGGAATGAAAATACCTAAGAAATTCTTATTGAATCATACATACAAAGTTTCAGAGAAACAAATGCATTATGTCCCAAGATCACTGGGCCCTCATATCCAGTTATCTGGCTTCTCTTTCAGGCATCACTACTTACCCTCATCATAACCCAAGTTCCCCACGTGTGTGTGTGAAACATCACTGAATGTAACATCTTCCTGGAAGTATTTTCTTAAATATCATTCTTTACTATGAGAGTGCCCTTTCAACAACCAGCCAGATATAACAGTTTTGAGGGGAAGTTTAACATTTTGCTATATGAAACCATGTTCATTAATCTTTTTCTGAAACACACATTGTTAAAAATACAATGCAAGATAGAGAAATTTATTCAAGAAAAACAGGAAGTTACGAATCATCACAAATTATTGCATAATATATTAGGATTTTCAGTCTTTCAGAAGTATTCAGTCTATTCTGGGGCCTGGTTATAAACTTCTGTTATAAAGAAGTTTTTTGATTTTTCTGTCTGTTCAGCCCCTTAGAGACAGAGGGAAAAAAATTCTTTCGGATTTAGAGCAAGACCTTTCCTTGGTTTAAAAATAGCAGTTCTAATTTTAGTTATTGATCTTGTTTAATGTGTAAATGCCTGGGAGCTGGAGATGTAAAAAAATGATGCAAGAAGTTATAAAATCCTTCTTTTTTTCCAGAAAAATTTATTTTTTGTGAGAGTTTAAAACAAATCTTGACATGATTTTATTCAAAATAAATTTGTACAGATTTTCTATCTCTTATTATTCAGAAGCAGATTACTTGGGTCATGCATTACTATAGCAGCTTTTAGTATTTTTCAGCATGTGAATACATCATTTCTCAATAAAGGTAGACAACAACTTATATCTCAGTCAAATTACCTGAGATTGAAATGGTCATTTAGTGCACCTCTGTAAGCTATGCCCATCAGAATCTGATTGTCCACACAGTCTTCATGAATGATGTACAGTAAAAATCTGAGAAAGACTGAGCTCAAGTCATTTAAAAAGTTTTACATGTAGAACTTTCTGATTTAGATATCATTGCATGTATTCAGAATTATAGAAAATACTAAAATAGTGCAATTTTTTGTACCATTTCTACTTAGATTCAGTATTTTTCTATCTGAAATTCATCTCATAGTAATTTTTCACATGCTGCCTAAAATTTAACCTTACTGTAAATTGCTGTTTTAGGTAAATACAGACTTCTAAATATGTAATTTAAAGCTATTTTTCTTGAACACCTATATGATGACCACATTTACAAAACAAAGGAGAAGTTTTATAAATATGAATTATTTTAAAATTAGTTTAACTGAAATAGGTATGAAAACAGTATTGAGTATTGATAATTTGACAATTGTTAATATTAAGAAGCCTGATATGAGTTATGGATTTAAGAAAAAGCTTTTAGAATGTTATTAAAGTGATGACTTAGCTTTCGTAAAGGCTTTTAGATTATTCAGACTGAAAAATATATGCAAGAAAAGTGTAGCTGAAATTCACATGTAACAAGATGATAAAGGAAGGGAGGAGAAGAGAAAAATTAAGGAAGAATATGAAATTCTAAGCAAGGATACAAAAACAAATAGCTCTCTAGGTTTTATATGATTCCACATTTAAAAGAGCAGCTTTTTTTCTCTAAAATTGACATGTTACTAATTAGGAATCATTTTTTGTTTTCACCCAAATTTTCTATTAGATATAAGCTGACCGGTCTCCATCTATCTTCCAAAGCTATTAAACCTTCCTTCTTATTTCAATTCTTTTTATATTTTAAACATCTATTGAAGATAATTCTCATTTTATTGGTATCAATTATTTGATTAATTTTAATCTTTAAATCAGTGTGTCCACTGAATTTTATTTTCAATAATTTTATTTATAAAAATCTTTTATTCTTTTCTAAAATATTGCTTCCTTACATCATGTCACTCTCCAATTTATAGTGTATATATTTAAATGTGTATGCAGCTTCTTTTAGTTTGTAAATTTTGTTTTCTATTTCTCTTTTGAGATTCCTTCATTTAGGCTGTAGTTAGTGACTTACAATGTTTTTCTTCTGATTTTGTCAGGAGCAAGAACTGCTCTCTAAGGGAATTCATTTTCCCCAAATTTATATGTAAGGTTTAAAGTTTTCACTTTCCTGAATCTTAAGAATGTTTCTAGTTGCATAGCAAACTTTGTATCAATTTTTCAGCTTTGGGTTCTTTACTATCTTCAAGTGCGTACTCTGCACCCATATGCGTTGCAGAACCAAACTTTGAATTTGGTGAACATACTGCCCAGTTGCAGATCTAGAAAGCGAAGTCTGTGAATGGCTTTCGTAGACTGGTAGACTGCATTTTTTTGCCATTTGATATATGACATTTCCTCCATGGTTCTAAGCTTTATGGAAGGCAGCCAGGTTCCCATTCTTTTCCTCACATGTTCTTGAGTCTTATCTCTTGTTGCTACTCAAGCAGCAAACTCTGGAATTCAATATTTCATCCTGGCTTGACAGCATTGGAAACCACTCTGGCTTCATGAGTGAGTCTGTCATTTAAAATTCTCTCTTTGTATCGACATGGAGATTCAAACCCAGTACTGCTTTCTGTTAACAAGAAAAATGTTTAATCTTTCTATGGATCGGAAATAGCAGAAAATTGTTCTTTCACATCATCTTGGATAGCCATGATGATCTGAGCCTGAGAAGCTCCTCAGCCTCTTAGATAAATGTACCCTTTTTCCTGATCTGTTGTCTTGTTTTCCTAGGCAGAAATGAATAAAAATCTTCTGGGTAGCTATATGTAGTCTCCTGATATCCTGATTTATCACAGTATGTATTCTAGCCATACTGTTTATTCTAAGCTTGATATTTATCTTTCATATGTTAAATTAGGAAACTGTGCAGAAGAATACATGTATATGCCTATAGCTTATATACTACATATACATCTTGGTTATTATTACTGCCAATTTAAGGATAAGAAAAAGAACATATACGTACCATTTATCTTACTTATTTGTACTTCAAATTAATCACTAAAAAAGAATTTTTTTAGTCTTATTTTTATTATGCTGATGAAAAATAGAACCTATTTTTTGCCCTGAGAAAATGACATGGGGAGAAGTGTAAGCAATCCTTCAGAGACCATTCTTACATATATTTAGAGCTTAAGCTACAATGTATTTTGCAGATTCATCTATGCTTTCACTCTCACTGGCATTGTTTATGTTCATAAGCATTAATTAAGTTTAAGTTGATTCTGATATTTTCACAGCTGAGACGATGGGATACCTTTGGATCCCTGGAAGTGATACCTGATACTGAATTAAAAACAAGACCACTCGCAGTGGTGGCAGAAGAAGATTGTGAATTTCTCAAAATTCCTGCAAAGGACTATGAAAAGTTAAAATTGGTAAGATGTCCAGATCCCTTGTTTTAATTTTTTTATTCTGGAGAAATAAAAATGTGCCGTCTTTGGTTAACATCTCTCAGTGTCTGCTTTTGCTAGGTGGTTGAGATGAACACAGAGTTCTCTATAAATATATGTTATATATGTTCCTGATTGTTCTTCAGATTTTTTATGAATTTTAAACTCATTCACTCATTGAGCAAATAGTTATTTTTAATGACAAAAGTATGTCATGGACTGTAAATAGTAAATGATAAGACTGATAGTAGTACTACTGTTCTCCAAATTTCTACAGTCTTAGTCTTACTTCCAATTGGCTGATGTGCTGATTCACAGTAACAAGAGACATCGAAACTCAACGCTTCATGAGCAGGTGATCACAATGCAGTTCTGATGCCTACGGAGTGATGGTTTAAACTCACTTCTGTAAATTTAATTATTTATTGCTATTCTAGTGACATTTCCAACCTTTCCTTTCTCCTGTTAGTATTCCATTGAGGAAGCTTCTTTGAATGAAGAGATTAGGAGTTCCCCAAGGTCCTGCTCACCCAGCTGCTTTTACCAGGCTGTAGGCCTGGTGGTAATTATGTGTATGTTCAGAGCTATTGGGCCAGGTGTTACTTTCTTCCATTAGGCCTCTAATGGTGGGAATTTTTTTTGATTTGATGGTATCATTACCAGTGTTGCAGATGACTTTCTCAGGATTCAACTTTATTTTGAATATCTGATAACAATTTAGTTCAATTTTTGGAGCGTTGTCTTTAAAAATATAATCTATCATCTTATTTCATAATTTATCAGTATCACTTTCTTGATATTATCGAACATGTTTTGAATTTGGTTTTCTATGATAGGGTTTTTCACAATGTTATTATTTATAGAAGCTGACACATGAAAGAAAGATATGAGAATATAGTTTTACTGACCAGATTTGAAGATTAAAATTTCAATATGGCTATGTGATCATGCAGTGAAGACCCAATGAAACACTGATACATACTGATTTGTATATGCATCATTTTTCTTTCTCTGAAATTTCTCTACTTGGTTTTTTCATTTATTTTAAAATTAACTGCCATTGGAAATTTGATTGTGACACTTTTTCAGGAAAAAGAAAGACTTGAAAAAATACACAAGTTTAAATTAATCCGTAAGTGTCCTTATTATGAGGATTGGCCTACTTTATCCATATCTGAGCTAACTGCACTTATTAAATGGAAAAAGTTTCCTGAAGGTCATGGTGAGTTTGATTAAACTGTAACTTATTTTCTTTAGATAGCATTATATTATATTTTTGGGATTTGTAATTCTTTACTGTTTTAATATTTGTAAATAATGTTTCTTTGAATAGGCAACCTCTAATGCTTACCTTTGAATTGGACACTTGGATGGTTTCCTGTGTTTTAGTACAAATGACATTGTGTTGATTTGAGGTACAATTTCAGGTATAGCCTTCCTTGCCTCTGTCTCTCCAATTTTGTCCTATCCTAATATTTACATTGAAGATTGTATTGAAAAAGAGGAAAAGTAGATGGTCATTGTTATTTTTATTTTTGCCCATCTTCCTTGTTGGACTACTACTTACAAGCCAATTTGCTAATCTACATCTGTTCTACCTTTATCAGTGGAAAAAATAACAATTACAGGTTGAGTACACCCTTATCTAACATGCTTGGAATAAGCAATGTTTCAGATTCAGAGGCTCTTTTAAATTTCTGAAAGGTTGCACATATAGTGTGAAACAAGATATACTGGAGACAGAATCCAAGTTGAAACAAACAAGCGTTATTTGTATTTCATACACAACCAGTTAATAATTTTGTATAATAGTGTTGAATGCACTAATATGTTGAATGAATCTTGTCACATGAAGCTAAGTGTGGAATTTTCTACTTGAGATCATGCTGGCGCTTAAAATGTTGTGAATTTTGGAGCATTTTTTATTTCAGATTTCCAAATTAAGGATGTTCACTTCTACAGAAATTAGGTGAGGCTTAGCTAAGAGGAAATAGCAGTACAGGAGGTATTTTTCAGTATTTAATATGGCAGTGATGTTGGGGGTTCCTTGGGGTGTGTACAGAAATGTGGAGGCAGTATTGAGACATGCTGCTGAATTTTCCCGCTGGGAAGAATCAACCAAATAAGGAAGTCAGCACTGAAAGAACTATGGGGAGGAGGATCAGGGATTTAGTATCCTTCAGCAGGTAGCTATTGCCTCTCAGGATTGGCTGTAAACAACAGAGATGATTGTGATCACTCCTTGCTCTCTACCCAGTTCAGTATTAGAGGATATAGTACCTGGATTGTATTGAAAGAGGAAGTATTTCAAAGAAATATTGCCATTCCAAGTTTCATGGTCACAATTGTAGTTAGGAACATTTTTAATTTAAAGATTAAAATTCTATAAAATATGGGGTCTGAATATATATTCTACACACTTTTGTAATAGTAGGGAGAGGTCATGAAATCCAGCTAAAATATTCTCAGAGAGAATTACTAATCACCAGAAAAATCAGAGTCATCTTAGCCCTGAAGCAACTAGTTCTTTTGTTAGAAAATAGTATATATCAATAAAAAAGTTTACATTTCAAAGGGTAAGCCAGATTAATTTATTGAGACCAAATTTTTCCCATATTTTGAAATTTCTTTTAGTATTGTATTTGTATATTGTTTATCATTTTTGAACTATAGTGTTTAGCCCATGATTACATTTCTTTCTTATAAAAATTGAATATTAGTAATATGTTTTAATTCATGAAATATTTTTCTGAATGAGGTAAAAATGTCTATTCTCAATCGGTATGAAAGGTAGGAAGTAAAGTGAATTATAAAAATGGAAATTAGCATTTTAAAATTCAGCATATTTGTTTAAAAATGTGTATATTTTAGATTTATAGGTTTATTCTTTGAGTCACAAATATTAAAATTTATTTTGTGTACAGGTAGCCATTATGTACAAAAAGAGTACCTTCACCTTTCCAATCTATATTTATATAAATATGTGTGATGTTATTATAAAGGGAAAAATCATATCTAAAATTCTGTAATCCAAAAGAATATGAAAGTTGGAAAAAGAGCACGATTCTGTACTTTTACTATGTTTTGTTGCTATTAATAATCTCATAATGTGAAACTGATATAAAACACTTAAATTTAGAATCAAAGATTAAAAGGTTATAGACACAAAACATTATTCCTTAATTTTTAGTTTAATAATTTTTGTTAAATGACTTGAAGAGCAATAGGAATTTGTTAATCTATTGAATCAAAATATCTATGATTATAGTAAATAACTAAAAAATATATTTTCACTGAATTCTAAAGGTACAAGTATTTATATTCATACAGTTCTTGGAAACATTTATTCTTTCTAGAGAAAAATAAAGTTTCACCCATGGATCATGAAGAGCCCTTTCATCTCTGAACTATTATGATTCTTATAACTAAACATATGTAGGTGAAGAATAGCCTGTCAAACTAACTTAATTTTCTTTTATGGTAGTGACAAATGATATATTAAAGAAGAGCATAAGTTTTAATGCTACTTGAATTTATATGAAATTTATTTTGAATTATCAGAAAATGTAGTTTTGAATTATTATTATCAAAAATGTTGAGAAGGTAACTCAAATTATACGTTCATTATTTGGTTTAAAATGAAAATTTTCAAATGATGATCATGTGTGTTCTGATCTTTTTTAAACAATTTATATTGAATAAAATTTCAGAGGGATTTAGTTAATTATTCAAAAGCTTAACAGAGTTTAAACTTAATCCTTGGCAATCTTTGAAACAGTCAGACTTGCTTCTAGCTCTTTCTTTTTGTTAACTTCATAAATATTTCTACCTTTGATTCATGTGCCAAGGGCGCTTGACTCTCATGGATGCGTACAATGTTGAATTTCAGAAATTTATATCACAGCCAAAATCTTATGCCCAGGTATTTTTCTTCTAATGTGTGGCTGACTGGACCATAACAATTAGTGATTGCTTAATTACCTTGTTCTAATCTATCTATCTATCTATATTAGAATATATAATTTATTAATCTAATATATTTTATATATATGTATCTGCCAAATACTTAGATACTTATGTGTCTTTCTGTAGCTATCTTGCATCGGTTGGTAGACTTTATTTTTTACTAGGAGAATTTTATATAACAAACATAGTAATTAGAGAAATTGAAAAATTATCACAGAAATCGGTTTAGTTCTAAAAGACAAAATACATGAAAATAGTAATGACATATATCTGATCTTCCTGAACCAGGAGTGAAGTGTTTCCATACAGGATAAATATTTGGAAGCTTTATCTAAAGTGAACTTGAAGTTCAGGGGTCTCAATATCCAAGCTTTTTTGCAAATTAAGTTAACCTTGCAGGTGATCAAAACTCTTAGTCTCAAGGGACACTCTTGTGCATCTCAAAATCAGATTTGTGCCTAAAAGTAATATTGTTAAAGACCCTGGGGTCGTGACATCATTTTGTTTTTCATCCTTCTTTTACTGGCCTCTTTTGCTTACTTAATATTTTTAATGTAATATATTAATTTGTTTAATAATTTTATTTTACTAGTTTTTTATTTTCTTAATGAGTGCTCTAGAAATTATCATATAATTCTTAAGTTTTCTGAATTTACTTGAATTTCTTTTACTAACTTCCAGATATAAAAAGTTACTCTTATATTGTTCTATTTCTTTTTAACAGAAGAACAGTGTCATAGAGTTAAAACTTCACCTCATATCTAGGGATCAGAAGATATTCCTTGTAAATGAGAAGATATTAAATACTTTAAACTTTGCATAATATGGTTTTTTGTGTACATTGCTATTCTTTGCAAAAGCTTTTAAAACCATAAGAACCATTGTTAACTGGAGGATTATACAAAAATAAGTCTTGGGCAAGATTCCGCCCCCTGCTTGTTTTCAAACCTGTGTTTTGCCTACGTATTTACTGCTCTAGAAAAAGTTAATGGCTTAAGGATCAATTTTCTTACTAGACTTCAAATTCTCTTTTGGGGGGGCCCAAAAAAGTATTTGAAATTTGTAGGCCTTAGAAAAATCTATTGTTAATGAGTGAATTGTATTTGAATATTAGTGTTTCCCCTGAGATCAAAGTTATAAATCCATTACTCTGAAAAGATGTTTTAATTCTTCCCTGGTCATTATATATGTGTAGAATTAATACATAGGATACATTTTCTCCATTTGAAGAAATGGTATTCACTTATTCAATTTTTCAAATACTGAACATACTTTTGGTAGTAAACATACCTTTATTAGTATCTTGGAATAGAAATTTAAGAGAATAGCATTATTGCAATACACTGACAATTAAATATTCTAGAAGTGTTTTAAACTCATAATCCAGGTAAAATAAAGCAAATTTGGATTTGATACGATATTGAAAAGACATTGTTAGGATAGTGTTTTGCACAACAGTTGTTGAATGTTAAAGAATATCCCCGTAGTCCATTATTTTGATTAAATCATCCATAGTAAAAGAATTTATTGAATTTATCAATTTTAATCATTTTTATTCATTATTTAAAAAACTCACATGCAGAAATCTTTCTACTATACAGGTTAATAATAAAGGGAATTACCAACAATAAATGTAATTATAATATGTCCTCAGATTATTACATTTTCTTGTCATTATGCATATTCAATTAATATCACTTTAGGAGGCAATTTCTGAGAATCAGAATGCGTGGCATTCTGTCTTAAAACCTCTAGCTTGCTTACAAGGGTTACAAAAGCTGAAGAGTACCACTTCTAGAAATCTTTGTAAAAGTTTTGATTTTCATAGTAGCCTGAGTTCTGGCCATCAGATATTCTCAGCGAGTTTGGGAGAAATCATCAAGCATAGTAATTGACATGGTGGTTCTAAGGCCCAGCCGTACAACACAAGGGATGACGTGAAGCAACAGGGGGATTTCCTCTAGGAGACTTCTGTGTTTGACTGGCCTTTTGCACTAATTGGCTTTTTCCTCTGCTAGGTAGTAGTAAAATCAAGTTTCATGGGGCTGGGGATTTAGCTCAGCAACATAAGCACCTGCCTTGCAAGCTGGCAGTCGTGAGTTCGATCCCTGGTACCGATAAAAAGGAAAAAGACAAAAAAAAAATCAATTTCATGAGCTTCAGGAATAACTACTTTCAGAACATACTCACTAAACATTTATCAGTATTTTATTTTACATCTACTATGTGCAAAATATTATTCAACTGGCTTTTGTGGAGGTAAAATGGATTATATAATCATCTGAAATATTTGAGAAACCATAATATATTTATCACTATGGAGGATACTTTTTATGTTAAAGACTTAATAATTAGATAAATATTGGGAATGTAATTTTAAACTAATGGAGTCAATCACAAACACTTTCCAATAAAATCATTTTTAATATCTCATGGCCTTATGTCCTTCCTACCACAGTAAATATTAAATTATTATTTTTCAACAGATATAATAAAAACTGAATAAAAGTACCTTTTAGGCTATTCTTGGGCAATAGATGAGAGCAATTGTTCTAGGCACACACACACAAAAAGGTTGGTAGACTTTGACTCAGACAGCTGATAGAATTACCCAGTCTCATCGAGTGCTCATTCCCACGCATAGCAAGGTCCAGGAAAACTGGAGTCCAAGGCATCACAACTGTCATATTCATATGTTTGGGTTTATTTTACAGATAAGGCATAAAATAAAGTAAGTTTGTTGTGTTACAGAAAATAACTGAACAAGTAAAATTAGGAGAAGAATATGTATTATCAATAATAACAGAAAGGAAACAAGTGCTAGGAAACAAGGAAGTAAAGAACTGTTGATTTTGGAAATGTAGGGTAAAAATACAAAAGAAATTGTTACTGGATTTGGGTTCCAGAAAGATTTCTCTCTGGTTCTTCATATCCTGAACAAAAAGCTGAACAAGACATGTGAAAAAGTAGTGAGGATTTACCTTCACTGCAGGTGGCAAAGAACTTTACTCTGCTTGATGAGAAAGGGCTAGTGAACAGACTCCGAGCACACACGCGGACAATGACAGAACTCATTTGTATAAAGAAATCCTTCGATTACTTCTTCCTCACACAAACAAGGCTTTGGGACAGATGTCCTATGAGCGACTCACTTGGGCTGACCTCAGATTTCAGCTCTCCTTGATAGGCCTGCTTGGTTTTGCAACAGATGGAAATAATGACTAGAAAGAGGCAGTTTTCTAATTGGTCCCTCATAGAAAGTCCCTGAATTACCTAGTCATCCCGAGTTCTGTACTCTGCTCACAAGCCCTGGATCTCCAGCACTGACAGGCTCATCAATGTTATTTAACCAGTTTGCCCTGCCCTAATTTCTTACCTCAATATGATGTGAGGTATAATTTCCTCCTTAATGATGAAAAAAACCATGCTATGTTATTAAATCTTCTATTGCTGTAATCAATATTTCTAAGAGTTTGAAGGAGGAAAATTCCATGATTTCAGAAGATTCAGTCAATGATGTATCAGATCCACTGATTTAGGGCTTTGGTAACCAGAAACAACAGAGCAGAAAATCAATATGCTGGAGGGAAGTGGTTCATTTCACAGAGCCAAAAAGCCCTAAGAGGGAGAGCTCAAGAGAAACCATAGACTACAAAGTTACACTCCCCAGGATCTGCTTGCTCCACCTTGACCTTGCCTATTTATTTATGAAGGGATCAGTGGGTCAATTCATTGGTGAGTTTTTCACCTTCACATTTTAGTGGCTTTTCTAGGTGTGATTTAATACAATCAACTTAACAATCGAGAGTGACTGTCTCAGAAGAGTTTAATTGCTCAGAATTATCCTATGGAATAGACCATTTCAAGCATATTTTCAGTAGTTCTTAGCATCATGGGGTGGCAATGTACACACATAAGGGAATTTTTTTTTCAGATCTTTATTATAGTACTTTGCTGCTGCACAGATACCTGTGTTTGTTCATGTCACAAATACTTGCACCAGACACTATAGGTTTAAAGGAAGCTGTGTGCTCTTGGCCACAGACTGCAGAGGTTAAACATACGTTCATGAGTATTTATCAAGCTATTTAATTACAGACCAGCACTGTCTGTGGTCTAATTCTCTTGTGAGCGCAAGCCAATTTTTATAAATATTCATAAGAGAGTCTTTTTTCCCCTATCTAGGACCTGTACGAAAGAGTTTCCTTTTGAATGACTCCATGATTTTCCTCTATGAACCAATACTTGAATTTGCATTTTTGTTGATAAGCCTGTTATTTGTTTTTACTCCTAAACCCAAGAAAGCGTTTCCTTCACTCTTTCTTTTCATTAAAATACAAGGTGTCTGCAAATGCTTTCAGGCTGCTGAAGAATTATTTAACCAATTTTTCAGCTTTATTCACAATTTGTATATCTAACTGCTAAAGTACTTTTGGTAACACTGATCATTTAATGCTATAAATCCGTAAACATTATTCTCAATATCACTTATTTATATCCAATATTTCTGCATTGATCTTTTTATGTTGTAATATGTGTTGCATTTCAGGAAATTTCCTTATTTTTCCTACAAAATTTATTTTTTCTTTTCAAGCCTTTTCCTTTGAAATGTGATTATACCTGTTTTACTACAGTGATAATTACTAACAGGAATAATTGATGGCTATATAAAGTTTATGATTTAATAACTTCATTAAAATTTTATGTAATCACAGGAATTCTTTGAGGGTTTTTTTAAAATCGGTACTGGGGATCAAAATCACGACCACTTGCTTGCAAGGCAGGTGCTTATGCCGCTGAGCTAAATCCCCAGTCCTAATCATAGGAATTCTAATATCTACCCAGAAGAATTCTTCTACCCAGAAGATAGTGAATTTTATTTATTTATTATATCTGCTCGCCTGCATATAAAATATATGAATCTGAATATCTGTTGATGAAATTTTAAAATTAAGTATTAATTTGATTAGGCTATGGCAGCAGAATTCTGGAATTTTTGTCGATAGTAAATGAAACACATTGCTATGAAACAAAAAAAAATGTTACTGGAGAAAGTAATCTTGAGAAAGTTATTATTTGACATAAAATGTCGCTTTTAAAATAACAGATTTAAATAGCTAGATAATTCATAAGTATTACAGTTGGATTATTCCTTTTTCTATTGTGATAACCAAAAAATGTGTCTGCCCAAAGGTATATTGATTCTTGAATCCTAGAATCTGAGAATAGTAACTTGTTTGGCAAGAGGGTAATTATTACCATATGTAATGAAGAATACAGTTATGTTAAGGAGCTTTTTGGAAGTAATTCATCTTGAACCGTCCACATGAGCCCTCTGTGGTGTTATCTGCATTTGTGTGAGGATGATGCAGAGGGAGAGCAGATAGAAACACTTGGAGAAGGCAGTGTGGAGACAGCACAACCCAGGTGAGGGCCTAAAGGAAAGGAGAACAGGGACAGGGCAGATCTGCTAGAACCTGGAAAAATAAAGGAATGCTCTTTACACCACGGTGAAGCTTTGAGGGCAGTGTGACTTCATGGACACCTAGAGGAGGGACCTCTGATCTCCAAAAGTATGGAGAGTGAATATCTGAGTTTTGCAAAAAGTGACTTAGTTTATCACAATGCGTTAAACCAAGCAATACCGCTATGCACAATGAAACCATGGATTTTTTTCCCTATTAATTTCACAATTTGATAAAAGATATATTTAGATGTGTAGGATACATTCAAACATGCTTTAAAGAGTATAGTATAACTTCTTACTCAGTATTTAGCCCCTTATTTAATTAATAATAGATTAAAGATGATTAACATGTTAAATATGTTAAATACGTGTCAAATAAATTGCTGAATTAAATAATTTATAGTAGCTGGGTTGTATTTAAAAAGAGTGAAGCAATAATTTAATTAATTCAAAACATTTAGAAGCAGATGGGATACAATTAAAAACTTTTTAATAATAGAACACTCATTTGTTCAAATTCCCCATGAGTAAATAAAACTTATCATGGGCCAAATAGGAGTTGAAGCCACTTACAGGCTCAGCTACTTTTTTTCTACCTCTGTTTATTCTCATAAATGACCACTGTCTCTTTTATCTTTTCATAACAAAGTTTATTTTAACTGTTAATACAGTTAACATTTGACATTCTATCCACTGATATTTAAAGATGAAGTTACTGTTTTTTTTTCTTTGCTTAAAATAATACGGGATAATTTTTTCTTTGCTTAAAATAATACGGGATAATTTTATTTTCTTACGTTGTAAGCAAACCAAATACTGTATTTTAAAATAATTTGAATTCTTTTTTCTCTAAGCATACCAACTATGTGGATATTTGAATCTATGTAAATGATGAATTATATACTATCCCCCCCCCACTTTTTTGGTATCAGGATTCGAACTCACGACCTCCTGCTTGAGAGGCAGGTACTTACGCTGCCGAAGTAAAGCCCAAGCCCCCTATATATCATTTTCTTAAACCAAAGTTCTACGAACACTTTTTAAAACAGAACCTCTTTAATAACATATGAATACTTGCATCCCGTCATTAATAATATTTGTAAACAAATTTAGCAATAATTTATTGTTATTTGATAAAATTGATTGTATTTTTTCCTTACTGTATCTCTTAAACATTCTGTAACTATTCATCATGTTTATAATCAAGTAGATAAAAAATGCTATCACAAAGTAATTTAAATGTAAATAAAGCACTTTATTAAAAGAGAGAGAAATTTGTACTGAATTCTGTAGTTTGTACCATCACCTTTAGCATGAGTTTGCATATTGCAGTTGATAGTTTTCATGATGTTTGATTGTACATATTCTTGGAATATTTTTTGGTTGGAATATACCTTCACATATGGAGAAATATGTCTTTGTCTCTGACAAAAAACAGTAGCCTTGAAAACAGAAGTAGTCCCTTTGGGTAAGTAGGGTTTTCTGGGTGCAGATTTTAAGTGGGGGAGGATAGATGGAAGAAGTGAAATAGAAAATAATGTCTTTTATTTGCTTCCAAACTCTAAATCTCATTTTATTAATGTGTTACAGCCAATTAACTAAAACATTCCATTTGTGAGTGGAGACATTTTGAATTTATTTAAGGAGCTGAAATAAAAAGCAGAAATGATTATTGGAATAATAGAGAGAGTGTCTTTATAGTTTGGTAATCGTCCAAACCAATGATAAATAAAATTTTCCCATTGCATTCCTGATGGATATAAATTAAGAAAGTAGATTAGAAACATAAAATGGGCTAGAATTCATAAAGTATAAGTGATAACAAAATACTTTGTTGAAGTATAAATCTTAGAACAACGTTTTCCAGTAGAAATATAAGGCAACTATACATATACATTCAAATTTTCTTAGAGTTAAAAAGTGAAAATAACAGATGAAATTAAATTTAATAATAAACCAGCATATTAAATTAACTCATGTATATCTAGTTTCAATATTGAATTAATATAAAATCACTAATTAGATACTTCAATTCCTTTCTGATATGAATTTTTCTTATTATCTTCAAAATTACAGCTTATGTTTAACACTTAAAATCTATCCATGGCCTAACCGTGTGTCGAATAATCCATAGCCACATGTAGCTAGTGGTCACTGTATCAGATAATGTAGTATTAGGTGTGCAACACCCTATCTGACATTGTAAAACAAATAAAGAGGCAAAAATATTAGTGTAACACATTTGGAGTATTGGATATTTTAACTCTCAGTAAAGATGAATTACATACTTGATTTTTAAAAGATCTTATAAATCATTTTAATGATAATTTCCTAAAAAGTACCTACAGCTAAGAATGTAAACCATGTCATTCTTGGTTAGTTTTTCTTATTCTGACATATGAATTACTCTAGAATCACTCTATGGATATAGTTGTGAATATGTCTTTGTGTGTTTGTGTATAATGTATGTAATATTATCTCCAATAAAACTGAAATGTGCTTATAATACTTTTTTCCTTAAAAACACTATATTAGACTAATAAATAGGTCTCTTGGTATTTGAGGATTGTAAATTAATTATCACAATCTTAATGTTAGTGCATGTTAATAGATCTCAAAAAGTAATGCTTATGTTTCTAAAATTAAATGATTTGATGTTTGTACAACAAAACTATTCTAAATACAACAGACCCCTTTTATTAATATTGAGATTATATATTCATTGATATACTTTTTATGATATATGATTTGATAGTCACAGAGCTTAACTCTAATTGCATATAGAATACATGCATTTGTGGTATATGTATTCTTTGTATCACATACTCAGATTCTATTTAATTTTTTCCTCACACTGAGGAAATAATACTACATGCCTAGATTCCTTGTACACATTGTAAGAACTTGTTAAATCTTGTTACCTGTATGACTCATGATGGATCTGAAATTATGCTTTTCTACTTCTGAAAATAAACTTCTGCCACTGACCACTACTACTACCCTGACCCATTGAAAAACATAAATGTATGTTTATTTAACTCCAGATATCTATTGCTTTTTTCAATGTCCAGCTAATAGGGTAGAAGGAAATACTTACAACTCAGCATCTACGTCAGACACTTTCTTGTCACTGCCGCATTACTCTCATTACATCTCAAAATTTTCATGCCTAAATCTTACAAGAATTGAATAAAAATCTTAAAAATGTATCCTTCAAACTCTGGCATTTAAAATATATTTCTAATCCAGAACTGGCTAATATGAGGATGAGTTTTATTTCTTGTATATTGCATCATTTCCTTAGGAGGATTTCTGGTGTGCACAGCTGTTAGCAGAGGGACCACAACTCCAGCAACCAAAAATGCAGTGTCTTATTTTTATTTTAATTTGAGTCAAATCCCCATTCTTTTTAGTCTACTTATCTGCTTTTGTGAGTCCTGAGAACTAAGCTTCCTTCATCTCTTAACATATTTACTGCTTACTCCCTCTATGTACTGGGATTCTCTGAACTTCATGCCCTTGTTAGACAGAGAAGCTCCTAGAATGAATCCTTTCTTTCTTTCTTTCTTTCTTTCTTTCTTTCTTTCTTTCTTTCTTTCTTTCTTTCTTTCTTTCTTTCTTTCTCTCTCTCTCTTTCTTTCTCTCTCTCTCTCTCTCTCTCTTTCTTTCTTTCTTTCTTTCTCTCTGTCTCTCTCTTTCTTTCTTTCTTTCTTCCTTTCTTCCTTCCATTTTTTTTTTCAGAAACAGTCAATCACTTTCTACCTCAAGACTACACAGTGACAGACGTTACAATTTAAAGGCAGAGAGGTTTATTTTGGCATTCAGTTTTAGTCCATCCTTGGTTAGCTCTAAGGCAGAAACTGGAGGGCAGTGCTACATGGCTATGTAAAATCGTTCAAGCCATGGCCTCCTAGAAGCAGAGACTGAAGAGAGGGGCCGGGAACAAGAATAAGCTTTTCCAGGTTAGATCCCAATGACTCACCACCAACCATGCCCCATCTCTTAACAGCACATTCAGCTGCTGAGCTGATCAGTGGTCCAGTTATGAGTTTAGTCTCCCTAAGATCCAATCATCTTCCAGGAGAGAATTTTGGGGGTTATTTTAGTTCCAAGATATAAAGAATATGAAACTATTTGATGTTATTCCTACAGTGTACAGTAAAATATAGACAAATTATTTACAAAGTCCTCCATCTCTTCCATCCACCTTCCATCTCTTATTTTTTTATTTAAAAAGAGAAAAGAAAAAAAAACAGGAAAAAGGATACAAATAATACATAATTTCAAAAAAAAGTAAGAAATCACTAGTTGATAAATTATATATTGTCTTCTTAGAAATAGTTGTTCAAGTTACAAAAGTAAATCATAAGAAGTGGACATTCAAATAGTGAGACTGCAAACAGTTCTGTTCAGTGATCCAACAAAAACTTAGTAATATGGTCCATCTCTTATTTTTTTAAATACTTATTAGTACATGTTTGCAGCACATAATGTTTAGATTCATTGTGTAGGGTTAGTGCGCACACACGGCACCTCTTCATTCAGGTTTGCATTCCCTTCTCTCACCCTGACTGTTTAACTCAGGTCTTTCTTATTTTCATGCAAATGGTATATTACATGTCATGAAATCATTAACTTTCTTGCATGTGCAGTAGTCTTTAATATATTTTACTAAAAAATTTATTTGCAATACATGTAGAGTTGATTTAGATATCATTTAGAACAAACACAATTGATTATTGACACACGCAGTTTACCTGGTTGCAGCTGGAGCACATGTTCCTAAAGTGTAATGTACTACCTGTAAGTGTTAAGTGGGGGGCAGGCAGCATCACAGTTTATAGATTTAATTTGGAAAATGTGTCACATGCAGTCTAAGAAACTTTGGTTAAAATTGAAATGATCAAAATCTAGCAAAAACATATCAAGAAGGACTCATGGGTGTCACTTTTAACATGGTTTATTAGACATCTTTGCATCTTACATAACAAAGATAAAACAACAAAGCAATATAAATTTAACACTAAACAAGAAGTGATTTATGATTTTAGATAGATTCAGGCCATTATCTTTCAGAAATGCCTGGATTCAGGAGATTAACGCAGTTGTCTATGATTATATTTTCCAATCTTTCATCCAATGTTTTGCATTGTATCGCTTTACTTCAACATGTTTCCCCATGCCATGGCAAATGTAGCTGCACTCTTCCCAGCCAGCAGTCCCTGAGAAAAATAACTCGTTTCCTGATTGTTCCAGGAAAAATCTGCTATGACTCACTAGCTGGGGTTGAATCACATGCATACTCTTAACTGTTCACTCTGGCTGGAGACAGACTTTATCTCTGGATCACAGCCTTGTTCCTGGAAATTGCTAACGTCCTCATTGGACCCCTCAACTACCTAAGTAGATGAATATGTCTCTAAAGAGATACTTAGAAAACAAAACACACACGTTATCCAAAAGTTTGTCATGACATAATCTCTAAAGTTTTCTTGAAGCATGTGGCCAGAATGCTTAAAAGGCAGTGTTATCTTGAGCATGGATATGCTTTGTCGTCTTTACAATTCCATTTCTTCTTGGTCCCGAAGCATCTCTGCCTCTACACCTCAGTTTAATAGTCATAAGACCTCTCTCTCTCTGTTATCTTAAACTTGACACTGTGTGAATTTAGTCTTTAAATTACAGACTTTTCTCTAAACTTTCCAGAAATAGCTAGGTTTCTAGTAGAACTGTTCTGTATATTTCTATTTGAAATTGTAATTGTGTGGCCCCAGGAGATATAATTCCCTGTATGAACTTCTAAAATGATAACTGCTTAAGATTATTATAATGTAGGCTTCCAAAGTCTCAACAAAGCAAAATTTTATCTGTATCTCCCTATTATCTTTATGGACTTTCTGTCTAATCAGTGACCTGTTGGACAGATCACACCTGGAAGCTATTCTCATGTTTCAAAAGCAAGTTTGTTTCTTCTTGCTTTCTTCTTCTTCAAAGAACTATGCCAGTGTTTTAAGATAATAATCTATTTCTAACCAATGTGATCCTGTGCTCTAAGGTCACTGTGCTTTCATTTTAATGATTCTCAGAACTATGTGTGGATTACATATTCACAGACTTCCATATTCTGTAGGGGCAATAGCCACATAATAAATTTTATCCCTTTCAATTTTACTACTTTTGAATTTATAGCAGTGACATGGCTATACATTTTCGATTCAAAACAAAAAAAAATAATGTTTGATCTATTTCTCCTAAGCTGAATTAATAATAAAAATGAGCATATAATTAGATCCTACAAAATATAGTAGGAGTTTATATTGCCTAGGAAGTGAGAAAATAAGATTCTGAAATCTATTTTCCCTGACTTTTACATTCTCATTTCTTAGCTAAAAATTTGCATTTGTAAGTGCCAGTAAGTATCACATAACTAATTCACTTTCCATAATTTCATATGTTTATTTTCAAACTTAAAACTAGTGCTGCCTGGGTGTTTTCACTGCATGACATATTTTGGAATACTCAGAAGTCTGAAGTAATAATACTGCATAAAAGTATTTTGTTGAAATAAAGACAAATCTTGAGTCAGTAGAGGGCAGCCATGTCCAAGACCTGCATTTCTCTTTTGATGTTTCTAGATTCCAAACCTTACATAAGTTTGTATGTATGGAGATAGTTATAGTTATGAGACTAGCATTTGTTCCAAGGAAATTGAACATTTACAAAAAATTAGGATTAAGTACCATGGTAATTCTGCCTAAACTATTAAGTGATCAATATTCAATTTAAAAATGTTTTTTAAATATTGACCGATTTTTTAAAACAATGGCATTATCTAATCTAATGTTTATTTTGACATTAAGCCATTCTTTAACCAGAAATTTTGGCAAGTCTTCCGATTAAAATACAATTTACCTAACTTCTATTTTAACAGAGTTATATGGTGTAGAACTTCAGGTTTGCTGTTTTGTGCACATCTAAATATTAGTCTACTTACTTTTTTGACAGAGTGTTTTAGCAAATATTGTTATTTGGAGACAACATTTGCCATAAAAATTAAATATGAAACAAATCTTATTTGCTAACAAAGAATAAATGACAAGGGTCTGAGAAACTGTAATGGTAATTATTGAGGCATTTTATCAAGAACAACTTTGTATGTGTTTAAGCAGCCATTCTCAAGAAGTACTTCGGTTACTTATTTATTCATGTTGTTTGTCAAATATTTAAGACACAATTCTACAGAGAAGAAATATGAGATGCATTATTTGAACAAGTCCTTAAGGCATGAAGGAGGCATCAATACATTTTATGCTTTTGAACCACAGAATTTCACTGACCAAACAACCTTAAAGCTTCATTCAGTATTGCACAGTACACAGGATACATTTGAGAAGAAAAGTCTGTCACACGCATCTATGGGAGATCTGATATAGACCACATTAATTATCATATTTTCTTTAGATTAGAAAAAGCTGCATATGTTTTGTTAAAAGTTCTGTTTTTTAGTAAATATAAAGATACAAAAAGATGAAATGGTGATACAAATTTAATTTTTTAACATTACAGTAGCATTTCTTAGATAATGACAATAGAGAAAATATTTCAACAACTCTAATTATTTGAATAATAGTATACCCAGGAAAAATGGTTATTATTTGGTACCGTGGAACTCAGGACCACGAGCTTGTCAGGCCGGAGCTGTGTTGCTGAGTTATATTCCTGGCCAGGAAAAATTATTTTTATCCCCATTTTTTATCTTTTATTTTCTTGTCTAACCCGTAAGTTTTATTTTGCCTTGAAAGTTCGATAATGGCAACCACTGGTGAAATACTGGACAACTTCTGGCTAATTCTGGGAGGACTTATGACTATTTTAATTATCCTAAAATTAATTACACTTCCAAGAAGCAGACGATACCCATATTTTTTCCTCAAACTCAGTGTAACATGGGCTCTAGGTCACCTCAAAAGATTCACTCATCTCAAACATGAATGTCAACATAAAATCTTTAAAAATCATATTGGTAAATATTCAAAGGATAAGACACCTTTCCTATTTTACCTATACTATATTTTAAAATCTTATTTTAAAAATCAGTTTGTCATTGTAGACATAAATAATATTCACATTTATCACAGGGAATTTGTATCTATACATAATACATCCTTATTCTTCTTTCTTCCCCATTTTCTTCCTCTCCTTATTTATAAAAGTTTTATTTCCATTTTTTCTTTGCCCTTCCTTCTTTTACCCTTGCTCTTCCTTAGTTACTCTACTCGTTGGATATTTTCTTCCTATTTCACAATATCTATTATACATTTTGGCTTTTGGTTATGCTTTTAATTTCTCTAGAGAACCATGTGATATTTGATCATGTGTATCCAATTTGTTTCACTTCAGAATATAGTCTCAAGGTATATCCGTTATCCAGAAATGTCTCATTTATTCTTTATGGCAGAGTAGTACATTATTGTACTTAAAAACCCATGCCATCTTTATCCATCCATTGGCTGATATGCACTTAGGCTGTTTCCAAGATTTAGCTATCAGAAACTGTCCTGCCATACATGTAAGTATGCATATATTGCTGTGGTAGGATGCTTTTAATTCTATAAGGAAGATGCCAAGAAGAGGAAGAGCTGGGTAAAGTGGAATCTCTAGTTTTAGTTTTTTGAGGAATCTCCACACTGATTTCTATAGTGGTTACACTGGTTTACATTCCTAAAATGTGAAGAAGGATTTCTTTTCTCCCTGTGTGGCCCTGCCAACATTTAGTATTGCTAGATTTCTTGATGATAGCCATTGTTTCCGAGGTGAGATGGAATCTCAGTGTTGTTTTATATTCCATCAGATTAAGTATTTCTGTTTTAACATTTAGATCGGATCCGTTTTGATTTTAGTTTTGTCTATGTTGAGATATATGGATCTAGATTCAATCTATATGTAAATAGACAGCAATGTTTATTAAAGACACCATCATTCTTCCATTGTATGTTTTTGAATTCTTTGTCAAAAACAAATAGGTGAATGTGCCTACAATTGTTTGCATCCTCTATTTTGATTCACTGACCCAGGGGTCTTTCTTTGTGCCAGGACCATCTTGTTTTTACCACTGTCCTTTGGAGTACATTGATTTGCCTATACTTAACCATCCTTGCATACCTGAGATGAAGCCCACTTGAACATGATGTATATTTTCAATGATTTGTTGCATTCAGTCTGTCAGTATATTCCTCAAGATACCTGCATCTATGCTCGTTAAAGAACTTGGCCTACAGTTGTTTTAGTTGCTAGATCCTTGTGTGATTTTGGAATCAGGGTAATGCAAAGAAAGAGTGAAGAAACTGTTCCAGGAAAGAGTTTTGATGTACTCCTTCCCTTTTAATTTTACTAAAGAATTTGATGAGTATTGACATTAAATCTTTAGTGAAGTTATCATAGAATTCAGCAGTAAATCCTCCATACCTAGATTTTCCTTAGTGGTAGTTTTGTATTACTGTTTCATTTTCATTGCCTGTTATATTACTTTTTAAAATCTTTTTGGCTCAGTTTTAATCCATTCATATGAACTCATTCTATTTTTGAATTCTCTGATTTATTACATATACATTTTTGAAATAGTTTCTAATCATGTCTGGATTTCAATGGTGTCCATTATAATTTCTCCTCCTTTTTATAATTGTATTGACTTGAATATCTTTCCTTTGTTTAGAAAACTGGCTAAAGGTTTTTCCATTTTTTATTCTTTCAAAGTACCAGCTCTTTGATTCATTGATTGTTTGTACTTTTTTAGTATTAATTTCATTAATTCTTGCTTTGATCTTCATAATTTCAATTTTTGTTTTAGCTTTACAATTTGATTGTTACGATTTTTCTGCGTTGTGCGGTATATTACTTGCTTATTTAGGTCACTGTTCTTTAGATGTGGTCTCTCACTGCTCTAAACTTACCTCTGGGTGTGCTTTCTTTACATCTCATAGGTTCTCAAATGTTGCACTTTCATTTTAGAGGGGTTCTAGGAAATGTCTAAATTCATCCTTTATTCACTGAACTATTGATTATCGTAGTGTATATCATTCAATATCCATATATTTGCATAATGTCTATGGTTTCTTTTGCCATTAATTGCTAGTTAAATTGCATTATAATTGATGAATGATATAATTTTTATTTTTACATTATTTAAGCATGATTCACTTGCTAGTATGTACTCTATTTTGGAGAAAGTTCCACGTGTTTCAGAGGAAATTACACATGTGCCAAATGTGTGGTTTGTTGGTTTTGGATAGGCAACTCTGTTATCTATTTATTAAGTCCATTTATTTAAAATTTGGTTCAATGCTCACATTTTCTGTTTCGATTTTGTCAAGATGATTTATTTGTTGCAGTAGCATAGTGAAGTCCTTCCCTGTAATTGTGTTGACGATTATCTAAACTTTTATACCCAATGCACCATTATTCAGCTCATTTATATTTGTTTATAACTATGTTTATAATTGTTACCTCTTATTGATGAATTGTTCCTTTACCAATATGTAGCGATGATCTTTGCCTCTTTTGGT
This sequence comes from Cavia porcellus, assembly GCF_034190915.1. NCBI lineage: Eukaryota > Metazoa > Chordata > Mammalia > Rodentia > Caviidae > Cavia > Cavia porcellus. The sequence continues at coordinate 61,650,237 of NW_026947493.1, forward strand.
CAGTTTCGACTTGCAGGCTAATTTGTCTGAAGCTGGATTAACTACCCTTCCTCTTTTCCAGTTTCCATCACAGGAAATATCAGTTACCATGCTTTAATTTTTAATCCATGAGGGTTGTTTGAATTAATGTGTTTCTTACTTACAGCATACTTTTGTGATTTGTTCTTGATTTCTCTACCAAACTATGACTTTTAATTGGAGACCTGAAGGGACACACACTGAATTATTACTGAAAAGTACTGACTAATTCTTATCATTGCCTTATTTTCCTGTTGCTCATTTCCTGTTATTCTTCCTTCTACCTAACTGCTTACCCTGCCTGGTACTTGTTCCTTTAGAATTTTTAACTTCATTAGCTTGTCTGGAGAATTGTTTCGTATACTGGTTTGGTGTTCATGAATTTATTAAAGTTCTCTTTCTCATGCAAATATTTATTTTTTCCATCAATTTTGAAAGATAGTTTTGTAGGATATAACAGTCTGGTTAGAAGTTGTTTTCTTTTAGAGTGTTGAAACACTTCTATTGAAATGTCTCAGGCCTTTAAATTTTGCTTTGATATGTATACTATTATTCTAATGGCTTTATTTTAAAATTAATTTGTTACTTTTTTTTCTAAGAGCTTTTAAGATGTGATCTTTGTTTTAGACATTTGGAATTTGTATTTTGATGTGTCCTGAAGAGGTTATTTTCTGAACATCAACTATTTAGCATTCTCTATGCCTCACTCATGTATATGTTAAAATTTTCCCCTGTATGCGAAGTTTTCTGCTATTATCCTTATGAAAATATTTTATGTCATTTGTTCCTTTAATTTTTTTACAAATTAAAATTAATCTTTGATTAGTATCATTTTGTGTTAGGTAGTGGCATCTGCATGTATTGTTCAGGTTCTCTCCTTGTTTCTAAAGTAACTGAAGTTATTCTCTAACAACAGTCCTGTGTCTAGTTGTGACACTTTTCTCACTGTGGTTGCTAATTGTGCCTGTACTTTCTACAGAATATTGAATATCTTGCATTTCTGTTTGGTAACTTTTCATGGGCTCTAATACTTTGCTGAACAGGTCATTTGTGTCCTGTATCATTTTGTTTAGTTCAGTTAGCTTTTCTTTAGTGTCTTCTGTAAATTTGTTTATTTGTTTATTATGTCCATAATTGTTTGACTTATAGTTTTTTTTTAACACACTGAGCATGATATTGACCATTTTTCATTGTCTGTGTTACTGTTTTGAATATTTTTACTCAGTTGCATTTGATTTCTTCCTTTATGTCTCATGGATCAATGTTTGTGGAGTTGGGATTTTTGGAGGCATTTTTGTTGCCTTGCTTATAGTATTTCTATTTTTTTTTTCTTTTATGTTTTGGTTTGTGGGTGAATTATAGTGAAAGAATATTTTTGCTAGTATATGGACCTCTCTAGTTAGTGTCTAATTTTAACTAATGCACTCTTCCTAAAATCCAGCCATCTCTACTTCTTCAGGAAAGGGTACTATGATATAATTGGTCAAGCACCCTGTTTACAGGAATAGGTTGCCTTATTAATAACACAAAGGCAATACATATATTAGTGTACAAAAGAAATCAGTTATTAACAACAACTGTTAAACCCTGGTAGTAACAATAAAATCAGCAAGAGTATTAGCATAAAACATAAATTGATTCTTGGCATAAGCAAAATAATCAGTATTTTATCACACTTAGTCATGGAAAAGAGAGCTTCAAATATAAATACTAAGAAAAACCAAATATTGTTCTATGCTAAATATTTACTAAATTCAGTAACTATATTTACACTAACAGTAGTTCAGTATTCAATAGCAAGAGCCCAGAGTGTGACCTAAGTATTTATAAAGCTTAATGGTTATACTAATGGTTATACTTAATGGTTATATTAAGGATAAAGGGAAAGTGAGGAACTGGAGAATGAAAAAAAAATGCAGAATTCGAAAGAGTTATCAATGAACATGATAAGGAGAAGAGAAAAATGAGATAAATAATAATATTTAGTAAAAAGATACAAACTTTATTAAGTAAAACTAAAAGGAAAGAACAAATAATAACAAAGAAAAAGAAATCCAACCAAAATAATGAAAAAAATAGAAAGAAAAAAGTTAAAAAGAGATTAGAAGATAATGAAAAAACGGAGAAATAAAAGAACCTTAAATCAATGATGGGAAAACAAAGAAGCAAACAAAACTCCAGGAAAAAGAAATTCCTGTCTTTTTGACTGGGTGGTTTTATTCTAGGGTTTACCATCTTTGAGTAAGTCATAAATTTTCCCACTTAGCTTTACCATCTGTGATTTGGGAGGTGACGATGTCCTCGTCCTACTAACCCCTCTGTCTGTGTACCCTACATTCTGGGAACCACCCAAGCTGAGGGGAGTCCTTGCTCGCCTTGCTAGATAAAGAAAGCAATCAATTCATGAGGTTCTGGTGGGTCTAGACAGATGCCAGGGTTTAAAATGCTGGACTTGATGCGTACACTTTCAGATCCTGCGTCCTCTAAACACCAAACTCACCAGGTCTGGTTTATCACCATGGAAAACTATACTTTTGCTGTCCTAGCCTGAGTTAAACTTTTCAGCACACACTTTCTTTGTAGGGTTGTCTACTGTTGTTGTCTGTCACACAGTCACTTTGGGAGTGTAACAGTGGAAATCCTAAGGTGAAGTTCTATGTCTCAGTCTTAAACAACCCCTTCCCAAATGGAGCCTGATTAAACCCTCTCTGCAGTACAGTATGCATTTCATTGGTTTTTTTTTTTTTTTTTTTTTTTTTTTTTTTTTTTTTCTCTGAGTTTAGTATGTTATAAAGGAGTCATCTTTGATGTAAAACCCCACACTGTTTTTGTAGTTTACAAGAGCTGTGGGCTTTTGCTGAGGCTACGGCTACTGACCAGGTCTCTTGTCCCCTAACGCTACCAACATTCCAGGATTTACTTTCTGTCCTAGTGCATTGGCCTTGTACAGGTTGGTTGGCCGCGTGGCTCCTCTGCTGCCCTGTGCAGAGGAAAACCCAAATCAGGCTTAGAGTTTATTATATTTCCAAATATTTGGTTGTTTTTTCTAGATATCTTTAAATTAATGACCTTTAAAAATAATTTCACTTTGATTGAGGAATACATTTTGTAGCTTTTGGAATTTTTTAAACTAATTGAGACTTGTTTTATGGCCCAGAATATACTTTAAGTTGGTTAGCATTTCGTATGCACTTATTAAAAAAAATGTTCATTTTGTGTCACTGGGTAGAATATGAGTTTTAACTAAAAATGTAATGTTTTGGGAAATCACTCTTTCAAATGCACACTCTCTTTTTTTTTTGAGGGAGTATCCAAATACTAATGTAAATAAGTGTGTGTATGCACACTTATCTTTTTTCCACTATCTTATTTAGATATTTTTATTGGTGTGTCTTCAAATTCACTAGCTTCTTCTGCAATGTCTAATTTACTATGCATCAAACCAATTATATTTTCATATCAGACATCTATTTGTATATTTATTTGGTAGACATTTACTTTTCATATCTAGAGATTCAATTTGTATCTTTTTGCTTCAAATGGTATTACACTAGCTGCTTAAACATGAGATATTTGTGGCATTTTTTGTTGTTACTCTCTTCAAATTCTAATATATCTCACTTTGTTTCTTTAAGTTAATTCATTTTCTTCTCTATGAATCATTAAGTTTTGTTTTTTTTTTTAAATATGACTGTAGCTTACATTGGATTTCAAATATTTTAAATTTTATTTTTTTTTGTTTCTGGACTTCTATAAATTTTCTAACTTTGTTCTGAGGCATTAGTAAGTACTCAGCAGTAAATGTCTTGCTTTTAGTACTACTATGTTAGTATAAAAACAGTGTTTTGGTTAGTTGTAATCTTTCCTCATTTCTAAGATAAAATCATTTGTATACTTTTCAATACACTGTGTATTTAAAGGTTTACAATCTAGAGGAACTATTCTTGGCTCTGTGTGAACATCAGAGGTTGTTTAATTGTTTTGGTGATTGGTAACAGCCTTAAATAGTATCCTTATGCAGATGGATATTCAACATACTCTTCAGAAGAGGATGGAGGAAATTCATAAGAGAAACTGTGTTGAAATAAAGCAATTGAGATTGAAATATTTAGAAACTCTCAGAAGAGAGAAATGGAGGAAAAGGAAGAGAGGAAACAGGAAATTTGGAAAACTACAATCAAATTAAAATTTGACACAATGGCAGAAATATCTAGTACACCAGGTTGACATCAGAGCTTGAGTCAAAATCCAGGAAGATTTTCATCTAAAAGATAGTTAAGGTAACTTCAATCACACATTAGCATGCTCCCTCACGTTTGGAAGGAATATCTTAAGCCTTCATTTCATGAAAGACACCAAACCTGGAAGAGGTCTGAGAGGGCCAATCGTGAGAGGATAATAAAAATATGAAAGAAATTTGGAGCATAGGATTTTAAGCAGTTAAAAGAAGAGCAAACTAAATCATGAAATCATGGAAGAAAGTCCAGATGCTTGCAATGATCTCCAGAGAGCATGCTGCTTGCATAACACAAGTGAGGAAAAGGTGACAGGAGGGAAGTGACCTTTTAAGGCTGATAGAATGTATAAAGGGTACAGATTAAGAAAAGTGGCATTTGATTCCATGATTATTACGACATCAGTTACTCCCAAGAGGTATTTTTAGGAATGTAGTGCAGAAGATGAAGCAAAGCAATAGGAATAAGTGAATACTTGCTTTTGAAGTAGTGATAGCCAGCATCGGCAACAAAACCAGGCCTGTTAAAAGGTGAGGTACATGCGGCAATTCCCATGAGGAATTTTCCACAATGCTCTAATTGCTTTGCTATAACAATAATAAAACTGATAGGTAATGGTACAGTTCTCTGCTCTATCAACAATATTGTAGAGTTTTTAACCTCACAAAAATCGGCCCCAAAAGGGTATTGATAAAATAGCTTATATGATCTCCTTTTAGGACATTAAATAAGGAAACCTAAAAAGAGTTGATGTCACTGGAAAATTTCTGTTAGACAAACAATGTATGCATAAGATCAAAACTACTATTACCAAAAGCTTGTAGCCAAAGGTAAATATCTTGTCTATCAGCAGTTAAATAATAAATGAATTATGTTAATGAATGTTTAAATTTTCACTGCACTTTCACTATGCTTGTTTTTTAAAAAAATATTATTTGGTGGTTGAAAAATATCAAAGATCTGAAAGAATAAAGTTAACAGAGAAAGTAGTAAAGTTTGTATAAACACAGTAAAAAAAGGGGGGATCTTATATACCTCACAAATATTCATCTTATTCTTAGAGCGGCACTAAAGATAGTTTGTTTGAGCTTTCAAAATTTGTTTGATGTCCTTGCACTGAATATTTTATGAATTTCTTAATTTTTAATAATAAACTTTCATCTTTTCCCTTCTCTTTTTGAATCATTGCATTGTTTCAAAATGACCTGAGTAAAAGACAAAAATATACTCTTACCTTGAAAGCTCACAATAATAATACAGCCCAAAATCTAGTCCAGATTTTATACAATATGAACCAAAAGAAAATTGAACATTTGCTTTTTGTATTGCATGACACCGAAATTGATGTTTTTAATTCCAAAAGAGAAAAAGTAAATGAAATTGATCTCAAAATAAGTACCACGAGACACTCTTATACTTAACTTTTCATTGTTTGTCTTGTCAAGACTTTCAAAAAATTATAATAGTGTTTAGGAATTGCATGCTAATCTGTAAAAAAGTTAATTAGCTGTTTACTTTTGTTTTCTTGGTTTTAATTAGGAAAGGCAGTAAATTCTGCTCCACAAACCGGAATATAACATTTTAACATGTCTATAACACTTTTTATTGAAAATATTTCTGAGACGTTTCAGTTATTTCTGAAAATACGTTTTTCTGCATTGTTTCTGATCTGAGAGGAAAAGCTTTCAGATTTTCACTTTTGAATATATTTACCTCAAGCTTTACATCTGTAGCTTTTATTTTGTTGAACTCTCTTTTTTTACAAGTTTATTGAGTTTTTTGTCATGAAAAGATGTTGATTTTGCTGAATTGCATTTTCTCTTGTGTAGTAATAATCATGCAATTTTATCCGTTTACTGTTACTGTAACGTACTACATCAAGTTACTTTTTTATACTAGCAGTATCCTTGCATCTCAGTGATACATGATATCCTCTTGGTATGCTACTATATTGTTAAGGATATTTGTATCTACATTCATCATGAACGTCAGCCCATAGTTTTATTTTCTTGTAACGTCTTTTCCTGGTTGGCTGTCACAGTAATGCTAGCTTTATCAAATGAGGTGGCAACAGTTTCCTCTTTACAAAATTTGAAAGATTTAAAGACAGATTGGTATGAATTCATCTCTCAACCTTTGTGAAATTCACAAGTGAAGCCATCTAGTTGTCAGAGGTCTGTGGATCAGAGTCCCCTAAGGGAATATATTTGATAATTTTAATGTGTGTGTATGTGTATGTGTGTGTGTGTGTGTGTTATATAAAGGGTTTACAATGTAAGCTTACAGAAACTACTTGCAAATTCAGTAATAGAAGAGCACAAAGTGACTATCTGTGCACTGGAGAGATGGCAGATTTCAATAAAGTTCAAAGACCTGGAGTTCACTCTACAGTCTGGTTTGACTCTGTGTCAGAAAGAATACGGGTCTGGTTAGAAGTCTATTCTGGAAACCTGATGGAATGGAGATGAATTTCTAGATGCAGTGTTGAAGACTGATGTTCTACCTCTGAATGAAAGACTTCCTTTCCATTTCCCTTTTAATTTCATCAGGCTACAGGTCTATTGTTTGGTGCCACACACACCCCTTCTCTGCTATATGTGTTAGTGACTACTAGGCACACCCAGAGCTTTACAAATCTGCTCGGTGCTCAAGGTGACATATCATACTTAATGAGCACCATTTGCATCTGCCAACTCAAAATTTTTTACTAGATTTAAGTATGTTTAGAATTTTTAATTTCTGACTCAGTCTTCGTATAGCAAATGTTCATAGGAGTTTATCCACTTCGTCAATTACCCAATTGGCTGACATAAAACTGAACATAGTATTTCATATTTCTGTGTCATCAAGTACTATTTCATTTGTTTTCTTTTTATTTATGTCTTTCCAACTATTCAGTTTATCTACTTAAAGGCTTGTCAATTTAGTTGACATTAAAAATATTCAGTTATCCATTGTAGCATCTCTCAAGTTTTGGTACATTGTGATTTCAATTTCATTTGTCTCAGATTTTTTAAAATTGTCCTTGTGACTTTTTTCAGTTTGGTTGTTCACAAGTATGTTTTTCAGTTTTCACATATTTGAGATTATTTGCAGGCTTCCTTCAGTTGCTTAGTTTTAGATGCATTCCACTGAGGCTTTCAAAATAGTTGGCATAATTTCAGTCATCTCAAATATTTTGAGATTCTTTTGATAACCTATATGTGATCTATTCTACTAAATACTATATGAATTTGGAAAAAAAATGTTGACTGTACAACTGTGGGAAGAATGCTCTGTATATGTCTACTAGATTACTAAGTGTTGTTAGTTCTCTATTTCCTTAACTGACATTCTGTTTAGTTTTTCTATTTTTAAAGTTGGGTATTAAAATGATCATTATGTTGTCTGTTTCTTCTTCCATTCTGTCAATATTTACTTCATATATTTAAGCTACCTGATATGGTATGCTTTGATATTTGAAGTTGACATGTGCTTCTTATTAATGGACACTGTCATAGTGGTATGTAAAATGTCCCTTATAGGCCAAATGACGGGCTTTTCAGAGGAGCCTTGATCTGCATGAATTAACAGGAGGTGAGGTTCACTCAAAGAAGTGGGACACACCCCACTTTGGATTTTATCCCTAAATTCTTTTCCCTCTGTCTCTCCAACCTTCACATTTTGGATGTCATGAGAATAATAACTTTGCTCTGCCATGTCCTTCCACCAGGATATTTCTGCTTCATCAGAGCTCTAAAAGGAGTGGAGTCGGATGGCTGTGGATTGACCCCTCTGAAACCATGAACCCCACTAAATCTTTCACCCTTTAAATTGATGTTTCTCAAATATTTTGTCCTAGCAAAGAAAATCTGACACACACACTTCTATCATTGTATATACTGTTTTCCACTGTCTTCTATGACTAGATTCTTTTGATTACTTAAACCTGAGAGAGGTCTGAGAATATTGCTCTCTTTTGATTACTGTTTGAATGAAATGCCCTCTCCTGTCCTTTGACTTTCAGCCTATATATGTATTTAAAGCTAAAGTGATTATTTTAGAAAACTTACTGCGGAAGCTTTTTGTTTTTAATCTCTTCCACTATATGAATATGGGTTGTGGGATGCAGATCATTTAAAGTTTTTACCACTAGTGAAAGATTTATTATTTGTCTTTTTTATTGCTCTTCACTTTGTGTTTCACATTTTAATGCATTTAATTTTAGGATAGTTTTAAGCTCATTTGGAGAAATATTGATGGTAAGGTATAGAGATTAACTATCTGTCTCCTGCCCCTACACTGCATAACCCCTTCCATTACCAGCACGTCACCTAAGTGTTACATATGTTATATTTGGTGAGCTTGCATTTACCCAGCATTATGACTCAGATTCCATAAATTACATTATAGCTTACTCTTGGTTATGTGGGCAAATGTGTAAGGACACTTATCTACCATCTCAATACCATGGGCATTTATTTTACTACCCTAAATATTACCTGTGAAATATTTGACTCATAGCAGCTTTTTCTGATGCAGGTGAAATCACCCTTGTTTTTCATTGATTCCAAAATGCTTGAAATATTGTTTTCCTTTTTTTTTTAGTGTCAGACTATGTATGTTTTTGAGTCTTAAATGAATTCCTTGAAGAGACAAAAGACAATTTTTGTGTGAGGCAATTTTCAACTCTTTTAGTTAAATACCAATGACTGTGATGGCTGGGTCATATGCAGAATATTTTTAGTATGAAAGCAAACATGAAACTGTCTTTCCAAGTGGCTATACCATTTGAAGTTCCTGCTAGCAATGGGACTTTTGCTGTGTAAGCTCTTGCTAACATTTGGTACAGCCCGAGTTCTAGGTTTTGTCCTTTCAAAAACTGGTGCAGTTGTATCCCATTGCTGCTGTTTTAAATTGGAGTATATTCTAATATGCTTATATGTTACTCTGTGTGAAGACCTTTGGCCACTTCTAAATCATGTTGATTATTTTTGATTTTTTTAGTGTTCTTTTTTTATATTTGAGGTAGTAGCCCTTTATCTAACATGTCTTTTAGAAATATTTCTTCTCAGTATGTGGCTTATCTTTTAAATTTGTTCAGTGTCTTTTAGACAGCAAATGTTTTCAATGAAGTATAACTAATAACTCCTGAATCCTGACTTGATGGCATGCCTAAAATGGCATCACCAAACCCAAAGACATCTAGTTATTTCTAGTAGGAGTTACCAAGAATTTTGTCAGTTTTCATTTTACATTTAAGTAAGTGATTCATCCTGAGTTAGTTTGTATGGAGTTTAAGATCAATGTTTTTGTTCAGCTTTTTACACAGGAATGCACAATTCTTAGAGCTTAACCTGCTGAAAAGCTATCTATTTTCTGCTGAATAGCATTTTTTCTTTGTCCGTTCTGAACCATTTGTTATATTCGACGAATCCATTTGTCTATTCTTCGCTGTTGATCACAATAACTATATATATGAATTCTAGAAATCAGTAATGTCAGTCTTTTACTTTGTTCTTCTCTTTCAATATTGTATTGGCTATTGTATGTCTTCTGCTTATCTATAAAAATGCAAATAACTTTTTCTTTATTTTCAAAATAACTTTCTGGAATTTTAATTTGCATAAAATCTATAGATGTTTTTGTGAAATATTAACAGATTAACAGCATGGTATAATTCTATTCATGTATCTCTTTACTGACTTAGTTCTTCTTTGATTTATTTCTTCATAAATTTAGTTTTCTTCACTTACATATTTTGTTAGATTTTTGTCTTGTGCCTGATCTTAATGGGAAAGCTTCCAGTTTTTCATTGTTACGTCCATAAGGTAGATAACCGTTGTTAAGTTGAAGAAGTTGCCCTTAATTCCTGGCTTGCTGAATATTTTTATCTTGAGCAAGTATTGATGTTTTTATTTATTTTACTTTTGAGACTGAACTAGTGCCCCACCCTTGCGGGCATTATTTTCCCACTGAGGCACAGCCATAACCTACATTGATGAGTATGATTTTGTTTGAGATTTTTGTGTAAAACCAATTTCATATTGCTAAGTTATTTATGACACTAGTTAAAACAAAGGAAGCAATTATGGTGGTCAAGGTGAGGTAACACTGAGTCGTACTAGGAAGCTGCACAGGAGCTTGTGATAATTAATTAGATTAAGAATGGGTTAAAATACAAGCAACAGAATTTGATAGATAGTTATGAAATTCGATGGAAAGAAAGAAGAAAAGGGCTCAGAAGAAAAGTTGCTTGGGATTCGGTAGGACCTGTAGGTAAAATAGCTTCAGCTTGTACTTCTGGAATAAAAATCCCTAAGGACTTTTCCTTCTTTTTCTATGTGTTATGGTTTACATTTAAAATTGTCCCTGAAAGTCTTATGTGTTCAGAAAATGAGACTCTCGAAGGTGACTGAATACTGGTAGTTATAAACACCAGTTAGTAAATGTGGTCTCAGAATGTGGTTTATTTTCAAGAGAAGTTTTTTTTTTTTTAATTTGTTAAGAATATCTTTGAGTATATATACATATTTAAAGAATATCTTTGTTTCTATTCATGTCATTCTTTTATCATAGAAAATGATTTATAAACTTTCCATCACTTTTTAAATATTTTTAAATTTGCATCTGTGGTTAAGCCATAAGATATCAAGAAAGGAGTAAACATTCTCTAAAGAACAACTATTTCTAAGATGACAATATGTAACTTATCAACTAGTGATTTGTTACTATTTATTTTTCTGAAATTCTGTATTATTTCTACTCTTTTTTCTGTTTTTTTTCTCTTTAAATAAAAAAATTTCTTTTTTGTTAGGAAGGATGAGGACATTTTCTATTGCATACAGAATATTTACATCATGTTAAGTGGTGCAACTGCCTTTTATTTCAGTGGTTATGTAGGGTGGCAGGGGTATTATGTGGATGCCAAGCTGACCAGTTGTGAATTTGTGATGGTTAATTTTAGCTGCCAACCGGAGTGAATTAAGGAATGCCTAGAGCTCTTGAAAATAATGATTTTGGGGTGCGTTTGAGAGAGGGTTTCCATTGGAGATGAGTCTGTGGTCTGAATGTACTTGGTAGGGAAGATTCACAATCATTGTAAGCAGGTTCTGTTCAATCAGCTGGTGTCACTAGAAAACACAAATAGAGAAAAAGCCAATGTAACACTGTATCTCCCAAAGCTGGGATACACTCTTTTTGTTTTGTCTTTCAACATCACAACTCAGAGTCTCTTGCTGTTTGGACTCTGCAACTCCTATCAGCAGCCGCTGGGATTCACGGGTTTCTGATCTTTATCCTTCACTGGTTTGAAGCTCTTGGACTTTGTACTGATTCATACTAAGTCTCTAGCTTACTTTGGTCTTGCATGAGTCTTAACCTCAGTAACTGAGCCATTTTTCTCATTAAATACTCTTATCTCTCTATCCATCCATCATCTATCTGTCTGTCTAGCTAGCTAGCTAATTTCATTTCTCTCTAAATGGAGAATCCAACCCTATACCAAGTATATTGCATAATTTTAGGATTGTTTTGAAAAATTTTAACAAGTGAGAAAATGATATTTTTTTCAGAGGAATACTGTGGACAGACAAAGGTTGGATCACTAGTGTATGTAATTAAATGTGACTTTACATGAATATAGACTGATTAATTTGATTTTAAATGATAAACATGTATATGATGAATCCACTTACTTCAAATATTCGCTTATACTTTTCCAGATTAATATGTAACTACTATAGTATCTCTTGAATTAAAATTAATTGTTTAGAAATTAATCAGTTAAATAATTTTCTCAAATATTGGGTAAATTTAATCACCTCATATACTAGGTTCAAATGAGTGAATGTGTCAAACAACCTATTTGGTCTTTGGGTCAGACTATTTAATATGTGTGCATATACCTCTAAATAATGTGGCTTGTTAGACATACCGTGACAGAATTGAAGTAGCTCATCAACAACTCAGTATTAAATAAATAATCATCATGATTAATCATTATTTCTGCCTAAAATCTATGACCATCAGATCTGAAAACTTCGAAACTTCTTTGATACAAATATGAGAATAATTTTCTTCTATTGATTTAGCACTAGCTATTTAAAGCCCCGCTACTTGTAAATTAAGCTACATTATGCTTTGATTAGAGTCCTTTTATTAATTCCTCTAAGGAATTCCGTAAAGCAAGGTCATTTTATATTTTCAATTGCAAGTAGAACTTGGATTCCAAATATCAGGCTAAGCACGGTGCCCCTTGGCCCGACATAGGGCAACATATACCTGTTTAGCTGCCTGCCTTCCATATGAATTTAGAATCACTGTATTACTGAAAACAAAGAGTAATACTAATGAATTGGGACTATATGTGGTAATCGTACAATTTCTTTGTTATTTAAAATATTTTCCTGATTGTTTAATATCTTGTCAGCCATTTGATAATGTCACCATAGTGATCCATTCTTCTTAAGAAGCAGGAAATCCTCCATAGGAGCAAGAATTTAACACATTACCACACAATACCACTTTTTTCCATGGAATAAATATCTGGAGTAAAGCAGTGTTTCGACTCAGTTTATTCTCATTTATCATCTTTAATGCAATTGATTTTAGATAGAATGCCAGATATTTCTTCATTATTTTCTCCTTTACTATCTCAACCAGAACCAGTTTGCTTCTTACAGCATCAACAATTCATAATTTAGAAAATAAAAATAATGAAGCCACTAACACAGCTAGATATGAAAGGGAAAAAGGAACAAATCGTAAAACTTTATCTACACATGGACGCCTAGGACTTTTCCCAAAGCTGTGGGAGGCTCTGGTACAGGAACTTGGTCTCTACCACAAAGTAGAAGTCCAGGGGGATAATTAAAGGCATAAACAACTGAAATCTTCTATAATCTCCTTCATTTCCTTCCCACTGTCAAATCTAACAAAATATAAAAAGAAAGGGGGTCATGGTTGATGAATTGCATGAAAATAGGCATCCTACAGCAAAGTAGAAAGGAAGAATGGTTTAAAGAGACACTGAAAATGTTCAGCATCACAGTTTTGACTAGAAGAATAAATAAGTCCCAAAAGTGTTGAAAAATTTCATTCTTGGGGTTTTCATACAGTTGTCAAAAGATTCTATTGATAAAAAGAATGAGACCACAGGATCATAAAAAAGATGAGTCCATCACAGCTATTAATTTATAAAAAATAGAAAAGACACTTCAATTCAGTAGTGTCAGGCTAAATTCTCAGCAATTATTTTGGAATTTTGACCATTTAATATAAAATTCTTACTTCAGGATCAATTAAATTATAAATTATAGGAAACATTAACTATAAAATCTTAAAAATTCATAGATAAACATTATATGGGACAACTTTCTCACATTTGAATTTATGAAAAAAATTTTAATATTTTGACCACAAATAATATAGACATTAATAAATGAATAAAATCATTCCTGAGAAAATGGAAGATAATATTTTAAAAATGAATAATGATAGAGAATAATTATAATCCATAAGATATGCTACATAAGAAAAAGCAATATTAAAATGCATAGCATGTATGAACAAAATTTTATTAAAATTTATAAACATGTAAATGCTAAGTACATAACTCAAAAATTCATTAAATATCAAGGACATTCTAATTAAAAGAATAATTGGATTCCATTTTCTGGTTCAGATATCAAAATTTATTATTAGAATATTATGTGAACAATTTAATTTTTAGAAAATTTGTATCTCTCTGCAAATGTCTTGGAAGGAAATTATTGAAATATATTTTTAAATTCCAATGTTATCTTTTAACAAATCGATTTTTAAAAATTTATTACGTTTTCCTAAATTATGGTACTTTTGTACTATATAGCTCTTTTTCAAAATAATGATGCTTTTCCATACATAGTAAAGTGGTATGTTAACCAAGAAATGCTTAGAAGTATTAAAAAAAAGGGAAAGCATTAAAAACTAGGAAAGGGAATTATGCTACTGAACATCAATATTATAATACATTTATTTTAGATATAGTATGCAAGTTGAGAAAATTTCCAAAACGCAGAAACTAGAGTTCAATGCAAAATAAATACCTTAGTGATAAACAGACATTATATATTGGCAAAGGTATGAGACCATGAGAGTTACCATGAGGAATTTTTACACACTAACCACTGCAAACTATATAAAGACAGAACTAAAAAGTTTTAGTAAGAATTAAATAATATGATCATTATATTTCAGTATTTACACACAACTCTGAGCTAATACAGACTGAATAAAAACTGAACAAAACTAGAAATTCAACATTATACATTTAAAATTCAATCTATTAGATTTATAGAGATATCTATATTAAAAGACCTCTTTCCCCATCACTTTTTTTATAGGGAATATTTATAAAAATATACTGAGTATATTGGTATATTTGCACATAGCTTTGTGTAAGCACAGGCTTAACAAAACCCTTAGATTTGAGTTTAGAGGATAATGAAAGTACAGTCTCAAATACTTAGAAACTAGTATTTTACTATAGATCCATGGTTATGAAACAAATAAGGAAAACTCTCAACCAAAACATAATATAATCATTACATTTTATAATATATAAGTTACGGCTAAGCAGTAGATAGAATACAATGCATTGTATTAAATGTTCATCTGGAAATAAATATAAAAGATGAAATAATGAATGAAGTAGCCACTTGGAAACAGAGGTTTGAAAAAATCAGAAAGTAAAACCAAAGGAGGAAAATTAAACAAAATTACGATTACAGATCAATGAACTAGGCACCAAAAACTACACAAAACATTAGAGTTACTTGTGAAAAGAAAATGCTATTGTAGAAAAGATTATTTGGGGAAAAATCATTGCAGGGAAATGAATAAAATAAAGGCTTAAGAATAAAGTGCTACAGTTTTATAAACTAGTCTATTTTAATGAATTGAAAAGCCAGGTGGGAAGTGCATATTTCTAGACAATAAAACAAAAATGTTAAAAGGAAGAGAAGTCTGAATTAGAAAAAAAAAAAAAAAAAAAAAAAAAAAAAAAAAAAAAAAACAAGTGTCATGATCAGAATAATAGAATCAACGATATAATTGGCAAGTGCTTCCAACTTGTAAGAAGGTTTATATCGTATACAGGCTCTTCCAGAAAGCACTTTTTGATCATTTATTATTTCATATCTAAACATTTTATGTCCTTTATCTGGCAGTTCTGTTTTTGTGGTATTCCAACGCCTGTTTTTTGTTTTGAACTTATTCTGACTCTTATACTGCTTTCTTTCCTTTAGGAATGTTTTATTAAGATCCAAGTTATGGTTGAAATATCTAGAAATCCTGAGGACAAAAATTCAAGTTAGTAAGAGCAAACTCATACATAGAATTTACTCTGTGGCAGACACAGATAAGCATTTCACATATTTACTAAAGTAGTCATCTAGCACAAGGGAAATTAAATCTAGTATTACAAAGCAGTGCTCAAAGTTAAAATGAAAAAGTAGAAAATCAAATACATAATTCTAGAAAGATCAGACTCCAGTAAGCCAAAGTAATGAGTAGTTATATTAGGCAGCGCACAATGTAACAAATCTTTGAATATCAGTTCTCCAAAAATATCATAAAATAAAGGAATAGAAGAACCTCTGGTTTCAAACAGTTGTCTGTTCATCACTTCTCCGTAAGGCAAAGTAAAGAATTAAAAATGGAGACTAATATCAAGTTATAATGAAAGTCTAGAGCTTACTATAATTTTAAGGAGACGAATTGATGATTAACATTACACTAATATTTGGCTTGGGTGCTTTTAGAAAATGGAGAAGATGTGTATTTTGGGGAGAAATAGCTCACTCAGGCCAATACAGAGGATACTATGATCATAGCTTCAGCTCTAAGAAAAGGAGATTTTGCTTAGACAAGTGGAGAGATGCATGAAGCACTGAGATGACCATTTGCTTTTACAATTTTGATTCAAGTAAACCTTCAAGTGTATAATGCCATGAGACAAAAACTCACTGGTAAACTAAAAATGTTGTGGCCCTGATGATGATATAAAAAATTCATGTAATGCTTAATATAATTTTGTTTAAAAATTTGATGATATATAATTTTTTAGTTTAATTCTGCATGCAGGTTGATAGTATTTTTATTGAGATTGATTGTATTTTTGTAATATAACTGACCAGTTTTGAGTTTCTTTTTCTTTTATGGCTGCAGTTATATTTCACAATTCTGTTGTCTGACCCATATATATATATATATATATATATATATATATATATATATATATACATTATGTGCATGTGTTTATAATAGCTTGATGACTAATCATGCTGCTTAATTAGTATATTTGGTAACATGTTTTATTAAGAGTTCGTATTTCCTAAAATAATATTTTGCTATGTTTTGAAATTCTTTGAACCTATCAGTGAAGGCTAGTTTACTCATACAGAATTTATTTTCCTTTTTACTAAGCTTTTAGACTCACTAAAACCCTGTATAACTTGAAAATAGATGTTTAATTATATGATTTTATTGCATTACAAGTGATGTGGATTCTAGCTTCCATAGTATGATCTTATGCTTAAGAATTTTCATATTTTTCTCTCTTTTTTTTCCAATTCCATTCAGCACAAAAGCTAGGAGACAGAAATATCTCCTAGATTTTGTGAGCTGACTTTTCCAAGTCACACAAAAGAAATATTGTCCTGGGCAGATAGGGAGAGACTGTTGTGTAATAGAATTTGATCTTTAGCATACACTTTGTCAGGGCTCCAGATTTCATGGCTGTGTACTTTATTTTTATTCTTTGTTCTGAGCAAGTTTGTTATTTTCCTACAATCTTATGTATTTAAAAATTTTAATTTTGTGTTTTATTAGTATACATTTGCAGTTTATGGGATCACAATCACTGGGGTGTGATTACAGTTCACACCACAGCTTGTTTCTTTTTTTCAATCCCCTCTCCCTTTCCTCTTCCTCCCTCCTCCTTTAGTTCCTCTGTGCCACTTTTCATGCTTGTTGATATTACTAATCTTAGCTCATGTTATGGCATATAATGTTTACATGAATTGAGGTTATTAGGCTTCTGTATGTGAATATTTTATTCATAATATTTAGTTATGCTACCCAGCGAGGGTTTGAGAAAAATATAAGCCACCTCTCTTTAAACTTTCCCTTGCTTTTATGCAACTTCTTTTTTGTGTTGAGAGTTAACATTCTTTCAACAAATATTTGTTGTGTGGCTAATCTGTCAATGCAAAAGTGAATGTAAGACAAATGGAAAGATCCTTGTTTTGATGGACTTTGCATCTTAATTGCCAGAGGATGTAACATGTAAAAACCACAATGAGTAAATTAGAAAGTAGTTAAATGCTTACAAAAACTATAAAGAAAAGCAGTATTGGGGGCAGAATTTGGGAATATGTATAAACTATAGAATATGAGGGAATAGTCACAGTAGAGTAAATTGTGAAAGGTGGGAAGATTGGGTAAATCTATGGCCTTCCTGGCTATCAGGCTGGTCACCCAGCTCAGGTAACCCCTCTCCTTGACCTGAGGAGGGCTCTGTAGCCCCAGTACTTGTCCTGTCCTGGACACCGGCAAGGGGAAGATGAAACAAATGGAGGCCTGCTAGGTAGTGGGGGGTCAGGTATTAAATCCAGCCTCTCTCCATCTGCCCCATATTCTGATAATTTCCAAGAAATAATTCTATAAATGTATTATTTTAGCAAATTCCTGAATTGAGAGTCCCTCAGGCATATCCAAAACTGATGCCCACTAAGATATTTTGCCTACAGTATTCATTCTTTAGAACAACTTACTATAATATGGCAGAGTCTAGATGAAGTTACTGTAAAATTAAAATTTGGTAATTGTTGCCTAAATATTATTATATGTATTTCTATTTCAGAATTTGTCTCTACTAAGTTATTTAACTATAAATTATATGTGTACTTGTCATAATGTATATATAAATCTTTAATAATTAGAGGTAGTGAATAATGTTCAATAAACTACTAACATCTATTCAGTATTTGTCATGGTTTATGTCTGTGGCTCCCAGGCTTCATGAGTTAGCATTATGTATTTGTGATTGGTTCATTGTCTAGTGCTTAGATTGACGATGTCAGTGCTCCACCCACAAAGGGGTGGAGCCAGGATGTGATGTAATGGCAGGAAGAAGGTGTGTCTTGCTCTTTGCTGGTTCCAGCTTGCTGTTTGCAGCCGCCATGAACTGCAGCCCAGCCATGCCTGCCTATCTTGATGCCAACTGAGTGTGGACTGAAACCTCCAAAAACTGTAAAAAGTAAACTTTTCCTTTCCCAGCTTGGGCTTCAGGTATTTTGTCTCAGCAACGAGTAAAAAGTAACAAAGACAGAATTAATAATGACTAAGACAGAATTAATAATAGAGGTATTTGGTAAATGCCAAGACTTTTAAATCAAGTTTTTCTTAATAACAGTTTAAAAGCCAACTAGATTTATGAGAAAATTTTAAAAAATTTCCCCAAATTCAAAAATAAAGTTCACAAAGTAATAGTGCCAACAAACGCTATTCTTTGTCTCCTAGTCTAACTTTCTGAGAACCAGTATCCATTGAGCTAATGTGTGCCTTGCTGGAAGCTGTCGCGGCTTCACTCATCCTCTGATAAGCTTCTCCTCTGAAGCTATGTTTGGGTATATTCAGCTAGTGGGCTGGAGTTCTTAATTAAGAGGATGTTTTTCTTCACAATCTTCCTAATCACCAGTTTTCATTTAAACTGAGACTTCAGCTGTCTCAGTGTCAATGCGTTTAGCCAGAAGGGAATTCTCTTTCTTATTCTGTTTTTTAACTAACCTGAAAACTGAAATAGAATGGTTTTAAGACTCCAAACTATTTACTTGTATATGATAAGTTGGAAAAAAAGCATGATGTTCAGTTTCTGTGAATTCTGTGAAAAAAAAATTTTTTTTGGAATGGTTTTTTTACTTTCAAATTTTAATGTGTGAGTCTGAGTTTTGATGTCTCTTCAATACACATTCACTTTGTCCCATGAGATGGTATGTGGTGACATGAAACTGCTTTCTATTCTGAGCCCTTGTGTATTCGATGAGGCTCCTCGGCTTCCCCAGGGGTCTGCATGCCACCGAGGTGCTCCTCAACCCTGTGGAGTTCAACTCATGCTTCGTGGCACAGAAAAAGCCCCACATGGAGAGGCAGTGCTTCTGGGGGTAGCCTATGCCTTGTACCTGGTGGAGGCACCCCCAGAACTGACTGTGGACTGTGGAACTTTCTGAAGAGGATGCAGTATGTGCTGCTGGAGGTGGAAGTGTTGGAGGCTCCTGGAATGTGAGAGTCTGGACATCCGTCCTCCTTCGGCCATGTGATTCCATCATGCTGCTGAATAATGAGGAAATGGACACCTGTGCCAGACACCAGCATGACTCCTTGTGATCCTGTGTGTATTTGTGGATGAATGTTCTGTTGTTCTGCCGGGCTCACCTCCAAACCTTGATCCAAAGCTGTATGTTCCTGTCATCGATATGAGCATTTGTTGTGATTGTCATCAGAAACAAACAGTTATTAAGGCGGAAAATGCCTTCTCTAAAGCATGAAGTTGTCACATTGGTTTTGCTACAGTGATTTGTCTTTTCCATTATTAGCATGGTTTCAACAGGAAAATATTCTATGACTTTATTTTCTATGATGTTATATACGTTTTTCTAAGATCAATGTAGGGTTTGATGGTTAAGAAAAGATTTACAGTAATGCCATTCTGAAATTTTTGCATAGTGGCTTCCTTTGGTTATTTAAGCATAGCTTTTCTTTAACTATAACAATTTCCAGAAGGCTCTGTGATTGCTTTTCTATTTTCACAGATTAATGAAGAGCTGTTAAAAAAGAGTTAAACTACCATGTTACTTTTTTTTTTCTTTTGGTACCTGGAATCGAACTCATGACCACACACTTGCAAGGAAGGCATTTATGATGTTGAGCTAAATCTCTAGCCATCCATATTACATTTTGGTAGAGGACTTTCCTTTTTAGGAAAAATAATTTTGAAAATAAAGAAAAAGACAAAAAAAAACTTTTCCTTATTTATACAATTTGCAGATAAAGTATATATATTATACTTGGACATATTATAATATATGTGTCTTTTATTTATAGGAGAACTAATGTAAGACAATAGAAGCATTACCATAATTGTTATTCAAACAAAATAATTTCAAAACTAGGATTATCTTATATTTTCTCTATCCTAACCTTTTGGTTTTGCATATGATGTGAGGAAAGTGAAGTAGCACATCTTCATAAATGTGGTAGCAGAAACATTGAAATATCATCTCATTTAATTTACAAGTATTTTCCATTTTATGTTGGTATTCATTAGTTGGTGGTGATAAATGATATTTATCAGAATAATTATGTTATTTTTTAACTATGGTTTTAAAAATGTTATTTTCTATATTCTTACCATTTAGGTATAAATAATTGTTTATTTTGATTGACACTCTAATATATCAGGAATAAAAAATGTTTTGTGTAATTTAAAAACATTGTCTTTTTAAAAAGCATGAGAAAGGCACATTTATGTCTTTGTATATAGGTTATTGCTGATGTGGTTTTGGTTTCTAAAAAATTGATATGCCCAGAATAAACAAAGCTAAGCTTAATTTGTAATACTAAATTCAATTTGAACATGTCCAATTGATTTAAATATCTAAGTTCAATTTTGTTGACAATTTAAGATGTCATATAGATTAATACTTTGTGCTTTGTTTTGTGATACATTGATGTTATGAAATTATAATGCAGTTCAACTTTCACTGTATTTTAAGCATAGTTTTTGAAGTTTGAAATAATAATAATACCAATAATATAATTCATCATATGATACTATATGACAGGCATCATACAAAATTCGTTATATGCATACATTTTACATATATAAGTTCTAGAAGCAACATTTTAAAAATAAAAATAAGGCTCAAAAGGGTCTATAATTGAATCAATGATTACATACAAAATGGCACAATAAACTTCAAATTGGGCCATCATGGTTTCAAAATACTTGCTTGTAACCACTAATGTATTCATTGTGGAGCTGGCATTCAAGGAACAGATGTTCCAGAGCTATCTGTTATATATTCAGGGAGCCCATTGTTAAGTTATGGGCTATTTGCAATGAGCAATGGCAGAAGTATTTACACCATGTAAATCAACTATAATGCTACCAATGAAAACTTCTTTCATACTCTTTCTTCTCCCCTACCAGTTACCAGCACAAACTGATTTTATTGCTAAATCTTGTGAATGTTTATTTACGTTTCAACTTACAAGTGCCAATACCAGAATTAATTTTTAAAAATTTTACAGTAAATAGGTATTGTCTATACGCTAGCATGCATTAAGAAATTTAGTAAGAATCATTATGGAAGGAAGTATGCTAACATTTACTGTCAAAATACCTAAAACAATTTCTGAAAGAAAAATGTAAAATGATGACCTCTCTTTTTATTTTAGTGATAGTGGAGAGCGGACACATCATTTCTTTTGTGGCTTATGTTAATCATGGATACTGTAAAATTTATAGAAGTATTGTAGGACTGGTGAAGCTGTCACCAAAAAAAGTAGTAAGTGTAAATTTGTGTCTTTTTCCTAATAATCAATCCACTAATAAATAAGAAATCCTAAATATCTTTTCCAGGACTTACTGAACAATAGTTGTGTGTGTGTGTGTGTGTGTGTGTGTGTGTGTGTGTGAATTTCAATACATTTATTCCCGATGTTTTGGTTAGGTATTATTTCTATTATGTTGTAAGATACAGAAATGTAAGCATTGTGATAATCTTTCCTGATCAACAATCAATAACATTCAAAAAATGTGCAGACTGACTTTTCTTGTGTACCACTTCTATGAAATGTAAAGATTTATCATTTTAGTTGGTAGATTCTACACTTTCAAATTCCTGTCAGCTTCATAGGTTGAAGACTACATGCTGTTTTTACGTATTTCTACTCCCCAGAATTGTCTTTACTTTAATACTGATTGGATTTTTCAGTTCGGGGATTCAACTGTTTCTCTGGGGCAAAACTCCACTAGGTACTTTTCTAAAGGCTCCTAATATTTTCACTTTAAATATAGTGATGCTTCTATGAGTTTGCTGTTGTCCTGATATAAACACAAATATAAGTATGTATTTTTGGTTATTTGAATGAAATTTATAATCTAATTTACATAGAAGTGATTTATAAATAATTAAATGTATTATGATAACAGTACATAAGCCAGGGATATAACTGAGTGGCACACTGCCTGCCTAGCAAGCACAAGGTTCTGAGTTTGATTCTCATCACATAATTACTTATTCAGTTTGTGCAAGTTCTCTCATTCATCATCTATCTGTGTGTTTTGCAGAAGAAAACTCAAAAACTTGTTTACATGGGAAAACTCAAAGAGAAGGAATCATTCGGTGAGATTAGTGTTCTTCTTCAAGTTCCATTCTCCTGTACAATCATTGCTGGCAAGGATGTTGAAATTGGAATAATTGAAGACAAAGACATATTCGGTAAATGCATAAATTGTCATTTAATTCTTACATCATTTTATTGGGTAAGATTTGAAAACAATGAATGTATTTTATAGGCAACTTGATGCAACTCAGGTGAGTGTGTGTGACTTAGAGGGATTACATACACAAACATATATTAATCTCCCTTTCATGTAATATTCAGACTCAAATATGTTATTTTGGGTTTATATTAGCAATATTTCAAAAGATTTTGACCTGCAAGTACTAAAATCTCCCCAATTTACTATTAAAAGCAACCATCTCATCTGTTCTTAGACATCACTTAGTTTCTATGTTTAAGGTTATTGCCCTTTTCTTTTGGTTTATGCCAAATATGTACTATACTCAATATAGAATAAGGCACAAGTGTACATGAAAATCCATGGCTTTTAGACTGTAAGCCTTCTTCAGAAATCTTAGAGCTTTACGAGTAATAAAATAATGTATATGTAGCCACTGATATTTGTGCTTAGAAATAGTAGAAATATTAAAATAAAATATGCAATTTTGTATCAGGAAAAAATGCATAGTACTTAAGCAGTACAATCTTTAAAATGTCATTCCTTGTATAATTGAAGAATGTCGAGCACTGGGTAAAGGGTGGAAAAGGAAAAATTTGTGGCAATTATCATGGGTGAGGGTGTTAGGGCCGACGCCGCAGGGAAAGAGACCCCAAGGACTCAATTCTTGGTGAGGGAAAAAAGTTTATTTCCATGCGCATGGGGTCCCCCAGGCAAACAAGTGCGGAGGGGCCCCGAAGGGGAATTGTGTAGGGTTTTTAAGGGCGCAGGGAGGCAAGCGAATTTACAGAAGCAGATTGCATTGGTTAATTTTGAGCAGGATAGGACTTGGCAGAAGTTGATTGGAGGGGTTTGGGGTTGAGTAACCATGGAGACTAGCCCAGTCACTATGTGCCCAGAACAGAACAGTTACTTGTCTTACTTATCTCCTTGAGACAGAACAACCTTGCAGGTGCATTTTTTCTTTTTTTTTCCTCTGCTCTGATAGCTCTGGGGAGTTAGGCATTTCTTTCTGCTCTGCTCTGATAGCTCTGGGGAGTTAGGGAGTTAACCCTTTTATTCCCCGCTCTGGGGAGTTAGGGAGTTAACCCTTTCATTCCCCGCTCTGGGGAGGGGGTTATAGCAGGGGGGTCAACTCTCACATTCCCCCCTTTTCTTTTTTGATGACTTTTAACCTTAAAGGTCCTGTATTGGTAAGGGGTCGTACTGTTGACGTAGCATCATAACCTTTACTTGAGAGATCTGAGCCCTCACAAACTGGGTTACTCGGTTAATGAGGTAAGGGGCTATAGCCATGACTATAATGAATCCAGCCAGGGGTCCCAGTAAAGGGAGAATATAGGGCAGGATTGATTTCCAGAAGGAGAACATTTTGGCTTTATTTGAAGGGGGCTCTTGAGATTTAATTTTTTTTCTTAGCTTTTTTATTGCATCTGTTTATAACCTTGTATGTGTCTTTAAAATCACAAGCTTTTAAGAACGTTGACATAGTTTATCAACTTGTTTACAACATAAGGCCCAGTAGGAGGATTAACAAAGGTCTTGTAGTTGTCATTAAAGCTGTTAACCAAAAGGAGAAAGAAAACCAACATTTAAATTTACTTTGTTTTATCATACAAGTAACAATTTTTAAGTCAGACAGAGGCCTCTTTGGGGTCTCTATAAAGGAGGAGAACACAAAATTATCAGTTATATTAGACAATCTTAAGCTTTAAAGTGTCTTTGGTAGAAATGACAGTTTACTTATTTGTAGGCTGACGGTCTTTTGAAGTTGGGACTTGTCTGCATTGGGAACGTTGAATTTAGGCAGGCTTTTAGCTATTTTGACAATCTATTGCGGCTTAAGAGATTTACGGTGAGGTCGCTCTCAAGAGATTTACGGTGAGGTCGCTTGTCCAGGTGTCTAGGCTCTTTAGCTGCAGTGGGCAGCAGCGAAGTAACCAGTGGATGGAAGTCACAGCTAGCTGAAAAGTCTGGGGAGACTTAATAAGATCTTGATTAGTTAAATTAGCTAATTTTTAGAAACCTCACATAAAACCTCAAAAGAGGAAATATCTGTAACATAGGGGGTGTATCACGCATGTAAAGGGGCAGAAGGAAAAGAGACTCACCCAGTTTTTGCCAGTTTTTAAGGCCATTAGTAATTATAGTCTTTAAAATCTAACTTATCTTTTTACCTCTCCTGAACTCTGAGGCTGGTAAGCCCAATTGAGTTTTTTTTTTTAATTGATCTGTAAAGCTTAGGTTAATTTGAGTTACTAGGCTATAAAAGCCAGGCCATTGTTGGACCCCACGGATAAAAAGGGAGACCAAATCAGAGAAACTGTTATCAGAGCTGACTCAGACTAAGTAGAAAACACTTATATTTTTGAAGTTTAGGCTTTTTATTTTTGTAAAATCTATTTTTTAGTGTTTTTAGGCATAGTCCCACGATAACCAGTGGTTTTTATTTGTTGTAGTACTTTTAGATTTATCAATTGGCACTGAGGGCATCTGAAGCTCACAGACTGGGCTAGCTTGATATTAGCCCCCGGAATCTCTTGGAAGCTGAGCTGTCAGATGTTGGTCTTTTTAAGTGTAAATGGGCTCTTGAGAGACATAACTGTTTTCATCAGAGAAGTAGGATGGAACTGTAGACAGTAGCTTATCAACTAGATAAGGTCGATGTTCCGTGAGGTGATCAATGAGGCAACCAGGGGTCATCCTCAGGCAGCAAAGTAGCCGAGTTTGAAGCTGCTGTTTCCAGAAATAGTGCCTGATAATGTATGGCTCCGAAATTAGACATTCATCAGTCTGGTGGGACCTTGATGAGAGTCTCCAGTGAATAGGAGGAAACAATTAAGAGTTTGTGTCCAAAAGTCAATTTTTAAGCCTCCTTTATGAGGGGGCCATTGAAGAAATCACCGCAGACAGGGTGGCCATCTGGTTGCCACAGAACCAAGTCTCTTGGAAAGGTAGACAACAGGCCTCTGCCAGGGTCCCAAACTCTGGATCAGTCCTGTGGCTCTTAGAAATTTTGTACTTGTCTTTTAGTCACAGGGACTGGAATCCGTTAGATGGCTCACAACAACCAGTGTAGTCTTTTTTTGTGTAGACTGGTTCTGATAAGGTCGGGGGGACTCGCATCAGAGCAGTTACTTTTTTGGCTGGCCTCTCTCATGTGATTGTTACTCTTTCAGCGGCCTGATCTGTCAAATTGTTTCCTCAGGTGAATAGCAGTAATCTGCTGACAGCCAGACTGCTGTCAGCAAATTTAGGATTTGTGGAGTCCTCTTTTTTTTTTTTTTTTAATCTTAGCTCTGGCCAAGGTTAAGAGACCTCGCTCTTAATAGATGGCTCTATGTATATGTATAGTAGCAAAAGCATATTTACTATCAGTATAGATGTTTACCCTCTTTTTTGTGGCTAGTTTTAGTACATCAGTCAAAGCAATGAGCTCCGCCTTTTGGGCAGAGGTGCCAGGCTCTAACCCTTTAACCCAGAGTACCTTCTTTTTGGTGGTCACTGCTGTCCCGGCCACTCATCTGTCTCTGCCGTTTTGGATGAAGCTGCTTCCATCGAACAGTTGTCGGCATTTTTTAAAAGCTGGTCAGTAAGATCAGCCTGTAGGTTCCGCTGTAGTTTGAGGATGTCAGCACACTCATGGAGAGGTGTCCTTTGTTCCTCCAGGTCATCATCAGGCATAAGGGTGGCTGGGTTTAAAGCTGAAGAAGTCTTGAATATCACTGACTCTGGGTCTAGAAGCAGGGCTTGACAGTAGAATTCTGGCATTGGAGAGCCTTTTTTTAGGAGGGGTTTTGATAAGAGTCTCTAAACTGTGAGAGGTTACCACAGAAATCACTTGCCTAAAGCGAGTTTCTTTGTCTCCTTAAGTAGCATTGTCACAGTAGCTAGTATTTTTAGGCAGGGGGCCATACTCCTGTTACTGGATTAAGTCTTTTGGAGAGGTAGGCTATGGGCCTCTTTTAAGGGCCAATGTCCTGAGTTAGGACTCCTTTGGCAATGTCCCTGAGTTTATCTATGAACAAGGTGAAAGGCTTGGTAACGTCAGGGAGTCCCAGGGCTGGGGCCTCTGTCAAGGCCTGCTTGAGCTGTTGGAAGGCCTGTTTATATTTATCAGTCCAGTTCAGCGAATTTTGAGTTTCTCCCTTATGGGAGTCATATAGAGGCAAGCTTTTTAGTAAAATTTAGCCTACAGTATCCAATTGTCCCTAGAAACTCTCGTCTGTTTTTTAAAGTTTTTTTTTTTTTTTTTTTATAACACCTTGGCTATCTTTTTGTAAATTTTTTAGTTTTTAAAGACCTTTTTGTGCTATCTCTATTAACTGGCTGAGGGGCATTTTCTTAAACCTCTCAAACCTTTGTAATTTTTGTCTAACATGTGGGGCCGACTGAGTTACAAAGAGAACAACTGGCGATACTGGGAAACCTCCTTACCTCTGGATGTCCAGTCAGGGTAGCACAAAAGGAGAACATGGTTTTGGCATTCCGGATCAGAGAGCCGGCTTCATCTGGATGGCACACTGTTTTTTTGTCCAAGGGTGTCACGTGACAGGCCATCATTTTACTAAAATTATATTTTTAACAAAAAGGGCTTTTTTATAGGTAACAAAATTGTGCTGCATAATCTCCCAGATGTTCACAGTACATGTAAGAACTTGTATCTTATTTGTAGTATCACCTATAATCTCATTTTAATGGAAACATTTTGCAGCAAAGTACAATCTTATGTATACTTTTATCAAAACTGATCTAATACTGTCAAATTCTGAACACATTTACTTTTTGTCAAACCTGTTATTTGTAGTATTATAAATCAAGACAAATACAAGACAAATAAAATTTACATCCTCTTGAGTCTTCTACAACTTACAATAATATCTCTCAAACTAAGCTTTAATCTTTTTTTACATTCTGGCATAGCCAGACACCTTTACTTGAAGACCACTCTCTTTGTCCCTCTTTTTACTATTACCAGTCAATTACCTTTTTTCTCGTTTCTCAGACAACATTAAAAACTCACAACAGAACCCTTGAAGTCACCTTCTAGTAGTCTAAATCATATTTAATTATTTTATGTCTTTTTACCACATAAAAATGTTGTATTTTAAAAACAAAACTGTAACCTTTTAACTGGCTCAAATATACTACCATCTGGTTTTTACTTGGTAAAGTTGATATGATTTTTAATAACCATAGATATACATATATATGTGCACATGTTTACATTTTTACCAGAGAGGAAAAAATACTCCTTTTAAAAGGTATGCTGAGGTTGCAAGCAATCAATTGAAGTCTTACATATTAAACAAGGCGCCACAACATTAAAGACACAAACAAAGGGAGCTTTTTGTACAGTTTGGTCAGCTAAAGGAAATAATTTTTTTTATCATGAACCTTTAATCTAATAAGCCATATGGATCCTACAACAGAAATGGGCAAGAAGCCCCTAAGTTAGTAACAAGTTTAAATAGGCAACCAAGGAGAGGGCGGAGGAAGGAAGGGTTTTACCCACGGTGGGGGCTCCTCCCTGAGGTCCTGTCATACCAAGATGTAGGCGATCCGGTCGGGGTGGCCCTCTCGTCCAGGGCAGAAGATGATGTTCTTAACTGCTAAGATGAGGGGAAGGTGGAAAGTCCCCTCCGGTGGCCAACCCACGGAGAATGTGGGCCACTCAGACGAGCAGAAAGTCTGCCATTTACTTTTTTAACCTGTAAGGAGAGATTGTGAGCCCTCTCTCAAACCTCTGACCAATGGTCGAGGGTGAGGGACAATGGGGACGATGTCGTTTGTCCCATGGTGTTCTGAAGACAAAGAGTGGTTAGCGTACGCGCGACACAACAAATAACCGATCACAACAGTCACAACACACAGGACAAACAGGCCGGCCACCTCACTCTCACGCATGAGTTTCACATCAAATGAGTCACCTTAGGGGGTGCCTCCAGATTGGCCCGGACGGACCACAGATTGGGAATGAAATTCCCCAGATTGGCCCAGACGGACCACAGATTGGGAATGAAATTCCCCAGATTGGCCCAGAAGGACCACAGATTGGGAATGAAATTCCCCAGATCGGCCCAGAAGGACCACTGATTGGGAATGAAATTCCCCAGATTGGCCCAGAAGGACCACAGATTGGGAATGAAATTCCCCAGATTGGCCCAGAAGGACCACAGATTGGGAATGAAATTCCCCAGATCGGCCCAGAAGGACCACTGATTGGGAATGAAATTCCCCAGACCGACAGGAAAACCCTATCGCGGACGGTGAGTCACGGAAAACCGTGTGGGGCGTCCCCCGGTCACCAGAGAACAGAGAACAGATAACAAAAACAGGTAACAAAAATTGCCCGGTTGGCTCGGGGCGTAAAATACCAGTAGATTGATCCTCAGAGTAAAAATAAGAAGCGACCGGTCGTACTCACCCACCGCAGAGCCGTTGAGGTCACCTCCCGTGAGACGTGCTATCTCGGTGGGACCTCCAAGATGTTAGGGCCGACGCCGCAGGGAAAGAGACCCCAAGGACTCAATTCTTGGTGAGGGAAAAAAGTTTATTTCCATGCGCATGGGGTCCCCCAGGCAAACAAGTGCGGAGGGGCCCCGAAGGGGAATTGTGTAGGGTTTTTAAGGGCGCAGGGAGGCAAGCGAATTTACAGAAGCAGATTGCATTGGTTAATTTTGAGCAGGATAGGACTTGGCAGAAGTTGATTGGAGGGGTTTGGGGTTGAGTAACCATGGAGACTGGGGGTCCTAGCCCAGTCACTATGTGCCCAGAACAGAACAGTTACTTGTCTTACTTATCTCCTTGAGACAGAACAACCTTGCAGGTGCATTTTTTCTTTTTTTTTCCTCTGCTCTGATAGCTCTGGGGAGTTAGGCATTTCTTTCTGCTCTGCTCTGATAGCTCTGGGGAGTTAGGGAGTTAACCCTTTTATTCCCCGCTCTGGGGAGTTAGGGAGTTAACCCTTTCATTCCCCGCTCTGGGGAGGGGGTTATAGCAGGGGCGTCAACTCTCACAAGGGGTTTACTTAAATAAATTGAAAAAGTGTTCATGTTATCTATGTGTGATTTAGTCTTATCTTGAATTTTGAACACTTTTACATCTCCTGGAAAGTGTATATCCCATACTTGCTTAACTCTGGTTCAAAATGAAGAGAAAAATTCAAATCTGTACATTGACTTTTAAAAGTCATAAATTTGAAATGATTTTTTCCCTTTTCTGACATTTAAATGCATTTCCTTCTAAGGAAAATATCCCACAAAAATAACCCCGAAGCACTAATTAAAATTACATTATTCTCACTTGACATAAGCCATGCTTTTCTTTTTCAATACTAATTATTTTATTTGGTGTGCGCTTTTTTATGTAAGACAACATTTTACACATCATATTATCCAGTGTTCTGCTTGGATTCAGAAGCAATTGGAGGCAAATATCTCACTATTAAAACAAGAATATTATCTTTGTCATGAAAACATTTTTATATAACATGAATTTACTGTTATTATTTATTATATATCATTTCATTATGCACAATTAAAAATATGTGATTTAGGGCTGGGGATTTAGTTCGGCCCTGGCAAGCCTGCCTGGCAAGCATGAAGTTAAGAGTTTGATCCCTAGAAAGAAAGAAAGAAAGAAAGAAAGAAAGAAAGAAAGAAAGAAAGAAAGAAAATAGGGATATATAATATATTTAGCTTTCTCCAAAGAACAATTCCAATCTCAAATGACATTGGTATGAACGATAGTATCTAAATTCATTGTATTTAAATAGGAAGAATGCCCAAAGACTTTTATCTATAAGAATGATTCACTTGATCAAAAGTGACTCATTATTTCTAAGAAAATAAGAGACATTATGGTAACCGCTGTGGATTCCTGCTACCCTTTTCTGAAATCTTGTGCTATTTGCATTTTTTTACTCTGCTCTGCCTTGTATTTTTGTTTTGCTTTGCTTTGTTTTATTCTCTATAAAATTAAAAAACCGTGTCTCATTAATTTTTTAGAGAGGTTTATTATATTTCAGTGGCAATGAATGCATTCTTTTCAAAAACACCTATTCCTCAAAACCTCAATAATTTTTCTTGTTAATGATACAATTTATATACAGTTTCTTCTTTGTTAACAGCGTTAATCAAGAGTTTTAACTTTTGATCAGTTTGTTATAGGATATGTATCTCTCACATTGTTTGTGGTTTTTAAAACTTTTATATACATATTTTAATTATATATATATATATTTTTTTTTTTCCTTAGTTCCTTTCTCCTTTCACCTATCTCAGTTATTCTTTCATTTGGAGCAGTTTCTTTAAGACCTTTCACTTTCACAATATGTGTTACACATTTTGGATCATTTATTCTTTCATTATTTTACACTAGGGATACAATATGGTATTTATACATGAGAGTCTGATTTATTTCACTTATATTGTCTCCACCTGCCTATAGAAACCTCAAGTTTATCATTCTTTACAGCTGAATGGTTCTCCATTTTATAAAAATAGCACATCATTTTATCCACTCTGTGGTTGAGGAGAAATTTGGATTTTTCTCGACTTTGCTATTATAAATTATGCTGTTCTAAACATGGGAACACATAAATCACTGTGATATGATGCTTTAAGTTCTTCTGGGAGAAAATCAAGCAGGAATATTTGTATTGAATGGGACCTCCAATCCTAGTTTTTTGAAGAATATCTATACTGATTTCCAAGTGGTTGTACCAGTCTAATCTCCCACTAACAGTGGAGAAGCATTCCTTTTTTATCACAATTATGCCAGCATTTGTCATTGTTTGATTTCTTGATGATACCCATTCTTTTTGAAGTGAAATGGAATTTCAGTGTTGTTTTAATTTGCATTTCTTGAGTGATCAGGACTGTTGAACATTTTTTCATATATTCATTTGCCATTTGTATTACTTCATCTGAGAAATGCATTTTCATATCATATGCTCCTTATTGGATTAGGTATTTAAATTTGGGGTGCCTGATATTTGTTGTTGTTGTTGTTACCGGGAATTGAACTCATGACCTCCTGTTTGCCAAGCAAAACCCTTACACAGCTGAGCTAAATCCCTGGCCTTGTGCCTGATTTTTAAAAATTCTTTATGTTGTAGATTTAAGTCCTTTGTCTGATGGACAGTTAGCTAAATCTTTTTCTCACTCTGTGTATTGCCTTTTAACTCTCTTGGTGATTTCTTTTGTTGTGCAAATCTTTATAATAAGATGAGATTCCAGTTGTTCATTCTTTGAAGTACTCCCTGTGAAGTTTGTATTTAATTCATGAACTCTTTACCTACACCTACGTCTTCAAGATTTTTTTTCCTTTTTTTTTAATTTAAGGAGAAAAGAAAAAAAAAAACAGAAAAAGGGTACAAGTAATACAAAATTTAAAAAATAAACAGTAAGAAATCACTAGTTAATTGATTACATATTCTCATCTTAGAAATAAGTTGTTCAAGTTACAAAATTGAAGCATACAAAGTGGACTTTCAAACAGTGAGAATGCAAAAAGTTTTGTTCAATGATCCAAAAAAACTCAGTAATATGGTTATCTATCTTATACACTTAAACATATATGCAGTTATAACTTTTAGAGCACTTTTTTTTTTTTTTGTGCAATGACAATTACACATTTTGGGTTTTATTACTCCCACAGTTCTTATTACTTTTTTTGAAGAGAGTAAAAACAAATGCGACATATCAGAACAGAGTCAGTCAAATCAAATGGATGGACATATAGATAATGTAAAAACAAAATACAAGGTGATCAACAATGGTTACCATACTGCCGCTTGCTATTTTAAGAAGAATTGGCAGTTATAATAAAATTGAACAAAACAGTAAAGAATAAAACCAAAGCATTGGAGACATTACAGGATTTTAAAAGAAAATAATAGTCAACCGGAATGGGCGTCATAATGATTCTTACCGTCTTCACAGGTTTGCCTATACTTTCGAACTTGGTACTGTGAAGCAAAGAAGAATAGGGGAAAATCAGTCAAAACAAGATGGTGAGGGCAATACAGGATTTCAAATCAAGTTAATAGGAAATCAAAGTAGGTTACTATAATGTATCCTGCTATTTTTTTATTTATTTTTCCTTTAATTAAAAAGATAAAATTAAAAAAGTAAATAATTTAAAAATAGGGGGATTGAGATAAAACAGGGCATAACAACAGAACAGCACAGATCAAAACATAACCATTTAAGCAAAATAGTGTTTCACCACAAGATATCCTGACATAAAAGTAGTTACCATCATGTGTCTTTCCTTGAAATATTTGAGTATAACTTCGTATACTGTAGCACCAAACATATGAAGACACTATAAAACCATTCAAGAGAATGACATTATTACAGGATATTTAAACCAATTAACAGAAAATGAACAATGGTTTCTGTATAATCTCCTTGTCTATAAAAGTTTTTACTTATATTATCATATATAATAAAATCCAATAAGATACAACCTTTTAAGACCGATGAAGCAGAAGAATACAAGTTTTTTGGAACTTCAAAACAAGATGATGCTAAATCAGCACTATTATGATGTCTTGTTTTCTCCAAAATAGCTGTTCCTACCATCTGATCTTCTCTGCCTCATTTCTGTTGAGCACTTTTTCTGTCGTTTGTTGTTAATTTGTCTTCTTCATTTTGCTTTCTGCTCCATTCATTGTGGCCTCTCTGCCACTATTTCTGGAATCTTGTTTTTTTTTTTTTTTTTTTTTTTTTTTTTTTTAGAATGTCCTTCAATATTCTCTGTAGAGTTGAATTGGTGGTTGCAAATTCCCCTAGTTCCTCTTTATCCTGGAAGCACCTTGTTTTTCCATCAATTTCTAGGGACAGTTGTGCAGAGTATATCAATCTTGGCTGGAGGTTATTATCTTTCAAAGCTTGAATTATTTCCCACCACGCTCTTTGTGATTTGATGGTTTGTGCCAAGAAGTCTGCTGTAATTCTGATGGGTGTTCCCTTGTAAGTGATCTGTTTCTTGTCTCTGACGGCTTTTAATATTCTGTTATTATATTGGATTTCTGGAATTTTGATTATTATATGCCTGGGTGTAGCTCTGTTTGGGATGTAGGTGTCTGGGGTCCTGTATGCCTCGTACATCTGAGTATCTTTACCTTTTGCTAAATTAGGGAAATTCTCTTGGATTATTTCTGTGAATAGCTTTTGTAGTCCATTTGTTTGTGTCCCTACTTCTTCTTTTATATTCTTAATTCTTAAGTTATAGATCCTCTTATCATCTTCTAGCCTTTGTATTGTTGCTGTTTGTTTTTTTGTTATTTTTAAGAAGTTTTTCATTTCATGCTCCCATATTACAAATCTGCCCTCTAGTTCAGATAATCTATCCTTAGTTTCTTTCAAGCTGTTATGCCAGTCTTCGATATGTCCTATAGTAGATTTAGCATTTGTACATTAATATTAAGATCTTGTCGAGTTTTAGTCTTCCACATATGAAAAGGCAGTTTTCTAGTACCTTTGTTGAAGGTGCTGTCTTTCTTTCAGTGAACACCTTAGACTACTTTGGCAAAGGTAAAGTAGCTCTCATTGCAGTTTTCTCTGCATCTTCTAATATGTTCCACTGGTCCTAGCTCTTTTTTTTTTTTTTTTTTTGCTAGTACCATGCTGATTTTATCACAGTAGCTTTGTAGTACAATTTAAAGGAAGGCATTGTGATTCTTCCTGCCTTGCCTTTGTTGTTGGTATACTTGTCTTTGGTATTCTAGGCTTATTCTGTTTCCAAATGAAATTTAGGATTGTATTTTATAGATCATTGATATATGCTAATGGTTATTTCTATTAGGATTGCATTAAATCTATTTAGCAGTTTTGGGAGTATGACCATTTTCACAAAGTTAGTTTAATCCCATCCATGAGCAAGGGACACCTTGTCATTTTCTGATATTCTCTTTCATCTTTTACAGAGTACTATAATTTTGATATATATATATCATTTAAATAGTTTATTAGATTGATTCCTAAGTATTTAATTTTTTTTGATGCTACTGTGAAGGGTGTGTTTTCCTAATTTTACTCTCAGCGAGTTTGTTGTTTGTGTACAGGAATGTTTCTGATTTTAGAGTGCTGACTTCCAATGCTGCTGTTGAATTTTTTTATTAACTCTAGCAGTCTTTTGGTGGAGTATCATGTCATCTACAATTAGTGACAATTTAACTTCTTCCTTCTTACTTTTATTCCTACTATTTCTCTGTTTTGTCCAATTGCTCTGGCTAATTTTTCTAGAACTATACTGAGTAGGAGTGGTGACAGTGGACATCTTTGTCTTGTTCCTGATTTTGGAGTAAATGCTTTCAAGTTTTGTTGATTTAATATGATGTTGAGTGTTGCTTTGTTATAAATGTCTGTTATGAGATTGCTGTAGAGACCATCTATTTCAGTTTTTTTTCTAAGATTTTTATTTTGAATGAGTGTTGAACTTTATCAAAAGTTTTTTCTGCATCTATTGAGATGATCATGTGATTTTTGTCCTTGGATGTTTTGATGTGGTGTATTACATTTATTGATTTACATAATTTGAACCATCCCTGTATTCTTAGGATGAATCCAACTTGGTCATGGTATATATCGGGTTCTTGATGGTTTGTAAAGTTCTGTTTGCTAGAATTTTATGGAGGATTTTTAAAACTATGTTTCCCAAGGATAATGGCCTGTAGTTCTTTTCTGTTGGGTCCTTTGTAGTTTTGGTGTCAGAGTAATACTTTCCTGTAGGAATGTGTTAGGGAAAATTGCTTCCATTTAAATTTCATAAAAAACTTGAGAAGTATTGCTATTAAATCTTCTCTAAATTTCTTATAGTATCCAGTTGTTGATCCATCAGTACCTGGTGCTTTTCTTCATTGGTAAGATTTTAATTACATTTTTAATTTTAGTAACTGATATTGGATTATTCAAAAATTGTATATGTTTTTGATTCAGTTTTGTTTACTCCTATGTTTCTAGGAATCTGTTTATTTCGTCTGTGTTTTCCAGCTTATGCAGGTAAAGATATTCAAAATAGATAATGATGATCATTTGAATTTCCACAAGATCTGTGGTGATGTTACACTTTTAATTCCTCATTGCATAAATTTGGGTTTTATCTTTCCTTTTCTTTATAAGGTTGGGTTGAGTTTATCAATTTCATTTATTCTTTCAGAGAACCACCTGTTCTATTAGTTAATGCTTTGTAATATTTGCTTAGTCAAAATTATGTTAATTTCTGCTCTGATCTTTGTATTTTTTCCCTTGAATGAGTTTTATTTGTGACTTGTGCTTCTTTTTCTAGAAGCTTGAGGTGCAGCATTAGATTGTTTATTTGTGCTCATTCTGCTCTCCTGATGTGAGAATTCACTGCTACATATTTCCCTCTTAGGACAGCTTTCATTGTGTCCCACAATTTCCAGTATATTGTGTCTACATTTTCATTTGATGGTAGATATTGTTGAATTTATCTTTAATTTCACCTGTGATCCCTTGGTTTTTTAGGAGTGTGTTATTTAATTTTCATGTGCTTATTTCCAATTTCAGTTTACTCAATAGAATACTATACATGGGATAATTTAAATTGTTTTTCATTTATTTAAACATGCCCTATGGGCTAATATAAGGTATATTTTAGAGAATTGTCCATGTGAAGCTTAGTAGAATGTGGATTCTCATATTGTTGATTGGAACACTCTATAAATATCTATTAAGTCCTTTTGTTCACAAGTTTAATTCAATTCTGTTGTTTTCTTTTTGTCTAGTTATCTTTCTTTTTGTGAGACTGGGATATTAAGGTTGCCCATTACAACTGTGTTATTGTGCATTTGATTTCACATGTTTATTAATAGCAGTTTTATATGTTGTGTGCTCCCACATTTGGTGCATATTTATTTATAATTTTTATCTCTTCCTCTTGAATTTTTCCCCTAACAATCATGTAATGATCTTCTTAATCTCTTGTGATCGTTTTTGGTTTGATGTTCACAATGTCTGCAAACAGAATAGTTATCCCTGATTTATTTTGGGGTTCCTGTTGTATGGAGTAGTTATCCATCTTTGACTTTCAGTAGATGAGTTTCTTTTTAAGTTAAATGTGTTTATTGTACACAATTGATTGTTGGGTCTTGTTTCTTGATACATTCTGCCAGTCGGTTTCTTTTGATTGGTGAATGGAGGCCATTAGCATTGATGGTTATAACTGTTACATGTTAACTTATCTTTGCTTGTTATTTTCCTCCTGTTGGTTTCCAGTTGGAGGGAGGGATTATCAAGTCTCCTTTGTTTAATTGCTTGCTCTGCCTGGCTGCTTCTTTCTGTTATTGTTTTGGGAACTGTGGTCATTTTTATCTCTATCTAGAGTATCTTTCAGTACTCTATCTAGAGTTCATCTGGTGGACATACACTTTTTCAGTTGTTCTTTTTTAAGGAAGTATTTTATTTCTCCATTAATTTTGAAAGATATTTTTGCAGGGTACAGCAACATATTTTGGACGTTGTTTTCTTTCAGGAGTTGAAAAACTTCACTCTAAGCTCTTCTTGACTTAAGAGTTTGTGTTGAGAAATACACCATGATTCTAATGGGCTTTCTTTTATAGGTGATCTGTTTCTTTTCTCTAATGGGTTTTAATATTCTGCTTTTATGCTAATTTTTCTGGAATCTTGATAACTACATATCTAGATGTAGACTTATTTTAGTTATCCCTGTTTGGAGTTCTATGTCTTATCTGTACATCAGATTGTATTCTATGCTAGGGAAACTTTCTGGTATTACTTCTGGAGGTAGGATTTTTTATAAATGTATATATAAGTATATACATAGATAGATTGACTCCTTTTTCATTGATACCTATCAGTCTTAAATATTTTTCTTTGCATTCTTTTAGAGCTGTTGAATTGTTAATTCATGGTCCCTTGTTATTTGTAAGGGATTTTTCCTTTTGTGATTGTAGCTGCAATTCTGTCTTCAAGGTCTAAAAGTCTCTCTTCAATTTTATTCAAACTGTTTTGCTAATTTACAATGGAATTTTTAATTTCCTGAATCTCTTTGAATGTGTTTCATGCATTTGATTTCCTTCCTATATTGTTCATTCAAGTTTTCCATCATTTTTTTATGCTCCTGTATATTTTTTAAATCTATATCTTCTCTAGGTATGCTGAGAAATTCCTTCTTTAAGCTGCCATATCTTTTTTACATAAGAGATTATGTCTGATTTGATTTCCTCTATAGCCTCACAGAATTTTTTTAACCTCATTTCCTATCTTATCAGCAATGTCAAGTGGGTGTCTTATACATCTTGTTCCAGATGGGCTGGTGGTCTAAGATTGCATTTTGTTTATTTGTCTTGTCATTTTCCTGTCTTGGCTCATGTTTTGGTCTTGTCAGTTCTACTAGCGTAGTCTGCCTGTTGTCTTAGTCAGGGTCCTGCTTTATAGCCAAAATTCATGCAATTTGTAGGCCCTACAGTATAATGGGGAGACCAGTCACCAGAAATTCCTCCTGCAGAGCAAGCTGGGTGAGTCCTGAAATTTTTCTGGGCTGACTAGCCTAAAAATATTGATATGAAGCAACCGTTAACTCAAATTGTTACTACAACTGCAGACATTTCCAGTATGCCTGACCTAGTTGCCCATGGTGTGCACCCTAACTGGGGCCCTCCTGTGTTTCTGGTGGTCTCTCAGGCCCACCTGTGTTCGTCCGGGTGTGAGGAGGCCTCACCATACCTCTTCCTGCCCCATCTGGAGTCCTCTGTGTTGGAGGAAGGGCTCATCCATGCCCTGGACCATCTGCCAAAGTCCCCCTCATAAGAGGAAGACTCATCAGCAGTCTTGCCTTCCTGCTGAGGTCCTCCAGGTGGAGGGAGGGTTATCAAGTCTCCTGCCATCCCACTAAAGTCCTCAGAGTGGCAAGAGGTCTCAGCTGTTCTCTCACCTCCTTTCAAGGTGTTTTGTTTGGGGGAGAGTTCACCAAGGCTCTTACTGGACTGCCAAGGTCCTCTGGGTGGGAGGAGGGGTTGTGGAGGCTCCTGATGGCCCAATGAGGTACTGCATGCGGGGGAGAGTTCTTATATAGAGAATTCTTGCACGATGTTTTTTACTTTCAGTATTTGAACATGTCATCCCACTGCCTATTGGCCTCTTTACCTAGCGAGACATTTTTGTTAATAAATATTATTGAGTATACCATAGAGATAACTTTTCTCTTACCTTTTACCTCTTCAAGATTTTATTTTGGTCTCTTGATAATTTAACTAGGATGTGTGTATTTTTGGCTATCTCTCAGTTTATTCTTTTTATTCAGTGAGATTTTTAAATATGTAGACTGATATTTTCCATTAAAATTTGGAAATTCAACCATTATTTTTGCTTTGTCATTAAATAAACAATAAATATTTTATAATATATATTCATATTGATTTCCAAGCATTCTCAGAAAGTTTGAGTTGGCTTTCTGGCTTAGGATCATGATTTATAGTGTCTCCAAATGAAGTCCTTAAATATTATGATAGGTAAAAAATGATCTAAAATTTTGAAAGCTTAACAACATTGAAAATAAATCAATCCAATAACAGTGCTTTGATAATATATTTTGGCCATTTTAATTTTCTAATTCTCTTACATAGCTAAGATTTCTAAAACATTTTAAGCCACAAATTCTTAATGATTTAAATTTGTTTGATGAATTCACATATGGTAAATTTTCACAAAATTTCCAGAACAAGTTTTTCTCTGTAAAATGTTGTGCTTTCTTTACATGGATGATGGAAATCATGATACTTCTAATTTTTAATGGGCTACCAGGAAGAATAATATCAACTTTCACTATAATGTGTGTAGCTTCCTTTAACTCAGTAATGCATGTAATTACTTTTTCACACTCTTTCTACCTTGCTTTTCTACTACTTTGATAAATTTTAATTATAATTGTGTATTTATCTTAGATATTTATTACAGTATATATATTGCAATGTAAAATTTATAGATCATGTATCTGGATGAATGAATTATTCCAGTAATAAACAAAGGCAGAGTGTATTTAAAAATCTCAATGGAGTTTTAAATATTGGCTTATATTTTCCTGTCAAGAAAAAAAAAAGTTCTGAAAACTATATTCTCTGCAGGTGATTAATGACTAGTTATATTTCTACTGATCCAGAATCATGAAAGAATTACCCCAGTGGATTTGGTGGAAAGCATTAACCATATAGGTAGCATTGCAATAGATGGTTGATCTTGTCTGTAAGTAATATAATGTGAAATACTGCTAAGCAGCATTTTCATTTCAAGCCATTATTATAAATAGAGTTCATGAGTCATCTCTTACTTGAATGAACCTGCAGCATTTTAAGAATAATAATTAATTCAGGTTTAATCCTTATTTGATGATTTTAATTCATCAATCTTATAATTATGGTGTCTCAGCCATAGATTTCTCTTAGCCAAGAAATTTAGATGACTGATCACCTAAAGTTATATAGGTAGTGCATATTTCTCTGATACTTTTGTGTATTTCCCAACTGTTGCTGGTAAAGAACTAGAAAAATAAAAATATTGACTAAAACACTATTAATTAGGTCTCAAATTCAAATCAACCCAAAAGTTGATTAAAAACTTGTATTCCTGAAACTTATTTTTAGAGTAAATTCATATAAAATTACAGGCCAAGTTTCTGTCAAGTTCAATACTTTTACAGAGATTCTAGGTCTATGTGTATACATATACAAATTTTACATATTTATAAACATGACTTATTTCCTAACTTTTAATATTTTTATGGTATTGCAAAGATTAGCTTGTCATAAACTGCTAAACTTGTATCTGATAAATTCACTGTTATAGCTAAAGAAAATCGCGCTCTTTGTATTAACACATTTATAGTATATTTTAAAATACATTTTTACCTTTTGCTTGCTTATATTAATGATAAGTTAATCCCTAAAAATTCTTCACAAAGTAACATATCCAGAAAAATCAGAATATAGGCAATAATGTGCTCTATCAATATGCACATGGAATTTATATTAAAATGTGATACTAAGAAAGCACTGAAATACAATCATTATAGGATTGTATACTGTGTTTTTATCTGTCTGGTACTATATCATACAGTTTGTTGTAGTATTTCTGATAACAGATCTTTGGTGGATGATAAATATTGATAATCTTTCATATTTAAGGAAAGCATTTCATTCCATTCAATCTTCTAAAATACTTGTTAGAAATCATTTCTATTTGTAGAGTTATGTACAAATAACAAAAATAGTATCTTTAAAATAGTTACTAAAATATATAAAGAATAATGTATAAATATTATTTTATTAGTTTATTACTCTTAATAATATAAATGAGTAAAACAAATTTTTTAATGGTTTTAATTTACATTGCCAGTCTTTACTTCCTCAAAAACAAGGTAAGGGATATAGTAAGAATAGTATATCTTTTATGGCAGAGACTGCTTAGAGGATGAACAAATTTCCCCCCTTATTTTCCCCTGAATAGAAATCAAGGCTGAATTCTCCAGACTTTCTTGCAGTTAGGTTACAGTTAGTTAGTTCCCATGGCTCTGGTTAATAGAATTTTCATGCCTGACCATGAAAATATAAACTTCTATGATCTCACTCAATGTTTTGAGTTGTAGAGCTCCAAAATAGCAGAATTACATGAGAATGGGAACCTAGACCCTGGATGGAATTAACCAGAAGTAACCCTCAGCCAAGAACATTTGAATTGGACTTTGTGTTAGTGTCAAGCACTTCTTAAATTAAGCAACAAAAAGTTTGCTCTGTTTGTTTTAGCAACTAGCAAGTTGATGCTGATTCATACAATTGACAAAATGCAAAGTGTTCTTTAAAGAATAATAATTTCCAAGTAGGATTTGAAATTAAGATGCTTGTCATAATTAGTTCCTCATTCTTCAAATTAGAAATTGTTTATTCAAAAGAATCTATAGACATTTCAGAATGGAAAATATATACCCAATCTTCACATCTAAATTTTAAAGTAGCTTTAAAATAATGTTATAAGAACATTATAAGTTTTGAATAAGAGATGGCAGAAAAATGAGTTCTGCTCTTTTTTATTAATTTATGGGCTGTTACAACTTCTTGATGTCTTTTAAAATAATTTACAATATATTTACATATTTTCATTATCATAAGACATTTCCTATAGTATAATGTACAATATATTAACAGAAAAAGAATTAAAAGTACATTTCAAAAAGCAAACCAAAAGTTAGTCATGTCAAGAATTAAAATAGCCTGTATTAGACTATTAGACAATAAAACCAAAAGGAATTTGGCAGCTAGCTTAAGACTGTGTTGATTGAAATATGACCTACATATATTATCGAGTTTGCCCAGCATGAAATAAAACTATGGTATATGACACTGAAGGCAGAAGCTCTTCTCACTTGGTGATTTAAAGAATGACAATTTTTGTCAACTTCTACCTTGCAAATGCAGACTTAAATCAAGGGTGCTTAAATTCATAATTTATTCAATTAGCTAAAAAATTGGTATATTTGCTGCCAAAGCGAGAACAACTAACAGATAATAATTTCCCACAGTCTTGTTCTAGATCTTAGAGGAATTGGTTTCAATTTTTCCATGTGAAGTCTAATCTTGACTTAAAACTGTTTCACATTGCTTTTATTGTGGGGAGTTACGTTCTTTCCTTATATATTTTGTTTCTGGACTGCACAGGCAACAGCAATACCAGTTGGAGAAATTTTTGCGAATTATTCATCTGACAAAGGATTAGCATACACAATATATAAAGAATTAATGCTCAGTATAGTGAATCACTTGGGAAATACAAACTAAAATCACAGTATCATCACATCCCAGTCAGGATGGCTGTTATCCAAAAGTTAAAAAATAACAAATATCTATAAGAATGAGAGGAAAGTTGATGTTATTCACTATAAGTCATGATGTAAATTAATATAATCTCTATGGAACATAGCAATTTATTGAATTCATAGTAGAACTAATATAAATTTCAAGAACTCAAAAATAAGTGAAATCAGAATCTTAAGGTCACATTAGTACACCATGTTCTTTCCCAGCAGCTAGCCCATGGAAAAATATCCACCAACCAATGAATGAAAATATAGCAAATATTCACATAAAACAGAATAATATTCTTCAGTCTTGTGCTAAATATTCTTACCATAATAATATCAACTTAAAGAAAAAGGAGTAGTTCACCAAAACTTCAAGGTCATTAGGGGATGTGAAATGCTTCACTTTTTTGAAATGTGTTCTTAAATATCTGTCTTTCTCTTAAGCCATGTATCTTCTGAGTTAGCAATGTAATTTTAGAATTCCATTTTGAGGAATATAAATATAGAAAGATTATTACTTTT
The DNA here is from genome assembly GCF_034190915.1 of Cavia porcellus. Classification (NCBI taxonomy): domain Eukaryota; kingdom Metazoa; phylum Chordata; class Mammalia; order Rodentia; family Caviidae; genus Cavia; species Cavia porcellus. Next base: position 61,693,404 of record NW_026947493.1, read on the forward strand.
TTGTTTTTTTTTCAAAATGCAGCAACACTGAGAACAACCTCAGTGGACATCCATTAGGAGAAAGTTAATTTATGGATAACAATAATGCAATACCATTATACTACACACACAGTTTGATCTAGTGTGGCAGTTTATCCTGATTTCCTCCAAACCGATTCAGCTTACAATGACTTTCCATCCTGTCTTTGTTCACATGATGAAATATTAACTTACATATGGTGATAAGGTATTTCCAAAAATATATTTCATCAAATTATATATACATATATATATATATATATATATATATATATATATGTGTGTGTGTGTATGTATATAAACATATACGTATATATCAGATAATGTAACAAAAAGAAAAAAGATGTGGAAATTTTGTGTAAGTATGCTTAAAAACATGGAAACATGAAGGTTGTCATTTTCTATTGTCAGGGTTCTGGTTGAGCTCCTCTGATATTAAGAATTAAATTTGTTTTAAATACTTGAATTTGAGACCTTCAAAGATTTCATTTTTATTTTTTCTTAAATCTGAAATTTATAGCCAAGTGTTCATTTTCAGGAAATGTTTTCATTCTGTTGAGTGACAACTCTAAACTACAGCATTAACTCATGTTTAGCACCATGTCACCTTTCTCAACCTTGCCAAATGTGTGAGAAACCTAAATTGTGTTAGCTAGGTTTTATGGAAATTCATCTAAGGTTAGAAAAGATAAACGACTTGTCCAGAGGCACATTGCAAATCATGTATGCTAAAAATAGATTCATGAACAAATATCCTTGGGCTTCCTAGTTTGTAATATTATTTATAAAAATGTTAATGATTCTCTGATTTTTCATGTGGTTATATAAATTTTATTGTTTGCCAGGATTAGTGATAAGTATTTGACCTTACTATCTTGACTTCCTAAAAATGATCTTCAGGCCAATTAGATCTGTTCAAAAATCCTTTGGCATTGCCTTTAAAGTGGACATTTTGCATGAACAATATATACCACTGAAGGTAAGGGAAGAGTTGTTTTGGTTATGCATTATTTGCATACTCTGTTATGTAATGGAACTCTGCTGAGTTTGGCAGTATTATCTACAAACACAAGATATTTTAAAAATATACTAATTATCTTTCAACAGATACCAAAAGCCTGATATGTGGCAAACTCTTTTATAAGTAATCAGAATACAACAGTGAAAAAAACCCCACATTATTTTCATGAAACTACATTACATTACATTGAGGGAAGATACCCAAATAGTATATGTCAGGCAGAGACTCTACAGAAAACCAACCAGATAAGAAAATGAACATAAATGAAGAGACAGTGTTTTAGATTAAGACAGCATGAGGATACTCCAAATAATGAGTACACCTGACATCTAAAGGAGAGGAGATGTAGACACTGAATGATACAAGCTGAGAAGACAAGGAACATAAAACGTCTGAGGTGGTACCTGCATGACATTATTAATGACAAATTCAGTGTAGTTTAGTGAATGACTTGAGGGAAGGAGTGAAAGTGATAAAATTAGAGTAGCAAGAGGAAAAATGTAGGTGTAGGATGATGAAATTTTGGTAAAGCACTGACTTTATTCTGGTTGAGACAGACGTTAGAGTTTTGTCAATAGAAGACTGATATTATCTGATTTAAATTTTCAAAGAATTATTTGAGTTCCATATGCAGAACAGATTTGGGGTGCAAGGACTGAAGTAAAATTAAGTGGTTGTTATTAAAGAGTTCTTTCAAAAATGATGATAGCAAATCTTCCAAACTTGCCTATAGATTCAGTGTTTTTTCTATCAGAGTCCCAGCCTGATTCTCTTGCAATGAAAGGCCCATTAATCATAAGATTCCTGTGAAAGCACACGAAGTTCACAAGAGATAGTCAGCACACACACTTTTTAATTTCAAAACTTACTAGAAAATTATGTGGCACTGAAATAAATATAGAAATATATAAATGGACCAGGTATGAGAGTCTAGAAAGAAACTCTGAGTCTATGGTCAATTGATTTTTTGAGAGTGCTACAATAACTAATGGGAAAGATTAATTTTTTTTCAGTAAATTATACTGAGATAGTTAGATCCATGTGGAGACACATGGATCGGTAAAATAACCCCTACTTCACACTATACATAACGATTTAAAATGAATAATAAGGGATTATAAACCATGTGAGATGTAAAACAATAGAAGTCTTAAAAGGAGAAAATATACTCGTAAATCTTTGTGACTATCCTTCTTACACACCAGTAGCTCAAACAGAGAGCTAGAAAGGGATTGGGGAGGAGAGAAGAGAGGATAGGAGAGGAGAGGAGAGGAGAGGAGAGGAGAGGAGAGGAGAGGAGAGGAGAGGAGAGGAGAGGAGAGGAGTGGAGAGGAGAGAGGGAGAAGGAGAGAAAGGCAGAAGGAGGAAAGAAGAAAAGTACATAATATTACCTTCATAAAACTTTTATTCTTTACATAATGGTCTTAGGAATTGGAACACTAATTAACTTTAAATATGAGTAGAGATGAATAAGATTTCTCCAAAGGAGATATGAAAATACCTGACAAATGCAGGAAAAGATGCTCACCATCACTAATTATTTGAAAAATGAATATAAGAATAATTGAGATAACTGTTTATACTTGCTGTGTTGGAAAATTAAAAATAAAGCTAATAACTGATATTGTGGATGATTTGAGGAAATTAGAACGATACACATGGGTTGTAGAAGTTTAAAATGCAAAATAGTCACTTTGGAAAATAGCCTAGAAGTTCTTTAAAAAGGTAAACATGCATTTACCATATTACCAAGAAATCTTATATGACAGCTGTATATGCCAAAAAAATTGAAAAAAATATATCATCAAAAAAGTTTGCATGAATGTTTTAAAGCATTTTTATAAGAAATAAAAAACATATAGTACAATAGTACACTAATTATTTATTGAGAAAATAAATTAAAAACTCTATAACCCTGCAACAGAATATTCAGCCGTAAAAAAAGGAAAGAATTCCTGACACATGGCACAACTAACAGAGTTAGACTTGAACATTCTTGCTGATTTAAAGAGACCAGTCTCAATGGAAAGCTACGTGATTCCTTTTGTATTAAATGTCCACATCTACAGGGCAGGAAGATTAGTGAATGGTGGGACTTTGGAAGGGGATAGAGTAGAATGAATTGTGACTTCCAAAGAGTATGTGTTTGTTTGGGGAAGTGACAGAAGTTCTTAATTAGACATGATGGTTGCATACCTCTGAACAGAATAAAACACAGTGAATTATTCACATTCAAATGTGAAAATTATGTAGGAAAACAATTATATCTCAATAAAGTTGTTTTTTTTCCCTCAAGATATGGAATGTCCTATGCTGGCATGGGAACATTGAAAGTGAAGGCAAAGTCTAGTTCTTTATGCACCAAAGTCAGCCATATAATACCTCAGCCTTTTAACTATTTTTGTCTAATAGATGGTAATTTTAAATGGCTATAATTAATATGTCAAAGACTTATTTACAGATGTTTTTAATTTTAGGCTTTGGATATACAAACTGAAAGATTTACAGAAATCTGAATTGGAGGTAATCTGGGAGCTGAAATCAAGTTTATTTTTAGGGATGTTAATTCCACAGTTAATGTGTAGCTGATGTGTAAAAGAAAGTGGAATAAATGATTGCAAATCAACAGCACTCAAGCACAGTGTAGACAGTGACTAGACAACTGTCTTTGTTACATTTTTCTTGCTTAGGCAGAGTTCTGACACCCAAAGTTAAAAGAGGTAAAGTTTGTTTGGCTCACAGTTTATAGAGGTTCCAATCAGTAACTGTCTGGCTCCGAGGCAGAGTGGAGTATCAGACAGGCTTCGCAGAGCAAAAGCAGTTCCTGTCAGCCAAGAGGTAGCCAAGCAAGCGAAGGGTCTTAGCAGCTTCGTTCTGCTCTCTGTATACTCTAGGCTATTGAGTTAGGGTGGTGCCAGACAAATCAGCAGACTGATGTAGTAATCAGCCACCCTTAATCCCTGCATCACTCCAGATTCATTTACCAGTTATGACCCGACGAGCCTTTGTGGGGTCATCTAGGTACAAAGCATAGTAACTGTTCTTACTCTACCTCCAAAAAGGTTCATCTGTCAAATAGAAACCATGAGACCAAGTCGATTCAATTCATTCCTAGAGTAAAAAAAAGTGAAGATTTGAAAGTATCTTTTATTTATCTTTTTATTACTATCAAATTTGTGATATATATATATATATATATATATATATATATATATATATATCACATTCATAGGGAATTTGTACTTGTACATGATGTATCTTGATTCCACCTTTTTCACTTTCCTCTCCCTCCAACCTTTCTTCCCTCCATATTTACAAGGGTTTGTGTCATTTTATCTCCTTTTCCCACTTTTTTGTTTTCTTACCCTTCCTTTTCCCTTCCTCCTTCCCAGTTCGTCTTTCCTTTTGAACAATTTCTTCCTGTTTCACAATATGTATTATACATTTTGGTTCTTATTTATACTTTTAGTTTCTCTCACCAGAAAGAAAAAGCAATATTTACACAGTTGTCTGTTTTATTTCACTTACGAGCATTGTCTCAAGGTCCATCCATTTACAATAAATATCTCAAGTTGATTTTTATGGCTCAGTAGTACTCCATTTATATATTTTAAATACACATCTTTTTTAAAAAATCTATTTCTCAGTTGATGGACATTTGGGTTGTTTCCAAGACTTATCTGTTATAAAATGTGCCCTTATAAACATGGGTGAGCATATATCATTGTGGAATGCTTTTAATTATTTTGGGAAGATATCAAGAAATGGAATAGCTGGGTCAAATGGGAGCTCTAATCCTAGCTTTTGATGGTTCTCCACACTGATTTCCACAGTGGTTGCACCAATCTATACTCCCACCAACAGTGGAAAAGAGTTCCTTTTTTTCCGCAGCCCTGTGAGCAATTCTTATTTGCTGATTTTTTTATAATAGTCATTGTTTATGGACTGAGATGAAACCTCAGCGCTGTTTTAATTTGCATCTCTTGAATGAGCAGTGATGTTAAACACTTTTTCATGTACCTATTTACTTAGGAATCAATGTAACAAAGGCAATAAAAGATCTTGATGATAAAAACTACAGTATTCTGAAAAGGAGATTGAAGAGAATATCAGAAAATCGAAAGATATCCTTTGCTCTTGGGTAGGAAGTACTAACTTTGTGAAAATGGCCATACTCTCAAAATTGTTATACAGGTTTAATGAAATCTCAATAAAAATAGTATATCTCACAGAACTAAGGAAAACATTCTTAAAATTCAGCAGAGATCAAGAACAGCAAAATCAGTCCTGGACAACAAAATCAAGCAAAGAGGCAACACAGTCAAGCAGAGGTAAATCACGATCCTTGAATTGAATATATATTACAGAGCTACTGTGATAAAAACAGCATGACACTGACCAAAAAAATCCAGACCAGGAGATAATGAGACAGATTAGAAGATGCAGAACCAGCTCCAAACACATTCATCTACTTTTTGCTTGACAATGTGGCCAAACACAGTTACCAGAAGAAATCTTCTTTAATAAATGGCACTGGAAAGACATTTTCTAGGTACCACAGACTAAAAGTGGACTCATGTTATCACTATGAACTAAACTAAAATTGGAATTGGTCGAAGATCTAAGTATTAAAACAAGAACACTAATGCTCTAGATGAGTGACTATTTCAAAATCCTGAAGACATAGGTGTAGGCAAAGATTTCATGAGCAAAATCGCGATTGTATTTCATATGTTACAAAGAATCAACAACTGGAATCTCATTTTATTAACAAGCTTCTGAACAGAAAAAGAAATCACCAACATAGTGAAAAACAACCCGCAGAGTGGAAAAAAATCCTTAACCAGTTGTTCCTCAGAAAAAGAGCTAATATCTAGAACATATAAAGAATTGAGAAAAATCAGACTCCTTAAATTTAAAGACCCAATCCAAAAATGAACATATGAGATGAATACATAGCACACTGAATATTTGTCATTGTGTTTTGATTAACATAAATTCAAGCTTTTACAAAGCATCTGCTTTGTAGCTAAAATTAGGATTTGAAAATTTCAAGTAATATTAAGCATTGGTTCCTCAACAACGAGAATGTAAATAAGTAGAGAAATACTTGACTGAAAAAAAAAAGATTCAGAACTAACCAAATGCCAAATGATAGAACATTTAAAACTAAAAATGGATCGATATATAATACATAATATTGAAAGCTAAACATCAAAATGAGTGGTAGAGTTGTGCTAGAGAGCAAAAATACTTTGAAGACTGAAACAGGAAGTGTGCATGAAATAAGTGTGAGCTTTTTGTACCTCAAAGGACAGGAAGTTTTGATACTTTGATGGAGAGAAACAAATAACCAAACTCGGAGGCAAACAAATGTAAAGTCAAGTAAAAATGCCAGATTACATGTAAGTTATTAAGGAATTGTGAGTTTAACTTACTACCAGAAGGATGATATTCTTGATTGCTGAAAAGCAGTGAATTTAGTTAACTAAATGATCAGTCTGAATGGAAAATGGTGAAATAATGGAGTCTAGATCAAGTGAAAATCATAATAATACTAATTTAAAAGGTACATGTGTATTTGTGTGGACATAACCAAAGGGTGCGTTTTGTTTTCTACTGATTGAATGTAGCAGTCATTTACATTCCATATTTTATGGGAACCATTTAAAATCAGAATTACCTTAAATCATTGCAATATGCTTAAATAAAAAAAATAAGATCCTGTAACAGTTCACTGCTATATGCTTACAGAATTGGCCAACTCCTACCATAATGGCTAATTAAATGAGGGAAGGTCAATAGAATAGGAAAGAAGAAAGATGTTGAATAAGACAACTTGATATAAGTCAGAAAACTGAATCCTAGAGATGAAGCATTTTCTGCTACTTTCCTATTTTTTTCTTGTGAAGTGATGATCACAAAGTTTTGCACATATATCATTTTAAGCCCTCGGATAATTTTAAGCTGGTGATCTTTCTCTCTGAAGGCAAGACAAGAGTTTGAGCAGTTAAATGAATGCAAGCACTGCATTTTTCATGCATTTTAGAAGTTTATAGAGGAATATGAGATGCAGATAAATAGACCATTGTCTAATAAATGAAGGTTTTTGGAAAACAAAATATTTAAAGCTCACTGAATACAGCTCTTAGATGGGTTTTTCCCTGTCTCATTTCTTCTGTAAGACTATGTGTATATGACATAAAGAGACCTTCTGTTATTTGTGGATATGCATCTATAACTTAATATGATAATCTATGTGTCATACCGGTTTTTCCTCAAATATCATAGAATTTTTTGGTATGCATCTATTTGACCTGAAATATTGCCTTATTAATTGATATTCCATGTCTAACTTAGAATTAATTCCTTTTTCATAATTGATATATCTATATATAATATATTTCGTATTTTATATATATATATATATATATATATATATATATATAATTTGTCTTTTTGAGATAAGGTTTCGCTACTCAGTTCAAACTAGCTGTAAATTCACTTTGCAGTCCAGGCTTGTCTCAAACTTGCAACAATCCTTCTGCCTCAGTCTCCCAAGTGTTAAGATTACAGGGATGCAGCGCCACAACCAGCATGAAATATATTTCTTTTATTACACTTTTATAGCAGAAAGTATGCTTACTAGACTTTGAAGTCATCAACTGCAAATACTTTTACCATGATAATAAAACCAGTTGTGTTTAATTTTAATTTATACATCTTTAGCTATTAATTCTATAGAATATATTTCATATATTTACTTGAGGTTTTCATTACTGTTATGGTTTTGTTCAGATGTCCCCAGAAGCCTCATGTGGTCATGGGGGGCTTTTGAAGGCAGCTGAGTCTAGTGCTGGGATTGTGGTATGTGTGATGCACCCGCCTAAGGGTAGGTAGCTGGCATACAATATAAGAGAGGGAAGGGGGTATGCTTTTTCCCTTTTGGCCCTTATCACCTTTGGTACCTGCCAAGGCCATGAATGACTGCCCCTGTGCCATGCCACCCTGCCTTAAAGCCAGCTGGTCATGGACCAAAACCTCCAAAACTGCTGTGCAGATAAATAACATTTCCTTCCCTAATGCTGGGTCTCAGGTATTTTGTCTCAGCAATGAGATAAAAGTAACCAAGACAATCACCACTTTAAATGTTTCTTATTGTGCTAGTTAATCTTAAATTTACAGAGTTAAAAGACTCTTGGAGAGGTGACTGTATCATGTTGGCACTGTACTTACTGATGATCATAGCACAGTATGCTCAGGTGCTTGATGCCAGGCGGAATGGTGAGGCACTGGCTATCCATTTTTCAAGGAGCACCTCTTGCTGTGATTGTCTCCTACTTTGCTTTCTGACTGCCATGAAATGAGCAGGTTTGTTCTGCCACATCCTCTGCCATACTTTATCTGCTTCAGAGCCATGCAGCCATGGACTGAAACCTATGAAACAGCCAGGCAAAAGTAAACCTCTTCTCTGTTAAATTGCAAGTGTGAGATACTTTGTCCCAACAACATGATGACTGACCAGTATATCATTCTAACTTTTATCTACTCATTTTCATTAGACTATGTATTAGGATTCTACTAGAGAAAACAGATATAACACAAGATATACAAATATAAGACATTATAAGATTGGCTTATGATGGTCAGCCACAGAGTGAGGTAAGGAAGCCTGCAGAGGGTGTCTGCAGGCCAGAGGCCGAAAGATTCAGTCCATGGTCTGGAGTGCACCGCAGTGTCCTGGGCAAGTCCACACCAGCAGGCCAATGGGTCTGCGGCAGACGAATCTATGCCGGAAGTCTGAAGGCCAAGGCAGAAGCTGAAAAGTCATACCAGAAGTCAGGAATCTTCCAAGTCAGTCTCTTGGAAGACTAGAGCTCCCATGAAGAGCCGCCCTAGGTTGTAGAATTGCTAAATCTACTTAGTTAAGCTTTAAAGGTCTCAAGTTGACACAGTCAAGCAACCACCACAGGATGTGTCTTTTTCATCAGTAGATATAAATTTTAGTAAATTATTGTTGTGTACGTCCATTATCACTTTTATTATATTTTTAAAAATTCTTCCTTTTTAAAATTATTGAGAGATATCTTCCCTTTTGTAACTTCTTCATTTGTTGACTGATAGAATTTATTTGATTTTAAAATAGTTCAAAATATCTGGCATAAATTGTTTGACATTTCTCTGCAGGTTATTCAGGAATCATGCTCAGCCTCAATGAATATACTGTCTTTGCAAAAACTGTGTATTTTAAACTCATTTATTTCATCACTGGTTTTAGGTGTATAGTTTTAAATTTATTTTTCCTCTGTTTTTGCATGTTTGATTAATTGATATCTTTCTTAGTTACAACACAATTTGTATCTGTTGGGGCCATCCCTGAGTTATAGTGCTTTTTATTCCATCCATTTTTTATCTTCGTGCGTTGTATTTCTTCCATAACCACAAAATTAACTTACTACAGAATAGAACGAATAATATTAATAATATTAATATTAGTAGGAGAAGCAAACTGTGTTTTATGACTAGAAATGTTTGTGTAACTTGCTCAGTGCTAACCCTATTTTTATTGTGTGTTGCATCTGCATCTTCCCTAAAAAAGAGAATTGCATCCAATTCCCTAAAAAGACAATAATCAAAAAGCTAAGTCAACATTTTCAATAAGGCTGAAATTTGACCAAGACAAATATCTAAACATATTTTCCCAAATCTTTGAACATGTTAAAGGAACATAAATTTTGCCAGACAGTTCATGATGGCAGAAGGACCTCGTATCTTTCTTGAATAGTGCTAGAGTTATAGTGAAATACAGTTTTCAATTCACAGTCTGCAGTTTATATAAATGGCTTTCCTTTTTTTGCAGCACAGAATAATCACATATAAACAGTTGTGATCATGGCTTCAGTTCCTCAAGCATCACACATTGTTATTTAAGCTATAATCACCAGTATTCTCTAAGGTTTTAGATAACAGCATATTTACATTATGGCCTGTATTGTACCTATTACAGGCATTTACCTTTCTTCATGTAGTCTCTTATTTATCAGTTTGAAGTGAATTTTTACCTATCTATATATATATATATATATATATATATATTTTTTTTTTTTTTTTTTTTTTCCTAGCAGTATCTAAACATTTAGGTACTGATTTGGTAAGCTATTTTTTTTTTTTTTCTATTTTGGAGCCACGTGTGTGTGGTATCGGCACATTCTGGGCCTTCTCTATTAGAGAAAATAGACCTGTAAAGAAACCAGAAGACACGTGGTTCCACTCATGCCTCTTTGTGGGCCACTTGTTACTCTAGATCAAAAATTCTGTGAACACTTTCTATGTGAACCCATTTGAGTGGTCTGTAGTTAATCTGGAATTAAGTATATATTCTGATGAGTTTTGTCAATTTTTCCAAAAGCTCCTCAGTATATTTACATTCTCAGTTACATATATTTTCATAAAAACATAGATTGCTTTACATAATCTATCCTTTAAAACTGACACTGATCCTTCTTCCTTTTATTGTAATCTATGCATGCCTTTCACCCCCCTTTGTCTCAGGGAAGGCTCTATGTTGGATGTGATTCCTCTTCCTTCAGAGTTTAAATTGACCACATCACCATGCTTAGCATATTAAGCAGTAAACATAATTTGCCTTAGGCTTGTGTGTGCTTTTCTTCAAAGTATCTCCTATGACACTGGACTTTAGCTCTACTGTTGTTATTGTTTTTAGACTAAGAAAAGCAGTAAATCTCAAAGTAACATACAGATTTTACTGTTTATATCTTTCAGGCTCATTATTCTCTTGTAAAAATATATAGTCCCTTAGTAGGATATATACATATATATGTATATATATATATATATATATATATATATATTATATATAATTTTTAACTTGTCAAGTAGACTTCTATTTTTCAATGCTTAATTCTTTTATTGAAGCAAAAGAACCCCCCTCCCTCAGATTTTAAAGATATTAAAATAAAACTATTTATTCCCATCTAATTATTCCATTACAATGAAACACTATATTTGTTTTTTCTTTTTTATGTCTTAATTTTAGTTATCTACTAGCTTAATATAAGATGATTTAGTATACAGTGATAGTTTGGTTGTTGCTGTTTTTTATGCATGAATATGAAGTATGGGACTTAAGAAGCAAATATTTAAAACAGCTGAGCATATGTGCTGGTCTTGGGCATGCTCAGCTGTGGGCAAGGTCAATCTTGGGTTATTGTCCATGTACACAATGGGGATTTTTTAAGATTGTTTGAACACCCTCTAACTTCTCTCTTTGTTCTTATCAATGTCCCCAACTTCTTTGTTTCTAATATTTGGAATTTCATTTAATCAAGCATGCATTTACCAGGGGAAAAAACAGTAAGATTTATGGCTTGGATATTGCCAAATTTCAAATATTAGGTCCACACATGCATTCTGGGTTATCTTGGACAATTTATGAAATTACTCTAAAGTTTCCTGTATGAAAAGTTCCATAAAATGGGACCAGGAAGCCTATTAAAAATATTTCAGACTTCGAAGTGTGAAAGCTCAAACCTATTCCAAAAATGATGCTTCCATTACTTAAATTATTCACATAGATCTTTTGCTAAGGAGGAGAACAATGATGTTAAAGAAACCATTAAAGTCATAATCAATATATTGGAAAGGGAAACAGCAAATGGAGCTTGAAAACAGGTGTCTCTCACTTCACAGGTAAATAATCAACAGTCATAAAACTAACAATACCATCTAATATGTTCCTATAGCAACATTTTGGTTGTGCCACTTATTTGTACCTGAAAGTAATTTGTGAGAATTCACATAGATTTCACGCACTACCAGTTCCTCATACACTACCATCCTGTCTGCTTGTCAACCAGATGTAATTTTTCTGGTTTGTAACTTATAACATTGGCATGTCTGGTGCAAGGACTGGATTTCTGGAATTGATATACCTTAACATGTAGACTTGAATTGCTGAAGGAAACAGCAAAATGATTTGTTTTTTAAACATTTGTTTAAATTATAATTACCAGGCATTTAAGAAGAATATCTTGTGGGATTTCTTAGAAATATATCGGAATGTTGCAATGTGTTTACTAATTCTTATAACCATCATGAAGTTTTTTCAGAAGAGTACAGGCCTCTCAGAATACCAAAATTAATAGAAGATGGTCTTAAAATGGATAATTTCTCTTTCAGTGACACATTTAATGAAAGGTTGGTAATGTAATTATTTTTTGATAATGTAATTATTTACATTGTGGAAAATATAAATTTAAGGTCTGGTGTTCAAAAGTAGAATAGTAGATTTCACAGAAGATTAAATAAAAGAAATTTACACCATTGAATTTCTTGTAAATAAGGTTAGTTAAAAAAGAGTGGTTGCAAGTTTGGCTGCGTATGATTTTTAAAAAATACGAGGCTTCATTTGCATTCCCTGAAATTCTTTTTTAATTAATGTAGCTTAGAAAATGATTGGAGTATTTTTCTAAGTCTTTCGAGTGATGAATGAAGAACAATTTTATCTCCTTGAAGAAGTCTCTGGAACATAGCCTAGAGGACAAAATCATATTCAAAGTTTTGATTTATCTCAGCTTAAAGCCATTAGTTTTTGAACTAGAAAGCAGATAATGTTCAAAGCTTTACTGTGAGGCAACAGAAATTCCTAAGGTCAAAAACTGCATATAGATGGTCTTTGGATGTGGTTTCTAGCCAACCAAATAAACACAAAGTAAATACACTGCAAACCTCTTGATATTGTAAGAAATCTGCACTGAAATACATATAAATATCGCACTCAAACCGCCTGGGTTATTTAATAACTAAAGCAGTCGCCAGTTCCCTAAATTTACAACATAATGAAAAGACTGCAAAAATGCTTAAGGTTTGATCCCTTCAGAGTGGGAAAGCTTCATGGCACCCATGCTTGATATAGCCACAGAGGAAAACAAATCTTTGGATCATTTTAGATGCCACAAACTTGGATTGCCTTGTGGGTACCCAGAAGTTATCTTCCTTGCCAAGGAGGCAACTTGCCACTAGGTGGTTGATCCCCATGAATACTATGCATTGCTTCTTATTTTTACTCTTTTGGGGTGCTATTTATGGTTACTGTTGATCTGTTTTTTAATCAAAAAGTACATACAGCCAATGACTATTGGTTTGTGAGAATTTGCCTCTAAACTTCACAGAGATTTTGAAATAGTATCTATTTGTCCTTAAAGTTTAAAGATACAGTGACTAAGATTGTCCTCTATATGATAGAGTTGATAATTTCATTGAACAAGGGATATTTTTAAAGTTTACATATGACAAAAGATCTGTGCATTAAAATTTCAACATCAGCTTTGCTTGACTATATTAAAGAATAGTTATATCAGCTAGTAGTTATTTCTAAGGACTCTGTCTTTCTTGTAAACAACTGGCTTAGTAAAAGACACGTGACAAATTTTGACTAAATCTTTTGGGGAACATTCATCAACCAACTTTAAAAACCATATACTCTCTGAATTAGTACACATCAATTAATGCCCTACATTTAAGAAAATTTGGGTAAAGTTTGTTTTTAACTAGAACTGAAATAAACAGACGCACATAAGGCTCTTCCTTGAGCAAAACCACAGATGTAAAAAATCACCCAGGAGTGTGGAAGTATTACATTTGCGCATTGTTTTGTGTCTTGTATTCTGTCTTATAGTTTTGACACAGATTATCATGCATGAAACAGAAAATATTCATGAGGGTTAAATCACAAGAGATTTCACATTCTATGTTAAGGAGTTGCTAGCTATCCAGTTTTAAATACAGAGCCATTAAAATGATTTAATGTATATAATTAATATAGAAAGACTGGTGTTCAGATACTTGTGGATTAAGAATAAAAATGAAAATAGGAAAAGAAGATAGGATGGAAGCAAGCCATTCAGTGGGGCCAATTGCAGTAATTCACAGTAGTTCAGAGAATAAACATTTAGAAATGAAGCTGTTACTATACATGCACACGTATTGTTAAAGTAATGCTTATATAATGTGATTATGTTGTCTCTCAAAGCAAAGTCAATATTCATTTCTATGTGAATTTTACCAAGAAAATATTATATTAACAGACTGAGTTGAATTTTTTTCTATCTTATTGAATTGTTTCTCAGGTCGCCTCATATAGATACTAAGATGTTATCAGAAGCTCAAGTATGAATTGTCATAAAAATACTAAAAATTTGTTGTAAATAGTGCTTATGATATTAGACTCAACTTCTAAAAGTTATTCTTCTCAATGATGTCATGTATTTCCAGTAAAAACAATACTATTTTATCGTTAAAGGATCATGATTAATTATATATCTTTATATCTATCTATCTATCTGTCTATCTATCTATTTTTATACTTCAGATGTTCAAGTCAACTATAAGCCTTATTTGAAAATGGATTGGTGCTAGCTTTCTGGGGACAGATCTAGCAAGGAACTGTCTGACCAAATGCTAGTATTAATGCTATTCATATTTCCTTTAAATTTGCTGATTATAGATTTTAGTAATGTACACTTTACTTATCAAAGTGGATTTTCATATCAGTGTTTTTGTTTGTCTGCCTGTACATTTGGTTGAAAGAAATGTTGATCATTTATTTCCAAAACAATAGAAACAGAGAACTACCATTTGATTAATATCTAAATCCTCTGTTGTTAATAAATTGACTGTCTTATTTAATCCTCAGTAGGAACCAATGTTTTCCCAGAACATCCTGAAATATAATGTGACATTTTAACATGGCATCTTTCCTTCATTTCTGTATATTATTTTAGGCCCCAGCCTGCTCAATTTGGCAGTTAGTGTTGATCACATCCTTTTTGTAAGCTATATCTAGGTAAAAACAAAAAAAGGGTTTCTGAGACATAAAACTGCTATCATTCATACCAGAGCTGAACTGAGGGAAAAATAAATCATTTTCTTTCTTTTAAAAAGCAAACCACTGGTTCTGTCTGAAGTTCTGCTTGCTGATCTTGATATACTCAACCGTCATTGCAAAGAGGAGAGAGAATAGATGTAACAAAACTAATCAGGCTTTGGGCTGAGAGAGATTTAGGTGAAAATCTGATTTTCAGGGCTGAGAACATGTGTGATTTTTTTTTTTTAAAGACAGATAGTCAAGCTATAAAAACCCCAGTAATTTTGACAACCATGTGGAAATAATGTTTGCTACAAAATGTCATTTTGTGGATTAGAAGTAGTACATAGGAGATGTAGAAATAGCATAAAGTATTAGCAAATAGTGGCATTATTATAGTTAGCATGACTTATACAAAGATGATTAAATAACAATACAGTGTTAGAGAAATATTCCTAAGAGAAACCCTGTACGTTTATATGATGCTACCATTTCTTTTTATTCTGTTGTAATCACACAAGTATATGTGTCCTCCACTTAGCAGAGATTCATTAATGCTTTTAATGCCTGAAACAAGGGTCACTATATTTTTTAATCTTTCTTTTCTTTTCTTTTCTTTCTTTCTTTTTTTTTTTTTTGTAAAATACCTAACAGGTAAGTGACTGCAGACGATCTGAAACAGCAACACAGGGGAAGAGTAAAGCAAGCTACAGGTCATAAGCATTACTCATAGTGTGCCTCCCTTCAAAGTTTCATTCCTAAGACCTGAACATGATTTGTATGAAATTTGAGTAATAATGCCAATAACAAAAGAAGATCGAAATTAAATATTCTGTGGCTAATAAGCCCAGGTGACTTTTTCAGAGACTGGTATCTTCTTGTATTATTGTGATCCACAATAGGAAGAGTAGAATTATTGATATGTATTTCAGCAGTGAAAAGCATTTGATTCAGTAACACTTAACTGTTGGGAAAGATTGATCATACAGTGACAGCTGGAAATTGCTTCACATTGCATCTTGGTCTTGAAATGTTTTTCTTTGAAGCTTAAAACATGGAATTATTGTTTTACACTTCATCAGCTTTAAACATTTTGTTTGCTTGTGCATTTGAAATATATATTCTCTGATAATCATATCATCAAGAGGAAATTTAGAAGACAGTTTATGTAATGTTTGTAAAGACTGTTAATGCCTATTACCTTAATCATTGGTTTTGATATTTGTTCACAAATGAGGAAGCTTTTCTAATGCAAAAATTATTCATAGAAGTCTAGAGTTTGATATTACTATGGTAATTTTTTTCTTTTTCATCTTTTTTTTTTTTTTTTTTTTTTTTTTTGGTCTCTTTGAGACAGGGTTTTGCTATGCAATTCAGGCCTGCCTTAGCCTTCTGAGTGCTCGAATTATAGACTATTGATGACTATTGGTTGAAAAAATAAATAATAGAAAAATTTGTAATGGATTTCATAACATTTTAGTGGGTTTTCATTAACCACAATAAATTTTCAATGCATTTAATGTTTTAGTATTATTATTATTATTAGTCTTTTTGAGACAGGGTCTCACTATGTGGTTCAAACTCCCCTTGGGCTTCCTTTGTCACCCTGGGTAGTCTTGAACTTGTAGCAGTCCTCCTGCCTGAGCATCCCCAGTGCTTGAGACACAGGAGTGTGCTACCATGCCTGGTAGTTAATGCATTTATAAGATAAAACATGAAGTACACATATTCATTCACTACAAAAATCACTTAGTTCATGTACTAATAATGAGGTCTTTTAATTTATATGCAGAATTAAAGTATCTTTTAAATGTATACATTTCATTCTATTTAAAACTATTTAATACCTTACTTTATATTAACTTCATAATCACTGCACTGTTGCCAAATTTGTTGACTGGTCGGCAAAAAGATAAGCTAGTGTTTGAAACTATATTAATAAGCAAACTGTAAACAATAAGCTATGTATCAGAAGTAGATTTACTGAAATTATTAAATATCATTTACTGACAGTTTTAGTCTTTTCATGGCATAAGATATGTTCTTTTTAGTTTTATAAACATCCATTAAAGTAGTTGTATTTATTGATGCATTCTGAATTTTTGGTACAGGGAAGTCAAACTCAGGAGTTTGTGTTTGGCAGGCAGCACTGTGCCACTGAGCTATACACTGGCTTTGCATTCTGGATTTTTACTGAGTTTTTATCCTAGAGGGCTACCTGTATATTACTGAATTTCTTATTTATGAAGAAAACCATAGCAGCATTGTGATAATAGCTGTCTTACAGTAAAAACATTTTTGGTAACTACCAAGATGGATGGCAATAAAATGAATACAACTATAATCATTCTTATTGTTTAAATAACATGCAATATTTTAAAAAAGAAATGTTTTTATTATAGAAGAGATTTGACATGATTATTTTTCCTCATTGTTGCAACTGAGTGACATTTTCTGAAGATTACCTTGCTCTTTAGTACTCTTTGAACACATTTACCCTTGCCTGCTAATTAGAGATGACTTTAATATCTTGGATTTGTAATGTTAGAATATTTTAAAAATTAAATACCTGAAGTTTTCCAGTGTAAATGGAAACACTCAAATCCTTAATATCACTTTAAAGCAAATTGGGGAAATGCCATTTAGTTTTCCTCCATGAGAAAACTTCACCAAAAGGCTAAGATGGAAAGGGATTTGTCGGGTGCACAGGGATTCCCACAGCAAACAGGGGGAATGTTAGCTGGCTGGCACTCCTTGCTGTGCCACCAGGATCTGCACACTGCCCGCGAGGCACTCATAGGAACATTAATTTCACAGGATGGCCCCCTCTTCGGATACATAGCACTAGTGTTTTCTATACTAGTGGTTCACTCTAGGAGCACTAATGGATCCCTGAGAACATATCGGTGTTGGTCACCATGATTAGAATTTCAGATTCAGTATGTCTTGGTTGATGTTCAAAAATTTATGATTTCTAACAAGAACCAATCGTACAGATATTGGTGGAGGTGGGACATAAACTTTGAGAACCTTTATATCCTACGATTATCTGTGACTACAAGTTTTTCTCCAGTGTGCCTTAAGTTCTCCTGGTTTGGGCTATTAACCCTTTATATACTGGTAATTTCTAGTGTCCCTAACAATGGAGCATTCACAAAATGATGTAGTCTTCCAATTTATGGAGCATCATTGTGATAATATATTATCTTTTGTTCTTGAGTGCATTGAACAAAGGCATGCTGCAGAGTAGTTGCTGTAACTCATGAAATTGTCCTAAAGTCTAACTTTAGACTGGTTAAGTTTCTTCTTATTTTTCCCTGACTTCACTTCAAAGCACAATTTGGATATGTTGGACTCCTATCCAGACTACAGATGAGGGTTCCACTTCCTTCCATGAAGGGTTGGGTTATTCAGATGCATTTCCCACTTTAAAAATAGCTATAAAAGCTAGATACCGTTTTAAAATGAGTAAATGGGGATAAGATATTCTAAGCTCCTTTCATTCACAGTGAAGGGACTAAATTACCAAGTATCATTGAGTTTGGTAAATTAAAAATAACAGGTGGCTTTATTTCTAGAATAATATTTTCATTCATCTGAGGGCGAAATTTTCTTTTTTTTAAAAGAGATTAAAAGAATAAAACAGTAAAAACAAAACAGCAATAAAAATGATAATGGGTTTCAAAACAAGATGATAGGAAATTAGCAATGGTCACTACCTTGAGTATCTTCGAAATAGTTGCTCAGTTTACAAGACGCAGGAATGTAAAACAGATCAAAGGCACATTTTCTTGCCATGAACTAAAGAAATAGAGTATAATTAGTTATTCACCTTTCATGTTTTCTCTTTCCCCCTATCCTAGTTCTTTCCCTTTGAGAAGTACCTTTCCTTTTCATCATATCTATTATAGATTTAGGATTTGATTTTCTCTTGCAGTTTATTACACTAGTGAGACAATACAGTACTTACACATGAAAGTCTGATTTATTTCACTTATGAGTATGATTTATTTCACTATGAGTTGCATCCATTTATCTATAAAAGCTTTCTCAAATTTGTCTTTTTTATTGTTGAATAATACTCCATTGTAAAACAAAAACTACTACTTTTTTAACCATTCCTCAGTTGATGGTTATTTGAACTGTTTCCAAGATTTAGATATTACAAATTGTGTGACTATAAACAGAGGTGCATGTATATTGCTGTGGTATGTTAATTCTCGGAAGGTACCCAGAAGGGGAGTAGCTAGGTCGAATGGGGCCTCTAATCCTAGGTTTTTGAAGAATCTTCAGGCTGATTTTCACAGTGGTTGCACTAGTCTACAATTCCATCAACAATGGAGAAGTATTCCTTTTTTCCTAGAGCCCCACCAGCATTTGCTGTTGGTTGTTTTCTTTAGGTTAGCCATCCTTTCTAGAATCAGGTAGAATTTCAGTGTTTTTCTAAATTTGCATTTCTCAAATGACCAATGGCATTGAACATTCTTTCATATGTTTGTCAGTTTTATTTCTTTACTTAAGAGTTGTGTATTAATCTCAGAAGCCCTTTTTAAATTGGGTCTTTGAATTTTTAGTTCTTCATATGTTCTAAATAGAAATCCTTTGTCTGAGGGACAGTTGAAGAATATTTTTTTCCCAATTCATGGGTTTTCTCTTCACTTTGTTGGTCATTTGTTTTGACATGCAAAAACTTTTTATAAGATAAGATTCCAGTTGTATGTTCTTTGAATATTTCCCCTGAATTTTGGTTTCTGTTCATGAACTCTCACCTACCCCTATGTCTTCAAGATTTCTATCTACTTTGTCTTCTAGCAGATTTAATGTTTCTGTTTAATATTTAAAACTCTAATCCATTTTGACTTTAGTTTAGTGCATGGTGACGGACCTGGATCTAGGTTTAGTCTTCAGCATATGACAAGCCAGGTTTTCAGTACCATTTATTAAAGAGCCTATCCTTCTTCCAGTGAGCATGTTTGGCCCATTTGGAAAAGATAAGATGGCTGAATGAAAAGGGTGAAATCATTACAGATCCTGTGGAAATACAGAAGATCATCAATATTACTTTGAAAACCTTTATTCTTTTTTTTTTTTTTCTTTTTTGGTCTTTTTCCTTTTTATCAGTACCAGGGACCGAACTCAAGACTGCCTGCTTGCAAGGCAGGAGCTTATGCCGCTGAGCTAAATCTCCAGCTCTGAAAAACCTTTATTCTTAGAGGATCACAAACAAAGAAGAAACGGACAGGTTCTTAGAAACATATGAATTACTAAAGCTGGATCAAGAAGAAATAAAACTTCTGAATAATCTAATATCAGTTAATGAAATTAAAAACATAATGAAGAACTTAACAACAACAAAAACCCTGGTCCTGATGGACTCAAAGATGAATTCCAGAAGAAATTTAGAGACAATTTAATACCAACACTCCTCAAACACTTTAGGATAAGTTTTGAAAATGTCTGGGAGGCATAGAAGTGTGAAATTAGAGGCTGGGGATTTAGCTCAGCGGCATAAGCGCCTGCCTTGCAAGCAGGCAGTTGTGAGTTCGATCCCTGGTACCGATAAAAAGGAAAAAAGACAAAAAAAAAAAAAAAAAAAAAAAGAATGTGAAATTAACATGATTAAAAATGAACAATAAATGTGAAGAAAAGGGGAGTGAGGAAATTGAGGATAATTAAAGAATACTTCAAGGCTCAAACAGGAAATAGGATAAAAAATTTCAACTATGAGAGATTGCAAAACACATATCCAAGCTTTTCTAAAAAATTATCACAGATACGTTGCTGTTATTCCTGCTTCTCTATGAATAAGTTCTGGAAGTCCTCCTTCGTGAATGTATTTAGTTGTGTGGTCTTGGCTGCCTCAGTATCCTGAATTCATTCAAAATTACTTTTTATGGTCAGTTTAAGTTGAGGGAAAACCCGCAATGTACATGGTGCCACATCTGTGGGAAAGGTGAGTGGGGACACACCATAAGGTTTGGGGAGCTTTGCTTTCTATTTTGGCAGAAGCATCCACTGCATTTTAGTCCACCTTTAAAGACACTCATGAAAAAGGACTTTAATAATAGCACTAGAAGATGACTATATATATATATATATATATATATATATATATATATATATTCAACTACATATATTTTTTTCCCAAAATGATGGCAGAATATTCTGAGATGGATTAATAGCAAGGCATCTTTACTGCAACAAAATTTAAAATTTAAATATTCTCCATGTATTTTTATCACCTCTTGTGTATATTGCAAAACATCTCTGAAATAAATTAAGGAACACTTAAATGAGTAGAAAGACATGGTATATTCAGGGATGAAGGACAGTATTGTTAAGATGGCAATACTACTATCTGTAGATTCACCATAATTCTAGGAATATCTGTCTTGTCATTTTGCAGAAATTGATAAACTGATCTTAATATGGCAATACAAGAGACCTAAAACATAGGAAAACATTTGAAGAAAAATAGCAAGAAAGGAGAATCACATTTAAAAATTTTAAAACTTTCTTGAAATATACTAGTATGTTTGCAACATTGATATAGAGATAGAGGTCGAAGCTCATGGGATATAAGTAAGAGTACAGAAATAAAGAGTCCATCTGTTTATGATTAACTGATTTTCAGCAGAAATACTTAGTCCCAACAAATGGTGCTAAGACAACAATTTATCCACATACAAAAAATAAAGTTGGCCTTCCTTATAGTATATGAAAATTAAGCCATAATGCATTTAGACACTTCCAGTGTCTAAATATACAAAATATATAAAACACATCGAAATTTAGATATAATTGTTCATGATCTTGCCTCTGGAAATGGTTTTCTGATATTATAAGTAACCAGTGAAATAATACACAAATAAGACTAAAAAAATTTAAATCTTTTATTTTCAAAGTACATTATTAAGAAAATGAATGGAACATTTATAGAACAGGGGAGACTATCCATAAGTCATATATCTAATTGGAGATTTGAATCCAGATTATATGCAGATAGGTTACAAGTCAAACAGCAAGATGTAACATAACACAATTAGAAAGTAGACAACTGATTGAGGATTTTTCATCAAAGTAGTGGAAATGCAAACTAGAGCAGGAGTGTAATGTTTTCATGCCTAGTAGGATGACAAAATAAAAAATAGACAATATTGTTGAGAGTGTAGAGAGACTGGAACATTTGGACATAGGTGACGGTTCTGTAAAACGGTGTGACTGCTCTGGAAAACTGTGTAGCAGTCCTCAAAAAGAAAGTCATCCAGTTTCCATATTACTTTGCAATTACACGTCTAGGTATACACCCAAGAGAACTGAAAACTTACGTACACATCAAACAATTTGTATAATATTTGCAGCAGAATTATTCATAATAGCCTCAACATGGAAACAGCCTAAATGGAATTCAACCAGTGAGTGTATATAGAAAATATGGTATACCAATATGATGTAACCTCATGTGTAAAAGTTATTTATTTGTGATAACAGAGCTCTAACTCATGACCTCGTGCTTGTTAGGCAGGTGCTTATGCCACTGAGCTAAACTCTCAGCCCCTGTAAAAGTAATTCATAACTAATCTGTGCTGCAGACTACATGAATGCACTTTGAAAGAATTAGGTCAATAAAATCTATCCAGCAAAATCCTATGTATTGTGCAGTTATAATTAGATGAAATGCCTATAATACTCAAATTCACAGAGAGAGAGAAAGGTTTAGTGTTTGGTAAGATGGATGGGAATGTGGACGGTGTTAATATGACAATTGTTTATCTCTAGCGATACTAATGTCCCGGAATTAGTAGTAATGGTTGTAGGATTTTCTTCACAGTATACTAAAAACCACCCCATCACACACTTCAGAGGGTGAATTTCATGTTTTGCAAATTATGTATTAAACAATCAGTAGAAATTATAAGATTTAAACAAACTATTGGTATGTATTTATAAAATTGACCGTACGATATAGTAAAAACACATGTCGGCAAGTCACACAGGCTACAAATGTGAGAATGTGTTCTATAATAAATGCAGAAATGAAACAGATATCCAGAAAAGTTAAATTTTTTGAAGTTTTAAAAACTCTTCTAAAACCCGTGGATTATGAATAAATCACAATGGAAAGGGAAAATCTAGACTTAATTGAAGTGAAAATACTAATTACATATATTAAAATGAATTGCAATAGAACGTATCATGCTTAGAATTGTAATAGAAGTTATCATACTTAGAGGAAAATTTAAAATTTGTTAAAACAATGGGTTGACATTAAAGATTTCACCTGTTTTAA
The DNA here is from genome assembly GCF_034190915.1 of Cavia porcellus. NCBI lineage: Eukaryota > Metazoa > Chordata > Mammalia > Rodentia > Caviidae > Cavia > Cavia porcellus. Next base: position 61,716,618 of record NW_026947493.1, read on the forward strand.
AATACTTGAGTTGGGCAGCAGTGCACTGTACATGACAAAAAATAAAATTAAAAAATGTATTTGTGAAAATGATGCGACATTGGTGGTGGTTAGCAAACTCATGATAGTACGTGAAAAGAAGAATGGAATAGATGCAGCTTTGTAGAAATTTATATAGAGGCAGAAAGCATCAGAGTGCATTATTGAATCTGACATGAAAAGCTGAGCACAGATCTTGACATTTAAAAACCAAACGATGGCTATGATCAACAACCATGTCAAAAAAATTAGAACATTTACATTCAAAAGTTTCTAGAAAAGTAAAACTGAAGAAAATCTTCACAAGAAGAAATAGGAAATTTAGTCAACTTGAATTTGTTAAATAAATGATATGTATAATTTAAAATCTTTCTATAATCACTCATTTGGTTAAATTTCTAATTTTGCAAACGTTTAAGGGATACCAATGTCAGTCTTACCCAAAACCTTCTAGAAAACAAGTATAAAATGTCTGTTACGTTTTACTTAACCCACCACAATTTTTGTACTCAAAACTGATGAGGCTATTACAAGAGAAAGAAATTATTGGCCAATCTCAGAAATAAAGATATAAGCAGAGTAGTGAAAATATATTAGTATACTTGATCTGAAATACTAAGTGTGCCTGCTGATTTTACTATAAATCAAGTTCATTTCAGAATTATGAGATTAATTTACTTTGATATTCAACACCATTTACAGAACAATTAAGAAACATTATGCAGTCACTTTCCAGAAACCTTTAGTCTAATTTTGTTGTTGTTGTTGTTCAGTGAATGCATATGAAACACCAGTAACTACCTCTGAGCTCTCAGTGCTTTTCATGAGCACTGTAAGGAAAATCTGACTAGGATGCTCTCTGGGCATTTTCTAGAAAAACCTTCAAACAGCAGGACCCTTTGAATTATATCCCATACATTACTTTTTCAGCTGATCCTCCCGAAGACTTCCTGAAGCTATGAATGTTGTTGTTCAAATGTTGTTAGAAAAGGAATAAAAAGTTTTTGTGTGTCAGAATTGACCACAATTCAGAAATAAACCTTCCACTTTGAATTATTGTATTGCAGCAACTTGAGGTAGAAGAGACAAAACCATCTCATAAAATTTATTTATTGAGTAAATATTTCTGAGAAATTTTTCAAATTTTTGATGTTCAAGCATCATATAAACTCAATGATAATAACTCAGGCACGTTAAGGATGGACTCCTTAATTTGATTTACCTGCATATTCTTTTCTATTCTGTAAGTTGTTAGGCTTTCTAAATTATTAAATGTAAGTAACATCATGATCTAGATAATGCAAGGTTACTATAAAAATCAGAATAATAATAGCATTTACCATGATAATATTATATTCCTACTCTTTACAACTATCAAAGCAATTTTTATAATTACCCCTGTACTTTATTATTAGTTAAATATCAATAACCCCAAATACAGTAACTAATATTTTTCTAAGTTAAAATGAGGTAATTACAGATTTTTACCTTTTCAACACACAGGCAAACTTTGCTTAAAACCTTGGCGATGTTAGATGCTAAAGTTTTCTGAGATGTCAAAATAGAAGCAAGATTATCTAATTCACACAAAATGTGTGAGAACTACATGACATAACATGATCTATGTCCAGGGTGAGGTTTGACACTAAGTATGCATTAAAAACCTTGAATTCTTTGACTTCCTTCTTGTACCAAACAGTGTCATTTTTGTGTCCCACTTACAGACTTCAAAAAAGAGATCACTTAAAATTCCTCTGACTGGGTTAGATTCTGTATCCTTAATCTAATACAAATCATTTCATGGGTAATGACAAATAAAGCATTTCTTAATAAATACGAGAGCCAAGTGGCATTTCTTGAATTACAACACTGTATAATCTTGAGGCATCATCCCTTTATTAGGTGATATATTGAGGAGGAGAGAGGGAGAGAGGAGGTGCATAATTATGTTACACAGAAGTGAAAGCCACAGTATCACAAGGGGCCACAGAATGCCCGATGCATAGTGGTTTCACTCTTGGTTCCAGTATGTCTGGTCTCGCTCAGTCTTCATCAGGCTGTCAGAGTCTTCTGCATTATGTCCTATTTAGGCACCCATCCTTTTTACTTCAATGTCTTTAATATATTCCAGTCATTATAATCAAAAAAGTTTGAAATGTAAAATATTTTTGCTTTGTACTACTCTAAATTCTACTACACAGAACAGCAAATATTAGTTTTCAAAATGCTAAGTTACTGATTTTTTTACAAGTATTGACTTTAAGTATACTAAATATTGTTTCATAGATTTATTTACATTAGTGTGGGATATACTTCTTTATGTTAAAATGATATTTTTACATTAAAATATTACAGGGTTGATCACATAGGAATGAAGAAAAATATGAAGATCATTTAAAACTCAGAAGAAAAATAATAAAATAGCTTCATTAATATTTGAATGAGTTTTGCCTAAAATAGCAGTTTAATTTTATGGCATATTATTTAGAATGTTTTTGTGCAAGTTGGAAAAGATTTATTTAAAAAATAAAAGGTATTTGTGATGTCATGTAAGCATAGGAGCCTGTGCGATCATGTCAGTGAAGATTCTGCCTTTTTTCTGTGTTTTTACTCAGCTGCCTTCCATGTGTTGGCTGTAGTACTCCGTGTCCTGCTCTTTCATGCATTCCAGATGCTTTATGTCTAGATCAGGAAGCCGTAGACCCAAGCAGGCGGCTGTTGTGTCCTGGAATCTCTGTTTTCCATAAGACCCTTTTAGGTGGTCCTGTTCAGGTTTGTGTAGGTTAATTGGCAGACCTCTGTTGTCCAGTCAGAATTCTGAATATTTCCTTTGTATCCTCAAGGATGCCCAGAGTTGAATGATAAATTATGTGCCGACTATTGATTGGAGTCATACATGAAGTATTTAATATTAGGAGATCCTTTAGAAAGCAATTATCTAGCATTATAAGGCTCTGTCATAAAAAGGGACCTCCCACACAAGATACAGACATGGCAATGGGGTCCTGTAATGGGATCCATGCAATAAGACCTGCCATAGGTTAAGTACTAATTTCCAATTTCTGATTATGCACCCAGATATAGTACCAATTAGGCTGAATCAACTATGCTAAATTCTCTGGGATAATCTGGTTGTATGTAAATGCAAATTTTGGAAGAAGTTCTAATGGATTAATTTTTTATTGGGGAAATCTAATTTGGCCTTTATTTTTATATAATTCTAAACATAAGGTTAGTAACTTCTCTAGTTTTTCTTTAGTTTTACAAATGTTAATTATATACTAATTTTTTTCTTTTTTTTTTCTAGAATTAGATGAAGTGACCCAGAAACTTATGCTTCTGACAGCTAAACCAACTTTTGGCCATCTGACAGATGTAAGTAAAATGTTCAAATTGTAATAGTTTCACTGATCAAAGTAATTAAATGCAAGCACACATTTATTATGTTTTAATGTCTAGTAGCCTTCCTACCAAAGTGGCTACTATACTATTATGTATTCTCTAGGGAATAGAAAAGGAGATACATAAAACATAATCATAAATCATCCATTTGCATGGTATTTTAATTTTACTTATGGTAATTTTTCTGGTAATATGAATATTAGATTACATATAATTTCACATCCTGTCTCAACAAAAGAATAGCTGTAAGAACCTTCACTTAAAAGATTTTTACATTTTAAAAGAGGACCATAAGCATTTCAACAAATATTTCAAAGGCTGTGGATCATTATTTTTAGTTTTAACATGCCCATTTTATGTAAATAAGATATTACAAGTGCAAGAAATATACCTTTTGTAAATCTCTATGAAATTTGTATGTTTTCAGAATTCGTAAAGAACCACAGTGCCTCCATACATAGTAGATTCTTTAAATCAATTCTACTAGGAATGAGATCAAAATTTTATACAAGTCATGGTATAATAAAAAACAAGGAGAACATTCAACTTAATAGCACTACAGAGGGACCGATAGAAGCCTAAATAGCCTAATGTCATTGCTCTCCAATGGCAAAATCCAAATGGCCTAAACATCCCTCTAGCCACGTGGGGAGCTGGGATTTGAAAAGATGGTGCTGTGAAGAAAGGTCAGAATGAGGAAACAGTAGAGAATCAGAGAGAAGGAAAAGGACAGGACCAGCAGCTTAACCAAGCATGGTCTTTGAGGAGCAGCAATATTTAAAGGGAAACTTTTAAAAAGTTGCTTGTTTGCCTGAGCTATTACATATTAGCCCTCCTCTCTGTTTCCAAGAGAATCTTTAGTGAAATCCACGACTCTCTCTGATGCTCAGTGATTCCTGATGGTTAATTTGAGCACACGTTGAGTCCTCCACGCAGATATTTCTTCCTGCAATATCTTGGTTACATTTTGAGAAAACATCTGGGATTTGGGGGTTAAAATGTAGCTTTCAGTTGTACTTTGGATTCAGTCAGAATCACAAAAGGGAGATAAAAGTGCTTCCTCACCTTGGTTAACAATTCATAGATTATAATGGTACTTGAAATCTTACTTCACAGAAGGGGAATATTATGAGATGAGTCTTTGCAATCTTTAATGCTACTGGTAGTATGTATGGTTTCACACTCTGAAATTAAAGGCTTTTTATTGACTTCTACTGACACATGTGGAACTTTGCCTTACTGGACAGAGAGGAACAAGTCTCAACTTGAGAGAAGTTACATATTTTAGAGCTAAGCCTTTAGACTGGATAATAAATACTAAGTCAAAAGGAGACCTAGAGAACAGTCTCTTCAATCTCATATTAAAGAGAGATGTTTAAACCAAGTGTCAGCAGAGCCCTGGCTATGACAGGTAAATGTTGGGTGCTGCATTCTCTTTATTTTTTTTTTTCCCTTGGGGCCTGGGATTGAATCCAGAGACTTCATGCAGAACCACCCCCAGAACTTTTGTTTCTTTCTTGCTTTGTGTTGTGACAGATTCTAGCTAAGTCATTAAAATTGCCAAAACTAGGCCTAAATTTCCGTTCTTTTTGCCTCAGAGTTCTGAGATTATAGGTTTGTATTACCATGCCCAGCAAAAGAGGGTTTGTTTTTAAGGGAGAAAGGGATGCATGTTTTTCTGAAGGAAATATATAAACGAGTGAGTGAATGCTTTTAACTAAGATTAGTGGGAATGGAAATCATTGAAAGGGCTGGCTAATTTACTGAAACTAAAAAGAAATCTGGAATATACTTCCCAGGAGTCCAGAAATTACAGAGAATGTGATGTGTACCTTTGAGGGAAGCTGACGTTAGAGATAGCAGAAAAAGTAAACTGCAACAGAGAGAAAATCCTAGAGTGCACAGTGTGTCCAGAGGGAGAGAGTTAGATGAAAATAATTATTGCTAATTAAACTTTTAAATAGTGTGAAGTGTCATGTTAAAAGTAAATTCTGTTTTTCTTTTAAATTGTCAATTTTCCCCCAATGATTTTTATATGAATAAATTTGTTTTTTTATGCCAAATGGCAGAAAGTGCTAATTCCAACTTTTAATTTATTGGAGGTGAAAACAGATGCTATATATTAATGCATCCATATCTATGTTTTACACATAGAAAAAATAAAAAGGAAACACATTTTATTCTAGCAATGTGTTAATGATCATGTAAGTGTTCATTTTTAATTCGGTATTTGTCACTATGTTGTTTTGTGACAGTTCTCAAGCTGCTTTGAATTTTTCGACTTCAGGGACATCTATTTTGGCACTTTACACAAACTAGCATTATTAGCAATTTTTTGGCAGTCAGGATTAAATGAGCAGATAGTATAAATGAATGGCCATACATATGAACACCATCCACTTGGAACTTGTGTGCACTTGATCTATGCTGATCAGATTACTCTATAGACATGGAATTCTTTTGAGTAGTTATAAAAACGATGTGTTTCTGACATAGTTAATTTTGCCTATAAAATAACTGGATGTTTAAACAAAGCCAAAATTTAGACCTGGATATTAAATACTAACTCAAAAGTGCCACTGAGTCACTTTTACAAATAGGATCTTACTTCCCCTGTCCAGCTCAAACTAGTTACTCCTGAAAACTGTTTTCCTTAGCAGTGACTCTGTAGTGAGTCTGAAATTGACTGCTATATATGTCATGAATTTAAGGTCATTAAAAGAAAATAATATCCTGTTTTTTTGTCTCATTGTAAATGAAAAAACTTTTCAGTGCCCATTCAGTTGCATCACTGACATTGTTATCAGTCAAGCACAACACGTGTTAGTATATGCATTCTCTATTTTTATAAAATAGCTGTATTTGTCCTCTTTAACATCAGTGCTATAATGTCTTACTAATTTGTTCCTTTTATCCATGGTGCCTGATTACTACTATGCTCCTTCAAATTTGTATTTCAATTTTAGGATAAAACCGATTAATTAATAGCTATAAAATAATCTGCTGTGATTTTCATGTTTTTCAGTAGTTTTACTTTGGTGTGCCTACATATGGCTTCATTTTAGTTCTACTCATTTGATTAAGTTTTATAGTTATTTTAATCTATGAATTTATATATTTCATTTATTTTATATATTATATATTACAGCCATTTTAATCTATGAGTATATGTTTCAGCCAGAATTTTTTTAAACAGTTTTTCTGCTCCATTCTGAATTAGTCTTTATTTTCAAATAATATTTCTGTTCCATTCTGTCTTTCTGGGGCTCTATTTATAAATACATATAATAAATATTCACTCTATATAACCTCTCTTTTCATATTTTATGTATTTATTATTCTTTTTATGTTCACTTCAGTTACCAATTTGTAATTGCTCTTCTTTCCAAATTATTAGTGTTATTTTCGGTGTTTTTATTTGCAGTTAATCTGCCTACTGAGTTCTTAATTTCCAATTATGCAGATTTCAGCAACAGGTAACATTCTATCTTTTGAAACTTTCTGGTCTGGTTTTATACTACATATTTGAACATATTTTACATTTGTTGTTTCCTGATTTTAAAACGTGAATAGCCTATGCATAAAGGAATATAATTATTCCATTTTTCTCAATTCTCTGTACAGTTGTGATTTTTCATTATGCCTGGACTTTTTCAATTGAATGCTAATTTTTACTTACAAAAATTCTAGACTTTCTGTATTTCTCTTGGTGAGCTCTTTCATGTATTCTACGGAAAGGTGGGATATGGGTGGAATTTCAGCACTTCAACCTGTTAAGAAAGACTAAGGCTGCATCGCAAATGTGGTAAAACTGCGTTTGCTGCCTCCTCAGCTCTGAAGCTGAGAAATATATTTACCCTGAGAATTCCTGAACTCTGATTTTACCGCTTCAGTGAAGAGCTCCGGAACCTCAACTAAATTTTCTGTTTAGAGTAAGTAAGTGTTAGCTTTTTAGGCTGTTACTCTGTACGTAAGTCTTGAAGGGACAATTGAATATGTTTTTAATATCCCCTGAAGTCTCATATTTTGTCACTGTAGACCTAAGAGACATCAAAGTTCAGTTTCTCAGTTTCCCAATAATGATCTTCTGCTGGGCAAATCCCTTGAGTAATATCAGCTAGTGACACTAAAGGAGTAAATTTGGCTACACATTGACCGGCTTCTTCACATTTTCATATCCTGGTGATTTTTCAGCATTAGTGGCTCTCGGAGGCCTTTAAAAATTAATTTTGCCACTTGTTCTGTTTGTGCTCATCAAAAGAAAAGACAGACCACAGTCTAAGATATGCTGTCCAACAGCTGTTCTAAATATGGTTCCTGGAAAACTTTTGCCTAGGGTTATTTCATTTTCATACATTCTTCAAGATAATCATTGTGTTTTGATTTTCTAAGAGACATTTAATTTGTAGTTTATTTTTGGAGGAATGGCGTACAGTATCATTCCTAATATATTTTTTAAAGCTATTGACTTTCAAACAGCTGAAATATTTAAATTGAGTCTTCTGTTCTCTTACATGTCTTCCACATAAGATAATTACCTTATAACTCTCATCTTTCAAATATGGATAATGTAAGATGTTGCTGTGTGAATGACATGGAGATAGTTTATCTTTGTTGAAAAGGCTAACCTTCAATGAAGTTATTTAATATTAACATTACTTAGCAATATTGAGGCTGATAGAGAGTAATGAGTGTATTGTAGATAAATGAATAGGTGTTGATAAAATGTGCCAAAATATTTAGATAAGGAAATACTGTAATGAGATAGAATATGTACACAAGGTGCAATAATCAACCCAGAATAATTAGCATTTACATGGTTAAATATTTTTGTTTTGTTCTAGGAATCTTCCATCCTCTTCCTCACTGTTCCTTCCAAAATACATAATAAATTTTGAACTGCAATCATTCAACTGTGTTGTAGAAAGCTAGAATGCTACCCGTACTCTCTGCATTACACCTTCTTGCCCTATTCATTACAATTTTTAATGACTATCATTCTCCTTCTAACAGTCAATGTTTTTAGTTTCTATGTATGGAAATACGAAGTAATTTTTCTTTCTGGGACTCATACATGTCATTTCACACAATGTCTTCTAAGTCTGTACATGTCGTGCAGTTGCCAATATTTCCTTCTTTTGGATGCCTGAATAAAATGCCATTATGAATACAAACTCCTTTCTCCTCTTCCATTTTCTATTGATTCATCAACATCATGGTTATTTCAAATACTGCTGCAGTAAACACGGCAGTGCACTTATCCCTTTCATATACTGATTTCACTTCCCTTGAATATATATTCAGCAGCAGTATCACTAGATCATGAGGTTGTTCTGTTTTTAATTTTTTTAAGATACTGGTTTTTCTATACTGGTTTTCATAATGGCTGTGCAGTATAAGTTACAGTCCCACCAACAGTGTAGAAAGGTTTCTTTTTATTTATATCTTCATTCTCATTTCTTTGTCTTCATGCTGACTTGAGTGCAATTATATCTTAATGTGGTGATTTTCATTTCCCTTGTGTTCAGTAGATATTGAATATGTATACTTATTGGTCATTTTTATAATATTTTAAAGAACTGTCTATTCAGATCATTTGTCTATTTGAACTGGATCACTGGTTATATTTTTCTCTTGAGTTTTTTTGTTCTTATAACTTGATAATCCATTACGGAAGAATGCAGTGTTGTCTCGGTTCATGACCCTAATTCAATCCCTGATTCCCAGGGAGATGACTGTGTTCTTGCTTGGGCTGGAAATCATATTCATCACCCACTGTGGAGTTTGTAAAGGGTAGAAAACTTTGCAGAATGCTTCTGTTTGCAAACTGAATTATTATCTGAGGTATTACAGAACGGTAGTTTGAACATATTTTCTCACATTCTGTAGGCTATGTACTCACTCTGACAATTGTTTCTTTTACTGTGCATAAGCTTCTTAGAGTTGGATTTAATCTTATTTTTCTCTATTTTTGTTGATTATACTTTTTGAGTCTTGGCCAAACATTTGTTTTAAATAGCATTGTTTGGCAGTATTTCCCCCTGTGTTTTCTTCTAGTGCTTTTGAAGTTTCATATGTTACTTTTAAGTATTTGATCCATTTTGAATTGATTTTCTTACAAGCAGAGTGATAGAGGTAAAAGTGCATTCTTCTGTATATGCATATCTAGTTTTCCAAGCAATATCTATTTAATAGATTTTTCATATATATATATATATATATATATATATATATATATATATATCTTGCACCTTTGTTGGAGAACATTTGCCTATTTATGTGAAAATTGATATCTAGATTCATTATTCAGTTCATTTATTTATATGTCTATCTTTACATTAGGACATAGCTATCTTGCCAATTATGGCTTTGTAAGATCTTTAGATGCTAGATATTTTGATGCTTTAAGCTTTATGTGTTTGTTGTGAAGAATGTCACTGGTTTTTTGATAGCATTGCAATTAGCCTTCAAATTACTTTGGAAAATATGGACAATTTACCAGTATTCATTCTTATGGACCCTTGCATAGGAAATATTTCCATTTTTGTACCCTTTCTATATTAAATGTTTGTTACCTGAAAAAGTTAAATCAAAGGAGGATCAAAGGTTTATTTTGGATTATGGCCTATGAGGTTTCAATCCATTGTTAGGTAGTACAAAAGCAGAAATCTATGGTGGAAGAAATCCATTCTACTCATGGTGTCCAATAAACAGAGAACAGAGGAGGAGACTTAACAAATCAGGGGTGCCTCTCTCCCAAATCACACACTCTGGCCCATTCAGACACATCCTTTAGAGACTCTCAAGTCAAACAAATCGACAGTAAGATTAACCACTGTGCTCTTTAGTTGTATTTTACTATTGCTTTGCAATTTTCACTGTAGAAATCACAGGCTTCTTTCACTAAATTTATTCTTAGGTATTTTATTTCCTAATTTATTTTTTGAATGTTATAAATGGAATTGCTCCTTTGATTTCTTTCTCAGAAAATGTTTTGGTGTATAAACATTGTTGGTTTTTGTATGTTGAATATTTATCTTGCAACTTTACTCAAATAATTGATGATTGCTAATCATATTTTGGAAGAGTATTTAGGTTTTCCTATATACAAAATCATGTTCAAAGAAGAGATTTTGAATTAAGCATGATTCATTAATTTGAAAAAAAATGTTAAACTGATATAGGGGAATGAAACTCCCAACCTACTAGATGTCTGGTACAAATTTGTGTTCTATAAATCAAAGAATAAATTTTAGGAACAATGGAGGTTAAGGTAGAATATATTTATTGAGAGAAAGCATCTGTCCGAAAGACAGAAAGGGTCCTGAGTGGATTGCCGAGGACTCCTCTTTTTCTAAGAATTTTACTGAGCAAATCCACAAGGTGAAGTGGGTCCAAGATGGAGAAAAATGGGAACTCTCAAAGTGGGCATGAGGTGGGACAGAATTATGGCCAACCAATCAGTTTATACTTGCTCAGGTAAAATTGATTAAATGAGAGACAAATGGGGAAGCCAGTGTCGTAGCAAGCAGGCATGCTTGCAGACCAGTGACTCTGCTGTAGGGGCGTGGCATGGTGACACTTGGCTTCCTCACGGGGATAGATACTTAGTTAAAATATCAACTACTGAATGCTTATCCTTAGAAAGTATGTGGGTACTTTCATCTTTTGTCTTGAGGTCTGACCCACAATGGAGGTATCTGTCTCCACACAGTAGCAAGATATCTCATCTTCTGCACTGGTTGTATCAAGCGCTCAGCCAGTCGAATGCCTATAATATTTCTATCTAACTCAGCTGCATGTAACAAAACAGTAGAGAATAAGAAAACCTATTTTTAAACATTGTGAGTTAATTTCTACATTTGTTAAAATATAACAAATTTTAACTTAAAATAGTATGTCGTCTTTAATGAAATATAGTAAGAAAGACAAACTCAGATAATTTTTAAATAGAAAAAGATAGTTGAAACAATTTATTGTTATTGCAAAATCATTATCTGATTATTATAAAAATCACATTTACATTAAAATGGAATTGTCAGATTTCTTTTTTAAAGATGAAAGTTAAAACCACTCAGTTTAAAGATGTAACAAAAGGTGGAGGAAAATTAGGAAGTTCCTATTTATTTGAGCCATCCTCAGGTCTTAGGTTCATGTGATAATTTTCAGCAGTGTACCCCAAAAATTTCTTTAAATCTATATAAAATATATCATAAAATAATGAATAATTAAATATTTCCCAGCAAATTCCATTTATAAGTCAATGTGTCCCATTTTTTCTCACAAAAATATTCAGTATTACATATATAATGTTCTTTTTGAATGCTATATGACAATAATCAATAGCACAGGAGTCATGAAAAAGAACACCTCCAGCTAAGAGAACAGGCTCTGTACTAAATCTGTAGTTGGTACTCCTCATACATTGAGTGGTTGACATTTAAAGATCAAGGAGTCAACAAGACAGCATAATGGAGGAGGCTGGATGTGAAATATGTTTCTCCATACATTGTATTTAGTGAATGAATCTTTTCCAAATTCTTACTGACGCTTGACTGAATACAAGTTTATATATATATATATATATATATATATATATATATATATATATATTCCCCCAGTAGTTTTCTTAATCTATTTACAACAAACTTATGTGTGTCAACATAGAACACTTAGTAGGATGACTTAAATTGTTTATTCTCCTGTTACTCTTTCCAGTTTACAATTCAGAATATTTGAAAAGGATGCAAAACACTGATTTTTTTTAGTTTCATAAGAGATTTTACACAAACTCTCTTCAACACTGAGTATATTTTTCTTTCTGAAATTATTCTCAAACTCTTTCTAAATATCTTCTTGTGTGTTCCTGAAATTTAAAAGTGAAGCTAGTTAAGATGTTGAGCTTAATTCAGGTTTTCTGTTGAAGTATAATGTGCTTTCAAAAGGCAATGATGCTTTATTTTACCACTACCTTGTAAAATAATTGTAAAATAATATATATTGGACATCAATAAATAAAATATCATTATTACAAAAACTATTAAGGGGGATAACCTAGAAAAATCTTTCACTTAGTGAGAACAGTGATTGTTTCCTAAAGAAATATTTTATCTAACTTTTGCTCAGACTGGAAACTTTTGCAAATGTCCTTATAAACAAAACACAACTTTAAAAACTACATGCACTGTAGAGTACCTAAAATGAAAGTTCCCAAACAATATGATTGTATTTTTGACTGTTACATTGGTTCTCCTTTTATATGTGCACTCATGTACAGACATAAGAACACAGGCAGACACAAAGAATGGCTCTTGAATACAACTGAAAATCTAAAATCCACTGCTCTGTAGTCTACAACTGGGCTAAATCATGTTATCTGATAGTTGTGTCCCTCCAAATTAGATTGCTTTGGCTTTGTGGAACTGTGTTCTGTCAGATAGCACAGCCTAATATGAGAATGTTATTACTAGAAATGTCAGACCTCGCCTGTCAGTGTTGTAAGGATATAGGTGTGGATATGATTTCTAATATCCTTTTTTTAAGACACATGGGGCATGTTTTTCTGGTTACAGTACCAAGAATAGGTCTTCTCTTGAATGCTGGCTTGGTTTTCATTTCAAGGATCCTGTGACCCATTAAATGAATCATTGATCCTTCTTTATGTTGACTACTAGAAAGCTTTGAGCTAAATGTACAAGGAAATTTTACATGTTTTCCACGTATTCATCGTACTTCTGACATCATCTCCTTCTCCTATTCTCAATGTTTCTCTGTGCCAATATTTTCACTGCCTTAACTTATTTTGTTTTTGTAATGTTGTATATAATTTTATAGAAAAATTTAAAGATATGTCATTTAACAGCAAATGTAAACTAACTGAATTTTGCTTTACTGTCATCTGATGCCAACCATCTAATTTAAATCACTTTAATTAATATGAGTAGAGTGATACATTTTGGATGGCCTGCTTTGATTGTTACTGTATTATTTTGTCCATTATTCAAATGAAAACATAAATCTATGTGAATTATAACCAAGATTATTATCACAGAATTTAAGGGAACTTTGTTTTAAGCAGTTGCTGAATGAATTAATAATGGATGATAAAGAGGGATGGGCAGAAGTTATGATTGTAATCTTAGAGGAATTCAAAGGATATTTTACCTGTATAGATAAAACAGATCTTTGCTCGCATATAGCTTTTGAATAGACCTAAATAGGTTTCAATTTAATTTAATCACTTAATAAAGTCAAATTATTTTGTTATATTGCTAGTGATAAACACTAAGATTGCAAAAGATCATCAAAAATGGAAAACAAATGCCTTTTAAACTTTAGTTCACACTGAAATGACCTCCAAAAGAAATATGGATAACATCTAGAAACACAAAAGAATTTTCAAAAGACCTGTGTGCCTGCCTGGTTTATGTCTTTAACAGATCAATCATGAAAATAATATTTAATATGTAAAAAGCAAGTTTGACATTATAATATGAAGATTGTTCTGGTTCTATTTTGAGCAAATACTATGACCTCTTAAAATAACATTAATTTAATACTCTTTTCATGCATAATTGTTGAGAAGTGCTTATTTTAAAAACAAAACAAAACAAAACAAAAGAATAAAAGTGATACAGGATTTCAAAAGAAATAGGAAATTAACATCAGTTAATATGTTGAATATTGTTATTTGGAAAGTAATTGTTCAGATTGCAAGATTTAGACATGAAAAAATATGATAAAAAATCTGACGATGCAAACACAAATTGTTCTTTTTGATGAACTAACAGATTAGTAGGTAGCTATCTATCTTGTTAATCACAGTTTTCCCTGAGAAAAATAATATAAAGAAAATCTGTAGAACTTGGCTATGGTTTATTCTTGTGAAAACAAGTTTTCAAATTTTCTAAAGACATTTTATTTATCGGAGCAACCTTATTTTGCATAAATAATTCAAATAAAGAAGTTCAAGATTCTCTATTATTTTAACAGTAGTTAATTTTTCAAATAAGAGAGTCATGATCTTGAATTTGTGATTAAGCTTTCATTATTGTTTATGTAAGTGGGTAAGGTTTATTATGTTTTTACTTATGAAATACATAGTAAATGTAAATTTGGCAATTAATCTTTTATTTGATTGTGTAATTAATTTGTTATTCAATTGTATGATTACTTTTTCAATTATGTTCTTAAATAAATCATGTACAAATGATTCAATCTGTATTTAACATAATAACGGAGGAATTTACTAACGTTATACCACTTACGTATAGTGACGAAGAACTAATGATCCAAAAATCTCCACAGTGATATTTATAACTCTATACTGTAAGAAATTAAAGTCCCTGTATAAGCTATTTTTAATTGTACAGACATAAGTTGACAAATTGGTATATGACAAGGTCTATGTTTAGTGACACTATTATAACTCAATGTTTATCATTTCTGCATTATGTGGTGGCTTTGTAATGGCCATGCATTTATTTTCAAGTCCAAAGATTTGAGTTCTAAGGAAAGATAAAATTCCCTACCTAAGAGAAGAATTTTATATTATAGTAGTTCCCTCTTTTCTTCATACCTCAGAATATTATTCTCTGCATTTAGAAACTTTAACAAAAGTCTGAAGACTTCTATTATTTATTTAGTTTTTTAATATCTTTTTACATGGTGATATATCTTTAGCTATTTTTAGATCTTCCATTGAAAATTATTTAATTCATTATTGAATTTTATAATGACTCATTTATATATTTACATATGTGGGTATAGACATATATATCTATGGAGAGAAAAAAGAATAAGAAAGACAAGAAAGAAAGCATTTGAGAAAGAGATGGGGTGGCATAATTTGTTAAACTGATCTCGAAAAAAACAATGCTATACATTAAAAATGCAACTTCAGTAGTCCTGTAAAATACCATGTAGTATGACCATTGTTTGCAAGGCTTATCTTTAAAATTTTCTTGTATACATTTTTACAGCAGCATAATATGCATAGAGTTTTGCTATGCATAGAGTAAAACTGCACTATTCTTAAGTATATACTTTATTTTATACAAACTGATAACTGAGCCACTATAAATCTCATGATATACATGAATTAATATAAAATAAATTTAAAATTAAATATATAACATAAAGGGTCTGGGGATTTATTTCAGTGGCATAAGCATCTGCCTTGCAAGCAGATGTCGTGAGTTTGATCCCTGGTACCGATTAAAAAAAAAAATATATATATATATATCATAAAATACCACCTTATATGCATTTATTTTAATGACTACAATCATACAGTTTGAAGATACTGATAGATTTATTTCTTTTATTCATTTTTTAATTTCATTTTTTTCATTTTCAAGGTTGGCATAAGGTATACAAGTAGATACTAAGATAACAAAAAAATTGTATTGCTTAATTATATGAAAAAATAAAGCAAAATTTTATAACAAAAATTATAATAAAATTTTACAGTGTAGTTAATACACTGCATATCATGGTTTTAAAAGTGTGACCAAAATGTTACTGAAACTACAAATATACATTTAAATCATACAAAGAAGAAATAAATAGGAGTACTAAGATCCTTTTTCATGAACTAAGAGTGTGAATGGAGAAAATTAACATATATATTAAAATATTATTGAAACACAAGAATAATTTGGAGAATTATTTGGACTTCTGCCTGTTTCTTATTTATTCATTCTCATTCTGTCTCTATGTCTCTGACTGTCTCTCTGACAAGAGAAAGCATCCAATATTTAAACTGCATGTCTGATTTATTTCATCTAATATTATGTTACATCCATTTGGCTGCCAACATCTCAAGTTTGTCTTGCTTTATGGCAAAGTAGTATTGCATTATGCATAAAAATCACATTGTCTTTATTCATTCATAGCTAGAAGTTATTATACATTATGCTACTAAAATGTGTATCCATGCATTCATTTAATATAATGACTTTAAATCTTTGGGAAGATATTTAGATGGGGGAAGACTAGATCAAATGGAATTTCTATTTTTAGTTTTTTGAGGAATCTTGACAATGACACTACACACAAAAGATATTGTATGAAGAAGACAACAAATCTTTTTCCTTACCTGCATCAGCAAATTGGACATATTACCTATAGACTTCTTATATCATAAATCCAACCAACCTTGAAATTTACCTATTTCAGAGGTTTCTCTGAAATAGAGCTGAGATACAGCTGTACCCCAAACAAAAGGACAAGAGAAAGAAACAACTATTTTTGTGAGTAGGAATTATACAATGTCTTGGAATGATTCTACCTGAAAGAAGACAGCACGCTGTGTGAGCTTTTAAGATTGTTTCTAGATGGTAAATGGGGAAGGTATGAGATTATTTATACTTAGAGCCTTACATGAAGCACTAACTTAGTAGGGAAAATACATGCTCCAGAGGAAGGAAATAGGGTAGAATTGGTGGGAGTGAAAACTGGGATAGAATTTGATGTGACATTTTTTTAATACTTAGGTTTTGAAAAATACAGATAAAGAGGAATCTCTAATATCATAGTTATTCCACTGGGATTCTTGAGGAGGAAGATATGTATTCTAAGTTTCAAAAAGTAACTCATGTGGAAAATAATTTATGAGCTTGTGTGCAGGAGAATTTGGTTCCTGCTTATCTATTCCAGTTATTCAGTGGCATTAAGTTTTTACAATAATCTAATTTAAGCATAATTGTCAGTGTCAGAATTCAAATATATCTATAAACTCCTATACAGCATGGGGACTGGATATTTTACATATAGTCACAAAGAGTAAAACCAGCAAAAATCCTATTAATGACTTCAATGACTTCAGTCTATTGTACAATTTTACTTTTCTTGACCTGACAGAACTTTAGTTCATTGAACTTCTGGGCACAAAACAAGGGACATCTGTTCAGTAGAGTATTTTGTAATTCATATGTTAATTAAAAATGACTCTAGTTCCTAGAATTTCATTTATTTTTCATAATATATATGCCCCGTGGCATTTCACAATGGGTGTTGCTATATAAATATGAAATATAAATAAACAAAGCAAGCCATTCATTTCTGCTCCTGGACTTCGAGTTGTATATGATGTAATTCTAAGTGCTTTCTTTCACCTTGCTCTAGCCAGAACCTTATGGAATTTCCTCCAGGAGAAAGATCAGCTCGGTGGGATTCGTGCATCTGTCACATCTGGACTATCTCAGTGGAGAGTAGTCGGTCCAGGCAGGGCTGGGGGCAGGGCGAAGATCTCATAAAGTGTGGTAGCCTGCTTATATTTTGCAGCCAGAAGCACATGCATATTAGTCAGTTCTCTACTTTCTAATGCATGATTCTGGTGTATTATTTTTGCTGTTTACATGAAGACCAACCACAGAATAATCAGCACAAATTTATGTAAGTTAAAACCATTTAGCAACCTCATGGAATGCAGGAGAATGGAGATCCCTTACCCTGCAATAGGAATCATGAAGTTTGAACAACAGTGGTACACAATTTATGGGACGAGATAGAGCTATCAATAATAATAGAATATTAGTACAGGAAAACACAAACTTCAAAGAAACTGCCTGATTATGTGCATAAACTGTTGAAAATTTATCTTCTATTTTCTTTCCTATCAGATTCTGAGGAGATATTATCTATTTCTGAAAATAATGGTGTTTGGTGTGCTTTTGCTCTATAAAAGACATGGAATGATTTATTTTTTTTTATTTTAAAGAGAAAAAAATACAGAAAAATCAAGAAGCAAACAATTCAAAAACAACAACAAAAGCAAAATTATGACAACAATAATAACAAAAACAATTACAATTTAGGATTTCAAAACAAGATGATAGAAATTTAATAGTAGTTGTTGTATTGCATATTGTTATATACATAGTAATTGCTCAGACTGCCAGATGCAGGCATGCAAGATTAATTAAACACTATAATTTCCCTTTCAGCCATTTCATTCCCTTTACTATATCTATTGCAACTGTTGATCTTATTTATTCTTACAATTTCTTACACTAGCAAGACATTACGGTGTTTACACATGCAAGTCTGATTTATTCACTTATGAGTTTGATTTCTAGTTGCATCCATTTACCTATAAAAGACTCGAGTTTATCATCATGACTATAGTATTTCATTATATAAAAATACCACATCTTCTTTTTATCAGTTCCTCAGTTGGTGGGCATTTGGGTTGTCCCCAAATTTGGCTATTACAAATTGTGCCGCTGCAAACATGGATGCACATATACTGCTGTGGTATATTTAAATTATGGAAAAATGTCCAGAAGAGGAGTAGCTGGGTCTAATGGAACCTCTGGCCCTAGTTTTTTGTGGAGTCTCCACACTGATTTCCACGGTGGTTACACCAATCTACATTCCTGCCAACTGGAAAAAGGTTCTTTTTTCCCAGTAGCCCCACCTGCATTTGTTATTGGTTAATTTCTTGATGTTAGCCATTCTTTGTGGAGTGAGATGGTATCTCATGTTGTTTTAACTTACATATCTCAAATGATCAATGATGTTTTACATTTTTTCATATATTTATTTGCCATTTGTATTTCTTCATCTGAAAAGTGTGTTTTCATCTCAGATGCACATTTTTGGATTGGGTCTTTAAATTGGGGAGGCCTGATTTTTTTTTTTTTCAATTCTTTATATGCTCTAGATAAAAGTATTTTGTCTGAGGGACAGTTGACAAAAATACTTTCCCAATCTTTGGGCTTTCTTTACACTTTGCTGGTGTTTTCTTTCAATGTGCAAAAACATTTTAGTAAGATGAGATTCCAGTTGTTGATTCTTTGAAGTACTCCCCACGCAGTTTGGTTTTTGTTCATGGATTCTTGGCCTACCCCTGTATCCTAGAGATTTCTACACACTTTGTCTTCTAGTAGGCTTAGAGTTCCTGTATTAATATTTAGATCTTTGATTCATTTTATTTTTTAAAAAAAGGTTTAATTATATTTTGTAGATATATATATATAGAGATATTGATATTTAAATATAGATATGTAGACATAGAAAAATGTAGATGTAGACAGATAAAGGACTTTTAACATGCGCTGAAAGATTATTTCTCACAAATCAGAATTAAACACAATACTTAATTTTTCAACATAGAACAGTATGTACTGGAGCCTGGTTATGTACTCATGGGTAATAATGTATACCATGTTGGAAAATAACAAAATTTAACACTATCAGAAGAACCAAATGATGCTTTAAACACAATTCTGTTATATTTCTATCAAAGTAAACTGAATTGATTCATTTAATTCTCATTACAAAAGCAAATCTACCTTGTAAAAGATGAATAACAATGAAAACCAACACATTATTTTTCGTAAATGTTATATTAATATATCAAAAAACTTACAGGTTTAAAGATTTTATATCTGTTTTTATCAAAATATTAATGTATAACTTCAATAAGCAAATTGCATTATAAATTCTCTGATGAGTACACTAAATCCAGTAAGAAAGTTCCACACCCTTGGTAGATTTTATAATCTATTTTATGTTATAGCTAGTTAATAATTTAGTGAAATAAGTAATGACGAAATTTTTGTTCCCTGTGTATGATAATTTCCTTGATACATTAGCAAAACTAGTAACTATTAATAGTTTCATATATTTTCTTTTCTTTTATTGTTCATAGATGACCTATGAAGGGCTATTATTTTCATTCTACAAATGAATCAATTGAGATCCAAAGGAACAAACATTATCTAATCTCAAACTTGTCTGATTTTAGAGCCAAGGCTTCAACTTCTTATTGTGGCTTAGATCTAGAATGTTCCCCCCAAAACTCATGTGTTAAGAGATAGGAATTTTAGAAGGTGATTACATAATAGAGTGCTATAGCTGCTTTGCTATTTGGAGGTGGAGCCCAGTTCAAAGTGGGTCACTGGGGTCATAGCCAGGAAGAGCATAACCCTCAACCAACTTCTCTTTCCTTGTTCTGCTTCCCGGCTACTCTGACATGAGCAGGTTTCCTCCACAGCAGATCCTTCCACTGTGTCATATCTCCATCGAATCCAGTCAACCATGGACTGAAACTTCTGTAACCATGAGCCAAAATATTCTACTCATACTTTAACTTGTAGATATTGGGTGTTACAGAGACCAGAATGAGACTAAGACATTCTCCAGGCCATTTCTCAGTAGCTTTCCTAAAGTGATTTATTTAAATAAAGAAGTTTGATCATGATACCTTGTATCCATTTCATTTTTACAGTGAGTATTCCTTATACAGGATAAATGTGACTTTCATAATAGAGTATATACAATGTCTCTAATCTATTACTTTTGCTTCTTATTTCACTTTGAACTTTAAACCATTCTATCTTACTTCTGCCTTTAGTTCAGTGTTACATGGTCCATCTTAAATATTTTTTTTCAACTTGCAATGTGTACTTATTCGTGATAAAGTTCAGTGTCATTTGCACCAACAAAATTTTGTTGACTCTTAAAGTCTATGATTACCATCTGCATTGTTTCTGCATCATTTGATGCACATTTGTTGAAATGTTTTAACTTGTGTGTCTGTTTTCGCTAACACTACATTACAAAATTCTTTAAAAGGATGATTTCAAGTTTTTAGTTCTGTTATCCCTGATTATATACTACAAGAACTAAGTGCCTATCAAATAAATAATTGACCTGTTTTATAGATGAAAAAATCAAATGTAAATATATACCAAAAGAGCTATAACCACTCTGTGTGTGTGTGTGTGTGTGTGTGTGTGTGTGTGTGTGTTTTGTTTCAGATCACATTTCATAGATAACTGTAGATGATTTTGGATCTATAATTTTGATTATACACTTTTTAATTCCATGTCCATTCTAAAATGCTTTCCTTCATTTATGTGTCTTACTGGTTAAAGTCCAGGTCACCTTGCTAATAAAAGTACATCTATGCTGCAGTTGAATTCCTTTTATTTATGTTCTGTTATTGCCAAATTTCTTGCAAGTTTTCTGAATCTATTCAGCTGATTTCACAATATGGAGCTTTTGATTCTGATTTAGTCTTCCGTTGTGATCCTGGTAGTTCTTTCAAATCCTGTTTTGTGAAACTTCTTTGGCAAAAGAAGCCCTCAGTGCCCTTCCTTGTGTGTTGCATATCTGCAGTGACAATCTTGCTTTCTTATCTGTATTTTACATTTCTTTTGTCCCTTGCATATAATTTAATTTAATTCACTAGCTCTTTATAACACCCTCTCCCATCTACTAGAACCCAAGTTGTTTACAGCAAAAGCAGTCTCCTCCCCTTTATATCTTTAACTTCAGTTAAAATGTTGCCTGAAGTGTATGTGATTCATCTGTATTCAATTGTGCATGTTACAGATGGAGACAATCGTAAGTTGTAGAATGCCATTTTGTAGAAAAATTTAACGTTTTGTATAAAACTATCAGAGTACAAAAGAGAACATTGCTTTCAAATGAAATGAATGTCTTAAATTAAATAATACATTTAGGTCCCAGTTTCGTATGGTAAAATTCAAAAAAGGTCCAATAATACATTTCTTCATAAGAATTAAAACTGAATTGTTTGATTTTTCTTTCTTGAAATGGTATAAACCACATGAATCTTTCTCAAAATCCTTTTGATGTCTTCATCAGTAATTTATTTGACAGCATATCTTTTGAAAATGAATTTTTATTATCAAACATTCAACTTGCACATTGCACTTGTCAGTATCTGTCAGTGGTAACTTGGAAAATGAGCAGAACGTTTGATGGAAAAAATAGGCATTTTCATTTTATGGCCATATCTTGCATGTTTTGGAAACTTTGCAAATAGGCTTCACTTATGCTATTTGTTATAGAAATGACATATCTAACTGTTAATCCATAATTTCTTAGAAAATATTTTATATTGTTTGGATTTTGAAATAATTTGGAGTTGAAAAAACTTTTCTTTATGCAACTTTAGCAACTTTCTGTATTGATAGTTATTTTTTCCCAAAATCTTGACTCATATTCTTCAAAGATTCAATATTTAGAAGCTAAATGAAGAAAAGATTGAGGCCCCATTTGGCCCATATTTATTCCTCAACACAAATTACAGCAAAACATTTCTCCTGATAATATCTATATTTTATTTTAAAGACAAAATAAGACAGAGGTTCAAAACAAATTGGTAGGAGAGTTACTATAATTAATATCTTGAGCATTGGCATTTTCATAGTAGTTATTCAGAGTACCAGATAGAGGCAAGATATCTTGTCCAAACAATGTTAGAAAAAGCCTTTCTTTTCAATTTACTAAGACAAAGTGGCCGTATAACTATCTTAGTTATTTTGTATAAAATATTTTTTTTCTATTTTTTTCTTCCTTCCTGTCCCCTTCTACCATCATAGTTTGTCTTTTCTTCTGAACAGTTTCTTCTCAATTCACAATAACTATTATACATTTTGGATATTATTAACTCTTTGAGTTTCTTACACTAGGGAGACAATATGATATTTACACATGCAAGTCTGATTTATTTCACTTATGAATATGGTCACAAGTTGCAACTATCTACCTATAAAAACCTCAAGTTTATCCTTCTTTATAGCTGAGCAGCACTCAATTGTATAAAAATACTACATTCTTTTTTTATCCTTTCTGTGGTTGATGGGCATTTGGGTTGTTTTGAAGATTTAGCTATTAAGAATTGTGCTGCTATACATATGGACGCACATTTTGTCAGCATTGATTTTTTGATGTGGTTGATGTGGTTGATTTTTTGATGACAACCATTCTTCCTGGAGTGAGAGGGAATCTCAGTGTTGTTTTAATTTCATCTCTTTAATGATCAAAGAGTGTCTTAGTTACTTTTTACTCATCACTGAGACAAAATACCTGATCCGCAATGTGGGAAAGGAATGTTTATTTCTTACAGTTTTTGCAAGTTTCAGTCCATATTAAGTTGGCTCCAAGGCAGGGTGGCATGGTTGGGCCATGGTTCATGGTGGCTACAAACAGCAAGGCAGAAACTGGCAAGAGAGCAAGACACACGTTTTTCCTGCCATTACATTACAACCTGGCTCCACCCCTATGTGGGTGGAGCACTGACACCATTCAGTCCAAGCACTAGACAATGAACCAATCACAAATACACAAGGCAAACTCATGAGGGCTGGGGGCCACAGACATAAACTATGACAATGGTGTTGAACATTTTTTTTATATATCATTTGTATTTTTTACCTGAGAAGTGTGTATTCATCTTAGAGGCCCATTTTTGGATTGGCTCTTTGAATTTGGAAGCTCTGAATTTTTTCAATTCTTTATATGTTCTAGATATTATTTCTTTGTGTGAGTGACAATTAGCCATAAATTTTTCCCACACTGTAAATTGTCTTTTCACAGTTTTAGTGATTTCTTTTGTTTTGTAAAAATTTTTAATAAGATGAGATCCCATTTTTGATTCTTTGTAATATTTCCCTTGCAGTCTGGCTTTTGTTCATGAAGTCATTGACTATACCTATGTCTAGCAAATTTTTTGTTTCTATTTTAATATTTAGATCTTTGATCCATTTTGGAAATAGATAGGGATCTAATTTTAGTCTCTGGCGTGTGAAAAGCCTGTTTTTCCAGCATCACTTATAAAAGAGGCTATTTATGTTTCATTGTTCATGTTTGGTTCCTTTGTCAAAGATAAGGTGGCTGAGCATGTTTGTGGTTGCACCTGCACCTTCTATCCTGTTCCACTGATCCGCAGGCCTGCTTTTTTGCTGATATCATGCTGATTTTAACACAGTAGCTTTGTAGTATATTTTCAGGTCTGGGATGTGATGCCCCTTATCTTGTCTTTGTTGTCCATAGTTGCTTTTGCTATTCTAGGTCTCTTCTGCTTCCAAATGAATTTCAGGTATGTTTTATCTAGATCTTTGAGGCATACTAATGGCATTTGGTTTTAGATTGCATTATCTGTACAGTAGTTTTTCAAATATGGTGATTTTCACATGTCTATTATCACTGCTCCTATTCAATATAGTTCTGAGTAATTAAAAAAGAGAAAAAAAGTAAAAGGAATAAAAGTAAGAAAGGAAGAAATTAAATCAATTATTTGAAGATGACATGGTGCTACATATAGAAGACCCCAAAAACTCCACCAAAAAACTTGTAGATTTAGTATCCAAATTCAGTGGTGTAGTGGGACACAAAATCAACACTCAAAAATCAATAGCATTTCTGTGTACAAACACCATTTCTGTGTACTAAACTCGCAGAGAAAGAAATTAGGGAAAACACATCTTTCACAACAGCATCTAAATAAATGAAATACTTAGGAATCAATCTAACAAAGGATGTAAAAAATCTGTACAGTGAAAATTACAGCACCCTAAAAAAGGAGATTAAAGAAGATATCAAATAATTGAAAGATAACCCTTGCTCTTGGATAGGAATATCTATATATTGAATCCATTATAAATACTAGTTGACAACCTACATATATATAGATGTATTCTAATTTAAAATGTATTTGGAAATGTAAACATATAATGTGAATGTTTAGTATATGATTTTAACTTACATTTCACTTAGTGTTCTTTTTTAAATCATCTGGAAATTTAGTCCAGTGTTCTAACAAATGCTTTACTTCTGCCTTTTTCTTACCTGCAATTCTTTTTAAAATTTCAGTGCTCTAAAGCCACATTTTTAACATTTGATAATACTTATTTTAATCTTAAATTTCTTTCTTACTTTTCTATTTCTTGGATCATTCAATCTGCCTTTTTCTCAATTTGAATTCTTAAAAAATGTTTTTCCTTTTAAATATTTCAACTCATATTTGAGTGTTACCGATTTAGATAAATAACAAAAAGTTTACCATCCTTTTGTGTTTTATTGTTCATTATTGTACAAAATGGTCAGAAGCCAATCTTGTTTTCTTTCTCATGTTTTGTTTTCTCTTTAGTTTCAGGCAAAGGAGACCAACAACAAAGGCAAAAAGATGTCTTTGATTACAGGAATTATTAGGAGCCTAAATATAGCAGAGAATGGGGTTAAAAAAATTAAGATGTGCTATATACTCATACAAATGCCACACAAGGAAAGTAAACATTATACCATGCAAAAAACCTACTGATAAAGATTTTAAAAAGAAACACACATATGCAAGGCATACATGGAAACTAGAAAAACACAGCAGTGACAGAGAAAAAAGGTGTACAGTTAGTTAACTTAGGTTTGATATCTTTGTATAGTACCTTCAGTTATACAGTAGTGCATATACCTAATTTGTAAGTGCAGTGAAATGAAATACTGTTTTAAGATTATTAAGATAGAACACCACAACCCATGTGGCTCCTGAGGTTCTTGTGGTTAAGGACCATGAGAGGATGAGAAAAATAAAGAAGAGGTAAGCTGGGGTCAGGTGGAGTCCTTATCCTCCTAATGGGAGAGAAGGTACTGGGCCCTCACTGAAGAGGTCGTTATTTATAATTTTTAGCAACTTAATGTCACATGACACCTTGTTGTTAATATCACATGACGCCCTGTTGTCCTAACAGCCCTCTGTTCAGATTGTTTTGGGGGAAGGTGTTCCCTGGACTAAAGCAGCTTCTTCACATGGCTTGCCCTGGGCACTCTCATTCTTGGGCTGGTCATGATATAGCCTTGAAAAGGTGGTCAATTTCCAGCTTCAACGGCTACCAACAATAGAATTTAGAGGAATATATATTATATAAAACTGCTTTATATGAAGAATTCCTTATAACAAAATTCTACCAAAACCATGACCTAACTAAAAAAACAAAAAACAAAAACAACAACAACAACAAAAAAACTGATTTGTTACTTTGATAACATAATTTAGAATTTGTTTCTTATTTTTGTTCAGTTAATTGTATTTTTATTGTTTGAGATAACTCATTATTTAACATGGAATTTATGCAAAGTAACTTTTCTCTATTTTTCTGTATCTAACCAACAATAAACTATCCTTGCAGTTGAGAGAAATAAATCTAGAAACAATACTGTGACAGAGATTAGCGAGTTGTTCATTCGATTGTTCTCATTTTTCTTCTGAGAATACATGTCCTCACAGTTTCTAGATTTTCCCTCTCATAGCCCATTCTTTACCTTCTTGTTTGCATTTAGAGGATCTATAGGGAAGCCTCTGTGTTGGAAAAATCATCAGACACACAGTTATTGGCTCCCTGAATGACTGGGAAAAACATGAATCTCCAAATGAGTCTTCATAGGAGGAACAAACACCTATCACTGTCAGTCTACATTCACATATGACAGGAAAGAAAGAAATGCTCTTGGTGTTTGTTTTGCTAGAGACCTCGGCCCATCACATCTAAGAGAAATTAGAAAAAGCATATATTTTTTGAGCTCTATGGGAAAACATCATCAGTATTATCATTAAAACATAAAATACCTATTTTAATTATGTTTGATTTGACTTTAAGAAAAAGCTATCTTCAACGATCCTGAGAATTTCTCAAAGATAAAACGTCTCATTTATCATTGTCTTTCTTGGCATGAGCTGTCAAATAGGAAATAAGTGGCTCTTAAATCTAAATAATTAGATGCAATCACTGCAACTCAGGAATGCATTAAATATCATTTGAAAGAGGCAGATAAATGCAAGAAAACAGTGGCTTATCAATCTTCTAGATTTTTCAAGTTAAATCTTATTTGAGATAAAGAGAAAAAGTATACTAGTAACAGAGTAATTGTAAAAGCTATTTTTTCCATCAGTTATAAAAGACAAGATGCTTTGTGGTCTGGAAAGATAATAAAAAGAAATATGTTTGATATTCTACCATGAGAAACATGTAGAGAGGAGATGGAGAATACTAATGACTTTCATATTATTCAACCTTCAGAAAGCCCTAGTTACTAAATACAAATTTCAGTAATAAGTGGGTCAAATATTGTGGTGCTCAGCTTTATATATTTCTTTGATGTATAAACTACAAAAAGAGTGAAAGAAAGGAATTTGAAGAGCGTAGGAAGAAGAGGAGAAATTTAGGGATTGTAGGTTTGAAATATATATATATATATAATTTCTCTAATTTAAGAGAAAATGAAAGACAATTAGCAGAACAAATAGCCATGTTAATCAGACAGGATACGCTTTTTTCTAAATTGTGAAATTATGCTATAGATGGAAAATAGACTTGTAAAAGTTTTTAATGATAATACTTTAGCTGGACTTTTTTGTCATTGGTGTAGCAGACAGTTATTTTGCTTAGCACATAGCTACACCCTACGCTTTTCTAGTGACTTGGGATACATGTACTTTGATCTGTGGAAAATTTGTCTTATTTTGCGTTTATAAAACAATGTTTTTCTCAACTTGAAACAAAGTACCATAAATGAGTAAATAAGCTGATCCAAAATGCGAAGAATCTTAGTGATAAGAGTGAAAGACAGACTTGATTTACAATTTAAAGTTACAGTGACCAGCAAAGTCATATTGGCACAATCACAATAATCAAAGATTATTGTTTAGGATGGCAGTCACTCCAATGAGAAAAAAGAATCTTTGTAATCAAATATTTCTGTGGAGAAATGATCTGTGATTTTAAGTTTATAAAAAATTTATAATCAAATATCTGAACATAAATCTCAAAATGATAAAATTCAAAGGATAAATCGTAAAGGATAATCGATGAATTTGGTGCTAAAAATACGACAAAATCTAATACATATAATAATTTTCTAAAAGTAAAAATGAAGTCAGTATATCATTTTTATTGCAACGCAAATCATAACTTTTTACAATGTAGCTATGTCAGCCTCTGTGTATGTATGGTTTTGATGCAACTCTGTGGCATAAATCACTCCAAACCAGGCTGTACAATGTTAACATACCCAGCCAGAGTGTAAAATGTTAGTGTATGCCCAGGTAATGGAGAGAAAAACTCAACAGTTATATAAGAGGGTGCAATCTTGCCATGTTTAATATTCAGCATTTGGAATGAATTCCTTGAGTCAGTGTCGACATGAATAAAGTTGCTTCCTTGGAAAAGGCCCTGGTTCCCATCTCTCTACATGAAAATCCTGCAGGATTCTGTGGACTGTGGCTGGGATTTTGAGATGATGTGATTCCTCCTCCTTTATTGCTGGCGACCAAACTTCAGGGTACTGGGAGACGCCAACTCACCTGTAGTCAGAAGACCATTTGATCCTCAGGTGAGGTTGTCCCTTCCCAGCATGCTGGGGTGAGAAGTCCAGATACAAAGCGGAATCTGAAGGCCCAAGAACCAGTGTAGGGAGTACCACGCCCAGATTTGGTAGCTTCTTGTTCCATTTGGTAGCCTCACCTTTAAAGAGGCAGAAGAGGAGACTGAGCCTCCCAGAATTTTCTGCATAAGTTTCATTGAAACTAAAACTGCAACTCTCAGGAACTGGGCAGAGGACTGGTGTACCAGGGCTGCCCCAGTAGTTCTGCAAGGAAAAGACACCACAGCTTCAAAGTGCCTAGCCACTGTGTGTTTGCCTGTGAAAGAGGTGGGCACTGGGAGTGTTCCAAACTAACCCCAAGGCCAAATGAAGTGTTGAGTCCAGATCAGTGGCTCCAATCAGTGTTTTGTGGCAATTTTATGACGGCTGACCACCAAGCACTCTACCAATGATAGAGAGGCCCGAAACATCTTCATACGGAGAGTAGCCAGAGGAGAATGAAGCAAGTGGCAACCTTTCCAATTAAAATCCTTCCCCACCCTCCTCCACTCTTGTGCATGAAATTTGTCTGTTGGGGGAGGAAATGGTGGAAAGCAGAGTAACTTCACTCCCTCAGAGTGTGTGTTAAAGAAATTTAAAAAGGGACATTCAGGTGACTGTGGTGTTAAGCTGACTCCTTGAAAGACCCAGGCTTCCTGTGAAACTGATTCGCCCTCTGGGGTGGGATTGCCCACTGAGGGATCACTGGAAAAGAACATAATTGCCAGGTGTTCAGGGTTGTTGCAGGGGACCCTGGTCAACCTGACCAATTTCCTTACATTGACTGTCGGTGAAATGTCTCAGTGTGCACTGAAGGCTGAGCTTTGGGCTGTCGCTGATGGAAAGACATCTCAGTGTGGCGGAGATGGAACCTTAGGGTTTGGGGATAAGCAGAGTGGGAAATAAATGTGCTTGTCAGTTAGGACAGGTTAGAGAATCAAGGAGTCAGGGAACAAAAAGCCTCCTGATAGTCCCCTTGAACTGATGTCAAGGAAATGGGGTGACAACCCACAGATGAAAAACAAAAATAAAATATGATAACAGATTATTTTAATTTGGCCACAAACCCCTGCCATTGCTCCATTCATCTTCTGGCCAAAGTTCAGGTCAGAGGAAGACTGGGGATATCAATTGTTAATTGAATTTGTTATTGATAAAAGATCAGGGTCTCAGGGGCAGATAGATTATGCCCTGCATTGGTGACAGGGACCAGTTGTTCTCTTTCCTCTAAAAACTAAAAGACTCAACAAGGAAAGAGATGATTTACCTGTTTCCTCCTCCACATGGGATCCTCTGGAATCTCTACCGCTAATCTGTCACCCCAACACCCTGGGCTGGTGGCTCCAAATTGGCAGGAGATGATACTGGCCAAGGAGGGTCCAGCTGCTGATGCTGTGAGCACAGCCACACAAGGGGAGACAGAACATCAATTTGCTCGGTTGAGGAGAAAATCTGACAAGGGAAACTCCCTGTGCTCCAATAAAGAACAGTCATAAAATTTTGGTGCTGTGGCACCGGAGACAACCCAGATAACCAGTAAGAGCCCATTATTATGATCTTGGCTGATTGCTAAATTTGTTTTTGGCTCCCAATTTAAATTGTTACTTCTTATTTCATTAAGATGTTTAAAACATTTTTTATGAAATGTAAGTCTTCACAATGAAAGGTTTAACTTGGTCTTTGCTTTCTGTGATTGAGAGTCCTAACTAAAGGCTACTTGAAAGTCTATAGAGATAAAAGGAAAACATAACCAAGATTATAGAAAAGTTGACTTTTTTTCTCCAAAGGTAAATTAGAAATTAAAAGGCAAAACTTCAAGGTTCTTCTCCTACCCCTCTCCTGACTCTTTCTGCTTATAAGCCTATAGTACAAGTTTTCTCTCCCATGTCCTTACTGGTGTGAGTTTAGTGGAAGATATGTCTATATGTTAGTTGGCCACACCAAAAAGTTCTCACTCACTAGTCTGTTTAGAATGAACCAGCAACAGATAGTTCAACTTGGCCAACATTTCTAAGAGTGTACTCTGATCTAAAAGTAATTTTTTCTCTTTTTTTTGTTCATTGGCTTAAGGCACCTAAACCAATTTTATTTTTCCTTTTATTTTTCTCTGCCTCTTTTGGCCTTTCACATAAAAACCAGCTATCTAGAGGTTTAGAAATATTTAAGTCCATTTAAAAGGTTACAGAATAAGAGTAAAGAGAATTCAAAGTCAGATGGACTTAGAAGTCTTAGATTCTGAAAAAATAAAGGTTTCATGTTATTTAAGCTGTATATGTTTCTGCATGTTCTATATATGAATCTTAAATTATATGTTCTACTTAAATCATATAAGTAAGTAGAGAATCATAATATTAGCTCGATTTCTTCTTGTTCACATAGCTTAACAACAGTAGAATAATTTAAATAAGTTGAAAGGAATATAGATATTTTAAACATTGGTGACATTGCCACCCAGATTGTTAGATTACCAAATTTAATTTCATAAATGCAATGTCTATTATTGTCAGTTTCAAATGTTAACTGTTATGATGAGTAATCTAAAGCAATTTTTAAGGTAACTAAGTAGGAACCCTTGAAGTTAGGGAGCCACTGGGCAAACCTCCTTAAGTTCCAGCATAAAGCAGACTATGACCTTGGGAACAGTGGCAAAAGGTGACAGACTTGCTCTAGTCACTCAGGTGCTGACTAGTCTATGCAAGCAGTAGGATGCTTCTACTGACTGGCAATATAGACATACTATCCTTTTTGTGGCTGTCTCCAATGTACTGAAAGCTTTGTGCTCTAATCTATCCTTGGGTCTCTAGCCCTGCTTTTTGTCATAGTCCTAGCAGAGACTGTAGCCCAGACTCTGAAAGTCTCTTCTTGACATGTATGTAGGGAAGTCACCTTGGGGTATGAGTAGCTAGAGAGTTAAATCTCTGTGAACCTTTAACTGCCACAGGGTACCTCAGCTCTACCCCAAGGATTTGGTTTCTCAAGACCTCTATAATTGGAAGAAACTGTCTGGTGGGAAAGATGGTTCAACTCTACAGGGAGCCCAACACATCTCTTCAAATCTTACAACTCAACCAACCAGATGATCTATGGTGATTCCCTGACTACTTTGAACCAAGTCATTACCCCTTGTCTAACTTTTCTCATCTAAGGAAGCCTGAGACAATGTCAATGATGACATCATCTGGGGACCCTGATAGACTGTATTGGATATGCAAAAACCTGCATATGTTGTGCTTTCCCCAAACTGATGGGGCCTTGTGCATTAGGGATGACTAGCCTGTCTGTCTTTCTACTTCCATTTTTCCATGAGAAAACTTCTGAGGGTCCAAGTGTATGGGAAGAGGGGGATACACAGAAACTTTTACCTAATTTGTTATCTCTTAACTACTTTTTATTATCAGAGTGATATTTAAATAGAGTATGCTAGCTTGTTTTATTGACATACGTTACACATTTTAGGGTTATTCATCCTTCATTGCTTATCATTATAATGATGCTGTTGTAACTGTATAAGGTGTAGGCATATAAAACTATCATAACACAATTACCCAGCAATCACATAAAATACACCAGAAGAAGTTTCTGTATGTCATTTGATATCTTACAATGAGATAAAGATAGCCAAAAAGCATTCTACACTAAGATAAAAGTTTAAATGTGTTTCAGAAATAACAAAAACCTAATGGTTTAATATAATGATGTCATCATGAGTGTTGGGATGATGTGTTATGTTGTCCTTGATCTCAAATTGTCTCTGTAAAATTTTATAACTGCTATCTGTTACTATTTGCCGGAGATTCAATTTCTAAGAAAATCATGATTGGTAAGAAACAGCAGTTCCATAGTCATGCTGTGTATTTCAAGGTGCCTGTTGTCTAGATAAGATAAGATTAAACCTACTGCTCTCACTGCGATACTGGCTTAAAAATCTCCTGGGTATTCAACAGCTGAGGCTTAGGACTAAAGCTAAAAGAGTAACTGGGTTAAGAGGACCATGTACCAGTGATGGCAAAATTTTTAGAGACTGAACTCCAACCCAAACTGCCACCCAAAACCTTCTTATTTATTATGAAGTGCCAACACTGCAATTAAATATGAGCACTGAAGTTTTAGTTTAGAAAAACAACTCTTATCTAATGTTCAGCTGCTGGTGGAACTTGGCTCAAGTGCCATCAGAGAAGGTTCTATGTGCCTGCCATGGCATGCGTGCCATAAGTTCACAGCCACTGCCTTATATCCACACATATCAACACATAATGTGGTATCTCAAAATATGTATGCTTTTTGTGTTCCAGTGTAATAGTTAGAAATACATTTAAATTAAACAGTTTCTCAAATCATAAGCTGGGCTTCATCTATATCCTCTCTACTAAAAATAGGATAATCATCTTGAAAATATAGAATATGTGCAGTGCATAAGTATGAAGAAAGATGCAGATAGAAACAGTAATCAGGTAAAATATCCAATTACAAATTAGGAACAGGTCTTAAACAGAAGCTCTGCAGAAGAAGAGCCAATACACTGTGAAAAATTGTTCAAGTTCATTAATCATTAGGAAAATCCTATATAAAATCAAAATTAAATACTACTTTATAACCACTATAATTGCTAAAATGTAAAAGTGAGAGAAGTAAAATATAATTAAACATTCTTTTGGAAAAAATAAATCACAATCTTTATTTCAATATAATAATAACAATTGCAGTTCAAATCATCTTATACTTATTTTACACATACAACATAGAATCACGAGTAAAAGTAGGACAAATTCTTCATAACTTTGGAGTCATGAATTGATGTGTGACAACATTAAATTACATCAAATTGACAGCGTTCATGTAAAGTTACACAATCAGATTGTAGAAATATTTGACAATTCTAAAATTAAAGACCTACCTGATACTACAATGTAGCACTTCTAGTAGTAAGCATTTAGCCATAATTTAAAAAAAAATGAATGCCCAGCTGCTGGAAAAAATATGTAATTTTAATGTATGTCATTTGAACATCAATTTTTAAACTATTTGCCTGAAACATCATCTATGAAGGGTTAAGAATAAAGCCTTAATTCTGTTGGATGATACTTTTTTGTTGATATCAAAAGCAGTACTATGAGGCACTGGCTGTATAAGAAGGAACTTCGATTTTCTCAGTAAAAAAAAAAAAACACAGGAAAAAGATACTTTTTCTATAAAAAGTAAGAGTAATTTGGGTTGCATTATGTCTTCATTCATGTAATGAATGATTTTTTTTTTTTTTTTTGCACACCTACCGCTTCGTCTATTCTAGGCACTCAAATAAAAAGAGGTAACTATTGTCTTTAAAAAATTTTCACTGGGGGAGAAAAATTAGTACATACTGGGAGGCATTCAGCTTGAACAAAACAAGTGAAGGCTTTGTGGAAAATCGCATTTCAGTAAGACCAAAATGAACATGAATGAAGCATTTTGGAGTTTGTGGGTAACACTGAAAAAATTAAGAATTTCTTTTGATGGTTCAAATAAATTTTAAAACAATGTAGTCTGCTGATTATGTTATTTTTATACAAATAATATGAAAATAAAGAAATTATTATGTTCAAATTCGTATGGGTCTTTACTGTTAATTTGAAAATGAACTTGTGACACAATTCAGAGCTTGAAGTATGGGAGGATACCATTATCTAATACATGAAAGAAACTCTACTATTGCAAAACCTTAGATGAAATCCTGGGTGCTCCGGTCAGCATTTCTCACACATGTAAAATGATCTAGGATTTCCAATCCCTGCATATGTTTAGCGTGTCACTCTGGACATCTGCTAATGATGAACATCTGTTTTTTGTTTTCCCTGGATTGCCAAAAAGAGAATGGGGTCATTAGTTATTCTACAATGTGAAGTTATCCAGAACATTATCCTTGTGTGAGGCATAGTAATGTCAGCAAAGCCATATCCACTACGATTTATTCTAAAGTTCACTTCTTACTGAGCATCATTATAGGCACGATTTCAAAAAAGCCTGCCAAGCTACCATAATATCCAAATAAAAGCCAAACCAAAATACTTTTTATATATCATTTGTTGCTCAAGAATCCTTGTAAATTGGTCTTTTTTTGGATAACAAATAAAAAACAGGTAATGAATAAGGCAAAGTACTTACATAACTGATGAATTATCTAATGTTTAAATTTTGTTTGGTGTTTCTTTAGTTCAATCATATTTTCTAAAAGTGAATTTCCCATGTGATGCATTTCCTATTAATTTAACTTTTAGATGAATGTCACAATTTATTATTTAGTCATGTTTAACAACTGAGAACATCTTATGTGAAAGTTAGTTCAGAAAGAAAGCTATTTTATGTAATATTCCTTGTATGTTCTTATTATGTGTTGGAAAGTATGAAACAAATTCCTTGTCAGTTAAATTCAGTCGATCGTCCATGACTTATAAGGTGAATATAATAATTGGAATGTTAAGTTTCCTGCTTAAGAAATCTAAATATAAGGCTTGGGAATAAAGCTCAAGTGGCACAAATGCATGCTGGGTATAAAAAAAAAAAGAAATCTACATGTAATATTTATATGTGTATGAGTGGGTTTTGGGGGTATTTTTTTCTTTTTGCTTTTGTTTTGTTTGGTTTGGTTTTTGGTACTGGGAATCAAACTCACGACCTCACACTTGTAGGCTGGTGCTTGTGTTGGTGAGCTAAAACCCCAGGCTGTGTATGTTTAATCGTATTCTTCTAAAGCACTTAATATGTAACAGACATGAGATTATATATTCTTAAATTTAAAAATGCTGTTATACATTAAATATCTAAAAACTTTGTAGGAGATTATAAAGATAGTTGTTTTGAATTTTACATGTATTTTAAATATTTATTCAACATGTGTGTAGATTTATATGCACTTACATGACTGTAATTTGAATTTAAAGTCACCAGAATCAAAAAGGAATACACATAAAAGAAATAAAAAGATAATCAGTGTTATTAAAATGTATGAATAATTGAGAAGACTATCGGAGGTCAGGTGAGGGTATTCGTATTCAATAATGGTTCATTATAAACACCGAATAATCTATATTTTTCAAGACTTTTTGAGGAACTAATTTTATTCTTTATGTCTGATGGATTCCTCAAAGAGATTATATCATTTCTTTTTATTATGTGTTTATTCAACTCCTCTGCTGCTATTTTTTCAGCTGCTCACACTTACAGGTGTTCAAGGTTTGCTTTTATAATAAAGTTAATGTTTGGAAATGCAGAATCGACCATTAAGTGCTTGAAAAAAATACTGATTCACTTAAGTAATCTAACCTTTGTTTTTTTTTTTTTTTCAGGAAGATGTAAAAAATGAATATGTGCAAAAGGAACGACAAAAAGAATGGAATGATTTTAAGGTATAATACTATACGTTGTAAAAAAGTATATGGGATATAAATCAAGGTTTTCTAATATACTATGTAAAATGAATAACTTTGAAGAATGTGAATATTAAGAGAAATGAAATAATTATAATAAATACTCTTAAAGTATATGGCTCTAAAAAAACGAATGTTTCCAGTTAAAACTAAATCCTTTCGATCTTTATGTCTTTGTACAATCATGTAAGAGACACGTAAATTAATTTCATGTAATAAGTATTTTTCTTTCAAATTATGAGTGTTTTGGTATACACTGTGTATCAAGCATTTTATGTATGTTGTTCTTTTTTGTTTCCTTTAACTACAATTACTGTTCTCCTATTTTATAGCAGGGAGTACTAAAAATTGGAAAGATTCATGGATTTCTTTAAATTCTTTAAGTAAAATTACTTAGTTAATGTAGCTATCACACTACACAACAAGGGGATGCTTGATCAGGTGTAGTGAGCCTTTAAATATTTATATTACTTTCTTTTGAGACTGTAAATGTCTAGAAAGCTAAAATAAAACTGTCTTTATTTTATAAAATTTAAATTAATGATTTTCACAGTGTTCTGAGATTCATTCCAGTTTTGGGCACTTAGAAAAGTCAGCATTGTCATCATCCTTCCTGTCATCTAACCACCACCTTTCCCACAGTCAGGACCTTCCATAGCTATACTGAGCGGGCACGAGCTTTTAGAGATCCCGATTATGAGCGTATTTAAATACATCAAGAAACAATATAATGAGTATTGGGGCACACTGGAGTCTTCCATACATGTATCATATATGAACATAATAGAACATAAAGATTTAGCATTCATCATCATTTAAAGTAGCAACCTATCTTTATATAATCTGGCTAACTCTTAGTCTCAAGTGGTATAAGATACTTCATCATTGGTAGAAAGTAAAAATAGCACACAGAGATTTTTATATAAGGTGCTTTTCAAACACAAACAATGGACTGATGGAGTAGCTCGGTGGTGATGTACATAGTTAATGTGCATAAGGCCTAGGGTTCAGACCTCAGCACCAAAACACAACCAACAATAAAGGGAAAATTTAAAAAAGAAAGAAAAATGCTTCTCTGGATTCCTCAAAGAAAAGAAAGCATCGACATGTGTCTTTCTTTGATTGTGTCTTTGTCACAAAAGACTCTTTCCTGGTGTTTTTATGGCCTGTGATGTACAGCAGTGTACCTTTAAGTCCATATGTACTTCTTTCCTTGGTGTTGTAAGTATGTAGGGTAGGCTGGGGACACTGGCCCATTTAGTAAGAAGGAGCGTTTCAAAAAACCTTCCCAAATATTTATTTCTGTTAAGAACAGTGAAACAAAGAATGGGACCGGAGCCCATGTGGAAACACTCCCTCCCATAACCATCTGCAGTGTTGCAATCTTTGGCAGGACAAAGTTTGCTCCTGCCTTAATAAATTCTGTGCTCTCTTTAAGATAATTCTTATAGTTTTTTTTTTTCAGATTATTATCAGTGAATAAGCTGTGATTTATCCTTTGTAAGGGATATGTATTTTCCTAATAATAGTGCATTAAAGCTAAATCTATTGTTGAACTAAATATGTGTTCTTGCTTTTACATTTGAGTATTTCTTAAACTGAAATGTGATCATTTCTAAGCTCCTAAATATCAAAACAATTTACATTTACTTTTCCACTTTACTTTAGAAATCTAATTCTCACAGTTCTAGTTACAAATGCTTTATAATATTTTTGATCCCACTAACCTTTGATGCCCACTTGAATTTTTTCAGTTTTCTGAAAGAACTTTCTTGTCTAAATCATCTACATCTGCATGGACATGTAACTTGTCTATGTCACTGCTAGACTGACATTCTCAGAAAGAGAGATATAGGGGAGAGAAAGAGGGAGGGAGGGAGGGAAGGAGGGAGAGAGAGACAGATGGAGGTAGGGGAAGAGAGAGAGAGAAAGAGAGAGATAGAGGGAGGGAGAGGTCCATTGCCTGTCATACAATGAGTACTCAATAATTATGATAAATGAATGCATGGATGACATGCATGCTACAATACATCAGTAGATTCTCTTATTGTTAAAGTAATGTAGAATAAATTTTCTATAACTTTACTAATGATGTCACAATTCTATACGGAAAGAGGTTTTCTATAAGATCTCTGAGTTCAAGATTTTTCTTTCATTCAAACTTCTGCTCTTTAATGATATCCTGCTGCCATGCAGTGATTCGGGAACTTCTAGCGGGATACAGTGTATTAGCTTCTCATAGTTATTAAACACCCTGTGAGAACATTTTGTAAATAAGAATTCACAGTTATATCTGAAGGTTGTTGCTTTTAACCCAAGATATAAAATATAGATTATCTGCCAACTGTACATCTGTACAGAAATTCTTGGTAAAGAACTCCCTGTTTCCTGCCATTTGATGATTGGTCCTGGTAGAATGTTTATTCGTTGCAATGAGCCGCCATGAGAGTCAGTCTTGATTTCTTTTATTCCCGTTGCACATTCATTAGGAAATATCAGAAGATCTAGATATTTAATGAAAAATCTAGTGGAAGTGAAATCTACTAGAAACTTCACAACTTGGACACACTTTATGTGCATCTACAAGAAGAGAATGTGGCTGTCAATGTCCACATTCTGAAGCCCAGTAGACCTAAGAAATGTATCCTCTATAGATATTTATTCATTCACAAAAACTAGAACAAAGAAAAAAGTAAATTGAAGAGTATGGGACAATGCTCAGGGTTGTGAAAGTTAATGTTTAACAAACTACTCTCCCCAGCTTTTAATAAAGCCTTCTGACATATAATTTGTCCATTTTTCTGGTGAATATACTCCCATTATAGCCAATTTTAAGCTCCCAATGCAATGACACTCTTGTAATCTCCTAGGATAAGCAGTTTAAGCAAAACTTTAAAAACTTGGAAAGTTGAGCATACAATTTTTCATCACTGCTAATAGCTGCCAAAACATTTCCTAGATCTTTGCCAGTTAGTCTTTCCATATTTTCTTGCCGAAGTCTTTTAATTAATTTTTGTAGTGATTACTAATTGGTAATTATGCTGCCTGTTTATTTTATTTGTTTGACAATATATGATAGGCAGACCTGTCATTTTATGTGACTGCCAAATTCATGTCTCTATTCAAACACCATTGCTATTGTAAGCAACTTTGGACACTTTTTCTCTCCAGTGTTTTTTGTTTGTTTGTGTTACATATTTTTTCCTCCAAACTTTTATTTGTGACTATCCTACTCAGTTTAGTTTTCTTATTCTTCAAAATTCTCTTTCAACTCTGTTCCTTATATTTTCCCTGATTACTCAACTAATTTCAGGTGTCAGTCTTCCTTTCAATCGTAACACCCACTACACAGTGTTACATTATCATTGCTTGTCCCCACCTCCTACAAATAAGCTTTTCTTAATGAACTTGTGTGGTCTACAATCAGTGGGCACTTGGTTCTGTACGGAAATATCATTGTTAAAGAGTTTCACCTTTGTTTTTTTCTTGTTTTAAGCATATTTTAAGAATCTTGTGAATGATGATCATATAAAATTAAGTAACACTGAAAAACTAGGAAACCGTAATAAATAATATAAACTAAAATATGAAACTGGAATAAAACATTTGAAAACTAGATGCAGGAGTTCAGCAGCCTGGCAAGTGCGAGGTCATGAGTTTGATTTCCGGTACCAAAAAAAAAAAAAAAAAGCAAAAAACAAAACAAAACAAAACAAACAAACAAAAAAAAGGAAGAAAGAAAGAAAAAGAAAAGTGAACAACAAATTTTATTGAATTTTCATTTTGAAACCTTTTAAATACTATAAATATTTTAATAGTAAGAACTAAAAATGGGTAAGATTGTTATCAACATCCCCCCCAATTTACAAAGCTTTGTTTCCATTTTATCCTTTCTTTGTTAATTTTTCTTTTTCTTTCCTTCCTCCTCCCTCCCCAATCTCCTTTTCTTTTGAGTACTTTCCTCCTAGATATGCATTGACATATATAGATATTTCACATCCTAGATATGTATACATTATATATTTTATAATTCATATTATACATTTTGGTTCTTACAGTTTCAGTTTCTTATAGAGAAATCATGTGAAATTTAACATGTATGTCCAATTTATTTCACTTGAGTGTGATATCAAGGTCCATCCATTTACCTAGAAATATTCTAAGTCTATCCTTTATGGCAGAAGAGTAGTCTATTCTACAAAACAAAATAAAATAATAAATAAAAACCATACATCTTCATCTATTCATCAATTGATGGGCATTTGAGCCGATTTGATTAACAAACTATGCCACTATAAAAATGGATGTACATTTTTAACTGTGGTACAATGCTTGTATTTCTTTTGCAAAGATACCAAGAAGGGAAAGAGCTGGGTCAAATGAACCTCTAGTTTTAGTTTATTGAGGAGTCTCCACATTGATTTCTACAGCGGTTGCACCAGTCTACCCTTGCATCAATAGTGGAGAAGGGTTCTTTTGTCTCCATAGCACTGCTAGAATTTGTTATTGGTTGATTTCTTGAAAATACCCATTCTTTCTGTGGTAAGATGGAATCTTATTATTGTTTTAATTTGCTCTTGAATAACCAGTGATACTGAACACATTTTCATATATTTGCCACTTCTATTCTTCATTTGATAAGTGTGTATTCATTTTAGATGCCTATTTTTGGAGAAGGTCTTTAAATTTGGAGGGGATCTG
Organism: Cavia porcellus; assembly: GCF_034190915.1. Taxonomy (NCBI): domain Eukaryota; kingdom Metazoa; phylum Chordata; class Mammalia; order Rodentia; family Caviidae; genus Cavia; species Cavia porcellus. Next base: position 61,757,312 of record NW_026947493.1, read on the forward strand.
ATTTTTTCAGCTATTAATATGTCCTAGATATTATTCTTTTGTCTAAGAAACAACTGGCTACATTTTTTCCCACTCTTTGGCTTGTCTTTTCACTGTTAGTAGACAAGATCCTCATCGTTGATTCTTTGTAGTATTTCCCATGTAGGCAAGGCTTTTTTAATGAAGAATTTACCAACACCTGTTCTCAAGAGTTCTACCTAAAACTCATTATGACAACATAGATGCAATCTATGTTAACGTAAGTCAGTTCACATAAGAAAATAGACAGAGTGTTTGACAGAGATGCACACAACAGCTGCTATGGGTGTGAGCCTTCTCTTGCATAACTGTGGATGTTAAGCTGAACTTCACTGGTTAAACTGAATAAAAGACACTTCGTTATTATCAGGCATTGATTGTATCCCTTCCCGTGTTTGAAAAATGATGCACCTTTTAAAATCTTGATAATATAGGGGAAGGTAGAAAATTCTTGAACAGGAATCAAACAGCATGGGAAATACTTCCCAGAATCAATAACTGGGATCACATGTTATTAAAAAGTTTCTGCGTGTCAAAAGAAATATCCAGTATAGTGAAAAGAAAACCCATAAACTGGGAAAAAAATCTTACTGAACTGTCCCTCAGATCAAGGACTTCTGTCTAAAATGTATAAAGAATTAAAAAAAAAATCAGACACCCAAAATTCAAAGACCCAATCCCAAAATGGGCATCTGAGATGAATGCACAGTTCTGAGATGAAGAAATACAAATGGCAAATAAATACATGAAAAAATATTCATTATCATTGCTCATTAGATAAATGCAAATTAAAACAATACTGAGATTCCATCTCACTTCAGAAGAATGGCCAGGATCAAGAAAAATACCAATAACAAATGCTGGAGAGGCTGTGGGAAAAAAGGAACTCTCCTGTGCTGTTGGGAGTGTAATTACGTGGAAGTCAGTCTGGAGATTCCTCAAAAAGCTGGAATTGGAAGTCCCATTTGTTCCAGCTATTCCACTTCTAGGCATATTCCCAGAAGAACTGAAAATATCATACCACAGTGACATATGTGCACTCATGCTTATAGCAGCACAATTTGTAATAGCTAGATCTTGGAAACAACTTAAGTGTCCATCAACTGAGGAATGGATGAAAAAGATATGGTATATTTATACAATGGAGTACTACTCAGCTATAAAGAATGATCACATTGAGATATTTATAAATAAATGGATGCAACATGAGGCCATACTCATAAGTGAAATAAATCAAACTCACATGCATAAATACCATATAGTCTCGCTAATATAAGAAATGGTAAATGTGCAAAAGATTTTATGGTAATCATGATTCCCCATTACATTACTTTGAAGCCTTATAATGTTTTCATTCATTAGTAGGAATGGTCTTATTCTGGTTTGTTTGATTGTATTCTCTGTGATGGTATGAACAGCTATTTTAAAGCAAACAAGACATTATAATAGCCATTGCTGATTTAATATCATCTTGCTTTGAAGTCCTACCATGCTTTTGTTCTTTTGTTTCCATTGGTTCTATCATGTTATCATATTAGATTTTATTATGTATTATAGTATAAACACATTTTTAGTGGAAAATCAGATAATACAGTAGCCAATGTTTGTTTTTGATTATTTGGTTCTGAATGCCCTGTAAGACTTTGATTCTCTGGAATGGTTTTATACTATTTTGTTTTGTGTGATGCTTAACTATTTCAAAGAAAGAGACATTATGGTGGCTACTGTTATCCGGTTATCTTGTGGTGAAGTATCATATTACTTACATTGTTCTGTTATGATCTGCTCTGTTCTGTCTTCTTTTGTCTTAATTTCTTTAAGATAAAAAAAATTAAAAAGAAAAATGATGCACCTTTTAACTGTCTCTTCTCATGGCTTCATTTCGCTTTTTCTTCAGTTCCCTGCATAAATCCTGTTTTCCCTTTCTTTAATTATGTTATTTCTCTCTTCTGGACCCACTTTGATTAACATGAGACTACTAAATTAAATTTCACTTGTTTTGCCTAAGTCTCTATGTACCAAGGTATTACATTAATTGATTTGATACCTCAGGTTAGACTTCATGGCTGAAATAAAATATATTATTAAGAGTGAAAATCTTTTTTTGCCTATTATACCAAGGATAGATTTTAATAATGAAATTTGCTTATTATTATCACAAAGATTGTTACAAATGGAAATATTAATCATTAATCTCTTGAGTTTTGTCTGTAGTTTTTTAAATGGAGAATGAAGCTTTCGTTTTTTCTTTCTTTTTAAAAAGTATCTCTCATCTTTTTGAGAACATTGTCTCACAGTTGCAGCTGGTACCCTTCACCTCTGAATTATAGAAATTTGGGTTCCTTGGTGGTAAAGCTTCTTGTTTATGAAAATATGGCCAATATTAAGCATACACTTGATGCATAGGCACACCTTAATGAGTAAAATAATGAAAGAAAATCTGTGTCTAGATACTTCAAATGATTCATTGTTTCCTGAAATGTGTAAAAATAATTCACATAACTTACTAGTATTTATTAAGTACTACTTTTTATCTGGTTAAGTAATGTGAGGTAAATGTAAATGAAACCGTTCCTGTTTTTATAGATCTGGGTGTCTCTAATGGAAAATATAAAAATTATTTAAAATGTATATATTTAAAATGCATATATATACTGAGAAGTACTCCAAATGATAGTATAAAGGAAAACAGCTCTATGTTAAGAAAATTTTAGTGCTATTCATTGTATAAGGTAATGACTTTTCCTGAATATTTATAGACTTCTGATTCTTCCTTCAGTATAAATCCCCAAAAACTTCTATGATTCCTCACATAAAGGAATTATATCTTAGTCCAAATATAATTCAAGAGTTGTTTAAAACATGGCTTTTCAACCCTGTAGTATCTATCTAAATCTAAGATAGCCCAAAAGCATCTTTGTGTGGAAAAGGGCTAGAGTCTATTTATCTATATTAAATGATGGAAAGTTTAGACATGAGAGTTTGGATCACAGAAGAGTGTAGTCAGTTATAGGAAGAGGAAATCAAATCCTATGTGCATTATTATGAACTTTGATTTGAAAAGTCAAAATGTCAAACTAAATGGAAAGAAAACTTTAAAGTCTGTGTAAGGAGTTACTGTCCTGGGACTCATTTTTCTGGCTGTTTATTTTGTATTTAGAAGTCTAACTCTTATACACAATAATCATTCATAGCAAATTTCGGTATAGAATAGGTCAAACCAGAACACAAATAGAAACATTGATGGCCGCAACTTGGATTTTAGAATTTAAATTGTACAGCTCAAGTAAAGGGGGACCAAGGAATTTAGGCTCTAGTAACCTGAATAGGCAAGTGGGTTCTCAAAATAGCATCAAGGAGCACAGAGTCAGTAGTAAAAATGCTCTCTGAACTTTATCTTTTGGTACAATAAGATAACCGAGTGGCTAAAATATCTACCAAGGTTGTTGGATATTGCATTATAGAATTAGAGAAAAGCATGATCCAGTAATTGTAATGGGAAGGCAAAGTCTGCTAAGTTTCTAAATTTCCAATATGTTTTGCAATTGCAAGTGTATTTATGCAAGTCTCAATGAAAGAACCACAAATATCATTTACACAATGTATATATTTTACAGGCATATGAATAAAGGCACACCATTAGCTATAAAAATACTCGCACACATACAGGATGCTATAATTTTTCATGATTACTTTACATCTTTGATATATTTGCTTCATCCATTCCAAAGATAAACATGAAATAAAGTTATAAATAAACTATTTTTGAATAAATAAAATCATTTGCCATCTGATGATCACTGTTTTTTCCACCTTTGGCTTCATAAATTTACTGTTGTTTTGAGAATCCAATCAAAGCAACAGCCTTGCTCTCCTGCAGGTAAAATTACTCCTCATGGCTACACTACTTTTCTAATAATCAGCTTGAGTATTCCTCGTCTGCTGCTTTTGATAAAAGACATAATCAACTGGGAAATATGAATGCAGTTTCTGGACAGAGCTAAGCGTTCTGAAAATGAATTGCTTGGTGGGCCAAATTCTGTCATCAGAAATTCACAGTAAATTCTCACTGGAATAAACGTCTAAGGGTGTGGGACTATGTGGATAGATTTATGCCTTGTGTTTAAGTTGGCAGCCTTTGTCCACACGGCTCATTGTATTGTTTTATAACAATGACATCTTCCTGCATGATTCACATTACTGCATTTTAATAGAAAAAAACTACTGGATTTATAAGATTTTGGAAAGAGAGAATGAATAGGGAATCTATTATGAAGTTTATACCCAATTCAAACCCAGCAATAAATCTAAAAAGCTCCATGTCTGATGAACCACAAGTGAAGAAGTGTTGAAAAGCGTTCAAATTAATTTCCCAGTGCATTGGGGAATTGGAAGTGTTATGATATCTGCTTCTGCATTTTTCTTTTCAGCTCCTCAGTCTGCCTGTCTGTGTGTAGGCATGTCTGCATGTGCCTTGGTTTCTCTCCAAAAAATGTGCTTTAATTTACTGCCCAGTAAACTCATTAATTGCAATTAGTTTTACAGATTTGTTGCCAAACATATTCATGTTTTCCAGCTAAAATTACTGCAAGCAACAGTGAGGTTTCTTGCATATGCCTCAATATGGACTAATCTTGAAAACATTTTGTGAAATGCAATAAATCAGATATAATAGGGCAAATATTATAGTAGTTTCCTTATATGAGCTCTCATATTTATATATGGAATAGGCAGAAATTTTTAGTTAGGCTTGATAAGATAGTATATGGAAGACTCTTACTTAGAGAGTATAGTGTTTCAATTTGGAATAATAAAATTGTTTCAGATATGGATGGCAGTGATGGTTACACAAAAGTTAAATAATTGCTGTTAAGTAATGTAATCATTTAATGCCTGTGAAAATTACACTTTAAAATAGCAAACTTTATGTTTTATAGGGGGGACTTTGTGTGGGTCAAGAAAACAAATGCATGCATTTTAAACTATAGTTTTCTAAATTTTTGGAGACTTTTTATTTTTCCATTTTGTCTGTCTTTAATAATTAACATGCAATGGTTTAAACCAAATGAATAATAAAACTTTATATTCTAAATTTAATGCAAAATCAACAACAAATCAATGAAACTTTGATAATTCCTAAGAATTGGCCTTTCAAAAATATATCTCTAATAAAGCAAATTGATAAGTATAAATTTAAGTTTTCTACCTTCCAATCTTCTAACTTACAACAGCACCAAAACTGTAACTGGGACTTTAATGGGAGAATGTTTACAGCTAATCTAGAGAAAAAGAGATAGAGAGTGTGTTCTGTGTTTGGGGGAAACAAAAGAATGGAAGTGTATTTAGAAGCTTCTCACCTGATTTAAGAAGGATTGAGTTTTTACATATACAAGAAAGGTTACCTGTGCAACTTCCCAGATAGTATCCACTGAGAAAGCACATTTTGTAGAGTGCAATTGTGCTCTCACAAGAAATAATAACCCAGCCTAAGAATGAGGGGGCTCACAGCAGAAGTTCTCGATGAATGTGCAAAGAGACTAGAGGCCCTTCCTCTAAGGCATAAACTGTATTGGAACCCTGACATTTATGTATTCTAAATATAATGGACGTGATATCCAAAAATGACTGCATTCAACATCTAAGTCCAGAGAGTAAAAATTAGAGTCAATTACATTTAATTTAGATTAACTAAAATAGTGTTGTTTTATTCTTATTTTGAAGAGAAAAAAACAGTTATACAATTTTAAAACAAGATAAGAAACTAACAATGATTAATATGCTGAGTATTGTTATCATCAGGGTAGTTGTTTAGATTTCAAGACATAGGCATGCCAAATTGATCAAACAATATAAGTACAAATTCTTTTCAATGACCTAAAAGAAGGTAGTAGTATAATTATATATATATATATATATATATATATATATATATATATACACACACATACAGAGAGAGAGAGAGAGAGAGAGAGAGAGAGAGAGAGAGAGAGAGAGAGAGAGAGAGCCTTAGTTACTTTTCTCTCATTGCTGGGATAAAATACTCAATACCAAAAATGAAGGAAGGAAAGATTTATTCCACTGTTTGTGGAAGCTTCTGTGCATCATGGGTTGACTGCAAATCTGTGTCATGCTTGGTCACAGCATGTCAATTTCTCTGGAGAAAGGAACAGGCTATGACTGTAAAGTTGTCTTCTAGGAAAATGACATACCTCACATTTCTCTCACTACATGGAGCAAAACAATTTACAAGACTATTCCCCAGCATCAATGAGATAAGAATGTCAACTATTAAACTGGTTTCCATAGGGTAGATCCCCAAAGGAGACATTATATGTATGAAGAATAATGTAAGTACTATAATAAGTATAAAATTTATGATCTTAGTAAACTATTGAAGTAGGGAAAATAATTCCTCATATGCTTAATTTCAATAACAGTTTTTAAATATAACTGGTTTCTAGACTTAACTTCTTTTTAAGATTAAATTTAGTTTCATTGAAAAATAATTCATAGATATGATCACTGGAATAATTGTATTATATGAAAGATGTAGAAATTATATTTTATATTGATTTTGTTTAGCTAAAAATTCTATCCATAAAAGCTCTAAGAGTCTCCTTTTTGTTTTATTTGTTTTTATTGAATCTGTGCTATTAATAATATTGCAAACTATAAAGTTTAAGACTCATATGATATTTTTAACAATACTTTCTTTCTAGAATCACACTGTGAAAAGCTCCGTGCTTCATAAGGGAATAATGCCAGGACTTGGAAAATGGGACCACAACTGGAAAAGCATTCCCAGGAACCTCAAGGATACCCTAGTTGAATATTAAAAATATCAGCCCAAAAGAAACAGATAGTTTCAGTTTGGATTATTGACTTCTTTAAGTTTTTTTCATTTTAAATCACCTCAGTGGTCTCCAAAATTTCCTTGTTCCTCTGTTTCTTCCTGTTGATCATCTTTAAATATTTCATTTACATGTTAATTATGACTAACATTTTATTTTATATAATTAATCATATGCACATATATTTATCGTTCTCTGTTCAATTCTATCATAAAGGAAGAGAAAATATCTTTTATAACAATAACTTTGAGGGCAAATATTTTTAAATAAAATTATTTCTGACATTTTAGAAATATTTAAATGAAATTCTAATTACAAATATTTAACTTAAATACCATACTTTAGCTCATAGTTAAATACAAAATTGAAAGAAAAAATACACATTTTATTCATTCTTTCCAAACCTATGAAATGCCATAGTTTTTATTTTTGACCTTGGAGTGTTAGCAAAGCACAGTGTATCTGCTGTGTACTGTATATTGTAATGTTATCAAGGAGATTTATACACAGTATACTTACAAAAAAGTTATTTCATACAGTAAAACTTGCACAAGATTCTCAAATAACCTATTTTAAAATGCTGAGTTGTTATATTTAATTATTATATTTTGCCTTGTGGATGTATTTTACTACAATATCAGATATCATAGGTCCTTTCAATTCCTGTTACATTGCCTTCTTCAGAGAAGCATTTAATATTGTACATTGCTAGATGATTTAATGTTAAAAGTTATTATTTATGATAAATCTTAATTTACACTTGACAGCTAGAGTCTATAGAATATCTAAAAATCTTTTAATACTTGAAAAAATGATGGTGAAGATTGTATATATAATAATATTAGTGGTAATATAAAAATCTTATTTGGTTCCTCATGTTTTGGTAGAGGAGGGTAATCGATTTAACTTGGCAATTAAGAAATTCTGAAATTAAGTTTCGCACTACATGAAACTTGATTTTAAGATACCATTCTGACCATTGCAAATGTTTTCAAATATAAAAGATTTACAGATATTCCCTACTTTTTCAACTCTAAGTTTCAATTTGTTGTAGCATCAACAGTTACAGATTCTCACATTTTCAACTTAAATTTTCAATTTGATCTAGGATCATAAAGATTTAAACAGAAAACTTTCTAAGTAGGATAAACACTGATTGATGATTTGAAACTTTAAGCTGTTTAAAATCATTACATACATATCAAATATAGATTTAAAATTTTTCAATGTTTAATACATCACAAGCATTGAAACAATCATGCAAGGTTAAAATACGGTGAGCATATGGACCTCTATTGTGACCAATCCGTATTTAGAGATACAATCACAATTGTATGCTAAGTAAAATGATGTCATATAAAAATTAGTGATCAAAATATTTAATTTTTCAGGAAAAGTTTTATAATAAGAGACAGTAGGTGAGTCCTTCAGGAAGAATTAACAATATTTTGCAACTCTATCTAAGGAAGAAAAAATTTCCAGGTGCAAAGAATGAATGATAGGACACACACTGAAAGGGAAAGCACCATATATATCCCAGGATTTATAGTTACCCATTTATTAATTTATTCATTCATTTATTTGTAGTACACATTTGTTATACATAATGAACATATTTATCTTAGGAACTTGATAAATATACCAATGTCTTCCTAATGCTTTTTACTTCCTTGTAAGCTGACACCAAGATCCCACAGCCAATTAGGGTAATTGTCAGAAATGGCAGAACACAGGGCATTAAGGGGCAAGATCAACACTAGTGTCTTGGATGGTGGGTGGAACTCCACAAGGCCTTATGCTTATGAAACCCCTTTATCTGTTGAATGTTTTTCCGTCTATAACTTGAAATTTCAATTTATGAACAAGGGACACCATATTTTGCACTGTTTCTGAGGGATATGCACATCATGCTAAACCATAGATCATTGGCTGAATTATTGTTTCATTAGGCCTACAGTTCACAGAATGATAAGGAAGAAAATGATGCTATCATCTTTATATATTAGGAGGTTTATACTGTCAGCTCAACTCAGGCAGAACTTTCCTAGCACCCTTCCTGCTTGTCAGCAGTGACATTGTTCTCAGAGAAGACCCAGCTCAGCTGGGTGCTGTTGCCCTCCACAAACATAAGATGTCATAAAAGAGGAAATAAGGTGGAACATGGAGTCTTCCCCTGCTAACATCCACACATTTATACTCGGATGCTCTGAGAACACTGACCACTGATGTTTGCTAATGCCTTCTCAGCTAATGTCTCTTGCTTTTTTCAACCCCTATAAAGAAGCCCACTCCTTTTTGTTCCAGATTGTCAGTCTTTTCACTCCAAGCAAGCTGTACTTAGTTATTAAATCATATGCCTCCTTGTCTTCACAAAAGCCTATTAAGTGGTCTCTGCTGGTTTGTTACATTTGGCACTGAAACCTGGGAGAGGGACATTCCTTCTCTGTGATGATCTCAAGTCTGCTCCAAAGCCTCCTTCCCCTTGACTGAGACACTCAGTTACATCAGTTTCTCAGATCTCAGCTTCTACAGCTTCTGCTGCTTCTGCCGTGCCAGATTTCGCTGGGTGTTTCAGCTTGGGTGAATCCCTTGTCTCTCTCTCTTCCTCTTTCTTCCGTGTGGCCTTCCTTTTGTGTGCCTCCATAAAGTCAGACAAAGCCTTACCCTGTTTTTTGTGCTTTTTAAATTCCAGGACTGGTCTCAAATAGCACTCCTAGGAAGACTGCTTCCCTTTGGCATCTGATAGACAGCTGTGATGTCTGTGTTGGTCATTAACTTACATTTAATGGATTTGGGTCCTGATTGGAGATGTCCAGTGAGAGAACCTGCTGCTTTCACATATCTCTCTTTAGCCGCGTGCTGTGGCCCACAACTGTAATCCCAGCCCTGGGGAAGCTGAGGCAAGAGGATCATTGCAAGTTCGAGACCAGCCTAGGCTACAAAGTGATCATGGTCAGTTTGAATTGTGTAGTGAGACCCTGTCTCAAAATCAAAACAAAAGAAAAGAAACAAACAAACAAACAAAAAAAAAAAAACACATATCTCTCGTTGTACTCCAATGGGGAACTGTCCATGTTATATCCCACCCCCAGTCCCATTATCCCTTCTAGCTTGCCTCCCACAAAATCTCAAAGCATCTCCAACTCTCTCCCAATCTGAAGACCAAGCAGCTGATATTTTTTTCTGTAACATTGTATGGCCACAATACCAACTGGTTAATGGGGCTCAGTGGCCTGTCCATGGTACTTTTGTTGTCTCCAGTTTGCAAGATCTAGATAATTACTGCCTTAGGCTGAAGAAACAATCTGAGATAGCTAAGGTTTGGCCTTTCCTTACACTCTGTGGTGTTCCTATACTATGTTCTTCATTCAACCCTCTCAAATTCTCCTTTTCTTTCTTTCCATCTAAGTCCCCTCTGCTTCCCTCCCATGCTGATCTCTCTTGCTTTGGTGGTGTCCTCTTTCTCACTCAGCTGATCCGCTTCCTGCAGCCCCTGCTCCTTCAGCAGAACTTGTGGATGCAGCAGCTACAGCTGCATCACTTTCTCCGGAAGAGCATTCAGCCAGTCTGGAACCTGCCCCTTCTATCTATCCAGCACTTGCCTCTGAATCAAAACCTCCTCCTTACTTTTCCTCTACTCTGATTCTGTCCCATATTTGATTGGGACTGCAGTTTGGTTCCTTGCCTTACTCTCCTGCTCCCCAGTTTTCACTAGTGGGAGCCAAGGGAAACGTTAGGGTTCATGTTCCTTTTTTTCTGTTTGATTTTTCTTAGATTAGTCAGTCTCTCGGTTCCCTCTCTATTGACCCTACCAAATATATCCCAGAACTTCAACATCTCACCCAGTCTTAGTATCTCACCTGAGATGATCTGAATATCCTTCTTTCTTCTACCTTCTCATCTGAGAAATGGGAAAGTGTTTTCACTTTGAAAGTAACCTTCAGGAGAGGGCTGTGGCCATCGAGGAGTTAGAGGAGCATAACAATCCCCTGATACAAGGAGCCATAACTATACGGTCACTTGTTTAGCTGAAAGTTTGTCCAAGGAGGCACACATGGAAGTCGATTATGTCATGCTTAAGGAAACCACCCAGACAAAAGATGAAAATCTGGCTCAGTTTACGTCCCATTTGACTGCCACTCTCAGATGCCAGCTCTGGATTCAGAAGGCCCAGGAGGCCAGTTGATTTTAAAGATGCAGCTTATTACTCAATCTACTTTGAATATTCAGAAAAAGTTACAGAAACTGGAGGCAGGCCCCCAGAACCCACAGCAAGAGTTAGAAAATTTGGCATTCAAAATTTTCAATAAAAGGAATGAAATTTCCTTGCAAATATCTCATTTCTGAGTTTCAGCAGTTTGCCTCCACCCTAAGAAACCCACAACTGCAAGCTAAATCAAAGTCCTCGCCAACCACCAAAGTGCTTCCAGGGCTCCCTAACCCAGGGGTATACCTCCAGGGCCATACTTCAAATGTCACTAGGCTGGTCATTCAGCTAAGGAAAGCCCATAACTTGGGATTCCTCCAAAGCCATGCCCTACCTGTTATGGCTCACACTGGAACCTGGACTGCCCTGTGCTGGTGTTTGCCCATGAGTCAGCTCTTGGGGTCCCATGGCTGATTTTTTCCTTGATCACTTTGGATTGGCAATGGACAAGTGATGCTGTCCAGAAGCTCTGGAGGCCCCCTGTACCATCTCAGAAGCCAAGATCTGAGTAAATCTTATGGTGGAGGGTAAGTTCATACCTTTTGTGACCAACACCAAAGCAACATAGTTCACCTTGCCTTTTTTTCAAAGACCAGTCTCCTTTGCCTCAACTGCTACTGTGGGTCTTCTAAAATTCCTCCAATTTAATGTCATTTAAGTCAAAAGTTTTTCTCTCACTTTTTCTGATCATTTGTGCTTGCCCCACTCTCTTCCTTAGACAAATATTCTAACAAATTGTCTGCCACTCACTGTTCCCAGCATTCATCCTACTTTTTCTCATTCTCTGGCCTCCTTCAAATCTAACCTTACACTCAGATCTAAACCTGAGAGTTTGGGATACCTCCTTCCCTTCTCTGGCTCTCAATCAAACATTTTATACTATCCCATTAAATGCAAACCACCCTATCCCTTCCAGGGCCAGTATCTTTTCCTCAATCAGGCTCTGAGGAGAATAAAGGTAATCATCTTTTTTCTGTTTCAATTTAGTCTTCTGGTTCGTGTCAATTCTCCAAATAACACCTCCATTCTCCCTGTTCAGAAAACAGTTGGCACATACAGATTGGCACAGGACCTATGAGTTATCAACCGGATAGTCCTTCACATCCATCCTGTGATGCCCAACCCATGGACCCTTTTATATTCTATGACCATGTCTTGTACCCATTGTTCAGTCCTCGATTTGAAGGATGCTTTCTTCACTTTTCCCTTCCCTTCACTTTTCCCTCATCTCAACGTCTTTTCTCTTACCTGGATGCATCCTCATACTCACCAGTCACAACAGCTGGCCTGGACTATTCTGCCATGGTTTCAGAGATGGCCCTTACTCTTTTGATCAGGTCCTTGTCAGTGACTTGCTCTCCTTCCACCCTGCTGACTCCAATCTCACACAGTAAGTGGATAATCTCCTTCTCCACAGCCCCTCTTATGAATCCTCCACTTAGGATACTGCTTTATTTTATAGCACTTAGACACAAAATGCCACCATGTGTCTCCAATCAAGGCTCAAATATTATCTCCATGTGTCACCTATCTGAGCATCACTCTGTACAAACACACTCAATCCCTGCTCTTGATCATGTCTGATTAATTTCCCAGAATTCAATCCCCACTACAAAGCAACCACTTCTCTCTTTTCTTGGAATAGTGGAATACTTTCATCTGTGTGTTCCTGGCTTTATGCTATTTATCAAAACCTTATATAAGCTAATGAATGAGGACCCAGCTGACCCTTTAGATCATAAACACTTTCCTTACTCTTCCTTTCAGGTCATAAAACAATCTCTAAAAACAGCTCCAGGTCTGTATTTATCTGAATGTACTGAACCTTTTTGTCTATGTGTTATAGAACCCGGTGGTTGCATAGTCACCATTCTGGCCCAGAGGCCAAGCCACGTCCAGTTACTTTCCTGTCCAAACAACTTGATCCTACTCTCTCCAGTTTGCTGGCTGCCTCTGAGCCTCAATGCTTATAGAAGCTCTGAAAGTTCTAAGACATTCACCACTCATGCTGTGCTCCTCTCACAACCTGCAGGGTCTCATGCCCTCATCACATCTCTTTCATCTTCTGTCTGCTCCTTTTCTCTTACAGTTAGAAGAACTAGAAAAAACCCCATGGTAACTAATGCCTTTTATCCTGCCTCTTCTCTTATCCACTCTGTCTTTTAAGATTGTAAATCATGACTGTCTGTCTCTCATCCACTTCTTTTCCTCATCTTTCAGCTTTTCCCTGTCTACACCTGATCACACTAGTTTATTGATAGGAGTTCTTGAAAGGCTTCCTGTACATCATCAGCTACGACAGGACATGCAATGTCTCACATGACTGTGTTATAGAAGCTGCAGCTCTTCCCTTATCCATCACCTCTCAACAGACTGAACTGATCGTCCTGATACATACTCTTACACCAGTCAAATGCTTACAGATTAACAGGTACATAGAGTCCAAGTATACATTTCACGTAGTTCACAACTGGCATATAGGAAGAGACCCCTTTGGGGTCCTCAATTATTAACGTCCCATACATTAAGGTCTTTCTCAAGGCAGCTCTTCTGCCAGGGTTAATGGCTGTACTTTATTGCAAAAAGCACTAAAGACTCTTAGATTCTATAGACATCAGAAATGGCTTTGCAGATAAAACTGCAAAAGAAACAACTAATCTCTCCCACTGTGCTATATACAGTTAACCATTGCATGGTCTTACTTAACTTAGTAATCAAAGCAATACATTTAATCTACTTCACAAAAGTGTATATAGGCAACAAAATCCTTTCCCTGAAATTTGCTATATTACCACATTAAGTAGCCCCTAAGTTAATGCAATTACATTAATGTTAAAGAGATGCCCCGATTTAGATCGAGAAAACTCTTCTCACTGAAAAGGGCAAGATTTTGCCCTTTCCTGCATCATACCTGCTTAATGCCCACTTTATCAAAACACCCCACAAAGGTGGCTGGTTCCTAGTACAAGGAAAATTTTTCCTCCTTACCTCACAAGCTCACGTGATTCTTTCAACTTTTCATAAAAGTTTTCATGGGCTTACAAACCCTTAGGTCATCTACTTGATCTTATTTGCTTTTATTCCTGGAAGACTCTCTTTAAGACTATTATTACGCCGTCTGCCAGGTTGCTATGCCTCGGGGTTTCCTGAGGCCCCTTCCTTTTCCAATACACCATCCACGGTGTTTCTCCCCAAACCAGGACTGGCAGATTTATTTTGCCCATATGCTATGGTGCAAAAGTTAAAATATCTTTTGCTCTGGGTAGATACCATCACTGGGTGGGTACGGACTTTCCTTCCATTTCAGAAAAAGCCTCAGCAGTCTGTAATTCTCTCTAACTGGTATAATCCCACAATAAGGCAGACCTCAGACACCCCCTGTTCCCACTATGCTTCGTTTTGTGAGTTCCACTCCTCATTCGGTTAATGCTAAAACTTGGTTGTTTCTTGACTCCAGGATAGGATCACTTCTGTATGCACTCATGCTAGTCAGTGTGATTCTCCTGTTCCATCTAGATGCTCTTCCACTAGGCTCCCTGGAAATGCCCAACTATCTGTACAATACAATGCAGATTACTCACTCCTTATTCAATCAGTCTAACTCCTCTCTGCCTAAGAACTTTTGGCTCTGTGTCTCCATGTCTGCTGCCACTTATGAGACCACATCTGTTCAGCCACAAGTGTGAACCACCAAAAATCTCACCACCCCAACATACTGGCCTCCAGATGTGTCCCTCTTTTCTCCTCACTGATCCTATCCAATGGAGTAACACACAAGATCAATTAGCTCAGCTTTTATAATAATACCTAACAAGTTTCACTACTTATAAAGACACAAATATGCCTGTGGACAGTCCAATAACCACTAATACTGACCTAACTTTCTGATATGTCTTCTTGGTTAGTGCTCAGACTGCTTTGTCCCCACCAGTGTAATTTTCTTGTTACCCTCCACTGATAATGTTAGTCACTGACTAACCTAAAAGCCCCTCTAAAGTCAAACCATTCACTTCTCAGTCCTTCTCCAATTCATCACTGCTCCACCAGTTAGCAAATACTCTGGTTTTTGCAGTGGCTGTCGTCCCCCACGTGTGGATATGCATCCATAGAGCACCTGCACTCAGACTCCTACCTGCTCTGACTGCCACCTGAGCCCACTTTCAATCATTCCTCTGAGTGGCTGATAACACACATGAAAAAGATTTTCTTCCACTGGGAAAATCAAACCAAGCCACTCCTGAAATTCCTGAAATCAGAGAGCCTTTCCAGGCATTTATGGATGCTATTCTGTCAGGCACATTAGAGGATTAGGATAATGAAGACATAAATTTAAACATCTTTTTGGCATTCATAATCAATTTTGTCTACACAATCAAGGAGTTTCCTTCCTTTGTAGAACCACCACCCATCTTTGCTTTCCCACCAAATGGACTGGGACCTGTACCACTGGGACCTGTACCACTGGTATACCTTCTCCCAAATACAGACATAGAACCGAGGAGCCACTGCCTAACGGTCACAGCAGACTCAGGTTTCAGAGCACAAGGCCATGCAGTGATTCTTTCTCTGTTGATGTGGGAAACACTGTTGCAGTGGGATTAAGGATAGCTGGTCTAACAACCTGTCTCTCCTGCTACCACTCCTTGTCTCAAGACCTGTCTCGAAGCCTTGAGGAGGTAACCAGGACCATTGTAACATTACAGTCCCAAACTAGTTATGTAGCATCAGTAACTCTCCAAAACTAACGAGTTCTGAGCCTCTTAGTGGCTGAGAAAGGCAGCCTATGCATCTTCCTATGAGTAGAATGCCATTTTTGTGCAAACCAATTGGGCATAGTGTGAGATGTGGCTAAAAGGCTTTTTGAAAGGGCCTCAGAAATTAGACAACATGTGTCTGACTCTTGGATTGGTGGCCAGGGTTGGACCTCAAGGCGTCCTGTGTTCCTTGTTCTATCTTTTCAGATGCCTGTCACGGTTCTTACAAGACTGGATCTGAACCATCAGTCATCAACCGTGTTGTTGCTCTTTTCGTCTCCTTGATATGAAACAGCTCCTTGAGGTCTTCCTTCCCATTGGCCATTTAGCCCATGTGTCACACCCACAGCAGCCATGAGAAATGACACACTGCTCCTTTTTCCTTTTGTTTGTGATAGCAAAAAGATGGGACTGTCAGGCTTGAGTGGGGCAGGACTTTCCCAGCACTCAACTTGATTGTCAGCATCAGCATTGCTCTAGGTGACAAACCAGCTTAGCATCAGTGCTGTTGCCCTCAGCAAACACAGGAGATAAAGTGGCTTCCAACTGGCCAGACTTCTGATAACACCCATACATTCACAGCAGCTACTCTGAGAAATTTGACCACAAACTCAGTGGAGCTCTAAGACCTCTGACCACTGCTGTTTGCTAAGACTTCTCACCTAATGTCCTTTGCCTTCTTTCAACACCTATAAAGAAACTTGTTCACCCTCTGTCTGTCTGCAACAGATATTAAATTGTATGCCTTGTTGCCTTCACGAAAGCCTAATGAATGATCTCCACCTCACATTATTTGTTGCATATACCAGCAGAGAAATTAGGAGAATAATATAATAAGAGATGTGACATATAATGAGGGATTTACTAAGCAATGCTAGTAAAATAGTACAGTTTCAGGAATATTTAGGAAAAAAATCTCTGAATGATAATGGGTCAGACACAGATTGGGAATAGGAAAGTTCTGTTGTTTTACCACATTTGTAGACCATTTAACAAAATATGATGACAAAATCTGACTAGTCTTGTCTCTTCCAAAGATTTAAGCATCAAATCATAACTCTGTGTTCTGTCCAGCCATGTCAAACCTTGATAAAGGATACTCCTCAGTGTAAAAGTATGGGAACAAAATCATTGCTAAACCTTGTAGAAGTTTAATTGCTTTCAAAGAATAAGTTAGAGGTAGATTCAGAGATATGACTTGAGATAGAAAACAGACATAAATTAGATAGGTATGTGTTTATGGGAATTTTGCTTGTAGATTTCTTAAGTGAAGAATATCCCTGTCATATAAAAGTCAAAATCACAAACAACTCCACCTTTGTTCTACAGCTGCTCATTCTCCTGTGTAGCTCATTCTCCTAAGTTTTCCCATTCTTTGGTTATTTTCTTTCATTTTCTATTATCAGATCTTCCTTTGTACTATGTAAGCTAAACCAACATACAGACTTGTAGGATTATTCTGAGTTTTTCATACAATGACCAGAAGAACAGGCGTCAGATACTTTTTCAAAAACCATTAGCTCCTGCTAACTCAAGTGTTTATAACTTTTCTAACAGCTTCTTCAGTGTCCTATGTCATTAATTCTCTTCTTATGAAATGTTCAGACACATGAACCATTGTAAGGTCTGTTCAAATGCCCTTTACTTTGACTTAAAAAAATAAAATGCTCAAATTATTTTCCGACAGAGTTTCAATCAGTAGTAACTTATTAGGAAGTGTTCTTTAAAATGAATTATGAAAAATAATCTTAAAATAAATAATGCATATTCATTCATCATATATTGATGGACTGGCTCCCTATTGGGGCAATTTATATTTTAAATCTTCTTTCTAACATATAGTATGATAAAAAATAACCTCTACAACTTCTAGGATTTTTATCTTACAAATAGAACAGAAAATAACTTTTCAATGTGGTCGAAAGGAAGCAGTCTCAAAATTTTTTATCTTTTCATCAGAAATATATTCCCTGGTATAACTGATGATTAATACAGCAGCAATATTATGTAAGAATAGCTTTTTTAAAAATAATAATTTATTCATGAGCTTTTACAGTTTTAGCCCTTATGTTTAGATCTGAGATTTACTTTAATTGTATATATAACGTGGAGCAGGGGTCCAAACTCATTGTTTTACATACATATGTACACTTTCACCAGCACCATTTAAAAAAATATTAGTACATTTTCAGTTCATGCAGTTATGACATATACAGTTAACCATTGCATGGTCTTACTTAACTTAGTAAGTAAAGCAATACATTTAATCTACTTCACAAAAGTGTATATAGGTAACAAAATCCTTTCCCTGAAATTTGCTATATTACCACATTAAGTAGCCCCTAAGTTAATTCAATTACATTAATGTTAAAGAGATGCCCCAATTTAGATCGAGAAAACTCTTCTCACTGAAAAGGGCAAGATTTTGCCCTTTCCTGCATCATACCTGCTTAATGCCCACCTAAGTTTAAATAATATCAAAACTACTCCACAAAGGTGGCAGGTTCCTAGAACAAATCATCCTGGGTAGAAGTTACATGCACATACTATATCTTGGTTTCTCTCTCTCTCTCTCTCTCTCTCTCTCTCTCTCTCTCTCTCTCTCTCCTCATTTAGAAATCCCCATCTCTTTTCCTCCCCTACCTCCCTCTTTATCCACTTCCCCTATCTCATTTTTTCACTCTTGTGGATATTATTAATCTTAGCTCATATTGCGACACACAATGCTTGCCTTGAGAGCCCTGGGTTCCTGTAAATGACGTATCTTTATTGTACTTGTTTTCCTTTTCCTCTGTCTTCATCTGTTGCCCTTGCTCTATTTTATACTTCATTATTGCAAGAGATTCTTGTGCTTTTCCCCTCTATCCAACCTTTATTATTCTCTTTGTTTGTACTTTGTCTCATTCACGTGGGAGACGACATACGGTATTCGAGCTTGCGTGTATGGTTTATTTCAATCAACACTAGACTTTCCAGGTGCATCCATTTTTCTACAAATGTGTCCTTCTCTATAGCCGAGTATTATTCCATTACATGTAAATAGCACAGTCAACAGTTGATGAGTATGCAGACTGTTCTAGTATTTAGCTATTATAAATTATGCTCCTATAAACATTTGTATTGATGTATCTCCTGTAATAGAAAGACTTAAATTCTTTGAGAATGTTATCTAGCAGGGGGATATCTGGATCATATGGAATTTCTAATTTCAGTTCTTTGAAAAATCTCCATAATGGTTGTGCCAGTTTACATTCCCAGTAACAAAGCACTTCTGCTTTTTCACACAGCTATTGTTTGATTTCTTAATTATGACCATTCTTTCTGGAGTAAGATGAAATCTTAGCATACAATTAATTTGCATTTCTCTAGTGGCCAGACATGCTGAGCATTTTTTCATATATTTGCTGGCCATTGGTATTTCTTCCTCTCTGAAGTGTCTATCTATTTCTCTTGCCTATTTCTTGATGGAAATTCAATTTCAGGTGTTTAATTTTTTTTATTTCTTTGGATATTTATATACTACTCCTATCACTGCAAAATTACTTGCAAACTTCTTTCCTTTTTCTGAGGGTTATTTTTCCACTCTACTGATTCTTTTTATTCCACATATTAGTTTTTTATTGTTGAATTGAAAGAATCTTTGAATCTACAACCTTATCAGCTATGTAATTTGAAAATATTTTCATTCTACGTGTTGTCCTTTTATTTTCTTAATAGTGTCCATTGAGGTATGAAATTTGTAAATTTTTCATAGCCCAATTTATCTACTTTTTCCTTGGTTCTTTATCACAACCAAGAAACTATTAGTATTGTAGCACCAAGAGCATTTGCACTTTTGTTTTCATCTAGAAGTTTCACTGGAGTTTTGTCTCTTACAAGGAGGTATCTGATCCATTTTAAGTCAAATTTTTATTTGTGGTGTGAGGTAACAGTCCAGATACATTCATTGAGTGTTGATATCCAGTTATCCCTGCAGCATTTATTGTCAGGTTATTCTTTGCCCATTAAAATGCCTTGGCAGTCTTGTAAAAAATCAGTAGATATTAAATGTGTGGGTCTCCTTCTGTCTACCTTATTCCATTATTCTATCCCTCCAGCAAAGTCTAGGCCAGCAATTCACTGTCTTCGTTACTATAACTTTATAACAGATTTTGAAAATAGTTGATGTACATGTTCCAACATTGTTATTTTCAAAGACCTTGTGGCTTATTCTGTTACCCAACATTTCCATGTGAATCTAGGAAGATCTTGTAAATTTATGCCAGAAATTCACATGGGATTTTGTAAGGGTCAAATCAAATGTATAGGTCAATCTGCCCTTCTTAACAGTAGTAGGTCCGCATGAACACGTGTATCTTCCCATTTTTTATGGTCCATTAGTTTCAATGGTGTTCTGAAAATATGTTTGTGTATTAGTCTTACATTTCTTTCATTAAATTTATACCTTCTATTTACATTTTTTAAAAGTTTTGTTTTGAAGAGAACAAAATGAAACAATAAAATCAATCAAAACAAAACAATGAGAGCAATAAAGGGTTTCAAAACAATATAATGGAAAATCAATAATGGTACTATATTGCTTTATGTTATCATTAAAATAGCTGTTCAATCCATAAGACATCATAAAATCAAGCAAAACAGAACAGAATAAAACCAATCAAACAAAACAATGAAAGTTATACAGGACTTCAAAACAATAGATCAATAGTAGCTATCATAAGATATATTGTTATCTTAGGAATAGTTTCGCCTACCATCAGACATAATAGAATCTAACAAGACAAAACAGAATAAAGCCAGAGCAAACAAAACAATGAAAATAGCACAAAATTTCAAAACAAGGTCACAGGAAATTAACAATGGTTATCACCTGCCATTTTTAGACATTTCCTCCCATTTTACCTTCACAATATTTGTTGTATATTTTGAATCCCACTAATTCCTTCATTTTTTTCCTCTTTAATTTTAAAGGGAATAAAACAGAGCAATTAAATGAGTTGAAACAATGTTAGGAGAGTAGGAAATCCACCACAGTTATGACATCGCATATATTCCAAATATTTGTTTGTCTTTAGGCTTGCAAAGTCAATCAAACACTACAGAACTTCCAAATTAGTTGGTTGCTCACAGAGAGGGGCACTGTTCTCACCCCAGCCTGCACACCTGCTGGCTAAGCTCACAGGTAGGGGCTTTGCTTCCTTCCTTGCTTCTCTGGATTTCTGCTCCAAATGGCTCCTACTGGTTGATTCTTTTGTTGTATGGAAGCTTTCTAGTCTGACATAATTTCATTAATTGATTTTTGCTGCAATTTTTTTTTGTGCAATTAAGGTTCTGTTTAGAAATATTTTCTCTTTACCTATGTCTTTAAGTGCTTTACGTATGTTTCCTTTTGCAGTAGGTTTACTGTTTCTGATTTAAAGCTTATATTTTTGATTCATTTTGTAGTTTATAGTGAGAGATGAGGCCACAGTTTCAATCTGCAAGTAGATTATCAGTTTTTCCAGCACTAATTGTTGAGTAGGTCAGTTTTCCTCCCACAAGTTCTTTTGGCTTTTTTGTCAAAGATCAAGTATCTTTGAATGCGTCTAGGGAGGTTTCTGTATTTTAAATCCTTTTCCATTGATCCACGTGGCTGTTTTTGTTGCAGTAGTATGCTGGGTGTTTGTTTGTTTTTACTGTTGCTTCTGAGTACAGCTTGAAGTCAGGTATTTCT
Organism: Cavia porcellus; assembly: GCF_034190915.1. Classification (NCBI taxonomy): domain Eukaryota; kingdom Metazoa; phylum Chordata; class Mammalia; order Rodentia; family Caviidae; genus Cavia; species Cavia porcellus. The sequence continues at coordinate 61,778,855 of NW_026947493.1, forward strand.
CTGCCTCCTGCTTTGCACATGTTGCTCCATGTTACTTTTTTATTCCAGGGCTCGTCTGACTCCATATGAATTTTAGGATTATATCCTGAGACCTGCAAAGTATGTGGTTGGTATTTTGATTAAATTGCATTGAATCTGTATAACAGTTTTGAAAGTATGGCCATTTTAACACTATTTTTTTGCTTATTCAGAAACAGGCGATATCTTTCCACTTTCTGATGTCCCCTTTAATCATCTTTTTCAGAGTACTTTACTTTTATTTGTGGGATCTTTTGCTTCCTTGATTAGGTTAATTTCTAAATATTTCATATTTCTGGTAATGACTATAAATTTTATTGTCTTCATAATCTCTTTCTCATTCAGTTCATTATTGGTGGATAGAAATGCTAATGGTTTTGTGTATTAATGCTTTATAATGTTACACTGCTTAAAGTGGTGTTTTTTGTTGTTGTTGTTGTTTTTTGTCTTTTTCCTTTTTATCGGTACTGGTGATCGAACTCACGACTGCCTGCTTGCGAGGCAGGCACTTACGCCACTGAGCTAAATCCCCAGCCCCTGAATTTGGTTTTTAATCCTAAGAAATTTTTTAGTGGAGTTCTTTGGTGTTCTATGATGTCATCTGAAAATAATGATAATTTGAATTTTTTCTTTTCTATATGTATCCTTTTTTTGTCTGGCATAGATGCTCTGGCTAACATTTTAAGTACTTTGTTGAATAAAGTACATCCTTGTCTTGTTCCTGATCCTAAGAAAAATATTTTTACATTTTCCCACATTTATTATGAGCTGGTTTTTGATTAGCCATACATAGCTTTTATTATATTAAAGCATGTTTTTAGTGTATTAAGGTATGAGCCTTCTATACCTGTTTTCTTCAGTGTGTTAACCATGAAGAAGTGTTAGATTTTGTCAAAAGCTTTTTCTGTAACTCATGATAAGATCTTATGGCTTTTGACCCTGCTTCTCTTAATGTGATGTATTACATTTATTGATTTATGTATATTGACCCATCTTGGCATCTGTGGGATGAAACTTACTTGATCACGATGTATCATCTTTTTGATAATGTGCTGCATTCTATTTTTTAATATTTTCTTTAGAAATTTTGCATCAGTAGTCATTACATTGGTATACAGTGATATTTTTCAGTTGGCTATTTATCCAGTTTAGGGGTCATAGTGATACTGGCTTCCCCAAATGAATTTGAAGGTACTTCATCCCTTCCTATTTCTTTGAAGAACTTGAGAATGGGTGATGTAACACACTTCAAGGTTTTGTGAAATTCATCAGTAAATCTACCAGATCTTGACCTTTTTTAGTTGATAGATTATTATATTCTGATTTTATTATTTATTATTGAGTTTTTAAACATTTTATATCTTCTTATGTTAGTGTTGGTAGTTTTTATGTGTTAAGCAATCTGTCCATTTCTTCAAAATTTGCTAAATTGTTGAATATACTTTTTCAAAGCAGTTACTTATCATCTTCTGAAATTTGATAGTGTTGTGATTTCACTTTTTTTCATTTCTAATTGCATTGTCTTTTTTTTTTCATGGTGTATTATCCTCAGGGCTTATCACTCTCTTTTTATCCTTTCAAAGAGCTAACTTTTCAGTTCATTTTTTTTTTTTGCTAGTTTTCTAATCTCAATTTCGCTAATTAATGCACTCATTTTCATGACTTCCCCCCTTACTTTTGGTTTGGGGCTTGTGTGTTTTGTTTCTCAAGTATCTTAAGATTTTTTGTAAGGTTATTTATTTGAGCTTGCTCTGTTTTGCTAATGTGAGCATGGATTGTAATGAATTTTTTAGAGACCTATCTTTCATTTAAAAAATTTCAAAAGACTTCAGCAAAAATTTTATTTATGACATTTCTTCATATCTCATATTTAATGAATTATATAATATGTAACTACACAATTATATGTGTACAGTTTTCTAAACTACATTTTGCAAAAGAATAAATAAGGAGCTTTTTAGGTACATATAGATCCCTTTGGTAAGTTAATTTAATATAATAGTATTATTAATTACTATGTTTTATTTAGAAAGTGAAGAACATTGGTTAATTTGTTGAGTAAATAATGATGAATTAACAAAATCTTTAAAATAATAATGTTTGACATGAACAAGTACTTATGTGAGCTTTAAGTTGAATGAACTCATTTAATTACCTTAATAACCACATGAGATATGTTATTCTGTTATTCCTTATTTTACAGATAAGGAAAATACATTATACATTATACTTTACAGAAAAGGAGAATACATAAATACATTAGTGTTTTAGTAAATGCTGAAGTTTTTATTTAATTTCTTTTTCTTAAGAACATAAGAAAAATCTAACAAAATCAATAGTTGTATATAGGTCCAACGTCTCAGAAGGTTTCTAAGTGAAAATACAGTAATGTTTTCTGGCTATGTCATTTGATCTCACTCGTTATATAGGGAAGGAATTCTCTTAGTGGGTTTCTGAAAGAGGTCCATGTTACTGCACCACGGTCCTTAAAGCTTTGACTTGTATTTGATCTGAAAACAATAAACAATGGAAGCTTTTGCTAGGCATTCTACTGCTTTTCTGTTTTAATTTATTTTATGTCATGCTATTTCGTACCTCCTTTTATAAATAATGCAGATCTGGGTACAGTTCTTTTAAATCTTTCATGCTTACAAAACCATGAAAATGTATCAGATCATGTACAAATTGCTGTCTGAAGGTGTTTTTCAAACTCTTGTGTTATAAATGAAATAAGATACAGGAGTTGATGCCTGTTCACATAAATGGAGAATACTGACAATACAACGTGGTTTGAATTACCATGAAATTATAGAATTATAAAATAATAGATCTATAAGTATTTTGTGAAATCTGCTTTCAAGCCATCTGCCTTTAGGCTGGTAAATGTCTGAAATATTTTGTAAAAATATTTTCCAAGTAATTTTCTAATTATCTCTTTGCAGGAAAGCTCCAGTGTCTATCAGAGTACTTAACAGAAATGACTTACATTTTAAAAATGTACAAAATTTTGCATGTAATAAAAATTATCCATAATTTCAATTAAATACAACTATTTCCCCTTCTACAGAAACAGATATTGTCATGTTTCTTCTTAAAACTTCATTATCTTTTTTATTTCTTAAGTTTCCATCCATCTCTGTCATTGGTTGTATCTAGATGCTCCCCAAGCCTCATGCACTCATAGTTGAGGCTTCTCAGAGGTGACTGGAGTATGGATGTGTCTGATCCTGGTATTAAGAGTATGTGATAACTCAGTGAGATTTTTATAGTGCTGGGTGTGAAGCACCATCCTGGGTGCCCATGGAACCTGTCAATATTCCTGTAGCTCCCGTGGAACAGAAAGGGAGAGGGAAGGCAGGCTTGCTTCCGCTGCTGTGCTTGTTAACCTCTTGACTTCTGCCTACTACACCATGAACCGTTTCTCCTCCATGATGCCCCTCTACTATGTTGTCCTGCCTCAGAACCAGCCACTTGCGGAATGAAACCTCCACTAACATTTAACTGAAATGAAGCTTTCAGCCTTTAACATGTGACAAACGTTTTGCTTCAGGAACAAGAAGGTAATTAATATACTCTGCTTAGAGAATTTGAAAATAAAATAACTAAAACTTAACCTTTATTAATTACTCTGGGTAGAATAATTGTATACAGTAATACTGTTGCTTAACCTTTATGCATTAATGTTGTTTTGAACAAAATTTAATCGGCTTATTCTAGCTCTCATATATTCCTTTCTGCTTTCTTCTGACTTCAGTGTTCCCAATGAAAAGTATTAGCATGCCTTATTCAAGGATTGCGGAGAATATTTTCTTTGACTTGATCATAATGATTTTCTTTTGATACCAGAAAAAAATATTTTATCATTTTTTTCAACAAATCTTTTTTAGTTTCTAGTGATGGTAACACTGCTTAATAAATAATGAAACTGGTTTGTTTTTCCTTAAGAATAATACTTTGAGGGGCTGGGGATTTAGCTCAGTGGCATAAGCACCTGCCTTGCAAGCAGGCGGTCGTGAGTTTGATCCCTGGTACCGATAAAAATGAAAAAGACCAAAAAAAAAAAAAAAAAAGAATAATACTTTGTTTGAATATTAAAATGTGACAGCCTCATTTTCTACAGAGATATTTAAAAAAAAATCTTCACACGTTAAATCCTTGTTCTTGTCTCTCCCTCTGCCCCTCTCTCCCTCTCCCTACCTTCCTCCTTCCCTGCCTCTCTCCCTCTTCTCCTTTCCTGCTGCTCTCCCTCTCTCCCTGTCCTTCTGGCTCATTACTCAGTCTGTGGAAGCTGCATAAACTTTTGTGAACAGTGTCACATAGAGGCCCATGTGGCAAGGAACCACACGATCTGGGGAACTACTGGTTGGGAGTTAAAGCCTATATACTATTATTTGAGTGGAGCATCAAATAAACTCTTCCAGGGACCACTGGATTTGCATATGGCAGCTCCTCTCTGAGACTGATTGACAGTAACCTCATGAATAACCTTGAGCAAATACCAGTCAATTATTCCCCTACTCCTGACCATTGGAAGCACTGCAATTTGTTACTTGTTTGTTTTTAAGCCCACTAAATTTCAAGATAATTTGTTACATAGTATTGATACTTAATATAGAAGTAATTCATTATTTTATTTTATATAAGCTCATGCGTTTTATACAAGCTTTTGTTTCTGCTTATTTGTTTTGAAGGTTGCATAAAATGTATTTGGAAGTGTTCATAATTGATGGTCAAAACAACATGTGATGTGCTACCCTTATCTGAAAATGAATCACTATCCTTCTCTGTAGCATTTAAAGCACGTTCATGCATTCAATTTTCATTCCTTTCAGCGAAAACATGTGTATAAACACCAAGAACAATGGAAATATTTTATAGAAAAATAAATACAGAAGTTATTTAATCAATAAAATAATGGAGATAAACATAAATGAGTTTGGAACTGTTAAACAAAATAAGATTCTAGTAGAGTTTCTAGAATCAGAATTCTTTTTCTTAAATTCTTTATTTCACAAATATATGTGAAGTGCCTGTTGGTGAGTCTGATATATACGTAGGACATAGGGAAACAGGAACAAGAATCCAGTTCCTTTCCTGGAATTTATGTTTAGAGAACCTGACTAGAGATGTTCAAGATGTACTTGCAATGTCTCATATGTAGTAAGCACTAATGATAAACACATTACCTGAAGCAAAATGTAAATAATAAATGCACAGTATAATGTTTCATCGTAAATAGTTCTGTGAAGAACAAGCAGTGTAATTGAGAAGAGTCATTGAATGCTTTCCTAATTTTCTTAGAGTACAAGAGGAAGTTACTCTGACGTTACAAAGTAAACAGTGGACAGAGATCTGAGTGGAGAGAATAGCCTTGTGAAAATCTGAAAAAAATGCAACACACGTTGTTCGATTTTTCTATGTAACAAATCCAAAAGACTCATAATTAACAATAGTATAAACCTATATTAGAACTCTTAAGTTGTTCTAATGGTTGGGGGCTACAATGGTAATATTCAGAATCAATCACTTCTCTATTTACTTGTAATGAATAATTGAAATTTTAATTTATGAAAATACTATTCATATTAGGACTGCCCAAAACAAAATAGTTAGCTATAAATCTGACAAAAGACATGTAAGATTTGTATGAGCAAAACTATACAACTCTGATAAAAGAAGTCAAAAGTTGAACTTATCCATGTGAACATCTCTTCCAGAGGGGAATATTTATGAAAAGTTGTCAAATAATTTTCTGAATCTACTGGCCATGCGACTTTTTTATTTATTTATTTATTTATTTATTTATTTATTTATTGGTACTAGAGATTGAACTCATGACCTCGTGTTTGCCAAGTAGGCACTTATACCCCAGAACCAAACCTCCACCCCCTTATTTTTCTTCGTTATTTTGTTGCTGTACGTTAAAAATCACAATAACTGATTTGGGAATTCTAAACCAGCCTTGAATATCTAAGCTAAATTTTCACTGGATCATAGTGTGCAATTACTATTAGATGTTAATGGATTTGATCTACTAATACTTTAGGAACTTTTGCAAAATCAATTCAGAGTATAAATATTTTTCAAAGAAAAGTCAGCCGTAATTAAGACAAGGCAATCAGTAAAGGAGTAATTAGAATAATCAAGGAGATATATTAATTCAAAATATGATGTTTGTGTAGCAGTTGGTGAGAATTAAAATTATATTTTTAAGATTTAAAATTTAGTACTGAATAGATCATAGGTTTTGCCAGAAAGAAAGGATACAAGGAGGAATTATTAGAAAACACTAACCAAGATTAGATCGGGCTTGAATCTTCTGTGTTCTTTTAACTGAGCGTTCTAAATACAGTACTAAAGACCTAATCTTGGTATAAGCTTATACAAATGGTAAAGATACAAAATTTAAATTTCATTGACTTTGTGATGAAATTATTAGAGCAAAAGGTGATATGCCTTTACATGTGTGGAAAACTGGGAATGAGTTCATATGGTGAGAAGTCAAAAGTTGTGGTTAGGATATTTTAATTTTGAAATACCTGTATTTATCCAAAAAATAATTTTTAATGTAATTGATGGAAATATATAAAAGCTGAAGTATCTGGGGCCTTTGCAGTGGGCTCCTGTCTCCTTTCGGCTTATGGTCCTTAGCAGAAAGAAAGCAAGAGATAAAATGCTGGAGCAGTAGGGAATTCAGATGGCCATTTGTTCACAGGGAACAAAAGCCCATGTGACAACCAGAAGCTCAGTGTCTGGGAAAAATGGTGAGGCGATTGCTGCTGACTGTGCTAGGTGCCGAGTGGCTATGCAGGTAAATCTCCTAAAAGAGGGAACAAAGCATTCTTGTGAATGCCATGGAACAGCCAGATTCAGGTTGTGGTTAATGATAACCTGCTTTGTAGTCAATTCTGGGAAGGAGTCTTCTCTGGAGTTACACGGGCCTCAGTAGAAACGTTATTTTGAATTTTTACCCCACAGTCTCACAGCACACCTCCGTGCGCACAGGAAAAAAGCATTTCTAGCCCAATGCCGCTTACTTGCTATCATGAAGACACACACAGCCTAGGCCAGATTCACTAATTAAACTGAAAGCAAACTGAGGTAAGTCACCTGCATGCATCCTGGTAAGTGCAGCTTCCTGATAAGCACAATTACATTTGGGCCTGAAGGTGGGTGATGCACAGACATTCCAGACCCATTACTTTGGAGGCAGTCCTTAGAGCTTTAGAACTTGAGCCAATTACATAAAGGGAACTGTGATTATAAAAAGTAGCCTTGATGAACTCTGACAAAACCAACAAGAAATAGGAAAGCACAGATGAGTCCATCATAATGGAGGAGGAGTGACTACCTGATTCCTAAAAAATAGTAACAACAACAACAACAAAAAGCTGAGTGCTCTACCCGCTCCTCTGGTGGCCAAATGAGGATAAATTTATGAAGATGCAAGGATGCACTTGTGTCAATGATGCTAATAGCTAATTAAGTCATAAAAGTGAATTGTTTTTAATATTTTGTCTTTGAATATTTCTCTACTTGGAAAATGAATCTTTGCAATATAATATTTAACTTTTTGCATATAAGCTTATTTTTTAAGGAATTCATATTAAATGCGGCCATTTCTGTCTTGCTTACATTTTTATTCAATAATTTTAATATTTATATTTTATAACATCTATCATCAGATTTAGAAAAACCTTTGTAATTATTTTCTTTGTATTCTTTCAATGTCATTATTTTTCTGATTCAGGGTATTTCTTTCTCAATTCTATAAAACTCTTTCATGGCTTCTTCCTATATCCCTTGAATAATCAGACTAAGGATCTTTATTATTTAGAAAAAATCTTTACAAGTAGAATACTGTTGTATATTATTAATGACACAATACAGTTCACTCACTGACAGGAAAAAAAACAGATTTAGAAATAAGGTAGGTAAAATTTATCATTTCCTCATAATATGATGATGAAAAATTAAGACTTTAATTTGTATCTAAGTTGAGCTTTCTACCTGTTTAACAATATCGTGTCTATTTTGTAACTGTGGCAAGTGGATTTTCCGATTATGACATTTACACAGATGAATTTCAGTAGTATTTTTTGAAGTTAAAAGAGAGTGAAATGACTTCATACAAAACCTTTGGAAGGAAGTAAATTGATACTCGATATTCAGTAACATACTGAAATAGGCAATTAAAACTTGGGAATTAAAGTTATACTTTGAAGTTTAAGTAGATTATGGACAGTGAACAAAGATCGGATGATCTCTGTCCAACTTGAAGTGACATGAAAACCAAAGGACTTTCTGAAGTGCTACTCTGAATATTGATTTCTTAAATACTGTGTCATTTAAAATATTTCTCTTTTTTAAACTTTATGTGCTCTTTACATTTGCTTATTTTCTACAGATGTGTTTATCCCCAACATGATCTCCTGCTTGAACATCCCTGACTTGGCCAGCGGAAAGTAAGATTTTCTGTCTTCTTGCCCACTTTTCACACAGTTTCAAAAGGTCAGTGTTCTCAGGAATCCAGTGATATAATCGGGGTTCTCTAAAAGATCTCTTCATTGGAAGGCTGGAGACAAGATTAAACTTTAGAATGTGCTACGTGGAGGATACTATGTACAGCCACAGGTAACAAATTCAATAAATATGGGCCTCTCATGCATAAAGCTAAAATAGTCCCAGGAAAACAAAACTAAATTAAAATAAAACACTAGTTTTATTAAAACAAAAACTTGCCTAGTTATCATTATGTACTTTATATTTTAACCATTCTAATGTGCCTGCCTATGGGTTACTGAAGAATAACACTCAAATCTTTGGAATCTTCACTTTTGAAAGTAACATAAAAATGAAGTTATACTTCTGAAAGTGATCTTTCAATTAGATGGTGTTCTGACTACCGTCTCTGAATTCAGTACTATTCTTATGTTCTACATTTTTGTTTGCCTCTCTTTGGAATATAGTTTAACAAGTTCTTGGTGAATAGTTCCATACACTTATTGCACAGGTACTTCAACGATCAATTCAAATTCTAATTCAAAACTGAGTTCACAGGTTTCTTCTATATTTTTTTCCTCTTCATCCTCCATTTTAAATAGCATCACTAATCATTCAAATGTATCACACATAATATCTGTTTGTCCATCTCTATCCCAGTTTAAAAATCTCTTTGGAGTACCAACTTACCAAACTTAGCAAGTGTTTGTACCTGAGGGCAATGAGAAGAAATAATTTTCCTAGATCATGGTCAGTGTTATCTATTACTGAAGTACCTACAAAGATAATTGTAAAAGATAGAAAAGTAATGAAGAGGAGAAAGATTATGTGACAAGTGGCAAATCCAGTTTGGGACAAGTTAAATTTTGAGTTTCCATCCAAATACAGATGGATATATCCGAGATAATATTTAATTAAAATTCAGATATTCCAAAGGAAGATTTCACAGTTGAATGAGTGAAAAAACCCTTTAAGTTGTACAAACTAGATTTAAAAAGAAAGTTAGTTAAAAAAAAAAAAAAACTATTTGGAGTATGGTGGGGAATATATATATATATATTTCAGAAACAACTAGAATCTGAAAAACAAATGTCATAGAGTTTTTCAAAGCCATAGTCCATACCCTTTGCAGTACTGAAAAACAATTTGAAAGTACATAATGGAGGATTGTGTATTTCAAAGATGTCACACCAATACATATCCTATTTTGTTGTGAGGTTGAGACTGTCACCCAAAATGTAAGGGTGATATTCCCTCTTCTTGTATATGGATGGCACTGTGGAACTGCTTTTTTTAGTAAATACAGCCAAATTATGATAAATTATATAGAGGCTATAAATAGTATTAATGATATTATAATTAGAAATATGACTTCCATGAAGCAGGATCTCTCCCTGTCCACCTCCAAACACGTAGACAGAGAACTTTCAGCCAGAGTATCCTGGATAATCTAAAGCTGCAATGTTTGAGAGACTTTGCTAGAGAGAAGCCTAAAATACTCAGTTGTTCAAATCTTTTCAGATCAAAAAAGACATACGAGTGAAAAAGCTTTAAAGTGAATATGTACACAGCCACAGCTTTTAAACTCCTGAGATGTTCTGAGGGGTCGTTTTCGTCACATTATCAGTTTACGCTTCCTATGAAGCACACCATTGCCTGCCATATATATATATATATATATATATATATATATATATATATATGTATTTGGGCAACAGTCTCAACCTCACAATGAAATAGGATATGTATTGGTGTGACATCTTTGAAATATACAATCCTCCATTTTATATATATAAATATATAATCTGTATATATAATCCATATATATATATATATATATATATATATATATATTCATGTACTAGTTACCTCATTATTTTGCCACTGGAGAGATACAGATGTTAGTGAGGGTGCCTTAGAAGGTGAACACCTGCAAGTTTCCCTTTGCCATGCATTAGCATTGTCCAGAAATGGAATTCTACTAAAATGTTCTTAACTTTGAATTAATTTTATTTGGAAAATTCACTGTATAATAGTCAAAAATCATATACCTGGTTTTTTGGATTTTATTTCTCTTTTGGCTTTTAGTAAGAAGACTTGAAATTATACATGTTTTAACAATTTGGTTAAAAATATTTTTTTACTTTGGAGCTTTAGTAAAGCACATAAATGTGAAACAGAGCTCATTTTCTTTCACGAAAGCTGGTTACAACTATTATCAGGAAGGAGGTGTAAAACTAGGGATCTTTATGGACATACGAAGAACAGAAGTCTTTTGCAATTTTCTATTTCATTTTTCAACTTTTATTAATACATGTTACAATACATACTGATTATTTTTACACATGGAACTGGTGCATATATGTAAAACACATTTCAACACCCCTCTTCTTCCTTGTCCCCATGCCCCCTTAAATTTTTTCAGCATAAATTCAATCATTTATAGTAATTTATTAAACTAAGTATCATATATACAGATTGAAAAACCAGAATAATACACCAAAAACATAGAAACTATATAAAATAATTGCACAATATACATTTTTGGATACATTGTGCTGGATTACAATACCTTTTTTCTTTCTCTTTTTTCCTAGTATCTGTCATATATGTGTGTATATGTATATATATATATATATATATATATATATATATACACACATATCTATTCATATATATACACACACATATATATATATTCATGTAATATAAACCATGCAAAATTTAAGCATGTATCAGTGTTGCTTCATTTAATAATATTATCGCAAGATGCATGCAATGTCCTACAGATGATTGAAGTTTATCCTTATGAGTATATTATATATTAATATTAAATTTCTAATCCATTCGACCATTGATATTCCTAAGATTTAGCTATTATGAATTGTGCTGCTAAAAACATGGATATGCATGCATCACTGCTTTATTCTTTAACTCTTTGGGATGCCTACAAGGTAAATAGCTGGGTCAAATAAAATTTTTACTTTTACTTTGTTAAGGAATTTCTATATTGATTTCTACATTGGGTGCATCATTTTGCAGTTGCATTAATAATCAAGAAGCATTCTTTCTCACTACAGCCTGCAGAATTTGTTGCCTAAGGAGTAATTTACAAAAATTTGCCCATTCTGTAAGTTGTCTCTTCATTCTCTTGGTGGTTTTCATTGCTGTGCAGAGCTTCTTAATTTGATGGGATACCATTTGATGTTTCTTAATACTATTTCTTATGTAACCAAGTTTTTATTTAAAAATTCCTTGCCAACAATCATGTCTTCAAGAGTTTTACCTATTTTGTCTTCCAGCAGACTGTTTCAGTTCAGTTTTTAGATCTTTAATCTACTTTGATTTTAGTTCACAGTGAGACACATTGGTCTATGTTCCATCTCTGGCATGTGAATAACTGGCTTTCCTAGCACCATTTTATAAAGAGGCTATCTTTCTTTCAAAAAAGGAATTTTGTCCCTTTGCCAACAATAACAACACCGAGTGTGTCTGGAATTGTTCCTATATCTTTGATTCTATTTATTCATGAATGTGTTTTGTATTTTGTTTATTACATGGCATGTTTGGTTTGGTTTGCCAATACCATTTTGTTTTTATTTCTGTAGCTTTGTAGTATAATTTGAAGTCTGGGATTGTGTTGCCCCCTGCCTTGCCCTTGTTGCCCAGAATTGTCCTTGTTAGTCTTTGTCTCTTCTAGTTCATATGAATTTTAGGATTGCTTTCTCCAGCTCTGTAAGAAATGTTATTTGCATTTTGATTGACATTGCAATGAATCTATATAACAATTTTGAAATTAAGGTCATTTTGACAATATTGCTTCTGCTTATCCAGGAACAGGAGATTTCTTTCTGTTTTATGATATCCCCCAACAATCTCTTTCTGCAGAGTACTGTAGTTTTCATTGTAGATGTCTTTCACTTCCTTCATTTAATTCCAAAATATTTTTCTTGATGCCATAGTGATTTGCATTGTATCCATAATCTCCCTTTCTGTCAGTTTATTATTGATGTACAGGAACACTAGTGATTTGGGGATATTGCCTTTGAATTCTACCACACTGCCAAATTTGGATATTAGTTCTAGACATCTTTTGGTGAAGTTCTGGTGTCTTCTGTGTAGATTATGTCACTAGTATGTAAGAATAATTTAAGTTCTTCCTTTCTTATCAATACCAATTTTATTTCTTTCTCTTGTCTTACTGCCTTAGCTAATACTTCAAGATCTATATTAAACCAGATTAGTGATAGCAGACATCATTGTCCCATTCTTGATTGTAGAGTGAAAGATTTAAGCTTCTTTCCATTTATTACAATATTTGCCATTGATTTCTCATAGGTGTTTTTTATCAGGTTCACATATAGACCCTTTTTTTTTCATCAATGTTTTGATCATAAATGGATGATGTAAAATGCTTTTTATGCATATATTGATATGACTGTGTGTTTTTGTCCTTGCTTCTGTTTATTTGATGTATTACATTTAATGATTTGCATAGGTAGAACCATCCCTGCTTCCCTGGAATGAATCCTACTTTGTAATGATGTACGGTCTTTTCAATGATTTACTGCATTCTGTTTGCCAGAATCTTATTGAGGAATTTGCATTTGTGTTCATAAATGGACTGTAGTTTTCTCTTATGTAGTTGAGTTCTTTTCAGGTTTTGGATTTAAGGTACTGCTTGCTTCCAAGAATAACTGGAAGTGCTACTTCCCTTTCTATTTTATTAAAGAGTTTGAGGAGTACTAGCACTAGATATTTTCTAGAGTTCTTGTAGAATTTGACAGTGAATTCATCAGGACATGGGCTTCTCTTAGTTTGTAGCTATTTATTGCGTCTTCAGGTTTACTGACTGATATTAGCTTTTTCAGGATTTTTCAGTATCATCTTTGGTATTTTATATATACCTAGAAATTTATCAGCTTACCATAAATTTTCCATTTTATTAGAGTGCAGGTTCTCAAGCAATTACTAATAATCTGAATTTCAACAGACTTGTGATTTTACCTGTGTCATTTCTAATTGCATGAATTTGGGTCTTTATTTTAGTAGGATTAGCTAAAGGTATGTCTATTTTCTTTACTCTCTCAAATAACCAGCTCTTTAATTATTGGTTCTTTTATTCCTGTTATTAACTTCAGTTTCATTATGTTCTTCCCTGATCTTTATAATTTCTTTCCTTGTATTAACATGGACTTGGATTGCTCTGGTTTTTCTATGACTTAAATGTGTGATGTATTGCACATTATGTTTTTCTGAATGGAAGTTCTCTTAGAACTGCTTTCATCGCATTCCACACATTATGGTATGTCATTATCATCTGATTATAGAAATTATAATCTCTTCTTTAATTTCATCTGTGACTCATTGATGATTCAATTGTATAGTTTTATTCCCATGTGCATAATTTATGTGATTTCTTTTGAAATTGATTTCTAATTTCATTGCACTATGATCTGATAATATTTGCAATAAGTTTAATTATTTTTCAATTACTTAAGTATGGTTTGTTGTTGAAAGTCTCAAGTGCTACTGGGAAAAATGTTAATTCTATTCTTGAATTTAACATTTTATAGTTACATATTAGGTCCAGTTGCCTCAAAGTCTGGTTCAATTGATGTTTCTTTGTTGGTTTTTCATCTAGTTAATCTGTCCACTTGTTTCAGTGGGGTATTGAGATCTGCCATTACAATTGTGTTGGTGTTTATCTGATTTTTAATGTCCATTAATGTTGGGAGCCGCTGAGGCCTGTAGGAAAGAGCGAAGCCTGAGCTAAATTACCCCTCCCATCGAGTGAGCCAAGATGGCGCCTGCTTCTTGCCCCCTGATTGCCCTGGCGACATAAACAGCCCGCGCAATAGATTGGTCTACCCAGCAACTAATGACGATGACCAATCAGCTCACATTGCCTGCTGTTGCCCTATTGGACAATGAGTCCATATATATGTGTGTGACCCACCCTGCTAAAGAGAGAGATAGAAAAAGTCCACCGGTGAGAAAGGACTGGTGGCAGAGCAGAGGCCTCGCGTGGCCCACGCGGAGACAAATAAAGACAAGGTTACACACCGTCAGAATCTGTCGTGTGTTCTTCCTGCCGGCCGGGAGCGACACCGACACATTAATGCCTGTTTTATGAAGTTTTGTGCACCCACATTTGTTCATATATGTTTATAATTGTTAATTTTTTGTGTTGATTTGTTCCCTTAACTAATACGTAGTGATTCTTTGTCCCTTGTGATTAATACTAGCTTGAAATCCACTTTGAAATTAGAATAGCAACTCCTGCTTATTTCTGGGTTCCTGTTACGTGGAATTTTTTATCTTAGCTTATGATTTTTAATCTGTGAGCATTTTCTTGAATTAAATGTGTTCTTATATGTTGCATATTTTAGGGTTTTCTTTCCTGATTCATTCTGTAACCTGCATTTTTTGACTGAGGAAATGAGAGTACTCACTGAGTATTAATACTGAGAGGCGCTAACTTAATTCTGCCATTGTATTATTTTCTTGTCACTGATTTCCTCGCTTTCCCCATTGCTTCGTTGCTTCACTGCTTATTCCAGCAGGTGGACTCATTCTTTTTTACTTATTGACATTTTGGCTTCATTATCTTTGCCTAGGATATCCTTGAGATTTTTTGTAGTGCTGGTATGGTGTTCATGAATTTCTTGAAGTGCTCAGTGTCACAGAAATACCTTATTTCTCCATGAATTTTAAGGGAAAGTTTTCCAGGATAGATATATTTAGCTTGAAGGTCTTTATCTTTTAGGGCTTTAGACACTTCTCTCCAAGCTCTTCTGCCCTTTGAAGTTTGTGTAGAGAAGTCTGCTGTGATTCTAATGGGTTTAAATTTGTATATGATTTATTGTCTCTCTAATAGCTGCTAAGATTTTGTCTCTGTGGAGAACCTCTGGAAATGTGGGTATGATACTGCATGAAGTGGTCTCTTTTTCTCATGGGCATTTGGTTTTCTATATGCCTCACTTATCTGTGTTGCTTTCTTTGTATTTGAGACATTTTCTGCCATTATTTCTGTGAATGTATTGTATACTATTTTTTTTTTGTATTCTGAATTTTAAGTTATTCTGATTATCTCTTCATGTGTGTTCTTTGAGTCATCTAGAAGCTGTTGGATTGTGTTTAAATTTTCTTTGTTGTTTTTAAGGTGCCTTTTAGTAACTGGTCCTTGAAGGCAATGTTGTCTTCTCTTTCTGAAATTCTGTCCTCAATTGGTTCACCCTGCTGCTCGTACTTTTAAAATGAAATGTAACCTCTTGGGTTTCTGATTGAAATCATTTCATGGAGTCTAATCCTGTGGCAAACTGGTTCATATATTGCATCATTTTTTTTTCAATGCATCTAGCTTTCTATTAGCATCTTCTGAGAACTCCTGAATAATTTTGGTTATTACTTCTTTATATGTTTACCTACAGCTTCTATAATCCTGCCTACTATCACTTTGAGCTGTTTTTAACTTCCTCTGGTATGTTTTAATGTAATTCAAGTGTGTGGCTTATTCTGTCCTCTGGTACTCTCTGGATTGGCTTTGGAGGAGTTGGGAATTTTGGAAGGCATTTTGTTTCCTTTTTGTTTTTGGAAGGCATTTTGTAGAAGATAAAAAGGGAGAAAATTAAAGATTACATAGAAAGTAAAGATAAGAGAGTTACTTAAAGGGAAAAAAAATTAGGAGGAGAAGCGAAACAACAAAAAAAAAATAAAAGAAATGTTTAGAACTAAGGCTGAAGTGTAAAGGAAGAATATTCAGGCCTCAGGAAGCCATTGAATAAGACAGGAGGGAAGAAATGAAGAAAAAAGCAAAAACAAGGACAAAATAAATCATAGATTCACAGGAACTAAAAACATTTATAAAGAAAGAGAGAAACAATAAAAATAACCAAAATGAACAAAAATTTTTTAAAAAGGAAAAATATTCCTCACTGATTTTAAGTCTGTTGTTATCTTTGGTGGTCTACAGTTTTGTAGCAATATCCAATTGAAAGCATCTCCCTGCTCTGGCTGGTAGACAAGCCATTCAGGGCCCAGATCCATGTGGACAATTGCCAGGAAACTAGCAGTAAAATTAGGGAGGGTGTCACTTCTGGGCTTTCCAAGTCCAGGGTAGTTCAGGCTGAATCTCTCCTCCGTCTATGCAATAATGCCAGTCATTTAATTTGCACCATTCTGACTTTATAACCATGGAGATCTCTTTTTCTTGTGCCTCAGCGCTCACTTTGGGAGGTTAAGTCTGGAAGCCTTGGGATGAAGCCAATTTGTGACTGAGTCCTAGGTTCAGCTTCTCCCCTAGAATTGCACCTGACCAAGCTCTCTGTCCAGGGATGTGGCAGTGCTTGGACCAGAGCCTCTTGCCAGCTGTTGTAGCACACTCCATTGTGCATTTCTCCCTGAAAGCCTCGGGGTCACCCACTTTCACGGTGTCTTTGTAGATTTGAACATCGTTTCTCATAATCCAGGAGCCAGGAGTCAGGGAGAAAGTGCCAGTAATCCCTTTATTTTTCCACAGTGTGTTCTGTCCCTTAACTTTCTCTGTAAGGCTCCAATTTTCCCATTAGATCCTTTCTGGATCCTAGGGATCCATGGCTCTTTTTTTTTTTTTTTTTTTTTTTTCTTGCCTGAATTGTTATTTTCCAGAGTCTGGATTCCAAATCCTAGACATACTGATTTGTTGCTACTTACCTTTCCTCCTTATTCTGAGAAATTTCCATTTCTCTATTCAAAATGGTCACATTGCAATTTCTAACACAGACCAGTTTCTTTCTCAGCATGCACAACTTTCAAAATTCAGCAAACGTGATTTTTAAATCTTCAAAAACCATGGATTTCTACACATAAATCTAAAATCCCTCAACAAAACTAAATATTCATTAACTTTAGGGGATTTTTTTGTCTTCTTTCACATGGATAGATTTGAGTGTTTTGTTATCATTTCATAGAATTCCATGAAGCATCATTCAAAGACCCAATTCACATGAATCTTCAACTTCAATGGATATCATAAACTGCAAAAGATGTCCATTTTACTCCCTGCTTTCCTTGTAAAAAGTGAACTAATAATGCAACCTATTAAAGTAAGAATAAATATAACAGTATTTACCTAACATTTACTGACACCAGGCATTGTTTTGTTATAACCTACCCATGTCTCTTGAAAGAATATGGTGTGTTAAATTTTATAAAAATATTGCAGTAAAAGCCACATTCCCATAGATCCTCCTTGGAATATTCCTACTTGCTTCAAACATGGTTACTCTGTATCTCTTATCACTTTGTGAAACAGTTCTAGAAGTCTTCTGTGTGACTACTTTTATGATTTGTGGTAAAACAGTATAGTGAATGTTATTGAACCCAGTGGAAGAGGAGGTTCCTAAAAACAGTGCAATATGTATACCCTCATCCACTTCACTCACAGAAACTCCCACCATGTGACCTCCGGATCTTCACTAAAGTTAAAATGACCACAAAAGGTAAACATTTTGAATCAATTCGGGAAATTAGAGCATCCAAGACAGCATAATTAAAGACAGTGATGAAAAAAAAAAAAACTTTTAGAACTGTCTCAGCTGTTGCAAGAAAGATGGTAAAAGTGTCTTTGAGGCTGGGGGAAGTATTTTGAGGTGGATTAACAGCAATGTGCCATTTGCTATAAAAGCTTTTATATCTAAACTTTAAACATGGTTTTTAATCACATTTCATTGATGTATATATTCAAAGTGCTCAGATAAATATATGTGTACATGTGTACACATGTACAGTTGTACATTCATACACACACACACACACACACACACACACACACACACATATATATATATATATATATATATATATATATATATATTGAATTTAGTGTCTCTTCTTATAAAGAAAATACTCTAACTTGTCCAAGTCAGAGGTGACAATCCTAGTTTCCACAGGACTGCTTTACTACTAACAAACAAACTGTCTGGAGCAAATCAGGTCAGTTCATGTAGTGGTAGTTAGAACAGACTTAAATGCAGGACCAGGACATAGCGGAACAGTGCCTGCTTGGCAAGTATGAGGTCCTGAGTTCAATTCCTGGTACAAAATAAATAAATAAAACAGACTTATTTTTATTGTAACCAAAGTCCAAAAGTGGGAGGACTGCTATTTTATTGTGTTTCTTTGTGAATGGCAGAATATTCACTTCTTTTTACCCATTTAGATTTAATAGCTTCCATGGTTTTGAGCCTCACACTTGAAATTTTCTAATTCCAGATGCCAGTATCTCTTAATTGTCAGAATTATTTCTGCTAGTAAAAAACTTCTCAAATTAGCTAATTTAATTCAAGGAAAATAATTTGTAGGAGCAACCAACAGTGTTAAAAGCTAAAAATATTAAAACAGAACCTAAATTTGATTGGTGCTTTTAAAAATATTTTAAAATGCAATTCATACTTTGTTAGATCAAATGAAAAGCATTGAACTTCCATTTTAGCAATAACTAAATCAGCACTCTATTGCTTAATATTATTGGAAGGCACCAAT
Organism: Cavia porcellus; assembly: GCF_034190915.1. Taxonomy (NCBI): domain Eukaryota; kingdom Metazoa; phylum Chordata; class Mammalia; order Rodentia; family Caviidae; genus Cavia; species Cavia porcellus. The sequence continues at coordinate 61,797,899 of NW_026947493.1, forward strand.
AAAACCTTAACCCTGCCGATTTGTTGCATTTAATAGTAACTCAGTATTTTACTGTGTGATTTCCTAGAAATACTGCCTTTTCCTTAGTGCTGCCATAGAGAACAGAAAGTAGGGTGAAGAGAAACTGAGAATCCTACAGAATTACAATTCAAGACAGCTAGATCTCTGGTCTTACTATTTCTAAAATCTTTGGGACAAGTTTAGCTGGTCAGTTTTTCTACTGTTGCAGGTTTTACCATCAGCTATGATAAAGTTTTAAACCCTGATTTCATTCAGTTGAGAACTTCTGTCATTTCCTATTTCATTTACCATGACGTACAGATTCCCAAAATAAACCATTCATCTACATTTATCACCATAACAATGCCGGGCCTGACAGAGATAACTCTTTTTCATTTGGTTTCTTGGGATCACACCATTTCACATCGGACTAGGATTTGACTTTTAGAGATAAAAAGAGTTCAGTAATGTATTTTCAAATTAAAATCAGTGTTAAGTAAATTCTGCTTCCCATGATTAGGAAAAGCAGTTGCAGAAAGCATTTTGAAATTTTAAAAATTCTTATAAATAAGAGAGACAAATTGTTATAATTTCCATTTCACGCTGTGGAGAATACAAAGATGTCAAATTGCAGTACACCTTGAGAAAAGTTGGCTTAGACAGAAATACATAGCTTTGGCACTCGCTCCCCTGGGTGAGCTTTTAATCAAGGCTGTTTTTCTCTCCTGTTATTTTATTGCTTTACTTTGAAGAATGTGGAATTCTTAAATATCCTCCTAAGAGTAAAGGAAGATAATGATATCAGGGAAAAGAAAGAAAGGAGGGTTTTTGAGAGGCATGAGATTTCCATTAAGCATGGTTCCTAGAAAAGTGACATGATCAATAAATGTTTATTGAAAGACATTGATTATATATATGTTTTTAATAATATGAGAGGATTTTATGAGAACAGTAATATTTTAGAGAGCTACTTTTAGGCTGTTTTCAGTCAATAAATTATCAAATTAGATTTGTTTAACTTAAATATTCTATATACAAGTGGTATAATTTTATAAATTGAAGAGTATTAACTAGAGTAGATGCTTGAAACAGAAAAAAAAATGGCCCTTGGTTAGATATGATTGTTCTAGAATGGGAACCTCTAACGTCACAGATGCCATTTCACTATGAAACTGCAGGGAGTAAACTTTAGCCATTTATAAAGTTCGTTTCATAAAATAACTTGGATTTATATTCATTTTGGGTTTGGGCTTATATTTTAAAAATCAACAGACAGAAATTAAACAACATCCGGTAGAATTACATCCTACTAATGGAGTACAATAACTGAGAAACTGATACAATTACCTTACTAGTGAAGATACATTGAGTTGCAAGTAGCAAAATCGTATATTAAATTGCTAAAGAATAATGATGTTCTTTTCTCACATAGATTTTAAAGTTCACAAATTCAATGATCTGAAAACATTCTATCACTATTCCCACCGCTACCATACGAACTTGAATTTAGGAGTCATTTGATGACAATCTGAAAGAAGCTCAATGTCTCCAAACTTTTTTTTAAAAAAGAGAAATGCTAATTACCCTAATTTGATGAGTGCATGCTGTATGCATTTGTTGAATTATCACTACAAACTCCAATAATGTGTGCAATTAATACATGTCAATCAAAAAAGTCCAAAAGTTTACCACATTTATTCTTTCTTAAGATCCATTGTGTTTTGCTCTCAATTAGATATGTGAGAACTGCTGTTTATCTTGGGAAATTCATGTTGCTGTTATAAAGGAAGAAATGTTGAAAGAGAAGGCATCATTGGCTGCCAGCATCCAGTCTGTCAGGTTTGGATACCAGCCTATATCAAAAATAAGACAACTGGAAAGGGAGAATCAAGGCAGACTAAGTAAAGCATTTTCCTAAAATTGAAAGCATGGAGCATTCTAGAATTCCACAGAAATCTTTAGTAAGTGAAAATCTTCAGTAAATCTTCAGTAAAGGAAATATGTTTTGTACAAATTAAAGGGATGTAAAACCCAAAAACAGAAAATTAGAGGCATACAAAACATTAGAAACAGGGAAAAGCTGACCATAGTCTTATATAAAAGTATTTCAGAGTATCAGTTGCTCAAATATCAAGAAAAATGAAAACACAGAGGCAGTGAATAAGAAGTGAGAGGGTAGACAGAAGAAATTAACGGATTTAGAAGTGTTGAGAAATATGAATTTGAAATTAAAATATAAAAGCCAAAATATGATGTGTTCTTTAAAATAAAAACCTCAGTAGACTTAGGACTGACAGCCCTAGATGATTCCTGGAGCTAACAGGTATAGAACGAGCCCCAGAATTAGGATGACAACTTGAAAACTTTTCAACAATTTTTATTCTTAGATACTTTCACACTTTGATAGTTGATTTTTTCATGACCTCCCAGATGATGTCCTGAAGTTTATCCCAAAAAGTAAGAAAGAGAGGAGAAAGAATGAAAGAAAGAGAAAATGGGTGTTAAGACATATCCTAATTAGGTAGATCTGTAGAGATAAAAAAACAGAGCAGTAGTTTCTGGGGGCATTGGGTAGTAGGAAATGGTTGTTAATTAATAAATGGATATGAGGGTTTCTCCTGTGAGCATGAAAATGTGTGGAATTAGACAGGGGTAGTGCTTGCTCAATCTCACCAACGTCCTGAAGGCAATGAGCTGCACTCTACATCGTGATTCATTTTATATTTACCTCAAATAATGGAAAAGAGTGAAGCCATGAGAACAAGAAAGAAGTGTAATCATGGTGCACTCCAATTTTACATATTGATCATTATATTTGAATGAACAATGGAAGTCCAACATAAAAATTCTGAAATTGTTGATTAAACAGGAGACATAATAATGATGTTAACTAGTAGTACATAGATGCATTGTTAGAGTAAAAAGGGAAATCCATTCATACTTGTGGAGAGTACTGCATGGGGATTATAGAGAAAAGAAACAGAAATAGTTATTGCTATAAGCTGCTGGTTGTATTTCATCTTTTATAGAATTTGGAGGGTTTTTTGAAACTAAGAATATTAAGTTATTAACTGATTAGTTATTTATGGAATGCTATTTTCTGCCATGCCATGTTTTTAAACTAAGACAAAACAAAAGCTCATAACATTATAATCCTCTTGGAAATGAGCAAGGATCTTTAATGTAGAGAATTGTCCTAAATAATGAAGACAAAGTTCAATAGCCAGCAGAAAAAATGAAAAACGCTGAACATGTAATTCGTACAAAAAATTTCAAGTTATCAATCAGCAAAAAGCTATACAATTTCTCTCATAACCAAGAAATTAAATAGTCATTTGAAATTGGAAGACATTAAACAATTAAGTACTTGTTTGTTTGTTTGTGTTTACCAGAGATTAAACTCACAACCTAGCACTTTCCAGGCAGGCATTTATGCAGTCTGAGCTAAATATATGGCCCTATGACAAGTTTTTAATATGTGATTTGTTAAAAATATCAGCCTGTAATGCTGTGGAGCACAAATAACATAGAAATAGTGAATCTATTGCAAACAGCAAAACTTCCTACAGAAAAATGAAGTAATACCTATAAAACTTTTCAACATTTTCAAATCACAATCAAATTTTCAAACTAAATCTCAATTATATTTTTACTTTCTTGTTAACTCCTTTAAAAGTCAAACTTTCTGCTAATATGCATTCACAAAGGAATAAACTTTCATGTGTAAATATATACTTAAAATATTATCTAGTGAGCTATGTGGATAAATATATTCATTTGGTAAAATGCCATAAGTTTTTAAGATGAAATTTTTAAACTAAAAGTGTTTGAATATGACAGTGTAAAAAGCAACCACTATACGATACCAATTATATGTGGCCAATTATCCATATAGTGCACTTTAGATATATATGGATTGGTAGGGTACAAAAATATAAAAAAATTGATAACTAAGATGGGCTTTTAAAAGATGGAGTGTTGAAAAAAACAATATGGCTTTTTAAAACAAGTATGAATTTTAGCAATGGATTTGTACTACTCTTACAGTAAAAGTAAATGACATCATAGCAAAACTTTGTGCATACTCGCTCGATCAAAGGTGACTCTTCAAGAATTCACAAGACTAGATCACAGAACTAGACATTAAAAAGGTGGAGTCAACAGTTCTTAATGTATGTTTAATTTATGTAAGTTCCTTATAAGTGAAGGAATATGATTGATTGCTTGCTCCAGTCTCTTTAGTCTGTATGTAAGACAATGCAAGTCCATTAAGTGAGTTTCTAAGATATTAAAACACATAATATATTTTTTTGTTTTCTCTGATCTTTTGGTTTGAGTTGATGCAGATATTTTTATGTAAATTCCTATGATATAATCAAATCATGTTAATTTAATGAGCTGATATTTCCTTAATTTTCACAGTCAAAAAACTATTTTATAAAGTAAAGCTAGGAAACAAACTTTGCATGTGACATTTCATTTTCAAATTCTTTTTGTTTTTTTCATTTCTTAAAGAAATTTAGGGTTCTAGTTGGATTGAATAGAAACTATAAGGCTAGATCTTGAAGAAACTCCACACTGATTTCCAAAGTCTGCAGTCCCATTACAGGGTGGAAGGGTTCCTTTTCCTCCACAGTCATCCAACTGACTACTACTCTGACATAAGGAAGGAAAAATTGAGATATTTCTAGCTAAATGGATACTCCTTGAGGTCATATTATTAAGTGAAATAAATCAGACACACATGTAAATTGTTTTTCTGGTGGGAGAAACCAAAATAACAAAGGGAACAAAATGTATAACATATTTTGAAATAGGAAGAAAATGTTTAAGTGGAAAGGGAAATTAGGGAGTGGAGGATGGAAAGAAAGAGAAAAAATGATGAGAAAAAAAACAAAAATGAATATAAAGCTTTGCAAACAAGGAGAGGAAGAAGGTTGATGGTAGGGGAGGAGAATGGGGAAAAAAAGAATCAACTTATATCGTGTACAAATTCCCTTTAATGAATATGATTATTTTGCATATAAAACATACCAACAAACTAAATTAAATGAAAAAGAAATGTAGAGTTCTAAGGAGTCATATTTAGCATTGCTTGTTTCAAACATTCTGGTTTTTTTAATTTAAAGAAAGATAAAACAGAATAGAAAATGGGCAGAAATAGTACATACTTTCAAAGAAAAGAAATAAACAGTAATCAATCACTAGTTGATGCATACATATTGTCCCCCCACAAATAATTGTTCAAGATATAAAAATAGAACATACAAATGGTAGTTCAACCAGGGAGAAGGCAAACAGTTCTGTTCAGCTATCCAACAAAAGCTAACTGAGTTTCAATCCTATACACTTAGACATGTATGCATTTATCCATATCTTCATTTATGTTGAGACCTAACAAAATTTATTAGATTAAAATCCTTCTGAACAAAGATTAATAATATTGCTGGATTTCACATCATAACACTCTGGAATCAGCACTAGGTACTGTAGTGCCCCCTTTTTTTTCCTTCAAAGTATTTGTTCATTTTATCATGTGTCATAAGATCAGTTCTCATAAATTGTTTATAGGTTTTACACAAGCATGAGTCTTAACATGTATTTCTTTCCTTTCTATATTAGAGGGAGAAACAGAACAAAGCAGGACAGAATTAAACATATTCCTATAGACACATAAAATTAAACACACATATAAAACTGCTGTATAAGGAGTTCTACCATGGTTACTGTGCTGTTTCTTGTTATCATCAACCAAATTGGCTATATCATCAGATAAAGTATGATTGAACATATCAGTACATAGCAGAATTAACAGAAATACAACTTTGTAGATAGTGTAGAGCTACAAAAACAGGTAGTAATCAAATCAGAATGGATATCGTGGTGAATCATTTTCATTTTCAGTGTACTTATCTATACTCCTCAACTTGATACCAGCAACCTAACAGTTTTGAATAAAATCTGTCAATTATAAGCAGCAATCAAACAAGTCAGATTTAACTAAGGTCAGTCATGATACAACAGTATAAGCCATACAGGGATCCTGATTGAGTTAACAGGAAATTAAAGATGATCACTGTGCTATGTCCTGATATCTTCAGGACAGCTGTCTGTGCCCTCAGATCCAGTGCTTGTATACAAACTAGGATGGAACAAGTTCCAACCAAGCAGAGTGGTGTGAGTGATAAGGGTTTTAGTTCCTGATACACTATTAGCTATATCTTCTGCTGTTTTTTTTTTTTTGAAGACTATTCCTCCCCTGTCGTCCCCCAGAATGAACTGTGTATTTTCAGGTCTCCCCACAACTCATGGTTTTATATTGGGGGTGGGCAACCTGCTATTTACCTAAGTATTTCTGAACTTTTTTCTCTCTGGTATGGATTTCTAGTTATATTTCTTCATTTATTAAAGCCTGTCTGTTTAACCTATCCATAAATACTGGCCCACTTACCCCTATTACTCTCTGGTTCCCTATCACATCGAGTTCCATTTTCTCATATTTGATTTTGGTCCATATAATCTTCTTCAGGCTAATTACATTTCCTATAAAGAGTCTCTTGGTGGATCCTACATCTTGATCCTTTCTGCCTGTGATTCTTTTTTCCCTTGTTAGTGTTTTTAGGCCATCTATATTAGAAATTATATCCAACCTTCTTTGCCTCCTTTCTGTTGTGCTCTTTTTCTGTCATTAGTTGTTTGTCTTTTTCATTTTGCTTTCTGCTCCATTCATTTTGACCTCTCTGCTGTCATTTCTGAAATCCGTGTACTTTTCTCTTTAAAATGTCCTGCAGTATTCTCTGTAGAGTTGGATTGGTGGTAGCGAATTCCCCCAGTTCCACTTTATCTTGGAAGCACCTTCTTTCTCCATTAATTTCTAGGGACAATTGTGTAGGATATATCAATCTTGGCTGGAGGTTATTGTCTTTCAAGTTTTGGATTATTTCACCCCAAGCTCTTCAAGACTTGATGGTTTGTGCCAAGAAGTCTGCTGTACCTCTGATGGGTGCTCCCTTGTAAGTGATCTGTTTCTTGCCTCTGACAGCTTTTAATATTCTGTTCTTATATTGGATTTCTGGAATCTTGATTATTATATGCCTGGGTGTAGTTCTGTTTTGACTGTAGGTGGCTGGATTTCTGTATGCCTCATACACCTGAGCATCCTTCCCTTTTCCTGTGTTTGGGAAGTTTTCACTCATTATTTCTGTGAATAGCCTTTGTAGTCCCTTTGTTTGTACCCCTGCTTTTTCTCTCACATTCTTTATTCTTAAGTTATATATTCTCTTGTCATCTTCTAGTCTTTGTATTGTTACTGTTTGTTTCCTTGTTATTTTTAAGAAGTTTTTCCTTTCATGTTCTCACATTACAAACCTGTCCTCCAGTTCAGATAATCTATCCTTAGTTTCTTTCAAGCTGTTATACCAGCTTTCAACAGTTTTTAGTTTCCTGGTAATCTCTTTGAACCTGCTCCATGCGTTCTGTTTTCTCTATTTTTCTCCATCTAACAATTCTCTCCTTTTTTCCTGTTCTTCCATTCCATCATCTGTTTTTTCTTGGGAGGTGCTTAGCATTTCTTTAACTATTCTACTTATATCTTGCTTCACTTGGTTAAATACTTCACTTTTGAACTCATCTATGAAGTCCCGAAGATATCGCTTTATGTCTATTGGTGCCGTGCCTGATACTGCATGTTTTCTGTCCTCATTCTCCTTTGCATTTACCTTTTCTGGTTCAGTGTTCTCAGGATTGGGGGCCGAGGACCCTTTCTTATTGCCTCCTCTTCACATATTTTTTGTTCTTTCCATACAGGAGTATATAGGAGGCCCAGTTTCTTTCTTTCTTTGTCGATTTCAGTTTGTCTGAGGCACTCTGACTAGGTGGCCTTGCCCACTTCAGTGTACTTAGAGGTACAGACCCCGGTGTCCTATGATGGACCCGCCCCTCCAGGCCAACATACTGAAGGCTTCACTGCCTTAAGGTGCACTTCCAAGCACAGGGACCTGGTTTGGGCTAGCCTATTGGGCTTCAGACCATGGTGTCACCCAGGTCAGGTGCTCCCCACCAATCCAGCTTGAGAGGGGCATATGTGACTGAAGTCACTGCAGTGTCCTATTCCTGACTGGTCCCAGAATGTCCTCTGGAGGAGCCTCCTTATCTATGGAAGGGTCCCTGTTCCTCCTACTCACCACAGGTCGATGCAGAGCTCCCCGCCAGCTCTGCTCTCAATCCGGTTCGTTGAGTCCCAGTGTTTGCATCTCTATCCTGGCTGTGCAGATTCAGGCACAGAGCAGCAGGGTATTCAAGCCACGGGTTCCAACAGCAGCACCGAGATTTTAGCTGTTCCAATTGTAGCACCAGGATTGCATTTCCAATTGTTTTCTCTCAGCCTAGTTTGTTCCTGGGTCAGCGGGGTATATCTCCCTCACCACAACACACCATTCCTGGAACCTAAGCTGGCTATCTCAGAGAGCCTCCTTAGCTGCTGTTATCTATCTGCCATCTTCTCTCCACCCCCCAATCATTCTGTTAACTAGTATCAGAAAATACAGAGCCATTAGGCAATACCGTGTCTAGATTACCTCATTACTAATCTTCAGTCACTAAAACTTTGTCATTGTTTGTTGTATCTTATTTTATAGTAACATAAAATTGTCTCTCTTAGACAGAGCTTATTGTTAGAAAAATTGGTCAGATGATCTCAATTTTCACCAGAAGTTTTTGTTCACTTGTCTTCTATAACTTCAGTAATAAAATACTTTCTTTGGAAAATAAAAATAATTTATTGAAAAAGTATAGGGTTTTAAACTTACATGACTAGTTTATAATAGTTACCAGACACAGAAATAAAATTTTGGAGTAATTTTTTATTAAGCTTAAAAAACGTTCAAAATAACCATGATTTTCTCTCTAGTGCATTCTCAAAGCAAATATACTTTCTCTTGTATATATACACAAATAGGACGAAATGTTTTTCTTGATCCAAAGCCTTACATAATATTTCAGACTTATTCTCTGGTAGCCACTCACCATGTTACCATAAAACCACTCTGTATTGTTCAAAATCAAAATCCAAGATTTTCACTAGGAGAGACTAAATACAAAATAACTTTTGACAACTCCAAGGGCTTTGACTGCAGGTAGATGTGGGTGGTTTCACTTTTCAAAACTGGACTTGTTGTTTTGCATAAAAACTTTAAATTCCAGTTAAATTTTCTGTTTAATTGATTATGTACAAGATGAAGCAGTTACACAAACTTTTATAGTCCCTATTCCTGGAGGACTAATTTAGGACCCTGCCCGCTGTCTTTACTTTAAATTCAAATGAAAAAGAATTTCTAAATGGGTGTAAAATGAGTCTGAGGCAACAATTTGTTTGGTGAGTGCACTGGTGTTTATCTTGCATTTACAGTTACTTCATCTCCATTCTCCTAGCAACCAGCAGTCTTCAGTGAAATTTGCCTGATATTTCTCAACTTTTACAAAGCAGTAGGCATTATTCAGTCTCTCTGTTTCAGATCACATTTAGAATAATGTCAGGTTGAGACTAGTAGTAATTGAATGTAAATCTTTTTTGTTGACTCTAGAGGAGTTAACGCTCTCCTAAATAATTGTTTCTACAAAATATATATTTTTAGAAATTATCTAATTAGAACACTTTCATTCACATTGCTTTTTAAATTTAATTTATTATCTGTTAGAATATGTTTGATGAGTTTTTCCTCCACCTCTATTTCTTTCCCTCTATGACAAGAGGAAAATTTTTTAGGAAGGCAGGGAAATTTTAGAGACAGTTAACCAGCTCCTTAAACAAACATTATACCTCAAAGACCTCAAACTGTGTCACAATTTTAAATATTTGAAAATGGATGTCTAAATTTACTATAACTTTTTCAAACCATGGAATTTATAATGCCTTAAGATAATTTAAATATCTTTTTAGTGTGTAATTTATTTAACACTAGAGCTATATAAATTTATTTCTCCAGATATTTATTGGTTTTGTCACTTCACAAAATGGGTCCATGAATAATCCACCAAATTCTTTCATTTCAAAACAATTTCCCTTGTTAAAACACATGAATATATTTTATTCTCTAATCTCATCATTTTTTGATGTTGTATGTTACTCATATCACCAAAATTTATTTTAATAATCATCTATGAATCCCTATAATTCTACCTATAAGGAATAAAACTTTGCATTTGATCCTACGTGTGTAATATTCCCTTTTTTCATGCCATTGACTCTTGATTAGAGGAAAGATTAGGAACAATGCCTTGTATTTCTGCTGACCATTCATTGGGGAGTAGTGATGATAAGTTTACTGGTACTGAAGACTTCCATTAATTTTTTTCAAATATTTCACACACCAGTTTTACTAATAATAAATCTGTAGGTGTTTAATAAATTATTATTTTAATTAAAAGGCATTAAAAACAGGAACAATGACTATGATATACAAATCATTTCTATTTTTAAAATTTTTAAATTTTTATCAGTACATTTACAAGACAGTAATTTCATTCATCTTGAGTAATATATTAATTTAAACAACATACTTTAATTCCTTTTATTTCCTCCATCTATTCCTCCCCACTTATCTTGCTAATTTTCTTGGGCTCCTTTCTACTTGCAAAATATCTAGTTGCTTGTTTCTTATTATTTATTTTTTATTTTGCTTTTTAACCTTTATAATTTTGTATTCTCTGATTTATTTCACTCAAATTATTGTTGCAACCTGTGTATCATATACAAGTTGGTTTTTTTCATATTTCTTAGCCAATTTATAATGACTTTCTTCACATCACTTGATCAGTTTTGGTTTGAAGTCCATTTTATCTCAAAATTGAATATAGCTACTCCCACTTCTTTTTAGGTTTTTCTTGCATGAAATATTGTTTTTCATCTTTTGACTTCTAGTTTATCAATGTTTAATGATTAAGTATGTTTCCTACATATATCAAGACATTGCATTTTGGTTTTTGATCCAATTTGCTAATTTGGAGTGCTGAGAGCATTCTCACTGAAAGTTACGACTGAAAGGTATTACTCCTGCCACTGCATTATTTCTGTATTGTTGGTTTCTTATTCTCCCTTACCTGCTTGCCCTTCTTGATGTATTTTTTGGGTTAGAAGTTTTGGCTTTATTGCCTCTTTCTAGTATATCCATAAGAATCCCTTTGGAGTTATGTTTCTTATGGTGCTCTTTGTCATGGAAATATTTTATTTCTGTATCAGTTTTGAAAGACAGTTTTGCAAGACATTTGAGTTCGAGCTGAAAATGGTTTTCCTACAGAGCTTCACATATTTCATTCCAAACTCTGACTTTTCAAGTTTGTTGAGAAGTGTGTTGTAATTCTTATGGATTGACATTTATAACTGTATTGTCGCTTTTTAACAAGTTTTCAGATTCTGCCTTTGTATTGGATTTGTGAGATTTTGACTATGATGTGCTGTTCAGAAGTTTCTTTTCTGATCATGGCTATTTAGGGAACTTTGTGCCTCACTTATCTGTGTATCAAATTTTTTCCCCCTATTTGGAAATGTGTCTCCCATTTTTACTGTAAACTGCTTTTATGCCATTTTTATTTGATTTTTTTAGTAATTCCAGTTAATCATATATTAATATGTTTGTGTCATCTAGCAAATAGCATCCCATTTTTTCCTTTTTTCTTGTTTTTCATGATATCTGCAAGTGTAGGGTCACCTCCACCAGCTTCATCTTCTAGGTCTGACACTGTGTTCTCGCACTGCACACTTTCGTTGCCCAGATTTTCAATAGAACTTTTATGTACTGGATTTCTGATTCCTACCTTTTTACGAACTCAAATTCTTTGATAAGCTGATCATTGAAATTGTGTATTGTTTTGCTTTGTTCAGACAGCTTTTCATTAGTGTTTTTTTAAAATACTACTGATAATTCTGTATATTAATTCCATCAAGTTTAGGTACATAATCTTTGAACTCACTGAGAACCGTATTTTTTGTCTACTATATTTTTATTTCATACATCTCAAGTGTTCAGCTTTTTATTTCTTTCACATCAGTGCCATACAGATCAGCTTGAACAAATTTGGGAGTTTGTTACCTTGATTTGTCATTTTTCTTTTTCTTATGTTCTTGTATATTCAGGACTGAGAGTTGATTACAAGTGAAATGATTTGGGAATCTCTTTGGTTAGTATCTGCTTTCCTGTGATTTGCTCTAGCCATGACTAACTATAGTTCTTTGCCTTTGTTGCAAGACACAGCCATCTCTATTAATTTGAGTAAAGGACAGTTCATTATAAATGGCCCTGAATAGAGTTCTCTGGAAATGGACAGCATTATTATTGATGACACAAAGACAGACCAGATATTACCATAGAGGAATACTCAATGAAAAGCAATAACTATGCTACCCTAGGAATACCAAAAGGACAGCAACAATAATACATTCAAAGGCAAATTCTGTATCATCATTTTTACTCTGATTTTCTTATTTTGTTTTGTTTTTAAAACCAAAGAAGACAAAGTTCAATCTGAGTCTTTACGGTTGACATGCCATAAAAACCAATAAACTCATCACTGGTATCCTTTAACAACAGAGATCTACAATATTATATAGGAACAAAGATAAACCAAATAATGACACTGTAATATCTACTAATGTAAACACTATAACATTAAAAATAGAAAAGAGTTCAACAATAATCACACAGATTCAAGTAAAGATCTACAGAATAAAGGAGATTAATCATAATACCAGTAAAATGAAGGACTTGGGCAAGGAAAAATAAAATAAATTGAAAAGAAAAGGAAGATAGGAAAGAGGAGAAGAAAAAGAGATAAAATACACAATTAAGGAGTAAAAGAAGATTAATAGGATTACATAAAAGTAACATTAAAGAACAAACTAGAAAAGAAAAAAAAAGAAAATACAGAAAAATTCAAAAGGAAATACAAAGGAAAAGGCCTACTCCTCCCCAAAATGGAAAAAAAAAAAAAAAAAAAAAAAAAGGAAACAAGTCCAAAATCTTCATCTGTTTTTAAATGAGTTATTTCTTTGCAAGGTCTGTAGTACCAAACTCTACCAGTTATGAGGGAAGCTTAGTAGTCACTACTAAACTCTATTTGATTTACAAACCACAGTTTTTGTGCATTAATGGTAAATCCTGCCTTCCTGCCCTGCTCACTATGGTCATCAGTGCTGTCCTCGTTAGGATTTTATTCACTCCAATTTGTCCTAATTCCTGTGTCCCATTGTGTCTATCTAGCTCTATGGCCTGTGAGTTTGTGAGATGACCGACTCTATTCAGAGGCTACTGGATCTGGGTACACTTCAGGCTTTGGTAACTGTATAAGCTGAGGAGCAGTCATGATTATGTTGGCCAAGGCGGAAAGCTTGCACACCACTGAACTATGTCCTGATGCAGGCAGCTCTGTGCTCAAGTTTTTCAGCTTAGTTTCTAGTTTTCCTGTCAGCTTGTTCCTGACTCCTGAAAATCTATTTCTTTCTTTTTTTTTTTTTTTAAACCAAGTTGTTTTCTAAATTTCGTGATTCCAGTTGCTGGAGACACTGTTTTGCTGTTGGTCTTTAATCCATCATTTAAAATCTCTTTCATTTTTACTTATCCAGACATTAGAATTACTAAAAATAAATATGAAAGCCTATTTCAAGACTTTTCTTTTCTATGAATGCTCTTTTTACTTCACAGAGTGAAGCACTACAATCAAAATTATTAGTGTTATCTGGAAATGAGTAAAATGCAAGTTCCAGCATTCCACCCAGAGTTAGGAAATCAGAAATTCTAGGATGCTAAAATATATATTTTAAAATGTGCTTCAATGATTATCAAGCTACAATTTTTAAAGAAACTCTAGTTTTCTAAAGATTTATTTTAAAGCTTATTGCAAAAGATGCACCAAGGAGACAATAACACAAAACAAAATAGATAGGTCATTTTTTATAGAAGCTATTTTTTCACTACCACTGAAATTTTCCATCTGTTGTAGTCAGGGGTTGTACACAGAGAACAATTACGTTCAGGACATGGAGTTCATAATATTTTTATAATGGTCACTGGGAGTTAACACAGGAAAATGCAGGAAATCTATCCACAACACCAAAGACATAGATTATTTAGCCAAGGGCCTAAACCCTACAGCACATGTCCCACATGAGTCCAGATAAAAACCCAGAGCTCAAGACAATTTCTCCCACGAGTCCAACTGGAGGCCCAGAGCCCACAGGAAGGACTAATGCCAGTCTCTTTTATAGATCTGTGCCGGGAAGACCCAAGAGTCAGCGGTGGAAGCCAGAAAGTCTATGCCAGCAGGATGAAGGAGCTGTGCTAGTGGGACGAGGGTTCTACACTGGAGCCGAGAATTCACACTCACAACAAAGAACAGGGCTAGCCTGAAAGGCACCACAGCTGTCCTTAGCGACATGGAGGCCCTGAGCTCCTCTGATGACAAGGACATTCGGGTACATGCCAGGAAGCAGTGTGATGAGTTCATCCTGGAGACCAAGCAGCACATGTCTTCCCTCCGGAGCCAGGAAGCAATGCCCGATGTGAAGACCAAGCTTCTCCAGGAGAACCAACAGCTCAGACAGCAACTCGTAGGAGAACCCACAATGCCTTCTTAACACCTCAACCCTCAACACCTCCCTTCTTCTCCACTTATTTATCCTGGCAAATTTTCTCAGGTGGAGCATCTTCACTCAATGCCATGCTGATGTAATTCAGCTGGCATTAAGTTGACCACCAGTTCTCAATCCATAACAACATCAGACAAATTATCTACTATTACATACATTCTATTTAGAACTCTTGAACTAATTCACTGAAATAGAAGTTTTGAGGCTTTTGGTCATTGTATTATAAGTGAAACAACTATGGTGATAAATGATTAGCTTGAGATTTTACATATTTCAAAATGTATATTACATTTCACATACATATAGCTCATTAATTTTCCCCAAAGCTATATAGAGGTTAAAAATGTATTACCAGCCTCAAGCATCTTGATAAATTTCACATTGAAATTTATTAAGTATAAAATGTTTTGATCATCAAATATATTCTATATAAAAAAGAACACAAGAACTAAGTTCCTTACTTACAAGTTTCAAAAACTTGTTCCTTTTCATATAGATGTCACCTGTATACTGTATATAAAATGGTTCCATTGCTATTAAGTCATTTCTGTCCTTTCTTGCATGAAATAGATTGTAGAAAAGAAAATGTGTTTTAATATAATAATCCCAATATTAAGATCTTTAATTTAATAAAAAAACAAACTGCCACATAGAGCTAAACTTAATATTTCATTTGACTTTTGAACAACAGATGCAGAAGATCATGTACGTAAATATGCATACTAAAAACCTGATGCCATGGGGTAGAACTATTTTGGGTAACATATTCTGACATATTTTTAGTGAATCAATGTTAAATGTAAATTAGCTTAATCATGCATGTTCTTGTACCTTTATTCACATAAAATTTTCATGATTTAGTAAATAAAGATAAAGAGTAACATATTTTAACTTTAAGATATCCATACTGTCAGGATTACTGTCAAGAGTGAAGGAGAAAATAATACTCATTGAATATAGCTTATAAATGCATTAAAGAATAACTTGAGATCATGGAACTATAAAAATAGTGAAATATTGATGAGTTGTGGTGTGTAAATGTATAGAAATCAAATAAAATATAAGAAATGTCATAAAACAACCTATATATCTGAGAAAAATAAGGATTATGCATTAATATTAAATATATTGAATTAGAAAATAAGGCCAATGAAATTTGGAGGGAAAACAGGAAAATAAATGTGAGAAATAGAAATAAAAATGAGTAAGTGTGTATGTTTGAATAACTGCTAGAGGATCAACCAGTATTAATTAATAGTAAAGGTGACTTGAAAACATTTGAAAAGACTAAATTGTGAGATTCTGTGATATTATATATCAATGACAAAACAATTAAAAGGCAACTCAGATGTTTTTTATTTGAACATAGAAACATTTCTCAGTTATGTGCTATTTGTGATACTTACATTTTAGGTATTTCTCTCGTATGTATTTAAATTCCTTGGGTTAATTTATTTTGTCCTCTTGGACTTCTGAAAACAAAATAACTACAAAATTTCAAATGCAAAAGCAAGACAAATATTTGGGTGATCAGAATAGAATGCCATTAAATTAAGCATAAAATACATAAGACCTAATCATGGTATTCTAGTAATTTCTAAGTATTTGATATTTCTTTTGAACAATCACTGAGAATGAGAGTTTGTATCTCTGGAATTTAACAACAATAAGGCCCCAATTGTCTTCATGGTTTATTCAGAAATTATGAATTCTATATTTTGGCAACAATTCTTTGAGCAAAATGAAACTTGATAGTTATGGCACAGGGTAATTTGAGCCTGCAATGTGAAAACTTTTCTGATGATAAAAAGTAAAACTTGATAGTTACTGGTATGTGTCAATTTGACTGGATCACAGATCCAGACATACCTAGTTCAATATTATTTCTGATCATGCTTGTGAAAGTGGTTCAAGAAGAGACTTGCATTTGAATTGGTGGAGTAAAGAAGATTGTCCTTTCCCATGTGGATATGCAGTAACTAATCCTTTATAGAAACATGGACATTCATTCTTACTGCAGCTGACTGATTGAGCTGAGTTATGAGTCTTCTTATAGCCTGCATTTCTCAATCTCCAGATATTGATTGGAATCTATACCACCCATAGTCCAGCTCTAGGGTCTTGAAACTATAACAGTGATTTTCCTGAGTCTCCTCTTTGCAGTTTGAGGATTGTGGCATTTCTTAGCATCTAACATTGAATGAGTCTATGTCTTCTGATAAACACATACACATTCTCTCTTTTTCCCCCTCTGTCTCTGACTCTTTCTCTCTCTCCTATTTCATCTTGATAAACCTAATTAATAAAAAAGGAAATAATGACAAGGTTGACATTTAGCAACACATGAACGAATTTAAAATATGTATAACATATGAATATAAGACGTACAATAAAATCATGCATCTACAACCAGTTTTTTGCAAAGATGATAACAACGTATATTATTACAAGAACAGGCTTTTCAGTACATATTTCTAAGAAAAGTGGATCTCTAAGTGAAGAAGAATGAAGCTAGATCTTCTCTTGCAGATTACAAAGCTCAACTCCAAATGGATTAAAGACAAATGTATGACTAGAAACTATGAAACTATTAAATAAAACATAGAAGAAATGATTCAAAATATTAAAATGTGCAAAGAGTATTTTTGAATGAGATATTAATTTCAAAGGAATAGGTGAGAAGACTTGAATGGGAACAATTTTGTAAACTGTACATTTTAAAGGCCTAATGTTTAGAATATATATGGAACTCAAGTAACTCACAGCAAAAATGAATTAAATAAGTTGATTAAAAATAGGCAACAGATCTAAATATTAATTCCTCAAAACAAGATATGCAAATTACCATCAGGTATATGAAAGAATGTTTAACATCAGTAATTATCATCAGCAAGGTAATATCACTTCACTGCAGTTAGAATGACTATCATCAAAAAGATTGAATAATAGGTGTTGATAAGAGTGTAGAGAAAAGAAAACTCTTGCAATCATTAGAGGGAATAAAGATTAGTCCAGACATATGGAATATAATGTGTTACTCCCTAAAAATTAAAAATAGAACAACTATGTAATCCAACAATCTCACTACAACTATATATCCAAAGAAAATAAAACCAGTATGTCAAATAGGAATCTGCACTCCTACATTTATTGCAGCACTATTCATGATAGCAAAGAAATTAAGTCAAGTGAAGTTTCCATAGACTGTTGAACAGATACAGAAAATGTACTACACATACACAATTAAATACTGTTCAGCCATAAAAAAAATGGATGAAACCCAGTCAATTGCAGCTACACGAATGGAGTGGTATTTTAAGTAAAACAAGCCAGTCACAAAAAAGAGAAATATCACGTGATCTCATCAATAAGTGCAATGGAGAAAGGTCAATCTCATGACAGTGGACAGTCTGCAAAGTGTTCAGATTTACATGTTGGTGAAAGGAATAATGTGAATGCACCTTCTAGCTATACTGCCAAAGTATGATAATAACTCAGTGGGAACATACCTTTTGCTAATATCTTAGTAATAGAGAGCTGATAACTCTGAGACATAAGACTTCATGCCTCATTTAAAACTGAACATTAAGGAAATGCAGATTGTAATTGTAACTTTGCAAACATTTTTATCTAGAGGCCTGCTGACATTTTTATTTTCAGTGAAATTTTTGTTCCCCAAAAGGCAGGATTACATTTTTTTTGTAGCAGATTAGCTGGTGTAGTGTGTTCATAGCTATCAAAAATACTCATGCAGCTTTTTGGTTTTAAATTGGTGAATATCTGTGATATACAAGAAAAGCATGATCCATACTGTGCAAACTCAGTCACACAAAATGACTTGTCCTGGCTGGGTGTGGTGGCACACTCCT
Organism: Cavia porcellus; assembly: GCF_034190915.1. Lineage (NCBI taxonomy): Eukaryota > Metazoa > Chordata > Mammalia > Rodentia > Caviidae > Cavia > Cavia porcellus. Next base: position 61,816,406 of record NW_026947493.1, read on the forward strand.
GTAACCCCAGCACTTGGGAGGCTGACACAGGTGGGTCATTGTAAGTTTGAGACCATCCTAGACTATGAAGTGAGCCCGAGGCCAGCCTGAACCACATAGTGAGATCCTGTCTCAAAAAAAGACAAAAAAAAAAAAGAAAAAAGAAAAGAAAGAAAGAGGGAAAGGAAAGAAAGAAAGAAAGAAAGAAAGAGAAAGAAAGAAAGAGAAAAAGAAAATTAACATGTCCCATTTGTACATTGGAACCTAGAAGAAAACATCCAACTAAACATGTTTCCTGCTGTAAGACAAATAATGTAAAACTCCTGAAGTTATGGGCATACGTAAATATTTTCTGACACAATGCTGCTTCCACATGAAACACTACGAAAAGTCAACAAATGGTATCATAACAAATTAAAAAGCTTTTACTCAGCAATTAAACAATCAACAAACCTAAAAGAACCAACAGAATGAAAAAACAATTTTGTCAGCTATTTCCCCAACAGAGAATTTATGTCGGAGTATATAAAGAAAGAAAAAATTAAACACCCCAAAATAAAACACCCAATTAAAAATAGGAAAGAAAAATGAATAGACACCACAGAATAATAGACATAGTCAATAAATACATGAAAAAATGCTCAGCATCCCTGACCATTAAAGAAAACAAATTATAACATTAGGGTTGTAGCTTACCTCTGAAAGAAAGACCAACATCAAGACAATAAATGGTAACAAAATTAGAGAAATATTTGGGGAAAGGAATCCTTCTACATTATTGGTAGAAACTAACAACTGTGAAGATCAATATGAAAACCCCAAAGAAAAGTAAAAAGTAGGCATTTCATTTGGCACAGCTCTTCCCCTCTAGATATCTTTCCAAAAGATCTAATGACATCATTTTGTAAGGATACATGCATAACTATTTTGTAGCAGCACAATTTATAATAGCTAAAATTTAGAAGTGGCCTACATGCCCATGAATGAATGAATGGGTAAAGAAAATATGGTATGGACAGACACACAGTGGAGTGCTACTTTACCATGAAGAAACATAAACTTGAGTCATTTGTAGGAAAATGGATGCCCTTGGAGACCACGATGTCAAGTGAAAGAAGTCAGACACACAAGCAGAAGTACTGCAGAGTGCAATGTATATATAAATGGAAAAAGAAAAAAATAGGTAATAGGAAGTAGGAAGATAAATCTTTCCCAGTGGGAAACAGGACCAAAAGATGGAAGGAGAAAGGGAAGAAGGGGAAAGAGGCTGAAAAAAGGAGAGAAAGCATGTTCCATACATGTGTCAACCCTGTACAAGTATTGTCAACATTATGTACTGCAAAATGTACAGAAAAAGTAAGGAGATCAAGAAATGAATGTAAGAGGAAAGGAGATAAGAGAAAATAGATGAAAGAAAGGAATTAAGACACATTACTGCATACATATACTTCACATAAAGAATGTAAACATTGGGTAATACAAACATGTACTGATAAAGACAAGTGATCAGAGAAAAAATAATTATGTTGTTTCACTGAGGATACTATCACTTCCATACTCTTCAGTTCTACTCAATAGTGCCTTCAAGTGGCTGTTCCATTTATCTACTAGGCTGGCAGTTTCTCACTAGTGGGATTTCCAGTGGAACTAGAGGGTGCATCTCTCGTTCAGCTCTTCTGTTTTTTTTTTTTTTTTAAATGAATTCTTTGATTTGTTCTTATATTATGTGTGTACCTCATCAAATGTTCTGCAAAGTAGGTCAATCATTCTACAATTCATAGTTCTTGAACAAGTTCAAATACTACAGGCTTAAGGCAGAATTCTGTGCAAAAATAAGTGTCATTCTAGTCAGGGTGGATCTTTGCTGCTTCTACAGTAGATGATACTAGCTGATAGACTCAGCGTAAATTTTTTCAGTTAGTACTTTGATTATCAAGCATGGAAGCCATGAAAAGTGGGGAATTATGAAGTGGATGCTTTGAATGATTTCTATCCTAAAACCATAAATAATCCTTTAGTATGAACTCATGCCATGAACTCTGGCTCATTTTATCTTACACATCATTTGTCCACCTGGTTGGTCACTGCCTCTCTGTGGAACATAACCAGGATGGAGGTTAACACGGGAAGCATAGATCTTTACAATGCATAACCTGATTTAAGTTATCTCTATCTTGAAACTATTTGCATGGGATCTTTCAATATCTTTTTTTTTCTGTTGGGGTCTTCAAACAACTATTTAAGCAATCAATCACTGAAAAGGAGACTATATATTCATATTTAAAGCCAATTTTCCTGTCACAGTAAGTGAATAATGAGTTCAGTTCCCTCAAGCTGTGCCTAATGAGATTTTCATTAATTGCAGACTTTAAACTCTTGTTCAACACTAATCTGTTACTGGCCTCAATACACACACCAAGCTGAACCTTTGTGAACCAAGATCTGGAATTCCTGTTTCTATTGGCTAATCATAATAAACATGCTACCTGGGCACAGATTTAAGGAAAGAAGTGCTGCTACAGTAATAGGGAATGACCTGAGCATCCTGCCCAAATCTTCATGCATTAATAATGCCCCAACCTGACTCACGTCCTGTGTATAAATAGAAATCCCTCTTAGATGTGCTGCTGAAGATGCTGCCTGATTTCAGAATTTGTTAGAACCTTAGACATGATTGATACTTTATGTTCTGTAGCAAGGTGTTGTTTGTATGAGACACAGTATCATGCTACAATTGGTTTCATGATGCCTTCATAATACCAAATGAAGCTTGTTTGACATTTTTGTATAATACTGAGGTTTAGATTTTGATTCATGAAAATTGACCTTCAATTTTCCTTCCTTGTAGCTGTTAGTTTCAAAATTAAACCTAAATATTCCAAATCACAAATGGGAATCATATCAACTCATTTTAGTTTCTCTTATGCAATGCTTGAACAAGTTTCCTAAATTACAGTAAATTCCTATTTCTAAAGTAATTTAAAATCAATCATTAAACTATGAATTTTTAAAGAATTATATAAGTATGAAATATTATAATTGATTCACATTATGATGCATGTGACTTTTATTCAATCACAAACTTGTTTGCTTTGTGTGGAATGATTTTAAGCAATTCAATATTATAAATAGGTACCATGCTTCTCTTTGTTAATGTAGGATTGACTGTAACTTGCTTTGATTTATAGGTTACTCATTAGCACTAATTTTACAAATTTCATATTTACTTTTTTCCTTTTTCAGCGTGTTTTCATTATAAGACATTTTTTGTTGGTTCCATCTCAGTCACTGAATACACAGATTGTTAAGATTTTTTACATATTTGTTTGTTGCTATTGTTTGTTTTAAAAATTGGGACTCCCCTTAAACTTTCTTATTTGTCACTGAATATAAAAAAACAGGCTAATCCATAGTGCAAACCTACCTCTTCCATAGGCTTTGAGAATCTTTTATAAGACACCCAATTATGTATACACATGAAGCAAAATGTAGTGAATGAGAATTTCTGCCAATAATTTTGGTTTATAATATGCATATTTCCAACAGAAGCAGCATTACTTTCTTTTCACACATAAGCAGCCAATTATTTGTAACTTTGAGGTGGAAGAGAGTTTTTATTATATGGATTCTTATCCTGAATAAGCCAAATTTACATGTAACTTTTTAAATTAGAAAAATAAATTTTTCAGGCTTAATTTGTACTTTCATCAGGTGTGATGTACTTTAATAAAATATGCATTTTGCCAAACTAGAGTAAAAATAATTTAGAAAATATATGTAATTATGATCCAAAGTGTAAGTACTCCAGAAAACTTGGTTTCAGCCACAGAATAACATATAAAGGAGAAAGCTTTTTTGCTGTATAAAAATGTGTTAGATCAGCAGTAGTGTTGTATGTAATGTTCACATTGAACTGCTTCATTCCAATTCCATTAACACATTTGATTAACAATTTTATATGGTTTACATATTATATTGCTCTATATTACCAAAAGAATTTTAGTTCTTCTTAGAAGGTGTATGTAATAAGTTAAGTTCCATGAACTTAGAAATCTGGATGTTGCTAGTTGTACCTGTGCATCTTGTAGAATATAATAGCCTTCATAAAATTCATTCTGGTTTTAATATTAGATTAACTCATTTCTACCTAGGGAATCATAAATAATTGGTCATGATTCTTATCTTCAGTTTTTTCTTCCACAATGCAGCTTTGATTTTTGTTTTTTATTTTATTTGTTTGAACATAAATTGGATTATTTTATGATGAGACTAAGATTTCCAGTTATTTATTATATATTCTACTAAACTCAAAATTCCAGTTTTCATGGTCTTCATAAGTTAACCTCAGCACTTTATCTTTGTCTTCACCCCTCTCGTCTGTATCTTTGCTGCAGTCAATAATGATTTAAGACTTTCTCTATACCCTACACTTATTTTTATCTGTATATCTTTAAGAACACACTTTGTTTCAAAGTGAATCAACATTATTTTTGTTATCTATCTATCATCTCTCTCTCTCTTTCTCTCTCTCACTCACTGTGTGTGTGTGTGTGTGTGTGTGTGTGTGTGTGGTGGTTTTTAACAAGTAAATTGTCAAGGAGCACAATCAGAAACATTTCATCTCTACATAAAGAGTGACAGATTCATGCCCAATTTTAAATCAAGAGGTCTTATAATTATTTTATCTTTCATGTTTGTTTTCAGTAACCAGTTTAACATTGCATAATTTAAGATTCTGAATGTTTTAACATTAAAAATGTATTTTGTTTTATTTGAGTTCAAATGAAAGAGAACTTTTATCCCTATAAAATTTAAGATGGACCTCTGATATTAACCTTAGTCTATTGGAACAGATTGCAACACAACTCCGGACATTGGTTCAATTTCAAGATACGACTCTAGTTTGGAATAAACACTTTCATCTTGGTAAATACCATGAAATCAATGGTAAGCATGAGCTTGGTTTTACTTTTTTACTGATAAAAAAATGTCTCTTATTTTGAAATAAATGCCTACATATTTTGAAAAATATGAATCAATATTTTCAAATAGTTTTCACGGCACTATGAAACCTACTTCTTTAATCTTAAATATCCATTTCTCATCTCTTTATCCAATTTTATCAATCTGAAAGAAAATGCTGCTTCTTTTTTAGTTTTTCTAAGAAGATGCTTTGTATTATTATTTTAAACTTTGTTTATTTGCAACTTTTGATCCTTCATAGAATGTTAATTCCAAAATCTTGTCATAAAACTTGCACTTCTAAACCAAGTAGAAGACCTAATGGCAACTGAACAAATAGTGTAACTTTACGCCATGAATGGAGCCAATGTAATTATAACTGTCACTTATTAAGACACCGAACTATTTTATGAAACCCAGGCCTTACCTTTCTACCAGCTTAGGTCTCCTAAAAACCTGAGCAGCAGAGTGAAGGTGAATCAGTTAAGGAAGAGTCCAGATGTGTGGTTAGGAATCTTAACTGACAGCGTTTCTGGTGGGGAGAGGGTATCCCATATTCACAACTAGGGTTGGGTTGGGGTAAATGAAAGGGTTAGCATTTCTGTTGGTGTTGGGTTGGAGTTGGGTTGGAGTTTAGGATTTAGAATTGGTTGATGCTTCCTGGCTATTTTTATGCTAATGTAAGGTTTGTAACAAAATGTTGGAGTTTTTGATGCTTCACATAAGATGAGGGGTAGGGTTAAATGTATTCACTCATACTTAGCTTAGGGGTAATGCTCCACCAGGAAGCCAATGGGTTTTGTAGGATAATGGAATTCTTAGGCCCACTTCTTTTATCACCTGTTCTTCCTGGCAGAAGAATTCTTTTTCTAATAAGAAACAGTTTTCTTTCTCTGGAGCTCACGTGGAACAGTTCTTCACTGCCATGCTTTTGGACAGATGCAAACAACGCATTCATGTTTGTTGAATACATCTTTAGTTCTTATGAAGAGCTGCCTAGGAATGGCAAGGGTAACGAGCACAGTTAATCTGTATTCTACTTTTTTTTTATTTAAGGAGAAAAAGAAAAAACAGAAAAAGGGTACAAGTAATACAAAATTTAAAAAATAAACAGTAAGAAATCACTAGTTAACAGATTACATATTCTCATCTTAGAAATAGTTGTTCAAGTTACAAAATTGAAGCATATAAAGTGGACTTTCAAATAGAGTGCAAACAGTTTTGTTCAATGATCCAAAAAACACTCAGTGATATGGTTATCTATCTTATACACTTAAACATATACGCAGTTATAACCTTTGGAGCACTTTTTTTTCTTTTGTACAATGACAGTTACACATTTTGGGTTTTATTATTCCCACAGTTCTTATTACTTTTTGTGAAAAAAGTAAAACCAAATGTAACATATCAGAACAGAATCAGTCAAATCAAAAGGATGGACATAATAGATAATGTAAAAACAAAATATAAGGTGATCAACAATGGTTACCATAATGCCTCTTGCTATCTTAAAAAGAATTGCCAGTTATAATAAAATTGAACTAAACACTAAAGAATAAAACCAAAACATTGGAGACATTGCAGGATTTTAAAAGAAAATAATAGTCAACCAGAATGGGCGTCATAATGATTCTTATTGTCTTCACAGTTATGCCTATACTTTTGAACTTGGTACTATCAAGCAAAGCAGAATAAGGGAAAATCAGTTAAAACAAGATGGTGAGGGCAATACAGGATTTCAAATCAAGTTAATAGGAAATCAAATTAGGTTACTATAATGTATCCTGCTATTTTTTAATTTATTTTTCCCTTAATTAAAAAGATAATAAAAAAGTAAATAATTTTTAAAAAGGGGGATTGAGATAAAAGAGGGCATAACAACAGAACAGCACAGGTCAAAACATAACCATTTAAGCAAAATAGTGTTTCACCACAAGATATCCTGACATAAAAATAGTTACCATAGTGTCTCTTTCCTTGAAATCTTTGAGTATAACTTCGTATACTGTAGCACCAAACATATCAATACACTATAAAACCCTTCAAGAGAATGACATTATTACAGGGTATTTAGAACCAATTAACAGAAAATGAACAATGACTTATGTATAAACTCCTTTTCTATAAAAGTTTTTGCTCATATTATCATATATAATAAAATCTAATAATATACAACCTTTTAAGACCGATGGAGACAGAAGAATACAAGTTTGATGGGACTTCAAAACAAGATGATACTAAATCAGCACTAGCTATTATGATGTCTTTTCTCCAAAATAGCTGTTCCTACCATCCGATCTTCTCTGCCTCATTTCTGTTGAGCTCTTTTTCTGTCATTTGTTTTCAGTTTGTCTTCTTCATTTCATTTTCTGCTCCATTCATTGTGGTCTCTGCCACTATTTCTGGAATCTTGGTATTTTCCTTTTTTAGACTATCCTGCAGTATTCTCTGTAGAGTTGAATTGATGGTTGCAAATTCCCCTAGTTCCTCTTTATCCTGGAATCACCTTTTTTTCCATCAATTTCTAGGGACAGTTGTGCAGGATATATCAATCTTGGCTGGAGGTTATTATCTTTAAAAGTTTGAATTATTCCCCCCCCCCACACACACACTCTTTGTGATTTGATGGTTTGTGCCGAGAAATCTACTATAATTCTGATGGGTGTTCCCTTGTTCCATCAATTTCTAGGGACAGTTGTGCAGGATATATCAATCTTGGCTGGAGGTTATTATCTTTAAAAGTTTGAATTATTCCCCCCCCCCACACACACACTCTTTGTGATTTGATGGTTTGTGCCGAGAAATCTACTATAATTCTGATGGGTGTTCCCTTGTAAGTGATCTGTTTCTTGTCTCTGATGGCTTTTAATATTCTGTTCCTATATTGGATTTCTGGAATTTTGATTATTATATGCCTGGGTGTAGCTCTGTTTGGGTTGTAGGTGGCTGGGGTCCTGTATGTCCTGTACATCTGAGTATCTCTGCCATTTGCTCAATTAGGGAAATTCTGTTGGATTATTTCTGTGTCCCCACTTCTTCTTTTATGTTCTTAATTCTTAAGTTATACATCCTCTTATCATCTTCTAGCTTTTGTATTGTTGATGTTTGTTTTTTTGTTACTTTTAAGAAGTTTTTCATTTCATACTACCATATTACAAATCTGTCCTCCAGTTCAGATAATCTATCCTTAGTTTCTTTCAAGCTGTTATACCAGTTTTCCATAGAGTTTTTAGTTTCATGGTAATCTCTTTGAACCTGCTTCACGTATTCTATGTTTTCTCTATTTTCTCCATCAAACAATTCTCTCCTTTTTTTTTGTTCTTCCATTCCACCATCTGTTTTTTCTTGGGTGGTGCTTGGCAATTCTCTAACTATGCTGCTATGTCTTGCTTCAGGTCATTAATAACATCATTCCTGAACTTGTCTATGAGGCTCTGGAGATGAATTGTGCTGGCTAGGTGTTCCCACCCACCACAGCACACCAGAGAGAGGACCGGGCAGTCTATGCTGGGCCTGCCCCTCCAGGTCAACCTACCAAAGGCTTCACTGCTAGGGTGCACCTCCAGGCACTGGGACCTGGGTTCGGCTAGCCTACTGGGTCTCAGCCAGCAGCGTCATGCAGGTCAGGCACTCCCCACCAATCCCGCTTGAAAAGGGGATATATGACTGAAGTCACTGCAGCATCTCATTCCGGGTAGTCTGCCTGGTCTGAGTATGTCCTCTGCTGAAGCCTCCTTCTCTATAGAAGGGTCCCTGATCTGCTCACTCACTGTAGGTCGATGCAGGGCACCTGGCCAGTCCCACTCCCATTCCATTCACTGCTTCCCACTCTCAGAGCCTTTGCGCCTCTCTCCCCACTGTGCCACCCGGGACACAGCAGCGGCTGCAGGAAATTCAAATTGCAGCTTCCAGTGGCACGGGGTCCGGCTTCCGCACTGAGACCTTAACTGTTCATGCTGTATCACCGGGATTGCGTTTCCAGTTGGTTTCTCTTAATTTAGCTCGTTCCTGGGTCAGCAAAGAATATCCCCCCTTGCCTAGGACTTCCTGCCCAGCACCATTCCTGGATTTCAAGTGCAGGTTCTCAGAGAGCCTCTGAAGCTGCTGCTATCTATCCGCCATGTTCCTTATTATTCCTGTATTCTACTTTCTGAGGAAATGTCAAATGAAATTTATTTTTATATATGAATATTAACCATTGAATTTTTGTTTTCATCTTTGCTGAAGTTACTGTTAACTATTTGAAAGCAAAATATTTAAAATATAATCTGCTTCACAAACAATAATAAAAATTTTATTGAAAATATTTTTAAAATACACCAATTTGTAATTTGTAGAATTCATGACTTTTGTAGCAGAGTTTTGAAATTTCCAGTGGTTTGAGACTTGAAGAATTTCTAAAAAGACTTTTTAAGCCAAAAATGCATTTAGAATTATTCTTACAGCTCTTTTAAATTTTATTGCTTCACTCATAAAATATTTACAGAGTAATAACAGTGTCTTAGAAACATAGTATATTGGGGAAAAAATAACATATAGTTACTGGTCCACTCTAAAAGGTAGACATTAAGTGAGATAATAGATGTACACAAACTCTAATACTGTATCGATAGTCAGTGGGAAGTAAACTTATTTTATTTTTCAAATTAAATTTAATGATTCTAATTTTAAATTTAAAGTATCTTAATTTTAAATGTTAAAATTAATGATAAACTTTAAAGAAATTCTCCTTTCTGAGAGTTTAATTTTGAAATTAGATCAGATCATGAATACATGTAATAATTACATGTGTCTTATTTAATATCAAACTGTTATATAAGATGTAGCTAAATTACTTCTAAAGTTAACAAAGTGGATGTGTATGTGTGTGGTTTATGCATTCTTAAAGACTTAATTATAAAATGAGTTTTAAATTCACAGCAAAATTGAGATCTGAGATGTGCCCTACCCAACACAAGCGTAGCATCCATCATGATCAGCATCCCTATCAGAATAGTATGTTACAATTAATGAACCTACACTGGCATAACATTATCACTCAAAGTTCATAGTTTTATATTAGTGTTCACTCTTAAGATTATATGTTCTATGGATTTGTAAAAATGGATAAAGCTGTACATTCAACATTGTTTATCATACAGAGTATTTCAGAGTACCAAAGTATTTCCTGAGCTCTGGATTTCCTTAACTCCAGGCAAGCAGTAATCTTTCAGTCTCTGTAGTTTTCTTTTGCTAGAATGTTATACACTTGAAGCAGTAAGGTATATAGTTCTTTTTAAAACCTTTTTAACTGGTACAAGTTTGTACTACTTCATGTTTACATTCCTTGTGGGAAGTTGGTACATGTATGTGATACACCTTAATTATTTTCCTTTTATTCACTTTCCCTCCCCTCTGCAACCTTTGTTTACACACACACACACACACACACACACACACACACACAAACTTTTTGGTACTTGTTTTCAGTATATAATGTTTAATTTTCTTTATTGGAGTTGATATATGTACATAACATGTCTTAATTACTTTTATCATCTCTTCCACTCTCTTCCCCACTCATTCTCCCTACACACACCTCTTGATTCTATTTTTAGACCAGTTTCTTTCCTTTAGTAACATGCATATAAGTTTCCTACATAATTTTTCATGGCTTAATAACTCTCTTCTTCTTACCCATGAATAATCTTTGATAGTCTTGTGGCTCCAGTTTATTTAGTCATTCACTTATTAAAAGACCTCTTGAACGCCTTGAAGTTTTCACAATTATGCATATATCTGGGAGAATACTCATATGCACATTTTTATGTAAACATAAATATTCAGTTCTTTGGAATTATACGAAGAGGCACCATAGCTGCTGGATATGTAGTATGATTGTTCTGTTTAATCTTGTATAAACTGGAAAAATGTCCCCCAAATTCTTGTGCCATTTTACACTTCCACCAGGAGTGAGAGTTCTTGGTGTGCCACATCCTTAACAGATTTGGAATTGTCAGTGTTCTGGTTTTGGCCACTCAATAGGTACGCAGAGGTATATAAATATTGGTTTAATTCACAGTTTCTAGTTAACATAAAGTGCAGAAAACGTCCACATACACACACAGTTTACCATTTTTATATCTTCTTTAATGAAGCACATATTAAGGTCTTTAGCTCAGTTTTTAAAAACATTTTATTAGTTTTATCATTGTTGTAATTCTAGAGTTCTTTGCATATGAGTCTTTTATCACATTTGTAATTTGAAACTATTTTCTTGTTGATCTTGAATCATTTTCCATTCTCTGAACAATTTCAAAAGACAGAAATTTTTAGTTTTAGTGAATCTAATTTATTTCTCTTACAGATCATGTCTTTGGTATGATATTTACAAATTATCATCAACTTCAAGATTCTTAGCTTTTTTCTTTCATCTCTTAAGTGTTTTATAGATTTTCTCTTTATACTTATGTCTTATTAACCATTTTACATTAACTTATGTTAAAGATGCAAGTTCTATTGCCATAGTCTTTTTTATTGGATGTTCATTTGTTGAAAAGTTTCTCTTTCCTATTGTGTTGTCTTTGCTCTATATGAAGGTCCACTTGACTATATTTCTTTGGATCCATTCTTGATCTTTCTGTACTCTCTCACTGATTTATGTATCTATTCTTCTATCAACATCACACTGTCTTGATAGCCTTCTAATAAGAACTACATTAGTGAGAGTTAATTCATGTACATATACCAGCATTCTAAGAATTGCCAAGGTGCCTGATTTTCCACCTGATTTGGGCAGTCTTAGTCAAAATATGGACAACTTATTTTGTAAATATACACAAACTTTGTCTATATAGAGAGACAAAAGTCACGATAGTTCACTCCTTGTTTGCTGAGAAGAAAAAAATTAGACTCACTACATAATTATAACATTAAAATTTTTATTATTATTCCTCTAAACTATTTCACCTATTTCTGCATGATAGACTTACACTGCAGAGAAATGACTTTAACTCTCTTCCTTCAAAAAGCCAGGACTTTTTTTTTTAATTTTGAAAAGAATAAAACAAAATGAGAAAGAAAACCAAATGGGGTCATTCAAAACAAAAGGTTGGACATAGTACATGATTAAAACCACAATACAAGGTGATCTACAATGGCTACTGTGATGTCTCTTGTTGTTTTCAATAGAGCTGTCTATATAATCAGGCATAGTAAAATTGAACATAGCAGCACAGAACAATATCAATAAAAACATAATACTGGAGACATTATAGGACTTCAAAAGCAGGTGATAGTGAAACCAGAATGAGTACCTTAGTGAATTTTATCATCTTCAGAGTAGTTACCTATGCTCTCAGATTTGATACTATCAAACAAAACAGATTTAAACAAAATCAGTCAAGACAAGACAGCGATCTAACAAACCAGATTCAAATAAAATCAGCCATAATAAGATAGTGTAAGTAATACACAATTAATTGGAGCATAAATCAAGAAGGGTTGCATAATTTACATTAATGGATAGATGACAGTATAAAACAGTGATTATAAATACTGTCGCAGTAGAAAGCTGGTCTAGTATCAATATTTAGTGATGCAAAAGGCAAGAATGTAATAAGGACACTTTGACTTGAGAAATTATTAGTAATCACTCAGCCTAATTATGCAAAGAAGAGAAAAGCAAATTAAACAAATTGTAATGTTGTGAGTTTAATGAAAACACAGTGTTTCTAGGAGAAACAGAGCAACCTCACATTTCTATCATATTTAATTCCCTTAACATACAATCCCTTGGCACAAGGAGTTTATATTCTTTTTTGTTTTGTATCAATCTGTGAGTCAAATTGCAATAAATTTAAAAAAATTAAACAAGGGAAATACTTCCTTCTCATACATATGAGTGTACAGGAATGAGTTCTTAGAAACAATGCACTTCCAGGAAAGAGCCAGTACCAGGGAGAGAAAAGACACAGTGGTGTGAGGGTATCTACTTGTGTGTATCAGGTTCCTCTCTGTGGTGGCTTTGAATGGTGTTTTCAGCTGTGTGGTCAGCTAGTAACATGAGAACATAATATAATAGAAGAGCCAATAAATCTTCAGTTCTACAGCCAACAAATGTTGTATTTGTGCCAAATGATATGGCTTATGTTTTACATCATTCACTATAACAATATGATATCATTTAAAATAAAAAGTATGGAAGAAAGGGAGTGACTATTAACATATTTCAGTGTGACAGATACAAGAAATAATTTTTAGTAAAGACAGCTTGTGCTTTAAGGAGAATAAAGCTTCCATTATTTTTAATCAGTAAAAATAAATCTCATAAAAATGGTTTCTATCTACATGTATATTTCCCATTATGATCATGTAATATATATTTTCACTTGCAGTTTGATCATGTCCGGCTCTTTCAAAGCACCTCAGAATAAATTTTTAAAATTATTTCCAAGAAAGCTGAATGTGTTTGAGCTTAAATTCATGTGATAGTCATCTTTGACTGTATGAGACCACAGAAAGATTGTGCAGCCCTGGTCTTACTGAGATCAGTAAGTTTGATATCATCAAAGTTACATTGCAATAACTCAAATGATATGAGAATTTGTGTTTTTATCTTCTGCTATTTCAAATTTTGTGTAGGGGTGTCCTGAGCATTTTCGGTTAGTGTTTAGAATCTTTACAACACACTGATGATTTCTTCATAGTGGAAGTGTGAACACCTGCAGTGCTGTCAAGAAACTTAACCTTCATTGTTGGCATGTAGACTTTAAGTTGAACCAGTTAGATGCATTAGCAGGAGATTTAAAAAGTTAAGAGCCTTTCTAAGACCACAGGTTGACTGTGGAAAGGGGGTGAAATGTCAGATTCTGACTCTTGTATAGAAGCCAAAACTTGGATTCCTAAAATTGTTACCTTAATTTTTATAATTTATAATTCCTTTGATTGTATCTCCTCCCTTTGTAAAAAGCAGAGGTAATTTCTGTATTTCAACTGAATTGTGAGTGATGATATGATATGATATCATATGAGTCTATAATTCTATTTAAAATTGTTAGGACACTGTATATAAAAATACCAAGTTCTTTGGCCTGGTGTATGGTATTCATTTATGATTTAAAGTCCACTGGAAAGTTGAAATCACACATAGTTTCTAACATATTAAATATTTTAGTGATTCTAACAAAATTATATCAGCTTTTTATGTGAATGCTTGATTTTGAGCTATATGGAAAAATATCACTGCTATAATGTAAAATGAGTTACTTATCCTAAATTATTTTTAAAATTTTAAAATAAATCAAAACTAAAACATATTATGTTTTCTTGATTTTGTCTGTTTTATTTTTAAATAGGTGGCTAAAAATGCCTATTTAACTGTAGTATGTTCAGTAATAGGAGAAAGCTTGAGTCTAACATCTTTGCATCTTTGCATTCTTTAACATTTAACTTATACTCAAATTATGCTTCATCAGCATAAGTTACTTGCATTGTTACTATGAATAGAATATGTGTACCTGGGATGAATGTAGAATATGTGAAAGGAATAAAGACTATGAATAAAAAAAGTAAATCTTTTTGGAACAAAATACCTTCCTATGCTAAATAGTAGCAATGTAGGTAGCATAAAGGCAGTTAGTAAGTACTTACTCTATCAAAAGATACATTCTTATTTAAAATTCTAATCATGTTTACAAAAGGAAAAATGAAAATAAATCTCTTTCAAAAGAGAAGATACAGCTCATAGTCAATAGGAAGCAGATCTTCCAGAAACAAAAGAATTTTTTCTTTAGTGTACAAAAATGAATGTTTAAATTTTAAATTTACCATTCTCCATTACATGTATTTAATTACACATCTTCCTTAAAGAATTGCTAATGGCATGCCATTGGTTTAAGGCAAAATGTTTTCATTATTAATGCAAACATGTTTAATATCCACTACTTTCTTCTCTCCTTCATGATGTATGAGAAGTATACTTCTTAATTCTTATTTTGCAAACATACAGATTTTCTTACAATTATTTTTTTCTGATTAATAGTACTTAACTGTTTATGGTACTTGTTTCTTCCTCAGGACAAGTCATATGTCAGCCAGTGCAATGTTCAGCTTAAGGGAACCCCTTAACTAATTCACAGCCTCTCCATACATGAAATGATTAGCAAATGTATACAAAGTTAAATTATTACAAATTTTAAGATTATGGGTTGAATTGTGGCCCAAAATTTGTTCACGAGTAACATTATGAGAGAGGAGAGAGAGAGAGACAGAGACAGAGACAGAAACAAAAAGACAAAGAGACAGGCAGAGATCCATGTGATGCATCTATATGACAAAGAACACTAAATATTCCTAATAGAATACTAAAACCTAGGAGAGAGACATGGTGTAGATATCTCAACAACCTTTCAAGAGAAACTAACGCTTTTAATACTTGAATCTTGGATTTCTGGCCTAAAAGTCCATGGGACAATATATCTCTGTTGCATAAGCTATTCAGTTTGTGTTATTATATTATATTATGGTCCCATTAGAAAACTAAAAATATAATTCAATATTGATATTTCTGCTATTTTGTGGAATCCATTTGTACTCCTGGAAAGACTGTTTGACATAAAACTTCTTTCTCAAATGCTAAAGTAGCTACACACCTTTTACTTGTTTTCTATCCACATTAATGAATGATACTGGTGTGATTTTCTCCTCCAAGACAAGAAAGGTTATATTTACTTCATTAATTTACAACCTGAGTTAATTGTTATTGCTCTGTATCAATATAATTCTATCCTCTTTTCCCACATAACTGTTACCTTTGCATGACTAATTTTTAAGCATGTACCTATATATTTATGCTTTTATTAAGTACTTTTCATCCATATACTGTATCCTGAATTACTTTCTTTTTGTCCATTTCCACTCTAGAATCCCTTGTATCCTTTTCTTTTGATGACAAAATTTCTATTTTTGTCTAAACCTTTTCCCACTTTTCTTCCTTTCTTGAAATAAAAATTTTTAAGTGTATATTCTATGTTGGTCATTTTCTCTGAGCATATTGTAAATATTTTCTCTTTGAACTTTAGTTTCCTTTCCCTCTTCCCTTCAACCTGCATTTAAAATCAGTTTACTTTAACTATCAGTCATCTGAAGGGAAGATATCTTCTACTTCTGAATTTTGAGATGTGTTTTACACATTTTTTACCTTGAAGTTATTTCATAAAATATGTAGCTATGGTTTTCTGATATAACTAGGTTTGGGTTAGTTGGTTTTGTATTCAAGACTAGGATTTCATCAGTTCTGGAAAAGTCTCATATTTTCTCTGAGCTTTTCTCCTTGCTTCTCCTATCACATTGTTTGAGTACATGTTTACTCTTTTTACTCCATTTATTTTGTCTTAAATAGTTCCTGCATTTTCCCTATGCTGAATTCTGTATTATCTTAATTTATTTTCTAATTCAGTAGCACTTAATTTAGCTTTAATATCTGTTGGGAGCCGCGTCTGTGATAGCTCGCCTTGCGCGGCGGACGTGCGGCCTGTGGTAAAGAGCAAAGCCTGAGGTAGATTACCCCTCCCATCGAATATGTTAGTTTCCTGCTTACCGCGTAAACAACCCGCTCAACAATATAGTCTGCCTGGCAACTGATGATGTTAGCCAATCAGCTTGCCTTGCTTACTTTAACATGATTGGACACTGTACCCGTATATATACCGGTGCCACCCCTGGGCGGAAGAAGAAGCCAGGTAGAAGCCCAGAAGTAAAAGCCCAAAAGGAGCCGCGGAGAGCGGACCGGTAGAGGCTTTGGGGCAGACTGAAGCACAAAAGGAGCCGCGGGGAGCGGACCAGAGGAGGCTTCAGCTGGGAGAACCCAGGGCAGGCTGTACGGAGAAGGAAAATAAAAAGAAAAGGTTGTCCACTACCAGACTTTGTCGTGTGTCCTTCCTGCCGGCCGGGAGCGGACATCGACATTTGGAGGCCCGCCCGGGGACTGATCACCCCCGAGACGTGGAAGTGGACAACGCTCCAGTACAGAGCTGCGAGACAGGTGAGTTGGGGATAAGCCTGGGCTCTGGGTGGCGCGCACCTACAGGGCTTTTAGACTCCCCTCAGGCTCACGCGTAAGTGGCGGATTCCTTGGGCCTCACGCGGTGAGTAACATATTAAAAGATGGGAAACATGTTAGGTAGCAACACTAAGAGCGAGGGTGGTTGTGGAGAAAGCTCTCAAGAGCTTACAAAAGTACGCAGGGTATCTGAGCAGGCCCAGTCAGGGAGCTCCCGAGAGGGGTCCGTCAAGGGGAACAAGGATGCTAAGGAGGAGGACGGGGCTCTAGCCTCGGAGTCGTCTGACTCCGAGGACGAGGGAAAGTTGAATGGCAAGGAGGCCAAAGAAACCAGCTGTCAGGAGCCTAAATCGCTCAATAAGGAGTCGCAGGGTTCTTTTCCAGCATTGCCCCGCGAATTGCGCTCTGCTCAACCTGGTCTGCGGAGGAGTAGAGAGCTCCTGAGCGCTCCCCGGCGCGAGAGGGAGGCGAAGCCTTCCGCCCCACCTTGGGGGCCGTTTCCGGAGGCGATTCCTCGCCACGAGGCGGCCGCCTGGGAGCTCTCTCCCCTTTCGCCAGAACAGGAAGTGATGCACGGGCCCCCATTTTCCGCCCAATCACGGCCGCTGTCTTATGCTCCGCCGCCGGCGGGTCGGTATTTTTACAGGCGGCTTTGGCAGGGGGGACGC
Organism: Cavia porcellus; assembly: GCF_034190915.1. Taxonomy (NCBI): domain Eukaryota; kingdom Metazoa; phylum Chordata; class Mammalia; order Rodentia; family Caviidae; genus Cavia; species Cavia porcellus. Next base: position 61,834,055 of record NW_026947493.1, read on the forward strand.
TTGTCTCATGAGGTACATCCACCTGGGATAGATAGTGGCCCCTACGGGATATTTCCTGTACAAGTAGCTATGGGCCAGGGACGCAATGTATGGGAGCCTTTTGAGATAAAGCAGATTAGAGAACTTAAAAATGCAGTTACAACCTTTGGGCCGACTGCGCCTTACACCATTGCCATGCTGGAGAATCTGTCTTCTGGGCCCCTCACCCCCGCGGACTGGATTCAGCTGGCAAAGGCGTGTCTGCCCTCGGGCAGTTACCTGGATTGGGGAGCCTGGTACGCAGAGTTCTCTGCAGAGCAGGCTGAGAGAAACGCCAATCGGGGAAACCGGGGGTGGAACAAGGAAATGCTTATGGGAGAAGGTCGGCACGCTGATGACCAGACCCAGTTCCCCGGCGCTGTCTATGAACAAATCAATGCCATAGGGCTCCGCGCCTGGAAACAGGTAAGTGGTGCCGGAACAGCCTCCTTGTGTCTTTCAAAAATAATTCAGGGTACCACAGAGCCATTTGTTGACTTTGTGGCCCGAATGCAAGATGCTGCCGATAAGATATTTCCTGATCCGGGAGTGGCTCAACCGCTGGTAAGACAGCTGATTTTTGAGCAATGTACAAAGGAGTGCAAGGCAGCGATAGCTCCTCATAAGAACAAGGACCTCAACGCCTGGATTAGGATATGCAGAGAGATAGGGGGGCCGCTCTCCAACTCGGGAGTGGCTGCTCTCCTGGCCGTGGCTGTACAGCAGAGGGGACCTCGCGGGTTAGAAGGGGAATGTAAGGCTAAAGGGTGTTTTGCCTGCGGGGAGCCAGGACACATTAAACGTCATTGCCCAAACAATGCAGATGCTAGGCCTCGCCCTAGGAATGAAGAACCATATGTTTGTGGGCGATGCAAAAAGGGATCACACAAAGCTGAGGAGTGTAGGTCGGTCTTTGATGCTCAGGGCAACCGTATTTGTGGACAAGATGCTAGAGAGCCAAAAAACGGCCAGAGGGGGCCCCCTTCACAGGCGGGCCCCCGCCCCAGAGACAGGACAGCTCAGGGTGGCAGCCTTCAACAAGGGCCACCCCTGGGTCAGCAGGTGTGGACCTCAGTGTCGCCTCAGGACTTATATTAGTGCCTGATATGGGTGTTCAAGTGGTTGAAACCACCTTTAAGGGACCGTTACCCGAAAATTCCGTGGGTCTGGTGATCGGGAGATCCTCCAGGCCCTTCGGGGTCTCACAGTAGTCCCAGGGGTCATAGACTCAGACTACATAGGATATATTAAAATTATGGTTCAATCTCTTGTGGGTACTATGGTAATCAATAAAGGAGACAAGATAGCGCAGCTCTTGCTGCTCCCCAGTCTCCACAAGAGATTTCCCTCAAAGCAGAAAATTAGAGAAAGTCAAGGTTTCGGTTCCTCAGGGGAAGTCTTTGAGGGACTCCATATGACACTTGGTAAAAGGCCCATGCTCTCACTTAAGGTCAATGGCAAGAATATAACAGGGCTCCTAGACACAGGAGCTGACCGTTCCATTATCTCCAGAAAGGATTGGCCTTCCAACTGGCCCACCAACACTGCAGATAACACGCTGCAGGGCCTGGGGATGGTGTCAGCTCCTCAGGTTAGTGCTTCAACCCTGCTCTGGTGCGATGAGGAGGGTCATCAGGGCCATTTCCAACCGTTTGTGTTGCAGTTGCCAGTGTCTCTATGGGGAAGGGACATCCTCACTCAGATGGATGTCACGCTTACGTCAAACTGCTCCCCCCAGGCTAAGGATATACTCAGGAACCAGGGATATACCCCCGGCAAAGGCTTGGGCAATGCCCTGCAGGGTCGGACATCCCCAATACCAGTAGAAAACAAAAAAGGTAGGCAAGGATTGGGTTTTTCTTAGGGGCCGCTGAAGAAGCTCTCCTACCCACTTCGATCAAAATCACCTGGAAATCAAATGATCCGGTTTGGGTACCTCAGTGGCCCCTGCCTAAGGAGAAGCTATTAGCCTTGTCAGAAATAGTCACTACACAACTTAGATTAGGACATATTAAGCCGTCAACCTCCCCATGGAACACCCCCATTTTTATAATTAAGAAAAAGTCTGGCAAGTGGAGGCTGCTCCATGATCTAAGGGCGGTCAACGCGCAGATGCAGCCCCTGGGGGCGGTCCAGAGGGGGCTGCCAGCTCTCTCAGCCATCCCTCAGTCCTGGCCAGTTTATGTTATAGACCTTAGAGACTGTTTCTTCTCAATTCCCCTGCACCCAGAGGACACTCATAGGTTCGCCTTTACTTTGCCCACCATTAACCAAGAAAGCCCTGATCTCAGATACGAGTGGGTAACGTTGCCCCAAGGTATGGCCAACAGTCCCACTATGTGTCAGATTTACCTTGATTCCCTACTGGCCCCCCTACGAAAATCCTTTCCCAAGATAAGATGTATGCATTACATGGACGACCTTTTGCTCAGCGGCAGGGACCCAGACATGCTAAATAATATGCTCAGCCAGTTGGTCGAGGCCCTGAGACAAGCTAATCTGCATGTTGCCCCCGACAAGATTCAGGGAGGAGAAATGGTGACCTACTTAGGCGCGAGAATCTCCCCTATGCTAGTCTCTCCGCAGAAGGTCACCATTAGGATGGATGGCGTTAGGACCCTAAATGACATGCAAAAGCTATTGGGAGACATTAATTGGATTAGGCCATATTTACATATACCAAATTCAGATCTCAAACCCCTGTTCGACCTTCTGAAGGGAGACCCAGATATAGCCTCCCACAGGAGGCTCACTCCTGAGGCAAGAGCTGCCTTACAGAGAGTGGAAAAAGCCTTAGGTGGGGCTACCTTACACAGAATTGAACCAGGGCGACCCTTTGATGTCTGTTTGCTACAGACTAGTCTACAGCCTACAGCGGTGATTTGGCAGAAAGGACCACTACTGTGGATACACCCTAAGGTCTCACCTGCAAAAGTCATAGAGCATTACCCGGAGGCAGTCGCTTCATTGGCCCTTGAAGCGCATGATAGAGCTGTCCAACATTTTGGCTCAGGACCACAAGCCATCCGAGTACCCTATACCGCCAGCCAGATCAAGACCCTGGCTGCCTGCATAGATACCTGGGCCATTCTGAGATGTGTTTTCCATGGGGATATAAACAATCAATACCCTAAAGACCCTATCTTGTCATTTGTCACTCAGCACCCTATAATTTTTCCAAAGGTTACTGCCTCTGAGCCATTAGTCCTAGCAACTACAATATACACAGATGGCTCCAAGACGGGGATAGGCGCCTATGTGATCCTAGGCAAGCCCCCGGTTACCATACAATTTAAACCAGATCAGCCTCAGGTGGTAGAACTGCAGATCGTTAAAATGATTCTTGAACGGTTCTCAGAAGCCATTAACATTGTCTCCGATTCTAGGTATGTGGTCAATGCTATGCAAGTGCTTGAGACTGCCAGTTTAATTAGATCCACTTCCACAGTGGCTGGACTGTTCCTGTCTATCCAGACATTGCTTCAGAACAGACACCATAAGGTCTTCACCACCCACATAAGAGCACATACATCCCTGCCGGGGCCCATGGCACAGGGGAATGCGGCTGCTGACACTGCCACTCGCCCGTTATGGATTTTTACCTTACTAACACCAATCGAGCGAGCCCGTGCCTTCCATGATAAATTTCATGTTAATGCCAGGACACTAGCAAACCATTTCCGTGTTTCTAGAGCAGATGCACGAGATATCGTGCGACTATGTGACTCCTGTGCCACATACAAACCTGCCATACCGATGGGAGTAAACCCTCGAGGTTTGATCCCTGGTGATGTTTGGCAGATGGACATCACACATATACAGGAGTTTGGGACTCTTAAATATGTTCATGTTTCCACAGACACCTGTTCTCACGTCATATTCGCAACAGCAGAAACAGGTGAAAAAGTGTCTAATGTGATCAATCATTGCCTGGCAGCTTGGGCCGCATGGGGCAAACCAAAAATATTAAAAACTGATAATGGACCAGCCTATATAGGCAAAGCCTTCAATGAGTTCTGCAAAATGATGGAGGTTCAATTAAAACATGGTATCCCATACAATCCCCAAGGTCAAGGAATCATTGAGAGGGCTCATAGAAGCCTCAAAGAAATTTTACAAAAACAAAAAGGGGGAGTAGGCCAAGGCCTGGCCCCAAAGGCACGATTATCCATGGCACTATTCACACACAATTTTTAAAATTTAAATAATGATAATCGCTCCCCAGCTGTGGAGCACTGCAACCCTTCCCCCAACCATAAAGGGTGGGTGAAGTGGAAAGATGTCCTGACAGGACAATGGATGGGCCCGGATCCAGTGGTCAGCTGGAACCGAGGCGCGGTTTGTGTTTTCCCACAGGAACCGGGACGAGAACCACTGTGGATACCGGAGAGACTGACACGGGCAACAAAGCCCTCGACTGAAGATCAGACCTGCCCTACTGGAGATCCATCACAGACCAACCAATAAGATGAATAGAAATAGCGGTAGCCCGAAATGGACAAGAAGATCCTCAGGCATATGCATGGCTTGCTCAATTGGCCCACGACCGAGTCTAGATATGGCGGGCATCCCTCATTCTCCTCCATAAGGTGACAATACACAGCAGGGTAGGTGAGTCAATGACGGGTAAGAGCGTGCCTCCCCAGCACGACTCGACCTAAGCCAGGCCCTACCCCATCCTGCACGTAAGCCGCTGGACTGTTAGATGCTGCCCAGGTCTAAATTTCTCTCCGAGGGGATTTTCTTTACGGAGAGGAAATGAGTGCAAGCTTGTGTGCATCCAGGTTCCGTCCAGTTTGTGCCTGGCCCTAGAAAAAGGACGAGGGCCTCAGGGCCTTGGCAGACCATGGCATGGCCAACCAGGGTCTAAGCCAAGGACCTACGGTGGACCTACACATAGGGCATAAGCCTCTGCACCCAGTCCAGGAAGGGCTACGATGCGCACATTCATAAAAAAATAAAATAGGGGGAGATGTTGGGAGCCGCGTCTGTGATAGCTCGCCTTGCGCGGCGGACGTGCGGCCTGTGGTAAAGAGCAAAGCCTGAGGTAGATTACCCCTCCCATCGAATATGTTAGTTTCCTGCTTACCGCGTAAACAACCCGCTCAACAATATAGTCTGCCTGGCAACTGATGATGTTAGCCAATCAGCTTGCCTTGCTTACTTTAACATGATTGGACACTGTACCCGTATATATACCGGTGCCACCCCTGGGCGGAAGAAGAAGCCAGGTAGAAGCCCAGAAGTAAAAGCCCAAAAGGAGCCGCGGAGAGCGGACCGGTAGAGGCTTTGGGGCAGACTGAAGCACAAAAGGAGCCGCGGGGAGCGGACCAGAGGAGGCTTCAGCTGGGAGAACCCAGGGCAGGCTGTACGGAGAAGGAAAATAAAAAGAAAAGGTTGTCCACTACCAGACTTTGTCGTGTGTCCTTCCTGCCGGCCGGGAGCGGACATCGACAAATATCCTTTTTATATTCTAGATAGTAAGATTTTCCTCATTTTTTTAATTTTGGAAGTTAAATCTCATTCTTTTAAAATCTTACTATGCTATACCACTTTCTAAATTATAATTTTTATTGAGATTTTGTAGTTTATCCATTATTTGAAAAACATTAAATTACTTTATAATTGGAACTTGACGATTCTTTGCTCATTTGTCTGTATCTTCTATATTTTTGTAATTTATACAATTGTACTGGGTTCACAAGCTTAATCTGTTCCCTGATTTTGGAGGAGATGGCCATGACCATGCTCCTCACCTGATGTGGAGTTTTAGAAGAGAAGTAAACTTTTGCCAGATGCTTCTGTTTGCAAATCAAATTGTCCATGATGTTTGTGAACTGAGGTATTAATATAATATGCTCTATATCCTTTGTTGTTCTAAGTACCTTTACTCTTTATTGATGTGGAACATTTGTTTTAACATCCATTGATGGCTTCCTTGTATTTATCTTTCTCAGAAAAAAAAAAATCTGTGCAGCCCCTTTCTAGAATACCTTTAAACCCTGGAAGATCAGGAATATCAGACTTGGGACAACTAGTCCTTTGACCTTTACTCTCATCCTCAGAGGACAGAAGTTTTGAAACAGCTTTTGTGGAAAGAGCTCTGGTTCACCGCCTACATTTTGTGGACATTTGGTTTTTATTTCTTGACCTTAATCAATCATGAGGTTACAAAAACAAAAATTTAAGTTTTCCAGATCAAAAAATATGTTACCAAAACAGTGACTTTTCATTATAAAATTATATTGTTGTGTTTGTACACTTACCTGAAGGTTGATTTGATACTTTCTTACAATGATCTTGACAGTATTTAGAAGGCTTTTAAAAACTAAAATTTCATTCACATTTTTATTCCTAGCAAAATTTGTAGCATAACAAATTTATTCCATCACAAATAATGGAAATTCTCCTATTAAGTTTTTAATCTGTAGTTAAAATTTGTTGCTCAAGGATTTTAGAAATTATATTATCAGAATAAAACTTTTCAGATAATTATTATGGATGCACATATGTGCTTCATAATAGACATTTGTAATTACTAGACTATTTGATGACTGATTTCTTATTCATATCATACTTATCTCATATTAATTTTGATACAATAATGCGAGTACTCTTTATAACACTGTGAGAAGGACCTATGCTTTATTCTTACATACTTTAGAGCATAATACTATGTGCCGGCCCTTAAAGATTGAGTCACTTGATTCCAAACTTTTTCAATAGCTATTTTGTGACTACTACAACAGCTGGGATGCAGTCTTATTTGTAAACATGACAATAGTATTTCCCCTACTAGGAATTTGAAGATTAGTTTATCTAATAAAGGAGGCTATGAAAAGTTACATAATAAAGATAAATCATTATTTTAAATACGTGCCCCAGTAACAATCACTGTAACTTTGGCAAAGCATGGAATAAGGATTTAATTAATGATACATCAGCCATAGTTTTCCTGAGACTGGTAAACAATTCACATAATTAATAGAAAACAATCCCTGCAAATTAGAACACGAATGAAATGGATTTCATTTAAAAAGTTAGCCAAACAGTGAAGAAGTTAAAGTCTAAATCACAGCTCCAAATATACAAAAAGTTACCAAAACCACTATAAATTTTCCAAAAATTATCTTTGCATACAATAGATAACATGCTTTTTATGTTATTAAAAAAACTCACAAAAATATATCTCATCTATTTTTTTTCTATTAAGAGTCACACAGTACTAGGAAATCTATTATGTTTAAGATTGTACAGAAAATATGACTTCAAATAACTAAAGTTCACATTAGATAAGGAGAATTAATTTAGGGTAACATTATTGGAAAACTTTCCAGGTTTCATTTTTTAATTCTCCTAATCTAATACAAATGTATCTCAAAGAACTCAGAACACCCTCACAGCACAATTTTCAGGCCTTTCCTCCAGTCACTTGGCCCACACCAAGCCTAAGCTGATCACTTATCAAATCACACATTTTTCTTTGTTCAAATATAAAAGTTTAAATAAAAGCTTGTAAAGAAAAATAACCATTAATTCATGAACAAATAGCCAGAGGGAAATGTCATCAGTGCTTACATTTTGACAGAGAGAGACAAAATTAAGGAGATAAATGATGATGATTTGGCCATTATCTGTTACATAAAAATATTAGAAACTGAAAACTAATTCTGTTATCAAATATAATACTCATTTCATTTTTTATACGCTTAACGTGTTTATGAAACAAGAAAAGTTCGTTTCTCATTTGTATAATATGGAATCATTTTTCCCTATTAAACTGTGCGTAAACACATATTAAGAAATCTAGTTATAATGGACTACTAGTTTTTGTTTGAAACAGATATTGAATTTGTGATGTTGTTCTACTTTATTATCCTTTTTCTGATTTTGTAAAGATTTTGTTGTATGTAATCATTACCTTGTTTTTTTGACCTGATGCTGTTTTATGTTTAAAATAAATAGATTCCCTAATTCAATTCTCCTCTGGGTTTATTTTGAGACAAATTTTATTTTGCCATGGGAGAATAACTTAGTGCGCTGACAAATTCAATGATAATATATATTAATAAAGAATATTTATATATTTAATTGGAGCTTGCAACCAAGAGACTGTCAATAATAAAAGAAAATGCATATGACATTTATAAATTTTATCTGTGTTCTAGAGCCTCAAAAATCTTATAAGTTTCTTAGACAAGTAATTTTCAAGCTTTCAGTTTTGAAACATTTAAATAAAAATGATAATTTAAAAAATAAATAATTGAGAAAGGCTGAAAACAACTGCTGAAAAACCCATAGTAAAACTAAAACTCAATATGCTTGCTTTCATACTACCATTTTTAAAAAGTAGATGTTGAGAGCTGTGAAAAGTCTGATGTTTTATCCTGCCTGTAGCATGACAAGTTATTGTTCATGTATGCTGTTCATGTACGCTAAAAGAAGACAGCAGACTTTTGGGGCAGAGACATAGGACTTCGCACTCATGGCCTATCAGGGAGCACAAGCTTCGTGTTTCCATATATCACACGTGTCCTAAAATTCCCCCGGGGCTAACGAACAGTAACCCAGACAGCTACACACACCTAATAAGTTATGTCTCATTTGAGGGACTCTCAGCTCATAGAATATTTTTAAGAAGCTAGCATCAAACTGCCGCTCTTATCTTTGTGTGGAGGAAGACATTATCTTTATCCTGGTGAGCAAACAGATCTATTTTTGGCCTTGGGGGAAGCACTGTGTTTATCTGCCATACTGTGCCATATTGTTTAAGAAATCCTAGAAAAACTGTGAGTGCTGAGACTCCAAAACATAAGCTGGGCAGAATCACTGAGGATGAATAGTCTCCCAACATGCGTCATACTTTATTCTTGCAAATAGTTCTTAAATTTTTGCAGTATATAAGCTAACCTTTGTTTATGCTCATGTTTACACCTAAGTTGACTCCTCTATATTATTAATGAATAAATACTTTGAAGCTGATATTGTGACTAAGGACAGGAAGATGGGCACATTTGTGAAATTTTATTTTCGATGTATGTAGGACTACACTTTAGGCTTAGATGTTGGGGTCTTTTCTATCCTACATGACTGCATGTACATAAGTCTCCCCCAGTCTCCACCAAGCTAAGCAATGGAAATAAAACAATAAGCCAGAAAGACAGGAGATTTGTCTTTATGAAGATTTGTCTATATAACAGGTCAACACCTTTAAAGAAATTTTTTTTACAATTGCAAATGTTCAGTATTTTGTGAAATTACTGTTTATGTTTTACCATCTTGGCGGGACTACAGTTTTTATGATAGCCCTCAGTCTACTGTCGTTAATAATATTTCTACACACAGTTTGCTGTGCTGTTGTTTTCTGGCTCTACAATGCATCATAAAATCCACCTTCTTTTCACTCTTTTAAAAGAGTTCATTGGGGCTGGGGATTTAGTTCAGTGGCGTAAGCACTTGCTTGGCAAGCATATGGTCGTGAGTTAAATCCCTGGTACCAAAAAAACAAAAACAAAATTAAATAGTTCACTGGTTCATCAGATAAAGTTGCTTTGTTAATTCAGTCTCTTACGGAATATTTACCATTGCATCCCATTTATTTGAGAAGATCTGTTCCCTCTTTTACAAAAAGGGAGTCTCGAACTACTTTTGTCACTTCTCTGAGGCTGAGACAAAGAGTAAAACAAATTATTCACCATAAAAAAATACTTCCCCTCAATAATTTGATCTGTTTTATAAGATCACATTAAGTGATTTTTCTTCTTTTGATCAATAATGGTTTCCAAGCTGAATTGGAATATTTTTAAGAGATCTCTTTTACCCTTATCACACAGTAATTGTAATTGCATTTTTCTACAAAAATAAGATCTCTTGCTTATTTTAGGTGTATTTGGATTCCTTTTTGCCTTATAGTTTATTTAATTATAAGTATGGAGATCACAATTCAAGAAATATTCCAACGGTATTTCCATATGTCCGCTATACCATGGTCAGCAAAGTCACCTTTATGAAACTACCCTGCTATATGCATATGCATATACATGCACTGTGTCTTTATTTAGCTTTCTGTATTGGCCTTAAGCAAACTATTAATGATTATAGTAGATGACTGGGTGAAGCAAATGGACCAAAATAGTGCAAATAGAGATTGAAGCATCATGCTGGAGTACTACTTGGGCATAAAGAAGGACAAACTTGACACTTCTACAGGTAAAAGGATGCAACTTGAGGCCATACTCATAAGTGAAATAAATCAGACGTACATGAGCAGACATCACATTGTCTCCCTAGTGTGAGGCGCTAAAAGTGCAAATAAGACCCAGTGTATGCAATAGATAATGTGAAACGGGAAGAAACTGTTCAAAAGAAAGAAACTCTGATGAAGAAAAGGAGAAAATAAGAAAGGGAAAATATATAACTAATTTCTCATATTTCATCAAAAAACAAAGTTTATACTAATTTTGTGTAGGTAACTTTTCATGCCTACATTTTGTACTCTGAAAAATTACTTGGAAGATAACGATACACAATGTTATCTATCTATCTATATCTATATCGTGTTATCTATCATCTTCTTTTGAAATTTTGTTTCATTATTTTTATTGTTTTTTAAATAAAATATTGGTATTTATTAAATGAAAGAAGAGATTGAAGAGAATAGCCACATTCAGTATAGTAGAGAATAGTTAAAGGGATACACAAAAGTGTTCTAAATAAGTTGAAGGCAAACAAACAAAATAAATATTTAAATTTATAGAGCAACGCAAGACCTCCAAAATATTGCATTGCCTAAACTGTTAAGAAACTAAAGGAATAAAGCAATAACAAGAAAGTTTGAAAATCTGCATAACAAGTATCAGAGTTAAAAGAAGTGATTCCCTTATGAAAGTGTAAAAACAGTATTTGCAATTAGGCACATAGCCGTGAATCTGGAAGCAAGAATCCTTAGTTCATTAGAGGAACTGACTTTCAATTTACAACCTTTCTCCTGTATAGGTTACAAGTTGGGAAAATGTAAAAGTATTTTGTGTTAAGGGGAGAAAGAAGTGGATGTCTGGGCATGACCCCTTATGTGTAGGCATTAGATCCAAGCAGTTTTTTTTTTTTTTTTTAACTCAACAAATGTTAATGGAAATCAAAAAAACTATATAGTGGTCAAACTGTACTAAGCTGAAATACTACAGTATGTCTTTGAATAAGTACATTAAAGAATGAAGCTAGGAAAAATAAACCTTATGTTGTATTTTAAAAGTTTATTTTAAAAATGGCCCAAATGTGTGAACTTGTTTTCAGCACTATAAGCAATATAGATAGCTTTTGAAACATAAATAATATGCCAGTGATGATCTTCATTAAACTTCTGGAAGAAAAACTAATTTATCAAGAGATGCATGTAATTCAATTTTATAGAATATTTCAAAAAGCACCCGGCATAAGTTCATGTTTCAATTTTTCACATGCACTTCACAGCTTTACTATAATATCCATTAATTAAGTGATTACAAATAAACAGGTGAGTGTTGGCTGACTGTAGAATTCAGACTTGTTACACTCATATATATCTTTGAGTTTGTACATGAATTCCATATCTTTAGGAAACAAATTTTTTTTTAATTTTATTTGAGGAGAAAAAGAAAAAAAAGCAGAGAAAGGGTACACATTATACAGATTTATAGAAAAAAATAAACAGTAGGAAATCACTAGTTAATGGATTACATATTGTCATCTTAGAAATAGTTGTTCAAGTTACAAAATTAAAGCTTATAAAGTGGACATTCCAACAGTGAGACCACAAACAGTTCTGTTCAATGATCCAGCAAAACTCAGTAATATCAGTATCTATCTTATACACTTAAATATACATGCAGTTATATCGTTTAAAGCACTTTCTTTTCCTCTCTTTTGTACAATGACAATTACTCATTTTGGGTTTTGTTGCTCCCACAGTTCTTATTATTCTTTTGGAAGAGAGTAGAACCAAATGTGACATAACAGAACAGAGTCAGTCAAATCAAAAGGGTGGACATAATAAATAATGTAAAAGCATAATACAAGGTGATCAACAGTGGTTACCATGATGCCTCCCGCTATCTCTAATAGAATTGCCTATATCATCAGTTATAATAAAATTGAACAAAACAGTAAAGAACAAAACCGGCAAAACCAAAACATTGGAGACATTATAGGTCTTCAAAAGTAGATAATAGTCAACCAGAAACAAATTAATGCTAGTAATAAGTGGTACTGTGTTTTTGCGTACATCCTCTTCTTTGTTTTTTCTTTTGTTGCCATTATATAGAAAGAATTTACAAGAATTTCCAAAGGGAAGAGAGACCATTTTTCAGAAGTGGATATTCACAGAGAGTTAGGCTTTCATTATGACACTTGATATTGAATCTTGATTTTGAATCTCTTCTACTCTTTGATGTATATAATTACTTAAGACTATATGCTATTAATAAACCAAGAATAAAGTTGACATCCAGAGCTCTAAGAGCCTTTGCTTCACTCAATTCATTAATGTATATACTTAAAAATATTTTTAAGTTTGTAAAATATGATTTCATCTTGATTAAGAAAGTGTTGTTTTTAGAATAAATTCTTCTTGTTAGAATGATTGCATTTATGGGGGGTATCCCATAAATTACTGTGATGGCAGAGCAAACACTGTACTAAATAATTTACATTTTACCAGAGTCTTCTTCGCAAAGCTTCCAGTAGTTCTGTTTTAACAGATGTACCACAGATGTAGAAAAATATGACAGATCTGCACAATTCCGTCATGACTAGACTCAGGTTAGTACTGTGCTTTTGTTGATTTCAAATTGTTAAGCAAAAACCTTTCCCTGGAAGAAGTTAATGCATCGCTTCCAAAGATATATTTCTCCTTGCTTTCCTTTTTATTTCTAATAAGTATTTTCAGATGTGTTCACTGAAAACATGTTAGTACCCATGGTGACTTTTTATTTGTTTTGGAAATGGTTGTGTAACTCTCCTTGGATTTTAATCACAAGTATAAGGAACAGGTTGAATTCAGATCAGTAGATTGATTTCAGTTACTTTCATTTTTCTTCTGCAAAGAGTTTTGCCAGTCTATTAGATTGCAAGAAACTTGCTTCAGTTGCACACATTAAGTATGCTTGTCGATCAAGTTCCTGAGTCTTCTTTGTTACTTAGGTTTCATGTGTATCAATGATAGACGAAACTTCTTTCAATGTTGTAATTATATAGACCAGTCTTCATCTGGCCTTTTTTTCATTCGAATACATATGTAGGATAAACTAAATATAGTGTATATGCTGCGAATATATGAATAATGTTAGCTAAATGTTAGTGTAGAAGATGATTTAAAAGATTGGAAAATGTAAAGATTATACATTTTGAAATTTTATTTTTCAGTACACACTTGTAAACCAAATAATAAAACTCTAAAATTCTTTAAAGTATTTAAGGCATTTTATGAGCCAGAAAACATTTATGAAGCCAAAAAACCATTTTAGCTCAGAGACTGAATATCTATAACATTTACCCAAATCAGAGCAAATTAGTAAGATTTATAGCACTTTACAGAGTATGTTAGGAAATCACAAGGGACAAAATAGATTGTATCATTCATTCAGTGCTCAGAATTTGGGTGATATATGTGAAAATAAGAGACTTCTCACTCATAAAGAGATGAGGCAGTGTGACCCGAGAGACCAGCATGCACATGGGACACTGTAAAACTCTTCTGACAGTTACCAAGATGTGCACCGTAATGAAAACAGCCTGGAATTATTACACCACACAGTCTCAACCGGGAAGAGGACAGCAAAACACAGAAATGTGCTGGGAAACTAGACCTTCTTCTGTCTGGCTCAGCACCATTTTTTCAGATGAATCAGCTACACTGTTTTCTCCTTTTTCTGTTATTTTAGCATTTCTCATTGGAGTACTAGAAGTACTAAAATTTTGGTATTTTCTCTTTGCTTATTTGCTTGTACTCCTTCAAAACATGCAATATTTTGACCTGAAGAGTTTATTTTGATTTGTGTTTAAAATCAGCAACACATTCACATTTAATCATATTATAGTAACCCTAAATGTTAATTCTGGGTGAGAAATTTATGCTTACTTCTTTTACAACCAGAGGATCAACACCTACAAACTGTGAATTTGCACTGTATCACTACAATTCAAAAGCACCATGAGAGAAGTTTAGTTTTCAATGTACTACTCTCCTGCAATCTTCCTTTGGACATATTTTGTGCAAACAGATCTTTTTTTACCCCAACTAAGTCAGAAGACTATTACCATGGTGCACTGAAGAGGTAAAAAAAATTCCAAATAGTCTGCATTGCAATCTGCACATACATGGCTTCTCATTCCTTTACTCTAGATGCAAAGTCTACTCTCAAGTTTCCATCTGCAGTGTTTGCAATATACCTTCTCCTTTAAAAGCTGTTGATTTTAATGGCTGCAACACACTACCCTAGGAGTTCTGCAGAGACACCAGTCCAGTGGCAGGTCCACCCCTAAACACAGAGACTGAGAAAGTCTAACCTAACAGCCACAGAAACTTCTAATTTCTACCGTGTTGTAGATATTTGTGGTTCTAGGTGGGGAATCTGGCTGCTTATGAAATGTGTTTGCTTTTTCATCTCTGAGGTTAAGAAGTAAAAACTTTTTAAGTATTTCAATTATTCTTGATTCTCTGCATCTATGTCTACTTTAAATTTGAGACAGTCTCGGTCTGTTTCTTTCTCTTTGCTTCCTGTCACCTTTCCTACGTTCTTTTGTTTATCTTTTACCACAAAATTTAAGAGTTTTTTCCTCAGGTGCACCAGATTAGTCCCTATATCTGACAAATAAGGACCCATTTCAACCGTTTTAGTCTGTCTGTATATTAGCAAAGCTCTTGTCTGATTCAATCCAACATGGGTATTAAAAATCTATTAAACCATATGTAAAGATATCTAATTGAAATACTGAAGGAGTTTACTTCCTAAATACTATTTTAAATTAAGCTAAACTTCCTAAAGACTATTTTAAATTAATACTATTTTTATATAACTTCTTTGTACAAAAATGTTCTCTGTACAAAAATGTTATGTAGGGGTGATACTCCCTACATAAATTTTAAGAGAAGAATAAGTAGTACCATTTTAAACCAATTAATTAAATTCATAAGGAATCAGGAAAGATAGAAAAATAGTAAAAGATGCAGAAGAAGAAAACATCATCATTGGTTAATATTTGGCTATTTGGAGAAGTGAATGATAGTAATATTTTTTAGACAAAAGGAGGTAAATTATTTATTTATGTGTTTTTCAGCCTTAATACTTTTTGACTCTGATTCTCTATAGACCTTATGACCATCCTACTTCAATATCCAATATCATATTTTATTGTTTTATAAAAGTCATTCTTGTTACTTTGACATACTTTAATTTAACTGCAGTAGGAAATGAAAGAGAAGAAAAAAACATCCTAATAAACGAGAATCACTTTTTCATTCGTCATTCTATTTTCTTAGCCCAGTGTAATAAAGAACGAGGAATACATTTTTTGGCTTATTTTAGGAACAGAAAATTTTCTGTATTGTTAATGACACAAAGTGCAACTATATAAAAATAAGGAAATTAAGACTGAGCCTGGATGCACATGCCTATGTTCCTAGTAACCAGAGAGGCTGAGACAGTGGGATCACACATTTAACCTCATTCTGGAAAACTTATCTCTAAAACCTTAGCAATCTTATCTTAAAAAAAAATAAAAACAAACAAAAAAAAACAGAGGGAGGTGCATGGGAAGGTGGTTTAGTGCAAAGATGTTGGATTCAAAACCAAGTGCAGGGAAAATAAAATAAATAGCAAGCAGTGCTTTGGTTTTATCAACTGAGTCTGGTTAAAATAGGTATAATTTAAAACTCTTACATAGACTAAAAATAGATCTGTAATAATAACTCATTAACATGTTTATTTTGTTTAACAAGAACATACAAGTTAGTGAATGGATGGCACTATTTTAGTTAATGAGACTTGTTTCTTTTTCAGTTGGGAAATATAGTAGGAAAGCACACATAACTTGCCCTTGTGTGCCCAATTTGTACTACTAATACTAAATTTCCCAATTAAAAGCACCTCGCAATGACCTCTCAGCCACCATTGATCACTGATAATGTTAAACTCATTTGTATTCTTAGAAAATCATCAAGGTGTTCTACTTTTTGAAGTTTCTTTTTCTTATACATTATATATTGTCTTTGTGCTTTGGTTTTATGTCTTTGCTCATAGATAGCCTAGATAATACAATCAAACTGTCAGCTTATAACATTTAAAATAAACCAAACATTAAAGGAAAGAAAACTAATATTAAAATTTGACATTCAACATGGGAGCTAGACTACTTAATTAGACATTGAAGTGTTTTAAGAATTATATGGTAGTAGTTAAAACAAAAACAAAAAACTTACCCTAAGATTCCTTTTCAATATACAACAAGGGACTCAGTTTTATCAAGCTTTCCAAATGATTATCAGTTGCATATTTAGAGTAGGAGGTACCAGTAGGATTAGCCATTCAAAATTTCTCCTCTGAAGGCATGAATACATTCAACATACTACAAAAACCACAACAATCACAACCAATTGTCATAGTCATATGAAAACCTTTGTACCAGAGCATCTTAAATTAGAAATGTTATTGTCTAGAAAACTTAATCCTTTGCTTAAGGAGCAATGTAAACATATTACAATAATATATTTTAGTAACACTTATTGGGGTATCTCTCATAGGCTATGGAGATCACGAGAGTCTTTAATTAATGAACTAAACCTGATAATGTTTTCAAGCAGCTGCTTTCTTATTTATGAATTGGAGTCCTGTCCAATAATTTCTCCCCACCCTAAGAGATTTTTATTTAGTTATCTTAACAAATTTTGATGACCTATCAAATTTGATATTTTGACAGCTGGCAACTCAGATGCAAACATGCTTTTAAAATCAATAAACCAAGTGAAATATGAAAAAAATTATTAAAATGCAAAAGAAAAAGAGGGAAAAATTCTTGAGCTCAAATAAAAAACAACTCTTTATAGAATGGACAAACAAATAAATAAATAAATCCACATCCTAACAGGTTAGATGAACAAACATCTTACAAAATCAGAGGGAACTCAAATATATTTTAAACCAAATTGAATTATAGTAACTTTCTTACAATTTTAGAAGTTTGTAATTATAGAGTAGTCAGTATTATTTGTCAGTCAATTAACAAAGATCTCAAAAGAATAATTTGGAAAGAATAAAGTCTTCTATCTATAATTAATATATATTTTGTGTTTTATTTTGTCTTAAAAATACTGGTAACTTTTGCACCCCCTCTTTCATATAAATTTCAACTCTGTTATCTCTAAGCACTCTATCATCTACTCAAACCTTTGATTCTGATTTTTGGTTACCATTTCCTGGGCATTCCTTGTTTATTCCTTCAATTGGCCCCAGGTTGGGTCTAGCCCCACTCTTTTCTGTCAGATAAAGAGTAGTCTCCAAGGCCTCCTTGTTATAGGAATGAGCAAAAACTTCCTAAAGATGGAATCAACTCCCACTCTGGCCTGGGTCTTGGTAGTGCCAGACAGCATGTTCAGGTACTCACTCAGGCCATTCAGTGAGCATTCTCTGGAAAGACACAAGCATACCCTTGCCCCAAATTAGCATTGGGCTGGGTCCTTTCCAGCTCAGTGGAGTATAAAAATCTTTCCAAAGGATCCTTTCTAGCTTTTATTCTTTTACTTGATTAAATGTCATTCTGCTACTATTTTTTTTAACAGAAATCTACTGCAGCACCTGTGGCCCAGGCCATGAGCCAAATGTGGTGCTGGGCATGGGTGGACCAGCAGTTTAAAGACTTGGCAGGACCCTGGCAGAGCTCACAGCACACGGAGCCCGGGCCTACGGAGCTTTTCTGTCTGTCTACCCGACCCGCTGAAGCCCGCAGTGATTTGCAAGCACCAACTCCATAGTACTGGCCCCCACGAGCTGCCCATGGCATTGAGTCTGAGCCGTGGGCAGGCCATGCTGTCTCAGGGAAGCTCTCCGCACTTTAGTGCCCCAGTATTTGGTGGGGCTGTTGTTCTACCATCTTTTTTTCCATTCAGGACTAGAATTTTAAAAATAGTGTTCAGAACCAAATCCACTGTGGTCATCCCAAAAGAGTTATGGCTATTAAAAGACTCTCTAATGCAAATCCACAAAATTAAATACAGAAATCAAGAATATGACAGTTACGTTTTCATTTGTAGTTTTTGAGAATCGGTTTGCCCCATATCTAACACCTGATAAAATCAATACAGTGCTACTCTTTTGCTTCTTATGAGCCTGTTGCCCCTAGTAAGGCTGTTTTCCTCTTATCCAATGTTTTACACGTGATGATATCAACATCAATACACCTCTGTGGTTAATATTGATGCTATCAATGCACTTCTCCCCATTTTGTGTACACAATGAGAAGTGCTACTACTTCTTCCTAACCTGGTCCCTGTTTGGGCACCAATATGTCACGTTGAGTGCAGCTCTCAAAGTTCCCCAGGGGAAGGATGGCAATAGGATGGAGAAATAAAGATAGACAATATACAGGAAGCTGAGGTCAGCTGGAGCCCTCCCGCTGAGAGGAAAAAGAACTGCTCCACCACCAGCACATTTATTTATACATTATTGCAGGCTGGTGTCATTGACACCCTTTCGCCTAGCAACCTTGGCCTGGAGCAGATTGTTTTTAGGATTGGCCTTGCCCCTACATGTGTGATCAATTTCTAGCTTTAGACGCTCTCCCTAATATTTGTTTATTTTTAATGGAAATTTCTCTCCATTTAAGCTGCCATTTTTGAAGTTAGTCACAATTGCATTTTAATGAAGCTTTTCAAGTTCTTCAATTTATTTCTAAAATTTGGAAGAATTTTTCAAAACAAATTGGCATTATGCTGATAACTATATCCAAGTTCTTTTTCAAACTGAAAAATAAAACAAAAACACATTGTTTTCCAGTTCTTTGTTCTTGTTGTATTTCTGTATGAAACACTGATAATAACAGTATTCTGCATTTAGTTTAATAGATGATCTTTAGCAGCCTGTTATTTTTATGGTGGTCTGCAATTTTTATCTTTAAAATATATTTAATTGTGCTTTTTAGGTCATACTTTGTGTAGAAACAATGTGATTACTTTGCTCTTAAAACTATCTTAAAATTGTCCCTATGATGATACACTTTGTGAAATATCTATTTATAACCTTACTTTAGATAATTTCAATTGCAGTAATTTTGGGGAAGCTCTAATTCAGCATTAAAGAGTTATTGAGAGATAAAATGCTTACATTCTTGTTATAATTTAAGATTAAATCTATTTCAATAAATTCAATTTAATTGATCTTATTCAAACTGATGTACACAGTTAAAATATTCTTTTAATTCTGCTACAGTGTTTTCTGCTATTTCCATTTATTTGGAGATCATGCTAATGGCTAAAATGAATTACTATTTTATTATTATATTGAGGACTCCTTTCCACCTCAATTTATTTATTATTTTTAATTTTTATGCATAAACATAAAACTTACATATATTTATGAAACAGCATATGTGATTTTAATACATGTATATGTTTAAATACCCATCTTCTTATTTATAATTTTTTATAGTGAAAACATTCAAAAGTATTTCTTGTATCTATTTGAAATACATAACATATATATTATCATTATCTATAGTCACCTCACTATGTAGCAGCACGTTAAATCTTTTACTCTAAATGAATATATTTTGGGGAATTCATCAAAATTACATTTAATTGATGTCCAGAGTAACCCAAAATTCATTGGTTAGTGTATATTCAATAAAGACTGAATAAAAACTATTTCTTTACATAGAATTTATAAAGAAATGAAAAATCCTCAATGAAAGGAGTTTTTGTAAGAATGTTTGGTAAATGACGAAACATCTTTCAGCCTACTGAGTTGTTCTATAATCATAACAAATCTAAAATGCAGTCTACATTAAAATTAAACTTTAAAATATTACTAATTCAGAGAGATTTAAGAAAAAAAAAAAACAAACCTGGGAGACTCATCTGCCAAAGCTTGAGGATTGAAGGCTATTCATGGGGATTCACCTTATTTTGATTTTCTATTTAAGAACTGCCTGTAATCTTTTATGGCGCAAAGACCAAGAACCATATGAAGCTAATGAGCGGACATGTGGTTTGTGAAAAAGGAGTGGGTTGGTTGGTGAAAAACAAAAACAAATTGAGATCTATTACAATTCAGTGTTTGTTCTGTCCACAGTATATAAGTACACACATCCTTCTCTATTTTTCATAACATTCCAAAAGTATCCTCACCAATATAATGCAATGTGTATCATTTCTACAATAACTGACAACTCAAACTGAAGGCCAAAGTGAATATTTATAGGGTATTGATTACATTTGTTACATTGTTCCTTGTTCAGTCTTGAGCAATTCCAAGTCATGCTTCACATAAATATTGCAACTGTGAGCTAAAGCATAAACAATGAAAACTCTAGACATATGAAAAGGGATAAAATCCTGATGAGTGCACTAACACTTGGAGTTATGAGATAGTGTGACATTGACCCCAGGCCCAAATCTTTTTATGTTCTGTCAGTTATGTAAAGACTATACAATAGGACAACAATAATATGAAAACTGCTTGGTGACTAAATGCCTTAACAATAAAGCAAGTGGGTGGAATCCACTTGGATAAACTGCTCTCCATTCAGTTCTATCACTCATACGATCCTTGTGCAGTGTCTACAGTGTAACCTGAAAGGGACATAATGAGGTCCTCTGTATCTTGTTCTAGCAGTTCGCATAGTTGCTGCCCCTTATGTAGGTTTTCAAGTATTAAAACTGAGCAATCACGGGCCTTATTCTGCAGGCCTTATATTATGCTAATCATACAATTTCTTTAAAGCAAACATGAAATGTCCTTTACTTTCATTTTGTGGGAAGAGGTGTCTAGCAACCAAGGCCTAACTCTTTGACTTAAGAATTATTGCTGTACTTAATCCTGACTTTTCACTGATAACCAACCTGACAGGCTTTTCTCTATAATATGCCTCAGAATATCCTCACCTCACTCCTTCCTTAAATCCCCTCATATTGCAGCCATGGTAGGAAGCACTTTAGAATGGGAATTGATTCCTTTGTCTCATGTCCAAGGGATTTTCTATGTATACTTCTTCTTATATTGGGATCCTGCCATTTCCAATCCGACCCATTAAATTTGGAATGTGGTAAGAAATCTATTTTCTGCATTAAAGTTACAGATCCATAACATTCATTATTTCCTTTGAACAAAAATGGTGCTAAAAAGTTAATACATGTCTCTGTTTTTAATGTATCCGCTTAAATGAAGTTTATTGCTTTCAAGAAGCATATCAATGATCAGTGGAAGCTAGTGTCATCTCTCCCTCTCTTTGGTTTTCATGCAGAATGGTGTTCTTTAAAAATTCCTTCACTTTTCTTTCCCTCAAAGAAAGAGAACAAAGTCTAAGCTACCGTCATTGATCTCTTTTTTCTCTTGTAGTTATAGTTAATCTATCAGAGCCTTAGTTAAATTGACTTCCCCTTACTCCCTGTCACATAAAGCAAAGAAAGGCAGTGTCCGAGTATGCCGCTGCCTGCAAATGTAGGTAGCTCCAAAGTCAGTACTGGGCCAAATGAGTTCATATGTCTGTTTTAAGTATTACACACAGCCCTGTTCCTCTACTAATACTAATAAGAAGCATTGGTAATATTTTTTGTCTGCTAATTATATCGTTTTTATTTGATTCACAACTCTAATGGGAATACTTTGAGGTCCTCTGAATACACAAACCTGAAGCAAAAATAAATATTGCTGATGATTTGGGATATTATCTAGTTGTTCATATAGTAATATTGATTATTAGTTTCACCCAGTAACTTTCATCAATATATATGGGAAATGCATACAAATTATGTACACTGATGAAAGTAGGAGAAATATTTTCTTATTTGTAAGGAGGCCCGACATACTCAGATTTAGAACAGAAAGCAAGAATAGAAACAGCTGTAGCACTTGTGGTAGTTTCAAATCCAATTCATCCTGAAAAGTTTTAAATCTTTTTTTATCCTATTCATACTTAGCTCTTTTTATGAATGCTGTGCATTGAGTAGTATAAAAGGAAATAAAATGAGCAAAATAGGAAAATGGAAATGGAAAATTTATAGCATTCTAATCCTGCTCATTTTCATGCTAAGAGTAATTTTAACTTTATTTCCCCCACTATTTTTGTATAGGAAGCTATTTCATGCATAACAATAGTTATTTCTCTTTTATTAAAATGAATATAATACTGCATGCATACATCAATTCCATCTTTTACCTTAACTCCAAAAAATTTCAGAAAATAAATTATTATTTAAATAACTCAGTATTATACTTTTATAATAAAATCCAGGTAATTTATAAAAGTGTTTTTCATTCAATTATCTCAAAAACTACCTTTCCATTTGCAATTTTCCTACATGACTTTTGTATTGAAGTCACTATATATTTCTTTTTCTTTTGTGAATCTGGTCATCTTTTATATTTTTGTCTTCAATGCTTTGAAATTCAAAACAAATACAGCATTGTAGATTTTTTTATTTAAAAGGAAAAAGAGACAAAAAAACAGAACAAAACAAAACAGTGTAAGGGTACAAGTAATACAGAACTACAAAAAAAAAAAAAACAGTAAGAAATCACCAGTTAATAGATTACACACTCTCATCCTAGAGACAGTAGTTCAGGTCACAGGATCAAAGCATACAAAGTGAACATTCAAACAGTGAGACTGCAATAGATTTAGTGTTTCTGTTTTAATATTCAGATCTTTGACCCATTTAGATTTTAATTTAGTACACGGTGATAGACATGGGTCTTGCTTTAGTTTTCGGTAAATGGAGAGCCAGTTTTTCCAGCACCATTTATTAAAGAGACTGTTGTTCTTCTAGTGAACCTGCTTGACTCCTTTATCAAAGATAAGGTGGTTGAGTGTGTTTGTAATTGTGGTTGTATCTTCTAATCTATTCCATTGATCTTCGGCTATGTTTTGATTCCAGTACCATGTTGATTTTATTACTGTTGCTTTGTAGTATAACTTCAAATCAGGGATTGTGATCCCTCCTGCCTTGCTTTTGCTGCTTAGAATTGCCTTTGCTATTCTAGGTCGCTTCTGGTTCCAGATGAATTTTAGGAGTGATTTCTCTACATTTATAAGGTATGTTGATAGTATTTTTATTGGGATTGCATTGAATCTGTACAACAGTTTTGGGAGAATGGCCATTTTCACAAAGTTTGTTCTTCCTATCCATGAGCATAGGATGTCTTTCCATTTTTTGACATCATCTTCATTTTTTCTTTCAGTGTATTATAATTTTCCCTGTATAGGTATTTCACTTCTTTTGTAAGAGTAATTCTTAGGTATTTCATTTTTTTGCTTGCCTTGTGAAGAGTGTGGCTTCTCTTATTTCTCTCTCTGTTATTTTGTTGTTAGTGTATAGGAATGCTATTGATTTCTGAGTGTTGATTTTGTATCCAGCTACATTACTGAATTTATTTATTATATCTAAGAGTCTTTCAATGGAGTTTAGGGGGTCTTCTATGTAGAGTATCATGTCATCTGCAAATGATGACAATTTAACTTATTTTCCTACCTTTACCCCTTTTATTTCTCTCTCTTGTCTAATTGCTCTGGCTAGTACTTCTAGTACTATATTTAATAGGAGTGGTGATAAAGGACATCCTTGTCTTGTGCCTGATTTTAAAGTAAAGGCTTTCAACTTTTGGCCATTTAGTATGATACTGGCTGTTGGTTTGTCACAAATGGCCTTTATTATATTGAGTTAAA
The DNA here is from genome assembly GCF_034190915.1 of Cavia porcellus. Lineage (NCBI taxonomy): Eukaryota > Metazoa > Chordata > Mammalia > Rodentia > Caviidae > Cavia > Cavia porcellus. Next base: position 61,857,980 of record NW_026947493.1, read on the forward strand.
GACCATTTATTCCAATTTTCTGTAAAGTCCTTATCATGAATGAATGTTGTACCTTATCGAAGGCTTTTTAGCATCTATTGAAATGATCATGTGATTCTTACTTTTGGCTATATTGATATGGTGGATTACATATATTGATTTACATATGTTGAACCATCCCTGCATGCCTGGGATGAATCCCACAAAGTCATGGTGTATGATCTTCTTGATGATTTGCTGCATCCTATTTGCCAATATTTTATTGAGGATATGTCCATCTGTGTTCATTTAGGGAGACTGGTCTGTAGTTCTCTTTTTCAGTTGGGTCTTTCTCAGGTTTTGGTACTAGAGTAATATTTGCTTCCAGGAATGACTTGGGAAGGATTGCTTCCCTTTCAATTTCATTGAATAGTATGAGGAGTGTTGGCATTAGGTCTTCTTTGTATTTCTTGTAGAATTCTGCAGTGAATCTGTCTGGGGCTGGGCTCTTCTTTGTAGGTAAGGAATTAATTACATGTTCAATTTAATTGATAGAGATTGGGTTATTCAGGAGTTTTACATCTTCTTGATCTAGCTTTGGTACTTCATATTATTCTAGGAATCTTTATTTCTTCTGTGTTATCAAACCTTTGAGAGTAGAGGTTTTCGAAATAGGTGTTGATCTGTATTTCTGTAGAGTCTGTAGTGATTTTACCTTTTTCATTTCTTGTTGCATGAACTTGAGCTTTTCTTCCCTTTTTAAAATAAGGTTGGCTAGGGGCTTATTGATTTTATTTATCCTTTCAAAGAACCAACTCTTTGATTCGTTGATTCTTTGGATGTTTTTCTTAGTCTCTATTGCATTGATTTCTGCTCTGATTTTTATAATTTCCTCTCTTCTTTTGGCTGTGGGCTTGACGTGCTCTTCTTTTTCTAGCTGTTTGATGTGTAGCATCAGGTTATATGTATTTGTTCTTTTTTCCTAATATGGGAACTCAGTGCAATAATTTTTCCTCTGAGGGTGGCTTTCATTGCATCCCACAGATTCTGGTAAGTTGTATCTGTATTTTCATTTTCTTGTAGGTATTGCTTAATTTCTTCTTTAATTTCCTCTGTGACCCACTGATTACTCAAGAGTGTGTTATTCAGTTTCCATGTGTTTGTGGGATTTTTGCAGTATCTTTTATTGTTAATTTCTAATTTCATACCGCTATGGTCCAATAGCATGCAAGGGATAATTTCAACTCTTTTGCATTTGTTTAAATATGTTCTGTGAGTTAATATATGGTCTATTTTAGAGAATGTCCCATGTATTTCTGAGAAGAATGTGTATTCTGTTGTTGTTGGGTGGTGTGCTCTGTATATGTCTACTAAGTCCACTTGTTCACGGGTGTGATTCAGTTCTTTTATTTCTTTGTTGATTTTCTGTCTGGTTGATCTGTCCATTGGTGTCAATGGTGTGTTAAGATCTCCTGTTAGAATTGTGTTACTGCTGATTTGTTTTTTCATTTCTGTTAGTACTTGTTTTATATAACTGGGTGCTCTGGAGTTTGGTGCATATATATTTAAGATAGTTATCTCTTCCTCTTGGAGTTTTCTCCTAACAAGTATGTAGTGACCTTCTTTATCCTTTCTGATCATTATTGCTTGAAGTCCACTTTATCTGCAAACAGAATAGCTACCCCCACTTTTTTTGGGTTCCTGTTGCATGAAGTATTGTTTTCCATCCTTTGACTTTCAGTCTGTGAGTATCCTTTTGGGTTAGATGGGTTTCTTGTAGATAGCATATGCTTGGATTTTGTTTCTTGATCCATTCTGTCAGTCTGTTTCTTTTTATTGGTGTATTGAGACCATTTACATTAATAGTTAGAACTGTTATATATTGGTTTATTGTTGTCATGTTATCATGCTGTAGCATGTTTATCTTTCTGCTCTGTTTAATTGTCTGCTTTGCTTAATGGTTTTTTCCTAAATGTATGTAGGCTGTCTTTCAGTATTCTTTGCAGGGTTGGCTTGGTGATCATGAAGTTTTTCAGCTGATCTTTGTCATAGAAGTATCTTATTTCTCCATCGATTTTGAAGGACAGTTTTTGCAGGGTACATCAACCGAGGTTGGAAATCATTTTCCTTTAGGATCTGAAATATTTCACTCCATGCTCTTCTTGACTTCATTGTTTGTGCTGAGAAGTCTGCTGTGATTCTGATAGGTTTTACTTTATAGGTCATCTGTCTTTTCTCTCTGACAGCCTTTAATATTTTATTCTTTTGTTTGATTTCTGGAATGGTCATTATTATATGTCTGGGTGTAGATTTATTTTGGTTATGGCTATTTGGAGTTGCATATGCTTCATTGATCTTGATATCAGTTTCTAATCTCATGTTTGGGAAATTTTCAGCTATTATGTCTCTAAATATCCTCTTGACATCCTTTACGTTGTCCCCTTCTTTTTTCATTTATCCCTACCAACCTTATTTTGTTTCTCTTTGCATCATCTTGCAGGTGTTGAATTGTTATTTCCTGATTTCTTGTTATTTTTAAAAGATCTTTTCTTTCCTGTTCACTGGCTGCAATCTTGTCTTTGAGGTCTGAAATTCTATCTTCACATTCCTTGAAGCAATTTTTACAACTTTCAATGGAGTTTTTGATTTCCTGTATATCTCTTTGCATCTGTTTTATGTATTCTGTTCGTTTCTTATATTGTTCATCCAGGGATTCTATCCTTTTTTTTTTTTTTTTTAGTTCCTTCAATTTTTTTTTTTTTTTTTGTCTTTTTCCTTTTTATCAGTACTGGGGATCGAACTCATGACTGCCTGCTTGCAAGGCAGGCGCTTATGCTGCTGAGCTAAATCCCCAGCCCATTCCTCCAATTTTTTAACTGTGTCTTTTTTAGCTTTGTTCAGCATCCCTTTCATTTCTTTTATCAGTTCTCCTTTTATCTGAGAGATTATTTCTTGTTTGAATTCCTTTAAGGCTTCCCATCTTCTTTATTTCAGTTACTATTATTTCAGGTATTTCAGTTATGTGGCATGTGTTTTCTTCTATGCACATGGCTCCTGGGCTTTCTTAGAATGGGCTGGATGTTTGAGATTGCATTTTGGTCTTTCTTTTTGTCATTTTCCTGTATTTTCGAGCTTCAAGTGTTGTTCCAAGTGTGGGAGAGAGTTCTGCCAGCCTGGGATGGGGTGCCCTGTGGCGGCCCCACTCACTGGACCTGGCAGAGAACCATCGCCTAGTCGCCAGGCCAGGAAGAGAGTTCCCCAGGCTGGGGTGGGGTTCTGCACTGCTGCTGCTCCACTCAGCACTTTAGATTTTAAAATGCATTTGCTTTTTCTTTCCTAAGAGTTCCTGCAATTGCGTTCAGTCACGCTATTGACATCTTTCCAAGTTTCTTTTTCAGGCATGCCATATTTATTAGAATAAAACATGTGAGTTAAAAAGCATAGAAAATTGCCCATTTAGAAGTTTCTTCAAAAAGAACAAATCAAAGGCCAAAGATAACAGAGCTTCCATCAAGAATCAGTTTCTTGAGTCAGTCAGCAAAGGTGAGAAATCCAGAAGAACAAGAACATTTGTTGTATTTCATAGTTTAAAATTTCTCTTTAAGTAGTCATTGTTAAGAAATGAATGAAAAGTAAATGTTTTCCAGTGGAAAGAAGAGTGTGCGCAGTGGGTACTGGGTGTCTAAGAGGGCACGAGGATGAGGAGATGTAATTGCTTTCAGCTTAGCTGCTGAGTTTGATACCTGCTTTCTTCCACTCACATTAAATAATGAGAGATAGCATCAGGCAATTCTGAAAAAGGCTGTGCTCCAAGCAGATCTTTCCTGTAAATGTGTAGCCCAGAGAGACACCAGAAAAGGAGGGGTGTTGCAGGCCCCTCTTTGTCTCCATGAGATGAATCAGCTTCAGATCAAAGCAGAGCAAGAGCATTCCTTAGTTTGTCCTTTTTGAGACAATAGTGATGATAATGATAGTGATGACCTCTTTATTCCAGACAATTTAACTGAATTTTCAGTATCTTATTGCCCCCCTTTTAATAAAAAGTGACTTTTTATGCTACACTAACAAATTATTATTGTGAAGCCAAATTAAAAGGGCCAAGAGCTCACAAAATAAAAAGAAAATAAAAAATATTCAGACATTCATTCAGGATTGCTTGGTTACATTACAAATAGCCCAGCATTCATATACACCATCTTTTATGTGCAAACTTGAAAGAAAATAAACCTAATTTAAAAATATTTCTAAAATCAGGTAATGATGCAGAGTAATCATTTACTTTGATAGCATGATGTAGCATTTATATGAATAACTTGGTATTATGGAGGCAAGATTACTCAGGACTTTCTCTATGGTTTGTAAGAAGGAAATGACGTAAACCTCATGCATCTACTTCTGACATAATCTATATAAACAGAGCAATATGGTGGAAGGAGCACCTGTAGAGTACTGTACATATAAAATGTAAATTTTTGTACACCAATCAGTCAGTAACATGCTATTGTGAATCATCTGATTCATAGCAATTTTTATAGGGCTTTTTGTCATGTATATTAGATGTAAAAATTAATTTAATTGTTTGCTTTTATTAAAATCCCACTTTCAAAAAAGCTTATATTTTAAAATCATCCAGTAAAATATGAGAATTCATTTTGGTTCATGCAATTTAGCAAAAATTTGAAATACATTTTCAAATGCTGTCTTTTGTCTGTTAGAGTTTAAAATGTTAAGCTATTTTTTGTTGTGCTGTACTTGAATTGAAAAGGACAGCTGATAGAGACATAATTAAAATCTTGCCTGCCTGTTAAGAAATCTTATGAATTATTAAAATCCAGATCCTATTATTCCTTTTTAAATTGTTCTTTTTAACTTTCTGTTGCCACATGTGGCACCCGCGTTCAATTGCTAAGCAATTACCCTTTATAGGGTCAAAGCAGCACGTAAAGCACCCATATGGAAAGCTGAGATAAGAGCTGGTAGTTTAGCTTAAACAGCTGTTGAGCTAAGACATTAAGATCAGGTCGGGGAGGAAGCCATTACCTTGGGGCTCTCCAAACAGCTAAAAGAGATTTACTCTAGTGCACTTTACATCAATTCTCAAATGCATTTCTGTATTTTTATAAAGCTGCATTATCATTGAACTTTAAAGTGTTGACTTGCCTTGAGATAGAAACATATATAAAATGCTGAATTAAAAATTGTACACAATTTTACAAACTGAAGTACAGGAACATATGAAATATATATAGACACACTTTTAGGTATAGTTAAAAGCTTGTAATTTCTTCAAAATATGTTAATAAAATTATGCAAGGGAACCACACTTGAATGATATTTTAGAGCAAAATTTCTGTATACATTTACTTTTATGAAGTAGTCTCTATTTCAAGAAGACAATATTTGTTTAGCAATGCTTTTGTTTAAAAACAGTCATAAACATCCTTCAAAGGAACTTGTTAGCTGAATGCTGTGATTGGACCTTTATAGAGTACTGGCTCAAATGTTTATAATTTTGAACTATCTTTTTCTGATATTGACTACTCATGGATGAGCTAAACATTGCTTAGACCTTTGAATACAGAGTAATTTATAAAGGTACCTTACTTAATGTTGGGTTTTTCAATGTTGAAACATATCTTTTACCACAATTGAGGTGAGAATAGATAAAGCCATTGTATACATACAATAGAAGTTTTATGAAAGAGAAAGAAATATTCTAAAAGTTAATCTTGCATTTAAATAAATATACTAATTATAAATAGTTTTGACTCCTCCCAGTACTCATGGGAGTAGAATTTTTTTAGGTATTCTGGAGTTAACATAGATAGGGACGCATACACATCACTGTGTCTACAGCTGAATCTTATAAGTACTAAAGAGGTGGAATTGTAAGAGTGTCATGAAATGTGTTTAAGTAGCTATCTTAGGATAGATCCAACAAATGAATATAAGTATTAGATTGATGCTTTCTTTAGAAGCAAAAGCCCTGAATTTTCATGATCAATAAATACAATATGCTAGACCTTCAGATGTATGCTACCAAATTTTGCCAAAGTGCTCCATTTATTTTGTTATTGCTATATCTGTCACCTTAAACATTCCTTCAGTGAGTTAGGCAATGCAATACTGGGAATTATTACAAATGTCATACATTTGCATATATAAATGGTATATGAATACTTATGCATATATAGTAGTATAATATATATGATTTACTGTATAGAGTTAAGAACTAGGATAAGCAGTCTTATATATTATTCCATTTAACACTAACAAAACATAATACATCACTACTATTTTTAAGAAAAAAAACTAGTGTCTAGATAATTTTAAATAGTTTATACATTACACACCTTGTGAGTGGTGCAATTGTGATTCTAATCCTTATATTAGAGAAAGTTGTCTATTCTCTGGAACAACTGGGAATTTTGCCTTCTGAGTACATGTGAGGTCTACAGTAAAGGGCAATCATATAACCATATGTTAACAGTACAATTTTAGATATGTTAAAACATTTTTGCTGCATCAAAATGGTTGCTTTTTAAATTTTAGATTGATTATACTAACGCAGTTTCAAAATGCAGAGTAGTCTCTTATTTCTATCTCAACTTAGGACCTAAATTATCTGATAAATTATCCACACATTGATTTAATTCAATTTAATAGTTTGTTTTGGTGCTAATATTGAACCCAGTGTCTTATAATTCTGAGCTACACTCCTAATGTTTATTAATCCTGAATTGTTCTAACAATTCCTCAGTAGTACAGAAACTCTTCCATTGTATCATCTTTCTGTGTAGAACAACTCCAAGTTCTATACTTTGTCAGGAACACTCATCATTTAAAATTTTCATACATTTCTTTAACTCACAAGCTTTTATAAGCACCTAAATTTTCTCTCCTCTCTCTCTCTCCCTTACTCCAACCCCCAACTATTCACTCCAATAAGTTTGCAATTCCTTATGAAATTTAAAAGTAAGATTCCTTAAGAATAGAAAAAGAGTCATCATACCTAAGGATCAAATTAATTATGATTATTTTTCCAGTAAATGAGCACATGTCTTGGCAGAGGGTGTATTGATTCTGATAAACATCTTTACAGTGATGGAAACTCATCTCATATGTCTTATGGAATCCCAGAAGTATAATTGCGCCTAGAAATGTTGTAAAACAAAAAGCAGGAACAAATATTTATGTGCACTTCTTTCCTTAGGGAAAATGATTAAGAAAATCAATGATTTAATACATTTATAGAACTTTTTAAAAGGTGTTCAATGATCACACTCTACATTTAGAGAACTGGCAAAACTTGGAAACAACCAAAATGTCCTGCAACAGAAGAATGGATAAGGAAAATCTATTACTTCTAAAAAATGAAATACTACTTGGCTACAAAAAATGATAAATGAGTCATTTGTTGGAAAATGGCTGCTACTTAAAAGCTTAATGTTAAGTGAAATAAATCAGATGCATAAGAGTAAATACTACATGATTTCCCTCATATGAGTAATCTAAAGTAAAAGCAATATTATAGACAGATAAAAAGAGACAGACAAAATTTTTCAAAAGGGGAAGCAACAAAAAAGTGTTAAGTGGGTTAAGGAGGAAGAGGAGAGGGAGGTATAAATGATTCAGGTTTTAATGCGGGTTATAATGTGGGTAAGGGAATGGTGCCAGAGCTCCTGAAGAGTCAAGACTGAAAATCTAGAATATTAATTCAAAGTAGATTGTTCATTAATTCATTCTCTGCAAGCATCATTCAAGTAGGATGCCAAGGATCTTCAGTAAAGGAAAGCAGAAACTGACCAAGTCACTTCAACTGCATTTCCATGGTTGACATTACGTAGGAAGTAATTAAGCTTGAAAATGAGCTATTTTGGTGCCTTACTGACCTCTAAAACTTAGCTACTTTCTCACCCTCACGTTCCATGTTCTTTGAAAGGACAGTGCAAAATGTGAGTTCCAAAGACTCTGATGGAAGTTTCGCTGCAATGGCTGTAAAATGGGGTTAACATAACCAAGGGCTGAAGCTGCCGTTCAGTGGTAGAGCCCTTTACTTGTCCCAAGTGCGTTCAGTTATCACACCATGAACAAACGAACATAAGCATGGACACTCCAACACAGCTTGACCCAAAGGTCATTGATATAAAATTCTTACACCCAAGGGTGCTAGGCACTTCTGAGTAGAGAGAACTGATGCCTAAGAATCCCAAACTTCTGTAGTAAGCCTGTCTCTGACTGAGCAGTGGATACTGCATGAATTTACTTAATTCCTCCTTCAAGAAGATGAGGTATGGCACTCAGGCCTGGAAAGGGCTAATAAGCTGCCCAAATCCATGTTTAGGAAGGGAAGGAACTATGATGACAACCTTGTCCTTCAGACTCCACTAGGTTCTGTCTACAGATCTCATCTGTGAATGTTATAAACAAATGGAGAGTAAAGGCAGATCTAGTAGCATCAGAGCTATCTCTAAAGCCGAAAAGATTGCACATTTTCTGTTACTTTTAATTTTTTTTTCTGCTAAGGTTTTCCTATACTGTGATATAAATAATATAGGTAGATTCCATCAGATCTTAAAATACTGTAGAAATATATGAATGACACACTTTAAAAGGAAATTGTAGATAAAATATAATCTAGATATTAAGAAGATAATTATTTGAGGATTGGAGAAATTTTAATACTGGTGAGAAAATACAATCAGTATTTATCAATATATTAATTATTCAGGGTGAAAAATTAAGAGAGGTTATTAATACCTTACATGTTTAAATACACAGATTTGGTGAATAGCTAATGATTAGTTGGCTGTAGAAATAAGCGGAAGAAAGGGGAATATATTAAAACTTTGGAGAGATGGGTCTAGAGAGAAGAAAAATAAAGTGCCCCCTTACTCTTTGAAGTAGTGGGAGGTAAAATAATGCAATATGCTATCCTTAAAATGGATATTTCAAGTTGTTTTTGTTGGAGCTTAGGAATGTCAAGACGTTCTTGGACACTGACTCCCTCAGACGCGTCTCCACCTATACCATAAACTTTAGACAAGTTTTGAACAAAAATAAAGAAATATAGGCAGATTATGTTTATAAAGGACCCCAGGAAGAATGTCCTACAGGTACAAGTGGGGAAAAATAATAACACACTGGTATTAGGGGTTTATTGATACATGTGGAACTAACTAAAATCAAATCAACAAAAGTTTTTCTAATATAAATAAATTCCTTGACCAAGTATGTAAGTAATAAATTCGTGGTGCTCTGAAGAAATTTATCTACAGATCAATCAGAATGAATAATAGTTCATGAATCAGAAAGCCTATGAAGATACACATGTTTTGAGTTAGGAATTCGAACAACTGGAAAATTTTCAAAAATTGATATTTATTCCTTAATACCTTATCAAGTTTGAAAAGTATGTTGGAAAACTTAGTCATTTATAGCATTTGCAATAAATCAAATGAATGTCATTATATCATTCTGTCACAAAGAACCTGAAAGTTATGTTTTATGTGTAAAAACAAAACTTATGTTTATTTTTAAGGTTACCCTTGGCTAAGATCAGAGGAAGGTGTGATAAGTTCTTGCTAGCCATAACAAAAATAGAAATGTTAAAACAACACATGGAATGTAATAAAGGCTTAATCATATACACTGAGTAATTATGAAATGAGTTGATGAGATTTTTAATACCTACACATACAGAAAGAGTATGGTGTTGGCCTTGAAATGAAATGAGAACTCTTAGCAATGATGCCACACTTAGTTTTATGAGCACGCACTCTTGTACTACAAATGGCTGGAGAGCAGTTTTTAAGTGGCGTGCCAGAGCCCGAGACGCCTGGGATGCTGCAAAGAGGTTTCACATGTAATTATGCTGAATGAAGATTTCAGCCTTCCAAGGAATCTATGAATATCTTTCAATGTTTTATGAATTTGTTATTGTAAATAAAATCTCAATTTAAAATACTTCTTATGAGTGACAAAATGACAATCATTACAAAATTATTGAGACAAATCTGAAGAATCTCTTTAATGCAGCCACAACTTGATAGGGAACGAAAGTATAACGCTGGCAAACAGGGGCTGCACAGCTTCCTCTACATGGTGATGCCTGAGGACTTTAGGTTGGCAAAAGTACCCGTTTCACTTTATCTTCAAAATTTATGTTTTGTGTTTTGATGCTCTGGAAGCCTGTGTAGTAATTAAGCATTACTGAGTTGAGTCTGAATATGTCCAATCAAACTAACGAATTATTTTTGGAAAAAAAAATGTTTCTGTCAATATTCGATACTATATCATTTTGTACATTCATTAGGCTATGTGTGACCTAATGGGCCAAATTAACATGCATGTGTGAGTCACAGAGAGAGGGAGACACACACACACACAAACGAGACAGAGCGAGAAAATTCGCCTGTTAAATATTGCATATTATGACTCTACTAGGATAATTATGTGTGAACATATGTTTCTTTTTGAATTTTGGTGAGCCTACTAAAAATTCAGTTGAGGGGTGAGGTCATTTTCCCCATATATCATAGTTGTGAAGTTCTATTAACAGTCAGCTTTTAATGAATCTAGGAAATGGGCCAGGGTTTTAGCTCAGTGAAGTAAGCACCTACCTGGCAAGCATGAGGTTGTGAGTGTGAGTTCGATCCCTGGTACAAAAATAAATAAATAAATAAATAAATAAATAAATAAATAAATAAATAACGGGAGCTGTAAAGTTCACAGAATAGAAAAATTTCTGTTGAACTAGTGTCTCAGAAATATAATTATATTTACATTGTTGTAGAAAATAAATCTGCTTAGTGTCATACGAATCCCACAAAATAATGGATGGAATGCTATGGAACACACTAGAGTAGCTATAATTTAAAACATACTGACTAGAGAGCACCTGGCACACAAACAATTGACAGAATTAGTTGAGGCTTTTCCTTGGGGAAGCACTAAAAAGAGATAAAGCACGCCATTAGAAGAGAAATGACCTGAGTTAAGTGTACATGGACTAGGTGCATACATTTTCCAAGTAGAAAAATATTTCTCACATTCCTCTCTTCAGTCCTGTATTCTAAATAACAGGAAATCAAATTGTTTTTAAAGTTTCATTAATCTCAACAGCACAGTGAAATAATTATGAAATAAAATTTAGGCAGGTAATAATAAAGTGCCCAGATGAGCAGGGCTAAGAACTCAGTCAGTATTGATTGACTGCATATTCAAATCCATGAATACATTGTCTGATTTCTTGTTTTGTTCCATTATTTTCGGAAAGACTAAGCTACCTTATATGAATTTCTAATTCTAAACTGTGCTAGTACATATTAATAAATGAGTCTAATCAGGTTGGCTAATGTGCCACCGAGGGTTTACAGAGCAAAGCTTGTTACTTTATTAAGAAATTTGTGATGGCTGGGCTACTAGATAGGAAGCCAGAGACAGAAGGAAGGTGGACAAGGGAGGGATTGGGTACAAGCAAAGCATGCTGCTTGGGAGAATGAAACATCATTTCGTACAATGAGCGTGTGCTAGTAATTGTAATACAAACAGTATTTATGATTTTACATTCTAACTAGACTGACCACTTTATGATCATTTTATGATCAGTCTACGAATACACAAAAATTGTCTATACGAGATTTACTGAAATACACAAATTTGTCTATACAAGATTTACTGAAATATATTGAACAGCTTACAAGTGTGTAGAGCCAGTAGATCTGGGAATGTGTGGACAGTTAATCAAAATAAATGACTATTTTAATTCAATTTCAAATATAAAATTTTAAGGGGATACTATACAATGAGGACCTCATTAGATATTGAAATTCTAAGCTGTGATGAAATAAAATAAACTGCAGTAAGATATTGAGAAAAATCAGTTACTCTGTAAAGAGTATTCTAAACGTCTTTAGGAATTATCACCTTGAGTTTGGAAGATGTCAGAAAGAGATAAATTCACTTGCCTCTCTCAATACTACTATAAAGTTCAGTAATCAAAGAAACTATTTGTACTAAAACTATATACACTGTTACTGATCCATAAGAAGGTTTTGAGCTTTATTATATTATGGCAAGATTTTTCCAATATTTTGAAACAGAAAATAAAGTTCAAAGAACTTTCTGTCTTCTATCCAGCATATAGATTCTATTCTATTCTAATTTGTTTTATCTCATGTTTACCAAAGTATTCACTAAGTACATTTACTATAGCATTTTTTAATTTACATTTCAGAATAATTTAGGAACAACAACACAGTCTCCTTTAAATATTTAGCAATTATGTAATTGCCTAAATGTTACCTTGCTGGTAGTATGTTTTATTCTCTTTTCATTTAACCAAACTTTTTAAAGATAAGAGTATGTTAGCATCATCTCTCAACTTTCACTTTTCATTTTTCTAATAAATTCCTACAGCAATATAAAACACAGTGATTCTTATGATATTTTTTCCAGGACAGAGTTGTTTTACCTCTTTTTGATTATCATAAACATTGAATTATAGAATATAACTTATTTTGTGTAAGCCACGATTCACATTAATGTCAAGATTTATTCATGCTGTTGCTTATATCAGCATATCCTGCTTTATTTGTCAATAGATATTATATTTCAAGAATATGGTAGGTGCTTTCTTTGATGAATATCTGAGCTAACATATGTTACAGTTAAACTACTATGAAAATTCTTAATCATGTCTTTTTTAAACATGATTTCATTCTCATGTCCAACGTATAGTAACTGATAGTGCATAAGTGGACAGTTTAGATATACATAGTGATCACATTTATCATAGGGAACTTGTGATATATCTTAGTTCCTCTTTTTTCCCATTCTGTTCTTTTCCCTTAATTCTCTCTTCCACTGCCTATTTACAAAGCTTTGCTTCCATTTCATACTGTTAAAATTGTGTTAGTGAGCATTATAAAGTACTTTAACTGTGAATAGTACAGTAGCATAAAACAGTATGTTAGAAAGATCTGATTTGAACCCTACTGATTTCTGAATATGAGAAACTTGTAGTCTCATTCATGAGTTTTTTATTTCTATAAAGCATTTCTAACAAAACCATTTTAAGACTTAAAAATCTCAACTCTAGTACAAACAATAAGTCTCAATTTTATAACTATATATTTTCTTGCTTTCTAAGAAATTTACAGAACTTACTCATACTCTGTGCTTCAGATACATTGCAGATAAACTTTTCCAAGACAGAAATTAACTCCATTGTTAATATTTTCCAATAAAAAAAGATGCAGTCAGCCACTGAACATATCTGATTTTGTCAGAGCCCTGTCCATCCTTTTTTCCTTCCTGCATTTTGATTTCCAAGTACAGGTATTTCTAGTCTGTGTACTTTCCCTGATAGTGTAGCAGAAAATAGCCTCCCCAGTCAGTGTACATCAATTTCTTAGTTCCCAGGTAATAGTTGTTGTTCCAGTTCAAGTTACTTTAGTCTCCTAGAAATAGCCGATCACTGTAACATAGCTGTTCACTATGATGCACACTGTTTAAACTAATCCCCAATTGACAAGTTCCTTTGCCACCTTTCTTCCTGCTTGCTTATCCCGTATTAGTCCTAGACCAGCAGACAACAGGGCGTGATATTTTGGGATTGATCCTGATCAGTGCCTCCAAATCGTGGGTGTTATTTCAGTGTTTCTGCTTGCTGTCACAACAGTAGTGTTTTTGTGCTATTTACATTGCAGACAGGAAATTCTAGAAAATCGTGTCAAAGTAAAAAGTCTTTTACAAAGACTAAAAGCTGCCAACTTAGGCTCACACCACCTTTATCTGTTGACTGGAGCATATTTAAAGCATGTGCCCTATCTGGTTTCCAGAATTCTTCCAAAAAAATTAAAACAAGTAACTAATAGCATAAACTGCTTGAACATGAATTTTTTGGTTATCTTATGTGTTTCTGCCTTAATTTTCTTCTTCCTATATTTGTGTGAATCATCTTCAAAATAAACCATTTCCACTCTAACACTTGCCTAGAGTGACATTCTGGGGAAACTCACACTAAGACACAAATTTCTGTTGCAGAGATGAAAATGAATCATTGTTACTACTTTCTCCTCAAATATCCCTAATCCTGATTAACGTACTGCAGTGAGTTTAATGAGAAGACAGAATTTTGCCAGGATAGACAAAATAACACTTGTTTCCCCATTGCTATTATTTTATTAAACCCTCTCTGTCAATTTTTCCTCTCTCCAGGTAAATACTTAGAAGCTAACACATATTTTCTATTCAAGTTAATGAATAATCTCAAATGTATCTGATGTGCTTTCAAATCTACTATCTTTGATGCCCTGGAGAATGTCTGCTCTTTACTCTTCTCTCTCACTTTTAACACACTCTCTCTCTCTCTCTCTCTCTCTCTCTCTCTCTGTCCCTCTCTTCCTCCTTCCCTCCCTCTTCTCTTTCTCCCTCTTACCCTGTGCCCTCCAACTCCTAGAGTGGGTCATAATCTGGGATCGTGTGGCAGGAACCCTGTGCCCCTTGAAGGTACAGTGGGTTCCCAGAAACCTACATCCTCGCCTTGTTGTACACCTTTTCAGCACTTCTGCCTGTAGCCCTAATGTAGCCGCAGCTGGCACAAACAGTCCTCCCTCTTTCTGTCCAGTGTGTTCCCTTCGGCATATCGCAGCAGTTCACTCAGCCTCTTCCAGTCAGCAGCATTTTTCCTCAGTCAGGAAGCCTTTGGTGTGAGGTCATTTTCAAAGTAATTCAAGACCACATGGCTTCTAGAGTTCCACAAGGCTCCTGGAAATGCTCACACGCCTTTGACCTGTAGAAGACAAAAACAGAATACGTTTACATTGACAAAATGCACCCACAACTCCAGAGGGTCAAATACTCCAAAATTTTCCTTTTTCTTCCTTGCTCCAGGGTTCCATTTTCTAGAGGTAGACAAAGGCATAGTCTGTGAGAGAACTGCTCATCACCTCCTTGCTTGGGTTAAAGTATAGAAAAAAAAAAAAGGAATAACAAATAACTCTACCCACTACAATCCATCCTTTCTAATTGTTCTTCCTGCTTCACTGTATGTTGGCTACAGGAGCATCATGAGGAAATGTATCCATTCTTCTTTTGGGTTACTCTTTAGCATGTTCAGCTTTACTGATCTGTATATTACTTGGAAATTACTAGGTATTTGGCACCTTGGCTTTTGATTTTTGAAGATGTACCTAAAATACAAAGACAGTAGGAGAAGTTCCACTTTAATATTCTGCTGCAATCAGATATGAAAATACAAATAATGGAATACTGATTTGTTAGATTTTACTACATTCTAATCTTTGTGCTACGTGTGTGTGTGTGTGTGTGTAGTACTAGGACTGAACCCAGGACCCAGTGAGAACATACGATCTCATTGTTACTCAGGCTGGCTTTGGGATCTTTCTGACTCAGCCTCCAATCTCTTTTTATCATAGGCATGTAATAAGGTACCCAGCTTGTGCTACATCTTGATTTCTTTAGTTTGAATACAGTTTGACTATGTCCATCAAAGTTTCTCACACCAGAAGTTTATTCCCTAGAGTGGTGTAGGAGCTTTAGAGTCCAGTGGAAGATAGTTAAGTCATGGGGAAGGCCAGCCTTCTGCATGGATTGGCACTGATCTCATTGAGTGGGTCAGTTCCTGGGAGAAGGGATTGCTACCAGGTACACAAACCTCATGTGACTGGTCCTTTTGAACCCAGTCTGTCCCTTTTCTGCTTCCCTGTCGCACTGCTTTATGCCCAGAGGTGTTTTACTGAAACACTGGATCTTACACTTTTAGACTTCCATTACTGTGCACTAAACGAAATTCTTTTCTTTATAAAAATACCCGACTGCATACGTTTTGTTACAGGAACACAAAATGTATCAACACATTGATCATCCACTTTCTGGTTAGACTGTCCTTATATGACACATTAGCTAATAACTTTTCACAGTGATACAAGTTAAGAACCTAGTATATATGTATTTTCCATGTAATAATTTTCTAGGAACTAAATCAAACTAATAAAAATAAGATTCAAGTATATTTTTTAAAAGTACCTATTTGTAGATTTTTTTCAATTTTTAAAAATGTCTTACTGGGAAATATATCATGAATCTAAAGTTATAAAAATTTGTATTGTATATTATAGAATGTAAATTCACTTTGCTAAAATTAAGTTTAAAAATTTATGATAAAATGATTTCATCTACTTTTCATTACTGTTCTGTATTTTTCATTTTTTAAAGTGAGCACATATTAAAGATATGTTGAATTTATTTTAGATATAAAATTTGCTACATCAAGGTATGGCAGCTGTGTTTTAAAAGATCTTTGTAAAGCTGATATTTCTACAAGTCATGCATTAGCAGATTACTAATATCTATTAATTGATTTGGTAGTTTTTTGTAATTATTGGTCTTCAGAAATTTACAGAACTGGAGTTGACACTTGGTAGTATAATTTTACTTTTCTCCTTAAGTTCAAAACTCATTGAAATGTTAATAAAATGTCAATTAGTTGTAACTACCAATTTTAGGCAATATAAGAATTAATGTATTTCAGTATAACAAAGAATAATATTTTCCTCTTAGTTTTACAAATTAAATGATCTTTTAAATAATCTGCACTTAGATGGTATTTTTGTCAATAAAATTATTCACAGACAAGTTCTAGATAGTAAAAACATATTTTTTGTCAAAGAGTTTTTATTTCCTATTCAGAAATTTCCTTTCTTCAAAGTAAAACTTGGACTCTAAGAATTATGATGTTTTACTTTTCACTCAGACCATAAGGACTAGCTGTGGTCTGCATTTAGAAATCATCTGACAGTTTGATTAATGAATGAGTCATAAAAAACACTTCTGATAATTCTTAAACACCTGTATCATTGGCTTTGTGTAGTTTCAATGGCAGTGATTTCCCATCAAATAACTTACAAAAATAGAGGAAGAAAATCAAATCATGATTATTGCACATATAAGCTATGTGCTAACATTTATAGGAATATGTAATGAAAAGGAACAAAAATATTAAAAACCAGTAAGATTGGAAAGAAAATGTCCCCAGGAGCTGCATAACAAAAGGTGGTTCACTTGCCACTAGGCTTACACAAAGTAATAAGAAAGAAGACAGAGTTAGTTTAGGCAAGTAAATAAGTAAGTTAATAATCTGAAAGCCAGGGGCCTGTTATGGTGTGTATCTAAAATTTTCCCAGAGAAGTATAATATGTTAAGAAAGTGATCTCATCATGAAGGGATGTGCTATACTCACCAATGGATTCACTGATCAATGATTCAGTAGATGAATGTGCTATAGGAACTGAGGCTGAGTGGAGGTGGGTCATAGTGGGTATGACCTGGAAAGGTGTATTCTTGCCCCTGTTCTTCCTCTCTTCCTTTGCTTCCTAGTGGTGAGGGAATGAGCAGCTGTCTTCTGTCTGGATCTTCCTTACTTGAATATGTGGATTAGGAGTGTCTGCAACTCCTTTTTGGGAAAAGTTTGGAAAGGTTTAAAGATGTCAGGCTAGAGAAGTCTTAGAATGATATAAGTCAAGCTTGATTGGGAATTCTGATTAAAACTGAGAAGATCAGAATGCTGAATAAGAATGTGAACAGTAAAGGTCAGGAAGGTTAGCTGGCTGTAAATACTCCATTGACAGGTAGAATGGATACCATATATGTTACATTTTGACAAAAATATTATCTACCATTTGCCCATGTCATGTGACTTTGCAGAAGACAAGATTAAGAACTTTAAACTGATCCATCTGGCAGAGAAAATTTCAAAACAGTTGAATATTCAGGCTGTGACATGGCATCTGCTAGCTGCTTTCAGCCAGATTCACAGTGAGAATCAAGACAAAAGCAGAGCTGAATACCTTTTCAAAAATGCTTGTGACCAAAAAAGGAAGTACCTCCAAAGTTGAGACTCAGGAGAAACTGTTTGCTGAAAAGATTGGTATTAAAAAGAGCCCAAATATTTTGCATCAGGACAATGGAAAACATAGTTTGAGGGCATCTCAAGGAATCAGGAAAACAACACCCATCACAAGTTCAAAGATGCAAAAGTATAAAAGCTTCATTAGAGAAGAGAACCCTGAACCCCCTGTAGAAGGAGAAATTTTCAGAGAACTGATTCTCAGAATTCATTTTACCATGTTCAATCAACCAAGCACTAAAAGGCTTTCTTACCATTTTCCAAAGGGGCCTGGCTGCTACTTGATCTGGTGGCATGTATAGCATTATTTATATAGTACTGGCTTTACAGTTATGCCAAATGCAATAGTGTTGGAAACTGTCAAGATAACACCCATACTTCAGAGGAAAACCACAGGCTCAGATAGGCCAGTGAATATGGGAGACCTGTGAGCTGCAAATGGCCGTGTTGCAAGAATGGGGATACCAAAGCCCTTTGGAGCTCATTTCTCAATAAAACCTGCTCCAGATTTTAGACATGGAGCTACAAGTTTGAATGTTTGCTTTGAGGGGATTTGGTCTGCTTTGATTCCACTTATTTATATCTCCTTATTTCTCCCACTGGAATGAAAATATTTCTCCTGTACCATTATTTGCTGGAAGAATTTGATTCTCTTTTGGATTTTTTCAGGGACTTACAGTTAAGAGTTTGTCTTGAGTCTCAGAGGAGATTTTTGGACTTCGACTTTTCAGCAATGCTGAATCTTTTATGATACCAACAACTCTTAGAGAGGTACTAAATGTACTTTCTGTGATGATATGGACATGTCTTTTTAGACTATGCATCTTATAGTTTAAAAGTAAAATGTCTCCCCAATTGTCCCATGTGTGCAGAAAATGCATGAAGAGGTCACAATACTCATCAATGGATTCATTCATTCTGAGTAGAGAAATGAAACCAGTCTGTCAACAGTAGACCAACTAGGGTAGTAATTCAGTGATGAATTTAGTAGCTAGCTACATTGTTGGGAGGTGGGTCTCTGGGAGTGTGACCTGGAAGGATTTATTCTTGTCTTTGACTGTTCTGTTTCTCTTCTCTGCTGGTGTGCCATGGAATAAGCAGCTGTCCTCTGTCACTCTTTCCACTCTAATATCGCTGCCTTGGAGTCAGTTGATGATGGATAAATTCTTCTGAAAACCATAAGACAAAAGAAACATTTCTTCATTTAGATTGTGGATACTGAGCATTTTGTTTCAGTGACAAATATAGGTCCTTGAATATTTTTAAAAGATTTCATTAAGGAAATTTGAATTTTCTTTGGAGGTATCACATATTTAGATCAGGCTTCCAAAGGCTTAAGAAATGTACAGGCTACATATTAAGTGTTAATTGATACTATAGTTTTCTATCAGGAAGCATAGATAAAAATCAGGAACATCCAAGACCACTATGCTATCACATGTAATTAAATTATTTATTTTATAAAGATGATAGTTAAATAATTTTGTTTTCCTACTCAAGCTCTTCTGATCTGAGATACATGTTTATAAGTAATTATCATCACACTGACATATAAGATACACTTTATTTTGTGATAATTTGTATAGGTTTATGTATCCACTTTCCATTTGGTTTCATATCACATTATTACAAGCTTAATGTATGAAACGTACCATGGAGAAATTTACATACTGGAGGTCAGAAATTCAGTAGAGTTCTTACCAGATGAAGCTCAAGTCTGGCCTGACTAGACTCTACTCTGGAGACCGAAACAAAATTGCTACCTTAGTTTATCCAACTTTGACAGACTGGTTTCTTTTCTCAATCTTTTCTCTCTCTTCAGACACAATAGCTGTGGGGCAAATCTTCATGTGATTTTTTTTCTGAATTAATCTTTTGCCCCCTTCATCTTAAACTTTTAAGAATCAGGTTAGCAAAGACCTAATTACAAAGACAGGATAACAAGGAAAACAATTGCAGCCATACGCATAGGCAAGGACTTTCTAAGCAGAATTATAATCACACAGTAAATTGTATTAAGAATCACCAAATGGGTTTATATAAAAGTAAAACCTTTTCACAGGGAAGGAAACAGTCACCAAAGTAAAAACAGAACAAAATTTAAACAAAAAATTGCTAGTTACAGTTCTGATATAAAACCAGTATCTAGACTATTTAAAGAATTCAAAAAGTTAGCCCTACAAAAAAAATGAGCTAATCAAAAATGGGCTAATAAACTTAACAGACATGTCTCAAAAGAAGATATACAAATGGTCACTAAGTATATGAAAATATGTTTATCTCACAGTTGCCAATCAAAGCAACTGTGAGACTCAGTTTAGTAAATGACTATAAATAGAGAACAGAAAAAAAAACAAATTCCTGTGAAAATATGGGGGGAAATAGAAATCCTTATCCATTGCAGTAGTGGGTGTAAACTAATGCCATCACAATGGACATCACTATGGTAATAAACTAAAAGTAGATATTCTATTTGATCCAGGTGTCATGGTTTATGTCTGTGGCCCCAGGTCTAACACATTTGCATTGTGCATTTGTGATGGTTCATTATCTAGTACTTGAATTGATGGTGTCAGTGCTCCACTCACAAAGGGGTGGAGCCAGGATGTGATGTAATGGCAGGAAGAAGGTGTGTCTCGCTCTTCTGCCTGTTTCCTGCTTGCTGTTTGCAGCTGCCATGAACTGTGGCCTAGACATGCCTGCCTGTCTTGGAGCCAACTGAGTGTGGACTGAAACCTCCAAAAACTGTAAGAAATAAACTTTTCCTTTCCCAACTTGGGCTTCAGGTATTTTGTCTCAGCAACGAGTAAAAAGTAACTAAGACACCAGGTATTTTCTCAAAAGAATAAAAGGTACCAAACAAGAGTGACACATGCATATCTGTTTATAGCAGTTTAATTCACAATAGATGACCTTGATAAACAGTGTAAATGCCTCTCTACAAATGAACTGATAAAGAAATATATATATACACACATATATTTATTTATACTTTCATCTGTATATATATATATATATATCTGTTCATCTGTATATTTATATATACACACATATGTACATATATATACACATATATATTCAACCATAAAGAATTAAATAATATCATTTGCAGAAAAATGAAAGAAACTTGAGACTATAATGCTAAGTAAAATAAGAAATAAAAAGTTCAATATCATACTGTTTCTCTTATATGAAGACACAAAAATACTAAAAATAACAAGTAAAATAAAAGAGAGGTGGCAGAAAAAAGAAAGCAAATCTTTTGAAGACTGATAAAGGGTCTTGAGGATAAGAACGTAGGAAAGGGATGGGTGAAAGAACTAATAATTTTCAAGATATGTTAAATTTATGTACCAATTTCCCAAAATGAACACAATTGTTATGTATTGAAAACATACACTTATTTAAAAAATAATGTGATCAGATTGTGGCCACCTGGAAAATTCATACTAATGCATCATATCAAAGTTAGCAGATTAGAATTTTAATTGTATATGTGACTTTAATTTCCTTTTGTCATATTAATTAATACATTTATAGGTTCTGAAGATTAGAATGTGGATATGCTTGGGGAATCATTTTTCTTCCTACTAATTTTTCTGTTTATCAGTTTGATTTAGTGGTCAGAAACAGAAATTCAAGATAACATTTTTTTTTAATTTTATTTAAGGAGAAAAAGAAAAAAAACAGAGAAAGGGTACAAGTTATACAGAATTTCAGAAAAAATAAACAGTAGGAAATCACTAGTTAATAGATTACATATTCTCATCTTAGAAATCATTGTTCAAGTTACAAAATTAAAGCATATAAAATGGACTTTCAAACAGTGAGACTGCAAACAGTTCTGTTCAATGATCCAACAAAACTCAGTAATATGGTTATCTAGATAACATTGTTTTTAATACAAATTTACTTTATTATCACATAAATGTTCTAATGGAATGAATATCATATTTGTACTATAGATGGTAAAATTAATGATAATGTTAATGAATCACTTAAACTATATTATTAAAAGTTGGTTTTTATTTCAGTTCTTTAGTGCCATTAAAAATTTCCAAATAAGTTGATTCTGTGTGATTTTTCACTGGTTAAATTACAGTCACTTTATTTTGTGAAAAGCAAACAACAAAACTCATTTTTAAAGGGAATCATGGAAAGACAAGAAAAAACTACTTTTAGTCATTTTGCTCTGTATCATATAGCAAGTTGCAGTGACATCTACCAACAAAAATGCATTTATTTTGAGAATTTTTTTAAAAAATGCAATGGCATTTCTAGGATATTTGAAATGGTTTAGAATAAAGAGAAGCTCCATGAACCCTTTAATTGGGAAAAATAATGAACTGATTCTTAGGAGATAAAATTTAATAATAACAATATGATTTAAAAAATAAAGAGGTAGTTTAAGGACAAAGCATTGTAGTAGAAATATCAACTTAATTTTCTTAAACTGATAATAGACACAAGATATGTTAACAGTGTAATAGCCAGGTGCTAATTTACATTCCAATTTTAATTAGTAGCACTAAGAAAATATACCTTTAAGAATTGTCACTAGTGATTCACTTTGATTTATAAATTCCACAAGTGAATTTGTGGTACAGTTGGGTCCCTGCCACCAGAAGGACTTGTCTAAGTTGAACCACTTTTAGAAGACAGTAAACTAAAGGGCAGAAAGCCCAACACTGCCAGTTCCAGGAGCAATAAATTGGCGTTTGTGGAGATAAACACACCAGGAATGTGTCGGCTGTGGTAAACTGCCCAAAGACCATCAAGTTAAGGGACCTTAAGACCTGGTCTTCTTAGTGACAAGAGAGAATTTTCAGAACAGAGAAAGTCTGGGCCCATTATAAAGTCACTATCTCTCTAATAATTAGAGCTTTTGGTGGATAGAGTAGACTACAGTAGTGGAAAGTAAATGATTCATCCTGAGCTTGTAACTCTATAGACTAAGATTTATTTTCTAGGAAGATTTTAAAGAAATCTTAAACTTTTACTCTTCAATTCTTTCTGTACTACTGCTAGGCAAATCATGAAGGGCACACATCTATATGTCACTGTTTTTCTTTGATTTTTGATATTCTAGAATTCCAAATTTTTGTAAATTTTTAGTTGTATTCTGTGAAGTATACAATATATTTTATCAAATAAAAATTGCAATTTGTTTTACTACTACTGATGGGAGGTTATACAATGAAGAATAAACAGACTCAGACTCAGGACTTCAAGTGAAACGGAACAGAATAGTAACAATTGTCCTCCTCACATTTTGCTATAGGTCATCCTCCTTATTTGAAAAGACAGTATCTAGAACTGGGAACTGACAATTTGGATTAGATAGGAGATTGCCAAAATTTATAGGAGAGAGGACTTTTGAAAATAAATAATATATTTTGTGATAAGTGGCATAGAGATTTCAGTTTATCAAGTTACCATAGTTCCAGCCCTAAAAAACTAGTTTATGTCAGATCACTTTTCTCACCAAGAAAAAAATAACAGCCAGAAGGCATGCAGAGCGCTCATCACTCCCACGTCCATCAAGTAACAAAGTGATTGAAAGTGGTGAAAAGAAGGAAAATACATTCTGATGAATCCCAAAGTGTCCACCACATTTTGCATTCAGGTATTTTCAGCCAAGCAATAAATTCAAGCTCTGTGCTTTCCAGTCTCATAAATCTGAGAACACAAAAAGTGAAAGTTAGGGTTACCAAGCCAGTCAGCATATTAAGGGACAAGACTCAAAAGAAAATAATTTGTAGAAAAGTTAGTCTTGTCAATTTATAGAATGTAAGTGGAAATTGACTTATAAGAGTCTCAAAATTAATCAGGGACTGCAGGAGTCCCACATGTATGAGGGGATTAAAATAAGAATTCAGTGCTTTCCAAAGAAAATAAGTCCCAGTAATCAAACCTAGACTTTCAATGGGTCGTTAAAGGGCCACCTCCTATGAGGAGGTACAAACTAATCTGGATATTTCATTAAAAAGAGAGACAAACAAGAACAATGGTGCTGAAACACAACCTTCAACAAGCCAATGCCTGACTGGACTAATAATTTGTCACTAATCTAAAGGAAATTTTCATGATTCAAAGAGTAGAATACTCGATAGACAATGTCGATAATTTTATATTAAAATGTACAAGTTATTCTAAAGGATAAGAAGAAATAGGCAACTAGATGGGGTGGAAAAAAACAGAATAATATCTACTGGCTGTATAGATATTGTACATATTAGAAAATGAGCTAAATTGATGTCAATCTATTACTCATGGCAATGGTAAAGCTAGAGAAAAAGCAAGACTAGTATATTTTAAACCTAGGTTAAAATGTGGAAACCATATCTGAAGCTGGATTTTATAAATAAAAATTAAATTTAAATGTCAAAACTAAAATATAATACATGATATTCTATTGTTTAAAAAGTGAGTGAACAGATTTAGTACAATTTTAAATAGATCATTTTAAAAATCCATGTTTAACTGCAAAGAATAAAAAGAGTCCACATACTGAAATGTACTTTAGGGTTGAATGAAACTCGAGAATCTTTGCTTGGCTTTTCCTCGCATGTATAATTTATATTCAGGGAAGCATAAACAATACTTGAAAAACAATGCCGAAGACATTTGCAAAATCATGAAAAATATTACAGGCACAATTTTCCTAGAAAGATAAATAAAAGTTAATCATAAAAAGCTTTTAAAATACAAATTGAAAGAAAAAAATTAAAAAAAGAATGAGAAAGTGAAAGAAAATGTGTCACCTCAAAGAAATAACACTAGCAGTTTAATTTTAAGCAAAAGGAATTATAGCTCAAAGAAAATAGACTAATATCTTCGAAGATTAAAAAAAAACCCAATTGAAATATCTTCACAATAAAAGCTAAATTCATGTATGAAAATGTCACAGTAAGTCATAATTCTGTGTCATAAGAAATAAAGATTATTTTTAAGGACATAAGAACAAGCCTAATTCGGCACCTGAAATGTATTTTAAATGTTTGAGATATAGCTAAAGCAATGTTTGAGATTTTCCTTTATGTATTAAATGCACATGTTGGAAAACAGAGTAATTTAAAAAAAACCACTTAAACACATACACTAAAATGTTTTTAAAACCAAACACTTAAATTCATACACTAAAATGTTT
Source organism: Cavia porcellus (assembly GCF_034190915.1). Taxonomy (NCBI): domain Eukaryota; kingdom Metazoa; phylum Chordata; class Mammalia; order Rodentia; family Caviidae; genus Cavia; species Cavia porcellus. The sequence continues at coordinate 61,883,020 of NW_026947493.1, forward strand.
TAAACTCATAGAAAATTAAATACAAAAATAATAAAAATGAGGAAAAATCTAATCACTACTAATTTTTAGCTATGTGGAAATTTGTATAAAGTCAAGTATATCCTTCCCTGATGATAATATCTTTACTTAACTGTCTGAAAGTGGAGAAGAAAATAATAGCATCTTCTAAGTCACGTATAAAGTCAGTCTTTCTTGAAGACAAACAGGGCTTCACTAAATGGGGAAATTATGGGATACAAACTCAAACAAAACATAACTGTACTATTATTAGGTATCAGCAAACTTTTCTAGGAAGAGCTAGATAGTAAATAATTTAGGCTTGCAGGTCATCCAGTTTTCTCATTATTATAAAAGTATGCTATAGAAGTAAAAAGCTGACATAAGGGGCGTGACTGGTAATTGTGCCAAGAATATTGACTAGGGAGTCACAGGGCATTCCTAAAGGCACATGGATGGGTGTCTGCGTGGGAAACAGAACCTTGACTTTGGGTACTACATATTGTCCCTGCTCCCTCTTCTCTAGCCCCTTTGCCCTGCTCTGCCCTTCTTGCTGCCATGAACTAGGCATCCTACCTCTGTCACACATTTTCACCGTGGCATCTCTGTCTCAGGACTGAATCCCACGGAATAATGAACCAAATGGAATCTCTATTTTAATGTGTAGGTGTTACATACTGTGTCCTAGAGACAGGAAAGTTGGTTAATACAGAAAAATTGGTGCCAAAAACGTGAGGTTCTTCTTGTGACTGTACCAGACCGTATGATTCAGAGGCCTTTGAACCTGATTTTTGGGAGGCATTAAGAAAGATGTAGAGGTGCAGGCTAGAGAAGCTTCAGCATGTTGGAGGCAAGAAGACCAGAATCCTGAGCGAATGCAGACAGTGACGGTCAGCCTCAGGACCCTTCAGTCAGGAACAAGGACTCCAGTAGGTTTTGGTCTTGTTATTATTATTATTAATTCTTTTCTATTCCCTCATACCTCCCTTTCTGAATGGAAACATTTACCCTGGGCTATCACACCTTGGGATTATGTATTTTTTTTAAATACAAGTATAGAGCAAAGAGTTTTAGAAGACAGTTTTAATACAAGTATATAACTGAGAGTTTTAGAACAGACTTTTGGCTTTGGAAAAATGTTGGAACTATTGAGACTTTGGAGACGGCATAATACATTTCTTGTTGAATGCAAGATAGTTGCATCATGTTAGGTGGGATTATTAATTTTTTTTTTTAATTTGGAGGTTAGACATGGTTTGAGGAGATATATGTCAAGGGGTGAGACATGACACCTGAGCTTAACTGTGCCATTTTATTTATCTTAGGAGTTGCCTATGAAGTTAGCAAAACACACATCTGGGTAGATCTGAGTTTGTCACAGAGGTGTGAACTTGGGCACTACGTAAGATCCCTCACCCCTTCCTGTTTGTCTTAATTACTTTTTACTCATTACTGAGACGAAATACCTGAAGCCCAAGTTGGGAAAGGAAAGGTTTATTTCTTATAGTTTTTTGGAGGTTTCAGTCCACACTCAGTTGCCTCCAAGGCAGGCAGGCAGGCATGGCATAGTTCACAGCAGCTGCAAACAGCAAGCAGGAACCAGCAAAGAGCAAGACACACCTCCTTCCTGCCATTACATCACATCCTGGCTCCACCCCTCTGGGGGTGGAGCACTGACATCAATCCAAGCACTAGACAATGAGACAATCACAAATGCACAATGCAAACTCATGAGGCCTGGGGGACACATACATAAGCCATGACACTGTGACACTGTTCTCCTACTTTGCTTTCTGACCATAATGAATTGGGAATCTTTGCTCCACCACACACTTGCGCTATGATGTTTCTTCTCAGAGCCAGCCACATGGTTTGCACATCCTGAAAATATGAGACAAATTACACTTTCACACTTTCAAGTTGTGGGAGTCAGTTGCGGGACTAATACTACAGCCATAAATTTAAAAAAAAAAGATCATGGCCATGTTTTAATAAAATTTTATTTTATAAAGACAAATATTTGGCTAACTTTAGCTAGTAGTCCATAGCTTACAAACTCCTTTAGCTAAGTTATTTCTAAAATTCCAACATTCACTTATTTTAAAATAGTGATTTTTTTGTATAACAAGAACAACTGAATGTACTATCAAACATTACTACAATTTTGTAGAAATGAACATTTGTTTCCAAATACTAGATTTTTTAAAAAGACAAAAAATTGACATATTGAAGCATAATGAAACCCATGTATGGTTAAAATTTTCTAAATTGTTTTTAAAAATCTGGTTAAGATCAGACTTCAATGAATTAAAAATTTCTTCAAGGTACATGTCTACTCATGCAGTCATTCATCCATTTATCATCTTTCCAAATGTTGTTGAGTACTTATGTTAAGGACAGCTCTATTAGGAGATGAGTATAAAGCATTAAATATACACCGGCAAAGACCCAGATCTCAGTGGATTGTATTTTTGAAATTACAGACACCAAGCAAATAAAGACAGACACAACTAGCTCTTCCCTTAATAAATAGAAATGCTATGAAAGGAGATGGGATAATATTTGTAGAAAGTATGGGAATGTGGTTTGGAAATGTTAAGAAGACATCTCTGACCAAGTGATACTTAAGCCATGATATTAAGAAAAATCCGGAGTGGCCAGGCAAGGAAGTCTGAGGGTAAGAAGGGAGTATATTATTACAGGATTGAACTCATTGCTTAATTTTGATGTTTATATTTTCACATTTGTATTCAATTATGAAAGCAAGATAAAACTGTCTTTGGTAGAGCCTAATAAACATTTAATTACTGTGACTACTGGATTAGTATTTCAGATACTTTTCAACAGAAATGTGGCTCTTTTGCAGTCTCTTTGTGTGAGCTTTCGTGAACTCTTCTGCAAAACTTTGCCTGGCTTCGTTTTTGATCTTTATCTATCCACCAAATATAATTAGCTCATGGAGGCTAAATCAAAGAAACAATGAAGCACTTTTAGTCAGTGCAAAAGTTTGCATTTAGGGGATGGAAATTTATGTGAAGAAAGTAATGAAAAAGAAAGGGACTTAGGAAAGGAAAAAAGGGACTTAGAGAAAGAACAAGAGAATGAGAGGAGGAAGGAGAAAAGGCTGAGAAAGGGGAGCATGGCTTGCAAGTGGCAAAATCCTGCCCACCGACTCATGGCACAAAATCCCTCAAGCTTATTTCTGAAGAATTTTTACTTGAAACGCTACTCACTATGCATTTAGGTGATTGTTTTGTGAGTTAATATCATATCTGTAAGAAGAAAGACTAATAGACTCTGTGAACTGTACTGCCTTGATCTGAGTAAAATATACTCTCCATTTTATTTTTTTATATTTATATTTTATATAAATATTTATATATATTTACATTTATATTTTTTATATTTATATTTATTTTATTTTTTTATTTCATGGGAAAAGGTAAAACACAGTGTCATAGGACATGATAGGAGAACAACAAGAGTTAGTACATTGCATATTACTATCTTTAAAGTAGTTACTCAAACAAAAAAATTTCTTCAATTGATTTTAGCACAAACCTTTATTTTCTATGAACTAAGAGACTCTAATATATAACTAACTTGCATTGTTCTCTCCTATTGTTTTCTTCTTTTTCCCTTTCCCCATCCTACTTGCCTTTTCTTTTGACAGTTTACCATCTCACAATATCTATTGTATAATTTAGACCATTTTTACTCTTTGGGTTTCTCACAGCAAAAGACAAAATATGACTTTTACACATGGGAGTCTGGTGGATTCCTCTAGTAGATATGGTATCAAGTTGCACCATTTACTTAAAAAATTAAGTTTTGTTCACATCATCATGGATGAATACAAAACTAGACTTCCCTAAGAACAACATATATTTGTTTCTGTTACAATATTTAATGCTCTGAAGATTGTGGGTAATATACCACATATTTACAAGACTTGGGTCAAGAGAACTGATACAACCTAGGCTTGCTTCATGATCCCATCTGACATTTTCATTCATGAGTGGGCCTCCATTTCAGCAAACCATGTCACATCAAAGGGCAGAAACACTCCCACAGTCATCATCTTCCATCATACAACTGTGTCAGTCATGGAGGCACAGTGCCCTGAGATCCCAGGCTTGGTATCTACTCTTCTGGAAGACAGTGTCTTAGAGGACGGACTTCACCCTTTCACAACCAGTAGACTAGACTGTAATATATCGGAGGTTATTTACCAATATTAATGCATCACAAGGAAAAATAATTAATGGATTTCCTAAAATAATTAACCCATGTTTTGATATAATCATGAAATACACATCCAAAAATTGTGCATCTGTATGGGTCAGTACATGGAGATAGCTACTTACATTTATAAATTAATTTATTTCCCTTTAAAGGTCATGCAGGCTTCAGTAAGCACTGATAGAAATTCCACTTCAGCTCCATGGTCACTTAAATAGGGATACTTTTCCTTTTTAAACAAATGTGAATCTCCCATTTAAAATATATCATAGCTTAATATTATTCTCCATTTCTGCATATTTGCACTGTTGGAATTTTAAGCTTTTTTAAGTATCAATTGTCTACAAAATGCCACATGTGACATGAGTATGGGCACAATGCATGTCTGTCAGTGTCTCCAGAAGTGCATGATGATTGTAAAACTACTGAAAGAATAATCAGTGTGAGTGTTATAAAAACCAGGAAAGCTACAGGAGACAGGATGCGTACAGGCAGGCAGAGAAGACAGTTTTCTAAAGGTATCATTTTGAACATCACAGTCAAAATAATTCTCTCAGTGAAAGGGTCTATCTACTATCATATAGTGAAAGAAACTAAACTCAAAATATTAGAAATATTAGCAATTTTCTGGTAAAATAAAATAATCTATTAGCAAGTTAATTGACCAACATTACAACTGGCTTAACTTGAACCTAGGTGTCTCTAGCTCTGTCGGCAAGTCTGAAAATTTCTCAAATACTCTTTCTTCACACTAATCATTAAGGCATGGTAATATTATGAATCAGTGAGTGAGGCATAACACAAAGAAGAAAGGAAAATTCAAAAGTACATTGGCACTAGCTACGATTTTGTGGGTATACAAACCTCTGGAACGTGTATTAATGTGAATTAAGCTGTATTCTGCAGCATTATGTCACTGGGCACTTCATTTTGCCTCTCTGTAGCGTAGGTTACTACAGCTTACTAGTCTGTTACAAAAGTTCTAAATCTATTTTATATTTGTAATTGATGACAGGAACATAATAGACAAGTCAATAAATGGCATAAATTTAAAAATTATATTTATGCATACACAAAATGAAGATTAAGGCCTCTAAAAGCCAACCTTATCTGTCTCTTTACTTCTTAAGTGGCCAGAATGGCCACCAGGTGGCACTCAAATTTCAAATTATAATGCAAATTAGATTAAAACATAATTTCCCTAAATATTTATAATCTCCTAAACTTTTTTAAAATGCAAAATTGCTTTCTTTCCTCTACAAGATGAAGTCAAATTTTCACTGCACAATCAAAATAATATTTACCATTTTAATTACAGGTTTAAGAATGTACATATACATGGTTTAATGCAATACAAGTAGCAATTATTTTATTTTTATTCTGTGATAAAATGCTTAAAGGAAAGAAACCCGTTTAAAAATATTACAAAAATATCCTAACATCAATCCCACTAAGTGAAACTGTAAGAAAATATCAATTTAAAAAATTAGAATTTTAAAAATAATTTAAAAACGTTTTTGCATTCATAATGTGTTCTTTACATATTGGGTTTATAACACTGATGGAAGTATTGAACATATCCTCTTGTTATATTCATATTGTTATTTTTAAGACATCTTGTACCCACCCTAATACTGTCACATTCAGAGGTTACCCTGCTGTGGTACAAACATGCTTCAGTGAATAAGCAAAGAACTGTAGAATCAGAGAGCAAATACACTGAGCTTTCCATTTCAGGTTAGAATGAATTTGATAGAACTGGACAGGAAGTTCCAAATATCAGAAAACGACTGATAGTGAAATGCTTAAGTGAGGCATAGGGACTAACAGGCTACAATGTTAATAAATATTCCACACCAAAAAACTCATTAAAATCCAGGAGAATTTAATGATAGATACCTATATTTGCTTTTATTCATTCAACCATTAATTGAGGAACTACTATATGACAATCTCTGTTTTATATCTCAGGGATATAAACTTTAAAATAAAGTCCCGGTTCACAGATAATACCTTATACCATATTGAAACTAGTTAAATAAGGAAATAAAAGGATTTTGAAAACAACAAGTAGTACAAAGAAAACAGTATGAAGTGATGAAAAGTCTGAAGGGTTTTTTAGGCTATAATCCGAATGACTGGGAAGAAATGATCATGAAAATTTTTGTAGGTCTCAGTCAACAGCAAGAAAATTATGAAGTCTGAAGAAAATATAGTAGATTGGGTCTGGATTGTGGACAAATATTGTTAGTGTGTGGGCGGCATTTGTTAGTTTTCTAAAGGAAAATGTTCAATATAAAACATATGTATGATTATATGACAGGTTTATTAAGTAAGGTGCAGGATCAGAATCAGAAAATCCCAGTGTCATCTGACAGACTACAGAGAAGAATCCAAAATGGCTGACTGCAAGCTGGAGAGATGGCCGATTCAGGAGCCATTGAGGGTCAAAACCTAGAAGCTTAGTGCAGAGTACTGGTGGGCTAATCTCCCTCAGGAGGCGCAAAGATCTGTGCTGGAGGGCTGAAGGGACAGGAGACCCATGTCCAAAGGCAAAAGCAAAGACTGGAGTTCTTCTGAAAAAAGGAAATGCTTCCTTCTTTTCTATTATTCTGCTCAAGCTACAAACCTATTGATTGAGGTCCCCAAAGTTTGCCAGCCTACGTGTCAGTCCCCCACAGATACACCCAGAATTCACCAGTCTCCTACGTGGTTCTCACTCAAGTCAAGTTGACAACTCACAGTTATTGTTTACATTACATAGCAGCAAGGAGGCCTGATGGCCAGAATTTAATAATATTTCTTAGAGAGACAGAAGTGTTGATAAGGCTGGAGACTGAAAATTCTAGAAGACTGTAGACCAAAAATTTTTATTTTCTTAACATCCTCACTGTATGACATGTCAGGAAAACACCACTGTGGAAATTCTAAGATCATTCTGCCTGCCACTGCTGCGGTCTAGATAGGACATGGTGCTAGGCTGGTTGGTGGCAGCAGGAAAACTGATAGGTAAGGAAAGATGCATATTTAAGAATAATGTCAAGTTTCAATTTGACCAATGGAGAGTAAATTTGTTAGGAAAACCTTGAAAAAATATACAGTTGGGGAAAAAAAATCAAGAACTTTATTTGGCCATTTGTTTCGAAATCATTTCAGACTAGCACAAAGAGTTACAATTAAAAAGTTGGATGCAATAAGTTCTAAAGAAAAATCAACAATAAAGATTTGGAAAAATACAGAGTAGAAATGTATAAATGGAACTTACTATTGAAAGAACAGATAAAAGTTTAGAAACATACTATGATCATACTGCCATATGACTTTGCTTTAACAGATCACAAAATCTTCTTAAAAAGGGAATGCAGAGTGTTTTAAGATGTCCTGTAATTTGTCTGTACTAGAAAGAAGGAGACACTCAGGCACAAATAACTGTCCAGAAGGAAGTGCTCTCATGTTCAATCTCTAGAGAGGGGAGGCACAGGGTACCAATCAAGGCCACAGGGAGAATTACTAACATTGGTCAGGAAACAGAAGGAACAAAAGAAAATATGGGCAAAAAACAAAACAAAATGTATTTTTTTAACAGCAGGGAATGGATATGCCAGAGCATCTGGTTTCAGATTGGCTCACTTGAACATTTTCCTGTGGAATCTGGAGCACAGCCCTTTTTGCATAGGACTGGAGTGGCCAGGGTAGAGGAGTACGGCCCAGGAGCGTTAGCTGTGATAGCAACATAAAGAAGCTGGTTTTGGTTACAGGTTTTGGGATGTTTGTTTTGTAGATGGCAGATGTTCTAAGAAGGCAAATGTTTTGTTTTCTAAGAATTAGTTGTTCCTGAGAAAGGCAGACCTCAGACCAGCAAAGCTTCATAATATAAAGGTATAATAAAATATAGGCAAAATCTAAAATATCTCACATGATTAACACAAATATCTGTATGTTTAAAAGGAAATAAGTACAGTTTTATAGAGATTAAGCAAGTTACAGGAATGAAGAAATTGTCAACTATGTCAAAAGTGACGAAGAATAAGGAAAGCTGAAAGGAAGAGGAGGGCCCTTGAAGTTAGCAACACTGATGTCCTAGTGACTCTGGAAAGAAATTTCAAAGGAGTCTAGACACATATGCCTATCAGAACGCATTGGGGACTGATGCCTGTCAGAATGAGTTGAATAAAACAATAGGTATTGGTGATCAGAGAGAGAGAGAGAGAGAGAGAGAGAGAATGAATGAATCTTGGTAAGTAGACCCAAAGAAAAGTCATATTATATCACTTAATTTTATTATCTTGGCCTCAGATTTTTCTTGGTGACTTCTATTTCAGGGATCTAGTTTTTGCAAAAAAAAAAAAAATCTGAATACTGAACATCCCCTCATTTTTTTTTCTCTGTCCACTCTCAGAACACTGACAGTCAAAGTCTTATAGTCCAGTGAGGAATCCTGGGCTTTTCTATCTCCAGTTGGAGAAAATCTGAAGATATTGGCATTTGTGTTTCCTGATCACTTCCTCAGATGATCCAACACTGAAACTCAAATTGACACACCATCTAGACTCTCTGATCCCCCAATCAGAATTGTAGTTACTACTCCTTCATGATTACACAAGTCAGTATTACATATTTTGAAAATTGATATAACCAATTTCTAGCCTGCTAGTACCCTGGGCAAGTTATTTAATTGTTTGATGTTCAATTTTCCTCATTACCACAATGAAAATACTAAAATGTCCTTACTAAAACATCCTTACAGGATTGTTAGAAGTTAAGGTCAAATGGCAGGGTACTTCTATTAAGCATTAAAGCAACATCAGGAGTTGTTATTATTTTGAGTACTATTCTCATAAAATAAATAAAGTGAAGAAATAAAGCGTAAAAATATTGAGGAAATATAAGAGAAATGAACAGGAAATTTTACAATAGAAATAAATCATCAATGAAAAGATGCTAGATTGTAGCTTTGAATTTTCAGGGCCAACTCAGTGGGCGAAGAGTACACATTACATTGTTCTAGCAGAATGCAGTTTCAATGCACATGTCAAACATACTTTAAGTGCACGTCTTAAAATTGAAATTTCAAAAATGAGAGAGGACTTAAGTGAAATTAGCAGACTCTGCTCAGGGGCATTGTGACGGGCATGAATAGAGGTAGGAGCCAAGCCAAGTGAAGACAGATCCCAGAATTCTGCAGCTACATTCATTCTAGAAGGATGGGTTTCATGAATTGATGAATCTGCAAGCAGGAAAAAAATGGGCAGGATGGAAGAGTGCAGATGTGTAGGTACATGTGAATGCTAAAAGAAGGGAATGTGCAAAGTTCTAAATAAATAGACAAACTTTCTTGTTAAATATTCTATTAGTGTATTATAGTTCATCAGAGAAGAAACTGGGGGAGATAGATTCTAAGGAATTATTCCATGTGATAATTAAGGTTGCATTAATCAAATACTCCATAGGTTAGGCTGGTGGGCTGGAGACTTGGAAAAGCCAGACTGAGTTCTTCCATCTGCTGGCACAAGGCCTTCTGGCCTGAGGTGGCCATAGGCTTTGTTCTGTAAAGGAATTCATCTGATTAGAAGTGGCCAACTCACATTATTATTAATGTGCTTTACATAAAGACCACATGTTTAAGTGCTAATCTTATCCAAAAAGACACCCTTATCTAAAACTTTTTTTGAAAAATATATCTGCATAGCATGTCTTGTCAAGTTGAATAAAATCAGCTACAACAATTAGTTCAACTGCTGACTGAGTGCTCAAAGATAACTTTTTTATTCAACTTTTTTATTCTTTAAGATTATTTTCTAGACTTTCATGGCCTAGTTGCTTCAATTTCCATATTCTATATTTCATCACAATTTTTATCCTAGACGTCAAACATGGCATTTCATATATAGTGGTTGATCCATCAAAGAGTATTTTTAATTAAAATAAAATTAGATGGTAATTTAGGCTGTGCTAAATTGAGTGAGGGTTTGTTTGTTTGCTTTGTTTATTGTACCAGGGATCAAACTCATGATCTCGCACTTGCCAGGCAGGCACTTATGCTGCTGAGCTAAATCCCCAACTCTTAAAATAAAAATAAAATTAAATCAATGACTCTTATCATTTGAACTTGCACATTTTTTCTTAATCACTATTCCTATGAAAACTCACATGAAGCACATTATAGTGTATGAAATATTATTTGGAGGATTTTGTCAGAACTAAATATGGTTTATGATCATGTCAAATATTACATTTCTGAACTCTCTTCAAGAAACTTCACATTTGTATTTGGACTCTGTCTTAGATAAATTAAAAAATATTTTGTAATTAATAGTGATTAGAAAACTGTTGATTTCTCAAAATGTAAGGTCAGGGTCCTATAGATAAGAAAAAAATAGAATAAGGCCTCATTAGATCTTCCAGCTAATCCTGACTAGAAGGGGTTAAAAAGTCTTTACTAGAGAATTTCCCTGAGAAATAGTCAAGTACAGGGATAGAAAAAGAAAGAAAAAACAGACAAAGAAAAGCACCAAATGACCTTGGGACTTGCACCAAAACTCCAGAAAGGGATCAGACAAGAAGTACACAAAGAGAAATTCAAGTGCACCAACAGGAAGCCATCCCCAGCTCCAATAACATAAACGCAAAGGGAGGGCAGGGGTGAGAAAGGCAGTATGCACTGACACCTAAGCATATGCACGTGCTCACTCCAGGTCACTGTATTCCTTAGTCACTAGATGCATCACGTAATTAGAGACTACAACAGCCATCCATATGCCTACTTACTACTAGATCTAATATAACCATGGATAAGGCATCCTCTTGCCAGTCAGCCACCTGCCCCGAAGAAAAGGCTCTGAAAAGTAGCTTAAACACAAGTTAATGAAAAGAAAGAAACTGCAAGTAGACCGCCAGGAGAGATGCCATCCACGGAGATACCCAGAGGCAGTCTGGCTGAGGGTCTCTGATACCCTAGAAAAGCAGCCAATACAAGTCTCATGGGGCCTCCATTTTTCTGGAGCCCCCTATTGGGATTCTTCCTTGTCAGGGTAGCTATCTTCTCCTCACCTCTTCCATTATCTTTTTACAAACCAGTGTCTTCCTTTTGGTAGACTTTGTCCCTCTGATATTGGGGCGGGGTGCATATTACCATCCCAATGAGCTGTTCTTTATCTCTCCTCAAAATGACCTACCCCACATCCTTTTCCTTTACTAACAGCCCCGCAAACCCAGTTCTGTCATACCAAGATGCACTGTATTTCTGTGTAGCTTGAAAACTTCCTTTCAACAGCAAGGGAAAGCTTCACTTTCTTTAATACGGGTTTCTGGTGGACTTTGCTTGGTGGACATTCAATTTACATTAGCTTCTTCTACTCTGTACTTTTTTTCTTGTTTGGCATGTACCAGACTTTATTTACTGAAATAATCTATATGGTTTGAGAAATAATTTTGGAGAGAAAACAGTTGCAAATAATTATTTTAGCCTCTTTCTGTACAAGTACACATGCATGCATTCTCTTTATGTACATATAATGTATATATCTTCACAAATATTATTACCAATAGGTATAAAGTTATATGAACCAAAAATTACAAACCAGTAGATCATAGCATTTCTTAGCTTAAAAATTATAGCATTTGAAATAACTGTCAAAGTTTAAAACCTATGGGCTTTCATAAAAAATATTGTATCTTAAGCTTCTTTATAAAACAAATTATTAAGACCAATGTGTGGGGCATATCGTTGCGGAACCTATTGTGCCAGAATTCATTGCTGTAGAACTACAGAAATTTACATTCCTACAGTTTTGTGTGCTGGGTGCGTGAAATGGTTCTCACTGGATTGAAAGCAAGTTTTCATAGCTGCTCCTTTCTGCAGGCCCGAGGGAAGAATTTGCTTTTCTGCTCTTCTGCTTCTCAAGACTGCCTGCAGTCCTTTCCCCTCTCGTCTTTGCAGTCAGCTTTTGCCAGGCAAATCTTGTTCATATGATCTCACTGTGACACTGACTTTTCTGCTCCTCTCATCTGTGCTCAGGGGCTTGTCCTGTTACATTGGGTCACTTGAGTAAAACAAAATAATCTTCCTGCTTTAAGGATAGGTGACTATAGAGCTTATTCTGTCTACCAGTTTAATTCTCTTTCGCTGCGTATTAGACAACATTCACAAGTTCTGAGGACCAACATATAGACTTATTTGGGAGCCCTGTCTCTCAGGACAAAGGAAGAGCTGCTACCCTGACAGAGCACTTCTGTAGGTCACTGGTTTCCACCAGGCGTCTGAGAATGCAAGTCTTGTTATAAACACACTTCTATTATGATACTCATGGACTTACCCTTTAGAAGCTAGTCACTTACTCAGGTTTCATGAACCCAGGGAATATAAGAAACACTAGAGTGATTCCTGGATTTCATGCTAAGACTTGGGCCTTTTTCCGCTTCACACTGATCACAGTGGAAAAGTCATTAGATAAGAAAACTAACACTTTTTTTAAATCACCTTTTGGGAGCCTAAAACTGCTTACTATTTGCAGGTGCAGTCTCAAAATTTTTGTTGAGTTGGAGTGCAAATGCCTTTTCAACAAAAGTAGCAAAGACTTAATGAAAGTTAAGCAATAATTTAGTTCAAAAGACAGAATAAAACAACATAAAAAATGGAAAAGCTTTTGAAATTTTATCCTACCTAACCACCCAACTGAGAACTCATATGAGCAAATTCTTCGTGGTCAATGAGGACACATTATTTTTAAGACACGATGGTGGTGGGCTCAGTGTATGTGATAAGATGGTTGTTTAATGAGTAGCATTTTGAAACAATTTTTAATTTGTTGGTTTTGGTTTATGTGTTTAAATTTTTTATCTCTTTACATTGCAGAGACAAAAACTCTTTCCTTTTTTATATGGCCTATTAAATCTTAATCCTCTGAAGAAAAGTTATTCACATTCAGAGACTTAAAATAGACAGAATAAATACTAACATAACCTGTTCAACCATCTAAGATGAATACTAAGGCCAGGTGACATTTACTTTGCTGTAGATCAGACAGCCACATAGTTATCCTAACCTAGGAAATTTCAAAAAATATCAGTACAGTGTACATATTCTCTTCTTACACCATTTATACACAGCAGCAACAAAGGAATATATTGTGGCATCATTAGATTTAAATTAAAATTACACTTCAGAGTGAAATTCTCACCAGTATACAGAACGTTTCTTTAAGATGACATAGTTTGCTTTCTTAATTGAATTAAACATACACTTGATTTCATTTGGAAGTCTTCTGATGTGGAAAAAGCACCATAAATCATCAATTTCTTTCTTTCTTTCTTTCTTTCTTTCTTTCTTTCTTTCTTTTTTTTGTGCTGGAAAGTTTGAAGACAGGCACATTGGGATTGCAGCCCATCACTTTCTGACACTTCCCCAAGTGTGTAGACTTTCAGAGGCAGGCTAATGTTTTATAATATGCTGTTTAAAGTTTCCCCTAAATGAAAAAATTATGTGATACAATTTAAAAAGCTTTTATCCATGACATCTGATTACAAAGAAGGCAACTTAATGACTAATTGAGTGCTGTAATTTTTAAAATTTATATGGAAATATAAAGATCATTCAAGTACTTTTTCTATATTTTCTATGTCATTCAATCTGGAAGTCTATAGTTATAGTTTCTTTCTCATTGAATATATTTTACAGAAATATATGAGATGATCATTCATATTCAAATGTTCCTGACATAAATACATAATATTTAAATAAATAACATAAACCATAAATGTTTCAAACATTTTGGAGGAAAGAACCAACCCTTACCTATATTTATGTAACATCTCTTTCTCTTATGGTATAGGTAAATATCTACTTTAATTATTTGTATTATGCTTTCATTATACCTGCAGACTTTTTCTTATTTGGAAATTTTCTACATTACTAAACTAAAATGATATAAAACAAGAAGTTTAGAATTGAACTGAACTTTTCTATTAAAACTATAAAACTGACTTTGCTTGTTCCTCAATTTATAAAATGTTCACTGGAAAATAAACTTTTACTAATACAACTAAAATTATGAACATCTTGTATTAGTATATTAATTAGTTTATTTAAACTTAGTTCTATATATAATGAAGTGAATACATGGATTCATTACAATGATTTTCTTGTTCAACAAGAAATTCACGATGTTATACCTAAAAATAGTGTTTAACACATAAAACTTTTGTACAAAATGATAATTTTAAGAAACAAACACTCTAAAGTGGCTAGTCTTTTCTGCAATTGACCTTTAATGTTGCCTGTGCAATTAATCTTTTAAAGCTGAAAATAACATCACACTTCTTTATAACTTAAGGACAGCTTTAGGATTTTCATTAAAATAAGATAACTTTAAAACAAACTTTGCTGTTTCTCAGTAAAACTCTGTGGGTCTCATTTCTTGTGAATTCACAGATTTGAACTTATCAATGACGTTATTACCCAGTGAGAACACTATCTTTGCTAGATTTATTCTAGATATGTGACATGTTTGTTTGTTTATTTGTTTATTCATTTTTGATACTGGGCATCAAACTCAGGACCTTGCACTTGCTGGATAGGTGCTGTGGTGTGAGCTGGATCTGGTATATGTTTATCATATTATTATAAAGGGTAACTTTTTTAAGCAATAGAATTATTCAATATGTGAAAATATTTTCAAATCAGGAAAAAATTCACTTCATTTTGTAACCAAGTTTATTAGAACACAATGTTATAATTTAGACAGAAAGTTAAATTGTTTCACTGCAAAGCTTTCTGCAGTGAAATATTAACACATTAAATATTTCTTTATCATGTAGTATGAAAGGCTAACATTCAGATAAAATTCTAGGTTTTAGCTATAATGTATAATTGATTTTTTATAGTCAATATTTTCATGTATTACTAATGAATTTTCCTGCCTTTAAAAACACATGCAAATAGTCTAAGATTTCTAGGTATTTAATCGTCTGTGAACAATTTGTCTTGATTCTTCTTGAAAACCATTATGCTACTGTTTTAAAATATTTATTGATTTATGTCTACTTTCTATTGTTACACTGTACCAGCTAAAACATTTTGTAATATATATTAAACAAAATTGGCAGTTACAGGTTTCTTTCAACAGTTACCTCTCTGAAATCAAAAATTTCAATATTTCAACATAATGTATGATGGTTTGGGTAAATTTTCTATAATTTTTTTGTATGAGGTTGAATCAATTTACCACCATTCCTAACCTACTGAGAGGTTTTACCAAGAAAAATATTAAATTTTATGATTTTTTTTCTTGTTCATAGAGGCTTTCTTTTTCATTGTACTATTTAAAGGGTAATTTATATGGATTGTTTTAGGAAAATTAGCCAACTTTATATTTCTAGAAAATAACAAAAAACAACTTTGTCCTAATTTAGGTCATATAATGCTAGATTTGATTTTCTGAAATTTGTGTAGAATATTTGTATTTCTTCTCCTAACTTATAAAAGACTATAGTTTTTCAGACATGTAACATCTTTTTCAGATGTTGTGTCGGTCAAATTAATCACACAAACTGGGCCAGTAAGGCATTCTCTCTTATTTTTCTATTTTTCTGAAATTATTTGTATAAAATGTAATTATTTTTTCTTAAATGAATGCTAAAAATTTCAGGAAAAGTTTCCTAGATCAGAATTTTCTTCAAAGAAAGTTGTTTAAATACATGCAATTTATCAATGCTATTAAAACTTTTAAATCTTATTAATACTGTGATAGTTTCAGTGTTAGAACATTAAACTTGTTGAAAATATTTAGGTTTCAAATCTACTTAATTTTTTAAAAATCCTATGAAGTTTCTATTTTGATTTATTTTACTGTTTATTCTTTTCCATTCTCCTTTTATTTTTTTTTCTATTTCACTAGACTTGTAAAAATAACTTTTGAGACTATGTATTGCATATAAGCCCTATTTTATATTTATCTTTATATCTATTATTTATACTTCTGCTTTTCTTGTACTTTTTGTCTTTCTTTTCCTACTTTTATGTGATAATTTATGTCAACCATTATTAATCGTTCTCCTACATAAGCCTTTTATATGTATATCCATTTGAGACTGAAAATTTTAGTCTGTTTACTGATTTAGGTAAACTGTACATCTTTTGGTGTGCTGTCTTTCTCTTACAATTGAGTGAAAATAGCTTTGTATTCTTACTTTTGTTTCTTTTTTAATATAGTTTATTTATATGTACAGTTTTAAACATTGTAGGATTTTCAAGTAGACATTTACTTGTATCTCAATTATATTTTGACATAAATACACAGAACTTACTGTTCTAACTTAATATTATTTTATTATTTCATGTGTTAATTTAGTATATGACTTATTTTTGTATTTTTGTGCTTATAAAGACTGAATACTCTGCATTCACTGACTATCATTGTGAGTCCAGAGATTAGCTTATATCTCTGTCTGAAATTTCTTTTTTATTTTTCACAATTGCTTTAGCACCTGTAAGCCTTTTGTACTTTATATGAACTATAGAAAGATTTTACCGTGCATGTAAAAATTTCTTCTGAGTTTGTTCCATACTATACTTTAACAAATTATCCTGACATAGTGGCACATGTCCACAATCCCAGCACTCGGGGGGCTGAGGCTGAGGATCACTGCAAATTCAAGGCCACCAGAAATGCATAATGAAACTTTGTCTCAAAAAACCCCACAAAATAATAATAAAAAGATATATACTTAACAAATTAATACATTGTTTGCAAATTAAAATATTTTTTAAAATTTTATTTAAAAGGAAAAAGAAAAACCAAAACAAAACAAAGCGGTGTAAGGGTACAAGTAATACAGAACTACAAAAAAAAAAAAAAAAAAAAAAAACAGTAAGAAATCACCAGTTAATAGATTACATATTATCATCTTAGAGATAGTTGCTCAAGTCAAGTATCAAAGTATACAAAGTGGACATTCAAACAGTGAGACTGTAAACAGTTGTGTTCAATGATCCAACCAAAAACATTAAAATCGTCAGCTATTTAACACCCCTAAACACACTTGCAGTTGTATCCTTTAGAGCTCTGTTTTCCCCTTTCTTTTTTACAACAAAATTTACACATTTTGGGCTTTATTACTCCTTAGTTCTTATTATTTTTTTTGGAAGAGAATAAAATCAAATATGGCAAAACAAAGCTGCCATTCAAACCCAAGGATAGACGTAGTACATGATGTAAAAACAGAGTACAAGGTTATCAACAATGGTTACCATAATGTCTCTTGCTTCCTTAAAAAGAATTGTCTATCTCATTAGGTATTATAAAGTTGAACAAAACAGTAGAGAACAAGACCAGTAAAACCTAAACATTGTAAACATTACAGGATTTCCAAAGGAGATAATAGTCAAACCAGAATGGGCATCATAGTGAATCTTATTGCCTTCAAAGTACTTGCCTATACCCTCAAACTTGATACTATCATACAGAATGGAACAGAGTCTAATCAGTCAAAACAAGATAGTTGGGAGGTATTACAGGACTTCAAATCAAGTTAACAGGAAATTTAAAAAGTTACTATAATATATCCTGCTAATTTTTTAAATTTTTTCCCTTAATTAAAAAATCATAAAAAATAACTAAATATTTTTTTAATGAATAAGGGAGAGATTGAGATAAAAGAGGACATAACAACAATACAGGTTAAAACATGACTGTTTCAGCAACCTAGTGCTTCACCACCAAATAACCCGACTTAATAGTAGCTACCATAGTGTCTGCCTTTTTCCTTGAAATATTTGAATATAACTTCATATACTATAGATTCAAATATTTCCATATCAAGCAGCCCAGAATAAAGCCATTCCAATTAATAAGTGAAAACTTTATAAGGCTTCAAGGCCATATAATGGGGAATCATGATTACCACATACTTTTATATATTTGAATCATTACTTACATTAGGGAAACTTCGGTATTCACACATGCGAGATTGATTTATTTCACTTATGAGTATGGTCTCAAGCTGCGCCCATTTATTGATAAATATCTCAATGCAATCCTTCTTTTAGCTGAGTAACATTCCATTGTATAGAAATACCACAACTTTTTTATCCATTCCTCAGTGGATGGACACTTGGGTTGTTTCCATGATCTGGCAATTACAAATTGAGCTGCTATAAACATAGGTGCACATATATCACGGTGATATGATGCTTTCAGTTCTTCTGGAAATATGCCTAGAAGTGGAATAGCTGGATCAAATGGGACTTCCAATCCCAGCTTTTTGAGAAATCTCCAGACTGATCTCCACAAAGGTTGTACCAGTCTACACACCCACCAGCAGTGTAGGAGATTTCCTTTTTCTCCACACCCTTTCCAGCATTTGTTATTGTTGGTTTTCTTCATCCTGGCCATTCTTTCAGGAGTGAGATGGAATCTCAGTGTGGTTTTAATTTGCATTTCTCTAATGACCAATGATGATGAACATTTTTTCATGTATTTATTTGACATTTGTATTTCTTCATCTGAGAAGTGCGTATTCATCTCAGATGCCCATTTTTGGATTGGATCTTTGAATTTTGGGGGTCTGAGTTTTTTTTTTAAATTCTTTATATGTTTGAGACAAAAGTCCCTTGTCTGAGGGAGAGTTCACTAAGATCTTTTCCCAGTTTGTGGGTTTTCTTTTCACTATGCTGGAGATTTCTTTTGACATGCAGAAAATTTTAATAAGAGGTGGTCCCAGTTATTGATTCTAGAAAGTATTTCCCGTGTGGTTTGAGTCCTGTTCATGAATTCTCTACCTACCCCTATATGTTCAAGATTTCTACCCAATTAGTCTTCCAATAGATTTAGTGTTTCTGTTTTAATATTCATATCTTTGATCCATTTAGATTTTAATTTAGTACATGGTAATAGGCTGGGTCTAGCTTTAGTTTTAGGCAAATGGAGAGCAAGTTTTTCAGTACCATTTATTAAAGAGACTGTCATTCTTCCAGTGAAACTGCTTGTCTCCTTTATCAAAGATAAGGTGGTTGAGTGTGTTTGTAGTTGTGGTTGTATCTTCTAATCTATTCCATTGACCTTCGGCTCTGTTTTGATTCCAGTACCATGTTGATTTTACTACTGTTGCTTTGTACTATAACTTCAAGTCAGGGATTGTGATGCCTCCTGCCTTGCCTTTGCTGCTTAGAATTGCCTTTGCTAATCTAGGTACTTCTGGTTCCAGATGAATTTTAGGAGTTATTTCCCTAGATCTATAAGGTATGTTGATGGTATTTTTATTGGGATTGCATTGAATCTGTATAACAGTATTGGTAGAATGGCCATTTTCACAATGTTTGTTCTCCCTATCCATGAGTAAGGGATGTCTTTCCATTTTCTGAGATCATCTTCAATTTCTTTTTTCAGTGTATTATAATTTTCCTTGTATAGGTCTTTCACTTCTTTCGTAAGGGTAATTCCTAAATATTTCATTTTTTTGATTGCTAGTATGAAGAGTGTGGTTTCCCTTATTTCCCTCTCTGTGATTTTGTTGTTAGTGTATAGGAAGGCTATTGATTTCTGAGTATTGATTTTGTATCTACATTACTGAATTTATTTATTGTATGGAAGAGTCTTTCAATGGAGTTTAGGGGGTCTTCTATGGAATATCATGTCATCTGCAAACAATGATAATTTAACTTCTTTTTCTATCTTTACCCCTTTTATTTTTCTCTCTTGTCTAATTGCTCTGCCTAGTATTTCCACTACTACATTGAATAGGAGTGGTGATAAGTGACATCCTTGTCTTGTGCCTGATTTTAAGGTAAAGACCTTCAGTATTTGGCCACTTAGTAAGATACTGGCTGTTGTTTTGTCATAGATTCTGTAAGATTCTTATCATGAACGAATGTTGAACCTTATCAAAAGCTTTTTCTGCATCTATAGAAATGATCATGTGATTCTTACTTTTGGCTTTATTGATATGTGGATTGATTACATTTATTGATTTACATATGTTGAACCATCCCTGCATGCCTGGCATGAATCCCACACAGTCATGGTGTATAATCTTCTTGATGATTTGCTGCCTCCTACTTGCCAGTATTTTATTGAGGATTTTTGCATCTGTGTTCATTAGGGAGATCGGTCTGTAGTTCTCTTTTTTAGTTGGGTCTTTCTCAGGTTTTGGTACTAGAGTAATATTTGCTTCCAGGAATGACTTAGGAAGCATTGCTTCCCTTTCAATTTCATTGAATAGTTTGAGGAGAGTAGGCATTAGGTCTTATTTGTATTTCTTGTAGAATTCTGCATTGAATCCGTCTGGGCCTGGGCTCTTTCTTGTATGTAAGGACTTCATTACATTTTCAATTTCATTAAGAGATATTGGGTTATTCAGCAGTTTTACACCCTCTTGATCTAGCTTTGGAACTTTATATGTTTCTAAGAATCTGTCTATTTCTTCTGTGTTATCAAACCTTTGAGAGTAGAGGTTTTCGAAATAGGTGTTGATGATCTTCTGTATTTCTGTAGATTGTGTAGTAATTTCACCTTTTTCATTTCTTATTGCATGAATTTGAGCTTTTTCTTCCCTTTTTAAAATAAGGTTGGCTAGGGGCTTGTTGATTTTATTTATTCTTTCAAAGAACCAACTATTTGATTGTTGATTCTTTGGATTGTTTTCTTAGTCTCTATTGCACTGATTTCTGCTCTGATTTTTATAATTTCCTCTCTTCTTTTGGCTTTGTGCTTGACTTGCTCTTCTTTTGCTAGCTGTTTGAGGTGTAGCATCAGGTTATTTATTTGTATTTGTTCTTTTTTCCTGATGTGGGAACTCAGTGCAATAAATTTCCCTCTGAGGATGGCTTTCATTGCATCCCACAGATTCTGGTAAGTTGTATCTGCATTTTCATTTTCTTGTTGGTATTGTTTAATTTCTTCTGTGACCCACTGATTACTCAAGAGTGTGTTATTCAGTTTCCATGTGTTTGTTGGAGTTTTTCAGTATCTTTTATCATTAATTTCTAATTTCAGAGCGCTATGATCCGATAACATGCAAGGGATGATTACAATTCTTTTGCATTTGTTTAAATATGTTCTGTGAGCTAATATATGGTCTATTTTAGAGAATGACCCATGTACTGCTGAGAAGAATGTGTATTCTGATGTTGTTGGGTGGAACATTCTGTATATGTCTGTCAAGTCCACTTGTTCACAGGTGTGATTCAGTTCTGTTATTTCTGTGCTCATTTTCTGTCTGCTTGATCTGTCTGTTTATGTCAATG
Source organism: Cavia porcellus (assembly GCF_034190915.1). Taxonomy (NCBI): domain Eukaryota; kingdom Metazoa; phylum Chordata; class Mammalia; order Rodentia; family Caviidae; genus Cavia; species Cavia porcellus. Next base: position 61,904,498 of record NW_026947493.1, read on the forward strand.
GCATATTAAGGTCTCCTGTTACAATTGTGTTACTGATAATTTGAGTTTTCATTTCTGTTAATAGTTGTTTTATATCACTGGGTGCTCTGGAGTTTGGTGTGTATATATTTAAGATAGTTATCTCTTTCTCTTCGAGTTTTCCCCTAACGAGTATGTAGTGACCTTCTTTGTCCTTTATGATCATTGTTGGTTTAAAGTTCATGTTGTCTGCAAACAGAATGGCTACTCCTCCTTTTTTTTTTTGGATTCCTGCTGCATGAAGTATTGTTTTCCATCCTTTGACTTTCAGTCTGTGAGTATCCTTCTGGGTTAGATGGGTTTCCTCTAAACAGCATATGGCTGGATTTTGTTTCTTGATCCATTCTGCTAGTCTGTTTCTTTTGATTGGTGCATTGAGACCATTTACATTAATGGTTATAACTGTTATATGCTTGTTTATTGTTGATATGTTATCTCTCTGCTGTTGCAGCTTTATCTTTCTGTTCTGTTTAATTATCTGCTTTGCTTAGTGGTTTTTTCCTTTGTGTATCTAAACTGTCTCTCAATATTTTTTGCAGGGTTGGCTTGGTGTTCATGAAGTTCTTCAGCTGTTCTTTGTCATGGAAGTGTCATATTTCACCATCGATTTTGAATGAAAGTTTTGCAGCGTACATCAGTCTAGGTTGGAAATCATTTTGCTTTAGGATCTGGAATACTTCACTCCATGCTTTTCTTGACTTTATTGTTTGTGCTGAGAAGTCTGCTGTAATTCTGATAGGTTTTCCTTTATAAGTGATCTGTCTTTTCTCTCTGACAGCTTTTAATAATATATTCATGTGTTGGATTTCTGGGATGGTGATTATTATATGTCTGGGTGTAGTTTTATTTTGGTTATGACTATTTGGAGTTCTATAGGCTTCACTGAACCTGATGTCGGTTTCTGATCTCATGCTTGGGAAATTTTCAGCTGTTACTTCTCTAAATATCCTCTTGACATCCTTTATGTTGTCCCCTTCTTTTTCATTAATTGCTATCAATCTTATGTTATTTTTCTTTGCATCATCTTTCAGTTGTTGAATTATTATTTCCTGATTCCTTGTTATTTTTAAAAGATCTTTCCTTTCCTGTTCACTAGCTGCAATCATGTCTTCAAGGTCTGAAATTCTATCTTCACTTTCATTGAGGCAGTTTTTACAGCTTTTAGTGAAGTTTTTTATTTCCTGTATGTATCTGTGCATCTGCGTTATGTATTCTGTTTGTTTCTTATATTGCTCATCTAGGGGTTCTATCTTTTTGTTTAATTCCTCCAATTTTAACTGTGTTTTCTTTAGATATATTCAGAATCTCTTTCATTTCTTTTATCGTTTCTTCTTTTACCTGGGAGACTATTTTGAATTTGAATTCCTTTAAAGCTTCCTGGATTTGCTTGTTAACTTCAGTAGCTATTATGTCCAATATTTAGGTGAATGGCATATATTTTCTTCTATATACATCACTCCTAGGGTTTCTTGAGATGGGATGGAGGTTTGAGGTTGTAATTTGGTCTTTCATTTTGTCATTTTCCTATATTTCTGTGTTTCAAGTGTTATTTGAAAGCTTCCTCAGGGTCTGTTCGAAATCCACTTCTATGTTCACAGCTCCTGGGACTCTGGCACCCAGTTCCCCCAAGCCACTGAGCCTCTAGAACCAATGGCCCTCTTCTGCCTGTTTAAAACTCCGTAGTTCCAGATAAGCTGGGCTCCAGGGATACTGTGCGCCTGCCTGCTTGCTGGAAACTCCACTGTTCTCCGAGTGCAGCCGGAATGCGGAGGCAGATGTAGATGTCTCAGACCCTCTTATCCACTTCACTGCATCCGGAAGCCTGGAGGGTCCCAAACAGTCTGGGCTTGGGGCAGAGTCCACTGGACACTTACCACAGGCCGCGGGGCCTCCGGAACTGGTGATGCTCACCTGCTTGCTGAGATATCCACAGTCCTCCAGACACACGGGGAGGTCAATGCAGGCACCCCAGATCAGTCCAACCCTTCCTCTGCACCTGGACTGTGCAGGAGTACCAAATAGGCTGGGCTCCGGGGATAGTGTGTGCCTGCCTGCTTGCTGGAAACTCCACTGTTCTCCCACAAATTAAAATATTAAACTCTCCTATATATGAGTATGGCCCATTGGTTCATTCTCCTAAATTATTTTGTTAATATTTGTTCTGAAAGTACAACTATCAAAAATACTTTCTAAATTTCTCTATAAATATTTCATATTTGATTATTTGTATAGGTACTTCTGTTTGTTCAAAGTTAGCATACAGAAATTCAAATAATTAATGTTTATGCCATGAAATTTTGATCATTCATTAGTGGTAGTGTTAAATTCATTAACATTTTTATTTGTACAGTCAGACTGCTTAGAACAAAAATAGTGGACATAAATTTTTTATTTCTCTCTTTTCTTTTGTCAAGGCTAACTTATTAATTGCTAAATTATAATAGTAGCTGTAGCAATTATATACTATTGAATGGCATTACTCAAAGACTGTATCATTGATAATAATGCAGAAATAACTTTCATATTTTTAATTTTTATTTTTATTACTACATGTTTGCAGTAATGGATGATTACACTCTGTTAGTACATGGGGAGTTAGAACATCTCCCTGTCACATTTCACATTTTTTACTTACATTTCCCTTCATCTCCCTCTGCCATCCTTCCATTTCTACATTTCCTTCCCTTCTGCAAAACATCTATTTCTTGTTTCTGTTATATTTGTCTCTTAAATTGATCTGTAAATTATTTATACTTTGAGTTTTTCATATAAGTGAAACCATAAGATATGCCAGGCTTTGTATCTAATTTATTTCACTAAATATTATGGCCTCAAACTGCATCCATTTTTCTAAACATGACTCAAATTTATGTTTTTAGCAAAGTACTACTCCCTTGTGTATAATAAATACCACATGCTTATCTTCACAGTTCTAAGGACATTTGTTTTCAAAACATGTTCATAAATACTTATATGCTCATACCATACAGATAATCATAGTCTCATTAGATGAGTTGGAGAATATTTTCTCTTCTTCTGCCTCTGGGAAAATGTTACTTAAGACTGATGTTGTTTCATCTGTAAATATTGCTTATAAAGAAACTCATTTGACTTTTTTTATTGTAAAGATTTTGCTTTCAAGTTTATTTATTTATATTTATTTATATATATTTATATTTATATTTATTTATATTTATATTTTGGTACCAGGGCTTGAACCCAGTGACCTAGCACTTGCAAAGCTGAGCTAAATTCCTGGCCCTCAAATTTAATTTCTTTATGGATATAATCCTATTTTTTTCTGTAGTGTAAGTTTCTAAATTAATTAATTTGAACTATGCTAGGGGAAACTTCCAATTTTCTCTGATTAATCTTTTTGGCACCTATCACAGAATTTAAATTTTAATTTTATAGTGGTAGTTTTTGTACAAATGTCTTTTTTACTATCATTTTGGTAATATAATTAATATATCCTTTTATCTTCATCAAGAAGCTAAAAGTTTCTATTATGTTTTGTGTCAAATATAAATAGCTTTTGATTCCACATCTTTTTGATATTTTCCATCATATTTTATTATCTGTTTTTTTTCCTTGTTTGGTTCTTTTCATTACTTTGAATTCAACAGACTCTTTTTTCCTAGCTTCTGAAACCACAAAAGTGGATATCAAATGAGACTCTCCATTTTTAATTTTAAATGCTGTAGTCTATATATCTCCATTATATACCTTTCAACATTATTTTCATAAATTTAAAAGAACATGTTATTATAATTCAGTTCACAATGTTTAATATATATGTATATACATATATATATTTTACATACATATATATATATGTATGTATACTAGAACCATTTTTCTTTATCACTGGTAATATTTCTTGTGCTGCAGTCTATACTGCTTTAGAGCTGTTTGAGCCAGAATTTTATTAGTCCTGCATAGAATATTTGGCTATGCTTTTAATATTTATAATATTTACAAACCAATGTTTTCTGGTACAAGTAACCACTGATTGATTTCTTAGTCCTCTGGCCCAATGCATATCAGTAATTTTTCATTTTTAAACAAATACTTTATAGTCGAAAGTATCCTCAGAAACACATCAGTTCCTCTTTTGAGTTAATAACTTGAACCATTTGTGAAAATTCTATTGATAGCCACTAAAAATTCCATTTTCCTGTTGTGTTTATAGGCTGCACCCTAACCTTCCATTTAATGAGCTGGAACAGTGTTAAGTCTGTTCCTTTTGTAATGGTCATAATTTGTAGGTATAGGAGAGGATATTCACTAGGAATTTTAAAGGTAACTATAAGTACCGTCTCTAAAATCTACACCTGAAAATGCTGAGACAATTTTAATGTTTTCAAAGCAGAAACAGCAGATGTCAATTTATATTCAACAAATATATAGACGTCCTCAGAATTTGAACCATAACAGCATTCTTTGACAAAAAACAGCTTAGGAAACTAGATTTGTACAAAGCTCGCTGTTCTTGTCCAAAACATTAATAAATGTATTAACCATAAGTGATTTCAGTGTAGATGAAGGTCTCAAGAGAAAGCTTTAATTGTGTAATTCAACTGTGTTCAAGATTATATTCAAATTCAGTTTCAGTCAAAATAGTCCTAGATAAAGGAGAACAAGACACAGGTTTGTAAAACAAGGAAACATGCTATATCAAACATTTGACAGAAATTATCAATGTTTCTTTTTGTATTTTCCACCAAATGTACACTTATTCCATGCTATAATCTTTTATGCAATGAATAAATACTGATTTGTTTCTGAATAGCTGCTTTCACATTTTTAAATTTTATTAGTGCATATCTGCAGGTCATGCAGTTGATTGTCTTGGAGAGTGGTTACAGTACATAACCACAGCTGTTTTCATTTGTAATCCCTTCCCGTTTTTGTTCCCTCACTCTCTCCTCCTCCAGTTCCCCATTCCAGTTCTCACTCTTACTGATATTATTCATTTTAGCCCATGTGGTGGCATATAGTGTTTATACTGATTGAGTTTGTTAGATTCCTGTAGAGGGCATATCTTTACTAATATCCGTTCCCCTCCTCTTCACCCCTCACAATTTCTCCCTTGGACCACTTCCCTACTTCAAGAAGTCTATGCTCTTGTCCACTTCTGTCCATCCTTCTTATTCTCTTTGCCTCACTCATATGAGAAACACCACATTGTATTTAAGCTTATGTGTCTGTTTTATTCACTCCACATTGTCTTTTACAGGCTCATCCATTTTTCCAACAAATGTCTCAAATGTGTCATTCTTTATAGATGAGTAGTATTCCATTATACATAAATTCCATATTTTCTTTATCCAATTGTCTGTTGATAAAATGTGTAGATTGCTTCTAAGATTTAGCTATTACATATTGTGCTGCTAAAAATACTGATATGCACCTATCGCTATAATGACTTAAGCTCTTTGGGGAAGATATCTAGGAGGAGGATAGCAGTGTGATATGGGATTTATAAGTTCAGTTCTTTAGAAATCGCTATACTTATTGCCTTAATGATTTTACTAGTTTACTTTCCACCAACAATGAAGGAGTGTTCCTTTTTCATCTCAGCCATGACAGCTCTCACTATCTTTCTGGAGAAAGGTGGAATCATCATTGTTTTAATGGATAGAAGACTTTGAGCATTTTTTTCATGTATTTGTTGACCATTTGTAATTCATCCTCTGTCAGTTTCTGTGCATTTCTCTTGCCCATTCCTTAACTGGATCTTTAATTTAGGCTGCTTACTTAATTTATTTCTTTTAGTTCTTTGTATATTATTGGCATTAGTCCTCTGATCAGAGGAGTAGCTAGCAATTTTTTTCCCATTCTGTATGGTGTCTCTTCAGAAGATTTTAGTCTGATATAATCCCATTGTTGATTCTTGCTGTTATGTCTTGTGCAATTGAGATTCTGTTTAGAAAATCTTTTCCTATATCTAGTCTTTAAGTGTTTTACCTATTTTATTTTCCAGTAAGCTTACTCTTTCTGTTAATGTTTACATCTATGTTCCATTTGGATTTTAATTTATTATATGGTGAGAGACAGTGTCCAGTTTCAGTCTCCTGGACACAGACAATCACTTTTCCCTGAACCACTAGTTGAATAGGCTATCTTTCTTCCAACATATGCTTTTGGCCTTTTGTTGAAGATCAAATAGCTGAATGTGTTTGGGGAAATTCCTGGATCCTCAATTCTGTCCCATGATCCACATATATGTTTCTGTTCCAGTAAAATACATTTTTAAATCACTATTGCTTTGGAGTATATCTTGAAATCAGGTATTCTTTGCCCTTCTTGCCCAAAATTGCTTTTGATATTCTAAGTCCCATAGAATCTCTATAACAATTTGAGGATTACAGGCATTTTGACAATACTTATTCTGTCTATCCAGTAGCAGGAGACATCTTTCCGTTTTTTGATGTTCTCATTAAACTCCTTTTTGTAGAATACTATAGTTTTCTTAGGAGAGGTGTTTCACTTCCTTAATTAGGTTATTCTTAGGTATTTCCTTTTTCTTGAAAGTACTATGAATGATATAATTTTCATAATTTCCTTCTCATTATGTTCATCGATGTCCACAAACACTAATGAGTTTCTGTTGATTTTATCTTACTACATTGGTGAAGTTATTAATTCTAAAAGCTTTGATGGAGTTCTTTGGACCTTCTCTGTAGAATATACTGTCCTCTGCAAATAATGATAATTTTACTTTTTTCCTTTCTTTTATGTATCTTCTTTATTTCTTAAACTTGTCTAATTGCTCTAGTTAATGGGATTATATTTGGTCAAATCCCTTTCCTGCATCTATTTATATGATCATATAGTTTTTTTTTTTACCTTGCTTCTGTTAATGCAATATATCGCATTTATTGAATAACATAGTGAACCATTTTTGCATCTCTTGGATGAAATCTACTTGTTCATGATTTATGATCTTTTTCATAATGTGCTGCATACTATTTGTTATTGTCTTGTTGAGGATTTTTGCATTGATATTCATTAAGGAGATTGGTCAATAGTTTTATTAGTTCAGTTGTGATAATTTTATAACTTGCTAATTTATTAGCAAGTTGTGGTAATGCTTTTATTTCTTTGACTAAACATGTGACAACTCCTGTCTTACCTAAAGTAAATTTTGGAAGTTTTCAGATAATGATATTAGTGGGTTTTTAATGACTTCCAAAAGCTTATTTAAACTATATCCAATATGAGGGACACTGTTTTCTTAAATAAGTCATTGCTGCAAACAAAATACTTTCATTTCTACCTGTTTGCTTCAAATAAAGTTCCAAAAATCTACATTTCCAAAAGGTTACAATTATTTTTTCAACCAGTAAAATTGCTAGATCTCCATCTCTATGTAGAACTCTATGTATCTGGCAAACTTGTGGAAACTGTTTTGCAAAACACACCTCTTTTTTCCTACATTTGTTGCTACTTGGGCTCTACAGCTGGTTACATGATGAAGATAGGCATTACCAAAGGCCACACTGTCATCCGTTGCCACCCCTTGTGACAATGAAGGTGAAGTGGTCCTCACAGATTCTGCTCATTGAGGGTGTAAATCCCAACTTTAGGTCAACTAATCATTGGTATGTGGAGTCTTCCTCCAAACTTTGGGGTCTTTGTAACCTGGTCAGAGCATTTATGTTCTCTGGGAACTTGAAAAGACCTGGTGACTTTTTCATTTTGGATAATTAATTTTTCCTCATAAAACTATGTATGGAAACTTATATTTTTATAGATTATTTTATACTATCATTTCCATCATTACTTGGATTTTGTCTCCTTCAGAACTTGCATATATTTCTATTGAGTGCCTGATTTCTAATTTTATTATCTCTTCTTGTTACATTATTCCAACTAACTGCTGGTTGCTTCATTATTTTTGAAAGCAGAGTATGTTCTTAGGCACTGAATACATAAATTCTTCAGTTATACTTTTCACACCATTAAATTCTTTCTTTTAAAAAATCTTATTCTTGTTTCTTCTTCCTGTAAATATGACTCGTGTAACTTTAAAATGATCATTTTCTAGTGTAGATGCTATTGTTTTGCTCTTTCTGCTCTATGTTTCTGACAAGGAATTACTTTTTTCTAAGCTTTGCATTTTAATATGAATTAAGTAACAACAAAAATATAGATTGCAACTCAAGACACTAATTTAACCTGAGTTTTCCAAAATGAGTCTATTATTTATTAATTCAAACTCATGATTATAATAAAAAATTTATTTTATTTTATTTTATTTTTTGTCTTTTTTGTTTTTATCAGTACCAGGGATCGAACTCATGACTGCCTGCTTTCAATGCAGGTGCTTATGCCGCTGAGCTAAATCCCCAAGGCCCCTATAATCAAAAATTTTAAAAATCTTGTTTTTGGAGTCAAAAAGAAAAGTGGCATAATTAAAAAGTATACAAAGATTGTCTTTATTATTATATCTTTCCTCTTTATCCCTATTTTCATGTTTTTCCAAACACTTACCAAATGGTCTTATTTCTGTATTAGTGGGATACAATAGGACTTTTATCTATAACAAATAAATGCAGTGTATAAATAATACAAAGAATACTTAATTTTTCCAATTCTGAGTATTTAAGTGAGGTCATTATCACTGAGTTATATCACCAGACTGTTTTTTTTTTCTTTCTTTCTTTCTTTCTTTCTTTCTTTCTTTCTTTCTTTCTTTTCTTTGCTTGCTTGCTTTTTGCTTTCTTGCTTGATTGCCTGCCTGCCTGCCTGCCTTCCATCTTTCCTTCTGCTGAGACAGGATCTCAGTAAGCTACTAAACTGCGCAGGCTGGGCTCAAACCTGCACCTCCCCTGACTTTGCCTCCCAGTGTGCTGGGATTACAAGCATGCACCATCATGCCCAACATAAATTTTTAAAACTTTATTGCAGTAAAAGACACATGGACATTAGTCTACCACAACATTCTCTCCCCTGCTTCAAACACACTTATCTTTTCATTCTCTTCCCTTTGGAAGCAGTTCTGCAAGTCCTTTTTGTATCTTTATAAAATATGATTTAAAATACAGGAAATGCTGCTGTCCAGCGCTATTCCAAAAAAAAGCCAGCTCTTAAAAACAGTATGCTGAATTTTTGCCTGCATTATTCATCAGATTTGACATTGTACTACTTTCTGTATATTTCCCAAAGTAAAAATAAGTATGAAACATAAATGCGTTCTCTCTTAAGAGGGAAATTTATAGAAATGAATTCTCACATCAGGTAAACAGAACAAGCACAAATAAGCAGGCTAATGTTACACCTAAACCTTCTAGAAAATGAAGAGCAAGACAAGCCCAATCCCAAATGTGGGAGAAAATTATAAAGATAAGAGCAGAAATTAACACAGTAGAAACTACAAAAACAATGTCAAGAATTAATACACTGAAGAGTTGGTTCTTTGAAAGAATAAACAAAATTGATAAGCCCTTAAATACCTTATCAAAATGAAGAAAGAAAAAACTCAAATTTAAGCTTTCAAATTACGATCAACAACAAGACAATGCAAAGGGTGAAACTGCCACAGATTCTGTGGAAATTCAGAAGATCAACAGTACTTAGCTCAAAAATCTAAGGGCCAGGAATTTAGTTCAGAGACATAAGCACCTGCCTGGCAAGCGTGAGGTCATGAGTTCAATCCTTGTACAAAAAAAAAAAAAGCTATACTCATCTAGGATGGAAAACACAGAAGAGACAGATTACTAGAAACATAAACTATCAAAGCAGAATAAAGAAGATGTAAAACTTCTGAATAACTCAATATCAATTAATTAAATTGAAAATGTAATTAAAAACTTACCAACAAAGAAAACTCTAGGTCCTGATGTCCAGCCTCGAATAAGGCTGAATTCTACAAAAAATTCAGACATTTAACACTGACACTCCTCAGTCTCTTCAACAAAATTGAAAAGGTAGCAATTCTCCTTAATTCATTCTTAGTGGCAAGTATTACGTGATACCAAAAGCAGAAAAAGACACAACCAAAAATGAGAACTACAGGCCAGTCTTTCCAATGAACATGATGCAAAAATCCTCAATAAAATCCTAGCAAATAGAATGCAGCATATCATCAAGAAGACTATACACCACAAGCAAGTGGGACTCATTTGAGGGATACAGAGATGCTCCAGCATACACAAAACAATAAATGTAATACATCATATTAACAGAGCCAAGGACAAAAATCACATGGTCATCTAAACAGATGCAGAAAGATCTTTTGATAAAATCCAACACTCATAATGATAAAATCCTTACAAAAAAATAGAATAGATGGTCTCTATATGACAAAATCATACTAAATGGACAGAAATTGAAAGCTTTCAACCTAAAATCAACAGCAAAACAAAGGGGTACACTATCACACTCCTATTCAATACAGTTCTCAAAGCATTAGCCAGAGCAATTAGACAAGAGATATATACAAAAAGGATAAGGAGAGGAAAAGAAGAAATTAAATTATCATTATTTGCATATGACATGATACTCTACATAGAAGACTCAAAAAGTCCACCTAAAGTCTACTAGATTTAATAAACAAATTCAGCAGTTTAGCTAGATACAACGTCAACACTCAAAAATCAGTAACATTCCTGTATACAGACGACAAAGTCACTGAAAGCGAAATAAGGGAAAAAACATCATTCACCAAAATATTCAAAAAATTAAATACTTAGGAATCAATATAACAAAGGAAGTAAATAATCTGTACATTGAAAATTACAGTACTCTGAAAAATGAAATCAAAGAGGATCGCAGAAAATGAAACGATATTCCCAGTTCATGAATTGGAAGAACCAACAATGAGAAAGTGGCCATACTCCCAAATCAGTTATACAGGTTTAATGCAATCCTAATCAAAGTACCATTATCATATCTCACAGATCTAAAGAAAACATTCCTAAAATTCATCTGAAACCAGAAGAGACCTAGCACAGCAGAGGCAATCCTGGCAACAAAGGCAAGGCAGGAGCATCACAATCCCTAAATTGAACTTATACTACAAAGCTACTGTTATAAAATCAGCTTGGTACTGGAAAAAAAAAAAAAAAAAAAAAAAAACCACAAGACCTAACAATCAATGAAACAGAACAAAAGATACAGACACAACTACAAACTCACTCAACCATCTTATCTTTGACAAAGGAGCCAAACATGTTCACAGAAGAAAGACAGGCTTTTTAATAAATGATGCTAGAATGACTGGCTTTCCACATACTAAAATCTTAAAACTAGAACCATGCCTATCACCATGCACTAAACTAAAGTTGAAATGGATCAAAGATCTAACTATTAAAACAGAAACACTAGATGTACTGGGAGACGAAGTAAGCGGAAATCTCAAAGACATAGGGGTGCAGAGAGTTCATGGGCAAAAACCAAACCACATGGGAAGTACTTCAAAGAATCAGCAACAGGGATCACTCTCATTAAAAAGCTTCTGAACATCAAATGAAATCACAAATAGAGTGGAAAAATTCACACATATCTGGAAAAAAATTGCCAGCAGTCCTCAGACAAAATACTTCTGTCTTAAATTTATGAACAACTGAAAGAAATCAGGCCTTCCCAAATTCAAAGAACTAATCCACAAAAGGGCATCTGAGCTAAACACACACTTCTAAGATGAAGAAACACAGATGAAAAATAAAAATATGAAAAATGTTCCACATCACTGGTCAGTAAAGAAATGCAAAATAAAACAATGATGAGATTGTGTCTCACTCCAGAAAGAATGACCAAGATCAAGAAATCAACCAATAGGGGCTGGGGATTTAGCTCAGCGGCATAAGCGCCTGCCTCGAAAGCAGGCAGTCGTGAGTTCGATCCCTGGTACGGGTAAAAAACGAAAAAGCCAAAAAAAAAAAAAAAAAAAAAAATCAACCAATAACAAATACTGGAGGGTCTGTGGGTAGAAGGAACTCTTCTGAATTGTTTGTGAAGTGTAGACTATGCAACCACTGTGGAAATCAGTGTGGAGATTCCTCAAAGAGCTAGGATTAGAGTTCCTATTTGACCCAGTTGTCCCTCTTTTGGAAATTATCCCAGCAGAATTGAACATATCATAGCACAGTGATACATGTGCACCCATGTTTATAGCAGCACAATTTGTAATAGCCAAATCTTGGAAACAACCCAGATGCCCATCAACTGAGGAATGCATAGAAAATGTGGTATTTTTATGAAATGGAGTATTGCTTAGCTATAAAGAAGGATGAACTTGAGGCTTTTATAGGTAAATGAGTGCAATTTGAGACCATACTTGTAAGTGAAATAAATCAAACTCACATGTGTAAAAACCATATTGACTCCCTACTGTAAGAATATTAAAGAGTAAATAAAATCCACAGTTGATATTGTGAAAGGATAAGAAATTGCTCAAAGGGGGAAAAAAAACAGCTGGCATGGGGGAAAGGAGAAAAGGAGGAAAGGAAAAGAAAAAAGATATAAATTCGTGTATATGTATGTAAGGCAGCCAAGATGATTACAGTGCTCATTATGTTAGTTCATGGAAAAGAACAGTTAATACTCATATGGTTTTTATCAGTTTTGCATAAGTGTATCTGGTAATCTAAGCAACTCTTTTGAAGATAACAATATGCAGTATAACAACCATTGTTAAATTCCTAGTATCTTGTTTTGAAAGCCTTTTATTATTTTATATTTTTGTTGTTGTAGTTGCTGTTTGTCTCTCTTTTTATTTCTTTTCTTTTTTTCTCTTTAAAATAAAATAAAAAATAAAAAAGAAACATAAATGTTTTGAATCAATTCTGGACATCAAAGCACTCAGAACACCAAACTAACAGCATAAAACAGGACTTTCATAACTGCTTCAGACAGTGGCAAGAATGATAGGACAATTATATTTGAAATGAGTGCAAATATTCTGAGGATGATTAATGGCAATATCTTTTTTACTATAATTAATTCATATGTGCACTGTAGCTTTCAACCACAACTTATTATGCCTCAGAAATTAAAGCTACATCTATATAATTTATATTTTTAAAGTATATTGTCAGAACTGATTGTAGCAAATATCATTAACTCTATTTTTGTAATTATAAAGCTCAGTTTAAGGAAAGCAATAGAATTAATCACACTCTGAGGACCTATTAGCACTGAAATCAATATTCTCCAACTCCAGATTCTAAAGTAGGATAATTTGATAATTTGTTTCTAGAAAATTACCTATTAACTACCAAAATTATTCCAGGTATCATTCAGCTTTAAATCAAAGACTTATTATGAACATTTTAATAGCCAATATCATTAATAGTTAATTGAAATGAAACAGATCATATAAATAAATAATCATAAACTTTCATTTAGCAAATACTGTATTTTTACTATGTTGAAGCTGTGGGGCTAGATAATATAAACTGTATATAAACTGTATAAAACAGATGTATATATTTTCAGTCAGCTAAAGATAATTCTTTACCCATAAGCTATGTAGTTTGGACAGCAGTAGGAAATTTGTCAGTCTTTAAACAATATATGATAAAATCGTATACTAAATTTCATGTGTGTTAGAATGGTGCCGGTTGACCTGAAATAGTAAGTGAATGAACTCACAGTGAAGCTTTCTACAGAAACTGTATTTAACAACAAAAATACCTGTATTGGATACCACATTAATAGCATAAAATATGTTTTTTGAATTAAGAGGAATACAAAAGATGGGAAAGCCCTGTTACACTGTATAAGGATCTGTGAGTTAATGTTTTAGCATATTCAATAAACAGTTATTTACCTTATTCTGATTTAGTGTTTTCAATAAAGTTTAGATTTCTATATTAAGCCTTTGAGGAAAAATATGAAGCCTCATCTTTAAATTTTTAAGTTTTTCATGTTCCAAAAACCATGGAAAAATAAGCACTGTATAGTTGCTCCACATTTTTGTGTACTAAATATTCACGTGTATATATTATTTATGCAGTTACACTTTATCTCTCTTTTGCATTTACACCATAGAAAATCCGTGTTTCTGTACCTGCGTTCTCATTATATCAACTTTCACATTAAGCTTTAGATTCATACAATCTGTAAAAGGCACAAGCCCACAACTGACATTCAATATTTGTTGAATAAGTATGATTAAAAAAATAAATGAAATATTAAGTGCTTTTCAAATATTATGTATTATAACATCAAAATAAGCTAAATGAGTATTTCGTGTGATATTATTGTTTTGTTCTCTGCATTTTTTAGTTCTAAATTCTTCAAATGTTTCTTAGATCCTCTACATACAGGCATACACTCAAACACATGGAGGCACTTACACAGATAGAGCAAAAGCGAAAGTAGACCAAAAAATAGTAACATTGGATTTAAATCTAACTCCACATATTTCTTAAAATAAGGAACCATTTTAAACATAAGATTAGCTGGTAACTTTCTAATTAGATATATTGTGCGTATGAGTTGTAGAAAACTTGCAAATTTCAGCCCTGTAAACATTTTGGTGTATTATTAATTTTTTTCTGTTTGTAGGCAAAGATTATAAAGAGAAAATAACAGTTAAGTGGATACAATTAAATAAAAGTTGTTGCATCAGGAAATTCTATTTCATGGTATATAAAAATTACTCTGATGATGTCATGTTTAAAATTATCATGAATTAATACTAGCCTCACCATTGTCTTGCAAATCTATTATTAATAATGTTACCAAAATAGCTTTGTGTGTAGCTCATAACATGCGAGTGAAACGGCAAAATAAAAGCTTTTATACTGAGTGCTTCCCCACCAGCCTTTCAGTATGCTGGGCCCTGACAGTGATGAGGTGGCAGCTGTTGTTAAAATCCCATGAAATATTGATGACATCACATCACTAAAAACAGAAAAAAGGTTTCAAAACTTTTCAACAGCTGCTTTGGTACGAAGCATTCGATCAATAATAGTTTGAGTCAAGTTTTTGCAAATAGCATTTATGATGCGCTAATACTGACACACGGTGAAAGATGGCATGATCCTATGAACCTAGACTGAAGTAATAATCTATGGGCCGTTGGAACGAGGATGGCATGAATAAACCTTTAGAAGTCCCTCTTAACTCTACAAAAATAGAACTGTGTTATAATACTTCGATTTAAAAGAATATCACAGTGAAAGAAGATTTCATAAGCTAACAGTTGCCCACATTATGAGCAAAATTTAGCTTTGTGAGTAAAATGCACAAAATATTGTATTTCCATTAAATTATGCAGGACTGTTGGAGTTAGACTTTCAGAACACAAGAAAACTCCAGCCAAGAGCAGAAAGGAGAACTAGAGTGCACATTCATTCTTATTGTAACAACAAAATTCTGTAACACTACTAGGTGAATTAAATAAAATTTAAGAGCAATCTTACAAATCATGCTAAGTTATCTGAAAGTTTCATAGTGAAATAATAAGTTCTAATTATTATGATTTACATGCAAAATATCCCCAAAGTTTTGTGTTCAAAAGTGGGGCTCTTGGAAGGTGAATGAATCGTGAAGTCACTATATTCAGTGGATTTACTGGTGAGTGCTCTTATGAGGTGGGCCCTGAAGAAGTGAATACATTACTGAGAGTGGGATCTGGAAAGGTATGTTCTTGTTCCCAGCTCCTCTCTTTTATCTCTGCTTCCTGACTGCGATGTAGGAGTAGCTTTCTTCCACTGTACCCTTTCACTGTGCCATAACTTCTGTGGAGCAAGTCAAACATGCATGGATTGAACCCTCTGAAATCATGAGTCAAATGTGCACCTTTTTTCCCTTTGATTTGAAGGTGTTGGGTTTTATCCCAGTGATGGGAAAGCAGGTTAAGGCACTGATACTGTTTTTATAGCCACAGACTTGAATTTTGAGCTTCCCAGTGTAGATGATGTGTGACAATCATGTGACAATAGTGTGTGGCCTTAGTATTTTTCTTTTACAATATCATTTTCCATCCACAAGTAGTGAAAATGTTATTCCCTCATTCACTTCTAGTGCAAGAAGAAAGTTGAAAAACGTGGAAAGGTCTATTTTGGCGTGGGACCCAAGCCAAAGTGGCCCCTCAAAGCCTCATTCAGTCATCGCTTCTCAGAGGCTTTTCAAAGGTGACTGTGTACAGGGTGTACACAGTGTTTGGGGTTCAGTGTTTGAGGCTGGTATTCATGGTGTGTGATTACTAAACTAGTCCACTGAGTGGCTGTGGATAATGGGAGAGAGAATCCTCCTTGAATGTAAGTGCTACCCACCCTAAAAGTGTATAATGTAGATAGAGCATGAGGGACAGAAAGAAGGATGGTGCTGTGGATTGTTACTTTGCTGCTTAGCTGCTCGCTGTCTTCTAGCTGCTATGGACTATTTCATCTCTGCCATGCCATCCTGCCTGGAGCCACCCAATCTCAAACTGAAATCTCTACAAACTGTGGGCTACAATAAACCTTTCCTTATTTAACTTTGGGTACTGAGTATTTTGTGCCATCAGTGAGGAGAGTAACTAAGACAGGTTGTTTCTTACTTTTTACATCTATGGAGTAATGTGGGTATTTATAAACCCACATCATAGAATTTTACCCCATTTTATTACCACAACTTTTATTGATTTCAGAAAATATTCTACAAAAGTTTGTACTAATTAAAGTGAGTAAAGCTGTCTCATAGAAATGACATGTGTATATAACTTCTTTGTGTTTGATGAGCAAGTCAGCAATGTTTTGCGGAAAATTCAGCAATAAAGCACCTTCGATGTTCTATTTCATAACTGAAATTTCTACAGATTCTAATGATATTGGGAAGAGGTTTCTGTATTTTCTCTGAGAGAACTAGTTCTCTGTGACATTAATAACTATTTGTTCTGCTACTTTTCATGTTACTCATTTCTGTGGTTAAATAATTTGGGAAAATATGCACTACACAGAGATAGAGCTAGATCTTCATTATAAACCTTTTTAGAACTCTTAAATGTTTTCCAAAATTCTGGGAAGATGTCACAGCAATTATTATTTCCCAGAAAAATATAATAAAGGGTTAATTTGGACTGAAGTATAGATAACAGATTGGGAAAGAATTTCTTAGGGGACAATGGTATCATATAATTTTACTATGGAAAATGCTCATTTGATAACCAAAGAATGTATTAGGAGACTTTATATATTGAAGTTAGTTAAATTTTTTACTTGGGATTAGCAAAATTAGAATGTATATTGTACACAGAGTTTCCTAAGATTTAATACACCTTAAATATTTCCTTCATTATTTTTAATTTAAAAACTTAAAATAGTTCCTATTGTTTTTAATGTTAAAAAATATCAACTGTAATTTTAATATCAGTACATCAAAATAAGCTATCTTTTTCATTGAAATTATGAAAGTCCTTTCCTGAAAATGAAGTCAGGAAACAAATTTATTTTATAAGTAATTTTTTACATTGTTGAGATCAAACAACCAACATTCAGAATTTAGAGAAGAAATTGGCTTATTTGTGTCATGATTTCAGAGGATTGAGTCCAGGTTGGCTGGATCAGAGGCAGAAATATCACAGCAGAAAGGCAGAGCAGGAAAAAGCTGTTCACCTCACAGTGGTTAAGAAGCACAGGAGCAGAACAGCATCCGAGAGGAAGGAGAGAGGAACCATGGACAACTGTATGGTCACATCTCTATGATCCACCAACAGACCCAAAAGTATGTTTTACTAATCTGATGTTTGCCTCCCAAGCCAAACAGATGGGCAATCCACCTTAATTGTCAACTACAAAGTCATGTACATATGTATACATATACATGAATGTGTTTTTTGTGTACGCAAGAGGTGATCAAACAATATAATGAATATTTAAAGAAAAAACTTACTACAGTGAAAGACACATTACCAAGAATGGAGAAATAAGTGTGTTTGAAGTGTAGGGGAATATTTCAAATATTTTCAGAGGGGTTAATGGCAGTATGTTTTTTAATGTAGCAATCTTTAAAAATTTAAATACATTAGTTTTCAATTGTCTCAGAGTTATGCACATATTTATTTAAAAAATATAAACATTGTTTAAATGCAATACCTATGCAACAGTTTCTATGTAATATATAGAATGTGGGATTAAAATTACAATCATATGCATCAAAGACACATATTCTACATGGTAATAAAAGAAATTCAAAGGAAATGGGCCATGGATTCATTTCCAATAAAGAGAAAAAGTTCAGGAACAGGAATAATTTGCACTTAATAATTATCCTTCTTAACTTTGGCAATTTACTTTTCTCAAATTTGTGACACTACAAATGTCCATATATAGACACATTTATTTGTATTTATTTTATTTTTCTTTTTTTGTAAGGTAAAAATGGTAATATAAGTAAGCACAAGAAAATTATTATGTAGAAATAGCTGACTAGAGACAAACCGCATATATAGTTTACTCCAAGTGATTGAATGAAATCAGCATGTATGAAGCTATATGATAAGCTACAGCTGGAACAGAATGCTGGCGTGTACCTTTAAAACCAGTGATTAGATAACATCTGGAAATATGAATGTTTAGTATAATAAGTGAAATCACAAAAATGGAAAGCACGAGTACCGGATGTACTATGGAACGTCTCCTCTGGGTATAAGATGAGAATTGTAAAGTAATCTTAGAAGGCCGACTCTAATACCAGACAAATATGAGGATGAACAGAAAGAAGAGCTAAGGTTTGCTTATTGTGATAGTCTAAGAAAAGTTCCATGCAGTTTCTAAGCAGAAGAAAGAGCATCACGGTTTATAGACAAAATGGATTAACTAGAACATTCAGATTAAAATGAATAAATGCAAGAGCTTATGAACAGAGTATGAAACATATCAAAGGCATTAAAAGGCCATATCTTAGACTCAATGCAGGCGCAAACAGGACGATTGTATTGGCACACAAGGACGATTTGGTGAATAATAGGATAGAAGTTCCCAAATCTGGATGGAATAAACATTCACATACTGAAATCTGATCAACAACAGAGAAAAAAAACTTTCCATGACATTTAAGAGTTGTATTGCCAGAAGTTCAGAATGAAGAATATTAAAAGCCTCAAGAGAGAAATTTGAATCAATTAGTCAATCCTTCACAATAACAATAAATTTCTGAAATGATGTGTTTTAAACCTTGAAACAAAATAGCTACCATTTTTCAGAATTGTAGGAGAATAAGGACCTTTCAAAATATTTATCAGCTGAATTGAAAATAATTCATCCAGTTTTACAAGTTCTTAAAGAACACTGTACATGAAATAATAAAGGTAGAGAAGCAAAATAGCATTCAAAAAGAAACAAGCTATATTATGCCCATGTACAAACTCCTCAGTCTGATTCTAAAATGCTTGTACTGCAAATATATACAAACCAGAAAAAGAATCAAACATCAGAAAAAAAAAACCAATTAGTACCTACTTTTCAATAATTAACTCTGAATATAAATGATCTTATTCTCCACTTTAAAAGCATAGACTGGAAGATTTATTTAAAAGATAAGACCCAACCGTTTCCTGCGGGAAACACACTTCACCTTTAGAAATACACACCAACTGAAAATGAAAAGATAAAAAATGGTATTCCATGCAAATGGAATCCAAAATCAAGAAAGATTAACTTAGGCATAACTAGAAAAACTGAATTCAAATGGAAACTAGACAGATGAGACAAAGAAGGTTACTAATAAAGAGGAAAAATCCACCAAGAATTACAAATAAAATATTTTGACCCTAATGTTGCTGCACCCAATTTTATAAAACAAACACAGTTAAACATAAATATAAAAATAAAGATAGACACCATACTCATAAATATGTTAACTAGACCCTCAAAATATCAGCAAGATTTATCACAGTTAAGTTATAATATAGACCAAGTAAGTTGAAATTCCATCAACTGCAAAATACATAGTAATACAAAATATCCATAAAACATTTTTTTCCAAAATAGACAAAGTTTTAGGCCATAAATTAAGTATTAGCTAATACAAAAAATTAAATAACTTCACACATCTTATTAGATAATTCTGAAATAAAAGTAGAGGTTAACTGCAGGAGCAACTGTAACAATTACAGAAATACATGGATATTTAAGAATGCAACTTTCAATGTTTAGTGAGTCACTGAAAAATCAAAGGTAAATTTTTTTTTTTTTTTTTTTTTTTTTTTTGCATCAGGAATCAAACTCAGGACCATATGATTGCCATGCAGGTGCTTATGCTGCTGAGCTATGTCCCCAGCCTTTCAAGGGGAAAAAAAAAACTTTTAAAAATTTCTAGAACCAAAGGAAAATAAAGAGCAGCACAGCATCTTCTAGGCAAGCATGAGGTCCTGAATTCAAGTCCTGACACACACCCCATAAAGGGAAATTCAAACAACATGCCAGTATGTGTTTTTCTCTTTAGGGAAAGCAGTTCAAAGAGGCAAGTTTATAGCTACAATTGCCTGTCTTAGAAAGTCAGAAGGATATGGAATAAATAACAGTATAAGTCACAAGGTTTTCGAAAAGGAAGAACAAAGAAAACCTTAAAGCAGTAGAAGAAAATAAATTTAATGAAAACATGGGTGTTGAAATTCATGAAATAGAGATGATGACTACCAAATTCAAAAGATCATTGAAATAAAGAATTCGCTCTTCTACATGATAAACAAATTTTACAACGCCTTAGGAAAAAAACTAACCAGCAGATTAATAAAAGTAGAAAGGAGAGTGACTATATTATATAAGATAATACTTGTATTGGTTAAGCTTCTTAGTGATTTGATTAGCTTGGGAGCTGCCCATGGGATTAAGAAAATACATTTCTGGTTGTGTTAGGGTGGATCATGAGGAGTGTCTGGCCCTAGGCTCCTTCCTTTCTGATGTTGTTTTCAAACCTTGCTTCCTAGCTACAAGGTACTAAGAAGCTTTGTTTTGCCACACTTTATTGCCATGATGTTCCTGCCTTGGTGATAGCTCTCTATTAACTGAATCCTCTAAAACCGTGAGCAAAAGAAATATCTCCTTTAAATTGTGGGTGTCAAGTATTTTGTGCGCCCATAGGAAAGCTGACTATACAGAATATTGATACAAGGAATGGGTAATCGTTGTGACTATACCTTACTCTTTTGTTCACAACTCTTTGGAACTGATTTGCAGTAGGCATGCGGAATGTTTTGAAAATGGAAAACAGAAAAGTTCTAGAATGCTCTCATTAGAGATGCATGGGTGGTTCTATCAGGGTTCACATCATCAGAACGCTTATAGGAATGCAGAGGTAAATGCCAACTTCATAAATTTTCAGATGGAGACTTTATCAAGAATTGAAGTAAAGGTCATGTATGCTATATTGAAAAGAATTCGTCTGCATTTTCCCTATGTCCTGAGACTTTTAGGAGGTTCACTTTAAATGTATTGGAGCATATAATTTGGTAAAGTAAATTTCAAGACAGGACAATATTCAGGCTGTACCCTAAGTACTGTTAGCTGCTTTTAGACTAATTTATGTGGAGAATTGTGAAAAATATAAATGTGTGACAAGATGGAATCACATGTAAAGTAGGAGGCAAATCAGATGTACTTGATAAAGAGATTTGCATCATTAAAAAGAAACCTTGTAGCTTCTATAAGGACAGGAATAAAGATGCTTTGAGAGCATCTTAGGAATCAGTAAGATTCTATATGTTAAAGACTCAGAGTTGCAAAACTGTCAATCTTTAAATTGAAAGGGAAGTCTTTGAGCCTTTTGCTTAAGAAGGGTCACCTGGGAATTACTTCCCCAGGATTCATTTCACTGTGCTTAGTCATTCAGGCATTCAGAGGCCATGGAAATCATGGCCCAAGAGGAACTGGCTGCTACTGATTCTGACAGCAGGCCTCAGCACCATCTAAATAAAGCCGGTTTTATTGGCATACAAAATGAGAGTATTGTGGGTTCATAGAAGCTTCCACCCAGATTTCAAAGGAAAGCCTTAAAAACCAGGGAATGTACTTCCGAGTACTAGGTACATAAATCTGTGGTAACAAAGTTGAAGGTTCAAGGAAGACCCCAGACAGTTGGAGTTGCCAGAACACAGACTACATGGACGGCTACATGGAGTGAGAGGAGCCACCCAAAAAGAAAAGAAATGTGCATTACACTCATTAAGGCCATAAGATACGGGGTTATGCAAGCTCTTTGAAACCCACTTCTCAAACTCACTGTTTCAGACGATGAGCATAGAGCTATAGGACAAAATATTTGCACTGCTTGGTTTCTGTTTTGCTTTGGTCACATTCTTTTCTATACTACTGTGTTTCCTTCCCTTTTTGGAAAGGAGACCCATACTTTGTGTCATTATATATTTATATTGAGAACATATAATTTCATAAAATAATAAAGGAAAAGAATGCTTCCAAACTCATTCTATAAATTCTGGTTTATTCAGTATGTCAGTTTGAGAAGTCTAAAAGCTTAACCTTAAGTGACTCAACAGCTCTACATCCTGGAGTGTAGCGGTCAAGCTTTTATCCTTCTAGGATATTGTTTACTGTGTCAATGTGAGAGGGAGGAGTTTAACTAAGTGATTCAGCAGGTGGCCTGGATCTTTACTGTGTAAGTATCTTCATCCTGTGCAACAATAGGGCACAGAGATTTTGTGTCCATCCTCTGTTCTCTCTGCAACTGCTCAATCAGCATAGCCCGACATAGCCAGCACAGTTAAGATTGGAGATGAGGGTGTGTCAGAGCTAGCTGGGGAAGTAGGTGGCCTGTTAACTAGAAAAATCTCAGGACACATGCACAAAACATCTCCCAAAGCCCTTTACGTGAACTTCTTGTGAGAATTCCAACAGGTTTTCCCACTGGATGTCTTATATCTGATCTCAGCCTGAGGAGTTTATGATACAAAAAAGAAGAGCAATGGCCAGGTATATAGCTCAGTGACACAGCACCTGCCTGGCAAGCATGAGGTCCTGATTTTGATTCTGGATCCAAAGAAAAAGAAAGACACATTGAGTTTTTGCCTCTGTATTCTCTGCTCTGTGGGGTCCAGCCCTCAAGCTATAGTGTGTACTTTTCCCCCTGCTTTTAGGAGCCCTAGTCTCCTGATGCACAGCCTATTTTTCTTTAATCTTGAAGGAAACTTTGCTAGCATTTTCATTTGACTTTATTAATTGTTTGCTCAGGACAAAAAGAATCTAATAATCACATCCAGAAGGAAACTCCAGTACCCTAAAACTAGATAACACAATTATTCAAGAGAAAAAAATGGGATATAAAGAGAAAAGGAAGAATTCAAATACTCTTTATTTTCAGAAAACATGACTCTTGTATTAGAAGATTTTAAAAACTCCACCAGGAGGACTGGAGATTTAGCTCAGTGGTACAAGTGCCTGCCTGGCAAGCGTGAGATCTTGAGTTCAATCCCAGGTATGCAGAAAGAAATAAAGAAAGAAAAAAAAAAACACCAAAAAAGGCAAAAACCAAAACAAAATCCTCCACCAGGAGACTTTTACTTCAATAAACAAATTCAGCCAAATATAAAATCAACACAAAACCAACAGATTTCTATTCCCTAATAATGAGCCTACTGAGAAAAGAAATTAAAAAAAAATAGAAAACCTAAGCACAATTGCTTCAATAAATAAATAAACAAACCTAAGAATCAACCTATTCAAACAGGTGAAGATCTGTACTATGAAAATTTAAGCAATAAATTGAAAATACTAGAAGGTGGAAAGCCTTTCTCTGTTCATGGATTAGCAGATTTAATAGTGTCAAAATGGCCATATCACCAGATATAATCTGCAAGTTCAGTGAAGTCCCCATTAAAATGTCAATGATATTCTTCAAAGAAGTACAAAAAAACAATCCAGAAACCATATGGAGATGTAATAGACCCAGAATAGTCAAAACAATCCAGAGAAATGCCTGGAACAATAGCAGTATCCACTCTCAATATATACTATTAAGATGCACTAACAAAAGCAACATGGTTCTGAGAAAAGGATGGACCTATAGACCAATGGAACAAAATAAAAGACACAGTAGCAAACCTGCACAGCAACAACCATTGCAATCTTGACAAATGGGCCAAAAATTATCTTTTACAGATGATACTAGTAAAATTGGATATTCACAATTAGAAAATGAGCACTAAACCCTATCTCTTACCCTGTATGAAATAAATCAAAGATTAAGTATAAGACCTAAAACTTTGAAACTGCTAGAAGAAAACACAGAGGAAACACTTGAGACCATAGGCCCCAGAAATGACTCTTGAATAGGATTTCAAGTAGCACAGTAAATAACTGCAAGAATTAGAAAACAATTTTACATCAAAATTTAAAGAATTTGCACACCAAAGTAAACAGAAGAATGAAGAGACAGTCTACAGAACTCCAGGAAAATCTATGACACATAGTTTTCTGAGAGAAATAATATTCAGAGTGTACAATGAACTCAAAAAATGTAAGCATCAAGGGTGAGGGTATAGCTTGGTAATAGAGTATTTATCATGCACGCTGGTCTAAGTTTGAATGCTGGTACCACCAAAATACAATCAACCAGAAACACTAAGCACCAACTAAGTAACCCAATAAGGTGGCAAATAAACTGGACAGGCACTTCTCAAAAGAAGTGCAAATGATCGTAAAGTATATGAAAAATTCTTCAAAATATTTAGCTATCAGGAAAATGTAAAATCCAATTTACTTTGAGATTTCATTCTATCTTTTTTATGCAGAATGACTGTCATCAAGAATACATACATACATACATACATACATGCATACATACATGCTGCTGAGGAGACAGGAGAAAAAGATCCCTTTTTAGCCACTGTTTTCAGGAAGTAAATTAGTATAGCCACCAGGGAAATCTGCATGAAAGTTTCTTAAGGAAAGTAAAAGGGAGCTACTCTTTGATTCAGATATATCAGTTCTTAGTATATTGTCAAAATACTTTAAGTAGATTTACTGTAGAAATATTTGTATAATCATGTTTATTAAGTGACATAACAATGGTTAAGCTGTAGACACAGATTCTTGTCAACTGATAAAAATTTGTGATATACATACATAATGAAGTATTACCTATAGTAATAATAAAATTGTGTCATTGGCAAGAAAATGGATGAAACTCATGGCCATTATATTAATTCGAACAACCCAGATTCAGAAAGACAGATACTATGTTTTATCTCATATTTGGGAAACTAAAAGGTAGATGAAATGGTATGTTAAAACATGAAAGTCAGAAAGAATAATTATCATTATCTTTGCATCAGTTCAAGAAAAGCATGCAACACCCAAATCTGCATATAAATATAAAATAAGTTTTGAAAGGAGGGAAAGTCACACAGTAAAAGGCCCAGAGTAGATTTTTAGAAATCATAGTTATATGTTGAGGTCATGGAATGGTCATCATTTCCTAGCAAGTAATTCCTGTTTTGAATTCTTTTTTTTTTCTTTTCATTTCTGCTTTTAAAATCAATCTTGTACTCTATTAATTACAAACTTAAGCTACTTCTTCTTGATAGATTTACATGCACTTTGGAATAGTAATTAAATGGCCTAAATAAACAGGTTAAAGGAATAATTATTTTTAGAAAATAATAACAAAACCAAAAAGGTTAAGAAGAGTTCTGTATTATTGAAAAGGAGAGAGGAGTTAATGTTGAAACCAGCTTGAAAAATCTTCTGACACAATGACCTTTAAATAATCTACCAGTATACAATTGATTTTAATCTCTCCCAAGAGCTTCAGTTGATAAGATTTCACTTCAAAGCCTGCAGCCTAAATTGCAAACAAAGAGAATTTACACTTCTTTAGCTTACTGTGCAAGGTGGCTTTAAACTACCCTGATTTGTATTGAGCTTACCTAAATTTCTGTTCTGTTAAGTCCAGCACAGCAGTCTACACATCAAGATTCATAGAAGAATAAACTACTAAAAGTTTAATATCAAAAATATTGCAAGCAGTCAAATACAACAGTAGTAATTAAACTCTATCCATCAAATAGACATAAACTGTATGTTGAAGGTTACAGTGTTTGGACACAGATAAAATTTGGTTTGTACTGGGAAATAAAATAATGTCAGTGTCTATCAGGTATACATGTTATTAGGGGAAAAAACAAAATCAAAAGCTTGCTAAACTTAGATATAATCATTTAGGAAATAGCACAAATCCTTATGTGCTCTCCTGTTAAGTCAGAGTGCATTTTATCGTCTTGATTTTCACTAAATGATATTGATTGCTCTGGACATTGCATCTAGGATGTAAAACTTAGGGAATGAAATTACACTTTCCTCAGTATTATAAGCTGGCGTTTGGATTTTAACAAGATGTCTTGATTTCAACTGTATTTGCTAGCTCCAAAATCAACTATTCTAACATTCAATCTATTGCAAATAATCACCATGAAACAAAGTTGATTGATTTCAGAGACAGGTTGAAGTATATATAATTCCTTTTTAATGAGCTATATGAGCTGTAGAAATTTCAGCAAACTAGCAATTTCTTTTAGGTAACATAAACAGAAAATTTACATAACAGCTTACAGTCTCCTTTACAGACTTTCCATGTCGTGTAGAAGTGACGAATTATAGTCAGTTTTTGAGTTACTAAATTGATAAGAGCTGATACGTATTTCCATATATTTTTGTCAAGATGTTAGTCACACTACTGGAGGTTCCAAAATTCCAAAAAGAAATAAAAACTATCATATGTACAAGTGTTAAGACATATTTTCAACATGTGAGCAATAAAATGAATATGAAAACACCAGCTGGTCCTATACTCGGTGGCACTTTAATATATTACTTCACCCTGAATTTATTGCAGAATAAGGAAATTACATTGTTTTTCCAGAGCAGAGGTAAATTACTACCAATAGAATTTAAATCTAAACCAAGAATTTCTGAAATAAAATTTAATCTTCAAACTGTAACTACATTCAAGTACTATTTTGCAAAAATATTCTATGCAGATTTCATACAAAACAAATTCAGAGACTTTATTTCTCTAAATTGTCTACATGTTACCACAGAAAACAAAGTCATCGAAATGTCATTAGAGATATCTCTTCAGTCATTATAAAAAAACTAGCATTTTTTATGTTAAAATGACAAAAAATATTACTTTGAAGGTAAAACCATACATGCAGCTTTGGCAAAACATTGTATTCCTGATTTCAGAAAAAAACAAAAACAAAACAAAAAGTTTTGAATATTCCCCACCAATAGTACTTAAAATAATTTTAAGGTACTTGTCATTTTTTAAAATCAGGAAAATGTACTAGACTTGATTCTTTTCATCTTCAGTGAAGTACTGTTTTCAGTCCTTAAAAACCCTACTGCGTCTCAAAATTCATCTGTGTCTTGTCTTCAATGCTTAAGGTTACAGCATAACAAAAAGCAATTATAGATGTTTGTTTTTATGAGGAGTGTATATATTTTCATGTGGATACACTTTATTTTTTTTGGCTAAAAATGGATTAGTAACTCAAGCAATGACTAATAATTTCTCCACTACTATTTCTTTTTTAACAAAAACATCAAGACAAAATGAAACTGGGGGAGATTAGGGTGGTTTTTAATTTTTTTTTTAAATAAGTATTGTGTTTGTTTTGTTTTTTGCTATTCTCTTTAAGAAAAATCAATGAATTTCTTCATAAAAATGGAGATCAACATTTTTCTTTTTCTTTTCTTACACTGTACAGCTGAGATAAAAATGGAAAGGCAAGGTCCTGAGACTCATGAAGACTGTCAGTAATAGGCAAAGTATCTGACTTAAATTATGGGAAAATCAATGAGTTACTATGGCTTACAGAAATGACTGCCTTTACCAAATGTGTTACTGAATAACCCAAACGCTGTATCTATCTTCAGAGTAGAAATCAGTAGATTTTAAAATTTTGTTTGGCAAGGAAACATTTCCACCATCTCAGCGAATGCAAAGCATTTGAAATATTACAACTTAGAAGTTACATTTTGATGACATTGGCATGCACACACTAGAGAAAATAGAAGAACTTTGGACACTGAAACATATTCCTAATTTGGTAAAGCTGCGTGAAAAATGAACTGACTTCTAATCTTCAAGGCTGTTTTCAAAGTTCAAAAACAATCGAAATAAATTTACCTTACCACACGATATACACTATTTCATTCTCATCAATACTCTTGAAAATACAGTACTGATATCTAATTCAAGTTGCATAAAAATATTGTTCACACATTAATTTCAGAGCAATATTTAATGAAATTTAATACATCTCCTAATCTATTTGGGTACATTTGTAAATTTACAGAACATCACATTCTATTAATTTTCATCTTTGTATTCACTAGTGTATATATGTCATATATATATATATATAAACACTTATAATAGTTACACAAATACCAGTAGCAAATTCTCATTGTGTGCCTACCAAGTGTGGTCACTTGTACCACTGTACGCACTACAGCTCCAAGAGAACAAAAATCGGCAAAAATCCTTGTCCTTAGCATAGTTAGAGAGAAGACAGTAGAGTTGTTGACAATAAGCAGTATGTAAATTGTACAAACATGAAACTGCAAAAGTGGCAGAAATGATATCTAAAATGCAGCTTCACTCTGCAAAACAAGAAGTCATGACTTAAGGCCATGAGAACACATTTTAATTTCTAAATTTTTGTTTATCCTCCTCGATTAAAATAATAGAAAAAGAAGCTATGTAAACATTTTTCTTGGACATTTCCTTTGAGAATTTTTCAATCAATATGTTAACCTGTTAACTATGTCAATGTGTTTCTCTTAGTGGTTACTCGTTCTATTGAAAATGAATACATTTCAAGCAAATGCAGGAAATAAAATTCAGCATTGACTTTTGTAATCCTCCATATCACCATTGAGAGGAGGAGTAAAAAGAGGTGTTACATTTTATTTTAATATGTGGAAAATTAGCACATACTGTTGTATATGCATATAAACTTGCTATAATTGATCCACAGGTTCAAAACTTACACTGAAATGAAAATCTGAGTCCTTGTTGATTTTTCTAGATGTATTTTTTTTAAATGCATGGCATAGTACACAAAAGTTTTGTATCACTTTCACACATAGCTTTCTCCAGGGGAGAGCTATGAACCCCTAAGACTATGAATGCTAAAGAATAAATACCCTCAATTTAACTGGTCATTGGAGGTCATTCACTCCTCTTCTAAATGTTTAGAACTGAAAGAAGGTTTCTGTTTTCCTTGGCAGGGAAATGAAAATGCATCCAACATAGAATAAAAAAAAGCATTTAATGGAAACTACAGATGTGTGAACCATTTGGAAAAATAACTTGCACTGACTTAAGTGAAATTTATGTAAGTCTTTTGAACTAGCCTGGAACAATTTTATCTTTTACCATAGTGTTGTATATTGCCCTGAGTGGTCACCTTTTGAGTTTCCATGAATAAATTTAGTTCCCGTGAAAGTGTCAAAATTCCTTCCCTAAGATGAAAGTCTACTTGACACACAAGCAATAACATGAAATAACTTCCTCATTTTGTGCTGCCATTGTTATTTTTTCTCTGTGATTCCCTTCTAAACAGAATTAACAAAAGAATTCAGAAAAATAATATGCTTTTACCTGCAATAGTAGTTAAAAATATTCACAGATTCCATTTTAGGCTTGTGAAATTGTAAGTTCTTAGATTGTCTATTTCTCTTCCTGTTTAAAAACAACAGAGTAAGTGTAAATTTAACCAAAAAGTGGACTTCTCACACATTCAATTTAACCGTCTATATAACTGATGAATCCAAGTAGGAAGTATGGGAAAACTTACGGTAGTCACATGCTTTTTATGTTTGTATTTAGTGCTACCCATACTGTGAATGTGGAAATTAATAAAATGGGAACAATTCAGGACTATTATATAGAAATGACTGTCCTGTGAAATCAATGACATCGGAAAGGAAAAATAACCAAGTTTCTTTTTTTTAGGTATGGGTTAATACACTATCAATGAGTAAAGAAAGCTGTCAAAAGTTTTCCTTGATATTTATACTTGTTTTAGGATTTTAGGGATCATAGGTTATACTACACTCTAACTTTTCTTTTGTTTGACTAGACAGATAAATTTCAGTTCACATAGCAATAGTTCTACTCTGAAAAAAATCAAGAGTTCCCAATTTAAAAGTGTTAGAGTGCTCAAATGAAAAAAAAAAAATAGCGATAATCTAACTATTGTATTCTACTCTATATAACAATGAGAAAATAAGGATGGAAATTTTTTTGTAAAATAATATATCTATTTTCAAAAGATTGTTTCTGTGCATAAAGTTCAAAAGAAAAAGAATAATGGTATTCTGATAGAAAAGAGTAATATTTGCAAATAGGTCTTAAATAATTTACTACCAAGTTTCTTCATCTTTAATACAGGAAAATTGTTTTTTATTCCAACTTCAGGTTACTGTAGGAAATAGCAGTAGAAAACTCAAACCACCCGAACAACCAGTCCCACTGATTCAGCAGGCCAAGACTAGAAAGCATCGCAGCTTACAAAGAGGCTTGTTTAGTTGTAGATTTGTATATGTTTTGAAGTTCACGTAACTTTTACAACCTAGAACTGACGGTATCAAAATTCGTTATTCCAAATATTTTAGAAAATTTACTTACCATTAATGTCACAAAAGGAATTTTGAGAAAGATTAGCAATAAAAGCTCCTGGCAAGGAAATATAATCTGTTATTTAACTTTTGCTTCTAATGAGGATAAAATATAAGCCTGGAAGCAATTCTATCTGCCGTGTATTCACTTATTTACCCAGTGTTCTCATGGCAGCATAGGTGCAGACTTTTCTTCATAGGGTAAGGAAGTATTCTTAAGTTTATTCAGGAAAGTAGAAAAATGTTCCGGAGATTTGTGATGACTATTTTGTTGAGACTCTCTGGGCTTAGGTGCACTTTGTTGTACTCTGCATGATTTGTTAAGTTTTGTTTCACTTACTACTTTTTTTCTTCACTTCTCAGGATCAAGTAAGCACAGCTTTGTACTGTTTTACTTCTAGGTATTCAATTTTTGTTTCTTGGACAATTTTTCAAGGAATTTTATTTTTACTTTATCTTTTAAGTGGGACTAGAAAACCTACCATTAATTAGGTATATAAGAAGGATAAAAACAACTCTGAAAGTAGAAATTTGTGGTGCATGCCTGTAATCCCAGCACTCAGCAGGCTGAGCCAGAAGAATAGCTCTGTGTTAGAGGGCAGCCTGGGCTACATAGTGAGCTCACGGCCAGCCTGATCAAGTGAGTTCAAGGCCAGCCTGATCTGCATAGTAAGATCATGTCTCACAAAAAAAAAGTCAAAGAAAATATTTGAGATAATATTACTTCAACTAGCAAATTTCTACGTAGGGAAGAAAAGTGTGCAATCATTTCTTATTAGAAATATATTAAGAAAAAAAATACTCAAAGAAGGCAGAACTTGAAAGATATCTAGCTACTTATAGTCATAATACGCAGTAGTACCGTTTATGATAAATTCTAAGGAACTTGAGCACATTCAAAGGTAAGAAAGAAAGAAAGAAGAAAGAAAAAACAGGAATTCACTTTGAATACAAGTTCCATCTGGTACATGGAGGGAAGCCAATGGAGGATATGAAAAGATAGATTCTAGACTTTGGAGGAAGGAATAGATTTAAGAATTCATATATAATTTATGAGGATAAATACTTTAAAAAGAATAGATAATTGAAGACTTTTATTGATGGCCTAAAAATGCCAGATGTCTACTTTGGAGATCATGATATTCATGACGTGGAGAAGAAGGAGACTAGCTAAAAATAAGGGCCAAATAGACCTCATGATATGACAAGGAAGAGTGCAATAATAGTCAGCTGAAAACAGAAGTTATCATCAAATGCAGTAGCACAGACCAAAACAATTGATACACAAGTGCATGACTCTATGTGTGCATGAGAGAGAGAAAGAGAAAGAAGGAGAAAAAGAAAGAGACAGACAGAAAGAGGGGAAATATGAGAGCTGTGTCAACATGCATTTAAAAATTTAAGAAATAAATTTAGCAGGGAGACACAAGAGACAAGAAAGTTACAATTTTTCCCCTGCTTTTTGTCCCCGGAGGACACAGCAATAAAGAATATTTACAAATGAGAAAGAGGCTCCTCACCCAGCCCTGAAGGCACTGACACCCTGATCACACACTTCCCAGTTTTAGAACTGCAAGGAAGAAATGCTTGTTCTGTAAACAACCCAAAGCACGGAAACTTGTTATAACAGGTAGAAGTAAATCAGAGACTATCTTAAAATTCTGCCTACCACAAGATCACTCTAAATAATGACAGTTAATATTTACCTACCTACATTCTGTATGAACTTCTAGAAAATGGAGATGTCTCATGAGCTTCACTTTTAAGGCTAAAACTTGACTCTAAAAATATCACTTAGTGGTTGATTCAATATTAACACCAATATGGTACACTAAAGCTTAATTTAGCACATACTATTAAGTTCTGTGAAATAGTCTTTACAACTTGACGATAACTTGAAAAAAATAACTAAAGTGAGTTGAGTGTGATGGCACACGTCTCTAATTCCAGAATTCAGGAAGCTGAGGCAGGATGATCACTATCATCCTGGTTCAAGGCCAGCCTAGGCTACATAGTGAGTTTAAGGCCAGTATGAAATATGCGGTATGACTCTGTCTCAAAAAATAAGCAAACAAAGCAATACATTGTATCATTATTAAGACATAAATGAATAGCAAACTAAAAATATGGCATTGCTATCCAAACCTAAAAGATATCCTAAAGAACATTTGGCCTTGTTGCTCAATTAACAACAAAACAGCTATGGTATCATGTGAAAGATCCCAAGAAGTCTTCTTCTAACAATAAATCTATACTTATACTAATTGTGCTTTATATTTATCCCTTATTGATTGCAATTATTTTATCAATATGGAGGAATGTGTAATGTAAATTTGTAAGCAAAGAAAACCAGATTATAATAGTGACAATATTATTTGCAAGGTAAGTATATCTAAAGTATGATCTTATCCTAGACAAATAATAGCAAAGTAAAATATCCTTTGTAAAGACAATGTATGAGAGCAAATGAGCACTAAGAACTTATGATTAAAAATGAAAAATGCAATATGTATTGGATAAACATGAAAACCGTTGATCAGATAAGACATCAAGAAGTAGGTTCCTCTACCATCCTAGCTAAAATAAGCAAACTATCATTTACTGACACTTTGTATCTAGGTTGTCAAAAATGGAGCCTGTTGAGATGATTTTGTTTCAAACTGCCAATGAACACCTTCAGAACTTCTCTGTAAACAAGTCAGAAGTTCCTGACTAAATGCCAGTCAATATTCCCAGAGCAGCAATCTTCTCTAGAAGGATGCATGTCACTGAAAATTGTAATTCTGCTGTTAAAGGAAACCATTCTTTTCACCACGCAATGCTAGCACCCACAAATCTTGAAAAACAAATTATAATGCAAACAGCATTGTTGAAATCTGGGCATATTAATGACTTTTATTGAATTTGTTTTATGGATGTGAGTTAATTTACAAATATTTTAGCAAAATTAGTTTGACCATTAAATATGAGGGAGAAGCTTACTAACCTTTTATATTATATTATACTATATAAAGTATATTAATATAGTATAGTATACTTAATAACCTTTTATAGTATATTATATTATATTAGTTTGATTTCAAAATTTTACTCAGATAAAAATTTTGAGTCACTTTTAAGTATAAACTTAGCTCACTTCCTTCTAGCCATAAATATTTATTGGTATATTTGTATAATAATTTAAATTCTACAAACAGTAAAATGAATAAAACTTTTAATTGTATTATATTTTATAAATATAGTTGAAAGAGATTCCTATGATTTTTATGTATTCACTTCATATCTAACTATATTACTTAATGCTCACATTGATTATTTAAATGTTTGAAGATTTTTTGTTTTTTTACATGTAAAAATTATTTTTATATAAAAATTATCTGTGTTGCTTATCAAAAACCTCTAATACTTTTTATAAGCAATCTTTTTAAAATTTATCATTTTAAATTCAAGTTTTATTATGATTATTATTTAACGTGACCGTGGGTTTCAACCCAATGTGCAATAAGAGTAATTACCATGGAAAACTCGTGATATTTTTTACATGAATGCATGTAAAATTACGCCTAAAAGGATTTTAAATTTAGTGCATATTCCACATTAAATAAGAATATTTCTTCCCCTTTTTGCTTGTAAAGAAACTGTATTATGAATGATTGCTGCACAGTATAGAGAAGTCACACATGTACAAAGAAGAATGTAAGTTTTTTCCTATTTTACAATCTTCTTTTATGCATTACACTTGCATGTTGCCTAATATTAGCCTCCTGAAACAAATTCAAGTTGGAGACGATATCTTATATTTTAACCATAATAGGTTTTGCTTGACTTTTTCTTTCCAATATTTATGTTGATGCTAATGTTGGCACATCTCTACTGTTCTCTTAGATGGGATGAGTGACATTCATTATCTTGAAAACAAAAGTTTTCAAGAAGTTTAGGAGAATCTTGGCCTTGAAATTCTGGTAGAACTAACTGATAAAATGGGATCTGTTTCTTTTTTAGAGAGAAAAATTTTATCTACTTATGTCTGAAATTCCTCCACTGTCATAAAATGGTAGAATCTCTTTTATTAGTGTAGAATCTCTTTTATTTGTTCAGATTATATTGCATTAGTACCATAACATTCAGTCCCTGGTCCCCTAAAAACTCTTCAGTATCCCTTTATGCAAAATGTATTTATTCCATCTGTAAGAGCTGCCAAAGTCCTAACAGTTCCAGTATCGCTGAAAAGTACAAGTCCCAAGTCTCCTCCAAGATATAAAGCAAACTCTTAGCTGCAAGCACTTCTACAAGTGAAAAGCTAAATACTTCTAACATTCAATGCTACAAGATAAACATTTTCATTCCAAACAGGAGTCAAAGCAAGTTCAAAATCCATCAGGGCAATCATTAAGTCTTGTACTTCCATGTGCAATATCTAAAATAATCTGTGACAAATTGTGCTCTCCAAGGGCTTGAGTGACTCCATGCCTATGGCACTTCTAGTGCTTATATCTCCCACAGCTTCTCTAATAGGCCCACTTTCTGCCTCTTTGCAGGTTTCCTTAGATGATCCATGTTCCTGGGTTTTTCAAATTTCTGGGTCTCTACTGCACCTTTGGCTTCACCCTCACAGCTTCACACACTGTCCTCTCAGGGGCACACTGCCTGCCCTCCCAGGGCTTCTGAAATTGGAATGGAAGCCTTCTTAAACCCACAACTCCTGCATTTTGCATGCACCTAATACCAGCACCATGTGAATGATGCCAAGGTCTGCTGCCAGCTTGAGCAGTAGCCAGACATTCTTTTTCTTGGTGGTAGAGTTCAAGTGCCTGGATGACTGAATGCAATTCCAAGGCACAAATTTTCTGTGGTGATATCATTTTAGAACATAGTGCTCTGTGGATTTCTCCTCAAAGCAAAGTCTTTCACTTCAGTGGTTTTGAGGCTGCAAAATGTGGAGACTTTGTTTCTTGTGATGCACCTAGGCCATGCTTTATATTCTCCTGTTCCTTCTCAGCAATCAAGATCTCCTCAGCTCCATCTTTGCAGTATACAGCTTTATTAGAACTTCCTTTCCTACTAAACTACAACATTTTAAATTATCTTGCTGGGATCTTTGTGCTTCATTCCCAACATGGATCTGCCTAAAAGCCACCAACAATATCTGTGCTACCACCTCAATGTTTGACTGCCTGGAAATTTCTTTTGCCACATTAATTAGTCTACCATCCTTAATCTCAGTCTAAGGTAAAGTCTCTGGACATGAGCAAAATGAAGACAAACTTCCTGCCAAGTTATAACACATATCTTCTGGAGCCCAGCAGCCATTGCAGTCCATCTTCCCAGGAAAAAAAAAAAAAAAAAAAAACCTCCTGAGTGTGGTCTTCCTTGTCTTCTAAGCTCTGACCAGAATCTCCCATATAGAACAACCTAAAGCATTCCAGCTCTACTCTTTCAGGCAACATCTCTGAGCCTTTCCAAACTCATTCCACAGGCTGTTTCCAAAGATTCTAGCATCACCTGATAAGATATGGTCACAGCAATAACACCATTTCTCTACTCACTAAATTCTTTGTTAGTTACTTTTCTTTCATTGCTGAGACAAAACACCCAATGCCCAAAATTAAGAAAGGAAAGGTTTATTTAACTCACAATTCGAGGTTTTAGTCAATAATCAGCTGGCTCCAAGGCAGATTGGCATGGCACAGAGGCAACACTTCAAGGAGCGGAAAATAACAAAAGCAAAAAGAGAAAGAATAAAAGAACAAACCTCTTTTCTTTCCTTATATTGTGTGTGTGTGTGTCGTCTGCCATTGGGTAGTGTACTATTCGCACAATCTACATGCCTTCTCTTGCAGAGGCTCTGAATGTTTCTAAAGTGAGGACCCTCGCCCCCTGCTGAGTTACTTAGTTAAGCTTTTAAACATCTCAAATTGACATAATGAACAACATCCTAGAGAAGTAAAGGCATGTTCTGTATATCCTAGGATGTAGAGCTTCTGAGTCAGTTTGTTAAGTTTCCAGACTTCCCAAATTGCCACAATGTGTCAACCACATATATCTGAATAGAAACGTAACAGTTCAACAAATTCTAAAGTAGATTGCTATTTTCAGTCATTATATTTGTCATCATATGTCAATATTATGTGTACATCAAAAATTTGCTTTTCATTTCACTATTTGTACATTCTGTTTTTCTTGTTTGGTATTAGTAAATAACTGGCAGCTTTAATGTTGTTTTCAAAAGATAAGTAGAGCCACAATGAGGTTTATTATACTTAGATTTTGGCATTATGTGTAACTGAACACTGCCTATTTTTTGCTATTATGGTTATTCCACTACATCCAAGGTTAAAAGATAATTTTATGTCACAACAGGAGTAAAGAAAATTTCAAATAGAAAATCAACTCCTACAAGTCCACAAAACACAGGAAAATAATAAAAACTAGTCCACAAAGGACAAAATTATGACATTTAGAGACTCACCCAATGATTATTAAGAACTTGATACTCTAATTCACTGGAAAGAATGTCAAAGTTATTATTTTTTTAATGAGAAAGCTAAAAACAGAAAGTAACATAGATATTACCAAGTGTTAATGAGGAAACACCAAAGTTCTAATGTCCTTCTATTGAGATTTTAAATTGTTATAGCCATTAAAAATTGCTCTTGTAGAGCTCAGCTAATTATATGTATAACTGTTATTGACTGAGAATAAAACCAATGTAGTTAAGAAAAAAATTACATTTAATTGTGCCTATTTAGGTTTGCAGTCTGGGATAGTAAAAATTAACCAAACTTGACAATGTACTCTAAAGTTTTACTTAAGACAAATTAAGACTTTCCCACCTGTGCTTGTCACTGAAACTTCAAGTTTAGAGGCTCACAGAAATAATACGATAAGAGGTTCATTACAACAAAATTAAGAGTTCATTGCAACAAAAAACTTCTTGACATATTTTTCCTTCTAGTATCTGAAGTAAAAAAGAAAGTCAATCACTATGTCCTGTAATTTTAGTTTCAGTATCTTTATTTACTCATTCTCCCACATTAATAAAAGCCATAAATAAATATTTCTTGAAATCTTCCTTTTTTGTTGTATAATCACAAAGCAAAGCTACAAGAGTAAGAAACTAATTTGATACTGTAGAAGTCAGACTGTTGTTAAATATAGCTTTCTTTGGCAGGAAATATTTGGAGTAGGTTTTCCTTCCTAAATATGTTTGTTGAAATGAAAGTTAAATAATAAGCAAAACCTTGTGAGTCACCTACACAAAATAAACTAACTCGCCTGGTGACATTAGGAAATACAGTATGAGATAGTGGTGAGTACATAAGTTTGTTTAAATATTCAGAGAACTAAGCATCATAGTGTGCACAGCTGGGACTTCAAGTTCATTCATTCTTAGGTTTTCTAATTCTACCCAGTCAATCAAATTTTTAATAGATTACATCCGAGGTAAAACGAATGAGACAAAACCATGTACAGTAGTCTGGACTCCTTTGGATAAAGCAGACATGATAAAACATATGGTGACTGCTTACATTTTTAAAATGTATTTCTATAAAAGACACATTGCATTCAAACTACCTCAACACATTCACCTTCACTTTGAACAAACTTATCTCACCAGTCTGGCTACTTTCTGGGGCAGTTCCTGGAATCATCTTATCTGGGTGCCGTTAGTTGTGTTATTTTGGCTGCAGCCATGCCCTGAATTTACTTTTCATGGTCATTTTGACTTGGAGGAGGAGACTGAGAGTCTCATTTTGCCAGGTGTGATGAGTAAAATGGAGAAGGATACACTGTAATGTTTTTAGGAGCCTGACTTTCTGGTGGATGACACTGAGCAGCAGCCTTCACTACATTTTCTATTATATTTTGTCAAGAGAGGAAAGAAGTCTTGCAGAACTGCTTCAGAAAGTGATAAGGAAGATGTGATAAAAGTACTCAAATCAAGGAAAGTTATGTTGAAGGAGATTGATGAAAATGTATCTTTTTCATGTTTTTAATTAGAACATTAACTATGTTTTGATCATTCCTTGCCGATTACTTGTCCACTACATTAAATTTATGAAAGTTTCCCAAGAAAATGCATTATGAAATATCTGACCATGGACCCTTACAAAAGATTTTATGCCAAAAGTTCACTAATTTACATACAGGCCTCTTCGAGCACGAAAGGACAAACCCTGTTTCTCTTCAGCTTTGGGTCAAGAAAAGGTCGTGGTGTGGGAATTACTGTTGATTACATGTTAACATTCCCAGGAAGCAGACTATGGTTATTTCAGGATCAAGATGACAGCTATAAGAAATGACAATGTAGTTATATTGGGCAATGTAATTAAACCGTCTTTGTGTGTTGAATGATAATAGCAGGGAGCTGCTTAGGAAACATTTGATGATGAAACAGGAAGGGATTTAAAGCTTTACCACTATCTTGTAGACCTCACTTTTCTTATTTAAGAAACAGAGCTTAACACTGGTGGAGAGCATTTGGTTCTAAGTTATGAGTTAAGTAAACAACCAGAAGAAGTTGCTCTTTGTTCTTAAGCTATCAAATTGAAGTATATGTTTTAAAATGATGTTACTTTTAATTGAGTGCACCCATGTGCCCATGTGCTACAGGATTATCATACATTTTTAAGTATATATATTTATATATATACCAGGGATCAACTCGCAACCTAATGCTTGCCAGGCAAGTGCTTAGGCTGCTGAGCTAAATCCCTGGCCCTTAAGCTTATATTCTTGAAGAATGTTTTTCTTTATTCTTGTAACTAAGACTGCTACCAGAAAATAAAGAATACATATAATATATATATATATATATATATATATATATATATATATATAATTTTCATAAAATATATACTCAATTGTTTGTGGCTTTTTCATTGTCAATGTACCAGTAAAATATCTGATTTTACTTTAAATATTAAAATGCTATTATCCTTTATGCTTATTTCTTTGGCATTTATATTCTGGTTC
This sequence comes from Cavia porcellus, assembly GCF_034190915.1. Taxonomy (NCBI): domain Eukaryota; kingdom Metazoa; phylum Chordata; class Mammalia; order Rodentia; family Caviidae; genus Cavia; species Cavia porcellus. The sequence goes on from NW_026947493.1 coordinate 61,944,076, forward strand.
TTTTTCATGAGGCTGATAAACTATAAAATGTCTCATTTCTTTTCCCTCCAGTTACCATCTTTCGATCATTCTCCTCTCTGTGATTTTTCAAATTTTCACTCTTTAAAGAGATTTCTTATTCCTCATCCAGGTATACACTTTGTACCTTTAAAGGCTATTTTAATTTAATATTATGTGTTCAGTTTATCTTACTCTAACTTTGCTAAATTTTTATTCTGTATCTTGTTTTTTCTTATATAATGTAGTTTTAATTATTTTATTTTACACTTTATAGAAGATACAAGCATGTACATTTCAAACACCTTTTTGGGAAATGCCTTATATGTTTAAAATTTCTTCTACATCTTAAAGTCAATAATCTAATTTCTTTTCTAATTGTTACCAAAATGATTTTTTTATTCATGTTTGAAACAGAGATGAAATACATATGTCCAATGTTAGCCAATTAACAGGTGTGAATTTTCCCATTAAACTATATGCAGGTCCAATCAGCAACTGTCATAAAATATTTTTGTGTGTATTTTTGTGCTTGAAGGTTCTTCCAACATAGCTCAACTGGTCTGCACAGACATTTGCTTTTGGTATCATTTCTTAGTCCTCAGCATTTAAAGAAATGAGTGTCTAAAAACATGGAATAAGCTTTGGATCCTCGATAGAAATGATGTATTTGATGATATCATTCCCACAACACATTGCTACTATACCTTTTTGAGAGGCTCTGCTTGACTTCACATCCTGAATGTTCCAATTACCACATTTCACTCACAGATCTAACACTGAATTTTTTAAAGATCCCATCTCAGAGTAGTTTTCATTTAATTCAATATTTTGTCAGTGAGAAATTTTAGTAAGATGAATATTTAATTTTTAAAATGATATGGTACTAGTTCTTTGATAGTCTCAATGAAAAAAGGAGCTGCTCTCTCAGCAAAGGTCTGATATCAGAAAATGTGGCACACATGTTTCTAAAAGCTTAAATAGGAATTCACTCATCCTTGAAGTGTCTGGATGTCATTTTGTTTAAATTTTAAACAGTGAGTAGTTCTTTGCCTAAACAAAGCAGTATTATTAAATTATCTTCAGTAAATGTAAAGGAAAAATAGCTGAACTTCAGGGAGTCCAGAGAAAAATGAAATCATATGAAATCCACTAAACTTATAAATACCATATGTGTGTGATCTTTTAAAAATGGCTTTTGTTGATTTTTATATGGAAGTAGTAGCAGCTTGTATCATTGTCTCAAACAAAACTAGTCTGTAACAATTAACATTTAGAAATGGTTAAGGTTAGGGTTAGGGTTAGGGTTGGGTTTTGCTAAACGTGGAATCAATCCTTGATCTTTCATCTGTATGTAAGTTAAGGAATCTCATTGTGTTTATCTGGTATAAAGAAACTCACCACTGAGACTGGAGATAAATAGTATTTCACATGTGGAGTTTCCAATTCCTTCAATGCCTATATCAACCATCTGTAACAGGAAAAGCCCTAAGATATTTGATAAAGTTGCAAAAAGTTTGTGTCTGAAGTCCTGCAGCTGACATTTTTTTAAAGGAACTCTTCCTTTATATATTTGTAGTGGTTGATTGATTGTGTCAACTTGAGACATTTAGAAGCTTAACTAAATGGGTTTAGGAACTCTACACCCAAAGATGTAGAAGAAGACCCACTATAGAGTGGCTCATCACCTGAAGGTATAAAAGGGAAGGAGCAAGGACAAATGCGTTCCATTCTTGGGAGAAGCTCCAGTCTTCACCTTTGGTTTGGACCTCGCCTCCTGGCTTCCAGTGTAGACTCTTCAGCTTTCCAGCATAGACTCTTCAGCCTTTCAGCATAGAGACTTAGGCCTTCTGTGGCAGACCCATCAGCCTGCTGGTGTGGACTTGCACAAGACACTAGGGTGAATTCTAGACCTTGCATTCAATCCTTCAGCCTCCAGTGTGTAGACACCCTCCGTGCTCTTCCTCATCGGACTCTGTGGCTGACCATGGTAAGCCAATCTTGTTGTTTCCTTTACATTGGTATATCTCGTGTTATATCTGTTCTCTCTAGTAAAACCCTAATACTACAGTTATAATCAGAGACTCAACACTTTAAGATGTCTTTTTATTACAAGACTTTCTGCCAGAGGTGAATATACAACAGCTAAATAAAAATTAACCTTATAATACGTCATTCAAATGATAACTTAAAACATTTCTCCCAAAATTATTCTCAAGGATTTGAGCAAGAGACAAACTTCTCATATAGAAACATAGATCTGGTTTAGGATTTTATTTTTTGCTTTTATTGGGAAAAATGTATAAGTTTCTCAATCAGCGTTTAAGCTAAGATTTTTAAAATATTTATGGATGTAAAAATTGAACAATGAAACAAAACGGAGAATGAGTTTTCTCTTTAATGTCTTTTCATTTTTTAATAACTTACTTTAGAACTGGAAATCTTGGATAGGAGATTATCTGAACCAAGTAGGTAATTATATAATCTGCTTATGCATATGGAGTATTGTCAGTTGTAAAGATTTTGAATCTTGTTTTAGAGAAAAACATCTCTCTGCTTTTTAATTATAAACACTGTAAACTAAAAACATTTTCATTTTAAGACCGTTTTTACCATCTTAGTATTATAAAATACCCTGAAGAGCTTTTTTTATACAGGTTATGTTTAATACTTACTATGAATTAAGACTTTTTTAAATATTACATTTTAATATAATGTCTTAAAAGTAACACACAAGTCTTTAAAAAATGACTTTATTTTTCTCAACAAAAATCTTTAAATAATTCTTGTTTCTTTACATTTACAAATTTTTGAATGTCTATTAAACAGACAATAGATGATAGATTTTCTAATTTACTTCTGCAATCAGTCTGTTGAAAGCCTTGTTTTAGCTACAATAAATAGAGAAAATCTAGGCCAATGATTGTGGATCTTTTAGAGCTTTCAACCATACAAATAGCTCACTATTCCATGTGTGCCATAGGTTCTCCACCACTGATCTAAGCTTACATAGCATGCACTTCTAAAAGAGGAGGAGTCTATTAAATCATTGTAGGTATTTATTTTATTGATAAATATAAAGTAGATAATGTTGCTTAAAAGCTTCAATGTAAATCTGAAACCATGTCAATGAACTACTAAATTAATATCTACTAGTCTATCTACACTTTGAGGATCTCTTATAGGTGATACATATAGTTTATAGGTGATTTTGTAACATTTGTGCCAGGTCATTTGGAAAATATTGGTTCATTAGTTTCTATAGGACATCCAGTGTTTTTATATTTTTTATTTAAGGCTTGAATTGGACTTGACTCTCTCAGTACCCCTGTTCTGCAGGCAGAGGCATTGTTCTCAGTGGAAACTAAAAGAGAAAAGATAGAATATGGAATCTTGCAGGTATCCAGATATTTGGAGACACTAAAAATTTACAGTAGATACCTCAAGGACTTTACCTACTGAGATGCAAGACAGCCAGGGAACTTTGACAGTGATATTTATTGACGTCTTCCTGCCTAATGTCCCTTGCTGTCTTTCAATCTCTATAAAAAAGGAGCCACTTTGGGGCTGGGGATTTAGCTCAGCAGCATAAGCTCCTGCCTTGCAAGCAGGCAGTTGTGAGTTCGATCCCCGGTAACAATAAAAAGCAAAAAGACAGGGAAAAAAAAAAAAAAAGGAGCCACTTCTCTTTGGTCCCTACACATGGCCTTGCCCTCTGTCTGCCTGCATCCAGGTATTAAACCACATGCATGTTACTTTCACAAAAGTCTGTCAAGAGATCTCTGCCTCACCTTGTTCACTCCTTCCTTACACAAAATATCAAAAATTTGTGTCTTGTAATATCATCAGTGATCTCATTCAAAAGGTACCAGGAAGTTGGGTCACATGGAGTTCTTCAAAATTTTCATCTTTAATTGAATGTTCAAATTTTATTATTGTCAATGAACACTGTCAGTTGTTTCCTTGAACTAACAGGCTTACTTTGTTTTTGATAAAACGTGTGTCAAGTGTAAATAACTATATTGCTTTTCTGTAAAAACAGTATCATGTCCAAAAATTCTAGGTCACAAAGTTGCATAAATATTTTTCTCATAACAACCACTGAGGGCTGTAGTTAATAGTGTTTCATGTGCTTTTTCCCATTTCATTACAGAAAATATACAAATGTGCGTCAAATGATTACAATTTAACACAGATAATATTTTGCCTTATCAAGAAAAATATGACCTTTGTCAACAACCTTGTACTCTGTTTTTACATCATGTGCTATGTCTATCCTTGGTTTTGACTGACAGCTTTGTTTTGCCATATTTGACTTTATTCTCTTCCAAAAAAAAAAAAGTAATAAGAACTAAGGAGTAATAAAACCCAAAATATGTAAATTTTGTTGTAAAAAAGGGAGGAAGAAAAGTGCTCTAAAGGATACAACAGCAAGTGTGTTTAGGGGTGTTAAATAGATGCCCATATCAATGTTTTTCAGTTGGATCATTGAACACAACTGTTTGCAGTCTCACTGTTTGATTGTCCACTTTGTATGCTTTGATACTGTGACTTGAGCAACTGTCTCTAGGATGATAATTGTAATCTATTAACTGGTGATTTCTTACTTTTTTTTGTAGTTCTGTATTAATTGTACTCTTACACTGCTTTGTTTTGTTTTGTTTTTTTCTCTTTTTCCTTTTAAATAAAATTTTTAAAAATTCTTAAAAAAAAGAAAAATATGAAATAACATTCATCTTTAGAAATTCTTGAGGAACTCGTTACAAAGCACAAAATGGTTAGAGTAGTTTGGTGCTGTAGCCTTGACTTGTGTTTATGCATCCTTCACAGGGTTGTGTGGAAAAAACTCAGATAATTGTTGATCTATTTATCTATTATAAAGAGTCTGTTTCACATACCCATGAAGAAGCACTTCTATAGATATCTTAACTTTCACTTTCCATTTCTCTCATCCCCCCAAAAAACAAATAGATAGATGAAAAAATTTTGTCTGAGGAAATGAAAACACATTTAGCTTTAATTTTTTTTTTTTTTTTTTTTTTTTTTTTTTTGGTATCAGAAATCAAACTCAGGACCTTGCACATAGCAGGCAGGTGCTGTGCTGAGCTACATCCCTGGTCCAGATTTAGCTTTTTCCCATTACTCTGCATTTTTCTCTATGTTTTACTATAGCTACGGTCAGCTATGTAAATCTCTTCTTGCTTTGTGGCAAGAAAGAATTTTATCAGTTGCATTCTCTTGAAGAAGGAATCTCCATGCAATGCTTGATCGTCTCTGGTTTAATGTGTTAAATACTATGCTTTTTGTAGATTTCTCATTCCTTAATTGCTACCTTTCCTTAATCTCTTCTTGGTACCCTATTTCCTGCGTTTTGAATCATTTTTGTCTTCTTTTATTTTATTCCCTAGTTTTAATGAAGTGCACACTATAGTTCATATGTAACAGAACTATGCAAAGAACTTGCAAATCTCCAAATTCTGATGTATATTTCACCATCAAATATTAATTTAACCAGGTACAGAATTTGAGATTGAAAATATCTTCCTTGTGTTGAGAAGAATTTCTTCACTGCTTCTATCCACCCGGATTTGTGTTGAAAAACTCAAATGTTATTTTGATTCTTGATCCTTTTCTCTCTGAGAAATTTCTTGGATTTTTCTTTTTATGGATAACAATGGTTAGGCATGATGATAATGTGTCTTCCATATTCTGCTTTGATGATAGTCACTCCGTAGGTATTTTAGTTCTGGAAAATATCTGTGAACAATTTTTGGTGTGTTGTGCCTTTGTTTTCTCTGTTCTGAACTGGACTAGTCTTATTTTTGCTACACTTTTGTCTCTATCATTTTTTTCCTGGTTCTTTTAATTTTTTCTAAGCTTTAACTTCAAAAGCTCTACTAAACATTTTATGTCTAGTATCATGATTTTCATATCCAAGTACTCTTTTTAATTATCTGAATGAACTATTTAAATGTATCTTCTTTTTGACTCATGAAAAGGAGGACCTGCATTACTGTTCAAAATATTCTTTAATTTTTGTAATCCATTTGTATTATTTCCTCCAATAGCTATTTTAATTTGTTTTAGCCTTTAGTAATGTATACTTTTGTAAGATACTATTGGTTACCCTCAGTTTATATCATAGACTAAGCATGATTAAAAGCTATGTATGAGCATGTTTAAGTGAATCACTTTCAGAGTATGGCAAACACATTGAACACACCATAAAGAACAAGTTGGCCTCCGTCCGGCTCATGCAATCCTCCTGCTTCAGCCTCTTGCTTGAGTGCTGAAATATAAGTATGTGTCTCCATATCGGGCTATGAGTGGTTTTAGTTCTTTTTTTCCCAGCTCATGAAATATCTATCATATAATTCTAATTTCCTGTCTGCCAGATATAATTTGGACTGCTAGTAATCCCTCAACCAGAAGAGGCAAGAAAGATAAACATTTCAAATTTTCTATATTAACATTCACTTAAAAATACACCCAGCCTCAATTGTACCTGGTAGTTTTAAACACACAGAATTACTTTCTGACAATCCCCTGAGAAGAACCTGCATGCTTCTTCTCATGTTGGTAATTTTAAATAGGCCACCATTGTCATAAATCCTTCTAGTTTGGTGATCATCAGCAGTGAGATTCTTAGTTAACTACACTGTTTATATATTTATATTTTATTTTTTGCTATTTGGGGGATGGAACATATGGTCTCACAGGTGTTGGGAAAGTCTTCTACCACTGAATTACACCCTCACTCTCAGTGTCTAAGGTTTTTAAATCTTATCAATTACTTACTCTTCGTTGATCTGTTTCCCACCTTGTAAAAGTGGATTGCTCCTGTGTGATCTCGTCTTCTGTTTGTTTAATACCTCTTTTTTGAGATACTAAGAATTTAAGCAGTGGTCTTTGCCCTGAGTTAAACCCCCTACCCAATTTCTTGTATTTTTCTATTTTGAAATAGGATACTCATTTGGTTGCAGAATTTCGCAGGCTGAACTATAACTCACAACCTTTCTGCCTCAGTCTCCCAGAGTTACTGGATTACAGTAACGTAGCAACACACCAGGATTGTTATTGAAAGTATTTCATAGAAATTCTTTAATAAGAATTTTTTTAAAACGACAGAAGTGAATGTCTGACTTTCCATTTGTAGTTGTAGTGATGTTTTAAGTTCTTTCCAGGTGCAGCATCGTATGTTACTACTGCTATGAAAATTCTTACCCATGAATTTCGATGCATGTGAAATGACATTTCTTTGCTTATGTGTTTAGAAGTGAAATATTCTAATCACAGATAATGTATACATCAGAAAAAATCCTAAAATCTCAAGAGATTTAGAATGAAAGCAATCATTGAAATTTTTTAAAAATGCCAGCAATCCTTTTATATTAACTCTTCATAATTTCTCTTAAATGAATAATGGGGTTTGTCTGTTTGTTCCAGTAGTTAGAATTTTTTAACATACAAATATTCCAAATAAAGTTATAGCAGGATTGGTAGAAATTCATATTGAGTATTACTCAAATGTCACTACTGAAAATGTAAATTAATTAGCATAGCAAACTGGCTCTGAGTGTTGGATAAGTAACCCAAAAAAGACATTTTATATTCCTGGGTGTTAATTATAATGTGGTTAGTGTCAGGGAGCATTTGCAGTATAGGTGCTCAGTGGACCTTAGATCTATTCTCAGAAGCAAATGTCACACCAGTAAGCAGTATGCTGTACCTGTCTTATACACAACTGAGTGGACAACAGTGAATTCTGGGCATTAGGACCATAGTCCACTCTACTAAGTCCCTTCCCTTTGTCATTATTTCATTTGTTTATACCTGTATCACAACCCTATCTGCAGAATATTTCATCTCAAAAACATTGAAACTTTCACTCTCAATTTTTATAAATTTTATCTCTCAATACCGTTTAGGAAAATTTAGGGTCTAGAATATTAAATCTAAACTCATAATAAAACTGAAGTGCATAAATTTTCTTATCCTCTAACAATTTTATGACATGATAAAATATATATCTTTCTCTAAACCAAATCACTTTCTCATTAGTTTAAGCCTACTTTTATCACTGCCATTGTTTCCCCTTGACTGAAGGCCCCACATTTCCTCATTTTTTTCTATCATCCTAAAGAAACTGTGAAAGGTCTTAATATTCCTCTGCTTCCATACTGTCTGATTATAATAACTCCTATGTAATTCCAGACACATCCCTCTCTTCCCATCCTTGTCACAATTATCTGTTAAATGTACAGTCACAACTTAACATTACTTGCACTTGACACATTTTCTCCTCACCCATATCAGCTACCAGAATCAGAATACAAATGTGCTTGACTTCTCATCAGCGCAGGGGCCTTTACATGCAACATAATGCTCTTTAGTATCTTTCTACTTTTGGAAAAGTATTCATATTGCCATAAGGTGGATGTGTTTTCCCCCACAGCATCTCCCATATATCAAAGTTTTAAATGCCTGGTCACAACATCTTTTTCTATTTCCTGTTATCAATCATTTCAGACTTTGAAGCCAGAAAATCTATCCATTCATTGCCTCTTTTTATACCTCATGGTTGCCCAGTCTTTTCAAGTTCCAGTTCATTCTCTTTCATACATTTCAGCTTATTTTCACCAGAACCACCAATCCCATGACATTCGCTTACACTTGATCTTGCCAATTTTCAGCTGTGGTTCAGACCAACGGTCTATTTCTGCTGTCTGGATACAATTACATGATCTGAAAAACTGGTATTTTCTAACCTCAAGTAGATCCTCAAGTATTGCCTGATGGTCTTTCCAATAATTTCTAGTTGTTTAAATGTTCTGTTTTTTTACTTGATTAGTCTCAACCACTTCCTTTCACTCAAACAAATCAAACTCAAACAAACGACAGAAAGTATGTCACTTAAAAAAGTGAACACTTGAATAAAGAAAAAGTGAACCCTTGAGATGTGCTCAAATGTAACTATACGTCCATGACTGCCTGCATTTTTCCTTGAGGTCTCAGAGGAAAATATGCTTCCTTTCAAACCAAGAAATCCTTTCTACTGGTGTCATGGTCCACAAATGTCTTCATTTTCCTCTAAAATGTCTAACCTTCAGATTTCCTTCTCACCCTCACTACTTTTTCTGTCAATCAACTTAGAAATACAGTATTTATCATTCAAAAGAAAATGTTAACGTTTAAATATTTTCCTCAAAGAGGAGTGGGGAAAGTAACTCTTCAAAGAGAAGCATGACAAATCCCATTTCAACCAGATGGTCAACAGCAGCATCGACACTCATAAATCACGTTGACACTTTATATAAGGCAATATGAGGTAATGACAATGGCACTTTTCTTCTGTGATCCTTCCCCAAACCCAAAATATTCTGCAATCATGAGAAACCATTCTTTTCAGAGCTGTCAAAAGTTATATAAAGCAAGAGAAGTCTGAGAAAGTGTTACAGTCACAAGAAGGTAGAGGTAAAGAGATATTGGTGCCCAAGTACAAGATGGAATCCTGGATGACCTCCAGGCATAAAAAATATACTAGGTAAAAATTAAGAAAATCTGAACAACCCTCATGCTTTTGGCTAATATAGGATTTCTTTTAGGCTATACACAAGTCCAAGGGGAAAAGAAACATAATCCAATCAATAATTTTCAGCTAGTTGTTTTCAGTTTGCTTAAGATTTGAAAGTCACTTATGGCTGAGTAAACTCCACAGATGTTTGGACTGATATAACCACACAGCTCCTTAAAATATATTTGGGCCTAGACATCTATTGATAGGAAGTTTTTTACTTATAAAGGTTAGAGAGATTTCTCCCTTTTTGTGCTGTTTGCTTCCAACTTGTTACATGTGGCAAAATAACTATTTAGAAAGCATCAAATTAAATGAGATGCATTAAAGAATTATCTTGGTGGAACTTTGTAAATTGGTCACTAGCAATTCATTCAGTAGTAACGTTTTTTTAAAGCCTATATTATTCTTAAGTAAGAAGTTTTCCAAAAGCTATTGTTAAAAAGAGTCCTATGCCTTCGTAAACTTTAAAATTACATTTATATAAAATATTTGTTCTACCTAACTGAAATTCTTTAACATAATAAATTTGAAAAAGTACAAATAACCAAGAGGTTAGGATAGTGATAACTATGGCACTTCCGATAACAGCACTCAGTACCGTTCCTGGAGCATTGCTCTTTGGTGTCAGCAATGTCCTTGAAGGTAGAGTTGTGTGCTGTGAAGGATTTGTAGTCAGTACAGTGGACACTCTACTTTGGCTCGACCCGCTGGAATGCAACAGTGAATTCATTCCCTTTCCCACATTGTACTGCATTAATTACCTTGGAACGTGTATATCTTAATGCTGGTACAACATATCTAGAGGATACGGTTTTGTGGAAATAGATAAAAAATTTAATAAGAGTTAAATATTTCAAATCCAATCTGATTTTGCCTGTGCTTCAAATGCCAATCTTTTTAACACTGATAAATAAATACTTTAAAGTTCTACTGCGCTGGACCTTTACTTCCTTGTTCAACACATTCCTCTACTGAGATGGTGATTGTAGCCCACTTGCTCTGCATGTCCGAAGACTTTCTTTTAATTGTTCAACTGCCACACTATCTAGTGCCATAGGGCTTCTTCACACACTAGCTGCAGTTCTTTAAATCTTACACACACACACACACACACACACACACACACAGACAGACATATCTATCTCTCATATATCATATAAATGGCTGTTTCTTCTGGAAATCTTAAATGAATGATTATGTCAAATGTCATTACTATAAATTTATTTACATTCATGTGCTACCCTTTCTAATAGTAGTCATAATATCACATCTGTGTCATTTATAATTAATGACTGTCATTAGTAGCCTTGAAATTCCATGATGTCGTGAACTATTACTATTTCTGTTCACCAAATCATTGCCAGCACTCAATATTATTCTATCAATATTTTTTTAATGAATGAGTCAGCACAGTGGACACTACTTTGGCTGGACCCACTGGAATGCAACAGTGAATTCCTTTCCCACATTGTGCCACATTCATTACCTTGGAACGTGTAGTTCTTAATGTTGGTACAATATATCTAGAGGTCACGATTTTGCAAAAATAGATAATTTGTAGTTCAAAAAATATGATATTCCTAACTTAATAAATGGGAAAGTTGAAGTTTATGGAATTGCCTTTTTTCCTCCAAGATCATACAGTGATAACTCATTTGACCCAAGTTTGTCAGATTCCAGATACTCACATTTCAACACAAATCTGACAAGCAAAAATGAATCATGAATGAATGCACAACTGAACAGGCATAAATATAGTCCTTGAGAATATTTGGAAAAGATTTCTGAGCTCTTCTTTACATAGATATGCCATTGCTTACACAGCTGACACAATTGATCCACAAGTCAGCAAAATGAAACTTCTTTCTGAGATGCAATCAGAAAATAAAGAATTAGAATGAACAGAATAATAATTTTTGCCAGATGAACTTATTGATAATAAAATCAATGCTTCCTCATTACTTCTAATTCAGCCTTAGTAGCTATCAATTGACCAATAGATGAAAGCCAATTGTACTCTTGTACAGATGACAGTTCTTTGAGTGGTCACATAATTTGATCTTTTAGCAGAACATTTTATTTCATGTCTGACACTATAAGCAAGGCATTTTTTCTCTCAGCATTCCTTTAGAGCTGAATTGTCATCACAATCTAATTCAAATTACTTTCCAGAACTTTCAGTACCTTCTGCAAATCTGACCAATTCTTATTGGTATGTTTCAATTTTGTTACCTTTTTAAAATTCCTGAGATGTATGTATGCACCAAGTGGAAAATTTCATTAATTGTCACCATTCGTGTAGGAAAGAATAGTACTGATGGATTATTTTCTGCTAAATTTATTATTTTGTGGGGGCACAACCAAAAGTCTATCTTCCTCGTTCATAACTTTCCCATTTAATTAAATCAAGCTTTTTACTCAGTAAGACTTATTTAGTTTAGTGTCTATTCTTAGAAGCTGAAATATGGTATTCCATATGTCCTGCAAATTTTCTCATTAACATTGTGATTTACATTATTTACAGGCCTGCTACTAGAATACTATTTCCTTTACCAGCACTTGTCAATTATAAAATGAAAATGTTTTCTGCCTCAAATATATCACCTAATATAAAGTAAACAATATTCTAATACTTCTTCAAAATATAACATTTCCCCTAGTGTGCTGTAACTGTCATTACTAAATAAATTCAATCTAGATTAATACTTTATGTGTATACTTCAGTATACAAAAATTTTTGGAATATTGGATTAAGAAGAATATATTTAGAAAGATAGTACTAGGAAAAGCTGGAAAATGGGTACCAAGATTAGAGAAGAGAAATAAATTCTGATGTTTCCTTGCACTGTAGAGGGTCAGGGATTTAGTTTAGTGGCCTAAGGGCCTGCCTGGCAAGCACAAGGTTGTGAGTTTGATCCCCAGCACAGAAAAAATAATCATTATTGCACTGTAGAGTGACTATAGGTAACATAGTATAATGTAAATTTCAAGAAAGCTAGAAGAAAGAATTTGGATTGTGTTCACCACAAATAAATGATAGATGTTTAAGGTGATGATTACTCTGATATATTGGCAGATGGTACCCTATAAATATGTATGGTATTTATCTGTCAAAAATAAAGGTGTTTAAATGGAAAAAGAAAAACATCTTATACCTAAGTAGCCTTAATAGCCCATTATATAACCTTATATGATCTCAAAGCACTATGTTGTTAAAAAAATTAATATCTGTTTTCTGCCACAGTTTAGTTACTCTATCACTAAAATAATATACAATGAATGAATAAGTTAATTAATGAATAAATGGGATTTTAATTTCATTTCTGGCATGAAAGTGAAATATTGGTCAGTGATGGTCACAAATAATTACTCAGATAAGAAAAAGTGTTTGACCCATGAACTCAAAGTTATACTATAGCTTGATTGGTTTTGCACAATCTAGGATTATCAACATTTCAAAATAAGTAGGATAGAGAATTTAGAATATTCTCATCAGAGAATAATCCCAAGTACTCTAGGCAATGAGTATGCTAACAGCATTATAATTTCATCACTATATTGCAAATATCTGTATCCAGAATCACACTGTTCCTCATAAGCGTATTAATTATCATGTGTCAATTAAAACTGAAATTAAATTGATAAGCAAATAGATCCATGAAATTTTCATGACTTATTTTTATATAATGTAGATATTTACTCTTCTCTTTTTGAACTAAGACATATTCTAAAAGCCCAGAGCACAGCAAATGGAATCCAATTTATTTCAGAGCTAATGATGACTATTGGGAATATTAATTGAACTTGAGCTGATCTTCCTCTGCAGAATATATAGTGAGAATTTAGTTTTCAGGAAATATGTGACACAGGACATCAAGGAATATTACATATAATTTGCCACATTTCATTGTATTAAAAAGAAAGGTATAGCCAGGTGTGGTGGTACACACTTGTTATCCCAGCACTCAGGAGACTGAGGCAGGAGGACTGTTGTGAATTCAAGACCAGCCTGAGCTACAAAGTGAGCTCAAGGCCAGCCCAAATGCATAGTGAGACTCTGTCTCAAAAAGAAAAACAAAAACAAACAAAAATAATGATATATAATGAAATACACTCAAAATGAATATGGAACATTGATTTCTAGGTTGAAAATATATCAAGTTCTTTCTTGGTGGTTGAAGAAGCCATGTCATGTATTCTTTAAAATGAAGACAACCAAAGTTATGTAATGAAATAATAAAAATAATAACTATGAAAGTAATGATAGATCTTCCATTTACACACAATATATATTGTGCCTGTTGGTACTATATATGTTCATGATGATAACATTATAGTGATCATTATTATCATGTTGTTACTAGGTGAAACTAGTAACTTATCTATAGAACGAGTATCTCAAATGTATCTATAGCCCAAATAAATGAGTTAAAATGTCTTAAATGTCTTAAGTGTCTAAGAAAAAATGATATTTTATAATAAATTTTCAACCTAGATATATTTCTTAAAGCTTACACAGTTCATTACTATTATGTTATTATTGATGAGACTTCTGTTCCTTACTTTTTCCAACAATGATATGTTCTCTGAATTATATAATTCTTGCAATATCATCAGTTTTTTGACTATCAAGTTAAACAAGTAATCTATATAGAGTGGCTAGAAGAAAAGCTATTGAGGTCGTTTAAATCAATATATTTAACTTGCAATCAATCATACTGCATGTTTGGAAAAACACAATTTTGTTCACCTAAGCTTCACTTGGAGTCAGCAGAAAAAATATCTGTAAAGAGTCTACACTGTATTTTAAATATACAAAATGGGAAACAATACACCTTAAATGAACAACTTATCCTAATTTTGGATGTAAACCCATTAAAATACTTCATTCAACTTGATATAATAGTCACATGTTAAATGAATACTGAATTTGTCATTATGATAGGAATGATAGTGCCTTTAAAAGTAATTAAACAATTCTATATATATATATCATTTTTATCTTATAATTTGGAAGTTAGTAAACATTATCACTCACATATGCCTTAAGTGACTTTTTTCTAAAAATCTTCGGGAAACTTGTTTCATGGAAAGAAACTAGTAATCACACTGTCAAATACAATGCATCATTACAGAAGATAGCAGTAAAAAGTAATCTGTCATAGTTTGTCTTTGGCCCCCAAGCCTCATGAATTCTGGACTCTACCAAATCTAGTATTTTTGATTGGTTTGTTGTCCAGCAGTTGGACTGACAGTGTGAGTACTACACCCGCCTAGGGGTGCAGCCAGGATATAATGTATCAGTGGGAAGAGCATGTGTGTCTCTCTGTCTCTCGCTTTTGCTGTTTGCAACAGCCATTAATGGCTGCCCCATCAGGCCAGAATACCTTGGAGACAACAGCATGGACTGAAACCTCCAAGAACTGTAAGAAGTAAACCTTTCCTTCCCTATGTTGGGCATCAGGTATTTTTGTCTCAATGATTAATAAAACATAAGAAACAATCTTCAGAAAATTAATTTGAAAAACTCCCTAAATCAAGAAAAAATGAGGCTAACTCTTGAAAAAAATTGAATTAACACTAAGATCAAAAGGAGGTATGTTTTCCCTGTTACTAGTTATAATTCCATCATAGATTTTCAAAGACCTTTAGATACAGGATTTGTTTTTTCCTTTTGCAGTACTGGGCATTGAACCTAGAGTTCACACCAAGCTACATCCCCAACACAACCTTAAAAAAAGAATCACATTGACACCACTTCTAAATTGCTTAATATCCTTGACTCAACTTGAATCTGCAGTCTTCTGGCCTCCGCTTTCTAAATTGCTGACATTATTACATTTATGCACCAGAATGTTAATGCACACATTACCAAATTTGACACAGTAACCCTGAGGGATAATTATGAAAGGCCAACGTTAACTCAAAAAGATCAAGTAGGATTTTTAAATTGGGCAGCTCCTCAGTGGCAAAAATGTCAGGAAACCCTCTATATATTCTTAAGCCAGTTATCTTTCTACAATGCCTCACCTCTACCTCTACCTATTCATCTAAGTTTCTTGCTTGCTTACTTTCTGTTATTCTTTCTTCCTTCTTTCAGTCTATTTTTCACCCACGAAAATGATAGCATAGTGCTTCTATAGAAGAGAAATGGAAGTGTTGCTTCAACATCATTAAGCAAACATAGTAAAATTTACTGAAAATGTGAAACATAAAGCAAAATAAAGATTGATAACAGGAAATAGGGAGGTAGATATCTTGTGCACAGGAAGGAGATCAAGAAGAGGATAGAGAAGAAGGATGGGGAAGGGAAGGAAACTCAGAAAAGAATTATGATGTGTCGTACACACTAACCAAATCCCTATGAGGAACATAATCATTATGTACTGCAAATGTACTAATGAAAAATAAAAAGTGAGTAAAAACAGTGCAACTTAAACTTACACATCTGGCTCCAAAACAAATTTGAATTTATAACTTATTTTGCTATATATTTATAATCATATAGTAATATATTTTGTTGTGAAAGAAAAACCAAATAACACCACCAAATATGACTATTATTGTTTAAGAAAAAGGTATGTCAATCCTAAATCTCACAATTAACATCTACTTTTCCCATTATTACTATAAAATTAAAAAAATATAGTAGCTACAAACTACAGAGACCCATCACAGAACCAGTGTACTTGATTTCCCTGCTGCTGAGAATGCCTGTCTTCTTCACATGGCCACCTCAGGTCTCAGCCCACGTGCCATATCTTCACAGTGACTTGTCTTGACTAGGGTAACTATCACAGAGTAGGTATGATTTTCATGATAGTTACATTTCATTATTCTTCACACTCTGCCTGAGTTAGTTGGCAAGCAGTGTATGAGTTGATCAATAAGCCAACAGTGAACTGACCTGACACATCATTTAGTAATCTCCTGGTGCCATTTTGGTTAAGCGATACCTGAGCAGAGAGATTACTGGAGTGACTATAATCCTCATGTTTATGAGGACAATGAATCAAGTTACTGAACATAAATGAATCTGTATGAGTTTTAGATTAAGCAAGGCTATATGTTTTTTCAATTCTTCTAATTTCAAGTTCCTTCTCTTTCCATAGAGAAGATAACCATCACAAGTGCAATTAATGAAATTATTGTTGTCCAAATGAGTAAGACCATTCTTTTCCTACATTGTTCTAGGGAAACAATCTTCATTGTGTCCTAAATCTGCTGCTTTCTTGAAATTCTAAAATGAGGTGTTGCCTTTCTTTTAGGACCTTTATGTGTTTTTATTTGTAAAAAAAAAAAAAAATCAAAGTTTTTTTTACAAATTTGAAAGTTAAAAGTTACTTAAAAGTTCAGTTTTTGAAACTCACTCTTCAAATCTGATTTACTGGTTTATTTGGTCATAGATTTTTTTAGGTGCACTTAACCATGCATATCTAGTTTTTTATCTGTTTAGAGTAATGATGAACCTTTTAGAGACAAATGCCCAAAATGCAACCCAGAACCCACTGATTTATCGCAAACTGCCAACACTGCAATTAAACCTGAATAATGTGGTTTCAGTTTAGAAAGAACACATTCATACATTAACATATTTTGTCTCTAAAGAAAACCAAATAACATGTGTACCATAAGTTTGCCAAGCATTGGAAGCACATGCTCTGCTTACAATATCTTCACTTAATTGTATCCTTTCTCTTACCTAGTAGCCACAGGAGGAGGCTGGCTGGCCATATTTCTTTTGTCAAAAAGATTTATTTTCTAACTGGAACACAAATAAAAATGCATCTCCCATTTCCAGTTACATAATAATTTAGGCCTCAGGCAGTTGTATATCACAATTGCTATTTCCCATTTAACACTCATTTCTACATGAGCTACAGATAGAAGGACCTTTACTATTACTTATGCTGCATCCTAAAGGTATTATACATCAGGAACAATAAAATTTTATAGTTTGTTTTATATGATAACTAATGAGTCATATTGCCACAGGTTAATGAATGCTTATGAATGATATGTAACTCCTAGGCCAGAGGCAAATCATCTAGTATTAGAAGTAGAAACAGTATCAACAGCTTAGTAAGCCAAGATATTCAGTCATTACATATTGACAGTCACAGAAAGAGCACAGTGTGACTCACATTACAGGAAAGGTACACCTACCTCAGGAAATTCAGATATTTTGTAACAAGCAGTAACCAAATAGTTGCTTAGTTTAGAAAGATTTTTCTATCATCCATATCTTTAAGTAAACCAGAAATTTGACCCAAATGAAAGAACTATCTTAATATTACTAAGGGCTTCTCTAACCAAACATTCTTGGAAAGACACAAATAACAACTATCAGTGTTTCTTTCCAGAGTCTGAGCAGAAATGGAGAAGCCCTGTGTGAAAGATCCACTGCCAATGCTACCCAGCTCTTATTTTTTGCACAATCTCCTTTTATATATCATCTTGGCTTCTGGGAAACTTTCTCATTCCATCAGCCACTCTGATTAATATGATTGATAAAGTGTATGACCAAATTTGAATAATTTTTATCATACAACATCTCATTCAGAAAAAAAAAAAAATCAATAGAACTTGAAGTACCAGAATATGGCACTATTGACCTCAAATCAAATCTCCCGATCTCTCAATGATCTGAATAAATCCTACAAAGTTCACAGAGCCAGGTATATTTGTCTTTAAATTACTGTATTTCTCTTTTTTCTTGCCCTGAGTCATTCATGCTAGTATAGAGTTAAAATTGTCCTAGGCATTTTTGCATGTCAATGCAGAGTCAGTATACTTACTAGTACTAACTCTATACTAGGATGAATGACTCAGGGCAAGCAAAAACATCATTCATAAAACATTCTAAAACAGTGAGTTAATACTGACTTCAGTGTCTTTCAGGGCCAAGGTAGGAGCACTTCTGCCAATGTCAGAGACAAAATTCCTATCTTTCTAGTTGGATAACCCTATCATACATGAATATCATTTATAATTTCAACTAAGGTATGAGGCATCATAATTTTGGTATGAAGGCATGTTTATTCCTAAATTTTCATAAAAATTACAATATAAATGTTCTAACTGGTATTCTAGAACTAAAATGTGCTTTTGCAATTATTGAGCCTCTAAGTGAAATCTACATCAACAGGGTTTCAGATGACAGTGCATTCATTTACTGACCACACCTCCTTGCAGTTTTTTTTTTTCCAGTTCAAATAGGTATGATTACATTTCTAAAATGAATTAGTTTGCTTTTTGTATTTGTCTAGATAACTGTGGTAGTCAGGGGTTGTGTGGAGAACAATTAGAATCAGGACATGGAGTTTATAATATTGTTTTATGATTGTCACCAAGAGTTAACACAAGAAAGTGCAGGAAATCTGTTCACAACACTAAAGACATAGAATATTTAGCCAAGAGACTGAATCCCACAGCAATGTTCTACATGAGTCCAGATGAAGACTTAGAGCTCATAACAATGCCTCCCATGAGTCCTACTGGAGGTCTAGATCCCATGAGAAGGACTCAAGCCAGTCTCTTTTACAGATCTGTGCTGGGAAGGCCCAAAGGTCAGCAGTAGAAGCCAGAAAGTCTATGCCAGTGGGGTAAAGGAGCTTGTGCTGGTGGGATGAATGTTCTACACTGGAGCCAAGAAGTCACACTCAAACAAAGACCTGAAAAAGCTGTACTGAAAAGCACCATGGCCATCACCAGTGACCATTAGGTCCCAATCTTCTCTGACAATAAGAAAAGTAAAATACATGCAGAAAGCCAGCATGAGAAGTTTGTCCTGGAGATTAAACGGCACATGTCTTCCCCTCCAGAGCCAGGAAGTAATAATTGATGTAGGGACCAGAGCTTCCCCAAAGTTTACCACATCCACTCTCACCAACAAGGTCCCAAGCTCCTCTGATGACAACAGTTGAACTCACACTGGGGAAGCTAGTCATGACGAGCTCCTCCAGGAGAACCAACAGCTCAAACAGTAACACTTAGAGAAACCCACTGTCTTACTTACTTTTTACTCATTGTTGAGACAAAATATCTGAAGCCCAAAGTTGGGCTTATAGTTTTTGCAGGTTTCAGTCCATACTCAGTTGGCTCCAAGGCAGGGTGGCATGGCTGGGCCACGGTTCATGGCAGCTGCAAACATTAAGGCAGAAACCTGCAAGAGAGCTAGACACACCTTCTTCCTGCCATTACATCACACCGTGGCTCCACCCCTATGTGGGTGTAGCACTCACACCCCCAATCCAAGTGCTAGAAAATGAACCAATCACAAATGCACAATGCAAATACATGAGGGCTGGGGGCCACCAACATAAACCATGACACCCAGAATTCCTCACTCATTTTCTTCACGTCTCTATTTATGCTGACAACTTTCCTCAGGTGGAACATCTACACTCACACCATGTTGATTTAATTCAGCTGATGTTAACTATCAGTCTTTACTCCGTAACAGTTACCAAACAAGATACATTTGTTCAGACAGTGAGCAAATGAGCAAAGTTTAAGGGAGTAGATGTCAGAAATTTATGTTAAGGGTCTGATAACTATTTTTACATGGAGGTCCAAGGCCGAAGCCATGTTCTATAGTTTGTGATAAATACATAGATATGATTAAGGAAGTTGTAACCTGATGTTCATTAAAGCTGTGTGGCAGGAGAAGAAAATAGTCAATGAAATTCAGGTGACTGATGCTTAGGGAGAGTCATATCAGGGTGTTTTCCTTAAGGCGAAAGTCTTTAGCGCTGCTTCTGAAACATCACTTTCAGCTCTCATTAATATATTTCCTAGATACAAGGTTTCTCCTCCCCAGGTACCATTTTAATACTTTTTCTGTCTTCTTTGCCAAAGTTATTGTGTCCATTTCCAGGAGTTATAATTTATCTTCTCCTTTAGCCATCTCATACTTGTACCAAAGTTTTGTTCAGCAAAGGACAAAATTATGCAAAATCCCCAGGAACATATTTCGATCTTCACTTTGGCCCACGTAGACTACTGGTTGACTCAGTGTACAGTCTATGATAAAGGAGCCATTATCATCATCAAGGGCCACATCAATTGAAAAGAAATCAAAA
This sequence comes from Cavia porcellus, assembly GCF_034190915.1. Taxonomy (NCBI): domain Eukaryota; kingdom Metazoa; phylum Chordata; class Mammalia; order Rodentia; family Caviidae; genus Cavia; species Cavia porcellus. Next base: position 61,964,734 of record NW_026947493.1, read on the forward strand.
GGGATGAGCTAGATTTAGCTTGAATACCCTCCTTCAACTGTACCCAGTACAACAACCATACTGGGAAGGCATGCCCCTAGGAAAAAGAAAGAAATATTATACCCATCATTTTTCAGGATAGGATCTTAAAAAGAAAGCTTTCCATTGCTGTCTGTTGAATCATGCAGTCTAAACATATGCTCTATCACTGAGTTATATCCCTAACCCTTATAATCCCAAATTTTAAAAATCACTATTTTGTCATTTTCAGGAGAATTATCTAAGAAATATACTAGAGAATGTGCTCTATTTCCATGGACAACTGTATTTAAGTTTTTAAGAGACTTACTATACAGTAATTGAGTCTAGAAAGTTAAGAAACGTTAAGTGTAGAATATTTTAAAAATTCATTTTTCAATAAGTTTTCTGAACGCTATGCAGGTTGATGCCTCTGGTTGCCTATAGGAAGTGGGGCCTGGTTAGAGAAGCTGGTCACTAGGGAATGGTATATCTTGGCTCCATTTCTTTTTCTTCTCTCTCTGCTTCCTGGTAGCCACGGACTGGGCAGCTTTCTTCAGCCATGTCCTTCTGTCACCCTGGAGGGAGCCAAGCATGGAATGAAACTTCTGAAACCATGAAGCAAAATAAACCTTTCCTCTTTTAGATTGATGATGTCGAATATTTTGTTCCAGCAATGGAAATATAATTGGTACAACTGAGCAAAAATATCTAATCTATCATCATAAACTGAAAAATAATTTATTTCTTCCATGCAATTGTAGAAGCCTACCTCTGTTCTTGAGTTTTCAGCATGTATTCAGAATGTTACTGACATCAAAATATTTCCTAGGACAATGATCAAAATGCTCAACTTAGATATTTCAATACTCAACTGTTAGAAATACTGGACTTGGGGCTGGAGATTTAGCTCAGCGGCATAAGCACCTGCCTTGCAAGCAGGTGGTCATGAGTTCGATCCCCGGTACTGATAAAAAAGGAAAAAAGACCAAAAAGAAAAAGAAAGAAAGAAATACAGGACCTTTCTGGAGCTGACCCTCAGTTTGATGCTGAACACAAATAATTACAATATGTTATGATACCGTACACATTTGTAGGTCTTCCTAAATTGCTTCTGATACTTGATAGCCACATAAATCCATGTAGTTTAGAATATGGGGGAGAAAGTAGATTCAAAGTGGAAAACATGTTTAGTTTTCTGAAAAAATCTGTTATTAAGCTTCATTAGATTTACGTTTCCTCAAAACATGCCCAGCACTCAAATTTAAGAAATAAATAAACATATATTTCACATTTCTTACATATTTCACCTTGATTTATTTCTATAAGTAAATAAACCACTCAAATTGCATGACTATCAATTTTCAATTCATAAAACTACTGTACTTCTTGAAGAACAGCACATCTCTTTATTTTCTGGATGGATAAAGTACACTCAGTGTGCAGGTATAGCCAGCAAAGAAAAAAATGAAACATCCCCTTCTCTCAAAAGATTAACTGAAAGTGTGGTATTCTTAAACACCTCAAAATGACATTTTCTGAGAGGGAATTCTGTGGAGCACACGGCAGGCTCTCCGTTTGGGTCATCAGGACACCATGAAAAATCTAGTCCACAGAAACAGACTAAAGAAAATCGAATTTAGTGACTAGTTCACCTGATAAGAGATAAATGCCATTCTCTGTATTTTAAATACACTTTTGTTCCTACTCAATAACAGAGCTGTTTGGTTCAGCCAGATTTTACAATAGTATTCTTGCTTATCTAGCCCAGTGAAGTGATTCAGTTTGGTCCAGCAACTGGTTTAAGACAGCTTTCCTTTCCTTTGAATGGACTGGTTTGTATTCATGCAAATCTCAGCCTAAAAATATTTGTGTCGAGTCAGCATCACCACTTCCTGCAGCTAGCTGGGAGGCTGATTTCAGCAGGGGTTTGAAATGAGGCAAGATAATGAAATGGATGGATGATCTGGCCGAGACCCTAATTTATAGTCTTGTTTATAATTAAGGTCGGCTTTGTCCTTGGCTCTGAGACCAGAGGAGTACTGCGTGCTCAGTCCTGTCATTAAGAGAACCAAAAAAATGTAGCCAGAGGACAACTATACGTGTCCTCACACAATCAGTTTCTTTTCTTCCTTTTACTGCTCCTGCCTGGATACATCCACAGTTGACGGTCTCTGTGTCCATGTGTCAAATCTGCATGGGGGTGCCCCTCTTGGACTGCTTGGCTCTAACCCTGCCTCTGCTCTGGATCATTCCTTCTCCTTCCACTTCTTACTACAATATAAATGACCAGAGAAAATTGGTTCAAAACACTTGTTAAAGATAATTTGCCTTTGAAATATTGCAAAAATTCTAAAGATGTTGACATGGCCTTTGCAGTAGGATTAGTGTGTTAGGGCAGAGGGCAGAGGAAATAGAATTAGGCAAAAATAGAAAAAAATAGTTGAATTGCAATGAAGTCCTAAAACACCTTGGCCAACCTAGCAGGAAGCTGTGGAACAAATCCTGCCCATCAGAGAGTTACTACACTGCTTAGGTCCCACACAGCCTTTCCTAGGAGCTGTGAACAGCTGCTCTATAAGCTGACAGCTCAAGGCCACTCACTGTCTGCGTTTCCACAACTGAGAGGAAACCCATCTTTGAAGGGGCACCTAGAGGGCATTTGCATGCCATTCTGATTCATATGTTGACGTTTTTTATACCCATGCCTTATGCTAATGGCTTGGTGCAGTGTTTTCTCAAACATATTCTGCTGATCAGATGTTAAGAGGTCCTCTGAAGAAAAGCTTTTCATGCTTAGGTACCATAATTCTATGAAATTTCTGTTGTACAAAGTTAAAGAGGTTGATATGCTAGGAGATTAGTTCCAGTAACACTAGCATATTATATATTGATATGCAGATATTTTAGTTTTGCATGATATGCAATACCTTTTAGAAAACTAATGAACCATACTGTACAATGTAGGAATTGCTCTTAGAGAACCCAGGTCACAAAAACTGTAAAACTAACATTTCTCAGGAAATGTGGTTAACACACTTACGCAAGTGTTATGAAAACAAATGCCATGAAAACCAGTGTTACCATAGCTTGGATCGGAGCTGTCCCTTAAAGGTCCATGCACTGAAGGTTGGATCCCAGCCTGGGATGGCAGTGAGGTGGCAGAAACTCTAGGCAGCGGGGCCTCCTGGGAAGAATGGTACGACACTGAGGCATGCTCTCCAAGAAGGCACTGGGACTCAGGCCTTCCTCTTCCCTCTCTTTTGCTTCCCAGCTACCATGAAGTGAGCAGTTTTGCAGCATCCTCTCCGCCAGGTGTCACATACTGTTTCCCCAGAGAACTGAAAAGCCAGGGGCTCCCAATAATCCACAGAAATCTCTGAAATCATGAGGCAAAATAAGGCTTTCTTTCTTCAAATTGAATAGCTCAGGTATTTTGTTATAGTACTAGAAAAATGACAAAGTTTTAAGTGGTCCTTAATGACAACTATGTCATTCTTTAAATCCTTTAAAGGAAGATACTATCTGTTACATTTAAAGTAAAATCAACAGGGGTGAAGTAAGAATTTTGCTCAAGCAAAACAGAGTAATATTCACGCGCCAGGAAAATTAATCTGCTTCACTTTGACCATCTCCTCCAAGGAGACTAGTCCTCAGTCCAGAAAACAGGATAGCTCTTTCAGGAGAAAACTGGAATATCAGGATGGCTCAGGATATTCAAACAATAATTATTTTATATAAAAATTAAACTCATGGGTAAATCAAGATATTTATTTTACTTGGGGAGTGGGGGTACTTGGAATCAAATCCACAACCTTACACTTGCCAGGCAGGCAGTTGTGCTGTTGAGTGAAATACCTGGTCCCTTAAATCAAGATATTTAAAGCAAAATGAATTTTAAAGAAGAGAACAACTATTTACTCAGAAACCACAAATCCGTTAAGCAAATCTAAATTTCTTAGGGAAAACTATGACATATCGTCTCAAATAGGACACTGAAGCATCAATATTTTATAAAACTTGTAAACATTTAAAACAATAAAATTTCTGTGCAAATTAATTGGCCAAAATAAACATTTTCTACTTGCAAACTGTTATTTTGTAGACAGATTAATACAATTCTATAAACAGTGCTAAATTTTTGGTGAACACAAGCTACACAGGAGAATTTGTGATCTTCTAGAGGGTTAAGTGATATTTTTATAATAATTTTATTTTACTGACTTCTTTTACGTCAAACAGATCCCTAAATGGGCCAGATGTGGTGGGCATGCTTGTAATTCCAGAACTCAGAAGTCTGAGGCAGGAGAGTCATTATGAATTTGAGGCGAGCTTGGGCTACTTAGTGAATTTAAGGCAGACTTGAAATACACAGAAAAATCCAATCTCAAAAATAAATAAATAAAAATAAAGAAGGGTGGGTAGTTTCCAAGAGAATATTAACTGATTTGCTGATGTTTACTTGAAGGAAATACTGTATTGACATGCCAATGAACTCAATTGTTAATGTTATCTTTATTAACTGTATCCTAATCTTGGTGTTTCAATGAGCAATTTAAAAGCTACAGAAAGACAGCAGTTTTCCAAAATCCTCCACAACACGAAACTAGAAGATCCTGTGAACTCACATTCAAAATTCAGTCTAGAAAAGAGCCTATCACTAGAAAGTTTATCCTTAAAATGAAATTGATTTAACTGGAACATATATTAAAATATATATCGGTCAAATAAATGTGCTGCACAAGCATGAATTGGCTTTATCCACATATTGATAAATTTCATTGTGAAAAATTCTGTAAATGTTAATACACTGTAAACAATAGTTTTCAACATTTGATGATGGTATTTAAAAACTCACATATTATTACATAAAAATTATAGAAACATTCAGTTCAGAAATTAACTCTAGATATATTATTTTACTTTGTATTAGAAATCACATATCTGGAGTACATTCAGGCTTGGCTGTGATATTTTTATAAGGGTTTGACAAATTGCAAATCATTCAGAAACCAGTATGTAATTGCATTACATCAAAAATGTTTGAAAAAGCTGTTGAGTTAAGCTCAGAGAAGGCCAAGAGAAGAACTGAAAGATTAATATTAGTTGTTAATAATTAATAAAGTTGTTAATTGTCCAACATCATAAGTAATTAGCTTGCAATATGACATTTTACAATAAATGACAAGAAGATTTATGTGTATACATATATAACTTATGGACACTAAAATAAACTACCCCCCCCAAAAAAAAAGGTGGCTTTAAACAACAGAAATTTATTTTCTTTCAGTTCTGGACGCTGGAGTTCCAAGATCAAGGAAATAGCAGGGCCAACTCTCTGATGATCCCGTAACTGTTTCTTGACATATAATCTTCCTTTCAAGAAAAACAAAGTACGAGATATCACAATTCTTACAATTCTTGATTTCAATCTATACTACAAACCTAAAATGATAAAATCAGCATGGTACTGTCACGAAAACTGACCTCTGGATCAGTGGAACAGAACAGAAGATGAAGAAATAAATCTGGGCACCTTCAGTCACCTGATTTTTGACAAGAGGGACAAAACTATTGCTGAAAAGAAGAAAGTCTTTTTTTTTTTAATTTTTTTTATTTTTTTATTTTTTTTTACAAATATTGCTCGGAGAACCAGTTGCACCCATACAGAATCTAGACCTGTATCTATTATGTACAAAATAAAATGAAAATTAATCAAAATCAGAAGACTACATATTAAAACACCAATACTTAATCTTCTGTGAGATAAAATACCTGAAACTTTGAAGGCATATGATTTTTTTAACAAAATCCCAATTGTACAAGAAATAGAATGATAAATTAACAAATGAGATTATACCAAATTTAAAAGCTTCTGAACAGCCAGTGAAACATCAGTAGAGTGAAGACACAAATTTAAAAAATCAGAAAAAAAAATTTCAGCTATGCCTCTGACAGAGGACTAATATTTAGATTTTACAAATAGTTCAAAAAGTCATACCTAGCAAAATATAATCAAAATGGGTAACTGAAGTGAACATACTTTGCAGAAGTGCAAATGTCCAGTAAATACATTTAAAATGTTGACAATCATTTGCCATCAGAAAAATGGAAATTAAAACAATGCTGGCATTCCTTCTTATTCCAGAAACAATGGTCCTATAAAAAAAGTCAAATAACAACAAATTCTGTTTACACTGTAGAATTAAAATTACATTTCACATTTTGGAAGGAATGTAAACTAATACAACTACTATGAAAATCAGTGCGGCATTTCTTCAAAAGGCCAAAATTAGAAATTCCATTTGACCCAGCTATCCTGCTTTTAAGAATCTTCCCAAAAGAATTAAAGACATCTTACAACATTCACTATGCATTCCCACAGTTATAGCAGCACAACTCATAGTAGTTAAATCTTGGAAGTGGCCTATATAGTCATCATCAGATGAATAGATAAAGAAATAGAGAGAGCTAAGAACAGAGAGACACAAAAATGGAAGAAAGAGAAAGAGAAAGAGAGAGAAATTTTAAGGTAATATTTTATTGTAGTTATTTGTTATTTAAAGAAATAAAATAAAATTTAAAAAACAAAAGAGAAAAAAGTAGATTATAGAATTGAAAAATTAACACCACAAAACCACTAGTGGATACATTATATATTTTCATCTTAACAATAATTGTTAAAGTTACAAAATCAAAGCATAAAAAGTGGCTGGACACTCAAACATTGACAGTGTGAACTCTTCTGTTTAATGTCTAACAAAACTTAGTTAATATAATTATCTATCTGACACACATACATACTGTTACATCCTTTAGAGCACATTCCCTTTCACTTTTGCAATATCTATTGTATTTGTTGGAGCCCATTATTCTGTCAGTTCTTATTATTTTTTACACTGGAGAGACAATATTGTATTTACTAATGTGAGTCTTCTTTATTTCACTAATGAAGATATTCTCAAGTTGCCTCCATTTACCTCAAGATCATCCTTTTTATAGCTGAATAATATTCCATTGAATTAAAATACATTTTTTTCATCTACTCTGTGGTTGATGGGCATTTTGGAGGTTTCCAAGATTTAGCTATTACAAACTGTGCTGCTGTGAACATGAGTGTACATGTATCACTGTGACGTGAGATTTTCATTTTTTTCTGGGAAAATACCCAGGAGAGAAACACTGGATTGAATGGAACTTCCAATCCTAGTTTTTTTGAGAAGTCTTCATACTGCTTTGCACAGTGTTTGCACCAGCTGACGCTCCGACCAGTAGTGGAACAGTGTTCCTTTTTCCCTCATCCTCGCCAGCATTTGTTATCCATTGTTTTCTTGTTGGCAGTTATTCTTTCAGGGGTGAGATGAAATCTCAGTGCTGTTTTAATTTGTATTTCTCAAATGGCCAGTGATGGTGAACATTTCTTCATATATTTTGATCCACCGATATTTCCATTGTTGTCAATTGCATAGTACAAATTACACCCTTCTATTTCCTTGCCCATATTATGAGGATAATAGTAGTAACTTGTTTAGAAAGTGGTAATATTCATTAAATATCAGTCATAGCTACAGAATAAATTTTCTGTAAATGTTGGCATTTGATGACAGCATTATAATGAGCTTCAGTAATTAAATATGCACATTGATTTTGTCTTTTGTAACAAAATAGAGACGCTTCAGTGGTTACTGTAACAGTCTTTGAAATTTCGCTGTGGACTGATGGGATAAACGTCTCAAATTATATGTTGATTGTAATATATTGGCAATAATTGCAATTCAATATTTCAACAAGCTATTTTGTTGAATAGAAATAATAACAACACTTTGTATTATAGAAACTATGCAGGTTCAACTTTTGGTCAGAGGCAAAAGTTTAAATGGATGAATTTATTTTCTTTTTTCCCACTATGCCTATTCAAAGATTTCATTCTCTGTGCTGCTACACATGTTGGCATTATAAAGTGCTGCACCTCTTTTAATTAAACATTCAGGTGAATTTTATTTTATATCAAATATTTGAGATTAAAAGACTTGTTTGCTTCTCGCTGTTCACAGTAGTATTAAAACACTTATGCTACTGCACAGTATCAGATTCCATACAAGAAAAGATAGAAATCAAACTATTAAAAAACATACTCCCAGGAAAATTTGCTTACCATGATATTGTATGATCTTCTGGCATACACAATATTCATTTTTTACATTACTGAGTTTTAAACACATTTTTATTATGATCAGCACATACACATCAAAGCACATCACATTGAATCACACACCCTGTATCCTCGCATCACACATTCTAGATCCAACTACTTCTCAAAAACCCCACTTATACCACATGAGACTCTGGGGCAACATCTAGACACAAGCTATAATACCCGCTGACTTCAGACATACTTAGCCCATTCTCTCTATGACTTTTGGAAGCGGGTCTGGAAATCCTCTTTTATGAATGTCTTTTGTTGTGCTCCCTTGGCTGTCTCAGTGTCCTGAATTGATTCAAAATACTCTAACTTTAATGATCAGCAGACTTTGAGAAGATCCAGGGTTCCCATGGTGCCAGAGGCTGTGAATAAGGTGTATTGGAATAACCACAGTGTTGGTAGGAGCCAGCCTCTTTGTTGGATGACGAAAGCTAACAGTATTCATTGTGGTCTTATTAATCTCACTTTGAAAAGCCGTAACAAGACTTTCAGAACTGCTTCAGACAGTGATAAAAACAATACCCTAAGCATGTTCAAAACAAGGGGGAGTATTTTGAGGAGATTAATGGCAATTGGAATATTATTCTAATTTTTCGAAAGTTTAAACATCGACATTTTGAGCACATCTCATACTCATGGGTCACAATAGACACTCTTAAAGTCAATGAAAAACGAGACCAGTGTGAGACCATTCTAGGAGGATAGCTAAACTACAGCTAATCCTATTTCTCTTCCCATGTAGACAAATTTCTGATCTTCCAGAAAGAGGGAAACCTCACTATGAGCCAAACAATAAAATGTTAGAATGTCTATTTTGGAGATATTGGTGAAGACTGCTGTCCTGGAAACTGTATTTCCTTACAACTCTGCACTCTCCGACTATACCTAGGATAGTGATCACCTAGGGTCAAATGCCCAGTCTCTAGTTGGTGCCTGAAGTCCCATCACTTATACAGAAAGGGCTGTTTTGGTTAGTAAACATCTCTGTTCATGGTTACATAATTACATATCTTCTGGGACACTGTTCAGGGAGCCTTACCTCATAAATCTGTAGTTTCCTGGTTTGTTTACTGTAAGCAGTTCTAGATAGAGGAGACACATTCTGCTAAAAGCATTCCAAAGATAAAATTTCTCTGGTAAAAACTATTATTTTATTTTCCAGTGAGACTATATTACCATGTTTACAAGGAAATTCGACAAGGTCATGAATATATGTTCCCTTAGCTAAGAGAAGACATAGATTGCAAACCAGGATGTTAACCATTTACTTCTAGATTTTTCTTGATGGGCCTCCAGTTTTAGCTTTATATATTCTTGTTTTGCCAAAGTCTTGTGTAATAGGTGAAATGCACATATATGCAATAGCAGAATCCTCTCAGATGAACACAAAGTTAAATTGAAAAGCCTACAAGAAGTAAATGAACTCTCTTTTCTTCTATTTTTTTTTTTTTGAAATTTAGTATAACTAACATTTCCTTTTCAAGAATGGCTGGAAGTACTGTTCAATCTAAAAGTTAGGAAAAGCTACAACCTGATTCCTAGTGGTGCTTGTAGAGAGTTTAATGCTGCTACATCGTCTGGCCACCTCCTTGGGTACTTTGGCCCAGACTGTCCTTGTGAATTACACAGAACTATCAGACTGCTTATCTGTGTGTTCAGTAGAAAATATATCACTTAAAGGAAATTTTCTTTTAAAGTGAGAATTTAATGACAAGTGAAGAACTCACACTTGATAATATACAGTTGACGTAAAATTTTCATTTAGATGTTTAAAATTAATTATGCTAATTTATTTATGCATGTACAGAAAAAAACAATGATTAGTATAGCAATGGCTTAATTAGAACACAAAGGATATAACCATTTATAGAAATTTTCCATTAGTGTCGTTAGATGCTTTACATAGAATTCCAAAGCTGACTACTCTTTATCCCAATAATTAAGTCAAATAAATCACTTAGAATTTTTTTCATTTAAGGTAAAAGTCTAATAGTATTATAAATATAGTTGTATAATAGTTACAAAGTTCATCACTGAGACAAAATTGTTTTGCAATGATAAGGTAAACACAACGTGGTGAGTCTACCCTTGTGAAAAGATACTTTTAACAAATTAAATATTCATAAAACTCCTAATTATATCAAAAGTCTGCATTACCATCACAAAAACCATTATGTCAAAGTTTACATATATTTTGATATAGTGATAGTATACTGATCTATTGTTCTAATCTACAAAATGAAACATATGCTGGACACAATAATAAATCTTTAGGCAATATTCTGCTGGAATTTTCTGTCTGCTTTTTTCTACCAATTAGAAAAAAATCTGAGTTTTCAAGAAGACACTTTGTAAGTCAAAAAATTCTTCGTGTGTTCCATTTTTTACATCAGCATACATACCTAAATTGTGTTATGTTCAAAGTGATTTGAATTTTACATGGAGTGACTGAACTATACAATGCATGTCTAAATAAAAAATTGTTATAATAAATGACATGTTATTAATTCTCCTCAAAATCTTCCCCTTGCTCTGAATGCATTTATCCCATCATTCGCATCACTAACTGAAGCAATTCTGGACGTCCTCTTTCCAGGGTCTTTAGGAGATGCTGTGACCTGGTGTTGTGCGTCTTCTGGTCCTTTCCCAAAGTTAGAATAAGTGAAAAAGATAAATGTTTTGAATCAATTCAGGACATCAGGCAGCCACAACAGTTCAACAAGAGACATTTAGGAAAGAGAATTTCCATAACTGCTTTGGAGAGTACCAAGAAGAATGAGATTACTGTGTTTAAAGTGAGGTAATAAGTATTTAAAGTGGAATAGTGTTGATATATTTTATATTGTTATAAATATTTTCAAGATAAACCTTTTAATCATAGAAGGTTCGATCAAAGTTCCTACAGAAAAGTTCAAAGTATAAACAAACAATCAGTTTTTGAAATCTTTAACAAACCTGTCTGATACTAGATTTGAAAATAAGTGTAGAAAATACATTTTAAAATGCTAGAACATTTCAATTTATCAATAAGAGACCATGGAACATAGCGAATTAAATATGTATTGAACTGGTATATACATTTAATCTTCAGTTTTATAATTATAAATAGGAATATCTTTATTTTTGGAAGAAAATGTATTGGTATCCTTTTAATAATATGCAAATTGATCAAATATCCTGAAATTGAATAAAAATGAGAAAATGTGTGATTTTTTTTATCACCTAGATTTATAAGATATTCAAAGGACTCACAAGTAACAAAATCTTGTTGAAGATTTTTAAAATTTCAAGAATAAATACTGAAAGTTTTGAAAAAGATTCCTTAGGAAGCCATGTATTCTAATATATCACACAGCCAATATAAAATAAAATTATGACATTATTAATGATGCTAATAAAATTATAATTGACATTGCATTAGACAAAATGTACTTTGAGTTGCCATAAAATGTTGTTTTTCTCAGTAGAAATACAATTCTTTAAAAGGAATGAATCAGAGGCAACAATGTGAAATATATTGTTGACAAAATATGGCTATAAAATTTTTTGATAATTGCATAAACATTTTAAAGTAATGAACTATAATTAATAGTTTATTTTAAAAAACAATAAAGAGCTGATTGAAAAATATGAAGAATATATATGAATTGCAATCTTTTTTAAGTTCAAACAATTAGAACTGGGAAAGACTTTGGTCATTATATTTACATATTCAATCTTTGTAAACTATTATTAATAATTTTAAAAGTCATTTTAATGGAGTGAACTATGTTTTTCAATAAAAATTTCTTGCTAGACACTTAATGTTTCAAGTTAATAATCAGTTATTTTAATGCCCTAATTTACTGTTAAAACACACCTATCGAAACTTGTATGGAAGGATTTGAAAGTGCATTTTTGTGTGATAGTCTGTGGCAATAAGGCAAAAGACAAAGCTATTGTTCTGAAAATTCCTGCAACAATTTGTCATATTAATTTTTATATTTAGGTTTTTTGAGACAGACTCTGTTGTGTAGTTCAAAGTGGCTTTGAACTCACCATGTAGCCCATGCTAGTCTCAGTCACAAGGCAATCCTCCTGCGTCAGCTTCCTGAGTGTTGGGAGTAGAAGTATGTGCCACCACACCTCACATGTCAGATTTGATTTAATCAAGACATCCCTGAATATGTTTGATAAGATATCTTTATGTCTAGCCAACCTGCTTAAAATATTTGAAATTTAGGTTCTTCAGAAGAAACTTCACAATATTCTACAAAAGTACACTCTTGTCCATTTTGATTATTCCTCTATTACTTTTCCTTGTATCTTTTGCATAGACTCAGAGATTTCACCCTTAGTAACACTCAAACTGCTTTCAATAAACCCTCAAATTACCTTCAAACCAATACTTAATTACACTAAAAACTGCCTTTGATACGAAAGTTTCCAGAGAATAGAAACCATCTGTGATGAGTCTGGTGTGAGACGTAGAAGGCTATATCCATTTTGTGAATAGCAACAGGGAGTAAAAAAGGTAGATGAGATTCCCAAGTCTTAAGAAACCAAATCTTATTTTAAACCAAGGAAAATGAGTCATTCAAGTTCTTAGCACGCATGGTAACTTGACTTTTAAGTGCTAAATTTTTTAGATAATTGAACAAAATGCTAACTTTTCCAGAACATGATTTTCAGAACAAAGAGAATCTGTTACAGTATTATTCAAAAATCCTTTCCTGGCTAAAGCAGACCAAAAATCATTGGAGATTTTTTTAAAAAGCATGGAAGAACACGAGGCTTTGATCTTTAGCACCTGGTTCCCTTACTGCAGGGACTCTAGAGTGACATGAAGTTGCACTGACAAACGATCCATGAATTTATAGTTTCTATGTTGTTGGCCCGACCTGGCAGTCAAACACAAACCTCACTCAGTAGACAAAATATAATCTTAATTTGAATGCCAGGTGGCTTCATTCTTTGCTTGGTACTGCACAAATCCTTTGGAACTTTGTATGTCTTCTGTTGATGCAAAACTTACTGAAGGATTGCTTTGCTGCCACTCAGGAAAATGGAGCACAAATTTCAAATACACTTCTGTATAATAAAACCCACAAGGCAATGCTAAATTAGGACATGTAAGAAGTAGGCTTAGCTCTCCTCTGGTTTTAAGCCCCAAGCAGAAAAGACAGACGAGATTTTCCTGCCCATGCGTGACTTTATGACAGCAGACACCTTCACTGAACGTACTAACTCACCAGGCAGAAGGCCGGCCACGCACTTGCTGCCAAAATCCTGCCTTATACCAAGAGTGACATGTGCCTGGAGATTTGTAATGAATGATCTTCACAATCTAGTTAGGAGTAGCTAGCTGGTGGAAGATAAGGAATTCCGGCCCTGACCAGTATTCATCACTGGGGAGGGTAACATTAAATATTCAAATATAATGCAAGTTTCTTGGTCCAAGAGCCAGTTCATATCCCATGAATGATAGACAAACCATTCTTTTAAAAATGAAATGCAAATTACTATGTGTCCATGAACAAGGTAGGCTCTGATGTTCAAGATTTATTTACATGTTTAAATTGGCATCAACCTCATAATAGCTACATTTCTATGGGGGGGGCTCACAACTACCATGTGTGTGCATTTGCATGAATGCATGTGCTCTTAGTATAGAAAAATATAACACATAATATAAATGTGGGTTTTAATCTTCTAACTGAGGTGTAGCTGCTGTGAAACTCAGTTTAGAGGTTCAGCCATGGAAGAAGTAGAAATGTATTTTATTATACAGAAGTGTATTTGAAATTTGTGCTCCATTTTCCTGAGTGGCAGCAAAGCAATCCTTCAGTAAGTCTGTGTCTCTCTCTCTCTCTGTGTCTGTCTATGTCTCTGTCTCTGTCTCACTCTCTCTCTCCCACTTTGCACAATATTGAGGCCTCATCAGGATTTGGCTCTCATCGAGACAGTGAGACGTTCACCTGAAACCAAAGGAAGAACCCTCACTAGTAATCAATCATGTTTGCTCCTGATCTCAGATGTCCAGCCTCCAGAGGAGTGACCAGATGCAATAGAAACTGCTATCAAAGCTCTTCCTTTTAGGATCCACTAATATCTACGTTTTGTCACATTTTCCTTCCATCTGTCCTTCAATTTCCATCCTTGGTAGCTTTTTCTAGTCTAGTACAGCGAAGTTTCTTTCATTTATACTTTTTCATTGTCTTCCCTGTCACCAACAAATACAGAAGGCCTGGTTGGTTGACACTGCAGGGAGGAGCAGTGAGAAAAGAACAGTAAGGAGAAGTATATTACTGAAAACGATCTTATAATTTGAGGTTTTTATTATATGCTGCACAGAAGAGAATATTCAAGAAAAACACTATTAAAAGGCAATTCTGAATTAATGCATGTGGTGTTCAAAAGTCTATAGAAAAAATCAGATCATTCTGATTTTAAATCAAGGCAAAAGACATTTGAGCTTCATTCTCAGAATGCAGAGATATTAGTGAAGTGTTTCATGCAGAAGAATGACATGTGTTCTAGAAAATTTCTCTGACTGGTGAGTTGAGGGTGTTTAGGAGGTGGGAAGAATGGAGGTAGGATCTCATTTAAGAAGTTTTTGCGCTAACTTCTGACAGATAGTGCTCTTTACCTTAGTACTGTTATGGTCAATATAGAGATGCCAATGTTTGGCTGTCCCTGACAAAGTCTAAGAAGAATTGGTCAGGAAAATGGAGATGAAATATGAGAAAGAGAACTAAACATGAATTCATGCACATAGCATTTTTTCCCTAAGAACTGGATGCAAATGGATATGAAACTTTGAAGAAAATATATTTGGGAGTAGGAAATGAAGAAGATAATATAGGTAAAGAAATGTGTAAAGACAGTTGTTACAAAGAGTCTTTTTAAAGGGAAGCAGAGAAATGGACCGCAACTGCAGTGAAATCAGGAAAAGAAATACGACATCAAGAGATGTTTCAAATATTTTTAAATTTTAAAGGTGTCTATGATTTCCTGGTGCAGAGAATGATCTGGCATGTGAACATCACTAAGGAGGAATAGAATTTCTGTGCTTTTTTGTGCCTCCATGCAGTAGACTTACACACCTGAAGTTAATTCAGACACTGAATGACTTGAGAATAAAAAATTTAGATCTCTCTCAGTGAACTTCTGTGATGTGTAACAACAGTCTTCATTGCATCCTGTTTGAATCTTAATTCGTGTGGCATTTTGTAACATTTTAAAGATGAAAAGATGTGTTACAGAGACAAGACATATAGGATAGTCATCACACCAAAGATTTCTTGAATCATTCTTTAAAACTCGCACCTCATAAAGAGTCTCTAAGCTCATAAAATATTACAACCATTTCAAAAAGAAGAGGTGAATTTAATGTCTATTACCTTAAAAACCAAGTGTCTGAGAGCATCTGAAAATTCCAGAAAATGAATATTAAAGAACCGCATGGTGAAATATAGAACTCTTACTGTTAAGTACAGTAAAAGTGAAACTTGAGAAATTATAGATCATTATTCTGCAGAATTAGCAACTGAAGAAGGCAGTAAAATGCATAACTATGAACACAATGAAAATGATTTAAGTATTTTGACTGTACAGCCCTTCAACATTCACTGTGTAAGTGAGAGATTGTTAAGCACCATATGGGCTCTTTTGTTGACAAAGCTTTATTTCAGCACAGTAGAGGATGATAGGGAATCAGAATTTCACTTGCAAATACCCAACTGCTTCTTTTTCTCAGAGATATAATTAAAATATTAAGTGAAAAAAACTACTGTTATAATATTTAAGATAACAGTAGAAACAAGTTAGCCTGCATAACAGTCACAGTATCCTGGATTCATAAACAGAAGTTGTCTATGGTTATCCAAGGCCAAGGAAAACACAGTCAGTCAGAAATGGCTCATGGGACTAAGCCATTACAGTCTTGAAGAGCTGTAACGCTTTATGATGATTGAGATTAGCTCCTCCTAACTCAGGCAGCAAGCTGATCAGGATGCAATTGTGTTCACTAGGAACAACCAGACACAAAACAGGTAACTGCCAATACTCTCATAGAACAATTCCAGACTCAAAACACATTTGAAGTATTCAGTAGTTGACTTTACTTATCCCTGAAATCATTTAGTTGATAATAATGCCTTGTTGCTCAATATTGTTAAACATTCTCTATAATCCACCCCCAATATCTCAGTTCTTTAACCATAAAAGTTCCTGACATGTTTTAAATGGAAACTTCAGACATTTTACTCACCCCAGTTGGAAGAACTATCATCAAAAAGCAATGAATGCTGGACAGGATAAGGTTAAAAAAGAAACCTTATCAACTGTTCATGAAAATGTAAATTAGTACAGCCTCTATAGAAAACACTAAAGAAAATTCCATAAAAAACTAAAAATAGGGCTGGGGATTTAGCTCAGCGGCATAAGTGCCTCCCTTGCAAGCAGGCAGTCATGAGTTCGATCCCGGGTACCCTTATTTCTGGTACCCTTCCACTCTCCTTCCAAAAATACTAAAAATAGATCTTCCATACAGTCCAGCTATCCCACTTCTGAGTATATATCCATATGTAATGAAGTTAGTATGTGAGGCGGTACCTGTATCCTCCTGTTTCTTGTAGCACTGGTCATAATATTCTAGACATGGAAAGTGCCTAGGTGGACATCAGCAGATGAATGGGTAAATCAAATGGGGTGCTTCCACATGAGGGAGTACTATTCAGTCATAGAAATGAAACAGTGTGATTTTCAAGAAAATGAGAGGAGCAGGAGGGCATGATGCTAAACAGAATAAGCCAGACATAGAAAGAGAAGCATCATTTATCTTCTATCACAAGTGAAAATAAAATGATATATAGAAATGAGAGAGAGAGAAAGTGGGCAGTAAGTGAAAAAAAAACAATATATATATATATATATATATATATATATATATACACACACATATCGAGAGAGAGAGAGAGAGAGAGAGAGAGACAGAGAGAGAGAGAGAATGAACCTGAATGCAGAAGATGGATCACAAGATGAATTACTAAGGATTGTAAGGGAGACTGGGTAGGGGATATTAAGAAAACACAAAGGACAGGAGAGCACAGAACAAAAGTATTAATAATTATTAAGAAAAAAATTCTGGTACCAGTCAGCCAACTTGTAAGTACATCAGAACAAAAAGCACTTTTTATGTTTTGAATGGCAAAACTAGTTTCTAAAATCAAGAAGGTGTCACGGGAAACTGAAATCCAAGTCTGATGTTTGTGTACTTTTGGTATCTTTAAAAATTTAATAATCTTACTTTTGTTGTATGAAAACTTCATATTGATTTTTATTATAGGTACAAAAATAAAAATTTTCCCCTCAGGATGTGTTATATGTAAGTACCAACCCACACCAGGAATGTAAACATTATGTACTGTGAACATATACCACAACCAGAAAAGGTAGGGCATCAAGGGATGAGTGGAGAGGGCAGAGAGAGAAGGGAAAAGAGATGAGAAGTGATTAAGTTATGCTATATACATGTAACAATTTCCCACAAGGAAGGCAAACATTTGAAACAGAATTTAAAAGAGAAAAATAAGTTTCCCAACCTAAGTGAACTTTCCCTGTCCTACAGCTCTTGTTCTTTGTTCTTATACAGATTAAAAACAATAGCTTTCATCCTTACTAGTACACTTTTATAATATCTTGTTCCCATAACATCCTGGTCAATCCCAGAAGGGCTGCCAAAAAAAGCTAAGTTGCAAAAATTGTCACAGTTTGGCAATTTGTTCTTCTGCAGACTTGCCCACCCACAAATTCTGTGTCCAAGACCAAACCCCTTGACTACATGTACAGAGCTGGAGTCCTTCCTTTTTTCAGGACTCAGTCCTTCTGGACATGAAATGCTGAGTCAGGTGTGCACCTAATAAATAATCCTCCTTTTTCTCCTAAGGTCTCTCTTGACTCTTCAATTCTGCAACACATTACATTCTACACACATTTATTAATAAACTAAAAAAGTAGTAATATACTAGTCCTGAGGTAAATTTTTATTCGTAAAACAATTTATGTGTAAAAGCCAACCTTTAAAGTTAAAATATATTTCAATTAAAATAAAAGAGTGAACTGGATTTAAAGAAGACCACAATCACACACAAATTAAGCTAAAGGAAAATTATCTGTGAAAGACATGGACAAGTGTGAACAGGGTCTGACTGGTAGGAATTGTTCAAGAACTATCAAGACTTGCTGGAAATGAGAAAGGGAGAGACAGGCAGAGGCAGAGAGAGCAATTCCGTTGAAATACAATCACAACACAACCAGAGGATAAAACGCATAGAGTACCTGGCTATTTTTATATTTAATATATAAGAAACCACTCTCAGTATAAGGAAACAAAATTATGAGAACTGAGAAGTCATTTTGAAGCCTTAAAATGTGAGCTCATATTGAGTTTTCAAGAAAAACAGATAAGACGTGACAACTTCTTTCTGTGAAGATGCATGTGTTTTTAACAGTGGGAACCTGTAATTCATTTACACAAGCACCAATAAAGTCAAATTGAGTCACATGTTTGCAACAATGAAATGTTCCTATTTTGTATCTAACTTTATGACATTTATTTACTACAGAATATACTTGTATCATTTTGGTGTCTTCCTCTCTGAGAAAACTCCTGCCTATTTCAGAATACATAATATGGTGTATGGTTGGTGTTGTATCCCTGATAAAATGCTTAGAAGTCAAATGATAATTAAATGAAACAAACACAAAAATAAAAGTGCAAATAATTCACCTTTATTTCACAATTTATCAACAACACCTAATGTGTCAAAATCTGATACACTGTGCTCAAATGACATATGTACTCACTAGTATTTTATGACTATTTGCGTATATGTCCTTATGTACGTACGTTATCACCTCTGGATGGTGAGCCTCCAGAAGAATCTTGTGTAGTTTACCATAATTTTTCACACATAGTAGATGTTTGTTAAATATTGTCTGAATTTATTGTCAAATTTTAGGATATTAAAAACAATTATTTGTTTTAAAATATTAAAATGAAAATATCATTAATTTTAGAATCCAAATTTACTGGAAATCACTCTCTATACATGACTATTTTACAGAAGAATTTCAATGTGAAAAATATACTTTAAAGAAGTGTTTGAGTTCTGTTACATCATTGCATAAGGATTTATTTATATTGCAGGTGATAATTTTTAAAAATATTTAAATTTCAAAATTATGATAAAAGATGTAATAATTTAATTTTCTTGACATTTAAAAAATGAAGAAAGATTTTATACATGCCACTTTTTAAAATTCTCCAAGGTTAAATTGTTAAATTGTGTTTCAAAAATAATATATATATACTAGCAATGCAAAGGTGAAAGAAAATCTCTGCATACAAAACCAGAGTTTAACCTCTATGTCATGAGGTGCCGTGATTCAGTGTGATAAAATTTGGGGCTGATTTTTGCTTTGTGATCTCGTTTGCTCCATCTTTTTCCTTTTTTAATTACATGCTTGAGTGCTTTATGATGGTAGTATCAAACCATAGATTTTGAAGCTATAAAAGTCCTGCATTAGAGAGTTAAACTCTTCTGCAGCATCTTCTGGCGATGAAAACTGACATTGTTGGGAAGAAAAGACAGCTTTTCAATATCACTCTTAAATCAAATGACTGAGCCATTGACAGATACTATACTCTGGAATCAAATAGACGCTAACAATAAAGTGATGTTTTGTAAAATAGTGAAAAGCCTGACGCCAGTCCCTGTGTTTCTTGACAGATTTATTTGTTGAAGTGCTTTTAGTCTATTGAAACAAATCGAAGTCAAAAAAATTATGTTGCACTCTTAACCTTCTGGGATGGAAATAAATGCCATCATAACTTCCTTTCTACTTAAACTTCAGTTTTACTTAAGATTTTTGATGATAGCATTGATTAACCTAGAAATGGTAAACTGAGAAATTCAAACCTCTTAAGTAGAATTACAGTTCCAGTGAGGTATTGGTCTTATATTGACGACACAATCTGGCATAAATTGCAGTGATAAAAACAAGATATTATAGTGATCATTGTTCGTTTCCTGTTATGTGGTGTTGAAGTCCTGTAAAGCTTTCATTCTTTTTATTGGTATTATACTATTTTGTTGTGTTTGATATTATTGTGTGTGACGGCATGGATGTGATGGCAGCTATTTCGAAGAAAATGAGCCACTGTTGATATCCTGCTGTCTTGTTTTAAACTCCTGTGTTGCTCGCATTGTTTTGTTCTGATTTTCTTGTTTTCTTTTGTTTTGTATTGTCTTGTTTTGTTTTATTTTCTCTTTAAAATAAAAAATTACAATGCAGTGAAAGAATGTCTTCATTAGTACTGTATGTTAGATTCAATTGGGAAGATGTTTTAGAAAGTATAAATTCACAAGCCACATCCTTATAACTCCATTTCACCTGGTTGTACTAACCATGTAGGAATAAATATGATTTAAAAGCTGTGGGAATAATTTTAAAGTACAGCTGGCACTGACACTCAGAGTGAGTGACCAAAAGTAACATGCACAAATACCTGATCAAAAGACCTGAGAACAGAACACATTCCAGACTTATACTTATGATGAGTTTTATAAACTCATGAAATTACTATATTTTAAATAATTTTTTTCAAAACAAATTTCTAAAACCACAATAATTCTAATTTATCTTCTATATAATCTGTTAAGTACCTTAAAATTTAAAAAACACTTATAAGTCAATAATAACATTTTGTATTGTTAATACTCTATCAACATATATACAACTTTAGGACCAGGGATTTAACTCAGTTGATCAGGCCTTTGCCTGGTAAGCACCAGGTTGTGATAAGCATGAGGTCATGAGTTTCATCCCTGATACAAAACAAAATAAACAAAAAACAAACAAAACAAAAACCATATATATATATATATTTCAATTGTAAATATTATTCTTTGTAATAGTGACAACTGGTGTTAAAAATATTTTTTAAAAACTCCAAAAATGTATGCTACAATATCCTTGTCACTTAGACAAAGGTATTGCAGGAATGCTTGCCCTTTTGTCTTTATGATTTTTTTCAGTGATTATACATAATTATTTAAATTATACATAATTATTTAAATTATTTAATAATTTTCTGAAAATCCAACTAGGAATAATTAACTCTTAATATTACATATAACTGAGGGCTTGTAGGGAAAACTAAGACCCTGATTCTGATTGTTATATTGATCATTTAATATGAAAATACAACTTTTATTTAAATTTAAAAAAATACATGACAGCATGATATTGCCAGGAAATACTGCTTCTTAAAAGGATGACAAACACTCCATTAGCTGCAATCATCTAGTATACTAGGAATCTGGAGCCTTGGTAAAGAGGAGATTTTGAAAACACAGAAGTTCCTTCACCATCAGCTATTTTGCAGTGTCAAAGACTCAGAGAGGAAATTCAAGTTAAAACTTGATTTTATTCAAAGATTCAGTGCATGGCCAGAATAGATGCTTCATTATCAACCAATCAACTATTGGGAACATCCAGAATTCAGCACTCTTAGTTTATAATGTCTTTCCAAGTATAATTTCCCATTGTATTGATACTGTGTTACAAAATGCAAGTATAAAATGAAAATTAATGCTCAAAACCCATTTAGGGAAAATCTTTTGTAAACAATGTAATGTGGAATGTGATATTTTTTTAAAAAGATCAAAATAAAACTTTTTAGTTTTAGGGGCTTCCACATCAATTCCAGTGAGATTTGATTCTATAGTTTGCTAAATCACATGTTAACTCTTCAAAAGTGAAGCTGAGCTTCCGCCGCACCTATGGTTATCCAATTTCTCAAAAGAAAAGACAGTCATTGCAAAGTGATTTTGTCACCTAGTGGATAAAAAGTGTCTCTTTCATTCTGATTTACCAGAATGAAGACATAATGATGACGCTCCAGGAGTTGTTTACGTACTTTCCGTTGGGTACCGGTGCACTAAGGTGAACACTTTCTCACTTAAGAACGTTTTACTTTAGGTTATTGGGGATGTTTGAAACCTTAATTCTGAAAGACATCAAAAACAAATTGTTTTAAATGGGACATGGTGGTACACACCTGTTATTCCAGCACTCAAAGACTGAAAAAGGTGAATCACTGTGAGTTCAAGGTCAGCCTGAATTGCATTATGGGACCTGTCTCAGAAAAAGCAAAAAAGCCTAAACATATTTTTTTAATTACAGAATGAAAAAAATGCTATCCACAGAGAAGCAAAGATAAATGTATGGAGGAAAAGGATACATTTGTGTTAGAGGAATCTTCTATTTTGTACATGTTACATTAAGGTTGTTTTTCAGAAAAAAAAGTCCAAAAAATTTGTTGTACCCATACCGTCTGACAAGAAAGGACTAAAGGGTGAACAAAATTTTAAAGTATTATAAAATGGTGTTACAGAATTTGTACTGTCTTCTCTTGCTAGCTCGAAGATTAAATCTCATTAGATAATAAGAGAGTTAACATTCTCCAATGTTCATCTCTTCAAATAATACTGAATTAGCCAAGCATGGTGGCATGTGTCTGTAATGCCAAGATACTTGGAGGCTGTAACAGGAAGTTCTGATTAGAAATTTGAACTCAGCTTGGGCAGCTATGGCATCTTACTGAAATCTCGCCTCACAATTAAAAAATTCACAAGGCTGAAGATAAATCTCAGGGACAGGACCCTGAGTTCAATTCCTCTGTCTTTCTGACCACTCCAGAAGAAAACAGAAAGATGGTAGTTGTGTACAAACTTGAAGGCTTGCATACAGAACATCACAAAGAAATGTTAGAATTTGTATGATATCTGGATCAATGATATTTGGATATGAGTAAATTAAACTTTGGTTAAAAGTGCTAAATGGAAGGAAATAAGCAATTATTTTGTTTTTCTACATTTTGATTGAATTTACTCCTGTATGTTTTCTAATAAGTTAATAGATTTAGACATCAAACGTCACTAAAAGAAAGACAGGCATATAATATGAGCCTCTGATTGCAAGAACACGCTGTCTATTATAGTAAGGTTTCACCAAAGTAGTATGCCTAAACCAAATGACGTCTGTATTCAGTGCTGAAAAATCCAGTAAAAAGAGAGTATTTAGGGATTAGTGAGTTGTGCCTGGAAATTTTACAGCAGAAAAATACGAGAGAGAGAGAGAAAGAGAGAGAGAGAGAGAGAGAGAGAGAGAGAGAGAGAGAGAGAGAGAGAGAGAGAGAAACAGAGTGAAAGCATAAATATACATGTTAAAATAGACAAAAACACATAACTATGAATCATAATTTATGGGCCTTATTTCAATTCTGACTCAAACTATTAAAATTGAATATGTGCAAAATATGTTCAAAAAGTGGAAGGCATTTGTAAATTTGAACATTATCTTAGTTGAAGATATTAAAATATTGTTAAGTTTTAAAGATATCACTATTTTACTATGATTATTTTTGAAAGGCTCCATGTTTTAGGTATATATAGTGACATGTATAGATGAAATGATGTGTTAAGATTTTTTAAATAACACGAGTGAAATAAATGGGTGAGCATAAAAATTGATTAGTTTTGAGTTGTTGAACAGAATTAAGAGTACATGAATCTTTAGTACATGGATTGTCTTATATTGTTTAATATACTTGTTTAAAATTTCATTAATACTTTAAAATATTAAGCAAATGTTTCTAGTGAAATGTTATAGTCATTCACATAATGAGTAACCATACTCTTTGCTATTAACTTGCAATTATTTAAAATGAATTTCCTAGCATTTAAAAATTATTATTAATTGCTTGTTTGTGTCACAGGACACCAAGTATTTTCCTAAAAGTAGCAAGGTTTAGGATTCTTTCTTTCTTTTTTTCCCAAATACCATAAATTTCATGATGGCTTTCTTAAAGTAAATATTAGTAACTTTTTTTATAAAGAGTTATCTTCTATAGATCTAAATTGTGTTGGATACTGTGCTACATGTTAGAGATTCAATGATGGCCAGAAATCAAATCTCCAGTTAGGATAAAGATGGCTGATATAGCTAATAGAAATTCTTTTTTAGATTTTTTTGCTACCAAAATTCTAACTCAGGACCTTGTGCTTGTCAAGCAGCTGCTGTGCACTGAGCTATATCCCCAGCTCTGACTTTTTGTTTAAATTATAAAGTAATGTAGTCTACAAAAAAGGCTGGCATAATAAGACATAAAAACATTTAGATGAAGCTGAAGACTATAGACCTGGAGGAAAGCTTCTTTTAACATACGACATTTCATCTGCATCACAAAATTGTGTATGTGTGTACACAAAAAAGACATTCCCGACAAAGAGCACAACCTGCACAGAGCTTTTAGATGTGGTGAAAACCAGCCTTATTTATCTAGTTGCATCCAATGGAACAATTCAAAACATAGCCAGTAAGAGAGAAGCAATCACAGTAAAAAATATAAAAACTTATTCAGCAGGTCATATTAAACATCTACACCTTTGGATGAAGAAAATGGAACAGAAAGAATGGTTTAGCCTGAAAGATAATCACTTTGTCACACTAAATGTTGTCCCACCACACGGAGATATCTACAGGAAATACAGACAGGATTTCAAGGTCCAGGTGGCCAGAAACAAGATCTGATGTGAAAGCATTTAAAGGAGTTGGTAGCGCAGTACATAAATGGAAACTGATGTTTTTGAGTTTACATAGGTCAATTTAGATAAAAACTGGGTCCCTGGGAACAAAGAAGTGTGGCTAATAAAGGGAAAGGTAGAAGAAAGAGAAATGTCCTGAGATTGCGTTTGCTAACAGACTTGACTCAAGCTGATTCTGGCAAGAGTGCTGTATTCTCTGCCTGCAGTGAGCTTTGCATTGTGTGTGATCTGACAAGTTTCCTCTGACCACCTCCAGCTATTTGTATACAAATTATTATTTCTTGGGTTTTGTATGTTATTTAATTAGATTCATTTGAGTATGTAATGATTGGCACTTACCTAATATTTTAAATAAAATGGAGACTTTGTGTAATGTAAGGCTGTCTTTAGATATACTTTGGAAAGCTGGTTTTCATTTGTATTATTTTTCCATGAGTTTTGGGAAGAATAATTAAGGACGAATATTATGTATTGTAAAGGATGTCTGCCAGATCTCTAATTTTTTCAAATTCCAATTTATATTTGGTTACTACTAGCTCATCTCACAACAGTTTCTAAAAATGCATATAAAAATAAATTGTTTTTTTATACAAGGCAATATTTACACAATGAATATGTCTTCAATGTTTAGCACTTTTTTCCTTTCCTCTTTAACCATCATGGAAAAAGAGTCTTTAAAATAATAACATGCACTAAGAAAGATGACCAATAATTAGCAAAAGAAAATTTATTTCACTCTGAAGGATCTTACCTCGGTTAGCCAATTTCTAGGGAACACTCTAAAAATTAATGGCTGGGAGGATTGATTATTAGCATAACAGAATGGTATAAACCAGGTATAAACTTTCCTTCATTTGTAGAGAAAAAAGGTAGAACTGTAAATACGAATTGAGTTACCCCAGTGGTTTACAGAGATTACAGATTTGAGGAGTAGGAAGAGAATCTCAGGACGTTGTCTCTTACTGACTCTACATTATCTAATAATTTTCTCATTATAACTAACAAAGCCCATTCTGAGCACAAAATGAAAATTCTACCTCTTATAAAAATACAGACAATTAAAAAAAAACAAATACGCCTTTTTATATGTTGTAAATGTTTATCAGTTATTATAGTCTTTAAATTTTATTTTCAACCTAGATATGATGACATAAGTATTAAAAATGTGTAAGTTAAAATGAGTATGGTAAGATCTACAACAAATTATCTGAAGTTTGCATTGCATCTTCACCATTCCAGTGAAGACAGATGTAGATTTCTCCATCTTCCAAGACTAAGAAGACCCAAGAGCATTCACCTCAGTACAGGAGCAATAGATAGAAAGTGCTTCTTTTGATGAGAAAAGAATATTTTTTCAGATTTTATCCAATAGTTTCTGTTGGTTAGAAGGTTCAAAACTTTATACATCAACCAATGAAACCTCAAAATCACTGTAAAACAAATAAATGTATCATATTCCCAACAAAGGTCAACTATTTTCCAATCCATGCAACTGTTACTTTCAAAAATTGATTGTGTAACAGTTAATATATTAGGGTCAAGATATTTGGATTAGAACTGTTTTAGTTTAATATTTATTTCAAAACATTATTTTTTATAATAAAAATTTTCCCTCAATTTAAAATACATTTATAAAAAATCCAGAAATAACTCCCTAAGAATAGTAAACAAGGTGAAAATACATGGCATAGAAAGTGTAGAGGAGGCCCTCAGGAACCTTGGAAAATAGATCAATCTAAGTAATTTCAACTTATGATATTTAAAACTATATCAAGCCATGAAATTTATTCTCAAGGGAGAACATACATAATAAAAAGTTAACATTAAAAATCAACCTGGGTTAACATCTCAAATTATTCTTCAAGCAACTAAATGAGAAAGAAAGTGCATTAAATATTTGTTAAATTGAATATCTTGCTTAGCAACAATCAAGAAAGATAATTTAGTTTAATTTTAGCTTTTATATTAACTAAAGCATAGATTAAAGTCTGTTTTGAAGGCGCAAGTGTATTTATTAATTGCATTGAAGCCAGGTTGCAGTTTTGTTCAAAGCATGAAAGATTAAAGCTACCATAATGTAAAAAGGCAAAAGTAAAGCACTCATTGAAAATTTGTTGAATAATAAGGAGCTGAAGGCAAAAATAAGGGAAACAAAAAGGAAACTGTGTATACTGCGTGTGCTTGAACAATGAATATAGATGATTTAAAGAATAATGTAACAGCTTAATTAATAAATAGCTATTTAAATATATGGTACATTTAGAGTAGGCTAAAAAAATCTACTTATTAGTTGTCTTTTAGGACACAGTTAACAATTCATATTTAATATTTTCATTTGTGTATTTATTTTGTTTTTAAATTTTGACTAAACACAAATATCAGAAAAAATAGCACCAATTTTCTTTTGACTTCACTGCAAAGTGGACAGTGTAAAAAATTACTAAATTAGACCAAGATTTTGTTTTGATAATTGTATCATCCAGACCATACTCAAAATAGGCCAGCCGAAACATGGTTATTGAAGAGACTAAAAGAGAGAGTAGGAATAAAGAAAGCAAAACCGCAAGCTGGTGAAGGAAATTTCACCATTTTTATTCTTCAAGGAAAGATACCATTGCCAGGGCAGAAAGAATTTTGGCCATAGCCAAAACCTGGGCTAGGCAGGAGGGTAGCAGGAGGAATACAGAGTGACTTTCACTCTCTCCATTTTCATGTTCCTTCCAAGTCCCTTCCATTGGCTGAAATAAAAGCCAATCAGAGGCCAGAGGCAAGATGGTGGAGGAGAAACTATTCTGGGCCCGCATCCTGGAGCAGAGATGAGGGAATGAACAGCAGAAGGTGTATAGCACGGTGTCCAAACTGTTTCCAGTCAGCTGCAATGAGGGAAGAGGAATTATCTTGGGCCATATATACAGTGATGTTGATATATATAAGTAACAAAACTTTATCTTTTGTAGCTTTTACTAAACTAAAAAATTAGAATGTATTACACACCACTGCCGAGATATTTGGACTTGTTTGCATGAAACTATTGCATCAATGTCTGGTTGTTGAAAATGGTTGGTATTCTTAGTGAGTTTTCAAGAATTTCATCAGAAATTTTGCATCTAATTTCACTCTTTGTGTGCTTCAACCTTGGAAATAGTTGTTCACACATGTCTGTATTGCCACAAAGAAACGACATGAAGATAGCATTAATTGCAAAGGAAGACATGTGCTTCTCTGGGAACACAGGTTTTGTAAAAGTTTAGTACAAAGACATGATCAAATTTTCTTTGAGTTGAATATCTCTATGCATTCCACTTAAACATTTACAATGTGCTTATGTCAACTGAAAATGGACAAATACAACCAAAAATTGACATATTTTTGGCAGTCTTAAAACCTATTCTCATATTCTTGCATTAAACTGGAAAGCAAAGCGGTGTGTCAAACATTGTAAGCACTGCACTGCATCTCTCCCTAGACAGCCTTCTATTTCCCTCTCATGGCCCACACTTGAGCATTGCATATAGATGACATGAAAATTCCCATAAAAATTTTAAAAGTTAACAATCTTGTGGGGGTGCATGTAGCCTTCCCAAGGCTGCATGTATGTAGCCTGTGGGTAATAGAATACACATACTAGATAAAGAATAAGAACATGAAATAACCAACTCTTCATCCCAGCCAGCATTCATTTGAGACCTTTTGTGTGTGTGTGTGTGTGTGTGTGTGTGTGTGTGTGTATACACATATTCATGTATTAGCTTCTATCTCCACATACATAAGACACAGGGAGATTTCAGATAAAGAACTGTTACATGGGATTTATGTTTCCAACTTAGAGAAAACACAAAGGTCCAGTACGTAATATATTGAGATACTGTTATTTCAATTCAGTCATGATGCTTCTTTAATAAGAAGCTTAGTTTCCACTGGGATATTCTAATTATCTAATACAACTAAATAACAAAATATATAGCTGCAACAATTCCCTTTTTAATAGCTTTTCAAGAAGGCTAAGCTAAGGAACAATTTCTTTCGCTTACATATATTCTGTGCTTCTGTATTGTCTTCCACTACCTTAGCAGCTGGTAATGGGGTTTATTGTTTTACTTGATGGAGTTGAATTAAACATTTCATTCCAGAAGAATTATCTAAAACTTTGTTGTGCTTTCTGTGTCAGATGATTGTAGGTTCCCGTTCACTATTGTTTCTGAAATAAGGAGTAGTAAAAAACAATCCAGTGAAACCCATGTTTCCTGATAAATAGCAGCAACCTGGTTTCTTCCTCCATCGTTTTCTGGTGTAGTCAAACCTTACTTTTCTCGTTAGATCGTTTGTAAGAAAAATTCAGAGGCACCAAAAGGATGCTCAATTTTCTCTTTAATGAAAATATGATTTTATTCTTTGGCAAAAGTGTGTTCCCCTGAACAAAGAGTATCCATACATGCATGACCCATGGCCAAAGATAAGGGTTCAAAAATTCTGCCAATTATTTATTTTATGTAATATTGAAAATATTTACTCACACCTCCTCTGCTTGATTATTCAAACTTTATATTTCACCCCTATGAAAAATAGCATTTTATATTGGCTTAACTATTATAGCTTGAATCATCAGTACTCTTCAGGACAATAAATAATCTCGTAGGATGTGTTTCTCATATTGTAACAATGGGTAAGGCAGATTTATAAATGGCGTTGTTAGTAAAAGCAATGCATGCAGATAAAGACAAGCTTGAGAAACATGTTTATTCTCAAGGGAATAATCTGCTGTTTCTCATCAACCTTCCATTACATCAGTAATTAATGCCACATTGGAAAATGATGACTGGATAACCCACTGGCATCGTCAATGGGCAGATTTAGAAGTCAGGAATAGCAATCATATGCATATGAAAGAGCAAAGCAGGATCACCAAAGCATCAGATAAATATCTGGCCTCCTGATTTCCTACTATTGGTCATAGTCAACAAGAATGCAGGAAAAAAAAAAAAAAGACATTTTCAGGAATATAGTCCATAAGTAATCATCTTCCCAGGATTCAAGGATTGGGGACAGGTAAGAAATAAAAATAAGTAATACATTGTTTCCACCTTGTGTGATTGTCATAAGCTTGATAGTTCCGAATAGCTAAATAATAAAAAAAATTGTGAAAACACAGAATTCCCTAAAGTTATCTCTTTACAATCGCATAATAAATCCAACAGAAAATCCTAGAACATAGCCATTCTAGCTATCTTTGAGTGATGTTATTTCTGAGTGACATTTATTTTAGGAAGCTTATTTAATTTATTTTAAATTTAATTAATTGCACTGCATATACTGTTATTTTTTTACACCATTACTCATTCTTTGTTTTCAACTCAGGAAGTTTTGTTTTTCATAATTTTAAATGACGTTAAGCACATTGCTTCTACGACAAGTTAAAATTTTATTTGGGAAAATACTGTTCCTGAATTAGACATATACTATCAGTACTATTGACTTTACACAGTATCACCGAGGACTCCAATGTCAGTTTAAATGTTTTGGTAAAGATATTTGGATCTTGCCACCAATGCCATCACTGACTCACCACTCTGTTTAATAACTTCTCCTCCTTACCGATATACACTAGAGTGGCTATGACCAAGTGTGAACCAGGTCAGTGGCTAAATGTTGTCCTGTAGAGGTATGACACAAATGCTGCCAAGACTAACAGTAAGTAAAAAAGAGACTAAGCTGCAGAACTGGCACTCACACTGCAGGAATTCTCTTGTATAACACATTTGACTAAATTTTGTGTTCCTATTCCCTTTTAAAATAACACCTTGTATCAGAATTTTTTATCTCTGTCTTGCTTTATTATTCTTTATACCAATATCACATATGTGTACAGATACATACATATATATATACATATATACATATATATATATACATATATATATATATACACACACATATATATACACACACACACACACACACACACACACATATATATATATATATATATATATATATATTTGCAATGTTTTATTTCTGGTTCACTTCACTCATCCTAACGTGCACTTCATGTATGCAAAATCCCAAAGATCAGAGTTTTTTTGTCTATTTTTCATTGCTCTCTTATCCAGGCACTAGATAGAATAGTGTCTGGTACTCCACAGATCTTGGTAAATATTTGACAAGAAACTAATATCCTATTGACACTTACATGCTATGAAATCTCAACACTAGCAAGATTACTGCTTTGTTAATACTCTTATAAGTGAGGACTAGCGAAACACTGTAGAGTCAAGACAGTTGGATGACTTTTCAGTGCAACTGAGAATGCCACCTTTTGAAGTATTGAGACACTTATCTGAATTCAAAACCTAGTTCTCAGATCTGTTCTGTATCCCTAAATAATGCTCTAGGATTTTTGATGTTGTTGTTTTGTTCTATTTTGTTTACTTTCTATAGAAGTTCTTCAAATATCCCTTGGTCACCAATTTGAATTTCCATAGGTGAATTTCAACTCATCTGCTCCAAAAGCAGCTTTACCTCATATTTAGACATTTGTTCCATGAACTCGCAGTGAAGCCCAGGCTGGCCTCAAAGTAGGGACCTTCCTGCCTCAGCCTTCCTAGTACAGGGATGACATCCATGGGCCACTAGACATGGACCAAAATCTGAAAAGTGAATCTAGTAATCACCAATAATTACTAATTCTAGTTGTCAGTGTGAGTTCTGCAGTGAGTAGGATGTGTTGTATTTTATCTACAGTCCTTACCCTCCATTTTTTTCTGTCTTTGTTTTGGCTGGTAGTTTAAACTCTGGGAGGCGAAGGCTCCAGATGGATACAGTGACCCCAGCCTTCCTTCCCTCATGGCCTCTAGTTAGTTCCCATGCTTGTGGTTTTTGCTGTTGTTTTCT
Source organism: Cavia porcellus (assembly GCF_034190915.1). Lineage (NCBI taxonomy): Eukaryota > Metazoa > Chordata > Mammalia > Rodentia > Caviidae > Cavia > Cavia porcellus. The sequence goes on from NW_026947493.1 coordinate 61,996,477, forward strand.
CTTTTACCTTTTACTTCCTGTTTGTCCTGAGTGTGGCCTTAGGTGATGGTGTGCACTTTTGTGCATGCCTGAGGTGGGGATTTTAATATTCACATTCATTTGCTCACTCATTTGTTTCTGTATTTCTGTGGGTTGACCCGTGGGTGGACTGACTCACTGACCAGCTGACCTAATGACCTAAATAAAGGCGGATTCTACCGTTCTGTCCAGACTGTGTCCCTGCGATGCAGCTGGCCCCAGTGCCAGTTCCAGATGCCCTGAGCTTACCCCTCTGCTCGCCCTGCCCTGATGTTCTTGAGGAGCAGGGCTCCATGGGCAAGAAATAAGAACAAGGACCCCTTTAGCTCTGCATTTCAGAATTCCATTGCTCTCTCCCTTACATGGGATGACAGTGACCTGGCGAGGACATGACACCTCATCCTAAACTGACACCAGGCAAGGACTGAGTTCAAGGAGAGGAGAAAATTGTGAATCCCAGAGACGCTTTCCCTCCAGACTCAGGACCTGCTGCTTTCTTGTCCTCCTGCTCTCTGGGGGGAGGAAAGAAAGACTGACAACTCACCGCCAAACAAAAATGTAGGTAAACACACACACGATGTGTTTCTTGTGATCCTTCATGCTCTGTTTCCTTTCCGGTTATTTTGTGGGGTTGCAGTCTATTAAAGCATACAGAATATGAATGACAAAACTATGGATTTATTATGAAAATTCGGGATCAAATGTTATGCGTTTTTATCTATTGCAACTTGATCTACCAAAAAGAGAAGCAGAAATAAAAAAAAAAAAAACAAATTATATTTATTTTGACTTTTATTTATCCTTTTTTAGTTTGGTGTCTAAAACCACACTGCATGAATAACCCATGGAGATTGTATCTCAATCCATTACAATCAATTACAATTTGATATTAGTATAGTAATAGTAATTTTGTTTTTATTAAAATAATTTAGTACAGTAATTTTGTTTTTATTACAATAATTTAAATATCAACTATTTTAAAGTTTCTAGGATTTTTTTTATTTTTGGTCTTTTTCAAACAGGGTTTCACTGTGGAATTCAGGCTGGCCTTGAACTTACTGTATATCCTAGGATTGCCTTGAACTGGCAGAGATCCTCCTGCTTCAGCCCCTTGAATGCTGGAATTATAGGGTACACCACCATGCCCAGGTTAGGATTTTAAAAAATACTTTCACATTTATTATTTTGAAAGTTAGGCTTGGCTAATTTTCAGCCGTGCTACAAAAAGCTTGAATTTGACTGTAATATTTTTTTATTCAAAAAATCATGATCATATTGTTATGTATCAATAAAACAAATAGTAGCTACATTTATGGAATACTTCATAAGTGTCACTCATAGTGAAAAGACATTAATTTAGTCTAGGATTTTCCTAACCATCTCTATGCCTCCCATTTTACTGATGAGAGGACAAGTTCTCAAAGCATTATTTACCCATCTAATAAGTGACAAATATATTTTCACATTTCCTGTGACCCACCCAGCTTTTGGAATCTCACTATGAAATTTAGCTCTTTTATTTATTTAAAAAATCCACATATAAAATGCATACAATGATATCATACTAATACCACATAAAGGATTAAATTTTGGGTATAAAAATGTAATGTTTTCTATTCATCCTCATGAACTTTGTGAGGATTTGTTCACAAATAAACCATTTACTCATCCACACAGCAGAACAGAAATATTCTATCATAAAATCCATCCTGACAAACAAGGTTTATTTCTCATAATTGATGTTAGTTCAGGATTAGTAGCTGACACAGATAGAATTTATGAATATTGGTTTAAAATCCTTCACTTTAAAAAGATCCTCTTGTGATCATCATTGGACTTTAAAGAGTAACTGGCTTTGAGATGAAATGATCATGCTGTGAATAATGAAAAATATTTCATGGTTTACATTGTGTTTTAGTGCTTTAAACAAAAACAAATGCTTCTCAGATGCAGCCCTCCTCCACTTGAATAAGTATATACATTGAGTACGTGAATGTTTCAAGCTGAATTTCCCAAGAAGCCGATGCTGAGCTGAGTGTTGGAATGTAAGCCAAACACTGGCTCTCACAGGACCACTCCTATGGTAGCAATAGAAAGAAAGTAAGGTTGGGAAGACAGCTGAAATTCTGCAAGCCCCTGAGGGACTCCAAAGAGAGAAAAAATCCTTAGAATTTTCTCCTTTTGTGTGAAGTGGCTGGATATTTATACCCAGAGAGAAATCCCTCAACAGATGAGACTACTTCAGAAGAGAATATGCCTTTGGACAGCTCTTTTTTGATGAAACAATTCCCAGAGCACACTGACCATCAAGAGTCAGAGATACACATCTTCAGTGGGAAAGGACAGATCTCAACACAGTCACACAGCAGCCACTACAGTCCACCTGGTTTGCCACCTGAATTCACCTGCTTTCTTGAGCTCTGGCAGTAACTTCACACAAAATTACTGGATCAGGGTGTATACTGTGTGCTGGGAGATGGTGTCTCATACTTCTCGGTATTCTCTCTAACGTTTCCATCGATCTGTCTCATTATATGAGCTGCATTATTAGATAGTAAATCTCATAGTCCTGACCTCCCACTTGGTTTCTGTGTCACAGAGTGGGTCTTTGGCTCAAGATCAATCTACATGGGATTCCAGGTCAGTAAGCAAAACCTAATGCAAGATCTTAAATATTGGTGTTATTTGAGATCCTGTGAATAAAGGGTAATTTGTGGTAAGAGCTATCAACCTCTATCAAAATGAAACACTTCCCCAGGTTAAAAGGAAGCATCATTTTTTTCAAGTGCAATGTAGTCAAATCGAAGACTATGCAAAAAGTTAAAAATCATAAGTCTTTAGTTTCTTACTCCACTGCATGTTGAAGCCTCCCAAAGGTCCGCATGCTGAAAGTCCTATCATCAAGGTGACACTATTGGGAAGGGTGGCAGTTTAAAAGTTGGGACTAGTGGAGGACATTAAGGCTATTGGAATCCTGCTCTTGAAGGACACTGTGAGACGCTGGCCATTTTCTCTTTTTGCTTTTGCCTCTTAGCTATGAGATGACAGTTTTAATGTGCCAGTTTTGATCTGCCACTGCCACCAAGCTGTGCTGTCTCAACCACCATGAAAAAGCAAGGGGTCGAAATCCAGAACTGTGAACCCAAGTAAACCTTTATTTTTATACACTGACCATCTGAAGCATGGTGTGACAGTGATTGTGACAGTTAAGCTTAACTTTCAGCTTCATCGGCTTGGAAGTAGTCTAAAAGATTAATAAAGTACACTTTCCAATATATCTGCAGGGGTGGTAGAGATGGGACTTGGGATGCTATCCCCTTCTTCCCTGGTACTGTTTCCCTGTTCTGCCTTCTCTTTGCCATGAATTAATTCTGTTACCTCAGCCGTACCTTTCTTTCATGATGTTTCTGCCTCGGCTCCAGCCAGCTGTGAACTAAATCCCTAGAGACCTTGAGCCAACTAAACCACTTCTTCCTGTAAATAATGTATGTCATCTATTATCTCCAGCAACAGGAAAGCTGGCTAATGTAATGATAGAAAACTAACAGACACTGTTGACTATTAATATAATTTTCATGAAAGGAAACCATTTTTGTTACTCCTACCATATTAATCAAAGCAGAAAAGATTGAAGGATATTGTCAAAATTCTTTCACACTGTCACGCTATTATAAACAACAATAACAATAACAAAAAAGAATCAAAAATAAAATTATATGATATATAGTGTTGATGTTTTTAAATATCCTACCTGGGGAACTTTTGTAGCCTGAATTGATAATAAGTCCGTGCAGTTAGGATTAAAAGCAATAAAAAATTTGTAAAGATTCTGTGAAGAGTACATAGGAACAGTATGCAAACTACTTACCACAAAAAATGTTCACTATGTGTTGATTAAAATTAATTTCAATTTGTAATTACCATCCTTCTACTGTACATGTCTTAAAAAATAACTTTATAAGGATAGGTAAGATCTGCACTTACAGCACTTTTATATTGATTGTGGCTATATAATCAAAATCAATTTCTTGGAGAAATCTGATTTTACCAGTCAAAATGTATAAGGGTGCAAAGAATACAGTCTGAGCAGAGTATTACCTAAAAAAAAAAGATATTATGTACATTGAATTCACTTCTGTTCAGTCATTAGAGTTGTTTTGAAGACTATCATAGTGTTTTACAATATTTGTGTTCCTGATTGTCTATAAAGATTATAAAATAGTGTTTCTGGATATGTATCAGCACATAAATTTTTTTTAAACCGAGAGATATATGCTTAAATTTTGAGAATGTTGCTCAAAGAGCGATGATATGAGTGTGATTACTTATTTTAACAGAAGTATAAGTTTAAAAACATTTTCAACCAGTAATTTTAAAAATTGGCAAGGACATAAATTTGGGAGTCATTTATTTTGTAGATCAAAACATTAATAATATCAAATGTTGCAAACCGTAGAAATAAAGTATTTTACTCTGTTAAAATTCACTGACCACTTCTGAAAAACTGTTTCTGTGTCATAGTGGAAGATCCCTTATTATATGAGAAAATAGCTTAGAAAATGAAAGTGGGAAGTAGATATAAGATACTGAATTAAGAAAGGCGATAGAGGAGGAAAAAATGGGAGGGAGGAGTGGTAGAGCTTGAGTCAAAGGAGAATTGCTTGGTCTTACTCATTTTTGTTCTCTTCCGTCTTTGTCTTTCCTTTCTATTTTAAAGGGAAATACATTTGTTTGGAAAAAGAATTAGTGGAGACAGGGAAGTTGAAGACATGATGGGTTCAGAGGATGCGTGATGTAGGCCCCACGAGAAAAGAAAAAGAGGGGATATTTAGGCAGAAGTTCCTCCTACCTTAACTTAGGAATTTCCTGGGAGCTTTGGTAAAGTGTACCCCATGGGTTTACAGTGCCAGTTAAGATGCTGACTTTCTCTTGGACTCTCAAGAGATGCTGATGTCACTGTTTTGCAGGGTACAGGTTACCAAGACCCGCTCTCAGGCTCTCAAACATGACTGGACATTTGAATACCATGAAAATCTATAAAAATATGTATGTTCCCCCATAAAACTCTAATTTTATTAATTTGGGTGGTATTGGAAGATGAATCTTTATAAGTTACTCCAGTGATTATGTGTAGCAAAATTTGATGAAGAAGTACATATTTTATCAAAGTAATAAGCATATAAAATATGCTTGAAGCCCTATAACCTCTTTAACAAGAAACAGCAGGTCTGCCATGAAACTCCTGTTCCACTTCTCTCTCCCCATATGGTATCAATTTGCAGATCTTTAGATGTTTCTTCTGATTGTTACCTTTAAATATCTGAAGTTTTTGTCTTACTGTTTATTGAATTTTTTGAGCTTTCTATATTTTCTATACTACTCTTTGGTGTTTTTTTCTCAACTTTCTAGAGTTCGTTTATATTAATTTAATAATATTATAAAAATAGCTAAACACTCAGAGCTTGAAAGTATGGCTAATACGTTGGTGAGTCTAACCCATAGAGTAACACAGTAAAATCTTGGCCTTTTGGTGGAAGTTGCTCAAATAACACTATCTGTAAATCTAATCAATCTAATCATGAGAATGGTCAATTTCTTGGGACAACAGTTTTCCCAGTTATTACCTCCATTCCATGAACAGCACATGGCTGAATAGCAAGCAGCCTTCAGCCTTTCACTGGCTAGAGAAGCCTGAGGGTGCAGAGGAAGGGCGAGCCGTTGTAGGGGGAGACAATCCATCCAACATATCTGTGGTTTGCACATTCTGTGGCATACACATTTAGTCTCCTTCTGAGTCTACCTAACCAGGATGTAAACTTCCAAGCTTTGTCTGAATAAAAGAGATGAGAATGATCGTTTGGTTCTGAAGAGGAAATGTATACAAGGATTTAAGTTCTCTCTGCAAGAACTTATAATTGTTAACAGTGTATGAAATGTTAACAATTATATAATTTTCAGCCACTTTCAAACATGTCCTGGGCGACTCTATTTCTGGATATTTCTGTGTTTCTACTTGCATATTTACTTTTACGTCCACCTGTTTTTCTTCTAATTAGTCACTTAGGTCTCACCAGTCACAGTTCTGACATTTACTTTCTACATAATTTTTTTATTATCATATTTAATTCATCACTCTCTCCAGATCCTTACATCTTTGTTTGCATCTTTGTCTATATTTCTATTCAAATTTCATAAATATTCTTGAGGAAGCAGAAGGATATACTCCTGTTCAATTGGAAGTGTTTTGAACATTTACGTTAAATAAATTAACTAACAAACACCTATTTTGTGCAGAATATAAAAAAGGTGGTGGTTTAGCATACCAGCTGCAGAAAATTTGACAGGTATTGTACAATTCAGTTATAAAGGACCACCGTTTAAAACAAAAGGACTAAAGAACAAGTTAAACCTGAAGTTTAGCTCGGGTGGGTCGGTGTTTATTTGACTGATTTATTTATTAATTGACTGATTTGTCCATTCTCAATAGTAGTGAGTTTATGGGAAATGACATATACTTCAGTGGTATAAGAGTAGGTTTCTTTCTTTCTTTTTTTTTTTTTTAAGACTAATTCTGAAATGTGAAAAATCTTGGGTTTGTTGTTCTGAAGCTCTTATTCATGCAGTAAATATCCACTTATTTGAACTGTTATAGGTTTAATGTCTTCATCTGTAAAATTATTGTCTTGTTTACTTTTCTCTCACTGCTGGGACAAATGCCTGACACTCAAAAGAAGGAAAAAAAATATTTATTTAGCTTACAGTTTTTGGAGGTTTCAGTCCATTCTCAGCTGTTTCCAAGGCAGAGTGGCACGGCTCAGAGGCACCAGTTCATGGCTGCAGCAAGCAACAAGAGTGAAAGGGCAAAGAGGGGCAAAGCTATCCTCTTTTCCTTCCTTATATTCACAGCCTCCCCCCACTCTCAGGGAAGGTGCAGCACTCATAAAATCTCCTGTCCTTCTTTTTACACAAGATGAAAAAACCTTGCTCCCTCATGAGTCTCTTAATCTTCTAAACTCAAATTGACACAGTGTATGAACTGTTAACAATTATATAAATAAAATGTATTTTACAAAACAATAATGCAGACTACAGATACATTATTATTATAGAGTTGGTCCGAAAAACTTTAATTGATATCCTGATTAACAGGAAACAGTAGCATTTTGGACAGTCCAACATTCAACATAGTCTGATCAAGTGCAGAACAAATCTAAGGGAATAAAGACATTTTAGATGTGAAAAAATGGATAAAGTGATGGATTGTAGGTTTCTGTGGCTATAGAAGAGGATAATATGCCTCAGAGTTAGGTAAGCTTGAGAAGTACATGTACACACTTATGGAAAGGAGATAATTAGAGATACTCATACATATTTTAAGATAGAATCAGGAGGAAATTAATATCCTGGTGTTTAAAATTTTTGTAGGTAGTTCAGTTCTGAGAGATACATAGTCCCAAGGCATAATATTTGGAGAAGGCTGCAAAAATGTAATATTGATTATTTAGAGCTATAATTAAATAGCACTTATGGGATAAGTTTTTTAAGTATCTCTGGTACAATTTTTAAGAAGCATCTGTGCAAATATTGAACTCTTCTTATATGGTGTCTGGAATTAAGGGTCAGATAGATCTAAAGTCCAAATATTGCTTTAGTGAACCATCTTTGTCTTTTACCATAATTCATTTCATTGCCAAATATTGGCTTTTTAATGCTTTCTACTCTTTAGATGACTCTTTTATCTCCACAAAATAATGAGATAATTTCTTAATTCAGTTCACCTGTCACAATCAAAGAGATACTATTTTGATACACTAAAATGGTGTAGAAACATCTATGTCATAATAACCACAATAATTGAATTATGCTGACCGGATGCAGAATTTGCCAAACTTTTCAATATTTTCCTCATTGAGTAGGAAGGTGAAATGTTGGCTACTGATTCACCTCTCTATAACAAGAGGAAATGCAATTCGTACATCATACTGTGGTTCTGAAGATTACTCATCTTTGAAATTCAGTCAATACATATCTTAACTGAACGACAAACATCTGGATTAACAGATCCAACAGCACTCCTAAATTTGGATTTTTACAATCTAATAAATATATTTGCAGTTATAAGGACTGAATATAATACCATAATTTGATCAAAATGCTCCAGCTTTAATTCTATAATGACTTTTACATCACATGACCTCTGAAGGAAAATAGGGTATTTTAAAGCACTTCAAAAATCAGTATTTCTCAAAAAGACATACCAATTTTTGTACAATAGCCCACATATGGTTCAAAACCATTCATATTTTTTTTTCTTATTTGAGATGTAGGAACTTCATATGATTAAGTGACTTAAGTTTCATTACTCAGATAGTCTATAATGGAGCTATGAATCCAAATTCTGGCCCAATTCTGAAGACTGTCTTGATAACAGCTTGCTCTGTATAAAGATATACTGTCTTGTACTATTTAGTCTGGAAGCTAAACTTACTTTATTTTGTTTTGGATTATGCTCCAAAATTACTCTATTTCAATTCTCCACTTTATCGCTTGCTTTTATTTTTAGAGCTCATACATAAAAGCTGTCTACACAATGGAAGAAAAGAGAACTAAGTTTGTGTATGTTACATATGTTTGTTTTTAGGTGGTAAATTAAATGCCAGTTTTGAATTAAAGATTTTATCTCCTGTAATCTGAATTGCTTTACCGTGGCCCTATCACAGTACTCGAATGTTTTCCAAACTCACATTTAGTCAGCAATATTGAGCACTCTGATAACTCTTAGTTATATATAATGTGCTAATGAATTGGCTTTGCTGCATAGACAGAAACTTGTGTTATATCAAAGACTCAGAAGTGAATTATTGGCCCAATACAAGTCTATACTAGTAATCAGAGACTTATTTTCTGGTAAATTGCTGGCCATTTGTTAGCATGGCATATGCTGAAAAGAAAAATAGCCAGCAGTGTTTCAGAAGATTAAGTAATAGTAATTTTCTAACTACTCGGACTTGAATAAAAAGTTTCTGATCACTTTCCAAATAAGGTGCAACAACTATAAGTTCAGAAGTAAACTAATCACTTCTTTAGAATGTTCAGTAAAGACAGAAAAGTGATCAGCATCATTTTGCATTTGTAAAGGATAAAATGAAGTTCAGAGAGACAAACTGCATGTTTTGTGAACCTCGTTTTGTGAAGATATTTATGTGCGGGCTGGGGATTTATCTCAGCGGCGTAAGTGCCTGCCTGGCAAGTGCGAGGTCGTGAGTTCAATCCCCGGGTACCGCAAAAAAAAAAAAAAAAAAAAAAAAGATATTTATGTGATTAAAAGAATGAGAAATGCTATTAATTTCTATCTAATTCTAATGAGCAGCTTGTAAAGCAGTGTTTCAGTTTCTTTCTGAATATCAGACCGTTTGTTATTTATTATTCTACCAATATAAAACCAAACGTGAGACATCCAAGTGTGAAATGGAAAATGCTAACAAATATATGTATACTTAGCTTTCCTTAGCTTTTAGACAACATATCTAAGTATTCAACTGGAATTTGTCTTATTTTTGTAGCAAACTCACCACAGACAGATATCATTTCCTACTAAGATACATGGCTCTATTTATAGTCAGCTGTCTGAACAAGGGATTTGTTTTTGTAGTGGGCATAATATTATAGTGAGTCACTCAGATCTGTAAAATTGATAAGGCAGATTCAAACAACAGTGGATTGAGTTGCGATAAAAATATAACATCTGTTCTAAGCATGTATACACATTTTTCTTGTCATTATTTTCTAAACAATATTGTAGAAAACTACCTACTTACAGATCATTTCTTTTCTAATAGATTTGATATGCAATGTATAATTTATTGAAAGTATACAAAATTTATGCAAGTTATAAGGAAATATTACATGATTTTTATACTTGAGGATCCTCTGACTTTGATATCCATGAGAGTCCACACAAAAAAATCTCTTGTATCCAAAACGATGTCTTCATAGAGTAATGAAAGGATTTTGTGCAAACAAGAAGATGAAGTTGTTGAACATTTGCATTTGTGAGAAAGAACATAATTCAGTGGGAATAAAGGATTTTTCTTAAGAACCGAGTGCAGAAAAAATACATTTTGTTGATGGGAAAACAGTGTAGTGATAGATAATTAATTTGATTTAGCAACAGGATGAAATTTTGTAGTTTCATCCATTTCTTCAATGAAATGAGAGAAAATTATTAGCTGATATAGAAAAAAGAGTATATCGATATTTTATTTGAGATAAAGTGGTATAAAATAAAAAACCTTGAAGTGTAGGAAAATGAATGGAATAAAGAAGTGCAGTAGAATTTCCAGAAAGTTGAAGGTTTTATATATCCAACCACATTTCAGTCTTCCAACATTGGTCATAATAATTGAAAAAAAATATTAACCCAACTTGTGATTTTATGCAGAAGCAATAAGGAACAGGATAAGAACATTAAAGTAGCATTCAAAATGAGAATTTTAATAATGAAATAAGAAACTTAAACCCAAAAAGATATTAGCAATGTCACAAGGGCTAGTGGTCCAGAAAGTTGTGAAAGAGCCGATGAATTCAGAAACTGAAGGGATGGTATTGAATGGTCAACTATAGATGCTAAAATCACTAGGGACGGGGATAAAAGGGAAATATAGCAAAGCTCTGAATGTACTAATGAATCAGTTACTGGTTTTATGTCTATACGACTGAAGGTTTTAGATGACAAGAAAAAAGTACTTTCTATGTTGCTTCATTCATTTGTTCATCCAACAAACACACATTGTATTCTCTCCATGTACCAAAGACTAATGAAACATAGAGAAATAAATAAGGTATCTCTGAGTCCCACTTTAAAGAAGCTCCAGAAAAGTTGTTCTAACACTCATTCTAGGTCAATAGCTTTCATTGCAACAGTTTATTATACACAACCATCTACACAAACATCATCAATATATATACACTTTCTCCCTTATATTGTAAGTTGAATATATGAGCCAGTCATGTACCCAAAGGTACTTCATAAATGCTTACTGAGTGAATAAACAAACCAATGCCTATAATTGAGGCTAAGGATATAGTGTGATACAGCACATGACCAGCATGTGATACCCTGTGCTCAATCTCCAGCACCAAAAAAGAAAAGAAGGAAAAAGGACAGAAGGAAGGAAGGTAAGCAATAGAAAAGAACAGAGGCAAATACTGAAGATAGTGTATCGCATAATTTATCCTAGGAACTTTCCAGCCTCTTGAAAGTAAACAAAACTACCTTTCACAAAATAAAGGTAACTGTTCACTGTAAAATAAGGAAAGATGAAAATCTGATTGAAAAATATCAGTTGTCATATATTTTGTGGTTCTTCCATGACTTAAAATCTCTATCATAAAAAAGGTTATTCTTAAAATGCAAACAGAATGTGAAAAATTATCTATAGATGTTGGCTTCTACTATTTCTATAATGTATAAACATTTATAGCATCATGTAGAAATTTAAATCTAGACTGTGAAAACATTGCACATGTTTAATAAAAGCATGGGTTGAGACCCATTTAATGTTTTTCTAACAAAATTGTCCAAAGCTTCCCCCTCCTGAAAGTCATCTACCATCCCAGAAGCCATTTCCTACAGAAGAGATAGTTTTCATCTGGACCCACCTGGACGGCTCCAGCACTGAAACTATACCTTATGTGTATCCTTATCTTTTCTACCACCCTATTTTGCTCAAACTTCATCCTTAAGCCTCAGATCATTATCTTTCAGTGGCGGCCATCATTTGACTTCATTTCTGATTGTACTAAGGTGAGTCATGGATGTTGTAAATAATACAGCATGCATTTTCATTTGCAAGCATCTGACATTGTAAGTCTAAAGAAGATATTTCATTAAAGGAGATTATTAGTTTTATGTAAAAAGTTAAAACATAATCCACACATATACAAGTTGTATACATACCAAAGCTCCACTTTCACGCTTTAGTAGTGAGGAGTCTCAGAATACAGAGAGATCACTGTCTCACACTTTGGCTGCCACAGGTTTGGGTAGAATTGGCACTGTGCCTGCTTCCTGTTCTGCTGTCTTTTCATCCACTGAGTTCCAGAGACTCTGTTTTCCTCAGTCTTTTGTAGGAGATTTCTCTGCTCCCTACAGTGAATTTCATCTCTGGGTTCTCTGCCAGCTATGCCCTCTTCATCTCTTGTAGCTCCTGGTTCTCTTTCTCAGCTTTCTGGGCTCTCTGTGATTTCAATCACCCTGGGGGACTGTATTAAGGAGGGTGTATTCTCAGTTAGTGCATGCTATTTCTCTGGATCGCTCCATCCCACCCCAGCTGTTGCCTAGGTTTCCTAATTGCCCAAGTCTCTGAATTTAACTCTTCTTTCTCTCCATGCCCTCAGTCAAGAGGGGTAGGAATCAAATAGCTCTGCCTGAAGTGTGGCAGAGCTCTCCTGGGAAAAGTCCCCAGCTGAATTCTTCCCCCTCCCCCCTAAGCATTGCTTTGACAGTTTAAGTATTTCACAGTGTAGCTAGTTCTCTGGACCTTGGCTGGACTCTGAGCTCATGCGCTGGGATTCTGTGTGTTATTATTATCACAGATTCAAGGCTATGTCCCGGTGGGAAACGGGAGTCCACTGGGCCTGGGGAACAATGGTTTCTAGAGTAAGAGCCTAGTTGCAGCCAGTCTGTCTTCGCTGAAAGTCTTGTGCACTGCCCTGGGCTGGCATGTGCAGCAACAATTTGGGATTCTATATGTTACTAGTCTATTATTATCCCAGATTCTTATCCGTGCCTTGCAGGGAAACCATGTGACTCTGCCCTGCTGTGAACAATAACAGTTCTGGCACTACGCCACACCAGGGATAACCTTCTGTACCGATTTGCTTCATGATGTAGCTTTCCCGTTTTCTATATTTCACCTGGTCACCATCCCATTCTGTGATCTGCTGCATCGTGTCAGTCTGCTGTGACCGATGCTGGTGTACACACAGAGCTCTTAATGCTGCTTCCTCGAAGTCGCTATGACGGGTCTCTGTGTCGCTTATAGCTGCCTTCAAGGAGACATGGTAATGTAGCATTAAATGTGGTGATATGTATGTATATTTCATTTATTTAATAGGAGAAAAAAGAGGTTTATTTTATTCTTTTTGGGTAAGGTGCTGCTTTAATAGTTAATACAATAAATGGATAATGAATTTTTACCCAATATCTTAATATCTCTACTGAGATGATCAGGCTTGATTTTTTAGTAAAATATTTTCACAATATTTTCCCAAGATGAGCATTTTTTAGCATCATCTTGATAACTTGTTGGAAATGTAAAATATTGAGCACGATGTCCCAGACTTACCGAAGCAGAAATTCTGCAGTGGAGGCAAGCACTAAATGTTTCAGCGAGCCATGTGGATAATTCATATACGTGGTCAGGGTGTTTGTTTCATACAGTATAATTTCATCAGTGACTTGTATAATTCACTGTAATGTAAATTATAAAAATTATAACTCACTGTAAAGAATTTATAATTCACTGTAAACAAATTTATAATTCACTATAATGTAAATTATAAAATAATGTAAATAATCCAGAGGTACATCTGAATTCGTAACTGTGCTTTACCTTTTTATATAGTGTGGATTTAGATCCCAACTTTTTATTTAGTATTTTTGTGCTTATTTACATGAAGAAAAAATTATTTGTAGATCTCCTGTTCTTGTCAGATCTGGTAATCAGTTTGCGAGCTACATATAATAAAATGGAGAATTTTTACTATTTTGCTTCCTTGGAATATTAGGACAAGTTTGAAATTATTTCTTCCTGATGCATTTGATAGAATTCACAAGTGGGGCCATCTAGAGTTTTCATTTTGTGCAAAGTCTTAATCATGGTCTTAGTCATTTTAATATTTGTTATGGTTTATATTTAAATGTCCTCCTCCAAACCTCATGAGTCCATAGGTGGGGCTCCTGGGAGGCTGTTGAATCATGGGGTAATGAAAATAATGCATGGATTAATCTGCTGATGGCTAGATTTATTTTAGGAAGTGAGGTCTGCTTGGAAGCGGTGACTCACTGGGAGTATGGACTGGTACCCTTTATCTCTTCCTGCTTTTCCCTTCTCATAGCTTTCTGTCACTATGCCATGAAAATACTTTTCCCCTTTGATGCCCCTCTCCTATGCTGTCCTATCTTGCAGCCAGCCGACTATGGACTGAAACCTCTACAAACTGTGAACCAAATATTTATTCTTCTTTTATATTGTGGATGTCAGATATTGGGTCTCACATCTAATGAGATGATAAAGTAACCAAAATAGTGTTCATAGAGCAATTTGTTTGTTTTGTTTCTTGTGTCAGTTTTCAAAATGTTGAGTTTGTTAATGAAAATCCCATGAATATGTCAAGGGTGGAGTTTCTCATCTGTAATTCTTGCACTCTAGGAAGCTGAAGCAGGAAAGCAGCAAGTTAGAGCCCATTCTGGGCAACATAGTGAAAGATTACATCACAAAAGAAAAATAGAAAACTGAGAATGTAATTCAGTGAGAAAGTGCTATGTTCAATCCCCACTAAGTCTTTAAAAAATAAAACAAAAATAATTTAAATATATGTAAGACCTGATATTTATATGTTGGATAGTCAAGCATGAACACAGTTAGTATGCTGAAGATAACTCCAGCACATCCTTAAATATAGGCAAAATGTATTAATCCTATTGCTCCAGGAACTTCATACAGTAAATCCAGTTGGAAATGATGAAGATTCTCGTAAAGTAGATGTCAGGAAATAAATTTTATAGGATCATTTTGGCATGTCCCTATTCTGAAACACCAGCAAGACTTATCATTAAGGAAAAATAGATACTTTCAAATAGTACCAAAATAAATTACATCATTCATATTTGTCCCTTTTTTTGCTATCATCAACTTGGGAAAATTGTTTAAAACATCTCTAAATTATAAGGTGCTTAACTGGCAGGGAATTTACATGCTGATTGTCTAAATGAAAAAAAAACATGCTTATTTTTGCATGTATATTTTACTGTACAACATTTTTCCTTTGTAAGGTAGGGTATTTTATTATGCATATTACAATATGAGGTCAAGGTAGACACTTACCAGAAGAACCTTTTTTTTTTTTTTTTTTTTTTTTTTTTTTGGCTTTTTCCTTTTTTACCGGTACCAGGGATCGAACTCATGACTGCCTGCTTGCAAGGCAGGCGCTTATGCCACTGAGCTAAATCCCCAGCCCCCAGAAGAACCTTTTTTGAAAAAGAGAAAGCTTAAACTTTTTTTGAAATTTAAAGGAATTTTTTTCCTAATCCCTCTTATGTTTTATTTAAGCAAGCATCATTCAAAACAATAAGCTCTCAAACACAGGTGAAGCTAGACAAAATATGCAAGCCATTCATTATCTAGTTTATTAATTTAAAAGAAGTTAATTCCACATTCATTAATAATGTTCAGTTGCATAAGTTTTATACTGTTCAATATACATATTATACATTTCTTTTTCTAGTGAAACACTAATTTTCCTTTCAGAAGACCAGAAATCTTGAATTAAAGATAATAAATCCATGCTATACATGCATTTAAAAAGTTCACAATTTTCTTTAAGATAACAAGGAAAAAGGAGCAGGGCCCTAATTTGCAAAGGCAAGAGAAATGAAACATCTAAATGTAAGTCTATTTTTAATAAAAGGTATGTATTATATTACGTTGCCATGTGGAATATGAACTAACCACAAAACAAAATATTTGGACAGATTTTATTATTTTTCATTAAATTTGAATTCTTTAATTAAAATCATCTTTCCCTTTGTAGGTTTTTTATAATCACAATTGAAGGATAGACTATTTCAGCATGTCTATGAACTAATTAAGATGTTTAGGAAATAAAGTACTCTGAGAGAGCCTGGGGAGCTCTGATTGGATAGATGTACAAGCCTTGTGCTCACTTTTATGGTTGCTGATATTCCTGTTACTCCTACGCATTTTAAAATTAGTCCAACTTCTCAGTCAAGTCTGAATAGACAATGTGAAGGTGAGGAATCCCGAGACACATAGTGAGAAGACACTAAGAAGGCTTGTTATATGTTCTTCTCCACTCTACTCCAAGCTTCCAGACAATTTTTGCTTCCTATGAAAGTAGAGTCTTGAGAGCGAGGAAAGTTTCATTCAGTATGCCACCAACACGTACTCTCACTAAGGTACCCCTCTTCCTTTACTCTTTCTAATGTGCACCATCTGTGGGCAAGTAACCATCATACCTGCAGCAAGCATACATTTTACACACTAATCTCTACTTCATTTCTAAGAAATTATTTAAATTATATTTGTGTTTTTTTTTTCTTTTCTGTATTTGAGGGTTTTATAGGGGTGTGTTATGCTATGGAATTCATTTCGTGTGGTGTCAATTTCCACGATGGTCTAAAAAACCCATGGCTAGAGTCTGGATGTTCTCACTATTAGAGTGTAATGCTTCTATTGTGAAACTGATTATAATCTATGTGGAAAGGAAACAATCACACATATTAATTTTTGTTTGCAAATTTGGCAGTGTTCGTCATTGATGGTATAGGTTTCTAGTTCCTCTGTGCATTTATATTCTGGTGCGCAGATCATATTTGGCTTATGTTTCATGCTGTTTTAAATATTTGATGAAGTCTAAAGTATTCACCAAACCTTTCTAATTTAGCAAGTGTTGGGCAAGATTTCTAAATTCAGCAGTATCTCTTGTTGGCGTAGCAAACTGAAAACTTAGAGTTTTCTTATCCTCAATAAATTAACAATTTGCTAAAATCCAGAGGAATGTTTATGGACTTCTTCTGGAGACAGGTAAGAATTTAAAGCGAGTGTATAAGCAGATTACAGAACTCACCCCACCCAATAGCTCAATTTGTAGCACTTTTTCCTTGAAACTATCTGCTTTGGCAACCCTGAGCTCTATCCTATGACATTTCAAGGTAATAAAAATGCAACTCTTTGCATTTAAGACATCCAACACAATGTATTGCAGAGCACTTGCTGGTAAAAAAACTTAATTATCATGAATCTCCCCAAGTGAATTTCAAATCCCTTTCTTGAAGAGCCAAGCATCCTGTAGTGTTCCCCTGTTTAAAAGTTACTCTCAAGTAATCTTTTTATATTTTTTCAGTGTTCAAGACTATTAGCTGCAAGAGAGATAAAAACATAAGAATTCTTCATAGCTATACTGAAACTCCACTTTTGTTTCTGTATTTTTAAAGTGGATTTATATAAATGACACCAAAAGTAATTTATTCTTTGTAAATTTTTGTAAACAAAAACCCATAGATGGGTGTTTGTAGCAATACCTAGCACAAAGTACAAACTAAATATATGTTATTTTTATTCCAAAAGTTTTAATGTAAGCTCCTTTACCAAGACAGCTTTGGAAATGTCCCTCCGTTCAGTGACTAATATGTGCATTGATTGATCACATGTAGTTCTTCCCATGAGATGTTCTGTGGTTTCATTGTGGTTTGAGTATGTCACCCAAAGATTCCTGTGTTAGAAACCTAGTCTTTGGCATGGTGATATTGGGAAGTAATTTGGAACCAATAAGAGATGAGCGCTAATGACAAAATTAGGTCAACAGAAGAGTTCCCCTTGGAAGAAATTGATGCAGTTCTTGCAAGAGAGTTTATACATTATGGTAAGAAAGTAAGCTGAGCCCTCCTTTAGCCTTCCTCTGGTGTCTTGTGTTGTCACTGGTTTCTTCTCACACATACTCTTTTTTTTTTTTTTTTTTTTTTTTTTTTTTTTTTTTTTTTGTCAGTACCAGGGATCGGACTCACGACTGCCTGCTTGCAAGGCAGGTGCTTATGCCGCTGAGCTAAATCCCCAGCCCCTCTCACACATACTCTTGCTATAATGTCATTTGTCATGATGTGATACTGCCTAGGTGCTCTCTCTTACTAGAGGTTTAACACACACGGCTGCCTCCAACACTTTTAATCTCCAAATCTGTAAGCTAAATAAACCTATTCTCATTATGTATCCCCCAGTTTCAGGTATTTTTTGTAATAATCATACTAATACATAATAAATATAAGGTCTTGATCATGGATAATTTTATTTTTTACTTTTTTGTCCTTTTGAGACAGGGTCTCACTATACAGTTTAGGATCACTTTGTAGCCCAGATTGGTCTTGAACTTGCAAATGATTCTCCTGCTTCAGCCTCCCAAATGCTGGGATTACAGGAGTGTACCACCATGCCCACCTGCAAATGGATAATTTTAAAACATAATATTTTTTACTTTATTCAAGTATACTGATATTGATCATTTAGTGAGAAATAATTGAAATCTTACTATAGGTTATAACTGTGCTTGAATTAGAAAATAAGGAAGTAGGCAACATGGAGGTAAGATCTAATATTTTTGCAGTGCACTTTTTTAAACCTGGACAAAATACCTTAATTAGTTTTTCATAAGTAACTGCAATAAAGTCACCAGAAACACTGTATGGAATTTGTTCTTGAAAAAAAATATATGTATATATATTCAATCAGATGTATACAAATTCAATTAGAGACTATAAAAGATTAACCATAAAATACAAGTGATGTTTCCTTATTTTGCATAATTCAGTAAATAACTGTGGTGGTCTCATATAAATTATGAACCCTAAATGCTTTTGGATAGAGTAAGACCTATTATTTTGAATATAGATTTATACATTTACTATTATGTAGCAATTTAAAACCGTAAAGAAACAAGTCACTCTTGAAATGATTCATTCATAAATGGAAATCATCAACTCAAAACATTACTATTTATAGTTTAATCTCTAAATATTTTATACATACATTAACATTATAATATGATGATGTTAATTCACCATGTTGAGATTATTAATACTCTGTGCCTTGATTTTGTGAGTGAAATCAGATTTTCATGAGATAAGATGTTTAAAATTAGGTAACACAGTATAAAATATACAATATCAATATTTATTCACTAGTCACATGTTTTTGATGGTGAAATGCTAAGTTACAAACTTGTTACCAATAATAGCTTTAGATTATGTGTTTCCTGTAGATTTGGAAGTAAAAAAAAGCTGCTTTTTTAAAATTGTATATTATAAAATTTAAATTTAATTAGTAAAAATGATAAAAAAAGAAACCATGAGAACTTAGAATGACTTTAAACATAATTTGGTTTATTTCTAATTGCTCAATAAGCTTTGTTATACATGACGCTTTTTTTTTTTTTTTTTTTTTTTAGAAATAATCGCCATGGCTGAAATTGTAATATGACTTTTGTAATAAAAGATGTAATACAGAGTATTGTAATTACATTTGCACCTATAAACAAAAGGACATAGAAAGGGATTAATGCAGTCATATTTTTAAATTATGCTTGCTATTGTTTTCACTAAAGATAGGAAGAGAACATCAAAACTAGCTCATCCTTTCATATACATATCTCTATGTATCTGCCATTTCTAATGACACAGCAAGAGAATTTTAAAAGTAAATCATGTTTCTTGCCTCTGAAAGCATACTTACTCCAATTTTTCTACAGGGGCTTAGCATTACCTATTAGGTGACTCTCATGCTGCATATACTGAAAGATCCTTCTTTATTACTGAACAAACCACCAAACTAAAGAAGGACTCTTCCCAGCATGTAAATAACTGTATGCTGTGATACAGGTGAGATCAGTATTCTAAATTTAGACCACGGGTTAGCAATTTTGCCATTTTCCTCAACAGTAAAGTTTGAAATGAAAAATGTAAGTCATAAATTGCAGCTTAACGCTAGCACATGATCTGATCTCTAAACACTTTCTTGGAATCAGAGCCAAGCAATACTAATCCAGTGAAGTTGCCCTAAAGGACTGAGAAGAGTTTATCTGCACAATACAGACCTACTCTGTAACTCAGAGAGATTTAATGCCATCGTCCCTGAGTACATAAATGACTCCCATGCTAAAGAACAGTAACTCATCCCCAAGTAGCAGGACTACAACCATTCCCAAAATGCACTTCAGATATCAGGAACTGATCAAGTTAACCTTTTCATGGTTTAAAGTAACAGCTACATGATGGTAACCATTTATTTTTTACACAAACTTTAAAGTTTTAAGCTCCAATTACTATTTTAAAGATACATTGTAAGGGCTGGGAATGTAGCTCAGCAGCATAAGAGCCTGCCTGGCAAGTGCAAGGTCCTGAGTTCAATTCCTGTACCAAAACTTGTGTCTTCTCAAACAAGTACTTCCTTCTCATCATGGATATGGATTCAGTGGCCTTCATTTATTCCCTGCCAGTAACTTCTGCTTCCCTATAACAATATCAGGTAATCTCTTGTAATTCATTTCCATTATTTTTAAAAGGAGACAGCTCTATGATGTATCCCCATAGCTCCTACTTTATAATTGCAGTTACTTGTTTATTCATCATTGTTTGCTTAGTGTCTGCCTTTTCCATTGTACTTGAACTCTATGATAGCACGGACTAGCAATCAATTAATATTGATTACAGACTGCCTAGCATTTTAAGTTTCCACTTTCCTGTTGAATTATTAAAGGCAAACATGGAGAGCCTGTGTCTGTATGCCTGGAACACAGCATATAGTCAATAAATGCTGTTGAATGTTCACTAACCATCTCTTTTCCCAGAATAAATTGGAAAACATATCACGGATTAATCTGTAAAATATAAAGTCATCTCTGACTTTATGGGTAGCCAATCACCTGCACTGCCATTATGGTACCCAGGCCCCACAGGAATTAAATGTTAAAATCAGAAGATTTAAATGTAGATTAATAACAACAAAAATATTATATAATTATATTTTGTTTAAAAAGCAGGGAAAATAATAATAATTTATTGAATATTTAGTATGTGCTAGAACCACTCATACCTCCCTCATACTTTTACCAAAAACTAATTCATCTCATCTTATATATTTTAGCTTTTTTATCCATGTTGAAGGTTATATATATATATATATATATATATGTATGTATATATATATATTTATATATATAAAATTCAACACTTTCATAACAGATGCTTCCTTGAGCTCCAAATACATATGTACAATAACTAGCTTGTTATCTCTATCAACCTACCCAAATTTCAACTTATTCATATCTAGAAACAATGATAAATGGCTTCATAAGAACTGGAGACCTCAAGAAGTCTTATTCTAGCCCTAAAAATTAGCTCAGCCACTCACTTCATATCTCAAGATCAAAACTTTGAGTCCTCCATGACATTTATCCCTCTCTCAGCCCTGTTTTCACTCATTTCAAGATGCTGGTTATTTTTACTTCCTACATATTTTTCAAATTTACCTTCATCTCTAGACTGCAATCAGAAAAGGCATGCTCAAAATATAATTTTTTTCTGTTTTATACCTGCATACCCACATACTCAAAGTCTTGCCATTTTGTGATTTAAAAATTGAACTAATCAGATCACAATCATGAAGTTCATTGTTTTATCATGTCCTACAAAGTCAACAAACATCTGCTGTTCTGCACCTACTGAATAGTCAGAGGCTGTACTGTGATGTCAGCTCAGGGACAAAACCCCAGGGAGTGAAATGCTGTCAGACGGCAGTACCTATTTTGAATCAGAAGCTCAAATGTGGCCATATGTCTGCAACAGCTTAAATAGATGGGCTCTCTAACCAAGGCTGAAAGTAGAATTGGCCTCTGTCATTTTCACTTTCAGTAACTTCTGGTCCATTCATCCTTAGGATCTTCTGGATTGAGGGCAAATAGTTCTTTGCAGGAACTGACAAAATGAAATTTCACCAAGGTAGGACTCTATCAATTTTCCATGCTGATTCACATTCCAGTGAAGCCATAGAGCCACTATGAAATGTCTGGAGCAGATAATTAAAATGATAAGAATATAGGACCAAGTGAACATGAGGAGCTGAAACACAACTGGGGGTAGGGCAAAGTATGTCTGGAAAAGAGGAGGCACAACTGCTTCTATGCCTACTAATAACTGTGAATGAACAATCAAACACAACCTTATAAAGGCAAGATAAATAAAGGCTGAGGATCTTGGAGAATAAAGGTCTTGGACATTTTACTACAGACCCCAACGTACAGTCCAAAGGTAAATAAAACAAAATCCCAAGGCCAGTTTCAGCAATAAGAATTACATCTTAATTTGTTTAGTTTACTAATCAGACCTCTTTAAAGACTCTCTTAAGTGATCTCATTGTCAATTTGAATAATTCTCCCTACCCAATGAGCATTGTGCTTTCATTTGCCATATGGGCTGGAGGAGAGGGTGTAAGTTGCCAGGATACATACTGCACTGTCTCCAGTTTCTGTGCATTATTAGAGCCACTTAGGGAACTTGAGTTCAGGATCTTTGTTTCTTACAGCCAAGAAAAGGAAGATGTAGCATCAAGTCATAAAATAGGACCACAGCTTCTTTAATCTCATCCTTTTTTAATTTCCTGTCGGAATTGATCACAGGACCTTACTCTTTAAAAGTGCATGCTTTCCCACTGAACTATGCTCCCAGGACTTTACCTTTTTCAGGAACACAGACTAATATTTAATAATGCTTCTTCACAACCGATTCAGTGGCCGTACCAGTACCCTCAGTATCCATGTCCAATAGAGACGACACTTAGTAATCCTTTCTTTCACAGTGACTGCCTAAGAAGATCACAGTAGCACAACCTCCAATTGGTAAAAGTCAACAATTTAAAGTGAGAACTCTGACAAACGAGAAACAAAACATGAGAAAGAAACTCAGAATCACCAAATGCTTCCTGTGAAAACATTCCAGTTTGTTAATATACAGCCACAGTATTGGCATTCTCCCTTACTCTGTCTCGTTTCTCTTTCTTTCCTCTTACCTGTCTGGATTGCAACCCACAATAAAGACTAAAACGTGAGCAGTATCTCTGTCCGTTATTTTGGGAACCCAGGCTTTAAAGTTTTTCAACATGTCAGTGTCTTCTAACAATTATTCTACATTCCTGATAGCAGCAGAAGTAGCTTCTGAAATTCAAAAGATTCATAAAAAATTGTACTATATTTATTTTTTTCAGACAACTCTAAGATCTAAGTGTGAGAATCATGGAGAGTCTCCAAACTCTTTTCAAAGTGTGTAATGGATCTGTTTATTTAGCCAAGAAAAAAAATTTGCAAATATTACAAAATAATGTGCAGACACATGTGTGTTTGGCACATATTTGTCCAAGATTAAAGCATTGGTAGAATAAAAAGACAGTGAAAAGCAGGCTGGCTGACTCTAATGCCATGGTAAACACCATTTTATTAAGCTTCATGGATATGACAACACCAGAAGGACTTTCTCCATAAAATATTTAAACAACATGTGAGGAAAATGAAGCTGAAAGAAAGGGAACAAATGACATACTTCTGTCAGTGTTTTGACAGAACATTGTCAGATCCAGAAAGTGAGAGGGATCGGGAGAAGGGAGTACATATCCTAATGATGTACATCAAAAAATTTGGAACAGATTTTTATAAATAATATATAAAACTCATTTAACAATTCATTAGCTGACTCTCTTAACCGCGTACCTAGTTTTAAGGCTCTCACTTTTTTTTAAAGCTGACAAATTTGGATACTTTCAATATGGAGCCCACTCTGCAAACCTCATATTGTTACTATCATCGATGCTGATATTTCTTCATTTATTCATTTTAAAACTCGAAAATAGTCTCAAATCATCTTAAGAGTCCATTTACTAAAACCCTCACACTTTGACAAGTGTTCTGTTTTACAAGGCTTCATTTTGGTGCAGGGAAATCACACAACCAGAAGAATTCATTTAACTGGCTCAAAAACACACATCCACGTAGCTCATCATGGATCTACTCTTATGACCACTTTGAAAGTTTAAGCCACCATTTCACATTCTACATGTCTTATCTTCCTAGGTTGGTCAGTCAAACCAAAAGCTGTTACTTAACTTGATTTCTAAATATAAAGACATTGAACTCATCTTCCCTGAACCAACAATCTGTATCACAACAGGAAACCCAAGCTCCAACCTCAGCACCAGATACTTCCTGCTCTGCACTGATTTCTCATTGCACAAAAGTGCTATATTAGAAAAATAATATCAGATAGCATGAGTAATAAAACATTAAGTAATATCTCCAGTACAATAACTGTATTTAGGAGTACTATAAGTTAATATTTTTAAAAGAAAATGTACTTGTTTAAAACATATACTGTAGTTAAGAAGTTAGACAATATTATGGCTTTCAATCATCAATTACAAATGAGAAGAACTTGACTTTTTTTTCTAATTCTTTGTCTGTTTCTCAAGATGACTATCTACTATGTGTAAGGGCTGTGTTCGATGCCACAAATACACTGTGAAGAAAAGTAGCTTTGTTGATTCTTTTCATGGCGGGTACAGTTGGGTTATTATATCAACCATAATCTGTTGCAGAACCAGCCATAATATCCAAATCTCAACATTGTTGTTAACTTGTTTTACATATTTTGATAAACAGATAATCATGTTTGGAAGAATGTGGACAAGTTCTTTTAGTAGTCAAAACAAACCAGTAGACTGAGTTTTAAGAGGTCGTCACTCCCAAATGCACTTCAAATATAACTGCAACCCAGAGATTTAATGAGCAAAAAGGGTATCACTTGTGGACTGAGAAGCATTGTTCCTATAACCCATCAACTTGTCCTAACTGTATTTAAGACTATTACATGATGTGGGTGCATTATTATCTGCAGAACATCAGGTGAGCTAACTCACTACTGAAGAAGAAATCCTGTGATCTGTTAAACTAAATGGACATTGCTCTTCGTAGGCATTGTAAGTAGATTTTCTGGGATTGAATTCATTGAAATATAAATAGTAGGGGCTGGGATTTAGCTCAGCGGCATAAGCGCCTGCCTTGCAAGCAGGCAGTTGTGAGTTTGATCCCTGGTACCAATAAAAATGAAAAAGAAAAAAAAAAAGAAATATAAATAGTAGATTTGACACTAATAGGATTTATATCTATTAAAATTTATTTCTTGTCCCTTGCATTAACAAGTCCAATAGTGCTAGGTTTGATCATTCTTTCTAACACAATTTGTTTGCCCTCATCTACTCTTTCTTAGAGCCACAGGCTGAGATTTCAGCCCTTTCCAATCCGGCCTCTTGAAGAGTATGGTAAATGCAAAGATAGGGAATTTGAGCATTGACTCTTGTCATTCTCATCTTGCATAATTATGTAATTTTAGAGACTGCTTGACTTTTAAGTTATATTTATCTGCATTCTTAGTTACTCTCATAGGTTGATTAATATATTTTAACCGTTTCTAAGTTGCTTGTTTTATCAATCATATTATTTTTGTACTTTGTGATCTTATTTGCTAAACAATTATACTGACTTTAGATTTTGCCTTTTTGTGGCATTCAAATCATATTAAATCATCATCAATAGAAAACTCAGTAGTTTCATCTCATTTTAGCTCCTGTCCTCAGTATCTTTGTTATTTTATTTCTTACTGGTGATTTATGAGTTCTTGACTTTATAATGTGTTCTTTTCTGGATTTCACTATATTAAATGGTCATTTTTTCCGATTTTTAATGAAATGAAAAAAAAACAGGCAAAAGATTGGGGAAAATCTAAAAAAATAAGCAAAGTTTAGTTATCAACAATTTTAACAACTGCTATAAACTCTTGCTTTCTATTCTCTCTCTCTCTCTTTGTCTCTCTCTCTGTGTCTTTCTCTCTCTCTCTCCCTCCCTCTCTCGGTCTCTTTTGTGAGTGCCCAGAATTGAACTCAGTGCCTTGCTCTTACCAGGCAGGTGTTGCACTGCTGAGCAACATCTCCAGCCCAATCTTGCTTTTAATTCTAAGAAGAACATGGAAAACAATACAAGATGGGTATATATTTATAAAGATATATATCACATGTATACATGTGCATATGTAAATATAAATGTATACACATTCACAACTGCCTAAATATAGACAATCGGAACTCTAAAGGCAGAAATGTAACCTGTTGTCAAGCCACACTTCACTGAATACTATCAGCTCCTGGTGACGTGTCACCTCCTCTCCTGCCAAATCCTTGAAATTATCTTCTAAGAC
Organism: Cavia porcellus; assembly: GCF_034190915.1. Taxonomy (NCBI): domain Eukaryota; kingdom Metazoa; phylum Chordata; class Mammalia; order Rodentia; family Caviidae; genus Cavia; species Cavia porcellus. The sequence goes on from NW_026947493.1 coordinate 62,022,581, forward strand.
TTTAGCCTTCTAAAATTTGAATCCATTCTACCTACTAGAACCAGTGACAGTGTTTACCAATAACATTTAATTAGGCTGTTTTTAAAACTTAAAATCTGCATTCATCTCATTGAAAACTAGAAGTACACATGATGAAAAAAAATCCAATTATAGGAAGAGAAGAAATTTTGCAATTCTTCTTCATTAACTAGGGTGTTATTGTTCAGACAAAACTTGAACTTTACTGAAGTATAGCCTGTGTTAAAAAGATATAATAAAAACATAAAGGAAAATGAACTTTCTCATTTTTCAATACTATCCTAAATCTATTTGCAGAAATATGACTTGTAAAGCAGATAAAAACCCTTCCAAATGCAGAAATAAAAACCATGTACAAAGTATTAAATATTATAGATGAAATAGTCACCAACTCAAAATCATGGACTTTTTAGAGTAAAAAACATACAGCCATTATCTCTCAAGTTTCTAGAGAAAGGAAATAAATAAAACAAAAACAAGAGAAGCAATGAGAGGCAAACTATGGCTCACTGTCTATCAGAGGAATAGTACATTTCAGGTTGTACCGGAGAGTGATTTAACTCTGAAATTCTATACCACTTAGTATGAAGGTGAAATAAAAGTATCAGAATTGAGAAATACCTTCTACCATGCTAGCTTTCTTCAGGGGATATGCTACAAAAAATGGGATTATAAATGAGGCCAAAAAAAAAAAAAAAAGGACACATGATAGCAAATGGAAATTAAAACAGCATGGATAGAAATTTCAACTTCTAAAGTGGTGGTGATGTCATTTTTCTTATACATGGAAGATGTACAGATAAAGCAGATCTTAGACTAAATCATTGGTCTGTTGCAACTGTTAATGTCAGTGAGCATGAAATTATAACATAAATCTGTGAGGTCTGAGATACTCCTACTCGGATTTATTGGCTTAAATTTCACCTTGACTGATACTGGGAATCCTATTTTTTACCTCCTTTACTACTTTCCTTTTCCTTTTTCCTCCACTTCCTTTTCCTTTTGTTTTGCAATTGAATTTATCCCCTCGGATATTATTCTTCCATTTTTAAAACTAACACTTTAAGATGTAGCTATTGTGCATATTACAGTTAGAGTTCCATTTTGTGGCCCATTCTAAAACTTGTAGGGACCATTAATCTTGATATGTCAGCTTCACTGCATTAAGGAACAGTAGGCAAGCAGTACAGCATACTCCTGAGTGTGTCTGGGAGAATGCAGGGGGCAGGAGTCTTGAGAACTACTTGTAGTCCCTTGCTGATTGTTCCTCTCTGTCGCTGTTCCCCTTTTCTGCTTCCCGCCTGGCCTGAACTGAGCAGATCTTCTCCCCAAAGCCTTTTGTCAAGTAGTTTATGCTGTGGAGCCAGACATCCATGGGCAGAATTCTCTGAAACCATGACCTACATTAAACTTCTCTTTCTTTAAACTGTGGGCATTGTTTACTGTGTCTCAGCAAAAAAGATAGTGGACTAATATGCTTGCTATTTTAATACATGAATTTAAATCATTTACATTTATTGATGTGAGGAAGATATATATATATAGTCTTTTTGAGACAGAGTCTTGCAATGTGATTTAGGCTGGCCTTGAGCTCATTTTGTAGCTCAGGGTGGTCTGGAACTCACAAAGATCATGTTGCTTCAGCCTCCTGAGTGCTGGGATTACAGGAGTGCTCCATCATGCCCATCAAATGTGATTAGTATTTTCTTCATTTCCCTTACTTTTTTGGAAAACATTTTAATATGTGATATGTTTCCTGTATTTACCATTTCTAATATTTAGGGTAGCTGGCTTTCATATTTTAGCATTATTTTTGAAATTACAATTTAATCTTTGACCTGTTTTCCTTATTCTTTTATTTGTGGAAGCATAATTTATTATTCCCCTACTAATTCACATCTTATTCCTGCAATCTTCTCCCTATTTTTTTTTTGCCACAAGAATTTAGGCAATAATGTTTTCTTTTATCTTTATTCTATGTCCCAAAACATTTTGGTAGAAATATTAGGTCAACCTGGTATTTAACTGCCTTGGAAGTGAATGTGTCCTTTTAACCTAGCTGTCTAACGTATTCATTTTATGTATTTGATGACTTGCAGTGTTACTAGGACATATGTTTTTTGGTGACTTTAAATTCAATTTTTCCAGGGGCTGGGGGTTTAGCTCAGCGGCATAAGTGCCTGCCTTGAAAGCAGGCAGTCGTGAGTTCGATCCCTGGTACCGATAAAAAGGAAAAAGACAAAAAAAAAATAAAAATAAAAATAAAATAAAAATAAAAAATAAATTCAATTTTTCCATGACATTTAGTATGCAATTTAAATATCTACTTGAAATCTATATATTACTTCAACATTATTTTTCTAGAATCATATTCCATAATACTAATTCAGTACGTTAACTTTTTCTTTCACGGGGGTTATAATTATGACTGGTGAATTGAATTTCCTTTTAATTATTATTTACTTCATAGTATTTTTAATATTTCCTACATATCTATCTGATATGTCTTGTTTGATTGCCTTACATTTTTATCCATTGTACTTATTGAGGCTTCTGCAGTGTCTATTCCACCAAATGCTTTTCCCAGATCTTTCAAATATTTAATTTTTTTCTTTGTAATTCTGCTAATTTATTATTTCATATTACATTACCTGTTTTCTTTTGAGTGGGCAGTGTGGAGCGTATCACACATCAGAAGCACACATTATCACCCACTTAAGTCCTCAGTTCCTCTTTATGTTTCTTGCATCTGCTTTTCATAGACTTAGAAAAAGAGGCAACTATTTTACTAAAACTTTCTCTTTCCTTCTTTCCTCTTTATGATGATGTACCTGATCATAAATGTTACTTGCTCATGAACAGCACATTTAAATCAAATGTTCTGCAAATAAATAATCAGTCCCCTTAATTCTTATAATGTCTCTTACAGTAATTTATTTGAGGTCATTTTTATTCACTTATTTACAAATGATTAGAATCTTTTTTTGAAACAAATTTGGGTAAGAAACACCAATGTTGGAGCCAATAGAAAATGCTTAGATTAATTAGAGAAGTGTTCTTTCTCTCTTTCCTCCAAGTGAAGACTGTCTCAAATAAGTAAATTTTAGAAATTGCCTGAGCTTTTTATTATACAGGGTCTCAAAATTGTGTTTTTTTCAGAGAGGTATCTGCATCACCTGAGCTCACCTCCATTTTCATCTTGCCATTAGAATACAGAGTACAGACTCAGTATTTACACTGAGAGCTTCATTATCATCAGGTGTGCCCATACCTTCTGAGGTGCGTGTCTGTGGGTCCTTCTCTGGGTTGTTTCCTCTCCAGGGCATCACAGCTCCGTTTTCTTCTGTGCAGCTTCTGTGTTGTCTCTGCTCCACTGGCAGCCATTGCTTCTGAATGAAGCCTGGAGTTGTGCTGTCTCAACTTCCTACTGAACATGGAGTTGTGATAATTTTCATTATTTAATAATTTCCATAAGAAGGAAAAAGGTTGATATTTATTTACAGTCACATTGTACTGGAATTCTATTATTTTATAATAAGTCATTTCTATTGCTATTTATTGATTTCTTTGTTTTTAAAAGTTATATTCTAGTTGCCTACAATGGAAAACTCAAATTTTCTTTATCACTGAACCTTCAAAGATAAACACACTCTCTTCCTCTCAGTCTCTCAATAGAAATAAATTATAAATTTGGGCTGAATCATGGAGAAGCCAGTAGATTATTACTAGATAATATTAAGCAAGTTATATAACTGTATTTCATTTTGTATAACTTTTAAATTTTCCTAGAATTATCTCACGTTTTTTGTTTGCTTATTTAATTTGCTATAAATCTATTGATAATTTATTTCCAAACTCTGATTCCCTGTCCACTTCTAATCTTGAGTTCCCCTAAATTTCAGTCCTTGAAGTTTCTAGTAAATTTACAAGGTGAAGCTTACATACCTCTTAGTACTTTTTACTTAGCTCTTCTTTTTCTTCCTGAATTAATTCAGATGCCACTTAAACATTAGCTTTGTATAAAAAGTAGTTTTAAAATGTATTTTAATTGTCAAAAATTGCATATATGAATTGAATGTAGCATGAGTCTAGAAATATTTATGGAAAATTACCTATGCATTGCCAAATATGATAATGAATACATGTATTACCTCACATGTTTATGAGTTAAAACACCTACGCTAAAGGATTTTCAAAACTGTAATACACTGTTCTTAACTTTAGCCACCCTGTTCACAATGGGTCTCTTGAATTTATTCTTCTTGTCTTAAGAAATCTTTTGCTTTTAACCATCATTAACATCATTTGATCACCATACTAGGCTCTGGTAATCACTCACTGCATCTAAGAGCTCAGAGCTTTTACATTCCCCATATGAATGAGATCATCTATATTCATCTTCCTGTGCCTGGCTTATTTCACTTCACACAATGTCATCAAAGTTCATCCGTTTATTCCCAGATGGTTTCCATTCCTCCTCCCTCCTCCCCTTCCTCTTTCTTCACATTCTTTCTTTAGTACTGGAGGTCGAGCTCTGGGCTACATCCCCAATGTTTTTATTTGGAGACACAGTCTTGCTAAACTGCCCAAGTGAGACTCAAACTTGTTTTCCTCTCAGCACCCCAATTGCTGAGATTTAAAAAAGAAGGCAAGAGATTAAAAAAGAAAAAGGGAAATAACAAAACCTATATATATATATCACTTAGCTAGATTTTTTTTCTTTTTAAGACTGATAGTCTCCCAGTGTTGTATATACCACATTTTCTGTATCCATTGGTTCAACAGACACCAAATTTGTCAACATTCTTCACAGACAGGATCAATAGAATAGACACAACAGAATAGATAGACAGATAGAATGGCAATTTATGAAGGATTTGAGCTCAGGAATGCTAAGAAGTCATATGACAGGTCACTTACAAGTTGAATACCATTGAGATGGTCCACCTTAGTTCACAGACTACAGAATCATCATCCTAAAGCAGAAGACTTGAGAAAAGAGTGGGTTGGGGACCCAGGAACTTCCAGGGCAAATTCTGGAATTTAAAGGCTGGAGAACTTGAAAATGAAATCCATACTCAGAATTATGCTCTGACCCTAGGAAAGAGAACATCCTCTTTTTTTTCTGGTTAGCGCTACTGAGCCCATTGGATAGGGCCCACTCACATAAAGGACACATTCACCAAAACAATTCACAACATATTCTCCCCAGAAACACCTATGCAGATAAAATCAGGAATAACAATTTATCAGCTAGTTACACATTAATCCAATCATATTGACCTCTAAAATTAACCAGCACAAATAATTTGAGTTTATATCGTGGCTGTGGTGAATAATGATAGAATGAACATAGGAGTGAGGTATATTAAAAACTGTTTTAATTGCCTTTGAGAATAAATCCATAAAGAGATCGCTGAATTAGTTTTCTGATTTACAGAATTTGTAAACCCCTGTAAGCAACTGCAACTTCTCAGCCTAATGTATTATCTTTGTTGAAATGATGACATGTTTAAATAACTGTACTCTCACTTCTACATGTTCAAATCCTGCGTGCATTCTCTTTATTTCACTCACACTGCTGTTCTTTTACTATGCAGTGTTTTACTAATGTAAGAGAAGATAATTGCATTTTTCGAACAGAAATATTTTGTATAAAATGTAGTCAAAAGAAGATATATTTCAATCAAAATAATTACAAGTGCTCTTGACACTACACTCTTGGTGAAATTAAATAATTTTGAAATGAAAAGTTCACAAGTTGTCATGGAAGAATAAAAATTTGTACCAGTATTAATACAAAAGTTTAAATTAGAATACACTTTTATTGTATAATTTTATCCCGCAGTAAAGAAGAATGAAGATACTCTGTTATTAAAAGAAGCCAAATGTTAACGTTTCTCTGAAAAAAGTATATTCCTTTTTTGACATGCACAAATGGAAATTCTACCTTGACATATTCACTTTATTTTTAAAAATATTGTACATGCCTGATACCGGGTTATCTTCCTTTTCTAGTATATTTAATATTATGTAACAGAACAATAGAGTTCATTTCTTGAGTGAATAATAGAATAAACAAATAAGGCTTAAAAATTTGAGTTTTACTACTGACTCTGCATCAAGATTGTTATTGCAAAGGTGCCTTCTGTAACTTGTGGCCTAAAGCTGTTTAAATTTAGCTTGCTTTATACTCTAAATTCAAATACTAGAAATTATAAAATTTATTTTAATTTCAAAGAATAGACAGTATATTATACTCATGACTTAATTTTCTCCATTTTGTATTAAATATATGATGTTCTAATGAATATATTCTAAATACATAAAAAAGTTTTAGTATCAGCATCAATGTGGAGGAAATCATCAATATCATCAATATCACCAATGGTTGGAGGAAAAGAAAGCAACTTAAAAATAATGATTGTATGGAGCTATTGATAACAAAAAAATTAGTGTAATTTATATAATTTCAAATAGAACTAATATATATTCAAATAGAACATTAATTAAATATCAGCACTGAGAAATTGATGAGGTAAATAATAACCACTTACCATCATCAGGAAAAGATGCATGGTAAACAATGTTATAGAAGTCTTTAAAAAACATAGTGAAAATAATGATCAAAAGAGACACTTTGAAAACTCCAAATTGATATATGAATACTTCAGGGTGACATAACATAGATCTTGTTATTTTATGTTCATCTTTTTAAACTCCTGCTTGGTTTTTATAATTGAAGAAATAAAATTTTTTCAAAAACTACAATGAATATTTCATCTGAGGATTAATCTCAATTGCAGTTTGATTAGGATAGGAGACTCCGGAAACTTGAATGGATTGTGAGACCATTTATCTCATCAATGAATACTGTTAGCTAATTTTCACTAAGATGGTGATAATTTCCTCTGCCCCTTACATGCTCTCAAATGGTGTACTAAGGCTGTGTAGGTTATCTACATGTACTCAATATCTAGCTATTTCTTTGTGTTACTAGATTTTATGATAAATGAACAATTAAATTACTTTTGTCATCTTCCACTCAACACATTCACCAGAAATATTTTTTATTTATAAATTACACCTTTTAGCCATGACGCAGGCCTAAAGCTGTTTAAATTTAGCTTGCTTTATACTCTAAATTCAAATACTAGAAATTATAAAATTTATTTTAATTTCAAAGAGTAGACAGTATAAAATATCTGGGTGAAATTCATTAGCTATAAAATCAAAATAAAACATGCATTCCAATCCTTTCCTTTTTAAAAGTCTCAGTCTTTCCAACTTCTCTGCAGATTTTGTTGGTACATTCTTCTTAAGTCTTCTATTACTGTTTTGTCAGTTCCTATCTTCTGATCCACTTAATTTTCCTGTTTCTTAATGTCCTTTCATATCTTACAGTTCTCTTTCCTAAGTCTTCTTTCAGTAATTTTTTCTCACCTCCTGAGTTGCTATATATTTATTGTTCCTAAATATATATCCTCAACACAAGCATGGACGGCCTAATTCCTTCTAGAATCTTCTACATAGGTAACATACAGATAACTCAAGCTTAGTGTATTCTACATACAGGCCAGATAATCCTTTGTCCTGGGTCATATAGTGTAAAATATCTTTCATTTCTGTCCAGATCAGCTGCCCATGTTTTGCAGCACAACCTGTAACTGTAAACATCTGTACTTCCAACCCTCAGGACCCCAGGGAACTGCAAATCCATGTATCTGTCCTAGATCTTCAAAACAAAAAGCAACTGCTTTGCAGTGTGCTGCTGCTGCTGTAATGGGAGACAGATCCTTCTTCTGACAACTTGGATTTGAGCTACAAAACCAATTTAGTAAAGGCAAAGACAACTTTATTAACTTGTAAAATCTGCAGTATTTCCCTAAATATTTTTTTTCTTCTGTCTAACCAAATATGTTGAGGAATCAGTATATTTGTTGGCAACAGTTGCATATGAGACCCAGGAAATTGTTACCTGTAGGTATGGACAATTTGCATGTACAAAAGTAACAATTTTTATTGATCAGTACATGGTATAGCATGCCAGAAATACAGATGTCTGGCTTCCACAAAAATGTTTACCGATATCTGATGGTAAATTTCTAAAGCTTTTCATTTTTATTTTATCAATATTTGTCTCAAAATTTGATATTCATTTAATACTTTATATCTTTATTTAAAACTGATTGTCTTAGAAACCTAACTTTTGAAAATATTTGTATTTGTAGTTTCAATCATTGATTTCCATTTTGATAAAAATATATTCAAATTGCACACACTTTGAAAAGAATTAGCTTTCATTCTCAATCACTTACATCATTCATGGGTAAAACTCAGCAACATGATAATGATAGACAGTTAAAAAAGTATACCTCGGGAGGGGGGAAAGATAGAGATAAGGACTAGACACATTCTCTGAATCATCTTTGAAGATAGGATTTTAAAACATAGTTTCTTAGCAATAAGCTATATATTTATAAATATGGTATATGGGTTTCTATCTGTAGTCCTGGGTGGAACTTCAAATTCTTTATGGCCTGCACTCTAACTTACCGTCTTATTCTAGATCGTGTGTTTTATAAATTTTCAAATATATTACACAACCCTGAACCACCTAAAGACATTCTAATCTTCACATCTAACATCTAGTCACCAAGTTTTTGTTTTCTTTCTTTTTTTAGTTTTTAAATCTATAGACAGATTTAATACATTAAATAGATTTAATAACATGTCTTCTCAGAAATTTCTCCAGATCAACTTCTACAGAATGGCTTCTCTCACCCATATATCAAGTGACATATCTCTGATTTATTTTTGTAATTACTAATTTAAAATTTATCACATTTATGTATTTATCCATAATTAATTTCTACTTCTATTTCACTGTATAGGCACCAAGCAGGTTTTCTATCTTATCTCTCAATAAATAAGTTGTCAAATTTATAACTGAATTTTCTGAAAGGAATTATCTTATTTTGGGAAAGACCTTTTAAAGAGCAACATCCCTAATGTGTGTGCAGAAATTTTGTTGCACAGTTTTGAAACTGATTTCACAGCTACATTTAGGATATTCTTTGATTGAATATCCAGAGAAAAATTCCCTTAAATATGTGGGTTTCTCAGCTACTGCACTGATGAATGGCTTGCTATGAGAATAAACAGGGTAATGAAGGATATTTCAATCTTAAAACAATCTCTGTACCTCTAATCATCCTCTGAACTTCATTCTTGAATGCTTCACCCATTCCTCTAAAAACATAAGATTCTTATTTTTCTTAACAGGCTTTCGTTTTTTTCAGGTCTTTTTATGTTAAAAGTTAATGTCTCATCGGTAATATGAAATCATTAAAATATAAAGTTTGCAAATAAGGGTGTTTGTTAACATAAAACATGGTTTTATAAATCATTTGACCTGTGTGATCAAGGTATTCTTCAACTGAGTGTTTTAAACTTAAGGTTTCTTGACATTAGTAAAAAAAAATATGAGGTCAAGGAAAGGGACTCCTTACATTAAACACAACCTAGTTGATATATTGATTAATGTATGTAGCTGTAGACATGCACTTTAAGTGTTTCTTAAATTAGATTCTTTGTCAGAAGTAAGGATTTTCGACATTTTCAGTGGCATTCCATTACACTTTCCTTTTTCTTTGCCCCATGGGGAAAACACTGAGTTTCTTCTCCATTCCCTGCTTTGATTATATTATTTTAGTCTATGGAACAGATGGCTTTCAAATTATTGAGCTTGCTCTTGAGAAATGTCTTGGGAAATGCAAACTTACTTGGGAACACCTTTAAACAATTTTTCATGTGATTTTTCATGGAATTAGTCTACAAGGCCTAGTTTTGAAAATGGATAATATGATTCATAATTAAAGTAGTATAAATTCAACTTCATCTATGGTTTCCTTACTGAGTAAAATACTTTAAAATCTTCTGAAAAGATTAAACTACACTAATGTTATGCCAACTAATATAAGCAAACTTTGAATTGCATTTAAATTAGTTCAGGGAAGCAGAAGAAAGAAACCAATCTTAATTCTCATCAAGTCATTCATTTTCTTTAAGTTTCTTTACAAACAAATTGCCTCATTTTCTTGGAATGAGTTTGTGATTTCCACACATGAATACTGAAATAGAGTTCCTGTGTATGCCCTTAGCAGTCTTTTGTCCATTTTCCACAATGTACATCAGTTATCAATTCTGAAGTTAGACTTTTTTTGTGAAACTCTGTGATTAAAAATCTCATATGCCTGAAATTCCAAGGATGGTGTTCTCATCCTCAGGGTCAGGGTCCCACCTGAAAATTCAGCCCCTGAAAAATGCACGAAGTTTTCAGAACTGCCCACACTTACAAGGCAGGCTTTGTGTGGAAAGCTGCCCTCCCTACACCAGAGTCGAGGCGCACACAGGTTATTACAGCATCTGAAGGGAAATGCAGTCAAGGACTCAGACACCTCTGGCCTTTCATCCTCACTTGCAGAGTTGCATGTCTAGCCTGAGTGCTTTTATTCTTCTATATCTAGTTAAGGCCTTGGGCAAAGGTCTTCAGGAGACTTTTCCAGTGCTACCTTGTGGGGGTAAATGAGAGGGGAAAACACAGATTCATTTTCCTCTACTCTGACACAGTGGGGATGAATCAAACTACCACGGCCTTTGGTTGGGGGCTCCTTCACCCGCGAGGCAACCATCATGGCTGGCCCTCCGCAGTGCTTCATGCCGTGGGACAAAGTAGAACAGAGGAAGTCCAGAGCTTTGTCCCATGTCCACTCTTGCCCATACCACATTAAGTCACAAACAGCATTATTATTACTGCTTTTTGTTTGACTGATTGGTTGGTGGCTTGCCTGGGTTTTAGCTTGTGGCTTTATGTGTTTACTCAGATATCTGGAAGCTCAGCTTTCTCTTCTAGCCCAGCTGGAGTTACCAACAGGAAGAGGGTCAAGCTGTCCCCGCCACTCAATATGCCACGTCTCCCAGTAGATTTTACACTGAACACATGCACCTCCATATTTTCCTTTTGCTCCGTTCTTTTCTCATGCCTTTCTACTTTAGAGTAACTGTCTACAAGTCTCATTATCATCCTAACTTTTCAGACACAATTAATTACCTGCTGCTGTATTTTCTCCATATTTGGGTAGAGAATTGGGAAGTGACACTCATTAAAATATTTTGTTATAAAATTATAGAAGTAGCATGGCCATAGAACAGCACATAGAGAAAAAGAAAAGAAATAGTTTTAAATTACACTGCATTTATAAGACAATATTTGCTACCATTTGTGCGAAAGTCCTCAAGTCATTTTTCATATAACTACTATATTTAAATACTAAAATAGCAGATATAGGATAATTACAATATTTTGTTCTTACCTCTGCTGACAACATATCTTAAATGTGTCTTAGTACTGACATATGGTCTTCAGAATCATTATTTAATGATATAACAATAACATAGTGTGAGCTAATGCAATTTGCTAAGCTCATCACTAAACATTTGTTGTTTGAAATGTTACTATTTTTGATCATATCAGTGAAGTAGCATATGGTAGAGGTATCAGTGGTGAAAAAATATATATACATATAGCTACTATATTACTATATTATATATAAATATATGCTATATAAACTATTATATGTTATACTATATATATTATTTTTAGTACTATGCTATATATATATATATATATATATATATATATATATATAGAGAGAGAGAGAGAGAGAGAGAGAGAGAGAAAGAGAGAGAGAGAGAGGGAGAGAGAACACAAGGTAGGACAGATGCCATTTACTGCTATAGTTTGGATTTTAAATCTGCCAAAGCTCTAGGTTATAAACAGCTGATCCATGAGGCAGTGCTATTAGAAAGTGGTAGAACATTTAAGAGGAGATGCCTAAGGTGGTCTTTAAATCACTGGTGTCGTAGAAGAGGACCAAGGGTCTCTGGTCTCTCCTGTCACTTTGCTGCCTGGGTTGAGTTATAACTGGCTCAGATTACTAAGTTCTCCTACCAAGTTGTGCTGCTTAACTGTAGGCCCAAGACAAAGAGTCAGTCTTGAATTGGGACTTCCAAAACTGTGAGCCAAAACAAGCCTCTTTTCCTTGTAAGATGGTTATCTCAGTATTTTTGTGATCGCAAAAGGAAGCTGACTAACACAAGTCCACATCCATCTTCTTAATTGATTCTTATCCTCAAGTGTTGGATTCTCATGTAAGAAAAGCAGAAAAGCAGAAATATATTAACAACAGCTCAAGAAGCACCTGTGCCTGTTCCTAATTGTTTAGGTCAATGGACATGGCCATTTTTTTGACTTGTGAGCTTTTTATTACATTAAAAGTTAACGTATACTATACCAAATGTCAACTATCTTTACATAAAAATTGTTACAAACGAGTGATAAAAATGAAAGAAAATAACCCAGATTTTGGGAGGTATCTAGAAAAGCTGTAATAATTCCTTTTCTCTCTTTAGGAGGTCCTACGTATACAACACTATGAAATGAAATTCCTTATAGAAGTCAATATATCTAGGATACATTTATATATATCTAGAATGATATAGTCAAGAGCTTAATTTACAGAGCCAAGCTGAAATCATAAAGAGCTAAATAAATGACTTATTGCTCAAAAAAGTGAAAATATGATATTTTTTAAAACTTGGTAGCCATTAATTTAGGCTCTCTTTTAAAATTAATGAATAAGAGAAACAAAGCCATAGAGTTCTGTCAGAGTCTTGTTAAGATAACAAACTACTAAACATTATAAGCAAGTCAAGGTAATCCTTTATTCTATTCTCTCCATGACTTGGTAAAATAAATGGCCAGCTTTTCTATTTTATAGCAGTTGAGAGAATTATACAAATGCCAAACATGCACAAGTAGGGCTGTTCTATGATTACTATTCTGTGGAGATCTAAACTTTACTGTTGTCTCCATAAGTGTTAGATCTATTTTAAATTTAATATGCAACCTTTTATTTTCTGTCTTCATATTATGGTCGACTGGTTCTTTTGTTTTTTATAAACATGGACTTTCCTCAAATGCTCAAATACCTTGCACTAAACAGCTGTAACTGTTTTCACTAAAACTTTCAGAAGGTAGAGCGAGTGGGCCAGTGATTCAAGGAGGTGATCCAGACGGCAGATGCTTGCTGGGTGCATTACAGTAGAAACTCCTGGAATCAGTTCAAATTACGTTTTGATTTTACTGCTTGTCAGAGTTTCAAGGTATTCACATTTTTAAACCACTTAACATCTATAGATTGAAAAAGCAAAAATTATGCATGAAATACTGTTTTGTGCAAAAAAAAAAAAAAAAAGAGGAGAGACACTACCGTTGATGCTAATTAATGTCTGAGATCAGCTTCTCAATACAAATGAGAGTATTGGATTTTAATTAAAATGAAGAGGAATACTGTTTAATTTTTCAGTTCTAAAGAACATGCTTAGAATGAAGTGCATAGGCAGGTCAGTGCACATATGGGGGGAGGAGGGCACTGGGGGCAGAACAGGAAGCTGGTTCTCCACAAGCTGAGCTGGGTGTTTTCCATTTGTGAGTACTGGAGTGGCTCATGGCAGGGGGTTAGGGTTAGACTGCTGTCTTTTGCAATTTTAGCTCTTTCTCTTCTACTTTATTTCTGTGTCTGTCTTCATCATCACTTTGCAACACTGAAGTCATAATTATTCCTTAAAGTAGTATATTAGATGACTAAGCCCAGGAATTGAATCTTTCTCAGTACATTCTTCAGCAAGTTCATTAAAATGTCCATTTGTTTTCTTTTCCTTTCTTTTTTTCTCTATCAAATGAGGAAACAGTGCATGCCTTCTAGAATTTCTGGAGTTTTTTAAAGACTTAGAATTTAGTGTGAGCAATGGTTGCACATACAACAATGCTAGTTCCCCCTCCCGGAAGGATAGAAGTATTCATTCTTCTGCAGAAGAAACGCCATTCATCCCCCTTGTAGATTCTTCCACATTTTATCAATCTAGTCACCTGGGATGCCTGCTATCCTCCTTTTTAATTTCATGCCTGAGCTATTTCAATAGTCTTAACTTCTCTCTCATCACCAGGTTCTGGCCCCTCCCATCTCTGTTCACTGTTGCCAGACTAATCTTCTGCCCTGTCATTCTCCTGCTTAAAAATATGTAACGGATTTCTAAGAAATACAAGGACAGTTCAGAACTCCTCACTGACACAGCAGTGGCTTCATGCTACTAGAAAATAGCTGGCATTTATTTCTTAATATCTTTTAAATCTCAGGTGTTTACATGTCATTTTCTCTATCCTTAGAACAATAAGCAAGACAGATGTGTTTATTCCTTTTTACAAATAGCAAGTGGAGGATCAGACAAAATTTTCAACGCAGAAAAATTTGCAGGGAGAAAGTAAAGGAGGCTTCACTCACATCTGGTTTTCTTTGCCTACAATGTTGGGGACTTTAATCATGAGACACCTTCCTCCAAAGCAATTAACTTTGCCTTGTATGGTCTGCACATCTATATTTTGTCTTTCCAATTATTTGACTCCATGGTGACATTCACTATAATGATATGAGCTCCAAGTAGGACTATGACTTTTTCTTCTCTTCAACTGTTAACACCCGCTGAAATAAAAGAGACACTCAGAAAAGAGTATATATTGGATGAATGGATGGATTGGTTAAAGACAAAGGTGTTAAAAGCATCTAAGGCAGTCTTTGAGGGCAGAGAATGACCTTAGTGTGGTGTGGATAACCTTGTTTCAAAGATGAGGAAGGCACTAAAAAATATGAAAACAGTATGTGAACATCAGACAAGAGGTTAAGAATGAAAATGTGTGCCACATTTCAGCTACACATTCTTTCTCTTTTCCCTTCATGGTAACACCCTTGTACTACATTGCCTCCAGCTTTTTTTCTATATAAAACTATCAATTTTACATTTTTAAATTTCATGATGCTATGCATGTCCTCTATTCTATATTCTATTTTATGCCTAATAATAATTAATGAATTGGTGTTCGATTTTCTGGATAAGGACTCTCCTTGATTGTAGCTTTTCTTTGGAAAGAAATAATGTCATCTAACTGCAGGAACATATTATTACCCAATTATGTTCCTCAAGGTCTAATCCTGAACATACCAGTTCATGGAAGATTTAATTTTCAATACGTGGATGTCTGATGCGAGTTCTTTTCAGAGAGCTGGCAAACAATGAGAACATAAATTTCTGTACTTTGGAATTACAGGGGTGTCCAAAAAGAAAAAAAAAATCAATCCATATAATAATTTAATAAAAAAATAAAGTTTAGGTAAATGCATTTAATCAATTTGGTGACTCCCCAATTTGAAAAGAATAATCACAAAGGGACTGTTAATTTAACACTAACAAAATGTAAACACATTTGAGGCTTTAAAAATGTGAAATTAAAGATCCACTCACACACACATAAATACGCAACAATGAATTCTTGCGGTGAAGCAGTTTCTTTGCAGATGCCTATAGTTTACTCTTTTTACAAGGGTATGAATTTCCCTTGCAGTAGAGAATTGGTAATAAAATCTCTCACTAAGTAATAGTTAGTAGAATAAGTAAGGCATATCTGACTATGGAAAATCCAGTTAATACCAATTAATCAGAGAAATATTGATATTAAACTTAACTCAAAAGCAGTTCCTTGTCTTGGTCAACATACAGGATGATAAATAAAGGGTACTGCAAGACAAATGAGAAAAATTCAAGTAAATAGGAAAAGATCAATTCTGGAAATAGATAAATTTGGGGTTGTTGGAGTTTGATAATTCAATTTTACTCACTGGGCCTCAGATTATCAATTCTTTCACATCATAAAGAATAAGTAACTAAGGACAAAAACACCATGAAGCAATAATGGCTATTTCACATGAATGTAAAATGATTTTATTTATTTTGTTACACAACTTTCTAGTCTTTTATGAGAAGGAAGGCACGTTTTCATTGCCGCATAATTGGTTTCAGCTGCCAGCCGTCTGACAAAGTTAATTATTCCTTGTCTGTGCTGTGGTCCTAGGAGAGTTTGAGTACCTACAGAATTTAGTTTGAAGCAGCTCTATTCATAAGAAAGAAAGAAAAGTGAAATCTTTATGCTTTCTTTATGTAGGAAATACAATCCATTTCCACTATGGACATGGTAAATTAATCTTTTCACTTAAAATAGTTTTCATTTTCTCTCTCTAAAGATACAATAATTAAAAGGTGCCTATATACTGCAAGTATATTAAACATATTAATTTTAAAATATTTCCTTGGTAATGGTCTGAAATCTCACAGTTAGTGGGGAAAGAATTTATGTTTTATTGCTCATGTGTACTATCAGTACAATTGTATGTATGTGTAGATTTCAGTAAGTGAAAAGTTTCTAAATGTATTGAATTTTAGTTCCAAATTAAATAAATCACTTCAACATAACCCTGAGAAGACAACAATGTCAACTTTTACTTATGTGATTGTCTGCACAGTTTTTCATCAGACTTAGAGTCTTTCAAGATTAAAGAAAATGTTGTTGATATTAGGTAAAAGTATCTCGGTGTGCTATATTTCTGAGTCGAGATATTCAAATTTTGACAACATTCCAGAGTTCAGCAAATCCTTGCTAGGGAACAAAATAAGAAAGAAAGAAAAAAAAAAAAAGCTGCCACAAGCAAAGTGAAATATATACACAACTTACTGTTTTATTTCTAGAAATGTTTAATTTCATAAAATATAGCATAGGTTCTTCAAAGTACACAACCATGAGGTTTTGTGTTGTAAACTAATAGTCCACTCTGTGCCTGAAAAGCATCTATAACCATATAGCACTTCAATGACCTTCCAATTAGGAATGTTAAAATTGCCCACATTTTTGTCATATTTTTATGTGTACTGGCTCCAGGTTAAAACAAAGAAGCGTCCATTACTTGTACCGTGCATGTCTGAATGTCTGATTTTCTTTTAAAGCTCCCTTGCTTCTCCCTGAGAACTTCCTAGATATCTTTCAATCATTCCTTGTTAAAAGTGCATCTCCAATAGGATTCCTGGGTCATTGGGTATCTGTCTGTAGTTTTAGGGAGAATTCCCATACTTTTTATCAAAATAGTGGTTATACTAAAGGGTTACAATTCTCCACACTCTGAGCTAGACATATCTTGTGTTATCTGTTGATAGTCATTTTTAACAGTCGGGAGGTAATATCTCACTGTAGTTTTAATGTGTATTTCCCTACTTAGAGGTGACATGTTTTCATATAAATAAATATATGTATATACACACATATATATTTGCTGTTTTATGTCTTCTTTAAAATCAATATGATGAAAGAACGTATGAGCAGCCATATTCACTGCAACATTCCTCATAGTAAACAAAACTTGAAAAAATCTAATTGTTCGCCAACTGATAGGGTTTTAAAAAGTAGTAGATACACGACACAATGGAATCACATTCAACCTTGAAAACCATGAATATGACAACGTGGATCAATCTAAAAACATTCTGCTAAGAGAAAATACAAGGCCCACATGATCTCACAGTTGGAATCTAAAACAAACAAAAAAAACTGAACTCATACAAGAGAGTAGACTGGAGGTTATCAAAGGCTCAAGTATACAAAGAAGTCTGAAGGAGAAATGTTAGTTAAATAGGCAAAATTTCAGTTAGCAGAAGGAGTAAGTTTAGATGATCTATTGAGTTGTTTTATGGCTCGTATCTAGATGTTCCCCAAAGCCTCATGCAGGTAGAGGTTGCTAGGCTCCAATGATAGGTGGAGGCTTTCAAATAGAGGCTAGTTTTATGGTTACTAAATGTGCATTAAACCTGTGTGAATATAGTAACTCAATTAGCCCACTGACTGGCTTAGTGCAGTTGTGAGAACAGATGATAACTCCAGACTGGGTATGAGTGACACCACCCAAAAGGCTTGCAGTGTGGATGGAATGAAAGCCACATGGAGGCTTCTTGCTGCTGTTTTTCTGCTGTTTCCTACTTGCTCTGCAATGGGTTGTTTCACTTCTAAAATGCCCCTCTGCCATGCCACATTCCTTGGGGCTGGCCAACTATGGGCTGAAACCCCTACTAAATGTGATCTAAAATAAAACCTTCCTCCTTTAACTGTTCAATGTTGGGTATTTTGTCTCAGTCACAAGAAAAGTAAATAAGATAAACTACAAGGTGAGTATAGTCAATAATGTTCTGTATATTTCAAAACTTCTATGTAGAATTTAAATGTTCTCATTACAAAGAAATGATAAGTAGGGGAGGTGACAAATATTTTCATTAACCTTATTTGCCAAATAAGTAAATTTATCAAAGCATTACATTGTACTTAATAAATATATCAATTGCTATTCATCAATAAAAATAAAACTTAAAAATACACATTCTATTTACCATAAGGAAGTGCCTGATTGTTATATACTGAAATACTTTATGCTACATTCACAATAAATAATTCAAAACTAGTATGTTTAACTCCCCAGATGGAAATCTGCATATCAACAAAATTTATTAGAAGCCAGTGACAAAGAAGAGGTAAGCCCAGAGGTGTGCAATGCTGTGGTAGATCGGCTGGTGAAATGTTAGAATGAAAGAATTTCTTCACTATCTTCAAATAAATTCTTATGGACATTTAATCTACAAATTGACATTGTTATTTCACATTTTTAACATCATAGCACATAGATCTGTAATATTTATTTAACCCAATTACAGAAAAATGCTAATTACTATGTCACATTTAGAGTGTTTTGTACTTCATAAACATCATGGTTATAATTATCTTTTACGTTAGATGAATAATTTTATTTTTCTCTATATATCTCACATGATTTATACATCTTACAAGTGATTTCCAACTGGAACTATATGAAAATATAAGCGAGAAAAGCTCATTTTTTGGAGTATGAGATGATATATTAGTTTTGTTAGGGCTCTTGTAACAAAGGTAAAGTATCAAATGGAGGTGATTTAAACAACAAACATTTATGTTCTATGAAATCTAGTTGCATCACGAAATCAATCAATAGAAAATATTGGTGAGGCTGTGGGGGGAAAAGGAGGCTTCTTCATTATTAGTAGAAATGTAAACTGATACAACTATGAAAATAAGTTTGGAGAGGTCTCAGAAAGACTAAAAAGAGAAATTCCACTCACTAAGTCACACTTCTTTAGATACCTTCTTAAAAGAGTTAAAAACATCACAGCACAGTGATGTCGATGTACCCATGTTCATAGCAGCACAATTCATAATAGCTAAATCTTGGAAACAGCCTATGTGCCTAACAGCTGAACACATGAAAAAGTATTTGTACCAAATGTAATGCTACTATGCCACACGAAAGGCAAACACAAGGCACTCACAGGCAAATGGATGAATCTTAAGACTATCATTTTAAATGAAGTAAATCAGACACACAAGTTTGAACATCACATAGTTTTCCCATATGAAAAGCTAATAAGAAAACCAAAAGAAGATTTAAAAGTAACTGTATTTTAAAAAAAATCTATGAAGATGAAAGAGTAGCTCAGTGGCTGCCTAGATGTGGGGTGGAGTAGGGGTTGGAGATGGTAGCTAGTGGGTATACTGTTTTGTTTTTGGATAACAAAAAGGTCTAAATGTGATTGTGGTCATGGTTGTACAACTCTATCAATGAGCTCAAATCAACGGAACCTTATACTTTAAGTTTGTGTTTTATGCAAATTTCAGTTAATAAAACTGTTACTTTAAAACTGAAGAAAATAAATGTGGAGGCTAGATGATAGAGACCTAGGTGTTGGTATTAATGGGGTTGATTTCTATGGAGACCTCTCTCCTTGGCTTACAGACCTCAACCTGCATGGTCTTTAGTCTTCACATGGTCTCCCTCTGTGTGTGTCTGTGCCCTAATTTCCTCTTATTAGAAAGATACCAGTTATTTGCAGCACCGTAAATACCTCATTTTCATTTATTTCCCTTTTCAAGGATTATGTACAAATACAGTCTCATTTTGAAGTATTAAGGAGTAGGATTCAAAGAGGAATTTGGGGGAACTGTACACAACTCAGTACATAACAAATAGTATGGAATCTTAACTGCTCTTTCCAGTGGACTCCATGTTATAGTTTGAAAAAGCTATTGACTTTTAAAACCTCGTTTTCAAGAACAGACCAACATTCTGTATAGTATTGATAAGTATGTTTATTTAAAAGCAGAAAGTTCACCCACCCATGCTCTATGAGAGTAAACAATATAGGGGCTGGTGATTTAGCTCAGTGGCATAAGTGCATGCCTTGCAAGCAGGCAGTCATGAGTTCGATCCCTGGTACCGATAAAAACGAAAAAGACAAAAAAAGAGAGAGAGAGAGAGAAGAGAGAGAGAGAGAGAGAGAGAGAGAGAGAGAGAGAGAGAGAGAGTAAACAATATAACTAAGTTGTTTCAATAAGTAGTCCCAGAAGTTGTTTCTTTATGTGAAAACTATAATAGTTAAGTAGAAATTGTATATATATAGTCCATTCCAGCTGATTTAACTTTGGACCAGAAAGTACAAACCATCAGATTCAGAATTTGAATATCTCTGAGGTAGTGATAGCATGACTTGTAACTGACATAATTTTTAGTGTGCATAACTGAATAATAAGGATAAGTGTTTCAACTTCAAAAAGTTGCTTTAGGACCTGAACCAAAGAAATAAAGTTATTATATTTGCTGATCTTTAAGTACTTATGTGTTCTTTTCTCTTTTTCATTGTATTTAATTTGATGATACTTAGTCAATCTTTCATAAGGAAATCAAAGGAATTTCTAAAGCTCTGATGTAGATCTTCAGAAAATCAAGCTCAGCAAATACATTTTTCAAAATAAAAGAAAATGCATGTACTGTGTTGCTTCTCGTCTAGAAAGTAGATACTATTGCCTGTTTTTACCTAGTAAAAGAATACCCAAAGGCAGGATAATGTCATACAGATCACCAATAGGGAAATTAAATACAATAAAATTACAATTTGCAAACATCACTATGGAAATAAAGGTAGAGATCCCATAGTCAGACAAATTCTCCTAGAGTGGCATGACCAATAATTAAGGAAATGGTCATTGCGCATTAATAAATGATCAAGTGGCCTTTAGGGAACTGTTCCCGGCTTGTCACATGCTTGATGCATTCAGTTTTAGAGGAGCTGAGGAACAGGTTCCTGAGATGATGTGGGTAGTATTCACATTTTCCACTGAAAATCTATATATTTAGATTCTGTTTTGAGGAACTATAGCAGGAAGTTTGCCTCTGCCTTTTGTATTCCCTCTGGAGGGTCTGCACTGTAATTCTTAGATGGCTGCAAGGACATACTGGTCAGAAAGGAATTTCTAATTTGTGTTAGAATCTAAAATCTGTTACATGCAACTGTCTAGGCAAAAGGTTTTTAAAGAGATGATTTTCTTATATGTGTTTGCCAAGTATCCTCCAACATAATAATATTTATGCATAAATATTTATAGTCTGCTTATTGTAGTTACTTAGGGTTTGAGATTGCACACAGTATGGCCTATGCTATGCAAACATAGCTCATTGTAATATCCTCTGCTGGTAGTATTGTACTTTGTATACAATGTACTTCTGTATGGTTCCTTTCTCTGTTCTTTTAGGGTGTAATTTTGTTTTCAATAAAGGACTGCTAAAGCATGGAGGAGGGGCGTTCAAATCCTTGGAGATCTGAAAAGTTACTTATTACCATTTCTTACACTATGGAGAATATATGGTATTTATATATATATGAGTTTCATTTATTTTGCTTATGAGTATGGTTTCAAGTTGTGTCCATTTATTTATAAACATCTCAATGTGATCACTCTTTATAGCTGAGTAGTATACCATTGTATAAAATATCACATTATGGTAATCATGATTCCCCATCACATTTCTTTGAAGTCTTATAATGTTTTCATTCATTAGTTGGAATGGTTTTATTCTGTTTTTTTTTTTTAATTTTATTATCTGTGATGGTATGAACAGCTATTTTGAAGAAAGCAAGACATGATAGCCATTGCTGATTTAATATCATCTTACTCTGAAGTCCTACCATGCTTTGTTCTTCTGTTTCTATTGGTTCTATCATGTTATATCTTATTGGATTTTAGTATGTGTGATAGTATAAACAATTTTTCAGAGAAAGTGAGATAATATAGTAGCCATTGTTCGTTTTCAGTTATTTGGTTCTGAATGCCCTGCAATACTTTCATTCTCTTGGATGTTTTTATACTATTTTGTTATGTTCAATACTATTGTGTGTGAAGGTATGCTCAACTATTTGAAAAAAAGAGACATTATGGTAGCTACTGTTAATATCTGGTTGTCTTATTGGAAGTGCCGTGTTGCTTACATTGTTCTGTTCATCTGTTTTGTTCTGTCCTCTTTTGTCTTAAACTCTTTAAAATAAAGAAAATTAAAAAGAGAAAAGTTACCTATTGAAATAGAGCTTCTGGAACATCTATTAGTTGATTAAAATTCATTCATTACTTGTAAATGTGCTTTTAAAACAAGGCTTTTTTATCTTTCACTCTTAAAAATCAAGTAAAGAAAATTCCAAATTTTAAAAGAAGATTTTTAAAAACAATCTAGACTGATATTTTTAATTTAGTTGTATACAGAATATTCCACATTTCTTCATTTTCTTCAGTACTATACTAAGAATAACAAAACTTGAGAACATTTATTCAGGCCTCCGCTGTTAAGCACAATAAAAATTTGTAGTTCTTAAATCTATATGTCCAAAGTTGAAAAATGTAAAATAACTAGTGTATCAAAATTAACATTGCATTAAACTGCTTCAGTTATAATTCAAGTAATAAATGACAAAACATTGCTACCTAAAATATCATTTATATCTAACTATTTAAATTTGATGTAGTTAAGACATATTACTATATTGCTGAAATACCATTTGGCTGTTCATATGTAACAGTACTTTATTAAAGCCTACTTTTTGTTCACACTTTCATTAATCTTATCTCTGAAGAGAAGCTGCTTAACAAGTAACGTAAATAGTGGACATAGTCAATATTTAAATACTCAAAACTTTTTTACTTCTATTGTACTAAAGTACAATAGAACTTGAAAAGTAACACCTATTTTTGGTCTCACATATACACACATTTGATAGAACAGATTCCTAAAACATAGAAAACAATGCCCTGTTTAGAAAGAAATTCACACACCCTCCCGTTTGCATCTTCTTTTTTGTTGGTTGGCTCTGGGAACAATAGCAGTAATGTCAGCACTAGCAATTAGGACCAGGCTCTTTGCACTAAACTGAGCACCAGTCCATCTGTGTTTATCTATTTATTTATTTTTCATTTTTACACAAAATCTCACTAAAAGTTTAAATTAAACAAACCAGGCTCAAACTTATTAACCCCCTGCCTGGGATTTTCAGGATGCGAGGATTACACACATGCGCCACCATGTCTGGCTTACTTCGTTTTTAATTCTAGTTTGGTGTTTTAAGAGAACATTTAATGTATGTGGAATATGAACTCATGATTTCATTACACAAATGTTCATTAAAAATTGTGTAACAAATTCAAGCGTACGTTCCACGCGCTTTGGCATATTCACACGTTTACAAACATGTAATTTTTTATTTACATTTGCTTATAGATGGTTCACCACTTGCCTATGTCTGTTTCATTCTTTAATAATAGAACTAGTCTATGTATTTCCATAGGAGCGAAAATATTATTATTTGTGGTAAAGAACTGAGTACACATGGTCAAACTTGAAAGTGTGAACAGCTTGAAACAGAATTATGCCAAGGAAACAAAAGTAGTATCTGAGCTCCTTCCTCACTATTTCTCCTCTTAATGTGTTGGGGGAAATATGGGAGTGGGTTACGAGGCAAAACACTAATATTCATAAAGACTTTGGTCTTGAACTTTGACAGACTCCAAATTCAGCTAAGCCAGCTACCATAGAACTTCTGTCCCTCAATTACGTACATGTGACAGATGAAGCTTCAAAGCAGGTCAACTGACTTTCCTCCTGCTCTCACAGGAAAACCCAAATGTGAAACTGAAGTCTTAGCTCTGTGGGGAAATTTAAACACGGCCCCCTGGAGTGGGATAGGTGGATGGCAGGGAATCCAAGTAATGAAGCAAGAACACTGTACAAAGGACAAAAACTTCCAAATACTTCCCCCATGCCTACAGAAGAACTTTTCTAGACTGCCTGAGATAGACTTTCCAAAGCCCTATGAGGTGAAAAGAAAGGAATTGAAACTTCCCCTTCAGAATTTTCTTACGAAAAGTGAGCAATCCAGAAGTATCAGTATAATATAGAAATTATTACAGTGGCTTGCAAGCATTAGCTCTGTGGACAATAATCCTCAAATCTTAGCAATTTGTAGCTGCTGAGTGTTTTGCAAAAGTAGAGAATAAGTGGGAAATAGTAAGGAATGAAGAGGCACTTGCAGGTTTGTGCTAAGTACTTTCTTGTTGCTTGGACAAAAATACTCAGCACACACAAGTTAAGGAGAAATGTTATTTTAGCTCACAGTTTGTGAAAGTTTCAGTCTATAGTCAGCTAGTTCCGAGGCAAGGTGCCATGGCATACTGGCATAGCAGAGAAACAGTTTGTGGCATGGAAGCCAAGAAACAGAAATTTTCTTCTTCCTCCCTTTTTATTTTATTTTGGATGCAAATCTACTGTTTGGTGCATTCCACACCCAGTGTAGACCTTCCTTTTTCAAGTAAGTCAATCATCCACATGCAGAGCTATGCTAAAGCAATCAGTGGACGGTCCAACATCACAAAGCCATGATCCATTCACTGGCAAAACCCCCACCTGTGAACATATGAGGCTTGGGAAGGACATCTAAATATAAACATAGAAATATGAAGCAGATATGGTATAAATTCTGTAAATAATTTAAACTCTACTCTAAGATTCTTTATAGATCAAAGATTCTTAGAAATATACACTTGATGCTCAAGTTTTTCACACTCAATATTTTTCACTTTGATACAATAAGTTAAATTTTGTGTCTGTCTTCTATGCCTTGTTCAAATTGTCTGACTTAGCTGACTTCCTTCAATACAATTTCAAAGATTTTTCAGAAAATCTCACTCCCTCTAGGTAAGGTAAATAAATTATATGTCAGTGTTTCTTATAAGATTGAGGACCAAACCTTTAGACACATAAACAAAATACATTTTAAGTACCCGCCAGGAATTATTCCAGGCTTTTATAATTTAATAACTCTTCAAGATTTTTGTTTCTGCCTTTTTCTGCCTTAAGATTACAAATTAGTTTTAGCACAAAATATTATTCAGTTATTTTACAAAATAACAATGAAGCTTTTGGAAGAATTCCTTTTAAGTGGTAGGTTTTACGAAATAAGGTTAAATGGTGATTCATGTAAATAAGAAAAATAATTAAGCCACCAAGTCAGCCATAGATTTTGAGACTTCCAATCTTGAGGTCAGCATTCACTGACACATTTTACTGATAAGAAGTGGAGAAGAAAAGAGTAAAAGACTGTGAAGGTGAATATATCTATTGAGATCTACAAGTGAAACAGGTGAGTCATTGTGCTGACTATCCAATTTTACAGGTCATTGTTTCAGAAACTGTTTTACAGTGTCATCCCCAAAGCTAAAAATATTCCAAAAACTAGGTTTAAAGCATCCTATTGTCTAGATCCTATTTCTCGTTTTAAAAGTCTGTTGTCAATCAAAAAATCTCAACTCTCTTGAGATCTCCAAACCATTTTTCACCCTACCTTTCTCTGCATATATGACATGTACAAACATATATTTTTACATTTATTGATAAAGGTAAGTTTTACCTGAGAGCTTGTAAAAAAACTACCATATGAGAAGAAAGTGAAATATTTAAACTTTTAAAAATTAAATTCTGTAGCCAATGAAATTATCCTCAAAAGTGAAGCATAACTTAACCTTCAAGGAGATTGTTCCTATATACTTCCCCTGCAAGCAATGCAAAAGAAATCTCTTAAAAGAAGAAAAACAATATATGCCAGAAAGTTGGATGTACACAAAGAAAAGAAGAAAAGTAAAGATCGCATAAGTAAAAGCAACAAAGGCAAGGCAGGAAGCATCACAATCCCTGATTTGAAGTTATACTACAAAGCTACTGTAATAAAATCAGCATGGTACTGGAATAAAAGCAGATGTGAAGATCAATGGAATAGATTAGAAGATACAACTACAACTCAAAATACACTCAACCACCTTATCTTTGATAAAGGGGCCAAACATGTTCACTGGATGAAAGACAGTCTTTTTAATAAATGGTGCTGTGAAAATTGGTTCCACACATGCTGAAAACTAAAACTAGACCCTTGCCTGTAACCATGTACTAAACTAAAGTCTAAATGGATCAAAGATCTAAATATTAAAACAGAAATATTAAATTTGTTGGAAGACAAAGTAGGTAGAAATCTTAAAGACATAGGAGTAGGTAGAGAATTCATGAACAAGAATCAAACCACATGGGAAATATTTCACAGAATCAACAACTGTGATCATGACTTATTAAATAGTTTTTGCATGTCAAAAGAAATCTCCAGTCTAGTGAAAAGAAAACCCACACACTGGGAAAAAAAATCTTAGTGAACTGTCCCTCAAAGGACTTCTGTCTAGAACATACAAATAAATTTAAAAATATCAGACCCCCAAAATTCAGATCCCATCAAAAAATGGATATATGAGATGAATACACAGTTCTCAGATGAAGAAATACTAATGGCACATAAATACAGAAAAAATGTTCAGCATCATTGGTCATTAGAGAAATGCAAATTAAAGCAACATTGAGATTCTACCTCACTCCAAAAGGATGGCCAAGATCAAGAAAATTACCAACAACAAATGCGGGAGAGGCTGTGGGAAAAAAGGAACTCTCCTGCACTGTCGGTGAGAGTGTAGACTGGTACAATCACTGTGGAGGTTAGTCTGGAGGTTCTTTAAAAAGCTAAGATAAGAAGTCCCATTTGACCCAGCAGCTCCACTTCTGGTCATATACCCAGAAGAACTGAAAACTTCATACCACAACGATATATGTGCATCCATGTTTACAGCAGCACAATTTGGAATAGCCAGATCTTGGAAACAACCTAAACGTCCTTCTTGAAGAATGGATAAAAAGATGTGTTATTTTTACACAATGGAGTACTACCCATCTATAAAGAATGATCACATTGATATATATATATAAATGGGTGCAACATGAGACCATACTCATAAGTGAAATAAATCAAGCTCACAATAGTAAATACTGTATAGTCTCTCTAGTTGAAGAAAGGTAAGAGTACATAAGATTAAAAAAAAAACTCAATAAATACAATGAATTGGATAAGAATCTGCTTAAGGAGGAAGAAATAATATCTCAGGGAAAATGAGGAAAAAGGAAAAGGAAGAGAAAATATCTAAATTTAAATAAACACACTTAGGATAAGTAAGATGATTGTGCTACAGATTGTATAAGTTCTTGGAACAAAACAGTTAACATTCATAGGACTGGAACAATTGTGCATGTTAGTGTGTGGTGACCTAAGGAACTCTTGAAGATCGTTATGTAAAATAACAACCCTAGTTATGCTCCTACCACCTTGTTTTGAAGGCCTATGTTGTCGGTGTTTTGGGCTCTTTGATACTGTTATTTATTTGTCTTTTTTGTTTCGTACTTTACTAGTAATTTGTTTTGTTTTGCTTAGTTTTGTTTTTCCCTCTAATACAGAAAGATAGGTATACATATATAGATTTTACAAGCATAGAATTTTCCCTAAACCATTTATGAGAATCGATTATATAATGCGTGATGAAATGAACAGCTGCTTTGAAGAAAGAGACACAATGGTATCCATTGCTGATTCCATATTATGATGCTGTGAAATCCAATCTTACCATTATTGTTTGTTCAGAGTGATCTTAGTCTGTTTTGTATTGTTGAATTTCAACATACATGAAGGAATGGACAGTTATTTTGAAGAGAACAAGAGACATTACGGCAGCCATTGTTGATTTCCTTATTGTCTGGTTTTGATGACCTATAATGCCTTCATCACTTTGTTCCGATAAATTTAATACTGTTTTGTTTTGTATGAATTCATTGTGTGTGAAGATATGGACAACTATTTAGAAGAAAACAAGAGATATTATGGTAGCCAGTGATGATCTCCTGCTTTGTAATGTGCTTTGTAATCCGTGTCATTTACATTGCTTTCTTCTGGTTGGCTTTGTTATGTTTAGTTTTACCCTCTTTAAAATAAAATTAAGT
The DNA here is from genome assembly GCF_034190915.1 of Cavia porcellus. Taxonomy (NCBI): domain Eukaryota; kingdom Metazoa; phylum Chordata; class Mammalia; order Rodentia; family Caviidae; genus Cavia; species Cavia porcellus. The sequence continues at coordinate 62,050,855 of NW_026947493.1, forward strand.
AAGTAAGTAAAAAGCAAAATAAAATATTTTGTGTACTTAATTCTTTTTGGGCATTGAACTCATGACCTCATGCTTAATAAGGCAAGTGATTGAGCTGCTGAGCTAAATCCCCAGCCCTGTATTGTTAAGAGATCAAACAGAGTAATTTTTTCAGAACAATAGTAACAAAACATTCAATTTTACATGCTTATATATGTATATATATCTTACTTGAGTGTATACATATATATGCTTATTTATATTTACACATATGGGAAAAATGACAGTAATGACAAATGGGATTGAGAAAAGAATTGGGATTTCTTTCTTTCTTTCTTTCTTTTTTAGTTAAAAGTACTAACACTATCTGGGTGTAGTGGTGCACAATTGTAATCCCAATGCTTAGGAGGCTGAAGCAGGAGGATTTTCGTGAATTCCAGGGCAGCATGGGCTACATAGTGAGTTCAGAGGTAGCCTGAACTACATAGCAACACCCTGTATCAAAGAAATCAAGCCAAACAAACAAAACAGGTACTAACACTACCTGAAAGGAAATAGTGTTATTCGCAAGTGGTCTTGTATTGTTTGTAAATTCATATTGCATTCTTTAGGGCAACCACTAAGAAAAATTCTTTAGCCACTTAACTGTATATCCCAAGTATCACTCAAGCAGTGCATCTGTTTACCTACTGATTACCCTGAGCCTGGCTCAGACAGGTGTTATTTCATCCAGTCAATTCTTGTATTGAAAACATTTAATAAAATCATCATTTTTATATCACCTGTTATACTGTCATAAAAATTAAGAAAACATGCAATTTTGGGTCATGCTGTATTTAAGTAATTGGACTTGTAAGTGGTTAAAAGGAGTACAACCTATGTTCTAAAAAGGAGAGAAAATAGGTTCATGTTCAATCCAAATCAAAACCTGAAAAGGTAGAAAAAGAGTAGGAGAAATATAGAAATAAAGGCATCCAAAAAATGGTAAGTATGGTAGATATTAATCCAACTACATCAATAATCACTGCAAACCTAATGGATTATATATATAAATTAAAACCAGATTCGTCAGAGTGTATGAATAAAACAATAACCAAATATATCTTGTCTATCAGAATACTTTGTTTTTAGTAACTATTATTTTAGTTATTAAATTTATTAAATAGTGTTTTAATTTGGTGCATACAAATAATATGTAATAATCAAATAGGAGTAGATAATACTTCTATCACCTCTCATATATATATATATAAGAGAGAGAGAGACAGACAGACAGACAGACAGACAGACAGACAGAAAAATTGAAAACCAGATTAATAGGTCAAGGAACATATAAAACATGTAAGACCATTCTAATAAATCAAGGTACACATTTAGATACATTGACCACAATGGATTACCTCTCTGCCTCCACTCTGTCTCTCTCTAGCTGTGTCTGTCTTTCTGTCTCCATCGCCTCTGGCTCTCTCCGTTTCCCTCCATCTGTTCTTTTCCTTCTTTCTCTTCCTCCTCGTCTGCATTTTATTTCACAAAATTTAAGGTAAATTTAACACTCTACATTCTTCTTCTTCCCTAAATACTGATCTACAGTTCCGCACTGAGTACCTTACTCTAGCTCTTTGAAAGAATTTCTTGTTTTTAAAGTTTATATACATCCTGTCAGCAGAAATGTTGAGCCAAACCACTTAAAGCATCATTGCCAAATGTGGTTTTTCATACTTGATTATGTTCATTTTTTTTTTACCTTCAGCATCTAATTCTAATGGCTTTATCTAAAAATATAACCCCGAAGCGACAATTTTTTATTGCCTTTATTGGTACAAAATACATTGTGAGTCATTTTTTTGCACAATCTACAGTTTTTTCATTCTACAGCACTCCAAATATATAATTGCTTTGGCTGGGAAAGATTTATGCATAGAATATCAAAAAGGACAAGCACCAGGGTAAAATTTTTTTGTGTGTCAAAATGTGTCCATTACCAAATTTGGCAAGTTACAAAGCAAGTGAATATGGAGGTATGACTTTATCCACAAGGAGATTAAATTTTGTTACCTTCACATCAACAAAATGTGGGGCCTTCAGCATCCCCTCTTGCCTATATTACTGCAGCAGATTCTTATCTATTCTCACTGCTTTCACTCTCTCTATTGCAAAATTTGTTCTTCACAAATCTACCAACCAACGTGCTAATTTTGAAACGGAAGTTAGCTAAGGCAAGTTCCTGCTCAGATCTGCCAAGGTTCGGCTATTCACTCAGACTAAGAGCAAATGTCATGACCACGGGGGCTACAGGACCTGACCCTTGTTTGTTTCCCTGACTATTCTTGGTAGTTGCCTTCCTCACTCTGCCCACACTGTATCTTCCCCGTTTTTTCACACCTTTCCACATGTTCCAAGGCCTTTCTTTATACCTTTCTCTGTTCTCTATTCAAATACCATTTACTCAGAGAGGACTTTCATGAGTGCATAATGCAATCTCCTCCCATACATGCACCTCTGTATATACTGCTGTTATTCTAGCCATATCTAGTATTACGTTACTGTAAAATACATCACTACTTTTTAAAAATTGCCTAAACTGACTATTGACATGCAATCTCTTAGATTATTTGTTGTTCATAATAGTAGCTACTAACAGTTTCAGAGAGATGAGGGTTTAATACTGAACTATAATATCCTTATTGCACTGTAAAAAATAAAATTCAGATTAAATTCTACCACTCAGGTAAAAACATTTATTTATAAAGATTTATTAAACATTTTTCTAGCAAAAACTACTCAGAACTATTCAAGGAACCCCATATCTCAGTCTTTCTAAGTAATCTGATACCTTTATACTTAAATTTCTTTTCAGTTTTTACTTTTGATTAGTTAGTGTTTACATTGCATAATGATTACACTCCTTTTGGGGACTTGGTTTATGCATGTAACACGTCTTAATTCTTTTTATCTTTTCTCTCCCTGCCCCCTCCATCCATCTTTTGCTCCCTTTCACATCTGAAAAAAAAAATCTATTTACCTTCTCTTGTCTTTCTTTCATTTTACTGTTAGCAACTACATTTTATTAAAGATTTCCTTAAGGAAGCCATGTATAAATTTAGGAAAGTAAAACACCATTATTTTGGCATCAGACAATTTGAAACAGTGTCTAGAGAAAAGAATTCAAATCTTTGGCTATCTATCTAAAGGCAATATATACAAGATTGAATGTGCTTTTATATACCACATATGTAATTATGAATATATCCCTAAAATATCTTAGTCAATGTATACATCTTGAATACTTTTAATTTCATTCATAATAACTTACAAAAAAGAGCTCATCATAACTATACTCCAGATGTATGAAGTTATCAAAAACAACTTTATTAGTAATTACCCATAAGGTTGATATTCCTGCATTATTCACAACTACTTGAAGTTCAAACAGGGCATGTGTAACTTATTACAACTTTTAAAATTTATACACGTTACAACAACTACATGAACTTATATTAGATCTTATTTTTGTTCAGTTACTTATTCTTGAACTTACAAGGTCTTGGAGAACAGGCCCATGGCAAAACTGTTGATGTTTATTTTTTAGTACCCAGATACATTTCTACCACAGAATGCATACATAGTTTCTAAAGAAAAACAAATGAAATAAATGGATCAATTTTCTTTATATGACCTATCAAATTCTAATGGGGTAGAAGACAGTGAGAACTATATTTTTGATCATATCAGTGTTTGATGCCATATGAACTAAGGGGACTGGGAAACTTCTACCTCTTGAGGACTGGGTGGATTTTTCATTAATTTAGTACAATTCATCATTTTGTTCAGTCATAGTGAAGTTGTGCTTTTCATAGAATAAGGATACTAAAATTCATATAGGCTTATAATCACCTTTAAATCTTTACCAGACACTAAAACTTCTCCATATCTTGGGTTTTTTTAGAGCTAATGCTTGTTAAAGATAAAAGAAAAGAAAAAAAATTGTACAGATTGTGATAAATGATTCAAATATAAGAATTCCTATAATACTTAGGAAATATATGTATACACAAAACAGATTAATTTATCCAAGGTGCAGAAGTATTGCTGAAACCATCCTTTGTTACTAGTATTATTTCGATTTCAAGATCAAATGATAGATACCTCAAGTTTTTATTAATCTTGTTTTATTTTTAGACAGATGGCTTTATACAATGAACAGGAGTACTGTTACTTGTATTGAAATTAATTTCTATAAGAGATAAGACATAAATGCCAGGAAATTAATGAAATTAAATAGACAATGTAAGTTCACACACTCCAAAACATGGATGAAATTCATAAACATAAAACAAGAGAAGTTACAAGCAAAAGTACACATTCTATGAGACTCAATTCACAGTATATCACACTTCTATACATGTGAAACCAATATGTGATCTTAGAAGTCATTATAATACTTCATATTGAAAGGTCATAATTTTTAAAACATATGAAAGCAAATACTTTCCAAATTGCTGTTAAATCTTCTTTTTGATCTGAATATCAGTTGCAAAAATTAATTGAATTTTTATTTATAGTTTCTGCACATTTATATGTATTACAATTAAATTAAATATTAATTTTTGATGAAAATTCAGTTAATAATTTTAAAAATAATGGTAATGCTTCACTAATCATTAAAAAACACAAAAGTTATTTAGGAAATTATTATAGATTTATGAAGCACACTAGGTTTCTCAGTATACAAAGTTTAGGGAACATGTATTTTGATGAAGAAAAATCAGGGAAATTTCTCTGACTATAGATTTCTGCACTTCTAATTTAGCTCTCCTGACTTGTAGCTTTTGTTTATACTAATATGTCCACAAAAAACGTATGGAGATCCACAGCCAGCTTTGATTTTCTCCATTACAGAGAAGAAAAGCGTCCAAGGCTGTAAAAATTTTATTTTTCTGCCTTTGTAATCTGATCTTTGTGTCTTCATGCTCTAAGAACTCTAATTTTCCTAGTGTATCCTAATTTCCTTTGTGCCATAACAAAAATAAAGAGAAGATTTTTTTTTTAATCGGTACCAAGGATTGAGCTCATGACTGTGTGCTTGCAAGGCAGGTGCTTATGCCGCTGAGCTAAATCCCCAGTCCCCATGCTTCTTAAAACAGATAATTAACACACTACCTATTAAAGTAGATAATATTTTCAGAATAACATAAACATTTTTCCTTTTCTTTCATGCTCCAATATAGCCCACAGATTATTGAAATGTATGACAAATAATCGTTTGAATACTTGCTTGGTAACTGTATGAACTGCAATTGAACACCGTACAATTATATGTTCAGAACGTCTCGTTTTTCATACCCTGGGAGTTCCTAATGCAATACATTCTTCCTTTATTTACTGTATATATACCTTTTGATAGTAAAAGAAAGAATATGACAAAACAGTACAAAATAACTGGTTCTGAAAATATGTATTTAAAATTGCATTGAAGCAAAGAAAAAATTCTTCATCTATATTCTAAGCTAAGGAAATCTGAAAGTGTAAATAAAACATTGGAAAGGATCTGCAAAGTAGAAGTCCTTACTGCACATATCAAATAGCCCTCTTTTTTCACCCTAGTTAGGAAAGTTTAATTCATTGCTCAGAAAGCTAATTATGCCATCTGTACTAATTAAATAGATGAGAAAATTCAATGAAAACCTTTACTCTGAAAATAAATCTTTGAGACTAGAACTCAACTCCACTTATAACCACATCTGGAAAATTTATATTATTTCAGGCTCGGCTCCTATACTCACTGCTTTGTGTTAAACACTCCCAATTTTCCACAAACAAATAGAGTAACTGCTTCCGAAGGCCAATCAGTGCTTTCCACTGTATAAAGACATGCTCTAGAACTTTTCATATTATCTTATAAATCATTTCATATTATCTTATAAATCATTTGCTTTCATGTTTGTATGACTTTGTGGGGTTCAAATAAAATAGTGGCTATGGGTGGATTTTTTGGTGTATGACTTATTTTAACTAATTTTTTGCAAGGTTATAAGAAATAATTACTAGAGTTAGATTTTCAATTATTTGCATAAAAATAAATTCAACTGTGTATATACTCCTAGTCACTATGCTTTACAAAGAAGTCATCATTTACTACTTATTTTCCCCTACAAGATTTCTTTTTTCAAATGAGCAAGACTGAAAAATTCAACATGACAGATCTAGATTTCCTTGAAAAACAGAACAAAAAAATTTTTCCAAAGGCACTATCTCTTGGGGTTTCTGTGTGACTGCCCAGGAAAATGTTCAAGCATTTTCTGAAAGAATAAATGTACATGGAAGAATTGAGTCAAATGTTGGCTTTGGATGATTTTTCTGTTTTTTGGGGATGTTTTTGAGACAGGGTCTTGCTTTGTAGTTTAGTCTGGATTTGAACTCCTTGTGTAGGGCAGGCTGGCCTTTAACTCATGTGACTCCTCCACCTCTGCTTCAAAAGTGCCTGATTTGCAAGATTTTTGATTACTACCCCATGTTTGTGATCACAGAAGTACAAAGAAAATGTGAACATGTAATTTGCACCTCCAGTGATGCAAAATGTTGTTCCTGTGATTTACCTGGCTTGAAAGTGGAGGGATGGTTCACATAAATGGTAATTCACAAAGAATTAAGTGGTTATGCTAATATTCAAAATACTCTTTAAATAAAAAAATTGGACACAATATCACATAAAATACATTCTCCATCACAACTGCATCAAATCAGGAATAAGCAACTAAAGGAAATTGGAAAATTCACAAATTTTTCAAAATTCACTTTTAAGCAACTATTCAAAAAAGGAAATAAAGAATTACAGAGTACTTGACTACTTGACAACAAAATAAATGTGAAAACAAAACATATGATAATATGTGGAATACAGCATTGTTCCTTTAATTTCAGGGTTGGAAATAAAGAAAAATTTAATCCAATGTTAGCAGAATAAGGAAATAGTAAACATTAGAGCATAGATAAACAAAATGGAGAATCAAAACAGAGAAAAACCAAGAAAAAATTACTTCTTCACATACAACAACAAAATGAACAAAACTTTAGCTAGATTATAGAAAAAAGAAGCCTAAAGTACTAGAGTTAAAAATGAAAATGAGAACATTATCACATCTTAAAGGATCTTAATAAGGAGATTAAAACAACAATAATAAAAACTTCTGACAAAAAAGTCTATAATTATTGGATTTACTAGTGAATTCTAGCAAATATTTAAAGAATTAACATCAATTCCTCTAAATTTTTTCCAAACAAAATAGAGGAAGGTATACTATCATCTTAATAACATCAAGTAGACATACCATAAGAAAAGAAAAACACAGACCTAAATCCCTTATAAACATTAATGCAAAAATTGGTAAAAATATTACCGACCTGGTACAGCCCGTGGCTCTGTTGCATCAGATGCAAAAGCGCTTTCTTCCCAGCTCCCGGAAGGCATTTTAACTCTTCAGTGACTGCTACCATGCCAAAAGCACCAGCAACCCAGGCGCCGATGATGGTCTGCAGAGAGAAGAGTCAACCGTGAAAATTCTGGTGGATCGCAGTAGAATGTTAAGCTTTCAAAGGAAAAGACTCAGATTTCCGGAAGAACATGATGGATAGATAGCAACAGCTATGGAGGCTCTTTGAGATACCCCACTTAAAATCCAGGAATGGTGTGGTATGAGGAGTCCTAAGCAAGGGGAGATACACCCTGCCAACCCAGGAATGAACTAAGCTAAGAGAAACCAACTGGAAATCCAATCCTGGTGCTATAACAGGAACAGATAAAATCTCAGTGCGGAAGCTAGAACCTGCGCCACTGGAAGCCACGATTTGAATTTCCTGCTGCTGCTGCTGCTGCTGCTGCTGTGTTCAAATCTTCAGGGCAAGGAGAAAGACGCATGAAAGCTCTGAGAGTGGGACTCTGCGAACAGAGTTGAGAGTGGGACTAGCAGGAAGCCCTACATCGACTTGTGGTGAGTGAGCAGATGGGGACCCTTTCATAGAGTAGGAGGCGCCAGCAAAGGACATACTGGGACCAGGCAGACTTGCTGGAACAGGACGCTGCAGTGACATTAGTCTCATATTCCCCTCTCAAGTGGGATTGGTGGGGAGTGCCTGGCCTGCGTGACACCACTGATTAAGACCCAGTAGGCTAGCCCAAAGCAGGTCCCAGCACCTGGAGGTGCACCCTAGCAGTGAAGCCTTTGGTAGGTTGACCTGGAGGGGCAGGCCCAGCAGAGGCTGCCCAGGTCTGTGTCTCTCTAGTACACTGCAGTGGGCGGGAACACCTACGTGGCACAATTCAAACAAACTGTAACTAAAAAAGAGAAAAAAAATTGGGCCTCCTACATTCACTTGTATGGAAGGAACAAAATGTATGGGAAGTGTAAGCAACAAGAAAAGGTCCTCAGATCCTGAGAACACTGATCCAGGAAAGGGAAACACAAAAGAGGACAGAAAACATGCAATATCAGACACGGCACCAATAGTCATAAAGTGATATCTCCAGAGTCTCATAGATGAGTTTAAAAATGAAGTATTTCATGAATTAAAGCAAGATATAGAGAGTTAGAGAAAGATATATAGAGATAGAGAAGATATAGATATATAGAGTTAGAGAAATGCTAAGCACCGCCCAAGAAAAAACAGAAGGTGGAATGGAAGAACAGAAAAAAAGGAGAGAATTGTTTGATGGAGAAAACATAGAATACATGAAACAGGTTCCAGGAAACTAAAAACTCTATCAAAAGCTGGCATAACAGCTTGAAAGAAACTAAGGAGAGATTATCTGAATTGGAGGGCATATTTGTAATTTGGGAGCATGAAATGAAAAACTTCTTAAAAATAACAAGAAAACAAACAGCAATAATACAAAGGCTTGAAGATGATAAGAGGATCTATAACTTAAGAATTAAGAACATAAAAGAAGTAGGGACACAAACAAATGGACTACAAAAGCTATTCACGAAATAATCCAAGGCAATTTCCCTAATTGAGCAAAAGGTAAAGATATTCAGATGTATGAGGCATACAGGACCCCAGCCACCTACAACCCAAACAGAGCTACACCCAGGCATATAATAATCAAAATCCCAGAAATCCAGTATAAGAACAGAATACTAAAAGCTGTCAGAGACAAGAAACAGATCACTTACAAGGGAACACCTATCAGAATTACAGCAGACTTCTCGGCACAAACCATCAAATTACAAAGAGCATTGGGGAAATTATTCAAGCTCTGAAAGATAACAACCTCCAGCCAAGATTGATATATCCTGCACAACTGTCCCTAGAAATTGATGGAAAAACAAGGTGCTTCCAGGATAAAGAGGAACGAGGGGAATTTGCACCACCAATTCAACTCTACAGAGAATACTGCAGGATATTTTAAAAAGGAAAAAGCAAGACTTCAGAAACAGTGGCAGAGAGGCCACAATGAATGGAGCAGAAAGCAAAATGAAGAAGACAAACTGTCAACAAATGACAGAAAAAGAACTCAACAGAAATGAGGAAGAGAAGATCAGATCGTAGGAACAGCTATTTTGGAGAAAACAAGACATCATAAGCTAGTGCTGATTTAGTATCATCTTGCTTTGAAGTCCCATCAAGCCTTTATTCTTCTGTCTCCATCGTTCTTAACAGGTTGTATCTTATTGGATTTTATTATATGTGATAATATAAGCAAAAACTTTTATAGACAAGAAGATTATACAGAAACCATTGTTTATTTTCTGATAGTTGGTTCTAAATACCCTGTAATACTGTCATTCTCTTGAATGGTTTTATTTTGTCTTGATATGCTTGGTGCTACAGTATATGAAGTTACACTCAAAGATTTCAAGGAAAGAGACACTATGGTAACTATTTTTATGTGAGGATATCTTGTGGTGAAATGCTATTTTGCTTAAATGGTTATGCTTTGACCTGTGCTGTTTTGTTATGCCCTCTTTTATCTAAATCTCCTTTTTTAAAATTATTTACTTTTTTATTTTTATCTTTTTAATTAAGGGAAAAATAAAAAATAGCAGGATACATTTTAGTAACCCACTTTGATTTCCTATTAACTTGATTTGAAACCCTGTATAGCCCTCACTATCTTGCTTTGACTGATTTTCCTCTATTCTGCTTTGCTTGATAGTACCAAGTTGGAAAATACAGGCAAAACTGTGAAGACAATAAGATTCATTATGATGCCCATTCTGGTTGACTACTATCTTCTTTTAAAGTCCTGTAATGTCTCCAATGTTTTGGTTTTATTCTTTACTGTTTTGTTCAATTTTATTATAAATGATGATATCAGCAATTCTTTTTAAGATAGCAAGAGGCAGTATGGTAACCATTGTTGATCACCTAGTATTTTGTTTTTACATTATCTATTATGTCCATCCTTTTGATTTGACTGACTCTGTTCTGTTATGTCACATTTGGTTTTACTCTCTTCAAAAAAAAGTAATAAGAACTGTGGGAGTAATAAAACCCAAAATGTGTAATTGTCATTGTAAAAAAGAAAGGAAAAGAAAGTGCTCTAAAGAATATAAATGCATATTTATTTAAGTGTATAAGATAGATAACCATATTACTGAGTTTTGTTGGATCATTGAACAAAACTTTTCCAGTCTCACTGCTTGAAAGTCCACTTTATAGGCTTTAATTTTGTTAACTTGAACAACTATTTCTAAGATAACAATATGTAATCTATTAACTAGTGATTTCCTACTGTTTATTTTTTCTGAAATTCTGTATAACTTGTACTCTTTCTCTGTTTTTTTTTCTTTTTCTCCTTAAATAAAAATAAATTACCAAAATAAATTCTATTACATACTAAATCTCTATGAGCAAGTGGGATTGTATTATATACTAACTGATAACAAATTAATATAGCGTACTACCTCAACTAAAGAAAAAAACACATTCATAATTGTTGTACTTCCTCAAAAAGGCCTCCGAGATGAAAAATTGGGCAAAACCCCTGAGATAGAAAAGACAGGGCAAAATGACATCCTTTTTTAGGAAGTAGCGCTTTTATTTTAGCTGGCCCAGTGACACAGTGCAGATGGAATTTGCAAAGCTGTGCAACTGAATTAGAATTTTGACTGATTTTTATAGTTCATTTATGACTAGCTCATTGATCATTAAGTACATAGTGATAAAAACAGAAACAAGGTGGGCCTCTGTTCTCCTTTGCTTGAGATCAGAGACATTTCACAGTGGGTGGTTAGCCAGTTCATAGCCCTTGGTCTGCCAATTCCAGGAACATTTGTGTCTTATAAAGGGAGCAATGGTTGACACAACATCATTTGTCTCTTACAAGGGGGAACAAAGCTTGACATAGCACACAGGTTACTTGGGGGGGCGACGCATACAGAACAGCATAACGATGCAGTCAGTTAATCTATATGTGGTCGGTGCTTGGTTACTAGGGTAATGAGCTCAGTACAGAATGACAATATTGCTAATAACTATCCTTTTAACTATTTTTACTAGTTATCTTTTAATCAATTACTTTAATTTTTCAGCATCTTAGTATAACAATAATCATATCAACTGATATGGAAAATCATATGGCAAATTCTACATCTTACATGATCAAAATTTTATAAAACTGTTATACCAGAAAACCTCCCAAACACAAAAAAGAAATCTGCAACTTCAGTACAACACATACAGAAAGCTCTTACATCATGACACAGGACTGAATAGTTTTTTCTGTGATCAAGATGGAATCAGGTATCCTTGTTTTCACCATTTCTCTTGTACAGGTACAACAAAAATAAATGAAAGATACTCAAATTATATTTTTTAAGAGAATAAAACAAAACAAAGCAGATCAAAACAATGCAAGCAACATAAGATTTCAAAACAAGACAACAAGAAATCAACAGTGGCTACCATAAAGTCTCTTGTTTTCTTCGAAATAATTATCTATACCTTCACACACAATGAATTCAAATAAAACAAAGTAGTATAAGACCAATCAAACAATAGAATGAAAGCATTACAGTCCTTCAAAACCAGACAGTAGGAAAATTAACAATGGCTACCATAATGTCTCTTGTTCTCCTCAAAACAGCTGTCCATACTTTCCCACATGTTGAAATCTAATAATAGGAAACAGACTAAAACCAATCAAAACAAAGAATAAAAGCATTATGTGACTTCAAAACAATATAAGAAATCAGCAATGACTACCATAATGTCTCATTTTCTTCAAAGTAGCCATTCATACCATCACACATAATAAAATCTATTCTTATAAACTCTTTAAGAGGAATTTTAGGCATGTTTAAGCCTACATATGTATATCACTCTTTTCTGTATTAGAGAGAAAAATAAAGCAAAACAAAACAAAATACAAAGAAAAACAAGAAACAACAAAAACAACTAAATAACAATAATAAAGAGCCCACAGCAGTAACAACACAGGATTTCATAACAAGGTAGTAAGAACATAACAAAGGTTGTTATTCTGCATAGTAGTCTTTAAAAGTGTCACTCAGATGACCAGATACAGACATGCAAAATTAATCTAATCCTATGAGGGTTAACTGTTCTGTTCCAAGAACTAATGGAATTAGTAGTAGCACAATCAGCTACCTTAAGTGTGTATGTATAAATTTATATCTTTTTTTCTTTTTCCATCCTTCTTTTTCCTTTTCCCTGAGTTGCTTTTCCCCCTTGAGCAATTTCTTACCCTTTCACAATGTTTACTGAAGATTTTGAAGATACCTAAATTATAAGGAAAGATATAACATTATTTTTATATAGATAGTATGATTTTATATAAAGAAAACTCAAGACTACTGAAAATCTATAAAACAGATTGAATTTAGCAAATTCAACAAAATAGCAAGAATATGATGTTAACACAGAAAAGCTAGTTACATTTTTGTATACCAATAGTGAACAATCTGAAAAGGAAATTAAGAAAATAATTTACATTAACATCATAAAAAATGAAATGTCTAGAAGGAATTTAAGAACAGCATAATAGAATACAGAGTTCACAATAAACCTCACTATATATGAGCAAATGCTATTTCACATTTTCTAGAGCTAGGCTTAGTGTGAGGGATATAACTTAATTTATCATCAAAAATAATAAAATATATGGAAGGGTTATGGTTGGAGTCAGGGTTAGACTTAGTTTCAGGGTAGAGTTAGGATTAGGGTTAGGGTTAGGATTAGGATAAAGGTTAGGTTAGGATTTGTTTAGGGTTAGGGTTTGGATTAGGGTCAGTATTGGTGATTAGAGTCAGGATAGAAATAAGGATGAGAGTTCTGTGGCTAGGAGTAGGTTCAGTTTTAGGTTTAGGTTTTGGTTTCAGTTAGCATGATGGATAGAGTTAAGGTTACTAATTACAGTTAGTGTTGGATTCAGGGTTAGAGTCTTATTTGGGGTAACATTAGGTTTTAAATTAGTCGATATTATGGTTAGGGTTAGGATTAAGTTTCCTTTTATCGGTAAGTTTTAGCTTTAGCTTTATGTTTATGTTTATTTTAGGTTATGTATAGGATTAGGATTAGATTTTTGGTGAAGTTTGAAGTTAGGAATTGCTGTTAGACTTAGCATGAGTTTGAGGGTTAGTCTTTAGTTATTCAGACTATTATTACTGGTTCTATTTAAAAGCATTAAGATTAGGGTTTCTTCTTTGTTTAAATTGGGGCTACGGTAAACACTCGAACTTGTCCTGGGTTATATATAGCACTAGATTTAGTGCAATGGCTCTTGCTATGGGTAAGATTAGATTTGTGGTTGTGGGTAGTGTTAGTTAGGGTTATGTTTAGGGGTTGTTTAGTGTTAGACATAAGTTCAATATTATGATAATAATTAGGTAATATTAAGTTTAAAATTCATTGTTATTCACTGTTATGGTTAGGGTTAGGTTTAGTGTTATCTCTAAACCCTAACACTAAACCAACCCTAAACCAAGTGTTAGAGTGAGGTTTAGGGCTAGATATATGTTAAGTTTTATTTTATGTTTCAGTTTAGAGCTAGGGCTACTTCTGGGCTTCTGGTTAGTATTAGGGCTAGACTTAGATTTTTGTGAAGTTTAGGGGTATAGCTAGGTTAGCATGTTAGGATCAGGGTCCATTTCTGGACTACTGCTGGGGCTAGCACTAGGGTTAGGTATAGGTCTGGGGTGGGACTCAAATAGATGTAACATTAGTGTTAGAACTAGAGTTGTGGCTGTGGCTGTGGCTGTGGTTAGTTTTAGAGTTGTGCTTGGGTTGGATTAGGTTTCAGGTTAGAGTTAGATATAGGTATATGATATGGTTCGGGTCAGGTATAGGGCTGAGACTAGGCTAGATTTAGCTTTAATGTTAGGATTAGGGCCTTTCAAGGTTAGTGTTAGATTTAGGCTTAGGGACAGAGCTTTACAAATAGAACTAGCACTAGGACTATGGATGGTGTTTGGGTTAGAGTTTGGCATATGGTTGTGTTTTGGCTAAGATTAGGGATAGGCATAGGTTTAGGGATTAAGGTTAGAATCAGGTTTGAGTTAGGGCTAATGCTACAGCTGCCAGCAGTTTTAGACTCAAGGTTGGGGTTAGGGTTAGAGTTAGGATGAGTCTTATGGTTTGTTATAGGCTTAGTTTTGCATTATGATTAAGCTCAAGTTTAGAATTTGATCCCAGTGTTTAGGGTTAGTGTTCAGGTTAGGGTTAGATTTAGTATTAAGTTTCAGACTAGGACTAAGACTAAAGCTATGGTTTTCTTCAGGTTTAGGGCTATTGTTATATTAGTATTTGGTTAAGGGTTAGAATTAGGATTAGGTTTAGAGTTGATTTTGTATTAGGGTTACATTTGTTCTTATGGTTAGTGTTGAACTTTAGGGTTAGGATCAGGGATAACACCAGAATTAGCACTAGTACTAGGTTTTGAAATTTTGTTAGGATTAGTTTTGATTTATGCTTGAGTTGGAGTTTTGTTTAAGTTAAGTGTCTGGGTGGGATAGGTCTAGTTATATGCATAGTGCCGTGGCTAAATATGATATATACATAAATGTCTTTTTATACAGTGTTCAAAAGAGAATTCTGATGTATCTTAGAGTATAGATTCATTCTGAAGACATCATTTTATGCGAAATAAGTGAGTCACTAAAAAATAAATAATGTTGAGATTATATTTATTAGATGCATTTAATATACTCATCATTATAGGGAAGAAATAATGATTGCCAGAGTCTGTGGCCAGGAAAGTACAGCAAGTCATTATTTAACTTATATATGATTTTGATTTCACAAATTTTAAAAATATCTGGAAACAGGCAGTGATGAGTAGTTTCACAAAAACTATGAATGTACTTAATAGTCATAGGTCTTGTTTCTGTGTAGTATTGCTAATAACTATAAAATTAAAAAAATAAATGTTTCAATTTTTATGTTATATACAATGTATAGAAAGATACAATGTAAAACTAAAATACTACAATATTTTCATACAGAAGTATATACAAAAGATATTCTAGTAGTTTCTCTTGAAAGATTCAGAATTACTGCCATGAAGACTTGAAATTTCAAAGCATAACTTTATTAAAAAACTATCAAATAAGAAACATTAGACAAAATCCTAGATTTTTTCATAAAGAAGCAAACATGCTGGCATAAGACTTCAGCTGCAAGTAGGTTAAGTAATCTTTTGTAATATGATGTGTGAAATTAATCATAAGGCATAATTAAATCTTCAAAAATATTTAAGAAGCATCAATTTAGCCATCAAATTTGCGAAGATCGAATGTCTAACTGTTAGAGCCATCCTATGCCTCCCTATGTATAGGTAACACTGTGAGAATGTGATCTTACTGCCCTCTAATGGGTGGAATGTAATAAGAATCAACTCAAATTGGATAAGAAAGTGTCCAGTGATGATGAAAGTTAAATTTTGCTATATTTGCTTAAGGATTTTCATTTACAAAGCATTTTTTCATTAGGTAAGTAGAAATATTAATAAAATTTTAACAGAGCACTATAAATTAAAAAAGAACAATATCCGTGTTTATAAAATTTAAATGGAGGACCTAAACTATCTACAGAATATTTTATTGTAGTTTTTACAAATATGATCTTGATGCCATATTATAAAAATTCTACTACTTAGAATTTAAATATAGATAATCATCATTAATAAGAAAGCATAGCTGTAAACTGACATTTGAATGTACATTGAAATGTGCATTAAAAATAAAAGTATACTTCAAATTCTTCATCAAATGAATAAACCTATTAGATCTGTAATATGTTAAATCATGTAAAATGAATTAATGCTTGTTTTTAATAATTATTTTCTTTTATCTGCTTTATATCTAAAACATTAAGTAATTAATGATTTTGAGTGCAGCAAGTGTAGCATTTTAATCCTATATAAGAGTTTCTGACCTAAAAATTCAGTTAACAGATGCAAACAACTCAGACAGGGAAGTTGTGTGAACTGCAAATGCTCATCACTTATAAAAGAGACAGGCTGGACTGGAATTTTTCCATTATATCAGTGTTTCTCCAAATGCATTCTCAAGTACAGTCTCAAATATCTGAATATGTAGACACATAAAAAAGATGTAATTTCCTTTTAACATTTGTACTTTATAAAATTTTCCCACGAGTATCAGCATAAAGAGAGTCATCTGAATAATCACTGAAAAGCCATACAGTAGAGGACATCCACTTAATTATGAACTTTATATCACTAATGTCACAAAAAATCAGAATCTTGTAACTTCAGTCATTCAGAAATAAACTTAAAATGTGACCTCATTAAAGACAACTGCAGGCAGAATGAACACACAATGCCAGTCACACTGATACGGTGTTCCAAACTCAAGAGAACCTATTCACTGTGTATTAAAATTCAATTTTGAGTGTGCTGGTTTGAAAGTGTACTCTATAGTATTGACTATTTTGCAGTAATTATAAGCAAAAGTAATAGTCTTTTTCCAGTTTTAATTTTGTTAGATTTTTAACTTACACTTCATCAATATGCAATGACATCCTTATCTTTAAAACTGCAAAAAAAGATACTGAAAAATATCTCATTAATTATGAGATTCCTTTAACCCTAATAGGAAAAAGAGTTCTGATGTAATTAATACCACAGATAGTCCCTTCCTTAGTAATAGCAAAATTAAGAAACAACTATGGAATACACTTAAAATTTAGGTTTTATTTGTGGGCTCTAAATTAGTAAAAACTGAAACTCATTAATAAGTTATTTTACTGTTTTTAAAGTCATACTTATATTTAATGTGTAAACTTCTGGCTTAAAATTCCATGATGGCTATAAAGGATCTAAATGTAATTTTATGTTTCAATATACTTTTATGTACTTCCTAATGTGATTAAATGTATTCTAAAAACTAATATTTATTTTGAATAATAAAATTTGAAACTATTTACTACAACAAGAAGACATTTACTAGTAGGAAATACATACTGGTTGCAAACTCAATCAAAACCTCAATAATTTAATTAGTAGATATTGACATCTTGATTGTAAATTTTAAATGAAGGGACAAAAGACTCAGAACAGCCACCTTAGGATTGAAGGACAAGGACGAAGTGGAGAAGTTACCTAAATATACTTTGCGGCTGACACAAATTGATACTTTGGACCTCACTATAACTAAAATCTTTCCTTCTGTGTAAGGTATTATCAAGAGAATGAGAAGCCAAGCCATGGACCAGGATAAAATATTTTAAGAGTGATATTTCACAGAAGACAGCTCTCCAAAATATATTTTAAAAATACTTTAAAGTTCAAAATGAAAATCTGAGCGTGGTTGTGTACTCCTGTAATCCCACCACTTGGAAGGCTGAGGCAGCAGGATTGTTACAAGTTTGACCCTAGCCTGAGTTACAAAGTGAGCCCAAGGCCAGCCTGAACAACACATACAGACCTTATCTCAAAAAGACAAAGAAATTGAAAACTAAAAACACAATTTAATTAATAAGTAAGGCAACACCTTAATAGCTATTTTTACAATAAAAAATATGCAAATGGCAATCCAATATATGAAATTATGTCCCACATCATATACCATCAAGGAAATGCAAAGTAAAACAATATTAAAACTACCACTACACACCCACTAAACTAAGAAATAATTCAGAACACTGAGTACATCATATGTTGGTGAGAACATGGAAAAGCAGGAAATTTCAATCATTGTTGGTGGCAATATGCAATGTTACCATATCCTTGAGAATTTTTCACTGTTTTCTTATAAAACTAAACATGACCTTCTCATATAATCCATCAATTTCACTCTTTGGTATTTATCCAAAGGAGCTGAAAACTTCCACAGAAAAAGAATATACAAGAGTTTTTGGTTTTTTTTGTTTTTTTTTTTAGTATTTTTATTTATAATTTCTGAAGCATGGAAACAAATAAGATGACTTAGTTGGTAAGTGTGTAAATAAACTGTGGAACATCCAACAGTGGAAATTTTAATGCTAAAAATGAAGAGCTGTTACCATTAGAAGATGGAGTAGATGGAATGCATGTTAGAACATGTGAGCGGCCCATCTGAAAAGGCTACCTTCCATAAGATTCCAACTATGTGATATTCTGGAAAAGTGCAATTATGAAGACAGTAAAAAAGTTATTGTTGAAAGGATTGGGTGAATGAGAGATGAAGGCAGAACATAGAGGTAAAAATATTCTGTATGATTCTAAAATGCTGGGTACACATCATTATATGTCATCTTTTGTGCAAGCTTGTAGAATGTGTGAGACCAAGAGCAAAGTCTAATGTAAACTGTGGGTCATTTATGTATTGTAATGTTTTACCAAAGCAGATTTCTCAGTTGAGACAAAAGTACCACTCTAAATGAGGATGTTGGTAATGAAAGGAGCTATCCATGAGTACTGACCTGTGATGTGTAGAAGATCTATATACTTTCTACACAGCTTATAGAAAATCTATATACTTTCTACACACTTTTTCTGTGAAGCTAAAACTGCTCTAGAAATTCCATTTTAAAATAAAACACACACACACACCCTGGCAGAGATGGGTAGAGAATGGAATAGAGGCAGAAAAACATCCAAGATTGAACTCTTTTGCTAGCACATTTAAATTTCCTTGCTTTAGTTATTCAACAATATTTTGCTGTCCTACTCAAATAATCTGAGGAAATGAAGAATTCATATTAGGAAAAACTCTAATCACAAATATGTACTGACTATGGATTTATTTCAAGCCTTTCTGGATCTCATTAACATTATCATTATGTGATGATATGTATGCATTTTATCATGTAATAAAACAAAATATATTTAGATAAGTTGGTTTCTAACGTGGGCTTTTCACTGGGAAAAACAGCAGATGGAAGAACATACAAACAAATGAACATTTTAATCTAAGACCATGTGTCAAAAAAACCGAACAGAACTTAAAAGTATATACTTACTGTTATAATTTAAATCTAAAAACTCCTCTAAAAGTATCATACATGATTGGACAATACATGTCAATGCGTTAATCCATTCTTAAATGAATAGCTGAATGTGGAGTTGTCTTGGTTAATGGAGGTGAGTCACCAGGAATGAGACCTGGATGCAAGTACTGTGCCTCCATGTGCTCGCTTCCTCCTCTGCTTTGGGCTGCTCCCAGTTGAGAGCTTTCTGCTGCTGTGTCCTTCCACCATCACATTTCTGCTTTGAAGCCAGCCAACCATGGACTGCACCCCCCTAAACCAAAATAAAACTCTATTCTTTTATGTTTCGGGTATTGGTTTTTTTGAACCAGTGCTGAAAAGTGAGAGGTATTTTATATGATAATTTATATGGAATTCACGGGAAATCTGTGATGCTCTAATATTAAAGAATAATTTATTTCTTTTGTTTATTCATTTGGTATCAAGGCAAGTTCAGTGGTAATTCATCTATCTTAAATATTATTCTTGCTGTTTTTAGAATTTTTTCTGCCTCAATATCACACACAAACTCATTTCCCTATTTAGGTTCTTAGATACAAGGAAGGGCAAAAAGAATTCTAGCAAAAAGATATTTAAAACACACATACATATTTCTTTCACATTCTTTCCCTTGCTTCTTTTCTGATAGAAATGAAGCATAAAGGAAATTACATTTGTCAGGATGAGGAAACCCTTTTTCTCATTCATTGATGTGTAAAAATTAACCAAAGAAGGAAAAGGACTTGGGGAACCAATTTTGTAGTTTCTAATAACCAGCAAAGATTATCTCGATATAATCTTTACACTCTTGAACTCTAAAGAAAAATTATATTTAGTATTCATTTACTTACCCTTTTTAAAAAGTTCAAGTTTTGAAGTTTTTCAACATTCAATTAACAATAAGAAGCTCTTTTTTAGAACTATTTTCTAAATACATTTGTTTGCTAATTATTTATTGAGTGTTTAAAAGACACTAGAATGAAAAAAGCCAAAATGATAGTTCTGCTGGAAGCTGCGAATTTCTAATCTGGCATAAAGTGTATAGTAGTACTGGGTCAGTACTTATCACTGTCTCACTTAGCAGCATTATAAGATAGAGTTATCAATTCTTGGCCAAAGACATGGAAGTAATTTCATAGGTTTCCTCTTTGTTATCTTCCATCATGTTCTTAACTTAGTTTGCCTCTGATAATACACTATTACATTTCCTAGAACCGGAGACAGCATCAATTTGAGATGTATCACTTTCACATGCCATGAGAATACATACATGCACACACAGCCATTATGTTATACTCTACCAATGTGAATATGGATCTTTTCAACAGTATAAAAAAGAAAATGAGAAAACAAGTATCTAGAACTCAGAACTCTTCTGTTAGCTAAACCTATTGCTCTGACTTACCATATGGGCAACAGCAGAATTTCAGGTGTTAATTCTTAAATTTGCTGTTACAGTTCAATATTAATCAGTACACATTTGATAATAAGTATCTATTGTTACATAAAAATAGGTAACAATGTGCATTTTTAAGTCTTAGCATTCACTGTAATGGCTGTTATGGTTATTGTAGTGCATTCAGAAATTCTATATGTATAAACCTAAAATACTCATTTAATGAAGACAATATCTGCTTCAAATTTGCTTATGGTGACCAGATATTCAATCAAGTAGGCATGACTATATCATTCAAGATATATTTAAAAACAACCCCATCTCCAAGTTAAGTAAAAATTATTAATGGAATATGTGAAAAATTAGTAGTAAATGAGCAAGTATATATGTATATGCACAAAAGAATTAAAATTTAAAATATTAGTGAATATAATGTGTCTTCTTTGGTCAATACTAAGACAATATCTCACAGTTAATATTTATAAAACTGTCATGCAACTCAAACTTGTTACAAATAAAGAAACTTGGTTCATCAAATACAAACTACTTTCACCATAGAAAGTTTTCAAATTCTAATATCTTCTAAAGTATCATAGGTCATAATTTAACCAGAATCTAATGTGATCACTGAAAAATAAAACCTTCAGCCATGTTGTCCTTTAATGAGTCTGACAGGCTTGAAATTAAGGGCAGCTATCGATGGCTGCTGGAGCTGGCAGCAGGGAACAATCATGGTTGATATAATCTAGGGTTTGCCTCAAAGATTCTTGGCTATAAACGATGCGATTTCAAAAATTGACCAATATTTTTGCAGTAAAATTGCTTAAATCTATACAAAGATTTATATAATCAATTGTCATTTTAGTGTTGTTCATCAATTTCTAGCTAACAAATACGCTACAATAACCAATAATTCATATTTTCAACATTTCATATTTTAGGTATTCATTTTATTTTATATTTCAGTCTTATCAAGTAAAGAATAATGTATATATCTGTATAAAATGATGAGTCAGCTGTTTGTCAGGCTTTTGGAGAGGATCCAAAAAGGAAATGTGAATTGATGTATTTTATAGCTTAGGTTATTTATATCTCATTTGAGAATCAATTTTTGTCCCTAATTGCCTGTCATTTCATACTAAACATGTATTTTACTAGAGCAAGAATGTTAAGTAGACCACTTAAAGTTTACATTCCATTTTCTTTATTTTTCTTCCACTTTAGCTAACAGTGTAAATGGAGTTAGATGAATGTGTTTCACTGCACCATATCAGAATCAAATAAGACCTTGGGGAGGCTGTTTTCTGTATCTGAGTTCAACTAACTTTAAGGTCTCCATGACCAACTAGTAACTGAATACTCCGCAGCATCTTGTGAAATTAACAGACTGTCATTTACATGCAGGTATAGGATAACATGTTACTGGTATATTTGTCTAATTATTGAAGTTTCCAGTTCCCTTGTGAGCAAAGCAAGAGCAATGAACCATTTTAAATATTGTGACAGTAATATTATAATACCCTAGTGCTTCACAGAAAGTTACTTTCTCCAAGTAGGAAATCTAGTCTTAGCACATAAGAAAGACATGAGGAATCACAGATGTTTGTCACACTTTGTTGATGTGTTGGATGACATTTTGTAATGCTTAGAAATGTACTCAGCTATTTTCAGAGCAAAGTACAAAACAAAAAAAAAAAAAAGTAGGAATGCATCCATGGGGTTAAAATAGTGTAGTTAGGATTGTTTCAGCATCTTGCCAGAACTTCCAATTATGCAAAAGAAAAGAACAGATAAAAGTACTGCAGTTTCCCTCTTGTATGGTCTTCTGCTTAATTTATTTAAGTATTAGCTGAGTAAATTCACATAAATAGATCATTACAATATAAACATTTTCATGTATATCAAGTACTAAGTGCTATATGTATGTTATTTTGATCCATGAACCTACTATTAAGCATTTGTGACCTAAAATCTCAACACTTGACTAATAACTATGTTGCCAAAATACCATACCAACTATTGTGCTATTTCAATGAAATATCAAGGAAACTAACTTATAAAAAGAAAAGGCTTATTCAGTTTATAGTTTGGAATGTTAAAATCCAAAATTGGGCAACTCCATTGGTTCATCCTTGGTAAGGAAAATAAATGGTAGCCTATCACACAGGGACCATGTGCAGAAGCAAGCAATCACATCGTCAAAAGGAGAGAAAAAAAGATGGTTTTAGCCCATGCTTGTTGTATTAACATTTCTCTGATGACAGCTACTAAAGAAGCCACATGTAAAACACCTTCTTGCCTGCAATCACTTTATGATATCCCACTACCACACCTTCCAAAGATTCCAACGCTTCTCGTGGGAGCACCTTCCTGTCCAAGTCTGTAATCACAGTGGATTTTTAAGGACCCTCAAACCACAACAAACCACCCAGTGAAGCCGCCTTCACTGAATTGCTTAATGACATGTTTAAGACTTATTTTTGCTCAGAGAGATCCAAATAACAAAAATGTGTGGAAACATATTGAGATTATGAATAAATTTTAACAACAATAAATTCTATAATCGTTGTTACTTACACATTATCAAAAAGGATAAGCAAAAGAAAATAAGCATAGTCAAACACAACAGCATGAACAAATAAGATTGAAACATGGCAAATGAAAGACACTCAATAGGCCATTAGTAACTATAATTGCCTTAATGCATATACTTGGGGACTTAGTTAAAGCAGTTGTTATGTTTAAATTTAATTTTCACTGTATATATACAAATTACTGCTTAAAACTGTAAACATGGCTGTAAAGCCTCATTGTTTTCTTAAGAAATGAACATTTTCCAAACCTCTAAAATTTATCCTTCTGAAAGTCATAAAGTGTTCTTCATTCCTTCTGCTTTCCAAAATGTGAAATGCTTTATTTGATTCTGAAAGTTCTCTAAGTTTATCTTATTTTACAAAGCTAAAGCTATTCCAAGCTTTCCTGTCTTGAGGTGAGTTGCAATTTTTGATATTATGAGATATATTTCAATTTTTACAAATCAATCAGAGTTCATTTTTCTAATCATCAGAGATACTTTCCTATTTCATATGGGGATAACCAGAAGGAAGCTGTCATTTTTCTGCTTAGAAGACTGTATTAATATTTTGAAGGAACTGGTTTAGTATGAAAGTTGGAAATGAGAAGATAATTTTTTTTTTATAAAGAATAGTTTCAAAAAAATTAAGAGTAAAATAAAATACTTACTGCCGAAAAGTCTTAGAGTTTATTTATTTGTAAATGCTGAATCAGGAAATTGCCACATGAGCAAACTGCCATTTGTGAAGTTATTGCTAAAGGGAAGAGATTTATTTTATTATTCCATTTTAAGTGATCATCATTTTATTACTGGTCCCAGTGGACCCATAAATAAGCCACCATATTTATCATACACAATAGGTGTTGCTATGGGATTTTGTTTTGGTCTTATTTTTTTAATTGTAAGTTGTAGACTATTCAGTAGGCTCTGTTTCTTCCTTTCTAATCAATTAACTATTTAAATCCAAACACCCCTCTGCCTCACCTAACACCTTACTTATATGACCTTTAGATTCAAATTATAATTAAAACTCATGACAAACTTTTTAATCTCAAGAGAATATTAATCATAACAATATTAAAGTAAGCTATACAATCTTAAAACTTTTCTCAGAATCTCTGACAGAAGTTTCTTTTTTCTTTTCTTTTTTTCTTTTGAAACAGGGTCTCACTATGCAGTTTAGGCTGGTTGTGAGCTCATTTTGTAGCCCAGGCTATTCTTGAACTCGCAACAATTCTCCTGCCTCAGCCTTCCAAGTCCTGGAATTAAAGGCTTCACCACAATGTCCGGCACTGGCAACAGTTTATTAAATTCCTAAAATACAATAGCTTTACTAACATGACAAAAATAGTATTGGGAAAGTGCTATTTAATATTGATAAAAAAATATTTCTGGAAGGCAACTTCT
Organism: Cavia porcellus; assembly: GCF_034190915.1. NCBI lineage: Eukaryota > Metazoa > Chordata > Mammalia > Rodentia > Caviidae > Cavia > Cavia porcellus. Next base: position 62,075,640 of record NW_026947493.1, read on the forward strand.
CCACCAATAGAGTTTGGAGAGTAATTGTCTAAGTAAGATGTCATTATAGCTGTCTCCCACTTGGTGTCTGGGATGCAATCCTAAAATCCAGATAATTTCATTCAGCAACATTAACTGAGAGTCCACATCTGATTTAGAATCATGCATGTGAACACAATACACTCAGCCAAGAATACTTTATAACAAACTTATGTTAGGATCAAAAGAAAGTTTAAATTCTTGAAAGTTAGACTCTTAAAAAATACAAGACATTCTGATTGAAAAACTTCAATTAGGAGATATTATATTAATGGTCCTGTTATGTCCACTAGGCTACAAAATATGAGTGCTTAACAACTTTATCTTTCAGTGTATTACAGATACATTTTTAAAGTTCTTATTTAAATGGTTGTTTTTTCCCTTTCACTAGAGACTTTTGCCTTCTGAGCTCCATAGCCTAAGCCATATCACTGAAATTTCAAACCTTGTGTAATTCTGATTACAATGATTTAAAAAGGAGAATAAAATATGAAGATAAAATTTTGATTTCTATGATTGCTTTTCATGGGAATAAAACTTTTATTCTTATGTCATGTGTGAGGTTGAGATTCTGAAGTAGATGAAACATAATTTGACTTATCATAGTCTTTAATATAAAAATCACACCAAGAAATAAAATAATAATAATAATGACCTAAATTTAATGTCATGCAAACTGAATGTGACTTTAGGAAAATAACTTCTCTGAATTCCAACGTAAACACTTGTCTGACTCCAAGTTTAGTGTGTTTGTTTGTTTTCTTATTCTTAATTTCCACTTCATAACTTTATTGAGCTAATGTGGAATCAAAGCAACTGGATTTATTGCTAAAAGCAATTGAAATGGCCTTATCAATTACTACTGTATTATAATATAGAGAAAATATCAACTGTTTTACTTTTCTATAAGTCAACTAATAGATGAACATTTTACAACCGTTTTAAGTACAGAGCACGTCTCTTCTCACTTCCTAGGCAGGAATGCTGTAAGTGAGACTGCACTCTGATACCTCCAAGAGGACTGTAAACACTGCCTCCACAAAGTGTTTTTCTTTTTGTTAGAACTAACTTCTCATGATTGTTTATCTAAATTATGACATCCCAGACAAGGCCTTAGTTGTGAAATCAATCTTTCCAAGTATATTTTGATATGAGGAAAGACACATTATCACTGACATACACATATAGCTATAAAACTACAAAAATAAGAATATTTAGTAAGAGTTACCAAATTCTAGAAGGCTTAAGTAAGAAGTGTAAGATCATTCACAAAGGTTTCATTTAACTTTATAGAAGTGGTGTCTACTAAATTATTTATTATAAAAGATCTATGGGGAAAAAGAAGGCATTCTTTATATATCCAACAAAAGATAATATCTATAGTATTTCAAATAAACTTATAATCATCACTCAGTTCTTTCAGGTTTATATAAGTTTCTTACTCTATACTTATGTTAGCAGTCTCATCAACCTACATACTTCAAGACAATAATTCAGGAAATTGTGAGGAATTTCAGTAGTGTGGTCTCAAAACTCATTCAAATATGTCATTGGAAGTTTATACCTAGAATTACCTGCAATGCCCTTTACCATGTGGGTTTTATATACTCCTTTATGGGAGAAAAATCTATTATCCTATAGCTGGTTTCAGAGCTTCTGGGGAAGTACCAAAATAAAGTGACAAAAAATTATCCAGAAAGGATGAGAGCTAAAAGGGTACTCATTAACTTACCAATGCTAATTTTCAAAAGTGAACTATCTAATTAGATTTCATAGCAATAATATATAAGTGACAAGGAACTTCAACTATGTGTGTGCCATACAAAATAAGATCATAAAGTCAGTTCAAAAAATGATTGGGGACATAGTTCAGCAGAATAAGTGCCTGCTTGTCAAGTTCAAGGTCCTGAGTTCAAACCCTGGTACCAAAAAATATTAATATTAATAATAATAATAAAATAGTAAATCATATTTACAGATCAGAAAAAAAGATACAAAAATAATTTAGACACTTGTGAGTATACTAAGCATATAGTAAGACATACTTAGAATATAGAAATCAAGTAATGATTCAGTAAATCTATAGTAAGATTTAAATGCTGATGTGACAAAACTTCCTAAGTAAATATTGTGAGTCTCTAGTTGAAAATGACTGACTTAGAAGATTCTACACTCAAGTTAAAAAATAATGATATGACTATGTTAACATTTCAAAATACAATTAAAATAATTACTGCTAAAGTTTACCCTTGGTATCTAACACCAACTTATCTTGGTTACTCTCTCATTGCTGAGAATCACAATTCCTGATGCTCAAAAATGAGAGAAGAAAATGTTTATTTATCTTACAGTTTTTGGAGGTTTCAGTCTCTAATCAGCTGGCTCCAAGGCAGGGTGGTGTGGCTGAGGGGTAGCTGCTCATGGTGGCCACAAGTGACAAGAGCAAAAAGGGCCAAAGGGGAAAAGTGTGCCTCCCTACCACGCTTACAGTGTGTGCCGCCTCCCAGGGCAGCGCTCACCCTGCCAATCCCAGCACTAGACAATGAACCAGCCTAGATTCGGCTGCCTCCATGACTGCAAGAGGCTTTGGAGGGACACCCAGACACAAACCACAACACAAGGCAAAGCGGTACCAGGACTTTGGTAAATAGAAACCTAGCATGGACAGTGCAGACACTGAGCAATAGTAAGATCACAAATAAATCTTATTTTTGAAAGAATAAAGCTTTATTACTTTTCAGAGGCCTTCTTGGAAGCTTCAAAATCTTTTGGTGCAAGATATCCCAAATGCTATTTTGTTTGATTTTATATTTGCTTTTGGAAAAAACTAAAATCAAAAGTTGCCAAGAATCTTTAATACTAAACTGGCTGGCAATTAGATAACAATGACTAAGAAATAATATTTGTCTCCCAGTTCAAGAGGATAATAAAACACTAAAGGTAGTATGATTGTAAATAATCTTAGCTTTTCCCTATGTGAGAAACTTTGTTTTGACAATTACATCATAAAGGGAACAAAAACATAAGAAGTATTCCAGCAAGATACAAAATCTTTTTATCTAAGCATATTATGTAGAAAATATAAGAATAATTTATGTTGCAGGGCATGGCAAGAAAAAGAAAACCACGTAAACAAGATCAATAAAACTAAACACACTTTGCTCAAAGTTTAAAGTATCTCATAGCTTTCCAAACTTACCCACTATAAATCAGAACAAATACAAATTTTCCCTACATTTCTCCTTCATTGTGCTCTCACATATTCTGAAACAGATTCTTTAAGACCAATGTTAGGATGTTCAAGAAGTCAGAACTAGTTTCATGTTTTACTAGAATGTTACTGACATGAAGGCTCATCATTATCGGTTTTAAATGAACAAGCAAGTGAACACGATAAAAAATTCATTTCAGCTTACAGTGCTATAAGTATAATTATTACTCATAAAATCTCCTTAGAACATTCAGTAAGATTGAAGAGTGGAAAAGAATTCAGAGACATAAAAAACTACAGTTTTAAGGAAGCACTCTGCTTGGAAAAACAGTAACTATCTCTATCTGTGTGTTTCTTTAACTATTGCATATAAGCAGTTTCAATTCTGTATATAATAATAATTTTAAACATATTATTAAAACATAATTACCACTGATACTAAATTATCAGAATAATGAATCAATTTGGTTAAACTCAAAGATATTTTTCACAAACTTAAGTATTAAGTAGAAATAGTGTCAACGTATTTGACCAGTAAACCTATTTAAGTTTAGGAAGACACATCCAGTTGATTCTAAATCTATATATTTGACATGGATAAATTAGTAAATATTGTTAAATCAAATCATTAAGCTGTTTTCATTGCCTAGGATTCATCTAAATCATTTATACTGACATTTTAAAATTATTTCCATATCAATTTTAATGAAAGTCATACAGTTTAATTTCAAATTTTAGCTATGAGTGACGAATAAACATAGAATTATAAAATTCAGTGTTTAGTGTCAAAGAATTATTGTTTCCAGTAGAGACATATCCTGATTTAGATTCAAAATACACAAACAGAATAGACCAAAATAAGCAGACACTTAAATATCTCACCAGAAACATCATATCACTAATACATTTGCCTATTTTTTTCATGTATTTATTTAGAGCAATCAACAAAGAGTCAAATTTTAGATCAAATTTGAAATTAAATAAAATTAGTACCAAGGCAGACTCTCAGTTTTCTTTCTTCCAACAGGAAATGAATCTCTAAAATAATAATACAATGATAGATATCATCAAATGATCAAAGTACAAGTGAAAGCTCCCATGGCATAAAATTTATCAGCTGAGGTCAAACAAGAACAAAACTACACAGTAAAAGTAGTGTTAGAAAAAGATGAGAATTGTCTATGTTTACTTATTTGGATTCACCTCTGAAACACTAAACTATCTGCCAGATAAGTTTGTTTAACAATAATGTTCTCACTTTGGTAAGTGAACACAATCAAGCATCTTGGTAGGAAACCTCCAAAACTGTCAAAAGATAAATTATGAGGCTTATTTTACACGAGGGTGACAATATTTAGTACTATCTATTATATATTTCAGTAAAGATAAAATAATTATAATGTCTTACAAAAAAAGTTTATGCAATTTTGGTTATCGTGACAAAATATCTGACTAAAAGAACTTAAAGGAGTGAAGATTCCTTTGATTCACCTTTCAAAGCTTTAAACTTTTGGTCAGCTGGCGCCATTGCTTCTGCCCTGTGGTGTGGCCATATATCATGGCAGAAGGGTGTGGCATGGAAGGACGGTTGCTTCATGGGAGACAGGAAGTGGGCAAGGGAAAGGGCACCCTTCAAGGGACAATCCTACTAACCTACTTCATCTAATTAGATCCCATATCTCAAGGTGTCCACTATCTCCCAGTAGTGTCACCAGTCAGGAACCAAACCTTCAGAGGGCATTGCAGAGCCAAAAAAAAAAAAAAATGTGGCACAATGAATGTATTAATTTTGATTTAAACATTAACATTGTATATCAAAACTCAAATTTGTATAAAAATTATATGATTATCATTTATATCTAATATAATATTGATAAAAATTTAAAAATTATGCCCTTCACACAATACAAACATGTACAAATAATGTAGAATTTCTTTATTCATATAAGGGAACATCCAAATATAAACAAAGCCTAAACCAAAGAGCACAAATTTATAGTACTAGAGTAAAGAGATATTGAGATAAACTGAAATGCAGGAAAAAAAATTCACAAAAGACAGCAAATCAAGTAAAATCACTCCCAGATAGGACATTATTCACCTAATTTTTTAAAAGAATTGGAAATAGCTAAAAGATAATGGCCATGGCTAGATTCATACAAATCTTGAAGAATATGTAATGACTGATACGTATTTTTCCATTAAAACACTTTTTCCCAACAAAAGTAAGTTTGTAGTTTATTAATATGTTATAACCAAAATGGCTCAATAAATAGTGAATGGCAAAGGCTTGTAAGGAGACTATAAATCATAGCTGTTTTGCTTTAGACTCACTAAGTATTGAGAATCTACTTCAAGAAATGGAGATTCATTTACACATACCAATTTGTGTTACCGGTTATCAAAGAACAGAGGACTGAAATCTTTTTCATACTTTGCAAACACACAGTAGGAAGGTTGAAGATAAGTCATATGGGCAAAATATGTACCTAACTGTGTAACCTTTAAGATGATGCAAATTAGATACGGTATTAAGCTGAGAATCTATCTCTGTTTACTCCATAAAGGTCTTCCTTTCTTACGATTTTCTCTTATACGCCAAAGACCAGAAATTATCTCATGATATCTCCACAAATTTTGGGCCTTTTCCTCAATACAAATGTAGCTTTTATCATAATGAGTGTGTTCTATTCCATAACTTAAAATCCTCTCTTTTCTATTGAATTTATTGCCAGGTAATGCATCTGAATATTTTTTAGATTTCTTGGATAACACAAACAGAATGAGTGAGTATTCCAGAGCAAAAAAAGAACTACCACCTAGAGACATTCAGACTAAAATGATACTCTTGAGACCAAATGTATAGGAAAATAGCAGCATAATTAGCAAGTTATTTCCTGCAGTAGATCTCAATCCATTAGTTGAATGCAGACCTCGGATGCCTGAGAAGGCTGTACAATTGACTTCTGGTTTAGGAGCACTGTGACTGACTTCTGATATAAGCTCCTGCCTTCCAACTTCTGAGAGGAACAATGGAGTAGATCATCTACCTTATTGCTGGTACAGATAGAGCAACAACAATAATAAAAATGTGAAGCACCATTTGTTCAGCTCGGCCTGTCTCTTGTCTCCGCAGCTCCTCAAGAAAGAACATGGCTACTCAGGTCGCATGCTGTTCTTCCTCATTTCAACCATAACTTTTGAAATACAGGCAGAATCACCAGATGTGCATGCTCTGCAGCTTAGGGATAAGGTACCATTTGGCCATGCAAATGCACCTGTTTCTCATAGAGTGCCATGTCTTTGCTATCTTATTTCTGTCATTCTTATTTCTGATTGATGCCAATCACATGCAGCATAATTTCAGGAAATAGACTGAAGTTCAGAAACAAAGAATGCGGTTAAGAACATCCAACCTAGGTGTTTTCCATTCATCTTGGAAAGATTTTTTTGTCTGTATTATATTTGCTTAAAAGGCTCACAAACTCACTGTTTTATAAAATATTTTTAAATATTATAAAATGAGCATATGTCCAATCTAGTAGATAATAATAAGAAAATGGAAAAAGATTAAAAGCGATTTCTATATTTAAAATGAAATACTGGGATATTTCTTTCATTATAGATTAAAATAAGAAGAATAAAATTATGCATTATGCATTCTATTTTTGTATCCATTAAAATATAATGAGATATTATCTGCCTACACTTTCTATATTGTGTGCAAGCACTTTTCTGAGGGTTGTAGACATAATAGTTTACATAATATAACTATATATTAAGTATTCATCTTTTATAAAAGATAATGGAGGTAGAAATTTACACAGATTGGACTGTTATTGGTCTACAATCTCAAGAATTTTTCTAAGCCGTATCTATATTATTAAGGCACCAGGAAGAATATTTTAATAAATGCTGTATTTCATTGCATGAATGTGGTAACCATTCCTTATTATAAGACACACTAAAAAACAATTTTCAAAAAAATGTAAAATTAAGACTCGTTGAGCTTTAAAAACAATGTGTGATAAAGTTATCATTTAACCCAAAAAGAGGAAACCACTGACGTGCTGTAACCACTGTGGGGGAGAGAGGCAGAAAGAGAGGGAGAATTTCCAGAGCAAGAGTAATGAAATAAATATATAAATTGGGAGTCAAATGTGAGTAAACCAGTCTCTTTTATGATTGGGAAAGGGACTGTAATCTTTTGAAGAGCAAAATTCACATGACTATAGACAAGAATAATTTAGCATCACTATGAATTATCTAAAATTTGCAATTTGTATAGCCAAAAATAACCTCTCCTGAATAAGATTAAGTTGGACAGTGTGCTATAGACAATGTATAGTTTTCCACTGAGCCCCAATCTTTCCTTAAGGATTTCAAAATTATATCTAAGTTTTTGTTGTTATAAGTAATGCTTCAATAAGTAATACTTATGAAAGGCACACATTTTTAAATTCCTATACTCTTTTTCTCATGCTATGGATACGTACTGACAAAGGACCCCAAAAAAGTTATACTGTTGACTTTCAAAGCAGCTGTTATGAGCTCTTATTTTCCCATATACATGAAACACTAGCTATTTAGGTTTCTGACACTTAATCTCCAAATTTTCATCCTATTTCCATAGTGGTTAAAGACTCATTTCATGCATTAGAGCAGAATTAAAGTGGTAGCATTTTTTAAACTGAAAATTTGGACCACTGTATTGGGTTAATTAACCTTTATGGTTGAAGACATCAAATGAATGAATTAAACAATCTTGTTCTTACAGGAGATGGTGAAGTGGCATCTAATTCATCACATTATCTCTTTGATATGAAACTCACATTCCCATGCACATCCACATTACTGTATAAGGAAGAAAGTAGTGAAGAAGAAAAGTTTGTTATACCTGTGTGAAACTCCTTGTATAAAAAGTAATATCAAGTGAATCTTAGAGTACACACATAGGCTTATAGCACATATCAAAAAGTAAAAATCCGGAGAGGTTAAAAAATTAAAATATCATATGATCTTGACATGTCTAAAAATTTACAAAACAATGTTCCAAGCATTCTTGAAATATTCAGCACAATGGGTTGAACCATGTTCTTTCAAATTATATGTTAAAATCTTAACAGTTAGGACCTATGAAAGTGAATTTATTTTGAAATAGGTCTTTGTAAATGTAACCAATCTAAAATATCATCATACTAAACCACCCAATTCAATGACTGGTATTGTTATTAGGAAAAGGAAATTTGAACAAAGACATGTAAAAATACAATGTGGTGAGGAGGCAGAGGTTATTTGTAAGCTAAGGAATGCAAAGGATTGCTGGCAACCATCAGACACTTGCAAAAAGATGAATGTCCTTTCTCTCAGAATACGCAAAAGGAACCAAAATTGCAGACACTTTGGACTTCCAGCCTCCAGAACTATGAATGAATAATCCTATGAATAATTATTTGACTTGTTTTGTTTTGTTTCCCACCATATTTTTATGGTAGCCCTGGGAAACTCATCTAACATTTTGTCAAAAATTTATTTTTTTGTATTCAGTTTCAATAACTCCTTTTATTCTTTGTGAAATCATGATATATATTTTATACATTTTAAAACTGAGTGAATTTACTCTTTTTAAAGAAAATATCCATTGTAACTTTTCATTAATACTCTACAGTACTTTAATTTCATCTCTTTAGTTCTTGTCATCCATGTATCAGAATCCAACTTTCTGAGAGTATATATTTTATAAATCTATGTATGTTTTAATCAATAGTGTTAAAGTCAATCACAGGCTAGATTTTTCAAATTTTTACACTAGATTTACTACTGATTGAATCCCCTTAAGCCCTGTTTATGTGTTTTCTGAAATACAGACCGCATAGTCTGTAAAGCAAAATAATTATTACAACTCAGGGAGAACTCAAAGAATAGAGGTCATGTTTTATATAAACATTACCTCCACTCTTGATCCCAATTCATTTCTCATCAACCAAACCCCTCAGATTTAAGACATCAGTGTTCAGTTCACAGCACAGGTGAAGAAAGGTCTTCCTCGATCAATCAAACATTTTGAAATAATTTCCTACTTTGATTTTACTGAATTTACTGCTGACCTTCAGATCCATCAAAGAAGAACCTTTCATTTAACCAAGACTGTCAGACAATATGAGGGGATTAGGTGGATGTCAAGAAGCTGATATCCTTCCTTAATACAATTATTAGTACAAACAGACCAAGGTCTGTTGAAACCAAGGTCATTCACATAGCACTTAAAAATGTTAAGAATATTTTTTAAAAAATCAAGAAAGAATTATGAATCAGTATAACATTAAATTTTACTTGTTCCTTTATTCTATTGGTCAAAATTCAGCTGCATCATATTTTAGGTTTTGTACAAAAAAAAAAAAAGACATTCAAATCTCTTTATGCAAAAATAAACTTACCATGACACTGTTTGAAAGAGTAAATTGACACTTACACTTGGCATATTTAGTCAGCTTTTTACTTCAGTGCTTAGAAAGAATGGTGCTAAACTCTCTTTTCTTCTCACTGCATGCTATATCAGGAACAGCCAAATTTCTTGTATAAAGTTCAAACTAAATATAAAATAATTTTCTTCAGAACATGCCTTAACTCAGTTTTTAGGTGACATCTTCTACATGAGCCCTGTAAACAGTGTCGACAAAATTGTTTTTAGAAAGGTCATTTTCCATCATTTGAAAGGTCATTTTAGCTGGAAAATTTTTCTCTCATGTTCATGCTGGAATTATTTATCTGCTGTAGGGTTTTTTAACCTCAACTTCAAAAGATGGACAGTTTCAAGATTTGGTTATAACTCATATGTACCATGGATTCTGAGCCATGACTATTAATATAGGATCATGTTATATTGAGGTTATTGCAAATGGGTTTTAAAATAGGATATTGTGTTTCTGCAAGAGCACAGAGGATGCCACAGAGAGGTCCTACTTTCTGTCCACAATTATTCTGTTTTAAGCAGGAATGATAAAGCAATGGAAACTACAAAGAGTAAAAGAATCCAAATGGAAGTGAACCATGACAGCAGTGGTTCTCATCCCTAGCTACCTGGGGACATCACCAGGGAAATGTTTTATCATAGAATGCCTGGGTCCTACTTTTAGAAACTCAGATTTAATTGCTCTGAGAGAGACCCAGAAAGCAGTAATTTTAATGCTTCATAAGGAATTCTAAACTTTACCCCAATTTGGGGCTCAATTTCTATTCCAGAAAAAAATACATACTTAATCTTTTCCTGATCACTGAGATCTTTGAGAATATGTTAAAAGCAATGGTCTTTTCCCCTAAAACCAAACATAAAAAGAAAAGCAATTACAAGCACTTTCCTTTTAATCAGTTCATGCATTTGAAATAATTTGGCACGTACCCAAGTACTTTAGTTTAGATCTTGCATGCTTTCCACAGGCTCCTGTACTAAAGGCTTGGTCTCTAGTGTCTGCAGCAACTGGGAGGCAGAATTGTTAAAAGCAGACTAGCTGAAGAAAGTCAGATCACCGTGGATATTCCTTTGAAAAGGATATTAAGACTCTGGGCTCTTCTGTTTCTTTCTTTTTTTTTTTTTTCTTGGCTATTATGAGGTAACTTGACTTTCTGTGCCATGCAGCATAATAGCATAATAGACTGTCCCATCATGAGCCCAAAGCCACAAGCCCAACATCATGGATTGAAAACTTTGAATTATGAAATAAAATCAGCCTTTCTTCCTTTAAAATTCTTTACCTTAGATTTTTAAAAAGTTTTATTTAAAGAGAATAAAAGCAAAACAAAAAGGATAGATATAATACAGAATTTTTAAAAAACAGTAAGAAATCACTAGTTGATAGATTACATATTGTCATCTTAGAAATAGTTGTTCAAGCTACAAAATTAAAGCATATAAAGTGAACATTCAAACAGTGAGACTGAACAGTACTGTTCAATGATTCAACAAAAATTTAGTAATATGCATATCTATCTTACATACTTATACATATAGTTATATCCTTTAGAGCACTTTCTTTTCCTCTCTTTTTTATAATGACAATTACATAGTTTGGGTTTTATTACTCCTACAGTTCTTATTACTTTTTTTCAGAGAGAATAAAATCAAATAGGGAACAAAACAAAATACAGTCAGTCAAAACAAAAGGATGGACATAGTACATGACATAAAAACAAAACGTAAGGTGATCAACAATGGTCAGCATAATGTCTCTTGCTATCTTCAGAATAGTTTCTCATATAATCAGGTATAATAAAATTGAACAAAATAGCACAGAGCAAAACAAAACAAAATTGAAACATTGAAGACATTACAGGACTGAAAAGAAGATAATAGTCAAACCATAATGGGTATCGTAGTGAATCTTACTGTCTTCAAAGTAGCTGCCTATATCCTCAGACTTGATACTATCAATCAAAACAGAACAGAGTAAAATCAGTCAAAACAAGACAGTGAAAGCAGCACAGGGCTTCAAATCAAGTTAATAGGAAATCCAAAATGTTTACTAATATCTTTGGAATAGCTGTCCATACCATCAAATCTAGTACAAGAAGATAAACTAGAACAGAATAAAACCAAACTAAACAGAACGATGAAAACAATATGGATTTTGAATCATGATAAAAGATGAACAATGGCCACTGCTTTCCCTTTTTAGACAATTCCTCCCCTTTCACTTTCACAGGGTGCATTTGTCCATTTTGCACCCCGCTAACTCCTTTAGTTTTTAGGTTAGGGAGGCAATCTGCTATTCACCTAAGTGATTCTGAACCTTTTTTATCCCTGAGCATGATCTCAAGTTATATCCATTTAACTACAAGAATCTCCAGGTTTTCTTTCTGTATTTCTGAGTAGTTTTCCATTATATAAAAGTGTTATGGCTTTCTAGCCAATCTGCAGCAGATGGGCAAGCTACCTCCACTTTTATCTGGTTCCTTGTTACACAGAGCATTGCTTTCTCATCTTTGACTTTCAGTCAAACCCTGTTTTGGGTTAATTCTATTTCTTATATAGAGCATATTGATAGACCCTATCTCCTGATGCACTCTGCCTGTGTTTCTTTTTATTGGTGAATCAAAGCCATCTATATTAGTGATTATAGCCAACCTTCTCTGCCTCATGTCTGCCAGGTTATTTTTCTACTGTTGGTTGTCTCCTTTTCCCCATCATTCCACTGTCTGCCCCATTCAATGAGCCCCCTGTGCCACTGTTCCTGAAACGATGGTCTTTTCTCTTTCTCTCTAGAATGTCCTTCAGTATTTTTTGTAGGGTTGGTTTGGCGGTCATGAACTCCCTCAGTTCTTCTTTGTTATGGAAGCATCTTGTTTCTCCATTAATTTTGAGAGATAGTTTTTCAGGATATTTCAATCTGGGTTGGAGGTTATTTTCTTTCAGTATTTGGCATACTTCACTCCAAGCTCTTCTTGACTTGATGGTTTGTGTCGAGAAGTCTGTCATGACACTGATGGGTTTTTCTATTATAGGTCTGTTTCTTTTCTCTGACAGCTTTCAATATTCTGCTCTTGTGTTGAATTTCTGGCATCTTGATTATTATATGTCTGAGTGTAGATCTATTTTGGTTATAGCTGGCTGGAGTTCTGTATGCTTCATATATCTGAATATCACTTCTTTTTCCTATGTTGGGAAGTTTTCTTTAGTTATTTCTATAAATAGCCTATGTATTTCATTTGTGTTTACCCCTGCTTCCTCACTCACATTTATTGTTATGTTATGGATCCTCTTTCGTCTTCTAGCTTTGTACTGTTACTTCCTGATTCCTTGTTATTTCTAAGAGATCTTTCCTTTTGCAATCGCAAGCTGCAAACCTGTCTTCAAGGTTTGATCGTCTATCTTTATTTTCTTTCAAGCAGTTTTGCCAGATTTCAACGGAGTTTTTAATTTCCTGCTAAGCTCTTTGAATCTGTTTCATGTGTTCTAATTTTTTTTATATTCTTCATTGAAGGTTTCCTTCCTTTTTCTATGCTCCTCTATTCTTTCATCTGTGTCTTCTTTAGAGGCGCTTAGCAATTCTTTTATTATGTTTCTCATATCTTCTTTTACCTGTAATAGTATTTCTGTTTTAAGTTCTTTTATAGCTTCATGGAGTTGTTTCTTTATTTCGGTTGGTGTTGATTCAAAACTGAAGGTGTGCAACTACCAATCTCTTCTGTGTTTACATCTCCTGAACCAGTACTGTTGGAGGCCAAAGACTGCCTTTTGCTTCTTCCTCTTTTCATATTCCTGGTTTCTTCCAGACAAGTGGGTAGTGGGGTCCCTGGCACTTTCTGTATTGGTTATAATTACTCTGAAGTATGTTGGCTAGGGATTTCTGGTGGTTCCTGGAGTATAAGCAGGGGGAGGACAGTCTAGCCCCTCCCTTCTGAGCTGGTTAACCACATGGAGTCTTCATCATATTAGTGTGTGCTGGCCAGTGGGGTTGGTTAGGGATAGCTTTAGGGAAACCCTGGCAGTGGCTACTGGACTGTGCAGAGGGGCAGGACTCAGTACAAGTAACTTCTACCAGTCTTCTCCAAGCTAGGAGTGACAGGATGAAGCCAGCTGTGGCTCTGTCTCCAAGCTTACCCTGCCCAACTCCAAAATAACACCTGGCCAATCTCCCACTTCCACAGGAGAACTGAGTCCCTCACACTCACCACCAGCCAGTGCAGTTCTCTGGTCTGCTGTTCCCCTTTGGCACCACATCTCCCAGCCAAGGCCTTTGGTTTTGCTAGCCACCAGCTTCACTGTGCCCATGCATCTCTGGGTTCCAACATTACTTGTACCATGGTTCAGGCTCTGGTGAAAACACCGCCAGCTACCACCTTCTTCTGTTTAAGTTTTTCTTTTGTTTTTTATTCTCTCAATGGGCTTCAGTTCCCACTTTAGTTTCTTCCTGGGTTGAGGGCACCACTTCTTTTCTTCTTGTCTTTTCCACATTGCTGTATTTCAGCATCTGGATTGGTGTTACTCAGAGAGGCTATTTACTGTGCTGCTTACTGTTCTGCCATCTTCCCAGACTAAGCCATATTTTTTTTAAAGCTGACTAACACACAAAGTCATCCTTGTGAATCTCTAGTATAAGGGAACGGTAAATGGTAAGGAATGTTACAGCATTCAGACCCAAGCAGAGCTAGAAATATGCAGTGATTTCAACAGAGGAAGGCTAAGAGGAAAAGTTGATAAAAAGGAAACTATAATGGAGGCTGTAATGAAATTCTAATAATGCCTTTAGCCTTAAGAGTAAGGGAGGACAAATATTCTCCTAACTGTATAATACGTATTTCACAATATGTAATAAAGTAATAAAGATAGATAGAAAGCGGAGTTGGAAAAAAAGGAAAAAATAAAACTACAGCTTCCAGACACAAGTCCAATTTAAAAGTAAAGTATTTTGTTCTTTTCCTCTTCTCCCAAGACACAGTAAGCCTAGGAAATTCCCTCTGACTTGCCTATTTGCTCTTTTCACCTAGGAATACACTGCTGCTTTTCACCTGTAAACCATGTTTCCTCATGCAAGCCTCCACCAGCAGGAAGCAGCAGCATTAATGGGAAGCATGGCTCATCTGCAAGTGGTTTGCATTCTAACAAAGCCCACCAGATGAGTAATCTTACAGACAGTAAGACTACACATCTTAAATCACCCATCCCTAAGGCATCCCCAAAACCCATAAAAATACCCAGCTCCAATCATAAAGTGACTGTCTTGAGGGACACACTGTATTTCCTTAAATGTGTACTTGTAAATGTCTGCCAAAAAAATCAATCTATGCCTCTCACTGATGCATCCTGAAAATTGTCTATCCACCCTGGAGTCAATAAACCTGTAATTTAATTCTGTGGGTAAAATAGGTTTTGGAGCATCCCAAGACCTAAGGAAAGGCGGTGTTAAACCTCTCAGATGGCAGAAGAGTTTGCTGGGTAACGAGCCTACTGCTGGTCTGCAGTTATGGGCAAATGGCAAGTAACACTTGAAAGAAAGGAAAAAATTAGGAAGGATGAGAAACAGCAGGTGGCTGGAGTTTCTTGATGTAACAAACCTAGTCAGAGCCTCCAATGTAGGCTGGAAACCTAGATCACAGGGTGTTCATGTGGGCAGCGAGGATAAAAGTGATTCCCATAACACTGTGGCACTGCGACATCGATGAAATGGGATCTCTTCTAGGCAAGTGACTAAGGAAGATCTCTCCCACATGTCTTCAAACTCACACCACCAAACCACTACACCACAAGGCACCAGGAGAAGTCCTTTTGGTAGCATCCCTCCGTCACTTTCTCCTAAGACAAGTTAGCAAACTGTGTACTTTTCAAACTGACATGTATTTTTTATTATTGACATAATGTGCACAATATGATTATTCAGTACATAAACACAACATGCAATGATCAAATCAGGGCAATTTAAATATCCATCACCTTAAGCATTATTCTTTGTATTGGAAACACTCAAAGCCTCTTCTCTAGGTCTTTATAAAATGAGTGATGAATTGTGACCCCTCTTTACTGTAGAACATTATTCCTTCTAAGCAATATATCTCAGTACCATTACCTGGTCTCTATCCTGCCTTCCTCCTACACTTTCTTATTGAGAACTATTCTATGCAATCAATACTTTTTCCACATGTAATTAAGCAAATGAGGTAGTTGTCCTTAAGAAGAAATGCTTAAACAAATTTAACCTATTACAAGAAAAAAATGCTTAACATTCTCATCTTAAATAAACTTTAGAGAGATATTTTCCTAACTACAGATCCCTGGCTTTTTCTACTTTTGCAAAAGAGCATTTACTTTAGAAAATTTGTAACTGTGAGTTCTTTCTATGCCCCTTTGAGAAGTAAATATTCTCACAACTTCTTGACAGTTGTACAAACTAGGAATTTCCTTGTGAAAGAAATGTAGGACATGGAGTCGTTCTTTTGAATTATAAAGTCGAGAAAAAGAGTACCCCCGTTATCCACGCTTTTCTGAGAGTGGTAGAGGACCCCAACTTAAATAAGTGCAATTAGTCAGCAGTTGCGTCCTATTCACACTGGAAAACCACCTCCTCACTTTTGCTCCGTACTTTTAGTTTATCTCACAATATGTACAGTGAGTAAATTTTCCCCATTTTTATTTCAACAGTTAGATTTAACTTAGTACAGTACTTTAAATGAAATCTTTGCTTAACTTGTCCTGTGCAAATTTCCTGTGGCATATATTGTACAATATGAAATAATATGTTAATTTAAACCTCAGTAATAAATTAAAAACTGACACAAATATTAAATTTATTTGTGTTTATTTGAAACATACTTGACCATTCTCTATAGCTGTTTTCACCACCATTGCTGAAAATAGTACTGAGCTATAGTGTTTGAAGAAATAGTATCAAAAATTCCTTGATCATTTTAAAGCATAGAATAGTGAATTGACATCAAGGCAATGAACTTAGTCAAAATTGTGAAAAATATAAAAAATTTGCAATTTCTTCTTTCCTCATTCTGATATTCCTTATGACTTCATTTCCCAAAAATATGCATATGTTGGAAGCTAACATCCAAGGAAATGGATTATGAAATAGAGCCTTTGGGAATAAGTTCATGATGGCAGAGACCGCCTGAGTGGGACTAATGATTTTATAAAAGGTCCAAGGGAAATGCTTTGCCCACTGTGCTGAGTAAGGGTGTAGGGAGCAGATTCAAATTATGGGAAAGCATGCCTTCAGCAAATGTCAAATGTGTCAACACATTTTAGACTTCTTAACTCTCAGTATTTTTAGTAATATATTCATGATTTTTATAAGACACCAAGTATATAGTATTTGTTATAACAACTTGAATGAACTAAGACATCCTCTTACTTGGGTGTATTTTCTGTTTCCTCACTGCATGAAATTATTTATTCTGCCAATTCTTGAAGTGTCTTTCTGGTGTTTTTCCTTGATTTTAATCAAATCTTGTCTGGCCCATGCACCATCCTATCAGGACATCACTAATTGGATAAGCTACTTTTATACAGGTGTTAATAGCTAAAATAATTATTTTCTTATTGGCATATACATTTTAATTGAGTACATTTCATTAGCACACAAAATGACTATGATGGACGTTTCAGACACTAATGAATGAGATATTTGGGGTTAAAAAAATACACAGCAGTTCCACATAAAATCATTAAGAATTTGCTTTATTAGAGAGATTCCAAGCATTGATTCCTAGAAGTAAAAAGATCAATGATTAAGTCACATCTTACACAACTATAAAATCTGCTTCCTGTTATTTTCATATTTCCAGAAGTTGTCAAAATAGCTATGTAGCAACTTCACGTGAAATAAAAAGTCATCAACCTATAACTTTTGAGTAACCTACACTGAAGCAATGCTTGCTTATTGTAAAGCTGAAATAAATAAGCACCATGGGGCATCCAGACCGTGCCTGTCAGCTGAAATGAGTTGAGCCCATTTGAAATTTGACTGGCAGTGAAAATGTTCTCAGAAAGTGCTACCACAGGCCTTTCAGATGTAGCATAAAAGGCATTAAACTACTGGATAATATCAATAGCAGAATCGAGAGCAGCCTGCTGACTAATCCAAAAGAACTTCCCCTGTTTAATCCCAGCAGATTGTTTCCTAAAATTGTTCCAGATGAAGAAACACATGGTTCTCTGTTCATTCAAACAAAGATTATATTAGTTCAGATTCTAATATAATCGTCAAATGTAATTCTTATTATTTCTTTTTTTAGGTTTCTTTCATGTTTGCTATGAGTCATTAGTAATTCTAGAAGGTCATCTGCGTAATTAGACCTCTAGTTATATATTTAATAGAATTTCTAAGTGAATAAATGTGCAAGAATTGCCTTTTATGTTATAAAAAGCTTTATTGCATAATAATTTAAGATGCTTCCACATATTTTTAGTGTATCTTCACTTTAAGTTTAGCCAATTCCATATGATTTATGGAAATAGATTCTAGAAGTAACTGCTTTATTCAATTTCATTCCACATTTTGATTATATTAATTCACTCATTTCCTCTAAAATTCATAGCTTGTACAAGCAAAAAGTGTTTCTATTAGATATCCTCTTTCATCGTGAAAAAATTATGAAATACTTTGAAGCAAGCTATGAGTATTATCCAGAGCTCACTCAGGTTATCTCGAATATCATTGACTTTGAGTTAATTTTCAATCATAAGTGATAGAAAATTTATAATGTAATTTAAAAAAAAATGATCTCACAGAATGCAACTGATGACTGCCTTTCAGAGAGAGTAGCTATTCATCTAATTGCCAATTCATATTGTTATTCATTATTGTCTAAATATGTATGTTCCTAGAATTCCACCTTGAAAAAGATGTAATGTCTTATTAGTCCTTCATTAAATAAGAAATGTATTAGAGTTTCTACCTATGCACACTCTATATTTGTATATTATGACTTTACTATTCAATACATTTGTCCTTCAATATCTTCTTGTACTTTCTTACATTCTGTTCCCTGTTTGATCCCATTAATCCTTAGATGATTCGCTTCAATATAGCATCACTATTTCAAAGGTCCAGAAATAGTGCTGCTGAATTTTATCTTGTATAGGGAAAGCAAGAGGCAAGGAGAGATAAAGTTCCAGGTAAGATCCTCAGGATTTCAGAAGAAGAAAAAAAAAAAAAAAAAAAAAAAAAAAAAAAACAACAAAAAAAAACTTGAACTCCTTGATAAATTATTCAAAAGGAAATCAAGGCTCCTCAGCCTTGAATGATATTACAATGTATTTATATTACTTATATTCTCACCCACATAGACACACAGAGAGCACATTTTAATGCATAAATATTGCAAATACATTGACAAAATTTCCTGTGTCCACAAAAATCAAGAGATTATGAAAGAGCAAATCTCTTCTAAATCCAAGTGTTTAAGCTTGCTCTAGTTTGGGTCTTAAGAGTCTCATGTTTTAAAGATTTGTCGGGGTTAGTGCTATTTGGGAATGGTGGAGCCTATGGTTAGAGCCTGGAGGGCAGTCTTTATGACATTAGAGGACTTCCTTGACGAGGCCATAAGACCGCAGCCTCCTCTTTGTTCTCTTTTAATCCAGGCCATGAGGTGACAGCTTTTCTCCACTACACACTTGCAACCAATAACATCCAGCATTCCCGCAAAAGATTTGGAAGTATTAGATTCACTCGGTCAGAGACTGGAAGCACTCAAACCGTTTTCCAAAATATTCCTTTACTCTTAACTAAGTAATTGTTTCACAAATGGATTTCAGTGAATAAAAGTTGACTGATGAAGGTTTAATTTATAGTGCTTAATTATGTAGGTGGGATTCCAGCTAATTTTCTAGGCTATTTCTTCTTGTAAGCCTGGATTGTTTTTGTGTTTGGAATTTTCTTTCACTGATTCAGAAGATTTGTCTCATATGTATCTTATTACGTTTAAATGTAGCAAGGTGTGTCCTTGTGATGAAGCCACAATCAATAGGATGATCTGTAACAGTTCAAAGTCTAACTGTTAAGAATGCAGGTGAGCCTCCACACTCCACACTTCCTTTCGTTATCCAGTTGGCTTCAACCAACAGATAGTATTGACTCAGCTTCAAACATACGGAATGGCACAATGTCGTGAGTTATTAGAGATTTTTTTTAAAAGGAAGCAATTCAAGAAACGTTTGAATGACTGCAAGGAAGAAACAGTCATTTAGAAACAGCTACTTTGCTACAACAGAGTAATCTTAACAGTAATTCAGAAGAAACTAACTTCAATCTCATTTCAATCATTGAATTGTGTCTCTTTATTACAGCCTTTACCCTTTACCCGAACTAATACGAATAGGACAATCCCAGACTGATAGTATTGCAAAATTATGTATATTTAAAATTTACTTCAAATTTGGAATGTTCATGTTTCCCAGGCTTGAGTTACACACTCCTGTCGTGCTGGATAGTGGCAGTTAGAGGTCTCTGTTTGCCATGCATTCACTGACACTCTACCACACTGGGTTTCTAAATTCTGATGTCATGCTGATTAGGTGTGTTGAATGTACTTTCAGTTTATGATATTTTCAACTTATGCTGGTTTCTTGGGATGTAATCCCCATGGTAAGTTAATTAGCATATATAGTAATCATACATTTTGTGTCTCTGATTCTATAATGAAAACAGAGACATGGAATAGTATAGTGTCATATCTGCCATTCTACTCTCAATTTCTTAAGGAGATGAGTGTATTAGGTCTATAAAATCTGAAATTTATCAAGAGAGTATACAATAAAATAACATTGTATAGTGTGTACTGTAAATGTTTCTGTAAGTAAAATTGTTTATGTGTTTAAATTGTTTATTAAGTAGTTGTGAAGGGGCAACAGATTTTAAAACTCTAAAGAAGTGAGACAGTGTAGTTCTCATTTTAAGCTATCTGATGTTTCTCTCTCATTATTAATCTCTCAGTGAATTTGTAGCCAAATATAATTTAGTAAATTCAGCTCAATGTAATTTAAGGTGAAGGTAACAAAGTTTAAAAATCTCTTCTAATCAGTATCATGTATCTTCTTCAGAAAACACAATTTATTTTCTTATTTTATATATAAAATGTAAAAACATAATGTACTTACAGAATGGAGTTATCCAGTGCTGTCCAAAAGAACATTGGTGTAGACATCCTGTTCTAATATCACATTTGTTCCTTTCTATTGGAAGTTTCCACTGTCCAGTGTTTGTGTCTCTGATGTCTGACAACTCAGCGGCCCACTCTTGATGCTGTAAATATGAAGAACTGTGTGATTCAGCCTAAGCAGTGATTTTGCTTTAAATGTGAGCCAAAAATCCTAGTTAAATTGTACATTTGGAGAAGTTCTCACAGACACTGAAAGAACACCCTTTTCTAATTCTTTGAGAACAATATCTATAAATGATTTATTATAGCACTGTATCCATCAATATTCTGTCAGAAAAGAGCTGTTGTAGATTCTTGGAGGAGAAATATTTTCAAGACATGCTATTAAAGCCTTATAGAGCCTTTGCAGTTCTGGAAGTAAGAGCCTTTGCTAGGTTCCAGGGATATTAGAAGTAGAGGATTTATAAGAAAGGTTTCCGGTGGTTTCAGGTGTTTGCAGCAACCATAGGGGTGATTTCAACAGAACACTTGAAAGTTAAAACTCGTGTCTTACGTCTTACATGGTCTGTGCCCGTGCACCTGCCCACAGCTGGAGAAAGATGGCTCCCCCTCTCTTGATCTCTTTTACCCTTCTGAACTATGTAAAACATCTCTAAAATTTAACAGGAAACTTTGTTAAAAAGGAGCTCAGTAAAACATGGTTCCTAAGCAACTCCCTTGTAATGTAGTGGAGCGTATAGAAGGCAACAAGAAATGTCACAAAGGCTTGTGTTATAATATTATAAATATTCATTAATATTTCCAGTGATTTACTTATTTTAAAATTTTATATTTACATATCCAACTTGTTGTTTTATGCTGTTAGTTTATTTTCCTGTTGAGTTTGTTTGTAAAAAGCAATAGCATTTTTACTCTGAGTGATGGAAAAGTGGGGAAAAAAAACACTTTAGTAGAAGATGAAAGTAATCAGAGCATGAACTTAATCAATAGCCAGTTCCTTTGATTATAGAAGAAAAAATGCTTCCAAATAGATAATGTTTTTGCCAGTACTGTGAAATAAAATACTATAGCTTATGTCTTGCAGAGGAGAAATTTACTTTCACACAGTTTGGAGACTAGAAATCTGACAGAGTGCTAGCACAATTGGATTCTGATGGCCTCTCTTCTTCGCTTAGGATATCACATGACATTTCTTCAGTGTGTGCACATGGAGACACAAAGATCCCTAAACTGCCCTGACAGTCCTACCCTCAGATATATCCTATTGGTTTTATTTTTCAAGAGAAATATCGCACACTATAAAGTCTCTTCTCTGAATATTATAGCATTAGATAGAGTTTACATTTATGAATTTTGGTCAATAATATTCAGTTCATAACATTCTACCTCAGGATCCAAAAAATACATTCTTCACACTTGCAAAAATATATATGTTCAATTATAAGAGCTCATAAAGCCTTACATTTTTTTTTACCATCAAACATCAAGTATAAAGGCGAAAATCTCACATAAATAGAACCTTAGACATTTATGAGTGACACTCATACGTGATTCATTGAGGAAAAAATTCCTCTTGAGTTTTGAACTTGTGAAATCTGACAAGTTATGTACCCAAATATAGTGACAGCAGACATAGGAGAGACAACCACATTCCAAAAGGGAGAAATTGGAAAGGAGGAGGGAGTGATAGCTTCCAAGGGGGGGGAAAAACTTAACAAATTCCATTAGGCTTTAAGGTTAACAAATAATTCTTTTGGTCTAACTCCCCTGCAGACCCAGTGGGTTGGCAGTGTTAACATCAGAGTTTTTCAGGGTAGCCTCAGCCACATGGGTTGGTGTGGGTACTGGCCTTGTGACTATCTATAAGGGCTCTCCTAAAGGAGAGCCAAGTCTGCTCCAAGGCCCTGTGGTGGATGAGTCAGATCTGATTATTTGTGAATTATCTTCAGCATCTTCTTCTCTTTTGTTGAAGAATAGCATATTTTTAGCCGTAAAACACTGTGGTCATGCTTTTGAAAAATTTGAGAAGCCACACATTCCTCCTTCCTCTTGTTCTACCTCCATTCCCTTCAGGTCAAGCTGAGAATGTTTGTTTAATCTCCTATCTATGCCAGCTCGTGCCAAGATGATTAACCAGGACCAGAGTTTCCATTCATGATCTCTTTTTCAAGTGGTTATTCAGGAACACACTTAGTCCTTTCTTATTTTTGACAATATGGACAGGCTAAGAATTTGCTAAATATACAAGTTTTGGTTTTTCCCTTGCTTAAAAATTCTGTCTTAAATTTATCTACTTCATTTTATTAGAAACAGTCAGGAAAAGCCAAGACACTCTTTTAACACTTTACTTACAAATACCCTTGGCTAAATACTCAATTTAAAAAAAAATTTAATGATACATTTTAGTTGTACATAATGATAACATTCATCAGACGGAATTGGAACTGGGAAATGATATATCTTGCTTTTGTTCCCTATTCTCTTTCTCTTCCTTCAGCATTTCTTCCACACCTTATCTACAAAAGGTTTGTTTCTATTTTTTCTTCTATTCATTTGCTTTATCTTCTCACTCCCCTCTCTGTTTCCCAATTATCCAATTTCATCATTCGTGAAGTCTACCTTCCCTGGAATTATAGAGCAAGAGTGAGTCACAGCGTTTGTTATTTCACTGTAAGGAATGCCTTCTTCAGGATTCTAATTATCATACTATTCATCTGTTTGAAATGTCATATGAGTGGCTCTTGCTATCTAGATTTCAGTCAATGCTACTTTCACAGTATTTGCCAATTATTTAAGATACTGAAGTTTCATTCAGTTCTCCTCTCTTCATTCTTAGGTCTCACTTATCTTAATTACTTTTCATGTCTATGTTTCTAGCAGATATCTCAAAATAATTGTAATCCAAAGTCAATATGTAGTTCTGAAACTGCTTTCACATTTTTACATATTTGTCAGAGCAGAGCTCCATATATGTAGACTGCTGGTCAAACAACATATTACAGATATACAAACTGAGTCTTTGTCAGCATGGCAGCGTGGCTGAGCTGTGGTAAGGGATCCGTTCCTGGATTGAGGACAGAATCTCACTGTACAGTTCATGGACTCTACTCAGTGTGTTCGCATGGACAGAGAGAGACCAATTCTGCAAGTGTCACCAACCAAAAGGACACTAAATCTTTTGCAATGGTTCCACCTAATGAACTTATCTACTCATAGTTATCTCCCAATGGCCGTATCTCTAAACACCATCATATCATTGTTATAACTGCAACAAAAACATTTTGGTGGATAATATTCAGTGCATAGTAAATTGACCTAACAGTGAAAACTAAAGCTGCTTTGGTTTCTGATAAAAATATTTAGAAAATATTTGTTGGCTAAGGATATAATAATTGAAATGGAATTGGAGTCTCTGATGAAATACATAAAAATCAGATTTAGAATTATTAGTGAAAATTAGTATGATTTCAGGATATAACATTTATTCATAAAACAAATATATTTGTGCAGCATCACAAACCAAAAGTGAAATATTAATACAACTTATAGCAGCATTGGGACACTGAATACTTTAGAATAAACCACATAAAATATATTCAATATCTATAAACTCAAAATTATGGAAGATATATGGAATAACTAATGTTATGACTTGTCCCTAGAATTCCCTCAGAAGCTGCATGAACTCATAACTTGGTCTTTTAGGAGGGGGCTGGATCTAGGATGTATGAATTTGTACTAAGCATGTGTGATAACTAAATTGGTTAGCACAGCTCTGGGAGTGAATAATGGGATACCTCTGACTGTATGTGGGTGGCATAGTTCATAAAAAGAACAGTTTTTGTTTTCACTGATCATTTTTCCATGCCTATATCTTATAAACTGAGCAAATACTTAGAAAATAACAATATACAATATATTAACCATTGATAATCTATTGTTTTCTTTTGAAATTCTGTATCTTTATTCTATTTTCATTTTAAAAAATTTTTAAATGGGCACAAATTTAAAAAGAGAAATCATCATCAATGATATATTGATAGCATAAACATATCAAAAGCTATTTCAAGACATTTGTCATTAAAAATTTATGAATTACAACAAAAATAATGATATACATTTACCCACCTACAAAAATAACTTAATTCCCAGATACAAATGCTAGCTAGGATGTGGAAAGGAAACCTTATTCTTCACTGGTAGGAATGCAAAGTGTTACAGCCACTGAAAGAACACTTGATGGTTTGTTAATATAATAGGTCAGAAGACAAAACACAGTGGAATGCAGTAACTATGAAGTATCACAAACAGAGCTAAATTAGTAGAATTTCTGTAATTAATAATAAGCTAAATAGTTTACTAACAGTTCTTGAGTTGCTTGGAGTATTAATGTAAATTGAACACATAAAGCCAAGGTCTTGACTCATCTGCCAATACAAGTTTTCCATGTTCTTTTTACTGCCAATATACTCAGAAGAATACTCTGTTTTTCTCCAAGAGCAGAAAGTAAAAAACACATCTCTTAATGAAATCCATTTGTGGAAAGAAGTAATCTTTACAGCAGAAGGAAGTTAAAGGTCCAATAAGAAAATTATAAATGTAAAAATGCTCTTTCAGACACACCTTTTAAAATTGTCACGCTACATATGTTGCATCTGAAGTTGGTCACTTATGTCCTAGGCATATTGAAATTGATTTCTACCCTCAAGATATATGTGCAAGGTCTTTACTAATCAGACTCTGAATTTACAAGATCTGATCAATAAAATAAAAACTAAAATATTAATCCTAATGCCGACACCTGTTTACTACAAAGATTGCTTTTCCCAGTAACTAAGCTGGGAACATTATATAAATAATGATTTCAATGTGAAAAGCGGCTCATTTTCTATTTAGCAAGTAAGAGCCCACCATATACAGATAAAAATATTATATCGCAGCTTTAAAGAAAAATAGTCATTAGAATCTTTAATGCTATTGAGAACCAAACTTATTAGAATGACATCAGGACATTAACTGTATTTAGCAATTTTTTGTTTTAAAATACTGTGAAATGAATTTTAGTATGCATTTTAAATTTATTCAAATGATTTTAGCTTTAGCTACTGCAGGACACTATCTCTCCAAAATGTTAGTAGAACAATCTTTTTTATAAAAGTTGAATTTTCACAATTATAAAGAATCTTACTTGATCAGTGTCTGATAGTATATCACTGGGAAAAAGATGAAATAAGAATATATTATAGATATGAATTCTTATTGAAGTGGGAGTAGGTTATATGAGTTTTCTTTTCATTTATTTTTAAGTAATAAGGTAACTTTAATTTTTCAGTATGTTTTTCATAGTTTTGCATTTTCCTTTTGGAGGGATATAAATTTAACTTCTTATGAGTATTTGAATACTCACGCACACTTAGAACAATAGCCTTGTTAATGATATGTTATAGGACATGTTTGTGTATTAAATTATGAATAGGTTTTATAAGATATCTAGTCTTCTGTTTTCTAATTCAATAGTTCTTTATGAAGAATATTTATATACTTCATCAATTGGAATGAAACAGTCATTATGACTTCATATATATTTTGAAAATTTTTATTAAATTCTAAGAAAGACAGCTGGACGTGGCCAGCACTTCTACCAAAAAACTGTGGAATTAATACAAAGAAAGTTTCCTCAAACACTATGACATATATTTGATGAACCCATTCAAATACTTATTCTAAAGTTTTGATTGGTTATTAACCAGTTCCAAATGATAAATAATATTAAAGAGAGCATTTTAAAACCAAAAAAAAATTACTTTCGTGAAAATTTTCCACATATTAATGTAATCCAGTTTCACATAAGGTCTAACACTGAGTTTCAACCTTTGCTGTTTGATTATTGAATCTACGGAAGGACAAGAACTCTTTGGTAACCACTTGAGAAAATTTGATTTTCAGATGTCTCATTTTCTTACACTTCACATTTTTACAGTAAAGATAGTGCATTTTTACAAATAAGGTGTATAGCAACCCTGAGATGAACAAGTGGATAGCAGCATGTGATTACTTTGTTTCTCTAGGTCACATTTTGGTAATGTTTGCAATATTTCAAACTTTTACATTATTTCCAGTCTGTTATGATGATATGTTTTAAATCTAAAATGTCATTCAAAAGCCTCACGTCTTCTGTGATGGGGTCAGGTTCCACGAGGCAGATTACTGGCAGTGTGAGCTAAAAGGATGCATTCTTGTCCCTGAATCCTCTTCCTTTCTTTCTCTATTTTCTGGTCACTGTGGTCTGTGCAGATTTTCCTTCTAGTACCCTTCTCCATGTTATTTCTTCCCTGAAGTTCACAGACCATGGGGAGAATCCAGTGAAAATAGACCAAAATAAACATTTACTCCTTCAAACTGCAGGTTGCAGGTATTTTCCAGACATGAAAAAATGACTACCACATCTGTAATGGTACTGTTATAACTTGGGGAATACCATGAACTATACCCTATAAAACACTGAATGTAATGGACAGCTGTATATGTTCTGATTACTCTGCTGACCAACTCCTCAAGCCCAGTCTTCTCTATTCGGTTAGACCTCCCTATTCTCTGAGACACAATATGGAAAACAAACCTGTTAACCATTCTACAGTACTCACTAGTGCTCAAGTTAAAGAGAGTGCTGCATGTCTCCCACTTTTAAATCAAAAGCTAGAAATGACTAAATTTAATGAGGAAGGTATGTCAAAAGACAAGAGACATAAAGCTGAGCTTCTTGGACCAAATAGCCAAGTTTTAAATGTAAAGGAGAAGTTTTTAAGCAAAATTAAGGGTTGCTACAGTGCACACACAAATGCTAAGAGTGAAACTGTCTTAGTATTGTTGTCAAGAAAGTTTTGATGATATGGATAGAAAATCAAATCAGTTACAATACCAAGGTCAGAGAAAGCCTTTATCTGCTGAAATCTAGGGAGGTTGAGTATGGTGAAGAAGGTAAAGAAGGAGTGTTTGAAACTAATGGACATTAATTCAGCCTCTGGAAGTCATAGCAAGTTATTCATAAAATTTAGCTAGAATCATTGATTAAGAAATCTACACAAAACAACAGATTTTAATTGTAGACAAAATAATACTGAGTTTGAATAAAATGTCATTTTGAGCTTTCCCAAAGAACGGAAGTCAAATATAGCTTCAAACTTCCAAGAATCTAACTTTCTTGTTAAGGACTAATGTAGGTGCTGAATATTCATCAAGGCCAGTATACTTTTACCATTTCAAAAGTCCCAGAGTTCTTAAAAATTTTACTAAATCTGTATTGTCTGTGTTCCATTAATGAAACAAACAAAAACAATGTGGATGGTAGAACATCTGTTCACAGCATGATATATTGAATATGGTAAGCCTACTGTTAAGACTTATTGCCCAGAACAAAGATCTCTTAAAGGTCTTCTGTTCATTACCAATTAATCTGGTCACCAAAGAGCCCTGATGGAGAAGCACTACTGAAGCATTTTGTAATGTATATAATTATATATTTATATATAATTATAATTATATCATTATTGTAACACTAATATTTTTATATCTACTAACATAGCATCCAGTCTGAGGTCTAGGAAGCAAGGATTTTTTAATTGTTAATTCTATTACTTGAAAAATATATTTTATAAAGATATTACCATCATAGCAAGTGATACCCATAATGAAACTGGGAAAAAAAATGTAAAACAAAACTTTCTGAAAAGGAGTCTTCAATGTAGAGGCCATTAATAATATTTGTGGCTCATGGGAAAAGGTAAAAATATGAAGATACATGTGTGAGAGAGGATTTCAGCCTTCATGGATGACTTTGAGAGAGTCACAACTTCAGTGAAGAAAGTCACAGCAGAAAGGGTGGCAAAATATAAAGAAAACTGGAATTATGAATTGAGCTTCAGTATGTCTGAGTTGCCACAATTCCATTAGGAGAAAAACTTTAGTGGCTGAGGAATTGCTTCTTACTAATGTGCAAAGAGAGCAATTTCTTGAGATGAAATCTACTAGTGGAAAGGCTGCATTGTTGAAATGACAACAAAAGATTGAGAATGTTACAAAACATTCACGCAGCAGCAGCAGGATTTAAAAGGATGGATTCCAGTATTGCAAGTTTTAAAAATAAAATGTTCTCAAATAACATCACATACTACAAAAACAAATCATGAAAAGAGTTAACTGATGCAATGCACTCCATTGTTGTCTCATATTAAGAAATTGTCATAGCCACTGAACTTCTAACAACCACACTCCAATCACTCAACCTCCATCTGTATCAAGGTAAGGCTGCTCACCTGCCAAAAATTATGACTGAGTGAAGGTTCATATGATTATTAGAATTGCGGCTATTCTTACACTTTGCACTTAATATAGTAAATGTAAACATAATTTTATAGACCTTTCAAAATCAATAATTATGCAATTAGCTTTATTATCATATTCACTTTATTACCGTGGCCTGGTACTGAAGTCACTCTCTCTGTGATGGATGCCTGTAATATACATTTTAGGGCACTGCTACACATCAAGCTCTCTCCTTTTACTTTCTGACATCAAACTTTCTGTATTAGATGTAGAAAAAGAATTAAGATGTGTATGCACATATAACAACTCAACATGATCATGAATTTAATCATTGTGTACTGCAAGCATGCACTAATAAAGTAAAACTCTTAAATAGTATAATTTTAGAAATACTACAAGTAGCAAACAATGATGATCCAAAACAGTTTTGTATGTAGGATTCTTTCCCAATTTTTGAAAATCAATTGCGATGTGTCAACCTGACTCTCATAAAACACACCTAGCAGTTGGCAGAGTGCACTTCTGGATGTCTCTGTGGAGTGTTTCCAGGACAAGCAGCACGCAGACCAGCAGGCTATTCAGGGAAGACCCTCCTGTCTTACTGCTTTTCTCCTTGTGACACAAAACGCCTCACCCTAGCAAGTTAAGGGTGGAAGGTTTATTTCAGATCACGTTTTGAAAGGCTTCAGTCCATAGCCGGCTGTAAGGCAGGGAGGCTCAGCAGAGGGACGGCACAGAGAAGAAACAATTCGTGTCAGGCAGAAACAGCGAATCAGCAAAGCAGCAGCAGCCTCCTGTCCCTTTTACCCCTTCAGGGTGCTTTCCTTTTGGGTGTTCTACTCAACCTCGAGTGCTCCTTCCCACTACCCACAGCAGAACTATGCCAGACCAGTCAGTGGACTAATTTAGCAATCAAATACCCTGAATTCCAACATCACACACCTTATTTCCAGCCACCTCTGAGAGGTCCCACTATGATCCCATGGGATTGGGGGGAATATCTAGACACAAGACATAAGACAGCCTGATTGTGAATGACACCAAATAGGCATGTAGCCTGAATGGAATAAAAGAGAAACAAGGAGAAAGTTGGTCTGTGTTTCAGAAGTTCCATTTTTCTTAGGAATGTATGTATTTTGTTGCAATGTGAACATCAGACTTCAGTTTCTTCAGCCTTCCTATGCAAACTAACAGCAATGAGTCTCCAAATAGCTCCCTGGTCTTTCATCTCAGACCAGGGCTGCGTTCTTGAACCCATTTGATCTGTGGCTTCCATCTTTCTGGATTGAACAGCTGCTGTATCCTCTGGCTCTCTTACAAGTAGATGATCATGGTGAAATCTCCTGCCTCTGATTATATAAATCCACCTAATAGACCTCTTTGGATAATCATACATGTTATATTCCTCCAAAGACTTTCACATAGTAAGTGGATGAACATAAATGTCACCTGTTTGTCTTTATCTTCATTGTTTCAGAAGAATGAGTCTCGCTATGCTTTCATATATACTGATGAGGAATCAAATGCATAGGTTTTAAGGCAAAGCTTCATTCATTGTTTTTAAATTACTTTAAGCATCTTTTTTGCTCCTATTGAGAACTGGGTCTCCAAACTGTATAAACATCATGTGCTTAATAGATTATTCTTTCACTCTTCACCTAGAAAACACTTTATACAAGTTAAATGAAATTCCTAAAGTACTAGAATAAAATGCAACTCTGGTTGCATTTTATTCTTTCAAAAAACTTCATAATTATTGATAACATCACTATCAGAAATTTAACTTTAAATACACTCTAGTACTACAGCAGATTCTATAGGTACAGATTTATGGTGAAACACATTATAACCATTCGTAACATATAAGGATGCTGTCTTACTTTTAGGAACCTGAAGTGTAAATGATTTCTTCTGTGACCCATCAAATCTAATGTAATATGTTGTATGCGATAAGTAACCCACAAGAGCACAAATTGTATTAAAAGGTCTGATTGGTAGGTTAGCGGGATATGCAGGTTGCTAAAAGCAGGATAGGGCAAGAAGAAGTTACAACTCTGAGTCATGACTTCTGTCAGTAACTGATTGCTTTTGTATCCATGAAAAGAAAACTCATATTAATTTGAAATAAAGTATTTTATGTTAAAAGGCTTTATTGTTGCTGCAAGTAACTTATATTTCACTCCTTGTTTAGCACATTAGTATTCGAGAATTATTAAGAATTATAAATGTCAGAAGAGATTCTGGGAACAATTTTCTACAGTCAGTTTCTGTATTCTAAGGGTACATACTTTGAACTAGTCTAGTTTACCAGACTAATAAGGAAGAAACACATAAATATACAACTAAGTAAAATTCAAATCATTTTTCCTCAAAACTCATCTATCCCCAAAGTGAGATTGAAATAGAATATAAATATCCACCATACTGAATATGATAGTCAAATCAAACAAAACATTTTATGTGAATAAATAAATATAAATCACTAGGGAAACTCGAACTGTAAGGTCAGAAAGGTCAAGAAATATTTATATTCAGCTAAATCATCTAAAGCATTTTCAGAGGGGGACTCCTGACTTCTTTCTTCTATCGTTCCACTCTTCACTAAACATGCATGATCCAGTGCTTTCAATTTTATTCATTACTTGATGAATCCAAGAGAACTATATTTACGAAGGAAGCTGGGGAAAATAAATAAGATGTCAAGTGGAAAGATTTAAGGAAAATTTCAGAATGACTGTGGTCATATGAGAGAAATTTGGTAGGCAATATGAAAACCACAAGGCTGTTCCAACCAAATATAAAGACTGAATTAAGAAATCCAGAGAAGATTCTACTCTAGAGAGTATAACAGCATTGATGAAGAGTGCGTGATTTCATTACCTAATCAAGTAAGTAAAGGAACATTCTAGTAGAAATAATGAAACTTTATATATCCTCGGAAGTGAATGGTAACAACAAAGCTTATGATAATTCTGAGAGATAGAAAATGCCTACAGAACGCAACTTTTCACACGATAATTCTATAACTGTGGATTACTGTAAGTCATACTTTTTGACTCTGATAATAGCAGCAAAATAATATCATTGGATTCAGTTGTTCCATGACACACTGCTACACACCCTACGTGGTGTAAATTCTTCCATAATAAAAGCAGTGGGAAATCTCTATGTGGGAACAAGAGCTTCCCATGTTTTAATCTGTTTCTAATTTTTAACAACTCATCTTGGGAAAAAAAAGTACATAATTTTAGGCTAGTTAAAAAATGGAACAGATGATGGAAACAGTCTAATAATTTGCACATTTGGATTAATTTATACTGCTTTCTATTAAGAGAGAGCAATATAATGTTTTAGTCTTCTTTTAAGAAAGGAAGAAGTAATATTTAGCAGACCAGACACCAACTCAAAGAACAGCACATCATACTTGATTATGGAAAATAATGGGAGAAACCTGGTTTGTCTACAGAATTTTTTTTTTTAACTTAGAAATCTACAGACACCTGGTTTGCTTATTTTTCTGCATATAGTGATAGTGTATTCATTTATCCAGTACTTTTTTCTTTACTTTAAGATGTTATGGAAGCAGCAGTCATAGTTTTAATAAAAATAATTCTTATTGATTTTAAAATTAGAAATTATTGCATGAACATTTTAGAAATTCTGAAAATCAAAAATAAAAGCATGAAAATATCTTAAAAAATAAATAAAATCTTACCTCCCATTACCAAAGGGAATGTTAATTTGTTTGTCAATGTAGCCAGGCCATGGTGATTGATTATTTGGTCATAAATATTTATTATAAGTTTTGATGAAGGTAGATCTTTCCATTATTTTAATCATGAATTCCATTGCTAGAAATGGTTTTCTCAAAGTGGAATTCATTCTTAACATGCTTTTTAAAGAAACACAGCCCTAGTGTAATTTTATGGATATTTGCTTATATTTTTTCTGCAAATTTTATTGTTTTTCTTTTCACATTTGAATCTTTTAGTCACTGTAAGTTAATTTACTATTTTGAACTCATCGAAGTTTACTTTCCCCCCATAGTTATCCAATTTCTCTACTACAGATTATTGAATAAAAAATATCCTCCACAAGCAAATCATGTTGGTATCTTTGCTCAAATCTGGTGACTTTATATATGTGGATTTGATTCTTCAATTTCAGCAGCTTGTTTGCTTATCTGTGTATCACTATTGAGTTGTATTCATGCAATTTCATAGTACTTTTGAAATTTGAGATTTTAACATATTCTACCAAGAGTTCTGGTCAGTATTTCCTTTTCATACTTTCGGTTTTCAACATATAAAAACAGGTTTGTTTTTATTTGTAAAGTGGATGCATATGAGAGGGATATTATTGGCTAAACTTTTTATTGCGTTTGATAACTTTTGCTTTTGAATTACCGGTTTTACTTTGAACTTTTTTGTTTTTCCCTGCCTACTGAATGTGTGCTTCTCCATAAGCCTGCTGGCTCTAATGCGCCAGTTTGTATAAAAAAGAATCATTCACAGTGAAGATGATAGCTTCCACATCAAGGTTCACTCATTTCCTCTTAGGTAGGTTGACTGAGGGGCCAGTTTCCTCCATTCAATTACTGGGCTTGGTTCGGCGGGCTGTAGTTTTATCAAGAGTCGAGTATCTTTGTCTCATCCCTATTTTAGGCATATCAGCCATTTAGGCTATTGAATAACATTAGTATATCCCAGCCCCTTTAGCTGGATATACTCTTTCCCTTAGTCACTTTAAATTTGCTTTTCAATTTCTTACCTCTCAGCATCAAAATTTTAAAAATTATTTGCAGGAAGATTTTTAAAATAATTATATTTAAATTTTAAGCAAATATTATAGAGTAAATAATTTTTCCTTTTGAATTACAGATTTTACAGTAGATCTTTATACACTAAGATGGTAAAATAGAATTGATTTAATATTTCTAATATTCTATTCTATTATTTAATGTTTCTAATTTTATCTTTGTAAAGTTATATGATAAAAAGCTATTATATGGTAGAAGATATTTGTAAATGTTATGCTATTCACAAGTAATTTATTTTGATTTGTATTCTATACTTCTAGTTTATTTTTATTCCTTTGTTTAAAATTAAGATTATTGTGATTATAAATATAATCTTAACCTTGAAAGAAATTCTATAATTCTTAACTTATTTTATGCACCATTACTTAACAATAACTAATGCTGACTATGGAAAACACTTATAAACACTCATAAACACTCATTTATCTATATTTACTAACTTCATTACAACTCTGTAAACTCAGTATTATCTTTATTGTGAAGATTAAGAAACTGAGGCACAGAGAGATTAATTGCTTAAGATCATGTGAATGAACATACTGGTTATATTTTTCAACCTTGGTCTCTCTGCCTTCATGGGATATGCTCTCAACCATTTTGTTTAACAGAAAACATGCTATCTTTACTCTAGAAACTACACCAGAGCTTTGCCATGGTCCTAAAAATTTGGTAACTTTTTTCTTATAACTTTGATTCACTATGCTATTTTATACTTTTCATAAAAGATAAACCTTGTAAAGTCAGAAAGGTACTTCACATTTTCTCTTTTTATAAAATCTATTAAGTATATTGTTACAATTTAGATGTACACAATGATCATATTCACCATATTTGTACTTGTATTTAATGTATTTTGATTCCTTTTTCCCCAGTCTTCTCCCCTCTTCCTTTACTTATTTACAAAGTGTTGTTTCCATTTTACCCTTCTTTTATTGCTTTTTTTATTTTCCCTTCCTTGCTTTCCTCCTTACCACTTTCTACATCCACTTTCCTTTTGAACAGTTCTTCCTATTTCACAATATTTATTGGGCATTTTGGTCCTTATTTATTCTTTCAGTTCCTCACACCAAGGAGGCAATAAAACATTTACATTTGTATGTCCAGTTTATCTCAATTAAAAGTACAGCCTCAAGATCCATCCACGTACCTAGAAATGGCTTACGTTTATTCTTATTTATGGCTGAGTAGTACTCTATTGCATTAAAAGAAACAGGGCATTTTTAGCCATCCCTCCATTGAGGAAAAGTTTGCTGTTCCCAAGATATAACTATTACCACTGTGTGTCATAAACAGGGTGCACATATATCTCTGTGACATGATGTTGTTAATTCTTGCAGGAAGATATACAGAAGGAAAATAGCTGGGTCAAATGGACCTGCTACACTGGATTTTGAGGAACCTCCAAAATGATTTCCACAGTGGTTGTACCAATATGCACTGCCACCAACTTTGAAGAAGGATTGTTTTTTTCAGCATTTTTCATCCAGCATTCATTTCTTGATGATAGCTATCCTTTTAGAGTGAGATGGAATCTTAGTAATGTTTTAATTTGCATCTTTCAAATGACCAGCGATGTGAAACATTTTTCATATATTTACTTCAATTTTTACTACTTATCTGAGAAATATATATTCATCTCAAATGCTCATTTTGGACTGTGTCTTCAAATGTAGAGGCCTGATTTTTTTTATAATGGTCTCATTATTAGCTCTTTGTCTGAGGGACAAATGGCTAAAATTTTTCCCACTGTCTGGGTCGTCTTTTCACTCTGTTGGCTATTTGTTTTACTAGGCAAAAGCCTTTTGATAGGATGAGATCCCAGCTGTCCATTCTTTGTAATGTTTCTTGTGCATTCAGGTTTTGTTCATGAAATATTTGCCTATACTTATGTCTTGAAGAGTACTGCCCATTGTCCCTTCCAGTTGACTGAGTATTTCTGTTTGACTATTTTGATCTTTGATCCGTTTTGATTGCGTGGTGAGAGACATTGGTCTAGTTTTAATCTTTGGCATGCGGAAAGCCAGTTTTGGCAGCACTATTTATTAAAGAATCTATCTTTCTTCCAGTGAATGTGTTTGCCAACTATTACAAAAATACGGGTGGCTGAGTGTGTTTGTAGTTGCTTCTGTTCTCTCCTCTAATCTGTTCTACTGACACTCTTGTCTGTTTTTAGTTTTTGCCAGCACCGTGCTGGTTTTATCATAGTAGATTTGTAGTATAATTTCAAGTCAGGAGTTGTGATGCTTCTTGCCTTGCCTTTGGTGCAAATATTTGCTTTTGATATTCTAGATTTTTTTCTGCTTCCAAAACAATTTTAAGAATATTTTCTCTAATTCTGCCTGGCATGTTAAGAACACTTTGTTGCAATTGCATTAAATCTGTATAACAATTTTAGGGCTGTGACCATTTTCACTCTGTTGGTTCTTCCAGCCACATGTGCAAGGGCTATCTTTTCATTTTATGTTGTCCTTTTCTGACTCCTTTTAAGAGTACTATAATTTTCAACGTATGGATATTTTACTTCATTAGGTTGATTCACAAGTATTTCATTTTTTTCCTTTGCTAGTGTGAAATGTGTAGTTTTCTAATCTCCCTATCAGTGAGTTTTTTGTACAGGAATGCTATTGATTTTTCAGTGTTGACTTTTTATACAGTTACACTACTAAATGTGGTTATTAAATCTACAAATGTTTTTGCGGAGTTTTGGAGATCTCTTTTGTTGAGTATCTTGTCATCTGCAAATATTGCTAATTTAACTTCTTTCTTTCCTAAACTTGTTCTTTTTCTTGTCTCATTTATTTGGCTAATGTCTCCAGAACTCTGTCGAATAAGAGTGGAGATAGTGGATATCATTTTCTTGTTCCTAATTTTGGAGTGATAGCTTTTGGTTTTTGAACACTTAATACGATTTCAGCTGCTGGTCTGTCACAGGTAGCTTTTATCAGAATGAGATAAACACCATATATTCCATTCTCTGCAGGGTTTTTATGTGGTGAGTAACTAAAGATGGAGATAGACCACCGGTGGCGGGTGGGGGGCTAGAGCAAAGTCCAAGAACCAAGAGAGCCGAGGCAAGCCACATAAACAAGCTGCTCAGTCCGGAGATCACCAAGCCCTTGGCTGCAGGAAGGTTTCTAGGCAAATGGGTGTCATGTGTCATCAGCTTGCAGAACAGGTAAGCAAACAGGTTGCAGCCTTAAGCAGTTCCTTTCCTCCCCCTGGGAGAGAGGGCGACCTGATCGCAGCTTTCTGTCTTCTCTTCATTTCTTCACCTTCGTGCCTCCCTTCCTGGTCCTCACCCAGGGAAGTTGGAGAGCTGCGCACCACACGGCATTTTTATCATGAATGGGTGTTGGACTTTGTCAAATGTTTTTTTCTGTGTATTAAAATTATCGTGTGATTTTTGTGTTTGGTTCTGTTGATGTATTATGTTTATTAACTTGCACATGATGAACCATCCCTCAATCCCTGGGATGAATCTGACTTGGTCATGGTATATAATCCTCTTGATGATTCATGCTTTTTGCCAGTATCTTATTGAGAAATTTTTTATCTGTGTTCATTAGATAGATTGGCAGATAGTTTTCCTTTTAAAAGTATCCTTCTCTGGCTTGGGTATCAGGGTAATATTTGCTTCCAAGAATACATTTAGAAATATTGCTTCCCTTTCAATTTCATTAAGAAGTTTCAGCATTAGTGGCATTAGGTTTTCTGTAGAATTTCTTGTAGAATTCATTGGTGAATCCATCAGAACCTGGGCTTGCTTTCTTGGTAATTTTTTTATTATATTTTCAATTTGACTGACTAATATTGAGTTATATAAAATTTTTATATATTCTTGATTCAGTTTTGGCAATTCACATTTTTCTAGGAATCTGTTCATTTCTACTGTTTTCAATTTTACTGGAGTACAGTTTTTCAAAGCAGGTATTGATGATTTTCTGGATTTCCACAGGATGTGCTGTGATTTCGATATAGGGGTGTAAAACTCTCAACCTACTGTATGTCTGGTAGGAGTTTGTGCTTTTTTAAAAATCAAAAATGAATTTTTAAAACAATAGAAGTTAAGAGCACAACATATTTATTGATAGAAAGAAAGCTTTTGTCTGAGAGACGGAAGGGGTCCCTAGCAGGTTTCAAAGACTGTCTTTTTTAGGGTCTTTTCAAGAGTAAACCCACAAGATTAAATAGGTCCAAAGTGGGGAAAACCTGGAAACTCACAAAGTGGGCATCAGGTGGGACAGAATTATGGCCAACCAATAAGATTAATTGCTCCAGTAAAATTGATTAAATTAGGAACAAATGGGGAGTGAATCACACAGTAAGCGGGCATGTTTAACAGCAGTGACTCTTTCTGTAGGAGATTGGGATGGTGACTCTTGACTGTTTTTAGAGGGACAGACACCTATTTAGACTATCAATCCTTAGGATGCAGATGTATTTGCTTTGCCTTTTGTCGTGCGATCTGGCCCACAGCTGAAGATGTTTGTCTCCTCCAAGGCTGCAAGGTATCTGACCTTCTGCATTGGTTCCTTTGAGGGCCCAGCCCTATTTGACTACCCATGGGCTGTAACAATTCCACCCTTTTTATTCCTAATTGTATGAATTTGTGTATTTTCTTTCTTCTTTTTGATAAGATTGGCTAAGGAATTTTCAATTTTATTTAATATTTCAAAATACCAACTCTTTAGTTTATTGAAACTTTGTATTGTTTCTTAGTTTCAATTGATGAATTTTTTATCTTGATAGTTTCCTTCCTCATACAAGTCTTAGGTTTGATTTGTTGTTTTTCTATTAGAAATTTGAGGTTTCATATTAAATTGTTCATTTGAGGTTATTTTGCTTTCCTGGTGTAAAATTTCCATTTTTGGACTGTTTTCATTATCACCCATAAATTTTGCTATGTTGTATCAGCATTTTATTTAATTGTAGATGCTGTTTAATTTCTTCTTCAATTTCAATTGTGGCCCATTGGTTGTTGAGGAGAGTATTATTTAGTTTCCAGGTGTTGTACCTGGGAATTTAGCTCAGTGGCATAAGCACCTGCCTTGCAAACAGGCGGTCCTGATTTCGATCCCTGGTACCGATAAAAAAAAAAAAAAAAAAAAAAAAAAAATCCATGTGTTTATGGAATATATAGCAGGCACAAGGAGATAAGTTCAATTCCAGGTACAAAACAAACAAGCAAATAAACAATTTCCATGTTTTTATGTACTTTTCATGATTTCTTTTGCTGTTGATTTCCATTTTCACTGCACTATGGGTGGGTAATACACATGAGATAATTTCAATTCCTCTGCATTTATTTAAGCATACTCTATGGTCTAGTATGGTCTTACATCTCTCTAAGCTGTCCTTGATTTCAGGGTTTGTGCTGAGAAGTCTGTTGTGATTCCAATGGGTTTTTCTTACAGGTAATTTGTTTATTTTTTGAGTGCTTTTGATACTCAGTTCTCATGAAGAATATCTGGAATCCTGATTATTGTATCAGTTGGTTTAGATTTATTTTACTCATGGCTATTCAGAGTTCCATATGCTTCACTCATTTGTATATTATTCATGTTTGGAAAATTCTGCTATTACTTCTGTGAAGAGGTTTTTTAAGATGTTTGCACTACCTCTAGCTTTCTCATTGACTCCAAGCTATCATATGTTGTTCTTCTTTGCTTCTTTGTGGAGCTGCTGGATTGATTTTTCATGGTCTCTTGCTATTTTGAATATATCTTTTTCTTCATGGTTACTACTTGCAATCCTGCCTTCTAGATCTAATATTCTGTCCTTGCCTTTATTCAGTATGCTCATATAATGTTAATGGAGTTTTTAATTTCCTGGAATTTTCTGGATCTTCTTCATGGAATCCATTCCTTTCTTGTTTTGTGAATTCATAATTTCCATCATTTTCCTAAGCTCCTCTGTCTCTCCTCTAATGTCTTTCATTTTGATCATTATTTCATTTTGTACCTGAGAGATTATTTTTTGTGTGGTCTTTTACACTCATTTCTTTTTCACTTTTGCTGCTATCATTTAAGAAACTTTCTGTGGTTGGAGGGTTTTCACTGTGCTCTGGACTTGTCCTGAATGGACTTAACCTCTGGTGTTGCATTTTGCTTCCTTGCCTTGTCATTTCCCATTTTATTTTGTTTTCTTTATTCTTACTTATAGATTTCTTATCATAGATAGCTTTACACTAGTTTCAAAGCTTCTCTAGGAAATGTCTGTTCATTGGGCATGTCTTTTTTTTATATTTCATTTAAAAGGAAAAAAAGAAAAAAAAGACAAAACAGTGTAAGGGTACAAGTAATACAGGACTTAAAAAAAAAAAAAAAAAAAAAACAGAAATCACCAGTTAACAGATTACACATTGTCATCTTATAAATAGTTGCTCAAGTCACAGAATCAAAGCATACAAAGTGGACATTCAAACAGTGAGACTGCAAATAGCTGTGTTCAATGATCCAACAAAACTCCGCAATATGGTCATCTATCCTAACACACCTCAACACACCTGCAGCTGTATACTTTAGAGCACTTCCTTTTTCCTCTCTCTTTTTTTACAACAAAATTTACACATTTTGGGTTCTATTACACCCATATTTCCCATTACTTTTTTTGGAAGAAAATAAAACCAAATATGACAAAACAGAGCTGTCAGTCAAAACCAAGGATAGACAGTACATGATGTAAAAACAGAGTACAAGGTTATCAACAATGGTTACCATAATGCCTGTTGCTTCCTTAAAAAGAATTGCCTATATCATTATGTATAATAAAGTTGAACAAAACAGTACAGAACAAAATCAATAAAACCTAAACATTGTAAACATTGCAGGATTTCAAAACAAGATAATAGTCAAACCAGAATGGGCATCATAGTGAATCTTATTGCCTTCAAAGTAGTAGCCTATACTCTCAAACTTGATACTATCAAACAGAACAGAACTCGGGCATGTCTTCTAAATGTAGGTGGTTTTTGGTCTTTGTGTATATCCCAAGAACCCAAATTTACAATTTATTTAGGATTAGAAGTTGCTATCTATTTGGCTTAGGAGCCAGTCCTTTGGTACTGTATTGTCATGATCGTTAAATGCCAGCCAATGATTATGTAGCCATCAAGTGAGAAAAACTGATTATGACCCGTATGATATCATGACTCAGGCAGTGAAGTTAGCAATAACAAAAGCAATAAAGATAGTCTAGCTACTGACAAACTATGGTAACTCTTAACTTCTTATCTTTACCCATAGGAGCACGTTCTACAGTTACATAATCAAATTCAAGATGTAGCAGGAAATTGTATACAATCAGTTTTCCCTTAGCAATGATTTTTACCTTGTGCATGGTGGGGGAGGGCAGTTGTTAAGCAGGATAGGAAACAAAACAGGCAGGTAAATGAGGAAAAGTATGATAGAAGCAAGATTAGAGGGCAAAGGAAGAACACCCAAGTACTGGGAAACTGGAGAACAGAGGAGACAAAGAATGATAAGAGAAAGCAAAGACTATTGAAATGATCCAGAAAGACGAGAGACACTCATATGAAAATATCATGCATTATCATAAAATCAAGAGATAGTTGAGGAAAGAAAGTAGAAAAATAGCAGAAAGTAAAAATAAAAGTAAGAAACCTAAATAGTGAAAAGGAAACTGAAAAAAAAAAAAAAAAAAAAAAAAAAAAAAAAAAAAAAAAAAAAAAACAGAAACCAAAACCTCAACCAGACAAAACCAGGAAAATCAGTCAAACAAAGGAAAAGAACAATAATAACACCCCTCTGACATTCTCAGTTCTGTAGACGTTTCTAAGTCTCATTCCCAAAATGTGCTGTATAATCCCACTAAGTATGCAGTAGGATTTTTGTTGGGTATGAGGCTGACCTTGACCTCTGGATGAAGGGTTAGGGACTGGTCTTAAACTGACTACATTCGGGATGTCCACTGTCCTTACCTTGATGTCTATATGATCCTCCCCTCGTTACTATTGTGCCATTTGGTTGGGAAAGTATAATGTTGCTTCCAGGCTCATGTACAATTGACTCCTTCTGGGCCTTGTACAGGTTGCTCTGTTCCAAACGACTGACTCCGCTTACATGCTGTTGTACAGTTGAGGGTGTGCCCTTAACACACTGCAGGCCACAATTGCTTGCCTCCTTATTCTACTGGGCTAAAACCACTCTGCTGCTCACAGACCAGGGGATCACTCCAGTTTTTTTATAATTAGAACTAAGACAGACTTTTGGTGGCCACTGGAGCAGAGTCTAGGTGGTGCCAGCTCCTCCTTCAGCAGAATTCACCCTAGTCTGCTTTCCACCTGCTAGCAGCCTACTGTATCTGGATGGCTGCTCCCGCATTCCACTCTAAAATATTGGCAATAAAGTGACCCCGAACTATTCTCCTACTGGAGTTACCCTGAACCCTTTGAAATAAAATGACATCTCAGGCCACCCACTTCTGTTTCCTCCTGTGGGCATCCTGGAGCTCAACGCTGGTTCATCTCACTCTTCAACGCTGGCTCTGCATGGCTTCTCGCAAAATGGTACCTCCTATTGTCACTGCCACTTCGGACTTTTCAGTACTGTCAAGTCACTGGTTCTGCCTGCACTGTGTCTGTCAGGCTCTGCTGGTCCTGCAATGTTCACCACTGGACTCCCACATTTTCTCTTATATATTGAATCTAGGTAAAGAAAAGATGACTTGAAAGCAGAAGTGAGACTAATAGAAAAGAAGTAACTGGAGGAAAGGGAAGGGTCTAGAGGAGGGTAAACCAGAATATGTTGTGTGCATGTATGAAAATATCACAGTGAAACTCATAAATCAGTGAAACGGACATGTACTTGTAAAAAGATAGGCTTTGGATATGGAAATAACTTGAAGGAGGAACCCAGATTTTAAAAATCAAACTGAGAAACTACCACACATGTTTTAAAATGGCAAAAGAAAATAAAAATTGGTGATAATATGGATCAACTGGAACTTTTCTCCTTTATTGGATGAAGTACAAAGGTGTGTTTGGAAGATAATTTGGTACTTTTAAATAAAATAAACATACTTTTACATGTGATCTAGCAATCAAGTATTTTTGTATTTAATCAAAGTAACTGAAAAGAATCTCTCCATATCAAAGCCTACTCAAAAGTTTTATGAGTTTTGTTATGGATTAAGAACTGGTGGTCAACTTAACATCAGCTGGATTACATCAACATGTCACTGAGCATAGTTGTTCCACCTGAGGAAAGTTACCAGCACAAATAGAGACATGGAGAAGGAGAAGTTATTGCGTTGAGGCATTGAGACGTTGTGGGTTCTCCTACGAGTTACTGTTTGAGCTGTTGGTTCTCCTGGAGAAGCTCTGG
Organism: Cavia porcellus; assembly: GCF_034190915.1. Classification (NCBI taxonomy): domain Eukaryota; kingdom Metazoa; phylum Chordata; class Mammalia; order Rodentia; family Caviidae; genus Cavia; species Cavia porcellus. The sequence continues at coordinate 62,118,952 of NW_026947493.1, forward strand.
TCCTCACATCGAGCATTACGTCCTGGCTCTGGAGAGGAAGATGTGTGCTGTTTGGTCTCCAGGATGAACTCATCACACTGGCTTCCTGTCATGTACTCCACACTGTGCTTGTCGTCGGAGCTCAGGGCCTTTGTATCGCTGAGGATGGCTGTGGTACTTTTCAGGACAGCCCTGGTCTTTGTTATGAGTGTGGCTTCTTGGCTCCAGCATAGAACCCTCATCCCACCAGCACAGCTCCTTCACCCCACTGGCATGGACTTTCTGGCTTCCAACGCTCACCTTTGGGTCTTCCCAGCAGGAGTCTGTAAAAGAGACTGGCATGAGTCCTTCTTCTGGGCTCTGGACCTCCAGTTATACCTGTGGAGGCACTGTCATAAGCTCTGGGTTTTCATCTGGACTCATGTGGGACATTACTGTGGGATTTAGGCCTTTGACTAAATATTCTATGTTTCTGGTGTTTTGGATAGATTTCCTGCGCTTTCTTGTGTTAACTCTGGGTGACAATCATAAATCAATGTTATAAACTCCATGTCCTGATTTTAATTGTTCTCCACACAACCCCTGACTACAAGTTTTATTTATAATTTCCAAAATTTGGAAGCAATTTCCATGCCCTTTAGTAGATGAATGAATAAATACCTAGCAGTACATCCAGTCAATGGGATATTATTTAAAAAGCAATGAATGATTAAGTCATGAGAACATATTAAAAATCTAAATACATGTTACTACGTGATAGAAATCAATTGGAAAGGATTGCATACTGTAATATTTCAACTACATGATATTTTGGTAAAGAAAAATATTGAAGATAGTAAAAATATCATTGGCTAGCAAAGGTTAAGGGGAGAGATAGATGACTAAGCAGAGCACAACAAACATTTGGGGAGTGAAGTATTCCGTGTGATGCTACAATGATGGATAAATGTCATGGAATTTTCACTCATAGAATATATATTATCAAGGGACACGGTGAAACACTGTGGACTTTGGATGATAATCTAACCTTGTGGGATCACAAGTTGTTGCAAATATGATATAGGATGTCATAAGGGAACATACATGTATGAGCACAGAGGGTGTCTGGGAAACCTCTGTATTTACCTCTCGGTTTGGTGTGAACCCAACAGTAATGTAAAAGTATTGGGGTAGAATATTCTGCAATCTCATTACAAAGCACAAATATAAAATGCTAATGTAAATTAAAAACTAACAATATTTTCTGAAAAGTTATGTATTGTAGTCATCAATACTTGAAAAATAACAGTCACAAATGTCAAAAATCTTTTGATTAAATTGTTTGCATACTATTGGAATCAGTAAGTCTTTTAAAATTCAGAAGTTTACCTCACTAAGATATTTATCTTTTAAAGTATATTTAATTGTAAGAAGATTTAATTGTGTCAATAGGGATGAAAAGAAAAATCACCCAGAAACTTGCTATTTGTTGCCAAAAAATGTCTTAGTGTTAATATGCTAACACTTTAGGAATAGGGATATCATACTTACATGAAATAAAATCATTGAAGTGTAGCCTTTCTCTTGTTCCTTTCAAGACAAGACAGACTTCATAATCCTAAAAAATCATTTGTGCTCATTAAGTGTCAAATTGTCTTAAAGTGACTGTCCTGTTCTAAAAGAGATACAATGTATTAGTTTTGAGCTGGATTCTTCTCCTATGATATAGCTTAAAACAAATGTTCTCTTCTAATAAAACTAAGTTCATTAAACCATTTTCTTTCTCACCTATTTCCCTTTGTTATTATTCTAGAAGACGTATGATATCATGTCATATTTTAATATCTGAATGTATTTCTGCAAAGACATACCTAAAAAGTATTATGCAGCATGTAACTGAAGCCCAATAGAAGAAAGGTGACTAAAACAAAAAACAAAAAACAAAAAAACTGCACAGCATCCTGTCTGGCTATATGAGTGACTGCATTTAGTTAGACAAAAAAACATAACACAAACAGTTAAATGAACAGAAACCTCCAGTTGATATAATATTTAGGAACCATTACATAAATGTACCTTTGTATAACATTTTGGTTAATTACAAAATAAACCTCAAATACCTTACTCAATCTAGAATTACCATTATTATTTCATATGCATTCAGATTCCTCTTATTTTCTATACTCAACTTTTGGTCGAAACATTAATTGCTACAACATAAAAACCGTGAATTTTTAATCAGGCAATTCTGAATTTGAATATTTTCTTTATCACTTAGTATTATTTTGACCCGGGAATGTATGTTTTTATGTACTACCATTTTCTTATTGTCTTCAACATAGGGTTTATGATATCAAAATGAATACCAGTTTAAAAATGCAGTATAAATATATGTAAAGCACTCAACACCAGTCCCAGCACATTGGAAGTATCCTGAGTTATAATAACATTATCACAGCTAATAGCATTCTGCTGCCTAGAAAATACTCCTATTGTTTTAAAAAATGATTATGCTTTTGTATAAAACTGTAAATTTTTCTACAATTTCTACTGTAAAGCATATACTCTGAGGCAAATAAAAATGTGCCCTGCTTTAAAAACAATGACTAAGGTAATACACTGACATTTCATAAACTGTATTAACAATTTTCACCACGGTTTCATGTGATTTTGATGTAATTTTTCATCCTCTGACTTCTTGTATTAATCAAATAGCTGACTCCACATGAAAAGTTTACATCTTTTGAGAATTTATTATATTTCATATGGACATTTAAAAAATACCCAATTTTGATTTTGCCAAAATAATTGCTTTATCAAAATTTGTTATCTTCTTTGTTGAAGGTATGTTGTAAAATAACACATTTTCTTTTGTTAGGGGGAAATTAAAAAATTTCTAGTTTTAAAACTATAAAAATAGGGTTGGGGCTTAGCGGCATAAGCGCCTGCCTTGCAAGCAGGCAGTCATGAGTTCGATCCCTGGTACCGATAAAAACGAAAAAGACTAAAAAAAAAAAAAACTATAAAAATACTAAGTTAAATTAAAGCTTGTTCAATTAAACCCTGGTTTAGCTGTCTCTTGCATATGCATACAACCATCATGTACATACACACACAGTATAAAAGCCTACAGAATTTAATAAATTTCAGTGATTTCCAACTAACTCTTCCCTATTTCTTGGAAAATCACCAGGATTTAAATTCTTCATAATTTAATCTGGGGAAGATATAATGGTAAGATACTGTGTTTTTCTTTGACTGTTGATTCAATAACTATGATTTCAGGTTCATTTTTTTCATATATAAAAAATGATGAAAACATTTTAGAAATTATCACTGGTCCTGGAAACTATATTTCTTGGTTTCTCTTTATTTATGTTTTTAATGGCAAAGTTTGTAATGTAACTCAAGGCTTAGATATAATCTAGACTTCAGTTTTGAAAAAATGGCTTTATTCTAATAGCCAAAACAGAAGTCATTAGTTAGATGTTTTTCAAAGTTTAGTTGCCACATTAGTCGTAAGTCAGCGTTGGCTCATTCTGACTGTGGTGACTTGCACTCAAAGCATTGCTTCTGTCTCACAAACTCAGTTGACTACATGAGCTGCTAACAAATTCCAGTCAACCCGAAAGGTAGAAAAAGAATGCAAAATATTGCCCATCACCTTAGTGTAACTTAAAATTTCCTGCAAATAAACTGAGAAAGCTAATAGCATCTAAAACGTTGAATTGTTAGAAGGCAGTGTACTAATAGTGCTCAGTATTTGGAGGTTTTTACCATCAGTGATGACACCTGTTATTACACGTTGTAGAATAGTAATCATGGAATCTAGGGTCCCAATATATTAAGCTTTTATTTTTTCTCTTATTCAAATATTAAGCTTTCATATATCTCAAATAATTATGTATTTCATCTAGGTTTCCAACTACAATATTGTGTAGTTGTTCATAATTTATTTTCGTATTTCTTTGTTTATTGTTTTGTATTCTGCTTTCTTTTTGGTTTCATTTTGTTCTTTTCTTTATGTTTGCAAAAATTTGTCCATTTTGTTAACATTTTAAAGCACTATATTTTGCTTTCATTCGTTAATATTTTCTTGCATTTTTTATTTTGTTTCTTCTAGACAGTATATTTAGTATTGAAAATGTTATTTTACTTACTTTAATTCTGCTTATAAAATTTTTCTTATATAATACCTTTACATAATAGTATATATGAGACATATAATAAATATTATACCTATAAAACTCCACACATTTATTTTTAATTCCTAAACAAGGAGACTTTTTAGTTTTTCCCAGCTTAATATTTTCTTATGTTGTCATTAAACTACAGCCCCTAAAAATAACTTGATCAAAAGAAAATAAAAAATATTTAAAATCATCAAAAGATAATGAAAATTAAAACCTAACATACAAACACATACAAGACAGAATACAAGACAAATAATGAGAGAAGCTTATAGCAATAAGTAATTACATTTAAAAGAAAATTTTAAGCAAGAAAACTTTATAACAGAAGTAACTAGAAAAAGAAAAATGAACTAAATTTAAAGTGAATAAAACAAGAAAATAATAAACAGACAAAAATAGGTCAGAGAATAAAAAGTGAAAATAAACTCTAAAAATTAGTTTTTAAAAACATAAATTTCCATTCCTTAGCTAGACTAAGAGAAAGACAAGTCTAGCAGGATTGAAAGGGGGCCACATTATAACATATGTCTGAGAAATTAAAAAAAAAAGATAGTAAGTGATTATTATAAACTGGGTAACAATGGGAAAAAGAATGAATTCTTAGCAACATAAAAAACTGAAAATAATAATAGCCCAAATAGAGAAGAAACTGAAGACTAGAATGATCAATAGCAAATACATAAATTAAATCAATAATTGAAAACCTCCTCAAAAGAAAAACCAAATATCAGATGATCTTTGAGGTAAATTCCACTAAACAGTCTAAAAATAATTAATAAGAGTTTTTCTCAAACTCTTCAAATAGAAGACGGAACACTTTGAGATTTATTTTACGAAACAGCAGCACCTTCATGCCAAAAGCAAGCAAAGGCGTTACAAGAAAGAGTAACAACAGGAAAATCTCCCTGATGAATATTGCTGCAAATATCTTTCTGAAAAACCAGCAAACTGAATTCAATAGCACATTAAAAGGATCATGCCAATTGGGATTTATTTCTGAGATGCTGGATGGCTCAACATATGCAGATCAATCAGTATGATACAACATGTTAATAAGATATTTAAAAATTACTATCCCAATAGATGCATTAAAAAGCATTTGCAAACTATCTTCTGGATATAAACACCTTTCTGTGATTAAAATTCTTAACAAAATAGGGATAGAAAGATATAACTTCTATAAAACAATGTAATATATCAAAAGCCTAGAGCTCCTGTCATAACTTATGGGGAAAATCTGCAAAATTTCCCTTTGAGATATGGGACGATTCAAGGATATTCATTTTTAATGATGATTTTCAGTGTGGTCTTAGAAATACTAAGCAAGAAAAAGTAACCAAAACATTGAAGTTGCAAAGAAAAACGTCGAGTTTTCTCTATGGAAGAGATGATCACACACTTTTAAAATCTGAACATCTAGCAGAAAATGTCAGAACTAGTATATTCATTCACCCACCATGAACTGGTAGCTCAAAAATAAAAGAAATTCACTTTTCATAATTCTAAAGATAAGCAAGTCTTAAATCAAGACCTACCTGTTAGTGGAGATCACTCACTTTCTAGCTTACAAGAGTTACTTTCTGCCTCCCATCAGAATACACCAACTCGCTGCTTCTGAAGTCTGGTTCATAAGGCATAAATCCCAGTCATAAGGTCGCTGATCTCATGGCTTAAGTGCTTTCCAGAAGTCCCAACTCTTATCACCAGCTTTTGAAAGGTTAAACTTCCAGTATGTGAATCAGCTCAAACATTCAATTCATTGTTAATATAATAAAGTTGCAATACACGAATATAAACAAAAATTAATCATGTTTTTAGCTGTGTACAATGAAGAATTCAAAAAAGAGTTTAAGAAAATGATCCCAGTGATAATAACAGCAGTAAGAATAAAATAATGAGGACAAAATGTTCACCAAGGAACTGAAAACCTTGATACTGGAAATATTAAACAGTGGTATAGAAAATTAAAAAGACATAGATCAGTAGAAAGACTTTTATGTTCAAAGATTAGAAGTAATGTTAAATTGTTCTCAGTGAGCTATACTCTACATACTTAATGTAATTCTTATCAAAATTTCAGATTCATTATTTTTTTAATTCATTTTAGCCGATATATAAAACTCTAAATAGTATGCCCTGTTGAGGGCATGCCATGGAATGTTTTGAGATATGTATACAGCAAGTCAAACTTACCTACATTCTCAGATAATTATCTTTGTTTATAATGATAGCTCTCAATGTCGTTTCTTCTTTTTGAAATTACAGTGAATTCACTGAATTATACAACAGTGCACCCTAACTTCCTGCTCCTAGCTGCAATCGACAGCATTGATCAGTCTTTCTCCATCTTTCAACATGTTGCAGCCTCTGGTAACTGCCAATCTACTCTCAAATTTCATGAGACTGCAATTTCTACATTTCATATGACTGAGATCGTGGAGTCCTCTCCCTTCTCTGTGTGACTTATTTCACTTTCCATGATGATTTCCATGTTGCTTCGAATCACAGAATTTCATTACATGCCATTACTGAATAGCATTTCATTGTACGTATGCACAATAGTTTCTGTATCTGTCATTTGAAAAGCATGCAGGAGATTGTTCCCTTCTTGGTTATTATGAAGAGTGCTTCAATGAACATGGTAGTGCCGGTATTTCTTTCACACACTGATCTCTCATTGGGACATAAACTCTGAACTGGAATTACTGGGTCACATATTAGTTTTTTAAAAAATTTTTGAGGAAATACTACACAATTTTCCATAATGATTCAATAATTTACAAACCCACCAACAAGGTGCAAAGGTCTTTTTCCTGTACATACTCAGTAGCATTTTGTTTGTTTGTTTGTTTTAATAACATCCATTTTTACTGAGCAGAGGTGTTGTTTCTTTGTAGTTCTGATCTTCATATCCCCAGCGATTAGCGTTACTGTATATTTTCTCATTTTTATGTCTTTTTGAGAAATATCTATCGCCATTTTGTAATAAAGTTTTTTGGAGGGGCTATTTTTGCTGTAGATTTTTGAATTGCAACCTATATTCTGGATATAAACACCTTGTCAGTTTTATAGCTTGAAAATATTATTTTCCATTATATAGACTGTCTTCATTGAGTAGTTTCTTTGGTGTGAAGAAACCTTTTAGAGTGATGTAATCCCTGAGTTTAGGGGTCTTGTCCAAAAGCTTTTTGAATACTCTAATGCCCTATAGCATTTCTTTTAAGTTTTCTTCTAGTTGTTGCATAATTTCAGATAACACATTTAAATATGTAATCCACTTTGAATTTTTATGGGTGGAATGAAATAAGGATCTAGTTCATTATTCAAAATGCATATATCTAATTTTTCAGCATTTATAGAAAAGACTGCCCTTTCTCCAATGCATCTTCTTAGCCTCTTGATAAAAAAAAAATCAGTTGACTATTGATTAACGGGTTGATATCTAGGGTTTGTATCCTGTTCCTTTGATCCAGGTGTCTGTTTACTACATAATGTCAATACCATTTGCAATACCATGCGAACACCATTGTTTTGAATACTGCTAGCTTGCATAAATATAAATCAAAATATCATAAAATTTGTAAGAGTCTACAAATGACAAGTAGGCAAAACAGTCTTGAGGAGTTAGGAAACTGCATTTCTTATTTCAAATTATATTATGAAACTACAATTGTCAAAACAATTGCTACTCATGTAAAAACAGACATACAGATCAATGAACAGAAATAGATTACAGAAATAAATTTACTTTTCCATGTTAAACTGATCTTCAGCAAGGATGTCATGAACTCAATAGAGCAGGAGAATCATTTTTAGAAAATTGTGCTTAAAAAAAGCAAATACTTATATGTATAATAATGAAAATTGACCCTTATTTTATAATCTGTGTAAAAATCTATTTAAAATGGACTAAAGATTAAACTGAAACCATGCACTTACAAGAAGAAAACCTAAAAGAAAAGCAGCCTGGCCTGAAGTGCGTGACTTATAATCTCAGCAGCCAGGAGGCTAAATCGGAAAGATAGCCTCAAGTTTGAGGCCCACCTGGGCTACATACTGAATTCAAGGCTACACTGAATTACACACTGAGACACTTTCTCAACAACAAAAAAACAAAGCAAAAACATAAAATAAAAATACAAATAAAACAGGCTCAGAGAACAGAATGGTATTCACGAAGCTCTTGGAGAAGAAGAAAATGGAGAAATCATGGTCAAGTGAACTAAAGTTTCAGTTATGCAAAATGAATAGGTTCTAGAGACCTAACACATCTAAAATAGTATATGTTTGAACATTTTCCAACATTTGACAAGCTGTCTATGATTTGATCACTTTTCTGTACATGCCCTGTCCTTGACTAAAAAATATCATTGTTTTAAAAGTTCCTGGTATTTTCATCATCCACTGCTCTGTAACTTATACTATTTACTGTACTCATTAACACTTCTGCATGGCAACATTTACCATTCTTCAGGCATTTCAAATTATCTTCCATTTAAAAACAGATTGTTTTCATGATTCATTTTTCTCAAACTTTACCTCTTGGATTTTTTCCCTCTAATTTCTCCAAATTCTAACTTAACAGCATCTTTCATCATTAAATATGCACTGAAGAGTTATATAAAATATATTGCTGTCCATGAAGGACTTTTATAATCAGACATGCTGATGAATAGAATCATAACATTATTTATGATAGAGCTGACAGTGGGGGAAATAAATAACCTAAATAAAATAATGAATATATTATCATTTTCAATTAATTAATATTGCTCAATATTTTGAGCTGAAATGATTTTAAGTTTTTGCAATTAAATTGTTTGAACTTACATTCAGTTACAAAATTCCCCCTGAAATAAATCTCAAATCTCAGTCTGTATGTGCTTAATTCAAATAATTCAATTATATATCAAATTACTCAAAAATGTACATATCCCACACTCCACTCTGAACTTAATTGATGTGTTTTGTAACCATACGCACAACTGACCATTGTTATGCCTCAGTAAGGGAAAGATCAATAACACAGAAATGATTCCTCATGATAGAAATCAACAAATACATAATTAGGCTGCTGCAGAAATTCTGTTTTCTCCTTACTCCCTTTCTCACCCACATCTCTCCTCAGTACACACAGGCATTCCCAAAAGAACAAGTACAAAAGGACAATTATCACATTTCAATTCCACATTCCTCCTCATTTTGCATATAGATCTACACATATAAAAGGGTCTGCATGCCCACATGCCATATGCTGAGAAATCCTGGCTTGCAGAGACTTGGTAGCATTTGTAGATGTGCATTTATTTAAATTTTACAAATTTATACAGCTTCACAAAGTTCCTTGGGATTTCCCCCTCTTTCTCATTCCATCAGGAAGATGATCACACTTGTGTCCCATAAAGCTAACTTAATCGCATGCTCAATCTCTTAGGTCATTTTGAGGCCCAATATTTGGCTATTAAGGAGGTAGGCCTATGAATCCAATCCCAAAGTTTGGGCATTTTATCCATTTCTCTGAGCCTTTCCTTCCTCAGGCTCAAGCATGAATTTATTCTGGTTCAGTGATATTATCCGCCCATCACCGAGCCATCTCACATCCTCTGCACCATCTGTTTGTGGCATATCTTCACTACAGATTTGCAACCAGGAGGAAAGTACTCAGCTGGTGTTCTTTCTTTTTGATAAGCCATTATTTTAACTTCAAGAAGTCACTGGAATTGTTGTTGTTCATGTTGTTGTTGTTGTTTAAATTACATGTTCAAGGATGTTCATGATTTGGAAAAGCCATGTTACGTTGGTAAAAGAAGGAATTATGTATCCTTCCTGTTCTAGGTACATATGTTTTGGACATTAGTCATTAATAGTAAGAGTTCTGAGCATTAGCTGTTTTCCTGTTTTTCCTAAGAGCTTAATAACTCAGCATAGTCCTTCAAATAATTGATACCATAGCAGTGCTTTTTCTATTGAATTCCTAAAAGAAGGGGGGGGAAGCATTAGATTTGAGTCAGTGTTAATAAAGAAATAAGGCTGTAATGAATACTGTATGACAGTTTCTTTTAAAAACTAAAGAGTCTCTCTCTTTTAAAGAGCTATCAATTTGGAGACAATTCAGTTGGGTGAACACAGTTTACCAAAAATAGCTATTTTATATTTTAATGGAGACATCCATTTTATTGTGCCTCATCCAGACTTGACTTAATCAAATTTTTCTTAACCCTAGTCAAAGAAGAATGGTGATCAGCAAGCTGTGACCACACACACACACACACACACACATACACACACACACACATACCATTTTGGTTCTCATTTAAACACAGTTATGTAATTCAGAGATATTGGTCATTTGTATGAAATAGGATCTCATGTTGAGATTTATTTCCTATCTCTTGGGAGTGGACGAGAGAAAACAACAGTAACTATAATTTGCAGCCTGTGAAGGTTTTCATTCAGTGGAAAAGAAACTCTCACGGGGCCTAATTTAAAACCACTGAATATGCATTTGGGATGTCATCCATAAAGAAAGGCTTCTAGGGCAGAAAGCATGGAGAGAGAAGGGATGTGTAAATTTTGGAGACAAAGTCCCCAGTCCACCATACAGAACAAGAATTTTACCAGCTAAAGATAAGAGATTTGCTAAACAGAATTTCTGTTGTACTTAGAATACGTAATTTTGTTTGAATTTTCATATTCAATGACTTCATTATCAATACTTGCCTTCTCTTAGTCTTGTGTGCATGTCAAATTCTTTCCTGATGAGTCAAATACAATTTTTTAATACCTAGGAATTTAAATAATTTCATTATTTTTGTTGGGCATTTGAGAGAAATTATCCAAATTTTAAAATTATTTCTGTTAATATTCTATTAAAACTATATCTTAAAACCAATTTGTGAAATTGTTAGGATATGATGAATATTTGCTATTTATTAGATTATGTTAAATGCTAAATTATTATTAAATTAATATTTGATATTATTTGAACTCACTATGCAGCCCAACATGGCCTTGAATTAGCATCAATCTTCCTGCCTCAGCCTCCCAAGTACTGGGATTACTGGCATGCACCACCATGCCCAGCAATGTATCACAAACATTTTAAATTTTCAAAGCAAATGACAAATTTGTCTCTTTAAAAATTTACCCAGTTGTACTAATATTGCCATCATCTGAGACAATATGTTTCTTCATGATCGCACTAACACTGAGCATTGCTATTTCATTCATTATTGATAGTTTTATTCTAGAAATTTTGATTAATTATATTCTCGCTATCAATTGTACTTGCTATAAAGAAAAATAGCATGCAATCAGGTTTCCAAAGTTCATGCCTCTAACTACATTCTCAATTACTCACTATCTTTATGTTCATTATGCTTCATGAATAAGGGTCATATTTAATACTATTTGTTAGAAATGAATTTTCCAAGAGTAACTCTCTTTTCTGCGTACCTATGGTCTGCACCATCTTTTCTGCACCAGAAGCCCTGGATGAGGAATAATTGTTAGTTTGAAATCAGGTTTCTTTACAGGCCACAGAAGAATTAGTAACTGAAATAATAAAGATGTATTTCTCTGTGTGTCAGAGGTTAAGCCTGTTACTGTCACCCACTGATTTCAGTAGGTATTCCTCAATTCATGTTTTCTAAATTGTAACAGAAACTCAGTGCATATATAGTATTCTTTCACTCTTTCATGTATTTGTTGTGGGTTATGTGAGGCAAAAGTAAAACCAAAACAGTTAAGTGGCATCCCCTCTAAGAGTCTTGTGTCTTCTGTAAGCACCTGATGGGCTAATTAGTTAGCTTGAATTTGGAGTAAACATCTCAGGCCCTTCAGAGATCTTAAAACAGTTGAAAGCACCGGCATGTGAGGGATATACTTGAAGAAAAATATTCATGTATATTTCTGAAAACAACATAGGCCAGAGCACTATGCTAATCACTTAATTCAGTCCTTAAGTGGGTTAGATGGCTTAGTACAAGAGCAGAAAACAAGCAAAAGAGGAAAGAGAAAAGATGGAGAAAGACAAATAATATGTATATGTGTACATATTATATATGCAATACTTGTTTATAGATGTATATGGTTGGGGGCCATAGATACATTCTTAGACTTGGAAAGTTTCCAAAGCAAGCTACCACTCATAATGAAACAACTCGGCCATTGAGATAACTTAATTGCTATTTTGGGAAGCTACAGATGTAAAGGTCATCTTTGAAAATTAAACATTGATTGAAAACTTGTTATTTCTTATATTATTGTGCTAATTCATGAGAGAGAATCTCACTTAACTATAAAAAAGGCTTGCAGAAACAATTTTTAACATAGTATCCTAACATTTTCTATGTAAAACTATAATAATAATCCAAAGAAAAAAATGATCTTGGCTTTTTAAGTGATATAAAATATAGTAAGTTTTACATATTATTGAATATCAAGCATTATCATCAAATGTTTCCCTTGTCACCCACAAAAACATGTACAATTATTAGAATATAATTAAGGTTTTGACATCTGTTATATCAGTTTTGATGTACTTATTTCCTTGCTTTGATTTTCTTTTGTGTGTGTTTGTATGTGAATTTGTTTGTAAAAATTCATGTCAATGAAAAAGAAGAAAGCATACCAATAACAAAATTCTGAAATATACTAAAGTTAAATTTTAATCATTTATCTTTACCTTAAACAGAAAAGTAATTCAAGTGCTTCCAATCTTTATCAGTGTTGTTTGGAGCAGATTCTCATTTCCCTGTGTACTTCAGAGGCTTGTCAAAAAATTGAGAGATGGGGTTTGCTTCAAAAAAAAACTTTTAACATAAAGGAAATAAAAAAAGAAGGCTAATAATAGATCATGTTGTGAATACATGTTTTGTGACATATTCCATTCCCAGAATTAATTTAGGGGTTGAGGGATGAATATAAAATGGATGTTAAACTTAATTTTACTGTTCTTCAATGTATCATGTTTTGTTTATCTTTAGCATTAGTGAAGAATATAACATATGTATTATGAATTGGCAATATGTCATCAATTAGCATAATGTCCAGAAAAATCATTTCTTGTACAGAACTGGAAAACATGAGCCCTTGGTGGAAATGAGGAAATGACAGGTATATTTCTTTCATCTCGCTGAGAATTATTTTTTAATTTAGAGGGATGATTTCAATAGTCATTAACATTGTAGAAGATTATAGTGCTGTGTGAGAATGTACAAAAAGCTGTAGACTTGGAGGATATATCAAAAAATACTAACATACAGCATGTAAATGAAGTGTCCTTGTATAAAGAAGGCCTTATCTGGATGGTCCTTAAGATTCTAAAACCTAAGACATAAAACTAACCTAACAAACCCTTGACATAGTAGCTCATCACAATTACTGGCAAACAAAACTATATTTCTAGAATTTGTCACTATGACCAGATCTCTGAATATCTGGCTGAAAATGGTCAACCATAGTCTTGTGAAAAATATAAAGACTATTATCCTGTTTGTACAATGTAAAGAACTAAACATATGTCATGTGTTCTTAGTGTAATTAGAAAAACTTTCCATCATAATTTTCAATATTTAGAATCAGTGTTGAGTACTTTATAGCAATATATAAAGATATAAAATATATATAAAAAGATTGAACTTGAAATAGTAAAAATATAAAAGAAACAAGTATTTACATTTTGAATATTGAAGAGTTTTTGCTAGAATATTCACAGTTTGTAACACTATGGTATTCCCTAATTAATCAAGCCTTTGTTGTTACCAACTTGTCTGAATATAAAAGAGTGCTAATTTATACATTCCATCATGTATAAAACAAGTTCAAAAACAATTGTTGGATGCCTAGTAAGTAAAATAAAATTATAATAGATGAATCTATAATTTTTTTCTTTCAAAGGATCTATACCTTAACAAAAGCAAGGAAATAGACATACAATCTATGAATCTACAAAACGAGACTTTATTAATAAAGAAATACAATTTTGTGATCTTTGAAGGGAAAGTATACCGGATTTAGGGAACATCCACAAGAGTGGGCAGTTCCTAGCCATGAAGGTATTTCACTGGTTGACCTAAAAAGCAGCATTTCATATGGCTGGCAGAATCATAAAGAGGAAAAATGAGACAGCTCAGGACATTTTCAAAACATCCTGAATTAACTAGTGTGCAACAAAAGCTGAAATTTTAAGGATTGGAAAGTAAAGGAAGTCATAGATTAAAATTATTTATTCAAGGTGTATACTAGAGATTTGCAATTTATGTGTATAACAGGGCCCCGTTGCATCTTGGGAGAACAGTGTGATGGTTTAGCTTCAAATACGATCCCTGCACCAGTGGTCATGGTCAGCACCCTTGAGCATACTTTCTCATTCATTTGAGTCTATATTCTTAAAGATAAAACTAAAAGATTAATCATAAGAATTGTATGGCACAGAGAATAAAATTATTTAGAAAATGTCAAATCTTATCACAAACTTAGATGAAATAAATATTATTCCCTACCTGCAAAAGTGTGCAAAACATCCCCAAAGTATTAAGTGCAATGCCGACTCGATTACACAAAATAACGATATTTTCAAAGAAAATAAATCATTATCCCATGCAGTTTCATATTCAATATAGTTGTTAAAATCTAGTAAAACACATGAGGAAAGTATGTGATTGTTTTCATAATACAGTACTTTTTTCTTAATAATTCTATTTCATTAGAGAGAATGTTCTGTAATATGACCATGTTATCTAGCATTTATATACAATGTGTTCAGCTAAATTGATCATCTGCCCAGATAAGTGACTCCAACTTTAGGAAAAGAACATATATATTTGCTACAAAATCTTCAGTACAAAACAAAGCTCCACATAAAGTTCATTGAGATAGAAAAATGGTATGATATGAATAATAGAAAATAGGTTTTCAATTTTTCAGGAAAGGACGATGTTAATGTACAAATAAGTGGTTGTTGAGTATTGAGTTTTGTTTTAATAGTGTTTGAGTTCCTTGTTTTCAGTCATTAGAAATCAATAGTATTCATTTACATCGTAGGGTTTAAAATTGTATTTTTTGCAATATAGCAGCAATTCAGTAAGTGAACTAATAAAGTCTGTGTGAACTATCTGCTTCTTTTATAGCTCATTACTTTCAAAGTGCCCCAGGGGAAGCCAGGCTAAACATTTTCCCCTGCATAGGGTCACAGAAAAAGTATATCTGATACATTTGATTACCGTAGGGCTATCAGGTTTTGCTTAATTGTCTATGGTCATTATGAACCCAAAAGAAAAAGACAAACATGTCACCACAATTAAGAATATACTTAATATGTGTGAATTTTAATTATCACAAACTCACTCCCACCAATAAGAGAATACCAGTTTCAACAGACTAGTAAATACTTTATTTCTTCACTCTAAATGGAAGCAGACTAGGATTTACACTAAAGCAAGTCTCTTCTCTCCTTATCTGTCATTTCCCTGATCATCAAAAGAAGCTCTTACACCTACCGGGGTGGATACCTGCAACCTGGTCACACACACACACCCACATTGTTTGGCTATATTTCATCAGAGCCCAAAAGTGCTCTCAATACAAGCCAATGTGTTGAATGAAATAAAATATGTCATTCAATGAATACCACTTCCTGTCTCCTTATGTAGAGAAATCTTGAGAAAGAAAATGATACTTTGACATTGTATGCAATAACATTAAGAGAAAGAAAGCAAAAATAATAATATTTTCACAGTTACATCTAAATTTTATTTTTTCCATTGGACTTCATTTAGGGACAAAAAGCCCTCAAAATTCTATCATTTGTCTAAATATTCAGCCTATAAACATGATGAAAAACTATGTGCAACTATCTTTGCTCATGCATTTTTGTCTTCTTGTAGCATTAGAAATACACAGGAGAATAAATAATCTTTCAGAAATTAGTATTGTTGCAACATTAAGTGCCAGCAAATAGAAAGCATGGTGAGAAATTCAAACCTGGAGGTTGAAATTACTGATGCCAGTCAATTGGAGAGGCTTTTCCCTTTTGTAAACTGCAGAAGAAAAATGGACTGAATTGTGACTTTCTGAACACAATGCAGTAACACAGACTCAAGTGCAAATGCCAGTTGGGGGATGGATCAAGTTGTCAGTCTTCCAAGGTTTTAATCTTTTTCCCCGTGGAGAGCTTGTTTGGTTGATCATGTTTGTATCTAGATTTTGTAACCTGAACAACCAGTTCTGAGACAACAATGTGTGATATATTAACTAGTGTTAATTCCCTACTATTCCCTTTTTTTTTTTTTGAAACTCTGTATCATTTCAATCGCTTTTTGTTTTGCTTTGTAAAATAAAATAAATATTTTTAAAAAGCTGCTTAGAAGCTCCTTTGCACACACAAAATTTTCTAACTGTAGAATCTATTACTTTGTTAAAGAAATAAAGAGGGAAGCCTGATGGCACTCTCGTTAGTTTGCATGTTTTGAAGAAATTCAGATATCAGTTATTACGTCTTTGGAAGTTAGGGAGGAAGGAAGTTACTGGTGAAATTACACTGTGAGAAAGGCTTCAAGACTGCTTCCAACTGAGCTGAGACGTACTGAACAACAGACAGAATCTAAGTGGCCTACATGTTGCTGGCCCTGAATCCTAAGTTTCTCATTTGAATTTTTATGTGAATTATTTCCATCCTTATAGAGATACAATGCCCAGAAAAATTTTCCACATATTTATAATTTATATTTCCATACTTATGTGGACTTCCATCAGGATATAGCTTAATTGCAAAACTAGCTCACTAGGAAGTTGTTGGGCTTATCAATAAATTAGAAAGTTGAATTTTGAATAATATGTGAGTATAATGAATTTTTAAAATTTATTTCTAATGCAATTAATCTGATATTTTCAAAAAATTGAAAAGGAACAACATGTTTATAAATCTAACTGATACTTATCATAACAATAAAAAGATACAAAATGACATAAATGATAGATATTTGTACTTTATGTAATAAGCAATGTGTGCCATATACAGATCTTTCTCTTATTTTGTAAAAAAATACTGCTTACTCTTTTATGGAATAAAATCCATAGGGCATTATACTGTATATATCTCTTTGTAGGATTATTTATGATGCTTCAAAATATCTGTATCTATTATAAAAAATAATTGTGGATAATGAAAAAATACAAAACATGCATTTTTTGCATCTCTTTCTATGCATTATATTAAAATTAGAAACTGTCACCAATCCAGGAATAAAGCATTTATCAACTGTCGCATAAAGCTTAATAACAGATGATGGTTATTGGTAATTAGAGGGTTAGAGGAATGTTATAATTGTAGAGATATTTTCTAGTAAAGATATAGGGAAGGGAAGGGAGAGTTGCCAATGATTTTGGTGTGTAGAGTGTGTGTACTAAAACATCCCTTCTGGTTTTACATATTAAACCTATTCTGAAACAGTGCAAACTGTCATGATTTTCATGACATTATTCCTGATTCTTTTCTTATGCATTGGTTGTATTTGCTTAGACAGACACTGAAATTCTATTGTTATAAGCATGCTGTTTTAATTGTGCATTATAGTGCTACCCTACTGTCAGAAGGCAATGCTCTCCAGAACCCTACAATGCTCAACAGATTATATAAACAATGCCACTCCAGAATATTCTTCCAGTAAAATCTCTGTATATGCATAGTGCAACTGTGCTACATTATCATTCCCTTGGGTATACACTCCCCTGAAAATGTTATTTTGCATCATTTACAACAGTTTGTACCATTACATGTTTTATCCCAAACTGATTTCTTCTTTTGCCTTATATTCTCTGAAACATTCAGAGGTGAAATACTGTTCAAAGAAAATACTTTGTTCAGAGGTACTAAAATCATTCATTTATTTAAATTTTCTAGTGTGATTTTAGAAATAAAATTAGTTGAAGTTGGTTATGATTCTTTGTATTTTGTGTAAAGAAAACATCATTAAAGGAAAAAAATGTGCTCTGTGAGTCTTAGTTCAAAAACCTGGTATGAAAAATACAAATTTCTAGCAAACAGTTTTAGCCTAGAACCTGGTACACTTGCTACATTACTGAGGATGAATTTCGACAATGACTGTATTAGAGAATCCTAATACCATGTGTGTTAAATAAACCCCAATTTGTTTCTATCTCATGGGAAAACACACTAGCACTTCAGAGTGGGCAGCAAGTCTCAGAGTGTCAGGGTGGGCTTTTTTTTCTACTTTTAAGACATTGATCTCTGGATCTAATATATGTTTTAAATATATAATCCATCTTCCATTCAAAAGAAGGAGAAAAAGAGTAACCAATTTCTACAAGTGTGCTCAGAATATTGCCACTTTTATCTCCTTGAGCCAAAATGTTGGCTCTTGGTAGATTAAACATTCATTCTCCATTCTGAGCTGCAGTGTACCCAGTTAAAATTCAGTACTCCATCACCTGGAAAGTAAAGGGCAAATAACATGGGATGAAGACTAGTTCTTATGATAAGCCAGTATATACCATGTGCAGACAGCACTGTGTAAAGAAAATGTGACACTTTAGCACAAAAGTCTTCCTTCATATCACTTTAATAAGACAATGATTGTATATTATATTAATAAGACAGCTTAATATTATCATTTCTGCAGAGCAGTGCTTGAGCTCAAATATCGTTTAAGAGTTATAAGTCATATCATACTGAAAAGCTAATGTTCTTTTGTACTACAAGACAAATTTATAGTTTCTTCTCTTTTGCTGCATAACAAATAGCCCCCTAATTTAGTAATTTAAAATAACAGCTGGTTCATTATCTGTGATAATACTGTAAGTCGACTGAGCTTACCTGGGCTATTTGAAAATTGTGAGATTCACATTCTGTAACAAAATTTAGTAATTCAAGGAGCTGAGATGAATTTGCATTAAATAAGCTTTAATTTATGTTTCCCTAGATCAAATCCCTCAAATATTTTAGAGCTTTCTTATTATTTGTATACCTCTACATATTATCTGGAAAGATGTAATAAATTAATAGTAATGGTTTATTTTATGATGCTTAAAAGAACAGTTTAAGAAAAAATCATAGGTTTGTAAAAAGTTTAAATTGAATGTTTTATGTCACTTAAAGTCATACGAAATGACTTTCATATTTTGATTCAAGGATAGGTTCCTTTAAAGAAATTGATCTATCTGGCCTGTGTACAGGCCTTGAATCTGTGTACTGTGTATTATTTTTAAGCGTATGACTAATCTCCATGTGCAAGTGACCTATATTCAGCCACCTTCTGTGAATATCGTTGCATAGATTTATTGTTTGATATGAAAACAAAAAATCCAACCTTATAAACATATTCAGTATAGTATTTGGACTGAATAAAATAATAATTATTTTGGCTTGATACTTAGAAGCATATTTGTGGCTTTTAAATAAAGAGAAAGGAAGAACTTCTTGGTGGCAATTCTAGCCAAAATAAAATGAAGATGTTGAATTGGAAACATCACTTCCTCGGCTTCAGTTTCAGCAAGATTCTAACTTCTAGTATCAATTAAATTTATCTATGTTTCATGTAGGCTGCAAATGATATGAGGAGGTAAATTTGATTTTGTTGTTTAAATCATCTCTTTATTCTTTATTCTTTATTTACAGCTTTGGTTTCAGGCACTGCAAATTACAGTCAATATTAAGCATTGGAGACAAAATCAGCTCTTGAGATGCATCTTCAGCGGGCATAGTGTCTCAGTGAGTGAGTTTAAACCCCTTTCTACATTTAAGACTTTGACCTTTAGATATACTACATTTTAAAATTTATAAGTCATCTTGTATTCAAAGGAAGGAAAAAGGGGTGACCATTTTCCCCAGGTTTGCGTAGTATATGCCCACTTACGTCTCCTTGAGCTCATGTAGTGTAAACCAAATTTTTCCCCTTCCACTTAGAATATTTGATGAGGTTACTCCTTTTGTTGTATCAAATAGTAAATACCTATTTATGTGACTAATCAGTTCTCTGAGACATCTTCTCTCCTATTTTCCTGCCAGTGATCAGCTTCTTGCAGGTGCAGGTTTCTATTTTGCAGCCACACAAGTGCGAGTGAATATCCTACATCTTTTTCCTAATACATTTTTCTTACTCAGGGGAGTCAGGCATTCTCATTACTTCCCTTTTTATCTTTCACCTGTTTTTTTCTCACTCAGAACATAGTTGATCCTTTTTCTAGCAATAAAGCTCTGCCTTTTTTCAACTATGTTCCTATCATTTCTCAGCCCAAACTATACCATATTCCGAGAAAATTAACTACTGACTATGCTGAGCTTTGTAAGTTCTATACTCATCAGAACTAATGCAAATTACTGTCACTTCCACCCTTCAGACTCTATTTTCTTCCTTGAAATCACATGCAATATAGATGGATTTCTTCTTTCAGAACAGAATACTAGGAAGAGTAGAGATCTGCAGGTAAACGCTCTTCTCCTACTTAGTAGGCATAAAACTTTGGTAAAGTTATTTAGATTATCAGTCTTTCAACTTGTTTTCTGTAGAAAATAATAAGTCTAACTAATTTGTATGATTGTGAATAATCCAATGAAGATTAATATTCTTGAACTGAACTTAGTACATGATATTAAAGACCAAATTGTTATGATACATATGAAATTTATAATTGTACTTATTAAAAATTTATCACTTCTGAAGTAAACGTTTATCTTCAGCTATTGGGAATATGACACTTTCTAAACTCTTAAATCATTTTATATTCACCTATCAATATCTCATTTGAATCTTGATTCATCATCACATGTGTATTAGTTTTCCATTGTTGCAGTAAACGAAAAAAACCTACCACAATCTAGCGGTTTTAACTAATGCAAATGTAGTATCTTAAAGAAGGGAAAAGAGATCATTGAAGAAGCAATTTATGGAAGAGTAGTGTTTAGAAAAAGCAAAGTAAATATGCAGCACAATAAAGTTGTTGGATCAAGAGCTTCACTTTAGAATATTGCTTAAGAAAAAAGAAAGAATTGTTAAAGTGAGACCAGTTGTAGAATATTTGAATATGAAGCAGAAATTATAATACCAGGGGTAGAGATTATAGCTTGCAGGTAAAAACTACCCTATGGAAGTATTAATGTCTATCCTGTCCCTCTTCAGCGACTGTGAACATCAGTATTTATCATGGCATTTCTAAGTTCCTAGACACCTATCTTCTTATATTAATTCATATGCAAAGAAGCTAGTGACCATCTGGCATTTTCATCAGAGTTCCACAACATAATCTAACCACCTACCTGCTGATTGTGTTCTTTGCAGAATAGGCTTTCAATATACTTGTTTGTGAGGAAAAACTATCTACACAAAAGCATTCCATGCCTTAAACCATTGAAATTTGTATTCTTGTATATAAAATGTATTCATCCCATCTAGTCCCATAGTGAATCTCTGCTGAAGCGGCATTGAGCTCCACTTCAAATCTAGGTGGAGGTGACCGTGGTCCTAGGCGCCCCTACTCTGTATGATGTTTGATATGATGCTACATTGACTACACTGGTGACATTTCTCAAAAGAGGTGGTAACCTCTTTCCCTTTGAAACCAGAAAAGTCTGGTTTCAGGCTCTCATACTCTATGATGTGGTCACGATAAAGTCAGCAGCCTTGGCAATACCTGAAACACTTTAGGCATAAATATTCCATTTTCTTAGGGGATAGGTACTGACTTTTCCATTCAGTTGATACATCTCTTCATTAAGTGATCATTTGGTTACACTCTTCATTGTTCTCATCTAAACAGATGCTTCTCACTCTCCATATGGATAGATTGAGCACTTCTTAAAGATTACATTCTACTTCCTTTTATTTTTTCATATGTGTATTATTGAGTTGTTTTAATGACTTTTTTCACTGCTGATCCAAACTACCCAACACCCAGAGTTAAAGGAGGAAAGTTTTATTTTGCCTCAAAATTTGTAGAGGTTTCACTCCGTAGTCAGCTGGTTCCAGGCAAGGTGACATGACAGAGGAGAAACAGTCCCTAGCAAAGCAGGCAGGATATAGCCAAGCAGCAAGCAGTGAATAGGAGCAGCAGAAGCAGCAGCAGCAGAAACTCTCCCTTTCTCTTATGTTCCATCAATGCTACTCACGCTTTGAGTGAGTAGCACTCACACACCAGATGAGAAATCCTTAATCCCCACCATTGGACCCTTAATCAGAGCATCATGCACTCTTAGATCAGTCACCTCTGAAAAGCCCAACCTATGATCACATGAGGCTTGGGGAGGACATCTATATGCAAGTCATATAGTTTCTCAAAGACAGAACCAATAAAATACATATATTACAGATAGATGATAGATAGATAGACATGATTTACAGATAAAAAGATACAGAGAGAGAGATGAGATTTATTGTACAAATTGCTTCATGAAATAATGGAGGATGAAAATGAAAAATTTCATCAACTGTCTTTAAGATGAAAATCAAGAAGGCCAATTTTGTCTAAGAACCAAAGTAGCTGATGGCAAGCTTCTTGGTCGGAGGTCAAAGGCTTGAAGCCTGGAAGCACTAATATCTGAGGGCAGAAGAAGATGACTCCCAGTTCAAACTGAAGACAGTGAATTTAACCTTCCTCCAAGTTTTTGTTCTAAATATGGCCCTCCGATGTTGGGGTAATGCCGACTTACATTGGTAAGAGTGATTGTTATTTCGTATAGTGATGCAAGTGTTGGATTTTTTTCTGAAAATATACTGACATATTCACCTAGAAATAATGTTTTTCCAGTTATAGATGTGTCCCTTAGCCCAATCAAGCCAAAACAGAAAATTAATTACCATAAATCTTCCCAATGATATTAGTAGATTATTTTATAATATGAGCCTAAAATTGAGATATTCATATAATTTGTCATCCATAATGAGGTCTCACTGAGACTGAACATATACAACTGATTCTTACACTAAGATCAAAGGAACAAACTAAGTCTTTCCAGGGAAAATTTGAATATGCTGTTTCCCTATATTTAACCAAATTGTGCAATCTGTTTGGGTAGAGACCAGAATACAATTTATATTCACATTTTGAGTTGAATCTCATATTTCTGTTACCAGAAATATAAATCTCTATATAAACACAGGTAGGTAGGGAGATTGTACTTTAATAATTTTGTTAATATTATCTTAGCTCTAACTTGATTTATAACTCTATTTTCAGGTGCTGGTGCGCAAAAGTAAAATGAATTTTAAAAGTAAGTAATTTAAAGTCCGTCTGGGAGAAGAACAGACAACTATACCCTAAATAGCCTTAAAAAATGCCTCAACTTAAAAATCTGAGTTGTGAGGAATTATTGTGGAGTACAAATTTCTGGGAAAAACTTAACCCTCAAAACAAAGTAAAACAAAAGGCAAAATATGAGGAAAAAAGAAAAGAAAGGAAAAAGAGAAAAATGCAAAGAAAGAAAAAAAGAAGAAAAGGAGGGCGTAAGAAGGAGGTGAGAAAGACAAAGAGACAGACAGACAGACAAATGGGTCTCAAGAGTTTTGAATCTTTCCTCTTCTTTAAGGACAAGCTCTATATCAGGTCCTCCTCTCAGGTGCCCCGCCCCAGAAATTGTGTATATGATACATTTCACTCTCATGGTAGCCTAATTTAAGTGAACATGGTCAAGAAATGTTGCATATGTAATTAAGGCCTCGAATCAATTGATTTGGAGAAAACATAACAGGAGATTATCCTGACTGGGGAAACTCAATCAATGGAGCACTTTTATAAAGTATGGGACACTTCCTGAAAGAAAAGATTGAAAATATCACAAGTATCATTCTGCTGACTTTTAACAAGAAAGTTGCCAGGGGGCTAGGACTTGAGGGAGCTGAGCCCTATCCAGCAAGCAGCAAGAAAATAGGGACTTCAGTTCTACTACAAGATAAATCAAATGGCTAATAATCTGAATCTACTGGGAAGAGAAAACTAGACTTTAGATGAGAACACAGATCAGGGCAGTTTAGAGCCTGAGCCACTGGAAAAAGAACTCAGTATTAGAGCACTTGGTCTCCTGATTCATGAAAAATTTAAGATAAAAAATATTTGTTGCCTTGACTGACTAGCTTGTAAGAATTTATTGTGCTGCATGAAAAAAATAAATATAATCACAGAAGAATAAACTCATAATACATCATACTTAAAAGCCAACCATACAAAATACAGAAGATAATGGTTCCCTGCAGCTTCATAATATAACTTTGAGTCCAGGATTGTGATACAATCTGCTTTGCTTTGTTAACCTGGATTGTTTTGCTAGTCTGAGTTCCTTCTGGTTCTATATGAATTTTAGGATTCTTTCTTCATTTCTATGAAGAATGCATTTGGTATTTTGATTGTGATTGCATCATGTCTGCATATCAATTTTGAAAATATGGTGATATTTGATATATTGGCTCTATCATGGAAAGGGGGTTTATTTTTCATTTTCTGATGTCCTTTTCAGTATCACTTGTCATTAGAGAAATGACAGTTACAACAACAGTTATATTCCATGCTACCTCAGAAAGAATGACCACCATCAAGCAATCATATAGTAACAAATGCTGATAAATCTAAAGGAACTCTTCTACATTGTTGGAGAGGGTAAACAAGAACAACAACAAGAGAAATCAATATGTAGATTCCTCGAAAAATAAATTAAAAATCCTATTTGATAATCTAGTTATCATCTCAGAAGAGTTCAAGACATCCTGTTACAAAGATGTATGCATAACTAGGTTTGTATCAGTCAGTTAATGATAGCTAAATCTTGGAAGCAGCCTGTTTGCCCACAAACATAAATGGATAAAAGAAAGGTGGCCTGTATACATAATGGAGTAGCACGCAGCATAAAGAAAGATAACCTTGAATCATTTTTGGGAAACTGGATGCACCCTGAGATCATAATTTTTGATGAAATAAGTCAGACATGAGCTTAAATATCACGTGGTTTCCCTTAGATAAGAATCTCCATATATAAGAAAGAGAAAACAAAGGGTCAATAATAAAAATTAAGGAGATAGATCTTTATCAAATGAGTAGAGAATCAAGAAACAAAAAGGGTAAAGTGGGAGGGCAGGAAAAGGAATGAAAAAGGAATTAAGGATATATTAACACCCCACAAGGAATGTACTGCAAATATGTACTAATAAAATAAACTAGTTCAAATCAAAATTCTTAAAAAAGGCATAATGATTCAATTTGGTTTTAGGATAACATGTATTTGCTTAGGAAAATAATTTTGATGCTTATGCAGTCAAATTTTAACAAATGTAGTTAACATTAATAACATTCTCAGAGTTATTTCATTGTCACTTATATAATGGTAGATCAGTAGATTTTATTTTATGTTTTTTTAGAATTTCATATCTCTTCCAAATTTGAGTCCATTTCATTTATGCATATATAATTAGATATATTATATTGATATATTAGATACAGATATTAGATAACATATTAGATAATATCTGAATATTAGATAATATTCAGCATATTATATAAAAATTATTGCCTAGACTTAAGCATAGGAAATGGTTTATACCTTCAAAGCACATAAATAATGAATGAGATCTCAAATATGGTGTCATCCAACAATGAAAAAGAAGACAAAATAGTATTAGCATTGCAATCTGAGTCTATCTGATAGTGAACTAGATTCTCAAGTTTAGTTTTTCAAGTTCGCTTCTATTTCTTAGTTTACTTGGCTGAACCATATTTCCCAGTCTCATTTGATCTCTGGTGTAAGGCTATAAATTCTAACCAATGGAAAGACATTCTTAGAGATGTATGCCACTTCCATGCGTCTTCTATGGTCTGTCTCACTTCTGGCTAACTGGGTGATTATCCAAGAATCCATGTTAAAGATCACAAAGCTTCCATCATTCTTGATGTCAGAGAGATGATGTCCTGCCTTTCCCTCACCCTACCCCACCCCTGTGGAACCTGTCTGGTTATTTATGTGAATGACAGCTATATTTATTTTGTGTTGTGTTACTAAATTACATATTAGGTCCACTGCAAAAGTTCATTGAGCAATGACTCTATTCATGATCACCTACTGCTATTCTATGTATCTTATCTGAAATTTTTCTATTCACAGCAAAACCAACTCAGAACACTTTAATCAAACATTTTAAATTGTCCTGCTAACTAGTTAATAGTCAAGGAGGGGCTAGAACCCTGGGCTTCCTAAATCAAAAGATAGCTATGCAATGCCTCTGTAGTGTTGCCACAGTTTAAAAGGGATTAAAACAAACTGATTGAGTGTAAAAAGGAACAGAGAATTGGAAATTATCTAACCACTTTCCTAGTATGAATATTTAGAGCTGAGATTGTTGTACCTGAAAAGATTAGCTTAAAGTAAATGAAGAGTTGCTATTTGGGAGCAGAGATAGAGCTGTTCTTAGTAGCCAAAGTGTGAGGTTTAGGAGAGAATTTCAGCTCCACATAAGATGTTCTAACATCTTGGGCTTCCCAATGGTATTTTCTTCACTTACTGAATCTTTAGTTCATTCAGACAACATTATATTCTCATCATATACTAGGCATTACACTACTGAGATGACTGAAAGGGAGTTTATGTCATTAATATTTTACTTTCTGGAAGGAAAAATAGGCTCTTTCCAAGATAGACAAATGATAATTAGATAGATGGATGCATAGACAAGATAGGCATAGATAATTACAGTACAGAACCACAATAATTTTATGACATGAAAAGCAAAGCACTGTTTGATTTAACCAGGGAAAGTATTTTAAAATTCTGTGTCATGAAGCAGAGCCTGTATATTTTATCTTCTCTCAGGGTCTCACCATGTTACCAGGCTGATGTTAAACTCAGTCTTTTCCCACTTCAGAATCCTCAGTGGCTCAGATACACACATGCACCACTAGACTGGCATCAATAGTGACTGTCTAATGAAGATTTTACTAGTTCAGAATAAAAGAACAATAACAAGGAGACTAGACTGGAAGTTTTGAAGGCATCTTTTACTCTTTTACTTGAATTTATTTGTACTCTCCTTTTGATATTAATGTCTTTTTTCTTATGAAATGATGTGGTTGTTGCTGATGACTTATTTCTACTGTTTGATGATCATTTGTTTATCTTACAAAATAAAATTTTAGCATTATATCTTGCCCCCAGGTTTTCAAAATATCTTGTGCCTGTCCACTAAAACTATAGTCTAATTTGAACCGCACATTGAGAGTTAAAGTGTTTAACATGTAAATGTAGGTTTTTCAGGTAGTTCATGTGCTCACAAAAGCACAGGGATTTGAGCACTGTCTGCATCATTGTGTGACTCGGAAATAGTTTAATCTTGCTAGAACATGGACTATCCTAAGGAATTTACCAAAAAAGTTTTTGTTTTAAAAGAGCTACCTTCAAAAATAAATTGGGAACATCACATAGGGATTATTAGAATGCTCTAAGGGATTTCAATGTTATCCATAGGCAGTAAGGACCTATTAAGAGTGTAGAACAAGCCAGTCAGTACAATGGTATACTTTTTTAATATGAACCCTCAGATTGTTATTCGTATTCATTTCATTTTTATCTTATACCTGAGTTTTTATAGTCTATGATTATTTTATTTTTAGACCTCACAATTCTTCACAATGAAGAATAGTATTCATATTAGGCATTTCTTTACCTATATGGCAAAAATAATACTTAGGCTATTTCTTTTTGACTTATTTTTAGTAGAAGAATAAAGTATGATCTTGTTCATGTTTTAGATATGAAAAAATAAACAGCAAATGACCACGAAAAAAGACTGCATTTCTGTTATTGTTTCCCTGTTTCCTATGACAGACTCTACCTTTTCCTGTTTTTCCTCCCTGTCTGATCTTTTAAACAAGAGCACAGGAAACTTCCTTGATACCATTTCTGTTAAATGTACACTATCTTCCTAAAATGAAATATGTAAACATAGTCCATGTAACACTAACTACCTTTTTCCAGTATATATACATGCTTGTCTCAGCTTTTATACTCCAGGAAACATAGATGCTGCATATTCACTAGAATTCCATCCAAAAGGAGACACATAAAATAAAATGAACTATGAAAGCAAAAAAAATTGTCTTTTCATAAATCTTTGGTAAATCAAGGCTTTAAAATAATACTTGAATTTAAATCTTTGAAAGGATATGATTACAAGGACTCAAGCATGACACAGCTATTCTTGCTGAGGTTCACATTTAATCAGTGCTTCGCCACCTTCATCTGGTACTGAGGACTGAAACCAAGGTATCACACGTGCTAAACAAATTCTATACCAGGAAGCTACATCTCCAGCTCCATTAGTCAACACTTTAACAGTCCCCGGCCTACACTAAAGATCCTAGTAAAATTATTTGGGATCCCATAGACATAGTTTTCATTGAAAAACTACTTCTTAATTCCTGGAACTTTTAGAAGGAATGTATATCTGAATTCATGATTTTAAGCAACTAATAACTGAGTTCTTAGTACTTGCTGCTAATTATTGCTTCTAATGTTTTAATATAATGAGTATTAGTCTATTGACTTTTCACCTGATGCTTGTTTTGGTTACTGAAGTCACATAGAAGCTACATCTGATGTTGTGGTACACTATAAAATGTTTTCTCATGTAATGCATAAATAAGCAGTTTCTTCAGGAGGTGGCCTTTTGGAGATGGGATAGGATCAGGGAGAGACACTTAGGCTTGAAAGATACGTTATCAAGATATGTTATACATACCAACTTCGCAAAACAAATGCTACCATTCTGTAACACTAGCATGAACTTATAAAATATAGAAAATAATCTCAGTCAACACAACAATGCTTTTAATACCAATGTTTGAACTAATATTCACTGTTTATTTCACTTTATTTTCAACTTGATTTATAGTTAGTGATGGTTATCTTTTCAGACCTGACAGACCTGCACAATGAAAACTAGAATTTGCCTCGCCTTACATTACATTTACATATCTTCTTTCTATACTTAGAAAAAAATCACTTTTTTTCAAAATTTAAAAAAACCTATTTTTACACAGAAAGCATGAAAATCAACAGAAATATGCATGAAAGTCACCTGTCCCAAAATCTAAATGCATGTGTAAGGGAAGTATGATTCCAGATGCATTGTGCTAATTCTCATAATGATACAGCATAATGACACTGAAACCCTATGTGCAAGCTCCTTGAAATTTCATATTTCGATCCTGTTCAGTTGGTAAATGTTAGTTTGATGTTTAATCTAGTTACATAAGAAAGAAATTTCCACAAGGTTTGATAGTATATCCAAAACCAGCTCTCTCATCTAAGTGTAAATATTAATTCAGTGCCTTGAAAGGTTCTGAACTTTAGGGTGTAATATGAAACCTCCCTTTGTGTTTAGGTCTCTAGTTTATTAGATTTCAGTGTTTGTGTATGTGAATGTCACCAACAACCATATGACATGTTAGCGAAATGAATCATTAAGCTGAAGTCAACTTTATAATGACTTCATAAAAATAGCATTCTTTTCAAAATTAACCATAGCATGTACACATTCGTGATCTCAAATATCTGTACAGAGGTTCCAATATCAAGTGAATGCTTATACCTGAGCTTGGTTGCTCTGTTGTGCAGAAACAGCTCTCATTTCTAAATTCGCTTTAGCAATGATACGAAGTAACATATGCAGCTTGCAAGGTCATGTTCCATTCATAATCCAACCGCTCTGGCTGCTCTGTGGTTGCAAGCTGTACATTCTTTGTTTTTAACTTAATGGCCACACGCTATGCCATTTTGTGAGGCACAGGTTCATTAGGCCTTCTGTTCAAGGGCCTTAAGGCCCCAATTTATTTTGACTCTGCAATTACTGGTGACAATTTTTATATGCAGCCAAATTTTTCAATCTCAGTGGGAATGTTTGCATAATTTGTGGCTTTTTGCTCTTCTGTCCAATAGCCTCACATTGGAAAAAAAAAAAAAAAAACATTAGTGATATATTGTTCAAAAACATCAGTGCTACTTGTACTATGCACTATTTTTCAAAAAACAAATGTTAGGAAAAAAACAATATGGAAAAATAAAAGATGTTAGCACATCTGGATTTTTATAGAGTTTGTTTTGGCTTGTGATAGCACATAAACTCTGGCAGGAGGGGATAGCTGATAATCTTCCTAGTTGATGGGACCATATAATAAGCACCCTTTTCAAAGATATTTATTTCTTTGAAATCAGTGAACACTGATTTACACCTTTGTCTGCATTCTTGTTAGTATAGAGTGCTTCTGAAATTATTATTAAAAACAATCAACCTAGTCTGAAGACCATGACCGGCTGTCACTGAATCTTTTTCTGCTAATTTAAGAGATCCTTGGTGGAAGTTTATTAGGCAAAAATTTGCATCATTCATAGATGAAAACTTGGAGTGAATCCATTAGAAAGCTGAGGGTAAATGAAAATTCTAATTGAAAGACAAAAATATAGCTATTCTCATGAAGAATTCTGGGGGATGGTTTGTGGGTTATCCGTATACCCTAGCCTGGACCAGATTCTCTATAAGACATAGTGTGCTTAATGAAATAAATATGAAGTCATGGCAAGTGATCACTATTTTCAAATATCTGAAATTAATTCATTTCAACAGAAGGATTTTAGGGATACTCCTGGTATCTCTGCTCAGGAATCTTGTTACTGTCTTGAAAGGTTATGTATTACACATCTTTGAATGTTAGGAAAAGCTTGATGAATTATGTTAAGTCAGAATGTTAAACCAGTGCCAAGGAGAGAGACAGAGAGAGAGAGACAGAGACAGAGACAGAGACAGAGACAGAGATGGTGAGAAAAGAAGCAATAGTAAAAAAACATTCCTTAAAGTTGTTTAAATTTAAATTTGGGGAAAGCATACACATTTTTTAGCTTAGAAGAGTAACTATATTTTAATAGTCTAGAATTTGGGAGTGGAAGATCTGTGTTGCAGTGCAAATCCAATATGAATAGAAATTATTAATATCGCTAGTATCATTTTCATCTTTATTCTTATAGCAGTAGCAGGGCAGAAAGCAGCTGTGTTGTTGTGATGCATACTAACAACCTGGGTTTCAACCTTAGCTTTGCCAGTGACTGAATACACCGTAAGATAAAACTTTTAGTCATCATGACTGTCAGTATCCTCAGCTGCAAAATACAGGTAATCATACCAATTTTCTAAAAACCATATAACTTATGTGATTGCTAAGGCCTTGTGGTACATATACACTGTACACTTGTCTTCTACTTGTTAGTTATTTTCTGTGTAGAAACGGTACTGAGCAAAGCTCTAGTAATCTATATACTGCAGATCAAAAGGGGGACACATAACTGATAACCCACACCACAAAGCACATAATAATTTTCAGCTGGGCCCCTGGCCTGGCCATTTCCCTGTTGCAACACTGGCTACTGTTACAAATTCCTAAACTGATTCAATGCCTAACTACTTGTATCAAGACTTAGTAAGTTGCTAGGATACCACTGGGACCTATTAAGACTTTCTTTCTCTCAGAACATAAAAAGGTAGGTTCTTTTATAAATAGAAACAATGCATTTCTTAACTTGACACTAGTTACCTGTAAATCTGATTTGCATGTTAAATTTAACAATGCTAAACCTGTAAAGTGTTCATTACTGGCTATTTAAGACTTATTACTTTAACAATTTAACCTCTGACACATGCTTCAAATGTTTCAGTCTATATTGTAAATGGTATCCCAACTATAGTATCCCAAATCTATGACTGTGCAAAAATATATAAAGGGAGAAAACTTCCAAATAAAACAAATCATCTTTTGTGCATGTATTTCAATTATTTTAATTGTCCTTCATAAATGAAGTGCTATGCTATTCAGGTTGATTGACAAAAAAGATATTTTCATCTCAAAATAACTTAATAGTCATCTATGGAATATTCAGAAGACAGTCTATGCCACTTTCTGTGAAGGAAGAAGAAGGGAAGTGAACATGTTACTTGGCTGCTGAACAAGTGAGTTGCTTAGCAACAAAAAACAAGGTTCAAAAGATTAGGTCAATAATATACAACTAAATCCAATAACAGCCAGAGAACATACTCTGGATGGTAGATTCCAACCTGCCTCTCAGAACAAACCTGTCTTCTAGAATTCAAATATGTACCATTACCATGTGCTTCAATTCCAATTTATTTAACATTGCGTTTAACATTTATTTAACTTTGAGTTTCATAATCAATATTATGAAGGTACAGTAAGTCCTTATAAATTAAATTCCATAGAATTCAGGGTTGTGAATTCTTCCAGTGTTTGATTTATACAGACCTAGTTCTGCTGCTGCTGTACTTTATGGGAAAAGAATGCAGTAGGTGATTAGAGAAATCTGTTGCATTTACATAGATTAGACTATCTCATCTAGAGAGGCTGAATCTTTTCTCCGTTTAGGTAAATAGGCAACAGGACAGAGGATGGTAGCATTTGATCATTGTCTATATGACATGCAAATGTCCTGAGTCCACAAAAGATTTTACAGATTGCAAGAGATGCTTCAAATCCCACACTACACAGCAAATTGTATTATGTGATCTGATTTTATTTTCTCCACTGTCTTTAAGCTGCCACACTGCCAAGTCATAAAAGAGGATAATACTGTAGATGGAAACTGTGCCTTTCACTTGCAAATTGGACCCTTGCTTTTCTTCCCATTTGTATGGGTTCACAAATTCCAGACATCCACCTCCAAAGCTACCTAAAACCTCCACCTCTGGCCAAAAGTCATCTTACTCTCCAGCACCCAAATAAATTTCTCAGTGTGTTTCTTTGCTTCTACTTAATAAATTAGCTGAGCACTCCCACTGATGAATCCCACAGTTTTTTGTTTGTTTTTGTTTTTTCTATAGTGAGTCAAGAAGCTGTTTCATTGGTAAGGGACAGGGCGCCTTTTGAGGTTCCCTGATCATCTTTGGGGGACTTCCTTGGATGTTGTCTTGACAGAGGGAAAGGTGATGATGGCCATTGTTACAAGAGGTTTGGTCTGCTTTCTGGTAGAGGAGTTGCAAACTCAACTAGAAACTACCCAAATCGCTTACTAAAAAACAAGCAAACAAACAAAAATCTGAGGTTTGAAGCACAAGCATTTGCTGCAATGTGAAGGTTGAAAGATGAATGTTTCCTATAAAACCAAGACCTGGCTTCCAGGACATCCTGTTGTTAGGCCCATTCACAATGAGGAGAAAATACAGATTTTAAAAACAAGTACTTTTAAGTAGTGCCCAATAGCAGAAGTAGCGTAAATTGCTTGAGGAAACAATCCAGCTCTCTTTGCCTCTCAGTTTTATCTTTAATAAAATAATCTTTTCCTCAAGCTCAAATGTACCCAAGGGAAAGGCAACTAAAACTGAGAAAGAAGAATCAGGCTGCTGTAGCACTTGTTTAAATGTATGTTTATTTTCCTTTTGAGGGTTGGTTGTAGAAAATGACAATTAGAAGGAAAAGCCAAACTCTGATTTAGTATAGAATTATTCCTTTCAAAGAAAAATTAACAGGTTCTAATACTGAGCATATTGGGAAATGTCAGCTTGATATTTTGATGCTTTTTTCCCTAACCCCTACAAATTCCATATTAAATCCTGGATAAATCCATTACTCATATATATATATATATATATATATATATATATATATATATATTCTTTTGTCTTATGCAAAGAAAGTACAAATGCAATGTATCTGAAGTGAACTTGACAAATTAACCATGATTAGAATTTGCAAAATTTTATTGTTATTGTGGACCCATCTCTTATTTATCCGAGAAACCTTGACTATCATTAAATTTGAGGCAGCAGTCCTCCCAGCTTTCTTGAGAATACAGCCTTGCTTTATTGCTCAGCCTGTTCAAGCAACATATTTCATTTTCTCTGGTTTACAGCAAGTTTGTTTACAAAGGATTAAACTGGAATTAGCAAGCCAAAGCTTCCCCCCATACTTTAATCAAAGCTACTTAGAAATAGAACACATTGTCTTTGCTTCCCTCTAATTTCACAACAATCTACATGGACAGAAAAGCTAAGAAGTTGTGTTTGGGTCTACATTGTTCTTCTAGGTTTGACAAGAATGTCAGAATTTCTCTAACAGAGCAAGAGTTGTCCTTCAGGACATTCATACCCGGATATTGAATGTTTTCTAATTTAATTACCATTATTCCAAATGAGAATAGCGTTTTTGCTGTTCTGTTTTGAAATTACCTTCACTGATTTACAAACAATGTAAGCAACATCTCATTTTATAACCACACCTTACAAAGGTTGTCATTTTCTTGAATAAAATTAAACGGTAGGTTTTAAACACAAAATTGTTAGTGTCTAATGAAAAATACACAGTATAACTACTCTAGACAAAGATGGTGGAAATCCCAGAGACTTGAGTCAAAATAAAAATAAAGCAAGCTGGACCTACTATATATGCCTGAGGATATGTCTACAAAAATTTCCAGTTGAGAAAAAACTATCCAACAAATTAGTTCCTCATGTACTGCCAAAAATCTGATTTGATCTGGTTATATATTTTATTTACTTTTTCTTTTAAGGCCAGTTGCTTGAAAAAATTAGCCCAATCAACTGTACTGATTCAATTTGTGAAATACCCATACTTTAGATTTAGGTTATCATCATTAGCATCTGTAGGCTTCCCTTTCAAACCTTCATACAATCGTGAGAGTGGACTTCTAGAGTTTGTGACTGATTCATGGGCTAATGATGGGATTAGAGTTGTGTGTGTAACACCCACCCTAGGATGAGTGGCCTTGCGCACACCATAAGGAAGGGAAAGAGATTTGCTCTCACCTCGTCTCTTGCAGCTTTTGGTATCTTCTGCCCCATGAACTGTTGCCCCTCTGCCACGCCACCTTATCTTAGAGCCAGTTGATTATGAACCGAAACCTGTACAAATTGTGAGCTAAATAAACTTTTCCTCCCTTAACTTGTGAGTATTGAGTATTTTGTCTCAACAAGGAGAGAAAAATAACTAACAGAAGACAATTATCCTTTTTAAAAAATGCTTTACCAGTATGATGGCTTCTCTTAACTCTCTACAAAGTCTATAATAAGCAATATGACTTTAAACTTCACAATTTGAGGACTACCACATGTTGAATTTCCAACCAAAAGATTTATATGAAAGATTGCTCCTCTTCTAAAACATTTAAACGTTCAAGAGTTTGGAGTTTAGTGATATAAATTATCTTGTTCATCTCAGGGAATTTAAGATAAAATACTCTATTGAAAAGTCAGGAGGATATAGGATTCCATGTCAAGGTCTACATTTTATGTGAATTAAACAGCGTGCTGTATATTGGAATGCCTTGAGGAACGCAGGCAGCAGTAAAAAACAGTCTCAACAGAGAAAGTGGCCTATCCATTATTTGAATCCCAGAGCCATTGTGCTATTCTGTATGGCAAGTGTGAAATTTCAAAGTTAACAATGGTAAGACAAATAAAGAAGTGTAGATAAATATATGTAGTTCAGAACAAAGAGACTATAATAAATTGTAACATGATCATAGTTAGCATTAACAGTGCAATCCTACATATCCATATATATAGAATGCATATGCACACATATATTAAGTAACTTAGAATTTATGGAGTATTTTGATGTGTTATATTTCTTAAAGAAATATTAACCAACCAAGTATAGTGACAAATACTTATAGTTCAAGCATTCTGGGTAGGGAAAGCTGGGAAAGAAGCTAGCTCAGCTAGTTGGGTCAATTTAGTGACTTAGCAAGACTGTTTCTCAAAAATAGGAAAAAAATAATGTAGCTCAGGCTGAAAGCACTGAGTTGAATCCTCAGTTGCAAAGAAACAAAAACAAAAAACCCAAAGTCATGCAACTTTTTCTATACCATGCAATGTAGGTGAAAATAATCCTCACATATCGATTAGACTTGCAAAATGCAAAGATGAAATTAAGACATTTGAAAAAGCAAACATCTTGAAATCTATTACATCATGCCAGATATTGTTGTGTTGTATGTACAATTTCTGGTGAACACTGTAATTTTTCTTGCTTGAGTAATGCAAAGTACTTTACATTGTAAACAGTACTACTTTATCATCATGTATGCATAAAAGGATACCAGATATACCATTAAATTTGATTGAATTTTAATTGTTTATCTATAAAGTATTCAAAAAACTGATTATTTAAAAATAATGATATAGAAGATACATTTTATTCTTAATATCTTGGTGTATTACTGTTTGTGTAAAAATCCCCCACACATTGAAAATATAAATTGCCACTAGACTTGCATTAACTTCAGGCTTATGCCACCTTTGTTTACATTTCTAGGGAAGAACCAAGTGAGTGACCTTTCTATAAACTACCTTTTTTGTTATGTCCTGACAGAAAGTGTCTCAGATTAATTCTCAGGCATTTATGAAACATGTGGTACTAATTGGATCCTGTGCAATGAATGGAAATATGGAAGTCAAAATATGTCCCAAGTTTTAATATCTTGGAATTCCATACTCTAAGCGGACAGAAGCACATGATAAAATTTTGCTTGTTTCCAAATTTGACAACTGCTACTCTTAAAATTTCATCATCTGAATGCAATCTAGTGATCAGTATGATATCCTCAAATGAATGTAGGATATGTCAAGACTCTGATTAAAATTCCAGATGTGCAAAACTCCTTTCAGAGTACCTGTATAACTTTAGTCAACTTTTTTTCTTCGACTCTACACATTAGGGCAACTAACTTACATTCCAACCCCTATTTATATTAACAGCATAAAAATATGGAGGTCTTACTATATTTGCGCAAATTGATAAGACTATGAGGTGTTCAGAAGAAACTCAAAATGGCAATTGCTTTATTTACACTCTTTGTGATCTTGAATTTATATATTCTGCTTAACAAAGCAATAGCTAAAAGTTGCACACTGTAATTTCCTCTGGTTCTCTCTCTCTCTCTCTCTCTCTCTCTCTCTCTATATATATATATATATATATATATATATATATATATACACACACACACACACACACACACACATATATATTGACTTTTTGTTCAATGTGATAATATTGGTAGCTCTTTGAGAGGTAACTACATTTAGACTGTCATTGTCATGAAGGTAGGAACCTATTATGGAATTAGTCCTCTTACAGGAAAAGGAAGAGAAACCAGATATCTTGTTCTCATTCATCTTATTTTCACTTTCTCTCTGATATGTAAGAAGACAGAAGTTGGACATGCAAATCTGTAAAAGCTCTCAAGAATGGAATGGGATGGCACCTTGATTTTGGAATTCCTAGATGCTCTTCAACCTATGTGGGGTCGCATCCAGGTAAACGCATTGTAATTGAAAATATTACCTGTTAAAATTACATTCAGAATACTTAGTCTGTTGAATATTGAAGCTTAATCCAGCTTAAATATTGCTCAGAATCTTTACATTAGCCCAAAGTTGGGCAAATACATCTAAGGATACAAGGATTATTTTATAATTAAATGTTGACTATCTTGTGTAATATATTGCAATACTGCAATGCAAGTATAAAAGAGAACGGTATGCACCTTCATTGTCAGCAGACACAGCTGTAAGCACAACAGGAATGAATAATATTTGAAGCATTGAGCTAAGATTAATTGTATGATGGTAAAGATGCTACAGTGACAGTCAACAGTTTCTCCCTGGGTGCAGCTCATCGCCACTACCAATCACCACAAGAGTGTATCATGCAACCTATCTACACTCCAGGAAAGGATCCAAATTTAACCTGTGAATCCTTGAAAATCTCAATATTTGAAATTTGAATATTGAGTTAGTATCACAGTAAGTTCAGCCATTGTAAAATGGGATCTGTCTGTGTAAACACACATATGTCAAATGTCAATATTCTAAAAGACACATATGTTGCAATATCCATTGTATTGTAACTACAGGTTCCTTAGTCTGGGTCTTTTTCAATTACTTTTCTATTTACATTTAAGGTAAATCTAAATGTGTCACTTCTTGTCCCTGGTAACCTCTTAGGCCCAGGATGGAAGGCACATTTTGCATTCATTTCACAAATAATAACAAATCACTGTTTGTACCCGGACAGAGCTTAAAAACAAGTAATATTACCTTGACTATTTTGTTTAAGATATCTAAAACAGACCAGAAGCAAAAAGCTTAGAGGCCTTTTATCTTATTTAATTTTAAAAAATGATGCAGCCTCAAATATTCTTGTGTTTATGCAAATATAAATAATGTGTTAGTGCTCTGGGGTTAAATATACCTAAATTGCTCACCTGCTTTCTATTGTTACTAGCGGTAAGGTAGTAGGCAAGCTTCTTAATTCTAAATTTTAAAAACACCTTTGATAAATGGAATTAATAAAGCCAATTTACTTTAGAGTTTGTAAAAGCCAAATTTTAAAAGCCAGGGATAAGTTGAAAGCACAGTTTAGTAGTAGTGCATTTGTCTGGCATTGCAGAAGATTCTAGGTTCGATTTTCAGCATTACCAAAAAATAGAAGAAGCTAGAGATGAGAGTGATTACAGCTGATTTTGGCAGCAGTGTCCCCAGGATCTGGATCTGGATCCAAAAAGGGACTTTGAATTAAATAAGGTAATCATTGCTGAATGCCAGTCAAAGTGTGTAATCCAGAGTAGCCTTTCTCCTTGTCAGTTACTATTATTGTGCTTTGAGAAATTGGGAAAGATTGATTGTTATAATTTTGACATGAGTTAGGTACAGACACCGCATGAGAAAAAGCTTCACAGATTTTATGTTTGAGATTTGGGTCCAACTTTGAGTGTAAATCTATAGGGACAGCTGAGGTGTTGGAATATACCAGCAGAATTGTAGAAAATGTGCAAAAACCTGCAGAAGTATAAAGCATCTTGAAGGACACCAATTGATCTTCATGATCTAGCTAAGAACATTAATTCCATATTTAAAAATGTAGAAATAATATTTTTATTTGAGAAGAAAATAGTAAATTTAGAATTGTGATAGTAAATTCCAGCTAAATGTATCTTTAGC
Organism: Cavia porcellus; assembly: GCF_034190915.1. NCBI lineage: Eukaryota > Metazoa > Chordata > Mammalia > Rodentia > Caviidae > Cavia > Cavia porcellus. Next base: position 62,158,115 of record NW_026947493.1, read on the forward strand.
ATTAGCAAGACAAATATAAAGATTTTCAACTGAAAATGAATATATATAGAAAGATAATTATATATAGACATAAATATATATAGAAAGATAATTAATTAGCAATGCCTTAGGTAAGAGGCCAAAAATGACACAAAAAAGAATAAAAGTGATTTAGTAGAATTTATCTTTATGTGAGAAAATTTTGTTTTATAGAGTAACTGAACCAAATAATGGATAGCTATGATAATATGTAAAATGATGGATCATGGAAAGTACTATTTTCTTACATGCATTGCTTCCTAAATTCCTCTTTAAGAAAATATAACTAACAACATGCTTTATTTTTAAATAATAATTATGAAATTATTAAATTATATACAAAAGTCCATTATAAACTCAGAATACTTGTTAAAAGTTTCAATCATTATTTCTTTTGGATATTACACAGAAGCGATTGTGCTGGACTTTATTGAGATACTACATGCACTGTTTACGCTTCCCAAGGCTGGCATGCAATTACTGACAATCACAAATTAAAGTTGGAGAAATTTCACTGACTTAATAGTTTAGGGGATTCAGTCCATTTTCAGGTGGTTCTAAAGCAGAAATACTATGAAGGAGGGGCATGGTGAAGGAAAGCTTTCCATCTTGATGGCAGTGAGGAAGCAGAAAGAAAAGGGAGGAGCCAGGGAGGAAAAGATGCTCTCCAAAGTTACACATAGCCAGTCCAAACAGGCCCCACCTCCTGACATCACATTCAGCTATGAACACGTGAATGGATGAATCCACTAGTAAGCACAAACCACCATCATCCAACCAGCTTCCCAAACCCCCACCCTAAACACATGAGACTTTGGGGGAATTCTAGATCTAAATCATAACACTCCTCTTAGTAAACACAAATTCAATATCAATTTATTATCATTATATTGAATGAGAAAAGAGTATTAAAACAGAAGAAGACAAATGGGAAACAACACGATGTTAAAATTGGCTTTCCTAGTTCACAATAAACAACTTAATATTGACCTAAACTATCTGGGAAGGCCACAATTGAATACAATTGAAATGCCATTATCTTCTAAAGAGCTGTCTCAACTTTTGTTTTGCTCGTTCCTAAGAAATGAATTAGCAAACAAACAAGATTTAATTCATTGTTAAATTACACACATCTTTTTAAAATTACTTATGGTAATGGACAAAATGAAACCATATTTCTTTTGGAAGATAAAAGGTCAAGACATTTAACATTTACAATTTCCAGGGGGTTTTTTGTTTGTTTGTTTATTTTCTTCAGAATTGTTTGTGAAAGAAACTTGTTTTCCTTCTACTCAACCTGCTAACAAAATTCTTGTATACTGCTAACACTGGGTGTGGTGAGATCAGTCCCTAAAAACTGGATGTAAAGTTTATACCAAAGACCTCAAAACGCTGAGTGCAATCAGCCTGCCTCTAAAAAGCATCTTTGTTAGCCTAAGAAGATGAAGATTAACCCAAAAGTGTAAAATTTTTAATTTTTGTAACCTCCCTGGCTTGACTTCCTGATTACCCATAACAAACAGACTCACTAAATAGTAATTTGTTTCATTGGAAGGTATTTAACTAAAATTCAATAGATGTTGGTCATTGTTCACTGCCAGGCCAGGCTTTATCTCACTGATGCACCCAGAGAATCACAGAGCACCTTAGATATTCATTAGCTACTCAAACAGCTGTCCACACAGGCAAAGTTGGCCTGCTCTCCATGGCCCCTGCATTCATTATAAATTTTGTATATTCTTTAGTTGTTAAAAGGTGGGAATTTGTTCCAGTTCTTCTGAATGTTTCAAGTAGTTATCACCAATCCAATTAGGAACACATGTTCTCCTTCTGTATTTCTGCAAGTTCTCTTTTTTAGGCATTTATAATTCTTTCACTACCAATGCCATAACATTTTATAACTTTTCCTTCATTGCCCCTGCCAGTTGTGTGATTCTCTAACCTACTCACGTTTTCAAATGCTCAGATCTATTCTCTCTGTTCAATTGCTTGTTACTTTACACCTGAGTCACAGAACAAGCCTTCTGGACTCTCCATGGAATAATTTCCTCTGATTTTATTTGATTTCAGTTATTTCATAGAGTTCTATAAGCTGTCTGAAATTAATTTTCAGGAAAATTATTTAAGGTAGAGTTAAGTTCTACCCTGTTGCAAAATGTTATTAGTTAATTCACCCAAATTTATTGAAAACACTTTCTTTTGCTCACTCTTTTCTTGTTATCATAAGGAAATGGAATGACTGTACAATATCATTTCTAAATTCTCTCTTCTCTAACATCAGACTACATGATGATCTTTATTTCAACATAACAATATGTTGATACCGGCTAAATTTTGACTCTTTTTTTTTATTCAGTCTTGAAGATGCAAAGTTCAGCAAGAAACATTTCTCAAAGTTCTTTTGGCTCTATTAGCGAATTTTGGATCAATTTGTCAATTTCACAATGTACATTAAAAAAAAACCTACTGAAAAGTATATAAAATTATTTTGAATAGATGAAATTTATTGTACATAATGTTTTTTTTAAATAGTATAGTGTTTTATTTTCACAAAGTTGGGATAATGGAATAGATGGGCATTTCTCCTACTGCTAAATACAGTAGAAAAGTCCAGAGAATTATATGTAAAACAAACATAACAATCTCCATCTTTCTGAGTCCCAGTTCTAATTTACCGTTGCAGTTATCTCTCCCTATCCCCCCATTTCAAATGAAATGCCTAATAAATATCTTCCTTTCCTTAAAAAGAAGAGGAAGAAGAGGAGGAGGAGGACGAGGAGGATGAGGAGGGGGAGGTCTAGGACGAGGACAAGAAGGAGGAGGAGGAGGAGGAAGAGGAGGAACAGGAGGAGGAGGAGGAGAAGGAGAAGACAAGGAGAAGGAGGAGGAGGAGGAGGAGAAGGAGAAGAAGAAGAGGAAGAGGAAGAGGAAGAGGAAGAAGAAGAAGAAGAAGAAGAAGAAGAAGAAGAAGAAGAAGAAGAAGAAGAAGAAGAAGAAGAAGAAGAAGAAGAATCTGAAAGTAGAAGATGGACCAGATAGATACTGGGAGTCTGAAGTAAAACATGCTATCAGTTCCAAGTTTTTCAACTGCTTCATATATCTCATACTTAGAACTGGAAATATCAACATGTAAAAATAAATACAGCAAATGAAACCAGTTCTTCCTAGCCAAAAAGTTATGGAAGAGATCTCAGTAAGATAATAATAAATATATGTTAATTAATTAATTAACTGAGACAAAAAATCCCTTTAATCAACACAAACAGTTCAAGAACATTGTACTCCATCCCCACCAGCAAAGACTACTAGAAAGCCTGAATTTCTACTAGTGCAAAGCTGCTAATATGCCCCCCTACCTTAGTGAGGAAAATCATAATATGTCCTTAAGGCACCAGGCGTCTCAGCCCCACAAGAAAATAATGAGCTCCTGCTCTCCCCGCTGCAGTGCTGTCCCAGAAGGCCTACTGGGCACTCAGGACGTGCACTGGTCCTGCAGCTAGGAGGCCATTGCAAGGTGTGATGTCAAAAGGCGTCATGTGGTGAACAGTAATGAGACACTAGAACCTTCTCCATCCAGAGAGGAATGAATGGAGGTGTAACCAGAACCCCATCCTTCCACCTGTGTCATAAGTAAAAAGGAACACTCAGGTGTTAATGGTGGCCAAGTGGAAAAAATGCTTGCTTCCAAAGTATCAGAAAAGAAACATTAACTCCTTTTCCTGCCAGAGAAGCATCAGGAAAAGTAATCTAAATGGAAAGTTGAAATATGACTCAGAACCTCATATCACAAAATCAAAATATCAAGGTTTTATTAAAAAACTTATACCAAAACCAAAAAGCCATTGTACTGATTGACAATAACTCATGAAACAGAAGCTGGTGTTTGGGTGATCTGTTGAGGGATTTAGAGTAGCATCTCAAAAATGATTTGTCAGCTATATAATTGTGCATACAGTTAAAAGAAGTAAATAGAGGATTAGAAATTTTCAACTAAGCAATAGAAGATATAAAGAAGAACCAAAAGCAAAGTGTAGAACTGGAAAAGCAAAGTAAAATTTTAAAACCTCAAGGAAGGAGTACGAGAATCACATATCTGAGACAAGCCTCGGCAGCTTTGTGATGCAGCAAGATCTCGTGTCCAAACAAAAAATTAAAAGGAGCCTTGGTATAGCTCAGTGTGAAGGCACTGGATACAATTCCCAGGACTAGAGAGAGTGAAAGGGGTGGGGAGGAGAGAAATAGAGAAAAGAAAGAAAGGAGAAAGGAAGGTGAAAGTTTCATGGGAAGGAAATAGAGGAGGGGACTAGAGCGGGGGAGGGGAGGGGAGAAGAGAGGAGAGGAGAGGAAGGGAGGGGAGGGGAGGGGAGGGGAGGGGAGAGGAGACAACCACACAAAATACAGATAATACAGGCTCACTCATACATTGCTGGTAGAAATAGAAAATTGTGCATCTAATTTGGAAAACAATTAGATACTTTCTTTTAAAACTAACCTGTAACTACACTAATAGCATAGCAATGGCACATGTGGACAGGATTCCCCAAGCAAAGAGAACTCGCAATCACATAACATCCATACGTAAATATTATGTATAATAACATTACACTGGAAACAGCAGATATTCTGTGATAAACATTTAAACAACCTACGAAGCATCCATACTATGACATACTGATCAGAAGTAAAAATTAACAAACGAGTGACATACACATCAGTCTCAATAGAGGTCTAGATAATTTGTCTTAGTGGAAAAATGCCAGTCCAAAATGTTGCATATTGTATAATACTATTTATATTATTTTATTTTGTTTTGCTTTATGAGACAGGGTTTCACTATGCATTGCAGGCTGGCCTTGAACTCACTTTGTAGCCCAGGGTGGTCTCAAACCTGCAAGGATTCTCCTGCCTCAGCCTCCTGAGTGCTGGGATTACAGGGGTGCACCACCACGCCCAGCTGTATAGCATTCTTAAAATGGCAAAATTCTAGGCATGATCTCCAAGAACTAAAGGAAAGTTGGAAATTGGGAAGAAATCAGTGTGACTATAAAAATACAGCATGAGACATCCTTGTGATTATGTATGTCCACTTATCCTCTGCAGATGTCTTCCAAATAAAACCTACATATACAATGTACAATTCCATATTATAATTCTTAATCAGTCATATGCATTTTTTAAAAGTTAGGAAAACCTTGCCTTCAGCTTTCTTCATATTGACCATTTTAAGGTTTCTTTTTGCTTTCTCAGATTGCTGACATTTCATGTTATTTTATGTTATTTTTCCTCTTCCTGAAATACTTCCTTTAATGATAGGGCATGTCCACCAGGGACACACTCTCCGGTTTTTCTTTTTTTTAGACACAAACATATCCTTATGGCTCTTGCGTTACTGAAAAATATTTTCATGGAATGAGTAAATTTAAATTGCCAGGGGTTGGTTAATTTTTGATAATTTCTTTCTCTCAGGGTAAAGATACAGTATTGTTATGTTGTCTTCTGTTCTTCATTGCTTCTGAGAAGAAAGGATGCATGGTGCATTTTAAATTATTTTAAAGAAATAAAAATGATACAAAATTTTGAACCAAGATGATAAGAAATTAACAATGATTATTATATTATATATTATTATTTTCAAAATATTTGCTCAGAATACCAGATATAGGCATGTAAGTTTGATCAAACAATATAAGCACTAACTGTTCCTTTCAATTAATTTTAGACATTGTTTTATCTCATGGAAACTCTCTAGCTGCTTTGCAAATTTTGGCTGTCTTTGACTTTGAGAAATATGATCATCCTCGAGTTTTTCTAAGTTTCTTCAAAATATTAATGTGTGTCTTTCAAAATAAAGAGGTTTGCAGTCACACCTTTTTTCTATGCCAATCTTTTTCTGTTCCATTTTCTCTCTTTTCCTTTGAAGATTCAATTCTCTCTTTTTTCCCTGTGGATTCAGTTATATGTGTATAGATATTTTGTTCCACACATTCTTGATTTTAGTTACCAGATTTTAAATATGTTTTCTTCAGATTGGATATTTTTTACTGGTCTGTCATATAATTAAATGACTCTTTCTTTTGAAATCTCCTGCTATTCTTAAGTTGATCAAATGAATTATTTTAGTGCAGATTTTATAGTTTTCAAGTCCAAAAGTTTTAGTTCTGTTGTCTCTTACATTATAATTGTATAAGCTATTACGAAACGACTTCCTATGAAATCCAACATCTGTTTATTCTCAAAATCATTCTCTATTGATTTTCTTCTTCTGAGAAAACATAGAATTGTATTTCTAAATATGTCAAGAAATTTTGAACTGCATTTTGGATACCATAAATTTATTCCAGAGGCAAATAAGTGATTGTTATCTCCTTGAGGGAAAGTCATGATTTCATTTTTGTACCTTCCAGGAGTCAGCATAATGTCTTTCATATGACAGATATTTTATAAATGAAGAAATTAAAAGAAAAATGACCAACTTTTCTCATATTTCTCACTTTCAATTTAGATTACAATGTTTTGGGGTTTAAGGGTTTACTTCAGCAGCATGGGCACCTGCTTGGCAAGCCTGATGTCCTGAACTTGATCCCCAGGACCAAAACAAAAGAAAGTTTTCATATTGCAAATATAATGACTTTGTGAATGTCTCAGATTTTGTTTTCCCTATCAGAATCAGAAATAATGTGAAATCCATAAGAAAAATTAATATTCTATTAAAGTCAATATTTGAAATATGCCACTGATAAGATAATATAAGAAGTACATACAATTTCTGTCATTCCATATTTCTATTTTCATTATTTTTCTTTTCTTTTTCTTTTTCTTTTTTTTTTTTTTTTTTTTTTTTTTTGTTTGTCTTTTTCTTTTTTATCGGTACCGGGGATCGAACTCACGACCACAAACTTGCAGGGCAGGCGCTTATGCCACCGAGCTAAATCCCCAGCCTCCATATTTCTATTTTCAAATGCATAAATATAAAAATAGTATTCCAATGCACTGTTCAACTTCTGGCTGCTGAGTCTTTGTGTGATTTTTGGTTTATTACCTAAATAAACAGATAAAATAGTATATTAAGGAGCTGAATTGTAAAATGAAGTTGTAGTAGTCTTTTGCTAAGTGCACATATTTACCATATAAAATATATTGGGTGATTTCTAAGTACAAAACCATAAATCCAGTTACCATTAATAAAACATGGCCACTCTTATGATTCAAATGAGGTTCACAGATGTAGGAACAAGATTAGACACTCTTTCCCAGTAGCCGGTTGATATACATCCTACTTTAGTAATTTGGAAAGGGGATTTATGTTGATGGAGAAAATTGATATAAACATAAGATATGACTACCAATTCTTCAATTATTTAAGGAATCATGAAATATTTAATTATTTCCATAGTTTTGGAAGGTAAAATCGTGAAGAAGTTCAAGAAAATATTTTTCCCTGACAAGTTTCATTTAGTGGGGCCATCAATAGCAATTATTCTCATTCTAAAGCCAGACAAATATAAGTATTAAAGTAGAACAAAGAAAGAACTCAGTGGTGTGCTCGTTTGTCTGAAACAGGATAACTGAGAGAATCAATGTACATATGTCTCTTTAGTCTCTCAGACTAAAGTTTTTACTAAATATCATTCTCATTCTTTTTTTTTTTTTTTTTTTTTTTTTTTTTTTTTTTGTCTTTTTCCTTTTTATTGGTACCGGGGATCGAACTCATGACTGCCTGCTTGCAAGGCAGGTGCTTATGCCGCTGAGCTAAACTGCCAGCCCCTAAATATCATTCTCTTAGTCATAAAATACGTAGATGAGAACCTCTAAAGGACTACATTTAATAGAAGCACCTACCGTAGTATGTGCTGATGAGGAGCAACTTCAAAACACTGTCACTCAATCAAAGAGCAGCCAGGTAATTAGTGCACATAAGCAATCGTTTGTGCTTATTGTCAAAATATTCCACTTAGCTATAAATTGACAACAGATGATGTCCAAGTGTGTCTTCCTCCAGTACTTGAAGGAGCCAAGCGAGTCAAGGAAACCGCTTCTCCTTCGGATGCTAAAGAGACATTGAAATGCTACAAATCTGATCTGAAATTTTACTGGCAAAGATATGTTCCTAGATGTCTGTAGAACTGTCTGAAAGTTACATTTCAGAAAATACCTTCTCACTTTAAATAATGCAGTAATCCAATGTCTGAAATGATACTGAAGCAAGTACAATTTTTAAATCTTAAAAGTGTGATGTAAGATAAGTTCCCAATAATTTGTTTTCCAGCTTCTTTTATTTATTGGACACAGTTAAAAATAGGACACACGGTAGAAATACCAAAACCAACTGCATATTTAAACTTATAATTCTTTTTCTAGCCTGATAATGATATGCTGAAGAAATTGCCTAAATCTGAAATTTAATTACTTTTACACAAAAACTCAAATGTTTTTCAATCGAGATAAACTTCATATAACATAAAATTAACCTCTTTAAAATACAGTCAAATTATCTACCTAACTCTGATATAAAATTTCATGTCTGTTTAGTAGTAGCTCACTAATTCCTCCCCCTCATCAGCCCAGGTAACTATTTGTGCACACTTCCCACCAATGATTTATCTATTCTGGATATTTCTGGATACTTCTGGATTCACAGAATATATAGAATTTGTATTTGTTTTCTTTTGCTTAAAATTCTTTCAAAATTCATCTCATTTGTAGCATTCATTGGTATTTCCTTCTTTTTATAGCTGAATAATATTTCATCACAACTCGTACATAATCCTTTACTTGTTGATGGACATTTGATCTACTTATGCATTCCAGATATTATGAACAGTAACATGAATGCTTATATAAGAAGTGTGTTTGAATGGCTGTTGTCAAATATTTTGGATATATAAAAAGTGACATTGCTAGGTCATATGGCAATTTTCTAATTTTTTGAGAAATTATACTGTTTTCCAGAAAGTGAACAATTTTGCATTCTTGTCATCAGTGTATAAAGGATCCAGCATCACTGCATCTTCACTAACAAGTTTGCCTTTCTTTAAATTCTTGAATACAAACTTGGCCCATGTGGAGTCAAAACTGTGTACTGAAAAAGTAATACTTTATGTATCTGGTTGTTGTTGGTTATACCCAAAACAATCTAAAATATTTCCATGTCTGCTGCTATTTATCCTTTCTTGGATTATGCATGACCATTTAAACATTTTTTTTGAAAAAAATACTGGTTTTTCTTGAATGAATGGATTGAATGAACATAGAAAATTCCACACGGTATATTTGGCTAACATTCATAATTATCTACAGCGAGTCTTTTATTATACTTTCTCCCATCTGAACAGAATTATAGCCTATAAAATGGTGTAAATTAAGGAAAATTCTTTCATCTTGGTAAATCACTGGAGTGTATAAAAACAAAACAAATTGCCAAAGTTAGTGTTGCCTTTCAAGATCATTTGTCAGAAAAAAAGGTTTTGAAATTAGTGACTGTTAAAATGTTTGCTATCTATTCTTAACTGTACTTCCACAATATTTTAGATGTTGAAAATTAGCATCATTCACGCCCTTTCCATTTAGAGAAATGCAAAACCTGACATTATTTCAGCAAATAAAACCAAAAGTACTGGATAATAATTTCAGATCCAGAGAGTTACAGAAGCAGAAAAATCATCTTGCTTGAAACTGAAAAAGTAGATTTTTATTAGCACCCTAAGCCAGGGAAGGTCCTCTTTTCTTTTGCTATGCTAGTCACTTTCTTGTCAGGAGAAAAAATATCCAACATCCACAACTTAAAAGAGAAAAAGCTTATCATGTGTTATGGTTTTCAGAGGAATTATTCCATGACCGGATCGTGGCAAATTAGAAATAGCATAGAAGGACATGGTGGTGAAAAACAGCTAGATCCATAGCACACAGGAAGCACTGAGAGAGAAGAAAGGGCCTGGCAATAAGAACCCACACACATTTCAATCCCAGTGATCCACCTCCAAACAGAACTCACCTGTAACAGTACATTTAGCCATGAACAAACCAATGGAATAATGCACTAGTAAGTGTATCACTATCATGATCCAATCACCTTCCAAATCCCTTCTCTGAATACATGAGACTTTTGAGGAACATCTTAACTATACACTATAACATTCATACAGTATTGCTAAGAAACTTTCTGAGACCTGGATTCATGGACCATAAAAACTATTATAAATCCCATTAATTTTTTATGACTTATGCTAGCTTTATGGAGATCCCTCATCTTTAATTTCACACATTAATCTCAGAAAACTGGGTGAAGATTGCATTAGGAGAATATCTAGTTATTTGAAAACTCTATTAGTGCCACTCCAGGGGCATCAAGAAGTTCTATAAAATAAAAAAAATATATATTAATCTCAAAATACACTACAAAGAAAATTCTGGAATTTTCGGCTTTGAAATAGTAAGAAAGAAAGTTCTATAACTGACATGAATTTATTCAGTCCTTTCTGTCCCTTCTGACCCTTCTCTCTACTTCTTTTACATGCCAAGATAATTCCTAAGGCATATTCAACATGCTTTGAGGCCCCTTCCGGGTCCTAACACTCTAATTTCAGTGGCCCATGATTTCCTGAGACCAAGAGGCTCCTTATCCATCTATCCTTTTCTCTTGATGGAAAGATGGCACCACCAACTGGAGGGAACTCAAGGGAAGAAATTTTAGGAGATATGAAAATGACAGGTCAGAATCTTCCTCCAAATACGTTTAGGACTTTATGTAGTTAGTCAGTGTTCAGAGGTAGGCTATTTTTACATCTATTCATGAAATTATGTACCCAAAATACATAAGCAGAACTTTTTTTTACTTAGCAGTCTTCACCAAAGTCAATTCTGATGAAATCACCAAACTTATAACTACTACTACTTTCTCCAGCAAATTCAAGTAAAGAATATGAATTCTGAAAATGTCAGAAACTCTCTCAAGTCAACTAAAATCTCATCTTGTAAACAGATGTGAAATTTGACCTTTTACTCTGCAGACAGCACCTATTCATTTATTTTTCTCTTCTCTAGATAGACAGTCATGTGACTATAAATAAGCAATAACATAGTATACCAAAAGTCCGCGTTTGAGACTTATTCTTAAAATTTTGAATCCTGTTTGCATTTTTTATTTGTATTCAAAAAAATTTTACTATGTTTTCCAGGACCAAGACAAAGCATGCACATATACACATAATCACAAAGTATTTCAAAAGCAACATGTGATCAAGATTTTCACTTTTTTTTTTTTTTAATTGAAGGCTTAGGGTAAAGTTAGACATGATGTTAGTTGGCCTATTCTGTTTCTGTCAACTTTCTTTACATCATCTGGTTTGCTTGTTTTTGTTTTTGTAGGGTGGGAAAAAGCAACTACTGACTTTCATGAATGGAGGAGGCAAAAGATTTCAAGGTCCATTAACCAAAGTATTTTGAAAATGTATTTTAAAAATAGCACGAAAGAAACCTTTCTCATGGCATTTGTTTCAAGTCAGTATTTAACCATAAAGTTCCATGAACTACATAGTTATCCAGAACACACATATAAAACAAGCCAACACCAAGAGAGCAATATATCTACGCAAATCACTATGTCATGAAGTTAAGTAAGAAGGACTTTTAAATAAATGAATAAATTATCTACTGTGATAGCAAATTCTCCAAAAGTTCCTGGAACTTAAATTGTAGAGATTTTATTACCAACTTCTTGGACAGTTTTACTGTGAGATATTGAACTATGAAATCTCTAAGGTCTCTAGCAACTCCATGAGTCGGTGACTATTGGAGTACATTAAGATTAATGATTTGAGATACTAGAAATACAATTTTTACTGCTTAATTTTTCACCACCCTCCCTCATCACATGAAAGCTGGCTTTCATCCACTTGGGTACTGAAACTGCTGATTGCCATGATCTTGTTTAAAATTCAGTAGTTATTGCTCCATTTTATCCTTCTTGACCTTTCTGCTGCATTTCTTACCACTAAATGTCCATTCTTCTTGAAACTCAGCTCCTTAGACAGTCTCATTAAGATGCTCACCTTTATTACCTTCAATCTTCTGAGAATCTTTTAGGTATTTTTTTTTCACTGTTTCATCCTCTTTCTTCTGCTGGAGTTAGTTATGTTCATATTTTCCTTTCCTTACATTACACCTTTCTTTTCTGATATTCATAGATTCGTATTATGCTGTTGATTGCCAAGACTTTAACAGATGCCTAATTCATCACATAGTACCATTCATTTCCAACTGCATACTAATATCCTGTTACAGGTCATCTGTCGTGACTCCAAATTATACCCTTCCCAAGGAATCATTAGTCAATGGATTATCCTTTCTTCAATTCCCTTTTATACCAATGGAAGTGTCACTTCCCCATAACTTTGGAGTAAATTTTGTCCCTTTTGTGACTTCATGCCCTCTGTAGAAACATTTTGCATTTCACCTTTTGGGTAATCCCCTTCATCTCCTCCTCCCACAATCTTACTTGACCCACTACTGTGTAACAAACATAGGATAAGCTGTTCTCTTCTATATTCCCCTTTCACTTTTCCTGGAATCAAACCTGGTCTGAGACTGGGGATCCTCCAGATCCTACTTAGAACTTACATAATTACATTGTTCTCAGACCCAAATGATCAAGGTCCATTTCTTTAAAGCAAATGAAGAAGATTCAGCCTAACACTTGAAAATGGAGACTACAGTGTGGGTAACAATCCAGAATCACCTCAGGCAGGTGACTAAGGGCATGGACAGTATGAAAAGAGAATGTCATGGATAAAGAAAAACTCTCCCATCCTGGAGTTTGAGCACCAGGTAACTGACTGCAGGAGCTTGGAAAGCCTGGGGGAAGAATGGTAAACACAAATTCAAATCACAGTTCTAAAAGGAGTACGAGTAGATATGTGATTATCAGCAAAAAGAGAAACAATTAAAAGAAGCCAAACAGCTCAGGAAGAAAAAGGGGATTCAGAAAAAGAGATCGTATTTTAAAAATAGGGGGAAAAAAGCAGTAACTGAGGTTTAGAGAATCAGTAACAGCCTGTAGTAAAGATCATGCTGAACCACTGATGACCAGCTTGGAAAGGGAAACAGCTACTTTTGGTTTAATATTTACTCTGTGCTAATTACTTTTTTTATATACATTATCACATTTAGTTTCTGACCACAACTCAATGAATTGGAAACTATTTTTAGTGAGGGAATGAGACTCAGTGTGTTTTCATGCACTTTTTTCAAAGTCAAAACCTAATAAGGAGCAGATGCTGAATTGTAGCCATGCACTGTCTGACTCAAAAACCCAGTCTTTTAACCATGGTGCTATGCATTATGGTAAAGAATCTTATCCTGAAAGATAAAGTCTTTAGGAGTCCTGATTGATGGTTGGAAATAGGGTACCAAGTGTCCTTATCATTTGGACAATGGACAAGAAGTCCAGAAATATCCTTGTATTGTTTATCATCATTTGTAAACTTGTAACCCAGATTTGTCTTAGGACACCACAGATCAATGAACTATATGGGAAAATTTTAAATCTTGTTAATATAGGAGTGATCAGAATAGAATCATGAAAACCCAGTACTTAGATACACAACTTCCTAGACTCAAAGATTTTCTTTTAATTCATGTGAGAGCAATATTTTGGTCTTTTCAGGCCATTATAAGAAAATCCCATGGATTTCATGTTTTATAAACAATAGAGATATATTTCTTATGGTTTTGGAGGCTTAGCAGTCCAAGGTCTTTGCACCCAAAGACTCAGTATCTGATGAGAGCCCCCTACCTCGAAGATGGTGTCTTCACTTTGGGTCCTCCCATGTATAAGGATTGAGGAGCCTTTTAAGGTTGTTTTTATAAGAGATATAATTCTACTCTTGAGGGCACAGCTAATCATGTACCAAAGACTCCACCTTGTAATATCATCTTCTTGGGGTTAAGGTTTCAATAAATAAATTCTAGAGTACATAAACATTCACTCCATTGCAAAGAAGAGCTCAAATTTGAATGGTCGTAAAGGGACAAAATATATTTGATATATCCTTGAATATTTTCTCCAACAGTACTGGAACTACTACCACATGCATGGCACTGGAGTAAACCGTGGAGAAATGCACTACGCTTCACTAATAGAAAGGCAGATATAAGCACATAAATTGCAGCAATGTGCCGAATATAAGGTACTGATTGCAAAGTGCAGTGTGAAATCATAGAGGAGAATTATCTAACTGGGCCTACGTGGGTACAAGAACGAAGATATTCCAGTTAGTCACAACATGTTAACAAACCCCTAAGAAGGTGGTGTCATTAAGTAGCTATCTTTGGGACAGGGAATTTAGTGGCTGAAAGCTTGCACATGGCTAGAGGCTCAGTTTCTAGTCCCACGAAAACAAACAAACAAACAAACAAGCAATAAATACCATTGAATTATACTGTTACCGAGGACAAGAATTATCTGAAGAATTTTTTTTTCATTTGCACCTAATTTGGATTCACTTGAAGATTGGACTCAGTTGTGACAAGAGTATCTATACTTGGACTGAATTTCTCACAGAATGTCTTCTGGGAACTGAGATGGAAATCTCCATAGTGAGTCACCTAAGAAAGACAATCCTAAGAGTTCCGTAAAGAGGCCTCTTGCACTTTATGACTTTCCCTAGAAAGTTACATGTTGTCACTTCTGTCACTCTTAACTGTAACCATGTGGTCATGAACGAAGGATGACCAAATTATATTGTGAATATTTAGAGTAACAAAATGATTATAGTAAAAGACACATTGACATTAATCCCTGACAAAATACTCCCACTTACTTTGAATGAACTCATCTCATTCCTCTTGCGACTTTCTGAAACAGTTCTGGAAGTTTTTTTTATGAGCCTCTTTATGAGATGTGATTTTTAAAAAGTGAACAGTGCTGCCAAGCATGGAAAACCACACTTGTAAAACATCAATGTTCCCTTCCTCACCTGTTCATCAGGTTTAACACCATACAGCATCCGGCTCTTCCCCACATCCAAATGATTATGAAAAATACTGATTTAAAATCTATTCAAAATGTCAGGACAACGAAAGACACTCACAAAAGAAGACTTGCAGAACTGCTTCAGAAAGTAGCAATAGCCATGTTGCCACAACTGTGTTCAAGGCAAGGGGTGAGATTCATGAGAATTTTGAGGAGATTAATGACAGTGAATGTTTTACTGTAATTTTTTAAAGTGTAAACATTCACTATATTTTTCAATCACACCTAGAAACCTGTCTTTTGATAGAAGTCAGAAAAAATTTTTAAAGCTCTAACAGTCTGGTCCCTGGCAGCAAATCATTTACATTTTTTCATCCTATGAGATGTGTTGATCTCTACCTATGGGGTGCCACATAATTATCCAAATGGAATGAAAACATTCCATTTGGATTCAGCACCCAAGATCTCATCATCAGCTGAGATGTGGATGAGGAACCATGCCTGTGAAACCAGCTTCCTTCAGAAAAAAGATAGTAAATAAGAGAGCAGTTATCTGCTCATCTCAATCACATATACACACCAAATTAGCTGATTTTTTGATGCTAATGATATAACGCTACATAATGACTCTTATAAATAGGTTTTATGTTTGCTTATGACTGTGGTCCATGGTCAAGGGTTCCTATCTGGCGATGGACTTCTTGCTGGCAGAGTTCCAAGGAAACACAGAAATAAAGAACATGCTTGTCTATTTGTTCTTGTTTCTGTCATTTGATAAAGGCACTAATACTGACTTGGAGGGCTCCATCTTGATGAAATTTAATGCTAATCACCTCCCGAAGGCCCCATTGCTAAACAGAATAGTTGGATTAATTTTACATTCTCTTAATACCAAAGAATGGGAAAAATTTCAATGAACGTTTTCTGAGAGGTAAGATCACATTCAAATCATAGCAGAATCAGCACAAGTTTAATATATAGAAGCTCATTAAAATAGCATTAAGAATTTCAAAATGGTAACATCATGAAATTAAGTTGGCCCATGACCCTTGTACATATGGAACTCCTAACAACTGCATAATTCACACACTCATGACACCAGCTTTTGATCCCATGGGGAAAAAAAAAGGAAAGAGAAAAAACAGTCACTAGTCTGTACCAATTCTGACATCTAAGTGAATCTATATTCTTTGACTTGATTTAAGATTATCTGGGATTTGAGTCTGTGGGTCTTTTCTCTGCCTTCAGAGATTCCATTTCTGTTCTGAGTTGCTTTGCTTTTCCATAAATGTAGACCTATTTGAATAGCTTACTAATTTTGATTAAGTTTGCCTCTGAGTAGTTTTCTCAGTATAAACTCTATATGCAGAAATTTGGAGTTACAAGGATTTTCTTGCATTTTGTTCTACCTCTGTACATTTTATCCCAAGATAGTATTCCTTTAATTCTGTGTATTTTTTAAATATAGGAAGTTATAATACAGTCCATCACACAAAAGTCACATCTATAATTTAAAAACAAAATTAGCCTTCCGCAACTTTGGTTCCCTATGAGGCTGCTATCTGACAACGCCATTAAGATCCTGAGAAATTATATTATTTAAAGGCGGCAATCTGCAGAGCACATCAAATGACACTCAGACCCTTAGAAAGTTTTTTTTTTTTTTTAATCTATGGCAAGAAGTCTAGAAGGCATCAACTTAAAACTTTCTAAATTCCTTAAGAAAGATTTTATAGCAAGACCTCTGACCATATCTGTGACCTGCCCAGAGGCCACATTTTCCTGTCAGCACCCTGGAATTTATATTTACCCTGAATCTCTTTTTAATTTATGTTCAACTGAGAATATCTTGTGTGGAAAAGGAGGGGTTTTATAGTCGAAAACAAATAATGTTGAATCCTTCTGTTACATTCTAACTTATGCTTAAAATCTGAATATTTCCCCCTTTTAGTTTACTTCCCTTTATTTGTAAGTTAAAATATACAACTAAAAAAATGACTGGATACTTTTGTTTTCTGCCTAAAGATGTGCTTAAGGGCCAACAATTTTTTAGTTGTATTTTCTTTTTTTTTTCCATATTAGAGCAAGTAATACTTTTGCTGAATTTTCCCTAACTAGACAGCGATGTTTCCTTTTCTTCCATATATAATAATATTTGCTACTTGCCTTAAGCCTCCATGATAATCACCTGAAGCCCTGTCAGGTTTCTGTTAACCATCTATTAAAAAAATCTCTGTGTGCCTGCTTCGGCAACACATATACTAAAATTGGAATGATACAGAGATTAGCACAGTGCTGCGCATGGATGACATACAAATTTGTGAAGCATTCCATATTATTGCCATGTAGTAATATTGAAAGACATTCTAGACAGACACAGGAACAAAACCACTAAGCAAGGCAAACAATTAAATAGAGTGGAAAGACAAAGAATCAGCAGCAGAAAATAACATGTCAAAGGAAACTAATATATTTAGTTATAACCATTAAAGTAAATGGCCTCAATTAACCAATGAAAAGAAACAGACTGGCAGAATGGATCAAGAAACAATACCCCAACCATATGCTGGATACAGGAAACCCATCTAACCCAAAAGGAAACTCATAGACTGAAAGTCAAAGGATGGAAAACAATACTTTATGCAACAGGACCCCCCCCCCAAAAAAAAGCAGGAGTTGCTGTTCTGTTTGCAGACAGTGTGAACTGCAAAGCAAGAATTATGCATAGAGATAAAGAAGGTCACTACATACTAGTGAGGGGAAAATTTCAAAAGGAAGAGAAAACAATCTTAAATATATAGGCACCAGTGCTGGGGATTTAGCTCAGGGGCATAAGCACCTGCCTTGCAAGCAGGCGGTTATGAGTTTGATCCCTAGTACCAATAAAAAGGAAGAAAAAAAAAAATAGATGCACCAAATTTGGTAGCACCCAGTTATACAAAACAAGTATTAACAGAAATGAAAAATCAAATAAGCAATAACACAATTATAACAGGAGACCTTAACACACCATTGACACAAAGGAACAGATCAACCAGACAGAAAATCAGCAAAGAAATAACAGAACTGAATCACACTTGTAAACAAATGGACTTAGTATACGTATACAGACTGGTCCACCCAACAACATCAGGATATGGGTTCTTCTCAGTAGTACATGGGACATTCTCTAAAATAAAACATATATTAGACCACAGAACATACTTAAGTAGATGCAAAATAATTGAAATTATCCCATGCATGTTATCAGATCATAGTACCATGAAACTAGAAATTAATGACAAAAGAAATGCAAAGACACCACACACACATGGAAATTGAATAATACACTCCTGAGCAATCAGTGGGTCATAGAGGAAATTAAAGAAGAAATTAAACAATATTTTCAGGCAAATGAAAATACAAATACAATTTACTGGAACCTGTGCGACACAATGAGAACAGTCCTCAGAGGAAAATTTATTGCGGTGAACTCTCACATCAGGAAGACAGAACAAACACAAATAAACAACCTGATGCTACACCTCAAACATCTAGAAAAAGAAGAGCAAGTCAAGTACAAAGCCAAATGAAGTGAGGAAATTATAAAGGTCAGAACAGAATTCAATGCAATAGAGACTAAAAACACAATACAAAGAATCAATGAATCAAAGAGCTGATTCTTTAAAAGAATGAATAAAATTTACAGGCCTTTAGCCAACCTTATTTTAAAAAGGAAAGAAGAACTCAAATTCATGCAATAAAGAATGAAAAGGGTAAAATCACTACAGACCCTGTTGAAATACAGAAGATCATCAATATGTATTTTGAAAACCTCTGCTCTCAAAGGCTTGATGACACAGAAGAAATGAACAGATTCCTAGTATCAAAGCTGGGTCAATAAGATGTAAAATTACTGAATAACCCAATTTCAATTAACAAAACTGAAAATGCAATTAAATCTTTTTTTTTAAATTTTATTTAAGAGGAAAAAGAGAAAAACACAAAACAAAACAAAGCGGTGTAAGGGTACAGGTAATACAGAACTACAAAAAAAAAAAAAAAAGTAAGAAATCACCTGTTAAAAGATTATATATTATCATCTTAGAAATAGTTGCTCAAATCACAGTAGCAAAGAATAAAAAGTGGACATTCAAATCGAGAGACTACAAACAGCTGTGTTCAATGATCCAAAAACATTAACATAGTCAGCTATTTAACACCCCTAAACACACTTGCTGTTATATCCATTAGAGCTCTTTTTTTCCCCTCTCTTTTTTACAACAAAATTTACACATTTTGGATTTTCTTATGTTTGTTTTAATTAAGGGGAAAAATTTTAAAAATTTGCAATTAAATCTTTACCAGCAAAGTAAAGCCCAGGTCCAGATGGATTCACTACAGAATTCTGCAAGAAATTCAAAGATTTAATGCCAACACTCCTCAAACTCTTCAATGAAATTGAAAGGGAAACGATTCTCCCTAAGACACTCCTGGAAGCAAACATTATTCTAATACCAAAAACTGAGAAAGACCCAACTAAAAAAGATAAATATAAGCCAATCTCCCTAAAGAACATAGGTGTAAAAATTCTCAATAAAGTTTTGGCAAACAGAATGCAGCAAATCATCAAGAAGATCATACATCATTACCAAGTGGGATTCATCACAGGAATGCAAGGATGGCTCAACATACACAAATCAATAAATGTAATCCACCATATCAATAGAGTCAAAAATAAGAACCACATGATCATTTCTATATATGCAGAAAATATTTTGATAAGGTCCAACATTTATCCATGTAACAGTCTTAGAGAAAATTGGAATATATGGTCTTTACCTCATTGTGATAGAAGCCATCTATGACAAGCCAACAGCCAGCATCATATTAAATGGCCAAAAACTGAAAGCCTTTACCCTAAAATCAAGAACAAGACAAGGATGTCCGTTATCACCACTCTGTAATACAGTGCTGGAAATACTAGCCAAAGCAGTTAGACAAGAGAGAGAAATAACAGGAGTAAGGAAAGTAAAACAAGAAGTTAAATTATCATTATTTGCAGATGACATGATACTCTACCTAGAAAACCACTCCATTAAAAGACTCCTAGGTATAATAAACAAATTCAGTAATGTAGCTGGATACAAAGTCAACACTCAAAAATCAATAACATTCCTATACACTAACAACAAAATCATTGAGAGAGAAATAAGAGAAGCCACACCCTTCATAACAGCATCCAAATAAATGAAATACTTAGGAATCAATCAAAAGATCTATTCAGGGAACATTATAATACCCTTAAAAAGAAATCGAAGAAGACCTCCAAAAATGGAAAGACATCCTTTGTTCATGGAGAGGAAAAACAAACATTGTGAAAATGGCCTTTCTCCCAAAATTGTCATACAGATTTAATGCAATCCCAATTAAGATGCCACTAGCATATCTCACAGATCTAGAGAAATGACTCCTAAAATTCATCTGGAACCAGAAGTGATCCAAAATAGCAGAGGCAATTCTAAGCAACAAAGGCAAGGAAGGAGGCATCTATGCCTGACCTGAAGTTATACTACAATGCTACTGTAATAAAATTAGCATGGTACTGGAATAAAAACAGACCTGAAGATCAATGGAATATGTTAGGAGACACAACTACAATTAGAAATACACTCAGCCACCTGATCTTTGATAAAGGGGCCAAACATGTTTCACTGGAAGATAGTCTCTTCAAAAAATGTTACTAGAAAAATTGGCTCTCCATATGCCAAAAACTAAAACGAGACCAATGTCTATCACCATGTACTAAACTGAAGTCTATATGGATCAAAGATCTAAATATTAAAACAGAAACACTAAATTTGTTCGAAGACAAAGTAGGTAGAACTCTTAAAGACATAGGGGTAAGTAGAGAATTCATGAACAAGAATCAAACTGCAGACGAAATACTTCACAGAATCTACAACTAGATTGTGTCCAGCTTTTGCATGTCAAAATAAATATCCTGAATAGTAAAAAGAAAAGTCAAAAATTGGGAAAAATCATAGTGCACAGTCCTTCTGACAAAGGACTTCTGTCTCGAATATACAAAGAATTTTTAAAAATAAGACACCCAAAATTCAAAGACTCATTCCAAAAATGGGCATCTGACATGAATACACAGTTCTCAATAAGAAATACAAATAGCTAATAAATACTTGAAAATTGTTCAGCATCACTGATCATTAGAGAAATGCAAATTAAAACAGCACTGAGGTTCCATCTCACCCCAGAAACAATGGCCAGGATAAAGAAAACTACCAACAGCAAATGCTGGAGAGGCTGTGGGGAAAAATAAACTTTTTTACATTGTTGGGGGAGTTAGACTGGTGCAATCACTGTAGAGGTCAGTCTGGAGATACTTCAAAAAGCTGGGACTGGAGGTCCCTTTGACACACCTCTTCCACTTCTTGGCATATTCCCAGAAGAACTGAAAGCATCATACCACAGTGATATATTTGCATGTTCATAGCAGCACAATTTGTAATAGCCAAATCTTGGAAACAACTTACCTGCCCATCAACTGAGGAATGGATAAAGAAGATGTGGTATTTTTATATAATGGAGTACTACTCTGCTATTAAAAATAATCATATTGAGATATTCATAAGTAAATGGATACAATTTGAGAATATACTCATATGTGAAATAAATCAAACTCACATGTGTAAATGCCATATAGTCTCCCTAGTGTAAGAATTGGTAAAAGTACATAATATTACAAAAAACTCAATAAACACAGTGAAAGGACAAGAATCTACTTAAAGGGGAAAAATAATATCACAGAGAAAATGAGGGAAAAGAAAAAGGAATAGAAAAGAAAAAAACATAAAATTATATTAAACACACAGTATAGTTAAGATGATTGTGCTACAAATTCAGTAAGTTCTTGGAACAAAACAGTTAACATGCACAGGATTGGAACAATTGTGCATATTATTATATGGTGATCTTAAGAACTCTTGCAGATCATTACTTAAAATAAAAACCTTAATTATGCTCATACCACCTTGTTTTGAAGGCCTATATTGTCAGTGTTCTGGGCTCTTTGCTATTGTTGTGTATATGTCTTTTTCATTTCCTGTTTTTCTAGGAATTTGTTTTGTCTTGTTTTGTTTTTCCCTCTAATACAGAAAGAATAGGTATACATGTAGATCGTGTATGCATAGAACTTCTGAACAGTTTATGAGAATCGATTATATAATGCACGATGAAATGAACAGCTATTCTGAAGAATAAGAGACACTAAGGTACCCAGTGCTGATTCCATAGCATCACGATGTGAAATACAGCAATACTATTATTCTTTGTTTAGGGTGATTTTAGTCTGTTTTGTTTTAATTTCAACATATGTGAAGGTATGGACAGCTATTTTGAAAAGAATGAGAGGCATTATGGCAGCCATTGTTGACTTCCTTATTTCTGTTGTTGAAGTCTAAAATGCTTTCATCATCCTGTTTTGATCAGTTTTGTACTATTTTGTTCTGTATGAATTCATTGTATGTGAAGATATGAGAACTATTTGGAAGAAAACAGAGACAATGTGATAGTGAAGATCTCTGGTCATCTTGCATTGAAATCTGTGTCTCTTACATTATGTTTTTAGATCCATTTTATTCAGTTTAATTCTACGCTCTTTAAAATAAAAGTTTAAAAAGTACCCTCTAAATCCTTTAGTTGCTTGGTCTGAACTGATGCCAAATACATTTTGTTGTGCAGTCTTCGTTTCTGGTACCAACTTTAATATTTGTGAGGATTCAATCAGGTAATGGAAAATCACGGTGATAGTAATTGAAAGACCTGCCATCAGTATTAAATCTTACACAATGCTGTGCAAGACTTTTCCTTTTGCATTTGAGGTTGGGGCTGAGGTAATAGTGTTATAGTTCGTATATGGAATATCCCCCAAAGGCTTGTGTGTTGGCTGTTTGGCCCCAGTTTATGGTCCTTTAAGGAGATTTAGGAACTTTTAGGATGTGGGACTTTAATGGAGGAAGTTTGTCCCTGCATTTTGTCATTATGTCCTGCATGGATGCATGTGTGCAAACACACACATACACACACACACACACACACACACACACACGTTTTGGTTCCTGGCCACTGTGAGGTGAGGCACCTCTGCCCCCGCCACACTCCCCCACCATGATATTTTGCCTCATGTCAGTCCCAAATCAATGGAAACAGCTGACTGTGGACTATGAAACCATGAATCAAAATAAATCTTTCTTCTGTGAAGGTGGTTTTATTCAGGTATTTTGTCACAGCAACAAAGAAGCTAGTTAATATAAAAAGGTGTGGGCCAGTTTTACCAAGATTCAGGAAAGAAAAGTAGATAGAAGATGGGACAGAACAGTGACAAGTTGGAAACTACTACAGCAACACAGAATTCAGGAGAAAAAAACTGCACCTATGAGGAGAAATCCCAACCATTTCTAACCTCACGGTTGGAGGAAATGTGCAAATGCAGCTGGGATATTATGCCGGGGATGAACATGCATTTATCCCAGAACTTAGTGAAACTAAAACAAGATAATAGTCTGCAATCCTAGTATGTTCTGCTAGGTCAGACAGTGTCACCCAGCAAAAGAACACAACCACTCTGTTGTGGTCAGTGTTTACAAGGCAAAAGGTTTAACTTAGGACATATAATTTATAGGGTTGCTTTATAATATTCGTTGAAAGAGTCAAATGCACAATAGAGCAGGTGATCCACATGCTAGAGACCCAAAGAATGCAGCTGAGGGCCTGGATCCCAAGGCAATGTCCTGCACAAGTCCAGCTGAAGACCTAGAGCACATGACAATGCTCTCAACGAGTCCAGCTGGAGGTGCAGAGCACACAGCAATGTTTCATACAAGTCTGTCGCAAGGATCTGCACTAGGAAGGCTCAAAGGTCAGTGGTGGAAACTAAAAAGTCTGCACCAGACCAGTGCGATGAACAATTTGTGCCAGCAGGCTAAGGGACCCACATTGGAGCCAGGAAGTAACACTCAGAGCTTCCCCCAAAATAACTGCAGCCATACTTAGCACTAGGAAGAGCACAAGTTCCTACAGTGATGATAACAGCTGAGTCCATATTAAAAAAAAACAGTGTGACAAATTTCTCTGGGAGAAGCAACAGCTCTGGTTGGCCTTCCACACCCAGTACCATGCTGATTCAGGCCATCTGGGTGTTATAAAGTTGACCACTAGTAAATCCACCACACACCCTAAACCTAGAGTCCAGTAACTCCAAAGGAGAGTTGGCAGGGAGTTTATTGAACTTGGTTTCTATGAAGAGTGAATAGACCGGGTTTAGAAAGGTTGAGGTGAAGCTGGGGAAGCTCCAATAACAAAGCAACAATGGCTGAGGTTTTGTTGTGAAATAACCCTAACCAGGTATGGGGCTCCTAAAGGGATGTGGGAGCGCAGATAACAACAGTTGTGGGAGCTGGGCTGTGATCCTTCCTGGAGCCCAAGTGGTTAGGAGCAGCCGCCCCGGGAACTCAGGTAGCTGGAGGCAAATGAGGGGCAGACCTATAACTTGCCTCAGAAGGAAGCCAGCAGATCGATAACAAGTGTTTCATTTTCACCATCCAAAGCTCAGACAAAGTTCCTTTATTCTCAGCAGTATTTTGGAATAATACAAAGATGGGACTTTCCAAAAATATAATTCAAATCAGCTATGGTAATACACTACAATACAATTGCTGAAGACCTCCTGGAAGCCATGTTGTTTGTGCTGGATATTTATAAAATAAAATTCACTGAGGTGTCCCTCAATTGGTAGACAGCCAATTCAAGTATTCTGGAATTGATCCACAGCACTGTAAATAATAAATAAATAAATAAACAATGAAATAGTACTGGTACAGGAATGTTTCTGGAACAGAGACTGAGTTTATTCAGCTTCATGAACATGGAAGCATGCTATACTTAATTCCTATTACTATTACTATACTTAATTCCTATTCCTATTCCTATACTTCATACCTATTTATTGAATGAATAGCCCCATGTTACTGATTATCATACATGAAACACAAAATGATAGAAGTTGAAGTGACAATTTTAATGTGGGCTGGATCGTGAAAGATCTCATATGGGACAGAAAATGTTAAACAAGAAGTAACTTGCTTGGATTTGCATTTAGAGGATCTGGCAGAACAGTAAAACCTAGAGTAGTTTAGAAGTACGTTAAGGTAGTGAGGAAGCTTTTTCACCAAACCAAGTTGAAAAAAAAAAAAAAATAACAGCAACAGAGGGACAGTTTGATATTGGCTGGCAATAGTGAGAAAGCTACGGCTGGAGTTAAGTTTTAACAACATTTTCCACACTGCATTTATAAAGTAATTTTCCTAGCAACTGTTCAAGCATTTCTTGTCACATTTACTGGAAAAAATCATTCAGGTTGTTATTTCTGAGAAAGTTCATTGCACGTAATAGTGATCATTACCTTAACATTAAATATTTTTATCCTAATTCTTGGGGTATTTGATTTTTCAACTCAGTACTCTTATTTGTACAATAAAATGGATTATTTTGTCAATAAAGTGCAGTGTATTACAAAGGTATATCTTTTTTTCTTTACTCTTGAAATTCGTAATTCCTAATGGGAATTAGCCCATGAAATTATATTTCCATGTGGTTAAAGTCAAAACTAAATATTCAGTGAGAAAGATAAAGACATTTTCCAGTTAGCTATTAACATCCGAACACATCTATGATAATTTATTTTATTTGATGCTTGACTTTTGCTTTTTAAATTCAAAGCAAGGCTAATTTAATAGACAAAAGATAGTTCAGTGAGAGGAAAACTATTCTGCCCTCCCAGAACCTCTGTGGAATTTAGAATCTTTTCAATTCTCAGTCATGCAAGCTAGAAATCCCTTTGGTCACAGGAGGAAATGGCTTCTGGACCCTGCATGGCAAAATACAGGAATTAAACCCACTCATCACGTATTCATGAAAGCCCTCTAATCCCATTTAGCAGAGTATGTCAAAGTATAGCTTCTGCAGCAGTTTTCTCTGAGAACATCTGCAGAGAAAGATGCTCTTCGTACACTCACAATGTTTGCACAAAAAGAAGTTATGAGAAGCTCTAGGAATGTGACTCTTCTTAGTTATTCCCGGTGTCATTTCTCCTGTTGGAAAAGCTGAGGTTCACAGTTCACGTTTTAGGGCTTCTTCTTTCCCCCACATGATACCAGCAGACTTGGATGACACTGATTCCCACTGTAGCTTTTTGCGGGAACACTGTATTACCATGATACAGGATCCAAGATATTTAATGAATAACCCGCCTTTATCAATGGAGTGCTTTCTGACTTACAGGTAAATCCTATTTGTTTTACTTAATGGTCTTTACACTGTTTCCAGTACTTGGGACTTCCATGAAATTTGAATACATTATCCACATTCAGTTATCCAACAAGACTAGCCCTTCCAGACTTGAGCATTCTCTTTTCCACACATTTTGCTTAGCTGTGTCTCCTCAGTGACTTTAAAATGTGTCTGTTTGGCTTTATTTCTTTGAAAACAACATAGTCATATATGGTGATGTTAGCCATGTACGGTTTTAGTATTGTTGACATTTATTGATAGATTTTGAAGCACAGATAATGCTCTTTTTTTTTTCACAAATCCATAAGAGAGTACCATCACAAGAACCTGATCAGGGGCAATTACAGAAATCCAAAAACTGTGACTCAAACTGTGCCTGTAAATTTTACAGCTCAAGATAAAGCAGGCCTCTAGAAGAGACTGGAGATGTAGACTACAGCTAATGGGTAATTTAGACTGTTTTTTCTTTTCTTTTTTTTTCTTTCTTTCTTTTGTGTGTGTGTGTGTGTGTGTGTGTGTGTGTGTGTGTGTGTGTGTGTATGTGTTATGTCTTACAACTTTACATCTACAAGCTTTGGGTTGGGATTCATTCCATAGCTGCTGTCTGGATTTTGGTGTGGCATCAGCGTGAGACAATACTTCTCATTTTCATCAGTTTAAGAAAGCCTAGAGGTAAAATATAAACTCATGTTTGGAGGCCTCCAAGAAGGAGATTTGTGCTTATGTCCATGGAAAATTCTGGGAGAAAACAAGACAGCTTGGGATCTTCAATGAAATCTCTGGTTATTGAGCAAGGATAAT
Source organism: Cavia porcellus (assembly GCF_034190915.1). Lineage (NCBI taxonomy): Eukaryota > Metazoa > Chordata > Mammalia > Rodentia > Caviidae > Cavia > Cavia porcellus. Next base: position 62,185,245 of record NW_026947493.1, read on the forward strand.
AATGCCTCTGACTAATTTTATTCCATATCCAAGAGGCAGACAATAGACAAAGTTAGAAACTAAGGAATAGTCATTTTCTACCAGAAACACTCACCAACTCTTGCAGCATTTTTGAGAAATCCTACTTAATATGTATTTCGCATCACCAAAGATCCCATAAAATGGGCTTCACAAGTGAATTGAAAAGGGTACTCACACTGTGGAAATACAAAGTCAGCATGTGTTCTAATTGAATTACGCAGTGAAAGAATGTGAAGGCCCCTACGCAGAAGGGGCCATAATGGATGAGGGATTCAAGGATGCTCAGTCTGCTGCCTAAGGAAGACCAAGAGATAGGACACTAAACATAGAGTCAGAGAAAAATTGTATGGTTTACAGCCCTGTCTCTCTTCCCCTGAATACAACTATCCTCAAAGACAAGTGCTGAATCTTCTAATTTTTAACCTTTTAAAATATGCCCTGTGGCCTCATTCAATATCTTGAATAATAAGCATTTGGTAGAAACTTAGCACAAAACTTACTTCCAGTGTATTTCCATACCAGGCATCATGGAAAGACCCTGGCCTCGTATATGATATGAAGTCTCCTTGCATAAATGTCACCATATGCACTTGAAACAACTGTAGCTACAGAAAAAAATAAATAGGTTAATGCTAGAAAACTTGCATTCCTTTATGCTTTAGATATTGTTTGAATGTGTCTCCCAAGATTTGTGTGGTTGGAATTTGGTGGCGCTAACAGGTGGTGATGAGATTTTTAAGAGATGGGGTTAAAGAGGTAGGATCATGAGTCCAAGGCCAGCCTCAACCCCACAGCAAGACCTTCTCATAAAACTAATCAAACCACAAAATATCAGAAAAAAAGAGGGAGGGCACAGTAGGAATCCTCAAGTCACTGGGGTCTCATGAGACCATCGGCTATTTCCACCAATAGCCCTGATGGTTATAAGCCCCTGAGGCTGACTCCTGAATCTCCCTCTGGTTTCCTGTCTTGTGATGTGATCTCTTCATCCTACACATCCTCCTGCCATTAGAAACCATCTGCCATGAAGCCGTTACCAGGGCTGAGCGGATGCTATCCCATGATCCTGAAGCTCCAAAACTGTGAAAAGAATAGAACCCTTTTCATTACAAAGCTAAGCTGTTCCAGGTATTTCCGTACAGTAACAAAAATGAACAATACACAAAATGATAGACTTTCTATCATGTTTGAATGTTGTCCAGAAAAATCAAATCTTGATAATTCATTTAAAGAGGCCCCAATAAACCCTCCTAGAGTATCTCAGCATTTTGGAACTAGGGAAGTGACTCACAATAAGGTACTTTCCCAGTGTGCACAAGGCCCTACATTACTTGAGCCAACAAGTACTTTAAGAAAACAAGACAAAACAAGGAGCCCCAGTGCTGGAGAGTTCAAGTCTGACAGATTCTTTTAAACACTGTAAGTAAGAGATGCCTCTTCTTTCAGTTAGTGCTGGGAGGGATCCTGCTGGTGTTCATTCTTGTCCTTTGTCTTGACAGGCAGAGGTGCATCTAATCTCTTTCATTCCTCAGAACCACAAACACTAACTCACCAGGCACAGAGGCATATTCACCTTAGGAAACTGGATTCAGTCTAAGTAAGAAAACAATACAGCAGTCATAGTTGTGTGCCTGCAAGTATATTCCAAAGGAGTATATTGCTTATTATGGATTACATTCTTAAAAAGGAAAATTTTACCTTGTATTCTTTCATAAAGTTTGAACAGAGTGGTACAGAAAACACAAAACACAACACAGAATTTTGTCTTATTTCTGATATAGCAATTCACCGGTAATTCTCAATTTTTTTGAAGAGATAAAAGAAGCTTAAATGCATTTTCAGAATTTTCCTGTTTTTCTTTGTGCTTTTGTTTATGTATTTGTCCTTTTGATATATTTTCGCTTGCTTCAATACAGTAATGATCATGTCTATTTCTAAGTTACACATAAAATCACACGAAGATTTGCAGAATTAAAACAGGGAGCTGCACCACAGTGAAAGTTAAAAGATTCTGCCATGTTGAATTTAACTGTCCCTTAGTTTTGCTGGATAATTAATGTACCCATCAAAAAGAATTCTGAAGTGCACTGGAAACAGAAAAAACTTAGAGAATGCATGTTGCTCCTTTTAAAAATTATTTTCCTACTGTAATTTGAAGTATAAAACAAGCATGGAATATTGCTTGTATAGATAGATATCTTAAAATAATCTTCCAAGGAATAGTATAACTTCCTTAAAAAATGTGAAATAGTTCATTTGTTTTAGATACTAATTCCAAAAAGCAAAGCTATGATAGGGATATTAATTATTGAAGATGAATTGTAAGTAATTTCATATATAGCTGGTATTTAAACTATCACCTGTTGCTATATTTCTGTTTACTTTTTATAATATATTTTTAACTTTCTAGTATTGGGGCAGTTTTCCCCTCCATTGAGCAAAACAAAACTTTCTTAGTGGTAACTTGCCATCTTTCTCTTGTGTTCATCCACAACACAATCTGCATGTTTTCTTTGAGGAAAGGTTTGTTTAGCTCATAGTTTGTGGATGTTTCAATCCATAATGAGCTGGCTCCAAGGTAGGGCGGTTTGGCAGAGGGGCAACAGTTCATGGTAGCAAAGACAGCAAAAGCAGCAAGATCAAAAGAGGAGGAGAGCCAAGACTTGCATTTTTTTTATAACATGTTCTTTTCACTTTGTTATACAATATGCATTAAAAAAGTAATTATTTGAAAAAAGGTAATTATTTGAACTAAATTCATAAACATCTGCCTTTTCCTATTTTATCTGAACTACAATAAATTTTCTGTATCTCCTTAAATCTCAATCAATGGCCATTTTTAATTAAGAGCTTATAATTTCTCAGACTTTCTAGGAATACCTATTAAATTTATATGCTTCTAACTCCATACCAACAAAAACAAAACAAAAAATAATACATGAACAACCTTCTTTGAATAAAGAGAGCTGGGAAAGTGGAAGGTGAGGTAAATATATTATCCACAATTAAAATGCACAGAAATTTATTTCACCCTCCATTGAGTAAGACACAGTCAATTATTGATAGAGATCAATTCCCGACCAAGGTCAGGAATGGAGACAGGTCAACAGATAAATAGTCTGGATCTTTAGTGAGATGAATGCTAGAATAAGAATGTGGATAAGATGCAGTTCATCAGAGGAGAAAAGATCAGGTACGTGCTCACCTCTTGAAAGTTTGCCTCTTCTTAGTTTTTCACACTCCATAACAGCACTGTAGCTTATTTGATCAACAGAGATCTGCTCTAAAAAGAACTAATATATATCAGTGCACTCACCTCTGGTTAATCATATCAAGAAGATACTGTTCTCAGCACACTTTACAATGGAGACTTAGAAAATTAATGAATTTGGCTGGTGGTCCTGCAGCACACACAGGGACCAGTATTTAACCTAATCTTGTGTACTTAACCATTATATTATAAATAATCTTCCTCTTTTATTTTTCTTCATTGAAATCAAGCCTATCTTTATCTGGCTGAGATAATGTTATTGTATCAAGAATAGATATTTTTGAAAAAATTGTCCAAATTCAATTCAAAAGATAAAACATAAAATATAATTAATACTAAACTTAGATTTTCTAATTTTTTAAAATATTAATTTTGTGATCTATGTCAACATTTCATATATAAAAATATAGATGCGTTTTCAGTTCATAATGATATACTGAGATTAATTTTGACTGATGTTCCAAATTTTAGCAACACTTAAGTGAAATTTATGTTTAATTACAGGCAGTGTATAGCACAAGATGTTAGCTTCTTGAGAAGACTGAGGTATTTTAGTGCATAAAATGCACAGGAGACATAAGAGTCCAGTAATGAAATTGTAATACTTGGTTAGTGCCAAGTTGTAAAAATCTCTAGAAAACACATAAAGATATTTGTAATCTATTTAGATGGTATTTCAGGGCCATCTAGGGATATTAAGTCTTGGACTAGCAATATATGATTATGACTTGCTAGCTCATAAACTGCAAGAGGGCATTGACCATTTACATTGATCACCCTCTTATGTCTGGTCTTTCACAGAAAGTTATTAAAGTTATAAAATCAGCTGATAACATGGAACAAACAAGAAAGAAAATTATAACAGTGTGTTTTAAACGGGAAAAAAGCCTAACCTAAATCAGTGCAGTGTTTCAAGAAAAAACAACAAAGAAATCTTTATGATTTGGATTCCTCGTGTTGATTCATGTTTGCAGACATAGCCTCTTTCCATTTCACAGTGTTTTGGCCTCTTTTTCTGCCAACTCCATTTTACTTGTGATAAGAAAAAGCACGGAGTTCAAATCTGGCTTAACCTCTTCCCTCCTTGCTGGGCGTGAGGCAGCAAGTGTGTACATTTTTGTTCAGTCTTAGTTTCTGCATTTCTGAAATCAGAAAAAAAATAAACTCAAAGTGCTTTTATGAGGATTATGTGACTACAAGAAATGTGTGAGAAGGTGGAGCACAAGCCTTCAACAGTTTGCTTGACCAGAATTTAATTTATTATGAGAACAGCGTGACTTAGCTTGCAGTCAGTACAAAACCCTTGTGAAAATAAACATTTTAACAGAGGTATTCTTATGTGTACAACATTAGATATGCTTAGGGAAAACCCTGAAACAGAAAATAATACTATTACAAAAGTTTCCAACTGTGACAATAGAGAAAGTTGAAAATTCGTCTCACTTATAAAATGTGGATTGATTTATTTAAAGTTTTGAAAAATTAATGCTGTGATTAGTAGCACTGGTTTAAGACAGCGATGAACCTAGCTTCTTTATTAATAAAACAGGCAGAGATACATCAATGTCATGCGGTTATGGTGAGGATTAAATGTATAGATTATATTATAGAGTTGATTAAAAATCGAGGTTATATTTTTATATTTGAAGTTTTAATATTTTTTTCAAAATCATATCAACCAATTTTAAGTGCTATTTCAGAAACTAATTTTTTTTCTAACTAACATGACTTACAGACAGTTCCACTTAAAATGATCTATAGAACAATAATTCCAACGCACAGTGGGTCCTCTGAGACTGGATCACTACGGATTGAGTTCCAGCAAGGAGTAAAATGGCTTAGCATACTCCAATGGGCTTATATAGAAGTATTTTAATAATAGACTAGAAGAGGTCTAGAGGAATCTGTCCACCACCACCCGACAGTGACCAATCTAATGCCCCGCTCCCCAGCAGAGCTGTATTCAGTGGCTGCTAACATCATGAGCCCTGCTACTGATAGCATCCACTACTCCCTGCACATTCCCAAGGTTCGTTTCTGGGCACACATTAGCCCTTGTGGTCTCTCAAGCCTTGTCCTTGGCAGGTGGTCACAACGCCCTCTCACTGAACCTTATAAAAGATACCATAGCCTGAACTGGAGGATCCACCCTGTCAAAGTGCCAGAGTGAGCTGTCACAGGTTCGTTCTGAGATTTACCTGTCCTGTTGCACTCATACCCTTTTTTGATTTCCATCTTTTTCCTAACAGAGGTACAGCTTACTTTTCAACATGTTGATTTCGTTTTCTTTAAGTATACACTCACCAGTGAAATTTCTGGCTAGTGCAGAAATTTCATTTTAATTTTTTGAGAAAACTTCATATAGCTTTACATATTAAATCCACTAATTTATGTTTTCACTAACACAGGACCAGGGTTCTTCTTCTTCTACATTCTCATACCAGTTCTTGTCATTTTGTCTTTGTCATTTTGCTAACAGCAATTCTCATTGAGGCAAGGTGGTATCTCATGGGTATTGATTTATATTTCCTCAATGCTTAATGATAACTAGTGCTCCCTTTCCTATGTCTGTTGGTCATTTGTATGTCCTCTTTACAAACTATGTTTTATATCCTTAGCACATTTACTATTGAGTTGTTTGGAATCCTTATATATTTTGGTTAATAACTCCTTGTCAGATGAGTAGTTTACCAATATTTTCTCACACTGTGTAGCTCAACACTGCTCTGTTGCACAGAATCATTTTACTTCACAGTATATCCATGATATGGAACTGAGCAAAACATCATGAATAGAAAAATATGCTATGTTTCCATGAAAATAAGACCTAACTAGAGATTAAAAATGCCAGCCCCAATCAGCCTGTCTTGGCCCTCTTTGCCACTGCAGAGTATAAAATAGTGAGGTATAATCTTTTAAACCACACTGGCCATGGTAATGACAAGCTACTAATTACAACTGAAGTTTATTTTCCAGTTAGGTCTTATTTGGGGAAGATATATCCTCCAAAGAATGTATGCACACTTCAGCAGTTCATTGTACTAATAAATTCTGCAAGTTTGGTAGCTAATGGCCACCACTTTGAGTACTTCTTATAATTGTAGAGACCAAAGGTAACTTGTATTAATCTCATAACATCTCAATATATTTAGTATTAAAATATTTATACAACATTTTTCTTTCCCTGATAAATGATTTTGACAGACTCTTTTCTCTCTGTCTCCGTTTCTGTCTCTCTCTGTCTGTATGTCTCTCTCTTTTATATATATATATATATATATATATATATATATATAGTTGTCATGGTTTATGTCAGTGGCCCGCAGGCCTCATGAGTTTGCATTGTGCATTTGTGATGGTTCATTGTCTAGTGCTTGGATTGATGGTGTCAGTGCTCCACCCACAAAGGGGTGGAGCCAGGATGTGATGTAATGGCAGGAAGAAGGTGTGTCTTGCTCTTTGCTGGTTCCTGTTTGCTGTTTGCAGCTACCATGAACTGTGGCCCAGCCATGGCTGTCTGCCTTGGAGCTAACTGAATGTGGACTAAAACCTCCAAAAACTGTAAGAAATAAACCTTTCCTTTCCCAACTTGGGCTTCAGGTATTTTGTCTCAGCGATGAGTAAAAAGTAACTAAGACAATGGCATATTGCTCAGTTATAAAATAGCACAAATTCCTGTCAATTGCAACAACATGGATAGATCTGGAGGACTTAATGCTGAGAAAATATTGCAGAAAATCAAATGCCACATAATTTCAGTCTGAAACAGAAGTTTAAAAAGTCAATCTAGATATTGAGAGCAGAAGAGAAGTTACCCAAAACTGAAAAGCGTAGCAGAGAGAGTAGATGAAGAACAATCAATACATGGACCCAATTTACCTCCAATAATGAATAAGTTCTGGTATTTTATGGCATAGCAATGCAAATATAATTAGCTATCTGAGACAATCACTACAGAAAAATTTGATCGTATTCACCATAAAAAAGATAAAAACTTTGTTAATGAAATGCTATTCACCTTGAGTTGATCCTTAATCAATATATAAATGAATCAAAACATTATATTGCATCTCATATTTATAGGTATTGTCATACATAAAAAATTTTAAATGTTAAATGAGTTATTTGTCCTAAAATTTATTGGATATGAATTTAGTTTCTGTGTGCATTCAGCATTGTTTTTCATAATTTTATGCATTTATATTAAAAATATATCTCACAATGTAAAATCTTTCTGTAAAATAAGATTAGATCTGCACTAATGGTTCATTTTAAATTCTAGCCATGTCTGGTAGTTTTCATTTATTCAGTTAATCCTATCATTTGCTTAAATGTTTACCAAGTTTTTCCTATGAACAAAAGGCTGTCCAAAAGGTGTGATAAATTACAGTATTCTGTTTTCACTGAAGAACGTACCTTACTCTTTCTATATTTTTTATCCTAAAACATAGTCATATCGCATCTAATTAAAATTTTATTTGAATAAACTTTCTCAAATTTAAATTTGATCAAAAAAGAGCTGCACTGAAGCACATATTCTATGTTAGTTTTTCCCTCTCCAGGTGACACAGTAGCATCAAGGGAATTATTAGATACATTTTTGCCTGAAGACCTATGCTACACTAAGTTAGATCTGAGTTACAAGACTAAGGCCAAGAATGAGGTTTTTACACTGGTTGCAAAAATGGTTTTGATCATCAGTGACAATAAAGTGTCACTGCTTTAGCAAACCCTCATGAACATGACCAATGCCTTTATTTTTGTTTTAAAATAGTTTTCCACTTTCAGTTCTTCCCACCTTTGATTCCCACACACTGTTCTGTGTAGGGCTGAGGCACACAGCTGGCAGGTTGATCACTAAACAATGGAATCTGGTGAGATAAAAATCTGTCTCCTTCACACTCCTAATCTTGTAATCCAGCATGGGGCTGGTCCCACACAGGAACAGATATCAGTTTCTAGTCCACTCAGGGGGGCTAGTAGCATCTATATAAGAACAAATACTAATTTATGCTTTCTTTTATTGGTTCTTCGCTAATGACTTTTAGTATATATCCTCAATGTAATTATTTTGTACATATCAACACAAACAGAAATAACCCAGTAAGTAGGTCAATGAAGATTTGTTTCTTTAATTCATTACATTTTCTCTATCAGTTGAAGTTCTTCGCTAAGAAAGAAGCTTCCAAATTGTGGTCCTAAAAAGTAGTTGTGACATAGAAGGTACCAATGTACCTTGGTATTTAGAAATTAAAACATTAGTTGCTGGCTTTGTAATCATGGAAAAATCTATTGATCTTCTAAGACTTAAATACCTCAGTTTTAAAATAGGAATGGGTATCTCTTTCCTCTTTATTCACTGGATTGTTATTACAGAAAAGAAAAAAAAAAAGCTTTCTGGACACCTCCTATGACATACACATCTGTCTTCTTGCTAAGCCTTGCCTAGAAACCTCAGTGTTTTCCATCTGCATATGACCTGAGCTTGGCTAAGAAGAAAACTTATCAGAAAACAGTGCCTTCCCCCCTCACCGTTAGGGGTTTATGACTCAGTAGAGCAGAGGTAAGACCAAAAAACTGATTTAAAAAAAAATTTATTTTATTTCATTTTATTTTATTATTTTATTTTATTTTATTTTGGTACCGGGGATTGAACTCAAGACCACGCATTTGCAAGGCAGGTGCTTATGTCACTCAATTAAACCCCTGGCCAGAAACTGTTATTTGTTAAAGCAAACCCAAATATTTGACTTAATCACAATTAGACAGCATTCTGTTATAGAACATAAGCAAAGATGGGGAAAGCAGAACAAGCTTAATATGTTATAGAAATTGAAAACCTTTTGCAAAATTCACCCTCACTTCCAAACCCTCAAATCAAGCCTTATTTTAGGCACCATCTAGATCAGTAAATCTGAAGACAGACCAGCAGAATCTAGAAAAAGCATCCCCAGCTTTAGTTACTCCCTTCTTCAGCATCCTAATTACCCAACACTCCACTTTTTAGAAAAAGGTGTACAAGGGCCCAAAACGTCAGCAAAATGTCTTAGGTCAAGAGCTTGGCATATTTATATGGCAAGTAATATTTATATGGCTATTATAAAAATAAAACTACCATAATTTTTCAGACACCATGAATAATTGATTCTTTTATAGTTCTAGATACAGGAAGTCAATTCAGTTGTACTGGGTTAACTTCAAAGTGTCTTCAGAGCTGGTTCTTTATGAAGTCTCTAAAAATATTAGATTTATTCACCTTTTCTAGCTTCTGGAGGCTGCCTGCACTCCCTGACTCATGATTCTTTCTTGGAATCACTCATAATTCTGTTTTCCATCATCACATCTATTTCTTTCTTTGGTCTTATTGTTAGTCTTTATAAGAACCCTTCTAATTATATTTAGGGCACCCTTGAATACTACAGGTTGGTGTCCATCTCAAGATCTGGAAATTTGTCACATGCATACATCTCCTTTGCCATGTAAGGTGACACTCACAGGTTTCAGAAATTAGGTTGCCATATTACTTGGAGAGCTATTTTCCAGCCTTCCACAAACATCAAACTTTCAGATACAGTATTAATATGGCTTGAACAGTGGTAGATAGAATGCCCTTTCGTTTACAAGTAACGAAGTATTCTACTGGCATCTTTTGCAACCCTGATGAAAGACTGGCTACTTAAGAACAACTATGGTAGAATTTTCCTTCTGTCCGGTAAAGAAAAGGTTCATGAAAAATTCAGTCTAGACTCTGATATTTCTTCGCTACCATGGTGAAAGATTTATACCTACTCAGCAAGTCTGGTTCCTTCTGATGCAATTTTTCTGTCCTTTGTCTTATTCCCGAATGAAGTCCCTATTATACATTCGATGGAAATTTTGAGTTTGTATATGTGTACTCTGGACATGATTTATTTATCCTTGTATTAGCTTGTTTCTAAGACAAAGACAGTAAATAAATATTGAATTGAATCATAAGTACATAAATAAGACACAAGAAAACAATATTCATAACATGCTGCAAGCTTTGTGTTTTTGTTTTCTTTTTTATATTTCACTAAGAAAATAAGCAGGAAGAAAAACATTTAAGGGAAGAAGGATTTCCCTTGTAGACACTTTTTTGTTTTCCCTTCAATAATATCTTCCAGAAAGATTATTCAGGCTTTTCAGATTAGAAAATTAAGGCCAAGAAATTAAGTAATTAATCTAAGATCATTTGGACATCCTAGATAAATTTGGAAATCATTGTTTTTAGAGTATATTTTGATTGTCTGATTCTTGAAATCATATCCCTCTGACATTTCAATGTCACTAATCTATATCATATTTATGTAGAATTTGTTCATCAGATTTTCTAGATTCCCATTGCTTGGTCAAAGTGTTACTCTGTTTGCTGAAAATAGTGCATGTTTACTGCTTCCATCTTGTCCTGATGTTTTGTTTTGCTTTGTTTTGTTTTGTTTTGTTTTTGCTTTGCTTGGCTTTGTTTGTTTATCATGTACCCCAGACACTCCTTCAGGATAAAGCACAGTTACTCCGTGGACTCAGTGAAGCCCTGCAGACTTCAACACAGGAAAGAGACATGCTTCTCTTCTTCCCTTTCCCTCTCCTGTGTAAATTCTGGCTGCTCCTCCTGGAAGTGTTTATTCAGATAAGCTTCTCTACACCACAGGGAAGAAAACCAGGCTCATTAAATCCTGAAGAGTGCTTCTTACTGCTTGGATAACATTTTTTAGAAGATAATTCAGTCTTGACTATTGAGAGGGGGTAGTATGCACTGCCATATGAAATGATTTACTTTAAAAAGTGTTGAAATTCTAAAATTTGAAGATCAAACAAGTAGAATCTCACTAAGGAAGGAGGTGTGTCTGTGAATAAGGTTCATCTCCATCACAAGTGAATTCATCATTCATCGCTTAGATCTGACTTTCAAATTTGTATTCCAGTAGTCATCTGAAGCAGTCTGTTGTATCCCACCCCATTTCCCAGGTCAGCCCATGCAGCCTCCTTGTCATCTTACAGTGATGAGACGGAAGTGTTCAACACACATTTTTATAATTCATTTCGGACTAACATGCTTTTTATTACCTTTTAAGTAGCCAAGATACAATATTAACCTATCAGCTGTCAGACAGCTGCACAGGCAGAATGAATGGGCAAAATCACCTTTTAAATCTCAACAGTCAACCACTGTTAGCTACTTACAAGTCCTGACAATAGCAATTACTTCCATAAGATTCTATTTGGATCTCTAACATATACAGGTTCAATCCTCTAAGAAATATTTCTCCTAAATCTTCTTCAGGTTTATTGTTTAAAGTTTCTGTGAGATATATCTTCACTTCTTCACACTTTTACATGTATGAGTCATACATGATTTTTACACAACTTTTAAGATCCTTACAAGATGTGACACATTTTCAAGTAGAACTATTTTCTGGAAAGATCTGTAGCCTAAATGAAGTTAAATAATTAAAAATTAAAGATTGTGCCTAATTTTATTTGGTTTATGAATACTAGGTACTCCTTAATGTTTAACAGTCAAGTAGATTACAACTATGTGGAAAATCATTATGAATAAAAAATAATATTTTAACCTTTATTAGCATGGCTAAAATTATTGTTCAGTATTTTAGATGTATTGGAAAAATATTCTTTATAAAGTCATTCAATTTAGATACCTTTCTGGGAGGGCATGATGGCACATGTAAATTTAGCACTGTAAGAGGCTGATGCAGGATGATTGCCAAGTTCTTGACCAACTTTGGCAAGATCTGTCTCAAAATAAAAACAAAAAAGTTAAAAATCTTTGAATGTACCTCAGTATGAAGATCTTGGTTTCAATTGCCAGTACAACAAATATATATCAAAACATACCTTCCTGTGACAATTATACTATCTATCAGTGTTTTCTCTACTTAAACATATTAGAGTTTCTTCACAACTCTTTGTGTATAAAGTTAGAAATTTCACAGTTTTGCAATAACAAACATATTTCTTATCACTGTAAATTTTACCATATAAAGCACAAAACAAAATTTTACTCTGTGTATCATCTAACATCCTAATTGTCTAAAAATAAATATGCAAATATTAAAATATTAAAATTAATGTAAATGGCATACACTGTTCTTGATGTCATGTTTTCAGATATATTTTAGTCTATCACATCATCAATTATGTACAAGTTCAGTGTTACTAGGAAAATATCACTGGAGGAGACACCTGTTTATTTTTGAAATTTAAATTAAAATGTAGATTTTGGCCTAAGCACAGATACCAATATGTTGAGGTCAAATCCAAAACTTGGCATGCCCTAAGTAATTTTATTAACCATTAAGATGGGCACTCAGCAGAACTGGAATTCTAATGTGCACAGCTACTAACAAAATCTTAAATGTTACTTGTTTAAATTGAAAAATTATATATTTCACTGGTTTAACTATGGAAACTTTGGATTAGTGATATCACATTTTACTGCTAGTTAAAAAATGATAGACTGAAGCATAAATGAGTTCTTTATTTTGCAGAATTTTTAATAAGTTTCATTAAATTCAATTGCACCAGAAGCTTTCTAACACACATGTAACAGAATAGGCAATAGAGACTTTACTCAAAAAAATGTATCTCTTTTATGCAAAGGAGGGGAAACTGAGTAACTATGTTACCAAATATTTGTATAATCTATGAACAGCAGATTCTTCAGCAATTAAAAATGACTACTCAAGTTGTAAATTGAGACATCTATGTTTCTGTCTGGCGACCATGACGCAAAAGCATATGTTATCTTCATCACTGATACAGTTATAGTGTTCTGATTTTGACTCTTACTAACTCAACTAAAGCCAGTAGCTAAATATCAGGAATTATGTGAGATTGCTGAATTATGCTGTTCACCTACTGACAACTTCAATCAACCAAGGTGGAAGTTTTTAATGTCATGCTAATTGTTAAATGTTATTACAAATCTCAGCTTTTTTCCACTTGTGGTGGGGCTTTTTGTTGGTTGTATTTTTTTTCCTCTCCCTTCCCAGTAAGCTACCTTGCTACCACACCATTGAACCAATGCATTCATCTAAACATTTGGAAGACTAGACAATAACTTGATCTGGGGTTTATATTTCATAACTTTACAAAAATTCATAGATGATAATTTCAATTCTATTTTTTCATTTTGCATTCATACTTTTTTCTCTTTGACTATCATCAGAAAAACCTAGTAGTTTTCCCCTTCCACATATGGACTACATGATATTTTTCCATGGTATAACAAAGGCAGAAAACAGTTTCTGATCAGAAGAAAAATATTTTGAATGCTCCATATAGCAGATGTTCAAAGACAGCTCTGGAGTAAACATCAGTACCATCTGGATGACTTGTTACCATATGCAGATGGAAAATTGCTACTTAATAGTTTCTGTGAGAAGGACAGTGTAAAATATTATAGTACTTAAAATTAAATGATGTATGCATACCCAGAGCTGATACCATTTTTAGATGTTCTTTAATTCACTAATTATGATGATTTATTTCAGGAATTACTTGAAAGGTAATAAAAAGGAATTTTTTTAATGAAAGCTTCAACGTTTGTTACTTAAATTTGTCATAGTTCTATGTAATTTGAAACATTGAAACTATAAAATACGTATGTCTAAAACAAAAAAAATCAACTTTCATCAGCATTAAACTGATTTAGTACTCTGAATCTTAAAAATGTCTAATTTCTTAATACATGTTTCTCTATTATATTGCACAAGAAGTGACATGTTTTTATAGTTTAAGTAAATAATTTAAACACAATTTTCACAAAAATCACCGCTTATTCAGGCTCTTGATAGCAGTAAGGAAAAGATTATTATTCCCAGTGAAAAAACTGTGTTTTTTAGGAATTAGTAGCCCATTGTACTGCTTTCTAATTCCAATATATTTTTTCTTCTATCATGAAATAAATTCCTACTGATAGGATAAGATTTCTTTTTAAGTTGAAATAATCCTACTATGAGGGTTTAAGAGAAGAGACTATTACAAGGCCAATAGTAAAAAATACCGAGTCTTCATCAGAGGCTTGGACTTCCAGAGAACTCTGTTCTGAAGCCTACATAGTAATTATTTAGTTTCTTATCCAACACTTGCTTGGAATACAAAAAACAATAAAAAATGATAAATCTTACTTACTTGTATATGTGACCTCTTATTGGAAAGTAAAGCTATTTGCCAAAAGTCAATCAATTATATTGCTTGCAGTTTCCAAACGACTTTGAACATTCAAAAGGTCTAATTTTGCACATTTATTTGTTACAATAAATGACCTACTTGACAGTATTAAAAAGAGCTTTATACATCTTACAATACAAAGTTTATATTCAGGCAATATGTACACACATGTGTCAAACAGCAAGAAGAAAATCACCATTCTTCAGTCTCCTAAATTAACAGTTTTGAGAGAAGATTCCATATCAGGTGTCCTCACGTCCCTTTTCCCTTTCAGTTCATTGTAAGTGGGGGCTTTGTAATAATCATTCCATGAAAAAGGAAGCAAGGAATTAACAGTGAATGAAAACAGATTCCAGGCTTAATTTTTACCACTAAAAACACACCCACACATGCAAACTCATGCCTTACAAATTTTCCGTCCTATTTCTTATTTTAAAATGTGACTCTATCTCAAGCACAGCCTTAATGGTTACATTCATAAAAACTGAAAAGCCGTAGTTTAAAAAAAAAAAAGATTCACTATGTGCTTTAGTAACCCCTCTTTGGAAAGTGACTTACTATTGATTAGTTACACTTTCACACAAAGCAGCTAAAACACTGTGCCTCAGTGCCCTGGCCTCCCACTATTGTGAGCAGAGATGGGTGAACTACATGCTTGTAAAGTGTTATCCTTTATTGGATGAAAGAAGTCTTAGTGTACAGCTCAAACAGTGCTTTCTTATAAAGCCTGTGAAAACACTTTATGTCATGTAGAAGCTGAATCAAAATCTCCTTTTGAGGCCACAGGACACCATTCTAGTGAACTACAGTGTCTCTTTCAGGAGATTATGCACTCTGTGACTGTAGTCCTCAGATACACAAAGGAAGCTGTCTGAGTGGGAGTCCTTGTTTTTTCATAAACAGATCTAAAGTACTGTTTTCTCAATGAGGCCGGAAACATTTAGATTTGTCATTTGGTAGGTCAGTCTGTCAAAATATTTGAGCCTTATGTGTCTAATTGTGACTATACTCAGATAAATTAACCTAAATAAGCAGAAGCATTTAAAGAATTAAATTAAACATATACTGATTACATAGATTTAAAAAAAAACAAGAGTTTTGCTACATTAATTTGCCTATGCTGTTTCTCTTCTAAAATTGAAATGTTTTTTTCAGGCCTCCAAATATTTACACATGAAGTGCCGTTTAACAGACGTTAAAGAGGTTTTGTCTTCTGTTTTCCTGGTATTACACTTATTTATGAGACAACCTGATTCAGAGCTTTCTCTGGTTCATCTTCATTGATAAACACTTTTTGACAACCTCCTGTAAGTTATTTGTTTTTAACAAACTTTATTTTTAAAACAGGTTAGGATTCATAGCAAAGTTGATCCCAAGTACCAGGAGTTCGGTATATTTTCCATCTTCTCACTTGCACCAATTGCCTCACTATGACATCTAGAACCAGATGGATGATTTCGTTATAATCACTGCACTGGGCTGGGAGTGCTGGCCCGTGACTGAAATCTCACCCTTCTGAGACACTGAATCACGAAGACAGCAAGTCCAACCCTAGGCTGGACAACTTTATAAGACCCTCTCTCAAAATAAAAAAGGGCTAGGGATGTATCTCGGTATAAAAGTTCTGGAGTTAATATCCAATAATACAAAAATAAATAAATAAAATAATAAACCTACAGTGTCATATTATTAACATTCTGAGTTCATAATTTACATGAGAGCCCAATCTTTGTATTGTGTATTCTATAACACAATACAGAGATATAATTTCTATGTCATATAAACACACGATTTCTACAATATCGACATATAATAACCACTATAATAGAACAATAATATTGACATACAGAAGAGTCCCACTGCCATAAAAAGTATGTGATTTGTCTGTGCGTCTTATCTAACCTGGCAACTATTAAAATCATTCTTGTTTTCCACAATAAAACTGTATGAAATTGCCCCAAAAGTGGAATTGGTGTGTAAAATTTTCAGAACGCCTTCTGTTACTTAGTAATATGCACTGAGTTTCCCTCCATGTCTTTGTATGGCTTGACAGATCATTTGTTTTTACACTGAATAATATTCTGTGTCTTGACACACCATGGTTTACCCAGTAGTCCAATAAGGAACATTTCATTTCTTCAACTTTTTGGCAATTAGGACTAAAGCTGATATCAGTGGTCATGTTTTATGTATTACTTATTGATTCAACATGTTCATGATCAATATCTACTCTGTGGAAAGCACTATGATAGGTGTTGGGGTGCGTGTGACATCTACTGTAACACTGGCATGGCTAATAAGAAGCCCGGGGCCATAAAGATAGAGCTGAAAGTAACAATAACAATGTTACAACAGTCAGAACACTAGCATCGTGTCAGGTGCAACACTCAGGATTTGCATGTACACAATGCTTCTTTCAATTTTAAAAGCACACCACATGTATTTGTAGATTTCAATAGTAAAAAATAATTTAAAGATAAGTAAATTAGCATAATAAAGATCATTGAGAAGTCAAAAAAAGAAAATAAGTTCTATTTAATTTGTAATTGGAAGCTCATGGTAAATTTATGAAGAATGCATTAATGGAGTGCTGAATAAAAGAGCTGACTGCATAAGAACTTCATAATAAAATAATAGCAAAAATAGCAGAAAAGACATATTAATAGACCAGTATTTTCAAGAATTTTTTTCTAACTGTGAGATATTACCCCAACCATTTTACACATGTGCGATTTAATCCTGAGTAAAACTGTAGAGAAGTGTTATCACTACCCTTAATTTATTGATGAGAATACAAATATGAAAGATAGGCTGAGTGACTTGCTCTAAATAATACTGCTAGTATCCACTGAAATTAGAGTATAAACTTAGGGGAAAGGAGGGAAACGGGAAAAAAGGAGAATCAAATATAATGTGACAGATACAAATTGCCTATGATAAACGTGGTAATTATGTATATCAAGTGTCCCCAAAAATTAATTTCTTAAGAAAGGCCTTCAGGTCCACTTTGCTATATATTAAATCTCAGTTTATAAATACTAATGAGTATCCCTCAGTGAACACTGGTTTTAATTCTTCATGAATGACCTAACAGTGTTGGTCTGAGCATTATTTTCCAATAACTTTATTTTTTTTCCTCATGAATTTTCAACATTTAAAATAATTGTTTCTGCGACACTGTCTCCCAACCCATTCAAGAATTTTTCAAAGTAATTCCATTTTAATTTATTTTAGGCCATTTTTCTTCAAAAACATAAAGTGTATAATCTGGTGCTGTTGGTTCAGCTATCAATATTATAATTAACTACTACTGCTGTGATTCCCATAGAACAAGGTCCCTTTAGTGTTTCAAAAGCAAACATACTATTGAGAGGATGCAACTTGGTCTTACAGTGATTGTTTGTATAAAGATTTATTTTTTCTTGAATCATGCTTGTGAACATTAATTGCTATATTGTAGTAGTCAGCACAGCCACTGGATTACAGCTATCTATCTAATCTTAGTACTTCTTAACTAGATTTTACATGTATTACTCAATTTGAAGTCCTTGATTTTTATTTTATATAAACCCTCATGAATACTTCATAAGGAATGCAAAATACAAAAACCCTTAAAAATGTAAATCTCCAAGAAAAGAAGTGGCAGCTTTATGCAATATTTTAATTATATTAAATGAGTTTAAATAAATGTACCTTCTTTCAGGTTTCTATAGGGAAGTTTTACGGGTGTTATCCTAATTGATAATTAAGGCTGATAAGCTGAGATCCTTTGTAGAAATCAAGTTACTGACGATCTAAGAAGTTAGTGACTTGGAGTAACTCATAATCTAATGAGTCAAGGAAGCTGGTATCTAACCCTGTGTGATTCTTATACTGAACAGTGACAAAACAATAGAATAAGATTCAAATGCATTGGAGATTCCCAGAAAACAAAATCTCTCTCTGTCATCTTTTTTTTTTCTCCTTCCTTCCATATATGTGTTCGCTCAATATTCAAAACATTTCACTATAGTATTTATAAATGAATTATATTCATATGCACATTTAATTTTTCTCTCTATTATAGCATTGTGTCTACTCTTAAAATCCAATTTAAAAGACCTGAATAATTCAGACATATTTCTGAAAATTGTACTTCTCTAAATTGTACTTAGAAAATATTTTGCAGGCAAAGTAGCCCAATTCTGTTTTTGCTTTTCTTAAATACTTATGTCATAGTAGTGTGTCACTTAAAATATGCTGTTACTTCCATGAATTTCAAAAATAATATTAATAGGACATTTCAGATGTATTTTGCAACTCACCACCCCTAATTGCCAATTTGTCTTCACTTGCACAATCACAATAAGTTTTTTTTTTTCAGTATTTTTTAATGTTTATTACAGACTCTGGAGCAAAATAGGTTTTATTTTATTTAAATAAAGTAAATATCTACATCTTGAGGATTTGTATATTTATTTTATGTTGCTCAGTTGTTTTCTTGTTAGGTAATATGCTCTGGTTTTTGCTGTGGGTCATTGCTGAGAATCTTAGGATTGTTAAAACAGAGAAAATATTTCTAGATATAATGGAAGTAGCAAACTTCTGTTTACCTTAAAACAAAATAAATTCTTCCCAAAGTTCTAACACTTTATTAATACTAAATTATATGCAGCTTTTATACTCAGATTATAGTCTAGATATAAATGCAGTCATTTTATTTAGTAATAACATCAATTTACTTTAACTGTGTTTAAAATTTGCATAAATAAAGGAATTAAAATGTTGTGATCACTTGTAGTACAAGAGGTTTAGAAGTTATCCTGTGCTTGACGAGAAAAACAAATACCAAAGAATTTCCTCGGAAAGTTTTTCTTGCCTCATATCAAACTTACTTTTAAAGGGCTCCATTGTTTTAATCTATCCAAATTTCTTAATTATTCAAAATATATGTTTTCTGTTTTCTGTATACCATGCATTTAGAAAGTTATTTTGACATCACTCTGACTAAAAATGTTAAACCAATTATACTCTTTTAGCAATATTTTCTCTTGACAAACTTGCTAGGGAAGAGTCTTTCTTTCAGAGAACTCTGTTTTTTTATACATGATTCCCAGTATTTTGGAGGGCACATGCTAACTTTTATTTCCAGAAAAGAATTGATTTCATAGCCAGTTGCAAATTTTTTTTTGTTTGTTTGTTTGTGTCTTTTTGAGACAGGGTCTTGCTATGCAGTTCAGGCTGGCCTTGAGCTCACTTTGTAGCCCAGGCTGGTCTTGAACTCACAATGATCCTCCTGCCTCAGCCTCCTGAGTGCTGGGATTGCAGGCATGAGCCACCGTGCCCTGCGAGGTGCAAATTTTTTAAAGTTCTCCTTAATTATAAGCATTTGATTGACACTTTTTTGCTGACTTTCTCATTAGTCCCTTATCACAGAGGCTTATGACAGCATTGACCACTCTGCTTCATGGGAAAAATCACTAGTCGCTTTCATAAATTCAGAGAAAGAAACCCACTTGGGCAGGAAAAATGTTTATAAGAGTAGCAGATGTAATATTCAGCGGTACCTTGTAAATTAGTGGATGTACCCATGTGGAACAGACTCTGTTCCCTCCTCTTCTGTAGGCATTAGCACAGCGATCAACCTGTATAGCTACACATGCGCTTTCAGAGTCGTGTTACACTGCTGTGAATGCCTTTATTAAAACCAACAAAGTGAGGTCTCACTGTTCCCACATCAACAGTGTTGTTACACAACAGCGCATGGGATTAAGCTCAAAAGTAGGTTTAATATCACTTGTGTCCCCTGAGCAGATACTTTATATTCATGATTGTTTGTCTCCTATTGAAGTATAATAATAACTTCACAAAGTTATCATAAAGGGTACCTGTACATAGTTGATAAACCATCTAGCACAGTGTTTGGTGTCTCAGTCAAAGACTCAGCCAGGTTGTAATCTCAGGAGGCTCACCTGGGAAGAGAGAAGTCCTCTCCTTGCATCCTCTGACGACGGTTTCATTCGCTGTAATCATTGTAACCCTCAAATCAACAGCATAAGTCCCTTTAAATCTATCTTCTGAAGCCAGATGGTCAACAAATAGCTTTAGTAATAAGAAGAAGGACGTTAGTGTATAAAAATTTTTAAAATTAGTATTATTTTTGTACTTCTTTTTTACACCACTTGCCAACTTTATGCCCTCTTCCCCTATTGTCGAATGTTCAGTGCCCTGGTGCCACTTCAAGTCTCTCAATAAGAAATTCCCCCAAGAAGCAAGACCCAAAAATCAGATCCAATCTCTTGTTCTTAAAAATGATACCCTCTTTTTCTTTTCCTTCATCCTTTCAGAATTTACCTCAACTAGCTATTACAAAGAAATTCTTTCAATGAAATTTGTCTGAATGTATGAGTGAGCCTTTGCTTTTCACTTGTCTTGTGTTTATATTTTTTAAAGGAGGGAAAAGCACATAAACCTTTTTAATTGGTAGGCTTGAGATGCTTATAATTACATGAAGAGGGAAATGCATAGAATGTCAGAGAGAAATCTTGGATGTAAGTAAGGAAAAATGTCACCTTTATTCAAGTCATGAAATCTGTCCCTCTCTTGCAGGAACAAACCCTTGAATACTTTCTACTTATCTTACTAGATACTAGTATTTTTTTTTTTTTGTCTTTTTCATTTTTATCGGTACCAGAGATCAAACTCACGACTGCCTGCTTGTAAGGCAGGCGCTTACGCCGCTGAGCTAAATCCCCAGCCCCTAGATACTAGTATTAATAAACTATTTCTAACCTGCAAGCTTTCTAAACAGCCATTAAGTGTTGAGTTATTTTTTATACTGACTCCCACTGAGCAACTCAGTAGGTCCAGAGATAAAGAAAAGATAAGGTAGGAGACATCTGTGTGCATATATGCTTTCTTTTTTTTTTAAATTTTATTTAAGGAGAAAAAGAAAAAAAAGCAGAAAAAGGGTACAAGTTATACAGATTTACAGAAAAAAAATAAACAGTAGGAAATCACTAGTTAATGGATTACATATTGTCATCTTAGAAATAGTTGTTCAATTTACAAAATTAAAGCTTATAAAGAGGACATTCCAATAGTGAGACTGCAATCAGTTCTGTTCAATGATTCAACAAAACTCAGTAATAATATTATCTATCCTATACACTTAAATATACACGCAGTTATATTGTTTAGAGCACTTTCTTTTCTTCTTTTGTACAATGACAATTACACATTTTGGGTTTTGTTGCTCTCTTGTTTGTTTTAAGAATAAAAAACTTCTTATTACTTTTTTGGAAGAGCGTAAAACCAAATGTGACATAACAGAACAGAGTCAGTCAAATCAAAAGGGTGGACATAATAGATAATGTAAAAGCATAATACAAGGTGATCAACAATGGTTACCATAATGCCTCCTGCTATCTCTAATAGAATTGCCTATATCATCAGTTATAATAAAATTGAACAAAACAGTAAAGAACGAAACCAACAAAACCAAAACATTGGAGACATTACAGGACTTCAAAAGTAGATAATAGTCATCCAGAATGGGCGTCATAATGAATCCCACTATCTTTATAGCTGTTGCCTAAACTTTAGAACCTGGTACTATCAAGCAAAACAGAATAGAGGAACATCAGTCAAAACAAGATGGTGAGAGCAATACAGAGCTTCAAATCAAGATAATGGAAAGTCAAAGTGGGTTACTATAATATATCCTATGCTATTTTTTATTTATTTTTCCCTTAATTAAAAGGATAAAAATAAAAAAGTAAATAATAAAATGGAGATTGAGATAAAAGAGGGCATAACAGCAAAACAGCGCAGATCAAAACATAACCATTTAAGCAAAATAGTGTTTCACCACAAGATACTCCCGACATCAAAGTAGTTACCATATTGTCTCTTTCCTTAAATTCTATGAGTATAACTCCGTATACTATAGCATCAAATATATCAAAACAATGTAAAACCATTTAAGAGAATGGAAGTATTACAGGGTATTTAGAATCAACTAACAGAAAATGAACAATGATTTCGTATAATCTTCTTGTCTATAAAAGTTTTTGTTTATACTATCACATATAATAAAATCTAATAAAATACAACCTGTTTAGACCAGTGGAGGCAGAAGAACAAAAGCTTGATGAGACTTCAACACAAGATGATACTAAATCAGTATTACCTCTTAAGACGTCATTTTCTCCAATATAGCTGTTCCTATCATCCAATCTTCTCTGCCTCATTTCTGTTGAGCTCTTTTTCTGTCATTAGCTGTCAGTTTGTCTTTTTTATTTTGTTTTCTGCTCCATTCATTGTGGCCTCTCTGCCACTATTTCTGGATTCTTCGTATTTTTCTTTTTTAGAATATCCTGCAGTATTATCTATAGAGTTGAATTGGTGGTTGCATATTCCCCTAGTTCCTCTTTATCCTGGAAGCACCTTGTTTTTCCATCAATTTCCAGGGATAGTTGTTCAGGATATATCAATCTTGGCTGGAGGTTATTATCTTTCAAAGCTTGAATTATCCCCCCCATGTTCTTTGTGATTTGATGGTTTGTGCCAAGAAGTCTGCTGTAATTCTGATGGGTGCTCCCTTGTAAGTGATCTGTTTCTTGTCTCTGATGGCTTTTAATATTCTGTTCTTGTATTGGATTTCTGGAATTTTGATTATTATATGCCTGGGTGTAGCTCTGTTTGGGTTGTAGGTGGCTGAGGTCCTGTATGCTTCATACAACTGAGTATCTTTACCTTTTGCTAAATTAGGAAAATTCTCCTGGATTATTTCTGTGAGTAGGTGTTTCTATACCAAGAAATCCTGTTCTGTACAAAAGCCATGTTCAACAACAGGATGATAAACCCAGAAACAGGTTAAACTGCAGAAAGCCAGAGCATTATTCAACATCTATGGATTTACAGAAAATATTTAACATTTTTTCAACCTCTTCTCTTACACACCTCTAGTCTTTAGAAACATGCACATGTTGGCACTATATCACCTTGGCCACGTAAATGTTTCACTCTATAATGTTGCCAGAAGAAAGAAACTGTATGAATATGAAGACCTATCAATAATAGCAATTTTGAACTTGGTAAAGATACAAAAAGAATAATTGATATTATAAAATGCGGTCAATAAATGTTTCTGCTAACTCAGACTCAATTGGATTAGTAAATTGGCTTTCAATAGGAATCTGAACCAGATGCTCTGAAATGCTCTGAATGAATACGACTGCAGCTTAATGGTTACTTTCAAAAATTTTTCCCTGAAGATCAGCTATGACCAATGAATTGTTGAAGCCCCATTAATTTGTTCAGCCAAAGGTACATCCTGAACTGCCTAATCCGAAAACAGTCAATTGGAAAAAGAAATGACTTTTAACAGACCGACATTTTGAGCTGTTGTGTAAAAGTAGATAGATTACAGTAATGCATTTAGGTTTCCCAGCTCTGTGTGCATGCTAATGGCTCAAATCACCCTCAGCTGCTCTCAGTGTGGCACTCACATTAGGTCCATTCACTCTCATCCAGGAGTAGAGCAGTTCTCAAGGCCACGCTGCCGAACAGGGAAGCTTTGTGAGTGCCTGGGCGCCTCCGCGGGCCACCTGCTCTTCCTCTTGGCTTTCACATAAGTTGCTTTGTTCCAGGGGCACTGGCACGTGCTCAACACCATTTAGGACAAAATTAATACCATGAGATGATGGCTTTCCTGGCAGCCTTTGCATCATCTTTTCTCTGACACACTCTGCTCGCTTTCTAGAATTTCTTTTATCACCCCTCACGAACCACAGGGGAAGAAAAGGTCTCACTACCTTACCTGTCTTTGTGTAGAGCCTGCACAGAAAATCACACAGCTACTAAAAGTTTCACCACTCTGGGATAGATATTATAATAAATTATGACAAGGTAGAATTTAGCAAGAGGGAATTTAACAATAGCATGAAGAGAAAATATCCTGAAGCTCAGAAATGTAGTTTTCCTGGACTCAAATACTCACCGTAGTTTCTCATTTTGTAAGATACAGTGTTCTTAATTTGAAGACTATTTTTTCCAATAAAAGAAATAGTTCATCTGTTAGACAACTTTAATGTGTAGAAGCAAGGTGATATATTTCAGGAGATGCAAGTGATTTCTGAGATGCGACTGGAAATTATTTGTGTTTATCTGTAAAAAGAACCTATATGAATGCGACCAGATCTCCAGTGGCTTACAATTTATACCAATCACAGGGAATTGTTCCATGTAGAGACCTGAAAAAAATTTAGTTATTGATTCTCCACTCAAAATGATATAATAAATAAAACAAACGTAAGACTGACATACAGCTATTCAGAAAAAAAATAAGAAATGTCAGGGTCTCATGTTAAAATGACAAACATTGATAATGAGCTCATTTCTGGTTCAATGAACATTATTAGCTCAGCTCAGAAGGTCACAAGGAAGAAGGGCTGCATCATCACCAGGTAACAGGTAACAGTAAGCCATTCAGCAGCCAAAGCTATTGTTTAAGTCCTCTCCCAAAAATTCCATATTTAAATGAAATAGGCCTGTCCTTGTTGAGACCTAATTATAGATAATTACAAAATCCACCAATGGATAACAGTGTTCAGCTTGAGACTGAGATTGAGACCTCAAAAGCTAGCCCACTCACTAGACCTCTGCAGAGGCTGTTAGCATATACACAATTTGGGCACAATTTCTCATTCAAGTATTAGTGATAGGCTCGATTCAATGAATGAATGAATGAACAAGAGAATGAAGCTATTACTTGAATTTTTTTCAGAAATACTTAACAGATGGCATCATTCTTAAATTGGCTGCATATATATGACAGTATCCTCTTTACAGATTTTAGGCAGCCAAACATTCAGATCCTTTGAATTAGAGAAAGAATATTCTCAGACTTCTCGGAGGTTTTCCTTTCAATGTATAAGTCAAAAACAGAAATGAGTACAAGTTGTACTATTCCAGGAAATTTCCTTCTCAATCCTATAATCTTTTTTGGTTAAATAAAAAAGCCTTGATTACGTTATCTTTCCTAAAATAAAATGTTTCCAATGCAAAAAATCTAGAACAATTGGTATTCAGGATAGTTCAGTTTCTTCTTTACTCCAGGTCTAGTGTCCACAAACTTCACTTATAAGACAGGTTTTCATGCATCATTTTCACACATTTGGCAGTGAGCAAAAGTTAATTCAGAAGCAAAGAACTAACTGCAAGAGGAATCCATTCTGGGGCTGGGGATTTAGCTCAGTGGCATGAGCACCTGCCTGGCACGTGCTAGGTCATGAGTTCCATCACCAGTACCGAAAAAGAAAAAAAAAGAA
Organism: Cavia porcellus; assembly: GCF_034190915.1. Classification (NCBI taxonomy): domain Eukaryota; kingdom Metazoa; phylum Chordata; class Mammalia; order Rodentia; family Caviidae; genus Cavia; species Cavia porcellus. The sequence continues at coordinate 62,211,060 of NW_026947493.1, forward strand.
GAACCCAATCTACTTGTATGGTGAGTTCCTAAATGTTTTTAATATTTCTCTGCAAGGCATTTTCCTCTGCCATGATACATTTCAAATCCCAAGTCTTTTTAAACATTTTTAAGACCTGACTATGGATGACACAGAACTAGACCTTGCCTTTTGCATTCATTTTGGAGATATAAATTAGAAGCTATTGACAAGCAACTGTGTCTAGTCTAATTTAGCACCATGGTGTCCCTGTCTTCTTTGGAACATCGTGCTATTTCCTTGATAACTTACTCATCCTTTCCTTTTTCAGGACTGTTAGTTAAACTCTACTTTTATTAGGATGGTATCAGACATTCTAATAATATTGTTTCACTTTTTAAATTTCTGGAAACATATATTATTTCTTCTTACTCTAAGAGGTTGTTTGTCTGTTTGGTAATTTTATAAATCATTGCAATTCTAAGAACTAAATATCCTCTGCACTCCTTTCAGGAGCACAACACATTTTTCCATCTCTTCCTGCACATGTCTACCCTTATTCAAAATAACCAGGCTTTTTTGGGGGGCGTATACACTAATAAATCCAGCAGAAATTTTTAGGTATATAGTATCTATAAAACATTACACAATGAGCTCTACCAAGCATGAGGTCTCAGGGGTAAACAGGCAGCAGATCGTGCGTGCTTTATAGACTGTGTCAGAATTTAGATTTTATTCTAAGCACAAGAGAAAGTCTCTGAACTATTCAGGCAAGTAATTGACATGGGATAAATTACATTTTATAGAGATCATTCAGATAGCTTTGTGGAATATGAGTGAGAAGAAGATAAAATTAGAAATCAGCAGCCACTGAACCTGCTGCTCTTTTCTTAACCGGTGGAGAGAAGTCGGAACTCAAGTGAGCTGTTGACAATCAAGATAAGAACAAATAGTGGTCATACTCAGAATTTATTTTGAAAGGAAGATTAATGAGGTTTGCTGATAGGACGCAGGTCTGAGGAAGAGGAGGATTTATTAGGTAACCCATATTTCTTGCTGGAAAGTCTTTAAATGTTTGCAGTGTAAGGGAGAAAAGAGACCCTAACCATGTCATCATGATAACTTGGATGAGTTCATTATTTTATAAGCAAGATTTCAACCAGTTTAGTGGTGAAGTTAGGTCTCTTAGAAAAACATCACGTTTAAGCTGACACTTTTATGAGTAATAGTTTGCCAGCAGAGAATGCCCTGACTTCTTAAAATATAGCACTATTTTTCCAATTCCCAGTGTCAAGAAGTGCACTTGCTTCATGATTCTTCTTTTGCATTCTTCAGAGCAGAGTTCTAAATCATCCACTTAAATCTTTCCAATGCAGGGCATAGACCCTCGGTTAGCGGCAGCCTGGTTGGTTTCTCTAGGATCAAATACCTACAGCAAGAGCCACAGGAAGAGCCACAGTAAGAGCCACAGTACAAAAAGCACTTGGGGTGAGAGCCGATAGACAGCAGAAAGAGATCGTTCTGGCCCTTCTCCTATAATATTAGCTAATGTACCACAAGATAATTTATTTGGTCACTGTAGTTTCCATTTGGCCCAATCGGAGAGAGTACTACTGTTTTTCTCATGGTTATGAAGGCCTTGGAGAGAAGGTGTGGTTCTCTTCCAACTGTTTCCCACTTGAAGTCCAAATAGAAAAGCAATTCTTAGTCACGGATACACAGAGACATCTGAGAGTTTAAAATCCCTGGGTGGCTGGGAAAAGTAATAAGTTGCATTTTCATTCCCTTGAGGAGATGACTGGATGGGTGGAGGCTCCAGGGCCTCATCCTCCTGTTTGCCAGTCCATTTTTACTGTATTTTTTTAACATCTGTGAGCCGTTCAGTGTTCCAAGCAAAGAGTCATTGAATCAAGTTTGTTAAGTAAATGAATCTTTTTTTCCTGTATAAGTTTAAAAGACAACTAGAAATTTTCTCATGCTCTTAAAACAAGGAATCGCATTAAATATTATTTCAACAGATTCCTTATCTTCAATTCTTGTTAATGTTAGTGACATGGGCTACATTGCTCTTGGGAATTTTTTTTTCAAAGGAAGCCACAGTAAAATTGTTTTAAAGACTCATAAGACTGGTAGATGAGACCATTGATACTAAGGAGACAAAAATGGCAAATTGTAATTTGCTGGTATTGCTGTCCCATGGGAGATCTATCACTTCAGTTAGGACCTTCACTGAAGACACAGGCAATGAATCCCACGCACCAATGCCAATACACATAAATCCTCAAGCCTGTTTGCTAAATTCCCTAGCCAAAACATTGCTGAATATTTTCAGTAACTCAAGTGACTCAAGGAAGATGCCTGATGAGTGGAAATCAGAACTGTAAGCTGCCTGTATACCTGCACAGGCTGAGGGTTTAAGGAAGAGAGGGCATATCATACTGGCCAGTTCATGTTGAATGAAATTCTACTTGGCACTGAGTTGAACAGCTAGTTATTTCTGTGTTGTATTTCCTACTGTAATGTTCAGTATTATTGAGGCTTCACTGCACCAGAGTGCTCAACACTTAAAATACTCATTCTCTGAGTTAGAGAATTGTTTCGCAGTGTTTTCAGTATCATTAACCAAGAGAAGGTTAACAACAACAACAACAAAATCCTTTGAAAATATGAGGGACTGAACAAAGGGCTCTAGCAGCTTCTGGCTCCACCCAACCACTCCAGTTACAAGAAAATCAGTATCTCAGCACATTAGATGCACACGTGTGGTACAATAACACATTGTGGTACACTGCTAATTAAAACCAATTAAACCAGATAGTAATTTATATTCCTTAAGAAACGAGATGGTGGTTCTGGTTTGTATAGTAGTCAGTAGCTCCAGCTAGTTATAGCTTGTTGCTTCAATTCTTCTAGAGCAGTTCCTGTATCTGTATCAGGCCAACTTGGGTCAACACAAATTAGGTGCTTTAGAAAACATGATTTGATGATTGAAGAAGAAAATTATAATCTTTCCTTCTACGGGTATATATATATACTATATATATATATATATATATATATCATTGCTAATCTTAGGAAAGTGGATAGGAATCTGAGAAATGCATTTTTTGAAATAATTTTAAGGTTTAATTTAAAAGTTAAATTATGAAGTGTAACTGTAAAATGAAAAACCAGTATTCTTTCTTCTTTCTATGTCTTTATATTTAAATATACATGCATTGTTTTACACACACAAAAAAAACCCCATAGTCCTCTTCTTTTAAAGATAGAATTCGCTATTGCCATTAAGTTATGAAGGTCAATTTAAACTCTAGGATCTTGATAACATGCAGCTAGCTCCATAAAGTCCAGATAGCCCATTGGGAGACTAGTGTAGTGACCTCTAAATCAGAAAGCACGTTATATGGACCATTCTCTACCTTCTCACACATGCTCAAAAAAACTTTTTGCATATAACTGTGGAAGCAAGACAACTTAACTTCAATAAAATAATATTTTCAAGATAAGGGAGGCATGGAAATACACTGCAGTTCCTATGATCGCATTGCATTGGATCTGTGCGTTGAAAGACAAATTTTTCCTTTGCTCCATCTCCAAACCCCTTACGCACTTTCCTCACATTTTCCTTTTATGTTGGAAGGCTCTTCCCCTCTAGTATCCTTGATGACAACATCTAAACTGAGCAATTCAGAGCTTGCCTTTCTTGGTGGTTAAACTAGTTTTATAGTCCCATTAATCTTGCTGTGCTTTTGAGGAAACAACCAATGTTTAGATCCCGTATAACATGGCATCCAAGCTTGGCATTTCTTTATCAATACAGCCCTTTAGAAATTTTATAGGCTTCTGATACATGTGATTCCAACAAATTCCATGTGTATGCAACCACCACCAAATATCTCATTTCTATATATTTGCTATGCCTGAGGATATTTCAAAACTTTGATTCACTACATTTTCTGCTCATCTTTTATAAGTTAATGAAATTTACCTTAAAGAAATACAGATAAGTAACAGGTTTAGCCCTTTAACATGATTTCTTCCATTAAGATAGCTTTCTTTCTCTGGCCTGAAATTTTTAAATTGCAAAGGTTTGGGAAATACTTTGGGGCATATGTCCCATTAGTTTCAAAGTCAAGGCATATAAATGTTTTAATTTAAGGTACAAAAGCAGTTTTGTTTTTTGTTTTAACTTTCAAGTAGCCTAGTTACCAGTCATTCAGCCAAGTTGGATTACCAACTACAGCAGAGAGAATGGGCTTATCCAAGCTGTGAATATTTGACTTTATCCTGACAAGCTGGTTACTTATTTTTCCTTTGTAGAATTTGTTAAAAGCATTAACACATACCAATGCATTCTAGCATTCAAGAATTTTTATAAAATATTTTCCCTAGAGTTCATAGTATATGATCTTATCCAAGATATTATAAGCAGTGATTTTAAGAAATACTTTGCAACAGCATTCCAGCTCTCCAGTCCTTGCCTCTCACCTTCTGACAGCTTAGCTAATGAATGTTACATATTTCAAGATGTGTTATATTAATACACTACTTTGAAGTGCCAAATTTTATAGAAATTAGGATATAATTCAACTGTTTGTAACCAAGATTCAAAATAAAAGAGATCCACATTAAAAGTTATGGTTCACTTTTATTTCTTCATTATGTCCCTTTTTCTAGTAGTGATGAGACCAGATCACAGTTTCTCCTATACTTTGGCAAGTACTGACTACTGAGCTACATCCTCAGCCCTTTTGCTTTCTTAATATAATTTAGGATATGAAATGTCCAGGGTCAGTTGATGAGAGCCCAAGAGACCCAGGGTCCTTCCAGATCATTGCTCTATATTTGCTCTCACTTACACAGTATAAACTGCCTCACCACTGTGTGCACACTTCACAAAACAGGATGAAGATAGAGACAGGAATGTCCCTTTAAGATTATACCTGACACCTGGTCCATGCGTCTTTATCTTAGAGATGTCATAACCAAAATTTAGTAACAAAGCAAGAAATAGCTCAAGTGGTACTTGAAAATGGAGTTATTGGTTAGATAGCCAAATATTTGCCTCAAAATTCTATTTCATCCCTTAAACTTATTACAATGGAAAAAATGTTATTTTGTTTTTCAAGAATTCTTTATAATAGAAGAGTTGGTTTTATTTCCTATAGTTTGAAGAGAGGCATAATTAGAAAGTCCATTATAGTTAATTTGCATCAATTAAATAAAATAATGAACAGGTAAATAAATAATGGTAACTATTAAGGCAGCAAAACAAGAGACTGCAGTGAAAGGGGTTTTCAGAATGTGCCTGGCATATTTATGTCCTTTCTAATTTTGAAATCTGAAAAATTATTTTACTACCTAGCATGTAGTAACTAACACAATGTTGCAGACTAAAAGAACTACTGATCTTGAATTTTAAAATCCTTACATCACTGTACTGTTTCCATTAGTACAATTTTATATGTTACCAACTGTTTGCTGGTAACTCCTTTTGAGAATCAAGCATAAGACTCATATGTCAACCAAATGTTCTGATATAGACAGGTACTGTGCTCTCTGAGGCTTGAGGATATACAGTCAAAGAGGTTACATTCTCAGATTAACTACTTAAATTTATATCAAGGACCTGGCCAAGATTCTCAACTACTTGCATGAGCGATAAGGCGAAGGATAAAACAAGAAACAGACAGATTTAGTAATGCAGGAAGGGGGGCTGGGAGATCAATACCTCAAGATTGGCAAAGACCCACTTACTCCAAACCAACCACCGTTCATTGGATGTGTACAATGCAACGGTTGTATACAACAGTAGGAGAGGCTAGCAGAAGATTCCAGATCAGCAGAAGATTCAGAGTCTAGGACACTGCATGCAGTAGATAATCCTGGGTTGATTCAAGAGGTCAGAGATGATCTTATGCTAAGAAGGATCTTATTCTGTAGTGATTTTTTTTTTTTAATCTTAGTAGTCTTAGTGGGTGAGAAAGAATGGCGCATCCCAAGACTTAATGGGAAGTCTCAAAAGGATAATACCAGAATCCCAGGCCTCCATTTATCCCTTAGGGAAAGATGTAAGATTAGCCATTGTGAATTTGTGGTCTCTAATATGTTCACACATTCTGGGACGATTACTCACTAAATTTAGGTCTTAGAGTTCACATAAAATATTCAGATATTACTGAAAATCCAGCTCAGCAGCAGAGCATTTGCCTAGCATACAAGAGATCAATCCCCAGTACTAGGAAATTCAGATATTATTTGCTTTTGGACTAATATAATAATTAAATATTTCATAAAATATATTTATATAGTTTCTAGCGAATGATATACATAAAAAACTAAGTTTTAAGACAAGTTGTCACATATGCATTCTTATGGAATAAAAAAATGAATCAAGTCAACTATTCTATGAAATGAGGTACACACACACAAATATATACACAAATACATACTGAGTGACTCTATAGATAGTTCAAAAACAAGCAAAATCAGTGAATCACTGGTTTCAGAAATAAATACAGAAGTCATTCTTGCAGTAGGCAGGTAGTAAAGGGGGCCTAGGAAGGGTCCTTGTGTTTTAGGTATGTTCTGATTGTATATGTGGGCTGATTAAAATGGTATGTTAGAATTGTAAAAATTCTCATTCTCCGCCTTTGTAACTTGTTTATTTTTCTCCACATGTACTTTAGTCAAAATATTTGTTTTTAATCTTTAGACAAAAGAGAGAAGCTATTAAGTAGAAACATTCACAATCTGTTATTTAAAACAAGTTTCTTGACTTCCAAGCAAAAGAAAACCACAAGAGATCACCAAGTTTTATGCGAAAGATTATACTCTTGAGCACTTCTCATTATTCAAACTTCACTAAATGTGACACTAATTTTTTTACAGAAGAGAATAAAAAATAGGCATTTGCACCTTTTTTTGAAATAGTTACTCAAAATATTACTATTTACATTATATTATCTCAAAGTATCTAGATTAATAAAATGCACATCATTTTAACTATCAAAATTTCAACAGTTTTAGAAAAGGTCATAACCTACTTTATATTTAGAGATGTCCTAGATATTCTTACCATTTAATAAATTATTTAGTAAACATAACGATTTTGAAAGACATTTACATTGTCGTGCGTATAATGATGTTTTTCCTCAGGCTATTACAAAATGAAGGAGGATAGAAAAAAAAAAAAGCATAGCAAATAAAATAGGTAGTAAACTACAATTCTGCTCTTTCCTTACATGGAAAAACCAATCAAATAAAATTCAAATAGTTGCATTTAACTAAGTATTTGTAAGGTCACCAGAGAACTAATCAGTTAACATACATTTTCATTTCCAATTCTTGCACTGAATCTACATAAAATATCTGGCCATTTTTGAGATAATTTAAAAAAAACATGGAGACACCATGAAATTAGACAAAAAAAACTTAGTAGTAAGAGGAGAAACCATCCTGCAGTCAAAATTTACCCAGCTCTATTACTAAATTGAAGATTTCTTGAGATTCCTACTGCAAATCTTACAACAAAGCATTCAAAAGTCATTTCCGTTAGACCAATGTAAGTTTCCATGAACCAAAATGCAAAATCTTCATGATTTCATAAAAAAAGATAAATTATTTTTAAGCTTTATAGGTGGTTCTTTTGGACTTTGCGACATACCCTCAGCCAGTGTTTCTGTGAAAGTTTTCATGGAGTTCTACATAAAACTACTTCCTTAATAAATCAGTATGTAACGGCACTAACAGCGAAAAGGGACCTGAGTCAGATGAAAGACAGCAGATAATTAAAGATTATCTCTCAAGCAGAGAATTACGCATTTAATTTAAGAAGTTGTATTTTACCTATAGATTCAGGTCACATCTTCTAATTTGTGTTCCGTATTTTAAATATTGTGCCACATGGAATAAACAAGAAGTGCTTGTTTTAAAAATTGAGGAACTAGAGTAAAGATGTACCTCTCAAAGGAGGTCATTCTCATTTAGTTGTAAAAATATTTCTCCTGAGATTTAATTTAATCTTCCTGATGTTCAAAGCATTCAACCAATCAACAAACAATCACGGTTAGTGAACTTACATTGTGGTTGCTCCTAAGAAAACACTGTGAGCATATTCTAATTCTGTGCTCCTAGGAATAAGATACTAATTAATATAATGCTTCAAATATGAATTGATTGAGCAATGAAGAAAAAAAATCAACTCTACTTTTCTCCTTATAATTTCACAAAGTCGCCAATTAACTTATACAAAAATTTCATGTCTCACTCGACCATTTCCAGCCCCACAATTGGTCATTATAAACTATTTACATTGCTGTTGATGTCTGTTGGGCTTCCTCACACCGATTTCTAGATCTGCAAATTTTTCTCTGATAGCTTTATGTGTCTATTAGAAATAAAGGGATGTGGTCATTTTCAGTTTAAGTTTTCTTTCCTCTGCTACTCTTAATTATTGTTTTCTCTTTTCAAATGTACCATCTGCTGCCATTACAACAAAAAGATCAACTTCATAAGACATTTGGAGAGAATTTAGCAAAATGACTTCAGGATACAGAAGCAACAAACTGAGGAAACAAATCTTCTTTCCTAGTGCAAATAGCTGCTTGGAATTCTTAGAAAAACATTAGGGAGCTGGGGACTTAGCTCAGTAGCATAAGCACTTGGCTGGCAAGCACAAAGTCATGAATTCATTCCCCAGTACCAAGAAAAAAAGAAGGAAGAAAGAAAGAAAGAAAGAAAGAAAGAAAGAAAGAAAGAAAGAAAGAAAGAAAGAGAAAGAAAGAAAGAAAGAAAGAAAGAAAGAAAGAAAAGAAAGAGAAAGAGAAAGAAAAGAAAGAAGGAAAAAAAGAAAGAAAAAGAAAAACAGGCATTAAGGAAAACTGAGTACAATTCATTGAGGTATATCAGCTAAAGAATTAATTGTATAACCTTAAAGTCTGGAAAGAATTGATCTTTAACTCTGAACTTGGCTTAAGTGAAAATATTATTTTAAAAACAGACTATCTGGGCATGATGGCATAAGCCTGTAAGCACATCAGCCTGAGAGACTGAGGCAGTAGGATTTCAGGTTCAGAAAGGAGGGGTTTTGTTGTTGTTGTTGTTGGTTTGGTAACAGGATTCAAACTCAGGGCCTCACACTTGCTAGGCAGGTGCTGTGCTGCTGAGTTACATGCCAGGCAGAATTTCAAGTTTAAGGCCAGCATGGACAACTTAGGCAAGACTCAATCTCAAAATAAAAATAAATGTACTGGGGATAAACTCAATGCAAAGTCCTTGTTTTCAATCCCTTATACCACACACACACACACACACACAATTACATTATTATTCCTTGTTATCCAAAATTTAGGTACAAGAAAATATTTCATTGTTTCATATTTTATAATATTGTATTTAATTATTTAGCATAATATTATTTAGCATAGTATTTGTTACATATAAGTAACAAATATTAGTAAAAGGATATGTTAAATTTATTCAAATGATATAAAAATTTCTATACTTCACAAATTTAAGTTCTTGGTGTAATAGAAACAATTGTGAACATTATGAAATACATTTGTGTACTTTTGTGTATATTTTGAATGCTTAAAATATTTTAAAATGATAATTAATTGTTTTCTGTATGCCTAAGTAACCAAAATAACTTTATTTCACTTGATTGTGCTTTAAAGAATATTCTCAAAATAAAATTAAAAATAAAACAGTAGAAACATTTCTTTAGAAATATATGTTGGGGCTCTTTATTCTCTTGCCCTCCTTTACACTTCACAATATAAATAGAGTGCAGCTCCTATCCTTCCCCTTTTCAGTGATAAGAACACAGAAACGGAAAGCTTAAGTATGTTGATTAAAGTCTAAACTATGAAATGACAGCTCCCTGACTAGATGCTAGAGCTTTCTGCCTCCCACTATCCAGGCACTTCTGCATGTCTGTGGCACACAAACCATGCTCCTTCCTGAGTGCACGACAGACATCATTAATCAATTTCAATACTCTTTTCCTCTAAGCTTCCACATAGTCCCAAAATTCTTTTCCACTCAGCACTTGAAGAAGTCATTACTAATCAGTTGGCACTAGAGTACAATGTAAAACCTGTTTTCCTCCTTGGTCCTTACATTTTTCATTCAAGTTGGCTGCCTCATGGCAGAGGATACAGTTCAGGAACACAGTGCCTGCCTGGTGAGCATGAGATTGTGAGTTCGGTTCTCAGTACAAAAAAAAAAGTTGATTGTCTCCTGAGAAATGATTAAAGAGTGGCTACTTCCCAGAAACTCCCTGAGTTTCAAAATACAAAAAGCCTAATGTTCCTGTGGCTAATTAATCAAAGTCTTTTGTGAGTGAATTTTAAATAAGTATTTGTTCAGTACATCAAGTCAACTACTCTCTACAAGCACATTTCTGCTTTAGAAAGCTGCTTCGGAATTGTTCATTAACATGACAAAATAAATTAAGATAGTAATTTTGCAAATTAAACAGTCAGTTAAAACATTTAAGGAACTCAAGATAATGCAGATTACAGAAGTACTCTTGGGGAGTTTGTTCCATATGCATCAGTATACGGAATCAAGGAATTGAATGAAAAATTATGGAACCAGGAGTGTTCAACATATTTTAAACCTTGAGCAGGATGAGAGCAGAAAACATGGGCAAGAATCTCATTAGCTTGAGTAGGTCTATAGAGGAACGTGATGTGCTGATCATAATCTGGCCATGTCAACTGTGATTGGTCTCTGATCTTTAAAATTTCTTGGATAAAACTGTGGGGCTATGAGAGATCAGGTACCAGAACTTCTGAGTAGAGTACTCTTCATGATAGGTATATGCTCACTTCCACTAAAACACAGTCAATTTTTAACTGGCTTTGTTTACACAGGCCAAATTATGTTTCAGCAAAAACTATGCAAGAACTGTTGGTTATTTCTTTTTCTCCTTTCTTGCACTGATAATTGAAGGGCATCAAAATCAGAAAGTTAAAAAATGTTCTCAAATAGATGATTCCATAAAACTCCAAAGTCTGGATATTCTTTTAGACACATCTATAAAAGCAAATTTACTTAGCATGTGTTACTTAAGGAATCCAAGATTTATATTTAGAATGAAGTAGAAAGAAACACCATTTTGCCAACCCTTATCAATTAGAAGAGAAATTCCAGGAAATTCAGTAAAAAACTAAAAATATCTAAGAGTATTAGCTTTTCCTTTGATGGAATCAAATGACTGACACACACAATTGAACAAAAATGTAGTTTAGTGGACTCACAGTTTCAGAGGATTGAGTCCATGGTAGCCTGATGTGAAGTCAGGAACACGATGGGAGAAGAGCATGGAAGGGCAGACTGCTTAGTCTGTGGTAGCCTGGAAGCAGAGCAGGAGATCAGTACCAAAGTGGAACAAGCTAGGTCAGGTATACACACCCAATGTCATACCTTTATGATTCACATATGCACACTTGTTTTGTTTTGTTGGTACCAGGGATCAAACTCACAACCACCTGCTTGCAATGCAGGTGCTTATACCGCTGAGCTAAATCCCCAGCCCCCACATATACACACTTGGAAGTGTGCTTTATTAATGCTCTTGGTAATTCCCAAGCCAGTCGAGTTGACACGCTTAACTATCACACTAAGAAACAGAAAAAGTTAAGAGAAACAGAAAAATTCCTGAATTAAATCCATTCAGATTTCATTTCTTTTCACCATTCCACATGTTTTATTTGTTAACTTTAGTGACTTTGTTTAGCTGCTCAAATTGAATACATGTAAATCATAAATAATTTATCTAAACAACACACACAAGAAAGAATCTAGTTGCCGGCATTGTCTTCACAGAGACCAAAAATCTGAGCAATTAAACAAATTGTCCTACCAATTTTGTGCATTTGATATTGAAAGCTATCAACATGACTAAATATTGTGGTTCCATTATTTGGTAAGTGGCTTCTTTGCAGAAACATGACAAGTTTTATGGAATTCTTCCTTTGTTTGTAAAAAGTCTTAGTAAAAATACAAAATCAATAGGGGGAAATTAGAAAGCACAAGTTCAGCAAAGTGGGAAAGCAGCAAAAAACAGCTCGGAAAAACTGAAAATCTTACTTTTGAGAATGTGCATATAGCTCTCCCTTTATTTTATAAAAACTTGAAACACTTCTAAATTATGTTTTTTTTTTTTTTTCCCCTGCAGGACGAGAGTAAATGTTTTCCTCAACTGCTCTTGATATTATGAAGTAAAGATTTTCTTCAAATTTTCAATGATCTTGGGAAAAAACACTAATTATTTCCAAAAGAGACTGATTCTTTATAATACAAGTCAAACTAGGTTGAGGGTCGGAAGTACCACATACAACCAATGTACAACACATGTTGTCTCCTCTCTTTACAAAAGCAAATAGGAAATTCATAACAGATTTCAAGATAAGCACAAAAATGCCATTTGAACTTGCTTTGTATCCACAAAATACAGAACAATTAAACATTTTATATGACTTACCAATTTATAATTGATTTAACGTTAACCATGGGTATATTTTTTCATCATCTGCAGAACAGTCAAAGGTCTTTGGTTTATAAAATTATTGTATTGTCAGGCATTTCCCTCAGTTATATGCCCTCATTCTATTTCATTATAAAGGAAACCATAGAAATTTCATACTATTATTCTTTCTTTTCACAACTGAGGTACAATTAGTACCTCAATTTATGAACTTAAATTTTACGATTTGGGGGGAAGGCTGCATTTGCGTTCATGTAAGGAAGCTAGCTGTGGTCATGTTTGTAACCCAATGTAGAGTTGCAAATGAATATTGGTATAGTTTACCCTACAAAATCTACATACACACTCACACACACACACACACACACACACACACACACACACACATATATATGTATATATATTTCTCCCTAGTCAGACATAGTAGAGAACACACACACACACACACACGCATATATATATATATATATATATATATATATATATATATTCTCCCTAGTCAGACATAGTAGAGAACAAAACAAAAAAACTAAAACTGTTGACCAGTAACCTAATTCCAGAACATTCACTGTAATGAAAGAAGTATTCATACAATTCCTCATAGAATAGTAGGATTTCTGAAACCTCAACACAAATTCATTCTTTTAAGTCAAATAAATATGTCTTTGGGACCTATGTGTGGTCTTCATTATCTAATAAGCTGAAAAAAAAATTTTATAGGCTTTTCTCCATTCCTGGGATAGCAATTTTTCTAGAGTCTTGTGTCTGTACAGAAACTATCAAGCTATAATTTTCCTGAAATGTTTGGAAGTTAAAGAGCTTATGATTTTGGCTTTATCTCCTCACAGATTTAAGGATCAGACACAAGCCCTGAGGTGGCTTTCTTCTCTAATTCTCTGTGGACTTTTTCCTCATTTCATTTATCTCTGCATACTTAAATTATCTTGCTTCATCACAAGAGTGACTTCTTTTACCTCCTCCATAGTTCTACTTAGAAGTTAGCCCTGTAAATATCATCTGACCAAAGGGAGTTGATGGCATTGACCCCCAAACACTTTGGCTGCCACATAGCCTCTCATCAGTTAAACTATGTGTGAATTCAAGAACAGAGGACACTTCACTCTATCATTTCTTAGGTAAATTCCACTAATTAATAGGTATTACTGAGGTTTTATTTATTTATTCCCTTATACTCCATGTAAAACACTGTTCTATTTTGAATACCCATTTAGGGTCATGATCATGACTTTTGCTGTACAGACTGTCTTCTATGCAGTTATTAAAGCTAACTGGCTAACACCAGGATGGATGTAAACAGGAGTATAAGAAAAAATATGGAGTGTCCAGTCACAAACACAGGGTGACCAAGTTCATATATGGGGAGCAGCTGAAGCGGAAGATGGATCACCAAGCAGGACTATAGTAACATCAGCTCTGAGAACGAGAACGTGGAGCACCCAAAGAGAACCAGGTGAACAAGCCAATCCACTGCTGAGAAAGAGATGCCCAGGGTGAGCTAGGCAAACAAGTCACTAGGCAGTAAGATTTCACCAGACATCAGCTCACTAAGTATATAAATAAACATGCTGCAGGTGTTGGGTGGTTTCTTTTCTCTATCAAGAGAGGGGCTCCACCTGACCTCAGCTTTCTGCATTTTCAGTCTTGTCTTAATTTCTTCACTGTCCTACTCCTAGGAGTTTTTGACAACTGTATTAGATGCTGCATTTTGGCACCTGAATAGGGATCTGAGGTGTGGGGAAAGTCATCCTACAGAGGTATACAAAAGGGAGAGAAGTGTATTCAAATCATCAACATTGGTCCCAAAGGTATCATCAGTATAGATACCAGAGGTGTATTAACATCCTTAATATTGATCTTATCATCAGGTGTAAACAGGTTCTCAAGAACAACAGATGTATATAGAAGTGTTTCCTATATAATCGATTCCCTCACACACCCTTTTTGTGCGGATCTTGATCATAGAGTGTCTCAATGATCATATGCCTATTGAGATGACCACAGAGGATTTGGCTTGAAGCACTGTCTTAAAACTAAACCCTGAGAAACAAACAAACGAAGAATAGTGGAGCAACAGTCCTCTTCAGTAGTTTGAACCCTCCAGGTTTGCACAGTCAGATAAGTAAGGAGCTGTAGGTAGGAAAGAAGACATTCTCGCACTAGACAAATGTTTCACCAAAACTAGTTTTACCTAGAGTAAAACCGATAACCTTAACTGTGCCTCAAACAGCCACTTCCACTTTCTCAGTGTACAAAAATTTTGCAGCATCACAGGCTGAGACTTCCACCCTTCATGGAATAGAGACATCCTTTTTTTTTTTTTTTTTTTCCTTTTGAAATTGGTGTTAAAATGAAATCAGGTGACAGGAAAATCCCTGGAGGATTTTCAACATACTGCCAAAGTCTGAAATCTCAATAATCCAGGACAAGTCCTGGAGCTGTACCCTTTCAGACCTTACAAGGACTAAAGCAAGCACCTGCTATCTATGACCCCACCGCCCCTTTTAGCTTGGGTTTTGTAGAACTTGTAGCATAACAAGTTATGGCCCCACGTGATTGGACAGGAATAGCTAAAGCATGTTTAAGTCTGGGGGGGGTTATTTATTATGAAAGGTAAATTTTTGGAGTTGTGTACAGATCAGTCTGCTAGAAATGCCACTCACAATGTGGCCAATAAAAAAGACATGTTAAATGGGGAAAGTACCTTTGCTGCCACAAACAATCATCTTACTTTTGAATTTCAAGCAAAATGAACAAATTAAAATACCTGTCACAAGGGCTTAGAGGGAACTTCCTTCAAAGGTTGGGACATCCCTTGATCTGACCTCACATTCACTAGGGTCCAAATGAAACATCAGAATTTTGCAGCATGCTTATTGTAGGCTTGTGGGAGAGATACAGCAGAATGAAATTTCTGACCTACTATATGTCCAGTTCTCTAAAATTGAAGTATGAATTTTAGGAACAACAGAGGTTAAAAGCAGAAATATTTATTGAGAGAAAGAAAGCTTCTGTCTGAGAGAGACAAAAGGGGTTCCGAGTGGATGGCCAGCAACTCTTTCTTTTCTAGGGGTTCTTACAGAGTAAAATCATGAGTGAGGCAGATTTAATGTGGGGAAAAATGGGAACTCACCAGGCAGATGGGCATGAGATGGGACAGAACTATGGTCAGCCAGTAAGTTTAATTGTTTAGGTAATATTCACCAATTCAGGAACAAATAGGAAGTGAGTCATTCAGCAAGTGAACATTCTTATGGATCAGTGACTCTTCCTGTAGGGGTTTAGGGTGGTCACTCCTGGCTTCTCAAGGTGATCCATACCTAATGCCTAATGTTTGTACTTAAGGTGTGGTTGCATTTGTTTCGCCTTCTGTCTTGAAATCTGGCCCACAGCAAGAGGTGTGTGTCTCCTCCAAGGTCACAAGAATTTTGTCCTCTGTGCCTGCTGCCTCGAGGGCCTAGCCCTGTCTGATTGTCTATAATATTTCTAACTAGCTCAACTGCCTGTAACAGGAGGATTATCAACAATACACAGGCTGGCAAGTTAATTTTGCCTTTGAAAATGCAAGCAAGGGATGTAACAAGCTACGTTATCTGAGATGATTTGAATTTATGCAGATGTTGGCCACTCATGTGTTCAGGGAACTGCCCTGGCAGCCACTATCACTCAGGCTATTCATTAACAGCCTAAAGGAAAGGGAAAGAACAAGGTTACCTGTTTCAACTGGGAAAGTGAGACACTTTGCCAAAATTGCTCTGCTCCACCTGTAGGGGCAGCACAGCCACTATCTGCCCCTTCAAACAAAAGTTGCCAGTAAAAAGACAAAATAAAATATAAGATGTGTATATTGATTAGAGATAAAAGATTTTTGTTCCTATTTTTTCTTGTAAGAGATCTCTGCTAACTGACCTACAAAAAATTCTCACTAGTCTATTTATAATTACAAATTTCTAAAATAGTAAAAGAGTTTTTGTATTTGATTTGACCAAAAATATAGTTGAGTGCACTGTAACTTTGTAAGAAGATTGTCGATTTGGTTGTCTTTTTGCCCAAATTGTAAACAGTTTTGTTTTTTTTTTGATTCTTTTGTTTATAACTTAACTTGGCTTGTAGATTTAAAAAGTATGCTTTTGCTTGATTTTCCAGCTGTTCAAAAATGATGTCAAAATTGATTTTGTCATAGGTCATCAGAAATTTGTTAAGGTAACTAAATGGCTTGGGGAATAATAGGTCAAGGCTCCCATTGGTGAATGAAGGAGCAACTGCCTGAGAAAAATTACATCCCAGCCTTTGTTCATTAATAGGAAATCCCATTGCTCTCATGACCTCATGGGAGATGCCCCAATAAATGTTATTAAAAGTATATTATTGTGATATGTTTACCTTGATCATTGTCAAAATGTTAGGTTTCCTAGAAATGAGAAAATAAGGTTTTTTGATTTAAAGATGTCCTGGCACTAAACTAAATGAATAAACAGATGTTTTCATATGGCTATGACAATTTATTGTTATTAATCTCATGATATATTATATATATTCATGCTTTCAGAAGTACAAGTTTTCCAAAATGTAAAAGAATGATTATTTATGGTGATGGACTTTTTCATTCACACTCAGACTTCTGCTTTTAACAAAAACTTATGTGATATAAATGCTATATATGTGCTACTATACTTAGGGATTCCTAGACATTAAACTGTCCAGACAATTTCACAAGTTTCCAACAACATCCCATTAAAGGCCAAGTTAGGTGAAAACTTTAGATGTACTTGACAGAGATATTAACTAAAAAGATTCTTCTATATCAGCATGCAGAATTTTAGTGCATTACAAAAATATCATCATGATTATCATGCTAGAAAATTATGGATAGCCTTTGATTTCATATTTGCTATGTAAATCTATATAACTTTTCTGTTAACATTCTACTGGAATTTAGTACTACAACATCCATGGTTGGAAGAATATATTGGTTCTATTTTTTGTCTCAAGGTGCTTGATATTCAGACAAAATTATAATATTAAGCTCATTGTGCCCATTAATTTTCTCTCCTGGATGTTCCACAATTGAGGTTTGGAGACCAAAACCTAGAAAGGTAGATGGGCTAAGAAAGCAGCTAATATTTTGGTCTAGGTCTTCCTAGATCAGTGAGGATCCAGGCCATAAGAGAACCACTGCTTTGACATCCTGTAACTCAGTGAGTCTCCAATCTTCTGACCAAGGAGATCTCTGGACCCCAAAGGAAAAGGATTCACAGTTTATAGTATGCTTAAGGAGAGTCGCCACAGAAAGCAACTTAATCAAGCAATGGCTGTGACTATCCAGACAGCTGACACTAACAGGAGAACTGAGAGATGCTATCCATGGTTCCAAGGCAAATCCTGAGACGACCTAATTGACATTGACAGGTAGCAAGCAATTAATTTAATTAATACAGATCTCACTTTACCTTGGTCTTGAACTACTGGCAGAAAAAATATAACCACAAGATGTATAAGATAATGCCATAGAAATATGAAAGCTGTAAAAGAAACTCAAATCACTGATACCTTCTGATGATTTCCAGCTATACTGGTAACTATTATTGGTTAACAGGCTGCATAGAGTTAAATTGCTGAATGAATGGACTCAAAATCCTTGGATTAGGATTCTTTAGTCTAAATGAGTAAGCTCACTTGGAATGGAAAGAGTTCAAGAAAGAGATATTTATCAGAGTCTTCCAACACAGCTTCTCCAACTCCAAATGACCACCCATTGCTTGCAACACCAAAACAAAAAGGGAGAGATCTGAGGAGCAGCTGAAGCTGAAGACATCATATGTGGGGGGCTAGATCAAAGCCAGCTCCAAAAACATGAATTGCCAGGAGTGAGCCAGGCAAACAAATTGTTAGGCAGAGGAGTCTCACCTGACAGCAACCTGCTGAGTATATAAATAAACACACTGCACTTATTCGGTGGTTTCTGTTCAGGCTCCCCCGACCTCAGCTTTCTGCATTTCCTCTCTTGCCTTCAGTTCTTCATGGTCCTCCCCCAGGAGTTATTGTCCTTGATACAGCATGCATGAGACAGTAGCTTTAACATTACAGTGAATAGATAGTAGGAATAGGATATCATTACAAATTAAGTGCAGTGCTATCTCTCTTCATTTTGTGTCAGCAGAGTCTGACACTGTAGTGTATAAAACAGTCTTGTAGAAAGTTGAATGTTGTACTTAAGATAGAAAACAGTGTTTCCAGAGTATTGCTCAATTACCTCTATTAGAACCGGTACATAGACACTGCACTGAGTACATATAGATATTCTACAATGGTATTTTGTCCTGTTTATATATTGTTTCATTGCTAATACTTTTAAAACTTTATGGACTTTGTAAATATTTTCTAAAATTAATATTGGATTTCCTGCCAAACTACAGTCAATATAATTTTAGAGATAAATAACATCAAGGCAACAATTCAAGATTTTATAACAATGCAAAACAAAAATAGCACTGAGACCCTTGAAGTTTGTGCTGTTGACACTGTGAATGAAAGGAGTATATCTGGGAACGCAGACAGTAGGTAGAAATACAGGATCTACTCCTTTCTGTCCTTTTTAAAATAATTCCACGGTCCTCTTGGTGAGAGTTGGTCCGTGACTTCCTTTGTGCCACATTGATGTTCAGATATTCTACAGAGATTAAATAGCTGATGGTCTAAGCAAAGCATTTACTAACAGGACCAGAACTGGCCTAGGTGATTTCTATTAGTTACTGATTGCTGGAACATAGATAAAGTGGCCCTAATGGGCCAAGTTTCCTTGAAGAAATTCTAGTTGGTCCTTCTTTAACCAATGAGAGTTGACACAATGAGATGGCTAAATTGTAAAGAATGGAATTTTATTTTATGTTATTTAAAATTTGTCACTTTGAAAAATAATGAGGAAATCAGCGGCTCTCAAACCCTTTGTCTGTTTTTCATTGAAAGCCTCTTATCTTGGTGTTGGCATAATGTGTGGTTTTCCTTTGCAGAGAGGTTCTAAGCTGTGAGTCTCAGAATGATTTAATATATTCATCTCCTTCAATGTAAACAATCAAAACAGGATGTTTTCCCCCCACTATTTGGTAAAAAATAACAAAGAACAAGCAGAATCTCAAAGAGAAAACTTAACAGATGTAAAATCTACACCTGTGTGCCCAGAAAAGAGATATAGAGATGACTCCATTTCCAGATTGTGTTGTCTATAAGTAAAACGATGGCAAGCTTTGAAAGACACTTCACACTCGAAGACAACTTATGTGAAATAATCACGGGCTGCTTCTTTTACAGAAGAATTTGCTGTTGTGAAGGAGAGCTAGTGAGCTTAAGCATGTAGGTTTTGCTTTATAAATATATTATTAATATGGATTTATCAAGAGTTTGTGTTTCGTGTTGAAATATTCAATATATAAAATTGAATTAAAATACATATTTTTGTACAATTATTTTACAGTAGAAGTGCTGATAACCACTCTCTCAAGATGAACAAGTATCATTTTTCCCAAGAATTAAGCAGTGTTCTCACATTACCTCTTTCCAGAAGTAAACTTAAATAATACACTATCCTTTATGATAAATGGTGCTGGAAAAATTTGCTTTTTGCATGCCAAAGACTAAAACTAAACCCATGTCTATCTCCATGCACTCATCTAAAATTGAACTGGATCAAAGATCTAAATATTAAATCAGAAACACTGAATCTACTGGAAGATAAAATAGGTAGAACTCTGGAAGACATAGGTGTAGACAAAAATTTTATGAAAAAAACGCCAGTCACAAATGTGTCTGATTTATTTCCCTTATGATTGTGGTATCAAAGATGTGGCTTTTTAAAAAAAATAACGGAGTGCTACTCAGCCATAAAGAAGGATAAACTTGAGACATTTATAGTTAAAAGGATAAACCTTGAGGCCACAATCATAAGTGAAATAAATGAGACACACGTGTAAACATTATGTTATCTCTCTGACTTAAGAAACTGAAAATGTAAATAAGAACATAAATGTACAATAGAAATTGTGAAATAGGGAGAAACTGTTCAAAAAGGGAAATGAAATATGGAAGAAAAGAGGGAAAGGAAAGAGGGGAAAGGAAATTTGAAAAAAAAAGAAGGATAAAATGAAAACTGAGCTTTCATAATGGGGAAGAGAAGAGAATGTGAAAAGGGGAATCAAGAAAGGGAAAAAAGTAGAGGAAATAAAATAATGTACAGATACAAATCCCCTATGATGACTGTGGTCACCATGTATACATAAATTATACAAATAAACTTAAATAAAAGAAACTTAAAAAAATAACTAACATGCTTATAATCTGAGTCAACTTTTGTATGTGAAGAATAGAGTCAAGTTGCAGCCATATATAGTCACTACTTTTACTGAGTTTTACCTTTGATGTTTTGTACATAAAATTGTGTACTTGAAAGAGGTCATACAAAATGAATCATCTAACTCTGAATAGCTGCACTCAAACCAAACTAATTCTAACATTAAGATTAATTACTTTATGACTTTCAAACTCAAAGCAAATCAATTCCTTTGTTGGATTCAACTACTTCCTCCACAAATTAAACAAATAAAACATTAACCAACTAATTGCATAGGGCCACTGGTTCACAGTTATGATTTAAAATAAAGTCCATAGGGAAAATAAAAAATCTTTGAGGTTCACGTATGGTGATTTATGAGGCTGTCTTGTTCTTTTTAGGTTTACTGAAGTCAAACAAGAAGCTGATACTTCTTTTTCATCTCAAACTTACATTATTATAAAACACCCTGAGTCATGTAGGGATGTTCTTCATCTTAGATTTTTTAACATGTGAAAGCTGATTCCAGACAAGAAATGAATTACTTCTCATAAAAGACTAAAGTAATTATTATAATTGTGACCCTTATGATCTGAGCATAGTGACATATATTTGGATACACAGTAAGTACTACGTGTTAGCTTTCCATCACTGACAAGATAGCTGAGATGATAAAATTTTGAGGAAAAATGATTTATTGTGACTTACATTTTGGGGGGTTTTAGCCCATGGCTTATTGGTTTTTAGATCTGAGGTGAGGTTGTGCACAATTTGAGAGCACATGACAGAGATCTATTCACATAATGGGAAGTGGGAATCAAAGACAGAGGAAGACAGGTATTGGGGTAATAATGTCATCTTCAATGACAGCCGCAGCACCCTCATTGCCTTCCAATGGGTCTGATCTCCGATTGTCTCCCAATATTACTATGAGCCTGGGGACTACGCCATCAACACACAAGGTTTTGGAAGATATTCAGCATCCATGCCTTTGGGGAACACAAAAGACCCAAACTGCAGAAGACTATTAGAGTGAGGAAGCATCTTCATGCCCCTGAATGACATTATTTCAAAACTTGAAAATAATATGGTCTATTTTGCATACTTCCTTGTACACATAGCTAGAGACAGAAGAGTATAATTGCCAGGAGCATCGATTTTAAGATTCGAAATAAACAAACATTGAACTAACACTGAAGTTCTGCCACTTTCTGGGAAGTCTCCTTGAATAAACTATTTAAATTTTTCATAGAGCATAGGGAATATTTATTGTATACATATACATCACACAATGTACTATATGTCTTATTTGAATATTCTTATGGAATTTTCAAAATTTTATGAGACACTCTTCTCAATTAACAGAATAGTAAATGAGATTTGTCATGTGTTAGCAAATTGCTTAAACTAGTAGAAAGTGGAATATTAAACTAACATTAGTCTAACACTGAAAACTGTGTTATGATATATTTCTCTACTCTGTATGTTTCTCGTAAGTGCTTTGAGCCTCAATTTGCCTAGCTGTGACATTATATAATATGAGAGCTTGCTTGGCATAGTGAGGTGAATAAATGTGTGAAAGTATCTGGAGATAGTGAATTTAAGCTGTCAGTCATTAAAACTCCTGTTTATCCATATCCAACCCAGTGATTTGTTAATGAAAAAAATTTTATAGTAAAAGACACAAGGCCAAACAATCCTCTTAAAACACACCCCTACCACAAACACTCACATCTCATTGCTCCTGCCATCCAAAGCTGCTCCAAAAGTCCTCCCTCATGAGTGTCTTTACGATGCTTGATCAAAAATGTGGTGAATGCTTCTGCCACTGTCATCCAATGGAAAAGCAGTCCTATAAAATACTATGGTGCATCTTTATTATTTTATGCAATGGATCTGCCACCATGTGACTTTTGGCACTTGCCCCATGTGGTGTCATTTGTCATTGTTGTTCAATAGAGTATATTATTGGGCTTTGTATTTACTTTAAAGTATCAGAATGCAGTAATGAGTTCTATTGCTAACACTGTTGCTTCAGAATCCTGCTAACATCACATTCCTTAGGGAACACAAAATGTGTAAATCAGCTTCATATTTTTTTAAATAAGATAATTTGAAACATTTAGAAAGAAAAGGGGGGAAAGAAACCTTAATCCGCTTCTGTAAATTCGACAAATTAGATGTTAAGGGAATCAGAGTCTCTTCATCCAAATGAAAACTGACACTTTTTGGATCTGAATCCTTCGCTTTATTTTGTGTTTCTGAAAGGTGTAATGAAAATTTTCAGTAGGAATTCTCTAAATTGATAAAAGCTGCGAAATTAAAGCACCCTAAAATCTTGTTAGAGTAAAGGATTAGAGACTCCAAAATTAAACTACTTAGTGGAATCCCAGAAATAGGCACATTCACCCTGCCCCTTTACAGGCCTTCCTCTAGATAATTACCAGAGAAAGACAAAATAGACCCAGTTAACTCATCACACTCTGTGCGTGCAGGGAACGAGCTTGGATTTAGTGTGACTTGGTGTAGTGTTATACAAGTCATTGAACACCTCACAGTGAAGTAATATATAGGAAGGCTGTAAAGTGCAACTAAACCGAGTCATTATAGCTAACGCTAATCCAGTTCCTTTTCTTCTGCTCTAAAATGAAGTGTAGGTCTGGGAGGCACTTTGTAAACACATATTGACTTATGAATGTATAATTATAAAGTAATGAATTCTGCATTTTTCACTTTCATTTTATAAATGTATTCAACAAACATTTATTGAGGGCTTAAACGTTTTATAGCATATTTCATTTGCATGTTAATTAAATAGTCCAGAATGAATAGGCATCACTGGGCATTTATCTAGTGTAGCCTCTAAGTGTAGAATTATTGTGCTAATCTTCACTCTGTTCTCATGCCTTCGTTCCCTGTTGGAATTCCAGGAAAGCAAATAATTATTACTATACACCAAGGGACATGTTTGTGCCACGTTTTTTGCTACCAGTTGCTTCTTAACAAACTTATGTTTGATTCCCATTTAGCACCAGGAAGTTAACATTGCAGACATGTAATTTTTTTTTAAATTTAGGCTGAGAGAAGTTAAAAGGTAGCAACTATCTATCTAAAACAGTTTTTATAGAAATTTTTGAACTTTTTAAGACCATTCCTTGTTAAAAAACTAAAGATAGGAAGATATGAAAAATGCTTCTATTTTATTTTTGTTTCATATTCTGCTTTATATTAAAATTTAAGGTGGGCACGGTGGCACTAGCCTGTAATCCCAGCACTTGGGAGACTGAGACAGGAGAATCGCCTTGAGTTTAAAGTCAGACTAGGCATCCCAGTGAATTCAAGTCCAGCTTGAACTATGTAGCAATTGCTGCCTCAAAAATCCAATCCCAAAACCAAAACACAACAAAACTTTAAAATTCACTCAAGAGTAAATTTTAAAACTTTTAAAATTCAGCACTAAGCTCAGGGTTTTACAGTCGTTCCTTTAAGAACTTTCTTTTCAATGCCAGACTTGAAAAGAATTGGAGTTTTGTTTAACTGGCTGAGTAGTTATTAGCACAGCCTTTTAAAGACCGGTGTTGTTTACCCTCTCAGAGAGAATGAAGCAACAAGGTTGAAGTGCTCCCTTGATTTGAACAGAAAGATTGCTAGGCAATTAGGACATTCTTGGAGTCTGAAGCATCTGTCTGTACATTCACTCTATAGGATGTCCTTTGTGAATGAAATTAGAAACATTTGACTGTAATGCTTTTTTAGGGTCCATTACTGAAATTGTTACACCAATGTCTATTTGTGAATTAGGCTTTGAAATACAGGATGGGAAGGAGAATCTGCTTCCTAAATGGCAAAGCCTCAGGAAAGGAAGAATACTGACACATTCACTTCTGAAGCTAAAAATGCAACTGACGTGTCTTTCAGGGTTCTGCAATCCAAGAAAGCCGTGCTTGCTGACAATGGATTCATTAGAACCTCTTTCCTTCTGCCAAAAGCCACAGGAAAAACTAAAAATTTTCTGGCAGTTCCCAGTGTTGATGGAAGAATCAAAGTGGCCTTCATGCGCCTGTGGTGAAAGGAGAGCTTTGTTTTGTGTTCCAGTAGCCCGAAAATGGTCATTTTGAAACTCAATAAAGGTGTATGTTCTAGGAAGTCAGAAGAGCTGTTGTGAATACAGGAGACCCAAAAGAGGAAGCTGGGTTAACTTTGTCACTAGGAAATTTATGATGCATGCAGGAGGCTTCCTGACTGCCGGTCCCTGAGGGATCTTGTACTAATAAAGAAAAATCAGAGTGAAAAGCATTGATCGTGAGCCACAAAACTAGGATGACTCCATGAACATTTGAATTAATTTGACTGACTTTCCCAAGATGGAAGTTTTCTGTTTGAGAATGCCTCAGTGATTGTCAGTCATTCAGTGTAAGTAAATCCTGAATTGTGGGTGTGTGAATAGAAAATAATATTATTATTAAAAGAATTTGTTGATTGAATTTGACCAGCTCCTTCAATGTTAGAAGAAGCTACATACTTTCCCTATTTCCCTCAGGATTTTACAAAATATTATCCTGCAGTGATTTCCAGTACATCTCACCATGTCTTTTAAAAGAGATACAATTCAGTCAACAAAGCAGGGAAAATGGGTTCAGTGATGATGGCATGAAGGCAGGCACCAAAAGACGGCCTCTCCAGGACACACTTAGAAAAAAAATTAGTGAATTTTTTAAAGTAGCTTTTTGGGAATTAAAAAGAGCAGATTGCAAGAGATCCATCTCCTAGCTGCCTTCTACCCATCCTTTATTATTCTGTTTGTTTATGCTTTGCCTTACTTACATGAGATTCTGTATGGTATTCAAGCTTGTGTGTTTGGTTTATCTCACTCAACATAATATTTTCCAGGTGCGTCCATTTTTCCACAAATGTCTTAAATCTGTCACTCTTTTAGAGTGGTCCAAGGGAAAAAGTGTGAGAAATGAGGAGGGTGAAGAGAAATAAGTAGAATAAATATATGCATGTACAGGAACCTAACAACCTTAATTAATATAAATATGCTGTAAAATGAACTAAGATTAATTGTCGGGAGCCGAGCCAGAGGACCTGCCTAAGCAGATGAGGCCTGTAGGAAAGAGCGAAGCCTTCAGTAGATTACCCCTCCCATCGAATGATGCCAAGATGGCGCCCGTTTCCTACTTCCGTATTCTTACCCTCAGCTTCTGCCTAGCTACAGCTGATGTCCCCCAATCAGACTTTGCCACGCCTTGTTACCCTATAGGACAGGACTATAGATATAAGGACAGAGCAGGAGGTAGAGAGGAAGAGAAGACACGCAGACCATAGAGAGTGGAGGACTACGCGGGGTTACTCAACAGAGAGAGCCCCACTGGAGAGTCCGATCAGGGAGGAACGTTCCGGGGACGACCTGTGTGGAGAGTCAATAAACGCGACCTCTGTCTCTGCATTCTGGTGTGTCGTGTGAGTCAGTTCCCCTGCCGGTCGGGGGTTCAGAGGCCGCGCGGCGCATTTTGGTGGCCCGTACGGGGAGCTGATCACCCCCGTACTGCAGAGACAGACCGCTTTTGGCTTACCACACGGCAGAGGTCGTCGGCCAGGTAAGTTGGGAGTACGCCTGGGCCCTGGGTGGCGCGCACCTACAGGGCAAGTTTCTTAACTCCCCTGGTGTACATACGCCAGGTATCGAGGTGAGCAGATCTTAGCCACCCGAGGGTATCTTTTGATAGAATATGGGCCAATTACCGAGCAAAGAGGCTGGGGATTTAGCCAAGGCCCTTAAGAGACTGTTAAAAACAAAAGATCTTGGGGTAAGTCGTGCCACTCTCGAGCTGTTTATTGCCGAGATTGACCGGATAGCCCCGTGGTTCCTACCCACGGGACGTTTGACTTTGCCTTCATGGGAGAGGTTGGGGGGGGATCTGGCCTCTGCCGAGCTCGGCGGGGACTTATCCCCTTCCGTTCGCCCCTTGTGGGAGATGATACATACCTGCTTAGAGAAGGAAAACGAGGGTTTCCCACCCGCTGTCCATGGTGCAGGTATCGAAGAGGTGAGAGAAGCCTTCGAACGGGCGAAAGCTGAAAACTCTAGGGAAGGTTCCCTTCGGGAGGAAGACCCCAGGGGGGAGGAATCGGACTCGTCTGATTCCTATTATGAAGAAGCACAGTCCAGGAAAAGCATCTACGGGGGTCTCCGACGCGAGCTCCGCGCCATCTCAATGGGGGACGCGGAGGGAGAAAAAGAGAAACCCTCTGCTGACCCCTGCTGGCGACAGGAGAAATTACCTTCGGCCCCACCTTGGGACCTATTTCCGGAGGCGGTGCGCCGTGAGGAACTGTGCCACCAGGGGGCGCAGAGTGAGGTTAGGAGACTGGCGGCTACTATCGGTCCCCGCCCATCGCCACCGTCCTATGCTGAGCCGCCTCGGGGTTCAAGATACTTCCATGGCTCGCTCTGGCGTTCTAAATGGTGGGCGGGACCAAGGATGCCGGAACCAGGGATAGACGTGGGCCCCTATGGAGTGTACCCCATACAAGTTGCCCCAGGCCAGGGTAGGAATGTGTGGGAGCCTTTTGACCTTAAGCAGATAAAAGAGTTGAAAAGCGCGGTCACGACTTTTGGCCCCGAAGCTCCATACACGGTGGCAATACTAGAAAATCTCTGCTCTATTCCCCTTACGCCTGGGGATTGGGCCCAATTGGCTAAGGCCTGCCTTCCAGCTGGCAGCTATCTGGATTGGAGGGCTTGGTATGCTGAGTACGCAGCAGAACAGGCAGAGAGGAATGCTGCCGGGGGTCATAGGGGATGGAGCAGAGACATGTTAACGGGGGAGGGGCAATATGCTGAAGATCAAACGCAGTACCCCAGTGCAGTCTACGAGCAGATCAATACTATTGGAATGCGAGCCTGGAAACAGGTAAGCGGCTCTGGGACCGCATCCGCATGCCTCTCTAAGGTAGTTCAAGGCACCGCAGAACCATTTGTAGATTTTGTGGCTAGAATGCAAGATGCAGCAGAAAAGATTTTCCCTAGTAAGGAGACAGCTCTACCACTGGTCAAGCAACTGATTTTCGAACAATGTACTAAAGAATGCAGGGCAGCAATCGCACCACATAAGAACAAGGACTTAAACACCTGGATAAGAATTTGCAGGGAGATAGGGGGCCCCCTTTCCAACGCAGGTGTGGCCGCCCTGCTCGCAGCGGCTACCAATAACAAAATAAAGGCCAGAGAGAGGCCCCAAGGAGGCGCCTGCTTCACTTGCGGAAAGCTAGGGCATCTGAAGCGTGAGTGCCCCCAAAGGAATCGCTCCGGCGGATCCGTCCAAGGGGGAGGGGAGATTTGCAGGCGCTGCCGGAAAGGAGCTCACCGTGCTGAGGACTGTCGTTCCATCTTTGATAGTGACGGAAACCGCTTGAGTGGCAGACAGCTATCAGAGACAAAAAACGGCCAGAGGGGGCCCCTCCAAGGAGTGGGCCCCCGGACCCTGAGAATGTCCCCTCGAGACAGCCAAACCTCACAAGAGCCACGCTCGGCTCGGGAGGACTGGACCTCTGTGCCACCACCAGACTCATACTAACGCCTGAATTGGGTACCCAAATCGTAGAAACCCCATGTTGTGGACCGCTGCCTGAGGGGACAGTTGGACTGGTGTTGGGTAGAGCTTCAGCTGCCCTGCAAGGTCTCATTGTTGTCCCCGGAGTCATTGATTCTGACTACACAGGCCGCATAAAAATTCTGGTCCGATCCCCTAACGGAACTCTGGTCATTAACGAGGGAGATAAGATAGCGCAGCTTTTGTTGCTCCCCAGCCTTCACGGAAAATTCCCCTCTCAGCAGAGGATCAGGGGCGGTAGGGGACCAGGCGCGGGGTCGGGGATTTTCGAAGGGCTGCATTTGACACTTGACAAAAGACCCATGTTATCATTGAGAATAAATGGGAGAAAAATTACAGGGCTTTTGGACACTGGGGCCGATCGGTCTATCATCTCTAAGAAGGACTGGCCCTCTAGTTGGCCCACAAATACAGCAGACAACACACTTCAAGGGTTAGGGATGGTGACAGCTCCTCAGGTTAGCGCCATAACCCTGCCTTGGTGTGATGAGGAAGGCCACCAGGGTCATTTCCAGCCTTTTGTCCTACAACTGCCAGTGTCTCTGTGGGGGAGAGACATCCTTACCCAGATGGACGTCACCATTACATCCAATTGTTCTCCTCAGGCCAAGGGCATGCTTAAGAATCAAGGGTATATCCCCGGCAAGGGCTTGGGCTCTGCCCTACAGGGCCAGACTTCCCCTGTACCTATGGAGAAGAAGGAAGGCAGACATGGCCTGGGTTTTTTCTAGGGGCCACTGAAGAAGTTCTCCTACCCACCCCGATTAAAATCACTTGGAAGTCCCCAAGTCCAGTTTGGGTACCTCAGTGGCCCCTGCCCAAGGAGAAGCTCTCAGCACTAACGGAAATAATAAAAACCCAGCTTCAAGCTGGACACTTAAAGCCGTCGACTTCCCCATGGAATACCCCCATTTTTGTCATCAGGAAGAAATCAGGCAGATGGAGGCTGCTCCATGATTTGAGAGCGATCAATGCGCAGATGCAACCCTTAGGGGCAGTTCAAAGGGGGCTTCCGGCACTCTCAGCGATCCCAAGACATTGGCCAGTCTATGTCATAGACCTTAAGGATTGTTTTTTCTCTATTCCCCTGCATCCGGAAGACACCCATCGATTTGCCTTCACCCTGCCCACGGTTAACCAGGAGAGCCCTGATCTCAGATACGAATGGGTGGTCCTACCTCAGGGTATGGCCAACAGTCCCTCTATGTGTCAAATCTATTTGGATTCCTTGCTGACCCCTATACGAAAAGCCTTCCCCAAGATTAGATGCGTTCATTATATGGATGACCTGCTTATCAGTGCAAAGGAAACAAAAATGTTAGAAGATATGTTAGGCCAACTGGTCAAGGCCCTGAGAAAGGCTAACTTGAACATTGCCCCTGACAAGATTCAAGGGGGAGAAGTGGTGACCTACTTGGGTGCCAAACTCTCCTCTACTCTGGTTTCTCCGCAGAAGGTAACCATCAGAACGGATAATCTCACCACTTTAAATGACATGCAGAAGTTATTAGGAGATATAAACTGGGTCAGACCTTACTTACATGTCTCCAATTCTGACTTAAAGCCTCTGTTTGATCTCTTGAAGGGGGACCCGGACATTGCCTCCCCCAGAGAGTTCACCCCAGAGGCCAGGGTTGCCTTAGAGAGGGTTGAAAAGGCCATAAGTAGAGCTACTTTACAGAGGATTGACCCAGGACAGCCTTTCGAAATCTGCTTGCTGCAGACCAGATGTCAGCCCACGGCGGTGATTTGGCAAAAGGGACCACTCCTGTGGGTGCACCCTAAGGTCTCACCTGCCAAAGTCATTGAACACTACCCGGAATCAGTTGCTTCTCTGGCATTGGAGGCGCACAGTAGAGCGATCCAACATCTTGGTTCCCCGCCTTATGCCATTCGGGTGCCCTATACTGCTTCTCAGATAAAGACCCTGACCGCCTGCCTGGATACTTGGACCATCTTGAGATGCGTGTTCCCCAGGGATATAGATAATCAATTTCCTAAGGACCCCATACTACAGTTTGTTACTCAACATCCGGTGATATTCCCAAAGATCACCGCCTCCGCACCTCTTGCTCATGCAACAACTATCTATACTGATGGGTCAAAAACCGGGATAGGGGCCTATGTAGTCTCAGGTAAGTCTCCGGTTACCATACAGTTTGAACCAGATCAACCACAGGTGGTAGAGTTGTTGATTGTACAAACAGTTCTCCAAAAATTTTCAGAGGCCCTCAATATTGTTTCTGATTCGAAATACGTTGTTAATGCCCTACAGGTCCTGGAAACTGCGGGCCCAATCAAGCCAACCTCTAAAGTAACAAACTTGTTCTTATCTATCCAGGCATTGCTCACGAGTAGACACCATAAAGTGTTTATCACTCATATAAGAGCACATACGCACCTACCGGGGCCCATGGTGCAGAGCAATGCGGCCGCGGATGCGGCTACTCGCCCGCTATGGATTCTCAATATACTGTCCCCACTGGAACAAGCCCGTCAATTTCATGACAAATTTCATGTTAATGCCAGGACTCTTGCCAATACATTCCATATCCCCAGAGCAGATGCACGCGACATTGTGCGACTCTGTGGCTCATGTGACACCCATTCGCCTGTAGTGTCAGTCGGAGTTAACCCTAGGGGGTTGACCCCCAGCGACATTTGGCAGATGGATGTCACTCATGTGGCAGAGTTTGGTTCTCTAAAGTATGTTCATGTCTCCATAGACACCTGCTCTCATATAATCTTTGCGTCAGCGGAAACAGGGGAAAAGGTGTCTAATGTGATTAACCACTGCCTGGCAGCATGGGCAGCCTGGGGAAAACCCAGACATCTCAAAACAGACAATGGCCCAGCATACACTGGGAAATCTTTTGCAAAATTTTGTGAAACCATGCAAGTCCAGTTAAAACATGGAATCCCCTATAACCCACAAGGACAGGGCATCATTGAGAGAGCCCATAAAACCCTCAAAAACATCTTAACAAAACAAAAAGGGGGAATAGGCCACAGCCTGACCCCAAAAGCAAGACTATCCATGGCACTGTTTACATATAATTTTTTGAATCAAAACTGCAATGATCGCTCCCCGGCGATGGAGCATTGTAGCCCTTCTCCCGCCAACAAAGGATGGGTAAAGTGGAAGGATGTCCTTAACGGGACAGTGGATGGGCCCGGATCCAGTGGTCAGCTGGAACCGAGGCGCGGTTTGTGTGTCCCCACAGGAAAAGGAACCACTGTGGGTACCGGAGCGATTGATAAGAAAGACTCCAAGCCCCACAAAGGAAGAAAAAGGAGAAGGGGACCATAATGCTAAGGACCAACTTGACAACGCAGAAGGAGAACAATGACACCCTAGCCAAGGCACCGAACCACCTACTGCTGGGTGTGGTAATGTATACTCTGGTATTCCTCTTTGGGGTCTGCCTGGGACGGAGCGCCTTCTTGTTTGCTCATGCATCGCGCCCTGTCAACTGGCATAAAATATGCCTGGCGGTACTACTGCTGATTAACGGTGCTTATGCTGAAATAGTATGGGGGGCTACATCCCCCAGCCCTGTCCATTGTTTCAGTTACATCTCCAACCCTCCCGCGAACCTATGCCCACAACTGTACAGCTAGATTGCCATGCCTTCCTGATGCCCCGATTATATGGTGGTTTTCTCCACCTTTAAGCCCCCAAATGCTTCCTCGCTGCCCAACTGGATCATGTTTACTGAGGAAAGCATCAGTTGGGGACCGAGAAAGACAGGTGCCTCTGGATGGCATCCTTCTTCCCCGAGGAGATGAGTGATGGAGTCAATGACGGGTAAGGCGGGAGGGGCTCTCCCGACCAACCTAAGACAGACCCCACTCTATTAGGGTCCTCTCATGGAGCTAAGTTGTTGGCATTGAGATGCGAGACCAAGGGTACTGCAGTGCCACCCGCCCCAAAGCTGGGGGGAAGGCAGGAATGAATGTCTATATGCATCCAGGTTCGGTTCACAAAAGCCTGGCCCTGCGAAAAAATGAACCACTCACCTCAAGCATGGTCCTAGCGCGAGGATATGCATCGAAATGAGGTGATGCACAGCGGGGTATAGACCTCTACATTCTCTCATGCCGTGGCCTACAAAGTAGGCCCACTCCCAGGTATCTAACAACATCATACCTTGGAGGGACCCTTAGATCCACCGCCTTTAATAAAGAAAAAAGGGGGAGATGTCGGGAGCCGAGCCAGAGGACCTGCCTAAGCAGATGAGGCCTGTAGGAAAGAGCGAAGCCTTCAGTAGATTACCCCTCCCATCGAATGATGCCAAGATGGCGCCCGTTTCCTACTTCCGTATTCTTACCCTCAGCTTCTGCCTAGCTACAGCTGATGTCCCCCAATCAGACTTTGCCACGCCTTGTTACCCTATAGGACAGGACTATAGATATAAGGACAGAGCAGGAGGTAGAGAGGAAGAGAAGACACGCAGACCATAGAGAGTGGAGGACTACGCGGGGTTACTCAACAGAGAGAGCCCCACTGGAGAGTCCGATCAGGGAGGAACGTTCCGGGGACGACCTGTGTGGAGAGTCAATAAACGCGACCTCTGTCTCTGCATTCTGGTGTGTCGTGTGAGTCAGTTCCCCTGCCGGTCGGGGGTTCAGAGGCCTCGCGGTGCAATTAATAATGTTAAAAAGAATGAAAAGCAGGACAGAGGAACTGGAGGAACAAGAGGAGAGGGAAGGGTAATGAGATTTAAAAAAAGAAAACAAGCTGTGGTTATGTGCATGTAACCATTCCCCAAGACGTCTGTCAACTGCATGAATTGCAAACATGTACTAATACAATAAAATAATAGCAAAAAAGGTGCTGATTAAAAACAAAACCTGGTAGCTACAGAGAAACTGAAGAAACTTAACACAGAGGAAAAGAGAATACAGTCTGGATCACTAACCTTCACTCTCAGAGTAAAGACCCTATCTGCACCAACATAAAGTAAACCCACAGAGGCAGAGAGGATAAATAGCACAGGAGCAGCCTAGGCCCAGGAAAAGCCCATGGATCTTGTAAACTGCAGAAACAGCACGGACTTTGACTCTGAAATTAATTCATTTTGCATTGCAGACTAGAGTTAGAAAAGAAATCCAGTGCAGCGTCCACCATATTTGAAAGTATATAATCAGAAGCCACTTCAGGAGGGGGTTAACTGTTTTAAGACTGAGCTAAAGAACAACTATAAAACAAATATAGTTCAGTGTTTTTGGAATCACCCTTTGTTACGGTTTATATCTACATGTCCCCCATAGCCTCATGCTCTCATAGGTTGCACTTTGGGTGGCAATTTTTTCATAGGACATCATAGTCATCAGTGACTTGATATTGGCAGGTGACCTGGCTGGAGAAGCAGAGGTGGTGGGCAGCCTAAAGGATTTATCATCCTTCCTCCTCCCTGGATCTCTCTCTGCTTCTCACTGGCAGGCAATGAACAGTTTCTCCTCTGCCAGGCCCCTCAGCCAAGTCATTCTGCTTTGGAGACACCTGACTATGGACTGAAACTTCTGAAAACTGTGAACCACAACAGACTTTTCCTCCTTACAACTGAGGGTGTCAAGCATCATGTCTTAGCAACCAGAAAATAACTAAGACACCCAACTACAGTTATTGGGTCCGAGATAGCCATGAGAGGCAGCTGTGGCTAAACATAGAGCCTTGAAAAGTTTAAGGACATGGGGGTCCCATTCACTACAAAGAGAAGCCAGGCCAGTCATCTGTGATTTTTCAGAAGACAGCAGGACTAAAAGTGCTAGCTGAGTCCTACAGAGTGCTTGCCTCACCTCACCCCCGACTCGGCTGCCTACACTCAGCACAGAACTCTGGACTGTTCACTTCTGCCGTCTACCAGTGTGATCAGTATATATCTGTTTTTAGAGTTGCCACATCCTGAAGGATATAAACACAAGGGCTCTGGTCCAGGGCAGGGGTATCTCACAAGCACACGGGCCAAAAAGAGTTAGTTGGAGAAAGCAGTGAGATACATAGAGTGACACAGGATCTGAGAGCGTACGGAGTAAATACACCTTATGATGGACTCCATTGACCAATCACTCCCAGGAGGAAGAGCAAGACAGGACTCATTTATTAAGCATTTATAAAGCATTATATATATATATATATATATATATATATATTAGCATTGTATATATTAGCATTTATAAAGCATGTGAACCAAAACAGACTTCCCCTTTCAATTGTGGGTGTCAGGTATTGTGTCTCAGCAACCAGAAAGTAACTAAGACACCCAGCTACAGTCACTGGGTCAAAGATAGCCATGAGAGGCAGCTGTAGAAAGGGCAGTGGCTAAACATAGAGCCCTAAAAAGCTTAAGGACATTTATATACAAAAACACGAATGTGGAAGCAAACTAGGACTTAATAGAGATTTATTAACCATCCCCAACATCTGTTGGATCCCCGTACTGCAGATTGTGGGGGAAATTAGCACTTATTTAAAAACACAGAAGAGGGCTGGGAATATAGAGAGCAGTGGTATAGCTGCTACCTGGCAAGCATGAGGCCATGAATTTGATTCCTAGTTAAAAGAAGAAGGAGAAGGAAGAGGAGGGGGGAGGGGGAGGGGGAGGGAAGGGGGAGGGGGAGGAGGAGAAGAATTGAACAAATTTCAATTTTTATTATTATTATTTTGGGAGGTCTTTTACACATTTTTATTTGTTCTCTATTTTTCCTCTTTCATAATGGTTCTTTTCTGTTACTTTTATCTGATTCTATTACTTTCTTTTTACACTTGCTTAGGATTCTTCATCTCAATTTCTCTCTTCCTGCCCATCATCCTTTTCTTTAGTTTTCAAATTTTACTTCTTTCATTTTCCTTTTCCACCTTTTCCATTTTTATTAGTATTACTATCAAGCTTTATTAATCTTTACGTATTAAACTGACTATGCTATCATTTTTGAATTATTTTCTACTACTAATGGTTTTATAGTTGTTATATTTACTACATTCCATATATTAATACTTGGTTTGTCTTTGTGTCTAAATTATTATTGTAACTCTCTTTTCTATTGTTAAACATGCTTTTGAGGTGGTTTTTATTTGTTCTTATGGTATTTCAATATCCAGTTTGTTTCACAATCCAGTTTTGTTGCTGACTGCCACTGCCAGGGTGGAACAGTAGTTACTATTAACTGGTATTTACTGTATGCTAATACCTGCTTTGTGTCTGTGACATCAGTAATAGTGTAGTTCATTTCTAGAGAAGTGGGTGCTAGGATAATTGTACTGCACCCTCCTATCCCCAAATTAGTGAAAGTGATTGGGTCTTGGGACAGGCAGAAGGACCTATATTTAACCATGTCCAGAGCATGTCACTGAAAAGCAGACACTAACTAAAGAGATCTTCATATAAACATGTTTTCAAATTAATTGACGTTCAACCTTCAGCACACAAAAACAGTAAAAATGTGAAAAACAAAGGCAACAAAATGCCTCCAAATAATCTCAGCTCTCCCAAAGCTGCTGCAGAGGGCCACAAGGAAAGGAAATCAAAAGCCAAAGAGCTAAGTAAAGTGACAAAACAGGAGACAAAGAAACAGATCAATAAGGTGCTTAGTGAGCTCAACAATGATATAACTAAACAAATAATGGATTTAATAAGCAAAATGATCAATAAGCCTGTACAAATCACTAGTAAAAAGCTATTTGAGTTGAACAAAATGATGGAAAACATTCATGATCAGTTTTACAAAGATTTAGAACCCATGCAAATGTTCCAAGCAAAATTCTATACAAAAAATTCTATTGATGGTATGGGCAGCAAAAGTGTTCAGTGTGATTAAAGAGTGTCAAATATAAATTTTAGAATTTTTTATAGCTCTGTGAGGAATGCTATTAGTATGTTATTTGAGGTTGCATTAAGTCTATACATCAATTATAATAGGGCCGTTTTGACCAGAGACTGCCTTGAGTATTTTGTAGACTGATCATAAGATTATTGAAAGGATTAAATTTATTAATAAAATATAAAGTGAAACTGTTGTGTGGTCTAAAGACAGTACCAATTTCATGCACTAATTTTAATAAGAGTTAAAATTATTAATATATAAATTTTCCACACTGAAAAACTCTCTAATTGATTTTTGTAATCTTTTATCCATGGAATGGTATTATCAATCAGTTCATAAAAGATAAATTCAAATTAGCAGTATTAAATTGGAGGTTTAAATTCATGTCTTTCATGGGTTTGCATGGCACTCTTAATTAGGTATTGACAATGTACACTTGAGCATCCTCCATACACAGACATGTCTATCAAGGATGCCTTCTGTTCTTCATGAATGGTATTAGTTCCCTCATTAAGGGACCTTTGTGTTGTTCACCACGTGAAGACAAAGTGAGAACACATCACCTGTAATCAAGGGAGTGATTCTTTACTGACCATTAAATCTGCCTTGGACTTCTCAGCCTCCACAACTGTGACAAATGAATTTCTATTATTTACAAGCTGTTTACTCTATAGTACTTTAGCTGTAGCAGGCTGGTCAAACTAAGACATCTGCCTTTTACCATGCAGATGCCAAAGCCACTTCATTTTTTTCCTGCAAAGAGAAGATATTCTCTTTCTCTCTCTCTCTCTCTCTCTCTCTCTCTCTCTCTCTCTCTCTCCCTCTCTCCTTCATATGAGGGTCCTAAATATAGTCCTCATTCTTTCTGAATTTTAATAAAACTGGTTTTTTTTATATGTGATCTGTATGACACTGCCTGATTCAAAATAAATTCAGTTTGCTTTTTTATTCATTATTTCTTTAATTTCTAAGGTCAGAAATTTTTGAGGTAGCTTGTTTGAAATATTTAAAAAAATAAATATTTCTCAACCAAGTTGTTTAAATAATGATCATTATTTTTAAACACCAATATCTTAAATTTCTGGGATGTTTTTAATCTTTTCATTGTTTTTCTCAGTATAAATCCAGTGCCTCCTGCTAGTTACTCAGGCTAGAATTCTTGGAATCATCTTGACTTCAGCTTTTCTGGCATCACATTTTAGAAAACAGAAAATTCTGTTCTCCGTCCTCTAACTACATCCACAATTTGAACCTTTTTTCTGTCTCCATAGTCAGCACTGTTCTAAACCATCATGGATATTTTGTCTTCATCTCCAGAATCTAGAATAGGTGATCTTAATATAGTGATTAGATTCTGTCACTATTCTGTTTAAAACTCTTTCGTAAATTTTCATCTCATTCATACTATTGCCCTGAGACACTACACAGACCTCACATCCCTCTACCTTTATTGCAATGTGAATTCTTTTCTTCTTTGATGCCTCTACAGCAGCCATGTGACATCCTTCCTAGTTCCTAGAAGCAAAGGTATTTGCTCATAAATATTAGCACCAAGTCTGGAGCCATCCTACAAAGACTTACTTCTAAGCCAACCAGCATTCACTGTGCTCTTAAATGCCTTTATTTATTATGTTAGGCAACACATCCTCACCATGCACTCACAAAATTCTGGGAATCATTCTACATTTAGGTACAAAGCAGAATCCTCGTAAAATCTACATTTTGGCAGGGAGCTAATATCTTTCATGCCAGTTATTACAATGTGGCAAAGTATATTTACATGTTAGGATTTTTGTTGTTTGTTGATTTTCCCCATAGGAATAAAACTTCATGAGAAGATGGAGCTGTAAAACTCCAGTGGAATCTGACTCTCCCAGCCCCCAACCTGCTTGCCAGCAGAGAGATTGTTCTCAGGGAGGAAGGATTCCGTTTAACACCAAGGCTGTCATGGGCAAGTGCAGGATGTCGTAAAGAGATAAGATAGGACAAGAAATCTTGCAGGTCCCAGAACAGCTGCAGACACCCAGAAACTTACACTGGACCCTCAAGGTTTTGTTTTTTTTTTTTTTTTTACCAGTGAGGTGTGAGGTGTGAGGTTGCCAGAGAACTCTGACCACAGATGTTTATTAACATCTTTCTGTCTAATGTCTTCTGCCATCTTTCAATCTTATAAAAAGGCCCACTTCTCTTTTGTCCCTATGGACAGCCTTTTTTCTCATCTGCCTTTACCCAGGCACAATAAATTCAGTGCCCTGATGCTTTTAAACAAGCCCAGTGGTCTTGGCTGTGGCCACTCCTTACAGGAGTTCCTTTAGATTGGTGCTAGTTGTTGCAGCTGAGAACACTGCCTATTATGTATAAATGCTAAATAAATATTTTCTATCTGCATAAATAATCATAAATGATGAATTTCACAGTGAATCGTGAACATATTGCCTCCAAACATTTTGATTATCTAGACAACAAGAGATAAGCTAAACTTTCCCACAATCACCTGCCTTGGGGATGGAGAAGTCTGAATTTAGAAGATTTTTTCAATGAAAGAAATGTAAATACACAAATATAATTTATGACAAAAATTCTATTTTTTCTCTCACAAGATTCAATGACAAAATGAGTCAATTTCTCTGGAGCTCAATTTCTCTGTAAATTTAATGTGTATGATAATAATATCTAATTCATAAAATTGTAGAGAAGAAATGAATATAAAGTATATGGTACAGTGTCACATATATACAGTAACTGCTCTAAAATGTTACCTAGGCTATTTGTTAAGCGATTTGTCCTTTTTTATTTATGACCCTATCTCCTCCCTCTTTTAAGTGGCTATGAATATTTTTAGATGCTACAGATAGTTTCATACATCCCAGCCTTTTACAAAGTATTATACATGGTAGGGACTATGGGATTATTTATTATTATAACTTAAAATAATTATAAACAGCTGCATATGGTGGCACAATCCTGTAATCCCAGCACTTAGGAGGCTGAGGCAGGATTGTTACAAGTATGAGATCAGTCGGGGTTACAAAGTGGGCCTAAGCCAGTCTGAACTGCACATGAGACCCTGTCTCAAAAAAAAAAAAAAAAAAAAAAAAAAAAAAAAAAAAAAAAGGATAATTATAAATTATACATTGTCTAAATGTTTAATGTTTGAAAGTGTGCTTGACCCTTTCTCAATAATTACCTCTATTATCTAATACATTTCAGTGCTTGTGATCATGGCATAACAGTAAAAATGATGGTTCCAGCAATGCCCTTCACGTATATACTTGTATCCCTTGTACACATCACCTTTTG
The DNA here is from genome assembly GCF_034190915.1 of Cavia porcellus. Taxonomy (NCBI): domain Eukaryota; kingdom Metazoa; phylum Chordata; class Mammalia; order Rodentia; family Caviidae; genus Cavia; species Cavia porcellus. The sequence goes on from NW_026947493.1 coordinate 62,250,598, forward strand.
GCTAAATGGTTAATTACTAATATAGAGAAATCATGAAAGGCTCTTATCACATGATAGATGATATCTTTCACCCTAGTACAGGATCTAGCTGTCTCCTTATTCCAGAATGTCTATATAAGGGACAGAGATTTTAGCAATTTCTAGTACACCATATGAAGTGTTAAGAAAATAAATGAGATTGGAAATTGAGCATGCTAAGAAAAATAATAAAAGCCTCAATTTTTAAGAGTACTGACTGATAAATGTAAGCCTACACATCAAGTGAATCATGCCTAGCTTTGGGGGATGCTGCCTGTAGCCTGACTTCTTAATAGTCAATTAAACTAATAGCAATCCCCAATTCTATTCTTGGCAATTCCAAGAGTACACACCATTTCACTTCTTTAATAGCAATGCACTTAATTGTACGACTTTCATGGGGGATGGTTCACTCTGCTATTATAATAATAAGTAAGTGATTTTAATTCTCAGCTTGCATAAAACACTGAAATTCAGGCCTAGTTAACAAATGAGAAGACAGAGAATTAAATGTGTTTTTTGCCAGAAGCAACATTTTCATGACTGTGCACAGCTGGTTACAATTCTACAAACTGTACAAAACCTCTTAGTTTTATGTCTCAGAAAGTCAAGAATAGTGATCAGTGTTGGATGTTTTGTTTCTTTTGTTTTCATTTTGAAATACAGCCACAGTGATGGAAAAAAATATCAATACTGTATTTTTGTTTTGTTGTGATATTTTGATTTGTTGGTATTTGATTTTCTATGCCTCCCTGTTCTGCTAACGCAATCAATTTTTATCTTCATTTATACTTTTGGCACAGCTCATGAAAACACAAGGCATATTCTTTAGATTTCATTTAAATAAGTTTTCTTACCTGAGTTTTGTTCTTTGCTTCACTTTCAGCTTTGTTGACCAAGTCCATTTCATCAGAACTGAAAATACACTATTCAAAACCTGGGTCTCTTATCTGTATCTAACATTATGAAAGAAAATTTAAACTAAATAATATAAAATAGCATTTAACTAGATGAGGCCAGCTGCCAGGCTATACTTTATATATTCTGCTGATGAGAAGTGAATTTTTATAGTTTAACCTCCAAAGCAAAACCAGCTGGAAGAAGAGCTGCTGTCTTTCTAATAAAGATAAAATGCTATTATAAACAACTCTGGAGGAAAATAGAATTGCTCTTTTTCTGTGGACTTTCACTAAATGTCATACCAGTAGTACATTTTAGTCTGTACTACTAGCACATGAAGGCCAGAGTGGTCCAGGCTTTCCAAAGCGAATTAGCATGCTTCAAACTCATGAGGAATGAAAGGATTCAACACTTTACTCTTCATTCTTTTTTGATGGATAGGTTGTGAGTCATGTGGATTATTTAAAATGTAGGAATATTTAGTGCTTAGGTTGGTGGAATATGAAAGGGAGGAACTGGGTGGAGATTGCAGAGGAAATTAATAACAAAAGCCAGACCAACAAGAGACCAAGTTCCTTATCCTTTCCACTTTGCGGAGAACTACCTAATGCAGCAATTTAGAATCGGGACTATCAGTTAAAGAGGAAAGCAGATAACAGCCAGACTATTCTTTGCAAGGAAACAATGTAATTAGTTAAGAAAATACTGCTATTTTTGTGGGCAATCAGCCAGGATGTAGGTCTAATTTGGCTGTATAAAAGGATTTTGTGCTGATACTATTGGACTGGGATTCTATTGGGTCTGGACTATAGTTTTACCTGGTCTTGCTTGAAAAGCAACTTTTTTACATACCCAGGGGCTTAAAAGCAAAGGTTGCAAACCCGTTGTGCGGTAGATATACTCACTTATTGGTATCATTTACACAAAAGCCAATTTACTTGTTTACCGTCTTATTCCACAGCTGTCAGAGAGAAGAGGAAGGTGATGTATCAGGTGATCTGCGCTCCCATTACTAAATTGTGCAGACCTCTATGACACATTTTCCACATTGCGTTGGAATGAATGTCTTCTTGAGATTTGTGCCCAGCAAAGGGCCTGGAGAATCTCAACTTGTGTTTATGTAAGAGAGAAGATTTTTATATCCTTGTCTACCTCAGCCCTGTTGCTGCATACTCATCTGCATTGTTGTATTAACAGACTGTGTGCTTGCTTTAAAATGAAATGCGAGAAGTTTCCAAAGAGGCAGGAGGGCTCACTTAAGTTTTTATGCATATTTAATATGTGCCAGGTGGTCTTCAGGGATAATCTCAGTTAAAATCTGCAATACTCTATGGAGGATTATTGGGCCTTTTTTACAAAAGGAGAAATAGAAGCTCTGGGAATTTTCTAGTTTGCCTTCGTCCTTCTGCTGGCAAACAAACCAGACTATCATGCATATTCACTGGGGGTGGGGGTGAAGAGAGGTAATAACTGTGCTTTGTTTCCCTGGGGACATTGTTGTAGGGGAGACTTGTCAATATATTTCAGGTAGTATGTCAACAGGAAGTTTCCTAGCGTGATGGAAAAGATGTTTCAGGAAGTAGTTTCATATAAATTATTGAAAAATTGGGTCCAGGAGATTTGGAGAATTGATTCTAGGTTGGTGAAATTTTTTGTTTTGTTCTCACTTGGTCTTCTCATGCTATCAGATAAGAATCTACGTCTTTCTAGCAGCAAATTCCCTCATGCACTACATGGTAATCCTTCCTAGTTTTCCATTCTCACTGAAGGATGGCCTGGTGGGCATACCACTCTTTATCTCAGTAGCCAGCTGCAATTTGAGAAATATTGCTATGAAGACCAAAAAGAAGAGAAAAAGTGGGGCTTCAGTTATCTTCCTCTCTACATACATTTTGAGAAATGTTGTATGCTGAATAATGATTTTGCAAATATGCTCACATCCTTATCCACTGAACCTGTGATTACTTTACATTATTCAGGAAAGGGAATTTGCAATTGCAGTGAAGTTACGGATCCTGGTAGTATTGGGGAGCAGCTGTTCTGAATTGTTCCACTGGGCTAGGTAATCGAATAATCACTGTAGTCCTTATATGAACACAAGGAGGTAAGTTTGGCATGCTCACTTCATATGAGACTGCTGCTTTGATGGTAAAGAGACGATATGCCAAAGAACGTTATTTGTCTTCTAGAATATGGTAAAAGCAAGGAAACAATGGATTTTGCAGCTATAACAGTTGCCCAATACTGGGCATTTAAAAAGAAAGGATGTATAGATTTTTACTGTTCTAAAGACTAAGAGGTCCAAGATCAAGGCCCTGGATCAGTGTGGGACTTTTTGCTGCATCCTCAAATACTAGAAGACGAAAGGACTGGGCAAAACAGTAGAAAGGAGCAAAACTATCCAGGCACCCAGTGAAACTCCCTTTAAAGAACCTTATTCTCAAAAGTGGGAGTGGTCCTCATGTGTTAATTATCTCCTAAAGGTCCCACCTTTTATACATCACATGTCTGTCTACTGAATTTTGGAGAAGACACATGTAGATCCTATAAACAAGTTCTGCCTTAGAGCACTGAGAAGGAACCAATTCTGGTGACACTTTGATTTCAGGCTTCTGACCTCCAGACTGTCGGAGAACACATTTGTATTAAAAGCTGTTTGGGGCAATTTGTTATAGTAGCTGTAAGAAAATAAGTAGTTATTATAAGATATCCTCTCTTTTCCTTCTGTCATGAGCTGTTGCAAAGAGAGATTAACCAGGCTAATTTCTTCAAAAGTGTTGCAGAGTTTCAACAGTTAAATGATCTGAAGTTCTTCTGGAAACAATAGATTGAATATATTATAAAATGGTTCAAGGACCTAGTTCGAGGTTAAGATGTAAGACTCTTTTTTCCCTGTTAATGAGATACTTGAAATTTTGAGTCTTCCTCATCTACACGTGTCTGTAAATGAGGGTACAAGATTGTCCACCTCATTGAAGGGCTGTTTAACTTTATTTGTTTAAGCTTATAAAATGCTGGGAAAATAATAAATGCTAATCTTTATTTAATCAACTAGGCAAGAAGACAATTAAATGAAAGACCAGGAGCGTGCCTTGCAGCATAGTATCTGATAGAATTCTTATAGCAAAAACCAACGGAGACCAATATTTAAAATACAATTTCCATAATCTGCCCTATCAGAGTGATAAATTGAGGGTTAAGGCTTCCAATTCCTTGTTTATCTCAACTGCTTAAATTCAATTGCTTTAATTAAAATTGCATTGAGAATGCATTTTCTAATTTAGATTTCAAAGGCCATTGGGGGTTTTGTTCCATTCCTTTTCTTGTTATGTTTGAAGACTCCTCACTTAATTTTCTCAATACTAAAAAAGAATTTTGTCTGAAATTAATAGTTATTGTTTCTACTAACAAGCAATTAAGAAGTTCTCAAAATTGGCAGTTGCCAAACTAGTGGTTGGTAAAGGTATTTCATAATCACTGAAGCTCTGGAATCTGCTTTCTCCCTTTTTTAAAACATGCAAACACATTTTACAGCAAAAGGCCCATTAAAATCAATAGAGTAGCAAGTAGAAAGAATACATCCAACCTCCTCAGGGCTGTTTAATATTTGCTTGGTGACCTAAGCAGTAATCTGTCATTTATTGTGTTTTAAGTATCAATTCAGAAATGGAAGAGCAGCAGAGAAGCCTCTAACATAGTTACTAGAGGCACAGGAATAAAATCAAGTGGTTCTGCCTTCATCAGAGGCATTATAAACCACTAGGCCAGAAGAGACACATACATTTTGAATACTTTCCTATTGCCATTCAGTGGCAAACTTTTTTCATTCTTGCTTTTTTGATTTCTTCTCTCTGCGTTGTAATATATTTTCATATTAACAGAACATTTCAAGATTCCTATAAGGAACTCCTAAATAACCTTGATCAAGATTCAGGAATTGCTTCCACTACCCTCCATTAGCTTTGTTATCAATTCTGTTTACATACTCTTTCTGCATGATTGAGAGTTAAGTGAAAACATCTGCTCTACTCCTTCTAAAACCTCATCGCACACTTCCGATGTTAGAGGATCAAGGGCATGGCTCCTACATTGCTGAGTCCCATGAGAAAAGCACAGCAAATGGTAGATAACAAGGGTGGGGCCATTTGTCAGAAAGGACAGTCACAGCTTGAGGCAGGAAGCAAAGTGAGGCTAAACTAAAGCTTTTATAACAACTCTCCCTCAAGAACTAGCAACAGGCCCTTAAAGAATTACATTCCTAGAGCAGGCCTGCAGCGACTGACACTCCCACAAGACACACACACATGCAAGGTTTCATCTATAAATAGTACATCTTGGGGACAAGCACTTTAGTCAACATAGGCTCTTGGGAGATACTCAAGCCTCACAGAAACCATAGCACTGGTGTTCTCCCCACCATTAGGCTCAAGCAATGGTTGACTGAGAAACTGTGATATTCTTTACCCTTAATACACCTTATTATAATATGTGCATAGTTTTCCACTCTTGATAGTGTTAACTCATCAGTTTGATATTGTGGTATCAATCAGGTGTTTTACAAAGAACTGTTTCCCTCATTGGTGAGTAATCACAATGTATGTGTGTGTGTGTGTGTGTGTGTGTGTGTGTGTGTAACTTGAGACCATGTAAATAATCCACAGGTCATCAAACTGTAGTCATCTAGTGTGCACCTCCATTGATGATTTCATGACTCCAAAATGTCTTTTTATGTTTATCAGCCAGTGATGTACTGTCAGAGTATTTCATTCCCTCCCATTTATTCCATGTACATATGTAAGCCAGTTGGATTATGTGCTTAATTTAGTTGATGCTATGATTTACTGACATTCATTATTTCCAATTTGAGCAATCCATATTCCTTCGAGATGTCTCTTTTGACCTTCAGATCTGACTGTCCTCCTCGTTTTCTAGGTCTTTGCTTTCTGTCACAGGATACTCTGGGTTCTGCTTTTCTTTTTACTATCTCAGCCCTGAAATCAGCTCTCTCCCAAGGAGCCAGGGTTCATTTTATTAGGTAATTGTATTCAGAAGATGAGATTAGATTGCTAGTTTTTCTGATTACTTCTACCAGGTCACTGTTTGTGAACCAACAGATCTAGGAAATATGCCTGCATATATACTCTTATTCAGTTGTATTTGCATATCTGCCTATAAATATATATTCATATTGATGACTTTAACTCGCTATAATATATTCTATTCTGTGTGAAGTTGTCTAGAAATTAAATGAAAGACTTTGAAAATGATCCTAGATTTCTTTCACTTAAAAATTTCAGATTTAAAACACTGATAGTAAAACATGTGATCCAAGTTCCATACATTGCAGACACAGCCTATCGTCCAATTTTGCCCGCATCAATTCCCTCATTGTTTCTGAAGACAGGGCAGTCAGTTAAGGAAAATATTACTTTGTATGCTCATATCTGACAAGATTGTAGCCATGCTATTTTCTAGACCTTAAAAAATGGCTTATAATATATAGTTTTATTCATTTTCTGACCCTGATAACAAGCACTGCTCATAGGTTCGAAATTCAATTGCACTCTAGGGTACTTCCAGCAAATCTGCAGTGACATTGCAGAGCATCCTTTCCACATCTCTTAATTTGATGACTTCTCCCATGTTTGGAGTCTAAGTGCTATATGTTTTGCTCTAAAATGTGAAATGTGTAGCTAGAATAAATACACATCACAATTATTTCTCCTGTTTTTATTGAAACACAACAAATATATTTTTTCCACACCTGCTACCACAGACATTCACTGAAATGACTGGTTAAGCAGGATTTAAAATGTTCATTTCCTTTCAACCCTGAGAAGACTGAAAATTAGGGGCGAACCCAGAACATTCAACATTATTTCTTTCCAGAACTTGCTGTGTCAGTCAGCTTTCCAGCAGTACAAAAACTACTTGAAATAAACAATTTATTAAAAGAAGAGCTTTATTTTTGCTCCTGCATTTGGAGATTTCAGCCCACAGCTGGGCACATGCATTGCTTTTTAGATCTTTTTGGAGGTGCTAGATAACTAGGATTAGAGCGCATGGCTGAGCAGAACTACTCTTTCCGTTGCTGTAAAGCAGAAAAGAAGAGACCAGAGCCCCCTTTGAGAGCTTATTCCCAAAGCCTAAAGACCTCTACACATGATCCAAACTTTCAAAGATTTTTCTACATCCCCAAAGCTTCATCCCAGAAGCAAGCCTTTAATGTTCGAATCTTCAAGACACACTGAAGACTTCAACTGTAACACACGCAAATTATTTTTAGAACTTCTAGAATCTCTCTATGGTGCTGGGAGTCCTCCTCAGTGTTGCCCCAATCATGCAAACTATAAAAACGATTCACTGGTTATATCTAAGACTTTCGGAACCCTAATTTGCTTAGAAGTCTGTTAGAAATTCATACTAGAGCAGATCACTAGCAAAATCTCCTAGAAAGCTCTAGGGATATAAAGACTACATGTACAGAAAAATAAAAGCTGAAATTGACTTAAGATGGTGGCCAAAGACAGGAACTAATAGTTTTTAAAGGTACAGACACTTTATTGTAGTGAACTCCATGGGATAGAAACACCTGTAGTTCCTATTACTATGAAATATAATAATGTAATAGCACTGAAGTATCAAAATAATTTCTGATTTGTTTGTAATCAAAAGTCTGAAAAATAAATCACTGCTTTTTAATACTAATTTGTGTCATCTCTTCCCTGCTATTGATTTTTTTAAGGATAAAAAATAAATCATTACTGGCTAAAGATGAGAGTTAGACAATAGTTATTTTTTTCTTTACTTGAAAACTGGAAATATTCTATCCTTCTATAGAATTTAGTAATTAATTTTTCTTATAGAGAAAAATTTATGGTCTTAGATGATGTGTTCAAAACAAAACTTGAATTCTATTTCATTCACAGTGGAATCCATCAGTCGTGTTTTACTTATGATTGTAATCCATGCAAAAATGGTTAAACTGTGAAAATCAGAGAGAAAAGAACAAGTAAAAGCATGAGATTTTGAGGAACAAAACAGACAAGGTATTCTGAGTGAAGAAATATAATCGACAGACAAATAGACATTGTTCTCTTCCAACCATACAGCTAGAGCAACTCAGTACAAATTCAAATTATTCTGATGTCTGACTTTGTGCCAGATCATTTGTAGAGGTTGCAATTCTGTATATCAAGAATTCCATGAAAATGTAATGTAGAAAAAGAAAAATGAATAGCTATGCATGTAAGATATATAAGATGAAGCTATAAATATTTATTGAAAGAGGAAATTTTTAGAAATTCTGAGATAAAAATTCTGAGAGATTTTTTCATCCATCATGACCAGGGGAAGAACTAAAAACGGATCACCAGATAACAGAAAAATAATGAAAGTATGCAATAACTAGTCCTAATCCTAGACTGGCAATAGGTCATGTTTTTTGTCTCTGCTCTCAAATTTCTGCTCTGTTTTCATGAGGTGTGGTATGCACAAGACTGAATTAACATAATCACCTGAAGAAGACACATACACATAGTCTCTGGATATCTGTGGTACTGAAATTCTCTGGTCAAATAATACTGAATCCACACCCAGTCCAGAGTGGATCCATACTCGCAAGAGCAGACCATATTTGTAGGGTGTCTAATGGGTAGTGCCATAGTTTAAGTGTGCTCCCTGAAAGCTCATGTGAAGGAAATTTAATTCTTCAGTGTGACAAAGTTGCAAGCGAAGCTTAGTGGAAGGCCTTGGGTTAAGGGTGTAGACTTCTCATGAATGAATTGATGACTTTTTCATTAGAATAGATTCTCTATTGCAATATTCACCCCCGCTTTTCTCTCCCATCTGTATGTCGTCTCTCTCTTTCCCGGGGAAAGGGTAAGGAGATACGTTGGTGAGTAGCTTAGTATACCAGACAGTTTTCCTAAGGCCACTCTTACGTGCAGAGGAAAGCCCACTGGAGAAAAAGTGGCCTGGCTGTTGAAAGCACGGCACAGAACATGCTTTGTGGCAAACAGGAAGTGACAAAAGTAACTACCTTTTCAATATAAGCAGCAGCTTTTAATGGTGCCCTATAAATTTTTCATCTATCAATTAGACTCCAAACTGGAAAGTTACGGATAAGTAGGATGCCTCTGTATGTCACTTCACGGGACTGTTTAAAAATAGAAGGCTGCCGGAAAGCAGGAGAAGTATAATCAATAGTGTGATTAATGAAAGTAATTTCACACAAACATCTGGGCAATTAAATATGCTCTTTACAAGGTGTTTCACATCGTGACTACTGAAGAAATGAGTGGGCTTCAAATTAGACATCGCTGTCAGTATAGTGAATAATTCAGAGGCACAGATTCAAATGGTAATATTCCTGGATGTCAGCTCTATGAAAAACATTTTCTTTTACTTAGGAGAAAATATACTTGGGTCAAGTTCTCATTTTGTAATCCTTGATCATTAAGTTGAAGCCACTCTGACAAGTGTATCCACATATACTGCATGCATGTAAATGACTGAAATACACATTATGAGAAATAGTAGGACTATGCTCTACATGGCTCCTTCTTCCTGGAGAGTTAAGGCTTTTGTTGGCTAAACAAAGAATATTCTCAGGAAGCAATTAGCAAGCAGTGGTAAATATACTGTTTTTCCAAACTTTGGGCAACACTCTAAAATTTTTGAGGTTTGTTAAATTTAACTCAATGAGTGATAGGTTGGGACTTAGGAATCTGTATGGTCATTTAAATTACAACTTCATCAAACACAGCAAAATTGTTTTTAAAATAAATGTATCAACATTGTGATCCTATGAGATGTTATTGGAATATACAGTGAGTATTTTAAAAATTATTATGTAACAAACATTGTCAGGAGTTCGACTCAGAGTACTCTCTGTCACTTCAAACACACTGATTGAATCATTTTTTTCCAGTTTCTTAGGCATTTCTGAAAGTTTTCTAAAGAATCATGAATATTGCTACTAATTGCCATACAAAACAAAGGCCAAGCATTTTGGCAGGTTCTCATGTATCTTATGTACCATTCAACTTCTGGGACTTCCCCAATGTAAAAATGGCCAAAAGCTTAATGTTAATCAAATCAGGACATTAATGGTGCCAGAACAGCACACTAAAGACACTCACAAAACAAGATTCCCTGAACTGATTCAGAAAGTAGCAAGACCATAATCCCAAAATGAGTTGTTATGTTAATACTTTGTTTTATGCAAGATATTGCGATCTACATTACCAAATACATTTTTGTTTTCTCTAAAATCTACTAATTATTTCATTGCAGGCTTTATCATAGCCTTGAGTATAAAAAGATAAGTAAAATAATCATTTTCACAGATGCAAAATAAGAGAAATAATATATGTGAGTATTCCCAAAATTTATTTGTATCCTGGGAATGAAAGTGAGGGTCTTGAACATTGAAGGCAAACTACTACTGGGCTGCATTCTAGCCCACTGTCTTGAAATTTTATTGCTGATTTACTGGACTTCTGTCCAGATAACCTTACCAGACCACAATATGTTTCTCAGTGAAAATAGCTACCTTTAGCTAGAATAACCCGGTAAATTTGCTACTAGTTCAAGTACTTGGAGATCTACAAACAAGTCATCTGACAATGCCATACATTGTAAAAAAAGAAATGTCCTTACATCAAACATATTGTAATATTTTATAGCAAACATTCAGGCCATGAGCAATGTCATCAGTTAAGTATATATTGATTTTAATTCTGAGAAAGTATTGCTCTGTAAAGAGACGACTCCATTTGAAACACTGAGACCATGAGGAATGGCCACTGGTAAATTAGTTACTGTGATTCTAATCTTGTCCTTTACAACTCTGGGATCATCCAGCCAAATGATTAGCCATGGTCTATGCATCAGTGTAGACAGTTATTACAGACCATCTCTATTTCTGGGAAAAGTGAAGATTTATCACTTGAATTTACTTTCCTTTCTTTTCTTCAGAACCATTTCTGAGTTGGACTATTGAACCATAATAGTCATCTTCCACTGGTGACAGCATTTCAAGTAACATATAGAGTACGCTGGAATTTTTTCCTCCTTAGATGACTGTTGTGGCTTTAGAGAGAAGCAGCAGTTTGGAAAATGTACTGTTCATGCATACACCTTGTACTTCAGGAGTTCTCTGGACCTTCTTCACTATGTACCATTTCCACTTTAAAATGAAGTATTACTGGCATACTTGATTTTTTTGGCATAGCAGGTTAGATATTAGTTTACAGAAGATGACTTGATACCTAAGAGGATATGGTAGCAAGTCAAGAATAATTGTTCAGAACGAGAATACTGTTGTTACTCCTTGAAAAGTACATGACACTTGTTCTAGAAGTGAAGGTTGTAACTATCTCATATTGTTGCTAGTAAAATAAGCTAAAGATGGTTTAAATGTACTTACACTGGGTTATGACAGTCTGATAGAAGCTGTTCATAATGTTAACAGATATCTCTTTCTGTGAGCCTCACTTCAGTCTAGGGTCTTTTGGATTATCAAGTAAATGGCTCAAAGAATGATATCCCTTGCCTGACATGTTGGAACACATATCTGTAATCTCAGTACCTTGAGCAAATGGAGCAGGCAAATCTCAAGTCAAGCCCAGGCTTGAACCATTTAGGGACTTAGTTAGACCTTGTTTAAAAACTTAAAAAAGGGCTGAGGAAGTTTTGTATTGCGAATCTCCTGGGTTAAATAGTCCAAAGAAAACATATCACATCACAGAATAGTAAATTTGCTGGTTTCTTGATGACAGAGTATACAGGTACAGCAGCTGACTCATGATTTTGGAGGAAGTACACTAATATGTTATAAACAATTAGATACCAAAAATGGTTTTGGATAACACAGACTTACTCAAGCTATCATATGGCATGTATGATGGCATGGCTTCTGTATCTCTTAGCTCAATTCATCCAGGTCTGGCTACTTGCTATCATCCATATAGTTGGCAAACGTGAGTTGTCTGTACAGGTAGAAGTGATGGGTTAGTTTACCATTAGACTATATTGTTACACACATTTGACATAATGGTAGGCAATCTGGCGAAGATGTGCTACGATCCTTTTTCTTATTAGAAGAAATTAAGAATTTATTGGTCAATCAGTAACTGACTATCAACTGACAATAAGGTCACTACAACTTATTACAGTAAGGAGACCACTTTTGACAATTTAAATCTTCAGCTGACCGTGTTGTGATCATTGGTATACACCATTGTTTCCAAAGGCAGTCAATCTATCTAGCTATCATACTGTGTACCTATCTACCTGTCTATAATCTATCATCATTGGCATTATCATCATCTTTATTAGCTTTAATGTAGCATTAAATGTTGCTGTTTCATTAATCATAATCCTTCAATTTTCCAAATTTTGAATGATGATTAATTTTATGAAATTTACTACAGTGATATACCTTTAATTTTGATATCAAGAGGGAGACTTGAGGTCTTCCGTTTGGTATTATTTTAATTATCTTTCACTTATATGGCTACTCAAGATAAAGATAAAGACACTAAATATAATATTTCAAATCGACTACAAAAATAACTGCCATGTATTTAGGATGTTATTGGAGCTACTTTGAATCAACATCTATCTCTACAAAACATCTGACTGGGAGACGAGATTTATTATTTAGGTGCCAAAGAATTAGAGTTACAGAAAATTCAGTGTTGAAAATCTCTGAAAAAAAACTTGCTGAAAAATCTGGATATTTACCTTACTCTAGAATATAAATACTTTCTTTAAGTACTTAGTATGGGTAATGGCTACAGATTATTTCAGGAAAGTTTACAAAAAGGATCACTGTTGTTATTCTGGTGATATTGAAACTTTCTTCCCCAAAAGTAATTGGAAGCTGAGTCTGTTTGGGAAAAAATCCTACAAAAAAGTCACCAACTCTAATGTTCTTATCAGTTATACAATTTAGTCTGAACTTTATGGGAGTATTCTTCCACACTGGCCTTAGGGGTCAAAACGGCTTTTTCCAAGGGTTTATTAACAATAACCATATACCCCTTTCCCCTGTGGCCAATTGCTGTTACTTTAGCTATTGCATTTTGGGGACTGTTGGGCTTATTGAAATAGTCACTTTCTTTGGTAGTTACTTTCTTTTTCATTCTTGTTAAACAGAGGACAAGCCATAAAGGATTTTTTTTTTCAAACAAAATGATATTTCTCTATAGTCATCATACTGCTTTCTAGGTCCTCATTTGGCAGCATGATCACTTGTAAGTTAGAGAGCTACAAGGAAAATATTCATGCTTGCTATGTAATTTCAGCATTCTCATCTCATAATGCTAAATTACTTATTCTGTATTGTACCCAGGAACATTTTGTCCCTCACATTTAACTATTTCAAACAACATTGATTCTGCATTCACAGTATTTCTACATCAAGCTCATTTGTTGTAGTTAAATTCATATTAATAAATTTAACCAACTAAAAATTCTTCCCCCTAGGTCTAGTATTTTCAGGATACATTCCCATACATCATGCTCATGGTCTGTACAGAGGGAAGTAGACAAAATTTGTATTTTTTTGGATGTTGTGGAAGCTGTTTTCACTATTTTTGCCATTGTAATTAATTTCTCCTCGACGCATACTAGTATATGATTGTGACTTTCTAGCTGAATGCAACTTAATGTGTTAAAAAATTTTTAACTTTTCTTTGTGAGTAAACTCTGTTTTTAAACAAGATCAAACAGTCTCAGCAGATTGGGAAAAGGCAATATTAAACTTAGAATGGGCTGGGAATTTGGAAGTAGAATTGATACTATGAATCCTACTCTGTATTTCTGTTTCAATTAGTAGTGTTCTGTTATATCCTGGCTCCAATGTTATTTTATGAAAGAGGTCTATGGAGTCTATGAATTAATAGATATTTAAATTTGGCAACATATCAGAGCAAATGAGGATTTTATCTCTAGTTTATTAATTATTGTAGCTGCAAAGGTTGACATTCATGGCAACTTCTGTTTTCAGTAAATGCTTGAGTCAAGAAAATCTTCATATAGCTCATAGGTTTTTAAAATTGCATGTGATCAGAAGTGATGCTTTAAACTCTGATTCTTTGGTGCCCTACTAGGTCTGACATCTTTTTACAACTAGTTAGCAACAGAGACTGGGTCCTCTAATATTTTGCTCTCAATTGTATCTGATGCCAGGTGATGATAAGTAATGTTTTAAATATTTGTTGTGCTCCTGGCGTTATTAATTATCAAATATTTACCTTTTTGAAGTACATAATTTTTTATTGTTTAATACTTTATTAGTATATGTTCATGATACATAGTAGTGAGAGTCATTTAGGGTAATTGGTATATGCATATTATGTATTTTGATATTTGTTATCATTTTAGCCCTCTATTATTTAATCATTAATCAAGACAAACACATAATTCCTGGTCTTTCTATGCTTCTGAACTTTTACCGACAAAAGTCAGTCTTGGTTCATGCCAAGAAATAGGTCTTCTTTACCTCAGTCAAAAATAAATACATTTAAGGGAGTAGTGGACAGAATTAGCAGTGAGGCTATGCAAAAAGAAAAACAATCAAAGACTAAGAAGTAATAGAATTCTTAGTAATCAAATCATTACTTATGGCTTTAAATTTAGTTTTCCACCCATCCCTTATATACATTGTGTTCTAGTTGTAGAATAATGCCATTATTCAGAATATGCTATACTTTCTCATACTCACATGCCTTTATAAATGGAACCTTTTGTTTGAAATGCTAATATACTACTTTTTATCTGCTATCTTTTCCTTCTTTTTTATCTTTGAAGCATCTTTCTTGGTAATCCCTAACAAAATTATCTATTGAAATCTTTTATATCTGGTTGTTACATAGACTTTACCTATTGTAATATATTTCATTATATTGTATATTACATGTATATTTTTACCTATGCATCATATGGTATATCATAGTTATAAAAACAGACAATTTTAGTTAATTTGGCTCCCTTATTTGAACCTGAACATCCTATATATTGTCATAGAAAATATTTGTCAAATACTACTGATTCGTTAATATTGAATGTAGAAACAAACCATTGTTTTTGGAAAAAAAGATTTGTAATTTCACTATAAACCCCTGTTACATTGAAAAATAACACATTACTGTTACAAATATTTCTTTAAAACATGAAGAAATCCTGTATCTTAAACCTTACCTGTTTTTTTTTTTTTTTAGGATCATCACCTTTTTGTTGAAAGTATGATCTAGAATTATTTGCTATCTTATTATAATTTAATTTTATTGACTAATGGTCACTCTACTAATCTTTTCTGTTGAAGAATATTTCTCATACTCAGTACATTAAAAGATCTTTTATTTCGACTGGAGCAGCATAGCAGTTCCTGAGCACCTGCATTGGACTTCCTGCTCCTGGCTGTGCTTGGTGGACTCTGGAGTTCCAAGCAAGCAGGCAGGTGCCATTGGTTCCAGAGGCCCGGTGGCCTGGTGAAAGTGCCCCATGCACTTTCCCCTTAGTCCAGCTAGTTTGGGCCCCTCACTCGGCCCTGGCTAGGGAACTTCACACTTCCGGGTGCCCTGGAGCAGCATGACAGGTCCTGAACACCTGCATCGGCCTCCCCTCTCCCGCCTGTGCTTGGCGGACTCTGGAGTTCTAAGCAAGCAGGAAGCTCTAGTGGTTCCAGAGGCTGGGCTTGAGCTGGCCTGCTCCACCCCCAGTGACCCTCTATCAATCTGGGGAACTGGATGGCAGAGTCCCAGGAGCTGAGGGCATAGAAGAGGATTTCTAACAGACCCTGAGGAAATCTTGAAACACTTGAAAAACAGAAATATAGGAAAATGACAAAATGAAAGACCAAATTACAATCTCAAACTTCCAGCCCATCCAAAGAAACCCTAGGAGCAACGTACATAGAAGAAAATATACGCCATGCACCTGAAATATCGGACAAAATAGCAACTGAAATAAAGAAGCAACTCTGGAAAGCTTTAAAGGAATTCAAACTAGAAATAATCTTCAAAGTAAAAGAAGAAATGGTAAAAGAAATGAAGGAGATGCTGAATGTATCTAAAGAAGACACAGTTAAACAATTGGAGGAACTAAACAAAAAGATTGAATCCCTGTATGAGCAATATAAGAAAAAAACAAAATACATAAAAAAGATGCACAGAGATATACAAGAAATCAAAAATTCCATTGAAAGCTTTAAAAACTACCTCAATGAAAGTGAAGATAGAATTTCGGACCTTGAAGACAAGATTGCAGCTAGTGAACAGGAAAGGAAAGATCTTTTAAAAAATAGCAAGGAATCAGGAAATAACAATTCAACAACTGCAAGGTGATGCAAGGAAAAGCAACATAAGATTGAGTGGGATTAATGAAAAAGAAGGGGATGACATAAAGGATATCAAAGGATATTTAGAGAAGTAATATATGTAAATTTCCCAAACATGAGATTGGAAACCGACATCAGGATCAGTGAAGCATATCCAAATGAAGTGAATCAGTGAAGAACTCCAAATAGTCATAACCAAAATAAAAATACACCCAGGGATATAATAATCACCACCCCAGAAATCCAACATAAGAATAGAATACTAAAAGCTGTCAGGGACAAAAGACAGATCACCTATAAAGGAAAGCCCATCAGAATTACAGCAGACTTCTCAAAACACCAATGAAGTCAAGAAGAGCATGGAGTGAAGTATTTCAGACCCTAAAGGAAAATGATTTCCAACCTAGACTGATGTACCCTGAAAAACTGTCCTTCAAAATCAATGGAGAAATAAGATACTTCTATGACAAAGAACAGCTGAAGAACTTCATGATCACCAAGCCAGCCCTACAAAGAATATTGAAAGACAGTTTAGATACACTTAGGAAAAAAAAAAAAACTAAGCAAAGCAGACAATTAAACAGAAAGAAAGATAAAGATGCAACAGCAGAAAGATACCATGTCAACAATAAACCAACATATAACAGTTATAACCATTAATGTAAATGGTCTCAATGCATCAATTAAAAGAAACAGACTGGAAGAACGGATCAAGAAACAAAATCCAACCATACGCTCTCTATAAGAAACCCATTTAACCCAAAAGGATACTCACAGACTGAAAGTCAAAGGATAGAAAACAATACTTCATGCAACAGGAACCCCAAAAAAGTCAGAAGTAGCCATTCTGTTTGCAGACAATGTGAACTTTAAATCAATAATGATCAGAAGAAATAAGGAAGGTCACTACATTCTTGCTAGGAGAAAATTTCAAGAGGAAGAGATAACTATCTTAAATATATATGCACCAAATTACAGAGCACGCTGTTATATAAAACAAGTATTAACAGAAAAGAAAAATCAAATTATCAGTAACACTATTATATCAGGAGACCTTAACACACCACTGACACCAAGGGACAGATCAACCAGACAGAAAATCAACAAAGAAATAACAGAACTGAATCACATGTGAACAAATGGACTTGATAGACATATATCGAGTATTCCATCCAACAACATCAGAATACACATTCTTCTCAGCAGTACATGGGGCATTCTCTAAGATGGACCATATGTTAGCTCACAGAACATATTTAAATAAATGCAAAAGAGTTGAAACTATCCCTTGCATGTTATCGGATTATAGCACTTTGAAATTAGAAATTAAAGATAAAAGATACTGCAAAAATCCCACAAACACATGGGAACTGAATAACACACTCTTGAGTAACCAGTGGGTCACAGGGGAAATTAAAGAAGAAAAAACAATACCTACAAGCAAATGAAAATACAAATACAACTTACTAGAATCTGTGGGATGCAATGAAAGCCGTCCTCAGAGGAAAATTTATTGCACTGAGTTCCCACATCAGGAAAACAGAATGAATACAAATAAATAACCTGATGTTACACCTCAAACATCTAGTAAAAGAAGAACAAGTCAAGCCCAAAGCCAAAAGAAGAGAAGAAATTATAAAAATCAGAGCAGAAATCTATGCAATAGAGACTAAGAAAACAATCCAAAGAATCAATGAATCAAAGAGTTGTTTCTTTGAAAGAATAAATAAAATTGATAAGCCCCTAGCCAACCTTATTTTTAAAAAAGGGAAGAAAAAGCTCAAATTCATGCAATAAGAAATGAAAAAGGCTAAATCACTACAGACTCTATAGAAATACAGAAGACCATCAACACCTATTTCGAAAACCTGTACTCTCAAAGGTTTGATAACACAGAAGAAATAGACAGATTCCTAGAAACATATGAAGTACCAAAGCTAGGTCAAGAAGATGTAAAACTGCTGAATAACCCAATTTATATTACTGAAATTGAAAATGTAATTAAGTCCTTACCTACAAAGAAGAGCCCAGGCCCAGATGGATTCACTGCAGAATTCTACAAGAAATACAAAGAAGACCTAATGCCCACACTCCTCAAACTCTTCAATGAAATTAAAAGGGAAGCAATCCTTCCTAAGTCATTCCTGGAAACAATTACTTTAGTACCAAAACCTGAGAAAGACCAAACTAAAAAAGGGAACTATACACTAGTCTCCCTAGTGAACACAGATGCAAAAATCCTTAATAAAATATTGGCAAATAGGATGCAGCAAATCATCAAGAAGATCATACACCATGACCGTGTGGGATTCATCCCAGGCATGCAGGGATGGTTCAACATATGTAAATTAATAAATGTAAACCACCATATCAATAAAGCCAAAAGTAAGAATCATATGATCATTTATATAGATGCAGAAAAAGCTTTTGATAAGGTCCAACATTCATTCATGATAAGAACTTTACAGAAAATTAGAATAGATGGTCTTTACCTCAATATAATAAAGGCCATCTATAACAAACCAACAGCCAGTATCATACTAAATGGCCAAAAATTGAAGGCCTTAACTTTAAAATCAGGCACAAAACAAGGATTTCCTTTATCACCACTCTTATTTAATATAGTACTGGAAATACTAGCCAGAGCCATTAGACAAGAGAGAGAAATAAAAGGGATAAAGATAGGAAAGGAATAAGTTAGTCTATCATTGTTTGCAGATGACATGATATTACACATAGAAGACCCCAAAAAACTTCATTGAAAGACTCTTAGATATAATAAATAAATTCAGTAATGTAGCTGCGTACAAAATCAATACTCAAAAATCAATAGCATTCCTATATACTAACAACAAAATCACAGAGAGAGAAATAATAGAAGCTACACCCTTCACATTAACAACCAAAAAAATGAAATATTTAGTAATTACTCTCATGAAAGAAGTGAAAGACCTATACAGGGAAAATTATAATACACTGGAAAAAGAAATTGAAGATGATTTCAGAAAATGGAAAGACATCCCTTGCTGATGAATAGGAAGAATAAATATTGTCAAAAGGGCATTCTCCCAAAACTCTTATACAGATTCAATACAATCCCAATAAAAATACCTTCAATATACCTCATAGATCTCGAGAAACCACTCCTAAAATTCATTTGGAGCGAAAAGAGACCTTGAATAGAAAAGACATTTCTAAGCAACAAAGGCAAGGCAGGCGGTATCACAATCCCTGACTTGAAGTTATACTACAAAGCAACCATAGTAAAATCAACATGGTACTGGAATCAAAACAGAGCTGAAGATCAATGGAATAGATTAGAAGATACAAGCACTACAAACACACTCAACCACTTTTTCTTTGATAAAGGAGCCAAACAGGTTCACTGGAAGAATGACAGTCTCGTTAATAAATGGTGTTGGAATAATTGGCTCTCCATATGACAAAAACTAAAACTAGGCCCATGTAATGTAAAACTATCACCATGTAATAAATTAAAATCTAAATGGATTAAAGATCTTAATATTAAAACAGAAACACTAAATCTATTGGAAGACAAATTGGGTAAAAACCTTGAAGACATAGGGGTAAGTGGAGAATTCATGAACAGGACTCAAACCACATGGGAAATACTTCCCAGAATCAACAACCAGGATCCTCTCTTATTAAAAAGTTTCTGCACATCAAAAGAAATTTCTGGCATAGTGAAAAGAAAATCCACAAACTGGGAAAAAATTCTTAGTTAACTCTCCCTCAGACAAAGAACTTCTATCTAAAACATATAAAGAATTAACAAAAAATCAGACCCCCAAAATACCAAGACCCAATCCAAAAATGGGCATCTGAGATGAATACACACTTCTCAAATGAAGAAAAACAAATGTCAAATAAATACATGGAAAAATGTTCATCATTATTACTCATTAGAGAAATGTAAATTAAAACCACACTGAGATTCCATCTTACTCCTGAAACAAAGGCCAGGATCAAGAAAACCATCAACAACAATGCTAGAGAGGCTGTGAGGAAAAAGGAACTCTCCTGCATTGTGGGTGGGAGTGTAGACTAGTGCAGCCATTGTGGAGGTCAGTCTGGAGATTTCTCAAAAAGCTGGAATTGAAAGTCCCATTTGTTCCAGCTATTCCACTTCTAGGCATATTCCCAGAAGAACTGAAAGCATCATACCACAATGATATATTGTGTTTATAGCAGCACAATTTGTAATCGCCAGATCTTGGAAACAACCCAAGTGTCCATCAACTGAGGAATGGATAAAAATGTGGTGGTATTTTTATATAATGGAGTACTACTCAGCTATAAAGAAGGATCACATTGAGATATTTATAAATAAATGGGCACAGATTGAGACCATACTCATAAGTGAAATAAATCAAACTCACATGTATGAATACCAAATAGTTTCCCTAGTGTAAGAAATGATAAGAATACATAAAAGTATGTGGTAATCATGATTCCCCATTATGTGGCTTTGAAGCCTTATAAAATTTTCACTCATTAATTGGAATGGTTTTATTCTGGGCTGTTTGATATTATTGTCTGTGATGATATGAGCAGCTATTTTGAAGAAAACAAGACATCATAATAGCTAGTGCTGATTTAATATCCTCTTGTTTTGAAGTCCCACCAAACTGTTGTTCTGTCTCCATTGGTTTTATCATGTTGTGTCTTACTGGATTTTATTATATGTGATAGTATAAACAAAAATTTTTATAGGCAAAGAGATAATATAGAAACCATTGTTCCTTTTCCATTAGCTGGTTCTAAATACCCTGTAATACTTTCATCCTCTTGGATTGTTTCACATTGTCTCTGTATGTTTGGTGCTATAGTATACTAAGTTAAACTCAAATATTCAAGGAAAAAGACACCATGGTAACTACTGTTATTTCAGTTTATCTTGTGGTGAAGCACTATGTTGCTTAAATTGTTCTGTTCTGACCTGTATTGTTATGTTGTTATGTCCTCTTTTATCTCAATCTCCCTTTTAAAAATTATTTATTTATTATTATTTTTTAATTAAGGGAAAGATCAAAAAATTAGCAGGATATATTAACTTTTTTGTTTTCCTGTTAACTTATTTTGAAGCCCTGTATTTCTTTGACTGTCCTGTTTTGACCGAGTTTACTGTTCTGTTTGATAGTATCAAGTTTGAGGGAATAGGCAACTACTTTGAAGGCAATAAGATTCACTATGATGCCCATTCTGGTTTGACTATTATCTTCTGTTGAAGTCCTGTAATGTCTTCAGTGTTTAGGTTTTATTGGTCTTGTTCTGCACTGTTTTGTTCAATTTTATTATACCTAATGAAATAGGCAATTCTTTTTAAGATAGCAAGAGGCATTATGGTAACCATTGTTGATTACCTTGTATTCTGTTTTTTACATCATGTACAATGTACATCCTTTGTTTTGACTGACTGATTTGTTTTGTGATATTTGGTTTTATTCTCTTTCCAAAAAAAGTAATAAGAACTATGGGAGTAATAAAACTCAAAATGTGTAAATGTTATTGTAAAAAAGGGTAAAAGAAAGTGCTCTGAATGATACAACTGCAAGTGTGTTTAGGTGTGTAAAATGGATGACCATATTACTGAGTTTTTGTTGGATCATTGAACACAACTGTTTGCAGTCTCACTGTTTGAATGTCCACTTTGTATGCTTTAGTCTTGTAACTTGAACAACTATTTCTCAGATGACAATATGTAATCTATTAACTAGTGATTTCTTACTGTTTATTTTATTTTGAAATTCTGTATTACTTGTACAATTTTACTGTTTTGTTTTTTTAAATAAAATTTTTAAAAAAAGATCTTTTATTTCTACATTGTTATCATCTAAAAACTTTTAACCAAATATCTCCCTAAGACAAGAGCTAAAATGTCCTTGAATAGTAGTTGCCAAGATGTTTATGAGCAATTATTTTTTCTCTATCAAATGAAGGAGCACAAAGGTTTAAGAGGATCATGAAAGATGAGAAGACAAAGGATATTCTGGAAAATGTGAGAAGAAAAAAAAAGTGATCAAATGAGTCTGATTAATTTTCAGTGGTTGAGGCTAAGCTATAAAGTCACGATTAGAGCATCCTTGTGTATACGAAAATTTTGGACATGCTGACCATAAATTTATTTTTGTATTTTAACTTAAAATTGCTGTTACTGAACTAACACATTTATATCATTAGTAACACCACATAAATTAAAATCAATGTTAAACAAAACATAATCTTTCCCAGCGCTATTCTTCATTCCTATAATACTATTTCCAGAGAATGCTGTTAATATTTTTGGCCGATTATTTTCCCTGGAACTTAATATCTTAGTAAATCCAAATGATACACATATAGTTTTATCTTTAAATAAATCAACATAAGACATCATCTCTATGTTCATTATTATGCGAGTCAGGATTAAGCTGTTTTCTGTCCCGTTTTCTATTTCCCTTCCCCTATTTTCTTGACGTAGTTCTATTGTAATATGTGGTTAAATAAAATTTGTTTTTATATTATCATGATAGTAGCTTGGTACTTAGAAGTGATTTTGAATTGCCTTTATTTGACCTTTATTTATTTGAATGGCCTTATTATTTCTAGGTTTCTTATTTTGCCTTACTCTTTATACTTGTCTCATTTTCATTGGGCCTAATTCTTTCTGTGCGCTAACTGGCTCTGAGTACAGTCTCCTATGAGTTTAGTCAAGTGTGCATGATGTATACCTACTGGGGCACTATCAACCATTGCATTTGCACTAATTTTTCTATAGATGTACTATCTAGAGTTATCTGTGATTTTATTTTAGAAAATGTCTTTCTGAAAAATGGATTCTTTATTCTGTTCATCACATACATTCTTTTTATTGTACTGGGAATTGAACCATGGACCTTCACACTAAGCCACAAACCTAGTTCTTCTTTATAGTTTTTTTTTTTTTTTGATACAGAATCTTACACTGAAAAGCGGGATTCAATTGCTTCACTCATTCAGCCTGCGGAGATACACAGTCAGTCATGTATTTTCCTACTCTTAAAATTACGATTTGTTTGAGTGGAGGCCACAGAGAAATACCTACACAGGTTAATTGAGGTGACATAACAATAAAACTCCTGAGCACGAAGCCTGTTAACATGCTTCTCTCTTTGTGACTCATCTATAGTTTGGATGTGTCACAAAAAGTGTCTTTTTTTTGTGCATAACTCTGTTCTTGGAATTGTTCTTTGTCATATAATTCATAATCTTTTTACATATGTATTGTCTTTTCTTCTCATTATTATTGAATTTTGTGTCTTTCTTGGATTTCTTATCATTGTGGGGAATGGAACGTGTCTGCTAGCTGAGAGATTCATCATAGAAAAAAAAAACTTTTTGAAAATTTTTATAACAAATGCCTACTAATTTATAAGCTTAGGGACTGAAAACAACTTTCACTTTGAATTTTCAAATGATACTCTATAATTTTCAATTTTGTAATGTTACTTTAAAAAATCTGAGAGGACAGTAATTCTTTATGCTTGGCAAGTGAGTTTTCTTCACTTTCTACAAATACTTGTAGAATTTTTACTGAAGACTATGACTGTCATATTTCTCTTCTTTATTTTTTCTAAAATTCCAATTATTTCAATGTCATACCTTCATTTTTTGATATTTTTTAACATCTTTAATTTTACTCTTCCAAATTCTCTATTGTTCTTATCATAGGTTTAATTCCTAAGCAAGAGGTTTTACATCGTTTTAAAATAGCTTTCCCTGTATAACCTGGTTTTTTCATCTCATTTCTTCTGTTTATTTAGTCTCTATATTTCTATTTAAATCTTTTCTCAAATACATAGAAATTTTTGGTTGTCTGATCATTTTTAACAAGGGGACATAAAAAAATGATTGGAAACATTGGCTGTGTGAAGCACACCTGTCAACATGATATGCAGTAAACGGTTGCCATGGTGGTCATTTGTTTACTGGGGAAACTCTGGCAACCATATTTAATTATTCTTCCTCCAGCTGTCATATTCACCAGAAAGAAGCATTCCATTGTCTTGCCATATGAAAAAAATAAAGCCAAACAATACTTGTTGCTGAATTTCATGTAAAAAGAAAGAAATCTAGGAAGGGTCTCAAAATTTAGCATTCAAATGTAGAACAGGAGATTCACGTAATCCCTATTTTTAATATACACTATGGGTACCCCCATTCCAAAGACTGTCTTACGTCCTCTTCATGGAAAAAGTGAGTTTTGGCTGAAGAGAGGGAAAGGATGTTGCCCAAAGGTAGCGAGCTCCTGGAACAGTTAATTGTACTTTACAAAACTTTTGCCTCTTGAGTCAATTCTATTTAGCCTACTTCTGCGGGACCCTGGGGCTTCCACTCCCAAGCCTTGGGCGCTCTGTGATAGTTTGTGTTTCTTTTCTGTTGACCTTGTCCCTACTAAGCCAATTATTGGGGTCCACTTGCTTTCAGCTTTCCAATATTGCTATTGTCAGTTCTGTTGTACATCCTTTTAAAAATTCTTTTAAAAGTCTTTTAAAAGTTATGTATTTTTATGGTTCAAGTAGGGATTCGGAGGGAAGGAAACTATATGCCTACGTCTGATGCATCATTTGACCTGAAAGTGCTATATTTTATATGCATATCACACACCAGCCAAAATCTATAAAAGGTTCTGGAGTGAAAGTTATTGTGATGTCTAATTCCTGAGTAGTAACTGTTCAGAGCAACAGACGTCTTTCAGAATCATTTTTTTACCTGCCTTTGAACTGTTTGCATTTTCTCTCTTTTATTCTTGATTTGGCTTTTCTATCTTTGAATACCCATCACCAATACCTTAGTTACCTTTACATTCAACTGTGCGTTAACATTCTCTCAGGTAAACCCTACACTAACTCTGCAAGAATTTGAACCCCATTTTCCTCTGAAGAAGCAAATGACCAAGATTTCAAAATCTTTTTTCGTAATATCACTTTTGTAAAAAAAAAAAATCTGTCCTACGATTTCATGTTGAATAAACTACAAATATTTCTTTGTGGTTTATTCATACATTTGAGAAAGTCAGATTTAATTTTTTGAAACAAAATACAGATCACCCCGCTTCACTTGGCTAGAATTGCTGGAGATTTTCTCTGGAAATATAAAAATGATTAGTTTAAACTTTAGGCTTTCACTATGGTTAAGTGAAAACTAAAGAACTCTGGAAAAAGTAAGGTCTTAGGAAGACTCATGGTTCAGTGCTTAAAGCATTTGATCTGGGAAACAAATGCTTTTAAATATCTGTATTGATAATACCCCTAGAAAAATAGATGAGATAGTATAAAACAAAGTAAAGTAGAATTCTCTAATGTCAATTATAATTAAAAAATCACAATTTGACATAGTTACATACACATTTACAGAGCTTTTCTTTGACAAGTGACTGCATTAGGTGCTGCATGAGAAAAGGAGGGAAAAATAAGAACAATGCAGTCCTCAAAAGCTTAGGCATTAAAAGGAAATAATATAAACAAAGTCAAATGAAATCATAAGCCTTATCTGAGAAGTTACATAAGAATATGAGCATAAAAATTATTACTCATATGGGAAACCTTTGAAGGGAAGGGAAGTGATATTAATTTTTATGGTACAACCTTCCCCAAATAAACCACAATGAAAAAGAGATGACATAAAGTTTCAAAGGAAGTGATGTTTGTTCACTCTGTTATATCAGGGAAGAAAAAAAGAAGGGAAAGTGACAATCAAAATGGAGAGACAAGCATGACCAAAACCATGAATGAGGAATGGTCAATATTTGGGGGCAATAAAAGATATATATATATATCTTTTAAAGACAGATACATTATAGATTTTGAGAAGTGCATATATGAATTAGTTGGTTCTTAATAGTAAAGGAATATGATTTGAACTCTAAGAAAAATGCTGTGCTAGCAAGTGCAGATGGGCTGAAAAAGAGAGATAAGACTCAATTTGGCAAGAATATCAAGAAAGCAAGAACTAAGGACATTACACAGAGTGGGAATGCCAAGGAGAAATCAGACACCAAAGATGATATTGAAGGATAATTCATAAACAATGCAAACACTTAAGGGGCCAAGCGTGACAAAGGGGGCAGGAGATTGCCAAGAAAACCTGAAATTTTTATGCACAGGTAACCTATACAATCTAAAGCTATTAATAGAATTAGACCATCCAAGAAATGTGATGTAAATGTTTTTAGGGGAAGGAAAGGATGGTGATGAATTTTACACACAATAGGTTGAATCTGGGAGCACTATAAAACACTCAGATTAATTCATCCAGCAAGTGGGTAGAAATTTTTATCTGAATTTCAGAGCACAACATAACCATACAGTTAGGCTGTGATTGTGAATGAGGGACCAAGAAAAAATGTAGAAAATATTAGATTAAGAATATAAAAGGAGAGTTATCTAAACTCCAATAATTAGTGGAGAAAGTGAATCATAGTATGAAGAGGCTATAAATTGTTAATGTCTAAAAGTCATTTATTTATTGAAGTTTTACCATATAGCAGGTAGTTTGTCAAACTTTGGAAAAGAGGGATGCAAAATACATAGTCATTAACAAATGAATATCTAGAAAAAGTACTAATGGCAGAGCAATTATCAGCCTTAAATATTGTGAATTATCCATGTGAGATATTGAATAAGAACAACTGAATTTAGAATTCATATTTTATTTAACTTCCAATAAATAGGTCAAGTGAGATGGTGAGGAGTGCCATACAATTACAAAGAACAAGAGTGAAGAAGTGAAAAATATTGTTTATAAATTTTTCTTTCAAGTAAAAGATAAAATAGGAAATGGGAACAGGAAAAGAAGAGAAAGGAAAAAAAAAAAACGTACAAGGAATTAGTGAAAACTTAGCCGACTCTATGTCCAAATGCCTTAAAAATAGATTTAAAATACACAAACATTATCACTCACTTTACTAAATGTTTATGTTCCTGTAGTATATCAGTATGTTACTGATTTCTCCATAAACTTATCTGTACTTTTCTTCCTTCTAAGTTATATTTGGACTTTCACTGTGGTTTACAACACATTTGATATATTTGATATACTGTGTATTTTGATATATTAAGTAAATCTATTCACATGAGACAAATACACACTTCAACGTGTCAGATTGATGTTTCTTTTTGCTTTTTCTCTTTAACAACAAGAACAAGAGAGAATCACTCTTGGATTCATTTGGATTTTATGGTTTAACATTTTTATAGCTTTTAAGAAACAAGAATTATCTTTTGTTTAAAATTCTTTTACAAATAGAAAAAAAAAAAAAACTATGCTATTCGTTAGGCTAAACCTTGTAGGGTCTTTACAATGTACTAGCAGTCCAACAACTGTTATCTGAAAATCTCTTTCTAAAGATAATCTTTAAATTCTGAGATTGCCATGCATCCAAAATTCAAAAGGTTAACAGTTCTGTGCTTCTCTAGTGTGCTCTGTGTTACATCAGTTAAATCTCTGTGATAATTTTATAACGCTGCTGCAGAGTTCCTCTTTTGCATGTGGATTAAAATTTGCACAGTGAATTTCTTGGCATATAGATGTATCTTGGTCTTTAAATTAGAAAATATCTTTTTTATTTTAATGCCAGTATGATTTGTACTTCTTCCTGAAATTGAGATAGCCTTTAAAAGATTTCTCAGTGGACTTCAGTCAAAATAATCTGACAAAATTTTAATTTTGAAAATGTTTCTTTTGTACTTTTTTTTGGTGTCAGTTCTCTGTTGATACCCTTCCTTTATGATACTCGTTATTAAAGGAGAATGGTGGTGTGGTAAAGTGATATAACATGATTAGTATGTGTGAGGCCCTGGGTTCAATCTCAAGCACCATACAAAAATAACCAGACAAATAAATTAAAAAAAAAAAAAGAAGAAGAAGAGAAACAATTAGATAGAACTGCCAAAGTTTTGAATAAGAAAATAATTTCTTAGTTTAAGTTGACCTAGATAGTCACAATTCTTGACTTTAAATAATAGATTGTATTTACCTGTCTGAAACACTACATTTTATCACTTTCAAGTATTCTCAAAAATCTTCATATATCCTATGTTCAGTGGCATTTGCCTAAAATACATTTGAGGTAGTTTTATTTTCTGTTCTTACCCTGGATAAAGATTATATGGATTTAGCTAGTCATTAGACAATTTTGCAGTTGATGTGGTCAATGTCAACGTTTTTGTTAATTTGGGGAAATTTACAGGAGATTTTTCCCCTAAGTTATTCAAGTATTTTTATTTTGTTTCATAATGATATGGAAGACGTAGACAGTAACATCTATTGCTATTGATCATATGCTATGTATCTGTCATAAATATGATAATCATTCATTGAGTAAAACCACAATGTCTAGGAACCATTTTTCTGTTCTCTTATTTATTGACAGGTTTTTAAAATTACAACACAATGAATTGATGGTAAATACAGAAGATGCAATAGTATAAAAAGCCATTTAACCCTTCCCTAGGTTAAGACACTTACAGCAGACAAAAACTGCCCCACCCCAAGTCCCCTCCTTGAATGGAAATGAAATAAATATAAATTAATAAATACAAAACAAATCACTGCACAGCCCTTAACTCTTTGATTGCCATGGCAAGAACCATGCTGATGATTCTAGCTTGTGACATGTGTGGTTAAAGGTTGCCGCAGCAGTCAAAGGGTTATAGCATTGTAAACATAAGTACTTTGTGAAAATGTTCAGTCATGTTAATGGTACTAAAGCAATGGGATTAATAGCATGATCCCTTGACCTTTAATGGCGCAACATTGTAAGGTGTTAAGAGATAATAGCTTGGTGAGCCTTTACATAGACTAGTCAACCATTTTATTTAACAATGTGCTATGAGGCCTTGATTTATTAATAAAAGACAATTTGTAAATAAACACTGTTCAATGCACTGATCAAGAAAATCAATGAAAAATTAATTTAAGCACCACAAAATTTTGCCTGATTATATCTGACAGTCATAATACACTTTAGCACCATTTAATTAGCCATGTATTTGCACACAAACAAGCTTTGTGTTTGTCTGTAGAAGCCATCTGAAAAAAAAATCTATATATATGCCAGATTTAGAATGGGAGAAATGTACAGAATTCTGTGTAAGTGAAAGTCACAACTTATCAACTTTAGAACTCATTCAGCAAATAAATGAAATGTTTCATTCCTTGCACATTGAAAACTACATATTTAAAAAAAATAAGACAGTGTAGAGTGTAATATGAGCAATCTAGATACTTAGAGATAGATTTTAATAATCTTGCCATAACTAAAGATATTATGGGGAATTAAAGTTTTTTCAGACAGCCACAACATAATGGCCTAAATTTTTAATTTCCTGGTGTTTCTCTCTGCTTCACAGTATAATGTTATTTAAAACAAAATCTGTATTAATTTTAATTCTTTTAATTTTCCATAATTGCAATATAGGAAGGAAAATTATTTTTATAAGAAGCTATAAAATGTATATTGTTTAACCCATGAGATAACTTTTCTTTGCAATTATTTGCATCTCATTTGGACTCTGAAATATAATGTCTGTGCAATTCTTTAAATATATGATATTTATTTGACAAACTAAATTCATAGGAGCGTTCTCTCCTTAGTCTACCTAGTAAATCTATCTATATATATTATATATACACTATATTTCCAAATCTATATCACTAGATAGCTCATATGCATGTCATAAATCTCCATTCTTATCATACTGATCCACTACTGGAATCAGGATGCTAGTAAGATATACAAGTTTTAAAACATCTTGAAGATAGGTAACTACACTGATGAAGCAGGCAAATTTCTCAATGTCAATAATATTTGGTTTAAAAAAAATCAACAGACTATGAACTAATTTGGTTTTATGGTTTTGTTAAAAATTTAAGTTTATTAAAAGTTACATTAGCGCAAAATTGAACTATTAAACTCCATTCCCTCCTGTAATATAAAAACAAGACATATTTGTTTAAAATTAGATACATAAGATAAAAATCTTTTAAGACTTTTAAGCTTGAAGCAAAGCAATCTTTTACGGCCAACTCTCTAAAACCTCTGAAAATAGAGGCCAACGATAGCAATGCTGATGCAGTCCAAACCAAGGCAGCCAACAGCTCTGCTATCATACTCCTAATTCTTTTATTCTATCTCTCTTTCTAGTATATATGCACTTTATTTGTGAAGGGAATAGAGCAAAGAATCAAGGCTTCAGACATTCATGTCCCCGTGTACCTTAAACTGAACACTGTGTTATACTTACTTTACTGTATATTCATTCATGATGCACTTTCCAAAACAAATTTCCTTAGCTGCCTTGTCAATAAACAATGGCCATTATACTCACCATTTCACTTTTCTCAAGGAACAGCTCTTAAAAAGTTAGAAACTAATGAAGGAGACTGAGGCATGTGAAATGTACAAGGAGTAAGTATTTGCATGAAATTTCTGCAGCAAAATACTGAAGAACAAAGACATATTTCCTGGAAATTATCTCAAATACACAATGCTGTTCAGTTCAAGTTATTCCTCCAAACCATCTTACTTTTGGGTGACAAACAGAAAGCAAACAAATAATGATCTGATTCAAAGAAGCAGAAAAACCAGGCATACGCTCACCTTTGTCTGGAAACTATGTTGATTTGAAAGTAAGATTGTGAAATATTGTATTTATGAACATAGCAAAGAATAACGAATTCTATGTTAGATATGCAGTAAGTGACAAAAAGGACTAAAAATTCAATTTTATGCAAGCAATTGTATATTTTGAAGAGGTGTAAGAAGACAGAAGTGTGTCCTCTGTGATATTCTCGCAGTGATAGCAAATAAATTATGGCACTGATTTAAAGATAAATTTTGAATTATACAAAAAATCATTCATTCAAGCAAAGTGTGTTTAATCTCAGAACTGAGCCGTTAACTATAGAGAGGAAACAAGTTCAAATTGGCATTACAGGACAGCAAACAAAACATGCATCCTACTGACTTCTCAAGCAGGTAGCTCACACCAGGCTTCATTCATACAGGTCCTGGCAAGACAGGCCAATGTAGCAATATACATTCATATAAAAGGTGGCAAATACAAGCAGCACCATGTCATACTAGGAGGAAGCGTCCTACCATGCAGTCACATCTGACCAAAGCTTCATCATATAGAAGGCATGTCTAAAGATGCCTGTGTCAAAAGACACTTTGCCTGGGACTCATTCTAGCTAAAGTCCAAGAGCTACAAAAATGTCTCAATGGCAAGTGATGCTTCTTTTCATGGGTAAAAAAACGTGAATAAAATTGTCAGTATACATCTTCATTAGTCAAAAAGTTTCTTATTTCATTTTTGTTCACCATTGTCTCCAGGTTTTCTAAATGAACTAAAGATTAGTGATCTTTTGTTCTGAAGCTTAGTGACCTAACATGATAGTGTTATCATATTTTCATACTTATATTTAACTGCTATTTTCCCTTCTTAAGGGCATATAAAACTAGCTCTACAGCAGAGCACATGGTAAAGTTTTGTGAATTAGCACAACGTTCTAGTTTATGACATGTTCTTATACTGTCCAATATGCCCTTTAATGTAAGGACATATTGAGTACAAACTTGAATGTTATCGCCCTTCTTATGTTAGTGTAAGAAAAAATTTGAAGACATGCTACTCTTTAAACTAAAAAGGAATAGCATCCTTAACATTTCCAAATAGAAGTGTATTTCATGTTAATTTTTGTACATATTATATTCTGACCATGAATTACTAGTTATGCCCTCAATTTTCTTGAATGCCTGTGAAGTCTTTGTTATAGCACAAAGGCTCTTTTGGTTTTATATTCTTATGTGGTATAAAGAATTAGCATTGTGCTACAAAAGATGCATGTCATGTCCAGTTAGTTATAAACTCATAGCTCTCTTGCAAAACTGAAGGCTGCTACTTTTGTCTTCTACCCAGAAAATTATCATGAATTTTGCAATACCACATTTTTCCTTCAATTTCTGTAACTTACCAAATCAGTATTCATTTTTAGGCTTTCTATACTATTGGCTTGAATTTCAAAGCAGACATATGTTGAAAAGATGTTTGTAATTGGACATGGTTAGTCTGACATGAACTATTTCAGAGTCACCTCAAAAGTACATCAATAGGAAACATGAAAAATGATTCGAGTGGTACTTTATTGTCAAAGGTTACAATCAGATGAGACTATAACACTAAGGCAACTTTTTTGCTACTATGCCAAGTGTTTTGTATTATATGACTATTGAGGTAAACTTCTATCCTAGGGGATGGCTTTGCTCAGGGGATTCTAATATTATATACTTTTCCAATTGAGGTTACAGAACACCTACTTCTGACAATTTTGGCCTCTGAGGCAATGCATGATTATCAGATGTGTTTAGGAAGATAACATCTAATGACCACTGGCTAAATATATACACTGATATATCACTAGTGAGAAGAGTTGGAAGGTGCATTTTTCACTATTTTTATACTTGCTAAGGTAAAATTTCCAGTTGCTTTAAAGAGTATTAGAGTATGTCTTTCCATTTTTCCTCCTCCTCCACTTATTAAATATTTAGCTTTCATATTTGTTGATACTGTCCCTTGGTGGTGCTTTCTTTATTACCTAAAGTCCTCATTTTTAAACTAAAACTGTTTGAAGTTTTCTGATATAGCTACAGGTGCTTCTCAGGAAAGTGGAACCTATTTATGTTCTGCCACTCATTTCCTGTGGTGGTAATAAATCAGTATCACGAAAGTGCACCAAGTCCAATGCAATGGTTACATTTTTCAGTATGATTTGACTTGACACCTTTTGTGATCTCATGTTTTAACTGAAACTGTAGTTACGGCTATTTGTAAAAGGTCATCTGAATTTGACATTTTTGGGTTAAAAGGTATGCTCTGTTTGACATTGTAACACTTTGGAATATACTCTTAAAAACATCAGAAACCTTTCGCTGTGTCTTCTGCAAAAGCCTGTCATCCCCAAGATTGTTTTGTTATATACTACAATTTCACAGACTCAACACATCAATAAATCACGACCTTTATTAGTTTTTGGAAATAATTCCAAAAACTTTTTTAAAAGATCATTTTCATGACTCTTGTTTAACAAGTCTATTTATAAATAATATCCATTCCTCTTCAAACAGCACACTGAGTTGAGTCAATATGGACACACTGGTTATTCTACTGTAAGAGCCACAAAGTACTGGTCTGTATTTGTACCATACTAGAGATATCAACACAATATGTATCACTTGCAAATATTACATGATTATCCCTAGGATTCAGTATATACACCATCATTCATAAATTGTAACTGCCAGTGAAATTTGGGTAATGTTTCACCCACTACATTGTGTCTTAAAATCACACAGAAAGGAAATAACTACAGAGTAGATGAAAAGCCAAATTACGTTTCAATAAAAAATTATAGGCAATATGACTAATAAAATTAACATTTGCTAATTTCAGTAAATCAGTCTGTATCCTTTCTTACTTGGTAATTTTTTGGGGAGTAATCATTACTTAGTAAATTATTACATATGATTCAGTAAAATATTGCTCTCTTAGCTAGCAGAAATTATCTTTACTAGTAATATACAATGTTCTTTAATTTCACTATGTAGTTTTTATAATTGTAAAGGCATTCATAGTCACTTGGAATGACTGTGGTTGCCCATAGACATTTTGTTCTGAAATGGGCCAATAGTTAAATTTACAACTTTTTCAAAAGGTCTGATGAGGAATTACTGCCTCCCAGAGATTTCAAGCTGATTAGCTATTTTAATACACCATTCAGCTAAAGTAGTAACATACAAAACAATATTTCATTAAAATTATAAGTTATGAAATCATTTTATGTAAACAACTTTCTGGTTTAAATCTGTGTCAATATTAAATTACAAGAAATAATGAAACAGAAAGATTATTTTGTGTGAGAATGAATGTGTTTTCACTTTATTTGGGAAAACCTAGGTCTGAACTTCTGCATTACTTGTGATGAGATGTTGAAAAACGCTTGAAAGGTGCATATCACTACTGATACTGAGCTGACACAGTGCATTGTTGACCCATGTAAATTACTATACATTGATTTTTAATTACAATTCTCATGTGCTAGGCCACAGTTACCCTCCCTTTCACTATTCTCTAAGAACTGACACATTTTTCCAAATTTCAAGTGGAAAAGGAGGCAGCAACCTTACTCGCAAAGTGCCTGGTATACAATAAACAAATGGAAATTCAATGTTTGTGATTACACTGTACTTATTATTTTATTTCTTGCATTCTTACAGTCTGATAAACATTCTAGTCAAGACAGCAACCTCCTATGCTTTTTCTTATCACATAAAACTCTTCTCATATTCAAATTAATATGACCCAAACCTCATCCATGACTTTTACCAGGATTCAAGCAAAATGATAGACACCTTCCTTCTTAATGCTATGATTATTTTCTAGCCCTTGTATACTTACAGTCTTGTGGTGAATCATGATATTGTGATGAACGAATAAAGAGGAAATAGATTGCTTATTCTGTTTCTCAGTCTAGAGAAAAATTTTTTCAATGTAGATTGATGGAGTTCCTCAGTGATTTGCACATGTCCCAAAATGACACAGTTCCGCATTTCTATCTTTAGCAAAATATAGTTTCCAATATTTTTTTTCTTTTTTTTTTTTTTAGACATCAAGGTCCTGAAAGGATTAAACCTTTCTATCAGGAAACACTACATAAACAAGCTTATATAAACTCCTCTATGCTCAGCAACAGTGATTAACTTTATAATACCAGCATCATCTAGAATGGAAGCACTGAAGTAAAGCTACGGGGTTGATTCTGGTTCTCTCTCCTTGCTTTCGTGGCCCTCTCTTTTTTGATCTTCATCTATTAAAATCCAGTCTGCATTGCATGATGTTTTGCTGTAAAGCCACTCCTCTTTACTAACTGCCTTTTTTTCTTTCTTAGAGTTACAGTATGCTCAGATCTGCGAGGCCTTCCAGCATGCCACCCATGATTAGAAAATATTTCCCCCAACCAAGTCATAAACATGTAGTTTAACCAAAAGACATTCTAATTTTCATGCTATGTTGAGTATAAATATAAATTCAAGGCAGCCAAACTATCCATTTCCAAATAAGAATGTATACCTACACTCAGTAAAAATCATCTGGAAATGTGTATTATTAGCAAATGAGTAAGAAATTTTCACTAGTATAAAATTCCTGCTTTATATAAAAGCCACACTGGCCATTCAAGTATTTGAGGTTTTTTTTCCCCTATAGTTTTTAATAATTTGTAATAAAATGATGAAGAACTTACTTAGGCTTGAAATTATATGAAAGGAAAATAAGTCACTTCTACCTATAGGGCATTTTTGAGAGTGTGCATGTTAGGAGCAAAGTGTCCACCGCAGACGCACTGCCCACACCCTTTCTCTCTCCGCTTTAGGGAAACAGCTCGTGCTTACTAGGTTTTAGAGAACAATTCAAAACCCAACAGAGAAGCCACAGCAAAATTCTTTCAGTTTGTGCCAGTTTGCAAGTTAAAGGTCAAAGGGCAAAAACATAGAACAGGACTCTTCAAGGAAAATTTTCACAGAAGACAATGTTTAAGTTGTTGTTAATGACAGTCAACAGATCAATAATCAAGTTCAAGGCAAGCTGTTCATTGTTTCAAAAGCTAATCCCCTCAAAAGCCGGCTTTCACACAAAGCCAGCGTCTACCTCACGGGGTGCACTCCTTCTGACCATCTCTAATAAGTTCACAGCCCAGTGGCTGCAAAGCCTTTCACTGCAAGAAGCAGCTCCTAAAAATCAATAAAGAGGTCTGTCAGTTGCTGACTTTTCTCTAGGAAAAAAATATTGATACAAACCTGCTCTGCAGGTCACATGAAAATGACAATACTGCTGTTAGGACAAATTACACTCAACAATGAAATGCTTTGGTGGTCTCTTGGCTCTGTCAGTAATCAAATGGATGGCTAAATGTCAGAAGCCACACTAACCCTTTGAGAACTATGGTTGACATGCAATAGATAATGCACTGGAGGACATTCATGCAATCTCAGTCATCATTTTAATTCATGTTTAAGTGGCAATGTTAACTGCACTGTATCAAGGCAAATTGAATTTTCATGCAGTGGGTTTTAAAATAAAAATTCAATATGTCTAAGGGAAGAAAAGGCTTAGATTATGATAACCAGTGATTGAAATAAAATTTCACTCTTATGAGATACTGTTAACAAAATATCACTTTTATTTGCCAGAAAATGTTTGGCAAGTAACATCATTTCTGTTCATTATAAATGCATTTATGTAGTGCTGTAAATCACTTAGGAATTACAAGAGATCAGAGAACATGTTATAAAAACTGGAACTTCTTCAACCTGTCATAGTTTTACCATTGCCTAGTTCTAGCTCTCACTGGATAGTAAGAATCTTAAAGCAAGTCTGATAGTTCTCAAAGGGTTACACCAATGTATTCACGAGACTCGTCAATCCTTGTAAAATGACTGTCACTTAATCTACTTCAGAGACACAATGCTTTTTGCTCTGCTTTGTAATGAATATTCCTGACAGACCCATGGAAGGCCTGGGGCAATTGCCTAATACAACCAGGGCAGATCATCACAACGATGTTGGGGTCAGGTGGCAAGAAGGGGTTTAGAAATACTTCAAACAATTAAAAGATCCGGTTGGAAGATAGCTATGAATATAAATGTGATGAAACATTGAGGACGTAGCTGAGAACAGCTGTAGAAAATGAAAAATGGATGTATTATTAAGGCTGTTACTATATTGCAGATATTTTGGCCCCTTGTTTGTTGGAAAATGGCTGTCCCAACGGTCTGAAGTCCTGCATGTGTTTTCCAGATCTCCCACCTGACTGAATGATGCGCAGGAGACTATCCATAGCAGTCACAGAGCTATCTTCTTTGGAGACAAAGCTGTTTTGGGTCTTCACACTTTCTTGAAAGTTCAATTGTGGATTTTTTTAAAACTTTTTTTTCCTTTGATTTAAAGCAAAAATAAAAATTGTGGGGTTTCTGTTTTGCTTCCTTTTATGTTTTCTGTCCCATAAATGGACTTCAGGAATAAAATAATATTAGAAAATTTTAAGAAGAATCTTTTCTTCATATTCTTTTTCCTCTTCTTCAGGTAATCCTGAAATTTTACTGGGCATTGAGCGTGCAGAGAAAAGGCCTAGAACTGCATGACAAAGAAAGACAAAGGACTGAAGAACGGCAGATACTGTGCATCATGGAATCTTCCCCATGAGTGTGTCTCCACTCATGTGCAGGACCAGCAACCTTCTGGTGTGGAAGGTCAGCCCCGAACCAGGCTGCCACAAGCCTGCTCCTAGCTAGGAAACAGCATAACAGCTCTTGTCTTGAATCTCAAGTTACCACAAACTTCTGGAAAAGAAAGAAAGAAAAAGAAAACCCTACATCACACCCACTCTTGCATAGAGCGTTTACAGTACAGTATGTGGCGGGGTGTTCCTTTCCTCTTGAACTGGAACACAGTGTAAACCAATACAAGGAGGCATAAGGCCAAGATGCAGGGAATGACAATAGCTATGGCTTTCACAGTGCTGGCTGTGTTGTCCAGTTTAATGACAATGTCTACATCATCTGGTGGGATGTGTCCTTCTTTAACTCTGTCCGTTGGTCCATCACAGCCCATAAAATCCTTGAGGATGGATCTTGGATATCCAGGTTCTACCTTGAGTATCTGGTTGTTGAACTTCCAATATTCCTTTCCTTTGTAGAAATATGTAAAGCCTGGGGGAAAACACAAATGGATAGAATTTAGTTGTGAAAGTGTGCATGGTTAGAAATATTAATGAAATAGGCTATTGCTTAAATATCTTAAGGTGCTTCAATTTTCATAGGAAGAAAATACAGTCAGCTGTTTTGCAGTAGCCCTGGCTGCTGTGTTCCGGAAATCATGTCTTCTAACGACCAAAGGAAAGCTCAGCAAAGAGGAGGGTGGAGAAATGTTATCTAAAGAGAACTGGCACAAGACCAAACTCTATGTATCTACTCCTACTCTGCACTAGAAAGAGAACTTTATCCTTTTCCTGGCTTGCAGGAATGTTGTCACGGAATTACACATTAGTGTGATAATATCAACCTACACTGAAAGATGCTGAAACAGCACTGTTTATCTGCAGACTACCACTGAGGACACTGCTCAATACATTTTACAAAAGCTTCTCACTTTACACTTCAAGGGAAATTTCTCATCATTTTAGCATTAGACACCTGTACTCCTCCTAAACAGCAAGTTTCTTTTTGTCACTTGAAGAAAGCATCATAAATCATCAGACAGCAGGTGTTTGGTCTGCTAGGAATCTTAACAAATAAATAGATATTTGCAGTATTATGTACACTAACCTCATTTTTGGTTCTGTTTTCACTATTTTGTTCCCTTCATTTAACTTTTTTTACTTAGTTTAAGCTAACTTTTTGTCAGCTAGCATTATTGCTGGGAACATTTAAAGCCATTATTCATCTTTATAGAAACAGAATCTAAGCAAACATGTTCATTTCAATGTATCTAAGTAACTTATAATTCATGAAAGATGACATGGCCTATGGAAGACTCAAATAACTCAATCTGTGTAGGAGTTATTTGAGTCTTTTCAGACATATATTATGGCTGCAAATTATAGATTTTATAAGGTCATAATAATTTCCTTAGGATGGTTTTCTCATTTTGTCTCAATTTCCTTAGGATGGTTTTCTCAATTTTTAAGACATACACACAGCATTTCTGAACATAGCACTTTAATTACTTTAAAATGTATTTTTAGAGTTATCTACTTTTAATATAAAGGATACTTAAGTGTTCATAATCATTAATGAAGGTATTTTCCTATTTTATGGAGAATTTATGGGAGAATCACAGTGCTGTAAGCTTATTGTATATGAACTCTTTCAATCCTCATGGCCATTATGTCAATTATAATTAATTACTCATTCTTCTCAGGCAACTGTATTAAGGTTCAGAAGGAAAACAAAAAATTCCTAAAGTCTTGAGGAAGCAGGATTTAAATCTTGGTCTAAATCTAGAGCTGCACACTGAATGATATTTCCAAATTAAACAAGAAATGTTGCAATAGACCTAACTCTTGATATGAAGAACTGTGACATCTCACATGAAATTTCAGAAAGGACAGACCATCACTTCAGGCCACCTCATCTTGGAAATCATTCTGTCCAATGCCATAAAAATCTGCTGTTGCTTTTAATTTCAAAGGATAGTTTTGTAATTGGAACAACTTGCCAAATGAAAACAGGTGTGTGTAGATTCAAATTTTTCTGCAGGGAGCTGGTATTTGATCACTCTAATGAAATCCAATGTAATTACTCAAGAAGCTTGGATGAAGACATGCTGAGGGCCTGCCAAGTAACAGCATGTTAGGTGATCAGAGCTGAATGAAGGCATTGATTTAGAATTAAACAATGCTTCAAAATAAGTGAACATACATTTTATGTTTATAATTTGGAATTTCTGAAACAGTACTAATCTTCAATTTTAAGCCAAAGGTAATTACTACAAAGCTACTGGGTATCAGACAAAAGTTAATAATTCTCATTTTCATACTTTGTAGTAACTTATTACATATATAGGGGTAGTATTTATAGTCACTGGATCCAAACATTAGAAAAAAAATCCAGTCACTATAAAGTAAATAATGCATTTGAAAAGTCTGATTGCGGTAATATAATTATGTTATATTATACTGAATATGTTATATTATGTCATGTTATATTACAGTGAATCTGAAAACTACATCACATCCAGTAATTTTGTGTTTTTTCATTTATGAAATATGGGCCAGGGATGTAGCTCAGCAGCATAAGCAGCTGCCTGGCAAGCAGGGTTGTGAGTTTGATTCCTGGTATCCCCTGACAAAAAATACCTAACGTTTATGAAATATTAGTTAGCTAAAGAAGTGTTTAGGTACCTGCATTTAAAAAAAAAAAGCAGGTATACTGTTATATTCCTATGTATGCTATGCTTACTAAGAAGGGAAATTTTGGGCCAAGTGTGATGGGACATTGTTATAATCTCGGGCACAGTACTCGGGAAGCCAATGAAGTAAGAGTTCAGGTTAAGGTCTAGCTGGGACAACTTAGTGAGATTTTGTCTCAAAATAAGAAATAGAATGGACTGGGCATGTAGTTAAATGGTAGAGCACCCCTGAGTTTCATCCCCAGTACTCACCTCATCTTCCAACAAAAAGAATAAAACATTTGAAACACAAAATTAATGGGGTCATAAGGTG
This sequence comes from Cavia porcellus, assembly GCF_034190915.1. NCBI lineage: Eukaryota > Metazoa > Chordata > Mammalia > Rodentia > Caviidae > Cavia > Cavia porcellus. Next base: position 62,291,183 of record NW_026947493.1, read on the forward strand.
TTACTTAATGTTTTTTTCTCTTATATGTGATTGGACCTTACTGGAGATTGTTTTTGTCTCATGTTAATAATGCAATGGGACAGTCCCCCAGAGCTGTTATGTTATAACTTGGATGTTCTCCAATGACTTCTGTTCTCTTCTCTGCTCTTACATATTTATTGGTTAAATTAATTAGTGCTCAGTAAATGTTAATGGACAAAGAGAGTCTTATGGAAATATTTATGTGAATAAACTTCTAGATTTTAAGAGCGTAAGCAATGAAACAGAATTAACCAAGAATTAAAATTATAGGCTAAACATCCTGGGGCTGAGTATTAACTCTGGGATCTTGTATGTTTTCTTCAAAATTGAAACTGGAAAAAGAAAATATAGAATGCTTGAGAGGCATGACTTTATAACAATTAATATAAAAATTAACTGAAGGAAGTGGGTATTTTTCATTTTGATTTTAGTAGTTAAAGCCCATGTAGTTGTTTTAAAAACACCATTATTCCAATGTATACTGCATCGATCAAATATCATATGGATTATTGTAGTTATTTTAGGGAAAACAAAAAGTGAAGCAGAAAAACACAAGGAAATATGAAAGAAGGGAAATAAGAAAACTGTTACATTAATATAGTTTTAGTGAATCACATGAGGGAGATGGCTCAGAAAACCGCACACTAAGGAAACTTGGGTGAGATCAGTATGACTAAATGAAAACTATAACCAGATATACTAGATAGTTATTATTAACAATAAAATATAGAAATATACATATTTACCTTTGGAGACAGTATATTATAACACATTCATTAGAGATAAAATGTTAAACTTTTAAGAATTAGGTATAGAGGTTACTAGCTTTATGATCAAGAGTGACTTATGCAAACTGATATTGTTAAAAAATAGTGTTGGTTAAAGAGGTATTTATGGAGGCCATTTAAGAATTCTTTTAACACAGCTGACACAAAGTAGACATTCAAATGATACCAGATGGTCAGGTTATTTCACTGACATAAAATGGCAGAAACAATATTACAGAGCAGACATTATGGGGAAGCATATTTCACCTTAATGTGAAAACATACAAATGTGTAGTTTAATTTTAAGGTTCTGGATTCAAAAAAATTACCATTGGGAAATAATTCCTTTAACAATGGATTCCTGCAATGTCATATGAGTGAAAATGTTTCAGTACTCCATCATATTTTATTTTATGACCGACATATCATATACAAGTCATGTTGTTTTGTACTGTTAAGTGATTCTACATACACTGTAGTCTGACCATATGGACCAGGGATCTTTATTGTCTGCCAAAACTCTACACCAAAAAATATATGGAAAATGACAACCTTTAATATGAATTATCACCGAGTGTCTTTGTGTCTCAGCCTGCACTAATATCTTCCTCTTAAGGGCTGTTCCTGTCCCACATATATTTGTTATTATTGTCTTTACAGGTACTTCTTTTTTTTTGTGATAGGGTTTTACTATACAGTTCAGTCTGGCCTTGAACTTGCAAGCAATCCTCCTGCCTCAGCCCCTCAAATACTGGGATTACAGGCACGTGTCACCATACATAGGCTTCTTTAGAGGATTTTAAAAAGAAATGTAGGTGAGATTATTTCAAAGGTATCTACATACTCCATATTAAAATATTACATATAGCCTTTAATAATATTTTTTAAAATAAACAAGTTGAGCTTTAACAAAATCTAGAGTGCATAATGGTAAATGTGAATCTAGGAAAGTTTATGTATTTATAAATATTTATCTTGTACAGCTCAATATGGTGCTTTCCAATGATTTCACTTAACATAGTAAAACAGGAAATTCTTTTAGTAAAGTAGATAACATAAATGTATGATGTATACAATGCATACCATTTTCTTTGTGAACAAAAGCTCCCTGAGGAGATTCAGGGATCCCTTTCCAGACTGTGATTGGCTTGGGGTAGCCAGGGTCCATGGTTTTCATTTCTTCACTGTATCTCCAATACCTAAAAATGAGAGAACAACAATAGGTGCATAGAAAAAGGCATGTATATAAAGCAATAGCTAACATTCATTAATTCCTTGCTTTATGCTTGGTACTGTTACTTGTATACCTGCCACTGGTTTACAGTACACTTGATTTAAATCACTGGACAGAGAGGACTGAAAGCATTTATTTTGTTCTCCTGAAAACATTAACAATATGTATGTTATTATATATATATATATGTATATGTTATATATTTTATATAATATATATTATACATATATGTTAAAAGTTAGTCTTTATTCAGCCTACTAAAACTGAAAGATGCCAAGTACACTATGCTAGGTATATTTACAATTTATAAGAGTATCATCAGCACACATATTCTCTGTGAATATGTTAAAACTTTTATATTAGTAGACAGAAGAGTCTTTGATAAGCTGACGTGTGAGCAGAAAGTGACAAATAACACATTTAGGCTTTGGGAGAGGAACATTTTAGGAGGTGGACCAAGGAATTAAAAGTCCTCATCTACCTGAGGCTAGACCTCAGCTAGTAGAGATTAGATAGGCCTTGACACTACCGCAGAACCTTTTTTTGTTTCTCTAAGAAGCCAATACACATTTTGAGCAGAGATGCATTAACATATGGCTTATTGTTTAAAAGAATACATTAGCTGTTTAAAAGTACTTGAAAATACTTTAAATAGGTAAAATAGAAACAGGATCATCAGTTCAGATGCCACTGCAGTAAACTTGAATCAAGCAGTGAGCAATAGAACTGATAATAATTCAAGGGATTAGAATACATTTGAGAAAAGATCTCAAAGGTTTCCCTAAGGTATTGTATTCTGAAAGTGAGAGAGAAGGAAGGTAAATATTACTTAAGAACTCTGAGCTTGCTTATCTGGAAGAATTCTGCTGCAGTGAGGGATGCCTTTGGTAAAGGGCATTGCAGAGAAGAAATTGGGTATGAGTACAGACCGTAGGACTGATACTGATTGTAGACTTCAATGTATAGATGGTAAAACAGAAGCGAAGAGCAGAGAATCAGAACAACCAGCTCTTGCTCTTTCTCAGGACATACGTGGGCCACATTTACACAACCCCTAGACATCCATGGAATTTGTTATCATTGTTATAATTTACTGTTATTTCTGTTATCCATAATTCTAATTGTGAAACCAGTTCATATCTTGATGTTCTGAACATTAACAAAATTGAGGCAAGACCACTGAGAATTCACAGACATAGTGCCTATTTTAAGTATAATGCTAAATTCATTGGTCATTAAAAAAAGAAATCACAAGATAGTCATCATTGAACCTATTTGAGAAAGGAATAATTCTTGAAGGGAAACAACAGATGACAGCTACGTGTATAACTAGGTTTTTTCAATTTCAAAAGTCTCCATTATTTTCTATATGAGTATAGCTTTCAAATTTATTTCACATCACAAAGTATGTTTCCAAATTTATTTGGCAGCTATCCTCCCTCCTCAGCTAAATATCTATGATTATCTACAGAAGCTAGTATTTTACACACTCAGGTTTTGGAAATGCACAATTATTTAATATCCTTGGATTTTCTATATTGCCTGTAATTAGAAAATACAAGTATGTTCCACTAAGAATTTTTTTTTTTTGTGATAGGGTTATGGAAGATCTGTCCACAGAGCTGTGGAATATCATCTAGAATGTTTTGTTTTAAATTTCTAAAAATCCTTCTCCAATAACATTTGGAATATCAGCACTTCTTCTATCTTTAATTTTCACATGGGAAGAAAAAAAAGATTGCCTCAAAAAGTGTTCCAGTTAGTAAATTATAAGTCACAGGTAGTCCAAAAAGGGAAAAGAAAAAAATCAAATCAAAACAAAACAAAACAAAACAAAACACGTCTCACAGGTCCTCATCACATGCAAAATGAGTGGTCAGAGGAGCAGACCAGAAAAAGCTTAATGGAAAAGTACTGAGCTGAAATAGTGGTGGGTAGCTGGGACCTGTCATGAAGACAGCAAATAAAAATCATCAGTATATCATGTCACGTTTTCAAAAATCTTTCACTGCTTGTGGAAACATCTCATTTTAAATTGGTTCTGAATACTCCTTTCTTTTAGAAGAATCTGTGATTGACACAGAATGATTAATGTGGTTGAGACCATAATCTCTCTTCTTGAGTCAATACCTCAGTAAGGTTTACAGTGATCATGCGTGTTAATTGCTTTGCACAGTTAACTAAAGCTTCTGACAGGAAAGAAGGAGCTTATTTCACAGTGCTAAGAAACTTATTTTTCTCTAAATCTCATAAAGTACCTTACAATCAATGTAGAGTCAAAGTTTGCTTGTCAGGGTTTTCTCTTTAGTAATGATCTAATGGTGATATATCTTACAATAACTGAGAATTTTAGATAACATAATCCGTAAGGTAAAGTGAGCTTTAAAATGTCAACCTAGAAGCCTAGGATAATTTACAATCATGGGACAATGTGATCTCTTAGTAACATACTGTATAGTTTACTGAGTATTAGTTTACTAAAGAAGTTTACTGAGATTAGTTTACTGATTAGTTTACTAAGAAGTAGTTATATTGTTACTTATGTAAAAATATGTATACTTTATACATCTTTTATCCCATAAAATAAATTTATACAATCCATTATTTTATGCTCTTTCACTTAAATTTCTGAACATTTTGTATTGTATAATGTTATCAACTATCGTAACCTAACCGCAATAGGACATACTATCACCCAATTCAGTCAATGATAGAGCATGGAGCATTAGTCACCTTGGCTCTATTTTTATGTGGTAGAAATTAAATTTAAATTAATGCTGATTCATAGTTCAGTATGTTTTTTTTTATCATGTTGCTTCTAGTATTTTTCTCAAAATAGCATTCTGACAAATTTATCTGTCATTCTTACTAGCTTGATGCTTTCACTCACACAGTGTTCACTGTTTAAGAATAATTTCATTCATCTGTTTTTATATTTCCTCAGATCACTGACCCAGAAATATTTTCTGAGGACCTATACTACATGCTGTACCCTTAACATTAATTGGTAATTTGTGGAATGTGAATTTTATTAGACTCCTTTATAGGACTACAATTCTCACATGAATTTGTCAAAATAAAATAATATTTTTCTCTGATAGAAAATAATATAAAATTGGGATTTGGGATCACTTCACACTCTGAAAAACTCAGCACAGGATTGAGTGCTCAAGATGTGTGCCCCTTGTCACACTGATGTTTGTCAAGTAAACATAAACATGATTAGATTATTTAACTACATTCATGGTTGTCTTATAAAAGATTGTAGGGGTTATCTATAAATACAGGTTCCTATTTTAGTCTCCAACATTTTTTAACATATTTCAGCATAAACCAAAAACTATTTCACTGATTTTTTTCTGCAAGAAAAATAAGTTCATGGATTCATTAAGAATGGAATTAGCAAGTTTAAATTTTAATCCTCTAAAGAAAACATTTGAGGGATTTGAAATTCAGATTTTATAATAGAGAAAATTTGAAAGTTTTGTAGAGTCAACTAATAATAAAGCTAGGATAAATGAATGTAGTTTTTTAAAATTAACTTAATTTTTCTTCTGATTAACCAGTTATCTCTACTTCAGAATTTTATCTTTTCTTAGATAATTATTTGAAAGAAGCATTCTTTGTCAAAGTTTCAAAACAAAATATGATCAGAAATAACATTTACAATCAGTTTTAGACTTCAATATATATCACAATCATAAGAGAAGTTACATAATTTCATACAAACATTTTTCAAATTCTTTCTGTACTAATAAAAATTGTACCCAAAATTCAGGAATAAAATTTTTGAATGGGATGTAGCTGCACACTGAACTCCAAACTGAACACCAAGTGATCATTTCGGATGAGTCAGCTGTTTCTAAAAGCTAGCAGTCTAAATTGTTAGCAGAGGTAAGAATTTTTCATTTTGTTAAGTTATCACAAAATAAAAAAAAATAATTTTTTCATACCTAAATAATCTCTCTTCAGACAGTCTTAAAAATGCAACAGAATAAAAAATACTAACTTTCACTATGTTACTGAAAGACTAAAAATGCATGCATTATGTAATTATAAACTTGAAGCCAGGGTAAGGTGAAATAAAACTATTTTTCTATTCACTATAAATGATAATGTACAATAATTCCAAGATGGGTCAATATTTTGTCCATTTTATGTGAAAATAGCTTAAAATTCTCAAAAATTTAACTTAGAATGAAATATGACTCTAGAATCTTGGATGTACTTATGAGAAGATGCTGAGAAAGATATGGAAACATAGCATTTTGGAGTTAAATGCTATGAAGATCAAAATGTATCCAAGTATCATATTATAGTGAGCTCTGAAAAGGTCAAAGAAAAATCTGAGGGGCTGGATCCCATGCAGTATGTGCCACAGTGAAAGAGTAGATATTTTCATCTGAATTTACAGTTCTATCTAAAGAAGCACCATTTCCTCTACTCTTTGGTTATCTCTAAACTGGATTTCATAACGGCTTCTACTTTCAATACCTTTAGTGGCAATTACTCTCAAATGTGCGCTCCCATCTGGTCTTTCCACCAAGTTACAAACTCGTTATCCATCTACCTTCTTGAATGCTCTCCCTTGTGTGTAGATAGGTACCTCAGTCCAAGTAGAGATATTCCAGTATCTTAAGTCATTTTCCCCAATATTTTTCTCCTAAATCCTTTACCTCAAGCAATGCCACAACTTGTTCAATTGTTTAGGTGAAGCCCCTGAGATCACCTTTGATTTGTTCTTTTCTGCCTTGTAAAAGCAAAGCCATAAGAACTTGTGATTATGTTCAGAGTGTGTGCTGTAGGCTTCGCTTTGCTTCACTGGGAGTCTCTCTGCTGGGTCTCACTATAGTTCTCTAACCACCTCTCAAACATCTTTCTTGCTTCCATGCTTGAAGTCCATTTTTCACACAGAAGACAGAAGGACCCTTGTAAATTCACAGCTCTTTCCCATTGAAACCCCGCCAAGACCTTCCCATTGTACTGAGAACACAGGCAGAACTCTGCTCCGTGGCCCAGGGGACCCCATATAATCTGGTCTTTGCTTACTTGCTCAGTCTTATCTACCACTTCATCACTCTGCTCTGGCTACAACGCCTTTTCCTGCTTTCAACCAATTCACTTTCATTCCTAAATTACTATCTTTCCACAGCTATTTCATCTATGGACAACATGTTTTTCTGAGTAGCTTCAAATAGCTAAAACTCTCCCTTGCTCAACCCAAAGTTCAAGTATCCCAGTCAGAACCGAGCCCTTTCCTGACCTACACCGTTTACTTCTCGAGTCTCTGTCACATCATAAACTTGTATTTCTTTGTAGCATTTCTAAATGTGAAAATTATCAGGGTTATTGATTTGTTTTCTGTTTAGCACCTGACTCTTCCAGCACAATGTAAGTGCCATGGGAACAGGAGTCAGAGCTCATTTCTATGTCCTTATTACCAAGCCCATATCAGAGGGTATGTATTTCAAAAATACTTTCTGAATGTATTAATGAGGGCTAGGTCAGCACTGATACAGAAATCTTTAAGCAGACATTAAAGCTGAAAATGGAGTAACTGCCTCTTATTTGCACTGTCATTTGGGGAGACTGATGCATAATTAAATGCAGAATGAATGTACAGTACTGATAAATGTCACTCTGGAATTACAAAATTACATAAATATAAAGTAATAAATAAATTACCTACGTTTGATCTTAGCCAAAAGGCTAAGAAATTACAAAACATCTATAGCTCATGATATCTCACGCAAAATCAAACAGAAATTATTTGCAATCCTACAGAAATATTTTTAAGAGCCTAAAAAAGCACAGTAATTTAAACAAGTAAAAATAATAAAAGTATTTCTATACCTTGTACTCTGTTTTGCATATAGCTTTTCAAGTAAGAAGTAAATGAAATAAAAATATTTTCCCATTTGTCATCTTATTATAAATTCAGTATCTAACTTTCATTGACTTAACTATTTCGAACTACCCGATGTTTAAGCTGCAAAATTAAATTTTTCAATAAGTTCTAAATGTTTAGAATAGAAAAGTTTTAAGAAATAGTATGCACATATATCAGGAAGGAGAGTATATGATCATGAAATGTCAGTTTATAACACCATCTATGAAATTCTTCTTTGAACTGTTACATGGAAACTAAATGTTTTTCAAAGTCACACCTTAGCCTTTGGTTTCTATCCCTTTCTTTTTTGGAGCTAGTGCTAAAATGAGGCTATACATGCAATTATAATTAGCTGGAGAATGGTATGAGTGGTCACCATGCTTTAGCAATAAAGTTCTTTATTCTTCTTCCTTCATATTCTGACATACTTACATCTGGTTGAAAGTCATTATGCTTTCTGTGACTACAAAACCACATCTCTGATGAAGCATTTTGTTTGTAGTTTAATAAGGGACACTCTAGCTTCCTTCTAGTGAATAAAAAGTTTTGGTTTCATTATAGTGAATAAAAATCTATGAATATTTTGCTACACAAATGTAGTGTACATAAAATGTGTAACAAAATAAATTTAGAAGTATATGTTCTTTTCATGGAGACCAATTATAGGGAGTTTATTCACAGTAATGCTCAGTTTCTGAAATAGATTACCATTAAAATTGTAAATTTAAAAATAAGTTTATGGGAGCATTTTGTGGGGTTCATTTATGTTAAGATAATGAGACAAAGTCTAACTGGCATGCTGGATATTAACGTCCGCTGTGTATGTGTGTGAGTATGAGAGGTGACACAGTGGCAGACCTTCTACAGCCACTAAGGGATAATTATAAGCTTCAGTAATGCGATCCAGCTAGAAACAAGGCAACTGAAATTTGATTTTTCATCTTTATTCATTTTTCTGCATACCATTTATTTAACATAATAGAGCTTTGCTTCACTCTTACAAATATTTTTATATAAGATGTGTGCCAAAAATGCACAGGTGTATTTATGTATAGCAAAATCTCCTGTGACTTATAAGACTAACAATTTACTTACATTTTGTGGACCCTCTGAACAATTTCACAAAAAGAAATAAAAATAAGAGTAAAACAGTAGGGAAAGCATATCACACTGTATGTTAAACTTTTATCCCAGTGGGAGTTTGTCAATAGTTCACAATACCTGCTTGCTGGTACTTAAATAAAATAGATTTTTTAAGAAACAGAATACATGAATAAACTGAAATTGTTTGAAAACAGCCATAAGTAACTGTGTGTAAGGTGTAAAATGTTAACTTTGAGTGTCCAAACACATACAGCCAGTGGTAAAATATATTTCTTTCAAATAAATACATTTACAAGAAAATGTACTGCAAGGAAACATATTTGCAATGCATACACAGCTTGATAAGCATGTTAAGAGCACAGAGAACTAATATATACTACTGTATATATATATATATATATATATATATATATATATATATGTTCATAAGTATGCCAGGAATAACTGGGTGAGAAATGATTTTATGTATTATTTAGAATACATTTAAAAATATTTTCTGTTGCATTTACTCATATTTATATCCACACAAATGGTTCAGCAACGGTGCAGGACCATGACATATGAGAAATGCGGACAGCCTGTAACATTTGTGAACTGTTTTCCTCATATGACATGAGTACTTACCTGTCTCCCTTGAAGAAATAGGTTTTTCCAACATCTTCCCACCAAATAGCTGAATCGATTCCGTGAGGGGGGATTCCACTTCCAAGAGTAATCAGGTCATGAGGGTAACCAGGTTGCAGAGTTGTGTCCTTGAACACCCAGTACTTGTTGCCTGTATAAAATAAATGCAAATGAAGAAGACAGGAACTTAGTGCAAGACAATGATACATCCATTAACACAATGCATGAACATTATTCTGCATAGAATTCTTAAAATAAGTTAGCAGCAGTGAAATATTAGTGTTCATTTAAGAGTAGGTATAATGAATGACTACTTAAAATATAGTTGAAATTTATGAGTTAATTGAAAGAGGAAAATAGATTTACAACTTAGTCATAAAGAAACAACTCTAAATCAAGGATCATAGATTCCTCCCCTAGGAATCATTGGCCCTATTTTTGCTCAAGCAGTAATCATTTCTATGATTTGTGAATTCTGTGTGCCCTCAAAATGCTTTAGTGAATATTGAGATATTTCCTCTAGGATGACTCTCTCTCTCTCTCTCTCTCTCTCTCTCTCTCTCTCTCTCTCTTTCTCTCTCTCTCTCTCTCTCTCTATATATATATATATATATATATATATGGATAGATAGATAGTCTCTCTATTTGTATGAAGTTAGTCATCCTCCTCTGACCTCAGGTCCTCTTCCACTGTAAAACTAGCCCCCTCTTCAAGAAAGAACAAAAATTTTAATCTTACAACTTCAAAATTAGCAGAGTATGGTAAGACTCACAAGTAGTCAGACCTCAGTCATGTTATTGCTGTTTGGAAATTCTCTCTGAACAACACAGCTCCACATGCCCTATACCCCCGGTACACTGTGCCTAATACTTTGTTCTTAGTATACTCATTCAATAATCTGCCAACATTTCTCACCCCATTGAAAATTGATTTCAGATCTACTGAAACTTTTTCTTGGAGTCTTCATTGCCCTCCATCTAGCCAACAAAATCATTCTCTATCCTTATCTCTTGATACAACTAACCACTTAAAGTACTTTTCTTCTTAGGCATGTAGAAAGCCATTTTCTTTTTGTTCCTCTTTCTTCTTTAGCTGCTCCTTTCTGAGATCTTTTATTTTACTTAGCTTTTGAATGCAAACATTTGCCATCACTCCAGTCCCTGTTGTCTTCTATTCTAATTATAAACCAAGAAGGATCACAAACTCAAATGCTGCAAGGTCCACATTATCATTAGAGATAATAAATGTAACCATTTACTATTTCCAGATCCACCATGATGAAGCCAGTAGATTCCCATGGCCCAGAGGCCTATCACCTTTCTCCTCATCTCACTCTTTCATTTTGATTGTTTTGTACTATTTTGTTTTGTATTAACTTATTGTGTATGATGATTCTTTTGTACTATTTTGTACTATTTTTTTTGTATTAACTTATTGTGTGTGAAAGTGTGGGCAACTGTTTTGAAGAAAACAAGAGACTTGGTGGTAGCCACTGTTGATTTCCTGTTGCCTTGTTTTGAAATCCAGTGTGATTTGCATTGTTTTGCTCTGATCTGCTTTGTTCTGTTTTGCTTTCTTTTGTTCTATTCTCATTAAAAAATTAAAATAAATAAATAAAAGGCAGTTCAATGGCATAATTCCTCATGTATACCCTTCTGGATCTTTTTATGATCCAACAACTCTTGGATAATCAACCTGCTAGGTTCACATCTGACAAAGTCAGAACTTCTGTGTCTATGCAGTGATGTGAAGCTATGCTTGCTTTTTAGCACTTCAATACCACATCTTGATGAGGATTTTGGTAAACTCCAGCATTCCTGCCATACCTAAAGAGAGTTTAGAAATTAAAACAATGTACTGCTCTAAAAAAAAAAAAAAAACCACAGAATAAACAAAATAACAACGAAAAAGCCAAACAAACTCTGTGTGTTTAGGCTGATTTAATTAGGAGTCTCTAGGTTATACCAATGGCAAAACCTTCTACTATGATGTGATGTAATTTAAATTGAAACACTGACTATCTCAGTAGGCCAAGTGTCATGTTACATAGTAAGCATAGTAAAGAAAACAAGACAGACATCATCATTAATAAGATAAAGAGAATGGAGGTAGGTGAGCCACTGAAGGTTCAGATCAAGACCTTCACACGTCAATGAGAGGTCTACATAAAGCAATTGTGTAGGCAAGTGGATATGTCTACTTAAAGATCAAAAATTGTAAGTCACATGCATAAGTATGGTATTTACTAATTTAGGACTTAGTGAGGTTTTGAAGGGTAGAGGACATAAGACAAACAGAAGCCAGAATTGCATTTCTAGAGACATGTAATCTTCAGAATAGGTTATACAAGGAAGAGGGCAGAGTAGGCAAGAGAGGAGTAGAGAGAGAGCAGTAATGAAGATTAGCATGACAGAAAACTTCAGAAGTCAAAAGAGAAAGTGATAGAAATGGCTTCATGTAGAGTAAGCATCTCTTAAAAGCCAAATAATATATATGGTTACTTATTGGTGTGTTCTACAAAGTTGACTCACAAATATAAGATTCCATTCATCTCAAGGTTATTCACTTATTTCTTTTACTTAGGTAGCTGGGGTAACATTTAATGTATTATATCAGAAAACATCCTATTCGGGAGTGTGGTGGCACATGCCTATCATCTCAGCTTTTGGGAGACCGAGGTAGAAGGATCCTTATGAATTCAAAACCAGCCTGGGCTGCAAAGTGAGCTCAAGGCCAGACTGAACTGCACAGTGAGACCCTGTCTCAAAAATTAAAAAATAAAAAAGGAAAACTAAAGAATGAAAAAAAAAGAAAACATCCTGTTCATTATTTTTCATATATAGTGGATCACCACATTTAACAGATTTGAATTCCTAGTTCTCCTTGAACTTGCCTCTGAAAGTCCATTCCACTGTCCTTTCTAAAGATAATCATTTCATCCTTTGTTTTCCATATTCTCCTTCTAGCCCCTCACTGCAAACCTAGCGATAGTCAAACTGCTGCAGGGCCAGCTACGGCCACATGGCTTGGTCAAAGGAGCAGAGCCAACCCACACTTCTGCCTTGAGACTGTGACTAGGGAGTCTGACTTTCTACTCAGCAGAAGGAAGTAGCTCTTCATTCTATGTATAAAGCTTGAGAGGCCATGAGGGCCATAGGCAGGCAGACACTATGAGGAGGGAGAAACTGAATAAAAGCAGTACATTCAAAGAAGGTGAGGGGGCTAGATTCAGAAAGCAGCACTGTGGACGAAAGACGGAATGGGCGGCCTTTGAGACAGAAAGTGACTCTGGCGAGTTCCTGATGTGTGACTGTCACACAGCGTAAAGTCCCCATCAGTCGAAGTAAACCAGAAAGGTTTATTTTTCTTTTAACTGAATAATACTGTCTGACATGACATTTAAACATGACTTTTAAACATTCAAATGTCATGTAAGATCTTAGATGCATCTAAGCCTCCAAATCTGCAGATCAGAGTCCTGGATTTTAGCCAGTATACCCTGCTGTCTTTTCACTGTTTACCATAAGAACAATTTTCTAGCTTGAATAATTCCAAATCTCTCACATCTTATCTCTCTGCCTCCAGTCTCTCACTTTTACCTATCTTCCACAAGCTCGTTAAAGAGCTTTCTCTAAAATACACAGTTGATTTTGTTTCTCTTTTATTTAAAATTTTCAGTGACTTTTCATGGCATTCAGATAAAACCCAAACTCACAGGTATAGCATTTCAAATCTCCTTTCAATCTAGACTGCTCATCTCACTCTCATTCCAGTCATCTCTTCTTCTGGAAAAGTGGAATGACATTTCAAAACTTAGCATTATTTCTCTGAAAAGTATATACTTTTTGAAACCAGGGGTCAATTATATTGCTAGATTAGACAATCTTGACCCGTTTCGTATTACTTTGTACGTTTAAAGGAGTACAACCCTGTCACTAACTTTATTATGAGAAACTTACATGGAAACATTATGTTGCACACACTTTTTTCCTTTGGCACCTCATAAATAATGCCTCGAAATCAGAAGGTGCTTAATAAACAGTTATCAATGCAAAGAATCATGTTCACTATTGCATAAATAGGCACAGAACCAAAAATTGTTTAAAAAGAAAATAAAGTCTATACAAACAGCATAGTGGCCATTAGTATTGATTCTTACTAATAAAGGAGAAAAAATTAATTTTATCAAGATACCTTCTACTGTTTTGGAAACCATTTATACAAGTGATTATAATTCACTGTGTGCTGAGAGACACTGTCACAGAATATAGACACAGTCTGAGCTCTTGTTAAATTCAGAAATGTTAAAAAAAAAAATCAACCAAATGTCCAGATCATTTTCTTTCTAAAGTCAGTGAGACAGAAAATTCAGAGAGTATTAATTCACGTCATGATCTGAAGTTTGTCTCTAGCAATTAAAAGAGAAACTCTTAAAACACTAGACAGAAAGATAGAGAAGACTATTCTGCTGGCCTATGGCTCAGTGACCCAATGATTTCTCTTCTTTCACCTCATTATTAATTAGGAAAAGGAGTTCCATTCCAATGCCTCCCATGCTATTTAGAGGAAATCCTGAATCTTCTCAACTTGGTTTTCTCTTTAAAGCAGAAGCACTCAGCATGCTTTAAAACACATCCTTTGCAGTTCTTAAATTTTATCATTTGCATGACAATTGCTTCACACTTTTCCCTATGATGACTACAAGAGGCACATCAATACCTTGGATGCCATGGCCCATGCAAGAGAAAGAGTTTACAGAAACTTGGTTAGGACTTCCACAAGTCTCAAGAGTTCATGTGTAAAAAGAGGAAGGGAGTTTCAGTTCTTCCAAGAAATTTTTATTGTTCTATCAAAAACTATTTCGTAAAAAATATATTTAAAAATACTTTTCTATACTCTTAATCTAGTGTTCGCTATCATCAAAAAGGAGAAACAACCAGTCTTTCACTTTTTTAGTGTAGTCATTTATACAGTTCATGGTTAAATATTTTTTCTGTTGGGAATAAGGAACAACTGAATTCTTTTGAAAATGTACATATAGGTTCTTTAAAAATGAAGCAAAATGAAAAAGTTATAGGTAACTATTTGTTGTAGGGTTGCATGACTAAGTTCCAGTAACTACACATGCACATGCATGTGTGTGTGTAAATGCGTGCACATGCATATACACACTCACACACACAGAAAGCTGAGTGCTATGGCACACACCTATAATCTCATCATTTTGGAAGGCTAAGGCAGGAGAAGAACAAGCTCCTCTTTAAAAGAAAAAATACAAAAAGGCTGGAGATGTAATTCAGTCTGAAGGTCCTGGATTCATCTCTAGTATCTCAAAAAGGTGGTAGAAAGGGAGAGTCAGAGGGCAAATGAGAAGGAAAGCTGCCTTGACTACAGAGGATTTGTGCTTGTTGATTACGAATAATAACAGTTAATCTTCTGAGTATTTATTAATGAAATACTATTATAGAATTCATTTCATTGCTTAGTAAAGATTTTCACATATCAAACTGTAATGACTGTTTCTATTCTTAAGTTTTTGGATAACTGTGAGATTCATAATCAACTTTTTATTTTACTTATAATAGATGGATTTTTAACAACCTTACCATCAGACTGTCTGGTTCTCAAGGAAAAAAATATTGTCTCTTTGACAGAATGAAGGTATTTACTAGATTTTACATGAGATTGACTGGAGCTAGTGGAAAAAACTGGTTGTTACTGACACTGTATTTGGCAGAAGGCAGAGGAAAATATCAACAAGTCATAAAGACAGAGAGGCTTTGTAAAGAAAAAGGATAACGTCAAAAAATTTATAGTTGAAGAGGGCTTCATAGATTGGTTACTTAATTGCTTTCATCTACACACTCATCCATCCATCCATCCATCCAGCCATCCATCCAATGTCAGCTTTTTCAGTGACTGTGACAGTCACTGAAGTACCTGTTATGTGGAGGAAGGCAACACAGGTCTGGAGCACCAAGGCTGGCAGAGGATACAGACACTGAGAAAATAACCTCATGAGGAATTGAACTACATGTTACTCTCGGAAAGAGTGAAGTAGTGGCAACTGACATCTGTCCTTCTTTGTTTTTATCAAGAGGACAATGTCTACTCCGCAGAATATGCTCATATCTGCTTTTGTAACAGCCTAGAACTGAGCCACTATTACGGATGGGAGTGTAGAGATACAGTAAATAAGAAAAATGGCTAAGAATCCAACCTGCCACCTTTATTTATTTAACAGGTCAAAGAAGTGATGTGCCTAAAACATACATGCAATTGGTAAGAGTACTGTAGTACTAGAGCATGGTTCCCTTCATTTAGTGTTGATCTTACTACCTTAAATTGACTCTGAACAGAACAGCTTCACACTCTGGCAATCAGAATTGCTAGCGATTTTCTGCTTCCTCTCCTCTTGTCAACTAATCACTCTACATTTATTAATAGAATTGCTTATTAAGTAATCCACTGTATTCTGTTCATGCTTGTTATTCTATCCTCAGTCATCAGATAACTTTGTACCTTATTACTGGAAATAAAAAAATAAATCAACCATGTATTTGTTCCCTCAGAGCCCACAAACTCTCCTTAAATATTTATATATTGCATCTCTTTTATAACAATGGTCAGTAAACGAGGGATACCAATTACTGTCTGCTTTCATAACAACAGTCATGTCTAGTGAGAGCTTGCCTATGTTTTCTGTGAACTTTACAGAGTTTGAAATCCTTTGGTCCACACAGAGAGAGTCATTTATTGTATGGTCTTTTACAGAAAAGATGGAAACACAAATTCTTTCCTGGCTAGATTTATTTTTAAGAACAAAAAAGCCTGTACTTTGATTGCTCAGTAAGTTTTATAGGATTGATCAAACTTTATATGTTCTTTGAGAGTATTTTGAAGATTTTAAAAAAGTATCACAAAGCAATATTTTTTTTTGTTAGATTCTTGGTTTAGTGGAGCACTGAGTGGGTTTTAAATCTCTTAAGTAGAGAAAGATAAGTACCAATTAAGAGCTGTAAGACCCCGAGCAAGTCACTGGATCTGAGCTCTCCTTTCCTAATTGTATGTAAACACTGACATTCATTCATAATTTGGAAAATAATGAGACATCAACTATACTTCCCATGTATCTGGCTCATGATATCCAATAAATGACACTTACCAGGTAGCACAGTATTTCACTGACTGAATTTACTTACCATACCAATAATAATGGTCAAGTATACCATTGAGCATATTAGTGCTCATTATATGAAATACATTTTAATTTCAATATTGTACATAGATAGCTCAAGGATTTTGAATAAATGTCAAAGAATGAAAATCAACTTAAACACATCTAGTAATTAAAAAGTTAATATCTGGTTTGATTATACTAACAAAATATTATTCTATTATTTTGGATATACCTGAGTGACAATAAGCCAAACAGAACAGCACAAAACCGTGCATTCAGTTTCTGTAGAAAAGCAAAAGAGTTCCTTGAACCGTGATACATTTTCTATTTCTGTGTCTCTCTTACTAAAGAAATGACCTTATGAACATGAATAGAGGAGGACAACTCAGTGTTACCTGTCAAATGTCAGGTAGAGGATGAAAGCGAGTTTGTTCAGACATCACAACTTTAAATGATGCCAAATGATATTCACATATTCTAAACCATCAGCCGGCTGTCACTCAGTGAGAAAGGCCTGCTGCTTGTACATCTTGCCTCACACTAAAAAACAAGCAGGAACACTGTGGATCGCCTTAACTGGGAAGGGAAGGCACGTATGGCTTCTTCAAAAGAAGAATTTGAAGAAGAAAAAGAAAAAGAAATATAATGCAAAAAAGACCCACATGATCTTTTAGAGACCCATATGCGTGGGTTTAAAAGAAAAAGTTCTTTTAAATATTTATCTATATTATTATATCTAGCCTCACTTCACAAAAACACGCCAGTGCTCTTATGGGAAATATGTAATACAACGGCAAAGCAAAAGTTGCATAAAAATAAGATCAAGGAAATCAGAGAGAGAAGACAGAATGATGAGCAATATAAAATAGCAATGAGGAAATTATTCAAAATGTGGCTGCGAATATATCAAAAATTAAATTGAGATTATACATTTTTAATGTACCTTCAGTGAACTGATTCATTCTCTAATAAAATTTAGTCTTTTTTCTCATATTCTACCTAAATTATAGTGCTAGAACTATAACCAACATGGGAAGTTTCTGGGGATAAAGTGCTGAGATATGGAAAGTATTCTACTTGATTATCAATGAGATCACTCCAGAAATTAAAGTTATAACAGTATTAATTTCAGTGCTGATAATTAACAAGTTCTAGAATAATGAAGAAATTAAATTCTACTGCTTATGTTTCAGTATATATAAATTTGTGAAATATTTGCATAAATCATTCTAACATAAACTACGTGCTTAGTAAAATGTTTTTTACTTTACAATGACTGCTTTATTTTGCTATAATTACTATGCAATAAACAACATGGAAAGTACATAATATGTTGTTTTACTAATTAAATATATCTCATGAATATTGAGATATGTATTGAGATTATTTGGATTGAATAATCCAAATAAACACTTTTATCAACCTTCATCTTCTGATGTATTTGTGTTTCTTTGCACACATCTTTAATCTGTTCCCAAGTAATTTTTAAGGCACCTTCTGTCATTGTGTTTTTATTTATGCTTTTGAGAATTTTACATAAAAATTGAAATAAGACATATTCCTTGTTTTGTCTGAATTATATGACAGCAAAATTTTGAACTTTGTTGTATTGTGAATTCATAGTCGATACCGTTTTTATTGCTGAGTAGAATTCCATTAAATAGATATACTGTATTTGTTTATCGGTTCACCTATTGAGGCTGGTAAGAGTTGTTGCCAGCTTGTAATTAATGATTACAATTACAGATGCATCAAGCTGGTTTCCAGCATTTGTAATTTTCTATTCAAATCAACTATGAAGGAAAGATGTAATTTCTTTTCAATTCTTATCAGTACTTGATATTGTGAGTCTTTTAAATTTTATCTATTTTACTTGGTGTCTAGTGGTAGCTTATTGTGATTTCAACTCATTTTTCCCTTATGAATACTACAGTTTTCCATGTAAAATAACATTCTTTGGGAAATTTTCATTCAAACACATTGCTCCTTTTGATATTTTTCACTAGATTTTGAGAGAACTTTCTACATTCTACATCATATATATGCTTGGTTAATACTGTATTTTGTCTGTGACTTGTCTTTGTTTTTTTTTTTATTTTAACAAATTTAAATTTTCAACCTATTTTTTCTTTTGTGGATCATGATTTTGACATTCTATTTAACAAAAATTTTTCCTAAGTCATAAATAAAAGCTTTATAGTTTTAGTGTGTAAACTGGAGATAAGACCATTTGAAATTAGTATTTGTGTAAACAGGAATGTGAGGACTAGTGCTTGGTTTTGCACGTGGATATCCAATTGTTTTGTTGAGATATATCTTGCACATTAAGTTTCCTCTGTACTTTTCCAACAAAGTATCTGAAGCAAAAAATTACTTGTTCATATATAGCCAAATCTATTTCTGAAGTGTGTTCTGTTCTGCTGGTTGCCTTAGTCTATTTGTCATTGCTTGTGTTATACTGTCATAACAATCATGGCTTTAAAATACTTGAAAATCAAGTACTAAGTTCAAAGTTATTGTATTTATTTTGGGTCTTTTGCATAAACATTTTAAAATCAGTCTGATCACTACTCAAAAAAAAAGCTTAGAAGTATTTTGATTAGGATTACAATGAGTCTAATTAGATAAAGTTGGTTAGATTTCACAGTGTAAAAATGTTTAGTGTTCTGAGCCATGAATATATTTGCAAAATTATGTAAGTCTTGCTTACTTTCATTTAGTAAAGTTTTGCAATTTATAACTGATACATTTTTTTTTTTTTGCTGGCATTCTGAGCCACAGTATAAAATATTTTGACTAAGGTGGCTTTAAATTTTATTTCAATTTCTCATTGTTTTCGCTAGTGTGGGAGACAATTCTCCATAGGTTTCTGCTTTTCAGTATGTCCTGCAAGCAGTGTCACTGTTTTTGTTCTGTAATACGATTCTAAAAATAATTTGTATACCAAATTACCTTGGGTAATAAAGGCATTGCCTCCTTCTACACAACAGGAAAACTCAGTATTGTCTAGAAAAATAAAGAACACGTCTTCCTTCAGGAAAAAAAAATGTAGGCAAGCTTATGTCTCATCACAAGAACTTCAAGTTCTTTAAATTTGAGGTTCCTTTTCTGTAATTAAACAGATTATGTTCAACTATGGCAACAAAAGTTTGCAGTGTTCTTTTCTCTGATCGAGGATTCTTATGTCTTCTGCCAACACCCATGAAAGTGAGAAAGATAATGCTATCAGCTTTTACTGAAGGTAAAATCTCAGATCCTTCACAGTTTTTGAAAATATACATAAATAAAATTAACAGTTGCGCAATTTATCTCATCCAACCTTGCCAAATTCACTTGTCAAATGAGAAGGTTTTTGGTTGACTGCAACCTGTTTCTATACAAACAATCAGGCTGGACACTGAGTAGTTTTATTTCTCTCTGATATGGATGCTTCTTATTTAAAATCATTGCCTTATTATACTCAACAAAACCTCCCATAGAACACTGAATAGACTTAATATAGGTGGACATCCTTGTCTTGTTTCTTATCTTGTGAGGGATTCCAAACAGTCAGCAGTACTTTAGTTCATGAACACATAAGTTTGCAATTTGGTTCACAAACAGAAGCATTTGGCAAAATGTTTTGTTTGCAAACTCTGCAGCAGGTGATAAACATACTGCGGACATCTATTCTGTAAGAACATGAACATGACCTTGTTTTCCAGAATTGCAGCATGAATTCAGTTTGCGGACCGAATTGCCATTGTATTAAACATTTTATATTTTGGGTGCCCATAAATATACATCCTTGTAAATAAAGCTTTATCCTAGCTTAAATGATTTGAACCCTTCACACCTTACTCTGCATATTTGTTAGGCAGGATCGAGGTAGTGCTCATGCTAGGTTAATATTCCTCACTGCTGCAGCAAGACCTCTTGGTTCTCTGTCCAGTGCTCAGGAACATGTGGCTGGGGGAATCAGGTCCTGCTGGTCCT
Source organism: Cavia porcellus (assembly GCF_034190915.1). Taxonomy (NCBI): domain Eukaryota; kingdom Metazoa; phylum Chordata; class Mammalia; order Rodentia; family Caviidae; genus Cavia; species Cavia porcellus. Next base: position 62,311,979 of record NW_026947493.1, read on the forward strand.
CACTGGTCCTTTTATTTCTGGTGAGTGTGTCTCTAGATTGCAGTCTCCTTAAACCCTCCCTGAACAGTGCTCTCCCCACTTTACAGGGTCTGTCTCTCAATCTCAAAGCCCCCACGCTGTTCCTCACTCTCTTCTCCACATTACTTTGTCCTGCACACTACGGCCACCTGCTTTCCTTGAAGCCTCAGCTGTTCCCTCAGTTGAGAGAGACGTCTGCGTTCTGTCTGGATTCCCAGACCTTGTGCTATGGCCTGGAAAGCCCATCTAGACTGGAAATTGCAGAAGTTGCAGGACTCGTCTTTTCTGTTTTTTGAGTCTGATTTGTGCTTCTTGATAGCTAAGGTCTTTTATTTAATTTTTGCCCTTTCAGAGGCAATGCTCAATCTGATCTTTATTAAAGCCTTGTGGATTAAAAACAAAAGCCACCTTCATGCATGTATTTGGATACATTGTCTTTACAGACCAAAAAACAATGAGCTTATGTTAAGAACACAGAACTGAGCTGGGAATGGTGGTGCACACTTGTAATCCCAGCGCTTAGGAGGCTGAAGCAGGAGATTCCCATGAGTTTCAAGCCAGGCAAAGCTACATAATGAGTTCAAGGCCAGCCTGAACTATATAGCAAATGCAGAAAGAACATATAATTGTGGGTGTGTGCGTATATATATATATATATATATATATATATATATATATATGTTAAGTTGCCTAAGTTTTCATGTTTTTATAATTTATGGACTAACTCTCAGTGCATATAATATAGATGTGCAAATATAATTCTGCTTAAAATTCAAACAATTGTTCAAACTGCAGCAAAATATGAAGTAGACTTGTAGACACAGTTTACTCAATCTTTGTGTATACTATTGTAGGTACTGTCTGAGACAGAGGTCTGTGACAACCAAACTATGACACATTGCCTGGCTTTTTAGTTTAGCCTCTAACCTAAGGTCAAAGTTTGCACTTGTGAAAAGTTAAACAAGCACATAACTGGATGTGGTAGCACATTATTGTAACCTTAAATTTCTGGGAGGCTGAGGTAGGGAGATTTCCAAGATTGAGGCCAGTCTGGACAAAGTGGTAACTTAGAAAGACCTTGCTTAAAAAATTAAATAATAAACAAATAAATAAGTGAATGAGTTAGGGATGCAGCTCAGTGCAAATTTGAGACTTAATCCAAAGAATTAAAGATTATAATGAGCTACAAAATCTAAAAGTTTTTATTTGCTAGTTACAAAAGTTTTTCAAATATTAGTCTTAAGATATTAGGAATATTAAAATACAAATGAGAGGAAAAAAAGGAACAAGAATATCTTTTCATTCTACTAGTAAAATTATACCAGGGGCTGATACACTAGTGAAAGGATACATGAGCATTCATGGAGGAGATATCTTGTGTAGTTCACCAGGTGGCGTGCAGAAAATCACAATAAAGAAGGACTCTGGACTGTTAGAAAGGGGGCAGGTTCCTCCCAACACTCAGGGTAAATGGGATGTCAGTCTTAGGAACACAGTTTTCCGAATTTTTGAATTGTGTTTTTTTAAATGATAAAGGCCACGCAAAGAGCTGTCAAGGAGAAACAGTCATTTTGATTGTGGTGACCGTAAGGACACGGAGTGGTGTCTCATTGGAAGCCTGTGGCTCTGGGACTCCTACTTCTTCTCCTGTCTGTGTTAAGTAGGGAGTAGGTGGGAAAGGTTATTTTATAGAAAATACCTTGAGCTTCTGGCTCCCTCTGCATAGCAGTGGGGCTTAGAGCAGGAGAGCACCGTCCTAGTGAGCCTTGTAGGGTTTATTAAAGAGTGGTGGTGAAAGTGAACTGTAAGGAGGAACCAGCAGAGGATGCCCCTGCAAAGACAAAAGTTCTAAGGCTGGACGTTTCCTGATGCCAACATCGCTATCAGAAGAGACCAGGACATGAACAATATTCTAGAAATTAAGTAATTCTGTGATAAGCAACTAAGTTATTACTATTGTTAGCACCATCAAAAAATCACCATACTAAATCAAATCAGTATTTGACACTTTTTCATTAAATGAATGTTGAGCTCCTCCTATGCATGGAGTAGTGTTTGAGAACCGAAAATATAGCAATGTCAAAAAATGCAAACAGGATCCATCACTGAGGGAGACTGCATTTGAATTGGTGGGCAACTTTGAATGTTTTTGACAAGCACTGTTTGCCAGTTGGGAAGTTATTACTTAAACAAGGAGGGATGGCAGATTCTGAGGTCATGCTATTCTCCTGGCTGTTGAGAGACAAAAAACAAAAACCGAAAAACAGCCATTCCACAAGTGAAGGAGGCCCTGAGGCATTCAAGAGCTGTCACACTGTCACACCACCAACTTTGACTGTGGCAGTTTCTCCTCAGGCAGTTTTGTCAGAGCCCTACACTGATCTGGGGATGAGAAGGGACTTCCCTCCTATTTTCTGCTGCTATTTCTGGGACCAAAGAAGGTGTTAGGAAAAGAAATGTCTCTCCTGATATTCTCCTGAGAGTCACAGCCTTTAGGTGGCACCCTTACGTTGTCCATAGTGGTATATACTACATGCCCCTCTGCTGATGCCTTTATTTTAGAACAGCAGGAGGGCGATGGTATTAGTTGCAGTCTTCACAGCAATGGCTGTTATTTATTGAAAGCATACATATGCCAAATATTTGACATGTAGTAATAATTCAGACCTCAAAATAATCCCGAGTAGGGGAATAATACAAACCTCATTTTGCACATGAGGAAGCTGAGGTAAATGGAACTGCTTTTTGCCCAGTTCGTGTAGCCCATATAAGTATTCAAAGCTGGTGATATGACTTCAAAACCTAGATAATCTTATAATGCACGTATTATTCTCTTTTTTTCAAGAAACAATCTGTATAGATGGAATGCATTTCAAGCATGCAATTTCATTTTAATGGATAGTTTGAACTTCTTATTAAATTGTTTTTCCAAATTGTATTTTTACTACCCTCATTGTTAGCACAGATTCTTCTAGTATGATCCTAAGAGGCTTAGTTATTTGGTATAAGGTTCACTTTCCTTCCCTCAAACTGTGTCTTCATTTAAGCTTATTTTCAGCCCTTTGGCTCTTGGAGAAGAATTCACTTTCTCGTTCTCTGCAGCTTCAGTTCAGATACGGTCTCCTCAGTTCCCTCAGCTCTCCAGCACCTTCTGTTTCTTATCCTTGCATTTACCTTGCGATGTCACAGATATAAGGCTTATTGTTTTGTATATTAGCCAGTTTTAAGGATAGAGGAAAAGGCCTTTTGAAGTTCATTTGATTTTGGATAATCTTCCTTTTGCATGCTGGGCACTTGTTCTATTAAATTTTGTCACTCAGATAAATAATAGACAATAAATGTCATGATACTGATAATTGTATGCATTGTTTTTCTTGTGTCTCTTGACTTTGTGAGTACTTTGTTAGTGTACTGTAAACTATTTCATAAACTGATGACATCAGATTGGATTTTGATGATTACATATGAAATTAAATTGTGAAATAGACTTTACTGAACAAAAATGGTAATCACCTCTACATACTATAAAATCAAATAAAAAATTCAAAACAGATTTAGAGTAGCAAGACATGACTATCTACTTACTTTGAGTAACTAGGAAGCCAATTATAAATGTTCCAAAACAGAGTATTATCTAAATACTGTGTTCTCATGACTCATGTATCATGAATGCAAGTATTCAAAATTGGTGGTATAACTTTAGAACCTACATAATCTTATAATTAAGGTATTACTCTAACTCTTCTTTCAAGAAACAATCTGTAATGATAGAATACATTCCAAGTGTGCAATTTCATTTTAATGGGTAGTTTGAAGTTTACCATTTTCTAAATTCTAAGTCATGTGTAATGACTTATACATGAGAATATATGAAAAAAACAAATAAAAATTTAAAATTATTTATATTTATATTTGTATAATTGATATATGGTTTCTTTTACAAAATTCATTCTCTAATCTTACTCAAGAGGTCTTACCTAATTACCTATATGCATGCTTCAGGGCTTTCGAAAAAACAATCAAAATATATTCAGATGTACAAAAGAGCCTTACCCTTAAAGAAGACAAAATTTCCATCACTGTTTTCATATACTGCATCAATACTAGGGGGCAAGCCCCGCCAGAAATAAGTGATTTGCATGGGGTATCCATCCATCACCCTGTTGTTTCTCACTCGCCAAAACCACTGATCCTGCAAATGGAGCAAAACCATCAGTCAGCAGACACGCAGCCACTGCACCAACTCACTGTGCCGGAGTTGGCTAGACAATTTCAAAGTTAAGCAGAAAAAGGGCTCAATAATTTGAAAGTCATGGTCACAAAAATTTCTGTAATAAACAACTCCCCAATCTTTAAACCATACAGAGTGATTAAAAACATAATGTCAAAGTATGTAATCCAGCCAGTTGAGTTATCCCCAAGGCTTTCTGCATGGAAAACAAATCCTCCCAGAAGTGAGGATGCAAGTCAGCTTCCTAAATATAAGAAAAGCACTGTGGCCACCTATGTATGCATCCTAGCACTTTGCACATGTAAAATCTTCACACCTAAAATGTTGGGGATTAACGAGGGAGGTAATACCTCTACTATTCCCATGTTACATTTGCTTCCATGTGTGGTCATAAACAGGGTACATTTTAAGTCATTAAATGTGTCCTGGTTTACTCAGTAATGTTTATCTAAATGATCAAATTTATCTTGAAAAATAAATCATCACCTTATCCTTTATTTCTGTCAGTCATTCTACAAGTCACTTATGTTTTCTTATTTTTAGGAAGTAAAACGTGGCTTAGCCTATTGTGTTTATAAAGTTGTTGAATTATTAATTTGCCTATCTGTATATCAATATAAATACCTACTAATGGAATAAAAGCAGCTGACTGACCAACTAATCAGACAAACAAAAATGAAACACAAAACTTAAAAAAATACCCAAAATGTAACTGATTCCTTAGATAATTTCCTGTTAAATATTTCAGAATAAAGTAAGATGTATTTAAAGCACTTTAATGTTAAAACACAAAGCATATTTAAAATACAATATATCACATTTTACTTTAAATGTCATTTCAAATTTATATACAAACTATTTCACATAAAAGTTAGATAGACAAGTATGACTTATGAACACTCTAAATTCTCTGTTCTCTTTCTCTCTTATTCTAATTTAGATTATAATAAATGATGCACTAGAGAGTTTTCCTGTGTTTTTCACTAAGAATAGGCTAGCCTCACTGAACTTCCTAGGGTTTATCAGTTATCCACATATTCACATACGCAGACACAAAATCTACTGAGGATTCATGGGTTTCAGGCAATATGATAAAACAAAGTCCTTCCTAAACAAATCTATCAGTTACCATGGGGTGTGTCTACTGATCCCTGTCATTTAGATAAAAAGAAGTTTAATTAAGCACTCTAGTTCATAGTTCATGTTCTGTTCTTGATCTGTTCTCTAGTATCTGTGTCACCTTCGTCAAGAGACTCGTCCCTGAATTAATTAAAATCTAATATCTAACTCATATCATGATTGCCACTGTAATAAATATAGTGGACTTTTGGGGATGAAGCAAATAGTAGCACTCATATTTCTTATTTTTGTTTCTTTGGGATTATAGTGAAACTATCTAAACTACACTTTATACTTAAGTTTGTATTTACAGTTTTATCTTGTTCATTGTTTACTTTTCGGAATCCAGTCATATCGATCTTTCCCCTCAAGATTTTACATTAACTTTTTCTGATAATCATCATTCTATGCAGCAGCTTGAATTAGTAAAGATCTTACCAATATGCCGTAGAAAAACTGAATCAATTTTAAAATACAAAATTATTGTATTTCATGAGTTGTGATCAGGGAAAATACATGTGGGCATAGAGATCAGAAATTTACTGGTAAAGAATGTGAGCAAATAATGATTTGATCATATTAAGAAAAGAAGTACTTTTTTGTCTAGATACAATAGAGGCTTTTTATTAGAAAGAAGACCATTCAAATCCCTGAATAAACCATATTTATTAAATTATTTTAATATGTCTATGAAGTAATAAACTGACTAAGTGGCTACAAGACTTTTATAAAGAAAAACTGGTCATTATTTACAGAAGAACGACAGAGAATCTCTTCTAGAAGACTATGATGTTATCTTTGAATCATGGAGGAAAAACATATCTGTTTTCATCCTCTCAAACACTGTTAAGTTTTATTTGATTTTAGATGTGAAGGGAAGGGAAAAGGGACAATCTCTGTGCAGTTCAAAACCTGCTATTTATTATTGCAAACTAAGTAGAAGGAGAAAAACTACAGTAAATGATAATAATAACAGCAAAGTAAACTCATGAAAACAAAATATGCCTTTAAGATGACCAAACAGTGAATTTGTACTCAAATATGAATATGTCACTTACATTAAAAGCATTTATGGTCTTCTCATTCCATGTAGCATAAAACCTATAAATACCATTTTGTTCTCAGCGATAAGTCCACACAGTACTTTATTGTACACACAAGTGATCAGTTACATAGATGAGAAATTCAGGTTACTTTTTTATTTCTTTTAAAATTCTGGTTCATAACAGGCATAGTATTTACTGAGAATTAAATGAAAAGAGTGTTCTGATACATTTGAAGATGAAATGATAATGTCATTGATATATCATCATAGAGGATGCTTTATTCTGGACTAGTGTAAAATATCCATAAGAACTAATCACTTCCACTCTTTCTGATCCTTAGAGTAACCATGTGATTTATAACTTATCTCAAAGCAGTTTCCAGATGTCACAATTCATTTTGGGACCCTACCCTGAATAGCCACCTTGGCCTTGACCTAACTTTCCATTTCTGAAATAGCATCTTCTAAATTTTAGTGACCATCTCATCCTGAGTTGCCACTGTTTTTCACAGAGATGAACACAATGCTTCCTCAAGGCCTCTGAGTTGCCCCTACTCCACCTAGAATGAGACTCAAACTTGGACCTCTTCTGCAGTTCCCACTTGGTTCCTTGCATTCTCTAGTATGCTCATGGTGCCCCAACTACATTAGCTTTCTTGTGGCTTCTTGACAGAGTAAAAGCTCTTTACTTCTTCTGCTGGAGTCTGCTGTACTTTGAATGTTCAGTGGTCATCTCCTTTCTCACAATTTTCTCCTAATGAACCACAGTGGATCTTTTCATCCTCAGCTAGAATATTAGCATTAAATTCAAATGCTGAAATCCTAACCCACAAAAGAGGAGGTGCTGTGAGGGATAGTTACTTCTTCTTGAGGATTTAGCCACCACCAATCTAATTAGTGCCCTTATAAAGGAGGCTTCAAGGAGATTGCTTCTGGCTCCTCCTTCATAAGAACACAGCTAGAAGTGGCCATTTATAGAAAAGGGACTCTTATCAGATACAGAACTGTGAGAAGTAAGTTTCTGCTGTTTATAAACCACCTGGTTTATGTTTTTGTTCCAGTAGCCTTCAGAAGCTAAGATACACTGTTAAACCATTTTGCAGTAATTTCTATGATCATTTCCTAGCCCTTATGGAATCTGTGTATGCATCTATAAATTTGTATATGTGTGACTTAATAATGATGTCCTTCTGCTTCATCACCTTATATGCCACACAGGAAAAAGGACAGTATGTTTCTGTTTATCACTGAACTGTCACCATTGAGGCATTAACAACTGTGCTGGGCATTATAGGAGCCCAATATATATTTAACATACAAATTATATTTTCACCACACCAACACCAGATGAAAAACACTATATCTGAAATTAGTCAAGCCAGGAAACTGTTTAATTAGGGTACCAACTTATTTAATAAAATGACATACTAATCAGAGGACCTCACTGACTGTGAAAAAAACAAAGAAAGGAAAATTATTCATGTACATAAACACAGATTTTGAACACAAGCAACTATGAGGTATTTTCGAGGATTTGTAATGTGTCAAGGAGAAATCAGGTATGTAACAATGGTGGAAGCAGAAATGCTATAGCTATACGCATAAGGAGAAAGCAATTTGTATGACTGCTTAAAAGGTAGTGGAAGAAATGCAGTACCCTAACTCTACTCTGAGTTCTCTGGGAGCAGAAGGAGATGTCTGCAGCTTCTGTCTGGGTGCTCTCTCCACCAGGACCTACCCTGAGGAGCCAGAATCCTCAGGAGCTAAGTTTTGGAGGCAGTAGGGCATGAGCCACCACAGAGATCTGGGAAGGAGGTGAGGAGATAGCAAGGAGATGGTGCTGAAGATTTGTTCCTCCGAATTATTAAAAAGAAAAGGCAGTAACTTAGGGCATTTAAACTGTTTTGGAATTTATAAGCAAGCCAACAGTACCTGATTTTCTTAAAAATTAATCATATCACATGAAACCATTTGTTTTGTGATGTGGTTAAATGAAAAAAACACCTATTTTTTAAAAAAGCATAAATAAAACCACTGCAAAAAGTAGGACAAAGAAGAAAATACTTGCATTCTTTATCACAAAGGCTCAAACTTTAATATATAAAGAGTTCTTAAATATCAAGAAAAAAATCCCAATCTTATAAAAATAAGTAAGGGACAAACAGAGAATGTTAACAGAAAGAAAAAGGTTTATAAGCACTGGAAAAGATGCCCTTACTTTGGTATAGCAAGTCTTATCCAATTTCCTTTAATGTGGCTTATAGAAATAGACACCTTCCTGCATTCTTGGTAGGTATGCAGAATGGCACACCGACTATGAAGATCAGCATGAATATCAAATAATATTCCACACGCACCGTATTTGTTACTGTACCTATTCTTCTTCTAGCAATTTATTCCAAAGGAACATATATGCTCTCAAATGGAAAACTACAATGCACTAAAATATAATGTAAAATCATATAATATGATACAACAGAAATGAATTCACATAAGGTCTTTTATTATGGTATCACCTTCAGTTTGACAGTTTTGCTGTCTCTAAAAAAGAGGATGAGAAAAAGAACTTGTATGTGCACTAACATGGTTATACAGATTTAGATCAAAACACAGATAAAGTGGAGACATTGTTTATGTTTGCATTTGTACATATATATGTTAGGAATGCCAACACTTGTTAAATATAGACTCTAGGTGTGAAATGTTCATTCTTGCAAATTTTCTGTCTCTATGAAAATTTTTGAAAACTTAAAATAGGCTCATTAAAATACCTGGAAACAATTACTTATCTTCTGATAAAATTTTATATAACCTTTGTAAATATTTTTTGTGGCTAAATACTATTTTAGAAAGCTAGAAAGAATACATTTATTAAATTTATTAAATATGAATCTGCTATTTAAATTTGTTACTATAAAGAATGCCACAATCAATATCTTTGTGTGCTAAAAATATATTTTTCTTTATAAAGTATAATTTAATACATCTTCCTTTTGACCACTATATATATATATATATATTTGAAACATATATATATATATATATATATATATATATATATATATTTGAAACATAAAGCCATATATATATATATATATATATATATATATTTGAAACATAAAGCCATACCCTGAGATTCCATACAAGTGTATTAAAAATTCATTAATTTCACACTAAATTACTATTTTTGGGTTCATTGACTGTGTAGAGAATCATAAAAGACACAACAATATTCTTAAAAAGAGAACAGACTCATTCATATTGAATTAGATCTATTTTTTCAATATTGAAGGAAAAAGAATATAATTTAAGGAAAAACAAAACAAAACACCTACTAACTGATGCCTACTAGGCATGTCCAGTAGAGACAATCCCATCCCGGGAAGCATCATTATCTTACACAGCAGCTGACACAGCTGGGTTTTTGTATATAAACATTAGGGGAAACCTGGTCTAAGCAGCCATTAGAATCTACTTTGTCACGAAGACAGTCATGAATGTCTGCAATGATTCTGCAGGCTCAGTTTTCAGGACTCATTAATCCAAGACTGTTCCAAAGTAATTCCAGGAGAAATGATGCAGAAATACATCTCAGTAGGTCAAGCACTTTCAACATTGCCTGCAGTTTTGAAAACAGCTCAAAACACAGACTCACTAGGGTAGTAAAAGGAAATAACAGATTCACAAGTGATTCAGTTAAGTCATTTCTATATTCATAATTCTGAAGTTTCTCTTGATGTGTTTATCTTCAAGGAGGCATGTGCTAGTTGCATTTGGATTTTGAGTGTATTTCAATATACATATTTCTAAGAAAAGGGGAGCTACCATTTTCAGAGTCTTTTATTTACTACTTGTGATAAATTAAGTAATGACTCTTACAGTCTCTAAATGATTTTTTAAAACCATGATTTTTAAACCAGGCTTTGGTGGCACTCACTTGTAATCCCAGCACTCTGGGATGCTTAGGCAAGAAGACTGTAAATTCAAGCCCTGTCCAGGGAAGGCAGTAGTTTAGTGACTCAGTGAGACTCTGTCTCAAGGAGACAAAAAGTTAGAAAAAGAAAAGTGGACTGGCTGTGTAGTTCACTGCAAAATCCCTGAGTTTTAATCTTTAGTACTTGAAAAAAAAATCTTTTAATTTGTAGATAAATTAATATTGAAAAATCTGGATGCAAATGGCAGGGTGATGTGTCCAATATGGACCACTTTCTTATTAATTCGTATTTGGAATTTATAAGCAAGCCTACAGTACCTGATTTTCTTAAAAATTAATCATATCACATGAAATCATTTGTTTTGTGATGTGGTTAAATGAAAAAACACCTTTATTTTTTAAAAAAGCATAAATAAAACCATTGTAAAAAGTAGGACAAAGAAGAAAATACTTGCAGAAAGCATACTATTTTTAAAACTTAAACATTTAAATCATTTATGCACAATTCAATAATGTCAACGTAATAACATATACAAGTAACATCCTATAGGTGCATGTGTTATGTGTGTGTGTGTGTCTAGAACCTGACTGCCATATCTAAGTAATGAATGGTAATGAAAAGCTGCTACAAAAGCTTGCCTCTATCCTAGTATAGAAAGACCCCAGGAAGAGTTTGAGACCAGCAGAGGAAACATGGCAGGACCCCGTCTAAAAATGACCACCTCAAAACATAAACTAGCAAACAAAAACCCTAATCCAATGCAAAGGCAATCATGTGACACACTGCTTTTTGCTTTTCTCTTTTTGGGTCTGAAAATTACGAGTCTTGGCAGGGTCATCTGAATGTCAAATCATACAATCTATAATTAAGTGTTGAAAACATATCAAAGGTTCCATTTCTTTTCCTTTACCAGCAGATCTGGATTTAAGAGGGAAAAGGAAAGGGGTGAAGAAAAGGGAGAGGGAGAGAGAAACACAGAGAGAGCCTTAAAAGTGTATATTCAGCCTAGAGATGAAGAAAGACCAACAGCTGGTTTCAGAATGCTCTGTGAAATATTATTGCTGCCTCTATAAAATATGAACTACTATTTAGTGACTATAATGAACTGGAAAACATCTGTGCCAGTAGCACACCTATCAAGAACTACCATCACTTTATTTTTGATCTATAAAACTATTTTCTTGCTGATTTAAAGTGCAGAGCTATTTTACATGGCTACACAGGGCAGTGTATTCAATTTAGTTTTAGACCATTCATTCAAAGTTGTGTTCCAATCTTTTTCTTTCAAAGCACCATGGCTTATTCTCTTTCTAAAAGCTGCTGAAACTATCTGTGTGTGCACCTCAATTATCTAGTTAAAACAATGTGCCCCTCAGCCCTGGAAAACTGCCTGGTGTTGTGGCAATGTTAAATGCATGCTCAAGACAAAGAGAAAAACAGAGACAGTGAGAAATAAATTAGCAAATCCTTTGCTTGGTCTGGAATTTAGCGGGACTGGTTGGTCTGTACTCCACTTTAGTGGCCTCACTAAATCCCTCTTATGCCTCTTTTACTGCTCCTAAGGTGCCCACATCTACCAAAACACAAACTACCACGTGGAAATTATTGATTGGTCAGACAGTTTCTACATGCTATGCTTTTTCCTGAGAGCATCATTATTCTTTGTTTTATTTTTTTTTTTTATTTTTCATTTATTTATTTTTTTAAAGCTCACACCAGGCTTCATCTCCTATAGGATTACTTATTTGAAGCTATGCCTTCTATTCCCCCAAGACTCATCTGGCCCTTTTGTTAACCCTCTCTTTAGTCCCACAGCATCCCAGAGCTCCTGTAACACTCACCAGAGTGTCAAGACCTAAGGATGTTTTGGAGGACGGAAAAGGGAGATATTTCACAGTACAATATACAATACAGGGACAGTCAAAGGACTGAACCAGAGCTAATGAGTATATTTTCACCTTCGTTTTAAATCAGACCTGTTCTTTCTCCCAAGACCTCACTAAACCACATAAGTGGAAAGTCACTGACTGAAAGATATACAAAGTAGAACAGATAGTCAGCAATTAGAATAATACACTAGACAGAAACAGTCATCAACTGACTCCAGCTAAAAGGTATCAGTAATTTAGAAGCTTGAGAATAAGCATGTACGGCAATGGGTTGCCCAGGAGGGAATATGTCATAGGGAAAATTTTTATTCTTTCATAGGGACATCAAGCTACTTGTCAACAAATTGTTACATGCCTATGTTGAATTAGAATTTTGTTCCTGAGAGAGATGGTGAGAAGGGGCAGAGAATTCCCAAGAAACTACAAAGCAAGAAACCCTGAAAAATTCCTAAGTGAGTTTGTTTCAGAGTTCAGGCGCAGTTGTTGCCATAACAGAGAGATGAATCCTCATTAAGATTACCTAATTGCTTTATGCTAATATGCTCTTGAGAACATTCATTCTGCTGCCATAGTTCTGCTCTGTTTTATTGACTTAAAGACAGAGTTCAAAAGGTAAATACCCTTCCTTACACTCAAACTATGCTCTCAACACACAACTTTTACAGTACAGGAAGATGTCAAATTCTAAGACAGGATTGTAGGAGGATTATTATCATTAGTAAATGGAAAGCCCTAAGATATTGTTAAAGGGAAAGATAGAAAAAACTTCTGTAAAATAAAAAGTATATTAGTCCTTTAATCATCCAGCTAAATAATAGTGCCTCCAACAATTCTGTTAACACGGTCAGGTAAGCTTTGGAAATTATCTTGATCTAGCAACCTGAAAAAGAAAGTGAATGAAATAAAACTGATTAGAAGATTAGAAGTTTTACAAATGCAAAGAAGCTGATCACAGTAGCAAGGGTCATTTTGGCATGAATGAAACTGTGGCTAGCTCCTTTATTTTGACTGGTAATTTCATACCTTAAAGAGTATTTTCAGAAGCTAGTGATGATGAGGAAGACTTGTATCAGCTCATCTTTCAAGGAGAAACTTTAAGGATATTACAGAAAATGAAGTTGGCATACAAAACATAGAAGGAAAGCAGACAATAATCAATACTTCATCGGGCTGGTGGTGAAGGTGGGCAAGAGTGGATGCATCTTCTTGAGAGATAGGGAAATAAAATCTGAAAGTTAGGAGTTCAAGTAGCAATAGCTTAGAGACAAATGTGCTGAGGTCAGGTGGTAACCAAGGAGAATCTACTACAGTGATAGAAGACAAAGCAACTAACTACACTCAAATGTGACAAGGAAGAGAAAGCCAGAGGCTATTGGAAGATCTATGACACGGGGAATAAAACAGATGAAACAAACAGCTATGTTTATTTGAAATATAGGAGTAGGGAGGAAGAAATAAAGTTCAAACACATAGGATAACATTGTGCTGTCTAACCGGCAGATGTTTAATAGGAGCTAAGAAGTAAAGTGGTAGGGATTTTAGGATGTAATTATATTATTATTCAAATGACTAGAGATGGAAAAAAAGACACTTGAGTTAGATAAAGTAGTAAATGCTAAATAATAAAATACACACAGCCCAGAATGAGGATGCTCAGTGAATAAAATATGGCAGATAATAAGGAATAAGTCAAGTTAGCTTCCAGTGGTAAAAAGAAAAGGTGGCTTTTTGCAACACATTTATATAGGTGGGAAAATTTCTCCTTGCTTAATCATAATAGCATTTCAAATACTAAACTAGGCTTATTTACAACTTTTTATTGAGAATATTGATGGAAGATAAACTATAATTTATGAATTATAAACCTATGAATCATAAACCTGTAACCTATATTTCCTTAGGAAGATTCAAATACACATAGAACTCAGTAGAGTAAACCAGCTAATTTAGTTGAGCAAATTAATTTTTTTTCTTTTTTATGCTCTGCTTACATAAAAGAGATATATTTTCATCGACATTTTTGCAAGGTTTCAGCAATTTTTAAATGTCTTGATTTTTATTGTGTGATTAAAAAATGAAGCTAAAACTGTAATTAGCTTACATCTCACAGAATAGATAAATCGCACCTGATACTCCGTAAATGTTCCTTAAATTTTTATTACTGATTATTGTGGAAAGCAAAAGCCTTTTTAATTGAACAGGGATTAACATTTAAATGAATGACATTAAAATAACCATTTTACTTTAAGAAGTACTCATGTTAAGCAAAACTACATCAAATCATTTTTTTATTGAGGCAATTTTTAAATGTTAGTTCTAGCTCAGGTTTTGTTTCAGGATTGAGAAAACTGACTCAAATTAGCAAGTTAATTGATGTATGAAGTGAGTGAGTTGGTAATACATGGTCTAGCTCATCTGTTCTCTAACTGGTGCTCAATTTCATTAGAAAAATTGTCAATTATTTGACAATTAAAAGTTATTTTATATTGATTAGTACCAAAAATGTGTCCAACCTAAAGAGTTTTACAAAACATACAATGTTCCCTATTCAACTTACAGTTGGATAGTGAAAAAAAAATATTAAAATAACTGTAGTGGCTTGAAAATATATATCCATAAATGTATATATATATATATATATAATCCATTGCCAAGTTGCATTATCAACTGCCAAGTTGGATTAACAAAAGCATCAATGTTGTGTCTGATAAACTTACAAAATAGAGTATATTTTTCTTTTATTTTTTAAATTTTGCAAATGAATTCAGCACCTATAATAACCTAATTTTGGGCTCAGTGATCATTATGTATTTTCATAATTCTATCATTTAGGTTTTCTTTTTCCAAAAGATTAATTGCAAGCAATCATCATAAAATGTGAAGCAGTCACTCAGAAGATTAAAAATTACGGTTTTTCTACCATCAGTGAGCAAGAAGAATACATAGCACCTATTACTTTGTAATATCTTATACCTTTCATTTCTGATTTCTCAAAAATGCGGGTCCAATAATGCCTACATTTTCACCGGCAGATTGTTATATTTTTTTCTTTGTTCTTTAGTCAGAGTTTATTGTAAGTACATTTTACTAATCAAAATGATGGAGATTGTGACTATAAACATGAAACACATGAAGAGAATGGAGGCTAATGTTCTGTAGATTAATAGCTTGTACAATGTTGTGGTTCAGTACTTTCCTTTCAGTGGAGTATTGCATCATTACCTCCAAGACCACAGACGGGAACAAACGGGTCAGCCTGTGCTGAAGAAAGGCAAATGAAAGTATAATTTTGTAAAACGTGGCTAATTTATACACATATAGACACCTTCACACTGACGGTGTTTGAAATACTGTTTTAATCAATGAACTACCAACAAAGATACCAAAAATTCTAATTTTACTGCTTTTTAATAGTCCAGATACATAGCTTCAGTTTTTTTAAAGCATTGATTCATATGTTTCAAGACCCTAATAAATTATTTCTTTATATATACACTATCAATATGGTAACCACTAGCACAGGTAGCTATTTAAATTTAACTATATGTCAATATATCACTAAAATATAGATCCTTATTTGTATTGGTCATATTTCAAGTGCTACGTATAGGAGACTGGTGGCCAACACCACAGTGAGTTTTATTGAATAGTAACTGCTCTAGAAAGTTATGTTTGTATGTAATTTGATGAAAGCTATGATTTTTCTTCACTCTGACTTGTTTTAAGCTTCCTTTATTACTAAAATAATAAACATCAGAGTGTGGCAATGGTATAAAACTATGGAAAAAACACTGAATGAAATAAACCTAAAGTATGAGTGTTTCTACTAGTGTTTCTAAAGTTAGTCATTGCCAGAAATATTTTTGATCAGAAAGTTGGAATATTACTTAAACTTTGCAGCTGTAGTCAGTTGAAATGCTAATGGCACTATAATAGATGTAAGTACTATGACTTCAACTTTCGAATCCTGTTTTAAGAAGAGAAAATGCTTCATATTACATTAAAGATCTATTTGGTATGCTCTTTCATTGTATGTTTGCATTAGTGGTTCTATTTCTTTACACTTTAGCTAAAATGTCACTTCTTTAGAAAAGATTCTTCTGGATCACTGAAACCATGGTAGTCCTACCATGACTTGGATAAGTGTCCCCCACGTCTCATGTCAAGGATTTATTAAAGGTTTATTCCCAGGTTTACTCTGAAGCAAATGGGACCTGGTGAAAGCTCTAACAGGTAGGCAGAAGCGAGGTTGTCCAGTCAACTGTGCATGGACTTGAAATCCCCAAATCTTTGAGCTAAAATATAACATTCATCTAATAAGTCTATTTTGTATGATATTTATTATAGTAACACAAGGCCTTTTCCAACATATCACAACCCTTAGATTCTACCACATTACCTTACTAACTTTTGCTACCATGATTACTGATGTTTTTAATACTTACATATATTTACTTGACTTTTGACCATTTCCTTTTCCAAAATAAAGTTTGTTTTAGCAAAATGGGGTCCAGTGTGATATTTCCAGAAGCAAAAAGACTGCCAGGCAAAGGCAAGCACCTTATAAACATTTATAATATAAATGTAGTAGGAGTAAGAAATAGAGATTAAAGTTATTCACCATGGAATTATGTTTTCTTGAAATACAAAGGCATTTTACAATCAAAAACATATTGTTTCCCCTTTGACACTTGCCATGGAAATAACATTTCTTAAAAATGCTGTAGATACAGTTATACAACACAAAAATGAGTTTGCTATTAGGAAAGTTAAATAAAATGCCTACAATTGATGACACTGGATATCTATCTCAGTAATAACCAGCTCAATGATAGTGGGCATGTCTTTGTGAGAATAGGTATTATGAAACTCTACTAAAGAAGGGAAAAAAGTATTTAATTCCTAGGTATGATTTATTGTAAAGAGATACAAGATTAATATTTTGAAACTGACCATTTAAATGGTACAAAAAGAAGATTTTGGGCAGCAACCTTCTGTAATATCTAGGGGAGAACAATATTACTAGGTACAATTTTTAACTGTGTGCCATCAGTAACACTGAAAGTACTGAGGTATCAAAAAAAGGGGGATTTCACATAGTCCTTGTTATCTCTTTCTAGATGTCAGAATGGAATGTTTATGAATTTCTTCAGATTTTTTTTTTGTCTTGGAAGTATTTTGTTTCTCCATTGATTTTGAAAAATAGTTTTGAAGGTTACATCAATCTGTATGTGAGGTTGTTTCCTTTAAGGACTTGAAATATTTCATTCCAAGCTCTTCTTGACTTGCGGGATCACATTGAGAAGTCTGGTGTGATTTTGATGGGCTTTAGTTTATAGGTGACTTGTTTATATTATCTTAACAGTTTTTAATGTTGTGTTTTTGTGATGGATTTCTGGAATATTGACTATTATATGTCTTGATGTAGGATTTATTTATTTATTTACTTTACTTTACTTTTGGTACCAGGAATCGAACTCGTAACTGTGTGCTTGCAAGGCAGGTGTTTAGCCACTGAGCCTAATCCCCAGCCCCTTTTAATGTATTTTAAACATGGTTCATTGGAATTCTATATGCCTCAGTTATCTGTATGTCAAATTATTTTTCTCCGTTTGGGATGTTTTTGGCAATGACTTCTGCGAACAGAATTTTTGTGTTGTTTGCACTATCTCCTGCTTTTTTATTGAATCCAATCAATGTATGCTATTCTTCTTTACATTATTTAGCAGCTGTTGGATTTAATTATATGGTCTCATGTTCTAAGAATTCTTTCTTCTCATGATTGCTCACTGTGATACTATCTTCTGTATCAGATATTTTGCCCTCACATTGGCTCATTCTGCTGCATTTTGAATTTTTAATCTCCTGGATATCTGTTTGAAACTGTTTCATGGATTCCATTTCTTTCCTATGTTGGATACTCATGATTGCCATCATTTTCCTAAACTTCTTTCTTTCTTTCTTTTTTTCTTTCTTTCTTTCTTTCTTTCTTTCTTTCTTTCTTTCTTTCTTTCTTTCTTTCTTATCTGTATCTGCTCTAGCATCACTAACCAAGTCTTTCATTATGGTCAGCATCTTTGTAGTTATCTGAGAAATTATTTGTGACTTGACTTTTTTCTAGTGTCTTATTTAATCGCTTTATTTACTGCTGTCACCACTTCAGGGTTCAGATGGGTGGTTTTCTAATTTTTCCACCTCGTTGCCCCTTGGGTTTGTCTTTGTTGAGCTGGAAGTCTGGGTTTGCATTGTGCTCAGTGTCTTTCCAATTTCTATATTTTTAGAGTTTAATTTCTGGGTTGATGTTTGTAAATTGCTATGGCAAGTAGCTTTAGTAGTATTTATACTCTTTAGAAAATGACTATTTCTCAGAAATATCTTCAAGGTTTAGTTAGTTTTAGGGTATTGAGTCTGTTATAATGTGTTGCCTCTTCAATTTATTGTGGATAGGAAGTCACTATGTATTTGGTCTACCTCCTGGTTCTTTGGCACTGGCTTACAGTATTGTTTATGGCCCTTAGGCAATCTCAGTCTTGGTATACCAGGAAGAACAACTAATTAGAATAATTATGTCACCTTGGATAAAGTAATACAATCAGTGAAAACAACAGCATCCAACACAGACTAGAAAATAGCAATTCTGGTAACTCTGATTTGCTCCCTTTAGTTATGTGAACTATATTTGTGGCTATATAATGAAATCTAAACCAAGCCAGAAAATTGTATACAGTAAATAAGCCATCTATGTACCCTTGGGGGAAAACATTTAAACATGGTTTGGGGGGAAAAATAGACAAACAGAAGAAGAGGAAGAGATTAGAACCCAGGCTGGAGGACAAGGGAAGATTGTGAAAATTTTGGGAACCTGGTAAAAAGACAGGAGGGAAAGAGAAGGAAGAGACATAAACAAGAACAACAGAACAACAGCAACACAAACTACAAACAATGATCTCACTCACATAAAAACAAGAACAAACAATCAGCAAACAAGAAAACAAAGCAAAATAAAACCAAAAACACAAACAAGAGAGAGGATAAAAGGAAGAAAAAAGAAAAAAAAATCCTCTTCAGGGTGAGCCTCTGCACTAACTGGTAGACAAATTTGACAGACTGAGCCCGGATTCATGTTGATTAATCCTAGTAAGCTAGTTGTAACGTTACAGCAGGATAGTGGATAATTGCAGGAAGCCTGCACCTTTAATTCCACTGAAGATCACGTCTGCTTTGTCTATGAGGTAGGAACCCTATTTGTAGCCTACAATACTCCATGTTCTTCATACTGATTTGAACTCTGCTCCTTGACTTCCTGCCAATTTGCTGTCCATTGTATCCACTGCCTTGTTCCACTGGTGCACCTTTCAGGGGAGGGCCTCAGGGTTGCCAGTAGTCACCGTGTGTCTGAAGCTTCAGGCTGCACTTCCCAGGCAGAGAGCCAGAGCTCAGGGAGAAAGCACTATTGCCACTTCCTTCTACTGCACTGTAGTGTCTCTAGGCTCTCACTTCAAATCTTTGCTAGGTTGCAGGGACTCATTCCTCACCTTCACTCTTCCTCAACTTACTATATTTCAGGGTCTGTCCATCAAATCTCACAGAGCTTGTTTCTCTGCTGTTCACCACTCTGCCATCTCACAACATACTGTAAAGTAAGAATGTTGTAAACACGTGGAAATTAAATAACACCCTCCTGAACATTCAGTGGGTCACAAATGAAATTAAAGTTTAGACAGTTTCTACAGTTAAATGATAATGTCAATGAAACGTATCAGAACTTAAACAATGCAATGCAAGCAGTCCTAGGAAGGAAATCTATTGTGGTGAATCCCCATATCAGAAAAGCAGAGCAAGCACAAATAAATAAACTAATGGTTAATTTCAAGCTTCTAGAAAAAGAAGCTCAAGTCAAGTTCAAAGCTCAAATAAGGATGAAATTATAAGGTCAGAACAGAAATTGTAATGGAGACTAAGAAAACAACTCAAAGAATTGATGACTTTAAAAGTTGTGTTTTTGAAAGATTAAATAAAATTGACAAATCCTTATACAACTGTCTTAGTTAGACTTTTGTTTCTGAGACAAAATACCTGACACTCCAAGGGAGGAAAAATTCACTTAGCTCACAGTTTCAGTCCAGCTCTAAGTCAGGGTGGCACATAGCAAAAAACAATAGTTCATGGTGGTGAACCAAATTCAAGCAAGCAAGAGAGAAACAGGGGGCACACTTCTTCCAGTCCCTTAAATTGCATGCAGTCTCCTTGTCCGATCAATCAGAAACTATAGATTTAGCCATTTCTGAAAAGTCCACCCCATGCCTACATGAGGCTTTCAGAGGGACATCTAAACACAAACCAAAAACCAAACTTATCAAAAATGGAAAGAAAAGACTCAAATTCATGCAATTACGAATGAAAAGAGAAAAATCAAAAGATATCTTGCAGAAATACACCAGATCTCCAATGCTTACATGGAGAACCTGCATTCAAATAATATGGAACAGAAAGAAAGATGGAAAACATTGAAGAAATGGACAAGTTTCTAGACACACATGGATTACCATGGTTGAATAAAGAAGATATAAAAATTCTAAATAAAACCATATCAGTCAGTAGTAGAAAATGTAACTAAAAACCTACCAACAAAGAAAAAGTTAGTTCAGATGGAATCACTGCTAAATTCCACAAGAAATTCAGAGGGATTTGATGTTCCAACTTCAAACATTTTAATAAAATTGAAAGGAAAGCAATACTAATCAGGGTAAGCAAGCATTATTCTAATACTAAAACAAAAGAAAGACCCAACCAAAAAAGAGAATTACAGGCCAATCTCCCTGGATGCACAAATTCTCAATAAGATACTGGCAAACAGAATGCATTAGATCATCAAGAATTACACATTATGACCAAGTAAGATTCATTCCAGGGCTGGAGGGATGATTCAACACACACACACATCAATGAATGTAATACACTATCTAAACAGAGCTAAAGACAAAAATTATGTGATCATCTCAGTAAAAATGACAAACTCCAACACCAATTCACAATAAAAATCTTACAGAAAAATAGGAATTGATGATCTTTATCTCAACGTGACAATAGCCATCTATCACCAACCAACTGCTAATATACCAAATGAAAAAAACGACAACAAAGTTTTCACTCTAAAATCAGGAACAAGACAAAGATGTTCACTGTTACCATTCTAACACAATATAGTTCTGGAAACATTAGCTAAAGCAATTAGGCAAGAGAAAGAAAATAAATTGACAAGAAAGTAAGAAGTTAAAGTATCATTATTTGCAGATGACATGATATTCTACATAGGAGACCCAAAAAATTTAAAAGATTTCTCAGCTTAACCAAATTCAGTTGTGTAGCTAGACACAAAGGCAACACTCAAAAACAGCATGCTTGTATACAAACAATAAACTCACTGAGAGAGAAATTAAGGAAATAACATCTTTCAAAATAGCCTCCAAAAAAGTGAAATGCCTTGGAATCAATTTAATAAAGGAAGTAAAAAATCTTTACACTGAAAACTCTACTTTTGAAAAAGGAGATGGAGCAGGATATCAGAAAATGGAAACACATTTCTTGCTCTCAGGTAGGAAGAACCAATATAGTGAAAATAGTCATACTTCCAAAATTGTTACTCAGATTTAATACAATTCCAATCATAATACCAATAGCATACCTCACAGAAAAGGAGAAAACAATCTTAAAATTCATTTGAAACCAGTCCCTTAAAGTGCATGCAGTCTCCTTGTCCTATCAATCAGAAACTGTAGATTTAGCCATCCCTGAAAAGCCCACCCTATGACTGCATGAGGTCTACAGGAGCAAAATCAATTCTGGAAATCAAAGGCAAGGCAGGGAGAATCCCTATCTCTCACATGAAATTATACTACACAGCTACTGTGATGAAGCAAAAAATCTCCACGAAACAAACAAACAAAACCAAGAACTGAGAATCACTGGAACAGATTAGAAGATGCAGAAATAAATCCAAACACCATTGACAAATTAGCACAATATCTTCACTAGAAGAAAGATATATGCTTTAATAAATGATGCTGGAAAAACTGGATTTCCACCAGCTGAATATTAAAACTAAATCCATGTCTTTTGTTATGAGCTAACATCAAAGTGGGTCAAAGACCTAAATATTAAAAGAGAAATATGACAGCTTCTTGGAGAGAAAATAGGTAGAACTCTTGAAGATGCTGGTGTAGGCAAAGACTGTATGAACAAAACCCCAGTAGCACAGGAAATATTATCTCATTAAAAAGCTTTTGCATAGCAAAGAAAATAACAGTGGGGACAAAATCCTCAAAAGTGGGAAAAATTTATCAATTATTCCTCATAAGGAACTGATATCTAGACTATATAAAGAACTACAATGAAAAAATAAGATCCCCCCCTAATTTAAAGACAATCCAAAAATAGGCATCTGAAATAAATACACACTTCTTAAATGAAGAATAGAAACAGCAAATAAATACATGAAAGTTCATCACTAGTCATTTGAGAGATGCAAATTAAAACAAAGCTGAGATTTCATCTCACTCCAGAAAGTATTGTTACTATCACTAACAAATGCTGGTGGGGCTTGGGGGTAAAAGGAACCTTTCTTTACTATAGAATGAGGATTTGTGCAACTTCTGTGGAAGTCCATGTGCTGATCCTCAAAAACTAAAACAAGAGGTCTCATTCAATCAGCCATTCCCATTGATATTTTCCTGAAAGTATTAAAGGCATCCTACCACAGTGATATATGCACACCCATGTTTGTAGCAGCACAGTTTGTAACAGCTACATCTTGGAAACAGGCCAGATGCCCATCACTTGATGGATGGCTAAAGAGGATGTCTTCTTTTTATACAAAGGAGTACTACTTTGCCATAAAGACAAGCTCAAGACATTTCTAGATTAATGGATACACCTTGAGCTCATATTCTGAAGTGAAATAAATAGGACATACATGTATAAACACTGCATTGTTTCTGTGGTGTGAGAACTTAAAGTGTAAATAAGGACCAAAATATATAATGGATAATGGGAAATGGGAGGAAAACGTAAGGATGAGAAATACAACAAGGGAGGGTGGAGACAGAAAGGAAAAAGGGGAAAGAAAAAAATAAAAGAAAAACATGGAAACAAAGCTTTCTAATGAGGGAAAGAGAAGTTGAAAGGAAGGGAGAGGAACTGGAGTAAAGAAGAAAGATACATCACGAGCAGGTACAAATTCCATGTGATGAATGTGATCATTATGTATATCTAAAATGTGCCAATAAGAAAAAAAAATGTCTCTGTGGTGCCATTAAGATTGTGTAACTGCTTCTCAGCAGCCTTCTGATTAGAATGTCACTTATAATGCAGAATCATCTTGAGCATAAATAATTCATCTTTTTCTTTGTGATAATTATAATTGTCACTGCAAATTAATCAATTTCCATTTCAGATTATGTTATCATACTGTCTTTGATTTTTGTTTGTTGACTGAGTCTTTTTCAGCTAAGTCTCTAATTTAGGGTCTCTAAGTTGACCCCTACACCCAATGAGGAGATCTTTAATAACTGTGAGTCTCACTATTGGGTAGGAGCTGTTCTCCTTCTGGCTTTTAGTGATCATTGTTGTTTGGTTTGTGGCTAATGGGTTGAACCCAGGTCCTTGCACAAGCTATGCACATGTAGGCACCGAGCCTCCCCAGATGCTCATAACAAGTCAAAACATAACACCACTCTCATGTATTCTACATTTCCATGTTTGTGTATGATTGGAATAATGATATTGGCTGTTCTTTGCACTTTTTTAATTTAGAAATTTAGTATAATTTCTAAAAATAGTATATATAGATATATATATATATACTATTTCATCTCACTCCATATATATATATATATATATATATATATATGGTTGTAATTTTTTTTGCTTTGATTGTATTTTAAAATAATGGCAAAGTGATCTTTTTTAATATCAAAAGGGAGAATAGCTTAGACCTTACCTAGATAGGAAGATTACAAAGGCTGAAGTGGTATGCCTTATTTCATGAGTGTCTAAATCACATTTGGACATGGAATACAACTTTATATGGTAGTCTTCCTTCTATATTTTCATGTACAATGCTAGTAGTTTCAATGATGCTATAAATTTTTCATGTTGTAAATGCATAATTAAAGACTTTTAAGAAAATAATCTCTACAATCTATATCAGAGTTTGGCCAAAGCCACCACTGAATTCCCACATTAATGTGAAGTGCCATGATATTATTTATTTAGTATAAGACAGGTCTGTTTTGGTCTTAGTCTAAGGTGGGGTGTGTTACTGGAAATAGTAAAAAGAATTCTTTATTTCACACATAACATAACCGTGTATTGTGGGTTTTGGGTAAGACCCTAGTATATTTTTAAATGTGAGACAATTATAGTCATATTTTCCCAAATATGTTCTAGTTCTAAAATTAGTATTCTCTGGTATTTTCCTCTATATGATCCAGTAGAATCCTTAAAAATAACAAATACATGTTAAATTACTATAGATTCCATTGACAAATACCTCTACTAAAGTAATGTAAAAACTATTCTCAAGGTATTGTTAAATTATACATCAATTTATAGAGAAACTAACTCTGGTCATCTGAAATTACTGGTCCTAATTAGAAGAGTAAAAATCTCCCAAGTAATGCTATTATGATTTTTAATTAACACTCTTAAAGGCGAATCTAAATGATGAGCTACTGCTTTATTCTGAAATCTTTCTACTGACCAAAATTGGATAACATGAAGTACACAAAAATATTAGTGTATTTATCTCTTTTGCTATATTCTAGCTATTTTTTTTTAGTTTATAAGGCACAGGATTAAATGATGTCTTGATTTTAGCAATTTACAAAATATTTCATACAATACTTATGATACTGCAATACATGGCTCTGAAGGAAATAAGCACACATTGTCCAAGAGCAATGCCTCAAAAGAAGTTACGTCTTTGTTCCTCTCCCCAGCGCTTCAAAAACATAATTTCAAACTGAAATGTCAGCAGTAGGAAAGTTTGTTCATTTTCTTTCCGGGTTTCTTAAAAAACTGTGAATCCCTTGTACTGTGGCAGCAGTTAATAGGTTTTACTTGGTGTGTTATGTAAAGCCCCTGTGTATGCCAACATGAAAAAGGGCCTTTAAAGGAATGTCAGCAGCTTCCGAAACTGCTTGTCAAAAGGATTTCAGTTTTCGTTCTCCGGGCTTCACAGCCACTTTCAAAGGTTTATTTCATTCCTGGTAGTTTCCACATTATTCATGCATATAGCTTGCAACTGTAATTCAGGGTGGGCTGCATGGTTACAAAATTATAGACATAGTTGATTGGGTATAAAAGTAAAAGGCAGAGCTCTACAGATTTTATAGTTTATTAATACATTACTGCTGGCAAGGCTTAGTAGAGTGCAGAAAACAGGGCAACAATTTGCTAAAAGTCATCCAAAAAGCTCTATTATTTTTGCTTTGAAAATTGACTTAATTTTTTGCAAGTTTGTTATTATTATGGCCAGAGGTACACTGAAATGGAAGGAAGCTTTTTTTTCTTTTTCTTTTAAATTTCATTTTCCACCAGCAGCAATATATTAAAGTGGCATGGCAGAGGTAGTAACCAAAAGCTCTGAGCTCTGGTGTGGATTCTGGCCTCTGGCTTTGATCAGTGGTTATCAGGACAAGTTGTCAGGCCTTAGTTCCTTATGCCTGAATAGGGAATTTAAGTACTTCTTTTATTTCAGCCCATAAAGTTATAGTGAGTACATACAACACTTGTTTGTGGTACAGGTAGGGTGTGATTTGTTCTTCTCAAACGTTATATTGAAATTTGATTGTCAATATAGCAGTATCAGGAGAAAAACCTATAAATGGCATTATTATTATTTTTCAAGATTGCATTAGTTCTTGCAAGTGCAGGTTCTTACAGAGTGGGTCAGCTGCTCTGTCCCCTTCTCTCCAGTACTTAGCTTCTTGACTCTCTTTCATATGTTTCTAAAAGGTGACATCATCTGCCACGTTACAGTACAGCAGGAGGCTCTCACTATCTCCCAGTTGGGAATGTTACTCTCCCCAGAACTGGGAGCTACAGCAGTGTTACGGTTTACATCCAAATGTTCCACAAGTCTTGAGCTTATTGGGGCTTTTGGAAGGGGACTGAATGACTGGGGGCATTATAACTGACTTGACCTCAGGAGGAGGGGTTAGGCCTGAAAATGTGAGTCACTGGGTGCGTGACCTGGTTGAATCTACGTCTACTTGGCCAGCTCCCTTCTCTCTCTGCTCCTATGCACTAGCGGCTTCCTTTGTCAGATGCCAGGCCCTTGCATCTTATCTTACCTTTTTGCCTTGGAGGTGGTCATTGTAAACTAAAATGTAAATCAAAATACATTTCTTCTTAAACTTGTGGGTGCCACATATTGTGTTCCAGTGCTGAGAATATAGCTAAGAGAATAAACCTCTTTTCATCATGTTCCTTAATCTCAGGTGTTCCTTCATAGCAGCAAAAAACAAAATAAAACAAGAAATTGACAAGTTTTGAACTCACCTAAAAATTATAAGAAAATCTACAAGTAGTTTTTTCCTATTTGCAAATATTTGAAGGATGACTAATAATACTTACAAACTCTGAATTTATTAGATTATTGTTTCATAAGGTAAATTTCTGCTTTCATAAACAGTACTCTGCAAAAGTAAGTACAGTATTTAAATCTGAATCTAAGCCTAATTATTTAATGATATTATGGCAATGTAAAGTGTCCCTAATAGTATCTTCCTGAAAATCCTCATTAGCTTATTAACTGAGCATTCAAAAGTCTTCCAAATCATTATTTACAATGCTTCATTTAATGAATACCAAATTTGCAGCTCCAAAGGCTAGGTTTTAGGCTTTGTATTGGAACTGAAGTGACAGGAGAAAGGTATAAGAAAGCCAAGTATGATTTGTTGAAACTTTAAGCATTATATGTATGTATATATATGATTTGTATTTAATGAGATTTTGAAACACTAAATAATACTATTGAAATATTCCTGAAGGAAAAAAAAAGGAACAGTTGAAATGTCATTCATTTAATTTGCTGTACAATGTTCATAGAACAGGTCTAAAATCCTTGTTTCTAAACTCTAAATCTATATAACTTGAAAAAACAAACTTGTTTCTTCAGTTTACGTTTGGTATACAAACTTACCTGAAATTATATGAGATTTTAGAATTACTGCCCTAGATTGGGAATATTTATAAATTTTTGACCAAATATTGTGGGTTTAATTGTAGGCTGTTTTTCTGTATTTTATGATAATATTACAGAAAATATGTTTAATGCATTGGCTTATGCTGCAAAAGTTAAAAACACTGAGTTTTGAAAGAAAAGCTGGCTAAGGCAAAGAGTTTTAAATAATAGATTTATGATCTGTGATCATGTATTTAAAGCAACTTTTATAAAACTTTTTACAAAAGCCTTCTTTGGATACATTATATTGGAATAAAACCAACATTTCAGTGGCCTGATTTCAAAATCAAATGTCAACTGGCAATAGCAGTATATTGAGCAAAACTGAGAATTTTGTTTTCTACATTTTTGATTCTCCAGATTTTTCCACTGATTCCTTTCCTCTTGTTCTTTTTTTAATTTTTATTTATTTATTTGCTTTTACTGTTTTAAAAGTAAACAATAAAAACATAACTGGTTCAGAAAACATCAAGGAATTTAAGTTCTTGGTTTGTCATTTGATGCCCTAGGTATATAAGTTTCTGCCAAACTTGAGTGTTATGTTCAAACCCAGCTGTTGTCAGGAAAACTGATTAAAGACCTTCCCAGCAGGCAATGCAGGGCATGATGGAATTCATGAAATATGAACACACATGTGGAAGTTACAACCTTGTCTAACAACCTTGTCTAACCTTGGAGCTATGGGAATGGGTGTGTCTTCATTTCTTAGATTTTCCAGCCAGACTCATCCTTCATTGGAAATATCAGAAAAGAAACCTACTCTTATAAATTCTAACACTGAAACAATCACATATTGTATCCAGTGGAAAGATCTCTCAATCTGTGAAATTTGAATAGATTATCTCTGCAGTGACAACTTCGTGGAGAGGAAGGATTCCGCTGAAGAAAAAAAAAATATGCTTTCCCAAAGTTGGTTCTAGTTCTACCTCTACACACACACACACACACACACACACACACACACACACACACACACTGTGTTCCTTTACATGAGCAGAGTTTTATATATTTGAAAGTCACCAGAGTAGCTCTTTCAGTGACCTTAAAGTCACACTTTTAAAATTTTATTGCAGAAATTACATACTTACAATGTCTTATAATTTCAACTTAAATTATTTTGAAGGAAAAATAACTTATTTTTAGTTAAAATCAGAATGTAACTTTGTTGAACTTCAGTAAATAATTTGCCAATCATCGTTTCTATGTAGATTCACATTACTTAAGTATTCTATTAAGAATCAGAAAAGAAAAAGGCTGAATTTTTGGACAAAAGGAAATTCCTTTCTAATCTCCAATCGGCACTGAAAATTGATTATAAGAAAATTCATTCATAAGTGAAATAAATCAGACATGTCTGTGTAAATATGGTATTGTCTCCCTGGTGTAGAAAAACTGAAATAATAAATAAGATCCAAAATGTTTAAAAAAATCATAAATAATTATGAAACTATTCTTATTGAAGGAGGCATTAGTAGCAAAAAAATATTGATTTTTTTTAAAGTAAGTTTTCAACAAATAAATATGCAACTGTCCCTAAAATGAAGAACTGGATTATGGATCATAGAATTTGGATAACCGAAAGACCTAGAGTCATCAATGAGGACAGGAACACAGTTTTCTCTGTCGCCAAGTATGCTCGAGATTTCTAACATCAGCCCCAAGGAGGTGAAGTCCAGTTATCTACAGTGAATTATTTTCATAAAATCTAACTTATGAATTGGTTCATAAAGTTACAGGAAAGAGCCCATAAATGATCACTGCTGACACCAATTGCAAATGTGGGAATTCACAAAACAACTTTCAGGAGTGGCAATTTGTTAGGAGGACACAAACAGCTCACTGAGAACTCTTATACCCATGGTTTATTAAAAGGAAAGACAAAACAAAGCAATCAGCCACAGGAGGAGGTCCAGATGCTTGGGACTGAGAAGCTGCCTCTGTCCTGGAGGGATATTCCTTACCACCCAGTTGTCAATGTGATACAATAGCCACCAACACTTATCAATCAGGTATGCTCACCTGAGTAGTGCTGTCGGGAGTACTACTGGGTATTTGTTAGAAAGTCATCACTGATTGAGTGGCCACATGGTCTCTAGGTCAATTTACATTGCTTATACTGCTTGACCTATCATAAATCATATGGTTAGTTTTTCTACTGTATGCAGTCACCACTCTGAGACTACTGAGTGCACCATGCGACCCTTTATCAAGTATGAAAGTACGACATAGACTACTTCCAAAAATTCAAGAACAAGGGACACTATTTCAACATAGAAAATACTTACTTCAAGGATAAACAAGGCTACTATAGATTAAAAGAATAAATGAAAAGAAATTCTTAGTGGAGATGTTTAATATCCACTGATATATAAAAAGAAGACAATATAAAAATATTTTAGTGCTCATTATCAATATGATCTAGCTCTAGTTTGACACTTGTGAAACAAACTAAATATAAAATTATAAATATTCTACAGGTATACAAAAAGCAAAAGTGGTAGAAAAATCTCTCCATAGGTTAAAAAAGTAGCTAAAATTGTGAAATTTTTAAAAATTCTGATTGCATCATATAATCATTACTATTCAACTCTGTGAATAATATATATAAGAATTTTAATGTTTATCTTAACCACCATAGTTGCAATAATGTACATTTTCTCATATTCCTATATTATTTACTTTTCTCAAATACACAGTTATTTATCTACAGTGAATTATTTTCATAAAATCTAACTTATGAAATGGTTCATAATATTCACCCACTTTATGTTTAAAAACAATACACAAACCAATTTATTAACACTGTAAAACAAAACTTTAATAAAATGCTGAAAAAGGTGAGAAAAATAGCATTATTTAAAAATTGTTTTCTAAAGTTTATTTTATAGGTTTGAGTAAAACTTGTCCTATATTTGACTTTCATATCTCTTATTATAAATATTTTGTTAAACTCACTTTCAAGAAATTTTTAGGGTACCTTAAGTCTACCATATAACATACCAAATTGAGTGGTTGATCAGCATAAAAATGACATTCATTGTTAAGGTTTAGATCTAAATGTCCATCAAAAGTCTCAAGTGTTCAGGTATGAGACTCTGAGAAGCCGCCTGGGTCATGAGAAGTCCGCACTTATTAGTGAGTTGACTCACTGATGAGCTGACAGGTGAGTGGGCTGTCGGAGGTGGGACCAGGCTGAAGGTGGGACAATCAGAACAGGAATTAGAAGAGCATTCTGGTTCCAGCTCCTCCTTTGCTTCTTCCTTAGATTCCACAGCCTGAGCAGTCTTCCCCGGCCATGCCACTGCCCCTTTCATTTTGATGTTAATTAGCACATATTTATAGTACATAATGATTACATTCACTGCAGGAGTTGATTCAAGTGTGCAATACATTTTAATTCTTTTTTTTTTTTTGCCGTTTGCCTCTCCTTCCCT
Source organism: Cavia porcellus (assembly GCF_034190915.1). NCBI lineage: Eukaryota > Metazoa > Chordata > Mammalia > Rodentia > Caviidae > Cavia > Cavia porcellus. The sequence goes on from NW_026947493.1 coordinate 62,342,897, forward strand.
TCTCTTTTTCCATCTCTTTCTGCTCTTCTCATGTGCAAAATATCTATCTCCCTCTTTCCTACTATTGATCATTTATTTTGCTCTTTAACTTATTTATATTTTGGGTTTTTCATATAAAAGAAGTCATACAATATTTAGGCCTGTTTGTATGATTTATTTCACTAAACACTATTCTCTCAAGATGCATCCATTGTCCTACAAATAACTCAAATGTATCCTGTTTTATAGCAGAGTAAGTTCCCTTTTACCTTACTGTTTCTGCCTTGGAGTCAGGCAGGCATAGACTGAGACATCTGAAATTGGGAGCCAAAAGGAGCATTTCTTCCTTGAAGATGAAAGTGTCAGATGGTTTCTCTCCAGCAAAGAGAATCCACACATTTAAAAAAACTACTAAAATCTGTGCCAATAATGATAAAGTTTCACATGTTTTTATCTGATCTGAAACACTTAAATGCCTTTCAAATATTTTGCCTCATTGTGAGCCATATGACAAAGATATTCTTATTTATTCCATTTAATGCATGAGAAATTATGGTTCGCAAATTGAAATTCTCATCAAGGTAAAAATGTCCTAACACTAACGATCACATCTTCCTGAATGTAGGCTTAGATTTCTTTTCAATGAAGTATGTTGTTTCTCTGAAGAGGGACAGCTTGCTACCAGTTCAAACAACACTCCTGCAGAAAAACCTCTCTGGATCTACTGACCAGATCTTAAAAATAAGCATAAAACAATTTATATGATTATATTGAAGCACATCACTTTTCTCCTTTGTATTTCACACAAATGCAATTTTATTGTCTTGTTCTGATTAGTTGAGTCATGAACATTTGTTCACCTGCGCTGTAAGCAATTTAAGCATCAGAATTAGGCAAGCTAAAATCATATGCTATTTACAAAGGAACAAAAAAAAAGGCTTCATAATAGATTCCTAGTTAATAGAAGAAATTTTAGTATCCAAAGCTGAGGCTTGTCTGCTTGCATCATAATCTGGCATATTTTCTTAAGCATAAGAGGGGTTCAATAAAAAGATTCCTTAAATAAATATATAGATATGTCTTTACATCAGCAACTACTTTTTATATATTCTTTCAGATAATAATTATCATACCATATACTTATGAAAATAAACAAAACAAAATATGCTACAAGTATCCAAGAGGGATTTAGAAGAAATGTCCTTACATGAATAGTTAGTAAATTGTATATTTTCTTCCTCCACAATCTTAGTAAATCTAACCACACATTTTAACTTTGACCCTCTATTTCATGATTTGTTTATCTATCCAAAAGGTAAGCCAGATTGATATATACAAAATGAATACATTTTAATAGGTGTACATAAAGTAATAATGTAATTGCTAACAAAATACCAATGCCATTCTGACAAAACTAGAAAACTCACCCATAATTGTAATTGCCACCATACACAAACAAACCCAAAAGGGCCAAAATAACTATGAATGAAACAAATAAAAGCAAGAGGCAGCACACCATCCGACTTCAAATGATAGTACAAGTCAGAAGTTGTCAAAATACCACAATAAGCACCAAAGCAGATAAAGAAGACCATGAGATAAACCATATAAACTGGAGCCAAATGATAGTTAGTTAGTTAGACAGATAATTTAGTTAGGACTGGGGATTGAACCTAGGGCTTTCACCATGAGCTGTGGCCCCAGTTCTTTTTTATTTTTATTTGAGACAGGGTCTTGCTAAGTCACTAATCTGCCAAAGATGGGCTTGAAACTTGCAGTTCTCCTGCCTCAGCCTCTAAGAGTGCTGTAAATACAGGTATTTACCACCATGCCTGGCTCTAACTTTTTACTAAGATGCTAAAAATTTTATTGGAGAAAAGATTTTTTTTAATAAATGATACGATAGATAATGTATATGTACATGCAAGAAAAGAATGATTTTAGATCTCTTTCTCTATTCAGTTACAAAAATTAACACAAAATGGATTAAATTCTAAGTGTAGGGTTAAAACTCTGAAACTACTAGAAGAGAAGACCTAGGGGAGATGCTTTAGAATGATGGACTATACATAGATTTTTTTTTTTAAAAGTCCTGCAAAGCATAGGAAACAAAAGCAAATATAGACAAAGGGGATTACATCAAATGGAAAAGCTTCTATTCAAAAAGGGAAACAGCAGAATAGAGAGACAAAATACAGAATACAAAAACATTTGCAAAGTATATTTCTGACAAAAATTAATATACGGATGAGGACGGTATTGTGATTTCAAAAAAAAAAAAAGCAAAGAAAACAAAAACCTGATTTAAATTGGGTAAAAGTCTAAAACGACATATTTCAAAATGACACATTGAGTCAACAGGTATATGTAAAAATGCCCATCATCAGCTTCACAGGAAAACAACAGAGAAACTGTCTCCCTCCTTAAGAATGACTGCTACAGAAAAGATGAAAGACAGCAAGTACTGGAAAGGATGTGGAGAAAGAGAATACTTGAAGCACCATTGGTGGAAATTACTACGGTCACTATGCAAAGCTACAGGAAAATTCCTCCAAAATGTAAAATTAGGACTACCGTATGGCCCAGCAGTTCCAGTTCTGGGCATCTATCAAAAGGAAATGAAATGTGGACGTCGAAAAGCCATGCCTGTGTTTATTGCAGCACTTTTCCCTAGAGTCAAGAAATGCAAACAGCTGAAGTGCTCAGCAACTGATGAAGATGGAACACTGTTCAGTCCTAAAATGAAATGACATCCTGTCATTTGTGACTATGTGGTCCAGCTGAAGACCATTATGTTAAATAAAGTAAGTCAGCCACAAAATGACAAGTCGCACATGACTGCACTCATAGGTGGAATATATGTAAAAAAAGATCTCATAGAAGTGGAGAGTAGAATGATGGTTGGCAGAGCCTGGGCATGGTAGGAACGTGGTGGGGTTGGTGAAAGGCTGATCTATCCTCATGACCCAGCTAGGACTAAGAAGTTCTGCATGGTGGTGCACAGTGCAGTGACTATAGATTATATTAACATAATCTATATTTCAAAAAGGTAGCAAAAATGACATCTGAATGTTTTTACCATAGAAATAACTATTCAAGGAGAAAGATACCTGTAAGCTAATTTAACTATTACATAAAGTAAACACATATAGAAATGTCATATGGTACCTCAAAATATGCACAATTTTTGTATTTTTATGTATCACATAAAAAGATCTAAATTTTTTTAAAAATACAGTTTAACCAATTTATAACTTCACAAAAATTTTTCAGGGATGCTGCAATACATCCTTTTCTAATAGTGACTGAAAATACTGTCTCCGTTCCAAGGTATTTGAGGATTATGAATGAGGAGGTTTATGTGTCAGTGACCCAGGAAGGGCCAGCTGTTACATCAGCTCATTTGGGCTTCAGTTTAAGGATATAAACAGCTTTTGTTTGTCTAATGATTTAACCAGCAACCACCCAAATAACTGCACAAGTAAATACTGCAGCCCATTGAATGCACAAAGCAGCCAACTAGAATAGGTCAAAGAAGAGCAGTTTAACAATAGCCATGTTTAGTTCTCTATGCAAACGTTTCCTGTCCTTTGCACACATTACAGATGTGAAACATCATTCTTTCAAATAAAGTCACAGTAAGTAACATCTGTACTGAGAAAGGGAAAACAACAAAATTTCTTTCTAATGAAGAGTGAATATTTTGACATACAAAAGACCTGGTGCTTGTCCAGCTTCTCCTTGATGTCTGGCTCTCTCTGGTTCTCTTCAGTTTCAGCTTCCTGTAACGCACTTAAGGATAAGCAACCCTCTCCCCACGCGAGTCCTGGATCCCTGTGATTAGTGTCTGGACATCCACTCCTGAACTGCAATTCTTAAGCTGCTTTTGTTTCACTCCTAAATCTCCATTTTGCTCTTCATTCCTGCCTTTCAGCATCAGTGATCAGCGATCTGTTTCTTCTCACCATCAGCATTACTTCTGCTCATCACTTTTGCTTAGCTCAGCCCCCCGCATTCTGGTACTACCTAGTCACTGGTGCCAGAACAGGGTCTCAAGTTCTCAACACAGTACATAAGATTGTTTATGAAGTGGTCTCACTTGTGACTTTCTATCGTTATGTCTCAGTTTCCATGCCTTGATCTCTGTAATAGCCATATTAGCTTCCCACCACACTATACTCCTTTCTAGCCTCTAGGTATGATCAAATTTATGGAGTCCTAACACAAGGAAATTTGATGGCCTCCATAAGAAACCTCTTTTGATGGTCCTCCTATGGGCTTCAATTGAACTCTGAGCACTGGTTACTGACATCTCTATTAGACTATCATGTATCTGATGAAAATAACAGAAAGTGGCCTGGTCATCATTTTACTCCCTTCCCTAGGTGTTATTTATAAGTAAAAATTTTTTTAATTAAAGAAAAGTATAAGTAAAAGATTAGAATAGGTGTAAACTTCTTGAGGTCAATTCAAGTAATCATGGCTCCTTTGCAATCACCTTAAGGTCAAAGAAAATATTTAAATGACACTAATAGTAGTAGTAAAAATAACAACAGCACCCCCAGCTACCATAATAATAAATTCTGTTGTTGAAAATATTTGAGCACATGCTATGCACCAGACTCTTCGACAAATCCCTTACATGATTTGAAAATTGACCAGTTTATTGAGCGGAGAAACTTTGCTACATAATACTTCCCATGTTATGTAATTTAACACTCTGGATTAACTGCTGTATCGCTTGTCATTTTTATATGACTTTAAAGCATGTCTGTACCAACAGAATAGATTTTCACTACAGTGAGTAGAAAACAGAAAAAAGTAAGTATAAACAAATTATGTGAGTATCTTGATTCCCTAGAGGCTATTCCTACTTGAGGCTAATGCACTGTGGATATACAGGCTTAGTTAATTGGACATCTTTGCTAGGCAGGGAAGATTACAGTGTTGAACTTGTCACCACATTTTGTGCAAGGCAGTTTAGTCACATTCGAGGGGGAAATTCCAAAGAATATTTTGATAGCTTTTGTCTACTATATTTTTTGAAAATGATATGGCTTTATCGTGACTTAATATACCAAAGCATTCATGGTTATCAAACTTCTTTTATGGCACTGTGTTTTGGCATATTAAATGCATATACCCTATTTTAAGTAGTAAACATACATTTTAAAATGCATTAGCTATCCCATTTGGCAACAATTTGCTTTTATTTTTAATGGTCTTTTCTATGACTTGTCAATGCATGCATTTCAAGTAATGAAATTCATGACATAAAATTTTATATCTTTGTATTTTACATACATATATATGTATATGTATATATATATATATATATATATATAGTAATCACATCTTATTGTTTCAGATGTTCTTTGCAATTAACCTTTTAAATTTACTCCATCAAGTCGACACACTACTGTTTGCTACACCAGTACTATATTACTAGATAACTGAAGTTGTTTGCAAAAAATTTCTCCTACTGGAAAGAAAGCTGCAATGAATATTAGTGTTCATTTGACTTTTTTCCTATATTCCAGATGAATTCACATGCACGGCTTGCAAATCTGGAAACTACATCCTTCTCTTTGATCTAACACATGCAAGTGAGTAGTCTAAACTTAAAATCATGTTTAAAAGACTTTGTTCATTAACTATTGCTACTATGTATGGTTTTCTTTAAAAAATCACATAAACAAACACAGTATAACTCCCCGAATCTGCACAACAGCCCAAAGAAGCACAATGATTCAAAGAGAACAATTTAGGACCACATGTCAAAAAAATAAGCTCAATGGAAAGTTGTGTGTACTGCCATCTCTGTCACTTATTTTTTTTTCCTTCTCAGGGGAGAGTTAAGGGAGTATACTTAAGAAAATGTATTTCAAATTCTTGCAATCATTTTCTTTTGACGGTGAATGAGGTACCTAATTCTAGAGAGCTGTAATATTTTAACTAATTCCAGTAATAGTAGAGTACTTACAATTAAAAAAACTCTTGTACTAAACTAACTACAGTGATAATTCATTTTTCCTGATTGAAGGTTTAAAAACTCATGATAGGAAAAATAAAGTACTAAAATTGGCTTTAATAATATCTTTCAGAAATAATTGTTAATTTGTTTTTAACATGACATTGATCAATATATTTGTATATATGTGTACCTATCAATATACAACTGTATTATGTTTACAATGGTATCTCTTTACAATAACCTAAGTTATAGGTTTGAAGTATTTTTTTATTTCTAAACATCTATTTCTTCTGTCTAGATGAAAGCAGTGCTTCCCATTTCTTGTGTCCCTATCAGGGATAACCTATGTATGTATTCAGAAATCTGCATGTGTACTTCAACTTTTCCATCTGATATAGTAGGGATTAAAACTTACTCTGAAGCTCACATAAAGAAATCCTATTCTAGAGAGTGGCCACATTTTTTCAAATGGTTAAGTTGTATTCCACTAGCTGGAATATCGCTCAGTGTCTAATGCGAATGTCTCTTGATGGACATTTGGATTATTTCCAGTTTTTGTAACTGTAAATAATGCTGAGATGACTATTTTGTACACAGCCTTTAGGTGCTTGTAAGAAGTGTTATCAAAAAGATTGTTTTGTAGGCAAACTGTTTCTGACAATCAAACATTTCCTCAAAAAGTGCCAAAAATTTATATTCACAGTGACAGCATGATGGTGCTAGCTTCCCAAAATGTCATAGCAGTACGTCACTGCCTTTTGGACCTCTCATGGGGTGACAGCAGAATGTCACACCTTATTGTATCCTTAATTTGCATTTAGTTTTATGATTAGATATGTGTAACTTACCTTTGGAGATCACTACAAACCGGCTCTGAGCAGGATTTAAAATTAACTAATTGGCTTTCTGTGTTTATCTGTCAGTCTGTCCTAGGCCTCAGCCCCTTGCCTGCCAACCAGAGCTAAATCTTAGGAAGTGAATCTCTATGAATCACCAGTCCTGGCTGAGGCCTGTAGTGGCCTGTGAGGCCAGAGATACCTCAAAGGGCAAGATAAGGCCACATCTGCGGACACTTAGCTCCAACCCCAATTAACAAGGTAGAGACTGCAGCTGCAAAGATTACTCCTACATGTCTTCATGATAAGACTGTGCTACTGAATTGACTTGATTCATCACTTGGAGACATCTTTGAAGTGACTCCCACGGTCCTGCTCATTGCTTAACTTTCCTCAATTTCCCTGCTCTCTGTTGTTGGACCTAATAAATAAAGTGGGTGGTCCAGAGAAGTCTTTGTCTTATCCCTCAGAGTCTGGAGCTCAGCCAAAGGGTTTTGACCCTCCTGGAGTGCTAAAATCGTAACACTTGTCTTATTTTCTTTAAGCCTCCATGATACACTTTTTTTGGGAGATTGGGGAACTAGGTCAGGATTCGGTAAGTTACTAATCCTTAAAATGTATTTGTATTTATCTTCATAGTGACAATTTTTCCAATGAACTTGAACATTTTTATATCATCACTCAAAACTTTATATATGAAAAAGTAGTAGTTCTTATATTGTTTCTCAAATTATAGATTTTTAGCCCACGTAGAAATGTTTGTATTGTTATTAAGTCACTCTATACCCAAGACTTTAAATTTTATACCTTATTTAGAAATATATTTTAAGATTTTAAATATAATAAAAATAGATATATTAACTAAAGATTGATATACTCAATTAAAAATACATATTTAAATATATATGTGTACATATATGCGTATATATTCACAAAATGTGTCTCCAAGTTTTCATCCAGCAATTTTGTATTAATATTTCTAAATTTTCTAGATTTAAATAATTAATGTATGCTAGCACATATTGAGTGTTTTTGTAAACTTTTTCCTGACAATTCTTTCTGTCTTCTACTGTTTTACTTAATCTTCCAAGTCAATTTTAAGTAAATTTGCTTAATAATAGTATTTCAAGTCTAATAGTATTTTTTTTTCATATGTTTTACTTTTCCATGCAGTATTTTGTGTTTTCAAATTGAAACGTAGGTCATTTTTTATTAGTTTTACATTAAAATTATCATTTTAAGTTTGCAAATTCTTCTTATACAAGAGTATACCAGGGCTGGGGATTTAGCTCAGCAGCATAAGCGCCTGCCTTGCAAGCAGGCAGTCGTGAGTTCGATCCCGGGTACCGATAAAAATGAAAAAGACAAAAAAAAAAAAAAAAAGTATACCATGTCTTCATTTATTTAAGTCTTGTTATGGGATTTTGGTGTTCTTTTTAATTTGTAAAGCAATTTGAAAGATAAAGTATTTTTAAAATACTAAGTTATTTCCATTGCTTCCTTAAATCCATATCTAAACTTGCAGTATATTGTTCTTTAGATATTTCATATTTCTTGTTTTTATTTCCTTCTGGGTCTTACAGTCAAACTGTATTGAAGGATAAATACAAGAACTGACATTTTAATAATAGTGAGTCCTTAGTAGGACATATCTTTCTATTTATTAAAATCTTATTTTGGTTCTACAGTGAAACTCTTTCATTCATTGAATTTCTGCACATTGCTCTATGAGTTTACTCTTATGTATTTTATTTTCTTTTATTAGTGTGCTGAGATCTGTCATGGTTTGCGTCTACATGCCTCCCCAGAATCTCATGTAGACATAGGTGGGCTTTTCAGGGGTAGATGGATCCAAAATATGCAATGCTGGGTTGAAGTGTGTGATGCTGGGATCAAGTAGGTGTGATTACTAAACTAGTCCACTGATAGGTTTGACATAATTCTGATCATGGTTAAGGGGAAGGCCTGCCCTAAGTGTGAGTGCTACCCACCCTAAGGGCAAATAGCCTGGATAGACTATAAAGGACAGAAAGAGGAATAGTGTCTTCACTTGCTGGCTGATGATTTCGCTGCCTCTTTTGCCTGTCATTAACTATCTTCCCTCTGTGATGCCCCTCGCTATGCCATCCTGCCTTTGAGCCAGTTGGTTATGGGCTGAAACCTCTACAAACCTGAGCAACAATAAACCTTTCCTCCTTTAACTCTGAGTGTTGGGCATTTTGTCTCAGGAATAAGAAAAGTAACCAAAACGAGCTTTTCCTCTATAGCTTGGTATCAACTTGCGTTGAGTTCATCTCCATATAGTAAAAATATAAAATTATGCTTTGCTAACAAAGCAAAAAAGATAATAATAAAGACAGGAAATCATCAGATGAGCTACCAAGATTTAGAGCAAGTAAACATGGAAATTAAACTTTTTGACACCTTCCTTTTCCATGTGATGTGAGATAAAAATAAAAAATCCACATTAAACATTAAAAGAAAGTTTCATACTTCTAAGATGCTCAAAGGATGTTATCTACGTTACTTTCTCAGTATATGTGGAATATGGTACTTCTGTCCATAATAGGAAGATAATTAATTTTGGGGGAAAAGAATCTCTGTGCATTACACCAAAATAAATTCTAGATAAAATTATAAGATTTTAAAAGTCTTGAGTTAAATGGCAAGTTGAGAAATAAAGAATTCTAGAAAGTGAAACAATTGCTACAGTATATAAATTAATAGTTCTTTATAAAATTTAACAATTATTGTAAAATTTTTGGATATTGCTAGCTACTGATTAGCTAGTACCTCTCTTTTTTGCTAATAAGTTCTTGATATTGTTTGAAAGAGTAATTTGTATGATTCTGAGTCCTTGCTTACCTATATATCTTAATAACACAGATCTACACATGGGGAGAAAGTTCAGAATTTATAGTTCTGATATAGTTATTCCATTTTTCAGTTTTCTTTCTTTCTTTTGTAAATAACATAGAATATATGTATATGCAACACTCATCCTGAACTACCAAAGACTACTTTGATATGAGGTGTTGATTGATGAATCTAGGTTTGAATTTTTGTCTTACAATTTATACAGTGTGAATTACAACTCTGTTTACATATGAGTTAAAATCTCGAAGTCCTGCTTTTAGTTATTTCTCTCCATGTCAATCCTACTAGAAGCATGACTGGGGAATAATTTTTAATTTGTAGGATACGGTGAGAAAGTGATGATTTCCAATACTAATTATTACCCTACAAGCACACTGTAATTTCTCTCTTTATTTAATATATTTTAATATGTATCATCAATGTCCAGTGACTTTCCTGTTTTTGTTTATAGATCCTACATATTTTATTCCTTTCAATAATTAGAAGGTGTTACTGTTAAGTACTAAGTGTTGGGTCTAGATTCATGAATAACGTAGTCCAAAATTTCCCCTATGGAAACTAAAAGCCAAAAGAAGAAAAACTTAGATTCAGAAATATTATTCACTTAATAAGCATTCAATGAATACCACTAATGGCCAGAAACTGCTAGTTAAGTTGATCTCTATTTGTTGCTTAATTATGTCAAGATTTTTTTTTCTCAAATTATGCAGTCTAGCTGGTTCGAGTCTAGCACTAGAAGTCTAGTCTAGTCTAGCACAAGAGTTGCATTTTATTTTTTATACTACGGTTCAGGGCATCTTTCTTAAATGTTAATTACATTAATATTTTTCCTACTGATTTTCACGGGATTTTTAGAAAGACTTATATATTTTTCCAACAATTATAGCATGTAAGACTCTATTCTTGGCTGGCCATGAAGGCACATGTGTAACTCCAACATCTGGAGGCAAGAAATCACTGTGAGTTGAATACCAGCCCAGGCTACAGTGAGACCTTGTCTCAGGGAAAAAAAAAAAATAACAACAACAAAACTCTTCTTGTGAAACATAAACAAATTTTGAACACTTTGTTGAATCTTTAAATAACACAAATAAAAGCCACAGTGAAAAGCCCAACAGAGTTAACTGAAAGGAATACCTAGAAGAAATAAAACATATCTTTTACTCTATAGAAATATGAAGTCAAAATTAAAAATTCAAAGAAGTTAAATACGAAAGAAAATTTTGAAAAGATTCCCAAAACTTTTTTCAATAAAAACACTTTTTTGTGCAATATGCCTTGAAACTAAACTTTGCTTATTTGTAGGTAATAGATTTTTTAAAGGCTGAATAGAAAAATTACACTTTTGAAAAAAAGCTGGGTTATTAATGTCTATAGGCAGATTAATATTGCCATGTACTAAAACGATTGTCAACATGGACCACAAATGTACTTTCAGAAGACACCAGAATTGTCATATTCATGGGGTAAATTTATATCAAAATGTACATGATAAAGCATACCTTAATTTCCAGATATGTCCCACAAGTTTATATTAAATGGTATAACACTGTTAAAATAGTTTTAATGACTACAAAGTTAAAATCCAAATATATGCTTGAAATACTTAAACTCACTTTAAAATAAAGTGTCTGAAAAAGAAATTAAAAATTCTGGTGACTGTGAACCTATCTCTATTTAATAATGCCACCAGTATCTGAACGGGAAATGTCAATAAATAATATTGAAGATTTCAGAGGGCTATCTTAACCCATAATTGAATCCAAATATTTTGAAAATCAATTAATATTTACTTTAAAATTATTACACACAATTTCTGCTTCTTTCTATAATATTTACCCAAAATATTTGAGAGAGTGTGATCTTGTATTACAAGGAATTTTCAATTAATTCTCTATTTACAGTGTCTTGGTTATTGCTTCCTTTGGTCTTGTGTGAATTTAGACCCAATTACAGTGTCCTGTGACCAGGTGACACTTTGGTTATAGAAAATTAAACTGTGACTCAAAGTATTTTTAAATTATCAAGTTTTGGGTTATTTCTCACAGTGTTTTTCATTTGTAAAGCATGGTTTAGATTCTCTGCCAAAAACATATTTTTAAAGTTTTACATTAAATTTATTTTTTGTTAATTGTACTGCAGATTGAATCCAGGCTTTACACATGCTATACCATGTAGTTACATCTCCAGCCCTTTTTGTTTAACTTTCTTTTGAAATGGGATAATGCTGCTTCAAAGGACTAAGGGAAATCAGAAAAGCAGGGGAAGCAGATGGATCACAGACCCTCACGGGCAACAGGAAAAAACGCAGGCTTTTATTCAAATTCAAGGTTTCAAGGGTTGCTGGCAGAGGTTGGTATGATCTGATGCACGGTTTTACAATAACATTCTGGCTGTAGTGTTGACAAAAGATTAGACAAAGGGCCTAAGCAGGTAGACGAAGAGAAGAAACAAGAAAAAAAAAAAACTGGAGATTTAGATGCTGTGTGATGGTGACTTCAACTGAGGTAGTAGCAATAAACACAGAATGATAAAAATCTCATAGAAAAGTAAAGAGCGGTCTAAGGTTGACCACTTATGAAGGTTTTGGTCATGAATCAAGATTATGGAGACATAACTGAAGGCAAAATCTATGTTTCTATTGTATTTTTTCCAGGTAGCATTTTCTATTCTCTTCTTCCTTGGCTTTCTTCAACACAAACACAAAATAAAAAAGCATCTTTCAGTCAAAAGGAGTGGAACCATACTCTGTATTTATTCAGATTTATGGTTCTTACAATAGAATTAAGTAGGTTGTCATCAATGAAGATGGCTTTCCCTAAAAATATTTTTGTGATGAATGACCAGAAACTAAATTGATATTAAAAAATGAAATATAAAGGGCCGGGGATTTAGCTCAGCGGCATACGCATCTGCCTGGCAAGCACAAGGTGGTGAGTTCAATCACTGGTAACAAAAATAAATAATAATTTTATTATAGAAGATAACTGCTTCAGCTTGAGATTTTTGGAAAATGATGAAATGTTTTCATTTGACAGGCCCATGAAGCTAGTCATCTCTATTTACAGTTACGATGCTTACTATGTTCTTCTTAGCGTGCTCACCATGATAGCTGTGTCCCTTTTAACTTGCTGTATAAGGTGCTGGCTTTTGCTTATTCTCCTTGATATAAAGAACTGGTTAACAATCCACAAGAACACTCCCTCCCCACCTTTTTGCATTAAAAGAACTTCAGGCAGTAGATAAAGTGTTTTTTTTTTCTTATTTCTAGCTGTAAAAGAACATAGTTTACAGCTGCATTTTTCATAAATAGGAATTTTTGTATATGAAATATATTCTGTGTGAAGCTGGCTAGTTCTGCCTTCTGCTTTCCTTCATTTTATAAAATGACCAAAATAGTGTTTCTATGTTGCAGTATAAAGGCACATTGAGAGTAAGAATCTGAATAATCAAGATCTTACTACTATCAACTCGGTTTATATTTTTCAGGGAGTAGTCTTAAAATCACCTCATCCAAGGAAGGACAAAGCTTCCTTTGTTATTATATTTTTTTCCCCCATGCCTTGGTATTTTGTTTTGATTTTTCACTTCCTTTCTGTAGGTGATTTACATTCCCCAAAGACTATGAAACTACAGGGCTTAACTTTCTCATGCATATATATATATATATATATATATATATATATATCCTCTCAAATATTCCCTACCCAATAGAAACACATTTAGATAAACTCACTGTAGCTAAATGGGTATTTGAAATAAAAAAAAATGAAGCAAATCATCTGAGAGGAAACTAGCTATCAAAAATAATCAAGCAAAAATTTTATTATAGAAATGGTTCTTCCTAGTAAGAAAATGAAACTAATCAAAGATGTTGTCTTTGCTTATATCTAAAATTTCTTATTTTTTGCTTAAGAAATTATAAATATTATTATAAATAATACTTGCTGAAATCTTTGTCAAGGAATAAAAATTTAGTAGAATAAACTATAATTCTGTATTTCCATTGTAGTTGATTTTTATACTATAAACATGATACACTACCTATTGTTTGATGATATAATTATTACACAGACTTCCTTATTCGGTACTGTGAAGCCCACAAGAACCAAGTTCAGGTCTGCAGAAGTTTATCTGCTAGTTAGAGATACTCTCCCATCAGAAATAAGGGAGGTGGACAATAAATGTAAAAATAACCAAAAAGATCTGGAGGTGAAGACAGTCAGAGAGGATGGGGCAGACATCTGGCAGACACCGAGGCATGAAGGACTGAAAAAATACAAGTTTGAGAGAGAAACTTCCAAACAGTAAAGCTAAGGCAAAAAGGACCATTAAGTTGAAGTGTTAATGAAACAAAAAGGCTTCTGGTTTGCATACAGTTTGTAAAAAAGAAAAATAGAAGATCAAGCCACATGGTAAGAGAAAGATCAAATAATGGGCATTCATAAATCTATATGAAACAGAGTCAACAAGAAGCAAATCTATGAAAAAATAAAATGAAAAAAATAAAGTGACAGTTTGGCAGATAGGAAGACCAGGTACGGGGCAATTGTAACCAGCGTGGCAAAATAGAACTTCATTAGATGTTTTTCTTTAGAGGCAAACTATTTCATCAGACCTAGTAAATAACCACACACCCACTTTTCCTGAGCCCGGGAGAATGGATGGGATACACAGACACTGGCCCTGGGAGTCAAAATTCTATTTCATTTGCACAGTTAAGGAAGGAAAAATTTGGGGTTCAGGGAGGAATGAAACAAGTCTGGGCATATCTAATGTCTCATGTACCCCCTCCTCCACTGTTCCTTGATATAAAAGACCCCACACACCCATTCACAGTGAGATGTCGATTTGTGACACATGAGGCTCTTTCATCTCCTCAGCATTAGCTTTGAAGAAATCCTTTTTGCTTTTCACCAATATAAATGGTCTCCTTTGATTTGGTCAGCAGTCAGCAAATGAGTTTAAGCCTATGGATTTAATCCTGTGGCCAATAACATAATGACATAAATTTATAGGCGAAAGAAGTCTAGATTAATTAGTATACAGAGAAAAATTGGGACAAGAGTAGTCAACATTTCCTTAATAAGTTTAGGAAATTCTAATCACTCTTAAGATTAATCATAAGCACCATCTCAGAAAAACTTGGGTATTTTCAAAAAAAAATTCTGTACTTTCTCTTTGTTTAAATGTCATAATTTGAACTCTTATGATCTGTAAGTATTTATATTCATGTCTGCCTTGATTTCCTGAAATATAAGCTCTCTAAAGACAGGCTCTAAAGACAGGGATGCAAGCTTTAATTCACACATTCTTGGTTCCTAATAAATCCTAATAAGCAGGTATACTCATTATATAAAAGGTGAGATAAATACAGAAACTATAAAGTTAGGTGAAATTAGGCAACTGGAGACCAATCATACCATATCACATGTGTTATCATCAACAGAAATTAATCTTAGAAAGAGAACCGAGAACTAAAATTAAAAAAAAGAAAACTCTATCTTTTGGAAGTGTTGATTAAAAGAGTTCAAGAGGACCTAACAGCTTAAACAGTTCTTTCTTATATTTTTAGATGTGTGTGCTAATATTCACAACAGTGGACATTTACTTGAGAGTTTGAACTATGAGGTTTTTTTCATGTATTCTCGTTTCTAAAAGGGAGTGATCACAGAACCCATCTGGCAGTCAACCGCACTTACTAAGCATGCACAATGTGCAGCAAGCAGAGACACTGGTGAAAGCGATTGCCAGACAGAGATATCAGTGTCTTTGAAAAGTAACAATCTCTTTAGACAGACAGGAATAATGAAAAACTGCAACCAGAGTCATTTTCCCATCATACGCACAGATAAGGAAGGTTGACACTTCGGTGATTTCACTACGCTGCTATGCTGTCAAGCTACAAAGCTGCAGTGTAGAAATTTTCAGCCAAAACAGTAAAATCAACTTACATCTAGTGTCTGGCAGAATAAACAAGGAATTGTATTTGTTTTCATTTCAAATATGTGCCCTGGACTAAGTCACATTGACAAACGATATATTTACAGATATTATATATATAGTTTTTTCTTTACTCTTTAAATTTGAATTTATTAGCCTACTTGAAATTGAATGATTGCATCCAAACAAATATTACGGGACACCTGTAGCATTAAAAAAAGTGTATGCAATGAATTTGAAGAAATTCATTGATTTTTTTCTGGAAAACACAGTGACCTTGTGCGTACTACATCAAACCTAGATCTTACATTTCCATAAGGGAAATAAAGTACATGATCTAATTAAAATTATATGAAATCTATATTTTAAATTATTACCTTGGTAAACAGGGAAGTTGGTATAAGTAAGGTAATATTTCATTATGTATTGATTCATGTCCCTCAAAAATGAAAGCAGAATATTTTATTTTGAATGGACAATAGTCATAAAATGTGCCTATTTCAATAGTCTAATGCCAGAATGCAAATTTATATTGTCCTTTAATTTATATTGTCCTTTTATTTATATTGTCCTTTAATTGAGGGA
Organism: Cavia porcellus; assembly: GCF_034190915.1. NCBI lineage: Eukaryota > Metazoa > Chordata > Mammalia > Rodentia > Caviidae > Cavia > Cavia porcellus. The sequence goes on from NW_026947493.1 coordinate 62,359,091, forward strand.
AGAAGTAATTTTTACTTTTACAGTCTATTTACCTTTCAATATTATATAATGTACATCTGATACACTGTTCATTAGTATCATCTGAAAATCCAGAAACACATTTAAAAATGTGCTACCTGATAACCTTTTAAAAAATAATTCAGGCCAGGGATTTAGCTCAGTGATTCAAGTGTTTCCCTGGCAAACATGAGGTTGTGAGTTCAATCCCCAGTACCAAAAATAAATAAATAAGTAAAATACTAATAATAATGTTAATTGAGCAGATATAAATGCCTTACTAAAGAAAATAACATCTATATATTTATTTGAAGTCAAAATAATAGTCTAATAGAGACTTACTCAAATAACTAAAACAGATACCAAGAAAAATGATCAATACTTCTAAAAAACAATGCAGTAATGGTGGAATGAAACTCCAAGTATCTCATAAAATGTGTAAACCAAAAATACAATAGCTTCAGTGTGCCTGGAAACAACTAAGCTCCCAAGCAAATCATCCTTATTAGTTCCTATTCATGATTTAAATTATGCTATTTTATCTCTTCATGACACACAGCATTTTTAAACCCTCACATTTCTAGGCATTTTAGCTTCTGCTGACATAAATGCATTCCCCAAATAGAATATTACAGCAATCTTTTGCCAGACATTTAAGCCCATTTGTGCATCTACTTTTTAGGATGCTTTTTTTCTTTTTTGAAACTTCTACTGTGAGACGCTTGGGAAGGTATTGTTAGATTGAATGAGAACTTGTTTTCTAAAGCAACTAGACACTTGATCTATCATGAAAAAAAAAAAATCACAGCCTCCTACCTTGAAAACAAACATCTCACGGCGAAGAATAGCTAGCGTGTTAAAGTTCCCATCACAGATGTTGGGCTTGGCTCCAGGGTAGGAAGGTCTGCCAGTGGGAGGCCGTGGAGGCTTCGGCCTGTCATGTTTCCTTGGGTCCACTGGAGGAATAGAGCGGTGAGGGGGCACTGTCGGTAGGGGTCTTGTAGGTGGAGGGATCTTGTCAGGTGGACCTTTTGAAAACATGAGGACAGTGCTTGGCTCACTTAAAACTGGAATAGTGCTGGAAAATATGCTACAGAGAACAATCACTTATCAGCAAAGGCCACAGACTAAGCAAGCTAAGTGGTCTTAAGATCCTTCATTTTCTGAGAAAAGTGAATCATTTTACCCACCAAACCACTGCCAAGTTTCTAAGACATTCTCCTTATCACACTAGTTCTGAATCCATGTAATTGACATTTCTTTGTTCATTTTTAAATGACTTTTAAAATAGCTTCTCCTTGCTCCTTATTTGAAAACTGCTATCAAGTGTTTTGTTGGAAGTGGGTGGTACATATGAATATTGGAGTAAGCTTCACCAAAATTAATCCTGAATTTTGACAGAAAATGACTTTCTGTGAATTTTCAAGAGAATAATCTGTGATCAAAATTTATATATTATATCTCTATATTTTCTAATGTTTGTTGCCCTATTTTCTACTAAAATGTTGGACAAATGGCTAGATGCATATTTTATTTAAATATCAAATCTAAAACATCCACTTATTAAAAATACAACCAGTAAAAATTAATGCAGGGAAGTATTTCCAAAATGAGGTTTCTAAATTAAGCCAAAATTTACACATATAATTTGGCACAGATGTTAAATATCACTCCTCAAGGAAGTTAGGTTTTCAAAAAGAAATACAAAGCTGTCCACAATATTTAGATACAGGAAAGATATTCTTTTGTAGACTTTTAGTCTAGACTACTAATTAATGAGATCATAAAGAATTTTTTTTTTCAGTCAGCTACGCAAGATGAATGCCTGATGATATACACTTAGGTGTAGAAGAGTCCAATTCGACATAGAAACTATTCAATGTTCAGGCATGTGTCTTTTCCTAGTTCTCAATGAAACAGAAACAATCACAAAGTTGACCTTTTTTTTTTTTTCCAAATCTATTTTAACCCTGAGATAACGCTAAAACTTATATATTAAAACTGAGAGACTAATGAATGCAACATAGGGTAGTTAACTTGAATTACACTGTGTAAAAATGCAAATGACACCTTTTGGATACTTGATATTAACATACAGAGTACATATTTGTCTTTGTATTATAAAAATGAAATCTTCACTTCATTAATTTAGTAAAGTCGGCTTGTTATATGTAAATTGTAAATGTCAAGTTGTTAATAATTATGCGAAATAAATGTCTTTATAAAGGTCAATGGTAATGCTAAGTGAGTTAAAACTATAGTAAACATGAAGGATAGTCTTCGCCATGTTAATTTGCATTTACTATGTGAAACCCATAAATAAAAAGTTTTCTATATTAAAAATTTATTTTGAAGTATGTTAATAAATGTATACATTTGTTAACTTTTACTCCTTCATAGGTTAACTTTCACTTTTCATCAATAATATTATGCCTTTGAGATAAATTTGTTGTATCTCTTCCATAATGGTACTTTCTTGACTTTCAAAATTCTTCTTTCTTGGAACTACCTAACATCAAATCTCAGAAATTTTAAACCAATCTTTTGATTTGTACCAAATATCTCAGCATCTTATATGAAAGTCTTACATTTCCTACTACTTTTATTTATTATTTTCACTCATTTTATACTTTGACTTGAGTCTTAAATATGAAAGTTTTTTGCATTTTTGGTGCCTAAGATCTTCCCATAACCTATACCATAATATCCGAGACTACTGTGAACAAAAATAAATTGATAGAATTTTTCCAGTAGTCCAGATATTTTTCTTTAGGTTTTCTCTGCCTCACATGTTTAGAGCATCTACTTCACAGAAGCAGGCCAAGAATCCTGGACTTCACTGCAGGACTAACCAAACAGAAATAATGTCAACCTACCATATATCTTCTGAATGCCCTGCAAATCATCATTAGGAAGTTTGAAGTTGTCTGTTTCCATATACTGGTAAAATGGAGCCATGATGGCAGTGGGATCATTGGAATGTTCCAGTCCCAAAGCATGTCCCAGCTCATGAACTGCTACGAGAAATAAGTCATTTCCTGTGAAAATGACAAGAATGGAAATTAGTGATATACAAGCAAGAAACTGCTGAAAACAATTTAGCATTGAGGCTGGGGATTTAGTTCAGCGGCATAAGCACCTGCCTTGCAAGCAGGTGGTCGTGAGTTCAATCCCTGGTACCGATAAAAAGTTAAAACAACAACAACAACAACAACGACAACAACAACAATTTAGCATTAGCAAAATATTACCCCCGCTAAAAATAAAGTGAATTGTTTACTTCATCTGGATGAAGTTATCAAGGCATTACTACCAGCAAAATTCAATTCTTATTTTAAAAAGGTGATAATGATATAAAACATTATAAAAAATTATAAAACTTTAGAAAATGGAAAAGAACAAAATAAGAAATGCAGGATCAGAAACTGATACTACCAAACTGCTCTTAAAATATTCTTCCAAATATACAGTACATGGTACATGATATCTAACTTTTATAACTTTCACATATAACCTAATAGGACTTATTTACACATAACATAATTCTGTCAACTTTGTGAAAATCTTAGGGCAGATATAATCTCTGCTTTTATATAGATGAGTAAATTAGGCACAGAGGATGTACATGCTTAGAACAGCAGATTCTAATATTTATACAATTGTAACTAGAACTATAATGATTCTGATTGTAAGATTAAGGCTTTAACTTATTGCTTGCTATAAGTACAGAGAATACAAAAATGCAGAAGACTTAAATAAAAGCTGTCTTCTAATGATCATATTAACAGGAATTTCAATCAGAGCTGTAGAAATATCAATTCTCCTTAATTCACGTATGATTCTAACAAAATATATAGATTTAAAAATTGCTGTATTGCTCCAAAAATTCTTACTGTAAACCTGCATAGTATTACTGCAAATTCTGCAGATACCTGATGCGGCTGAGTGCAGTTAAAAGTCTGTTGAGGACTCTGTGTCTATCTCCTCCTGGATTATCCTAACTAACCACACTTTGAAGAAAAGAGTCCCATAGCCATACTTGCTAAAAATTTAGTTGGATCATGGGAGTAAGATTGTTATATCTCTAAGTGAAAGTTAACATGATTGCTGATGGATTACTTGCCACAAATGCAGATAATTTCAATGAATGTCACCTTAAGGAAAATTCTTTTTCAACAATTTTTAGAATTCACACTGCTAATTCCCTAGACAGCCCTATTTTTTTTTAAACACAAATAAACATTTTTCCCACTCTGGGGTAATCTATCATGGAGAAATAGATGAAATCATGGGCCTGGCTCTTTATCAACATTAGCACACTGAACTTGCACCACTGAAACATTTCCAGGGAATTACCTGATTCTCAAAGAACAATTGATTAACTGCTGGTCTGAAATAAATTCAGAATTTTAAAAATGAAATAGGAATTGCCATTTTTGGCCTCAAAGAACTTACTTTCTCTTATTATAAAATTACTTATTTGAAAATGAAGACACTGAAAAATGAAGCAAATTATATATATATATATATATATACACTACAGTAAGCATATATTATCTACAAAAAGCTTATTATGCTATAGGCATCATAAATATTTTATTTGCATTTTTTCATTTAATTCTTCTAACAATACTGTAAGTCACCCAGTCACTTTTCCCAGCTCCATTTTTAAAATGAGAAAACAAGGCCTGGAGACAGCATATACATGTTTCTAAGTTAAATAGTAAGGCAGAGTTGTATTCACACTTGTCTCATTCTGAGTCCAGAGGTTATATTTTAATTATTACCATAGATTGCACAGTTAGTATGAACAGCAGATTAGTAATATAGTCATATGAAAAAAAATTTCATCCTTCAAATAGTGCATTCATTCTATGACTGTCTTGCATGCCTACTGTGTGTTAGGCACATATCTATGATTGACAACATAATAACGAACAAATAAAAAAACCTTGCCTTCATAGCACTTAAACTCTAACAAGCAGAGACTGGAAAGAAAGACGGTAGAGGCGTGAAGCAGGTGCTAGCTACAGCGATAAGTGACAAGGAGTAACAAACGATAGTGATGATGAGGTCAGAGTAGGAATGTGGGCTAGAGCATGTGTGGCATTTTAGATAATACTCAGAGTTTGGCTTCTAATTTAACAAAACTAGGAAGCACTGAAGCCTTTTGAGGAGGCAAGTAACACCATCTGACTTCCATTTTCCCAGGATCACTGGTAATTACTTCTGAGAGAACTGACAGCAAGGGACGAGGGAAGCAGTATGATCAAGATCTGGAGTTACTTAAATAATTCAAACAAAACAGCTGTCAGCCTGGGTGAAAGCAGCAGCGCTGGAGATAGACAGCAGTGAGTGATTCTAGATACACTGAAGGATGAGTCACAGCACTTCATATAGATATGGTGCTAGGAATGAGAAAAGAATACGGTCCAAGATAACGCGAAGATTTTGACCCAGCCAACAGGAAGAATGAAATTGAAATCACTGATGTGGGAAATTACCACCATAAAGAGGGCTGGTTGTTGGTGCGTGCGTGTGTGTGTGTGTGTGTGTGTGTGTGTGTGTGTGTTAAATATGTGATGGAGATTGGAGAGGACCAGAGTTATCAGATGCTCTGTTTTTTGAGTGGTAACTCACAGATGATTTTTAAATGTTTAGTGATTAGAGATGTCAAATCCAACTGGATACATGCCAAAGGGATTTAGGAGGCAACTGTAGACTAGAAGTATAACATTAAGACAGATGAGCGTGGTTAGGATAAAACACATGGGTTAGTCTCAGAAGCATGCACAAATTAACTATAGGAATAAAAGACAGGGTATCATCTAACACACAATGAATAAAAATAGGAGATAGTTATTCATAAATAAATATGGAAACTACATTATGCAATTTAGGGAGAAGACTTCTTAGGATTTTGTCTCAGAGGATAGTCATAAGTGAGAAGAAAAGACACTATAGTAATTGTTAGTTGCAGAATTTTTAACCCCAGCTCTAAAATAAAGAACATTTTTATGTCCAATCACAGTCACATTTAAATGCAAATCTCATACTAGCCAATGCCTTTGGAATGAATCTGACTGCCACCTGAAATATTATGTTATGTATTAGGAAGATAGACAGGAGCATGCTACAGGCTAACTGGAATTAACTCCCCTTGGGCTGAGAGGGAAAAGGAACTCTTACTAAGAGCAGACCCACTGGCAAAATAAAGGACAATTACAGCAGGCAAAGGACCAATGGAGATCAAGTATTGAATCTGGAAGAAAACCTCTAAGAGATGGCACTGAGTTGGTTGTACAATGAACAGCTGGCCAGATCAGAGCTTAGCAGAAAGATCTGGTTCAGAGTGTAGCCTTAGCGTTTTGGCACTTTCTTTTGGCACAACAGATGCTTCTAGTTTAGAAAAGTCTTAATGTGGCCTTTCAAGAGATACACTTTTTTTTTTTTCCCTCTGAGAAAAAAAGCTTTACCAGTTCTTCTGCGTGTCTCAGGTCAAGTCCTCTAATTAGAAAAGAACATACCCGGAGCACTGCTCCTAGATAAACACTTAAGAGCTAATCCTAACACTCTGGCAGACAAACAGCACTTTCAGTCACTCACTAAACTCTTGGCTAGGAGCCCAGCAGCGTCATTAAAGTCATTTTATATCATCAGATATTTCACTGGGAAATAATCTCTTGGTTACAATTATTTTCTTGGCTAATAAGAGGAATATAGAAAGACAAAAATAAAACAGACCTAAGAGTCATCAGTTTGGAAGAGTGCTAGTAATTTCACTTCATGCATCTGTTCATATCAAATGAGTTAAGTATTTCCTAATCACCATTTCCAATGGGTGGAGTCACTCCTTATCTCAGGAGTAAGGTTTTAGAAGAAAGTTAGGATCAGGATATGAACTTATGACCTACGGAGTATGTCACAGCACTTATCATCAGAAATGCTGGCCAAGGGCTCCAAGTCATTGTCATGCTTCAAATGATTGGCAATAATGTAATTAAGCACTACTCCCAGCTCCACAATAGTTTAAAAGGGCAAGTTGTTAAATAAAGTACAGCCCTATGATTTGAATTCCAGTAGGAACAAAAGTTGTTGGCACATGATGGGATTTAGACAATTAGAATGCACAAGACCTCTTTCTTAGCAATGAAAATAATAACTACTTCTGTAACTTATCATTAATTCACATTATTTGAGATTCTGGATTCTAATATGCCTTGATCTTATCACCATCCATGCAACAAAAAGAAATCAGGCTTTTGGTTCTTTGTACAGAAATAGTACTTGCTTCTTTTGCAAGATTTTGAATTTTGAATTTGTGGCTCTTAATTGTATCTCTAATCTCCTTTCCTTTGTAAATTCCAATGCAATTTCAGAATACTAAACTGTGTATTATGAACGATAATGCATTATTTATCATTTCCTTGTCATAATTATGTCTATATTTTATCTCAAGCTCTTTCACCACCCCCCACATCTGCATATGCTATTTCCTCTTCTGACATATGCTGAATGTTAAAAAGTGACTATATAGTATTTCATACATAAAACTTTCTGGATTTCTATCCAGTAATTCTATAAGCCTACTCAAATATTCGATCAGCAACACTGTTGAATCTGCTTGTTTCTTTGTCCTAACCTATAACTTTGACTTTCTGATGTGTGAATTTCTCATTTCTTTGCTTGTATATTTGTACTTTTGTCAAATATGTTTCAATAAATTATGATTTTTACAAAATCTTATTAATCATTAACAATGAAACCCAAAGTCATTCTCTGTAAGAAATCCCACTGCCTCTGATTATCCTGAGACTTTGTAAATATTTTAATTATTAACACATACTATATTATTTCTGCTCTTAATACTTTTAAAAATTAAATTATTAATAGAACAAGCATGAATAGATTCATAAATTAAATATTTAAACATAATATTTTGAAATCCATGCCTAGAATTAAAGCAGATATCACCAAATCTTTGATTAGTAGAAATTCCTTTAGTGCTTAGGAAATGCACAGGATAGAATGCTTTCTTTGAGCCTCATCCTTCAAAAATTATGCATACAGCAAGTTTCTTTCGTGAAGACTCAAAGCATAAGTGGAAAGATGCAAGCCTCATTGATGGCCCCAACAATATCCGCCATTTGGTCTTCACGTTTACATTATATCAGGGTTACATTCGGGTTGTCCAGTGTTATATAGAAAACTTCATTGACTTTCAAGGTTAAGTCATAAAATACACCTATGAATCTATCTTTGTCAGCCTCGCTTTGCTTTTTCTTCTCATCCCTTTCCCTCCACCTCTTCCCCCTTTCTCTCATCAATCACTCCAGAGAAATCAGTTGCCATGTTGTGCAGATAGCCCTTCAAAGACAATACACGGTGAAAAATTGAGGTAACCTGTCACCAGCCCTGTGAGTGAGCATGGAAGTAGATCTCACCACTTCAGATGATTGCGTCCCTGTCAACAAGAGTATACATTGAGATCCTATGAGTCAAAGCACCCAATTCAGCTGCTTCTAGATTCATTTTCTGAACTAAGTGAAGTAATAAAAGCTTGTTATTTTAAATTACTAATTTTGGAGCGAGTTACTCTGTGTATTAAAAATCATTAGTATGGTATATTTTAGCACTTTAACCTTCCCTCTTGAGTTAGAATTCATAGGAAAGAGTAATTGAAAAGATCTTATTAGCTCATAAGCTGCTCTGTAGCCTGGGACATAAATATTGTGCAATCCTACCAGCTCTGAAGGGTCTAGCAGTAACCCTAAATCTGAAGGAAAATCAGGGATGGAAACATGCCAGAAGTGGAGACACCAATTTTTTCTTTGCCTCCTTTGATTTCTGGAGTTTGTAACAACTGATCCAGCACCTGCAACTTTGATGCTGCATGTGCAACTTTGTTCCCACTCCATTTACCCTTCACTGAAAAGATGGGCCACTCCCCTGGAGGTTAGGAAAACCTTGGATTCCTGGCAAGGAGGTAGAGGAGTTGGGTAGACAGGTCTGTGAAAAGAAAGGCTACACTTGAGCAACTTTGAATGTGTGCTGACCATCATGGACTATATTTTTGTTTATGCAGCGCTGGGGATCAAACCCAGAGAAAATGCTCGGCAAGTCCTCTACCACCGAACCATAGCCCCACCCACACCTATGTTTTATTACTTCCCCTTTCTTACAGCACTTTTAGAGCCTGAACCCCTTAGTCAGGCAATCCCTATGGAACAGAGAGGTGAGGTACACATCCTGGCTACTCGGGTACGGTTTTGTCTTATGAGGAAGATGCTCAGAAAAGCTGATCTTGGGGAGATTTTTCATTTGTCTCTTCCAGGCACGTCTACTATTCTACGCAGGATCCAATCCCTTGCAGGCTTGCTTCCCTCTTCTTGCCTTCTCCCTGCCTACTATCTTTGTCCCCAGCACTCTTCCTCTGTTGGATTGCTTTCCTGGTGCCTCATGCTAAAGAACGATGCCCTAGCTTCTCCCCCAGATTATCTTCTCCAGCTCAGTCAGGCATAGACTGCTATGAAACCAGTTTGATAGTGCAGTGATTTAGTAGTTGCTTACCACTGATGAGCAAATGCATTGCAATGAACTTAAAATTACACATGCACTCACAAGTCCATTGAATAAGTTTTATTGAGCTTTATTTGGTGCCAAATCTAACTTATGGATGCCCAGAATTTAAAAGTGGTTTCTTTAGGGTTTAGTATTATCACTGCCCAACCATTTGAACAATCAAAGGAAAAATAATTTATAAAATGATCTAATAAAAGCATCAAGGAGAAATAAGAATTAACATTCTGATGTGCTGAGTAGAGTACTAGGTACTTTATATCTATTTGTAAATCTCTGCTCCATATATGTTAGGTTTTATACAATGATTACTTTAAAGATTATGAAATTGAGACTTTCATAGACTTTTTGAACTGAGCAAAGTTACATACTAAGTAGAAGAAACATATTTAATGCATGACTATCCCATTGGATAAATTTTTATTAATTTTATTAGTAAAAAGGTCAAGAAAAGCGATTGGACGCTTTTGCACCACCAGTGGTACAAACCCTGTAGTGGGTCAATCATGCCTGTGCCACCAGTGATTTAAGCCTGTGGGAAAGTGTTAAAATTTACTACCTTCCTGCTAGAGCTTCCATAACAAAATACCACAAACTACCTGAATTAAATGATTTTGTAAGGTGCCTGGTGCTGAAAGCCGGAGAACAGGTTATTGGCATGGTCAGTTTTGGAGAGGAATCTCCTCCTGACTTACAGAAATACCCTTCTCTTTATGTCTTCACAATATGGACAGAGTGGCAAAGAAAGCTCTCTCAGAACTCATCAAGTAGGTCCCATCTTCATGACCTCCTCTAACCATATTCATCTCCAAAGATTCTCTCTCCAACAACCACTTTATCCCCGGGGAATTAAAGATCTCATATAGAAGTTTTGTGGCCATTACAATTCTGTCTATAGCACTTCCTCTGTACAATTCCAGCAGCTCAGAGAATTTTAATCACTTTCATTGTTTCTGTTGGTTAAGTTTAAACGTCTTAGAGAACAGATATTGTCAACAAAGAAGGGAACTGCATTACTATGATTAGGAGAAAGTTCTAGTATATTGACATTCATTTTTAAAATTCTGTCACCAGCATTTCCTCAGGGCTCCCTTGTCAATGTGGTTAGTTTGAAGCATGTCACCAGTGTACACTAATAAGGCTCAATTAAACTCTGGGCACTTAAAGTAGAAGGGAAACAGATTGCCATCTACTACATCTCCTCAAACCAGTAAAAATATTTTTAAAGTGGCCAAGTAGCAAATATTTTAATTAAATAAATTCTTCAGCATAAATCAATATAATTAAAACAATTTAGGTCTACAATAGCCAGGTAAAGTGGAAAACTTGGAGGAACAGGGCCAAAGCATATTTAAGAGTCCTTTAGGTTATACTTTGTTTATGATGTCCATACTTGGTGAATCAGAAGCATCTCTTAATTAAAAAAAAAATGTTGCTGAAACCAAGCAGGTTGGGATATGGTTGACTGTACCAGGAGAGAAACAAGGACTTTCCGGTAACTTCTTCTCCACTTAAGCTCCATTAAGTTTCTAAAGACATTCTCAGCTGTGTGCCATGCTGTTTGTTTATGAGTGCTTTGTCAGTGCTGCTTTTTCCCTGGGGCAGCTATGTCTGATTAGTCAGAATGATTCTGGAGGTCTATTTGCTCCTTTGCAGCTGCTGCAAAAAAGATTAATGTTAGTGACTACTTAATCAACATTCATCAAAGAATGACCTGCAAAGGCAGTTTTTAGGAACTGATTGAAATTTTTTGACATATTATTATTTGGATAGTATGAAGGATTATTTGTATAACCATGAACAATTTTTTGAAAATTACTAATTATCTTCCATGTGAAGAAACTACTTATAGAATTACTGAACTATTAATAACCATAACATATAATTGATTTTTCTACTATGTTAGAAAATATGAGCACCAAGAGCTCTAATGATCTGGGTCTTCATTCTTACTTAAGGAACTGAGAATTTAGTTCAGTATCTTGGGGCTCTTTTGAGCTCAGAAGACTCTCAGAGACTCTGAGAGACCATGGAACTTCTCCCAAGAAGTATAATTACCTTAGGAAAGAGTTGCGTATGATTATGGAGTTATCTTTGCCTCACTTAAATTCTATAAAACAAGCCAAGGTTTGAATTCCCCATTATATGATGAGTAAGTTCTGGAGATGGAATGCACTATGCTGATTCTAGTCAACAATATGCTATTGATTACTTTTAAATTGCTAAGTTAATAGATTTTACATGCTCTCACCACCAAAAATATTAAAAAATAAAAAGGAGAAATTAGGTGAGGTAATGAATATGTGAATTAACTCTATTGTAATCACCTCAGAATGTAAACACAAATCAACACATTGTGCACCTTAAATATATGCAAAAGAGAATAAGACAAGCCAATTTTAAATCTTCACTAGATATTTACTGTGTAAAATTTTGTACATTATTAACCTGTGCAAAGTTCACTTGTGAAATCTATCTAACATCACCTTATGGTGTTGCTGGAAAGTTAAACAAATATTTTACACAGTGCCTGGGACTTAGTTTAGTGCTTAAAGAAAGGTAGTGGAAGCAACAATAATACCTATGACTTCTACTACTGCTTATATTCCTGTACGTTAAACATTTTACAACAAACTTTTAAGAGAGGTAAGAACTATATGAGAAAAACTTGAAGCTCTAGTACATTGTATCAGGTCAGGGTTCTAAATGTCAATGTTGACTTCACCAAAACTAATGCATCCATCTATTAAACACCGTCACAAGAACACACAGCTGTGAGTGACCAGATGAGACATTAGGATCAAGTTTTAGGGAGCTCTGAATACTAGGTTTAGAGCATGGTCAATACTTGGAGACAAGAGAGTCCAGTATTATCCAAGTTTGACCCTGAAATGATATTGGTGCTGTGTGGCCTGAGTACGCAAGGATGTTTGGAGTTAAAATATAGCCACTTCCAAGGACAGCGGCAAGAGGATTCAGTAAGGCAGAGTTCCTTATGTTTGCACAATTAATAATGTACAGGTGAGCAGAAGCTGAGCTAACATGATGAAGGGAACGGAAAAGAAGTTTCTGGAGCAAGACAGGAAAATCCTTGCATAGCAGAATAATTAAAACAGTTTTTGAATTTTGTTATTTTGTTATCAAAATAGAATTGGTCATAATCTGAAAGGTTGTGCTTTACTATCATTACTGCCATCATAGGAAAACTTAAAATTTTGTTTTAATTTTCAATTTTTTTCTTTATCCTTTGAGATATGCTTTGACATAACAGTCTCATCTTTGAGAAGGCCGCATCTGTGGCAAAAGTCATACTCATCATAGTGTTTCAAAACTGAATCCCAACTACTGGGGAGGCTGAGGCAGGAAGGTTACAAGTATGAAACAGGCTTTGGCAACTTAGCAAGACCTTGACTCACAATGTAGGAAAAAGTGAGAGACATGCATGGTCTGAATTCAATTCTCAGTACTTGAGGAAAAAAACACACACACAAAATCCACTGCTTATTGCTTATTTGTGGCTGACTAGAACACTGTGACTGTGAAGAGATGAAACACTCCAGTTAAGAGCCACAAGTATGCTGGACTCTCTGGTGTCCTCTAGCAGCCATTTCTCTCAGTGTTTGTACCTGACCTAACATTCTGTAATACGTAAGCTCATTTTCTCAGAATGTAGCCCAAACTTAACCAACCTCTAGGCTCCATCTACCCTGAAGCGAAGAATGCTCTAACATCTGAGCTGCAGGCAGTGACACACACCTGTAATGCCAATTTACTGGGAGGCTGGGGCAGGAGAATCGTGAGTTCAAGTCTAGTCTAGGAAAGTTAAAGACTTATTGCCTCAAAAGTAATTTTAAAGGAGTAGGGGCTTGGGAATGTAGCTCAATGCTCAGATCCTGAATTTAATATCTATTACCCATAGTCTCCCCCACCCCCACAAATAAAGATATCTGTGGTAGCAAAAATTTATAATCCTAGCACTCATGAGGCAGTGGGTGACCAGGTTGCATGCTACCTAAGCAATTTATTGAGAAGCTATCCCAAAATAAAGGAAACCGAGGGGTAAGGGGCTAGGAATATAGCTTAGTGGTAGAGTAAAAATATTTACCAAAAATTGATAAATGCATTTATTTACGACTTTTTTTTTTTTTTTTTTGCTTTGTGATTATAAAATTTCATGCATCTCTTCTATGGGAAAACATGCCATTCAGGTTAAGAGACTGTTCCCAGGGAACAGTCAAACAATACTCTTTCTCATTTCCTTACCAGAGTTGTTATTTTAGGTTTGACAATTGCATACCTTTTGCTGTCCTCTTGCCAGATTTACAATCCCAGAATGTCTTTCTGATATGTGATCACTAACAGAGATGGGTTTAGTTTCTATGAGAAAGTTGGAACCACACCTAGATTAGTGCCAGTAAGCAATAGAAGTGGTCTAATCATATTAATTAGCCTTCCTTTTGCATTTATTAACATCAATCATGACTATACAGTTTTAGGGAAACCCTGGGGAAATAATTTCCGGCTGCGGAAGGCAGGCACTTAAGAACCTGGTGTGGTGGGGCCATCAGGGTGCCTCAACAGACCCCAGTACCCTCCTGGTTCATTTTTACAACCTGAAGGAAACAAAACTTGGAGAATAATTGGGTCAAAATTACCAGCACTTGAGGACTAGAATAGAGCCCCTCACCAAAGGAATGTGTAAGTTCTACTGTGAAAAATACAGAAGAGAGAGTTAACAGGAAATCAAATGAAAAGGAGTTCCAGAAAGTTCTGAATGAGTTTTTGTGTCTTGAGTCTGAAGAGTGACTGTAAGTGGCTTTTAGAATACATCCATGCAACACGTTTCTCTGTAGCTGGATGTGTTGACATGGGCAGAAACAACTGACCTATATTCAAGTACTACTGCTTGGTTTCTGACAGCAAAAACAGGTTAAAGAATTACAGTTTAAAAATTGAGGGAGCATAGAATTTTAGTTTTTTTTTTCTCTAAATTTGGCTGTTTTCAGTTCATTGCCAAAAAAATGATAATTCATTTGCATCATATTATAGACCCATTGGTTTAGGTGTGAGCAGTTTTCTATTTTCATAGAAAAAAAAAAAACAGCAAACAAAACCCTTCAGTTCTCAAGGATTTGTTCTGAGATTTATGAACAACTTGCCACAGATGTGTTCTCATGAAACTCTGAAACATAAATCAAACAGCAGGAGTATAGTATATAAGACATGACAGCTTCATTATGACTCATTCTAAACTCTTGATGATTTTACTTTTCCTTCTAACTGAAGTGCTACTCTAAAAGAGTCTGCTTCTGCTTTTTTTGAATTTTTAATATTTTTAAGGAGTCTCTTCATTCTTTATTTTCCTCTAACGTAACCCTACTTCTTTACTCTCTCCAATGTAAGTCTTTCCAAGATGTTCCACAGGAAAGCTAAACCAAGAAGTCTGGGCAAAACATTAAACCAATTACAACCTTAGCAGCTTAATATATTGATATATTTTATAGAATAATTTATATTAATGCTTTATTACATACATACATCTTCTTATATAGTGTATAACAATTAACATATATAGTATATAATACATAATATATTGAGTTTCTATATTTTTAGCACACTGTGAACCTTATATATCACAATTAATGTATAATATGTAATTATAATATTGAGTTTCTATGACTTTTTAGCACACTGTGAACTTTATGTCTGCCAAGAGAAAAGTTGGCATTCATTTACTGAGCTAAGTTATATAATGATTAGTTAAAACATCAAGTGAACCAATCAAGTATTTCTCACACATGTTATTTTATTTTGTAGTGCTGGGGACTGAATTCAGAAAATAGCTATTTTAAATAAAATTTGTCAACTTGGTTAAAGATATTAATGTTAATAAGTAAAGGCAGATGTGTTGGCCTCTCTATAATTTTCATTTCAGAACAGTGATTCCAACTCATGTTTGTGTTTTAAGACCAAAATGTAAAATTTCATTTTATCAATATACTCTCCTTCATGTATGAATAACAAATGGAAAAATCACAGATTTAATTATTATTTGCACAGTCATTATTTATGAGGGGAGGTCAGCCAGTTTATCAAAAGTGTTTTAGTAAACCAGTAAATATATATATATATATATATATATATATATATATATATCACGTATGAATCACATCAGAAGATACATGATTGGGTTAGTGTTCACACAGCAATTTTTGAAAAGCATTTCCGGATCTTGCAAAAGGATATGATGTCACCTAAGTGCTTTGCTTATCTGCTTTCTTTAGTTTGCCTTTAGAGTTCTGAAACTGAAATAGCAGGATAAAAATGGAAGTGAAAATGAGAAGACTTTTTTTTAAATAATAAGCATGTTGTATATCAGTGTGTGATTTATTAAACATATTATTTAATTATAACTCATTTAAAGTATTTCAGACTAGGTTTCACAAAATGTCTTTTTTTTAAGTAAACAAATGTATGAAAGGTCAGGGTTTTAGCTTAAAAGTTGGCAGAATATTCTGTTGGCAACATGGTTAAGAATTTCAATGTCTGAAGAATGTTTTCTTTCTAGGATTCATGACTTGGAAGGAAACCATAACCTAAATGTCTGTATGCATCTTGTCAGATTTGTATGTGTCTCTATGTGTGTTTTGTAAGTAAAGCAATGAATAAAGCAACTATGTTTCATGACATTTTTAGAGATTTTTATGAAAATCAAATCATACAGAAACTTCATTGTAATCTCAGAAATTTCTTTCACAAACAGGAAAACTGAAAATGTGTTTGAAATATTGACTTAAAAAGTTGAAATATACAAGCCCCTAATTTGAAGTTGGTTTTATTTTTAATTATCCTTTAACCCATTTATGCCAAAGATAGAATATTTTTTGAATTTTTTTTTTTTTTTTTATATAGCCTACAGCACCCGGTATTCCCAGGCGGTCTCCCATCCAAGTACTAACCAGGCCCGACCCTGCTTAGCTTCCAAGATCAGACGAGATCGGGCGCGTTCAGGGTGGTATGGCCGTAGACTATTTTTTGAATTTTTGCGTAAAAGTCATGCGTGTTACCTAGAACATTTAAGGAACAAGAAACTCACATAAGTATTTCATTGTGCGCTAGCATTTTGAGCCCTCCAAAAATGTATTACGAGGGATTGAAATTTTAACTTCAAAAGATCTAATTAATTGGGAATTTATTTTTTCATTTATGGAAAATGAAATGAAATTTAACTCACAATGCAAACCACCACAGCCCAGAAATTAATCTTCATGAAAGTTCCTTTAGTTAGAGGTAATTTGCTTGACATAACACCTGAACAAAACATATGTTTGTAGTAAATAATTTAAAAGTTGGTAGGTGGTACAGACAAGTTTGCACTCAGGTTTGAAACCAAGTCTTATTTTCTGTACTGAATATGCCTCTTTATTAATTTATTATGGCCATGTACACAAATACAGAAATATATCCTGAGTAAACATCCTCACATAAGCTAAAGTAGAAGATAAAAACCCAGCCTGATGACATAAATATAAAAGGACAGGAACGATGCTCCTGCCAAAAGGAGCATCATTTCATTTCATGTTTGCTCATGAATTATTATGTTTTAAAAACTTAGAGCAGAATTTATTTATTTTTTTATTTTTCATTTAAAAGAAAAAGACACAAAAGTAAAACAAAAAGTAAAAGAGACAAACAAACAACAACAAACCCAAAACAATAACAGTATAGGTTTTCAAAACAGGATTGGAATTACACAATGGTTGTGATAGCGCATATTGTTACCTTCAAAAGGATTGCTTAGATTACCAGATATAGACATGCAAAATTGATCTAATCACATGAGTATTAACTGCTCTTTTCCAAGAATTAATATAATTAGTAGTATAGTATTTTTAGCTGTCTTAAGTACACACACACACACACACACAAATTTATTGTTTTTGTTTTCCAATGCACATCTAACCAATGACACATTCTATCTGAAGACACAAAAGTCTCAGAGAAACTAACAATATTCCAATATGACACGTACACTCTACATTAATGGGGTCTTAATAAAATATCTCCATCATTGAAGTACACTCTGCTATTCAAACTTTCAAAACAATTTGTTAGTTGAATTACCCATTTAAAACCCTCCATGACCTTAGGAAGCTCTGCTCTTACAACCATATACTACTTCTTGCCAATACATAGTTTTTCTTTGTGTTTTATTCCCTGAATTCTTAATTTCTCCCTGTAATGGTTGATACATTGTGTGAACATGAGAAGTTTAGAAGTTTAACTAAGGGACTCGGGAGAGGCCAGGGTCCTCAGTTTGTAAACATTCTCATAATGTGAAGGAGAAAGGGCAGGGAGATGGTGTGAGTGCTGTACCTACCCTAAGGGGCAGTAGCTGCTTACAATGTAAGGGAGGAAAAGAGGTTCTTTCCCCCTTTACCCTTGTTGCTTTTGCTGTCTTCCACCACCTTGAACTACTGCCCCGGTGCTACGCCACTCTGCCTTGGAGCAAGTTGATTATGGACTAAGACCTACACAAACTGTGAGCAAGAGAAACCTTTCATTCCTGAATTTTTGTCCTTCTTACTTTCTTCATAGTGATATACCATATATAAATGCTACAAAGCACTCTTCTTCCATTGCATCAAGTTTTAGTATCTGGTTTAAGGTAAACAAGTAACTTAGGCCAGTCAATGTTATGGAAAGATATTTAAACAGTATAGGAATGATTCCATTTGTCATATCACATTACTCTTTGTGGAGAGGGATAGATCTTTTTCAAAGATGGTATTACTTTCTGAAACTACTTTGACTATTTTCCAATACTTCCTCTGGTCTTGTCCTGCTGTTTCATTAGTTATCCTAACAACAAAATGGTACCATGCTGTCTTGTTTACTTTTCTCTCACTGCTGAGACAAAATAGTCAATGCTGAAAATTAAGGCGGGAAACGTTTATTTGGCTCACAGTTTGTAGAGGTTTCAGTCCATAATCAGTTGGCTCAAAGGCAGGGTGGGCAGAGGATCAATATCATGGTGATGGAAGGCAGAAAAAACAACAAGACCAAACATGGAGGAGCAGAGACAAAACTCTTTCTGTCAAATGTATGTAGGCTACCTTCCCCGAGGAGGGTGCTGCACTCACACTCATAATCCCCGCATCAGACTCAATATGAAATAACCACTCTAGAAGCCTGTTGCATGACTACATGAAGCTTTGGGCGAACATCTAGACACAAATCATAACACATGCCCTATCACTAATGTTATTGTATTTTAGCTGTGGAGAGAGATTTTTAAAGAAAATTTTCTACCAAGTTACTCATGTAACCTCTTGTAAAAAATGGGAAATTAAAGATTTTCTATGTTAACAAATATTAATACTAGAAAAGCCTTGGAAAATGTCTTTGTGGAAATGTGAAGAAGATCTGAAGATAGGAGAAGCAGGATGGAGAGGAGGGAAAGGGGATCGGGAAAAACATGAAATGTATGTGCACCACTTCTCCACAATAAATGTATTTAGTATATATCACAAACATGTACTAATAAAAAAGAAATATAATGTATTTTCAATTTTTCTTTGTAAAGGCAGTAACTTCAACAAGAAAGGATCAAAGTTTACCACTGCTACATGACAAATGAGTATATTAAAAAAAGAAGCCATTTATTATCCCACAATTTCTGTGCAGGAATCTAAGGGAAGCTAACTGCGTTGATTAAAACCAACGTCTTTTGATAAGGCTACAATCAAACTGGAATGGCACTGTTAAAAGATTTGACTCTGCCTCAAACCCTAATTAATCGGCACTGACAAACTTTGAACTGTCTACCTGTTGAGCAGAGGCATGATCCTCACTGCATTTGTTTTTTTCCTATATTGGTCAAGTGTTTGTTTGTTTGTTTGTTTCATTTTTCCTGAGACCAGGACTCATATTTTTCACTGGCCTTGAATCTGCAAGACCCACCTGCCTTACAGACATATGCCACTACCTAAATAAGAGCAAATCCTCTTGATATGACATCTAACGTCCTTCACAATGATTGATAGAGAAAGAATGCCTGGGATGGAAGCTACAGTCATTTATAAACATATGCTAGGAGAGACCTAGCATCAGTTTTTCCCTGTCATTTTCAGTAGATACAAATTGCTTTGTCTAGATTATACTCAGAGCGGAGGGAAATGGCACAAGGGCACAGTACCAAAGAGATGGATCAGAGTCACCATCTTGGGGGCTGGCTACTGTAGTATTAGTAATAGGTGAGTAATTTTTATGCATAAACAGTGTACTGAGTACTGGCACACACTGTAATAATCACAAAAAGGGTAGTTTTCCATCAGCACTTTCCCTACAAGAAAGTGATAGGCAGATTTTAATCCAGGTCTACAGTCTTCCAACTCAGCATTTTCTTCTCCCTTTCGTCTGCAATACTAATAACAAATGATCTAAATTCTGTTGAACTTTATTTCTGTGTTATCTTGAAAATTCATGCTATGTAAGTATAGAAGAAAGAATAATCTCACTAAATTGTGCTAGTGTTAAGTTTAATAAATTTGGTTCTAGCATAGAATTATTAGCTTTAAAATCTGCCATGTCTCAATACCACAAAGATGAAAAAAATCATAGAAAAAGTTTGATTTTCTAAATATTTTAAATAAAAAGTTTGGCCTTAGAACTGTTCTCTCCAAAATCATGTACAAAACTACAGGAACATCTTAATTTTATCTCACACTTTGGGCGTTCCCATAAATCCTCCTCAATTACTGTTCCACTATACAGGTCAGGGAGTTAGGAGTTAGTGACAGTTAAACTGAAACTTAATGAGAAATAGTATCTATTAATTTCTACAGCATATATTTCCCATTTTGTTCTATCAGTTTAATCACATTATTCACATGGTGATAATGGGTAATCTAAAGATTTCCTTATGGATCCTAAAAAAGGATTACGTAGATTTATTTTCAGATTAGTGACTTAAGGTTCAGTAGACAAATCCATAGACAAGCAAAATTAGAGTTTAAAACAATGATGTAGAAATAAACACAACACTTGGAACTTTAACAGTGTAATAACTATTATAAAAATTCAATATAAAAATCTCACTTTTTCTAATTATCATAGTACTCATTGTGATCTAAAATATTATATTTACTTTTTATCATTTTGTGTCCTGCATACCATTCTGTTGTGCTATAACCTTCAAGTGAACATTGCAAAAATTAAACAAAAGCAACTGTAATTCATAGGTATACAGAACATTAAGCACAGATTTTTCTTATAAATAAAATGCAAAAACAAATAAAAGAAAACAAATTAGCACCTCTGAAACTGCCAAGAGTTTAAAACAGCAAGACACAAAACGTAAAACATTTGTGGAAAAAATGTACATATAAATAAGTACTTTTAAATTATTTCATAGTATGAACTTGTTACTGATCTAATTAGACAACTCCAGTTCCAAAAACCTGTCACTAATTCTAATAAAAATGGGAACTGTATGGCATGCTTTTTCAAAATCTCCTTTAAGTCACTACACTCGTAAAGACACACATATCTTAGATTATTGACAACATTATTCTTCACACTTGTACAAATTAAAAAAAAAGATTTTTGTTTTATTCTATTCTCTCTTAGCTAGTTATTCAACATCTGTTCAAAGGACCTGCCTAAGAAATACTTTCTTTTTCTACAATAGGCTGGACTTTCCATGCATTTTCTTAATATGTTCTAAGCTGATTTTCTGAAAAATACAGTGGATATACCTTCTATCTTAAATAAACATTAGATATATATGGCTTTTAATCTTTGGTATGATGCACAAGACTTTAAAAAATGTAAGTAACATGAACACAGGTATTTCCTCTATATGTGTGTAAGTATCTTCCCAAGGCATTATAACTAACTGGTTAAGTGCTACTCTGTCTGGAGACTATATTGATATACCCATAATCATTTATTTAATGTAAATATTCTCTATCCCTACTCTTTGTTTAACCTATCACCCTGCCTGTCTAGATAGGTGATCTCTTGAACTTTATTTTTCCCCTACAGAACAAGTAGTTTAGATGTTGATAAAGTACATAGAGTTATTTTGATTATTTGTCATAAAATGTCATAAACTTGAAAGGTGCATAATTTGTTTTCTTTAATTATTTCATGTCTGGAAAATTATATGAATAGAATTTTAACAAATAACTTTTCCATCAAGAAGACATGAAGAATAAATTTTTCATTTTCAATAATGAACTCATAATTTATGCCACAAGTATTTCACACATCTCTAGCAATTCTATTCATTTCAATTATTTTAAAGGATTTTTATTAATCTTTCAGTCTCTGAAAAGCTCCTAATCAAAGTTTATTTTAGTCAAATAATTCTACTAGATGTATTTACTCATTAATAATACACTTACTGAATATTAAGTTAAGCACATAAGCTCTCAAAAAGCTTAGTCTGCTAGGACAGATTGACAAATAAACCTAAAGATGAAACACACAGTTCTGATGTTGATATTGTAGATAGACTTATTTTGATGATTTTCCCTAAAATGTCATAAACTTAAAAGCTGTACGATTTGTTTTCTGCAATGTTCTGAAGATAAAAGCAACTAAAATCACAGAGATGCTGATTCAATAGACACATACTTAGTAGCTAAAATGTTTGGGAACAGTGGTTTTAATATGTCAAATTCCCAGCTTTAGCTGGCAATGTCATATGGACACATAAACAAGTTAAAGGAAATTTTGTAGGTATGAAGTTTCTAAGATGTATAAGGCAGTGAGGACTCGGGTAAGAAAATGGACACTTTACTATCATTTTGTAGAGAGATTCCACTTTGGAATTTGAAAGTAGAGGCACAGCAAGAAGGTATGATCTAATAAACATATCTATAGAGAAGTGACATGGATAACAAGTGTGGTATGATCTATAAGAGTAGAATCAATGTGACCAAATAATTTTGGAGAGTAGCTGTGAGATACTAATAAGGTTGACATCAGTCTTATTATAAGAAGACTTCTGTTTTGAACAATAAGGTAGCTACTTATGCCTTAACAAAGCTAGAGCAGATCAAAGCTATGTCACCTATGGGGATATGATAAGTTAACATTTAAATCTGTTCAGCTCGAGAATCCTATGGAGAAGTAGAACTGAGGTTTGTAGTCCAAAAAAAAAAAAAAAAACCTGGCTTAATACAATTGTTTTTAATTGGCATATTAGTTTAGGTCATGGAAAAGACAAATACAAGGATACAGAAAGAATACAACATAAAGCAAAATAAAACACATGGGTCAGTACTTAAAAGAATTTGAAAATAAGGAAATCATTAAAATGTGCCACTTGGAATACCTCCATGAGTAGAACAGAAAGTGGGAGCCTACTTGGGAAGTTAAAAGGAGCTAAAAGTATGAGACCGAGACTAAAAAGTAAATGATGCAAGAATATGACATTAAAGGGATTCCTGGATTTGGCACCTGAGAGGTGAGGTTGATTTCTAATATATGGAAGGCAGATTTCATTTAAAAGCGAGGAGAAAACAAAGTCATGGAGGTCTCAGGTACTCTATGTGCTTGGATGCAAACTGGAGAATCCCGCCATGTTTCATCGGTTTCTATTTCTTCAAGTTTGCTACATAGATGATTTTAAGTAAACGGTTCATTAATGTAAATATATGCATTAAAAATTACACAATTTATAAATGAAGAGCTCAGTTCATCATTTAAAAAAATCTATGTAATCAATTTCTATATAAAAAAAGAATGATATTAGCAACCCCATCTACTTTTGTGCCTTCCTTGTCTACTAATCTCCACAGGTATTGCAATTATTGCTATCATCGAAGATTAAATTATTTGCACTGTGAATATTAAACAAATTCAAACTGTAAATTCCATTTGGATAGCATCTTTTTAAAGGTAAACACATTGTGGGATTCATTCTTGGTTTTACATAAAGGCTGTTCATTTTCACTTCTGTATAATAGTCTATTGAATAAACAAAATAAAAATTATTTATGTTTTGTTATTGAAAAATATGGAGTTTTTCTAGTTTGTAATAATTCAAAGTAGTGCTGCTATGAACATTCTACTACATGTCTTTTTGTGCATATTAAACCCACAAATATGTATATACAATTGGAATGAAATGCTGGTTCTCTGGGCATATATAAATTCAGTTTAGAGAACGGGAAACTAGTTTGTTAAAAGGTATGGATCAATTTTTAATCTTTTAAACATCTTTTAGGAAGATACTCTAATTCTACATTCTAATGGAAATGTTTTGATTTGTGTTTCTGTCAGATAACTAATGATTGAAAAATTTTCAATTGCTCATTTGCATGTTTCTTTCTTTCTTTCTTTCTTTCTTTTTTTTTTTTTTTTTTTTTTTTTTGTCTTTTTCCTTTTTATTGGTACCGGGGATCATACTCACGACTGCCTGCTTTCAAGGCAGGCGCTATGCCGCTGAGCTAAACACACAGCCCCTTATTTGCATGTTTCTTGGTGACAGGTTTGTTCAAATCTTTTGCCCACTTTTATATTTAATTACTTGCTTCTTTTTGACTTATCGGAGCTCTCTAATGTAACTGGTCAGTACTTTGCTCTGTTTTGAGAAGAAGTTAGTTTGCCAGTATGGCCTAAATTATCAGAAGAAAAAATGAGATACTGGATCAGGACAGAGAATCTTATTATTCATGACACAGCTAACTAGTATCATTCCCACAGCACATTCCTATCAGTTGTCCCTCACCCTACCCCATTGGCATTACACA
Organism: Cavia porcellus; assembly: GCF_034190915.1. Lineage (NCBI taxonomy): Eukaryota > Metazoa > Chordata > Mammalia > Rodentia > Caviidae > Cavia > Cavia porcellus. Next base: position 62,383,432 of record NW_026947493.1, read on the forward strand.
TGTGTGAGCAGATAGCAACGTGCCTGCTCCGTGTACTGCACTAAACAAGAGGTACCCTGTAATTAGGGATCTTAATAAGGAGTAATAAGTATACTTGATCTATGCCCTGGAAGAAGGTATTATTTTCATTATTCTGAGCAAAAGACTGCTTTTTCTTCTTTTCTAGAAAGGCACGCTATATGTATCTTTCTAGGCTGTTTCCACTATAGACATTGTGAAATGTGATCCCAGAGAAAAAGAAATAAAAATGGACAGTATCTTCTTTTCAAGATGTATGCAAATGTTCTATGAAGACCTGTCTTTTAATATATCCTGAATAGGATTGCTTTACATACAAAAATTACTCTAGTCCAAATAAATCACTTACCCTTTTATAGTGTCAATAGTATCCTGTTTTATTTTTTTTTTTCTGACTTGAGCCCAGTATTTCATGCAGGTTAGACAACTGATCTAACACTAATAATCTCTACTTTTTTATTCTGAATTAAGATCTCACTTAGTCCAGTCTAGTCACAAATTTGTAATCCCCCTGTCTAAGTCTCTTAAGTAGATGAGATTACAGAAGTAGGTTTGCCTTTAAGTAAACAAATGTTCATAGTAAAAACTAAATCAAATTTAGTGTCAATGAATTTTTTTTTTAACTAGGAATCAAACTCACAACCTCATACTTGCCAGGCAGACACTACTGCTGAGCTATATCCCTGGCCCAGGTTTAATGCTTTCTAAAAAAGCTTTGTACTCGATGTATTTTCTGCATACAGTTAGAGAGACATAAGTTAACTCTAATCATAATAAACATAAAGAAAATTAATCAAAGACACATTCTTTTCCTCAGAAGTTAGTCACCGACTATGGTCCATGTGAACACGTTCCATGGATATGAATTAGATTTCATGTTTTAAGTAACAAGGATTGGACTGGGGTATAGCTCAGCAGTACAAGTGCCTGCTTGGCAAGGGTAGGGTCCTGTGTTTGACTACCGATACAAAAAAATTAAAAACATAAAGAAACACAGTTTAAAGAATTTGTAGACACACTTCGGAAGCTAAATAAGAGCCATATGTTCCTTAACTTAAAATATAATTTATTCAGTAATAGCAGCTAGGAAGATAAAATTAATCTAGTTTCCACTATTTCTATGAATGTAGTTCTACTGAAATAAGTTTTTGATTTTGGGGAGATAATGAGTATATAAGTTCTTTATAATATTTTCTAAACTTTTCAAATGTCTTAATAACCTTATTAAGCATATTTCATAACATTTTGATTAGAAGGCACTACTGCCTGTAAGAACTCAGAAAACCAATTATTTCACATCAAAAACTTTTAAGAAAAGAAAATAGATAAAATACTATCTGCTTAACCAACTTCTAAGTTTAAAGAAATTAAAAAATGTACTTTGCACATTACAATAAAGACAATTCAGAACTCTAAAAGGACAAACCATTTCAAGGTCATCAACACTGAAACCCTGGGGCTGGAGATACAGCTCTGCGGCATAAGTGTCTGCCTGGCAAGCATGAGGTCATGAGCTTGATTCCCCATACGAAAAAAAGAAAAGAAACATAGTGAGGTCAAACCTGAATCCTGGCCTCTCCTAAAGCATCAGTAAAATGCTTACTGAATAGTGAAGCACAGTACAACCCTGGAGAAAGAAACAGACATGACCACCCGGTATCAGAGTAAGTGAAAGGTATTCCTCACGGGGAAGGCAAAGTGAAAGACAGCAGTTTTGTTCTTCCCAATTTCCTGCAAATTATTAAGTAGGGAAAATGAGACAAAGAATCTATATTCTATTTAAACATGTCTTGAGATTAAGGAAAGTGATTTAGAAGAATGGTCCAACATGAGCAATGGCAGAAAATAGCTAATGAACATTCACAAAACACATACAAATGGTAACGCATACAGAAACATGTACCCTGAATACAGTACCTAGTCCTTTGCGTTTAACTTTCCCACATATGTAAAGTTGGGATGATACGAGAATCCACAAGCTACAGTTGCAGGATTACATGAAAATTCTTCTACGGCATTTAACAATACTTGGTATCTAGTAATATTATTATTATGATGAGTTAAGATTATTTATATTTAATATTGTCATCATAGCCATTGATCTATCTGAGTTCAATGAATTATACACTCTTACAATCTGCTGGTAGGAAAATGAACTGGACTGGCTTTTTTGAAGATTAATCTGGCAACATACCAAGCTTTCCCAAAAAGTCCATGTTTCTTGACCAGATAATTATGAATCTATTGTAAAGAATTACTAGTGTCAACCAAAAACATGCATATAAATATCTTCATTATAATGTATCTAATAGCTATAATTCTAAATAATCTAAATTTTGGTAATTAAAATAATCCTGATAAATTATATTTAATCATGTGGAAGGATCACTAGATTCTATTTAAAAATATTTCAAAAAAACAGGATAATGATGAGCAAATAATGTTCAGAGAAAAGAGTACATATTTTAAGAGTGTAAGGAATAAAAGATAGATGAATATCTATGCAGATTTACTTGTACTTTGTTGTGTTAATCAGGTTTCCATTACTGTAACAAATATCTCAGATAATAAACATTTAGGGATAATGTTTATACTGGCTCTGTTCTGGATGTCTCGAATTGCTCTTGTGGTGGTCCATGCAGACAGGACCCTCTAACAGGGCCAATCAACTGACTTCACAGTGGGAGCAAAAGAAAATGAAAGAGCTGGGATGTCATTTCATCTCATTCTAAATCATGCCCTTCTCCGCAAGACCCAAACATTCCCCACTATTTTTTACCAGTTAAATGACTGTACTGCCTCCCAACATTGCCATGGTTGACTGAACTTGTAACCACATGAAATTCTGAGGCACTTAAAATCTAAATGACAACCTTTATCTAGAAATTAATGCATCAATTGTCAGTAATGATTATATCTACCAGACTTTGCAAAATTTATCTTAGACTAGAAGTATTAAATGTGACTAGTGACTTTCTAACTTCTAGTTTTATTGAATTTTACAGACTGCGTATTATTTACATGGTTAAAGTTTTTATAAACTAAATCATAAAGATTTACTAAAAATTATGGTTTAAAACATTAAATCCAAGTGTTGATTACCATTAAAGCTTGCCATTAGCTTACCATTAGGAAAGAAAGTTAACATTTTAATATGCATTTATGTGCCAGATACTGAAGTAAATAGACATATTTACCATATCTCAGGAGTGGTTATATTCTTTCTAATCATTATCATTGTCCATATTATAAATAGAGACACTTAGTTTAAAATACTGTGAAATATAGGATTGGTATCTTAATTGTGAAATTGATGTCTTATGATCCTATTGTCAGTAGACATGACATAGGAATTGAAGAAAATAGCCCTTATTTATGAACACACATTTTGTTTCTCATTTGTAAGGTATGGAGATGTCATGGTTTATGTCTTTGGCCCCCAGGCCTCATGAGTTTGCATTGTGCATTTGTAATTGGTTTATTGTCTAGTGCTTGGATTGATGGTGTTAGTGCTATGCCCACCTAGAGGTGGAGCCAGGATGTGATGCAATGGCAGGAAGAAGGTGTGTCTTGCTCTGTGCTGGTTCCTGTTTGCTGTTGGTGGCCACCATGAACTGCGGCCCAGCCATGCCTGCCTGCCTTGGAGCCAACTGAGTGTGGACCGAAACCTCCAAAAACTGTAAGAAACAAACCTTTCCTTTCCCAACTTTGGCTTCAGGTATTTTTGTCTCAGCGAAGAGTAAAAAAGTAACTAAGACAGAATTTGGTACCAAGGAGTGGGGTCCTTTGCTGTGACTATACCTGACCATGTTTTTCAAGAGGCTTTGGAAATCACTTGTGAGCAGACTTTGGAAAGGTTTGGACATGTCGCCTAGATGCATAGAGCTGGAGCAGCTTAGGCTGTTCTGTAGAGGAGATTCCGGTCAAGCTCCAGAGACCAGAAGGCTGATAGAAAGCCTCATGGTAAAGACGAGGCTTGGAAGGTTTCTGCTGGGAAGAAGGACTGGATTGGTTGTTGGACTTCACATGATGTGTGGTATGGCTTGGCAGAAAGTTTGTCTACATTTTGCTCATGCCCAGAGACTTTGCCTGAGACTGAGACAAAGGGCAATGGACTGATTAATCTTGAAAAAGAAATTAAAAAGCAATTGAATATTGAGTCTGTGGCATGGCTATTGTTGGGGACTTTTAGCCAGCTTTATGCAAATCAAGAGATAAGAGCCCAGCAGGATAATTTGCAATACTGTGAGTTTGGCCAAAAGGAAAATTCCAGGAAAGCTGTGGATTATAAAGACAGAGTTGAGATTTTGATTCTTGAGGAGAAACAGAGAGATAAGAAAGATGGCCCCGGGGCATCCCAGGAAGTGGGTCTGTGCAGCCCTGCACCCTGTGCAGCCTCACAGCAAAGATGAAAGAATTTGTTCAGAGGAAAAAGCTACAGAGTGCCATGCTCCAGAATGGCGGACAGAGGCCAAGTAAGGCTCTAGAATGGCGACAGAGGCCATGTGAGGTTCCAGAATGGTGGCAACACAGAGAAGCTTTTCGTCACAAACAGGAAAACAGAGCCCTGCAATCCAGGCAACTGACCCCTACAGCCAAAAAGGAGAATAGCCTGTTTACTGCTTCAGCTAGCAGCAAACCTTGGCGGCATCTACAAGGTGCTGATTTTAGGTGCAAGGAAAATGCACGAATTCTGAGGGTAAGACGCCTTCCACCTCGATTGCAAAGGGTCGGGGAGGCCAAGCAGTGTTCCCCTGGGAGGGCAATTTGTGAAGATGTAAGTATGAAGCCAAAGGTGCAGTGGAGACCCCAGAAGTTTGGAAAAGCCAGGAACGTGGATGATCCAAGGAAAGCTGCAAAAAGCGAGCAGAGAAGATCTAAGAGAAAAGCTGCAGGAGTTGAAATCGCTGGAAGTGCCATGGGGGTGGAATCACCCAAGCCTTTTGGAGCTTGCAACCAAATTGCTTCAGATGCTGAGTGTGGAACTCTGGGACTTAATGTTTGTCCTGCTGGATGTTGGGCTTGCTTTGTTTTCAATACTTTATATTCCCCTGTTTGTAACTTTTGGAATGGTAGTGTTTATTTTGTGCCTTTGCATTTGAGAAATGTTTAATCTTGTTTCATTTGTACAGGGGGTTACATTTAAGAGTTTACCATAGATCTTGGTGGAGACTTGGGACTTGGACTATTCAGCAATGCTGAAACTGTTAGGACTTTGGCAATTCTTGGAGGTGGACTAAATGTCTTTTATATAAAGGATGTACATGAGTCCTGGGGGCCAGGGGTGGAATATCATGGTTTACGTCTGTGGCCCCCAGGCCTCATGAGTTTGCATTGTGCAGTTGTGATTGGTTCATTGTTTAGTGCTTGGATTGATGGTATCAGTGCTCCACCCACATAGGGGTGGAGCCAGGATGTGATGTAATGGCAGGAAAAAGGTGTGTCTTGCTCTTTGCAGGTTCCTGTTTGCTGTTGGTGGCCGCCATGAACTGTGGCTCAGCCATGCCTGCCTGCCTTGGAGCCAATTGAGTGTGGACTGAAACCTCCAAAAACTGTAAGAAATAAACCTTTCCTTTCCCAAATTGGAGCTTCAGGTATTTTGTCTCAGCAACGAGCATAAAGTAACCAAGACAGGAGATATACAGGAATAGATATGACAAGAATTTTAAATATATCTACATTGATATTTTTAAGAATAATAGTTTTAAAGAGGCCCATTATGTCAAATCTAAGACCAAGATAGAAAGTAGGCTGCATCGTCTTGATAAGAAACAATCTAGGTAAATCAGTGCCACATATGTAAGACCACCTGAGCAGGAAATGTGGTAGTCAAGGAGAGGGCCAGAGGGCTAAGGAAGTTCCAATTATTTAGGAGAATGAAAGAAAGTGCATTGAATTTTTGATACGCTATTTAGACTTTATCACTTGAGACCAACTTTAGCCAAAGTGCATTTTTACTTGCTGAGTATCAACTCTGTGAAGTCCCAACTAGAAGTGGACATTCAGCTTGAAGGAATGGTGCAGTAAACTCCATCCCCTTTTGCATATCATCACCCCATCCCCTCTGCATTGAACAGAAGAGGTCATGTCTGAGAAAGAATGTCCCCAAAATTGAAAACAAATCAGTTTCTTGGCTTTAGTTAAGATTAAATCCTATGAGCTGATTAAGGAAAAAAAAAAAAAGGATGAAGGAATAATTTCACAATGCTTCCTCCAAATTTCTCTTATTTTATCCCTGTATCCTAGTAGTATGAAGAGTACTACTGGGAGTCCTTCTATTATTTGGGGGGAAGAAATGATCATTTTAAGTATATGTAGCAAAGACAAACTTTATAATTTATTCTGTCTAGAAGTTTATTCTGTAAGATACTTTACATCTAACTTGATTTTACTTATCTCATAATTATGTTCATAAGAGGGTCAAAAAATGTGGTATAAGTATTGTGGGCCACAAACTTACAGTGGAAGTTGTAAAGTTAAAAAAAAGAGCAAGATATTAGGGAAGGTCAGCAGGTTCAGGACCTAAGGTCAAGGTCTCGGGGGCTGAGTGGAAATTTATGAGGAAAGATTATAGGTACAAAATGAAGTAATACTTTACTAAAGAGTTCTTGAAGAAACAATAAGATCAAAGAAGAGGTTAAAATTCAGCACCATGATTATAGTTACATAATCTGATTTCAGTATTAGCAAATTAAGGTGCATGGTTTTCTGTTAAGGCCAAGAAATTATGTTGGAAGCTAACAGTGGACTTAAAGTTTAAATTATGGCTAATTTACCTTTTGTGGATCATCTTCCTAAGTAATACAGGTCTTAAGAAAAATAGAAATGAAGACTCCCCAAGGATGTTTTCATTAGATCAAAACCACTAATGTCACTCATCTGGCTAGATTTTGGTCAATAAAAGAGTACCCTCAGCTGAGAAATTTCAGTAGGTAAAAACTTCTTCTACTTCAAACAGTATCCTATTTTTAATACCAGTAATTAAAACACTTGTAATACTCTAGTTTGTATTTTGAAATACATGATCTGAGATACATAGTAATCTCAATAGAGAAATAAATTTTGAACAGGCTCACACTTAATTGTTGTATATTTTACTCCTGAGAGATTTCATATCCTGCAATATGTATAAAGTAGCCTAAATATGTTTATTTATTTATCCCCTGGTTCAAAACTGGATGCTAGTGGGCCATGGGAAAAATCTATTAGCATGTTATTCATTTCAAGAAAATTTGAGTAAAATCCATTGTCTTAATCTTAATTATTATTACTACTTACAGTTAGTTATTTGAAGGTGATTTTTTTTTCCTCATGGGTACAACTGGCAAAGACTGGGAACTATTAGACTGCTACGGTTTGAAGATGTTATAAGCACTTACAGGTAGAAGCTACGGCCAGTGCTGCGATTCTCACATGCCAGTGCCAATCAGGTCTAGCCTTACTCTAGCAAATATCTCATCATCACTTACTTTAAATCATTTTTCATATGAATCTTTTGGTTTGATATTACTTTCTTCCCATGTTTTTATGTCTGAATCATTCTTTTCCTTCAATTCACAATTCAAATGTTACTTTTTATGTAAAAACTTCAATATGGTAAAATTCTTATAAAATCAAATAATATAGTTGGGTGCTCTGTAAGACTCTTTCACATTATGCATTCTGACAGGTAATATTTGCTACATCTATCTAAAATATATGTAAATGATGAGTTGTAAACCTGCAAATCCATCATTTCAAATGGAAAGTACATTTCCTGTACATGTAATCACGTGCATTGTCTATATTAACCTCGTATTCCCTCTGAGCTAAGTACTACCCTGAAATTTGTGGCATCTTCTTATTTTTTTTGTGTGTCTTTTTCATTTTTATCGGTACCAGGGATCGAACTCACGACAGCCTGCTTGCAAGGCATGTGCTTATGCCGCTGAGCTAAATCCCCAGCCCCTGCATCTTCTTATTTTAAATAATATATTTCTATACCATATCTTTATGAAGTACATATTTTATTGCTTCTAGTTTTTGATCCTTATAAAAATGGTATCATATTGTATCTCCTGTAGTAGATTTTCTTCCCCTGACTTTAGGAGTTTGCACAGAAGAGATAAAATCATAATTACCCTCAATTTTTACTCTTTATGAAGAAGATATTTATTTTCCTTTTGCTTAGTAGTTCACAAAATTTTTGTTTTAATTTTACTGATGCCATGTGTGCATTTAATGGATATTTTATTAACTAGTAGTGAATCAAGTGACCTCTGCATTACATACTACTACAGCCTCATTTTTGGGCTATTATGGTTTTTCTTATTTCTGTTGTCTCATTTTCCATTTTTCTTCTTCTGAGAAAATGTATAATTCTTGAAATGAATCTATCTCTTTAGCAATCCTTTAGTCTTCATTTTCATATTGTTTAATATTTTCAATTATTTTGGATATGATTTACCAAGTTCTTCCACATAAAATGTCAGTTTTCACAATAACAGCACGTTTACTTTTACTGTTCAAGATAAAGTTATTAAGGGAATTAGAGTTGTTTCAAATATTGTTTTTCTGGTTCACTGGACAAGTATTTCAATGATATACTTTTCTCCCAAGTATTTAAGAGTATGTTCCCCCTCCTGAATTTTTCAATAACATGTTAATGGCATCATTGTTACTAACTACCTAACTTGGACCACCTAATCAAGTTTTAATACATTAATATCTTTACAAAATAGAAATAATTACTTTATCTACTTCATACATCTGTAGAGACTGTTAGGTAAAGTGAAATAAATCAGATGCAAAAGATCAAACATCTCATAGATTCTCTTGTATAAGAAACCCAAATAACAAATAAATAACAAAATAAAAGATAGCTAACAGGAAGTAGGGAGAAAGATCTTTTTCAAATAGGAAGAGGATGAAGGAATAGAGGGGGAAGAAAGGTGGAAAAAAGAGATGAAAAAATTAAGATGCATTATACACTTGCATTAACTTCACACAAAGATAGTAGACTTTACTGCAAATATGTACTAATAAAAAGTTAAAATTTAAAAATATGGGGGCTGGTTTAGCTCCAGGAGCATATTGCCTACCAGTTTGATTCTCAGTATTCTCCCCCCCCCAAATAAAAATGTGTTATGAAAGATGAATTAGTTAACACATAATTCTAATTTTAAATAACGTCTAGGGCATACTAACTGTACAATTAACATGGGCTCCTAATATTAGCTTCCATTGTTTTCTTTCTTTGGTAGCCTTGGATAAAACTGGTGATAAGCAGCAGTGAAGGATTTTACATTATCTCTTGCTTTCTCTATTTGATCTACACTGTAGCTAAATAAACCTTTCAATTAAAACTTGAAAAATAGGCTGATATTGTAGGCCTGAGGTCAATTTCTGTTGCTCAGTTATATGCATGTAGTATAGGCTTGTGTAAAACAATTAAGACTGTCTTCCATCACTGCAGTGCTGGTTTCCAATGCATTACATTCATGACAAAAATACTATTTCCTCAGTGTGAATAAAAGCAAGATCTACTTCTGATATTTCCTTGATATGTAATGAATAGATCACATAGGAAGGGAGTTGTTACATCTCCTGTCAGCTGAAGAAGACAGTTATAAATTAAATGTAAGGAAAATTAATGAATACCTTTATTTAAAATGTACGGGATTTGCTAAAATAAAGATATGAAAGATATTATAATGATGTAGCTGTCACTCAAAAGAAAAAGCACAAAAGTAGAAATTTTTTGTTAGTCTTAGATAATTTAAGCAATAAAATGATCAAGCTATAAATTCAAAGCAAGTGGAATATTTCAAAAATAAAGATATCACCTTTCTCCAGCTTTCCCTTTGATTGGATATGGCCACAGGAATGAATTCTGTTTAGAAATGTATGAAAAATACGTATGTACATACAATTTATAAGTTATCTCACATATGTAAATTATAATTTACAGTATTTATAATTAATAATTATATAGATATATGCAATAATAATATAAGATATCAGAAGTAAATTTATTTCAGTTTGCTCAACTGCTCTCTGAAAGTATTTGAGTATATTTGGGTTGTCTGGAAACCATGTGTTTATGATGGCTAAGTCTGCACTTCTGGGTCTTACATAGATGGTAAATTTTTTCTGTTAAGCTATGGTCATTCATAGCTTCATTTGTTTAATTTATTAATAACTATATTATAATGAACAATCTATATATTTAATAAAAGTTACAGTGAAATATTTTAGTGGATTATATCATTTCATCAGCTATTCTCTAATGGCACAAAAAAAACCCTAGAAATAAACAAGTTCATATGGCACAATACTCCCATGAAGCTGTATTAGCAAAAGAAACATTATGATAAGTTAAAACTATTCAACTTCAAATCACAGTCTGATGAAATGAAATGTTTATTCCAGGAAAGAAGGAAACATTATTTTTGTAAAAGCAAAATAAAGAGACAGAGAGAGAGAAAACAGGCAGAGAGAGACACACGGAAACAAAAAAGAAACACAGAAACAGGAGAATGGTTTGTTTAAACATGATATGAGGTGTAAGTTATGTGTCAGCTAATTTCAGAATATAAAATCTCAATACCTACTCCTATTTTAAGGCTGGGTTGAGGCCTTAACTCTCCAGTCATACAAAACTCTTCACTTATTTTCAAAAATCTCAGAACCAATGGCTACAGATTGTGGATGACTGATAGATATGCAAGTAATTACAACTCCCACAGACTGTGGCACTGACTGGTAGATATCTTCTTAAATATCCAGTGGACATTTATCTCTTTGTCAGAGATTGATATCCTGTAGGCATCTGACAAACAGAGCAAGGGCAAGTGCAAAATGAACAGAAAAGTGTCGGAGGGATCAGACAGGAAGGCTCTGGTTTTCCTCTAGTGGGTATTTCTGTACAAGTGCACTGGAGAGTGTCTCTCTCACAGAAAGGTCACCGTCCAATGCTGCTGTTAGTCACGCATGTCCAAGGACTCATAAAGATGCTTGCCATCATTTAGGAGTATGTATGTGTGAATCAGTTTCAATGTAGGAATTAATCATCTCGCATTTAATAACATGATATCCTCAAGATTTTTGATATCTCTATATTTAAAGACAAACCTTTTGATATCTCATTTTTATTGTCATTCCTATCTCAGTTTTTTGACTGTTTAGCAAAGCTATCCCGATCACTCAGCTGGTCACCTCTCAACTTTAGGCAGGAGACTTCTAACAAACAGAATTACTGCAGTGTGCTCTCATTGTTAAGGGAACTGCAACAATATAGTAAAATAATGTATGTATGTTTTTACCATAAATTTTACATGTCATTTTAATAGGCAATATTTTTTGTTTGGAGATGACCAGTTTGAAATCCTATTGCTACAGAAGATAACTTGGCTAATTAGAAATAATCTTCATGGTACGTTTTGTTTAGACTGATGGTGTTACTGAAGTTAAATACTACAGTCAAGGAAACAATACCCTAGTATTACTCAAAAATGAATCTTATTCTGTTAGAATTAAAATTTTCCATGTATATTCAGGAAATACAGACTTTTTAAAAATCATATCTTGATAAGTACTATCCATTTTCAATTATTATGCATATATTTTGTTTATTCAATGAATAAAAATGAAAAACTTTAAAATGGCATTTTGTTTACATAGTTAGCAATTTCAATAAAATGATTATACAATTTACATAACAGTCTATAGCTTGAGGTTTTAAAAGGTCTCAGGACTATAAGCACCTTGATAGAAAAGCAGATAAAGGTGACTGGCAGTCTAAGATACTGTTTATCTCTTTTGAGATAGAAAGTGTTCAAGTTGCATTCATAACTGAATGCAATATGCTATGGAAAATGAGCTTGATACTTATCAAGAGATTCTTTCCTTTGCACTTTTGCTAAATAATCAAGCTACTTGTTTTCAAGTTGCTCAAGAACTGTGAATAAGAAAGGAAGAAAATAATTCAGGTAAGTAAACCAGAGGCATATCAGGAGTGGATTAAAGAAAAGAAAAAGTTTATCAATAAAGATGTCAAAATTGCACCTTGTGTTATCTGTGATATGAAGTGAGAGTCTCACACAGAGTTAGGATTTAGAATGTATAAATACATGAAATCTTCCCATATCTGCCTATAAATGCAACCAAAGCTAAATTTCAATTAAGCAGTAAATCTCTGTGGAATTACATTTCCAACTGTCAAGTAAAATCTCTCTAATCCTCAGCAATTCGAAAACACTATTGTTTTCCCTAATTTATTCCTTTAGTTTCACTCACAAACTAATGTATTCTTACTTGACTGGTAAAGGCAAAAAGAAAAACAAAGCAAAACAAACAAACCAAAACCAAATATCAAGTAATTATTTAGATTTTTAGTGGAATACTTGTGTGCAAATAATGTGATACATTAACGAAGTAAGTTAAGAGGTAGCTAAGATGTATTAACGAATTCTTTCAGTCAAAAGAGTTTTATCTTGACTGTATACCTTTAGGTCATGTTACACCTGAGAATTTTACCCACCCACATTTTCCTTGGAAAACTTAAAATCATACAAAAGACATTCCTAGCACCAATGACACTCAAATCAGGTTACACATTCTCTTTGCCTGTATCACCAAATATTTCTATAGATTTTTCTGAAAATTTATTACCTACTTTCAAAAAGTGGAAGTTATTGCTACTATGGCATACACCTAAAGGATTTGCCCAGGCTACTTTATTGAAGATTTCCATATTTTAAGACAAAGTACAGGCAATTTGAAGGGAAGCATTTTTGTAGGATTTTAAGATTCTTAAATTTATGAGGCTACAGTATCAAATTAGCACCACAAGCATTTATCAACTATCAGGTTTGTAGACATTTTATTACTAGACCTGTACAAGTAGAGTAGACTAAACACAACTGCACTGGAAGCATGTCTTACAATGTTGACATCCTGCAATAAAACAACACAGTAAACAGCCAGACACGTATACAGACACGTGAGGCTTCTTGAAGTAATGAAGTAGTTCGTGAGTATTTAAACACAAATCCGTTTAATTCTGAAATTTTTAATTCCACTTTCTGAAATCTTTTGACCTATCTTTCATTATCATCAATCAAATTTTTTGAAAAGTAATTAAAATTTAGTATTACAAAATCTAAAGTTATTAAGAATAGCCCCAAATTATTTTAACACTGTATATTTTATTTTGTAAAACATTGGTAGTTACATATAATTTCAATTTAATATAATTCATTCTATCATGTAATTGTACCATAGGTGACTGAAAAACACAAGGCTATTACAATAATCCAGCTAACTAAACTTCTAATGACTAACAAAACTTATTTTCATGATGAGCCTTAACTCATCAAGGAGGAATTAACAGTGTTATTAGCTAATTAGCTATCATTAAAGCAGTTCAGCCCTATAGCAGAAAAGCATTATACAATGGTGAGGAAGAAAAAATTTTAAGCATTGATTACAAAAATGGGTCTATAAATACACAGGGATCTCGTAATCCTAAATTTCCATGGCTATGGCTTTTCTAAAAAAATAAAATTTGAAATATGAATTTTTGTCCAGGAAGACAAACATGCTTTTTTATCATTAGCTTCTTTTTAGACTATAGAGGTTATTATTTTTTACATTTTTATCAGAGTATTATAATGATTAGAATACTCAGATGTATTGGGATTAAGTTGCAGGAATAATATTTGATAAAAGATATAGATATATTATGTACTCGTAGACTATTGAAAGATTAAATAGATGAGACAAAAGAGAAGGGATAAAATTTATAGGCTAGAATGGTGATGTTAAATTAGAATGGTGATAGTCTAAGACAAAATTACAGTAAAAGCCAGACCACAAATACTAAATTTCAAATGAAAATTCTGGATTAAGTACAGTAAAAACAGTAGGCTTTGCTATGTGAATAAAAATCTTCTAAATAGATCTTTTATAGAAAACAAAATTCATCTAAAACAGCATAAATTTCTAATCATTAATCAAAAGAACACATATATAGCTACATTATCTAGTGAAATATAATGTCTTAACTTAAACCATAGAAAGCCTTACATATTGTTTTCATAATTTTTGATTCTGTAAGACTGTAAATTAGCAAATCAATTGGGGATTCTCAAAATAAAAGTAGAACTATGTACAATGCAACGTAATGATGCACTTACCATCATGATTAGGATTTCCTAGTGTCCATGGCTCATCGGAGTCAAAATGAGTGTCCCCTCCGATTCCTGGTCCAGGGAAATAGGCATGTGCCAAAAATCCTCCCTCCCCATCAAAGGGAGAACTGTCTCCGTGGAAGCCAGATGCAAAAATAATGGTTATATCCACATCACGTTTGCCATTTTCTAATTCACTGTAGGGAACTTCTTCAAATGTCAGAGGAGTTACATTCTGCCACACATCAAAGGCACGGCGAATAGCTTTACGGGTCTCAGGGTCTCCTACCTTTGGAGTTACGTTCTTTATACTGAAAGTTAAAAAAGATAACGATCAGTATGATTTTCCTAATTGCCATCTGAGTTACTACCAATCTTGATCTAATCAGCTTAGCAAAATATAAGATAAAACAGTCATATTCAATAGAAATGAGATTTATTCATTTCTCTTGTCTCTATAGATCGTTTTCACTGTAATAGGATCATTTAATTATCATCAAATGGTATTCATTTTTCAAGGCATACAGGAAAGAATCTCTGCAGTTAACAATAACTAAATCTATTGTTCACCTCAACTCCTGAACAGTAATACAGAAATTTGCCAAATAATCAAACAGGCACAAAAGTTTTGAACTGAATTAAAAATTTCAGTTTCTTTTAGGAGCATACTAATTTATCTGCACATATTAATTCCAAACAATGCATTTATGCTTTTCTTTATCTATGAATACCAATTCAACACAAAATGTTATATTTATTTTGATGCTAAATATATGAAATGGTTATTAACACCGCTCTTCATTATATTAACACTGGTCAGATATTTACCTTTTTCAAGATAATCTCATATGTTTCCCTAAATGGACTACAAATAATACTAGGAAGAATTATTTTATACTGTAGTACCATAAATCCATGCAATATGTACAACAATGAGTAAAATCCATTAAAAACTTTCAAACTCCTTGAACCAATAATCTGCCCAACATAAACTTACACAAGGAATATATATATATATATTTTTTGTACCAGGAATTGAATTCAAGACCTCGTGCTTGCCAGTCGTACACTATGCCACTAAGCTGAACTCCAGCCCACAAAGGAAATATTTCAACTCAAAAAGGAATATAATATTTAAAGTAATCTAATGCAAAAACAGGATATGATATTGAAGTGAATATGCAATGCAATCATAAAAGAGAGTTGAAGCCAAAGAATTCACAACAATAAAGGAATACTAAAATTACAATTTTGCTGGCACAAAAGTGCTCAGTGGCACAAGCACTTGGCTGTAAACACAAGGTCCTGCTTCAGGTACAAAAATAAAAACCTACTATAAATTATAATTTTCCTGGTGCATCTTATTGTATATATAGAAAAAACACATTTTTCTTTTCAAACCTTTGGCAGCATGGAAAACTTTTACAATGGAATTTCTAGTGGACAAAATAATATGTACGTTATACACAACACAATTTTAACTAAGTCCAGTGTCATGGTTTATATCTAGATGGCTCAAGAGCCTCATGAACTCATTTATGGCGCTGTATGAAGATGACTGGATTACAGGGACATTATACCTGAATTGCTGTTGGAATACAGGACCTAGGTGGAAAGGACAGGTCACTAGGGTCATGATCTGGAAGGATTTATCTCTCTCCACTTCCCGTCTGCCATGAGGTGAGCAACTTCCCTCTGCTTGGGCCTGTCTACTGAGCTGCTTCTGTCTGAAGCTGCTGATCATGCAAGGACAGAATCTTCTAAGACTTGAGTCAAAATAAACCTCACTTTTAAGATGCATGTGTCTGGGATTTTGTTCAGCTGACGAAGAAAATACCAAAAAATTCAGATAATTACAAATGCTAGGAGAGAAACGCTAATAATAATATTGAGCATTTACTATGACTTAGGCAATCACCTTAAAACATCTAACTTTACTTCTTAATCAACCCAATGAGATGACGAGGAAAAAAAGAAGGAGCAGGTGGAGGAAGAGGACCAGGAGCAGGAGGAAGAGAAAAAAGATCAGGCAGAAATAAAGATTCACAGGAACTTACAGAAGAGCTCCCAGGTGGAACACTTGAAAAAGCTCTGGAACACTTCATCTGAAGCATTCTAATAAATCAGTCTTGACGTCTATGCTAGGACACATATCTAAAATAAGTTGTCTACTTTTATTCTAATAAATAATCTAGAACACATTTATATGATTATCTGTTCTTGAACGTTATTCATCATATATAAAAATAACAAAGCAGCAAACAAAGTGGAAATGGGTGGAGGGGAAAAGAACTCCAGGAAGAAATGTTAAGTTAAACAATTTGAAGTGCAGACAGTCTTAGCAAATTTAAAGGCAAGCAAGGTAGCTGGTAATGTTTGAGCAGAGATAGAGGGTGAAGAGAAGACAGCATTTCATTCTTAGTGAGAGTGGTAAGAAAGTAGAATACTGTAAGCAAAGATATGACAATTATTTGTAAATAAATGACTTAAAGATATGTCCATGATGTGTAATATAGTGAAGTGAAATAATGGTTGGAACAGGAAGAGCCAATCAAGAACTACTGCAAAAATACCGATGTGAGATGATGATGCTTTGGAAAATGGTGGTATCAGGAGATACTGACAAGCAGTTGTTTTCTGGATATATATTGAGAGGTTACACTTGCCAAGATGTATGGTTAGCTATCGATATGAAAAAAAAAAAGAGAAGAGTCAACAAAGACACCCAACTTTTCACTTTAGCTAAAAACACAAAAAGCAAAATAATTTATGGATGTTCAAGGAAAGCTAGGCAGAAGTTTGCTGCTGTTTGTTAGCTTGCATGCCCTATTCAGCATGTCACCCTGAATCATATTTTGAGAAATGTTAAATATTGACAGACACTGAGGCATCAGAGTCCTTTGTTAGTTTCTAAATTTCCTATTTCATGGCTGAAGAAACATACTGAGTACTGTCATAACTTTGAGCTTTGTCTAAATTAATTTTTCTAGCAGCCATTTATTGTCTTTCTATTGTACGGGGTTTTAGAAGTCTCTCCTTAGTGGGAAGCTAATCCTAGGCACACTATTTGAAAGAATTTACTCCGTAATGGTTACTACTCTATATGCTTAGTAACAAAAGATAGACAATATAAAGCACAAAAAAGAATGATTCAGAGGTGAGGAGGTTAAAAGATGAAAAATGTCATTCAATGACATTTCAAAGCCAAGGACGCCAAACACTGTATCAGGGAAAGCAGTCAGAGAGCAGAACAGTCAAGGGCAGGTTCAAAGAACTGGATTGCTGAGTGAGTACAGCAACGGGATCATGAACAGCCATAATATCCAGTGAGATGGCGCTGAGGGCCGTGCAGTGAGGCTGCTGCAGAGTTTTATGCACAGAAGCGCATCGACATTATTCCAGCTACAAATATGCCTGTGTTTGATGGGAGATGGGTAAGGAGATAAGAATGGAAGTGCCAGAGCACTTCAGAAGTTCACCCAAGAGAAGCCAGAAACGCTGGTAAGAGTGGCAACCATGGAAATATAAAAATTTAGTTTTGCTGTATGATCTGAGAAGATTGTGAATAGGAATGGGTACTGGAATCAATAGGTACTGGAGACATCAATTTTAATTTCAAATGCAAAATAATTTTGTAAAACAGAAAATAAATAACCTATCAATCGAACATACATACTTGTATGTGTGCTCTAATGTCACAGCTAGAGTTCTGAATGGAGTATCAACAAAAACAAAAAGTTATGTCATAGGAAGATGTACCTGTAACTGATACCTAATAACAAAAGGCACAGAAAGAATATATGGTAATAACAGGAAAAATAAAATGCTATTCTTAACAATTATAATAAACAATGTATGCATGATTATATTTGCCAAATAAAAGACAATGTTATAAAGTAAGTAAAATAAAAGCTAAATCCAAAATATTTAATAAAGTTCATATAATTTTGGCAGCTTAGTAGAGGGGTTCAACCTAGGACCTTTGCACTGATCTATATATTTACTCTCTTTTTTCAGTTTATTTTGTCACAAGGTCTAAAGTTGCCCAAAGCTAAATAGCTCAAACATCAGCTTCTTCTGCCTTAGTTTCTCAGAGTACTGAGATTATATGTGCATGCCACCACATATGTTAAAACGTTTTAGCTTGCTTTATTACTCAATTTCAAAAGAATGAATCTCATTTTAAAAGTCTTTATGTGGCACTTTAATTATATAATTTAACTGATTCTTTCCAATTTGAATTGCTAAATTTTTGAACTTTGGTTAAAAAAAAGTGGTGTGTTATTTTGATTACCATGCCTCTTACAATCCTACATAACATTGATAAAGGAAAAATGTCTAGACTTTATTATCCATCCGAATAATGGATACTGTCAGAAAGATATGTCAGTTAACTTCTAGGATAAATGTAAAGTCATGATTTTCTAGTTTTAACATCATTAGATCAATACCAGTTCCTTTAATAATAATTCTACATAATTAGAATCATGTCATCTTTAATTTTTGATATAGCTTTGCCTGTTATCAAATTTGATGGCTGCTTTATTTCTAATAAAGGAACTAACAATAAAGAGTTACTGCTTCACCTCTAGTTAAGAAACCCAAATCTTACAAGATTCGTATGTCAGTCTTATTTTGGTACAAAGAAGGATAAATAAATGAATTTTAGTCAACTGAACAGATAAAATGAGCTATTCAGGAAAGTATACTAATATCCAAAATGAACTTCAACTAAAAGGAATTTATTGTGATACATAAAATAGATTATTTATAAGAATAGAGGAAAATAATAAGCAGCACATCCATCTTCAGAATGAATTATTATGTTCTATCAGGAGAAAACAAAAGAGATCAATTTACTGTTATTCATATTATGTTTACATAGTTTATGGAGCTTCACAATTTTTTATGTATGAGAAATTGCCATGGAATAAAATATGGACATGAAGTCTCTCCAGTTAAAGTTCCATTAAATACTTGGCTATTTCCCAAGAATCTGGCCTTCCAGGCAAGAAAGAATTAAGTATGCAATTCTTGGCTCTTCTTTAAATAGGGTCTGTTTTTCAGGCAGCACTGGGTCCGCACGACATATAACCTGAGCTCTCTGTGAAGTCAATGGCCATCAAGGGCAGTGAGCTCTTCAAGTTGAGGCAGAGTAATAAGAAGTATTTTTGGCAATAAATTAAATTTTTTAGCAAATTCTGAATTTCTTCGCTATGCATAAGTTGTTAAAGTAAAATAAATTCTAGTCTATGTTTTTAGTTTCCATAGAAACACTTATTTAAAACTAAGTTAAGCTAAAAAATGATTATATTGGGAAAATCAAAACTAACCAATATAAAAGAGTATTATTGTACTATTAATATAATATTAATATATGGTGAATACTCATGGATACATTTTTTAAAAATAAACTCATCTGGCAATACACGTTCAGGTCCTATTGGATTTTGATACCTAAAATATTTTGGAATTTAGATTTCTGAAATACAGTGAATTTACTCTATTTTTCACAATATTCATCAAATATACAAAATAAAAATATATATTTTATTATGATTATTTTATTCAATATGTTTTTCTTATTTTGTGGAAAAAGGATAACCAAAGTCTACTTAGTATTCATCAATTTAGCAACTAATTTTTCAACCATTACAAAAATGACTTCTAACTTATTTGATAAGTGAATATATTTCTTGATTTAAATGGGACCAAGATGAGAAAGTTTGATAAAATGGATGATTTAATTTTCCAATAGTTCAAAATACTAGATTGTTTCCAAAGCCTATGAATATTTGCGAGACTCTTGTCCAAAGTATTTTTTCCTGCATGTTGAGAATCTTAACATTTAATCTTGAACCTCTTCTCTCATCCCACTTTTCCATATGCTGGCATTCTTTTTTTTTTTTTTTTTTGACCAGGGATTGAACTCACGACCTTGCACTGGCCAGCCTGGTGATTATGTCGCTGAACTTGGGACCCTCATTCTGTCATTTTGATTGCTTTTGAGAAGTATAGAATTATTTGTTAGAATGCAGCTGAAAATTTGGTGTTGATAAGGGAAAAACTGTGTATCATATAAATCTTGGTGAATAAATTAAACAAAAAATGATCATTGCTATTACTTTGGATATTATATAGTCTATCAAATCTTGATCATTTTGACATTTTCTGAGTCATTTGCCCTGCTGGCTTATGGTGAGACTGCTGTGGAAAGTCTATCATACAGATAATAATCATCGCAAAAAAATTTTGTAAGTAAAATAGTCAGTCCTTCCCCCACTGATGTAAATGGCCTACACCTGCATGAATGAATTTTGTACACACTTGTGTCTACTTCTCCAATTCCATGCTAACATCACTTTCCTACTAAGGATTGACTTGAAATAAGTCCTCATATCTCATGTGTGGAAACACCTTAGTATTTCACTTAAATTCTGATCCGCCAGATATATTTTGATTAATTTTGTTAAATTATATCAACGTAAAACAAAGTTGCTGAGATTTTGATTAAAATTGAAATGCTTTGTGTAAAATGTTAATCACTATAATTTTTCCTTTTGAGAGTAAAAAATGTCTCTAACACTAATTTTTGTTCTTCTGTGGTGTCTTTTGTAAATTTCTGCATAAACAAGCTTACCAGTAATTTGTAGATACATTCTTTTATATCATATTTTTGTCTGCATGAAGTGATACTTTAATAAAGATTGTACATTCTATATGCTTTGTGAATGAATGTATGTGTCATGTGGATTTTTTGCTTGATTTCTTGTATTAAAAAGATGGGTGTGGGTTTCCAGTTTCTGCCTTGAACGTCATCATTCTCAGCCTCATCAAAAATCAAGTTAAATGGACTAAAAATGAACAAAAATTATTCCACTGGAAGCTTGATGCAACAAGGCAAACTGTAGTGCCAAAACGGAGTCAAAGGCAAATACAGAGAATGAGTTTAGGAAGAACAAAAGCCTCTAAAGGCAGGGAACAGGCAGAAACACTTAAATGGTAACCTGGACCAGCTGGAGAATGAAAACATCCAAGAGGCCACGCCTAGGGGACTGGTCTACTCATTTATGACTGTTCCTTCTGGGAGGCCCCAGCAACTTCTCACAGCAGAGAATTTGAGAAAAGCCTCCCCTGCTTTCAGCAAAGGAAAGAGAAAAAGCACACATTTAAACCTGTACCCCAGGATTCTCTTCTCTATAACAAAGGCTCCACATTCACCAGTAACTATGTTATGAGAGCTTTATATTGTCTAAGTGAAAGGCAGTTAAACAGCTCAGACCTTTTAGACTTTCTGTCTCACAATAAAAAGGAGAAGGAAAAAGAAAAAGGAAAAAAAAATGAAGTTAAGAAGCTTTTTGAAAGGTCATACCAGATATTTGAGCTTACCAGAAAAAGAGATTTAATCAGAAGATTATTGTCGGCTCCTTTTCAATAATACCTTACACCACACCAACAGGGGTTCAGTGTCACAATGGGGATTACAAATGAGAGAGACTAAAGGTACAATCTATTTAAGAAGAAGTTTATAGGGACAGTTAAGGACAAGAGGGGAGAAAAAAAATTGAAGAGGACGCTAACGGAATTTCAGGTACAGTGATGTTAAACATAGCCTAGCTTCTAAAAAGATCAATACAAAGCCTTACAAATGTATGTATCATTATCCTTGCTCTTATTCTGATATATTATGTACAACTGTCAACAAAACATAAGCATGCCACAAAGAAAGGGAAAAATAGCCTGAAAAGACAAAGCAAGCAGTAGAATGAGACTTAGATATAGCTGAAAATTTAGAAATATCAAATGGGATATTTAAAATAATGTCAATGTATTAAAAATGCTAGTGGAAAAACAGACAAGATGAAGAACCACACGAATAACATAAGGAGAACAACAGGAACTCAAAGAGAGAATCAAAAGAAATTGCTAGAAAAAAAGAAACTTACGAATCATTTCATGAATACCTTCACATAATAAGAGCAGGAGGAGAAAGATAACAGCCCAAAATTAATGACAGACCTCAAAGCATAGATCCCCTAAGCTCAGATAATATGAAGTAAGTTAACCATACTCTGAAAAAATCTACATTTAGAAACTTCATATGCAAATAGGAGAAAAAAAGATGAAAACCATTTTTAAAAAGAGGAATCTTATTGGTAGAGGAATAATACTGACACTTTTATACCTCTCTTTAAAAAACATATAAGCAAGAAGAAAATGCTGTTTATATAGCAAAGCTATCAACCCAGATTTTTTTCTGTACTCAAGAATAATATTCAAAAGTGAAGTAGCAAAACAAAACCAAATGACAAACAAAAGTCACTAATGATTCTTAAAGAACAGTTTGTCAGTAGATTTGTATTGTAAGAAATTTTGAAAGACATGTCAGACAAAAGGAAAAAATGTAAATCAGAAATTCAGATCCATCTAAAGCAATGAAACATATTACAGATAGAATAAATGAAATTAAGTATAATCTTTTATTATTCTTATTTTTAATTGATCTCATAACAACTGTAAGAATACAACTTTTGAACAACTACTACAATAATTTTTGAAGGCACCATGGATATGCTAAAGGGAAGTAGAAACATAAAGGGCTAAATTAAGTCACTCAAGGCAGAAAAAGTGGAATATCAAAGTAAATATAGTGAAATAACAGACAACAGCAAATAGTTACCACTATCATGAGTGTTAATTAAACTGCATGAAATACTAATTTAAATATGAAAATTAAATATATGCATAAGTAGAATGTATTAAACAAAAAAAGCAAGATACATGCTAAGGTTTTCCATTTACAAGAAATGCACCTTAAGTACAAGAGTAAAGTTTAAAAAACGGAGAGATATTTGTTAATTTCTCCATAAAAAAAATCCACCCAGATAATCTACAATACCTCACAAAAGATAAAAGAAATAAAGAAAGAGAAGAAGCATAGAGAGAGAGAAAAGAGGGAGAGAGTCAAGAAGGAAGGAGGGAGGGAGGAATAGAAAGAATGAAAGAGAAAGAGAAGGAAAGAAATAAAGAAAGGAAGGAAGGAAGGAGGAAGGAAGGAAGCAAGGAAGGAAGGAAGGAAGGAAGGAAGGAAGGAGAGGACCGAGGATATAGCTCAGTGGCATAGCACCTACCTGGCAAATATGAGGCCCTGAATTTGATTCCCAGTACAAACAAAGCAAAACAAGACAAAACAAAACAAGACAAAATGAGAGAGAGAGAGAGAGAGAGAGAGAGAAAGACCTATTAAAAAAGAAAACTAAAATAGGTATAGTAATTCCAAATGAGATTTTTCCTTTGCAGAAAAGGAAATGATCAAGAATAGAGACTACACAATGATAAAAATGTCAATTTTCCAAAAATACTTAATATTTAACATGTATATATGCTAAACAACAAAACAAGTTATGTAAGACAAATACAAAATTTTAAAAGAAGCATACAAACCACTGTTGTAGTTGGAGACTACAAAACTGCTGCATCTAACAATCAAAATCAGAAAATTCTCTAAGGGGGGAACTATGGATTAGCACTCTTTAAAAATATAGCTGTAAAATTCCTGAACCAAACGAATCATTCACCAAAGCCAACAATCTATTAAAAAATGTAAAACATGAACAAATGATATTTAACTGAAGTCTGCAGGTTTGAGGCAACGTTAAAAAATCAGTTAATGCATCATATCACATCAAAGCTAAAAAAGAAAAATCAAACAAGCATATCAATGCTAGCTAATGTAATAACACAAGAAACAAAATACAGATTAGAATGGGAAAAACAATACAACTATCTTAGTTCACAAATGACATGATTCTCTGTGCAGAAAACACTAAAGAATCATCAATAATAAAAAAGCTATTATAAAAATAATCAATTATAGAAAAGTTTGTAGCATACAAGGTTAATATAAAAAATCAGCTGGTTTCTTACATGACAACAATAAACAACTGGAAATTCATATGAAAAACACAATAATTAAACCAGCATTCAAAGAAAATAATACACTTGGGAATAAATCTATCAAACTGTGTATGAATCTAAACAATGAAATATACAAAACTCCAATATCAAAGACCTAAATATATAGGAAGATGATCAGGTTCATAAATAGAGATATTCAGTATGTTTAAGGCTTCAACTTTTCTGAACTTGATCTAGATATAATGCAATCTCGTCAAAATCAGAGTAAATTGCTTTGTAAGAATCAACAAATTAATACTAAAGCTTATACTATGAGGTAGGAGACTCTATAAAACTAATACTATATTTAAGATAGCCAACAAACTGAAATTACTTGATATTAAGACTTACTATAAAGTCAGAGTAATCAAGACAGAATACTACTGATTTAAGGACAGATGTATAAACCAATAGAACAACAACAGCAAAAAAGAATGCAAACACTAACCAGTGCAAATATATTACTTGACCTGTCACAAAGAAGCAAATGCAGTATAATGGGAAAAAGATGGTCTTTAACAATGGTACTGAAACAACGGGACATTCACAAAAGTCAGTGTGGAAGAAATGAAGCTAGACACCCACTTTACACCTTACTTCAACATTAACTCCAAGAGGGTCGTAGTGCTAAATGTAAAGCAGAAAAGTAGTAAACTTTCAGAACATAATACAAGAAACCCTGAGTGGCATTAGGTTTGATGAAGATTTCTAATTTTTTAGATTCAAAAACAGGAACACAAGATAGGAAAAAAAAATTGGTGAGCTTAATTAAAATTTAAACTTTTGCTCCAGAAAAAATATTGTAAAAAAAAAAAAAAATAGCTGAAAACATGACTGCTAAAAGACTTGCGTGTAGAGTGTACAAAGAAATCTTAAAGTAATCAAAGCCAATTAGAAATTGATGAAACTATTTGAGCGCATACCACAGCAAACAAAGATACACTGATGGCCAACAAGCATATGAAAATTTGCTCAGCATTTTAATTTACTAGGGAATAGCAAATTAAATAATTTATCTCAATAAAATTGTTTTACCCCAAAACAAATTACATGTCAATATACCCTCATTATAAGAGCTATAATTCAAATCATGGACAGTGCTAAATGCTGAGAGGTGGTATAAGAAAAGAAACTGAAGTTATTGTTGGTGATACACCCAAATGGGGTAAGCCTTCTGGGAGACATTTTGGCCGTTTCTGAGAAAGCTAATCCTATTCTTAATATGTGATCAGTAATCACACATCTGGGTATTTATATCCTTATTAGGAATATACAAACTCAAGTCCATAATTTATTAGCATATACTTTAGAGGTAGTAAAACAAGTTTGTGAAAAAAAAATCCTACAAACAAATTAAATTGTGGTGAACATGAACTTCATGAGCTTGGCATAAATATGCCTTTATCTGCAGAAAAAAATTAAATAACTTGCATAAAACAATAAGTAGCACTGAACAATAATCTGAAGTAGCAGTGAACTTTCTAGTTATATAGGTAAAATAAACCAATATACTAACATTTCAGTTTTTAAACACTCATGAAGGATATTTACATGAAAAGTGATAATTATAGAAGAATTTCTTCTAGCCAAGTAATTTGAGGGATAGTTCTGATATCCGCACATATCAAAGTACCCTTCTCTTCTCTCCACTGGCATAATAAGTTCTTTTTCTTGCTATGTGTCTTGATTAAAGATAATTTCATTAAGCAATCCTCTAGTTTTCTAGAATGGTTTGGATAACTGGATACATTTCTCTTTCCTGCTCCTTCATTTTTGTAAGTGGTACTGCATCTATATTATTGTTCAACTTCTCCATGTCACTGTACATTCCATGAAGACACACATTTTCCCAATGTTTTATTTATTATTATTTCCTCAGGCCCTAGAACTATTTGTTATTCATACTGAAACCTGATGGCCAGTTGTTCAATGAATAAACATGAACACCTCTATTAGAAGGGTCTGTCACTCTACCTTGCAAGGCACTTTGCATCACTGATAACAACACAAACAGACACAATTCACTTGTATATTTCTCAAAATGACTGAAAGTAAAGTGACCAAATACTGAAAGTTAATAAATTCAAAGCCATCTTGTGTACAGTGTAGTTATTCATATACCTCTTTATTTGATTCACTGGTGAATACCTGACGGAGAATGCAATGTGTTAGAATACTCATCCTTCAAAATACTGGCCCTAACTGAAGGTGGAAGGTTGTACACAAACTTGACCAACTGGTTAAAGACAGCTTACAAGATTGCAGGAAAGGCAATTTATTGTTCTCTCAGCCGCAGCTTTAAATTCCTCAAGATAGCATCACATCACTACACGTTATCAGGTAGTCCATGTTCAGAAAACAGAGAAATAAAAGGCCAAAATGTAGCAATGAAAAAATTCATGAATAGCGTTTAAAGCATTATTTTTTTATACCTGTACGTGATATGCTTGTGCTGCCACTTCTGTCCTGTTAATGCATACCGCTTTCGACGAACATTAAATTTGGAGCTACCTCTCGTCTGATCAGGTACACCACATCGAGGCTTCTTCATCCAGCTGAAAAAGCAGTAGTTTCCAGTTATTTACCAGTAAATGTCATCATTCATTTCAAAAGGTACTCAATTAAGAGGTTAATCTGAAACAATAATGATGAGAATGGCAAATCAAAAGTACAGAGAAAACTCAGATTTTCTTGTAACTTCAATCAAAGAGACTTCAAAGTTTTTCTAAAAGATCAAGAATCACCAGTTTACTACTTACATCCTTTGGATAATTTTCTTCTTTCTAATTCACTTTGCAGTAACTGCAGGCTGAGGTACCCTAAAGCTTGCATATATATATATATATATATATCATAATCCCTAGTGTTATTTAGATGACTCTATGTGTCATACAAATTTATCATTCAAATTCTTTTTTTTTTTTAATCTGTTACATGGCTTTGAATTCCAGGATATAGACCACCCTCTTCTAGTTTAAAAAGCAATGAATTGTTTGTTCATATAACATTCGCAATTTCTAGTTCCTTCATTTACTTTTCATCATTATTGCCATTTCTTGGTAGCAGCTGTTTGCTTTGAGTCTTTGATGCCGGAAAAATGCAATTTCTAAAATATATTTTACCAAATGTGAGATTTAATATTATACAAATAAGATTCAACATTCATATTTGAAAATGAAATGCTGCTTTCAGTTTATTAATTTCAATACTAACTTAAGCTAGTTAATATTCTAACTTCTTTTCTATAATCTAACTTCTTCAGAGCATTGTTATGTTTCCTATTTTGGGTCTTGTTTAAAGAGCAAGATTTTCATATTTATAGTAGATTTTCTGTAGTGCTTTACAAAATGACTTTCCTATTCATTGGTCCCTTGAATACTTGCAAAGTTAATGCTGAATCTGTGGGGCTCAGGATTCAGATACTGGAAGAATGAACATAGCTGTATTTCATCAGGTACTCTACAAATGGAATTCAACATCAGGTGATTATCTAAAGACAGCCCTTTGAGAAAATGAATGAACATGTTACTTGGATAAATTGGTTGTACTTTTACAAACATAGGAATAACTTCATGCGCCAGTGAAATAATGATTTTTACTTAAGGTGATGCTTTTTTCATAACCATTAAAAATTTCTGCTTTATATTCTGCCCTTGGTAATATAGACACTACAGTTACCAGATTAAAGAAATTCTACTGTAGCTTAAATACACTGTAGAGTTACTTATGAAAATTACTTGGCTTATTAAAGTTTTCCAATCAAATGTAGTCTCTTATAAATGCTAACTCCAAGGACTTCCTATTCTATGGCTTAAAACTCTTTAAAGGTGAGGATGGAGAGCTCTTATTTTTCACTAACACTTTCAGGGCATTCTTAAACACTCTGAATTTAAGAGCTATTTTCCAAGTCTATAAGATACTCAAGGTAGAGCATCTACATATTCCAATTACCTTGCATAATTCTTGGAATGTGAGAAATATTCAGTGAGTATTCACTGAATGGATAAAGACACAGATTTTTAATCAAAATGTATATTTTAAGAACAACATATTGATATGACTGACAAACATTAAGCATTAATGGTGTTTCTATGGTGCTTTAAATTAGTTTTATATATGGTTAGTTCAGTAACTATATTCTCAAAAATTATTATTTTCCTAAAGTAGTAGCATATTGTTACTTATAGTACAGAAAAACTAAATGGCATATCATTATGAACTATGAATATACTTACTATCAGATATGATTATTGTTATATTCGCCTATGGTAAGAACCCCAGGGTGAAGAGAAGTAATTTTGAAATGGATATTGTAGTGGTTGATTGATTGTGTCAACTTGAGACAGTTAGAAGCTAACTAAATGGGTTTAGCAATTCTACACCCAAGGATGTAAAAGAAGACCCACCCTAGGGTGGGTTATCACCTCGAGGTATAAAAGGGGAGGAAGAATAACGAATCCATTGCATTCTTGGGAGAAGCTCCAATCTTCGCCTTTGATTTGGACCTCGCCTCCTGGCTTCCAGTATAGACTCTTCAGCTTTCCAGCGTAGACTCTTCAGCCTTTCTTCACAGAGCCTTCGGCCTTCTGTCGCAGACCCACCAGCCTGCTGGTGTGGACTTGCACAAGACACTAGGGTGAACTCCAGATCTTGGATTGAATCCTTCGGCCTCTAGTGCATAGATATCCTCTGCACGCTTCCTCATAGGACTCTGTGACTGACTATCGTAAGCCAATCTTGTGGTTTCTATATATCCCGGGTTATATCTATTCTCTCTAATAAAACCCGGAGCAATACAGATTTATAGATACAGATAATTGACTACTGTTAAGAAAAAATGTATTTTCGAAGAGACTACATTGTCTAGAATTTCTTTAATGTGCATAAAATTAGAAAATAGCAGCAGTAACTTAAAAATTAAATCAATAAAACTTGCATTTTGCACCAAAAATTAGAATTAGAAACTTGTTTTTTGCACCATAAATTGGAGTTACTAAAAGTTTTTTCAGCAAAATCTGTGCATTTTTCAAAGGACAGCATTTCCATGGATGATTATAAGATTCTTATGCTGAAAGAACTCCTTGCTAAATTCCTAATATACTTTTTTAGGATTTTGCCCATGTCATATATTGCTTTTCTAGTGTCCCATCCAGTTTTTTATTCATTTACTTGTTTCATCCTGATCCGTTCATCTGATGGCTGTATTCATCCTACCTTAATTTTCTGAGTTTTTATAACATATTGAGATATAAAAGTATGGATAAAAAGATGAACAAATTCAGGGCTTTTTCCTTGTTAAACTTATAATTTACTGGTGAAATGTGCATGACTAAAGAAATTACAACAGCTAGCAGATTTAACTAACTGTGCATTCCAGATAAGTGATGAAAAAATCGCACCTATATGCACATGTATATGTTAGTTTTGCCTTGTCGTATTTCCCTATTAGAACAACTATTCATATACAGTGTATATTGTACTAGGCATTTCAACTTATCTAGAGATAACTTAAGGTATGCAGTAGAATGTGATTAGGTTGTATGCACACACTGCAATATTTTATATGAAGAATTTCAGCATCTACAGATTTTGATATTTGAACCAGTGGATGACAAGAGACATACATATCCTCTGTGGATATCAAGGGAAGACTGGTGTAAGTGCTCTCACATCTCTAGCAAGAAATCATGTTCATCATTTCTAACATAACATATAATGAAATAAATACTATTATTTTCTCACTGCAAGATTACCTTGCACCAATTCATCTGAGGCCATATTTAAGATAAAAGACTTAGCACCTTCTACTATTCAGGCCAGATATCTAGGTTGTCATCCAATCAGTCATGATGTAGCCTATTCATCCTGTAAATTTCTCTGGAATCTCTCATTCCCATTACTGGCTTCCTTTACACTGCTAATGTCACCTTCTCAAAGAAAAGATGTGCTGAGCATAAAACACCTTTGTAGTAAGAAAGTGATTTCAGCCCTATTGAGAGAGTGCATTTCCTGTCCCAAAGATGCCCTCAGGTTTCTGTAGAATCAAGCCTCTTTTTACCTTTGAATGCATGGCCTCTACCTCAGTTACTTTTGCTCATACTTCGCCTTAAGGGTCCCAAACATTCTTTACATTGAACTTACATAGGTATAGTTTAATCTCTTAATGCTGCACACATTGCATTGTGTATTCTGATTTGCTTGTCTGTCTCTGTCTTCTCTTATCTGTGAGAGTAAAGGATCTTCTATGTCAGAGTCTAAGGAAGTTTCCATTAAGCACCAGACTGTAAATAACTAAACATGCATGCTTTATTTTTTTGCACCTACTAATCTCCACAATATCCTGTATGTTTCTAGAGGGCTTCAAACCCTTTACAGCTCTATGCTTATTAGAAGGATACAATAGGGTCATTTTCTTTATAAAATTTATGATGTATACTACTTAAATATAAGAAGTAAACATAATGATAGGTATAATCTAACATCAATTAACCATTTAATGCAAAGAATTCTTAACAAATGTTGGTCAAATTGTGCTATGTTAACTTTGCCAAATCTTTATCCAGGGTTTGCAATGTTTATTAATTTGCTACATATAAGAATCAGGAGTTAATATGTGATGTATACTCATATTTACATATTTGCTTATTATCAACAAACAATTGGCCTACTTCCTTCCATAATATATTATTTTTTGCCACCGCTTTGTGGCAGTCTTCTTGCTGAATTACATCTATTTTGTCAGGTGTTGATATGTGGATTAAAAGTTGTGCACTGACTCAGGGAATTTTCAGTTGACATTGGGAAGCAAAGATAAGGGGAAGGGACCCTGAAAGGATAGCACAAACAATGAGAAAGGATTTTAACAATTATGAAGATACAAATAGTAATCCAGTCTCAATTTT
Source organism: Cavia porcellus (assembly GCF_034190915.1). Taxonomy (NCBI): domain Eukaryota; kingdom Metazoa; phylum Chordata; class Mammalia; order Rodentia; family Caviidae; genus Cavia; species Cavia porcellus. The sequence goes on from NW_026947493.1 coordinate 62,414,480, forward strand.
CATAGAAATAATGGTGACTTGCAACATTTATTTAAAATTTTTTGGGGGAGGGGCATGACTATTTTTGCTTAGCTGGAAAGATCATGGATGTCATCATTTAAACCAATTTAATTTGAAAAAATCATAAAGTCAGTGCTTTGGACCAGCATGAAAACTTAAGAAAAATGACATTTGAATCAAAGTGTACAATGTTTAACAAGAACTATGTCCTTTAACAGCTTTATGACATTAATCAAGTCACTGTTTCTTCTCATGCCTTAGTTTCCTAATCTATAAAAGGGAGATTATATTATCTTCTCTTCCTGAGCCAGTATAAGTATTAAATTAGTTAAATCATGTAAACCAGAGACTTAATAGTAGCTGCTATTATCAACTTACAATAATGATTATTAGTTTTTCAAGAAGTAATCATACTACTAATGGGTGAAGCACCAGTGAGAACAGCTACATACAGAGATCAACTTGTTTCAGATCACTTTGGGCTCATTTATCAGCAAGCAAGATATTATTGTTTAAAACAGGATCTTTCTGGCACTTTGATAATAGACACTAACAGCTACACTTTCTTCTGTTTTATGTAAATAAAGCATGCACATACATCGCAGTATGTGCACATACTTGCTGCATATGAAACAGCATTTACTAGCTTCAGTAATATTCTTTTGAGCTCAGCATTCATGGCAAACATATTGAGCCACCCACAGTACGATTCTGAGAGGAGCCTCAGCATTACAATCCATGGCCCTTGTGGCCTCATAATGAGGTGACAGGAAATGGCACTGTAGTAGGATGTAGAGACAATGTCACCCTTGCATTTAGAGTTATACCATATGGAGGTGTACTTCTAATTACTTTTACTAAGGAAAAAAAAGTGATGCACAAAACATATTTATGTTGTATCAACTATCAGCCCAAGAACAATACTCACAATAGGTTAACACAATCTTTTTGTTTGACTCCTATATATATATATTTACATATATATATATATATATATATATATATATATATATATATAGTCCTTCAGACCTTGCAGATGTCACTTAAAGGTAAAGGTAGTATCTATCACTTATAGTTGTCCCCCAGATCTTTGTAGAAGTGTTGCATTTAAAATTGTTTGGAGGCTTTTGGTGTATTAGACCTATGAATCATAAGAGAGTTTTTAAAAACACATTGACTAGGAGCATAACATGTTGATGGCTGACAACTAACTCAGTTACAGAGCTGCATTTTTTTTTGGTCGGGTCATTAACTGCTTATACAGACACACACATGATTCACAAGACTGAGAGAAAGTGAGTGTTCAAGAACAGAAATAAGTCATAATCTTCAGTGAGAACAGGAGTTCTAGTGTTTGCTCTTATCACTCTTTTCACCTTACAGAATCTAAAGTCTCTCCTTTTTCTCCTTTATATAATTTGTTCTTACATTACCAAATGAAGATGAACCCATTCCACAATGTCATGGCGTTTGGAATCACTATAATATTCACGAAAGCTCTTAAAATTTTACTGGACAATGCATATTTGCACTCTGAATTGAAAGATATGATAGAGTATTAAAATGATAATTTAAACAGATGAATAAAACATATGACACTGATAATTCAACATTTTGTTGTTTTTGGTAAATACAAATATTGCAATTATTAAATTAGGAGTGAAATACTACTGCAGTTTCATACTAATTCTTTTTTTTTTTTTGAAGATGGCTATTCAGTATTAACTGTAATGCATGGGGGAATTCGAAAGCTGATCATTTTAATAAGTAATTTCTTGTCAGCCATGCTTCAGTCCACACAAGTGTGTACACTGAAAACATAATTCAAAATGCTAAAATAACTTAATATTATAAAAATAGACTAACTTTCCTTTGGATTTACCATTTTTCTTTTTTTTGAGACAACACCATTCTATGTATACTATAGACTGTTCCAAGTATTATTTAAATGGGTGCACTTACAAAAATAGCCAACTAGCCAACCCATAGTTTAAAAGAACGATTATAACATAAAATAATGGATTCATTTTTGGTAAGGAATAAGTATACGTCAGTCTCTATCCATCACCAGTTGTATTAATACAAAAACAGTATAACGTACCATTTAAGGTAATACACAATTTGTTACTTGAAAATGGTTAATTTCTTCAACATAATATAAGGATCACCACAATTGTAATCAACATTTTTAATTACCCAAGTACTGCGAATTAAGTGTGCCACATGTCTTTCTGCTAAAGGGTATAATTACTTAATTTAAAAACAAAATGTTGAAGAATCTAAAATTAGGTAAGTTTATAGCATCTGAAAATAGATGACATTTATTTTAAAATTGAAGAAAAATTTTGTCTGTAGCTCTAGTTCATATTTTATACAATAAATAAATGCAAACCTTATAATTTAACTATATAAAATAACAGAGTGTAATATTAGCATGTATTGTTACTATATATGCACTTGAAATTACAAAAGCACAGATGAGTGCTTTAACAGCATCATAATGGGGATTACAGCATAAAAATGAAACACTGCTCAATCTGAATAACTTGAACAATAACACCTGAAGAGGAGAGACAGATCCACAGAAAATATAGACAAACAAAGCTGAACAGTTTGTGGCTGGAGCGATAGTGCTGGAGAAGTCCAGCCCGCCTGGGATCTGAGGAGGCCGGCAAGGAAGCCAGGGAAAACGGGCGGGCTTGAACAATGCTTTGTGGTTTCACCTGAAAAGAACTGCCGCGTGTAGGATTCATTAAAGGAGAAATGCATTACCGATTGAAACACCTGCAAGAAAAACCACCTCTAAACTAACTCAGAGCACTGTTTTGCTAAAATAAACACAGTAAATTTCACCAAAAAACCCCAAAACACAAACAAAAAAACAAGTAACACTAAAGTAAGACTTGCCTGGATAGTTGATCTTTTTTTTCAGTAATGGTATACCATAGAAATGACTCTCTAAATCATATGCACCAACACTATCATTTTGCTTGCCCTGAAATCTGAGCCACTGGCTGCCTGAAAAACTCGCATGTTCTTCGCTGTATGGTCGTGTTTTTTCCTACAGCTCCACCTCGATCAGACAACACAAAAATCAATGAGACCCTGTTTCACGTGAAGGGACTAAATAAATCCTGGACTTATTCCATTTTTATTAACTCCTTACAAAGATCTCTCTCTAGGTGCTTTAGGAAATCGAGCCTATCTGTCTTGGGTCCTTTCCAATGACCAAAAGGAGCTTTGGAAATGAGCCGAAACAGATGCTCCTCTTTGGCATTCTATACTCTTTATTGGTATAGAAAAGTAAGTACTAAATATTTCCTTCTTATTCCTGCACTAGTCAAGTTAACTTAGGTAAGCCATTTAAAATAATTTGCTTTCCAAATAATTATTTTGTACTTTTAAAAACTGTAGATTGGCCAACCACATGAGTTGAAAGGTACTAGCTCTCCATTAAGGAATCAAAACATTGTTCATAGCACTGGTAACATGTTGGGATGATGAATATAGTTTAAAAGGAATTCTGCACTATGCACAGCAAGAAAACACACATCTCATCTGTTTATGCTTGTTAACTTGCAACTATTAAGGACAAGGAGTATTTTATCACTTAAGATCAAAATTTGATATTTTCTTGATTTTGTTTCCAAGATGTGGATCAAAGTTAATATTTATTCATCTCTTAAAAGTACTAGAGGACATGTTATATTTATTTTTTAATCTGATTTGAAGTTTAATCTTCAAATATTTATTATGTTTTCCTATCTTGATGAACTAGAGGTACTATGAATAACATATTGTAAGCATTAGAAGGCAAAATATAATTTCATAATTATGTATTAAATCAGTTTGACATGTCATAATTAAGCCTAGGTCCAGATATGTCAGGTATTGGAAGTATAAATGGAAAACTAACCATTATTTTTTGAGGTACACAGCAGGGTAATTTCCCCAGACTACACATCAAGCAGCCCTGGAACTGCAGCTTCTGTGAACATCACTCAGCCTCTGACACGCACTTCCTTTATTTGGGAAAGTAGGATGAAAAATATATCCTTGTCTCCCGCAGTGAGCAGGCTAACGTCTCATCATCAAACTAAACATAAATAATAGAAATAGATTCAATTTGTGAGTTTCAAGAGCTCTGAAAACACCAATGATTTTCCCTCCCCTGAAAAAATTAATCCCTTCCTCCTTTGCTGTCTAGGCACAAAAATGCTACTTCATAATATTCTAGAACTTTCTCAGTTTCCATGGCTGAATAATGTGTGATTGTGGGTAGTTGTGTGTACAACAAAGTCTCTTTTGACAAACACGTCTCATCTTCTAAGTCTGATAAAACCTTTAACAGATAACTTGCCCAGTAAGGAGTTTCTGGAGGAATAAATAAATGAAACTATTATTGGTGAATGAATAAGTGACAAATCTCATTAAAGGAGAACAAACTTGTTGTTAATAAGAAATTGCAGATAAAGACTTTGCAATGAAAACTCTCATTTGATTTACCTCAAGAGAAGAACTGTCATCAGGAAGCAACTAATAATAGCAGGTAAATTCTTAAAAACTATTTCTGACATAGTGCCTCAAACTCAAAATAACAACCCTGGTTTATATTGTTTCTCAATTCCATTGTGCAAATAATTGCACTATGATCATTTTGAAGCAAATTACATGACACTCCTTAACAAAGATTTGCATTTGTTTGTTTGTTTGTTGTTTGAGACAGGGTCTTGCTATGCAGTTCAGGTTAACCTTAAACTTGCTTATGTCGCCTAGGCTGGGCTCAAACTCATGGCAATCCTCCTGCCTCAGCCTCCCAAGTGCTGGAATTACAAGCATGCACCAGCATGCCCAGCTTTAACAAAGATTTTGAAAAAAAGATGCATTTGAAATATTCCCACACCCACAAACCAGCTCTGTCACTCAGTGTCATTATTTCTTGTAGTGGTTTCAACCATACACCTATTTTGACTCATTCTTACTTTCTCTTCTGGTTTGAATATGTGTTGCTAGAAGCAGGTGAGTAAACCTGACTTTGGGCCTTAGTATTATATGAGATTTCAGAAGACTAGGGTTCAAAAAGAGATAAACTCTAAAGCAATCCGCTAGTGCTGGCCAGATTTCATGTAAAGCTTTTTGTTTGTTTGCTTTTTGACTACTGTACTGAGTTTGGCGCAAAGACCAAAAAATGAAGGCGTAGGAAGCACTACTTACTCAATTGTGTTTCTGTCCACTTTTCCTGTCATGTTAATGCCATAGAACTGCTGCATGGCTGCTAGCGCGGACTGCATGGCCTCTGCGGAGCGCAGCACCGACATTCTGGGGTCAGTTGGTGGAAGGTAGCCGTACTTTTGTAACCAAACCTGCAATAACAAGTACAGTTCCTTTTAGATCAACTTTACAATTTCACAAGGATGTTCTGGTAATTAATTGATTTCTATAATACAACGGTAAACTTCATCTCTAAGAATGTCCATTGTGTGATCTCTCTTTAACGTGTAGTTTAGATGGTTTAATGTAATTTCAAGAGTTGTGGGTATCCCTAACGCATCTACAAATGCCAATTGGAAAACATTATTTCTTGCTCACATACTGTAAAAAGTACGACATACTGTATAAAAATGACAATCGGATCGTCTCTGCCCTCCAGGGATACACATCTCTAGGGAAGGGTATACTTTTTCAGCAGTCTGAGCCTATCTTTGCTGGAGGGAGCAGTTAAAATTCGTAAGCCATGTCTAAAAACTGTTCTCTTGAACAGCTGTCTAAGCATTGCTTACAGCTGGAATGAGTAAGATCTTTACAGATAAACCAGATTGTTGTGTCATACTATTTTGGGTATAATTTTCATAAGACAGTGTCTCCAATTGAAGGTAGGTATCTTGAAGTGTAGGAAAGATTTTTTTATTTTGTCCTTATAAAAAATATTCTTTATTAATATTAATGACTTGCTTTGTTTAAGGTTCTTTTTTAAAAGGTGTTTCATATTAATCCAAATCATTTAAGTAACTGAACTTTTCATATACACACGAAAATCTGACTACCTTTTGAAATATGCTCTCTCTTTATGCGTCTCATAATTGTTATTCACCCTTCACTGGTGAGAATATCTGTTATCTCCATCATGCTTGTTGCAATGGTTCAGAGTTATTAATATATTATTTAAATAACTAAGACAAAATTGAGAGCATTTGGAGAAAAATGTATCTCCAGCACAGAGCATATGCTTTCTAGTTTATAATTCTATACATCCATTTAATAACTGTACAACCATCTAAATATACAATCATATGCTCAGTCCATATCCCAACCTGCTGTCCTTTACTTAAGATTTCTTGAAGGGCAATAAACTATCTGTCAAATCTATGAGGGCCACATAATTTCTCTGCTGTTTCTGGAAGATACTCATAAGTGTGTGTTTCTCTTACTATACCTCTATCTATTCATCATTAAATAATGCTCCTATAAAATTGTAGCTTTTCCCTAATAACTGATATCCTCTCTTATACCATTACAACTACAGCATAGGAGAATTATTTTCACAGTGAAATTAACTTACAAATGCAGAAATTAATATTCATCCATGGAAATCACTATTTATACCAAAGTTAAAATGTGAAACACAAAGTAGAATCTTCCATAATCCTTCAAAATTGACAACCCTAAACTGAATCTTTGCATGAACAACCCTTCAGAAATAAATGAGAATAGTTATCCTAAAGCAATTTAAAAGATGAGAAATGCATCACCGTCAGGAAGGTTTACTGGTGAAACTAAATAGTAAAGTCACCTACTATAAAGCAGTAACATGCCAAGACCCTTCTCATCTACTCTGTCATGAATAGACTACCAGGGAAAATAATGTATTCAGTTACCTAGCTACCAAGAGTGAGGTCTGAAATCCATTCCTTTTTTTATTCTGAATGAATGAGGCAGAGAGTACTATTGTTTCATATGAAATTTAATAACTATCTCCATGTAATTTCTCAAAAATTAGAAGATTTTAATAATATGTATGTGCCAATATTCTTCAACTATAAATTTTTTTCATAACACTTTGCATTCATTTCTCACTTGCGGGAGAGCTTACTTGTTGCTAGGTTACTCTTGGGCACTAAGCTACTGGCAATTACATTTATGAGGACAATAAAGAGACAACCATTAATAATAAACCTTATAATTTATGTACAAATAGGAGCACTATACTTGACTTACACCTTAACCGTTCAAACAAATGTTTTCAAATAATACCAAAATGAATTGGGATTTTTCTTCAGGTTCTCTTTTACATTGTGTTGTTTATCAAGAAAGACTTTTTCCAATTGAATGAGCAGGGGATAATTCTTCTTAATTGAAAAATAACAGCAACTTTGACAATTTCTGGTCAAAGTTTGTTTACTACTGACTTACAATTTAGCACCATGATTCAGTGAACAAGGGAAAAATAACTTTTCTACTAGATTACATACATAATATCTTACTAAAAAAAGTATTAAAAGTATTATTTGAATGTACATTTGACTTATTATTCCTAACCTTGAATCTTAAATTAATAATTTACTAGTCTTTTTCATTATTCATAAAAATCATATGTATGTATCTGTGTGTTTGTACATATATTTGCATTTGTAACATTATATATAGCAGATTTTACATAGATATTCATCCTCCTTTGTTGTTACTGGAAAAAATTGTTGTTTTCAAAATTGTTAAAGTACTAATACTCCTAGATGACTGGATAATACTAAATATGTCTTCTGAGTTTTTTCCCTTTGTTATCTATACAGTGTTCTGAAATGTACATTATGGATAATAAAGAAATATTTTATGGGTGGAAAATGATTCTCATATTTAGGGTAGTTGTGAAGATTAGGTGAAAATACATAAAGCACCAGCAAAGTTCTTGCTGAATAAAGTTATTTCATGCTTATGAATTGCCCTGAGTTAATATAATTGCTCTTGATTGAACCTAGGTTTGGTGGCACACACCTATAATGACAGCTCTCTGAGAGGAGGCTGAAGCAGGAGGATCACATATTACAGTCCAATCTGGACTATTTAACAACTTAGTGGGACACAGTTTAAATACTCAGAGTTGTCAGGTAAGACAAGCAAAACAAAGTGAATAATTATAAACTACTTAAAAATTCCTCAAATCTCAAAACAAGTAAGAGATACATAGAAAATCTGATGAATTATTTGTTATGCTTTGTTTCCTTGTTTTGTTTTACTGTCTTCACTGAATTTTTAATTGCATTTTAAGAGCACTGAAAAATCCCAGAGCTCATACACTTCTTTAAGGAACAATTTGATTCATATTTGAATCTTAGCCCATCTTATTACTAGTTGCACAAACAACCATACAACTTCAAAAGAAGCTACTAAACCAGCCAATGAGTTACATTCCCTGTGTTCATTCAAAAATCTTGCTGTGTTGTGGATAAAACAAATTTATTAAACTTAGTGGTTATTCAGCTGAAAGAACAATCAGACTATTGCTGTCCTTAGCAGACCAGGAAGATATATAAAGCAATGAAATACAAAGACTTAAATATTAAATTTAGGATCAATAGATACAGAAATTACTAAATTTAATACAAATAAGCACACATAATTTGTACCAAATTCACTACAGAAATCCCTGTTAGTAATATTTCATATATCTTCACTGTGAAAATATATTCATGTACTGTATTTTTCAGGCTATTACTATATCCTAGAAAAATAAAATCTTTTATATTCTTCGAAGACAAATTAATCAGAGCTGTAGTACATAGATAGATAGCTAGATACTATGTTTATACACTGAAAGGTATCGCAAATCCAGAAGCAATGAAACAATTCTACTTCTGACACTACATAAGACATAAAAAAAAAACATCTCATGGTGACAGACCTAAATGATTTCAAGGTACTCAGATATCCTTCAATAAAGTAAAATAAAATAATAGTATGTAATTGATTAAACTACTGAATTTAGGAATGGAAGAGATATTTTAGAAATATAAAAAACACTGGATGGAAATGTAAGGTGGGATGATAGTTTGGGAATAACTTGGATAATCAGCTTGGGGCCTCATAATGTTTACTTGTGTCTGAGAGACCTACTTCAGGTAAGTCAAGTATAGTTCATTTCTAGCTGCTATGTAATATGGAAAATGCCAGAGCGCTATCTCCAATTTATATGCTCCAAAGCATAGTACTCAACTCTCATTGAAAAGGGCAGTGGTCATAATATATTCTATAGCATTTAGAACAAATCCTTTCCATTGGTGTCATTACATAAATATTTTTATTATTATAGTAAATGATTTAAAACATTATTCATCTCCCAACTGATTTCATTCTAGTAAATATGTTTGAATCTATAAATTTTAATACACATTTTGATAAAATGTTATCATATAACATTTAATATGTCTTATAAAATTTAATATTTTGATGAAATATGCTGAAAAGAAAGTCAGTGTTATAAAAAGTTCTTGGTGTTATAAAAAGTTAATTTCCTTTATTCAGCATGAAATTTGTACACATTTATTTGTTATAAACTAAAATTAACAACCAAAAATAATTACTCTGTCTTTTGTGGTACCATCAGCAAAGTCAGCCTAAGCTACAGGACATTTTCCCTTGAAATGTCATGTATTCACTGGTTATAAATACAGAAGGATTAAAGATCTATATTTTTTAGCTTAAAAAATTACTTTAAATATAAATTATAACTACAAATTAACCAAAAATTAAACGGATATGTGGAAGTAGTCATTCAGAGTGAGACTGAAAATTCATACAATAAATTAACAAGGAACTTATTCTATTCATTGCAAAAACTCAGTGTATTCTACATCACCATTCAATCACCATCATAAAAGAGACAGTGTGTGAAATCACATATACAGAGTAGAACTCACTTAGCATTTTATCATATGTTGGATGATTTTTAAACTGGAAATATATCAGCGCAAGGACCAAGAACTACTCCAGTACCCATCTTATCAACCAAGAGGAAACTGTCATTTGGCCAAAGAGAAAGAAAAAAAGCTGGCCTGTTAGTGAAAATTGTGCTGACATTTTTGACTTAACTTTAAAATCTCTTTTCTGTGATAAAAACTAAAACAAAGCTTAAGGACTGAAGGGAGGTTTGGGACTTTGCATGAAAATGAAATGAACTTTGTAAATAGCAACTGTGGGAGCAAAATCTCTCAAACATTAATAGCTAATTTCTAGTGATTTAAAAAAAAGTATTGTCCTTCTTATTCTATCATATTCTAGTCACTGTTTTGGAAAGCTAGAGATGATTGTGATATATTATCTCCTGCTTAATCTTTACTGTTTCTTACCTCAATGTCTATATATATATATATATACATATATATATATATGCAGTGTTTAATATATGTATGCATATTGTCCCATATACACACAAAAGCAGTGACAAAACCTGACCAAAATAATAAAGCAAGACAGAAAACACAACTAAAAATAAGCAACAGCGAAGTATGAACACTAACTGCTTATTAATAACCACTGATATAATTCTATTTTATATCACCATCAATTCACAAATCCAAAAAGTAAATGCCCCTCCAAACTCTGTCTTTTTATTCTGCCCAAGTAAAAAGAAGTGCTGAGCAATGTACTATGTGAGCTTTCAACTAGGTGTATGCACGCACTTGAGCCATGTGGTTCATGGACTTGACTCCCCTTGGAGGCTCGGGAACAGATAGAAACTCAACTTTGTGAAAAATCACTGTTTATTGCATTTATAACTTGCAAAGTTGGCATCTAAAATATTCCATTGAAATTCTTACAAAATATCAGAATACTTTTGTATAATTCTCTCATGTACACATGTATGCATCAGCAACCTATTATGAAATTCAGAATCAGATAAAAATATCATTGTCATAATTCATTTTTGATTACAGCATATCAGATTGCTATTTCTTGATGGAAGCCTCAATAAATTAATGGGATATATTAGATTAAAATAGAAATTTCATAATACTTTTAAGTATTATGAAGAATGAAAAAAATGTTATGCTACATCGATGCCTGCCAGCTATCCAATGTGAACATAAACAGTTATCTAACTTAAATGAGTATTTTTTTCCAAAAAGTCAAAGATGATGGCCTTTTGTGTGAAGTCAAGTAGTTTCAAATAATATGTTATTCACAGCTATTTTGAGAAATGAGAAATTTAAAAAACCTGTCACCTCAAGATAAAAGTGATATACTAACAATGCATGAAAGAAGGATTACTTCTGAAAGAAAGAAATACATGTAGAATGTTTTCAAGATACATTCCCATGATCATCTCATTATGATGGCTAAGATACAAAATCATAGTGTATTCAAAGCTCTCTCAGAATTTGTTCCTTTAAATTCTTGGCAACAGAATTTTCTACATATAAAATAATCTGCCAAAAGATATGAGCGGATTTTAAGAACCATTTTCAAAAGTATGGAAATGTAACACCTTATAACCATTTCTGGGGAATAACTGATAAACACCAGAGATGATGTAATTTGCCAAATAAATAATACCAAAAACATACACATAATGCACATATTTGCACTAATATGTATAAAACTGTAGTATGAACTCAGATGTGTAAATGACTAATGATGTAACTTTTCTAGTTGTGTTTAGCTGCCTTTATCAGGTGTCTTTTTAGATATAAGTAATTTTTTTAGATGAAGATTAGAAATGCACTGATCTGGAAATTAATGTATTTTCATAATTATTTAGTAAGTGTTAAATCAACATACAGAACAATAGTCATAAAACTCTTAAAAAAAAGATTAATGACTTTCTCCTAAGAGCAAGCAATGTTAATTCATGAGGAATTTAGAAGTAAACAAACATTATTTAAAATATCATGGCATACTTAGGCCCTTTAAATATTTCTATATTGAGTCTATGTTAAAACATCCATAATGTTTAATATATCAGTTCATAAATATGAATAAAAGGTTACATGTTAAAACTTAATTGATGTACATGCACAATTAAAACTGTAGGGATAATACATATGATAGAAAAAAATCTATTCAAAGTTGAAGCTATTGCCTTGAAATTCTCTCCAATAGGTCATATTGTCCTGAAAACATGACCGTTTATCATGAGTTATATATTAGATTATCTTTTGACTATGACAATTCTCACGGTCTTTCTTTTTCATTACTGTATTGAAGATAGCCACATTCTACTGAAACAAGTTTACTTCGAATGACTTCCAAATCATTCATCTTTTTTCAAACTATTCCCTTGTTACATGGTACAATTTATTGTTTGGTCAAATTCAATATTAGTCCTGGCCCCAACAGGTCTTGACAAGAAAAGTTAACTGCTACCATATCGAACATTTACTATGTACCAGGGAATGTAGAGGCATTAAATTTAATCCTTATAATAAAATATTCCATTAGACATCATAATTTAAGCTTAATAAATCACAGAATAAAACCACAGAAAGGTTAAGTAAAGGATAGCCTGACCGTTAAAGAAGTAAAAAAGAATTTCAACAGGTCTGACTGACACCCTAGCTTGGCTTACACTGGCTGTGAGACAGAGACCCAGCTGTCTGTTTGCTGGGAATTTCTGTGAGATGCTATTCACATTGGAGGATGAATATACAGACCATCTGAAAACATACCTACGGTAACCAGGGTGTTACGTTTTCATGCAAACAAAATATTCTATTTTATATCATGAAAGGGCACTGAGATGTGGCTGGCATATGTTCTGGGTATAACACTAACTCCTACTGTCATGGGTTTCTCTAGTTTTCAATGCAAAACAGACTTACACAGACCAATCTGCCAAACTCAATTAATATTCTTATTTCTATGCTAGAATATTTCATTTATGCTCAGTTCAGTTTTACAGTTTATAAACTGCAAAACTCACTATAGAAACTAACTTTGTCAGAGCCCTCAGCTCACTGGATTCTTTCACTGTACTTGGTATTGTAGTTTTGATGGTGTCACCCAATTTGACCTACGTTTTTCGTAAGTACACTTTCTATAATTAGTCCCTAAGCATCATCCACGCTTTAGTAATTTAGCAGTTTACCTCTGGCCTCACCCAAATGTCTAGACTCTGACCTCATGTTATTTAAACCAAAAGTATAGAAGTGTCCACCACCACGTGGTAAAGGCTTGGCCCCAAGCCCATGACTTACCAGAGTGGAAGAACATTTGAAAGTGTGGATCTAGAGCTGTGCCTTTGAAATGGATACTAGGACACAGTCCTTTCTTTTTCCTCATTTTCATATTCCATCTACAAAGTAAACAGACTATTCTACCCTGTGTTGCATCTCCAATGCAAAAGTAACAGGGCCAAATGATTATAGATTAAAATCTTCAAATCTGTAAGTCTTTTAAAAACACTTGAATTTCTGTTTAAGTTTGTGTCTAAACGTCCACTCAGAAGCCTCATGTGGTCATAGAGTGTTTTTGCAAAGTGGCTGTCTAGAGTGTGTGATCAATTCCTAGTGCAATGCTGGGAGTAAGGATGGGTGATTAGTGGATCAGGACACTGATTGGACTGACACTTCCCTAATCCTGGTACAGTGGACACAATACAGGGGACAGAAAGACAGCCTGTCTGGATCTCCCTTGTACCTTTTGGTGTCTTCCATGGCTACGAATGACTGATTCTCCCTCTGCCATGCCACCCTGCCTTGGCGCCAGCTAATTATGGACTGAAACTTCTACAAACTGTTAGCTAGATAAACCTCGTCCCTTTTAACTTTGGATGTTAGGTATTTTGTCTTAGTAATGAGAGAAAATGAATTAAGATAGGTTCTTAATTTCAGATATTAGTTACAGAGATAGCTGATTAATGCTGTATTCACCCTAATTTATCCTTTTTCCTCACCACATACATCCACCCTTTTCACAACATTATGACTCCAATTTTATCTACAATGTGATCTTACCTATGCTGCCACCCCTTGTTCCAAGGTACCCTTATTTCCCATCAGACACTGCAACACTTTCCAGCTGATCTCTGTGTTTTCATACTGCTACCATTCTCTCTCTTTGGGACCAACTTGCATTGGCTGTTTTAATTTTAATCATGGAAAAAAAAACAAATTTAATGCTATCATCTAACAGATTTCAAGTGTACTATTCTCTGGCTTTCATACTGATGTGTAATAGCAAACCCCATTCATCTCCACAATTTTTTGTCATCCCAAAACAAAACTCTGTATTATTGAATATCAATTTTGTACTACTGTTAGGTTCTGCTAACTGCTAGTCTAATCTCTGTCTCTATGAATTTGATTATTCTAGGTTATATAAGTGTAATCGGGTGTGTATGAATTGTTTTATGATGTTTTATATTCATTTATGCTATAACAGTTAATAATTTTAAGAGTGAAAAATATTTCAATGTATGTAGCTACACATACTACTAATCCACCAACAAATACTATGACTGAATGTATTTGTACAGCATTCATATATCTTGAAATTTTAACTCCCAAAGTATATTAGGAGGTGGCATATTTGGAAGATACTAAGGTTGTGAGAGTGGAGCTCTCATGCATTGAATGGGTGTTTTTATTAAAATAAAAAGTGCAAATAACTCTCTACTCCTCTTTCTGCAATGTGAATACACTCTTAGAAGTTGGCAGTGTGTGACATGGAAGAGGAAGATCACCAAACCCTAACCATTCTGGCAACTTTCCTTTGACTTCTCGACTACAGAAATGAGAACTATGTTTCTGCTACTTATAAGCAGTTTGAACCTTGATGCTCTATGTTAGAGTAGAATGAACACTTGAGTTTTTTTTCCCATTTTTTGATCATTGTGAATAATGACACTTTAAGCAGTGTATTTTTGTACCAGTCTATACGTTCCATTCTTTTGAGTATATGTCCAGAAGTAGAGTTACTGTCTCATGCAGTAATTCTGCTTTGGTTTTTGAGCCAGTGTCACATTGTTTCACCATAAAGACTTCACCATTTTATATTTGGCTGGCAATGTACAAGGAAGGCAATGTTCCCACACCTTTGTCAACTTTTGTTATTTTATAGGCATACTGTTTGCTCATTTGTTTTGGGGGGAGGGTTTTTTATTTTGATAGCTATTCTAAAGGATGTAATGTGGTATGAATTTCATTTCTTAAAACTTGAGCCATGCCACATTCCTTTGTAACATTTTCATATGTTCCCAGAGACTTAATTTTAAATCCCAACTTTACATTATGGCTCGTGAGTTCAGAGGCACTCACGGTTAGCTCTCTAACTTCTCATGGTAGCCTCTCTGGATAGTCCAAGCCCATTGTCTTTTTGTTGTTGTTCCTGGAGGAAGCTCACAATTTTTTTCCTGATTTAGGGCACTACATTCACTTTCTCCATGTCCTTTAAAATTTAATTCAGAGCTCTTCAAAGAGGGCTCCTGGGACTCTTCCTCATCACTGTCACCACCAGGCAGAATGGTGCATGTCCTCACTGTGCTCCCCATGATCACTGCATTCTGTTCTGTCTACAGATTTGTTCTTTTATCTTTGTATACTTCATTTAATGCCGTATAAAAATCCCAAACCTGAAACAGCTCCTACACACTTTGAGTTTGGATAATAGGATTATTAAGGGTACACAAGTGAGGAACCTACACATTGATGCCTCATTGATGTCACAATTAACCATACAAACGATATTCTGTCATTTTCTCCCCACTGAGTTTACTACCAAATCATTTATCGCCATCCCCATATGCACAGCTCACCCCCCAGTGGAGAGCTGGGTGTTCTGAAGGTAAGTAACAACCTGTCTATTATACACATGGCAAAGATGACTACTAACTTCCAGCCGCCTCTGGGTAACATCTACAAATACTGAGCAAGGTAACACAGAGGTGACAATCAAGCACACTGCTGAGAAAGCACTCAGCAATCTGACCTTTGTCTTTCCAAATTTTTTTGGGGGGGGATCTTTTTGAGACAGTTTCACTGTGCAGTTTAGGGTGACCTCAAGCTCATAGTGATCCTCCCAGCTAAACATCCTGAGTACTACGATTACAGGTGTGCACCACCACACCCGACCTGTCTATTCAGATTCTTGCTTACATTCCCACTACTGGAAATGTTTCTCACTGGAAAGACAGTACAAGTCATTAAGGTGATGGATATTTTACCTAGATTGACTAAGTGCTACATTGTTTATCTGTATAATACCCAATAAATGAATATAATAATGATTTGTCAATCAAAATATTATTATACTTTTTTTTTTGTCTTTTTTCTTTTATCGGTACCAGAGATCGAACTCACGACTGCCTGCTTGCAAGGCAGGTGCTTATGCTGCTGAGCTAAATCCCCAGCCCCATGTCAATCAAAATATTATTAAAATATTTTTACAAAATATATGTGGAGTTTTTTTAACTAATTGAAAGCTGCTATTTTGATATTCAGTGTGCATAACTTACCCAGAGCTAAAATGTATTAAGCCAGGTTCTGCGCTAATCTCCTTCATACATTAGCTCATATAATTATCCCCACTAGTCTGTGAGGTTAGGCATTATTATCGTCATTTTATAGGTGAGAACAAGAGGAGAATGGTTAATGCACTTGGCCAGAGTGACAGAGGAAGCAGGTGATACCGACGGACACAACTGTGAATGAAACCCAGAAATGTCTCTTGCTCCTAACAACTTGCAAAGAAGCCTGGAACAGTGTGTCTGTGGCAAAACCAGTTTTTATTTTCCAATTGTGTGCCAGATCTGCACAAGGTATTTTAGGTCAGAAATGCTTGCACATCAGTGTCATCAGTGACCAGGGGGCTATTTTGCACAAAAGGAATAATGAAACACAAACAAAAAAAATAATAATAATTTCATAGTTAATGTCACTTAGCTGCCCAGTAAGTCTCACATGCTGTCAGTTATCAAATAGAAAGAGAGAGCAGGTGTCAAAATGTTAAAAGACTCTGATTCTCTAAAAGTAAATCTCCTACATCCTTCAAAATACCACACCCTCTGAAGGGTAAGGAGAGCTGATCTCCTTTGTGCTGATCTCCACCTAATGATAAGAAAAGAGGTCAGATGGTACCAATCTATAGTGTATAATATTGAGATTTATAAAGCACTAAATTTGCTAAGTCTGATATAAAAGAGGAGAGTTAATGGGGCTAGAATCTCTAAGATAACTTCAGGACACTGACAGAATAGTGGAAGGCTACTTAAATGCAACTCTCAGGTTGAAAATCACTCTCTCTCTCTCTCTCTCTCTCTCTCTCTCTCTCTCTCTCTCTCTCCTCTCTCTCTCTCTGTCTCTCTGTCTGTCTCTCTCTGTGTCTCTCTCACCAGGACCATCTGGTGCTCCAACATCTTGAAAGCATCCTTCTCCCCAGAAGCTATGTAGTTCTTGGAAATTTGAAAGTTGCTTTTTTTTTTTTTTTTTAAAGAAAATGGCATAGCATAAGTATTAAAAGAGTTTACCTTCTATTATAATCAAGATAATTTAAGGTTTAAATCTACTATGACATTAAGAGCTTGTTTTTCCAAAGTAAGGCTTTACAAATATATCTATTTCAGGGTTAATACATGGAAATTAAAATTTTAGTGACCACAGGGCAGTATTATAGGTTCTTCGATGGGAGTCAGTACTTACAAAAGAATTAAACACAACAATATAAAATAAGAAAACAAGCAAAAAATACTCTTCCCAGAGTGTAACATTCAACAAATATTTACGGATGACCTAATAAGTGCTGATTCTGGGCTGGCATGGGAGTAAAATCAGTGAATGAGGCAGATATAGTGCTTGGTGTCAAGGAACTGCAGACCAACTGAAGGAGAACATAAACATTTTAGATCATTAATTGGTACAATTTAGATATAGACAGTGATCACATCCGTCATAGGGAATTCGCACCTGTACACAAAGTACCTTGATTCTTTGTTTTCCCCCCTTCCCGTTCCCTCCTTCCAACCTCACTTCTGCTCATTTACAAAAGCTTAATTTCTTTCCCCATTTTTAAATTTTCCTTTCCTTTTTCTTCCCCTTCCGTCATCCTCAGCTTCCCTTCCCATTTGTACAATCTCTTCCTATTTCAGAGTATCCATTATATATTTTGTTCCTTATTTACTTTTGTTTTCTCACACCAGAGGGACTATGAAATTTACATGTGTGTCCAATTTATTTCACTTGAGAGCATGGTCTCAAGGTACACCCATGTACCTAGAATGTCTCAAATTTATCTTTTATTGTTGAGTAGTACTAAATTTATTTAAAAATGAAAAACTTACCCATTCATCAATTTTGGGCATTTGGGTCATTTCCAAGATTTAGCTATTACAAACTGTGCTGTTATAAACATATGTGTGCATATATCACTGTAATGTGATACTTTTAACTTAGGAAGATACCAAGAAGGGAAATAGCTGGATCAAATAGATTTCCTGCCCTAATTTTTGAGAAATACAAACGGAAAATAAATATATAAAAATGTTTAACATCATTCATCATATAAGACATGCAAATTAAAACAATGCTGAGATTCCATCTTACTACAGAAACAATGACTATCAACAAGAAATCAACCAATAACAAATACTAGAGGCACTGTGGGGATAAAGGAACTCTTCATTGTTAGGTGGGACTGGTAGACTGGTGCAACCAATGGAAATCAGTCTTCAAAGAACATAAATATTAATAATCTTCAAATGGATACGTAATTTCAAGTTGCCACACATCTAAGAGAACATAGACCACTGTGAAAGTCTAACTGCGGGATATATATTTAGAGGATAAATAATGAATGTGATGAAAGAATAGATTGAAATTTATGATACGCCTGGCTCTCTCACGTTGGGAGATACACCTAGTCAGCACACAACCAACACCTTTTAGAGAATCCCAGCTCACATGTAGTTGTCCTACTGACAGCCTCATGTACAGCAGCAGCGTCTGCCTGCTAAGTGAGTAACAGTGCTTTGGAAGATTCCAGCTCCCATCCTTGAACAGCATTAGCATAGATAAGCTGTCCTTGCTAAGCAGCTCTTAAATAACAAACTCTTGAGAAAAATCAATGCCATTATTTTAACCCACTATGCTTTTGAGCAGAATGTTTCTTCACAATAAATATTTAGAAAGAGAACACCATGAATGAGTTACGAGTCTTCAAGAATTTTTTTTTAAGTTTCACTGGGATTAAGGATGGAGACTAAGAGAAGGAGTTGCAAGATTAGATCATAAAATAATCTGTAGGATTTTGTATTTGTCTGACTATTAAGGAAAGCAGACATTGGTTTGAAGCTCTGACATGATATGATCAGATTTACATGAGAAACGTGTCATTCTCACTGTTCTGTGGGCAATTAACAGGAAGGAATAGGAGCTCAGAAAGGGTGAAGGGAAGTAAATGTGTTAGGGTGGTAGTTAGCAAAAGGAATAAGCAGATGAATTCAGGATGTATTTTAGAGGTAGAGCGAAATGATTTAATAAGCTATAAAATATGTTGTTGGTATTGTCATCACCATTGTTATTCAACTGAAATTTGGTGTACACTGCTTTGTGGGGAGAATGCTAGCACTCAGATACAAACAGCAGCCACAAGGTATCTGTGATCAAGTTCACTGTCTAGTTATCAGAGGACAGCAAGTGTGCTGCCAGAAGCTTGCACTGACACCATGAGAATACATGGGAGGGGAAGGGAACCAAACAATCACGTGACAGATTTAGGAGAAGAAGGAAATAGCTCCTTAAATGCAGCTAAAAATAAAAAAAAAAAAAAAAAGAAAGAAAAAAAAGCATTTTAAAAATGGAATCCCCTGAGTTTACAAAAACGACTCCTGGGTCTCTTTTTCAGCCTCATAACCATCCCTCAGTACTCAGCTCTTTTTTTCAGGCACATAAATATTATAAATGCTTTTTTTTGCACAGTTAACTGCCCTGGCTCCATGTTCTTTCGATCGTGACCTATCCTACACAGTACAGGATGTCTAAGTGCAAAATTCCACTTTCCTATTCTTGACTTGATGGTTGCTTTCACTTACTTACTGAAGTGATTTAAGAATCTTTATCTTTGTATTTAATGAATGGCAGTTCTATATAGCTGTATCTGCATACTCAAATCTCTCTAAAACCCTAGGCAATCTGGACCTTATCTGACCTTAGCTGTTCTGTGGGTCATCCATGCTCACCCTGACCCCAGCCACTGCTGTCCTGCATGTACTAAAATGTCTCAGCTCACCAAGCACTACTCTTCTTTGTAGTCTTTGTTTTCTAATCTTTCTTTCTAGTCTTTGATGACATTTGATATGGGTGGCCTGTTGGATTCTTAAAGCATTATCATGTCACAGGTAATGAAGTGTAGTGGTTACAAACTAGTCTTTAAATATAGAGGACACACAGTCAGGACCCCCTGGCTAGGAAACTCGGACTCTCTAAGCCTCAATTTCTACACTTGTGAAATGGGCATAATGATGTCACCACCCTGTAAAATTATGTGCAGATTCAATACAATAATCCCTACGAGAGTGCTTAGCATAGAGAACAGAATAAAACAAGTCAACTTCAGGGGATAAAAATTATGCATTTGCTCATGATACAATTATTTATTTAACATCATAATGTTTCAAAAATGTCTAGAATTTATGACAAGTTTAGAAAACAGATTTGTTAAAAATTTCTTGATGAAAACACATATAGTCTCTATATCCACTAAAAAGGGAAAATCCAATCTGTTCCTCTATTACCACACACTATACTGGACACTTCGAGCTCTCCAAATTTCATCTTTTCATGTATGAGTCCTCTGAACACCACACAGTGTCCAGCCACTCTCTGCTCAGTCTATTCTCTCTTCGTTAGTCATACAAATACAATATTATACAACCACAAAGAAGAAATCAGTGGGAAAAGAGGGGAACATACAATATTGGTAAGTGAAAACACACAAATCTATTTATTATGCATGCATTTGCACAGACAGTTTCAGAATATTTAAATGACAATTTACTAAATATGGTTAGTTCTTACGAGTGGAAATGGTGGGCAAAGAGCTAAAGTAGAAAACTCCACTCGTGCATTGTTTATCCTATGATTATAATTTTAAAAGACAATAAATACGGAGATTCATAGGTTTGATTAAAAATATTTTATTGCATGTGAGACTGCACAAATATTTTCAAAGCTGCTTAAAACAAAACATTTTAAACACATTCAGAGAGGGTACCTGTACTGATTGCACATAATGAGTTCTGGGTTTCTATGTATCACTGTGCTACTAACCCAGTAAATCCTGTGTTATGATCGTCCACATTTACTCTTACGGCTTCATGATTTGTGTTTAACATGCCATATTGACTTCATAAGTATAATCAATTAAATTGGAAGTGGGTTAAATCTGTGACCCTAAGATGTTGGAGTCTCAAAACTTGCTTTGTAGAATAATATGATTACAGTTTGATTGATTAAAATAATCCCACTTTACTCAATATTTGTTTCTCAGAGAAATAGGGGCTAAGAAATAATGTTACATTTAGGAAAAAATACATAAAAAATAAGTTGATGGCAGTGGCAGAATTAACGTTGATCATGCATACTCTGTGTAATGACGAAAGTATATTCCTGAGTTTTATGACTTATTCCACTCATAGAATTGCTTTGTAAGAAGCATAAATATTTTTATATTTCTAATCCTAAATGGTGTATTTCTCAAAAGCTTCCTGATGCTATCATTCTTTATACAGACTAAAGGAAAATAGTCTAGAAAAAACAGCAACTTATAATGGTGGACATGATAAGTATGTATCCAACTGGAAAAGTAATAATATCATTCATTCTCCTTTGGTTTTTGGATGCTGTTCCACCTCTTATAACTTCAAAAGTAATTCTCCAAATATTTTGAAATGGCATGTGTATTCCAATCTCTACACTTGAAGAACTCATCTTCTCTTATTTTAGCAAGGGCCTGTTTGTTACTTTTCAATATGTGGAGGTTGAAAAATAACAGTAACAACAATAATGACAATGAAGGCTGTAATATCTAAATGGTGATCATTTCTCTAGATGTAAATTAGGATGAACTCTCACTTCAGAGTACTAAGAATGTGTATTACATTTTATAGCAAGCATCCACATCTAGCTGTCTCTCTGGGCACCTCTCAGTTATCAGGCTCATGGTTAACCTTTCATTGCAGCTGTTCTGTGTCCCACTATAACAGGGCTCAAACATGGCCCAGTCCTATGCTATGTATATAGTAAATGATGCTGCGTTGTCAACCAAACTCCAAATCTGAGTTATTTCAAACACATTTTTCTCTATTATCCTCAATAAATGAACCAGTCCACACATCTGACTGGCTATGCACAGGGAATGCATCTTAGATTCAGAAGTAGAATACAATGATTCAGTTTACAGTCACTACACTTCAGAAACTTAGTATTTCCTGTACACTGTCATAGTTTTGACAGCCAATAGTTGTCATATCACTCATCTAACCAAGTCACTCTGCTTTTATGGAGCACTGACTACATGTAAAGCACTCAGTTAGTGAATCATGGCCATAAAAAACACAAAAATCTGGGGCTTATATAGCTCATTATTGTGGAATGAAAAAGGCAATAATAAATACATCAAAAAAGTAAAATACAATATAGAGATGGAAGCTACAAGGAAAATTAAAGCAAAGAAGAGTGGGAAGGCCAGGTTGGGGACACGATAGCCAGGCAGAATTTCACTAAGAACACATTGTTTTCAATAAAGTCTAAGGAATGGGGCATTGCACATTCCATGAGTTTCACAATATGATTTTGAGTTAACATCATCACTAATAACATTTCTTACAAAAATTTCCTGAAGAGGCAGAAGCAATCTTAAAGTGCAGGAAGAAACGAGATGTGTTAGGTCAGAATGGAGAAGGACAAAGGGGGGCAATAACAGATGAAGTAAAAATGTTTTAGAACCCCAAGGAGTGTAGGATCGTGTAGGTTGTGTGAAAGATTTTGACTTTACCATTGCTCTACATTGGTGAATGGATGTTTTTGACTTTACCATTACATTGGTGAATGGATGTTTACTCATTCATGAAAAATTGGTTTTAAAAGCGAGCTTTTGGGACCAGCATCTCATTCATTTTAGGGATCCATGTGGTGCTCTGATACCCTAAAATATATCATAAAAGATACACTTGGCTATGGAACAAATAGCCACTCACAATATTTTATTCAATAACAATGTGCACTGGGTTAAAATAAAAGGAAACTTGGAAATATTCAAGGGTTATTTATGATTCAGTATCTATCTCTAATTAGTATGCAGAGCTCAGTGTAAATGTGACAGCTTCAAATATAAAACTCTGCATTCCAAATGGCACCGTAGATTCTTAACGCCATTTTCTTGTTCTGAATACAAAGAACACTGAATTCTAAATTAAAGTTTTCAGAAGCAAACATACTCATCTTTTGAAACGCATCAAAGCCAGTTTCCCAATTTTCAATTTCTGTTTAAAAAAATTTTCTAAGACAATAGCAGAGAGAATAGTAAATAAATTTAAGATATTATAAGAAAATGTCCAATCTTGTTTCATCTAGATTCCTTTCTCAATCCTCCATCTAGATAAGTGTGGAAGAAATCCAAGACATCCCAAATAGTACATAATTCATTAATAATTTACTTCAGTGCCAACTTTTGACATGCAAAAATTTTAAAAATAACTGTAATATCTTTATTATGCCTATGTATCTACTGTATCCTTAATATCCACAAAAACCAAGTTTCCATATTTGCATTATGTGTTGATCAGTTTTACAGTGTTGGGACCAAAAACAATGACTTTGAAAAATTAAAGAAAGAGAGATGTACTGTGCTCACAGATTCACAGGTTTTAGTCCATGATAGGCTGGATCCAAGGCAGCACTGTCATGGAGGAAGGGTGTAGGGACATTCGGCAAGAAAGCTGCTCATCTCATGGCAGCCAGAACTCAGAGAGAAAAGAGGTAGGAATAAAGGAAGTAAAAGTAGCCCCCAGGGTTATGGGCCCGCCCCACTTACTCCAGCTAGGTCTGACCTTCTAATGGCCCATTCAACTATGAATTCACAAATGGGTTAATCCACTGATGAGGTTAGCAGCCTCACAACCCAATCATCCCTCCAGAGTCTCTTAATCCAATCAAATGACTAGCAAGATTAACTTGCCAACCTTATTGTTTTATAACTTATTTTACTAGCTAGCTGTTACTAGATTCCAATTAAACTTTGAGTATCACGATTATTATGTCTTTTAATTTATTTTAGGTTTTTAGTGTTTTCTACCTTGTAAAATTTTAGGCTTATCTTTCTTTTTATTTTCTTCTAATTTCACTTTCTTGAAGGAACCAGCTTGGGCTGTAGAGATTGCCTGAGATTCCCCCTTAGTTTCCTGATTCTATGTCCACAAGGTCATTTGTCATGTTCATAAACAACCTGTGTGTACTGTTAATGGGTAGTCAGATCTACACGCTACGGATGCATTCGGTCTGTGTATGTGTTTGTGTGTGCATGTGTGATACATTTTTGCAGGCTAAATAATTCCTAAGTATTGTTATATACCACCAGTGTGTTTCTGA
The DNA here is from genome assembly GCF_034190915.1 of Cavia porcellus. Classification (NCBI taxonomy): domain Eukaryota; kingdom Metazoa; phylum Chordata; class Mammalia; order Rodentia; family Caviidae; genus Cavia; species Cavia porcellus. The sequence continues at coordinate 62,439,049 of NW_026947493.1, forward strand.
TCAAAAATTATTAGTGCCTGTCATTAAGAGTTGAAACATCCTTATTTCTTAGAGGAGTGATTATTTTTAAGAATCTACTGTGAGAAGCATAGACAAGTACTATAAAAAGAAAGCAAAATTACTTCAGTGAAGTTCAACATGAGGTTGATATTTTGAGCAAATTGGTCTTTCTGCTCTGTCATGTCCAAACTATGACTGATGACATGATCTATAGAGCTAAAGTTTTACATAGACATAAAAGGGATTTTAAAATTTCTAGATACATTTGGAAGATTGATATATGTATTAATGCTGCTCGATGCTGAAACTACTGAATTGAAAAACAGATAAATTCACAGAGGATAGATAGCCTTGGAAGTCATACAAGAATCACTGAGACTGGTGAATCCAGTCTGTGTCAACTGGGTATTCATGAGAGTATCCTGCAACCTGATGGAAATTGATTTCAGGAAAGAGTTAAGCAGAAAGCCTCTAGACCTAGGCTACCAGACATGGAACTGTGAATGAAGGCACAGAAATCAGTATCAAATCGACCAGTGTGTTCAGGGAAGGGGATTATGTGAACATGGAATGGCGAAGAATCCTTGTCCCTTTCCCTACCAGACATGTAGGAAGATTTAGTTTCCATTGTTAGCAATACTTCTTATGAAAAATCAAATTCCAAAAAGAAAATTCTTTATAAGTGGTGAAATTTGAGAGTCCAGTTTGCCAAATGAGTATCTGAAATGAGGCCTTTCTACTGACAAGCCTCACTAAAAGGTGAGAGTAAACAAGTGGTTAAAGGAGAGAGCTGGGGAGACAAAGGAGAGGAGAGAGCTGAGAAAGGCTGATTAGTGAGTGTTAAGTTGTAGTTAGCAAAATGAAATTCTGGTGCTCTATTACACGTACAGTGTTTATTGATAAAATATTGTAGATATTTTCAAAAAACAGGAACGGTTATGAATTTTTTTCATCATAAAGAAGAAATAAAAGTTTGAAGTAACAGATATGCTTACCCTAACTTGAATAGACTTTATGTATACATGCAACAAAACACATCACAAAGTATTGTAGATGGATAGTTTGTACATATCCATTAAAAATTTAACAGTGCAAAAAGGGAGAATGAACTCTAGGACTTTTATAAAAGACATAAGAGCCAACGAGGCCTCGATGGTGGAAGGAAACTTCATGAAAGTAAATGGTGGTCACAAGTAAGTCTTGAAATAGGTTGGAAGAGGCCACATTGTGGATCCGTGGAAGACAACACTTTTCTATTTTTGCATGCTTCCTTACAAAATTTTTATAGTTTTTGAAAATCAACTGTCATTTGTACACCAAACATTTAGAAACAAATTTTTGTTATTTTATACCACTATTTATTACCTGATTTTACTTTTTAAGATGATCAGAATTAATGGGCCATGGAACACTATTGAAAACAACTATTTTGATCTGAAAATAAATCTATTTTTTCACATAAACTGAGAGTTTAGCATATAATTTCATGAAGCACAGTATTCTACTTGTGTGATATATTAATGGATGATGTATGAAAAACAAACCAGCAGAATTCGCTGATCAGTATTATGTGGCAAATCCAAGCCTAATAATATTAAATGGGTTTCTTTTTGCGAAACCTCACAGAGATACTGTGAAATGAAAAATCAACAAGACAAGATTAAAGTAGACAGCATTTCCCAATATTATTTGACCACTCAACCTTTAATTTATGTATTTTTTCCAGAAAATCCATTAACATTTCTGAACACAATTTTAGAAAGACTCTAGTCTAGAGGATTAGATTAACCCCTGATCTTATTTTGCTGTTTCCTGAGTGAGGTGTTAAATAAATCCTGACTAATACTTCAAATCATTACAAGTGTTAGTTATATGAACAAGCAACAGCTGTTTAAATATTTAAAATACTTCCATTTTATATTGAAGCATAAATGATCCTTATAAAGCCCAAAAACTGAAGCCAGTTTGTAATTTAACTCACTTTACCCTTAAACATATACTACATAAGATATCTACAAGATAGTTTATATCATTTAAAATAGATATAAGTGCACTGAGAGATGAATACACATTATTATTTAGTTCAAATTAAAATTTTATACTTCATATGGAATGTTTCCATGGTATATTACAAGCATGTACAAATTCTCCTCTATATTCTGCTATTAAAATTCTTTCAGTTTATTAATTATTGAAATTAAAATTGAGTGCCATATTTAGTTGGGCTAGAGATTTGTTTATACCCTTAAAAATTCTTCTTTCTACTTATACAGAAACAATATTTATTCCAAGATTATTAAAATACATGCATATAAACTTAAATATATGAAACACAGAAAGAATATTGAATGGTTATAAAATGGAAAAAATTAATCCTATCATTTCACTCACAGCTATGATGATGAATCCAGTGCATTTGAATTTAATATATTCCTCTGTTAATATACACTAACCTCAAACCACAAACACCAGAACACAAGCCCTAGACACACACAATCCCCACAGCCCCAAAACTGTTCATATTCACCAACACAAGCATATATATTAACCCTCAAACTCCTCATCATACACAACTCCACATACATAGCCACACAAAAACACAAACGATACACATATGCACTTACTTACATACTAGGTTCATGATACACATTAAATTATTTTCATTTTTCCATTAGAGGCTGTATCATTAACTATTGAAAATATCTTCTGCACAGGTTTATTATGTATATATGTGTATAAGTACCACTAACTAAGCCATGCCCTACTGCTGAGAATTCAGTAATTTCAAAGGAGTTATCATTACAAATAATGCTATAAAAGAGGCTTTATGTGTAAATCAGATTTTTTACTTATGAAACTTACTAGAAGTGGTAACACAGAATGAACACATATATTTTATGGTTTTAATAAGGACTAATTTCCCTTGAGGAAAGGTGTATTATTTTCACTTCTCCCTAAGCCATGATATGGTCCATTTTTCGACACTCTTGATAACATTCTGAATCAGAATTTTTTTGTCAATTTTACAGCAGAGAAAGGTACCATTATTTTCATTTATGTTTCTCAGTTTAGAAGAACAGTGGAAAAGTGAGTCAAGTTGGAAATAGCACAATCATTTTCTTTATTTTCTGTTGATGAATGTCTCATATTATGTATTACTCTTGGAAAACACTGCAAGTCACAAATGAAAACATTTAGTGAGTTAGTGATTTTCCTTTCATTTACGTTCCCAACAACTACAAGATTTTACATACACATGCACTATCCTTTTCCAAAAATTTCAACATATTCTTTTCTTTCAGGTGAAATCAAGAATAATTTTTCAAAATTCCTTTCCATTGCCATACAGAATTATTACTGTAAATATATTGAATAATACATTGATTTTCATAGAATTATGATTATAAAACATCTATCACTTGCTAAAAGCTTTTCTTTTTTCTAGGAAACAGCCTAAATGCTTTAAAAATCAATAGGGGCGCAGGAATTTAACTCAGGGGCATAAGTGCCTGCCCTGTAAATTCAATCCCAGCACAAAAAAAAAAAAAAAAAAAAAAAAAAGAATCAATGCGGTAAGTATCACATCATCTTAATACTAAGGAAGATACTTGGACACTTGGATTATTTCACACAAAGGAAGTTGTAGACATAGGGTTTCAACCCATTGTTTCTAAAATGCTCTATGGTTTAACATGTCTTGTGCTATCAAGAAGCATGCGTCTTTTTTAAAATTGAAATCCAATATCGAGTCCATTCATGCTTTTCAATTGTCCTAACATTGAAATGCTTCTCACTTTTCATTGGTTCTTCGAGCATTTTTTTTTTTTTTTTCTTCATACACAGTCTCCTTCTTGCTGGCCTAAGGCTGGCCGTGTCTTCCACTTTGGATAAAGCACCTCCAAGAGCTTTAGCCAGTCTCCTCTGCTGTCTTAGGGAAAAAGGAAGTTTCAATTCTGTCAACACAGCCTCCAGCCTTTCTTCTCCCTCAGCCTCTTCCTGGGCAAAACATCACAAGGACTTTGTTTTTTGAAATGCAGTAGAGCCAGAGATAGTCTCAAAAGGACCCACTAGTATTTATTAGTTTTTCAGCTCAAAATAGTTTTGATAAGAATATTTATGACACAATCTCTAGATTCTTGATATACAAATCATTTAATCTTCACCCAACCTACAAATATCTAGAGAATGAGAAGAATCAATGACATTTGGTAAGGAATATAATTTTTATAAAATATTCGGGGAAAAGATAAATGAATATGAAACATACTGCATCAAATCACAGTTTGTTTCACAGAAGTGGTGAAATATTTGTTTTCAGAGACTGTGTTGGAGGATGAAGAAAATAATGGAAATTCTTACAGTGCGCACACAGCAGAATTCCAAGATATTAAGGAATCAAATATAAAACAAGAAATTATAGTTTCATAAAGTAATAAGTGATGCTATTAAATATTTCACTAGGGAGAGCGTTTTTATGTTTGAAAAACATTAAAAATTACCATAAAAATAATATGGATTGCACCATGTTGATTTTGAAATTCCCAAATCTAAAATATATAGCAAATTAAAAATATAAGAGATTTCAGAAAGCCAGTTATCAATATGCTAAAAACATCTATCAGTTTTTGATGACCATAGGTCTTGGATGTTTCTGCCTTCCTCTCTCCTGAGGTCAGTCAATGTCAGTGTTTCAAACATTACCTGCCAATTTCCTCAAGGACCAGCCCCTTTTTACAGTCATGTCCTCACTGTGGTACACTTTTTCTGAATTCTGTTTGTTCTTTCTAAAGTATGACCTTGTTAAATTTTCTAGTGTTGGCAAATTAAATTCAGCCTGCAGTATCTTTAAAGTAAAACTTAATTTCTGCATGTCCTATAATCACTCTGCTAAATTTAACTTCCAAAAGAAAGTCCCTAAAATATGCACACATGTAAATTGTAATTATACTATTTTAAGAATAGTATAATAATCTTTTGAAAATATAACAATAGGATAATGTATTTTGAAATATATTGAAAGGTTACTGTTGTAAACAGTAACTGGAATACTGTGCAGCCACAATGTAGAAACTAGCAATGCTATGTATAAAAAATTCCTAGAATACAAATGACTAATGAACATGAAAATATTCAAACATGACTAATCAAAGAAATGCAAATTAAAACAAAATACTGTTTCCCCTATAAACTTAGCAATGATTAAAATATTATAATCTTCAGTGCTAAAAAGGGAGCACTGAATCGAGGCATTCTCTTCTCCTGCTAGCAGTGTAAACTGGCAAGTCATTCTGGAAACAATTTTGGCATAATGTTTTAAGAGTTTTAATCTATATTCATACGGTTTTATCCACTTCTGTGAGATTACTATAAGAGAATAATACAAGAATTGAAATATATATTTGTAGACTTTTATAAAGAATTATTTGATAGACATCACAATAACAAAATAAAATAAATGATTTATATGATTATATACTGACACGTAAATGGAGCATACATGATACTTAAAATGACTGTCATTAACTCCTTCTAACAACATGGTAAAATGCTTATTGAAATGTGAAGAGAAGTATGTATGGAAGTAGCTACATAAACAAATGGTTCTCAAAAAGACTTTATGTACATTTATGACAATATATTATGTAGTTTCTTCAAAGTGACTCATTAAAAGCAATTTTGTTATTGTCTTTGTAAAATTAAACAGAGTCACCCAATATCTAGAACTTCTCTTAAAACCAAATCTGAGTAAATTGCTGGTAGGCAAAGAGCGTCATTTGATCAGTATTTATAATGGTCACTCTTCCATCCCACAGGAGAAAATAGCTCGCAAGTTGCATCAAAGAAGCTAATAAATAAACTATGGAACATTCATATGGGGCTTTTGTGGCATAAATAAAATTACATTCAAAAGCAAAATTGTAATAGTATAAATTGCTTTATCAAAAGCACTACATAAAACTGAATATAAAAATGGTTACAACTACAGAAAAATGCAAGGAAAGATGACCAATAATTGCATCAAGAACAAGGAAATCTTATGCTAATACTATAGTGTTACTTTGTATTGTGGATTCTGCATTTACTACAAGCATATAATTCTTTGCATAAAAAGTACAAATGAGTGTAACGGTTATATTTTCTTTTTTTTAAATTTTATTTAAGGAGAAAAGAAAAAAAAGCAGAGAAAGGGTACAAGTTATACAGATTTACAGAAAAAAAAATAAACAGTAGGAAATCACTAGTTAATGGATTACATATTGTCATCTTAGAAATAATTGTTCAAGTCACAAAATTAAAGCTTGTTAAGTGGACATTCCAACAATGATACTGCAAATAGTTCTGTTCAATGCTCCAATAAAACTCTGTGATATCATTTTCTATCTTATACACTTGAATATACATGCAGTTATATAGTTTAGAGCACTTTCTTTTCCTCTCTTTTGTACAATGACTATTACACATTTTGGGTTTTCATTGCTCCCACGGTTCTTATTACTTTTTTGGAAGAGAGTAAAACCAAATGTGACATAACAGAACAGAATCAGTCAAGTCAAAAGGATGGACATAATAGATAATGTAAAAACATAATACAAGGTGATCAACAATGGTTACCATAATGCCTCCCGCTATCTCTAACAGAATTGCCTATATCATTAGTTATAATACAATTGAACAAAACAGTAAAGAATAAAACCGACAAAACCAAAACACTGGAGACATTGTAGGTCTTTAAAAGTAGATAAAAATCAACGAGAATGGGCGTTATAATGAATCTCATTATCTTCACAGCTGATGCCTAAACTTTCGAACTTGATACTATCCAGAATAGGGGAACATCAGTCAAAAACAAGATGGTGAGAGTAATACAGGGCTTTAAATCGAGATAATGGAAAGTTAAAGTGGGTTACTATAATATATCCTGCTATTTTTTTCCTTTAATTAAAAGGATAAAAATAAAAAAGTAAATAATGGAGTGGAGATTGAGATAAAAGAGGGCATAACAGCGAAACAGCGCAGATCAAAACATAACCATTTAAGCAGAATAGTGTTTCACCACCAGATAATCCTGACCTAAAAGTAGTTACCATATTGTCTCTTTCCTTGAAATCCTTGAGTACAACTTCATATACTGTAGCATCATTAAGTATATCAAAACAATGTAAAACCATTTAAGAGAATGACAGCATTACAGAGTATTTAGAATCGACTAACAGAAAATGAACAATGGTTTCTGTATAATCTCCTTGTCTTTAAAAGGTTTTTGCTTATACTATTGTACATAATAAAATCCAATAAGATACAACCTATTTAGACCATTGGAGACAGAAGAACAAAAGCTAGATGAGACTTCAAAACAAGATGATACTAAATCAGTATTACCTATTAAGATGTCATTTTCTCCAAAATAGCTGTTCCTATCATCCAATCTTCTCTGCCTCATTTCTGTTGAGCTCTTTTTCTGTCAGTAGCTGTCAGTTTGTCTTCTTCCTTTTGTTCTCTGCTCCATTCGTTGTGGCCTCCCTGCCACTATTTCTGGATTCTTTGTATTTTTCTTTTTTTAGAATATCCTGCAATACTCTCTGTAGAGTTGAATTGGTTGTTGCAAATTCCCCCAGTTCCTCTTTATCCTGGAAGCACCTTGTTTTTCCATCAATTTCCAGGGACAGTTGTGCAGGATATCTCAATCTTGGCTGGAGATTATTATCTTTCAAAGCTTGAATTATTTCCCCCCCACACACACTCTTTGTGATTTGATGGTTTGTGCAGAGAAATCTGCTGTAATTCTGATGGGTGTTCCCTTGTAAGTGGTCTGTTTCTTGTCTCTGACGGCTTTTAATATTCTGTTCTTGTATTGAATTTCTGGAATTTTTATTATTATATGCCTGGGTGTTGCTCTGTTTGGGTTGTAGGTAGCTGGGGTCCTGTATGCCTCATACATCTGAGCATCTTTACTTTTGCTAAATTAGGAAAATTCTCCTGGATTATTTCTGTGAGTAGCTTTTGTAGTTCACTTGTTTGTGTCCCTACTTCTTCTTTTATGTTCTTAATCCTTAAGTTATGGATCCTCTTATCATCTTCTTGTCTTTGTATTATTGCTGTTTGTTTCTTTGTTATTTTTAAGAAGTTTTTCATTCCATTCTCCCATATTACAAATCTGCCCTCCAGTTCAGATAGTCTGTCCTTAGTTTCTTTCAAGCTGATATGCCAGACTTCGATAGACTTCTTAGTTTCTTGGTAGTCCCTTTGAACCTGCTTCACGTATTCTATGCTTTCTCTGTTTTCTCCATCAAAGAATTCTCCCTTCTTTTTCTGTTCTTCCATTCCACCATCTGTTTTTTTCCTGGGTGGTGCTTAGCGTTTCTCTAACTATTCTGCATACTTCTAGCTTCAGGTCATTGATAACTTCATTCCTGAATTGATCTATGAGGCTCTCTATATGGCGCTTTATGTCTATTGGTGCGGTGTCCACTATTGCCTGTTTCTCACAATTGGGGGCCGAGGAGCCTTTCTTGCTGCTGCCTTTTCCCATATTCTCTGTTCCTTATATATGCAAGCTTATATAGGAGACCCAGCTTCTCTCCCTGTCAGCCACAGCCTGATCGAATTGCGCCGGCTAGGTGTTCCCGCCCACCGCAGCACACCAGGGAGTTATGGACCAGGCAGCCTACGTGGGGCCCGCCCCTCCCAGCCACTGTCAGGCTCTGGGATCTGGGTTGGGCCAGCTTACCGGGTCCGCCAGCAGCATCACGCAGGCCAGGCACTTTTCACCAATCCCGCCCGAGAGGGGGATGTGTGGCTGGAGTCGCCATCGCGCCCTGCTCCCGCAGGACTGCCCGGGCCCAGAAAGTCCTCCACTGGAGTCAAACTCTGGTAGAGTGTCAGTTTCTCTCACTCACCTCACCACAAGCGAGGGCACGCCTCCCTGCTCGTCTTGTTTTCGACTCTCTTCGCAGACCCCTGTTCTCAGAGCTTCCACGCGTCTCTCTCCTTGCCGAGCCGCTGTAGAGGCAGTCGCTGCATGGTGGGAAACCCAAATCGTGGCTTCCAATGGGGCGGGGTCCAGCCTCCACACTGAGGCTTTTCTGTTCCTGTTTTAGCACCAGGACTGCATTCCAAGTTGGTTTCTCTCAGCCCAGTTCGTTCCTGAGTCAGCAGAGCATATCTCCACCTGCTTATGTCTCCTTACTCCACACCCTTCCTGACTTCTGAACCAAGCCTTTCAGAGAGCCTCCATAGTATCTGTTATCTGTCTGCCATGTTCTCCCGGAAGTCCCAAACAGTTATATTTTCTGTGGCCATGTTGTATGACAACACATAGACTGGTGTAAGTGACAGCACAGGAAAGTAACAGTAAAACAGAGAAAAATAACAAAATTTGATGTGCTCTTAAACCTCACTGTGATTACAAAGTTTAAATTTTTGTAAAAATAGGAAAGAGAGGACAAAAAAAAATACAAATTGTAATTACATTACAGAAAAGTTGTAGCCAGGTTAAGACACTTGATTTTTATAAGATAAGCAATTATTTGCTCTGTGTAACTTGGTTTATGCTTGCAGAAAAAACACAAAGTCAAACCAATATTTTAGTTACATTTATGAGGGAAAAAAGAAAGAGATGGAGCAGAAACTAAACTGGAGTCAGAGAAATTACCTAGCTACCCAGTGATTGTTGGGAGAGGCAGAGAGAGCTCTGATTAAATTCTAGAGGGAGGATTTCTAAAGTTACAAGATTAATTGATATGGATACTGAAGGGGGCAAAAATCACATGAATATGTGCAGCAAAGTCTAAATGACTAGATAATGTTGAATTTAAAGAAAACAGGGAAATGAGTGGAGAAAATAGGGAATGCAGGGTGTGGTTAAGAGATGTTTTAACTGTCTTACTTTTTTCACTTTGAGAATAGTTGTGTTTTCTCCTTGCATAAAATACCCTGGAAAAACACATATTCCTTCCTCAATAGAAATAAACGTTTTTTCAGAACCAAATTGTAATCAAGAAATGACAGTTTTACATAGAACCCAAATCACATGCCACGGAAACACCTGTTCATAATGCTGTCCACTGTTCTGGCAAGTTCCTAGGACATAGGTCTCACATTTTAGTGTGGTATAGAATCACCAACTGCATTTCAAAAACTCGAAATTGCTGGGTCCGACTTCTAAGAAGTTTCTGAAGCAGGTAATGCCCAGCGATGCTGGTCCAGGACCACAGGTAGCAAAGGGCCACCCTCAGGCACCTTTCCCTTAGGAATAGTACAGATAAACTGGCAGGTAACCGAAAGTGAAATACACTGAAGGATTAACATCCCAAACTAACCCTGGAGAACGCTAAATGTAAGAACTCTGGAAAGTAAAACGGTGCTTTGGCCATGTGGAATTTTATTGTTGAGATACCACAAACTGAAATCCAGAGAACCTGGATTATAGTGTCATACTATAAACCCAATAGTCATTTTATACCTTTCAAGAAATGAGATAAAAAAATAAACATTGTCTGTACTTAAATTTTCTCTTTAGTATACTGATTTTCCAAATATAACAATCCAGCTTATGGCTGGGAGTTACAAAGTCAGAATACATATAAGCTATTTAAAGTTTACATCTGCCAATAATAGTGTTGATAAAAAAGTCTAAGAAATGCCATTATATATGATAAAATTAGAGTGTATTCTTATGAATGTCAGATGAGCTACACAATTTTTTTATTCATACACCTCTGTACGCCTATTATTCACTATTACTCTATTGAACTTATATATTTGCATGTGGCAGTATTAGGACTAAGAAATCAAGGTATACAAAGGCATGGAGTAAAAGAAATGTAGGCCTCACTATCTGGAAAGTTTAGAAAATCATATATTTCTAGGTCTTAGTATTTTTATTGATTAAATGGGGATAAAAATTCCAACTTGAAAATATTGCTGCATTGAATTAGGTAATATGTATGTCGGTACCTTAAATAAAGAGTTTCAGTAAGTATTATTTAGATATTTTGCCTGAACTAGCCAAATGTCATCTTGAAACTAATGCAAAAAATTCTCTTTGTGATTACTTTTGCACATAAGGTGGATTTGAGGGGGAAAAAAGTAGAAACAATAAAGACTAGAAAGCTTGAGTAGACTCTCTTAGGATTCACTGAAATGACAAGGGTCCATTTTGCTTATAATTGAACTATTATGGACATAATTCAATTCATACATAAAATTATTAATTCTTTGTTCAATAGAAAGCTTTCATGGTGTATGCTACAATTCTCTTGATCAGTTTATATTATAGATCTTCCCTGAAACCAAGTGAAAGTGCAATTCAAAATTATTTAGCTTTTCTTTACCTAAAATCCTTTAGCAGAAACTTTAGTGTCAATACAGAGGTGCCAAACAGCACACACTCTACCCCAGGCAGAAAAAGAAGTCCAGTAGGAGCAGAAAGCAAAGAGCCAGGACACATGGCACATCAAGACCATATACCTCACTTCTCCAATCAAAGCTAATGAGCACCATGATGGTCATTAAAAAGACAAGAAGATGTACACAACCGTTGTATAACCTAAGGAACAGTGATGAGAGTATCCTTGGTGGGTTCTTCTTTTCCTAAAAGTGTATTCTTCCGCAAAATAATTCTGACTTTTGTGTTTCAAAATATACCAAAGTTTGCTACCGGGTCTCTAATGTAACTATTTAAATTTTTATGTCCAAAATATTCCTAAATATGATAAGGTTTGATAAAACCTTAACAATGTCATATTCCAATTCATCAACTCACCTAAACTCTATTAAAATATTCAAAGTACTAGTGTGCCACAGTACTAATGATACTTCCTATATCACGGTATTTTAAAATTCTAGGTGTCTTTTGCTTCACACACATCAAACAGTGGAAAGTGGAAATGGACCAGTGAGGAAGTAGAAAGGTTATCAAACATTTCCTTCAAGTCTTTCATCTATGAGGATCAAAGTTCATACATGGGCAAGAAAGGAAGTGGTTCTCCATCACCAATTTAAAACTCGATGGATACTTAATGCCAATTTAGACTTCTGAAAGAACTTTCATCATTGATTTCAAAGTGGTTTAGTAAGAAACATGGCTTCACATCTGTAATAACACGGACTTAACCATATACCATGCAGAAAATGCTATTTTACAGACGGGAAAAACTGAAGCAATCTTTCAAAGAGTCAAACCTTTGGGGGAAAAAGACTTTTCTTAGATTATGAAGGACTAGCTAAGTAGTTTATAACTTTGACAGAACTACATTTAATACATACAAAATAGATTAACTCTGCATTTTCAGAAATTACACTATGACATATAAGCTCTTTTCTGCCTGATGCCATATGGTCACTTAAAAAGAGAATTACAAATTGGATGATACAAGATTCTAACTCTGAATTTTCACAGATACATGGTAGCAAGGTATATTGTAAAGTTTTATATTTTTATTTTTAAGAGAAAGCACTCGCATATGTGATTACTTTGTGCACAATACATTCCATAGAAATAGAGTTATTTTGAATCAGCAACAATGAAATGAAAGAAATATTGTAAATGAGCAGCAATGAGCCTTCCATAATAGTTGATAATATCTTTTTGAGTGACACTATATTTAGCATCTAATTGAGGGCAGTGTGGAATGGATACAATAATAAGAAGGCAGGACTTTCTTTCTTTCTTTCTTTCTTTTTTTCAATTTCTTGAAACAGGGTCTGTCTATGTGGTCCAGGATATCCTTGAACTCACTGTATATCCCCAGTTAGTCTTGAACTCCCAGCAATCCTTCTGCCTCAGCTTCCCTGGTGCTGGGATTATTACTGGAGTGGACACTGCACCTAGCAAGGCTTGTTGTTTTGTGAGTTTAAAATACACCTAAAGAAACAAATACGTACTTCCTAATGCTGCAGTCAAATTAAAGTATAGCATTTTAAAGGTTAGACTAGATTCAAGGAAATCTTGAACCCTATATTTGGAACAGTTTACACTATTCATGTGACTTGGGCCAATTACTTGGCATTTCTACGTCCCACCTTATTCTTTCATTAAATAGAGATTATAACATACTTTGAAACAACTTCTATGAGAGACAAGTGTAAAAATTTTGGCAGAATACTTAGCACAGACTAATTTTTCAACAAATATCTATTACTATTATTTTCATCATATTGTCCCTTTCTAAAAAGGACACTGAATGTTGCCTATCAGATAAATAATGAGGTTCCAAACCAGAAATTCAAGGGCTTTCACTTTAAATCCAAGCCAGCTTTTCTAGATTTTTATCATGCCCCCTCCTCTTGGCAATCTACATTAAGGTCAAAGTCAGAGGGTTTGTACCTCTTGAAATTTGCCCAATATTGTCCAGTTCTTCTGCTTTGGTTGATCAATCTCAAATGCCCTTTTTGCCTTGCATTTTTAGCCAATTCAGTTCCTTTTTGGTCAATTCCAAGTGCTGCCTTCTTGCATGATGCAGCTCTGCTTCCCTTTCCAGACAGAAGCCTCCTTCTATCAGAAAGCATATTCTATAATGCGTTAGATTTCTCCCGTCAGTGACCAAAACTGCCAGTGCCTTGACTCCACAAAGCAAGAGTGAAATACATGCTGAAGGGTGATAAATTAGACAGACCTAAAATACAGATAATGATACTAAATCACTGGGCTTTCTAGCTTCATTCATTACTTTATTTGAACATTCCATCAATTGGATATCAAGTGTACCGTTTTCATAATGGCAATCTTACTTCACAGACAAACATATAAACTTCCATATATTATGTTCAAACAGCTTCAAGACAAGTAAGTCTAGCATCCTTAGACTAATATTATTCATTTTTTTAAAAAGAAGCTAGCAATGCAAGATTAAATTAGTGTTGTATTGAAATTCATGCTTTAATCTTTCAGAAACACAGATTTTTGCTCAATTTTAAAGATTCAAAAAGTCTTAAATCACTTATCTTTAATAAAACAGGCAACATAAAATTGTGTTCATGTCACTAATTGGCAGATAATTAGTTAATTCATTTAATTAACTAGATATGTTTATTCATGTGAGTCTATCATTTACTACCCTAATTTCACCTAGAATATAAGCCTGGATTTTAAGTATGCCTCAGATCTAAACTGTGGAATTCATACTGTCTCAAGAACCAAACAAAAGTTAAAAGTATTTTGGTGAGTTTGATAGAACACAAATCAAATGGACACAATTACTTCACTGAACCACCCTTTTCAGGAAGAGATTTGGCCTTGGGAATGATGTATGCAAACACATTCTGCTTTAATGTTTCAGGGTGCCACAGGTCTTTCAAGCAATCATTTTAAAATTAATGACTAGGTTTAGATTTAATCATTTAACTAAGTTTTTTTTTGCCTTGACCCTTCTTTAACGCAACAGTTCTTTTGTTTCCTTCAGCAGATATTAGGGTAAGTATAGAAAACTCAGGGTTAGGGTCTGACCTTTCCTTACAGACACAATTAGAGCTGGTCCTTTTAACTACAATGACTCAGTGAAACTGGCCTGCTGTAAAGAAGGGGAGCAAAGAAAGGTCAAACACTAATGGAAAAAAGGTGCTAAGTGGTCTTTTGAAACTTCAAAGTATACACTCCCCTTCACTCCACACATTCATTCCATGTTGAATGTCTTTCAGAGAATAATATAGTAAGTTTACAGCATTTAGCCAAGTTACCACTGGTGAGTAACTAAAGTTCAGGCCATGAATCAAGTGTTATTAACCTGTGATCTTAGAAAAGGGTTTGGTATTCCAAGCTCCTTGAACTGTATGGAAATCCTGTTTACAAGCATGCCTTTCTTATGTACAGAGATTTCCTAGCTTCATTAAATTCCTGAAGAGTTCTGCACTGCCCTAGGAGTGTTAGGAATCATTGACCCAGAATAGTACAGATTAATTTTTTTACTAATTTCTTAATTTATTCTCAAAGAACTTATATATTTATGTGTGTGTTTTTAAACTCCTAATATTCAAGTCAGAAAGCAAGAACATAACTCCTAGTCCATGAGCATGGAGGTTTTTGGACAAAGAAAAAGGTTTCTTAGCAAGTATGCAAAATGAACAATGCATTACTTTATCTGGAAATAGGAAGAATTTCATAATGTGGAAATCTGTGCATGGAGACTGAAACTAGAGATGGAAAACATAGTGTAGATAAAGCAGAAGAAACTGAATGGCATAATTTGGGGTGGTGTGGTAAAGGGATTGAGAACCCACATCCTGGAGTTCAAAGATCAGAAATAGAAACTAGGTCTACCATTTGCAAATTAGTAACCTTGCCTCAAAATTTCTATCCCACTGGGGTTCTGTAAGGTTTAAATGGAAGGTGCCTGTATAGTGCCTGGCTTACAGTAAGCACGTGTTATCGTTAATACCAATGAAGTCACCTGATGGGAGCGATAACCACGACAGAAGTTCTCACCTACAAAGAACACTAAGTAGAAGTTGCACCCTCTACCTGTGGCTGTGCACCTTCTCTCTCCTTGTCATGAATAATTTTTCATACCTGGGATTCTACTGATCTAACCTATTCTAACACTAACTTTTCTGATCTCCCTTTAATTGTTATTCACACCATGCAGTACTTAAGGCAGAAGAAGTATTAGTAGTAGAAAAAAATAAAATCATGACTGGTAGGATAGGTCTTATGCACTGACTGATAATTAATGTTCTAAACTTTAGTGTTCCCATTTCACTTTTAAGCCATCTTCCACTACATCTTTTTATAAAAAATTCTGAAAAGAATTAAACTTGTGTTTTCTAACTACTATATTTTAGAGATGAAGAAATGGAGGCATAGAACATGCATTTTGCTCAATCACACAGCTAGTTAGTAATCGGGCTGATAAAAATCCATGTGCCTGTAGTCATTGGTTGTAAAATCTTCCTGGGGCTCTGTATATGTGTAGAGCAAATGATAGCATTTGAGGCTAATATTAGTGATTTATGTTTGTTTGAACTCAAAGACTGAAAATGAAGGTCTTGGTATCCTCTGCAGATTGTGCTATTATTACAACCCATCTTATGTTGTAGAAATGATTTGTATACTTGCTGCATGTATTAGTTATTCTAAGTACCACAGCACATAAAAAAGTATGTTCATTACACTTTCAAGGAAAATGGGGACATCAGTCAACTTTAAATTGGCAGAATGAACTTCAAAGTAACATGTACTTCCTCCAGCCTTGCAGACAGAAATTAATTGAAATGTGATGAATTGTTTCAGACAGCACACTCATTATGTTTACCAAAGCCAGGTGGGATATGGTGAGCCTGTCACAAAATCATCCTGCCTGTCCCCTTACCATACCCTTACCTGCTGAATAATGCCTAGATAATCAGGGCCACATGTAAGAGGAAAACCCACAGACCAAAGATAATGAAGATAACTTTTTAATTTCTACTTTCCAGTATTTTTATATCACAAATATGCATTATTTCTGTAAATACTTTCAATTACATTTAAAAGTACACAATACCTATTCATAATGGGTAGTGAAAAAATATTGTGATCAATTCCAAAATAGTTTAAAATGTCTTTTTACTTTTAATTAATTTACTTTTTTTTAAAAAAAAGGTAGCATAAAATACCTTTAGCTGTTAACATAGAATTCTATACAAATAAAGAGGAATTATTTTCATTTTACCTCTTTTTAAAAACTATCCAAGATATAGAGCTGTAAATACAAATCATCATTGTGGCGTTGACCATATATTTTATGGGAAAGTCAAGCATTATAAAGAAAGCTAGAAGAATTAAAAAAGAAAAAAATAAATGATTAAAACATCAAACAAAATAAATCATGGGTTCTACAGATATAAATAAAACTTTTATATGATTACTAAAATGGAATGCATTTCCCCTATTGTATGTTCTTTTGAAATACAATCCTTGCCATGTGGCAGATAAATTGCACAGTAAGATACAGCTCAGTTCCTTAAATGGAACTATTTTAACTATAATAACATACCACTATTGAGCAAAAATTTTTTGTACTTTTTTATTCAATTGTAATAAAAGTAAAAAAAAAATTAACACTGTAGGGTAGACAATTTCCTTCTTCAAACCAAATCTAAATGAAAACTGGAATGCTCTACTTCTGTGACTTTTTTTTTTTTTTTTTTTTGGTACTGAGAATGAAACACTCAGTACCTTGCACTTAACAGGCAGGTGCTGTGCCACTTAGCTTATCGCTAATGCTCTAAGAATTTCTTAAAATATGGATTAAAATATTTGAAGATTTATTCCTTCTTTTACAAAGTTAACTTAGGTGATCCAGACACAAACTCCAAGCCTTTTCTAGAAATTTGCAATCCTAGAGATTTCAAAAGACACACTGTGGTCAGGTCTACCCTACGTTGTGCCAGGAAGAGATTCTGAAATGTGTGACCTCATGCAATACCCACTGCACAATGTGGAACAAGGAGCATGGGAAATGGACAAAAGTGGACCCCAGCCTGCATCCTGGTGGACTAAAATCAGCTGGTAACTAACCAGCTGATTTTGTGTCAACATAACTAGGCAACGGTAGTTAGATATTTAGAAAAAGATATGGATGAAGTATCATTTAGTTTGAGATCTGAAAGGAAAGAAAGAATTAGATAGGAGACCATGGTGGAAGTGCTACTGGTGGATAGAATAGCATGGGTAGAGACCCTGATGCAATGTTATTTCACACACATTAAGAACATAAAGAAAGGAGAAGAATGTGCTCAGAGAGCATCAGGAAAGGTCAGAGTAAAAGGAGATGAGGATGGAGAGGATGGAGAGGGATGTAGGGACAAGAAGGAAATGGTGAGGACCTGGCTTTCTCCTTAGATTAACAGGAAGTAGACCTACACTTAAGCAGAATGACATTAGATTTGATTTGTAAAGTGGATAGTGGAATGAATTCAAAGCCAAATCTTATATTTTTTGGACTACATAAGCAAGAGAGATCAGGCGCACTTGTGTTTCTACATGTGGCCATGCTTAGAATACTACCCTATAGTCCTCTGAGTTCATTCAAGTTGTCACAATGAAAACACTGTCTTCTATAAAAGGCTGATTAACTTCAGTTACGTGTATGCACCACCTTTTCTTACTCACTCATGTGTTAAAACTCTGGCTGATTCTATATTTTGGCTCTTGTAATACATATACAGATATTTTGATGCAGTAATTTAGTTTCCTTTCAAAATGCATTCGGAAGTGAGGTTGCCAGGTTATATGGAAATTCTATCTTCAGTATTTTGAGGAACTTTTATACTGCTTTCTACAAAGGCTGTATTAATTTTACTTTCTCAACATTTGTGTTTAAAGATTCCCTTGCTTTCACGTTTCTTCACTTGTTATGTCTCCTTTTATGAAATTTGCTATTTTAAGGGTTATGAGTATAAATCTCATTGTGGTTTTAATTCAGATTTCCCAGCTGATCAGTGATACTGACCATTCTTCCCTACACCTGTTGGCCATTTTTATGTCTTCCTTTTAGAAATATATATTTTGGTCTTTCACTTATTTTCACATCAAGTTGTTTGAGTTGAATTACTACATATTTTACATATTAACTATTTATCACATGTATACTTTAAAGATTTTTTATTTTTACTTATTCTATAGGTTGTCTCTTAACTCTGTTAATTATTTGCTGTGCAACATTTTAGTGTAATGTAATTGCAAATGTATTTTTGCTTTGGTTGCCTGCACTTTGGGAATCATATCAAAAGAAACTATTCACTAGGTCAATAAAATATATATTTTCTCCCATGTTTTGTTCATTTTTTTTACATTTTCAGGTATCAAATTTGAAGTGTATTTTGAGTTGATTTTCTAAATAATGTGAGATTAAGATGTAATTTCATTCTTCTGCATATGGATATCCAGTTTTTTCAGCACTGTTTACTGAGGAGACTGTTTTTCCCTAATGTATGGTATTGGCATCTTTGCTGGAAGTCAATGGCTATATATATATATATATATATATATATATATATATGCTCTCCACAAACACAAAATGTCTACACAGAAAATAGTTAAGTAAGTATGGACTCCATTAAACACATTTTCCAATACTGAACAAAATGTCACCAATTTTTTAAACAAAGGAACAATCTATCCATTTTCAATATTATCAATATAATCCACTATAGATAACAATACTAAGGGTTCCTGTAAGTTAGAATGAGGAAAACTATGACTACATTTACGTGCTCATGAAACAACCTAGAATAACAAATTTTGCTTCTTGGTTTTTCACCAAATATAATTCTTCCATTAAAAAATGATTTTAAAGAATTTCTAGCTTGATTATCAAAGGCCTTTTCAACATATTCTCTCAAAAAGTTTTCAGCAAATATTATAGTAAAAGAGGAGATATTTTAAACCTAATAAGACTTCCCAATAAAGCATGTTTCTTGTGTGGACATAGCAAGCATGTGGCCAAACTGGATGGTCAGAGGAACTGGAACCCAAGCTACATAAACTCCGAAGGGGACAGGGCCACTGAAATGCACTGTTACTCTGGCTTCAGGTACCATCTGTACAGGCACAGTGAATTCCTTATCTGATAGCTGCATGCATGCTGACGCTGATGATTTGAGTCCACTCTAAACTACACGCAGTGCTCTAACATTTTAAGTGTAGAACTCTGAGTGATGAGAATCGCAATAATAAAAGCCTGTGGTTGTTGTAGTTTAAACATCTAACTAGAAAATGCTGTTCCTTAATTTTCTTCAGTGCACAGGAGTTAATCCTCACATCCTACCACCAATGAAAAACATAACAGGATTGTGAGTATTATTTGTTAACGTGTACTACTCCGACAACCTTTTTTTAAATAGCCTTTGCTTCACTAGATAGACATTTGTGATGGCAACACTGTATTTCTTTAACCTGTCTGAAAATAAATGCCCTGTAATCCCAGAAGCCAAGGTAAAACAGACCTGCAAGCACATGTGTCAGTATCCTGTGCCCTTGAGAATGACAGCACTTTAGCCCTTTCACCAAGCTATAATCCTCTTTTCAACTCCAACATTGAGGCTTAAGGAAGTACTCAGGAATAAAAGTTATGGCTGTCAAAAAGTTTTAGAATAAAAAATTTAACGTATTTCCCAAGCCTATTTTTTGAGGCACAAAATTTTTGAGTTGGAAGTTTGATGAAAATATATGGATTAAATACCCTTTGGAAATAGTGTGTTGTTATTTAAGAGACAGTTGTTTGATGCATTTTGCTCCTACTTCTGCCCACAAGAGCAGGCATGGGAGAGCTAGATGGCAAGACTCATCCATGTGTATGCACCAGGCAGAGGCCAACACCTGGTTCTCACTCCCTGCCTCTGAGGTGCCTCTTCCAATTACGGGAGACAGCAGCCCTTGCCATTTTTGGAATTAAAGACATTTAATTTCTGTCACATCTGTCCTTCTAATTTTGTTTCTAGTCAGCATGATTTTTCCAAAAATGCTGTAGCAGGCTATTATAAAAAAGGCAGAATGACAAAGTAGAAGCTTTAAAAAAGACTGTATTTAGGTCAAGAGCCCTCAAATTTATTATAGAGTTGCATTAAATACTTGCTTTCTACTGGTGTAGGTAAGTTTTTTTTTTTTTTTTTTTATGTTAATATTTGGAAAAGGGCCCAAATCCTTCAGTGGTACTCAGAATTGTTTAGTAAGCAGAAGTCTTTTGTGCTCCATGTTAAAATAATGTATGACACCATTGTTTCATTTGGGCAACTGCTCAAAAGAAATGAATAATGAACTGCTTTCCAGGTAATAGTCCTCAGGTTGCTTGTTGAAGATAATGTAAAGCTCAGATTGCTAGACTTTCACTTTTACAGTCTATTCATTTCAGCCAAAACATTAACCAAAAGGACCACATAAAAGTAAAAGATAGCTGCAATTTTGTGTTTTGTAGAGGTGGACTGGTTATCAGAATTGTTTTATTAAATTGAAAATAATGAAAGATTTTTTTAAAATCACCATTGAAAACTTCAAGTACAGAACTTTTGAATGTAGCCGGTACTGTTGGCTTTGCTCAAGATACCACTGATTGCTGCTCTTAACCACAAGTGATTCTTTGGCTTGAAGTTCCTATTGTATTCTCTCAAATCATGAGCATAGCTAGCTATAAACCCCAGCAGTTTCAAATTTCTCCTCTATACAGTAAACCTGCCCTATTTATATCAAAGAACTTTTATAATTGGAAAACATAAAAATGGAAGGTATCATTATTCTGTGAATTTACAAAATATGTAGCAATTCTTGCAATTTCTTATATGCATGGAAAAGCATTAGCGGACTTTAATATAAAAGTTACATCAAACCCTGAAGGTGCAGTTCTAGAAATTATTTGATAATGAAATTAAGGTAAAATATTAAACACGGGTTCAATTTTCATGGGGCACATAGTTTTTTCACATATAATACCTATCCCTATTTCTGTAATAATGATTTCTATCTCACATATATTGAGTTTTTTTTAATTTTTATTTTCGTTTTTAGTTTTGTTTTCTGTTTGTTTGCTTTGGTACCAGGAATCAAATGCATAACCTCAGGCTTGCCAGGCAAACACTTTCTCCACTGAGCTAAATCCTCAGCAATATATTGAGCATTTTTATGTATCCATCAAGTTCATTAGTAATTTTCTCTATGCTATACATTAAAATATGAGACAACCAAGACTAAGAGAGGCTAGGTAATTTACCTGGAGTCACACAGCTGGGGAAAAGGCAGGCCTAGATTTCAAATAAGCACTGCATTTCACAGCCTGGGTCTTCACTACCTTGCTACATTCTCTCTCTTCATCTCTTCTTTCATAGACATGAAGAAACAATGATTCTGAAACTATGTGTTATTATTCAATCATTATTTTTCCTAGTCTCAGTGGTTATTACTCGATGTCATCCCAATATCTAGAAAAATTATATTCTTAGTTCTATCAATAAAACTTGGAACAAACATACATCCTCAGATTCAGTGAAGTATCATCAAACATTTTCTGCACATTTTTCTACTGAAAAATTGTAAAAGATGGTGAAAGGTTTGTTATGTCTCATACTGATGTAAGTTCACTTTCTTTTCCTGTCCATATTTTTAATGTAAAAAATCTCCATTACTTCTCTTATATATATTTTATATGACCTCTCTTCTCACTACCCTGAAGTTTCCTCTTTTTTCTATTACAACTAACACAGAATAAATATAATATAGAAGATCTCAATGCACAGAAGATAGCATAGAAATTCTTTAGATTAACGCATGTATACATCTGTATTACAATTTTTCCTATACAAGTTTGTCCCCACATAGAGACTACCAAGTGTACAGTTACTCCTCACTCTTATGCTTCTAAGGAGTTCCTATAGTACCAGTCGCCCTGAGTTGGAAGTTGCATGGAGACTCTCTTCAGGGAAAAAAAAATCAGTAGAGGTTCAGTATTGTGACAGATGAGTGAGTCTTTCTGAAATATTTTGTGTAAGGGCAGAGATAAATGCTTTACCACTGAAAGTGCCTCAAAGAAAGAAAAGCTAGAAGAGTATCATGTTTCCTGGGGCAAGATGAAAACTTGAGGAATACAAGAGAGACTACACCTGCATAAATCAACAAAAAAAGTATCACAGCAGAGACCATTGCAAGATTATCAAAGAATTAACAGGACTGTAGTTTTAGGCATCAGTACAAGTCCAAATGTCTGCAGATTTCAAGTGATTACAAAGGTGGTGTTCAACAGTATCAAACAATGATGGGGAAATTCATAGTGAAGGCAACTGGACAGTATTAAGGTAAGACTTTGGAGGAACCCAATGGGCAATCCCAAAGCCTAGCAGTAATGGGCAAATTAAAAAAAATTAAATATTATAGTTATCCATATTAAGCTTTCTATATAGCACTTTAACTTCCATAAAGAAAAGTGTACAATTTGGTATAAGCTCAATTATAAGTCCCTTTTTCACTTTTAAATGAGATATGTCAGAAAAAGAAAGAAACGAAGCCCTATAATGCATTCCTTGTTTCACATTAATAGTTAAAAATCAGTTCAGATACATGTATTCATGTAAATGTTTGAATATAATAAAATATTTTCTTCTTCCAAAATTCACATGTTGAAAAATAACGATCAGTGCCATGGTATTAAGGGTAGGCGTTCGGGAAGTGATTGCGTCAGAAAGGTGGAGGGTTTAGGAATGGGATTGGTCCTCTTATAGACATTCAAGAGCTTCCCCTGCCAGAGCAGAAAAGTACCACTGTGAACCAGAGAGGGTCCTCACCAGATTCTCAACGCACTAGTGCCTTGATCTTCAGCTTACCAGACTCTAGATCTGTGGAATATAAATTTCTGTTTTTTATAGGCACACAGTTCATGGTATTTTGCTACAACAGTTAATACTCCTGAAAAATACCAGTGAATTATCCTGCCAAGCAAACAACTTTGCCACCCATATAAAATATACCTAGAAAGCCACACTGCCCAAAGCACACTTCCATGAAGAAGTATGCATAAACCATTTCAATCACATGGCAAGAATCGTTTCATCTTGTAAGCAACTGTAGAGTCTGATTTGTTTAATGAACTCTACAGACAGATCTTAGGCAAATTTTATGTAATAAGAGGGTGCTTTCTAACGAAGAGAAATGATTTTGCTCAAAATTAACTGATTGCATTTGGTTTTAATGAAATGTTTTAGAGGTAACAACAGAGACAGAATTCAATTTATCTTGAGGAAGTTAAAACTAAACTAACTCAATCATTTCATATCAACATGCTAATAAATGTTTCAATAATCTAGGAACAAAACGTTGTAAGGTCATGCAGCAGAGATTATTTTATGCCACTACTGTCAGTTTCTTTTGTTCTATTGGTTCCCTGCCTCTGAAAAAATATATATGGAGTAATGGAATTCAGTCTGATTATATTTGAAGAAAACATTTTGATAAGCTCTTGGGTAAAACGTTTTCTCAATTTGATTAAGATAGTATTTATAATTCATTTCTTAAAATTTTGAGTAACCAGAGGGTAAGATGGTCATTTTCAGTCAGGATACATTTTATTTTTAATGGTACATTTAATTTTTCTATTGGAAGCACGATTGCAAAACAAAATGAGGAAGTTTTCCTACTCAAGCTATGCATTTAAGAAAGTGTCACAGTCTTGCAATGACCTATTTTAATCAAGTTTGTGTCTGAAGCAGTTGGCTTTGTTTTAGGGTAATGGATCATTGGCTGAAAAAGTGATGAAATCATATATTTGTGTATATATATATACACATATATACAGATATACACTACATAATATATATTTCATTCACACTATTTAGAAGAAGTTAGAACTCAACTTCTTTTTTAACCACTCTATCTAGAAAATTGAATCCATCATACAATTTGGCATTTTCAACTCAGTTTCACGCATGTAGACATCTTATGCAGTGTAATTAAAGGAAGTGTATGAATGTCTCTGTTTGATAGGCAGATTAATGAACACAGCAGCCTCTATGTTTGCCTTTAAGACTGATTACATGGCCATCTCTCATCAGTTATTAAGATGACTCAAAAAGAACACATCAATATATTGGTACATTACTTGTGCCAAAGAACTTTTGCATAAAAATCTAATGAATGATAAACATTTCTTAATTCAGTTTATCCTCACATATAAAATAAACAGAAATGTTTTTATGGATCCAAAATAATATATGTGAAAGAGCCAATAAGGTACTATAAAATGTATGTTTATGGAATACAGTATGAGAGAAATCCATGTCCATCATTTTTAAGGAAATAAGTGGATATCAACAAACATGTGATACTATTTATAGTAATTTCTTCCTTACCAGTGGTCAGTAAACTCCAGCAAAATTGATTATCCATGTATAAATCTAAAATAAGTATCTGCCAGACACTGTTTCCCAGAAGTCAAAAACTAAATTTCAAAGAGATTTCCATTGAATTTGATTCATTGAATTAAACCTAATTTAAATGTATTTATTTCTTATCATGTGACTCAAAATGGAATGAATATTCCTTTATTTAAACTGATGCACTATCAAACAGTGACTCAGAGGAAGCAGTTTTTCCGAAGGCAATAGGAAATGATAATAACAAACACATAAAAATAAAAATGTTAAACAGTTCTGAGAATCCCAATGGCATAATGGGGTCATTCAATGCAAAGGAACAATTGATAATATTCAATATAATTATCTTACATTTTTCACAAAGTGTTTAAGATCTATCATAAGACAGTGTTTAAAATCTGGAAGACAAATGTTCAATAATTGTGATTTTCAACATAATTTTATTGGAATAACTCAAGTATAAATATTTCACAGAAATGTTTTCTACTATCAAGTACTTTCAGCTTTTGTCATCTGCAGAATCTTGTCATTCTGCAAATAACATAAATTATTACCCTTATGACTTTTCTAAGCATGTGACACTACTCATGTCTTCAGAAATATATGACTGATGGACATAAAAAGTGACAGCCTCCAGCGGAAAACATTATGCACAAAGGAGCACTTGGATAGCAGTACCTGGTTCTGTGCCATCCAGGGCAAAGGCTGGCCAATGAGAGAATCCACAGAGAATGAGACTAACAAGGGATTACACCTTCCTGCCAGTCCAGGAGTGTAAGTACACAACATAGAGACATTGACAAGAAAAAGTGAGAAATCCCTGGGACAAATCTACGCGGAGTGGTCTAGAGAACATGGCTAATCATGAGTCTGAACATAGGACAGACTAGATATATATTGGCTCTTTCCTTTTCACATTGCTGTATGCAGATTTTACTCATTACATCTCTAATCCTGCTCCACAGACTTTTAATAGTTCCATCTTTATTTCCAACTCTGACAGTAAAATCCACGGGAGCACAAGATACTGTGTGGGAGGCTGGCTGTCTCTGAGCATTTCTTCTTCCTTCTGTCTCTCAAGACAATGGTTAAGCCTCTGAGGTTTATAAGCACAAGTGCATGTGGCCAAGCCCCCAGATTTCAAGGAACACTTTCAGCAAACTTAATCTTCAATTATATTAGAATTTATGGAAAATCTCAATCTCCTATAAAATTAATCATTAGAGATAAAAAAGAAGACACATGAATAAGACAATTCTTTAAATGAACTGGCTGAGGATTGATCAAGGTTTCAACTCTGGAGAAACAGAAGCGGCCGGCCACTTCTACTGAGAAGCAACAGGGGACACCAAGGCACAAAACTAGCTCATGCACCAGGCCCCAGATAATCCGTGTTCAAATGTCATTCAGAACACCTTCGTGCAACAGAGGATAGAAGGAGGCAGAGAAGAATCATATTGGATGGAAACAGATGGAAGCTTAAAGGAAAACCCAAAATTTGGAAGCCACAGAAACAAGAATGAAAAATACTGGTACTGATCATTAAAAAGGCACTCCACTGGGGCAATGAATAATTGCCTGCGACATTAACTGCTCTTTGTGGATACTTCATTTTAGGTGAAGCAGAGACCCCCATGAAAGGGGAAATTGAAGGAGGGTAACGATGCAAGGAAAAGGGCAGTGCGGGAAGAGCTTTTTGACATTGCATTTATGTTCACCTTTTTCTGTGGCCGAACACAAAGGTGTGCCTCATAATCTTCAAAGAGAACGCCAACTTTTCAGCCTCCTACAGTTATGTTACTACATCAGCATTTTCATTGGGAAGGTCCTTTTACTCAATAAAGGCCAAATTCTACTGACTGAAATCTGAAATACTCTTCCCCTTAGCTGGACACATAATTCTTCATAACGTATTCTTTCTTCCCCAGCCAAAATATTTTCCATGCAGGGATTCTGAGGAAAAGACCGGCAAAAATTCTAGAAGTTGGGGAACCCAACACACAAAGTTAGAGTCACAATGGTAGGGCAAGTCTATGAGAAAGGAGGGCGAGAGAGATACTGAAAGATGGGATTGCATTCAATCAGCCATGTCTCTAATCCCAAAGAAAGAGGGCAAACTTAGGAAATAAGCATTAAAATTTGGTCTATTAAGCCTTTTGCATTTTTAAAGCAGCATGTTCTATAATGTTCCTAAAACAGTTTACTTATTTTAATACTACTTGTAAATATTAATAGGTGAATAAACAAAATTTGATTTTTGGAGCCATTTTATCTATCTTTCTACCAAATTCTTCTACTGTTCGCATAATACTCAAAGTATGTACTAGCTGTAGAGAACTCCTATCCCATGTATCTGTACTCACTGTCTTAGTATCTTACTTAAAACTATAGTCTAGATGAAGGGTCATTCTTTTTATGTCTCACAATTTTCTATTTCCACTTATATAATTCAAGTCCCAGAAATCATCAAGACTTAGTGGCTTCACGAACAGAAACATTGAAAACTCTGTGTAAAGCTCTACTCTACTATATACCTCAGAAGACTGTAACAATTTTTAAAAACCTAACTAGGTGTAGGGATCATGTCTTTCTCATTTGCATTTTTCAAATGCTTGATATAATATCTTTTCTATTGAATTGTTAACAATGAGAGAACAAAAACTTCTGAACTTCGTATCGTTAAATACAAGCCATAAAATCCTGAATGTTACAATATTGTTAATTTCATTTTGGCACCATTTATTTATGATTAATTTTATTTTTCCTTGGTAAAGAATAAAGAAATCTCTGCTATTAAATCACATTGTGTTATGAAGTCATAAATAATAACTATTGTACATGAAATACATAAGTGAACAATAAGTACGATGAAAATCTATTTCATTTCTTCAAATTATTGTATTAAACATATATGAGGTCATTAAAAATCCCCTGAAATTTACTGCCTGCAATTTTTTGATGCAGTGGTTATATTCTTCTGATTCTTTTGATTCTCCAACAATGGGACAGATTTCTGATAGTCAGCACACTAGCCCCTATTCTGTACATCTGGTTTCTATTTCATGATTCCCCATATTTTAATGGGCAATTTCAGCTCTCTCAGTGACTTCTCAATGGATGCTTAATGGAAGTTTTCATGAGTGACTATATTTTCAGTTTCAGAATATCAAATACATTTCTTGTACTTTCCATTTGAAATACTTGCCCAAATTTACCTAATATCCTGTTGAACTAAGAAATAAAATTTCAAAAATGAAAACTCAAGATTCAAATAAACATTAAGATGAATAGCATGTATAATATGAAAATTTCAGGAAAAAGGGTATTTCTGTTTCATAATAACAAAAAAGAAGTGTTTTACCCAAATTTAACGGGATTACAGGAATTTAAATTGTATTTCAGATGACTTCCCAAAATCTTAAATTATATCACTAAAGTATTTCAAGTACATAATAAAAGTAATGATTAAATCAACTTAAAATTCTCCTGAAACTATTCTAGCCTTAATATTTTACTTACAAAGAATTAATGCAGAAATAAATGGAATATAAATTAAATTACTTGATTTATCTGACTCAACCTAAAGTGATTTTTGTTTTAAAAACTGCTAAATGAGTACTTTATTTGAAAACCAAATGAACATATCTTTTTAACGAATTCAAATACAAGGTAAATGGAAATGAAAATTCTCTTGGAACAGTCTTTAGGTTGACTGTTATTTCCTTAATTAAAATTCCATTTCCTTTGGATTCCCTTAGCTTTAAGAAACAGTCCTCAGTTATGCTCACAGGTGCTGATTAAATAGCACACTCACAATGTGTCTGACACTCATTTTTATGATTAAGAATAAAATAATATGCCGTATATTTTAAAGCCTTTAATATGCATTAATCTTAATCAATCTCTGAAACAGCCCTCGTATCGTAAGTAGTATTATGGGGAAAGAATATAACTCCAATTTCCTTTATTGTTTACAGCACATAATGGCATCATTCCAAAGTGTGTAACTGAGGAAACAGGACAAAAATAATGTTAAGATTATGTGGAAAAACACTACAACAACCAATGGTCAAGATACAGACCAACAGTGATAAATCATATTGATAGCATATATCCTTGATATGATCTGATAGAAATCTCACTCTTTCTTTGTGGTTTTGCTCCCTCAAACCCAAATCCCAGTGTAATAATAACAAAACTCTGGGCAAGTTCACATCTAGGGACATTCTACAAAAATATCTGACTGATACTCTCTAAAACTGTCAAAATGTTCGAAACACACAGAACTTGAGAAACTATCACTAGAGCAAAGAGGAACCAAGGAGCCGTGATAACTAAATATAAAGCCTCCTGGAGAGGATCCTGGAATAGAAGGTCATAGAAAAAGTTAAGAAAATATTAGCGAACTGTAAAGCTAGTATTAATGCATCACTCTTGGACCATTAATTGTGACAAATGTACCAGACCTTTGCAAGATGTTCATAAAGTGCAAATTTGCTTTGAAAATTATAAGAACTATCTGTATTATGTGTATTATTTGTCTGAATTTGTTCCAAAATAAAAATTTTACCTAAAACAGTTTGACAAACAAATTCTCACAAAAATACATAAATATGTTTATCCTAATTTACCATTGAAAAAAATTCTCCCATTCAATGATCTCCTATTCTGGATCATTAGTGGAGGATGAAGATAAACTATTAAAGGAATTGAAAATATGTAAGAAAAACTTTCCTCCAATATAAGAAACATTCATTTATTTATAGTGCATTACTTGTACATAGACTTGAAAAATCCACTTGACTTAAAAATAGTGTATTCTTATTTTCACAAAGTTGTGAAAAAAAGGGAAGGTTTAATTGTTAGGATACTTTCTATTTAAACTACATCCACAAAACATCAGGCTTGCACACTCATATATACTCAGTAAAAGTAAGTTTTTTCAGCAGTACAGCACGTCTTGAAAAGTTCTTTCTTGAAAGTAGTAGAAGCCAATCATTTAGATCTCAATTTCTGCAGTCTTGGCTTTAGGGAACTTTTCTGTAGATGCTGGTTTCATTTTCTCCTAACCTATCTTTTCATTTATCGAGGTCATTCTTATCTCCCTTTTAGGTTGAACCTCAAGGTTGTCCCAGCTTATCTTTGCAATGTCTCTGCACCTGGTGTCCGTGATCTTATTAAACAGCTCATCGCCTATTTTCAGCTTGTGATTTTTCTAGACAATATTTTTAACCATTTATTTCTTCTTCACCGATTGTATCGTGCACAGTTGAATATTTCCAAGCCAAATTAGAATCAATAATGTTCTACATGTTTGTTTTAAAAATAATAAAAATGTTTGCATTGTTTTCTTCATCAAAGGCAGGACTAATAAGGAGGCTGTTTTGCTTTTATAGAAATAATATTATTAGTTTAATAATTAGCCTGTGTCAAATAAGAATTTACTTTTTCAGTGAAATGAAAAAATAAGTTAGTGTCCTTTCTTCCCAAAAATTCAAAATCGAATAGTCAAAAGGATTTTGGGCAATAATCTCTAAAGTTCAGTGATTTAAATCTGTGGTTATATGAGTTAATGTTTTCTTTTCTTTTTTTTTTAATAAAGGTTTGTCTCATGTAGGATTCTGATGTCTCTCACATCCTAAAAGAGAAGTGCTAAGACATTTAGAATTCAATAAATATCTTTGTCTAACTAAACACAATTTTTTATATACCCATACAGCTCTACATCTTGACTACTAAGTATTCCAAGCCACATCAAAACCAGAGCAGCTGAAAGACAATGATGTTAATGCCAGACTATGGGCAGACAATAACAATCTGACCGTCCATGCTGAGATTTCTCTGACAGTCCCGGGACCCTCACTGTCCCTGACTCTAATGCCATCAGCTGACAGATAAAGCAATTGTTCAGTAAATAAAAGATCAATATCTAGAGAAGCAGTTTCAGGAAGCCTCAGTGGAAATCTGGGAGCAGAGCCCTGGACTCCAGCACACAAGATCTGGATGAAAAGAACAACCTCTTTTGGGATGACACATACACATGTGGGAAGCAGGGAACTTTTCCAGGCATATCAAGCCAGGAAGTACCCAGAAAGGGTATGTACCGCGGACTTTTGGTGACCCTAGGTTTATTTTCTCATGCCATCATTTTGATATGATCTCCCTTTACAAATAGTGCCTCAGGTACTCACCTACATCTCCAGGATAGAAACACAAATTAAACATCTTTTGTAAAAATGACTGAATCTTTATATGTAATTATTGATCTCTTTATGATAGGAACTAAAGCAAAAATGTGAAGACCACCTCAGAAAGTATGCAACCATATTATGTACTGGCCATCTGCAATTTGTTTTTTTGCAGTTAAGAATGTGAAAATAACATGTGAGATTCAGGAGTAGAATAAAACTTAAATAACATAGTTATCTAAAGAAGGAAGTTTCCTATAAAATGTTTTGTTTTTTCTTTAGGTAATATTAAAAGATGTTAGAATGTTGGAGCTATTCAGCTCCAAGAAGAAAATGTCTGAAAATTCAACCCTAAAAAGATGTTTGAAATAAGGCTGATTGGGCCAGGGACTTAGTTCAATGGCATAAACACCTGCCTGGCAACAGCGAGGTCATGAGTTCAATCCCTGGGACAAACGGGGGAAAAAAAAAAAAAAGTGCTATTTCCCAAATAAAGCTGATTATCCTGGTGACAGCTATATTTAACTGTCGTTATTTTAGTTAAAACTCTTCAAGTATTGTTCAAAATTAGGTATATAAATAGACATTTCATGCTGCTTAACATATCTCAGGCCCACATGCTTTCTGACACCAAGTTTACCTCTAAAATAACAGAAATGCTAGGATGCAGTTTTCTTCAGTAATACCACATTTATGAATGAAAGCAAGAAATGGAGTTGGAATAACATGGTTAATGAAATGTTTTTCCCTATTTTTCTGACTCAATGGAGGAGGCTTTTCTCTGTTCCTACATTGCTACCTCCCAAAGGTTCCTGCAATTAAAACAGAACCCAAAGTTTTTCAGTAGGTGGGCAGAAGTGAAGATTACAGCTGTGTCCTTTACGGATTGCCAAGAATTGCTGCAGTCAAATTTATAATTTAGTGATCATAGTAATTTTGAGATGACAAAAGTCCCTTAAAAAACGCCCATCCATTGAACTATTTAAGGATTTTATGCTATAGAAATTTCATCAATTTCCTCTTCTTGGCCACAATCATTGCTTTATTTTCAGAGAAATCCCTTGCAAAAAACTTCTGCCAATATAATTTAATATTTATTCAATACAATAAAAAGACTTGTTTATGGCTAATCTAATACAATTATTGTTTTAGAGTTAAGAAGAGCTAGATGTTGACTATTCAAGCTCGAATGAACTCAATTAAGGTTGATTAAACTGGATGTGCAGAAATTAGATGATTTACCCAATGATATACAGCTAAAGAACATGAGACTGGAACTCAGGACTTGATTGCAAGGCAAGTGCTATTTTTCACATGTTCTTCTTCTACTAAATAATCATGTATAGAATACCAAAAATATTCTCATAAAGATATTAAAACCTTCAAACATAATTTTCCTTTCCTAGTGATATCTTGAAATGTCTGAAATTAATCAGGGTCAATCTGACTTTAAAAAAAAAATGACCTTGGCCAAGCAATTCTCAAAATTAATAGTGATTGATCCACTTAAATTTTCCTCCTAACAGGTAAACTACTTTTTATGAAAACAGCCTTAATCAACCAATTTTTAATTCCATGACTAGGAATATATTCTAGGTGCCCAATATAACATAGCTTTGGAAACATATTTTTCATTTACATGCAGTGAGAAGCACAAACATGAAAACAACTCGACCTTGTCAATAAATAATTTGTTGGTTTTGCTTGGTGAAATCTAGCATACGAGGTAAATTCTGTGAACATGAATGAAAATTAGGTGCACATTTACTGTCAAAAGATGCTCTGAGCTTCTGCTTTCTGTTTTGTTCTTGGAAATCTTTAAATAGTCTAGGGCTTTGAATCTTTTCTTAGCTTTCCTCATACCAATGGGAAAAAAATCACATCTGCCGAATCCAAGGGCAGAGCTTCTGTCTGCACAGAGCCCTGAATGCTGCTCCCCTCACCCCTCTTTTCTGCCCCGTATGCACATTAGATTTTCCTGCCCGAGATTAAGCAGCAAACGCCACTCAGAAAGAAAAAGGGATGTTTCTTTTACCGCCAGTCCTTACAGCATTTCCTGAAAAGACACACTCCCAAAAAATGTGCCTTTATATATGTATAAAAGGTCTTTATATATTATATATGTGATATGCAATTTTATTTATGCATAGATGTATATGTTTCACACACACACGTACCATCCTCACCATCAAAAAAACTTCGACATTCTCGGAACTCAGAATATCAGCACTTCATAACCTAACAGTAACACAAGCATCTACATTGTATGATGGAAATTTTCTTGCTAGAAGCTTTCATCGTTACACAGCCCAATGTTATTTCTTTCTTTATTTCAGAACCTTGAAGTAATTCTAAATATAATCAAGCTTTCACAATAAGCAACTGTAGATTTATTAAAAGTCTACCGAATTTCTTTTGTTCTATTTCAGGTAAAGAAATCACTGGTATCTGTCCATAATAGCTGTGCTCAGCCACTACTGTTAGAAATTTAATAATTGCTTTTTCTTGAATTTTATAACTAGTTGTCACTTCCCACCCTTTTAACAGCTCTTACTCAAACACTTAAAGGAGGCTGAACTTGATCTAGTGAGTCCCTCAAGGCTGACTTACCATTATCATTACCATTAAGGGGCTGATATTCACTCAGCAAATGTGAAGCAGTCTGTGCTCTTCGGGAGCCTTTTGGGTAGGCTATCTTAGCAAAGCAGCTGGATATATATATATATATATACACACACACACACACACACACACACACACACACACACAGAAAGAGACACACAGAGAGAAAGAGAAAATATACACGGACAGTAACCTGTACAAGGTAAATGAAAGCAAAGGAAGGAATCACCTTGCAGCAGTTGAGAACAGTTATCAGGGCTCAAATCAATCATGAACTGTGGATTCGGCAAAAAGAGGAGCTAAGGTGCAAAGAAAAGTACAAATAAACAAAAAGTCTGCTGCTAAGCATTTTGACTTTTATAGATACATTCCAGGAATCCAGCACATATCACATCATCACATATTTCTAAAATCAGTGAACACCCTCTAAGGCTTTAACATATTATATAGGGATTAGTATCTTTAACAGTCAAATGCATAATAGTTTTATTGCTAGTTTATTGGTACGAATTCTATTAGAACATAAGCCTGTTTTGTCCATTGACAACTTTTAAGTATCCAAGGTCTATTAAAATTATGCATTGCATATTTGTTGATCTAACTAAATGAGCAAATACTCGAGCCTTTCATTTAATGCATATTTGCAGACTACATTCTCTGCAGAACATACTGGGTCTTTCTAATCTATAAAGGTGATTCACAAAGAAGTAAGAGCCGGGAGACATAGTTCAGTGGAAGAGCTTAGTATGTCTGATCCTCAGTACTGAAAAAAGGGAGAGAGGGAAGTGGAGAGAGACAAAGGGAGAAAGTCAGCAAGCTGGTTTTGTCTTACAAGTGTCACAATTACATAGAAAACAACTTCAGGTTCAATTTAGTTACTTCTCAATTTTGAAAGGCAACACTTTCTAGGAACAGGAGCAAGAGTCAAAATGAGGAGCCAGAGTCAAGACAGGAAGGGCATCCACCCACACGGCCCGATTCCTGGCAAAGTCGCTATTCAATCTGCCTTCTGGTACTTTGTTTCACACCTCCTCCATTTCCCATGACTTTGTCCAGGCTGCCAGTGTTCACACTTCTGTTGGGTTAATGCAATTTCCTTTCTTGCCTGCCTTCAAGAGGAAAGATGATTAAAATGCATCTAGTTCTCTAGTCTGAAGCTTGCACTTAAGATCAGTGGCAAAAATAGGTTTTCAATTTCAAACCTATGAATAGATTACTAAAGTGAGTTTCCAGTGAGTAGGCTGGAAGACATACTGATTCCTAACTTTTAAGGAAGATCTCTCCCTGCCTTCAATATGACTCTAATTCTTTTTCTCCCCTATATCTTTCCATTGTATTGTCCTTAGATGAAGTATAAAGGAAACTACTAAAAATAGCAAGACTAAAGAAAACTTTCTACTAACAAAATACGCTTTCGGAGCAAAGTATTTTTCATGTGATTTCCACACCACCTTGCACACAGTGAGTGTTAAATAACTGTAAGAGGGAAGGCAGAATTTATAATTCAGAAAATATTTTGTTTTTAGATCTGTGCAGAATGAATCAACACTGCCATTGTGCGTCCTATTTCAACAAATATTACAAATATTGTTTCTTTTTAAAGAGAGAAAGCATAGTAGAAGTGTTGCATTATTTCAAGGAAAAAGAGAATCATAAAGTGTTGAAATTAAGAATATTTCTCACATTCTGTGTAAGATATACAAGTTGTATAGCCATGATTCAGATACTTCATCTAGCTACATGGCAGTATGATTTTGGAAAAATCATAATAACCCAAAAAATAAATAAAAAATAAAACCCGTGCGATGGCTGTAAAGGCATACCTCCAGCCTCTGCCTTCCTTTCAACACCTATTAATATCACATCGCAGGTGAAGATGAAGGCTGCAGAAGAGAAACTAAGTGATCCGACCGGAAGCTGAATTGTCATTTGAACCCGTATCTATCTAAATCCTGATTCAAGAGCCTGAGAAGATAAAAACACCCTACAGAGGATGTGCTTTCAACCAAGCCAAAGTTAATTTTTTAGAAAAAAAGAGGCTAAGCCTAGAAACTAGATGAGTTCTCAATTAAAATGCATCAAACAGTATGACAGGCCAAGGGCTTATAAGAGTATTAAATTAGAAGGACCAGTGAACATAATAGTATGTATGCATGATGATACAGTGTGTCTAACATAAGGCATGTTACACTGTTAGATCCTTTAGTGCAAAACAATTTGATATCATAATCTAAAAGGCCAATAGTATTTTGGAGAAATTATTGTAGACTAAAAGAAATGGAGAAAAAGGGAAGGAAGCAAGCTAGTTTATCAGTACTGACACTATGTTAACAAAGAATCCCTTAGTCTATTCCATTAAATATAATGTAGATATGAAAATTCTGATTATTTTTATGTTGAAGACCACTTTACAAATAGCTATAAATGCTTATAGTACATTTGTGTTCTGTCCCTCAATGCTTACACCCCTGGGTTCTCCACTTTACGCTCAGTATTTGTCAATGAGAACAGAGCAACCTTGAAGCTGTATTCTGATTTTTCCAGTCTGGTATTTAGTGCAAGTAAGTCTGAAAGGTCCCATAACCTTCCACTAGTATCCCACGCTGAGTGCCAAGCCTTCAGTCTATGAACCTCTGGGAGCGTTCAAGATCCAAAGCACAGCACCACCTCAGGAGGAGTTCATAATTTTGTTCATATCTGGGCATTTTAAATAATTTGACAAAATTAAGTAACACTCATATTGCTGGCTCTGCATTGGTCTTTTGTTCTTTATCTTTCTTATCTTCTGTAAATGACAGAGAAATTTCTTCCAATGAATTATTTCTTAGAACTGCTTCACAGCTTTCAATATGGTTTCAAATTTATCAACCATTCCAGCAGTCCTTCTCTACCAGCGAGGCTTGCTGTGTGAATTATTTTTCTCCATTAATCTCCAAGAAGTCTTTAAAATCATTCATGACTGCACTTTATAAGTTCTTCCAGTATGAATTTACAGTTTCTAGTTTTAATTCAGCCACTGAATTTATGAAGATTGTTACTATTTCAGCAATATTGAATGATTTTCAGCATTGCAATATTCCTGGAATAAGGAATGCATGAACTGCTGACCAAGTATGCTTAAACACCAGCCAGGTGCTTGTGGGTTTCACAAACTGAAGAGTGTCCTGCTCAAGAGGCTGAAGCACTGTGGCTGCATTAGTGGTAAAATCCAAACTTGACATTCTCATTTTGAAGGCAGAGTTGCAGGATGGCCTAGATGCACTGCTGTCAGGAACAGGTTTTAATTTTGAACTCTTCCTCTTCTAAGTACTTTTGCAACATGGTAAAGTATTGGAGGAGACATGTCATAAGCAAATAGCTGTCATGCGCTCTCTGATTATGTTAGCACAGCACAAGGAGATCACTTTTGTTTTTGGAAGTGCATGGTTCTCTGGTCTGCACTTTGCCTAAACTACGCCTGCCTTCATCATATACCTGCTCTGTAGCCACACAGCACCAAGGTAACATGTTGTGCCATGTTGTACACTCACAGCATTAGGAAGCAGAGCTTCTACTGAGTACTTTTTTCTGCAAGAACTCAGTTTCATCACAGTTAAAGATCCAAATGTCTTAAATCAGATGTTTTTTTCATTAATCAAATTCTTCACATCTCTCAGAAATGTAGTATCTTTCCCTTCAATGGGTTGAGAGTTGCAACTTGCCTGCCCATTTGAACATTTTGCAGTCCAAATCTTGGGATCATTCATATCAGGAAATTTCAAGATGTGTAAACTTATTGATTTCTGATATAATATGATGTCATTAAATATGACATATTTATGAGCTATAATCTCTAATATGATGTCTTTCCATCTTAACTAACACTTGTTTTGGACTGTGGCCATAACTTTTGCTTTATGAGGTATAATAGCAAAACTAGTGTGGTATTTTCTTCTTCTTCACAGTTTCAGAAGTAGAAAAATGTATTTTTACTGTCAATCTTAGCAAACAGAGTATACAGCTTTTACCTTTTTTTATTAAATGAAAAGCTTTTACCTTTTCATCTAAAGGAAATTGCCACCACCACTACCCTTGTGATTTGGGGTTATTATTAAAAAGAACTAAAATTCATTGAACCAAGTACTGAGATACTGTGACAGTTGAAGGAATAACCTAAAAAGCTACTAAGGAACAAAAGGGCCAGTAGCATGCACAGTGTAGACATATTGGACCAAGGAATGATTCATATCCTGAATAGGACAGAATGGGATGATGCAAGATTTCATCAAGGTACTACAAAGCAAATAGGATTTAAATCTGTTTACTTCTGGAATTTTCCATTTAATATTTTTTTGATTACTGCTAATCAAATGTAACAAACCTCAGAAAGAAAAAACTGTGGATAAAAAGGGATTTTGTAATTTACTATTCAGAAAGTAATATGAATAAGGATACTAAAAAGTTATGTAAGTCAGCTCTAAATCTATGAACTCTTTACAGCAGAGGATCATGCTTCTCTGAATTTGTTCCAGTTTCTGGAAATGATCCAAATGTATATTCCAAACTTGGGTGCTTCAGTGCTTGGGAATAAAGTAATATCTAAACATCAGTCAATCTAAGAAAAACCTGCACTTTCACTAAATAAATTATGAAACACATTCTGGGCTCTGCACAACAATGAGATAGATACATTAGTACAAAGAAAAGGGGGGACACAAAATATAAACTTCTTACTTAGTAATCAGATATATGGGAATTTATTTCTACAAAACCTGTCATAAAGGGGCTGGAGGTTTAGCTCAGCAGCATAAGCGCCTGCCTTGCAAGCAAGCAGCCATGAGTTCGATCCCCAGTACTGATAAAAAGGAAAAAGACAAAAACAAAAAAAAACCTGTCATAAGTTTTATAGGTTGAAGGGACATACATGCTTAAGAGATAAAACAAAATTTTGGTCTCATGTTATTAAATAATATGAAATTTTTAAAATGACTTCATTTCTCCAGGTTATATTTGTATTTGACTTGATTATCAAAGCTGTCAAATAGTTTGGCATGGTGATATGGAATTGCCTGCCAATAGTAGACTGGCCATCAGAGCATTCTATAGCATTTTTTTCTAGTTCTTTAACAGAAAGAGAAGGTGAATTACCTACTTTTGCTTTCCAGTTCCATTAGGCAGAAAATGCACACCTTGAGGCGCCTTGTGGGAAGAAATGCTTACTACTTGGCTGAATCTGCATAGTCGGGTCTGTGGGCTTCTGTCAATAAGGTAGCAGCTATAGAGATTGTTGGCTGTTTCCTTTTTTAGATTCATATATTGCTGTGGGCTTTTTTAGTATCACAAACTCTTCCTCATATAAAACCCTTCTTTTTAGATATTGGTAAATTTGGAGTAAATTAAAGCGTTTTAATTCAGGACGAGTACTGATCTCCCTGGCTTTGCCACGACTATACAAATTCTACCCTGTGCAATATAATACTGTCATTTTCCATGGTTTCAAAAATATATCCAAAGACAAATATGACAAAGAAAAACGCAACTTCCTTTGTTAAAAATTCAATTTTTATTTTCCTTTTCAACTCTTAAATACAACAATTTCAATTTTCCAAAGACATTTATCCTATCAAACATCTCAAAGTATATACAAACTTTTCTGGCATGTTATGTATAGCAGGGCTTACATTCTGGACATGGCAGATAAATCTCTACATGGGCAAATTCTCCACCCACAACATAGGCTAACGTACTCTTACTGGTTTAACTAAGGAACACTAAGTGGCTTAAATAACAGAAATTTATCGCTACTAAGTTCTAAAGGCTCCTACCAATGGTTGAGCAGCAAAGGTTGTTTTTGAGAACAGTGAACACAGGATTTATTCCAGGGTTCTTTCCTTGGCTTGCCTTTGGCTATGTTCTTTCTCCATCATTTCAGATTGTTTTTCCTCTACGCAAGTCTTCATTCCCAAATTTCTCTTTTTTTATAAAGATACCATGTATGTAACCTTCAGGACTTCATTTTTAACTGATGATCTCTGTAGAGACCTTCTTTCCACATAAGATCACCTCTATGGTCCTGGAGGAAAGGACTGTGACATGAATTTTGCAGGTCACAGTTTAATCCATGCTATTTCCTATTTAGGGACAGTCACTTAGACATTGTCTGTAAAATGTGCAAAGTATATCACTGATACTCACTTTACACCAGTATCATTGTAAATATGATGAGACATGATGTAATATGTGATATACATGCATATATATGTATACCTTTATTAATTAGTATTAGATATAAAAATGTAAGAGAAGCAAAAATGCAAGTGAAATGGGGAAGTTACAACTTTGAGAAAGGTTTCTCACACCACTATAATTTCACTTACTGCGCTCCAAGAGATCATCGACTTAGTAGCTTGTAGAGACATAAAATGAAATATGCCTCCCAAAGGTGAGCAACTGTTCCATTTTTAATGGAAAGCCCTAGAGCATGAAAAAGGGAACATATTGCAATCTTTTTCTAACCAATTTTATTGTTTGTATTTCAATCACGCTGAATCAGTAGCAATTACTTGCAAATAGCTCTTTCATGACTTCTGAAAACCTTTGCTTTATACATTGGTTCACAGAAGCTACTGAGATTCATTTAGAATCTAATAACCATTCTAAAAATATTCTAAATGCAGGAAGATCACTGAAAATTAATATGCAAACAATAGGAAGATGCTTATGTGATTCATGCTGATTTATAAGGCATTTGTGGGTCACTAAGATGTAATTAAATTGTTCTTCACTGGCCT
The DNA here is from genome assembly GCF_034190915.1 of Cavia porcellus. Classification (NCBI taxonomy): domain Eukaryota; kingdom Metazoa; phylum Chordata; class Mammalia; order Rodentia; family Caviidae; genus Cavia; species Cavia porcellus. Next base: position 62,479,457 of record NW_026947493.1, read on the forward strand.
TCCTGATATGTGCCTATAAATATTATGAACTTTCATTGGCTTTATGTAGGAATATCTATATATAGAAAGCTAATGTCCACGTAGTATATTTGAATCACGAAACATTTTGGGACGCTTGGCAATTTGATTCTTATAAAATTTGTAGGTCACACATTGACATTTTTCACAGCTTACAAAACTAAGGAGTCCAAAAGATTAGTAAATTGCTCAAGACACCCCCGCTCAAATACAGATCTTTTCATGCCAGACCTTAACACTTTGCTTCAAAAGAGATTCTCTCCTATTTATTAAGATTTCTTGGTGTCCCTACAATACAAAAAGAGTCTGTGAACATCACATCTTTCTACTTATTCATGTACTTTTTTTTTTTGTACCTGGGATTGAACTCATGACCTCACACTGTGCTGCTTTGCCTGTCAAGACTCAGGTTTTACAGGTTAAGAAACACATATGTCTTACTTTAAAACAGCTAGCTAGCATGTGGCACAACAGGGGTTCATATGGGCACTAAACATATGCTTACTGAATGTAGTGAAAATTGCAATCCCAACAAGTATTTTCTTTTCTTTTTAAAAAAATAAAAGGTTAGTAGAATTATCAGACAAAACAAATAGTGGAATGCTATTATCATTAAATACTGAATAAAATCACAAAATATTTTAATTACATTCAGCATAATTAAAATGTTATAAGATCATAATAACTGACTAATATTTGGGCGAAAAGCTGAAAATATAGAAAGTATGGCAAAGCATTCAAGAAAATTCTGTATTCAACCCTAAAATTACAATCAAATTACTGTTTAATTAAATTGACAAATATATTATCATTAAATTTAGTAGAGTGAATGAGGAAGTTAAAGGACATAAACTGAAGATATTGACAAAGTTTATATATAGTTTTCAAAGCCAGATTTAAGCAAAGTTATACTGTATAAAGTAAAAGCCCTGGAATATACATTAGGATAACCAAACATGAAAAGAGTTTCCATCACAAATTAATTCATTCATCCAAATATGGATACTCTGTGTCAAGCACAAAGAACACAGGAAGGAATTTTAAGGAGGATATACTTTAGGTTTTCATTTTCATATTTATTTTGCCCCCACACAACTCTTTGTTTACCCTGAAATAAAATCATAATAGGAATCCTAGTGCCTAAAGAAAGAAAACACAGGCTACTTTTGTTAAAGTATGGATAGAGGATTGGCAATTAGTCAATTTCTATCCTGAAGTCAATTATAAAACTATTGGTCCAGTCTTCCAAACATCTGGATTTTAAGCAAAGGATTTTTTAATTATAATACATATAATGGACATTTGTGTACATGGATTGTTTATGTTCACCCTCAGATCAGTAAGTATTTTTCTCATTTAATTTCAGGTTTCTCACCCTTGTATTTCTATTTATTTCTTAACTTTTCCTATATATTTCCATTCTTTCACTCTCTGGGTGTTAACTTCTATGCAGAAATTGTTGAACACTTGCAATTGGTTCTTTGCTCCTTCACAAAGACAGGCTGTTCCACACAAGTCTTTGGGATATAGTATTCCCTACGTGTAAAAAGTAGCAATTAAAATTGAAGCACTTGGTTGCAGATAACAGGCAATTAGAAGACACCAAAGTGGTTGATAAAGATCCTTTTAGAGTTTGCAAGCTTGACTCTGAAGACAGAAGAGTGTCACAGAAAAGTTAAAATGTTTCCACCTCTTCATTTATCATCTTAGTAATAAACTTTTAATTTTACTGAAAATAGTACCACATAATAATGCATTGTGGTAGAAATTAAACCACTCAGGTGTTTCTGTCAAGGCACTGGGACCTTCTGACCAGTATCAGATGTGACAAGGCCATCTGGTCATTCGTGCTTATCCTTCATCTTTCAAAGGAACTTGAGCTAAGCCCAGGCATCAAAGATCCTGTCATAATGTCACATTTGTCTTCCATCTGGAATGAGCTAAATAACAGGGCAAAACAGCAAGACGACATATAACTGAATAACCAAGAGTCTTGGTAAAGGGGACCAGTCCCTGCATCTATTTCAGGTATAAATTGTTAGGGAGACAAAAAAGGACTTGGAAGAATAACACTTTTTTTCTTAGAAACATAAAAAAATTATCAATGTAAACAAACTAAGACCAGGAACAGAAATGTTTCACCTGAAGCCAATACAGTGTGAACAATTATGACAACAACAAACTTCCCTCCAACCTGATAAATAGCCCTGTCTCCCTGGTAAATGCAGCCACTGCCTTCAAATAATCAATGACTCAGACACAACAGTGTTAATGAGCCACCTCCTTGATCCTGATTCAGCTCACTGAATGGTATCTCATTACTGGTCACTGTGTTATTTTATGAGCTATTAAAATATTTTTGGAACACTATGATGCAGATTCATCTTTAAATAGAACGGTTTTTAAAGTGAAATTTCAAAGAAAAAACTACAAGTTCATTTCTCAAGTCTTTTCAAAATGCACAACTGTTTCACATGTTCACTTACACAAGACTACACCTGGTATCAGACTCAGGCATACAAACTCCTTGCCCTTCTCCTTGCTCTATCTAGTTAGAATCTAATACATGGCATCTTTCAACAGTGATGATATGTGATAACTGATGCTCCTTCAAGAATCTTAATCCTGTTGAAATGGCATACCTCTGACTCAAGTTCTTTAAAACAAAAGACAATATTAATCTAGTGCTCAACATAGTGAATCATGGAAGACCCCAGGGAATATCTGATGAATAAATGCATTATGGGGACAGCAAAACATCAGAACTATCACACACAAGACTTAAGATCAGGTGCAAGTCACACAATAAGCAAAATAATTCTAATAATTTCTAAGATACCAAAAGTTACAATCCCATTATTAAATTTTCTACAAAATATATCACATTATTTCTGGAAATGAAGCAAAAACAAGTATCTCAAAGAGAAATGAGAAAATCTGCCCTTCAGTCATTATATTACAACTGCAACTTGGATGGCATTTACATATCACCTCAAGAATAATAAATGATTGTAAAATCAATGTATAGTATACAAAAACATTCAGAGATAGCCAACTGAATAGCCAACTGAATATTTACAATAACATATTATGAACATTTTGTAGATAAGGAAGTAGATTATCAGAGAAGCTCCTTGTAGTGTGAAAAAGAGACAGGCATTGGGTGGTTACAGAACTAATAAAATTTTAATATAAGCCTATGAAGGACTTGGCACAAAAACAGCCAAAGACAACTCCTTCCACTGCAATACATGTCATACCAATTGTCTAAATGTCATTATTTTGTGCCTTAACATCTTCTGGTTTCTCTCTGAGTACTCATCTAACCTTATTTTACATAATCGAATGCCTACTTTAAATCATAAGCCGGACATGATCAATTTAAACATTCCAGAAAGTACTTGAAAAATCAGTAAATGGGCATATCTACCTCATTCCATTATCTCTATATAGCTGGGGCATGGTACAGTCATAGGCATTTGCTGTATATATGAGTATTAAGTAAATGAGGCAAAGTAGGTACACTTGATTTGAACTTAGTCTATGGTTTAATTTCTAACATGGGTTAATATAGACCAAATGAGAGAAAATATAACCTTCCAAATGATAGTGCACCACAATCTAACTAGATAAAGATATGGTAATTTATGAATCATAAAACACACAGAAAACAAAGAGTACTTAAAAGAAACTTCAACTCTTTATGAGCAGCTAGAATTCTAATTCACTAAAGAGAATATTAGTGGACTCACAGTATGCTTTGCATGACTTTACTTAATAAAGTAAATGCAGGAACCTCTTCTGTAAACCTGACTGTGAATAAAGTAAAACTAGTTCATGGAATGTGAACAAGAATAAATTTGATAAAATCATTTTTATTGAAAAGTTTATGAATGGTGCATCAGTCACTATTGTACATGAATTTGGATTTTAGTAAAAGTTAACTCTTAAAAGTCTCAATAAGAACTTTAGTAAGACTTCAAGGATAAAAATGCTAAATCAGTCAAAAATCTCAAAAGTAGCCAAGACTAAAAATAAATGTTAGCTCAAAAGTGAAACAGTTAAGAGAAACATCCAGAAAACAAGTGCAAGAGACATGCTATAACAATAGAAAACTTAGTTTAAACATGTAGATTTTGTATTTATATAAGTATTGCTTTCTGGTTACATAAATGGCTTTGGGATTATAGAAGTCTGAATTGGAACACTGGCTCAACAACTTTCCATCCAAGAAGTATTTAAGTTTTGTAAATGTATGAAAAAGAGACAATACATATATCAAAAAACTTTTGTTTACATTCAATGAAATTGTATAAATGAGTGGATAACACAGTGTCTTGACACAAAACAGTGCTATTAAATGTACATATATGTTGAGTAAGTGAGACATTTGTTACTGTTATCATATATTAATGGTAATACAATAACTGTAGTTTATCCTTAACCTCTAGTGATATCGTATTACGAATAACATCATAATTATTATTAACATCTCCTCCTCATTTTCCTCAACATCATCACCATTATTCCAAATAATGTACACTTTGGACAAAGAATTATATAGTGCTTTCACCCAGGATAGGAAAACTAGAAAATATATGGAGTTTAGTGCTTAAAACATGCGTGTTATAACAGAGTAATGAAAAGACAAGGATGCCCTGATCCATTCTTTTACTTCTTTCTCTACCAATAAAATGACCATAAAGAGAAATGTAGGATGAACACGATCAATAGAGAAATAAAGACCTAAGTTAGCCAAGTGAAAAAATTCACTGTAGTTATCTTCAAGTCCAGACAAATTATAGTCTGGAGAAAACGGAGTAATTTGCAAGTCAATGTGACCACAAAACCATGGTAGATAATATTTGTGTTGTCATGAGAAACAGAAAAGCAGCCAAAACCTAGAGGCGTAACAACTGTGAAACCTGTGTTGAAAAGACGGGCAGGAAATGAATTTTGAAAATTGTAGACCAGTGCACACTGATTGCTGGTGAAATTCTAGCAGGCATTTTTGGGAGAACACAGTGAAGGGAGTGATGATCACAAAAAGTCAACGTGTCGAGGGTATGGAATGGGAGTTTATGTTTCCTGATCTCAAGATTTCTTCCCCAGAGATTGCAAATATAAAAATTCCATGGCTCTATAATTTTAGACAAATCAAATGAAGTAAAACTATAATGGAATGCAAGAGCTGAGTCTCTGCTACTAGGCTGACTTCAAATAAATCATTCTAGGAAAAAAAAATGTATGTCTGGCTATGAATACCCAAATAGTAAAAAATCTGATTTTGAGAAAATACTGGTCATAAATACCTTAAAGTGACCTGTTTGAGGGATTTACCCATGGTATATTTTAAAATTTAAGAAATATCGTCAATGCTTGGGATGAAACAAAGGCCTCCTGCATACTAGACAAGCCCTTTACTAACAAGCTGCACCCCTATTTCTATATGAATAAATAAAATAAACTAACAATCACTTACTAATACAATTATTTCCTAATCACAGTGATTAATATTAGTTATCAGTTTTTCTAGTGTTTTAAAATTTCAAGGATGTCCAACATCACTTCTGTTCAATATAGTTCTCAAAATATTACTAGAACAATAAGATAATAAAAAAATAACAGGCACATGGACTTGGAAGAAAGAATTTAAATTATCATTATTGCAGATGCCATGGTTCTCTATATAGAAAACCCCGAAAACTTAATCAGTAGTCTTCTAAAACTAACAACTAAATTCAGTAGCATAGCAGGATACAATTTCGACACTCAAAAATCAATAGTGTTTTCTACAACAATATACAAAGTCACTGAGAGGGAGAAGAGAGAAATAACACCATTCCCAACAGCATCAGGAAAAACAATGAAATCTTAGGCATTAACATAACCTCAGTGAAGGTATTCTACAATGAAAACAATAAGACTCTGAAAAAGGAGATTGAAAAGGATACCAGAAAATGGTAAAGTATCTCCTGTTCTTTGGTAGACAGAACCAATATAGTCAAAATGGCCATATTTCCAAAACTATTGCACAGCAATCCCAATCAAAATGCCAATAACATTTATTAGAGAAATGGAGAAATCCAACCTAAAATTCTTATGGAACTAGAAGAGGTATAGAATATCCAAAGCAATTCTGGGCAACAAGGGCAGGTAGGGGACAACACAATCCCCAACTTGAAGCTATACTATAAAGCTACAGTAAGATAAGCAGAATGGTATTGTCAAACCAAAAACTTAAAATAACTAAACAAAATAAAACAAACAAACAAAAAAAGACTTGCAGATTAATAGAACAGAGTAAGATACAAAAACAACTCAAGGAATACTCAGCTATATTTCTTTGGCAAAGGGGCTAAATCCCTCGCTGGTATATACAAATGGTTTTGGAAAAACTAATAGCTCACATTGCACTTGAACATAGGCTAAACATAGAACCATATCTCTCACCATCTACCAAACCAAAATCAAAATGAAACCAGGATTTTAACATTAGAACATAAAGACTTGCTCTGACAGAAGACAAAATAAGTAAAACTCTTAAAGACTGAAGTATGGGCAAAGATTTTCTGAACAAAACCTTGGTTGCACAAGAAATAATAATAAGAATCAACAAATATCATTTATCAAAGTAAAAAAGCTTCTTCACAGCAAAGGAAGCCAAAAACACAGTGAAGAAACAACCTATAGAATGGGAAAACAGCTGTCCCAACTGCTCCTCAAAGGATTAATATATAAAGAATTGAAAACAATTGAACTCGGCCAATTTAAACACACAATCAAATATGGGCATGTGAAATGAACAGACACTTTACAAACAATAAATATACGAAAATGTTTGAAATTGCTGACCATTTGAGACATGCAAATCAAAACAATAATGAGATTCCTTCTGACTCCACGAAGAATGACTATTGTCAAGAAATCAACCAACAACAAATGCTGGGGAGGCTGTGGGGAGAAAGGAACCACCAACAATGGTCAGAGTGCAAACTGATACAACCACTACGGAAATAAGTATGGAGATTCCTCAAAAAGCTAAAGGTGGAAATTCCACTTGATCCAGTTAATTCCCCTTGTAGTGACTCTTGATGCTGACCAAATGCAAAGAAGTCCAAGAAGAAACAATCATATAAAAGGCCAAGAAGGAATGATCACCAATACAGTAAGTCACAGGAATCAGAAGAAAAAAGTGCTCCAAAAAGCTTAAGAGGAAACAATGACGTGACTAGGTCAATTTGACCAGGGAGAGCTTACTGACATTCTTTACAAAAATAGGTTCCATGAAGTGGTAGTGATGATGGGCTGAGACAGTGTAAGAGCAACTACAGCCCATGCTTTCAAGTTGTGCAGACAATTGCAGTTATGTTCAGAATGTCCTTTCCTACCCCTATGATTGTTAGGATTTTACTATTTTGCCTTCCAAAATTCTTGTTTCTTCTGTATGATTTTTTAGATCTTTGATAGATTTATATTTTAGTTTAGTTCATGGTGATACAGATCCAGTTTCAATCTTCTGTAAATAGCTGATTTTCCCAGCATTATTTGTTGAATAAGCTGTCTTTAATACAGTTTTGCCCTTTGTTGATGATCAAAGAGAAAACAGTGTCTGGGGATATTTCTGTATCCTCTGTTTTGTTTCTTCGATCCACCTGTCTGTTTTTGTGCTAATACCATGCCTTTTTTCCCAGAAATCATAATCAGGACCTTGAGTTTGCCAGGCAGGCATTTATACTGCTGAGCTATATCCCTGGCCAATCGTTTTTGCTTTGTAATATGACTTGAAGTCAGGTTTGTGATGCCTCCTAATTTTCTATTGTTGATCAGGATTCCTTTTGCTATTCTGGGTCTACTCTGTTTCCACATGTGTTTTAAGAGTTGTTCTAGTTCTTGGAGAAGTCTGTTGCAATTTTAATGGAATTGCACAGACTCTATCTCATCATTTTGGGAGTATGGCCATTTTGATAATAGTGAGTCTCCCTAAACAAGAAGACGTAAATCTTTCTACTTTCTGATGTTCTCTTCAATCTTCTTTTTTGAGAGTACTATAGTTTGTAGAGGTTTTTAATTTCTTGGTTAGGTAAGTTCTAGGCATTTAATTTGTCTTGATGTTGTAAGAAAAGTAGAAAAATGAAGTGATCTTTCAGTGTATGCTAAACAGTTATGTGCTATTCTTAGTCTCTCTCTGTCTCTCGCTCTTTGGCACACACACTCTCTCTGTCTTTGTATTCATATGTAACAGAATGATTGATATTGATGGTAGATGTTGATATGCCAAAGTAAATAACTGAATGGCAAAGGAGAAATTGATATTAAATAAACACAGAAACAATAATTGCAGAATCAAAGTCTTGATAATAAAATAAGTCGGGACACCATAAAACATCATCATCTCCTCATCACTCATCTTTGGCATATCTTCAACACAGTCATAATAGCTCTTGCAACTGATAAAAGGATCACAACAAAAGAAATGCATAAGGGCTGGCTAGGTTGGCGATAAATCACTGTAAATTCACTGACTTGAGAAGTCCTTTTATGGAAAACTAAGAAGCACCAAAATAGCAATTTGGGACAGTAGGACTACAAGCACCATGAAAAGTCAACGTAATAGTCACAGAGTTGAGTCAAATGATGATGGAATTAAATGAGACAAATGATTAACTGTGGTTTTCGTCAACAGTGTTAACCAACCTCACTGAAAATATAAAATCTGTATGTAGCTGAGTTATCCAACTTAAGTGGCTTACCTAAGGAGAAAAATTAAAGAATGCATTTGTAGAAAGGGATATTTTTGCTTGTTTGTAAACTATAGAAATATTTTATAACACTCTTTATGATTAGTCTCTGGTCACTTTTTCCAACCTTTCTCTTCTCTCTCACTCACTTTTAAATTCACACACCTGTTCAGCTTCCTGTGTGCTCCTAAGTAAGTCAGGTTTCTATCATCTTTATGGCTTTGCAAGTATTACTTCCCTTTTCATAATTTCTCCACTCTTTCTGCCTCTTCTTCACTTGTCAAACACTTGATTGTTCTGCAAATTCTTGGTCTTCAATGAGCTCCTTCTGTGCTTCTGAAGCCTCCTGGGTTTCTTACCTGACTTGTATGAGCCTGTCCCTGTTTTCTCCAAGAGCAGGTGAGAATTTCTTGTAAACAGAGAGTCTGTCCTATTTGAACTCATATCTCTTGCTCCCAGTGCTGTGCTTGGCACAAAGTAGACAGTGAAAAGAAGTGTACTGAATTAATGTATGAAAAACCAAAATGCTTGAATAAAAAATGAAGAATATAGAAGTTCAATGAAAAATAAACTCCAAGAAATGCAGTACCAAGATGGAAAATATTAATTCTGTGATGATTAAATTCTGTATCTGTTGAAAGTAAAGGAATCTGATAAGAATTGTTAATTTATGCTTTTCTAGAAAGGAAGGAAATTAGTATTTGCTGTATCTCTAGTTCTAACCGATAAAAAGATCACAACAAAAGACACACATAAGGGCTGGTTGGGTTGGCGATAAACCACCATAAGAACCACTATAACTATCAAGAACATTGTTAAACCAAATTGAAAAAGATAAATTCAAACAATGTCACTAAATTTTTCCTTCAAGTACCCTGAAATACACATAAATGCATATTTATGCACTATTACCCAATTATCTGATATTCTTATAAAAGATTGTTGTCTTCCAGAAAGAGAATCAAATTAGAAGAAAAAAATAAAGAGTCACTATTGTCAAAGCAATCATTAGCCAGACAAAATATATGGGAATATTCAAACATCTAAAATTAATAGGAATATGAATAATTTAGCTCTACAGTACCATTTCTGAATAACTAAGAATTAAAGTTGCATGCTAATTTTCCCATTATTCTTTATGTATCTAAGATAAAAAGAACAATAAATAATTTAGAAAAGAATAAAATATTATAATATATATGAATATGAAGAGTACAATATTATTTATTAATCCATAAAAATAATAGAACAAACCTAAGTAGTCATATGTCTCTCTTTAATACCTTCTAAGACTAAAAGGAATTACCTTTGTCCTTGAAAAATATTATGAATAATGATATGTGTTCCTATACAGCTTAGCAATTTGCTAGGATACTTTCATGCCATTAAGGTCTTGCTTTCTATTAGCTAATATCAACACATCACAATTGGATCTAATAAAGAGCATCATAGCATAACTTGTTATTAATACTTATATTACAGTAAAAATAAGAACAATGCACACCAACTTCATAAGAAATGCCACTGTAGAGACTGAAAAATAGCAATGTTATTTTCTCCTTAAAGGAGATTAGAATTCATTCTATAGTCTTCTAAGGTATGATTCAAACATTCTTGTGTCCAATCTCCATACAATCAACTAATAGCAGTATTAATCCTTTAGAAGAATTTAAAGACTTTTAGGATTTTAAAGATATCACAAATATTCTAGTTTGAGATGTGGCTATCACAAAGTTTGACTCATTACTCAGATCTTTTAGTATTTCAAGGTAAGCAGTCTATAAAAGTAGAAACAGATAAATGTTAAAAACTGCAGAAGTAAACAAAGAATCAAGTGACAAAATATTTAAGAAACAGCAACACAAGCGTATTCACACTTCAAATGTGTAAAAGTACGGTTTACAGTGCAAAAGTATATGGGTTTTTAGGTCCCTAAAAGTGTGAATGTGTGTCTGTGTTTGTATACATGTACAAGTGTGCATATTTTAATATTCTGTCAGTACTCGGTGGTCTGCTGCATCTTTGGTCTCCAAGGTAGCTCATTTCCTTGGGGATAATTCGAAGGTCTCTACAGAAGCCTAAGATATGAAAGTAATTTTCTGTTTCTTGTGCTTAAATGCGTTGCCTTGTATTTATGCATATGATTAGCTCAGTCTCTTGGAAAATTCCACAGAAGAACTAACCTAAAAAACTATGAAGACGAAAGTCAGTTACCCACAATGTAAAGAAAATATTTTATTTATTTTCCTTAAACATGTAGGAATTATAGTAAGAAATTCTCCTGCTTCATCAGCCCATGACTACGTCATGAAAATAAGTAAATAAAAGCCATACCTGTTCATATACTTTTTATCTAAAACGATTTGGATGTAGGCCACTCTTGTTACTGAAGTCACTACTCCATCTCTAATTTTTAAAGAATCCCTGAAATACATATTAACCAGTCTGTACTAAATAAATTAATTAAATAGTGTTTCATTCTTTCAGTATTCATGATTTTAAGGAAAGAGTACTAAATGATCCAGTTGAGTGTTCAAATCACAAACACTGAAAAGCAACATACTAACTTAAATTTCTAAACATTTATTTCACTCCATCAGATTTTCATTATAAAAAATATTTTCTGCATATTGAATACTGTGAAAGTTACAACATCTTAATCATATTATGCAGTTTAAAAGAGAAGTAAAATATGTCTTAATGTATGCAATACAGACTAACCACTCTTAAACCGCCAGAGTAAAACTAAAGACGTTCAACTTTCACATTTTAATTTCATGCACATTTCAAAACATTTGGAATTTTGAATACAAGTGAAAGCAATGAAAAGCTCTGCAGCTCTATGCCAATTACTTTGCATGTATCTCCCCCATATAGTTAATTGGTCACTATGAGTATGTGTATTTTCTTTAAATCCCTTAATTATGAATATTTTATTCCAGCTATTCAAAGTTTTGAAGCCTCCAGATCTACATCTACACCCAGGTGTACTATTAGCATGGAAATAATATAAGCTTAATGGAAAGTGATCAAGGGATCACAGATGTCTTCTAAAGAAAGACTAAAAACAAAATATGTATCACCCTTTCTCTTTCCTGTTAAACTAAGGCTGTAAAAATCAGTGTTCATCCATCCTTGAAATGTAACCCTGTAGGCACTCCAAACCTAATTTACATAAATGTCACTATAGACTGGGTTACAAAGTTGGCCACTTTGGGGGCTATATTTGGCAAGGCATAATGGTTGCTATACTGACAATTCCAAAAGCTTAACTAAGTAACTCAACAATTCTCATCCTAGAGTGTAGAGGACATGTCCTTTCTGCTCTAGGGTGTTATTAATTGTGCCAACTTGAGAAGTTTAACATTTTATCCAAGTGAGGGGGTCAGGGACCTTACTTTGTAACCATCCTGAGCCTGTGCAAGAGAAGGGCCCAGAGATGGTGTGAATGCTACACTCACCTAAGGGCAGGTAGCCTGCATACAATAAAAATGAGAAGAGGTGTGTTCTTCCATTTGCTCTTGTTGCTTTTAATGTCTACTGCCATCTCAAAGTGCCATGCCACCCTGCCTTGCAGTCTGCTGATTATGGACTGAAACCTCTATAAGCTGTGAGCCAAATAAACCTTTCCCTTTTGAATTTTGAGTGACTAGTATTTTGTCCCAACATGGAGAGAAATAAGACACAAGGAGTCAATTTATTTCTGCTACCAAACATACTACAAATAAAAATCTACATAATTTTTTTCATCCACAAAGTTATCTCAGTACTACCGCGTTCATGCAGTTTCAGAATGGTCCTTGTGCTTTCACAAACTCAGTCAGACAGATCTGCTCTTCCCCACCATCAAGCGGTCTTCATGCAGTGATGTTTCCTGAGTTATTTAAAGGGAATTCCCCAGTACTGTCGCTTAAATGTATTTTCTGAAATTTACTGAGAATCTTCAGAGTCAGGTTCAAATTTCAGTTATATGTTCCTGAAATTCTACACATGGTTAAGTATATTTGAAAGGAAAGATGTGAAAGCCTAAAAACTCACTGTCATAGAAGATCCCTTAAATCTGCTTCTCCTCATTTTATTTTTTATTTGTTTTATTTTTTAAAACATCATCAAGCGAATTGAAAACTTGAAATACCGACATCTTTGCTTACCCCAATTTCGCAAGTTACCAAGCCCCAAAGTGCAGATCTGAAAAGTAAGCATTATAATGTGAGAACACATCTTATCTTTGGTAAATGCTATTATTTTGCAATTGTCTGATAAACTGCTACACTGGTCCGATAATTACATGTGCTATTAGCATGAAACTCATCTAAGCTTTCAATATATTGTAGTGTATTGATTTGCTGTAATGTTGATGCTGCAATATCTTCATGTTGGCTGCTAGTTTTGTAAGACTATGAAGTAACTTTGAATCTCCATGAGGTAAGGGAAATAGAAGAGATACAAGATTAGGACAGGGCGGGGGATTTAGCTCAGCAGCGTAAGGGCCTGCCATACAAGCATGCGGTCTGAGTTCCTTCCCCAGTAGCAACAACAACAACAAAAAACTAGCACCTTCAAAGTGCTGTAGAAGTTACAGTTACCAGAGGACATACACAAGTTGTGTAACACCTGTAGCAATGACTCAGGTGCCAAAAGGCAAATAGGTAAAACTCTCCTGAATGGTTCACAGAAAAATTAAACTAAAAAGAAGCACAAAGATGTTTTTGTATATAATTTTGAAATAATTTAAATGGTAGATCTTAAAATGGATGAATGATGGTAAAATCTTATTTGTAATTTAATATAAAGGATTGTCTTGGACTGGGCAAAGTTTTAAATTTAAGGAAGCAAACTGAAAAGATTTTACAATGTCCTGCTTGGAATATGATGACTTTATTAACTGGAGGATAATGTACAACTCTAATTGGTAGATTTGCATAAGTGGCATGGCTGCATACATTTAAAAGAAAGGACATAGTTTCAGGGTGAATAATCAGTCCAGAGCTGCACTAACAGGGCACACACTAGACACAGGTAGCATCTGAACACTTGAAACCACCAAAAATATTAGCTATATTAATATCCTTATTGTTTACACTTGTGATAATTTGATATTACATTAAATATAACACTGAAATCAATGTTTCTTTTTACAATTTTTACACGGCTAACCATATTCAAATTTACCTATACAACTTGCATTATATCTCAATTAGGCAGAACTAAGTGTATTGGCTGGAGGAGTCATGTCCTTCTACAAACATTTAAAAGACTTTTATCACAATATGAAAGGATATTTTATGAACATTTTGAGGAGGCAAAATGACCTCCACATTGTTCTCATGTAAAGTAAGCATGTGTCAGCAATGTTTGGAAAAATGTGTCAGAAAGGCTGAGGCATAACAGGCAGAACTTTTGTAGGAGCTCACTAATAACTGCCTCAGGAGGGCAGCCCCAATTGTAACATAAAATGGGCCATTGCATCTGGTGCCCTAGAGTGTCCTATTCAAGCGTAGCTTTGTATCTGCTAAACTTTTCTACATTTTTCACCTCTTCCTTAGTTTCTATGACCACTATTCTGCCTTTTACTGCAATGAGATAAAGTTTTTTAGAGTCCATATATATGATGCACATGCAAATAGCCCTGATTTGATTGTTACATCATGTGTATTATGTACACAGCATCACACAGGACTCCATAAGTACGTATAATTATTGTTAATTGAAAAGAAAGCTTAAAATGGAAGCAAAAGGAAAATATGGAGGTATGTCCCAAATGCTTCATTTTAGAGACATTGAGTGAGTCTCCACATTTCTTCTCAGGCTACCACCTACCTGGGATTCTAAAGCACGGCAGTGTCTTCAGGGAAATACACTGAAACCTCAGGAAGCTATAATACCTCTAGGTAAAAGCCACAAAGCTCTCCTTAAAACACCAGACACGCCTAGAGCCACGATGCTGGTGTCTGCAGAAATTAAAAGTACATCCCCAAGGGGAACATGGACCTCGAAGGTTCAGAACTGAAAGGTCTTTCTAACATTCCCACTGGTCTCCCACATCTCCCACAGCTAATCTGACAGTATCCATTCTCAGATGATCTTCAGCAATCTGCCTGGGTCTTTACAACTAGTGGGTTTGACTTGTTTCAAATAGCACAATATGGGCATATATACTTTGCTCTGTATTTTCTTTTGTACATCCTACTTAAGTTAACAAATATACCCTAACATTAATACTACAGTATAGCACATTCACTTATGCCATTCAGGTTTTGTTTTCATAAGGAAAATATACTCATTTCCAAAAGTAAATGTATCTTGAAACTAAAAATTCAACAGTAAAACATATTTTCCATGTATTAATATGGAAAAGGGAAGGTATATCTAAAATAATGTGAACTCTACTAATGCTACTGTAATCATCTTTAAAAAGGTAACATATCAAAATACTATATCCATGTTTTTAAGGTAAAGAATTCAGGTCCATGTCCTAAAATGTGAATTCAGTGGACAATGGAATATTTTATTTAGGTATACACACAGAGAAATTATTTTGTTTTGTTCTGAGAAGGTCCAAAAATTCCAAACAATATGAAACTTTGGGATTTCACATGATTAATATAAACTTTATTCATACCAGAAAACGAGGAAGATAATCTACCAGGAAAAGAAAATGAAATATTAGAACTTCTTTTTATATAGGTTTTCATGACAATCTTTTCATTTTCATTTTAGATCAATGAAAATAATCAAACAATAACCAAATAATCTACATTTCAGTGTCCTAAAAATGCAATCACTAAAATACATCAGAAATTCTGGAGTACACTATGATAATTAACTGTAAAAGAGTATGAGTTTACCATTTAATAACTTAATCCACACAAAAAATTCTCAATTTTTTTGAAATCTATGCATTAATAGCTAAGAATTAACAAAAATGACTCAGTACATTACTATTAGCCTTATCCAATGTTACACAGTAAACATGAAATCAGAGGAATATAAAATAATAAGGTATGAGAATTTGCTCTTCAACAGAAGTTCAAAGTGAAAAACGCAACAAAGCCCTCAGTGCAAGCTGTGACAAAAGGACAAGTCTTTGAAATTCCACATCTTAACCTCTCTGGTTATCAATTTAGATAAATTAAAAATGATACATTTAGGACTATCTAAAGGCACAAGAGTAATTTATATAGATAAGCCTTTATTAACCGTGAATTTATTTGGTATTTGGCTTCAATTTAAAATTACCTGGAGTAATAAAATTATTAGAAAAATACTAATAAGAAACACTAATAAGCATGAAAGGAAAAACTTCTTAAAAATAACAAGGAAACAAGCAGTAACAATACAAAGGCTAGAAGATGATAAGAGGATCTATAATTTAATAATTAAGAATGTAAAGGAAGAAGCAGGGATACAAACAAATGAACTGCAAAGGCTATTCACAGAAATAATCAAGGAGAACTTCCCTAATATGGGAAAAGGTAAAGATACTCCAATCTATCAGGCATACAGGACCCCAGCCACCTACAACCCAAACAGAACTACACCCAGGCATATAATAATCAAAATTCCAGAAATCAAATATAAGAACAGAATATTAAAAGCTCTCAGCGACAAGAAACAGATCACTTACAAGGGAACACCCATCAGAATTATAGCAGACTTCTCGGCACAAACCATCAAATCACGAAGAGTGTGGGGTGAAATAATTCAAGCTTTGAAAGACAATAACCTCCAGCCAAGATTGATATATCCTGCACAACTGTCCCTAGAAATTGATGGAGAAACAAGGTGCTTCCAGGATAAAGAGGAACTGGGGCAATTTTCAACCACCAATTCAACTCTACAGAGAATACTGCAGGATAGTCTAAAAAAGGAAAATATCAAGATTCCAGAAATAGTGGCAGAGAGGCCACAATGAATGGAGCAGAAAGCGAAATGAAGAAGACAAACTGACAACTAAAGACAGAAAAGAGCTCAACAGAAACGAGGCAGAGAAGGTTGGATGGTAGGAACAGCTATTTTGGAGAAAGCAAGACATTATAATAGCTAGTGCTGATTTAATATCATCTTGTTTTGAAGTCCCATCAAGCTTCTGTTCTTCTGTCTCCATCAGTCTTAACATGTTGTATCTTATTGGATTT
Source organism: Cavia porcellus (assembly GCF_034190915.1). Classification (NCBI taxonomy): domain Eukaryota; kingdom Metazoa; phylum Chordata; class Mammalia; order Rodentia; family Caviidae; genus Cavia; species Cavia porcellus. The sequence continues at coordinate 62,496,354 of NW_026947493.1, forward strand.
TATTATATGTGATAATATAAACAAAAACTTTTATAGACAAGGAGATAATACAGAAACCATTGTTCATTTTCTATTATTTGGTTCTAAATACCCTGTAATACTGTCATTCTCTTGAACATTGTCTTGATATGTTTGATGCTACAGTATACAAAGTTATACTCAAAGATTTCAAGGAAAGAGACACTATGGTAACTACTTTTATGTCGGGATATCTTGTGGTGAAACACTATTTTGCTTAAATGGTTATGTTCTGACCTGTGCTGTTTTGTTGCTATGTCCTCTTTTATCTCAATCTCCTTTTTTATTTTTATCTTTTTAACTAAGAGACAAAATAAATAAAATATAGTAGGAGATATTATAGTAACCCACTTTGATTTCCTATTAACTTGATTTGAAACCCTGTATTGCTCTCACAATCATTTTTGACTGATTTTACTATATTCTGTTTTGGTTGACAGTACCAAGGTTGAGAGTATAGGCAACAACTGTGAAGACAATAAGATTCACTATGATGTCCATTCTGGTTTGACTATTATCTTTTTTTAAAGTCTTGTAATGTTTCCAATGTTTTGGTTTTATTGGTTTTGTTCTTTAATGTTTTGTTCAATTTTATTATAATTGATGATATAGGCAATTCTTTTTAAGATAGCAAGAGGCATTATGGTAACCATCGTTGATCACTTTGTATTGTTTTTACATTATGTACTATGTCCATTCTTTTGATTTAACTGACTCTGTTTTACTATGTCATATTTGGTTTTATTCTCTTAAAAAAAGTAATAAGAACTGTGGGAGTAATAAAACTGAAAATGTGTAATTGTCATTGTAAAAAAGAGAGGAAAAGAAATTGCTCTAAAGGATATAACTGCATGTATATTTAAGCGTATAAGACAGATAACCATATTACTGAGTTTTTGTTGGATCATGAACAGAACTGTTTACAGTCTCACTGTTTGAATGTCCACTTTATATGCTTTAATTTTGTAGCTTGAGCTACTATTTCTATGATGACAATATGTAATCTATTAACTAGTGATTTCCTGTTTATTTTTTGATTTTTTTTTGAAATTCTGTATAACTTGCACCCTTTTTCTTCTCCTTAAATAAAATTACAAAAAAAAATTTAAAAAAAAAGAAACACTAATGAGGCTTATAAATAATAAGTGATCAGCACAAGATTTAACAGAGAGCTCCCAAGGGCAAGAGAGTACACTAGTGTGTGCTTTCATTGAAATGTCAGTGGATAGGTTAGAGGAAGGTGAAACTCATTTTCATAAATGATTCTAAAGGAAGTTTAATGTCATACCAGAATGACAATAGCATCAGCTGTCACGAGATTCCTCTATGCATGTTGTGGCTGTGGAGGTTAGAATCAAAATAAAATTCAAGTCCACTGACCCCAGGTCACTGATCTCTCAAGCCAATACTTCTTAACCAGAAAGTCCATTTCAGTCACCTCTGGGCCTGTGATTAATACATTCACCCAGCTGAAATAGCACACAAAGCTGATACTGTCCATTGAGCTTCCCCCACTTGTTTTAGAAGCAATGCTAGATGCTGCCCCTTAGAACTATGGAGTGGACAACCACTGCCCTCGCAGAGCCACGAAGCTTTCTCTAGTCTGTATCCTCTCAAATTGGTCCTCTGGAAGGGAATCTCCAGGCCATGCCCCTGGCTAACCACCCCACCTTCACAAGCTCTTCTTTTCCCCCAGAAGATTTTCAAGTTCTGCTCACAACCTGCTGCTTCGTCATTAAAATTCTACTCGTGAGGTTTTAAGGAAATATTGACAGATCTTTCTGTATGCTAACCAGAAGTTACAAAATGTAATGAAAACCTCCAAACATTCATTCAGTAGAATTCATGGAGTTTTCCAACGACCTATTTATTTTATTGACAAATTATGCTGACTGCTATCTTTTTCTTTTTTAATTGCATTGACGAAAGCTTCCAAAACAACACTAAAAATAGTGAATGCAAACTTCTTAAAGTTATTTTCCCCAAAATTTACTAGCAATGTTTTTGCAAATTACCATTGTCCTCAACACTGGTAAATAAAACATGTTACTGAGGAGGTAGCCTTGCTATTGTATTCTATGAAGGTTTTGTTTTGATTGTTTAAAAAATGATTATTGAAGTTAGTTTGTCAAAGGTTTTGGCATTCTTTGAAAGAACCACAAGCTTTTTTCTATAATCTATAATACAGTGAATGATACTAAGAAATCTCTTATATAATATTAAGAAAGTTTTTATTTTAAAACATTTAACTTTCCTAGATTGTTTCACGTGGTTCCATCTATTATCATTTTAATCCATTATTTAATTCAAGATTATTTAGGATTATTACACAAAAATTATTTTAGCTAATAAACACGACTACCTTGACTTTCTGCTTTTATATGTACATGTTTCAAGTGACTTGGTATCATTATGGAATTGTGATATAAAGGCCCATTTGTTTACCTTTAATTACTGAATGTATTTTATTCATACAATGCTAATCCTGAGTCAGTTGATAATAGAATCTGACTACACTAAGACAGATCACTCAACAAACACTATAAATTCTCTTCTTCAGAGAGCTCCATTGGTCCCATCTAACTTCAGGACTTACGAGATAAAGGATCAAGATGAAAACACTTAGAAAACCATTACACTCATATTCCTCCTTTGTATGACTTCTCCTTCCTCCTTTCTGTTCTTCCTTCCCTCACCTTGCCTTGCTTTTATTCTTTTAAATTAACACAAGTAAAACAGGAATAACTTCCTGAGCATCTGTGGTTAGGTAGACCATATTTTTGAATGCAAGAACAAGGGTTAGAAGCTTACAGGTTTGTAGTATTGGGCAAGTTGAACTCTCTTGGTTTCCACTTTATGCAGATAAAAAGTGTTAACTAAAAATAAAATTAATGTAAAGATAAATGACACAATGCACACAACATGTATTTAATCTGCAGTGCTTTACAGGCATTTCACTTGGTAGTACTTTGCTTCCCTTCCCAGCTCTTTCCTACAATATCATCTACTCTCTATGCATAAATGATCTAGTATATACTTCAGGGTTGTCACATTACTTAACCTCAAATCCCACCCCCATCAAGCAAATAAGCATCACATTTTACTGTTTGCAAGTACACTAATCACAGCAAGCAACAGTGCTTTTTAAAGAAATTTCATAAGTTCACTGAGATTATATACTGACCGATAGGACCTAAAACATGCAGAAGTGTGTTCATACTCCCACAAATACACTACTGGCTTGTTTTTGATTCTACGCAGGTGATACCCTCATAAGATGCGCACTGATTACACCATATCATCACCCAGGCAGACTACCCAGTGCTAACAAAGTGAATCATGTTTTTCAAACAGTCACTGGTACTAAGTTCCGTATTAAAGCATTTAATGCAGGTTGAAACAGTTGGTGATAACTGTTAACAATAAATCCTTGGCTTTTCTCACGCAGAAGAGATGGTGCACCAAAACATTGACATCTTTTATCTACAAACACTATTTTGTCTGAAAACATACTTGGTGGCATTGTTAAGATAATGTTGTCTACAACTGTTTTAGTGAAAGTCGGCTCAACTGTGTCATGGAGGGCAGCGCAGTACTGCTGAGCCCCAATGCAGGAAGCAGCGTCCTCACACACCAGCCAGGACTTTACAAGGGATGCTAGTTCAGGACACAGACACACAACCTGGGTAAGATCATTTCTGAAAAACTGTTGTCAAGATTTGGCTTTTGTTATTAATCTGGCACACACTGAATATGTACATATCTAACTTATAATGATAATTTTAAAAGTGCTTAGTTAGAAAAAAATGTGAAAGACTGTCTAAGTCCATTCCCTACACTTTCAATGAGGATACTACCTTGATGAAAGCAGTTAAATAAAGCTACAGGAGCAGGATGAGAGCAGTTATCCAAAGCTACACAAAGAGGGACACAGCAGTCCTACAGTGTAGTTCTCCTGATTCCTCGTGCAATGCTCTTTTCAACATAACTTGTTGCTTCTTTTGTGAAGACCAGCACTATGATAGGGGTACACAGTGAAGCACTTCTCAGAAGTAGATGAAGTAGATGACAGACGATGGAGATGCCCAGGGAATGCTTCCCAGCGCTATTCATTCACTATGTGCACATTTTTGGCCTCTCTCTAGAGCTCAAGTATTTACATCAATGTTTCTCAAAACAATTCCACTCCAGCCAACTTCAAACTGCTTTCATTCCTTCCCAGAATGCTTTAAACTCTCTTAGTCCCAAGGATACCTTTCTTTTTTTTCCTTTCCTTTCTCTCTGTTAGAAGCAATGTCCCCTTCTCCTTTTGTAGCCTTAGCTAATTCCCATTTGAAGTTCTTAAACTTCAATAGCAATTCTGACTCTCGCTGGCCCCTATTATGTACTTCTGATAACATGCTCACTAGCTAGTCTGATTTCCTCATAAAAGCATTCAGCATTTGCAATTGTTATTTCTTATCATTTGCCTGTCTCCCTGACAGATTATAAATTACAACAGAAATAAAAGCTGGCTTTTAACCACTTTACCTTATCCCCAAGGCCTTTAAGACAATAAAACTCAAAGAAACAAGCTTACGAAAAGTCCTTCATTTTCACATTATCATACTCACAAAAGATGAGTTATTTCACTTCTGAAGGCAGATTCCTCTAACCATGTGAGATACTGCTCCTTATTGAAGAGGTAAAATTTTGATGATTTTGTCTCTTATTATATGGTTCATCTCTTCCTCTCCAATGGATTCTTTCAGTCAGTGGTTTTGGTTATCTTTTTAACATGCAAATATTTAACATCTTAATTATTTTTCAGTGAACAATTCAGGCATATCAATCACATTTATACATCCTGCTTCTCTGGTGATAGCCTTTTTTTCCAACGCCAACTTTATATCCATGTTGTTCGTTTTTGTTTTTTGTTTTTTAACTCTCACTAACTTATCATTAACTCACTCCAATTAGAATTACAGCATCATCATTCTTCCAAATGATTTCAAATTTTAGTTACAGTTCTTTATAGTTGTTATGATTGATACACTGTGTCAATGTGATAGGTTTACAAGTTTAACTGAGAGACACAGCAAGAAGCCAGGATTCTTATTTTGTAAATATCCTCATCCTGTGCAAGATGAGGGCACAGAGATTTTGTGAGGCTACACTCTCCCTGGGTGGGAAAGGGTGACCTGTATATAATACAAAGGAGGAGAAGAAGCTTGTTCCACCTTTTGCTTTGGCTGCTGCCTTGAAATGTTGCCCCAGTGCCATGCAACCCTGCCTTGGAGCCAGCTGATTATAGACTGAAACCTCCACAAACAGTGAGCTAAACAAACCTTGCCTTCTTCATTTTGGGTGTTGGGGGGTTTTGTCTCAGCAACGTGAGAAAAGTATCCAAGACAGTGGTAATAACGTTCAAGGAGTTGTTTTCAGTTCTCAGCAACATGATGAACTGCTTACCATCCCTTCCTCCTCAGCACACTTCTCCCTTTCCGGCTCAGACCGTTACTTAACACCTATGATCCCTCCATGTGTCACCATTCTACATCCTGCACATGTTCGTTTGTCTATATACTCAATGTAAAGTTCTTGAAAGCTTTCCTTTGTGTTGTCTCCCATCTTTGCAATGAACATTTCCCTCACCTATATAATCTTTCCATCCCTGGCTTTGGTTTCCACTTATGTGTTTTAGACTTACATATTCACATGTAATGGTTTAGGAAAATCTTGTTTTTGAGCTTTAAAAGGTATTAAAATCTGATTTTTGATCATTTCCTAAAAATGCCTCAAATTCCATATCTGCCAAGTCAAATGCGCTCCACCTCAGAGAACTTTCCATTTCACCTAATCAGTTATATAAGGACAACCTGGACTCAAAGTTGGCACCTCTCATTCCTCCCAACCTTGTTCTTTTGATCACCAGTGTAAGTGAATTTTATAAGTCTCAGGAAAATATGTCTTCCTCATGGCATTTACCGCACTAGTAAGGCTCTGCTTATTTAAATATATGTGTAATCTTCACGCAAGTCCCTGACTTGATGTACAGATCATGCATCTTTTTGCATACTATCTTTTCCATCTAATTAAATGCTTGGTATATAGGAGGAACTCAACAATACATGTTGGCCAAAATAATGAACACATGAATTCGAGTAAATGAATTGTATAGTCCTAAGATACTAGTTTAAAAAGCCTTGCAATAAAATAAAAATTACTCAGTATCAATAAAAATTACTCAGTATTTATAACATCCTCACACAGCAAAAAAGTGGTCAATAAGCAACATTCATTAATAACTTTCTGTAATATAGAAAACAATTTCCAGAACTTCAAGTAATCAGGCATTTTGTGTATATGTGTTATTCTCACAAAAAGGTTATATGTATCAGTATTTGCATTAAGTAATACATAAGGAAACTGAAATCAAAGCAATTTCTGTAATTTGCTTAAGGTTACTTAAAACATCTCACTCAAAATAACATTTAGGTTAGACAAACTAAGGTTAGTCTAACCTCAGTTAACCTTAGACAGGTTAGACCATCTAAAACCCTGTACTCCTGAAGTTGTCTAAAAGAGAATGTCACATGTAATAGCAACTCACTAATTCAAATATTAATGCATTTGATTCACAAGTCTCTCCTGTACTCACTACATACCTATAATCTGTAAATGTGTCAATGAGTAATACCACTACTATAACCATTACAAGTTAAAAAGTGATTCCCTTTAAGCTACAGCATTTGTACAATGAACAAATTTATGAAATAACATTAAGCATGAATTTTCTCCAAAGGTAATTAAGTAGTTTCAACAACTAATACAATCACTGCAGGACACACTGTTTGTTAAAGGCCATAGGCACCAGGTACTGTAGCAGATGACAGCAGGTTGTTGATAGCAAATGATGCTGGCTACATCCTAAGACCTATTTCACTTAACACACAGTCACTCTGGAATTGCTAAACATCCACAGATCAGCGCTCTGATATTTTTAAGGGCAATGATATTGCAATCTTAAGGGTTAAAGAGTCTCTATTCTTCATATATCACAACTGGAAAAAATTTAAATAGAAACTGATGTTAGGCTGTGAGAATTTCTAGATGGAAACTGGCACAGGTGAGAACATTCCAATAGAAGCCTCTGCAGCACAGTGGAGCGATGAATCAGAGCAGAAATTATTTGCAAAGAAAAAAGACTAAAGGGAAAATATCAAGGTTATGTGAACATGGGTAGTTTTTTTCTTTCTTTTATGTTTCCATATTGCAAACATTTTCTACATTGTTTGTTAGGAAACAGAATGCGTCAGAAAAGCTATTATAAAAGCTAGCAAAATAGAACTGTCATAATGGCACATGTAGATGGCCCAGAATGCACATCAAACGATTCTCACAATGCCATTGTTAAGAAAGCACCACAAAATATTTCAAAACTTATAAAATCATAGAAAATATACATGCATCTCACACACATATGCATATTCATAGGCAAAGTAATTTTTCAGGTGCTAGTCATTTCTCACAGAACATTTTAAAACATAATAGTATCGTATTGTTTTGTTATTTGGGAAAGTCATATTGTCATGAACACTGAATTCACAAATGCAGACATTGTTTTTAGAGTAAATATACACCTATGCATATTTCACATTGATAATAATCTTAACATAGACTGTTAATTTCTTTTGTTTTTTAGTTTATATTTATGAAATAGAAAAAAATTGAAAAGCACCTGAGTAAATCCCACTACTAAACACCAGGCTGGAACTGGCACCAAATGACCCACAGCAAGTGTTAGGCTCTTTCTGAAGCTCACTGCATGGTGCCAAGTGGCCATCCTCTTTCCAACCTCTACCTGAGAGCTGAAACACAATCAGATGACATAATTATCACCTCTCTGTTACTCAGCTTTCTATGCTCTCCACACAACATCCACTATCCACAACCTAAAGGTGGTCAACTATAACTTAGCGAGCAGTTCAAAAGAGACTGATTTCATGATTGACAGGATTCAAGGCCAAAACACCATGGCGAATGGAATGGCATAGAGAAACTTCTTAGTTCACAACATCTGGGAAACACAGAGAGAGAATAGCGCCACAGAGGAATGGGCAAGGAGCCACACAGAATAATCAAGAACACACCTCCACAACACAGCCAGACACAACCAGGCCCATGTCCTCCTAATCTGCTAGGTGCTTCTTAATCTAAAAAACCCGAGATCTCATGATAAATGGTTACAACCTTTTTACGATGAATGGCCAAGAAGAAGCCAAAAATACTAATTTTGAGATAACAATTTAGAAGCAGGAGAACTGCAGAAGTGTAATCCACAAATAAGATAGACCAAACATGTATGGAAACATCTATCATGGATCAGTTCATGCCATCCTGTGATGTGTAAATAGAAAGAAAAGTTGCTGTGTTCTCAAATTATGTGTGCTAAAATGGAAAGAACTCTGTCAGCTTGCAGATTTCCCTTTAAAATCTGAAATACTTTTAAGTAAAATATATAATCTTCTTAAAATGAATTTCTCCCCTCTCTACAGTGAAAAAGAATGAGTTATAAAATTTCAGAATTTTCTTGTGACTACAAGTCTATAGATTGCTACAATTTTTCCACATCTAAACAATTTCTATGGCATGGATTTTATGATCATATAAAATATGGTCATAAAATTATATTATTTATCTAATAATAATTCAGTAAGTTCCAATTCATTTTAAGGGGGAATTTTTTAATAGACTTTAGAATGTACTAAGAAACACAGGCTGGAAGGATGGGAGTTCCTACCTAATTTTACTAAATCTAAATAATAATCCCAGATTAATAATAAACACAAGAACAGTGAACACTAAATAATAAAGCTTTACTTGATCTGTAACCATCTGGAAGGTAAAAGCCAAGTAGCCATAATAGTAATTAGGCATATTTTTAAACCAAGCTTTGTTTGCATGAACATGACAAGGAAAAATTCTCTAAATATTCAAGAACTGAAGAAATTATCCCATTTTGTTGAGCAAAATTTTTGGTATTTGAAATCATTTTAAAAATAATTATAGTTTTTAAGGGAAATGGAGACTTAAGAAAGATTATGTTCTATGATGGATGTGGTTAAAAATTTTAAAGCCCTAATTAACCTAGAATTGTTCTTCTGCATTAAATCCATAGCTGCTACCAGGATATATAGGGAGTTACAGTAAGAGAGTTACATTAGAAAGATCCTTTTCCTTGTAAAACACTTCAGAGCTTCTCTCTAGTGGTCTTTGTTCAGTCTGTTTCTATAGAAGTTAAATGTGAACTCAGTATCCTCAAGTGATGAGAGAACAACAGACATGGTTCTCAGACAGATATAGAGGCATGTATAGGCATGTATCTGTTCTTAAATAAGCATAATTGGGATGAACAAATTTTTAAAAGCTGAAAAGTAAGAATAAAGAGTTTCAAAAAGGACAGTCTAGAGTTTTGGAAAACAAGCGTTAGTAATCTTTTTTTTTTTTTTTTTATTGTAAGTCAGTAGGATAAACTGACAAAAATTGAATGACAGGAAAATTGAAAACAAATTATATTTTAATACTAATTTTTAAAATGTGAATTAAAACTGCCAGGCTTTGGTTTTTGTTTTGTTTTTGATGCAGAGTTCCACTGTGTAGATCTGGCAGACCTCAAACTCACAGCAACCCTCCTGCCTCAATCTCCCAAGTGCTGAAAAACTGACCATTTTTGATAATTTAGTATTTATCAGGCACTTTCTAAACATTTTCTTTAAATCTCACATTAGCAGTACTTGGAGGAATTATTATTGTATTTCTCCTCAGGAAGATATTACACTCTATACAGTTTCCCTAAGGCCATGCACAAGTAGTTTTGAGATGTCTTAACTTGGACACAAAGAAATTCCTCACTCCACTGTGCAATGGAACAGCTACATACCCTCCTGAACATAGTACTTAGAAAGCCAAAATCAATCATTATTAAGAATTTTTCCAAAAGAACTGTCTCCTTTGCTGAAGAGATTAACATTTAACACGAACTTGTATTTGTAAGTTGATGTTGAGTTGCTTTTAGTTTAAATTATATTCATGTTTTATATTAGTTCACAGTATCAGTAGTTTTAACTCTTATTTGATGGAAGGATTACAGAGTCTTTTAAGAACCTGGGGGAAAGGAATGGAGAAACTTCTCATTATTTTTAACATTTTCAGCCTTATTTATTTAATTATGATTAATTTATTTTTCTTAGTACATATCTGCAGCATATAATGATTAAATTCACTGCAGAGAATTGGTATATGTACAGAATACATTTCAATTCCCTTCTTTTTCCCTTGCCTTGACTTCAATTTTTATTATTATAAGATTCTTGTAAGATTAATTATAAGATCATAAGATTAATTCATCATATAAAACTTTATAAAATTAATTATGATGTATAAATTGAAAACCACAGTAATAGCCCAAACAACATATACTATGTAAGACAACTGAAGTAGGTCATGGTATACTTTTAGATATGTTTTTCTTGCAAATATTTTAGGTTTTCCTGCAAGTATCTCATCCTTTGTCTAACAGGATACTACTATGTTGTATATAAATATCCTGTTTTTAAACTATTCATCTGATGATGGACAGATAGGCTGTTTTGAAGATTTTAGTGCTATAAACTTGGTTATGCATATATCACTATACATGACGTCTTCAAATCTTTTGTGAAACAACCTAGTAAAGGAATAGCTGGGTCAAATGGAATTTCCACTTTTAGTTTTTTGAGGAATCTCCATAGTGATTTCCAGAAGAGGAGTATCTGGGTCAAATGGAATTTCCACTTTTAGTGTTTTTGAGTAATCTCCATAGTGATTCTAGAAGACAAATAGCTGGGTTAAATGGAATTTCCACTTTTAGTTTTTTAAGAACCTCCGTACTGATTTCCACTGTGGTTGTATCAGTTTATGCTACTACCAACAAGGAAGAAGGTTTCCTTTATTCCCACAGCCTTGCAAGCATTTGTTATTGGGTGATCCATCAGGTAGAGTGGCTGGCTTCAGAAGGCTCCGACTCAGCCCATTATGAAAACACTGGGGTGCTGTGAGCTCCAGTGAGGAGTCCTTGGTACAAGGCTCAACCAGATCAGTCTTCAATTATGGGATGTTTTGGACCCAAACTACAAGTTGGGAAAATGATTAAAGAAGACAAAAAACAATGTAGGCATAGAAAACAATTGCTTAATAAAAATTATATTTCTGCAAAAAGCAAATCTATAACAGATAAAATTTCATTTTCTGGTATCTTAAAAAAATGTGTTGCACTTAATCTTTCCTCCAAATGAAGTTATAACCTAAATCTCGCACCCATATAACTATACAGTTCTTCCTTCACTAGTGTTCATAAAAGCCTAAATATGCAAATTCCTAAACATTATTTAAACTGCTGATAACACATATAATACATAGGAACACTTGAAATAACAAATATTTAATATGAAATCATACTGGTAAACTACAATTTAACAGAATCATAAACATTTCTTTTGGTTACTCTTTTTTATATTAATACACAGTGACAGTAGTTTAACTGCTAATTGATGGTAACTTTTGAACTTCTTTGAGAATCGAAAGAAGAAAATTTCTCAAGAATACATGGAGAAAAATGTTTCACACAACCTCAAGGGTTGCAAGGTGCCCTGGCATGAATCTAAACTTGACTTAAGCTGTAATAAACACTCAGCTATGAAAGTTAAATGTGACCTTTTAAAGGTAAATGACAGCCACAAGTGTAATTTTGGTTATATCACTATCAATACTGACTGCATCAAATATTATTTAAAGTAGATTTTGAAATACATAGTTGAAGTACCTACTATAACATAAAATTTTCTAAATTCTGGGAACTGGTCTTTATTTCTTTTTTTCTTTGCATTTTTAATCATCATTACTTATGTAGCTGACAGTGATCTAGCTATCCCATCTCCCCTCATAAAACAATCTTATGTTGGGTTTCTGTTTTGTTTTAGAGATAAGTCTAAAAGTTAGTGAGTGGAGGATACAAACTGGCTTTGGGTTACCAAATGGGCATGTTTTTAATCAAACTCATTATCTCCTAAAAATATGTTAGGGTAAAAAAATCAAGTTTAGTTATTATTTGTTCTTCCAAATGAAGTTATAATCTAAGTGGACAATGAAAATAGATTCTTGATATCTAAATCCACCACTTTTAAGATGGAACACTATACATTCCTTGAATTTGAATAAATAACAAAATTATATTGAAAATATATTTAAAGAATATACTAAAATCCCCAGTACCAAAAAAAAAAAAAAAAGAAACAATATACTGTATATTTTGAAATCTCACTAATTCTTTGAAACTTTGGAATGTATAATATTAGCATACAATATATAAACTTGTTTTTTTGAAAACCATAATGAGTTTCATAATGTTTAAGCAATCTTTCCATGATTGTATACAATACAGTGAAGTTGAGATGTAAATCTAGAGCAGTGTAAGTTTTTCTCAATTTCTTCAATTTGTATGAATCATTCTTCATCTTTCCGCATCCTATTAGACAATCTTTGGTGAAAAACTACTGTGTGTCAAATATTTTAGTGGATACACTATAATTTGGTAAGAAGGAAAGGAAATAAAAAATAAGTAGCAATCTGAAGACCACGCTAGCTAAAACACTGCAAAACCAGACCAAATGTCAGTCCTGTTGTTCCATAGTATTTCAGGATGCACAAAATTGTAACTTGGTATATGAGCATATCTGAATTGTTAAACTGACGTTCTATAAAGTAATCTTTCTAAGTCCCAACATTCCATTAACTAAGAAAACCTTGCAGCAATATCTGTCAATATATGCGGGCATGTACAAATAATAATATTTCTTGACTAACCATGTGAACTTGAGTTTTAGGTCTCTAAATACCAATATCTGGAATTGAAATCCATACCATCAGGCTGCATAAATGGACGGCTAACCTCTGTGCATGTGTGTGTGTCTGTACATGTGCACACACACACACACACACACACACACATCTTAATACTGATTTGTGTTTTATAGAACCTGCGATTTCACTACAGCAAGGAAACATCCACGTGAGTCTTACCTCTTATGTTTTAGGGGATAGATCTGCAAGCATTCCCTATAAAGCACAGTGTGTACTTTGGGGTGTGGTATAAAGAAGATGGCATCAAGCCTCATTTTAACTCACAAATAACATTAGGATTTATTATCAGCACAGAATGCTTCTGTCTGTCCTCCTGGTTTTAAATGCATTTCCTCCTCTTCTTTGGAGAAGGTTTCTTCCTCAGCAATTTCCAATTTTCCACTAGTAAGAAGTAATTCATTGCTTACTCTTAGAATCTACAGGGCAGGTTCTCCAAAACTCTGGAAAACAATAAACAACTGAGCAAAGTCCAACATTTTCAAGTATAAACTACTATAATTAGCAGCAATACAGTTTAATAAGTTGAAGAATATACAATAGAAAGCCTACAAGTTGCATACAGCCCAATAAATTCTATTCATAGGCTTTTTCACTGTGTATAAACAGAGAATATATCATATATTTTAAAAGAGCAATTTAAATATCTTTGAGTGATATCAGTTTTTCAAAAGAATTAAGCCTATCAAAGAATAGTATTTTGAAATTTCTTTTTTCTTATTTTATTGCTGCAGAAATCAAATAAACGTGGTGGTTTCTGAAAAGAATTTTGAAATGCTTTCCAACTCTTAATCCGTTTTCATAAAACACATGTTGGTTTAAGAGGTAAAGTAATTCTGGAAATTGTGTAGTAATTTCTTTGGAGATTATAAGTGAAGCACAGATGGTAATACATCCCATTTCCAGAGTATATTTTTATATGCAGAATGATATTTTCCTGAACCCTGTACACCATTTTTCTCTAACAAGACACGAAACAGCACTATAATAGGTGCATGAGAGCAAAAAAAAAGTCAGATAAAATCTGAAGTATATTTGATTAAATGCATTAATTAAAATATTCTAATTATATATTTTCCTAATTATTTACTGCATTTATCTGAATAAACTACTTGACTATTAATTCATAATCCAGTATTTTTGCTACAGAAAATTTATAATCTTCATCACTCATTCATTCATTTAGCAATCTTTCATTAGCTTCTACTAATTGCCAGGCACTACAATGCAATATAAAGTTGAAAAATATGCTGTTTTTAAGAATTCTAAAAAAAATCTGCGATAAAATGGTTACAACTTAAAGTGTTCATTTCAACCGCAATCTATTCCTAAATAAACTGACTCTATTTTTAAAAAATAGATCAACTTTGAATAACTTAATATCTATGACAAGTGACAATAAAATCATGATTTCAAATTGAAAATAAATCTGCAGGATATCTGTTATTCAAATGGGGAGTTTCAATATTTTACTGTTTTAGAGTTATATTCTCATTTGAATGGCTAAAATGTGAATTCTTTCAAAGGATTAGCTCCCCAAAGCTGAACACATGTTGCTGAAGTCCCACATTTACACCCAGGTCTGACAGGGATTACAAAGAGTTACTAGGCAGAAAGTCTGTTTAATAATGCAGTAGACATGAGAACTCCTTCTACTATTGGCTGATACTAATGGAAGAAAGAAAGCTCTAAGGAAAAATGTCAGAATCTGAAAGAAGAGCCCTTATAGAAGTCCTCTTCCTAAACTCAAACAACTACTGTGTGATAACTAGGTCGCTGAAACCTGGAAACAGTCCCTCATGCGTACTGGAAAGAAGAAACCTGTAAAAGTCATTTTGATCAACTACCAACATGACCTCTCTGAAAACAGCCCACATCAAAGCTCAGGAAGAATCACCATATGTTTCAGGACTTGCCATTAGACAAAAGGAAATGACACCTTCCTTCCTACTGACTTCAGTGGTACCAGTTAGGATCTTGACAGAGTGAAGATGGAGCCTGATTCTCAGCCAAACTCCACCCCAGCTTACGAATTTTAAGTGCTGTGCTGTGGCTACGTTCTCTGTAATTGACTTCCAAGTTTCACATTTATTGGTTGCAACACTTTAGTTAGGTGAATTTCCTGTTTTCTGTGACCTCAGTTTCCTCACTTGTACAGATCAAGCATACTTATGTGAAAACACTAAAACCACAGTGCTCTGAAATCTAAAATTCTATGTCTGTGCACAAAAATTTTAGATTTTGGAGGATTTCTGATTTCAGATCTCCAGATTAAGAATGCTCACCCCAATAAAATCTGTGCAATAAAATCTGTTTAATTCCAAAATGTGAAGCACTTCTGGTACCAAGCATTTCAGATAGGAAATACCCAATGTGGAATGGAATTTCTTAAACATTTGAGAGTTAAGAATAGCATATAATTAATAGACACAACCGCACAGTACTTGGCGTATTATCAAAGATGTCAATAAATATCATCTAATTTTCACGTCAAAGGAGGTAAGCATGTGAAGATAAAAACCAAAGAAATTTACTGCAATGAAATATTAAGAATTCTAACACACACACACACACACACACACACACACACACACACACGAACCCAATAGCTGTACCTGTACACAAAGCAAAGATCGGGGTTTGTTTGAAAAAAAGAAAAGAAAATTATAAGTGAAAAATGTTAAATGTGGCTAAAATTAGACCTGTGCCTGTTCAACATTATTTAGAGAATAAAGAGAGAAGGTGAGAAAGGGAAGAAAGGTTGCCATTAGGAAAACAGAAGAAACACTGCTGCTGGGCCATTTAAAATTCATAACAGAGACATAAATCCCTCCCCCTTGTAGCTCTGCCCTTCAAATACTACATGTCAGAAATATTACAAGAAGGCAGAACTACCTAAGTATCAAAGCGCAGACTAGAAGACAGAAAATGGTACTGCTTGTAATTGTCAAATTTACGTGTAGAACAAGAGATGAACCCAGCATTACAGGCCAATAAACCTGAATTCAATTTAGAGAAAGAAATGGAAAACACATGCAATTGTACAGATAACAATCCTTGAGGAATCCATTGAGGAAATTCTGCAACCGGGCTTCCCAAAGCAGGACCAACGTCACGACAGTATTAGAATCACACAGAGGGAAGGAGGATGATTTTCAAAATGTAGATTCTGGAGTTGTGTGCCAGAGCTCCTGAAATAGACACTCAGGAGAGGCAGCCAAGGGACCATCACTATACACACACCTCCCTCGGTGACTCTTCTGCATAGTGTGCAATTCACAGCTCTACAGCACAGAACAAAAATGACCACAGGGACTGGTGAGGGAAATGATTAAATACTAATACAGCTCTTCAGTTTGGCACCACTTATACTGTGATTATCTGCATAAAGAGTGTTATGTAGATTGCTCTTTCATGATTCCTCACTTCTCATATACATATTCTAATAAGTATACAATTTGAAGAAGCAAGTGAAACTTAAAAACATTTTATTTCATTTTAAAATGAGCTGCTAAGTATTATAATTATAAAAAACTACTAAAAGTTTGTCTTAGTCGCCGTTAACTTTATATGTATTACAACTTGTAACTTGTTTAGTGCAAATTGCCAAGCGACCCTTATCAGTTTAATTTTATAAGATTACATAGTAAGGACTGAGTGCAAATAAGACAGAGAAAAACCTTCCATACTAGAAAGTTATACTGGAACAAGGAATAAAGTTGAGCTTCTTCAATGCAGAGCTCAGTCTTGATAATCTGAACTCTGAAACCGCATATTCGTACATATCCATTCATAGTTCCAATGTGAAGAACATACATTGCAATCAGATTATCTCACTTTTCAATGCCTGATCTCTTCTTCTGGAAAAGTGGGTAGATAAACCTTCTCTTCACAAACTCATTCATCTGTTATTATTAATAAGGTTCTTAAATAAAATATAAAAAGTGAAAATATGCCAAATTCCAAATTCTTTAATTAATTCTAACACAATACCTCTTGATTTTCTATCAAGAGCCCACAAAAAGAGAATCACACAGATGTTGAAATCCCATTTCCAGTAACTGCCAAAAAATACTTCTAAAGGAAGCACTACCATACATACACACACTTACTCTACAGACATAAAAGAGATCATTCTGTTTGCCTGCTTTGAAATTATCCAGATATTTACTAAAGCCTGCTGCCACTTAACCCGAGTTGTCATGATTTCATCCAATGAGGCAGTCTGAAGTGATTTATAATGTAGGAAAAAGAAACAGCTGCATCTCAGACACATCACTGTCCTTGTCCACGAAGTCACTCCTCTTCAACCTCCTATAAACGAGTCCATAAGGGAGTCTATAAATGGTAGCTTGTATTACAAATGCCAGCATGTTCACTTATTTCCTATACTAATTTCATGTCTCAGTTTCATATCTTTCCAAATTAACAACACACAAAATCCTTTCAACCCACTTTTTGGTGCCTCAGATACTAGATAAAAGCTAGTGTGTATATTTATATTTCTTATGCTTCTATCCTTTCTTTTTACTAAACTAAATATAAAGGTCTGCCATATGTGAAAATGCCAAAAAACACTCACATTAAAAAGGTGAAAGAAACATGAACCATATTCAGGTTAAAACCTGGAAAAGAATAGCCAGTATCATTTTTAGCATTAGTGGCCATATTTGTATACAGAAAGATAAAAACTTCAGCCCTGTTCTCCAAAGGAAATTGTAGTGAAAATCCTACCGCACTCTACTCTTAAAGTATAAGATTTAAATCTCCTATATTAAAACATTATCCAATATTTATTCCATGATTATTAAACCTAAACTTCATTCATGAAGTTCTTAGTGTTAGAGAGAAGAATGAGAGAGACAGAGAAACAGAGCCAAGGAGGAGGAAGAGGAGGAGGAGGAGGAGAGCACAGAAAAAGCACAGAGAAGGAGGAAGAGAAGCATAATTCTCAAGACTCCCCTGACATACACGAAAGGCTGGAGATGAAACTGGAGTACAAACTCCACCATATCTCGGATTATCATCAGTCACAAGCTTAAAAGTTACCTTAAAGCAAAAACTCATGGAAAATACAAGAAGAGGAATCATAATGCTTACAATTTCCTATGCACATGTTTAGAAGTGGGGAGAGACAGGAAATTTAAAGATTAAAAAAGAAGTATTACTTAAATCTTTATTATTGTTCTATAGCATTGCATTAAAATTCAGTGAATATTTTTCTACCTTTATTTTAAACCTACGTTCACAAAAGACTAGCATTACCTCTCATAAGACTTGATCCAATACTTCTAGAATGAAGGACAAACATTCTTTGCAGCAATGCTAATTCTCCTAGGCATTTTGTGCAGAGGAAAGAAAGTTCTTTCTCTGCCTGTTCCCTCCACATCCTCCACCTCATTTCCTTCTCTCCACTATTCTTTGTTTTATAACTGCAATAAGTCTTACATGTAAAACCTGAAAACAACCCCTGGAGAGAATGCTTTAAGAGAATGCTTTTCTTTACACTTTTTTAGAAGCAAAAAAAAAAAAAAAAAAAAAAAAAATGTCTCTTTAATATTCCTATAACTTACTTGCTATGAAATGCCCAAGATGTGCTAAAAAAAAGGCTGATTTATTTTAGAAAGCTCTCTCCAATATATGCATACATACATATGCCATATTCTGTCTTCCCTTTCTGAGCATACAGATAAATGCATAGACGTGACATTATGTATACATGAAGTTAGAAAGCTGTTTAGTTGTAACATTACACATAAGTTTAAACAATGAAAAAACATAGACACTCTAATTCAATAGTACCTAGAACTGAGATGACTAAATCATTGATACTACATAACTATCTTTGCTACTGGGAAAAAATATCCAACAAAATTAACTGAGGTAAACTGAATTTGTCAGTTTTTGAATTCAAAAAACATTAGCTGGCTTCCTCATGTCCACTCTTTGTTCCATAAAAATTGGTTTTCAGGAAATGCACTGAAAAATTCATGCATCAGTATTCAAATGGCAAAAGTTCACTGTTTCATAAGGCATTTTTGTTAACAGCGGTAAGCCTACAAATGATAATAAAATTACATCTCTCAGTGACACAGTAGTGACTTCTGAGACTGAACCATGGGCATAGAAACAAAACTGGCACATTTCTGCTCTGTTTCACTTTGACTGTTCATTTCTTCTTTTTTTTAAACCTTCCGCTAAAAACACCTCGCAAGAATGTTGGAGCCTGAAGTACCATTTCTCTTCTGGCTGTAACCATGAACTTTTTATGAAGATAATATCCATTTTTATGAAGTCATATCCATAACCAGGTTATACTCCAAACTAAGAAAAAACCCTACATTATCTTTAAGGTCCTAACTAAGGAGGCAAAAAGCAACTTCTCAGCGTTTTACTGCCACATTATCAAATAATACCAATGAGAAAAAATATTTCATATACTATCTAGAGGATAATGATTAGTAAAAACACTAAAAGAATTATTGCTTAACCACAACCATAATAAATCTCTTGGGTCTCAGTCCCACTAGTTCAGAATTCTGTCTCACTTGATCTGATTTGTGTCCTTTGTTCCACAATCAGTCACAAAAACGATGTCCCTGCTTCCTCTTTAGGCACTGACACTTCATGCCTGCGCTAGTGATAACCGTCTCCAAACAGGTAACAAAGCGCAAAGCATGCTTTCAGCCTTACCTGTTCAGGGATTGAAAGGAAAATGATGGGGAAGAGAAAAACAGGTAAGACGATGGTCAGAACAATGTGGGATACATGTGTAGGTTAACCGGAAATGCTGAAGGGGTAAGGAGAACGGATAAATGGCAAAAAGAAAGAAAATGACAGGAATGAATCAACTCATCTGTTATATTTATTGCTGAAATTCTCTTTTAAAATGCATTCTCAATTTAAGGAGGCCACACATCCTTTCTCCCTGCTATCTGGGTTAGAGTAGGTCCTGCCTTCCGGGATCTCCATCAACTACCAAAAGCTACAGGAATAAACAGTGACCCAGAAAGGGAAAACCACCATCTTTCTGAAAAACGTTTTGTTGTACATCTGGAAATAATTGCATATGGGTTAAGAGAAGTTGTTTTTTTTCCAGGTAGGTGAGGAAGAGAAAAGGTAGCCCTCTGCTGGGACACTCACACCACATAGAGAAAGACAGAGACCAGCAAGGGAGGGAAGCCAAACACCAGGGCAAAGCAGAAATGAAAGGCCAATGAGAAGGTTCTGCAAAGCTCTCAGGGACAAGGCACAGGTCAAGGAACCAGGCTTGTTGGACCAGCCCTTCTCAACAATTTGCCCTGCATTAGTGTTTTCAATTCACCTTCCTTTACTGCTCAGGGAATGCAAATTGGCTTTTATTCCATGAAACTAAGTCTTAAACGAAAGTTCTTGAATAAAATGCACAAATTTCATTACAAAATTAATCTAGCCATCCCTGAGTTGTTGCATTCAAAACAATAAGTTGATCCTTTTCTGGAAAATTATAAGGGAATGTTAAGAAAAAACAATTTAAAATCAAGGAAAAATAGAAAATAGATGACAGGATAATTTCCTGTGAACCTGGTCATACATTTTGCTGACTATTAATCTTTTGTTTTCCCATTTTCTTCTGCTGAGGACTGAATCTAGGGTTTTATGCTTGCAAAACAAGAAGTCTGCCAGTGAGCTTCAACCCCACTCCCTCACTATCAATCTTAATTTAAAGGCAATAAACAAAGGTCCTAGAATTAATTACCTTGGATAAAATGACCAGGACTTTAATTCTTTATAAGGTTAATGATTGACAATTGAAAACAAATGGGTCTTCATTTCCCTTCACATCAGAAAAAAGACAATTAAGCTTATTACTTACTTGTGACTACTCCAGGAAAAAAAAAAAAAAACAGAAAATGCAACTATCTAAAAGAATGAATTAGAAAATAAATAACATGAAACAAAATTATATTAGATGACGACATTACACACTACTAAAGAGAATCTACAAAAAGATTATGTGAAAATATGATGCTCTAACAAAGTGTCTATGAAAATTAGTTTTGATAAATCTATAGCTTTTCATTAAATATATATAAGTCACCTGGGTAAACACAGTAAAAGTTCCAATTCTGAAAAGCAACAAATATGAAACACACTAACTCCTTTTCTGCAGAAAACTGCACAAATAAATTTCCACTGAAAGAAATAAGCAAAATTGCTTGGTATTTTCCCAGAAATATTTAAATAAATCAGTGGACAGAATTTTATCCAGAAATAATCTGAAACATGTGAAAATCAGAATGTGATTAATGTAGGAATTAAATTAAGTAAGGCATCACAAAATGAATTATTGGTCCCAACTCCTCATCTCTCCCTGTATCCACACCCTCACAAGGCCCTCATCATAGGCGAAGTGTCTATAACAGCTCCGTGACAGCAGCCTTGCCCCATAAATATGGTTCAAGAAATCATGTAGTGGTTACAAATCAAATGTAGCTACTTACTCTCTGGTGCTTTTGTCATCACCAAGGGAACATGCTCCAGGTCAGCACTGGTTCCCTCTGCCCATAAGATAGACACATGCAGCAGCATGGCCTAACCGACCTATGCGAGGGACAGGTCCACAGAACCACCCTTGGATCCAGGAGGTCAGACATGATCCTTGGTTTACATCACTGCATTTGTAGTTGATTCTTCTCATCAAAACCATAGCAATGCAGAAGAAAAGATGTATTAACTCCATATATGTTTTTGTAAAATTAGATTCCAAAATCACATTATCTACATTAAAATATTTTACTCAGATAAAAATTCCATTTAGAAAAAAGGAAAACAGAAAGCAGTGACTTTTTAACTTTTGAAATGCTGTTGGCTTGAGATATGATACAAAGCTACAAGTCACTGATGACTAATCTGAAAAATATATTAACAAAATCAAAATGTATTTCTTAATAACTATGGAGCTCTTAACTTTCATAAGAAGGAGAAGACAAAATTGAGAATAGTAGGAAAAGGAAGTTCTCATAAGGAAACACAAATGGATTAAATCGAAAAATCCCCAGTATTAAGAGTAATTTCAATGAATTTAAAAATTTAATTTTCACACACCAGATTAGGAAAAACACAAAAAGTCTTAAGAAATATGTGTGGATTCAAGCATGCTTATGAAGTTTAGGTAAACAGTATTCTGGGCTAGTAACAGGGCAGAATCTACCACAATTGTAATTGTAATATAGCCATTTATGCAACAATCTCAATTTCAGCAAGTGTCTTAGATAAACAAACATACTTAAGTACACTGCATTAGTTTTATAATTGAAACAATCCCGAAAAGAACTTATTTCTCCCACAATAAGGCAATGATTAAATATTGTTATATAAAACATATACCATACAAATAGTAATGCAAAAATTCTCCAAATCTCTACATTACAAGGGCACAATGAATGACATATAATGCACTATCCTAAGAAGGAAGGAAGGAAGGAAAGAAAGAAAGAAGGAAGGAAGGAAGGAAGGAAGGAAGGAAGGAAGGAAGGAAGGAAGGAAAGAAAGAAAGGAGGGAGGCAGGGAAGGGAAGGGAAGGGAAGGGAAGGAAAGGGAAGGGAAGGGAAAGGGAGTGTGTGCAGAAAAATTTTTGCAAGCCATTGAATTTTTTTTTAAATTCATGTTTTTAAAAATTAAAAGGAACCTTCAACCCTTGGGTCAGATGGTTTTTCTGAATGAATAGGTTCAGTAAGTTTTGCCAGAATAAAGTTATGTCAGAGGTCTCCTTTTTACTGTAAATGCAAAAGTGACCAATAGGCTGTTGACAATTCAAAGGCTGCCTCTCCTCTCCTTCGCCTAAGGGAATGGAATCTACACGGTGCAGGGATCAGTGGAGACTGAAGACAGCACTGTTTTCCATGTTTTCATCCTACCCTTCACCAACATGGACACGATCCCCAAAAGAAAGTCTGCAAGACTGTTATCATGTCTGCAATCATACTTCAGGAGTCTCCATTATTGTGCATGGTAGGACACAAAATAGGATCTAATTTTTATGTAAGTTATCTAAAAGAAATACAAATTATTATATGGTTTTTCACTGAGAGTTTTACACACTAATACATGCAGAGCTGACAGACTACTGACTTTGATTCATTTATGTAGGTAAGAGAAGGACTAAATGATTTGAGACTTTCAGTGAAATAACAAATAAGTAATTTTTGCTTCTTCCTGTAAACTGGCTTTGGAAAATTTCTATTCATTAATAGTAATTAGTACAGTTGAAGTTGTCATTGAAATAAAACAAGTTTATATGTTGTGTAGGTGTTAATAAGCACTTAGAAAATAATCATCAATGTTGCAGCAACCTTAATGTCAAACCAAAATATTTAGGTACTGGAAAATGAAGGTAGGAAACACCATGTATATCAAAATACTAGTATAATGCAACCCAAATGAAGAGGAAAAAAAATCAGAGGTATAAAATACTCATTAATCATGAATCATTAAAATAAATATGATCCTTGATTATTTGAAGTTAGTATTTTGCAGTATTGTTAATAAAGTGAGGTAAATTTAAGATATCACATGGTCACCTGGTATAGACCAGATAAGTTAAGGAATAAGACAACTAGTGAAGTAGATCAGTTATCCTAGAAAGGAACACCCTTGATTAGGTATAATGAAATCTATCTATTTCCTTGGTGAACATCTAGCGAGTTGTCTGCTCCTTGCATGGCAAAGTTCTGCACATGGAATAGAGGTGGCTGAGACAGATCCACTTTGGGTCACTAGGAAATTGTAGTTTACTCTGAGAAACAGATGTAAGTCTATTATACAGACACCTATACGCCACACTGTTTGCACAGGCATTTAATTGGCTCTCATACAGATAACACATTCAATATGGTATTTTTAGCATCTTTTTTGAGGTATGATTAATATACAATAAACAACACATGTTTAAAATATACAATTTGAAAGGCTTACACAATCTCATCATTACAGTCAGGGAAATTAACACCCAACACCATCAAACTTTCAGTTACTGTAATCCTTCTGGGTTCCTCCTCCACCTTTCCACACTAATCTGCTTTCTATTGCTATATTATCCCTTTCTACAACTTTACGTAAATGGAATTAGACAGCATATGCTTTTTTGTTTGGCTTTGTTCTCTTAGCAGAACTATTCTGGGATGCGTTATGCCTTTTCCATGCATCAATGGATCATTCCCTTTTTATTCCTAATTGGTATACCACTGTCTGGGTGTATCAGTTTGTCATCCATGCCTATGTTAATGAACATGCCTGCTCCTTCCAGGGTTTGGTCTGCCTTTAAAATTTCATACAGTGCTAGTGTGCTAAACAGTTCAGTTTTTATGTCCAAAAAGCTCTTTATTTTGCCGTAGTATCCATTAGCATTTGAAAGATATTGTTACTGATAGTTCTAAAATGACAGTTTCCTTTTTCTTGTACAATGTTTTTCAGATGTTATACCTTATACTTCATCTTCTTTTGTTCCTCTATATGTGTCTGTCTCTGTCGCTCCCCCACTCACCTCATTCAGTCTCTCAATACTAGAAACTGTACGTAAGGCACTCATTGAGCTACATCTCTAAGTTGTACTAGTTTTTCATTTTGAGACAGGGTTGTGTTAAACCCTAAATTGAAAAGGCTGGGTTCAAACTTACTATCCTCCTGCCTGAGTCTCACAGAGTACTATGATTAGAGACATAGAGGAGTCAAATAACTGTTTTTAAGATTTTTCTCTTTAGCACTTTTTCGATCAATTTGAATATGGTTTTTCTTTGGTTAGGTTTGTGTGTGTGTGTGTGTGTGTGTGTGTGTGTGTGTGTGTGTGTGTTTGTGTGCGCACGCGCTTAAGAATGAGCTTCTTGGATGCATGAGTTTATATAATTTCTACCAAATTAGGAAAAGCATCATTTTTCTGTCTTCTCTCCCCTCTGGGACCCAAACTTTATCTTTCTTAGGATATTACTCTTATCTCATGATATTTTGTTTTAAATTATTTTCTGTGCTTCACTGAGGGCTACATCTTTTGCCATGATTTCAACTTCACTATTTTTTTCTTCAATACTGTCTAACTTCTATGAACTTCAAGTTTACTTTTCATGCCATACATTATAGTTTTGATATCTAGAAGTGAAATCTGGAATCTTTCAAAAAATATTTTTCATGGGCTGGGGATTTAGCTCAGTGGCATAAGCATCTGCCTGGCAAGCTTGAGGTCCTGAGTTTGATCCCCAGTACCACCAAAAAAAATTTTTTTTTCATCTGTCAACTTTTGGACATAAAGCATACAACTTGCTCATAATACATAAAGAATAACTGCTTTAATAGTCTTATTTTTAATTCTAACAGCTATATCTTTTTCGGGTGGGATTAGTATGTTAAATTTTCTCCCCTAGTCATAACTAGTATTATCCTGCTTCTTTTTACGAAGCTTGGTAATTGTTTTACTGGATCCCAAGCACTTACAAATTTTACCTTGCTAGCTGCACAGACTGCTATTCCAAAAACTATTTCTCAGCTTTGCTGTGGAAAGGAGTCAAGACACTTAGAAACAATCTGATCCTTTCAGATCTGTCTTTTAAGATTTATTAAGCACATCTGTAACACTCTTCGGTTCAGGGCTAATTATTCCTCATTACTGAGACAAGACACTGCTGAGTACTCCACTTGATGTCCTGTCAAATATCAGATTTTTGCAGTTTGACTCGGTGAGTGGGGGAGCAGGCATGATTGCCAGCCCATGGTTGAGCAATAGGCATTATCTTCTCTTATCTTTTCGGCTGATTCCTCCCAGTTCCCAATATTAAAGTGCTCGCAGCAAGGCACACACAGGTTCTTACCTATGTGCTCAAGGGAGAACCATCTGCAGATCTCTCATTTTCTCTCTTCGCAGTTCTCCCCTGGACAGTGTCCTGAGCTATAAACTCTCGCCACTTTGGTCTCTCCAAAATTTGAGCTCCAATCTTCTCCCCTGTGATTTGTCTGGTTAAGCCTAGTTTCTACTTTTTTGCATATAATGACCGCAAAATAGAGATAGTCAGGGAAAGGAACCAGCTAATTTACTCACTATATCTGAAAGATGACTCATTCTGTGTGCAGTATCTAGTAACTTGAAAATTGCTCTCTCATATATTTTTGTCCATATTTTTGTAATTTCAGGGTGGGACTGTAAATCCATATGCTGTTATTTCATTATCATCTAATATCTCTTAACTCCGTAATCTTACAACTCTTGAATTGGGTATTATCATCTCTATTTCTTTTCTTTTTTTTTTTTTGTCTTTTTCATTTTTATCGGTACCAGGGATTGAACTCATGACCGCCTGCTTGCAAGGCAGGTGCTTATGCCGCTGAGCTAAATCCCCAGCCCCATATCATCTCTATTTCTACATATGAGTAAATTGGGCCATAAAGTCCGATAGGGCTCATTCAAGTCCACAAGCCTGTGACCTGGCTAAAATGTGTAAGCATGGTTTCTGAAGGTCTCACACACAGCCAGTTAGGATACACTGTCTCTAGAGGAAGTGAGGAAGTACCTGGCTAAATATGCAACAATCAGAAATGTTCTAAAATCAGCTAGATCTTACCTTTTCAAGTTGGCTTAGAAACAATCTTCCTTTGAAAGACTAATGAATAAATTATGAACCCAGAAAGCAACATACAGTAGCAATCTTAAAGTCTGAAGATTGCTTTTTATACACACTGGTCAACCACCAAATTGGAGTTCCCTTTCTTACCATAACAAAGGCAATACCAGCTATGAGGCAAAACAGGAGAAGGAACTTGTAATTTTTTGAGGCTCCAGGTTTATCTATGAGAAAAATCTCTCTACAATGCAAATAAATAATTATTTTAAAGTGACAAAATAAATATGCCTTTTCCTTATAACTTTTACCTAGCCAATTCAAAATATAAAAATAGCAAATGCCAGAACTTATGAAACATGTCAGTCCAAAGCCATATATATATATATATATATATATATATATATATATATCCCCAAATAGTGCACAGGATCACAAATATTCTGACAGCAATTTTCCATTACATGTTTTATAACTTTAGTTTTAGAAGTTAATCAAATGTTTCTTAATCTTCTGAAAATCACTTTCAAAGGTAAACTGTATCATGACAAGTAGTTGAGGAATAAGATATTACAGCAGATCTAGTATTTTATACCATACATAAATTATAAATATCAATGATTTAAAAAGCATCTTCAACAAAAGGTCTTCAATAGTAAAACTGCAATGATCACCACATAAACAATCTTGAATTAGCCAATCAAATTAGTTGCTTCAGAATTAAGAATCTTTGCTCAGGATAGATAGGTCCATAGTTTTCAGTACGCTTAGTAATTATTTCTCTTCAGTGTAGAATACAAAAGTTGTCCACAGTGGAAATGGACCATACTGTCCTCCTTGACAATCAGGAAGTGAATGTCACCTATGTTGATTTAGCTCGGAGCCTGATTTGACAGAAGAGTACCCCACATTGACACAGCACAGCAGCATAGCCACAGCAAATCTCTTCACTCTGCACACCTCACGGTAAAAACTCACAAGATAACAGTGAAAATTAAATGTGTTCAGAATATATACAAGACATTTAGAACACTACTGGGGAAACAGTGTTCACCAATTTTTAAATAACATTATTTTTATTATAATTAATATAAGACATAAACATAAATTTCTGGTACTTCCATGTTACAGGTTATCTGGACATTCCTTTAATTAGAATGGAAGGTCAGACTGTAGCTGTTTCTATGCTCCTGTCACCAGAAGGACTTCAGGAATTGAAATGCGTCTGTTCTTACAAAGGCAACTGCTTGGCATGGTCTCAGTGCTGTTGTTACAAAACCTGTGCTACAAGCAAGCAATAAAAAGCACATATCTATTACATAAATCATCAAACAGGGCACAGGCTACTTAAGTAATCTTGAACCTTCTGTAGTACAAACAATTTCGCTGAATGCATCCTCAAACTGTAAGTTATATGAGTAAAATTGCTGAAGTATTAGAAACACGCAAGCCTCCAAAATAAGATATTATCTGTAACTGACAGTGCTTTGGACTTCTTGTAAGTTTGTTCTCAATTTCCTAAAAATTACTGAGTATACAGTCTATGTGTTGCTTCAAACTACTTAAACTGTTCTACTATACCAGCTTATAAACCTGGGATTCTGTACAGTTTCTAAATTGAAATCTCTTAAGAGTCCAACTAGAAGAGATAAGTTGGACACTGAAACGTGACGGTCCAGACACTGTTTCAAATGATGAAAGAATGAATGAACAAGATGCCCCAAACCAAAATCTACAAATATCTAATACAAATATTTGTATACAAATATTTGTAATATCTAATTACAAATATCTAATCATAGAAACCAGAGGGAACCATTAGCACATGCTAGAAATTCAACTGTGAAAAGTTCCCATGGAAAAACGCTTCCACGGACATTTCTTGAAATCTCACTGCATCAGCCCCACGCAGTGGCACCTGCCTGCCCTTCACTAAGGTCACACCAGGTGCATGCAGGTTTGGTTCACTCCACCTTCACTTCAACATGGCTCCAGCTTTCTTTGTAAAGTAGTCATTCAATAATATTCCGTGTGTATGCGCACGCGCACATGTGGTACCGGGAGTTGAATTCTAGTCTTGTGATCCCAGGCAGGTGTTGTACAGCTGTGCTACATTCTCGCCCTTCAATAATATTAGTATCTTAGTAAATAACAAACAGTGACTGGGTTTCATGAGTTTTTAAAATTGGGTTTTTGCTACACATTTCTAAAAGGCATTATGAAGTTAAATTTTTCCAACTTCTAATCTGTAAGGCCATCATTATTTTAGTCATTTTACCTTAAATAAGAACACCAAAATCCACTGTAGTCACTACAATGTGTAATTTCTGACTTATTCTGTACCTAACAACAAGAGAAGTACAAAGCAGTCTGTCTTACAACATTCTTTAACATACTGTCATGCTCAAAACCCCCACCCCCAATAAATGCTAATTTCTGCAATCACTGGTGACAAGTGTCTTTCAGTAAACCCAGTTTACATCTTAAATCATGAACTATGCGTTCACTGATTTCCCCAGAAACCTCTGATTGGCTATGAGTCATTTCAAGACATCTGATTGCATCTAGCATCCTTGATTTTAAACAAAATTCGAAAGTCATTGGCGTCCTAATAAACAGCTCAACAGCTCCCTCTAGCCTCTTTTTATATACTACATCCAGAGGTCACATTTAATCAAAGGTTAAGGGGCTACAGGAACGACTTTTTTTATACTTTCTTCTAAACTTCTGTTACATGGCTCATCGGGATATTCCACTAATTCAAACTCAGAGATTCATGATATCAAATAGTCGTGACCAAACACTAACAAATAGAATATCCATTTGGAGTATACTAAATACGAGGAAGCAACAATTACATATGACTTCATGAAAGCTACAAAACTATGAATCAATTTCCAAAGAAAAAGAAGGCAAAAGAAATTTGGGTTAAGGTGAAATATTATTTCATACTTATCCTTTTTAGTATGGAATTTTTTGCTCACATGAGCTTTACATTTTATAAAATAAGTGAAATCAGATTTTTCACATTCAACATCAAATATGTGTTAATAAACAAATATATTCCAGAGAAAACGGACCAAAATTATTTTACAGAATAAACAAATGGAACATATAGTATTTCATGACAAGTTATACCTTATATTTGAATGGAAATGTAGATAGATAGATAGATAGATAGATAGATAGATAGATTTCAATCTTGAGATACCCTTCCCCTCCCCCCAAAAAAATATAAGCTAAAACTCAGATTTTGGATGGATTCCAATTTGTTTGTTTTTTTTTAAGGACAGAGGTAGCACTGGTAGATGATATGTATTTTTCAAAATAACATTAAGCCGTGTTTTTAACATTAAAATTTTGAAGTTTGCTACCTTGGCCAAAAATTGAGTTTAAACTAATGTATCATTTGCTGCCAGAGTCTTTACTACACAGTAGAAAGCTAGGATTATTTCCAAGCTGAAACACCCTTTGTCACTACAGTTGAAAGCACTCCTTAGATATGTTACATATGATGAATTTCCTCGACATTCATTTCAGTGAAAAACATAAACTATCTACCTTTGTGATCTCTGTTGTCTCTCTTTTTAAAGGATAAATCTGTGCATTTGCGACCTCAACTCAGGCTTGAGGTATATGTACTATAGGTACTATAACAGTACAATTGTTTGAAAAAGCCTTTAGTGACAATTTAATTCAATATTCATTTTTTCAGATGAAGGGATTAAAGAAAAATCTTATCCAAGTTTAAAACTGTAGTATTGAAAATCCAGAGTTCAAGTCTGCATCCTTTGACTTCTGTCTCATCCTTTGACTCGTATCCCATAAACCATATTCCTAACTATCTTTCCATTCATTCTCAAAGTTATATGCAAAAAAAATCTTTGTCATTGTAGAAAACATTTTTCTGCCCATTCACATTGCTTCCTTATAAATCAAAGGAAATCTTTATGTTCTAAACTCGAAGTGTAACATACAGCTGACCTAAGTAATACTTTGAATTCTACCCTGACTATAGAGAGGAACCACTTGGGACTGAACCAAGAAATGAAAAGGTCCCCAGAGTCATAAAACCTAATATTGTCTATGGTATCAGAAAAGATTAACAGATTTCAGTCAATGTAGCCTTATAATAGAAAGTATGAGCCGAACTTACCATCTATGATAGTAACAGATGACAAGACAAAATGTGAAAATCACATTCCTGAACTGAACTGTCTAAGAAAAATCCACGGGAAGAATATGTACTGATGTTAGCTTGACTGAATTTAGTACATTACATTTCTTTAAAAATAGTAAAGATATTTAAATAAAATATTTCTAGTTCAGCTGGCAAGTCCTCCCTACTAGATTTTTATGTAATTAAAGTTATATCAGTTACATCTGTGTCGTAACTTATTTTCTATTAATGATGTCATCTAAGAAGTATTGTCTTTATGTAGACATGTTCCAGTTATATGCATGTAACACATATGTATATATGATACATACATGCATATGTCCATAGGATATACATATATAAAAATACACATATATTATTCATCTCATCATCAAAAGAACCTGATAAAGCCAGTACTCTTAGTATGTTCATTTCACAGTTATGTAAACTGATGCTTACAGAGACTACTTAACTTGCAACCTAAAGGGACATGATTAGAACTCGGGCCATTTAGTTCCTGAATGTGTATGCTTCATTACTGTTCTCTTGCACAATAACTGCAAGGCTTCCTGAGTTACTCTAGGATTTGGGCAAGCCCTATCTAAGCAACTCTGAACAGAGAAAGGCATAGTCCAGGTGGGACATGCAAGAGAAGCTGGAGAAGCTGGAGAAGCTCAGGACTGACTGGTTAGCCTTCTGCTATTCTTGTCAGGGGCATTTTAAATAGTCAATATCTTTGGGATTTCTTGCTTTGCCTGCAATCTTGTAGCAGCCAAAAACCTTTATGATTTGGTCACCAGGCCCTACTGTGATAAGTTATAAGGTACTGTAAGTGGAAAATCATGGTCATTGACCAGGACAGTCTCTGACTCAAGAAAATATGCTTGTCACCATCCTTGCATGGGCCAATAAAAGAATGTACCTTTATTATTTAAGTAAGTAGAGAACAAAGTGATAAGGAACACAAGTGTCTCAACACGAGACATTTAAAAATCTGTGAATTTTTTTGTGCGTGTATTGGCAACGTTTCATGATCAATCACTGCCAAGTTTATGCACATTACAGAGTCACCTCAAGCAAACTTTGACTTTCAGGTAGATTCAGACAAATCTGGCAATGTGAATGAATCCTAAGTCAGTTACATAAATGTATTTCACAAAAGAATTAGGAAATGGTAACACTCATAATTCATAATATTTTTCATGAACGCTTCATTTAGAATCTAGAATCTTTTCAATTACAAATGACAAAAAATGTTGCTTCATCAAGATTATTTTGTCACAAATGTATAATCATATACTTAAGCTTTGCTATATCCATCATTCAGAGTTTTACATGTTTATAGTACCATTAACTATAGCTTTAGGTTTTTTCCTTACTGTAAATGTATGCTGTTTAAAAAATCAATGAGGAATATGTTGCTCCAACATTTATAACCTGACAAACTGTCAAAGTTAATGATTTATGACTATTAGAGCTACACTGTATCTCAAATTTCATGACAAAAAAATGTTTGCAGTGTACCAAATAAGGAGCCCCAGAATCTTCAAAATCACCAGGCGCAAATAATGTTTTAGGACTGAAGTGACTTTTAGTAAAGATTAAATCATAATTCTTTGTTAATAATTTAAATGCTCCTGACCAATGAGAATCTCTGATTCAATCTGCTGCCCAATGGGAATGGTTTCTGACAATATTAGCAATGTAACTGTTTTTCATTATGCTATTACATACTGAAAGACCCACTCCCCAAAGGGGTCTAATGATATGCAAAAACTTTATCTAGCTGAGCATACACTGAAAATTTAATATTTAAAGAATGTTTCATCTAAAATATAGATACATAAATACATTGATTTTCTTCCATAGTATTGCTCTTGATAGTACTTAACCCTGGCTTGTTGTAAGAGATGTTCCTTCTTGTTTTAAAAATAGAAAAACGAACGCCAGTATCTTCTTTTGCTTTAAAAAGCTTCCATAAACATCAAGATTTTTCTACCACTCTGATAAGAAATTTCCAAGTATTTACTATCTTAAAGTTCAGAGAAGAATTAACAGGAATACTTGTACTCAACAGCACTCCAGAAGGAAAATATAGGTTTTTAAACTTTAAATTATAGGAATAAAAAAGTACCAGGGTCACCACAAATTGTTGAGTGATGAATAAAGCATTATAATCTTAGTTGTCCACATAAAAACCATCTTTTCAAAGCTTTGTTCCAACTATAATAACTTGGTGTGCTTACTAGAAAAAAATCATAGGATATGAGCTTCATGCATGATTGATACCATTACTGTTTATTTTAAGACTGTCCTTGAGAATCAATCAAATAAAGCCTTCTCAGTGTGTGTGTACTGCAACCATGTATGTAAATGCCTCTTCTGGAGAGGACGTAATGGAATACTCTTCCCATTAGAGTTTCCTACCAAAAAGAAATGCCTAATAAAAGTGAACCAAACAGAAATGCATGACACAAAACAGGTTGTCATTCTATGCTCTACAGTATTTTGATTTACTAGTAGTTTGGCTTTATATTTTACTCCTATAAAAACAGGTTATTATACATAAAGAAGCTTATAAATCCAACCAAGGAAGTGCTCAAGAACTTAAAAAAATCTATTTAAGAATAACTCAAACTATGAAACAAAATCTCCTACAAATAATTAGAAGATTGCCATTGTATCAGGTAAGCTTTTCAAGGAGGTCTCAGAGGGTGCATGACTTTATCTGGCATACTTTGCATCTCTGCACAGTACCATAAACACAAGTGGAAGAACTTAAATAGTCTAAAAATTAGGGGGGACCTCTTCTCTGTGAGCCATGTTTTCTTATATATCTTGAAGAAAGACATCATTGGAATTCAAAATTAAATCATGTTTAGTAATACTGTAACTTTTTCTCGCACAATATTTCATTGAACTGACTAGGGAGTCTAGAAATCTAAAGAAATATGGCCTAATTTATGTTTCATTTCATAATGAAAGCTAACAATCATCAAAACACCAATGTTGCTATGGCATTCCCACCTCTGAAAACACAGCAAAGATTTCCTCCAAGTAGCTAGCCATCAGCCCTCTCTCAGCTTCCTTCCCATGGCAAGTAAGACACAACCTGGCACTTACTTTTAACCCTGTCCCATGCCCTATTTCCTCCACCACCACCAGTCTGAAGCAATAGGCCCTTCTGTTTATTACATTATAAATAACAGCTTGCCCTTCTCATTGCTGCAGCCTAAGAACTAATTATTTCACTTCAACATTAAATTATCTCTTGATTTAAATGTTAGGCACAAAAATCCATCTGTGGCATGTAATTCCAAAAGTTCAAATTTGCCATCAAAAAAGTCTGGACTTCCAGCTCTTTTCTATTTCTCTTTTGCTGGAGAAAGGCAAAATGTCTTTTTCAAGATATCTGAAACTATTTCCCTTTTCAAATGGGGGTTTTCATGGGATACATTCATACTTCACACATGCAAATTTATTTCACTCATTTACTTTTTCAAACACTTTGTTTCTCTACCATTACATATCCTATGGAGTCCTAAGAACAGTTTATATAAACACAGTTATATTCGGGCTATGCCTTCACACATGGTATTTATTATGCACACTTTGTATATAAATCGGTTACATGAAGCATGTTCAAATACTGTGCAACAGGTCTTCTTATATTGTAAACACAGACTTTCAACAAAACGACAGGAAACTTTATCATATCAACCATACAGGAAAAAGTCACATTATACCTAAGAGACTTAATCATTGCCTTGAGAAATCAAGACATTAGTTCTTTTTACCAAAAGGTGTGATTCTGGTGAGACTCTCTGTCCTTCTGTCCCACCCTACGCGAAATAAACTTGTGTCACAGCCCAGGTGCATCCCCACTTCCACTGACTTATGGCACATCGCTAGCTTTAGTGCCGAGTTGATGACAGGAAGAGTACTTTGGCAGAGGTCTGACAAGTCCTTATCCTCAAGTTCCCTTTTGTTTTGTGCTGTCTGTTCCCAAAGCTATCACAGTCAAACAAATGACACTGTGAGTCCTCTCAATCTTGCCCTGAAAGTGTGAAATGAAATGAAAAAACACACCCCAGAACTATTACATGGGGCCACGTTTATTTTCAATTGGCAGGGGAGGGAGAGAGAAGACACTCAAAAGGAGATGGATTTCATGTTCTCTGAGTAGCCAGATCGAGTTACTGTGTATTAAGTTATGTCTAAATGAGAAAAGACTGTCTACCCAAGTGTTTTATCACAAAGTAATGTTATTAAACATATCAGACATTCCCATACTCTCCTCCAGACTCTTTGATTTTTGCCTCCTTTGTTAGACACTAACCACAGGAAAAAAGATTTCAGGAACAATACCAAGGCAGCTCCTGATGCCAGGCAATCAATCCTGCCTTTCGTGAGCTGTTCACGCATCCTAAACTCAAGCTGCCTTGCTCAGCTACGCCTGCCAGAGGTAGGGCTTCGCCTTCTCCCTGGGCGAGAAGCACGGGCCGGCCAGGACTGTGTCTTGGGGCGCGCAGCATCGTGCTTTGTGCTGTTAGGGATAACGGATTCTCGGTCGCACATACATCCATCACCTAAGACCCAGGGAAACTCAACAAGGGTTCCTGGGGCTGCAAGAGAAACAATGTGCGGAGACTCCGGCAGCACTGAGCAGCCGGGCTCCAGGATCCGAAGAGCGAAGGAAAGGACCAGGGAACAGCCCAGGCAAGGGGGGAGGACGGAAGCCCGAGTACTCTTACCTCCACATTGAAATACTGCTCCGTTCCGCAGACTGTAGCACATACAATCCAAAGCAAGGTTTGCAAGAAAAACACCCCCGAATGATGCACGAAATCCAACCGTCTTCCAGTGCTGAATGTGAGTAAG
Source organism: Cavia porcellus (assembly GCF_034190915.1). Taxonomy (NCBI): domain Eukaryota; kingdom Metazoa; phylum Chordata; class Mammalia; order Rodentia; family Caviidae; genus Cavia; species Cavia porcellus. The sequence goes on from NW_026947493.1 coordinate 62,531,931, forward strand.
ATCATAGTGAACTGTGCTTCAATGGATGGACGAGCTCCCCTTCGTTCTCTCCCTCTTTCCCTCTCCCTCCCTCCCTCGTTTCCTTTCAAAAAAAGTCCTCCGGGTGGGTATGCAGCCTGCAGGTTCACCCACGGCCGGGCAGGGGAAAGCGACGCGGGGCTCCGAGCTCGGCGGCCCCGGACGAGCACGGCGGAGGCAGGGTCAGGAGCGGCAGCTGGCGCTCACCATCCTCGGGGCTCCGCCACCTGGAACGGGCGCCAAGTTCACCCGCGGTTCCGACTCCAAGCTCCGAGTCGCAGCCGCAGCCGCCGCCGCCGCCGCCGCCTCCGGCCCGTGCGTCCCCACCTCCTCCGCCTCCTCCTCCTGCGCCTCCTTCTCCACCTCCTCCGCCGCCGCCGCCCCCAGCTCCTGCGGGAAGGGCCTCCGCCGCCCCTCGCTCCCTCGCCCGGGCTTCTCCGCTGCTCTCCGCGCGCCCCTCCAGAACGTTCATCCGTAATCTACATAAACTCCTCCTTCCCGGGGTCCGCCCGGCTCCCGGGCCCGGGGCGCGCGCGCGCACACGCGCACACACACGCACATGCACACACACACACACACACACACACACACACACACACGGCCAGACACGCACGTACGCGCGCTTCTTAAAGGAGAAGGCTTTTTAAAGGCTCCGGGCTGGCGCTCTGGATGTATCCAGCCAGGGAGAAGGGGCCGGGTTGCTGAGCTTTGTAATGGTGTTACCCACCCCTCACCCCCGGGTGGGCGCCTGGCATTCTGGGCAGTGCCACCTTCTCATCTCTGCCCACCTCTACCACCAGCGCACCACACGGCTTGCAGAAACCCCGGACAGGGTTTGGGTGGGGCTCAGGCTGTGGCCCCTCTGGGGGCCTGCGAAGCGCAAGGGCCTGGCTCAGCATCCTCAGTAGAGCAGCCTGGAAGATCAGGGGCGCTGAGAATCAGAGGAATTGCGCCCCAGGTTGCTGTGCTGGGCTTGGGGGCTCGGGTCAGTGGCCAGAGCTGACCAAGTTTGCATGGCAAGTTCCATGCGTCCAAAACTTTCCTGGGGTCTGCTTGGCCTCGGGCCTGGCGCTGGCTGAACCCTGTCTAGCATCGCTACCTTCCACCTTGGGGCTCCTGGAGCAGGCGCTGAGCTTTGGTCAGGAAAAGAGTGAAATAATAAGCAGGGTGGACAGGATGATCTTTTCCGAGTGCACGGTGCACACACTTACACACTGGTGCTCGGGAGCGATGCTCCCGAGTGTTAAGGACCATCCCAGCAAAGGGGTGGGGGCGTCGAAGGAATCTGGCTGTGGGAGCGAGGGGAAGAGCTGGGGAAAGGAGAGGGAGCAGCCTGAGGAAAGGCGAGTAAAGCAGCTGGGCGGGCAGGAGAAAGAGGCTGCGCGCAGACCGCGCGGGGGAGAGGCTGGCGGGGCGCGAGAGCTGCGGGCGCGAGGGGAGGCTGCTGGCGAGAGGCGCGGGCGGAGCGGGCAGGGGAGCTTCAGCAGAGGCTGCCAGGAAGGGCTGGAGCCGCAGCGATGTGAGGCGGTCGACAGGGGAGGCAGCAGCCACCAGCCCTTGGCAGGTGATGGTTTGGCTGCAAGAGGAAGGGGGGAAGGGAGCGAGGCAGGCATCTGTTTGGGGGCGATGCCAGTAAATGTGCTTCTCCTTGCCAGCCAGCAGAGGGGAAGAGGAGCTCACGGGAGAAGAAAGCAGGCGAGGCGAGGTGAAGAAGAAAGAGTGTTCTGGGCGTGACGGCAAACTCAGTGCGGGCAGAGAGAGAATTGACAAGGGTTATTTCATGCGTGAGTTGGCGAAGCAAGTACTTGCACTATAGGGGGCCCTGATTGGTAAGCAGTTGGAAAATGTTGAAGATGGTTTGCCAGAAATTGTATTGGACTGTAATCATGTGTCTCCCCGAGGAGGAGAAAAACAGGAGATGAGGAATGGGACTTTAAATCTATTTCTGTAAAAACTACAAGAAGTATACCCACCCAAGTTGACCTGAGATTCTAGGGGAGCCTCCTCCAAAGATCCGCACTGTGTAGAGCATGTGCCATCCACAAAAACGATTCTAAAGATGTAGGAAAAAGATGAATTTATTATATTTCATAGTGTGTTAAAATTTACAGAAGACTTCCAGGCATGGTATCTCATTTAATTCTCACATCTCACATGAAAACCATGGTTTGGTTTTCATTTTACAAGTGAAGACAGTGGTAGTTTGAAAGGTAATTTTCTAGCGAATCATACGAGTAGCAGAGTACAGATCTGTGTTTTCTCATTATAATCCACTGACTTTCCATGTAGTAATTCAGTCCTGCTCTTCACAGATTTATAAGCCATAGATTGAGATGACTTATATGAGGGAAGCATAATACAACACGAATCACAAGTTGAGTGACGTTAGGCCATTAACAAGGAGCAAATTTTGTCACTATGAGAAACTAGTCTAAACAAAATCAGATGCATTAACTGTGCGTGGAGGACAGAGTCTGAGAAAAGGTTTGCAATGAAATAATGAGTTAAACATTGAGCAAATAGACAAACGACGTTTTCTAAATCCTTTAAGATGGAAGCACATCTCCAGGAAAGGCTATTTAAATTACGTGTGACGAGATGGCAAGGAATCCCATTCTAAATCCTCTACTATTGGACCAGTCTTGAAATCTATGTTTTCAAGTAGTAATCCTAAAAAGATTCAAAAGATAATTTCAAATGTATGATAAGTAAGAATAAGATTTAAATTATGTGTAGTATAGCCATTAGTAATGACCTTTCCCTAAAGACAAATAAGTCTTCAAGCATCCATAACTAGCGAACAAGTTAAATACTGCTTAGTTTTAGTGATCGAGCTCAGAAAAGGTTACAGTCCAGTGAGGGAGAGAGATGTACGGTAATTATGAAACACTGTAAGATCAGCTATGCAAGATACTATGCAGTACAGTAAAAGAAACATGATTTTTCCGACGTCATTGGAAAAAGCATCAGGAAGTAAGCAATTCTTGAATGCAACCTGAAATGGTAAGTAAACATCTACTAGGCAGATAAGAAAAGGAAGGATGTCCCAGACCTGTGCACAGTGAAGGAAGAGATATGCAGATGGTTTGTCAGGGCTGGAAATCAGGGCATATTAAAATAAGGTCAAGGTCAGAAAGTTCATGACTGAGTGTGCAAAGATCAGATCAGGAAGTCTTCTGTGCTACATTTCAAGTATTTTTAAAAAGAGCTAGCACTTCAGTACCTTTACTAGATACTTGCTGATTCTGTGGAAACAGTTATGATGTAGCACTTCCCCTATTGTTTAATTTTTTTTTTTTTTTTTTTTTTTTTTTTTTTGCCTACACTGTTCCATTAAGCATTTAATGACTCCTGTCTTGGTAGCTCTTTTATTTGTGTCTCTCTAAAAACCTTCATGCGAAGTGTCACCTAAAGACTCAGCAGCTTCCCTGTGGAAATTTAATCACTTTTTGTCAAGTATGTTTGTTATTCCATCTCTCTTTTGTTATCTATGTTTGTGGTTTGAGAGCAAAGAATTATGCAGAGGTTCCTATTTTCATATCTGAATATTGTGTGCTTCCTATTGGTCTGAGAAGAGTCTGTTTTTCCTATCCACAGTAAATTAAAATGTAGACTATCATCTTTCCCTTTAGGGTGTTGATGAAATCCTTCTCAACTCTTGGCTCTTACTGTGTGTACTTTCTGTCAGATACTTTGTTTCTCCTGATGTTTTCAGGATACTAACAAACAATCACAAAATAACATAAGACTAGAGAAAAAGCAAAACCATACAAAGAAAAATAGCCGGGAATATAGCTCAGAGGCACCACCTGCCTGGCAAGCACAAGGTCCTGAGGTAGATTGCTGGTACAAAAAAGAAAAAGAAATATAATAAGAGAATCCTACAGAAAAAGTGATTGCCCATTGCAAAGACTAGTATCAATTCGGTGAAATATTACATGGAAAATGAATCTGAGGAAGAAATACTTTGACTTCTCAAGAGTATACGGATACCTCTTAAGATTCACCTTAGCTTTTAGCCCTTCACCTAAAAGTGAAGCAATTTGGTAACTGATTAATATTGGGAAGAATTATAACTAGTTCAGATAATATTGGAGGCAAACTATGTCTTATAATCACTATTGAATAGGATTTCCTTGTAAATTAGAACCTAATTTTCCTCTGGTTTATTGATTTATGTGCTTTTCACTTTTCTAGCTATGATTGTTTCCCAAAATTTGGTCATCATTAGACTTACTTGCTCATTTATTCTTCCAGTGAGCATCCATTAACCCCTGTAAAATACCAGCCATCAAAGATATAAAACCATAAACATGAAGTGCGTCAGGTAGACCAATTCAGCTTAGTTAGGTTCTAAGATACATGAGAATGAAGCCTTGAACTTCAAAGTTGTTTTCTTTTGGAATTACTATTGAAATAAATAAATTCTGAGCAATGCAAATATTAACATTAAATTCAGGTAAAAGTAAATGAGTGGAAATGGACTTTAGTACCTCTTCTTTTCCCTTTACCTAAGAAATGTGAAAATTCAAAGTGACTTGCAAGTTTGAGGAACCATCATATCAGAGAAAAAACAAACAGAATAGGAAGGTCAAGCATGGGGTCTTGTTGGTATGGAGGTTGTGTCCGTCGCCAGATGAAGCAATCCCAGTGATCTTGCCATCTTGTAGAACGTCAAGATTTTTAGATGTTCAAACTGTAGTTTGGTTGTCTTGCTTTACCATCTTTCTAAAAGACATTTCTCTCTCTCTCCTAAGTTTTTTTCTATTACCTCTGTTCAGATTTTTCAGATCTGTATTCTGAGCCTTAAACTTATTTCTATGATCTAAAATTCTTAATATTGTATTGCTCTCAACTAAAACTCACCATATCACCAACAAAATTTACCACGTTCTGCTTTTAGTGGTGTATTCCTTAGTTCCCTCATTTTAGCTGTGATCCACTATTCTACCAAAACGTGAATATATGTTTCAATTTAATATTAACTTATGCTCAGCGTTAAATCAGTCACCAGTAGCTGTCATGAAGTTTTGTCCAAAACTATTCTGACTGATTCCTTTTCTTATAATGCATTTAAACAGTGTCCTTTATAAATTCATATTTGTCATTTCACGGCTAACCACTGTGTTAGCTTCCAATACATTGTGCATTCAAATATCCTTTTTTTTTTTCTTTTTTTTTTTTTTTTTGGTCTCAAATGAGTCTTCATGACAACCCACTGAAATCTCCACTTTTTAATCTTTTTTACATAGAGCATTTATAATTTGAAAGCACATTTTAAAACTCCTCTTCAAATTCCTTATTACTGAGTGAAAGAAGTTGAGCCTTATCAAAGTTAGGTGACTTGCTGACAGGTAAAACACAGACACTATTTCAACTTATGTCTAGTTGGTTCTTTAAAATAAAAACTTTACAAACTAGACATACAAGAAAAAACATGATCCAGGAAAGTTTAGGAAATACTTTCATTGCTGTTTTACTTGTGACCATGTAAATAATTGAGATGGGCTAAAATTAGATTACTGGATACCATATGTTGTGGTTTGAAAATAAGACAGCTGATTAGAAAGATACTGTTACGTAGTTGGCTGGCCAAATTCAGAAGTGGGTTCTGAGACTGTCTATTGTCACTTGTATAGAGCTGGAAAATTCCTTATTTTTCATTTTATTTAACTTTACAATGAAATTTGACCTTTTGAGTAATTGTGAACATTATATGAGATGCTGTATCTGGAAACTTTCATGAATTTATAAATGTTAAGCAATAGATTGTTGTAGTGATTGTCTATTGCATACTACACACAAAATAGATAAGCAGCTAACACTCACAGAAACTCTAGTCAACATTCAGATTGAAAACTCCAACATTCAGATTGAAACTTTCTAATGTTATGTTGGGATAACAAGTGAGATGTGTTTCTCCCAAGAGTGTCATTTTTCCTATTGTGTATTGTGGATATTGTCATTGTTTTATTTAATATCGTTAAAATATATTTATGTTTATATTGGATGCTTATATTTCTTTGCTATTCATAAGGTCAAAAATAAGCTATGTGTTCATTGTAAATTATAAAACAATAATTGTCTACAAATCTAAAGATATATGTTTTAACAATTTACTTCTTAAAATGCTGGTCCACGTGAAATGAGCTAAGACTTTAAGAACTTTGATTCATAGGACCAAAAATGTAAGCAGTGCAATGTTAATTAAGATTGTAATTGTCAATAATCATAACAGAATACTATTACTTCTTTAATTTTTAATAAATTATGTAGTTATTTTCTATAAAGTTAAGACAATGATATGAATAAAATGAAAGACACATGACTTAAAATGAGTTTAAATTTGTGTTTGTATACCCACGATTTTCTTTAGCATTGGATACAGTTATATATTTCAAAATATCATCTCATTAGCCCAAGTAAGGTAAATATTGTAGGTTTTGATTTACATGCAATCTTACAACTTCAAAGTGCAGCACAATTTACTACAGGTTTCATATAAATGGAATTTAAGTGTTACTATTAAAAAGTTCATCAACTAGAAAACATTTTGAAATTTTAATTCATTCATAATGAAGTTATATCTTGGTTTAGGCAATTTAAAATTATCTTTACATAAAATTTTTGGCACAGCGAGGTTAAAAATACATTTGCCTTCTAACTTAACATATCTTGCTTAGCTGTGGTAGCTCGTGAAATAAGGTAGTGCAATTAGCTGGATATTTTTACATGAAGTTTTACCGCATCTTAAACATTAAAGTGAACTGAAACCAAACGTCATATGACTATGAGAACTTAAGTGTTTATGCACACATTACAGAATTATCTACCTGTGGAGTAATAAGTGTACAGATGTCTCACTTCATGATTTTACTCAATGAAAAAAGATATTGTGCTGCAAATAATCTTAGATTGGCTGCTTAAATATAAATACCTGATTGGCTTTGCGGGAGTAAACCTGTCAGGCATTCTATGCTCTGTATTCAGTTGGTGAAATGAATACTTTGAGTCAGACAAATTCTGAAGCACTTGAAGATTCTCAAGTTTGTGAGTGCATAAACTGGTGATAACTCAGAAGTCATAATCAATACTTTTCTAAGAAGTTAAAATTTGAAGTAATGGAGTAGCTACAAATATAACAAAATATTTGTTAATTTAGTAAGTTTAGCTTTGTAACTTTAATGACTTTGTAACTGAATTAACTTCAAAGGAAGATATGGGTTGATATAACAATAAAGTGAGTTTTTTATATGTTTCTCGATTAAATGCTGTTCTGTTTGTAAAGTGTGCACATTGCCTAGTTTCCCCACTAGGGGGCATGATAACTTGTGCGACTGAGGAGACTAAAAGCTTTCCTGCAGGCCAAACTTTTAATTTTAGGTTTATTTTTATTGTTTTAAGGTGTGGTGGCACGTGATAATCAGTTTTTTCCATAGTTTGTATAATTTTAAAGTGAAATCTGTGTAAAATGACCATCTATATACGCACGCATACACACACGTACATATATATAAAATTGTTCATCTGTAAACTTTATTTTATGATAAGAGAATTCAGTTAGTTTACACTGAAAATTTTTAATTTTACTTATTTGTTATCACTTGTTTAACTATATCAATAAAATGTCTTCAGTGTAGTAAAATAATAATAATATTCAGTTATAAAAGTAAAAATAGGTAGTTCTTTAGTGACAAATATAAATACATTAGTTAACTATTTGGTCACACTAAAGCTGGCAATTCATAGTCACAGCAAATGCTGTTTGAATTATCTTTTGTGGACCACTGACATAGATGTACTATTTAAAATTATACAGTAATTGTTATTACTGCTTTCTGGAAGATACCTTTATTAGACCTGTTAAAACATACTCATTTTACATTTAAAAATTTAGCAAACAAAAACACAGGATTATTAGCTATAATAATAGTTAAATTGGAGTTTCACATAAAAAAACAAGTTCAATGTCATATTTGAGACATACATTGCAAGAATTATCTGCTCTTTATATGAAATCCAAATGAATCAAGCATCCTGGATTGAGTATGATAAACTTTCATATGGTAGAAATATGTATAATAGATTAAAGCTCTTTCTAATAGGTTGATAGATGATATAGTTTTGTTTTAATTATGTAAAAATTAAACTCTAGAATTCCTTTTCATTAAAAATTGAGCTATAAAGAAGAATCAAGATATATTACATTCAGGAAGAAATTCCCTATGATGAAGGTAATCATTACATACATATAAACCCACCAATAATATTAATTTAAAAAGAATGAGTTATAATTCAAATTACAGAAAGATAGAGGGGGAAGAATGTGTCAAAGAAGGAAATAATAAATGACTCTGTCTTCGTTAAAGTGACCCGTGAACACCTAACAACTGTGACATGGGTGAGGCACAAGGAGGATTAAACTTGGTGCTCTGAAACTGGCACACTTCCCACAAGATAAAAAGTAACATTCATGTCAAAAGACACTGCACAAAACTAAGAGCCCTGTGGGCGAGGGACTGGGAGAGTAAGAAACAAAAAAGAAAGGCAAGGAGATGAGAGAGAGAAACCAGGGAATGATGACAAGAAGAATGGAAGTCCCAGCGGAAAGGAAATGGGTGACTTTAATCAGTTCTGCTATTGGTAGAAGCATAATGGAGGGGGTCAGTCCCGTATTCTCTCGAATTTCCAAGAGCATCAGGGTGCCACTGGACAGCTGCATGATCAGCGGGCTTTTTCTAGAGCTCTGCCTTGCTGAAAAGCTGCGTCTTCATTAATATGAAGTAAGTTAGGCAATTTATCTAAAGTCACAGCTAGTCAAGGGGCACTGGACAGAGTCATTGTCAGGAATCCCCTATTTATTTCACTGAGAAACATTCCCGCACCAATTGGCAAATTTATTTGATAAGAAAGAAGAGTCACAATGGTCGAAATGAACCAAACCATAACTCAGAGAAGGTGTGTTACTTGCATAGTACTTTGTGGAGAGCAAAACTAATTATAAAATCTGACTAGTGGAAAAGGAAGAGAATATCCTTCTTGTGATCTCATTCTAATGGAAAAAACCAGAACATTTTTAATGAAAGTATTTACTAATGAGTTATATGACATTTTAATATAAAAGGATGGTTAGTTCTAAGTGATGATAAACAGTAACCCAAGAGATTGTAGAGTTCTGGACAATTTATTTCCAGAAAAGTTCAGGAAAAACTGAAAGCAGAATGTACACATCGTTAATGAATTGTTGACCAGTTCCACATCTATTAGCATTACCATTGTTAAGTATTCTTAGGATACTGCTCATCTCCATAGAAGTCTTATTCTAAATGTTTACCCAATTTTGCCATCCCGTTCTTGTTGCCAGTCATTGTGATTTGTATTTTCCTTTTGTCTTTGGTAAATTATTGTTTCAACTACACAACTACCACCCAAAATAAAGCATTGTAAGCAAGCCAAGATCTATAAATTGTTTGCTCCTGTGTCACCAATTCCAATATAACGCCTGGTTTAAGGAAACAAGAATGCTAAGGGTTGCTTGAAGAATAAGGAATGAATTGTTATTATTTATGTAAACCAACATGTGTAAATAAGACAATTTTGGTTGTTTTTATGCTTTGAATTTTATCAATATTGATTCATATTCTTGTATTTCTTGATTTATTTTGGATTTTTAAAAATCTACTTTTTTTTTAATCTGAGCAGCAAGTTATTTTCAAATGGATAGATCACACAGTATCAAACAATGAAAGTCTTTGGGTTCTTATAATTCTAGTATATGATTATTTAATGTTTAAAAAAATTTTGATTTCAAAATCTTGTTGCTGACTGTCCAGTTCCTTAGCATTTATTATCCCTGGTTAATCAAGTAAATCTAGGAGGATCGTTATTTAATAAAGTTTCTTTTATCAACTTTTTAAATGTTTCACATTTTATCTACATTCTTCTGTGCTTCCAAGTGTGCACCTAGTAGACTTTATCTTCTATACACAGCACTTTTAATCATTCTTGCTAAATGTTTGCTATTTCATTTCCTTGATTTTTCATAATATTCAAGCTTACGATTTGTCCTATTATGAGTAACAGGTTTTTGTTTTTCTTAAAAAGGTATATGGGAATAAACTAAACTATTTCCAAATAAATTATAGAATACACCTATGTAAACCAAGTAGATATTCTTCCTCTTTCTTTCTTTCTTTCTTTCTTTCTTTCTTTCTTTCTTTCTTTCTTTCTCTTTTCTTTTTCTTTTTCTTTTTCTTTTTCTTTTTTGGTACTTTTTGTGTTTTACAACTAAGGAATTAATCCAAAATCTTGCACCACATGTTCTCGGCCTGTATCCTCAACCAGACATATTCCATTTTGAGACAGGCTTCCACTAAGCTGCCCAGGCTGGCCTTTCACACATGCTTGGCATTCGGAATAGTAGGGGTTACAAGCATGTGCCATCATACCTGATCAGGCTTTCTGTTTTTTAAAGCTATTTCCCATATCATTGCAAGTTACAGTGTCTCAATATTCTAGGTTATTTGTCAAATGAAGTAGAAAACTGTTGAGAAATACAAGTTTCCATCTAAATAAAAATGTTTTACACTGAAGATAGAAAGTACTATATTCAATAAACATGGCATATATTGTCCTATTTCCATGAAAACTTATTTGAAGAGCACTTGTTAGGTGTTGATTTTGAACTAGATTGGAGAAGGGTCATAATAAATAGGTCTATAGGAGTTAGGACACTTATTCAAATGGAAAAAGACATATAAGAAGAGTATTTCATTTAATTGTTTATTTCACAGTGTGTAACTGAATGGATAGAAAACAAAGTTTGTCATCAGAAAAGTGGCAATTACTTATATATCAAAATCTCTGTAGAACTGAACCACTAGGAATTAGCACATAGACGATATTCATCAGTAGATTCTATAACAAACGTATTGCCAATTACAGCCCAATATTCTTAACATGGTAGATTCAATTTGACATTTAAGCTATTATTACAATGTCATGATATTTTCCAATAGTAATTCACATTAGAAGGTGATATGCTGTTTCCCAATGCTTCTTTGTTCAAAATGCCAAAATGTCTTCATTGAAGTATCTAGCTCTCCAGACTTTTTGATCTATGGTTTTCCAACTGCTTAATGATTGCAGTATTATTTATAGGAAAAACATAAAATTGGTTAGTGGGAAGATAAGCATGCCTGTCAATCTAACTTGCTGATGTACTCCTTAATCCAAAGTAATGTTCAAAAAGAATATATTTTAATCATATCAATGCTATAATACAGTAAATTAATACCAACATGTTTAAGTGTATTCAGTGTTGACAGCTTCTTTTCGGATCATATTTCATTAGCTGTTCTACTAAATAGTTTGTGTTATGTGTGGAAAGTACAGACCCGTATATTCAGAATGTGGAATCACTGAGTAATTTTAAATTGATTATTCATGATAATTCCTAAATTATCATAGTTTTCCTTTCTCTGTTTCATTTCAGATTGAAATAGTTCTTTGGATTAAAGATGATAGAAACAAAAGATGTGAGTCACAAATATTATCTTCATTGGCAGATAGCTTACATGAAGATCACCTAAGAAGCTTGTCTCTATTTCTATCACTTTGTATTTCTCTAGCTCTGAATTTAGCTTTTAAAATCCAAACTGTTCTTTAAATACAATCTTAGGAAACAATCATATTTTATGCTTAACTATTCACATATTCCTTTACTATTATTCCTTTCATATTCCTAAGTAAAAATCTGTATTTTGGTTATGGGGTTATATGTGAAGAATACAATTTTAAAATAGAAATTTATAAAATATTTACATTGGTAAATCATACTAAATGAGAGTTTACTGTCAAACTTGTATTAAAATCATAGTTTGTAACTAACAGTAAGTGAACTATTGTGAAGGGACATCTTTGAGAAAAACCACACTGCTTCATCCCTAAAAACTAGGAATTAGTATGTAATTTTCTGACCTCCACATGGAGTCTATGAAATATCTCTTGCAGGGGCTGGGGATTTAGCTCAGCGGCATAAGCACTTGCCTTGCAAGCAGGCGGTCATGAGTTCAATCCCCAGTACCGATAAAAATGAAAAAGACAAAAAAAAAAAAAAAAAAAAAAAAAGAAATATCTCTTGCAATTAAGCATAAATAGATATTAACAATATTTGCTAGCACTTTTATCTGAAGCATACTATGAAATTATAAGCATGCATTAATCTATTTCAGGCTAGAATTGATGGTTTTCTAAACATCAGCAACTTCCTATTTGCAGTGTCACCGATATATATCAACCAGGAATTACCAAGCTTCTCTTGACACTGCCCAGCTCACATATAATCCTCCATGATTTGTTTCCTTCCTTTCTGGTACAGAAAACATTTTAGCACAAGTTCTGAGAACAAATAGGTGCAATAAAACTGTGATACTACTAGGGCAATGTTAACCAGGGCAATGAAAGTAAGAATTTGCACTGTGAATAATTATATAAATTTAAATACACATGGAAACATGATGATATGTTATTGTATAAATTATAAGAAACAGTGATTTATTCACATCAGTTCTATAGATAAGAGGACTAAATGGGAAAAATTTCTTCATAAATAAAAAAATTCTTAATTTCAGTTCCCAAAAGAGTTTGTGATAACTATATCATCTTTATCAAAGCTGTGATTTTTTTTCCTTTCTTTCTTTCTTTCTTTCTTTCTTTCTTTCTTTCTTTCTTCCTTCCTTCCTTCCTTCCTTTCTTTTTTTCTAAACAAAGAAAAAAAAAACAATACCAAATTTCAAAACAATATAAAAAGAGACTAACAATGCTTAACATATTGTGTATTATCTCATTGCTAGAGAAATAAGGGAAAACATGCGCTTCACTATGGCATCCAAAAAAAAAAAAATGAAACACGAATCAATCTAACAAAGGAAGTAAAAGATTTATACATTAAAAATTACATTAATCTTAAAAAAGAAATCAAAGAGGATTTCAGAAAATGCAATGACATTCCCTGTTTATAGATAGGAAGATCAAACACTGAGAAAATGGACATGCTCCCAAAACTGTTATACAGATTTAGTGCAGGTCCAATCATAATACCATTTGCATACCTTACAGATCTAAACAAACCATTCTCAAAATTCATCTGGAACTAGAAGAGACCTAGAATAACAAAGGCAATTCTGGGCAACAAAGACATCACAATCCCTGACTTGAAGTTATACTACAAGGCTACTATGATAAAATCAACATGGTACTGGAATAAAAATAGACCAGAAGCTCGGTGGAATACATTAAAAGATACAGCTACAACTACAAACACACTCACCTATCTCATCTTGACAAAGGGGCCAAAAATGTTCACTGAAGAAAGATAGCCTCTTTAATAAGCGGTGCTGGAAAAACTGGCTTTCTATTGGCAGAAAACTAAAACTAGACACATGTCTATCAGCATGCACTAACCTAAAGTTAAAATGGACTAAAGATCTAAATATTAAAACAGAACCACTAAATCTGCCGGAAGACAAAGTAGGTAGAAATCTTGACGACATAGGGGTAGGCAGACAGTTCCTGAACAAAAGTCAAACTGCACAGGATATACTTCTCAGAATCAACAACTGGAATCTAGTCTTATTTACAAAGTTCTTGCATGTCAAAAGAAATCTCCAACAGAGTGAAAAGGAAACCCTCAAATTGGGAAAATAGCTTAGCTAACTATCTGTCCCTCAGACAAAGGATTTCTATCTAGAACACATAAAGAATTTTAAAAGATCAGGCCCCCAAATTAAAAGGCTTAATCTAAAAATGGGCTTCTGAGATGAATAGACGCTTCTCAGGTAAAGAACTGCAAACAGAAAATAAATATATGAAAAAATGTTCAGCATTACTGTTCATTTAAGTAATACAAATTAAAACAATGCTGAGATGCCCTTTCACTCCAGAAAGAATGGCTATCACCAAATCAACCAAAGCAAATGCTGACAGGGCTGTGGGAAAAGAGGAACACTTTTCCAGTGCTGCTGGGAGCACAGACTGTTGTAATCACTGTGGAAATCAGCGCAGAGTTTCCTCAAGATCTAGGTTTGAAGGTCCCATTCAATCCAACTATTCCCCTTCTAAAAGCATTATTCCACAGTGATATATGTGCGCCCATATTTATAGCAGTACAATTACTAATAGCTAAATCTCGGAAACTACACAAATGCCCATCAACCGTGGAATGAATAAAAAAGCTGTGGTATTTTTATACAGTGGAGTACTACTCAGTGACAAAGGAGGATAAACTTAAAGTTTATATAGGCAAACAAATGCAACTTGGGACTATACCAACTTGAGATTTGCTTGTGTAAACACCATATTCCCTCCTTAGTGTAAAAAATGGGAAGCATAAATAGGATCCAAAATGAAAAATAGATATTATGAAAATGAAAGAAGCTGCCCAAAAGGAAAGAAAAACTGGGCTGAGGAAAAGGAGAAAAGAAGGAAAAGACAATTATATATAAATATATGTAGTAGATAATTATACTAATACAAGAGATAATTATACTACCAATCTGTTAGTTAGTTCATCAGAAATAATGGTTGTGCTATCATTGGTTGATCATTTTTTCATGCTTATATCTGTAATCTGCAACTTTTTTGAACATAATAATACACCATATGCTTTTTAAAATTTATTTGAGAGAAAAAAGACACAGAAGAGGAAAAACAAAAAGCAAAAGAGACAAACAACAGCAACAAATGTAAACAAATAGCAGATAGGTTTTTAAAACAAGATGATAGGAGTTTAACAGTGGTTGTAATGCTGCATATTGTTACCTTGAAGAGGGTTGCTTAGAATACCAGAAATAGGCATGCAAAATTGATCTAATCACTTGAATATTAACTGTTCTTTTCCAAGAACTAATATAATTAGTATTAGCTATATTACATTTATATATACAAATTAATGTTTTTCCTTTTCCTTTCCTTGTTTCCTCCTTTCCTCTTTCCCAGTTACTTTTTGTCTTTGAGAAATTTCTTACCATTACACAGTATTGTAGATTTTGCATTGTATTTGCTCTTTTAAATTCTTATGCTAGACATCCCAATATGGTATTTACATATGTGAGTTTGATTTATTTCACTTATGTATATGAACTCAAGTTGTGATCATTTACTTGTAAAAGCCTTGATTCAATCTTTCTTTATAGCTGAATTGTATAACAAAATACCATATCTTTTTTATCTATTCCTTAATTGATGGGTACTTGGGTTGTTTTCAACATTTGGCTATTACAAATTGTGCTGCTCTAAACATGGCTGCATATATATCACTGTGGTATGATGTTTTCAGTTCTTCTGGGACTATGCCTAGAAGTGGGATAGTGGGTGAAATGGAACCTATAATCCTATTTTTTGAGGAATCTCCGCATTGATTTCCACAGTGACTGCACCAGCCTACCCTCTCACCAACAGTGGAGAAGAGTTTATTCATCCACACAACCCATTTAGCATTTGTTATTGGTTCATTTTTTTATCTTGATCATTTTTTCTGAAGTAAGATGGAATCTCGGTGTTTTAATTTGCATTGCTCGAATGACCAATGATGCTGAACATTTCACGTATTTATTTGCCCTTTATATTTCTTCATCTGAAAAGTATATATACATCTCAGATGAACTTTAGTCTGGGTCTTTTAATTTTGGGGGCTTGCTCTTTTAAAATTCTTTGTATGTTCTAGATAGAAGTGCTTTGTCTGAGGACAAGTGGGTAAAAATTTTTCCCATTCTGTGGATTGTCCTTTCACTCTGTTGGTGATTTCTTTTGATATGCAAAAGCTTTCTAATAAGATGAGAAGCAAGCTATTGATTCTTTGAAGTATTTGCTGTACAGTTCTGGTTTTGTTCATAAACTCTCTGCCTATCCCTGTGTCTTTAAGATTTCACATGCCTTTTATTCCAGTAGAGTTAGTGTTTCTGTTTTAATATTTAGAACTCTGACTCATTTCAACTTTTGTTTGGAGTATGGTGACAGACATGTCTAGTTTTAGTCTTTAGACTGTGGAAGACCAATTTTTCCAGAACCATTTATAAGAGACTCTCTTGCTTCCAGTGAACATGTTTTGCCCCTCTGTGAAAGATACAGTGACTGTGTATGTTTGTAGTTGTGTCTGCATAATCTATTCCATTGACCCTCAAGTCTATCTGCTGTTTTTATGAATATCATGATCACAGTAGCTTTGCAGTATAACTTCAAGTCTGGGATTGGGATAGCTCCTGTCTTTCCTTTGTTTCCAAGAATTACCTTTGCTCTTCTAAGTGTCTTCTGGTTCCAGATGAATTTTTGGAATGTTTTTTTCTAGATTTGTGAGACATGTTAATGGTATTTTGATTGGAATTATATTACATCTGTGTAACAGTTTTGGGAGCATGGCCATTTTCACAGTTTGGTTCTTCCTACCCATAAGCAAGGGATATCTTTCCATTTTCTGATATCCTATTCAATCTTCTTTTGCAGAATACTGTAATTTTCAATATATAGTTACTTTATATTCTCTGCTAGCTTGATTCCTAATGATTCTGGGGACTTTTTGGGTGCTATTGTGAAGAGTAGATTAGAACTTCTCTTTTAGTGAGTTTGCTGCCTGTGTGCAGGAAAGCTATTGACTTCTGAGTGTTGACTTTGTATCCAGCTATGCTACTGAATTTGCTTATTAACTTTAGTAGTATTTTGATGGAGTGTTTGGTGTCTTCTATGTAGATTAGTATGTCATCTGCAATTTTTCTGACTAGTGCTTCTGGAACTATATTAAATAGGAGTAGTGATAGTGAACACCCTTGTCTTACCTGATTTTAGAGTGAAAGCTTTCTGTTTTGTCCATTTAGTGTGATCATGGCTGTTGGTTTGTCATAGACAGCTCTTATCAGATTGAGGTGGGGATCATCTATTCTGATTTTCTGTAAGATTTTTGTTTATCATGAATGGGTATCATGAACTTTATCAAAAGCTTTTTCTGCATCTATTAAGATGATCCCATGATTTTTGACTTGGGTTCTGTTGATGTGGTGCATTACATTTTTTGATTTGTCTATGTTCAACCATCCCTGCATTCCTGGAATGAATTTCACTTGGTCATGAGATATATATATATATATATATATATATATATATATATATATATATATTGGGGATCAAACTCACAACCTTGCCGTTGACAGGCAGGCACTTACACAGTTGAGCACTTAAACTTGATGCTTTGCTGCATTCTATTTGCTAGTATTTTTTGAGGATTTTTTCATATAAATTAATTAGGGAAACTGGCTGCAGTTCTTTTTTTTTTTTTCAGTTCTCTTTTTTGGTTGAGTTATTTTCTGGTTTTGGTATCAGAATAATACTTGCCTCTAGGAATGAGTTAGGGAAAATCACTTCTCTTTCAATTTCATTAAAGAGATTGAGGAGTATTGGCATTGAATCTTCTCTAAATTTCTTATAAAATTCAGCAATGAATCCGTGAGAACCTGTATACTTTTATGGGCAATTTTTTTTTTCTTTTCCTTTTTATCGGTATGGGGGATTGAACTCATGACTGCCTGCTTGCAAGGCAGGTGCTTACGCCGCTGAGCTAAATCCCCAGCCCCTACATTGGCAAGTTTTTAATTATGTTCTCAATAAGCTGTGATTTTATTTAATGATAATTTCACATTATTGTTATTTGCTGAGACATTTTTCAGTAGGATACTTATGTGTAAGAACATTTTGTAAGACATTTTCTGAGCTTTGTGTTTGGTTCTGGCCTCTCTTTTGAAGACTTTTGTTATTATCATCATGCTTAGGAAACGTAGTGTCTTACTCTGAAGCTAAGCAGGTTTGCTTACTACCCAACATAATAATATGATGACTCTAAGGTCAGACCTTACTTTGCTTACTTCTGGTTATGAAATATTTGAATTCACTAAGTTAAGAGTTCATCTCCTTAAATTTACTATATTTACTAAGACCAGCTCAGCCTCTCCATATCTCCCCATGAGAAGAGAGACTTATTCAACGTGTGCAAAATCAGGTACCATGGCCAGTATTTCTGTCACGAAAAATAGAGTTTATTGTCTAGGCTCAGCAGTACAAGACCTTCTGGCATTCATGAAGCTAGTAGATTAATTTGTTATTTTACAAGTAAAATAAAAATACAAGCTCTTTATCATTTTTGAAAGACATTTTGTCCACAAAATAGGATACTGACAAGGAAAAGGAATTTGATGAAAAAGTACAAAATCATAAAGCCTGTTAACAAAATTTAAGGGAAGTCCATGGGAATAGATAATATTCATCAAAATGCATGGTCAACCAGAAAATACATTGTATATTTAACTAGGAAGTAAATGACCTTATACTTTAGTTCTCATTAACAAGAAGAAATTGGGATGTGGTTGTATGCTGACAACTAGAAAAATAGATTCAAATACAACTGTCCAAGCAGTGTATTGTAATTATTAATGCTACTCTAAGGAGGAGCTGGGACTTGGACAAGCTAGAGGAAGAAAGAATGGAGGCAGAATTACTCACCAATATAATGAGAAATGTCAGATCCATTCATGGTAGCAACCATCACTGTACTAAGAAGTTCTAGACAGGGCAGAAGAGGTATTAACTTATTCTTTTGACATAACAGTTAAAGGAATAAACATATATACTAGCCTGAAATAATGAAAGTTTACTAGGGGTCTGTGTGTAAAATTGGTATAAGGAATTTGGCTGATTCAGAGAAGAGAAGAGAAGAGAAGAGAAGAGAAGAGAAGAGAAGAGAAGGGAAGAGAAGAGAAGACTGACATGCATTTCTCATTGAGAAAGGATGAAAAACACTGCTCTCTTAAGAACTGTACCTTTCCTGGCATCTCTCATGCCTATCTTTGATCTAGTAAAAGACAACAGTGAAAGATCTGACTTTTTTGAAATAATGTGTCTTGTATGCAGTAAAATAGCTTTGTTGAGCAGCCACTGGATCATCATAAGACCCCTTATTTTAACTGAATTTCTGGGCATGGTGGTGCACATCTGCAATTCGAGCACTCAGGTGGCTGAGGCAAAGGATTGCCATGAGTTGAGGCCAGCCTAGGATACATAGTAAATTCAAGTCCAGCATGAACTATACAGGAATGCCCTGTCTCAAATAAATGAATGAATGGACAGAAGGTGTGGAGGAAGAACCTGAGCCACAGAGGCATGTGGCTCTCTGCCTTGATGTGCCAATTTTGAAATAAAGCAACAAAAATTCAACAAGTAACAAGATGAGAAAGACTAATATGTTTTGCTTGTCAAATGGAAATTGTATGTCCAAGACTGCAACCACCAAACTCTGGCAAAATCTCAGCATTATGTACAGAAAAAGATGGCACATATTTTAGTATAAATCTTATTTCTTTTTTAGCTACAAAAATAAAAATGGTTCAATAGGTTCTCAACTCTGAGAGCTTCCTCTAAGTTTTTTACTTGAGTCATTGATATTTTGGTGAGCTAAAACTTTATGATGTACCCTAGAGTAAACAATCTACTGAAGTATTCCACCTTAGAACCAGTTATGCTGAACTTAAAATTCATATATCATATTTAAGCATCTAATGCTCATATTTATTACATTAATAAGTGAACTGTTTTTATTTATAGCTTTAATATGGGACTTTTAAAAAACACATAAGTTTTAAAATTCCAGTGTATTCTCACAATCTGTAAATTGGAATGCAACCCAAGTCTCAATATACACAATACAAAAACAATATCAAATAAAGATAATCTGAACCCCCAGTAGTTTAAAATATTAGAATACTAGTGCAAGAAGCTAAATAAGTATACAATACTACTGACTTGAAGATATTTACAAAGTTGCAATTTGCTGTATAATACAGAATTTGTGTATGTTAAAAATAATTTGAACCTTTCAAAACCATGTGGTTCATATCTATAGATTTTGAAACATTTGCCTAAGCCTCAGGTGAAACAGGTCCACTCATCTTCAATTTTGAATTTTGTAAGGAAAATTAATACTTAATACCATACTAGTATCAAGACCACATTTTGAAACGAAGATAAACTTGCTAAAATCCACTCCATTTTTTTGTACTGCTGAACTACAAATCTGAAGAGGAGTCAGGAAGTAATCAGCATTCTTCGTGATTTTTTATTGATGTGTCCTTTTACCTGACTCCTCTCCTTTAGATCCACAAGGTGTCATACAGAGTTCTGTGTCCTTAAATTTGCCTATTCAGGACATTGTACCTAAATTGAATCATTCATTGAATAGTATTTTGGGACTGGTTCCTCCACTCAGTGTACTATTTTCAAAGAACACTCATATTCGAAAATATTTAAGAACTTCAATACTATTTATTGATGAATAATATTCCATTATATATCCATTTTATTTATTTATTCATTAGTAGCCAAACAATTGGGTAGCTACTTTTAATCTAATATGAATATTGCTGATTTGGAGATTTAACTATATATTTTTGTGACATATGTTTTCATTTCTCATGAGTGTCTATGTAGAAGAAGAAGTCGTGGACTGTGTGGTATCTCCACAATTAGTAACCTGAGAAACCGCCACACTATTTTACAAAGCAGTGTCATCATGTCCAGTTTCCACTTGCAGCAGAGAAGCTCTCCACAGTCTCCGCATTCTTGCAGTAGTTGTTATTACCTCTTCTTTATTTTAAACCAACATTCCAATGTGTATGAAGTATTATCTGTCTTATTTATTTTTCTGGTTGCAGAGACAAAATACCTCATGCCCAAAGTTATGGGCAGAAAGACTTATTTGGCTCACAGTTTGTAGAGGTTTCAGTTCAGTCAGCTGCCTCCTAGCTAGCGTGGCATGGCAGACATTCATCGCAGAGGAGAAACTTAATGGCAGGCAGAAGGTGGTAATAACAAGCAAGGTGGGTACCACCAGCACATTTCTATCCCCTTTATCTCGGCTATGCAGGTGGGTGGTACTCACAATCTTTATCCCAGTGCCCTTGTGTCTGGCAATGTACCATGAATGTATTCCAGCATCACACATTCTAGATCCAGCCACCTCTGAAAAAGCCCACCTGTGACCACATGAGGTTTTGGGGTAACAGCTAAACAAAGGCATAACATTATATCATTTTGATTCACATTTTCCTTATGGATAATAATGTTGAACAATCTTTAACGTAATGTCCTCGATTGCTATTTTAACCATTTTTGGATTGTTGGTGTGTTTTGCTGTTTTGCATGTTTTGTCTTTGCTGAAAAATCTCTTTAGTCTTTATACATTTTTAATACAATATTTCCCTTGCCAGATAGGCTCATCCATCATTTATTAATATTTCTGCCTTCTTTATCATCCTCTTAATGAATTGAGTATGATTTATTGAAACCATTTGTCCCAAGAATTGGGTGATTAGGCTCACATGATATAAATTTAACATAGCAAAATCCACTTTCATAAACTAGTCATATGCTGTATAAGAAAATGCAAACAGTGCATTTTTCATTTCTTTTCTATGTTTTTGTCAATTTGTTATATATTGTAATCTACACATGTCAAAAATTTTATATCTCCTTTAAACCATTGTCTTTTTTTTCATTATTATGTTTTTCAGGGCTGAGAATCTTGTGTATATTAGGCAATTTCTCTTTCACTGGAGATAGTTCTCCAGGTCTCTAAAATTATCTTCTAAAGGTAATGAGATTTTTTTTAAAAAATTATTTTTTACACTCATATATTTATCATTTCTTGTGATTTTTAATCTTGCAAATTTTAAGCTGTTATCATTTTCAGTCTCCCTGACGAGGTCCTTTTTAGGAAATTTCCAGTTCTGAATTCTTTCATATTTTTCCAAATGAAAAAAAAGTCAACAAATTTCACTATCACTGGATTTATTATTCCATGTGTTTCAGAAATTTAAAGGTATAATTCAATGCCTTCTGTTTTCATGGTTCCAACAACAGACTTTTCCTTATCTTTGTCCGGTATATTGGCTGCTCTCAGTATTTCCATTCAAGTTGACTGAGGTTGATTTTTCTTTCTTTCTTTTTGTTTTTTGGTTGGCTTTTTGCTGTTTTGTTTCCCATGGGGTCCATGGTATTTTTTGTATGTATGAATCCATTTTTTAACCAAATTTGGAAAAATTATGCATTCCAGCTTCAATTTTTCTCCTCTTCCACCTTGTCTTTCTGAGTCTCTAGACATGCATACATGATTTGCCACTTTACACTTTATATTGAGGTGCTATTTTTCTTTTTAAATCATATTTCTGTTCTTTACTTATAATTACGTATATTTTTCTGTCTCTAAATTAACTGATATTTTCTTCTGCTATATTTAACTTGCAATAAGTCTCCTCCTAAGTATTTTTAATGTCACATATTTTTTTAACCAATAAAAATTCTACTTGCATCTTTAGTGTATCTTTCATTTTTCTCATTATGTTCATATTCCTCCTTGATATCTTTTAACTTATTTCTAACAAGTATTTTAACATTTTTGTGATTTATCTCTCCCATTTCTGTTTTTAACTTTTCTGGCTGAATTTTGGTTAATCATTATACCATCCTGTTTGCTGATTATATTTTCCTAGTTTTTGCATGTCTGGTAAATGTTTGTTGGTTAGTCCATAGTTAAGTGCTACATTTAGGGTTTTTAAAATATATATAAATGGAAGATTGTTTTCTTTCTGGCTTTTAATCTTATTTTTTCAGAATTTTCCTCTAACTTTACCATATGCATCAAAGCTAGCTTTTACTATAGAATTACTTTAAGAATAATATTGATACTTTGACCTTCTGAGGCCATCAATTCTTACCGAATGATGAGTCCTCTCTATAGCTAGTAAAGCATGAGTGATTATTCTTGTGTGAACACTGAGATTTACATGATTATTATTTTCCAGTTTGAGTGCAATTTCCTTTCACACAGGCACAAAATTAGATTGGCCAGACTCAAGCAAATTCCCCAAACGACCAATCTCAAAAGCTGTCTGTCTCTCTGTATCTTCCTCCCTCCTCTGTCTCTTCTCTTCTACCTCTCTTTCCATCTTTTTAGTCTCCGTCTCTCTAGCTTAAAATTATAGCTGCCTCAGCTTCATCAGTCTGCAATCTTTTCTCTTAGCTCTGCAACAACGCCAGGCGCCCCTTTGCAACATAGAAGCTGCCCATTTTTTTTCTTCTTTTCAGTTTCTCTTAGAGACTACTGTCCTGTGTACCTGTTGTCTAATGTATAAAATCAAGTCATGTCATGTTTTTTCTAGTCAATTAGTTTAACAAATCAATTTCTATAAGTCAACTTTTGTGGTTATAGTGGAAGACCAATATATTAATTTGAAATTAACTTCCACCTAAAGCTTGTGACTTCTAGAATTTTACTGTCATTTTCCTAGTTTAGGTTTCCATCACTCTTCACCTAAATTCTAATAAATCATTTTTATGCTATTTACATTAGATTCTTCATAAATGTTTCTTGAATGAGTTATTAATAGTATTAAAGTTAAGAACATAAAGAAAACTAGCAACAAGCAACTGCATAGTAAATGTAGAGTCCAAAAGTATCAGTAAGATTTACATATGTAGTTGCTTACAAAATGGGGATCTGAGAAAAGAACATACATATATTAATAACTCTGATATTTGTAGTACTGTCATAACATGGAAAAGGTAAGTTAACTTTCAAAAATATTCAAAAAATTAATTGAATCATTTTATGCTAGTTGTTCGTTATTGTCAGTGAGAACTGTGGAACAGTAGGTGGACAATTCAAAGTGAACTAAATGAGACAGATTGAGCCTGTATAAACTGTAGTGTCCGGTAAGAAGTGGTAGCGCACTTCTGTAATTCCAGTACTTGGGAGACTAAGACAGGAGTACTAGTTCAAGGCCAGCCTGAGATATGCAGTAAAATTCTATTTCAAGAAGACAAAAATAAATAAATAAGTTAAAGTACTTTCCTGTATATGGCACTTTTAATACCCAAAAGATTTTCAAAGCATACAGTATTAAGTCAGCAAATGAGAACTCTTACCTGTGAACACATCATGAAAGGACATAATAAAAAAAATTTAATATAGTCTACATTAAATAAATTAAACAAAACTAGAAAGTTTTGCTGAAAATCTGTAATTGCGATCTGATGAGGACGTATAAGCAAAATATAATCATCCACAATTTCTTGTAAATTTGATTCTCTGCCTGCACGGTTCCACTTGACCTGATCACTCAGTGTTAAATTGTACTACTCTAATTAGGTGTGTGAGAACAGAGTCACCAAGAAGTATATATTATACTATGTTGGCATGTCCATCTTTGAGATACGTAGAAATTTTCCCTGAGTTGGTCTCTACACCCTACATGAACTTTCAACAACAGATAGACAGCAAATGGTTGTGATGAGTGAAAGGAGGAGGGTGCTAGGTGTAAGTGGGAGAGACAGTATTTAGGGACCTGATCTAGTACCCACTTAGAATGCTTTCCCCACATGCTTTAAAAAAGCAGAATAATACCAATACATTTTAACTAAATTTCTAAAAACATAGTTTGTCTTTTCTGTTTATTTCCTTTTAGACTGCATTGTGGAAATCATTTATGGACATAGGTATATACTTATGTTTATTTGTATTATAGTACAGGTGTGAAGAAAAGAGATAAATAATATGGGATGTGTACCATGAATTACTATTAACTCTATTTTAAAATACGAATATCTTACCTTCCAAAAAAAAATCCCCAGATGACAGCTAACCATTAAAAGCCATATTGGGGATAATGCCAATGCCAGCTACAGAAAAAAGCCCACCGTGGCATGCCATAACTACTAAAGATCAGGCAGGAACTTCCTCCAAATATTTATATATGATTTAAGGTTAATCACATTACCACACGATTGTTTTTAAAAAAAGAAATTTTATGGTTGTCGTTTGGAGAATTCCATTTGCAACCATATTTCAGCACAGATCTTTTTGTTCTCTTCAACTAGTGGCCATAAACAATCTCCAAGGAGTTGTTAAACTAGAAATTGCATTGCTGTGAAAATTGTTTATTTTTTTCTGTTTCTATTTTGATGTGTTCATTTTTTGCTTTCAAAAACTAACAGATCAACAACATTTATTTCCCAACTCTATTTATCAGTTAAGTTGGCAGTAATTTCTCCAATAAATGCTGCCTCTCCTAAAAGAAATGTCTAAAAAGTGAATTGAATGTATTACTTTGTTTAAAATAGAAAAACTACTAACTAGAAAGTAGATTGAAGAAGATTATGGTAAAACAATGTGTTTAACAGGTTTCTTATTTAAATAGAATTAAAATCTTCAGTATCAGCAACACATGCCCAAGTGAGAATGTAAATGTAAGACTGGCAAAGAAGGGTAGGGTATAATTTCATATACAGGTGGTTAACTAATTAAATTACCCCAATCTCAATGGATTTTTAGAAAATAATCGATTGTCAGAAGAACAGCGTCTTTCTTATGCAAGACAGGCAGACACAGTGGTTAAATTTGAAAATGAAGTTGTACAGGAGGTCTACACGGGCAGTCAGGTCCTGCACCCTGTTCCATTTGTTCTTTGTATTTAATCACATACACAAATACTTCTTTACTCTCAAATCCCACAGTCTCAACCGGTTAATGTTTTTAACTTTTCACTTTGCCAATTTTGTCACTTTAATATTTTAATGAATCTTGCTCTTTCTCAAAAATTGATATTCCTCCCAAAATCAAATGATTTAAGGTACTTGTTCAGAATGTAAATTTGGAGAAACTTTGAATCAGAAGTGCTGAAACTGGGCTTACATAACTGTATTCTTACCAATTTCTCAGTTGTAGAATTGCTAATGCAAGACAGGAGGTGAAAGAGCTAATTTGAATCGTGCCATTAGTTCCAAATAGATGACCAGATAGTCTGGCAGGATCCTTACAGTCGGGGAAGCTCCTTTGGTCCCTAAAAGTTAAAACTTACCTCCTTGTTTCCAGGGACCCTGAGTATGTATGAAGCAAGAAAATTTGCTAAAGACATTTTTTTTTCTCAAACATGATGAAGACACTTTATAAATTTAACAGAAACTGTGTTGAATATAAATTCTGCAAAATATGTAAAACTTTTCAAATTTCATCCAATTTTATACATTTATAAATGATAATACAAACATTGGAAAGCAGAATATATATATCCATTTAAGGATGACTATGTGAGAAAAAAAAACCTACAAAAACAAAACAAGAAAGGAAAGAAAGAAGGAAAAAAGGAAGAAAAATGGAAAAAAGGAGAGATGAAAACTCAAAATGGGAAAACATTTTTACAAAAACAATTATTAGACACTTTCTGCTTGTATTACATAGACTTCCTGTTCATAAAATTTTGTTGTTAGAATTTTTAAAGATCTTCTAAAACTGCCCAGCATTTTGGAGGATCAATTGAAGTGATTAGTTCATAACTAAAAACTACAATTCAGTTAATCCCACAGTTATGAGAGAGCGTACTCTCCATAATTTCTATGAAAAGGCAAATATAGAGACACAATATTCCTGTCAAAGAACAATCAAACCTTGGTTAAATTAGTTTAAAACTATTACAACAGAAGAATGAGTTGAATTCAGATTTGCTGAAACCATTTGGTTGTTCTCCTTTCAGTATTTTGAAAAACTTCTATACCGTTTGTTTGCACCTATTTCCATTCCCACCAAGTGAGCCAGGATTCCCTTTTCTCCACTTCATCTGCCACACCCTTTGTCATTTTAATAATGGCCTTAGTTACAATAATTATAATGTGGTATCTCACTGTAGTTTTGATTTGCATTTCGTGGTGACTAATAATGTTGGATAATTTTCATATACATGCTGATCATTTCTTTTATGAAATATGTCTGTTTATGTCACTTGCCTACTTTTAAATGTTTGTTTTATTTCTAGTTTCTTGAGTTCCTTATGTATTCTGCACATTAACTCCTTATGAGATGAAAACTTTATAAATATTTTCTTCCATGACATAGTTTTTCTGTTGATTTTATTACAAGCAGCTAAATTAGATATAAATTAATATACAGTCGGAGATTGACTTGGATATTCAGGAAGTCAGTGGCAGGTGGAGATAGCTACATTGTGCTGGAGGTGCATCTGAAGAAGGCAAAGCCTCAAGATCAACTCACGTTACTTGCATTCTTCCCAAAAGGATAAGAAGAGTAGTATTTGTACCACCTGATCCATTAAGCTCAGATATGCATCAGACAGCAGGGTGAGTGACCAGAACGCCTGGACCAGTCCCTTATCTTAAATGTTCCTGTTTTAGAAGACATAGATAAGGGGGCTGGGGGTTTAGCTCAGCGGCATAAGCACCTGCCTTGCAAGCAGGCGGTCGTGAGTTCGATCCCCGGTACCGATAAAAATGAAGAAAAAAAAAAAAAAGAAGACATAGATAAGTCAAGCATTGTGATGTTAGCCTTATAACCTTGATAAGTGCCTGCTTCCCTATTGGATCAATATTAACTAAAGGGCTATACTTGTAATCCCATAGATAGATTACAGTTCAATCCATGTTGTACCTACACGAGTGAGCTTCATATCTATATCACCACTAAGAAAAGGCCTCCCTGGAAACCCACTCAAGACTCCTCTTGTACCTAAGGAGTTATTCCTCGTCCCCAATAAACTTTGCTACCCTTAACTGCATTTGTTCTTTGGAATTTATTATTCAATTTCATGGGACATAAATTGGTATGCCTGTCATCTAGCTGATTGGGAGTCATATTTCTATAGTATCAGTTAGATTGATTGTTTCCATTTCTTTGAAGACTGTAAAATGAAATAATCCCTTTTGTCCATATTTTATTTGTTTGCCTGGAATTTTGTGGTACATGGGTTTTAAAACATCATTGACCAAAGGCCTATAATTCTCCTCACATTATTTAATAATTAAGTTTACAAGTACATTTTAAATACACATATTGATCACTTTCATCTTAGGGACTTTGTTTATAGCTTATCTTGATTACTCCTTTTTTCTTTCTCACTCCATTATCTTCCCTCAATCACTCCCCCCCCCTTTTTTTTTTACAGAAACTTAGTTTCCATTTCTCCTTTTTTCTTTTTCCCTCCCCCTTCCCTAACATCCCTTCCCAACTGATAATTTACTTCCTACTTCATATACATTCTTGTCTTTATATACATGTTAAGTTTCTCACACTAGAAAAACCAAGTGATATTTAGGCATTTGTGCTTGATGCATTTCACTTAAGAATGTGGTCTCAAGATGCATACTTTTATCTGGAAATCTCTCAAGTTTATCCTTCTTTATGGCTGAATATTATCATATATATATATATATATATATACATTTTTTTTTCTTTTTAAAGAAAAAAGGGGTTGATGGGTATTTGGGCAGTTTCCAAGATTTAGCTACTACAAATTGTGCTGCTATAAACATGGGTGTGCATACATCACAGTGGTATAATGCTTTTAATTCTTTGGGGAAGATACCAACAAGGCGAATAGCTGGGTTAAATGGAATCTCTAGTATTAGTTTTTTCGAGAAATCTCCACACTATTTTCCAGAGTGATTTTAACAGTCTACATTCCCACTAGGGCTGGAAGAGTATTCCTTGTTCCCCACAGCCCCACTAGCATTTTTTATTATTTGATTTCTTAATAATAGCCATTATTTCTGAGATGAGATGGAATCTCAAACTTGTTTTTATTTTGCATGTATCAAATGACCAGTAGCATTGACTATTTTTTCATATACATATATTCGTCATTTCTACCTCTTAATTTGAAAAATGTTTAGTAGTTTCAGATACCCATTTTTGGATTGGGTCTTTAAGTTTGGGTATCTGAATCTTTTAGTTCTTTAGAGATTCTATAAAGTAGTCCTTTGAGGAATAGTTGGAAAAAACTACTTATGACACAATGAGTTGTCTCTTCACTCTGTTGGTTTCTTTTGTTGTACAAAAGATTTTTTTAAAAAACCTATTTGTTAATTCCTTACAATATTTCCTTGGATTCTGGGTTTTGTTCATGAAATCTTTGGATACATAAATGTCTTCAAGATTTCTACCTATTCTATCTTGGAGTAGATTTAGGGTTTCTGTTACATTACTCATATCTTTCATTCATTTTGATTTTAGCTCAGTGCACGGTGTGAAACATATATCTAACATGCATCTAATTTTTGTCTTTCACATGTGGTGCAGTGTTTCCAGCACTATTTAATGAAAAGGCCATCTTTCTTTGACTGAGTATGTTTGGCTATTTATTTCAAAGAAAAAGTCACTAAATGTGTGTTGAGCTGTTTCTGCATCTTCTAATCTGGTCCATTGATCCTCACATTTATTTTTTGCCAGTACCATGCTGTTTTTAATCACAGTAGTTTTGTAGTATTGTGGGAAGCCGCCTATGATGGTGCCCATTTCCTGCTTCCGGGTTCTTCCCGGCCTGAACAAGCCCGCCAAATTGTCATGTCTGCCCAGTTACCCGTGACGCTAGCCTATCAGCTTGTTAGACGCGCTTCTCTGTGATTGGATACTGCTTCCCCTTATAAGAGGTTGTTCCTGCCCCCAACGGGTGGAAGAGGAACCAACACTGAGGGTGGCGGACCTTGTTAGGTCCGGTTCGCTGTACGCAATAAAGTTTGAGAGCTGATCCTGCTCGAGTTTGGTCTCCTGTCTCCCGCGGCTCCGGTCATCTGGTGGCCCGTACGGGGAAAAAGGTAAAAGACTCAGCGACATGCCTCTTCGGCCGGGAGGTGCGATTGCTGTCGCCTGCGGTACGACGGAGGACCTGGCCCAATAACAACGGAAGGCCCCGAGCGCCTCTTCTCTTCACCCTGATCAGCTACGTGAGATACAGCGGTTCCCGGGACAGGTGAGTACTGGATCGCCTGGGTTGGGTGGACGCACCTAACAGATTTTGAGCGCCACACGGGTGGACGCCGGTCTTTTTTTTTTCTTTGCATTTGTTTCGCTTTCGTTTCACCATTGTGGGCAACGCTGCTCGCAAACCCCTCGCTGACTCCCTAAGAGTCCTGCTGCGGACCCGAGGCATCTACATAAACCGGGTCACCCTTTCGAGATTTCTGGATAGTGTTAATGAAATTGCCCCCTGGTTTTGGCCCACGGGCTCTCTAACCCTCCCGTCATGGGAGAAGTTAGGAGGGGATCTTAGATGCGCCCGAGAAGAGGGACGCTTGGATCCCATGGTTTTACCCCTGTGGGAACTGATAAGGGCTTGTCTGACGGACGAACAAACCCCCAGGCTTTGCTCAGCCCGACAGGCTCTTGACAAAGCTCGATCCGAGTGCTCGGAGGAGCCCGAAGTCACACCTGACTTTGGGCCTCCAGAGAAACACAAGGGCTCCGATTCTGATTCGGATTCGGAAGGCTCAGAAGAGGAGGTCGTCTTTGCTAAGCATGACCCTCCTACACTGTTAAAAGAGGAACTTAGGGCTCGGGAAGATAAAAAGGGGAACCAAACACCACCCTGCCCGAGCTACTCCGCCTTACGGGAGGAGCTTAAGCCCTTCCGCCCTTTGGCAAGTTCGAGACCCACGATCACCCCCTTCAGGGCGCCAGGCCCCACTGCACCGCCGTGGCCGGAAGAGGAGTTGCTCCCTGGGCTGCCACCTCCACCCGTGGCCGCCAGAGGGCGCCCACAACCTATGGCACCGCCCTGGTTAGAGGGAGAGCTACTTCCTGGGTTGCCTTCTGCGCCCCCATCTGGGGAGGGAGGAGGACGTTCCTTCCACCAGAGGGTATGGTCGCGGCTTCCCTTTGAGTGTTCCGGTCTCCATGCATTCCCGGTAGCCCTTAGAAATTAAACAACTTAAAGCTATCAAGGACGCAGTTTCAGCTTATGGGCCCAATGCGCCATTTACCATGGCGCTTTTAGAGGCATTGGCAGACCTGTGTGATCTCTTCACCTCAACAATCTATTGGTGTTAACCCGAGAGGACTGCGCCCCAATCATATTTGGCAAATGGATGTTACACACATCCCAGAATTCGGAAAACTCAAATATGTACATGTTTCGGTTGACACCGCTTCTCAGGTTATGTTTGCTTCTGCAGAACCTGGAGAAAGGGCCACCCATGCTATTAATCATTGTCTTGCAGCCTGGGCTGCTTGGGGAAAGCCCAATATACTAAAAACAGACAATGGTCCTGCCTATACCAGCAAAATTTTTATGACATTTTGTCAACAAATGGAGGTCACTCTTAAACATGGCATTCCTTACAACCCCCAAGGACAAGGCATCATTGAACAGGCACATCGGACACTCAAGGGTGTCTTACAAAAGCAAAAAGAGGGGATAGGCCACGGCCTAACGCCCAAAGGAAGAATATCATTGGCACTCTTTACCATAAATTTTTTAAACCTTAATCACAATAATCATTCCCCTGCCATGGAGCACAATAACCCGTCCCCGGCCAACAAAGGGCTGGTGAGATGGAAAGATGTCCTTACAGGACAATGGATGGGCCCGGATCCAGTGGTTAGCTGGACCCGAGGTGCGGTTTGTGTCTTCCCACAGGAACCAGGTTGCGAACCGCTGTGGGTCCCGGAAAGATTGACGCGAGCAGTAAACTCCCCACCAGTTCCTGATAAAGCACAGGAGGATAAGCCCGCGGACACAAGTCAACTCGACCCTTCTGGGACCGACACTCAGCGCCCGAGACCATCTACAAACTAAAATGTCTGGTTTGGAGCCTTTTCTATTCTGTGGGTTCCTATTAATCACCCCTGTCCACACAAATTTGACCAACACTGTTAAAAATATGACAGCTTGGCTGCAAGACACCTACCTACCTAAGTTTCACAATTTGTCCCTCATAGTCGGTCAGGAACTTGACAATATGGACGGTATCCAACTAGGTCCAGTCAGGGGTTCTCCTGGCCCAACCTGACTACTTGGATCCTGATTGCCGTGGCCATCCTAGTGGGGCTTGTGGTTATTAAATGCTTGTTAGATCGCCTCATACAAACTCAGCAGCAGGTTAAGATCACAGCTATGGCAGCCATGCAAATGGCAGCAGGTGGCCCATCAGGCCAGCAGGCCGCCGCATATCTCCTTCACATTGCAGAACATCAGCTATAAGAGCTGAGTGGGCAAGCCAATGACGGGTAAGACGGGAAAAGCCCTCCCAGTCAACCTAAGACAGGCTCCACTCAGATATACATGGCCTATAAGGCCAGGGGTCCCTCCCGGAGTCAAATTATTGGCATTGAGATGCGAGACCAAGGGTACTGCAGTGCCATCCGCCCCAAAGGTTGGGGGGAAGGCAGGAATGAATGTCTATATGCATCCAGGTTCGGTTCACAAAAGCCTGGCCCTGCGAAAAAATGAACCACTCACCTTGAGCATGGTCCTGGCGCAAGGATATGCACAAAACAGGGTGATGCACAGCAGGGTATAGACCTCTACATTCTCTCATGCCTCGGCCTACAAGGTAGGCCCACTCCAAGGTGTCTAACAGCAACAAGGTCATAGACACCTTGGAGGGACCCACAGACCATCCTATTTTAATAAATAAAAAAGGGGGAGATGTGGGAAGCCGCCTATGATGGCGCCCATTTCCTGCTTCCGGGTTCTTCCCGGCCTGAACAAGCCCGCCAAATTGTCATGTCTGCCCAGTTACCCGTGACGCTAGCCTATCAGCTTGTTAGACGCGCTTCTCTGTGATTGGATACTGCTTCCCCTTATAAGAGGTTGTTCCTGCCCCCAACGGGTGGAAGAGGAACCAACACTGAGGGTGGCGGACCTTGTTAGGTCCGGTTCGCTGTACGCAATAAAGTTTGAGAGCTGATCCTGCTCGAGTTTGGTCTCCTGTCTCCCGCGGCTCCGGTCATAGTATGATCTAAAATCAGGGATTATGATGTCTCCTAAATTGCCTTTGTTGCCTAGAATTGGTTTTGATATTCTAGGTCTCCCCTATTTCCAAATGAATTTCAGGATTGTTTTCAATAATGCTGTGAGATATACTATAGGTATTTTGATAGTGATTGCATTAAATCTGTATAAAAACTTTAGGAGTATGACCATATTCACTACATTGGTTCTTCATTCCAGAGAATAAGGGATATCTTTCCATCTTCTGATATCTTCTCTGACTTCCTTTTCCAAAGTGCTACAGTTTTCAATGTAAACATCTTTTACTTCCTTCATTAGAAAAATTTGTAATTTATTTGTATTGTAAAAGATGTTTCTCTAATTTGTCTCTCAGTAAGTTCATTGCTTGTGTATAAGAATCCTACTGATTTTTTAGTGTTGAACTTGTATCCAACTATGCAACTGAATTAGGTTGTTAAATCTAGAAACCTTTTCCTGGAGTTTTTGGGCATTCTGTGTAGAGTATTATGTCCTCTGCAAATAATGATAGTTTAACTTCTTTCTTTCTTAACTTTCTTCCATTTATTTCTTTCTCTTGTCCAATTTTCTGTGCTAATGTTTTATGAAATATATTGAATATTTTGCTAGTTTTATTGATTCAAATCTTATATTAAATAGTTTTTTGCATAGCATGTCATGTCTGAATGATCTAGTTTTATTCCACATGTGAAAATGATTTTTTTCAATAGTGTATTGAATATTCTGTCCTTTCCTGTGTACATATTCTAAAAACCGTTGTCTATCTGATTTCTGTAGAACATCAATTGGTCAAATAATGAGACATATTAATTTGTAATATCTAGTTTCCTCTTTAAAATATAATATTTTTACACATTTGCCTGTATTTCCTTATAACTTTGGATGGGGTTTCCAAACAATCTTTCATTTCTTAGAGTTTTTACTTTCAAAATAATAATTATATGTTTAACTCCTTGGAACTGTTTTCTGTGACTAATAATTCTATTTAAATATCTCAAAGGATACTAGTGCAAAGGAGGCTTAATTGTTAATATTTTTGATAAATATTTAGTTTCCTCTGGGACACTCCATTCTACATGCCTTAGAATTTCCCTCTAATGTTGATTTTTGTGTGATGTCTGATTAATTATTTACATCTTAATTTAAGGCAACAAAGAAGAATTATTTGTACTTAGATAAAATATAATGAACATTCTTTTGCTTTATAGTAGCAGGACGAAGTCCCACACATTATGCTGGAAATTACCCTTCTAAATGCCAAAATGCATGAAGTTTAATATGATGTAATGAAACTCGCCATATAAGCTTTAAGCTTACTGATAGTTTTTATCTTCTATAATCCCTATATTATACATTTTTTTCAGGAAAGAAAGGAATAAAGGAGAAATTCTTAGTATATATATATATATATATATATATATATATATATATATATGTGGGTCTATAAATTAAATCATGAAAAGGTAATGTACATCTGTTTGGAAATTTTACATTTGTAATTCCTTATGTGAGGAAATATTAGAACTAGAGACAATAGAAATGAAAGAAAGTCAAAATCTAAATCCATAGGTACAGCTTTTATTTGGGGACATTTACCTGAACAAAAGAAAGGACAGCACTGATCAAGAGAAAAAATCAGTCTTGTCCCTTAATAAAAGGAAGGGCAAACCTCTTACCAGTTTTCTGTGGTAGATTAGGGGCTGAATGATCATTATCTCAGTTCTGATTTTAGAGGTGGCTCTTGACAAGTCTTTTTCACTTGAGAAAAAAACTGGTTCCCAGGAAATGATTGCTCTTGCTCAGAATGTAGACAGAGTTCCTGTCATAGGATAATTACTTCCACTTAGGGGAATATCTCATATCATATCTTAAATACAATTAAGTTTAAAGACTAGAAATTTCTAGGTGCATTTCCTGGTGTATATCCTGTAACAGGGTGTTTAAAGAGTTGTCAATTTTTGCCCCTGCACATCCTGAAAATACCTTAGTTACTCTTATGTTGATGTTCTTAGTCTTAAAAGGTATATTATCCAGGTTTCCTGTCACCAAAAAACAGTACCAAATACCCACTACTTGAAGAAAGACTTAATTTGACTCTTAGTTTCAGGGAATTTGGTCTGTGGCTGACTAGATCTGAGACAGGAACATCATGATAGAAGAGTGCAGTAAAGCAAAGATGCTTTTTCATGGCGGCTAGGAAACAGAGAAGGAAAAGAAATAAACCAGATAGAGACCCCAAGGTCAGGTCTCTCTGACTCACCCAGATTCACCAGAAAGTACGATCTGTTATCCCTGTGTGGATCCCAAAGTGCAAGTTGAAGCTGCAACTCACAACAGGAATATGGCAGGCTAGGGATTAAGTTCTTGTGATGGTTGGTAACTGAATGTTCCCCAAAAGCATCTTGCAGTCATGAATGTGTGCTTCTCAAAGGTGGTTAAAACTAGAGTTTGTGAATGACTCATTGTCTAGTGCTGAGGTTATGGGTGTGAGTGCTACATCCATTTTAATATGTGTAGCCTAAATATAACATAAGGGACAGAAAAAAAAATCTTCTTTTGCATTTCTCCTTTTTGGTTCTTGTTGCTTTTGATGACTTCCATTGCCATGAATTATTGCTCCTCCCCAGAGTCACCCTGCCTTGGACCCAGAAAAGTAAGGACTGAAACCTCCACAAACTGTGAGCTAAATAAACATTTCTTTCTTTGATTTGGGGGATGGTATTTTGTCCCAGTAATGAGAGAAAAGCAACCAAGACAAGCCTCTTTTATTTTTTCCTGTCCTTTTCTGTATAAAGTTCACTTAATGCAAATGATGCCAATGTCTAATGCTTTAAGTTTCTTTGTTTGTTTTCCTCCTCTGTCCTCTTGACAATCTCTAACTATATAATTTGTAGAGCTGAAATGAAATGTGCAATAGACACTTCAAAGAGAAAAAATATATTACCTGATAGGATGGTTGTATGTCTAATTGTGGTGCTAACTTTTACTAAATTATTCTGTTCAAAGAAGATACAAAGATACAGCTATTTGTGTATATTGCTTAAATTCTAATACACGTAAGATGTAAACTCCTGTAAGGCAAGAATGTTTATCTCTTTTAAGGCTTTATTACTGAAATGTTTACATTAAACATGATATGTATTTGTTCAATCAATAAATGAATGATGAGTCAATGAACAGTAATGCTAATTCTATGATTTTATAGGATTGGGAGACTGTCCGAGAAATTACAATAGTGAATTTGGGAGAAGAGTTGCCTTTTGAGCAATTTTTTATTTTTGCCTTTGTCTTTTTCTTCTCTCTTCCTATCATCCAAATAAATCATAGCCATTTCTAGCTGAACCATTTAAAAAATATTGCTTCCTAATGTAAAAGTTGATTTTCAGCCAAAATGCCTATAACTGATTTAATTGGATAAATACTAGAACAAATTAAAAAATTTAATCATAAGTTCTGCAAGTAAGAATCATCTTTCTAGCATAATATTTTCATCCTGGATGGTATTCTCACACAGAATGCCAAAGTCAGCTCTTTTTCATGATTTCCCTGCTATCAGATTTAAGCTATAGCTTTAGCTTGATTGGCTCCACTTTCTTTTCTGCTTCAAGGAAACCTGTTGCCTCTGTTGGCATATTTACTGCTGCCCTTGCAGATATATGAACTATCCCAAGCATAACATGACCACAGATGGTAGAAAACTCACTTTAATCAATCTCATGCTGTGTTTTTGGAACCGCCATTAGCAGTGCCAGTTTCATGGCTGATTGTCAGGGGCTAGCCTATGCCCTGGTTGTGTGGAGCAGTAATCCATTTAATTTTAACAGAGCACAACTTAACAGCTTTAACTTGCCATGTTCAAGACAGTATATATTTATTGCTCGGTACTTTCCAGCTATTTCAAGGTTAGTACTGTCTGAGTTAAGGGCTTTCAGTGTACTAGGTACTTCCGTTTAAAACAAGTGAGCAGGTGGCGTAAAATGTTTTCATCTTCTCCAGTGACTATAAACTCATTTTCCAGCAGCCCTTGATTCCTTAGGACTATAGAAAGGGGTTGTGGCTTGCTGTTCAAGCCAAATGGACATCATTGTTATCTCTTTCTGGGGAAACCAACCCATAATTTATTCGCCAAAATGAATTAGAAAGAGCGTGCTTGCCTGGTTCAGATTATAGTAGAGAACAAGCTTTCATCCTCTCAGTTCTAACAGCTATTTATGAAATTGGATGGCAGTCCTAGAAGAGATACTATATTTTTCCAGCCTCAGATAAATTTAATGGTCCTAGCTACTCTCAACACTTTGGTAGACTATCAAGAAAAGTAAAGGAAATACATCAACAAAAATGGCATAAAAGAGTAATCTGCTTAGATAAAATCTGCTTTTAATTTTTTATTTTAGTGCAATACAAGTTGATATTATTAAAGAAAACATACAAAGCATTTTTCTTACTTCTGTAAAAAAGACTCAAAATCTCTTAACAAAATAGAGAATAACAACAGTTAATATACTGTGTCTCATGATCTAAAAATGGCCAAAATGTTACTCAGAATAAAAGTCATAGAAAAAAATTGTCTTACAAAGAAACAAATAAAATGACAAAGCTTTTTTTGGAAACACAAAAGAAACTAGTATAAATTAAATAAATTAGCATATATCATAAAATAAATTTTAGGTTGGGGATATAGTTCAGTGGCGTAAGAACATGCCTGGCAAACACAAGGTCATGAGTTTATTTTCCAGTATGAAAAAAAATATATATGTACATATATACATATACAAATATATAGATAAATATATAAATGTATATTATATATGTTTATATATACTGGATTCAATAAGAGGTAATTTTGGGAATTTATGTTTAGCTTTTTGTGTCTGATTTGTCTTTTACTTTTTGGTAAACAACAGATGTCAGGTTAAAAATTCCTTGGGATTATTGTAAAACTGTAGGTCAATAAAAATTGTGAAATCTATTGGCAATTAAGGAAAATTAAGTCTTATCCTCTTCATGCAAAGAGATGTGTACATTCTCTTCTCTTTTATTAATACATTGTGAAGTGTGATTTTTAAAAATATATTAACTGAAAAATTCTCTGTAAGATTTTTTTGCTTATCAGGAATCTTTCATCTGATAAAAGTCTCACAAATAGTTTTAACACTTTCAAATTCTGTCTTATTTTGTTCTATGTTAATTTTAATATGGTATTATTTTTCTTGAAGTTTATTAATTTGTGAAGTCAAGGTAATGCATGAAATATCCCAAACAAGTTAACAAATATAAATTCACTTTTATTCAGGCATTCAACTAATTTATATCATTATGAAAATCAATATTGAAAGTATCCTTTTTGACATCATGGTATTAGGCCTCATAACCACACAGAATGACTTGCTGACTTAATTCCTTTATCATTTCTCCTTCTCCTCCTCTTTAAAAAATATTCTACAGATATATATTTTTTGGTG
The DNA here is from genome assembly GCF_034190915.1 of Cavia porcellus. Lineage (NCBI taxonomy): Eukaryota > Metazoa > Chordata > Mammalia > Rodentia > Caviidae > Cavia > Cavia porcellus. Next base: position 62,570,257 of record NW_026947493.1, read on the forward strand.
GTGTCTTGCTTATTTTTCTCTCATTACTGGAACAAAATACCTGATGCCCAAAATGAAGGACAGAAAGGTTTCATTAGTTCACAGTTTGTGAAGGTTTCAGTCCATAATCTGCTGGGTCCACACAGGGTGGTGTAGCAGAGGAGCAACAGTTCATGGCAGCCAGAAGACAGCAAAAGCAGTAAGAGCCAAAAAGGGAGGAGCATGCAGAGAAGGTTCTTTCTGCCTACTTGGGTGTGGCACTTACAACCATACATAGAATGTGTTTTCTCTCTATATCTCTGTTATTCACCTTTAAGTCCCCTTAGTGATTCCTCCTTTACAAGATATGCAAATATCATGGTTCTCTGACATTTTTTCTTCTATGTCTATTCTCTAACTAGATCATCTTACATTCTCATGACTTTAGTTGCAATCTACACATGAATGATATTCAGTTGTATTTGTGTGTGTGTACAACTCATTATAAAGTCCCAGAATTTTCAGATTTAACTTAACAAAATTACTTTCTTGAACCATTAATGAACCATTGTCCTGAACTGTTTGCTGTTCCTCAAATCTATTATCGCCATTGATTCTTTACTTGCTCTCACAAGACACATTCAATCCATTAATGGTTATGCCTGGCTTTACTTCACAAGTATTTCTACAGCTACTATATTTAACTGTCACAGTTAAATTAAGACAAAACTAACAATATTAGCATCATCCATCTGAACTAATCCAATCAGATGCTAGTGGCATCTCCTTTCTTGCCTCTTTGTGTCCTTCCATTTGCATTGCTGCCACACTCTAGTTTCAAAAGCATAAATCAGACACTGTCATCTCACAGTTCAAATACCCTAATGATTATGCCTTATGATGTGTAAAAGTCATCCCAGTTATTAAAGCATGCCTAATATAGTGCTTGTATACTATCTTGGAACAATCTGTTCGTGTTTCCGTAGCTTCACTTTCTTTACAATAAAGCAAACAACTCTATTTCAGGGATATAGTTGATTCCTGAAATGGATTTTCTTTCTCAATCCCTAAAATGAAAAAATGATTCCTTAAATATGTCACATATTCATGATCTATTTCTGAAAATCTAAAGTACTCTCTTGATCGCTTTCAATAGCATTACTTGTTTTATTTTATTTTTACTGTTTCTACCTATCTGAAATTATTCCTTATCCATGTATTTTCAGGCATATTTTCTGAACATCTGTAGTATCCTGAGCTCCAATCCCTAGACTATAAGTCTCCCATGAGAGTGAAAAACTTTATTCTCTTATGCATCATTGTATTCAGTCGAAAACTGCTTGTTCTGTGCAAATGCTGAAATGAAAAGGCAATAAAAGGAAAATTATGAATGGTAAACAAAGAGAAAATCATTTCTTTAAGAAATATACTAGCTATATAATTATTAAATTTTAAAATCTTAAAATGTGTTTGTGTTTGAGATTGCATACAATATAAAGGATAGAATGAAACTTGTCTTTCCCTTTCCTTTCCTGTCTTCTCCCACCATGAGCTCTTTCTTCTCTGGAATGCTCCTCTGACACTCCACTGTGCCTTGGAGGTAGGTGATCATGAACTGAAATGTCTACAAACTGTGAGCTAAACAAACCTTCCCTCCTTTATCTTTGGGTGACAAGTATTTTGTCTCAGTCCCAAGAAAAGTAACTAAGACAGAATTTGGTACCAGAAGTTGGGTCATTACTGTGGCTATGCCTGTCCATGTCATTCAGAAGATTTTGGGAATGGCTTATTGGAAGAGTTTGGATTGATTTAGAGATACTGGCTGAAAAAGTAGAGCTGGAACATCTTAGTCTGAAATAGGAGATTCTGAGAGTCTGGTTAGATCTCAGAACATGAGAATGCTGACAGAAATATGCTGGCAAAAACCAGGCTCCGGAGATTTCTTCAGGGAAGAACTGCCTTGTTTGTTGGACTCCAGATGATGTGTATTATAGATTAGCAGAAAGCTTGTCTGCATCTTGTTTGTGTTCAGAGACTTTTCCCAAGACTAAAATTAAGGGAAGTGTGCAAGTTGATCTGGCAGAAGAAACAAAACAAGTTTAGCTAATTTTGAAGCAATGGTATGGTTACTGTTGGTAATTTTTTAAACCAGATTTATATTGAGAATCAACAGCAAAGAGCCCAGATGAATGATTTAAGTCATTGTGAGTTTAGCTAGAAAGGAAGTTCCATTAAAGCTATAGACTGCAAAAACAGAGCAGAAATCTTGATTGCTGAGAAGGAATAGAAAAATAGAAAAGATATGAAAGCATAATAAGAAGCATCATGACTCCACACTTTGAAGCCTCAAAATTACAAAAGTAAAAGACTTTGCTTTGAGAAGATATCCACAGAAGACCATGTTTTGCAATGTGTGCATCTTACAGAATTCATTCCTCAAATTGAATTCAGAGTGCTCAGTGATTTAGGATCTAAACCCCTCCCTCCATGGGAAAGAGAAGTCTGGCTTCTGCTCCTAATGACATCAGGCCTTAGGATCGTCCTACTGGTGCTGATATTAGGTGCATACAGAATTAAAGCATGCAAAATGAAAGACTTTCACCCGAACTTCAGAAGAAGGCCTGGTAGACCAAGCAGTGTGCCCTTGATAGAGCAGTCTGTGAAGCTATTAGTGTGACATCAAAAGTGCAGTGCAGACCCCAAAAGTTTGACAATTCAGAAGCATGGATTGTCTTGCAAAGAGTGAGCACAGTGGGCCCAAAAGAGATGCCATGGGGGCTGGAAAGACTTGAAGTACAATAGACACAAAGCACAAGCACTTTGGAGTTCGTAACTTGCCACAAATTTCTTTGGATGCTGCACATGGAACTACAGAACTTAATGTTTTCTGTTGGATTTTGAACTTTGGGAGGCCAAGGGCAGAATGTTATGCTTCTGTCTGAATGTTTCCCCAAAGCCTTATATGGTAATGGAGGGACAGGTGTTTTGGAGTTGACTGAATCTAGAGTGCACAATTGATTGATGGTACAATGCTGTGATTAAGTGTGCTGGGATTAAGGATAGGTGATTGCTGACTCAGTCCATTAGACTGCCAATACATTAGATTAGTAAACTAATCTCAGTAGACTGAATACAAGGAGCAGAAAGAGGCTTGTCTTCCCGTCCTTCCTTGGCTTGTTGTTTTTGTTGTTTTGTTTTGTTTTCTGCTGCCATGAACAGTTTGTCCTCTAGGTTGCCCCTCTGTGAAATCACCCTGACTTGGATCCAGGTGATTATGTACTGAGATGGGTACAGACTGTGAGCTAAGTAAATCTTTCCTGATTTAAACTTGGGTGTATTTAGTCTCAACAGTGAGAAAATTAACTAAGACATAGATCATGGTCAATGCTTAAAATTTTTATGCATATTCTGCCAAGTGAAGAAAAATCTCAATATTATTTACTTTGACTCTATGACAGATAGAGAGCCACACTCTCACTAAAATGACAGTTAAGGCAGGGAAAAACATTCCCACTATATTCATGGTGATTCAGAGAGCAAAAGCATAAAACATCCTTCCAAAAATAAAAACAAAGTTATATATACATAGATAGATAGATAGATATAGATAAATAGATGCAGCCATACTGTTTATATATCTCTAACAAGCATAGCAAGCATAGAGAGGTCAACCTTGAGCATAACTTTATGTCTTGACAGCAGAAAAATCAAGTAGACTTATAAATTGTTAATTAAAATTATAGAAAATGTAGGACATAAAACCCTTTCTTTCCCATTGCTTTTTTTTTTCGTCTGTAATAAAGATAAACATAAAGTAAACACAGCAGGAAAAGACATGTAGTAATTTTACATTCTTGAGGAGAAGCGATTTTTAATTAGTCAAAATACTGATTGACTAATAAATAAATATTAGCCAAGAATTGGACACGCTGTATTATTCATCCCAAAAACTCCAAAAAGTATACAGCACCCTTATATTGCCCATTAGCATAAAGAATAAAATATTTTCCCTTTTCACATATTATGTTTTAATTAAAGATCAAAAGAGGAATAAAGACAATAGTATTAGAGGAAATAGGGATATATATGTATATATATATGTATATATATATATATATATATATATATATATATCAGCTAATTTAGTAATGTGCTCTTGAAGAAGGTGGCAATTCAGGTCAATGTGGAAAGACAGACAAAATTTGAAAGCAGGGAAAATTCTGAATGAAGCAAAATTAGGGAGGAAGTGTTAAAAGTAACACTATGTAATAGTTATATCAGGAAGGATAATAGGCTATGTTGGTAGAATTTGAGAATTTAGGAAAACAGGAATAAAATTTAGAGAAAGATAGTTTCACAGTTGAAGAACTTGATTGCCAAACTAAGAATGCAGGAACAACAGAGATTCTGAAGCATTTTGAAGCTTGAACTATGTTTTAAAAATATGATTTGAAAATATTAATATAGTAACACTACAGACGTAGCAAGTATCATGATATATTAATCAAAGCAGTAAAAAATGCCAAATGTTTATTTTATTGAAGATACACAGAAAAGTAACCGAGTTGTTTCAAAAACCTCAGACATTGGCTGCTTAAAGATTTTTTTTTTTTTAATTTAATGGGCCTAGAGAACACACTCATATGTGGAACCAAAAAAGTTGATTTTTTGACAAAATGAGAATGTGGTGGTGATTATTAGAGGCTGGAGATACCATGGAGAGAACAAAGAAAGAACATTCAGTGGATTACTGAGTTGCAGTTGAAAGAAAGAAATTCTACTGTGTGATTGCATAGTACAGTGACTTGACATAACACACAAGTGATGTGCATTTCAAAAACTACAAGAAAGAATTATAAAATTTTCTCCATAAGGAAGTGATAAATGTTCACTGATATACATAGATAGGTTTACTTTGGCTTAACTATCAGACAATCTATGTATGAATCAAAGCATCACATTTTATCCCATCATGCATATAATTTAATGTGTGTGTCTATTATTTAAATTTAATTAAAAGTAAAACCAAATTAAAAGGCAAGTAATTAAGCATCCCTTGTACTTTTCCTGAGACATGTTAATGATAGAAGTGACAATTATGATTCATTTTAAAATTGTCTAAATGTTATGATATAGATAGAGTACAATATTCTCACCTTAACTCCCTTCCCTAGCAAGAAAAGTGTCATAGGTTTGATATCTGAATATATTTGGTTGCTTTTTGCTGCCAGGAAACCAAAATTTTGAACAGACTGCTGAATTCACTATCCCAAAATCTTTACTAAAAACTTCTACATGGGTGAGGCAGAGCCTTAATCATCTAGAAAGAAAAGCTTTCCATAACCTCTTAAGCATTAAGAAAAACCCTATAGATGAAATAGTTATTCTATTTTGTCACATGTTTCTAGAAAATATACATTCAAATATTTCTGCATTTCATAATTTCATATGTCACAGAAAGAAAATATTGAATTATGGGAAACTGCAAATCTTTGCAAACACAGTTTAATTTTTCAAACACTCCATATGCCATATAAACTGAAGTGATGATTGACTCTTCTGCATAGAGAAAATGTAACCTGATAAACAAAGAGGATGAGACTTTGAAAATGTTTTATTCTTTGATTTAGTTTTGAAATTTTCAGTCAAAGTCATATTCACTGGTCTCTGCTGATTCTGCCAATGCTTTCTGTTGGTACTGCCAATAAAAGTTTACCTTGGTTATTCAAGTGAAAACTCAAGTCATTGAGCTGTGGGATACCCACTTCAAAGCCTGAATTCCTTATTTGCTTTCTAAAACCTCCTTAAATGACAACATAAATTTGAGTCTCTTTCCTCAGAGATACTGGAACACTTTATAGTTGCTCTTTTTTAAATAGGGCTTTTCTATTTCATCTGTTCATACAATCTAAATGATGTTACAACCAGGAAGTTTTATCTTTCTTTTGTTTTATATGAAATAGGTGCATTGAGTTGCAAAGCTAAGTCCATCAACTTTAACAAATAAAGTTGACAGCTACACTAGTAACCATAATTTAATGCATATTTATAATCACAAGCCTTAATTAATTCTTTTTTCACTGGAATACATTACTCAAAAATCATGATTTAAAGGAAGAGAGATATATTTTGACTCATGACTTTAGTTCAAAATCAGATGGCTCCAAGAAGGGAACAGCATGGTGCAAGAGTCAAGGTGAAAGATAATTACTCACATCATAGCATCCAGGAAGCTCATAGTCTTGGAAGAAACCAGAGAAGGAGACCTATTCTTTTAGGTCATATCACTAGTGACTTGCTTTTTCAACCAGACTTCTATAGTACATCATCCCAATCACCTTTCAAAAACATGAGGCTTTGGGGATCATTTTACATCTAAACCATATAATCTGCTCCTAAGGTAGACACATGTTTATCTCATCATACAAAATGCATTTAGTTCATCTCCAAGAGTTGCTATAATTTGAATAGAAGTCTGATTTCCTGAACTGAATCTCAGGGAACCAATTTTCTAGACCACCCACTGGGACATGGGGCTTCCTTCTCAAAACAAAGTCTTTTAAAGGAATTTGCCTTTACCGTCTTCCATCCTAGAGTTAGTGAAGAGTGGGGTTTTACTAATTCCTGAGATGCCCTCAAGTCGATTTTCCTAGTGTCCTGATGTCAACTATTTGCTTTGTGTAGGGGAACAGACTATGTGACAGATTGGTGGGAGCCAAACTACTTGCCCTGCAGTCACAGGTAGACTTTGACTTGCTTCAAGAATAGGGAAGTGAGTTCGATCCCTGGTACCGATAAAAACAAAAAAGACAAAAAAAAAAAAAAAAAAAGATTAGGGAAGTGTTGTGGAAGGCTAAAGGCTGAACGCCTCCTGGCTGGGTAGGATGTAATCCTTTAATCCCAGAGCTGCTGAGGACAATACAAAACAGCAAGTACTCAGGTGTGAGAAAGATCTGAAATTGTTTCCTTTGTGATGTCAAACTTATTCCTTATTGTATTACCTCATTATTACTTCAACTGCTGTTCCAGGAAAGATATACTATTGGCTAGTAAAAGTGGACCGGTTAAAGAGGTCTTTGTCTTTGCCCAATCTGAGGAGGCAATGACAGTTTCCTTGAATCTGCAAGTTTCTCTTTATCTTTCTTCATTCCATACCATACCCTCCTTAGCAGCCAAACTGGGAAATGATCATCTCTCTATAGGCTTGTTTTTAAAACATTTCAACAACCATTCTTTTCATGGATTATTTTGTTCCTCATTTGTATTGTAGAGATTACCCAAAGAAGCAAGCAGCACACATGCTACAATTTTAATGCTCAGTTGTTTTGAAATTTCTTCTACCAAATTTATTGGTCCACAACCCTTCATCTCAGTCTCCTGATATGAGCAAAGTATTGACAGGTTTTTTTTTTTTGTCAGAGTGTAACACTCAACCTGAAAACTAATTTCCAGTGAGTTTTTTTTTTTTTTTTAATCTCAAATAAAACCTACTTTGTTTGCTCTTTGCTATTTTCATTTGTAACATCATTCTGGTCTTTTATATTCTGACTAGAATGTCCCATCAATCAGGATTTATGGCATTCTAAGGCTTCTCTAGACAGCATCTCCACACCATTCCAAATTCCTGCCATGAGCCAGTTCCAAAGACTTCTAAATCACAAATGAACCCCCAAACTCGAGTTCAAAAGATGGAGCAAAAATGTATTTTAAAAAAGCATCGCTGATTTATTTTATCTTTGGCCCAGTGACACAGTGCACTTGAAGTTCCAAAAGCTGTGTGTCTCTCTCAAAGCTTGCAGCCTTTATGTACATATCACAGTTTACAAAGTGAGGGGTTATGGGCGTGGATCAGGAAATTTGCTAAGGAAACTTTTGTTTTCCTTAGCAGAGGATTAGAGTAGTCTAGCAGTATTTAACAATCCTTTGTCAACTTATTTTAGCACCACATCTGTTATTTGTAGAGGGAAACAATGGATAACATATCAATTAGGATAGGTTTTTAGGGATTTACAATTCTTTACAGAGTGTATCATTGATTAACATATCAATTAGGTCACCCAGAGGGGGGAAAAATGCATACAGAACAGTAGAGGACATTACAGGTAATTTGGCATAACACAAACATAAGGAGCAATAATGAAGCTCTTTTTGCTAATGTACATCATTCTCCACTGATTTTAGTCAGTGATACAAATCATTGGCTCTTGGGGTTTTTAGACATAGGTATCTGTTTATAACCTTGTACTTTAAAATCATAAGCTTTTATAGTTTGAACCCAATCTGTGACACAGTTTATCAACTTGTTTATAATACAAGACCCAATAGGAGAATAAACAAAATCTTGCAGCTGCCATTATTAAAGCTATTAACCAAAAGGAGAAAGAAAACCAACATTTTAATTAACTCTGTTCTGTCATACAAGTGACAATTTTTTTTAAAGACAGACAGAGGCCTCCTTGGGGGTCTCTACAAGGGAGAACACAAGATTATCAGTTACATTTGGCAACCTTAAGCTTTAAAAAGTCCTTGGAGGGAAGGCCAGTCCACTTATCCATAGATTGATTGCCTTTAGAACCCGGGACCTGCTTGAAGTGGGAATGATGAATCCAGGCAGGCTTTTTGGCTACTTTGATAGCGGTTGGAGTGCTGAGGATTACAATGTAGGGACCTTTTTATTGCAGCTCAAGAGATTCATGGTGATGCTGCTTGATAAGGGCTACTATCCCAGGCTCCACAGCAGGGTGTTTGTCCTCGCAGTGGGCAGCAGATGGAGGGTATTGTTGTCCAAATAACTGGTAGATGGAAGTCAGAACTGGCTGAAAAGTGTGGGGGGACTTAATAAGATCTTGATTAGCTAAATCAGCTAATTTTTTTAAAAAGAAATCTTAGGGATAACAGGAGGAAGTCTCCCATATAAAGCCTCAAAAGGGGAAATACATGCAATATAGGGGTACATCGTACATGCAAAAGAGCAAAAGGAAGGAGACTTACCCAATTCTTGGCAGTTTTTAAGGCATCTTAATTATTACTGTCTTTAAAGTTTGATTTATCCTTTTTACTTGTCCTGAACTTTGAGACTGGTAAGCACAATGGAGTTTCCAATTGAGCTGCAAAACTTAGGTTAGTTTTTGAGTTATCTGGGCTATAAAAGCTGGGCCATTGTCAGACCCCATGGATAAGGGGAGGCCAAATTGGGGAAACTGCTATCAGGGCTGACTCAGACTTAGTAGGCAAAGCTTTAACCCATCTTGTGAAAAATATCTATCATTACTAATAAGCACTTATTTTTTGAAGTCCAGGCTTCCCCATTTTTGTAGTCTTTGTTTTAATGTTCTCTAGGCATAGTCCCACGTAGTGAGTGGTTTCTATTTGTTGCAGTTGTTTTGGGCTCACCAACTGTCACTGAGGGCATCTGAGGCTCACAGACTGGGCAAGCTTTGATATTAGCCCCCAGATGCAAGTCTTTTTAAGTGTAAATAGGCTCTGACAAAGTAGGTGGAATCAGCAGTAATGTCAGGGCTATCTCAGTCTCCACAGATTTTGTGGCTGCCTTTTGGGCAGTGGTGTCTACCAAATTGTTTTTTGTATAACAAGGCCATCTCCTGCCCAATGGGCTGTACAGTGGATAATAGCCACTCTCCTTGGCATCTAGATGGCAGCTAACAAATCTAATATTTGGGGAGCATTTTCAATCTTTTGACCCCAGAAGTAAATAAGCACCATTCTTGACAAATGGCCCATGAACATGGGCAGCAACAAATGAATATTTTGACAGCTTGAGGGCCTCAGTGAGGGCAATGAATTTAGCCAGTTGGGCTGATGTTTTTGGCTCCAGGGTTGGTTCCCAAAGACTCTGAGAGTCTGTGGTAAAGGCAGCTCCCGCGACCCACTTACCTTGATAGATGTAACTTTCCAACAGAGAAATATAAAGGAACTCTGAATAGTGGTTCATCTGTCAAGTCTGGTCCCTAATACAATTGTGGAGGGACAAGGAGGGCCATCATCAGGCAGCAGAGTAGCAGGATTTGAAGCTGTTGTTTCCTTGAAAGTGATGGTAGTCAGATCTAGAAGTAATGTCTGATAATGCATGACTTGGGGGTTGGGCAGCCATGGGCCCAGCAGAGCCTTGATGAGAGTCTCCAGCAAATAGGAGGGGAAAAATAAGAGTTTCTGTCCAAAAGTCAATTTTTAAGCATCTTTTACCAGGAGGGCCACCAAGGAAATCACCTGCAGACAATGTGGCCATCTGGCTGCCACATAATCAAGTCTCTTGGAAAGATAGGCAACAGGCCTCTGCCAGGGTCCCAAACTCTGGGTCAGTCCTATGGCTCCTAGAAATTCTCACATTTCCTTCTTAGTTACAGGGACTGGAATCTGTTGAATGGCTTACATCTGCTGTGAGGAAAGAGTCTTTTTTTTTTTTTTTTTTTTTTTTTTAATGGAGAGTCTAACAACCAATGTAGTCTTTTTTTCCCAGCAGAAACCTCTTAAGCCTGGTCTTTAGGGTCCTTCCCATTGTCAAATCTTTTTTAAGCAACCCCTAATAACTGACTGAAGTGCATTTTCTCAAATCTCTCAAACTTTTGCAATTTTTGCTTAATATCAGGGGCCGACTGGATTACAAAGGCAGTATTAATGGCCCTTGCATTTTTAGGGCTACTGGTGTATAAATGTGATAGGACTTTTGCAATCTTTTCAGAAAACTCTGAAGGAGACTTATTAGCCAATTTTCTCACCTCTGCTATCTTGGGCATTATTGGTGGGTTTTCTGGGGTGCCCTAATGGCTACTGAGAAAACTGGCCGTACTGATTGGGAACCTTCTTACCTTTGGTTGTTCAATCGGGGTATGACAAAAGGAAAACATGGTTCTGGCATTCTGGATTAGAGGGCAGCCTTTATCTGGATGGCACACTTTTTTGTCCCAGGGTGCCACATGGCAGGCCATTGTTCTACCGAAATTACGTACTGAACAAAAAAGGGCTTTTGTGTAGGTAACAAAAGTAATTGTCCCACATAATCTCCCAGATGTCCACACGACATGCAAGAACTTGTATTTTTATCTCTATAATCACCTATCACATTAGGCACAATAGTTTGTTCTTTTAAATTTAGATTGGCTTTTTCCAGTATATGACAAATTGTTTCTTTCTTTCTTTCTTTTCTTTTTTTTTTTTTTTTTGCAATCAAAATCTCAACTCTGACTTTACAATCTATAGCATTCCTGGAAATTCCCCTCCCCCAGACTCACAGTATTGTAAATTATCCTGTTGGGCTCTTTGCTCTTGATAGCCATGCCACAGAAAGCATTTTCTCTTTTACATTTTTACTTTAAGACAAAACCACTTTTTTTTGTACGTATTACCAGTCAATTACCTTTTTAAAAATTTTTAGACAACATTAAAACCTTTAACAAAATCCTTGAAGTAACCTTTTTTAGTAGTCTAAAACATATTTAATCATTTTATGTCTTTTCACCACATTAAAATGCTACATTTTAAAAAAAAACTAAGTTTTAAAATTGGCTCAATTACAATTTGATCTGGTTTTTACTTGGTAAAGTTAATATGATTTTTAAAACCCATAAATATACATGTATATGTGCACATATATTCACATTTTAACCAGAAAGAAATATACTTTTTAAAAGGCATGCCGAGGTTGCAAGCAATCAATTGAGGACTAAAATAGTAAACAGGTTTGACAAAAGACAAGACCAACATTAAAGAGACAAAAACAAAGGTTTTTCTATCCCCAGTTTGGCGAGCTAAAGGAACACAAATGGGCCCCAACACCCCACACAGGCCTAGGTCCCCCACACAGGCCTCTTCCACACACACTTGCCTAAGACCTATATATGGGCCTAGGCCATACACATGGGCCCAAGTCTTACACATGGGCTTAGGCCATACACACGGGCCTAAGTCCTACACATGGGCCTAGGCCATACACACGGGCCTAAACCCTCACAGGGCCTAGGCCATACACATGGACCTAAGCCCTACACACGGGCCTAGCCACACACATGGCCCTACATTCCCCACATGGGCCTAAGCCCTCACATGGACCTAGGCCATACACACGGGCCTAAGCCCTCACATGGGCCTAGGTGACACACATGGGCCTAAGCCCTACACATGGGCCTAAGTCCTACACATGGGCCTAGGCCACACACACGGGTCTAAGCCCTACACATGGGCCTAAGCCCCAACATTACAAATGGGCGAAAGCCCCCGGAGTCCGGTGCAGGAGGAGCCCTAGCTCTTCTGCAGTCACTGCGTGCATCCAAATTACAAATGGGCAAAACTCCCACATAGGCCGAAGCCCAAAGTTACAAATGGGCCTCAAAAGCCCTAAATTACAAAAGAAGCAAAAAAAGGCCACCGGAAGTTGTCTCATTTTATCTGCAGTTACAAATGTGTGCACTCAGATTACAAACAGGCAAAAAAAAAAAAAAAAAAAAAACAAAAAACTTACAGGTGTTTAGCTGATCAATCGGTGAAAAAATAATTTGGAGGGGGTCCCCCAGTAATCCCGAGTGAGCCCCCAACTCTTGTAATCCACAAATGAGTCCCCAAACTCGAGTTCAAAAGATGGAGCAAAAACATATTTTAGAAAAGCAGCGCTGATTTATTTTATCTTTGGCCCAGCGACACAGTGCACTTGAAGTTCCAAAAGCTGTGTCTCTCTCTCAAAGCTTGCAGCCTTTATGTACATATCACAGCTTACAAAGTAAAGGATTATGGGCGTAGATCAGGAAATCTGCTAAGGAAATGGGGAAAACCTCTGTTTTCCTTAGCAGAGGATAGAGTAGTCTAGCAGTAATTAACAATTCTTTGTCAACTTATTTTAGCACCACATCTGTTATTTGTAGAGCACAACAATAGTTATCATATCAATTAGGTTAGGTTTTTAGGGATTTACAATTCTTTCTAGTGGGGATCATTGATTAACATATCAATTAGGTTACGGGGGGGGGGGGGGGAATGCATACAGAACAGTAGGCTGTGTTACAGGCACTTTGGCATAACACAAACATAAGGAGCAATAATGAAGCTCTTTTTGCTAGTGTACAGCAGTCTTATTCTGAGTAGAATGTTCCCTCAAACATGATTTACGGCATTCTAAGGCTTCTCTAGACAGCATGTCCACACCATTCCAAATTCCTGCCATGAGCCAGTTCCAAAGACTTCTAAATCACATGAACAGGTATGTTCACAGTAACAAATCCATGCATGTAACCAAAGTTGTGTTAATTAAGTTTTTCTAGAGTAACAAATTCAATAAAAAAGGAATATATTCTTATGCAGGGATTTATTATATAGTAGTAGAGGATCAAAGATAGAGTAGTCCCACTCTCTGTCTGCCAGATAAGACAGAATAAATCAAAAATGTCATGCATGCTGGACAGCAAAGAGCATCCAGTAGCAGTCCAAGAACAAATACCTGGAAGCTTTTTATGGATATGAGTCAGTGTTAGAAGGTTGCACAGTATTAGTCGAAGGGTTAAGGAACTGGAGACCAATGTCCAAAGGCATCGGCAAACGCAAGATGTCCTTTAAAAAAGGGAAAAACTGCTTCTTTCTTTCTTTTTTTATTTTGTCCAAATTGCAAGCTTATTAGTGAGTGACACCTACTTCTGAGGTTGGCCTTATCCCTTCTGAAAGAGTTGTGCCCTAGAATAAACTACAGGACATCATGGTAGTAGTTCAACATGGTAGAAAGCCAAACCAGAGATGCTTACCTGAGGCCACTTCCTCTTTCTTCCCTAATTAAAACTTTGTCCTTCCTTTCCCAGTGCACTCGAAGAAAATTCCAATCAGTTCGTTGTGCATCATCAATATCTGCCCTAAGCACCACATCCAGTCAAAGGCCACCTGTACCCCTCTGGTCAGAGGAGAAAGCCAAATTCTTTCTGGTTGTGGGCCCTCTCCATGCCCCTTAAATAAAAAGACCAAGAGACATGGTTGCCAGTAATAATCTCCTGTTGTCTTGCTTTGAAATCTGTGTCATTTACATTGTTTTCTTCTGACTGACTTTGTTCTATTTTGTTGTGTTTAGTTAACCTCTTCAAAATAAAATAAAATTAAATTTTTAAAAAGGTCACTTTTACTTTTTCTTATATTCTGCTTCTTTATTGCTCCAGAACTCCAACATCCTCTATTTCCTATCTTACATATAGAGTATCCACACTTACACCCAGAATTTACCAATCTGCTAGGCAGTGGTTACTAAAGTCAAGTTGACATATCACTATACACAGTAGCATTACAATTATGTCCAAAAATAAATTTTTGAAATATTCAAATGTTTTAAAATGAGCTTGTATTTGATATTTCTGGGCATTATATAAAGACAGCTCTAAAGAGACAACTCAAAAGAAATAACCCTAAATTTAATTTATATATAATGATACATATGAAAATGAATCAATCTTAAATATATTCTACAGAAATATTTGTATTTTGTTTTGGTAAAAACTAAATCTAGAATAAAAAATAAGTATCATATAAATACCACATATTATTTCATATCTTGAATATGGATTTCACCATAATGTGGTTTTTCAGTCACGCCTAGTGTACTCTTTTAGTTAGAAGAAGATTATTTTTCCTAATATCTTGCTCCAATAATTCTCAGGAAACTAAAGGTAATCTAACTATTCATGAAAAATTCCATCATTCATCATCTTATCTTCATTAGTGATAACTAGATGAGGAAATTCTATGTGACGGTTTTTATATGATTTGAGTGTGTTCCTTAAGGCTCAGATATTGCATTTAATCCCCATAATGAAGTATAAAGAGAGTGAAAACTTAATCTATATTGCTTGAAGTTTTGATTTTTGGGAGGTACTTACAGAAGTCATTAGAGTGGGATCCTCATGACTAAATCTAGGTGGGTAAGAAGAGGGAAAGCTCACACACAGACACACACACACACACACAGACACACACACACACACACACACACACACACACACACACACACACATGAATGCCTCCTTTCTTTCCATGAGATGCCTGACACTGCTTAAAGACTACCAGCAAGTGGATCCACAACTTTGGATCATAAGCCTAAGAAAAATACCTTTCTTTACAATTAGTCGTTGATGTGCTATTGGCAAAAGAAAATGATGCATGCCACGTATTTTCCATTGACAATGTCCTCATCTCCACTTCATTCACAGCTGCACAGCCCACCTGCTTTCACAGGAAAACTCTACTTGATTACTACACTCATGAATACGTTAGATCTCTTACAGATTAAGGAAATAATCAAGATGAAGAAACTAGTTATTATTCTCTTGTACAAAAATGCAAAAGGAGTCTTAACTGGATTAATGGACTATGAAGTTGCACAAAGGAATGTAAAAACCAAGCTGCCCACATGATCTATTCCCTGACACAGATAATGCCACTATTGTGTAATGTACGAATCCTTGAAAAAAATTTATTTTTATGAAAATCAAACTTCGAAACATTAGACATTATGGTAAAAATAATGTTGCACATATTATTTAAATTTGTACACTTTATAAACAGAATGAAAATAGAACTAAAACATTACTAATTTAAGTTATTAGCATGGCTTAAAAGTTAGTACAAATTCCTAAGGAAAAAAGACTGCTGTTGCAGTCCAGTGATGTTTGTATCATCTAGAAAGTTGTTACAAATAAACATCCTTAGGGTTACCAAGTGAGAGATTCTGGCACAGAATGAAGATATTACTCAGCAAGCTTTCAAGCATCTTAATGCAAATTAACATTAGAGAATCCCTGCACTGCAATATGTAAAGCATTTACCTTTCAAAGTAAATGTCATTAAGTTGTAGGGTGACAAAATAAAATAATTCAGATTGCTAAATTAGATATTGAGGTAAAGTTGTGTAAATGTCTGAGGGAATCTCTCATGGTATCTTGTCAGTGGCTCCCAATCACCCAGTTTCCAGATGCTCATACCTGTAAATGGGGGTTATAATAAGTTGCTTCTAAAGAGGATGATACAGCAAAGGCAATGGTATGTCACTTCTGAGGTTCGCTTCTGTGTGGCTTGCCTACTCTTGATTTTCCATTTGTTTGCTATGTTGTGAATTTCAGCAACATAGGAACAATCAACATGGCTAGATATTTTGGGTCAACAGCCAGCAAACAACTGAGGCCGTCTACTCAAAAACCTAAGAGGAACCAATCAATACCTGCCAGCAACCACAAAAGTGAGTGAACTTGAAAGAATTTCCTTCTAGTTAGTTGATCCCTGAATGATCACAGTGAAATATGATGCTTCGATTTCAGCCAAGGGAGAAATCCTGAGTGAAAGAACCCAGCAGCAGGTACTGTACTCCTGAACTGAAGAAAATGATGGAAAAATTGAATAAATTAAAAGGCAAAGTTAGCACAAATTCCTAAGGAAAAAATACTACTGCAGCTGTCTGGTGATGTTAGTATCATCTAGAAATAATGCTGCAATGAACATGGGAATACAGACATCTTTTCAACATTCTTACTTTATTTCCTTTGGATAAACATTCAAAAGTGGGCTTGCTGGACCACTTGAAATTTTTATTTTTGATTCTTTAGGGAATGTGTGTATTATTTTCCATAGCGCCCATACACTAAATGACATTTTAACAACAGTGAAGCACGGCTCCATTTTCTCCACGTCCTCGCCATGCCAACATGTGTTATCTTGTGTCTTTTTTGTACTTTCAATTTATATTCCCCTGATGATTAGTGATGCTGAGCTTTTCTTCAATTGTCCAATGACAACTTGTTCATCATCTTCTGAAAAATATGCATTCAGATTATTTTCTCATATTTTAAAATTGTATTATATGTTTTCTTAGCATCCAGTTGTTTCAGTTCCTGAAATGGAATCAATCTTAAGTGTTCATTGACCAATTAATGGATTCTTAAAGTGCAATATATACATATGCACCACGAGATGATGAAATCGTGTCATTTGTGACAGAATGAATTGTCTGCAAGACATTATTTTAAGTAAAATAATCCAGGTGTAGAAAGACAAATACTGTTCTTGTACTTCTAAGTAAGGAGGAGAACGGTGGTGACAAGAAGCCAGGGAGGGAGCAGAATGTGGGAGATGTTCCTGACAGGGCACAGCTTTTCAGCTCTAAAACTGAAGTGATCCATTCTCCTGCACAATGAATAGAGTTTATAACAGTATATTGGTTATTTGAAAATTACTAAGACTGTAGATCTGAAGTATTCTCATCACAAAAATTTGGGCATATAAGATAACAAATGTGTTTGTTAGCTTAATTTAGCCATTCTTCAAAGCATACATATTTTAAACATCCTGTTGCTCACCCTAAATATATAGAAATTTATTTTTCAATTTAAAACTTTTGAAAATATTTGTTAATTTTAAGAGATTAGGTTTTTACATATTTCTAATACATAATCCAAGGATAAGCAGATGCACTGTAAAATACAATTTCTCTGTAGCTTGTATTAGTGTTCTTTATATTAAAAGCACTAAAAACACTAGGGGAAAAACATTTCCATACAAATTCAAATTTTATTGGCGTTATCTCATATTGATTTTGTGTGAACTCATTCACAAAAATATTCATTTAGGTCATCTGCTTTTCCAGAAATAATGTTATTCTTAAGAACAATCATGGGATTATTAAATACATTTAAAATTTCTAAGGTTCAACTCACTCTTTAAAAATCCTTTAAGCAAAATATAATGGGTGTGGTAGGATAGTTTTTTTCTTTTCTTTTGATTTTCTTCTACTCTTTCTTTATGTGCATTAGATAAATTTCTTTGCTCAGATGTTACCATAG
Organism: Cavia porcellus; assembly: GCF_034190915.1. NCBI lineage: Eukaryota > Metazoa > Chordata > Mammalia > Rodentia > Caviidae > Cavia > Cavia porcellus. Next base: position 62,588,025 of record NW_026947493.1, read on the forward strand.
TAATACATCCAAATACACTTCCTGTTAGCAGAGTGTTCATCAATAACTTCCCTTGCCCTAGTGAGAAAACTGACATTTCAAAAATTTTTACATCTTGCTGAGCCAAACTTTCTTCCTTCATTTCAGGAAGCAAACCAGAGTCAATCTAGGGTTGAGTAAGAATGAAGGAAACCACAGATAAGGAAAATACTTTTAGGTGAATGTACCAATAATGAATCAGATTTGCGTAAATGAAAGAGATTCTTAGATACATTTCAACAGCAGTCTTATGGAAAGAAATAGTTACTTGATGAGAAGACCAGTGAAATATTTGCATCTCATTTCGCATGACACATGTACCCATAATCAGTGGTTAACAATATCATTTCACTTTTATAATAACCTAAGTATTTGCAGTTTTCCAGACACTAAATCTATTGAACACTGACCCGTACATTCCTATTATTTTTCATTCACTTCTTTAATATGTCAACTTTTAAATGTATTCATGTGACCCATTTAATGATAGAATGCTTAAAAAATATTTGAAAATGCTCCCAAACTGAGACCAGTCAGTAATAAATAGTTAATACCATCACTGAATTTTAGCATAATGCCTACTATTTTTAAGATATGACTAGAGCAATTGAATAACAATGCAATCAAGCAGCCTCTAATTGCATAAAGTAAATTTTACTTTTAAAGTACAAGTCACACATGTTGAAATAAATAATAGAAAACTGCACTGCACTTTCTACTAGAAGAGTCTGAAATTTAGGAAAGCTTTAGGGATTCTTTAGGGATTAATAAAAATGTGTAATTCACTCTAACACCTTGTCTAGATGCAGGAAAATTATTGGAAACAGTTTTTTTTTTCTCAACCAATCAACAGCACTTATTTACCTTTCTATAAATTGAGTCATATGTTGGAAACCAAGACACAGAGGATGATAAAAAAACACAAAACTAGCTCTCGACAGCATAAGGCTAGGTTTAGCTGAGAAAGACAACCTTAACAACTCATCAATGAGTTCAGATCATTGATGAAGTAGTCACAACTACAGAAACCTAAAACTTAACAAGGTTTCAAGTGATGAATCATGGAAGACAATGTTACTCAAGAGATTGCTGTCAGCCAACACTTCTGAAAAACATGCAATAAAATTTAATAGTACTGTCCCCAAATCATTGAGCAAGCATTTCCTTCCCCCATTGTATTGGAACTGCATTAATGATAAAGCATTTTGGACCCTTTAATTATAAGCCTTCACAGTGCCAAATGAAGGAGAGCTAATAATTTGCCAATACTTGTTAAATCCTAGTTTTGTCCATGTCTTGGTGTCTCCATGTTACATTGTTGTAACACTTTTGGGCAACCAAATGACTCAGATCACATCAATTGAATATATGTCTGAATTTTCCCATTTTTATCACCTGATCTTAATCCCCCACTCTTCCACCCTAGTCTTTATGAGACTGATGAGCCTAAGAGTGAGTTTCAGATAGGACAACTGGATCCTCTCAGTAACAAAATGGTTTTGAAACAGATGTGTAGTTTACCTTGTATTACTTTAACTTGTATTACTTTGTTCTACTCTGTGATCCATGGTATCTAGAGGAGAAGATACAAAAGGCATCAAGAATAAAGAAATAAACGGTCTTCCATATCAAATATTGCCAAAAGCCTAAACAACAGTGTACTCAAGAATTAATTTCATACTAGATTAAAATCAGATGTTTTTTTGGTTATCTATTTTACTTTATACTCCATTAAATATTCAGGTAACCAAAGGTAATGTAATAATGTGCAATTAACGTAGGGATTATGTTTCAGGTTATTAATTGGCTCTAATATATTGTAATGTAAAGACTTAATCAGTTTTACTAGGCTTACTGTATTTTTTTCTTTAGCTTTGAGCTGATGTCTTTATTTCATTAAGCTAGACTTATACCTTTTGCAATAAGAGCTTGATTTTGCCATTGCCTTAGAATAATATCAGTTACAAAAACAATGATTTTACAGATGGAAATAATCTTGTTATACACATTGATTAAATGTGTATGGAATCTAAAGTTCTCTGTAAATTATTAATATCATTCATTTTTAATTTTTATTTCATATATAAAAATATGAAAGTTCTACATATTAATGAACTATCACGTTGCTAGGCGTGGTGGCACATACCTGTAATCATGGCACTAAAGAGGCTGAGGAAGGAGAAGTAATGTGAGTTTAAGGCCAGCCAGGGTGTGTAATGAGTTCAAGACCAGCCGGTGCTACATAGCAAGCTCCTTTGTCAAAAAAGAAAAAATGAATAGGTAAATAAGTGATATGCAATATTTCATGCACTATATATAATATTTAAATTGATTAAGACATATCTATCACTTTAAACATTTATCGTATCTCTTGGGAAAACTTTCAAGTTTCTAGTGTTTTGATATATGTGTATATATATATATATATATATATATATACAGTATATTACTGTTATCTGTAGCTATCATACTCTGCTAGAATATCCCTGAGCTATTTACTCTCTATCAAACTTTAACCTAATTCTTATTAGTTACACTTATATCCATCCATATCTCCTTTTTGTCCCAGGCTTTTGATAAACATGATTCTACTCTCAACTTCTATAAATCAAGATTTTTAGACTTCACATATATGAAAGATATAGTTCTTGTGTTTTTGTGGCTGAATTATCTCAAGTAGCAGGATGATCTCCAGTTCCATCCATGTTGCTACAAATAATATTTTAGCCTTTTAATGACTGAATAGTATTCCACTGTGTATAAGTGCCACATTTTCTTTATCCATTCATCAGTTCATGACACATAGGTTATAAATTTCTTGATTAATATGAATAATAGTGCTACAATGAACATGAAAGCATCGATGTCACTTCATTCTCACTGAATGAGAAGATATTTCATTGATTTTGATTTGCATTTACCTAACAATCAATGATGGTGAATTTTTTTGTCATACATCTGTTGGATATTTGAACATATATTCGGTAATGTCTATGTAGGCCCTTCTTTGATTTAATATTATGTTATTTGTTGTTTGCTATTGAGTTTTTGCATTTGCTTATACATCTTGGATCTTTTGTCATATATAAACATTGCCTATATTTTTCCTACTTTGTAGGTTGTTTTTTAATCCATTGATTATTCACTTTGCTTTGCATATTACATTTGATATAATTTCAGTGGCTATTTTACTTTTGTTTTATGTTATTTTTTATGATCCTGTCAAAATTCTTGCCTATACCAATGTCCTAGAGTATTTCCCCTATGCTTTTTCTAACAGTTCCATAACTTAAAGCCTTATATTTAAAGTTTTAATAATTTTATGCTGACTTTCATAACTGGTGAGGCACCTTTCATCTTCCTGTGATGTTTCCTGGAGTTGGGGGAAGGTTAAGGTAAGCAGCTCTTTCTTTCTTGAGTTCTTCAATACACCTTTTTGTTTCCTTATACTGAAAGCAGACATTATAATGTCTCACCTGATTTCATTAGCTTTTTTCAAAGTAGTTTTGTGCAGAAACAGCTGTTCAACTTGGTATATGTTTCTGGGGCAGAGATCACCAGAGCATCTCAGCCACCAAGTCGCTCTGGTAAATTAGACTTATTTTTTTTTAAGTTCAGAAATCTGTATGATATACTGTGGCATAAGTAGAATCAATGTTAAATTTTTTTTGTCTTTTTCTTTTGTTTTTTATCGGAACCAGGGATAGAACTCATGACGACAGACTTGCAAGGCAGGCGCGTACGCCACTGAGCTAAATCCCCAGCCCCAAATCAATGTTGATTTAGATATGAAAGCTACAGCTTATGCTGAGGATGTACCATAGATAATTCAAGAATTTAATAATTCAACAGCTAAAGATAGTGTGTTTTAGATGAGTTATTTTCTACTTTCCTGGCAACATTGATACTCAAAGGATGACATTTTGGAGGCCTATTTTTAAGCAAATAAAAACTCAAATACAAAAGGAAACCAGTGCTTTCCTTTTTTCACAAAACAAAACAAAAAATCAAGAAGCTTAAAGTTCTTCTCCTGAGCACTAAAGATAATTACCACACATAATACAGCTCTGATTTCAAAGAATTAATAATTATATCTTCATAAGAATTTAAAAGTAGAAGATGTTTCATCTTTTTATACAGAACTACATTGGTCCATTGCTAAGGGATTCAGCAAATACACCAAAACATCACTCTACTGGAGTCACTGGGTTTGATGTAGTATGTATACAATGTAAATCAAACAGCTCCCGGTTTTAGACCATAAATGTTGCGCATGAGGAATCAGTGTGGAATCCTGGTATTTAAGTAATTCAGATTCTGTGTTTTTAATTCATGTCAATCTGCCTTATTTAAATTTTAGTACTTGGAATTACAAACGTGGTTTACACTTGGCTTGAAAGATCATGAGAAAATTGGGCAAGTATTTATTAATTCTTAATATAAACATAGTACTTACAGTCCTCTAAAATATAGGGCAATTCCCGTAGTAGCAAAATAAACTTTTAAAAGAATGCATTTGGACAGACTTGACAGTGAAAACCTGCCTGTTTTTGAAAGACACACTTAACCTTACAGCCAAGATCACAAGGAGATATTTTCATTGACTCTTTCACTTTTAATAACTTGCTCCCATTTCTCAACGAATTATTACTCCTTTTATCTTTTCCAGTGCCCCGATTTGTCACTCTAATGATTTCACACTGCTCAGTTACATCTTTTAAAGCTCCGTGTAAATATTCTACTTCATTCCTTATGAAGATTATCTTCAGATTTAGACTTAATAATTGAACTAACCTCTAAACATGGTTGTGCTTGTTCTATGATTTTTAAGCTTCTTGTATCACAGTGGATATTTTTCTCACTTTAAAAGCAGAATGTAGTTTAGAAGGAAAAAGATAAAAGAAAAAGAACCCAGGGTGTTTCACTGCCTGAGTCAGTGTTGTACAAGGGCCGCCTCAGAGATTCACAGAAGTGAAGGAGAAAGTGGCCTTTCACACTCTGACTGCTTCCTCTTGAGTTTCTGCTTAATCATCTTCTTTTGTCCTTTCTCTTTTTCTTTCTTCTTTCTTTTTGTTTATAGCCCTGAATTTTCTTCTTGGAAGGCGTTGATGTAGTGGAAAGAGTAAAAACTTGCTTTAAGCACTCATCATACAAATTAAATTTTAAGTAAAAGCAAGTGGCATTGCTGCTGAGTAAGTTCTTCCCTCAGATTGCTGAGACACTCTGCAAAATTGCCTGCTGACCTACTCCATGGAGCAGAGATGCCAGTGGCCTGATGTCCAAAAGTATCTATCACAGGTGACATTTATAGTGGAGAGCTCTGTGCAGTTGTGCCAAAAGTACGCAGTAACTGCAAACAGGTTCTTTGGGGTGATGTGATGTATTAAATTATATGCTGCACTTTCAGTTGAAAAATGAATATGCTGGAGAAATAAACACTCCTGAAAACCAAGCTGAGAAAAACTGAAAATGTGAAAGTAAAAAGTACTTTTGTTTGGATGTACTAAATATCTAATAATAAGGATGGCTTACACATAGCTACAAAATGTGGAGTGCATCATCCTTTCAATTCTCATTTTGATGAATTGTGATATCATGTCCATTTTACAGGTGAGCAAACTGAGATTCAGGTAGATAAAGTGATTAATTTTCCAGGGTTTTCACTATTGCTACAAAGGATCCACATGCACAGAACAGGCACATATTTGAAGCCTAAAACATAGTTCTTTTTTCCATTATGTTTGCATCATAAAGGGTTTGATTTAGTTTCAGACTCCCGTTTATGAATCATTCTTAGGAGTAGAAAGAGACTATATATATGATGTGATTGCAAGTGTGACAGAAAAATTTCTAATCTCCTACAGCACCCATGACTAGGGCTTTTATATCTAAAGATTGAATGCAAGTGATATTCTATAATCTATATCTTGCATTAGATCATGAAATGCTGAAACTGTTCCTGAACTGATGATTAATATAGCTCTATTCCACTCATTTACCTTTGATGGGTTAGGAGACAGAGACAGAGACAGAGACAGAGACAGAGACAGAGACAGAGAGAGAGAGAGAATCTTATATAAACTCCCTCATAGTTTAATTACACATGAAAGACTAGAAATCCAGATTTTTTTTCAACTTAAAGTTCCTGTCTTTGTTCTATATCATTTTGTCACTGTTAGCAATAATTTATAATTTTATATCAGTTACTCGGGGCAAAGGCTTTGGCAGATGCTTTAATGCTGTCTACAAATGTTCTGGTCCTGACCTGAGAGTCCAGTAATAGTCATTGCAAGAGACATAATGAAGCGACGTTCTGTTACATATGAATGAGTGAAAGGAGATTGGTTGGAGTAAGTCTTTAACTGACATTTTACCTGGTTTCAAAAGTATATTACCAGGAAGTGCTGACCTGTGTATTTTAGAGCTGTAGTTGTTCATGTTTAAGATTTCAACCATGAAAATGAATACAGTCAGAGACTGGGACATAATTATATGAAAATCATTTCTTTCGCCACCTTCCTCCAAATGGTTTATATGCAATTAACTATTTTTTTCTAATCTTAGTGAGGTTTCTGGTGCTTAGAGATACATACTGAACCTCTGACAACAGAAAATAAAATAACTAAGAGTGAGTCTTTGGAAAACATAATCATGGTCTAGAAAATTATTGAGGATAATAATGAAATCAGGAATTGCTAAAACTTTCTTTCAACTTTCCCTCTATCAAGCAATTACTCAAATTTGCTCTTTAAGGCCATATCTACCTGAGATTTTATGATATCTGGGAAAACAATAGGACTCCCTGTTTCTAAACATTAACCTGGGAAGGCATAGAGGGAAAGGATGTGCATGTCTGTTTTTTTTTTTTTTTCTTCCCAGCTCACTGCTTGTTATGAATAAAGTTTTATTGAAGATCTGCTTGTTTCATGCAGTATCTTCTCACAACCAATATCACAGAGATGCATGGAATGCCTGTGAGGGAATTGCTCTTGGAAAGAACTGCTTTTAATCAATGTAGTTGAAAAAAATACTCATAAATAATTACAGAGTGCATCCTCCACTTCAACTCTCAATAGTAAACTGGCAGTTTACAAGCTCTTGTGCTGTAGACCAAAATGTTTACAGCACATCATGTTGTCTAGAAGGTTGTGACTTGGCTTTTTCAAAAAGTTCTGAGTGATGTTATCGACATTCCCATACCTGGATAGCTATGGATGAATTATAACACACCTCAGGGACCTGAATAATCTGCGGAAGAAGCACCAACATACATCATTAGAATTGTTGGCTACTAGAAAGGTAAAATCAACGAAAAGAATAAGAAGACAATTTAATGATTGAGAATCTCAAAAATGCACAATAAGGCTGGAAGAATAAATTTGAATGGAAGAGCTCCATTGTGAAGTCAAGTCTTCAAGTTTCAAAGAATTACCATTTCAGTTTAGAAGGATAAATATGAAGGAAAGTTTAAAAATAACTGCCATGATATCACCTAGAACTACTAGATCCAATGTTAAATGAAGAAATAAATACTTAAAAATTAAGTATTAAAGCTATGGATCTAGGAAGTCCTTTTTTAGGCATATATCAGTTCAGGTAAGAATGGTCAATTGGTGATAAACTCTTCATAATGCCTGTCTACTTTGATATATCAATAAAGCCTTTGAATTCTTATTTCATTTTCAGTCTTATATAGTGGTTCACTAAAATCACCGTGATATACCAAAAGCTCTATTTAATTTTCTGTCTTACACAGTGTTGACTGACTGTTATAGCAGCTAAACTTCCTTTTGTGCGTTGCTTTATTAAATACCACAAATAAACACAAGTAAAATGCTTTTGAAGCAAAATTCACTTCTACTCAATTTCAAATAAAAAAATTATGAAAGTATTTCCCTGTTTTAAAAAAATAGAATGTGAGATGTGGTAGTGCATGCCTGTAATCCTAGCACTTGGGAGGACAAGGCAGGAAGATACCACAACTTTGAGGCCCTTCTATGGCAACAAAGTAATTTAGAGGTCAGCCTAAACTACATAATGAGGCTCTGATGCAAAAAAACACACAAGAAAACAATAAATAGCATGAATTTAAAAAGCTAAAGAAATTTTTAAATGCATAAAATAATAAAGTTCACATATTTTTCCCATGTTAGATGACAAAATTTAATTTATTTAGACTTAAACTGCACAGATCAGATAACAATACCGTTTAAATATTTCAAGTGGATAATTTCAAATATATGTAATCAGAAGATAATTTTCTCAAGTTTTCAGTATCTAAATTCAAGTTAAAAGCTTAAAAATTATGCAATTTATATCTTAACTGGATCATTGGTAAGAGTTCCATCTTAAAATGACTGACAAGAAAACAAAAAGATACGTGGAATTCTTGAGTGGCTGTTCTTTTGAGCTTGTGTGTGAATAGCGGCCTTGGCCTGAAGCAGGAGAAAACCCAGCATGCTATATGAGGAAAAGTAGGAAGTCAAGCTGTGCCATTTTATTCATGCCTTCCCTCAGTCACTGCCTTGAGAAAAATGAATGGTTCACCGGCTTCTAATTTTATTTCTCAGACATTATCAGGAATAAACTGAAGATAGTGTAGAACCCCAGTGCTTGGGAAGACCCAAAGAGAACAGATGAGGTCAATCCAAATTTAGGCATTTGTTTCTCTTGCTAGGCCTCCACGTACTCTAGACTGGTGCTGTGGCCTAGATATGTATTCTTCAAAGACCTCTGCATGATCAGTGTAGTTGTTTGTTCACAGGGCCACTGGGAGATGGTAAAAACTGAGATGTAGAAAGTTCTCTGGTCACTGTTGGGGTAGCACACTCTTGACAGGGATGCTCGGACCCTCTGCTCCTTTCGTTTCTTGCTTTCTGTCAATTAGTCAGCTGTTTTGCAAAACCTTGTGCAACTGTCATGATATGCTGTACTTTCACAGGCCCATATTGTAGCACTAATTGATCATAGATCATAACCCTCAAAACCATGGGCCAAATTTAGTGTCTCTCTTAATTAATTATGTCAGGTCTTTATCATAGTGACAGAATACTTACAGAACACATGGATTCACACATACCATTACTTTCTTTTAAAAAAGAAAGCTGGGGTAAGCATTGATCTTTTAAAGCTGGGGTAAGCATTGATCTAGGAACTTTTGGTTGGATTAAAAAAAGGCTAACTGTGGCTGTCGAAGGCTGGTGACTCTTGAAGAGAGCACTCAACCATGGCCTAATTCCTGAGCCACTTGGAGCTCACTATAGACTGACCTTTTCTCCTTCACAGTGTCAGAGTATCTGCTAACCTCTAGGAAAGAGTTCCTAGGCCAATCACACAAGACATTGGGAAAACAGCACTGATGAATATTTGTAAACTTTCATAAGAAAGCATAAAAATTAAATAATTTTTAAAATGTTGTGTAAGAGCTTATTCTGAGAACTGTGAAGTATCATTCAAGATCAGGAAGAAGACGAGGATGTCCTCTGTCACCATTTCTATTCCATATAATTCTGGAAACATTAGCCAGAGCAATTAGACAAGAGAGAGAAAAAGAATAAGGATAGGGAAGGACGAAGTTAAATTATGATTATTTGCAGGTGATATGACACTCTACATAGAAGCCCTGAAAAACTCCACCAAAAGACTTCTAGATTTGATAACCAATTTTAGTTGAGTAGCTGTATACAAAATCAAAACTCAAGAGCATTCCTGTACAGCAACAACAAATTAGGGAAACCACACCCTTCACAAGAGCATCCAAAAACAAATTCTTAGGAAACAATGTAACAAAGGAAGTAAAAAACCTACATTTATTGAAAATTGCAGTTCTTTGAAAAAGGAGATCAAAGAGGATATCAGATAGTAGAAAGATATCCCTTGCTCACGGATAGCAAGAACAAACACAGTGAAAATTGCCAGACTCTCAAAATTATTATACAGGTTTAGTGCAATATTGATCAAAATACTATTAGCATATCTCACAGAACAAGAGAAAAATTTCTAAAATTCAATTGGAAACAGAAAGGAACTAAAATAACAAAAGCAATTCTGACCAACAAAGGCAAGGCAGGGGTATTAGAATCCCTGACTTGAAATTATACTATAAAGCTATTGTAACAAAAACTGTACGATACTTTAAAAAAAATATACCTGAGGATCAGTGAAACAGATTAGAAGATGAAGATACATCTACAAACACACTCCGCCACCTTATCTTTGACAAAGGAGCCTAATATGTTCCTTGGAAGAAAGCCATTGCTATATGTGCTACTTCTATATTCTGCAGAATCCTCTGTGTTTCTTCCCATACTTCTGTAGTCTCATTCTCATTTGGAGTTAATAATTCTTAATATTTAACTTTGTTCAAGTTGCCACATGATTTCTGTTTTCTTTATTGGACCTGGATTGCTTCAACCCATCAGTAGATGAATAAATCCGCAAAATATAGTACACATGAACAGTAGACTCCTAACCAACAATAGAAGGAAAATAGTGCTGATGCATAGAACATCAAAGTTACATGTAAAAATATTCTGATGTGAAAAATAAACCAGACACAAAAGAGGTCATGATATGTGATTTCATTTTGATGATGTAAGCAAGTAAAACTTATAACTATCACCAGCAAAATATTAATGGTGCACCAGATTTGCTGAACAGAGGTACAAAGGCACTTTTGAATTGGTGAAAATTTTCTTTATTGTGATGGAAGTTTACATGGGAATACATATTTTCTAAAATTTATAAAACAAAACTTTTAAAATAAGGACATGTTAATTTAAATGAATATTGAGAAAAATTGTAGACAAAATTGAAGCAGTAATACAATAGTTTCCATTACTACTTGTTTATAATTAATGTCTTAAGGGCTGGAGATTTAAGCTCAGCGGCATAAGCACCTGCCTGCAGTTCGATCCCCAGTACAGATAAAAAGGAAAAAGACAAAAAAAAAAAAAAAAAAAAAAAAAAATTAATGTCTCAAAGTCAATTACATGTAAATTTTAGGAAAAAATTAAATAATTTTTTAAGAATACAATTAACAGTAACATCATAGAATTAGAATAATGGAAAAAGACATGTAATATTTCTACAGTGAAAATTATAATTTTTTTTTTTTTTTAAATCGGTACCGGAGATTGAACTCACCACTGCCTGCTTACAAGGCGGGTGTTTATGCCGCTGAGCTAAATCCCCAGCCCCCTTGAAAATTATAAATTTAATTAAAATGACCAAAAACTATATAAACTCTGTTTATATATAAATGTAACTAATATGTCAGTGATAGCATTTTCCACAAATTGTTACCTAGATCTCCAGAATTTCTGAAGAAAACCGTGAAGGTGTGTGTGAAATTTGGTGTCAATAAACTTTCAAAAAATAATCTTAGCAATATTTTTGCTCTGACATGTATCTCAAAACCTTCCACTTTCTTCGTTATGAAGCTTATTTACACCCCCTTAAAATCTGGGGAGAAATCGTGCTTGTCTTTATGATTTCCTCACACAGAGAATGGACCCAAGGGAAGGCTCATGGTTCCCAGACAAAGTAAGGTGGAAATGGCCGCACAGGCCCAGCCCGCCTCCTTCCTCTGTGCTTCGCCTTTTTTTCCTCTCACCTTTTCTTTGTTAGAAACATAGAAAATACAAACCATCTAACTAAATGTAGAAATCGTGTTCATAATATGCTCATAAGTTTTATTTTAATGACATTGGAATAAAAAACCATTTTATAAGTAGCCCATTCATTATGCTTCTGTATTTTCAAGAAGTCCTTTGGAACATTTGTTCAATACACTGGTGGCATTCAAGTTTTGAATGCTCATCTGATTATACCAATCTAAACAAAATACTTCTTAATTTGCTATTTCCAGCATAAATCTGTTTTCTATGTCTCGTAACTACCCCCTTATATAATCGTATACTAGACATCCACATGGAAACAGTCCATGTACTTTTTCAGAGAACACTAATGTATGATCAACCACATTTAATTATATATGTATATATTATATACAATAATATATATATATATATATATATATATATATATATATATCACTCTCCATCACAGACCCTGACAGATAGTAGGAGATAAGTATTTGTTAAATAAGTCAATATCTAAAATTCAACAATCAATGCTTATACAATACTCTTTATACATGTTTATTTTCTTTCTTTTTTGTATCCTTGAATGAAGTTTCATCACAAAGTCGAACAATATACTACAAAAATTTTAAAAATTAAAAAAAGTCATATATTATCCTTACCTGTGGTGGCACCTACTGTAATCCCAGCATTTGACAGGCTGAAACAGAAAAATCACAGGTGTGAGTTCAACCAGTGTAATTTAGTGTGACTGTCTCAAAATGGGAGAAGCAAAAAGAAGAAAAAGAAGGAGGTGGAAGTGGAGGGGTGGAGGAGAGAGGGAGGAACAGGGGAAGAGGTGAGGGAGGGCAGAGGAGAAGAAACATAATCCATAGACTCATAGAATTCTTACCCAACTCTGAGGATTGATTATAATTTCTAGATATTTTTCAGGCCTTCAAAACATATTCAATAGGATCTTACTGGTTATAGTCAAATATAAGCCAACAGATAGGAGGTTCAGTTGTAATATATAGTAAAAATTAGACTGGGTAATCAAAATAATTTCTTTTTAAGATTATGCAGACAAGTTGAAAATGAGATACTTAAAAGTTATACGTAGGGCCAGAGACGGAGCTCAGTACCACAGCACCTGCCTGGCAAGCACAAGGTCCTGAGTTCTTTAATTTTTTTTTTTTTTTTTTTTTTTTTTTTTTTTTTGCTTTGATTTGCACCAGAAATTGAACTTGGGCTCTCACACTTGCCAGACAGTGTTGTGGCCCTGAGATATACCCCCAGCCCGCGGTACTGAGTGTGATTCTAGGTACAAAAAATGAATGAATAGATAAATAAAATTTAAAATGTCATAGACTTGTTTGAGTAAAAATATCTCTAATAAATAGTTTGTATGGCAATTGGTATCATTTTTTCATAATCTTCCTCTTTGACACTCACTAATGGCTCCCTTTAGTGTCAGGATCACGTCTAGATTCCAGCGATTCACACGTGGTCAACAATTTGACCTCCACAGATGTCTGAAGTATTCACTATTTGTTTTCTCCCTGCACTTCAGCCTTTACTGATCTGACTTCAGGCCAACCATCGTGATGATTTTCATGCCTTCTTCTGAAGGATTGCTGTTGGGCTGTGCCATTCTGTGTCTATGTTCAACCTTGATATCTTTTTGAGATCTTATCATCCAAAAGCCCCTAGATGGCCTTTTCAACTTGTGACTATGCTTTCAGCTAGGAGATAGAAGTAGAAACCGTCAGACAAGCGCTTAGTCAATTTGCCATCATCAAATTTCTAAATCTACATATATCTGGATAATTTCTTATTCTACCTCCTATAAAAATCTAACACTAATCTTAATTTTAAATCATTTGTGCTCTAATTTTCATCTCCTATATTCTTAGAAATTTTTACTGTTTCCTAAATTAATTAACTGCCTGTGTCCTAAATTGTATTAACCATTAAATATATTCATGTCTATTATACCTTAAATTGAAAGTTTTGTCTCAATGTATTCTTAATTTTCTGTATTAATTTTATTTATAAAATTTTGTATTTATAGGTTTCGTGCTTATTCCTACAAACTCATTAACCCTAAATAGATCACCCCAGCTATTTCCTTAACCGCAAAAACTTTCCATGGATTTCTTTAAAGTTGGGCTGCTTTACTTCTCAGCATCCCATGCATTTAATCACTTTCCCCTACAACAAACTCTCTCCTTGATTCCCGATACTCTGCACCCACAGACTTTAACTGAAATGTCTCTGGATGCTCCTTTTCCTTACCTACAAACAGGAACTTCTGAAGTTCCTAATTACTTCTCTCTTCTCAATTAGTATCTGCTTTGGGAAGTTTAAATAATCTCTTACTGCTGTTTCCAATTCATGAACTAAATTATATGCCAAGCCAGTTCATATTTATATCACTTTCTCACTTTAACTCCAGATCCAACTATTCTAGCCACTTAAAATTAAGTATTCTTCATCTTCATTTTTATAGTTAGAAAATAAAGCAAAACAAAAAGACTGCTTTTAAAACTGAATGATTAATGCCAAACATAATTTCAGAAAGCATATCAAACACAGGATAGGAAAAGAGTAATTAGCCTAATTAATAGAATGAGTAAATGCTAATAAGTAATTAACACATTTTTTAAAATATTTTTCAAAGTTTAATTAAATTTATATATTATCCACTCTTCCATATTTAATAGGTATATTCTGCAATTTGGTTAAGAAAAAGCACTTAGCCAATATTCATTGTAGTAACTAAAAATTATTTCTTAAAGGACTATTTTCCCATTTGATGAATCCAGGAATACCATAGGCAATATTAAATACATCTCACTGTATGTTCAATTTCTTTATATTTTTGAAAAGAGAAAGCCTTGGGCTGGTTCATGTGTATTTTTTGTGAATATGCTTAAGAAGAAATAATGCTTGCTGAAGCCTCCTGGTAATATTAGCTAATATCTATGTGCTATCGCCATTCGAAGTGTGTAATGAAAGTTATTACTCTTAATGTTCACAAATATTATTGTGATGTCTTTATTTTCATCCATTACTATAATATCCATTGGAGTTCCTTCAATGGAAACTTTCATAACAAACTTTGCTCATTTGTCAAAATTCAGTCAAATTTAAAATGCTTCTAACTGCAAAGATGTGCTCCCAATCAAAAAGCTCCATTTGCAACCTAAGAAATTGTTAGTGTTTATATTATTTTAGCCTCAAGATAAATAAAAAGAAGAATTTATCTTAAAATGAAACAAAACTTAAAGCCTGGGAATTCATAAATAATACTAATATGAGGTAAAAATGGGAAGACAAGATTTTGGGCTCAGCCGAATGTCTTGTATACTCTTTGCTTTGGAAAAGGATGACTAGAGGAAGATTTGCTTACATCCATTACAGAGTATATTCTTATGTTCTTTTGTGCATGCAAAGCAACATTATGGTGCAAAGGAGTCATGAAAAATAGCAGAATTAAAAACTAGATTCTATAGAAAGTAATAAAGCTAAAAACACAATCACATTAAATCACTTTTTAAAACAAGTACCAAAGTATTTCATAAAGTTTTCAAATACCCATTAAGTTTCCCACTCTGCATTGTGTGGGCTATTATTAATAGCCCCTGGGTGAGCAGTGGGCTATTTAACTAGCTGACAATTACCTTATGCTCGATGACCATGTTTATGTAACAAGTGATTCTATATGACTGGATCAGAATTAAATTTAAGGAATATACCTATTACATTTTGGAAAATCTGTTATTTATTAGCAATTACTCATTCTTTTCATTAGGTTTAAGGTTCTAAGAACTTACTCTGACCAGAGTATCACTAGAGCACCCTGATAATCTGTCTACTGATGAGGGTCTGTGTGTGCTATAAACACACATGTCTACACACACAAAGTCAGACCTAAAAAACTAAAAGCGTATTCTTCTGAGTTTCAGGGCTCATAGAGATACAGGTAGTATCATCTTATTTGAGTAAAACAACACCTTAATCTAACACTGTGTCATAGCAATAGATACCATCAATATCTTCCCAAAGAATTGAAGACTGATGTAATTAACCTGCCAGGAATGAATGGGAGGTCATACTGTATGTTATATACCTTTTCTGTAATGAGATATTCAGTCAACTATTGACAGGAATTGCAAATGTATCATTCAGTTATAGTTCTGCCTTCAGCAACATATAATCCTTGACAGTGTATCCAGACAATAATGGTAGACGTTTCATCATATTTATTATTATAGTAAATTCAGGTAAGTAGGAATAGAGACAGTCTGGGTACTATGGTCTCTTTCCCTAGCTTCATTCTAGTCAGTTTTATCAGAGAATAGGACTCTACCATGGGAATCTACAAGTGAAACAGACAATTTAAAAGCTAACCAAACATTTTCCACATTTTATGGATCCCAAGTGTGAGCCTACTTTTGCAACTGTCATAAGCAGACTCAATTAACATATAACATGATTGATCAAGACTAATACTGAAAAAGCTAGGAGAACAATCTTGAATTCTGTCCATTGAACAGTGACAATATTTGTTTTCACTTCTAAATAGCTCGTGCTGAGGCTGCCCAGCTGTGACAGCACAGTGAACACACACGGGGTTTTTAACTCATCTGAAATATCAGTAAGCTGTCTCTTTCTTTCAAGTGGGAATGGGAAAAATGTTTTTGTCAAAAAGATTCAGTCTGGACTTGATCTCTGTAGCAAACCAACATTGCTTTTCAAAGTGATGTATCTGCCTACCATGTCAGAGTTAATCATTTTGCCCAGAGGAGATAATAAAAAGTAGATAGGTGCTTCCTTGTTGGAAATAAACACCTGGTTATAGGAAAACCCTCTCTGTGACTAGCCCCGTAGCTGAAAGTTTCTGCCATCTCTAAAACTGGCCATGTCCACAGATATCTAATCTTTGTACCTTCCTGATGTAACATCTGGTATTTGTTTTATACCTATGAATGGAATTTTATAAAGAACATTTGAATATCAGATGTGTCTACAATGTATAGTATGATAATGAAGAATGCATAATTGTTTTAATTGAAAAGATCTCTGTCTCTACACGTAAGACTGGGGGAAAAATCAAATTTTCTTAGCTTTATATCCTTTAAAACATGATAGATATATATCTATCATATATGATAGAATATCAAATATATGTGATATAAGTATATAAGTGTATTTGATTTTTAAATTTATAGCAATGTATATTACAGAATGAATAGTTTTTTCAGTGCACAATGCTAACTGTCCATCTAAGGAGCTAGGGCTAGCACAATGCTCACCCATTTGTCTGGGAGTGGCTCTCTTGTTCCATGAATTCACCATTGGGTTCAGGTGGTAGTCTCTCATATTTTTGATTTTTCTTTTCTAGAATTGAACCTTCATTTGTTTGTTTTGTTTTGTTTTTGTACTAGGAATTGAACTCTGGACCACATGCTTTCCAGGAAGGCACTGTACCACTGAGCCTTATTCCTGGTCCCAAACCTTGATTCTATGAACAAGCTTGAGTGGGGATGACTGCAGCTTCACTGTTCTTGGACAACAGTCTCCAGTCTCTAAATAGGAATGGGTGCTGGAGCAGACACTCGATTTTTTTCACCTGGAATTTCCTGTGTAGAATATGGATGATGAAAAATGCTAGCAATTCATCCTTCCCAGAGAGACCCTATTGCCCTTGAATGGATGCTGGGACAATATGAAGCGTCACTCCTTTTCCACATCCACTGGGGGACAAAGTGGGGGAGCAGGGGTCTAGTAGGTCATTGCTCACATCACATTGACTCTTAGGCTCTTACAGCTCTTACGGATATTTGCTGCATTTATTTGTATAGATTTCTTTGTTAACCTTAACCTTAGGGAACTTGTCGAAGTACTTCACTTCTATATGTCAGTTGTGGTTGTCTTGCTGGAGAATGGACATTTGGTGTCTCACACTGCCATTCTTGTTCGGTCAGAATTTAATGCTGCTCCACATTTTTCTAATCTGGAAAGTTGCAATGTATTAGGAAACTAATCTGTAATCAATTTGTTACTTTTGATTTCATATGTGACAGTTTCTTTTATCTGGATGCTTATAAACTCCTTTGTGTTGTTTTGAAATTTATTAACTTTCTTGATATCAATTATTACCGCTTAGATACAAATATTCCACAGAATTCTCATGTGTTCAGAGGTAGGACTTTTAGAAAATGCTCAGATCTTGGGGGCTTTATACGCATTAGTGGATTATTCTATCCATAAACTTCTAAGAGAAAAAGCTGTGAGGAATTGGGGCTCAAGCCGAAAAGGTGGGTCACTGGGTTCTGATCTGGAAGAGTATATTTTTGTCCCATCTTCTCTTTTCTCTTTCTAGAGCCAGAAGTTGAGCAGCTTTACCTCTTTAGCCCTTCTACCACAGAATTTCTGCCGTGGAGCCCACTGGAAATACATAGAATGAACCCTCACAATGTGTGAGTCAAAATAAGCCTCTTCCACTCTAGGTTGTGGATGTCTTCAATGCAGTACTTCTCAGCCCTAAAGGATGATAACTGTAATTTGTAGGAATACAGTGATGCACTTTGAGAATGTATTACAATACTTAGCTTAAACAGCAAAGTAAAAGATGGATAATAGGACAAAAAGAGATAAACATTTTGCAAAAGGGAAGGGGATCTGGAGATAGACTAAGGGGAAAGGGAAGGAAGGGAGAGTAGAGGAGATTAAGATACCATTTATATGTATATTAATTCCCTAGGATGAATACATTCATTATGTAACACAAAGATGTGCTAATTAAAAAACAATTGTGTAGGTATTACTTTTCTTGCAGAGCTGAGAAAGTGACACACATATATAATCATGTAAATTATATATTATAATAAATTATATATTATATAATAAATTATTTCATAGTATTTACATTTAACAAAGTGTGTTATTTTCTATTTTTCTAAAGTCTCCATGATCACATTGTTTTATATATGTGTGTGGTATCTGTGAGTTATCAACATGGACATGGAAATGGCATTTAAATTCATAGGAGCTGATGAGCTCAAGTAGGAAAAGAACAGAATTGTTTGATGTTAGCCATCCTTTCACTGAGTAACTACTGCATGTTCCATGTTGTGCAGGTAATTTTTTAGTAAGACAGGTGGTATTAAAGGACAGTAAGGATATTGTAAGGTGCTATTTTATATAAGGAAAGAAAAAACAAAACTATGAAGAGATTGCATTCTGTGGAGGGATAAAAAATAAGTAGAAAGTCATTTACATGACAAAGTCAGTCACATTCTAGGTCAAGAGAAAAATGAGTACACAGAGCCAGAGTCAGAAAATGCTTGGGTACTTTAGAAATAGAAAGAAAGTTGGCAGGGCTGAAACATTCTGTCCAGAGTGACAGAGGTGGAAGGAGATGACAGAAAGTTCATTTGATGTCATTGTTTATGTAGAATTAACTGACCCATATATAGGCCAAAGATGCCATCTTATATTATATCGCTATGAAGTAAGAATAATTTTCATATGTTTAAATAGTTATAAAACATAAAAAAGAATAGAACTTTGTGAAATGTGAAAATTATATGAAGTTTAAATTTTAATGTTAGTAAATAAAATTGTATTGCAACCTAAGCTTGGGTATTTAATTATAGGCAGCTAAGTTAGATAGAAGTTAATATACAAAGATGCAGTAGGATCTCAAGGAAGCCAATGAAAAATAAAGACATCAGAATTGAAGCTACATCTAAAGGCCAAGCTTCAAGATGAAAATGACAATGGTCAGTGCCACATGCCTCCTAAGGGATAAGGAGCAACTTAGAACTGTGTTGCAATTAGCATCACCTGCCCAAGAGTCCAGATAGGCATCAGATGCCCTGGGCGGTGACCACAGTATATGGACCCATCTCTTCTTCATAATGCCGTTTATATGCCCCACTTGCCTGTTGGTTCAGTATTAGCTCTGCAGCTTATACTTTGAATCCTGTAGATTGACTGTAGTTTGACCTACATTGTACCCACATTGTGACTTTGCTGTATAAATTACTCCTGACGAAAGGCCTCAGTGACAACCTATAATCCACACCGGATCTCTCCTGTCTTTCAGGAACCATCTCTCAATAAACCTTCCCTCCATTGTCCTTTGGAATTCATCTTTCAATTTCAGAGGACATGAACTTGGCATATCTGACATCTAATAAATTGGGAGTTATATCTCTCTTACCACTTGTGTCTTTTTTTTTTTTTTTAATCAATGACATAAATGTAGGGATGTGTCGTAAAGGCTAAATACTTTACTATCAGGATCCATGTAGAAAAAAATGTGCTAATGCCCGATTTAGGGTATTCAGTTTAGTAGGGAAAATGAAATTTTAAATTCATTGAGAAGTTTCCAGAGGCCTGTAAGCAGGAAAGTAGCAATTGATTTTGCTAATGTGCAAGTAGGCTGCTGAGATGGAGAGAGCACATTTGGAGAGCATAACTAGCAAGCAAATAAAGTAATATAGTGAGAGCTAATAATAATTTAGGGGAAGGGTGTGATAGAGGCATTTGGTTGGATACCCAGAGATCTGAGGTGTGTTTGAAGTAGAGCCCAGGAGACTTCCTGGATTGCATTTAGGTAGCTGAAAATAAGAGGAATCATGTGTGAACCTTGACTTTTGTAAGGTGGAGAAATAGTAATATGACTTATTCAGAGATGTCTACATGAGACTGACTCATGGCTTCCTATGAGTATTGGCAAGGAAAAATAAAACTTTTGATTTGGATATATGTATAGAAGGCCTAAAGTGAAAATTTGCAATAGGTAATTGGTCATATGAGTTTATATTATAGAGGAGTAACTTAGGCTTACTGTATGAATCTTTGAGCTATCAGCATAAAAATGGCATTTAAATTCTTGGAAATAGATGAGCTCAACTAGGACAAGAAGGAAAAAAAAAGAAATTAAAAGGTCAGAATAAACTTTTGGAGTAAGTCAAATTGGAAAGGAGACAGTTCTCAAGTCACTGTCCTGAATGGCTGGTTTAACAAATTAAATCATTTATCTAAATTATTCAAATTCATCAGTTATTACAGTTTCCTGAGGTTTTATTTGACTGTAACTGTAGACTTTGAACTGTTAATCAATGCAAATTAAATTGGTTATCAACAACTGTAGGGAGGAATTTATGTTTTCAACTATTTTGGGGTCTGATATTTTTTAAAAGAATTAAAATCTATAATATTTCTTGTTAGTATCTTCTAAATAAGTTTATAATTATTTAGATTGAGTTTGTTTTATCTACTCTTTATTTATTATTGCTTTTTTATTTTTTATTTATTTATTTATTTATTTTTTCTGGCTGCTCTTCCTGAGGCTGCAGTTGGTGATTTGATGCATAGGGAGCCTGACATACTGGGGAAGTGAGAGATAAACAGCCTTCCACTTGACAGCAGGAAATGATGCCCTTGGGAGAAAACATTTCAGTTTAGAGAAGAAAGCTTGGAGAAAGTTCAGGTAAATGATTGTGCATGTAGAGGACTTTAATCGCTCAGACATGATATACCTGAGGACTAAGGAAAGAAAGGGTTAGGGAAACAGATTAAAGGAGAGAGACATTTGATTGAAATGAAAGTTTTAATGAAAATGGATAGTCATATAGGGAACCTAGAGCTTCTGACCCTTCTGGGCACTAATTGGGATGGTGGAATTTACTCTGATCGGTTAAGCAAATGAGATTGTGGACCATTCAATGCATATTTCTAATAACTACTTGTTTTTCAAGAGTATTGTTTGATTTGTACTCTGTAAAGGATTACTTCTTTTTGGCCTCAGTTTTAGTCTCAAAGTGTAGGGGTGGTTATGTTAATTTAAAAGCACAAATGAAGCCTTGTTTTCTGTTTTACACAAGTTGATCAAAACAGTGTGGATCTTCTCTTGCTTGTTATATTCTTCTTTATATTAAAAGAAGAATTTTGGCATGGAATCCATGATGATTGTTATTCATTTCTGAAATAGTGTGTGGAAGCAAGCCAAGGGTAATAAGCAATTTCTAATTATAAAGTTGGAATAAACTAAATTCTAAACAAATTTTCCATAATTATTGGCACTTGCAAGAAAGAAGAATCACTGAGTGAATCTCCCCGTGGCAGCTTCTGCTCATGGTCCTTTCTCTTATATGATGCCGAATAGTAATTTCCCCAGTGATTGGTTCCTCCCTTATCCTTTTCCCAGAGCGCCCACAGGGTTTTCTGCAGATTAGGAAGCTATTATTGTAGGAAATAAAAGGAACGTGTCTCTTTCAGCTCTGCTTCTCTACAGTTCTGCAGAAGGCATTTGGTCTGTCAGTGTTGTCCTTTTCTTCTCACAGGACTCAACTATTCTTTTTTGATTCTTTATTTCAAGAAGCAAGCATTCCTCCGGCAGCTTTTCATACTTTGGATGAAATATCTCAAATAGTTTTGACAAGGAATTTGTTGGGGAAAATCTTAGCAATGTCTTCTCTAGTCCATATCTACAGCATCTAATATTTTTTCCAAATCATTGTCATCCAAAATTCACAAAATTAGCTCAGTGGCGTTAGCGTCTGCCTGGCAAGGTCAGGAGTTCGATCCCTGGCACAACAATATCAACAACAAAAAAATTCACACAATTTAAGAGATATGTTTCCTAGTTTTTTTTTTCTCTTTAAATGAGTGACTAGACTCTTTCCTCCATATCTTTTTGGCTTTTTTTTGTTGTATTATTGAATGAGTTTGAGCTATAACTGACTGGATATGAGTTGTAACTACAACTCTTGGTAACTGCGCTGCCCCAGTAGCTAACTTACAGAATTTGTCTTTGTATTTTGTTATTGGTGGTGGTGGTGTTTTTTTTCTTTTTCTGAATCTGAGTTAAGACTACGTATATAACAATATTGTTAAGATCAAATAAGAGACAAGAGCCAGGTAGGGGAGGGCAGTATTTAAATCAGTGCTTAGCATAAAAGAAACACCATTTCAGTGTTAAATATTCCATCATGATTATTATTTTAACTATAATTATTATATTTTAGAATTAAGTATACATTTATACCTCATCTTTTAGGCATGTTTTCACTTAATTTTTGATTAGTACATATTTATCACACATATTTATCATATCATGGAAGATTCGTGCCTACATACAATATATCATAATTCTTTTTTTCCCATTCCCCTCCTTTCCCTTTATATTTCAGTATCTTACATGGACTATATCCTCTTAAAAAGTAGGTACAATTATTTTTAATTTATGATGGTGCTTGCTATTTTTCATATTATTAGGAATATATAAATATTTGATACAAAATGAGTAGGGTATTGAAATATATTATATATATACATATATATTTGAAAAAGTTTTAATTTGCAAAAGTAGTGATTTTTTTCTTCCTAGTTTATAAAAATAAATAGGAAGAAATGTGCAGCTACAATGAAATGGAAAATTTCACCTTTATATTTCCTTTAATGTTGATGGATGCAAAGTGCACATTACTGATATAAACTTTAAAGTCTGTGTTAAATTGTTTATGAAAATATTTTACATAACAGAAGGGTTTTTTCATCCTGAGAGTGGTTGTTTCACAGAGATCTGTCACGCAAAAGCTGCTAGGAAATCATCAGATAGAGTGAAAATGAGTTAATTATATCATTTTTATTACAAAAGCAATAGCATTCACCCAATTTTATTGCCTCTCTTTGTGTCATAAAAGAACTGAGTAAAAAAAGTGACTTGACAAGATGTTCAATCAGTCACAAATAAAAGCATACTTTCTGGTTAAAATTTCTTAATAAAAAGCATTGCTTTTGGAATTTTGACAATTGTATTAAAAGTAGCTTTGGAAATAATTCTTATACATCATCACTGTTTGAAAGAAAAAAAGCTTTTTTTTTCTCCCCAGTTACAAAAATCAACGCAAAATGGACTAAAGACATAAATGTAAGAGCTGAAATGCTGACATTACTATGAGTATATACAGAGAAAGCACACCAGGAAATTTAAATTTGCAAGAAGCTTTAGGAGACGACACCAAAAGTACGGGGAATAAAAACAGAAATAGGAAAGTCACATCAGACTCCAAATTTCTGCACAGTAAAAGAAACAAAAATTAGACTGAAGAACAGGAGACTGAATTTTCAAATTATGCAATCTGTCATAAATTAACTTGAGATACCCGTCTTAACCCAGTAAGATTGGGTAATTTCAAAAGGCTAAAAGCAACAAGTGCTGGTGAAAATGTGGAGAAAAGGAACTCCTCCCATGATACTTGTGGAAATATAAATGAGTGAAGCCATTTTGGAAAGCTGTATAGAAGTTCCACAAAAAGTTAAAAATGAAAACCACCATAAATTCTTCCAATCCTACTACAGAGTATAAATCCAAAAGAAATAAAAACTTTATGCTGAATGCTTATCTGCATTTCCTAATATTGTAGCTCTATATTAATAACTAAGAAACATAAATTAAGTGTCCATCATCTGATGAATGGATAAAGACAAGGAGGTCTGTATGCATACTCGAATACTCTTCATCCACACAAAAGAACGAACTCTTATCATTTGAAAAAAATTGGATATGACTGAAAGCATTATGTCAACTTAAGGAAGCCAGGCACAGAAACTCAAACACTTCAAGGTCTCATTCATCTGTGAATTCCAAAAAATTCATTTCATAGAATTGAGAGTAACGTAGTTGTTAGTAGAGGTTGGTGAGGGATATGAAGAGGTCGTCATACATATTAAATTATATACTTGGAAAGAAAGAAAACATTCTGTGCATGATTGTATAATAGGGTAAATATAAATAACCACAAAGAGATGTATGCAGTCATACCCTGTTACTGGTTTCTGAATTATTCAAACCAATTACCTTCTGGTGAGAAAAAAATTGTCTTAGTGCTCTGTGATTGATTAAGACTAAGAGTAACTTGCAAATAACACAAGACCCCGCATACTCCTTGTAACTATCTGGCATTTTTGTGTGTTGTAACTGATAATCATGAGTCTCAAAAAGTGAAGAAAGAAGAAGGATATTTACATTTTAAGAATCATACCACTAAGCCCAAAATGCTTACATTAACCTTGGAAAGGCTCATAGTAGCTCAGTAAAATGTAAAAGTTTTAGGTAACCTTCATGAAATTTTATAATTACAATTGTTTCTCTTGGGAAAAATTCATTCAGTACTCATAAGTCTCAGCATTCCTCACAAGTTCTAGAATGGATTCCTGATAAGTACTGAAGTATGACTGTGTTCTGAAGTTAGAAAACAGGATTTTGAATGTTTTCACTATAGAAAAATGATCATTTTAAGAAATATATTTAAGCAGTATGCAACATATACATGTATTGAAACATCACATTGTTCTCCATTAGGTACAATTTTTAAGTTTCTATATATGAGTTTAAAAATTTATTTTACTTTTAAGGAAAGGAGCATTATTATAGCCAAGAGATAGAATTTCATTTTACTTGCCTTTATAGATAGTGATATAATTTAATTTATGCATGAGTTGCATAAGACAAACTCTATTTTAGTGCCTGAAAATGAGAAGATACTTTCATCTGTCTGTATTTTGTGTTTCTACAAAAATATTTATATTTTGTTGTGGGTTGAATTATGTCTTCTAAAGATTCATATGTTTAAATTTTAGCACCTGGAAACTTAAGAATGTGATTTTGTTTGGAAATGGGGTCATTGCAGATGGAGGTATTCAAGATGAGTTCATACTGAAGTATGTGGGTTCCCATATGTCTAGCATTCTTACAAGAAATAGAAGGTTCAGCTAGGTATAGTGGCACACACTTATAATCACAGTATTTGGTAGGCTGAGGCAAGAAGATCACCATGAATTCAAGGCCAGCCCTAGCTACATAGTAAGTGCAGCCTAGCCTGCAGTTCTGCATTGTTTCAAAAAAAAAAAAAAAAAAAAAAAAAAGAGTAGAAAATTCAACCTAGACATGCACAAACAGGGAGAATATCATATGAAGATTGGGATTGCACTGCCATAAATTAAGAAGCTACCAACAGTTAGAAGAAAGAAATCTGTGATTTAGTCACTGTTACATTGCTGAGACAAATTACACAACATCCACGTTTAAAGGATGGGAGGGATATTTTAGCTTGTGGTTTTAGGGCATCATCAGTTGGCTGTGAAGCAGATGTGATATGGTAGAATGGCCTGGGCAGGGGAATCCTGCTCAGACTGAGTGAAGTGGGGAGCAAGGAAAGGAGATTCATACTTCGAGGTTACATCCCTAGTGCCACACATTTTTGACCAGATCTTACTTGTTAACAGCACACTGACCTTGTTATGGAAAATTCATTCATGAGTACAACATCTGTTATCTACTCATTGTTTAAATACATAAGGCTCCTCACTGACTCTTTAGTTATAAACCACAACATTGTAACATGAATCCCCAAAACACCCATGTGCATCTCTGTATGTAAAGTGAATTTAGTCCATCTATAAGAGTGACTAACATTTTCACAGTTCCAGCATTGTTGAAAAATTGAAGTACAGAGTCTGCTGCTTTTAGCTTTAAACCATTGTAAAAAATCAACAGAATGGAGACATATGTGGATAAAGGAATCAGAACAAGGCAAGATGAGAAAACCCAGCAAGGGAAATATTAAATCCTATAATTCCTTGCCCAGCACCCGGGGAAATTTGTGGCAAGACATGATTCAAAGGGTTGAGTTACTCCACACTGATGACACTGTTGGTTGGAGTCCACATGACCTTTTCTTAGGTGTATTTGCTCATAGCCTGTGGCTTTTTTTGTCCGACAATCTATGTTCCTGGCTTCTCCAACATCCTGTGGTCTCCACTGAACTTTTGCCTTCACTCCCAAGCTTGATGCCCTGCCCTCTGTGGAACACACTGCCTGATCTTGAAGGCCTTCCTCTGAAATCCGGGCGGGAGCTTCCAAGACTTCATGACTTACAGCCCGTAGGACAGAAAAATGAGCACAACACAGGTGACACCAAAGTCTGCGTTTGACTCAGGCAGGAAGCTAATCTCCTTATAGCACGGCGCCTTTTGAATGCCTGCATTAGTGAGCACTAAGAAATAAATCCAGGAGAACCAATTTCTTAGGCAGCCCTTCTGAAGCCCTTCTCAAAAGAAGGCTTTATAGTTCTGCATGTTTGAACCTGTGAAGTGTAGAACCTTGCTGATTTCTGGAATGTTCTCAAAGCATTGTTTCTGTTATCTCGATGCAAAGTATCTGGACTCTTTGCTAATCTTTCAGCAATAATGCTCTCCTTTATCTCAGATTTTCAGTTTTTCCTTCCTAACAAAACTAGAAACTTTTCGAATGGGCTTTTTTGCTTCTATTTTGCACTATAAATCTGGCTGAAAGTAGCTAGAAATACTAATAACTCATCCTGAATGTTGGGTTGCCTTGAAACCTCCTCCACCAGATTAATTAATCCACTGCCCTTAATCTCAGTTTCCCACTTCCTAACAGACTTGGTTTACAGAATTCTTGGGCTTCGATAGCCAGCGTTTCCAAACTTTCCCAAACTCCTGTGATCTTTTTCCAAAGATTTCTGAACTACATAGTTAGTTAGAGGCACAGAAATGGCTCCATGTTTCTGAAAACTGTTTCTGTCTTAGTTACTTTCCTGTCTCCAGGACAAAAATACCCAAAACCCATAATTTAAAGGAATAAAGGTTTATTTGGCTCACAGTTTCACTACACAGTCAGCCTGCTCCAAGGACAAAACAGTACAGTAGAAGAGCATGAACAGAGGAAAGCAGTCCAACCCATGGTACCCAGAAAGCAGAGAGTGAAGGGAGGATCTGGGGAGGGTGATATCCTCTTCCAGGTCATGCCTCTAGTGATCCATGTACTTCATTCAGCCTCCAATTCCTAGAAGCACATTCAGCTAATGTGCTCCACAAGGATGAGTCCTATGGTATAGAATGCCCATGATCAAAACACCTTCCAGAAATGAGGCTTTGGGAATATTTTAGATCTAAATCATAACAGCCTTGATTAGCTTGTCTCCTAGTACTTGCAGAGAGGGAAGGTGACTCTGTAAATACCTTGATCTCAAAGTTCAAGCTCCAGAATTGTGAGATAAAATGCTTACTTTTTAAAAAAAGTCACTCAATTTAATCGCTGTCCTAGCAGACTAAGGCACCTGCAGGGTGTAACTACACATTTAACACCATCTTTCTTAATCTAGTTCACAAGTTATTATATAATAACAAGTTATTATATAACCAATCACAGCCATCTGGATTTGTAACGAATAATGGGAAACTTGTCCAGATGCATTATACTCAACTCCTAGCAGTAGGTAAGTAGCAAAAATCTCCTTGTTCAGTCTCAAGCCCAAAAGCCAAAACTAACCAACAATAGGAGATGTAGTTTAGTTACTGTATCAGTAAGGGTTTACTAGAGAAATGGAAAAAAACACAAGATATACAAATGCATACAAAATTACAAGATTGGCTTACAATGCTCAGCCACAAAGTGGAATGAGGAAGTGTGCAGAGGGTGTCTGCATGCTAGAGGTGATGGGTCCAATCCAAGGGCTGGGGCTTACTATAGTGTCCTGTGCAAGTGCATGTCAGGAGGCCAATGAATCTGTAACAAAACACTGAAGAATCTATGATGAGAGGCTGAAGTTCTGCACAGGAAGGCTGAGGAATCTCAGACTGAAGCCGAACAGTCTGTGCTGGAAGCCAGAAGACTATGTTCAAACTGAAGATGACTAGGGAAGGGCCTCTGAAGGACCTGCCTCATTTGCCCTTTATTGTAAAGAGGCCACTACAGCCAGTCCCCCTCACCGCCCCAGGATGGATGTGCCAACCACAGGGTCTCCTGACTTCCTCATGTGCTGGCTCAGGATATTTATTAAGTGAAGATCCTGGTTCCAGGCTGAGGCTCTTAGTTAACTAGTTGACACAATATATCAACCGCAACAGTTACCCTCAAGTGATTTGAGTCAGAAGCTCTTGGTCACATGCACTTTGCAGCACTGTGCTAGGTATGTGTTGTGTTTCTTAGTTTGGTTAGGTTGCTTTTGTTGTTTGGAGGGTATAACATGAGAATGTTTTAAAGAATAAAAACAACAAAGTTTACATTATGCTTTGGTGAGGCAATTTTAAGAAAAAGTTATATCTACCTGATAATGTCTCCCTGTCATACAAATATTTGTTGTATGTAATATAGCTATTTTTGTTGTTGTTGTTTGGTTTTCTTGGTATCAGGAATTGAACTGACAACCTTGCACTTGCCAGGCAGGAGCTTACACCACTGAGCTATATCCTTGGAAATATACCTGTTTGATGTGGCTATGTTTCAGTTTGGAGAACTACCTCAGTTCCCAGTGTTACGTTTTTGAAATATAGTTATATGTATCTGGGGTGTTGCATTCCAAATTCTGACTGCTAAACAGAAAATTGATCAGGAAACAAAAACAGGTAATTGATCAGGAAACAAAAAACATTCCTTCTTTCAGTGGACTCAACCATCACCGAGATCAAAACTTTAGGAAATATTTTACTGATAAGGAAAAACAGAATACACAGACAACTTTAAAATAGCTCATACCTGTCACATGTTCACTGAGGGGAAATGGTTTTTCTTGTGCATAAATTGCTACAGAGCTCTAGAAAGACAATACAACACAAAAAATCTGCAGAAGGATTATTTTTAAACATTGCTGTATCCTTTGCCCTAATTCTAAATTTTTTATTAAATATTAAGGCAAAAAATTCTACACAGGAGGCAGATGCTCAATATGCATTTTTCTGGCTACGACAGACAAGCTCCGGAAGGTGTTAAGAGAAACCTAAGAGATTAGAAATTGTGAAGAAGACCAAAAAAATCTTTGAAGTTAAGAAATTAGGTTTTCTAAAGATACATGAAGGTATCTGAGGTGATCTGGATAAAGACTGGGAAAAACATAAGGATCTCTTAATGATCATAGAAGGTGGACTAGTTTGTATTGATTTTTCATGTTGGCATGCCCACATGGATGTGATAAAATATAATTCTAAAAACTCAGCAAATGGCATCAGATAGTATAATGAATCTGTTCCACATTATTCTGGATATAATTGTTCTATATAATTTTATTCTGGTCTAGTATATACCTAAAATAACACATATATAATAAATACTGACAAAGAGATCACTATCGCTGTATATTTTTAATTATAGGAGAAAAACACAATATTGATACTAAAACTACAATTAAAAGTAAGTCTAATTTTAATACATGATCTCCTCCACTCTTCTAAAATATTATTTCCAGAATTATTAAGTAACATAGAGATGATTAGTTTGAGTATCACTTCTTTTCTCTTCTCACTTGCCATTCTAGTAAAAATTGTGAGGAGTTTTAAAATGACTAAAATTTTGACAGTATAACAGTGACTATTTATGGCTAGTCATTTACAGAATTGATTGAAACAATTCTTGGAAAAGATTGCTCCAACTAGATTTAACTTTATTTAATTAGCTTATTTTTGTCTTTTAAAAAATTAATTGATAAAATTGATAAAATTAATTGATAAGAAGTGGTCTATATACAAAATATATAATTTCTGTAGATTGAAACTAGATTTTGTAAAAAAAAAAGTTATAACACAGTCATTGACATTTGGAAAATATTTCTCTGAAGCAATAGATAATAGACTTTCATAAGCCTGAATTATTATTCTTATACCAATTGTGTTTCTTTTCAGTATTGTTTCTTCCTTATCTTTTATTTCCTTCACTTCTTGGGGTTTACCATGCTTATTTTCCTATTGTGTAGTGGAGTTATATAAATAAGAGTCATGCAAATATCCTTAGAAAGAAGCTGGTTTCTTCTGATGCCTGTTCACAGTCTTGAAAGTCTTTGAAAATGTTCTCTTTCAAAGGAAATCATTTTCTTTTAAAGGCAGTCAGGATTGTAAGGCAGAGATTTCCCTAAGGAGATGGATGTTTAAACATTTCCTTTAACTTATAATTGTCCATCCATGCAGAGGAATTGCTAAGCTCTTCTTTGACCCCCATTTGAGTTAATTTTTGGAAGTAGCTGAGCAGTGTAGCATTTCATAGTTGCAAATTTACCAAAGTACAAGCTATGCACAGCCTGCATGCAGTGTTTACTTTTTAACTGCTTAATGCAACCTCATTTTGAAAGACTATTTTTTAAGAAAACAATGGCAGTGCTCATTTCCTAAATTAAACTTGGTTATCTGAAAACGATTCCACCAAAAATCCAGAGAGTGTTTCCATACCTCACAAAGAAGTTTGAGAGACATTTTATCAGTTTTGTTCTATTTCTTTCTGCATATGCTTTCATAACACTGTTCTTTGTGCATGACCAAAATTCTCTGACAAGAATTTAGATAAATTCCTGAAACTTCCCCTTAGTCTGTCTGCGCATTTCCTTTAAAATCTAGCATTAACAAAGAGCTCTGAATTTGTCTTTTTTGTACCTGAAAATTGGCACTATTAGGACCATTTAAGAAGAAGGACCTGGTCCCAGGTCGTGGGAGGCAGGCTTGTGATGGGGACTCTGGAGACCCTAGCCTTATGCTTTCTTTCTTGTTCTGGTCCTCATGAGGTCAGTATTTTTGTCCACTTTAGACTTTTACCATGATACATTACTTTGTTATAGGTCCATAAACAATGAGGCTAAGCAACCATCGATTGAAACCTCACAACTTTGACCAAAATTACTAATTAGAGTTAATCATCTCAGGTATTTTGTCACAATGAAAGAAAGCTGCGTATCACACGCCCAGGTATTTTTCTTAGCTTTGTAATAACCAAAAGTAGAGGAAAATGTCCATCAGTGCTAACTCCCTAGACTCACAATCATAAATTATGATAGGTTCACAGCACACATCTTTTTATTTGCTGTTGTTCCTGTTCTTATAGTGAAGGTCTGTTTCTTTCAGTGGCCTGATCACTAGTCTTTCCATATTAGCTGTGCTTATTTCAATAAATATTTGCCTACTGAATAAGCCAATGGTAGACATATTTTTGCTTTCTTCCCCAGCTTTCCTGGGTCTCATATTCCTATGCACTTATTTATAGGAAATATTGTCAGCACATATTCACATGAAAATTTAATACAAAAGTATGTAAACTTACCAATGAACATACTTACTGTTCTATAGTGACTGTTACTCAGGCTATTCAGATTCCTTTTCAATTCTACATTCTAAGCACACATATCATCAATTTCCATTTTTATGCTATTACTTTTTTTTTTTTTTTTTAATTCTAGCGAGTGAACTTAGAGCCTCACATCTGTTAGGCAAGTCCTCTATTACTGAGTTATATACCTATCTGAATATTACTGCATTACTGATGTTACTTGAAAAATTTAAAAATGTAGCAAATAAAGGAATGAATTTAGGAACGCATTATCAATAGATGATCCAAGTTGGGGTAAAAAATGAATTCCCTTTAACTGCTAGTATACAAAAAAATTAAATAATCCCATGCATAATCAACACTGATCAAATCCCTCTGCTTATAATTTCACAGTCAAAGAAATTAGTAAGTTCAAGAAATCTTGAAAAACTAGTAATATCTAGCTCATCCTCTTGGACACAACACTTTAAATGAATTTTTTTTCAAAATTGAAACTTGAATGTGCTTATCAACTTGGAAAAAGGGGATTGGAAAAAATATCAGTTTCAGAATGTGGGGCAATTATATTCTAACTACAAATGGACTCCTCAGATTTAATTCCATTTATTGTTTGCCAAACCGTGTTTAACCTATCATTTTGTTTTAATACTGTTTGTTGTGGGGAAACTTGCTACATTTTACAGAAATATGCAGTCTCTGGAAGGTTGTGGTCATACATTATTGAAAAGTCAAGGGGCTGGAGGTTTAGCTCAGTGGCATAAGCGCCTGCCTTGGAAGCAGGCAGTCGTGAGTTCGATCCCTGGTACCGATAAAAAAGGAAAAAGACAAAAAAAAAAAAAAAAAAAAAAAGTCAATGCACGTATTTTCTCAGTGGAGTTTCTATTATCCTAAAGAGAAATTATAACTCAAAATGACATCCTTGATTGGTCTGAAGAGGTTAAGAAGTAACTTGATAATCAAATTGAAATTTATTTCTTGAATCTATGGGAAATAGTTAAATGATAAAGGAACATTTACAAAATCTGTATATTTCTTTGAATATAGTTCCCAAACTGAAAAAAAATATTGTCACACAGTCGAAGGATATTTCAATCAATAACACAGCACATAGAGGGTGATGACCTGTAAGGCTATATGACCTACTG
The DNA here is from genome assembly GCF_034190915.1 of Cavia porcellus. Lineage (NCBI taxonomy): Eukaryota > Metazoa > Chordata > Mammalia > Rodentia > Caviidae > Cavia > Cavia porcellus. The sequence continues at coordinate 62,620,901 of NW_026947493.1, forward strand.
CCATTTTAGTTTAAGTGTATGTTGTGATGGAATCATCTCACCATGCATTTCTCAGAATATGGCCCCAATATTAGTGAAGCATGGCTGTATGATAAATGTGAAAACTTGGATTTCATCAAAATAACCAATTAAATTGAACTAGTAAAGAAAACAAATCCAATATTTTATAGATAAGAAACATAAAAGTGCTCATTGTTTTTGAAATAGTGTATGCATTTACAGTCATTACCGTTTAATTCTGTTGGCACAATGTTAGTACTTTCCAAATTTTTTAATTAACACACACATATAGTGTTTCATGGTGTCCATTTTTCTAAAATATGCATCATTTTTCTTGTGGATTGTTTTCAAGAATAAATGCAAGTATGTGTACATCTGTATCTATATCTAAGTCTGTATCACCTATTTCTGTAGCTATATCTACACAATGTATGCCTTTTTTCTCCATATGTTTATATCATAGTTTGTTCTCACTAATACATGAGTATAGATTATGCTATTTTTGTACACACATTTGTCTATATAGCTTAGTTATTGAGTTTCTATTACACTGGATTGGTTGCATATGATTTGAGTTGTAAACTTGCTACATACAAATCTTCCTTTTATTTACTACCATGTCGAACAACAGATCTTCAGAGTACAATCATTTTGCCAACAGACTTTGACTTGTGGTCAACATTTAATTCCAGCCCTGGAAATCACTGTTTCCCTATCTGCTTTTAATTCATCTCAAAATAGTTATATCATATCTAAATTTCTTATATGCTAGAATGACAATCTTGTATGCTAGAAAAAAAAAACAAGTAAATATTTCTCTTGATCTATCTATTATCATTCTTTTTATATGATAAACTACCAGACCACATTAATAATTTAGACTGAAGGTGGAATATAATTTACAAAAGTCACTTAGATTCTCTCACCTTAGTGGTTTTATCTTGTCTCTGTGAGCTTGGGGGCTGATAATTTCAATGTAAACCTACCTTAAGATAAACCTGGGTTGCATTTTCATAAGACTTATTTTGTCCTTTCCCTTAATTGTGAGTATATAATTAATATCATATTAGGGTTAAGAATACGTACTTTTCCCTAAGACATAGCACAGCTAGTATTTTTTAACAGAAACATGTTTTGTTGTGGTAGGCTACAGGATATTCGCCATTATCCCTGATCTCAGTTCATTAGCTTCTAGTTTTTTCCCAATCCCCAGTTTGTGCCAACAAAAAATCTACAGCATATTCAGATGTATCCTGGTATGGAAAGATTACAAAATTAGCAGCATTTGGGAGCCACCTATTTAAGGTAAGAGAAAAGGTAAAAATGACTTTTCTCACCATTTCTTTCCAACCCTATACAACCAATTCTACCTAATATAAGTAATTAACAGTCACAAAAGAACAAGAGACATCTGGACTGGAAACTGATAGAGCTATATACTGTATGCTGAAAAGACCTAGAAACCGTGCCATCTCAGTGTTGACAAGGACAACTAAGGCCCTCCGTGGTTTCTAAATACTATTCCCCAATTTTTAAAACTTAATGCAATTTGAAGAAATAGACTAACTTAGTTTGAGGAGAGAAAGGACAGGTGAATCTCATACTGAAAATAAAAACAGGCAGAAAGAAAATGATAGAAAGACAGGTTACAAAGGCATTTGAAACAAGTATCCTTGTTGGCCAAATTTGGGGTAATAATGGATTAAAATCCATATGACTTTATTTATCTGTATGCATATGTTTATACATAACTATGAACCAAAGAAATTGCAGAAGAAAGTTCTTTGTAGTAAAACTTGAACATATAAATGCTTCTTGGTTTCAATTTTAATAACACAGTGAGAATCATAAATGAGTGCTAAAATTAGTTAAAGAATGAAAAGCTCAAAACATTTACCATAATTTCAAAATATATTCTTACAAAATAGAGTATGAATCACATTTCTTGTTACTGGGATACAATACCCAATAGCCATGAAGAGAAGATTAATTTAGATGATTTACTCTACGGCCAGCAAGCTCCAGGGTATGGGTATCATACTAAAAAGGCATGGTGGAACAAAGCCACTTATTTCATGGCAGCCAAGAAGTAGAGTGGCAGAACAATGCCAGAGAGAAAGGAGCAAGGGACCATTTAGTTCACCTAAAATCATACATCTGTGACCCAATTGGACACACCCAAAACTACTAAACAGTGGAATGGATACCAGCACTGTCTCCTAAATGCCATATCCTATTCTTATTTACTTAGTATACAAATATATCTCCTTAAATCACAATTTATCTCCAAATAAAAACAGAGCAAGTTCAAAATTCCCATTAGTGAATGTAGCTATCTTGCATAAGACCAGAAATACTATGATTTCTTCCTTGGTGTCACAATAGTTTAAGTATTTTTCAAATCCATATTAAATCCATATTTTTCAAGTCCATATCTCTTTTGAGGCTCAAGAAAAACTTAGCTATGAGGCTCAGAAAATAAAATTATGTAGAACAAAGATAAAATGGCACAGGATAAAAATTCGTATTGCAAAAAAGAAGGAATAGACTAATAGAAAAGAATCAAATCCAAGCTAGACTGAAAAATCATAGTGGCAAACAGTACATCCTGTAGCTCCGTATCTCACATCTGGGCCGTGTAGTGGTCAATGTGAGTTCCTGAAGGCTTGACAAACCCCATTCTTATTCACAAGCTGCAATACACATGACTTCTCTCTTGAGCTTGGTTCATTTGTTGCCTGAAGATTACCTTTGCAGAAATGCTATATGCCCAGAAAGTGCAGAACTTACTGGTTCTTCACTGTATATTTGGCATCATTCCCAGTTTCATCTATTTATCATTCCTTTCCCAGTTTATTCTCAGGGGCTCCTTTCTTGATCTTACAAACTTTTCTTGAAAATTTTGGTGGAAAGCTCCCTGACTCCAAAACTGTAACATTCTGCATGCCTGTAAAATCAGTATCATGTGGAGTATGCCAAGATCTGCTGTCTGTGGGAGCAGTATCTAGTCCATCTTGAACTATGGCTTCAATGATTTCTGTGTGGCTGGGATGACTTAGTACACAGAGGAGGAATGAATTCTGTGGAACCAGTTCCCTATGAAAGCCTCCTCCAAGATGCAAAGCAAACTCTTAACTTGGAAGCCCCTGCACAGAAGAAAGCAAAGTTAAACACTTCCAAGATTCAATGGTTCAGGATAAACATTACATTCTGAAAGGTACAAACGGGGATACAAAGGATTGAGACCAAAGTCCAAAATCCATCAAGGCAAATATTAAGTCTTGTAGTTCCATGTGGAACATCTAAAGCAATATGGTGAATTATAAGATCCAAAAGGCTTGCATTATTCTGCCCCTGTGACACTTTTGGTGGTAGCTCTCATGGCTTTTCTCTTGATTCTCTCTGATATTCTCCCTCCTTGCAGGTTTCCTCAGATGATTCACCTTCCTGGTTTTTCCAAATTTCTGGGGTTTGGCTTCACACTCACAACTTCACATATTGCCCTATCATGAGCACATTGCCTGATCTCCCAGGCCTTCTAAAAACTGGGTGGGAGTCTCTAACATCAGAAGTCTTGCATTCTGCATGTATCTAAAACCAGCATCATGTGAATGATATCAAAGTCTACTGCCATCTGGAGCACTAGCCAGGCTTTCTTCTTTCTTGACTGTAGGGTTTAAGTGTTGGGCACTCTGTATCCAACCCTGAGAAGTAAATTCTCTAGGATGCCACTATTCTGAAATCTGGTACAGCTGCTGCCATTTTGGAACATGGTGTTGCTGCCATCACCATTATAAACACAGTGTGGCTGCCAACATTCTGGAACATGGTGCTTTGAAGCTATCTCTTCAAAGCAAAGTCTTTCTCTTTGCAGTCTTGAAGCTGAAAAAGGTGGAGACTTGCTGCTTCTTTTGTTGTTCTTGGGTCATCTTTCATTTTCTTCTGTTCCTTCTCAGCAATCAAATTCTTCTCAGCTCTGTCTTTGTAGTCCACCACTTTAGTGGATCTTTTTTCCTGGCCAAACTCACAACATTTTAATCATCCTGCTGGGCTCTTTGCTCTTCATTTTCAATGTAAATCTGGCTATAATTCTCCAACAATAGCCACACCATCACCTCAACATTTGACTGTTTTGAAATTTATTCTACCAGATTAGTCTACCATCCTCAATTTTAGTCTTAAGCAAAATCTCTAGACATGAGAAAAATGCAGAAGAACTTTACACTAAGCTATAGCATAGATCATCTGGACTCTAACAATCAATGCAGTTCTTCTTCCCAGCAGAAACCTCCCAAGCCTGGTCTTTATTTGTAGAGTGGCAGGATTTCTATCAGTCTTCAGAGTTCTGACCAGAATCTCCTAAACAGAATAGCCTAACACATTCCAGCACTACTCTTTTAGGTGACATCTCCAAAACTTTGCAAATCCTTCCCACAAGCCATTTTCAAAGGTTCTTGTACCACATGGTTAGATACAGTCAACAATAATGACCCCACTTCTGGTACCAAATTCTGCACTGGTTACTTTTCTCTTGTTGCTGGGACAAAATACCAGACACTCAAAATTAAGAAAGGAAAGATTTATTTAGCTCAGTTTGTGGTTTCAGTTCATAATCTGCTGTGTCCAAGGTAGGGTAGCTCATGGTCAAGGCCAACAGTTCATGGCACTGAAAAACAGCAAAAGTTACAAAAGCAAAAATGGAAGAGCACATGAGCAAGCCTCTTTCCTTCCCCTGTATTGTATGCAGGCTACCCACACCAGGATGGGTGTAGAACTCACACCTTTAATTCTAGCATTGAATCATGAATCAGGTTTTGGTGGATCAAGTCTGTGATCGATCAGCCCCATGGTTTTGGCAGTGTGATAAGATGGCATGTTATTACTAGAGTAGATGGCAGGAAAGAGCCACTCACCTCAGGATGCAAAATGCCAGAGAAAGGGACCAAGGTCCCCAGATCTCTTTCAAGGGCATGACCTAAATGTTCAAAGGACGTACTAATACTTACTGCTTCTTATAGGTTCTACCATCTTAAAATAACACCACCATGGGAACCAAGAATTTTAACACATTAATGTCTAAAAACATTCAATATCCAACCTTGCACCCATGTACTTCTCAACAAAAATTGTGGAGGCTAGAAGTTGGTGGCATATTTTTAAAGAGTTTGAAAAGTATAAGATTTTCAACAGAATTCTATACACTGCAAATGTATCTTTTAAGTAATAAAAGATTTTAAACATGACAAATAAAAATGGCAAAAAGTTGTCACTATGTAATGAACTTATAATAAATGTCCAAAGAATTTATTTAGGATGAGAAGTCAATTACAAAGCCAAACATACTTGCTTTCATACATTTTGGGAACAACATGCTAGAGATCTGTGCCATAATAATATGAGAAGATAAAGAAACAAAATTATATGGATAGGAAAAAGGAACCATAAGTTGTCTTAACTTAGATAATGTAAGTGCATTTAAAAAATCGTAAAAAATTTACAAAAATGTTCTGTAATGGGTACATCAATTTAGAGATGCTAAGGAATTATGGAAGTAGTCATGTTTATGAATAAAATATAATTATAAAACAAATTTAATCTGTGATGTTATAAAAATAATGCTAGTAAGAGTTCTAATAAAATTTATTAAAATAAATATACTAAGAAATTGAAAATTGCTGCTCAGTGAAAATGAAACTCTAGAAAAATCAACCAACTAAATACATTCATGAATTAAGTGACACCAACTAAACTCAAATTGAGCTATAAATAAATAATGGATTCCAGCACACTTTTTAGTAAAAATTGACAAGCTGGTTTTCCAGTTTTACAAAATGCAGGACATATCAAATAGTGAGGGCAATTTCTGGAAAGAATAGCAACCAAGGTAGTTTAGAATTAAGAAATATTCATTTAGGTCAATTAAATAGAATAGAGAATCTGGAAAGGGTACCACACATATTTAGCCTATTGATTTTTTACAAACATTCCATTATTCTTTAACTTGAAGTCTTTGCTACAAATAGCACAGTTTAATATATGTAGGCATCAATGTTTGGAATGTAACCAATTGAGTATACTCAATTTACCAAAAACATCTTAAGTGGAAAACACCAAACTATAAATCTAAAGAAACACTGGAAAATAATCTTTGTGACAGGAAGATATGAACACATTTTAAAATTGCTTGCATAAAGCACCAATCATGAAGCATGTACCTTGCATGTCATCAGACCCAAACATGTTTGGTCTCAGAACAACTCTTATGGAAAAAAAATAGACACCAGTGTGGAAACAACTTTTGTAGCCTGTATAACAGAATAAACTTGTGTCTATGATGTATAAGAAATTCATATGACCAAGAAAAATTTAAGCCATTTTTATTTTTATGTATTTGTTTAGTTAGTTATTTTTCAGACAGGATCTCATTATGTAATCCAGGTTGGCCTTGAACTTGCTTATGTAGCCCAGGTTGACCTCGAACTCACAGTGATCTTCCTGCTTCAGCCCCCTAAGTGCTGGAATTATAGACATACACTACTATGCCTAGTTTAAGAACACTTCACAAAGATTGTGATGCATATGTCCTATAAGTAAGTGAAAATCTTTCAACATCAACTAGGAAATAAAAAAGAAAAACTACAATTAAACATCACTATACACTCTAAAGACTAAATTAAAACACAAAAAGTACAATAAAATTGCTGCATGGATGAACCAGCCTGACACTTACTCAACATACTTAAATGTTTTCTCAACAATTTTAGGATAAAACCCATGTGTACCTTGATTTGATAGTGGTCCCATGTGCGCACCTTCACTTTAATGAAGCACACTATCTCCGTGGTTTGCCTTTTTCCCTCTGCCAGTAGCTTCATTCCCATTTTTATTCCTCTAAGGAGTTCCATATTGTTAGTTAAGACATAGTTCTAATCTCTCTGGAAATCCATCTGTGATATCTCCCTGGAGAATTAAAAATGTGTCTGCTATTGTAGCTCTATATAAAACCTCTCAATGAAAGTCATTAATTTTCTATTTTAATGCATCGAAGTGTTCTCTTACATAATACAGAATATGAATTCTCCTAATAACAGGATTTCTGTTTAGTTGCATATATTCCTTCAGAAATCCATTCATGCTTAGAACTTTGGCTCTTAAAAATTACTTATAGTTGATGGTATATCAAGATTTATAATTGCTCAGGATTTATAACTGAGATTTATAATTGCTCAATGCACACAGTGATTTATGATTTAATGAATCAAAGCAATACTGACAAGAATCTTTTTCCTTCTGTGGACTTTTGAAAAAAGGAGAATTATACATCTTTTCTCATTATTGTTGAGACATCATTTGCATTTTGTATGTATGTTTATGCCTTAAAGAGCTGGACTTCTGTGATGTTTATATTTTGCCTTAGGCCTATGTCATACACTCATTAGTTCAAGAGAATCTAATTCAGTTATTCTGTTTGTGCTGATACAGTTCTGTGTACTCTGACATGAATGTGGTGGATTTGAATTTCAAGTTCTTTGCGAGTTCATATCCAGATACCATTAATTAGGTGATAAATTTTGGACTGTGTTTTATCAGGAGAAGAAATAGACTTGTCAGTCTTTATGCCTCACTTAAAAATATCTATAAATTTCAAAGAACTAAAAAAATCACATGTAGCTTATGTTTATATAAATTCACCGCAGAGAATTCTAATACCCTGAATAAACTAAATCAAAGCAACCACGGTTGTCATCTTGCCTCAATGCCTTCCCTGTCACTGAATCTTTTTAAAGAATTTTATAGATGATCTGAACATAGTCCATTGTTACCATTAGAGATCACTGCTATATTAAAGTGTTTAAAGTTGTCTCTTGTTTTAGTCAGATTTCTATTCAGATCTTTATTAAAAGTAATTTTTTACTATTAATCCAAATATTTGTATCACCCTATGAACTGTTATTTTACTTTTTTTCATTATTATGTATCCATTGATTTATTTTTCGTCACTTCTCAACAAAATATATTTCATGAAAGTAAGAACATTATTTTGTTCACTAAAGCTTTCCTACTATAATGAGTATTACCTGATCCTTCAAATGTGTGCAAATTGTTTTAAAATATTTTAGCCTGAAATAATCTCAAACAAGTAGAGCAGTGCATACCTCCTTCCCTAAATGAGCAGAAGTAAAAGGATTTTTATCAGGATCTAATTGCTTATGTGTACTAGATTTATGCAAAGAGATAGAAATTTTTATTTTCTTAGTTTTACTCTTGTCCCTGCTGCTTATTAAGCTTCAATTTCTTTATGAATAAAAAAGTAATACTAATCCCCACTAGGGGCATTTCAAAAGTCTATCTTGATCTTTGAATTTTAAAAAAATATCCTGTTTGGTGTCAGGTATAGATATGACCTTTAGAAGGATTAATCATTGATTGTTTATTTAAATACTGGTTTTCCTAAGCTTAGGGTAACTCTAATCAGTTTGCGTATAATCATTATATTATATGTAATTACATTACATCATGTAATGTAAGTGCTATAGATAAGGCATGCTGTTTAGATTTGTTGACATCAGAATATTGACTGCCATATTCAGTTAGACATTTCTGGAAAACTCTAAGTGAAATAAGAAAAAAAGACTTATGCACTTCACGTACTGAAATTTATCAATTTTTTATGCTATATAAGAAAAAGTATTAAAGTAATCAATATGCTCCACAATTATGGAGGATTTTAAATTTTTTAAATACATAGGAAAATGATTGGCATTAATATAAATGTAGAGACCATATGTTAGGCATGTCATTTAAAATATTCAAATGCTTATAAATCATTTAGTGATAAAACAACCAATAATATCATATTTTAGTAACCATAGAACTTTAGAGAGTAATGACATAATATTGAATAAAGTGAACTCAAGAAAAATAAAGTTAAATAAAGAATTTTATTTTTTAGTTGAATTCCATTGAGACCACTGGAATGTTTAAAAATTAAAATTGGACCAGTTGTGGTGGCACATTCTTGTAATCAGCAGCTGGGAGGATGAGGCAGGAGAACCGCTGTGAATTTGAGGCCAGCCTCGGCTACCTAACAAAGTTCAAGTTCAGCCTGAGCCTGAACTACATAACAAGATCTTGTCTTGAAAAAAGTAATTAATTAATTAAAATTAACACTAAATTTTTTCATTTATTCTCACCTGTAGAAATTAAATTAAAAATATATCAGTTTCTCTAAAATATAAAATTTCAGAATACTATTATAATCTCTGATCTAGCAAATGAATCTCTCTTTGAATCATTACATTTTAATGAGAATGTAAACATTTATAGAGAAATAGAAATAAATTTTATAAAAGTGAAGATCCAGAAAATGAATAATTTTTACTAATCTAAAAATGAACATTTATAGTCTATTATTATAAATGCAAGAGCAACCTAGCAGCTGAAAATGCCAAGAAAATATCTAATTGAAGAAGAGTCTTTGTAAGTTTGTAAACTTAAGCGAGTACATAGGAATGAACAAGATTCACATAGGGCTGGTGGACTGATAAAATGTTGGGAAAGATTTCCCTCTACGAACAGAGTCACTGTAAAGACACAGCAAAAAGGAAGAGAGTTCTAACCTGAAATCAAAGGGACCAGATCTTTAGTTTGGATTGTGCCTCTAGAGCTGTGAGAAAGTAAATTTCTATTGTTTAAGCCATCCAGTTTGGAGCCTTTTGGATTATACCAAAATAACCTGAGTGAACTAAGAAATATACTATATTCCTCTTTGTAGTTTCTTAATAGAAAGAGACTAAGAATGTATTCCAAATGTCAATGTGCTTAAAAATATACAAGTTTCAATGTGGTGTCCAAAGAATGAAAGAATATGCTCACTAAGCATTTTAATCTTTTGATAATTCTCTAACACTCCTCATAAAAGTACTGTTTGTTTTACCCTTTTAAATCTAACACTCTTGATATAATATATGCTGAATGTCAAATATTATATGTTTACATTTTATTTTATGTCAACAACTTGCAGTTTTCAGATGCACCACCTGGAAAAGGGCAGCTGCAGTATCTAGAATGATTATTATGGGATTCTACCAAAAATTCTCATGAGCAAAGGATCTTCGAAATGCGCCAAGATGTTTGGTATTATACGACACTGACACTCGATTGTTTCTAATTAAAGAACCAAAGGAAGTTGAGAAAACTGCTTTATCACTCATGTTTGGAACCAGTAAATTAAAGGTGAATTAAATGTATATTCTCTCCAGTGGCATAAGCGCCAGTCTGGCAAGCGTAAGGTTGTGAGTTCAAACCCTGGTACAAAAAAAAAAAAAAAAAAAAAAAAAAAAAAAGTATATTCTCTCAAAAGAAGATAGCAATCTTTCTGTGTGTCTTAAAAAAATGTATATTCTCTCAAAAGAAGGTAGCAATCTTTCGGTGTGTCTTTCAGATACATAATGAATGGTTTTGTTAGGAGACACATCTCAAATGTATTCTGCTTCTTTGAATATTTGTGATTCCTGAGCATAGTAAAGCTAAGCAGCACAAATAGGTAAAAATAGTGCCTGGGCGTGGTAAATTTTGTGTTGTTTTTTGTTTGTTTGTTTGTTTAGGAAACAAAGTCTTACTTTGTAGTGCGGGGTGGCGTCAAACTCATGGCAATCCTCCTTGCTCAGCCTTCCCAGTGCTGGGATTGCAGTCATGCATCACTACACTTGTAAATTTTAATTGGGTCAGTTTACTACATGAAGCAAAGGCTAGTGACAAACAGAGCTTCAGTGTATATTGAAGAGTGTTCTTTGTGCTAGAACAAGATTCTGACTATTTGATGTAAAATCAGTGTATTAGTTGGAATTAACAGATGCACCATGTCAATTTTTAAGAAGTATGTTTGAGACCAGAAAAGGAACTACAGATGTATTCCTCTTCAATTTGGAACCAATTTCAACTCAAGCTTTGGAAGTTTGAATATAGAAGCAAATATTATAGAAAATTGTAAACAGAAAATGAAAGAAAGTAACAAAGGACACAAAATAATGGTCAAGATGATTACAATAAAGGAATTCTACTTAGATTGATTTTCCTCTTTTTTAGCAATAATATTCAATCATGATTTATTTAACACATGCTTTAGACATGCTGTAACCTACTCTTTGTGCTAAGCATAGTGCTGATCAGTAAGATGCAATGTCAAAAATGACATTTTGTGGTCTTACGTAGTTTACATTAGTTGAAGTGTTTATAAGAATGATGTTAAGTTGCTGCATTGCTTTATGTAATACCTAAACCATATATAAAAATATGTGTTTGATTTCTATCACTAGATCCTGGCAAGGAGCTCCTAAAATACTGATAATTTCCTGATTTGTAGAAAGGAGCATCTTACACAGAGCTCATAAATCCGTGGAATGTACTATGGGATGGGATGTCTTTCATTCTAATGAAGAGACTCTTAGTAGGCTTCTCCACAGCATTGGGTTAGGTGCTGTTCCCCAGAATGACCAAAGTAAGAAGAGAAACTTGCAAATTTTAGTTCCTTCTTATGAGTCTTCAGAGAGGGAGCAGACAGACCTAACAATCAAACATGACTATATGATGAAGGGTGC